>NC_090446.1:147032971-152934391 GCF_031143425.1 Pleurodeles waltl
ATATGCCCCAAAACACGACGTGGACACATCACATTTTCAGAAAGAAAACAGAGGTGTTTTTCACAAAGTGCCTAGCTATTGATTTTGGCCTCTAGCTCAGCCGGCACCTGGAGAAACCTAGCAAACCTGCGCATTTTTTAAAACTAGACACCTAGAGGAATCCAAGATGGGGTAACTTTTGGGGCTCTGACCAGGTTCTGTTACCCAGAATCCTTTGCAAACCTCCAAATTTGGCCCAAAAAACACTTTTACTTGTCATTTCGGTGACAGAAAGTTCTGAAATCTGAGGGGAGCCACTAGTTTCCTTCCACCCAGCGTTCCCCCACGTCTCCCGATAAAATGGTACCTCACTTGTGTGGGTAGGCCTAGCGCCCGCGACAGGATATGCCCCAAAACACGACGTGGACACATAAAATTTTCAGAAAGAAAACAGAGCTGTTTTTTATGAAGTGCCTAGCTGTGGATTTTGGCCTCTTGCTCAGCCGGCACCTGGGGAAACCTAGCAAACCTGTGCATTTTTGAAAACTCGACACCTAGGGGAATCCAAGATGGGGTGACTTGTGGGGCTCTGACCAGGTTCTGTTACCCAGAATCCTTTGCAAACCTCTAAATTTGGCCAAAAAAACACTTTTTCCTGTCATTTCGGTGACAGAAAGTTCTGGGATCTGAGAGGAGCCACAAATTTCCTTCCACCCAGCGTTCCTCCAAGTCTCCCGATAAAAATGGTACCTCACTTGTGTGGGTAGGCCTAGCACCCGCGACAGGATATGCCCCAAAACACAACGTGGACACATCACATTTTCAGAAAGAAAACAGAGCTGTTTTTCACAAAGTGCCTAGGTGTTGATTTTTGGCCTCTAGCTCAGCCGGCACCTGGGGTAACCTAGCAAACATGCGCATTTTTGAAACCTAGACACCTAGGGGAATCCAAGATGGGGTGACTTGTGGGGCTCTGACCAGGTTCTGTTACCAAGAATCCTTTGCAAACCTCAAAATTTGGCCCAAAAAACACTTTTTCTTGTCATTTCGGTGACAGAAAGTTCTGGAGTCTGAGAGGAGCCACAAATTTCCTTCCACCCAGCGTTCCCCCAAGTCTACCGATAAAAATGGTTCCTCACTTGTGTGGGTAGGCCTAGCGCCCATGACAGGATATACCCCAAAACACGACATGGACACATCACATTTTCAGAAAGAAAACAGAGCTGTTTTTTACAAAGTGCCTAGCTGTGGATTTTGGCTTCTAGCTCAGCCGGTACCTGGGCAAACCTAGCAAACCTGCGCATTTTTTAAAACTAGACACCTAGGGGAATCCAAGATTGGGTGACTTGTGTAGGTTCTGTTACCAAGAATCCTTTGCAAACCTCAAAATTTGGCCCAAAAAACACTTTTTCTTGTCATTTCGGTGACAGAAAGTTCTGGAGTCTGAGAGGAGCCACAAATTTCCTTCCACCCCAGCGTTCCCCCAAGTCTACCGATAAAAATGGTACCTCACTTGTGTGGGTAGGCCTAGCACCCGTGACAGGATATGCCCCAAAAACACCGACGTGGACACATCACATTTTTCAGAAAGAAAACAGAGCTGTTTTTCACAAAGTGCCTAGTTGTTGATTTTGGCCTCTAGCTCAGCCGGCACCTGGGGAAACCTAGCAAACATGCGCATTTTTGAAAACTAGACACCTAGGGGAATCCAAGATGGGGTGACTTGTGGAGCTCTGACCAGGTTCTGTTACCCAGAATCCTTTGCAAACCTCAAAATGTGGCCCAAAAAAACACTTTTTCATGTCATTTTGGTGACAGAAAGTTCTGGAATCTGAGAGGAGCCACAAATTTCCTTCCACCCAGCGTTCCCCCAAGTCTACCGATAAAAATGGTACCTCACTTGTGTGGGTAGGCCTAGCGCCCCGCGACAGGATATGCCCCAAAACACGACGTGGACACATAAAATTTTCAGAAAGAAAACAGAGCTGTTTTTTATGAAGTGCCTAGCTGTGGATTTTGGCCTCTTGCTCAGCCGGCACCTGGGGAAACCTAGCAAACCTGCGCATTTTTGAAAACTCGACACCTAGGGGAATCCAAGATGGGGTGACTTGTGGGGCTCTGACCAGGTTCTGTTACCCAGAATCCTTTGCAAACCTCAAAATTTGGCCAAAAAAAACACTTTTTCCCTGTCATTTCGGTGACAGAAAGTTCTGAAATCTGAGGGGAGCCACAAGTTTCCTTCCACCCAGTGTTCCCCCAAGTCTCCCGATAAGAATGGTACCTCACTTGTTTGGGTAGGCCTAGCTCCCGCGACTGGATATGCCCCCAAAACACGACGTGGACACATCACATTTTCAGAAAGAAAACAGAGGTGTTTTTTCACAAAGTGCCTAGCTGTTGATTTTTGGCCTCTAGCTCATCCGGCAGCTGGAGAAACCTAGCAAACCTGCGCATTTTTAAAAACTAGACACCTAGGGGAATCCAAGATGGGGTAACTTTTGGGGCTCTGACCAGGTTCTGTTACCCAGAATCCTTTGCAAACCTCAAAATTTGGCCCAAAAAAACACTTTTTACTTGTCATTTCGGTGACAGAAAGTTCCGAAATCTGAGGGGAGCCACAAGTTTCCTTCCACCCAGCGTTCCCCCAAGTCTCCAGATAAAAATGTTACCTCACTTGTGTGGGTAGGCCTAGCGCCCGCGACAGGATATGCCCCAAAACACGACGTGGACACATAAAATTTTCAGAAAGAAAACAGAGCTGTTTTTTATGAAGTGCCTAGCTGTGGATTTTGGCCTCTTGCTCAGCCGGCACCTGGGGAAACCTAGCAAACCTGCGCATTTTTGAAAACTCGACACCTAGGGGAATCCAAGATGGGGTGACTTGTGGGGCTCTGACCAGGTTCTGTTACCCAGAATCCTTTGCAAACCTCAAAATTTGGCCCAAAAAAACACTTTTTCTTGTCATTTCGGTGACAGAAAGTTCTGGAGTCTGAGAGGAGCCACAAATTTCCTTCCACCCAGCGTTCCCCCAAGTCTACCGATAAAAATTGTACCTTACTTGTGTGGGTAGGCCTAGCGCCCATGACAGGATATACCCCAAAACACAACGTTGACACATCACATTTTCAGAAAGAAAACAGAGCTGTTTTTTACAAAGTGCCTAGCTGTGGATTTTGGCTTCTAGCTCAGCCGGTACCTGGGCAAACCTAGCAAACCTGCGCATTTTTTAAAACTAGACACCTAAGGGAATCCAAGATTGGGTGACTTGTGGGGCTCTGACCAGGTTCTGTTACCCAGAATCCTTAGCTAACCTCAAAATTTGGCCCAAAAAAAACTTTTTCTTGTCATTTCGGTGACAGAAAGTTCTGGAATCTGAGAGGAGCCTCAAATTTCCATCCACCCAGCGTTCTCCCAAGTCTCCCGATAAAAATGGTACCTCACTTGTGTGGGTAGGCCTAGCGCCTGTGACAGGATATACCCCCAAACACGACGTTGACACATCACATTTTCAGAAAGAAAACAGAGCTGTTTTTTACAAAGTGACTAGCTGTGGATTTTGGCCTCTAGCTCAGCCGGTACCTGGGGAAACCTAGCAAACCTGCACATTTATGAAAATTAGACACCTAGGGGAATCCAGGATGGGGTGACTTGTGGGGGCTCTGACCAGGTTCTGTTACCCAGAATCCTTTGCAAACCTCAATATTTGGCCAAAAAAACACTTTTTCCTCACATTTTGGTGACAGAAAGTTCTGGAATCTGAGAGGAGCCACAAATTTCCTTCCACCCAGCGTACCCCCAAGTCTCCCGATAAAAATGGTGCCTCACTTGTGTGGGTAGGCCTAGTGCCCGCGACAGGATATGCCCCAAAACATGACGTGGACACATCACATTTTCAGAAAGAAAACAGAGCTGTTTTTTCAAAGTGTCTAGCTGTGGATTTTGGCCTCTAGCTCAGCTGGCACCTGGGGAAACCTAGCAAACCTGCGCATTTGTGAAAACTAGACAGCTAGGGGAATCCAAGATGGGGTGACTTGTGGGGCTCTGACCAGGTTCTGTTACCCAGAATCCTTTGCAAACCTCTTATTTTGGCCAAAAAACACTTTTTCCTGTCATTTCGGTGACAGAAAGTTCTGAAATCTGAGAGGAGCCACAAATTTCCTTCCTCCCAGCGTTCCCCCAAGACTCCCGATAAAAATGGTACCTCACTTGTGTGGGTAGGCCTAGCGCCCGCGACAGGATATTCCCCAAAACACGACGTGGACACATCAAGTTTTCAGAAAGAAAACTGAGCTGCTTTTTTACAAAGTGCCTAGCTGTGGATTTTGGCGACTAGCTCAGCCGGTACCTGGGGAAACCTAGCAAACCTGCGCATTTTTGAGAACTAGACACCAAGGGAATCCAAGATGACGTGACTTGTGGGGCTCTGACCAGGTTCTGTTACCCAGAATCCTTTGCAAACCTCAAAATGTGGCCCAAAAAACACTTTTTCATGTCATTTTGGTGACAGAAAGTTCTGGAATCTGAGAGGAGCCACAAATTTCCTTCCACCCAGCGTTCCCCCAAGTCTACCGATGAAAATGATACCTCAGTTGTGTGGGTAGGCCTAGCGCCCATGACAGGATATACCCCAAAACACGACGTGGACACATCACATTTTCAGAAAGAAAACAGAGCTGTTTTTTACAAAGTGCCTAGCTGTTGATTTTGGCCTCTAGCTCAGCCGGCACCTGGGGAAACCTAACAAACCTGTGTATTTTTGAAAACTAGACTCCTAGGGTAATCCAAGATGGGGTGACTTGTGGGGCTCGGACCAGGTTCTGTTACCCAGAATCCTATGCAAACCTCTAAATTTGGCCAAAAAAACACTTTTTCCTGTCATTTCGGTGACAGAAAGTTCTGGAATCTGAGAGGAGCCACAAATTTCCTTCCACCTAGCGTTCCCCCAAGTCTCCCGATAAGAATGGTACCTCACTTGTGTGGGTAGGCCTAGCTCCCGCGACAGGATATGCCCCAAAACACGACGTGGACACATCACATTTTCAGAAAGAAAACAGAGGTGTTTTTCACAAAGTGCCTAGCTGTTGATTTTGGCCTCTAACTCATCCGGCACCTGGAGAAACATAGCAAGCCTGCGCATTTTTTAAAACTAGACACCTAGGGGAATCCAAGATGGGGTAACTTTTGGGGCTCTGACCAGGTTCTGTTACCCAGAATCCTTTGCAAACCTCAAAATTTGGCCCAAAAAACACTTTTACTTGTCATTTCGGTGACAGAAAGTTCAGAAATCTGAGGGGAGCCACAAGTTTCCTTCCACCCAGCGTTCCCCCAAGTCTCCCGATAAAAATGGTACCTCACTTGTGTGGGTAGGCCTAGCGCCCGCGACAGGATATGCCCCAAAACACGACGTGGACACATAAAATTTTCAGAAAGAAAACAGAGCTGTTTTTTATGAAGTGCCTAGCTGTGGATTTTGGCCTCTTGCTCAGCCGGCACCTGGGGAAACCTAGCAAACCTGCACATTTTTTAAAACTCGACACCTAGGGGAATCCAAGATGGGGTGACTTGTGGGGCTCTGACCAGGTTCTGTTACCCAGAATCCTTTGCAAACCTCAAAATTTGGCCAAAAAAACACTTTTTCCTGTCATTTCGGTGACAGAAAGTTCTGGAATCTGAGAGGAGCCACAAATTTCCTTCCACCCAGCGTTCCTCCAAGTCTCCCGATAAAAATGGTACCTCACTTGTGTGGGTAGGCCTAGCACCCGCGACAGGATATGCCCCAAAACACGACGTGGACACATCACATTTTCAGAAAGAAAACAGAGCTGTTTTTCACAAAGTGCCTAGGTGTTGATTTTGGCCTCTAGCTCAGCCGGCACCTGGGGAAACCTAGCAAACATGCACATTTTTGAAAACTAGATACCTAGGGGAATCCAAGATGGGGTGACTTGTGGGGCTCTGACCAGGTTCTGTTACCCAGAATCCTTTGCAAACCTCAAAATTTGGCCAAAAAAAACACTTTTTCCTGTCATTTCGGTGACAGAAAGTTCTGGAGTCTGAGAGGAGCCACAAATTTCCTTCCACCCAGCGTTCCCCCAAGTCTACCGATAAAAATGGTACCTCACTTGTGTGGGTAGGCCTAGCGCCCGCGACAGGATATGCCCCAAAACACGACGTGGACACATAAAATTTTCAGAAAGAAAACAGAGCTGTTTTTTTACAAAGTGCCTAGCTGTTGATTTTGGCCTCTAGCTCAGCCGGCACCTGGGGAAACCTAACAAACCTGTGTATTTTTGAAAACTAGACACCTAGTGTAATCCAAGATGGGGTGACTTGTGGGGCTCGGACCAGGTTCTGTTACCCAGAATCCTATGCAAACCTCTAAATTTGGCCAAAAAAAACACTTTTTCCTGTCATTTCGGTGACAGAAAGTTCTGGAATCTGAGAGGAGCCACAAATTTCCTTCCACCTAGCATTCCCCCAAGTCTCCCGATAAGAATGATACCTCACTTGTGTGGGTAGGCCTAGCTACCGCGACAGGATATGCCCCAAAACACGACGTGGACACATACAATTTTCAGAAAGAAAACAGAGCTGTTTTTTATGAAGTGCCTAGCTGTGGATTTTGGCCTCTTGCTCAGCCGGCACCTGGGGAAACCTAGCAAACCTTCGCATTTTTGAAAACTCGACACCTAGGGGAATCCAAGATGGGGTGACTTGTGGGGCTCTGACTAGGTTCTGTTACCCAGAATCCTTTGCAAACCTCAAAATTTGGCCAAAGAAACACTTTTTCCTGTCATTTCGGTGACAGAAAGTTCTGGAATCTGAGAGGAGCCACAAATTTCCTTCCACCCAGCGTTCCTCCAAGTCTCCCGATAAAAATGGTACCTCACTTGTGTGGGTAGGCCTAGCACCCGCGACAGGATATGCCCCAAAACACGACGTGGACACATCACATTTTCAGAAAGAAAACAGAGGTGTTTTTCACAAAGTGCCTAGCTGTTGATTTTGGCCTCTAGCTCATCCGGCACCTGGAGAAACCTAGCAAGCCTGCGCATTTTTTAAAACTAGACACCTAGGGGAATCCAAGATGGGGTAACTTTTGGGGCTCTGACCAGGTTCTGTTACCCAGAATCCTTTGCAAACCTCAAAATTTGGCCCAAAAAACACTTTTACTTGTCATTTCGGTGACAGAAAGTTCAGAAATCTGAGGGGAGCCACAAGTTTCCTTCCACCCAGCGTTCCCCCAAGTCTCCCGATAAAAATGGTACCTCACTTGTGTGGGTAGGCCTAGCGCCCGCGACAGGATATGCCCCAAAACACGACGTGGACACATAAAATTTTCAGAAAGAAAACAGAGCTGTTTTTTATGAAGTGCCTAGCTGTGGATTTTGGCCTCTTGCTCAGCCGGCACCTGGGGAAACCTAGCAAACCTGCACATTTTTTAAAACTCGACACCTAGGGGAATCCAAGATGGGGTGACTTGTGGGGCTCTGACCAGGTTCTGTTACCCAGAATCCTTTGCAAACCTCAAAATTTGGCCAAAAAAACACTTTTTCCTGTCATTTCGGTGACAGAAAGTTCTGGAATCTGAGAGGAGCCACAAATTTCCTTCCACCCAGCGTTCCTCCAAGTCTCCCGATAAAAATGGTACCTCACTTGTGTGGGTAGGCCTAGCACCCGCGACAGGATATGCCCCAAAACACGACGTGGACACATCACATTTTCAGAAAGAAAACAGAGCTGTTTTTCACAAAGTGCCTAGGTGTTGATTTTGGCCTCTAGCTCAGCCGGCACCTGGGGAAACCTAGCAAACATGCACATTTTTGAAAACTAGATACCTAGGGGAATCCAAGATGGGGTGACTTGTGGGGCTCTGACCAGGTTCTGTTACCCAGAATCCTTTGCAAACCTCAAAATTTGGCCAAAAAAAACACTTTTTCCTGTCATTTCGGTGACAGAAAGTTCTGGAGTCTGAGAGGAGCCACAAATTTCCTTCCACCCAGCGTTCCCCCAAGTCTACCGATAAAAATGGTACCTCACTTGTGTGGGTAGGCCTAGCGCCCGCGTCAGGATATGCCCCAAAACACGACGTGGACACATAAAATTTTCAGAAAGAAAACAGAGCTGTTTTTTTACAAAGTGCCTAGCTGTTGATTTTGGCCTCTAGCTCAGCCGGCACCTGGGGAAACCTAACAAACCTGTGTATTTTTGAAAACTAGACACCTAGTGTAATCCAAGATGGGGTGACTTGTGGGGCTCGGACCAGGTTCTGTTACCCAGAATCCTATGCAAACCTCTAAATTTGGCCAAAAAAACACTTTTTCCTGTCATTTCGGTGACAGAAAGTTCTGGAATCTGAGAGGAGCCACAAATTTCCTTCCACCTAGCATTCCCCCAAGTCTCCCGATAAGAATGATACCTCACTTGTGTGGGTAGGCCTAGCTACCGCGACAGGATATGCCCCAAAACACGACGTGGACACATACAATTTTCAGAAAGAAAACAGAGCTGTTTTTCACAAACTGCCTAGCTGTTGATTTTGGCCTCTACCTCAGCCGGCACCTGGGGAAACCTAGCAAACCTGCGCATTTTTGAGAAACTAGACACTTAGGGGAATCAAAGATTGGGTGACTTGTGGGGCTCTGACCAGGTTCTGTTACCCAGAATCCTTTGCAAACCTCAAAATTTGGCCCAAAAAACACTTTTTCTTGTCATTTCGGTGACAGAAAGTTCAGGAATCTGAGAGGAGCCACAAATTTCCTTCCAACCAGCATTCCCCCAAGTCTACAGATAAAAATGGTACCTCACTTGTGTGGGTAGGCCTAGCGCCCATGACAGGATATACCCCAAAACACGACGTGGACACATCACATTTTAAGAAAGAAAACAGAGCTGTTTATACAAAGTGCAAAGCTGTGGATTTTGGCCTCTAGCTCAGCCAGCACCTGGGGAAACGTAGCAAACCTGCACATTTTTGAAAACTAGACACCTAGGGGAATCCAAGATGGGGTGACTTGTGGGGCTCTGACCAGGTTCTGTTTCCCAGAATCCTTTGCAAACCTCAAAATTTGGCCCAAAAAACACTTTTTCTTCTCATTTCGGTGACAGAAATTCTGGAATCTGAGAGGAGCCACAAATGTCCTTCCACCCAGCGTTTTCCCAAGTCTGCCGATAAAAATGATACCTCACTTGTGTGGGTAGGCCTAGCGCCCGCGACAGGATATGCCCCAAAACACGACGTGGACACATAAAATTTTCAGAAAGAAAACAAAGCTGTTTTTTACAAAGTGCCTAGCTGTGGATTTTGGCCTCTAGCTCATCCGGCACCTGTGGAAACCTAGCAAACCTGCGCATTTTTTAAAACTAGACACCTACCGGAATCCAAGATGGGGGGACTTGTGGGGCTCTGACCAGGTTCTGTTCTCAGAATCCTTTGCAAACCTCAAAATGTGGCAAAAAAAACACTTTTTCCTTTCATTTCGGTGACAGAAAGCTCTGGAATCTTTGACGAGCCACATATTTCCTTCCACCCAGCGTTCCCCCAAGTCTCTCGATAAAAATGGTACCTCACTTGTGTGGGTAGGCCTAGCACCCGCGACAGGATATGCCCCAAAACACGACGTGGACACATGACATTTTCAGAAAGAAAACAGAGCTGTTTTTCACAAAGTGCATAGCTGTTGATTTTGGACTCTAGCTCAGCCGGCAGTTGGGAAAACCTAGCAAACCTGTGCATTTTTTAAAACTAGATACCTAGGGGTATCCAAGATGGGGTGACTTGTGGGGCTCTGACCAGGTTCTGTTGCCCAGAATCCTTTGCAAACCTCAATATTTGGCCAAAAAAACACTTTTTCCTCACATTTTGGTGACAGAAAGTTCTGGAATCTGAGAGGAGCCACAAATGTCCTTCCACCCAGCGTTCCCCCAAGTCTCCCGATAAAAAGGGTTCCTCACTTGTGTGGGTAGGCCTAGCGCCCGCGACAGGATATGCCCCAAAACACGACGTGGACACATAAAATTTTCAGAAAGAAAACAGAGCTGTTTTTTACAAAGTGCCTAGTTGTGGATTTTGGCCTCTAGCTCAGCCGGCACCTGGGGAAACCTAACAAACCTGTGTATTTTTGAAAACTAGACACCTAGGGTAATCCAAGATGGGGTGACTTGTGGGGCTCGGACCAGGTTCTGTTACCCAGAATCCTATGCAAACCTCTAAATTTGGCCAAAAAAACACTTTTTCCTGTCATTTCGGTGACAGAAAGTTCTGGAATCTGAGAGGAGCCACAAATTTCCTTCCACCTAGCGTTCCCCCAAGTCTCCCGATAAGAATGGTACCTCACTTGTGTGGGTAGGCCTAGCTCCCGCGACAGGATATGCCCCAAAACACGACGTGGACACATCACATTTTCAGAAAGAAAACAGAGGTGTTTTTCACAAAGTGCCTAGCTATTGATTTTGGCCTCTAGCTCAGCCGGCACCTGGAGAAACCTAGCAAACCTGCGCATTTTTTAAAACTAGACACCTAGAGGAATCCAAGATGGGGTAACTTTTGGGGCTCTGACCAGGTTCTGTTACCCAGAATCCTTTGCAAACCTCCAAATTTGGCCCAAAAAACACTTTTACTTGTCATTTCGGTGACAGAAAGTTCTGAAATCTGAGGGGAGCCACTAGTTTCCTTCCACCCAGCGTTCCCCCACGTCTCCCGATAAAAATGGTACCTCACTTGTGTGGGTAGGCCTAGCGCCCGCGACAGGATATGCCCCAAAACACGACGTGGACACATAAAATTTTCAGAAAGAAAACAGAGCTGTTTTTTATGAAGTGCCTAGCTGTGGATTTTGGCCTCTTGCTCAGCCGGCACCTGGGGAAACCTAGCAAACCTGTGCATTTTTGAAAACTCGACACCTAGGGGAATCCAAGATGGGGTGACTTGTGGGGCTCTGACCAGGTTCTGTTACCCAGAATCCTTTGCAAACCTCTAAATTTGGCCAAAAAAACACTTTTTCCTGTCATTTCGGTGACAGAAAGTTCTGGGATCTGAGAGGAGCCACAAATTTCCTTCCACCCAGCGTTCCTCCAAGTCTCCCGATAAAAATGGTACCTCACTTGTGTGGGTAGGCCTAGCACCCGCGACAGGATATGCCCCAAAACACAACGTGGACACATCACATTTTCAGAAAGAAAACAGAGCTGTTTTTCACAAAGTGCCTAGGTGTTGATTTTGGCCTCTAGCTCAGCCGGCACCTGGGGTAACCTAGCAAACATGCGCATTTTTGAAACCTAGACACCTAGGGGAATCCAAGATGGGGTGACTTGTGGGGCTCTGACCAGGTTCTGTTACCAAGAATCCTTTGCAAACCTCAAAATTTGGCCCAAAAAACACTTTTTCTTGTCATTTCGGTGACAGAAAGTTCTGGAGTCTGAGAGGAGCCACAAATTTCCTTCCACCCAGCGTTCCCCCAAGTCTACCGATAAAAATGGTTCCTCACTTGTGTGGGTAGGCCTAGCGCCCATGACAGGATATACCCCAAAACACGACATGGACACATCACATTTTCAGAAAGAAAACAGAGCTGTTTTTTACAAAGTGCCTAGCTGTGGATTTTGGCTTCTAGCTCAGCCGGTACCTGGGCAAACCTAGCAAACCTGCGCATTTTTTAAAACTAGACACCTAGGGGAATCCAAGATTGGGTGACTTGTGGGGCTCTGACCAGGTTCTGTTACCAAGAATCCTTTGCAAACCTCAAAATTTGGCCCAAAAAACACTTTTTCTTGTCATTTCGGTGACAGAAAGTTCTGGAGTCTGAGAGGAGCCACAAATTTCCTTCCACCCAGCGTTCCCCCAAGTCTACCGATAAAAATGGTACCTCACTTGTGTGGGTAGGCCTAGCACCCGTGACAGGATATGCCCCAAAACACGACGTGGACACATCACATTTTCAGAAAGAAAACAGAGCTGTTTTTCACAAAGTGCCTAGTTGTTGATTTTGGCCTCTAGCTCAGCCGGCACCTGGGGAAACCTAGCAAACATGCGCATTTTTGAAAACTAGACACCTAGGGGAATCCAAGATGGGGTGACTTGTGGAGCTCTGACCAGGTTCTGTTACCCAGAATCCTTTGCAAACCTCAAAATGTGGCCCAAAAAACACTTTTTCATGTCATTTTGGTGACAGAAAGTTCTGGAATCTGAGAGGAGCCACAAATTTCCTTCCACCCAGCGTTCCCCCAAGTCTACCGATAAAAATGGTACCTCACTTGTGTGGGTAGGCCTAGCGCCCGCGACAGGATATGCCCCAAAACACGACGTGGACACATAAAATTTTCAGAAAGAAAACAGAGCTGTTTTTTATGAAGTGCCTAGCTGTGGATTTTGGCCTCTTGCTCAGCCGGCACCTGGGGAAACCTAGCAAACCTGCGCATTTTTGAAAACTCGACACCTAGGGGAATCCAAGATGGGGTGACTTGTGGGGCTCTGACCAGGTTCTGTTACCCAGAATCCTTTGCAAACCTCAAAATTTGGCCAAAAAAACACTTTTTCCTGTCATTTCGGTGACAGAAAGTTCTGAAATCTGAGGGGAGCCACAAGTTTCCTTCCACCCAGCGTTCCCCCAAGTCTCCCGATAAGAATGGTACCTCACTTGTTTGGGTAGGCCTAGCTCCCGCGACTGGATATGCCCCAAAACACGACGTGGACACATCACATTTTCAGAAAGAAAACAGAGGTGTTTTTCACAAAGTGCCTAGCTGTTGATTTTGGCCTCTAGCTCATCCGGCAGCTGGAGAAACCTAGCAAACCTGCGCATTTTTAAAAACTAGACACCTAGGGGAATCCAAGATGGGGTAACTTTTGGGGCTCTGACCAGGTTCTGTTACCCAGAATCCTTTGCAAACCTCAAAATTTGGCCCAAAAAACACTTTTACTTGTCATTTCGGTGACAGAAAGTTCCGAAATCTGAGGGGAGCCACAAGTTTCCTTCCACCCAGCGTTCCCCCAAGTCTCCAGATAAAAATGTTACCTCACTTGTGTGGGTAGGCCTAGCGCCCGCGACAGGATATGCCCCAAAACACGACGTGGACACATAAAATTTTCAGAAAGAAAACAGAGCTGTTTTTTATGAAGTGCCTAGCTGTGGATTTTGGCCTCTTGCTCAGCCGGCACCTGGGGAAACCTAGCAAACCTGCGCATTTTTGAAAACTCGACACCTAGGGGAATCCAAGATGGGGTGACTTGTGGGGCTCTGACCAGGTTCTGTTACCCAGAATCCTTTGCAAACCTCAAAATTTGGCCCAAAAAACACTTTTTCTTGTCATTTCGGTGACAGAAAGTTCTGGAGTCTGAGAGGAGCCACAAATTTCCTTCCACCCAGCGTTCCCCCAAGTCTACCGATAAAAATTGTACCTTACTTGTGTGGGTAGGCCTAGCGCCCATGACAGGATATACCCCAAAACACAACGTTGACACATCACATTTTCAGAAAGAAAACAGAGCTGTTTTTTACAAAGTGCCTAGCTGTGGATTTTGGCTTCTAGCTCAGCCGGTACCTGGGCAAACCTAGCAAACCTGCGCATTTTTTAAAACTAGACACCTAAGGGAATCCAAGATTGGGTGACTTGTGGGGCTCTGACCAGGTTCTGTTACCCAGAATCCTTTGCTAACCTCAAAATTTGGCCCAAAAAAAACTTTTTCTTGTCATTTCGGTGACAGAAAGTTCTGGAATCTGAGAGGAGCCTCAAATTTCCATCCACCCAGCGTTCTCCCAAGTCTCCCGATAAAAATGGTACCTCACTTGTGTGGGTAGGCCTAGCGCCTGTGACAGGATATACCCCCAAACACGACGTTGACACATCACATTTTCAGAAAGAAAACAGAGCTGTTTTTTACAAAGTGACTAGCTGTGGATTTTGGCCTCTAGCTCAGCCGGTACCTGGGGAAACCTAGCAAACCTGCACATTTATGAAAATTAGACACCTAGGGGAATCCAGGATGGGGTGACTTGTGGGGGCTCTGACCAGGTTCTGTTACCCAGAATCCTTTGCAAACCTCAATATTTGGCCAAAAAAACACTTTTTCCTCACATTTTGTGACAGAAAGTTCTGGAATCTGAGAGGAGCCACAAATTTCCTTCCACCCAGCGTACCCCCAAGTCTCCCGATAAAAATGGTACCTCACTTGTGTGGGTAGGCCTAGTGCCCGCGACAGGATATGCCCCAAAACATGACGTGGACACATCACATTTTCAGAAAGAAAACAGAGCTGTTTTTTCAAAGTGTCTAGCTGTGGATTTTGGCCTCTAGCTCAGCTGGCACCTGGGGAAACCTAGCAAACCTGCGCATTTGTGAAAACTAGACAGCTAGGGGAATCCAAGATGGGGTGACTTGTGGGGCTCTGACCAGGTTCTGTTACCCAGAATCCTTTGCAAACCTCTTATTTTGGCCAAAAAACACTTTTTCCTGTCATTTCGGTGACAGAAAGTTCTGAAATCTGAGAGGAGCCACAAATTTCCTTCCTCCCAGCGTTCCCCCAAGACTCCCGATAAAAATGGTACCTCACTTGTGTGGGTAGGCCTAGCGCCCGCGACAGGATATTCCCCAAAACACGACGTGGACACATCAAGTTTTCAGAAAGAAAACTGAGCTGCTTTTTTACAAAGTGCCTAGCTGTGGATTTTGGCGACTAGCTCAGCCGGTACCTGGGGAAACCTAGCAAACCTGCGCATTTTTGAGAACTAGACACCAAGGGAATCCAAGATGACGTGACTTGTGGGGCTCTGACCAGGTTCTGTTACCCAGAATCCTTTGCAAACCTCAAAATGTGGCCCAAAAAACACTTTTTCATGTCATTTTGGTGACAGAAAGTTCTGGAATCTGAGAGGAGCCACAAATTTCCTTCCACCCAGCGTTCCCCCAAGTCTACCGATGAAAATGATACCTCAGTTGTGTGGGTAGGCCTAGCGCCCATGACAGGATATACCCCAAAACACGACGTGGACACATCACATTTTCAGAAAGAAAACAGAGCTGTTTTTTACAAAGTGCCTAGCTGTTGATTTTGGCCTCTAGCTCAGCCGGCACCTGGGGAAACCTAACAAACCTGTGTATTTTTGAAAACTAGACTCCTAGGGTAATCCAAGATGGGGTGACTTGTGGGGCTCGGACCAGGTTCTGTTACCCAGAATCCTATGCAAACCTCTAAATTTGGCCAAAAAAACACTTTTTCCTGTCATTTCGGTGACAGAAAGTTCTGGAATCTGAGAGGAGCCACAAATTTCCTTCCACCTAGCGTTCCCCCAAGTCTCCCGATAAGAATGGTACCTCACTTGTGTGGGTAGGCCTAGCTCCCGCGACAGGATATGCCCCAAAACACGACGTGGACACATCACATTTTCAGAAAGAAAACAGAGGTGTTTTTCACAAAGTGCCTAGCTGTTGATTTTGGCCTCTAACTCATCCGGCACCTGGAGAAACCTAGCAAGCCTGCGCATTTTTTAAAACTAGACACCTAGGGGAATCCAAGATGGGGTAACTTTTGGGGCTCTGACCAGGTTCTGTTACCCAGAATCCTTTGCAAACCTCAAAATTTGGCCCAAAAAACACTTTTACTTGTCATTTCGGTGACAGAAAGTTCAGAAATCTGAGGGGAGCCACAAGTTTCCTTCCACCCAGCGTTCCCCCAAGTCTCCCGATAAAAATGGTACCTCACTTGTGTGGGTAGGCCTAGCGCCCGCGACAGGATATGCCCCAAAACACGACGTGGACACATAAAATTTTCAGAAAGAAAACAGAGCTGTTTTTTATGAAGTGCCTAGCTGTGGATTTTGGCCTCTTGCTCAGCCGGCACCTGGGGAAACCTAGCAAACCTGCACATTTTTTAAAACTCGACACCTAGGGGAATCCAAGATGGGGTGACTTGTGGGGCTCTGACCAGGTTCTGTTACCCAGAATCCTTTGCAAACCTCAAAATTTGGCCAAAAAAACACTTTTTCCTGTCATTTCGGTGACAGAAAGTTCTGGAATCTGAGAGGAGCCACAAATTTCCTTCCACCCAGCGTTCCTCCAAGTCTCCCGATAAAAATGGTACCTCACTTGTGTGGGTAGGCCTAGCACCCGCAACAGGATATGCCCCAAAACACGACGTGGACACATCACATTTTCAGAAAGAAAACAGAGCTGTTTTTCACAAAGTGCCTAGGTGTTGATTTTGGCCTCTAGCTCAGCCGGCACCTGGGGAAACCTAGCAAACATGCACATTTTTGAAAACTAGATACCTAGGGGAATCCAAGATGGGGTGACTTGTGGGGCTCTGACCAGGTTCTGTTACCCAGAATCCTTTGCAAACCTCAAAATTTGGCCAAAAAAACACTTTTTCCTGTCATTTCGGTGACAGAAAGTTCTGGAGTCTGAGAGGAGCCACAAATTTCCTTCCACCCAGCGTTCCCCCAAGTCTACCGATAAAAATGGTACCTCACTTGTGTGGGTAGGCCTAGCGCCCGCGACAGGATATGCCCCAAAACACGACGTGGACACATAAAATTTTCAGAAAGAAAACAGAGCTGTTTTTTTACAAAGTGCCTAGCTGTTGATTTTGGCCTCTAGCTCAGCCGGCACCTGGGGAAACCTAACAAACCTGTGTATTTTTGAAAACTAGACACCTAGTGTAATCCAAGATGGGGTGACTTGTGGGGCTCGGACCAGGTTCTGTTACCCAGAATCCTATGCAAACCTCTAAATTTGGCCAAAAAAACACTTTTTCCTGTCATTTCGGTGACAGAAAGTTCTGGAATCTGAGAGGAGCCACAAATTTCCTTCCACCTAGCATTCCCCCAAGTCTCCCGATAAGAATGATACCTCACTTGTGTGGGTAGGCCTAGCTACCGCGACAGGATATGCCCCAAAACACGACGTGGACACATACAATTTTCAGAAAGAAAACAGAGCTGTTTTTTATGAAGTGCCTAGCTGTGGATTTTGGCCTCTTGCTCAGCCGGCACCTGGGGAAACCTAGCAAACCTTCGCATTTTTGAAAACTCGACACCTAGGGGAATCCAAGATGGGGTGACTTGTGGGGCTCTGACCAGGTTCTGTTACCCAGAATCCTTTGCAAACCTCAAAATTTGGCCAAAGAAACACTTTTTCCTGTCATTTCGGTGACAGAAAGTTCTGGAATCTGAGAGGAGCCACAAATTTCCTTCCACCCAGCGTTCCTCCAAGTCTCCCGATAAAAATGGTACCTCACTTGTGTGGGTAGGCCTAGCACCCGCGACAGGATATGCCCCAAAACACGACGTGGACACATCACATTTTCAGAAAGAAAACAGAGGTGTTTTTCACAAAGTGCCTAGCTGTTGATTTTGGCCTCTAGCTCATCCGGCACCTGGAGAAACCTAGCAAGCCTGCGCATTTTTTAAAACTAGACACCTAGGGGAATCCAAGATGGGGTAACTTTTGGGGCTCTGACCAGGTTCTGTTACCCAGAATCCTTTGCAAACCTCAAAATTTGGCCCAAAAAACACTTTTACTTGTCATTTCGGTGACAGAAAGTTCAGAAATCTGAGGGGAGCCACAAGTTTCCTTCCACCCAGCGTTCCCCCAAGTCTCCCGATAAAAATGGTACCTCACTTGTGTGGGTAGGCCTAGCGCCCGCGACAGGATATGCCCCAAAACACGACGTGGACACATAAAATTTTCAGAAAGAAAACAGAGCTGTTTTTTATGAAGTGCCTAGCTGTGGATTTTGGCCTCTTGCTCAGCCGGCACCTGGGGAAACCTAGCAAACCTGCACATTTTTTAAAACTCGACACCTAGGGGAATCCAAGATGGGGTGACTTGTGGGGCTCTGACCAGGTTCTGTTACCCAGAATCCTTTGCAAACCTCAAAATTTGGCCAAAAAAACACTTTTTCCTGTCATTTCGGTGACAGAAAGTTCTGGAATCTGAGAGGAGCCACAAATTTCCTTCCACCCAGCGTTCCTCCAAGTCTCCCGATAAAAATGGTACCTCACTTGTGTGGGTAGGCCTAGCACCCGCGACAGGATATGCCCCAAAACACGACGTGGACACATCACATTTTCAGAAAGAAAACAGAGCTGTTTTTCACAAAGTGCCTAGGTGTTGATTTTGGCCTCTAGCTCAGCCGGCACCTGGGGAAACCTAGCAAACATGCACATTTTTGAAAACTAGATACCTAGGGGAATCCAAGATGGGGTGACTTGTGGGGCTCTGACCAGGTTCTGTTACCCAGAATCCTTTGCAAACCTCAAAATTTGGCCAAAAAAACACTTTTTCCTGTCATTTCGGTGACAGAAAGTTCTGGAGTCTGAGAGGAGCCACAAATTTCCTTCCACCCAGCGTTCCCCCAAGTCTACCGATAAAAATGGTACCTCACTTGTGTGGGTAGGCCTAGCGCCCGCGACAGGATATGCCCCAAAACACGACGTGGACACATAAAATTTTCAGAAAGAAAACAGAGCTGTTTTTTTACAAAGTGCCTAGCTGTTGATTTTGGCCTCTAGCTCAGCCGGCACCTGGGGAAACCTAACAAACCTGTGTATTTTTGAAAACTAGACACCTAGTGTAATCCAAGATGGGGTGACTTGTGGGGCTCGGACCAGGTTCTGTTACCCAGAATCCTATGCAAACCTCTAAATTTGGCCAAAAAAACACTTTTTCCTGTCATTTCGGTGACAGAAAGTTCTGGAATCTGAGAGGAGCCACAAATTTCCTTCCACCTAGCATTCCCCCAAGTCTCCCGATAAGAATGATACCTCACTTGTGTGGGTAGGCCTAGCTACCGCGACAGGATATGCCCCAAAACACGACGTGGACACATACAATTTTCAGAAAGAAAACAGAGCTGTTTTTTATGAAGTGCCTAGCTGTGGATTTTGGCCTCTTGCTCAGCCGGCACCTGGGGAAACCTAGCAAACCTTCGCATTTTTGAAAACTCGACACCTAGGGGAATCCAAGATGGGGTGACTTGTGGGGCTCTGACCAGGTTCTGTTACCCAGAATCCTTTGCAAACCTCAAAATTTGGCCAAAGAAACACTTTTTCCTGTCATTTCGGTGACAGAAAGTTCTGGAATCTGAGAGGAGCCACAAATTTCCTTCCACCCAGCGTTCCTCCAAGTCTCCCGATAAAAATGGTACCTCACTTGTGTGGGTAGGCCTAGCACCCGCGACAGGATATGCCCCAAAACACGACGTGGACACATCACATTTTCAGAAAGAAAACAGAGCTGTTTTTCACAAAGTGCCTAGGTGTTGATTTTGGCCTCTAGCTCAGCCGGCACCTCGGGAAACCTAGCAAACATGCGCATTTTTGAAACCTAGACACCTAGGGGAATCTAAGATGGGGTGACTTGTGGGGTCTGACCAGGTTCTGTTACCAAGAATCCTTTGCAAACCTCAAAATTTGGCCCAAAAAACACTTTTTCTTGTGATTTCGGTGACAGAAAGTTCTGGAGTCTGAGAGGAGCCACAAATTTCCTTCCACCCAGCGTTCCCCCAAGTCTACCGATAAAAATGGTTCCTCACTTGTGTGGGTAGGCCTAGCGCCCATGACAGGATATACCCCAAAACACGACATGGACACATCACATTTTCAGAAAGAAAACACAGCTGTTTTTTACAAAGTGCCTAGCTGTGGATTTTGGCTTCTAGCTCAGCCGGTACCTGGGCAAACCTAGCAAACCTGTGCATTTTTTAAAACTAGACACCTAGGGGAATCCAAGATTGGGTGACTTGTGGGGCTCTGACCAGGTTCTGTTACCAAGAATCCTTTGCAAACCTCTTATTTTGGCCAAAAAACACTTTTTCCTGTCATTTCGGTGACAGAAAGTTCTGAAATCTGAGAGGAGCCACAAATTTCCTTCCTCCCAGCGTTCCCCCAAGACTCCCGATAAAAATCGTACCTCACTTGTGTGGGTAGGCCTAGCGCCCGCGACAGGATATTCCCCAAAACACGACGTGGGCACATCAAGTTTTCAGAAAGAAAACTGAGCTGCTTTTTTACAAAGTGCCTAGCTGTGGATTTTGGCGACTAGCTCAGCCGGCACCTGGGGAAACCTAGCAAACATGCGCATTTTTGAAAACTATACACCTAGGGGAATCCAAGATGGGGTGACTTGTGGGGCTCTGACCAGGTTCTGTTACCCAGAATCCTTTGCAAACCTCAAAATGTGGCCCAAAAAACACTTTTTCATGTCATTTTGGTGACAGAAAGTTCTGGAATCTGAGAGGAGCCACAAATTTCCTTCCACCCAGCGTTCCCCCAAGTCTACCGATAAAAATGGTACCTCACTTGTGTGGGTAGGCCTAGCGCCCATGACAGGATATACCCCAAAACACGACGTTGACACATCACATTTTCAGAAAGAAAACAGAGCTGTTTTTTACAAAGTGCATAGCTGTGGATTTTGGCTTCTAGCTCAGCCGGTACCTGGGCAAACCTAGCAAACCTGCGCATTTTTTAAAACTAGACACCTAAGGGAATCCAAGATTGGGTGACTTGTGGGGCTCTGACCAGGTTCTGTTACCCAGAATCCTTTGCTAACCTCAAAATTTGGCCCAAAAAAAACTTTTTCTTGTCATTTCGGTGACAGAAAGTTCTGGAATCTGAGAGGAGCCACAAATTTCCTTCCACCCAGCGTTCCTCCAAGTCTCCCGATAAAAATGGTACCTCACTTGTGTGGGTAGGCCTAGCACCCGCGACAGGATATGCCCCAAAACACGACGTGGACACATCACATTTTCAGAAAGAAAACACAGCTGTTTTTCACAAAGTGCCTAGGTGTTGATTTTGGCCTCTAGCTCAGCCGGCACCTGGGGAAACCTAGCAAACATGCGCATTTTTGAAACCTAGACACCTAGGGGAATCCAAGATGGGGTGACTTGTGGGGCTCTGACCAGGTTCTCTTACCAAGAATCCTTTGCAAACCTCAAAATTTGGCCCAAAAAACAGTTTTTCTTGTCATTTCGGTGACAGAAAGTTCTGGAGTCTGAGAGGAGCCACAAATTTCCTTCCACCCAGCGTTCCCCCAAGTCTACCGATAAAAATGGTTCCTCACTTGTGTGGGTAGGCCTAGCGCCCATGACAGGATATACCCCAAAACACGACATGGACACATCACATTTTCAGAAAGAAAACAGAGCTGTTTTTTACAAAGTGCCTAGCTGTGGATTTTGGCTTCTAGCTCAGCCGGTACCTGGGCAAACCTAGCAAACCTGCGCATTTTTTAAAACTAGACACCTAGGGGAATTCAAGATTGAGTGACTTGTGGGGCTCTGACCAGGTTCTGTTACCAAGAATCCTTTGCAAACCTCAGAATTTGGCCCAAAAAACACTTTTTCTTGTCATTTCGGTGACAGAAAGTTCTGGAGTCTGAGAGGAGCCACACATTTCCTTCCACCCAGCGTTCCCCCAAGTCTACCGATAAAAATGGTACCTCACTTGTGTGGGTAGGCCTAGCACCCGCGACAGGATATGCCCCAAAACACGACATGGACACATCACATTTTCAGAAAGAAAACAGAGCTGTTTTTCACAAAGAGCCTAGGTGTTGATTTTGGCCTCTAGCTCAGCCGGCACCTGGGGAAACCTAGCAAACCTGCACATTTTTTAAAACTAGACACCTAGGGGAATCCAAGATGGGGTGACTTGTGGTGCTCTGACCAGGTTCTGTTACCCAGAATCCTTTGCAAACCTCAAAATTTGGCCCAAAAAACACTTTTTCCTGTCATTTCGGTGACAGAAAGTTCTGGAATCTGAGAGGAGCCACAAATTTCCTTCCACCCAGCGTTCCTCCAAGTCTCCCGATAAAAATGGTACCTCACTTGTGTGGGTAGGCCTAGCACCCATGACAGGATATGCCCCAAAACACGACGTGGACACATCACATTTTCAGAAAGAAAACAGAGCTGTTTTTCACAAAGTGCCTAGTTGTTGATTTTGGCCTCTAGCTCAGCCGGCACCTGGGGAAACCTAGCAAACCTGCGCATTTTTGAAAACTAGACACCTAGGGGAATCCAAGATGGGGTGACTTGTGGGGCTCTGACCAGGTTCTGTTACCCAGAATCCTTTGCAAACCTCAAAATGTGGCCCAAAAAACACTTTTTCATGTCATTTTGGTGACAGAAAGTTCTGGAATCTGAGAGGAGCCACAAATTTCCTTCCACCCAGCGTTCCCCCAAGTCTACCGATGAAAATGGTACCTCAGTTGTGTGGGTAGGCCTAGCGCCCATGACAGGATATACCCCAAAACACGACGTGGACTCATCACATTTTCAGAAAGAAAACAGAGCTGTTTTTTACAAAGTGCCTAGCTGTTGATTTTGGCCTCTAGCTCAGCCGGCACCTGGGGAAACCTAACAAACCTGTGTATTTTTGAAAACTAGACACCTAGGGTAATCCAAGATGGGGTGACTTGTGGGGCTCGGACCAGGTTCTGTTACCCAGAATCCTATGCAAACCTCTAAATTTGGCCAAAAAAATGCTTTTTTCTGTCATTTCGGTGACAGAAAGTTCTGGAATCTGAGAGTAGCCACAAATTTCCTTCCACCTGGCGTTCCCCCAAGTCTCCCGATAAGAATGGTACCTCACTTGTGTGGGTAGGCCTAGCTCCCGCGACAGGATATGCCCCAAAACACGACGTGGACACATCACATTTTCAGAAAGAAAACAGAGGTGTTTTTCACAAAGTGCCTAGCTGTTGATTTTGGCCTCTAGCTCATCCGGCACCTGGAGAAACCTAGCAAACCTGCGCATTTTTGAAAACTAGACACCTAGGGGAATCCAAGATGGGGTAACTTTTGGGGCTCTGACCAGGTTCTGTTACCCAGAATCCTTTGCAAACCTCAAAATTTGGCCCAAAAAACACTTTTACTTGTCATTTCGGTGACAGAAAGTTCTGAAATCTGAGGGGAGCCACAAGTTTCCTTCCACCCAGCGTTCCCCCAAGTCTCCCGATAAAAATGGTACCTCACTTGTGTGGGTAGGCCTAGCGCCAGCGACAGGATATGCCCCAAAACACGACGTGGACACATAAAATTTTCAGAAAGAAAACAGAGCTGTTTTTTATGAAGTGCCTAGGTGTTGATTTTGGCCTCTAGCTCAGCCGGCACCTGGGGAAACCTAGCAAACCTGCACATTTTTTAAAACTAGACACCTAGGGGAATCCAAGATGGGGTGACTTGTGGTGCTCTGACCAGGTTCTGTTACCCAGAATCCTTTGCAAACCTCAAAATTTGGCCCAAAAAACACTTTTTCCTGTCATTTCGGTGACAGAAAGTTCTGGAATCTGAGAGGAGCCACAAATTTCCTTCCACCCAGCGTTCCTCCAAGTCTCCCGATAAAAATGGTACCTCACTTGTGTGGGTAGGCCTAGCACCCATGACAGGATATGCCCCAAAACACGACGTGGACACATCACATTTTCAGAAAGAAAACAGAGCTGTTTTTCACAAAGTGCCTAGTTGTTGATTTTGGCCTCTAGCTCAGCCGGCACCTGGGGAAACCTAGCAAACCTGCGCATTTTTGAAAACTAGACACCTAGGGGAATCCAAGATGGGGTGACTTGTGGGGCTCTGACCAGGTTCTGTTACCCAGAATCCTTTGCAAACCTCAAAATGTGGCCCAAAAAACACTTTTTCATGTCATTTTGGTGACAGAAAGTTCTGGAATCTGAGAGGAGCCACAAATTTCCTTCCACCCAGCGTTCCCCCAAGTCTACCGATGAAAATGGTACCTCAGTTGTGTGGGTAGGCCTAGCGCCCATGACAGGATATACCCCAAAACACGACGTGGACACATCACATTTTCAGAAAGAAAACAGAGCTGTTTTTTACAAAGTGCCTAGCTGTTGATTTTGGCCTCTAGCTCAGCCGGCACCTGGGGAAACCTAACAAACCTGTGTATTTTTGAAAACTAGACTCCTAGGGTAATCCAAGATGGGGTGACTTGTGGGGCTCGGACCAGGTTCTGTTACCCAGAATCCTATGCAAACCTCAAAATTTGGCCCAAAAAATGCTTTTTTCTGTCATTTCGGTGACAGAAAGTTCTGGAATCTGAGAGTAGCCACAAATTTCCTTCCACCTGGCGTTCCCCCAAGTCTCCCGATAAGAATGGTACCTCACTTGTGTGGGTAGGCCTAGCTCCCGCGACAGGATATGCCCCAAAACACGACGTGGACACATCACATTTTCAGAAAGAAAACAGAGGTGTTTTTCACAAAGTGCCTAGCTGTTGATTTTGGCCTCTAGCTCATCCGGCACCTGGAGAAACCTAGCAAACCTGCGCATTTTTGAAAACTAGACACCTAGGGGAATCCAAGATGGGGTAACTTTTGGGGCTCTGACCAGGTTCTGTTACCCAGAATCCTTTGCAAACCTCAAAATTTGGCCCAAAAAACACTTTTACTTGTCATTTCGGTGACAGAAAGTTCTGAAATCTGAGGGGAGCCACAAGTTTCCTTCCACCCAGCGTTCCCCCAAGTCTCCCGATAAAAATGGTACCTCACTTGTGTGGGTAGGCCTAGCGCCAGCGACAGGATATGCCCCAAAACACGACGTGGACACATAAAATTTTCAGAAAGAAAACAGAGCTGTTTTTTATGAAGTGCCTAGCTGTGGATTTTGGCCTCTTGCTCAGCCGGCACCTGGGGAAACCTAGCAAACCTGCGCATTTTTTAAAACTCGACACCTAGGGGAATCCAAGATGGGGTGACTTGTGGGGCTCTGACCAGGTTCTGTTACCCAGAATCCTTTGCAAACCTCAAAATTTGGCCAAAAAAACACTTTTTCCTGTCATTTCGGTGACAGAAAGTTCTGGAATCTGAGAGGAGCCACAAGTTTCCTTCCACCCTGCGTTCCCCCAAGTCTCCCGATAAAAATGGTACCTCACTTGTGTGGGTAGGCCTAGCGCCCGCGACAGGATATGCCCCAAAACACGACGTGGACACATAAAATTTTCAGAAACAAAACAGAGCTGTTTTTTATGAAGTGCCTAGCTGTGGATTATGGCCTCTTGCTCAGCCGGCACCTGGGGAAACCTAGCAAACCTGCGCATTTTTGAAAACTCGACACCTAGGGGAATCCAAGATGGGGTGACTTGTGGGGCTCTGACCAGGTTCTGTTACCCAGAATCCTTTGCAAACCTCAAAATTTGGCCCAAAAAACACTTTTTCTTGTCATTTCGGTGACAGAAAGTTCTGGAGTCTGAGAGGAGCCACAAATTTCCTTCCACCCAGCGTTCCCCCAAGTCTTCCGATAAAAATGGTACCTCACTTGTGTGGGTAGGCCTAGCGCCCATGACAGGATATACCCCAAAACACGACGTTGACACATCACATTTTCAGAAAGAAAACAGAGCTGTTTTTCACAAAGTGCCTAGTTGTTGATTTTGGCCTCTAGCTCAGCCGGCACCTGGGGAAACCTAGCAAACCTGCGCGTTTTTGAAAACTAGACACCTAGGGGAATCCAAGATGGGGTGACTTGTGGTGCTCTGACCAGGTTCTGTTACCCGGAATCCTTTGCAAACCTCAAAATTTGGCCCAAAAAACACTTTTTCCTGTCATTTCGGTGACAGAAAGTTCTGGAATCTGAGAGGAGCCACAAATTTCCTTCCACGCAGCGTTCCTCCAAGTCTCCCGATAAAAATGGTACCTCACTTGTGTGGGTAGGCCTAGCACCCGTGACAGGATATGCCCCAAAACACGACGTGGACACATCACATTTTCAGAAAGAAAACAGAGCTGTTTTTCACAAAGTGCCTAGTTGTTGATTTTGGCCTCTAGCTCAGCCGGCACCTGGGGAAACCTAGCAAACATGCGCATTTTTTAAAACTAGACACCTAGGGGAATCCAAGATGGGGTGACTTGTGGGACTCTGACCAGGTTCTGTTACCCAGAATCCTTTGCAAACCTCAAAATGTGGCCCAAAAAACACTTTTTCATGTCATTTTGGTGACAGAAAGTTCTGGAATCTGAGAGGAGCCACAAATTTCCTTCCACCCAGCTTTCCCCCAAGTCTACCGATAAAAATGGTACCTCACTTGTGTGGGTAGGCCTAGCGCCCGCGACAGGATATGCCCCAAAACACGACGTGGACACGTAAAATTTTCAGAAAGAAAACAGAGCTGTTTTTTATGAAGTGCCTAGCTGTGGATTTTGGCCTCTTGCTCAGCCGGCACCTGGGGAAAGCTAGCAAACCTGCGCATTTTTGAAAACTCGACACCTAGGGGAATCCAAGATGGGGTGACTTGTGGGGCTCTGACCAGGTTCTGTTACCCAGAATCCTTTGCAAACCTCAAAATTTGGCCAAAAAAACACTTTTTCCTGTCATTTCGGTGACAGAAAGTTCTGAAATCTGAGGGGAGCCACAAGTTTCCTTCCACCCAGCGTTCCCCCAAGTCTCCCGATAAGAATGGTACCTCACTTGTGTGGGTAGGCCTAGCTCCCGCGACAGGATATGCCCCAAAACACGACGTGGACACATCACATTTTCAGAAAGAAAACAGAGGTGTTTTTCACAAAGTGCCTAGCTGTTGATTTTGGCCTCTAGCTCATCCGGCACCTGGAGAAACCTAGCAAACCTGCGCATTTTTTAAAACTAGACACCTAGGGGAATCCAAGATGGGGTAACTTTTGGGGCTCTGACCAGGTTCTGTTACCCAGAATCCTTTGCAAACCTCAAAATTTGGCCCAAAAAACACTTTTACTTGTCATTTCGGTGACAGAAAGTTCTGAAATCTGAGGGGAGCCACAAGTTTCCTTCCACCCTGCGTTCCCCCAAGTCTCCCGATAAAAATGGTACCTCACTTGTGTGGGTAGGCCTAGCGCCCGCGACAGGATATGCCCCAAAACACGACGTGGACACATAAAATTTTCAGAAACAAAACAGAGCTGTTTTTTATGAAGTGCCTAGCTGTGGATTATGGCCTCTTGCTCAGCCGGCACCTGGGGAAACCTAGCAAACCTGCGCATTTTTGAAAACTCGACACCTAGGGGAATCCAAGATGGGGTGACTTGTGGGGCTCTGACCAGGTTCTGTTACCCAGAATCCTGTGCAAAACTCAAAATTTGGCCAAAAAAACACTTTTTCCTGTCATTTCGGTGACAGAAAGTTCTGGAATCTGAGAGGAGCCACAAATGTCCTTCCACCCAGCATTCCCCCAAGTCTCCCGATAAAAATGGTACCTCACTTGTGTGGGTAGGCCTAGCGCCCATGACAGGATATACCCCAAAACACGACGTTGACACATCACATTTTCAGAAAGAAAACAGAGCTGTTTTTTACAAAGTGCCTAGCTGTGGATTTTGGCTTCTAGCTCAGCCGGTACCTGGGCAAACCTAGCAAACCTGCGCATTTTTTAAAACTAGACACCTAAGGGAATCCAAGATTGGGTGACTTGTGGGGCTCTGACCAGGTTCTGTTACCCAGAATCCTTTGCTAACCTCAAAATTTGGCCCAAAAAAAACTTTTTCTTGTCATTTCGGTGACAGAAAGTTCTGGAATCTGAGAGGAGCCACAAATTTCCTTCCACCCAGCGTTCCTCCAAGTCTCCCGATAAAAATGGTACCTCACTTGTGTGGGTAGGCCTAGCACCCGCGACAGGATATGCCCCAAAACACGACGTGGACACATCACATTTTCAGGAAGTAAACAGAGCTGTTTTTCACAAAGTGCCTAGGTGTTGATTTTGGCCTCTAGCTCTGCCGGCACCTGGGGAAACCTAGCAAACATGCGCATTTTAGAAACCTAGACACCTAGGGGAATCCAAGATGGGGTGACTTGTGGGGCTCTGATCAGGTTCTGTTACCAAGAATCCTTTGCAAACCTCAAAATTTGGCGCAAAAAACACTTTTTCTTGTCATTTCGGTGACAGAAAGTTCTGGAGTCTGAGAGGAGCCACAAATTTCCTTCCACCCAGCGTTCCCCCAAGTCTACCGATAAAAATGGTTCCTCACTTGTGTG
Organism: Pleurodeles waltl; assembly: GCF_031143425.1. NCBI lineage: Eukaryota > Metazoa > Chordata > Amphibia > Caudata > Salamandridae > Pleurodeles > Pleurodeles waltl. The sequence continues at coordinate 147,060,912 of NC_090446.1, forward strand.
GGTAGGCCTAGCGCCCATGACAGGATATACCCCAAAACACGACATGGACACATCACATTTTCAGAAAGAAAACAGAGCTGTTTTTTACAAAGTGCCTAGCTGTGGATTTTGGCTTCTAGCTCAGCCGGTACCTGGGCAAACCTAGCAAACCTGCGCATTTTTTAAAACTAGACACCTAGGGGAATCCAAGATTGGGTGACTTGTGGGGCTCTGACCAGGTTCTGTTACCAAGAATCCTTTGCAAACCTCAGAATTTGGCCCAAAAAACACTTTTTCTTGCATTTCGGTGACAGAAAGTTCTGGAGTCTGAGAGGAGCCACAAATTTCCTTCCACCCAGCGTTCCCCCAAGTCTACCGATAAAAATGGTACCTCACTTGAGTGGGTAGGCCTAGCACCCACGACAGGATATGCCCCAAAACACGACATGGACACATCACATTTTCAGAAAGAAAACAGAGCTGTTTTTCACAAAGTGCCTAGGTGTTGATTTTGGCCTCTAGCTCAGCCGGCACCTGGGGAAACCTAGCAAACCTGCACATTTTTTAAAACTAGACACCTAGGGGAATCCAAGATGGGGTGACTTGTGGTGCTCTGACCAGGTTCTGTTACCCAGAATCCTTTGCAAACCTCAAAATTTGGCCCAAAAAAACCTTTTTCCTGTCATTTCGGTGACAGAAAGTTCTGGAATCTGAGAGGAGCCACAAATTTCCTTCCACCCAGCGTTCCTCCAAGTCTCCCGATAAAAATGGTACCTCACTTGTGTGGGTAGGCCTAGCACCCATGACAGGATAAGCCCCAAAACACGACGTGGACACATCACATTTTCAGAAAGAAAACAGAGCTGTTTTTCACAAAGTGCCTAGTTGTTGATTTTGGCCTCTAGCTCAGCCGGCACCTGTGGAAACCTAGCAAACATGCGCATTTTTGAAAACTAGACACCTATGGCAATCCAAGATGGGGTGACTTGTGGGGCTCTGACCAGGTTCTGTTACCCAGAATCCTTTGCAAACCTCAAAATGTGGCCCAAAAAACACTTTTTCATGTTATTTTGGTGACAGAAAGTTCTGGAATCTGAGAGGAGCCACAAATTTCCTTCCACCCAGCGTTCCCCCAAGTCTACCGATAAAAATGGTACCTCACTTGTGTGGGTAGGCCTAGCGCCCGTGACAGGATATGCCCCAAAACACGACGTGGACACATAAAATTTTCAGAAAGAAAACAGAGCTGTTTTTTATGAAGTGCCTAGCTGTGGAATTTGGCCTCTTGCTCAGCCGGCACCTGGGGAAACCTAGCAAACCTGCGCATTTTTGAAAACTCGACACCTAGGGGAATCCAAGATGGGGTGACTTGTGGGGCTCTGACCAGGTTCTGGTACCCAGAATCCTTTGCAAACCTCAAAATTTGGCCAAAAAAACACTTTTTCCTGTCATTTCGGTGACAGAAAGTTCTGAAATCTGAGGGGAGCCACAAGTTTCCTTCCACCCAGCGTTCCCCCAAGTCTCCCGATAAGAATGGTACCTCACTTGTGTGGGTAGGCCTAGCTCCCGCGACAGGATATGCCCCAAAACACGACGTGGACACATCACATTTTCAGAAAGAAAACAGAGGTGTTTTTCACAAAGTGCCTAGCTGTTGATTTTGGCCTCTAGCTCATTCGGCACCTGGAGAAACCTAGCAAACCTGTGCATTTTTGAAAACTAGACACCTAGGGGAATCCAAGATGGGGTAACTTTTGGGGCTCTGACCAGGTTCTGTTACCCAGAATCCTTTGCAAACCTCAAAATTTGGCCCAAAAAACACTTTTACTTGTCATTTCGGTGACAGAAAGTTCTGAAATCTGAGGGGAGCCACAAGTTTCCTTCCACCCAGCGTTCCCCCAAGTCTCCCGATAAAAATGGTACCTCACTTGTGTGGGTAGGCCTAGCGCACGCGAAAGGATATGCCCCAAAACATGACATGGACACATCACATTTTCAGAAAGAAAACAGAGGTGTTTTTCACAAAGTGCCTAACTGTTGATTTTGGCCTCTAGCTCATCCGGCACCTGGAGAAACCTAGCAAACCTGTGCATTTTTGAAAACTAGACACCTAGGGGAATCCAAGATGGGGTAACTTTTGGGGCTCTGACCAGGTTATGTTACCCAGAATCCTTTGCAAACCTCAAAATTTGGCCCAAAAAACACTTTTACTTGTCATTTCGGTGACAGAAAGTTCTGAAATCTGAGAGGAGCCACAAATTTCCTTCCACCCAGCGTTTCTCCAAGTCTCCCGATAAAAATGGTACCTCACTTGTGTGGGTAGGCCTAGCACCCGTGACAGGATATGCCCCAAAACACGACGTGGACCCATCACATTTTCAGAAAGAAAACAGAGCTGTTTTTCACAAAGTGCCTAGCTGTTGATTTTGGCCTCTAGCTCAGCCGGCACCTGGGGAAACCTAGCAAACCTGCGCATTTTTGAAAACTAGACACCTAGGGGAGTCCAAGATGGGGTGACTTGTGGGGCTCTCACCAGGTTCTGTTACCAAGAATCCTTTGCAAACCTCAAAATTTGGCCCAAAAAACACTTTTTCTTGTCATTTCGGTGACAGAAAGTTCTGGAGTGTGAGAGGAGCCACAAATTTCCTTCCACCCAGCGTTCCCCCAAGTCTTCCGATAAAAATGGTACCTCACTTGTGTGGGTAGGCCTAGCACCCGCGACAGGATATGCCCCAAAACACGACATGGACACATCACATTTTCAGAAAGAAAACAGAGCTGTTTTTCACAAAGTGCCTAGGTGTTGATTTTGGCCTCTAGCTCAGCCGGCACCTGGGGAAACCTAGCAAACCTGCACATTTTTGAAAACTAGACACCTAGGGGAATCCAAGATGGGGTGACTTGTGGTGCTCTGACCAGATTCTGTTACCCAGAATCCTTTGCAAACCTCAAAATTTGGCCCAAAAAAACCTTTTTCCTGTCATTTCGGTAACAGAAAATTCTGGAATCTGAGAGGAGCTACAAATTTCCTTCCACCCAGCGTTCCTCCAAGTCTCCCGATAAAAATGGTACCTCACTTGTGTGGGTAGGCCTAGCACCCGTGACAGGATATGCCCCAAAACACGACGTGGACACATCACATTTTCAGAAAGAAAACAGAACTGTTTTTCACAAAGTGCCTAGTTGTTGATTTTGGCCTCTAGCTCAGCCGGCACCTGGGGAAACCTAGCAAACATGCGCATTTTTGAAAACTAGACACCTAGGGGAATCCAAGATGGGGTGACTTGTGGTGCTCGGACCAGGTTCTGTTACCCAGAATCCTTTGCAAACCTCTAAATTTGGCCCAAAAAATACTTTTTCCTGTCATTTCGGTGACAGAAAGTTCTGGAATCTGAGAGGAGCCACAAACTTCCTTCCACCTAGCGTTCCCCCAAGTCTCCCGATAAGAATGGTACCTCACTTGTGTGGGTAGGCCTAGCTCCCGCGACAGGATATGCCCCAAAACACGACGTGGACACATCACATTTTCAGAAAGACAACAGAGGTGTTTTTCACAAAGTGCCTAGCTGTTGATTTTGGCGTCTAGCTCATCCGGCACCTGGGGAAACCTAGCAAACCTGCGCATTTTTGAAAACTAGACAACTAGGGGAATCCAAGATGGGGTGACTTGTGGGGCTCTGACCAGGTTCTGTTTCCCAGAATCCTTTGCAAACCTCAAAATGTGGCCCAAAAAACTATTTTACTTGTCATTTCGGTGACAGAAAGTTCTGGAATCTGAGAGGAGCCACAAGTTTCTTTCCACCCAGCGTCCCCCCAAGTTTCCCGATAAAAATGGTACCTCACTTGTGTGGGTAGGCCTAGCGCCCGCGACAGGATATGCCCCAAAACACGACGTGGACACATAACATTTTCAGAAAGAAAACAGAGCTGTTTTTTATGAAGTGCCTAGCTGTGGATTTTGGCCTCTTGCTCAGCCGGCACCTGGGGAAACCTAGGAAACCTGCGCATTTTTGAAAACTCGACACCTAGGGGAATCCAAGATGGGGTGACTTGTGGGGCTCTGACCAGGTTCTGTTACCCAGAATCCTTTGCAAACCTCTTAATTTGGCCCAAAAAACACTTTTTCCTGTCATTTCGGTGAAAGAAAGTTCTGGAATCTGAGAGGAGCCACAAATTTCCTTCCACCCAGTGTTCCTCCAAGTCTCCCGATAAAAATGGTACCTCACTTGTGTGGGTAGGCCTAGCGCCCATGACAGGATATACCCCAAAACACGACGTGGACACATCACATTTTCAAGAAAGAAAACAGAGCTGTTTTTTACAAAGTGCCTATCTGTGGATTTTGGCTTCTAGCTCAGCCGGTACCTGGGGAAACCTAGCAAACCTGCGCATTTTTTAAAACTAGACACCTAGGGGAATCCAAGATGGGGTGACTTGTGGGGCTCGGACCAGGTTCTGTTACCCAGAATCCTTTGCAAACCTCTAAATTTGGCCAAAAAAACACTTTTTCCTGTCATTTCGGTGACAGAAAGTTCTGGAATCTGAGGGGAGCCACAAGTTTCCTTCCACCCAGCGTTCCCCCAAGTCTCCCGATAAAAATGGTACCTCACTTGTGTGGGTAGGCCTAGCGCACGCGAAAGGATATGCCCCAAAACATGACATGGACACATCACATTTTCAGAAAGAAAACAGAGGTGTTTTTCACAAAGTGCCTAACTGTTGATTTTGGCCTCTAGCTCATCCGGCACCTGGAGAAACCTAGCAAACCTGTGCATTTTTGAAAACTAGACACCTAGGGGAATCCAAGATGGGGTAACTTTTGGGGCTCTGACCAGGTTATGTTACCCAGAATCCTTTGCAAACCTCAAAATTTGGCCCAAAAAACACTTTTACTTGTCATTTCGGTGACAGAAAGTTCTGAAATCTGAGAGGAGCCACAAATTTCCTTCCACCCAGCGTTTCTCCAAGTCTCCCGATAAAAATGGTACCTCACTTGTGTGGGTAGGCCTAGCACCCGTGACAGGATATGCCCCAAAACACGACGTGGACCCATCACATTTTCAGAAAGAAAACAGAGCTGTTTTTCACAAAGTGCCTAGCTGTTGATTTTGGCCTCTAGCTCAGCCGGCACCTGGGGAAACCTAGCAAACCTGCGCATTTTTGAAAACTAGACACCTAGGGGAGTCCAAGATGGGGTGACTTGTGGGGCTCTCACCAGGTTCTGTTACCAAGAATCCTTTGCAAACCTCAAAATTTGGCCCAAAAAACACTTTTTCTTGTCATTTCGGTGACAGAAAGTTCTGGAGTGTGAGAGGAGCCACAAATTTCCTTCCACCCAGCGTTCCCCCAAGTCTTCCGATAAAAATGGTACCTCACTTGTGTGGGTAGGCCTAGCACCCGCGACAGGATATGCCCCAAAACACGACATGGACACATCACATTTTCAGAAAGAAAACAGAGCTGTTTTTCACAAAGTGCCTAGGTGTTGATTTTGGCCTCTAGCTCAGCCGGCACCTGGGGAAACCTAGCAAACCTGCACATTTTTGAAAACTAGACACCTAGGGGAATCCAAGATGGGGTGACTTGTGGTGCTCTGACCAGATTCTGTTACCCAGAATCCTTTGCAAACCTCAAAATTTGGCCCAAAAAAACCTTTTTCCTGTCATTTCGGTAACAGAAAATTCTGGAATCTGAGAGGAGCTACAAATTTCCTTCCACCCAGCGTTCCTCCAAGTCTCCCGATAAAAATGGTACCTCACTTGTGTGGGTAGGCCTAGCACCCGTGACAGGATATGCCCCAAAACACGACGTGGACACATCACATTTTCAGAAAGAAAACAGAACTGTTTTTCACAAAGTGCCTAGTTGTTGATTTTGGCCTCTAGCTCAGCCGGCACCTGGGGAAACCTAGCAAACATGCGCATTTTTGAAAACTAGACACCTAGGGGAATCCAAGATGGGGTGACTTGTGGTGCTCGGACCAGGTTCTGTTACCCAGAATCCTTTGCAAACCTCTAAATTTGGCCCAAAAAATACTTTTTCCTGTCATTTCGGTGACAGAAAGTTCTGGAATCTGAGAGGAGCCACAAACTTCCTTCCACCTAGCGTTCCCCCAAGTCTCCCGATAAGAATGGTACCTCACTTGTGTGGGTAGGCCTAGCTCCCGCGACAGGATATGCCCCAAAACACGACGTGGACACATCACATTTTCAGAAAGACAACAGAGGTGTTTTTCACAAAGTGCCTAGCTGTTGATTTTGGCGTCTAGCTCATCCGGCACCTGGGGAAACCTAGCAAACCTGCGCATTTTTGAAAACTAGACAACTAGGGGAATCCAAGATGGGGTGACTTGTGGGGCTCTGACCAGGTTCTGTTTCCCAGAATCCTTTGCAAACCTCAAAATGTGGCCCAAAAAACTATTTTACTTGTCATTTCGGTGACAGAAAGTTCTGGAATCTGAGAGGAGCCACAAGTTTCTTTCCACCCAGCGTCCCCCCAAGTTTCCCGATAAAAATGGTACCTCACTTGTGTGGGTAGGCCTAGCGCCCGCGACAGGATATGCCCCAAAACACGACGTGGACACATAACATTTTCAGAAAGAAAACAGAGCTGTTTTTTATGAAGTGCCTAGCTGTGGATTTTGGCCTCTTGCTCAGCCGGCACCTGGGGAAACCTAGGAAACCTGCGCATTTTTGAAAACTCGACACCTAGGGGAATCCAAGATGGGGTGACTTGTGGGGCTCTGACCAGGTTCTGTTACCCAGAATCCTTTGCAAACCTCTTAATTTGGCCCAAAAAACACTTTTTCCTGTCATTTCGGTGAAAGAAAGTTCTGGAATCTGAGAGGAGCCACAAATTTCCTTCCACCCAGTGTTCCTCCAAGTCTCCCGATAAAAATGGTACCTCACTTGTGTGGGTAGGCCTAGCGCCCATGACAGGATATACCCCAAAACACGACGTGGACACATCACATTTTCAAGAAAGAAAACAGAGCTGTTTTTTACAAAGTGCCTATCTGTGGATTTTGGCTTCTAGCTCAGCCGGTACCTGGGGAAACCTAGCAAACCTGCGCATTTTTTAAAACTAGACACCTAGGGGAATCCAAGATGGGGTGACTTGTGGGGCTCGGACCAGGTTCTGTTACCCAGAATCCTTTGCAAACCTCTAAATTTGGCCAAAAAAACACTTTTTCCTGTCATTTCGGTGACAGAAAGTTCTGGAATCTGAGAGGAGCCACAAATTTCCTTCCACCTAGCGTTCCCCCAAGTCTCCCGATAAGAATGGTACCTCACTTGTGTGGGTAGGCCTAGCTCCCGCGACAGGATATGCCCCAAAACACGACGTGGACACATCACATTTTCAGAAAGACAACAGAGGTGTTTTTCACAAAGTGCCTAGCTGTTGATTTTGGCCTCTAGCTCATCCGGCACCTGGGGAAACCTAGCAAACCTGCGCATTTTTGAAAACTAGACAACTAGGGGAATCCAAGATGGGGTGACTTGTGGGGCTCTGACCAGGTTATGTTACCCAGAATCCTTTGCAAACCTCAAAATTTGGCCCAAAAAACACTTTTTCCTGTCATTTCGGTGACAGAAAGTTCTGGAATCTGAGAGGAGCCACAAATTTCCTTCCACCCAGCGTTTCTCCAAGTCTCCCGATAAAAATGGTACCTCACTTGTGTGGGTAGGCCTAGCACCCGTCACAGGATATGCCCCAAAACACGACGTGGACCCATCACATTTTCAGAAAGAAAACAGAGCTGTTTTTCACAAAGTGCCTAGCTGTTGATTTTGGCCTCTAGCTCAGCCGGCACCTGGGGAAACCTAGCAAACATGTGCATTTTTGAAAACTCGACACCTAGGGGAATCCAAGATGGGGTGACTTGTGGGGCTCTGACCAGGTTCTGTTACCCAGAATCCTTTGCAAACCTCAAAATGTGGCCCAAAAAACACTTTTTCATGTCATTTTGGTGACAGAAAGTTCTGGAATCTGAGAGGAGCCACAAATTTCCTTCCACCCAGCGTTCCCCCAAGTCTACGGATAAAAATGGTACCTCACTTGTGTGGGTAGGCCTAGCGCCCATGACAGGATATACCCCAAAACACGACGTGGACACATCACATTTTCAGAAAGAAAACAGAGCATTTTTTTACAAAGTGCCTAGCTGTTGATTTTGGCCTCTAGCTCAGCCGGCACCTGGGGAAACCTAGCAAACCTGTGTATTTTTGAAAACTAGACACCTAGGGTAATCCAAGATGGGGTGACTTGTGGGGCTCGGACCAGGTTCTGTTACCCAGAATCCTTTGCAAACCTCTAAATTTGGCCAAAAAAACACTTTTTCCTGTCATTTCGGTGACAGAAAGTTCTGGAATCTGAGAGGAGCCACAAATTTCCTTCCACCTAGCGTTCCCCCAAATCTCCCAATAAAAATGGTACCTCACTTGTGTGGGTAGGCCTAGCGCCCGCGACAGGATATGCCCCAAAACACGACGTGGACACATAACATTTTCAGAAAGAAAACAGAGCTGTTTTTTATGAAGTGCCTAGCTGTGGATTTTGGCCTCTTGCTCAGCCGGCACCTGGGGAAACCTAGGAAACCTGCGCATTTTCGAAAATTCAACACCTAGGGGAATCCAAGATGGGGTGACTTGTGGGGCTCTGACCAGGTTCTGTTACCCAGAATCCTTTGCAAACCTCTTAATTTGGCCCAAAAAACACTTTTTCCTGTCATTTCGGTGAAAGAAAGTTCTGGAATCTGAGAGGAGCCACAAATTTCCTTCCACCCAGTGTTCCTCCAAGTCTCCCGATAAAAATGGTACCTCACTTGTGTGGGTAGGCCTAGCACCCGCGACAGGATATGCCCCAAAACACGACATGGACACATCACATTTTCAGAAAGAAAACAGAGCTGTTTTTCATAAAGTGCCTAGGTGTTGATTTTGGCCTCTAGCTCAGCCGGCACCTTGGGAAACCTAGCAAACCTGTGCATTTTTTAAAACTAGACACCTAGGGGAATCCAAGATGGGGTAACTTGTGGTGCTCTGACCAGGTTATGTTACCCAGAATCCTTTGCAAACCTCAAAATTTGGCCCAAAAAACACTTTTTCCTGTCATTTCGGTGACAGAAAGTTCTGGAATCTGAGAGGAGCCACAAATTTCCTTCCACCCAGCGTTCCTCCAAGTCTCCCGATAAAAATGGTACCTCACTTGTGTGGGTAGGCCTAGCACCCGTGACAGGATATGCCCCAAAACACGACGTGAACCCATCACATTTTCAGAAAGAAAACAGAGCTGTTTTTCACAAAGTGCCTAGCTGTTGATTTTGGCCTCTAGCTCAGCAGGCACCTGGGGAAACCTAGCAAACATGCGCATTTTTGAAAACTCGACACCTAGGGGAATCCAAGATGGGGTGACTTGTGGGGCTCTGACCAGGTTCTGTTACCCAGAATCCTTTGCAAACCTGAAAATGTGGCCCAAAAAACACTTTTTCATGTCATTTTGGTGACAGAAAGTTCTGGAATCTGGGAGGAGCCACAAATTTACTTCCACCCAGCGTTCCCCCAAGTCTACGGATAAAAATGGTACCTCACTTGTGTGGGTAGGCCTAGCGCCCATGACAGGATATACCCCAAAACACGACGTGGACACATCACATTTTCTGAAAGAAAACAGAGCTGTTTTTTACAAAGTGCTTACCTGTTGATTTTTGCCTCTAGCTCAGCCGGCACCTGGGGAAACCTAGCAAACCTGTGTATTTTTGAAAACTAAACACCTAGGGTAATCCAAGATGGGGTGACTTGTGGGGCTCGGACCAGGTTCTGTTACCCAGAATCCTTTGCAAACTTCTAAATTTGGCCAAAAAAACACTTTTTCCTGTCATTTCGGTGACAGAAAGTTCTGGAATCTGAGAGGAGCCACAAATTTCCTTCCACCTAGCGTTCCCCCAAATCTCCCGATAAGAATGGTACCTCACTTGTGTGGGTAGGCCTAGCTCCCGCGACAGGATATGCCCCAAAACACGACGTGGACACATCACATTTTCAGAAAGACAACAGAGGTGTTTTTCACAAAGTGCCTAGCTGTTGATTTTGGCCTCTAGCTCATCCGGCACCTGGGGAAACCTAGCAAACCTGCGCATTTTTGAAAACTAGACAACTAGGGGAATCCAAGATGGGGTGACTTGTGGGGCTCTGACCAGGTTCTGTTTCCCAGAATCCTTTGCAAACCTCAAAATGTGGCCCAAAAAACTATTTACTTGTCATTTCGGTGACAGAAAGTTCTGGAATCTGAGAGGAGCCACAAGTTTCCTTCCACCCAGCGTTCCCCCAAGTCTACCGATAAAAATGGTACCTCACTTGTGTGGGTAGGCCTAGCACCCGCGACAGGATATGCCCCAAAACACGACATGGACACATCACATTTTCAGAAAGAAAACAGAGCTGTTTTTTATGAAGTGCCTAGCTGTGGATTTTGGCCTCTTGCTCAGCCGGCATCTGGGGAAACCTAGGAAACCTGCGCATTTTTGAAAATTCGACACCTAGGGGAATCCAAGATGGGGTGACTTGTGGGGCTCTGACCAGGTTCTGTTACCCAGAATCCTTTGCAAACCTCTTAATTTGGCCCAAAAAACACTTTTTCCTGTCATTTCGGTGAAAGAAAGTTCTGGAATCTGAGAGGAGCCACAAATTTCCTTCCTCCCAGTGTTCCTCCAAGTCTCCCGATAAAAATGGTACCTCACTTGTGTGGGTAGGCCTAGCACCCGTGACAGGATATGCCCCAAAACACGACGTGGACACATAACAATTTCAGAAAGAAAACAGAGCTGTTTTTCACAAAGTGCCTAGCTGTTGATTTTGGCCTCTAGCTCAGCCGGCACCTGGGGAAACCTAGCAAACCTGCGCATTTTTGAAAACTAGACACCTAGGGGTATCCAAGATGGGGTGACTTGTGGGGCTCTGACCAGGTTCTGTTACCCAGAATCCTTTGCAAACCTCAAAATGTGGCCCAAAAACACTTTTTCTTGTCATTTTGGTGACAGAAAGTTCTGGAATCTGAGAGGAGCCACAAATCTCCTTCCACCCAGCGTTCCCCCAAGTCTACCGATAACAATGGTACCTCACTTGTGTGGGTAGGCCTAGCACCCGCGACAGGATATGCCCCAAAACACGACGTGGACACATCACATTTTCAGAAAGAAAAAAAAGCTGTTTTTCACAAAGTGCCTAGGTGTTGATTTTGGCCTCTAGCTCAGCCGGCACCTGGGGAAACCTAGCAAACCTGCGCATTTTTGAAAACTAGACACCTAGGGGAGTCCAAGATGGGGTGACTTGTGGGGCTCTCACCAGGTTCTGTTACCAAGAATCCTTTGCAAACCTCAAAATTTGGCCCAAAAAACACTTTTTCTTGTCATTTCGGTGACAGAAAGTTCTGGAATCTGAGAGGAGCCACAAATTTCCTTCCACCCAGCGTTCCCCCAAGTCTACCGATAAAAATGGTACCTCACTTGTGTGGGTAGGCCTAGCGCCCATGACAGGATATGCCCCAAAACACGACGTGGACACATCACATTTTCAAGAAAGAAAACAGAGCTGTTTTTTACAAAGTGCCTAGCTGTGGATTTTGGCTTCTAGCTCCGCCGGTACCTGGGGAAACCTAGCAAACCTGAGCATTTTTTAAAACTAGACACCTAGGGGAATCCAAGATGGGGTGACTTGTGGGGCTCCGACCAGGTTCTGTTACCCAGAATACTTCTCAAACCTCAAAATTTGGCCCAAAAAACACTTTTTCCTGCCATTTCGGTGACTGAAAGTTCTGGAATCTGAGAGGAGCCACAAATTTCCTTCCACCCAGCGTTCCCCCAAGTCCCCCGATAAAAATGGTACCTCACTTGTGTGGGTAGGCCTAGCACCCGCGACAGGATATGCCCCAAAACACGACATGGACACATCACATTTTCAGAAAGAAAACAGAGCTGTTTTTCATAAAGTGCCTAGGTGTTGATTTTGGCCTCTAGCTCAGCCGGCACCTGGGGAAACCTAGCAAACCTGCGCATTTTTTAAAACTAGACACCTAGGGGAATCCAAGATGGGGTGACTTGTGGGGCTCTGACCAGGTTCTGTTACCAAGAATCCTTTGCAAACCTCAAAATTTGGCCCAAAAAACTTTTTTTCTTGTCATTTCGGTGACAGAAAGTTCTGGAATCTGAGAGGAGCCACAAATTTCCTTCCACCCAGCGTTCCCCCAAGTCCCCCGATAAAAATGGTACCTCACTTGTGTGGGTAGGCCTAGCACCCGCGACAGGATATGCCCCAAAACACGATATGGACACATCACATTTTCAGAAAGAAAACAGAGCTGTTTTCATAAAGTGCCTAGGTGTTGATTTTGGCCTCTAGCTCAGCCGGCACCTTGGGAAACCTAGCAAACCTGCGCATTTTTGAAACCTAGACACCTAGGGGAATCCAAGATGGGGTGACTTGTGGTGCTCTGACCAGGTTATGTTACCCAGAATCCTTTGCAAACCTCAAAATTTGGCCCAAAAAACACTTTTTCCTGTCATTTCGGTGACAGAAAGTTCTGGAATCTGAGAGGAGCCACAAATTTCCTTCCACCCAGCGTTCCTCCAAGTCTCCCGATAAAAATGGTACCTCACTTGTGTGGGTAGGCCTAGCACCCGTGACAGGATATGCCCCAAAACACGACGTGGACCCATCACATTTTCAGAAAGAAAACAGAGCTGTTTTTCACAAAGTGCCTAGCTGTTGATTTTGGCCTCTAGCTCAGCCGGCACCTGGGGAAACCTAGCAAACATGCGCATTTTTGAAAACTCGACACCTAGGGGAATCCAAGATGGGGTGACTTGTGGGGCTCTGACCAGGTTCTGTTACCCAGAATCCTTTGCAAACCTCAAAATGTGGCCCAAAAAACACTTTTTCATGTCATTTTGGTGACAGAAAGTTCTGGAATCTGGGAGGAGCCACAAATTTCCTTCCACCCAGCGTTCCCCCAAGTCTACGGATAAAAATTGTACCTCACTTGTGTGGGTAGGCCTAGCGCCCATGACAGGATATACCCCAAAACACGACGTGGACACATCACATTTTCAGAAAGAAAACAGAGCTGTTTTTTACAAAGTGCCTCGCTGTTGATTTTGGCCTCTAGCTCATCCGGCACCTGGGGAAACCTAGCAAACCTGTGTATTTTTGAAAACTAAACACCTAGGGCAATCCAAGATGGGGTGACTTGTGGGGCTCTGACCAGGTTCTGTTTCCCAGAATCCTTTGCAAACCTCAAAATGTGGCCTAAAAAACTATTTTACTTGTCATTTCGGTGACAGAAAGTTCTGGAATCTGAGAGGAGCCACAAGTTTCCTTCCACCCAGCGTTCCCCCAAGTCTCCCGATAAAAATGGTACCTCACTTGTGTGGGTAGGCCTAGCGCCCGCGACAGGATATGCCCCAAAACACGACGTGGACACATAACATTTTCAGAAAGAAAACAGAGCTGTTTTTTATGAAGTGCCTAGCTGTGGATTTTGGCCTCTTGCTCAGCCGGCACCTGGGGAAACCTAGGAAACCTGCGCATTTTTGAAAACTCGACACCAGGGGAATCCAAGATGTGGTGACTTGTGGGGCTCTGACCAGGTTCTGTTACCCAGAATCCTTTGCAAACCTCAAAATTTGGCCAAAAAAACACTTTTTCCTGTCATTTCGGTGACAGAAAGTTCTGGAATCTGAGAGGAGCCACAAATTTCCTTCCACCCAGCGTTCCCCCAAGTCTCCAGATAAGAATGGTACCTCACTTGTGTGGGTAGGCCTAGCGCCCGTGACAGGATATGCCCCAAAACACGACGTGGACACATCAAATTTTCAGAAAGAAAACAGAGCTGTTTTTTACAAAGGGGGTCATTCTGACTTTGGCGGGCGGCGGAGGCCGCCCGCCAAAGTCCCGCCGGCAGAATACCGCTGCGCGGTCAAAAGACCGCCACAGTAATTCTGAGTTTCCCGCTGGGCTGGCGGGCAACCGCCAGAAGGCCGCCCACCAGCCCAGCGGGAAACCCCCTTCCATGAGGATGCCGGCTCCGAATGGAGCCGGCGGAGTGGAAGGGGTGCGACGGGTGCAGTTGCACCCGTCGCGATTTTCAGTGTCTACGTGGCAGACACTGAAAATCTTGGTGGGGCCCTGTTAGGGGGCCCCACGTCACCCGTTACCGCCAGCCAGGTTCTGGCGGTCAAAACCGCCAGAACAAGGCTGGCGGTAAGGGGGTCGGAATCCCCATGGCGGCGCTGATTGCAGCGCCGCCATGGAGGATTCCCTTGGGCAACGGGAAACCGGCGGTACACCGCCGGTTTCCCGTATCTGACCGCGGCTGTATCGCCGCGGTCAGAATGCCATGGAAGCACCGCCAGCCTGTTGGCGGTGCTCCCGCGGTCGTTGGCCCTGGCGGTCCATGACCGCCAGGGTCAGAATGACCCCCAAAGTGCCTAGCTGTGGACTTTGGCCTCTAGCTGACCCGGCACATGGGGAAACCTAGCAAACCTTCACATTTTTGAAAACTAGACACCTAGGGGAATCCAAGATGGGGTGACTTGTGTTGCTCTGACCAGGTTCTGTTACCCAGAATCCTTTGCAAACCTCAAAATTTGGCCCAAAAAACACTTTTTCCTGTCATTTCGGTGACAGAAAGTTCTGGAATCTGAGAGGAGCCACAAATTTCCTTCCACCCAGCGTTCCCCAGAGTCTAACGATAAAAATGGTACCTCACTTGTGTGGGTTGGCCTAGCGCCCATGACAGGATATGCCCCAAAACACGACATGGACACATCACATTTTCAGAAAGAAAACAGAGCTGTTTTTTACAAAGTGCCTAGCTGTTGATTTTGGCCTCTAGCTCAGCCGGCACCTGGGGAAACCTAGTAAACCTGTGTATTTTTGAAAACTAGACACCTAGGGGAATCCAAGATGGGGTGACTTGTGGGGCTCGGACCAGGTTCTGTTACCCAGAATCCTTTGCAAACCTCTAAATTTGGCCAAAAAACACTTTTTCCTGTCATTTCGGTGACAGAAAGTTCTGGAATCTGAGAGGAGCCACAAATTTCCTTCCACCTAGCGTTCCCCCAAGTCTCCCGATAAGAATGGTACCTCACTTGTGTGGGTAGGCCTAGCTCCCGCGACAGGATATGCCCCAAAACACGACGTGGACACATCACATTTTCAGAAAGAAAACAGAGGTGTTTTTCACAAAGTGCCTAGCTGTTGATTTTGGCCTCTAGCTCATCCGGCACCTGGGGAAACCTAGCAAACCTGCGCATTTTTTAAAACTAGACACCGAGGGGAATCCAAGATGGGGTGACTTTTGGGGCTCTGACCAGGTTCTGTTACCCAGAATCCTTTGCAAACCTCAAAATTTGGCCCAAAAAACACTTTTACTTGTCATTTCGGTGACAGAAAGTTCTGAAATCTGAGAGGAGCCACAAGTTTCCTTCCACCCAGCGTTCCCCCAAGTCTCCCGATAAAAATGGTACCTCACTTGTGTGGGTAGGCCTAGCGCCCGCGACAGGATATGCCCCAAAACACGATGTGCACGCATGAAATTTTCAGAAAGAAAACAGAGCTCTTTTTTTATGAAGTGCCTAGTTGTGGATTTTGGCCTCTTGCTCAGCCGGCACCTGGGGAAACCTAGCAAACCTGCGCATTTTTTAAAACTAGACACCTAGGGGAATCCAAGATGGGGTGACTTGTGGGGCTCGGACCAGGTTCTGTTACCCAGAATCCTTTGCAAACCTCTAAATTTGGCCAAAAAAACACTTTTTCCTGTCATTTCGGTGACAGAAAGTTCTGGAATCTGAGAGGAGCCACAAATTTCCTTCCACCTAGCGTTCCCCCAAGTCTCCCGATAAGAATGGTACCTCACTTGTGTGGGTAGGCCTAGCTCCCGCGACAGGATATGCCCCAAAACACGACGTGGACACATCACATTTTCAGAAAGACAACAGAGGTGTTTTTCACAAAGTGCCTAGCTGTTGATTTTGGCCTCTAGCTCATCCGGCACCTGGGGAAACCTAGCAAACCTGCGCATTTTTGAAAACTAGACAACTAGGGGAATCCAAGATGGGGTGACTTGTGGGGCTCTGACCAGGTTATGTTACCCAGAATCCTTTGCAAACCTCAAAATTTGGCCCAAAAAACACTTTTTCCTGTCATTTCGGTGACAGAAAGTTCTGGAATCTGAGAGGAGCCACAAATTTCCTTCCACCCAGCGTTTCTCCAAGTCTCCCGATAAAAATGGTACCTCACTTGTGTGGGTAGGCCTAGCACCCGTCACAGGATATGCCCCAAAACACGACGTGGACCCATCACATTTTCAGAAAGAAAACAGAGCTGTTTTTCACAAAGTGCCTAGCTGTTGATTTTGGCCTCTAGCTCAGCCGGCACCTGGGGAAACCTAGCAAACATGTGCATTTTTGAAAACTCGACACCTAGGGGAATCCAAGATGGGGTGACTTGTGGGGCTCTGACCAGGTTCTGTTACCCAGAATCCTTTGCAAACCTCAAAATGTGGCCCAAAAAACACTTTTTCATGTCATTTTGGTGACAGAAAGTTCTGGAATCTGAGAGGAGCCACAAATTTCCTTCCACCCAGCGTTCCCCCAAGTCTACGGATAAAAATGGTACCTCACTTGTGTGGGTAGGCCTAGCGCCCATGACAGGATATACCCCAAAACACGACGTGGACACATCACATTTTCAGAAAGAAAACAGAGCATTTTTTTACAAAGTGCCTAGCTGTTGATTTTGGCCTCTAGCTCAGCCGGCACCTGGGGAAACCTAGCAAACCTGTGTATTTTTGAAAACTAGACACCTAGGGTAATCCAAGATGGGGTGACTTGTGGGGCTCGGACCAGGTTCTGTTACCCAGAATCCTTTGCAAACCTCTAAATTTGGCCAAAAAAACACTTTTTCCTGTCATTTCGGTGACAGAAAGTTCTGGAATCTGAGAGGAGCCACAAATTTCCTTCCACCTAGCGTTCCCCCAAATCTCCCGATAAAAATGGTACCTCACTTGTGTGGGTAGGCCTAGCGCCCGCGACAGGATATGCCCCAAAACACGACGTGGACACATAACATTTTCAGAAAGAAAACAGAGCTGTTTTTTATGAAGTGCCTAGCTGTGGATTTTGGCCTCTTGCTCAGCCGGCACCTGGGGAAACCTAGGAAACCTGCGCATTTTTGAAAATTCAACACCTAGGGGAATCCAAGATGGGGTGACTTGTGGGGCTCTGACCAGGTTCTGTTACCCAGAATCCTTTGCAAACCTCTTAATTTGGCCCAAAAAACACTTTTTCCTGTCATTTCGGTGAAAGAAAGTTCTGGAATCTGAGAGGAGCCACAAATTTCCTTCCACCCAGTGTTCCTCCAAGTCTCCCGATAAAAATGGTACCTCACTTGTGTGGGTAGGCCTAGCACCCGCGACAGGATATGCCCCAAAACACGACATGGACACATCACATTTTCAGAAAGAAAACAGAGCTGTTTTTCATAAAGTGCCTAGGTGTTGATTTTGGCCTCTAGCTCAGCCGGCACCTTGGGAAACCTAGCAAACCTGTGCATTTTTTAAAACTAGACACCTAGGGGAATCCAAGATGGGGTAACTTGTGGTGCTCTGACCAGGTTATGTTACCCAGAATCCTTTGCAAACCTCAAAATTTGGCCCAAAAAACACTTTTTCCTGTCATTTCGGTGACAGAAAGTTCTGGAATCTGAGAGGAGCCACAAATTTCCTTCCACCCAGCGTTCCTCCAAGTCTCCCGATAAAAATGGTACCTCACTTGTGTGGGTAGGCCTAGCACCCGTGACAGGATATGCCCCAAAACACGACGTGAACCCATCACATTTTCAGAAAGAAAACAGAGCTGTTTTTCACAAAGTGCCTAGCTGTTGATTTTGGCCTCTAGCTCAGCAGGCACCTGGGGAAACCTAGCAAACATGCGCATTTTTGAAAACTCGACACCTAGGGGAATCCAAGATGGGGTGACTTGTGGGGCTCTGACCAGGTTCTGTTACCCAGAATCCTTTGCAAACCTGAAAATGTGGCCCAAAAAACACTTTTTCATGTCATTTTGGTGACAGAAAGTTCTGGAATCTGGGAGGAGCCACAAATTTACTTCCACCCAGCGTTCCCCCAAGTCTACGGATAAAAATGGTACCTCACTTGTGTGGGTAGGCCTAGCGCCCATGACAGGATATACCCCAAAACACGACGTGGACACATCACATTTTCTGAAAGAAAACAGAGCTGTTTTTTACAAAGTGCTTACCTGTTGATTTTTGCCTCTAGCTCAGCCGGCACCTGGGGAAACCTAGCAAACCTGTGTATTTTTGAAAACTAAACACCTAGGGTAATCCAAGATGGGGTGACTTGTGGGGCTCGGACCAGGTTCTGTTACCCAGAATCCTTTGCAAACTTCTAAATTTGGCCAAAAAAACACTTTTTCCTGTCATTTCGGTGACAGAAAGTTCTGGAATCTGAGAGGAGCCACAAATTTCCTTCCACCTAGCGTTCCCCCAAATCTCCCGATAAGAATGGTACCTCACTTGTGTGGGTAGGCCTAGCTCCCGCGACAGGATATGCCCCAAAACACGACGTGGACACATCACATTTTCAGAAAGACAACAGAGGTGTTTTTCACAAAGTGCCTAGCTGTTGATTTTGGCCTCTAGCTCATCCGGCACCTGGGGAAACCTAGCAAACCTGCGCATTTTTGAAAACTAGACAACTAGGGGAATCCAAGATGGGGTGACTTGTGGGGCTCTGACCAGGTTCTGTTTCCCAGAATCCTTTGCAAACCTCAAAATGTGGCCCAAAAAACTATTTACTTGTCATTTCGGTGACAGAAAGTTCTGGAATCTGAGAGGAGCCACAAGTTTCCTTCCACCCAGCGTTCCCCCAAGTCTACCGATAAAAATGGTACCTCACTTGTGTGGGTAGGCCTAGCACCCGCGACAGGATATGCCCCAAAACACGACATGGACACATCACATTTTCAGAAAGAAAACAGAGCTGTTTTTTATGAAGTGCCTAGCTGTGGATTTTGGCCTCTTGCTCAGCCGGCATCTGGGGAAACCTAGGAAACCTGCGCATTTTTGAAAATTCGACACCTAGGGGAATCCAAGATGGGGTGACTTGTGGGGCTCTGACCAGGTTCTGTTACCCAGAATCCTTTGCAAACCTCTTAATTTGGCCCAAAAAACACTTTTTCCTGTCATTTCGGTGAAAGAAAGTTCTGGAATCTGAGAGGAGCCACAAATTTCCTTCCTCCCAGTGTTCCTCCAAGTCTCCCGATAAAAATGGTACCTCACTTGTGTGGGTAGGCCTAGCACCCGTGACAGGATATGCCCCAAAACACGACGTGGACACATAACAATTTCAGAAAGAAAACAGAGCTGTTTTTCACAAAGTGCCTAGCTGTTGATTTTGGCCTCTAGCTCAGCCGGCACCTGGGGAAACCTAGCAAACCTGCGCATTTTTGAAAACTAGACACCTAGGGGTATCCAAGATGGGGTGACTTGTGGGGCTCTGACCAGGTTCTGTTACCCAGAATCCTTTGCAAACCTCAAAATGTGGCCCAAAAACACTTTTTCTTGTCATTTTGGTGACAGAAAGTTCTGGAATCTGAGAGGAGCCACAAATCTCCTTCCACCCAGCGTTCCCCCAAGTCTACCGATAACAATGGTACCTCACTTGTGTGGGTAGGCCTAGCACCCGCGACAGGATATGCCCCAAAACACGACGTGGACACATCACATTTTCAGAAAGAAAAAAAAGCTGTTTTTCACAAAGTGCCTAGGTGTTGATTTTGGCCTCTAGCTCAGCCGGCACCTGGGGAAACCTAGCAAACCTGCGCATTTTTGAAAACTAGACACCTAGGGGAGTCCAAGATGGGGTGACTTGTGGGGCTCTCACCAGGTTCTGTTACCAAGAATCCTTTGCAAACCTCAAAATTTGGCCCAAAAAACACTTTTTCTTGTCATTTCGGTGACAGAAAGTTCTGGAATCTGAGAGGAGCCACAAATTTCCTTCCACCCAGCGTTCCCCCAAGTCTACCGATAAAAATGGTACCTCACTTGTGTGGGTAGGCCTAGCGCCCATGACAGGATATGCCCCAAAACACGACGTGGACACATCACATTTTCAAGAAAGAAAACAGAGCTGTTTTTTACAAAGTGCCTAGCTGTGGATTTTGGCTTCTAGCTCCGCCGGTACCTGGGGAAACCTAGCAAACCTGAGCATTTTTTAAAACTAGACACCTAGGGGAATCCAAGATGGGGTGACTTGTGGGGCTCCGACCAGGTTCTGTTACCCAGAATACTTCTCAAACCTCAAAATTTGGCCCAAAAAACACTTTTTCCTGCCATTTCGGTGACTGAAAGTTCTGGAATCTGAGAGGAGCCACAAATTTCCTTCCACCCAGCGTTCCCCCAAGTCCCCCGATAAAAATGGTACCTCACTTGTGTGGGTAGGCCTAGCACCCGCGACAGGATATGCCCCAAAACACGACATGGACACATCACATTTTCAGAAAGAAAACAGAGCTGTTTTTCATAAAGTGCCTAGGTGTTGATTTTGGCCTCTAGCTCAGCCGGCACCTGGGGAAACCTAGCAAACCTGCGCATTTTTTAAAACTAGACACCTAGGGGAATCCAAGATGGGGTGACTTGTGGGGCTCTGACCAGGTTCTGTTACCAAGAATCCTTTGCAAACCTCAAAATTTGGCCCAAAAAACTTTTTTTCTTGTCATTTCGGTGACAGAAAGTTCTGGAATCTGAGAGGAGCCACAAATTTCCTTCCACCCAGCGTTCCCCCAAGTCCCCCGATAAAAATGGTACCTCACTTGTGTGGGTAGGCCTAGCACCCGCGACAGGATATGCCCCAAAACACGATATGGACACATCACATTTTCAGAAAGAAAACAGAGCTGTTTTCATAAAGTGCCTAGGTGTTGATTTTGGCCTCTAGCTCAGCCGGCACCTTGGGAAACCTAGCAAACCTGCGCATTTTTGAAACCTAGACACCTAGGGGAATCCAAGATGGGGTGACTTGTGGTGCTCTGACCAGGTTATGTTACCCAGAATCCTTTGCAAACCTCAAAATTTGGCCCAAAAAACACTTTTTCCTGTCATTTCGGTGACAGAAAGTTCTGGAATCTGAGAGGAGCCACAAATTTCCTTCCACCCAGCGTTCCTCCAAGTCTCCCGATAAAAATGGTACCTCACTTGTGTGGGTAGGCCTAGCACCCGTGACAGGATATGCCCCAAAACACGACGTGGACCCATCACATTTTCAGAAAGAAAACAGAGCTGTTTTTCACAAAGTGCCTAGCTGTTGATTTTGGCCTCTAGCTCAGCCGGCACCTGGGGAAACCTAGCAAACATGCGCATTTTTGAAAACTCGACACCTAGGGGAATCCAAGATGGGGTGACTTGTGGGGCTCTGACCAGGTTCTGTTACCCAGAATCCTTTGCAAACCTCAAAATGTGGCCCAAAAAACACTTTTTCATGTCATTTTGGTGACAGAAAGTTCTGGAATCTGGGAGGAGCCACAAATTTCCTTCCACCCAGCGTTCCCCCAAGTCTACGGATAAAAATTGTACCTCACTTGTGTGGGTAGGCCTAGCGCCCATGACAGGATATACCCCAAAACACGACGTGGACACATCACATTTTCAGAAAGAAAACAGAGCTGTTTTTTACAAAGTGCCTCGCTGTTGATTTTGGCCTCTAGCTCATCCGGCACCTGGGGAAACCTAGCAAACCTGTGTATTTTTGAAAACTAAACACCTAGGGCAATCCAAGATGGGGTGACTTGTGGGGCTCTGACCAGGTTCTGTTTCCCAGAATCCTTTGCAAACCTCAAAATGTGGCCTAAAAAACTATTTTACTTGTCATTTCGGTGACAGAAAGTTCTGGAATCTGAGAGGAGCCACAAGTTTCCTTCCACCCAGCGTTCCCCCAAGTCTCCCGATAAAAATGGTACCTCACTTGTGTGGGTAGGCCTAGCGCCCGCGACAGGATATGCCCCAAAACACGACGTGGACACATAACATTTTCAGAAAGAAAACAGAGCTGTTTTTTATGAAGTGCCTAGCTGTGGATTTTGGCCTCTTGCTCAGCCGGCACCTGGGGAAACCTAGGAAACCTGCGCATTTTTGAAAACTCGACACCAGGGGAATCCAAGATGTGGTGACTTGTGGGGCTCTGACCAGGTTCTGTTACCCAGAATCCTTTGCAAACCTCAAAATTTGGCCAAAAAAACACTTTTTCCTGTCATTTCGGTGACAGAAAGTTCTGGAATCTGAGAGGAGCCACAAATTTCCTTCCACCCAGCGTTCCCCCAAGTCTCCAGATAAGAATGGTACCTCACTTGTGTGGGTAGGCCTAGCGCCCGTGACAGGATATGCCCCAAAACACGACGTGGACACATCAAATTTTCAGAAAGAAAACAGAGCTGTTTTTTACAAAGGGGGTCATTCTGACTTTGGCGGGCGGCGGAGGCCGCCCGCCAAAGTCCCGCCGGCAGAATACCGCTGCGCGGTCAAAAGACCGCCACAGTAATTCTGAGTTTCCCGCTGGGCTGGCGGGCAACCGCCAGAAGGCCGCCCACCAGCCCAGCGGGAAACCCCCTTCCATGAGGATGCCGGCTCCGAATGGAGCCGGCGGAGTGGAAGGGGTGCGACGGGTGCAGTTGCACCCGTCGCGATTTTCAGTGTCTACGTGGCAGACACTGAAAATCTTGGTGGGGCCCTGTTAGGGGGCCCCACGTCACCCGTTACCGCCAGCCAGGTTCTGGCGGTCAAAACCGCCAGAACAAGGCTGGCGGTAAGGGGGTCGGAATCCCCATGGCGGCGCTGATTGCAGCGCCGCCATGGAGGATTCCCTTGGGCAACGGGAAACCGGCGGTACACCGCCGGTTTCCCGTATCTGACCGCGGCTGTATCGCCGCGGTCAGAATGCCATGGAAGCACCGCCAGCCTGTTGGCGGTGCTCCCGCGGTCGTTGGCCCTGGCGGTCCATGACCGCCAGGGTCAGAATGACCCCCAAAGTGCCTAGCTGTGGACTTTGGCCTCTAGCTGACCCGGCACATGGGGAAACCTAGCAAACCTTCACATTTTTGAAAACTAGACACCTAGGGGAATCCAAGATGGGGTGACTTGTGTTGCTCTGACCAGGTTCTGTTACCCAGAATCCTTTGCAAACCTCAAAATTTGGCCCAAAAAACACTTTTTCCTGTCATTTCGGTGACAGAAAGTTCTGGAATCTGAGAGGAGCCACAAATTTCCTTCCACCCAGCGTTCCCCAGAGTCTAACGATAAAAATGGTACCTCACTTGTGTGGGTTGGCCTAGCGCCCATGACAGGATATGCCCCAAAACACGACATGGACACATCACATTTTCAGAAAGAAAACAGAGCTGTTTTTTACAAAGTGCCTAGCTGTTGATTTTGGCCTCTAGCTCAGCCGGCACCTGGGGAAACCTAGTAAACCTGTGTATTTTTGAAAACTAGACACCTAGGGGAATCCAAGATGGGGTGACTTGTGGGGCTCGGACCAGGTTCTGTTACCCAGAATCCTTTGCAAACCTCTAAATTTGGCCAAAAAACACTTTTTCCTGTCATTTCGGTGACAGAAAGTTCTGGAATCTGAGAGGAGCCACAAATTTCCTTCCACCTAGCGTTCCCCCAAGTCTCCCGATAAGAATGGTACC
Organism: Pleurodeles waltl; assembly: GCF_031143425.1. Lineage (NCBI taxonomy): Eukaryota > Metazoa > Chordata > Amphibia > Caudata > Salamandridae > Pleurodeles > Pleurodeles waltl. The sequence continues at coordinate 147,084,652 of NC_090446.1, forward strand.
TCACTTGTGTGGGTAGGCCTAGCTCCCGCGACAGGATATGCCCCAAAACACGACGTGGACACATCACATTTTCAGAAAGAAAACAGAGGTGTTTTTCACAAAGTGCCTAGCTGTTGATTTTGGCCTCTAGCTCATCCGGCACCTGGGGAAACCTAGCAAACCTGCGCATTTTTTAAAACTAGACACCGAGGGGAATCCAAGATGGGGTGACTTTTGGGGCTCTGACCAGGTTCTGTTACCCAGAATCCTTTGCAAACCTCAAAATTTGGCCCAAAAAACACTTTTACTTGTCATTTCGGTGACAGAAAGTTCTGAAATCTGAGAGGAGCCACAAGTTTCCTTCCACCCAGCGTTCCCCCAAGTCTCCCGATAAAAATGGTACCTCACTTGTGTGGGTAGGCCTAGCGCCCGCGACAGGATATGCCCCAAAACACGATGTGCACGCATGAAATTTTCAGAAAGAAAACAGAGCTCTTTTTTTATGAAGTGCCTAGTTGTGGATTTTGGCCTCTTGCTCAGCCGGCACCTGGGGAAACCTAGCAAACCTGCGCATTTTTGAAAACTCGACACCTAGGGGAATCCAAGATGGGGTGACTTGTGGCGCTCTGACCAGGTTCTGTTACCCAGAATCCTTTGTAAACCTCAAAATTTGGCCAAAAAAACACTTTTTCCTGTCATTTCGGTGACAGAAAGTTCTGGAATCTGAGAGGAGCCACACATTTCCTTCCACCCAGCGTTCCTCCAAGTCTCCCGATAAAAATGGTAACTCACTTGTGTGGGTAGGCCTAGCATCCGCGACAGGATATACCCCAAAACACGACGTGGACACATCACATTTTCAGAAAGAAAACAGAGCTGTTTTTCACAAAGTGCCTAGGTGTTGATTTTGGCCTCTAGCTCAGCCGGCACCTGGGGAAACCTAGCAAACCTGTGCATTTTTTAAAACTAGACACCTAGGGGAATCCAAGATGGGGTGACTTGTGGGGCTCTGACCAGGTTCTGTTACCAAGAATCCTTTGCAAACCTCACAATTTGGCCCAAAAAACACTTTTTCTTGTCATTTCGGTGACAGAAAGTTCTGGAGTCTGAGAGGAGCCACAAATTTCCTTCCACCCAGCGTTCCCCCAAGTCTACCGATAAAAATGGTACCTCACTTGTGTGGGTAGGCCTAGCGCCCATGACAGGATATAACCCAAAACACGACGTGGACACATCACATTTTCAGAAAGAAAACAGAGCTGTTTTTACAAAGTGCCTAGCTGTGGATTTTGGCTTCTAGCTCAGCCGGTACCTGGGCAAACCTAGCAAACCTGCGCATTTTTTAAAACTACACACCTAGGGGAATCCAAGATTGGGTGACTTGTGGGGCTCTGACCAGGTTCTGTTACCCAGAATCCTTTGCAAACCTCAAAAGTTGGCCCAAAAAACACTTTTTCTTGTAATTTCGGTGACAGAAAGTTCTGGAATCTGAGAGGAGGCACAAATTTCCTTCCACCCAGCGTTCTCCCAAGTCTCCCGATAAAAATGGTAACTCACTTGTGTGGGTAGGCCTAGCGCCCGTGACAGGATATAGCCCCAAACACGACGTTGACACATCACATTTTCAGAAAGAAAACAGAGCTGTTTTTTACAAAGTGCCTAGCTGTGGATTTTGGCCTCTAGCTCAGCCGGTACCTGGGGAAACCTAGCAAACCTGCACATTTTTGAAAATTAGACACCTACGGGAATCCAGGATGGGGTGACTTGTGGGGCTCTGATCAGGTTCTGTTACCCAGAATCCTTTGCAAACCTCAATATTTCGCCAAAAAAACACTTTTTCCTCACATTTTGGTGACAGAAAGTTCTGGAATCTGAGAGGAGCCACAAATGTCCTTCCACCCAGCGTTCCCCCAAGTCTCCCGATAAAAATGGTACCTCACTTGTGTGGGTAGGCCTAGTGCCCGCGACAGGATATGCCCCAAAACACGACGTGGACACATCACATTTTCAGAAAGAAAACAGTGCTGTTTTTTACAAAGTGTCTAGCTGTGGATTTTGGCCTCTAGCTCAGCTGGCACCTGGGGAAACCTAGCAAACCTGCGCATTTGTGAAAACTAGACACCTAGGGGAATCCAAGATGGGGTGACTTGTGGGGCTCTGACCAGGTTCTGTTACCCAGAATCCTTTGCAAACCTCTTATTTTGGCCAAAAAACACTTTTTCATGTCATTTCGGTGACAGAAAGTTCTGGAATCTGAGAGGAGCCACAAATTTCCTTCCACCCAGCGTTCCCCCAAGACTCCCGATAAAAATGGTACCTCACTTGTGTGGGTAGGCCTAGCGCCCGCGACAGGATATTCCCCAAAACACGACGTGGACACATCAAGTTTTCAGAAAGAAAACTGAGCTGCTTTTTTACAAAGTGCATAGCTGTGGATTTTGGCCTCTAGCTCAGCCGGCACCTGGGGAAACCTAGCAAACCTGCGCATTTTTGAAAACTAGACACCTAGGGGAATCCAAGATGCCGTGACTTGTGGGGCTCTGACCAGGTTCTGTTACCCTGAATCCTTTGCAAACGTCAGAATTTGGCCAAAAAAAACACTTTTTCTTGTTATTTTGGTGACAGAAATTTCTGGAATCTGAGAGGAGCCACAAATTTCATTCCACCCAGCGTTCCGCCAAGTCTACCGATAAAAATCGTACCTCACTTGTGTGGGTAGGCATAGCGCCCGCGACAGGATATACCCCAAAACACCACGTGGACACATCACATTTTCAGAAAGAAAAACAGAGCTGTTTTTTACAAAGTGCCTAGCTGTGGATTTTGGCCTCTAGCTCCGCCGGTACCTGGGGAAACTTAGCAAACCTGTGTATTTTTGAGAACTAGACACCTAGGGGAATCCAAGATGGGGTGACTTGTGGGGCTCTGACCAGGTTCTGTTACCCAGAATCCTTTGCAAACCTCAAAATGTGGCCCAAAAAACACTTTTTCATGTCATTTTGGTGACAGAAAGTTCTGGAATCTGGGAGGAGCCACAAATTTCCTTCCACCCAGCGTTCCCCCAAGTCTACGGATAAAAATTGTACCTCACTTGTGTGGGTAGGCCTAGCGCCCATGACAGGATATACCCCAAAACACGACGTGGACACATCACATTTTCAGAAAGAAAACAGAGCTGTTTTTTACAAAGTGCCTCGCTGTTGATTTTGGCCTCTAGCTCATCCGGCACCTGGGGAAACCTAGCAAACCTGTGTATTTTTGAAAACTAAACACCTAGGGCAATCCAAGATGGGGTGACTTGTGGGGCTCTGACCAGGTTCTGTTTCCCAGAATCCTTTGCAAACCTCAAAATGTGGCCTAAAAAACTATTTTACTTGTCATTTCGGTGACAGAAAGTTCTGGAATCTGAGAGGAGCCACAAGTTTCCTTCCACCCAGCGTTCCCCCAAGTCTCCCGATAAAAATGGTACCTCACTTGTGTGGGTAGGCCTAGCGCCCGCGACAGGATATGCCCCAAAACACGACGTGGACACATAACATTTTCAGAAAGAAAACAGAGCTGTTTTTTATGAAGTGCCTAGCTGTGGATTTTGGCCTCTTGCTCAGCCGGCACCTGGGGAAACCTAGGAAACCTGCGCATTTTTGAAAACTCGACACCAGGGGAATCCAAGATGTGGTGACTTGTGGGGCTCTGACCAGGTTCTGTTACCCAGAATCCTTTGCAAACCTCAAAATTTGGCCAAAAAAACACTTTTTCCTGTCATTTCGGTGACAGAAAGTTCTGGAATCTGAGAGGAGCCACAAATTTCCTTCCACCCAGCGTTCCCCCAAGTCTCCAGATAAGAATGGTACCTCACTTGTGTGGGTAGGCCTAGCGCCCGTGACAGGATATGCCCCAAAACACGACGTGGACACATCAAATTTTCAGAAAGAAAACAGAGCTGTTTTTTACAAAGGGGGTCATTCTGACTTTGGCGGGCGGCGGAGGCCGCCCGCCAAAGTCCCGCCGGCAGAATACCGCTGCGCGGTCAAAAGACCGCCACAGTAATTCTGAGTTTCCCGCTGGGCTGGCGGGCAACCGCCAGAAGGCCGCCCACCAGCCCAGCGGGAAACCCCCTTCCATGAGGATGCCGGCTCCGAATGGAGCCGGCGGAGTGGAAGGGGTGCGACGGGTGCAGTTGCACCCGTCGCGATTTTCAGTGTCTACGTGGCAGACACTGAAAATCTTGGTGGGGCCCTGTTAGGGGGCCCCACGTCACCCGTTACCGCCAGCCAGGTTCTGGCGGTCAAAACCGCCAGAACAAGGCTGGCGGTAAGGGGGTCGGAATCCCCATGGCGGCGCTGATTGCAGCGCCGCCATGGAGGATTCCCTTGGGCAACGGGAAACCGGCGGTACACCGCCGGTTTCCCGTATCTGACCGCGGCTGTATCGCCGCGGTCAGAATGCCATGGAAGCACCGCCAGCCTGTTGGCGGTGCTCCCGCGGTCGTTGGCCCTGGCGGTCCATGACCGCCAGGGTCAGAATGACCCCCAAAGTGCCTAGCTGTGGACTTTGGCCTCTAGCTGACCCGGCACATGGGGAAACCTAGCAAACCTTCACATTTTTGAAAACTAGACACCTAGGGGAATCCAAGATGGGGTGACTTGTGTTGCTCTGACCAGGTTCTGTTACCCAGAATCCTTTGCAAACCTCAAAATTTGGCCCAAAAAACACTTTTTCCTGTCATTTCGGTGACAGAAAGTTCTGGAATCTGAGAGGAGCCACAAATTTCCTTCCACCCAGCGTTCCCCAGAGTCTAACGATAAAAATGGTACCTCACTTGTGTGGGTTGGCCTAGCGCCCATGACAGGATATGCCCCAAAACACGACATGGACACATCACATTTTCAGAAAGAAAACAGAGCTGTTTTTTACAAAGTGCCTAGCTGTTGATTTTGGCCTCTAGCTCAGCCGGCACCTGGGGAAACCTAGTAAACCTGTGTATTTTTGAAAACTAGACACCTAGGGGAATCCAAGATGGGGTGACTTGTGGGGCTCTGACCAGGTTCTGTTACCCAGAATCCTTTGCAAACCTCTTATTTTGGCCAAAAAACACTTTTTCATGTCATTTCGGTGACAGAAAGTTCTGGAATCTGAGAGGAGCCACAAATTTCCTTCCACCCAGCGTTCCCCCAAGACTCCCGATAAAAATGGTACCTCACTTGTGTGGGTAGGCCTAGCGCCCGCGACAGGATATTCCCCAAAACACGACGTGGACACATCAAGTTTTCAGAAAGAAAACTGAGCTGCTTTTTTACAAAGTGCATAGCTGTGGATTTTGGCCTCTAGCTCAGCCGGCACCTGGGGAAACCTAGCAAACCTGCGCATTTTTGAAAACTAGACACCTAGGGGAATCCAAGATGCCGTGACTTGTGGGGCTCTGACCAGGTTCTGTTACCCTGAATCCTTTGCAAACGTCAGAATTTGGCCAAAAAAAACACTTTTTCTTGTTATTTTGGTGACAGAAATTTCTGGAATCTGAGAGGAGCCACAAATTTCATTCCACCCAGCGTTCCGCCAAGTCTACCGATAAAAATCGTACCTCACTTGTGTGGGTAGGCATAGCGCCCGCGACAGGATATACCCCAAAACACCACGTGGACACATCACATTTTCAGAAAGAAAAACAGAGCTGTTTTTTACAAAGTGCCTAGCTGTGGATTTTGGCCTCTAGCTCCGCCGGTACCTGGGGAAACTTAGCAAACCTGTGTATTTTTGAGAACTAGACACCTAGGGGAATCCAAGATGGGGTGACTTGTGGGGCTCTGACCAGGTTCTGTTACCCAGAATCCTTTGCAAACCTCAAAATTTGGCCCAAAAAACACTTTTTCTTGTCATTATGGTGACAGAAAGTTCTGGAATCTGAGAGGAGCCACAAATTTCCTTCCACCCAGCGTTCCCCCAAGTCTACCGATAAAAATGGTACCTCACTTGTGTGGGTAGGCCTAGCGCCCATGACAGGATATGCCCCAAAACACGACGTGGACACATCACATTTTCAAGAAAGAAAACAGAGCTGTTTTTTACAAAGTGCCTAGCTGTGGATTTTGGCTTCTAGCTCAGCCGGTACCTGGGCAAACCTAGCAAACCTGCGCATTTTTTAAAACTAGACACCTAGGGGAATCCAAGATGGGGTGACTTGTGGGGCTCCGACCAGGTTCTGTTACCCAGAATACTTCTCAAACCTCAAAATTTGGCCCAAAAAACACTTTTTCCTGTCATTTCGGTGACAGAAAGTTCTGGAATCTGAGAGGAGCCACAAATTTCCTTCCACCCAGCGTTCCCCCAAGTCCCCCGATAAAAATGGTACCTCACTTGTGTGGGTAGGCCTAGCACCCGCGACAGGATATGCCCCAAAACACGACATGGACACATCACATTTTCAGAAAGAAAACAGAGCTGTTTTTCATAAAGTGCCTAGGTGTTGATTTTGGCCTCTAGCTCAGCCGGCACCTGGGGAAACCTAGCAAACCTGCGCATTTTTTAAAACTAGACACCTAGGGGAATCCAAGATGGGGTGACTTGTGGGGCTCTGACCAGGTTCTGTTACCAAGAATCCTTTGCAAACCTCAAAATTTGGCCCAAAAAACTTTTTTTCTTGTCATTTCGGTGACAGAAAGTTCTGGAATCTGAGAGGAGCCACAAATTTCCTTCCACCCAGCGTTCCCCCAAGTCCCCCGATAAAAATGGTACCTCACTTGTGTGGGTAGGATTAGCACCCGCGACAGGATATGCCCCAAAACACGACATGGACACATCACATTTTCAGAAAGAAAACAGAGCTGTTTTTCATAAAGTGCCTAGGTGTTGATTTTGGCCTCTAGCTCAGCCGGCACCTTGGGAAACCTAGCAAACCTGCGCATTTTTGAAACCTAGACACCTAGGGGAATCCAAGATGGGGTGACTTGTGGTGCTCTGACCAGGTTATGTTACCCAGAATCCTTTGCAAACCTCAAAATTTGGCCCAAAAAACACTTTTTCCTGTCATTTCGGTGACAGAAAGTTCTGGAATCTGAGAGGAGCCACAAATTTCCTTCCACCCAGCGTTCCTCCAAGTCTCCCGATAAAAATGGTACCTCACTTGTGTGGGTAGGCCTAGCACCCGTGACAGGATATGCCCCAAAACACGACGTGGACCCATCACATTTTCAGAAAGAAAACAGAGCTGTTTTTCACAAAGTGCCTAGCTGTTGATTTTGGCCTCTAGCTCAGCCGGCACCTGGGGAAACCTAACAAACATGCGCATTTTTGAAAACTCGACACCTAGGGGAATCCAAGATGGGGTGACTTGTGGGGCTCTGACCAGGTTCTGTTACCCAGAATCCTTTGCAAACCTCAAAATGTGGCCCAAAAAACACTTTTTCATGTCATTTTGGTGACAGAAAGTTCTGGAATCTGGGAGGAGCCACAAATTTCCTTCCACCCAGCGTTCCCCCAAGTCTACGGATAAAAATGGTACCTCACTTGTGTGGGTAGGCCTAGCGCCCATGACAGGATATACCCCAAAACACGACGTGGACACATCACATTTTCAGAAAGAAAACAGAGCTGTTTTTTACAAAGTGCCTCGCTGTTGATTTTGGCCTCTAGCTCATCCGGCACCTGGGGAAACCTAGCAAACCTGTGTATTTTTGAAAACTAAACACCTAGGGCAATCCAAGATGGGGTGACTTGTGGGGCTCTGACCAGGTTCTGTTTCCCAGAATCCTTTGCAAACCTCAAAATGTGGCCTAAAAAACTATTTTACTTGTCATTTCGGTGACAGAAAGTTCTGGAATCTGAGAGGAGCCACAAGTTTCCTTCCACCCAGCGTTCCCCCAAGTGTCCCGATAAAAATGGTACATCACTTGTGTGGGAAGGCCTAGCGCCCGCGACAGGATATGCCCCAAAACACGACGTGGACACATAACATTTTCAGAAAGAAAACAGAGCTGTTTTTTATGAAGTGCCTAGCTGTGGATTTTGGCCTCTTGCTCAGCCGGCACCTGGGGAAACCTAGGAAACCTGCGCATTTTTGAAAACTCGACACCAGGGGAATCCAAGATGGGGTGACTTGTGGGGCTCTGACCAGGTTCTGTTACCCAGAATCCTTTGCAAACCTCAAAATTTGGCCAAAAAAACACTTTTTCCTGTCATTTCGGTGACAGAAAGTTCTGGAATCTGAGAGGAGCCACAAATTTCCTTCCACCCAGCGTTCCCCCAAGTCTCCAGATAAGAATGGTACCTCACTTGTGTGGGTAGGCCTAGCGCCCGTGACAGGATATGCCCCAAAACACGACGTGGACACATCAAATTTTCAGAAAGAAAACAGAGCTGTTTTTTACAAAGGGGGTCATTCTGACTTTGGCGGGCGGCGGAGGCCGCCCGCCAAAGTCCCGCCGGCAGAATACCGCTGCGCGGTCAAAAGACCGCCACAGTAATTCTGAGTTTCCCGCTGGGCTGGCGGGCAACCGCCAGAAGGCCGCCCTCCAGCCCAGCGGGAAACCCCCTTCCATGAGGATGCCGGCTCCGAATGGAGCCGGCGGAGTGGAAGGGGTGCGACGGGTGCAGTTGCACCCGTCGCGATTTTCAGTGTCTGCGTGGCAGACACTGAAAATCTTGGTGGGGCCCTGTTAGGGGGCCCCACGTCACCCGTTACCGCCAGCCAGGTCTGGCGGTCAAAACCGCCAGAACAAGGCTGGCGGTAAGGGGGTCGGAATCCCCATGGCGGCGCTGCTTGCAGCGCCGCCATGGAGGATTCCCTTGGGCAACGGGAAACCGGCGGTACACCGCCGGTTTCCCGTATCTGACCGCGGCTGTATCGCCGCGGTCAGAATGCCATGGGAGCACCGCCAGCCTGTTGGCGGTGCTCCCGCGGTCGTTGGCCCTGGCGGTCCATGACCGCCAGGGTCAGAATGACCCCCAAAGTTCCTAGCTGTGGACTTTGGCCTCTAGCTGAGCCGGCACATGGGGAAACCTAGCAAACCTGCACATTTTTGAAAACTAGACACCTAGGGGAATCCAAGATTGGGTGACTTGTGTTGCTCTGACCAGGTTCTGTTACCCAGAATCCTTTGCAAACCTCAAAATTTGGCCCAAAAAACTCTTTTTCCTGTCATTTCGGTGACAGAAAGTTCTGGAATCTGAGAGGAGCCACAAATTTCCTTCCACCCAGCGTTCCCCCAAGTCTAACGATAAAAATGGTACCTCACTTGTGTGGGTAGACCTAGCGCCCATGACAGGATATGCCCCAAAACACGACATGGACACATCACATTTTCAGAAAGAAAACAGAGCTGTTTTTTACAAAGTGCCTAGCTGTTGATTTTGGCCTCTAGCTCAGCCGGCACCTGGGGAAACCTAGTAAACCTGTGTATTTTTGAAAACTAGACACCTAGGGGAATCCAAGATGGGGTGACTTGTGGGGCTCGGACCAGGTTCTGTTACCCAGAATCCTTTGCAAACCTCTAAATTTGGCCAAAAAACACTTTTTCCTGTCATTTCGGTGACAGAAAGTTCTGGAATCTGAGAGGAGCCACAAATTTCCTTCCACCTAGCGTTCCCCCAAGTCTCCCGATAAGAATGGTACCTCACTTGTGTGGGTAGGCCTAGCTCCCGCGACAGGATATGCCCCAAAACACGACGTGGACACATCACATTTTCAGAAAGAAAACAGAGGTGTTTTTCACAAAGTGCCTAGCTGTTGATTTTGGCCTCTAGCTCATCCGGCACCTGGGGAAACCTAGCAAACCTGCGCATTTTTGAAAACTAGACACCGAGGGGAATCCAAGATGGGGTGACTTTTGGGGCTCTGAACAGGTTCTGTTACCCAGAATCCTTTGCAAACCTCAAAATTTGGCCCAAAAAACACTTTTACTTGTCATTTCGGTGACAGAAAGTTCTGAAATCTGAGAGGAGCCACAAGTTTCCTTCCACCCAGCGTTCCCCCAAGTCTCCCGATAAAAATGGTACCTCACTTGTGTGGGTAGGCCTAGCGCCCGCGACAGGATATGCCCCAAAACACGACGTGCACACATGAAATTTTCAGAAAGAAAACAGAGCTCTTTTTTTATGAAGTGCCTAGTTGTGGATTTTGGCCTCTTGCTCAGCCGGCACCTGGGGAAACCTAGCAAACCTGCGCATTTTTGAAAACTCGACACCTAGGGGAATCCACGATGGGGTGACTTGTGGCGCTCTGCCCAGGTTCTGTTACCCAGAATCCTTTGTAAACCTCAAAATTTGGCCAAAAAAACACTTTTTCCTGTCATTTCGGTGACAGAAAGTTCTGGAATCTGAGAGGAGCCACAAATTTCCTTCCACCCAGCGTTCCTCCAAGTCTCCCGATAAAAATGGTAACTCACTTGTGTGGGTAGGCCTAGCATCCGCGACAGGATATACCCCAAAACACGACGTGGACACATCACATTTTCAGAAAGAAAACAGAGCTGTTTTTCACAAAGTGCCTAGGTGTTGATTTTGGCCTCTAGCTCAGCCGGCACCTGGGGAAACCTAGCAAACCTGTGCATTTTTGAAAACTAGACACCTAGGGGAATCCAAGATGGGGTGACTTGTGGGGCTCTGACCAGGTTCTGTTACCAAGAATCCTTTGCAAACCTCACAATTTGGCCCAAAAAACACTTTTTCTTGTCATTTCGGTGACAGAAAGTTCTGGAGTCTGAGAGGAGCCACAAATTTCCTTCCACCCAGCGTTCCCCCAAGTCTACCGATAAAAATGGTACCTCACTTGTGTGGGTAGGCCTAGCGCCCATGACAGGATATAACCCAAAACACGACGTGGACACATCACATTTTCAGAAAGAAAACAGAGCTGTTTTTACAAAGTGCCTAGCTGTGGATTTTGGCTTCTAGCTCAGCCGGTACCTGGGCAAACCTAGCAAACCTGCGCATTTTTTAAAACTACACACCTAGGGGAATCCAAGATTGGGTGACTTGTGGGGCTCTGACCAGGTTCTGTTACCCAGAATCCTTTGCAAACCTCAAAATTTGGCCCAAAAAACACTTTTTCTTGTAATTTCGGTGACAGAAAGTTCTGGAATCTGAGAGGAGGCACAAATTTCCTTCCACCCAGCGTTCTCCCAAGTCTCCCGATAAAAATGGTAACTCACTTGTGTGGGTAGGCCTAGCGCCCGTGACAGGATATAGCCCCAAACACGACGTTGACACATCACATTTTCAGAAAGAAAACAGAGCTGTTTTTTACAAAGTGCCTAGCTGTGGATTTTGGCCTCTAGCTCAGCCGGTACCTGGGGAAACCTAGCAAACCTGCACATTTTTGAAAATTAGACACCTACGGGAATCCAGGATGGGGTGACTTGTGGGGCTCTGATCAGGTTCTGTTACCCAGAATCCTTTGCAAACCTCAATATTTGGCCAAAAAAACACTTTTTACTCACATTTTGGTGACAGAAAGTTCTGGAATCTGAGAGGAGCCACAAATGTCCTTCCACCCAGCGTTCCCCCAAGTCTCCCGATAAAAATGGTACCTCACTTGTGTGGGTAGGCCTAGTGCCCGCGACAGGATATGCCCCAAAACACGACGTGGACACATCACATTTTCAGAAAGAAAACAGTGCTGTTTTTTACAAAGTGTCTAGCTGTGGATTTTGGCCTCTAGCTCAGCTGGCACCTGGGGAAACCTAGCAAACCTGCGCATTTGTGAAAACTAGACACCTAGGGGAATCCAAGATTGGGTGACTTGTGGGGCTCTGACCAGGTTCTGTTACCCAGAATCCTTTGCAAACCTCTTATTTTGGCCAAAAAACACTTTTTCATGTCATTTCGGTGACAGAAAGTTCTGGAATCTGAGAGGAGCCACAAATTTCCTTCCACCCAGCGTTCCCCCAAGACTCCCGATAAAAATGGTACCTCACTTGTGGGGTAGGCCTAGCGCCCGCGACAGGATATTCCCCAAAACACGACGTGGACACATCAAGTTTTCAGAAAGAAAACCGAGCTGCTTTTTTACAAAGTGCCTAGCTGTGGATTTTGGCCTCTAGCTCAGCCGGCACCTGGGGAAACCTAGCAAACCTGCGCATTTTTGAAAACTAGACACCTAGGGGAATCCAAGATGCCGTGACTTGTGGGGCTCTGACCAGGTTCTGTTACCCTGAATCCTTTGCAAACGTCAGAATTTGGCCAAAAAAAACACTTTTTCTTGTCATTTTGGTGACAGAAATTTCTGGAATCTGAGAGGAGCCACAAATTTCATTCCACCCAGCGTTCCGCCAAGTCTACCGATAAAAATCGTACCTCACTTGTGTGGGTAGGCATAGCGCCCGCGACAGGATATACCCCAAAACACCACGTGGACACATCACATTTTCAGAAAGAAAAACAGAGCTGTTTTTTACAAAGTGCCTAGCTGTGGATTTTGGCCTCTAGCTCCGCCGGTACCTGGGGAAACTTAGCAAACCTGTGTATTTTTGAGAACTAGACACCTAGGGGAATCCAAGATGGGGTGACTTGTGGGGCTCTGACCAGGTTCTGTTACCCAGAATCCTTTGCAAACCTCAAAATCTGGCCAAAAATACACTTTTTCCAGTCATTTCGGTGACAGAAAGTTCTGGAATCTGAGAGGAGCCACAAATTGCCTTCCACCCAGCGTTCCCCCAAGACTCCCGATAAAAATGGTACCTCACTTGTGTGGGTAGGCCTAGCGCCCACGACAGGATATGCCCCAAAACACGACGTGGACACATCAAATTTTCAGAAAGAAAACAGCTGTTTTTTTACAAAGTGCCAAGCTGTGGATTTTGGCCTCTAGCTCAGCCGGCACCTGGGGAAACCTAGCAAACCTGTGCTTTTTTGAAAACTAGACACCTAGGGGAATCCAAGATGGGGTGACTTGTGGGGCTCTGACCAGGTTCTGTTACCCAGAATCCTGTGCAAAACTCACAATTTGGCCAAAAAAACACTTTCTCCTGTCATTTCGGTGACAGAAAGTTCTGGAATCTGAGAGGAGCCACAAATGTCCTTCCACCCAGCATTCCCCCAAGTCTCCCGATAAAAATGGTACCTCACTTGTGTGGGTAGGCCTAGTGCCCGTGACAGGATATGCCCCAAAACACGACGTGGACACATCACATTTTCAGAAAGAAAACAGAGCTGTTTTTTACAAAGTGTCTAGCTGTTGATTTTGACCTCTAGCTCAGCTGGCACCTGGGGAAACCTAGCAAACCTGCGCATTTTTGAAAACTAGACACCTAGGGGAATCCAAGATGGGGTGACTTGTGGGGCTCTGACCAGGTTCTGTTACCCAGAATCCTTTGCAAACCTCATATTTTGACCAAAAAAACACTTTTTCCTGTCATTTCGGTGAAAGAAAGTTCTGGAATCTGAGAGGAGCCACAAATTTCCTTCCACCCAGCGTTTCCCCAAGACTCCCGATAAAAATGGTACCTCACTTGTGTGGGTAGGCCTAGCGCCCGCGACAGGATATTCCCCAAAACACGATGTGGACACATCAAGTTTTCAGAAAGAAAACTGAGCAGCTTTTTTACAAAGTGCCTAGCTGTGGATTTTGGCCTCTAGCTCAGCCGGCACCTGGGGAAACCTAGCAAACCTGCGCATTTTTGAAAACTAGACACCTAGGGGAATCCAAGATGGGGTGACTTGTGGGGCTCTGACCAGGTTCTGTTACCCAGAATCCTTTGCAAACCTCAAAATTTGGCCAAAAAAACACTTTTTCCAGTCATTTCGGTGACAGAAAGTTCTGGAATCTGAGAGGAGCCACAAATTTCCTTCCACCCAGCGTTCCTCCAAGTCTCCCGATAAAAATGGTACCTCACTTGTGTGGGTAGGCCTAGCGCCCGCGACAGGATATGCCCCAAAACACGACGTGGACACATCAAATTTTCAGAAAGAAAACAGAGCTGTTTTTTACAAAGTGCCAAGCTGTGGATTTTGTCCTCTAGCTCAGCCGGCACCTGGAGACACCTAGCAAACCTGTGCATTTTTGAAAACTAGACACCTAGGGGAATCCAAGATGGGGTGTCTTGTGGGGCTCTGACCAGGTTCTGTTACCCAGAATCCTGTGCAAACCTCACAATTTGGCCAAAAAAACTATTTTTCCTGTCATTTCGGTGACAGAAAGTTCTGGAATCTGAGAGGAGTGATGAAGCAGGAAATGAAGGTTTTACATTTATTAACACGTAAACGTAGTGTGAAATAATCATGTGTGACTTTAACCGAACTAATAAAGATTGTACTGGGACAAAATGTGCCCTCAGAGTAGTTTGCCAACAGTTATAAGCGTGCTTTATATAACGTGGTGTATTAGAATTGCACTAATCCGACATAATCGTAAACGTGTGCTATGATTTGCTTGTTTGAAATGCTTTAGCTTAGCATAACTTTAGTAGAGGCTTCGGCCTAGTGGCCTGGTCTCACGGTTTAGATGCTCGTATTTTTCCAATGTGCTATTAAACGTGTACTTTTGCTTGAAGCTGTACTTTTCCACTGAGACCGTTCACATGCTTATCTTAAGGTTTCGTGCCAGCCTGGCATATTTTCTCTTTACTCCAAGGTCGATCTGCAGGTGCGGACAATGGAAGCTCTGAAAGTGAGTTAATTGGTATAAAATGTTGCAACTTGCGTACCCATCTCCAAGGATAATGTATGCTTAAGTAAAAGCTTGAGAACTGTCGTTTTTGATTGGACAATTTGAAGCTAACCTATGAACCCTCCAATGGAAGACCCTACTGGATTTGAACTATTGTCTATAAAAACCAGGTGCACGAGAAGAAGGTAGCCATTACGCGCTATGATTGCCATTGCGCTATCATCTGCCATTATTGGACATCCCGCCATTTTGCAGACTTCGTAGCTATTATGGCCCACTTTGCTGCGATGCCATTTTGAAAGAGACTTTGATGCTTTCTCTAATCGAGAGAAAGAGACTTTAATGATTCTTGCCCTAGAGACTTTAACTTTGATCCCTTTGCATGAAGTAGTAGTTTACCTTGCCGCCGTGAGGCAATTGCCCCGTCCACCCCTTGCCCCTTTGCCCCGTCCCATGCTGATCGAAACGGTACCCATGCTGATCGAAGAACGGTACCTGTGAGACGAAGACTTCCTTGTATGCTGATCGTAATTGGTAAATATGAAAGGAAATTGTAAAATTGCATTGTGTTTCCTTTAGGTAACCAACTGCTGATTTTGATAAGAGCCCTAGTTAGGAGTTTTCTAAATTAATGTTGCTAAATTGTTTTCGCATGAAGCCCCACATGCCGATGCTAATTTGAGGTTAGATGAGGATTCTTTTGCTGCACGATGCAATTTGAGATCTTGTTATGCTGACTAAATGTATGCAATTAGTTCATTACAGATTATCATATTAGTGATTTGCATTGCTATCATCGAATGCCTTGTTATTCAAATGCTACATAGATTGCACTTGTTTCGCCGCTATGGACAGCTATTAATGTTCCTTTACGTTTATCATTTGGTGTTGAGACACATTTATATTGTGCTAGCTTTGTTAATATAGGGAAATAAATTCACTAACTTTGCAATAAACTGGTGTGGTTATTCCTGACTGAAAGGTCAGGGTTCGCCGAAATGTATTCTGGATTAATTGTCAAGTGTTATGTTGATCAAGGTATTGCTTATGTTCGTTATTGATTATTGATTTGATGCAATTGATCGATTAAGAGTACGGAGAGTCCCACTTAGTCAAAAGATTCATCGGCCTAAAGAGCGTCCGAATACAGGTAAATTATTAGTACGGACCGCTCTATCAGTTGATGGTAGCAGAGGACGGTTTCGTCTTTTTGGACCCTGTACTCTTAAAGTACATGGTGTTGAATTAACGGTTACGCATTTTGAGACCCCACTTGAGAAGTTGAATTAGATTTTTTGGGATAAAATAGATTGACAGAATGATGATGGGCTAGGTCCACCGCGACTTTCCCGGGATCTCGGAGCTTGCGAATGGAGAGAATGGAGGTGTGGAATCAGCGTTGGCGGTACTAGTGATGGTATGAGTGAAGTTAGGGTTTTGCGCTTGCACAGCTTATTGCCGCAGGGTGTGTGAAAAGGTTGCGACAAATTTTTTCTTTTTAGAGGATAGCGGAGGTGCGACTCCGAGTCTAGAAGTAGAGAAGTCGTCGAACTTCATAGAGATAGCGGAGGTGCGACTCCGAGGGTGAGAGTAGGGAAGTCGTCGAACTTCATGTGCGTGTGGCGCTTGGTGCATAAAAAGGTCCACGTGGTTGTTGTTGTTGAGACGGGCCCTGCGAGGTCAAGAGACTCCGGAGTATGTTGATCTATGTTGTGGTCTGGGCGGTTTAGTAGGTTGATCGGGCGTGGTCAACGAGTCGGTACGTGTGTTAGGGAGTGAAAGAAACTTCGACTTCGGGCTTTGACAAGATTCTAAGTGCACTAGAACAGATCATTGACAAGTTGAGAGTAGGTCTGCGGGTCAGATTTGCTTGCGAACGTGGGGACCGAGAAAGATGGAATAACTGCCGAGGCTAGTGAAAAATCCCTAAGGTCCTGAAGCGATTGTGTTACCCTTCCTGTAGTAAACCGACAGATCTGTTTTATTTTTGGTAGCTCGCGATACACGCAAGAAGTTGTTACGAGAGGAGGTGAGTGAAGGAAGACTAGCCGCGAGGCTTTGTCAGCCGCAGTGGGTGTGAGTGTGACGTCACTAGGAGCCGCGCTGGGATAGGTTGGTTGCAGAGAAGGGTCGCGCACGGATTGGACGCAGTCCGTGGGACTCGATTGGAAGGGGAAAGGCAAGTGAAGAGTATTCCGGGAATTAAAGTCACCTATTGATTACAAACTTTGTGAAATAAAAGACGAGAAAATGAAATTCTTTAAAGCATTCAGGAGTGCGATGAAGGGGGAGTCTTACATTAAAGCGAGCGTAGGAGAGGAGACGCCACCCGAAGGTACACCAGCTTACATTGTAATGGAAGAAAAGGGGGTAGCTCCGTGTCTTTGGCTAAAGCAATGGCACAAACTGACAGAGAAACATGGGAGCGTAGCGTTCCCGATACATGGGACATTCAATATAAGGATCTTAGAGAATTTGAGATTCACGATGTACGATATGAAGGTGCCTCCAAGGCCAGCCCAGTTTGAGGCTCTAGCGATTTGGGAACTAATGGCCAGACAGCAACAGCAGAAGAAGTTTGAGACCAGGATGAGAAAGGTAGAAAAGACACTAGCAGATGCCAGGTGGGATAATGCACAGAAGGTGTGGAGGTCAGATGTATTGCAGGGGATAAAATTGTTTCCCGCAATTACTAAGGAAGAAGAGGAGACAGGTAAGAAAGCTACCTGTAAGACAGACAGGAAGTGTTCCAAGGATAGAGAGGACGAGGAAAAGTTGAGAAGAGAAGAGGAGTTGGAGGATGAGGAGTTAATAATGCAATTGCTGAACGACCGTCCACCACCTTATGCGGAGAATGGACAAGGTCCAAGTACCAGTTCTGCCCCTCCGGCACCGGTACAGAACAGTGAAACCCAGAGTTCAGGAGCGTCATCGGGATCTAAGGACCCGAGTTTATTGTTCACCCCGCAGATACCGCAGGTTAGGAGAATATATCCAGATGTGCCCATGTTGAAACCAGCAGAAAATTATCAGCCGCAGATGCCAGGGTACTACAGCAGTGATAACAGTGCAGGAATAATTATAGATCCAACCGTAAGGGGAGGACAGAATGGTCATAACCAGACATTGACACAAGCTGAATCAACTCAGTTTTTGATGCCCCAAAAGCAGATGCAGGGGGGAAACGCACATGCTCAGATGACGGGGAGTCAGATGGGCAGGCCGACAATGATGACCCATGGTGTGGGAATGAACATGCCTCAGAACATGGGAAATGGACAAAACCCAGATGCGATATTGCTACCCATTACTGTAGGTCCACCGGTACCTTTGTATAGTCAGCCTAACTTAGGTATGAGCAGTCAGGGATCAATGCTGCAGAACGGGACAGAAAGAAGGTGCATAGAAAACACTCCAGGGATAACTCCGATAGCGGCTCAGCCAAATGGACCCGGATCCCTGATGGAGTTTAGTCCCATATGTGCTCAGTCAACACTGGTGAGGTCGAGTCCCCCACTGATAATACCTCTAACATCAAACACTGAAAAGTTGCCGCAACCATCGATGGCAGTCGATGTGAATGCTACACTTATGGGATTGAATGCGCAACAGCTGACACAGTGGTTCAACAGTCTGAATTCCACACAAAGCTCAGCCAGTGGGAAGGGAGAAGATTATATGAACAGGATGAGGCTGAACATGGAAGCACAAGAATTGGTGGAAGGGTCTATGGGTGTGAATAGATTAGAGTCCTACTCGGAAGAGGAGCTGAGGTATCTATGTCCAAAGATTACGAAGGAAGTGAACAAGGTACATAAAAGCTTGCAGGAAATAGCTGACAAAAACGGGGTTGACATAGACAAGACAAAACACTTGAGCAGAAGCTACAGGTTGGATTTTGGGGCCACAGATTTTGAACACATGAGGTCAGCAGGCATGAAGGCACACCTTAGAGAATTGTTGCAGAGTGCACAAGTGTGGAGGTGCTTAGACAAGTGGGAAAGCAGGTGGGTAAAGAGAAAGGAAAAGAGGAGGGACAGCGCTACAGAGCACAATGAGAAAAGACCACAAAGCAGCGAGACAGTAACTATGTTACCAATGAGGGAGACAGCAGGGGGAAAATTAATACATGTACCATGGCACAGAAGTGACATTCAGTCTTTTACGGACGATTTTCCCAAACTGAGAAAGAAGCCGATTGAATGGTATCAGCAGACTGACAGGTTTGTGAAGCTTGCAAAATGTCTCTGGGAAGACCTGAATACTCTCTTTGAGATTGTGGTTCCGGCAGATTTGTGGGAGGATTGCAAAAGAGCTGTAGGTTGGCCGACAAGTGAACCAGAGAGAGACAGGGAGACGGGTGCACCATCACCTATGGTGATGAGCTTGTACTATAAGGTGATTGAGCATTTGAAGACGAAGGTACCCGCGAAAAATATGGATTGGCAGAAGATTGATCGAACTGCCCAAGAGACTAAAGAATCGATTCACAGTTACTATGAGAGGTTGTTGAAGGCGTTCAAGAACTACAGTGGCACGGAAACAATAGAGGCGAAGGACATGCTTCATTTTGTGTTTAGATTTGTGGAAGGGCTGAGGCCAGAGATAAGTCAGATGATAAAGTCGCATTTGATTTGCTGGCAGTCTAAACCGATTGATGAAGTCTTGAATTATGCGAAATACTGTAGCGACGAGATTGAAGTGAAACAGAAAAAGTTGAAAGAGAAGGTGATGATGATGCAGCTTAAGGCAGCTCAGACAGGTCTGCAAGGTTTGCAAGGGATGCAAGGGTTCCAACAGCAGGTACCGCAAGCGCAGCCGCAGTTGCAGGGAAACATGGCGTTTCAGCCACAGGCCAGAGGCAGAGGCAGAGGAGGTTTTGTGAATAGTGGTCCGGATTTGAACACTGTTGTGACGGGTGTGCAGGCAATGAAGAAGGTGATGCCGTGTCACGTGTGCGGAATCGTCGGTCATTGGAAACGCGAGTGCCCGATGGTGGTGCAGGAAGGTGCAGGTGCAGGTGTAGGTGTTGGTCAGCAAAACAATGATGTCAATGCATTTAAGACAATGAAGGGACCGAAAATGAGAGGTCCAAACCCAAATTTTCAGACCGTAAATCAGTTGCAGGGATTGCAACCTATGCAGCCGCAGCAGATGCAGATGCCCCGTATGCAGATGACGCAAATGCAGCCAATGCAACAGCAGTTACCCATGGTACCTAATCAGCAAATGCAAATACCCTTGGCACCAATGAGTCAGCAGCAAGTGATGGTTCCTCCACAGGTCTCGGGTCAGGTAATGAGTACAAATGGCACCGTACAACAGTTCCCACTACACAGTGAGAGTGGAATAAACAATGTATGGGAGAGTGAAAGTTCAGAAGAAGAAGGAGATTGTGTGCTTGCAGCATCCTTGGAAGTTGATCAAAAGGGTCCGTACGTAGAGGGAAGAGTAATGGGTCATCGTGTCTCGTTCTTGGTTGACACGGGAGCCACACGTTCAACTGTTAAGAGCAGTGAAGTACCAAATTTGCCACTCTCAGGGAGGACAGTTCAAGTGGTGGGAGTAGCAAACAGACATCTGACGAACCCAATAACAGATCCGGTACCAGTCAGCATCGGTAACTATCAAGGGGTACATCAGTTTGTGGTATGTGACTCAAGCCCGATAGCACTATTAGGGAGAGACCTATTGTGCAAATTGGGTTGTTCGGTCATGTGTTCGAACGAAGGAATAACAATACAGACGAGCAGTGATGGGGAAGAAGAGGACAGTGTAGAGGGGGATGAGATGGAAACTGTGGATGAAGAGTATCCTCTGATTTGTCTTTTCCCGATGATGACCGAAGAGGATATTCCAGCCGAGTTACGGGAAACAGTCGGAAAGGAAGTGTGGGACATGACAGGGAAAGAGGTGGGATTGATGAAAGGAGTAGAACCAGTGAAAGTGACTGTAAAGCCAAATGCAATCTTTCCCCAGACCCCACAATACCACATGGCACAAGACACCCTCATGAAAGTTGCTCAACTTATTGACGAATTTGTAAAACAGGGAGTACTGAAAGAGGTGTTAAGCAGTCCATGTAATTCACCTATAATGGGACTAATAAAGGCGAGTGGAAAGGTCCGACTCGTGCAGGACTTGAGGAAAATAAATGACATCATAGTCAAATGTTGCCCAGTAGTACCGAATCCAGCTGTGATAATGTTCCAGGTCCCTTGCGATGCTGAGTGGTTCTCAGTCATCGATTTGTCACAAGCATTCTTCTCAGTGCCTCTTCATGAGGACAGCCAATTTCTCTTTTGTTTCAAATTCTTAGACAGAGTGTACAGTTGGTGTCGAATTCCTCAAGGGTTTTCTGAGTCACCGTCAATCTTCAATCAGATTCTAAAGAAAGACTTGGAAGCATTAGAATTGCCATTCGAGTCAACTCTAGTACAGTATATTGATGACTTATTGATTGCATCGAAGACAGAAAGTGGCTGCACAGCCGATACCATTGCTCTGTTGAACCATTTGGGAAGGAATGGACATAAAGTGTCTCCTTCCAAATTGCAGTTCTGTCAGAAGAAAGTGAAATACTTGGGTCACCAGATAGAGAAAGGGTCACGGAGAATAATGAAGGAAAGGATAACGAGTGTACTTCAAATGAGTCCACCAAAGACAAGGATGGAGGTGAGGAAGTTTTTGGGAATGATGGGTTACTGTCGCCAGTGGATTCCCAACTTCTCAACTCTAGCAAAGCCTCTACTGAAACTGACCCAGAAGGATGCTTTGGATCAAATTGAGTTGAAAGGAGATGAGATGGATGCTTTTGTCGAACTGAAAGAATGCATGTGCAGGGCTCCAGCTTTAGGTATGCCTGATTACACAAAGCCTTTCACATTGTTTTGCCACGAACGTGATGCATGTTCTTTGTCTGTCTTGACTCAAGCCCATGGTGGCGTAAACAGACCAGTAGCGTATTTTTCAGCTACTTTGGATTCGGTCGCAGCAGCACTCCCAGGGTGTTTGCGCGCCGTAGCAGCAGTTGGTATCAGCCTCACTCAGAGTGAAGGAATAGTGATGGGACACCCAGTAACAGTCATGGTCCCTCACTCAGTTGAGATACTTTTGACCCGCTCCCGAACGCAGCACATGACTGGAGCAAGACTCACAAGGTATGAAACGATAATTCTGGGCTCACCGAATGTGCAGCTGAAAAGGTGCACTACGTTGAATCCAGCAACCTTGCTCCCTGGAGAAAATGCCGAAATTGAGAACGCTGAAGACGTCGAGCATGACTGCCTTCAGGTGACTGAATTTTGCACAAAACCTCGACCGGACATTAAGGATACTAAGCTTGATGAAAATGATCAAATTCTTTTTGTTGATGGTTCATGTATAAGAGACGGGATGGGGATTTTGAAAGCAGGATATGCTGTATGTACTGTAACAGGGGTCTTGGAAGCGGGATGGCTTCAAGGAGTCTATTCTGCACAAGTAGCAGAACTTGTAGCCCTTACCAGAGCATGTCAACTGTCTGCATTGATGAAAGTCACCATTTACACTGATAGTCAATACGGGTTTGGGATTGTGCATGACTTTGGACAACTATGGTCACAGAGAGGTTTCCTGACTTCTTCAGGATCCCCAGTGAAGAACGGGGAGAGGATAAGGGAATTGTTACACGCCATTCAAGTGCCAGCCGAAGTTGCAGTGGTAAAGTGTAGTGCTCACACGAAAGGACAGGACTATGTTTCTCTGGGAAATGCATATGCGGATCAAGTCGCAAGATTTTGTGCCTTGAACTGTATATTACTCAGGGACGAATGGAATTCGATAAGTGAACCAGAACTCGAACCAGCTGAAGCATTTGCCTTGAAGGTCGTAGATACAATAGATGAATTAAAAGCATTACAAAATAATGTCAGGGAGGATGAAAGAGATTCCTGGATTAAATCACAATGTATAAAGAGACCAGACGAGTTATGGGTTTCAAATGAGGGAAAATTTGTTTTGCCAAACAGTCTCTTATCACAGCTTGCGAGGTTCTATCATGGGCAAGCTCACCTAGGGAGAGATGCCATGATAAGATTGTTCAAAACTGATTGGTTTAACCCCAGATTTCGTCAAGCTGCAGAAGCAGTTTGCCATCGATGTGTCACTTGCCAGCAGATGAACCCAGGAAAGGGAACAGTTGTGAACGCGAGCCACATTGGTAGGGCAAGCGGGCCTTTTAGTCGTATGCAGATGGACTTCATTGAGATGCCTGTGCATGGGGGTCTGAAATACGTGTTGGTGATTGTGTGCATTTTTAGTCACTGGATTGAGGCATACCCCACACGTAGAAATGACAGCCTTACAGTTGCAAAGCTATTGTTAAGAGAGTTAATACCACGTTTCGGATTCCCGATCTCTTTAGAATCAGATAGGGGAAGTCACTTCAATAACGAGGTGATAAAGTTACTTTGCGAAGCGCTGAAAATTGAGCAAAAGCTGCACTGTAGCTATCGCCCTGAAGCCTCAGGACTGGTGGAGCAGATGAATGGTACACTGAAATCAAGAATGGCGAAAATATGTGCATCGACAAATTTGAAATGGCCTGACGCATTGCCCTTAGTGCTAATGTCAATGAGAAACACCCCTGATAGAAAGACTGGATTGTCTCCGCACGAAATTCTCATGGGCAGGGCTATGAGACTTCCTGCAGTTCCCGCAAACGCGCTTTTGAATATTACAGATGATATGGTGTTAGACTACTGCAAGGGTCTAGCTGACGTGGTTCGCTCTTTGTCTCACCAGGTGGAAGCGACCACCTTGCCACCGATCCAAGGTCCAGGACACGCACTGAAAGCAGGTGACTGGGTCGTGGTAAAGAAGCACGTGAGAATGTCGTGTCTGGAACCCCGTTGGAAAGGCCCTTTCCAAGTGATCCTGACGGCAACTACCGCTGTGAAGTGTGCGAGGGGTTCCCAACTGGATTCACGCCAGTCACACAAAGAAGGTGTTGTGTCCCACAGATGAGGAAGTTGAAGCGCTGAAACTACCAGTGCCTGACAAAGCAGTGCTGAGTGCTGAGACAGAGCAAAACCGAACTGAAAGCGAACAGGCAGAAACGAGAGAGAGAGAGATATTCTCTGAGGACGAAGAGACCAACTCGCTTGGGGAAGACCAAGGAGAAAGTTCAGACAGCGACGAAGCAGCTGAAGGTGACAAAGAACCTGAAGCAGCTGAGGGTAGCAAAGAGCCTGAAGCAGCTGAAGGTGACAAAGAACCTGAAGCAGCTGAAAGTGATAAAGAGCCTGACGAAAGTAACGGTGACGAAGGGCTCGAAAAAGGTGAAAAAGCAGGAGAGCCTGATCAGAGGAGGGCTTTCCCAGAAGCAGACGATAGAGAAAAGGGAAAAGAGAACGTGATTGATTCCCCAGAAGGAGGGGACAAGGTAGAACAGAACGAAGAAGTTCAAGCTTCCTCAGAAAAGATCGCAGGTCCATCAAATGGACACGGTGCAAAGAGGAGACTAAGTATTTCACCAATAAAAGAAAGGACTAAAGAAAGTTTGAACGACGGGGAAAGGCCAAAAGTGAAAGAGAAAAGAAAGGAAGTGACTGTTGTGGAACAATCCTCAAGTGAAGAAAAAGACTTGACAAAAGAGGAAAGTACCAGCGAAGCAGAATCAAAAAGAGAAGCAAAATTGAAAAGGAAAAGGATACCAAACAGGAGGTTTTCCGGTCCTGAATGGGCATATGTAGCCAATGACGATTGGACTGACGAGTTTGTATCTCTAAGCATCGAGAACGAAGAAGAGGAAGAGATACCAATAGAAAAGAAAAGTTTTATGGACAGTGTTGATTGAAAGGGTGATAAATGACATTTCTTGCTACATTATAACGTGAAACAAACAACCAGCTGAGACATTGCTAAACCGGATAAGACATTTGCTAAACCGATAAAGACTGAGTTATTGCCGAATTGAGACAAATGCTGCTAACCGATAAGTGACTGGCCTCCTGAAGAAGACGGTGTGAACATTGCGCTCGTTCAGCTTTGTAACTGAATTGCTAAATAGTTTCTTTTGTAGGTGCTTCTAGCTCTCTGATTCTATACAGATCATGACGCAAACCAATAGAAAGAAATATTGTAAATATGTGTGTATAGGCTTGATAATTGCATGCGTACTAATAATAATGGCAATAGTGCTTGGAATGCATGGAAAGGGTGAGGATGAGAGAATAGATGCTTCTACTTTTGCTCCTGTTACTGTCACCGAACTAACCGCATTGAAAAGACTAGCATTGGATGAGAGACTCTTGCACGATAAGAAAGAGCTTTCGTATAACGTTTTCTATCGCTTGCTAACAGAATATGTTGAGACTATGGATGCGAAAGATTGTTATGTGTGTACACAGATACCGACCTCAGTAAAGGAAGGGGTGACATATCACCACATGCCTCTTACATACGGGATTACATGTAGTATAGTAATGTCTAGATTTTATGGTCAAACTAACATACAGTATTTTTACTCAAATTATGATGTTACCTTTGCATATGTTCCTATAATAGCGCAGCTAAGCCAGATTGCTAAAGATTGGGATACTAAAATAATGAGGGAATTTTTCGAGCCAATGCAACCTTTTGAAACGGCTCACGCTCATAGGGAAAACCTTACCTGCTCGCTTTCTGCAATAGAAATAAGCTTTTTAGATCGCACAGATGATAGAAGGGCACAAATGAATGCGAACTTAGAAAAGGAGCTACATAAGAGGACTTCAGTAGATAATTATGATTTTGCTGCAATAAAGACACAAGGGAAAATAGCTTTAGATGCTTGGCATGTAGGGAAATTTTGTATATATCGGGGTGAATCCTATTATGACAATATTTTTGTAGGAGCGAGTGAGTGTAAACATACGTTTATTTTTAAGGCCAAATGGACATTCATGATGAACGGACTTGACCCTGTCATTCCAGGTGTATATTACATTTGTGGGTATAATGCCTATTATCGTCTTCCAAAGGGATGGTGGGGGAGATGTTATTTGGGTGTAGTGTTCCCAAAGGTTTATCAACTGGATGACCTATCGATGATTCAAAAGACATCTGGATCCCATCGTATCCAGAAAAGAGAGACCGCAGCTGCTGTGGTAGGAGATATATTTGGAGCCATGATTCCTTCGTTGGGAGTTGTGCTGAATTCCATCAAAATAAGAAAGTTGTCTACTATAGTGGATAACATGTTGACGAAGTTTTCAGGTGCTATAATCCTGATAGATGCTGAACTTGCAGCGGAAAGAGCTATGACTCTTCAAAATAGGCTTGCTTTAGACATTCTTTTAGCAAAGGATGGTGGCGTTTGCAAAATGCTTGGTGCACGACACTGTTGTACTTATATTCCAGACAATAGTGTGAAAATTAAAACTATGCTTGCTAATCTAACAAAAGAGAGTGCAGATTTGAAGGAACTGAAAGAACCAGGAGTGTGGGAGAAGGTTGGAAAAGGACTTGCTTCAGTGGGACAGTGGATTGGGGGAATTTGGAATGGAATATTACTGAAAATAATAGAAGGAATATTAATAGTAATAATTTGCATAATTGGAATTTGGGGAATAAAAAGGGGGATAATAATGATTATGGAAAGAATTAAAAGAAGAAAAGAAGAGAAAATTATGAAAAGAATGGCAGAAGAATACAAAGCTCAAACTAGGGGAATTAAAAGGAAAAGAGAACTGACAGAATTTTAATGGAATAAAATTTGTGGGCATGGTTTGGTGTGATGACTAGTAGTCATCAGAGGAGGGATTGATGAAGCAGAAAATGAAGGTTTTACATTTATTAACACGTAAACGTAGTGTGAAATAATCATGTGTGACTTTAACCGAACTAATAAAGATTGTACGGGGACAAAATGTGCCCTCAGAGTAGTTTGCCAACATTTATAAGCGTGCTTTATATAACGTGGTGTATTAGAATTGCACTAATCCGACATAATCGTAAACGTGTGCTATGATTTGCTTGTTTGAAATGCTTTAGCTTAGCATAACTTTAGTAGAGGCTTCGGCCTAGTGGCCTGGTCTCACGGTTTAGATGCTCGTATTTTTCCAATGTGCTATTAAACGTGTACTTTTGCTTGAAGCTGTACTTTTCCACTGAGACCGTTCACATGCTTATCTTAAGGTTTCGTGCCAGCCTGGCATATTTTCTCTTTACTCCAAGGTCGATCTGCAGGTGCGGACAATGGAAGCTCTGAAAGTGAGTTAATTGGTATAAAATGTTGCAACTTGCGTACCCATCTCCAAGGATAATGTATGCTTAAGTAAAAGCTTGAGAACTGTCGTTTTTGATTGGACAATTTGAAGCTAACCTATGAACCCTCCAATGGAAGACCCTACTGGATTTGAACTATTGTCTATAAAAACCAGGTGCACGAGAAGAAGGTAGCCATTACGCGCTATGATTGCCATTGCGCTATCATCTGCCATTATTGGACATCCCGCCATTTTGCAGACTTCGTAGCTATTATGGCCCACTTTGCTGCGACGCCATTTTGAAAGAGACTTTGATGCTTTCTCTAATCGAGAGAAAGAGACTTTAATGATTCTTGCCCTAGAGACTTTAACTTTGATCCCTTTGCATGAAGTAGTAGTTTACCTTGCCGCCGTGAGGCAATTGCCCCGTCCACCCCTTGCCCCTTTGCCCCGTCCCATGCTGATCGAAACGGTACCCATGCTGATCGAAGAACGGTACCTGTGAGACGAAGACTTCCTTGTATGCTGATCGTAATTGGTAAATATGAAAGGAAATTGTAAAATTGCATTGTGTTTCCTTTAGGTAACCAACTGCTGATTTTGATAAGAGCCCTAGTTAGGAGTTTTCTAAATTAATGTTGCTAAATTGTTTTCGCATGAAGCCCCACATGCCGATGCTAATTTGAGGTTAGATGAGGATTCTTTTGCTGCACGATGCAATTTGAGATCTTGTTATGCTGACTAAATGTATGCAATTAGTTCATTACAGATTATCATATTAGTGATTTGCATTGCTATCATCGAATGCCTTGTTATTCAAATGCTACATAGATTGCACTTGTTTCGCCGCTATGGACAGCTATTAATGTTCCTTTACGTTTATCATTTGGTGTTGAGACACATTTATATTGTGCTAGCTTTGTTAATATAGGGAAATAAATTCACTAACTTTGCAATAAACTGGTGTGGTTATTCCTGACTGAAAGGTCAGGGTTCGCCGAAATGTATTCTGGATTAATTGTCAAGTGTTATGTTGATCAAGGTATTGCTTATGTTCATTATTAATTATTGATTTAAGGAAATTGATCGATATAGAGTACAGAGAGTTCCACTTAGTCAAAAGATTCATCGGCCTAAAGAGCGTCCGAATACAGGCAAATTACTAGTACGGACCGCTCTATCAGGAGCCACAAATTTCATTCCACCCAGCGTTCCGCGAAGTCTACCGATAAAAATCGTACCTCACTTCTGTGGGTAGGCCTAGCGCCCGCAACAGGATATTCCCCAAAACACGACGTGGACACATCAAATTTTCAGAAAGAAAACAGAGCTGTTTTTTACAAAGTGCCAAGCTGTGGATTTTGGCCTCTATCTCAGCCGGCACCTGGAGACACCTAGCAAACCTGTGCATTTTTGAAAACTAGACACCTAGCAAACCTGTGCATTTTTGAAAACTAGACACCTAGGGGAATCCAAGATGGGGTGACTTGTGGGGCTCTGACCAGGTTCTGTTACCCAGAATCCTTTGCAAATCTCATATTTTGACAAAAAAAACACTTTTTCCAGTCATTTCGGTGACAGAAAGTTCTGAAATCTGAGAGGAGCCACAAATTGCCTTCCACCCAGCGTTCCCCCAAGACTCCCGATAAAAATGGTACCTCACTTGTGTGGGTAGGCCTAGCGCCCGCGACAGGATATTCCCCAAAACACGACATGGACACATCAAATTTTCAGAAAGGAAACAGAGCTGTTTTTTACAAAGTGCCTAGCTGTGGATTTTGGCCTCTAGCTCAGCCGGTACCTGGGGAAACCTAGCAAACCTGTGCATTTTTGAGAACTAGACACCTAGGGGAATTCAAGATGGGGTGACTTGTGGGGCTCTGACCAGGTTCTGTTACCCAGAATCCTTTGCAAACCTCAAAATTTGGACAAAAATACACTTTTTCCAGTCATTTCGTTGACAGAAAGTTCTGGAATCTGAGAGGAGCCACAAATTTCCTTCCACCCAGCGTTCCCCCAAGACTCCTGATAAAATGGTACCTCACTTGTGTGGGTAGGCCTAGCGCCCGTGACAGGATATGCCCCAAAACACGACGTGGACACATCAAATTTTCAGAAAGAAAACAGAGCTGTTTTTTTACAAAGTGCCAAGCTGTGGATTTTGGCCTCTACCTCAGCCGGCACCTGTGGAAACCTAGCAAACCTGTGCATTTTTTAAAACTAGACACCTAGGGGAATCCAAGATGGGGTGACTTGTGGGGCTCTGACCAGGTTCTGTTACCCAGAATCCTGTGCGAAACTCAAAATTTGGCCAAAAAAACACTTTTTCCTGTCATTTCGGTGACAGAAAGTTCTGGAATCTGAGAGGAGCCACAAATGTCCTTCCACCCAGCATTCCCCCAAGTCTCCCGATAAAAATGGTACCTCACTTGTGTGGGTAGGCCTAGTGCCCGCGACAGGATATGCCCCAAAACACGACGTGGACACATCACATTTTCAGAAAGAAAACTGAGCTGTTTTTCACAAAGTGTCTAGCTGTTGATTTTGACCTCTAGCTCAGCTGGTACCTGGGGAAACCTAGCAAACCTGCGCATTTTTGAAAACTAGACACCTAGGGGAATCCAAGATGGGGTGACTTGTGGGGCTCTGACCAGGTTCTGTTACCCAGAATCCTTTGCAAACCTCATATTTTGACCAAAAAAACACTTTTTCCTGTCATTTCGGTGAAAGAAAGTTCTGGAATCTGAGAGGAGCCACAAATTTCCTTCCACCCAGCGTTTCCCCAAGACTCCTGATAAAAATGGTACCTCACTTGTGTAAGTAGGCCTAGCGCCCGTGACAGGATATTCCCCAAAACACGACGTGGACACATCAAGTTTTCAGAAAGAAAACTGAGCAGCTTTTTTACAAAGTGCCTAGCTGTGGATTTTGGCCTCTAGCTCAGCCGGCACCTGGGGAAACCTAGCAAACCTGCGCATTTTTGAAAACTAGACACCTAGGGGAATCCAAGATGGGGTGACTTGTGGGGCTCTGACCAGGTTCTGTTACCCAGAATCCTTTGCAAACCTCCAAATTAGGCCAAAAAAACACTTTTTCTTGTCATTTCGGTGACAGAAAGTTCTGGAGTCTGAGAGGAGCCACAAATTTCATTCCACCCAGCGTTCCCCCAAGTCTACCGATAATAATGGTACCTCACTTGTGTGGGTAGGCCTAGCGCCCATGACAGGATATAACCCAAAACACGACATGGACACATCACATTTTCAGAAAGAAAACAGAGCTGTTTTTTACAAAGTGCCTAGCTGTGGATTTTGGCTTCTAGCTCAGCCGGTACCTGGGCAAACCTAGCAAACCTGTGCATTTTTTAAAACTACACACCTAGGGGAATCCAAGATTGGGTGACTTGTGGGGCTCTGACCAGGTTCTGTTACCCAGAATCCTTTGCAAACCTCAAAATTTGGCCCAAAAAACACTTTTTCTTGTAATTTCGGTGACAGAAAGTTCTGGAATCTGAGAGGAGCCAAAAATGTCCTTCCACCCAGCGTTCTCCCAAGTCTCCCGATAAAAATGGTACCTCACTTGTGTGGGTAGGCCTAGCGCCGATGACAGGATATAACCCAAAACACGACGTGGACACATCACATTTTCAGAAAGAAAACAGAGCTGTTTTTTACAAAGTGCCTAGCTGTGGATTTTGGCCTCTAGCTCAGCCGGTACCTGGGGAAACCTAGCAAACCTGCACATTTTTGAAAATTAGACACCTACGGGAATCCAGGATGGGGTGACTTGTGGGGCTCTGACCAGGTTCTGTTACCCAGAATCCTTTGCAAACCTCAATATTTGGCCAAAAAAACACTTTTTCCTCACATTTTGGTGACAGAAAGTTCTGGAATCTGAGAGGAGCCACAAATGTCCTTCCACCCAGCATTCCCCCAAGTCTCCCGATAAAAATGGTACCTCACTTGTGTGGGTAGGCCTAGTGCCCGCGACAGGATATGCCCCAAAACACGACGTGGACACATCACATTTTCAGAAAGAAAACAGAGCTGTTTTTTACAAAGTGTCTAGCTGTTGATTTTGACCTCTAGCTCAGCTGGTACCTGGGGAAACCTAGCAAACCTGCGCATTTCTGAAAACTAGACACCTAGGGGAATCCAAGATGGGGTGACTTGTGGGGCTCTGACCAGGTTCTGTTACCCAGAATCCTTTGCAAACCTCATATTTTGACCAAAAAAACACTTTTTCCTGTCATTTCGGTGAAAGAAAGTTCTGGAATCTGAGAGGAGCCACAAATGTCCTTCCACCCAGCGTTCCCCCAAGTCTCCCGATAAAAATGGTACCTCACTTGTGTGGGTAGGCCTAGTGCCCGCGACAGGATATGCCCCAAAACACGACGTGGACACATCACATTTTCAGAAAGAAAACAGAGCTGTTTTTTACAAAGTGTCTAGCTGTTGATTTTGACCTCTAGCTCAGCTGGTACCTGGGGAAACCTAGCAAACCTGCGCATTTCTGAAAACTAGACACCTTGGGGAATCCAAGATGGGGTGACTTGTGGGGCTCTGACCAGGTTCTGTTACCCAGAATCCTTTGCAAACCTCATATTTTGACCAAAAAAACACTTTTTCCTGTCATTTCGGTGAAAGAAAGTTCTGGAATCTGAGAGGAGCCACAAATTTCCTTCCACCCAGCGTTTCCCCAAGACTCCTGATAAAAATGGTACCTCACTTGTGTGGGTAGGCCTAGCGCCCGTGACAGGATATTCCCCAAAACACGACGTGGACACATCAAGTTTTCAGAAAGAAAACTGAGCAGCTTTTTTACAAAGTGCCTAGCTGTGGATTTTGGCCTCTAGCTCAGCCGGCACCTGGGGAAACCTAGCAAACCAGCGCATTTTTGAAAACTAGACACCTAGGGGAATCCAATATGGGGTGACTTGTGGGGCTCTGACCAGGTTCTGTTACCCAGAATCCTTTGCAAACCTCAATATTTGGCCAAAAAAACACTTTTTCCTCACATTTTGGTGACAGAAAGTTCTGGAATCTGAGAGGAGCCACAAATTTCCTTCCACCCAGCGTTCCCCCAAGTCTCCCGATAAAAATGGTACCTCACTTGTGTGGGTAGGCCTAGTGCCCGCGACAGGATATGCCCCAAAACACGACGTGGACACATCACATTTTCAGAAAGAAAACAGAGCTGTTTTTTACAAAGTGTCTAGCTGTGGATTTTGGCCTCTAGCTCAGCTGGCACCTGGGGAAACCTAGCAAACCTGCGCATTTGTGAAAACTAGACACCTAGGGGAATCCAAGATGGGGTGACTTGTGGGGCTCTGACCAGGTTCTGTTACCCAGAATCCTTTGCAAACCTCTTATTTTGGCCAAAAAACACTTTTTCATGTCATTTCGGTGACAGAAAGTTCTGGAATCTGAGAGGAGCCTCAAATTTCCTTCCACCCAGCGTTCCCCCAAGACTCCCAATAAAAATGGTACCTCACTTGTGTGGGTAGGCCTAGCGCCCGCGACAGGATATTCCCCAAAACACGACGTGGACACATCAAGTTTTCAGAAAGAAAACTGAGCTGCTTTTTTACAAAGTGCCTAGCTGTGGATTTTGGCCTCTAGCTCAGCCGGCACCTGGGGAAACCTAGCAAACCTGCGCATTTTTTAAAACTAGACACCTAGGGGAATCCAAGATGGCGTGACTTGTGGGGCTCTGACCAGGTTCTGTTACCCTGAATCCTTTGCAAACGTCAGAATTTGGCCAAAAAAAACACTTTTTCTTGTCATTTTGGTGACAGAAATTTCTGGAATCTGAGAGGAGCCACAAATTTCATTCCACCCAGCGTTACGCCAAGTCTACCGATAAAAATCGTACCTCACTTGTGTGGGTAGGCATAGCGCCCGCAACAGGATATACCCCAAAACATAACGTGGACACATCACATTTTCAGAAAGAAAAACAGAGCTGTTTTTTACAAAGTGCCTAGCTGTGGATTTTGGCCTCTAGCTCAGCCGGTACCTGGGGAAACCTAGCAAACCTGTGTATTTTTGAGAACTAGACACCTAGGGGAATCCAAGATGGGGTGACTTGTGGGGCTCTGACCAGGTTCTGTTACCCAGAATCCTTTGCAAACCTCAAAATTTGGCCCAAAAAACACTTTTTCTTGTAATTTCGGTGACAGAAAGTTCTGGAATCTGAGAGGAGCCAAAAATGTCCTTCTACCCAGCGTTCTCCCAAGTCTCCCGATAAAAATGGTACCTCACTTGTGTGGGTAGGCCTAGCGCCCATGACAGGATATAACCCAAAACACGACGTGGACACATCACATTTTCAGAAAGAAAACAGAGCTGTTTTTTACAAAGTGCCTAGCTATGGATTTTGGCCTCTACCTCAGCCGGTACCTGGGGAAACCTAGCAAACCTGCACATTTTTGAAAATTAGACACCTACGGGAATCCAGGATGGGGTGACTTGTGGGGCTCTGACCAGGTTCTGTTACCCAGAATCCTTTGCAAACCTCAATATTTGGCCAAAAAAACACTTTTTCCTCACATTTTGGTGACAGAAAGTTCTGGAATCTGAGAGGAGCCACAAACTTCCTTCCACCCAGCGTTCCCCCAAGTCTCCCGATAAAAATGGTACCTCACTTGTGTGGGTAGGCCTAGTGCCCGCGACAGGATATGCCCCAAAACACGACGTGGACACATCACATTTTCAGAAAGAAAACAGAGCTGTTTTTTACAAAGTGTCTAGCTGTGGATTTTGGCCTCTAGCTCAGCTGGCACCTGGGGAAACCTAGCAAACCTGCGCATTTGTGAAAACTAGACACCTAGGGGAATCCAAGATGGGGTGACTTGTGGGGCTCTGACCAGGTTCTGTTACCCAGAATCCTTTGCAAACCTCTTATTTTGGCCCAAAAACACTTTTTCATGTCATTTCGGTGATAGAAAGTTCTGGAATCTGAGAGGAGCCACAAATTTCCTTCCACCCAGCGTTCCCCCAAGACTCCCGATAAAAATGGTACCTCACTTGTGTGGGTAGGCCTAGCGCCCGCGACAGGATATTCCCCAAAACACGACGTGGACACATCAAGTTTTCAGAAAGAAAACTGAGCTGCTTTTTTACAAAGTGCCTAGCTGTGGATTTTGGCCTCTAGCTCAGCCGGCACCTGGGGAAACCTAGCAAACCTGCGCATTTGTGAAAACTAGACACCTAGGGGAATCCAAGATGGCGTGACTTGTGGGGCTCTGACCAGGTTCTGTTACCCTGAATCCTTTGCAAACGTCAGAATTTGGCCAAAAAAAACACTTTTTCTTGTCATTTTGGTGACAGAAATTTCTGGAATCTGAGAGGAGCCACAAATTTCATTCCACCCAGCGTTCCGCCAAGTCTACCGATAAAAATCGTACCTCACTTGTGTGGGTAGGCATAGCGCCCGCAACAGGATATACCCCAAAACACGACGTGGACACATCACATTTTCAGAAAGAAAAACAGAGCTGTTTTTTACAAAGTGCCTAGCTGTGGATTTTGGCCTCTAGCTCAGCCGGTACCTGGGGAAACCTAGCAAACCTGTGTATTTTTGAGAACTAGACACCTAGGGGAATCCAAGATGGGGTGACTTGTGGGGCTCTGACCAGGTTCTGTTACCCAGAATCCTTTGCAAACCTCAAAATTTGGACAAAAATACACTTTTTCCAGTCATTTCGGTGACAGAAAGTTCTGGAATCTGAGAGGAGCCACAAATTGCCTTCCACCCAGCGTTCCCCCAAGACTCCCGATAAAAATGGTACCTCACTTGTGTGGGTAGGCCTAGCGCCCACGACAGGATATGCCCCAAAACACGACGTGGACACATCAAATTTTCAGAAAGAAAACAGCTGTTTTTTTACAAAGTGCCAAGCTGTGGATTTTGGCCTCTAGCTCAGCTGGCACCAGGGGAAACCTAGCAAACCTGTGCTTTTTTGAAAACTAGACACCTAGGGGAATCCAAGATGGGGTGACTTGTGGGGCTCTGACCAGGTTCTGTTACCCAGAATCCTGTGCAAAACTCAAAATTTGGCCAAAAAAACACTTTTTCCTGTCATTTCGGTGACAGAAAGTTCTGGAATCTGAGAGGAGCCACAAATGTCCTTCCACCCAGCATTCCCCCAAGTCTCCCGATAAAAATGGTACCTCACTTGTGTGGGTAGGCCTAGTGCCCGCGACAGGATATGCCCCAAAACACGACGTGGACACATCACATTTACAGAAAGAAAACAGAGCTGTTTTTTACAAAGTGTCTAGCTGTTGATTTTGACCTCTAGCTCAGCTGGCACCTGGGGAAACCTAGCAAACCTGCGCATTTTTGAAAACTAGACACCTAGGGGAATCCAAGATGGGTGACTTGTGGGGCTCTGACCAGGTTCTGTTACCCAGAATCCTTTGCAAACCTCATATTTTGACCAAAAAAACACTTTTTCCTGTCATTTCGGTGAAAGAAAGTTCTGGAATCTGAGAGGAGCCACAAATTTCCTTCCACCCAGCGTTTCCCCAAGACTCCCGATAAAAATGGTACCTCACTTGTGTGGGTAGGCCTAGCGCCCGCGACAGGATATGCCCCAAAACACGACGTGGACACATCAAATTTTCAGAAAGAAAACAGAGCTGTTTTTTACAAAGTGCCAAGCTGTGGATTTTGGCCTCTATCTCAGCCGGCACCTGGAGACACCTAGCAAACCTTTGCATTTTTGAAAACTAGACACCTAGGGGAATCCAAGATGGGGTGACTTGTGGGGCTCTGACCAGGTTCTGTTACCCAGAATCCTGTGCAAACCTCACAATTTGGCCAAAAAAACTATTTTTCCTGTCATTTCGGTGACAGAAAGTTCTGGAATCTGAGAGGAGCCACAAATTTCATTCCACCCAGCGTTCCGCGAAGTCTACCGATAAAAATCGTACCTCACTTCTGTGGGTAGGCATAGCGCCCGCTCAGGATATACCCCAAAACACGACATGCACACATCACATTTTCAGAAAGAAAAACAGAGCTGTTTTTTAAATAGCGCCTAGCTGTGGATTTTGGCCTCTAGCTCAGCCGGTACCTGGGGAAACCTAGCAAACCTGTGCATTTTTGAGAACTAGACACCTAGGGGAATTCAAGATGGGGTGACTTGTGGGGCTCTGACCAGGTTCTGTTACCCAGAATCCTTTGCAAACCTCAAAATTTGGACAAAAATACACTTTTTCCAGTCATTTCGTTGACAGAAAGTTCTGGAATCTGAGAGGAGCCACAAATTTCTTTCCACCCAGCGTTCCCCCAAGACTCCCGATAAAATGGTACCTCACTTGTGTGGGTAGGCCTAGTGCCCGCGACAGGATATGCCCCAAAACACGACGTGGACACATCAAATTTTCAGAAAGAAAACAGAGCTGTTTTTTTTCAAAGTGCCAAGCTGTGGATTTTGGCCTCTAGTTCAGCCGGCACCTGTGGAAACCTAGCAAACCTGTGCATTTTTGAAAACTAGACACCTAGGGGAATCCAAGATGGGGTGACTTGTGGGGCTCTGACCAGGTTCTGTTACCCAGAATCCTGTGCGAAACTCAAAATTTGGCCAAAAAAACACTTTTTCCTGTCATTTCGGTGACAGAAAGTTCTGGAATCTGAGAGGAGCCACAAATGTCCTTCCACCCAGCATTCCCCCAAGTCTCCCGATAAAAATGGTACCTCACTTGTGTGGGTAGGCCTAGTGCCTGCGACAGGATATGCCCCAAAACACGACGTGGACACATCACATTTTCAGAAAGAAAACAGAGCTGTTTTGTACAAAGTGTCTAGCTGTTGATTTTGACCTCTAGCTCAGCTGGTACCTGGGGAAACCTAGCAAACCTGCGCATTTTTGAAAACTAGACACCTAGGGGAATCCAAGATGGGGTGACTTGTGGGGCTCTGACCAGGTTCTGTTACCCAGAATCCTTTGTAAACCTCATATTTTGACCAAAAAAACACTTTTTCCTGTCATTTCAGTGAAAGAAAGTTCTGGAATCTGAGAGGAGCCACAAATTTCCTTCCACCCAGCGTTTCCCCAAGACTCCTGATAAAAATGGTACCTCACTTGTGTGGGTAGGCCTAGCGCCCGTGACAGGATATTCCCCAAAACACGACGTGGACACATCAAGTTTTCAGAAAGAAAACTGAGCAGCTTTTTTACAAAGTGCCTAGCTGTGGATTTTGGCCTCTAGCTCAGCC
The DNA here is from genome assembly GCF_031143425.1 of Pleurodeles waltl. Lineage (NCBI taxonomy): Eukaryota > Metazoa > Chordata > Amphibia > Caudata > Salamandridae > Pleurodeles > Pleurodeles waltl. The sequence continues at coordinate 147,121,687 of NC_090446.1, forward strand.
GGCACCTGGGGAAACCTAGCAAACCTGCGCATTTTTGAAAACTAGACACCTAGGGGAATCCAAGATGGGGTGACTTGTGGGGCTCTGACCAGGTTCTGTTACCCAGAATCCTTTGCAAACCTCCAAATTTGGCCAAAAAAACACTTTTTCTTGTCATTTCGGTGACAGAAAGTTCTGGAGTCTGAGAGGAGTCACAAATTTCATTCCACCCAGCGTTCCCCCAAGTCTACCGATAAAAATGGTACCTCACTTGTGTGGGTAGGCCTAGCGCCCGCGACAGGTTATGCCCCAAAACACGACATGGACACATCAAATTTTCAGAAAGAAAACAGAGCTGTTTTTTAAAAAATGCCTAGCTGTGGATTTTGGCCTCTAGCTCAGCCGGTACCTGGGGAAACCTAGCAAACCTGTGCATTTTTGAGAACTAGACACCTAGGGGAATTCAAGATGGGGTGACTTGTGGGGCTCTGACCAGGTTCTGTTACCCAGAATCCTTTGCAAACCTCAAAATTTGGACAAAAATACACTTTTTCCAGTCATTTCGTTGACAGAAAGTTCTGGAATCTGAGAGGAGCCACAAATTTCCTTCCACCCAGCGTTTCCCCAAGACTCCTGATAAAAATGGTACCTCACTTGTGTGGGTAGGCCTAGCGCCCGTGACAGGATATTCCCCAAAACACGACGTGGACACATCAAGTTTTCAGAAAGAAAACTGAGCAGCTTTTTTACAAAGTGCCTAGCTGTGGATTTTGGCCTCTAGCTCAGCCGGCACCTGGGGAAACCTAGCAAACCTGCGCATTTTTGAAAACTAGACACCTAGGGGAATCCAAGATGGGGTGACTTGTGGGGCTCTGACCAGGTTCTGTTACCCAGAATCCTTTGCAAACCTCCAAATTTGGCCAAAAAAACACTTTTTCCTGTCATTTCGGTGACAGAAAGTTCTGGAATCTGAGAGGAGCCACAAATTTCCTTCCACCCAGCGTTCCTCCAAGTTTCCCGATAAAAATGGTACCTCACTTGTGTGGGTAGGCCTAGCGCCCGCGACAGGATATGCCCCAAAACACGACGTGGACACATCAAATTTTCAGAAAGAAAACAGAGCTGTTTTTTACAAAGTGCCAAGCTGTGGATTTTGGCCTCTATCTCAGCCGGCACCTGGAGACACCTAGCAAACCTGTGCATTTTTGAAAACTAGACACCTAGGGGAATCCAAGATGGGGTGACTTGTGGGGCTCTGACCAGGTTCTGTTACCCAGAATCCTGTGCAAACCTCACAATTTGGGCAAAAAAACTCTTTTTCCTGTCATTTCGGTGACAGAAAGTTCTGGAATCTGAGAGGAGCCACAAATTTCATTCCACCCAGCGTTCCGCGAAGTCTACCGATAAAAATCGTACCTCACTTCTGTGGGTAGGCATAGCGCCCGCTCAGGATATACCCCAAAACACGACATGGACACATCACATTTTCAGAAAGAAAAACAGAGCTGTTTTTTACAAAGCGCCTAGCTGTGGATTTTGGCCTCTAGCTCAGCCGGTACCTGGGGAAACCTAGCAAACCTGTGTATTTTTGAGAACTAGACACCTAGGGGAATCCAAGATGGGGTGACTTGTGGGGCTCTGACCAGGTTCTGTTACCCAGAATCCTTTGCAAACCTCAAAATTTGGCCAAAAATACACTTTTTCCAGTCATTTCGGTGACAGAAAGTTCTGGAATCTGAGAGTAGCCAAAAATGTCCTTCCACCCAGCGTTCCCCCAAGACTCCCGATAAAAATGGTACCTCACTTGTGTGGGTAGGCCTAGCGCCCGCGACAGGTTATGCCCCAAAACACGACATGGACACATCAAATTTTCAGAAAGAAAACAGAGCTGTTTTTTACAAAGTGCCTAGCTGTGGATTTTGGCCTCTAGCTCAGCCGGTACCTGGGGAAACCTAGCAAACCTGTGCATTTTTGAGAACTAGACACCTAGGGGAATCCAAGATGGGGTGACTTGTGGGGCTCTGACCAGGTTCTGTTACCCAGAATCCTTTGCAAACCTCAAAATTTGGACAAAAATACACTTTTTCCAGTCATTTCGTTGACAGAAAGTTCTGGAATCTGAGAGGAGCCACAAATTTCCTTCCACCCAGCGTTCCCCCAAGACTCCCGATAAAATGGTACCTCACTTGTGTGGGTAGGCCTAGCGCCCGTGACAGGATATGCCCCAAAACACGACGTGGACACATCAAATTTTCAGAAAGAAAACAGAGCTGTTTTTTTACAAAGTGCCAAGCTGTGGATTTTGGCCTCTAGCTCAGCCGGCACCTGTGGAAACCTAGCAAACCTGTGCATTTTTGAAAACTAGACACCTAGGGGAATCCAAGATGGGGTGACTTGTGGGGCTCTGACCAGGTTCTGTTACCCAGAATCCTGTGCAAAACTCAAACTTTGGCCAAAAAAACACTTTTTCCTGTCATTTCGGTGACAGAAAGTTCTGAAATCTGAGAGGAGCCACAAATTTCCTTCCACCCAGCGTTCCTCCAAGTTTCCCGATAAAAATGGTACCTCACTTGTGTGGGTAGGCCTAGCGCCCGCGACAGGATATGCCCCAAAACACGACGTGGACACATCAAATTTTCAGAAAGAAAACAGAGCTGTTTTTTACAAAGTGCCAAGCTGTGGATTTTGGCCTCTATCTCAGCCGGCACCTGGAGACACCTAGCAAACCTGTGCATTTTTGAAAACTAGACACCTAGGGGAATCCAAGATGGGGTGACTTGTGGGGCTCTGACCAGGTTCTGTTACCCAGAATCCTTTGCAAACCTCCAAATTTGGCCAAAAAAACACTTTTTCCTGTCATTTCGGTGACAGAAAGTTCTGGAATCTGAGAGGAGCCACAAATTTCCTTCCACCCAGCGTTCCTCCAAGTTTCCCGATAAAAATGGTACCTCACTTGTGTGGGTAGGCCTAGCGCCCGCGACAGGATATGCCCCAAAACACGACGTGGACACATCAAATTTTCAGAAAGAAAACAGAGCTGTTTTTTACAAAGTGCCAAGCTGTGGATTTTGGCCTCTATCTCAGCCGGCACCTGGAGACACCTAGCAAACCTGTGCATTTTTGAAAACTAGACACCTAGGGGAATCCAAGATGGGGTGACTTGTGGGGCTCTGACCAGGTTCTGTTACCCAGAATCCTGTGCAAACCTCACAATTTGGGCAAAAAAACTCTTTTTCCTGTCATTTCGGTGACAGAAAGTTCTGGAATCTGAGAGGAGCCACAAATTTCATTCCACCCAGCGTTCCGCGAAGTCTACCGATAAAAATCGTACCTCACTTCTGTGGGTAGGCATAGCGCCCGCTCAGGATATACCCCAAAACACGACATGGACACATCACATTTTCAGAAAGAAAAACAGAGCTGTTTTTTACAAAGCGCCTAGCTGTGGATTTTGGCCTCTAGCTCAGCCGGTACCTGGGGAAACCTAGCAAACCTGTGTATTTTTGAGAACTAGACACCTAGGGGAATCCAAGATGGGGTGACTTGTGGGGCTCTGACCAGGTTCTGTTACCCAGAATCCTTTGCAAACCTCAAAATTTGGCCAAAAATACACTTTTTCCAGTCATTTCGGTGACAGAAAGTTCTGGAATCTGAGAGTAGCCAAAAATGTCCTTCCACCCAGCGTTCCCCCAAGACTCCCGATAAAAATGGTACCTCACTTGTGTGGGTAGGCCTAGCGCCCGCGACAGGTTATGCCCCAAAACACGACATGGACACATCAAATTTTCAGAAAGAAAACAGAGCTGTTTTTTACAAAGTGCCTAGCTGTGGATTTTGGCCTCTAGCTCAGCCGGTACCTGGGGAAACCTAGCAAACCTGTGCATTTTTGAGAACTAGACACCTAGGGGAATCCAAGATGGGGTGACTTGTGGGGCTCTGACCAGGTTCTGTTACCCAGAATCCTTTGCAAACCTCAAAATTTGGACAAAAATACACTTTTTCCAGTCATTTCGTTGACAGAAAGTTCTGGAATCTGAGAGGAGCCACAAATTTCCTTCCACCCAGCGTTCCCCCAAGACTCCCGATAAAATGGTACCTCACTTGTGTGGGTAGGCCTAGCGCCCGTGACAGGATATGCCCCAAAACACGACGTGGACACATCAAATTTTCAGAAAGAAAACAGAGCTGTTTTTTTACAAAGTGCCAAGCTGTGGATTTTGGCCTCTAGCTCAGCCGGCACCTGTGGAAACCTAGCAAACCTGTGCATTTTTGAAAACTAGACACCTAGGGGAATCCAAGATGGGGTGACTTGTGGGGCTCTGACCAGGTTCTGTTACCCAGAATCCTGTGCAAAACTCAAACTTTGGCCAAAAAAACACTTTTTCCTGTCATTTCGGTGACAGAAAGTTCTGGAATCTGAGAGGAGCCACAAATGTCCTTCCACCCAGCGTTCCCCCAAGTCTCCCGATAAAAATGGTACCTCACTTGTGTGGGTAGGCCTAGTGCCCGTGACAGGATATGCCCCAAAACACGACGTGGACACATCACATTTTCAGAAAGAAAACAGAGCTGTTTTTTACAAAGTGTCTAGCTGTTGATTTTGACCTCTAGCTCAGCTGGCACCTTTGGAAACCTAGCAAACCTGCGCATTTTTGAAAACTAGACACCTAGGGGAATCCAAGATCGGGTGACTTGTGGGGCTCTGACCAGGTTCTGTTACCCAGAATCCTTTGCAAATCTCATATTTTGACCAAAAAAACACTTTTTCCTGTCATTTCGGTGAAAGAAAGTTCTGGAATCTGAGAAGGCCACAAATGTCCTTCCACCCAGCGTTTCCCCAAGACTCCCGATAAAAATGGTTCCTCACTTGTGTGGGTAGGCCTAGCGCCCGCGACAGGATATTCCCCAAAACACGACGTGGACACATCAAGTTTTCAGAAAGAAAACTGAGCAGCTTTTTTACAAAGTGCCTAGCTGTGGATTTTGGCCTCTAGCTCAGCCGGCACCTGGGGAAACATAGCAAACCTGCGCATTTTTGAAAACTAGACACCTAGGGGAATCCAAGATGGGTTGACTTGTGGGGCTCTGACCAGGTTCTGTTACCCAGAATCCTTTGCAAACCTTCAAATTTGGCCAAAAAAACACTTTTTCCTGTCATTTCGGTGACAGAAAGTTCTGGAATCTGAGAGGAGCCACAAATTTCCTTCCACCCAGCGTTCCTCCAAGACTCCCGATAAAAATGGTACCTCACTTGTGTGGGTAGGCCTAGCGCCCCCAACAGGTTATGCCCCAAAACACGACATGGACACATCAAATTTTCAGAAAGAAAACAGAGCTGTTTTTTACAAAGTGCCTAGCTGTGGATTTTGGCCTCTAGCTCAGCCAGTACCTGGGGAAACCTAGCAAACCTGTGCATTTTTGAGAACTAGACACCTAGGGGAATCCAAGATGGGGTGACTTGTGGGGCTCTGACCAGGTTCTGTTACCCAGAATCCTTTGCAAACCTCAAAATTTGGACAAAAATACACTTTTTCCAGTCATTTCGTTGACAGAAAGTTCTGGAATCTGAGAGGAGCCACAAATTTCCTTCCACCCAGCGTTCCCCCAAGACTCCCGATAAAATGGTACCTCACTTGTGTGGGTAGGCCTAGCGCCCGCGACAGGATATGCCCCAAAACACGACGTGGACACATCAAATTTTCAGAAAGAAAACAGAGCTGTTTTTTGACAAAGTGCCAAGCTGTGGATTTTGGCCTCTAGCTCAGCCGGCACCTGTGGAAACCTAGCAAACCTGTGCATTTTTGAAAACTAGACACCTAGGGGAATCCAAGATGGGGTGACTTGTGGGGCTCTGACCAGGTTCTGTTACCCAGAATCCTGTGCAAAACTCAAACTTTGGCCAAAAAAACACTTTTTCCTGTCATTTCGGTGACAGAAAGTTCTGGAATCTGAGAGGAGCCACAAATGTCCTTCCACCCAGCGTTCCCCCAAGTCTCCCGATAAAAATGGTACCTCACTTGTGTGGGTAGGCCTAGTGCCCGTGACAGGATATGCCCCAAAACACGACGTGGACACATCACATTTTCAGAAAGATAACAGAGCTGTTTTTTACAAAGTGTCTAGCTGTTGATTTTGACCTCTAGCTCAGCTGGCACCTTTGGAAACCTAGCAAACCTGCGCATTTTTGAAAACTAGACACCTAGGGGAATCCAAGATCGGGTGACTTGTGGGGCTCTGACCAGGTTCTGTTACCCAGAATCCTTTGCAAATCTCATATTTTGACCAAAAAAACACTTTTTCCTGTCATTTCGGTGAAAGAAAGTTCTGGAATCTGAGAAGGCCACAAATTTCCTTCCACCCAGCGTTTCCCCAAGACTCCCGATAAAAATGGTACCTCACTTGTGTGGGTAGGCCTAGCGCCCGCGACAGGATATTCCCCAAAACACGACGTGGACACATCAAGTTTTCAGAAAGAAAACTGAGCAGCTTTTTTACAAAGTGCCTAGCTGTGGATTTTGGCCTCTAGCTCAGCCGGCACCTGGGGAAACGTAGCAAACCTGCGCATTTTTGAAAACTAGACACCTAGGGGAATCCAAGATGGGTTGACTTGTGGGGCTCTGACCAGGTTCTGTTACCCAGAATCCTTTGCAAACCTTCAAATTTGGCCAAAAAAACACTTTTTCCTGTCATTTCGGTGACAGAAAGTTCTGGAATCTGAGAGGAGCCACAAATTTCCTTCCACCCAGCGTTCCCCCAAGTCTCCCGATAAAAATGGTACCTCACTTGTGTGGGTAGGCCTAGCGCCCGCGACAAGATATGCCCCAAAACACGACGTGGACACATCACATTTTCAGAAAGAAAACAGAGCTGTTTTTTACAAAGTGCCAAGCTGTGGATTTTGGCCTCTAGCTCAGCCGGCACCTGGGGACACCTAGCAAACCTGTGCATTTTTGAAAACTAGACACCTAGGGGAATCCAAGATGGGGTGACTTGTGGGGCTCTGACCAGGTTCTGTTACCCAGAATCCTGTGCAAACCTCACAATTTGGCCAAAAAAACACTTTTTCCTGTCATTTCGGTGACAGAAAGTTCTGGAATCTGAGGGGAGCCACAAATTTCCTTCCACCCAGCGTTCCCCCAAGTCTCCCTATAAAAATGATACCTCACTTGTGTGGGTGGGCCAGGTGCCTGTAACAGAAAAAGGCCAAAAACTTGTAGAGATTGAGGGGATAGCACAGCGAGTTGATAAGCACATATTCTTCTTTTATACATCTTTAGGCTGACTCTGCTTTGGGGACCCACAGAAGTGAGGTGTCATTTTACTTGGGAGACTGAGGGGAACGCTGGGGAGTAGGAATTTTGTGCTGGAGCGGTGATCGTACAAAGAAAAGTCAGGAAAATATGCTTTTTTAAGCACATTTTGAGGTTTGCAGAGGAGTCTGGGTAAGAAATTTTGGGGGATCCACACACGCCACACCTCCCTGGACTCCTTGGGGTGTCTAGTTTTAAAAAATGTCTGGGTTTGGTGCGTTTCCCTAGATGAAGGCCGCACCCAAGACCAAACACATAGGTGCCCCCTCCCCCCCAAAACACAGGTAGTTTTGTAAGATATCATTTTGATGTGTCCACATAAGTCTGTGATGTGCCAAACGCTAAAATTGTGAAAAGAAACGCACTTAGGTTATGTGAAAAAGACCCCTCACCCACCAATCAAGTTGGTGGCATGCTTCATCATTGGGTCCCACCTGAGACACCTAGCTTGTCACAAGTGTGCTGTGACGCCTGATTACAGCAGAGCAGGTTTTGTCATTTTTAACCACACATACTGGTTGGATTTGCCACAAGGGTGAGTGATGGTTCAGCAGATCAAATTTTATTAACAAGAGATTTCACAAAAGTGAAATGCACTGTTAATAACTGAAAGGCCAAAAAACGGAACCAATGACTCACAGCTCGTGAGCTGTAAAGCCACGGCAAGGCACCAACCGCTTTACAGTCCATTCACACACCTTTCATACATGACATGCACAACACCATTCATGCCGCCAGCCACGGGCCCAGCACATTACAACACTCGCATCGACAGACAGCGCCACTCAAGGGCCCATCACTTTCATACGCCCACATGCCTGATACAGCAATCACACCAACTGATGTGTGTTGACTGGCGTTTGGCTGGCACCGCCAGCCATGCGCCACCCCACACACACCGCCAGCCAAGTGCCACCCCACGCACACCGCCAGCCAAGCGCCACCCCACGCACACCGCCAACCAAGCGCCACCCCACGCACACCGCCAACCAAGCGCCACCCCACACACCGCCAGCCAAGCGTCACTCCACACACACTGCCAGCCAAGCGCCACCCCACACACACCGCCAGCCAAGCGCCACCCCACACACACCGCCAGCCAAGCGCCATTCCACGCACACTTCCAGCCAAGCGCCACCCCACGCACACCGCCAACCAAGCGCCACCCCACGCACACCGCCAGCCAAGCGCCACCCCACGCACACCGCCAGCCAAGCACCACCCCATGTACACCGCCAGCCCAGCGACACCCCACACATACCATCCCTTTTTTTTTGTTTTTAAACAACAAAAAAAACACTAATCATAAATAAGTACAAAACTACAAACACAAAAGCTCTAACTGAATACATGACTAATGCCAACCGTGAAACTGAACATATAAAAATATAAAACAGCAGTTTACGCTCACGGAATTTCCCAAAAATTCTTCTGTGTGTGGTAGCTCCTGAAATAGCCACCCACACACAGCCCAGGCTTTGAAGGACAATCAGGGCAGTACATCCGAGTCTCCTTCCTGATATCTCTTCGAGCACAGACTCTACATCTCTTAGCAGGAAAGTTTTTTTTGGCCGTGGAGGAATGTGCTCAGCAAAGTGCAGATCTTTCAATCTAGCCACATCCTCCACCACTGCTTCTCTAGGAACTCTTGCCTGTTCCAGCACAACAAGGCTAGCTATGATAGACTCCTGAAATTTCACAAATGTCATCCTTGACTCTGGAGAACTATCCTTGAACACAACAAAAGCATTAAAAGTTGCCAAGTGGAACAAGTGAACCGCTAATTTCTTATACCAAACATAAGACTTACGAGCAGCAGTGTAAAGTTCCAACCTCTGATCTACGCTATCAACCCCACCCATGTGCTTATTATAGTCTAAGATGCACACAGGTTTGCGCACTTCGGCAACCTTACCCCAAACAGCCACAGGTGAAGTACTCTCATCATGGATGGTGCTTAGCATCCCTCTTGTCTACAAATGTCAGAGCTAGCAGCTCATCATTCCGCAAGACACTGCACTGTCCCGTCTCAAGTTTTTTACAGACAAACTCTCTTGGATAGCCTTTCCGATTAGAGCGGATTGTGCCACAAGCAACAGTGTCCACTCTGAACAACTCCTTGAACAACTGAACTCCAGTGTAGAAGTTATCTACATATAAATGGTGACCTTTGTTAAACAGTCGTCTACCAAGTTCCCACACAATTTTCTCACTAACTCCAAAAGTGGGTGGACAACCAGAGGGGTCAATATTGGAATCCCTACCAGTGTAGACCCGGAAATTATAAACATATCCTGTACTACTTTCAGACAGCATATACATTTTAATTCCATACTGTGCCCTCTTGCTAGGAATGTACTGCCTAAAAACCAAACGACCCTTGAACAGGACCAAAGACTCATCTACAGATATTTCTTTCCCTGGAACATAGATCTCTGAAAACCGATCTACCAAATGATCAAGGCCAGGTCTAATCTTAAAAAGACGGTCAGAATCAGGATGATCTCGTGGCAAGGCTAAAGCATTATCTACAAAATGCAACATCTGAAGAAGAAGCTCATACTGGTTACGACTCATGATGGCAGGAAATATAGCAGTTGCCATCAAGGGACTAGTAGACCAATATGAAGACAGCGATGGCTTCCTTATCAGCCCCATCAAAAAAGTTAAACCCAAGAACTTTTTCAACTCTTCCAGATTTGTGGGAATCCACCGGCTAGCTCTAGAGTGTGGCCTAAGTCTGTCAGCGTTGTCCCTCAAAAACTGCTCTGCATACAAATTAGTCTGCTCAACAATCTCTTCCAAAAATATATCGTCCATAAACAACTCAAAAAAGTTGACGGGCAAAAAGTTTTCCATATTAACTCGACACCCTGGAAAACCAGTAAACGCAGGCAACTGTGGCTGCTCCATGTTTGGTGCAACCCACGTGTCAGGTCTTCCAATGGGAAGCCTTTCAGCCGCGAGCTCCTGCACCATCGGCACATCACTGTCCTCCTCTAAAACAGGCCCTTCATCAGCACTGAGAGTAGCTTCATCATCAGATGATTAATCTCTGACAGAAAATTCACTTCCAGAATCCTGCACTTCCTCCTCTGCCTCAGATGCAGAGTCAGTCTCATATTCATGGTCAGAAGATGACTCAAATAGCACACTAACAACCTGCTGAGCAGTCATCCTACGGCTAGCCATGATCCTTCCTACAAAAATTAACTGGACAAATACACCACCAACAACCAGCACTGTGTAAGATAAGTAACAAAGTGTAGTTATAAACTCAAAAACTATACTGCCCAATAATACATGTGGGGCCCTGGGGGCGACCCTTGCCCAAGGGGCCACCCCCCAACACAAAAAAAAACAACAATAAAATCCCTGGTGTCTAGTGGCTTTCTGCCCCCCTTGGGGGCAGATAGACCTAAAAATAAGGCCAATCTGCCCCCAAGGGGGGCAGAAATGACGAAAAATACATATTCCCCCAAATGGGAGCAACCCTTGCCCAAGGGGTCGCTCCCCCACACTAAAAACACACACACATACTGAAATCCCTGGTCTCTAGTGGGCATTCCTGCTGCCCAATCGCGATGCGATCGGGCAGCAGCAATGCTCAAAGAGACATCAAGGGAAAGGAAAACCCTTTCCTTTCCCTCGATGCCTCTTTCAGAGGCATCCCCCCCCCGCACGAAGGTGAAAAACTCACCTTCTCCTTTAGACGCGCTTGAAGCAAATGTCTTCCAGCACGTCTTTCCCCCTTTCATGATATCAGCGCGCGATCGTGCGCTGACATCATGGGAGGTGGGGGGGGGGTGGGGGTGAAAGGGGAAGGGGTTCCCCTTTCAGCCCTGGCCTGGGGGGGGTGAGGGGAGTGGCCCTCAGGGGAGCACTAGCACTTCCCCCGACGGCCAGTCCCAGGACGTAATGGTTACGTCCAGGGCGCCACACGGGCGCTGCCATGGATGTAACCATTACGTCCTTGGCGAGGAAGGGGTTAATAGGGTGTCCAATGCCATTTTAGCAAATGGCAAATATCCAAAAAACCTGGAAGGGAGTGATTATTGTCCCTGTTTATAAAAAGGGCAAAAGGGGATTACTGGGGAATTATAGACCCATTAGTCTCCTAGACAACATACAAAAAATATTTTGTCATCAGGTATTGGGTAGACTTAAAGATTGGATGGATGATAACCATGTCTTGAGCCATCTCCAGGCCGGTTTTCGGCAGAAGATTAGTACAATCGATCAGGTTTTCTGCTTCCTAACGCTTAAGTGGAAGATAGTGGTTATTGAGGTTAGGAAATTGTTTGTAGCCTTTGTTGATCTCAAGTCTGCCTTCGACCTGATCCCGTGCACAAAATTGTGGGGAATTTTTAATCAAGCTGGAGTCCTGGGCCCCTGTTAAATTTGATAAAGGTGTTGCAATCAGGGAGCTACGCAAGAATTAGAAGGGGGCTGCAAGGAGAATTAACAGATGAGATTGCAGTAGCAGAGGAGTTAGACAGGGGTGTGTGTTGACTCTGTTAATATGACAAACCGCTTAGGGCCTAACTAAACTGTTAGATAAGTTTACATGTATTTGTGAAACCCATGGTCTGGAAATCTAAAACTAAGTACATGGTGTTTGGTGACCATAAACAAAAAATTAGGAAAAAGATATATTTGGAAGGGGAGGTTTTAGAAAGAGTTCTTGATTTTGATTACCTAGGTAAAAGGCTGGAAGACTCTCCGAAATAGAAAGCCCATTTATCCAAGTTGGATATGAGCTTAAAACAGAAATCCGGCAGTATCTTGAGATATGTAGCTAAGTCATCTAGTTTCGTATTATCCTGCCAATTGAAATATATAAATCTCAAGCTAGGGGCAGAGTATTATATGGTGCAGAGCTATGGGGCCACTGCAATTTAAAGGATTTGGAGAAAACTGAAAATTCCTTCTTGAAAAGGTTATTAAAAATCCCGGCAAGCTCTCCAACCTTGCCCGTTCGGTTGGATCTAAACCTGTACCCTATTTCTCATCGCTGCCCTACAGCCTCTGATGTACTGGATCAGGTTATGGTCCTCGGACATCTTTGGCGCATACAGAGCTGGGCGTGGTGTCCTAATGAGCGCACAAGCCCAAAAAAAGGTTAGGTGGTGCAAATATGTGAAGAAATTCTTATTTGACCTTGGCTTGGATAACCTTTGGTTGGACCCTGCCAATATTCCAAAACATGCTGCTCAACTCGTGAAAGATGCATAATGGCTGAGAGTCCAAGCAGATAAACTAGCAGAGGTTCCTTCGACAAGCCTTACTAATACCTTTTTATCCTTGAAATGTTGTTATGAATTTGAGAATTTTATGGATTTGATTGTTTCCCCTTTTGCACGAGCACTTTTTATCAGGTTTAGGCTAGGGACATTACCACTTTGCTCATTTACTATCAAATGGACAAATCCTAGAGACGGTAGTGACTTATGTCCAATGGGTTGTGGAGTTACCGAGCATTTAGCCCATGTTTTATTTTGTTGCCCTGTGTATCGTAAGCGAAGAGCACGCTGGCTTATTCCACTTTGTAGATCTATGGGTCTTGTGTGTGGGTCAGTTGCCTTTAGGATTTTGAAGTCAAGTTCCCATAGTAAAGTGGCATGTCCATTGGCGAATTTCCTGAAGGGTATTTGGCCAATTAGACAAAAATTATTAAAGCTACGTGCTTATCATTTAACTTAACACCATTTTTCTATGAGATAGCAAGTAACAGCTGACTGTCAATTTTTGGTGTAGAGATTAATGTGCTGTGGTCTGCATCTACCTTTTTATATTGTTATGTATTTGATTATTTATGTATTTTTAAACGAGGGCTACGCTGTGTTGATCTTCTGTTTCATCTGAAGCTGCTCTCTTGTTTACTCCTTTTAGTATTATATTTTAGTATGATGCATATTCTGTATTTATGTGCTTTGATGGTATTAATTTGCCGAATAAAGCTGTTTATCTATCTATCACTGAGCATGAAAGATTCTTGGAAGAAGTGCACAGAAGCCCAAGGAGCTGGAGATGACGCTGTGCACAGAAGTACTGTCACAAACCGGGAAGGCAAGCTCTTCCCTCCTCCAAATTTCGACAGCTGGACCTTAAGACAGCCTGGGTTAGATGGGTCCACCACCTGTGTTCTAGGGAGCACGCTCGTCGCCAGGAGAGGAGTCCCAGAGAACCGGTCGTTGTCTTGGAAGGTGCCTGCAGGAGCAGGGAAGTGACTCCGTCACTCTACGGAAGATTACTTCGGTTCTTCTGGTGCAGGGTGAAGACAGGGAGTCATCAGAGTGTGCACACCTTGGAAACTGTTGCAAATGCTGACTGGAGCTGAAGTTGCAGGACACAGGAGTCGTTCTGGATACCTTGTTGCAGTTACAGCGGTTCCAGGAGCAGTCTGCGGTTGATCCGACGGTCAGAAGCTGAAGCAGAGGATCCAGAGGATTCCTGGAGGAGTCTTGCAAGCTGAATCTGAGGAACCACCCAGAGGAGAGACCCTAAATAGCCCTAAGGGGGATTGGCTACTTACCGAAGTATGCACCTAACAGGAGGGGTCTCTGATGTCACTTGCTGGCACTGGCCACTCAGAGGTCTCCATAGTGTCTCCACACCTTGAAATCCAAGATGGCTATCGCCAGGAAAACACTGGAGGAGCTCTGGGCACCACCACTGGGATGGTGATGGACAGGAGAGTGGTCACTCCCCTTTGCTTTGTCCAGTTTCGTGCCACAGCAGGGACTTGGGGTCCCTGAACCGGTGTAGACTGGCTTATGCAAGGAGGGTACCATCTGTGCCCTTCAAAGCATGTGCAAAGGCTCTGGGAGGTTACCCCTCCCAAGCCTGTAACACCTATGTCCAAAGGTAGAGGGTGTAACTCCCTCTTTCCAAGGAAATGCATTGTTCTGCCTTCCTGGGACTGAGCTGCTCAGACCCCAGGATGGCAGAAACCCATCTGTGAGGTGGCAGCAGCTGGAGCTGCAGTGGAAACCTCAGAGAGCTGGTTTGGCAGTACTCGGGGTCCATGTTGGAGCCCCCAGGATGCATGGGATTGGCCTTCCAATACCAGATTTGGAATGGGGGGACAATTCCATGATCTTAGACACTTCACATGGCCATATTCGGAGTTACCATTGTGAAGCTACATATATGTATGACATAATATGTAGTGCACGTGTGTAATGGTATCCCCGCTCTCACGAAGTCCGGGGAAATGGCCCTGGACAGCGATAGGGACACCTTTGCTAGTGCAAGGGTGCCCTCACACTTAGTAACTTTGCACCTAGCCTTCAGTAAATGAAGGTTAGGCATATAGGTGACTTATAAGCTACTTAAGTGCAGTGAAAATGGCCGTGAAATTGGGTGTGCGCTATTTCACTCAGGCTGCAATGGCAGTCCTGAAGAAAGGTTTGTCTGAACTCCTTATGGGTGGCAAAAGAGATGCTGCGGCCCATAAAGCTCTCCTGGAACCCCAATGCCCTGGTTACCTAGCTACCTTAAACTAGGAACTTATAAGGGGAGTCCAGTGTGCCAATTGGAATTGCAATATGGAGTCACTAAACTTTAGTGACTAATTTGGTGAGTAGAGAGAGCATAAGCCCTGGAGTTCTGGTTAGCAGAACCTCAGTGACACAGTTAAGCATACTGACAACACAAACTTTAGGCCACTAACTATGAGTACTGGGGTCCTGGCTAAAAGGATCCCAGTGAGACAAGCAAAACATACTGACAAACAGGCAGAAACTGGGGGTAACATGCCAAGAAAGATGGTTCGTTCCTACAAACACCTCATCTTACTAAATCCATGTTGATGGCAGGCTTCAAATTATTATGACTTGTACCCAGAGGGCACCTTAGAGGTGCCCCCTGAAACGTACTAGTCTTTAAGTGTGCTGGCTGACTGGTATCAATCACCCTGCCAGCACAGAAATGTTTCTGACCACCTGGTGGTGAGATCCCGTACTCTCGGAGGGCAGAAACAATGCCTGCTTCAGAGGAAGGTGTAATCACCTACTCCAGCAGGATGGCTAATGAATCTGCATACCAGGGCCAGGGATTTCAAAGACCCTGCCACCTTTGGTATGAGACCCAGCTTCCCCAGACCTGGGAGTTGCCACCCTATGCCTGAGGTCCACTTGGCACGAGGACAGGAGGGAGAATTAGTTATTTGTTAAACATGTTCCAACTTAGGGCTAGCCATACCCCTATGGTGGGCTACACGAAGTGGATACTGGAGGAAGAATTCCACCATCTTGATTTTGGTGGAACTAGGAATTCTGGGACAGGGTTCTGCCCACTTCCCCCAGAAAGGAGTAATATAGGTTGTGTAGTCACCCCACGGCTAAGTAGCCCATTGGCTATTTCTCTACACTTCCCTAATTGCCCCTAAATTGAGTATTTAGGTGGCCCACTGACACCAGAAGACACCACTGACACCAGAAGAACAGATATGTCTGACCCAGGAAGAAGAGGACAAAGAAGAGCTGAAGGAGTGAGAACTGTGGATGACTGGTAGGCTTTTTTCACAAAACCCTGCCTGCCTACCTACTCATTCTGACTTGTCCTGTTGCTGTGGGGACTCCAAAAGCCTTGGAGGTTGTCCAGCACTTTGCCAGCCCATCAGCATCTCCCTTGGAGTGGAAGAGCCACTTTCCTGCTTCCTGCAACTACCACCACAAGATCTGGCTCACTGCCCTGCTGACCACCGGGCCCCCTGATGCTGCAGCTGCCCAGGAGGAAGTCACTTTGCTCAAAAAGGCCAGTCCCATCTCCCCACCAAGTGAAAAGACATCTGGACCAACCAAAGCCGTCCTGCACCAATACCTGGGGTTCCAGCCCCCTTGCAGCTTAGAGACCCCTTACAGCAGCCAAGGCTTGTTGAAGTCCAATCCAGAATCCAGTGTCTTATCCAAAGACCAGCTGTTGAGGAACATCAGCGCCACAGAGGACATCATCCAGATCGACCAAAGAACAGAGAGCGCTTTGATGCAGGAGCACCATCAACAAAGACCTGCTGCAGTCGAGCTCCATGGCCTGAGTCCATGATATCTGACAGTGCTCCATTTCTCCCAGGACGCCCACTGACAGAGCCGCCTGTTGGGAGCTCCTGGACCTGTCCCCAAGTTGCAGTTTCCATCTAGGTGCTCCCCCTCCCTTGTTGCCAACCTTGCTGTATGGAAGACACCCAACTCGATTAGCCCCATTGCACCTGGATTCCCCAGGGCAGGTAAAACTGTATCGCTGGTCTTGCTTGTGACCTTGCCGCCCAGCACACTACAATTCAAAGGGCACCCCTGTGAACTGATTGCAAGGACTCCTTTGCAGTAAGAGTACTTTGTAACCTTTACCTCGTAAAAGCGCATTTGAGTAAAAGTGTTACTTACTTGCCAAATCAATGCAATTGCAACAGCACTTATCTTCTTTGAAGTTTTCTGGTGTTGAAACATTATATAAACAAATATAACTATTTTTCAAAACACTGGTCTCGAGTTCCTTCTTGAATGTGTGTCTTATTTATTGACTCTGTGTGTTCAACACTTGCTTAGCAATACCCTCTAACAAGCCTAACTGCTCCCCCACAAAACCACTAAAGAGAGCTTTTGGGATTATTACTTTTTCCTCTGTAAACCAATAAGGGTTGCCTGGACTATCTGCATACTGTACCCCAGCATTTGGTACACTACACATATACGCATCTTCCTACATTGGTGGTTCAGCAGTGGGGTAGAAGATGTTGCATTTGATAATACCTCTCTGTAAGGAAATGCCTCCTTGGCATGGTTACCCCCTAACTTTTTGCCTTTGCTGATGCTAAGTTTTTATTGAAAGTGTGCTGGACCCTGCTAACCAGGCCCCAGCACCAGTGTTCTTTCCCTAAACTGTACCTTTGCTTCTACAGTTGGCACAGACTTGGCACACAGATATTTCCCTTGTAACTGGTACCCCTGGTACCAAGGGCCCTGATGCCAGGGAAGGTCTCTAAGGGCTGCAGCATGTTTTATGCCACCCTGGGGACCCCTCACTCAGCACATGCACACTGCCTCACAGCTTGTGTGTGCTGGTGGGGAGAAAAAGACTAAGTCGACATGGCACTCCCCTCAGAGTGCCATGCCAACATCACACAGCCTGTGGCATAGGTAAGTCACCCCCTAGCAGGCCTTACAGCCCTAAGGCAGGGTGCACTGTACCACAGGTGAGGGCATATGTGCATGAGCCATAAGAGTATATGGTCTGGGAGTTTGTTAAACACAAACTCCACAGTTCCATAATGGCTACACTGAAAACTGAGAAGTTTGGTGTCAAACTTCTCAGTACAATAAATGCACACTGATGCCAGTGTGCAATTTATTGTAACATACACCCAGAGGGCATCTTAGAGATGCCCCCTGAAAACCAATCCGACTTCTAGTGTAGGCTGACCAGTTTCTGCCAGCCTGCCGCACACCAGACATGTTGCTGGACACATGGGGAGGGTGCCTTTGTCACTCTGTGGCCAGAAACAAAGCCTGTACTGGGTGGAGGTGCTTCTCACCTCCCCCTGCAGGAACGTTAAAACCTGGCGGTGAGCCTCAAAGGCTAATGGAGATGCCCACCTGTAGGAGGTTGGTCTGGTTTGTAGTGGGTATCAATGGTACTTACACCTTGTGCCAGGTCCAGTTATCCCTTAGTAGAATAGAGGTATTTCTAGCAGCTTAGGCTGATAGAAGGTAGCTATGGCAAAGCAGCTTAAGCTGAACTAGGAGACATGCAAAGTTCGTACTATACCACTGATATCATATGCACAATATCATAAGAAAACACAATACACAGAGTTACTAAAAATAAAGGTACTTTATTTTTATGACAATATGCCACAAGTATCTCAGTGAGTACCCTCAGTAAGAAAGTAAGTAATATGCATAAGTTATATGTACACAAACCACAAATAGGTAAGTAAAAATCAGAAAAGTAATGCAAATAGTGTAGAATTACAATAGGTTGCAAAAGGTGAACATGGGTCTAGGGGCAACACAAACCATGTACACCAAAAGTGGAATGCGAACCACGAATGGACCCCAGACCTATGGGAGCTTGTAGAGGGTCACTGGGACTGTAAGAAAACAGTCAGGGTGTCCAAGATACCCCACCCCAAGACCCTGAAAAGTAGGAGTAAAGTACACCTACTACCCCAAAAGGACACAAAAGTTGTGATAGGGGGATTCTGAAAGAACAACAAACACCAACAGTGTACTGAAAACGAATTCCTGGACCTGAGGACCTACAAAGCAAGGGGACCGAGTCCAGTAGTCACGACAGTGTCCGGGGGGGCAGGAGCCCAGAAAACCCCGGATGAAGGTGCAAGGAAGCTGCCTCCGGATGGAAGAAGCTTGGAGTTCTGCAAGTAAGAAGCGGGACTAGGAACTTCTCCTTTGGCAGGAAGATGTCCCACATCGCGATGAAGCTTGCAGAGGTGTTCCCACACAGAAATACCACAAACAAGCCTTGCTAGCTGCAAGGGTCGCTGTAGAGGTTTTTGAGTGCTGCTGAGGACCCGGAAGGACCAGGATGTCGCTTTTTGGAGGAGGGGACAGAGGGGGCACTCAGCAACTCAAAGAGCCCTCACAGAAGCAGGCAGCACCCGCAGAAGTACCCCAACAGGCACTTAGAAGATTAGTGAACTGGAGTCCACGCGAAGTTACAAAGGAGGGTCCCACGACATTGGAGGCCAACCCAGCGGGTTGTGCACTGCAGGACGGAGTGCTGGGGACCTAGGCTAGGCTGTGCATGAAGGAAATCCTGGAAGAGTGCACACGAGCAGGAGCAGCTGCAAATCACGCAGTACACAGGTTTGCAGCCCAGCGCAGGGAGGCAAGGACTCACCTCCACCAAACTTGGACTGAAGAGTCACTGGACTGTGGGAGTCACTTGGACAGAGTTCCTGTGTTCCAGGGACCACGCTCGTCAGGATGAGAGGGGACCCAGAGGACTGGTGATGCAGTCATTTGGTGCCTGCGTTAGCAGGGGGAAGATTCCGTCGACCCACAGGAGATTTCTTCGGAGTTTCTGGTGCAGGGTGAAGGCAGGCTACCCCCAGAGCCTGCAGAACCTGGAAACAGACAAGAAAGCCGGCAGGATGAGGCGCTAAAATGTTGCTGGTAGTCGTTGTGAGAAAGTTGCCTCTTTTTAGCCTTGTTACCCCCACTTTTGGCCTGTTTGTGAGTATATGTCAGGGTTTTTTCACTGTCTCACTGGGATCCTGCTAGCCAGGGCCCAGTGCTCATAGTGAAGACCCTATGTTGTCAGTATGTTTGTTATGTGTCACTGGGATCCTGCTAGCCAGGACCCCAGTGCTCATAAGTTTGTGGCCTATATGTGTTCCCTGTGTGATGCCTAACTGTCTCACTGAGGCTCTGCTAACCAGAACCTCAGTGGTTATGCTCTCTCTGTTTTCCAAATTTGTCACTAACAGGCTAGTGACTAAAGTTACCAATTCACATTGGCATACTGGTACACTCATATAATTCCCTAGTATATGATACTGAGGTACCCAGGGTATTGGGGTTCCAGGAGATCCCTATGGGCTGCAGCATTTCTTTTGCCACCCATAGGGAGCTCTGACAATTCTTACACAGGCCTGCCAGTGCAGCCTGAGTGAAATAACGTCCACGTTATTTCACAGCCATTTACCACTGCACTTAAGTAACTTATAAGTCACCCTTATGTCTAACCTTCACCTGGTGAAGTTTGGGTGCAAAGTTACTTAGTGTGTGGGCACCCTGGCACTAGCCAAGGTGCTCCCACATCGTTCAGGGCAAATTCCCCGGACTTTGTGAGTGCGGGGACACCATTACACGCGTGCACAATACATAGGTCACTACCTATGTATAGTGTCACAATGGTAACTCCGAACATGGCCATGTAACATGTCTAAGATCATGGAATTGTCACCCCAATGCCATTCTGGCATTGGGGGGACAATTCCATGATCCCCCGGATCTCTAGCATAGTACCCAGGTACTGCTAAACTGCCTTTCCGGGGTCTCCACTGCAACTGCTGCTGCTGCCAACCCCTCAGACAGGTTTCTGCCCTCCTGGGGTCCAGGCAGCCCTGGCCCAGGAAGGCAGAACAAAGGATTTCCTCTGAGAGAAGGTGTAACACCCTCTCCATTGGAAATAGGTGTCAGGGCTGGGGAGGAGTGGCCTCCCCCAGCCTCTGGAAATGTCTGATGGGCACAGATGGCGCCCATCTCTGCATATGCCAGTCTACATCGGTTTAGGGATCCCCCAGCCCTGCTCTGGCGCGAAACTGGAGAAAGGAAAGGGGAGTGACCACTCCCCTGACCTGCACCTCCCAGGGGAGGTGCCCAGAGCTCCTCCAGTGTGTCCCAGACCTCTGCCATCTTGGAAACAGAGGTGTTTGTGGCGCACTGGACTGCTCTGAGTGGCCAGTGCCAGCAGGTGATGTCAGAGGCTCTTTTTGATAGGCTCTTACCTCTCTTGGTAGCCAATCCTCCTTCCTTGGTACCCAAACCTCCTTTTCTGGCTATTTAGGGTCTCTGCTTTGGGGAATTCTTTAGATAACAAATGCAAGAGCTCACCAGAGTTCCTCTGCATCTCCCTCTTCACCTTCTACCAAAGGATGGACCGCTGACTGCTCAGGATGCCTGCAAAACCGCAACAAAGTAGTAACCTTGTATCGCTTCATCCTGCCGGCTTTCTCAACTGTTTCCAGGTGGTGCATGCTCTGGGGGTAGCCTGCCTTCACCCTGCAACAGGAGCTCTGAAGAAATCTCCCGTGGGTCGATGGAATCTTCCCCCTGCTAACGCAGGCACCAAAAGACTGCATCACTGGTCCTCTGGTTCCCCTCTCAGCCTGACGAGCGTGGTCCCTGGAACTCAGCAACTCTGTCCAGTGACTCTTCATTCCAAGTTTGGTGGAGGTAAGTTCTTGCCTCCCCACGCTAGACTGCACTGCTGGGTACCACGTGATTTGCAGCTGCTCCGGCTCCTGTGCACTCTTCCAGGATTTCCTTTGTGCACAGCCAAGCCTGGGTCCCCAACACTCTATCCTGCAGTGCACAACCTTCTGAGTTGTCCTCCGGCATCGTGGGACTCCTGTTTGTGACTTCGGGTGGACTCCTGTTCACTTTTCTTCCAAGTGCCTCTTCGGGTACTTCTGCGGGTGCTGCCTGCTTCTGTGAGGGCTCCCTTAGTTGCTTGTCACCCTCTCTGTCTCCTCCTCCAAGTGGCGACATCCTGGTCCCTCCTGGGCCCCAGCAGCACCCAAAAACCTCTACCGCAACCCTTGCAGCTAGCAAGGCTTGTCTGCGGTCTTTCTGTGTGGGAACACCTCTGCAAGCTTCACCGCGACGTGGGACATCTGTCACCCAAAGGAGAAGTTCCTAGCTCTCTTCTTTTATGCAGAACTACAAGCTTCTTCCAACCGGTGGTAGCCACCTTGCAACCTCAGCTGGCATTTCCTGGGCTCCTGCCCACTCTCGACACTGTCGTGATTATTGGACTTGGTCCCCTTGTCTTACACGTACTCAGGTCCAGAAATCCACTGTTGTTGCATTGCTGGTGTTTGTTCTTTCTGCAGAATCCCCCTATCACGACTTCTGTGCTCTCTGGGGGTAGTAGGTGCATTTTGCACCTACCTTTCAGGGTCTTGGGGTGGGCTATTTTTCTAACCCTCACTGTTTCCTTACAGTCCCAGCGACCCTCTACATGATCACATAGGTTTGGAGTCCATTTGTGGTTCGCATTCCACTTTTGGAGTATATGGTTTGTGTTGCCCCATACCTATGTGCTCCTATTGCAATCTACTGTAATTCTACACTGCTTGCATTACTTTTCTTGCTATTACTTATCTAATTTTGGTTTGTGTACATATATCTTGTGAACATAACTTATCCTCATACTGAGGGTACTCACTGAGATACTTTTGGTATATTGTCATAAAAATAAATTACCTTTATTTTTAGTACTTCTGTGTATTGTGTTTTCTTATGATATTGTGCATATGACACCAGTGGTATAGTAGGAGCTTTATATGTCTCCTAGTTCAGCCTAAGCTGCTTTGCCATAGCTACCTTCTATCCATCAGCCTAAGCTGCTAGAAACACCTCTTCTACACTAATAAGGGATAACTGGACCTGGCACAAGGTGTAAGTGCCTCTGGTACCCACTACAAGCCAGGCCAGCCTCCTACAGTCGTCTTGCTACTTTGTTGCGGTTTTGCAGGCGTCCTGGAGCAGTCAGAGGTCGATCCTTGGTAGAAGTCAAAGAGGGAGATTCAGAGGAACTCTGGTGAGCTCTTGTATTCGTTATCTGAAGAATTCCCCAAAGCAGAGACCCTTAATAGCCAGAAAAGGAGGTTTGGCTACCAAGAAAGGAGGATTGGCTACCAAGAGAGGTAAGAGCCTATCAGAGGGGGTCTCTGACATCACCTGCTGGCACCAGCCACTCAGAGCAGTCCAGTGTGCCCCCAGCACCTCTGTTAACAAGATGGCAGAGGTCTTGGATGAGTTCTGGGCACCTCCCCTGGGAGGTACTGGTCAGGGGAGTGGTCACTCCCCTTTCCTTTGTCCAGTTTCGCGCCAGAGCAGGGCTGGGGGATCCCTGAACCGGTGTAGACTGGCTTATGCAGAGATGGGCACCATCTGTGCCCATCAAAGCATTTCCAGAGGCTGGGGGAGGCTACTCCTCCTCAGCCCTTCACACCTATTTCCAAAGGGAGAGGGTGTAACACCCTCTCTCAGACGAAATCCTTTGTTCTGCCTTCCTGGGCCAGGGCTGCCTGGACCCCAGGAGGGCAGAAACCTGTCTGAGGGGTTGGCAGCAGCAGCTGCAGTAGAAACCCCGGAAAGGCAGTTTGGCAGTACCCGGGTTCTGTGCTAGACACCTGGGGGATCATGGAATTGTCCCTCCAATACCAGAGTAGTATTGTTGTGACAATTCCATGATCTTAGACATGTTACATGGCCATGTTCGGGGTTACCATTATGACGCTATAAATAGGTAGTGACCTATGTATAGTGCACGCGTGTAATGGTGTCCCCGCACTCACAAAGTCCGGGAATTTGCCCTCAACAATGTGGGGGCACCTTGGCTAGTGCCAGGGTGCCCACACACTAAGTAACTTGACACCTAACCTTCACTAAGTGATGGTTAGACATATAGGTGACTTATAAGTTACTTAAGTGCAGTGGTAAATGGCTGTGAAATAACATGGACGTTATTTCACGCAGGCTGCAGTGGCAGGCCTGTGTAAGAATTGTCAGAGCTCCCTATGGGTGGCAAAAGAAATGTTGCAGGCCATAGTGATCTCCTGGAACCCCAATACCTTGGGCACCTCAGTACCATAGACAAGGGATTTATATGGGTGTACCAGTATGCCAATGTGAATTGGTACATTTATTCACTAGCCTGCAGTGACAAATTTGGAAAGGAGAGAGAGCATAACCACTGAGGTTCTGGTTAGCAGAGCCTCAGTGATACAGTTAGGCACCACACAGGGAACACATAGAGGGCACATACTATGAGCACTGGGGCCCTGCCTGGCAGGGTCCCAGTGACACAAGGGCGAAAACAACATATATACAGTGAAATATGGGGGTAACATGGTACTTTCCTACACCGCCCCTCCGGCCACTGCCCCCACTTTTGGCGGCAAGGCTGGAGGAGATAATGAGAAAAACAAGGAGGAGTCACCCACCAGTCAGGACAGCCCCTAAGGTGTCCTGAGCTGAGGTGACCCCTGCCTTTCGAAATCCGCCATCTTGAGTTTGGAGGATTCCCCCAATAGGATTAGGGATGTGCCCCCCTCCCCACAGGGAGGAGGCACAAAGAGGGTGCAGCCATTGGCTACTGCTCTCCCAGACCTAAACACACCCCTAAATGTAGTATTTAGGGGCACCCCAGATCCCAGGAAATCAGATTCCTGCAACCTGAAGAAACAAGAAGGACTGCTGACCTACAAGCCTGCAGAGCAGGAGGAAGACAACAACTGCTTTGGCCCCAGCCCTACCGGCCTGTCTCCAACTTCAAAAACCTGCAACCAGCGACGCATCCGACAGGGACCAGCGACCTCTGAAGCCTCAGAGGTCTGCCTTGGACTAAAGGGCCAAGAAACTTCTGTGAGCAGCGGCCCTGCTCAAAACCAGCTACTTCTTTCCCACCGGAACCGTGAGACTTCACACTCTGCACCCGACGCCCCCGGTTTGACGTCCAGAGAAAAAACACCACAGGGAGGACTCCCCGGCGACTGCGAGCCCGTGAGTGGCCAGAGACGACCCCCCTGGACCCGACAGCCCCCAGGACCTGAAGGAACCGAAACTCAGCACAAGAGTGACCCCCAGGTAACTCTCTGCCTAGCCCAGGTGGTGGCTGTCCCGAGAAGCCCCCCCCGTCCCAGCCTGCACCGCTAGAGTGACCCCCGGGTCCCTCCATTGTTTCCTATCTGAAACCCAACGCTTGCTTTACACACTGCACCCGGCCGGCCCTGTGCCGCTGAGGGTGTGCTTTGTGTGCCTACTTGTGTCCCCCCCCCAGTGCTCTACAAAACCCCCCTGGTCTGCCCCCGAGGACGCGGGTACTTACCTGCTGGCAGACTGGAACCGGAGCACCCCTGTTCTCCATAGGCGCCTATGTGTTTTGCGCACCTCTTTAACCTCTGCACCTGACTGGCCCTGAGCTGCTGTTCTGGTAACTTTGGGGTTGCCTTGAACCCCCAACGGTGGGCTGCCTAAGCCCCAGGACTGAGACTTGTAAGTGTTTTACTTACCTCCTAATCTAACCTTTACTTACCTCCCCCAGGAACTGTTGGTTTTTGCACTGTGTCCATTTGAAAATAGCTTATTGCCATTTTTACAAAGACTGTATATGATATTGCTTTTATTCAAAGTTCCTAAAGTATCTAAGTGAAGTACCTTGCATTTAAAGTGTTTACTGCAAATCTTGAACCGGTGGTTCTTAAAATAAACTAAGAAAATATATTTTTCTATGTAGAAACCTATTGGCCTGGAGTAAGTCTTTGAGTGTTTTTCCTCATTTATTGCCTGTGTGTGTACAACAAATGCTTAACACTACCCTTTGATAAGCCTACTGCTCGGCCACACTACCACAAAATAGTGCATTAGAGTTATCTAATTTTGCCACTGTCTTACCCCTAAGGGGAACCCTTGGACTCTGTGCACACTAATTCTTACTTTGAAATAGTATATACAGAACCAACTTCCTACATTGGTGGATCAGCGGTGGGGTCTAAGACTTTGCATTTGCTGGACTACTCAGCCAGTACCTGATCACACAACTAAATTCCAAAAATTGTCATTAGAAACTGATTTTTTGAAATTTGAGCTATTTTTCTAAAAAAAATTAAGTTCTGCTAGGGCCTTGTGTAAGTCCCTATTAGCATTTCTTTTAGAGTTTAAACGTTTTGTAAAAGTTTGGATTAACTTCTAGAAATAGTTTTAGATTCTTAAAAAGTATCCCAACTTTTAGAAAAGTAATGTCTAGCACAGAAGAGATGGTGGTGGAACTCAACCTCACCCCTTACCTGCATCTTAGGATGTCAGAGTTAAAGGCTCTCTGTAAACTAAAAAATATAAAGACTGGGTCAAACCCTACCAAAGTGAAGCTCCAGGAGCTTTTGGCAGAGTTTGCGAAAGACCACCCCTCTGAGGATAACCCTACAGAGGAGGAAACTAGTGAAGTGGAGGATAGTTCCCTCCCTCCTGTCCTAGTTAGGGAGGCCAGGGTCCCTCAAACCCTGACTCCACAAGTGATAGTCAGAGATACTGGTTCTTCCATAGGGGAGACCAGTAACTCTGGAAGCATTGAGGGCAGCCTCAATGAAGATGACCTCCTGTTAGCCAGGATGGCCAAAAGATTGGCTTTGGAGAGACAGCTCTTAGCCATAGAGAGGGAAAGACAAGAGATGGGTCTAGCTCCCATCAATGGTGGCAGCAACATAAATAGGGTCAGAGAAAATACTGACATGCTAAAAATCCCCAAAGGGATTGTAACAAAATATGAAGATGGTGATGACATCACCAAAATAGTTCACAGCTTTTGAGAGGGCTTGTGCAACCA
This sequence comes from Pleurodeles waltl, assembly GCF_031143425.1. Classification (NCBI taxonomy): domain Eukaryota; kingdom Metazoa; phylum Chordata; class Amphibia; order Caudata; family Salamandridae; genus Pleurodeles; species Pleurodeles waltl. Next base: position 147,148,053 of record NC_090446.1, read on the forward strand.
GAAAAGCAAACAGATCTCACTGGGGTGCTCTCCTTTGGGAAATGTTCACTGGAAAGTGTAGGGATAGACTCCTCACACTCTCTGGTAAAGATGCAGAATCCTATGACCTCATGAAGGCTACCCTGATTGAGGGCTTTGGATTCTCAACTGAGGAGTACAGGATTAGGTTCAGTGGTGCTCAAAAATCCTTGAGCCAGACCTGGGTTGATTTTGTTGACTTCTCAGTCAAAACACTAGATGGGTGGATTAATGGCAGTGGTGTAAATGATTATGATGGGCTGTATGACTTGTTTATGAAGGAACACCTTTTAAGTAATTGTTTCAATGATAAACTGCATCAGCATCTGGTAGACCTAGGTCCAATTTCTCAACAAGAATTGGGAAAGAAGGCAGACCACTGGGTCAAGACAAGGGTGACCAAGACTTCCACAGGGGGTGACCAAAAGAAAGGGATCACAAAGCCTTCCCAGGGGAAGAGTGTTGAGAAATCCAAGGGAAAAAGTAAAGAGTCTTCTACAGGGCCCCAAAAACCTGCACATGAGGGTGGGTCCAAAGCCTCTTCACAATCCTCATTTGGGTACAAGGGTAAAAACTTTGATCCCAAAAAGGCCTTGTGTCGCAGCTGTATTCAGCATGGACACCAAACTGGAGACAAGGCCTGTCCCAAGAAAGGTTCCACTTCAACTACTACTCCAGTTAGCACTGGAATAGCCAGTCTCCAGGTGGGATCAACAGTGTGCCCAGAGCAAATCAGGGTTCACACTGAAGCTACATTAGTCTCAGAGGGTGGGGCGGGGTGGACCTAGCCTCACTAGCTGCCTGGCCGCTGAACCTGCAAAAATACAGGCAGCAGCTCTTAATTAATGGGACTAGAGTACAGGCCCTGAGGGATACAGGTGCCAGTGCCACTATGGTGACAGACAAACTGGTCTCCCCAGGACAATAACTGACTGGACAAACTTATCCAGTCACCAATGCTGACAATCAGACTGAAGTACATCCCATGGCTATGGTAACTTTAGAGTGGGGAGGGGGATCACTGGCCTGAAACAGGTGGTAGTCTCTTCTGCTATATCAGTAGAATGTCTGCTTGGAGTTGATCTGGAGTCCTCAGCATGGGCTGAGGTAGAACTCAAAAGCCATGCAGCCATGCTGGGTATCCCTGAGCTGGTGTGTGTCAAGACTAAGGCACAGTGCAGGGCTCAGGGTGAAAATAAGTGTTGGAGTCTGGAATAATGGCCCAACCTTCCAAGAGAAAAGGAAAGAAGACTGGGGGACCACCTTTAGCACAGAAAAAGAAACAGAACCTCTCTTCTCAGAAAGGAGTTCTATCCCCTGAGGGAACTGTGTCCATGGAGCTGGAACCTTACCAGGTTGAGTTCTTGGGCCCAGGGGGACCCTCAAGGGAACAGCTGTGCAAGGGACAAGAAATGTGTCCCTCGCTTGAAGGCCTAAGACAGCAAGCAACTGAACAAGAAAAAGGAATAGTCAGTGGAACACACAGGGTTTATTGGGAAGATGGACTCCTTTACACTGAGGCAAGAGATCCCAAACCTGGCACCACTGGGAGAGTGGTAGTGCCTCAGGAGTTTAGGGAGTTCATTCTGACCTTAGCCCATGACATTCCCCTTGCTGGGTATTTGGGACAAATCAAGACATGGGAGAGATTAGTCAACCATTTCTATTGGCCCAATATGCCCCAGAAGGTAAAGGAGTTTTGTGCCTCCTGTACCACCTGTCAAGCCAATGGTAAGACGCGTGGTCACCCAAAGCCCCCCTCATTCCACTTCCATTGGTGGGGTCCCCTTTGAAAGAGAGGGAGTGGATATAGTGGGTCCACTTGTACCTCCCACAGCATCAGGGAATCAGTATATCCTAGTAGTAGTGGATCATGGTACTATGTACCCTGAGGCAATTCCCCTTAAGTCCACTACTGCCCCTGCAGTAGCTAAAGCACTCATTGGTATTTTTACCAGAGTGGGATTTCCTAAGGAGGTGGTCTCTGACAGAGGTACCAACTTCATGTCAGCTTACCTAAAACACATGGGGAATGAATGTGGGGTGACTTACAAATTCACCACACCCTATCATCCACAAACCAAGGGTCTTGTTGGGAGATTTAACAAGACATTGAAGGGCATTATCATGGGGCTCCCAGAAAAACTCAAAAGGGGACGGGATGTCCTCTTGCCATGCCTTATTTTCGCCTACAGAGAGGTGCCTCAGAAGGGAGTAGGGTTTTCCCCCTTTGAACTTCTGTTTGGCCATCCTGTTAGTGAACCACTAGCTCTTGTAAAAGAAGGCTGGGGGAGACCTCTGTATGAGCCTAAACAGATGTGGTGGACTATGTACTAGGCCTATGTTCAAGGATGGCAGAGTACATGGAAAAGGCAAGTAGAAACCTTGAGGCCTGCCAACATCTCCAGAAGATGTGGTATGACCAAAAGGCTGCTATGGTTGAGTTTCAGCCAGGGCAGAAAGTCTGGGTTCTGGAACCTGTGGCTCCCAGGGCACTTCAGGACAAATGGAGTGGCTCTTACCCAGTGCTAGAGAAGAAGAGTCAGGTCACCTACCTGGTGGACCTAGGCATTAGCAGGACCCCCAAGAGGGTGATCCATGTTAACTGTCTCAAACTCTTCCATGATGGGCAGATGTAAAAATGTTGATGGTCACAGATGAGGACCAGGAAGCAGAGAGTGAACCTCTCCATGATCTCCTCTCCACTGACCCTAAAGATGGCACAGTAGATGGAGTGATCTACTCAGACACCCTCTCTGGCCAACAGCTGGCTGACTGCAGGCAAGTCCTCCAGCAGTTTGCTGAGCTCTTTTCCCTAACCCCTGGTCAGACACACCTGTGTTCCCATGATCTGGACACAGGAGACAGCATGCTTGTCAAACACAAAATATTCAGACAGTCTGATCAAGATGAGGAAAGCATCAAAGGGGAAGTCTACAAGATGCTGGAGTTGGGAGTGATTGGGCACTCTGACAGTCCCTGGGCTAGCCCAGTGGTCTTGGTCCCCAAACCTCACACAAAAGATGGCAAGAGAGAAATGAGGTTCTGTGTGGACTACAGAGGGCTTAATTCTGTCACCAAGACAGATGCTCACCCCATTCCAAGGGCAGATGAGCTCATTGACAAATTGGGTGCTGACAAATACTTGAGTACCTTTGGCTTGACAGCAGGGTACTGGCAAATAAGAATGGCACCAGGAGCAAAAGAGAAAACAGCATTCTCTACACCTTATGGGCACTACCAGTTTACTGTGATGCCCTTTGGCTTTAAGAATGCCCCTGCCTCCTTCCAAAGGTTGGTGAATCAAGTCCTTGCTGGCTAGGAGTCCTTTAGTGCAACTTATCTTGATGATATTGCTGTCTTTAGCTCCAGCTGGCAGGATCACCTGGTCCACCTGAAGAAGGTTTTGCAGGCCCTGCACCAACCAGGCCTCTCTGTCAAGGCATCTAAATGTCAGATAGTGCAGGGTACTGTGGTTTACTTGGGACACCTTGTAGGTGGAGGCCAAGTTCAGCCACTCCAACCCAAGATCCAGACTATTATGGACTGGGTAGCTCCAAAAACCCAGACTCAAGTCAGGGCATTCCTTGGCTAGACTGGGTACTATAGGAGGTTTGTGAAGGGATATGGATCAATAGTGACACCCCTCACAGAACTTACCTCCAAGAAAATGCCCAAGAAGCTGAACTGGACCGTGGACTGTTAAAAGTCCTTTGAAACCCTGAAACAAGCAATGTGCACAGCACCAGTTTTGAAAGCTCCAGATTGCTTTAAGTAGTTCATTGTGCAGACAGATGCCTCTGAACATGGGATAGAAGCAGTCCTGCCCAAACAAATAATGATGGCCTTGACCAGCCTCTTGCTTTTATTAGCAGGAGGTTACTCCCCAGGGAGCAGCGTTGGAGTGCCATGGAGAGGGAGGCCTTTGCTGTGGTCTGGTCCCTGAAGAAGTTGAGGCCAAACCTTTTTGGTACTCACTTCATAGTTGAAACTGACCACAAACCTCTCAGATGGCTAATGCAAATGAAAGGAGAAAACCCTAAACTGTTGAGGTGGTGCATATCCCTACAGGGAATGGACTTTGTAGTGGAACACAGACCTGGGACTGCCCATGCCAACGAAGACGGCCTTTCCAGGTTCTTCCACTTAGAAAACAAAGGCTCTCTTGGGAAAGGTTAGCCTCATCCTCTTTCGTTTGGGGGGAGTTGTGTAAGGAAATGCCTCCTTGGCATGGTTACTGTAGGAGGCTGGCCTGGCTTGTAGTGGGTTCCAGATGTACTTACACCTTGTGCCAGGTCCAGTTATCCATTATTAGTGTGGAAGAGGTGTTTCTAGCAGCTTAGGCTGATAGAAGGTAGCTATGGCAAAGCAGCTTAGGCTGAACTAGGAGACATGTAAAGCTCCTACTATACCACTGGTGTCATGTGCACAATATCATAAGAAAACACAATACACAGATATACTAAAAATAAAGGTACTTTATTTTTATGACAATATGCCAAAAGTATCTCAGTGAGTACCCTCAGTATGAGGATAAGAAATATCCACAAGATATATGTACACAAACCACAATTATGCAAGTAATAGCAAAAGGAAGTAATGCAAGCAATGTAAAGTTACAGTAGATTGCAATAGGAGCACATAGGTATAGGGGCAACACAAACCATATACTCCAAAAGTGGAATGCGAACCACGAATGGACCCCAAACCTATGTGAGCTTGTAGAGGGTCGCTGGGACTGTAAGAAAACAGTGAGGGTTAGAAAAATAGCCCACCCCAAGACCCTGTAAGGTAGGTCTAAAGTGCACCTACAACCCCCAGAGAGCACAGAAGCCGTGATAGGGGGATTCTGCAAGAAAAATCAACACCAGCAATGCAACAACAGTGGATTTCCGGACCTGAGTACCTGTAAGACAAGGGGACCAAGTCCAAGAGTCGCGACAGTGTCAAGAGTGGACAGGAGCCCAGGAAATGCCAGCTGAGGGTGCAAGGAAGCTGCCACTGGATGGAAGAAGCTTGGTGTTTTGGAAGAACGAAGAGGACTACGAACTTCCCCTTTGGAGGATGGATGTCCCACGTCGTGAAGAAGCTTGCAGAGGTGTTCCCACGCAGAAAGACCGCAAACAAGCCTTGCTGCAAGGGTCGCGGTTAGGGTTTTTGGATGCTGCTGTGGCCCAGGAGGGACCAGGATGTTGCCACTTGGATAAGGAGACAGAGGAGATGCCCAGCAAGTCAGGGAGCCCTCACAGAAGCAGGCAGCACCCGCAGAAGTACCGGATCAGGCACTTGGAAGATGAGTGAACCGGAGTCCACCCGAAGTCACAAAAGGGAGTCCCATGACGTCGGAGGACAACTCAGAAGGTTGTGCACTCCAGGTTAGAGTGTCGGGGACCCAGGCTTGGCTGTGCACGAAGGAAATCCTGGAAGAGTGCACAGGAGCCGGAGCAGCTGCAAATCACGCAGTACCCAGCAATGCAGTCTAATGTGGGGAGGCAAGGACGTACCGCCACCAAACTTGGACTGAAGAGTCACTGGACTGTGGGAGTCACTTGGACAGAGTTGCTGAGTTCCAGGGACCACGCTTGTCATGCTGAGAGGGGACCAAGAGGACCGATGATGCAGTCTTTTGTTGCCTGCGGTTGTAGGGGGAAGATTCCGTCAACCCACTGGAGATTTCTTCAGAGCTCCTGGTGCAAGAAGGAGGCAGGCTACCCCCAGAGCATGCACCACCAGGAAACAGGCGAGAAAGCCGGTAGGATGAAGCGATACAAGGTTGCAGTAGTCGTCTTTGCTACTTTGTTGCGGTTTTGCAGGCGTCCTGAGCAGTCAGCAGTCGATCCTTTGGCAGAAGGTGAAGAGGGAGATGCAAAGGAACTCTGGTGAGCTCTTGCATTCGGTATCTGACGAATTCCCCAAAGCAGAGACCCTAAATAGCCAGAAAAGGAGGTTTGGCTACCTAGGAAGGAGGATAGGCTAGTAAGAGAGGTAAGAGCCTATCAAAAGGAGTCTCTGACGTTCCCTGATGGCACTGGCCACTCAGAACAGTCCAGTGTGCCAGCAACACCTCTGTTTCCAAGATGGCAGAGGTCTGGGGCACACTGGAGGAGCTCTGGGCACCTCCCCTGGGAGGTGCAGGTCAGGGGAGTGGTCACTCCCCTTTCCTTTGTCCAGTTTCGCGCCAGAGCAGGGCTGGGGGATCCCTAAACCGGTGTAGACTGGCTTATGCAGAGATGGGCAGCATCTGTGCCCATCAAAGCATTTCCAGAGGCTGAGGTGGCTACTCCTCCCCAGCCTTCACACCTATTTCCAAAGGGAGAGGGTGTATCACCCTCTCTCAGAGGAAATCCTTTGCTCTGCCTTCCTGGGCCAGGGCTGTCTGGACCCCAAGAGGGCAGAAACCTGTCTGAGGGATTGGCAGCAGCAGCAGCTGCAGTGGAGACCCCGGAAAGGCAGTTTGGCAGTACCCGGGTTCTATGCTAGAGACCCTGGGTACCTCAGTGCCATATACTAGGGAATCATAAGGGTGTTCTAAGTCCTAAGGGGACTCCTGGCAGTGCCTAGGTCAACCAAGTAGGTGACCTCCCCCTTTTTCTCAACAATGAGATGGGGTCCACTCCATTTGTCTTGGAGTGCTCTTGGGGCCAAAGGCTCCAATACCCACACCTTCTGTCCCGGTTGGTACTGAATCAGAACAGCCTTCTGGTCATGCCATTGCTTTTGGAGCTCTTGGCTGGCCTGAAGGTTTTTACTGGCCTTTTTCATGTACTCAGCCATTCTGGATCTTAGGCCAAGTACATAGTACACTATATCTAGCTTAGGAGCTTTTAAAGGTTGTTCCCAACCCTCCTTCACAAGTGTTAGAGGACCTCTTACAGGGTGCCCAAATAGGAGTTCAAAGGGGCTGAAGCCCACTCCTTTTTGGGGTACCTCCCTGTAAGCAAAAAGGAGGCAAGGTAACAGGACATCCCATCTCCTCCTGAGTTTTTCAGGGAGTCCCATTATCATTCATTTGAGAGTTTTATTAAACCTCTCTACTAGTCCATTTGTCTGTGGATGATAAGGTGTGGTGAATTTGTATGTTACACCACATTCCTTCCACATAGCCTTCAAGTATGCAGACATAAAGTTGCTACCCCTGTCTGATACAACCTCTTTTGGAAAACCCGCCCTGGAAAAGATTCCCAGGAGGGCTTTTGCCACTGCAGGTGCTGTAGTGGTCCTTAGAAGAATTGCTTTAGGATATCTTGTGGCATGGGACACTACCACCAAGATAAACCTATTGCCTGAAACAGTAGGAGGGTCAAGGGGGACAACTATGTCCACTCCTACCCTTTCAAAGGGAACCCCAACCACAGGTAGTGGAATAAGAGGAGCCTTTGGAGTGCCACCAGTCTTGCCACTGGCTTGGCAGGTCACGCAAGACTTACAGAAATCTTGTGTGTCCTCTGACATCCTAGGCCAGTGAAACAGGGAGACAAGCCTTTCCCATGTTTTAATCTGGCCCAAATGCCCAGCCAAGGGAATGTCATGTGCCAGAGTTAGGAGGAACTCTCTGTACTGCAGGGGAATGACCAATCTCCTGGCTGCTCCAGGTTTTGGGTCCCTTGCCTCTGTGTACAAGAGGTTGTCCTCCCATTAAACCCTATGTGAGTCACTGACATCCCCATTTTGCTGCTTGACAGCTTGCTGTCTGAGACCCTCTAATGTGGGACAGGATTGCTGTGCCACACTCAGCTCTTCCCTAGCAGGCCCCCCTCCACCCAAAAGCTCAGCAGTGTCTGCTGCCAGCTCCACTGGTGAAGGTTCTGCACAGGGAGGAAATTCTTCTTCCTCAGAAGTAGAAACATCTGTAGAGGGAGGGATAGTGGGTAGGGATTTACCCTTGCTACCCCTAGCTTTAGGGAGCACTTGGTCCATTGTTCCAGGATCCAAGTCACCCTGTCATTTTTGCTTTTTGGCCTGAGCCCTGGTTAAAGCAAAAATATGCCCAGGAATGCCCAGCATTGCTGCATGAGCCTCCAACTCCACTTCTGCCCAAGCTGATGTCTCTAAATCATTTCCTAGTAGAGAGTCTACATGTAAATCTGAAGCAACCACAACTTTCTTTGTACCAGTAACCCCCCCCCCCAGTTGAGATTCACAACAGCCATGGGGTGGCTAAGAGTGTTGTTATGAGCGTCTGTCACTTGGTACTGGTGACCAAGTAGGTGTTGTTCAGGGTGTACCAGTTTCTCTATCACCATGGTAATACTGGCACCTGTGTCCCTGTAGGCCTGAACCTCAACACCATTGATTAGGGGAAGTTGCTTGTACTTATCCATATTAAGGGGACAAGCAACCAAGGTGGCCAAATCAATGGCACCTTCAGAGACTAGCACAGACTCTGTGGTCTCCCTAACAAGACCAACCCCAACTAAATTACCAAAAGTGAGCCCAGCTACTCCCTTGGATTGGCTATTAGTAGGTTTGCTCCCACCACCACTGCTATTACTAGGGGCACTAGAGGTTGCAGTAGGGGTTGTGGTAGTGGGAGGTTTGGTGTTTTTCTTTGGACAACTGGCATCAGTTGTCCAATGGCCTTTTACTTTACATAAATAACACCAAGGCTTTTTTACTTGATTAGAAGAGGATTTGGACCCACCACCCCCACCAGAGTGTTTTTGTGGGCCTGATGAACACTCATTTTTAGATTTGTCCCCACCCTTGTCAGAAGACTTACCATCCTTCTTCTTGCCATCCTTGTCACCCCCTGTATGAACTTTTCTGTTCACTCTTGTCCTGACCCATTTGTCTGCCTTCTTTCCCAATTCTTGGGGAGAGGTCAGATCTGAGACCACTAGATATTGGTGTAACAAGTCAGACACACAGTTATTCAGAATATGCTCTCTCAGAATAAGATTATACAGGCTTTCATAGTCAGAAACTTTACTGCCATGTAACCACCCCTCCAAGGCCTTCACTGACAAGTCAACAGAGTCTATCCAGTCTTGTGAGGACTCTTTTCTGGTTTCTCTGAACGTAATCCTGTATTGTTCAGTGGTTAAGCCGAATCCATCCAAGAGCACATCCTTCAAAACTGCAAAATTATTGGCATCACTTTCTCTAACAGTAAGGAGCCTATCCCTACCCTTTCCATTGAAAGATAGCCATAGAATAGCAGCCCACTGCCTTTGAGGGACCCCCTGTACCATACAGGCCCTCTCAATTGCAGAAACCACTTGTTAATGTCATCCCCCTCCTTGTAAGGGGGAACTATCTTGTGCAGATTCCTGGAATCATGCTCTCTCACAGGATTGCTATCAGGAATACTGCTGCTGCCACCATGGGGTCCAAACCCCAACCTCTGTCTCTCCTTCTCCAGATCTAGGGATTTCCTGTCTAGAGCCAGCTGTTGCTGTTTAAGCTTCAGTCTGGTCTCTTCCACTCTCAACTTTTTGAGTTCCCTTTCTAACATGTTGTCTTCAGGGCGGGTGGGTTGGGAATGCTTGGATACTGAGGATATGTTGGAATTAACAGAGGGAGACCTGTCCCTAACAGCTTGCACTCTAACAACCTGGCCTTCAGGAACAAAAACATCCCTACTATGATGAGAGCTTCTATTACTACCAGCATTGCTATGTGGTCTGCTAAGGGGCAGATTTGGAAGAGAACCCTGTACACCTCCCTCAAGGGGCTCCCCCGAGTCAGAGTGTGAGCTATCTACTAACTTCTCAGTTGAAGTACCTGCTAGGGACTTATCATTCTCAATGAGCATGATAAACAGAAATTCTCTAGAAGGGTTCTTTCCTACCACTAAACCTCTATCAATGCAGAGACTCCTTAGGCTCTTAACGTTAAGATTGTCATATGTTGTATTGACCATTTTAAGAGAAGATCCTACATCAGACATGATAGAAGAAGGTTTAGAGACAGTGAGAAGAGAGAAAAAGTATCAGGACTTTTTAAAGAACAGGAAAAAAAAAACTTTTTCAAACTTTTTCAAACTTTTTAGAAAGTTTAGGAGTACTTTTCAGCACTTAGCAGAAAGTGTATGAGAAGAAAAGCAAAACTTTTTTGGTTAGGTGTACATACACTGAACTTGTTTTGTATATTTTTTTCTTATGAAAAGTACAAATTGACAAAGTGGTAAGTAGTTACAAGTACTTACCCACCGCTGCACAACCAATGTAGGAGGCTGGCCTGGCTTGTAGTGGGTACCAGAGGTACTTACACCTTGTGCCAGGTCCAGTTATCCCTTATTAGTGTAGAAGAGGTGTTTCTAGCAGCTTAGGCTGATATAAGGTAGCTATAGCAGAGCAGCTTAGGCTGAACTAGGAGACATGCAAAGCTCCTACTATACCACTGGTGTCATATGCAAAATATCAAAAGAAAACACAATACACAGATATACTAAAAATAAAGGTACTTTATTTTTATGAAAATATGCCAAAAGTATCTCAGTGAGTACCCTCAGTATGAGGATGCCAAATATACGCAAGATATATGTACACAATACCAAAAATATGCAGTAATAGCAAAAGGAAGTAATGCAAGCAGTGTAAAGTTACAATAGATTGCAATAGGAGCACATAGGTATAGGGCAACACAAATCATATACTCCAAAAGTGGAATGCAAACCACGAATGGACCCCAAACCTATGTGAGCTTGTAGAGGGTCGCTGGGACTGTTAAAAAACAGTGAGGGTTAGAAAAATAGCCCACCCCAAGACCCTGAAAGGTAGGTGTAAGGTGCACCTACTACCCCCAGAGAGCATAGAAGTCGTGATAGGGGGATTCTGCAGGAAGAACAAACACCAGCAATGCAACAACATTGGATTTCCGGACCTGAGTACCTGTAAGACAAGGGGACCAAGTCCAATAGTTGCGACATTGTCGAGAGTGGGCAGGAGCCCAGGAAATGCCTGCTGAGGGTGCAAGGAAGCTGCCACCAGTTTGAAGAAGCTTGGAGTTCTGCAAGAAAGAAGAGGACTAGGAACTTCCCCTTTGGAGGATGGATGTCCCACATCGCGATGGAGCTTGCAGAGGTGTTCCCACGCTGAAAAACCACAAACAAGCCTTGCTAGCTGCAAGGATAGCTATAGAGGTTTTTGGGTGCTGCTGTGGCCCAGGAGGGACCAGGATGTCGCCACTTGGAGGAGTAGACAGAGGGGGTGCCCAGCAAGTCAGGGAGCCCTCACAGAAGCAGGCAGCACCCGCAGAAGTACCTAAACAGGCACTCAGAAGAAAAGTGAACCGGAGTCCACCCGAAGTCACAAAATGGAGTCCCACGACACCAGAGGACAACTCAGAAGGTTGTGCACTGCAGGAAGGAGTGTCGGGGACCAAGGCTTGGATGTGCATGAAGGAAATCCTGGAAGAGTGCACAGGAGCCGGAGCATCTGCAAATCACGCGGTACCCAGCAATGCAGTCTAGCGTAGGGAGGCAAGGACTTACCTCCACCAAACCTGGACTGAAGAGTCACTGGACTGTGGGAGTCACTTGGACAGAGTTGCTGAGTTCCAGGGACCACGCTCGTCATGCTGAGAGGGGACCTAGAGGACCAGTGATGCAGTCTTTTGGTGCCTGTGGTTGCAGGGGGAAGATTCCGTCGACCCACGGGAGATTTCTTCAGAGCTCCTGGAGCAGAGAGGAGGCAGGCTACCCCCAGAGCATGCACCACCTGGAAACAGTCGAGAAAGCCGGCAGGATGAGGCGATACAAGGTTGCTAGTAGTCGTTTTGCTACTTTGTTGCGGTTTTGCATGCGTCCTGAGCAGTCAGCGGTCGATCCTTTGGTAGAAGGTGAAGAGGGAGATGCAGAGGAACTCCGGTGAGCTCTTGCATTCGTTATCTGGTGAGATCCCGAAAGCAGAGACCCTAAATAGCCATTAAAGGAGGTTTGGCTACCTAGAAAGGAGGATTGGCTACTAAGAGAGGTAAGAGCTATCAGAAGGAGCCTCTGACGTCACCTGCTGGCACTGGCCACTCAGAGCAGTCCAGTGTGCCACAAACACCCCTCTTTCCAAGATGGCAGAGGTCTTGGACACACTGGAGGAGCTCTGGGCACCTCCCCTGGGAGGTGCAGGTCAGGGGAGTGGTCACTCCCCTTTCCTTTGTCCAGTTTCGCGCCAGAGCAGGGTTGGGGGATCCCTGAACTGGTGTAGACTGGCTTATGCAGAGATGAATACCATCTGTGCCCATCAAAGCATTTCCAGAGGCTGGGGGAGGTTACTCCTCCCCAGCCTTCACACCTATTTCCAAAGGGAGAGGGTGTAACACCCTCTCTCAGAGGAAATCCTTTGTTCTGCCTTCCTGGGCCAGGGCTGCTTGGACCCCAGGAGGGCAGAAACCTGTCTGAGGGGTTGGCAGTAGCAGCAGCTGCAGTGGAGACCCAGGAAAGGCAGTTTGGCAGTACCCGGGTACTATGCTAGAGACCCGGGGGATCATGGAATTGTCCCCCCAATGTCAGAATGGCATTGGGGTGACAATTCAATGATCTTAGACATATTACATGGCCTTGTTCGGAGTTACCATTGTGACGCTATACATACACACCTATGTATAGACACGCGTGTAATGGTGTCCCCGCACTCACAAAGTCTGGGGAATTTGCCCTGAATGATGTGGGGGCACCTTGGCTAGTGCCAGGGTGCCCACACACTAAGTAACTTTGCACCCAACCTTCACCAGGTGAAGGTTAGACATATAGGTGACTTATGAGTTACTTAAGTGCAGTGGTAAATGGCTGTGAAATAACGTGGATGTTATTTCACTCAGGCTGCACTGGCAGGCTTGTGTAAGAATTGTCAGAGCTCCCTATGGGTGGCAAAAGAAATGCTGCAGCCCATAGGGATCTCCTGGAACCCCAATACCCTGGGTACCTCAGTACCATATACTAGGGAATTATTTGGGTGTACCAGTATGCTAATGTGAATTGGTAAATTTAGTCACTAGCCTGTTAGTAACAAATTCTAAAGAAAAGAGAGAGCATAACCACTGAGGTTCTGGTTTGCAGAGCCTCAGTGAGACAGTTAGGCATCACACAGGGAACACATGCATATAAGCAACAAACTTATGAGCACTGGGGTCCTGGCTAGCAGGATCCCAGTGACACATAACAACCACGCTTACAACATAGGGTTTTCACTATGAGCACTGGACCCTGGCTAGCAGGATCCCAGTGAAACAATGGAAACACCCTTACATATACTCACAAACAGACCAAAAGTGGGGTTAACAAGCCTAGAAAGAGGCTACGTTCTCACAAACACATCATTGGACAACAGTACAAGATTATTGATGTCCATGACTCCACTAAGTTTCTTCCCTTAGCTATAATTCAGTTTAGTTGGGGTGGAGTTACTGGCCTAAGCAGGTGGTAATATCACCCTTAGTTTACCTGTAGACTGTCTCTTAGGTAATGACCTGGAGGCCTCAGGTTGGGCTGAGGTAGAGATTAATACCCATGCAGCCATGCTGGGTATCCCTGAGGAATTGCTTCCTCTCATTTCAGCTGAAATGAAAAAGCAAAGGAGAGAAACAGGCCTGAAAACTCAGGATCCTTCTCCAACAACAGGTAAAAGGGGCATCAAAGTATCCCCTACCCACCCTGCCATTCAGGATACCATTCCTGTGGTGGGAGAAACCTCTCCTGCGGTGGCACCTGTACCAAGGGAACCATCAGCTGGCACAGCTGTACTCCCTGAGGTGGAAGTACCTCTTTGTGGGATAACTAATATTGGTGAGAAAAAGTGCACCATTTTAGTTAACATGAAGCATCCCTCCAACCCTCCCAGAGGAACTTTAGTGCAGCAACCCTGCACTGCCTCACAACACTTAGGACAGCATCCCTGCCCTAGTCTGGAGCTCATAGGACAGCATCCCTGCCCTGCTCCAACTCAAGAGAAACAGCAACCCTGTTTTCTCTTACAGCCATATGGACAAAGTTTTTGCCCAGCTATGGCTTTACTGAGACAGCATCCCTGTCTTGCATTCTCATCACTTGATATAGGTACATTGGACAATTCCCACTGCTCTCAACTTAAACACACTAATAGGAACTCTGAGAATATAACTTCACATTGTTGGCTAGCTAAAAAACATCAAACAGGGTGGTTTACATTCCCACAGGGAAGTAACCATATAGTGGATGATAAAGGGAGTAACCAAGCTATTGCAGAGCTACTCTCTACTTATCACCACTTAGACAATAAAGGCTCAACTGGCCAAGGTTAGCCTTATTGTCCTTCGTTTGGGGGGGGGGTTGTGTGAGAAGGTAGCCTCTTTCTAGCCTTGTTACCCCTACTTTTTGCCTGTTTGTGAGTATATGTCAGGGTGTTTTTACTGTCTCACTGGGATCCTGCTAGCCAGGGCCCAGTGCTCATAGTGAAAACCCTATGTTGTCAGTGTGTTTGATATGTGTCACTGGGATCCTGCTAGCCTGAGCCCAGTGCTCATACGTTTGTGGCCTATATGTGTTCCATGTGTGGTGCCTAACTGTATCACTGAGGCTCTGCTAACCAGAACCTCAGTGTTTATGCTCTCTCTGCTTTCTAAATTTGTCACTGCAGGCTAGTGGCTAATTTTAAAAAGTTTGCATATTCTACTAATAAGGGATAACTGGACCTGGCACAGAGTGTAAGTACCACAAGGTACCCACTATGAGCCAGGCCAGCCTCCTGCATGAGGTCATTAAGAGGTGCTTCAATGGAGCCATAGTTCTGAATGAACCTCCTGTAATACACAGTGAGACCTAAGAAGGCTCTGACCTGGGTCTCAGTTGTGGTGGGAGTCCAGTCCATAATGGTCTGAATCTTCCCCTGAAGTGGTGCAATCTGTACCCTACCTACCAGGTGGCCCAGATAAACCACTTCCCCCTGCCCTATCTGGCACTTTGAAGCCTTGATATTTAGGGCTGCCTTTTGCAGGGCCTCCAAAACTTTCCAGCGGTGGACCAGGTGATCATCCCAGGTGGAGCTAAAGACAGCAATATCGTCCAAATATGCTGCAGTAAAAGCTTCCAAACCTTGGAGGACTGTATTCACCAGCCTCTGAAAAGTAGCAGGTGCATTTTTCAAACCAAAGGGCATCACTGTGAAGTAATAATTACCTCCTATGGTAGAAAATGCAGTTTTTGCTTTAGCATCTTCTGACATTTTGATCCGCCAGTACCCTGCAGTCAAGTCAAAAATGGTTAGATACTTCGCAGATGCCAGTGTATCTATTGGCTCATCTGCCCTGGGTATGGGGTGAGCATCTGTTTTGTTTACTGTATTGAGACCCCTATAGTCCACACAAAATTGCATTTCTCTCCTTCCTTCTTTGTTATGAGGTTTGGGGACAAGCACTGTTGGGTGAGCCAAGCGGCGGTCAAAAGGCTCAATAACTCCAAGGTCTAACATTTTCTGAACTTCAGCTTTTATGCAATTTCTGACATAGTCAGGTTGCCTGTAAAATTTACTTTTGACTGGTAAACTCCAGTGTCAATTGTATGTTCACACCAAGTAGTTGTGCCAGGTGTGAGTGAGAAGAGTTCAGAAAACTGATCAAGGAGATTTTTGCAGTCTTCCTTCTGCTCAGCAGTAAGACAGTCTGCCAGAACCATTCCCTCCACTAAACCACCAGTTTCAGTGGTGGAGAAGAGATCAGGGAGAGGGTGACTCTCTTCCTCCTGTCCCTCATCTGTAGCCATGGGCAGGGTTATGTCAGCCCTGTCATAGCAAGGCTTTAGGTGATTGACATGAAGAGGACTTCTGGCAGTGCCCAGGTCTACCAAGTAGGTGACCTCTCCTTTGTTCTCTACAATTAGATGGGGTCCACTCCATTTATCCTGGAGTGCTCTTGGGGCCACAGGCTCCAATACCCACACCTTCTGTCCTGGGTGGTACTGTCTCAGGACAGCCTTCCGGTCAAACCATTGCTTTTGGAGCTCTTGGCTGGCCTGAAGGTTTTTGCTGGCCTTTTTCATGTACTCAGCCATTCTACTTCTCAGGCCAAGTACATAGTCCACTATGTCCTGTTTCTGAGCGTTTAAAGGTTGTTCCCAACCCTCCTTAACAAGAGCAAGGGGACCCCTAACAGGGTTATGAAATAGGAGTTCAAAGGGGCTGTAGCCCACTCCTTTTTGGGGTACCTCCCTGTAGGCGAAAAGGAGGCATGGTAATAGGACATCCCATCTCCTTCTGAGTTTTTTAGAGAGTTCAATAATCATACCTTTGAGAGTTTCATTAAACCTCTCAACCAGTCCATTAGTCTGTGGATGATAGGGGGTGGTGAACTTGTAGGTAACACCACACTCCTTCCACTTTGCTTTTAGGGATGCAGACATGAAGTTACTACATCTGTCTGACACCACTTCCTTAGGGAAGCCCACCCTGGAAAAGATTCCAGGAGGGCCTTTGCCACTGCAGGAGCTGTAAGGTCCTTAAGGGGATTGCTTCTGCGTACCTGGTGGCATGGTCCACCATCACAAGGATAAACCTATTGCCGGAAGCTGTTGGAGGGTCAAGGGGGCCAACAATATCAACCCTTACTCCTTCAAAGGCCACCCCAACCACTGGTAGTGGTATTAAGGGAGCCTTTGGGGTGCCACCAGTCTTTCCACTGGCTTGACAGGTGACACAGGAGCAACAAAACTACTTTGTGTCTTCTGACATATGGGGCCAGTGAAAATGTGGAACAAGTCTGTCCAATGTTTTTCTCTGGCCTAAATGCCCAGCTAAAGGGATGTCATGAGCCAGAGTTAGAAGGAATTCCCTGTACTGAATAGGGATGACCAGTCCCTTGGTGGCACCAGGTTTAGGGTCCCTTGCTTCAATATAAAGGAGATTATTCTCCCAATAAACTCTGTGTTTGTCAGTGACATCAACATTTTGCTGCTTGACAACTTGCTGTCTGAGGCCCTCCAATGTGGGACAGGTTTGCTGTCCCCCACTCAGCTCTTCCCTGGCAGGCCCCCTGCACCCAAAAGCTCAGCTGTATCAACTTCCAGCTCCTCTGGTGTAGGTTCTGCACAGGGAGAAGATTCCTCTTCCTCAAAAGGGGAATCATCTGTGGTGGGAGGGATAGTGGACAAGGGTTTTATCTTCCTACCCCTAGTTTGTGGGAGCACTTGGTCCACTTGGTCCATTGTTCCAGGATCCAGGTTTCCCTGTCTTCTTTGCTTCTTGGCCTGAGCCCTGGTAAGAGCAAATATATGCCCAGGAGTGCCCAGAATTGCTGCATGGGCCTCCAACTGCACTTCAGCCAAGCTGAAGTCTCTGAATCATTGCTTAGCAGACATTCTACCAGTAAATCAGTGGCTACCACAACTTTCTTTGGACCAGTGACTCCCACCCAGTTGAGATTCACAATAGCCATGGGGTGGCTTACAGTGTTGCTATGGGCGTCTGTCACCTGGTACTGTTGACCAAGTAGGTGTTGCTGAGGGGCAACCAGTTTTTCCATCACCACTGTGACACTGGCACCTGTGTCCCTGTAGGCGTCATTCTGAACACCGGTAATCAGGGGTAGCTGCTTGTACTTATCCATATTAAGGGGACAAGCACCTAAAGTGGCTAGGTCAATGCCACCATCAGAGACTAAAACAGACTCAGTGATCTCCCTAACTAGACCAACCCCAACTACATTTCCAATGGTGAGCCCAGCTACACCCTTTGACTGGTTATTAGTAGTGCTCTTCCCACCACCACTGCTATTACTAGGGGCACTAGTGGTTGCATTTGGGGTTGTGGTGCTGGGAGGTTTGGTGTTTTTCTTTGGACAGTGAGGATCAGTTGCCCAATGGCCTTTGGCTTTACACATATAACACCAAGTGGGTCATTCCGTCCCCGGCGGGTGGCGGGCACCGCCCGCCGGGCGGAACCCGCCCAAACACCGCCCCGCGGTCAAATGACCGCGGGGACCATTTTAACTTTCCCGCTGGGCCGGCGGGCGATCTTCAAAAAATCGCCCGCCGGCCCAGCGGGAAAGCCCCAGCAAAGATGAAGCCGGCTCCGAATGGAGCCGGCGGATTTGCTGGGGTGCGACGGGTGCAGTTGCACCCGTCGCGATTTTCAGTGTCTGCTATGCAGACACTGAAAATCTTTGTTGGGCCCTGTTAGGGGGCCCCTGCAGTGCCCATGCCATTGGCATGGGCACTGCGGGGGCCCCCAGGGGCCCCAAGACACCCGTTCCCACCAGCCAGGTTCTGGCGGTTAAAACAGGAAGCGGGAAGGGGGTCGGAATCCCCATGGCGGCGCTGCTTGAAGGATTCTTTTGGGCAGGGGTAAACCGGCGGGAAACCGCCGGTTGCCTTTTTCTGACCGCGGCTTTCCCGCCGCTGTCAGAATTGCCCATGTAGCACCGCCAGCCTGTTGGCAGTGCTACCCCCGGCCTCCACCCTGGCGGTCAT
This sequence comes from Pleurodeles waltl, assembly GCF_031143425.1. Lineage (NCBI taxonomy): Eukaryota > Metazoa > Chordata > Amphibia > Caudata > Salamandridae > Pleurodeles > Pleurodeles waltl. The sequence continues at coordinate 147,166,441 of NC_090446.1, forward strand.
AGACCGCCAGGGTCAGAATCAGGCCCCAAGTTTTCTTATCTATGTGAGAAGAGAATTTGGACCCACCACCCCGAGGATTTTTGTGGGCCTGATGAAGACTCTGATTATTTTTTATCATTGTCCCCACCCAAGTCATGGACTTACGATCCTTTTTCTTGCCATCCTTGTCACCCCCTGTATGAGCTTTTCTGCCCACCCTTGTTCTGACCCATTTGTCTGCATTCTTTCCCAATTCTTGGGGAGAGGTTAGATCTGAGTCCACAAGATACGGAGGCAACAAATCAGACACACAATTATTCAAGATATGCTCTCTTAGAATCAAGTTATACAGGCTTTCATAATCAGTCCCCTTACTGCCATGTAACTAACCTTTTAGGGCATTCACATAACAGTCTACAAAGTCTCTCCAGTCCTGTGATGACTCCTTTCTGGTCTCTCTGAACTTAAGTCTGTACTGCTCAGTGGTTAAGCCCAGACAATCCAAGAGTGCATTTTTAAGAATTTGGTAATTATCTGCATTATCCTCTCTGACAATCAGAAGGCTGTCTCTACCTTTGCCAGAGGAGGATAACCAAAGGATAGCAGCCCACTGGATATGAGGGACCCTCTGAACTTTACAGGCCCTCTCAAGTGCAGCAAACCCCTTGTAGATGTCATCACCATCCTTGTATGGAGGGACAACTTTGTGCATATTTCTAGAATTAAATGCAGGTTCCCTAACATTTGTATTTCTAAAATTGCTGCTGCCACCATGGGGAACTAACTCCAAACCCTGCCTCTCTTTCTCCACAGACAGAGATTCCCTGTCTAAGGCAAACTGTTGCTGCATTAGCCTCATTCTGGCCTCCTCTAACCTCAGCTCTCTGAGTTCCCTATCTAGGGACTGGTCCCCAGGGATAGAATTATGTGAAGCCTCTGAAACAGAGGTAACATGAGAGTGTGCAGAGGCAGACCTATCTAACAGGGGCAACTCTAGTGACCTGGACTCTAGGGGTAAAGTGAGCCCTACTTGTGTGTGAACCCTTCCCACTACCAGTTATACTAGGGGGCTTATTGACAGATAGGTCTGTGGAAGGACCCTCCCCAGGATTGTCATCTTGCTCCTCTGAGCACTCCTGGTTGGAGTCATCTTCTACCTCTTCCCCTGTCTGATCTGGGCCAGTGCTGAGTCCCTGGTTATCTTGGAGGAGAAGATTTAAGAGAAACTCCTTATTGGGGTTCTTCCCAATCCCTAAACTTCTTTCAATACAGAGATCCCTCAAATTTAAGATTCTTATAGGTAGTCTTGACAACTCTACAGAAGACATATTGAAAGAAAGAACGTTTAGGAAAGTGAGTAAACAGTTAGTAGAATAACAGAGCTAACTTTTTAGAGAAAAGAAGAAAACTTTTCAGAACTTTGTAAAAACTTTTGCAAAGTTTAAAGAACATTTAAGAAAGTTAGAAAATTGTTTCTAGGTATATATTATATATGTTCTAAGTATTGGAGCAAGCTTTTCTTCTGAAAAGCACAGGTAACAAAGTTGTAACGAAATTGTAAGTACTTATCCCACCGCTGCTCCACCAATGTAGGAGGCTGGCCTGGTTTGTATTGGGTACCTTGGGTACTTACACCTTATGCCAGGTCTAGTTATCCCTTATTAGTGACGTAGTGGTGTTCTAGCAGCTTAGGCTGTTAGAGGTAGCTATAGCAGAGCAGCTTAGGCTGAACTAGGAGACATGCAAAGCTCATGCAATACCACTTATAGTTACACAGTACTTATACACAAGTAAAGACAATACTCAGTGTTACCAAAACTAAAGGTATTTATTTGGGTGACATAGTACCAAAAATATCTTAGAGACAATACTTCTTCTGGAGGCAAGTATTATACACAATATATACACTAGACACCAAAATTAGACAAGTAAATAGTCATAGAACAATGCAAACAATAGGAAATGCTGTGGAATGCAATGGGAGAAAATAGGTGTAGGGGCAACACAAACCATATACTCTAGCCTTGTTACCTCCACTTTTGGCCTGTTTGTGAGTATTTTCTTTTTTTATAACATATTTTATTGTTTTCATAAACATAAAAAACAGGGGGGGGAACCATAAGGCATACATGGTTTTACATGTGCATTTTTCACTAATTTATATGCTGTTACATCATTTGTGTCTTTACATACCAACCATTTTGTCCTTAAACTGTCTCGTTCTGTATGCCATATATAGTGGACATTGTGCATTATCGTGGTGTTCCTTTCAAATTAGTATGTCATATTGTGTTCCTCACATCGAACGTTATTTTTAAGTACAAACTATTGACAATTAATCAGACATCTTGGTGTTGAGGATGGATGTTCTATTGCTGCTTTCTTGACTGTTATCAATCATCATACACTATTGATATATGTAATTTTTTCGGGGGATTGGGAGTGATTCAACAATTTTATTATGTACTTGGTGATTATTATCTTATGGATGTTCCCCGTTGCTTTTCTTAGATCATTGAGATATGTCCTCGTTATGTTCACCTTTATTCAATGATGTGAACTTTTCTACTTATTCATCCTATTCCTGGGCTATTGTGTATTCCCTACATCAGGCATTTTCTTCTCTCCTAAGGCCAATTCCTTCTGCTTTACCCCATTCTATTACCTCCGCCCTCCATTGCCTCACCGTTGGTGCTGTCGTGGCCTTCCATCGCTTAGTCAGTAGGCGTTTAGCCAATAGGAGTGCTAGGTTCATCCATCTAGGGAGAACTTTCTTTTTTTTGGGACGCGGGAGCATTCCCAGTATACATGTCTCCATTTTCCAGTATATAGTCTTTCCTGCTAATGTATTTAGGGAGTTGGTTATATTTCCCCAGTATTCAGAGATGGCAGGGCAACTCCAAAGCATGTGCGTGAGTCCCGCCTCCTCTTCCCTGCATCTAGGACATGTTGAGGGCAGTTCTGGGTATAAGATATGTAATCTGTGTGGGGTAAGATATGCTCTGTGAAGTATAGCATATTGGATGAATTTAAATCTTGTATTACGAGATATTTGACTTGGGTAGTTTAGTATGGTAGTCCATTCCTCTTCTGATATCTCTCTTCCTACGTCTGTATCTCATTTGATTTTTAATTCCATCAGGGGTTTAGATAGGTGAGTTTTCAGTCCCTTATATAGCCATTTGACCATGTGCGTCCCTTGGCCTATAATATATATGGAGTGTACCAGTGCGTGTGTAGGAGGTTCTATATTATTCCGTGCCCAGTATTTAGTGACGTAGTGCGTAATACTAGCATGTAGGAAGAAAAGTGAGGTTGATAAATTGTGTTCATGGATGTAGTCGGTGTGTGTTAGTAAACGTTGGTCTTTAAACAAAGAACCTGTGAATTCTATGCCTTCCTGTGCCCATTTTTGTAGTTGTGCAGGGGTTAAATTACCTATGGTTACTGGTAATCCCAACAGTGGGATATTGGGAGAATAGGGAATCGTGCCAGAGGTGTTTCGAAGTGCCATCTGCCAGTATTGGAGTGCTATTTTCAACAAGAGAGGGGTGCGTCCTTGAACCAGGGTTCCGGGGCATAACAAGGAGTGCAGATTACCCTTGTCTAGCATCTGTTGATTATAGTTTATTTCTTGTAAGTTTCGGCCGCTAAGCCAGCACGCCAACCATTGGAGCTGCCCCGCTATGCAGTAAGCCTTAAAGTCTGGTGCGTTCATCCCTCCCTGTTCTACTGGCATTTGTAACTTGGCCAGGCTTATTCTGCGTCGTCCCTTCCCCCATATAAGTTCCAGCAACATAGAGTTGAGTAGTTTAAAATATGACTCCGGAACTTTCACTGGTAGGTCAGTGAAGTAGTATAGTAGGCTGGGTAGTGCCACCATTTTGGCTAGTGCCAATCTACCCGCAATTGAAATTGGTGACGTAATCCAGAACTGGATCTGTGTTTTAAGTGAGGAGAGAGCTCTTTTCAGGTTACCTTCCAGGAGGTCTTCTGGTGTGCGATATACTTGAATCCCAAGATATCGGAAAGTGTCCATTGCAACTTGTAGTTGGTGATCTCCAAATGGTAGCGTGCTGTCTCTATGTGGCTCATAGAATGAGAAAGCTATGGATTTGTTATAATTTATGGCCAGTCCAGACAGGGGCATGAATTCTTCAAAGATATATGCTGCTTTGTTAGGGTTTTGGTTAAGATCCTTGATATATAATATAATATCGTCGGCGTATAGTGAAACTACGTGTTGTATATGATCTATTTCAATGCCCCATGTTCCGCCCTCTTGTCTCAACAGTTGTGCCAGAGGTTCTATGGCTAGGAATAATTGTAAGGGGGATAAAGGGCAGCCTTGCCTGGTGCCTCTATACACCGAGTAAATGTCTGATATATTTTGTCCTGTACGTGCTCTGGCTGTTGGTGTCGCATATAGTAGGGTGACCCATTTAATATAGTCCAGCGGGACCTGAAACTTCTTTAGGAACTTTATCATATATTCCCAACTAAGTGAGTCAAAGGCCTGGTGGAGATCTAACGAGAGACATCCCACGTGTGGGAGCTTCCCCCTTGCCGCATCCATCACCTGGTATAATCTACGCACATTTAAAGAGGTGTTCCTAGTTGGTACAAAACCGCATTGGTCCGTGTGTATAGGATTAGCTATGTATGGTAGGAGCCTTTGTGCTAGAATTTTTGCTAGGATTTTATATTCCATGTTTAATAAGGATAGCGGTCTATACGATGAGATATCCGTTACGTCCTTGCCCGACTTCAGAAGGGACGTCACTAGTGCCTGCCCAGTAGTGTCTGGTAGTCGTCCCATCTCTAAGGATGCTTGATATAATCGCTCTAAGTGTGGGGTGAGCAGTGTGTTGAATAGTGAATAAAATTCCGCTGGTAGGCCATCTGTTCCTGGCGTTTTATTGTGTGCCATATTTTTAATAGTTTCCCTGATTTCCCCTTGCGTAATTTGAGCTCCTAATATCCGCCCGGCCTCTGCATCAAGTGTTGGAAGTTTCATCTTAGTCAGGAAGGAGTCAATTTTTCCCTCTGCCATTGGGGGCGGGGCGGAGTATAAAGCCATGTAATAATCTTTAAAAGCTGTATTAATGTCCAATTGGGTAGTTATATCACCATGTTGTATTGTCCTGATATGTAATATGGGAGTGGGGGCTAGTTCTTCGCATATTTGTCGTGCTAGAAGTGGTCCTGCCCTATCACCTTCTCTGTACATCCTTTCCTTATATCTAGTATGATCACATTTTCAGAGTTTTTCTACCAGGCGGGCGTGTTCAGATCTAAGATCCTGTAGTGCTATAGTGTTGGTAGGGTTTATGACCGACTCTTTTTCAAGAATACCCAGCTTTTCCTCTGCCTGTGTCAGTTCCCTCACCAGTGTTTTTCGTACTCCCGACACTGCCCCTATTATAACCCCTCGTATAACCACCTTGAATGCTTCCCATTCTATTAGTGGGGAGGAAGCTGTATCTATATTATCATGGAAAAAGGTCTTGATTGTCTGTGCTAGTTCCTCTCGTAGGGTAGTGTCTTCCAACATTATGGGGTGCAAACGCCATGTTGGGATAGGTGTGGATGTTCGTCCCCATTTCATTGTCACTTCTAAAGGGTTATGATCTGATGGTGTCTTTGCAAGGCAAGTGGTTTTGGTCATTTGCGTCTGTAATGACTCAGTGCAGACAATCCGATCTAATATCATGTGCACTTTGTGGGGGTGGGAATAGAAGGAATATTCCTTCATGTTAGTGTTTCTTGCCCGCCATACATCTGCTAGGGACCATCCCTGTAACCATCTCCTTAGTGCATCTGCTTGTGTCCGTGCATTTGTTCCTGACATTGGAGGGGTGTTCTGGTCCATGGTAACATCTAACACCGCATTAAAGTCCCCCCCAATTACCCAGGGAATATGTGCCCATAGTGTTAACACTCTTGATAGGCGTTCTAGGAAGGCGTCTTGACCAGTATTTGGTGCGTATATGCTGCCCAGTACCACTGGTTTCCCATCCAAGTTACCCTTGATCAAAACAAATCTGCCCTCTTCATCAATCCTAGTATCAACTACTTCTAAGGGCACACCAGCTGTTATCCACACGGCTGTTCCTCGTGCAAATGGCGAGCATGAAGTGTGGAAGATCTGGCCCGCCATTTTTTATGAAGTTTAACCGCTTCATATGCAGTAAGATGAGTTTCCTGTAAAGAAACAATATGTGCTTTGCGGCGATTTAATTGTGCTAGGATTCTGTGCCCTTTTTAGATAGCTCCCATCCCCCTCACATTCCAAGTGATAATATTATATTCACGTTGTGTATGCATATTTGAGTCTGATTATGTGCATCCACAGTCGTTTGTGGGCCCATGCTAGTTTATAGTTTCTGCAGAATAGTGTACCTGGCGTAAATGTAGATGTCTGTCTTAATAGAAAATAAACATACTTATACTCTAGTAGAAATACCAGGCAAAGCCTAAACTTGCTTTGCCAAACAATTACATAATACATAATCTAGGTGCTACAACGAAGCAACCAATTCGTGCTGGAAGGGGCCTGCGCAATGGGGCGTGGATCAAGAATGTGTCCCGCTGCCAGCGGGTTTGTTAGTGGTAATGTGAGAGAAAAATCAATGTCAGGGAGCTCTACCAACCGAGCCCACCACAATTATAGGGAGGCGGAGGTCTGACCTGAGAACACAATGGGTATTTTGCCAATGCTATTATTGGGTTACATCTGTTAACAGTCTCTAGCTAGTTGTGGAGTAATGTCGGGAAATAGAGCCATGCTCCCCTTTAAGTCCGATGCCGCTATGCTATCTACTTAAGAAGCAGTTCTGCAGGGAGAGGAGTTCATCTCTCGTAGGGAGCCCGCACTTTGTAATGCATTGTTTTGTCCCTCCAGGGCCTGACGCAGTGTTGGGCCTGTTCTTTTCCGTAACGTTTGGGCTTTATTTCGTTTGTCTCCGCGATGTTGAGGAAGTTGCCCTGCATGGGGGCCGCTGTTCTGTTCCTCCGCTCGTGAGTATGGGAAGTTTTCGTCAAGCCAGGTACACACCAGGTCGGGTGAGTCAAAGAAGTGAGTTTTCTGATTATGTGCGATGCGGAGTTTTGCTGGGAATAGCAGTGCATATTTTATCTCCATTTTGCGTAGTCTTTGTTTTATTATTTGGAAGGATGCTCTGCGCTTCTGGACTGCCAGGGTATAGTCTGGATATAGTGAGATCTTGGCATTGTCTATCATAATGGGATCCAACTCCCTCGCAACCTGTAAGGCGACATCTCTATCTCTATAGTTCAGTATTCGTGCTATTACAGGTCTTGCTGGGGCTCCTGGTATGGGTTTTCTGCCAGGGATATGGTGTGCTCTCTCCACCACAAAGTGAACCGACAGTCTGTCCTTGGCTATGGATTGTAGCCATGACTCAGTGTATTGTGTGGGATCGCTTCCTTCTTTGCCTTCGGGGAGCCCAATTATGCGTATATTATTGCGCTGTGAGCGCCCCTCTGCGTCTTCGATCCTTTCCTGTAGGGTTTCCATCTGCTGTTGGAGCTTCACAATGGCATTTTTATTGTCATTATGTGTTGGGAGGATGTCTGCCACTGTTGATTCCGTTTGCTTTAACCTGTCTGAGAGTTTTGCTTGATCATCTTTCATTATATTCATGTCCGTTGTGATCATATCCAATCTGTTCTCTATGGCTTGTCGAGAGTCTCTGAATTCTTTTAGTATAGTGTCCAGCTTATCCATGTTTTCTTTTGCCTGGGGCATCGGGATCTGGTTCTGGGGAGTCGGGGTTACACCGTTTTCCATTGGTTTGCCCTTTGTGCGGCCCATTACCGGACTTCTCTGTAAGGTTCTTTTTGTCTTACACCTCAGGCCAGATTATCATACGTTCAGTCCTGGCTGGCCCTCAGATCTTATTGTTCTTTTAGCACTATATCAGGTTGTCAGAATCCTATTTCCGCTTAGCGGTATATATAGCAGGGGGGTGGGCGGGAGAGGTCCTGGAAGGGCTTTCGTGAGTTATTCCTTTCATGTGCACTGCAGTAACACTTTGTCACTGCGTCATCTAGTTTTCCACTCTCCCCCTCATGCCACCCGACTCTCTCAGCAGTAGTCTGTACTCTCCGGCGTGGCAGTTCCTATGTGGTTGATCCTCCATTTAGCGGAACGCTATTGCAATGCCCTCAAATGAAACCGTATCAAGGTCCAGGATCCAGCCCAGTCCAAAGCGTTTCCTCAGCAGTGGAGTATTTTCCCTGTTTTCTGCGGCTGCTAGTGCCACGGGCCTTTCGGCATGGTGTGCACGGTTGCCAGGGCTTTCAAGGGCGGGGGGGAGGGCCGCCAGCAGCACGATCGGCAAATAGGTCTGTTATTCGGCTGATTTTCCGCCCTTGGCCACACCCTCACTCACCCCCACTCACCACTTCTCAGCCATGTCAATCCTCGTGCCTCGTCTCCAGGCCTATTCCGCTCTCCGCATCCATTGGTGTCGCGGGTCCTCCTGCTCGCCGCCGCCCAGCTTTCAGCGCGTCCATGTGCAGGGAAGGGCCCCAGTCAGCCGGGTCGGCACACAGGGCATACCCGGCCGGTCCGGCCCCCGATGGCACCTCTAGTCACCTCCGCTCAGCGCCTCTCGGCCGTAGCTGGTCTCGTCACCGCCCGTCTTTGCGCTTCTTATACAGGCCCATTCAGCTTTCTTCTCATTAGATCGTATTCAGACCTCGTTGGGGGCCCTGGATTGCACCATCTGACTCTCGACACCTCCCCCGGATTAGCGTTTGGGTTCCAGCGGTGCCCCCGTCCCCGATATGCGTCGGATTTCAATTTTACGGTGGGCTCGGTCGGGAGCCCTCGTCTATGCGACCGCCATCTTAGGCGGTTAGCCTCTCCCCCTGGCCTGTTTGTGAGTATATGTCAGGGTGTTTTTACTGTCTCACTGGGATCTTGCTAGCCAGGGCCCAGTGCTCATAGTGAAAACCCTATGTTGTCAGTGTGTTTGATATGTGTCACTGGGATCCTGCTAGCCAGGACCCCAGTGCTCATAAGTTTGTGGCCTGTATGTGTTCCCTGTGTGGTGCCTAACTGTATAACTGAGGCTCTGATAACCAGAACCTCAGTGATTATGCTCTCTCTGCTTTCTAAATTTGTCCCTGCAGGCTAGTGACTAAATGTACAAATTCTCATTGGCACACTGGTATACCCACATAATTCCCTTGTATATGGTACTAAGATACCCAGGGTATTGTGGTTCTAGGAGATCCCTATGGGCTGCAGCATTTCTTTTGTCCCCCATAGGGAGCTCAGATAATTCTTACTCGTTATTTCACAGCCATTTTTCATTGCACAAAAGTAACTTATAAGTCACCTATTTGTCTAACCTTCACAAAGTGAAGGTTGAGTGCAAAGTCAATTAGTGTGTGGGCGCCCTGGCCCTAGCCAAGGTGCCCCCACATTGTTCAGGGCAAATTCCCCGAACTTTGTGAGTGCGGGGACACCATTACAAAGTGTGCACTATACATAGGTCACTACCTATGTATAGCGTCACAATGGTGACTCCGAACATGGCCATGTAACATGTCTAAGATCATGGAATTGTTACCCCAATACCATTCTGGTATTGGGGGGACAATTCCATGATCCCCCGGGTCTCTAGCACAGAACCCGGGTACTGCCAAACTGCCTTTCCAGGGTTTCCACTGCAGCTGCTGCTGCTGCCAACCCCTCAGACAGGATTCTGCCCTCCTTGGGTCCAGGCAGCCCTGGCCCAGGAAGTCAGAACAAAGGATTTCCTCTGAGAGAGGGTGTTACACCTCTGCCATCTTGGAAACAGAGGTGTTGGGGGCACACTGGACTGCTCTGAGTGGCCAGTGCCAGCAGGTGACGTCAGAGACTCCCTCTGATAGGCTCTTACCTTTCTTAGTAGCCAATCCTGCTTTCTTGGTAGCCAAACCTCCTTTTCTGGCTATTTAGGGTCTCTGCTTTGGGGAATTCTTCAGATAACGAATACAAGAGCTCACCAGAGTTCCTCTGCATCTCCCTCTTCGACTTCTACCAAGGATCGACCGCTGACTGCTCCAGGACGCCTGCAAACCGCAACAAAGTAGCAAGACGACTACCAGTGACATTGTAGCGCCTTATCCTGCCGGCTTTCTTAACTGTTTCCTAGTTGTGCATGCTCTGGGGGTCACCTGCCTTCACCCTGCACCAGAAGCTCCGAAGAAATCTCCTGTGGGTCGACAGAATCTTCCCCCTGCTAACGCAGGCACCAAAAGACTGCATCACCGGTCCTCTGGGTCCCCTCTCATCCTGATGAGCGTGGTCCCTTGAACACAGGAACTCTATCCAAGTGACTCCCACAGTCCAGTGATCCCTCAGTCCAAGTTTGGTGGAGGTAAGTCCTTGCCTCCCTACGCTAGACTGCAAACCTGTATACTGCGTGATTTGCAGCTGCTCCTGCTCCTGTGCACTCTTCCAGGATTTCCTTCATGCACAGCCTAGCATGGGTCCTCAACACTCCGTCCTGCAGTGCTCAATCCTCTGAGTTGGCCTCTGACATCGTGGGACCCCCCTTTGTAACTCTGCATGGACTCCAGTTCACAAATCTTCCAAGTGCCTGTTTGGGTACTTCTGCGGGTGCTGTCTGCTTCTGTGGGGCTCTCTGAGTTGCTGAACGCCCCCTCTGTCTCCTCCTCCAAGGGGTGACATCCTGGTCCTTCCTGGTTCCCAGCAGCACCCAAAAACCTCCACCGCAACCCTTGCAGCTAGCAAGGCTTCTTTGTGATATTTCTGCATGGGAACACTTCTGCAACCTTCAGCACCACGTGGGGCATCTTCCATCCAAAGGAGAAGTTCCTAGTCCTCTTCGTTGTTGCAGAACTCCAAGCTCCTTCCATCCAGAGGCATCTTCTTTGCACCTTCATCCAGGTTTTCCTGGGCTCCTGCCCCCCCCGGACACTGTCGCGACTATTGGACTTAGGCCTTTTGCTTTGCAGGTCCTCAGGTCCAGGGATCCGTTTTCAGTGCACTGCTGGTGTTTGTTGTTCTTGCAGAATCCCCCTATCACGACTATTGTGTCCTTTTGGGGTAGTAGGTGTACTTTAATCCTACTTTCCAGGGTTTTGGGGTTGGGTATCTTGGACACCCTGACTGTTTTCTTACAGTCCCAGCAACCCTCTACAAGCTCCCATAGGTCTAGGGTCCATTCGTGATTCACATTCCACTTGTGGATTATATGGTTTGTGTTGCCCCTAGACCTATGTTCACCTATTGCAACCTATTGTAATTCTACACTGTTTGCATTACTTTTCCGACTCTTACTTACCTGTTTTGGGTTTGTGTACATATAACTTGTGTATATTACTTACCTTCTTACTGAGGGTACTCACTGAGATACTTGTGGCATATTGCCATAAAAAGTACCTTTATTTTTAGTAACTCTGTGTATTGTGTGTTTCTTATGATATTGTGCATATGATATAAGTGGTATAGTAGGAGCTTTGCATGTCTCCTAGTTCAGCTTAAGCTGCTTTGCCATAGCTACCTTCTATCAGTCTAAGCTGCGAGAAACACCTCTATTCTACTAATAAGGGTTAACTGGACCTGGCACAGAGTGTAAGTACCTCTGGTATCCACTACAAGCCAGGCCAGCCTCCTACAGAATGCAAATCACAAATTCCCCCCTAGAGAAGTGTGGTGTGTGCAGAATCGCTGGGAGAGTAAGAATACAGTAAAGGTAATTAAATTACCCCACCCCAGAACCCAGAAAAGCAGGAGTAAAGTACTGCAAGTTTCCTTAGGATACACTACACCTCGTGGTTGGGATTTTGCAGCAACCAACCAAGTCTGCAAAGAACAACTGGTAGATTCCTGGACCTGAAGACCTGTAAATGAAGGGAGCCAAGTCCACAAGTCGAAAGAAGTTCCAGGAAGGACAGGAGCCCCTGCTAACCCAGAAGAGGGTGCAAAAGAATAGTCCCCGGTTAGTCAAAGACTGCAGGAATGCACCCTAGGAAGATACCAGCAGTTTCCCGCATGATGCAAAGGATGTCCCACGATGTGAAGATTGTTGCAGATGTGATTTTGTGTTGGAAGTCGCCAACAAGCCTTGGCTAAGACAAAATTGCGTTTTGCATCAAAATGGCACTGGATGGACCCAGGAGGGACCGGGGGGCCTCAACTCTGTGCGAGGAGGAAGACGGGGCTCTCAGCACTTTAGAGAGCCCTCAAGATGCCAGCCAGCACCCCCGGGAGTCGCAGGATCTGGGGACAAAGGAGGTGCAAAATGCAGTTGATGCAGCACAACAAAAGAAGGTCCCACACTGCCGGAGAACTACTCAGCAAGTTGAGCGTTGCAGGATTGAGTACTGGGGACCAGGCTGTGCACGAAGGAATTTTGCAAATAGTGCAAAGAGCCCTCAGGAGTTGAAGAAAACACACTACACAGGGGTACCATCTCTCTTGGGGAAGGCAAGGTCTTACCTCCTCCAAATTGTGTCAACAGGACCTCAGGACAGTCTATGTCAAAGATGTCCACCCTCTGTGTCCTTAGGATTATGCTCGTCGCTGTGAGAGGAGTCCAAGGGTCCCGGTCGTCGTCTTGGAAGGTGCCTGCTGGAGCATGGGAGTGACTCCGTCACCCCATGGAAGATTTCTTCGGTCCTTCTGGTGCAGGATGAAGACAGGGAGTCCTCAGAGCGTGCACACCATGGAAACTGTTGCAGTTGCTGACTTGGAGCTGAAGTTGCTGAAGAAAAGTATCTCTTGTGGATACTTTGTTGCAGTTACAGTGTTTCTTGGAGCAGGCTACGGTTGATCCGAGGTCAGAGGATGCTGAAGTTGTTGCAGAGGATTCTCGAAGGAAACTTGCAAGCAGAATCTCTAGAGAACCCACAGGAGAGACCCTAAATAGCCCTGAGAGGGGGATTGGCTACCTTATGAGGTATGGACCTATCAGGAGGGGTCTCTGACGTCACCTGCTGGCACTGGCCCATCAGAGCCCTCCAGAGTGCCCCACACCTTGCAAATCAAGATGGCTGAAGTCTGGGACACACTGGAGGAGCTCTGGGCACCACCCCTGGGGTGGTGATGGACAGGGGAGTGGTCACTCCCCTTTCCTTTGTCCAGTTTCATGCCAAGGCAGGGAACAAGGGCTCTCTGAACCAGTGTAGACTGGTTTATGCAAGGAGTCCACCATCTGTGCCCTTCAAAGCATTTACAGAGGCTGGGGGAGGCTACCCCTCCCCAGCCTGTAACACCTAGCAAGTGAAGGTTAGACATATAGGTGACTTATAAGTTACTTAAGTGCATTTAAAATGGCTGTGAAATAGTGTGTGCACTATTTCATGCACGCTGCAATGGCATTCCTGTGTAAGGGTTTTTCTGAGCTCCTTATGGGTGGCAGAAGAAATGCTGCAGCCCATATGGATCTCCTGGACCCCCAAGGCCCTGGGTGCACAGGTACTATATACTAGGGACTTATAAGGGGGGGTCCAGTGTGCCAATTTAAATTGGTAAATGAAGTCACTGGCTTACAGTGACACATTTAAAAGCAGAGAGAGCAGAAGCACTGAGGTTCTGATTAGCAGAGCCTCAATGACACAGTTAAGCACTGTACACACACACACATTAGGCCATAAACTATGATCACTGGGGTCCTGACCAGCAGGATCCCAGTGAGCCACGCAAAATCATACTGACATACAGGTTAAAATGGGGGTAATATGACAAGGAAGATGGTACTTTCCTACACTGAATAATTTGGGGAAGAAGTTGTTTTCTTCCAAAAACCTAGCGCTGCGGTCCGTGAACACATATGCCTTTTTGGCTGCTATTCCCATACTCTCTGGATACGGTCGCTCAAGTGCTGCCTGCAGTTCCGGACGAGGCCCGGGCTGTCCTGTCCCAAGCCGTAACAGATGGGAGGTATGCAGCTAAGTTCAGCCCGGCTCAAAACGTCTGGCTTTTCGGGAGATGTCCAACAATCCTTGATGGACATGCCCTTTGATGGCACACGTCTCTTCGGAGACAAAGCGGACTTGGCGCCCAAGCGCTTTAAGGATTCCCGAGCCACAGCCCTTGGCCTCACGCCCGCACCTAGACCCCAGCTGTCTGCCTTTCGCCCCTTTTGTGGCTACGGAAGGGGTACACAACACGTCATTTTCCAGCTGCCCACAGACCCACGCATGCTATACAGCCCCTGCATGGCTGCGGACGCGGGATTCCACATTCCAGGGGATCAGGGAGCCAGCGGGTCACCCTTTCCACCCCTCCTCAGCCTCCAAGTCTTCCTAGTCCAAAGGTACATCAGGAGCCAGTAGGTGGCAGGATGCGCCATCACCTGCCCTTATGGCAAGCCATTACCTCGGACAGGTGGACACTCCAAATCGTCCAACGGGGCTGCTCCCTCCCCTTCGAAACATCTCCTCCAGCCATGCCACCTTCACACAGTCAGACATCGGAGGATCATATGGCGCTTCTCGGCTCAGAAGTGCAAGCCCTTCTGGCCAAAGGAGCTATAGAGAGGGTTCAGTTGCCAGAAGTAGGTTGTGGTTGCTATTCCCACTACTTTCTGGTTCCGAAAAAGGACAAAGGTCTTCGACCTATATTAGATCTTCGGTCCCTCAATCTCTTCCTAAAAAAGGAGAAGTTAAAAATGTTGACATTGGCTCAGGTCCTATCTGCCCTGGATCCCAGAGACTGGATGGTAGCGTTCGACTTGCAAGACACATACTTCCATATTCCCGTCTTGCCGGCCCACAAACGTTACCTAAGATTCGTGGTAGCTCGCAAGCACTTTCAGTTTACCTTGCTCCCCTTTGGCCTTACTAGTGCCCCTCAGTTGTTCACGAAAGTGATGGTAGTGGTGGCAGCTCATCTGCACAGGTTAGGGGTTCCAGTCTTTCCCTACCTCGACGATTGGCTGTTGAAGGTGAACTCGCCCCAGACAGTCGTCTTCCACCTCCAGACTATGGCGAACCTTTTGCATTAGCTGGGGTTCACTATCAACGTGCCAAAGTCACACCTGCGTCCTTCTCAGATGCTCGCTTTCATCAGAGCTGTTCTGGATACAGTGCAATTTCATGAATACCCTCCCAAAAAGCTAGTCCAGGATAATCGGGCTATGATACCGATGTTTCAGCCTCTCTCCTGGATTTCCGTAAGAATGACTCTGAGGATGCTGGGCCTCCTGACCTCCTGCATCCTGCTAGTAACACATGCCAGATGGTATATGCAGGTTCTGCAGTGGGACTTGAAGTTCCAGAGGGCGCAGCATCAGGGGAATCTCTCTGACATGGTCCAGATCTCAGATGTGACTATGAAAGACCTGTTGTGGTGGCTTTCGAATCCGCATTGGGTCCACGGCAGATTCCTCTCCCTTCCCCAACCAGATCTCTTTATAGTGACAGATGCGTCACTTCTGGGATGGGGCAGCCACATGGGAGAGGCGGAGATCAGAGGGCTCTGGTCTCTGGCGGAGTCTGGGCTCCATATCTATCTTCTGGAGCTCCGGGTGATCAGGCTTGGGTTGAAAGCATTCCTTCCCTCTCTCAAAGGGAAAGTGGTGCAGGTGTTCACGGACAATACTACTGCCATGTGGTACTGCAACAAACAGGGCGGAGTAGGGTCCTGGACCTTTTGTCAGGAGGCACTATGCCTCTGGACATGGCTGGAACATCAGGGCATTACCCTGATGGTTCAACATCTGGCAGGTTCCCTCAATGCCAGAGCAGGAGAACTCAGCCTTCGATGCACAGCCGATCACGAATGGAGTCTCCATCCGGAGGTGGCGCAAGGTCTCTTCGAGCAGTGGGGAGAGCCTTGGTTAGATCAGTTTGCCTCCGCAGAGAACGCGCATTGCCAGTTGTTTTGCACATTCGAGTTTCCGAGGCGGCAGTCGCTCGGAGACGCTTTTCGTCTCCAGTGGAACTCCAGTCTCTTTTCCGCCTTTCCGCCTATACCTCTTCTGCCCAGAGTTCTCAAGAATATCAGGAACAACCGGGCCCAAGTCATCTTGGTGGCTCAGGACTGGGCACGGAGAGTATGGTATCCAGAGCTATTGAGCATGTCCGTCGATCCTCCACTCAGACTGCCTCTTCGGGTGGATCTTCTGTCGCAGCAGCAGGGGACGGTTCTTCACCCGAACCTGTCCAACCTCCGCTTTTATGCGTGGAGATTGAGCGGCGACAGTTGACGGCTTTTGAACATCTGCCCGAAGTCTGCGATGTTATCTTGGCAGCCAGGCGTCCATCAACCAAAACTGTATATGCCTGTTGTTGGAATAAATTTGTGGCATGGTGTACCAACAAGTCTGTTGATCCCCTTTCTGCCCCTCTCTCCCAGGTTCTTCTGTTCATTCTTTCTTTGGCCCAGCACAGCTCTGCTTTGGGCACCCTTAAAGGGTATTTATCTGCCATTTCGTCCTTTCTTAGGCTACCTGATCAGCCCTCATCCTTTAAATCTCCTATTGTGAGTAGATTCCTAAAAGGACTCACCCATTTATATCCTCCTACTCCATTTATCATGCCCACAGTGGGACCTCAATCTTGTACTTACTTATTTGATGTTTACTCCCTTTGAGCCAATGCATAATTGTCCCCTGCGGCTCCTCACCTTCAAAACTGTCTTTCTTGTTGCCATCACCTCTGCTCGCAGAGCGAGTGAGCTTCAGGCCCTTTCCTCAAAACCTCCATACTTGTCTGTGCACCCTGACAAAGTAGTGTTGCTCACTAAGGCTTCCTTCCTTCCTAAGGTGATCACACCTTTTCATGTAGGCCAGTCCATCACTATGCCTACTTTCTACGCACCCCCACATCCTTCCCATGAGGAGGAGAGACTCCACCGTCTGGACCCACAAAGGCGTTGGCGTTCTACCTCAATCGTAGAAAAGATTCCTGGGTGGACGATCAACTGTTTGTTGGGTATGTGGGTGCAAAAAAAGGGAAGGTGGTGCAAAAGCATACCATCTCTTGATGGGTGCTTCTTTGCATCAAAATGTGCTACGCTTTGGCCAAGAAGCAACCTCCTTAGGGCTTGCGTGCTCATTCCACCAGAGCAACTGCTGCTTCCACTGCGTTAGCACGCAGAGTTCCTGTCCTGGATAGCTGCCAGGCAGCTACGTGGGCATCCCTGCACATGTTTGCTAAACACTACTGTCTGGATAGTCAGGTCCATCGGGACGGCTGCTTTGGTTGTTCGGCCCTGCAAGACTTCCTAGTATGATCTTGGTTCACAGCCCACCACTGAGGATGGCATTGCTTGGTAATCTATTCTAAGGTAAGGAATCTGCAACTAGAAGTCTCTATCATATCTACAAGTTACTTACCTTTGGTAACTAAATATCTAGTAGAGACATATTCGAGTTGCATATTCTTTACTGCCCACCCATCCTCCCTGCTTGCGAACTGATTTCTAGGAACAGGTATTCCCCCTTTCAGGTCCTTAGCTTTAGCGCACCTATCTCAGTGTTCTTAGCAGCTCTGCGCTTTGGCGTGGAAAGTCGTTAAAGGAAACTGACGTCACTGTGCAAAGGCGGTGTCTATATGCTACTCCCGACGTCATCACGGCAACTACGACGCCAACAACACCCGCGGAGATGACCAACGCGAAAGGGTATTGCTTGAAGAAAAATCTCCGGATCCAATCTAAGGTAAGGAAACTGCAACTAGAATATGTCTCTACCAGATATTTTGTTACCAAAGGTAAGTAACTTGTACATTTTGCGCGTTGGAGTTTCCAAGGCAGCACTCGCTCGGTGACACTTTTTGTTGCGAGTGGAACTCAGGCCTCATGTACGCCTTCCCGCCAATGCCACTTCTGCCCAGAGTTTTGAAGAAGATCAGGCAAGACCGGGCCCAAGTAATACTGGTGGCTCCGGACTGGGCACGGAGAGTCTGGTATCCCAAGCTCTTGAACATGGCCATAGCTCCTCCGATCAGACTGCCTCTTTGGGAGGATCTTCTGTCGCAGCAGCAGGGGAAGGTCCTCCACCCGAACCTGTCAACTCTGCGACTTCTTGCGTGGAGATTGAGCAGTGACACTTGACGTCTTTCGAGTTGCCACCCGAAGTCTGTGACATTATCTTGGCAGCCAGGCATCCCTCAACCAAAACTGTATACGCCTGTCGAAGAAATTTGTGGCATGGTGCATCGACAATTCTGTCGATCCTCTATCTGCTCCTCTCCATCAGGTCCTTCTCTTTATTCTTTCCGTTGCCTGGCAGGGTTCCACCTTGGGCATTCTTAAGGGATATCTCTCTGCTATCTCTGCTTTCTAAAGGTTACCTGATCAGCCTTCTTTATTTAAATCTCACATAGTTGGGAGGTTTCTTAAAGGCCTCACACATCTTTTTCCTCCTATCCCATTCATCATGCCCCAATGGGATCTCAACCTGGTCTTAGCTTACCTTATGTGTACCCCATTTGAACTGCTTCACAACTATCCTCTAAGGCTCTTAACTATAAAAACTGTCTTTCTAGTCGCCATTACTTCTGCCCGCAGAGTTAGTGAACTACAGACTCTGTCATCTAAGCCACCTTTTCTTGCCATACACCCTGACAAAGTGGTGCTTTGCACGAGGGCTTCTTTTCTACCCAAGGTAGTGACATCCTTCCATGTCGGACAGTCCATCACCTTGCCTACCTTTTATGCACCCACCACATCCCTCTCATGAAGAGGAGAGACACCACCATCTGGACCCAAAAAGAACGTTGGCGTTCTATCTTGATCGTACCAAAGACTTCCGGGTGGATAATCAACTCTTTGTGGTATGTGTGGGTGCAAAGAAGGGGAAGGCGGTGCAGAAGAGGACCATTTTAAGATGGGTACTCTTATGCATCAAAATGTGCTACGCTCTGGCTAAAAAGCAACCCCCTGAAGGTTTGCGAGCTCACTCCACCAGAGCTACTGCTGCTACCACAGCGTTAGCACGGGGCATTCCAGTCCTGGATATTTGTCAGGCAACAACGTGGGCATCTCTGCACACTTTTACCAAGCACTATTGCCTGGACCATCAGGTCCGAAGGGACGGCTACTTTGGCCGTTCGGTCCTACAGGACTTTTTGGTGTGATCTTAGTTCGCAGGCACACCACCGGGGATGGTATTGCTCGGGTATCTATTCAAAGGTAAGGAATCTGAAACTAGAAGTCTCTATCAGATGTACAAGTTACTTACCTTTGGTAACTAAATATCTGTTACAGACATATTCTAGTTGCAGATTCCCTACAGACCCATCCTCACTGCACTGCAAACTGATTTCTAGGGACAGGAACTTTCCTTTGAGGGCCCTAGTTTTGGCACACCTCTCTGTGTTCTTCATGGCTCTGCGCTACTGGCGTGGAAAGTCGTGAAAAGAAACTGACGTCAGCGAACCGAGGTGGCGCCTATATAGGACTACGACATCATCACAGTGAGCACAATGCCAACGACGCCCGCGGAGTCGACCGACGCCACCTGACAGCACGCAGAGGTACTGCTGGAAGAAAAATTCTCCGGATCTAGTCTGACTCCTGGGGAAATTCAAAGGTAAGGAATCTGCAACCAGAATATGGGGGTCATTACGACCCTGGCGGAACAAGTCCGCCAGGGCCGTGGGACGCGGTGGCACCGCCGACAGGCCGGCGGTGCCCCGCGGGGCATTCTGACCGCGGCGGCTCAGCCGCGGTCAGAGAAGGGAAACCGGCGGTCTCCCGCCGGTTTCCCGCTGCCCCAAAGGAATCCTCCAAGCCGGCGCAGCATGCTGCGCCGGCATGGGGATTCCGACTCCCCCTCCCGCCATCCAGTTCCTGGCGGTTCTCCCGCCGGGAACCGGATGGCGGGAGGAGGAGTCGCGGGGCCCCTGGGGGCCCCTGCCGTGCCCATGCCTATGGCATGGGCACGGCAGGGGCCCCCGTAAGAGGGCCCCTAAAAGTATTTCAGTGTCTGCAAAGCAGACACTGAAATATGCGACGGGTGCAACTGCACCCGTCGCACCTTCCCACTCCGCCGGCTCTATTACGAGCCGGCGTCATCGTGGGAAGGGAGTTTTCCCCTGGGCTGGCGGGCGGTCTTGTGAAGACCGCCCGCCAGCCCAGGGGAAAACTCGGAATACCCTCCGCAGTCTTACGACCGCGGAGCGGTATTTCGGAGGGGGGAAGCCTGGCGGGCGGCCTCCGCCGCCCGCCAGGCTCGGAATGAGGGCCTATGTCTCTACCAGATATTTTGTTACCGAAGATAAGTAACTTGTACTTCTTGTCTTTGTCACCCCCTGTGTGAGCTTTTCTGCTCACCCTTGTTCTGACCCACTTGTATGACTTCTTTCCTAATTCTTGGGGAGAGGTCAGATCTGAGTCTACCAGGTACTGGTGCAACAAATCAGACACACAGTTACTAAGTATATGCTCTCCCAAAATCAGATTGTATAAGCCTTCATATTCAGTGACCTTGCTACCCTGTAACCAGCCTTCCAAAGCTTTTACAGAGCAGTCTACAAAATGAACCCAATCCTGAGAGGACTCTTTTCTGGTCTCCCTGAACTTAATTCTGTACTGTTTAGTGGTAAGAACAAACCCACCCAAAAGAGCAGACTTTAAAATTGTGTAATTGTCAGCATCCTCCTCTCTGACAGTAAGAAGCCTATCCCTACCCTTGTCAGAGAAGGAGTGTAGGAAAGTAGCCTACTTCTAGCTTTGTTTCCCCCTTTGTTGTCCTGTTTGTCAGTGTGTTTGACTGTGTCTACTGCACCTTCTTTGTCCCTGTGCTGTGAGACTCCTGTGTGTGCTGCCTGGTCTTCTGTGGGCTCTCTGAGTTGCTGAGAGTCCCCTCTCACTCCTCCTCCTGGATAGAGTCCACCTGGGCAGCACCATGTTCTGCTAACCATGAGCTTTGCCTGTGCCAATACTTGTTGGCAGACTCCAGTGACGCAAACCAGACTGCAATCTTCTATCCGGTTTGGGAGATCCTCTGCACCAACAAGGAACCTGCATCCGTCTTCTTGGGTGCAGTACTGACTGTACTTCTTTACTGGTGGTTCTTCTTTTACACCTGTAAGGAAATGCCTCCTTGGCATGGTTACCCCCTGACCTTCTGCCTTTGCTGATGCTAAGTTATGATTTGAAAGTACGCTGGGACCCAGCTAACCAGGCCCCAGCACCAGTGTTCTTTTCCTAAACTGTACCTTTGTCTCCACAATTGGCACAACCCTGGCACTCAGGTAAGTCCCTTGTAACTGGTACCCCTGGAACCAAGGGCCCTGATGTCAGGGAAGGTCTCTAAGGGCTGCAGCATGTCTTGTGCCACCCTAGGGACCCCTCACTCAGCACATGCACACTGCCTCTCAGCTTGTGTGTGATGGTGGGGAGAAAATGACTAAGTCGACATGGCACTCCCCTCAGAGTGCCATGCCAGCCTCACACTGCCTGTGGCATAGGTAAGTCACCCCTCTAGCAGGCCTTACAGCCCTAGGGCAGTGTGCACTATACCGCAGGTGAGGGCATAGGTGCATGAGCACTATACCCCTAGAGTGTCTAAGAAAAACCTTAGACATTGTAAGTGCAGGGTAGCCATAAGAGTATATGGTCAAGGAGTTTGTCATACACAAACTCCACAATACCAT
Organism: Pleurodeles waltl; assembly: GCF_031143425.1. Lineage (NCBI taxonomy): Eukaryota > Metazoa > Chordata > Amphibia > Caudata > Salamandridae > Pleurodeles > Pleurodeles waltl. Next base: position 147,188,014 of record NC_090446.1, read on the forward strand.
AATGGCTACACTGAAAACTGGGAAGTTTGGTATCAAACTTCTCAGCACAATAAATGCTCACTGATGCTCACTGCCCACATGGGGAGAGTGCCTTTGTCATTCTGTGGCCAGGAACAAAGCCTTTACTGGGTGGAGGTGCTTCTCACCTCCCCCTGCAGGAACTGTACCACCTGGCGGTGAGCCTCAAAGGCTCATCCCTTTTGTTACAGCGCCCCAGGGCATCCCAGCTAGTGGAGATGCCCGCCCCTCTGGCCACTGCCTCCACTTTTGGTGGCAAGGCTAGAGGAGATAATGAGAAAAACATGGAGGAGTCACCCACCAATCAGGACAGCCCCTAAGGTGTCCTGAGCTGAGGTGAACCCTGCCTTGAGAAATCCTCTTTCTTGAGTTTGGAGGATTCCCCCAATAGGAATTGGGGATGTGCCCCCCTCCCCACAGGGAGGAGGCACAAAGAGGGTGTAGCCACCCTCAAGGACAGTAGCCATTGGCTACTGCGCTCCCAGACCTAAACACACCCCTAAATTCAGTATTTAGGGGCTCCCCAGAACCTAGGAAACTAGATTCCTGCAACCTTAACAAGAAAAAGGACTGCTGACCTGAAGCCCTGAAGTGAAGACGGAGAAGACAACTGCCATGGCCCCAGCCCTACCGGCCTGACTCCCAACTTCGAAGAAAACTCAACAGCGATGCATCCAACAGGGACCAGCGACCTCTGAAGCTTCAGAGGACTGCCCTGCACCCAAGGACCAAGAAACTCTCGTGAACAGCGGCCCTGTTCAACAACCTGCAACTTTCTTGCAACTAAAAAACAACTTTAAAGAAGCGTGAGACTTTCCACTCTGTACCCGACGCCCCCGGCTCGACCTGCGGAAAACCAACACCTCAGGAAGGACTCCCCGGCGACTACGAGCCCGTGAGTAACCAGAGACGACCCCCCTGAGCCCCCACAGTGACGCCTGCAGAGAGAATCCAGAGGCTCCCCCTGACCGCGACTGCCTGTAACAAGGGACCCGACGCCTGGAACCAACACTGCACCCGCAGCCCCCAGGACCTGAAGGAACCGAACTCCACTGCAGGACTGACCCCCAGGTGATCCTCTGCCAAGCCCAGGGGGTGGCTACCCCGAGGATCCCCCCCATTGCCTGCCTGCATCGTTGAAGTGACCCCCGAGTCCCTCCATTACTTCCTACCAAAAACCCGACGCCTGTTTGCACAACTGCCTAAAATTCACTAATAAGGGATAACTGGACCTGGTGTAAGGTGTAAGTACCATAGGTACCCACTACCAACTAGGCCAGCCTCCTACAATCTACACCAGTGAGTCGTAGGAGTCTATTCTTCCACTTACCTGTGAACTGTTCCCAAAGGAGAGCTCCCCGGTGAGACTTTTTCAGTCTTCTGATTCCACAAGCCCTCTCTAAACCTATGAACTGCTCAGTGATGTCATCATCGTCCTGATACTTGGGGACAATCCCTTTTGGGGATTTTAGCTGTGTCAGAGTGCTCTCTGTTCCTAGTTACTAAGGGGGTCATTCTGACCCTGGCGGTCATGGACCGCCAGGGCCAACGACCGCGGGAGCACCGCCAACAGGCTGGCGGTGCTCCCATGGCATTCTGACCGCGGCGGTACAGCCGCGGTCAGATACGGGAATTTCCCGCTGCCCAAGGGAATCCTCCATGGTGGCGCTGCAAGCAGCGCCGCCATGGGGATTCCGACCCCCTTACCGCCAGCCTTGTTCTGGCGGTTTTGACCGCCAGAACCTGGTTGGCGGTAACGGGTGTCGTGGGGCCCCTTAACAGGGCCCCACCAAGATTTTCAGTGTCTGCCACGCAGACACTGAAAATCGCGACGGGTGGAACTGCACCCGTCGCACCCCTTCCACTCTGCCGGCTCCATTCGGAGCCGGCATCCTCATGGAAGGGGGTTTCCCGCTGGGCTGGCGGACGGCCTTCTGGCAGTCGCCCGCCAGCCCAGCGGGAAACTCAGAATTACTGCGGCGGTCTTTTGACCGCGCAGCGGTATTCTGCCGGCGGGACTTTGGCGGGCGGCCTCCGCCGCCCGCCAAAGTCAGAATGACCCCCTAAGTGTAGGAAAGTACCATCTTGCCTGGCATGTTACCCCAATATTTCACTGTATATATGTTGTTTTAGTCTATGTGTCACTGGGACCCTGCCAGGCAGGGTCCCAGTAGTCGTCTTAGCTACTATGTTGCAGTTTTGCAGGCTTCCAGCGCGGTCAGCAGTCGATTCCTTGGCAGAAGGTGAAGAGAGAGATGCAGAGGAACTCGGATGAGCTCTTGCATTCGTTATCTAAAGTTTCCCCAGAGACAGAGACCCTAAATAGCCAGAAAAGAGGGTTTGGCTACCTAGGAGAGAGGATAGGCTAGCAACACCTGAAGGAGCCTATCAGAAGGAGTCTCTGACGTCACCTGGTGGCGCTGGCCACTCAGAGCAGTCCAGTGTGCCAGCAGCACCTCTGTTTCCAAGATGGCAGAGGTCTGGAGCACACTGGAGGAGCTCTGGACACCTCCCAGGGGAGGTGCAGGTCAGGGGAGTGGTCACTCCCCTTTCCTTTGTCCAGTTTCGCGCCAGAGCAGGGCTAAGGGGTCCCCTGAACCGGTGTAGACTGGCTTATGCAGAATTGGGCACATCTGTGCCCAAGAAAGCATTTCCAGAGGCTGGGGGAGGCTACTCCTCCCCTGCCTTCACACCATTTTCCAAAGGGAGAGGGTGTCACACCCTCTCTCAGAGGAAGTTCTTTGTTCTGCCATCCTGGGCCAGACCTGGCTGGACCCCAGGAGGGCAGATGCCTGTCTGAGGGGTTGGCAGCAGCAGCAGCTGCAGTGAAACCCCAGGAAAGGCAGTTTGGCAGTACCAGGGTCTGTGCTACAGACCACTGGGATCATGGGATTGTGCCAACTATGCCAGGATGGCATAGAGGGGGCAATTCCATGATCATAGACATGTTACATGGCCATATTCGGAGTTACCATTGTGAAGCTACATATAGGTAGTGACCTATATGTAGTGCACGCATGTAATGGTGTCCCCGCACTCACAAAGTCCGGGGAATTGGCCCTGAACAATGTGGGGGCACTTTGGCTAGTGCCGGGGTGCCCTGACACTAAGTAACTTTGCACCTAACCTTTACCAGGTAAAGGTTAGACATATAGGTGACTTATAAGTTACTTAAGTGCAGTGTAAAATGGCTGTGAAATAACGTGGACGTTATTTCACTCAGGCTGCAGTGGCAGGCCTGTGTAAGAATTGTAAGAGCTCCCTATGGGTGGCAAAATAAATGCTGCAGCCCATAGGGATCTCCTGGAACCCCAATACCCTGGGTACCTCAGTACCATATACTAGGGAATTATAAGGGTGTTCCAGTAAGCCAATGTAAATTGGTAAAATTGGTCACTAGCCTGTTAGTGACAATTTGAAAGAAATGAGAGAGCATAACCACTGAGGTTCTGATTAGCAGAGCCTCAGTGAGACAGTTATGCACCACACAGGGAACACATACATATAGGCCACAAACTTATGAGCACTGGGGTCCTGACTAGCAGGGTCCCAGTGACACATAACAAACATACTGTAAACATAGGGTTTTCACTATGAGCACTGGGCCCTGGCTAGCAGGATCCCAGTGAGACAGTGAAAACACCCTGACATACACTCACAAACAGGCCAAAAGTGGGGGTAACAAGGCTAGAAAGAGGCTACTTTCTCACACAACCCCCCCCCCCAAACGAAGGACAATAAGGCTAACCTTGGCCAGTTGAGACTTTATTGTCTAAGTGGTGATAAGTAGAGAGTAGCTCTGCAATAGACTGGTTACTCCCTTTATCATCCACTATATGGTTACTTCCTTGTGGGGATGTAAACCACCCTGTTTGAAGTTTTTTAGCTAAGCAACAATGTGAAGATGTATTTTCAGAGTTTCTATCAGTAAGTTTTAGTTTAGAGCAGTGGGAATCGTTCACTGAACCTATTTGTAGTGATGGAAATGCCAGACAGGGATGCTGTCTCAGAAAAGCCATAGCTGGGCAAAAACGTTGTCCATATGGCTGGAAGAGAGAACAGGGATGCTGTTTCTCTTGAGTTGGAGCAGGGCAGGGATGCTGTCCTATGAGCTCCACACTAGGGCAGGGATGCTGTCCTAAGTGTTGTGAGGCAGTGCAGGGTTTCTGCACTAAAGTTTCTCTGGGAGGGTTGGAGGGATGCTCCATGTTAACTAAAATGGTGCTCTTTTTGTCACCAATGTTAGTTATCCCACAGAGAGGTACTTCTACCTCAGGGAGTCCAGCTTTGCCAGCTGATGATTCCCTTGGAACAGGTGCCACCCCAGGAGAGGTTTCTCCCACCACAGGAATGGTATCCTGAATGGTAGGGTGGTTAGGGGATACTGTGATACCCTTTTTACCTGTTGATGGAGAGGGATCCTGAGTTTTCAGGCCTTCTCTCCTTTGCTTTTTCATTTCAGTAGAAATGAGAGGGAACAATTCCTCAGGGATGCCCAGCATGGCTGCATGGGCATAAAACTCTACATCAGCCCAACCTGAGGCCTCTAGGTCATTACCTAAGAGACAGTCTACAGGTAAGCTAGGTGATACCACCACCTGCTTAGGGCCAGTAACTCCACCCCAACTAAACTGAATTATAGCTAAGGGAAGAAACTTAGTGGAGTTATGGACATCAATAATCTTATACTGTTGTCCAATGATGTGTTGTTCAGGATGCACTAGGTTTTCAGTCACCAAAGTGATACTGGCACCTGTGTCCCTGTAGGCCAAGGCCTCAACACCATTTATTGAAACTGTCTGCCTGTACTTATCCATTGTAAGGGGACAAGCAGCCAGTGTGGCAAGGCCAATGCCACTAGGTGTGACAGAAACTGTCTTGGGACTGACTACCCCAGTTTCTACTATGGACCCATAAGTGAACCCAACCACACCCTTAACTTGACTGTTGCCAGCAGTCCCACCACTAGTACCACTACTGCTAGGGGCACTAGAGCTTGATGTATTAGTGGTGGTAGGCTCAGGGGGTTTACCTGGACAGGACTTATCCCCTGGCCTATGGCCTCTGTTTTTACACACAAAGCACCAAGGCTTTTTAAATTGTGTAGGTTGTGAAGAAGAGGAAGAATTTGTTTTATCCCCACCCCCTGAAGAGTGTTTAAGATTTGAAGTGGGATCTTTGGTTTTACCCTTATCCCCATGCTTATCGTGAGATTTTTCACCATCTTTCTTCTTATTGTTCTCTTTGTCACCCCCTGTATGAACTTTTCTGTTCACCCTTGTTCTGACCCATTTGTCTGCCTTCTTTCCCAATTCTTGGGGAGAGGTCAGATCAGAGTCCACCAAGTACTGGTGCAACAAATCAGACACACAATTATTAAGAATATGCTCTCTCAGGATCAAGTTATAAGGCTGTCATAATCAGTAACTTTACTGCCATGTGACCACCCCTCCAAGGCCTTCACTGAATGGTCAATGAAATCAACCCAGTCTTGTGAAGACTCCTTTTTGGTCTCTCTGAACTTTATCCTGTATTGTTCAGTGGTTAAGCCATAACCATCCAGGAGTGCATTCTTAAGAACTGTAAAATTATTGGCATCACTTTCTTTCACAGTAAGGAGCCTATCCCTACCTTTTCCACTAAATGATAGCCATAGGATAGCAGCCCACTGCCTTTGAGGGACATCCTGTACAACACAGGCCCTCTCAAGTGCAGCAAACCACTTGTTAATGTCATCCCCCTCCTTATAAGGGGGAACTATCTTATGCAGATTCCTGGAATCATGCTCTTTTGCAGGATGACTATGGGGAATACTGCTGCTGCCACCATGGGTTTCAAAACCCAACTTCTGTCTTTCCTTCTCTAATTCTAAAGACTGTCTATCCAAATCCAGCTGTTGCTTTTTAAGCTTCAGTCTGGTTTGTTCCACTCTCAACTTATTGAGTTCCCTTTCTAACAATCTGTCATCAGGATTGGTGGGAGGGACATTTCTAGATACAGAGGTATGATGGGAATGAACAGAAGGAGACCTGTCCCTTACAGAGGGCACCCTAACAGCTTGGCTGACAGTGTAATGTGAGAGCACATCATCTGTATGATGTGACTCCACCTCAGTACCAACTATGCTAGACTGTCTAGTAATGGGCAGGCTAAGAAGTTTCTTTCCTGAATCTTTTCCTGGGGGAGTCCCTGGATCAGATTGGGAACCATTAGCTACTTTTTCAACAGATGGGGCACTTTTAGCCTTATCTTGTTCTCTAAGCATATTAAGTAACAATTCCAAGGAAGGATTCTTCCCTACACTCAAACCTCTCTCTACACAGAGACTCCTTGCTCCTTTCCAGCTAAGGTGGTCATATGCAAGTTTGGACAGATCAACATTTTGGCCTGTGCCAGACATTTTTAGAGAGAGTTAAAGTGATAGAAAAAGAGAAAAAAGTTTTGAGAACTTTTTAGAAAGACAGGAAAAAAACTTTTAAAACTTTTTAGAACTTTTTAGAAAGTTTAGAAGTACTTTTCAGCACTTAAAAAAGAGTGAAAAGAGGAAATGCAAAACTTTTTGGTTATGTGTATATACACTGAACTTGTTTTGTATATTTTTCTCTTATGAAAAGTACAATGACAAGAGTGGTAAGTAGTCTCAAAGCACTTATCCCACCGCTGCACAACCAATGAAGGAGGCTGGACTGGCTTGTAGTGAGTACCTAGGGGTACTTGCACCTTTCACCAGGCCCAGTTATCCCTTATTAGTGTATAGGGTGTCTAGCAGCATAGGCTGATAGATAATGGTAGCTTAGCAGAGCAGCTTAGGCTGAACTAGGAGACGAGTGAAGCTCCTACAGTACCACTTAGTGTCATATGCACAATATCATAAGAAAACACAATACACAGTTATACTAAAAATAAAGGTACTTTATTTTTATGACAATATGCCAAAGTATCTCAGAGTGTACCCTCAGTGAGAGGATAGGAAATATACACAAGATATATATACACAATACCAAAAATATGCAGTATAGTCTTAGAAAACAGTGCAAACAATGTATAGTTACAATAGGATGCAATGGGGACACATAGGGATAGGGGCAACACAAACCATATACTCCAAAAGTGGAATGCGAACCACGAATGGACCCCAAACCTATGTGACCTTGTAGAGGGTCGCTGGGACTATTAGAAAATAGTAAGGGTTAGAAAAATAGCCCACCCCAAGACCCTGAAAAGTGAGTGCAAAGTGCACTAAAGTTCCCCAAAGGACAAATAAGTTGTGATAGGGGAATAATGCAGGAAAGACACAAACCAACAATGCAACAACAATGGATTTCCAATCTAGGGTACCTGTGGAACAAGGGGACCAAGTCCAAAAGTCACAAGCAAGTCGGAGATGGGCAGATGCCCAGGAAATGCCAGCTGTGGGTGCAAAGAAGCTTCTACTGGACAGAAGAAGCTGAGGTTTCTGCAGGAACGAAAAAGGCTAGAGACTTCCCCTTTGGTGGAAGGATCCCTCTCGCCGTGGAGAGTCGTGCAAATTTTTTTTCCTACCGAAAAAACGCCAACAAGCCTTGCTAGCTGCAAATTGTGCAGTTAGCGTTTTTGGATGCTGCTGTGGCCCGGGAGGGACCAGAAGGTCGCAAATTGGACCAGGAGGTAGAGGAGATGTCGAGTAAGACAAGGAGCCCTCTTAGCAGCAGGTAGCACCCTGAGAAGTGCCAAAAACAGGCACTAAGAGGATGTGTGAAATGGTGCTCACCCGAAGTTACACAAAGGAGTCCCACGTCGCCGGAGACCAACTTAGAAAGTCGTGCAATGCAGGTAAGAGTGCCGTGGACCCAGGCTTGGCTGGGCACAAAGGATTTCCACCGGAAGTGCACAGGGGCTGGAGTAGCTGCAAAAGTCGCGGTTCCCAGCAATGCAGTCTGGCGTGGGGAGGCAAGGACTTACCTCCACCAAACTTGGACTGAAGAGTCACTGGACTGTTGGAGTCACTTGGACAGAGTTGCTGGATTCGAGAGACCTCGCTCGTCATGCTGAGAGGAGACCCAAGGGACCGGTAATGCAGCTTTTTGGTGCCTGCGGTTGCAGGGGGAAGATTCCGTCGACCCACGGGAGATTTCTTCGGAGCTTCTAGTGCACAGAGGAGGCAGACTACCCCCACAGCATGCACCCCCAGGAAAACAGTCGAGAAGGCGGCAGGATCAGCGTTACAGAGTTGCAGTAGTCGTCTTAGCTACTATGTTGCAGTTTTGCAGGCTTCCAGCGCGGTCAGCAGTCGATTCCTTGGCAGAAGGTGAAGAGAGAGATGCAGAGGAACTCGGATGAGCTCTTGCATTCGTTATCTAAAGTCTCCCCAGAGACAGAGACCCTAAATAGCCAGAAAAGAGGGTTTGGCTACCTAGGAGAGAGGATAGGCTAGCAACACCTGAAGGAGCCTATCAGAAGGAGTCTCTGACGTCACCTGGTGGCACTGGCCACTCAGAGCAGTCCAGTGAGCCAGCAGCACCTCTGTTTCCAAGATGGCAGAGGTCTGGAGCACACTGGAGGAGCTCTGGACACCTCCCAGGGGAGGTACAGGTCAGGGGAGTGGTCACTCCCCTTTCCTTTGTCCAGTTTCGTGCCAGAGCAGGGCTAAGGGGTCTCCTGAACCGGTGTAGACTGGCTTATGCAGAATTGGGCACATCTGTGCCCAAGAAAGCATTTCCAGAGGCTGGGGGAGGCTACTCCTCCCCTGCCTTCACACCATTTTGCAAAGGTGTAACACCCTCTCTCAGAGGAAGTTCTTTGTTCTGCCATCCTGGGCCAGGCCTGGCTGGACCCCAGGAGGGCAGATGCCTGTCTGAGGGGTTGGCAGCAGCAGCAGCTGCAGTGAAACCCCAGGAAAGGCAGTTTGGCAGTATCAGGGTCTGTGCTACAGACCACTGGGATCATGGGATTGTGCCAACTATGCCAGGATGGCATAGAGGGGGCAATTCCATGATCATAGACATGTTACATGGCCATATTCAAAGTTACCATTGTGAAGCTACATATAGGTAGTGACCTATATGTAGTGCACGCGTGTAATGGTGTCCCCGCACTCACAAAGTCCGGGGAATTGGCCCTGAACAATGTGGGGGCACCTTGGCTAGTGCCAGGGTGCCCTCACACTAAGTAACTTTGCACCTAACCTTTACCAGGTAAAGGTTAGACATATAGGTGACTTATAAGTTACTTAAGTGCAGTGTAAAATGGCTGTGAAATAACGTGGACGTTATTTCACTCAGGCTGCAGTGGCAGGCCTGTGTAAGAATTGTAAGAGCTCCCTATGGGTGGCAAAATAAATGCTGCAGCCCATAGGGATCTCCTGGAACCCCAATACCCTGGGTACCTCAGTACCATATACTAGGGAATTATAAGGGTGTTCCAGTAAGCCAATGTAAATTGGTAAAATTGGTCACTAGCCTGTTAGTGACAATTTGAAAGAAATGAGAGAGCATAACCACTGAGGTTCTGATTAGCAGAGCCTCAGTGAGACAGTTAGGCACCACACAGGGAACACATACATATATGCCACAAACTTATGAGCACTGGGGTCCTGACTAGCAGGGTCCCAGTGACACATAACAAACATACTGTAAACATAGGGTTTTCACTATGAGCACTGGGCCCTGGCTAGCAGGATCCCAGTGAGACAGTGAAAACACCCTGACATACACTCACAAACAGGCCAAAAGTGGGGGTAACAAGGCTAGAAAGAGGCTACTTTCTCACACAACCCCCCCCCCCCCCCAAACGAAGGACAATAAGGCTAACCTTGGCCAGTTGAGACTTTATTGTCTAAGTGGTGATAAGTAGAGAGTAGCTCTGCAATAGACTGGTTACTCCCTTTATCATCCACTATATGGTTACTTCTTTGTGGGGATGTAAACCACCCTGTTTGAAGTTTTTTAGCTAAGCAACAATGTGAAGATGTATTTTCAGAGTTTCTATCAGTAAGTTTTAGTTTAGAGCAGTGGGAATCGTTCACTGAACCTATTTGTAGTGATGGAAATGCCCGACAGGGATGCTGTCTCAGAAAAGCCATAGCTGGGCAAAAACGTTGTCCATATGGCTGGAAGAGAGAACAGGGATGCTGTTTCTCTTGAGTTGGAGCAGGGCAGGGATGCTGTCCTATGAGCTCCACACTAGGGCAGGGATGCTGTCCTAAGTGTTGTGAGGCAGTGCAGGGTTTCTGCACTAAAGTTTCTCTGGGAGGGTTGGAGGGATGCTCCATGTTAACTAAAATGGTGCTCTTTTTGTCACCAATGTTAGTTATCCCACAGAGAGGTACTTCTACCTCAGGGAGTCCAGCTTTGCCAGCTGATGATTCCCTTGGAACAGGTGCCACCCCAGGAGAGGTTTCTCCCACCACAGGAATGGTATCCTGAATGGTAGGGTGGTTAGGGGATACTGTGATACCCTTTTTACCTGTTGATGGAGAGGGATCCTGAGTTTTCAGGCCTTCTCTCCTTTGCTTTTTCATTTCAGTAGAAATGAGAGGGAACAATTCCTCAGGGATGCCCAGCATGGCTGCATGGGCATAAAACTCTACATCAGCCCAACCTGAGGCCTCTAGGTCATTACCTAAGAGACAGTCTACAGGTAAGCTAGGTGATACCACCACCTGCTTAGGGCCAGTAACTCCACCCCAACTAAACTGAATTATAGCTAAGGGAAGAAACTTAGTGGAGTTATGGACATCAATAATCTTATACTGTTGTCCAATGATGTGTTGTTCAGGATGCACTAGGTTTTCAGTCACCAAAGTGATACTGGCACCTGTGTCCCTGTAGGCCAAGGCCTCAACACCATTTATTGAAACTGTCTGCCTGTACTTATCCATTGTAAGGGGACAAGCAGCCAGTGTGGCAAGGCCAATGCCACTAGGTGTGACAGAAACTGTCTTGGGACTGACTACCCCAGTTTCTACTATGGACCCATAAGTGAACCCAACCACACCCTTAACTTGACTGTTGCCAGCAGTCCCACCACTAGTACCACTACTGCTAGGGGCACTAGAGCTTGATGTATTAGTGGTGGTAGGCTCAGGGGGTTTACCTGGACAGGACTTATCCCCTGGCCTATGGCCTCTGTTTTTACACACAAAGCACCAAGGCTTTTTAAATTGTGTAGGTTGTGAAGAAGAGGAAGAATTTGTTTTATCCCCACCCCCTGAAGAGTGTTTAAGATTTGAAGTGGGATCTTTGGTTTTACCCTTATCCCCATGCTTATCGTGAGATTTTTCACCATCTTTCTTCTTATTGTTCTCTTTGTCACCCCCTGTATGAACTTTTCTGTTCACCCTTGTTCTGACCCATTTGTCTGCCTTCTTTCCCAATTCTTGGGGAGAGGTCAGATCAGAGTCCACCAAGTACTGGTGCAACAAATCAGACACACAATTATTAAGAATATGCTCTCTCAGGATCAAGTTATACAGGCTGTCATAATCAGTAACTTTACTGCCATGTGACCACCCCTCCAAGACCTTCACTGAATGGTCAATGAAATCAACCCAGTCTTGTGAAGACTCCTTTTTGGTCTCTCTGAACTTTATCCTGTATTGTTCAGTGGTTAAGCCATAACCATCCAGGAGTGCATTCTTAAGAACTGTAAAATTATTGGCATCACTTTCTTTCACAGTAAGGAGCCTATCCCTACCTTTTCCACTAAATGATAGCCATAGGATAGCAGCCCACTGCCTTTGAGGGACATCCTGTACAACACAGGCCCTCTCAAGTGCAGCAAACCACTTGTTAATGTCATCCCCCTCCTTATAAGGGGGAACTATCTTATGCAGATTCCTGGAATCATGCTCTTTTGCAGGATGACTATGGGGAATACTGCTGCTGCCACCATGGGTTTTAAAACCCAACTTCTGTCTTTCCTTCTCTAATTCTAAAGACTGTCTATCCAAATCCAGCTGTTGCTTTTTAAGCTTCAGTCTGGTTTGTTCCACTCTCAACTTATTGAGTTCCCTTTCTAACAATCTGTCATCAGGGTTGGTGGGAGGGACATTTCTAGATACAGAGGTATGATGGGAATGAACAGAAGGAGACCTGTCCCTTACAGAGGGCACCCTAACAGCTTGGCTGACAGTGTAATGTGAGAGCACATCATCTGTATGATGTGACTCCACCTCAGTACCAACTATGCTAGACTGTCTAGTAATGGGCAGGCTAAGAAGTTTCTTTCCTGAATCTTTTCCTGGGGGAGTCCCTGGATCAGATTGGGAACCATTAGCTACTTTTTCAACAGATGGGGCACTTTTAGCCTTTTCTTGTTCTCTAAGCATATTAAGTAACAATTCCAAGGAAGAATTCTTCCCTACACTCAAACCTCTCTCTACACAGAGACTCCTTGCTCCTTTCCAGCTAAGGTGGTCATATGCAAGTTTGGACAGATCAACATTTTGGCCTGTGCCAGACATTTTTAGAGAGAGTTAAAGTGATAGAAAAAGAGAAAAAAGTTTTGAGAACTTTTTAGAAAGACAGGAAAAAAACTTTTAAAACTTTTTAGAACTTTTTAGAAAGTTTAGAAGTACTTTTCAGCACTTAAAAAAGAGTGAAAAGAGGAAATGCAAAACTTTTTGGTTATGTGTATATACACTGAACTTGTTTTGTATATTTTTCTCTTATGAAAAGTACAATGACAAGAGTGGTAAGTAGTCTCAAAGCACTTATCCCACCGCTGCACAACCAATGTAGGAGGCTGGACTGGCTTGTAGTGAGTACCTAGGGGTACTTGCACCTTTCACCAGGCCCAGTTATCCCTTATTAGTGTATAGGGTGTCTAGCAGCATAGGCTGATAGATAATGGTAGCTTAGCAGAGCAGCTTAGGCTGAACTAGGAGACGAGTGAAGCTCCTACAGTACCACTTAGTGTCATATGCACAATATCATAAGAAAACACAATACACAGTTATACTAAAAATAAAGGTACTTTATTTTTATGACAATATGCCAAAGTATCTCAGAGTGTACCCTCAGTGAGAGGATAGGAAATATACACAAGATATATATACACAATACCAAAAATATGCAGTATAGTCTTAGAAAACAGTGCAAACAATGTATAGTTACAATAGGATGCAATGGGGACACATAGGGATAGGGGCAACACAAACCATATACTCCAAAAGTGGAATGCGAACCACGAATGGACCCCAAACCTATGTGACCTTGTAGAGGGTCGCTGGGACTATTAGAAAATAGTAAGGGTTAGAAAAATAGCCCACCCCAAGACCCTGAAAAGTGAGTGCAAAGTGCACTAAAGTTCCCCAAAGGACAAATAAGTTGTGATAGGGGAATAATGCAGGAAAGACACAAACCAACAATGCAACAACAATGGATTTCCAATCTAGGGTACCTGTGGAACAAGGGGACCAAGTCCAAAAGTCACAAGCAAGTCGGAGATGGGCAGATGCCCAGGAAATGCCAGCTGTGGGTGCAAAGAAGCTTCTACTGGACAGAAGAAGCTGAGGTTTCTGCAGGAACGAAAAAGGCTAGAGACTTCCCCTTTGGTGGACGGATCCCTCTCGCCGTGGAGAGTCGTGCAGAAGTGTTTTCCTACCGAAAGAACGCCAACAAGCCTTGCTAGCTGCAAATTGTGCGGTTAACGTTTTTGGATGCTGCTGTGGTCCGGGAGGGACCAGAAGGTCGCAAATTGGACCAGGAGGTAGAGGGGATGTCGAGTAAGACAAGGAGCCCTCTTAGCAGCAGGTAGCACCCTGAGAAGTGCCAAAAACAGGCACTACGAGGATGTGTGAAATGGTGCTCACCCGAAGTTACACAAAGGAGTCCCACGTCGCGGGAGACCAACTTAGAAAGTCGTGCAATGCAGGTAAGAGTGCCGTGGACCCAGGCTTGGCTGGGCACAAAGGATTTCCGCCGGAAGTGCACAGGGGCTGGAGTAGCTGCAAAAGTCGCGGTTCCCAGCAATGCAGTCTGGCATGGGGAGGCATGGACTTACCTCCACCAAACTTGGACTGAAGAGTCACTGGACTGTTGGAGTCACTTGGACAGAGTTGCTGGATTCGAGAGACCTCGCTCGTCATGCTGAGAGGAGACCAAAGGGACCGGTAATGCAGCTTTTTGGTGCCTGCGGTTGCAGGGGGAAGATTCCGTCGACCCACGGGAGATTTCTTCGGAGCTTCTAGTGCACAGAGGAGGCAGACTACCCCCACAGCATGCACCCCCAGGAAAACAGTCGAGAAGGCGGCAGGATCAGCGTTACAGAGTTGCAGTAGTCGTCTTAGCTACTATGTTGCAGTTTTGCAGGCTTCCAGCGCGGTCAGCAGTCGATTCCTTGGCAGAAGGTGAAGAGAGAGATGCAGAGGAACTCGGATGAGCTCTTGCATTCGTTATCTAAAGTCTCCCCAGAGACAGAGACCCTAAATAGCCAGAAAAGAGGGTTTGGCTACCTAGGAGAGAGGATAGGCTAGCAACACCTGAAGGAGCCTATCAGAAGGAGTCTCTGACGTCACCTGGTGGCACTGGCCACTCAGAGCAGTCCAGTGAGCCAGCAGCACCTCTGTTTCCAAGATGGCAGAGGTCTGGAGCACACTGGAGGAGCTCTGGACACCTCCCAGGGGAGGTACAGGTCAGGGGAGTGGTCACTCCCCTTTCCTTTGTCCAGTTTCGTGCCAGAGCAGGGCTAAGGGGTCTCCTGAACCGGTGTAGACTGGCTTATGCAGAATTGGGCACATCTGTGCCCAAGAAAGCATTTCCAGAGGCTGGGGGAGGCTACTCCTCCCCTGCCTTCACACCATTTTGCAAAGGTGTAACACCCTCTCTCAGAGGAAGTTCTTTGTTCTGCCATCCTGGGCCAGGCCTGGCTGGACCCCAGGAGGGCAGATGCCTGTCTGAGGGGTTGGCAGCAGCAGCAGCTGCAGTGAAACCCCAGGAAAGGCAGTTTGGCAGTATCAGGGTCTGTGCTACAGACCACTGGGATCATGGGATTGTGCCAACTATGCCAGGATGGCATAGAGGGGGCAATTCCATGATCATAGACATGTTACATGGCCATATTCAAAGTTACCATTGTGAAGCTACATATAGGTAGTGACCTATATGTAGTGCACGCGTGTAATGGTGTCCCCGCACTCACAAAGTCCGGGGAATTGGCCCTGAACAATGTGGGGGCACCTTGGCTAGTGCCAGGGTGCCCTCACACTAAGTAACTTTGCACCTAACCTTTACCAGGTAAAGGTTAGACATATAGGTGACTTATAAGTTACTTAAGTGCAGTGTAAAATGGCTGTGAAATAACGTGGACGTTATTTCACTCAGGCTGCAGTGGCAGGCCTGTGTAAGAATTGTAAGAGCTCCCTATGGGTGGCAAAATAAATGCTGCAGCCCATAGGGATCTCCTGGAACCCCAATACCCTGGGTACCTCAGTACCATATACTAGGGAATTATAAGGGTGTTCCAGTAAGCCAATGTAAATTGGTAAAATTGGTCACTAGCCTGTTAGTGACAATTTGAAAGAAATGAGAGAGCATAACCACTGAGGTTCTGATTAGCAGAGCCTCAGTGAGACAGTTAGGCACCACACAGGGAACACATACATATAGGCCACAAACTTATGAGCACTGGGGTCCTGACTAGCAGGGTCCCAGTGACACATAACAAACATACTGTAAACATAGGGTTTTCACTATGAGCACTGGGCCCTGGCTAGCAGGATCCCAGTGAGACAGTGAAAACACCCTGACATACACTCACAAACAGGCCAAAAGTGGGGGTAACAAGGCTAGAAAGAGGCTACTTTCTCACAGGGGGGACAATTCCATGATCCCCCGGGTCTCTAGCACAGAACCCGGGTACTGCCAAACTGCCTTTCTGGAGTCTCCACTGCAGCTGCTGCTGCTGCCAACCACTCAGACAGGTTTCTGCCCTCCTGGGGTCCAGGCAGCCCTGGCCCTGGAAGGCATAACAAAGGATTTCCTCTGAGAGAAGGTGTAACACCCTCTCCCTTTGGAAATAGGTGTGAAGGCTGGGGAGGAGTAGCCTCCCCCAGCCTCTGGAAATGCTTTGATGGGCACAGATGGTGACAATCTCTGCATAAGCCAGTTTACACCGGTTCAGGGATCCCCCAGCCCTGCTCTGCCGCGAAACTGGACAAAGGAAAGGGGAGTGACCACTCCCCTGACCTGCACCTCCCAGGGGAGGTGCCCAGGGCTCCTCCAGTGTGTCCCAGACCTCTGCCATCTTGGAAACAGAGGTGTCTGTGGCACACTGGACTGCTCTGAGTGGCCAGGGCCAGCAGGTGATGTCAGAGACTCCTTCAGATAGGCTCTTACCTGTGTTACTAGCCTATCCTCCTTCCTAGGTAGCCAAACCTCCTTTTCTGGCTATTTAGGGTCTCTGCTTTGGGGAATTCTTTAGATAACGAATGCAAGAGCTCACCAGAGTTCCTCTGCATCTCCCTCTTCACCTTCTGCCAAAGGATCGACCTCTGACTGCTCAGAACACCTGCAAAACTGCAACAAAGTAGCAAGACGACTACTAGCAACCTTGTATCGCTTCATCCTGCCGGCTTTCTCGACTGTTTCCAGGTGGTGCATGCTCTGGGGGTAGCCTGCCTCCTTCTTGCACCAGGAGCTCTTAAGAAATCTCCCGTGGGTCGATGGAATCTTCCCCCTGCAACCGCAGGCAATACTGGCAAGACTGCATCACCGGTCCTCTGGGTCCCCTCTCAGCATGACGACTGTGGTCCCTGGAACTCAGCAACTCTGTCCAAGTGACTCCCACAGTCCAGTGACTCTTCAGTCCAAGTTTGGTGGAGGTAAGTCCTTGCCTCCCCACGCTAGATTGCATTGCTGGGTACCGTGTGATTAGAAGCTGCTCCGGCTCCTGTGCACTCTTCCAGGATTTCCTTCATGCACAGCCAAGCCTGGGTCCCCGACACTCTAACCTGCAGTGCACAACCTTCTGAGTTGTCCTCTGGCTCCGTGGGACTCCCTTTTCTGACTTCAGGTGGACTCCGGTTCACTTTTCTTCAAAGTGCCTGTTCAGGTACTTCTGCGGGTGCTGCCTGCTTCTGTGAGGGCTCCCTGACTTGCTGGGCGCCCCCTCGGTCTCCTCATCCAAGTGGCGACATCCTGGTCCCTCCTGGACCACAGCAGCATCCAAAAACCCTTACCGCGACCCTTGCAGCTAGCAAGGCTTGTTTGCGGTCTTTCTGCGTGGGAACACCTCTGCATGCTTCTTCACGACGTGGGACATCCATCCTCCAAAGTGGAAGTTCCTAGTCCTCTTCGTTCTTGCAAAACACCAAGCTTCTTCCATCCAGTGGCAGCTTCCTTGCACCTTCAGCTGGCATTTCCTGGGCTCCTGCCCACTCTCAACACTGTCGCGACTCTTGGACTTGGTCCCCTTGTCTTACAGGTACTCAGGTCCGGAAATCCACTGTTGTTGCATTGCTGGTGTTGGTTTTCCTTGCAGAATTCCCCTATCACGACTTCTGTGCTCTCTGGGGGTTGTAGGTGCACTTTACACCTACCTTTCAGGGTCTTGGGGTGGGCTATTTTGCTATCCCTCACTGTTTTCTTACAGTCCCAGCAACCCACTACAAGCTCACATAGGTTTGGGGTTCATTCGTGGTTCGCATTCCACTTTTGGAGTATATGGTTTGTGTTGCCCCTATACCTATGTGCTCCTATTGCAATCTACTGTAACTTTACATTGTTTGCATTACTTCCTTTTGCTATTTACTGCATAATTTTGGTTTGTGTACATATATCTTGTGTATATTTCTCATCCTCATACTGAGGGTAGTCACTGAGATACTTTTGGCATATTGCCTTAAAAATAAAGTACCTTTATTTTTAGTATATCTGTGTATTGTGTTTTCTTATGATATTGTGCATATGACACCAGTGGTATAGTAGGAGCTTTACGTGTCTCCTAGTTCAGCCTAAGCTGCTTTGCCATAGCTACCTTCTATCAGCCTAAGCTGCTAGAAACACCTCTTCTACACTAATAAGGGATAACTGGACCTGGCACAAGGTGTAAGTACCTCTGGTACCCACTACAAGCCAGGCCAGCCTCCTACACTAAGTTGCTGCCACCAATAATGGGTGCCAATCCCATTTCTGATCTCTCCTTCTCTATACCGGGGAACTGGCTCTGCAGAGCTAATTGTTGCCCATTCTTGCTCAAAGGAGGTCCTCTTCATTGAGGCTGCCCACAATGTTCCCAAAGGAGCTGGGCTCCTGTAGGAAGTTGGCTCTGTGTGTACTATTTCAACGTAAGAAATAGCATGCACAGAGTCCAAGGGTTCCCCTTAGAGGTAAGATAGTGGCAAAAAGAGATAATTCTAATGCTCTATTTTGTGGTAGTGTGGTCGAGCAGTAGGCTTATCAGAGGGTAGTGTTAAGCATTTGTTGTACACCCACAGGCAATAAATGAGGAACACACACTCAGAGACAATTCCAGTATTTTGTATATGAAAAATACCTTTTCTTAGTTTATTTTAAGAATCACAGGTTCAAGATTTACAAGTAATACTTCAAATGAAAGGTGTAGGAAGTTGGCTCTGTAGAGACAATTCCAGGCCAATAGGTTTTTGTATAGAAAAATATATTTTCTTAGTTTATTTTAAGAACCACAGGTTCAAGATTTACAAGTAATACTTCAAATGAAAGGTATTTCATGGAGGAACTTTAGGAACTTTGAATTAGCAAAATAGCATATACAGTTTTCAAATAAATTACATATAGCTATTTTAAAACTAGACACAGTGCAATTTTCAACAGTTCCTGGGGGAGGTAAGTGTTTGTTAGTTTTTGCAGGTAAGTAAAACACCTACGGGGTTCAAGTTTGGGCCCAAGGTAGCCCACCGTTGGGGGATCAGAGCAACCCCAAAGTTACTGCAGCTCAGGGCCGGTCAGGTGCAGAGGTCAAAGTGGTGCCCAAAACGCATAGGCTTCAATGGAGAAGGGGGTGCCCCGGTTCCAGTCTGTCAGCAGGTAAGTACCCGCGTCTTCGTAGGGCAGACCAGGGGGGGTTTTGTAGGGCACCGGGGGGACACCAGTCAGCACAGAAAGTACACCCTCAGCGGCACAGGGGCGGCCGGGTGCAGTGTGCAAACATGCCTCGGGTTCGCAATAGGATTCAATGGGAGACCAAGGGGTCTCTTCAGCGATGCAGGCAGGCAAGGGGGGGGGGGGCTCCTCGGGGTAGCCACCACCTGGGCAAGGGAGTGGGCCACCTGGGGGTCGCTCCTGCACTGGAGGTCGGACCCTTCAGGTCCTGGGGGCTGCGGGTGCAGAGTTTTTACCAGGCGTCGGGTCTTTGAAGCAGGCAGTCGCGGTCAGGGGGAGCCTCGGGATTCCCTCTGCAGGCGTCGCTGTGGGGGCTCAGGGGGGCCAACTCTGGCTACGCACGGTCTCGTAGGTGCCGGGGAGTCCTCCCTGTGGTGTTTGTTCTCCACAAGTCGAGCCGGGGGCGTCGGGTGCAGAGTGCAAAGTCTCACGCTTCCGGCGGGAAACGTGTGTTGTTTCAAAGTTGCTTCTTTGTTGCAAAGTTGCAGTCTTTGGGGAACAGAGCCGTTGTCCTCGGGAGTTCTTGGTCCTTCTAGATGCAGGGTAGTCCTCTGAGGCTTCAGAGTTTGCTGGACCCTGGGAACGCGTCGCTGGAGCTGTTATGCCGCAGCACTCGCCGCGGCGCTCGCCGCGGCCGGGGGCTCAGGTTGCCGCGGCGCGGCACGTTAATTCTGCCACAGCCGGCGCCCGGGTCGCGGAGAGTGCTGCGGCCGACGCTCAGGTCGCGGGGTTGCCGCGGCTCGAGCGAGAGCCATGGAGGCTCCAAGGAGCCGGTCTAGGGGTCGCGGCACTCGCCGCTTCCCTTATTTCAAGTACTGCCATAAAGGCAGACGCAGCAGAGCCTGAGACCCCGAGGGGGTTTCAGGCATGGCCGCATACAGCGCATTATGCGCTTAACATTTATTTTTCTTGCATGTCCATTACCTGCCCACCACTTACCGATGTTCCTAGAAACAAACCGAACCCTTGCACTTGGGGTACTTTATACTTGCCTTTTCTCTTCCCAGCATGCTGACCGCTTCCTCTCTGCCCAGCATGCATTGTTTAACGCACATACCTTATTCACTATTGTTTTCTTTTCCCCAATCCAAGATGGTGGTGTTCTACTTCCTGTTTCCTATTTCCTGTCCAGGGGTATATAAGGGGATTCCAACTGCTTGTCCATTGCGTTGCAACACTCCTTGGTGGTAGTCACGCTCCGATTGATTTCCTTCTGCGAATCTTGTGTGTCCCTGACCTGCCTTGTTTTCCAGCCTTCCTGATCTTCGGTCCTAACGCCCTGGTGTTCTCCTTTCGTTTCAGGGAGTTCCTGTGGAGGTTTTTTACCCTACTGGGGTTTTTCCTCTGGGACTCCTTCTGGAGGGCACGGACTGTAGTGGTTCGCTCATACCAAACAGCACCGTGGCTACCGGAAGGGGTCGCCCCTACCTCGGCCAGAGCAGAACCCGCCGGAACAAGGGCCGTTCCCCTACGCCTCTCAGCTGCGACGGTAAGACCATTGAAAACCGTGACAGATTGCAACGCCCAAAATTCCAGTTGCAGTCCGGTACTATGGATAACCCAGTGGCAAACACGGAACCTACTAACCAGGACCTGCTGGCGACGATACAACAACAGGCTCAAGAACTCCAGCAGTTACGTACTGAGAATACTGTTTATCGACAAGCCTTTGCCTCCAGGACCACAGATGTCCCTGCAGTAGCCACCACTACACCTCGTTTTTCCGGAGATCCTACCAAATTAAAAGAATTCCTGGATGCCTTGACGGTGTACTTTGCCTTTCGCCCCTCGCAATTTGTACAAGAGAAGACCAAGGTGGGGTATTTGATTAGTGCCTTATCAGGGCCAGCATTGGCTTGGGCCACATCTCTAGTAACCAGAAACGATCCCTGTCTATCTAATTATTCCACCTTTATCACTACTTTTAAACAGATGTTTGAATGCCCTGGACTCGAGGCGTCAGCAGAAGAGGCTCTTTGCGAAGTCCAACAAGGGAGTCAAGATGTATTACAATACATCACCCATTTCAGACAATTAGCAGCAGAAACAACCTGGGTGGAACGTACCTTGGTGACACTCTTCCGTAGAGGTCTCAGAGAGGACATTAAAGATGAATTAGTGCACTCTGCTAGAATAGAAAACCTCAAAGGATTGATGGACCAGGCACTAACGATAGAATATCGGTTGAATGAACGAAGAATGGAGAAAAAGAAGAGTCGTTTGCCATCTCACTCAGTACCATCTCGCTCCTTCGCCCATCGTACCGAGGAAGTCCGTCCTGAACCCAAAGGGGAATACCGAGGAAGAGCCCATGCAGATTGACACGGCTCGAGGACCTTTATCCGCCAGTGAAAGGGAACATAGACGAAGGAAGGGGCTTTGTCTATATTGTGGTGCAGCTGGTCACCTAATTCGCGCTTGCCCCATTCGTCCAACCAAGCCCTTGGGAAACGCCAACTCCCGTCCTCAGTAAGAAGGGTGAGGACGGGATATCGTGATATACCTTCTATTTGCTCTTCCAGGGAGGAAGAAACTGCTCTTTTTCTCTTACCAGTTACCCTCCATTTAACTGATGGTCGGGAAGAAAGAACTTTGGCCTTATTGGACTGCGGAGCCAGTGGCCTCTATTTAGATGAAACCTGGGCCAAAGAACGACAGATAACACAAATACCCAAGGAAGTACCAGAACAGGTACATACCGTTGATGGGTCACTCTTGGCCTCTGGACCTGTACAATATACCACCCCTACCTTCTGTTTACAGTTTGGAAAACACCAGGAAATTCTTTCGTTTGACTTAATTTCATCACCACACCACGTCATGATCCTGGGAATTCCATGGCTTACACGGCACAATCCTTACATCAACTGGGAAACAAAAAACATTTTGTTGTCCTCCCATTTTTGTCAACACCACTGCTATCCCGCCGGGGATTATTGGTCCCCAAAAAGCCTCTCAACAGCACCTTCTCAGGTGGGAGGATCCATTAATGTCCTACAGGGAGTTCCCAGACATTACCAGGACTATGTCGATGTATTCCAGAAGCCAGAAAAGCCTGAACTGCCACCCCACAGAGAATACGACTGTGCCATCCCTTTAGAACCAGACACAGTGGTTCCTTTTGGGCGGATGTACTCTCTCACAGAACCAGAGAAACAAATTTTGAAGGAGTACCTAGATGAGAACCTACAAAGTGGGTTGATTACTCCCTCCTCTTCACCCGCCGGGGCTCCTCTTTTCTTTGTACCAAAGAAAACCAAAGATTTGCGTCCCTGTATCGATTTCAGAGGGTTAAACAGGATCACTATTAAAGACCGGTATCCATTACCCCTCATAAAGGACATCTTAGAAGCAGTCAGAGGAGCCAAGAGATTCACCAAGCTGGATCTCCGAGGAGCCTATCATCTACTAAGAATATGAGAAGGTGATGAGTGGAAGACCGCCTTTAGAACACCTTTTTGTCACTACGAATATAGAGTAATGCCATTCGGACTCACTAATGCCCCGTCCATCTTTCAAAGATTCATGGATTCTATCTTTTCTGATCTTTTGCAACAAACAGTGGTGGTGTATCTTGACGATATCCTAATCTATTCGGTTCATCCAGAGGAACATTCCAAGCACGTTCGCCAAGTCTTAGAGAGACTCCGACAACATCATTTGTTCTGCAAGCCTGAAAAATGCGAGTTTGATCAGACAGAAGTAAAATACTTGGGATACTGTATAAACCAAACCGGAGTTGCCATGGACTCAGACAAAGTACAGGCTATATTGAATTGGCCATCTCCTTCTTCCATCAAGGAGACTCAATGTTTTCTGGGACTAGCCAACTTCTACCGACAGTTCATAGCAGACTTTGCCCAGAGAACCAGCTTCATTACTCAAACCCTCAAAAAGGAACATCTAAAGAAAGGTTTTTGTTGGACACCAGGCGCAGAGTCAGCCTTTCAGGATTTAAAGAAAGCCTTTATTCAAGCCCCTATTCTTCGACACCCAGACACCAGCAAACAATTCATTGTTGTCACAGACGCCTCAGAAAGAGCCATTGGGGCTGCCTTGTTACAAAAAACAAGACGATGATGACCTAGAACACCCTGTATTTTATCTATCACACATTCTATCTGATTCTGAGCGAAACTATTCCGTGCTAGAACGCGAATTACTCGCCTTAAAAGTCGCGTGCACCGAATGGAGACACTTTTTGATGGGATCAAAGGAACCCTTTGAAGCCCGGACCGATCACAGAAACCTACAGTGCTTAAGAAACTTTCAGTGCCAAAATAGCCGGCAGGCTCGATGGGCCTTCTTCTTCAGCCAATATGACTTCTATATCACCTACATCCCTGGTTCTCAGAACATCCTGGTGGATGCCCTGTCCCGACGTTATCCTGGGTGCGGTGATTCCGCTGTTCAAAACATATTTGACAACAATAAAATTATAGGGGTAGCACAGACTTTTTTAGATCAAGTCAAATCCGAATATGCCCGTCTACACGAAACAGAACAAAAAAAGTTACGTCCGCAACTGCACACAGATCATGACTATTATTATCATGATAAGGCCCTGTTTTTACCCACTAAAGCAGTGCAAATCGAAGCTTTACGCATGTGCCATGATTCCCCTACCGCAGGTCATCGAGGAATGAAAGCCACTCAAGATCTTTTGCTTCGCTCTTTCTGGTGGCCAACTCTCAAGGCTGACACTGAGGCATATGTGTTATCCTGTCCTACATGTGCTCAAGCCAAGACACCCCGAACCAGACCTGTGGGGTTACTTCGCCCATTACCTGTTCCCCCAGGCCCATGGCATACCATATCCACAGATTTTATGTGCGCATTACCTTCCTCAATGGGAAACCACGTCATAATGGTAACTGTGGACTCCTTCACCAAGATGGCCCACTTCACGGCCTTAAGAAAGTTACCAACGGCAAAGGAGTTAAGTCAGATCTTTACTCAAGAAATCTTCAGGCTACATGGGTTACCCCAAGTCATCATATCGGACAGGGGTCCTCAATATATCTCCCGATTCTGAAATCAATTCTGTAAGACCTTGGGAATCAAGGTGGCCTTATCATCCGGGTTCCACCCTCAAACTAACGGACAAACGGAACGACTCAATCAGGGTCTCGAACAGTACTTACGTAGCTCCTGTAATGCTACACAAAGTAATTGGGCTCCCTACTTACCGCTTACAGAATTCTCCTATAACAATTCACTACACAGTGCCTCTAAGGTCTCTCCTTTCTATGGCTCCTACGGTTTCCATCCTAGGGCTTTCCCAACTCCCCTGAGAGATAACTCCAATCTTCCTGCCATCTACTCCTACGTTCGACAGCTACGGGGTATACAACGAATTATCCATTCCAACCTTGTATCCACCAAGTCCCGCATGAAGAAAATAGCAGATAGGAGACGCTGTGCGGCTCCTCCATATCAGGTCCATGACAAAGTCTGGCTCTCCTCTAGATTCCTACCTCTCCGACTCACCCAAAACAAATTTTAACCCCGCTTTTATGGTCCCTTTCTAATTCTCAAGAAAATCAACCCAGTGTCTGTGCGTCTTCGCCTACCTCGGACGTGGAAGATCCACACAGTATTCCATGTCTCGCAACTGAAACCTTACCGTCCTGATCTTTTTCATAGGCAGTTGCCCTGCCCCCCTCCTCTGTTGGTTGACAATGTGCCTGAGTACGAAGTTCAGGAGGTCTGTGACTCTCGGTTTTTCCATGGGCACCTCCAATACCTTATTCATTGGAAGGGATACCCTTTGAGTGAGTGTTCCTGGGAGGATGCCTCTTCAGTCCATGCTCCTCTTTTGATCCGCCGCTTTTTTCGGCTCTTCCCTCACAAACCCGGGGCCTCGGGGGGGGCATACTGTTATGCCGCGGCACTCGCCGCGGCGCTCGCCGCGGCCGCGGGCTCAGGTTGCCGCGGCGCGGCACGTTACTTCTGCCACAGCCGGCGCCCGGGTCGCGGAGAGCGCCGCGGCCGACGCTCAGGTCGCGGGGGTTGCCGCGGCTCGAGCGAGAGCCATGGAGGCTCCAAGGAGCCGGTCTAGGGGTCGCGGCACTCGCCGCTTCCCTTATTTCAAGTACTGCCATAAAGGCAGACGCGGCAGAGCCTGAGACCCCGAGGGGGTTTCAGGCATGGCCGCATACAGCGCATTATGCGCTTAACATTTATTTTTCTTGCATGTCCATTACCTGCCCACCACTTACCGATGTTCCTAGAAACAAACCGAACCCTTGCACTTGGGGTACTTTATACTTGCCTTTTCTCTTCCCAGCATGCTGACCGCTTCCTCTCTGCCCAGCATGCATTGTTTAACGCACATACCTAATTCACTATTGTTTTCTTTTCCCCAATCCAAGATGGTGGTGTTCTACTTCCTGTTTCCTATTTCCTGTCCAGGGGTATATAAGGGGATTCCAACTGCTTGCCCATTGCGTTGCAACACTCCTTGGTGGTAGTCACGCTCTGATTGATTTCCTTCTGCGAATCTTGTGTGTTCCTGACCTGCCTTGTTTTCCAGCCTTCCTGATCTTCGGTCCTAACGCCCTGGTGTTCTCCTTTCGTTTCAGGGAGTTCCTGTGGAGGTTTTTTACCCTACTGGGGTTTTTCCTCTGGGACTCCTTCTGGAGGGCACGGACTGTAGTGGTTCGCTCATACCAAACAGCACCGTGGCTACCGGAAGGGGTCGCCCCTACCTCGGCCAGAGCAGAACCCGCCGGAACAAGGGCCGTTCCCCTACGCCTCTCAGCTGCGACGGTAAGACCATTGAAAACCGTGACAGGAGCAGTGTCTTTAGAAGGGGGGAGACAGGCCGGTAGAGCTGGGGCCAAAGCAGTTGGTGTCTCCGTCTTCTCTGCAGGTTTTTCAGTTCAGCAGTCCTCTTCTTCTTAGGTTGCAGGAATCTGAGTTCCTAGGT
The DNA here is from genome assembly GCF_031143425.1 of Pleurodeles waltl. Lineage (NCBI taxonomy): Eukaryota > Metazoa > Chordata > Amphibia > Caudata > Salamandridae > Pleurodeles > Pleurodeles waltl. The sequence goes on from NC_090446.1 coordinate 147,214,024, forward strand.
TCTGGGGAGCACCTAAATACTGAATTTAGGGATGTGTTTAGGTCTGGGGGGTTAGTAGTCAATGGCTACTAGCCCTGATAGTGGCTGATGGAGGATTTCTAAAAGTCAGAGTCACCTCAGCTCAGGATACCTTAGGGGCTGTCCTGACTGGCCAGTGACTCCTCCTTGTTTTTCTCATTATCTCCTCAGGCCTTGCCGCCAAAAGTGGGGCCGTGGCTGGAGGGGGCGGGCAACTCCACTAGCTGGAGTGCCCTGGGGTGCTGTAACAAAGGGGGTGAGCCTTTGAGGCTCACCGCCAGGTGTTACAGTTCCTGCAGGGGGAGGTGAGAAGCACCTCTACCCAGTACAGGCTTTGTTACTAGCCACAGAGTGACAAAGGCACTCTCCCTATGTGGCCAGCAACATGTCTGGTGTGTGGCAGGCTGCTAAAACTAGTCAGCCTACATGGGTAGTCGGTTAAGGTTTCAGGGGGCACCTCTAAGGTGCCCTCTGGGGTGTATGTTACAATAAAATGTACACTGGCATCAGTGTGCATTTATTGTGCTGAGAAGTTTGATACCAAACTTCACAGTTTTCAGTGTAGCCATTATGGTGCTGTGGAGTTCGTGCATGACAGACACCCAGACCATACAGGGTGTGCCAATTTTGGAAACAAAAGTACAGGTTAGGGAAAGAACACTGGTGCTGGGGCCTGGTTAGCAGGCCTCAGCACACTTTCAAATCATAACTTGGCATCAGCAAAGGCAAAAAGTCAGGGGGTAACCATGCCAAGGAGGCATTTCCTTACAGCTCCCCTGTGTGAGATCCAGATCCTGTGAGCACTATCCTTGGAGTCAAGAGCATTTGGACCCTGTCCTCCCTTATTATGTTAGGAGGGGGAAGTTCATCCTCCTGCTCCCTAATTACTTCTCCATTTGAGTAGAGGTCTTCCTCCTAAGTAGGGTGCTCCTTTGCATACTCTGACAAGAGCTGAATCTTAGTAGGGTTGGAACCAGTTTTAATTTTTCTTAAACCACAGAGGGACCTTAGCTTCTTCATCTTAAGATGGAGGTAAGGGGTAAGGTTGAGTTCCACCACCATGTCCTCTGAGCTGCTCATTTTGTTTCTTTTAGGAACTAAAAACTACTTCTAGCTTCTTACCCCTAACTATGGTAACTTCTACATCTAAAAAATAAATTCTAAAGGGTACTTAACCATGGCCCTAGGAGGACTTTTTTAAATGTAGAAACAATTGGCTATTCAAAAATCAATTGAATCTAAAGGCACTTAGTTGTGTGATCAGATAATGGCTGAGTAGTCCAGAGCAAGGTCATAGACCCGACCGCTAATCCACTGTACACAGAGTCCAGGGGGTTCCCCAGAGGCTTAAAAAGACTAAAGTAGATAATACTTATGCTCTCTTTTGTGGTAGGGTGGTCGAGCAGTTAGGCTTATCAGAGGGTATTGCAAAGCATCTGTTGTACACACACAGTCAGGAAATGAGGAACACACTCAATGGCTAATTCCAGGCCAATTGGTTTATAGAGCAAAAATAGATTTTGTTACTTCATTTCTAGAACCAGAAGGGACTAGTGTGAGGAATTGGGTGAAGCCACAGACTGGATACGTCTCAAGATACTGGTATGCTTTTTGCCTCTATGGTTTCTGCAGAGAGGGAGAGTTATTTGCTGTGTTGATGTGGAGGAGGGCCGAGGTCCTTGACTTTCAGTTGCTCTCGTTGGCAGTCAAGACTAATGTCTTGACAAACATGCTGCAAACAGGGGTCTCCCCCTTAGAACCGCTACTCTTGTTCAATGAAGCACTCACAAATGTCCTTCTTGGAACATGGTTCAAACCTAGCCCAGGGGCTCCTGTGAATAGGATGATTACCCACTGCCACTGCCCCATTCCAGGGGACCCTAACTTCCTCGCTCAACACCCTATCCCAGAGAGTTTGGTGGTCTGTCTCAACCTCCTATGTAAGCCTTGGCACATTCCCTACTGCATCCCCAGACAGGGTGTCCAAGAAGCTGGACACTTCCGGGAAGAAGATGTTTTCTTCAACCAGCGTGGCATTGCAGTCTGTGAACACTGCATGCCTTGTGGGCCGCTACTCCTACACGCTGTGGACATGGATGCACAGGTGCCGCCAACGGTCCCGGAGGAGGCCCTGGTTGTGCTCTCTCAGGCTGTGTCCGACAGGGGTGATTCAGCTAAGTTACCTATCCATTGTGGACTTGACACAGTCTACTAACCGGGAAGAGCAGTTTCATTATTGGTGGCTTTGAGCTGCCATACCTGGTTGAGGACGACTGGCTTTTCAGGGGATGTCCAATCAACTCTGATGGACATGCCCTTTCATGGCTCCTGTGTCTTCGGAGACAAGGCAGATTAGGTGCTGAATAGCATAAAAGACCGTCTGGCTGCCCTCATTCCATCATGGGCATTCAGTTGGTGGCATGATTCGTTATCACCTACCCCACTCGCAGTTCATAACATCGGACAGGTAGGTTTTGGCAATTGTCCAAGGGGCTACTCCCTCCCCTTTGTGACCACCCCTCCCCATGTCACCATCTTACGACAGGCTGATGGAGGATCATCGATCCCTTCTCTGCCAGGAAGTCACGTCTCTCTTGAAGAAGGGAGCCATAGAGTGGGTACTGACGCCAAAAGAGGGTTGTGGTTGCTATTCCTGCTATATTCTGGTGCCAAAGAAGGATGGAGGCCTTTGTCCTATCCTAGATCTATGGCCCTTCAATGACTTCCTCAAGAAGGAGAAATTCAAAATGCTCACGTTAGTTCAGGCCCTGTCTGCCCAGAACGCAGGAGACTGGATGGTAGCGTTGGACTTGCAGGACACATATTTCCATATTCCCAACCTTTGTGCTTACCGGCGTTATCTGTGGTTCACAGTGGGCTATGAGCATTTTCAGTTTGTTGTGCTCCCTTTTGGCCTTATCAGCACCCATCGTGTGTTCACCAAAGTGATAGTTTTGGTTGCAGCTAATCTGCGGAGATCAGGGGTTCCAGTGTCCCCCATCTCAACGAGTGGCTGTTAAAGTCCGGCTGACCAAATGCTGTTGTCTCCCACCTCCAGACTACGGCAGACTTCTTGCTTTTGTTGGAGTTCACTATCAACATGCCAAAGTCACACCTGACTCCCTCTCAGATGCTCCCTTTCATCTGAACTGTTCTGGACACAGTGCAGTTTCGGGCTTATTCTGCCGAATGGCAAGTACATGATATTCAGGCTGTGATACCAGTATTTCAGCCTCTATCCTGGGTTTTGGTGAGACTTCTAAGGCTGCTGGGCCTCATGGCCTCCTGGATCCTGCTAGTGATGCATGCCCGTTTGCATATGCGGGCTCTGCAGTGATACCTGACATTTTAGTGGGGGGAATCTCTCTGATATGGTCCAGATCTTGCAGGGAACTGCAAATTGGGTCAGTGGCAGATTCCTCTCCATTCCTCAACCAGATCTAATGGTAGTGAGAGATACGGCAATCCTGGTATGGGGTGGGCATCTGAGAGAGGTGGAGATCAGAGGACTGTGGCCTCCGGTGGAACCTGGACTTCACATCAACCTGCTGGAGCACAGAGCGATCTGTTTGGCATTGAAATCCTTTTTACCCTTCATCAAATGAAGGCTAGTGTAGGTGTTCAGGGACAACACCACTGCCATGTGGTACTTCAACAAACAGGGCGTAGTGGGGTCATGGACCCTCTGTCAGGGGACTCTGCACCTCTGGGCATGGCTGAATGGTTAGGGCATTTCCCTAATGGTTCATCACCTGGCAGGCTCTCTTAATGTCAGGACAGACAAACTCAGCCAAAGATGTCTAGTAGATCACAAATGATGTCTCCAACTGGAAGTGGTGGAAACTCTCTTTCTGTAGTGGGGGTAGCCTTTCATAGATCTGCAGGGACAGCCTTGGTTAGATTTGTTCACCACTGCCGAGAACATACATTGTCGGAGGTTCTACACTTTAGAGTTTCCCAGGCGGCTTTCACTTGAAGACACTTTTCATCTTGAATGGAGCTTCGGTCTCCTGTATGCCCTTCTGCCAATACCATTCCTGCCCAGAGTTCACAAGAAGATCAGGAACAACCAGATTCGTAGAAGCTAGTAGCCCGAGCTGCTGAGCATGTCCATCTGTCCTCTGATCAGGCTGCCTCTCCAGAAGGATCTTCTGTCACAGCAGAAGGGGAGGGTTCTCGACTCGAACCTGTCAATGCTCTGTTTTCATGCATGGAGACTGAGCAGCGAAAGTTGACAGCTTTCAACCTTCCGCCCGAAGTCTGTAATGTTATCTTGGCAGTTCGGTGTCCCTCCACCAAGACGGTATACACCGGCTGTTGGAACATGTTCGTGGCATGGTGTATTGTGTACCAGGTTGACCTTTCATCTGCCCACGGCCCTCCCCCTTTCCTAAGTTCTTTTGTTTATTCTTACCCATGCCCAGCAGGGCTCTTCACTGGGCATGCTGAAGGGTTATTTGTCTACCATCTCCACCTTTCGGCGGTTGCTAGATCAGCACTCCCTCTTCAAGTCACATTTAAGAAATAGGTTTCTTAAAGGTCTGCAGCACATTTCCCCAGCTCCTTCCATTATGCCTCAAATGAACCTTAGCTTGGGTCTTACCTTTCAAAAGTGTGCTCCCTTTGAGAAGCTTCATACCTGCTCTTTTAGGTTCCTCACCATCACAACGGTCTTTCTGGTGGCAATTACATCTGCCAGATGGTTAGTGAACTGTAGGCTCTGTTATCTCAGCCTCCGAATCTTTGGACTTGAGTATCCTTCTTGCCAAAGGTGGTCACCCTGTTCCACGTTGGCCAGTCCCTCACCTTGCCTACATTATACACTTCACCTCACCATTGAAAGAAAAAGGAGGAACTCCTCCTTACAAAACCCAAATCCTGCGCCATCAAGCCTCCGCACTCACAAGACCTCTGCAACTCCCTCTCCAGCTACTTCCACCGCAAGATCGCAGACATACACGAAAGCTTTATAACGCCGTCACCCACCATCACCACCACCGACACAGTCAACCCCACAGCACCCTGCCGCACCAACGTACTGAGCACCTTGACCCCTGCCAACGATGAAGATACCAGCAAAACCATGAGCACCATCCACTCAGGCTCTCCAATAGACCTCTGCCCCCACTACGTCTTCAACAAGGCCAGCCAAATCATCGCTCCCCAGCTCCGGTCAGTCATCAACAGCTCCTTCGAGACCGCCACCTTCCCAGATATTTGGAAACACACTGAAGTCAACGCCTTGCTCAAAAAACCCAAAGCAACCCCCGAAGACCTCACAAACTACCGGCCTATCTCTCTACTACCCTTTCCCGCGAAGGTCATAGAGAAGATAGTCAACAAACAACTGTCCCGCTTCCTGGAGGACAACAACATACTCGACGTCTACCAGTCTGGATTTCGCAAAAAAAAACACAGCACCGAGACCGCCCTCATCGCCTGCACTGACGACATCAGGACCAGACTTGACAAGGATGAAACTGTTGCCCTCATCCTTTTCGACCTCTCTGCAGTCTTTGACACCGTATGCCACAAAAACCTTCGCACACGCCTCTTCGACTCAGGAATTCGCCACAAAGCCCTGGACTGGCTCACCTCCTTCCTCTCCGAAAGAACCCAAAGAGTTCGCCTCCCTCCATTCCGGTATAAAGCCACCAAGACCATATGTGGAGTCCCCCAAGGATCCTCACTCAGCCCCACCCTCTCCACTATCTATATGGCTCCCCTCGCCAGCATCATCCTCCCCCACAGTCTCAACATCATTTCCTACGCCGACGACACACAGCTCATCCTGTCCCTCACGAGGAACCCCTCTACCACCAAAAACAACCTCCACGCCGGACTCCTCGCCATCACTAATTGGATGACAGCAAGCCACCTGAAGCTGAACTCAGGAAAAACCGAGATCATCATTGTCGGACCCAACAAGACAGCATGGAATGACTCATGGTGACCTGCCACCCTAGGACCGACACCCATGCACATAATCTCGGCTTCATACTAGACTCGTCTCTTTCCATGACTCAGCAAGTCAACACCATATCATCCTCTTGCTTCAACACCCTCTATATGCTACGCAACACCTTCAAGTGGATTCCAATAGAAACCAGAAGAACGGTCACCCACGCCCTCGTCAGCAGCAGACTGGACTACGGCAACGCCCTCTACGCAGGGACCACAGCCAAGCTTCAGAGAAAACTCCAGCGCGTCTAGAACGCAGCCGCACGTCTCATCCTCAACCTCCCCTGCCGCGAGCACATCTCCGCCCATCTCAGATCTCTACACTGGCTGCCCATCAACAAAAGGTTCATCTTTAAAATCCTAATCCACGCTCACAAAGCCCTCCACAACACTGGACCGGCCAACTTCAAAGAAAGACTTAACTGCCACATCCCGACCGGCCAGCTCCACTCCGCCTACCTTGCCCTTGCAACAGTCCCCCGCATCCAACGCACCACCTCCGGCGGCAAATCCTTCTCCCACCTCGCCGCCAAAGCCTGGAACTCCCTCCCCACCAACCTACGCAAGACCTGGGACCTCATAGCCTTCAAAAAGCGCCTCAAAACATGGCTCTTCGATCAGTAGCACCCTCCCCCCCAACCCCCAATGCCTTGAGACCCTACCGGGTGAGTAGCGTGCTTAACAAATTATTGATTGATTGATTGATTGACTCCACCAGCTGGACCCAAAAAGAGTTTTGTTATTCTGCCTCGACCACACAAAACCTTTCCTGGGGGACAATCAACTCTTCATGGAGTATGTCAGAGCCAGGAAAGGGGAGGGGATACAGAAACGAGCCATCTCCCTGTGAATTCTGCTCTGCATTAAAATCTGCTACGCATTGGCCAAGAAGAAACCGTAAGTGAGCTTCAGTATTCATTCCACCTGAGCAAAGGCTACAGCCAATGCATAGGCACTCTCAAGTTTGGTCCTCGACATTTGCCAGACAGCAATGTGGGCTTCACTGCACACACTCACTGAGCACTACTGCCTGGACAGGCAGCTCCATCAGGATGGGCACTAGCCCATTCGGACCTGTAGGATTTTCTGGTCTAAATCGAGTTTGCAGACTTTCCTCCGGGCAGGTATTGCTTGGGTATCTATTCTAAGGTAAGGAATCTGGTGCTAGAAGTGTCTATCAGATGAACAAGTTACTTACCTTCGGTAATGCCCTTTCTGGTAGAAACCCTAGCCACACATTCCTTAGCGACCCACCCATCCTCCCTGCTCTGCGAACAGATTTTTAGACGCAGGGCTATTCCTTTCAGGGCCCTAGTTCCACACAACTGTGGTCAGTGTTCTTCATGGCTTCACGCTTCTGGTGTGGAAAGTCACAAAAAGTAACTGACGTCAGAATGCTGGGGTGACGCCTATATAAACATTGAGTATATCATGTCTAGTGCAGAGTTCGCCGCTGACAGCATGTGGAGCCAAATGGCGCCACTTACTGATGCGCAGGTATACTGCTCACGAAAAATTTCCGGATCCAGTTTAACACCAGGGGATAATTCTAAGGTAAACAATCTGCAGCTAAATATAGTCTCTACCAGAGAAGGCATTTCCGAAGGTATGTAACTTGTTTGTTAATTTAAATATACATTTTGTACTTTTAACTACTAAGTCTATGTGATATATTTTGATTATCAACTTGTAGGTGTGTTTCCCATACATCTATTTGCCAGTTTGTTCTGTGTGGGGTGGGCATCAACTTCTTGGTTTCCCACAACTTGCAGCAGGGAATTTTGGTTTAGCGTCCTTATGTTAATGCAGAAAAGGGAAATGTTCCTGAATTTATGCCACTGCTGCAAGTATATGTTTTAATTGGTTTCCAAATGTAGTTGAGTATGGGTGGCAACAACAATCTTTTTCAAGGAAATGCAGCTATATGAGATCTGAAGAGCATGCACTTTGAGCATGATTCAGAGTTTCGCCGACAGGATACTCCTTCGTAAACATGATGGAGTACCCTGTCTGCCAAACTCTTTGACTGCCCACTGTAGGAAAGTACCATCTTACCTGGCATGTTACCCCCATTTTTCACTGTATGTATGTTGTTTTAGCCCTTGTGTCACTGGGATCCTGCTAGGCAGGACCCCAGTGCTCATAGTATGTGCCCTGTAAGTGTTCCCTGTGTGGTGCCTAACTGTATCACTGAGGCTCTGCTAACCAGAACTTCAGTGTTTATGCTCTCTCTGCTTTCTAAATTTGTCACTGCAGGCGAGTGACTAAATTTACCAATTCTCATTGACACACTGGTACACCCATATAATTCCCTTGTATATGGTACTTAGGTATTGGGGTTCTAGGAGATCCCTATGGGCTGCAGCATTTCTTTTGCCACCCAGGGGGAGCTAAGACAATTCTTACACAGGCCTGCCACTGCAGCCTGAGTGAAATAACGTCCATGTTATTTCACAGCCAGTTTCACTGCACATATGTAAATTATAAGTCACTTATATGTTTAACCTTCACTTAGTGAAGGTTGGGTGCCAAGTTACTTAGGTGGTCATTACAACATTGGCAGTAAAAGCCACTTACCGCCGTGCAGAAGACCGCCAACACACCGCCGCGGCCACGGAAATCCGCCACAGCTATTATGACCCACAGCTCGGAATCCTCCAAAAATCAGACACCCACACAAATCCGCCACACCAAAGATCAGTGATAAACTGGCGAAAACAAAACCTCCACCGTCACGCCAACAGAAATACGCCCACACTATCACGACACACGAATCCACGCGGCGGTCTTTCAAACTCGGTATTCCGTTGGCGGTACACACCGCCGCGCTCAAAATACACACACTCTTACAAAACACAGCCCCACTGAACAATTCAAAATACACACACCTGAAACACATACACACACCCAATACAATATAAAACACACACCCACATCACCCACAAACCATTACGACAACAAATCACGAACTAAGGCCAGAGAGAGACACTGTAGGAGGCTGGACTGGCTTTTAGTGAGTACCAAGGGGTACTTGCACCTTGCACCAGGCCCAGTTATCCCTTATTAGTGTATAGGGTGTCTAGCAGCTTAGGCTGATAGATAATGGTAGCTTAGCAGAGCAGCTTAGGCTGAACTAGGAGACGTGTGAAGCTACTACAGTACCACTTAGTGTCATATGCACAATATCATAAGAAAACACAATACACAGTTATACTAAAAATAAAGGTACTTTATTTTTATGACAATATGCCAAAGTATCTTAGAGTGTACCCTCAGTGAGAGGATAGGAAATATACACAAGATATATATACACAATAGCAAAAATATGCAGTATAGTCTTAGAAAACAGTGCAAACAATGTATAGTTACAATAGGATGCAATGAGGAAACATAGGGATAGGGGCAACACAAACCATATACTCCAAAAGTGGAATGCGAACCACGAATGGACCCCAAACCTATGTGACCTTGTAGAGGGTCGCTGGGACTATTAGAAAATAGTGAGAGTTAGAAAAATAACCCTCCCCAAGACCCTGAAAAGTGAGTGCAAACTGCACTAAAGTTCCCCTAAGGACAAAGAAGTCGTGTTAGAGGAATAATGCAGGAAAGACACAAACCAACAATGCAACAACTGTGGATTTCCAATCTGGGGTACCTGTGGAACAAGGGGACCAAGTCCAAAAGTCACAAGCAAGTCGGAGATGGGCAGATGCCCAGGAAATGCCAGCTGCGGGTGCAAAGAAGCTTCTACTGGACAGAAGAAGCTGCAGTTTCTGCAGGAACGAAAAGGGCTAGAGACTTCCCCTTTGGTGGACAGATCCCTCTCGCCGTGGAGAGTCGTGCCGAAGTGTTTTCCCGCCGAAAGAATGCCAACAAGCCTTGCTAGCTGCAAATCATGCGGTTAGCGTTTTTGGACGCTGCTGTAGCCCTGGAGGGACCAGGAGGACGCAAATTGGACCAGGAGAGAGAGGGGACGTCGAGCAAGACAAAAAGCCCTCTCAGCAGCAGGTAGCACCCGGAGAAGTGCCAGAAACAGGCACTACGAGGATGCGTGAAACGGTGCTCACCCGAAGTCGCACAAAGGAGTCCCACGTCGCCGGAAACCAACTTAGAACATCGTGCAATGCAGGTTAGAGTGCCGTGGACCCAGGCTTGACTGTGCGCAAAGGATTTCCGCCGGAAGTGCACAGGGGCCGGAGTGGCTGCAAAAGTCGCGGATCCCAGCAATGCAGCCCAGCGAGGTGAGGCAAGGACTTACCTCCACCAAACTTGGACTGAAGAGTCACTGGACTGTGGGGGTCACTTGGACAGAGTTGCTGGATTCGTGGGACCTCGCTCGTCGTGCTGAGAGGAGACCCAAGGGACCGGTAAAGCAGCTTTTTGGTGCCTGCGGTTGCAGGGGGAAGATTCCGTCGACCCACGGGAGATTTCTTCGGAGCTTCTGGTGCAGAGAGGAGGCAGACTACCCCCACAGCATGCACAAGCAGGAAAACAGTCGAGAAGGCGGCAGGATCAGCGTTACAGAGTTGCAGTAGTCGTCTTTGCTACTATGTTGCAGTTTTGCAGGCTTCCAGCGCGGTCAGCAGTCGATTCCTTATCAGAAGGTGAAGAGAGAGATGCAGAGGAACTCGGCTGAGCTCATGCATTCGTTATCTAAAGTTTCCCCAGAGACAGAGACCCTAAATAGCCAGAAAAGAGGGTTTGGCTACCTAGGAGAGAGGATAGGCTAGCAACACCTGAAGGAGCCTATCACAAGGAGTCTCTTACGTCACCTGGTGGCACTGGCCACTCAGAGCAGTCCAGTGTGCCAGCAGCACCTCTGTTTCCAAGATGGCAGAGGTCTGGAGCACACTGGAGGAGCTCTGGACACCTCCCAGGGGAGGTGCAGGTCAGGGGAGTGGTCACTCCCCTTTCCTTTGTCCAGTTTCGCGCCAGAGCAGGGCTAAGGGGTCCCCTGAACCGGTGTAGACTGGCTTATGCAGAATTGGGCACCTCTGTGCCCAACAAAGCATTTCCAGAGGCTGGGGGAGGCTACTCCTCCCCTGCCTTCACACCATTTTCCAAAGGGAGAGGGTGTCACACCCTCTCTCAGAGGAAGTTCTTTGTTCTGCCATCCTGGGCCAGGCCTGGCTGGACCCCAGGAGGGCAGATGCCTGTCTGAGGGGTTGGCAGCAGCAGCAGCTGCAGTGAAACCCCAGGAAGGGCAGTTTGGCAGTACCAGGGTCTGTGCTACAGACCACTGGGATCATGGGATTGTGCCAACTATGCCAGGATGGCATAGAGGGGGCAATTCCATGATCATAGACATGTTACATGGCCATATTCGGAGTTACCATTGTGAAGCTACATATAGGTAGTGACCTATATGTAGTGCACGCGTGTAATGGTGTCCCCGCACTCACAAAGTTCAGGGAATTGGCTCTGAACAATGTGGGGGCACCTTGGCTAGTGCTAGGGTGCCCTCACACTAAGTAACTTTGCACCTAACCTTTACCAGGTAAAGGTTAGACATATAGGTGACGTATAAGTTACTTAAGTGCAGTATAAAATGGCTGTGAAATAACGTGGACGTTATTTCACTCAGGCTGCAATGGCAGGCCTGTGTAAGAATTGTCAGAGCTCCCTATGGGTGGCAAAAGAAATGCTGCAGCCCATAGGGATCTCCTGGAACCCCAATACCCTGGGTACCTCAGTACCATATACTAGGGAATTATAAGGGTGTTCCAGTAAGCCAATGTAAATTGGTAAAAATGGTCACTAGCCTGTTAGTGACAATTTGGAAAGAAATGAGAGAGCATAACCACTGAGGTTCTGATTAGCAGAGCCTCAGTGAGACAGTTAGTCACTACACAGGTAACACATTCAGGCACACTTATGAGCACTGGGGCCCTGGGTTACCAGGGTCCCAGTGACACATACAACTAAAACAACATATATACAGTGAAAAATGGGGGTAACATGCCAGGCAAGATGGTACTTTCCTACACAACCCCCCCCCCAAACGAAGGACAATAAGACTAGCCATGACCTGATGAGTCTTCATTGTCTAAGTGGAAATATCTGGAGAGTCCATCTGCATTGGAGTGGCTACTCCCAGGTCTATGTTCCACTGTATAGTCCATTCCCTGTAGGGATATGGACCACCTCAACAATTTAGGATTTTCACCTTTCATTTGTTTTAGCCAAAGTAGAGGTTTGTGGTCTGTCTGAACAATGAAGTGAGTGCCAAACAGGTATGGCCTCAACTTCTTCAGAGCCCAGACCACAGCAAAGGCCTCCCTCTCAATGGCAGACCAACGCTTTTCTCTAGGGGTCAACCTCCTACTAATAAAAGCAACAGGTTGATCCTGGCCCTCAGAATTAAGTTGTGATAGGACTGCCCCTACTCCTAATTCAGATGCATCAGTTTGGACATAGAATTTTTTAGAGTAACAAGGGCTTTTCAGGACAGGTGCAGAGCACATGGCCTGCTTCAGCTCCTCAAAAGCTTTCTGACAGTTTGCTGTCCATAATACCTTTTTAGGCATCTTTTTTGAAGTGAGGTCATTAAGAGGGGCTGCAATGGAGCCATAGTTCTTAATGAACCTCCTGTAATACCCAGTGAGGCCTAGGAAGGCTCTCACCTGAGTCTGTGTAGTAGGGGGAACCCAATCAATAATTGTTTGCATTTTCCCCTGTAGTGGTGCAATCTGTTCCCCACCAACAAGGTGTCCCAGATAAACCACCTTACCCTGCCCTATCTGGCACTTTGAAGCCTTGATAGTGAGGCCTGCCTTTTGCAGGGCCTCCAAAACTTTCCATAGGTGGACCAGGTGATCATCCCAGCTGGAGCTAAAGACAGCTATATCGTCCAAATATGCTGCACTGAAAGCTTCCAGCCCTTGCAGGACTGTGTTCACCAACCTCTGAAAAATAGCAGGTGCATTTTTCAAACCAAAAGGCATTACAGTAAACTGGTAATGTCATCCAATGGTAGAAAATGCAGTCTTAGGTTTAGCATCTTCTGACAATTTGATCTGCCAATACCCTGCAGTCAAGTCAAAAGTGCTTAGATACTTGGCAGATGCCAGTGTATCTATGAGCTCATCTGCCCTGGGTATAGGGTGAGCATCAGTTTTGGTTACCAAGTTGAGACCTCTATAGTCTACACAAAACCGCATTTCCTTCTTTCCATCTTTGGAATGGGGTTTTGGTACCAGTACCACAGGAGAAGCCCATGGACTGTCAGAGTGCTCAACCACTCCTAGTTCTAACATTTTCTGGACCTCTTGCTTTATGCAGTCCCTGACATGGTCAGGCTGCCTATAGATCTTACTTTTGACAGGTAAACTGTCTCCAGTATCTATAGTGTGCTCACACCAAGAAGTGGTGCCTGGCACAGTAGAGAAGAGTTCAGAGAATTGATCTAGGAGATTTATGCAATTGTCTTTCTGCTCAGCAGTAAGACAATCAGCCAAAACTACACCTTCCACAAGAGCATCTTGTTCTGTGGAAGAGAAGAGATCAGGTAGAGGATCACTGTCTTCTTCCTGTCCCTCATCAGTTGCCATGAGCAGGGTGAGATCAGCCCTGTCATAGTAGGGTTTCAGGCGGTTGACATGGAGCACCCTAAGGGGACTCCTGGCAGTGCCTAAGTCAACTAAATAGGTGACTTCTCCCTTCTTTTCAACAATTGTGTGGGGTCCACTCCATTTATCTTGGAGTGCTCTTGGGGCCACAGGCTCCAAGACCCACACTTTCTGCCCTGGTTGGTACTGAACCAAAACAGCCTTCTGATCATGCCATTGCTTCTGGAGCTCTTGGCTGGCCTGAAGGTTTTTACTGGCCTTTTTCATGTACTCAGCCATTCTTGATCTGAGGCCAAGTACATAATCCACAATGTCCTGCTTAGGAGCTTTTAAAGGTTGTTCCCAACCCTCCTTTACAAGTGTGAGTGGACCCCTAACAGGGTGTCCAAAAAGAAGTTCAAAGGGGCTGAAGCCCACTTCTTTCTGGGGTACCTCCCTGTAGGCAAAAAGGAGGCATGGTAGAAGGATATCCCATCTCCTGCGGAGTTTTTCAGGGAGACCCATAATCATGCCTTTGAGAGTTTTATTAAATCTCTCCACCAGTCCATTTGTTTGTGGATGATAGGGTGTTGTGAACTTGTACGTTACACCACACTCCTTCCACATGGCCTTTAAGTATGCAGACATGAAATTGCTTCCTCTGTCTGATACTACTTCCTTTGGGAAGCCCACCCTGGAAAATATTCCCAGGAGGGCCTTTGCCACTGCAGGTGCTGTAGTGGTCCTTAAAGGAATAGCTTCAGGATATCTTGTGGCATGGTCCACTACCCCCAAGATAAACCTATTGCCTGAAGCAGTAGGAGGGTCAAGGGGGCCAACTATGTCAACCCCTACCCTTTCAAAGGGAACCCCAACCACAGGCAGTGGGATAAGGGGTGCCATTGGGGTGCCACCTGTCTTGCCACTGGCTAGACAGGTTTCACAGGACTTACAAAATTCCTTTGTGTCCTCAGACATTCTAGGCCAATGAAACAGGGGAACAAGCCTGTCCCAAGTTTTCATTTGTCCTAGATGCCCAGCTATGGGAATGTCATGTGCCAGTGTTAGAAGGAACTTTCTGTACTCCTGAGGAATCACTAATCTCCTGGCAGCTCCAGGTTTAGGATCCCTATGCTCAGTGTACAAGAGGTTGTCCTCCCAGTAAACTCTGTGAGAGTCACTGACATCCCCATTAGCCTGTTTGACAGCTTGCTGTCTGAGACCCTCTAATGTGGGACAGGTTTGCTGTGCCACACTCAGCTCCTCCCTGGCAGGCCCCCCTTCACCCAAAAGCTCAGCAGTGTCTGCTTCCAGCTCCTCTGGTGTAGGTTCTGCACAGGGAGGGAATTCTTCTTTCTCAGAAGTTGAATCCACTGTAGAGGGAGGGATAGTAGGAAGTGGTTTGCTTCTACTAGCCCTAGCTTTAGGGAGCACTTGGTCCATTGTTCCAGAATCCAAGCTTCCCTGTCCTTTTTGCTTTTTGGCCTGAGCCCTTGTCAAAGCAAAAATATGCCCTGGGATGCCCAGCATTGCTGCATGGGCCTCCAACTCCACATCTGACCAAGCTGATGTCTCAAAAACATTCCCTAATAGACAGTCTACAGGTAAATCTGAAGCTACCACAACTTTCTTTGGACCAGTAACCCCCCCCCAGTTGAGATTAACAACAGCCATGGGGTGGCTAAGTGTGTTGTTGTGAGCATCGGTTACTTGGTACTGGTGACCAAGTAGGTGTTGTTCAGGGTGGACTAGTTTCTCTATGACCATAGTCACACTGGCACCAGTGTCCCTGTAGGCCTGAACCTCAACACCATTTATTAGGGGTAGCTGCTTGTACTTATCCATATTAAGGGGACAAGCAACTAAGGTGGCTAAATCAATAGCCCCCTCAGAGACTAACACAGCCTCTGTGGCCTCCCTAACAAGGCCAACCCCAACTAAGTTACCAATAGTGAGCCCAGCTACTCCCTTGGATTGGCTATTAGTAGGTTTGCTCCCACCACCACTGCTATTAGTAGGGACACTAGGGGTAGCAGTAGGGGTTGTAGTGGTAGGAGCATTGGTGCTTTTCTTTGGACAACTGGGATCTGTTGTCCAATGGCCTTTTATTTTACATAAATAGCACCATGGTTTCTTTTCCTTGTTCTGATTAAAAGAGGATTTGGGCCCACCACCCCCACCAGAGTGTTTTTGTGGGCCTGATGAAGACTCATTTTTAGATTTGTCCCCACCCTTGTCAGAAGACTTACCATCCTTTTTTTTGTTGCCATCTTTGTCACCCCCTGTATGAACTTTTCTGTTCACCCTTGTTCTGACCCATTTGTCTGCCTTCTTTCCCAATTCTTGGGGAGAGGTCAGATCAGAGTCCACCAAGTACTGGTGCAACAAATCAGACACACAATTATTAAGAATATGCTCTCTCAGGATCAAGTTATACAAGCTGTCATAATCAGTAACTTTACTGCCATGTAACCACCCCTCCAAGGCCTTCACTGAATGGTCAATGAAATCAACCCAGTCTTGTGAAGACTCCTTTTTGGTCTCTCTGAACTTTATCCTGTACTGTTCAGTGGTTAAGCCATAACCATCCAGGAGTGCATTCTTAAGAACTTGGAAATTATTAGCATCATTTTCTTTCACAGTAAGGAGCCTATCCCTACCTTTTCCACTAAATGATAGCCATAGGATAGCAGCCCACTGCCTTTGAGGGACATCCTGTACAACACAGGCCCTCTCAAGTGCAGCAAACCACTTGTTAATGTCATCCCCCTCCTTATAAGGGGGAACTATCTTATGCAGATTCCTGGAATCATGCTCTTTTGCAGGATGACTATGGGGAATACTGCTGCTGCCACCATGGGTATCTAAACCCAACTTCTGTCTTTCTTTCTCTAGTTCAAAAGACTGTCTATCCAAATCCAGCTGTTGCTTTTTAAGCTTCAGCCTGGTTTGTTCCACTCTCAACTTATTGAGTTCCCTCTCTAACATTCTGTCATCAGGGTTGGTGGGAGGGACATTCTTAGACACAGAAGAATGAACAGAAGGAGACCTGTCCCTTACAGAAGCCACCCTAACAGCTTGGCTAACAGAAACATCACTACCAGTATGGTGAGAATAAATGCTTTTGCTATGATGTGAGACAACACTATTTGTATGGTGAGGCTCTCCATCATTACCAACTATGCTAGACTGTCTAGTAATGGGCAGGCTAGGAAGTTTCTTTCCTGAATCTTTTCCTGGGGGAGTCCCTGGATCAGATTGGGAACCATTTGCTACTTTTTCAACAGATGTGGCCCCTATGGCCTTATCTTGTTCTCTAAGCATGTTAAGCAATAATTCCAAAGAAGGATTCTTCCCTACACTCAAACCTCTCTCTATGCAGAGACTCCTTGCTCCTTTCCAGCTAAGGTGATCATATGCAAGTTTGGACAGATCAACATGTTGGCCTGTGCCAGACATTTTTAGAGAGAGTTAAAGTGATAGAAAAAGAGAAAAAGTTTTCAGAACTTTTTAGAAAGACAGAAAAAAACTTTTTAAACTTTTAAGAACTTTTTGAAAGTTTAGAAGTACTTTTCAGCACTTAGAAAAGAGTGAAAAGAGGAAATGCAAAACGTTTTGGCTATGTGTATATACACTGACCTTGTTTTGTATATTTTTCTCTTATGAAAAGTACAATGACAAGAGTGGTAAGTAGTCTCAAAGCACTTATCCCACCACTGCACAACCAATGTAGGAGGCTGGACTGGCTTGTAGTGAGTACCAAGGGGTACTTGCACCTTGCACCAGGCCCAGTTATCCCTTATTAGTGTATAGGGTGTCTAGCAGCTTAGGCTGATAGATAATGGTAGCTTAGCAGAGCAGCTTAGGCTGAACAAGGAGACGTGTGAAGCTACTACAGTACCGCTTAGTGTCGTATGCACAATATCATAAGAAAACACAATACGCAGTTATACTAAAAATAAAGGTACTTTATTTTTATGACAATATGCCAAAGTATCTTAGAGTGTACCCTCAGTGAGAGGATAGGAAATATACACAAGATATATATACACAATAGCAAAAATATGCAGTATAGTCTTAGAAAACAGTGCAAACAATGTATAGTTACAATAGGATGCAATGGGGAAACATAGGGATAGGGGCAACACAAACCATATACTCCAAAAGTGGAATGCGAACCACGAATGGACCCCAAACCTATGTGACCTTGTAGAGGGTCGCTGGGACTATTAGAAAATAGTGAGAGTTAGAAAAATAACCCTCCCCAAGACCCTGAAAAGTGAGTGCAAAGTGCACTAAAGTTCCCCTAAGGACAAAGAAGTCGTGTTAGAGGAATAATGCAGGAAAGACACAAACCAACAATGCAACAACTGTGGATTTCCAATCTGGGGTACCTGTGGAACAAGGGGACCAAGTCCAAAAGTCACAAGCAAGTCGGAGATGGGCAGATGCCCAGGAAATGCCAGCTGCGGGTGCAAAGAAGCTTCTACTGGACAGAAGAAGCTGCGGTTTCTGCAGGAACGAAAAGGGCTAGAGACTTCCCTTTTGGTGGACGGATCCCTCTCGCCTTGGAGAGTTGTGCAGAAGTGTTTTCTTGCCGAAAGAACGCCAACAAGCCTTGCTAGCTGCAAATCGTGCAGTTACCGTTTTTGGACGCTGCTGTGGCCCTGGAGGGACCAGGAGGTCGCAAATTGGACCAGGAGAGAGAGGGGACGTCGAGCAAGACAAAGAGCCCTCTCAGCAGCAGGTAGCACCCGGAAAAGTGCCAGAAACAGGCACTACGAGGATGCGTGAAACGGTGCTCACCCGAAGTCGCACAAAGGAGTCCCACGTCGCCGGAGACCAACTTAGAACGTCGTGCAATGCAGGTTAGAGTGCCGTGGACCCAGGCTTGACTGTGCACAAAGGATTTCCGCCGGAAGTGCACAGGGGCCGGAGTGGCTGCAAAAGTCACGGTTCCCAGCAATGCAGCCCAGCGAGGTGAGGCAAGGACTTACCTCCACCAAACTTGGACTGAAGAGTCACTGGACTGTGGGGGTCACTTGGACAGAGTTGCTGGATTCGAGGGACCTCGCTCGTCATGCTGAGAGGAGACCCAAGGGACCGGTAAAGCAGCTTTTTGGTGCCTGCGGTTGCAGGGGGAAGATTCCGTCGACTCACAGGAGATTTCTTCGGAGCTTCTGGTGCAGAGAGGAGGCAGACTACCCCCACAGCATGCACAAGCAGGAAAACAGTCGAGAAGGCGGCAGGATCAGCGTTACAGAGTTGCAGTAGTCGTCTTTGCTACTATGTTGCAGTTTTGCAGGCTTCCAGCGCGGTCAGCAGTCGATTCCTTATCAGAAGGTGAAGAGAGAGATGCAGAGGAACTCGGCTGAGCTCATGCATTCGTTATCTAAAGTTTCCCCAGAGACAGAGACCCTAAATAGCCAGAAAAGAGGGTTTGGCTACCTAGGAGAGAGGATAGGCTAGCAACACCTGAAGGAGCCTATCACAAGGAGTCTCTAACGTCACCTGGTGGCACTGGCCACTCAGAGCAGTCCAGTGTGCCAGCAGCACCTCTGTTTCCAAGATGGCAGAGGTCTGGAGCACACTGGAGGAGCTCTGGACACCTCCCAGGGGAGGTGCAGGTCAGGGGAGTGGTCACTCCCCTTTCCTTTGTCCAGTTTCGCGCCAGAGCAGGGCTAAGGGGTCCCCTGAAGCGGTGTAGACTGGCTTATGCAGAATTGGGCACCTCTGTGCCCAAGAAAGCATTTCCAAAGGCTGGGGGAGGCTACTCCTCCCCTGCCTTCACACCATTTTCCAAAGGGAGAGGGTGTCACACCCTCTCTCAGAGGAAGTTCTTTGTTCTGCCATCCTGGGCCAGGCCTGGCTGGACCCCAGGAGGGCAGATGCCTGTCTGAGGGGTTGGCAGCAGCAGCAGCTGCAGTGAAACCCCAGGAAGGGCAGTTTGGCAGTACCAGGGTCTGTGCTACAGACCACTGGGATCATGGGATTGTGCCAACTATGCCAGGATGGCATAGAGGGGTCAATTCCATGATCATAGACATGTTACATGGCCATATTCGGAGTTACCATTGTGAAGCTACATATAGGTAGTGACCTATATGTAGTGCACGCGTGTAATGGTGTCCCCGCACTCACAAAGTTCAGGGAATTGGCTCTGAACAATGTGGGGGCACCTTGGCTAGTGCCAGGGTGCCCTCACACTAAGTAACTTTGCACCTAACCTTTACCAGGTAAAGGTTAGACATATAGGTGACTTATAAGTTACTTAAGTGCAGTGTAAAATGGCTGTGAAATAACGTGGACGTTATTTCACTCAGGCTGCAGTGGCAGGCCTGTGTAAGAATTGTCAGAGCTCCCTATGAGTGGCAAAAGAAATGCTGCAGCCCATAGGGATCTCCTGGAACCCCAATACCCTGGGTACCTCAGTACCATATACTAGGGAATTATAAGGGTGTTCCAGTAAGCCAATGTAAATTGGTAAAAATGGTCACTAGCCTGTTAGTGACAATTTGGAAAGAAATGAGAGAGCATAACCACTGAGGTTCTGATTAGCAGAGCCTCAGTGAGACAGTTAGTCACTACACAGGTAACACATTCAGGCACACTTATGAGCACTGGGGCCCTGGGTTACCAGGGTCCCAGTGACACATACAACTAAAACAACATATATACAGTGAAAAATGGGGGTAACATGCCAGGCAAGATGGTACTTTCCTACAGACACCACCATCAACAACACTAGCATCCACAGGCACACAACACCATCACCCACAGAACTTCCACGCACCGCACACTACACACCACTACATATCAGCACACTTATCACCCCACACACCACCCCACACATCACTTACACCACCCCATGGCATGGCAAAGACACCCCAGGTTCTCGGAAGAGGAGCTCAGGGTCATGGTGGAGGAAATCGTCCGGGTAGAGCCACAGCTATTCGGATCACAGGTGCAGCACACCTCCATTGTAAGGAAGATGAGCTATGGCGAAGAATAGTGGACAGGGTCAACGCAGTAGGACAGCACCCAAGAAATATGGATGACATCAGGAAGAGGTGGAACGACCTATGGGGGAAGGTGCATTCCATGGTCTCAAGGCACCACCTGCCGGTTCAGCGGACTGGCGGCGGACCCCCACCTCCTCCCCCACAACTAACAACATGGGAGGAGCAAGTCTTGGTGATTCTGCATCCTGAGGGCCTCGCAGCAGCACATACCCCCACCCTCACCCTCACCCCCATCACTCTCACTCCTCACAAATGTCCCAACATCACAAACCACACATCCTAACACCAAGCCCTGCATGCAACAACAAAGCATGGACATGAAAACACAATACACAGATATACTAAAAATAAAGGTACTTTATTTTTATTACAATATGCCTAAAGTATCTCAGTGACTACCCTCAGTATGAGGATGCCAAATATACACAAGATATATGTACACAATACCAAAGATATGCAGTAATAGCACAAGGAAGTAATGCAAGCAATGTAACGTTACAGTAGATTGCAATAGGAGCACATAGGTATAGGGGCAACACAAACCATATACTCCAAAAGTGGAATGCAAACCACGAATGGACCCCAAACCTATGTGAGCTTGTAGAGGGTTGCTGGGACTGTAAGAGAACAGTGAGGGTTAGAAAAATAGCCCACCCCAAGACCCTGAAAAGTAGGTGTAAAGTGAACCTATAACACCCAGAGAGCACAGAAGTCGTGATAGGGGGTTTCTGCAACTAAGACCAACACCAGCTAAGCAACAACAGCGGATTTCCAGACCTGAGTACCTGTGAAACAAGGGAACCAAGTCCAAGAGTCGCGACAATGTCGAGAGTGGGCAGATGCCCAGGAAATGCCAGCTGATGGTGCAAAGAAGCTACCACCGGATGGTAGAAGCTGTGGATTCTGCAAGAACGAAGAGGGCTAGAAACTTCCCCTTTGGAGGATGGATGTCCCACGTCGTGAAGAAGCTTGCAGAGGTGTTCCCACGCAGAAAGACTGCAAACAAGTCTTGCTAGCTGCAAGGGTCATGGTTAGGGTTTTTGGTTGCTGCTGTGGCCCAGGAGGGACCAGGATGTCGCTACTTGGATGAGGAGACAGAGGGGGCGCCCAGCAAGTCAGGGAGCCCTAACAGAAGCAGGCAGCACTTGCAGAAGTACAGGAACAGGCACTTGGAAGAGGAGTGAACCGGAGTCCACCCAAAGACACAAAAGGGAGTCCCACGACGCCGGAGGACAACTCAGAAGGTTGTGCACTGCAGGTTAGAGTGTCGGGGACCCAGGCTTGGCTGTGCATGAAGGAAATCCTGGAAGAGTGCACAGGAGCCGGAGCAGCTGCAAATCACACGGAACCCAGCAATGCAGTCTAGCGTGGGGAGGCAAGGACTTACCTCCACCACACTTGGACTGAAGACTCACTGGACTGTGGGAGTCACTTAGACAGAGTTGCTGAGTTCCAGGGACCACGCTCGTCATGCTGAGAGGGGACCCAGAGGACCGGTGATGCAGTCTTTTGTTGCCTGCGGTTGCAGGGGGAAGATTCCGTCGTCCCACTGGAGATTTCTTCAGAGCTCCTGGTGCAGAGAGTAGGCAGGCTACCCCCAGAGCATGCACCACCAGGAAACAGGCGAGAAAGCGGCAGGATAAGCGATACAAGGTTGCAGTAGTCGTCTTTGCTACTTTGTTGCGGTTTTGCAGGCGTCCTAAGCAGTCAGCGGTCAATCCTTTGGCAGAAGGTGAAGAGAGAAATGCAGAGGAACTCTGGTGAGCTCTTGCATTCGGTATCTGAAGAATTCCCCAAAGCAGAGACCCTAAATAGCCAGAAAAGGAGGTTTGGCTACCTAGGAAGGAGGATAGGCTAGTAACACAGGTAAGAGCCTATCAGAAGGAGTCTCTGACGTAACCTGCTGGCCCTGGCCACTCAGAGCAGTCCAGTGTGCCAGCACACCTCTGAATCCAAGATGGCAGAGGTCTGGGGCACACTGGAGGAGCTCTGGGCACCTCCCCTGGGAGGTGCAGGTCAGGGGAGTGGTCACTCCCCTTTCCTTTGTCCAGTTTCGTGCCAGAGCAGGGCTGGGGGATCCCTGAACCAGTGTAAACTGGCTTATGCAGAGATGGGCACCATCTGTGCCCATCAAAGCATTTCCAGAGGCTGGGGGAGGCTACTTCCCGCCAGCCCTGACACCTTTTTCCAAAGGGAGAGGGTGTAACACCCTCTCTCTGAGGAAGTCCTTTGTTCTGCCTTCCTGGGCCAGGCCTGGCTGGACCCCAGGAGGGCAGAAACCTGTCTGAGGGGTTGGCAGCAGCAGCAGCTGCAGTGAAACCCAGGGAAAGGCAGTTTGGCAGTACCCGGGTCTGTGCTAGAGACTCGGGGGATCATTGAATTGTCTCCCCAATGCCAGAATGGCATTGGGGTGACACTTCCATGATCTTAGACATGTTACATGGCCATGTTCGGAGTTACCATTGTGACGCTATACATAGGTAGTGACCTATGTATAGTGCACGCGTGAAATGGTGTCCCCGCACTCAAAAAGTCCGGGGAATTTGCCCTGAACGACTGTGGGGGCACCTTGGCTAGTGCCAGGGTGCCCACACACTAAGTAACTTAGCACCCAACCTTCACCAGGTGAAGGTTAGACATATAGGTGACTTATAAGTTACTTATGTGCAGTGTAAAATGGCTGTGAAATAATGTGGGCATTATTTCACTCAGGCTGCAGTGGCAGGCCTCTGTAAGAATTGTCAGAGCTCCCTATGGGTGGCAAAAGAAATGCTGCAGCCCTTAGGGATCTCCTGGAACCCCAATACCCTGGGTACCTCAGTACCATATACTAGGGAATTATAAGGATGTTCCAGTATGCCAATGTGAATTGGTGAAATTGGTCACTAGCCTGTTAGTGACAATTTGTAAAGCAGAGAGAGCAAAAACACTGAGGTTCTGGTTAGCAGAACCACAGTGAGACAGTTAGGCATCACACAGGGAACACATACATATAGGCCACAAACTTATGAGCACTGGGGTCCTGGTTAGCAGGGTCCCAGTGACACATAACAAACATACTGAAAACATAGGGTTTTCACTATGAGCACTGGGCCCTGGCTAGCAGGATCCCAGTGAGACAGTGAAAACACCCTGACATATACTCATAAACAGGCCAAAACTTTGGGTAACAAGGCTAGAAAGAGGCTACTTTCTCACACCTATGGGTCCAAGGAGCCAATGACGATGTACACCGGCGGTGACGGTACGCACCGCTGCGGACTTGACCGCCATTTTCTACCTGTTCAATCACTCGATACCTGATCTTCGACAGGAGAGGACCTACACTGCAAATGCTGCTGTGACCTTGGTCTGTAAGAGACAATGGCTCGAATGTCTGGGGAAAGGGCCCCTGCCTTCACATCGGAGGAGTTGGAGAAACTCGTGGACGGGGTCCTCCCTCAGTACACGCTACTCTACGGTCCTCCAGACAAACAGGTAAGTACAGTGGGAGGACCCTGGGGGTCTACCACAGACGGAGCACCCACTGCTGGAAAAGATAGGAGGACATTCGCCGCTGGAGCAAGAAGATGGCGGAGGCTCAGCTGTGGATGGCCTCCCAACATGGGAGGGGTACCCGTCGCACCATGACCCCCCTGATGTTCAGGATCCTGGTGGTGGCGTACCCGGAGTTGGATGGGTACTTGAGTGTGAGAAAGTAGCCTCTTTCTAGCCTTGTTACCCCCACTTTTGGCCTGTTTGTGAGTGTATGTCAGGGTGTTTTCACTGTCTCACTGGGATCCTGCTAGCCAGGGCCCAGTGTTCAGAGTGAAAACCCTATGTTTTCAGTATGTTTGTTATGTGTCACAGGGACCCTGCTAGTCAGGACCCCAGTGCTCATAAGTGTGGCCTATATGTATGTGTTCCCTGTGTGGTGCCTAACTGTCTCACTGAGGCTCTGCTATCCAGAACCTCAGTGGTTATGCTCTCTCATTTCTTTCAAATTGTCACTAACAGGCTAGTGACCAATTTCACCAATTTACATTGGCATACTGCAACACCCTTATAATTCCCTAGTATATGGAACTGAGGTACCCAGGGTATTGGGGTTCCAGGAGATCCCTATGGGCTACAGCATTTCTTTTGCCACCCATAGGGAGCTCTGACAATTCTTACACAGGCCTGCCACTGTAGCCTGAGTGAAATAACGTCCACGTTATTTCACAGCCATCTACCACTACACTTAAGTAACTTATAAGTCACCTATATGTCTAACCTTTACCTGGTAAAGGTTAGGTGCAAAGTTACTTAGTGTGTGGGCACCCTGGCACTAGCCAAGGTGCCCCCACATTGTTCAGGGCAACTTCCCCGGACTTTGTGAGTGCGGGGACACCATTACACGCGTGCACTACACTTAGGGCACTACCTATGTGTAGCTTCACAATGGTAACTCCGAATATGGCCATGTAACATGTCTATGATCATGGAATTGCCCCCTCTATGCCATCCTGGCATAGTTGGCACAATCCCATGATCCCACAGGTCTGTAGCTCAGACCTGGGTTCTGCCAAACTACCTTTCCTGGGGTTTCACTGCAGCTGCTGCTGCTGCTGCCAACCCCTCAGACAGGTTTCTGCCCTCCTGGGGTCCAGCCAGGCTTGGCCCAGGATGGCAGAACAAAGGACTTCCTCAGAGAGAGGGTGTTACACCCTCTCCCTTTGGAAAAAGGTGTCAGGGCTGGGGAGGAGTAGCCTCCCCCAGCCTCTGGAAATGCTTTCATGGGCACAGATGGTGCCCATTTCTGCATAAGCCAGTCTACACCGGTTCAGGGACCCCTCAGCCCTGCACTGGCGCGAAACTGGACAAAGGAAAGGGGAGTGACCACTCCCCTGACCTGCACCTCCCCTGGAAGGTGCCCACAGCTCCTCCAGTGTGCTCCAGACCTCTGCCATCTTGGAAACAGAGGTGCTGCTGGCACACTGGACTGCTCTGAGTGGCCAGGGCCAGCAGGTGACATCAGAGACTCCTTCTGATAGGCTCCTTCAGGTGTTGCTAGCCTATCTTCTCTCCTAAGTAGCCAAACCCTCTTTTCTGGCTATTTAGGGTCTCTGCTTTCGGGATTTCCTTAGATAACGAATGCAAGAGCTCATCAGAGTTCCTCTGCATCTCTCTCTTCACCTTCTGCCAAGGAATCGACTGCTGACTGCGCTGGAAGCCTGCAAAACTGCAACAAAGTAGCGAAGACGACTACTGCAATTCTGTAACGCTGATCCTGCCACCTTCTCGACTGTTTTCCTGGTGGTGCATGCTGTGGGGGTAGTCTGCCTCCTCTCTGCACTAGAATCTCCAAAGAAATCTCCCGTGGGTCGACGGAATCTTCCCCCTGCTACCGCAGGCACCAAAGAACTGCATCACCGGTACCCTGGGTCTCCTCTCAGCACGACGAGCGAGGTCCCTGGAATCCAGCAACTCTGTCCAAGTGACTCACACAGTCCAGTGACTCTTCAGTCCAAGTTTGGTGGAGGTAAGTCCTTGCCTCCCCACGCCAGACTGCATTGCTGGGAACCACGACTTTTGCAGCTACTCCGGCCTCTGTGCACTTCCGGTGGAAATCCTTTGTGCACAGCCAAGCCTGGGTCCACGGCACTCTAACCTGCATTGCACGACTTCCTAAGTTGTCCTCCGGCGACGTGGGACTCCTTTGTGCGACTTCGGGTGAGCACCGTTTCACTCCTCTTTGTAGGGCCTGTTCTGGCTCTTCTCCTGGTGCTGCCTGCTTCTGAGAGGGCTCCTTGTCTTGTTCCACGCCCCCTCTGTCGCCAGACGCAATTGGCAACATCCTGGTTCCTTCTGGGCTACAGCAGCATCCAAAAACACTAACTACCCGACTTGCAGCTAGCAAGGCTTGTTGGCGGTCTTTCTTCAGGAAAACACTTCTGCACAACTCTCCACGGCGTGGGGGATCCATCTTCCAAAGGGGAAGTCTCTAGCCCTTGTCGTTCCTGCAGAATCCTCAGCTTCTACTGTCCAGTAGCAGCTTCTTTGCACCCACAGCTGGCATCTGCCCATCTCCGACTTGCTTGTGACTTTTGGACTTGGTCCCCTTGTTCCACAGGTACCCTCGACTGGAAATCCATCGTTGTTGCATTGCTGGTTTGTGTCTTTCCTGCAGAATTCCCCTATCACGACTTCTATGTCCTTTGGGGAACTTTAGTGCACTTTGCACTCACTTTTCAGGGTCTTGGGGTGGGCTATTTTTCTAACCCTAACTGTTTTCTTACAGTCCCAGCGACCCTCTACAAGGTCACATAGGTTTGGGGTCCATTTGTGGTTCGCATTCCACTTTTGGAGTATATGGTTTGTGTTTCCCCTATCCCTATGTGTCCCCATTGCATCCTATTGTAACTATACATTGTTTGCACTGTTTTCTAATACTATTACTGCATATTTTGGTATTGTGTACATATATCTTGTGTATATTTGCTATCCTCATACTGAGGGTACTCACTGAGATACTTTTGGCATATTGTCATAAAAATAAAGTACCTTTATTTTTAGTATATCTGTGTATTGTGTTTTCTTATGATATTGTGCATATGACACTTGTGGTACTGTAGGAGCTTCACTCGTCTCCTAGTTCAGCCTAAGCTGCTCTGCTAAGCTACCATTATCTATCAGCCTAAGCTGCTAGACACCCTATACACTAATAAGGGATACCTGGGCCTGGTGCAAGGTGTAAGTACCCCTTGGTACTCACTACAAGCCAGTCCAGCCTCCTACATTGAGGGCATCACAGCAGCCACAAGGGGATGAGTACACTCTCATTCTGCTGAATTTCCGCGCAGTGGAGGGATCTGGGTGGGGGAGGTGGGCTGTGGGTTTCCCTAGGCCAGGACGAGTTCCGTAGGCAAGGTCCCTCCGTAAGGCAGGCCATGAGGCACCCCACCTCTGTAGAGTGCCAAGTACACCTAGTCATGCCCCTGTGTCATCCATGTGTGCAGATGTCGTCCATAGCCTATTAGGCCATTTCCCAGGAATTGAACAGTGGAGCCCAAGAGCGCGGCGTAGTGCAAGGGGCCTCTGTGTCTGTCGTGTCTGCCAACGGTAGCGATAATGCATGCACTCAACATGTCTTTCTTCTGTCGTCCCCCCCTTTCTGTGGTTTCCCTGTTCTTGTGTGCATTAGCATCATCAGACGGAGGAGCAGTGGCACCGAAGCACGAGGGGGCTGCATCCCACATGGCCATGGAGGGCCACACTACGGAATCGGACTTCACCAGTGGGACGGAGGGCGAGGGGAGCTCCACGGCGGGGACAAGAGCTGAGACCAGTGACACGGACTCGTCCTCTGATGGGAGCTCCCTTGTGGTGGCGGCAACATCTGTGCCCCCCCCATGTACAGGTACAGCCGCCACCCCCCCTTCCAACACCGCCCTCCCAGCAGCCCCTCAGCCTTCACCCCGTGCCCGCTCACCCGGGAGGGTGGGCATCACCTTTACCCCAAGCACCTCAGGCCCTGCCCCAGTCACCCCTGCTGCCCTCAGTGAGGAGGCCATTGACCTCCTCAGGCCCTTCACTGTTGGGCAGTCTACCATTTTGAATGCCATCCAGCGTGTAGAAAGGCAGTTGCAACAAACAAATACATTCATGGAGGGCATTCATTCTGGTCAGGTGGCCCTTCAGCGAGCATTTCAGACTCTGGCCTCAGCATTGTTGGCAGCCATTGTCCCTGTGTCTAACCTCCCCCCTCCAACTTCCTCCATCCAGAGCCAATCCCCTGTACCTCAGCCTATCCCAAGCACACCTACAGACCAGCATGCACACACCTCAACACTTAAGGGTAGCTCTGGCAAACATAAGCACCACACATCCCACAGGCACTCACGCAAGCATCACACACATGCAGACACACCAACATCCACTGCCTCCACTGTGTCCCCCTCCTCCTCATCTCCCTCCTCCCTCCTTGTCTCATCTACACTCAGAACTCCATGCACTACCTCTACAGCCACTACTACCATCACCAGCACACCCACCACCACACCCCGCTCACGTGCAGTCACCACCCCCACTACCATTCACACGTCCCCTGTGTCCTCTCCCAGTGTGTCTGTGATGCCCCCTCCCTAGATACACAAACGCAGGCACACACCCACCCCACAGTAATCCACCTCACGATAGCCTCCAGCACCCCACAGCCATCCACCTCACGATAGCCTCCAGCGCATGCACCTTCACCCAAAGTCAGCAAACGGACACCTCCTACTTCCACAACCTCTTCCTCCACTCCCAAACCCCCTACAGCTACCCGTCCCAGTGTGTCCAAAAAACGTTTCCTGTCCAACCTTGACCTCTTTCCCTCACCTCCCCCACCCCGTCCGTCTCCTAGGGCCCAAACTAGCACCTCAGCCACAACATCTCCGGGACCAGTGGTGCCTGTAGTCACCGGAATCTGGAGTGCACCGGTCACCAGGGCAGCCAGTGTGGCACGGAGCCACAGCACAGACAGTCCTCCACCTGTGAAGCATCAAAAGTTGGCCAGTGCCCGGCGGGAGAGGGGGAAGACTCCAGCCACCAAAGCCACTCCCAGGGGTACAGGTGGAAGTGTGGGAGTCAGCTGCGACACCTTCCAAAGTGGGGAAGGGGCACAAGAAAGTCAGCAAGTCTGGGAAGAGCAGCATGGCGGAGAAGACCGCCATCATCCCCGCTGCCCAGGAGGCCACCGTGAGCACAAGCCCAGCTGCCCAGGAAGCCACCCAGCACAAGCCCAGCTGCCCAGGAGGCCACCACCAGCACTAGCCAAGCCCAGCTGCCCAGGAGGCCACCTCCAGCACAAGCCCAGCTGCCCAGGAGGCCACCGTCAGCACAAGCCCAGCTGCCCAGGAGGCCACCGCCAGCACAAGCCCCACTGGGCCCTGAAGGACCACCAGCAAAAGCCCCGCTGGGCCATGAAGGACCACCAGCAAATGCCCCACTGGGACAGAGAGGACCGCCAGCAAAAGCCCTGCTGGGCCATGAAGGACCGCCAGCAAAAGCCCCGCTGGGGCAAAGAGGACCGCCAGCAAAAGCCCCACTGGGCCATGAAGGACCGCCAGAAAAAGCCCCGCTGGGACAGAGAGGACTGCCAGCACAAGCCCCGCTGGTCCATGAAGGACCGCCAGCAGCTGAGTCACTGCAAAGGAGGCCGCCGCTCCAAACACCGCTGAACAGGGCACTGTCGTCTCAAGCACCGCTGAACAGGGCACCGCCGTCTCAAGCATCGCTGAACAGGGCACCGCCGTCTCAAGCACCACTGAACAGGGCACCGCCGTCTCAAGCACCGCTGAACAGGGCACCGCCGCCTCAAGCACCACTGGCCCATGAGCGCCAAGGGCACTGACGTTACTGACTCCGTCACCGGCAGGATGAAGCACTCTGGGCACCATGCCCCCTCCAGAACCAGTGGAGAGATCCATCCACTACCTCTGTCCTTAGCAGGATGAAGCACTCTGGGCACCAGTCCCCCTCCAGAAACAGTGGAGAGATCCATCCACTACCTCTGTCCTTAGCAGGATGAAGCACTCTGGGCACCATGCCCCCTCCAGAACCAGTGGAGACTGTCATCCACTACCTCTGTCCTTAGCATGATGATGCACTCTGGGCACAAAGCCCCCTCCAGAACCAGTGGAGACTGTTATCCACTTGAGAGACTGTGGCTTTGCACTCCCCAGGATTGAACAGTGGGCAACCCACTGACTGTATAGACTTGAGAGACTGTGGCTTTGCACTCCCCAGGATTGAACAGTGGGCAACCCACCGACTGTAGAGACTTGAGAGACTGTGGCTTTGCACTCCCCAGGATTGAACAGTGGGCAACCCACCCACTGTAGAGACTTGAGAGACTGTGGCTTTGCACTCCCCAGGATTGAACAGTGGGCATGTGGCCCTCTCGTGGATTTGGCGTTGTGCACTCAACAGGCTAAGGTGCCCCCCCTTTCCCTCCCCCTGAGGTGCCTGTTTGCTTACTCTCTGATGCCCCTGCAGTGTTCTCTCCGTCATGGTCGGGGATCTTGTGTGGGCCTTGCCCATACCATGTGGGCCCAGTGTTCCACAGACTTAATTGGAGCACTACCTGGACTACTATGCTTGGTATATATTTTGTACATGGTGTATGTATATATATTTTTGCCTACTTGCTTTTAATATATTACAATAGTTACACTAATTTTCAATTGTCTTTGCATTCTTCCGAGAGGGTTGGGGGGCGGAACTGTGATGTGTCATGCTGTATTAGTGTGTGTGTTGTAGTGAGTGGGGGTGGGGGTGTTGCGTGTGTGTGTCCCTGTTTTTTCCCTCCCCCCTTCCCTGTGTCATAGGTGCAGTACTCACCGTGGTCTTCGCCGCCGGCGTTCATGCTCCTGGTAGAGGAGCAGGAAGACAATTGCAGGGAGTATGTGGATTTCCGGGTCCATGGCGTCCTCGTTCCTCGTGGGGTATGTAGAGGTGAGCGTTTTCCCTTCGAAGTCCTGTTTCCGCTGTGTTTTTATCCGCAGTGAATCCGCCCCGGAAAAGGTGGCGGATTGGCCTGTTGTGATACTGTGGGCGGTACATTGTCCTCTGCCCGTCTGTTGGCGGTGACTGGCGTGCTGTTTGTTTGTACTGCCGTGGCGGTTGGAGTGTTAAAGTGGCTGTCTTTGTTGGTGGTTTCCGCCACGGTCGTAATTGCTAATTTTTTACAGCCGGCCTCTTGGCGGTCTTACCGCCGCTTTTACACCGACCACCAGGGTTGAAATGACCACCCTAGTGTGTGGGCACCCTGGCACTAGCCAAGGTGCCCCCCCACATCATTCAGGGCAAATTCCCCAGACTTTGTGAGTGCGGGGACACCATTACACGCATGTACTATACATAGATCACTACCTATATATAGCGTCACAATGGTAACTCCGGACATGGCCATGTAACATGTCTAAGATCATGGAATTGTCACCCCAATACCATTCTGGTATTGGGGGACAATTCCATGATCCCCTGGGTCTCTAGCACAGAACCTGGGTGCTGCCAAACTGCCTTTCCGGTGTTTCCACTGCAGCTGCTGCTGCTGCCAACCCCTCAGACAGGATTCTGCCCTCCAGGGGTCTGGGCAGTCCCAGCCCAGGAAGGTAGAACAAAGGATTTCCTCTGAGAAAGGGTGTTATACCCTCTCCCTTTGGAAATAGGTGTGAAGGGCTGGGGAGGAGTAACCTACCCCAGCCTCTGGAAATGCTTTGATGGGCACAGATGGTGCCCATCTCTGCATAAGCCAGTCTACACCGGTTCAGGGATCCCGCAGCCCTGCTCTGGCGTGAAACTGGACATGGGAAAGGGGAGTGACCACTCCCCTGACCAGTACCTCCCAGGGGAGGTGCCCAGAGCTCCTCCAGTGTGTCCCAGACCTCTGCCATCTTGGAAACAGAGGTGTTGGGGGCACACTGGACTGCTCTGAATGGCCAATGCCAGCAGGTGACGTCAGAGACCCCCTCTGATAGGCTCTTACCTTTCTTGGTAGCCAATCCTCCTTTCTTGGTAGCCAAACCTCCTTTTCTGGCTATTTAGGGTCTCTCCTCTGGGGAATTCTTCAGATAACGAATGCAAGAGCTCACCAGAGTTCCTCTGGATCTCCCTCTTCGATTTCTGCAAAGGATCGACTGCTGACTGCTCCAGGACGACTGCAAAACCGCAACAAAGTAGCAAGACGACTACCAGCAACATTGTAGCGCCTCATCCTGACGGCTTTCTCGACTGTTTCCTGGTGGTGCATGCTCAGGGGGTCATCTGCCTTCACCCTGCACTGGTAGCCAAGAAGAAATCTCCTGTGGGTCGACGGAATCTTCCCCCTGCTAACGCAGGCACCAAAACACTGTATCACCGGTCCTCTGGGTCCCCTCTCATCCTGACGAGCTTGGTCCCTGGAACACAGGAACTCTGTCCAAGTGACTCCCACAGTCCAGTGATCCTTCAGTCCAAGTTTGGCGGAGGTAAGTCCTTGCCTCCCCATGCTAGACTGCAAAGTGTGGACTGCGTGATTTGCAGCTGCTCCAGCTCCTGTGCACTCCTCCAAGGATTCCTTTGTGCACTGCCTAGCCTGGGTGTAGGAAAGTACCTTAATGCCTGGCATGTTACCCCCATATCTCACTGTATGTGTGTTGTTTTAGCCCTTGTGTCACTGGGACCCTGCTATTCAGGGCCCCAGTGCTCATAGTATGTGCCCTGCATGTGTTCCCTGTGTGGTGCCTAACTGTATCACTGAGGCTCTGCTAACCAGAACCTCAGTGTTTATGCTCTCTCTGCTTTCCAAATTCGTCACTACAGGCTAGTGACTAAATTTACCAATTCATATTGGCATACTGGTACACCCATATAATTCCCTTGTATATGGTACTGAGGTGCCCAGGGTATTGGGGTTCCAGGAGATCCCTATGGGCTGCAGCATTTCTATTGCCACCCATAGGGAGCTCTGACAATTCTTACACAGGCCTGCCACCGCAGCCTGAGTGAAATAACGTCCAGGTTATTTCACAGCCATTTACCACTGCACATAAGTAACTTATAACTCACCTATGTGTTTAACCTTCACTTAGTGAAGGTTGGGTGCCAAGTTACTTAGTGTGTGGGCACCCTGGCACTAGCCAAGGTGCCCCCACATCGTTCAGGGCAAATTCCCCAGACTTAGTGAGTGCGGGGACACCATTACACGTGTGCACTACACATAGGTCACTACCTATGTATAGCGTCACAATGGTAACTCCGAACATGGCCATGTAACATGTTTATGATCATGGAATTGTCACCCCAATACCATTCTGGTATTGGGGTGACAATTCCATGATCCCCCGGGTCTCTAGCACAGAACATGGGTCCTGCCAAACTGCCTTTCCGGGGTTTCCACTGCAGCTCCTGCTGCTGCCAACCCCTCAGACAGGTTTCTGCCCTCCTGGGGTCCAGGCAGCACTGGCCCAGGAAGGCAGAACAAAGAATTTCCTCTGAGAGAGGGTGTTACATCCTCTCCCTTTGGAAATAGGTGTGAAGGGCTGGGGAGGAGTAGCCTCCACCAGCCCCTGGAAATGCTTTGATGGGCACAGATGGTGCCCATCTCTGCATAAGCCAGTCTACACCGGTTCAGGAATCCCCCAGCCTTGCTCTGGCGCGAACTGGACAAAGGAAAGGGGAGTGACCACTCCCCTGACCAGTACCTCCCAGGGGAGGTGCCCAGAGCTCCTCCAGTGTGTCCCAGACCTCTGCCATCTTGGAAAAAGAGGTGTTGGGGGCACACTGGACAGCTCTGAGTGGCCAGTGCCAGCAGGTGACGTCAGAGACTCTTTCTGATAGACTCTTATCTTTCTTGGTAGCCAATCCTCCTTTCTTGGTAGCCAAACCTCCTTTTCTGGCTAGTTAGGGTCTCTGCTTTGGGGAATTCTTCAGATAACGAATGCAAGAGCTCACCAGAGTTCCTCTGCATCTCCCTCTTTGACTTCTACCAAGGATCGACTGCTGACTGCTCCGGGACGCCTGCAAAAACGCAACAAAGTAGCAAGTCGACTACCAGCAACATTGTAGCGCCTAATCCTGCTGGCTTTCTCAACTGTTTCCAGGTGGTGCATGCTCTGGGGGTAGCTTGCCTTCACCCTGCACCAGAAGCTCTGAAGAAATCTCCCGTGGGCCGATGGAATCTTCCCCCTGCTAACGCAGGCACCAAAAGACTGCATCACCGGTCCTCTGGGTCCCCTCTTATCCTGACAAACGTGGTCCCTGGAACACAGCAACTCTGTCCAAGTGACTCCCACAGTCCAGTGACTCTTCAGTCCAAGTTTGGTGGAGGTAAGTCCTTGCCTCCCCACGCTAGACTGCAAACTGTGTACTGTGTGATTTGCAGCTTCTCCGGCTCCTGTGCACTCTTCCAGGATTTCCTTTGTGCACAGTCTTGCCTGGGTCCCCAGCACTCCCTCCTGCAGTGCATAACTGTAGGAGGCTTGACTGGCTTGTAGTGAGTACCAAGGGGTACTTACACCTTGCACCAGGCCCAGGTATCCCTTATTAGTGTATAGGGTGTCTAGCAGCTTAGGTTGATAGATAATGGTAGCTTAGCAGAGCAGCTTAGGCTGAACTAGGAGACGAGTGAAGCTCCTACAGTACCACAAGTGTCATATGCACAATATCATAAGAAAACACAATACACAGATATACTAAAAATAAAGGTACTTTATTTTTATGACAATATGCCAAAAGTATCTCAGTGAGTACCCTCAGTATGAGGATAGCAAATATACACAAAATATATGTACACAATACCAAAATATGCAGTAATAGTATTAGAAAACAGCGCAAACAATGTATAGTTACAATAGGATGCAATGGGGACACATAGGGATAGGGGCAACACAAACCATATACTCCAAAAGTGGAATGCGAACCACGAATGGACCCCAAACCTATGTGACCTTGTAGAGGGTCGCTGGGACTGTAAGAAAACAGTTAGGGTTAGAAAAATAGCCCACCCCAAGACCCTGAAAAGTGAGTGCAAAGTGCACTAAAGTTCCCCTAAGGGCAAAGAAGTCGTGTTAGAGGAATAATGCAGGAAAGACACAAACCAACAATGCAACAACTGTGAATTTCCAATCTGGGGTACCTGTGGAACAAGGGGACCAAGTCCAAAAGTCACAAGCAAGTCGGAGATGGGCAGATGCCCAGGAAATGCCAGCTGCGGGTGCAAAGAAGCTTCTACTGGACAGAAGAAGCTGCTGTTTCTGCAGGAACGAAAAGGACTAGAGACTTCCCCTTTAGAGGATGGATCCCCCACGCCGTGGAGAGTCGTGCAGAAGTGATTTCCTAAAGAAAGACCGCCAACAAGCCTTGCTAGCTGCAAGTCGTGCGTTTAGCGTTTTTTGGATGCTGCTGTGGCCCACGAGGGACCAGGATGTTGCCAATTGCGTCTGGGGACAGAGGGTCGTCAAGCAAGACAAGGAGCCCTCTCAGAAGCAGGTAGCACCCTCAGAAGTGCCAGAACAGGCACTACAAAGAGGAGTGAAATGGTGCTCACCCGAAGTCGCACAAAGGAGTCCCACGTCGCCGGAGGACAACTTAGAAAGTCGTGCAATGCAGGTTAGAGTGCTGTGGACCCAGGCTTGGCTGTGCACAAAGGATTTCCACCGGAAGTGCACAGGGGCCGGAGTAGCTGCAAAAGTCGCGGTTCCTAGCAATGCAGTCTGGCGTGGGGAGGCAAGGATTTACCTCCACCAAACTTGGACTGAAGAGGCACTGGACTGTGGGAGTCACTTGGACAGAGTTGCTGGATTCAAGGGACCTCGCTCATTGTGCTGAGAGGAGACCCAGGGTACTGGTGATTGTAGGAGGCTGGACTGGCTTGTAGTGAGTACCAAGGGGTACTTGCACCTTGCACCAGGCCCAGTTATCCCTTATTAGTGTATAGGGTGTCTAGCAGCTTAGGCTGATAGATAATGGTAGCTTAGCAAAGCAGCTCAGGCTGAACTAGGAGACGTGTGAAGCTACTACAGTACCACTTAGTGTCATATGCACAATATCATAAGAAAACACAATATAGAGTTATACTAAAAATAAAGGTACTTTATTTTTATGACAATATGCCAAAGTATCTTAGAGTGTACCCTCAGTGAGAGGATAGGAAATATACACAAGATATATATACACAATAGAAAAAATATGCAGTATAGTCTTAGAAAACAGTGCAAACAATGTATAGTTACAATAGGATGCAATGGGGAAACATAGGGATAGGGGCAACACAAACCATATACTCTAGAAGTGGAATGCGAACCACGAATGGACCCCAAACCTATGTGACCTTGTAGAGGGTCGCTGGGACTATTAGAAAATAGTGAGAGTTAGCAAAATAACCCTCCCCAAGACCCTGAAAAGTGAGTGCAAAGTGCACTAAAGTTCCCCTAAGGACAAAATAGTCGTGTTAGAGGGAGAATGCAAGGAAAACACAAATCAGCAATGCAACAACGATGGATTCCTGTCTGAGGGTACCTGTGGAACAAGGGGACCAAGTCCAAAAGTCACAAGCAGCTCGTAGCTGGGCAGATGCCCAAGAAATGCCAGCGGTTGGTGCAAAGAAGCTCTTACTAGGCTGAAGAACTGTGAATACTGCAGGAACGACAAGGGCTAGAGACTTTCCCTTTGGAGGATGGATCCCCCACGCCTTGGAGAGTCGTGCAGAAGTGTTTTCCCGCCGGATGGACGCCAACAAGCCTTGCTACACGCAAATCGTGCGTTTGGCGTTTTTGGACGCTGCTGGGGCCCAGGAGGGACCAGAAGGTCGCAAATTGGACCTGCAGAGAGAGGGGACGTCGAGCAAGACAAAGAGCCCTCACTGAAGCAGGTAGCACCCGAAGAAGTGCCAGAAACAGGCACTACGAGGATGCGTGAAACGGTGCTCGCCGAAGTTGCACAAAGGAGTCCCACGTCGCTGGAGACCAACTTAGAAAGTCGTGCAATGCAGGTTAGAGTGCCGTGGACCCAGGCTTGGCTGTGCACACAGGATTTACGCCGGAAGTGCACAGGGGCCGGAGAAGCTTGCAAAGTCGCGGTTCCCAGCAATGCAGCCCAGCGAGGTGAGGCAAGGACTTACCTCCACCAAACTTGGGCTGAAGAGTCACTGGACTGTGGGAGTCACTTGGACGGTGTCGCTGGATTCGAGGGACCTCGCTCGTCGTGCTGAGAGGAGACCCAAGGGACCGGTAATGCAGCTTTTTGGTGCCTGCGGTTGCAGGGGGAAGATTCCGTCGACCCACGGGAGATTTCTTCGGAGCTTCTGGTGCAGAGAGGAGGCAGACTACCCCCACAGCATGCACAAGCAGGAAAACAGTCGAGAAGGCGGCAGGATCAGCGTTACAGAGTTGCAGTAGTCGTCTTTGCTACTATGTTGCAGGTTTGCAGGCTTCCAGCGCGGTCAGCGGTCGATTCCTTATCAGAAGGTGAAGAGGGAGATGCAGAGGAACTCGGCTGAGCTCATGCATTCGTTATCTGAAGTTTCCCCAGAGACAGAGACCCTAAATAGCCAGAAAAGAGGGTTTGGCCACCTAGGAGAGAGGAAAGGCTACTAACACCTGAAGGAGCCTATCACAAGGAGTCTCTGACGTCACCTGGTGGCACTGGCCACTCAGAGCAGTCCAGTGTGCCAGCAGCACCTCTGTTTCCAAGATGGCAGAGGTCTGGAGCACACTGGAGGAGCTCTGGACACCTCCCTGGGGAGGTGCTGGTCAGGGGAGTGGTCACTCCCCTTTCCTTTGTCCAGTTTCGCGACAGAGCAGGGGCTAAGGGGTCCCTGAACCGGTGTAGACTGGCTTATGCAGAATTGGGCACATCTGTGCCCAACAAAGCATTTCCAGAGGCTGGGGGAGGCTACTCCTCCCCTGCCTTCACACCATTTTCCAAAGGGAGAGGGTGTCACACCCTCTCTCAGAGGAAGTTCTTTGTTCTGCCATCCTAGGCCAGGCCTGGCTGGACCCCAGGAGGGCAGCTGCCTGTCTGAGGGGTTGGCAGCAGAAGCAGCTGCAGTGAAACCCCAGGAAGGGCAGTTTGGCAGTACCAGGGTCTGTGCTACAGACCACTGGGATCATGGGATTGTGCCAACTATGCCAGGATGGCATAGAGGGGGCAATTCCATGATCATAGACATGTTACATGGCCATATTCGGAGTTACCATTGTGAAGCTACATATAGGTAGTGACCTATATGTAGTGCACGCGTGTAATGGTGTCCCCGCACTCACAAAGTTCAGGGAATTGGCTCTGAACAATGTGGGGGCACCTTGGCTAGTGCCAGGGTGCCCTCACACTAAGTAACTTTGCACCTAACCTTTACCAGGTAAAGGTTAGACATATAGGTGACTTATAAGTTACTTAAGTGCAGTGTAAAATGGCTGTGAAATAACGTGGACGTTATTTCACTCAGGCTGCAGTGGCAGGCCTGTGTAAGAATTGTCAGAGCTCCCTATGGGTGGCAAAAGAAATGCTGCAGCCCATAGGGATCTCCTGGAACCCCAATACCCTGGGTACCTTAGTACCATATACTAGGGAATTATAAGGGTGTTCCAGTAAGCCAATGTGAATTGGTAAAATTGGTCACTAGCCTGTTAGTGACAATTTAAAAGTAATGAGAGAGCATAACCACTGAGGTTCTGGTTAGCAGAGCCTCAGTGAGACAGTTAGGCACCACACAGGGAACATACACATGCACACCTATGAGCACTGGGGCCCTGTGTGACAGGGTCCCAGTGACACATACATATAGGCCACAAACCTATGAGCACTGGGGTCCTGACCAGCAGGATCCCAGTGACACATAACAACCATACTGAAAACATGGTGTTTTCACTATGAGCACTGAGGCCTGGCTATCAGGATCCCAGTGAGACAGTGAAAACAGTGACAAACACCCTGACATACACTCACAAACAGGCCAAAAGTGGGGGTAACAAGGCTAGAAAGAGGCTACCTTCTCACACAACCCCCCCCCAAACGAAGGACAATAAGGCTAACCTTGGCCAGTTGAGACTTTATTGTCTAAGTGGTGATAAGTAGAGAGTAGCTCTGCAATAGACTGGTTACTCCCTTTATCATCCACTATATGGTTACTTCCCTGTGGGGATGTAAACCACCCTGTTTGAAGTTTTTTAGCTAAGCAACAATGTGAAGATGTATTTTCAGAGTTTCTATCAGTAAGTTTTAGTTTAGAGCAGTGGGAATTGTCCACTGAACCTATTTGTAGTGATGGAAATGCCAGACAGGGATGCTGTCTCAGAAAAGCCATAGCTGGGCAAAAACTTTGTCCATCTGGCTGGAAGAGAGAACAGGGATGCTGTTTCTCTTGAGTTGGAGCAGGGCAGGGATGCTGTCCTATGAGCTCCACACTAGGGCAGGGATGCTGTCCTAAGTGTTGTGAGGTAGTGCAGGGTTTCTGCACTAAAGTTTCTCTGGGAGGGTTGGAGGGATGCTCCATGTTAACTAAAATGGTGCTGTTTTTCTCACCAATGTTAGTTATCCCACAGAGAGGTACTTCTACCTCAGGGAGTCCAGCTTTGCCAGCTGATGATTCCCTTGGAACAGGTGCCACCCCAGGAGAGGTTTCTCCCACCACAGGAATGGTATCCTGAATGGTAGGGTGGTTAGGGGATACTGTGATACCCTTTTTACCTGTTGATGGAGAGGGATCCTGAGTTTTCAGGCCTTCTCTCCTTTGCTTTTTCATTTCAGTAGAAATGAGAGGGAACAATTCCTCAGGGATGCCCAGCATGGCTGCATGGGCATAAAACTCTACATCAGCCCAACCTGAGGCCTCTAGGTCATTACCTAAGAGACAGTCTACAGGTAAGCTAGGTGATACCACCACCTGCTTAGGGCCAGTAACTCCACCCCAACTAAACTGAATTATAGCTAAGGGAAGAAACTTAGTGGAGTTATGGACATCAATAATCTTATACTGTTGTCCAATGATGTGTTGTTCAGGAGGCACTAGGTTTTCAGTCACCAAAGTGAAACTGGCACCTGTGTCCCTGTAGGCCAAGGCCTCAACACCATTTATTGAAACTGTCTGCCTGTACTTATCCATTGTAAGGGGACAAGCAGCCAGTGTGGCAAGGCCAATGCCACTAGGTGTGACAGAAACTGTCTTGGGACTGATTACATCAGTTTCCACTATGGACCCATAAGTGAACCCAACTACACCCTTTGCTTGACTGTTGCCAGCAGTCCCACCACTAGTACCACTACTGCTAGGGGCACTAGAGCTTGATGTATTAGTGGTGGTAGGCTCAGGGGGTTTACCTGGACAGGACTTATCCCCTGGCCTATGGCCTCTATTTTTACACACAAAGCACCAAGGCTTTTTAATGTGTGCAGGTTGGGAAGAAGAGGAAGAATTTGTTTTATCTCCACCCTCTGAAGAGTGTTTATGATTTGAAGTGGGATCTTTGGTTTTACCCTTATCCCCATGCTTATCTTGAGATTTTTCACCATCTTTCTTCTTATTGCCATCTTTGTCACCCCCTGTATGAACTTTTCTGTTCACCCTTGTTCTGACCCATTTGTCTGCCTTCTTTCCCAATTCTTGGGGAGAGGTCAGATCAGAGTCTACCAGGTACTGGTGCAACAAATCAGACACACAATTATTAAGTATATGCTCTCTCAGGATTGTGTTATACAGGCTTTCATAATCAGTAACTTTACTGCCATGTAACCACCCCTCCAAGGCCTTCACTGAATGGTCAATGAAATCAACCCAGTCTTGTGAAGACTCCTTTTTGGTCTCTCTGAACTTTATCCTGTACTGTTCAGTGGTTAAGCCATAACCATCCAGGAGTGCATTCTTAAGAACTTGGAAATTGTTAGCATCATTTTCTTTTACAGTAAGGAGCCTATCCCTACCTTTTCCAGTAAATGATAGCCATAGGATAGCAGTCCACTGCTTTTGAGGGACATCCTGTACAGCACAGGCCCTCTCAAGTGCAGCAAACCACTTGTTAATGTCATCCCCCTCCTTGTAAGGGGGAACTATCTTATGCAGATTCCTGGAATCATGCTCTTTTGCAGGATGACTATGGGGAATACTGCTGCTGCCACCATGGGTATCTAAACCCATTTTCTGTCTTTCCCTCTCTATTTCTAAAGACTGTCTATCCAAATCCAGCTGTTGCTTCTTGAGCTTCAGTCTGGTTTGTTCCACTCTCAATCTATTGAGCTCCCTTTCTAACAATCTGTCATCAGGGTGGGTGGGAGGGACATTTCTAGATACAGAGGTATGATGGGAATGAACAGAAGGAGACCTGTCCCTTACCAAGGGCACCCTAACAGCTTGGCTACCAGTATAATGTGAGAGCACACCATCAGTATGGTGTGATTCAACCTCTGTACCAACTATGCTAGACTGTCTAGTAATGGGCAGGCTGAGAAGTTTCTTTCCTGAACCTTTTCCTGGAGGAGTCCCTGGATCAGATTGAGAACCATTAGCTACTTTTTCTACAGATTGGGCACTTATGGCCTTATCCTGTACTCTAAGCATATTAATTAACAGTTCTAAAGAAGGATTCTTCCCTACACTCAAACATCTCTCTATGCAGAGACTCCTTGCTCCTTTCCAGCTAAGGTGATCATATGCAAG
The DNA here is from genome assembly GCF_031143425.1 of Pleurodeles waltl. Taxonomy (NCBI): domain Eukaryota; kingdom Metazoa; phylum Chordata; class Amphibia; order Caudata; family Salamandridae; genus Pleurodeles; species Pleurodeles waltl. The sequence goes on from NC_090446.1 coordinate 147,255,708, forward strand.
TTTGGACAGTTCAACTTTTTGGCCTGTGCCAGACATTTTTTAGAGAGAGTTAAAGTGATAGACAAAGAGAAAAAAGTTTTCAGAACTTTTTGGAAAGACAGAAAAAAACTTTTTAAACTTTTAAGAACTTTTTGAAAGTTTAGAAGTACTTTTCAGCACTTAGAAAAGAGTGAAAAGAGGAAATGCAAAACTTTTTGGCTATGTGTATATACACTGACCTTGTTTTGTATATTTTTCTCTTATGAAAAGTACAATGACAAGAGTGGTAAGTAGTCTCAAAGCACTTATCCCACCGCTGCACAACCAATGTAGGAGGCTGGACTGGCTTGTAGTGAGTACCAAGGGGTACTTGCACCTTGCACCAGGCCCAGTTATCCCTTATTAGTGTATAGGGTGTCTAGCAGCTTAGGCTGATAGATAATGGTAGCTTAGCAAAGCAGCTCAGGCTGAACTAGGAGACGTGTGAAGCTACTACAGTACCACTTAGTGTCATATGCACAATATCATAAGAAAACACAATACACAGTTATACTAAAAATAAAGGTACTTTATTTTTATGACAATATGCCAAAGTATCTTAGAGTGTACCCTCAGTGAGAGGATAGGAAATATACACAAGATATATATACACAATAGCAAAAATATGCAGTATAGTCTTAGAAAACAGTGCAAACAATGTATAGTTACAATAGGATGCAATGGGGAAACATAGGGATAGGGGCAACACAAACCATATACTCTAGAAGTGGAATGCGAACCACGAATGGACCCCAAACCTATGTGACCTTGTAGAGGGTCGCTGGGACTATTAGAAAATAGTGAGAGTTAGCAAAATAACCCTCCCCAAGACCCTGAAAAGTGAGTGCAAAGTGCACTAAAGTTCCCCTAAGGACAAAATAGTCGTGTTAGAGGGAGAATGCAAGGAAAACACAAATCAGCAATGCAACAACGATGGATTCCTGTCTGAGGGTACCTGTGGAACAAGGGGACCAAGTCCAAAAGTCACAAGCAGCTCGTAGCTGGGCAGATGCCCAAGAAATGCCAGCGGTTGGTGCAAAGAAGCTCTTACTAGGCTGAAGAACTGTGAATACTGCAGGAACGACAAGGGCTAGAGACTTCCCCTTTGGAGGATGGATCCCCCACGCCTTGGAAAGTCGTGCAGAAGTGTTTTCCCGCCGGATGGACGCCAACAAGCCTTGCTACACGCAAATCCTGCGTTTGGCGTTTTTGGACGCTGCTGGGGCCCAGGAGGGACCAGAAGGTCGCAAATTGGACCTGCAGAGAGAGGGGACGTCGAGCAAGACAAAGAGCCCTCACTGAAGCAGGTAGCACCCGGAGAAGTGCCAGAAACAGGCACTACGAGGATGCGTGAAACGGTGCTCGCCGAAGTTGCACAAAGGAGTCCCACGTCGCCGGAGACCAACTTAGAAAGTCGTGCAATGCAGGTTAGAGTGCCATGGACTCAGGCTTGGCTGTGCACACAGGATTTCCGCCGGAAGTGCACAGGGGCCGGAGAAGCTTGCAAAGTCGCGGTTCCCAGCAATGCAGCCCAGCGAGGTGAGGCAAGGACTTACCTCCACCAAACTTGGGCTGAAGAGTCACTGGACTGTGGGAGTCACTTGGACGGTGTCGCTGGATTCGAGGGACCTCGCTCGTCATGCTGAGAGGAGACCCAAGGGACCGGTAATGCAGCTTTTTGGTGCCTGCGGTTGCAGGGGGAAGATTCCGTCGACCCACGGGAGATTTCTTCGGAGCTTCTGGTGCAGAGAGGAGGCAGACTACCCCCACAGCATGCACAAGCAGGAAAACAGTCGAGAAGGCGGCAGGATCAGCGTTACAGAGTTGCAGTAGTCGTCTTTGCTACTATGTTGCAGGTTTGCAGGCTTCCAGCGCGGTCAGCGGTCGATTCCTTATCAGAAGGTGAAGAGGGAGATGCAGAGGAACTCGGCTGAGCTCATGCATTCGTTATCTGAAGTTTCCCCAGAGACAGAGACCCTAAATAGCCAGAAAAGAGGGTTTGGCCACCTAGGAGAGAGGAAAGGCTACTAACACCTGAAGGAGCCTATCACAAGGAGTCTCTGACGTCACCTGGTGGCACTGGCCACTCAGAGCAGTCCAGTGTGCCAGCAGCACCTCTGTTTCCAAGATGGCAGAGGTCTGGAGCACACTGGAGGAGCTCTGGTCACCTCCCACGGGAGGTGCTGGTCAGGGGAGTGGTCACTCCCCTTTCCTTTGTCCAGTTTCGCGACAGAGCAGGGGCTAAGGGGTCCCTGAACCGGTGTAGACTGGCTTATGCAGAATTGGGCACATCTGTGCCCAACAAAGCATTTCCAGAGGCTGGGGGAGGCTACTCCTCCCCTGCCTTCACACCATTTTCCAAAGGGAGAGGGTGTCACACCCTCTCTCAGAGGAAGTTCTTTGTTCTGCCATCCTGGGCCAGGCCTGGCTGGACCCCAGGAGGGCAGCTGCCTGTCTGAGGGGTTGGCAGCAGAAGCAGCTGCAGTGAAACCCCAGGAAAGGCACTTTGGCAGTACCAGGGTCTGTGCTACAGACCACTGGGATCATGGGATTGTGCCAACTATGCCAGGATGGCATAGAGGGGGCAATTCCATGATCATAGACATGTTACATGGCCATATTCGGAGTTACCATTGTGAAGCTACATATAGGTAGTGACCTATATGTAGTGCACGCGTGTAATGGTGTCCCCGCACTCACAAAGTTCAGGGAATTGGCTCTGAACAATGTGGGGGCACCTTGGCTAGTGCCAGGGTGCCCTCACACTAAGTAACTTTGCACCTAACCTTTACCAGGTAAAGGTTAGACATATAGGTGACTTATAAGTTACTTAAGTGCAGTGTAAAATGGCTGTGAAATAACGTGGACGTTATTTCACTCAGGCTACAGTGGCAGGCCTGTGTAAGAATTGTCAGAGCTCCCTATGGGTGGCAAAAGAAATGCTGCAGCCCATAGGGATCTCCTGGAACCCCAATACCCTGGGTACCTTAGTACCATATACTAGGGAATTATAAGGGTGTTCCAGTAAGCCAATGTGAATTGGTAAAATTGGTCACTAGCCTGTTAGTGACAATTTAAAAGTAATGAGAGAGCATAACCACTGAGGTTCTGGTTAGCAGAGCCTCAGTGAGACAGTTAGGCACCACACAGGGAACATACACATGCACACCTATGAGCACTGGGGCCCTGTGTGACAGGGTCCCAGTGACACATACATATAGGCCACAAACCTATGAGCACTGGGGTCCTGACCAGCAGGATCCCAGTGACACATAACAACCATACTGAAAACATGGTGTTTTCACTATGAGCACTGAGGCCTGGCTATCAGGATCCCAGTGAGACAGTGAAAACAGTGACAAACACCCTGACATACACTCACAAACAGGCCAAAAGTGGGGGTAACAAGGCTAGAAAGAGGCTACCTTCTCACAGTGATGCAGTTCTTTGGTGCCTGCGGTAGCAGGGGGAAGATTCCGTCGACCCACTGGAGATTTCTTCGGAGCTTCTAGTGCAGAGAGGATGCAGACTACCCCCACAACATGCTCCACCAGGAAAACAGTCAAGAAGGCTGCAGGATCAGCGTTACAGAGTTGCAGTAGTCGTCTTCTCTACTTTGTTGCAGTTTTGCAGGCTTCCAGCGCGGTCAGCAGTCGATTCCTTGGCAGAAGGTGAAGATAGAGATGCAGAGGAACTCTGATGAGCTCTTGCATTCGTTATCTAAGGAAATCCCCAAAGCAGAGACCCTAAATAGCCAGAAAAGAGGGTTTGGCTACTTAGGGAAGATAGGCTAGCAACACCTGAAGGAGCCTATCAGAAGGAGTCTCTGACGTCACCTGCTAGCCCTGGCCACTCAGAGCAGTCCAGTGTGCCAGCAGCACCTCTGTTTCCAAGATGGCAGAGGTCTGGAGCACACTGGAGGAGCTGTGGGCACCTCCCAGGGGAGGTGCAGGTTAGGGGAGTGGTCACTCCCCTTTCCTTTGTCCAGTTTCGTGCCAGAGCAGGGCTAAGGGGTCCCTGAACCGGTGTAGACTGGCTTATGCAGAAATGGGCACCATCTGTGCCCATGAAAGCATTTCCAGAGGCTGGGGGAGGCTACTCTTCCCCTGCCTTCACACCATTTTCCAAAGGGAGAGGGTGTAACACCCTCTCTCAGAGGAAGTCCTTTGTTCTGCCATCCTGGGCCAAGCCTGGCTGGACCCCAGGAGGGCAGAAACCTGTCTGAGGGGTTGGCAGCAGCAGCAGCTGCAGTGAAACCCCGGGAAAGGCAGTTTGGCAGTACCAGGGTCTGAGCTACAGACCAGTGGGATCATGGGATTGTGCCAACTATGCCAGGATGGCATAGAGGGGGCAATTCCATGATCATAGACATGTTACATGGCCATATTCGGAGTTACCATTGTGAAGCTACACATAGGTAGTGACCTATGTGTAGTTTACGCGTGTAATGGTGTCCCCGCACTCACAAAGTCCAGGGAATTTGCCCTGAACAATGTGGGGGCACCTTGGCTAGTGCCAGGGTGGCCTCACACTAAGTAACTTTGCACCTAACCTTTACCAGGTAAAGGTTAGACATAAAGGTGACTTATAAGTTACTTAAGTGCAGTGGTAAATGGCTGTGAAATAACGTGGACGTTATTTCACTCAGGCTACAGTGGCAGGCCTGTGTAAGAATTGTCAGAGCTCCCTATGGGTGGCAAAAGAAATGCTGCAGCCCATAGGGATCTCCTGGAACCCCAATACCCTGGGTACCTCAGTACCATAAACTAGGGAATTATAAGGGTGTTCCAGTAAGACAATGTAAATTGGTAAAATTGGTCACTAGCCTGTTAGTGACAATTTGAAAGAAATGAGAGAGCATAACCACTGAGGTTCTGGATAGCAGAGCCTCAGTGAGACAGTTAGTCATAACACAGGGAACACATTCAGGGCACACTTATGAGCACTGGGGCCCTGGCTGGCAGGGTCCCAGTGACACATACAACTACAACAACATATATACAGTGAAAAATGGGGGTAACATGCCAGGCAAGATGGTACTTTCCTACAATAACCCTCTGAGTTGGCCTCCGACGTCGTGGGACTCCTCCTTTGCAACTTCGCGTGGACTCCGGTTCACTAATCTTCTAAGTGCCTGTTGGGGCACTTCTGGGGGTGCTGCCTGCTTGTGTGAGGGCTCTCTGAGTTGCTGAGTGCCCCATCTGTCTCCTCCTCCAAAAGGCGACATCCTGGTCCTTCCTGGACCTCAGCAGCACCCAAAAACCTCTACCGCGACCCCGCTAGCAAGGCTTGTTTGCGGTATTTCTGCGGGGGAATACCTCTGCAAGCTTCATCGCAACGTGGGACATCTTCCATCCAAAGGAGAAGTTCCTAGTCCTCTTCTTTCTTGCAGAATTCCAAGCTTCTTCCATCCGGAGGCAGCTTCCTTGCACTTTCATCCGGGGTTTCCTGGACTCCTGCCCCCCCTGGACACTGTCGCGACTATTGGACTTGGTCCCCTTGCCTTGCATGTCCTTAGGTCCGGAAATCCGTTGTCAGTGCACTGCTGGTGTTTGTTGTTCTTGCAGAATCCCGCCAATCACGACTGTTGTTATCTTTTGGGGTAGTAGGTTACCTTTACTCCTACTTTTCAGGTTCTTAGGGTGGGGTATCTTGGACACCCTGACTGTTTTCTTACAGTCCCAGCAACCCTCTACAAGCTCCCATAGGTCTGGAGTCCATTCGTGATTCGCATTCCAATTTTGGAGTATATGGTTTGTGTTGCGCCTATACCTATGCTTGCCTATTGCAACCTATTGTAATTCTACACTGTTTGCATTACTTTTCTGACTCTTACTTACCTGATTTTGGGTTGTGTACATATCACTTGTGTATATTACTTACCTTCGTACTGAGGGTACCCACTGAGATACTTGTGGCATATTGTTATAAAAATAAAGTACCTTTATTTTTAGTAACTCTGTGTATTGTGTTTTCTTATGATATTGTGCATATGATATAAGTGGTATAGTAGGAGCTTTGCATGTCTCCTAGTTCAGCCTAAGCTGCTTTGCCATAGCTACCTTCTATCTGTCTAAGCTGCTAGAACCACCTCTATTCTACTAATAAGGGACAACTGGAACTGGCACAGGGTGTAAGTACCACAAGGTATCCACCATAAGCCAGGCCAACCTCCTACACCCACCTCATTTGAAAATGGATGCACTGCAAGCTTTGTTTCTAAGCAGTCCTCATTGGCTCCTTCAATGGGAAAATTCCTCTAGGAGCACACAAGATTAGGAGGAGTTGGAGGAAGGGCATTATACCGGCTGGTCTACTTAAGGTGTGTCATGTAATGTCCTTTTTTCTGTCTGTCACCACCAGGTAAAGCTGACGGTGAGGGACAGAAATAAATAATGACCTCCAAATCCTGGGAGAAAACTCCCAGGGTGTGGTAGTAATTAATTTATTTTGGCAGAAACAAACTGTTTTGGGAGTTTGTGTATGAAAAACAAAAAAAGTTGAAAACTTTGTTAGCCATCAAAACCAATTGCAGCCCCTCCACCGAACTTTCTGTTGTAGGAAAGTACCCTAATTTTGGCATGTTACCCCCAATTTCTGCCTGATGTCAGCGTGTTTGACTGTGTCACTGGAGTCCTGCTAACCAGGACCCCAGTGATTATGCTCTTTCGCCTCTCAAGTGTGTCACTACATACTGATAACCCAGTATTTCATCCCAAATTGGCACACTGGTGCCCTCTTATAAGTCCCTAGGACATGGTACTTAGGTGCCCAGGGCATTGGGGTTCCAGGGGATCCCTATGGGCTGCAGCATTACTTTTGCCACCCATAGGAAGCCCATGCAAAGGCTTCTGCAGGACTGCCATTGCAGCCTGCGTGAAATGGTGCATGCACCATTTCACAGCCATATACACTGCACCTGGTCACTTATAAGTCACCTATATGTCAGGCCTTCCAAACCTGAAGACTAGGTGCAGAGTACCTGTGAGTGAGGGCACCCCTGCATTAGCAGAGGTGCCCCCACATTGTCCAGGACTATTTTCCCAGACTTTGTGAGTGCGGGGTTGCCATTTGCACTGGAGATATGTCAATACCTACATCCAGCTTCACAATGGTAACTCTGAATATGGCAATGTAAGGTGTCTAACACCTGGGAATTGTACCCCAATACTGATTCTAGTATTGGTTTTACAATTCCATGTACTCTGGGGGCTCCACAGTGGACCCCCAGTACTGCCATACCAGCCTTCTGCGGTTTTCAAGGCATCCCCAGCTGCTGCCACCTCACAGACAGGTTTCAGCCCTCCTGTTGCTTGAGCAGCTCCAGCCCAGGAAGGCAGAACAAAGGATTTACTTTGGGAGAGGGGTGTTACACCCTTTCCCTTTGGAAATAGGTGTTACAGGCATGGGAGGGGTAGCCTCCCAGAGCCTCTGGAAATGCTTTGAAGGGCACAGATGGTGCCCTCCTTGCATAATCCAGTCTACACTGGTTCAGGGACCCCCAGTCCCTGCTCTGGCGCGAAACTCCTCCAGAGTGTCCCTTTGTTTTGCCATCTTGGATTCCAAGGTGGTGGGGCAAACTGGGAGCATCTGAGTGGCCAGTGCCAGAAGGTGACATCAGAGCCCTCCCCTGATAGGTGCTTACCTGTATAGGTGACCAATCTGCATTTCAGGGCTATTGTGGGTCCCTCTCCTGGGTGTTTCTTCAGATTCGAATTGCAAGACTCCAGCAGAAATCCTCTGCATCCTTTACTTCATCTTCTACCAACGGAACCACAGCTGAACCATCCAGGAACTCTACAAACTGCAACAATGAAGCAAATATGACTTTATGCAACATTGTATCTTCATCTCCTGTGTAGGAAAGTACCATCTTGCCTGGCATGTTACCCCCATTTTTCACTGTATATATGTTGTTTTAGTTGTATGTGTCACTGGGACCCTGGTAACCCAGGGCCCCAGTGCTCATAAGTGTGCCTGAATGTGTTACCTGTGTAGTGACTAACTGTCTCACTGAGGCTCTGCTAATCAGAACCTCAGTGGTTATGCTCTCTCATTTCTTTCCAAATTGTCACTAACAGGCTAGTGACCATTTTTACCAATTTACATTGGCTTACTGGAATACCCTTATAATTCCCTAGTATATGGTACTGAGGTACCCAGGGTATTGGGGTTCCAGGAGATCCCTATGGGCTGCAGCATTTCTTTTGCCACCCATAGGGAGCTCTGAAAATTCTTACACAGGCCTGCCACTGCAGCCTGAGTGAAATAACGTCCACGTTATTTCACAGCCATTTTACACTGCACTTAAGTAACTTATAAGTCACCTATATGTCTAACCTTTACCTGGTAAAGGTTAGGTGCAAAGTTACTTAGTGTGAGGCCACCCTGGCACTAGCCAAGGTGCCCCCACATTGTTCAGAGCCAATTCCCTGAACTTTGTGAGTGCGGGGACACCATTACACGCGTGCACTACATATAGGTCACTACCTATATGTAGCTTCACAATGGTAACTCCGAATATGGCCATGTAACATGTCTATGATCATGGAATTGCCCCCTCTATGCCATCCTGGCATAGTTGGCACAATCCCATGATCCCAGTGGTCTGTAGCACAGACCCTGGTACTGCCAAACTGCCCTTCCTGGGGTTTCACTGCAGCTGCTGCTGCTGCCAACCCCTCAGACAGGCATCTGCCCTCCTGGGGTCCAGCCAGGCCTGGCCCAGGATGGCAGAACAAAGGACTTCCTCTGAGAGAGGGTGTTACACCCTCTCCCTTTGGAAAATGGTGAGAAGGCAGGGGATTAGTAGCCTCCCCCAGCCTCTGGAAATGCTTTCTTGGGCACAGATGTGCCCAATTCTGCATAAGCCAGTCTACACCGGTTCAGGGGACCCCTTAGCCCTGCTCTGGCGCGAAACTGGACAAAGGAAAGGGGAGTGACCACTCCCCTGACCTGCACCTCCCCTGGGAGGTGTCCAGAGCTCCTCCAGTGTGCTCCAGACCTCTGCCATCTTGGAAACAGAGGTGCTGCTGGCACACTGGACTGCTCTGAGTGGCCAGTGCCACCAGGTGACGTCAGAGACTCCTTGTGATAGGCTCCTTCAGGTGTTGCTAGCCTATCCTCTCTCCTAAGTAGCCAAACCCTCTTTTCTGGCTATTTAGGGTCTCTGTCTCTGGGGAAACTTTAGATAACGAATGCAAGAGCTCATCCGAGTTCCTCTGCATCTCTCTCTTCACCTTCTGCCAAGGAATTGACTGCTGACCGCGCTGGAAGCCTGCAAACCTGCAACATAGTAGCAAAGACGACTACTGCAACTCTGTAACGCTGATCCTGCCGCCTTCTCGACTGTTTTCCTGCTTGTGCATGCTGTGGGGGTAGTCTGCCTCCTCTCTGCACTAGAAGCTCCGAAGAAATCTCCCGTGGGTCGACGGAATCTTCCCCCTGCAACCGCAGGCACCAAAAAGCTGCATTACTGGTCCCTTGGGTCTCCTCTCAGCACGACGAGCGAGGTCCCTCGAATCCAGCGACTCTGTCCAAGTGACCCCCACAGTCCAGTGACTCTTCAGTCCAAGTTTGGTGGAGGTAAGTCCTTGCCTCACCTCACTGGGCTGCATTGCTGGGAACCGTTACTTTTGCAGCTACTCCGGCCCCTGTGCACTTCCGGCAGAAATCCTTTGTGCACAGCCAAGCCTGGGTCCACAGCACTCTAACCTGCATTGCACGACTTTCTAAGTTGGTCTCCGGCGACGTGGGACTCCTTTGTGCGACTTCGGGTGAGCACCATTTCACGCATCCTCATAGTGCCTGTTTCTGGCATTTCTCTGGGTGCTACCTGCTGCTGAGAGGGCTCCTTGTCTTGCACGACGTCCCCTCTCTCTCCTGGTCCAATTTGCGACCTCCTGGTCCCTCCTGGGCTACAGCAGCGTCCAAAAACGCTAACCGCACGATTTGCAGCTAGCAAGGCTTGTTGGCGTTCTTTTGGCGGGAAAACACTTCTGCACGACTCTCCACAGCAAGTGGGATCCGTCCACCAATGGGGAAGTCTCTAGCCCTTTTCGTTCTTGCAGAAACCGCAGCTTCTTCTGTCCAGTAGAAGCTTCTTTGCACCCGCAGCTGCCATTTCCTGGGCATATGCCCATCTCCGACTTGCTTGTGACTTTTGGACTTGGTCCCCTTGTTCCACAGGTACCCTAGATTGGAAATCCACAGTTGTTGCATTGTTGGTTTGTGTCTTTCCTGCATTATTCCTCTAACATGACTTCTTTGTCCTTAGGGGAACTTTAGTGCACTTTGCACTCACTTTTCAGGGTCTTGGGGAGGGTTATTTTTCTAACTCTCACTATTTTCTAATAGTCCCAGCGACCCTCTACAAGGTCACATAGGTTTGGGGTCCATTCGTGGTTCGCATTCCACTTTTGGAGTATATGGTTTGTGTTGCCCCTATCCCTATGTGTCCCCATTGCATCCTATTGTAACTATACATTGTTTGCACTGTTTTCTAAGACTATACTGCATATTTTTTCTATTGTGTATATATATCTTGTGTATATTTCCTATCCTCTCACTGAGGGTACACTCTAAGATACTTTGGCATATTGTCATAAAAATAAAGTACCTTTATTTTTAGTATAACTGTGTATTGTGTTTTCTTATGATATTGTGCATATGACACTAAGTGGTACTGTAGTAGCTTCACACGTCTCCTAGTTCAGCCTAAGCTGCTCTGCTAAGCTACCATTATCTATCAGCCTAAGCTGCTAGACACCCTATACACTAATAAGGGATAACTGGGCCTGGTGCAAGGTGCAAGTACCCCTTGGTACTCACTACAAGCCAGTCCAGCCTCCTACATTGGTTGTGCAGTGGTGGGATAAGTGCTTTGAGACTACTTACCACTCTTGTCATTGTACTTTTCATAAGAGAAAAATATACAAAACAAGGTCAGTGTATATACACATAGCCAAAAAGTTTTGCATTTCCTCTTTTCACTCTTTTCTAAGTGCTGAAAAGTACTTCTAAACTTTCAAAAAGTTCTTAAAAGTTTTAAAAGTTTTTTTTCTGTCTTTCCAAAAAGTTCTGAAAACTTTTTTCTCTTTTTCTATCACTTTAACTCTCTCTAAAAATGTCTGGCACAGGACAAAATGTTGATCTGTCCAAACTTGCATATGATCACCTTAGCTGGAAAGGAGCAAGGAGTCTCTGCATAGAGAGAGGTTTGAGTGTAGGGAAGAATCCTTCCTTGGAATTGATAATTAACATGCTTAGAGAACAAGATAAGGCTATAAGTGCCCCATCTGTTGAAAAAGTACCTAATAGTTCCCAATCTGATTCAGGGACTCCCCCAGGAAAAGATTCAGGAAAGAAACTTCCTAGCCTGCCCATTACTAGACAGTCTAGCATAGTTGGTAATGATGGAGAACCACACCATACAAATAGTGTTATCTCACATCATAGCAAAAGCATTTAATCTCACCATACTGGTAGTGATGTTTCTGTTAGCCAAGCTGTTAGGGTGGCTTCTGTAAGGGACAGGTCTCCTTCTGTTCATTCCCATCACACCTCTGTATCTAGGAATGTCCCTCCCACCAACCCTGATGACAGAATGTTAGAGAGGGAACTCAATAAGTTGAGGGTGGAACAAACCAGACTGAAGCTTAAAAAGCAACAGCTGGATTTGGAAAGACATTCTTTTGAACTAGAGAAGGAAAGACAGAAGTTGGGTTTAGAAACCCATGGTGGCAGCAGCAGTATTCCCCATAGTCATCCTGCAAAAGAGCATGATTCCAGGAATCTGCATAAGATAGTTCCCCCTTACAAGGAGGGGGATGACATTAACAAGTGGTTTGCTGCACTTGAGAGGGCCTGTGTTGTACAGGATGTCCCTCAAAAGCAGTGGGCTGCTATCCTATGGCTATCATTTACTGGAAAAGGTAGGGATAGGCTCCTTACTGTAAAAAAAAATGGTGCTAACAATTTCCAAGTTCTTAAGAATGCACTCCTGGATGGTTATGGCTTAACCACTGAACAGTACAGGATAAAGTTCAGAGATACCAAAAAGGAGTCTTCACAAGACTGGGTTGATTTCATTGACCATTCAGTGAAGGCCTTGGAGGGGTGGTTACATGGCAGTAAAGTTACTGATTATGACAGCCTGTATAACTTGATCCTGAGAGAGCATATTCTTAATAATTGTGTGTCTGATTTGTTGCATCAGTACTTGGTGGACTCTGATCTGACCTCTCCCCAAGAATTGGGAAAGAAGGCAGACAAATGGGTCAGAACAAGGGTGAACAGAAAAGTTCATACAGGGGGTGACAAAGATGGCAACAAAAAGAAGGATGGTAAGTCTTCTGACAAGGGTGGGGACAAATCTAAAAATGAGTCTTCATCAGGCCCACAAAAACACTCTGATGGGGGTGGTGGGCCCAAATCCTCTTTTAATCAGAACAAGGAAAAGAAACCATGGTGCTATTTATGTAAAATAAAAGGCCATTGGACAACAGATCCCAGTTGTCCAAAGAAAAGCACCAATGCTCCTACCAATACAACCCCTACTGCTACACCTAGTGTCCCTACTAATAGCAGTGGTGGTGGGAGCAAACCTACTAATAGCCAATCCAAGGGAGTAGCTGGGCTCACTATTGGTAACTTAGTTGGGGTTGGCCTTGTTAGGGAGGCCACAGAGGCTGTGTTAGTCTCTGAGGGGGCTATTGATTTAGCCACCTTAGTTGCTTGTCCCCTTAATATGGATAAGTACAAGCAGCTACCCCTAATAAATGGTGTTGAGGTTCAGGCCTACAGGGACACTGGAGCCAGTGTGACTATGGTCATAGAGAAACTGGTCCACTCTGAACAACACCTACTTGGTCACCAGTACCAAGTAACCGATGCTCACAACAACACACTTAGCCACCCCATGGCTGTTGTTAATCTCAACTGGGGGGGGGTTACTGGTCCAAAGAAAGTTGTGGTAGCCACAGATTTACCTGTAGACTGTCTACTAGGAAATGATTTGGAGACATCAGCTTGGTCAGATGTGGAGTTGGAGGCCCATGCAGCAATGCTGGGCATCCCAGGGCATATTTTTGCTTTGACAAGGGCTCAGGCCAAAAAGCAAAAAGGACAGGGAAGCTTGGATCCTGGAACAATGGACCAAGTGCTCCCTAAAGATGGGCTAGTAGAAGCAAACCACTTCCTACTATCCCTCCCTCTACAGTGGATTCAACTTCTGAGGAAGAAGAATTCCCTCCCTGTGCAGAACCTACACCAGAGGAGCTGGAAGCAGACACTGCTGAGCTTTTGGGTGAAGGGGGGCCTGCCAGAGAGGAGCTGAGTGTGGCACAGCAAACCTGTCCCACATTAGAGGGTCTCAGACAGCAAGCTGTCAAACAGGCTAATGGGGATGTCAGTGACTCTCACAGAGTTTACTGGGAGGACAACCTCTTGTACACTGAGCATAGGGATCCTAAACCTGGAGCTGCCAGGAGATTAGTGACTCCTCAGGAGTACAGAAAGTTCCTCCTAACCCTGGCACATGACATTCCCCTAGCTGGGCATCTAGGACAAATGAAAACTTTGGACAGGCTTGTTCCCCTGTTTCATTGGCCTAGAATGTCTGAGGACACAAAGGAATTTTGTAAGTCCTGTGAAACCTGTCAAGCCAGTGGCAAGACAGGTGGCACCCCAAAGGCACCCCTTATCCCACTGCCTGTGGTTGGGGTTCCCTTTGAAAGGGTAGGGGTTGACATAGTTGGCCCCCTTGACTCTCCTACTGCTTCAGGCAATAGGTTTATCTTGGTGGTAGTGGACCATGCCACAAGATATCCTGAAGCTATTCCTCTAAGGACCACTACAGCACCTGCAGTGGCAAAGGCCCTCCTGGGAATATTTTCCAGGGTGGGCTTCCCAAAGGAAGTAGTATCAGACAGGGGAAGCAATTTCATGTCTGCATACTTAAAGGCCATGTGGAAGGAGTGTGGTGTAACGTACAAGTTCACAACACCCTATCATCCAAAAACAAATGGACTGGTGGAGAGATTTAATAAAACTCTCAAAGGCATGATTATGGGTCTCCCTGAAAAACTCCGCAGGAGATGGGATATCCTTCTACCATGCCTCCTTTTTGCCTACAGGGAGGTACCCCAGAAAGGAGTGGGCTTCAGCCCCTTTGAACTTCTTTTTGGACACCCTGTTAGGGGTCCACTCACACTTGTAAAGGAGGGTTGGGAACAACCTTTAAAAGCTCCTAAGCAGGATATTGTGGATTATGTACTTGGCCTCAGATCAAGGATGGCTGAGTACATGAAAAAGGCCAGTAAAAACCTTCAGGCCAGCCAAGAGCTCCAGAAGCAATGGCATGATCAGAAGGCTGTTTTGATTCAGTACCAACCAGGGCAGAAAGTGTGGGTCTTGGAGCCTGTGGCCCCAAGAGCACTCCAAGATAAATGGAGTGGACCCCACACAATTGTTGAAAAGAAGGGAGAAGTCACCTATTTAGTTGACTTAGGCACTGCAAGGAGTCCCCTTAGGGTACTCCATGTAAACCGCATGAAACCACACTATGACAGGGCTGATCTCACCCTGCTCATGGCAACAGATGAGGGACAGGAAGAAGACAGTGATCCTCTACCTGATCTCTTCTCTTCCACAGAACAAGATGCTCTTGTGGAAGGTGTAGTTTTGGCTGATTGTCTTACTGCTGAGCAGAAAGACAATTGCATAAATCTCCTAGATCAATTCTCTGAACTCTTCTCTACTGTGCCAGGTACTACTTCTTGGTGTGAGCACACTATAGATACTGGAGACAGCTTGCCTGTCAAAAGTAAGATCTATAGGCAGCCTGACCATGTCAGGGACTGCATAAAGCAAGAGGTCCAGAAAATGTTAGAACTAGGAGTGGTTGAGCACTCTGACAGTCCATGGGCTTCTCCTGTGGTACTGGTACCAAAACCCCATTCCAAAGATGGAAAGAAGGCAATGCGGTTTTGTGTAGACTATAGAGGTCTCAACTTGGTAACCAAAACTGATGCTCACCCTATACCCAGGGCAGATGAGCTCATAGATACACTGGCATCTGCCAAGTATCTAAGCACTTTTGACTTGACTGCAGGGTATTGGCAGATCAAATTGTCAGAAGATGCTAAACCTAAGACTGCATTTTCAACCATTGGAGGACATTACCAGTTTACTGTAATGCCTTTTGGTTTGAAAAATGCACCTGCCACTTTTCAGAGGTTGGTGAACACAGTCCTGCAAGGGCTGGAAGCTTTCAGTGCAGCATATTTGGACGATATGGCTGTCTTTAGCTCCAGTTGGGATGATCACCTGGTCCACCTATGGAAAGTTTTGGAGGCCCTGCAAAAGGCAGGCCTCACTATCAAGGCTTCAAAGTGCCAGATAGGGCAGGGTAAGGTGGTTTATCTGGGACACCTTGTTGGTGGGGAACAGATTGCACCACTTCAGGGGAAAATCCAAACAATTATTGATTGGGTTCCCCCTACCACTCAGACTCAGGTGAGAGCCTTCCTAGGCCTCACTGGGTATTACAGGAGGTTCATTAAGAACTATGGCTCCATTGCAGCCCCTCTTAATGACCTCACATCCAAGAAAATGCCTAAAAAGGTATTATGGACAGCAAACTGTCAGAAAGCTTTTGAGGAGCTGAAGCAGGCCATGTGCTCTGCACCTGTCCTGAAAAGCCCTTGTTACTCTAAAAACTTCTATGTCCAGACTGATGCATCTGAATTAGGAGTAGGGGCAGTCCTATCACAACTTAATTCTGAGGGCCAGGATCAACCTGTTGCTTTTATTAGTAGGAGGTTGACCCCTAGAGAAAAGCGTTGGTCTGCCATTGAGAGGGAGGCCTTTGCTGTGGTCTGGGCACTGAAGAAGTTGAGGCCATACCTGTTTGGCACTCACTTCATTGTTCAGACAGACCACAAACCTCTACTTTGGCTAAAACAAATGAAAGGTGAAAATCCTAAATTGTTGAGGTGGTCCATATCCCTACAGGGAATGGACTATACAGTGGAACATAGACCTGGGAGTAGCCACTCCAATGCAGATGGACTCTCCAGATATTTCCACTTAGACAATGAAGACTCATCAGGTCATGGCTAGTCTTATTGTCCTTCGTTTGGGGGGGTGGGTTGTGTAGGAAAGTATCATCTTGCCTGGTATGTTACCCCCATTTTTCACTGTATATATGTTGTTTTAGTTGTATGTGTCACTGGGACCCTGGTAACCCAGGGCCCCAGTGCTCATAAGTGTGCCTGAATGTGTTACCTGTGTAGTGACTAACTGTCTCACTGAGGCTCTGCTAATCAGAACCTCAGTGGTTATTGTGAGAAGGTAGCCTCTTTCTAGCCTTGTTACCCCCACTTTTGGCCTGTTTGTGAGTGTATGTCAGGGTGTTTTGTCACTGTTTTCACTGTCTCACTGGGAACCTGATAGCCAGGCCTCAGTGCTCATAGTGAAAACACCATGTTTTCAGTATGGTTGTTATGTGTCACTGGGATCCTGCTAGTCAGGACCCCAGTGCTCATAGGTTTGTGGCCTATATGTATGTGTCACTGGGACCCTGTCACACAGGGTCCCAGTGCTCATAGGTGTGCATGTATATGTTCCCTGTGTGGTGCCTAACTGTCTCACTGAGGCTCTGCTAACCAGAACCTCGGTGGTTATGCTCTCTCATTACTTTCAAATTGTCACTGACAGGCTAGTGACCATTTTTACCAATTTACATTGGCTTACTGGAACACCCTTATAATTCCCTAGTATATGGTACTGAGGTACCCAGGGTATTGGGGTTCCAGGAGATCCCTATGGGCTGCAGCATTTCTTTTGCCACCCATAGGGAGCTCTGACAATTCTTACACAGGCCTGCCACTGCAGCCTGAGTGAAATAACGTCCACGTTATTTCACAGCCATTTTACACTGCACTTAAGTAACTTATAAGTCACCTATATGTCTAACCTTTACCTGGTAAAGGTTAGGTGCAAAGTTACTTAGTGTGAGGGCACCCTGGCACTAGCCAAGGTGCCCCCACATTGTTCAGAGCCAATTCCCTGAACTTTGTGAGTGCGGGGACACCATTACACGCGTGCACTACATATAGGTCACTACCTATATGTAGCTTCACCATGGTAACTCCGAATATGGCCATGTAACATGTCTATGATCATGGAATTGCCCCCTCTATGCCATCCTGGCATTGTTGGTACAATTCCATGATCCCAGTGGTCTGTAGCACAGACCCTGGTACTGCCAGACTGCCCTTCCTGGGGTTTCTCTGCAGCTGCTGCTGCTGCCAACCCCTCAGACAGGCAGCTGCCCTCCTGGGGTCCAGCCAGGCCTGGCCCAGGATGGCAGAACAAAGAACTTCCTCTGAGAGAGGGTGTGACACCCTCTCCCTTTGGAAAATGGTGTGAAGGCAGGGGAGGAGTAGCCTCCCCCAGCCTCTGGAAATGCTTTGTTGGGCACAGATGTGCCCAATTCTGCATAAGCCAGTCTACACCGGTTCAGGGACCCCTTAGCCCCTGCTCTGGCGCGAAACTGGACAAAGGAAAGGGGAGTGACCACTCCCCTGACCTGCACCTCCCCTGGGAGGTGTCCAGAGCTCCTCCAGTGTGCTCCAGACCTCTGCCATCTTGGAAACAGAGGTGCTGCTGGCACACTGGACTGCTCTGAGTGGCCAGTGCCACCAGGTGACGTCAGAGACTCCTGCTGATAGGCTCCTTCAGGTGTTAGTAGCCTTTCCTCTCTCCTAGGTAGCCAAACCCTCTTTTCTGGCTATTTAGGGTCTCTGTCTCTGGGGAAACTTCAGATAACGAATGCATGAGCTCAGCCGAGTTCCTCTGCATCTCCCTCTTCACCTTCTGATAAGGAATCGACCGCTGACCGCGCTGGAAGCCTGCAAACCTGCAACATAGTAGCAAAGACGACTACTGCAACTCTGTAACGCTGATCCTGCCGCCTTCTCGACTGTTTTCCTGCTTGTGCATGCTGTGGGGGTAGCCTGCCTCCTCTCTGCACCAGAAGCTCCGAAGAAATCTCCCGTGGGTCGACGGAATCTTCCCCCTGCAACCGCAGGCACCAAAAAGCTGCATCTCCGGTCCCTTGGGTCTCCTCTCAGCACGACGAGCGAGGTCCCTCGAATCCAGCGACACCGTCCAAGTGACCCCCACAGTCCAGTGACTCTTCAGCCCAAGTTTGGTGGAGGTAAGTCCTTGCCTCACCTCGCTGGGCTGCATTGCTGGGAACCGCGACTTTGCAAGCTTCTCCGGCCCCTGTGCACTTCCGGCGGAAATCCTTCGTGCACAGCCAAGCCTGGGTCCACGGCACTCTAACCTGCATTGCACGACTTTCTAAGTTGGTCTCCGGCGACGTGGGACTCCTTTGTGCAACTTCGGCGAGCACCGTTTCACGCATCCTCGTAGTGCCTGTTTCTGGCACTTCTCCGGGTGCTACCTGCTTCAGTGAGGGCTCCTTGTCTTGCTCGACGTCCCCTCTCTCTGCAGGTCCAATTTGCGACCTCCTGGTCCCTCCTGGGCCCCAGCAGCGTCCAAAAACGCCAAACGCACGATTTGCGTGTAGCAAGGCTTGTTGGCGTCCATCCGGCGGGAAAACACTTCTGCACGACTCTCCAAGGCGTGGGGGATCCATCCTCCAAAGGGGAAGTCTCTAGCCCTTGTCGTTCCTGCAGTATTCACAGTTCTTCAGCCTAGTAAGAGCTTCTTTGCACCAACCGCTGGCATTTCTTGGGCATCTGCCCATCTCCGAGCTGCTTGTGACTTTTGGACTTGGTCCCCTTGTTCCACAGGTACCTTCAGACAGGAATCCATCGTTGTTGCATTGCTGATTTGTGTTTTCCTTGCATTCTCCCTCTAACACGACTATTTTGTCCTTAGGGGAACTTTGGTGCACTTTGCACTCACTTTTCAGGGTCTTGGGGAGGGTTATTTTTCTAACTCTCACTATTTTCTGATAGTCCCAGCGACCCTCTACAAGGTCACATAGGTTTGGGGTCCATTCGTGGTTCACATTCCACTTTTGGAGTATATGGTTTGTGTTGCCCCTATCCCTATGTTTCCCCATTGCATCCTATTGTAACTATACATTGTTTGCACTGTTTTCTAAGACTATACTGCATATTTTTGCTATTGTGTATATATATCTTGTGTATATTTCCTATCCTCTCACTGAGGGTACACTCTAAGATACTTTGGCATATTGTCATAAAAATAAAGTACCTTTATTTTTAGTATAACTGTGTATTGTGTTTTCTTATGATATTGTGCATATGACACTAAGTGGTACTGTAGTAGCTTCACACGTCTCCTAGTTCAGCCTGAGCTGCTTTGCTAAGCTACCATTATCTATCAGCCTAAGCTGCTAGACACCCTATACACTAATAAGGGATAACTGGGCCTGGTGCAAGGTGCAAGTACCCCTTGGTACTCACTACAAACCAGTCCAGCCTCCTACATTGGTTGTGCAGTGGTGGGATAAGTGCTTGAGACTACTTACCACTCTTGTCATTGTACTTTTCATAAGAGAAAAATATACAAAACAAGGTCAGTGTATATACACATAGCCAAAAAGTTTTGCATTTCCTCTTTTCACTCTTTTCTAAGTGCTGAAAAGTACTTCTAAACTTTCAAAAAGTTCTTAAAAGTTTAAAAAGTTTTTTCTGTCTTTCTAAAAAGTTCTGAAAACTTTTTTTTCTCTTTGTCTATCACTTTAACTCTCTCTAAAAATGTCTGGCACAGGCCAAAAAGTTGAACTGTCCAAACTTGCATATGATCACCTTAGCTGGAAAGGAGCAAGGAGTCTCTGCATAGAGAGAGGTTTGAGTGTAGGGAAGAATCCTTCCTTAGAACTGTTAATTAATATGCTTAGAGTACAGGATAAGGCCATAAGTGCCCAATCTGTAGAAAAAGTAGCTAATGGTTCTCAATCTGATCCAGGGACTCCCCCAGGAAAAGGTTCAGGAAAGAAACTTCTCAGCCTGCCCATTACTAGACAGTCTAGCATAGTTGGTACAGAGGTTGAATCACATCATACTGATGATGTGCTCTCACATTATGCTGGTAGCCAAGCTGTTAGGGTGCCCCTTGTAAGGGACAGGTCTCCTTCTGTTCATTCCCATCATACCTCTGTATCTAGAAATGTCCCTCCCACCCACCCTGATGACAGATTGTTAGAAAGGGAGCTCAATAGATTGAGAGTGGAACAAACCAGACTGAAGCTCAAGAAGCAACAGCTGGATTTGGATAGACAGTCTTTAGAAATAGAGAGGGAAAGACAGAAGTTGGGTTTAGATACCCATGGTGGCAGCAGCAGTATTCCCCATAGTCATCCTGCAAAAGAGTATGATTCCAGGAATCTGCACAAGATAGTTCCCCCTTATAAGGAGGGGGATGACATTAACAAGTGGTTTGCTGCACTTGAGAGGGCCTGTGCTGTACAGGATGTCCCTCAAAAGCAGTGGGCTGCTATCCTATGGCTATCATTTAGTGGAAAGGGTAGGGATAGACTCCTTACTGTGAAAGAAAGTGATGCCAATAATTTTACAGTTCTTAAGAATGCACTCCTGGATGGTTATGGCTTAACCACTGAACAGTACAGGATAAAGTTCAGAGAGACCAAAAAGGAGTCTTCACAAGACTGGGTTGATTTCATTGACCAGGCAGTGAAGGCCTTGGAGGGGTGGTTACATGGCAGTAAAGTTACTGATTATGAAAGCCTGTATAACACAATCCTGAGAGAGCATATACTTAATAATTGTGTGTCTGATTTGTTGCACCAGTACCTGGTAGACTCTGATCTGACCTCTCCCCAAGAATTGGGAAAGAAGGCAGACAAATGGGTCAGAACAAGGGTGAACAGAAAAGTTCATACAGGGGGTGACAAAGATGGCAATAAGAAGAAAGATGGTGAAAAATCTCAAGATAAGCATGGGGATAAGGGTAAAACCAAAGATCCCACTTCAAATCTTAAACACTCTTCAGAGGGTGGGGATAAAACAAATTCTTCCTCTTCTTCCCAACCTGCACACATTAAAAAGCCTTGGTGCTTTGTGTGTAAAAACAGAGGCCATAGGCCAGGGGATAAGTCCTGTCCAGGTAAACCCCCTGAGCCTACCACCACTAATACATCAAGCTCTAGTGCCCCTAGCAGTAGTGGTACTAGTGGTGGGACTGCTGGCAACAGTCAAGCAAAGGGTGTAGTTGGGTTCACTTATGGGTCCATAGTGGAAACTGATGTAATCAGTCCCAAGACAGTTTCTGTCACACCTAGTGGCATTGGCCTTGCCACACTGGCTGCTTGTCCCCTTACAATGGATAAGTACAGGCAGACAGTTTCAATAAATGGTGTTGAGGCCTTGGCCTACAGGGACACAGGTGCCAGTTTCACTTTGGTGACTGAAAACCTAGTGCCTCCTGAACAACACATCATTGGACAACAGTATAAGATTATTGATGTCCATAACTCCACTAAGTTTCTTCCCTTAGCTATAATTCAGTTTAGTTGGGGTGGAGTTACTGGCCCTAAGCAGGTGGTGGTATCACCTAGCTTACCTGTAGACTGTCTCTTAGGTAATGACCTAGAGGCCTCAGGTTGGGCTGATGTAGAGTTTTATGCCCATGCAGCCATGCTGGGCATCCCTGAGGAATTGTTCCCTCTCATTTCAAGTGAAATGAAAAAGCAAAGGAGAAAAGGCCTGAAAACTCAGGACCCCTCTCCATCAACAGGTAAAAAGGGTATCACAGTATCCCCTAACCACCCTACCATTCAGGATACTATTCCTGTGGTGGGAGAAACCTCTCCTGGGGTGGCACCTGTTCCAAGGGAATCATCAGCTGGCAAAGCTGGACTCCCTGAGGTGGAAGTACCTCTCTGTGGGATAACTAACATTGGTGAGAAAAAGAGCACCATTTTAGTTAACATGGAGCATCCCTCCAACCCTCCCAGAGAAACTTTAGTGCAGAAACCCTGCACTACCTCACAACACTTAGGACAGCATCCCTGCCCTAGTGTGGAGCTCATAGGACAGCATCCCTGCCCTGCTCCAACTCAAGAGAAACAGCATCCCTGTTCTCTCTTCCAGCCAGATGGACAAAGTTTTTGCCCAGCTATGGCTTTTCTGAGACAGCATCCCTGTCTGGCATTTCCATCACTACAAATAGGTTCAGTGGACAATTCCCACTGCTCTAAACTAAAACTTACTGATAGAAACTCTGAAAATATATCTTCACATTGTTGCTTAGCTAAAAAACTTCAAACAGAGTGGTTTACATCCCCACAGGGAAGTAACCATATAGTGGATGATAAAGGGAGTAACCAGTCTATTGCAGAGCTTCTCTCTACTTATCACCACTTAGACAATAAAGTCTCAACTGGCCAAGGTTAGCCTTATTGTCCTTCGTTTGGGGGGGGGTTGTGTGAGAAGGTAGCCTCTTTCTAGCCTTGTTACCCCCACTTTTGGCCTGTTTGTGAGTGTATGTCAGGGTGTTTTGTCACTGTTTTCACTGTCTCACTGGGAACCTGATAGCCAGGCCTCAGTGCTCATAGTGAAAACACCATGTTTTCAGTATGGTTGTTATGTGTCACTGGGATCCTGCTAGTCAGGACCCCAGTGCTCATAGGTTTGTGGCCTATATGTATGTGTCACTGGGACCCTGTCACACAGGGTCCCAGTGCTCATAGGTGTGCATGTATATGTTCCCTGTGTGGTGCCTAACTGTCTCACTGAGGCTCTGCTAACCAGAACCTCGGTGGTTATGCTCTCTCATTACTTTCAAATTGTCACTGACAGGCTAGTGACCATTTTTACCAATTTACATTGGCTTACTGGAACACCCTTATAATTCCCTAGTATATGGTACTGAGGTACCCAGGGTATTGGGGTTCCAGGAGATCCCTATGGGCTGCAGCATTTCTTTTGCCACCCATAGGGAGCTCTGACAATTCTTACACAGGCCTGCCACTGCAGCCTGAGTGAAATAACGTCCACGTTATTTCACAGCCATTTTACACTGCACTTAAGTAACTTATAAGTCACCTATATGTCTAACCTTTACCTGGTAAAGGTTAGGTGCAAAGTTACTTAGTGTGAGGGCACCCTGGCACTAGCCAAGGTGCCCCCACATTGTTCAGAGCCAATTCCCTGAACTTTGTGAGTGCGGGGACACCATTACACGCGTGCACTACATATAGGTCACTACCTATATGTAGCTTCACCATGGTAACTCCGAATATGGCCATGTAACATGTCTATGATCATGGAATTGCCCCCTCTATGCCATCCTGGCATTGTTGGTACAATTCCATGATCCCAGTGGTCTGTAGCACAGACCCTGGTACTGCCAGACTGCCCTTCCTGGGGTTTCTCTGCAGCTGCTGCTGCTGCCAACCCCTCAGACAGGCAGCTGCCCTCCTGGGGTCCAGCCAGGCCTGGCCCAGGATGGCAGAACAAAGAACTTCCTCTGAGAGAGGGTGTGACACCCTCTCCCTTTGGAAAATGGTGTGAAGGCAGGGGAGGAGTAGCCTCCCCCAGCCTCTGGAAATGCTTTGTTGGGCACAGATGTGCCCAATTCTGCATAAGCCAGTCTACACCGGTTCAGGGACCCCTTAGCCCCTGCTCTGGCGCGAAACTGGACAAAGGAAAGGGGAGTGACCACTCCCCTGACCTGCACCTCCCCTGGGAGGTGTCCAGAGCTCCTCCAGTGTGCTCCAGACCTCTGCCATCTTGGAAACAGAGGTGCTGCTGGCACACTGGACTGCTCTGAGTGGCCAGTGCCACCAGGTGACGTCAGAGACTCCTGCTGATAGGCTCCTTCAGGTGTTAGTAGCCTTTCCTCTCTCCTAGGTAGCCAAACCCTCTTTTCTGGCTATTTAGGGTCTCTGTCTCTGGGGAAACTTCAGATAACGAATGCATGAGCTCAGCCGAGTTCCTCTGCATCTCCCTCTTCACCTTCTGATAAGGAATCGACCGCTGACCGCGCTGGAAGCCTGCAAACCTGCAACATAGTAGCAAAGACGACTACTGCAACTCTGTAACGCTGATCCTGCCGCCTTCTCGACTGTTTTCCTGCTTGTGCATGCTGTGGGGGTAGCCTGCCTCCTCTCTGCACCAGAAGCTCCGAAGAAATCTCCCGTGGGTCGACGGAATCTTCCCCCTGCAACCGCAGGCACCAAAAAGCTGCATCTCCGGTCCCTTGGGTCTCCTCTCAGCACGACGAGCGAGGTCCCTCGAATCCAGCGACACCGTCCAAGTGACCCCCACAGTCCAGTGACTCTTCAGCCCAAGTTTGGTGGAGGTAAGTCCTTGCCTCACCTCGCTGGGCTGCATTGCTGGGAACCGCGACTTTGCAAGCTTCTCCGGCCCCTGTGCACTTCCGGCGGAAATCCTTCGTGCACAGCCAAGCCTGGGTCCACGGCACTCTAACCTGCATTGCACGACTTTCTAAGTTGGTCTCCGGCGACGTGGGACTCCTTTGTGCAACTTCGGCGAGCACCGTTTCACGCATCCTCGTAGTGCCTGTTTCTGGCACTTCTCCGGGTGCTACCTGCTTCAGTGAGGGCTCCTTGTCTTGCTCGACGTCCCCTCTCTCTGCAGGTCCAATTTGCGACCTCCTGGTCCCTCCTGGGCCCCAGCAGCGTCCAAAAACGCCAAACGCACGATTTGCGTGTAGCAAGGCTTGTTGGCGTCCATCCGGCGGGAAAACACTTCTGCACGACTCTCCAAGGCGTGGGGGATCCATCCTCCAAAGGGGAAGTCTCTAGCCCTTGTCGTTCCTGCAGTATTCACAGTTCTTCAGCCTAGTAAGAGCTTCTTTGCACCAACCGCTGGCATTTCTTGGGCATCTGCCCATCTCCGAGCTGCTTGTGACTTTTGGACTTGGTCCCCTTGTTCCACAGGTACCTTCAGACAGGAATCCATCGTTGTTGCATTGCTGATTTGTGTTTTCCTTGCATTCTCCCTCTAACACGACTATTTTGTCCTTAGGGGAACTTTGGTGCACTTTGCACTCACTTTTCAGGGTCTTGGGGAGGGTTATTTTTCTAACTCTCACTATTTTCTGATAGTCCCAGCGACCCTCTACAAGGTCACATAGGTTTGGGGTCCATTCGTGGTTCACATTCCACTTTTGGAGTATATGGTTTGTGTTGCCCCTATCCCTATGTTTCCCCATTGCATCCTATTGTAACTATACATTGTTTGCACTGTTTTCTAAGACTATACTGCATATTTTTGCTATTGTGTATATATATCTTGTGTATATTTCCTATCCTCTCACTGAGGGTACACTCTAAGATACTTTGGCATATTGTCATAAAAATAAAGTACCTTTATTTTTAGTATAACTGTGTATTGTGTTTTCTTATGATATTGTGCATATGACACTAAGTGGTACTGTAGTAGCTTCACACGTCTCCTAGTTCAGCCTGAGCTGCTTTGCTAAGCTACCATTATCTATCAGCCTAAGCTGCTAGACACCCTATACACTAATAAGGGATAACTGGGCCTGGTGCAAGGTGCAAGTACCCCTTGGTACTCACTACAAACCAGTCCAGCCTCCTACAGTTATGCTCTCTCATTTCTTTCCAAATTGTCACTAACAGGCTAGTGACCATTTTTACCAATTTACATTGGCTTACTGGAACACCCTTATAATTCCCTAGTATATGGTACTGAGGTACCCAGGGTATTGGGGTTCCAGGAGATCCCTATGGGCTGCAGCATTTCTTTTGCCACCCATAGGGAGCTCTGACAATTCTTACACAGGCCTGCCACTGCAGCCTGAGTGAAATAACGTCCACGTTATTTCACAGCCATTT
Source organism: Pleurodeles waltl (assembly GCF_031143425.1). Classification (NCBI taxonomy): domain Eukaryota; kingdom Metazoa; phylum Chordata; class Amphibia; order Caudata; family Salamandridae; genus Pleurodeles; species Pleurodeles waltl. The sequence goes on from NC_090446.1 coordinate 147,281,575, forward strand.
TACACTGCACTTAAGTAACTTATAAGTCACCTATATGTCTAACCTTTACCTGGTAAAGGTTAGGTGCAAAGTTACTTAGTGTGAGGCCACCCTGGCACTAGCCAAGGTGCCCCCACATTGTTCAGAGCCAATTCCCTGAACTTTGTGAGTGCGGGGACACCATTACACGCGTGCACTACATATAGGTCACTACCTATATGTAGCTTCACAATGGTAACTCCGAATATGGCCATGTAACATGTCTATGATCATGGAATTGCCCCCTCTATGCCATCCTGGCATAGTTGGCACAATCCCATGATCCCAGTGGTCTGTAGCACAGACCCTGGTACTGCCAAACTGCCCTTCCTGGGGTTTCACTGCAGCTGCTGCTGCTGCCAACCCCTCAGACAGGCATCTGCCCTCCTGGGGTCCAGCCAGGCCTGGCCCAGGATGGCAGAACAAAGGACTCCCTCTGAGAGAGGGTGTTACACCCTCTCCCTTTGGAAAATGGTGTGAAGGCAGGGGAGGAGTAGCCTCCCCCAGCCTCTGGAAATACTTTCTTGGGCACATATGTGCCCAATTCTGCATAAGCCAGTCTACACCGGTTCAGGGGACCCCTTAGCCCTGCTCTGGCGCGAAACTGGACAAAGGAAAGGGGAGTGACCACTCCCCTGACCTGCCCCTCCCCTGGGAGGTGTCCCGAGCTCCTCCAGTGTGCTCCAGACCTCTGCCATCTTGGAAACAGAGGTGCTGCTGGCACACTGGACTGCTCTGAGTGGCCAGTGCCACCAGGTGACGTCAGAGACTCCTTGTGATAGGCTCCTTCAGGTGTTGCTAGCCTATCCTCTCTCCTAAGTAGCCAAACCCTCTTTTCTGGCTATTTAGGGTCTCTGTTTCTGGGGAAACTTTAGATAACGAATGCAAGAGCTCATCCGAGTTCCTCTGCATCTCTCTCTTCACCTTCTGCCAAGGAATCGACTGCTGACCGCGCTGGAAGCCTGCAAACCTGCAACATAGTAGCAAAGACGACTACTGCAACTCTGTAACGCTGATCCTGCCGCCTTCTCGACTGTTTTCCTGCTTGTGCATGCTGTGGGGGTAGTCTGCCTCCTCTCTGCACTAGAAGCTCCAAAGAAATCTCCTGTGGGTCGACGGAATCTTCCCCCTGCAACCGCAGGCACCAAAAAGCTGCATTACCGGTCCCTTGGGTCTCCTCTCAGCACGACGAGCGAGGTCCCTCGAATCCAGCGACTCTGTCCAAGTGACCCCCACAGTCCAGTGACTCTTCAGTCCAAGTTTGGTGGAGGTAAGTCCTTGCCTCACCTCACTGGGCTGCATTGCTGGGAACCGCGACTTTTGCAGCTACTCCGGCCCCTGTGCACTTCCGGCGGAAATCCTTTGTGCACAGCCAAGCCTGGGTCCACGGCACTCTAACCTGCATTGCACGTCTTTCTAAGTTGGTCTCCGGCGATGTGGGACTCCTTTGTGCGACTTCGGGTGAGCACCGTTTCACGCATCCTCATAGTGCCTGTTTCTAGCACTTCTTAGGGTGCTACCTGCTGCTGAGAGGGTTCCTTGTCTTGCACGACGTCCCCTCTCACTCCTGGTCCAATTTGCGACCTCCTGGTCCCTCCTGGGCCACAGCAGCATCCAAAAACGCTAACCGCAGAATTTGCAGCTTGCAAGGCTTGTTGGCGTTCTTTCGGCGGGAAAACACTTCTGCACGACTCTGCACGGCAAGCGAGATCCGTCCACCAAAGGGGATGTCTCTAGCCCTTTTCGTTCCTGCAGAAACCGCAGCTTCTTCTGTCCAGTAGAAGCTTCTTTGCACCCGCAGCTGGCATTTCCTGGGCATATGCCCATCTCCGACTTGCTTGTGACTTTTGGACTTGGTCCCCTTGTTCCACAGGTACCCTAGATTGGAAATCCACAGTTGTTGCATTGTTGGTTTGTGTCTTTCCTGCATTATTCCTCTAACACGACTTCTTTGTCCTTAGGGGAACTTTAGTGCACTTTGCACTCACTTTTCAGGGTCTTGGGGAGGGTTATTTTTCTAACTCTCACTATTTTCTAATAGTCCCAGCGACCCTCTACAAGGTCACATAGGTTTGGGGTCCATTCGTGGTTCGCATTCCACTTTTGGAGTATATGGTTTGTGTTGCCCCTATCCCTATGTTTCCCCATTGCATCCTATTGTAACTATACATTGTTTGCACTGTTTTCTAAGACTATACTGCATATTTTTTCTATTGTGTATATATATCTTGTGTATATTTCCTATCCTCTCACTGAGGGTACACTCTAAGATACTTTGGCATATTGTCATAAAAATAAAGTACCTTTATTTTTAGTATAACTGTGTATTGTGTTTTCTTATGATATTGTGCATATGACACTAAGTGGTACTGTAGTAGCTTCACCCGTCTCCTAGTTCAGCCTAAGCTGCTCTGCTAAGCTACCATTATCTATCAGCCTAAGCTGCTAGACACCCTATACACTAATAAGGGATAACTGGGCCTGGTGCAAGGTGCAAGTACCCCTTGGTACTCACTACAAGCCAGTCCAGCCTCCTACATCCTGCCAGCAACTGCAACTGTTTCCAGGTCGTGCATCCTCTGAGGACTGCCTGTGTTCAGGCTGCACCAGAAGAACCAAAGGAATCTCCCATGGAGTGACAAAGTCACTTCCGTGCTTCATCAAGTACCCCTCTGCAGCGACGACCGGTGGCGTGGGTCTCCTCTCCTGACGAAGTGAGCGGATCCAGCAACACAGGTGGTGGACTGAAGTTGTCCCAACGATCCTAAGGTCCAGCTGTCCAACTTTGGTGGAGGTAAGAGCTTGCCTACCCATAAAAGACAGTACCCCTGTGCACTGCATGATTTGCAGTTGTCAAGGCTTGTGTGCGACCTTCCACAAAGTTCTTCGTTCACAGCACAGCTCTGGCTCCCAGCACGCCTTCCTGCGATGCACAGCTTCCTGAGTGGTTCTCCGGGGCATGGGATCGCTTTGTGACGTGCTGCATGGGTCTCCATTTGCACCTTCTTTGTCCCAGTGCTGTGGACTCCTGTGCGTTGTGCCTGGTCTTCTGAGGGCTCTCTAAATTGCTGTGAGCCCCCTCTGTCTCCCCCTCCTGGGTAGAGGCCACCAGGTCCCTCCTGGTCCTGGGCAGCCCCATTTTCTGCTAACCACAAGCTTTGCGTGTTTCAAGGCTTGTTGGAGGAATCCAGCGACACAAACCAGACTGTAATCATCCATCCGGCGTGGGACATCTTCTGCACCAACCAGGAACCTGCGTCTGTCTTCTTCGGTGCATAACTGACTTTGGGGGTTATTACAACATTGGCGGACGGTGTTAAAGGTGCGGCAATACCGCAAACAGGCCGGCGGACAAAAAAAGGGAATTATTACCCTGGCGGAAACCGCCAACAAAGACAGCCACTTTAACACACCGCCCGCCACGGCGGTACAAACAAGCAGCGCGGCGGTCACCGCCAACAGACAGGCGGAAGACAATGTACCGCCCATAGTATCACAACCCGCCAATCCGACACCTTTTCCGGGGCGGATTCACCGTGGATAAAAACACGGCGGAAACAGTTACTGCAATGGGAAAACGCTCACCTCAACACATCCCATGAGGAACGAGGACTCCATGGAGCCCGAATTACACATTCTTCCGGCCCTTGTATTCCTACTCATCTACGAAGACCAACAGCGGCGCGGCCGAAGACAACGGTGAGTACACCACCTACGACATGTGGGAGGGGGGAGGCAAAAGTTAGGGGGACACCAACGAAACTCTCCCACCCCCACCCCCACCCTCACATATTACAACATACACACCAATGCATCCTAAAAAATCACAGTAACAACCCACAATACCACCGGAAGAATGCAAAGACAAAGCGAAATCTGTTCAAACATTGTAATGTATCAATATACATGTCTGTCAAAAATATACAGATATATAAGAAAATCTGCCAGAAATATATACATTACGAGAAGTAGTGCAGATATGCACATAGCAATGTCCGTGCACCACTAGTCCAAAAAAGCATGGGCGAGGCCCACAAAAGATACCTGTCCTCAATCGGAGAGAACACTGCCGGGGCATCAGATAGAAATACTACAGGCACCTCAGGGGGAAGGGAAGGGGGGGCACCTCAGCCGGATGACTGCAAAGCCAGATCCACGACGGGGCTCCATGCACATTGATGTATCCTGGGGAGTGCAAAGCCACAGTCTCTCAAGTCTCTACACTGGGTGGGTTGCCCACTGCCATATCCTGGGGAGTGCAAAGCCACAGTCTCTCAAGTAGATAACATCCGCCAGTGGCTCTAGAGGGGGACTGGTGGCCAGACTGGATCCTGTGAAAGTTCCTGTCCCGTCACTGTCCCAGATGCACATGGGATAAGGATGCTTGATGTGGCGGTCTTTACATTCTTACCCAGTGCATGCCCTGTTCAGCGGTGCTTTGCCATGGCGGTGCTTGCCCTGTTCAGCGGTGCTTTGCCATGGCGGTCTCTGGACTGTTCAGCGGTGCTTTGCCATGGCGGTGCTTGCCCTGTTCAGCGGTGCTTTGCCATGGCGGTCTCTGGACTGTTCAGCTGTGCTTTGCCATGGCGGTCTCTGGAACGGGCATTGGTGTGTGCCATGACGATCCCTAGACTGGGCATTGGTGTGTGGCATGACGATACTCAGACTGGGCATTGGTGTGTGGCATGACGTTCCCTCATAGCGCACCGGGGCTGTGGCAGCCGGGTCCTTCCTGGGCACTGACTCCGGCGGTTGTCTCCTGACCAGTGACGATACTTGGGCCCTCCCGGGCAATGACTCCGGCGGTGGTCTCCTGACCAGTGACGATACTTGGGCCCTCCCGGGCAATGACTCTGGCAGTGGTCTCCTGACCAGTGACGATACTTGGGCCCTCCTGGGCACTGACTCCGGCGGTGGTCTCCTGACCAGTGACGATACTTGGGCCCTCCTGGGCAATGACTCCGGCGGTGGTCTCCTGAGCAGTGACGATACTTGGGCCCTCCTGGGCACTGACTCCGGCGGTGGTCTCCTGACCAGTGACGATACTTGGGCCCTCCTGGGCAATGACTTGGGCGGTGGTCTCCTGACCAGTGACGATACTTGGGCCCTCGTGGGCACTGACTCTGGCGGTGGCGGTGGCGGTGGTCTCCTGACCAGTGACGATACTTGGGCCCTCCTGGGCAATGACTTGGGCGGTGCTCTCCTGACCAGTGACGATACTTGGGCCCTCGTGGGCACTGACTCCGGCGGTGGCGGTGGTCTCCTGACCAGTGACGATACTTGGGCCCTCCTGGGCAATGACTCCGGCGGTGGTCTCCTGACCAGTGATGATACTTGGGCCCTCCTGGGCACTGACTCCGGCGGTGGTCTCCTGACCAGTGACGACGGTGCTGGCGGTGGCGTCTCGACCGCCGGGAATGATGCCGCCCTTCTCCGGCGTGAGACTCACAACAGGCTGGGCAGACTTCCTCTGGCCCTTCCCCACCTTTGGTGGAGTCACAGCTGACTCTCCAATCCCCTTGGGACCCCTGTGAGTTGTTTTCCCACCAGGAGTCTTCACACGGTCCCGTCGTCCACTTTCCAATTTCAGAGCCTTTACAGTGGGTGGGCTGCCAGTGCCTTGGCTCCGGGTCATACTGCCTGCCCTGGTGGCCGGTGCACTCCACATACCTTGAACAGGCACCACTGGTATTGGAGGCTTTTTGGCTGAGGCGCTATGACGGGACTGATGAATTGGAGGGGGGGTGGGGGCAAAAAGGTCAACTTTACACAGGGACATTTTCTGACGAACACTGGGATGGGTAGTTGGAGGGGGTCTGGGAGTGGAGGAAGAGGAGGTGGTTGTAGGAGGTGTCACTTTAGGTGTTTTGGGTGCAGGTGCAGGTACTGGAGGCTGTCGTGAGGTGGATGGATGTTGGGTGTGTGGGTGCCAGCGTTTCTGTACTTTGGGAGGGGGCATCACAGACACACTGGGAGAGGACACAGGGGACTTGTAAATGGCAGTGGAGGTGGTGAGTGCAGGTGAGCGGCTTGTGGTGCTGGGTGTCCTGGTGCGATTCCTGGTGCCTGTAGATGTGGTGCATGCAGGTGTGTGTGTAGATGAGACTGGGAGGGAGGAGGGAGAAGAGGAGGAGGGGGACACAGTGGAGGCAGTGGATGTTGCTGTGTCTGTATGTGTGTGATGCTTGCGTGAGTGCCTGTGGGTTGTGTGGTGCCTATGTTTGCTTGAGCTACTTGTGTGTGCTGACTCGTGTGCATGCTGGTCTGTAGGTGTGCTTGGGATGGGCTGGGGTACAGGGGATTGGGTCTGGGTGGAGGAGGTTGGAGGGGGGAGGCTAGACACAGGGACAATGGCTGCCATCAGTGCTGAGGCCAGAGATTGCAGGGTTCACTGAAGGACAGCCTGACCAGAATGAATGCCCTCCAAGAATGCATTACCGTGTTGCAACTCTCGTTCTACACCCTGGATGGCATTCACAATGGTAGACTGCCCAACAGTGAGTGACCTGAGGAGGTCAATGGCCTCCTCACTGAGGGCAGCAGGGGTGACTGGGGCAGGGCCTGAGGTGCCTGGGGCGAAGGTGATGCCCACCCTCCTGGGTGAGCGGGCACGTGGCGAACGCTGAGGGGCTGCTGGGAGGGCGGTGCTGGTAGGGGAGGTGGCGGCTGTACCTGTAGAAGTGGGGCGCACAGATGGTGCCGCCACCACAAGGGAGCCCCCATCGGCGGACGAGTCCGTGTCGCTGCTTGGTGATCCGGTGGCCGACGTGAAGCTCCCCTCGCCCTCCGTCCCACTGGTGCATTCTGAGTCCGTGGTGTGGCCCTCCATGGCCATGTGGGATGCAGCTCCCTCGTGCTCTGGTGCCACTGTACCTCCGCCTGATGATGCTGATGCATAAAAGAACAGGGAGAGCACAAAAAGGGGGGGAAGACAGAAGAAGAACAGGTTGAGTGCATGGCATACCGCTACCGTTGGCGGACAAGACAGACACAGCAGCCCCCTGCATTACGCCGTGCTCCTGGCCTCTGCATATGCAATTCCTGGGATATGGCCTACATCGCTATGGTGGACATCTGCACACATGGATGAAACAGGGGTAACTATACCTGTACTTGGCACTGTACTGAGGTGGGGTAGAGTGCCACGTGGGCTGCATTACAGAGGGGCCTAGTCTACGCATTTCTGGCTGGCCTAGGGACACCCACAGCCCTCCTCCCCCACCCAGACCCCTCTACTGCGCGCAAAGTCCGCAGAATGAGGTTGTACTCACCCCTTTGTGTCTGCTGTGATGCCCTCAAGCGCTCATCCAACTCCGGGTAGGCCACCGCCAGGATCCGGAACATCAGAGGGGTCATAGTGCGACGGGCACCCCTCCCACGTTGGGAGGCCATACCCAGCTGAGCCTCCGCCGTCTTCTTGCTGCAGCGGCGAATGTCCTCCCATCTTTTCCGGCAGTGGGTGCCCCGTCACTGGTGGGCCCCCGGGGTCTGGACGTCCTTGGCGATGGCACGCCAAATGTCCCTCTTCTGGTGGGCGCTGACCTACATGACATGCACAAGGGAAGAAGAGAAGTCATTACCAACTGCACCGTCGATGTGAGTGGCCCCCCTCCCTACTCTAGCCATGTGGCCCATTCATTGACATGCATTAATGTTCCCTGAACTCTGCCCCCTTCCCTCTTCCACCCAGCCCTCTCCACCCAGGCCTAGCCCATACAACGTGCTCCCTGTGTACTAACCGGTTGGTCTGGAGGACCGTAGAGTAGCGTGTACTGGGGGAGGACCCCATCTACCAGTTTCTCCAACTCCTGAGCAGTGAAGGCAGGGGCCCTTTCCCCAAACGCAGCAGCCATCGTCGCTTCCAGACCGAGGTCACAGCAGCACTTGCAGTGTAGGTCCTCTCCTGTCGAAGGTCAGATATCTAGTGATTGAACAGATAGAAAATGGCGGTGACGTCCGCGGCGGTGACGTCCGCGGCGGTGCGTATCATCACCGCCGGCGCACCTGTTCATTGGCTCCTGGGACCCATAGGGTCCTATGTGAACAAATTCAGCATTGCGTCGGGGTCTACGACCGCCTACCGCGACGGTGTGCAACGCCAGCGCAGTTACCCCACAATCCCATTGTCCCAGTGTAGAGGTCAGGCAGCCGCCATTTCAGGGGCCCACATGGCTTCATTTGATTCTGCGTCACACATAGCTAGACCTACACTCAACACACATACAGGAAGGGTTTTGTGTGTGGTGTCGTGTTCTGTGTAACTGTGGGTACATACCTGGATGAAAATTGACTTTATCGTCGCTCTTGTCCTTCGTAGGCGCTGTCAGCTGGGACATGGGAGAAGATGGCGGAATCCTCCGGTGTACCGACCGCTGGTGGACCTGTTGACAATGGAAGAGCGACATGTCATCGTCACCTACAGGTTTGACCGTGCCACAATCCAGGAACTATGTACCCAGTTGGAGCCAGACCTGATGTCACCAATCCGCCATTCCACTGGAATTCCCCCTGACATGCAGGTGCTGTCAGTGCTCCATTTCCTTGCAAGTGGCTCTTTTCAGACAACAGTGGCCATGGCATCAGGGATGTCCCAGCCTAGGTTTTCCAACGTCTTGTCCAGAGTGTTGTCTGCCCTGCTGAAACACGTAAGGAGATACATCATTTTCCCTGAGGTGGAGGATTTGCCTACAGTTAAAGGTGACTTCTATGCCCTTGGACATATCCCCAACATCATAGGTGCCATTGATGGGACCCATGTAGCTCTGGTCCCCCCCACAGGAGTGAACAGGTGTACAGAAACAGGAAGAGTTATCATTCTATGAATGTACAGATGGTATGTTTGGCAGACCAGTACATCTCCCAGGTTAATGCTATGTTCCCTGGCTCTGTGCATGACGCCTACATCCTGCGGAATAGCAGCATCCCTGATATGATGGGTGTAAGGAAATGCCTCCTTGGCATGGTTGCCCCCTGACTTTTTGCCTTTGCTGATGCTATGTTTACAATTGAAAGTGTGCTGAGGCCTGCTAACCAGGCCCCAGCACCAGTGTTCTTTCCCTAACCTGTACTTTTGTATCCACAATTGGCAGACCCTGGCATCCAGATAAGTCCCTTGTAACTGGTACTTCTAGTACCAAGGGCCCTGATGCCAAGGAAGGTCTCTAAGGGCTGCAGCATGTCTTATGCCACCCTGGAGACCTCTCACTCAGCACAGACACACTGCTTACCAGCTTGTGTGTGCTAGTGAGGACAAAACGAGTAAGTCGACATGGCACTCCCCTCAGGGTGCCATGCCAGCCTCTCACTGCCTATGCAGTATAGGTAAGACACCCCTCTAGCAGGCCTTACAGCCCTAAGGCAGGGTGCACTATACCATAGGTGAGGGTACCAGTGCATGAGCATGGTACCCCTACAGTGTCTAAACAAAACCTTAGACATTGTAAGTGCAGGGTAGCCATAAGAGTATATGGTCTGGGAGTCTGACAAACACGAACTCCACAGCACCATAATGGCTACACTGAAAACTGGGAAGTTTGGTATCAAACTTCTCAGCACAATAAATGCACACTGATGCCAGTGTACATTTTATTGTAAAATACACCCCAGAGGGCACCTTAGAGGTGCCCCCTGAAACCTATCCGACTGTCTGTGTAGGCTGACTAGTTCCAGCAGCCTGCCCCACTAGAGACATGTTGCTGGCCCCATGGGGAGAGTGCCTTTGTCACTCTGAGGCCAGTAACAAAGCCTGCACTGGGTGGAGATGCTAACACCTCCCCCAGGCAGGAGCTGTAACACCTGGCGGTGAGCCTCAAAGGCTCACCCCTTTGTCACAGCCCAGCAGGGCACTCCAGCTTAGTGGAGTTGCCCGCCCCCTCCGGCCACGGCCCCCACTTTTGGCGGCAAGGCTGGAGGGAACAAAGAAACCAACAAGGAGGAGTCACTGGCCAGTCAGGACAGCCCCTAAGGTGTCCTGAGCTGAGGTGACTCTGACTTTTAGAAATCCTCCATCTTGCAGATGGAGGATTCCCCCAATAGGGTTAGGATTGTGACCCCCTCCCCTTGGGAGGGGGCACAAAGAGGGTGTACCCACCCTCAGGGCTAGTAGCCATTGGCTACTAACCCCCCAGACCTAAACACGCCCTTAAATTTAGTATTTAAGGGCTACCCTGAACCCTAGAAAATTAGATTCCTGCAACTACAAGAAGAAGGACTGCCTAGCTGAAAACCCCGGCAGAGGAAGACCAGAAGACAACAACTGCTTTGGCTCCAGAAACTCACCGGCCTGTCTCCTGCCTTCCAAAGATCCTGCTCCAGCGACGCCTTCCAAAGGGACCAGCGACCTCGACATCCTCTGAGGACTGCCCCTGCTTCGAAAAGACAAGAAACTCCCGAGGACAGCGGACCTGCTCCAAGAAAGGCTGCAACTTTGTTTCCAGCAGCCTTGAAAGAACCCTGCAAGCTCCCCGCAAGAAGCGTGAGACTTGCAACACTGCACCCGGCGACCCCGACTCGGCTGGTGGAGACCCGACACCTCAGGAGGGACCCCAGGACTACTCTGATACTGTGAGTACCAAAACCTGTCCCCCCTGAGCCCCCACAGCGCCGCCTGCAGAGGGAATCCCGAGGCTTCCCCTGACCGCGACTCTTTGAAACCAAAGTCCCGACACCTGGGAGAGACCCTGCACCCGCAGCCCCCAGGACCTGAAGGACCGGACTTTCACTGGAGGAGTGACCCCCAGGAGTCCCTCTCCCTTGCCCAAGTGGAGGTTTCCCCGAGGAACCCCCCCCTTGCCTGCCTGCAGCGCTGAAGAGATCCCTAGATCTCCCATTGACTTCCATTACAAACCCGACGCTTGTTTCTACACTGCACCCGGCCGCCCCCGCGCTGCTGAGGGTGAAATTTCTGTGTGGACTTGTGTCCCCCCCGGTGCCCTACAAAACCCCCCCGGTCTGCCCTCCGAAGACGCGGGTACTCACCTGCAAGCAGACCGGAACCGGGGCACCCCCTTCTCTCCATTCTAGCCTATGTGTTTTGGGCACCACTTTGAACTCTGCACCTGACCGGCCCTGAGCTGCTGGTGTGGTGACTTTGGGGTTGCTCTGAACCCCCAACGGTGGGCTACCTTGGACCAAGAACTAAGCCCTGTAAGTGCCTTACTTACCTGGTAAAACTAACAAATACTTACCTCCCCTAGGAACTGTGAAAATTGCACTAAGTGTCCACTTTTAAAACAGCTATTTGTGAATAACTTGAAAAGTATACATGCAATTTTGATGATTTGAAGTTCCTAAAGTACTTACCTGCAATACCTTTCGAATGAGATATTACATGTAGAATTTGAACCTGTGGTTCTTAAAATAAACTAAGAAAAGATATTTTTCTATATAAAAACCTATTGGCTGGATTTGTCTCTGAGTGTGTGTACCTCATTTATTGTCTATGTGTATGTACAACAAATGCTTAACACTAATCCTTGGATAAGCCTACTGCTCGACCACACTACCACAAAATAGAGCATTAGTATTATCTCTTTTTACCACTATTTTACCTCTAAGGGGAACCCTTGGATTCTGTGCATGCTATTCCTTACTTTGAAATAGCACATACAGAGCCAACTTCCTACATTGGTGGATCAGCGGTGGGGTACAAGACTTTGCATTTGCTGGACTACTCAGCCAATACCTGATCACACGACAAATTCCAAAATTGTCATTAGAAATTGATTTTTGCAATTTGAAAAGTTTTCTAAATTCTTAAAAGTCCTGCTAGGGCCTTGTGTGTTAAGTCCCTGTTTAGCATTTCTTTTAGAGTTTAAAAGTTTGTAAAAGTTTGAATTAGATTCTAGAACCAGTTGTAGATTCTTAAAAAGTATTCCAACTTTTAGAAGCATAATGTCTAGCACAGATGTGAATGTGGTGGAACTCGACACCACACCTTACCTCCATCTACAGATGAGAGAGCTAAGGTCACTCTGTAAACTAAAGAAAATAGCAATGGGCCCCAAACCTACCAAAGTACAGCTCCAGGAGCTTTTGGCAGAGTTTGAAAAGGCCAACCCCTCTGAGGATGGCAACTCAGAGGATGAAGATAGTGACTTGGAGGGAAATTCCCCCCCTCCAGTCCTACTTAGGGAGAGCAGGGCTTCTCAAGCCCTGACTCCACAAATAATAGTCAGAGATGCTGGTTCCCTCACAGGAGGGACCAACAACTCTGAAATCACTGAGGATAACTCCAGTGAAGAGGACATCCAGTTAGCCAGGATGGCCAAAAGATTGGCTTTGGAAAGACAGATCCTAGCCATAGAGAGGGAAAGACAAGAGATGGGCCTAGGACCCATCAATGGTGGCAGCAACATAAATAGGGTCAGAGATTCTCCTGACATGTTGAAAATCCCCAAAGGGATTGTAACTAAATATGAAGATGGTGATGACATCACCAAATGGTTCACAGCTTTTGAGAGGGCTTGTGTAACCAGAAAAGTGAACAGATCTCACTGGGGTGCTCTCCTTTGGGAAATGTTCACAGGAAAGTGTAGGGATAGACTCCTCACACTCTCTGGACAAGATGCAGAATCTTATGACCTCATGAAGGGTACCCTGATTGAGGGCTTTGGATTCTCCACTGAGGAGTACAGGATTAGGTTCAGGGGGGCTCAAAAATCCTCGAGCCAGACCTGGGTTGACTTTGTTGACTACTCAGTGAAAACACTAGATGGTTGGATTCAAGGCAGTGGTGTAAGTAATTATGATGGGCTGTACAATTTATTTGTGAAAGAACACCTGTTAAGTAATTGTTTCAATGATAAACTGCATCAGCATCTGGTAGACCTAGGACCAATTTCTCCCCAAGAATTGGGAAAGAAGGCGGACCATTGGGTCAAGACAAGGGTGTCCAAGACTTCAACAGGGGGTGACCAAAAGAAAGGGGTCACAAAGACTCCCCAGCAGAAGGGTGATGAGACAACCAAAACTAAAAATAGTAAAGAGTCTTCTACAGGCCCCCAAAAACCTGCACAGGAGGGTGGGCCCAGAGCCTCTTCACAAAACAATGGGTACAAGGGTAAAAACTTTGATCCCAAAAAGGCCTGGTGTCATAGCTGTAAACAGCATGGACACCAAACTGGAGACAAGGCCTGTCCCAAGAAAGGTTCCACTCCAAACTCCCATCCAGGTAACACTGGTATGGCTAGTCTCCAAGTGGGATCAACAGTGTGCCCAGAGCAAATCAGGGTCCACACTGAAGCTACTCTAGTTTCTGAGGGTGGGGTGGATTTAGCCACACTAGCTGTCTGGCCGCCTAACATGCAAAAATACAGACAGCAACTCTTAATTAATGGGACTAGAATAGAGGGCCTGAGGGATACAGGTGCCAGTGTCACCATGGTGACAGAGAAACTGGTTTCCCCTGGCCAATACCTGACTGGAAAAACTTACACAGTCACCAACGCTGACAATCAGAGAAAAGTACATCCCATGGCAATGGTTACTTTAGAATGGGGAGGGGTCAATGGCCTGAAACAGGTGGTGGTCTCCTCAAATATCCCAGTGGACTGTCTGCTTGGAAATGACCTGGAGTCCTCAGCATGGGCTGAGGTAGAGCTAAAAACCCATGCAGCAATGCTGGGTATCCCTGAACTGGTGTGTGTGAAAACAAGAGCACAGTGCAAGGCACAGGGTGAAAAAGTAGAGCTGGAGTCTGGAAAAATGGCCCAGCCTACCAAGAGAACAGGAAAGTCAGTTGGGAAACCAACTGCAACACAGCAAAAGAAAGGGAACCTCTCTTCTCAGGAAGAAGTTCTGCCCTCTGAGGGAACTGAGCCTTTGGAGCTTGAACCTTATCAGGTTGAGCTCTTAGGCCCAGGGGGACCCTCAAGGGAAGAGCTGTGTAAGGGACAAGAAACCTGTCCCTCTCTTGAAGGCCTTAGGCAGCAAGCTGCTGAAGAGTCCAAAGGCAAGAAAAATGGAACGCATAGGGTCTATTGGGAAGATGGGCTCCTGTACACTGAGGCCAGAGACCCCAAACCTGGTGCCACTAGGAGAGTGGTAGTGCCTCAGCTGTTCAGAGAGTTCATCCTAACATTGGCCCATGACATTCCCCTTGCTGGACATCTGGGACAAACCAAGACGTGGGAGAGGTTAGTCAACCACTTCTACTGGCCCAATATGTCCAACATGGTTAAGGAGTTTTGCCTCTCCTGCCCCACCTGTCAAGCCAGTGGTAAGACAGGTGGGCATCCAAAGGCCCCCCTCATTCCACTTCCAGTGGTGGGGGTGCCCTTTGAAAGAGTGGGTGTGGACATAGTTGGTCCACTAGAACCTCCCACAGCCTCAGGAAATATGTATATCCTGGTAGTAGTGGATCATGCTACCAGGTATCCTGAAGCTATTCCCCTTAGGTCGACTACTGCCCCTGCAGTAGCCAAGGCCCTCATTGGTATCTTTACCAGAGTGGGTTTCCCTAAGGAGGTGGTGTCTGACAGAGGTACCAACTTCATGTCAGCATACCTAAAGCACATGTGGAATGAGTGTGGAGTGACTTATAAATTCACTACACCCTACCATCCACAAACTAATGGCTTAGTTGAGAGATTCAACAAGACATTAAAAGGCATGATCATGGGGCTCCCAGAAAAACTCAAAAGGAGATGGGATGTCCTCCTGCCATGTCTGCTTTTCGCTTACAGGGAGGTACCACAGAAGGGAGTAGGGTTCTCACCCTTTGAACTTCTGTTTGGTCATCCTGTAAGGGGACCACTTGCCCTTGTTAAAGAAGGCTGGGAGAGACCTCTCCATGAGCCTAAACAGGACATAGTGGACTATGTACTTGGCCTTCGCTCTAGAATGGCAGAGTACATGGAAAAGGCAACCAAAAACCTTGAGGCCAGCCAACAGCTCCAGAAGTTTTGGTATGACCAAAAGGCTGCACTGGTTGAGTTCCAACCAGGGCAGAAAGTCTGGGTTCTGGAGCCTGTGGCTCCCAGGGCACTCCAGGACAAATGGAGTGGCCCTTACCCAGTACTAGAGAGGAAGAGTCAGGTCACCTACTTGGTGGACCTGGGCACAAGCAGGAGCCCCAAAAGGGTGATCCATGTAAACCGCCTTAAGCTCTTCCATGACAGGGCTGATGTCAATCTGTTGATGGTAACAGATGAGGATCAGGAGGCAGAGAGTGAACCTCTCCCTGATCTTCTGTCATCAGACCCAAAAGATGGTACAGTAGATGGAGTGATCTACTCAGACACCCTCTCTGGCCAACAGCAAGCTGATTGTAGGAGAGTCCTACAACAGTTTCCTGAACTCTTCTCCTTAACCCCTGGTCAGACACACCTGTGTACCCATGATGTGGACACAGGAGACAGCCTGCCTGTCAAAAACAAAATCTTCAGACAGTCTGACCATGTTAAGGAAAGCATCAAGGTGGAAGTCCACAAGATGCTGGAATTGGGAGTAATTGAGCGCTCTGACAGCCCCTGGGCTAGCCCAGTGGTCTTAGTCCCCAAACCTCACACCAAAGATGGAAAGAAAGAGATGAGGTTTTGTGTGGACTACAGAGGGCTCAATTCTGTCACCAAGACAGATGCCCATCCAATTCCAAGAGCTGATGAGCTCATTGATAAATTAGGTGCTGCCAAATTTCTAAGTACCTTTGACTTGACAGCAGGGTACTGGCAAATAAAAATGGCACCTGGAGCAAAAGAAAAGACAGCATTCTCCACACCTGATGGGCATTATCAGTTTACTGTTATGCCCTTTGGTTTAAAGAATGCCCCTGCCACCTTCCAAAGGTTGGTGAATCAAGTCCTTGCTGGCTTGGAGTCCTTTAGCACAGCTTATCTTGATGATATTGCTGTCTTTAGCTCCACCTGGCAGGATCACCTGGTCCACCTGAGGAAGGTTTTGAAGGCTCTGCAATCTGCAGGCCTCTCTATCAAGGCATCCAAATGCCAGATAGGGCAGGGAACTGTGGTTTACTTGGGACACCTTGTAGGTGGAGGCCAAGTTCAGCCACTCCAACCCAAGATCCAGACTATTCTGGACTGGGTAGCTCCAAAAACCCAGACTCAAGTCAGGGCATTCCTTGGCTTGACTGGGTATTACAGGAGGTTTGTGAAGGGATATGGATCCATTGTGACAGCCCTCACTGAACTCACCTCCAAGAAAATGCCCAAGAAAGTAAACTGGACTGTGGACTGCCAACAGGCCTTTGACACCCTGAAACAAGCAATGTGCTCAGCACCAGTTCTCAAAGCTCCAGATTATTCTAAGCAGTTCATTGTGCAGACTGATGCCTCTGAACATGGGATAGGGGCAGTTTTGTCCCAAACAAATGATGATGGCCTTGACCAGCCTGTTGCTTTCATTAGCAGGAGGTTACTCCCCAGGGAGCAGCGTTGGAGTGCCATTGAGAGGGAGGCCTTTGCTGTGGTTTGGTCCCTGAAGAAGCTGAGACCATACCTCTTTGGGACTCACTTCCTAGTTCAAACTGACCACAGACCTCTCAAATGGCTGATGCAAATGAAAGGTGAAAATCCTAAACTGTTGAGGTGGTCCATCTCCCTACAGGGAATGGACTTTATAGTGGAACACAGACCTGGGACTGCCCATGCCAATGCAGATGGCCTTTCCAGGTTCTTCCACTTAGAAAATGAAGACTCTCTTGGGAAAGGTTAGTCTCATCCTCTTTCGTTTGGGGGGGGGTTGTGTAAGGAAATGCCTCCTTGGCATGGTTGCCCCCTGACTTTTTGCCTTTGCTGATGCTATGTTTACAATTGAAAGTGTGCTGAGGCCTGCTAACCAGGCCCCAGCACCAGTGTTCTTTCCCTAACCTGTACTTTTGTATCCACAATTGGCAGACCCTGGCATCCAGATAAGTCCCTTGTAACTGGTACTTCTAGTACCAAGGGCCCTGATGCCAAGGAAGGTCTCTAAGGGCTGCAGCATGTCTTATGCCACCCTGGAGACCTCTCACTCAGCACAGACACACTGCTTACCAGCTTGTGTGTGCTAGTGAGGACAAAACGAGTAAGTCGACATGGCACTCCCCTCAGGGTGCCATGCCAGCCTCTCACTGCCTATGCAGTATAGGTAAGACACCCCTCTAGCAGGCCTTACAGCCCTAAGGCAGGGTGCACTATACCATAGGTGAGGGTACCAGTGCATGAGCATGGTACCCCTACAGTGTCTAAACAAAACCTTAGACATTGTAAGTGCAGGGTAGCCATAAGAGTATATGGTCTGGGAGTCTGACAAACACGAACTCCACAGCACCATAATGGCTACACTGAAAACTGGGAAGTTTGGTATCAAACTTCTCAGCACAATAAATGCACACTGATGCCAGTGTACATTTTATTGTAAAATACACCCCAGAGGGCACCTTAGAGGTGCCCCCTGAAACCTATCCGACTGTCTGTGTAGGCTGACTAGTTCCAGCAGCCTGCCCCACTAGAGACATGTTGCTGGCCCCATGGGGAGAGTGCCTTTGTCACTCTGAGGCCAGTAACAAAGCCTGCACTGGGTGGAGATGCTAACACCTCCCCCAGGCAGGAGCTGTAACACCTGGCGGTGAGCCTCAAAGGCTCACCCCTTTGTCACAGCCCAGCAGGGCACTCCAGCTTAGTGGAGTTGCCCGCCCCCTCCGGCCACGGCCCCCACTTTTGGCGGCAAGGCTGGAGGGAACAAAGAAACCAACAAGGAGGAGTCACTGGCCAGTCAGGACAGCCCCTAAGGTGTCCTGAGCTGAGGTGACTCTGACTTTTAGAAATCCTCCATCTTGCAGATGGAGGATTCCCCCAATAGGGTTAGGATTGTGACCCCCTCCCCTTGGGAGGGGGCACAAAGAGGGTGTACCCACCCTCAGGGCTAGTAGCCATTGGCTACTAACCCCCCAGACCTAAACACGCCCTTAAATTTAGTATTTAAGGGCTACCCTGAACCCTAGAAAATTAGATTCCTGCAACTACAAGAAGAAGGACTGCCTAGCTGAAAACCCCGGCAGAGGAAGACCAGAAGACAACAACTGCTTTGGCTCCAGAAACTCACCGGCCTGTCTCCTGCCTTCCAAAGATCCTGCTCCAGCGACGCCTTCCAAAGGGACCAGCGACCTCGACATCCTCTGAGGACTGCCCCTGCTTCGAAAAGACAAGAAACTCCCGACGACAGCGGACCTGCTCCAAGAAAGGCTGCAACTTTGTTTCCAGCAGCCTTGAAAGAACCCTGCAAGCTCCCCGCAAGAAGCGTGAGACTTGCAACACTGCACCCGGCGACCCCGACTCGGCTGGTGGAGACCCGACACCTCAGGAGGGACCCCAGGACTACTCTGATACTGTGAGTACCAAAACCTGTCCCCCCTGAGCCCCCACAGCGCCGCCTGCAGAGGGAATCCCGAGGCTTCCCCTGACCGCGACTCTTTGAAACCAAAGTCCCGACACCTGGGAGAGACCCTGCACCCGCAGCCCCCAGGACCTGAAGGACCGGACTTTCACTGGAGGAGTGACCCCCAGGAGTCCCTCTCCCTTGCCCAAGTGGAGGTTTCCCCGAGGAACCCCCCCCTTGCCTGCCTGCAGCGCTGAAGAGATCCCTAGATCTCCCATTGACTTCCATTACAAACCCGACGCTTGTTTCTACACTGCACCCGGCCGCCCCCGCGCTGCTGAGGGTGAAATTTCTGTGTGGACTTGTGTCCCCCCCGGTGCCCTACAAAACCCCCCCGGTCTGCCCTCCGAAGACGCGGGTACTCACCTGCAAGCAGACCGGAACCGGGGCACCCCCTTCTCTCCATTCTAGCCTATGTGTTTTGGGCACCACTTTGAACTCTGCACCTGACCGGCCCTGAGCTGCTGGTGTGGTGACTTTGGGGTTGCTCTGAACCCCCAACGGTGGGCTACCTTGGACCAAGAACTAAGCCCTGTAAGTGCCTTACTTACCTGGTAAAACTAACAAATACTTACCTCCCCTAGGAACTGTGAAAATTGCACTAAGTGTCCACTTTTAAAACAGCTATTTGTGAATAACTTGAAAAGTATACATGCAATTTTGATGATTTGAAGTTCCTAAAGTACTTACCTGCAATACCTTTCGAATGAGATATTACATGTAGAATTTGAACCTGTGGTTCTTAAAATAAACTAAGAAAAGATATTTTTCTATATAAAAACCTATTGGCTGGATTTGTCTCTGAGTGTGTGTACCTCATTTATTGTCTATGTGTATGTACAACAAATGCTTAACACTACTCCTTGGATAAGCCTACTGCTCGACCACACTACCACAAAATAGAGCATTAGTATTATCTCTTTTTACCACTATTTTACCTCTAAGGGGAACCCTTGGATTCTGTGCATGCTATTCCTTACTTTGAAATAGCACATACAGAGCCAACTTCCTACAATGGGTCATCTCCAGAGGCACCCTGTATGGCTATTAGGGGACTCTGGTTACCCCAACCTTTCCTGGCTACTGACCCCAGTGAGGAATCCCAGGACCAGGGCAGAGGAATGCTACAATGAGGCCCATGGGCGGACTAGGAGGGTGATCGAACGCACCTTCGGCCTCCTTAAGGCCAGGTTCAGGTGCCTCCATATGACAGGTGGTTCCCCATTCTACTCACCGAAGAAGGTGTGCCAGATCATCATCGCCTGCTCGATGCTTCATAATTTGGCTTTACGACGCCAGGTGCCTTTTCTGCAGGAGGATGGTCCAGATGACGGTGTTGCAGCATCTGTGGAGCCTGTGGAGCCTGGGGACATTGATGAGGAGGAAGCTGAGGAAGAAGACAACGACAACAGGGAGTCAGTCAGACAGCAATATTTCCAGTGACACACAGGTGAGAACATTTTCAGATTTTACAGTACATTCACTGTCACACGTCTTCCTCTATCTTGTGTGTAATTATTTGGGATTATTTGGTAATTGAGTTGTTTCTTTCCATTACGGTTTCACAGATGTGGTTACCAACGTGTGTCATCTACTTGCATCCTTCAAGGACTTTTGATGTGTGACATTGGTATGTTGCTTTTACATCTCACAACGCATTTTCACACTGTCATTGATATTACATTTTAACAAATCATATACTGACTCCAGATTGTTTTGTGTTTCAAGGGTGTTTATTGCAGTGCTCAGAATTGGGAGGGGGTTGTTACATGGTGATGGGTGATGGCGGAGGAATGTCCATGGCAGAGTCCAGTCTATTAGTCTCACAGGTGCACTGCCCATCTGGGCATAGGAAGAGGAGCTGGGGCAGTTCAGGTATGGACAGGGTAACAAAGTGGGGCAGTGGGGGGACAATCAGGGTGGTCTCATTTCCTGGCGGGGGTCTTGCCATCTTGCTCTGTCCTGTTCCTGGATCTCAGGGACCGCTTGCGGGGTGGTTGTCCGTCTGCAGGGTGCTGGTGTGGTGGTCCTCTGGCGGGCGTCCTGTCCACTAGCGCCGCTGGAGGTGGTGGGCAGTTCATCGTCCTGGCTAGTGTCGGGGGCCCCTTGGAGTGCCACGGTGTCCCTCAGGATCTGCTGTATGTCCTTCAGCAACCCTACGATGGTGCCCAGGGCGGAGCTGATGGTCCTGAGCTCCTCCCTGAACCCCAAATACTGGTCCTCCTGCAGGCGCTGGGTCTCCTGAAACTTTACCAGGACCGTCGCCATCGTCTCCTGGGAGTGCTGGTATGCTCCCATGATGGAGGTGAGGGCCTCGTGGAGAGTGGGTTCCCTTGGCCTGTCCGCCCCCTGTCGCCCAGCAGCCCTCCCAGTTCCCCTGTGTTCCTGTGCCTCCGTCCCCTGGACCGTGTGCCCACTACCACTGCCCCCAGGTCCCTGTTGTTGTTGGGGTGGTGGGTTAACCTGGGTTCCCTGTAGTGGTGGACACACCGCTGATTGACCTGTCCTGGGTAGGGGGGTTTGGGCCCGCTGGGTGGGTGCTGTGCTGGTGTTACCAGAGGGTGGAAGGTCAGTGTTGGGCTGTGCCTGTGCGAGGGGAACCGACTGTCCTGAGGCCCACGATGGTCCGGGCTGGTCATCAGGCTCCAGTAGGGCAGAGCTGCTATCATCACTGTGGGCCTCTTCTGGGGGTGGAGTGGTGTTGTCTGGACGCTTTGGTGTGGTTACGGTCCTTCGTGTTCCTGCAGGGGCATAAGAGCATGATTATTGCATGTGTGTGTGTCATGGTGTGCAATGGGTGGGTGACCGTGTACCCCAGTGCTAGCATTCCTGTGTGGGGGCTTGTGTGATGATGGCTAGGGGGTTGTTCTGGGTATGTGCAGTGGGCATGCTTAGGTGATAGGTGTCCATGCTTCGTTGTGTCATGCAGGGCTTGGTGTTGGGATGTGTAGTTTGTGTTATTAGTAGATTAGTGAGGATTTGGGGTGATAGGGGAGAGTGTGAGGGTGGGGGTGTGTGATAGCATGCAGGTAGGGTGGGGGATATGTTAGTTAAGATTTGACTTACCAGTGTCCCATCCTCCACCGACTCCTCCGAGGCCCTCTCGATGCATGATGGTCAAGACTTGCTCCTCCCATGTTGTTAGTTGTGGGGGAGGAGGTGGGGGTCCGCCGCCAGTCCGCTGAACTGCGATGTTGTGCCTGGAGACCGTTGAACGCACCTTCCCCCGTAGGTCGTTCCACCTCTTCCTGATGTCCTCCCTATTTCTTGGGTGCTGTCCCACAGCGTTGACCCTGTCCACTATTCTTCGCCATAGTCCATCTTCCTGGCTATTGAAGTGTGCTGTACCTGTGAGCCAAATAGCTGTGGCTCTACCCGGACAATTTCCTCCACCATGACCCTGAGCTCCTCCTAGGAAAAACGGGGGTGTCTTTGGCGTGCCATGGGGTGGTGTGTGCGATGTGTGGGACGGTGTGAGTGTTGATGTGTGTGGTGATGTGTCGTGGTGTGTGGTGTTTTGTGCGTGGATGTTGTGTTGGTGATGGTGTTGTGTGCCTCTGCGTGGTGGGATTGTCTGATCTGTGCTGTGTCTCTGGCTTTCGTGATAAATTTTTGGTCGTAGGGGTTTGTGGGTGATGTGGGTGTGTGTTTTATATTGCGTTGGGTGTGTGGGAGTGTTGTTTGTATGTGTGTCAGGTGTGTGTAGTTCGACTTGACCAATGTGGCGGTGTTTTGGAGATGTGTGTGTATTTTGAGCGCAACAGTGTGTACCGCCAATGGAATACCGCGGTTGAAAGACCGCTGCGTGGATTCGTGGGTCGTAATAGCATGGGCGTGTTTCTGTTGGTGTGGAGGTGGAGGTTTTGTTATCGCCAGTTTATCACTGACCTTTGGTGTGGCGGACTTGTGTGGGTGTCTGAATTTCGGCGGTTTCCGAGATGTGTGTCATAATAGCTGTGGCGGAATTCCGCGGCCGCGGCGGTGTATTGGCGGTCTTCTGCACGGCGGTAAGTGCCTTTTAACGCCAATGTTGTTATGACCCCCTTTGTCTTCTCATTGGTGGTTCTTCTTTTGCACTTTCATCCAGGTTAGCAGAGGCTCCTGTTCTCCCTGGACTCTTCAGTGCTTCTTGGACTTGGTCCCCCTCTTCCACAGGTCTTCAGGTCCAGGAATCCATTGTAGGTGTCTTGCAGTCTCTTCTGATTATTGCATAATTCTCTATCACGACTTCTTGTGTGTTCTAGGAAACTTACTGTGATTTACTCCTGTTTTCCTGGGCTCTGGGGTGAGTTCTAATACTTACCTTTGGTGTTTTCTTACCCTCCCAGTGCCCCTCTACACACTACACTTGTCTAGGCGGGAAACCGACTTTTGCATTCCACTATTTTAGTATATGGTTTGTGTTCCCCCAGGTCCATTGCAACCTATTGTGATGTTCACTATTTGCACTATTTGCACTGTTTCTAACTGTTTTTACAGCTATTTCTGCATGCTAGTGTATTTACTGTGTATATTACTTACTTCCTAAGGGACTATAGTCTCTAAGGTATTTTTGGCATTGTGTCCCTAAAAATAAAGTACCTTTATTTTTGTAACACTGAGTATTTTCTTTCATGTGTGTGAGTACTGTGTGACTACAGTGGTATTGCAAGAGCTTTGCATGTCTCCTGGATAAGCCTTGGCTGCTCAGCTACAGCTACCCCTAGACAGCCTGGCTTCTAGACACTGACTACATTTCACTAATAAGGGATAACTGGACCTGGGACAAGGTGTAAGTACCTTTGGTACCCACTACAAACCAGGCCAGCCTGCTGCAACTGTATCTTGCAAGGAACCACCATAAGGTGCACATGTTACTGCTGGGCTGGCAGTCATCTCTAAATTTGGCAGACTGTCATGTAAATTAGGCCCTTGGTTTTTGTTGCACCAGTTTCCTAAACCTTGATTGTAATATTTAGTATTGCTGGACTGCGGGTAAGCTAACATTAGGAACACAGTTACTCAGTAGTGGATCGCAGAATGGGGGGGAGTGGTGCGGGGGCAGGGAGGGAAGAAACTTTTTTTTTTTTTTAATCACTTACTTCCTCCGCCGCTCCTCTTTTCCTCGACTCTCCTCACTGCAGGCACAGGCTCCCAACCTGCCCTGCACCAATCCTGATGCCGCTCAGAGCAGCCTCAGGATTGGCTGGGAGCACCCAGTCAGGGCGGTCCCAGACAGACTGGGAGCCAGTGCAGACTCTCTCCTGCCCAGCAACACAGTTGCTGGGCTGGAGAGAGCCTGCAGCAGATGTGTGTTTGGCCGGCCCACACTCCCACCCTCCCCCTCAGTGCACGTCACCCCGTGGCCCCGTCCATTTCAAAGAAAACGATAATAAACATAGTTTATTATTGTTTTCTTTAAAAGGTTTTGCAGCTGCCGCTGCTGGCGGGAGGGGGTGGACGCTCCTCCACCCAAACGGAGGAGCCGCCACTGCAGTTACTCTCTGACACATCAGAGGGCTCCTCATTCAAATTATGTTTTTATGATATTTAGGCGGGACTATTTAAAAAAGGTTTTTGTAAAGGAAAAGTTGCATTATACGAATAAGCTTCTTGCAATTTGGAATTAAGATTTCTGAATAATACTGCATTTGCTCTGACTTCTGCCATGTTATGACAATCTTCCTTGTCCTGAAACAGAATGTCTTCCTACATAGGCAAGTCGCAGGAGATATTTGCATGTAAAATGGAATACAGTTTATTAAATTTTTGCTGACCATTAGAGTTAGTGGTTGCTTTGTTCACACAGTGTTAAAAGAGGAGAGTGCATTATTTCAATGGCGTATGAATTTGTTTCTCTGCAGAATTTTATGAAGCAACAGGCAACGGCATTTGGTGCATACCATAGAAGTGAACAGCACAGGTGAGGATGCTTGCTAGATAATGTTTAGGCAGTGAGTTAAAATATTATGCTTACATTTTTTTAATTGCCTTGGGTCTGTTACTAAATTCTGTATGCTAAAGGCCAGGTACTCCAAATTTAGCTCTGGTGGACATTTGTAAAACATGCCTTGCCCATCTGCAATATATTTTAAGTTAAAATAAGTTTTATAAGGCACGGAACTTAAAAATAGTTGCAATTCCACCTTTATGAGGTAAACACATTTTACGAAATATGTCCACATTAGCACGCCTTGTACACACTGAGACCCAGATGTATACTTTTTGACACAAAACTGTGTATGGAGCCGGGCACCAAATCTATGGAATGGTGCAATCTTGTGCAAAGGGTGGGCTAACGTCATGGAAAATTACGTTATCCGGGTGGGGGTGGCGGTATGGGAGAATGGTATTTTGCACCAAAAAATTCAGTTAGGCTGGTTAAAACAAAATGACTCTAACCAGCGTAGCATCATTTCTTGATGCAAAACCATCCATACCACATGACTCCTGTCTTACAAAAGACAGAAGTCATGCCCACCACCCCAAAGGCCAGCACAGGAGAAAAGGATTCCCTAGTATATGGTACTGAGGTACCCAGGGTATTGGGGTTCCAGGAGATCCCTATGGGCTGCAGCATTTCTTTTGCCACCCATAGGGAGCTCTGACAATTCTTACACAGGCCTGCCACTGCAGCCTGAGTGAAATAACGTCCACGTTATTTCACAGCCATTTTACACTGCACTTAAGTAACTTATAAGTCACCTATATGTCTAACCTTTACCTGGTAAAGGTTAGGTGCAAAGTTACTTAGTGTGAGGGCACCCTGGCACTAGCCAAGGTGCCCCCACATTGTTCAGAGCCAATTCCCTGAACTTTGTGAGTGCGGGGACACCACTACCTATATGTAGCTTCACAATGGTAACTCCGAATATGGCCATGTAACATGTCTATGATCATGGAATTGCCCCCTCTATGCCATCCTGGCATAGTTGGCACAATCCCATGATCCCAGTGGTCTGTAGCACAGACCCTGGTACTGCCAAACTGCCCTTCCTGGGTTTTCACTGCAGCTGCTGCTGCTGCCAACCCCTCAGACAGGCATCTGCCCTCCTGGGGTCCAGCCAGGCCTGGCCCAGGATGGCAGAACAAAGAACTTCCTCTGAGAGAGGGTGTGACACCCTCTCCCTTTGGAAAATGGTGTGAAGGCAGGGGAGGAGTAGCCTCCCCCAGCCTCTGGAAATGCGTTGTTGGGCACAGAGGTGCCCAATTCTGCATAAGCCAGTCTACACCGGTTCAGGGGACCCCTTAGCCCTGCTCTGGCGCGAAACTGGACAAAGGAAAGGGGAGTGACCACTCCCCTGACCTGCACCTCCCCTGGGAGGTGTCCAGAGCTCCTCCAGTGTGCTCCAGACCTCTGCCATCTTGGAAACAGAGGTGCTGCTGGCACACTGGACTGCTCTGAGTGGCCAGTGCCACCAGGTGACGTCAGAGACTCCTTGTGATAGGCTCCTTCAGGTGTTGCTAGCCTATCCTTTCTCCTAGGTAGCCAAACCCTCTTTTCTGGCTATTTAGGGTCTCTGTCTCTGGGGAAACTTTAGATAACGAATGCATGAGCTCAGCCGAGTTCCTCTGCATCTCTCTCTTCACCTTCTGATAAGGAATCGACTGCTGACCGCGCTGGAAGCCTGCAAAACTGCAACATAGTAGCAAAGACGACTACTGCAACTCTGTAACGCTGATCCTGCCGCCTTCTCGACTGTTTTCCTGCTTGTGCATGCTGTGGGGGTAGTCTGCCTCCTCTCTGCACCAGAAGCTCCAAAGAAATCTCCCGTGGGTCGACGGAATCTTCCCCCTGCAACCGCAGGCACCAAAAAGCTGCATTACCGGTCCCTTGGGTCTCCTCTCAGCACGACGAGCGAGGTCCCTCGAATCCAGCAACTCTGTCCAAGTGACCCCCACAGTCCAGTGACTCTTCAGTCCAAGTTTGGTGGAGGTAAGTCCTTGCCTCACCTCGCTGGGCTGCATTGCTGGGAACCGCGACTTTTGCAGCCACTCCGGCCCCTGTGCACTTCCGGCGGAAATCCTTTGTGCACAGCCAAGCCTGGGTCCACGGCACTCTAACCTGCATTGCACGACGTTCTAAGTTGGTCTCCGGCGACGTGGGACTCCTTTGTGCGACTTCGGGTGAGCACTGTTTCACACATCCTTGTAGTGCCTGTTTCTGGCACTTCTCCGGGTGCTACCTGCTGCTGAGAGGGCTCCTTGTCTTGCTCGACGTCCCCTCTTTCTCCTGGTCCAATTTGCGATCTCCTGGTCCCTCCAGGGCCACAGCAGCGTCCAAAAATGCTAACTGCACGATTTGCAGCTAGCAAGGCTTGTTGGCGTTCTTTCGGCGGGAAAACACTTCTGCACAACTCTCCACGGCGAGAGGGATCCGTCCACCAAAGGGGAAGTCTCTAGCCCTTTTCGTTTCTGCAGAAACTGCAGCTTCTTTTGTCCAGTAGAAGCTTCTTTGCACCCGCAGCTGGCATTTCCTGGGCATCTGCCCATCTCCGACTTGCTTGTGACTTTTGGACTTGGTCCCCTTGTTCCACAGGTACCCCAGATTAGAAATCCACAGTTGTTGCATTGTTGGTTTGTGTCTTTCCTGCATTATTCCTCTAACACGACTTCTTTGTCCTTAGGGGAACTTTAGTGCACTTTGCACTCACTTTTCAGGGTCTTGGGGAGGGTTATTTTTCTAACTCTCACTATTTTCTAATAGTCCCAGCGACCCTCTACAAGGTCACATAGGTTTGGGGTCCATTCGTGGTTCGCATTTCACTTTTGGAGTATATGGTTTGTGTTGCCCCTATCCCTATGTTTCCCCATTGCATCCTATTGTAACTATACATTGTTTGCACTGTTTTCTAAGACTATACTGCATATTTTTGCTATTGTGTATATATATCTTGTGTATATTTCCTATCCTCTCACTGAGGGTACACTCTAAGATACTTTGGCATATTGTCATAAAAATAAAGTACCTTTATTTTTAGTATAACTGTGTATTGTGTTTTCTTATGATATTGTGCATATGACACTAAGTGGTACTGTAGTAGCTTCACACGTCTCCTAGTTCAGCCTAAGCTGCTCTGCTAAGCTACCATTATCTATCAGCCTAAGCTGCTAGACACCCTATACACTAATAAGGGATAACTGGGCCTGGTGCAAGGTGCAAGTACCCCTAGGTACTCACTACAAGCCAGTCCAGCCTCCTACAACAGGTCCCCTAACGCCTGCCCAGACCCAGGCATTAAATAATGGCGCTAAGCAGGCATAGAACCATTATTTAGGTTCGCCACTCTCCTGTGCACCATTTTTGCACTGGAGGATGAATAAGGCGCTAGGCCTTAGAGTCATTTTTTGGATGGGAACGCCTACCTTGCATCTCATTGATTCACTTTAAGTCCAATATTTTGACGTTAGACTAGTCTACCGCCAAAATATAAATATGGAGTTAAGTTTGCGCTGAATTAGCGTAAAAAAATAATGCGAATTCAGCACAAACAGACTATACATCTGGGCCTTAATGTCTCACATAATCAGGTTGCTAACCTTTTAATGGGGAATGAAATGTCTCATTGGCCAAATCTCTCTTTGCGTAGGAGATGCCCAATCTTATATCTAATCTCCAGGTTCTGACTGGTAGAACTCCTCTTCTTCCCAGCATTGAAGAACTCCTGATCAGAGGTATATATTTTGAACAAATATCTCTTCTACCCCTTATGGACTATTATCCTGGCAGGGAACTATACAGACGCCTCAAGCCAGACAATCAAAAGTTATTTTTCCCTGGACCATTTAACAGCATCCCAGTGTCATAAAGCTCATATCTGAAAATGTATAACTGGAGTTCCTAGCTGGTAGTCACTTCTTCTTAGATGCAATTCAAGCAATCTTTTAATGCTGCCTATTGCCTCTGACCTCACCTAACACTGAGATAACATCTCCAACCAACAATGGAACCACAGTCTGCAAGAACTGTTTCAACTTAGATTTAAAGTCTTTGGCCCTCATTACAACATTGGCGGTAAAAGCCGCTTACCGCCGTGCAGAAGACCACCAACACACCGCTACGGCAGCGGATTTCCGCCACGGTCATTATGACCCACTGCTCGGAATCCGCCAAAATTCAGACACCCACACAAGTCCGCCACACCAAAGGTCAGTGATAAACTGGCGAAAACAAAACCTCCACCGTCACGCCAACAGAAATACGCCCACACTATCACAACACACAAATCCACGCGGCAGTCTTTCAACCGCGGAATTCCATTGGCGGTACACACCGCCGCGGTCAAAATACACACAGTCTTACAAAACACTACCACATTGGACAATTCGAAATACACACACCTAATACACATACACATACCACTCCCACACACCCATTACAATATAAAACATACACCCACATCACCCACAAACCCCTACAACAAAATTACTGAGAGAAGGCCAGAGAGAGACACTACAAACAACTACCAAGCATCCACAGGCACACAATACCATCCCCCACATAACTTCCACGCACCTCACACAACACACCACTAAATATCACCGCACTTATCACTACACACACCACCCCACACATCACCCACACCACCCCATGGCATGGCAAAGACACCCCAGGTTCTCTGAGGAGCAGCTCAGGGTCATGGTGGAGGAAATCGTCCGGGTAGAGCCACAGCTATTCGGATCACAGGCGCAGCCCACCTCCATAGCTAGGAAGATGGAGCTATGGCGCAGAATAGTGGATAGGGTCAACGCAGTGGGACAGCACCCAAGAAATCTGGATGACATCAGGAAGAGGTGGAACGACCTACGGGGGAAGGTATGTTCCGTTGTCTCAAGACACCACCTTGGGGTTCAGCGACTGGCGGCGGACCCCCACCTCCTCCCCCACAACTAACAACATGGAAGGAGCAGGTCTTGGCGATTCTGCATCCTGAGGGCCTCACAGGAGTAGATGGAGGAATGGACTCTGGTAAGTCAAATCTTAACTATTACATCCCCCATCCTACTTGCATGCTATCACATACCTCCACCCTCGCCCTCACCACCATCCCTCCAACTCCTAGCAAATGTCCCAACATCACAAACCACACATCCTAACACCAAGCCCTGCATGCAACAACAAAGCATGGACACCCATCACCAAAGCATGGCCACTGCACAAACCCATACACCCCCTAAACCTTGTACCAGGTCCAGTTATCCCTTATTAGTGTAGAAGAGGTGTTTCTAGCAGCTTAGACTGATAGAAGGTAGCTATGGCAAAGCAGCTTAGGCGACATGTAAAGCTCCTACTATACCACTTGTATCATATGCACAATAACATAAGAAATACAATACACAGAGTTACTAAAAATAAAGGTACTTTATTTTTATGACAATATGCCAAAAGTATCTCAGTGAGTACCCTCAGTATGAGGATAAGTTATATACACAAGATATATGTACACAAACCAAAATTAGGTAGGTAATAGCAAGAAAAGTAATACAAACAGTGTAGAATTACAGTAGATTGCAATAGGAGCACATAGGTATAGGGGCAACACAAACCATATACTCCAAAAGTGTAACGCGAACCACGAATGGACCCCAAACCTATGTGAGCTTGTAGAGGGTCACTGGGGCTGTAAGAAAACAGTGAGGATTAGAATAATAGCCCACCCCAAGACCCTGAAAGGTAGGTGTAAAGTGCACCTACTACACCCAGAGAGCACAGAAGTCGTGATAGGGGGATTCTGCAGGAAGAACAAACACCAGCAATGCAACAACAGTGGATTTCCAGACCTGATTACCTGTAAGACAAGGGGACCAAGTCCAATAGTCGCAACAGTGTCGAGAGTGGGCAGGAGCCCAGGAAATGCCAGCTGAGGGTACAAGGAAGCTCCCACTGGATGGATGAAGCTTGGAGTTCTGCAAGAAAGAAGAGAGCTAGGGACTTCTCCTTTGGAAGACAGATGTCCCACATGGCGATTAAGCTTGCAGAGGTGCTCCCACGTAGAAAGACTGCAAACAAGCCTTACTAGCTGCAAGGGTCGCGGTAGAGGTTTTTGGGTGCTGCTGTGGCCCAGGAGGGACCAGGATGTTGCCAATTGGAGGAGGAGACAGAGGGGGTGCCCAGCAACTCAGGGAGCCCTCACAGAAGCAGGCAGCACCCGCAGAAGTACCCTAACAGGCACTTAGAAGAAAAGTGAACCGGAGTCCATGCGAAGTCACAAAAGGGAGTCCCATGACACCGGAGGACAACTCAGAAGGTTGTGCACTGCAGGAAGGAGTGCTGGGGACCCAGGCTTGGCTGTGCATGAAGGAAATCCTGGAACAATGCACAGGAGCTGGAGCAGCTGCAAATCACGCGGTACACAGCTTTGCAGTCTAGCGTGGGGAGGCAAGGACTTACCTCCACCAAACCTGGACTGAAAAGTCACTGGACTGTGGGAGTCACTTGGACAGAGTTGCTGTGTTCCAGGGACCAGGTTCGTTAGGATGAGAGGGGACCCAGAGGACCAGTGTTGCAGTCTTTTGGTGCCTGCATTAGCAGGGGGAAGATTCCGTCGACCCACAGGAGATTTCTTCGGAGCTTCTGGTGCAGGGTGAAGGCAGGCTACCCCCAGAGCATGCACCACCTTGAAACCGGCAGGATGAGGCGCTACAATGTTGCTAGTAGTCGTCTTGCTACTTTGATGCAGTTTTGCATGCGTCTTGAGCAGTCAGCGGTCGATCGTTTGGTAGAAGGTGAAGAGGGAGATGCAGAGGAACTCTGATGAGCTCTTGCATTCGTTATCTGGTGAATTCCCCAAAGAAGAGACCCGAAATAGCCAGAAAACGAGGTTTGGCTACCTAGGAAGGAGGATTGGCTACCAAGGAGGTAAGAGCCTATCAGAAGGAGCCTCTGATGTCACCTGCTGGCACTGGCCACTCAGAGCAGTCCAGTGTGCCCCCTTACACCTCTGTTTCCAAGATGGCAGAGGTCTGGGACACACTGGAGGAGCGGTCACTTCCCTTTCCTTTGTCCAGTTTCGTGCCAGAGCAGGGCTGGGGGATCCCTGAACCGGTGTAGACTGGCAGATGCAGAGATGGGCACCATCTGTGCCCATCAAAGCATTTCCAGAGGCTGGGGGAGGCTACTCCTCCCCAGCCCTCACACCTATTTCCAAAGGGAGAGGGTGTTACACCCTCTCTTAGAGGATGTCCTTTGTTCTGCCTTCCTCATCCAGGGCTGCCTGGACCCCAGAAGGGCAGAATCCTGTCTGAGGGGTTGGCAGCAGCAGCAGCTGCAGTGGAGACCCCGGAAAGGCAGTTTGGCTGTACCAGGGTACTGTGCTAGAGACCCGGGGCATCATGGAATTGTCCCCCCAATACTAGAATGGTATTGGGGTGACAATTCCATCATCTTAGACATGTTACATGGCCATGTTCGGAGTTACCATTGTGACGCTATACATAGGTAGTGACCTATGTATAGTGCACGCGTGTCATGGTGTCCCCGCACTCACAAAGTCCGGGGAATTACCCCTGAATGATGTGGGGGCACCTTGGCTAATGCCAGGGTGCCCACACACTAAGTAACTTTGCACCCAACCTTCACCAGGTGAAGGTTTGACATATAGGTGACTTATAAGTTACTTAAGTGCAGTGGTAAATGGCTGTGAAATAACGTGGACGTTATTTCACGCAGGCTGCAGTGGCAGGCCTGTGTAAGAATTGTCAGAGTTCCCTATGGGTGGCAAAAAATGTGGAGCCCCAAATACCCTGGGTACCTCAGTACCAAATACTAGGGAAATACATGGGTGTACCAGTATGCCAATGTGAATTAGTAAGTTTAGTCACTAGCCTGTTAGTGACAAATTTGGAAAGCAGAGAGAGCATCACCACTGAGGTTCTGGTTAGCAGAGCCTCAGTGAGACAGTTAGGCATCACACAGGGAACACATACAGGGCACATACTTATGAGCACTGGGGCCCTGGCTGGCAGGGTCCCAGTGACACATAGACTAAAACAACATATATACAGTGAAATATGGGGGTAACATGCCAGGCAAGATGGTACTTTCCTACACAACCCCCACCCAAACGAAGGACAACAAGACTAGCCATGACCCGATGAGTCTTCGTTGTCTAAGTGGAAATATCTGGAGAGTCCATCTGCATTGGAGTGGGTACTCCCAGGTCTATGTTCCACTGTATAGTCCATTCCCTGTAGAGATATGGACCACCTCAACAATTTAGGATTTTCACCTTTCATTTGTTTTAGCCAAAGTAGAGGTTTGTGGTCTGTCTGAACAATAAAGTGAGTGCCAAACAGGTATGGCCTCAACTTTTGCAGTGCCCAGACCACAGCAAAGGCCTCCCCCTCTATGGCAGACCAACGCTTTTCTCTAGGGGTCAGCCTTCTGCTGATAAAAGCAACTGGTTGATCTGGCCCTCAGAATTCAGTTGTGATATGACTGCTCCTACCCCTAATTCAGATGCATCAGTTTGAACAATTAATTTCTTGGAGTAACATGGGCTTTTTAGGACAGGGGAAGAGCACATGGCCTGCTTGAGCGCCTCAAAAGCTTTCTGACAGCTAGCTGTCCACAATACCTTTTTAGGCATCTTTTTACTAGTGAGATCATTAAGAGGGACTGCTATAGAGCCATAGTTTTTAATGAATCTCCTGTAATACCCTGTGAGGCCTAAGAAGGCTCTCACTTGGGTCTGAGTTGTAGGGGGAACCCAATCCATGATTGTTTGGATTTTCCCCTGAAGTGGTGCAATCTGTTCTCCACCTACCAGGTGTCCCAGATAAACCACCTTTCCCTGCCCTATCTTGCACTTTGAGGCCTTGATAGTGAGGCTTGCCTTTTGCATAGCCTCCAAAACTTTCCAAAGGTGGACCAGGTGCTCATCCAAGGGGGAGCTAAAGACATCTATCTCATCTAGATATGTTGCATTAAAAGCCTCCAACCCTTGCAGGACTGTGTTCACCAACCTCTGAAAAGTGGAAGGTGCATTTTTCAACCCAAGGGGCATCACTGTAAATTGGTGGTGCCCTCCTATAGTTGAAAATGCAGTTTTGGGTTTAGCATCCTCAACCAATTTGATCTGCCAATACCCTGCAGTCAAATCAAAGGTGCTAAGATACTTGGCAGATGCCAGTGTATCTATGAGCTCATCTGCCCTGGGTATAGGGTGAGCATCAGTTTTTGTTACCTGATTGAGACCTCTGTAGTCTAAACAAAACCTCATCTCCCTTTCTCCATCTTTTGAGTGAGGCTTTGGTACAAGCACCACAGGACTCGCCCATGGGCTTTCAGAAGGTTCAACCACTCCTAGATCAAGCATTTTCTGAACCTCTTGTTTTATGCAGTCCCTGACATGGTCA
The DNA here is from genome assembly GCF_031143425.1 of Pleurodeles waltl. Lineage (NCBI taxonomy): Eukaryota > Metazoa > Chordata > Amphibia > Caudata > Salamandridae > Pleurodeles > Pleurodeles waltl. The sequence goes on from NC_090446.1 coordinate 147,315,304, forward strand.
GGCTGCCTACAGATTTTACTTTTGACAGGCAAGCTGTCTCCAGTATCAATTGTGTGTTCACACCAGGATGTGGTACCTGGCACAATTGAAAAGAGTTCAGAACATTGTCCAAGGAGATTTATGCAGTTGTCTTTCTGGTCTGCAGTCAGACAATCTGCTAAAACTACTCCCTCCACTAAAGCATCATTTTCAGTTGTGGAAAAGAGATCAGGGAGAGGGTCACTCTCTTCTTCCTGTCCCTCATCTGTTGCCATGAGCAGGGTGAGATCAGCCCTGTCATAGTAGGGTTTTAGGCGGTTGACATGAATCACTGTAAGGGGATTCCTGGCAGTGCCCAGGTCTACAAGATAGGTAACCTCACCCTTATTTTCAACAATGAGATGGGGTCCACTCCATTTGTCTTGGAGTGCTCTTGGGGCCACAGGCTCCAATACCCACACCTTCTGTCCTGGTTGGTACTGGATCAGAACAGCCTTCTGGTCATTCCATTGATTTTGCAGCTCCTGGCTGGCCTGAAGGTTTTTACTGGCCTTTTTCATATACTCATCCATTCTGGATATTAGGCCAAGTACATAGTCCACTATGTCCTGTTTGGGAGCTTTTAAAGGTTGTTCCCAAGCCTCCTTAACAAGAGTGAGTGGACCTCTTACAGGGTGTCCAAAGAGGAGTTCAAAGGGGCTGAAGCCCACTCCTTTCTGGCGTACCTCTGTGTAAGCAAATAAAGGCAAGCTAACGGGACATCCCATCTCCTCCTGAGTTTTTCAGGGAGTCCCATTATCATACCTTTGAGAGTTTTATTAAACCTCTCTACCAGTCCATTAGTCTGTGGATGATAAGTAGTAGTGAACTTGTAGGTAACACCACATTCCTTCCAAATTGCTTTCAAGTATGCAGACATGAAGTTGCTACCCCTGTCTGATACAACCTCTTTAGGGACACCCACCCTGGAAAAGATTCCCAGGAGGGCATTTGCCACTGCAGGAGCTGTAGTGGTCCTTAGAGGAATTGCTTCAGGATATCTTGTGGCATGGTCCACAACCACCAAGATAAACCTATTGCCTGAAGCAGTAGGAGGGTCAACGAGGCCAACTACATCAATCCCTGCCCTTTCAAAGGGCACCCCAACCACAGGTAGTGGAATAAGGGGAGTCTTTGGAGTGCCACCAGTCTTGCCACTGGCTTGGCAGGTCATACAAGATTACAAAAATCTTTAGTGTCCTCTGACATCCTAGGCCAGTGAAACAGGGGGACAAGCCTTTCCCATGTTTTGATCTGGCCCAAATGCCCAGCCAAAGGAATGTCATGTGCAAGAGTTAGGAGGAACTCTCTGTACTGCTGGGTAATGACCAATCTCCTGGCTGCTCCAGGTTTTGGGTCCCTTGCCTCGGTGTACAAGAGGTAAACTCTATGTGAGTCACTGACATCCCCATTTTGCTGCTTGACAGCTTGCTGTCTGAGACCCTCTACTATGGGACAGATTTTCTGTGCCACACTCAGCTCTTCCCTGGCAGGCCCCCTCCACCAAAAGCTCAGCAGTGCCTGCTGCCAGCTCATCTGGTGAAGGTTCTGCACATGGGGGGAAATTCTTCTTCCTCAGAAGGAGAATCATCTGTAGAGGGAGGGATAGTGGGTAGGGATTTACCCTTGCTACCCCTAGCTTTAGGGAGCACTTGGTCCATTCTTCCAGGATCCAAGTTACCCTGTCCTTTGTGCTTTTTGGCCTGAGCCCTTGTCAAAGTAAAGATATGCCCAGGAATGCCCAGCAGTGCTGCATGAGCCTCCAACTCCACTTCTGCCCAGGCTGATGTCTCTAAATCGTTCCCTAGTAGACAGTCTACAGGTAAATCTGAGGCAACCACAACTTTCTTTGGACCAGTAACCCCCCCCCAGTTGAGATTCACAACAGCCATGGGGTGGCTAAGAGTGTTGTTATGAGCGTCTGTTACTTGGTACTGCTGACCAAGTAGGTGTTGTTCAGGGTGGACCAGTTTCTCTTTCACCATGGTGACAGTGGCACCTGTGTCCATGTAGGCCTGAACCTCAACACCATTTATAAGGGGAAGTTACTTGTACTTATCCATATTAAGGGGACAAGCAACCAAGGTGGCCAAATCAATGACACCTTCAGAGACTAACACAGCCTCTGTGGTCTCCCTAACAAGACCTACCCCAACTACATTACCAATAGTGAGCCCAGCTACTCCCTTGGATTGGCTATTTGTAAGTTTCCTCCCACCACCACTGCTATTACTAGGGGCATTAGAATTTGCAGCAGGGGTTGTGGTAGTGGGAGGTTTGGTGTTTTTCTTTGGACAACTGGCATCAGTTGTCCAGTGGCCTTTGACTTTACACAAATAACACCAAGGCTTTTTAGGTTGATTATTGGAAGAGGATTTGGACCCACCACCCCCACCAGAGGATTTCTGTGGGCCTGATGAAGACTCAGTTTTACTTTTGTCCCCACCCTTGTCAGAAGACTTACCATCCTTCTTCTTGCCATCCTTGTCACCCCCTGTATGAACTATTCTGTTTACTCTTGTTCTGACCCATTTGTCTGCCTTCCTTCCCAATTCTTGGGGAGAGGTAAGATCTGAGTCCACTGGATATTGATGTAACAAGTCAGACATACAGTTATTCAGAATATGCTCTCAGAATAAGATTATACAGGCTTTCATAGTCAGATACTTTACTGCCATGTAACCACCCCTCCAAGGCCTTCACTGAACAGTATACAAAGTATGTCCAGTCTTGTAAGGACTCTTTTCTGGTGTCTCCAAACTTAATCCTGTATTGTTCAGTGGTTAAGCCAAATCATAAGAAAACACAATACACAGAGGGGGTCATTTTGACCTCAGCGGTCTTTTTTAAAGACCGCCGAGGAACCGCCGTGCGGAAGACCGCCATTTGTGGTGGTTTGCCGCTCGGCCTATTATGACCGTTGGCAGCTCTCCGTCCTTTTACGGACGGAGAGCCGCCAACAGCCATACTGGCGGGAGGCGGGGAAATGGAGGTTGCTCCACCTCCACCGCCACGCCAACAGAACACCGCCCAACGAATCACGTCCTGTTATTCGCCGTGGCGGTGTTCTGTTGGCGTTGTGGTGTCGGCAGAGCTGCCCCCATGGCTCCCGTCCTCTCCCGGAGGATCGTCGGACCTGGTAAGTCGATCGTCGTGAGGGGAGGGGATGGGGGGTGTTGTGTGTTGTGTGGGTGCATGGGGGTGTGTGTATGTATAGGGGGTGTGTGAGTGCGTGTATGCCTGCGGGGGTGTTGAGTGTATGGGAATGAGTGCGCGTATGTCTGTGGGTATGTCTGTATGGATGTGTGCGTGTATGTTTGAATGTGGGTGTGTGTGTATGACTGTGTGTGTGGATGTAGGCATGTATGTCGGCGCATGTGCTTGTAAGTATGTAGGTGGTGCCTGCGTGCGTGTCGTGTTGGTAAGGGTGAAGTGATGTTGGGGGTAGGGGTGGGTATAGGGGCCCTGCCACCTTTGGGGGGTGGCAGGGGTGGTGGAGGGGTAGGGGACGGAGTCGAGTGTGGTTGGGGGGTGGGGGAGACCCCTATCAGTGCCAGGGAAGGAATTCCCTGGCACTGATAGTGCTTACCGCCATGGATTTCATGGCGATTAAACCGCTGGAAATCCACAGCAGTAAGCCGGGTCCAAATACCACCGGCAGTGTAGTGACGGCCGCCGGGCTAGAGACCCAGGTCTCTAGCCCGGTGGTCGTCTCCGCCCTGGCGGGCGGAACGGGGAACCGGCGGATGACCATGGCGGTAACTGCCATGGTCATAATTCCACAGATTAAGACCGCCAGCCTGTTGGCGGTCTTACCGCCGGTTCTCCGCCTTCCGCCAGGGTCGTAATGGCCCCCAGAGTTACTAAAAATAAAGATACTTTATTTTCATGACAATATGCCAAAAGCATCTCAGTGAGTACCCTCAGTATGAGGATAAGTTATATACACAAGATATATGTACACAAACCAAAATTAGGTAAGTAATAGCAAGAAAAGAAATGCAAACAGTGTAGAACTACTGTAGATTGCAATAGGAGCACAGAGGTATAGGGGCAACACAAACCATATGCTCCAAAAGTGGAACGCGAACCACGAATGGACCCCAAACCTATGTGAGCTTGTAGAGGGTGGCTAGGGCTGTAAGAAAACAGTGAGGGTTAGAAAAATAGCCCACCCCAAGACCCTGAAAGGTAGGTGTAAAGTGCACCTACTACACCCAGAGAGCACAGAAGTCGTGATAGGGGGATTCTGCAGGAAGAACAAACACCAGCAATGCAACAACAGTGGATGTCCGGACCTGAGTACCTGTAAGACAAGGGGACTAAGTCCAATAGTCGCAACAGTGTCGAGAGTGGGCAGGAGCCCAGGAAATGCCAGTTGAGGGTGCAAGGAAGCTGCTGCCGGATGGAAGAAGCTTGGAGTTCTGCAAGAAAGAAGAGAGCTAGGGACTTCTCCTTTGGAAGATGGATGTCCCACATTGCGATGAAGCTTGCAGAGGTGCTCCCATGCAGAAAGACCACAAACGTGCCTTACTAGCTGCAAGGGTCGTGGTAGAGGTTTTTGGGTGCTGCTGTGCCCCAGGAGGGACCAGGATGTCGCCACTTGGAGGAGGAGACAGAGGGGGCACCCAGCAATTCAGGGAGCCCTCACAGAAGCAGGCAGCACCCGCAGAAGTACCCTAACAGGTACTTGGAAGAAAAGTGAACCGGAGTCAATGTGAAGTCACAAAAGGGAGTCCCACGACACCGGAGGACAACTCAGAAGGTTGTGCACTGCAGGAAAGAGTGCCGGGGACCCAGGCTTGGCTGTGCATGAAGGAAATCCTGGAAGAATGCACAGGAGCTGGAGCAGCTGCAAATCACGCGGTACCCAGCAATGCAGTCTAGCGTGGATAGGCAAGGACTTACCTCCACCACACTTGGACTGAAGACTCACTGGACTGTGGGAGTTACTTGGACAGAGTTGCTGGTTTACAGGGACCACGCTCATCAAGATGAGAGGGGACCCAGAGGCCCAGTGTTGCAGTCTTTTGGTGCCTGCATTAGCAGGGGGAAGATTCCGTCGACCCACAGGAGATTTCTTCAGAGCTTCTGGTGCAGGGTGAAGGCAGGCTACCCCCAGAGCATGCACCACCTGGAAACAGTCGTGAAAGCCGGCAGGATGAGGTGCTACAATGTTGCTAATAGTCGTCTTGCCAATTTGTTGCGGTTTGCAGGCGTCCTGAGCAGTCAGCGGTTGATCCTTTGGTAGAAGGTGAAGGGGGAGATGCATAGGAACTCTGATGAGCTCTTGCATTCGTTATCTGGTGAATTCCCCAAAGCAGAGACCCTAAATAGCCAGAAAAGGAGGTTTGGCTACCTAGGAAGGAGGATTGGCTACCAAGGGAGGTAAGAGCCTATCAGAAGGAGCCTCTGACGTCGTCTGCTGGCACTGGCCACTCAGAGCAGTCCAGTGTGCCACAAACACCTCTGTTTCCAAGATGGCAGAGGTCTGGGACACACTGGAGGAGCTCTTGGCACCTCCCCTGGGAGGTGCAGGTCAGGGGAGTGGTCACTCCCCTTTCCTTTGTCCAGTTTCGTGCCAGAGCAGGGCTGGAGGGTCCCTAAACCGGTGTAGACTGGCTTATGCCGAGATGGGCACCATCTGTGCCCATCAAAGCATTTCCAGAGGCTAGGGGAGGCTACTCCTCCCCAGCCCTCACACCTATTTCCAAAGGGAGAGGGTGTTACACCCTCTCACAGAGGAAGTCCTTTCTTCTGTCTTCCTGGTCCAGGGCTGCCTTGACCCCAGGAGGGCAGAAGCCTGTCTGAGGGGTTGGCAGCAGCAGCAGCTGCAGTGGAGACCCCGGAAAGGCAGTTTGGCAGTACCCAGGTACTGTGCTAGAGACCCGGGGGATCATGGAATTGTCCCCCCAATACCAGAATGGTATTAGGTTGACAATTCCATGATCTTAGACATGTTACATGGCCATGTTCGGAGTTACCATTGTGACGCTATACATAGGTAGTGAACTATGTATAGTGCACACGTGTAATGGTGCCTCCACACTCACAAAGTCTGGGGAATTTGCCCTGAACGATGTGGGGGCACCTTGGCTAGTGCCAGAGTGCCCACACACTAAGTAACTTTGCACCCAACCTTCACCAGGTGAAGGTTTGACATATAGGTGACTTATAAGTTACTTAAGTGCAGTGGTAAATGGCTGTGAAATAACATGGACGTTATTTCGCACAGGCTGCAGTGGCAGGCCTGTGTAAGAATTGTCAGAGCTCCCCATGGGTGGCAAAAGAAATGCTTCAGCCCATAGGAATCTCCTGGAACCCAAATACCCTGGGTACCTCAGTACCATATACTAGGGAATTACATGGGTGTACCAGTATGCGAATGTGAATTGGTAAATTTAGTCACTAGCCTGTTAGTGACAAATTTGGAAAGCAGAGAGAGCATCACCACTGAGGTTCTGGTTAGCAGAGCCTCAGTGAGACAGTTAGGCATCAAACAGGGAACACATACAGGGCACATACTTATGAGCACTGGGGCACTGGCTGGCAGGGTCCCAGTGACACATAGACTAAAACAACATATATACAGTGAAATATGGGGGTAACATGCCAGGCAGATGGTACTTTCCTACACTGCAGGAAGGAGTGCCGGGACCCAGGCTTGGCTGTGCACAAAGGAAATCCTGGAAGAGTGCACAGGAGCCGGAGCAGCTGCAAATCACGTGGTACCCAGCAATGCAGTCTAGCGTGGGGAGGCAAGGACTTACCTCCACCAAACTTGGACTGAAGAGTCACTGGACTGTGGGAGTCACTTGGACAGAGTTGCTGTGTTCCAGGGACCACGCTCGTCAGGATGAGAGGGGACCCAGAGGACCAGTGTTGCAGTCTTTTGGTGCCTGCGTTAGCAGGGGGTAGATTCGGTCGACCCACGGGAGATTTCTTCGGAGCTTCTGGTGCAGGGTGAAGGCAGGCTACCACCACAGCATGCACCACCTGGAAACAGTCGAGAAAGCCAGCAGGATGAGGCGCTACAATGTTCCTGGTAGTCGTCTTGCTACTTTGTTGAGGTTTTGCAGGCATCCTGAGCAGTCAGCGGTCGATCCTTTGGTAGAAGGTGAAGAGGGAGATGCAGAGGAACTCTGATGAGTTCTTGCATTCATTATGTAAAGAACTCCCCAAAGCAGAGACCCTAAATACCCAGAAAAGGAGGTTTGGCTACCTAGAAAGGAGGATAGGCTAGCAACACAGGTAAGAGCCTATCAGAAGGAGTCTCTGACGTCACCTGCTGGCACTGGCCACTCAGAGCAGTCCAGTGTGCTAGAAGCACCTCTGTTTCCAAGATGGCAGAGGTCTGGAGCACACTGGAGGAGCTCTGGGCACCTCCCCTGGGAGGTGCAGGTCAGGGGAGTGGTCACTCCCCTTTCCTTTGTCCAGTTTCGCGCCAGAGCAGGGCTGGGGGATCCCTGATCTGGTGTAGAGTGGCTTATGCAGAGATGGGCACCATCTGTGCCCATCAAAGCATTTCCAGAGGCTGGGGGAGGCTACTCCTCCCCAGCCCTGACACCTTTTTCCAAAGGGAGAGGGTGTAACACCCTCTCTCTGAGAAAGTCCTTTGTTCTGCCTTCCTGGGCCAGGCCTGGCTGGACCCCAGGAGGGCAGAAACCAGTCTGAGGGGTTGGCAGCTGCAGCAGTAGCACTGGAAACCCCGGGAAAGGTAGTTTGGCAGTACCCAGGTCTGCGCTAGAGACTCGGGGGGTCATGGAATTGTCTCCCCAATGCCAGGATGGCATTGGGGTGGCAATTCCATGATCTTAGACATGTTACATGGCCATGTTCGGAGTTACCATTGTGACGCTGTACATAGGTAGTGACCTATGTCCAGTGCACACGTGTAATGGTGTCCCCGCACTCACAAAGTCCGGGGAATTCGCCCTGAATGATGTGGGGGCATTTTGGCTAGTGCCTGGGTGCCCACACACTAAGTAACTTAGCACCCAACCTTTACCAGGTAAAGGTTAGACATATAGGTGACTTATAAGTTACTTAAGTGCAGTGGTAAATGGCTGTGAAATAACGTGGACGTTATTTCACTCATGCTGCAGTGGCAGGCCTGTGTAAGAATTGTCAGAGCTCCCTATGGGTGGCAAAAGAAATGCTGCAGCCCATAGAGATCTCCTGGAACCCCAATACCCTGGGTACCTCAGTACCATATACAAGGGAATTATAAGGGTGTTCCAGTATGCCAATGTGAATTGGAGAAATTGGTCACTAGCCTGTTAGTGACAATTTGGAAAGCAGAAATAGCATAACCACTGAGGTTCTGGTTAACAGAGCCTCAGTGAGACAGTTAGTCATCACACAGGGAACACATACAGGGCACACTTATGAGCACTGGGGCCCTGGCTGGCAGGGTCCCAGTGACACATACACTAAAACAACATATAACTGACCCAGGAGATTTATGCAGTGGTCTTTCTGCTCAGCAGTAAGACAGTCTGCCAAAACTACACCTTCCACTAGAGCATGTTGTTCTGTGGAAGAGAAGAGATCAGGGAGAGGGTCACTCTCTTCTTCCTGTCCTTCATCTGTTGCCATGAGCAGGGTGAGATCAGCCCTGTCATAGTAGGGTTTCAGGCGATTGACATGGAGAACCCTAAGGGGACTCCTGGAGGTGCCCAAGTCAACCAAGTAGGTGACTTCTCCCTTCTTTTCAACAATGATGTGGGGTCCACTCCATTTGTCTTGGAGTGCTCTTGGGGCCACATGCTCCAAGACCCACACTTTCTGTCCTTTGGAGCTCTTGGCTGACCTGAAGGTTTTTACTGGCCTTTTTCATGTACTCAGCCATTCTGGATCTTAGGCCAAGTACATAGTCCACTATGTCTTGCTTAGGAGCTTTTAAAGGTTGTTCCCAACCCTCCTTTACAAGTGTTAGAGGACCTCTTACAGGGTGCCCAAATAGGAGTTCAAAGGGGCTGAAGCCCACTCCTTTCTGGGGTACCTCCCTGTAAGCAAAAAGGAGGCAAGATAACAGGACATCCCATCTCCTCCTGAGTTTTTCAGGGAATCCCATTATCATTCCTTTGAGAGTTTTGTTAAACCTCTCTACCAGTCCACTTGTTTGTGGATGATAAGGTGTGGTGAATTTGTATGTTACGCCACATTCCTTCCACATGGCCTTCAAGTATGCAGACATAAAGTTGCTACCCCTGTCTGATACCACCTCTTTTGGGAAACCCACCCTGGAAAAGATTCCCAGGAGGGCTTTTGTCACTGCAGGTGCTGTAGTGGTCCTTAGATGAATTGCTTCAGGATAACTTGTGGCATGGTCCACTACCAGCAAGATAAACCTATTGCCTGAAGCAGTAGGAGGGTTAAGGGGGCCAACTATGTCAACCCCTACCCTTTCAAAGGGAACCCCAACCCAGGCAGTGGAATAAGGGGTGCCTTTGGGGTGCCACCAGTCTTGCCACTGGCTTGACAGGTGACACAGGACTTACAAAAATCTTTTGTGTCCTCTGACATTCTAGGCCAATGAAACAGTGGGACAAGCCTTTCCCATGTTTTAATTTACCCTAAATGTCCAGCCAAGGGAATGTCGTGGGCTAGAGTTAGGAGGAACTCTCTGTATTGCAGGGGAATGACCAATCTCCTGGCTGCTCCAGGTTTAGGGTCCCTTGCCTCTGTATACAAGAGGTTGTCCTCACAGTAAACTCTATGTGAGTCACTGACATCCCCATTTTGCTGTTTGACAGCTTGCTGTCTTAGACCCTCTAATGTGTGACAGGTTTGCTGTGCCACACTCAGCTCCTCCCTGGTAGTCCCCCCTCCACCCAAAAGCTCAGCAGTGTCTGCTTCCAGCTCCTCTTGTGAAGGTTCTGCACAGGGGGGAAATTCTTCTTCCTCATACGTTGAATCATCTGTAGAGGGAGGGATAGAGGGTAGGGATTTACCCTTACTAACCCTAGCTTTAGGGAGCACTTGGTCCATTGTTCCAGGATCCAAGTCACCTTGTCCTTTTTGCTTTTTGGCCTGAGCCCTTGTCAAAGCAAACATATGCCCAGGAATGCCCAGCATTGCTGCATGAGCCTCCAACTCCACTTCTGCCCAAGCTGATGTGTCTAAATCATTTCCTAGTAGACAGTCTACAGGTAAATCTGAGGCAACCACAACTTTCTTTGGACCAGTAACCCCTCCCCCAGTTGAGATTCACAACAGCCATGGGGTGGCTAAGAGTGTTGTTATGAGCATCAGTCACTTGGTACCGGTGACCAAGTAGGTGTTGTTCAGGGTGTACCAGTTTCTCTATTACCATGGTAACACTGGCACCGGTGTCCCTATAGGCCTGAACCTCAACACCATTGATTAGGGGAAGTTGCTTGTACTTATCCATATTAAGGGGACAAGCAACCAAGGTGGCCAAATCAATGGCACCTTCAGAGACTAACACAGCCTCTGTGGTCTCCCTAACAAGACCAACCCCAACTAAATTACCAAAAGTGATCCCAGCTACTCCCTTGGATTGGCTATTAGTAGGTTTTCTCCCACCACCACTGCTATTACTAGGGGCACTAGGTGTAGCAGTAGGGGTTGTGGTAGTGGGAGGCTTGGTGCTTTTCTTTGTACAACTGGCATCAGTTGTCCAATGGCCTTTTACTTTACATAAATAGCTCCATGGTTTCTTTACTTGATTAGAAGAGGATTTGGACCCACCACCCCCACCAGAGTGTTTTTGTGGGCCTGATGAAGACTCATTTTTAGATTTGTCCCCACCCTTGTCTGAAGACTTACCATCCTTCTTCTTGCCATCCTCGTCACCCCCTGTATGAACTTTTCTGTTCACTCTTGTTCTGACCCATTTGTCTGCCTTCTTTCCCAATTCTTGGGGAGAGGTTAGATCTGAGTCCATTAGATATTGGTGTAACAAATCAGACACACAGTTATTCACAATATGCTCTCTCAGGATCAGATTATACAGGCTTTCATAGTCAGAAACTTTACTGCCATGTAACCACCCCTCAAGGTCTTCACTGAATAGTCTACAAAGTCTGTCCAGTCTTGTGAGGACCCTTTATCTGGTGTCTCTGTACTTAATCCTGTATTGTTCAGTGGTTAACCCAAATCCATCCAAGAGTGCATCCTTCAAAACTGTAAAATTGTTAGCTTCACTTTCTCTAACAGTAAGGAGCCTATCCCTACCCTTTCCAGTGAAAGATAGCCACAAAATAGCAGTCCACTGCCTTTGAGGGACCCCCTGTACCATACAGGCCCTCTCAAGTGCAGCAAACCACTTGTTGATGTCATCCCCCTCCTTGTAAAAGCGGACTATCTTGTGCAGATTCCTGGAATCATGCTCTCTAACAGGATTACTATCAGGAATACTGCTGATGCCACCATGGGGTCCTAACCCCAACCTCTGTCTTTCCTTCTCAATGTCCAGGGATTCCCTATCTAAGGCCAGCTGTTGCTGTTTAAGCTTCAGTCTGGTCTCTTCAACCCTCAACTTTTTGATTTCCCTTTCTAACAAGTTATTCTCAGGGTGGGTGGGTTGGGAATGCTTGGACACAGAAGACAAATTGGAAACAACAGAGGTGGATCTCTCCCTAACTGACTGAACCCTAGCAACTTGGCCTCTAGGAATAAAGACTTCCCTACTGTGATGGGAACCTCTATTACTACCAACATTACTGGGTATCCTGCTAGGGGGCAGACCCTGTTCAGAACCCTCCCCACCCTCCTCAAGGTGTTCTCCTGAGTCAGAATGGGAGCCTTCTGTTAACCTCTCATCTGATGTGCCTGCTTGGGACTAATCATTTACAATAAGCATGTTAAATAGAAACTCTTTTGTAGGGTTCTTTCCTATCACTAAACCTCTATCTAAGCATAGACTCCTTAGGCTCTTGTAATTCAAATTGTCATAAGTTGTATTTACCATTTTAAGAGCTGAACCTACCACAGACATGATAGCAGAAAAGATTTAGAGATAGTGAGAAGGAAGAAAAAGTTTCAGAACTTTTTTAAGAACAGAAAAAAAAACTTTTTCTAACTTTTAGAAAACTTTTAGAAGTTTCAGAGAAACGTTTCAGAACTTTGTAAAACGTTTTAGAGAAGAAAAGCAAAACCTTTTGGTTAGGTGTACATACACTGAACTGTTTTGTATATGATTCTCTTATGAAAAGTACACAATGACAAAGTGATAAGTAGTTACAAGTACTTATCCCATGGCTGCACAACCAATGTAGGAGGCTGGCCTGGCTTGTAGTGTGTACTAGAGGTACTTACACCTTGTGCCAGGTCCAGTTATCTCTTATTAGTGTAGAAGAGATGTTTCTAGCAGCTTAGGCTGATAGAAAGTAGCTACGGCAAAGCAGCTGAGGCTGAACTAGGAGACATGTAAAGCTCCTACTATACCACTGGTGTCAAATGCACAATATCATAAGAAAACACAATACACAGAGTTACTAAAAATAAAGGTACTTTATTTTTATGACAATATGCCAAAAGTATCTCAGTGAGTACCCTCAGTATGAGGATAAGTTATATACACAAGATATATGTACACAAACCAGAATTAGGTAAGTTATAGCAAGAAACGTAATACAAGCAGTGTGGAATTACAATAGATTGCAATAGGAGCACATAGGTATAGGGGCAATACAAACCATATGCTCCAATAGTGGAATACGACCCACGAATGGACCCCAGACCTATGTGAGCTTGTAGAGGGTCCCTGGGACTATAAGAAAACAGTGAGGGTTAACAAAATACCCCATCCCAAGACCCTGAAAAGTAGGTGTAAAGTGCACCTACTACCCCCAGAGAGCACAGAAGTCGTGATAAGGGGATTCTGCAGGAAGAACAAACACCAGCAATGCAACAACAGTGGATTTCCGGACCTGAGTACCTGTAAGACAAGGGGACCAAGTCCAATAGTCGCGACAGTGTTGAGAGTGGGCAGGAGCCCAGGAAATGCCAGCTGAGGGTGCAAGGAAGCTGCCACTGTTTAGAAGAAGCTTAGAGTTCTGCAAGAAAGAAGAGGACTTGGGACTTCTCCTTTGGAAGACGGATGTCCCACGCCACGATGAAGCTTGCAGATGTGTTCCCACGCAGAAAGACCACAAACAAGCCTCGCTAGCTGCAAGGGTTGCGGTAGAGGTTTTTGGGTGCTGCTGTGGCCCAGGAGGGACCAGGATGTTGCCACTTGGAGAAGGAGGCAGAGGGGGCACCCAGCAACTTAGGGAGCCCTCACAGAAGCAGGCAGCACCCGCAGAAGTACCCTTACAGTCACTTAGAAGAAGAGTGAAGCAGAGTCCATGCGAAGTCACAAAAGGGAGTCCCACGACGCCGGAGGATAACTCAGAAGGTTGTGCACTGCAGGAAGATGTCCCGGGGACCCAGGCTTGGCTGTGCACGAAAGAAATCCTGAAAGAGTGCACAAGAGCCGGAGCAGCTGCAAATCACGCAGTACACAGCTTTGCAGTCTAGCGTGGGGAGGCAAGGACTTACCTCCACCAAACTTGAACTGAAGAGTCACTGGACTGTGGGAGTCACTTGGACAGAGTTGCTGTGTTCCAGGGACCACACTCGTCAGGATGAGAGGGGACCCAGAGGACCAGTGTTGCAGTCTTTTGGTGCCTGCGTTAGCAGGGGGAAGATTCGGTCGACCGATGGGAGATTTCTTCTGAGCTTCTGGTGCAGGGTGAAGGCAGGCTACCCCCAGGAGCATGCACCACCTGGAAACAGTCGAGAAAGCCAGCAGGATGAGGCACTACAATGTTGCTGGTAGTCGTCTTGCTACTTTGTTGCGGTTTTGCAGGCATCCTGAGCAGTCAGCGGTCGGTCCTTTGGTAGAAGGTGAAGAGGGAGATGCAGAGGAACTCTGATGAGCTCTTGCATTCGTTATCTAAAGAATTTCCTAAAGCAGAGACCCTAAATAGCCAGAAAAGGAGGTTTGGCTACCAGGTTAGGAGGATTGGCTACCAAGAGAGGTAAGAGCCTATCAGAAGGAGCCTCTGACGTCACCTGATGGCACTGGTCACTCAGAGCAGTACAGTGTACCACCAACACCTCTGTTTCCAAGATCGCAGAGGTCTGGGACACACTGGAGGAGCTCTGGGCACCTCCCCTGGGAGGTGCAGGTCAGGGGAGTGGTCACTCCCCTTTCCTTTGCCCAGTTTCACGCCAGAGCAGGGCTGGGGTATCCCTGAACCGGTGTAGACTGGCTTATGCAGAGATGGGCACCATCTGTGCCCATCAAAGCATTTCCAGAGGCTGGGGGAGGCTACTCCTTCCCAGCCCTTCACACCTATTTCCAAAGGGAGAGAGTGTAACACCCTCTCTCAGAGGAAATCCTTTGTTCTCCCTTCCTGCGCCAGGGCTGCCTGGACCCCAGGAGGGCAGAAACTTGTCTGAGGGGTCAGGCAGCAGCAGCATCTGCAGTGGAGACCCCGGAAAGGCAGTTTGGCAGTACCCGGGTACTGTGCTAGAGACCTGGGGGATCATGGAATTGTCCCCCCAATACCATAATGGTATTGGGGTGACGATTCTATGATCTTAGACATGTTACATGGCCATGTTTGGAGTTACCATTGTGACGCTATACCTAGGTAGTGACCTATGTATAGTGCACACGAGTAATGGTGTCCCCGCACTCACAAAGTCCGGGGAATTTGCCCTGAACGATGTGGGGGCACCTTGGCTAGTGCCAGGGTGCTCACACACTATGTAACTTTGCACCCAACCTTCATCAGGTGAAGGTTAGACATATAGGTGACTTATAAGTTACTTAAGTGCAGTGGTAAATGGCTGTGAAATAACGTGAATGTTATTTCACGCAGGCTGCACTGGCAGGCCTGTGTAACAATTTGCAGAGCTCCCTATGGGTGGCAAAAGAAATGCTGCAGCCCATAGGGATCTCCTGGAACCCCAATACCCTGGGTACCTCAGTACCATATACTAGGGAATTATATGGGTGTACCAGTATGCCAATGTGAATTAGTAAATTTAGTCACTAGCCTGTTAGTGACAAGTTTGGAAAGCAGAGAGAGCATAACCACTGAGGTTCTGGTTAGCAAAGCCTCAGTGAGACAGTTAGGCATCACACAGGGAACACATACATGGCACATACTTATGAGCACTGGGGCCCTGCCTGGCAGGGTCCCAGTGACACATAGACTAAAACAACATATACAGTGAAATATGGGGGTAACATGCCAGGCAAGATGGTACTTTCCTACACACATCAAGCAGCAGTGTGTCCACCACTACAGGGAACCCAGGCTAACCCACCACCCCAACAACAACAGGGACCTGGGGGCAGTGGCAGTGGGCACACGATCCAGGGGACGGAAGCCCAGGAACACAGGAGAACTGGGAGGGCTGCTGTGCGACAGGGGGAGGACAGGCCAAGGGAACCCACTCTCCACGAGGCCCTCAGGGAGGAACTCAGATCCATCAATTCCACCTGGGCACCATCGTTGGGGTGCTGAAGAAAGTCCTCAACACCAGGAGGGACACTGTGGCACAACAAGGGGCCCCTGACACTAGCCTGGACGATGAAATGCCCACCACCTCCGCCGGCGCTAGTGGACAGGAGGCACAGCCACAGGACCACCACACCAGCACCCCACCCCATGCAGAGGGTGAACTACCCAGCAAACGGTCCCTGAGATCCAGGACAAAGACAGAGAACAATGCCAAGACCCCTGCCAAGAAATGAGACCACCCTGAATGTCATCCTTCTGTCCCACTTTATCACCCTGTCCATCCTCAAACTGCCCCAGCTCCACTTCCTATGCCCATTTGGGAAATCCACCTGTGAGACTAATAGACTGGACTCTGCCATGGACATTCTTCCACCATCACCCCTCACCATTTTACAACCCCCTCCACTTAAATAAACACCCTTGAAGCACAAAACAATCTGGAGTCAGTCTGTGATTTCAAAATAGTGTATTAGCAATTACAGTGTCAAAATGCTCTTTCAAATGTAATGTCAACATACCTATGTCACACAGCTCTAGTCCATGAGGAAACAAAGCAGATGTCACACAGTGTGACCCACATCTGTGAAATCGTAAGGGAAAGTGACAACTCAGTGACCATACACTGGGTGAAAACGACAGACAGTTGAGAATTAGTAGTGTTAAGGTACATGTAGTAAGCAGGTTTGTATTCTTACCTGTGTCTCACTGGAAATATTACAGGATCACAGAGTTCCTGTTGTTGATGTCCTCTTCTTCTGCTTCCTCGTCTTCACTGTCCAGAGGCTCCACAGCTGCAACAACACCGCCATCTGGACCATCCTCCTGCAGAAAAGGCACCTGTCGTCGCAAAGCTAAGTTGTGAAGCATACAGCAGGCCACGATGATCTGGCACACCTTCTTTTGGTGAGTAGAATAGGGATCCACCTGTCATATGGAGGCACCTGAACCTGGCATTCAGGAGGCCGAACGTCCGCTCTATAATCCGCCGAGTTTGCCCATGGGCCTCATTGTAGCGTTCCTCTGCACTTGTCCTGGGGTTCCTCACTGGAGTCAGTAGCCATGACAGGTTGGGGTAACCAGAGTCACCTGCAAATGGTGAGGGACAACTGTTAGACACACACTAACCTGTAGGGATATCCCCAGACAACTATTCCTACTGACTTGCTTCCAGGTGCTCACCTAATAGCCACGCACGGTGCCTCTGGAGTTGCCCCATCACATAAGAGATGCTGCTATTCCACAGGATGTAAGTATCATGCACTGAGTCAGGGAATTTGGCATTAACCTGGGAGATGTACTGGTCGGCCAAACACACCATCTGCACATTCATGGAATGATAACTTTTCCGGTTTCTGTACACCTGTTCACTCCTGCGGGGGGTACCAAAGCCACATGTGTCCCATCAATGGCACCTATGATGTTGGGGATATGTCCCAGGGCATAGAAGTCACCTTTCACTGTAGGCAAATCCTCCACCTGAGGGAAAATGATGTAGCTCCGCATGTGTTTCAGCAGGGCAGACAACACTCTGGACAACACGTTGGAAAACATAGACTGGGACATCCCTGATGCTATGGCCACTGTTGTTTGAAATGACCCATATGTAAGGAAATGGAGCACCTGCACTTGAGGGGGGATTCCTATGGGATGGCGGATAGCTGACATCAGGTCTGGCTCCAGCTGGGCACACAGTTCTAGGATTGTGGCACGATCAAGCCTGTAAGTGATGATCACATGTCTTTCCTCCATTGTCGACAGGTCCCCCAGCGGTCTGTACACCGGAGGATGCCGCCATCTCCTCACATGTCCCAGCGGACGGTGCCTATGAAGGACAACAGCGAGCACAGACTCAACCAACTCAGAGGTACGTACCCACAGCTTACACAGAACACGAATCATAATCCGAAATTTGGCCTGTATGAGTGTTGAGGCAAGGCCTAGGTATGTGTGATGCAGTTAGAAATTAAGCCATGTGGGCCCCTGAAATGGCGGCTGTCTGACCTGTAAAGTGGGACAATGGGATGTGAGGTAACTGCGCTGGCGTTGTACCCCGTCGCGGTAGGCGGTCGAAGACCGCAGCGCAATTCTGCATTGGTTAACATTGGACCCTATGGGTCCCAGGAGCCAATGACGATGTACGCCGGCGGTGACGTTACTCACCGCCGCGGACATGACCGCCATTTTCTATCTGTTCGATCACTCGATACTGATCTTCGACAGGAGAGGACCTACACTGCAAGTGCTGCTGTGACCTTTCTATGGAAGAGACAATGGCTCGTGCATCTGGGGAAAGGGCCCCTGCCTTCACATCGGCGGAGTTGGAGAAACTAGTGGATGGGGTCCTCCCCCAGTACACGCTACTCTACGGTCCTCCAGACAAACAGGTATGTACACTGGGAGCATGCTGTATGGGCTATGCCTGTGTGGAGTGGGGTGGATGAAAGATGGGGGGTTGATTGAGGCGTGCATGAAACGACAGTGAGTGCATGTGCCACATGGCAAGGGTAGGGATGGGGGCCAATGACTGTGACGGTGCACTTGGTAATAACTTTTCTTTTCCCCCTGTACAATTCATGTCGGTCAGCGCCCACTAGAAAAAGGATATTTGGCGTGCCATCCCCAAGGTCGTCTGGACCTTGGGGGTCTACCACAGACCGAGCACCCACTGCCGTAAGAGATGGGAGGACATTCGCCGCTGGAGCAAGAAGATGGCGGAAGCCCAGCTGGGGATGGCCTCCCAACGTGGGAGGGGTTCCCGTCGCACCATGACCCCCCTGATGTTCAGGATCCTGTCGGTGGCGTACCCGGAGTTGGATGGGCGCTTGAGGGCATCACAGCAGCCACAAGGGGGTGAGTACACTCTCATTCTGCTGATTTAGCACGCAGTGGAGGTGTCTGGGTGGGGGAGGTGGGCTGTGGGTTTCCCTAGGCCAGGGCGAGTGTGCTAGTTAGGTCCCCTTGTTCTGGCAGACCCTGTGGCACCCCACCCCACCTGTGTACAGTGCCAAGTACACCTAGTCAGGCTCCTGTGACATCCATGTGTGCAGATGTCAGCCGTAGCCTTGTAGGCCATGTCCCAGGCATTGAACAGTGGAGCCCAAGTGCGCAGCGTAGTGCAGGGTGCTTCTGTGTCTGTCGTGTCTGCCAACGGTAGCGGTAATGCATGCACTCAACATGTCTTCCTTCTGTCGTCCCCCCCCTTTTTGTGGTCTCCCTGTTCTTGTGTGCATTAGCATCATCAGGCGGAGGAGCAGTGGCACCGGAGCAGGAGGCAGCTGCATCCCACATAGCCCTGGGGGGCGAGACTACGGACTCGGAATTCACCAGTGAGACGGGGGGCGAGGGGAGCTCCACAGCGGGGACAGGAGCTGAGACCAGTGATACGGACTCGTCCTCCGATGGGAGCTCCCTTGTGGTGGCGGCCACATCTGTGCCCCCCGCATCTACAGGTACAGCCGCCACCCCCATACCAGCACGGCCCTCCCAGCAGCCCCTCAGCCTTTGCCCCGTGCCCACTCATCCAGGAGGGTGGGCATCACCTTCGCCCCAGGCACCTCAGCCCCTGCCCCAGTCACCCCTGCTGCCCTCAGTGAGGAGGCCATTGACCTCCTCAGATCCCTCAATGTTGGGCAGTCTACCATTTTGAATGCCATCCAGGGTGTAAAAAGGCAGTTGCAACAAACAAATGCATTCCTGGAGGTCATTCATTCTGGTCAGGAGGCCCTTCAGCACGCTTTTCAGACTCTGTCCTCAGCACTGATGGCAGCTATTGTCCCTGTCTCTAGGCTCCCCCCCTAACTTCCTCCACCCAGACCCACACCCCTGTATCTGATAGAGACTTCTAGCTGCAGCTTCCTTACCTTAGAATTCCCTGGCGTCAGCTTCGAATCCGGAGTTTTTTCTGAGCAGTACCCTGCGCGCGTGCAGTCGGACAGCGTCTTTCAGATCTGCGTGCGTCGTTAGCATCGTTGGAGCCGTCTATGACGTCACGGTTGTCTATATAGACACCGTCTCAGCGCGCGTACGTCAGTTCTTTTCCTTCTGCGCCGGTTAAGCGCAGTTTTGGAAAGAGCTACCCTGCTTCGACGTTTTGTCGAAGTTTTTTTGGGCTGTTTGGAGTCATGTCTTCGAGAAAGACAGGATTCAAGCCGTGTGGTGCGTGTCATCGCACCATGTCGGTGAAGGATCCGCACCGAGTTTGTCTTTGGTGCCTGGACAAGGACCACGATTCCACCTCGTGCTCCGATTGTCGGGACATGGTGCCGAAGGTCTTGAGGGAGAGATCCCTTAAGCTTCTTGCGGCCCAACATTCGTCTTTAGTCTTCGCGACTCCACGGAGGTCACGGTCTCGCAGTAGGAGGAGGTCGCGGCACAGCTTCTGGAGCCCCAAGTCCTCTTCCTCGCATTCAAGGTCATCGGAAGGTAGGAGGTACAAGAAGAAGAAGTCCAAGAGGACTTCGTCTTCGCCACGCCCGTCTACCGACGAGGCGTCTAGGTAACGTCGACGTTCCGAGCGCGGTTCTGCAGAGCCGTCGCCAGGGTCGAATCCGCGTCTTCCCCCCTTTCTGGGGACAGGATCGACCCCGCTCAAATAAAAGAATTTTACAAGGCCATGCGTCTCGTCTTTGAGCGGGCTGTACCCTCGGGTGGGTCTTCGGGCCCCGCAGGATCAGCAGGGGCCCCTTCGGATTCGACGCTCTCACAGTCGACCTCCTTCGGCGCCGGGTCCGACGTCAACGATTGCGCCTCCGGCGCCCACCGGTGGCAGCCCCATCCTTATTCCGTATGATCTGGAGCCGGAGCAACATCGTACGACGTCGACTACGACTTCGAGGGAGCCGATTCGGCCCAGATCATTGTCTGAGCATTATTTGGAACAGCCAGACGCAGGAGAGGAATGGGAGGGGTCTGAAGACCCTTTAGAATCAGGATTGCAGCAGGACTGGTATGAGGATCTAGGGGAGGCCAGTGGACTGGACACATCTCCAGATACTGGTATGCTCTCTCCTCCCAATGTGGCTACGGAGCAGGGGGCTTCTTTCCCTATGGTGGTGCGTAGGGCAGCTGAGGTCTTGGACCTAGATTTGCCTACGGTGCCAGTCAGGACGAATATCCTGACAGAAGTGCTTCAGCCGGGGGTGTCAACATCGGAGCCGTTGTTGCCCTTTCATGAGGCTCTTAAAGACGTCCTTCTGGGTACGTGGTCCAAACCCAGCACAGAGGCTCCTGTGAATAGGACGGTCGGCCGCCGCCATAAACCCGCTCCCAGCGACCCTAGTTTCCTGACACAACACCCCACTCCTGAGAGTTTGGTTGTCCAAGCCTCTACTTCCCGTTGTGCCTTCCCTTCCGCTCCCCCAGATAGGGAATCCAAGAGGCTGGATCAGCTTGGGAAGAAGATGTTTTCTTCCTCCAGCCTGGCATTGAGGTCTGTAAACACCTCTTGCCTATTGGGCCATTATTCCCATACTTTATGGGATACGATGGCGCAAGTGCTGCCCCAGGTCCCGGAGTGCGTACGGGACACTCTCACTCAGGCTGTAAAGGATGGGAGAGATGCAGCCAAGTTTACAATCCGGTGTGCCTTGGACACGACCGACTCGCTGCGCAGAGCGATTTCATCGTCAGTGGCCCTACGTCGCCACGCCTGGCTACGTTCTACTGGATTTTCAGGGGATGTCCAGTCCAGATTGATGGACATGCCCTTTGATGGCTCTCACCTTTTTGGCGAAAAGGCAGACTCCGCGCCTGAGAGGTTCAAGGATTCTCGAGCCACGGCCAGATCCTTGGGCCTTTCAGCGCCGGCACGACAGCAGTCTGTCTTTCGCCCCTTCTGAGGCTTCGGGAGGGGCGTGGTACCACGCCAGCCACAGTTTAGCCACCGTCCTCAGGCTTCACAGCATCCCGGAAGAGGACGTGGTCGTGGCACCATCAGACCCAGAGGGTCTGGCCAGAGGTCGGCCGCCACACACCCCTCCTCCACTGCACCCAAGCCCTCTAGTGTGGTTCTGCGGGATCACGTCCGTCCAGTTGGAGGGAGGATTCATTTTCATCTCCCTCACTAGCTTTCCATCACCACGGACAAGTGGGTCCTGCAGATCATACGGAAGCGCTACTCCCTTCCCTTCCAGTCTTTCCCTCCTTCTATCCCTCCGACAAAGGAATGGCTGATGGAGGACCATTTAGCTTTGCTCCGCGAGGAAGTTACGGCTCTTTAGGCCAAGGGAGCCATAGAAAGAGTCCCGATATCAGAAGTAGGCAGTGGTTGTTATTCCCGCTACTTTCTGATTCCCAAAAAGAACAAAGGCCTTCGCCCTATTTTGGATTTAAGGGACGTCAATCTCTTCCTCAAGGAGAAATTCAAGATGCTCACTCTTGCTCAGGTTTTGTCTGCCCTAGACCAAGGAGACTGGATGGTAGCGTTGGATATACAGGATGCGTATTTCCATATTTCTATCCTGCCAAGCCACAGGCGTTACCTGCGGTTCAAGGTGGGCCACAAGCACTTTCAGTTTACCGTGCTTCCTTTCGGTCTCACCAGTGCCCCTCGGGTGTTCACAAAGGTGATGGCGGTGGTGGCAGCTCATTTGCGCAGGTCAGGGATTTCAGTCTTCCCCTACCTGGACGATTGGCTGTTGAAGGCTCCTACGCCCCAGGCTCTCGTCACTCAACTCCAGATGACGGCAGATCTCTTGCATTCGCTAGGGTTCACTATAAATGTGCCGAAGTCACACCTGACTCCCTTTCAGAAGCTCTCTTTCATCGGAGCTGTTCTGGACACAGTGCAGTATCGGGCTTATCCTCCCGATCAGCGGGTTCAGGATATTCAGGCTATGATTCCGATGTTTCGGCCTCTATCCTGGATCTCGGTGAGACAGACTTTGAGGCTGCTGGGACTCATGGCTTCCTGCATCCTGTTGGTCAAGCATGCCAGATGGCGCATGAGGGCTCTGCAGTGAGACCTGAAGTTCCAATGGGCACATCATCAGGGAAATCTTACCGACGTGGTTCAGATCTCGGAGAGGACTGCGGAAGATCTGCAGTGGTGGTTAGTGAACTGTGAATGGGTCAAGGGCAGACCCCTCTCCCTTCCCCAACCAGATCTAACGGTAGTGACAGATGCATCACTTCTGGGATGGGGCGGCCATCTGGGGGAGGTGGAGATCAGAGGTCTCCGGCGGAATCTGGGCTCCACATCAACTTGTTGGAGCTTCGGGCGATCCGGCTAGCATTAAAAGCATTTCTTCATGTTGTGAAAGGGAAGGTGGTGCAGGTGTTCACGGACAACACTACCGCAATGAGGTACTGCAACAAGCAGGGCGGTGTGGGGTCGTGGACCCTTTGTCAAGAGGCTTTACGCCTCTGGACATGGCTGGAACAGCAGGGCATGACCCTGGTGGTTCAACACCTGGCAGGTTCTCTGAACGCCAGAGCAGACGAACTCAGCAGAAAATGCTTAGAGGATCACGAATGGTGTCTCCATCCGGAGGTGGCGCAAGGACTCTTTCAGCAGTGGGGAGAGCCTTGGTTAGATCTGTTCGCCTCCGCAGAGAACGCGCAATGTCAGCAGTTTTGCGAGTTGGAGTTTCCAAGGGGGCTATCGCTAGGCGACGCTTTTCGTTGCGAGTGGAGTTCAGGCCTCCTGTACGCTTTTCGCCTATACCACTTCTGCCCAGAGTTCTCAAGAAAATCAAGAACGACCAGGCCCAAGTAATCCTTGTGGCACCGGACTGGGCACAGAGAGTTTGGTATCCAGAGCTTCTCAAAATGAGCATCGGTCCTCCAATCAGGCTGCCTCTTCGGGAGGATCTTCTGTCACAGCAGCAGGGGAAGGTTCTCCACCTGAACCTGTCAACTCTGCACCTTCATGCGTGGAGATTGAGCGGCGACAGTTGATGGTTTATGACCTCCCTCCCGAGGTCTGTGATGTCATTCTGGCAGCCAGGCGTCCCTCAACTAAGTCGATCTACGCCTGCCATTGGAAACGTTTTGTTTCTTATTGTTCAGAGACGTCTTTGATCCTTTTTCTTCTTCTCTGTCTAACATCCTTTTGTTTATTTTGTCTCTCGTCCAGCAGGGTTCCTCCTTGGGGACTCTTAAGGGCTATCTTTCAGCCTTATCAGCTTTTCTTCAGTTGCCTGATCAACAATCTCTGTTTAAATCACCTATAGTACAGAGGTTTTTGAAAGGGCTTGTACATCTGTTCCCGCCTGTGCCTTTCGTTATGCCCCAGTGGGATCATAATCTGGTTCTTACCTTCCTTGTGTGTGCTCCTTTCGAGCCCTTGCATAACTGTCCTCTCCGGCTGCACACTATTAAGACAGCCTTTTTGGTGGCATTTATATCTGCCAGGAGAGTGAGCTGCATGCTTTATCTTCTAAACCTCCTTATCTCATGATATATCCTGACAAGGTGGTGTTAAGAACTCGTGCCTCTTTCCTCCTCAAGGTGGTGACCCCTTTCCATCTGGGTCAAAATATCACCCTGCCCACCTTCTTTGCACCACCGCATCCCTCTAAGGAAGAGGAGCGTCTCTATCGACTGGACCCAAAAAGAGCATTATCGTTCTACCTTGACCGCACTAAAGAGTTCCGGGTGGACGACCAACTCTTTGTGGGGTACGTTGGTGCAAAGAAGGGTCGGGCAGTCCAGAAACGATCCATTTCGCGCTGGGTCGTTCTCTGTATAAAAATATGCTACGCCTTGGCGAAGAAGCAGCCTCCTGAGGGCTTGAGAGCTCATTCCACTAGGGGGAAAGCAGCTACCACTGCGTTAGCACGTGGCGTACCGGTGGTGGACATATGTCAAGCCATTTTACACTGCACTTAAGTAACTTATAAGTCACCTATATGTCTAACCTTTACCTGGTAAAGGTTAGGTGCAAAGTTACTTAGTGTGAGGGCACCCTGGCACTAGCCAAGGTGCCCCCACATTGTTCAGGGCCAATTTCCCTGACTTTGTGAGTACGGGGACACCATTACACTCGTGCACTACATATAGGTCACTACCTATATGTAGCTTCACAATGGTAACTCCGAATATGGCCATGTAACATGTCTATGATCATGGAATTGCCCCCTCTATGCCATCATGGCATAGTTGGCACAATCCCATGATCCCAGTGGTCTGTAGCACAGACCCTGGTACTGCCAAACTGCCCTTCCTGGGGTTTCACTGCAGCTGCTGCTGCTGCCAACCCCTCAGACAGGCATCTGCCCTCCTGGGGTCCAGCCAGGCCTGGCCCAGGACGGCAGAACAAAGGACTTCCTCTGAGAGAGGGTGTTACACCCTCTCCCTTTGGAAAATGGTGTGAAGGCAGGGGAGGAGTAGCCTCCCCCAGCCTCTGGAAATGCTTTCTTGGGCACAGATGTGCCCAATTCTGCATAAGCCAGTCTACACCGGTTCAGGGGACCCCTTAGCCCTGCTCTGGCGCGAAACTGGACAAAGGAAAGGGGAGTGACCACTCCCCTGACCTGCACCTCCCCTGGGAGATGTCCAGAGCCCCTCCAGTGTGCTCCAGACCTCTGCCATCTTGGAAACAGAGGTGCTGCTGGCACACTGGACTGCTCTGAGTGGCCAGTGCCACCAGGTGACGTCAGAGACTCCTTCTGATAGGCTCCTTCAGGTGTTAGTAGCCTATCCTCTCTCCTAGGTAGCCAAACCCTCTTTTCTGGCTATTTAGGGTCTCTGTCTCTGGGGAAACTTTAGATAACGAATGCAAGAGCTCAGCCGAGTTCCTCTGCATCTCTCTCTTCACCTTCTGCCAAGGAATCGACTGCTGACCGCGCTGGAAGCCTGCATAACTGCAACATAGTAGCAAAGACGACTACTGCAACTCTGTAACGCTGATCCTGCCGCCTTCTCGACTGTTTTCCTGGTGGTGCATGCTGTGGGGGTAGTCTGCCTCCTCTCTGCACTAGAAGCTCCGAAGAAATCTCCTGTGGGTCGACGGAATCTTCCCCCTGCAACCGCAGGCACCAAAAAGCTGCATTACCGGTCCCTTGGGTCTCCTCTCAGCACGACGAGCAAGGTCCCTCGAATCCAGCAACTCTGTCCAAGTGACTCCCACAGTCCAGTGACTCTTCAGTCCAAGTTTGGTGGAGGTAAGTCCTTGCCTCACCTCGCTAGACTGCATTGCTGGGAACCGCGACTTTTGCAGCTACTCCGGCCCCTGTGCACTTCTGGTGGAAATCCTTTGTGCACAGGCAAGCCTGGGTCCACGGCACTCTAACCTGCATTGCACGACTTTCTAAGTTGGTCTCCGGCGACGTGGAACTCCTTTGTGTAACTTCGGGTGAGCACCGTTTCACACATCCTTGTAGTGCCTGTTTCTGGCAATTCTCCGAGTGCTACCTGCTGCTAAGAGGGCTCCTTGTCTTGGTTGACGTCCCCTCTACCTCCTGGTCCAATTTGCGACCTCCTGGTCCTTCCTGGGCCACAGCAGCGTCCAAAAACGCTAACCGCACGATTTGCAACTAGCAAGGCTTGTTGGCGTTCTTTCGGCGGGAAAACACTTTTGCACGACTCTCCACGGCGAGAGGGATCCGTCCACCAAAGGGGAAGTCTCTAGCCTTTTTCGTTCCTGCAGAAACCTCAGCTTCTTCTGTCCAGTAGAAGCTTCTTTGCACCCACAGCTGGCATTTCCTGGGCATCTGCCCATCTCCGACTTGCTTGTGACTTTTGGACTTGGTCCCCTTGTTCCACAGGTACCCTAGATTGGAAATCCATCGTTGTTACATTGTTGGTTTGTGTCTTTCCTGCATTATTCCTCTATCACGACTTCTTTGTCCTTGGGGGAACTTTAGTGCACTTTGCACTAACTTTTCAGGGTCTTGGGAGGGTTACCTTTATTTTTAGTATAACTGTGTATTGTGTTTTCTTATGATATTGTGCATATGACACTAAGTGGTACTGTAGTAGCTTCACACGTCTCCTAGTTCAGCCTAAGCTGCTCTGCTAAGCTACCATTATCTATCAGCCTAAGCTGCTAGACACCCTATACACTAATAAGGGATAACTGGGCCTGGTGCAAGGTGCAAGTACCCCTTGGTACTCACTACAAGCCAGTACAGCCTCCTACAGTCAGGCCGCAACGTGGGCTTCTTTACACACGTTTGCGAAACACTACTGCCTGGATAGCCAGGTGAGAAGAGAGGGGCATTTTGTCCGTTCTGTCTTGCAGGACTTCCTTATATAAAAAAAAACAAAAAATCTCCTTCAGACCCACCACCATGGGTTATAGCTTGGGTATCTATTCTAAGGTAAGGAAGCTGCAGCTAGAAGTCTCTATCAGATGAACAAGTTACTTACCTTCGGTAATGAGGTATCTGGTAGAGACTCTATCTAGATGCAGATTCCTTACACCCGCCCAAGCCTCCCCGCTCTGGGGAAATTTTTTCTTATGTGGATATGTGTATATATATGTATATATGTTTCTATGTGTACATATGTATATTTTTTGATTTTGGCAACTTTTGCCTTTCTTACAGGCATGAAAGTGTTTTTACTCCAAACAGTCAAAGAGGTTAAATGTGTATTGGTTGGTTCTTCCATGACTCTGTGCTTCTGGCGCGGGAAGTTGTGGAAAAGAACTGACGTACGCGTGCCGAGACGGCGTCTATATAGACAACTGTGATGTCATAGATGGCTCCAACGATGCTGACGACGCACGCGGAGCTGGTCGACGCACGTGGATCCGAACGACGCCGTCCCACGGCACGCACACAGGGTACTGCTCAGAAAAACTCCAGATTCGAAGCTGACGCCAGGGAATTCTAAGGTATGGAGTCTGCAGCTAGATAGAGTCTCTACCAGATACCTCGTTACCGAAGGTAAGTAACTTGTTCACCTCAGCCTATCCCAAGCACACCTTCAGACCAGCATGCACACACTTCTACACGCAAGGGAAGCTCTGGCAAACATAGGCACCACACATCCCACAGGCACTCACGCAAGCATCACACACATGCAGACACACCAACATCCACTGCCTCCACTGTGTCCCCCTCCTCCTTGTCTCCCTCCTCCCTCCCAGTCTCATCTCCACTCACACCTGCATGCACTACATCTACAGCCACTACTTTCATCACCAGCACACACACCACCCCACCCCGCTCACGTGCAGTCACCACCCCCACTGCCATTCACACGTCCCCTGTGTTATCTCCCAGTGTGTCTGTGACACCACCTCCCAAGATACACAAACGCAGGCACACACCCACCCAACAGCCATCCACCTAACGACAGCCTCCAGCGCATGCACCTTCACCCAAAGTCACCAAACGAACACCTCCTACAACCACAACCTCTTCCTCCACTCCCAAACCCCCTCCAGCTACCCGTCCCAGTGTTCCCAAGAAACTTTTCCTGTCCAACCTTGACCTCTTTCCCTCACCTCCCCCACCCAGTCAGTCTCCTAGGGCCCGACTCTCCAGGTCACAACCTAGCACCTCAGCCACAACATCTCTGGGACCAGTGGTTCCTGTAGTCACCGGAATCTGGAGTGCACCGGGCAACAGGGCAGCCAATGTGGCAGGAGCCACAGCACGGACAATCCCCAACCTGTGAAGCATCAAAAGTTGGCCAGTGCAAAGTGGGAGAGTGGGAAGACTCCAGCCGCAAAAGCCGCTCCCAGGGGTACAGGTGGGAGTGTGGAGTCAGCTGCGACACCTTCCAATGTGGGGAAGGGGCATAAGAAAGTCAGCAAGTCTGGGAAGAGCAGCACGGTGGAGAAGACCGCCATCATCCCCGCTGCCCAGGAGGCCACCGCCATCATCTCTGCTGCCCAAGAGGCCACTGCCATCATCCCCACTGCCCAGGAGGCTACCGCCAACATCCCCGCTGCCCAGTAGGCCACCGCCATCATCCCCGCTGCCCAGGAGGCCACTGCCATAATCCCCGCTGCCCAGGAGGACACCGCCATCATCCCCGCTGCCCAGGAGGCCGTCAGCACCAGCCCAGCTGCCCAGGAGGCCACCGTCAGCACCAGCCCAGCTGCCCAGGAGGCCACCGCCAGCACCAGCCCAGCTGCCCAGGACAGGACCGCCAGCACCAGCCCTGCTGCCAACGAGGCCACCGCCAGCACCAGCCCTACTGCCCAGGACAGGACCGCCAGCACCAGCCCCGCTGGGCCAGACAGGACATCCAGCACCAGCCCAGCTGCCCAGGAGGCCACCGCCAGCACCAGCCCTGCTGGGCCAGACAGGACCGCCAGCACCAGCCCCCCTGGGCCAGACAGGACTGCCAGCACCAGCCCCGCTGGGCCAGACAGGACTGCCAGCACCAGCCCCGCTGGGCCATAAAGGACCGCCAGCACCAGCCCCGCTGGACCAGACAGGACGGCCAGCAGCTGAGTCACTGCAAAGGACCCGCCACCACAAGCACCGCTGAACAGGACACTGCCACCACAAACACTGCTGAACAGGACACCGCTGCCACAAGCACCGCTGCCAAGGACACCGCCGCAACAAGCACTGCTGGCCCATGAGCGCCAAGGGCACTGACGCTACTGAGTCCGTCATGAGCAGGATGAAGCACTCTGGGTACAAGGCCCCCTCCAGAACCAGTGGAGATTTACATCCACTACCTCTGTCCTTGGCAGGAAGAAGCACTCTGGGCACAAGGTCCCCTCCAGAACCAGTGGAGAAAGGCATCCACCTGAGAGACTGTGGCTTTGCACTCCCCAGGATAAAGAAGTGGGCAACCCACCCACTGTAGAGACTTGAGAGACTGTGGCTTTGCACTCCCCAGGATGGAACAGGGGGCAACCCACCCACTGTAGAGACTTGAGAGACTGTGGCTTTGCACTCCCCAGGATGGAACAGTGGGCAACCCACCCACTGTAGAGACTTTTGAGACTGTGGCTTTGCACTCCCCAGGATAAAGCAGTGGGCAACCCACCCACTGTAGAGACTTGAGAGACTGTGGCTTTGCACTCCCCAGGATGGAACAGTGGGCAACCCACCCACTGT
This sequence comes from Pleurodeles waltl, assembly GCF_031143425.1. Classification (NCBI taxonomy): domain Eukaryota; kingdom Metazoa; phylum Chordata; class Amphibia; order Caudata; family Salamandridae; genus Pleurodeles; species Pleurodeles waltl. Next base: position 147,344,780 of record NC_090446.1, read on the forward strand.
AGAGACTTGAGAGACTGTGGCTTTGCACTCCCCAGGATGGAACAGTGGGCAACCCACCCACTGTAGAGACTTGAGAGACTGTAGCTTTGCACTCCCCAGGATTGAACAGTGGGCATGTGGCCCCCTCGTGGATTTGGCGTCGTGCACTCAACCGGCTGAGGTGCCCTCCCTTTCCCTTCCCCCTGAGGTGCCTGTTTTATTGCTATCTGATGCCCCTGCAGTGTTCTCTCCGTCATGTTCGGGGATTGAGTGTGGGCCTCGCCCATGCCGTGTGGGCCCAGTGTTCCACGGACTTCAGTGGAGCACTACCTGGACTACGATTCTTGGTGTATTTTTTTGTTTATAGTGTATACATATTTTTGAGTCCTGGATTTTAATAGATTACAATGGTTACACTCATTTCCTTTTGTCTTTGCATTCTTCCGGGGGGTTTGGGGGTGTAACTGTAATGTATCATGCTGTATTAGTGTGTGTGTTGTAGTGGGTGAATGTGGGGGTGGGGGTGTTGCGTGTGTGTGTCCCGGTTTTTTCCCTCCCCCCTCCCCTGTGTCGTAGGTGCAGTACTCACCATTGTCTTCGCCACTAGCATTTGTGCTCCTGGTAGAGGAGCAACAAGATAAGGGCTGGCAGGATCTGGAGCTCGGGTTCCATGGCATCCGGATTCCTCGTGGGGTGTAGAGGTGAGCGTTTTTCATTCGAAGTCCAGTTTCCGCCGTGTTTTTGTTCGCGGTGAATCCGCCCCGGAAAAGGTGGCGGATTGGTAGGTTGTGATACTGTGGGCGGTACATTGTACTCCGCCTGTCTGTTGGCGGTGACCGCCAAGCTGTTTTTTTGTACCGCCATGGCGGTTGGAGTGTTAAAGTGGCTGTCTTTGTTGGCGGTTTCCGCCACGGTTGTAATTGCAATTTTATTGCCGCCGGCCTGTTGGCAGTCTTACCACCGCTTTAACACCGACCGCCAGGGTTGTAATGACCCCCTTTATCTTTTCCTGGATGATCTACTTACAACTCCAGACAGGCGACGGATGCATATGCACAGTCTTCAAATATCTTTGCACACTGATGGGCTACATTATAGACATTATTTGAAATTCATTATATTCCTCCTTTGTTCTGTCATTCGTGGTGTCAGTAATGGTATCTTGAGGATTCAAGAATAAAATGCTGCTTTTAACCCAGTCTCCCTTTAAACTCTGCAAGAGTCCCCATTGTTAAAATCTTGTGCTTTGCAAGTTCCTCGGCATAGACATGATCAAGATTTTACTAAATATTCATCTCCACCATCAGCTTTATCACATTCTTGGGATGGTGGTGACCTCAGCATAAAAACAAGCATTTGCAATAGAATGTGTCTCGTGTTTGATCGAGTTAGAGCTATTAGCGTTGTAAATTCCTTACTGGAGTTTCCCTGCCACTTAAATTGAAAATGAAAAGTAAAACAGTTGACATAAGCGAGCCGATTCAAAGTGTTATGGTCGCCATGAGCACGAAGGAGAGACACAAAAAGAAAAAGATGTTTCTTCTCAGTCAAAGGTATCGGGAATCGTGCAATTATCCATGTAACAGGGGCAGTCTGCAAGGACAAGGAGGGACTAACATAAAGCATTTACCAGTGATAACAAAGGATTTTCGAAAGGCAAGTCCACAAACGAGTTAAAGTGATAGGCCTGCCATGTGCATGGTTAGTGTAGGAGGCTGGCCTGGCTTATAGTGGGTACCTTGTGGTACGTACACCTTGTGTCAGGTCCAGTTATCCCTTATTAGTAGATTAGTAGTGTTGTAGCAGCTTAGGCTGACAGAGGTAGCTATAGCAGAGCAGCTTAGGCTGAACTAGGAGACATGCAAAGCTCCTACTATACCACTTATATCATATAGCACTATATCATAAGAAACACAATACTCAGAGTTACTAAAAATAAAGGTACTTTATTTTAGTGACAATATGCAAAAAGTATTTCAGAGGATATACTCCCTTAGGAGGTAAGAAAAATACACATAACATACACACAAACTAAAATCAGGTAAGTAAAACACTTTGAAAAGTAGTGCAAACACTGTAGAACACAAAAGAATGCAATAGGAGACAACAGGCCTAGGGGCAACACAAACCCTATACTCCAAAAGTGGAATGCGAACCACGAATGGACGCCAGGCCTAGTGTAGTGTGTAGCGGGTCACTGGGAGTGTAAGAAAACACTAAGGGTGTCCAAGATACCCAACCCAAGATCCTGAAAAGTAAGAGTTAAGTTACCCTACGAACCCAGAAAGACAGTAAAGTTGAGATAGGGGATTCTGCAAAGGCAACAACTGACTGCAAAGCACTGAAGACGGATTCATGGACCTGAGGACCTGCAAAGGAAGGGGTCCAAGAGTCACGCAAGTGTCCGGGGGGGGGGGGGGGGCAGGAGCCCACTAAACCCCAGATGAAGGTGCAAAAGGTCTGCCTCCGGGTGGAAAAAAGCCAAAGATTCTGCAACAACGGAATGCGCCAGGAACTTCTCCTTTGGTCAGAAGATGTCCCACAGTGTGCTGGAGGATGCAGAGTTGTTTCCACGCAGAGAGAACGCAAACAAGCCTTGCTAGCTGCAAGAGTTGTAGTTGAAGATTATGGGTGCTGCCAGAGCCCAGGAAGGACCAGGAGGTCGCCCCTTGGAGGAGGAGACAGAGGGGGCGCTCAGCAACACAGAGAGCCCATGTAGAAGCAGGCAGCACCCACAGAAGCACTTGGACAGGCGTTCAAGAAATCTGAGCACGGCGGTCATCTCAACACAACAAAAGAGGGTCCCACGAAGCCGGAGGTCAAGTCAGCGACTTGGGCAATGCAGGACGGAGTGCTGTGACCTGGGCTGTGCTGTGCACAAAGGAAGTCTTGCAAAAGTGCACAGAAGCCCTAGCAGCTGCAGATCACGCAGTACACAGGATTACTCTCTGGCATTTGGAGGCAAGGACTTACCTTGACCAAATTTGGACAGAAGGACCACTGGACTGCCGGGGTCACTTGGATCCAGCTCCTGTGTTCCAGGGTCCACGCTCATCAAGATGAGAGGGGACCCAGAGGACCGGTGATGCAGAAGTTTGGTGCCTGCGTTAGCAGTGGGAAGATTCTGTCGACCCACTGGAGATTTCTTCTTGGCTTCCAGTGCAGGGTGAAGGCAGACAGCCCTCAGAGCATGCACCACCCGGAAACAGTTGAGAACGCCGGCAGGATTAGGCGCTACAATGTTGCTGGTAGTCTTCTTGCTACTTTGTTGCGGTTTTGCAGGCGTCCTGGAGCAGTCAGCGGTCGATCCTTGGCAGAAGTGGAAGAGAGAAGTGCAGAGGAACTCTGGTGAGCTCTTGCATTCGTTATCTGAAGAGAAACCCACAGGAGAGACCCTAAATAGCCCTCAGAGGAAGATTGGCTACCTAACCAGGTAGGGGTCTCTGACGTCACCTGCTGGAACTAGCCACTCCGAGGTCTCCATTGTGCCTCACACCTCTGCATTCAAGATGGCAGAGGTCTGGGACACACTGGAAGAGCTCTGGGCACCACCCCTGGGGTGGTGATGGCAAGGGGAGTGGTCACTCTCCTTTCCTTTGTCCAGTTTCGCACCAGAGCATGGGCTGGGGGCTCCCTGAACCGGTGTAGACTGGCTTATGCAAGGATAGGCACCATCTGTGCCCTTCAAAGCATTTCCAGAGGCTGGGGGAGGCTACTCCTCCCCAGCCCTTAACACCTATTTCCAAAGGGAGAGGGTGTAACACCCTCTCTCAGAGGAAATCCTTTGTTCTGCCCTCCTGGGCTGGGGCTGCCCAGACCCCAGGAGGGCAGAATCCTGTCTAAGGGGTTGGCAGCAGCAGCTGCAGTGGAAACCCCGGAAAGGCAGTTTGGCAGTACCCGGGTTCTGTGCTAGAGACCCGGGGGATCATGGAATTATCCCCCCAATACCAAAATGGTATTGGGGTGACAATTCCATGATCTTAGACATGTTACATGGCCATGTTCGGAGTTACCATTGTGACGCTATACATAGGTAGTGACCTATGTATACTGCACACGTGTAATGGTGTCCCCGCATATTGGAAAGTAGCCTCTTTCTAGCCTTGTTACCCCCACTTTTGGCCTGTTTGTGAGTATATGTCAGAGTGTTTTCACTGTCTCACTGGGATCCTGGTAGCCAGGGCCCAGTGCTCACAGTGAAAACCCTATATTGTCAGTATGTTTGTTATGTGTCACTGGGACCCTGCTAGCCAGGACCCCAGTTCTCATAAGTTTGTGGCCTATATGTGTTCCCTGTGTGATGCCTAACTGTCTCACTGAGGCTCTGCTAACCAGAACCTCAGTGGTTATGCTCTCTCTGCTTTGAAAATATGTCACTAACAGGCTAGTGACTAAATTTACCAATTCACATTGGCATACTGGTACACCCATATAATTCCCTAGTATATGGTACTGAGGTACCCAGGGTATTGGGGTTCCAGGAGATCCCTATGGGCTACAGCATTTCTTTTGCCACCCATAGGGAGCTCTGACAATTCTTACACAGGCCTGCCACTACAGCCTGAGTGAAATAACATCCACGTTATTTCACAGCAATTTACCACTGCACATAAGTAACTTATAAGTCACCTATATGTCTAACCTTCACCTGGTAAAGGTTGGGTGCAAAGTTACTTAGTGTGTGGGCACCCTGGCACTAGCCAAGGTGCCCCCACATTGTTCAGGGCATATTCCCCGGACTTTGTGAGTGCGGGGACACCGTTACACGTGTGCACTATACATAGGTCACTACCTATGTATAGCGTCACAATGGTAACTCCGAACATGGCCATGTAACATGTCTAAGATCATGGAATTGTCACCCCAATACCATTCTGGTATTGGGGGGACAATTCCATGATCCCCCGGTCTCTAGCACCGTACCCGGTTACTGCCAAACTGCCTTTCCGGGGTCTCCACTGCAGCTGCTGCTGCTGCCAACCCCTCAGACAGGTTTCTGCCCCCCTGGGGTACAGGCAGCCCTGGCCCAGGAAGGCAGAACAAAGGATTTTCTCTGAGAGAGGGTGTTACACCCTCTCCCTTTGGAAATAGGTGTGAAGGCTGGGGAGGAGTAGCCTCCTCCAGCCTCTGGAAATGCTTTGATGGGCACAGTTGGTGCCCATCTCTGCATAGGCCAGTCTACACCGGTTCAGGGATCCCCCAGACCTGCTCTGGTGCAAAACTGGACAAAGGAAAGGGGAGTGACCACTCCCCTGACCTGCACCTCCCAGGGGAGGTGCCCAGAGCTCCTCCTGCGTGTCCCAGACCTCTGCCATCTTGGAAACAGAGGTGTTGGGGGCACACTGGACTGCTCTGAGTGGCCAGTGGCAGCAGGTGACGTCAGAGGCTCCTTCTGATAGGCTCTTACCTCTCTTGGTAGCCAATCCTCCTTCCCAGGTAGCCAAACCTCCTTTTCTGGCTATTTAGGGTCTCTGCTTTGGGGAATTCTTTAGATAACGAATGCAAGAGCTCACCAGAGTTCCTCTGTATCTCCCTATTCACCTTCTGCCAAAGGATCGACTGTAACTTTACACTGCTTGCATTACTTTTCTTGCTATTACTTACCTAATTTTGGTTTGTGTACATATATCTTATCCTCATACTGAGGGTACTCACTGAGATACTTTTGGCATATTGTCATAAAAATAAAGTACCTTTATTTTTAGTACTTCTGTGTATTGCGTTTTCCTATGATATTGTGCATAAGACACCAGTGGTATAGTAGGAGCTTTACATGTCTCCTAGTTCAGCCTAAGCTGCTTTGCCATAGCTACCTTCTATCATCCTAAGCTGCTAGAAACACCTATTCTACACTAATAAGGGATAACTGGACCTGGCACAAGGTGTAAGTTCCTCTGGTACTCACTACAAGCCAGGCCAGCCTCCTACACCACACTCACAAAGTTGGGGGAATTTGCCCTGAACGATGTGGGGGCACCTTGGCTAGTGCCAGGGTGCCCACACACTAAGTAACTTGGCACCCAACCTTCACCAAGTGAGGGTTAGACATATAGGTGACTTATAAGTTACTTATGTGCAGTGAAAAATGGCTGTGAAATTACATGGATGTTATTTCACTGAGGCTGCAGTGGCAGGCCTGTATAAGAATTGTCTGAGTTCCCTATGGGTGGCAAAAGAAATGCTGGAGCCCATAGGGGTCTCCTGGAACCCCAATACCCTGGGTACCTAAGTACCATATGCAAAGGGATTATATGGGTGTACCAGTGTGCCAATGAGAATTGGTAAATTTAGTCACTAGCCTGCAGTGACAAACTTAGAAAGCAGAAAGAGAGCATAAACACTGAGGCTCTGGTTAGCAGAGCCTCAGTGATACAGTTCGGCACCACACAGTGAACACATATGGGCCTACATTATAAGCACTGGGGTCCTGCCTAGCAGGATCCCAGTGACACATAGACAAAAACAAACATACATACAGTAAAAATGTGGGTAACATGCCAGGCAAGATGGTACTTTCCTACACAACCCCTGTAGGAGGCTGGACTGGCTTGTAGTGAGTACCAAGGGGTACTTGCACCTTGCACCAGGCCCAGTTATCCCTTATTAGTGTATAGGGTGTCTAGCAGCTTAGGCTGATAGATAATGGTAGCTTAGCAAAGCAGCTCAGGCTGAACTAGGAGACGTGTGAAGCTACTACAGTACCACTTACTGTCATATGCACAATATCATAAGAAAACACAATACACAGTTATACTAAAAATAAAGGTACTTTATTTTTATGACAATATGCCAAAGTATCTTAGGGTGTACCCTCAGTGAGAGGATAGGAAATATACACAAGATATATATACACAATAGCAAAACTATGCAGTATAGTCTTAGAAAACAGTGCAAACAATGTATAATTACAATAGGATGCAATGGGGAAACATAGGGATAGGGGCAACACAAACCATATACTCCAAAAGTGGAATGTGAACCACGAATGGACCCCAAACCTATGTGACCTTGTAGAGGGTCGCTGGGACTATTAGAAAATAGTGAGAGTTAGAGAAATACCCCTCCCCAAGACCCTGAAAAGTGAGTGCAAAGTGCACCAAAGTTCCCCTAAGGACAAAATAGTCGTGTTAGAGGGAGAATGCAAGGAAAACACAAATCAGCAATGCAACAACGATGGATTCCTGTCTGAAGGTACCTGTGGAACAAGGGGACCAAGTCCAAAAGTCACAAGCAGCTCGGAGATGGGCAGATGCCCAAGAAATGCCAGCGGTTGGTGCAAAGAAGCTCTTACTAGGCTGAAGAACTGTGAATACTGCAGGAACGACAAGGGCTAGAGACTTCCCCTTTGGAGGATGGATCCCCCACGCCTTGGAGAGTCGTGCAGAAGTGTTTTCCCGTCGGATGGACGCCAACAAGCCTTGCTACACGCAAATCGTGCGTTTGGCGTTTTTGGACGCTGCTGGGGCCCAGGAGGGACCAGGAGGTCGCAAATTGGACCTGCAGAGAGAGGGGACGTCGAGCAAGACAAAGAGCCCTCGCTGAAGCAGGTAGCACCCGGAGAAGTGCCAGAAACAGGCACTACGAGGATGCGTGAAACGGTGCTCGCCGAAGTTGCACAAAGGAGTCCCACGTCGCCGGAGACCAACTTAGAAAGTCGTGCAATGCAGGTTAGAGTGCCGTGGACCCAGGCTTGGCTGTGCACACAGGATTTCCGCCGGAAGTGCACAGGGGCCGGAGAAGCTTGCAAAGTCGCGGTTCCCAGCAATGCAGCCCAGCGAGGTGAGGCAAGGACTTACCTCCACCAAACTTGGGCTGAAGAGTCACTGGACTGTGGGGGTCACTTGGACGGTGTCGCTGGATTCGAGGGACCTCGCTCGTCGTGCTGAGAGGAGACCCAAGGGACCGGAGATGCAGCTTTTTGGTGCCTGCGGTTGCAGGGGGAAGATTCCGTCGACCCACGGGAGATTTCTTCGGAGCTTCTGGTGCAGAGAGGAGGCAGGCTACCCCCACAGCATGCACAAGCAGGAAAACAGTCGAGAAGGCGGCAGGATCAGCGTTACAGAGTTGCAGTAGTCGTCTTTGCTACTATGTTGCAGGTTTGCAGGCTTCCAGCGCGGTCAGCGGTCGATTCCTTATCAGAAGGTGAAGAGGGAGATGCAGAGGAACTCGGCTGAGCTCATGCATTCGTTATCTAAAGTTTCCCCAGAGACAGAGACCCTAAATAGCCAGAAAAGAGGGTTTGGCTACCTAGGAGAGAGGAAAGGCTACTAACACCTGAAGGAGCCTATCACAAGGAGTCTCTGACGTCACCTGGTGGCACTGGCCACTCAGAGCAGTCCAGTGTGCCAGCAGCACCTCTGTTTCCAAGATGGCAGAGGTCTGGAGCACACTGGAGGAGCTCTGGACACCTCCCAGGGGAGGTGCAGGTCAGGGGAGTGGTCACTCCCCTTTCCTTTGTCCAGTTTCGCGCCAGAGCAGGGGCTAAGGGGTCCCTGAACCGGTGTAGACTGGCTTATGCAGAATTGGGCACATCTGTGCCCAACAAAGCATTTCCAGAGGCTGGGGGAGGCTACTCCTCCCCTGCCTTCACACCATTTTCCAAAGGGAGAGGGTGTCACACCCTCTCTCAGAGGAAGTTCTTTGTTCTGCCATCCTGGGCCAGGCCTGGCTGGACCCCAGGAGGGCAGCTGCCTGTCTGAGGGGTTGGCAGCAGCAGCAGCTGCAGAGAAACCCCAGGAAGGGCAGTCTGGCAGTACCAGGGCCTGTGCTACAGACCACTGGGATCATGGAATTGTACCAACAATGCCAGGATGGCATAGAGGGGGCAATTCCATGATCATAGACATGTTACATGGCCATATTCGGAGTTACCATGGTGAAGCTACATATAGGTAGTGACCTATATGTAGTGCACGCGTGTAATGGTGTCCCCGCACTCACAAAGTTCAGTGAATTGGCTCTGAACAATGTGGGGGCACCTTGGCTAGTGCCAGGGTGCCCTCACACTAAGTAACTTTGCACCTAACCTTTACCAGGTAAAGGTTAGACATATAGGTGACTTATAAGTTACTTAAGTGCAGTGTAAAATGGCTGTGAAATAACGTGGACGTTATTTCACTCAGGCTGCAGTGGCAGGCCTGTGTAAGAATTGTCAGAGCTCCCTATGGGTGGCAAAAGAAATGCTGCAGCCCATAGGGATCTCCTGGAACCCCAATACCCTGGGTACCTCAGTACCATATACTAGGGAATTATAAGGGTGTTCCAGTAAGCCAATGTAAATTGGTAAAATTGGTCACTAGCCTGTTAGTGACAATTTGAAAGTAATGAGAGAGCATAACCACTGAGGTTCTGGTTAGCAGAGCCTCAGTGAGACAGTTAGGCACCACACAGGGAACATATACATGCACACCTATGAGCACTGGGGCCCTGTGTGACAGGGTCCCAGTGACACATACATATAGGCCACAAACCTATGAGCACTGGGGTCCTGACCAGCAGGATCCCAGTGACACATAACAACCATACTGAAAACATAGTGTTTTCACTATGAGCACTGAGGCCTGGCTATCAGGATCCCAGTGAGACAGTGAAAACAGTGACAAACACCCTGACATACACTCACAAACAGGCCAAAAGTGGGGGTAACAAGGCTAGAAAGAGGCTACCTTCTCACACAACCCCCCCCCAAACGAAGGACAATAAGGCTAACCTTGGCCAGTTGAGACTTTATTGTCTAAGTGGTGATAAGTAGAGAGTAGCTCTGCAATAGACTGGTTACTCCCTTTATCATCCACTATATGGTTACTTCCCTGTGGGGATGTAAACCACCCTGTTTGAAGTTTTTTAGCTAAGCAACAATGTGAAGATGTATTTTCAGAGTTTCTATCAGTAAGTTTTAGTTTAGAGCAGTGGGAATTGTCCACTGAACCTATTTGTAGTGATGGAAATGCCAGACAGGGATGCTGTCTCAGAAAAGCCATAGCTGGGCAAAAACTTTGTCCATCTGGCTGGAAGAGAGAACAGGGATGCTGTTTCTCTTGAGTTGGAGCAGGGCAGGGATGCTGTCCTATGAGCTCCACACTAGGGCAGGGATGCTGTCCTAAGTGTTGTGAGGTAGTGCAGGGTTTCTGCACTAAAGTTTCTCTGGAAGGGTTGGAGGGATGCTCCATGTTAACTAAAATGGTGCTGTTTTTCTCACCAATGTTAGTTATCCCACAGAGAGGTACTTCCACCTCAGGGAGTCCAGCTTTGCCAGCTGATGATTCCCTTAGAACAGGTGCCACCCCAGGAGAGGTTTCTCCCACCACAGGAATAGTATCCTGAATGGTAGGGTGGTTAGGGGATACTGTGATACCCTTTTTACCTGTTGATGGAGAGGGATCCTGAGTTTTCAGGCCTTCTCTCCTTTGCTTTTTCATTTCACTTGAAATGAGAGGGAACAATTCCTCAGGGATGCCCAGCATGGCTGCATGGGCATAAAACTCTACATCAGCCCAACCTGAGGCCTCTAGGTCATTACCTAAGAGACAGTCTACAGGTAAGCTAGGTGATACCACCACCTGCTTAGGGCCAGTAACTCCACCCCAACTAAACTGAATTATAGCTAAGGGAAGAAACTTAGTGGAGTTATGGACATCAATAATCTTATACTGTTGTCCAATGATGTGTTGTTCAGGAGGCACTAGGTTTTCAGTCACCAAAGTGAAACTGGCACCTGTGTCCCTGTAGGCCAAGGCCTCAACACCATTTATTGAAACTGTCTGCCTGTACTTATCCATTGTAAGGGGACAAGCAGCCAGTGTGGCAAGGCCAATGCCACTAGGTGTGACAGAAACTGTCTTGGGACTGATTACATCAGTTTCCACTATGGACCCATAAGTGAACCCAACTACACCCTTTGCTTGACTGTTGCCAGCAGTCCCACCACTAGTACCACTACTGCTAGGGGCACTAGAGCTTGATGTATTAGTGGTGGTAGGCTCAGGGGGTTTACCTGGACAGGACTTATCCCCTGGCCTATGGCCTCTGTTTTTACACACAAAGCACCAAGGCTTTTTAATGTGTGCAGGTTGGGAAGAAGAGGAAGAATTTGTTTTATCCCCACCCTCTGAAGAGTGTTTAAGATTTGAAGTGGGATCTTTGGTTTTACCCTTATCCCCATGCTTATCTTGAGATTTTTCACCATCTTTCTTCTTATTGCCATCTTTGTCACCCCCTGTATGAACTTTTCTGTTCACCCTTGTTCTGACCCATTTGTCTGCCTTCTTTCCCAATTCTTGGGGAGAGGTCAGATCAGAGTCTACCAGGTACTGGTGCAACAAATCAGACACACAATTATTAAGTATATGCTCTCTCAGGATTGTGTTATACAGGCTTTCATAATCAGTAACTTTACTGCCATGTAACCACCCCTCCAAGGCCTTCACTGAATGGTCAATGAAATCAACCCAGTCTTGTGAAGACTCCTTTTTGGTCTCTCTGAACTTTATCCTGTACTGTTCAGTGGTTAAGCCATAACCATCCAGGAGTGCATTCTTAAGAACTGTAAAATTATTGGCATCATTTTCTTTCACAGTAAGGAGCCTATCCCTACCTTTTCCACTAAATGATAGCCATAGGATAGCAGCCCACTGCCTTTGAGGGACATCCTGTACAGCACAGGCCCTCTCAAGTGCAGCAAACCACTTGTTAATGTCATCCCCCTCCTTATAAGGGGGAACTATCTTGTGCAGATTCCTGGAATCATGCTCTTTTGCAGGATGACTATGGGGAATACTGCTGCTGCCACCATGGGTATCTAAACCCAACTTCTGTCTTTCCCTCTCTATTTCTAAAGACTGTCTATCCAAATCCAGCTGTTGCTTCTTGAGCTTCAGTCTGGTTTGTTCCACTCTCAATCTATTGAGCTCCCTTTCTAACAATCTGTCATCAGGGTGGGTGGGAGGGACATTTCTAGATACAGAGGTATGATGGGAATGAACAGAAGGAGACCTGTCCCTTACAGAGGGCACCCTAACAGCTTGGCTACCAGCATAATGTGAGATCACATCCTCAGTATGGTGTGATTCAACCTCTGTACCAACTATGCTAGACTGTCTAGTAATGGGCAGGCTGAGAAGTTTCTTTCCTGAACCTTTTCCTGGGGGAGTCCCTGGATCAGATTGAGAACCATTAGCTACTTTTTCTACAGATTGGGCACTTATGGCCTTATCCTGTACTCTAAGCATATTAATTAACAGTTCTAAGGAAGGATTCTTCCCTACACTCAAACCTCTCTCTATGCAGAGACTCCTTGCTCCTTTCCAGCTAAGGTGATCATATGCAAGTTTGGACAGTTCAACATTTTTTCCTGTGCCAGACATTTTTTAGAGAGAGTTAAAGTGATAGAAAAAGAGAAAAAAGTTTTCAGAACTTTTTGGAAAGACAGAAAAAAACTTTTTAAACTTTTAAGAACTTTTTTGAAAGTTTAGAAGTACTTTTCAGCACTTAGAAAAGAGTGAAAAGAGGAAATGCAAAACTTTTTTTTCTATGTGTATATACACTGACCTTGTTTTGTATATTTTTCTCTTATGAAAAGTACAATGACAAGAGTGGTAAGTAGTCTCAAGCACTTATCCCACCACTGCACAACCAATGTAGGAGGCTGGACTGGCTTGTAGTGAGTACCAAGGGGTACTTGCACCTTGCACCAGGCCCAGTTATCCCTTATTAGTGTATAGGGTGTCTAGCAGCTTAGGCTGATAGATAATGGTAGCTTAGCAAAGCAGCTCAGGCTGAACTAGGAGACGTGTGAAGCTACTACAGTACCACTTACTGTCATATGCACAATATCATAAGAAAACACAATACACAGTTATACTAAAAATAAAGGTACTTTATTTTTATGACAATATGCCAAAGTATCTTAGGGTGTACCCTCAGTGAGAGGATAGGAAATATACACAAGATATATATACACAATAGCAAAACTATGCAGTATAGTCTTAGAAAACAGTGCAAACAATGTATAATTACAATAGGATGCAATGGGGAAACATAGGGATAGGGGCAACACAAACCATATACTCCAAAAGTGGAATGTGAACCACGAATGGACCCCAAACCTATGTGACCTTGTAGAGGGTCGCTGGGACTATTAGAAAATAGTGAGAGTTAGAGAAATACCCCTCCCCAAGACCCTGAAAAGTGAGTGCAAAGTGCACCAAAGTTCCCCTAAGGACAAAATAGTCGTGTTAGAGGGAGAATGCAAGGAAAACACAAATCAGCAATGCAACAACGATGGATTCCTGTCTGAAGGTACCTGTGGAACAAGGGGACCAAGTCCAAAAGTCACAAGCAGCTCGGAGATGGGCAGATGCCCAAGAAATGCCAGCGGTTGGTGCAAAGAAGCTCTTACTAGGCTGAAGAACTGTGAATACTGCAGGAACGACAAGGGCTAGAGACTTCCCCTTTGGAGGATGGATCCCCCACGCCTTGGAGAGTCGTGCAGAAGTGTTTTCCCGTCGGATGGACGCCAACAAGCCTTGCTACACGCAAATCGTGCGTTTGGCGTTTTTGGACGCTGCTGGGGCCCAGGAGGGACCAGGAGGTCGCAAATTGGACCTGCAGAGAGAGGGGACGTCGAGCAAGACAAAGAGCCCTCGCTGAAGCAGGTAGCACCCGGAGAAGTGCCAGAAACAGGCACTACGAGGATGCGTGAAACGGTGCTCGCCGAAGTTGCACAAAGGAGTCCCACGTCGCCGGAGACCAACTTAGAAAGTCGTGCAATGCAGGTTAGAGTGCCGTGGACCCAGGCTTGGCTGTGCACACAGGATTTCCGCCGGAAGTGCACAGGGGCCGGAGAAGCTTGCAAAGTCGCGGTTCCCAGCAATGCAGCCCAGCGAGGTGAGGCAAGGACTTACCTCCACCAAACTTGGGCTGAAGAGTCACTGGACTGTGGGGGTCACTTGGACGGTGTCGCTGGATTCGAGGGACCTCGCTCGTCGTGCTGAGAGGAGACCCAAGGGACCGGAGATGCAGCTTTTTGGTGCCTGCGGTTGCAGGGGGAAGATTCCGTCGACCCACGGGAGATTTCTTCGGAGCTTCTGGTGCAGAGAGGAGGCAGGCTACCCCCACAGCATGCACAAGCAGGAAAACAGTCGAGAAGGCGGCAGGATCAGCGTTACAGAGTTGCAGTAGTCGTCTTTGCTACTATGTTGCAGGTTTGCAGGCTTCCAGCGCGGTCAGCGGTCGATTCCTTATCAGAAGGTGAAGAGGGAGATGCAGAGGAACTCGGCTGAGCTCATGCATTCGTTATCTAAAGTTTCCCCAGAGACAGAGACCCTAAATAGCCAGAAAAGAGGGTTTGGCTACCTAGGAGAGAGGAAAGGCTACTAACACCTGAAGGAGCCTATCACAAGGAGTCTCTGACGTCACCTGGTGGCACTGGCCACTCAGAGCAGTCCAGTGTGCCAGCAGCACCTCTGTTTCCAAGATGGCAGAGGTCTGGAGCACACTGGAGGAGCTCTGGACACCTCCCAGGGGAGGTGCAGGTCAGGGGAGTGGTCACTCCCCTTTCCTTTGTCCAGTTTCGCGCCAGAGCAGGGGCTAAGGGGTCCCTGAACCGGTGTAGACTGGCTTATGCAGAATTGGGCACATCTGTGCCCAACAAAGCATTTCCAGAGGCTGGGGGAGGCTACTCCTCCCCTGCCTTCACACCATTTTCCAAAGGGAGAGGGTGTCACACCCTCTCTCAGAGGAAGTTCTTTGTTCTGCCATCCTGGGCCAGGCCTGGCTGGACCCCAGGAGGGCAGCTGCCTGTCTGAGGGGTTGGCAGCAGCAGCAGCTGCAGAGAAACCCCAGGAAGGGCAGTCTGGCAGTACCAGGGCCTGTGCTACAGACCACTGGGATCATGGAATTGTACCAACAATGCCAGGATGGCATAGAGGGGGCAATTCCATGATCATAGACATGTTACATGGCCATATTCGGAGTTACCATGGTGAAGCTACATATAGGTAGTGACCTATATGTAGTGCACGCGTGTAATGGTGTCCCCGCACTCACAAAGTTCAGTGAATTGGCTCTGAACAATGTGGGGGCACCTTGGCTAGTGCCAGGGTGCCCTCACACTAAGTAACTTTGCACCTAACCTTTACCAGGTAAAGGTTAGACATATAGGTGACTTATAAGTTACTTAAGTGCAGTGTAAAATGGCTGTGAAATAACGTGGACGTTATTTCACTCAGGCTGCAGTGGCAGGCCTGTGTAAGAATTGTCAGAGCTCCCTATGGGTGGCAAAAGAAATGCTGCAGCCCATAGGGATCTCCTGGAACCCCAATACCCTGGGTACCTCAGTACCATATACTAGGGAATTATAAGGGTGTTCCAGTAAGCCAATGTAAATTGGTAAAATTGGTCACTAGCCTGTTAGTGACAATTTGAAAGTAATGAGAGAGCATAACCACTGAGGTTCTGGTTAGCAGAGCCTCAGTGAGACAGTTAGGCACCACACAGGGAACATATACATGCACACCTATGAGCACTGGGGCCCTGTGTGACAGGGTCCCAGTGACACATACATATAGGCCACAAACCTATGAGCACTGGGGTCCTGACCAGCAGGATCCCAGTGACACATAACAACCATACTGAAAACATAGTGTTTTCACTATGAGCACTGAGGCCTGGCTATCAGGATCCCAGTGAGACAGTGAAAACAGTGACAAACACCCTGACATACACTCACAAACAGGCCAAAAGTGGGGGTAACAAGGCTAGAAAGAGGCTACCTTCTCACAACCCCCCCCAAACGAGGGACAATAAGGCTAACCTTGCCCAGATGAGTCTTCTTTGTCTAAGTGGAAATATTCTGGAGAGTCCATCTGCATTGGAGTGGGTACTCCCAGGTCTATGTTCCACTGTATAGTCCATTCCCTGTATGGATGTGGACCCCTTCAACAATTTAGGGTTTTCCCCTTTCATTTGTTTTAGCCAAAGTAGAGGTTTGTGGTCTGTCTGAACGATAAAGTGAGTACCAAACAGGTATGGTCTCAACTTTTTCAGTGCCCAGACCATAGCAAAGGCCTCCCTTTCTATGGCAGACCAACGCTTTTCTCTAGGGGTCAACCTCCTACTGATAAAAGCAACAGGTTGATCCTGGCCCTAAGTATTCAGCTGTCATAGCACTGCCCCAACCCCTAATTCAGAGGCATCAGTCTGGACTATGAATTTCTTGGAGTAGCAAGGGCTTTTGTAGGACAGGTGCAGAGCACATGGCCTGTTTGAGCTCATCAAAAGCTTTTTGACAGATAGCTGCCCACAATACCTTTTTAGGCATCATTTTGCTAGTGAGATCATTAAGAGGAGCTGCTATGGAGCCATAATTCTTGATGAATCTCCTATAGTACCCTGTAAGGCCTAAAAAGGCTCTCACATGGGTTTGAGTTGTAGGGGGAGTCCATTCCATAATGGTCTGGATCTTCCCCTGTAGTGGCACAACATATTCCCCACCTACCAGGTGGCCCAGATAAACCACTTTCACCTGCCCTATCTGGCAATTTGAGGCCTTGATAGTGAGGCCTGCCTTTTGCAGGGCCTCCAAAACTTTCCATAGGTGGACCAGGTGATCATCCCAGGTTGAGCTAAAAACAGCTATATTATTTAGATATGCTGCACTAAAAGCTTCCAACCCTTGCAGGACTGTGTTCACCAACCTTTGAAAAGTGGCAGGCGCATTTTTCAGACCAAAGGGCATTACTGTGAATTGATAGTTCCCTCCAAAGGTTGAAAATGCAGTCTTTGGTTTAGCATCTTCTGATAACCTAATCTGCCAATACCCTGCAGTTAGATCAAAAGTGCTTAGATACTTGGCAGAAGCCAGTGTATCTATGAGCTCATCTGCCCTGGGTATAGGGTGAGCATCTGTCTTGGTTACTTGGTTGAGCCCTCTATAGTCAACACAAAACCTCATTTCTTTTTTTCCATCTTTACTGTGAGGTTTATGGACAAGCACCAATGGGCTCGCCCATGGGCTTTCTGAAGGCACAATCACTCCTAAGTCTAACATTTTCTACACCTCGTGTTTAATGCAGTCGCTGACATGGTCAGGCTGCCTATAAATCTTACTTTTGACAGGTAAACTGTCTCCAGTATCGATTGTATGCTCACACCAAGTAGTGGCACCTGCTACCAGAAAACTGACTTAAAACATTTATACACTTATCTTTCTGCTCTGCAGTAAGACAATCTGCAAGTACTACTCCCTCCACTAAGCCATCAGCTCCAGTGGTGGAGAAGAGATCAGGGAGAGGGTCACTCTCTGCTTCCTGTCCCTCATCAGTTGCCATGAGCAGGGTGAGATCAGCCCTATCATAGTAGGGTTTCAGGCGGTTGACATGGAGCACCCTAAGGGGACTCCTGGCAGTGCCAAGGTTTACCAAATAGGTAACCTCGCCCTTTTTCTCAACAATTAGATGGGGTCCACTCCATTTGTCCTGGAGTGCTCTTGGGGCCACAGGCTCCAATACCCAAACCTTCTATCCTGGGTGGTACTGAGTCAGGACAGCCTTCTGGTCATGCCATTGCTTCTGCAGCTCCTGGCTGGCCTGAAGGTTTTTAATGGCCTTTTTCACATACTCAGCCATTCTTGATCTTAGGCCAAGTACATAATCCACAATGTCCTGTTTAGGAGGTTTTAAAGGTTGTTCCCAACCCTCCTTAACAAGAGCAAGGGGACCTCTCACAGGGTGCCCAAAAAGGAGTTCAAAGGGGCTAATGCCCACTCCTTTTTGGGGTACCTCCCTGTAAGCAAAAAGGAGGCAAGGTAACAGGACATCCCATCTCCTTCTGAGCTTTTCAGGGAGTCCTATTATCATACCTTTGAGAGTTTTATTTAACCTCTCAACCAGACCATTTGTTTATGGATGGTGAGGAGTAGTAAACTTGTAAGTTACACCACACTGTTTCCACATTGCCTTGAGGTATGCAGACATGAAGTTACTACCTCTGTCTGACACCACTTCCTTAGGGAAATCCACTCTGGAAAAGATTCCCAGGAGGTCCTTTGCCACTGCAGGAGCTGTAGTGGTCCTTAAAGGGATGGCTTCAGGGTACCTAGTGGCATGGTCCACTAGAACCAGGATAAATCTATTGCCTGAAGCTGTTGGAGGGTCAAGGAGGCCAACTATGTCAACCTCTACACTTTCAAAGGGAACCCAAACCACTGGAAGTAGGATTAAGGGGGCCTTTGGAGTGCCACCAGTCTTTCCACTGGCTTGGCAGGTCACACAAGAGCGACAAAACTCTTTAGTGTCCTCTTACATATGAGGCCAGTGAAACAGGGGAACAAGCCTGTCCCATGTTTTCTTCTGGCCCAAATGCCCAGCCAAAGGAATGTCATGTGCCAAAGTAAGAAGAAACTCTATGTACTGCAAGGGAATAATCAATCTCCTGGCATCTCCAGGTTTAGGGGCCCTTGACTCAGTATACAAGAGGTTGTCTTCCCAATACACCTTATGGCTATCACTGACATCCCCATTCTGCTGCTTGACAGCTTGTTGTCTTAAACCCTCTAGTGTGTGTAGGAGGCTGGCCTGGCTTATAGTGGGTACCTTGTGGTACTTACACCCTGTGCCAAGTCCAGTTATCCCTTATTAGTAGAATAGAGGTGTTTCAATCAGCTTAGGCTGATAGAAGGTAGCTATGGCAAAGCAGCCTAGGCTGAACTAGGAGACATGCAAAGCTCCTACTATACCACATATATCATATAGCACAATATCATAAGAAAACACAATACTCAGAGTTACTAAAAATAAAGGAACTTAGTTTTAGTGACAATATGCCAAAAGTATCTCAGAGAATACCCTCACTTAGGAGGTAAGTAATACACACAAGTTATATGTACACAAACCCAAAACAGGTAAGTAACAGTAAGAAAAGTAGTGCAAACTATGTAGAATCACAATAGGATGCAATAGGTAAACATGGGTCTAGGGGCAACACAAACTATATACTCCAAAAGTGGAATGCAAATCACGAATGGTCCCCACACCTATCGGAGATTGTAGAGGGTCGCTGGGACTGTGAGTAAACTGTAAGGGTGTCCAAAATACAGTACCCCAAGACCATAGAAAGTAGGAGTAAAATTACCCTACTACCCCAGAAAGACACAATGGTTGTTTTAGGGGGATTCTGCAAGAACCACAAGCACCAGCAAAACACTGAAGACGGATTCCTGCACCAGAATACCTGAAAAGGAAGGGGACCAAGTCCAAGAGTCGCGATAGTGTCCGGGGGGGGGCAGGAGCCCAGGAAACCCCGGATGAAGGTGGAAGAAGCCGAAGATTCTGCAACAACTAAAAGGGCTAGGATCTTCTCCTTTGGATGGAAGATGTCCCACGGCGTGCTGGATATTGCAGAAGTGTTTCCACGCAGAAATACCGGAAACAAGCCTTGCTAGCTGCAAGGGTCACAGTACAGGTTTTTTGGTGCTGCTGGGGACCAGGAAGGACCAGGATGTCACCCTTTGGAGGAGGAGACAGAGGGTGCACTCAGCAACTCAGAGAGCCCCCACAGAAGCAGGCAGCACCCACAGAAGTACCGGAGCAGACACTTAGAAGATCTGTAAACTCAGAGTCACAAAAGGAGGGTCCCACAACGTCGGAGTCCAACTCAGCTGGTTGAGCACTGCAGGACGGAGTGCTGGGGACCCAGGCTAGGCTGTGCACAAAGGAATCCTTGGAGAAGTGCACAGAAGCCGGAGCAGCTGCAAATCACGCAGTACACATGTTTGCTGTCCGGCGTGGGGAGGCAAGGACTTACCTCCACCAAATTTGGACAGAAGGGCCACTGGACTGTGGAAGACACTTGGACTCAGTGCCTGTGTTCCAGGGACCATGCTAGTCAGGATGAGAGGGAACCCAGGGGACTGGTGATGCAGTCTTTTGGTGCCTGCGTTAGCAGGGGGAAGATTCCATCGACCCACTGAATATTTCTTCTTGATTTCCAGTGCAAGGTGAAGGCAGACAGCCCTCAGAGCATACACCACCAGGAAACAGTTGAGAAAGCCGGCAGGATGAGGCGCTACAATGTTGCTGGTAGTTGTCTTGCTACTTTGCTGCGGTTTTGCAGGCATCCTGGAGCAGTCTGCGGTCGATCCTTGGGAGAAGTCGAAGAGGGAAGTGCAGAGGAACTCTTGTGAGCTCTTGCATTCATTATCTGAGGAATAGCCCAGAGGAGAGATACTAAATAGCCAGAAAAAGAGATTTGGCTACCAAGAAAGGAGGTTTGGCTACCAAGAGAGGTAAGAACCTATCAGGAGGGTTCTCTGATGTCACCTGCTGGCACTGGCCACTCAGAGCAGTCCAGTGTGCCCCCAACACCTCTGAATCCAAGATGTCAGAGGTCTGGGACACACTGGAGGTGCTCTGGGCACCTCCTCAGGGAGGTACTGGTCAGGGGAGTGTTCACTCTCCTTTCCTCTGTCCAGTTTCGTGCCAGAGCAGAGCTGGGGGATCCCTGAACTGGTGTAGACTGGCTTATGCAGAGATGGGCACCATCTGTGCCCATCAAAGCATTTCCAGGGGCTGGTGGAGGCTACTCCTCCCCAGCCTTTCACACCTATTTCCAAAGGGAGAGGGTGTAACACCATCTCTCAGAGGAAATTCTTTGTTCTGCCTTTCTGGGCCGGGGCTGCCCAGACCCCAGGAGGGCAGAAACCTGACTGAGGGGTTGGCAGCAGCAGCAGCTCCAGTGGAAACCCCGGAAAGGCAGTTTGGCAGTACCCGGGATCTGTGCTAGAGACCCGGGGATGCATGGAATTGAATGGTATTGGGGTGACAATTCCATGATCCTAGACATGTTGCATGGCCATGTTCCGAGTTACCATTGTGACGCTACATATAGGTAGTGACCTATATGTAGTGCACACGTGTAATGGTGTCCCCGCACTCACCAAGTCCGGGGAATTTGCCCTGAACAATGTGGGGGCACCTTCGCTAGTGCCAGGGTGCCCACACACTAAGGAACTTGGCATCTAACCTTCACCAAGTGAGGGTTAGACATATAGGTGACTTATAAGTTACTTATGTGCAGTGAAAAATGGCTGTGAAATAACGTGGATGTTATTTCACTCAGTCTGCAGTGGCAGGCCTGTGTAAGAATTGTCTCAGCTCCCTATGGGTGACAAAAGAAATGATGCAGCCCATGGGGATCTCCTGGAACCCCAATACCCTGGGTACCTAGGTACCATATACAGGGGAATTATAAGGGTGTTCCAGTGTGCCAGTGAGAATTGGTAAAAATAGTCACTAGCCTGCAGCGACAATTTTAAAGCAAAGAGAGAGCATAAACACTGAGGTTCTGTTTAGCAGACCCTCAGTGATCAGTTAGACACCACACAGGGAACACATACAGGGCATACATTACGAGCACTGGGGTCCTGCCTGGCAGGATCCCATTGACACATGGGCAAAAACAAACACACATACAGTGAAAATGGAGGTAACATGCCAGGCAAGATGGTACTTTCCTACACAACCACCCCCCCCCCCCCCAAACGAAGGACAATAAGGCTAACCTTGCCCAAATGAGTCTTCATTTTCTAATTGGAAATATCTGGAGAGTCCATCTGCATTGGAGTGGGTACTCTCAGGTCTATGTTCCACTGTATAGTCCATTCCATGTAGGGATATGGACCACCTCAACAATTTAGGGTTTTCACCTTTCATTTGTTTTAGCCAAAGTAGAGGTTTGTGGTCTGTCTGAACAATAAAGTGAGTGCCAAACAGGTGTGGCCTCAACCTTTTCAGTGCCCAAACCACAGCAAAGGCCTCCCTCTCTATGGCAGACCAACGCTTTTCTCTGGGGGTCAACCTTCTGCTGATAAAAGAAACTGGTTGATTCTGGCCCTCAGACTTCAGTTGTGATAAGACTGCCCCTACCCCTAATTCAGATGCATCAGTTTGAACAATTAATTTCTTGGAGTAACATGGGCTTTTTCAGGACAGGTGCAGAGCACATGGCCTGTTTGAGCTCCTCAAAAGCTTTCTGACAGCTAGCTGTCCATAATACCTTTTTAGGCATTTTCTTACTTGTGAGATCATAAAGAGGGGCTGCAATGGAGCCATAGTTTTTAATGAATCTCCTGTAATACTCTCTGAGGCCTAAAAAGGCTCTCACCTGGGTCTGAGTTGTAGTGGGAACCCAATCCATGATTGTCTGGATTTCCCCCCGTAGTGGTGCAATCTGTTCTCCACCTACCAGGTGTCCCAGATAAACCACCTTACCCTGCCCTATCTGGCAGTTTGAGGCTTGCCTTTTGCAGGGCCTCCAAAACATTCCAAAGGTGGACCAGGTGCTTATCCAGGTGGAGCTAAGGACAGCAATATCATCAAGATATGCTGCACTGAACGCCTCCAACCCTTTCAGGACTGTGTTCACCAACCTCTGAAAAGTGGCAGGTGCATTTTTCAAACCAAAGGGCATCACAGTGAATAGGTAGTGCCCTCCTATAGTTGAAAATGCACTCTTAGGTTTAGCATCTTCTGCCAATTTGATCTGCCAATACCCTGCAGTCACATCAAAAGTGCTAAGATACTTGGCAGATGCCAGTGTATCAATGAGTTCATCTGCCCTGGGTCTAGGGTGAGCATCAGTTTTTGTTACCTGATTGAGACCTCTGTAGTCTACACAAAACCTCATCTCCCTCTTTCCATCTTTGGTGTGAGGTTTTGGTACAAGCACCACTGGGCTAGCCCATGGGCTTACAGAAGGCTCAATCACTCTCAGATCCAACATTTTCTGCACCTCTTGTTTAATGCAGTCCCTGACATGGTCAGGCTGCCTATAAATCTTACTTTTGACAGGCATGCTGTCTCCAGTATCAATTGTGTGTTCACACCAGGATGTTGTACCTGGCACAATTGAAAAGAGGTCAGAAAATGGTCCAAAGAGATTGATGCAGTTGTCTTTCTGTTCTGCAGTCAGACAATCTACCAAAACTACTCCCTCCACTGAAGCATCTGTTTCAGTGGTGGAAAAGAGATCGGGGGAGGGTCACTCTCTTCTTCCTGTCCCTCATCTGTTGCCATGAGCAGGGTGAGATCAGCCCTGTCATAGTAGGGTTTTAGGCGGTTGACATGAATCACCCTAAGGTGACTCCTGGCAGTGCCCAGGTCTACCAAATAGGTAACCTCACCCTTTTTCTCAACAATTAGATGGGGTCCGCTCCATTTGTCCTGGAGTGTTCCTGCGGCCACAGGCTCCAATACCCACACCTTCTGTCCTGGTTGGTACTGGATCAGAACAGCCTTCTGGTCATGCCATTGCTTTTGCAGCTCCTGGCTGGCCTGAAGGTTTTTACTGGCCTTTTTCATGTACACAGCCATTCTGTATCTTAGGCCAAGTACATAATCCACTATGTCCTGTTTAGGATCTTTTAAAAATTGTTCCCAACCCTCCTTCACAAGAGTGAGTGGACCTCTTATAGTGTGCCCAAAAAGGAGTTCAAAGGGGCTGAAGCCCACTCCTTTCTGGGGTACCTCCCTTTAAGCAAAAAGGAGGCAAGGTAACAGGACATCCCATCTCCTCCTGAGTTTTTCAGGGAGTCCCATTATCATACCTTTGAGAGTTTTATTAAACCTCTCTACAAGTCCATTAGTCTGTGGATGGTAAGGAGCGGTGCACTTGTAGGTAACACCGCACTGCTTCCACATTGCTTTCAAGTATGCAGACATGAAGTTGCTACCCCTGTCAGATACTACCTCTTTAGGAAAACCCACCCTGGAAAAGATTCCCAGGAGGGCTTTTGCCACTGCAGGAGCTGTAGTGGTCCTTAGAGGAATTGCTTCAGGATATCTTGTGGCATGGTCCACAACCACCAAGATAAACCTATTGCCTGAAACAGAGGGTCAAGGGGGCCAACTATGACAACCCCTACCCTTTCAAAGGGCACCCCAACCACTGGAAGTGGGTTTAGAGGGGCCTTTGGAGTGCCACCAGTCTTGCCACTGGCTTGGCAGGTCACACAACACCTGCACAAATCTTTAGTGTCCTCTGACATCCTAGGCCAGTGAAACAAGGGGACAAGTGTTTCCCATGTTTTGATCTGGCCCAAATGCCCAGCCAAGGGAATGTCATGTGCCAGAGTTAGGAGGAACTCTCTGTATTGCAGGGGAATGACCAATCTCCTGGCTGCTCCAGGTTCTGGGTCCCTTGCCTCTGTGTACAATAGGTTGTCCTCCCAGTAAACTCTGTGGCTGTCACTGACATCCCCATGTTGCTGTTTGACAGCTTGCTGTTTGAGACCCTCTAATGTGGGACAGGTTTGCTGTGCCACACCCAGCTCTTCCCTGGCAGGCCTCCCTCCACCCAAAAGCTCAGCAGTGTCTGCTGCCAGCTCATCTGGTGAAGGTTCTGCACAGGGAGGAAATCCTTCTTCCTCAGAAGGAGACTCATCTGTAGAGGGAGGGATAGTGGGTAGGGATTTACCCTTGCTACTCCTAGCTTTATGGAGCACTTGGTCCATTTTTCCAGGATGCCCAAGATGATGTCTCTAAATCATTCCCTAGTAGACAGACTACAGGTAAATCTGAGGCAACCACAACTTTTTTTGGACCAGTAACCCCCCCCCCCCCATTTGAGATTCACAACAGCCATGGGGTGGCTAAGAGTGTTGTTATGAGCATCTGTCACTTGGTACTGCTGACCAAGTAGGTGTTGTTCAGGGTGGACCAGTTTCTCTATCACCATAGTAACACTGGCTCCTGTGTCACTGTAGGCCTGAACCTCAACACCATTTATTAGGGGAAGTTGCTGGTACGTATCCATAGTAAGGGGACAAGCAACTAAGGTGGCCAAATCAATGGCACCTTCAGAGACTAAAACAGCCTCTGTGGTCTCCCTAACAAGACCAACCCCAACTACATTGCCAATAGTGAGCCCAGCTACACCCTTGGATTGGCTATTAGTAGGTTTCCCACCAACACTGCTATTACTAGGGGCACTAGAATTTGCAGCAAGGGTTGTGGTAGTGGGAGGTTTGGTGTTTTTCTGTGGACAACTGGAATCAGTTGCCCAATGGCCTTTGACTTTACACAAATAACACCAAGGCTTTTTAGGTTGATTATTGGAAGAGGATTTGGACCCACCACCCCCACCAGAGGATTTTTGTGGGCCTGATGAAGACTTTTTTACCTTTGTCCCCACCCTTGTCAGAAGACTTACCATCCTTCTTCTTGCCATCCTTGTCACCCCCTGTATGAACTTTTCTGTTGACCCTTTTTCTGACCCACTTGTCTGCCTTCTTTCCCAATTCTTGGGGAGAGGTCAGATCCGAGTCCACTAGGTATTGGTACAACAAGTCAGACCCACAGTTGTTCAGAATATGCTCCCTCAGAATAAGATTATACAGCTTTCATAGTCAGATACCTTACTGCCATGTAACCACCTTCCAAGGCCTTCACTGAACAGTCCACAAAATCTGTCCAGTCTTGAGAGGACTATTTTCTGGTGTCTCTGAACTTAATCCTGTATTGTTCAGTGGTTAAGCCAAATCCATCCAAGAGTGGATCCTTCAATACTGTGTAATTGTTAGCTTCACTTTCTCTAACAGTAAGGAGCCTATCCCTACCCTTTCCAGTGAAAGATAGCCACAAAATAGCAGCCCACCGCCTTTGAGGGACCAACTGTATCATACAGGCCCTCTCAAGTGCAGCAAACCACTTGTTGATGTCATCCCCCTCCTTGTAAGGGGGGACTATCTTGTGGAGATTCCTGGAATCATGCTCTCTAACAGGATTACTATCAGGAATACTGCTGCTGCCACCATGGGGTCCTAACCCCAACCTCTGCCTCTCCTTCTCAATGTCCAGGGATTCCCTTTCTAAGGCCAGCTGTTGCTGTTTAATCTTCAGTCTGGTCTCTTCAACCATCAACTTTTTGAGTTCGCTTTCTAACAAGTTATCCTCAGGGTGGGTGGGTTGGGAATGCTTGGACACAGAAGACAAATTGTAAACTTCAGAAGGGGATCTGTCCCTATCTGTCTGGAACCTGGTAACTTGGCCTCTAGGAATAACGAATGCCCTACTATGATGGGATCCTCCATTACTACCAACGTTACTAGGTGTCCTGCTAGGGGTCAGACCCTGTACAGAACCCTCCCCACCCTTCTCAGGGAACTCTCCTGAATCAGACTGGGAAGTTTCTACATGTTCTAACCTCTCATTTGATGGGCCAGCTTGGGACTCATCATCTACAATAAGCATGTTGAACAGAAACTCTTTTGTAGGGTTCTTTCCTATCACTAAACCTCTATCTAAGCAGAGACACCTTAAGCTGTTGTAATTCAAACTGTCATAAGTAGCATTGAAGGTTTTGGGAGCTGAATCTCCCACAGACATGATAGCAAAAGGTTTAGAGATAGTGAAAAGAAAGCACAGAGAAAAAACTTTTTCTAACTTTTAGAAACTTTTTTGAAGTTTTAAGAAACTTTTCAGAACTTTGTAAAAAGTTTTAGAGAAGAAGAGCAAACTTTTTTGGTTAAGTGTGCATACACTTAAATGTTTGGTATATGATTCTCTTATGAAAAGTACAAAATGACAAAGTGGTAAGTAGTTACAAGTACTTATCCCACCGCTGCACAACCAATGTAGGAGGCTGGCCTGGCTTGTAGTGGGTACCAGAGGTACTTACGCCTTGTGCCAGTTCCAGTTATCCCTTATTAGTGTAGAAGAGGTGTTTCTAGCAGCTTAGGCTGATAGAATGTAGCTATGGCAAAGCAGCTTAGGCTGAACTAGGATACATGCAAAGTTCCTACTATACCACTTATATCATGTGCACAATATCATAAGAAAACACAATGCACAGAGTTACTAAAAATAAAGGTACTTTATTTTTATGACAATATGCCACTAGTATCTCAGTGAGTACCCTCAGTAAGAAGGTAAGTAATATACACAAGTTATATGTACACAAACCAAAATTAGGTAAGTAATAGCAAGAAAAGTAATGCAAACAGTGTAGAATTACAATAGGTTGCAATAGACAAGCATGGGTAGAGGGGCAACACAAACAATATACTTCAAAAGTGGAATGCGAACCACGAATGGACCCCAGACCTACGTGAGCTTGTAGAGGGTCGCTGGAAATGTAAGAAAACTGTAAGGGTTAGAAAAATACCCCACCCCAAGACCCTGAAAAGTAGGAGTAAAGTACACCTACTACCCCCCGAGAGCACAATAGTCGTGATAGGGGAATTCTGCAGGAAGAACAAACACCAGCAGTGCACTGACAACGGATTTCCGGACCTGAGTACCTGTAAGACAAGGGGACCAAGTCCAATAGTCGTGACAGTGTCCCCGGGGGGCAGGAGCCCAGGAAATCCCAGATGAAGGTGCAAGGAAGCTGCCTCTTGATGGAAGAAGCTTGGAGTTCTGCAAGAAAGAAGAGGACTAGGAACTTCTCCTTTGGAAGACCGATGTGCCACATCGCAATGAAGCTTGCAGAGGTGTTCTCACGCAGAAAGACCGAAAACAAGCCTTGCTAGCTGCAAGGATTGCAGTAGAGGTTTTTGGGTGCTGCTGAGGACCAGGAAGGTCCAGGATGTCGCCTTTTGGAGGAACAGACAGAGAGGGCACTCAGCAACTCAGAGAGCCTTCACAGAAGCAGGCAGCACCCGCAGAAGTACCCCAACAGGCACATAGAAGAAAAGTGAACCAGAGTCCATACGAAGTCACAAAAGGGGTTCCCATGATGTCGGAGAACAACTCAGAAGGTTGTGCACTGCAGGACGGAGTGCTGGGGACCCAGGCTAGGCTGTGCATGAAGGAAATCCTGGAAGAGTGCACAGGAGCCGGAGCAGCTGCAAATCACACGGTACACAGCTTTGCAGTCTAGCGTGGGGAGGCAAGTACTTATCTCCACCAAACTTGGACTGAAGAGTCACTGGACTGCGGGAGTCACTTGGACAGAGTTGCTGTGTTCCAGGGTCCACCCTCATCAGGATGAGAGGGGACCCAGAGGACCAGTGATGCAGTCTTTTGGTGTCTGCGTTAGCAGGGGGAAGATTCAGTTGACCCACTGGAAATTTTCTTCGGAGCTTCTGGTGCAGGGTGAAGGCAGGCTACCCCCAGAGCATGCACCACCTAGAAACATTCAAGAAAGCCGGCAGGATTAGGCGCTACAATGTTGCTGGTAGTCATCTTGCTACTTTGTTGCGGTTTTGCAGGCGTCCTGGAGCAGTCAGCGGTTGATCCTTTGGTAGAAGGTGAAGAGGGAGATGCAGAGGAACTCTGGTGAGCTCTTGCATTCGTTATCTGAAGAATTCCCCAAAGCAGAGACCCTAAATAGCCAGAAAAGGAGGTGTGGCTACCTAGGAAGGAGGATAGGCTAGCAACACAGGTAAGAGCCTATCAGAAGGAGTCTCTGACGTCACCTGCTGGCCCTGGCTACTCAGAGCAGTCCAGTGTGCCAGCAGCACCTCTGTTTCCAAGATGGCAGAGGTCTGGGACACAATGGAGGAGCTCTGGGCACCTCCCGTTGGAGGTACTGGTCAGGAGAGTGGTCACTCCCCTTTCCTTTGTCCAGTTTCGCGCCAGAGCAGGGCTTGGGGATCCCTGAACCGGTGTGGACTGGCTTATGCAGAGATGGACACCATCTGTGCCCATCAAAGCATTTCCCGAGGCTGGGGGAGGCTACTTCTCCCCAGCCCTTCACACCTATTTCCAAAGGGAGAGGGTTTAACACCCTCTCTCAGAGAAAATCCTTTGTTCTGTCTTCCTGTGCCAGGGCTGTCTGGACCCCAGGAGGGCAAAAACGTGTCTGAGGGGTTGGCAGCCGCAGCAGCTGCAGTGGAGACCCCGGAAAGGCAGTTTGGCAGTACCCGGGTTCTGTGCTAGAGACCCGGGGGATCATGGAATTGTCCCCCCAATACGAGAATGGTATTGGGGTGACAATTCCATGATCTTAGACATGTTACATGGCCATGTTCGGAGTTACCATTGTGACGCTATACATAGGTAATGACCTATGTATAGTGCACGCGTGTAATGGTGTCCCCAAACTCACATAGTCCGGGGAATTTGCCCTGAACGATGTGGGGGCACCTTGGCTAGTGCCAGGGTGCCCACACACTAAGTAACTTTGCACCCAACCTTCACCAGGTGAAGGTTAGACATATAGGTGATTTATAAGTTACTTATGTGCAGTAGTAAATGGCTGTGAAATAACATGGACGTTATTTCACGCAGGCTGCAGTGGCAGGCCTGTGTAAGAATTGTCAGAGCTCCCTATGGGTGGCAAAAGAAATGCTGCAGCCCATGGGGATATCTTGGAACCCCAATACCCTGGGTACCTTAGTGCCATATACAAGGGAATTATATGGGTGTACCAGTATGCCAATGTGAATTGGTGAAATTGGTCACTAGCCTGTTAGTGACAATTTGGAAAGCAGAGAGAGCATAACCACTGAGGTTCTGGTTAGCAGAGCCTCAGTGAGACAGTTAGTCATCACACAGGGAACACATACAGGGCACACTTATGAGCACTGGGGCCCTGGCTGGCAGGGTCCCAGTGACACATACACTAAAACAACATATATACAGTGAAATATGGGGGTAACATGCCAGGCAAGATGGTACTTTCCTACAGATGTCCTCTTGCCATGCCTCCTTTTCGCCTACAGGGCGGTACTACAAAAAGGAGTGGGCTACAGCCCCTTTGAGCTTCTCTTTGGTCACCCTTTTAGGAGTCCCCTTGCTCTTGTTAAGGAGAGCTGGGAACAACCTTTAAAACCTCCAAAGCAAGTGTAGGAAAGTACCATCTTGCCTGGCATGTTACCCCCATTTTTACTTGTGTGTGCTTTTGTTTTTGCCTGTGTCACTGGGATCCTGCTAGCCAGGACCCCAGTGCTCATAAGTTGTGCCCTGTATGTGTCCCCTGTGTGGTGCCTAACTGTATCACTGAGGCTCTGCTAACCAGAACCTCAGTGTTTATGGTCTCTCTGCTTTTCAAATTGTCACTGCAGACTAGTGACTGATTTTACCAATTCTCATTGGCACACTGGAATACCCTTATAATTTCCTAGTAAATGGTACCCAGGTACCCAGGGTATTGGGGTTCCAAGAGATCCCTACGGGCTGCAGCATTTCTTTTGCCACCCATAGGGAGCTCAGACAATTCTTACATAGGACTGCCACTGCAGCCTGAGTGAAATAACATTCACGTTATTTCACAGCCATTTTACACTGCACTTAAGTAACTTATAAGTCACCTATATGTCTAACCCTCCCTTAGAGAAGGTTGGGTGCAAAGGTACTAAGTGTGAGGGCACCCTGACAGTAGCCAAGGTGCCCCCACATTGTTCAGGGCAATTTCCTCAGACTTTGTGAGTGCGGGGACACCATTACACGCGTGAACTACATATAGGTCAATACCTATATGTAGCGTCACAATGGTAACTCCGAACATGGCCATGTAACATGTCTATGATCATGGAATTGTCCCTCCAATACCATAATGGTACTGGGAGACAATCCCATGCATCCCCCGGGCTCCAGCATGGACCCCGGGTACTGCCAAACTAGCTCTCTTGGGTTTTCTCTGCAGCTACCTCTGCTGCCAACCCTCAGACAGGTTTCTGCCCACCTGGGGCTTGGGCAGCCCAGTCCCAGGAAGGCAGAACAAATGATTTTCTGTGAGAAAGGGTGTTACACCCTCTCCCTTTGGAAGTAGGTGTTCAGGGCCTGAGAGGAGTAGCCTCTCCTGGCCTCTGGAAATGCTTTGAAGGGCACAGATGGTGCCCTCCTTGCATAAACCAGTGTACACCGGTTCGGGGATCCCCAAGCCCCTGCTCTTGCGCGATACTGGACGAAGGAAAGGGTTGTGACCACTCCCCTGTGTAGGAAAGTACCATCTTGCCTGGCATGTTACCCCCATTTTTCATTGTATGTATGTTGTTTTAGTCCTTGTGTCACTGGGACCCAGCCAGGCAGGGCCCCAGTGCTCATAGCATGTGCCCTGTATGTGTTCCCTGTGTGGTTACTAACTGTCTCACTGAGGCTCTGCTAAGCAGAACCTCAGTGGTTATGCTCTCTCTGCTTTCATTACCTTCCTGGTCCTCAGCAGCACCCAAAAGCTCTACCACGACCCTTGCAGCTAGCAAGGCTTGTTTGCAGTATTTCTGCATGGGAACACCTCTGCAAACTTCATCGTGACGTGGGACATCTGTCTTCCAAAAGAGAAGTTCCTAGTCCTCTTCTTTCTTGCACAACTCCAAGCTTCTTCCATCCGGAGGCTTCCTTGCACCTTCATCTGGGGTTTTCGGGGCTCCTGCCCCCCCTGGACACTGTCGTGACTATTAGACTTGGTCCTCTTGCCTTGCAGGTCCTAAGGTCCGGAAATCCACTGTCAGTGCACTGGTGGTGTTTGTTCTTCCTGCAGAATCCCCCTATCACGACTATTGTGCTCTTTTGGGGTAATAGGTGCACTTTACTCCTACTTTTCAGGGTCTTGGGGTGGGGTATCTTGGACACCCTGACTGTTTTCTTACAGTCCCAGCGACCCTCTACAAGCTCACATAGGTTTGGGGTCCAATCATGATTCACATTCCACTTTTGGAGTATATGGTTTGTGTTGCCCCTATACCTATGCTTGCCTATTGCAACCTATTGTAATTCTACACTGTTAGCATTATTTTTCTTACTATTACTTACCTGTTTTGGGTTTGTGTTCATATAACTTGTGTATATTACTTACCTTCTTACTGAGGGTACTCACTGAGATACTTGTGGCATATTGTTATAAAAATAAAGTACCTTTATTTTTAGTAACTCTGTGTATTGTGTTTTCTTATGATATTGTGCATTTGATATAAGTGGTATACTAAGAGCTTTGCATCTCTCCTAGTTCAGCCTAAGCTGCTTTGCCATAGCTACCTTCTATCAGTCTAAGCTGCTAGAAACACCTCTTCTTTACTAATAAGGGATAACTGGACCTTGCACAAGGTGCAAGTACCTTTGGTACCCACTACAAGCCAGGTCAGGCTCCTACATTGGTTGTGCAGCAGTGGGATGAGTACTTGTAACTACTTACCACTTTGTCATTTTGTACTTTTCATAAGAGAATCATATACCAAACAGTTCAGTGTATGTACACTTAACCAAAAAAGTTTGCTTTTCTTCTCTAAAACTTTTTACAAAGTTCTGAAAAGTTTCTTAAAACTTCTAAAAGTTTTCTAAAAGCTAGAAAAAGTTTTTTTCTCTGTGCTTTAAAAAGTTCTGAAACTTTTTCTGAAACTTTTTCTCTCTTCTCACTATCTCTAAACCTTTGCTATCATGTCTGTGGTAGAGTCTGCTCCCAAAACTGTCAATGCTACTTATGACATTTTGAACTACTAAGAGCTTAAGGACTCTCTGTTTAGATAGAGGTTTAGTTACAGGAAAGAACCATACAAAAGAGTTTCTGTTTAACATGGTTATAGTAGATGACCAGAACCAGTCTGGCCCATCCAATGAGTGGTTAGTAGAAGCTTCCCAGTCTGATTCAGAGGAACCCCTTGAGGAAGCTGGGGAGGGTTCTGATAAGGGTCTGCCCCCTAGTAGGACACCTAGTAATGCTGGTAGTAATGGAGGGTCCCATCACAGTAGGGCATCCTTTATTCCTAGAGGCCAGGTTACCAGGTTCCAGACAGATAGGGACAGATCCCCTTCTGAAGTTTACAATTTGTCTTCTGTGTCCAAGCATTCCCAACCCACCCACCCTGAGGATAACTTGTTAGAAAGGGAACTCAAAAAGTTGAAGGTTGAAGAGACCAGACTGAATCTTAAACAGCAACAGCTGGCCTTAGATATGGAATCCCTAGACATTGAGAAGGAAAGAAAGAGGTTGGGGTTAGTACACCATGGTTGCAGCAGCAGTATTCCTGATAGTAATCCTGTTAGAGAGCATGATTCCAGGAATCTGCACAAGATAGTCCCCCCTTACAAGGAGGGGGATGACATCAACAAGTGGTTTGCTGCACTTGAGAGGGCCTGTATGGTACAGTTGATCCCTCAAAGGCAGTGGGCTGCTATTTTGTGGATATCTTTCACTGGAAAGGGTAGGGATAGGCTCCTTACTGTTAGAGAAAGTGAAGCTAACAATTACACAGTATTGAAGGATGCACTCTTGGATGGATTTGGCTTAACCACTGAACAATACAGGATTAAGTTCAGAGACACCAGAAAAGAGTCCTCTCAAGACTGGACAGATTTTGTAGACTGTTCAGTGAAGGCCTTGGTTACATGGCAGTAAGGTATCTGACTATGAAAGCCTGAATAATCTTATTCTGAGAGAGGATATTCAGAACAACTGTGTGTCTGACTTGTTGCACCAATACCTAGTGGACTCGGATCTGACCTCTCCCCAGGAATTGGGAAAGAAGACAGACAAGTGGGTCAGAACAAGGGTGGACAGAAAAGTTCATACAGGGGGTGACAAGGATGGCAAGAAGAAGGATGGTAAGTCTTCTGACAAGGGTGGGGACAAAAGTAAACATTCAGAGTCTTCATCAGGCCCACAAAAATCCTCTGGGGGTGGTGTGTCCAAATCCTCTTCCAATAATCAACTTAAAAAGCCTTGGTGTTATTTGTGTAAAGTCAAAGGCCATTTGGCAACTGATTCCAGTTGTCCAAAGAAAAACACCAAACCTCCCACCACCACAACCCCTGCTGCAAATTCTAGTGCCCCTAGTAATAGTAGTGTTGGTGGGAAACCTACTAATAGCCAATCCAAGGGTGTAGCTTGGCTCACTATTGGCAATGTAGTTGGGGTTGGTCTTGTTAGGGAGACCACAGAGGCTGTTTTAGTCTCTGAAGGTGCCATTGATTTGGACACCTTAGTTGCTTGTCCCCTTAATATGAATAAGTACAAGCAACTTCCCCTAATAAATGGTGTTGAGGTCCAGGCCTACAGGGACACAGGAGCCAGTGTAACTATGGTGATAAAGAAACTGGTCCACCTTGAACAACACCTACTTGGTCAACAGTACCAATTGACAGATGCTCATAACAACACTCTTAGCCACCCCATGGCTGTTGTGAATTTCAACTGGGGGGTGGTTACTGGTACAAAGAAAGTTGTAGTTGCCTCGGATTTACCTATAGACTGTCTACTAGGGAATGATTTAGAGACATCAGCTTGGGCAGAAGTGAAGTTGGAGGCTCATGCAGCAATGCTGGGCATTCCTGGGCATATGTTTGCTTTGACAAGGGCTCAGGCCAAAAAGCAAAAAGGACAGGGTGACTTGGATCCTGGAACAATGGACCAAGTGCTCCCTAAAGCTAGGGTTAGTAAGGGTAAATCCCTACCCACTATCCCTCCCTTTACAGATGATTCAACTTCTGAGGACGAAGAATTTCCCCCCTGTGCAGAACCTTCACCAGAGGAGCTGGCAGCAGACACTGCATAGCTTTTGGGTGGAGGGGGACCTGCCAGGGGAGGAGCTGAGTGTGGCACAGCAAACCTGTCCCACATTAGAGGGTCTAAGACAGCAAGCTGTCAAACAGCAAAATGGGGATGTGAGTGACTCACATAGAGTTTACTGGGAGGACAACCTCTTGTACACAGAGGCAAGGGACCCAAAACCTGGAGCCACCAGGAGATTGGTCATTCCCCTGCAGTACAGAGAGTTCCTCCTAACTCTGGCACACGAAATTCCCTTGGCTGGACATTTGGGTCAGATCAAAACATGAGAAAGGCTTGTCCCCCTGTTTCACTGGCCTAGGATGTCAGAGGACACAAAAGACTTTTGTAAGTCCTGTGTGACCTACCCAAGCCAGTGGTACAACTGGTGGCACCCCAAAGGCTTCCCTTATTCCACTGCCTGTGGTTGAGGTTCCCTTTGAAAGGGTAGGGGTTGAAATAGTTGGCCCCCTTGACCCTCCTACTGCTTCAGGCAATAGGTTTATCTTGGTGGTGTAGGAGGCTGGACTGGCTTGTAGTGAGTACCAAGGGGTACTTGCACCTTGCACCAGGCCCAGTTATCCCTTATTAGTGTATAGGGTGTCTAGCAGCTTAGGCTGATAGATAATGGTAGCTTAGCAGAGCAGCTTAGGCTGAACTAGGAGACGTGTGAAGCTACTACAGTACCACTTAGTGTCATATGCACAATATCATAAGAAAACACAATACACAGTTATACTAAAAATAAAGGTACTTTATTTTTATGACAATATGCCAAAGTATCTTAGAGTGTACCCTCAGTGAGAGGATAGGAAATATACACAAGATATATATACACAATAGCAAAAATATGCAGTATAGTCTTAGAAAACAGTGCAAACAATGTATAGTTACAATAGGATGCAATGGGGAAACATAGGGATAGGGGCAACACAAACCATATACTCCAAAAGTGGAATGCGAACCACGAATGGACCCCAAACCTATGTGACCTTGTAGAGGGTCGCTGGGACTATTAGAAAATAGTGAGAGTTAGAAAAATAACCCTCCCCAAGACCCTGAAAAGTGAGTGCAAAGTGCACTAAAGTTCCTCTAAGGACAAAGAAGTCGTGTTAGAGGAATAATGCAGGAAAGACACAAACCAGCAATGCAACAACTGTGGATTTCCAATCTAGGGTACCTGTGGAACAAGGGGACCAAGTCCAAAAGTCACAAGCAAGTCGGAGATGGGCAGATGCCCAGGAAATGCCAGCTGCGGGTGCAAAGAAGCTTCTACTGGACAGAAGAAGCTGAGGTTTCTGCAGGAACGAAAAGGGCTCGAGACGTCCCCTTTGGTGGACGGATCCCCCTCGCCGTGGAGACTCGTGCAGAAGTGTTTTCCCGCCGAAAGAACGCCAACAAGCCTTGCTAGCTGCAAATCGTGCGGTTAGCGTTTTTGGACGCTGCTGAGGCCCAGGAGGGACCAGGAGGTCGCAAATTGGACCAGCAGAGAGAAGGGACGTCGAGCAAGACAAAGAGCCCTCTCTGAAGCACGTAGCACCCGGAGAAGTGCCAGAAACAGGCACTACAAGGATGCGTGAAACGGTGCTCGCTGAAGTTGCACAAAGGAGTCCCACGTTGCCGGAGACCAACTTAGAAAGTCGTGCAATGCAGGTTAGAGTGCCGTGGACCCAGGCTTGGCTGTGCACAAAGGATTTCCACCGGAAGTGCACAGGGGCCGGAGTAGCTGCAAAAGTCGCGGTTCCCAGCAATGCAGCCCAGCGAGGTGAGGCAAGGACTTACCTCCACCAAACTTGGACTGAAGAGTCACTGGACTGTGGGGGTCACTTGGACAGAGTCGCTGGATTCGAGGGACCTCGCTCGTCG
Source organism: Pleurodeles waltl (assembly GCF_031143425.1). Classification (NCBI taxonomy): domain Eukaryota; kingdom Metazoa; phylum Chordata; class Amphibia; order Caudata; family Salamandridae; genus Pleurodeles; species Pleurodeles waltl. The sequence continues at coordinate 147,381,041 of NC_090446.1, forward strand.
TGCTGAGAGGAGACCCAAGGGACCAGTAATGCAGCTTTTTGGTGCCTGCGTTGCAGGGGGAAGATTCCGTCGACCCACTGGAGATTTCTTCGGAGCTTCTGGTGCAGAGAGGAGGCAGACTACCCCCACAGCATGCACAAGCAGGAAAACAGTCGAGAAGGCGGCAGGATCAGCGTTACAGAGTTGCAGTAGTCGTCTTTGCTACTATGTTGCAGGTTTGCAGGCTTCCAGCGCGGTCAGCAGTCGATTCCTTATCAGAAGGTGAAGAGAGAGATGCAGAGGAACTCGGATGAGCTCTTGCATTCGTTATCTGAAGTTTCCCCAGAGACAGAGACCCTAAATAGCAAGAAAAGAGGGTTTGGCTACCTAGGAGAGAGGATAGGCTAGCAACACCTGAAGGAGCCTATCACAAGGAGTCTCTGACGTCACCTGGTGGCACTGGCCACTCAGAGCAGTCCAGTGTGCCAGCAGCACCTCTGTTTCCAAGATGGCAGAGGTCTGGAGCACACTGGAGGAGCTCTGGACACCTCCCAGGGGAGGTGCAGGTCAGGGGAGTGGTCACTCCCCTTTCCTTTGTCCAGTTTCATGCCAGAGCAGGGCTAAGGGGTCCCCTGAACCGGTGTAGACTGGCTTATGCAGAATTGGGCACATCTGTGCCCAACAAAGCATTTCCAGAGGCTGGGGGAGGCTACTCCTCCCCTGCCTTCACACCATTTTCCAAAGGGAGAGGGTGTAACACCCTCTCTCAGAGGAAGTTCTTTGTTCTGCCATCCTGGGCCAGGCCTGGCTGGACCCCAGGAGGGCAGATGCCTGTCTGAGGGGTTGGCAGCAGCAGCAGCTGCAGTGAAACCCCAGGAAGGGCAGTTTGGCAGTACCAGGGTCTGTGCTACAGACCACTGGGATCATGGGATTGTGCCAACTATGCCAGGATGGCATAGAGGGGGCAATTCCATGATCATAGACATGTTACATGGCCATATTCGGAGTTACCATTGTGAAGCTACATATAGGTAGTGACCTATATGTAGTGCACGCGTGTAATGGTGTCCCCGCACTCACAAAGTTCAGGGAATTGGCTCTGAACAATGTGGGGGCACCTTGGCTAGTGCCAGGGTGCCCTCACACTAAGTAACTTTGCACCTAACCTTTACCAGGTAAAGGTTAGACATATAGGTGACTTATAAGTTACTTAAGTGCAGTGTAAAATGGCTGTGAAATAACGTGGACGTTATTTCACTCAGGCTGCAGTGGCAGGCCTGTGTAAGAATTGTCAGAGCTCCCTATGGGTGGCAAAAGAAATGCTGCAGCCCATAGGGATCTCCTGGAACCCCAATACCCTGGGTACCTCAGTACCATATACTAGGGAATTATAAGGGTGTTCCAGTAAGCCAATGTAAATTGGTAAAAATGGTCACTAGCCTGTTAGTGACAATTTGGAAAGAAATGAGAGAGCATAACCACTGAGGTTCTGATTAGCAGAGCCTCAGTGAGACAGTTAGTCACTACACAGGTAACACATTCAGGCACACTTATGAGCACTGGGGCCCTGGGTTACCAGGGTCCCAGTGACACATACAACTAAAACAACATATATACAGTGAAAAATGGGGGTAACATGCCAGGCAAGATGGTACTTTCCTACACAACCCCCCCCCAAACGACGGACAATAAGACTAGCCATGACCTGATGAGTCTTCATTGTCTAAGTGGAAATATCTGGAGAGTCCATCTGCATTGGAGTGGCTACTCCCAGGTCTATGTTCCACTGTATAGTCCATTCCCTGTAGGGATATGGACCACCTCAACAATTTAGGATTTTCACCTTTCATTTGTTTTAGCCAAAGTAGAGGTTTGTGGTCTGTCTGAACAATGAAGTGAGTGCCAAACAGGTATGGCCTCAACTTCTTCAGAGCCCAGACCACAGCAAAGGCCTCCCTCTCAATGGCAGACCAACGCTTTTCTCTAGGGGTCAACCTCCTACTAATAAAAGCAACAGGTTGATCCTGGCCCTCAGAATTAAGTTGTGATAGGACTGCCCTACTCCTAATTCAGATGCATCAGTTTGGACATAGAATTTTTTAGAGTAACAAGGGCTTTTCAGGACAGGTGCAGAGCACATGGCCTGCTTCAGCTCCTCAAAAGCTTTCTGACAGTTTGCTGTCCATAATACCTTTTTAGGCATTTACATTGGATGTGAGGTCATTAAGAGGGGCTGCAATGGAGCCATAGTTCTTAATGAACATCCTGTAATACCCAGTGAGGCCTAGGAAGGCTCTCACCTGAGTCTGAGTTGTAGGGGGAACCCAATCAATAATTGTTTGGATTTTCCCCTGAAGTGGTGCAATCTGTTCCCCACCAACAAGGTGTCCCAGATAAACCACCTTACCCTGCCCTATCTGGCACTTTGAAGCCTTGATAGTGAGGCCTGCCTTTTGCAGGGCCTCCAAAACTTTCCACAGGTGGACCAGATGATCATCCCAGCTGGAGCTAAAGACAGCTATATCGTCCAAATATGCTGCACTGAAAGCTTCCAGCCCTTGCAGGACTGTGTTCACCAACCTCTGAAAAGTGGTGTAGGAGGCTGGACTGGCTTGTAGTGAGTACCAAGGGGTACTTACACCTTGCACCAGGCCCAGTTATCCCTTATTAGTGTATAGGGTGTCTAGCAGCTTAGGCTGATAGATAATGGTATCTTAGCAGAGCAGCTTAGGCTGAACTAGGAGACGTGTGAAGCTACTACAGTACCACTTAGTGTCATATGCACAATATCATAAGAAAACACAATACACAGTTATACTAAAAATAAAGGTACTTTATTTTTATGACAATATGCCAAAGTATCTTAGAGTGTACCCTCAGTGAGAGGATAGGAAATATACACAAGATATATATACACAATAGCAAAAATATGCAGTATAGTCTTAGAAAACAGTGCAAACAATGTATAGTTACAATAGGATGCAATGGGGAAACATAGGGATAGGGGCAACACAAACCATATACTCCAAAAGTGGAATGCGAACCACGAATGGACCCCAAACCTATGTGATCTTGTAGAGGGTCGCTGGGACTATTAGAAAATAGTGAGAGTTAGAAAAATAACCCTCCCCAAGACCCTGAAAAGTGAGTGCAAAGTGCACTAAAGTTCCCCTAAGGACAAAGTAGTCGTGTTAGAGGAATTATGCAGGAAAGACACAAACCAGCAATGCAACAACTGTGGATTTCCAATCTAGGGTACCTGTGGAACAAGGGGACCAAGTTCAAAAGTCACAAGCAAGTCGGAGATGGGCAGATGCCCAGGAAATGCCAGCTGCGGGTGCAAAGAAGCTTCGACTGGACAGAAGAAGCTGAGGTTTCTGCAAGAACGAAAAGGGCTAGAGACTTCCCCTTTGGTGGACCGATCCCACTTGCCTTGCAGAGTCGTGCAGAAGTGTTTTCCCGCCGAAAGATCACCAACAAGCCTTGCTAGCTGCAAATCGTGCATTTGGCGTTTTTGGATGCTGCTGGGGCCCAGGAGGGACCAGGAGGTCGCAAATTGGACCTGAAGAGAGAAGAGACGTCGAGCAAGACAAAGAGCCCTCACTGAAGCAGGTAGCACCCGGAGAAGTGCCAGAAACAGGCACTACAAGAATGCGTGAAATGGTGCTCGCCGAAGTTGCACAAAGGAGTCCCACGTCGCCGGAGACCAACTTAGAAAGTCGTGCAATGCAGGTTAGAGTGCCGTGGACCCAGGCTTGGCTGTGCACGAAGGATTTCCGCCGGAAATGCACAGGGGCCGGACTAGCTGCAAAGTCGCGGTTCCCAGCAATGCAGCCCAGCGAGGTGAGGCAAGGACTTACCTCCACCAAACTTGGGCTGAAGAGCCACTGGACAGTGGGGGTCACTTGGACGGAGTCGCTGGATTCGAGTGACCTCGCTCGTCGTGCTGAGAGGAGACCCAAGGGACCAGTGATGCAGCTTTTTGGTGCCTGCGGTTGCAGGGGGAAGATTCCGTCGACCCACAGGAGATTTCTTCGGAGCTTCTGGTGCAGAGAGGAGGCAGGCTACCACCACAGCATGCACAAGCAGGAAAACAGTCGAGAAGGCGGCAGGATCAGCGTTACAGAGTTGCAGTAGTCGTCTTTGCTACTATGTTGCAGTTTTGCAGGCTTCCAGCGCGGTCAGCAGTCGTTTCCTTATCAGAAGGTGAAGAGAGAGATGCAGAGGAACTCGGATGAGCTCTTGCATTCGTTATCTAAAGTTTCCCCAGAGACAGAGACCCTAAATAGCCAGAAAAGAGGGTTTAGCTACCTAGGAGAGAGGATAGGCTACTAACACCTGAAGGAGCCTATCAGCAGGAGTCTCTGACGTCACCTGGTGGCACTGGCCACTCAGAGCAGTCCAGTGTGCCAGCAGCACCTCTGTTTCCAAGATGGCAGAGGTCTGGAGCACACTGGAGGAGCTCTGGACACCTCCCAGGGGAGGTGCAGGTCAGGGGAGTGGTCACTCCCCTTTCCTTTGTCCAGTTTTGCGCCAGAGCAGGGGCTAAGGGGTCCCTGAACCGGTGTAGACTGGCTTATGCAGAATTGGGCACATCTGTGCCCAAGAAAGCATTTCCAGAGGCTGGGGGAGGCTACTCCTCCCCTGCCTTCACACCATTTTCCAAAGGGAGAGGGTGTCACACCCTCTCTCAGAGGAAGTTCTTTGTTCTGCCATCCTGGGCCAGGCCTGGCTGGACCCCAGGAGGGCAGATGCCTTTCTGAGGGGTTGGCAGCAGCAGCAGCTGCAGTGAAACCCCAGGAAGGGCAGTTTGGCAGTACCAGGGTCTGTGCTACAGACCACTGGGATCATGGGATTGTGCCAACTATGCCAGGATGGCATAGAGGGGGCAATTCCATGATCATAGACATGTTACATGGCCATATTCGGAGTTACCATTGTGAAGCTACATATAGGTAGTGACCTATATGTAGTGCACGCGTGTAATGGTGTCCCCGCACTCACAAAGTTCAGGGAATTGGCTCTGAACAATGTGGGGGCACCTTGGCTAGTGCCAGGGTGCCCTCACACTAAGTAATTTTGCACCTGACCTTTACCAGGTAAAGGTTAGACATATAGGTGACTTATAAGTTACTTAAGTGCAGTGTAAAATGGCTGTGAAATAACGTGGACGTTATTTCACTCAGGCTGCAGTGGCAGGCCTGTGTAAGAATTGTCAGAGGTCCCTATGGGTGGCAAAAGAAATGCTGCAGCCCATAGGGATCTCCTGGAACCCCAATACCCTGGGTACCTCAGTACCATATACTAGGGAATTATAAGGGTGTTCCAGTAAGCCAATGTAAATTGGTAAAAATGGTCACTAGCCTGTTAGTGACAATTTGGAAAGAAATGAGAGAGCATAACCACTGAGGTTCTGATTAGCAGAGCCTCAGTGAGACAGTTAGTCACTACACAGGTAACACATTCAGGCACACTTATGAGCACTGGGGCCCTGGGTTACCAGGGTCCCAGTGACACATACAACTAAAACAACATATATACAGTGAAAAATGGGGGTAACATGCCAGGCAAGATGGTACTTTCCTACACAACCCCCCCCCAAAAGAAGGACAATAAGACTAGCCATGACCTGATGAGTCTTCATTGTCTAAGTGGAAATATCTGGAGAGTCCATCTGCATTGGAGTGGCTACTCCCAGGTCTATGTTCCACTGTATAGTCCATTCCCTGTAGGGATATGGACCACCTCAACAATTTAGGATTTTCACCTTTCATTTGTTTTAGCCAAAGTAGAGGTTTGTGGTCTGTCTGAACAATGAAGTGAGTGCCAAACAGGTATGGCCTCAACTTCTTCAGAGCCCAGACCACAGCAAAGGCCTCCCTCTCAATGGCAGACCAACGCTTTTCTCTAGGGGTCAACCTCCTACTAATAAAAGCAACAGGCTGATCCTGGCCCTCAGAATTAAGTTGTGATAGGACTGCCCCTACTCCTAATTCAGATGCATCAGTTTGGACATAAAAATTTTTAGAGTAACAAGGGCTTTTCAGGACAGGTGCAGAGCACATGGCCTGCTTCAGCTCCTCAAAAGCTTTCTGACAGTTTGCTGTCCATAATACCTTTTTAGGCATTTTCTTGGATGTGAGGTCATTAAGAGGGGCTGCAATGGAGCCATAGTTCTTAATGAACCTCCTGTAATACCCAGTGAGGCCTAGGAAGGCTCTCACCTGAGTCTGAGTTGTAGGGGGAACCCAATCAATAATAGTTTGGATTTTCCCCTGAAGTGGTGCAATCTGTTCCCCACCAACAAGGTGTCCCAGATAAACCACCTTACCCTGCCCTATCTGGCACTTTGAAGCCTTGATAGTGAGGCCTGCCTTTTGCAGGGCCTCCAAAACTTTCCATAGGTGGACCAGGTGATCATCCCAGCTGGAGCTAAAGACAGCTATATCGTCCAAATATGCTGCACTGAAAGCTTCCAGCCCTTGCAGGACTGTGTTCACCAACCTCTGAAAAGTGGCAGGTGCATTTTTCAAAACAAAAGGCATTAAAGTAAACTGGTAATGTCCTCCAATGGTAGAAAATGCAGTCTTAGGTTTAGCATCTTCTGACAATTTGATCTGCCAATACCCTGCAGTCAAATCAAAAGTGCTTAAATACTTGGCAGATGCCAGTGTATCTATAAGCTCATCTGCCCTGGGTATAGGGTGAGCATCAGTTTTGGTTACCAAGTTGAGACCTCTATAGTCTACACAAAACCGCATTTCTTTCTTTCCATCTTTAGAATTGGGTTTTGGTACCAGTACCACAGGAGAAGCCCATGGACTGTCAGAGTGCTCAACCACTCCTAGTTCCAACATTTTCTGAACTTCTTGCTTTATGCAGTCCCTGACATGGTCAGGCTGCCTATAGATCTTACTTTTGACAGGTAGACTGTCTCCAGTATCTATAGTGTGCTCACACCAGGAAGTGGTGCCTGGCACAGTAGAGAAGAGTTCTGAAAATTGTCCTAGGAGATTTATGCAATTATCTTTCTGCTCAGCAGTAAGACAATCAGCCAAAACTACACCTTCCACAAGAGCATCTTGTTCTGTGGAAGAGAAGAGATCAGGTAGAGGATCACTGTCTTCTTCCTGTCCCTCATCAGTTGCCATGAGCAGGGTGAGATCAGCCCTGTCATAGTAGGGTTTCAGGCGGTTGACATGGAGCACCCTAAGAGGACTCCTGGCAGTGCCTAAGTCAACCAAGTAGGTGACTTCACCCTTCTTTTCAACAATTGTGTGGGGTCCACTCCATTTATCTTGGAGTGCTCTTGGGGCCACAGGCTCCAAGACCCACACTTTCTGCCCTGGTTGGTACTGAACCAAAACAGCCTTCTGATCATGCCATTGCTTCTGGAGCTCTTGGCTGGCCTGAAGGTTTTTACTGGCCTTTTTCATGTACTCAGCCATCCTTGATCTGAGGCCAAGTGCATAATCCACAATATCCTGCTTAGGAGCTTTTAAAGGTTGTTCCCAACCATCCTTTACAAGTGTGAGTGGACCCCTAACAGGGTGTCCAAAAAGAAGTTCAAAGGGGCTGAAGCCCACTCCTTTCTGGGGTACCTCCCTGTAGGCAAAAAGGAGGCATGGTAGAAGGATATCCCATCTCCTGCGGAGTTTTTCAGGGAGACCCATAATCATGCCTTTGAGAGTTTTATTAAATCTCTCCACCAGTCCATTTGTTTGTGGATGATAGGGTGTTGTGAACTTGTACGTTACACCACACTCCTTCCACATGGCCTTTAAGTATGCAGACATGAAATTGCTTCCTCTGTCTGATACCACTTCCTTTGGGAAGCCCACCCTGGAAAATATTCCCAGGAGGGCCTTTGCCACTGCAGGTGCTGTAGTGGTCCTTATAGGAATAGCTTCAGGATATCTTGTGGCATGGTCCACTACCACTAAGATAAACCTATTGCCTGAAGCAGTAGGAGGGTCAAGGGGGCCAACTATGTCAACCCCTACCCTTTCAAAGGGAACCCCAACCACAGGCAGTGGGATAAGGGGTGCCTTTGGGGTGCCACCTGTCTTGCCACTGGCTTGACAGGTTTCACAGGACTTACAAAATTCCTTTGTGTCCTCAGACATCCTAGGCCAATGAAACAGGGGAACAAGCCTGTCCCAAGTTTTCATTTGTCCTAGATGCCCAGCTAAGGGAATGTCATGTGCCAGTGTTAGGAGGAACTTTCTGTACTCCTGAGGAATCACTAATCTCCTGGCAGCTCCAGGTTTAGGATCCCTATGCTCAGTGTACAAGAGGTTGTCCTCCCAGTAAACTCTGTGAGAGTCACTGACATCCCCATTAGCCTGTTTGACAGCTTGCTGTCTGAGACCCTCTAATGTGGGACAGGTTTGCTGTGCCACACTCAGCTCCTCTCTGGCAGGCCCCCCTTCACCCAAAAGCTCAGCAGTGTCTGCTTCCAGCTCCTCTGGTGTAGGTTCTGCACAGGGAGGGAATTCTTCTTCCTCAGAATTAGAATCCACTGTAGAGGGAGGGATAGTAGGAAGTGGTTTGCTTCTACTAGCCCTAGCTTTAGGGAGCACTTGGTCCATTGTTCCAGGATCCAAGCTTCCCTGTCCTTTTTGCTTTTTGGCCTGAGCCCTTGTCAAAGCAAAAATATGCCCTGGGATGCCCAGCATTGCTGCATGGGCCTCCAACTCCACATCTGACCAAGCTGATGTCTCCAAATCATTCCCTAATAGACAGTCTACAGGTAAATCTGAAGCTACCACAACTTTCTTTGGACCAGTTACCCCCCCCCAGTTGAGATTTACAACAGCCATGGGGTGGCTTTGTGTTATGTTGTGAGCATCGGTTACTTGGTACTGGTGTCCAAGTATGTGTTGTTCAGGGTGCACCAGTTTCTCAATCACCATTGTGACACTGGCACCTGTGTCCCTGTAGGCCTGGACCTCAACACCATTTATTAGGGTTAGTTGCTTGTACTTCTCCAAGTTATGGGGGCAAGCAACCAAAGTGGCTAAATCAATAGCCCCTTCAGAGACTAAAGTAGCCTCTGTGGTCTCCCTAATCAGACCAACCCCAACTAAATTACCAAAAGTGAGCCCAGCTACTCCCTTGGATTGGCTATTAGTAGGTTTGCTCCCACCACCACTGTTATTAGTAGGGACACTAGGTGTAGCAGTAGGGGTTGTAGTGGTAGGAGCTGTGGTGCCTTTCTTTGGACAACTGGGATCTGTTGTCCAATGGCCTTTTATTTTACATAAATAGCACCATGGTTTCTTTTCCTTGTTCTGATTAAAGGAGGATTTGGACCCACCACCCCCACCAGAGTGTTTTTGTGGGCCTGATGAAGACTCATTTTTAGATTTGTCCCCACCCTTGTCAGAAGACTTACCATCCTTCTTTTTGTTGCCATCTTTGTCACCCCCTGTATGATCTTTTCTGTTCACTCTTGTTCTGACCCATTTGTCTGCCTTCTTTCCCAATTCTTGGGGAGAGGTCAGATCAGAGTCCACCAAGTACTGGTGCAACAAATCAGACACACAATTATTAAGAATATGCTCTCTCAGGATCAAGTTATACAGGCTGTCATAATCAGTAACTTTACTGCCATGTAACCACCCCTCCAAGGCCTTCACTGAATGGTCAATAAAATCAACCCAGTCTTGTGAAGACTCCTTTTTGGTCTCTCTGAACTTCATCCTGTACTGTTCAGTGGTTAAGCCATAACCATCCAGGAGTGCATTCTTAAGAACTTGGAAATTATTAGCATCATTTTCTTTTACAGTAAGGAGCCTATCCCTACCTTTTCCACTAAATGATAGCCATAGGATAGCAGCCCACTGCCTTTGAGGGACATCCTGTACAACACAGGCCCTCTCAAGTGCAGCAAACCACTTGTTAATGTCATCCCCCTCCTTATAAGGGGGAACTATCTTGTGCAGATTCCTGGAATCATGCTCTTTAACAGGATGACTATGGGGAATACTGCTGCTGCCACCATGGGTATCTAAACCCAACTTCTGTCTTTCCTTCTCTAATTCAAAAGACTGTCTATCCAAATCCAGCTGTTGCTTTTTAAGCTTCAGTCTGGTTTGTTCCACCCTCAACTTATTGAGTTCCCTCTCTAACATTCTGTCATCAGGGTTGGTGGGAGGGACATTCCTAGAAACAGAGGTATGATGGGAATGAACAGAAGGAGACCTGTCCCTTACAGAAGCCACCCTAACAGCTTGGCTGACAGAAACATTACTACCAGTATGGTGAGAATAAATGCTTTTGCTATGATGTGAGACAACACTATTTGTATGGTGTGGCTCATCATCATTACCTACTATGCAAGACCGTCTAGTAATGGGCAGGCTAGGAAGTTTCTTTCCTGAATCTTTTCCTGGGGGAGTCCCTGAATCAGATTGGGAACTATTAGGTACTTTTTCAACAGATGAGGCACCTATGGCCTTATCCTGTTCTCTAAGCATGTTGAGTAACAGTTCCAAGGAAGGATTCTTCCCTACACTCAAACCTCTCTCTATACAGAGACTCCTTGCTCTTTTCCAGCTAAGGTTGTCATATGCAAGTTTGGACAGATCAACATTTTGGCCTGTGCCAGACATTTTTAGAGAGAGTTAAAGTGATAGTAAAAGATAAAAAGTTTGTCAGAGCTTTTAGAAAGACAGAGAAAAAAACTTTTAAAACTTTTTAGAACTTTTTAGAAAGTTAGAAGTACTTTTCAGCACTTAGAAAAGAGTGAAAAGAGGAAATGCAAAACTTTTTGGCTATGTGTATATACACTGACCTTGTTTTGTATATTTTTCTCTTATGAAAAGTACAATGACAAGAGTGGTAAGTAGTCTCAAAGCACTTATCCCACCACTGCACAACCAATGTAGGAGGCTGGACTGGCTTGTAGTGAGTACCAAGGGGTACTTGCACCTTGCACCAGGCCCAGTTATCCCTTATTAGTGTATAGGGTGTCTAGCAGCTTAGGCTGATAGATAATGGTAGCTTAGCAGAGCAGCTTAGGCTGAACTAGGAGACGTGTGAAGCTACTACAGTACCACTTAGTGTCATATGCACAATATCATAAGAAAACACAATACACAGTTATACTAAAAATAAAGGTACTTTATTTTTATGACAATATGCCAAAGTATCTTAGAGTGTACCCTCAGTGAGAGGATAGGAAATATACACAAGATATATATACACAATAGCACAAATATGCAGTATAGTCTTAGAAAACAGTGCAAACAATGTATAGTTACAATAGGATGCAATGGGGAAACATAGGGATAGGGGCAACACAAACCATATACTCCAAAAGTGGAATGCGAACCACGAATGGACCCCAAACCTATGTGACCTTGTAGAGGGTCGCTGGGACTATTAGAAAATAGTGAGAGTTAGAAAAATAACCCTCCCCAAGACCCTGAAAAGTGAGTGCAAAGTGCACTAAAGTTCCTCTAAGGACAAAGAAGTCGTGTTAGAGGAATAATGCAGGAAAGACACAAACAAGCAATGCAACAACTGTGGATTTCCAATCTAGGGTACCTGTGGAACAAGGGGACCAAGTCCAAAAGTCACAAGCAAGTCGGAGATGGGCAGATGCCCAGGAAATGCCAGCTGCGGGTGCAAAGAAGCTTTTACTGGACAGAAGAAGCTGAGGTTTCTGCAAGAACGAAAAGGGCTAGAGAGTTCCCCTTTGGTGGAAGGATCCCTCTTGCCGTGGAGAATCGTGCAGAAGTGTTTTCCCGCCAAAATAGCGCCAACAAGCCTTGCTAGCTGCAAATTGTGCGGTTAGCGTTTTTGGACGCTGCTGAGGCCCAGGAGGGACCAGGAGGTCGCAAATTGGACCAGCAGAGAGAGGGGACGTCGAGCAAGACAAAGAGCCCTCTTTGAAGCAGGTAGCTCCCGGAGAAGTGCCAGAAACAAGCACTACAAGGATGCGTGAAACAGTGCTCGCTGAAGTTGCACAAAGGAGTCCCACGTCGCCGGAGACCAACTTAGAAAGTCGTGCAATGCAGGTTAGAGTGCCGTGGACGCAGGCTTGGCTGTGCACAAAGGATTTCCGCCGGAAGTGCACAGGGGCCGGAGTAGCTGCAAAAGTCACGGTTCCCAGCAATGCAGCCCAGCGAGGTGAGGCAAGGACTTACCTCCACCAAACTTGGACTGAAGAGTCACTGGACTGTGCGGGTCACTTGGACAGAGTTGCTGGATTCGAGGGACCTCGCTCGTCATGCTGAGATGAGACCCAAGGGACCGGTAATGCAGCTTTTTGGTGCCTGCGGTTGCAGGGGGAAGATTCCGTCGACCCACGGGAGATTTCTTCGGAGCTTCTGGTGCAGAGAGGAGGCAGACTACCCCCACAGCATGCACAAGCAGGAAAACAGTCGAGAAGGCGGCAGGATCAGCGTTACAGAGTTGCAGTAGTCGTCTTTGCTACTATGTTGCAGGTTTGCAGGCTTCCAGCGCGGTCAGCAGTCGATTCCTTATCAGAAGGTGAAGAGAGAGATGCAGAGGAACTCGGATGAGCTCTTGCATTCGTTATCTGAAGTTTCCCCAGAGACAGAGACCCTAAATAGCCAGAATAGAGGGCTTGGCTACCTAGGAGAGAGGATAGGCTAGCAACACCTGAAGGAGCCTATCACAAGGAGTCTCTGACGTCACCTGGTGGCACTGGCCACTCAGAGCAGTCCAGTGTGCCAGCAGCACCTCTGTTTCCAAGATGGCAGAGGTCTGGAGCACACTGGAGGAGCTCTGGACACCTCCCAGGGGAGGTGCAGGTCAGGGGAGTGGTCACTCCCCTTTCCTTTGTCCAGTTTCGCGCCAGAACAGGGCTAAGGGGTCCCCTGAACCGGTGTAGACTGGCTTATGCAGAATTGGGCACATCTGTGCCCAACAAAGCATTTCCAGAGGCTGGGGGAGGCTACTCCTCCCCTGCCTTCACACCATTTTCCAAAGGGAGAGGGTGTAACACCCTCTCTCAGAGGAAGTTCTTTGCTCTGCCATCCTGGGCCAGGCCTGGCTGGACCCCAGGAGGGCAGATGCCTGTCTGAGGGGTTGGCAGCAGCAGCAGCTGCAGTGAAACCCCAGGAAGGGCAGTTTGGCAGTACCAGGGTCTGTGCTACAGACCACTGGGATCATGGGATTGTGCCAACTATGCCAGGATGGCATAGAGGGGGCAATTCCATGATCATAGACATGTTACATGGCCATATTCGGAGTTACCATTGTGAAGCTACATATAGCTAGTGACCTATATGTAGTGCACGCGTGTAATGGTGTCCCCGCACTCACAAAGTTCAGGGAATTGGCTCTGAACAATGTGGGGGCACCTTGGCTAGTGCCAGGGTGCCCTCACACTAAGTAACTTTGCACCTAACCTTTACCAGGTAAAGGTTAGACATATAGGTGACTTATAAGTTACTTAAGTGCAGTGTAAAATGGCTGTGAAATAACGTGGACGTTATTTCACTCAGGCTGCAGTGGCAGGCCTGTGTAAGAATTGTCAGAGCTCCCTATGGGTGGCAAAAGAAATGCTGCAGCCCATAGGGATCTCCTGGAACCCCAATACCCTGGGTACCTCAGTACCATATACTAGGGAATTATAAGGGTGTTCCAGTAAGCCAATGTAAATTGGTAAAAATGGTCACTAGCCTGTTAGTGACAATTTGGAAAGAAATGAGAGAGCATAACCACTGAGGTTCTGATTAGCAGAGCCTCAGTGAGACAGTTAGTCACTACACAGGTAACACATTCAGGCACACTTATGAGCACTGGGGCCCTGGGTTACCAGGGTCCCAGTGACACATACAACTAAAACAACATATATACAGTGAAAAATGGGGGTAACATGCCAGGCAAGATGGTACTTTCCTACAAGTGGCAGGTGCATTTTTCAAACCAAAAGGCATTACAGTAAACTGGTAAGGTCCTCCAATGGTAGAAAATGCAGTCTTAGGTTTAGCATCTTCTGATAATTTGATCTGCCAATACCCTGCAGTCAAATCAAAAGTGCTTAGATACTTGGCAGATGCCAGTGTATCTATGAGCTCATCTGCCCTTGGTATAGGGTGAGCATCAGTTTTGGTTACCAAGTTGAGAGCTCTATAGTCTACACAAAACCGCATTTCCTTCTTTCCATCTTTAGAATGGGGTTTTGGTACCAGTACCACAGGAGAAGCCCATGGACTGTCAGAGTGCTCAACTACTCCTAGTTCTAACATTTTCTGGACCTCTTGCTTTATGCAGTCCCTGACATGGTCAGGCTGCCTATAGATCTTACTTTTGACAGGTAAACTGTCTCCAGTATCTATAGTGTGCTCACACCAAGAAGTGGTACCTGGCACAGTAGAGAAGAGTTCAGAGAATTGATCTAGGAGATTTATGCAAATATCTTTCTGCTCAGCAGTAAGACAATCAGCCAAAACTACACCTTCCACAAGAGCATTTTGATCTGTGGAAGAGAAGAGATCAGGTAGAGGATCACTGTCTTCTTCCTGTCCCTCATCAGTTGCCATGAGCAGGGTGAGATCAGCCCTGTCATAGTAGGGTTTCAGGCGGTTGACATGGAGCACCCTAAGGGGACTCCTGGCAGTGCCTAAGTCAACTAAATAGGTGACTTCTCCCTTCTTTTCAACAATTGTGTGGGGACCACTCCATTTATCTTGGAGTGCTCTTGGGGCCACAGGCTCCAAGACCCACACTTTCTGCCCTGGTTGGTACTGAACCAAAACAGCCTTCTGATCATGCCATTGCTTCTGGAGCTCTTGGCTGGCCTGAAGGTTTTTACTGGCCTTTTTCATGTACTCAGCCATCCTTGATCTGAGGCCAAGTACATAATCCACAATATCCTGCTTAGGAGCTTTTAAAGGTTGTTCCCAACCCTCCTTTACAAGTGTGAGTGGACCCCTAACAGGGTGTCCAAAAAGAAGTTCAAAGGGGCTGAAGCCCACTCCTTTCTGGGGTACCTCCCTGTAGGCAAAAAGGAGGCATGGTAGAAGGATATCCCATCTCCTGCGGAGTTTTTCAGGGAGACCCATAATCATGCCTTTGAGAGTTTTATTAAATCTCTCCACCAGTCCATTTGTTTGTGGATGATAGGGTGTTGTGAACTTGTACGTTACACCACACTCCTTCCACATGGCCATTAAGTATGCAGACATGAAATTGCTTCCTCTGTCTGATTCCACTTCCTTTGGGAAGCCCAACCTGGAAAATATTCCCAGGAGGGCCTTTGCCACTGCAGGTGCTGTAGTGGTCCTTAAAGGAATAGCTTCAGGATATCTTGTGGCATGGTCCACTACCACCAAGATAAACCTATTGCCTGAAGCAGTAGGAGGGTCAAGGGGGCCAACTATGTCAACCCCTACCCTTTCAAAGGGAACCCCAACCACAGGCAGTGGGATAAGGGGTGCCTTTGGGGTGCCACCTGTCTTGCCACTGGCTTGACAGGTTTCACAGGACTTACAAAATTCCTTTGTGTCCTCAGACATTCTAGGCCAATGAAACAGGGGAACAAGCCTGTCCCAAGTTTTCATTTGTCCTAGATGCCCAGCTAAGGGAATGTCATGTGCCAGTGTTAGGAGGAACTTTCTGTACTCCTGAGGAATCACTAATCTCCTGGCAGCTCCAGGTTTAGGATCCCTATGCTCAGTGTACAAGAGGTTGTCCTCCCAGTAAACTCTGTGAGAGTCACTGACATCCCCATTAGCCTGTTTGACAGCTTGCTGTCTGAGACCCTCTAATGTGGGACAGGTTTGCTGTGCCACACTCAGCTCCTCTCTGGCAGGCCCCCCTTCACCCAAAAGCTCAGCAGTGTCTGCTTCCAGCTCCTCTGGTGTAGATTCTGCACAGGGAGGGAATTCTTCTTCCTCAGAAGTAGAATTCACTGTAGAGGGAGGGATAGTAGGAAGTGGTTTGCTTCTACTAGCCCTAGCTTTAGGGAGCACTTGGTCCATTGTTCCAGGATCCAAGCTTCCCTGTCCTTTTTGCTTTTTGGCCTGAGCCCTTGTCAAAGCAAAAATATGCCCTGGGATGCCCAGCATTGCTGCATGGGCCTCCAACTCCACATCTGACCAAGCTGATGTCTCCAAATCATTCCCTAATAGACAGTCTACAGGTAAATCTGAAGCTACCACAACTTTCTTTGGACCAGTAACCCCCCCCCCCAGTTGAGATTTACAACAGCCACGGGGTGGCTAAGTGTGTTGTTGTGAGCATCGGTTACTTGGTGCTGGTGACCAAGTAGGTGTTGTACAGGGTGGACCAGTTTCTCTATGACCATAGTCACACTGGCACCAGTGTCCCTGTAGGCCTGAACCTCAACACCATTTATTAGGGGTAGCTGCTTGTACTTATCCATATTAAGGGGACAAGCAACTAAGGTGGCTAAATCAATAGCCCCCTCAGAGACTAACACAGCCTCTGTGGCCTCCCTAACAAGGCCAACCCCAACTAAATTACCAAAAGTGAGCCCAGCTACTCCCTTGGATTGGCTATTAGTAGGTTTGCTCCCACCACCACTGCTATTAGTAGGGACACTAGGTGTAGCAGTAGGGGTTGTAATGGTAGGAGCATAGGTGCCTTTCTTTGGACAACTGGGATCTGTTGTCCAATGGCCTTTTATTTTACATAAATAGCACCATGGTTTCTTTTCCTTGTTCTGATTAAAAGAGGATTTGGACCCACCACCCCCACCAGAGTGTTTTTGTGGGCCTGATGAAGACTCATTTTTAGATTTGTCCCCACCCTTGTCTGAAGACTTACCATCATTCTTTTTGTTGCCATCTTTGTCACCCCCTGTATGAACTTTTCTGTTCACTCTTGTTCTGACCCATTTGTCTGCCTTCTTTCCCAATTCTTGGGGAGAGGTCAGATCAGAGTCCACCAAGTACTGGTGCAACAAATCAGACACACAATTATTAAGAATATGCTCTCACAGGATTAAGTTATACAGGCTGTCATAATCAGTAACTTTACTGCCATGTAACCACCCCTCCAAGGCCTTCACTGAATGGTCAATGAAATCAACCCAGTCTTGTGAAGACTCCTTTTTGGTCTCTCTGAACTTTATCCTGTACTGGTCAGTGGTTAAGCCATAACCATCCAGGAGTGCATTCTTAAGAACTTGGAAATTATTAGCATCATTTTCTTTTACAGTAAGGAGCCTATCCCTACCTTTTCCACTAAATGATAGCCATAGGATAGCAGCCCACTGCCTTTGAGGGACATCCTGTTCAACACAGGCCCTTTCAAGTGCAGCAAACCACTTGTTAATGTCATCCCCCTCCTTATAAGGGGGAACTATCGTGTGCAGATTCCTGGAATCATGCTCTTTAACAGGATGACTATGGGGAATACTGCTGCTGCCACCATGGGTATCTAAACCCAACTTCTGTCTTTCCTTCTCTAATTCAAAAGACTGTCTATCCAAATCCAGCTGTTGCTTTTTAAGCTTCAGTCTGGTTTGTTCCACCCTCAACTTATTGAGTTCCCTCTCTAACATTCTGTCATCAGGGTTGGTGGGAGGGACATTCCTAGAAACAGAGGTATGATGGGAATGAACAGAAGGAGACCTGTCCCTTACAGAAGCCACCCTAACAGCTTGGCTGACAGAAACATTACTACCAGTATGGTGAGAATAAATGCTTTTGCTATGATGTGAGACAACACTATTTGTATGGTGTGGCTCATCATCATTACCTACTATGCTAGACTGTCTAGTAATGGGCAGGCTAGGAAGTTTCTTTCCTGAATCTTTTCCTGGGGGAGTCCCTGAATCAGATTGGGAACTATTAGGTACTTTTTCAACAGATGAGGCACCTATGGCCTTATCCTGTTCTCTAAGCATGTTGAGTAACAGTTCCAAGGAAGGATTCTTCCCTACACTCAAACCTCTCTCTATACAGAGACTCCTTGCTCTTTTCCAGCTAAGGTTGTCATATGCAAGTTTGGACAGATCAACATTTTGGCCTGTGCCAGACATTTTTAGAGAGAGTTAAAGTGATAGTAAAAGATAAAAAGTTTGTCAGAGCTTTTAGAAAGACAGAGAAAAAAACTTTTAAAACTTTTTAGAACTTTTTAGAAAGTTAGAAGTACTTTTCAGCACTTAGAAAAGAGTGAAAAGAGGAAATGCAAAACTTTTTGGCTATGTGTATATACACTGACCTTGTTTTGTATATTTTTCTCTTATGAAAAGTACAATGACAAGAGTGGTAAGTAGTCTCAAAGCACTTATCCCACCACTGCACAACCAATGTAGGAGGCTGGACTGGCTTGTAGTGAGTACCAAGGGGTACTTGCACCTTGCACCAGGCCCAGTTATCCCTTATTAGTGTATAGGGTGTCTAGCAGCTTAGGCTGATAGATAATGGTAGCTTAGCAGAGCAGCTTAGGCTGAACTAGGAGACGTGTGAAGCTACTACAGTACCACTTAGTGTCATATGCACAATATCATAAGAAAACACAATACACAGTTATACTAAAAATAAAGGTACTTTATTTTTATGACAATATGCCAAAGTATCTTAGAGTGTACCCTCAGTGAGAGGATAGGAAATATACACAAGATATATATACACAATAGCACAAATATGCAGTATAGTCTTAGAAAACAGTGCAAACAATGTATAGTTACAATAGGATGCAATGGGGAAACATAGGGATAGGGGCAACACAAACCATATACTCCAAAAGTGGAATGCGAACCACGAATGGACCCCAAACCTATGTGACCTTGTAGAGGGTCGCTGGGACTATTAGAAAATAGTGAGAGTTAGAAAAATAACCCTCCCCAAGACCCTGAAAAGTGAGTGCAAAGTGCACTAAAGTTCCTCTAAGGACAAAGAAGTCGTGTTAGAGGAATAATGCAGGAAAGACACAAACCAGCAATGCAACAACTGTGGATTTCCAATCTAGGGTACCTGTGGAACAAGGGGACCAAGTCCAAAAGTCACAAGCAAGTCGGAGATGGGCAGATGCCCAGGAAATGCCAGCTGCGGGTGCAAAGAAGCTTTTACTGGACAGAAGAAGCTGAGGTTTCTGCAAGAACGAAAAGGGCTAGAGAGTTCCCCTTTGGTGGAAGGATCCCTCTTGCCGTGGAGAATCGTGCAGAAGTGTTTTACCGCCAAAAGAGCGCCAACAAGCCTTGCTAGCTGCAAATTGTGCGGTTAGCGTTTTTGGACGCTGCTGAGGCCCAGGAGGGACCAGGAGGTCGCAAATTGGACCAGCAGAGAGAGGGGACGTCGAGCAAGACAAAGAGCCCTCTTTGAAGCAGGTAGCTCCCGGAGAAGTGCCAGAAACAAGCACTACAAGGATGCGTGAAACAGTGCTCGCTGAAGTTGCACAAAGGAGTCCCACGTCGCCGGAGACCAACTTAGAAAGTCGTGCAATGCAGGTTAGAGTGCCGTGGACCCAGGCTTGGCTGTGCACAAAGGATTTCCGCCGGAAGTGCACAGGGGCCGGAGTAGCTGCAAAAGTCACGGTTCCCAGCAATGCAGCCCAGCGAGGTGAGGCAAGGACTTACCTCCACCAAACTTGGACTGAAGAGTCACTGGACTGTGCGGGTCACTTGGACAGAGTTGCTGGATTCGAGGGACCTCGCTCGTCGTGCTGAGATGAGACCCAAGGGACCGGTAATGCAGCTTTTTGGTGCCTGCGGTTGCAGGGGGAAGATTCCGTCGACCCACGGGAGATTTCTTCGGAGCTTCTGGTGCAGAGAGGAGGCAGACTACCCCCACAGCATGCACAAGCAGGAAAACAGTCGAGAAGGCGGCAGGATCAGCGTTACAGAGTTGCAGTAGTCGTCTTTGCTACTATGTTGCAGGTTTGCAGGCTTCCAGCGCGGTCAGCAGTCGATTCCTTATCAGAAGGTGAAGAGAGAGATGCAGAGGAACTCGGATGAGCTCTTGCATTCTTATCTGAAGTTTCCCCAGAGACAGAGACCCTAAATAGCCAAAATAGAGGGCTTGGCTAAATAGGAGAGAGGATAGGCTATCAACAACCTGAAGGAGCCTATCACAAGGAGTCTCTGACGTCACCTGGTGGCACTGGCCACTCAGAGCAGTCCAGTGTGCCAGCAGCACCTCTGTTTCCAAGATGGCAGAGGTCTGGAGCACACTGGAGGAGCTCTGGACACCTCCCAGGGGAGGTGCAGGTCAGGGGAGTGGTCACTCCCCTTTCCTTTGTCCAGTTTCGCGCCAGAACAGGGCTAAGGGGTCCCCTGAACCGGTGTAGACTGGCTTATGCAGAATTGGGCACATCTGTGCCCAACAAAGCATTTCCAGAGGCTGGGGGAGGCTACTCCTCCCCTGCCTTCACACCATTTTCCAAAGGGAGAGGGTGTAACACCCTCTCTCAGAGGAAGTTCTTTGCTCTGCCATCCTGGGCCAGGCTTGGCTGGACCCCAGGAGGGCAGATGCCTGTCTGAGGGGTTGGCAGCAGCAGCAGCTGCAGTGAAACCCCAGGAAGGGCAGTTTGGCAGTACCAGGGTCTGTGCTACAGACCACTGGGATCATGGGATTGTGCCAACTATGCCAGGATGGCATAGAGGGGGCAATTCCATGATCATAGACATGTTACATGGCCATATTCGGAGTTACCATTGTGAAGCTACATATAGCTAGTGACCTATATGTAGTGCACGCGTGTAATGGTGTCCCCGCACTCACAAAGTTCAGGGAATTGGCTCTGAACAATGTGGGGGCACCTTGGCTAGTGCCAGGGTGCCCTCACACTAAGTAACTTTGCACCTAACCTTTACCAGGTAAAGGTTAGACATATAGGTGACTTATAAGTTACTTAAGTGCAGTGTAAAATGGCTGTGAAATAACGTGGACGTTATTTCACTCAGGCTGCAGTGGCAGGCCTGTGTAAGAATTGTCAGAGCTCCCTATGGGTGGCAAAAGAAATGCTGCAGCCCATAGGGATCTCCTGGAACCCCAATACCCTGGGTACCTCAGTACCATATACTAGGGAATTATAAGGGTGTTCCAGTAAGCCAATGTAAATTGGTAAAAATGGTCACTAGCCTGTTAGTGACAATTTGGAAAGAAATGAGAGAGCATAACCACTGAGGTTCTGATTAGCAGAGCCTCAGTGAGACAGTTAGTCACTACACAGGTAACACATTCAGGCACACTTATGAGCACTGGGGCCCTGGGTTACCAGGGTCCCAGTGACACATACAACTAAAACAACATATATACAGTGAAAAATGGGGGTAACATGCCAGGCAAGATGGTACTTTCCTACAGGTGGTAGTGGACCATGCCACAAGATATCCTGAAGCAATTCCTCTAAGGACCAATACAGCTCCTGCAGTGGCAAAAACCCTCCTGGGAATCTTTCCCAGGGTGGGTTTCCCAAAAGAGGTGGTATCAGACAGGGGTAGCAACTTTATGTCTGCATACTTGAAAGCCATGTGGAAGGAATGTGGTGTAACATACAAATTCCCCACAGCTTATCATCTACAAACAAATGGGCTGGTAGAGCGGTTTAATAAAACTCTCAAAGGAATGATAATGGGACTCCCTGAAAAACTCAGGAGGGGATGGGATGTCCTGTTACCTTGCCTCCTTTTTGCTTACAAGGAGGTACCCCAGAAAGGAGTGGGCTTCAGCCCCTTTGAACTCCTATTTGGACACCCTGTAAGAGGTCCCCTAACACTTGTGAAGGAAGGTTGGGAACAACCTTTAAAAGCTCCCAAGCAAGACATAGTGGACTATGTACTCGGCCTTAGATCCAGAATGGCTGAGTGCATGAAAAAGGCCAGTAAAAAACTTCAGGCGAGCCAAGAGCTCCAAAAGCAATTGCATGACCAGAAGGCTGTTCTGATTCAGTACCAACCAGGACAGAAGGTGTGGGTATTGGAGCCTGTGGCCCCAAGAGCACTCCAAGACAAATGGAGTGGGCCCAACATCATTGTTGAAAAGAAGGGAGAGGTCACCTATTTAGTTGATCTGGGCACTGCCAGGAGTCCCCTTAGGGTGCTCCATGTCAATCGCCTTAAACCCTACTATGACAGGGCTGATCTCACCCTGCCCATGGCAACAGATGAAGGACAGGAAGACGAGAGTGACCCTCTCCCTGATCTCTTCTCTTCCACAGAACAGGATGCTCTAGTGGAAAGTGTAGTTTTGGCAGACTGTCTTACTGCTGAGCAAAAAGACAACTGCATAAATCTCCTGGGTCAGTTTTCTGAACTCTTTTCTACTGTGCCAGGCACCACTTCTTGGTGTGAGCACACTATAGATACTGGAGACAGCATGCCTGTCAAAAGTAAGATCTATAGGCAGCCTGACCATGTCAGGGACTGCATAAAACAAGAAGTTCAGAAAATGCTTGAACTGGGAGTGGTTGAACATTCTGAAAGCCCATGGGCCTCTCCTGTGGTGCTTGTACCAAAGCCTCACTCAAAAGATGGGAAGAGAGATGAGGTTTTGTGTAGATTACAGAGGTTTTAACCAGGTAACAAAAACTGATGCTCACCCTATACCCAGGGCAGATGAGCTCATAGATACACTGGCATCTGCCGAGTATCTAAGCACCTTTGATTTGACTGCAGGGTATTGGCAGATCAAGTTATGAGAGGATGCAAAAGCAAAAACGGAATTTACGACTATTGTAGGGCACTACCAATTCACAGTAATGCCCTTTAGTTTGAAAAATGCACCTGCCACTTTTCAGAGGTTGGTGAATACAGTCCTGCAAGGGTTGGAGGCTTTTAGTGCAGCATATCTAGATGATATAGCTGTCTTTAGCTCCACCTGGGATGATCACCTGGTCCACCTATGGAACGTTTTGGAGGCCCTGCAAAAGGTAGGCCTCACTATCAAGGCTTCAAAGTGTCAGATAGGGCAGGGGAAAGTGGTTTATCTGGGACACCTGGTAGGTGGAGAACAGATTGCACCACTTCAGGGGAAAATCCAAACTATCATAGATTGGGTTCCCCCTACAACTCAGACCCAGGTGAGAGCCTTCTTAAGCCTCACTGGATATTACAGGAGGTTAATGAAGAACTATGGCTCCATTGCAGCCCCACTTAATGATCTCACTTCCAAGAAAATGCCTAAAAAGGTATTGTGGACAGCTAGCTGTCAGAAAGCTTTTGAGGAGCTGAAACAGGCCATGTGCACTGCACCTGTCCTAAAAAGCCCATGTTACTCCAAGAAATTCATTGTTCAAACTGATGCATCTGAATTAGGGGTAGGGGCAGTCTTATCACAACTCAATTCTGAGGGCCAGGATCAACCTGTTGCTTTTATCAGCAGGAGATTGACCCCTAGAGAAAAGCGTTGGTCTGCCATAGAGAGGGAGGCCTTTGCTGTGGTCTGGGCACTGAAGAAGTTGAGGCCATACCTGTTTGGCACTCACTTCATTGTTCAGACAGATCACAAACCTCTACTTTGGCTAAAACAAATGAAAGGAGAAAACCCTAAATTGTTGAGGTAGTCCATATCTCTACAGGGAATGGACTATACAGTGGAACATAGACCTGGGAGTACCCACTCCAATGCAGATGGACTCTCCAGATATTTCCACTTAGACAATGAAGACTCATCAGGTCATGTCTAGTCTTATTGTCCTTCGTTTGGGGGATGGGGGTTGTATAGGAAAGTACCATCTTGCCTGGCATGTTACCCCCATATTTCACTGTCTATATGTTGTTTTAGTGTATGTGTCACTGGGACCCTGCCAGCCAGGGCCCCAGTGCTCATATGTTTGCCCTGTATGTGTTCCCTGTGTGATGACTAACTGTCTCACTGAGGCTCTGCTAACCAGAACCTCAGTGGTTATGCTCTCTCTGCTTTCTAAATTGTCACTAACAGGCTAGTGACCAATTTCACCAATTCACATTGGCATACTGGAACCCCCTTATAATTCCCTAGTATATGGTACTGAGGTACCCAGGGTTTTGGGGTTCCAGGAGATCCCTATGGGCTGCAGCATTTCTTTTGCCACCCATAGGGAGCACTGACAATTCTTACACAGGCGTGCCACTACAGCCTGAGTGAAATAACGTCCACGTTATTCCACAGCCATTTACCACTGCACTTAAGTAACTTATAAGTCACCTATATGTCTAACCTTCACCTGGTGAAGGTTGGGTGCTAAGTTACTTAGTGTGTGGGCACCCTGGCACTAGCCAAGGTACCCCCACATCGTTCAGGGAAAATTCCCCGGACTTTGTGAGTGCGGGGACACCATTACACGCGTGCACCATACATAGGTCACTACCTATGTGTAGCGTCACAATGGTAACTCCGAACATGGCCATGTAACATGTCTAAGATCATGGAATTGTCACCGCAATGCCATTCTGGTATTGGGGAGACAATTCCATGTCCCCGAGTCTCTAGCACAGACCCGGGTACTGCCAAACTACCTTTCCCGGGGTTTCACTGCAGCTGCTGCTGCTGCCAACCCCTCAGACAAGTTTTTGCCCTCCTGGGGTCCAGCCAGGCCTGGCCCAGGAAGGCAGAACAAAGGACTTCCTCAGAGAGAGGGTGTTACACCCTCTCCCTTTGGAAAAAGGTGTCAGGGCTGGGGAAGAGTAGCCTCCCCCAGCCTCTGGAAATGCTTTGATGGGCACAGATGGTGTCCACCTCTGCATAAGCCAGTCTACACCGGTTCAGGGATCCCCCAGCCCTGCTCTGGTGCAAAACTGGACAAAGGAAAGGGGAGTGACCACTCCCCTGACCTGCATCTCCCAGGGAGGTGCCCAGAGCTCCTCCAGCGTGCCCCAGACCTCTGCCATCTTGGATTCAGAGGTGTGCTGGCACACTGGACTGCTCTGAGTGGCCAGGGCCAGCAGGTGACGTCAGAGACTCCTTCTGATAGGCTCTTACCTGTGTTACTAGCCTATCCTCCTTCCTAGGTAGCCAAACCTCCTTTTCTGGCTATTTAGGGTCTCTGCTTTGGGGAATTCTTCAGATACTGAATGCAAGAGCTCACCAGAGTTCCTCTGCATCTCTCTCTTCACCTTCTGCCAAAGGATCGACTGCTGACTGCTCAGGACGCCTGCAAAACCGCCACAAAGTAGCAAAGACGACTACTGCAACCTTGTATCGCTTATCCTGCTGCTTTCTCGCCTTTTTCCTGGTGGTGCATGCTCTGGGAGTAGCCTGTCTCCTTTCTGCACCAGGAGCTCTAAAGAAGTCTCACATGGGTCGACGGAATCTTCCCCCTGCAACCGCAGGCAACAAAAGACTGCATCATCGGTCCTCTGGGTCCCATCTCAGCACGACGAGCTTGGTCCCTGGAACTCAGCAACCCTGTCTAAGTGACTCCCACAGTCCAGTGACTCTTCAGTCCAAGTTTAGTGGAGGTAAGTCCTTGCATCCCCACGCTAGACTGCATTGCTGGGTACCGCGTGATTTGCAGCTGCTCCGGCTCCTGTGCACTCTTCCAGGATTTCCTTTGTGCACAGCCAAGCCTGGGTCTCCGACACTCTAACCTGCAGTGCACCACCTTCTGAGTTGTCCTCCGGCATCGTGGGACTCCCTTTTGTGTCTTCGGGTGGACTCCGGTTCACTCCTCTCCCAAGTGCCTGTTCCGGTACTTCTGCTGGTGCTGCCTGCTTCTGTGAGGGCTCCCTGACTGGCACTTAGAAGAAAGTGAACCAGAGTCCACGCAAAGTCACAAAAGGGAGTCCCACGATGCCGGAGGACAACTCAGAAGGTTGTGCACTGCAGGACGGAGTGCTGAGGACCCAGGCTTGGCTGTGCATGACTGAAATCCTGGAAGAGTGCACAGGAGCCGGAGCAGCTGCAAATCACGTGGTACACAGCTTTGCAGTCTAGCGTGGGGAGGCAAGGACTCACTTCCACCAAACGTGGTCTGAAGAGTCACTGGACTGTGGGAGTCACTTGGACAAAATTGCTGTGTTCCAGGGACCACGCTCGCCAGGATGAGAGGGGACCCAGAGGACCAGCGTTGAAGTCTTTTGGTGCCTGAGTTAGCAGGGGGAAGATTCCGTCGACCCATGGGAGATTTCTTCGGAGCTTCTGGTACAGGGTGAAGGCAGGCTACCCCCAGAGCATGCACCACCTGGAAACAGTTGAGAAAGACGTCAGGATTAGGCGCTACAATGTTGCTGGTAGTTGTCTTGCTACTTTGTTTCCGTTCTGCAGGCGTACTGGAGCAGTCAGCGGTCGATCCTTTGGTAGAAGGTGAAGAGGGAGATGCAGAGGAACTCTGGTGAGCTCTTGCATTCGTTATCTGAAGAATTCCCCAAAGCAGAGACCCTAAATAGCCAGAAAAGGAGATTTGGCTACCAAGGAAGGAGGATTGGCTACCAAGAGCGGTATGAGCCTATAAGAAGGAGCCTCTGACGTCACCTGCTGGCACTGGCCACTCTGAGCAGTCCAGTGTGCCCCCAACACCTCTGTTTCCAAGATGGCAGAGGTCTGGGACACACTGGAGGAGCTCTGGGCACCTCCCCTGGTAGGTACTGGTAAGGGGAGTGGTCACTCCCCTTTACTTTGTCCAGTTTCACGCCAGAGCAGGGCTGGGGGATCCCTGAACCGGTGTAGATTGGCTTATGCAGAGATGGGCACTATCTGTGCCCATCAAAGCATTTCCAGAGGCTGGAGGAGGCTACTCCTCCCCAGCCCTTCACACATATTTCCAAAGGGAGAGGGTGTAACACCCTCTCTCAGAGGAAATCCTTTGTTCTGCCTTCCTGGGCCAGGGCTGCCTGGACCCCAGGAGGGCAGAAACCTGTCTGAGGGATTGGCAGCAGCAGCAGCTGCAGTGCAGACTCCGGAAAGGCAGTTTGGCAGTACCCGGGTCCTGTGCTAGAGACCCGGGGGATCATGGAATTGTCCCCCCAACACCAGAATGGTATTGAGGGGACAATTCCATGATCTTAGACATGTTACATGGCCATGTTCGGAGATACCATTCTGACGCTATACATAGTTAGTGACCTATGTATAGTGCACACGTGTAATGGTGTCCCCGCACTCACAAAGTCCGGGGAATTTGCCCTGAACGATGTGGGGGCACCTTGGCTAGTGCCAGGGTGCCCACACACTAAGTAGCTTTGGTAAATGGCTGTGAAAAAACGTGGACGTTATATCACGCAGGCTGCAGTGGCAGTCCTGTATAAGAATTGTCAGAGCTCCCTATGGGTGGCAAAAGAAATGCTGCAGCCCATAGGGATCAACTGGAACCCCCATACCCTGGGTACCTCAGTACCATATACAAGGGAATAATATGGGTGTACCAGTATGCCAATGTGAATTGGTAAATTTAGTCACTAGCCTGTTAGTGACAAATCTGGAAAGCAGAGAGAGCATAACCACTGAGGTTCTAGTTAGCAGAGCCTCAGTGACACAGTTAGGCATCACACGGGGAACACATACAGGGCACATACTTATGAGCACTGGGCCCTGCCTGGCAAGGTCCCAGTGACACATAGACTAAAACAACATATATACTGTGAAATATGGGGGTAACATGCCAGGCAAGATGGTACTTTCCTGCACAACCCACCCCAAAAAATGGACAATAAGACTAGCCATGACCTGATGAGTCTTCATTGTCTAAGTGGAAATATCTGGAGAGTCCATCTGCATTGGAGTGGGTACTCCCAGGTCTATGTTCCACTGTATACTCCATTCCCTGTAGAGATATGGACTACCTCAACAATTTAGGGTTTTCACCTTTCATTTGTTTTAGCCAAAGTAGAGGTTTGTGGTCTGTCTGAACAATAAAGTGAGTGCCAAACAGGTATGGTCTCAACTTTTTCAGTGCCCAGACCACAGCAAAGGCCTCCCTCTCTATGGCAGACCAACACTTTTCACTAGGGGTCAACCTTCTGCTGATAAAAGCAACTGGTTGATCCTTGCCCTCAGAATTCAGTTGTGATAAGACTGCCCCTACCCCTAATTCAGATGCATCAGTTTGAACAATTAATTTTTTTGGAGCAACATGGGCTTTTTACGACAGGTACAGAGCACATGGCCTGTTTGAGCTCCTCAAAAGCTTTCTGACAGCTGGCTGTCCATAATACCTTTTTAGGCATTTTCTTACTTGTGTGATCATTAAGAGGGGCTGCTATGGAGCCATAGTTTTTAATGAATCTCCTGTAATACCATGTGAGGCCTAGGAAGGCTCTCACCTGGGTCTGAGTTGTAGGAGGAACCCAATCCATGATTGTCTGGATTTTCCCCTGTAGTGGTGCAATCTGTTCTCCACCTACCAAGTGTCCCAGATAAACCACCTTACCCTGCCCTATCTGGCAGTTTGAGGCCTTGATAGTGAGGCCTGCCTTTTGCAGGGCCACCAAAACTTTCCATAGGTGGACCAGGTGCTCATCCCAGGTGGAGCTAAAGACAGCAATATCATCTAGAAATGCTACACTAAAAGCCTCCAACCCTTGCAGGACTGTGTTCACCAACCTCTGAAAAGTGGCAGGTGCATTTTTCAAACCAAAGGGCATCACTGTAAATTGGTAGTGCCCTCCTATAGTTGAAAATGCAGTTTGGGGTTTAGCATCCTCTGCCAATTTGATCTGCCAATGCCCTGCAGTCAAATCAAAGGTGCTAAGATACTTGACAGATGCCAGTGTATCAATGAGCTCATCTGCCCTGGGTATAGGGTGAGCATCAGTTTTTGTTACCTGACTGAGACCTCTGTAGTCTACAAAAAAACTCATCTCCCTATTTCCAACTTTGGTGTGAGGTTTTGGTACAAGCACCACTGGGCTAGCCCATTGGCTTTCAGAAGGCTCAATCACTCCGAGATCCAACTTCTTCTGTACCTCTTGTTTTATACAGTCCCTGACATGGTTAGGCTGCTTATAAATCTTACTCTTGACAGGCAAGCTGTCTCCAGTATCAATTGTGTGTTCACACCAAGATGTTGTACCTGGCACAATTGAAAAGAGGTCAGAAAACTTTCCAAGGAGATTGATGCAGTTGTCTTTCTGTTCTGCAGTCAGACAATCTGTCAAAACGACTCCCTCCACTAAATCATCAGTTTCAGTGGTGGAAAAGAGATCAGGGAGAGGGTCACTCTCTTCTTCCTGTCCCTCATCTGTTGCCATGAGCACGGTGAGATCAGCCCTGTCATAGTAGGGTTTTAGGTGGTTGACATGAATCACCCTAAGGGGACTCCTAGCAGTGCCCAGGTCTACCAAATAGGTAACCTCACCCTTTTTCTCAACAATTAGATGGGGTCCACTCCATTTGTCCTGGAGTGCTCTTGGGGCCACAGGCTCCAATACCCACACCTTCTGTCCTGGTTGGTACTGGATCAGAACAGCCTTCTGATCATGCCATTGCTTTTGCAGCTCCTGGCTGGCCTGAAGGTTTTTACTGGCCTTTTTCATGTAGTCGGTCATTCTGGATCTAAGGCCAAGTACATAGTCCACTATGTCCTGTTTAGGAGCTTTTAAAGGTTGTTCCCAACCCTCCTTCACAAGAGTGAGTGGACCTCTTACAGGGTGTCCAAAGGGGAGTTCAAAGGGGCTGAAGCCCACTCCTTTCTGGGGTACCTCCCTGTAAGCAAAAAGGAGGCAAGGTAACAGGACATCCCATCTCCTCCTGAGTTTTTCAGGGAGTCCCATTATCATACCTTTGAGAGTTTTATTAAACCTCTCTACCAGTCCATTAGTCTGTGGGTGATAAGGAGTGGTGAACTTGTAGGTAACACCACACTCCTTCCACATTGCTTTCAAGTATGCAGACATGAAGTTGCTACCCCTGTCCGATACAACCTCTTTAGGGAAACCCATCCTGAAAAGATTCCCAGGAGGGCCTTTGCCACTGCAGGTGCTGTAGTGGTCCTTAGAGGAATTGCTTCAGGATATCTTGTGGCATGGTCCACAACCACCAAGATAAACCTATTGCCTGAAGCAGTAGGAGGGTCAAGGGGGCCAACTATGTCAACCCCTACCCTTTCAAAGCGCACCCCAACCACAGGTAGTGGAATTAGGGGGGCCTTTGGAGTTCCACCAGTCTTGCCACTGGCTTGGCAGGTCACACAAGACTTGCAAAAATCATTAGTGTCCTCTGACATCCTAGGCCAGTGAAACAAGGGGACAAGTCTTTCCCATGTTTTGATCTGGCCCAAATGCCCAGCCAAAGGAATGTCATGTGCAAGAGTTAGGAGGAACTCTCTGTACTGCAGGGGAATGACCAATCTCCTGGCTACTCCAGGTTTTGGGTCCCTTGCCTTGGTGTACAAGAGGTTGTCCTCCCAGTAAACTCTATGGCTGTCACTGACATCCCCATGTTGCTGCTTGACAGCTTGCTGTCTGAGACCCTCTAATGTGGGACAGGTTTGCTGTGCCACACTCAGCTCTTCCCTGGCAGCCCCCCCCCCCTCCACCCAAAAGCTCAGAAGTGTCTGCTGCCAGCTCATCTGGTGAAGGTTATGTACAGGGAGGAAATTCTTCCTCCTCAGAAGGAGAATCATCTGTAGAGGGAGGGATCGTGGGTAAGGATTTACCCTTTCTACCCCTAGCTCTAGGGAGCACTTGGTCCATTGTTCCAGGATCCGAGTTACCCTGTCCTATTTGCTTTTTGGCCTGAGTCCTGGTTAAAGCAAAAATATGCCCAGGAATGCCCATCATTACTGCATGAGCCTCCAACTCTACTTCTGCCCAAGCTGATGTCTCTAAATCGTTCCCTAGTAGACAGTCTACAGGTAAATCTGAGGAAACCACAACTTTCTTTGGACCAGGAACCCTCCCCCAGTTGAGATTCACAACAGCCATGGGGTGGCTAAGATTGTTGTTATGAACGTCTGTCACTTGGTACTGCTGACCAAGTAGGTGTTGTTCAGGGTGGACCTAGTTTCTCTATGACCATAGTAACACTGGCACCTGTGTCCCTGTAGGCCTGAACCTCAACACCATTTATTAGGCGAAGTTGCTTGTACTTATCCATTTTAAGGGGACAAGCAACCAAGGTGGCCAAATCAATGGCACCTTCAGAGACTAAAACAACCTCAGTGGTCTCCCTAACAAGACCAAACGCAACTACATTGCCAATAGTGAGCCCAGCTACACCCTTGGATTGGCTATTTGTAGGTTTCCCACCACTACTGCTATTACTAGGGACACTAGAATTTGCAGCAGGGGTTGTGGCAGTGGGAGGTTTGGTGCTTTTCTTTGGACAACTGGAATCAGTTGCACAATGGCCTTTGAGTTTACACAAACAACACCAAGGCTTTTTAGGTTGATTATTGGAAGAGGATTTGGACCTACCACCCCCACCAGAGGGTTTTTGTGGGCCTAATGAAGACTCAGTATTTTTACCTTTGTCCCCACCCTTGTCAGAAGACTTACCATCCTTCTTCTTGCCATCCTTGTCACCCCCTGTATGAACATTTCTGTTCACTCTTGTTCTGACCCACTTGTCTGCCATCATTCCCAATTCTTGGGGAGAGGTCAGATCCGAGCCCACTAGGTATTGGTACAACAAGTCAGACACACAGTTATTCAGAATATGCTCTCTCAGAATAAGATTATACAGGCTTTCATAGTCAGATACTTTACTGGCATGTAAACACACCTCCAAGGCCTTCACTGAACAGTCTACAAAATCTGTCCAGTCTCGAGAGGACTCTTTTCTGGTGTCTCTGAACTTTATCCTGTTTGTTCAGTGGTTAAGCCAAATCCATCCAAGAGTGCATCCTTCAATACTGTGAAATTGTTAGCTTCACTTTCTATAACAGTAAGGAGCCTATCCCTACCCTTTCCAGTTAAAGATAGCAACAAAAGTGCAGCCCACTGCCTTTGAGGGACCTCTTAAGTGCAGCAAACCACTTGTTGATGTCATCCCCCTCCTTGTCAGGGGGGACTATCTTGTGCAGATTCCTGGAATCATGCTCTCTAACAGGATTACTATCAGGAATACTGCTGCTGCCACCATGGGGTCCTAACCCCATCCTCTTTCTTTCCTTCTCAATGTCTAGGGATTCCCAATCTAAGGCCAGTTGTTGTTGTTTAAGCTTCAGTCTGGTCTATTCAACCCTCAACTTTTTGAGTTCCCATTCTAACAAGTTATCCTCAGGGTGGGTGGGTTCGCAATGCTTTGACACAGATGACAAATTGGAAACTTCAGAGGGGGATCTGTCCCTATCTGTCTGGACCCTGGTAACGTGGCCTCTAGGAATAAAGGATGTCCTACTGTGATGGGACCCTCCATTACTGCCAACATTACTAGGTGTCCTGCTAGGGGGCAGACCCTTGACAGAACCCTCCCCAGCTTCCTTAGGGGATTCCTCTGAATCAGACTGGGAAGCTTCTATTAACCTCCCATTGGATGGACCAGACTGTTCTTGGTCATTCACCATAAGCATGTTATACAAAAACTCTTTTGTAGGGTTCTTTACTATAACTTAACCTCTATCTAGGCAGAGACTTCTTAAGTTCTTGTAATTCAAAATGTCATAAGTAGCATTGACAGTTTTGGGAGCAGAATCTACCACAGACATGATAGCAAAAGGTTTAGAGATAGTGAGAAGAAAGAAAAGGTTTCAGAACTTTAGAAAGCACAGAGATAAAAAACTTTTTCGAACATTTAGAAAACTTTTAGAAGTTTTAAGAAACTTTTCAGAACTTTGTAAAAAGTTTTAGAGAAGAAAAGCAAACTTTTTTTTTGTTAAGTGTACATACACTAAACTGTTTGGTATATGATTCTCTTATGAAAAGTGGTAAGTAGTTACAAGTACTTATCCCACTGCTGCACAACCAATGTAGGAGGCTGGCTGGCTTGTAGTGGGTACCAGAGGTACTTACACCTTGTGTCAGGTCCACTTATCCCTTATTAGTGTAGAAGAGGTGTTTCTAGCAGCTTAGACTGATAGAAGGTAGCTATGGCAAAGCAGCTTAGGCTGAACTAGGAGACATGTAAAGCTCCTACTATACCACTTATATCATGTGCACAATATCATAAGAAAACACAATACACAGAGTTACTAAAAATAAAGGTACTTTATTTTTATGACAATATGCCAAAAGTATCTCAGTGAGTACCCTCAGTAAGAAGGTAAGTACTATACACAAGTTATATGTACACAAACCAAAGTTAGGTAAGTAATAGCAAGAAAAGTAATGCACAGTGTAGAATTACAATAGATTGCAATAGGAGCACATAGGTATAGGGGCAACACAAACCATATACTCCAAAAGTGGAATGCGAACAACGAATGGACCCCAGACCTATGTGAGCTTGTAGAGGGTTGCTGGGCTGTAAGAAAACAGTGAGGGTTAGAAAAATACCCCACCCCAAGACCCAGAAAAGTAGGAGTAAAGTGTACCTACTACCCCCAGAGAGCACAGAGGTCGTGATAGGGGGATTCTGCAGGAAGAACAAACACCAACAGTGCACTGACAACCGATTTCCGGACCTGAGTACCTGTAAGACAAGGGGACCAACTCCAATAGTCGCGACAGTGTCCAGGGGGCAGGAGCCCAGGAAACCCCAGCTGAAGGTGCAAGGAAGCTGCCACCAGTTGGAAAAAGCTTGGAGTTGTTCAAGAAAGAAGAGAACTAGGGACTTCTCGTTTGGAAGACGGATGCCACACATCGCGATGAAACTTGCAGAGGTGATCCCACACAGAAAGACTGCAAACAAGTCTTGCT
Source organism: Pleurodeles waltl (assembly GCF_031143425.1). Classification (NCBI taxonomy): domain Eukaryota; kingdom Metazoa; phylum Chordata; class Amphibia; order Caudata; family Salamandridae; genus Pleurodeles; species Pleurodeles waltl. The sequence goes on from NC_090446.1 coordinate 147,414,624, forward strand.
AGCTGCAAGGGTTGCAGTAGATGTTTTTGGGTGCTGCTGAGGACCAGGAAGGACCAAGATGTCGCCTTTTGTAGGAGGAGACAGAAGGGGCACTCAGCAACTCAGAGAGCCCTCACAGAAGCAGGCAGCACCCACAGAAGTACCCCAACAAGCACTTAGAAGAAAAGTGAACCGGAGTCCATGCAAAGTCACAAAAGGGAGTCCCACGACGCTGGAGGACAACTCAGAAGGTTGTGCACTGCAGGACAGAGTGCTGGGGACCCAGGCTTGGCTGTGCAGAAAGGAAATCCTGGAAGAGTGCACAGGAGCCGGAGCAGCTGCAAATCACGGGGTACGCAGCTTTGCAGTCTAGCGTGGGGAGGCAAGGACTTACCTCCACCAAACTTGGACTGAAGAGTCACTGGACTGTGGGAGTCCCTTGGACAGAGTTGCTGTGTTCCAGGGACCAGGCTCGTCAGGATGAGAGGGGACCCAGAGGACCAGTGTTGCAGTCTTTTGGTGCCTGCATTAGCAAGGGGAAGATTCTGTTGACCCACAGGAGATTTCTTCGGAGCTTCTGGTGCAGGGTGAGGGCAGGCTACTCCCAGAGCATGCACCACCTGGAAACCGTTGAGAAAGGCGGCAGGATTAGGCGTTACAATGTTGCTGGTAGTCGTCTTGCTACATTGTTGCAGTTTTGCAGGAGTGCTGGAGCAGTCAGCGGTCGATCCTTTGGTAGAAGATGAAGAGGGAGATGTAGAGGAACTCTGGTGAGCTCTTGCATTCGTTATCTGAAGAATTCCCCAAAGCAGCGACCCTAAATAGCCAGAAAAGGAGGTTTGGCTACCAAGGACGGAGGATTGGCTACCAAGAGAGGTATGAGCCTATCAGAAGGAGCCTCTGACGTCACCTGATGGCACTGGCCACTCAGAGCAGTCCAGTGTGCCCCCAACACCTCTGTTTCCAAGATGGCAGAGGTCTGGGACACACTGGATGAGCTCTGAGCACCGCCCCGGGAGGTACTGGTCAGGGGAGTAGTCACTCCCCTTTCCTTTGTCCAGTTTTGCGCCAGAGCAGGGCTGGGGGATCCCTAAACCAGTGTAGACTGGCGTATGCAGAGATGGGCACCATCTGTGCCCATCAAAGCATTTCCAGAGGCTGGGGGAGGCTACTCCTCCCCAGCCCTTCACACCTATTTCCAAAGGGAGAGGGTGTAACACCCTCTCTCAGAGGAAATCCTTTGTTCTGCCTTCCTGGGCCAGGGCTGCCTGGACCCCAGGAAGGCAGAAACCTGTCTGAGGGGTTGGCAGCAGCAGCAGCTGCAGTGCAGACCCCGGAGAGGCAGTTTGGCAGTACCCGGGTTCTGTACTAGAGACCCGGGGGACCATAGAATTGCCCCCCCAACACCAGAATGGTATTGGGGTGACAATTCCATGATCTTAGACATGTTACATGGCCATGTTCGGAGGTACCATTGTGACTCTATACATAGATAGTGACCTATGTATAGTGCACATGTGTAATGGTGTCCCCGCACTCACAAAGTCTGGGGAATTTGCCCTGAACGATGTGGGGGCACCTTGGCTAGTGCCAGGGTGCCCACACACTTAGTAACTTTGCACCCATCCTTCACCAGGTGAAGGTTAGACATATTGGTGACTTATAAGTTACCTATGTGCAGTCGTAAATGTCTGTGAAATAACATGGACGTTATTTCACGCAGGCTGCAGTGGCAGGCCTGTGTAAGAATTGTCAGAGCTCCCTATGGGTGGCAAAAGAAATGCTGCAGCCCATAGGGATCTCCTGGAACCCCAATACCCTGGGAAGCTCAGTACTATTTACAAGGGAATTATATGGGTGTACCAGTATGCCAATGTGAATTGGTAAATTTAGTCACTAGCCTGTTAGTGACAAATTTGGAAAGCAGAGAGAGCATAACCATTGAGGTTCTGGTTAGCAGAGCCTCAGTGAGACAGTTCGGCATCACACAGGGAAAAATACAGGGCACATACTTATGAGCACTAGGGCCCTGCCTGGCTGGGTCCCAGTGACACATAGACTAAAACAACATATATACAGTGAAATATGGGGGTAACATGCCAGGCAAGATAGTACTTTCCTACAGTCACTAAAATAAAGTACCTTTATTTTTAGTAACTCTGAGTATTGTCTTTCTTATGAAATAATACCTATGTGATATAAGTGGTATAGTAGGAGCTTTGCATGTCTCCTAGTTCAGCTTAGCTGATCTGCAATAGCTACCTCTATCACTCTAAGCTGCTAGAATACTACTGATCTACTAATAAGGGATAATTGGACCTTGCACAAGGTGTAAGTACCATTGGTACCCACTATAAGCCAGGCCAGCCTCCTACATAAGCCTACTGCTCCGCCATACTACCACAAAATAGAGCATTAGAATTATCTAATTTTTCCACTATCAACCTCTAAGGGGAACCCTCGGACTCTGTGCACACTATCTCTCACTTTGAGAGGGTATATACAGAGCCAACTTCCTCCAGTCAGACTGTCTGAATATTTTATTCTTGACAGGCATACTGTCTCCTGTGTCCACATCATGGGTACACAGGAGAATCTGACCAGGGGTCAAGAAAAAGAGCTCAGCAAACTGCTGGAGGACCATCCTGCACTCAGCTTGCTGTTGGCCATGGAAGGTGTCTGAATAGACAACTCCATCTACTGAGCCATCTTTAGTGTCAGTGGAGAGGAGATCAGGGAGATGTTCAATCTCTGCTTCCTGGTCCTCACCCATAACCATGAACATGTTTACATCTGTCCTGTCATGATAGAGCTGAAGGTGGTTAACATAGACCACCCTTTTGGGGCTCCTGATAGTGCCAAGGTCCACCAGGTAGGTGACCTGACTCTTTTTCTCTAGGACTGAGTAAGAGCCACTCCATTTGCCCAGAAGTGCCCTGGGAGCCACAGGCTCCAGAACCCAGACTTCCTGCCCTGGCTGAAACTCAACCATACCAGCCTTTTGATCATAGCACAACTTCTGGAGTTGTTGGCTAGCCTCAAGGTTTTTGCTGGCCTTTTCCATGTACTCTGCCATCCTTAAACATAGGCCTAGTACATAGTCCACCGCATCTTATTTAGGCTGATGGAGAGGTCTCTCCCAGCCTTCTTTTACAAGTGCTAGTGGTCCCCTGACAGGATCACCAAACAGAAGCTCAAAGGGGGAAAACCATACTCCCTTCTGTGGCACCTCTCTCTAAGCAAAAAGCAGGCATGGCATCTCCTTTTGAGCTTTTCAGGGAGCCCCATGATCATGCCTTTCAATGTCTTGTTAAATCTTTCTACAAGACCTTTGGTTTGTGGATGGTACGGTGTGATGAATTTGTAAGTCACCCCACGCTCATTCCACATGTGCTTCAGGTAAGCTGAAATGAAGTGGGTACCTCTTTCAGAAACCACCTCCTTAGGAAATCCCACTCTGGTAACAATACCAATGAGTGCTTTAGCTACTGCAGGCGCAGTAGTGGACCTAAGGGGAATTGTTTCAGGGTACCTGGTAGCATGATCCACTACTACCAGAAAATATGGGCTCCCTGATGTTGTGAGAGGTTCCAGTGGACCCACTATGTCCACTCCCACTTTATCAAAGGGGACCCCCATCACTGGAAGTGGAATGAGGGGTGGCTTTGGATGGCCACCTGTCTTACCACTGGCTTGACAGGTGACACAGGAGGTGCAAAACTCCTTAACCTACTGGGACTTATTGGGTCAATACAAATGGTTGACTAATCTCTCCTAAGTCTTGGTTTGTCCCAAATGCCCAGCAAGGGGAATGTCATGGGCTAAGGTCAGTATGAACTCCCTAAACACCTCAGGCACTACCACTCTCCTAGTGGCACCAGGTTTGGGATCTCTTGCCTCGGTGTAAAGGAGTCCATCTTCCCAATAGACCCTGTGGGTTCCACTGACAGTTCCTTTTTCTTGCTCAGCTTCTTGCTGTCTTAGGCCTTCAAGAGTGGGACAAGTTACTTTCCCCTTACACAGCTATTCACTTGAGGGTCCCCCTGGGCCCAAGAGCTCAACCCGGTAAAATGACAAAGATATGTAGAGATGATAAGGACTATGAGAATAGGTGGTCGTACACCTTTGCCAAAATATTTGATGGCATATCAACCAAACTTCTGAATGCCCAATATAAGGGAGGAAAGGGATCTAACAGGCAGTGAATCAGATTTTTCAGCCACGTCAGAAGAACAGGTAACAAATGATTTATATAGTGACAATATAAGTACTTCTTCAAGTGTGGATGAAATGGCGTCCTCCAGTTTTTTACGGGAGGCAAAGAGGTTCAGGTTGGGAAACAAAAGAAACTTTTCTGACAGGATCCCTCCAAACCAACAAAAAGAACACAAAGGGGCAAAAGGAAGAATAGAAACACCAGGGGCAAAGGTGGTACAAACCAGTTCTGCCAAGTCCAGAAACCAGAACAATTAATAACAATGTTTCCTCAGGGTGGGAGTGCATCTGCCAATTTTGTTGAAAATGATAACATCTCTATTGTCAACTTATCTGATTATGTAGTAACACAAGATCAAATAAATGTGTTAGGAAGAGGTTTGGGATTTTGTCCATCCAACTATTGTGATATGACTCAGGTTCATATAGATTTGTTCAAATTTTTGAGACAACTAAAACTTAAAAATTATTTTCTTGAGAAATCTAATAAACAACAAATTTGCTCAATAAATTCACCACCAAGTAACTATACAATTAAGAATATTGAAGATGTCCAAGTCCTACTCTCTTTGGATGATACAGATATTGGTGATTTGGATAGACAACAAATAGTGGAAGATCTAAGGATTAGGCAAGATCTATCCTTAGATAGTGGATTGAAACCAAGATCTATTTTTCAGCCTGTCTTATCCATGGATAATGTTATAGATACTTTTGGTAAACTGGTCAAGGAAGATCTGCACAGACAAGATAATTAGGGAGGGCAAATCACATATGACATATAATATGACACAAGCAGAGAAGAAAGCTCTAAAAGATCGAAGTGAGAATAAGACGATAGTCATTAAGGAAGCTGATCAAGGTGGCAATATTGTCATTTTGAAGAGATCTGACTATGATGAGGATATCATTGACAGTTAACGGATATAATTTCATATACCAAGTTAGGTGAAAAACTGATTGATGAAATTGTAGGTAAACTGACCACAATTTTACAAATGAGGCGAGATCAATGTTTATTTTCAGATTTGTAGTACAGGTATATATTAAACACATACCCTATGGCTCCATGTATATATATATTACCAAAAATTCATAAGAATCGTACATCACCGCCTGGAAGACCTATTATTTCAAGTATTGGTTCTCCTACCGAAAGACTTTCAGAATACACAAATATCTATTTACAACTGATTGTTAAAAATCTTCCATCCTTCTTACAGGACACGAAAGAGGTCCTCAATAAACTGGAAGATATATCATGGACATCAGAAATGACATGGGTAACATTGGATGTTAGTTCACTGTATACCTGTATACCCAAAACAAGAGGATTGGAAGCTGTCCATCATTTTCTTTCCAATCGATCAGCCTCCCACTTAGAACATACAAACATGTTGATCAACATGATTTAATTCATACTAGACAATAATGTATTTAAACATGAGGAAGATTGGTATCGACAAGTCCAGGGAGTTGCTATGGGATCCCGTTTTTCACTATCATATGCAAACTTGTATATGGGTTTCTATGAACAGAAACATATTTGGAAAAGGGGTCCTCAACATTTAACAGAACATACATTCTTCTGGGGAGATATATTGATGATCCTATTAATTTGGACGGGACCTGAATCTCTACTATTGGAGTTTTGTACCTATCTTACTGCAAATGATTTTAACTTACAAATGACTTTTGGATATAGCAAGGATACCATCTGTTTTTTGGATACACAGCTTACCATTAAAGGTAGCACAGTACAGACAAGAATTTGTCGTAAGTCTACCGCATGTAATGCATTACTACATGCGAATAGTTCTCATCCTAATTCTCAACTGGCAGCCATACCATATGGAGAGAGGACTAGGATAAAAAGAAATTGCAGTGAAATGCATATATGTGAAGTAGAGTTAGACTGTTTGGAAAATAGATTTCTACAAAGGGGATACAATAAATAAATTGTGTCAGCAGCCAGACAGAGGATCATTAAAGTACTTACAAAATCTAAACAAACAAAGGAAACACAAAAAAGGAACTATCATTCAATTTGGTTACTTTCTGTACACCTTTCAGTAACAATAGTGATGACATTTATAAAACACTACGTAGGCATTGGAATATTCTATGTACTGATGATACTTTATACCGTGTCATTCCTCATAAACCAAAGATGATACACAAAAGAGGAAAAACGATTAAGGATATGGTTTGCAGAAGTTAACTGTCCCCTATAAAAGATGACAGGGAAACATGGCTGCCCACACGACCATGTGGCTTCTATAAATGTGGTTGCTGCAATATGTGCAGTATAGCACTACATAGGACCTTTAGTTTCACTTTTAATGGTAGCAACACATAAAATAAATACCTTTATCAACTGTAATTCAAGATATGTGGTTTATATTCTACTCTGTGAATGTGGTAAAGTCTATGTGGGCAGTACAATTCGGGCACTAAAAGAAAGGATACAAGAACATATGCATTCACTGAGAAATAGTGATCCATCACCTCCTTTGGTGCGACATATTGTCGAGGAACATTTAACATCAGATACTCCACAGATTATATAAATGGGGATTAGCCATACCATAGCTAACCCTAGAGGGGTAGATCGCATTTTGGAATTAAGAAAAAATTAGGCAAGATGGATCATTAGATTAAAAACGGTGGAATTAGGTATGAACATTGATAATGAGATGCACCATTTCCTTTAGTCACTTGTACAATAATTACATATAGATATATGATGTGGTTGGTCAATCTGTTTTTACTAATACATGTGGAAAAGAGTAATATGTTGCTTATGATTAGACAACTTTCATTCAAATTATATAAATAATGATATTTGCTATTACAGTACTTAGAGGGTCATTACGACCTTGGCGGTATAAGGCGCTTACCGCCGTGCAGAAGACCGCCAATACACCGCCGCGGCGGCGGAATTCCGCCACAGCTATTATGACACACATCTCGGAATCCGCCGAAATTCAGACACCCACACAACACCGCCACACCAAAGGTCAGCGATAAACATGCGGAAACAAATCCTCCACCTCCACGCCAACAGAAACACGCCCATGCTATTACGACCCACAAATCCACGCGGCGGTCTTTCAACCGCGGTATTCCATTGGCGGTACACACCGCCGCGCTCAAAATACACACACATCTACAAAACACCGCCACATTGGACAATTACAAATACACACACCTGATACACATACACACACCACTCCCACACACCCATTACAATATAAAACACACACCCACATCACACACAAACCCCTACGACCACAATTTCTGAGAGAAGGCCAGAGAGAGACAGCACAGAATAGAGAACCCCATCACACAGAGGCACACTACACCATCACCCACACAACACCCACGCACAAAACACCACATACCACAACACTCACCACACTCATCAACACATACACCACCCCACACATAACACACACCACCCCATGGCACGCCAAAGACACCCCCGCTTCTCCGAGGAGGAGCTCAGGGTCATGGTCGAGGAAATCATCCGGGTAGAGCCACAGCTATTTGGCTCACAGGTACAGCACACATCAATAGCCAGGAAGATGGAGCTATGGCAAAGAATAGTCGACAGGGTCAACGCTGTGGGACAGCACCCAAGAAATAGGGAGGACATCAGGAAGAGGTGGAACGACCTACGGGGGAAGGTGTGTTCCACGGTATCCAGGCACCACATCGCGGTACAGCGGACTGGCGGCGGACCCCCACCTCCTCCGCCAGAATTTACAACATGGGAGGAGCAGGTCTTGGCGATCCTGCATCCTGAGGGCCTCGCAGGAGTCGTTGGAGGAATGGACTCTGGTAAGTCTCATCGTCACTACTTCATCCCCCCCACCCCACCAGCATGCCAACTCATACCCCCACCCTCATCCTCACCCCCATCACTCCTACTCCTTGCAAATGTCTCACCATCACAACCCACCCATCCCAACACCAAGCCCTGCATGCGACCACAAAGCATGGACACCCATCACCAAAGCATGCCCACTGCACATACCCATCCCCCCCCAAACCACTGTCACAAAAGCCCCCACACAGGAATGCAAGCACAGGGGTACACGGGCACCCACCCATTGCACACCATGGCACACACAGATGCAATAATCATGGTTTTATACCCCTGCAGGACCCGAACGCCACGTCACCGCGCAGGAGGGTCCACAAATGTCCACTCCACCCCCAGAAGAGGCCCACAGTGATGACAGCACCTCTGTCGACCTGGATCTAGATGACCAGCCCGGACCATCGGGGACCTCGGGACAGTCGGTTCCCCTCAGACAGCCACAAGCCACAGCAGACCTTCCCCCCTCTGGGAACACCAGCACAGCACCCACCCTGCGGGCCCATACCTCTGTCCCCAGGACACGTCAATCAGCGGTGTGTCCACCACTACAGGGCACCCAGGTTAACCCACCACCCCAACAACAACAGGGACCTGGGGGCAGTGGTAGGGGGCACACGGTCCAGGGGACAGAGGCCCAGGGAAACAGGGGAACTGGGAGGGCTGCTGTGCGACAGGGGGGGGGACAGGCCAAGGGAACCCACTCTCCACGAGGCCCTCTCCTCCATCATGGGAGCCTACCATCAATCCCAGGAGACGATGGCGATGGTACTGGCCAGGTTTCAGGAGATCCAGCTCCTGCAGGAGGAACAGTATTTGGGGTTCAGGGAGGAACTACGAACCATCAGTTCCGCCCTGGGCTCCATTGTAGGGGCTCTGAATCTGGTAGTTACCTCATTGCGGGACACTGTGGCACCACAAAGGGCCCCTGACACTAGCATGGACCAAGAACTGCCTACCACCTCTGCCGGCGCTAGTAGACAGGAGGCCCCGCCACAGGACCAACAGGCCACCAGCACCCCAGCCCCTGCAGAAGGAGAACCACCCCTCAAGCGGTCCCTGAGATCCAGGAAGAACACAGAGTAAGATGCCAAGACCCCCGCCAGCAAAGGATACCTCCCTGATTGTCATCCCACTGTCCCACATTGTCACCCTGTCCATCCTGAAACTGCCCCTGCTCCACTTTCCACCGGCATTTGGACAATGCACCTGTGATACTAATAGTCTGGACTCTGCCATGGACAGTCCTCCACCATCACCCCTCACCGATTTGCAACCACCCACCAATATAGAGCACTGTAATAAACACAGTTATTGCACAAAACAATCAGGAGTCTGGATGTGATTTTGAACAAATGTATTAGACATTACCGTGCCAAAATGCTTATTACATTGTGATGCCAACATACCAATGTCACACAGCTGTAGTCCATGGGGAAACAAAGCAGATGTCACACAGTGGGGCCCACATCTCTGAAATCGGAAGGGAAAGTCACAACTCAGTTACCATACACTGGGTGAAAAGGACAGACAGTAGAGAGGTAGTAGTGTTTAAGTAGATGTAATATGCTGGTGTGTATTCTTACCTGTGTGTCATTGGAAATACTGCTGTATTACTGTGTTCCTGTTTTCTATGTCGTCTTCTTCGCCTTCCTCGTCTTCACTTTCCACAGGCTCCACAGCTGCTACGACACCACCATCTGGACCATCCTCATGCAGAAAAGGCACCTGTCGTCGCAAAGCCAGGTTGTGAAGCATACAGCAGGCCACGATGATCTGGCACACCTTCTTTGGTGAGTAGAATAGGGATCCACCTGCCATATGGAGGCACCTGAACCTGGCCTTCAGGAGGCCGAAGGTCCGCTCGATCACCCTCCTAGTTCGCCCATGGGCCTCATTGTACCGTTCCTCTGCCCTTGTCCTGGGATTCCTCACTGGGGTCAGTAGCCATGACAGGTTGGGGTAACCAGAGTCACCAATTAGCCACACACGGTGCCTCTGGAGTTGACCCATCACATAAGGGATGCTGCTATTCCGCATGATCTACGCGTCATGCACAGAAACAGGGAACTTGGCATTAAAATGGGAGATGTACTGGTCTGCCAAACACACCATCTGCACATTCATGGAATGATAACTCTTCCGGTTTCTGTACACCTGTTCACTCCTGTGGCGGGGAACCAAAGCCACATGGGTCCCATCAATGGCACCTATGATGTTGGGGATATGTCCAAGGGCATAAAAATCACCCTTCACTGTAGGCAAATCCCCCACCTCAGGGAAAACGATGTAGCTCCGCATGTGTTTCAGCAGGGCAGACAACACTCTGGACAACACCTTGGAAAACATAGGCTGGGACATCCCTGATGATATGGCCACTGTTGTTTGAAATGACCCACTTGCTAGGAAATGGAGCACTGACAGCACCTGCACGTCAGGGGGGATCCCTGTGGGTTGGCGGATTGCTGACATCAGGTCTGGCTCCAGCTGGGCACACAGTTCATGAATAGTGGCACGGTCAAGCCTGTAAGTCAGTATGACATTTCTTTCCTCCATTGTCGACAGGTCTACCAGCAGTCTGTACACCGGAGGATGCCTCCATCTCCTCGCATGTCCCAGCGGACGGTGGCTATGGAGGACTACAGCGAGCACAGAGTCAATCAACCCACAGGTAGGTAACCACAGCTTGCACATAACACGATTCTCAATCCATTGAATGTTTTGTATGAGTGTTGATGCAAGGCCTAGGTATGTGTGACGCAGTAAAAATTAAGCCATGTGGGCCCCTGAAATGGCGGCTGCCTGACCTGTAAAGTGTGACAATGGGATGAGAGGTAAACGCGCTGGCGTTGTACACCATGGCGGTAGGCGGTCGAAGACCGCGGCGCAAAGCAGCATTGGTTAACATTGAACCCTATGGGTCTCAGGAGCCAATGACGATGTGCGCCGGCGGTCGCGGTACGCACTGCCGCGGTACGCACCGCTGCGGGCGTGACCGCCATTTTCTATCTGCTTAATCACTCGATACCTGACCTTTGACAGGAGAGGACCTACACTGTAAGTGCTGCTGTGACCTGGGTCTGGAAGAGACAATGGCTCATGCGACTGGGGAAAGGGCCCCTGCCTTCACTGCGGAGGAGTTGGAGAAACTTGTGGATGGGGTCCTCCCCCAGTACGCGCTACTCTACGGTCCTCCAGACAAACAGGTAAATACACTGGGAGCATGCATTATGGGCTATGCCTGTGTTGAGTGGGGTGGATGAAAGATGGGGGGGAGGGGAGCGATTGAGGCATGCATCACACGACGGTGAGAGCATGTGCCACGTGGCAAGGGTAGGGATGGGGGGCCACTCACATTGAGGGTGCAGAAGGTGATGACTATTCTTCTCCCCCTGTACATTTCACAAAGGTCAGCGCCCACCAGAAGATCGATATTTGGCGTGCCATCGCCAAGGACGTCCGGTCCTTGGGGGTCCACCACAGACGGGGAACCCACTGCCGGAAGAGATGGGAGGACATCCGCCGCTGGAGCAGGAAGACGCCGGAGGCTCAGCTGGGGATGGCCTCCCAACGTGGGAGGGGTGCCAGTCGGACTTTGACCCCCCTGATGTCCCGGATCCTGGCGGTGGCCTACCCCGATTTGGATGGGCACGTGAGGACATCACAGCAGACACAAAGGGGTGAGTACACTCTCATTCTGCTGACTTTGCGCGCAGTGGAGGTGTCTGGGTGGGGGAGGAGGCCTGTGGGTATCCCTAGGCCAGGGCGATTTCTGTAGGCTAGGCCCCTCCGTAAGGCATGGCCCTGTGCCCCCGCCCCCCACCTCTGTAGGGTGCCAAGTACAGCTATTCATGGCCCTGTGTCATCTATGTGTGCAGATGTCGTCCATAGGCTTGTAGGCCATGTCCCACGGATTGAGTAGTCGACCCCAAGTGCGCGGCGTAGTGCAGGGGGCTTCTGTGTCTGTCCTGTCCGCCAACGGTGTCGCCAATGCATGCACTCAACATGTCTTTATTCTCCCCTCCCTCCTTTTTTGTGGTCTTCCTGTTCATGTGCGCATTAGCATCATCAGGCGGAGGAGAAGTGGCATCGGAGCACGAGGGAGCTGCATCCCACATGGCCATGGAGGGCCACGCAACGGACTCCGAATTCACCAGTGGGACGGAGGGCGAGGCGAGCTCCACAGCGGGGACTCGGGCAGACATCAGTGACACCGACTCGTCCTCTGAAGGGAGCTCGCTTGTGGTGGCGGCAACATCTGTGCCCCCCGCAACAACAGGTACATCCGCCACCCACCGCACCAGCACTGCCCTCCCAGCAGCCCCTCAGCATTTGGCCCGTGCCCGCTCACCCCGGAAGGTGGGCATCTCCTTCGCCTCAGGCACCTCAGGCCCTGCCCCTGTCACCCCTGCTGCCCTCAGTGAGGAGGTCATTGACCTCCTGAGGACGCTCACTGTTGGGCAGTCTACCATTTTGAATGCCATCCAGGGTGTAGAAAGGGAGGTGCACCAGAGTAATGCATACCTGGAGGGCATTCATTCTGGTCAGGCGGCCCTTCAGCGATCGTTCCAGACTCTGGCCTCGGCACTAATGGCAGCCATTGTCCCTGTCTCTAGCCTCCTCCCTCCAACTTCCTCCTCCCATACCCTATCACCTGTACCTCTGCCTATCCCAGACACACCATCAGACCAGCCTGCACACACCTCAAGACCCAAGGGAAGCTCAGCCAGACATAAGCACCACACATCCCACAGGCACTCACACAAGCAACATCCACATACAGACATACCAACACCCAATGCCTCCACTGTGTCCCCCTCCTCCTCGTCTCCCTCCTCCCTCCCTGTCACGTCTCCATTCACACCTGCATGAACAACATCTTCAGCCACTACGTCCCTCAGCAGCACACACACCAGAACCCCCGCACACTTGCAGTCACCACCCCCACTGCCATTTACACGTCCCTTGTGTCCTCTCCCAGTGTGTCTGTGACCCCCTCTTCCAAGATACACAAACGCAGGCAGCCACCCACCCAACAGCCATCCACCTCACGACAGCCTCCAGCCCAAGCACCTGCACCCAAAGCCACCAGACTTAAAACTCCTACAACCACAACCTCTTCCTCCACTCCCATACCCACTACACCTACCCGTCCCACTGCTCCTAAAAAGCTTTTCTTGTCTAAACTCAACCTCTTTCCACCAATTCCCCCACCCCGTCCATGTCATAGGACTACAGCCAGCACCTCAGCCACGACAAAACCGGCCCCTGTCATCACAGTCTGCCATGGACTGTGGAGTGCCCCACCCTCCAGGGCAGCCAGTTTGGTGCGAAGCCAAGGCACGGGCAGCCCACCCCCGGAGAAACATCCCAAGATAGGCAGTGGCCGGCGCGAGAGGGTGAAAACACCAGGGACTAAAACCCCTACCAGGACTCCGGCAGGGAGTGTAGAGACAGCTGGCACACCGCCCAAGGTGGGGAAGGGCCACAGGCGATCAGGGAAGGCTGGGATGGGCAGCACGCCCGACAACATCGCCATCAGCCCAGCTGGCCAGGAGGGCCCCACAAGCCCCATCCCAGGTGGCCAGGAGGCCACCAACAGCCCCGGGACAGCTGCACAGGAGGGCCCCGCCAGCCACAGGACAGATGGGCAGGAGGGCCCCGCCAGCCACAGGACAGATGGGCAGGAGGGCCCCGCCCGCCACAGGACAGGTGGCAAATGACCTCCCCGCCATGGCTGTAACCGCTGCACTGCGCCCTTAATCTCAAGCACCGCTGCACTGGGCACCGCTGTCTCAAGCACCGCTAAAGTGGGCACCGCCGTCTCAAGCACCGCTGAACTGGGCACCGCCGTCTCAAGCACCGCTGAACTGGGCCCTTCATCTCAAGCACCGCTGCACTGGGCACCGCCGTCTCAAGCACCGCTGAACTGGGCCCTTCATCTCAAGCATCGCTGCACTGGGCACTGCCGTCTCAAGCACCGCTGAACTGGGCACCGCCGTCTCAAGCACCGCTGAACTGGGCACCGCCGTCTCAAGCACCGCTGAACTGGGCCCTTCATCTCAAGCACCGCTGCACTGGGCACTGCCGTCTCAAGCACCGCTGAACTGGGCACCGCCGTCTCAAGCACTGCTGCACTGGACCCTTCATCTCAAGCACCGCTGCACTGGGCACCGCCGTCTCAAGCACCGCTAAAGTGGGCACCGCCGTCTCAAGCACCGCTCCAATGGGCACCGCCGTCTCAAGCACCGCTAAAGTGGGCCCTTCATCTCAAGCACCGCTGAACTGGGCCCTTCATCTCAAGCACCGCTGCACTGGGCACCGCCGTCTCAAGCACCGCTAAAGTGGGCCCTTCATCTCAAGCACCGCTGCACTGGGCCCTTCATCTCAAGCACCGCTGCACTGGGCACCGCCGTCTCAAGCACCGCTAATGTGGGCACCGCCGTCTCAAGCACCGCTGAACTGGGCACCGCCGTCTCAAGCACCGCTAAAGTGGGCCCTTCATCTCAAGCACCGCTGCACTGGGCACCGCCGTCTCAAGCACGGCTAAAGTGGGCCCTTCATCTCAACCACCGCTGAACTGGGCACTCCATGGCAGGCACCGCTGGCCCATAAGCGGCAAGGGCTGGCCCGCATCTGTGTCGGGCAGGGCTGCACGAGGCACTCTGGGCACCAGTCCCCCTCCAGAACCAGTGGAGACTGTTATCCACTTGTGAGACTGTGGCTTTGCACTCCCCAGGATTTAGCAGTGGGCAACCCACCCACTGTCAGAACTTGTGAGACTGTGGCTTTGCACTCCCCAGGATTGAGCAGTGGGCAGCCCACCCACTGTCTGGACTTGTGAGACTGTGGCTTTGCACTCCCCAGGATTGAACAGTGGCCATGGAGGCCCCTCGTGGATCTGCCGTCCTGCACTCATCTGGCTGAGGTGCCCCCCCTTTCCTTCCCCCTGAGGTGCCTGTAGTTTTGCCATCTGATGCCCCTGCAGTGTACTCTCCGTTGGAGTCAGGTATCCTGTGTGGGCTTTGCCCATGTGATTTAGGCCCAGTGGTCCACGGACAGTGCCTGCTACAATGCTCGGACTTGTACATTTCTGTATATAAGTGTTTTTGATGTGCATATACATTTTTTGGCAGTATTGCAATATATTTCAATGATTAGAATAATTTCCTTTTGTCTTTGCATTCTTCCGGGTGGTTTGGGGGGGGTAACTGTGATGTATTGCTATGCATTGATGTGAGTGTTGTAGTGGGTGAGGGTGGGGGTGGGTGTGTCGCATATGTGTGTCCCCGTAATTTTTTCCCTCCCCCCTCCCCTGTGTCGTAGGTGCAGTACTCACCGTTGTCTTCTGCGCCGGCGTTCGTGCTCCTGGTGGAGGAGCAGGAAGATTATCGCTGGGAATATGTGGAGTTCGGGTTCCATGCTGTCCGGATTCCTCGTGGGGTGTATGGAGGTGAGCGTTTTCCCTTCGAAATGGCTGTTTCCGCTGTGTTTTTATCGGCGGGGCTACCGCCCCGGAAAAGGTGGCGGATTGGTAGGTTGTGATACTGTGGGCGGTACATTGACTCCCGCATGTCTGTTGGTGGGGACCGCCGCGCTGTTTGTTTGTACCGCCGTGGCGGGCGGTGTGTTACTGGGGCGGTCTCTGTTGGCGGTTTCCGCCAGGGTCGGAATTCCATTTTTTTTATCGCCAGCCTGTTGGCGGTTTTGCCGCTGCTTTAACACCGACCGCCTGGGTTGGAATGACCACCATAGATTGTTAATATCTGGCATATACCTGAATATAAGATATGAATCGGATTATTATCAAGTGCTTTGTTAAAAAACAGACACATTTTTTGGGGGGAATAGTTTGGATCGTTGATAAAACATAAGAAAAATAAGATGAGTAGATTTTGTCGTTTAGACATATTTATTAATTCTGACAGTAGTGATGATAAGAGGGACTTCTTATGAGAACCTTAGGAGATTTTAATATCCATGTGGTACTTATATACATATAATTTCCATTTTCCAATCGGATGTATTAGTGTGTATTTAGGTGGAGTTGCTGTTTACATATTTGGCACCTTTACCTTTAGGGATTGTGTTAATTGATTTATAAAATACGTGGCACCAGATTCAAGGTAATCATTAAATATTGAATATTTCAGACATCGTATAAACAATAAAAAGCTACTGATAGACAACGCAGTGTTGGACGTATTGGGTACTTTACTAATTAAAACGTCCTTTTTTTTGGTTGCTTGGATATTGTATAAGTCATATTGGTAGACAATCACTCACATGGCATGTATCGGGATACATTAGTAATCCCTCACTTGTTCACTACTGATTTGAGATTTTAAAATATCAACCTGGATAAAAAAACAGGGAAACAGTTTTTGGTGTGATATCTCTATAAACAAGAGATGGTAAAGTGTGTGTGTTGTAAGCCTGCACCTAAGGGTGGATGCATGCTTATACTGGAACAACTACACAATTTTAGGTGGGGTTGAAACAAAAGAAAAAAGAAAAAAGATGTAATTTTAACTGCTGTTTTTTATATTGACACCTAACTAGCCCTGAGTAAGTCCTGTTGTATGACGAAACACGTGTTGGCTACAAGTTTCGAACCACTGGGCTGAGGATTTAATCTACCAAGACCTAAGTTTTGGCCACAAATTCTAATCTAGTGGTCTGAGGATTTAATCCACAACACATTGGACCAAAGTTTTACATCTACTAAAGTGCATATTGTTGTCTGGAAAATGGGACTTTATTTTGGAACATGAGGATGATTGGCCTCAATTTCCTGACCAGATAAGCCGACAATTTATTCGATGCTTTGGTGGATCATAATCCATCATATTTGGACTGGAATGTATATGTTTTATGGTTGAAAACATTGTTTTTTTAGGGACTAGGGTTGTGTTTTATAGATATGATGATGTATTGTTAAATTAAAAATCATAAATACTGTAAATTAATGCAAATGTAAATTAAAGTGGTGAATGTTTAAAATATGAATTAGTTTACCAAATGCTTGTGATTGTCTTTGATACAGTGAATCATACCCATAGGATCTAGAAATTATTTTGAATAGATGACTGGACATATTTGGTCTTATAGGTATTTACATTTGTGTGCCTCACTATGTTTCTCTGTTTCAAATTACTGGTCCCTTCAGGTCCAGTCTCACACACTTTGGCAGCAGGTGTGATATAGTTTGTAGAGCACCATATGTAATAACATTACAATCTGACAATTGGATAGGGATGTGCAACTGAGATTGTCATTTGTTACCTTTATATGTTTAAGACCCTGTGGGTTCCACTGACAGTTCCTTTTTCTTTCTCAGCTGCTTGCTGTCTTAGGCCTTCAACAGAGGGACAACTGTTTTGCCCCTTACACAGCTGTTCCCTTGAGGGTCCCCCTGGGCCCAAGAGCTCAACCTGGTAAGGTTCCAGCTCCATGGTCTCAGTTCCCTCAGGGGATAGAACATCTTCCTAGGAAGAGAGGTTCTGTTTCTTTTGCTGTGTTGAAGCTGGTTCCCCAGTCTTCTTTCCTTTTCTCTTGGAAGGTTGGGCCATTATTCCAGACTCCAACACTTCTTTTTCACCCTGACCCTGCTCTGTGCCCTTGTCTTGACACACACCAGTTCAGGGATACCTAGCATGGCTGCATGGGTCTTGAGCTCTACCTCAGCCCATGCTGAGGACTCCAGATCATTCCCTAGCAGACATTCTACTGGAATTGCAGAGGAGACTGCCACCTGTTTCAGGCCAGTGACCCCTCCCCATTCTAAAGTTACCATTGCTGTGGGATGGGCTTTAGTTTGATTGTCAGCATTAGTGACTGGATATGTCTGTCCAGCCAGGTACTGTCCTGAGGAAACCAGTTTGTCTATTACCATGGTGACACTGGCACCTGTATCCCTCATGGCTTCTACTCTGGTCCCATTGATTAAGAGCTGCTGCTTGTATTTTTGCATGTTAGGCGGCCAGGCAGCAAGTGTGGCTAGGTCCACCCCACCCTCAGAGACTAATGTAGCTTCATTGTGAACCATGATTTGCTCTGCGCACACTGTTGATCCCACCTGGAGACTGGCTATTCCAGTACTAACTGGAGTAGTTGTTGTTGTGGGACTTTTCTTTGGACAGGCCTTGTCTCCAGGTTGGTGTCCATGCTGTCTACGGTTTTGACACAAGGCCTTCTTGGGATCAAAGTTTTTACCCTTATACCCATTTGTGGACTGTGAAGAGGCTCGGGGCCTACCCTCCTGAGAAGGTTTTTGGGGCTCTGTAGAAGACTCTTTTCTTTTGTCATTGGCTGTCTCACCACCCGTCCCCTGGTGAGGCTTTGTGACCCCTTTCTTTTGGCCACCCCCTGTGGAAGTCTTGGTTACCCTAGTCTTGACCCAGTGGTCTGCCTTCTTTCCCAATTTGTGTCGAGAAATAGGACCTAGGTCTACCAGATGTTGATGCAGTTTGTCATTGAAGCAATTACTTAACAAATGTTCTTTCATAAATAAATTATACAGCCCAACATATTCACTTACACCACTGCCAGTTATCCAACCATCTAGTGTTTTGACTGAGAAGTCAACAAAATCAATCCAAGGTTTGGCTCGAGGATTTTAGAGCCCCCCTGAACCTAATCTTGTACTCCTCACTTGAGAATCCAAAGCCCTCAATCATGGTAGCCTTCATGAGGTAATAAGATTCTGCACCTTTACCAGAGAGTGTGAGGAGTCTATCCCTACACTTTCCAGTGAACTTTTCCCAAAGGAGTGCACACCAGTAAGATCTGCCTACTTTTCTGGTTGCACAAGCCCTCTCAATAGCTGTGAACCACTTGGTGATGTCATCACCCTCTTCATATTTAGTTACAATCCTTTTGGGGATTTTTAGGATGTCAGTATTCTCTCTGACCCTATTTAAGCTGCTGCCACCATTGATAGGACTCAAACCCATCCCTTTTCTTTCTCTTTCTATGGCTAGGTGCTGCTTCTCCAAAGCCAATCTCTTGGCCATCCTGGCTAACAGGATGTCTTCTTCATTGAGGCTATCCTCAATGCTTCCAGAGTTACTGGTCTCCCCTGTGGAAGAACCAGGCTCTCTGACTATTATTTGTGTAGTCAGGGTTTTGGGAACCCTGTTCTCCCTAATTAGGACAGGAGGGGTGAGTTCTTCCTCCTGTTCACTAATTTCCCCATCTGAAGGAGTATCGTTCAACTCAGAGGGATGGTCCCTTTTAAACTCTTCCAAGAGCTCCTGGAGCTTGACCTTGGTAGGGTTGTACCCAGTCTGTAGGAAAGTACCATCTTGCCTGGCATGTTACCCCCATATTTCACTGTATATATGTTGTTTTAGTCAATGTGTCACTGGGATGCTGCCAAGCAGGGCCCCAGTGCTCATAAGTATGTGCCCTGTATGTGTTCCCTGTGTGATGCCTAACTGTCTCACTGAGGCTCTGCTAACCAGAACCTCAGTGGTTATGCTCTCTCTGCTTTCCAAATTTGTCACAACAGGCCAGTGACTAAATTTACCAATTCACATTGGCATACTGGTACACCCATATAATCCCCTTGTATATGGTGCTGAGGAACCCAGGGTACTGGGGTTCCAGGAGATCCCTATGGGCTGCAGCATTTATTTTGCCACCCTTAGGGAGCTCTGACAATTCTTACACAGGCCTGCCACTGCAGCCTGCGTGAAATAACGTCCACATTATTTCACAGCCATTTACCACTGCACATAAGTAACTTATAAGTCACCTATATGTCTAACCTTCACCTGGTGAAGGTTGGGTGCAAAGTTACTTAGTGTGTGGGCACCCTGGCACTAGCCAAGGTGCCCCCACATTGTTCAGGGCAAATTCCCTGGACTTTGTGAATGCGGGGACACCATTACACGTGCGCACTCTACATGGGTCACTACCTATGTATAGCGTCATGGTAACTCCGAGCATGGCCATGTAACATGTCTAAGATAATGGAATTGTCACCCCAATACCATTCTGGTATTGGGGGGACAATTCCATGATCCCCCGGGTCTCTAGCACAGAACCCAGGTACTGCCAAACTGCCTTTGCGGGGTCTCCACTGCAGCTGTTGCTGCTGCCAACCCCTCAGACAGGTTTCTGCCCTCCTGGGGTCCAGGCAGCCCTGGCCCAGGAAGGCAGAACAAAGGATTTCCTCTGAGAGGGGATGTTACCCCCTCTCCCTTTGGAATAGGTGTGAAGGACTGGGAGGAGTAGCCTCCCCCAGCCTCAGGAAATGCTTTGATGGGCACAGATGGTGCCCATCTCTGCGTAAGCCAGTCTACACCGGTTCAGGGATCCCCCAGCCCTGCTCTGGCACAAAACTGGACAAAGGAAAGGGGAGTGACCACTCCCCTGACCAGTACCTCCCAGGGGAGGCGCCCAGAGCTCCTCCAGTGTGTCCCAGACCTCTGCCAGCTTGGAAACAGAGGTGTTGGGGGCACACTGGACTGCTCTGAGTGCCCAGTGCCAGCAGGTGCACAGGAGCGGCCAGGTGCAGTGTGCAAAGCAGGCGATGGGTTTGCTATAGAAAGCAATGGAGGGACCATGGGGTCACTTAGGCAATGCAGGCAGGGCACAAGGGGGCTTCTCGGGCCAGCCACTGACTGGGCTATGATGAGGGCCGCCTGCTGGTCACTCCTGCACTGGTAGGTGGTTCCTCTCGGTCCTGGGGGCTACGGTGTAGTGCTTGGTCCAGACGTCGGGTTCCACTGTTACCAGGCAGTTGCGGTCAGGGGGAGCCTCTGGATCCTCTCTGCAGACGTCACTGTGGGGGTGCAGGAAGGTCAACTCAGGGTGTCCACGTCATTGGAGTCACCAGGGAGCCTCTCTGCAGTGTTGGTTCTACTGAACTCGAGCCAGGGGTGTCGGGAGCAGAGTGTGAAGACTCACGCTTCTGGCGGGAAGTGAGAGTCTCTTTAAAGTTGTTTCAAAATTGCAAAGTTGTTGCAGTTTCTGAACAGTGCCGCTGTTCTCTGGAGTTTCTTGGTCCTCTAGAAGCAGGGCAGCCCTCTGAGACCACAGAGGTCGATGGTCCCGCTGGATTCGTCGCTGTACAGGTTCTTTGAGTCTGGAGACAGGCCGGCAGGGCTGGGGCCAAGTCAGATGGTGTCTCCATTGTCTCTGCGGGGCTTTCAGGTCAGCACTCCTTTCTTCAGGTTGTAGGAATCTGATTTCCTGGGTTCAGGGTCGCCCCTAAATACTCAATTTAGGGATGTGTTAATGTCTGGGGGGCAGTAGCCAATGGCTACTGTCCTTGAGGGTGGCTACACCCTCTTTGTGCCTCCTCCCTAAGGGGAGGAGGACACATCCCTATTCCTATTGGGGGAATCCTCCAAACTCAAGATGGAGGATTTCTAAAGGCAGGGGTCACCTCAGCTCAGGGCACCTTAGAGGCTGTCCTGACTGGTAGAGCCCTCCTCCTTGTTTTTCTCATTATTTTCTTAGGACTTGCCCCCAAAAGTTGCAGTTGCACTTGCTGGCAGGAACTGAAGATACAGGGGGTGATTCTCACCCTGGCGGGCGGCGGAGGCCGCCCGCCAGAGTTCCCCCCTCCAAAATACCGCTCCGCGGTCGAAAGACCGCTGAGGGTATTTTGGGTTTTGCACTGGGCTGGCGGGCGACCGCCAAAAGGCCGCCCGCCAGCCCAGTGCAAAACACCTTCCCATGAGGACGCCGGCTCAGAATTGAGCCGGCGGAGTGGGAAGGTGCGACGGGTGCTGTTGCACCCGTCGCGTATTTCAGTGTCTGCAAAGCAGACACTGAAATACAAAGTGGGGCCCTCTTACGGGGGCCCCTGCAGTGCCCATGCCATTGGCATGGGCACTGCAGGGGCCCTCAGGGGCCCCACGACACCCCATACCGCCATCCTGTTCCTGGCGGCAGAGCCGCCAGGAACAGGATGGCGGTATGGGGTGTCAGAATCCCCATGGCGCTTATGGGCAGCGGAAAACCGGCGGGAGACCGCCGGTTTTCCTCTTCTGACCGCGGCCAAAGCGCCGCAGTCAGAATGCCCTGCGGGGCACCGCCAGCCTGTTGGCGGTGCTCCCGCCAACCCTGGCCCCGGCGGTCCATGACCGCCGGGGTCAGAATGACCCCCACAATGTTGCAGAAGTCGTCTTTGCTTCATTGTTGCAGTTGGTAGAGTTCCTGGAGGGTCCAGATGCAGCATCGTTGGTAGAAGGTCAAGTAAAGGATGCAGAGGATTCCTGCTGGAGTCTTGCAATCCGAATCTGAGGAACTACCCAGAGGAGAGACCCTAAATAGCCCTGAAAGGGGGATTGGTCAGCTACACAGGGAAGCACCTCTCAGGGGAGGGCTTTAACGTCAACTGCTGGCACTGGCCACTCAGATGCTCCCAGAGTCCCCCACCACCTTGAAATAAAGGTTGGCAAAACCGAGGGACACTCTGGAGGCACTCTGGGCACCCACCCCTGGGATGGTGATGGACAGGGGAGTGGTCACTCCCCTTTCCTTTGTCCAGCTTCATGCCAGAGCAGGGACTGGGGGTTCCTGAACCGGTGTAGATTGGATTATGCAAGGAGAGCACCATCTGTGCCGTTCAAAGTATTTCCAGAGGCTCTGGGAGACTCCCCCTCCCATGTCTTTAACACCTATTTCCGAAGGGAGAGGGTGTAACATCCCTCTCCCAAAGTAAATGCTTTGTTCTGTCTTCCTGGGACTCGAGCTGCTTAAGCAACAGGAGGGCAGAAGCCTGTCTGTGAGGTGGCAGCAGCTGGGGCTGCGTACAAAACCTCAAAAGGCTGGTATGGCAGTAGTGGAGGTCCATTGTGGAGCCCCAGAGTGCATGGAATTGTAAAACCAAAACTAGAATCAGTATTGGGG
This sequence comes from Pleurodeles waltl, assembly GCF_031143425.1. Lineage (NCBI taxonomy): Eukaryota > Metazoa > Chordata > Amphibia > Caudata > Salamandridae > Pleurodeles > Pleurodeles waltl. Next base: position 147,437,569 of record NC_090446.1, read on the forward strand.
TTCAATTCTCAGATGTTAGACACCTTACATGGCCATATTCAGAGTTACCATTGTGAAGCTGGACATAGGTATTGACCTCTGTCCAGTGCACATGTAAAATGGTGTTCCCGCACTCACAAAGTCTGGGAAAATGGTCCTTGACGATGTGGGGACACATCTGCTAGTGCAGAGGTGCCCTCACACACAGGTACTTTGCACCTAGCCTTCAGGGTTGGAAGGCCTGACATATAGATGACTTATAAGTGACTATGGGCCAGATGTAGGAAACTGTTTGCGACTCGCAAACGGCAAAATTTGCCGTTTGCGAGTCGCAAATCGCAGTTTCCTATTCAGAAATGCATTTTGCGAGTCGGGACCGACTCGCAAAATGCATTTCCGAATCGCAAATAGGAAGGGGTGTTCCCTTCCTATTTGCGATTCGCAGTGGTATGCAATACCATTTGCGACTGCATATGCGGTCGCAAATGGTGTCGCAGTTACCATCCACTTGAAGTGGATGGTAACCCACTCGCAAATTGGAAGGGGTCGCCATGGGACCCCTTCCCCTTTGTGAATGGACCACAAATAATTTTTTCAGGGCAGGTAGTGGTCCAAGGGACCACTACCTGCCCTGAAAAAATACCGAAACTAAAGGTTTCGTTTTTTTTTTTAAGTGCAGCTCGTTTTCCTTTAAGGAAAACGGGCTACACTTAAAAAAAAAAAAAATGCTTTATTTAAAAGCAGTCACCAACATGGAGGTCTGCTGACTACAGCAGGCCTCCATGTTTGCGAGTGTCCATAGTCGCTATGGGGCCGCAATTTGCGACCCACCTCATTAATATTAATGAGGTGGGTCTTTGCGACCCCATAGCGACTCGCAGACGGTGTCTGAGACACCGTTCTGCATTGCAAATTGCGACTTGCAATTTGCGAGTCGGAAGGACTCGCAAATTGCAAGTCGCAATTTCCAATATTGCTACATCTGGCCCCTGGTGCAGTGTAAATGGCTGTAAATTGGTGCATGCACCATTTCATGCAGGCTGCAATGTCAGTCCTGCAGAAGCCTTTGCAAGGGCTCTCTATGGGTGGCAAAGGTAATGCTGAGCCCATAGGGATACCCTGGAACCCCAATGCCCTGGGTACCTAAGTAGCATATACTAGGGACTTATAAGGGGGCACCAATATGGCAATGTATGATTAAATACTAGTTTACCAGTATGTAGCGACAAATATGAGAGGAGAGGGAGCATAAGCACTGGGGCTTTGGTTAGCAGGACTCCAGTGACACAGTCAAACACACTGACATCAGGCAGAAATTGGAGGGTAACATGCCAAAAAGAGGGTACTTTCCTACACTCTCTTGTCACATAATTCCAGTGAGTCTGCTAATAGGTCCTCTACTCAGATGACAGAAGGTTGCAAAACAAACTGCCTAAGGAATGTTAATTAATCTGTAGGTGCTTGTGATGACTGCAATTGAAGGGATGTCGGCCTGGCAGGGCATCAACTCTTCTTGGCATTTGCTTCATCAAACAGGAAACAGGAAACACTTTATTAAGAACAGCCCATGACTATTAAATTGATATGTGTCGCGTTTAAAGAGAACAAGGTATTACCCATTTGGGAACACATCAAGGTAGTATGCATTGGTCTCCTGGAGCACTGTCTCTCCCTACCTGTGGCTTCCTAACTTGATTCCCACATGAAGACCTTCTGCCTTGCGAATGAGATTCCACCCCTTTGAGTTGTCAGCATCTAATCAACTGTGGGTGTGATGCATTAATACATTCCATTGCAACTCTCAAAATAGGACGAGTGTGCCCCTTTCATGCCCCTCTTGTTTGCGATTCGTAATGGGTCTCAAAACATTTAACATGATGATGAGATGGTGCAGACATCAGCGACTTCGGCAATCTTCTTCTTCCTGTAGGCATGGATAGTGGCAACTATTTAACCCGGCAGAGTGCCCATGGCCTACATACATCTGATGAGATGGATAAACAGCCTAGAATACCCCAGATACGTTTCCCGTAATGTGTACCTAAACCTCATACAGTTCTGTCTTCTACCTGGGGCTTAACTCTCCCCCAAATGGATTCAAAGAATCTTACCTGACGGACCTATGTGCCAGATCCACATTCCCTGCTGCATACCTCAAACATATGCTCTTGGATTGCCGCTGCCTTCAACCATACTTGACAAAGGTGATGCAGAAGAGATTGGCATCCAAAGGATTACCAAAAGTAATTAGTGGGAAGCTGGGGCACTGGGCATTTATAAAAGGCCTAGGACTCACAGATTGGCCATTCAATTCCTCGACCTGGCCCACATCCTCGATAAATGGCCGATTACACTGAAATGGAAAAACACATTGTTTCCCAGTAATGTGTCTTGTCAATGCATTGTGAGCCTGCGGGCTCAGGTTGATGCTATGGCTCTTCATAGAGGAGAAGATAAAGGTCTCCACCATGTAAGAGGCTGGCCTGGCTTGTAGTGGGTACCAAGGAGTACTTACACTCTGTACCAGGTCCAGTTATCCCTTATTAGTGTGGAAGAGGTGTTTCGAGCAGCTTCGGCTGATAGAAGGTAGCTATAGCAGAGCAGCTTAGGCTGAACTAGGAGACATGCAAAGCTCCTACTATACCACTGGTGTCATATGCACACTATCATAAGAAAACACAATACACAGATATACTAAAAATAAAGGTACTTTATTTTTATGACAATATGCCAAAAGTATCTCAGTGAGTACCCTCAGTATGAGGATTTCAAATATACACAAGATATATGTACACAATACCAGAAATATGCAGTAATAGCAAGAAAAGTAATGCAAGCAATGTAAAGTTACAGTAGATTGCAATAGGAGCACATAGGTATAGGGGCAACACAAACCATATACTCCAAAAGTGGAATGTGAACCACGAATGGACCCCAAACCTATGTGAGCTTGTAGAGGGTCGCTGGGACTGTAAGAAAACAGTGAGGGTTATTAAAATAGCCCACTCCAAGACCCTGAAAAGTAGGTGTAAAGTGCACCTATAACCCCCAGAGAGCACAGAAGTCGTGGTAGGGGGTTTCTGCAAGGAAGACCAACACCAGCAAAGCAACAACAGTGGATTTCCGGACCTGAGCACCTGTGAAACAAGGGGACCAAGTCCAAGAGTTGCAACAATGTCGGGAGTGGGCAAATGCCCAGGAAATGCCAGCTGAGGGTGCAAAGAAGCTGCCACTGGATGGAAGAAGCTTTGGTTTCTGCAAGAACGAAGAGGACTAGGAACTTCCCCTTTGGAGGATGGATGTCCCACGTCGTGAAGAAGCTTGCAGAGGTGTTCCCACGCAGAAAGGCCACAAACAAGCCTTGCTAGCTGCAAGGGTCACGGTTAGGGTTTTTGGATGCTGCTGTGGCCCAGGAGGGACCAGGATGTCGCCACTTGGATGAGGAGACAGAGGGGGCGCCGAGCAAGTCAGGGAGCCCTCACAGAAGCAGGCAGCACCCGCAGAAGTACCAAAACAGGCACTTAGAAGAGGAGTGAACCGGAGTCCACCCGAAGTCAGAAAAGGGAGTCCCACGACTCTGGAGGACAACTCAGAAGGTTGTGCACTGCAGGTTAGAGTGTTGGGGAACCAGGCTTGGCTGTGCATGAAGGAAATCCTGGAAGAATGCACAGGAGCCAGAGCAGCTGCAAATCATGCGGTACCCAGCAATGCAGTCTAGCGTGGGGAGGCAAGGACTTACCTCCACCAAACTTGGACTGAAGAGTCACTGGACTGTGAGAGTCACTTGGACAGAGTTGCTGAGTTCCAGGGACCACGCTCGTCGTGCAGAGAGGGGACCCAGAGGACTGGTGATGCAGTCTTTTGTTACCTGCGTTTGCAGGGGGAAGATTCCGTCGACCCACAGGAGATTTCTTCAGAGCTCCTGGTGCAAGAAGGAGGCAGGCTACCCCCAGAGCATGCACCACCAGGAAACAGTCGAGAAAGCCGGCAGGATGAAGCGATACAAGGTTGCAGTGGTCGTCTTTGCTACTTTGTTGCGGTTTTCCAGGCGTCCTGCGCAGTCAGCGGTCGATCCTTTGGCAGAAGGTGAAGAGAGAGATGCAGAGGAACTCTGGTGAGCTCTTGCATTCAGTATCTGAAGAATTCCCCAAAGCAGAGACCCTAAATAGCCAGAAAAAGAGGTTTGGCTACCTAGGAAGGAGGATAGGCTAGTAACACAGGTAAGAGCCTATCAGAAGGAGTCTCTGACGTCACCTGCAGGCCCTGGCCACTCAGAGCAGTCCAGTGTGCCAGCACACCTCTGAATCCAAGATGGCAGAGGTCTGGGGCACGCTGGAGGAGCTCTGGGCACCTCCCCTGGGAGGTGCAGGTCAGGGGAGTGGTCACTCCCCTTTCCTTTGTCCAGTTTTGCGCCAGAGCAGGGTTGGGGGATCCCTGAACCAGTGTAGACTGGCTTATACAGAGATGGGCACCATCTGTGCCCATCAAAGCATTTCAAGAGGCTGGGGGAGGTTACTCCTCTTCAGCCCTGACACCTTTTTCCAACAGGAGAGGGTGTAACACCCTCTCTCTGAGGAAGTCCTCTGTTCTGCCTTCCTGGGCCAGGCCTGGCTGGACCCCAGGAGGGCAGAAACCCGTCTGAGGGGTTGGCAGCTGCAGCAGCTGCAGTGAAACCCCGGGAAAGGCAGTTTGGCAGTACCCGGGTCTGTGCTAGAGACTCGGAGGATCATGGAATTGTCTCCCCAATGCCAGAATGGCATTGGGGTGACAATTCCATGATCTTAGACATGTTACATGGCCATGTTCGGAGTTACCATTGTGACGCTATACATAGGTAGTGACCCATGTATAGTGCACACGTGTAATGGTGTCCCCGCACTCACAAAGTCCGAGGAATTTGCCCTGAACGATGTGGGAGCACCTTGGCTAGTGCCAGGGTGTCCACACAATAAATAACTTTGCACCCAACCTTCACCAGGTGAAGGTTAGACATATAGGTGACTTATAAGTTACTTAAGTGCAGTGGTAAATGGCTGTGAAATAACGTGGACGTTATTTCACGCAGGCTGCACTGGCAGGCCTGTGTAAGAATTGTCAGAGCTCCCTATGGGTGGCAAAAGAATTGCTGCAGCCCATAGGGATCTCCTGGAACCCCAATACCCTGGGTACCTCAGTACCATATACTAGGGAATTATAAGGGTGTTCCAGTATGCCAATGTGAATTGGTGAAATTGGTCACTAGCCTGTTAGTGACAATTTGGTAAGCAGAGAGAGCATGACCACTGAGGTTCTGGTTAGCAGAGCCTCAGTGAGACAGTTAGTCATCACACAGGGAACACATACAGGGCACACTTATGAGCACTGGGGCCCTGGCTGGCAGGGTCCCTAATGACACATACACTAAAACAACATATATACAGTGAAATATGGGGGTAACATGCCAGGCAAGATGGTGCTTTCCTACCCACCAGCTCCTGATAGCTCAGGTATGGGACCAGCTACTGTCTAAGTTTGAGGAATCATGCGAGGATAGCACCTATTCCTCTTGAGCCACTCCTTTGGACTTGACCCCTCCCCATATCTGCATGGTTTGACCAGTTGGGAATTAGGCCTGTTATTGTAACTGGTGTGGTCACACGTCACAAGGAGAGGGCTGGTGATTTCCCTCTCTCCTCTCTTTGCGACCTCTTAGCTCACTCATTCCTAACCTCTCTCTCGCTATAGCCGGAGCGCTATTTTGGATAGGCCTTGCATTTTCACACGTGGCTCGCCCATTCCATCCTGGATCTCGGACCATTAACTCACTTCCTGTTTTCTCGGGTGCCACTAGTCCCTCCAGCTCCCTTCTCCTCCTAGTTTGTCACATTTACCTACATTTACATGGCCATGCATGCTCACTGTGGGAGGCTGGCCCAGTGTGCGGTGGGCACCTATGGTGTTTCTTTAGGAAGCTGGCCTGGTGTGTGGTGAGCACCTTTGGTGTTATCACCTTATACCAGGTCCAGGTATCCCATAGCAGTGAAGTGTATGTACTGTCTAGGAAGCCAGGGCTCTCAAGAGGTAACTGTGGATGAGGAGCCAAGACTTATCTAGGAGACATGCAAAGCTTATGCAATATCATTATGGTCACATAGCACTTACTCACATGAAAGAACCACACAGTGTTACAAAAATAAAGTTACTGTATTATGATAACACAAATCCTAAGATACTGTATAGGCAATAACCCAACTGGAGGTAAGTAAACACACTATTATATACACATTAGCAATCAGGGAATAGCTTAGTAAGCAATAGGCATTGGTAGACGCAATAGTAAACAGTGAGGGCCCTAGGGGAGGGCAAAACCATATAGTAAAAAAGTGAAAGGCAGTCCCCCCCCAAAGAAGTGGGATCAGGAGCTGGAGGAACTAGGAACCCCAAGAGGTAAGTACCAGGGTACCTCCCCCCCCAGCTACCAGGAGAGAAGAGGTAAGTACCTGGTTTTCCTTAAAAAGAACAGGAGGACTTTGGAAAAGGACTGTGCAAGACCCAGACAAGACTGGAAGAAACCTAGATCCTGACAGAAGAAGACCTGCAAAGGAAGGGGACCAAGTCCAGTTTGTGTTGTAGTGTCCAGTGGTGGCAGGAGCCACTACCCATCCTTCTGTGGATGCAGGACCAGGTAGACGTGGATGAAGAAAGTCAGCAGTGCAGCACAGGAGCAGAAGAGGAGTGCCAGAAGTGATGCAAGTGATGTACCATGTTGGCAGTCGTGATGCTGTCAGTCAGTGGTACTGGAAAATGACCAACAAGCCTTGGCAAATCCAAGAGACAGAGAAGAAGGTTTTGCAAGGCTGAAGAGGACAAGCAAGGTCCAGGGAACATGGCACAAGGAGGGGAGTCCGAGGTGATCCTCAGCAGCTGGGAGAGTCATGAGAAGAGGAGGCAGCCCCCACAGGCAACCCACTGGCAGCAGGCACAGGAGTCACAGTGAGGCCCACTCAGCACACCTGAAGAGGAGTGCCAAGTCGCTGGAGCAGCAGGCAGGAGACTGTGCTTTGCAGGAAGGAGTGCTGGGGGATGGGGCTACAGGGAGCCTGAAGATCCCTTGAAGAGGAAACAAACAAGCCTTGGTAGCTGAAAGAGCCGCAGTGCACAGGGATACTGTCCTGCAAGGAGAGGCAGGGGCTCACCGTCTCCCAAGTTGGACAGCTGGTAGAGAGGACCAAGGGGACCACCCCAGACTACCACCTGTGATGCAAGATCCACGCAGTTCCCGAGGAGAGAGGATCCATGCAGCAGGTTATTGTTGCACTTGGTGCCTGTGGATGTAGGGGAGTGACTCTTTCATTCCAAGGGAGATTCCTTCTTGCTTCTCATGCAAGCTGAAGACTCATGTCCTCTGTAGGAAAGTACCATCTTGCCTGTCATGTCACCCGCATTTTTACATGTATGTCAGTTTGTTTTTGCCTGTCTCCTGCTAGCCAGAACCCCAGTGCTCATAGTTTGTGGCCTGAATGTGTATACCTGTGTAGTGACTAACTGTGTCACTGAGGCTCTGCTAACCAGAACCTCAGTGCTTATGCTCTCTCTGCCTTTAAATTTGTCACTATAGGCTGGTGACCACTTTTACCAATTTAAATTGGCACACTGGAACACCCTTATAATTCCCTACTATATGGTACCTAGGTACCCAGGGTATTGGGGTTCCAGGAGATCCCTATGGGCTGCAGCATTTCTTTTGCCACCCATAGGGAGCTCAGACAAACCTTTACACAGGACTGCCACTGCAGCCTGAGTGAAATAACGCACACATTATTTCACAGCCATTTTCACTGCCCTTAAGTAACTTATAAGTCACCTATCTGTCTAACCTTCACTTGCTGAAGGTTAGGTGCTAAGTTACTAAGTGTGAGTGCATCCTTGCACTAGCAAAGGTGCCCCCACATAGTTCAGGGCCATTTCCCCGGACTTTGTGAATGAGGGGACACCATTACACGTGTGCACTACATATAGGTCAATACTTATATGTAGCTTCAGAATGGTAACTGTGAATATGGCCTTGTAACTTGTCTAAGATCATGGAATTGTCCCCCCCTTCCAAATCTTGTATTGGGGGGGGCCAATCCATGCATCCATGGGCTCCACTATGGACCCCGAGTACTGCCAAACCAGCTCTCTTGGGTTTTCTCTGCAGCTACCACTGCTGCCACCCCACAGACAGGGTTCTGCCCTCCTAGGGTCTGGGCAGCCCAGTCCCAGGAAGGCAGAACAAATAATTTCCTCTGAGCGAGGGTGTTACACCCTCTCCCTTTGGAAATAGGTGTTAAAGGCTTGGGAGGGTTAGCCTCTCCCAGCCTCTGGAAATGCTTTGAAGGGCACAGGTGGTGCCCTTCCTGAATAAGCCAGTCTACACCGGTTTAGGGAACCCACAGTCCCTGCTCTGGCGCGAAACTTGACAAAGGAAAGGGGCGTGGCCACTCCCCTGTCCATCACCACCCCAGGGTTGGTGCCCAGAGCTCCTCCAGTTTGTCTCAGACCTCTGCCTTCTTGGATCCAGAGGTGTGGGGGCACTATGGAAGCCTCTGAGTGGCCAGTGATAGCAGGTGACGTCAGAGACCCCTCCTGATAGGTGCTTGTCTGACTAGGGGCCAATCCTCCTCTGAGTGCTATTTAGGGTCTCTCCAGTGGGCTTTTCCTCAGATAACAACTTGCAAGAATTCAGCAGAGTTCCTCTGCACCTCTCTCTTTGACTTCTGCCAAGGATCGACCACTGACTGCTCCAGGACGCCTGCAAACCTGCAACAAAGTAGCAAGAAGACTACCAGCGACATTGTAGCGCCTAATCCTGCCGACTTTCTCGACTGATTCCTGGTGGTGCATGCTTTGGGGGCTGCTTGCCTTCATCCTGCACTGGAAGCCATGAAGAAATCTCCCATGGGTCGACAGAATCTTTCCCCTGCTCTAGCAGGCACCAAACTTCAGGGTCACCAGTACTCTGGGACCCCTCTCATCCTGACGAGCGTGGACCCTGGAACACAGGTGGTGGATCCAAGTGACCCAGACTGTCCAGTGGTCCAACTGTCCAAATTAGGAGGAGGTAAGTCCTTGCCTTCCCTCTCCAGATAGTAATTCTGTGCACCGCGTGATCTGCAGCTACAAGGGCTTCTGTGCACGTTTCCGTGAAATCCTTCCTGCACAGCCAAGCCTAGGCCCCCAGCACCCTGTCCTCGATGCTCACCTCCCTAAGTTGATCTCCGGTGTCGTGGGACCTTCTTTTGCAGTGTTGAGATGACTGCCATGTTCAGACTTCTTGAACCTGTGTTCAAGGACTTCTGCGGGTGCTACCTTCTTGTGCGTGGGCTCTCTACATTGCTGAGGGCCTCCTCTGTCTTCTCTCCCAAATGGCGACATCCTGGTCATTCCTGGGCCCGGGCAGCACCCTTTTTCTTCAACTGCGACTCTTGCAGCTAGCAGGGCTTGTTTGTGGTATTTTGCCACGGAAACAACTCTGCTTCCTCCAGCACGCTGTGGGACATCTTGGAGAAGTTCTAGGCACCTTTCGTTGTTGCTGAATCTTCAGCTTCTTCCATCCTGAGGCAGCCATTTTGCACCTTCATCCAGGGTTTAGTGGGCTCCTGCCCCCCTGGACACTTTCGCGACTCTTGGACTTGGTCCCCTTCCTTTGCAGGTCCTCAGGTCCAGAAATTCATCTTCAGTGCTTTGCAGTCTGTTGTGGTCTTTGCAAAATCCTCTATCACGACTTTAGTGTGTTTCTGGGGAAATAGTAGTACTTTACTCCTACTTTTCAGGGTCTTGGGGTGGGATATCTTGGACACCCTTAGTGTTTTCTTACACTCCCACTGCCCTCTACACACCACACTAACCTAGGGGTCCATTTGTGGTTCGCATTCCACTTTCTTAGTATATGGTTTGTGTTGCCCCTAGGCCTATTGCATCCTATTGTATTCTACAGTGTTTGCACTACTTTCTGACTGTTTTACTTACCTGATTTGGTTTGTTGTGTATATTTGTGTATTTTACTTACCTCCTAAGGGAGTATATCCTCTGAGATATTTTTGGCACATTGTCACTAAAATAAAGTACCTTTATTTTTAGTAACTATGAGTATTATCTTTCTAATGATATAGTACCTATATGAAATAAGTGGTATAGTATGAGCTTTGCATGTCTCCTAGTTCAACCTAAGCTGCTCTGCTATAGCTACCTCTACTGGACCTGACACAAAGTGTAAGTACCATTGGTACCCATTACAAGCCAGGCCAGCCTCCTACACCCTCAGAGGATGTACAGCCAGGGAAATGTGGCAGTTGCTGGAAGGAACAGGAGAAACAATGGTGCCAACCGGAGTCATCGCTGGAGTTTCAAATTTGTCGGTTCCTGGAGCATCCAGTTGCAGTCTCGGTGGACAGAAGATATAGTATCTGATGCAGAGGAGTCCTAATGGAATCTTGCACATCCAATCTGAGGACCCACCCAAAAGGGAGACCCTAAATAATCCAGGAAGGGGGATTGGTCACCTTGCAGGGTGACCTCCTATCGGGAGGGGGCCGGGACATCACCAACATGACCTGGCCACTCAGATGCTTCCAGGGGCCTCTGCCCACCTTGGATTCAAGATGAAAGAATCAAGTGGCCACCTGGAGGAGCTCTGGGCACCACCCCTGGGGTGCTGATGGACAGGGGAGTGGTCACTTCCCTTTCCGTTTTCCAGTTTCACGCCAGAGCAGGGACTGGGGGTCCCTGGACCAGAGAAAAACAGTTTATGCGAGGAGGCCACCAAATGTGCCCTTCAAAGCATACCGGTGGCTTGGGGAGGCTACCCCTCCCAAGCCATGTAACACTTATTTCCAAGTTAGAGGGCGTTACCTCCCTCTCCCATAGGAAATCCTTTGTTCTGCCTTCCTCTGCCTCAGCTAGTCAAGCAACAGGAGGGCAGGAACCTGTCTGAGGGATGGCAGCAGCGTGGGCTGGCCAGAAAACCCTAGACATCTAGTAGGAGCAATGCTGGGGATCCTCTAAGGAGCCCCCAGAGTGCATGGAATCATACAACCAATACTGGCAACTGTATTGGGGTTTGATTCCGACATGTTTGACACCAAGCATGCCCAGGTTTGGAGTTACCATTGTGTAGCTGGACATAAGGAGCTTATACAGTACGAAGTCCAGTGAAATGGAGCTCGAGTTCCTAGGAGCACCTCTGCTCATGCAGGGGTGCCCTCACACACAGATACCTGCATCCTAGGTGTAGGAGGCTGGACTGGCTTGTAGTGAGTACCAAGGGGTACTTGCACCTTGCACCAGGCCCAGTTATCCCTTATTAGTGTATAGGGTGTCTAGCAGCTTAGGCTGATAGATAATGGTAGCTTAGCAGAGCAGCTTAGGCTGAACTAGGAGACGTGTGAAGCTACTACAGTACCACTTAGTGTCATATGCACAATATCATAAGAAAACACAATACACAGTTATACTAAAAATAAAGGTACTTTATTTTTATGACAATATGCCAAAGTATCTTAGAGTGTACCCTCAGTGAGAGGATAGGAAATATACACAAGATATATATACACAATAGCAAAAATATGCAGTATAGTCTTAGAAAACAGTGCAAACAATGTATAGTTACAATAGGATGCAATGGGGAAACATAGGGATAGGAGCAACACAAACCATATACTCCAAAAGTGGAATGCGAACCACGAATGGACCCCAAACCTATGTGACCTTGTAGAGGGTCGCTGGGACTATTAGAAAATAGTGAGAGTTAGAAAAATAACCCCCCCCAAGACCCTGAAAAGTGAGTGCAAAGTGCACTAAAGTTCCCCTAAGGACAAAACAGTCGTGTTAGAGGAATAATGCAGGAAAGACACAAACCAGCAATGCAACAACTGTGGATTTCCAATCTAGGGTACCTGTGGAACAAGGGGACCAAGTCCAAAAGTCACAAGCAAGTCGGAGATGGGCAGATGCCCAGGAAATGCCAGCTGCGGGTGCAAAGAATCTTCGACTGGACAGAAGAAGCTGAGGTTTCTGCAGGAATGAAAAGGGCTAGAGACTTCCCCTTTGGTGGACGGATCCGACTCGCCTGGGAGAGTCGTGCAGAAGTGTTTTCCCGCCGAAAAGACGCCAACAAGCCTTGCTAGGCGCAAATCGTGCGTTTGGCGTTTTTGGACGCTGCTGGGGCCCAGGAGGGACCAGGAGGTCGCAAATTGGACCTGAAGAGAGAGGGGGCGTCCAGCAAGACAAAGAACCCTCACTGAAGCAGGTAGCACCCAGAGAAGTGCCAGAAACAGGCACTACGAGGATGCGTGAAACGGTGCTCGCCGAAGTTGCACAAAGGAGTCCCACGTCGCCAGAGACCAACTTAGAAAGTCGTGCAATGCAGGTTAGAGTGCCGTGGACCCAGGCTTGGCTGTGCACAAAGGATTTCCGCCGGAAATGCACAGGGGCCGGAGTAGCTGCAAAGTCGCGGTTCCCAGCAATGCAGCCCAGCGAGGTGAGGCAAGGACTTACCTCCACCAAACTTGGGCTGAAGAGTCACTGGACTGTGGGGGTCACTTGGACAGAGTCGCTGGATTCGAGGGACCTCGCTCGTCGTGCTGAGAGGAGACCCAAGGGACCGGTAATGCAGCTTTTTGGTGCCTGCGGTTGCAGGGGGAAGATTCCGTCGACCCACGGGAGATTTCTTCGGAGCTTCTGGTGCAGAGAGGAGGCAGGCTACCCCCACAGCATGCACAAGCAGGAAAACAGTCGAGAAGGCGGCAGGATCAGCGTTACAGAGTTGCAGTAGTCGTCTTTGCTACTATGTTGCAGGTTTGCAGGCTTCCAGCGCGGTCAGCGGTCGTTTCCTTATCAGAAGGTGAAGAGAGAGATGCAGAGGAACTCGGATGAGCTCTTGCATTCGTTATCTAAAGTTTCCCCAGAGACAGAGACCCTAAATAGCCAGAAAAGAGGGTTTGGCTACCTAGGAGAGAGGATAGGCTAGCAACACCTGAAGGAGCCTATCACAAGGAGTCTCTGACGTCACCTGGTGGCACTGGCCACTCAGAGCAGTCCAGTGTGCCAGCAGCACCCCTGTTTCCAAGATGGCAGAGGTCTGGAGCACACTGGAGGAGCTCTGGACACCTCCCAGGGGAGGTGCAGGTCAGGGGAGTGGTCACTCCCCTTTCCTTTGTCCAGTTTCGCGCCAGAGCAGGGGCTAAGGGGTCCCTGAACCGGTGTAGACTGGCTTATGCAGAATTGGGCACATCTGTGCCCAAGAAAGCATTTCCAGAGGCTGGGGGAGGCTACTCCTCCACTGCCTTCACACCATTTTCCAAAGGGAGAGGGTGTCACACCCTCTCTCAGAGGAAGTTCTTTGTTCTGCCATCCTGGGCCAGGCCTGGCTGGACCCCAGGAGGGCAGCTGCCTGTCTGAGGGGTAGGCAGCAGCAGCAGCTGCAGTGAAACCCCAGGAAGGGCAGTTTGGCAGTACCAGGGTCTGTGCTACAGACCACTGGGATCATGGGATTGTGCCAACTATGCCAGGATGGCATAGAGGGGGCAATTCCATGATCATAGACATGTTACATGGCCATATTCGGAGTTACCATGGTGAAGCTACATATAGGTAGTGACCTATATGTAGTGCACGCGTGTAATGGTGTCCCCGCACTCACAAAGTTCAGGGAATTGGCTCTGAACAATGTGAGGGCACCTTGGCTAGTGCCAGGGTGCCCTCACACTAAGTAACTTTGCACCTAACCTTTACCAGGTAAAGGTTAGACATATAGGTGACTTATAAGTTACTTAAGTGCAGTGTAAAATGGCTGTGAAATAACGTGGACGTTATTTCACTCAGGCTGCAGTGGCAGGCCTGTGTAAGAATTGTCAGAGCTCCCTATGGGTGGCAAAAGAAATGCTGCAGCCCATAGGGATCTCCTGGAACCCCAATACCCTGGGTACCTCAGTACCATATACTAGGGAATTATAAGGGTGTTCCAGTAAGCCAATGTAAATTGGTAAAATTGGTCACTAGCCTGTTAGTGACAATTTGAAAGTAATGAGAGAGCATAACCACTGAGGTTCTGGTTAGCAGAGCCTCAGTGAGACAGTTAGGCACCACACAGGGAACATATACATGCACCCCTATGAGCACTGGGGCCCTGTATGACAGGGTCCCAGTGACACATACATATAGGCCACAAACCTATGAGCACTGGGGTCCTGACCAGCAGGACCCCAGTGACACATAACAAACATACTGAAAACATAGTGTTTTCACTATGAGCACTGAGGCCTGGCTATCAGGATCCCAGTGAGACAGTGAAAACAGTGACAAACACCCTGACATACACTCACAAACAGGCCAAAAGTGGGGGTAACAAGGCTAGAAAGAGGCTACCTTTTCACACAACCCCCCCCCAAACGAAGGACAATAAGGCTAACCTTGGCCAGTTGAGACTTTATTGTCTAAGTGGTGATAAGTAGAGAGTAGCTCTGCAATAGACTGGTTACTCCCTTTATCATCCACTATATGGTTACCTCCCTGTGGGGATGTAAACCACCCTGTTTGAAGTTTTTTAGCTAACCAACAATGTGAAGATGTATTTTCAGAGTTTCTATCAGTAAGTTTTAGTTTAGAGCAGTGGGAATTATCCACTGAACCTATTTGTAATGATGGAAATGCCAGACAGGGATGCTGTCTCAGTAAAGCCATAGCTGGGCAAAAACTTTGTCCATTTGGCTGGAAGAGAGAACAGGGATGCTGTTTCTCTTGAGTTGGAGCAGGGCAGGGATGCTGTCCTATGAGCTCCACACTAGGGCAGGGATGCTGTCCTAAGTGTTGTGAGGTAGTGCAGGGTTTCTGCACTAAAGTTTCTCTGGGAGGGTTGGAGGGATGCTCCATGTTAACTAAAATGGTGCTGTTTTTCTCACCAATGTTAGTTATCCCACAGAGAGGTACTTCCACCTCAGGGAGTCCAGCTTTGCCAGCTGATGATTCCCTTGGAACAGGTGCCACCCCAGGAGAGGTTTCTCCCACCACAGGAATGGTATCCTGAATGGTAGGGTGGTTAGGGGATACTGTGATACCCTTTTTACCTGTTGATGGAGAGGGATCCTGAGTTTTCAGGCCTTCTCTCCTTTGCTTTTTCATTTCACTTGAAATGAGAGGGAACAATTCCTCAGGGATGCCCAGCATGACTGCATGGGCATAAAACTCTACATCAGCCCAACCTGAGGCCTCTAGGTCATTACCTAAGAGACAGTCTACAGGTAAGCTAGGTGATACCACCACCTGCTTAGGGCCAGTAACTCCACCCCAACTAAACTGAATTATAGCTAAGGGAAGAAACTTAGTGGAGTTATGGACATCAATAATCTTATACTGTTGTCCAATGATGTGTTGTTCAGGAGGCACTAGGTTTTCAGTCACCAAAGTGAAACTGGCACCTGTGTCCCTGTAGGCCAAGGCCTCAACACCATTTATTGAAACTGTCTGCCTGTACTTATCCATTGTAAGGGGACAAGCAGCCAGTGTGGCAAGGCCAATGCCACTAGGTGTGACAGAAACTGTCTTGGGACTGATTACATCAGTTTCCACTATGGACCCATAAGTGAACCCAACTACACCCTTTGCTTGACTGTTGCCAGCAGTCCCACCACTAGTACCACTACTGCTAGGGGCACTAGAGCTTGATGTATTAGTGGTGGTAGGCTCAGGGGGTTTACCTGGACAGGACTTATCCCCTGGCCTATGGCCTCTGTTTTTACACACAAAGCACCAAGGCTTTTTAATGTGTGCAGGTTGGGAAGAAGAGGAAGAATTTGTTTTATCCCCACCCTCTGAGGAGTGTTTAAGATTTGAAGTGGGATCTTTGGTTTTACCCTTATCCCCATGCTTATCTTGAGATTTTTCACCATCTTTCTTCTTATTGCCATCTTTGTCACCCCCTGTATGAACTTTTCTGTTCACCCTTGTTCTGACCCATTGGTCTGCCTTCTTTCCCAATTCTTGGGGAGAGGTCAGATCAGAGTCTACCAGGTACTGGTGCAACAAATCAGACACACAATTATTAAGTATATGCTCTCTCAGGATTGTGTTATACAGGCTTTCATAATCAGTAACTTTACTGCCATGTAACCACCCCTCCAAGGCCTTCACTGAATGGTCAATGAAATCAACCCAGTCTTGTGAAGACTCCTTTTTGGTTTCTCTGAACTTTATCCTGTACTGTTCAGTGGTTAAGCCATAACCATCCAGGAGTGCATTCTTAAGAACTTGGAAATTATTGGCATCATTTTCTTTCACAGTAAGGAGCCTATCCCTACCTTTTCCACTAAATGATAGCCATAGGATAGCAGCCCACTGCCTTTGAGGGACATCCTGTACAACACAGGCCCTCTCAAGTGCAGCAAACCACTTGTTAATGTCATCCCCCTCCTTATAAGGGGGAACTATCTTGTGCAGATTCCTGGAATCATGCTCTTTTGCAGGATGACTATGGGGAATACTGCTGCTGCCACCATGGGTATCTAAACCCAACTTCTGTCTTTCCTTCTCTAATTCAAAAGACTGTCTATCCAAATCCAGCTGTTGCTTTTTAAGCTTCAGTCTGGTTTGTTCCACCCTCAACTTATTGAGTTCCCTCTCTAACATTCTGTCATCAGGGTTGGTGGGAGGGACATTTCTAGAAACAGAGCTATGATGGGAATGAACAGAAGGAGACCTGTCCCTTACAGAAGCCAACTTAACAGCTTGGTTTACAGAAACATTACTACCAGTATGGTGAGAATAAATGCTTTTGCTATGATGTGAGACAACACTATTTCTATGGTGTGGCTCATCATCATTACCATCTATGCTAGATTGTCTAGTAATGGGCAGGCTAGGAAGTTTCTTTCCTGAATCTTTTCCTGGGGGAGTCCCTGAATCAGATTGGGAACTATTAGGTACTTTTTCACCAGATGGGCCACCTCTGGCCTTATCCTGTTCTCTAAGCATGTTAATTAACAGTTCCAAGGCAGGATTCTTCCCTACACTCAAACCTCTCTCTATACAGAGACTCCTTGCTCTTTTCCAGCTAAGGTTGTCATATGCAAGTTTGGACAGATCAACACTTTGGCCTGTGCCAGACATTTTTTTGAGAGAGTTAAAGTGATAGAGAAAGAGACAAAAGTTTTCAGAACTTTTTGGAAAGACAGAAAAAAAACTTTTTAAACTTTTAAGAACTTTTTGAAAGTTTAGAAGTACTTTTTCAGCACTTAGAAAAGAGTGAAAAGAGGAAATGCAAAACTTTTTGGCTATGTGTATATACACTGACCTTGTTTTGTATATTTTTCTCTTATGAAAAGTACAATGACAAGAGTGGTAAGTAGTCTCAAGCACTTATCCCACCACTGCACAACCAATGTAGGAGGCTGGACTGGCTTGTAGTGAGTACCAAGGGGTACTTGCACCTTGCACCAGGCCCAGTTATCCCTTATTAGTGTATAGGGTGTCTAGCAGCTTAGGCTGATAGATAATGGTAGCTTAGCAGAGCAGCTTAGGCTGAACTAGGAGACGTGTGAAGCTACTACAGTACCACTTAGTGTCATATGCACAATATCATAAGAAAACACAATACACAGTTATACTAAAAATAAAGGTACTTTATTTTTATGACAATATGCCAAAGTATCTTAGAGTGTACCCTCAGTGAGAGGATAGGAAATATACACAAGATATATATACACAATAGCAAAAATATGCAGTATAGTCTTAGAAAACAGTGCAAACAATGTATAGTTACAATAGGATGCAATGGGGAAACATAGGGATAGGGGCAACACAAACCATATACTCCAAAAGTGGAATGCGAACCACGAATGGACCCCAAACCTATGTGACCTTGTAGAGGGTCGCTGGGACTATTAGAAAATAGTGAGAGTTAGAAAAATACCCCCCCCAAGACCCTGAAAAGTGAGTGCAAAGTGCACTAAAGTTCCCCTAAGGACAAAACAGTCGTGTTAGAGGAATAATGCAGGAAAGACACAAACCAGCAATGCAACAACTGTGGATTTCCAATCTAGGGTACCTGTGGAACAAGGGGACCAAGTCCAAAAGTCACAAGCAAGTCGGAGATGGGCAGATGCCCAGGAAATGCCAGCTGCGGGTGCAAAGAAGCTTCGACTGGACAGAAGAAGCTGAGGTTTCTGCAGGAACGAAAAGGGCTAGAGACTTCCCCTTTGGTGGACACATCCCTCTCGCCTTGGAGAGTCGAGCAGAAGTGTTTTCCCGCCGAAAGGACGCCAACAAGCCTTGGTAGGCGCAAATCGTGCGTTTGGCGTTTTTGGACGCTGCTGGGGCCCAGGAGGGACCAGGAGGTCGCAAATTGGACCTGAAGAGAGAGGGGGCGTCGAGCAAGACAAAGAACCCTCAATGAAGCAGGTAGCACCCGGAGAAGTGCCAGAAACAGGCACTACGAGGATGCGTGAAACGGTGCTCGCCGAAGTTGCACAAAGGAGTCCCACGTCGCCGGAGACCAACTTAGAAAGTCGTGCAATGCAGGTTAGAGTGCCGTGGACCCAGGCTTGGATGTGTACAAAGGATTTCCGCCGGAAGTGCACAGGGGCCGGAGTAGCTGCAAAGTCGCGGTTCCCAGCAATGCAGCCCAGCGTGGTGAGGCAAGGACTTACCTCCACCAAACTTGGGCTGAAGAGTCACTGGACTGTGGGGGTCACTTGGACAGAGTCGCTGGATTCGAGGGACCTCGCTCGTCGTGCTGAGAGGAGACCCAAGGGACCGATAATGCAGCTTTTTGGTGCCTGCGGTTGCAGGGGGGAGATTCCGTCGACCCACAGGAGATTTCTTCGGAGCTTCTGGTGCAGAGAGGAGGCAGGCTACCCCCACAGCATGCACAAGCAGGAAAACAGTCGAGAAGGCGGCAGGATCAGCGTTACAGAGTTGCAGTAGTCGTCTTTGCTACTATGTTGCAGGTTTGCAGGCTTCCAGCGCGGTCAGCGGTCGTTTCCTTATCAGAAGGTGAAGAGAGAGATGCAGAGGAACTCGGATGAGCTCTTGCATTCGTTATCTAAAGTTTCCCCAGAGACAGAGACCCTAAATAGCCAGAAAAGAGGGTTTGGCTACCTAGGAGAGAGGATAGGCTAGCAACACCTGAAGGAGCCTATCACAAGGAGTCTCTGACGTCACCTGGTGGCACTGGCCACTCAGAGCAGTCCAGTGTGCCAGCAGCACCCCTGTTTCCAAGATGGCAGAGGTCTGGAGCACACTGGAGGAGCTCTGGACACCTCCCAGGGGAGGTGCAGGTCAGGGGAGTGGTCACTCCCCTTTCCTTTGTCCAGTTTCGCGCCAGAGCAGGGGCTAAGGGGTCCCTGAACCGGTGTAGACTGGCTTATGCAGAATTGGGCACATCTGTGCCCAAGAAAGCATTTCCAGAGGCTGGGGGAGGCTACTCCTCCCCTGCCTTCACACCATTTTCCAAAGGGAGAGGGTGTCACACCCTCTCTCAGAAGAAGTTCTTTGTTCTGCCATCCTGGGCCAGGCCTGGCTGGACCCCAGGAGGGCAGCTGCCTGTCTGAGGGGTAGGCAGCAGCAGCAGCTGCAGTGAAACACCAGGAAGGGCAGTTTGGCAGTACCAGGGTCTGTGCTACAGACCACTGGGATCATGGGATTGTGCCAACTATGCCAGGATGGCATAGAGGGGGCAATTCCATGATCATAGACATGTTACATGGCCATATTCGGAGTTACCATGGTGAAGCTACATATAGGTAGTGACCTATATGTAGTGCACGCGTGTAATGGTGTCCCCGCACTCACAAAGTTCAGGGAATTGGCTCTGAACAATGTGGGGGCACCTTGGCTAGTGCCAGGGTGCCCTCACACTAAGTAACTTTGCACCTAACCTTTACCAGGTAAAGGTTAGACATATAGGTGACTTATAAGTTACTTAAGTGCAGTGTAAAATGGCTGTGAAATAACGTGGACGTTATTTCACTCAGGCTGCAGTGGCAGGCCTGTGTAAGAATTGTCAGAGCTCCCTATGGGTGGCAAAAGAAATGCTGCAGCCCATAGGGATCTCCTGGAACCCCAATACCCTGGGTACCTCAGTACCATATACTAGGGAATTATAAGGGTGTTCCAGTAAGCCAATGTAAATTGGTAAAATTGGTCACTAGCCTGTTAGTGACAATTTGAAAGTAATGAGAGAGCATAACCACTGAGGTTCTGGTTAGCAGAGCCTCAGTGAGACAGTTAGGCACCACACAGGGAACATATACATGCACCCCTATGAGCACTGGGGCCCTGTATGACAGGGTCCCAGTGACACATACATATAGGCCACAAACCTATGAGCACTGGGGTCCTGACCAGCAGGACCCCAGTGACACATAACAAACATACTGAAAACATAGTGTTTTCACTATGAGCACTGAGGCCTGGCTATCAGGATCCCAGTGAGACAGTGAAAACAGTGACAAACACCCTGACATACACTCACAAACAGGCCAAAAGTGAGGGTAACAAGGCTAGAAAGAGGCTACCTTCTCACACTAGGGACTTATATGGGGGCACCAGTATGCCAATTGTAGGGTGTGCTAAGTCCTAAGCAACCAGATTTAGAGGGAGAGAGCACAGTCACTAGGGGCCTGGTTAGCAGGATCCCAGTAAAAGCAGTCAAAAGACACTGACAGCAGGCAAAAAGTGGGGGTAACCATGCCAAAAAGAGGGTACTTTCCTACAGTTACACCTTATAATGGTTCCAGGCAACCCTTACTATATAGTGTTACAGTGTCTAGGTAGCCAGGGCTCTCTAGTGGTAGCTGTGGTGAGCAGCCAAGACTTATCTAGGAGGAGGGTGAAGCACTTGCAATACCACAGTAGCCACACAGTAACTTATCACACCTGAATGGAACCACACAGTGTTGCAAAATTAAAGGTACTTTATTACAGGCAAACAAAACAAGATCACTATAGGCAAATCCCCTTCTGGGGGTAAGCACACACAAAATATACACAGGTAAGTATCAAAAAGCACAAAGTAGCAAGGGCCCTATGTGGGGGCCGAACAATACACTAAAAAAGTGGAATGCGAAAATGGGTCCCCCACCAGAGGATGTGGAGTAGTTAGCCAAGGGCTATGAGAGAGTGGAACCCCAAAAGGTAAGTATCTAGAAGACCCCCAGCGACCAGGAGAGCAGATGTAAGTTACCTGGTTGTCCCATAGACTAACATGGGGACTCGTAAATAGAATATTGCAAGAACAGGACAAGGCTGGTGGAACCCAACAGTGGATTCTGGATGAAGAGTACCTGCAAAAGATGGGGACAGAGTCTAGTCCAAGCAGGATTGTCCAGGTGGGGTAGGAGGCAATACCCATCCATTTGTGGGTGACTACCTGGGTCGACGGTGGTGGATGTAGTCTAGTTGCGGAGTTCTGGAGCTGCAGAGGAGTCTCAGAAGTCACCAAGGAGCTGTCCCTTGATGGTCACCAAATTGCAGATGGGTCAGTGGTCAGGAGGACCACCAACGAGCATGAGCAAATGCAACTGGAGCTGTTGGAGATTTGCAGAGCTGAAGAGGACCAGTAAAGTCCTGGGTACTCGACTCTTTGAGGGGAGTCCGGGCTGACCCTGAAAAGACAGGAGAGCCAGCAGAAGCAGTCAGAGCCCTCACAAGCAACCCGCTGACAGCAGGCACAGTAAGTTGCAGTGAGGCCCAGGCAGCTCACCTGAAAAGGAGTCCCACATTGCCTGAGCAGCAGAGAGGAGGTTGTCCTTGCAGAGGTAGAGTGCTGGAGGCCAGGGCTACGTGGAGCCTGCAGGTCCTTTGGTTGCTGCAACAGTCGCTGTGCACAGGGGTTCTGTCTTGGAGGAAGAGGCAAGGATTCACCATCTCCCAAGACGGACAGAAGGTAGAAAGAACCCAGAGGACCCCTCAGAACTACCATCTGTGTTGGAGAATCTCCGCAGATCTAGAGGACAGCAGATCTCAGCAGCCGGACATCATTGCCTTAGGTGCCTGCAGATGCAGGGAGTGACTTCTTCACTCCAAGGGAGATTCTGTCTTGCTTCTTTGGTGCAGCTGAAGTCTTGTCGACCCCAGAGGATGTACTGCTGTGGAAATGTTACAAGTTGCTGACAGGAGCCGTGGAAACAATGTTGCAAGGAGAGGATGTCTCGGGGTTGCAGTCTTGTTCGGTTCCTGTGAAGTCCAGCAGCAGTTCGGCCAGGAGCAGAGAAGGTCTTTGCAGCAGAGTCTTGTTGGAGTCTTGCATGCTGAATCTGGGGATTCATCCTCAAGGGTCTCCCTAAATAGCCCATAAAGGGGTTTGATCACTTAGCAAGGTGACCACCGATGAGAGGGGGTCACTGACATCATCTGCCTAACCTGACCAGTGAGATGCTTCCAGGGGCCTCAGGCCATCTTGTTTTCAAGATGACAAAATCAAGTGGCCATCTGGAGTGTGAGAAAGTAGCCTCTTTCTAGCCTTGTTACCCCCACTTTTGGCCTGTTTGTGAGTGTATGTCAGGGTGTTTGTCACTGTTTTCACTGTCTCACTGGGATCCTGATAGCCAGGCCTCAGTGCTCATAGTGAAAACACTATGTTTTCAGTATGTTTGTTATGTGTCACTGGGATCCTGCTGGTCAGGACCCCAGTGCTCATAAGTTTGTGGCCTATATGTATGTGTCATTGGGACCCTGTCACACAGGGCCCCAGTGCTCATAGGTGTGCATGTATATGTTCCCTGTGTGGTGCCTAACTGTCTCACTGAGGCTCTGCTAACCAGAACCTCAGTGGTTATGCTCTCTCATTACTTCCAAATTATCACTGACAGGCTAGTGACCATTTTTACCAATTTACATTGGCTTACTGGAACACCCTTATAATTCCCTAGTATATGGTACTGAGGTACCCAGGGTATTGGGGTTCCAGGAGATCCCTATGGGCTGCAGCATTTCTTTTGCCACCCATAGGGAGCTCTGACAATTCTTACACAGGCCTGCCACTGCAGCCTGAGTGAAATAACGTCCACGTTATTTCACAGCCATTTTACACTGCACTTAAGTAACTTATAAGTCACCTATATGTCTAACCTTTACCTGGTAAAGGTTAGGTGCAAAGTTACTTAGTGTGAGGGCACCCTGGCACTAGCCAAGGTGCCCCCACATTGTTCAGAGCCAATTCCCTGAACTTTGTGAGTGCGGGGACACCATTACACGCGTGCACTACATATAGGTCACTACCTATATGTAGCTTCACAATGGTAACTCCGAATATGGCCATGTAACATGTCTATGATCATGGAATTGCCCCCTCTATGCCATCCTGGCATAGTTGGCACAATCCCATGATCCCAGTGGTCTGTAGCACAGACCCTGGTACTGCCAAACTGCCCTTCCTGGGGTTTCACTGCAGCTGCTGCTGCTGCCAACCCCTCAGACAGGCATCTGCCCTCCTGGGGTCCAGCCAGGCCTAGCCCAGGATGGCAGAACAAAGAACTTCCTCTGAGAGAGGGTGTGACACCCTCTCCCTTTGGAAAATGGTGTGAAGGCAGGGGAGGAGTAGCCTCCCCCAGCCTCTGGAAATGCTTTCTTGGGCACAGATGTGCCCAATTCTGCATAAGCCAGTCTACACCTGTTCAGGGACCCCTTAGCCCCTGCTCTGGCGCGAAACTGGACAAAGGAAAGGGGAGTGACCACTCCCCTGACCTGCACCTCCCCTGGGAGGTGTCCAGAGCTCCTCCAGTGTGCTCCAGACCTCTGCCATCTTGGAAACAGAGGTGCTGCTGGCACACTGGACTGCTCTGAGTGGCCAGTGCCACCAGGTGATGTCAGAGACTCCTGCTGATAGGCTCCTTCAGGTGTTAGTAGCCTATCCTCTCTCCTAGGTAGCCAAACCCTCTTTTCTGGTTATTTAGGGTCTCTGTCTCTGGGGAAACTTCAGATAACGAATGCAAGAGCTCATCCGAGTTCCTCTGCATCTCTCTCTTCAGCTTCTGATAAGGAAACGACTGCTGACCGCGCTGGAAGCCTGCAAACCTGCAACATAGTAGCAAAGACGACTACTGCAACTCTGTAATGCTGATCCTGCCGCCTTCTCGACTGTTTTCCTGCTTGTGCATGCTGTGGGGGTAGCCTGCCTCCTCTCTGCACCAGAAGCTCCGAAGAAATCTCCCGTGGGTCGACGGAATCTTCCCCCTGCAACCGCAGGCACCAAAAAGCTGCATTACCGGTCCCTTGGGTCTCCTCTCAGCACGACGAGCGAGGTCCCACGAATCCAGCGACTCTGTCCAAGTGACCCCCACAGTCCAGTGACTCTTCAGTCCAAGGTTGGTGGAGGTAAGTCCTTGCCTCACCTCGCTGGGCTGCATTGCTGGGAACCGCGACTTTGCAGCTACTCCGGCCCCTGTGCACTTTCGGCGGAAATCCTTTGTGCACAGCCAAGCCTGGTTCCACGGCACTCTAACCTGCATTGCACGACTTTCTAAGTTGGTCTCCGGTGACGTGGGACTCCTTTGTGCAACTTCGGCGAGTACCGTTTCATGCATCCTTGTAGTGCCTGTTTCTGGCACTTCTCTGGGTGCTACCTGCTTCAGTGAGGGCTCTTTGTCTTGCTCGACGTCCCCTCTCTCTTCAGGTCTAATTTGCGACCTCCTGGTCCCTCCTGGGCCCCAGCAGCGTCCAAAAACGCTAAACGCACAATTTGCATCTAGAAAGGCTTGTTGGCATCCTTTCGGCGGGAAAACACTTCTGCACGACTCTCGAAGGCGAGAGGGATCCGTCCACCAAAGGGAAAGTCTCTAGCCCTTTTCGTTCCTGCAGAAACCTCAGCTTCTTCTGTCCAGTCGAAGCTTCTTTGCACCCACAGCTGGCATTTCCTGGGCATCTGCCCATCTCTGACTTGCTTGTGACTTTTGGACTTGGTCCCCTTGTTCCACAGGTACCCTAGATTGGAAATCCACAGTTGTTGCATTGCTGGTTTGTGTCTTTCCTGCATTATTCCTCTAACACGACTACTTTGTCCTTAGGGGAACTTTAGTGCACTTTGCACTCACTTTTCAGGGTCTTGGGGAGGGTTATTTTTCTAACTCTCACTATTTTCTAATAGTCCCAGCGACCCTCTACAAGGTCACATAGGTTTGGGGTCCATTCGTGGTTCGCATTCCACTTTTGGAGTATATGGTTTGTGTTGCCCCTATCCCTATGTTTCCCCATTGCATCCTATTGTAACTATACATTGTTTGCACTGTTTTCTAAGACTATACTGCATATTTTTGCTATTGTGTATATATATCTTGTGTATATTTCCTATCCTCTCACTGAGGGTACACTCTAGGATACTTTGGCATATTTGTAGGAAAGTACCATCTTGCCTGGCATGTTACCCCCATTTTTCACTGTATATATGTTGTTTTAGTTGTATGTGTCACTGGGACCCTGGTAACCCAGGGCCCCAGTGCTCATAAGTGTGCCTGATTGTGTTACCTGTGTAGTGACTAACTGTCTCACTGAGGCTCTGCTAATCAGAACCTCAGTGGTTATGCTCTCTCATTTCTTTCCAAGTTGTCACTGACAGGCTAGTGACCATTTTTACCAATTTACATTGGCTTACTGGAACACCCTTATAATTCCCTAGTATATGGTACTGAGGTACCCAGGGTATTGGGGTTCCAGGAGATCCCTATGGGCTGCAGCATTTCTTTTGCCACCCATAGGGAGCTCTGACAATTCTTACACAGGCCTGCCACTGCAGCCTGAGTGAAATAACGTCCACGTTATTTCACAGCCATTTTACACTGCACTTAAGCAACTTATAAGTCACCTATATGTCTAACCTTTACCTGGTAAAGGTTAGGTGCAAAGTTACTTAGTGTGAGGGCACCCTGGCACTAGCCAAGATGCCCCCACATTGTTCAGAGCCAATTCACTGAACTTTGTGAGTGCGGGGACACCATTACACGCGTGCACTACATATAGGTCACTACCTATATGTAGCTTCACCATGGTAACTCCGAATATGGCCATGTAACATGTCTATGATCATGGAATTGCCCCCTCTATGCCATCCTGGCATTGTTGGTACAATTCCATGATCCCAGTGGTCTGTAGCACAGACCCTGGTACTGCCAGACTGCCCTTCCTGGGGTTTCACTGCAGCTGCTGCTGCTGCCAACCCCTCAGACAGGCAGCTGCCCTCCTGGGGTCCAGCCAGGCCTGGCCCAGGATGGCAGAACAAAGAACTTCCTCTGAGAGAGGGTGTGACACCCTCTCCCTTTGGAAAAGGGTGTGAAGGCAGGGGAGGAGTAGCCTCCCCCAGCCTCTGGAAATGCTTTGTTGGGCACAGATGTGCCCAATTCTGCATAAGCCAGTCTACACCGGTTCAGGGACCCCTTAGCCCCTGCTCTGGCGCAAAACTGGACAAAGGAAAGGGGAGTGACCACTCCCCTGACCTGCACCTCCCCTGGGAGGTGTCCAGAGCTCCTCCAGTGTGCTCCAGACCTCTGCCATCTTGGAAACAGAGGTGCTGCTGGCACACTGAACTGCTCTGAGTGGCCAGTGCCACCAGGTGACGTCAGAGACTCCTTGTGATAGGCTCCTTCAGGTGTTAGTAGCCTTTCCTCTCTCCTAGGTAGACAAACCCTCTTTTCTGGCTATTTAGGGTCTCTGTCTCTGGGGAAACTTTAGATAACGAATGCATGAGCTCAGCCGAGTTCCTCTGCATCTCTCTCTTCACCTTCTGATAAGGAATCGACCGCTGACCGCGCTGGAAGCCTGCAAACCTGCAACATAGTAGCAAAGACGACTACTGCAACTCTGTAACGCTGATCCTGCCGCCTTCTCGACTGTTTTCCTGCTTGTGCATGCTGTGGGGGTAGTCTGCCTCCTCTCTGCACCAGAAGCTCCGAAGAAATCTCCCGTGGGTCGACGGAATCTTCCCCCTGCAACCGCAGGCACCAAAAAGCTGCATTACCGGTCCCTTGGGTCTCCTCTCAGCCCGACGAGCGAGGTCCCTCGAATCCAGCGATGCTGTCCAAGTGACCCCCACAGTCCAGTGACTCTTCAGCCCAAGTTTGGTGGAGGTAAGTCCTTGCCTCACCTCGCTGGGCTGCATTGCTGGGAACCGCGACTTTGCAGCTACTCCGGCCCCTGTGCACTTCCGGCAGAAATCCTTCGTGCACAGCCAAGCCTGGGTCCACGGCACTCTAACCTGCATTGCACGACTTTCTAAGTTGGTCTCCGGCGACGTGGGACTCCTTTGTGCAACTTCGGCGAGCACCGTTTCACGCATCCTCGTAGTGCCTGTTTCTGGCACTTCTCCGGGTGCTACCTGCTTCAGTGAGGGCTCCTTGTCTTGCTCGACGTCCCTTCTCTCTTCAGGTCCAATTTGCGACCTCCTGGTCTCTCCTGGGCCCCAGCAGCGTCCAAAAACGCCAAACGCACGATTTGCGTCTAGAAAGGCTTGTTGGCGTCCTTTCGGCGGAAAAACACTTCTGCACGACTCTCCATGGCGAGAGGGATCTGTCCACCAAAGGGGAAGTCTCTAGCCCTTTTCGTTCCTGCAGAAACCTCAGCTTCTTCTGTCCAGTCGAAGCTTCTTTGCACCCGCAGCTGGCATTTCCTGGGCATCTGCCCATCTCCGACTTGCTTGTGACTTTTGGACTTGGTCCCCTTGTTCCACAGGTACCCTAGATTGGAAATCCACAGTTGTTGCATTGCTGGTTTGTGTCTTTCTTGCATTATTCCTCTAACACGACTATTTTGTCCTTAGGGGAACTTTAGTGCACTTTGCACTCACTTTTCAGGGTCTTGGGGAGGGTTATTTTTCTAACTCTCACTATTTTCTAATAGTCCCAGCGACCCTCTACAAGGTCACATAGGTTTGGGGTCCATTCGTGGTTCGCATTCCACTTTTGGAGTATATGGTTTGTGTTGCCCCTATCCCTATGTTTCCCCATTGCATCCTATTGTAACTATACATTGTTTGCACTGTTTTCTAAGACTATACTGCATATTTTTGCTATTGTGTATATATATCTTGTGTATATTTCCTATCCTCTCACTGAGGGTACACTCTAAGATACTTTGGCATATTGTCATAAAAATAAAGTACCTTTATTTTTAGTATAACTGTGTATTGTGTTTTCTTATGATATTGTGCATATGACACTAAGTGGTACTGTAGTAGCTTCACACGTCTCCTAGTTCAGCCTAAGCTGCTCTGCTAAGCTACCATTATCTATCAGCCTAAGCTGCTAGACACCCTATACACTAATAAGGGATAACTGGGCCTGGTGCAAGGTGCAAGTACCCCTTGG
The DNA here is from genome assembly GCF_031143425.1 of Pleurodeles waltl. NCBI lineage: Eukaryota > Metazoa > Chordata > Amphibia > Caudata > Salamandridae > Pleurodeles > Pleurodeles waltl. The sequence goes on from NC_090446.1 coordinate 147,465,852, forward strand.
TACTCACTACAAGCCAGTCCAGCCTCCTACATTGGTTGTGCAGTGGTGGGATAAGTGCTTGAGACTACTTACCACTCTTGTCATTGTACTTTTCATAAGAGAAAAATATACAAAACAAGGTCAATGTATATACACATAGCCAAAAAGTTTTGCATTTCCTCTTTTCACTCTTTTCTAAGTGCTGAAAAGTACTTCTAAACTTTCAAAAAAGTTCTTAAAAGTTTAAAAAGTTTTTTTCTGTCTTTCCAAAAAGTTCTGAAAACTTTTTTCTCTTTTTCTATCACTTTAGCTCTCTCAAAAAAATGTCTGGCACAGGCCAAAGTGTTGATCTGTCCAAACTTGCATATGACAACCTTAGCTGGAAAAGAGCAAGGAGTCTCTGTATAGAGAGAGGTTTGAGTGTAGGGAAAAATCCTTCCTTGGAACTGTTACTTAACATGCTTAGAGAACAGGATAAGGCCATAAGTGCCCAATCTGTAGAAAAAGTAGCTAATGGTTCTCAATCTGATCCAGGGACTCCCCCAGGAAAAGGTTCAGGAAAGAAACTTCTCAGCCTGCCCATTACTAGACAGTCTAGCATAGTTGGTACAGAGGTTGAATCACACCATACTGATGGTGTGCTCTCACATTATGCTTGTAGACAAGCTGTTAGGGTGCCCTCTGTAAGGGACAGGTCTCCTTCTGTTCATTCCCATCATACCTCTGTATCTAGAAATGTCCCTCCCACCCACCCTGATGACAGATTGTTAGAAAGGGAGCTCAATAGATTGAGAGTGGAACAAACCAGACTGAAGCTCAAGAAGCAACAGCTGGATTTGGATAGACAGTCTTTAGAAATAGAGAGGGAAAGACAGAAGTTGGGTTTAGATACCCATGGTGGCAGCAGCAGTATTCCCCATAGTCATCCTGCAAAAGAGCATGATTCCAGGAATCTGCACAAGATAGTTCCCCCTTATAAGGAGGGGGATGACATTAACAAGTGGTTTGCTGCACTTGAGAGGGCCTGTGCTGTACAGGATGTCCCTCAAAAGCAGTGGGCTACTATCCTATGGCTATCATTTACTGGAAAAGGTAGGGATAGGCTCCTTACTGTAAAAGAAAATGATGCTAATAATTTCCAAGTTCTTAAGAATGCACTCCTGGATGGTTATGGCTTAACCACTGAACAGTACAGGATAAAGTTCAGAGAGACCAAAAAGGAGTCTTCACAAGACTGGGTTGATTTCATTGACCAGGCAGTGAAGGCCTTGGAGGGGTGGTTACATGGCAGTAAAGTTACTGATTATGACAGCCTGTATAACTTAATCCTGAGAGAGCATATTCTTAATAATTGTGTGTCTGATTTGTTGCACCAGTACTTGGTGGACTCTGATCTGACCTCTCCCCAAGAATTGGGAAAGAAGGCAGACAAATGGGTCAGAACAAGAGTGAACAGAAAAGTTCATACAGGGGGTGACAAAGATGGCAACAAAAAGAAGGATGGTAAGTCTTCTGACAAGGGTGGGGACAAATCTAAAAATGAGTCTTCATCAGGCCCACAAAAACACTCTGGTGGGGGTGGTGGGCCCAAATCCTCCTTTAATCAGAACAAGGAAAAGAAACCATGGTGCTATTTATGTAAAATAAAAGGCCATTGGACAACAGATCCCAGTTGTCCAAAGAAAGGCACCACAGCTCCTACCACTACAACCCCTACTGCTACACCTAGTGTCCCTACTAATAGCAGTGGTGGTGGGAGCAAACCTACTAATAGCCAATCCAAGGGAGTAGCTGGGCTCACTTTTGGTAATTTAGTTGGGGTTGGTCTGATTAGGGAGACCACAGAGGCTACTTTAGTCTCTGAAGGGGCTATTGATTTAGCCACTTTGGTTGCTTGCCCCCATAACTTGGAGAAGAACAAGCAACTAACCCTAATAAATGGTGTTGAGGTCCAGGCCTACAGGGACACAGGTGCCAGTGTCACAATGGTGATTGAGAAACTGGTGCACCCTGAACAACACATACTTGGACACCAGTACCAAGTAACCGATGCTCACAACATAACACAAAGCCACCCCATGGCTGTTGTAAATCTCAACTGGGGGGGGGGGTAACTGGTCCAAAGAAAGTTGTGGTAGCTTCAGATTTACCTGTAGACTGTCTATTAGGGAATGATTTGGAGACATCAGCTTGGTCAGATGTGGAATTGGAGGCCCATGCAGCAATGCTGGGCATCCCAGGGCATATTTTTGCTTTGACAAGGGCTCAGGCCAAAAAGCAAAAAGGACAGGGAAGCTTGGATCCTGGAACAATGGACCAAGTGCTCCCTAAAGCTAGGGCTAGTAGAAGCAAACCACTTCCTACTATCCCTCCCTCTACAGTGGATTCTACTTCTGAGGAAGAAGAATTCCCTCCCTGTGCAGAACCTACACCAGAGGAGCTGGAAGCAGACACTGCTGAGCTTTTGGGTGAAGGGGGGCCTGCCAGAGAGGAGCTGAGTGTGGCACAGCAAACCTGTCCCACATTAGAGGGTCTCAGACAGCAAGCTGTCAAACAGGCTAATGGGGATGTCAGTGACTCTCACAGAGTTTACTGGGAGGACAACCTCTTGTACACTGAGCATAGGGATCCTAAACCTGGAGGAGATTAGTGATTCCTCAGGAGTACAGAAAGTTCCTCCTAACACTGGCACATGACATTCCCTTAGCTGGGCACCTGGGTCAAATGAAAACTTGGGACAGATTGGTACCATTGTTTCATTGGCCTAGGATGTCTGAGGACACAAAGGAATTTTGTAAGTCCTGTGAAACCTGTCAAGCCAGTGGCAAGACAGGTGGCACTCCAAAGGCACCCCTTATCCCACTACCTGTGGTTGGGGTTCCCTTTGAAAGGGCAGGGGTTGACATAGTTGGCCCCCTTGACCCTCCTACTGCTTCAGGCAATAGGTTTATCTTAGTGGTAGTGGACCATGCCACAAGATATCCTGAAGCTATTCCTTTAAGGACCACTACAGCTCCTGCAGTGGCAAAGGCCCTCCTGGGAATATTTTCCAGAGTGGGCTTCCCAAAGGAAGTGGTATCAGACAGGGGAAGCAATTTCATGTCTGCATACTTAAAGGCCATGTGGAAGGAGTGTGGTGTAACGTACAAGTTCACAACACCCTATCATCCACAAACAAATGGACTGGTGGAGAGATTTAATAAAACTCTCAAAGGCATGATTATGGGACTCCCTGAAAAACTCCGCAGGAGATGGGATATCCTTCTACCATGCCTCCTTTTTGCCTACAGGGAGGTACCCCAGAAAGGAGTGGGCTTCAGCCCCTTTGAACTTCTTTTTGGACACCCTGTTAGGGGTCCACTCACACTTGTAAAGGAGGGTTGGGAACAACCTTTAAAAGCTCCTAAGCAGGATATTGTGGATTATGTACTTGGCCTCAGATCAAGGATGGCTGAGTACATGAAAAAGGCCAGTAAAAACCTTCAGGCCAGCCAAGAGCTCCAGAAGCAATGGCATGATCAGAAGGCTGTTTTGGTTCAGTACCAACCAGGGCAGAAAGTGTGGGTCTTGGAGCCTGTGGCCCCAAGAGCACTCCAAGATAAATGGAGTGGACCCCACACAATTGTTGAAAAGAAGGGTGAAGTCACCTACTTGGTTGACTTAGGCACTGCCAGGAGTCCCCTTAGGGTGCTCCATGTCAACCGCCTGAAACCCTACTATGACAGGGCTGATCTCACCCTGCTCATGGCAACAGATGAGGGACAGGAAGAAGACAGTGATCCTCTACCTGATCTCTTCTCTTCCACAGAACAAGATGCTCTTGTGGAAGGGGTAGTTTTGGCTGATTGTCTTACTGCTGAGCAGAAAGATAATTGCATAAATCTCCTAGGACAATTTTCAGAACTCTTCTCTACTGTGCCAGGCACCACTTCTTGGTGTGAGCACACTATAGATACTGGAGACAGTTTACCTGTCAAAAGTAAGATCTATAGGCAGCCTGACCATGTCAGGGACTGCATAAAGCAAGAAGTTCAGAAAATGTTGGAACTAGGAGTGGTTGAGCACTCTGACAGTCCATGGGCTTCTCCTGTGGTACTGGTACCAAAACCCAATTCTAAAGATGGAAAGAAAGAAATGCGGTTTTGTGTAGACTATAGAGGTCTCAACTTGGTAACCAAAACTGATGCTCACCCTATACCCAGGGCAGATGAGCTCATAGATACACTGGCATCTGCCAAGTATCTAAGCACTTTTGATTTGACTGCAGGGTATTGGCAGATCAAATTGTCAGAAGATGCTAAACCTAAGACTGCATTTTCTACCATTGGAGGACATTACCAGTTTACTGTAATGCCTTTTGGTTTGAAAAATGCACCTGCCACTTTTCAGAGGTTGGTGAACACAGTCCTGCAAGGGCTGGAAGCTTTCAGTGCAGCATATTTGGACGATATAGCTGTCTTTAGCTCCAGCTGGGATGATCACCTGGTCCACCTATGGAAAGTTTTGGAGGCCCTGCAAAAGGCAGGCCTCACTATCAAGGCTTCAAAGTGCCAGATAGGGCAGGGTAAGGTGGTTTATCTGGGACACCTTGTTGGTGGGGAACAGATTGCACCACTTCAGGGGAAAATCCAAACAATTATTGATTGGGTTCCCCCTACCACTCAGACTCAGGTGAGAGCCTTCCTAGGCCTCACTGGGTATTACAGGTGGTTCATTAAGAACTATGGCTCCATTGCAGCCCCTCTTAATGACCTCATTTCCAAGAAAATGCCTAAAAAGGTATTATGGACAGCAAGCTGTCAGAAAGCTTCTGAGGAGCTGAAGCAGGCCATGTGCTCTGCACCTGTCCTGAAAAGCCCTTGTTACTCTAAAAAATTCTATGTCCAAACTGATGCATCTGAATTAGGAGTAGGGGCAGTCCTATCACAACTTAATTCTGAGGGCCAGGATCAACCTGTTGCTTTTATTAGTAGGAGGTTGACCCCTAGAGAAAAGCGTTGGTCTGCCATTGAGAGGGAGGCCTTTGCTGTGGTCTGGGCTCTGAAGAAGTTGAGGCCATACCTGTTTGGCACTCACTTCATTGTTCAGACAGACCACAAACCTCTACTTTGGCTAAAACAAATGAAAGGTGAAAATCCTAAATTGTTGAGGTGGTTCATATCCCTACAGGGAATGGACTATACAGTGGAACATAGACCTGGGAGTAACCACTCCAATGCAGATGGACTCTCCAGATATTTCCACTTAGACAATGAAGACTCATCAGGTAATGGCTAGTCTTATTGTCCTTCGTTTGGGGGGGGGTTGTGTAGGAAAGTACCATCTTGCCTGGCATGTTACCCCCATTTTTCACTGTATATATGTTGTTTTAGTTGTATGTGTCACTGGGACCCTGGTAACCCAGGGCCCCAGTGCTCATAAGTGTGCCTGATTGTGTTACCTGTGTAGTGACTAACTGTCTCACTGAGGCTCTGCTAATCAGAACCTCAGTGGTTATGCTCTCTCATTTCTTTCCAAATTGTCACTGACAGGCTAGTGACCATTTTTACCAATTTACATTGGCTTACTGGAACACCCTTATAATTCCCTAGTATATGGTACTGAGGTACCCAGGGTATTGGGGTTCCAGGAGATCCCTATGGGCTGCAGCATTTCTTTTGCCACCCATAGGGAGCTCAGACAATTCTTACACAGGCCTGCCACTGCAGCCTGAGTGAAATAACGTCCACGTTATTTCACAGCCATTTTACACTGCACTTAAGCAACTTATAAGTCACCTATATGTCTAACCTTTACCTGGTAAAGGTTAGGTGCAAAGTTACTTAGTGTGAGGGCACCCTGGTACTAGCCAAGATGCCCCCACATTGTTCAGAGCCAATTCACTGAACTTTGTGAGTGCGGGGACACCATTACACGCGTGCACTACATATAGGTCACTACCTATATGTAGCTTCACCATGGTAACTCCGAATATGGCCATGTAACATGTCTATGATCATGGAATTGCCCCCTCTATGCCATCCTGGCATTGTTGGTACAATTCCATGATCCCAGTGGTCTGTAGCACAGACCCTGGTACTGCCAGACTGCCCTTCCTGGGGTTTCACTGCAGCTGCTGCTGCTGCCAACCCCTCAGACAGGCAGCTGCCCTCCTGGGGTCCAGCCAGGCCTGGCCCAGGATGGCAGAACAAAGAACTTCCTCTGAGAGAGGGTGTGACACCCTCTCCCTTTGGAAAAGGGTGTGAAGGCAGGGGAGGAGTAGCCTCCCCCAGCCTCTGGAAATGCTTTGTTGGGCACAGATGTGCCCAATTCTGCATAAGCCAGTCTACACCGGTTCAGGGACCCCTTAGCCCCTGCTCTGGCGCGAAACTGGACAAAGGAAAGGGGAGTGACCACTCCCCTGACCTGCACCTCCCCTGGGAGGTGTCCAGAGCTCCTCCAGTGTGCTCCAGACCTCTGCCATCTTGGAAACAGAGGTGCTGCTGGCACACTGGACTGCTCTGAGTGGCCAGTGCCACCAGGTGACGTCAGAGACTCCTTGTGATAGGCTCCTTCAGGTGTTAGTAGCCTTTCCTCTCTCCTAGGTAGCCAAACCCTCTTTTCTGGCTATTTAGGGTCTCTGTCTCTGGGGAAACTTTAGATAATGAATGCATGAGCTCAGCCGAGTTCCTCTGCATCTCTCTCTTCACCTTCTGATAAGGAATCGACCGCTGACCGCGCTGGAAGCCAGCAAACCTGCAACATAGTAGCAAAGACGACTACTGCAACTCTGTAACGCTGATCCTGCTGCCTTCTCGACTGTTTTCCTGCTTGTGCATGCTGTGGGGGTAGTCTGCCTCCTCTCTGCACCAGAAGCTCCGAAGAAATCTCCTGTGGGTCGACGGAATCTTCCCCCTGCAACCGCAGGCACCAAAAAGCTGCATTACCGGTCCCTTGGGTCTCCTCTCAGCCCGACGAGCGAGGTCCCTCGAATCCAGCGATGCTGTCCAAGTGACCCCCACAGTCCAGTGACTCTTCAGCCCAAGTTTGGTGGAGGTAAGTCCTTGCCTCACCTCGCTGGGCTGCATTGCTGGGAACCGCGACTTTGCAGCTACTCCGGCCCCTGTGCACTTCCGGCGGAAATCTTTCGTGCACAGCCAAGCCTGGGTCCACGGCACTCTAACCTGCATTGCACGACTTTCTAAGTTGGTCTCCGGCGACGTGGGACTCCTTTGTGCAACTTCGGCGAGCACCATTTCACGCATCCTCGTAGTGCCTGTTTCTGGCACTTCTCCGGGTGCTACCTGCTTCAGTGAGGGCTCTTTGTCTTGCACGACGTCCCCTCTCTCTTCAGGTCCAATTTGCGACCTCCTGGTCCCTCCTGGGCCCCAGCAGCGTCCAAAAACGCCAAAGGCATGATTTGCGTCTAGAAAGGCTTGTTGGCGTCCTTTCGGCGGGAAAACACTTCTGCACGACTCTCCAAGACGAGAGAAATCTGTCCACCAAAGGGGAAGTCTCTAGCCCTTTTCGTTCCTGCAGAAACCTCAGCTTCTTCTGTCCAGTCGAAGCTTCTTTGCACCCGCAGCTGGCATTTCCTGGGCATCTGCCCATCTCCGACTTGCTTGTGACTTTTGGACTTGGTCCCCTTGTTCCACAGGTACCCTAGATTGGAAATCCACAGTTGTTGCATTGCTGGTTTGTGTCTTTCTTGCATTATTCCTCTAACACGACTATTTTGTCCTTACGGGAACTTTAGTGCACTTTGCACTCACTTTTCAGGGTCTTGGGGAGGGTTATTTTTCTAACTCTCACTATTTTCTAATAGTCCCAGCGACCCTCTACAAGGTCACATAGGTTTGGGGTCCATTCGTGGTTCGCATTCCACTTTTGGAGTATATGGTTTGTGTTGCCCCTATCCCTATGTTTCCCCATTGCATCCTATTGTAACTATACATTGTTTGCACTGTTTTCTAAGACTATACTGCATATTTTTGCTATTGTGTATATATATCTTGTGTATATTTCCTATCCTCTCACTGAGGGTACACTCTAAGATACTTTGGCATATTGTCATAAAAATAAAGTACCTTTATTTTTAGTATAACTGTGTATTGTGTTTTCTTATGGCATATGACACTAAGTGGTACTGTAGTAGCTTCACACGTCTCCTAGTTCAGCCTAAGCTGCTCTGCTAAGCTACCATTATCTATCAGCCTAAGCTGCTAGACACCCTATACACTAATAAGGGATAACTGGGCCTGGTGCAAGGTGCAAGTACCCCTTGGTACTCACTACAAGCCAGTCCAGCCTCCTACAATATTGTCATAAAAATAAAGTACCTTTATTTTTAGTATAACTGTGTATTGTGTTTTCTTATGATATTGTGCATATGACACTAAGTGGTACTGTAGTAGCTTCACACGTCTCCTAGTTCAGCCTAAGCTGCTCTGCTAAGCTACCATTATCTATCAGCCTAAGCTGCTAGACACCCTATACACTAATAAGGGATAACTGGGCCTGGTGCAAGGTGCAAGTACCCCTTGGTACTCACTACAAGCCAGTCCAGCCTCCTACATGGAGGCACTCTGGACACCACCTCTGAGGTGGTGATGGACAGGGGAGTGATCACTCTCCTTTCCTTTGTGCAGTTTTGCACCAGAGCAGGAACCGGGGGTCCTTGGACTGGTGAAAACTGGATTATGCAAGGAGGGCACCAAATGTGCACTTCAAAGCAAACCAGTGGTGTGAGGAGGCTACCCCTCCCCAGCCTTGTAACACCTACTTCCAAGGAAGAGGGGGTTGCACCCCTCTCCCACAGGACATTCTTTGTTCTTCCTTTCCCTCCTTGAGCTGGTCAAGCTGCAGGAGGGCAGACTTCTATCTGAGGGTCTGCAGCAGCACGGGCTGCTCGCAGACCCTGAAAGACTGGTAACAGCAATACTGGCGGGTCCTCTAAGGAACCCCAAAGTGCATGGGATCATGCTGTTAATACTGGCATCAGTATGGGGTTATGATTCTAACATGTTTGATACCAAACATGCCTAGGTTCAGAGTTACCGTTATGTAGCTGGGCCATAGATAGTGATTTATGGCCACTACATAGCTAAAATGGCTTCCCCGGACTTACGAAGTCCAGGGAAATGGAACTGGAGTTGCAGGGGCACCTCTGCTCCTGTAGAGGTGCCCACACACACAGGGACCTGCACTCTGGCCTTAGGGCTGGAAGGACCTACAATAGGGGTGAACAGTGACCTGGTGTCGTGACTAGCAGTGAAAGTGTGCATGCACCTTTTCACGCAGGCTGCAAGTGACAGGCCTGCTGACACAGTTTGTATGTACTCTCATGGGTGGCATAATACATGCTTCACCCCATGGGGGACCCCTGCTGTACCAATACCCCTGATACCTAAGTACCATATACTTGAGACTTACAGGGGTACACCAGTATGCCAATTGTGGGGTCTAAAGAGTACCAAGGCAACCAAATTTAGATGAGAGAGCACAATCACTGGGGTCCTGGTTAGGAGGATCCCAGTTAAAACAGTCTAAGAATAGCCAAAAGTGGGGGTAACCATGCCAGAAAAAGGAACTTTCCTACACTCACATATTCCAAATTGCATATTTTATTAATTGATTCTGCCTTTACTTTTTCCTTCACTGTCTCTCAGATGACGACTTACTGTAAGTATTCATTGTGGGAAATAAACCTGTTTTACATATAATCATGTCACTCCATCCTACACTGAAGTAACCCTACAAAACATTTGTATGGCAACTGTTATTGCATTGTGATCTGCTGTTGTTTAATAGAAAATCAATAAAAACAGATTTAAAAAATGAGGTGGCTCCACATTGTCCTTGCAGATTTCTCATAGAGGAAGCTGCTTCATTCACACCGGTTACAGGCAAGGCACCAAAGGTCCTTGAAGTACTGTTGCCGGCAGAGGAGAAGGAAAACTAACCTCCTCAAAGAAATCCTGTATTATGGAGACAATGCTACCCTTGAGGGAAACATTTATGGACCTGATTTGATGGCTGTAGAAGGCAGGCCTGGTGTCTAGTGGGTACCTATGGTACTTACACCTTATACCAGGTCCAGTTATCACTTATTAGTGTAGTGTAGTCATTGTCTAGAAGCCAGGCTCTCTAGAGGTAGCTGTGGATGAGAAGCCAAGGCGTATCTAGGAGACATGCAAAGCTCAAGCAATGCCACTGTAGTCACACAGTACTCACACACCTGAAAGAAAACACTCAGTGTTACAAAAATAAAGGCACTTTATTTCGGTGACACAAATACCAAAAATACCATAGAGTCTATACTCCCTTAGGAGGTAAGTAATACACAAATTATATACACTAGTATGCAGAAATAGGCATAAAAGCAGTTAGAAAAAAAGTCCAATTAGTGAAAATCACAATAGTTGGAAATGGGCCTGGGGAGCACATACCAGAAACTAAGAAAGTGGAATGTGAAAGTTGATTCCCCACCTATGGGGACAGTAAAGTTGCAGAAGAGTCCTACGCAGCACTACAAGAAAGGCTCCCATGCTGCCGGAGAACCTCTCAGGAGCTGTGCGTTGCAGGACAAAGTGCTGGGGGCTGGATCTTCAAGATGCATGAAGATCATAGAGGAAGGATGCCAACAAACCTTGGCAGCTGCAAAAGACGTGGTTCCAGGGGGTACTGTCTTGCTTGGGAAGACAAGGTCTTACCTCCACCAAAGTTGGAAAACTGGAAAAGAGGACAGTAAGGACCACTTCAGTCCACCACCTGTCATGCAGGACCACGCAGCTCAGCAGGAGAGGGGATCGACGCAGCCCGTCCTCGTTGCAGTTGGTGCCTGCAGAAACAGAGGAGTGACTCCTTCACCCCAAGGGAGATTCCTTCTTTCTTCGGCTGCAAGCTGAAAATGGGCTGTCCTCAGAGGATGCACAACCGGGAAAATGTTGCAGTTGCCCGAAGGAGCCAGGGATACAATGTTGCTAGAGGCGTCTTGCTTCTTTGTTGCAGCTCGTAGGGTCCTGAAGAGTCCAGATGCAGTTTCTTCAGTCAGAAGTCAAAGTGGAGGGTGCAGAGGATTCCTGCTGGAGTCTTGCAATCTAAACCTGAGGAACCACCCAAAGGAGGGACACTAAATAGCCCTGAAAGGGGATTGGTCACCTAACCAGGTAAGTACCTATCAGGGGGAGGGCTCTGACGTCACCTGCTGGCACTGCCACTCAGATGCTCGCAGAGTTCCCTGCCATCCTTGAATCAAAGATGGCAAAACCCAGGGACCCTATGGAGGAGCTCTGAGCATCACCCCTAGGGTGGTGATGGACAAGGGAGTGGTTGCTCCCCTTTCATTTGTCCAGTTTCGCACCAGAGCAGGGACTGGGGGTCCCTGAACTAGGGTAGACTGGTTTATGCAAGGAGGGCACCTAATGTGCCCCTCAAAGCATTTCCAGTACCTTGGGGAGGCTACCCCTCCCAAGCCTGTAACACCTATTTCCAAAGGGAGAGGGTGTAACACCCCTCTCCCAAAGGAAATCCTTTGTTCTGCCTTCCTGGGCTTGAGCTTTTCAAGCAACAGGCGGGTAGAAACCTGAATGGGAGGTGGCAACCGCTTGGGCTGCCTGGAAACCTCAGAGAGCTGGTTTGGCAGTACTTGGGTCCATGGTGGGCCCCCCAAGGTGCATGGAATTGCCCCCCCATACCAGATTTGGATTGGGGGTTCAATTTCACAATCATAGACACCTCACATGGCTATATTCTGGGTTATCATTGTGAAGCTACATATGTGTATTGACATATATGTAGTGCACACTTATAACGGTGTCCCTGCACTCATGAAGTCTGGGAAATTGGTCCTGGACAACGTGGGGGCACCTTTGCTAGTGCAAGGGTGCCCTCATACACAGTAACTTTGCACCTAACCTTCAGGAACTGAAGGTTAGACATATAGGTGACTTATAAGTTACCTGGTGCAGTGAAAATGGCTGTGAAATAGTGTGTGCACTACTTCACTCAGGCTGCAGTGGCAGTCCTGAAGAAAGGTTTGTATGAGCTCCTTATGGCTGGCAAAAGAAATGCTGCAGCCCACAAGGATCTTCTTCAACCACAATGCCTTGTGTACCTAAGTACCATATACTAGGGACTTATAAGGGGTGTCCAGTGTGCCAATCTGGATTGGAATATAGAGTCACTAGACTACAGTGACACATCTGTTAGAGACTTCTAGTTGCAGATTCCTTACTTTTGAATTTCCCTGGCATCAGACTGGATCCGGAGATTTTTCTTTGAGCAGTATCTCTGCTTGCCGTCAGGTGGCATCGGTGGACTTTGCGGGCGTCGTTGGTGTCGTGCTCACCGTAATGATGTTGCATTTGTATATAGGCGCCTCCCTGGTGCCCTGACAACAGTTCATTTCGTTCCACACCAGCCTACGTGCAGATCCGGAGAGAGCTACCTCAGTCATTTTTTGACTACGTCGACACTTTGTCGAAGTTTTTGACAAGTTCATGGATGCGTCGAGGGACCGGATTCAAGACCTGCGACTCCTGTCACCGAACTATGTTGGTGACGGATCCACACCTCGTGTGTGTTTGGTGCCTGGAGCTCCATCATGACCCGAAGTCGTGCTCCGAGTGTTGGGCCATGAACCCTAAAGCTTTGAGGGAGTGGTCCCTAAAGCTCATGGCGGCCCAACACTTGACTCTGCAGCACTCATGGTCCTGTTCGAGAGGAAGGTCTCGAAACCAGCCACAGAGTCACCACCACTCCTCGTCCTCCAAGTCATCGGGACATTCTGGTCACAAAAAGAAGGAGTCGAAGAAGGACAAGCGTTCTTCGACTTCAGCCTGCCGATTGGATGATGTGAAGCAGGAAGAGCGGCGACGCTCTAGGCCTCCGTTAACAGAGCCTTTATCTGGGTCGGCTCCGCGCTTCCCCGACTTCCCGGGAGCGGGAGCCAGGCCTGCCCACGTTAAAGAATTTTATAAGGCCATGCGTCTCATTTTTGGGCAGTCTAACCCACCTTTGGCACCTTCGGGCATTGGTGAGTCGGTGGGGGCACCCTCGGGTTCAAAGTCGTCGGCTTCGACCACGGCTCCGGAGGGTGCCTCCAGATCCAATCGCGGATCCGTCCTGACGCCGGTCATGCCAAAGGCGACCGTCCACGGCATCGGGTCATACGTCGACGCTCCCGATGTCGGTTGGGCCCACAATCGACGTTGATCCCATCCTCATACCCGATGCCGATTCCGTTCTCGATGGACTCTCCTGGGCCCAGCGTTGATCCAGACCCTTATTCTTGTGGGTATGGATACGGGGAAAGTATTGGGGGGACGCTGGACCCTTTAGAATACCAGCTTGACCCCCAAATGGACTGGGTGCAGGATTTGGGTGATGCCAGTGGTCTAGACACCTCCCCTGACACTGGTATGCTGTCTCCTCCTAGTGTGGCCACGAAGGAGGGTGCTTCTTATTCCATGGTGGTGAGAAGGGCGGCTGAGGTCCTTGACCTCGAGCTACCTTCTGTGAAGGTTAGGCCTAATATCCTAACCGACATGCTTCATCCGGAGTCTTCCTCTTCCGGGCACCTTCTTCCCTTTTAAGAAGCACTGACAGACGTCCTTTTGGGTACTTGGTCCAGACACAGCACAAGGGCTTCTGTGAATAGGACGATTGCCCGCCACCATCGGCCTGCGCCGTCAGACCCGAAATTCCTCACCCAACACCCCACGCCTGAGAGCCTTGTCATCCAGGCTTCTTCTTCATCTGGCGCATTCCCTGCCGCACCCCCAGATAGGGAATCAAAAAGACTGGATAATTTGGGGAAAAAGTTGTTTTCTTCCAATGGTCTAGCGCTGCGGTCCGTGAACACCGCATGCCTTTTGGGCCGCTACTGCCATACTCTCTGGGATACAGTCACGCAAGTGCTGCCTGCAGTTCCGGAGGAGGCCTAAAGTATCCTTTCCCAAGTCATAACTGATGGGAGGGATGCAGCGAAGTTCATGATTCGTTGTAGACTGGATACGACCGACTCTCTGAGCAGATCAGTTGCATCGACGGTGGCATTGAGATGCCACGCTTGGCTGAGAATATCTGACTTTTCAGGGGAATTCCAGCAATCCTTGATGGACATGCCCTTTGATGGCACACGTCTCTTCGGAGACAAAGCAGACTCGGCGCTCGAGCGCTTCAAGGATTCCCTATCCATGGCCCGGTCCCTTGGCCTTTCATTTCATTCATTTTTTCATGGCTACGGAAGGGTCACCTAACCGCGTCCTTTCCCCCCTGGCCATCCACCCACACATGCTGTACAGCCTCTGAGCGGCCGCAGATGGAGGATCCCATGCCCCAGGGATCAGGGAGCCAGCGGGTTGCCCAGTCCACCCCCGCCCCCTCTCCTGCCTCCAATCCTTCCTAGTCCGCGGGTACATCAGGAGGCAGTGGGTGGTAGGATTCGCCATCACCTGCCCCAATGGCAATCTATTACCTCGGACAGGTGGGTCCTCCAAATTGTCCGAAGGGGCTACTCCCTCCCCTTCAGCACATCTCCAGCCATGCCACCTTCATACAATCAGATATCGGAGGATCATATGGCACTTCTTCGCGATTAGTCCAAGCCCTTTTTGCCAAAAGAGCTATAGAGAGGCTTCCGTTGCCAGAAGTAGGTCTTGGTTGCTATTCCCGCTACTTTCTGGTTCTGAAAAAGGACAAAGGTCTTCTGTCTATATTAGATCTTCGGTCTCTCAATCTCTTCCTCAAAAAGGAGAAGTTCAAAATGTTGACATTGGCTCAGGTCCTATCTGTCCTGGATTTCGGAGGCTGGATAGTAGTGTTGGACTTGCAAGACGCATACTTCCACATTCCTGTCTTGCTGGCCCACAGATATTACCTATGATTCATGGTAGGTCACGAGCACTTTCAGTTTACCGTGCTTTCCTTTGGCCTTACCAGTGTCCCTCGGGTGTTCATGAAAGTGATGGTAGTGGTGGCAGCTCATCTGCACAGGTTAGGGGTTCCAGTCTTCCCCTACCTCGACGATTGGCTCTTGAAGGCGAATTCGCCCCAGACAGTTGTCTCCCACTTCCAGACTATGGCAAACCTCTTGCATTCACTAGGGATCACTATTAATGTGCTGAAGTCCCACCTGACTCCTTCTAAGACGCTCCCTTTCATCAGAGCTGTTCTAGATACAGTGCAGTTTCGGGCATATCCGCCTGAAAAAAGCGAGTCCAGGATATTCGGGCTATGATACCGATGTTTCAGCCTCTGTCCTGAATTTCGATGAGAATGACTCTGGGGCTGCTGGGCCTCATGGCCTCCTGAATTTTGCTGGTTCAAAATGCCAGATGGCAAATGTGGGCTCTGTAGTGGGACCTGGAGTTCCAGTGGGCGCAGCATCAGGGGAATCTCTCTGACAAGGTCTAGATCTTGGATGGAACTGTGAGAGACCTGCAGTGGTGGTTAACAAATCAGGATTGGGTCAAGGGCAGATCCCTCTCCTTTCCCCAACCAGATCTTACAGTTGTGACAGATGTCACTCCTGGGATGGGGTGGCCACATGGGAGAGGCGGAGATCAGAGTCATCTGTTCTCCAGCGGAAACCAGGCTCCATATCAATCATCTGGAGCTCCGAGCGATTCGACTAGCATTAAAAGCATTCCTTCCCTCTCTCAAGGGGAAAGCAGTGCAGGTGTTCACAGACAACACCACTGCCATGTGGTATTGCAACAAACAAGGCTTAGTGGGGTCGTGGACCCTTTGTCAAGAGGCTCTTTGCCTCTGGACTTGGCTTGAACATCTGGGCATTTCCCTGGTGGTTCAACACCTGGTAGGCTCCTTGAATGCCAGAGCAGACAAACTCAGCAGACGATGCGTGGTCGATCACGAAAGGCGTCTCCATCCAGAGGTGGCACAAGGTCTCTTCCTACAGTGGGGAGAACCTTGGTTAAACTTGTTCACCTCCATAGAGAACGCGCAATGTCAGCTGTTTTGCGCATTGGAATTTCCAAGCTGGCACTCACTCGGCAACGCTTTTCTTCGTGAGTGGAATTGAGGCCTCCTGTACGCCTTTCCACCTATACTACTTCTGCCCAGAGTTCTGAAGAAGATCAGGCAAGAACGGGCCCAAGTAATACTGGTGGCTCCGGACTGGGCACGAAGAGTCTGGTATCCCAAGCTCTTGAACATGGCCATAGTACCTCCGATCAGACTGCTCCTTCGGGAAGATCTTCCATCGCAGCAGCAGGGGAGGATCCTCCACCCAAACCTCTCAACTCTGCGGCTTTATGCATGGAGATTAAGCGGCGACAGATGACATCTTTTGACCTGCCACCCGAAGTCTGTGACGTTATCTTGGTAGCCAGACATCCCTCAACCAAAACTGTATACTCCTGTCGTTGGAAGAAATTTGTTGCATGGTGCATCGACAATTCTGTCGATCCTCTCTCTGCTCCTCTTTCTCAAGTTCTTCTCTTTATTCTGTCCCTTGCCTGGCAGGGTTCCACCATGGGCACTCTTAAGGGATATCTCTCTGCTTTCTTGAGGTTACCAGATCAGCCTTCCTTAATTAAATCTCCCATAGTTGGGAGGTTTCTTAAAGGCCTCACGCATCTCTTTCTTCCAATAGGAAAATGGCTCCCTGTTGCAATTACCCCCCACTTTTTGCCTGATATTGATGCTGACTTGACTAAGAAGTGTGCTGGGACCCTGCTAACCAGGCCCCAGCACCAGTGTTCTTTCACAAAAAATGTACCATTGTTTCCACAATTGGCACACCTCTGGCACCCAGATAAGTCCCTTGTAAAAGGTACCAGTGGTACCAAGGGTCCTGTGACCAGGGAAGGTCCCTAAGGGGTGCAGCATGTGTTGTGCCACCCTAAGGGCCCCCTACCCTAACACATGCACATTGCCAGTGCAGATTGTATGTGTGGGTGAGGAGAAAAAGGCAAAGTCGACATAGCATCCCCCTCAGGGTGCCATGCCCAAAACCCACTGCTTGTGGCATAGGGAGGCCACCCCTCTAGCAGGCCTTACAGCCCTAAGGCAGGGTGCACTTAACCACAGGTGAGGGCATAGCTGCATGAGCACTATGTCCCAACAGTGTCTACCTCCATTCTTAGACATTGTAAGTGCAGGGTAGCCATATTAAGTATATTGTCTGGGAGTTTGTCAAAACCTGGGGGCCTCAACTCTGTGTGATGAGGAAGAGAGGGGTCTCAGCACTTAAGAGAGCCCTCAGGACACCTGATAGCACCCACGAGAGTCCCAGGACACGGGGACAAAGGAGGTGCAAAATGCAGTTGGTGCAGCACAACAAAGGAAGGTCCCACGCCACCGGAGAACAACTCAGCGAGTTGAGCGTCGCAGGATAGAGTGCTGGGGACCTGGGCCAGGCTGCGCATGAAGGAATTTTGCAAATAGTGCACAGAGGCCTCAGGAGGTGAAGAAGATGTGGTGCACAGGGGTACTGTCGTTCTGGTGGAAGGCAAGGTCTTATCTTCTCCAAATTGGGACAGCAGGACCTCAGGACATTCTGTCTCGATGGGGTCCACCCTCTGTGTTCCAAGGAGCACACTCATCACCAGTAGAGAGACCAAGAGAACCCGTCGCCGACTTAGAAGGTGCCTGCGTGAGCAGGGAAGTGACTCTGTCACTTCATGTAGGAGGCAGGCCTGGTTTGTAATGGGTACCTTGGGTACTTACACCTTATACCAGGTCCAGTTACCTCTTATTAGTGAAGTAGTAGTGTTCTAGCAGCTTAGGCTGATGGAGGTAGTTATAGCAAAGCAGCTTAGGCTGAACTAGGAGACATGCAAAGCTCATGCAATACCACTTATAGTTACGCAGTACTTATAAACAAGTAAAGACAATACTCAGTGTTACCAAAAATAAAGGTATTTATTTGGGTGACACAGTACCAAAAATGTCTTAGAGGCAATACTCCTTCTGGAGGTAAATATTATACACAATTTATACACTAGACACCAAAATAAGGTAAGTAATTAGACATAGCACAGTAGAAACAATAGGAAATGCTACAGATTGCAAAGGGAGAAAATAGGTTTAGGGGCAACACAAACCATATACTAAGAAAGTGGAATGCAAATCACGAATTCCCCCCTAGACAAGTGTAGTGTGTGCAGAATCGCTGGGAGAGTAAGAATATAGTAAAAGTAAGTAAATTACCCCACCCCAGAGCCCAGAAAAGCAGGAGTAAAGTACTACAAGTTTCCTTAGGACACACTACACCTCGTGATTGGGAGTTTGCAGTAACCAACCGAGTCTGAAACAACAACTGCTGGATTCCTGGACCTAAAGACCTGCAAAAGAAGGGGACCAAGTACAGAAGTCAAAAGAAGTTCCTGGAAGGGAAGGAGCCCCTGCCAACCCAGAATAGGGTGCAAAAGTAGAGTCCCCGGTTAGACGAAGACTTCAGGAATGCAGCCTAGAAAGATGCCAGCGGGTTCCTGTGTGATGCAAAGGATGTCCCACAAAGTGAAGATGGATGCAGATGTGATTTCATGTTGGGAGTCGCCATCAAGCCTTGGTTACAACAAAAGTGCGTTTTGCATCAAAATGGCACTGGCTGGACCCAGGAGGGACCTTGGGGCCTCAACTCTGTGTGAGGAGGAAGAGGGAGCTCTCAGCACTTTAGAGAGCCCTCAGGATGTCAGACAGCACCCACGGGAGTCCCAGGACACGGGGACAAAGGAGGTGGAAAACGCGGTTGGTGCAGCACAACAAAGGAAGGTCCCACGCCGCCGGAGAACAACTCAGCGAGTTGAGTATCGCAGTATGGAGTCCTGGGGATCTGGGCCAGGCTGTGCACAAAGCAATTTTGCAAATAGTGTACAGAGGCCTCAGGAGGTGAAGAAGACACATTACACAGGAGTACCATCGCTCTCAGGGAAGGCAAGGTCTTACCTCCTCCAAATTGCATCAGCAGGACCTCATCACAGTCTATTTCTATGGAGTCCACCCTCTGTGTCCTTAGGAGCACGCTCATTGTTGTGAGAGGAGTCCAAGGGTGCCAGTCGTTGTTTTGGAAGGTGCCTGCGTGAGCAGGGGAATGACTCCGTCACCACACAGGAGATTTCTTCGGTCCGTCTGGTGCAGGATGATGACAGGGAGTCCTCAGAGCGTGCACACCATGGAAACTCTTGCAGTTGCCGGCTTGGGCTGAAGTTGCAGAAGAAAAGTATCCCTTGTGGATACTTTGTTACTGTTACAGTGGTTCCTGGAGCAGGCTGCGGTTGATCCGAGGTCAGAGGATGAAGTAGTAGTTGCAGAGGATTCCTGAAGGAAACTTACAAGCAGAATCTGAAGAGAACCCACAGGAGAGACCCTAAATAGCCCTGAGAGGGGGATTGGCTACCTTATCAGGTAAGAACCTATCAGGAGAGGTCTCTGATGTCACCTGCTGGCACTGGCCACTCAGAGCCTTCCGGAGTGCCCCCACACCTTACAAAGCAAGATGGCTGAAGTCTCGGACATACTGGAGTAGCTCTGGGCACCACCCCTAGGGTGGTGATAGACAGGGGAGTGGTCACTTCCCTTTCCTTTGTCCATTTTTGCGCAAGAGCAGGTGACAAGGGGTCCCTGAACCGGTGTAGCCTGGCTTGTGCAAGGACGGCACCATCTGTGCCCTTCAAAGCATTTCCAGAGGCTGGGAGAGGCTACCCCTTCTCAGCCTGTAACACCGATTTCCAAAGGGAGAGGGTTAACAGCCTGCTCTCAGAGGAAATGCTTTGTTCTGCCTTCCTGGGACTGAGCTGCTCTGACCCCAGGAGGGCAGAACCCTGTCTTTGAGGTGGCAGCAGCTGTAGCTGCAGTACAAGCCTCATAGAGCTGGTTTGGCAGTACTGGGGGTCCATAGTGGAGCCCCCAGGATGCATTGAATTGGCTGGCTAATACCAAATTTGGAATGGGGGGACAATTCCATGATCTTAGACACCTTACATGGCCATATTCGGAGTTACCTTTGGGAAGCTACATATAGGTATTGACCTATATGTAGTACAGGCGTGTAATGGCGTCCTCGCACTCACAAAGTCCTGGGAAATGTCCCTGAACTATGTGGGGGCACCTTTGGTAGTGCAAGGGTGCCCTCACACTTAGTAACTTTGCACTTAACCTTCAGCAAGTGAAGGTTAGACATATAGGTGACTTATAAGTTACTTAAGTGCAGTGAAAATGGCTGTGAAATAACGTGTGCGTTATTTCACGCAGGCTGCAATGGCTGGCCTGTAAAAGGGTTTGTCTGAGCTCCTTATGGGTGGCAAAAGAAATGCTGCAGCCCATATGGAACCCCAGTGCCCTTGGTACCTAGGTACCATATACTAGGGACTTATAAGGGGGGTCCATTGTGCCAATTGATATTGGTAAATAAAGTCACTAGCCTACAG
This sequence comes from Pleurodeles waltl, assembly GCF_031143425.1. Classification (NCBI taxonomy): domain Eukaryota; kingdom Metazoa; phylum Chordata; class Amphibia; order Caudata; family Salamandridae; genus Pleurodeles; species Pleurodeles waltl. The sequence goes on from NC_090446.1 coordinate 147,486,206, forward strand.
TGACAAATGTAAACGCAGAGAGAGCATAGGCACTGAGGTTCTGGTTAGCATAGCCTCAGTGACACAGTCAAGCACTACTGACAACACACACATTAGGCCACAAACTATGAGCACTGGGGTCCTGGTTAGCAGGATCCCAGTGAGACAGGCAAAACACACTGACATATAGGTTTTTATCTATGGGCACTGGGGTCCTGGCTAGCAGGATCCCAGTGACACAGTAAAAACACACTGACACACACTCACAAACCGGTCCAACGGTGGGGTAACCATGCTAGAAGAGGCTACTTTCTCACGCAACCCCCTACCCCCAAACGAAGGACAATAAGGCTAACCTTGGCCAGGTGAGACATTATAGGTGATAAGTGGAGAGTAGATCTGCAATAGAGTGGTTACTCCCTTTATAATTCACTATATGGTTACTTCCCTGTGGGGATGTAAACCACCCCTTTTGGAGATTTGTACCTAATGAACAGTGTGAGTGTAAGTTCTCAGTGTTCCTATTAGTATGTTTTAAAGTTGGGCAGTGGGATTGGTCTACTGGGCCTATGTAAAATGCAGGAAATGCTAGACAGGGATGCTGTCTCAACAAAGCCATAGCTGGGCAAAAACTTTGTCCATATGGCTGTAAGAGAGAACAGGGTTGCTGTTTCTCTTGAGTTGGAGCAGGGAAGGGCTGCTGTCCTATAAGCTACACACCAGGACAGGGCTGCTGTCCTAAGTGTTTAGAGGTAGTGAAGGGCTGCTGCACTAAAGTTTCCCTGGGAGGGCTGGAGGGATGCTCCATATTTTCTAAATGGTGCAATTTTGCACATCTAGATTAGTAGTTCCACAGAGAGATACTTTTACTTCTGGGAGGCCAGCTGTGGTAGCTGCTGGCTCCCTTTGTATAGGTTCCACCCCAGGAGAGGTTTCTCCCACCACAAGAATGGTATCCTTAGTGGTAGGGTGGGGAAGGGATACTTTGATACCCTTATTTCCTGTTGGTGGAGAGGGATCCTGAGATTTTAGGCCTTTTTCTCTCCTTTGCTTTTTAATTTCACCAGAAATGAGAGGAAGCAATTCCTCAGGGATACCCAGCATGGATGCATGGGTACTAAACTCTACCCCAGCCCAACCTGAGGCCTCTAGGTCGTTTCCTAAGAGACAATCTACAGGTAAGCTAGGTGATACCACCACCTGCTTAGGGCCAGTAACTCCACCCCAACTAAGTTGAACTACAGCTAAGGAGAGAGACTGAGTGGAGTTATTGATATCAGTAACTTGGTAATTCTGTCCAAGGAGGTGTTGTGCAGGTGACACCAGGTTTTCAGTTCCTGCCAGCCTGCCACAACCAGACGGGTTTCTGGCCACATGGGGTGAGTATCTTTGTCACTCTGTGGCCAGGAACAAAGCCTGCACTGGGTGGAGGTGCTTCTCACCTCGCCCTGCAGGAACTGTAACACCTGGCGGTGAGCCTCAAAATCTCAAGCCTGTTAAAGCGCCCCAGGGCACTCCAGCTAGTGGAGATGCCCGCCCCTTCGGACACAGCCCCCACTTTTGGCGGCAAGTCCGGAGGAGATAATGAGAAAAACAAGGAGGAGTCACCCTCCAGTCAGAACAGACCATAAGGTGTCCTGGGCTGAGTTGACCCCTGCCTTAAGAAATCCTCCATCTTCTTTTGGAGGATTCCCCCAATAGGAATAGGGATGTGACCCCCTCCTCTCAGGAAGGAGACACAAAGAGGGTGAAGCCACCCTCCAGGACAGTAGCCATTGGCTACTGCCCCGCCAGACCTAAACACACCCCTAAATTGAGTATTTAGGGGCAACCCTGAACCCAGGAAATCAAATTCCTGCAACCTGAAGAAAGAAGATGGACCGCTGACCTGAAAGCCCCGCAGAGATGACGGAGCAACAACTGACTTGGCCCCAGCCCTGCCAGCCTGTCCCCAGACTCAAAGAACCTGCACAGCGACGCATCCAGCGGGACCAGCAACCTCTGAGGACTCAGAGGACTGACCTGCACCTAAAGGACCAAAAACAGCAACAAAAGACCAACTTTAAAGAGACTCTCGCCTCACCCCGGAAGCGTGAGTCTTCACACTCGTCACCTGACGCCCCCGGCTCGAGTTCAGGACAACCAACACTGCAGAGAGGACACCCAGGTGATTCCAACGACGTGGACACCTTGAGTCGACCTCTCTTTACCCTCAAAGCCTGGAGAGAGGATCCAGACGCTCCCCTTGATGGTGACTGCCTGATAATAAAGGAACCCCACACCTGCACCCTCAGCCCCCAGGACCGAGAGGAACCGCCTACCAGTGTAGGAGTGACCAGCAGGTGGCCCTCAAACTATCCCAGTCGGTGGGTTTCCCGAAAAGCCCCCCTGTGCCCTGCCTGCATCACCAGATTGTCCCCCAGATCCCTCTATTGCTTTCAACACAAAACCCGGCACCTACTTTGCACACTGCACCCAGCCACCCCTGTGCACCTGAGGGTGTGTTTTGTGTGCCTGTGTATGTCCTCCCCAGTGCTCTACAAAACCCCCCTGGTCTGCTCCCTGAGGATGCAGGCACTTACCTGCTAGCAGACTGAAACCACAGCACCCCTGTTCTCCATAGCTGCCTATGTTATTTAGGCTCTCCTTTGACCTCTGCACCTGAACGGCCCTGTGTTGCTGGTGCTGAGGGTTTGGGGTTGCCTTGAACCCCCCCAACGGTGGGCTGCCTATGCCCAGGAGACTGAACTTGTAACTGCTTCACTTACCTGAGAAACTAACCAATACTTACCTCACCCAGGAACTGTTGATTTTTGCAGTGTCCACTTTTAAAATAGCTTATTGCCATTTTTGTCAAAACTGTGTATACTACTGTTTTAATTCAAAGTTCCATATTTACCTGTGTGAAGTACCTTACAATTTATGTACTTACCTAAATTCTGAATCTTGTGGTTCTAAAATAAATTAAGAAAATAATATTTTTCTATGTAAATAACCTATTGGCCTGGAGTTAAGTCTTTGAGTGTGTGTTCTCATTTATTGCCTGTGTGTGTACAACAAATGCTTAACACTACCCTCTGATAAGCCCACTGCTCGACCACACTACCACAAAATAGAGCATTAGTATTATCAAATTTTGCCACTATCAACCTCAAAGTGGAACCCTTGGACTCTGTACACACTATCTCTCACTTTGAGATAATATATACAGAGTCAACTTCCTACATGTATATACTGTGTATAATACTTACCTCCAGTAGGAATATTGCCTCTAAGATATTTTTGGCCTTGTCTCACTAAAATAAAGTACCTTTATTTTTGGTAACACTGAGTATTTGTCTAAGTAATGTGAGACTATGGTGGCATTGCAAAAGGGTTGCATGTCTCCTTGTTCGGCCTTGGCTGATCTGCTACAGCTAGCCCTGGACAGCCTAAGCTGCTAGACACTGCCTACATTTCCGTAAGGTGGATCACTGGACCTGGTACAAGGTGTAAGTACATCCGGTACCACTACAAACTAGGCCAACTTCTCACACCACCTTGTATGGAAGAACAATTTTGTGAAAATTTCTTGAATCATAAGAGTCCTCCCTGACACTGTAATACCTGAAACTTGAGCTGCTGCTGCCACCATGGGGTGCTGACCCCAACCCGTGTCTTTCTCTCTCTCCTTCCAAGGCCTTCTTATCAAGGGATAGCTGTTGCTCTTGCAGCCTCAGCCCAGCCTGCTTCAATCTCAGTTTCCTGAGTTCTCTATCCATAGAGTCATCCCCTGGAGTTGTGCAGTATGACCCCTCAGACACTGAAGTGACATGAGAGTGAGCAGAGGTGGATCTTCCCCTAGTCTTAGTGACCCTTTCCACCTGTCCTCTGGGTGTAAAGGGAGCCCTACCTATGTGACTTACCCTCCCACTACCACCTACACTAGTTGGTCCGCTACAGACTGCAAGATCCTTTGAGGAACCCTCTCCTGGGCCTAGAATGTCATTCTCTACCTCAGTGGGATTAGAGTCTGCTTCTTCTTCCTCCTCCTGATCACCAGCATGGTCTTGGTCATTCTGGAGGAGGAGACCCAACAGCAGACTCTTACTAGGATTCCTCCTCATGCCCAACGTCCTCTCTGCACACAGCCCCTTCAATTCCTCGAAGGTCAGGTTCTCATAGGGAGAATCCATGACCTCAGAGCTATGTCCACTTGCAGACATGGTGTTTGTCAGGATAGTGTAGGGTGTACCTAACTTACCTAACCCCTAATCTCTCAGGAGGAAGTTTAGAGGGAGGGCTATGCCTATACCCTAGCTTGCCTAAACCTTTGAGACTAGTTCTCTGTACTAGGTATTATGTATATATCTCTAGGTATTGAGTGGTCTGTCCTGTGGAAAGCACCAGGTGACAGAGTGATAAGGCATTCGCAAGTACTTATCCCACCGCTGCACCACCAATGTAGGAGGCTGGCCTGGTGTGTAGTGGGTACCTATGGTATACTTACACCTTATACCAGGTCCAGTTATCCCTTATTAGTGTAGTGTAGTTAGTGACTACAAGCCAGGCTCTCTAGAGGTAGCTGTGGATGAGAAGACAAGGCCTATCTAGGAGATATGCAAAGCTTATGCAATGCCACAGTAGTCACACAGTAATCACCCACAGGAAAGAAAACACTCAGTGTTACAAAAATAAAGGAACTTTATCTTGGTGACACAAATACCAAAAATACCAAGGAGGCTATACTCCCTTAGGAGGTAAGTAATACACAAATTATATACACTACTATGCAGAAATAGGCATAAAAGCAGTTAGAAAACAGTGCAATTAGTGAAAATCACAAAAGTTAGAAATGGGCCTAGGGGAGCACAAACCATATACTAAGAAAGTGGAATGCGAAAGTCGGTCCCCCACCTAGGCAAGTGTAGTGTGTAGAGGGGAGCTGGGAGTACTTAGCAAGCCCAAAGGTAATTACCACTACCCACCCCAGCGACCAGGAAAACAGGAGTAAATCACAATAAGTTTCCTAGCACACACACAAAGAAGAACAGAAGAATATTGCAAAACCCAGAAGAGACTGCAAGACACCAACGGTGGTTTCCTGGACCAGAGGGCCTGTGGAAAGAGGGGACCAAGTCCAAGAAGCACAGAAGAGTCCAGGAAGGGCAGGAGATCCTACCCACCAGGAGGATGGTGCAAGAAGTGAACCTCCAGTGATGAAGAAGAGTCAGCACTGCACCCAAGAAGACAGTGTTGGGTTCCTAGAGGATATAGGTAATGTCCTATGCCAGATTAGAGGATTGCAGTCGGGTTTGCGTCATCAGAGACCGTCAACAAGCTTTGGCACATGCAAAGCTCACGATTAGCGGAAAATGGCGCTGCTGGGGGTCAAGAAGGACCAGGTGACTCTACCCAGGAAGGGGAGTCAGAGGGGGCCCTCAGTGACACAGAGCCCACAGAAGACCAGACAGGGTACACAGGAGTCCCACAGGATGGGGATACAAAAGTTACAGAAAAGGCCCACGTAGCACTAACAGAAAGGCTCCCACGCCGCCGGAGAACCATTCAGGGAGCTGTGCATCGCAGGATAGAGTGCTGATGGCTGGACCTTCAAGATGCATGAAGATCTTGGAGGAAGGATGTCAAAAAGCCTTGGCAGCTGCAAAAGATGCAGTGCATGGGTGTACTGTTTTGTGTGGGGAGGCAAGGTCTTACCTCCACCAAAGTTGAACAGCTGGAAGAAAGTACAGTTGGGACCACTTCAGTCAACCACCAGTGATGCAGGATCAATGCAGCTCAGCAGGAGAGGGGATCCACAAAGCTGGTCCTTTTTGCAGTTGGTGCCTGCAAAAGCAGGGGAGTGACTCTTTCACCCCAATGGAGATTCCTTCTTTCTTCTGATGCAGGCTGACGATGGGCTGTCCTCAGAGGATGCACTACTGGGGAAATGTTGCAGTTGCTGGAAGGAGCCGGAGTCACAATGTTGCAGGAGGCATCTTGCTTCTTTGTTGCAGCTTGTAGGATCATGAAGAGTCCAGGTGCAGTTTCTTCGGTTAGAAGTCAAGGTGGAGAGTGCAGAGGATTCCTGCTGGAGTCTTGCAATCTGAATCTGAGGAACCACCCAAAGGAGGGACCTAAAATAGCCTGAAAGGGGGATTGGTCACCTAACCAGGTAAGCACCTATCAGGGGAGTACTCAGACATCAACTGCTGGCAATGGCCACTCAGATGCTCTCAGAGTTTCCTGCCAACCTTGAATCCAAGATGGCAAAACCCAGGGACCCTCTGGAGGAGCTCTGAGCACCTGGTGATGTACAGTGGAGTAGTCACTTTCCTTTGTCCAGTTTCATACTGGTCCTTGAACAGGTGTAGACTGGTTTATGCGAAGAGGGCACCTATTGTGCCCTTCAAAGCATTTCCAGTGGTTTGGGGAGGCTACCCCTCCCAAGCCTGTAACACCTATTACCAAAGGGAGATGGTGTAACACCCCTCTTGCAAAGGAAATCCTTTGTTCTGCCTTCCTGGGCTTGAGCTTTTCAAGCAACAGGAGGGCAGAAACCTGTCTGGGAGGTGGCAGAAGCTTCGGCTGCCTGGAAACCCTCAGAAGGCTGAAATGGCAATACTGGGGGTTCTCTAAGGAGCCCCCAGAGTGCATGGAGTCATATAACCAATGCTTGCAAAAGCCTTGAGATATGATTCCAACATGTTTGATGCCAAACATGCCTATGTTCTGAGTTACCATAATGTAGCTGGACATAAGTAGTGACCTATGTCCAGTACACGCATAAAATGGTGTCCCCGCACTCACAAAGTCTGCATAAATGGGCCTGGAGTTCATGGAGGCACCTCTGCTAGTGCAGGGGTGCCCTCACACACAGGTACTTTGCACCCTGCCCTCTAGGCTGGAAGGCCTGCCATAGGGGTGACTTATAAGTGACCTGGTGTAGTGAAAAATGGCAGTGAAAGAGTGCTTGCACCTTTTCACGCAGGCTGCAATGGGAGTCCTGCAGAAGCCTTTGCATGGGCTCTGTATGGGTGGCAAAATATATGCTGCAGCCGAGAGGGATCCCCTGGAACACCAATACCCTGGGTACCTAGGTACCATATCCTAGGGACTTATAAGGTGGCACCAGTATGCCAATTGTGGGTAAAATACAGAGTTTTGGGAGAGAGAGCATAATCACTGGGGTCCTGGTTAGCAGGATCTCAGTGAACACAGTCAAGCACACTGACAGGAGGCAGAAAAAGGGGGTAACCATGCCAAGCAAGAGAGTACTTTCCTACAATGGCCTGGGGCAGAACCTGCGTTTGCTTCTGCGGTGAACCATGAGGTTTCTTGTTAACATTATTAGGGTCCTGGAGACTCAAAGTTTTTGTCAGCTTACCCTCCCTAAAACTCTTTTGTTCAGGCTATTTCAGGAAGATAATACAAGATGTCACTCTCTCTCTCTCTCTCTTTCTCTCTCGCTCGATCTCGAACATGCAAGGTTTGGTGGCCTGCTGGGAATCAGAGTATATGTCCTCATCTTTGCTGCCTCTCTGTAGTCTCCTTAGAACTTCTCTTATCTTCCACTGTCTCCATCCTCAGTCCCCATGTTATCTCACCCAATCTTTCACTGACCAACCTTCTGACTACCTTTACCAGTGCACCCACCTCATCTCTAAACCTACCTAGTCATGCTCTCTTCCTTTATTTGAGCTGCTTACTACATCCTTGCTTCTCATCCACTCCTCCTCTCATCACCGACTCAACCTTCCCAGCCGACATTTTTTCTCTGCTTACTACTCTTAATATGGATATTGTTCCTCCAGTGTTTAATGTAATGTGTGTTCCGATCTCAGCCCTTTGTGACATTGGAAAGTAATCTGGCAACCCCGGGCAAGGTGGTGCTATAGAAAAATACAAAATATAATTAAATTAAATAAATTGAACAGACGTTGTTCTCTCAGCTATTGCTACATAATTTCTACATCACATGCTCCTTGCACTTTTGTCATGAGTGAATCAGAGTGGCATTTGTTAAACCATCTTCTTGCTTTGATACTTCCTGAGCTGCTGAGGCCACCATTGCCAGATGGAGAACGTCATGCACCACATGCCTGCATCATGCAGCTCAATCACTAGTCAGTGCCAAGACACATACTGCTCGGGCTAAGACAGTGTCTGTGGCATTGTCTAGGCATACTTTTATCAGACTACTTATGCTGGGCAGCTATGTGGGCTATCCCTCAGGCCTAGACTATGCTGTGCTCCCACCCCCTTTTTCCTATCAACATTAACACTGGACTCATAATAAGGCCCTAAGAGTAGCAGTCCTTTATCATAAAGGTAAATTTATCCTGTGTTTTGTCATTTATACAAACATCTTTATGATTCCACTTTCACGCTTTTAAATCTTTTTATTTATGTCTCTTAATACCAGGATTCATCATCTGAAATCTTCATTTGAAAAGAATGTTTTCCACAGCGTTGAATATGAAGAAAATATTTTCACTTCAGAGGTACAGTTGTTTCGTACATTTCAAAAGTATTAAATGAACATTTGTTAATGCATAGGCTCTGGGATAGATTTTTCATCTGGCCATCAGTGCACATCCTAGAAAGGATTGGTTTACAGAGACAAAAGATAGTCAGTTGGTAAACCTTAAATGAGCTTTAAAATGATAAATTATACAGAAATAGGTGAGGCTTGAAGGAGTTGTATAAGGGAAGAAAAAGTTCGGTCGCAGCCCAAGCAGAGGAAGCTGTTGGGAAACGGGAAAAAATGGCTAATAACCCATCAAGGGAGGTGGCTATATGGGAGTCCTTCACAGAAAGCCTTATTAAACAATCTCCAGGGAGGGGCAGACTTAGGGTGGGCAAACCTGGGGCATAGAAAGATCACACTCCTGCCACAGGCAATAAGACTGAGGAAATCGGGAGTGAATAGGCTTCAGAAAGAACTACAGAAACATCTGACTGATGAATTAATTTGAAAAACTCTACGGAAAGAAAGGAAACTGCTAAAGAGGGACATCTGGCTCTTTAAACGATCAAAGCAGGAAACATTATGGGCAAATTACATTATGCATCGACACTGGCAAACTCTAGTCGATTCTGGAACTTGATTAATAACATTGAGAAAGGCACCAGAACTGCGAACAACGCAAACATCACAGAGGAGGTATGGGTGGGATACCTGAAATCTCATTTTAAAGAAACATCCCGACAGATACCAGCCTAGCCCAATGGGCGATGACTGTGGATAATACAGAGCCCCAGGAGCCCATTACCTTCAGTTCTCTTGAAATAACTAAGATAATAGAAAGAAACACGCCAATACTGTGCTCCTGGTCCCAATGGCCCACCACAAGCCCTATTTAAACAGTGTGCATCAAGATGGGTGTCTTTTTTTGCCATAATGTTTACTTACATTCTAGCAACAGGTGCCATCCCAGACAGCTGGAAGGGTTCGATAATCCACCCCATATACAAGGGAGGGAAGGCTTCCTTACCTTCCAACTACCGTCTAATTGCCCTTCTGGATGCAGACCTAAAATACTTTTCTATAGGAAGCCTGCAGCACTTAGAATGGTGGGTCATGGACAAAGGAAGGCTCCCTTTTAACCAAACAGGTTTCACAAAAAAACAGGGCACATTAACAAGCCTCATGGCATTAAGCCTGGTAACTACAGAGGAAAGGCCACAGGGACACCCCTTTACATGTGCTTCATGGACTTCAAAGCTGCATTTGACTGTGTTCCCAGAGATAATTTATGGATAAAATTACAGCAGTGGGGATTGCCGGGGAATCCACTAAAATGCCATTATTATGCTCTAGGTGAGGCTTGAAGTAGTTGTATAAGGGAAGAATTTTTTTCGGACGCAGCCCAAGCAGAGGAAGCTGTTGGGAAACTGGAAAATATGGCCAATGACCCATCAAGGGTAGTGGCTATATGGGAGTCCTTCATGGAAAGCCTTATTAAAGGGGCAGGTTTAAGGGGGCATACTTGGGGCATAGAAAGATCACACTCCTGCCACAGGCAATACGACTGAGGAAATCGGGAGTGAACAGGCTTCAGAAAGAACTGCAGAAACATCTGACTGATAAATTAATTTTAAAAACTCTACGGAAAGAAAGGAAACTACTAAAGAGGGGCATGTGGCTCTTTAAACGATCAAAGCATGAAACATTATGGGCAAAATTACATTATGCATCGACACTGGCAAACTCTAGTCGATTCTGGAACTTGATTAAAGACATTGAGAAAGGCACCAGAGCTGCGAACAACACAAACATCACAGAGCAGGTATGGGTGGGATACCTGAAATCTCATTTTAAAGAAACACCCCCGGCAGATACCAGCCTAGCCCAATGGGCGACGACTGCGGATAATGTGGAGCCCCAGGAGCCCATTACCTTCAGTTCTCTTGAAATAACTAAGATAATAGAAAAAGCACGCCAAGACTGTGCTCCTGGTCCCAATAGCCTACCACAGGCCCTATTGAAACAGTGTGCATCAAGATGGGTGGGTTTTTTCGCCATAATGTTTACTTACATTCTAGCAACAGGTGCCATCCCAGACAGCTGGAAGGGTTTGATAATCCACCCCATTTACAGGGGAGGGAAGGTTTCCTTACCTTCCAACTACCGTCTAATTGCCCTTCTGGATGCAGACCTAAAATACTTTTCTATAGGATGCCTGCAGCACTTAGAATGGTGGGTGATGGACAAAGGAAGGCTCCCTTTTAACCAAACAGGTTTCACAAAAAAACAGGGCACATTAACAAACCTTATTGCATTAAGCCTGGTAACTACAGAGCAAAGGCCACAGGGACACCCCTTTACATGTGCTTCGTGGACTTCAAAGCTGCATTTGACTGTGTCCCCAGAGATAAATTATGGATAAAATTACAGCAGTGGGGGTTGCCGGGTAATCTACTAAAATGCCATTATTATGCTCTATTCTAACACTTGGGTTAAAATCAAACTAGGAGACGGCTCTTATTTATCCAGGCCTATTAAAATGACTGTTGTTCTCAAACAGGGCCAGCTTCTTTTCAATCTGTATATAGCAGACCTATCACCAGCCCTGGATAAACAGCCAGCCCACCCATCAAGTCTAGGGGGGTCGCCAAATATCTAACCTACTTTATGCACATGACCTGTTGTTGCTTAGTAATTCTAGAGTAGGTTTACAGAAACTCCTGAATTACTAAGGAGAATATACGCTGGCTAATAATTTACAAATAAACTATGGGAAATCCAAAATAATCCCCTTTAATCGTAAGCCTACCCTACGCCGTAAGTGGTATTTGAATGGTCAGCATATTGAGGAAGTAGTAGCATAAACATATCTAGGGGTCAGGATTGACTCTAAAGGCACATTTGCAGCCCACAAAGAAGTAATTAGGGAGAGGGCACGAGCCCTAAACCAGTCCTTTGGTAATTTGACAAAGTCCATCCTTGGGCGGCCCCTAAAACCAATGACCATGGTTATGAGAGCGAAATTACTTCCTACTCTTGCATATGGGACAGAAAAAATGAGGGGGTGGAGGTGGCCATACTAGATAAGTTATTAGTGAAATCCTATAAACAAGTCTTCCAACTACCTAGATCGGCCTCCCCGGCCCAAGTCAGACTAGAGTTTTCGCTAATAAAGCAATCATTGGCAAGACCGACGGCATTTGGTAAGGGTTTTTACAAACTACATTTAGCTCATATAGGGACTCTAGCAAATTTAGTCTGGCAGGAAATCAATCTTGAGAGGGGCAATAATATTTTTAAGGACTACTGGGAACAAATCATAGCCCGGCTGGAGCTGGACGACCTGTGGGGCAGCTCATTACCGGCGCTAGCTTTCAGAAAAGGAGTTAACAAAGCGGCTAAGATCCCAAGCCGGCTAGAAGATATGGAGGCTCTATCAAATCGATCTCATGGATGGCTAGTCCTAAATTTATATTCGTTGGATAAGGAATCTCGCATTTTGTCCGCCCCATTAGCACAAAAAACTAAGCAGTCCCTCTTACGGATGAGGTTGGGAGAACTACCAACTCTTGATTTCCTCCCGAAATGGAAAAGATGGAAAATGGAAATGTAAGGGTTTCATCTACTTTGAATGCGCCTTTAGATGACAGGCTGCTTTGCCCCGTCCTCATAGTGATGGTTTTGATTATCCTAAATGCTGTCTTAAAATTATAGGTTATGTTTGAGCCCCAGAACTGTATTTGGGATTCCTTCGTCCAAATTATGAGGACTTCTTTTTAATTTCTGTTTATATTTCACTGTTTGTATACATTTTAGGCTAATTGATATCTGTACCTTGGCACAATAGCTCAGCATGTCATGTGAGAGGATACAAAATTCTGTAATTGTATCTTTTAGATGCGTTTTTTATTGTTTTTATTAACTAATAAAGTATTCTTTCTACTAAAAAATAAAGGTCTAGGGTGTTACAAATTCTAGCAAAGATTCCACCCTTCATAAGTTTCCTGTGATTGCTTCTCAGTCATCAAGGGTACTCTATGGCCACCTTTTTAAAAAGCACCTTTTAAACAATACCTAATGAGTCACCGCTACTTCAATTATGAGCCCAGGTGGATGGATGGCTCTAATTATGCTCTCCTGTTTAGGATCCTCAAAATGTATTTTTTCTTAGTTTCATGTGGAGATTTTATTTTATGACAGTTAGGTGATAATGTGTGTTTTTCTCTTTTACAGGGTTATTTAAATCTTTTTCAATATTTGCTGTTTCCCTCCACACTGTGCCGCATTATTCAGTTTTTGTAAATTGAGATTTACTCAAAAATGACACACATTCAAAACATTTTGCATAAGCACAAATAAAGAAAGGTCATAATAAAATAATTAAAAAAAATAAGGGAATGCATAATCCTCAAATGTCGCTTTCAAAAGCAGCCCATATTTATGTAATCTTTGTGAGACTACCTCGTGGTATCGCCACCAAATGTTCAAGCTGAGATGCTTCACTAATGGCATTTCAACATTATTGTGTTTGTCTGTTATTTAACTTTCCTAGTTCTTAACAATTATAAGGCGTGCAAACGCCATAGCATAAAACAACACATTTTTTCCAGTGGATGTTCAAAAACATAATGTAAGGATCAGGGAAAACCGTAATGTTGAGCATTTCACTTGGGCTCCAAGTAAGCACCCAATCCATAAAGTATGCCCTATTTTGAGGGTGGTAATTTGAATGTAGTACTTTTTTGCAGCTGCTAAATGTCAATCACTGGTTTAAGAATGTATCAGGTATGATAAGCTTAGCACCGTTTCCTGGGTTAATAGTAATTGGGGCCCAAGAGTCTCAAAAACATTCAACCATAAATTTAGCAACATAAGACCAGTATCAAACATGTGAATTCTGTCAGTGTGAGCAAGGTAACATCTAGGGTAATGCACTGCCGTTTCTTACACTAGTTTATAATTTTATCAGTGGTTAAATATAAATGAGTAAGTGTAAATCCTGCATGCAACGTTGTAGGAGGCTGGCCTGGTTTCTAGTGGGTACCTTGGGTACTTACACCTTATACCAGGTCCAGTTATCCCTTATTAGTGACTAGTAGTGTTCTAGCAGCTTAGGCTGATAGAGGTAGCTATAGCAGAGCAGCTTAGGCTGAACTAGGAGACATGCCAAGCTCATGCAATACCACTTATAGTTACACAGTACTTATAAACAAGTAAAGACAATACTCAGTGTTACCAAAATTAAAGGTAGTTTATTTGGGTGACACAGTACCAAAAATATCTTAGAGGCAATATTCCTTCTGGAGGTAAGTATTATACACAATATATACACTAGACACCAAAATAAGGTAAGTAATTAGACATAGGATAATGCAAACAATAGGAAATGCTATAGAATGCAATGAGAGAAAATAGGTCTAGAGGCAACACAAACCATATACTAAGAAAGTGGAATGCGAATCACGAATTCCCCCATAGACAGGTGTAGTGTGTGCAGAATCCTTGGAGAGTAAGAATATAGTAAAGATAAGTAAATTACCCCACCCCAGAGCCCAGAAAAGCAGGAGTAAAGTACTGCAAGTTTCCTTAGGACACACCACACCTCATGATTGTGATTTTGCAGTAACCAACCAAGTCTGCAAACAACAACTGCTGGATTCCTGGACCTGAAGACCTGCAACAGAAGGGGACCAAATCCAGAAGTCGAAAGAAGTTCCAGGAAGGGCAGGAGCCCCTGCCAAGCCAGAAGTGGGTGCAAAAGAAGAGTCCCCGGTTGGACGAAGACTCCAGGAATGCACCCTAGGAAGATGCCAGCGGGTTCCTGTGTGATGCAAAGCATGTCTCACGACGTGAAGATGGATGCAGACGTGCTTTCGTGTTGAACGTCTCAGGATGGAGTGCTGGGGACCTGGGACAGGCTGTGCACGAAGTAATTTTGCAAATAGTGCACAGAGGCCTCAGGAGGTGAAGAAGACGCAGTGCACAGGGGTCCTTCTGGTGGAGGATGAAGACAGAGAGTCCCCAGAGTGTGCACACCATGGAAACTGTTGCAGTTGCTGGCTGGAGCTGAAGTTGCTGAGTAAAAGTATCCCTTGTGGATACTTTGTTGCTGTTACAGCGGTTCCTGGAGCAGGTTGCGATTGATCCGAAGTCAGAGGATGAAGTAGTAGTTGCAGAGGAATCCTGAAGGAAACTTGCAAGCAGAATCTAAAGAGAACCCACAGGAGAGTCCCTAAATAGCCCCGAGAGGGGGACTTGTTACCTTTTCAGGTAAGGGCCTATCAGGAGGGGTCTCTGAAGTCACCTGCTGGCACTGGCCATTCAGAGCCCTCCGAGAGGCCCACACCTTGCAAAGCAAGATGGCTGAAGTCTGGGACACACTGGAGGAGTTCTGGGCATCACCCCTGGGGTGGTGATGGACAGGAGAATGGTCACTCCCCTTTCCTTTGTCCAGTTTCTCACCAGAGCAGTGGACAAGGAGTCCCTGAACTGGTGTAGACTGGTTTATGCAAGGAGGGTCCCATCTGTGCCCTTCAACGTATTTCCAGAGGCTGGGGGAGGCTACCCCTCCCCAGCCTGTAACACCTATTTCCAAAGGGAGAGGGTGTAACACCCTGCTCTCAGAGGAAATGCTTTGTTCTGCCTTCCTGGGACTGAGCTGCTCAGACCCCAGGAGGGCAAAAACCTGTCTGTGAGGTGGCAGAAGCTTTAGCTGCAGTGCAAGCCTCAGAGAGCTGGTTTGGTTTGGCAGTACTAGGGGTCCATGGTGGAGCCCCCATGATGCATGGAATTGGCTCCCAAATACCAGATTTGGAATGGGGGGACAATTCCATGATCTTAGGCATGTTACTTGGCCATATTCGAAGTTACCATTGTGAAGCTACACATAGGTATTGAGCTATATGTAGTGCATCCGTGTAATGGCGTCTCTGCACTCACAAAGTCCCGGGAAATGGCCCTGAACTTTGTGGTTGCCCTCACACTTAGTAACTTTGCACCTAACCTTCAGCAAGTGAAAGTTAGGCATATAGGTGACCTATAAGTTACTTAAGTGCAGTAAAAATGGCTTTGAAATAACATGTGCATTATTTCATGCAGGCTGCAATGGCAGGCCTGTGCAAGGGTTTGTCTTAGCTCCCTATGGGTGGCAAAAGAAATGCTGCAGCCGATATGGATCTCCTGGAACACCAATGCCCTAGGTACTTAGGTACCATATACTAGTGACTTATGAGAGGGGTCCAGTGTGCCAATTGAAATTGGTAAATGAAGTCACTAGCCTACAGTGACAAATTTAAAAGCAGGGAGAGCATAAGCACTGAGGTTCTGGTTAGCAGAACCTCAGTGACACAGTCAAGCACTATACAGACACAGACATTAGGCCATAAACTATGAGCACTGGGGTCCTGACCAGCAGGATCCCAGTGATACAGGCAAAAACTTACTGACATACAGGTAAAAGTCACCAGGACAATCTTTGATGAAATAATCACAATGTACTGAAATACTCATAAGTAAATCAAAAAAGGGAAAATAATGAAAGAAACTTAGAGTTGGTACCAAGTGCCAAAAGTGATTTCTAATTTGTGTATTGTTTAAAAAAAGGCGATTTTTGATATACTTCAGTTTTCCTTAAGTTGACTTGATTTTAGGATTAATGAAACATTCCGATATCCCATATGTATTATTAATGTGCCAAGCTTTGCTATATTGATTCTGAAAAATAAGTGGCATTTCCAGAATATGTTAAAATTGTATTGTGCTGTGCAAGATTTTTCACATCCCCAGCACTGCATGTGACTCCATCAGCATTGCAGATGATGCAGAAAGCACCACCGATGATGCCAATGGAGCTGTAGGAAAGTAGCCTCGTTTTGGCATGGTTACCCCCGCTTTTTTGCCTGCTACCAACGTGCTTAGACTGTTTTCACTAGAATCATACTAACCACCGGTCACTGCACCAGGACACTGTAAGTCACCCCTATGGTAGGCCCTCCTAGCCCAGAGGGCAGGGTGCAGGTCCCGGTGTGTGAGGGCAGCCCTGCATGAGCAGAGGTGCCCCTACGAACTCCAAGTCCATTACACTGGACTTTGTAAGTGCACGGAAGCCATTTTACCCGTGTATGGATCACAGGTCACTATCTGTGTCCAGCTACATAATAGTAACTCCGAACCTGGGAATGTGTGGTATCAAACATGTTGGAATCATACACCAATACTGTTGCCAGTATTGGTTGTATGATCCCATGCACTCTGGAGGCTCCTTAGAGGGCCCCAAGTATTGTTTCTACCAGTCTTCTAGGGTTTTCTGGGCAGCTGGCACTGCTGCCACCCCTCAGACAGGTGTCTGCCCTCCTGCCGCTTGACCAGCTCAGGCAGGAGAAGGCAGAACACAGGATTTCCTGTGGGAGAGGGAGGCAACACCCTCTCCCTTCGAAAAAGGTGTTACAAGGCTTGGGATGGGTAGCCTCCCCAAGCCACTGATTTGCTTTGAAGGGCACATGTAGTGGTCTCCTTGCATAAACCTGTTTGCACCAGTTCTGCAACTGGACAAAGGAAAGGGGAGTGACCACTCCCCTGTCCATTACCACCCTAGGGGTGGTGCCCAGAGCTCCTCTAGGTGGCCACTCGATTTTTCCACCTTGAAACCAAGATGTGTAGAGGCCCTTGGGAGCATCTGAGTGGCCAGGTCAAGCAGGTAACGTCACAGACCCCTCCTGATAGGTGATCAGCCCAGAGGGCAGGGTGCAGGTCCCGGTGCAGGTCCTGGTGTGTGAGGGCAGCCCTGCATGAGCAGAGGTGCCCCTACGAACTCCAAGTCCATTACACTGGACTTTGTAAGTGCACGGAAGCCATTTTACCCGTGTATGGGACACAGGTCACTATCTGTGTCCAGCTACATAATAGTAACTCCGAACCTGGGCATGTGTGGTATCAAACATGTTAGAATCATACACCAATACTGTTGCCAGTATTGGTTGTATGATCCCATGCACTCTGGAGGCTCCTTAGAGGGCCCCCAGTATTGTTTCTACCAGTCTTCTAGGGTTTTCTGGGCAGCTGGCACTGCTGCCACCCCTCAGACAGGTGTCTGCCCTCCTGCCGCTTGACCAGCTCAGGCAGGAGAAGGCAGAACACAGGATTTCCTGTGGGAGAGGGAGGCAACACCCTCTCCCTTCGAAAAAGGTGTTACAAGGCTTGGGATGGGTAGCCTCCCCAAGCCACTGATTTGCTTTGAAGGGCACATGTAGTGCTCTCCTTGCATAAACCTGTTTGCACCAGTTCTGCAACTGGACAAAGGAAAGGGGAGTGACCACTCCCCTGTCCATTACCACCCTAGGGGTGGTGCCCAGAGCTCCTCTAGGTGGCCACTCGATTTTTCCACCTTGAAACCAAGATGTGTAGAGGCCCTTGGGAGCATCTGAGAGTCCAGGTCAAGCAGGTAACGTCACAGACCCCTCCTGATAGGTGATCAACTTGCAAGGTGACCAAACCCACTTTTAGGTCTATTTAAGGAATCCCTTGCTGGTGGGTCCCCAGATTCAACGTGTAAACAGCATTTCCGCCTGCTGGCCCAGCAGGAAACACACCACAACACAACCGTAATTCGGGCAGTGAAAATCGCGACTGGGCTCTCCATGGGGGCCCCTTCACTGCCCATGCCAAGTGCATGGGCAGGCAGGGGCCCCCATTTGGCCCCCAGCACCCCCTTTCTGCCAGCCTTTTCATGGCGGTGGGACTGCCATGCAAAGGCTGACGGAAACGTGAGTCGTAATCCGGAGGACAGTGCTGCTTGCAGTGCTGCCCTGGCAGATTGAGCCCGCCAGCACCGCCAGGCCGTCTGCAACCTGACGTTGCCAGTGGTCAGACCGTGGTGGCTCCGCCACGGTCATGATATGGCAGTCGGTCCGCCCCTGTCAGGGGCGGTCCGAGCGCCACCGCAAGTCTGACAGTCCATGGATCACCAGACTCATAATGAGGCCCTCAGTGATTAACTCCAGGCCAATGTATTTGTAATGGAAAAATATATTTTGTTACTTGATTACTAGAACCAAAAGGATCTTGTTGCAGGTAAGTACATTTGCAAGTAAGCATCCTGCATATGTATTGAAGACGCTTTGTTTAGATTACATAAATAAAACAGTTTACAGGCAAGTAACACTTTTCTCTTTGAAAAGTTGACAGTGAAAGTTTCGGAACAGTCCTGGGGGGAAATGTTAGTGCAGTTTTGAGGTAAGTACTCAACTTACAGTTCTAGTCTCCGGGGGTTAGGATTTCCACAGGTCAGGGTTCAGGATGACCCCCAAACTTACACCAGCAGCAGCACAGGGCCGGCCGACTGCTGAGGTCAAAGTTGAATGTAAATTTAGGATAGGATCCTATGAAGACTGGGGGCACTCAGAAACAGTTCTGTTAGCAAGTAATTACCCGCGACTTCGAAGGGCAGACCTGTGGGTTTAGGTGAGCACTGGGGGGCCAGAGGTCAGCACCAAACACACACCCGCAGTGGTCCAGGGACGACCGGTTTCAGGGTGCAAACACAGCGTCAGGCTCTCAAGGCTTTTCAATAGCGGAAACTCAGGAGTCACAAAGATGCTGCAGGCTGGATACAGGGGGTTGGTTCCAGGAAACCACAGGCTGGACAAGGAGGAGGGCTGCGTTCTGAACATTGCTGGACCGGTGATCAGATTCCCCAAGACCAACAGGCTGCAGGTGCAGGGGGACCTTTAGGCGTCGGGAATCTTCATCCGGTTCTTTCGTGGTCAGGGGGGGTCCTCTGGATTTAGGCTGCAGGCGTTGTCGATTTGGCCAGGAGGGGGGGTCAACCAAGGGTGGACACAAGGTTGTAATCACCTGTGGACCTGCTCTGGACCAGTGGGACACCTGGACAAGGGCCATGGGCGTCAGGTGCAGAGTGGGCAGGACTCGTGGATCTGTGGAAGTTCTGGAGACCTTTTTGGAGGGTTTCTTAGGGACAGCGCCCCTGTCCCTGGAGTTCTTGGTCCTCTGGTAGGCAGGCAGTCCTCTGGTGGTTTGGAGGGGTTGCTGGTTCTGCTGGATGCATCGCCTTTTGGTAGCAGAGTCCTTCAAGCTGCAGACAGGCCTGTAGGGCTGCGGCTGAGTCAGTTGTCATCTAGAGTCTTCACTGGTAGGGGTTTTGGCTTAGTGTAGGAAAGTACCATCTTGCCTGGCATGTTACCCCCATATTTCACTGTATATATGTTGTTTTAGTCTATGTGTCACTGGGACCCTGCCAGGCAGGGCCCCAGTGCTCATACGGTGCTCACATTGGCATACTGGTACACCCATATAATTCCCTAGTATATGGTACTAAGGTACCCAGGGTATTGGGGTTCCAGGAGATCCTTATGTGGTGCAGCATTTCTTTTGCCACCCATAGGGAGCTCTGACAATTCTTACACACGCCTGCCAGTGAAATAACGTCCACGTCCACGTTGGAAGGGTGGTTACATGGCAGTAGAGTTTCTGACTATGAAAGCCTGTATAATCCTATTCTGAGACAGCATATTCTGAATAACTGTGTGTCTGACTTGTTACACCAATATCTAGTGGACTCAGATCTGACCTCTCCCAAAGAATTGGGAAAGAAGGCAGACAAATAGGTCAGAACAGGAGTGAACAGAAAAGTTCATACAGGGGGTGACAAGGATGGCAAGAAGAAGGATGGTAAGTCTTCAGACAAGGGTGGGGACAAAAGTAAAAATGAGTATTCATCAGGCCCACAAAAATCCTCTGGTGGGGGTGGTGGGTCCAAATCCTCTTCAAATCAACCTAAAAAGCCTTGGTGTTATTTGTGTAAAGTCAAAGGCCATTGGACAACTGATGCCAGTTGTCCAACAAAAAACACCAAACCTCCCACTACCACAACCCCTACTGCAAATTATAGTGCCCCTAGTAATAGCAGTGGTGGTAGGATCAAACATACTAATAGCCAATCCAAGGGAGTAGCTGGGATCACTTTTGGTATTTTAGTTGGGGCTGGTCTTGTTAGGGAGACCACAGAGGCTGTGTTAGTCTCTGAAGGTGCCATTGATTTGGCCACCTTGGTTGCTTTTCCCCTTAATATGGATAAGTACAAGCAACTTCCCCTAATAAATGGTGTTAAGGTTCAGGCCTACAGGGACACAGGTGCCAGTGTTACCATGGTGATAGAGAAACTGGTGCACCCCGAACTACACCTACTTGGTCAGCAGTACCAAGTGACAGACGCTCATAACAACACTCTTAGCCACCCCATGGCTGTTGTGAATCTCAACTGGGGGGGGGTTACTGGTCGAATGAAAGTTGTGGTTGCCTCAGATTTACCTGTAGACTGTTAACTAGGGAATGATTTAGAGACATCAGCTTGGGCAGAAGTGGAGTTGGAGGCTCATGCAGCAATGCTGGGCATTCCTGGGCATATTTTTGCTTTGACAAGGGCTCAGGCCAAAAAGCAAAAAGGACAGGGTAACTTGGATCCTGGAACAATGGACCAAGTGCTCCCTGAAGCTAGGGGTAGCAAGGGTAAATCCCTACCCACTATCCCTCCCTCTACAGATGATTCTCCTTCTAAAGAAGAAGAGTTTCCTCCCTGTGCAGAACCTTCACCAGAGGAGCTGGCAGCAGACACTGCTGAGCTTTTGGGTGGAGGGGGGGCTGCCAGGGAAGAGCTGAGTGTGGCCCAGCAAACCTGTCCCACATTAGAGGGTCTCAGACAGCAAGCTGTCAAGCAGCAAAATGGGGATGTCAGTGACTCACATACAGTTTACTGGGAGGACAACCTCTTGAACACCGAGGCAAGGGACCCAAAACCTGGAGCATCCAGGAGATTGGTCATTCCCCTGCAGTACAGAGAGTTCCTCCTAACTCTTGCACATGACATTCCTTTGGTTGGGCATTTGGGCCAGATCAAAACATGGGAAAGGCTTGTCCCCCTGTTTCACTGGCCTAGGATGTCAGAGGACACAAAAGATTATTGCAAGTCTTGTGTGACCTGCCAAGCCAGTGGAAAGACTGGTGGCACACCAAAAGCTCCCCTTATTCCACTACCTGCGGTTGGGGTCCCCTTTGAAAGGGTAGGGGTTGACATAGTTGGCCCCCTTGACCCTCCTACTGCTTCAAGCAATAGGTTTATCTTGGTGGTTGTAGATCATGCCACAAGATATTCTGAAGCAATTCCTCTAAGGACAACTACAGCTCCTGCAGTGGCAAAGGCCCTCCTGGGAATCTTTTCCAGGGTGGGTTTCCCAAAAGAGGTTGTATCAGACAGGGGTAGCAACTTCATGTCTGCATACTTGAAAGCAATGTGGAAGGAATGTGGTGTAACCTACAAATTCACCACTCCTTATCATCCACAGACTAATGGACTGGTAGAGAGGTTTAATAAAACTCTCAAAGCTATGATAATGGGACTCCCTGAAAAACTCAGGAGGAGATGGGATGTCCTGTTACCTTGCCTCCTTTTTGCTTACAGGGAGGCACCCCAGAAAGGAGTGGGCTTCAGCCCCTTTGAACTCCTCTTTGAACACCCTGTAAGAGGTCCACTAACACTTGTGAAGGAGGGTTGGGGACAACCTTTAAAAGCTCCCAAACAGGACATAGTGGACTATGTACTTAGCCTAAGATCCAGAATGGCGGAATACATGAAAAAGGCCAGTAAAAACCTTCAGGCCAGCCAAGAGCTCCAGAAGCAATGGCATGACCAGAAGGCTGTTCTGATCCAGTACCAACCTAGACAGAAGGTGTGGGTATTGGGGCCTGTGGCCCCAAGAGAACTCCAGGACAAATGGAGTGGATCCCATCTAATTGTTGAGAAAAAGGGTGAGGTTACCGATCTGGTAGACTTGGGCACTGCCAGGAGTCCCCTTAGGGTGATTCATGTCAACTGCCTAAAACCCTACTATGACAGGGCTGATCTCACCCTGCTCATGGCAACAGATGAGGGACAGGAAGAAGAGAGTCACCCTCTCCCTGATCTCTTTTCCAGCACCGAAAATGATGCTTTAGTGGAGGGAGTAGTTTTGACAGATTGTCTGACTGCAGAACAGAAAGACATCTGCATAAATCTCCTTGGACAATTTTCTGAACTCTTTTCAACTGTGCCAGGCACCACATCTTGGTGTGAGTACACAATTCACACTGAAGACAGCTTGCCTGTCAAAAGTAAAATCTAAAGGCAGCCTGACCATGTCAGGGATTGCATAAAACAAGAGGTTCAGAAAATGCTTGATCTAGGAGTGGTTGAACCTTCTGAAAGCCCATTGGCGAGTCCTGTGGTGCTTGTACCAAAGCCTCACTCAAAAGATGGAAAAAGGGAGATGAGGTTTTGTGTAGACTACAGAGGTCTCAATCAGTTAACACAAACTGATGCTCACCCTATACCCAGGGCAGATGAGCTCATAGATACACTGGCATCTGCCAAGTATCTAAGCACCTTTGATTTGACTGCAGGGTATTGGCAGATCAAATTGGCTGAGGATGCTAAACCCCAAACTGTATTTTCAACTATAGGAGGGCACTACCAATTTACAGTGATGCCCTTTGGTTTGAAAAATGCACCTGCAACTTTTCAGAGGTTGGTGAACACAGTCCTGCAAGGGTTGGAGGCTTTTAGTGCAGCATATCTAGATGATATAGCTGTCTTTAGCTCCACCTGGGATGAGCACCTGGTCCACCTTGGAAAAGTTTTGAAGGCCCTGAAAAAGACAGGCCTCACTATCAAGGCCTCAAAGTGCCAGATAGGGCAGGGAAAGGTGGTTTATCTGAGACACCTGGTAGGTGGAGAACAGATTGCACCACTACAGGGGAAAATCCAGACAATCATGGATTGGGTTCCCCCCACAACACAGACCCAGGTGAGAGCCTTATTAGGACTCACTGGGTATTGCAGGAGATTCATTAAAAACTATGGCTCCATAGTAGCCCCTCTTAATGATCTCACAAGTAAGACGATGCCTAAAAAGATATTGTGGACAGCTAGCTGTCAGAAAGCTTTTGAGGAGCTCAAACAGGCCATGTGCTCTGCACCTGTCCTAAAAAGCCGATGTTACTCCAAGAAATTAATTGTTCAAACTGATGCATCTGAATTAGGGGTAGGGGCAGTCTTATCACAACTGAATTCTGAGGGCCAGGATCAACCAGTTGCTTTTATCAGCAGAAGGTTGACCCCTAGAGAAAAACGTTGGTCTGCCATTGAGAGGGAGGCCTTTGCTGTGGTCTGGGCACTGAAAAAGTTGAGGCCATACCTGTTTGGCACTCACTTTATTGTTCAGACAGACCACAAACCTCTACTTTGGCTAAAACAAATGAAAGGTAAAAATCCTAAATTGTTGAGGTGGTCCTTATCTCTACAGGGAACGGACTATACAGTGGAACATAGACCTGGGAGTACCCACTCCAATGCAGATGGACTCTCCAGATATTTCTACTTAGACAATGAAGACTCATCAGATCATGGCTAGTCTTATTGTCCTTCGTTTGGGGGTGGGGAGGTTGTGTAGGAAAGTACTATCTTGCCTGGCGTGTTACCCCCATATTTCACTGTATATATGTTGTTTTAGTCTATGTGTCACTGGGACCCTTCCAGACAGGGACCCAGTGCTCATAAGTATGTGCCCTGTATGTGTTCCCTGTGTGATGCCTAACTGTCTCACTGAGGCTCTGCTAACCAGAACCTCAGTGGTTATGCTCTCTCTGCTTTCCAAATTTGTCACTAACAGGCTAGTGACTAAATTTACCAATTCACATTGGCATACTGGTACACCCATATAATTCCCTAGTATATGGTACTAAGGTACCCAGGGTATTGGGGTTCCAGGAGATCCTTATGTGGTGCAGCATTTCTTTTGCCACCCATAGGGAGCTTTGACAATTCTTACACACGCCTGCCAGAGCAGCCTGCGTGAAATAACGCCCACGTTATTTCACAGCCATTTACCACTGCAGTTAAGTAACTTATAAGTCACCTATATGTCTAACCTTCACCTGGTGAAGGTTGGGTGCAAAGTTACTTAGTGTGTGGGCACCCTGGCACTAGCCAAGGTGCCCCCACATCGTTCAGGGCAAATTCCCCGGACTTTGTGAGTGCGGGGGAACCTATGTACAGCATCACAATGGTAACTCCGAACATGGCCATGTAACATGTCTAAGATCATGGAATTGTCATCCCAGTGCCATTCTGGCATTGGGGGTACAATTCCATGATCCCCCGGGTCTCTAGCATAGTACCCGAGTACAGCCAAACTGCCTTTCCGGGGTCTCCACTGCAGCTGCTGCTGCTGCCAACCCATCAGACAGGTTTCAGCCCTCCTCGGGTCCAGGCAGCCCTGGCCCAGGAAGGCAGAACAAAGGATTTCCTCTGAGAGAGGGTGTAACACCCTCTCACTTTGGGAATAGGTGTCAGGGCTGGGGAGGAGTAGCCTCCCCCAGCCTCTGGAAATGCTTTGATGGGCACAGATGGTGCCCATCTCTGCATAAGCCAGTCTACACAGGTTTAGGGATCCCCCAGCCCTGCTCTGGCATGAAACTGGACAAAGGAAAGGGGAGTGACCACTCCCCTGACCTGCACCTCCCAGGGGAGGTGCCCAGAGCTCCTCCAGTGTGTCCCAGACCTCTGCCATCTTGGAAACAGAGGTGTTTGTGGCACACTGGACTGCTCTGAGTGGCCAGTGCCAGCAGGTGACGTCAGAGGCTCCTTCTGATAGGCTCTTACCTCTGTTGGTAGCCAATCCTCCCTCCTTGGAAGCCAAACCTCTTTTTCTGGCTATTTAGGGACTCTGCTTTGGGGAATTCTTTAGATAACGAATGCAAGAGCTCACCAGAGTTCCTCTGCATCTCCCTCTTCACCTCCTACCAAAGGAATGACCGCTGACTGCTCAGGACGCCTGCAAAACCACAACAAAGTAGCAAGACAACTACTAGCAACCTTGTATCGCTTCATCCTGCCGGCTTACTCAACTGTTTCCAGGTGGTGCATGCTCTGGGGGTAGCCTGCCTCCTCCCTGCACCAGGAGCTCTGAAGAAATCTCCTGTGGGTCGACGGAATCTAACCCCTGCAACCGCAGGCACCAAAAGACTGCATCACTGGTCCTCTAGGTCCCCTCTCAGCACGACGAGCATGGTCCCTGGAACTCAGCAACTCTGTCCAAGTGACTCCCACAGTCCAGTGACTCTTCAGTCCAAGTTTGGTGGAGGTTAGTCCTTGCCTCTCCGCGCTAGACTGCATTACTGGGTACCGCTTGATTTGCAGCTGCTCCAGCCCCTGTGCACTCTTCCAGGATTTCCTTCATGCACAGCCAAGCCTGGGTCCCCGACACTCCTTCCTACAGTGCACAACCTTCTGAGTTGTCCTCCGGCGTCGTGGGACTCCCTTTTGTGACCCCGGGTGGACTCTGGTCACTTTCCTTCCAACTGCCTGTTCAGGTACGTCTGCGGGTGCTGCCTGCTTCTGTGAGGGCTCCCTGAGTTGCTGGGCGCCCCCTCTGTCTCCTCCTCCAAGTGGCAACATCCTGGTCCTTCCTGGGCCACAGCAGCACCCAAAGGGGGTTATTACAACTTTGGAGGAGGTGTTAATCCGTCCCAAAAGTGACGGTAAAGTGACGGATATACCACCAGCCGTATTACGAGTCCATTATGGGCCTGATTATGACCCTGGCGGACGGCGGAGGCCGTCCGCCAAGGTACCGCCGCTGAATGACCGCACCGCGGTCAAAAGACCGCGGCGGCCATTTAGACATTTCCTCTGGGCCGGCGGGCGCTCTCCAAAAGAGCGCCCGCCGGCCCAGAGGAAATGCCCCTGCAACGAGGACGCCGGCTCAGAATTGAGCCGGCGGAGTTGCAGGGGTGCGACGGGTGCAGTTGCACCCGTCGCGTATTTCAGTGTCTGCTTAGCATTACACACCCACACGCGCACACATACTGTAGGAGGCTGGCCTGGTTTGTAGTGGGAACCTTGGGTACTTACACCTTATACCAGGTCCAGTTATCCCTTATTAGTGAAAAGTAGCAGTTTTCTAGCAGCTTAGGCTGATAGAGGTAGCTATAGCAGAGCAGCTTAGGCTGAACTAGGAGACATGCAAAGCTCATGCAATACCACTTATAGTTACACAGTACTTATACACAAGTAAAGACAATACTCAGTGTTACCAAAAAATAAAGGTATTTATTTGGGTGACACAGTACCAAAAATATCTTAGAGACTATACTCCTTCTGGAAGTAAGTATTATACACAATATATGCACTAGACACCAAAATTAGACAAGTAAATAATCATAGAACAATGCAAGCAATAGGAAATGCTATAGATTGCAATGGGAGAAAATAGGTCTAGGGGCACCACAAACCATGTACTAAGAAAGTGGAATGTGTAGGAAGGTAGCCTCTTTCTAGCCTTGTTACCCCCACTTTTGGCCTGTTTCTGAGTATATGTCAGGGTGTTTTTACTGTCTCACTGGGATCCTGCTAGCCAGGGCCCAGTGCTCATAGTGGAAACCCTATCTTGTCAGTGTGGTTGATATGTGTCACTGGGATCCTGCCAGGCAGGACCCCAGTGCTCATAATGTAGGCCCTGTATGTGTTCCCTGTGTGGGGCCTAACTGTATCACTGAGGCTCTGCTGATCAGAACCTCAGTGTTTATGCTCTCTCTGCTTTTCACAATTCTCACTACGGGCTAGTGACTATCTTCACCAATTCTCATTGGCACACTGGAACACCCTTATAATTCCCTTGTATATGGTACCTAGGTACCCAGGGTATTGGGGTTCCAGGAGATCCCTATGGGCTGCAGCATTTCTTTTGCCACCCATAGGGAGCTCAGACAATTCTTACACAGGACTGCCACTGCAGCCTGAGAGAAATAACATCCACGTTATTTCACAGCCATTTTTCACTGCACATAAGTAACTTATAAGTCACCTATATGTCTAACCCTCACTTGGTGAAGGTTAGGTGCCAAGTTACTTAGTGTGTGGGCACCCTGGCACTAGCCAAGGTGCCCCCACAATGTTCAGGGCAAATGCCCCGGACTTTGTCAGTGCGGGGACACCATTACACATGTGTACTACATATAGGTCACCACCTATATGTAGCTTCACAATGGTAACTCCGAACATGGCCATGTAACATGTCTAGGATCATGGAATTGTCCCCCCAGTACGATTCTGGTATTGGGGGGACAATTCCATGCATCCCCGGGTCTCTAGCACAGAAGTTTTGGCCTTGCTACCAGAAGTGGGGGCAGTGGCCAGAGGGGCGGGCATCTCCACTAGCTGGGATGCCCTGTGGCGCTGTAACAAAGGGGGTGAGCCTTTGAGGCTCACCGCCAGGTGTTACAGTTCCTGCAGAGGGGGGTGAGAAGCACCTCCACCCAGTACAGGCTTTGTTCCTGGCCCAAGAGTGACAAAGGCACTCTCCCCATGTGGCCGGCAACATGTCTGGTGTGTGGCAGGCTGGCAAAAACTAGTCAGCCCACACTGGAAGTTGGGTATGTTTTCATGCTTTCGGTATGAAGTCGGGCATGTTATTGTTCTATGCAGACTTGGTTGGTTGTTGCAAAATCCCAATCACGAGGTGTAGTGTGTCCTAAATAAACTTGAAGTACTTTACTCCTGCTTTTCTGGGCTCTGGGGTTGGGTATTGTACTTACCTTTACTGTATTCTTACTCTCCCAGGGATTCTGCACACACTACACTCGTCTAGAGGGGAATTCATGATTCGCATTCTGCAGGAGGTTGACCTGGCTTATAGTGGGTACCAAAGGTACTTACACCCTGTGCCAGGTCCAGTTATGCCTTACTAGTAGAATAGAGGTGTTTCTAGCAGCTTAGGCTGATAGAAGGTAGCTATAGCAAAGCAGCTTAGGCTGAACTAGGAGACATGCAAAGCTCCTACTATACCACTTATATCATATGCACAATATCATAAGAAAACACAATACACAGAGTTACTAAAAATAAAGGCACTTTATTTTTATGACAATATACCACAAGTATCTCAGTGAGTACCCTCAGTAAGAAGGTAAGTAATATACACAAGTTATATGTACACAAACCAAAAACAGGTAAGTAAGAGTCAGAAAAGTAATGCAAACAGTGTACAATTACAATGCGTTGCAATAGGTGAACAAAGGTCTAGGGGCAACACAAACCATATACTCCAAAAGTGGAATGCAAATCACGAATGGACCCCAGACCTATGGGAGCTTGTAGAGGGTCGCTGGGACTGTAAGAAAACAGTCAGGGTGTCCAAGATACCCCACCCCAAGGTATTTTCCCTGTAGTCTAATACAGCCAAGTGTTCAAGGATTCCTAAAATACCTATGTAAAGTGGACTTTTCTGGGAAATAGTATTATTTGTTTAAACTGCTATTCGTGCCTGTTTTACTGTAGACTCTCTGTGTTTCAGGCAGCTTGACCTTTTAAAGTGGTGTTTTTTTTTTTGCCATGACTGTGTGAATTTCCCTTCTAGTTTGTGGCACAAGACTGCATAAAAGCCCCCCCCCCCCCCTTTTCTAAGTAAAAAGGCTACATACATCTTGCAGAGTGTGTTTAGGAGACTGCTAAATCTGTTTCTGTGATTTAAATTGTGTTTAGAAACTGTCTACATCCTCTACTTTTTGCCATAAAAAAGCCACATTTCAGAGTGTGCGACAAGCAGTATTTCAGTGGTTTGTTTTTTAAACAATCTCTCCCTTACCTGGAAAGTAGACTCTGCTAGCTTGGAAGTGTGGATTCAGCCTGTCTGTATCCAAGGAGATTCTGAATAGAGCACCAGCTGCCTCCTCCCTGCCCAAAGGGACTGGACTTAGCTGATTGGCTCTCTGAGCCGCTAGCAACCTGAGCCCCCCTCCCACACCTGCTCTGGCCCCTTTAATTTGTGGAGGGAAGCCCAAGACAGCCACCTTCATTTTGTGAGCCCAGCATTTTCCCTGTGCCTTAATACAGCCCAATGTTCAAGGATTCCTAAAAGACCTAGGTAAGGAGCCCCAGACTTTTCTGGGAAAAAGTATTATTTGTTTAAAGGCTTTTTTTTACTGCTACCCATGCCTGTTTTACTGTAGACTCTCTGTTTCAGGCAGCTTGACCTTTGAAAGTGATGGGTTTTTTTTAGCCGTGACTGTGTGAATTTCCCTTCTAGTTTGTGGCACAAGACAGCATAAAAGCACCCCCCCCCTCTTTTCTAAGTAAAAATGCTACATACATCTTGCAGAGTGTGTTTAGGAGACTGCTTAATCTTTCTGTGATTTAAATTGTGTTTAGAAACTGTCTGCATCCCCTGTTTTTTGTCTTAAAAAAGCCACATTTCAAAGTGTGCGACAAGCAGTATTTCAGTGTTTTTTTTATAACAATCTCTCCCTTACCTGGAAAGTAGACTCTGCTAGCTTGGAAGTGTGGATTCAGCCTGTCTGTATCCAAGGAGATTCTGAATAGAGCAGCAGCTGCCTCCTCCCTGCCCACAGGGACTGGACTTCAGTTAACCTGCCCCTTATATAAGTTCCTATTGGTTGTTGTATATGGTGTTGTGATAGGTTGTTCGGGGCGTGTCTTTCTATTGGTTTAGGGATTAGAGTTGGGCTTGTGATTGGTGGATAGGGCTGAGATTCTGATTGGTTCCTGGTTTTAGGCCTGGGCTTGTGATTGGTTGTCAGGTTAAGGGGTATGATTGGTGATTAGGGCTGGATCTCCCATTGGGTGTTTGAATCAGGGTTCCAAATCTGATTGGTTAGGTTTAGGACTAGGTTTCTATTGGCCAGTAGGGCTATTTAAGGCTAGGACTCAGGTCGTCTTCAGCCCTGGCGTCGTGGCTAGGGGCGGATAGGACAAGGGCTGTTGCCTGTTCAGGACTGGTGGGACCTAGGGCCTAGGGCCAGAATAAATTCTCTATTGACCAGAAAGGACTTTATTCCCTACACATCCATCAACATGCAAACACATTATCTGCAAAGACATCCAACTCATGCATCACAAACTGACTGCAGACAGTTTGCAATGTCCCATCATCCAACACAGTGCCCCTTATACAACATATATACTCATATCCTCCAGAACTACAATAACAGTCAAACCCCTGCATTCTCACAATAAACACTACTCTGTCCACTCCCACTAACACAACCTGCCATCACCCACCCAACACAAAACCACACTAAACATTACTTTCAGCCTTCCAGATTCACACTCCCTGTTCATACAAACCAACACTATCCTCTGTTTGTTCTACACAGACCACCTTTCATCATAACAATTCCCAAACCCAGCCTTCCAACATACCATCTACAAACACCCTTCCCCTCTCTTCACCAATTACACACAACAATACAATCCTCACACTCCCCTCCACCACATATATTACCTCTTCCAATCATCACAACTAACACAAACTCCCCTGACACACATCCATCTCCTCTTACACACCTCATACATTCATCTCCAAAACACATCAACACCCCCTGTAATACACTAATTCGACTCACCAGCACTAACTCACATACAAATCCCTCACCAAAAACAACTACATCAATATCCCCTCTCACTATTCCACAAAACAATACAGGCCACACACATCAGCACTTCAAATCAACACAACCATTATACTTATCGTCACACTCACTGTAACCCTCATGACTACACAAAGAATACAAGTCCCGTCCTATCTTCACCCCTACATTCTCACTTTTCACAAACACCTACCACAAGCACCCCAACCTAGCAACTTTCATTCACTCGCCTCTCCTCCATTGAACAATTTAGAGCCTTACATCATGATCCACATGCTCCTCCACCATCCCTAACCCATACTCCATCCACACTAAACAGACGCAAACAAAATAAACAACATGCCGCTCTTAACAACTTCGCATCCCCTTGTCTATTACATAATAAGGCTGCCCTACAAAAAACAGTACACTCTTCAGGTCTCTCTCAGCCACCATGACCACCACCCACACACACAGACCCAATAAAATGCCTCCTAAACCTGCTAGAAGAGGAACACTATATTGAAAAACAAGACTATTGTGACCCTCACACAGTTGTCACAACTAACACCACACCTGCTTTAAGCTCATATTATGCTGCTTACCCTTCTCCTAAGCCAAACAATACTGCCACTAACACATTTTTTCTAAACTGCCAGCTGATAAATGCTTGATCACTCTCAAAAAACAAGCACCACATCTACGACCTGCTCACAGACAGGCAACCTGACTTACTATTCATAAAAGAATCATGGTTGGGAGATGACATTGCCCCAGTGTTGCACGAAGCCCTTCCTCCGGGCTATCAAACCATCACACAAAACCACATAGGCAAGAGAGGAGGTGGACTAGCTATTATATTCAAACAGGCAATAAATCTCAGTAGAACAGACAACATTTCCATACAAGGTTGTGAAGCCCTCCTCACCAGAAGCCGCCCTACTCCAACTTCCTCCTGTAACTTTCTCCTCCTTTACAGACTCCACCTAACAACTCAAAATTCCCAGATGCTTTTCTAGACACATTCTCAAACCTTTGTACATTATACTCAAACCTATACATTCTTGGGGACCTAAACATTTGGTTTGACAAACCAAATATGCCCCTTCCAAAAGCTATCACCACTAGCCTAGTCGCATTGAACCTACATCAGATTGTACACAATCACACACACATCACTGGACACATCCTAGATGTCATTTTTGCTAAGCTTGAACTAGTTACCATTCATAGCATCACACCAATCACATGGTCAGACCACCATTTGATAACTTTCTGACATAAAACTCCACAAATCAACACACCCCACAACTACTTATACACATGCACCTATCGACCTTGGAGCAAACTCAGTTTTGATGACTTAGAAACACAACTAACAGCCAACACAGATCTAGATACAATTAATTCTGTTCCTAAACTTTATGAGTAGCTACAGGAAGCTTTTGATATCCTAATATCACTCAGAAAAACTAAACACGACAAAAGAAAACCAACACCTTGGAGAAACACAGAACTTAAAAAGCTAAAGCAACAAATCAGAAAGTTGCAGTGGACCTGGCTCAAAACAAACAACAGTCAAGACAAACTGCAGCTACACAAACTTAACAGAATATGCAACTCATCAATCAAAAAAGCTAAAACAAAAGGTACTACTCAAGCAGAATTCAAAATGCTAAATCTACATCCAAAGAATTTTATAAAATTCTCAATGAATTTCAAAAACCTACATGCATAGAAGGAAGTTATCCCATTACTCAAGATTTCACAACCAAACTGCCAACTCATTACACAACCAAGGCAGACACATTGGACTACTATTTAAAACAGAAAAAAACATCAGCACCAACCCCTTTCCTAAAATACCCTCTAAGAATAAACTAAGCCAGCCTCTAGAGTCCTTCAAACAAATATCCCAAGGTGAATTTATGGATTTGGTCAAAGCAAGCAGACCTTCCGGTTGCCCTTCTGACCCTTGTCCACCACAAATCTTCAAAAACATTATTTTATCCACTTCTGCTGCCACACCTGTAAGAACAATCATCAACAACTCTTTAACTACAGGAACTTTTCCTTTAGACCTGAAAAAGGCATACATATGACCGTTATTAAAGAAAACAAACCTAGACCGGCAAGACCCCAACAACTACAGACCAATCACAGATGGACCTTTCCTAAGGAAACTGATAGAAAGAGCAGCATTCGCCCAGATGTCACAATTAATTGAAGACAATTCTATACTTCCAGACTTCCAAACTGGATTCCGCCCAGGAAGAGACACTGAATCAGCACTCATAGCCATCTGGGATGACCTTAAAAACACAGTCGACCGCAATGGAGGTGCTGTACTACTTCTCTTGGACCTCTTGGCTGCCTTTGACACGGTTGATCATGACACCCTAATTGAAAGACTCCACGAAACCGGCATAGAAGGAAGTTCTCTTGACTTTCTTACATCCTACCTTCAAAAAAGATCTAACATCATCTATTCTCCCCCCTTCTCGTCCAAACCCTACCTCACAACAGCAGGGACCCCCCCAGGATCAATCATCTCACTTTTGCTTTTCAACATCTACATGATATCATTACCAGAACTGATCACTGATTTTCATCTCACATGCTACAACTATGCAGATGACACACAAATACTACTTAAATTAGAATGCCCCAAAAACATTGAAAACTCAGAAATCTTCAGTTGCCTCAGAGCCGTTTATCAGTGGATGACCTGGAGCCATCTCAAACTAAATGCCTCCAAAACAGAAATACTCATATGTGGTGACTGGAAAAGTTATGACCCACTGTGCGCCTGACCTGATGATCTTGGACCAGCTCCTCAATTATCCAAGGAAGTTAAAAACCTTGGAATCACCATGGACTCCAAGTTACCTATGAATGCCCAAGTGGACATATTAGCACGAACAAGCTTCATCACCTTGAAGACTCTACGACGCATCTTCCCCCACCTCGGATTTCCACACATGGTGCAAGCTACTATCTCGCTTGTACTATCCAAACTGGATTATGCCAATGGCCTCTACCATGGATCATCTCTATCTATTATGAAAAACAACATATTCAGAACTCTGCAGCCAGGCTACTATTACATGTAAAACCACAAGCCCACATCTCCCCTGCCATGAGAGTACTACACTGGTTACCCGTTGCCAGAAGATGCACTTTCAAGCTGCTTTGTATCACCCACAAAGCTATACATGGAACAGGGCCGCTTTTTATCAGAAACCAAATACATTCCTCAAAGAAACCTCCGCTCAAGATTGGCACCCTGCCTTAGAACACCACCATAAAAGAAAAAGACTATAGGTGGTATATCCTTCTCTGTTCAAGCAGCCAAACTATGGAATTCATTACCCCCAACGATAAGAGCCACAGATAACTATCTTGTCTTCAGAAAACTACTCAAGAATTGGCTCTTTCCTTCATAAACACCATATTCAAACAACTATGGACTGCATATTTTCTGATTATGTGTATATTATAATTATATATAGTTCTTTAGAAAATATGTATCACTACTATGCCATAACAATAAACTACACACATACTCTTTAAACCTGTTTAACTAAGTATATTTACCCATGGTTCTAAATATGTATATGTATATACATATTTGTGTGCATATGTGTGTGTACTCATGTGTGTATATATGTGTGTGTGTGTGTCTGTGTAGATATATATATATATATATATATAGGTGTGTGTGTGTATGTTATTCTATGCTTAACATGTTCATAGGTCATTGCATGACTCCTAGATAAGTTGTTATACTAGATACTTATGAATTCCTGCTCTCATTTTATATCACACTTATCTACCCATCACCATATGTCATGTCTCTATCAACCTATCCTCGATTCCCACTCTGACTCATCCCAAATCCATTCTACTACTTTCATCTCCTAAATAACTCTGCCTAAGCT
This sequence comes from Pleurodeles waltl, assembly GCF_031143425.1. Taxonomy (NCBI): domain Eukaryota; kingdom Metazoa; phylum Chordata; class Amphibia; order Caudata; family Salamandridae; genus Pleurodeles; species Pleurodeles waltl. Next base: position 147,521,045 of record NC_090446.1, read on the forward strand.
CTTCCCTCCGCTTCCACATCTAACTCACCCAAACCTCACTTTACTACCATGATCTCCCAAACAACCCTACTAAATTCTCTCTCATTTATCTCACCCTGCTACTATGATCTCCCTAACCCCTTCCACAGATTCGTCCTTCCTCCATTCTCCCTTTACTCATCCCAAGCCAAAATCCTATTACCATAAACTCCCAATTAACACTTCTACTTCTAGATTCTTCCCTCCTCCACCCCTCCATTACTACAGTCAATCTAACTAACAAACTTTCATATCCATGGCTCAAATTAACTCATAATAATACTAAAACTGTACTCATATTTCCCTATACTAATCCACCACTAATTCTTTTTGGGTTCCGAAGTAGCGTACTACTTGCCAAAAAGCACTTCGATGCCTCATCAGGGGTAGTAAGCGTTATATAAATACTATTACAATACAATACAATACAATATGTAGTGCACGCGTGTAATGGTGTCCCCGGACTCACAAAGTCTGGGGAAATGGCCCTGAAATATGTGAGGGCACCTTTGCTAGTGCAAGGGTGCCCTTACACTTAGTAACTTTGCACCTAACCTTCAGCAAGTGAAGGTTAGACAGATAGGTGACTTATAAGTTACTTAAGTGCAGTGAAAATGGCTGCGAAATAACGTGTGGGTTATTTCATGCAGTCTGCAATTGCAGTCCTGTGTAAGGGTTTGTCTGAGCTCCCTATGGGTGGCAAAAGAAATGCTGCAGCCCATATGGATCTCCTGGAACAACAATGCCCTGGGTACCTAGGTACCATATACTAGGGACTTATAAGGGGGGTTCAGTGTGTCAATTGAAATTGGTAAATGAAGTCACTGGCCTACGGTGACAAATTTAAAAGCAGAGAGAGAATAAGCACTGAAGTTCTAATTAGCAGCGCCTCAGTGACACAGTTAGGCACTACACAGGCATACACATTAGGCCATAAATTATGAGCACTGGCGTCCTGACCAGCAGGATCCCAGTGAGACAGACAAAAACATACTGACATACAGGTAAAAATGGGGGTAACATGCCAAGGAAGATGGTACTTTCCTACACATACACAATCATACACACATGCATACCCATATCCACCCACGCATGCACACACACAAACACCCACACACTGGAACACACACCAACATACATTGTCACACACATGCATTCACAACACACAACATACATGTACCCACATTCAGTCATTCACACACGCATTCAACGCGGCTCACACCCGCATGCATGCATACAAAAACAGGCACACACACCCCCCACACACACAGGACACCCTCATACACACACAAACACCACACCCCAACCCCCCTCTCCTGTCGGAGAACCTGACTTACCTGCTTGCAGTGGGTCCTCTGGCAGGAGACGGAACGCAGCGCTGCTGCCAGCAGCAGCGTCCGCCAGCAAAACACCACCAGGCCGTATCATTGCTCATGATATGGTCAGCGGTGTTTTGCTGGCGTGGCGCTGCTGCTGACAGCAGTGCCACCTTACCGCTGTCCGCCACCATGACCGTCAACGGTATTGTGGTGGTAGGCGGCAGTTACCGCCAAAGTTGTAATGAGGGCCTTAGTTACTATGGCGGTCATTCTGACTGCGGCGGGTGGCGGTAGCCGCCCGCCATGCGGTCACCGCCATTTGCCCGCTCCGCAGTCAAAAGACCACGGAGGCCATTCTGGCTTTCCCACTGGGCCTGCGGGCGCCCGCCAAAGGAGCGCCCGCCGGCCCAGCGGGAAAGGCCCTGCAACACAGAGGCCGGCTCCGAATGGATCTGACGGTGTTGCAGGGGTGCAACGGGTGCAGTTGCACCCGTCGCGATTTTCACTGTCTGCTAAGCAGACAGTGAAAATCATGCTGGGGCCCTGTTAGGGGGCCCCTGCACTGCCCATGCCATTGGCATGGGCAGTGCAGGGGCCCCCAGGGGCCCCACGACACCCGTTCCCGCCATCCTGTTCCTGGCGGTAAAAACCGCCAGAAACAGGATGGCGAGAAGGGGGTCGGAATCTCCATGGCGGCGCTGCAAGCAGCGCCACCATGGAGATTCAGCCCAGCCAGGGGTAATCCGGCGGATCCCCTTTTCTGACCGCGGCTTTACCGCCGCGGTCAGAATGGGCACTGAAGCACCGCCAGCCTGTTGGCGGTGCTTCCGTGTCCATCCACCCTGGCGGTCCATGACCGCCAGGGTTGGAATGAGGGCCTATGTCTCTTTGTACTGTCAAATGGGTTAGCTGTGGTGGCACCTTTTGACGAGTACATTTCTCTTTTTCATTTGCTATCACTCTTTTCTTAAACATAATCAGACCTTCCTTGTTCTGGCCTTTTAGGCTAAACCTGAATCTCGTTAGTATAGGGGTCAGTATCCCCATGTGTCACATGGGAGACCAGGGTTCAGTTCCCCGACGGGGAGGATAATCTTTCATTGGTATAGACTTTTCTATAGTGTTGAGCGTCCTTTGGACATTTTTATTTGTTCCCTGACTTCGATCAGCACTTCATACGTTTTCTTAGTGATGTACCGTTAATCAGTTCTACTTCGTCTATTGAATGGGCTTCTTGATTTGAACTCTTTTGGAGTTCTTTTACAATTGTTGCACTGGCATGCAATACATCTTTTTCTCTAGGAGGATGTTGTATCTGTCAGATTTGAAAATAAGGTCTATTATACAATATTCATATGGATACAATCACACACTTGGAGGCGAATGTATTATATGAATTTGAACTGATTCTTGTCCTAAGAAACTAGTCAGTTTATAATTTTCATCCATTTGATTTTTCTCTTTAAAAAAAAACTTTTTGATCACCTGAAGTGATGACCCTTTGTGCCTCTGTGAGGCTTGCAATGCAGCTTCAGCTGCTGCCACCTCACAGACAGGGGTCTGTCCTCCTGGGGTCTGAGCATCTCAGTCCCAGGAAGGCAGAACAAAGCTTTTCCTTTGGGAGCAGGGTGTTGCACCCTCTCTGTAGGAAGTTGGCTCTGGATATACTATTTCAAAGTAAGAAATAGTGTGCACAGAATCCAAGGGTTCCCATTAGAGGTAAGATAGTGGCAAAAAGAGATAATTCCAATGCTCTATTTTGTGGTAGTGTAGTCAAGCAGTAGGCTTATCAGAGGGTAGTGTTAAGCATTTGTTGTATACAGACAGGCAATAAATGAGGAACACACACTCAAAGGCAAATTCCAGGCCAATAGGTTTTTATATAGAAAATATATTTTCTTAGTTTATTTTAAGAACCACAGGTTCAAGATTTACAAGTAATACTTCAAATGAAAGGTATTTCACTCAGGTATTCTAGGAACTTTGAATAATCACAATAGCATGTACAGTTTTGACAACAATGGCAATAAGCTATTTTAAAAGTGGACACTGTAAAAATCAACAGTTCCTGGGGGAGGTAAGTAAATGTTAAGTTCACAGGTAAGTAAAACACTTACAGGATTCCAAGTTGGGTCCAAGGTAGCCCACCGTTGGGGGTTCAAGGCAACCCCAAAGTTACCACACGAGCAGCTCAGGGCCGGTCAGGTGCAGAGGTCAAAGAGGTGCCCAAAACACATAGGCTTCAATGGAAATAGGGGTGCCCCGGTTCCAGTCTGCCAGCAGGTAAGTACCGCATCCTCAGAGGGCAGACCAGGGGGGGTTTTGTAGGGCACTGGGGGGGACAAAAGCAGACACAGAAAGTACACCCTCAGCGGCACAGGGGCGGCCGGGTGCAGAGTGCAAACAGGCGTCGGGTTTCAGATAGGAATCAAAGCGGAGACCCGGGGGTTTCTTCAACGATGCAGGCAGGCACATGGGGGGGCTCCTCGGAGTAGCCACCACCTAGGCTAGGCAGAAGGACGCCTGGGGGTCGCTCCTGCACTGAAGTTCAGTTCCTTCAGGTCCTGGGGACTGCGGGTGCAGTGCTGGTTCCAGGCATCAGGTTCCTTGAAGCAGGCAGTCGCGGTCTGGGGGAGCCTCTGGATTTCCTCTGCAGGCGTCGCTGTGGGGGCTCAGGGGGGGTCAACTCTGGCTACTCACAGGCTCGCAGTCGCCGGGGAGTCCTCCCTGTAGTGTTAGTTTTCCACAGGTCGAGCCGGGGGCGTCGGGTGCAGAGTGGAAAGTCTCACGCTTCCGGCGGGAAACGTGTGGGCTTTAAAAGTTGCTTCTTTGTTGCAGAAAGTTGCAGTTTCTTGAACAGGGCCGCTGTTCTCGGGATCTTCTTGGTCCTTTAGTTGCAGGGTAGTCCTCTGATGCTTCAGAGGTCGCTGGACCCTGTTGGATGCGTCGCTGTTGCAGTTTTCTTCGAAGTGGGGAGACAGGCCGGTGGGGCTGGGGCCAAATCAGTTGTCATCTCCCTCTTTACTGCAGGGCTTCAGGTCAGCAGTCCTTCTTCTTCTTTACGTTGCAGGAATCTATCTTCCTCAGTTCTGGGAGCCCCTAAATACTGAATTTAGAGGTGTGTTTAGGTCTGGAAGGGCAGTAGCCAATGGCTACTGTTCTTGAGGGTAGCTACACCCTCTTTGTGCCTCCTCCCTGTGGGGAGGGGTCACATCCCTAATCCTATTGGGGGAATCGTCCTTCTACAAGATGGAAGATTTCTAAAAGTAAGGGTCACCTCAGCTCAGGACACCTTAGGGGCTGTCCTGACTGGGGAGTGACTCCTCCTTGTTTTCCTCATTATCTCCTCCAGCCTTGCCGCCAAAAGTGGGGGCAGTGGCCAGAGAGGCGGGCATCTCCACTAGCTGGGATGCCCTGCGGCGCTGTAACAAAGGGGGTGAGCCTTTGAGGCTAACCGCCAGGTAATACAGTTCCTGCAGGGGGAGGTGAGAAGCACCTCCACCGAGTACAGGCTTTGTTCCTGGCCACAGAGTGACAAAGGCACTCTCCCCATGTGGCCAGCAACATGTCTGGTGTGTGGCAGGCTGGCAAATACTAGTCAGTCCACACTGGAAGTCGGGTATGTTTTCAGGGGGCATCTCTAAGATGCCCTCTGGCTGTATTTTACAATAAAGTGCACACTGGCAACAGTGTGCATTTATTGTGCTGAGAAGTTTGATACCAAACTTCACAGTTTTCAGTGTAGCCATTATGGTGCTGTGGAGTTCGTATTTGACAGACTCCCAGACCATATACTCTTATGGCTACCCTGCACTTACAATATCTAAGGTTTTGCTCATGCACTTATGTCCTCACCTCTGGTATAGTGCACCCTGCCTTAGGGCTGTAAGGCCTGCTAGAGGGGTGACTTACCTATGCCACAGGCAGTGTGAGGTTGGCATGGCACTCTGAGGGGATTGCCATGTCGACTTAGTCATTTTCTCCCCACCAGCACACACAAGCTGGCAAGCAGTGTGTATCTGCTGAGTGAGGGGTCCTAGGGTGGCATAAGACATGCTGCAGCCCTTAGAGACCTTCCCTGGCATCAGTGCCCTTGGTACCAGGGGTATCAGTTACAAGGGACTTACCTGAGTGCCAGGGTTGTGCCAATTGTGGAGACAAAGGTACAGTTTAGGGAAAGAACACTGGTGCTGCGGCCTGGTTAGCAGGGTCCCAGCACACTTTCAAATCATAACTTGGCATGAGCAAAGGCAAAAAGTCAGGGGGTAACCATGCCAATGAGGCATTTCCTTACACAACCCCCCAAACGAAAGAGGATGAGACTAACCTTTCCCAAGAGAGTCTTCATTTTCTAAGTGGAAGAACCTGGAAAGGCCATCTGCATTGGCATGGGCAGTCCCAGGTCTGTGTTCCACTATAAGGTCCATTCCCTGTAGGGATATGGACCACCTCAACAGTTTAGGATTTTCACCTTTCATTTGCATTAGCCATCTGAGAGGTCTGTGGTCAGTCTGAACTACAAAGTGAGTACCAAAGAGGTATGGTCTCAGCTTCTTCAGGGACAAGACCACAGCAAAGGCCTCCCTCTCAATGGCACTCCAACACTGCTCCCTGGGGAGTAACCTCCTGCTAATGAAAGCAACAGGCTGGTCAAGGCCATCATCATTTGGGACAGAACTGCCCCTTTCCCATGTTCAGAGGCATCAGTCTGCACAATGAACTGCTTGGAGTAATCTGGAGCTTTGAGAATTGGTGCTGTGCACATAGCTTATTTCAGGGTCTCAAAGGCCTGTTGGCATTCTACAGTCTAGTTTACCTTCTTGGCATTTTCTTAGAGGTAAGTTCTGTGAGGGGTGTCACTATGCATCCATATCCCTTCACAAACCTCCTATAGTAACCAGTCAAGCCAAGGAATGCCCTGACTTGAGTTTGGGTTTTTGGAGCTACCCAGTTCAGAATAGTCTGGATCTTTGGTTGGAGTGGCGGAACTTGACCTCCACCTACAAGGTGTCCCAAGTAGACCACAGTACCCTGCCCTATCTGACATTTGGATGCCTTGATATAGAGGTCTGCTGCTTGCAGGGCCTGCAAAACCTTCTTCAGGTGAACCAGGTGATCCTGCCAGCTGGAGCCAAAGACAGCAATATCATCAAGATAAGCTGCACTAAAGGACTCCAAGCCAGCAAGGACTTGATTCACCAACCTTTGGAAGGTGGCAGGGGCATTCTTTAAGCCAAAGGGCATCACAGTAAACTGGTAGTGCCCATTAGGTGTAGAGAATGCTGTCTTTTCTTTTGCTCCTGGTGCCATTTTTATTTGCCAGTACCCTGCTGTCAAGTGAAAGGTACTCAAGTATTTGGCAGCACCCAACTTATCAATTAACTCATCTGCCCATGGAATGGGATGGGCATCTGTCTTGGTGACAGAATTAAGTCCTCTGTAGTCCACACAAAACCTCATCTCTCTCTTACTATCTTTTGTGTGAGGTTTGGGGACTAAGACAACTGGGTTAGCCCACGGACTGTCAGAGTGCTCAATGACTCCCAATTCCAGCATCTTGTGGACTTCCACTTTGATGCTTTCCTTAACTAGGTCAGACTGTCTAAAAATGTTGTTTTTGACAGTCATGCTGTCTCCTGTGTCCACATCATGGGTACACAGGTGTGTCTGACCAGGGGTTAGGGAAAAGAGCTCAGCAAACTGTTGTAGAACTTTCCTACAGTCAGCTTGCTGTTGGCCAGAGAGGGTGTCTGAGTAGACCACTCCATCTACTGAGCCATCTTTAGGGTCAGTGGAGAGGAGATCAGGGAGAGGTTCACTCTCAGCTTCCTGGTCCTCACTGTAGGAAAGTAGGCTCTTTCTAGCCTTGTTACTCCCACTTTTGGCCTGTTTGTGAGTATATGTCAGGGTGTTTTCACTGTCTCACTGGGCTCCTGCTAGCCAGGGCCCAGTGCTCATAGTGAAAACCCCATGTTGTCAATGTGGTTGTTATGTGTCACTGGGATCCTGCTAGCCAGGACCCCAGTGCTCATACGTTTGTGGCCTATATGTGTTCCCTTTGTGGTGCCTAACTGTCTCACTGAGGTTCTGCTAACCAGAACCTCAGTGGTTATGCTCTCTCTTTACTTTAAAATTGGCACTGCACGCTAGTGACTAATTTTACCAATTCACATTGGCATACTGGCACACCCATATAATTCCCTTGTATATGGTACTGAGGTACCTAGGGTATTGGGGTTCAAGGAGATCTCTATGGGCTGCAGCATTTCTTTTGCCACCCATAGGGACCTCTGACAATTCTTACACAGGCCTGCCGCAGCAGCCTGCGTGAAATAACGTCCACGTTATTTCACAGCCATTTACCACTGCACTTAAGTAACTTATAAGTCACCTATATGTCTAACCTTCACCGGGTGAAGGTTGGGTGCAAAGTTACTTAGTGTGTGGGCACCCTGGCACTAGCCAAGGTACCCCCACATCGTTCAGGGCAAATTCCCCGGACTTTGTGAGTGCGGGGACACCATTACACGCGTGCACTATACGGGTCACTACCTATGTATAGCGTCACAATGGTAACTCTGAACATGGCCATGTAACATGTCTAAGATCATGGAATTGTCCCCCCCCCCCAATACCATTCTGGTATTGGGGGGACAATTCCATGATCCCCCGGGTCTCTAGCACAGAACCTGGGTACTGCCAAACTGCCTTTCCGTGGTCTCCACTGCAGCTGCTGCTGCTGCCAACCCCTCAGACAGGTTTCTGCCCTCCTGGGGTCCAGGCAGCCTTGGCCCAGGAAGGCAGAACAAAGGATTTCCTCTGAGAGAGGGTGTTACACCCTCTCCCTTCGGAAATAGGTGTGAAGGGCTGGGGAGGAATAGCCTACCCCAGCCTCTGGAAATGCTTTGATGGGCACAGATGGTGCCCATCTCTGCATAAGCCAGTATACACCGGTTCAGGGATCCCCCAGCCCTGCTTTGGCGTGAAACTGGACAAAGGAAAGGTGAGTGACCACTCCCCTGACCAGTACCTTCCAGGGGAGGTGGCCAGAGCTCCTCCAGTGTGTCCCAGACCTCTGCCATCTTGGAAACAGAGGTGTTGGGGGCACACTGGACTGCTCTGAGTGGCAAGTGCCAGCAGGTGACGTCAGAGGCTCCTTTTGATAGGCTCTTACCTCTCTTGGTAGCCAATCCTCCTTTCTTGGTAGCCAAACCTCCTTTTCAGGCTATTTAGGGTCTCTGCTTTGGGGAAGTCTTCAGATAACGAATGCAAGAGCTCCCCAGAGTTCCTCTGCCTCTCCCTCTTCACCTTTTACCAATGGATCGACCGCTGACTGCTCCAGGACGCCTGCAAAAACCGCAACAAAGTAGCAAGACGACTACCAGCAACATCGTAGCGCCTAATCCTGCCGGCTTTCTCGACTGTTTCCAGGTGGTGCATGCTCTGGGGGTAGCCTGCCTTTGCCCTGCACCAGAAGCTCCAAAGAAATCTCCTGTGGGTCGACGGAATCTTCCCCCTGCTAACGCAGGCACCAAAAGACTGCATCACTGGTCCTCTGGGTCCCCTCTCATCCTGACGAGCGTGGTCCCTGGAACAAAGCAACTCTGTCCAAGTGACTCCCACAGTCCAGTGACTCTTCAGTCCAAGTTTGGTGGAAGTAAGTCCTTGCCTCCCCACGCTAAACAGCAAAGCTGTGTACCACATGATTTACAGCTTCTCCAGCTCCTGTGCACTCTTCCAGGATTTCCTTTGTGCACAGCCAAGCCTGGGTCTCCAGCACTCCGTCCTGCAGTGCACAACCTTCTGAGTTGTCGTCCGGCGTCGTGGGACTCCCTTTTGTGACTTCGCATGGACTCCGGTTCACTTTTCTTCTAAGTGCCTATTAGGGTACTTCTGCGGGTGCTGCCTGCTTCTGTAAGGGCTTCCTGAGTTGCTGGGTGCCCCCTCTGTCTCCTCCTCCAAAAGGCGACATCCTGGTCTCTCCTGGGCCACAGCAGCACCCAAAAACCTCTACTGTGACCCTTGCAGCTAGCAAGGCTTGTTTGTGGTCTTTCTGCATGGGAACACCTCTGCAAGCTTCATCGCGACGTGTGACATCCGTCTTCCAAAGAAGAAGTTCCTAGTCCTCTTCTTTCTTGCAGAACTCCAAGCTTCTTCCAACCAGTGGCAGCTTCCTTGCATCCTCAGCTGGCATTTCCTGGGCTCCTGCCCACTCTCAACACTGTCACCACTATTGGACTTGGTCCCCTTGTCTTACAGGTACTCAGGTCTGGAAATCCACTGTTGTTGCATTGCTGGTGTTTGTTCTTCCTGCAGAATCCCCCTATCACGACTTCTGTGCTCTCGGGGGGTAGTAGGTGCACTTTACTCCTACTTTTCAGGGTCTTGGGGTGGGGTATTTTTCTAACCCTCACTGTTTTCTTACAGTCCCAGCGACCCTCTACAAGCTCACATAGGTCTGGGGTCCATTCGTGGTTCGCATTCCACTTTTGGAGTATATGGTTTTGGTTGCCACATATACACATATAGGCCACAAACTTATGAGCACTGGGCTAGCAGGATCCCAGTGACACATAAAAACCACACTGACAACATGGGGGTTTCACTATGAGCACTGGGCCCTGGCTAGCAGGATCCCAGTGAGACAGTGAAAACACCCTGACATATACTCACAGGCCAAAAGTGGAGGTAACAAGGCTAGAAAGAGGCTACTTTCCTACACAACCCCCCTCAAACGAAGGACAATAAGGCTAACCTTGGCCAGTTGAGTCTTTATTGTCTAAGTGGTGATAAGTGGAGAGTAGCTCTGCAATAGACTGGTTAATCCCTTTATCATCCACTATATGGTTAATTCCCTGTGGGGATGAAAACCACCCTGTTTGAAGTTTTTTAGCTAGCCAACAATGTGAAGATATATTCTCAGTGTTCCTGTCAGTAAGTTTTAGATTAGAACAGTGGGAATTGTCCACTGGACCTATTTCTAGTGATGAGAATGCCAGATAGGGATGCTGTCTCAGTAAAGCCATGGCTGGGCAAAAACTTTGTCCATATGGCTGTAAGAGAGAACAGGGATGCTGTTTCTCTTGTTTTGGAGCAGGGCAGGGATGCTGTCCTATGAGCTCCACACTAGGCCAGGGCTGCTGTCTTAAGTGTTTTGAGGCAGTGCAGGGTTGCTGCACTAAAGTTTCTCTGGGAAAGTTGGAGGGATGCTCCATGTTAACTAAAATGGTGGACTTTTTCTCACCAAAATTAGTTATCCCTCAGAGAGGTACTTCCACCTCAGGGAGTACAGCTGTGCCAGCTGATGATTCCCTTGGTACAGGTGCCACCCCAGGAGAGGTTTCTCCTACCACAGGAATGGTATCCTGAATGGCAGGGTGGGTAGGGGATACTGTGATGCCCTTTTTACCTGTTGTTGGAGAAGGATCCTGAGTTTTGAGGCCTTTTCCTCTCCTTTGCTTTTTCATTTCAGTAGAAATGAGAGGAAGCAATTCCTCAGGGATACCCAGCATGGCTGCATGGGTATGAAACTCTACCTCAGCCCAACCTGAGGTCTCTAGGTCATTACCTAAGAGACAGTCTACAGGTAAGCTAAGTGACACTGCCACCTGCTTAGGGCCACTAACTCTACCCCAACTAAGCTGAACTATAGCTAAGGGAAGACACTTAGTGGAGTCATGGACATCAATATTCTTGTACTGTTGTCCAATGATGTGTTGTTCAGGAGACACTAGGTTTTCAGTCACCAAAGTGATACTGGCACCTGTGTTCCTGTAGGCCTGGGCCTCAACACCATTTATTGAAACTGACTGCCTGTACTTATCCACTGTAAGGGGACAAGCAGCCAGTGTGGCAAGGCCAATGCCACCAGGTGTGACAGAGACTGTTTTGGGACTGACTTCCCCAGTTTCTATGATGGACCCATAAGTGAACCCAACTACACCCTTACTTGACTGTTGCCAGCAGTCCCACCACTATTACCACTACTGCTACGGGCACTAGAGTTTGATGGATTAGTGGTGGTTGGCTCAGGGGGTTTACCTGGACAGGACTTATCCCCTTGCCAATGGGCTTTATTTTTACACACAAAGCACCAAGGATTTTTAATGTGTGTATGTTGTGAAGAAGAGGAAGAATTAGATTTATCCCCACCAGTGGGAGTCACTTGGACAGAGTTGCTGAGTTCCAGGGACCACGCTCGTCGTGCTTAGAGGGGACCCAGAGGAACGGTGATGCAGTCTTTTGTTGCCTGCGGTTGCAGGGGGAAGATTCCGTCGACCCACTGGAGATTTCTTCAGAGCTCCTGGTGCAGAGAGGAGGCAGGCTACCCCCAGAGCATGCACCACCTGGAAACAGTCGAGAAAGCCGGCAGGATGAAGAGATACAAGGTTGCTAGTAGTCGTCTTGCTACTTTGTTGCGATTTTGCAGGCGTCCTGAGCAGTCAGCGGTCGATCCTTTGGCATAAGGTGAAGAGGGAGATGCAGAGGAACTCTGGTGAGCTCTTGCATTCGTTATCTGGTGAGATCCCCAAAGCAGAGACCCTAAATAGCCAGAAAATGAGATTTGGCTACCTAGGAAGGAGGATTGGCTACCAAGAGAGGTAAGAGCCTATGAGAAGGAGCCTCTGACGTCACCTGCTGGCACTGGCCACTCAGAGCAGTCCAGTGTGCCACAAACACCTCTGTTTCCAAGATGGCAGCGGTCTGGGACATACAATGTAAGAGGGTCTCACTGGAGGAGCTCTGGGCACCTCCCCTGGGAGGTGCAGGTCAGGGGAGTGGTCACTCCCCTTTCCTTTGTCCAATTTCGCGCCAGAGCAGGGCTGGGGGAGCCCTGGACCAGTGTAGACTGGCTTATGCAGAGATGGGCACCATCTGTGCCCATCAAAGCCTTTCCAGAGGCTGGGGAGGCTACTCACCTATTTCCAAAGGGAGAGGGTGTTACACCCTCTCTCAGAGGAAGTTTTTTGTTGTGCCTTCCTGGGCCAGGGCTGCCTGGACCCCAGGAGGGCAGAAACCTGTCTGAGGGGTTGGCAGCAGCAGCAGCTGCAGTGGAGATCCCGGAAAGGCAGTTTTGCAGTACCCGGGTTCTGTGCTAGAGACCCGGGGGATCATGGAATTGTCCCCCCAATGCCAGATTGTCATTGGGGTGACAATTCCATGATCTTAGACATGTTACATGGCCTGTTCGGAGTTACCATTGTGACGCTGTACATAGGTAGTGACCTATGTACAGTGCACGCGTGTAATGGTGTCCCGCACTCACAAAGTCCGGGGAATTTGCCCTGAACGATGTGGGGGCACCTTAGCTAGTGCCAGGGTGCCCACACACTAAGTAACTTTGCACCCAACCTTCACCAGGTGAAGGTTAGACATATAGGTGACTTATAAGTTACTTAAGTGCAGTGGTAAATGGCTGTGAAATAACGTGGACATTATTTCACTCAGGCTGCACTGGCAGGCCTGTGTAAGAATTGTCAGAGTTCCTTATGGGTGGCAAAAGAAATGCTGCAGCCCATAGGGATCTCCTGGAACCCTAATACCCTGGGTACCTCAGTACCATATACTAGGGAATTATATGGGTGTACCAGTATGCCAATGTGAATTGGTAAATGTAGTCACTAGCCTGTGACAAATTTGGAAAGCATAGAGAGCATAACCACTGAGGTTCTGGTTAGCAGAGCCTCAGTGAGACAGTTAGGCATCACACAGGAAACACATACAGGGCACATACACATGAGCACTGGGGCCCTCCCTGGTAGGGTCACAGTGACACATAGACTAAAACAACATATATTCAGTGAAATATGGGGGTAACATGCCAGGCAAGATGGTACTTTCCTACAGTCATGGGCTAAGGTCGGAATTAACTCCCTAAACTCCTGAGACACTACCACTCTCCTTGTGGCACCAGGTTTGGGATCTCTTGCCTCAGTGTAAAGGAGTCCATCTTCCCAAAAGACCCTGTGTGTTCCACTGATTTTTCCTTGTGTTTCCTCAGCAGCTTGCTGCCTAAGGCCTTCAAGAGAGGGACAGGTTTCTTGCCCCTTACACAGCTGTTCCCTTGTGGGTCCCCCTGGGCCTAAGAGTTCAACCTGATAAGGTTCCAACTCCATGGGCTCAGTTCCCTCAGAGGGCAGAACTTCTTCCTGGGAAGAGAGGTTATTTTTCTTTTGCTGGGTGGAAGCTGGTTCCCCAGTCTTCTTTCCTTTTCTCTTGGAGGGATGGGCCATTCTTCCAGGCTCCAACACCTCTTTTTCACCCTGAGCCTTGCACTGTGTCCTTTTCTTGACACACACCAGTTCAGGGATACCGAGTATGGCTGCATGGCTGAGGACTCCAGGACATTTCCAAACAAACAGTCTACTGGGATAGCAGAGGAGACTACCACCTGTTTCAGGCCAGTGACCCCTCCCCATTCTAAAGTTACCATAGCCATGGGATGTACTTTAGTCTGATTGTCAGCGTTGGTGACTGGATAAGTTTGTCCAGTCAGGTATTGTCCTGTGGAAACCAGTTTGTCTGTCACCATTGTGACACTGGCACCTGTATCCCTGAGGGCTTCTACACTAGCCCCCTTAATCAAGAGTTGCTGCCTGTATTTTTGCATATTAGGGGGCCAGACAGCTAGTGTGGCTAAGTGCACCCCACCCTCAGAAACTAATGTAGCTTCAGTGTGGACCCTAATTTGCTCTGGGCACACTGTTGATCCCACCTGGAGACTGGCTATTCCAGTGCTAACTGGAGTAGTAGTAGAAGTGGAACCTTTCTTGGGACAGGCCTTGTCTCCAGTTTGGTGTCCCTGATGACTACAGCGATGACACCAGGCCTTTTTGGGATCAAAGTTTTTACCCTTGTACCCAAATGAGGATTGTGAAGAGGCTTTGGACCCTCCCTCCTAAGCAGTTTTTTGGGGCCCTGTAGAAGACTCTTTACTTTTACCCTTGAATGTCTCGACACTCTTCCCCTGGGGAGTCTTTGTGACCCCTTTCTTTTGGTCACCCCCTGTGGAAGTCTTGGTCACCCTAGTCTTGACCCAATGGTCTGCCTTCTTTCCCAATTCTTAGGGAGAAATTGGACCTAGGTCTACTAGATGCTGATGCAGTTTATCATTGAAACAATTACTTAAAAGGTGTTCTTTCATAAACACATTGTAGAGGCCATCATAATCATTTACACCACTGCCATTAATCCAACCATCCAGTGCTTTGACTGAGAAGTCAACAAAATCAACCCAGGTCTGGCTCGAGGATTTTTGAGCCCCCCTGAACCTAATCCTGTACTCCTCAGTTGAGAATCCAAATCCCTCAATCAGGGTAGCCTTCATCAGGTCATAGGATTCTGAATCTTTTCCAGAGAGTGTGAGGAGTCTATCCCTATACTTTCCAGTGAACATTTCCCAAAGGAGAGCACCCCAGTGAGATATGTTTACCTTTCTGTTTGCACAAGCCCTCTCAAAGGCTGTGAACCATTTGGTGATATCATCACCATCTTCATATTTTGTTAGCATGTCAGTAGTATCTCTGACCCTATTTAAGTAGCTGCCACCATTGATTGGAGCTAAACACATCTCTTATCTTTCCCTTTCTATGGCTAGGAGTTGCCTCTCCAAAGCCAATCTTTTGACCATCCTGGCTAACAGGAGGTCATCTTCATTGAGGCTGCCCTCAATGCTTCCAGAGCTGTTGGACTCCCCTGTGGGAGAAGCAGCATCTCTGACTATCACTTGTGGAGTCAGGGTTGGAGGAACCCTGGTCTCCCTAACTAGGAGTGGAGGGGGGAAATTGTCCTCCACTTCACTAGCTTCATCCTCTGTAAGGTGACCTTCAGAGGGGTTATCCTTAGCAAACTCTACCAAGAGCTCCTGGAGCTGTACTTTGGTAGGGTTTCATCCAGTTTTTATCTTTTTGATTTTGCAGAGAGTCCTGAACTCTGACATCCTAAGATGCAGGTAAGGGGTGAGGTTGAGCTCCACCACTGTCTCTTCTGTGTAGGAGGCTGGCCTGGCTTGTAGTGGGTACCAAGAGGTACTTACATTCTGTGCCAGGTCCAGTTCTCCCTTATTAGCGTAGAAGAGGTGTTTCTAGCAGCGTAGGCTGATAGAAGGTAGCTATAGCAGAGCAGCTTAGGCTGAACTAGGAGACATGCAAAGCTCCTACTATACCACTGGTGTCATATGCACAATATCATAAGAAAACACAATACACAGATTTAATAAAAATAAAGGTACTTTATTTTTATGACAATATGCCAAAAGTATCTCAGTGAGTACCCTCAGTATGAGGATGCCAAATATACACAAGATATATGTACACAATACCAAAAATATGCAGTAATAGCAAAAGGAAGTAATGCAAGCAATGTAAAGTTACAGTAGATTGCAATAGGAGCACATAGGTATATGGGCAACACAAACCATATACTGCAAAAGTGGAATTCGAACCACGAATGGACCCCAAACCTATGTGAGCTTGTAGAGGGTCGCTGGGACTGTAAGAAACAGTGAGGGTTAGAAAAATAGCCCACCCCAAGACCCTGAAAAGTAGGTGTAAAGTGTACCTATAACCCCCAGAGAGCACAGAAGTCGTGTTAGGGGTTTCTGCAAGGAAGATCAACACCAGCAGAGCAACAACAGTGGATTTCCGGACCTGAGTACCTGTGAAACAAGGGGACCAAGACCAAAAGTCGCGACAATGTCGAGAGTGGGCAGATGCCCAGGAAATGCCAGCTGAGGGTGCAAAGAAGCTGCCACCAGATGGAAGAAGCTTTGGTTTCTGCAAGAACGAAGAGGACTAGGAACTTCCCCTTTGGAGGATGGATGTCCCACGTTGTGAAGAAGCTTGCAGAGGTGTTCCCACACAAAAGACTGTAAACAAGCCTTGCTAGCTGCAAGGATCGCGGTTAGGGTTTTTGGGTGCTGCTGTGGCAAAGGAGGGAACAGGATGTTGCCACTTGGATGAGGAGACAGAGGGGGTGCCCAGCAAGTCAGGGAGCCCTCAAAGAAGCAGGCAGAATCCGCAGAAGTACCGGAACAGGCACTTGGAAGAGGAGTGAACCGGAGTCCACCCGAAGTCAGAAAAGGGAGTCCCATGACACCAGAGGACAACTCAGAAGGTTGTGCACTGCAGGTTAGAGTGACGGGGACCCCGGCTTGGCTGTGCACGAAGGAAATCCTGGAAGAGTGCACAGGAGCCGGAGCAGCTGCAAATCACGCGGTACGCAGCAATGCATTCTTGCGTGGGGAGGCAAGGACTTACCTCCACCAAACTTGGACTGAAGAGTCACTGGACTGTGGGAGTCACTTGGACAGAGTTGCTGAGTTCCAGGGACCACGCTCGTTGTGCTGAGAGGGGACCCAGAGGACCGGTGATGCAGTCTTTTGTTGCCTGCGGTTGCAGGGGGAAGATTCTGTCGACCCACTGGAGATTTCTTCAGAGCTCCTGGTGCAAGAAGGAGGCAGGCTACCCCCAGAGCATGCACCACCAGGAAACAGGCGAGAAAGCCGGCAGGATGAAGCGGTACAAGGTTGCAGTAGTCGTCTTTGCTACTTTGTTGCGGTTTTGTAGGCGTCCTGAGCAGTCAGCGGTCGATCCTTTGGCAGAAGGTGAAGAGAGAGATGCAGAGGAACTCTGGTGATCTCTTGCATTCGGTATCTGAAGAATTCCCCAAAGCAGAGACCCTAAATAGCCAGAAAATGAGGTTTGGCTACCTAGGAAGGAGGATAGGCTAGTAACACAGGTAAGAGCCTATCAGAAGGAGTCTCTGACTTCACCTGCTGGCCCTGGCCACTCAGAGCAGTCCAGTGTGCCAGCACACCTCTGAATCCAAGATGGCAGAGGTCTGGGGCACGCTGGAGGAGCTCTGGGCACCTCCCCCGGGAGGTGCAGGTCAGGGGAGTGGTCACTCCCCTTTCCTTTGTCCAGTTTTGCGCCAGAGCAGGGCTGGGGATCCCTGAACCGGTGTAGACTGGCTTATGCAGAGATGGGCACCATCTGTGCCCATCAAAGCATTTCCAGAGTCTGGGGGAGGCTACTCCTCCCCAGCCCTGACACCTTTTTCCAAAGGGAGAGGGTGTAACACCCTCTCTCTGAGGAAGTCCTTTGTTCTGCCTTTCTGGGCCAGGCCTGGCTGAACCCCAGGAGGGCAGAAACCTGTCTGGGGGGGTTGGCAGCAGCAGCAGCTGCAGTGAAACCTACGGAAAAAAGGCAGTTTGGCAGTACCCGGGTCTGTGCTAGAGACTCGGGGGATCATGGAATTGTCTCCCCAATGCAGGAGTGGCACTGGGGTGACAATTCCATGATCTTAGACGTGTTACATGGCCATGTTCGGAGTTACCATTGTGACGCTATACATAGGTAGTGACCTATGTATGTGCACGCGTGAAATGGTGTCACAAAGTCCGGGGAATTTGCCCTGAACGATGTGGTGGCACCTTGGCTAGTGCCAGGGTGCCCACACACTAAGTAACTTTGCACCCAACCTTCACCAGGTGAAGGTTAGACATATAAGTGACTTATAAGTTACTTAAGTGCAGTGGTAAATGGCTGTGAAATAACGTGGACGTTATTTCACTCAGGCTGCAGTGGCAGGCCTGTGTAAGAATTGTCTGAGCTCCCTATGGGTGGCAAAATAAATGCTGCAGCCCATAGGGATCTCCTGGAACCCCAATACCCTGGGTACCTCAGTACCATATACAAACAAATTATATGGGTGTACCAGTGTGCCAATGAGAATTGGTAAATTTAGTCACTAGCCTGCAGTGACAAATTTAGAAAGCAGAGAGAGCATAAACACTGAGGTTCTGGTTAGCAGAGCCTCAGTGATACAGTTAGGCACCACAGAGGGAACACATACAGGGCACATACTATGAGCACTGGGGTCATGACTAGCAGGATCCCAGTGACAAAGTGGCTAACACATACATACATACATACAGTGAAAATGGGGGTAACGTGCCAGGCAAGATGGTACTTTCCTACACAACGCCCCCCCCAAACGAAGGACAATAAGACTAGCCATGTCGTGATGAGTCTTCATTGTCTAAGTGGAAATATCTGGAGAGTCCATCTGCATTTGAGTGGGTACTCCCAGGTCTATGTTCCACTGTATAGTTCATTCCCTATAGGGATATGGACCACCTCAACAATTTAGGGTTTTCACCTTTCATTTGATTTAGCCAAAGTAGAGGTTTGTGGTCTGTCTGAACAATAAAGTGAGTGCCAAACAGGTATGACCTCAACTTTTTCAGTGGCCAGACCACAGCAAAGGCCTCCCTATCTATGGCAGACCAACGCTTTTCTCTAGGGGTCAACCTTCTGCTGATAAAAGCAACTGGTTGATCTTGGCCCTCAGAATTCAGTTGTGATAAGAGTGCCCCTACCCCAAATTCAGAGGCATCAGTTTGAACAATGAATTTCTTGGAGTAAAATGGGCTTTTTAGGACAGGTGCAGAGCACATGGCCTGTTTGAGCTCCTCAAAAGCTTTCTGTTCTGACAGCTAGCTGTCCAGAACACCTTCTTAGGTATTTTCTTGCTTGTGAGATCGTTAAGAGGGGCTGGTATGGAGCCATAATTCTTGATGAATCTCCTGTAGTACCCTGTGAGGCCTAAAAAGGCTCTCACCTGGGTCTGAGTTGTAGGGGGAACCCAATCCATGGTAGTCTGGATTTTCCCCTGTAGCGGTGCAATCTGTTCTCCACCTACTAGGTGACCCAGATAAACCACTTTCCTCTGCCCTATCTGGCACTTTGGGGCCTTGATAGTGAGGCCTGCCTTCTGCAGGGCCACCAAAACTTTCCGAAGGTGGACCAGGTTGAGCTAAAGACAGCAATATCATCTAGATATGCTGCACTGAAAGCCTCTAACCCTTGCAGGACTGTGCTCACCAACCTCTGAAAAGTGGCAGGTGCATTTTTCAAACCAAAGGGCATTACTGTGAATTGGTAGTGCCCTCCTACAGTAGAAAATGCAGTCTTGGGTTTAGCATCTTCTGCCAATCTGATCTGCCAATACACTACAGTCAGATCAAAAGATACTTGGCAGAAGCCAGTGTATCAATGAGCTCATCTGTCCTGGGTATAGGGTGAGCATCAGTTTTTTTACCTGATTGAGCCCTCTGTAATCTACACAAAACTTAATTTTTCTCTTTCCATCTTTGGTGTGAGGTTTTGGGGCAAGCCCATGGGCTTTCAGAAGGTTCTATCACCCCTAAATCCAACATTTTCTGCACCTCTTGTTTGATGCAGTCTCTGACATGGTCAGGCTGCCTATAATGTTACTTTTGACAGGCAGGCTGTCTCCAATGTCAATTGTGTGTTCACACCAGGATGTTGTACCTGGTAAAAGTGAAAAGAGGTCTGAAAATTGCCTTAGGAGATTGATGCAGTTGTCTTTCTGTTCTGCCGTCAGACAATCTACTAAAACTACTCCCTCCACTAAGTGATCTACTTCAGTGGTGGAGAAGAGATCAGGGAGAGGGTCACTCTCTTCTTCCTGTCCCTCATCTGTTGCCATGAGCAGGGTGAGATCAGCCCTGTCATAGTAGGGTTTTAGGCAGTTGACATGAATCACCCTAAGGGGACTCCTGGCAGTGCCCAGGTCTACCAAATAGGTAACCTCACCATTTTTCTCAATAATTAGATGGAGTCCACTCCATTTGTCTTGGAGTGCTCTTGGGGCCACAGGCTCCAATACCCACACCTTCTGTCCTGGTTGGTACTGGATCAGAACAGCCTTCTGGTCATGCCATTGCTTTTGCAGCTCAGGGCTGGCCTGAAGGTTTTTACTGGCCTTTTTCATGTACTCAGCACAGCCTGGTTGGAAGAGCCTAGGCACCACACAGAGAAGACATACAGGGCATACTTTATGAGCACTGGGGTCCTGGCTAGCAGGATCCTGTAGTGAATCCTAGTTCGTTTTAATGGGATAACAGGAGTTAGCTTAGCGCCTGGCTTGCAGACTCGTGCCCCCTTCACCTAGTGACTTTAAACCTACTTAGCTTGCTCTGTCTTAGCCCATTTAATTATTTATTTATTCTAAGATGGCTGTCTTGTTGATAGATAGGCCACTTGTTATGGGTAACATTATCAGTGTCACCGCACCAAGGCGTCAAGATCAAGCACCAAAGACAAACAAACAGTAGGTGTTCACACTTGTTTTTTTTGCCTCTCTATACTTTCGAGGGATTGTTTATATTAATTGCCGTCCCAAGCATGTCTGTTATCTATTGATCTGATAGAGACTTCTAGCTGCAGCTTCCTTACCTTAGAATTCCCTGGCGTCAGCTTCGAATCCGGAGTTTTTTGTGAGCAGTACCCTGCGCGCGCGCCATTGGACGGCGTCGTTCGGATCCGCGTGCGCCGACCAGCTCCGCGTGCGTCATTGGAGTCGTCTATGACTTCACGGTTGTTTATATAGATGCTGTCTCGGCGCGCGTACATCAGTTCTTTTCCTTCCGCGCCGGTTAAGCGCTGTTTTGGAAAGAGCTACCCTGCTTCGACGGTTTGTCAACGCTTTTTTTTTTGACTGTTTGGAGTCATGTCTTCGAGAAAGACAGGATTCAAGCCGTGTGGTGTGTGTCATCGCACCATGTCGGTGACGGATCCGCACCGAGTTTGTCTTTGGTGCTTGGACAAGGACCACGATTTCACCTCGTGCTCCGATTGTCGGGCCATGGCGCCGAAGGCCTTGAGGGAGAGATCCCTTAAGGTTCTTGGGGCCCGACATTCATCTTCGGTCGGCGCGACTCCGCGGAGGTCACGGTCCCGCAGTAGGAGGAGGTCACGGCACCGCTCCCGTAGCCCCAAGTCCTCTTCCTCGCACTCGAGGTCATCGGAAGGTAAGAGGCACAAGAAGAAGAAGTCCAAGCGGACTTCGTCTTCGCCACGCCCGTCTACCGACGAGGCATCTAGGCAACGTCGACGTTCCGAGCACGGTTCTGCGGAGCCGTCGCCAGGGCCGATTCCGCGTCTTCCCCCCTTTCCGGTGACCGGATCGACCCCGCTCAAATTAAAGAATTTTACGAGGCCATGCGTCTCGTTTTTGAGCGGGCTGAACCCTTGGGTGGGTCTTCGGGCCCCGCGGGGTCAGCAGGGGCCCCTTCGGATTCGACGCTGGCGGCTTCGGCCTCGGCGCCTTTGGGGACCTCAGGATCCGATAACGGATCTGGACCGGCGCCGGTTTCACACAGTCGACCTCCTCCGGCGCCGGGTCACACGTCGACGATTCCGCCACCGGCGCCCACCGGTGGCAGCCCCATCCTTATTCCGGATGATCTGGAGCGACGTCGACGGAGCCGATTCGGCCCAGATCATTGTCTGAGCATTATTTGGAACAGCCAGATGCAGGAGAGGAATGGGAGGGGTCTGAGGACCCTTTAGAATCAGGATTGCAACAGGACTGGTATGTGGATCTAGGGGAGGCCAGTGGACTGGACACATCTCCAGATACTGGTATGCTCTCTCCTCCTAATGTGGCTACGGAGGAGGGGGCTTCTTTTGCTATGGTGGTGCCTAGGGCAGCTGAGGTCTTGGACCTAGATCTGCCTACGGTGCCAGTCAGGACAAATATCCTGACAGAAGTGCTTCAGCCGGGAGTGTCAACATCGGAACCGTTGTTGCCCTTCAATGAGGCTCTTACAGACGTCCTTCTGGGTACGTGGTCCAAACCCAGCACAGGGGCTCCTGTGAATAGGACGGTCGGCCGCCGCCATAGACCCGCTCCCAGCGACCCTAGTTTCCTAACACAACACCCCACTCCTGAGAGCTTGGTTGTCCAAGCCTCTATTTCACGTGGTGCCTTCCCTTCCGCTCCCCCGGATAGGGAATCCAAGAGGCTGGATCAGCTTGGGAAGAAGATGTTTTCTTCCTCCAGCCTGGCATTGAGGTCTGTAAACACCTCTTGCCTCTTGGGCAGTTATTCCCATACTTTATGGGATACGATGGCGCAAGTGCTGCCCCAGGTCCCTGAGGGCATGCGGGTCACTCTCACCCAGGCTGTAAAGAATGGGAGAAATGCAGCCAAGTTTACAATCCGGTTTGGTTTGGATACGACCGACTCGCTGGGCAGATCGATTTCATCGTCAGTGGCCCTTCGTCGCCACGCTTGGCTACGTTCCACTGGTTTTTCAGGGAATGTCCAGTCCAGCTTGATGGACATGCCCTTTGATGGCTCTCGCCTTTTTCGCGAGAAGGCAGACTCCGCGCTTTAGAGGTTCAAGGATTCTCGAGCCACAGCCAGATCCTTGGGCCTTTCAACGCCGGCACAACAGCAGTCTGCTTTTCGCCCCTTCCGAGGCTTCGGGAGGAGTGTGGTGCCATGCCAGCCACAATTTAGCCACCGTCCTCAGGCTTCACAGCATCCCGGAAGAGGACGTGGTCGTGGTACCATCAGACCCAGAGGGTCTGGCCAGTGGTCGACCGCCACACAGCCCCCCTCCACTGCGCCCAAGCCCTCTTAGAGTGGTTCTGCGGGATCACGTCCGTCCAGTTGGAGGGAGGATTCGTTTTCATCTCCCTCACTGGCTTTCCATCACCACGGACAGGTGGGTCCTGCAGATCATACGGAAGGGCTACTCCCTTCCCTTCCACTCTTTCCCTCCTTCTATGCCTCCGACAAAGGAATGGCTGATGGAGGACCATTTAGCTTTGCTCCGCGAGGAAGTTTCGGCTCTTTTGACCAAGGGAGCCCTAGAAAGAGTCCCGATATCAGAAGTAGACAGTGGTTGTTATTCCCGCTACTTTCTGATTCCCAAAAAGAAAAAAGGCCTTTGCCCTATTTTGGACTTAAGGGACGTCAATCTCTTCCTCAAGAAGGAGAAATTCAAGATGCTCACTCTTGCTCAGGTTTTGTCTGCCCTAGACCAAGGAGACTGGATGGTAGCGTTGGATTTGCAGGATGCGTATTTCCATATTCCTATCCTGCCAAGCCACAGACGTTACCTGCGGTTCAAGGTGGGCCACGAGCACTTTCAGTTTACCGTGCTTCCTTTCGGTCTCACCAGTGCCCCTCGTGTGTTCACAAAGGTGATGGCGGTGGTGGCAGCTCATTTGCGCAGGTCAGGGATTTCAGTCTTCCCCTACCTGGACGATTGGCTGTTGAAGGCTCCTACGCCCCAGGCTCTCGTCACCCACCTCCAGACGACGGCGGACCTCTTGCATTTGCTGGGGTTCACTATAAATGTGCCGAAGTCACACCTGACTCCCTCTCAGAAGCTCTCTTTCATCGGAGCTGTTCTGGACACAGTGCAGTATCGGGCTTATCCTCCTGATCAGCGGGTTCAGGATATTCAGGTTATGATTCCGATGTTTCGGCCTCTATCCTGGATCTCGGTGAGACAGACTCTGAGGCTGCTGGGACTCATGGCTTCCTGCATCCTGTTGGTCAAGCATGCCAGATGGCACATGAGGGCTCTGCAGTGGGACCTGAAGTTCCAATGGGCACAGCATCAGGGAAATCTTACTGACGTAGTTCAGATCTCGGAGAGGGGAAACATCCTTTTTTACGACTTTTTTTTTACGAAGGTCGTGGTTAACGAAAGCGCAACAACGCTTTTTTTAACCACGACTTCGGTTTTTTGTGCCTTAACTACGTATGTTCTGAACAACGAACATGCGTGGTTAAGGTACAAAGAAGGGACTTGGCGAAGGTAAGTGGTGGGTTTAGGTTTTGGGGAGGGGGTGGGGGGTCAGGGGGTTTTAGGTTTTGGGGTGGGGTTGGGGGGGTGGGGCGTTTTTGCTTTTGGGGAGTGGGTGGGGGGTCAGGGGGTTTTAGGTTTTGGGGTGGGGTTGGTGGGGTGGGGCGTTTTTGGTTTTGGGGAGTGGGTGGGGGGTCAGGGGGTTTTAGGTTTTGGGGTGGGGTTGGGGGGTTGGGGCGTTTTTGGTTTTGGGGAGTGGGTGGGGGGTCAGGGGGTTTTAGGTTTTGGGGTGGGGTGGGGGGGTGGGGCGTTTTTTTGATTTTGGGGAGTGGGTGGGGGGTCAATGGGTTTTAGGTTTTGGGGTGGGGTTGGGGGGGTGGGGCGTTTTTGGTTTTGGGGAGTGGGTGGGGGGTCAGGCGGTTTTAGGTTTTGGGGTGGGGTTGGGGGGTGGGGTTAGGGATGTAGGGTGAATGGTGCTTATTGCTAATGATTTTATAAGGAATGCCTTTACAACGAAATATCGTTGTTAAGGCATTCGTGGTAAAATCATTAGTAGTAGCAACGAGGTCGGTGTTCCGACCTCGTTGTTAAGGCAGTAGTTATTTTTGCAGTCGTTGTTTCGTCGTATATTCCTCGGAGAGGACTGCGGAAGATCTGCAGTGGTGGCTAGTGAACTGCGAGTGGGTCAAGGGCAGACCCCTCTCCCTTTCCCAACCAGATCTAACGGTAGTGACAGATGCGTCACTTCTGGGATGGGGCGGCCATCTGGGGGAGGTGGAGATCAGAGGTCACTGGTCTCCGGCGGAATACGGGCTCCACATCAACTTGTTGGAGCTTCGGGCGATCCGGCTAGCATTAAAAGCATTTCTTCCTGTTGTGAAAGGGAAGGTGGTGCAGGTGCTCACGGACAACACTACCGCAATGTGGTACTGCAACAAGCAGAGCGGTGTGGGGTCGTGGACCCTTTGTCAAGAGGCTTTACGTCTCTGGACATGGCTGGAACAGCAGGGCATGACCCTGGTGGTTCAACACCTGGCAGGTTCTCTGAACGCCAGAGCAGACGAACTCAGCCGAAAATGCTTAGAGGATCACAAATGGTGTCTCCATCCGGAGGTGGCTCAAGGACTCTTTCAGCAGTGCGGAGAGTCTTGGTTAGATCTGTTCGCCTCCGCAGAGAACGCGCAATGTCAGCAGTTTTACGCGTTGGAGTTTCCAAGGAGGCTATCGCTAGGCAACGCTTTTCGTTGCGAGTGGAGTTCAGGCCTCCTGTACGCCTTTCCGCCTATACCACTTCTGCCCAGAGTTCTCAAGAAAATCAAGAACAACCGGGCTCAAGTAATCCTTGTGACTCCGGATTGGGCACGGAAAGTTTGGTATCCAGAGCTTCTCAAAATGAGCATCGGTCTGGCTGCCTCTTCGGGAGAATCTTCTGTTGCAGCAGCAGGGGAAGGTTCTCCACCCGAACCTGTCAACTCTGCGCCTCCATGCGTGGAGATTGAGCGGCGACAGTTGATGGTTTATGACCTCCCTCCTGAGGTCTGTGATGTCATTCTGGCAGCCAGGCATCCCTCTACTAAGTCGATCTATGCCTGCCGTTGGAAACGTTTTGTTTCTTATTGTTCAGAGAGGTCTATTGATCCTCTTTCTTCTTCTCTGTCTAACATCCTTTTATTTATTTTGTCTCTCGTCCAGCAGGGTTCCTCCTTGGGGACTCTTAAGGGCTATCTTGCAGCCTTATTGTAGGAGGCTGGACTGGCTTGTAGTGAGTACCAAGGGGTACTTGCACCTTGCACCAGGCCCAGTTATCCCTTATTAGTGTATAGGGTGTCTAGCAGCTTAGGCTGATAGATAATGGTAGCTTAGCAGAGCAGCTTAGGCTGAACTAGGAGACGTGTGAAGCTACTACAGTACCACTTAGTGTCATATGCACAATATCATAAGAAAACACAATACACAGTTATACTAAAAATAAAGGTACTTTATTTTTATGACAATATGCCAAAGTATCTTAGAGTGTACCCTCAGTGAGAGGATAGGAAATATACACAAGATATATATACACAATAGCAAAAATATGCAGTATAGTCTTAGAAAACAGTGCAAACTATGTATAGTTACAATAGGATGCAATGGGGAAACATAGGGATAGGGGCAACACAAACCATATACTCCAAAAGTGGAATGCGAACCACGAATGGACCCCAAACCTATGTGACCTTGTAGAGGGTCGCTGGGACTATTAGAAAATAGTGAGAGTTAGAAAAATAACCCTCCCCAAGACCCTGAAAAGTGAGTGCAAAGTGCACTAAAGTTCCCCTAAGGACAAAGAAGTCGTGTTAGAGGAATAATGCAGGAAAGACACAAACCAACAATGCAACAACTGTGGATTTCCAATCTAGGGTACCTGTGGAACAAGGGGACCAAGTCCAAAAGTCACAAGCAAGTCGGAGATGGGCAAATGCCCAGGAAATGCCAGCTGCGGGTGCAAAGAAGCTTCTACTGGACAGAAGAAGCTGAGGTTTCTGCAGGAACGAAAAGGGCTAGAGACTTCCCCTTTGGTGGACGGATCCCTCTCGCCGTGGAGAGTTGTGCAGAAGTGTTTTCCCGCCGAATGAACGCCAACAAGCCTTGCTAGCTGCAAATCGTGCGGTTAGCGTTTTTGGACGCTGCTGAGGCCCAGGAGGGACCAGGAGGTCGCAAATTGGACCAGCCGAGAGAGGGGACATCGAGCAAGACAAGAAGCCATCTCTGAAGCCGGTAGCACCTGGAGAAGTGCCAGAAACAGGCACTACGAGGATGCGTGAAATGGTGCTCGCCGAAGTTGCACAAAGGAGTCCCACGTCGCCGGAGACCAACTTAGAAAGTCGTGCAATGCAGGTTAGAGTGCCGTTGACCCAGGCTTGGCTGTGCACAAAGGATTTCCGCCGGAAGTGCACAGGGGCCGGGGTAGCTGCAAAAGTCGCGGTTCCCAGCAATGCAGCCCAGCGAGGTGAGGCAAGGACTTACCTCCACCAAACTTGGGCTGAAGAGTCACTGGACTGTGGGGGTCACTTGGACAGAGTCGCTGGATTCGAGGGACCTCGCTCGTCGTGCTGAGAGGAGACCCAAGGGACCGGTAATGCAGCTTTTTGGTGCCTGCGGTTGCAGGGGGAAGATTCCGTCGACCCACGGGAGATTTCTTCGGAGCTTCTGGTGCAGAGAGGAGGCAGACTACCCCCACAGCATGCACAAGCAGGAAAACAGTCGAGAAGGCGGCAGGATCAGCGTTACTGAGTTGCAGTAGTCGTCTTTGCTACTATGTTGCAGGTTTGCAGGCTTCCAGCGCGGTCAGCAGTCGATTCCTTGGCAGAAGGTGAAGAGAGAGATGCAGAGGAACTCGGATGAGCTCTTGCATTCGTTATCTAAAGTTTCCCCAGAGACAGAGACCCTAAATAGCCAGAAAAGAGGGTTTGGCTACCTAGGAGAGAGGATAGGCTACTAACACCTGAAGGAGCCTATCAGAAGGAGTCTCTGACGTCACCTGGTGGCACTGGCCACTCAGAGCAGTCCAGTGTGCCAGCAGCACCTCTGTTTCCAAGATGGCAGAGGTCTGGAGCACACAGGAGGAGCTCTGGACACCTCCCAGGGGAGGTGCAGGTCAGGGGAGTGGTCACTCCCCTTTCCTTTGTCCAGTTTCGCGCCAGAGCAGGGCTAAGGGGTCCCCTGAACCGGTGTAGACTGGCTTATGCAGAATTGGGCACCTCTGTGCCCAACAAAGCATTTCCAGAGGCTGGGGGAGGCTACTCCTCCCCTGCCTTCACACCATTTTCCAAAGGGAGAGGGTGTCACACCCTCTCTCAGAGGAAGTTCTTTGTTCTGCCATCCTGGGCCAGGCCTGGCTGGACCCCAGGAGGGCAGATGCCTGTCTGAGGGGTTGGCAGCAGCAGCAGCTGCAGTGAAACCCCAGGAAGGGCAGTTTGGCAGTACCAGGGTCTGTGCTACAGACCACTGGGATCATGGGATTGTGCCAACTATGCCAGGATGGCATAGAGGGGGCAATTCGATGATTATAGACATGTTACATGGCCATATTCGGAGTTACCATTGTGAAGCTACATATAGGTAGTGACCTATATGTAGTGCACGGGTGTAATGGTGTCCCCGCACTCACAAAGTTCAGGGAATTGGCTCTGAACAATGTGGGGGCACCTTGGCTAGTGCCAGGGTGCCCTCACACTAAGTAACTTTGCACCTAACCTTTACCAGGTAAAGGTTAGACATATAGGTGACTTATAAGTTACTTAAGTGCAGTGTAAAATGGCTGTGAAATAACGTGGACGTTATTTCACTCAGGCTGCAGTGGCAGGCCTGTGTAAGAATTGTCAGAGCTCCCTATGGGTGGCAAAAGAAATGCTGCAGCCCATAGGGATCTCCTGGAACCCCAATACCCTGGGTACCTCAGTACCATATACTAGGGAATTATAAGGGTGTTCCAGTAAGCCAATGTAAATTGGTAAAAATGGTCACTAGCCTGTTAGTGACAATTTGGAAAGAAATGAGAGAGCATAACCACTGAGGTTCTGATTAGCAGAGCCTCAGTGAGACAGTTAGTCACTACACAGGTAACACATTCAGGCACACTTATGAGCACTGGGGCCCTGGGTTACCAGGGTCCCAGTGACACATACAACTAAAACAACATATATACAGTGAAAAATGGGGGTAACATGCCAGGCAAGATGGTACTTTCCTACACTTATCTGCTTTTCTTCAGTTGGCTGATCAACCATCTCTGTTTAAATCACCTATACAGGGGTTTTTGAAAGGGCTTGTTCATCTGTTCCCACCTGTGCCTTTCGTTATGCCCCAGCAGGATCTTAATTTGGTTCTTACCTTCCTTATGTGTGCTCCTTTCGAGCCCTTGCACAACTGTCCTCTCCGGCTGCTCACTATTAAGACAGCCTTTTTGGTGGCAATTACATCTGCCAGGAGAGTGAGTGAGCTGCAGGCTTTATCTTCTAAACCTTCTTATCTCATGATATATCCTGACAAGGTGGTGTTAAGAACTCGTGCCTCTTTCCTCCCCAAGGTGGTGACTCCTTTCCATCTGGGTCAAAATATCACCCTGCCCACCTTCTTTGCACCACCGTATTCCTCTAAGGAAGAGGAGCGTCTCCATCGACTGGACCCAACAAGAGCGTTATCGTTCTACCTTGACCGCACTATAGAGTTCTGGGTGGACGACCAACTCTTTGTGGGGTACGTTGGTGCAAAGAAGGGTCGGGCAGTACAGAAGTGATCCATTTCGTGCTGGGTCGTTCTCTGTATAAAAATATGCTACGCTTTGGCGAAGAAGCAGCCTCCTGAGGGCTTGAGAGCTCATTCCACTAGGGGGAAAGCTGCTACCACTGCATTGGCACGTGGCGTACCGGTGGTGGATATATGTCGGGCCGCAACGTGGGCTTCTTTACACACGTTTGCGAAGCACTACTGCCGAGATAGCCAGGTGAGGAGAGAGGGGCATTTTGCCCTTTCTGTCTTGCAGGACTTCCTTGTATAAAAAATAAATAAATAAAAATAATAATCTCCTGCAGACCCACCGCCATGGGTTATAGCTTGGGTATCTATTCTAAGGTAAGGAAGCTGCAGCTTGAAGTCTCTATCAGATGAACAAGTTACTTACCTTCGGTAACAAAGTATCTGGTAGAGACTCTATCTAGCTGCAGATTCCTTACACCCACCCAAGCCTCCCCGCTCTGAGGAACTTTTTTCTCATGTACATATGTGTATATATATATATATATATATATATATATATATATATATATATATATATATATGTTTCATTTTGGCAACTTTTTGCCTTTCTTACAGGCATGAAAGTGTTTTTCTCCAAACAGTCAAAGAGGTTAAAAGTGTATTAATCGGTTCTTCCAGGACTCTGTGCTTCTGGCGCGTGAAGTTGTGGAAAAGAACTGACGTACGCGCGCCGAGACGGCGTCTATATAGACAACCGTGACGTCATAGGTGACTCAAACGACGCTGATGACGCACGCGGAGCTGGTCGACGCACGCGGATCCGAACGACGCCGTCCGACGGAGCGCACGCAGGGTACTGCTCACAAAAAACTCCGGATTCGAAGCTGACGCCAGGGAATTCTAAGGTAAGGAATCTACAGCTAGATAGAGTCTCTACCAGATACTTCGTTACCGAAGGTAAGTAACTTGTTCTTTAGGAACACACCTACGTCAGGGGTCCTTGTAGATCTGTATAAATACATCACACTTTAGACAGATAATCAGAGGGATTCCAACCAGAGGGCATCGCCACCATCGCTGATACCGATGCTGCAGTCATCTTGACGCTGACCCAGTCTTCATATCCCTGCGTAGTCTGAGATAGAGACCTCATTCCAAGGTAACAAGGGTTGGGGGCTCCTCTCATGGACATGGCATTGGCAGATTAGGTTTAACAAACCCAGCTCGCCTTTAGGTAGGAGGTTAGGCCTTTCACATTAGGATATTAGGGCATATTACATCTCGTATGTCTTTTCTACATACTGCAAGATGGTAGGGCTCTTTGTAATAATGACTCTTGTCTTCACAATTCTGTTTCTTGCATTATTCATTATCCTAATCATTGCAGCCCATGCAACTTATCGCAAATTGCAGTTATGTTGAATAAAAACTATTGAAACTCTACTGCATCTTTGTCATTGCCTGTGTTTGTATGAGACATGATATATCTGTGAGAAAGGGGTATTCTCGGTTTAACCATGACACTCCCTGAGATGTCTTATTCTTGAGTCCATGCGTAACGGCTGCCATAAATCACCTTTTACTATTGTGTTTCTGGTGAGGTGCTGCTAGTGAGCCGGTAAGGTTGGGACAACAGTTACGACTTGTTGTAGGAAAGGCGTAGTCTCCTACAAACAAAAGTACTGTCATCCTTAAACCAGCAGTCTTGCTCAGAGCAACAGTCCAAACTACGACAATCCCAGTGACACAGGCAAAAACAAACATACACACAAGTAAAAATGGGGGTAACATGCCAGGCAAGATGGTACTTTCCTACACACCTCCTTTCTCCCTGTGTCTTGGGACTCCCGTGGGTGTTGTCTGGTGTCCTGAGGGCTATGTAAAGTGCTGAGATACCCCCTCTACCTCCTCACACAGAGTTGAGGCCCCCAGGTCCCTCCTTGGTCCATCCAGCGACATTTTGACGCTAAATTCATTTTTGTCGTGACCAAGGCTTGTTGGCGAGTTCCAACACGAAATCGCGTCTGCATCCATCTTCACATTGTGGGACATCCTTTGCATCATGTAAGAACCCGCTGGCATCTTCCTAGGGTGCATTCCTGCAGTCTTCGTCCAGCCGGGGACTCTTCTTTTGCACCCTCTTCTGGGTTGGCAAGGTTGGCACTGGTCACTATGAGTTCCCCAACTAGATGACAGCTTCACTGAAGATAGGGATGTTTGGTATCAAACATCTCATATTGGGGAACCCACACTGATGCTAGTGTTGGATTTGCCAATAAATGCACCCAGAGGGCACCTTAGAGGTACCCCCTGAAAACCTACCAGCTAGTAGTGCGTTGACTGACTGGTCCTGACCAGTTCTGCCACCTTAGCCACTTTTCTGACTCCCTAAGTGGAGAGCCATTGCTGTCGGAGGCCAGAGACAAAAACCTGCTGTGGGCTGGGGTGTTGACACCTCTTCCAGGCAGGATGGACATTCCATGGTGGGGAGCTTCAAAGGCTTAGCTGCCTTTGTCATGCAACCCTGGTCTCTCCAGACAGCCGAGATGACCAACCCCCCTGTCCTGACCCCACTTCTTGGCATCAAGACAGGTGAGAAAATTAGCTTAGCAGGTGTGCCCACATTATGCCAGTCCCAGCCCTAAGGTGGACGAGCTGAAGTGGACACCACTTTTTTAAATTCTTCCATCTTGTTTTGGATGGAATTAGACCTCCAGGTTCAGAGTTATGCCCACTTCCCAACGGAAGTGGTCATAAAGAGGGTGTAGTCACCCTAAAGTTGGGCAACCAATGGCTGCCACCTAGCACTCCCTGTAATGCCCCTAAGTTAAGTAGTTAGGTGGCATCCCAGAACCCAAGGACCCAGATCCTGATGGCCTAAGAAGTTCAAGGACACTGAAGAGTTGCACCCGCAGAAAAGGAGAAAAGAAGCAGCTGACCTGGTACCAAACCTGCCAGCCTGTCTGCAACTCTCAACGTACCCTGCACCAAAAGACAGCTTGTCCTGCAGCTGAGCCTCCAGAAACCCAGGAAGACTGCATGCCTTCGAAAAAGACTCAAGACTGCAGTGAGCAGCAGACTTGCTTACCAACCAACTCTAAAGAAACAACTCTGCAGCCTCCAGAACTGCAAGGACCCGACACCTGAAGTGACCACTGAACCCGCCATCACTGACCCAAGTGGGAATGAAGCTCTGGTGCCAACAAGGTTGCCCAACTCACCAGAGCCTGAGTCCATTGTGGTTTCACCCCTCCAGGACTCCCCAAAGTCACCTGCAGCATCTGCACGCAGGCCCCCTCTCCCGCAGCCTCTGTGGTGAGAGAAACCCTACACCTGAAGCAACCACTGCACCTGTCACCTATAGCCTAACCTGAAGTGGATCCCTGGTGTCAACAACATCCCCCAGCTCTCCTGAGCTCAAGTCCATTGTGGTTTAGTTCCTCCTGGTCTCCACAACGATGCCTGCAGCCTCAGACCACAGGACCCCTCTACTGGGAGTGCGCAAGGACACAGAAACCTGGCACCATAGGAGACCCCTGCATTCGCCTCCCCTGGGTCTTGTAGAAGAGGATCAAAGTTGGACCTATGTCCACGTGCACCCCATGTTTGTTTCCTACTTGCTTGTTTTTCCCTACTGGCTTCCTAGCAGGAGCCTGCAGCTTACTTCTGCTGAGACCAATCCACATTGAAATAGATTGGGCGCCCGATGCCGTACTACATCTCTGCACCCAGCCGCCCCAGTGCTGCCCGGAGAGACCCACTGGTGTGGTCCTGACCATTGCCCAATACTTACCCTAAGTCTCACAGATTGGTCTCGTAATTCATCGTAAAGTACCTGTTTGCTAAACTTGTTTTCCTCGCATAGGTTGTCCACTTTTGCAAGTGAAAAATCTTTATCCTTAAAAACGTGCTTACCTGGCAATTAGGTTATTCCTTTCTAAATATTTATATATGAAAACAAGTGTTACTTTTCTAATTTAGTTTCAGATTAATCTTTGAGTGTGTGTCTCATTTATTGCCTCTGTGAGTACAGCAAATGCTTAGCACTACTCTCTGATAAGCCTAACTGCTCGCCCACACTACAACTAAATAGAGCGTTACTACTACTTTTGCCTCTGCAAACCAATTGGGGATCCACTGTACTCTCTGCACGGTTTACTTTATTTTAGTGCACTTTATAGAGGAGCCAGATTCCTATAATTGCCAAACAAGTACTTCTGATGTTTTTAATTTGCTGACCCACCACTGTCCATGAACACCAACCATCGCTGACCCCTCACGACCCCTTAACACCATCAATCCCTGCCTCCTAACACACCACACCTAAACTACACTCATCCTTGAAGCCTAAAAGCCCTTTCTATGCTACAAAATCCAGCATTCCTGAACCATAAAAATCAGTCACTTTCCCTAACTACACACATTCCTGAATGCTAAAAAAAAACTTGCTATGCCTAAACCCCACCCCGTCCCTACACCCGAAAACACCTCAGCAAACCCAAACTCCACCCATCCCTGAACCCTAAATAAAACTCACCGCCCTTAAACACCAGACATCCATGACCTCATAAGAACTCCTCATCAACATGAGCTTCTCATCCCTGAACCTTAAAAAAACATTTCTTTATCTAAACTCTGCCTATCCCTACATCCTTAAAACCCCTCACCACCCTAAACGCCATTCCATCCTGAACCCTAAAAAGTCTTCACCACTTCAGCTGCTACCCATAATTGAACCTTATAAAAACCCTCACCAGCCCTAAACTCTGCCATCCATAAACCCTAAACGCCCTCAACATGCTTACACTCCACCCATCCCTGAAACTTTAAAACACCTCACACAGCTCAACACCACTCATCTGTGAACGCTAAAGAACTCTCACCACCCTTACACTCCACCCCTCTCTGAACCCTAAAAACCCTCTCCATCCCCAAACTCCAGTTATTCCTAACCCCTAATAAACCCTCATCACCCTTAAAATTACCCACCTCTGAACCCAAAAACCCCACAGTAGTCCTAATCTCCACCCAAAGTTAATGTAATTTTGGATTGTTCCTTAAAGCTATCTTTCCTTTAAATTATTTCCTGTAAATTTCGATTTTTTTTTTGTTCCTTAAAATTGGCTTTCCATGATTTGGTTTCCTCCAATTTGATTTTTTCCGTTTTCCATGAATTCACACACATCCGTTAGCTAGTAAGGATCCACCTGAGTAGTTTAGAGCCCACTTTGCGAAGAGCAAAGTGACTACATCTTCCTACCTTAGATGTCTTCTGAAACTGCCGTTTGTTTGTTCACTACCAGGGCATCTGTACACTCTTTCGCAAACTATTGCTAGTTAGATGAGCAAGATAAAGCTTGGTTTCAGTTTGTGGCTGGGAGTGTTGGGTGCTCTACCTGAGATCTACTTATTCATTCAAGTCAGATTTATTTGTTCATATCATAGATGTTCATCAGCCTTACTCATATCAGACATGCTTTTGGAATGCTTTATGTAAGAAATCTGTGGGAGCCTGTTCCGACTAAAAACTGCTTATGGTTGTTCTTTCTGATGTCTATTGCTACTGGGAAATTTCTTATCACCTCCTGCCTTCTTCCCTCTAGATGGCATAATTACTTTTGTTTTGTTGTTTTAAAATTCTTTGGTTCTGCCCTATGCAGGACGTGTGAAAAACAGTTACATGAATCCACAACTGATGTGACCATGCCACCTAGCACAGTGATCTAATATGATTGAACAATTTTTTAGACTCAGAGCGGCCAGCGGGGGCTCCACTGTGTTTATTATCTTTTCGTTGTGAAAGGGGCTGGGCCATATGGGATGGCAGGGTTGAGGGGAGTACACTGTGCTCTCCCCTCAGTGTGCATGTGTGTTTGGCCGGCCGTTTCGGGACTACCAAACACACGTGCGCACTGTGCTCTCTCCAGCCGGCACTGTGTTGCCCGGCTGGAGAGGGAAGGCACTGGCTCCTAGTCTGCCTGGGTGTGCCCTGGCTGGGCGCTTCCAGCCAATCCTATTGCTGCTCTGAGCAGAATCATGATTGGCCACAGGGCAGGCTGGGAACCTGTGTCTGCCTGCAGTGATGAGGGAAAGAGGAGCGGCACGGCAGCGGAGCAGGTACATTTTTATTTGTATTATTTCTTTTTCATTAAATCCCCACTCCCGCCTCACCCACCCGCGTGCGGCACCCACCCCGCCCCTTCAGAGTGCAGCCAGCCACAACGCAAGGAAAGACACATAGTATGAATCTGCATGAGCTGCGTGCCATCAGAAAGATTTTTCTCAGTGTTAGAAGCATTTATTCATATGAACTTGGGGAAAATTTTCACGAAAAACAAAATTTAAACAGGAAGGTTTTCTTTAGCATTTTAGTCCATATGGTCTGCTAAAAATTAGTTGCTTTAACCATAGCAAACACAAATTTTCGCCACATCAGTGTTCTTGTGTCAAATATTTAATATAATAAAAAACACAGCCGCACACATTGGTTTTACTTTATCGGTCCTGAACATTATGGAAAAAAATCTGGCTTTTACAGTTTTAACAGTCCACTTACTAAAATAAAGCTAGTGATCATAAATATTGTTTTGTAGCATGAACTAGTTAGTGATCCAGTTATGAATGTATGTGGATGCCCATCAGTGAAGGATAAATATAACCCTGTTCTTTTAAATATTCCTAGATGCGTCTGATGAGAGAAGATATGAAATCTGTCCAAGATAGGCTTCTTAAAGAAACGGTAAGCTCTTTACTTCAGTTATGCTGTCATTTAGCTTAATAACTAAAACAGTCTCCAAACTCTATACAGTATCTTCCTATTTTGGACCATTTTCATCAAATTATTACACAGTTTTAGTTAAGTAACTTTCTATCAGTTAAGTAAAATTTTAAAAGTGCTCCACATTCCTTTGCTGTGACAAAATGTATAGTTTGGGTCACTACATTGTATTGTATTGTATTGTAATAGTATTTATAAAGCACTTACTACCCCTGACGAGGCATTGAAGCGCTTTTCGGCGAGTAGCACGCTACTCCGGAACCCAACAAGAATTAGTGCTGGATTAGTATCGGGAAATATGAGTACAGTTTTAGTATTATTATGAGTTAATTTGAGCCACGGATATGAGTTTGTTAGTTAGATTGACTGGAGTAATGGAGGGGTGGAGGAGGAAAGAATACAGAAGTGTTAATTGGGAGTATATGGTAATAGGATTTAGGTTTGGGATGAGTAATGGGGGATGGAGGAGGGAAGAGTCTGAGGAAGGGGTAAGGGAGATCATAGTAGCAGGGTGAGATAAATGAGGGCGAATTTATTAGGGTTGTTTGGGAGGTCATGGTAGTAAAGTGAGGTTTGGTGCGTTAGATGTGGCAGCGGCAGAGTTATTTAGGAGATGAAAGTAGTAGAATGGATTTGGGATGAGTCAAAGTGGGAATGGAGGATAGATTGATAGACACATGACATATGATGATGGGTAGATAAGTGTGATATAAGATGAGAGCAGGGATTCATAGATATCTAGTATAACAACCCAACCAGGAGCCATGCAATGACTCACAAACATGCCAAGCACAGAACAACATACGCACATACATACACACACACATATATATATATATATATATATATATATATATATATATATATATATATATATATATATATATGTATATATATATATATATACACACACACACGCACACATACATACACACATGAATACACACAAATATGCACACATATATGTACATACAATACATATTTAGAACCATGGGTAAATATACTTAGTTAAACAGGTTTAAAGAGTGTGTGCGTATTTTATTGTTATGACAAAGTAGCGATACATATTTTCTAAAGAACTATACATAACTAGAAATATACACATAATCGGAAAAAATATTTATCAACATAGGTATATGCAGTCCATACTTGTTTGAATATGGTGGTTATGAAGGAAAGAGCCAACTCTTGAGTAGTTTTCTGAAGCCAAGAAAGTTATCTGTGGCTCTTATAGTTGGGGGTAATGAATTCCATAGTTTGGCTGCTTGAACAGAGAAGGATGTACCACCTATAGTCTTTTTCTTGTATGGTGGTGTTCTAAGGCGGGGGTGCCAATCTTGAGCGGAGGTTTCTTTGTTGGATGCATTTGGTTATTTTGTTTCTGATAAAAAGAGGTCCTGTTCCATGTATAGCTTTGTGGGTGATACAAAGGAGCTTGAAAGTGCATTTTCTGCCTACGGGTAACCAGTGTAGTGCTCTCAAGGCAGGGGAGATGTGGGCTTGTGGCTTTAAATGTAATAGTAGCCTGGCTGCAGAGTTCTGAATACATTGTAGTTTTTTCATAATAGATAGAGATGATCCATGGTAGAAGCCATTGGCATAATCCAGTTTGGATAGTACAAGCGAGATAGTAGCTTGCACCTTGTGTGAAAATCCGAGGTGGGGGAAGATGCGTCATAGA
Organism: Pleurodeles waltl; assembly: GCF_031143425.1. Taxonomy (NCBI): domain Eukaryota; kingdom Metazoa; phylum Chordata; class Amphibia; order Caudata; family Salamandridae; genus Pleurodeles; species Pleurodeles waltl. The sequence continues at coordinate 147,558,712 of NC_090446.1, forward strand.
GTCTTCAAGGTGATGAAGCTTGTTCATGCTAATTTGTCTAGTTGGGCATTCATAGTTAACTTGGAGGCCATGGTGATTCTAAGGTTTTTAACTTATTTGGATAATTGAGGAGGTGGTCCGAGATCGTCAGGCCAGACGCACAGAGGGTCATAACTTTCTCCAGTCACCACATATGAGTATTTCTGTTTTGGAGGTATTTAGTTTGAGATGGCTCCAGGTCATCCACTGATCAACGGCTCTGAGACAACTGAAGATTTCAGAGTTTTCAATGTTTTTGGGGAATTCTAATTTAAGTAGTATTTGTGTGTCATCTGCATAGTTGTAGCATGTGAAATGAAAATCATTGATCAGTTCTGGTAATGATATCATGTAGATGTTGAAAAGCAAAGGTGAGATTATTGATCCTTGGGGGACCCCTGCTTTTGTGAGGTAGGGTTTGGACGAGAAGGGGGGCGAGTAGATGATATTAGATCTTTTTTGAAGATAGGAAGTAATCCAGCCGAGAGCAGTCCCTTGTATGCCAGCTTCGTGAAGTCTTTGAATTAGGGTGTCATGGTCAACCGTATCAAAGGCAGCCGAGAGGTCCAAGAGAAGTAGTGCAGCAACTCCATTGTGGACTATATTTTTAAGATCTTCCCAGATTGCTATGAGTGCCGATTCAGTGCCTCTCCCGGGGCGGAATCCAGTTTGGAAGTCTGAAAGTATAGAATTGTCTTCAATGAATTGTGACATCTGTGCGAATGCTGCTCTTTCTATCAGTTTGCCCAGGAAAGGTCCATTTGTGATTGGTCTGTAGTTGTTTGGGTCCTGCAGGTCTAGGTTTGTTCTCTTTAACAACGGTTGTATGTATGCCTTTTTCAGGTCTACAGGAAAAGTTCCTGTAGTTAAAGAGTTGTTGATGATTCTTGTTACAGATGTGGCAGCAGAAGTAGATAAAAGAGTAGCAGTACACTCTAAAAAGCTCTAGAACAAAGTGTTACTAGTTATGTCTCGATAATACTGTTTTTTGTTATAGCAAAGCGTTTAACTATTTGGCCTCATAGCACTTTTGAGACATCGGCTGACTCCTTCTGCAGTCGTAGTTTCAGGTTAGAGCCAACTGTGAAATATTTATACGTGTACATTTGATATAGACTTCTAGATGCAGATTCCTTACCTTAGAATTACCGCCAGGCATCTGATAGAGACTGACAGCTGCAGATTCCTTACATGTGAATTTACCCAGGTGTCAGAATGTACCAGGAAGAATTTCTTGAGCAGTACTCCTGCACACTGGTAGGTGGCATTGATGGGCTCCATCCCACGCATCATCCATGTCGGAAGAAACGTTTGTGTCACCTATGTAGGTGCCACTTTAGTGCACTGATGTCAGTTTTTTTCTTTCCATGCCAGTGAGCACAAATCCAGAGAGAGCTACCCTCTGTCACATTTTGACAGGCTTTTTTTGATGTTTTGTCGACCCCCCTTTTAGTTTTTTTTTCTGCCTGTTGTGTTGGGAGAATGCCTTCAAGCAAGGCAGCCTCTAAATTGTTTGCCACCTGTCACTGCGCCATGTCGGTTAGGGATCCACATCTCTTGTGTCAGATGTGTGGAGCGTGAACATGACTCAAAGTCATGCTCCGACTGCCGGGCCATGACGCCAAAGGCTTTGCCGGTGCTGTCAATAAAGTTGCTAGCAGCCCTTCAGGCGACTCCATGTAACGCGACTCCTCCGAGGCCACGGACCCGGTCGAGGGGAAGGTCCCAGGATGCTTCAGGAGCCCCAAGTCCTCTTCGTTCCACTTTAAGTCCTTGGGAAACTCAGCTAAGAGGCACAAGAAGAACAAGAAGTCGAAGCGTGCTTTGACTTCTCTTTGTCCATCGGCTGAGTCGATGAAAGCACATCAGCGTTCGAGGCATGGTTCTGCTGAGCCTATGCCTCCCGGCTTTTCTAGGAGCTGGAGTGACCCCCACTCAAATAAAAGACGTATGAGCTTGCTGACTGTGAGAAAGTAGCCTCTTTCTAGCCTTGTTACCCCCACTTTTGGCCTGTTTGTGAGTGTATGTCAGGATGTTTGTCACTGTTTTCACTGTCTCACTGGGATCCTGATGGCTAGGCCCCAGTGCTCATAGTGAAAACACTATGTTTTCAGTATGTTTGTTATGTGTCACTGGGACCCTGCTAGTCAGGACCCCAGTGCTCATAAGGTTGTGGCCTATATGTATGTGTCACTGGGACCCTGTCACACAGGGCCCCAGTGCTCATAGGTGTGCATGTATGTGTTCCCTGTGTGGTGCCTAACTGTCTCACTGAGGCTCTGCTAACCAGAACCTCAGTGGTTATGCTCTCTCATTACTTTTAAATTGTCACTAACAGGCTAGTGACCAATTTTACCAATTCACATTGGCTTACTGGAACACCCTTATAATTCCCTAGTATATGGTACTAAGGTACCCAGGGTATTGGGGTTCCAGGAGATCCCTATGGGCTGCAGCATTTTTTTTGCCACCCATAGGGAGCTCTGACAATTCTTACACAGGCCTGCCACTGCAGCCTGAGTGAAATAACGTCCACGTTATTTCACAGCCATTTTACACTGCACTTAAGTAACTTATAAGTCACCTATATGTCTAACCTTTACCTGGTAAAGGTTAGGTGCAAAGTTACTTAGTGTGAGGGCACCCTGGCACTAGCCAAGGTGCCCCCACATTGTTCAGAGCCAATCCCCTGAACTTTGTGAGTGCGGGGACACCATTACACGCGTGCACTACATATAGGTCACTACCTATATGTAGCTTCACCATGGTAACTCCGAATATGGCCATGTAACCTGTCTATGATCATGGAATTGCCCCCTCTATGCCTTCCTGGCATAGTTGGCACAATCCCATGATCCCAGTGGTCTGTAGCACAGACCCTGGTACTGCCAAACTGCCCTTCCTGGGGTTTCACTGCAGCTGCTGCTGCTGCCAACCCCTCAGACAGGCATCTGCCCTCCTGGGGTCCAGCCAGGCCTGGCCCAGGATGGCAGAACAAAGAACTTCCTCTGAGAGAGGGTGTAACACCCTCTCCCTTTGGAAAATGGGGTGAAGGCAGGGGAGGAGTAGCCTCCCCTAGCCTCTGGAAATGCTTTCTTGGGCACAGATGTGCCCAATTCTGCATAAGCCAGTCTACACCGGTTCAGGGACCCCTTAGCCCCTGCTCTGGCGCGAAACTGGACAAAGGAAAGGGGAGTGACCACTCCCCTGACCTGCACCTCCCCTGGGAGGTGTCCAGAGCTCCTCCAGTGTGCTCCAGACCTCTGCCATCTTGGAAACAGAGGTGCTGCTGGCACACTGGACTGCTCTGAGTGGCCAGTGCCACTAGGTGACGTCAGAGACTCCTGCTGATAGGCTCCTTCAGGTGTTAGTAGCCTATCCTCTCTCCTAAGTAGCCAAACCCTCTTTTCTGGCTATTTAGGGTCTCTGTCTCTGGGGAAACTTTAGATAACGAATGCATGAGCTCAGCCGAGTTCCTCTGCATCTCTCTCTTCACCTTCTGATAAGGAAACGACCGCTGACCGCGCTGGAAGCCTGCAAACCTGCAACATAGTAGCAAAGACGACTACTGCAACTCTGTAACGCTGATCCTGCCGCCTTCTCGACTGTTTTCCTGCTTGTGCATGCTGTGGGGGTAGCCTGCCTCCTCTCTGCACCAGAAGCTCCGAAGAAATCTCCCGTGGGTCGACGGAATCTTCCCCCTGCAACCGCAGGCACCAAAAAGCTGCATTACCGGTCCCTTGGGTCTCCTCTCAGCACGACGAGCGAGGTCCCTCGAATCCAGCGACTCTGTCCAAGTGACCCCCACAGTCCAGTGACTCTTCAGCCCAAGTTTGGTGGAGGTAAGTCCTTGCCTCACCTCGCTGGGCTGCATTGCTGGGAACCGCGACTTTGCAGCTACTCCGGCCCCTGTGCACTTCCGGCGGAAATCCTTTGTGCACAGCCAAGCCTGGGTCCACGGCACTCTAACCTGCATTGCACGACTTTCTAAGTTGGTCTCCGGCGACGTGGGACTCCTTTGTGCAACTTCGGCGAGCACCGTTTCACGCATCCTTGTAGTGCCTGTTTCTGGCACTTCTCCGGGTGCTACCTGCTTCAGTGAGGGCTCTTTGTCTTGCTCGACGTCCCTTCTCTTTTCAGGTCCAATTTGCGACCTCCTGGTCCCTCCTGGGCCCCAGCAGCGTCCAAAAACGCCAAACGCATGATTTGCGTGTAGCAAGGTTTGTTGGCGTCCTTCCGGCGGGAAAACACTTCTGCACGACTCTCCAAGGCAAGAGGGATCCGTCCACCAAAGGGGAAGTCTCTAGCCCTTTTCGTTCCTGCAGAAACCTCAGCTTCTTCTGTCCAGTCGAAGCTTCTTTGCACCCGCAGCTGGCATTTCCTGGGCATCTGCCCATCTACGACTTGCTTGTGACTTTTGGACTTGGTCCCCTTGTTCCACAGGTACCCTAGATTGGAAATCCACAGTTGTTGCATTGCTGGTTTGTGTCTTTCCTGCATTATTCCTCTAACACAACTACTTTGTCCTTAGGGGAACTTTAGTGCACTTTGCACTCACTTTTCAGGGTCTTGGGGAGGGTTATTTTTCTAACTCTCACTATTTTCTAATAGTCCCAGCGACCCTCTACAAGGTCACATAGGTTTGGGGTCCATTCGTGGTTCGGATTCCACTTTTGGAGTATATGGTTTGTGTTGCCCCTATCCCTATGTTTCCCCATTGCATCCTAATGTAACTATACATAGTTTGCACTGTTTTCTAAGACTATACTGCATATTTTTGCTATTGTGTATATATATCTTGTGTATATTTCCTATCCTCTCACTGAGGGTACACTCTAAGATACTTTGGCATATTGTCATAAAAATAAAGTACCTTTATTTTTAGTATAACTGTGTATTGTGTTTTCTTATGATATTGTGCATATGACACTAAGTGGTACTGTAGTAGCTTCACACGTCTCCTAGTTCAGCCTAAGCTGCTCTGCTAAGCTACCATTATCTATCAGCCTAAGCTGCTAGACACCCTATACACTAATAAGGGATAACTGGGCCTGGTGCAAGGTGCAAGTACCCCTTGGTACTCACTACAAGCCAGTCCAGCCTCCTACACTGACCCCTCCGGAGCAGACTTGGGCCTGTGGGGTCAGAGAGGACCCCATCTGGTTCTGTTCCAGTGCTTCGGGTCTGATGGGCCCTCATGGATCCTATCAGGGATCTGGACCAGATGCCTATTGTGAGAAAGTAGCCTCTTTCTAGCATGGTTACCCCCATTTTTGGCCTGTTATTATGTTTGACTGTGTCACTGGGATCCTGCTAACCAGAACCCCAGTGCTTCTGCTCTCTCTCTTTAAATTTGGTTGTTGAATACTGTTAGCACAGTATTCCACTCATAATTGGCATACTGGTGCCCCCTTATAAGTCCCTAGTATATGGTACCTAGGTACCCAGGGCTTTGGTGTTCCAGGGGATCCCTATGGGCTGCAGCGTTTCTTTTGCCACCCATAGGGAGCCCCTGCAAAGGCTTTTACAGGACCGTCATTACAGCCTGTGTGAAATGGTGCATGCACCCTTTCACTGCCATTTACACTGCACTAGGTCACTTATAAGTCACCTATATGTCAGGCCTTCTAACCCTGAAGGCTGGGGCAAAGGACCTGTGTGTGAGGGCACCCCTGCACTAGTAGAGGTGCCCCCACATTGTCCAGGACAAATGTTCCGGACTTCGTGAGTGGGGGGGATGCCATTTTACGCGTGCACTATATATAGGTCAATTCCTATATGTAGCTTCACAATGGTAACTACGAATATGGCCATGTTTGGTATCAGACATGTTAGAATCATGCCCCAAGGCTTTTGCAAGCATTGGTTGTACGATTCTGTGCTCTCTGGGGGTTCCTTAGAGGACCCCCAGTACTGCCATTACAGCCTTCTGAGGTTTTCCAGGCAGCCCCATCTGCAACCACCTCACCTACAGGTTTCTGACCTCCTGTTGCTCAAGCATCTCGAGTCCGGGAGGGCAGAAGAAAGCATTTCCTTTGGGAGAGGGCTGTTACACCCTCTCCCTTTAGACATAGGTGTTACAGGCATGGGAGGGGTAGCCTCCCAGAGCCTCTGAAAATGCTTTGAAGGGCACAGATGGTGCCCTCCTTCCATAATCCAGTCTACACTGGTTCAGGGACCCCCAGTCCCTGCACTGATGCAAAACTTGAAAAAGGAAAGGGGAGGGACCACTCCCCTGTCCATCACCACCCCAGGGGTGGTGCCCAGAGCTCGTCCAGTGTCTCCCTGGCATTAGCCATCTTGTTTTCCAAGGTGTGGTGACACTCTGGAGGCCTCTGAGTGGCCAGGGCCAGCAGGTGACGTCAGATACTCCTCCTGTTAGGTGCATACCTGGTTAGGTAGCCAATCCCCCTCTCAGGGCTATTTAGGGTCTCTCCTGTGGGTTCCTCTTCAGATTTGGCTTGCAAGTTTCCACCAGGAATCCTCTGCAACTCCTGCTTCATCCTCTGACCATCGGATCAACCGCAGACTGCTCCAGGAACCGCTGTAACTGCAACAAAGTATCCAAGAAGGCTACTGCACTCTGCAACTTCAGCTCCAGCCAGCAACTGCAACAGTTTCCAAGGTGTGCACACTCTGAGGACTCCCTGTCTTCACCCTGCACCAGAAGGACCAAAGAAATCTCCCGTGGAGTAACGGAGTCACCTCCCTGCTCTATCAGGCACCTTCTAAGACGACGACCGGTTCTCTGGGACTCCTCTCCTGTCGACGAGCGTGCTCCCTGGAATACAAGTGGTGGATCCCTTCGACCCAGACTGTCATACGGTCCAGATGTCCAAATTTGGCAGAGGTAAGAGCTTCCTTCATACACAGCGTGCCCAGGTCCCCAGCACTCCATCCTGCGATGCTCAACTCGCTGAGCTGTTCTCCGGCGGCGTGGGACCTTCTTTTGTAGTGCTGCAGCAACTGCAATTTACACCTTCTTTGTCCCTGTGTCCTTGGACTCCCGTGAGTGCTGCCTGGTCATCTGTGGGTTCCCTCCAGTGTTGGGAGCCCCCTCTGCCTCCTCAGTCCGAGTTGAGGTCCCCAGGTCCCCCCTGGGTCCAGACAGTGCCATTTTGACGCAATCCACAACATTGCTTGAACCAAGGGTTGTTGGACGAATCCAGCTCTGCAACTCGCCTGCATCCAACATCTCGACGTGGGACATTCTTTGCATCATGCAGGAACCTGCAGCCATCTTCTTTGGTGCTCTTCTGCAGACTTCTTCCAACCAGAGAATCCTCTTTTGCACCATCTTCTAGGTTGGCAAGGGCTCCTGTCCTTCCTGGAATCTTCTGCGACTTCTGGACTTGTGCTCCTCTCTTTCAGGACTTCAGGTCCAGGAATCCACCATTTGTTGCTTGCAGTCTTGCTTGGTTCTTACGATAACTTTTATCACAACTTGTAGTATGTCCTGAGGAGACTTGCAGTACTTTACTCCTACTTTCCTGGGCTCTGGGGTGAGGTATTTTACTCACCTTTGTGGTTTTCTTACACTCTAAGCACCCCTCTACACACTACACTTGCCTAGGGGAGAATTCATGATTCACATTCCACTTTCTTAGCATATGGTTTGTGTTGGCCCTAGGCTTATTTCTTCATATTGCATTCTATGGTATTTTCTACTGTTTGCACTATTCAGTGACTATTTACTTACCTGATTTTTGTCTCTAGTGTATATATTGTGTATAATACTTACCTCCAGAAGGAGTATTGCCTCTAAGATATTTTTGGCCTTGTGTCACTAAAATAAAGTACCATTATTTTTGGTAACACTGAGTATTGTCTTTTATTGTGTATTATTACTGTGTTTCTATAGTGGTATTGCAGGAGCTCTGCATATCTCCTACTTCAGCCTAAGCTGCTCTGCTACAGCTACCTCTAGTCAGCCTAAGCTGCTAGAACACTGTCTACATTTCACTAATAAGGGGTAACTGGACTTGGTATAAGGTGTAAGTACCTTGGGTACCCACAACAAACCAGGCCAGACTCCTACATTAGTGGTGCAGCAGTGGGGTAAGTACTTGCAATTGCTTTAACACTTTGTTACTAGTGCTTTTCACAAGAAAAGCTTGCTCCAATACTCAGAGCTATACATAATTGTACCTAGAAGTCACTTTTAACTTTCTAAAAAGTTATTTAAAACTTTCTAAAAGTTTCGGAAAAGTTGTCTTTTCTCTAAAAAGCTAGGCCTAATACCTTACTAACTTTTTTCTCTTTTTCCTAAACTGTTTCTGTTAACATGGCTGTTGTAGAGGCTACCCCTATAGCTGTGAAGACAACTTATGAAAGTTTGAATTTTGAAAGTTTGAGAGGTCTCCACTGTAGGAGGCTGGACTGGCTTGTAGTGAGTACCTAGGGGTACTTGCACCTTGCACCAGGCCCAGTTATCCCTTATTAGTGTATAGGGTGTCTAGCAGCTTAGGCTGATAGATAATGGTAGCTTAGCAGAGCAGCTTAGGCTGAACTAGGAGACGGGTGAAGCTACTACAGTACCACTTAGTGTCATATGCACAATATCATAAGAAAACACAATACACAGTTATACTAAAAATAAAGGTACTTTATTTTTATGACAATATGCCAAAATATCTTAGAGTGTACCCTCAGTGAGAGGATAGGAAATATACACAAGATATATATACACAATAGCAAAATTATGCAGTATAGTCTTAGAAAACAGTGCAAACAATGTATAGTTACAATAGGATGCAATGGGGAAACATAGGGATAGGGGCAACACAAACCATATACTCCAAAAGTGGAATGCGAACCACGAATGGACCCCAAACCTATGTGATCTTGTAGAGGGTCGCTGGGACTATTAGAAAATAGTGAGAGTTAGAAAATTAGCCCTCCCCAAGACCCTGAAAAGTGAGTGCAAACTGCACTAAAGTTCCCCTAAGGACAAAGAAGTCGTGTTAGAGGAATAATGCAGGAAAGACACAAACCAACAATGAAACAACTGTGGATTTCCAATCTAGGGTACCTGTGGAACAAGGGGACCAAGTCCAAAAGTCACAAGCAAGTCGGAGATGGGCAGGTGCCCAGGAAATGCCAGCTGTGGGTGCAAAGAAGCTTCGACTGGACAGAAGAAGCTGTGGTTTCTGCAGGAATAAAAAGGGCTAGAGACTTCCCATTTGGAGGACAGATCCCGCTTGCTTTGTAGAGTCGTGCAGAAGTGTTTTCCCGCCCAAAGAATGCCAACAAGCCTTGCTAGCTGCAAATCGTGCGGTTATCATTTTTGGATGCTGCTGTGGCTCAGGAGGGACCAGGAGGTCGCAAATTGGACCAGGAGGTAGAGGGAACGTCGAGCAAGACAAGGAGCCCTCTTATCAGCAGGTAGCACTCGGAAAAGTGCCAGAAACAGGCACTACGAGGATGCGTGAAACAGTGCTCACCTGAAGTAACACAAAGGAGTCCCACGTCACCGGAGAACAACTTAGGAGGTCGTGCAATGCAGGTTAGAGTGCCGTGGACCCAGGCTGGACTGTGCACAAAGGATTTCCGCCGGAAGTGCACGGAGGCCGAAGTAGCTGCAAAGTCACGGTTCCCAGCAATGCAGTCTAGCGAGGTGAGGCAAGGACTTACCTCCACCAAACTTGGACTGAAGAGTCACTGGACTGTGGGGGCAATTTGGACAGAGTTGCTGGATTCGAGGGACCTCGCTCGTCGTGCTGAGAGGAGACCCAAGGGACTGGTAATGCAGCTTTTTGGTGCCTGCGGTTGCAGGGGGAAGATTCCGTCGACCCACGGGAGATTTCTTCGGAGCGTCTAGTGCAGAGAGGAGGCAGACTACCCCCACAGCATGCACCACCAGGAAAACAGTCGAGAAGGCGGCAGGATCAGCGTTACAGAGTTGCAGTAGTCGTCTTTGCTACTATGTTGCAGTTTTGCAGGCTTCCAGCGCGGTCAGCAGCCGATTCCTTGGTAGAAGGTGAAGAGAGAGATGCAGAGGAACTCAGCTGAGCTCTTGCATTCGTTATCTAAAGTTTCCCCAGAGACAGAGACCCTAAATAGCCAGAAAAGAGGGTTTGGCTACCTAGGAGAGAGGATAGGCTACTAACACCTGAAGGAGCCTATCAGAAGGAGTCTCTGACGTCACCTGGTGGCACTGGCCACTCAGAGCAGTCCAGTGTGCCAGCAGCACCTCTGTTTCCAAGATGGCAGAGGTCTGGAGCACACTGGAGGAGCTCTGGACACCTCCCAGGGGAGGTGCAGGTCAGGGGAGTGGGCACTCCCCTTTCCTTTGTCCAGTTTCGCGCCAGAGCAGGGCTAAGGGGTCCCCTGAACCGGTGTAGACTGGCTTATGCAGAATTGGGCACATCTGTGCCCAACAAAGCATTTCCAGAGGCTGGGGGAGGCTACTCCTCCCCTGCCTTCACACCATTTTCCAAAGGGAGAGGGTGTAGCACCCTCTCTCAGAGGAAGTTCTTTGTTCTGCCATCCTGGGCCAGGCCTGGCTGGACCCCAGGAGGGCAGATGCCTGTCTGAGGGGTTGGCAGCAGCAGCAGGTGCAGTGAAACCCCAGGAAGGGCAGTTTGGCAGTACCAGGGTCTGTGCTACAGACCACTGGGATCATGGGATTGTGCCAACTATGCCAGGATGGTATAGAGGGGGCAATTCCATGATCATAGACATGTTACATGGCCATATTCGGAGTTACCATTGTGAAGCTACATATAGGTAGTGACCTATATGTAGTGCACGCGTGTAATGGTGTCCCCGCACTCACAAAGTTCAGTGAATTGGCTCTGAACAATGTGGGGGCACCTTGGCTAGTGCCAGGGTGCCCTCACACTAAGTAACTTTGCACCTAACCATTACCAGGTAAAGGTTAGACATATAGGTGACTTATAAGTTACTTAAGTGCAGTGTAAAATGGCTGTGAAATAACGTGGACGTTATTTCACTCAGGCTGCAGTGGCAGGCCTGTGTAAGAATTGTCAGAGCTCCCTATGGGTGGCAAAAGAAATGCTGCAGCCCATAGGGATCTCCTGGAACCCCAATACCCTGGGTACCTCAGTACCATATACTAGGGAATTATAAGGGTGTTCCAGTAAGCCAATGTAAATTGGTAAAAATAGTCACTAGCCTGTTAGTGACAATTTGGAAAGAAATGAGAGAGCATAACCACTGAGGTTCTGATTAGCAGAGCCTCAGTGAGACAGTTAGTCACTACACAGGTAACACATTCAGGCACACTTATGAGCACTGGGGCCCTGGGTTACCAGGGTCCCAGTGACACATACAACTAAAACAACATATATATAGTGAAAAATGGGGGTAACATGCCAGGCAAGATGGTACTTTCCTACAGTGAGACAACACTATTTGTATGGTGTGGCTCATCATCATTACCAACTAAGCTAGACTGTCTAGTAATGGGCAGGCTAGGAAGTTTCTTTCCTGAATCTTTTCCTGGGGGAGTCCCTGGGTCAGATTGAGAACCATTAGCTACTTTTTAAACAGATGGGGCACTTTTAGCCTTAACTTGTTCTCTAAGCATATTAAGTAACAGTTCCAAGGAAGGATTCTTCCCTACACTCAAACCTCTCTCTATGCAGAGACTCCTTGCTCCTTTCCAGCTAAGGTGATCATATGCAAGTTTGGACAGATCAACATTTTGGCCTGTGCCAGACATTTTTTATAGAGAGTTAAAGTGATAGAAAAAGAGAAAAAACTTTTCAGAACTTTTTAGAAAGACAGAAAAAAAAACTTTTTAAACTTTTAAGAACTTTTTGAAAGTTTAGAAGTACTTTTCAGCACTTAGAAAAGAGTGAAAAGAGGAAATGCAAAACTTTTTGGCTATGTGTATATACACTGACCTTGTTTTGTATATTTTTCTCTTATGAAAAGTACAATGACAAGAGTGGTAAGTAGTCTCAAAGCACTTATCCCACCACTGCACAACCAATGTAGGAGGCTGGACTGGCTTGTAGTGAGTACCTAGGGGTACTTGCACCTTGCACCAGGCCCAGTTATCCCTTATTAGTGTATAGGGTGTCTAGCAGCTTAGGCTGATAGATAATGGTAGCTTAGCAGAGCAGCTTAGGCTGAACTAGGAGACGGGTGAAGCTACTACAGTACCACTTAGTGTCATATGCACAATATGATAAGAAAACACAATACACAGTTATACTAAAAATAAAGGTACTTTATTTTTATGACAATATGCCAAAGTATCTTAGATACTCAGTGAGAGGATAGGAAATATACACAAGATATATATACACAATAGCAAAAATATGCAGTATAGTCTTAGAAAACAGTGCAAACAATGTATAGTTACAATAGGATGCAATGGGGAAACATAGGGATAGGGGCAACACAAACCATATACTCCAAAAGTGGAATGCGAACCACGAATGGACCCCAAACCTATGTGACCTTGTAGAGGGTCGCTGGGACTATTAGAAAATAGTGAGAGTTAGAAAATTAGCCCTCCCCAAGACCCTGAAAAGTGAGTGCAAAGTGCACTAAAGTTCCCCTAAGGACAAAGAAGTCGTGTTAGAGGAATAATGCAGGAAAGACACAAACCAACAATGCAACAACTGTGGATTTCCAATCTAGGGTACCTGTGGAACAAGGGGACCAAGTCCAAAAGTCACAAGCAAGTCGGAGATGGGCAGGTGCCCAGGAAATGCCAGCTGCGGGTGCAAAGAAGCTTCGACTGGACAGAAGAAGCTGCGGTTTCTGCAGGAACGCAAATGGCTAGAGACTTCCCCTTTGGAGGACGGATCCCTCTCGCCTTGTAAAGTTGTGCAGAAGTGTTTTCCCGCCGAAAAAACGCCAACAAGCCTTGCTAGATGCAAATCGTGCGGTTAGTGTTTTTGGATGCTGCTGTGGCCCAGGAGGGACCAGGAGGTCGCAAATTGGACCAGGTGGTAGAGGGGACGTCGAGCAAGACAATGAGCTCTCTTAGCAGCAGGTAGCTCCCGGAGAAGTGCCAGAAACAGGCACTACGAGGATGCGTGAAACGGTGCTCACCCGAAGTTACACAAAGGAGTCCCACGTCGCCGGAGAACAACTTAGGAGGTCGTGCAATGCAGGTTAGAGTGCGTGGACCCAGGCTGGACTGTGCACAAAGGATTTCCGCCGGAAGTGCACGGAGGCCGGAGTAGCTGCAAAAGTCGCGGTTCCCAGCAATGCAGTCTAGCGAGGTGAGGCAAGGACTTACCTCCACCAAACTTGGACTGAAGAGTCACTGGGCTGTGGGGGCCACTTGGACAGAGTTGCTGGATTCGAGGGACCTCGCTCGTCGTGCTGAGAGGAGACCCAAGGGACCGGTAATGCAGCTTTTTGGTGCCTGCGGTTGCAGGGGGAAGATTCCGTCGACCCACGGGAGATTTCTTCGGAGCTTCTAGTGCAGAGAGGAGGCAGACTACCCCCACAGCATGCACCACCAGGAAAACAGTCGAGAAGGCGGCAGGATCAGCGTTACAGAGTTGCAGTAGTCGTCTTTGCTACTATGTTGCAGTTTTGCAGGCTTCCAGCGCGGTCAGCAGTCGATTCCTTGGTAGAAGGTGAAGAGAGAGATGCAGAGGAACTCGGCTGAGCTCTTGCATTCGTTATCTAAAGTTTCCCCAGAGACAGAGACCCTAAATAGCCAGAAAAGAGGGTTTGGCTACCTAGGAGAGAGGATAGGCTACTAACACCTGAAGGAGCCTATCAGAAGGAGTCTCTGACGTCACCTGGTGGCACTGGCCACTCAGAGCAGTCCAGTGTGCCAGCAGCACCTCTGTTTCCAAGATGGCAGAGGTCTGGAGCACACTGGAGGAGCTCTGGACACCTCCCAGGGGAGGTGCAGGTCAGGGGAGTGGTCACTCCCCTTTCCTTTGTCCAGTTTCGCGCCAGAGCAGGGCTAAGGGGTCCCCTGAACCGGTGTAGACTGGCTTATGCAGAATTGGGCACATCTGTGCCCAAGAAAGCATTTCCAGAGGCTGGGGGAGGCTACTCCTCCCCTGCCTTCACACCATTTTCCAAAGGGAGAGGGTGTAACACCCTCTCTCAGAGGAAGTTCTTTGTTCTGCCATCCTGGGCCAGGCCCGGCTGGACCCCAGGAATGCAGATGCCTGTCTGAGGGGTTGGTAGCAGCAGCAGCTGCAGTGAAACCCCAGGAAGGGCAGTTTGGCAGTACCAGGGTCTGTGCTACAGACCACTGGGATCATGGGATTGTGCCAACTATGCCAGGATGGTATAGGGGGGCAATTCCATGATCATAGACATGTTACATGGCCATATTCGGAGTTACCATTGTGAAGCTACATATAGGTAGTGACCTATATGTAGTGCACGCGTGTAATGGTGTCCCCGCACTCACAAAGTTCAGGGAATTGGCTCTGAACAATGTGGGGGCACCTTGGCTAGTGCCAGGGTGCCCTCACACTAAGTAACTTTGCACCTAACCTTTACCAGGTAAAGGTTAGACATATAGGTGACTTATAAGTTACTTAAGTGCAGTGTAAAATGGCTGTGAAATAACGTGGACGTTATTTCACTCAGGCTGCAGTGGCAGGCCTGTGTAAGAATTGTCAGAGCTCCCTATGGGTGGCAAAAGAAATGCTGCAGCCCATAGGGATCTCCTGGAACCCCAATACCCTGGGTACCTCAGTACCATATACTAGGGAATTATAAGGGTGTTCCAGTAAGCCAATGTAAATTGGTAAAAATAGTCACTAGCCTGTTAGTGACAATTTGGAAAGAAATGAGAGAGTTAACCACTGAGGTTCTGATTAGCAGAGCCTCAGTGAGACAGTTAGTCACTACACAGGTAACACATTCAGGCACACTTATGAGCACTGGGGCCCTGGGTTACCAGGGTCCCAGTGACACATACAACTAAAACAACATATATACAGTGAAAAATGGGGGTAACATGCCAGGCAAGATGGTACTTTCCTACATCCACATTGAAGGAAGTTTAGGAATTGGAAAGAACCCCAATAATTAATTCCTCCTAATTCTTCTCCTGCAGGATGACCAGGGACTTAGCACTGGTCAGGTACAGTCAGAGGGCGAGGTAGAGGAAGATTTCAACCAGGTAGACTCAGGAGACCATTCTGATAATCCTCGGGACAGTCCTTCCACCAATCCTTCCCTCAACAAACCCGCTAGTGTAGATGGGAGTGCAAAGGGGGTCACACACCACTAGGGTTCCCTCCACACCTAGACGCCAGGTAACTAGGGTGACTCAAGTTAAGGAAAGATCTGCCTCTGCCAATTCTAATGTCACTTCTGTCTCAGAGGTGTCACACACATCTAACCCTGAGGACCAGTCCCTAGATAGGGAACTCAGAAAGCTGAGGTTAGAGGAGGCCAGACTGAGGCTACAGCAGCAACAGTTGGCCTCAGACAGAGAATCCCCTGCTGTGGAAAGGGAAAGGCAGAGGTTGGCGTTAGTTCCCCATGGTGGCAGCAGCAGTTTCAGGAAGTCCAGTGTTAGGGAACCTCCATTTGATTCCAGAAATCTACGCAAGGCTGTCCCCTCTTACAAGGATGAGAATGACATCTATAAGTAGTTTGCTGCATTTGAGAGGACCTGTAAAGTTCAGAGAGTCCCTCAAGGACAGTGGGCCGCTATCCTGTGGTTGTCTTTCACTGACAAGGGGAGAGAAAGACTCCTTATTGTCAGGGAGGATGACTCAGACAACTATCACATTCTGAAAAGTGCACTCTTGGATGGTCTGGGCTTAACCACTGAGCAATATAGAATAAAGTTTAGAGAAACCAGAAAGGAGTCTTCACAGGATTTGATGGACTTTGTAGACTGTTCAGTGAAGGCCCTAGAGTGTTGGTTAAATGGCAGTAAGGTGACTGACTATGAAAGCCTGTATAACTTAATTCTGAGAGAGCATATATTGAAGAATTGTGTCTGATTTGTTGCACCAGTATCTTGGGAACTCAGATCTGATCTCTCCTGAAGAATTCGGAAAGAAGGTAGACAAATGGGTCAGAACACGGGTGAGCAGAAAGGCTCATACAGGGGGTGACAAGGACAGAAAAAAGAAAGATGGTGAAAAATGTCAGGCAAGCATGGGGATAAAAGTAAGCACAAAGATCCTTCCTCAGGTCCAAAACACTCCTCTGGGGTGGGGATAAATCATCGTGTTCATCTTCTTCTTACTCTACACTCACTAAAAAGCCTTGGTGCTATGTGTGCAGAGTTAAAGGCTCTTGGCCAGAGACTAAGTCTTGCCCCGATAAAGACCCTGAGCCTATCACCACCAATACATCAAACTCTAGTGCCCCTAGCAGTAGTGGTAATAGTGGTGGGACTACTGGGAATAGTCAAAAGGGTGTAGTTGAGTTCACTTTTGGGTCTATCATAGAAACTGGGTTAGACAGTCACAATACGGTTTCTGTTACACATGGTGGTATTGGCCTTGCCACCTTGGCTGCTTGTCCCCTTAACATGGATAAGTACAGGCAGTCAATCTTAATCAATGGTGTTGAGGCCAAAGCCTGCCTACAGGGACACAGGTGCCAGTACCACTTTGGTGACTGAAAACTTGGTGTCACCTGCACAACACCTCCTTGGACAGAAGTACCAAGTTACGGATGTCAATAACTCCACTCAGTCTCTCCCCTTAGCTGTAGTACAACGTATTTGGGGTGGAGTTACTGGCCCTAAGTAGGTGGTGGTATTACCTAGCTTACCTGTAGATTGTCTCTTGGGGAATGACCTAGAGGCCTCAGGTTGGGCTGAGGTAGAGTTTAGTACCCATGTATCAATGCTAGGTATCCCTGAGGAATTGCTTCCTCTCATTTCTGGTGAAATGAAAAAGCAAAGGAGAGAAAAAGGCCTGAAATCTCAGGATCCCTCTACACCAACAGGTAACAAGGGTATCAAAGTATCCTTCCCCACCCTGCCACTAATACCATTCCTGTGGTGGGAGAAATCTCTCCTGGGGTGGAACCTGTACCAAGGAAGCCCTCAGATACAACAGCTGGACTCCCAGAGGTAAAAGTCCCTCTCTGTGGAACTACTAATCCAGATGTGCAGAATTGCACCATTTTAGTAAAGATAGAGCAACCCTCCAGCCCTGCACTCCCTCTAAACACTCAGGTCAGCAGCCCTGTCCTAGTGTGGAGCTTATAGGAGAGCAACCCTGTCCTGCTCCAACTTAAGAGAAACAGCAACCCTGTTCTCTCTTACAGCCATATGGACAAACTTTTTGCCCAGCTATGACTTTGTTGAGACAGCATCCCTGTCTAGCATTCTCTTCATTTGACATAGTCCCAGTTGACCAAACCCACTGCCCAACTTTAAAACATACTAATAGAAACTCTGACAATTTACACTCACACTATTGGTTAGATAAAAATCTCCAAACAGTGTGGTTTACATCCGCACAGGGAAGGAACCATACTGTGGATGATAAAGGGAGTAACCACTCTATTGCAGATCTATTCTCCACTTATCACCACCTAGACAATAAAGTCTCAACTGGCCAAGGTTAGCCTTGTTGTCCTTCATTTGGAGGGGGTTATGTGACAAAGTAGCCTCTTTCTAGCATGGTTACCCCCACTTTTGGCCTGATTTGAGTGTGTGTCAGTGTGTTTTTACTGTCTCACTGGGATGCTGCTAGCCAGAACCCCAGTGCTCATAGTTGTAGGAAAGTACCATCTTTCTTGGCATGTTACCCCCATTTTTACCTGTATGTCAGTATGTTTTTGCCTGTCTCATAGTGTAGGAGGCTGGCCTGGCTGATAGTGGGTACCTTGTGGTACTTACACCCTGTGCCAGGTCCAGTTATCCCTTATTAGTAGAATAGAGGTGTTTCTAGCAGCTTAGGCAGAACTAGGAGACATGCAAAGCTCCTACCATACCACTCATATCATATAGCACAATATCATAAGAAAACACAATACTCAGAGTTACTAAAAATAAGGGTACTTTATTTTAGTGACAATATGCCAAAAGTATCTCAGAGAATACCCTCACTTAGGAGGTAAGTAATAGACACAAGTTATATGTACACAAGCCCAAAACAGGTAAGTAACAGTAAGAAAAAGTAGTGCAAACAATGTAGAATCACAATAGGAAGCAATAGGTGAACATAGGAATAGGGGCAACACAAACCATATACTCCAAAAGTGGAATGTGAATCACGAATGGACCCAAGACCTATGGGAGCTTATAGAGGGTCGCTGGGACTGTAAGAAAACAGTCAGGGTGTCCAAGATACCCCACACCAAGACCCTGAAAAGTAGGAGTAAAGTTACCCTACTACCCCAGAAAGACACAATAGTCGAGATAGGGGGATTCTGCAAGAACCACAAGCACCTGCAAAACACTGAAGACAGATTCCTGGACGTGAGGACCTGTAAGGCAAGGGGACCAAGTCCAAGAGTTGCAATAGTGTCCAGGGGGGGCAGGAGCCCAGGAAACCCCGGATGAAGGTGCAAAATCGCTGCCTCCGGGTGGAAGAAGCCAAAGATTCTGCAACAACGAAAAAGGCTAGGAACTTCTTGTAGGAAAGTACCATCTTGCCTGGCATGTTACCCCCATATTTCACTGTATATATGTTGTTTTAGTGTATGTGTCACTGGGACCCTGCCAGACAGGGCCCCAGTGCTCATAAGTGTGTCCTGTATGTGTTCTCTGTGTGATGACTAACTGTCTCACTGAGGCTCTGCTAACCAGAACCTCAGTGGTTATGCTCTCTCTGCTTTCTAAATTGTCACTAACAGGCTAGTGACCAATTTCACCAATTCACATTGGCATACTGGAACACCCTTATAATTCCCTAGTATATGGTACTGAGGTACCCAGGGTATTTGGGTTCCAGGAGATCACTATGGGCTGCAGCATTTCTTTTGCCACCCATAGGGAGCTCTGACAATTCTTACACAGGCCTGCCACTGCAGCCTGAGTTAAATAACATCCACGTTATTTCACAGCCATTTACCACTGCACTTAAGTAACCTATAAGTCACCTATATGTCTAACCTTCACCTGGTGAAGGTTGGGTGCTAAGTTACTTAGTGTGTGGGCACCCTGGCACTAGCCAAGGTGCCCCTACATCGTTCAGGGCAAATTCCCCGGACTTTGTGAGTGCGGGGACACCATTTCACGCGTGCATTATACATAGGTCACTACCTATGTATAGAGTCACAATGGTAACTCCCAACATGGCCATGTAACATGTCTAAGATCATGGAATTGTCACCGCAATGCCATTCTGGCATTGGGGAGATAATTCCATGATCCCCGGGTCTCTAGCACAGAACCCGGGTACTGCCAAACTACCTTTCCCGGGGTTTCACTGCAGCTGCTGCCAACCCCTCAGACAGGTTTCTGCCCTCCTGGGGTCCAGCCAGGCAAGGCCCAGGAAGGCAGAACAAAGGACTTCCTCAGAGAGAGGGTGTTACTGTAGGAAAGTACCATCTTGCCTGGCATGTTACCCCCATTTTTCACTGTATATATGTTGTTTTAGTTGTATGTGTCACTGGGACCCTGGTAACCCAGGGCCCCAGTGCTCATAAGTGTGCCTGAATGTGTTACCTGTGTAGTGACTAACTGTCTCACTGAGGCTCTGCTAATCAGAACCTCAGTGGTTATGCTCTCTCATTTCTTTCCAAATTGTCACTAACAGGCTAGTGACCATTTTTACCAATTTACATTGGCTTACTGGAACACCCTTATAATTCCCTAGTATATGGTACTGAGGTACCCAGGGTATTGGGGTTCCAGGAGATCCCTATGGGCTGCAGCATTTCTTTTGCCACCCATAGGGAGCTCTGACAATTCTTACACAGGCCTGCCACTGCAGCCTGAGTGAAATAACGTCCACGTTATTTCACAGCCATTTTTCACTGCACTTAAGTAACTTATAAGTCACCTATATGTCTAACCTTTACCTGGTAAAGGTTAGGTGCAAAGTTACTTAGTGTGAGGGCACCCTGGCACTAGCCAAGGTGCCCCCACATTGTTCAGAGCCAATTCCCTGAACTTTGTGAGTGCGGGGACACCATTACACGCGTGCACTACATATAGGTCACTACCTATATGTAGCTTCACAATGGTAACTCCGAATATGGCCATGTAACATGTCTATGATCATGGAATTGCCCCCTCTATGCCATCCTGGCATAGTTGGCACAATCCCATGATCCCAGTGGTCTGTAGCACAGACCCTGGTACTGCCAAACTGCCCTTCCTGGGGTTTCACTGCAGCTGCTGCTGCTGCCAACCCCTCAGACAGGCAGCTGCCCTCCTGGGGTCCAGCCAGGCCTGGCCCAGGATGGTAGAACAAAGAACTTCCTCTGAGAGAGGGTGTGACACCCTCTCCCTTTGGAAAATGGTGTGAAGGCAGGGGAGGAGTAGCCTCCCCCAGCCTCTGGAAATGCTTTGTTGGGCACCGATGTGCCCAATTCTGCATAAGCCAGTCTACACCGGTTCAGGGACCCCTTAGCCCCTGCTCTGGCGCGAAACTGGACAAAGGAAAGGGGAGTGACCACTCCCCTGACCTGCACCTCCCCTGGGAGGTGTCCAGAGCTCCTCCAGTGTGCTCCAGACCTCTGCCATCTTGGAAACAGAGGTGCTGCTGGCACACTGGACTGCTCTGAGTGGCCAGTGCCACCAGGTGACGTCAGAGACTCCTTGTGATAGGCTCCTTCAGGTGTTGCTAGCCTATCCTCTCTACTAGGTAGCCAAACCCTCTTTTCTGGCTATTTAGGGTCTCTGTCTCTGGGGAAACTTCAGATAACGAATGCATGAGCTCAGCCGAGTTCCTCTGCATCTCTCTCTTCACCTTCTGATAAGGAATCGACCGCTGACCGCGCTGGAAGCCTGCAAACCTGCAACATAGTATCAAAGACGACTACTGCAACTCTGTAACGCTGATCCTGCCGCCTTCTCGACTGTTTTCCTGCTTGTGCATGCTGTGGGGGTAGTCTGCCTCCTCTCTGCACCAGAAGCTCCGAAGAAATCTCCTGTGGGTCGACGGAATCTTCCCCCTACAACCGCAGGCACCAAAAAGCTGCATTACCGGTCCCTTGGGTCTCCTCTCAGCACGACGAGCGAGGTCCCTCGAATCCAGCGACTCTGTCCAAGTGACCCCCACAGTCCAGTGACTCTTCAGCCCAAGTTTGGTGGAGGTAAGTCCTTGCCTCACCTCGCTGGGCTGCATTGCTGGGAACCGCGACTTTGCAGCTACTCCGGCCCCTGTGCACTTCCGGCGGAAATCCTTTGTGCACAGCCAATCCTGGGTCCACGGCACTCTAACCTGCATTGCACGACTTTCTAAAGTGGTCTCCGGCGACGTGGGACCCCTTTGTGCAACTTTGGCGAGCACCGTTTCACACATCCTCGTAGTGCCTGTTTCTGGCACTTCTCCGGGTGCTACCTGCTTCAGTTAGGGCTCCTTGTTTTGCTCGACGTCTCTTCTCTCTTCAGGTCCAATTTGCGACCTCCTGGTCCCTCCTGGGCCCCAGCAGCGTCCAAAAACGCCAAACGCACGATTTGCGTCTAGCAAGGCTTGTTGACGTCCTTCCGGCGGGAAAACACTTCTGCACGACTCTCCAAGGCGAGAGGGATCCGTCCACCAAAGGGAAAGTCTCTAGCCCTTTTCGTTCCTGCAGAAACCTCAGCTTCTTCTGTCCAGTTGAAGCTTCTTTGCACCCGCAGCTGGCATTTCCTGGGCATCTGCCCATCTCCGACTTGCTTGTGACTTTTGGACTTGGTCCCCTTGTTCCACAGGTACCCTAGATTGGAAATCCACAGTGTTGCATTGCTGGTTTGTGTCTTTCCTGCATTATTCCTCTAACACGATTCCTTTGTCCTTAGGGGAACTTTAGTGCACTTTGCACTCACTTTTCAGGGTCTTGGGGAGGGTTATTTTTCTAACTCTCACTATTTTCTAATAGTCCCAGCGACCCTCTACAAGGTCACATAGGTTTGGGGTCCATTCGTGGTTCGCATTCCACTTTTGGAGTATATGGTTTGTGTTGCCCCTATCCCTATGTTTCCCCATTGCATCCTATTGTAACTATACATTGTTTGCACTGTTTTCTAAGACTATACTGCATATTTTTGCTATTGTGTATATATATCTTGTGTATATTTCCTATCCTCTCACTGAGGGTACACTCTAAGATACTTTGGCATATTGTCATAAAAATAAAGTACCTTTATTTTTAGTATAACTGTGTATTGTGTTTTCTTATGATATTGTGCATATGACACTAGGTGGTACTGTAGTAGCTTCACACGTCTCCTAGTTCAGCCTAAGCTGCTCTGCTAAGCTACCATTATCTATCAGCCTAAGCTGCTAGACACCCTATACACTAATAAGGGATAACTGGGCCTGGTGCAAGGTGCAAGTACCCCTTGGTACTCACTACAAGCCAGTCCAGCCTCCTACATTGGTTGTGCAGTGGTGGGATAAGTGCTTGAGACTACTTACCACTCTTGTCATTGTACTTTTCATAAGAGAAAAATATACAAAACAAGGTCAGTGTATATACACATAGCCAAAAAGTTTTGCATTTCCTCTTTTCACTCTTTTCTAAGTGCTCCTACAGTTACATCTTCTCCCTTTGGAAAAAGGTGTCAGGGCTGGGGAGGAGTAGTCTCCCCCAGCCTCTGGAAATGCTTTGATGGGTAAAGATGGTGCCCATCTCTGCATAAGCCAGTCTACATCGGTTCAGGGTTCCCCCAGCCCTGCTCTGGCACGAAACTGGACAAAGGAAAGGGGAGTGACCACTCCCCTGACCTGCACCTCCCAGGGGAGGTGCCCAGAGCTCCTCCAGCGTGCCCCAGACCTCTGCCATCTTGGATTCAGAGGTGTGCTGGCACACTGGACTGCTCTGAGTGGTGAGGGCCAGCAGGTGATGGCAGAGACTCCTTCTGACAGGCTCTTACCTGTCTTACTAGCCTATCCTCCTTCCTAGGTAGCCAAACCTTCTTTTCTGGCTATTTAGGGTCTCTGCTTTGGGGAATTCTTCAGATATCGAATGCAAGAGCTCACCAGAGTTCCTCTGCATCTCCCTCTTCACCTTCTGCCAAAGGATCGACCACTGACTGCTCAGGACGCCTGCAAAACCGCAACAAAGTAGCAAAGACGACTACTGCAACCTTGTATCGCTTCATCCTGCCGGCTTTCTCGCCTTTTTCCTGGTGGTGCATGCTCTGGGGGTAGCCTGCCTCATTCTTGCACCAGGAGCTCTGAAGAAATCGCCCGTGGGTCGACTGAATCTTCCCCCTGCAACCACAGACAACAAAAGACTGCATCACCGGTCCTCTGGGTCCCCTCTCAGCATGGCGAGCGTGGTCCCTGGAACTCAGCAACTCTGTCCAAGTTACTCCCACAGTCCAGTGACTCTTCAGTCCAAGTTTGGTGGAGGTAAGTCCTTGCCTCCCCACTCTAGACTGCATTGCTGGGTACCACGTGATTTGCAGCTGCTCCGGCTCCTGTGCACTCTTCCAGGATTTCCTTCGTGCACAGCTAAGCCTGGGTCCCTGACACTCTAACCTGCAGTGCACAACCTTCTGAGTTGTCCTCCGGCGTCGTGGGACTCCTTTTTGTGACTTCGGGTGGACTCTGGTTCACTCCTCTTCTAAGTGCCTGTTGTGGTACTTCTGCGGGTGCTGCCTGCTTCTGTGAGGGCTCCCTGACTTGCTGGGTGCCCCCTCTGTCTCCTCATCCAAGTGGCGATATCCTGGTCCCTCCTGGGCCACAGCAGCATCCAAAAACCCTAACTGCAACCCTTGCAGCTAGCAAGGCTTGTTTGCAGTCTTTCTGGGTGGGAACACCTCTGCAAAATTCTTCAGGACGTGGGACATCCATCCTCCAAAGGGGAAGTTCCTAGTCCTCTTCGTTCCTGCAAAACACAAAGCTTCTTCCATCCAGTGGCAGCTCCTTTGCACCCTCAGCTGGCATTTCCTGGGCATCTGCCCACTCTCGACACTGTCGCGACTCTTGGACTTGGTCCCCTTGTTTCACAGGTACTCAGGTACGGAAATCCACTGTTGTTGCTTTGCTGGTGTTGGTTTTCCTTGCAGAATCCCCCTATCACAACTTCTGTGCTCTCTGGGGGTTGTAGGTGCACTTTACACCTACCTTACAGGGTCTTGGGGTGGGCTATTTTTCTAACCCTCACTGTTTTCTTACAGTGCCAGCGACCCTCTACAAGCTCACATAGGTTTGGGGTCCATTTGTGGTTCGCATTCCACTTTTGGAGTATATGGTTTGTGTTGCCCCTATACCTATGTGCTCCTATTGCAATCTATTGTGACTTTACACTGCTTGCATTACTTCCTTTTGCTATTACTGCATATTTTTGGTATTGCGTACATATATCTTGTGTATATTTGGCATCCTCATACTGAGGGTACTCACTGAGATACTTTTGGCATATTGTCATAAAAATAAAGTACCTTTATTTTTAGTATATCTGTGTATTGTGTTTTCTTATGATATTGTGCATATCACACCAGAGGTATAGTAGGAGCTTTGCATGTCTCCTAGTTCAGCCTAAGCTGCTCTGCTATAGCTACCTTCTATCAGCTTAAGCTGCTAGAAACACCTCTTCTACACTAATAAGGGATAACTGGACCTGGTACAGAGTGTAAGTACCCCTTGGTACCCACTACAAGCCAGGCCAGCCTCCTACAATCTCCCTCTTCATATTTAGTTACATTCCCATTAGGGATTCTTAGGATGTCAGCTTTCTCTCTGACCCTATTTAAGTTGCTGCCCCCATTGATGGAACTTAAACCCATCTCTTTTTTTCCCCTTTCTATGGCTAGGAGCTGCTTCTCCAAAGCCAATCTTTTGGCCATCCTGGCTAACAGGATGTCCTCTTCATTGAGGCTGTCCTCAATGCTTCCAGAGTTACTGGTCTCCCCTGTGGAAGAATCAGATTATCTGACTATTATTTGTGGAGTCAGGGTTTTGGCAACCCTGTTCTCCCAAATTAGGACCGGAGGGGTGAGTTCTTCCTCCTGTTCACTAATTTCCCCCATCTGAAGGAGTATCCTCCAACTCAGAGGGGTGGTCCCTTGTGAACTCTGCCAAAAGCTTCTGGAGCTTTACTTTGGTAGGGTTGGACCCAGTTTTTATGTTTTTTAGCTTACAGAGTGACCGTAACTCTGACATCCTTAGATGCACGTAAAGGGTGGGGTTGAGTTCCACCACCATCTCATCTGCCCTAGACATTATCACTCTAAAAGTTGGGATTACTTTTTAAGAATCTACAAACTACTTCAAGAACTTAAATCCAAACTTTTACAAACTTTTAAACTCTAAAAGAAATGCTCACATGGACTTACACAAGGCCCTAGCAGGACTTTTAATAATTTAGAAAAATAGTCAAATTGCAAAAATCAATTTCTAATGACAATATATGGAATTTAGTTGTGTGCTCAGGTATTGGCTGAGTAGTCCAGCAAATACAAAGTCTTAGACCCCATCGCTGATCCACCAATGTAGGAAGTTGGCTCTGTATATACAATCTCAAAGTGAGAGATAGTGTGCACAGGGTCCAGGGGTTCCCCTTAGAGGTTGATAGTGGCAAATTAAGATAATACTTGTAGGAAAGTACCATCTTGCCTGGCATGTTACCCCCAATTTTTACTTTTGTGTCAGTTTGTTTTTGCCTGTCTCACTGGGATCCTGCTAGCCAGGACCCCAGGGCTCATAGTTGTGGCCTGAATGTGTTCCCTGTGTGGTGCCTAACTGTGTCACTGAGGCTCTGCTAACCAGAACCTCAGTGCTTATTGTAGGAGGCTGGACTGGCTTCTAGTGAGTACCTAGGGGTACTTGCACCTTGCACCAGGCCCAGTTATCCCTTATTAGTGTATAGGGTGTCTAGCAGCATAGGCTGATAGATAATGGTAGCTTAGCAGAGCAGCTTAGGCTGAACTAGGAGACGAGTGAAGCTCCTACAGTACCACTAGTGTCATATGCACAATATCATAAGAAAACACAATACACAGATATACTAAAAATAAAGGTACTTTATTTTTATGACAATATGCCAAAAATATCTCAGTGAGTACCCTCAGTATGAGGATAGCAAATATACACAAGATATATGTACACAATACCAAAATATGCAGTAATAGTATTAGAAAACAGTGCAAACAATGTATAGTTACAATAGGATGCAATGGGGACACATAGGGATAGGGGCAACACAAACCATATACTCCAAAAGTGGAATACGAACCACGAATGGACCCCAAACCTATGTGACCTTGTAGAGGGTCGATGGGACTATTAGAAAATAGTAAGGGTTAGAAAAATAGCCCACCCCAAGACCCTGAAAAGTGAGTGCAAAGTGCACTAAAGTTCCCCAAAGGACATAGAAGTCGTGATAGGGGAATTCTGCAGGAAAGACACAAATCAGCAATGCAACAACAATGGATTTCCAGTCGAGGGTACCTGTGGAACAAGGGGACCAAGTCCAAAAGTCACAAGCAAGTTGGAGACGGGCAGATGCCCAGGAAATGCCAGCTGTGGGTGCAAAGAAGCTGCTACTGGACAGTAGAAGCTTCAGATTCTGCAAGAACGACAAGGGCTAGGAACTTCCCCTTTGGAGGACGGATCCCCCACGCCGTGGAGAGTCGTGCAGAAGTCTTTTCCTGAAGAAAGACCGCCAACAAGCCTTGCTAGCTGCAAATCATGCGGTAAGGGTTTTTGGATGCTGCTGTGGCCCAGGAGGGACCAGGATGTCGCCAATTGCGTCTGGGGACAGAGGGGGCGTCGAGGAAGACAAGGAGCCCTCTCAGCAGCAGGCAGCACCCGCAGAAGTTCCCAAAACAGGCACTATGAAGATGCGTGAAACGGTGCTCACCCGAAGTCGCACAAAGGAGTCCCACGTCGCCGGAGGACAACTTAGGAGGTCATGCAATGTAGGTTAGAGTGCCGTGGACCCAGGCTGGAATGTGCACAAAGGATTTCCGCCGGAAGTGCACGGAGGCCGGAGTAGCTGCAAAAGTCGCTGTTCCCAGCAATGCAGTCTGGCGTGGGGAGGCAAGGACTTACCTCCACCAAACTTGGACTGAAGAGTCACTGGACTGTGGGAGTCACTTGGACAGAGTTGCTGGATTCGAGGGACCTCGCTCGTCGTGCTGAGAGGAGACCCAGGGTACCGGTGATGCAGTTCTTTGGTGCCTGCGGTTGCAGGGGGACGATTCCGTCGACCCACGGGAGATTTCTTCGGAGCTTCTAGTGCAGAGAGGAGGCAGACTACCCCCACAGCATGCACCGCCAGGAAAGCAGTCGAGAAGGTGGCTGGATCAGCGTTACAGAGTTGCAGTAGTCGTCTTTGCTACTTTGTTGCAGTTTTGCAGGCTTCCAGCGCGGTCAGCAGTCGATTCCTTGGCAGAAGGTGAAGAGAGAGATGCAGAGGAACTCGGATGAGCTCTTGCATTCGTTATCTAAGGAATCCCAAGAGACAGAGACCCTAAATAGCCAGAAAAGAGGGTTTGGCTACCTAGGAGAGAGGATAGGCTAGCAACACCTGAAGGAGCCTATCAGAAGGAGTCTCTGACGTCACCTGATGGCACTTGCCACTCAGAGCAGTCCAGTGTGCCAGCAGCACCTCTGTTTCCAAGATGGCAGAGGTCTGGAGCACACTGGAGGAGCTCTAGGCACCTCCCATGGGAGGTACAGGTCAGGGGAGTGGTCACTCCCCTTTCCTTTGTCCAGTTTCGCGCCAGAGCAGGGCTGAGGGGTCCCTGAACCGGTGTAGACTGGCTTATGCAGAAATGGGCACCATGTGTGCCCATGAAAGCATTTCCAGAGGCTGGGGGAGGCTACTCCTCCCCTGCCTTCACACCATTTTCCAAAGGGAGAGGGTGTAACACCCTCTCTCAGAGGAAGTCCTTTGTTCTGCCATCCTGGGCCAGGCCTGGCTGGACCCCAGGAGGGCAGAAGCCTGTCTGAGGGGTTGGCAGCAGCAGCAGCTGCAGTGAAACCCCGGGAAAGGCAGTTTGTCAGTACCAGGGTCTGTGCTACAGACCACTGGGATCATGGGATTGTGCCACCTATGCCAGGATGGCATAGAGGGGGCAATTCCATGATCATAGACATGTTACATGGCCATATTCGGAGTTACCATTGTGAAGCTACATATAGGTAGTGACCTATATATGTAGTGCACGCGTGTAATGGTGTCCCCGCACTCACAAAGTCCGGGGAATTGGCCCTGAACAATGTGGGGGCACCTTGGCTAGTGCCAGGGTGCCCTCACACTAAGTAACTTTGCACCTAACCTTTACCAGGTAAAGGTTAGACATATAGATGACTTATAAGTTACTTAAGTGCAGTGTAAAATGGCTGTGAAATAACGTGGACGTTATTTCACTCAGGCTGCAGTGGCAGGCCTGTGTAAGAATTGTCAGAGCTCCCTATGGGTGGCAAAAGAAATGCTGCAGCCCATAGGGATCTCCTGGAACCCCAATACCCTGGGTACTTCAGTACCATATACTAGGGAAATATAAGGGTGTTCCAGTATGCCAATGTAAATTGGTAAAATTGGTCACTAGCCTGTTAGTGACAATTTGTAAAGAGAGAGGATAACCACTGAGGTTCTGGTTAGCAGAGCCTCAGTGAGACAGTTAGGCATCACACAGGGAACACATACCTATAGGTCACAAACTTATGAGCACTGGGGTCCTGACTAGCAGGGTCCCAGTGACACATAACAAACATACTGAAAACATAGGGTTTTCACTATGAGCACTGGGCCCTGGCTAGCAGGATACCAGTGAGAAAGTGAAAACACCCTGACATACACTCACAAACAGGCCAAAAGTGGGGGTAACAAGGCTAGAAAGAGGCTACTTTCTCACACTTATGCTCTCTCTGCCTTTAAAATTGTCACTGCAGTCCAGTGACCATTTTTACCAATTCTGATTGGCACACTGGAACACCCTTATAGTTCCCTAGTATATGGTACCTAGGTACCCAGGGTAATAGGGTTCCAGGAGATCCCTATGGGCTGCAGCATTTCTTTTGCCACCCATAGGGAGCTCAGACCAATATTACACAGGACTGCCACTGCAGCCTGAGTGAAATAATGGCCATGCTATTTCGAGCCATTCTACACTGCACTTAAGTAACTTATAAGTCATTTATATGTCTAACCCTTACTTGGTGAAGGTTAGGTGCAAAGTTACTAAGTGTGAGGGCACCCT
The DNA here is from genome assembly GCF_031143425.1 of Pleurodeles waltl. Classification (NCBI taxonomy): domain Eukaryota; kingdom Metazoa; phylum Chordata; class Amphibia; order Caudata; family Salamandridae; genus Pleurodeles; species Pleurodeles waltl. The sequence goes on from NC_090446.1 coordinate 147,587,924, forward strand.
GGCACTATCCAAGATGCCCCCACATAGTTCAGGGCAATTTCCACGGACTTTCTGAGTCCGGGGACACCAATACACAGATGCACTACATGTAGGTCAATACCTATATGTAGCTTCACAATGGTAACTCCGAATATGGCCATGTAACATGTCTAGGATCATGGAATTGCCCCCCGTGCCAAATCTGGTATTGGGGTGCCAATCCCCTGCAACCCCAGAGGTCCATCATGGACCCCGGGTACTGACAAACCAGCTCTCTGGGGTTTTCACTGCAGCTACCGCTGCTGCTAACCCACAGACAGGCTTCTGCCCTCCTGGTGTCTGGGCAGCCCAGTCCCAGGAAGGCAGAACAAAGGATTTCTTCTGAGAGAGGCTGTTACACCCTCTCCCTTTGGAAATAGGTGTTAAGGGCCTGAGAGGAGTAGCCTCTCCTGGCCTCTGGGAGTGCTTTGAAGGGCACAGATTGTGCCCTCCTTGCATAAATCAGTCTACACCGGTTCAGGGAACCCTCAGCCCTGCTCTGGCGTGAAACTGGACGACTCCCCTGTCCATCACTACCCCAGGGGTGGTGCACAGAGCTCCTCCAGTGTGTCCCAGACCTCTGCCATCTTGAATCCAGAGATGTGAGGTCACAATGGAGGCCTCTGAGTGGCCAGTGCCAGCAGGTGACATCAGAGACCCCTCCTGATAAGTGCTTACCTGAATAGGTGTCCAATCCTCCTCTGAGGGCTATTTAGGGTCTCTCCTGTGGGCTTTTCCTCAGACAACTAATGCAAGAGCTCACCAGAGTTCCTCTGCATCTCCCTCTTTGACTTCTGCCAAGGATCAACCGCTGACTGCTCCAGGACGCCTGCAAAACTGCAACAAAGTAGCAAGACGACTATTAGCAACATTGTAGCGCCTCATCCTGCCGGCTTTCTCAACTGTTTCCCGGTGGTGCATGCTCTGAGGGCTGTCTGCCTTCACCCTGCACTGGAAGCCAAGAAGAAATCTCCCGTGGGTCGACGGAATCTTCCCCCTGCTAACGCAGGCACCAAACTTCTGCATCACCGGTCCGCTGGGTCCCCTCTCATCCTGACGAGCATGGTTCCTGGAACACAGGAGCTGGATCTAAGTGACCCCGACAGTACAGTGGTCCAGCTGTCCAAATTTGATGGAGGTAAGTCCTTGCCTCCCCACGTCAGAGAGTAATCCTGTGTACTGTGTGAACTGCAGCTGCTAGGGCCTCTGTGCACATTTGCAAGGAAACATTTGACGGCAAATTAGATTGCCGCGCCACTAATGCTTCTGTCGATGGGATCGTCGATGAAGAGCTCTGGAGCTTACCCGTTGATGAGTGTGTCAACGATAGAGACTTCACCTTTTTCCCCGCCGACGGTCTCTTTGTAATCTTTAAGGTGTGAGCAGGTGACGGACCGTATTTTAAGCTCACCAACGTTATGGTTGTAGCTGACAGCGGAGATGAAGTAATAATCATTGGCGACGACGGAGCTGTAAATGTGTCCGTCGCTGTTGTCGTCGATGAAGGAAGACCTGCCGTCGACGATGCGGTCATCGACGGCGCCGTCGACGGAGTGGAAATCTTGGATGTTGACGGTGGTAGGGAACTTGAAGATCTTTTGAGCTTTTTTTAAGTGGTAGCAAGAGTAGATGGCTCAGAATGAACCTTACCACTATGTTCCCTGGATGTTGATGGGTGTTCCTCAGGTCTGTCCTTAAACACATGCAGCTTCTTAGCTGACTTACTGCTCTTGGGGGAGAAGCTCTCCACAGACCTTTTCCTCTTTCTTGAGGCCACTGATGTATCGCTGTCCTCCTCCTCAGAGAAAGTTTCTCCTGAGTTTCGCTTTTGAAGCCAAAGCAGGAGTCTGGCTTCTCTGTCTCTGAGAGTCTTATTAGGAAATGTCCTGCAGATCTTACAATCCTTGACCCTATGTTCAGGATGGAGACAGTATATGCAGTCTTTGTGAGGGTCTTCACAATGAAGCCTTAACTTTCCACAGGTACCACAAGGTCTAAACAAACCTTTTCTAGCTGTAGACATGATGGAACAAGAACTAAAGCCAAGAGTGAAAGCTGAACAATATCTCCTGAAGAGAAAGTAAACTGAGCAGAGGAGACTCCCTTACACACAACGTGCAGTAGAAAATCTGAGAGACTGAGCCTCTGTGCTGAGGATTCTAAAGGGGTGGTCTCGCCTGATTGGCTGAGTTTTGGGCCTTTTCTAATGAGGCTGATAGCTGGAAAAGTGAATGTATTTTTGCCATTGACTACAATGAAAAAAAAAAAGGGGAATTTATCTGTTTATTGCTTTCTATGTACCGTGGGACTCACACTTCGACGACGGGGAATAATTCAAGCATGTGAATCTATGAAAGATACCAATACTGGAGAACCACAGTTACAGGTAAGTAACTTATTTTCATTTGGTTAAAATGGCAATAAGCTATTTTAAAAGTGGACACTGCAAAAATTAACAGTTCCTGGGGGAGGTAAGTTTGGTTAGTTTTCTCAGGTAAGTAAAGCACTTACACAGTCAGTCTCCTGGGCATAGGCAGTCCACCGTAGGGGGTTCAAGGCTACCCCAAAGCCACAGCACCAGCAATACAGGGCCGGTCAGGTGCAGGGGTCAAAGGAGGACCCAAAACACATAGGCGCCTATGAAGAACAGGGGTGATCCAGTCCTAGTCTGCTAGCAGGTAAGTACCTGTGTCCTCGGGGAGCAGACCAGGGAGGTTTTGTAGAGCACTGGGACACACACACACACATGCACACAAAACACACCCTCAGTGGCACAGGGGCGGCTGGGTGCAGCGTGCAAAGCAGGCAACGGGTTTGCTATAGAAAGCAATGGAGGGACCAGGGGGTCAATAAGGCGATGCAGACAGGGCACAGGGGGGCTTCTCAGGCCATCCACCGGATGGGCTGGGCTAGGATAAGGGACGCCTGCTGGTCACTCCTGCACTGGTAGATGGTTCCTCTCGTCCTGGGGGCTGCGGGTGCAGTGCTTGGTCCAGGTGTCGGGTTCCTTTGTTTCCAGGCAGTCGCGGTCAGGGGGAGCCTCTGGATCTTCTCTGCAGGCATCACTGTAGGGATGCATAGAGGTCGATTCAGGGTGTCCACGTCGTTGGAGCCGCCTGGGAGTCCTCTCTGCGGTGTTGGTTCTCCTGAACTCGAGCAGGGGGCGTCGGGTGCAGAGTGTGAAGACTCACGCTTCTGGCGGGAAGGGAAAGTCTCTTTAAAGTTGTTTCAAAGTTGCAAAGTTGTTGTAGTTTCTGAACAGTGCTGCTGTTCACGGGACCTTCTAGGTCTTTTAGGTGCAGGGCAAAGGTCTGAGTCCTCAGAGGTCGTTGGTCCTGCTGGATGTGTCACTGTGCAGGTTCTTTACGTCTGGTGACGGGCCAGTAGGGCTGGGCCCAAGTCAGTTGGTATCTCCGTTGTCTCTGCGGGTCTTTCAGGGCACCAGTCCTTCTTCTTTATTCAGGTTGCAGGAATCTGTTTTCCTGGGTTCAGGGTTGCCCCTAAATGCTACATTTAGGGGTGTGTTTAGGTTTGGGGAGCAGTAGCCAATGGCTACTGTCCTTGAGGGTGGCTACACCATCTTTGTGCCTCCTCCCAGAGGGGAGGGGCGCACATCCCTATTCCTTTTGGGGGAATCCTCCAAACTTAAGATGGAGGATTTCTAAAGGCAGGGGTCACCTCAGCTCAGGGCACCTTAGGGGCTGTCCTGACTGGTAGGTGACTTCTCCTTGTTTTTTTCATTATCTCCTCCGGACTTGCGGCCAAAAGTGGGGGCTATGTCCGGAGGGGCGGGCATCCCCACTAGCTGGGATGTACTGGGGGGTTGGAACAACAGGCAGGAGCCTTTGAGGCTCACCGCCAGGTGCTACAGTTCCTGCAGGGGGAGGTGAGAAGAACCTCCACCCAGTACAGGCTTTGTTCTTGGCCACAGAGTGACAAAGGCACTCACCCAATGTGGCCAGAAACACGTCTGGTTGTGGCAGGCTGGAAGAAACTGGTCGGCCTAGCACTAGAAGTCAGACTGGTATTCTGGGGGCATCTCTAAGATGCCCCCGGAGTGTATTTTACAATAAAACCCACACTGGCATCAGTGTGCATTTATTGTGCTGAGATGTTTGATACCAAACTTCCCAGATTTCAGTGTAGCCATAATGGAGCTGTGGAGTTTGTAACTGACAGACTCCCAGACCATATACTCTTTTATGGCTACCCTGCACTTACAATGTCTATGGTTTGGCTTTGACACTGTAGGGGCATAGTGCTCATGCAACTATGCCCTCACCTATGGTATAGTGCACCCTGCCTTAGGGCTGAAAGGCCTGCTAGAGGAGTGACTTACCTATGCCACAGGCAGTGGGATGTGGGCATGGCACCCTGAGGGGAGTGCCATGTCGACATAGTCATTTTCTCCCCATCAGCAGAAACAAGCTGTGAGGCAGTGTGCATGTGCTGAGTGAGGGGTCCCCGGGGTGGCATAATCCAAGCTGCAGCCCCTAGAGACCTTCCCTGGCCACAGGGCCCTTGGCACCAGGGGTACCATTTACAAGGGACTTATCTGTGTGCCAGGGCTGTGCCAATTGTGGGAACAAAGGTACAGTTTAGGAAAAGAACACTGGAGCTGGGGCCTGGTTAGCAGGGTCCCAGCACACTTGCAATAATAACTGGCAAACTGGCATCAACAAAAGGTAAAAAGATAGGGGGTAACCATGCCAAGGAAGACATTTCCTTACAGTGCATTTGCTACGGGAAACTGTGTATGAGCTGCCCTTTGTGGATAATGCAGCTCTTAACTCAACATTGGGTATACCACCGAAAGCTGCTGCCTCAGCTGGAGCTCAGGCTTCGGAACATGAGTGCTCTATGGTTTTCCTTGGAAACAATTTGGATATTGACTTTTGAATTTGATGTTATTGGTGCCACTGTGATGTTTTAAATTGCCCCTTTTACCCTATGCTCGTGTCTTTTTAACTTGTCATTTTTTACATTCATGTGTATATGCTTTTATGAATTGATTTTAGTAGCTTTTATTTCATTTTAGGCTTTGAACCTCCTTTGAACCGGCAAGGAGAGGGTGTTGTACAGCTATTTTAGCCATATTTTAGACACTTTATTTTAGCAAACTATGCCTGCACTTTAGCCCAGTTACATTTTATTCAGCATTGTTTCATTTTTCGAGCATTAGTCAGATTTGTGGTGTAGTTTTATTTTCTCTATCTAGTTGTTCTTTCACCTAGGAAATCAATATGTTCTTAGCAGTGCCCTTTATGCTTTCCTCCAGGAGGCAGTCAGATAGGGTTGCCAGCAAAAGTGGTACGCTGCGTCTTCGACATTCACAGAAACATACATACCCTTACTTGGGGACCCTTTCTTGGAACGCCAGTTGCTTTATTATAAAACACTTCTTTGTCCCATACTGTAGGAGGCTGGCCTAGCTTGTAGTGGGTACCAAGGGGTACTTACACTCTGAACCAGGTCCAGTTATCCCTTATTAGTGTAGAAGAGGTGTTTCTAGCAGCTTAGGCTGATAGAAGGTAGCTATAGCAGAGCAGCTTAGGCTGAACTAGGAGACATGCAAAGCTCCTACTATACCACTGGTGTCATATGCACAATATCATAAGAAAACACAATACACAGATATACTAAAAATAAAGGTACTTTATTTTCATGACAATATGCCAAAAGTGTCTCAGTGAGTACCCTCAGTATGAGGATGCTAAATATACACAAGATATTTGTACACAAAACCAAAAAGATGCAGTAATAGCAAAAGGAAGTAATGCAAGCAATGTAAAGTTACAGTAGATTGCAATGGGAGCACATAGGTATACGGGCAACACAAACCATATACTCCAAAAGTGGAATGCGAACCACGAATGGACCCCAAACCTATGTGAGCTTCTACTGTAACAGTCGCTGGGACTGTAAGAAAACAGTGAGGGTTAGAAAAATAGCCCACCCCAAGACCCTGTAAGATAGGTGTAAAGTGCACCTACAACCCCCAGAGAGCACAGAAGTCGTGATAGGGGGATTCTGCAAGGTAAACCAACACCAGCAATACAACAACAATGGATTTCCGGACCTGAGTACCAATAAGACAAGGGGACCAACTCCAAGAGTCGCAACAGTGTCGAGAGTGGGCAGATGCCCAGGAAATGCCAGCTGAGGGTGCAAAGGAGCTGCCACTGGATGGAAGAAGCTTGGTGTTTTGCAAGAAAGAAGAGGACTAGGAACTTCCCCTTTGGAGGATGGATGTCCCACCTCGTGAAGAAGCTTGCAGAGGTGTTCCCACGCAGAAAGACTTGCTAGCTGCAAGGGTCGTGGTTAGGGTTTTTGGATGCTGCTGTGGCCCAGGAGGGACCAGGATGTCGCCACTTGGATGAGGAGACAGAGGGGGCACCCAGCAAGCCACGGAGCCCTCACAAAAGCAGGCAGCACCCGCAGAAGTACCGGAACAGGCACTTAGAAGAGGAGTGAACTGGAGTCCACCCGAAGTCAGAAAAGGGCGTCCCACGATGCCGGAGGACAACTCAGAAGGTTGTGCACTGCAGGTTAGAGTGCCGGGGACCCGGGCTTGGCTGTGCACGAAGGAAATCCTGGAAGAGTGCACAGGAGCTGGAGCAGCTGCAAATCACGCTGTACCCAGCAATGCAGTCTAGCGTGGGGAGGCAAGGACTTACCTCCACCAAACTTGGACTGAAGAGTCACTGGACTGTGGGAGTCACTTGGACAGAGTTGCTGAGTTCCAGGGCCCACGCTCGTTGTGCTGAGAGGGGACCAAGAGGACCGGTGATGCAATCTTTTGTTGCCTGCGGTTGCAGGGGGAAAATTCCGTCGACCCACGGGAGATTTCTTCAGAGCTCCTGGTGCAAGAAGGAGGCAGGCTACCCCCAGAGCATGCACCACCAGGAAACAGTTGAGAAAGCCGGCAGGATGAAGCGATACAAGGTTGCAGTAGTCATCTTTGCTAGTTTCTTGCGGTTTTGCAGGCGTCCTGAGCAGTCAGCGGTCGATCCTTTGGCAGAAGGTGAAGAGGGAGATGCAGAGGAACTCTGGTGACCTCTTGCATTCGGTATCTGAAGAATTCCCCAAAGCAGAGACCCTAAATAGCCAGAAAAGGAGGTTTGGCTACCTAGGAAGGAGGATAGGCTAGTAAGAAAGATAAGAGCCTATCAGAAGGAGTCTCTGATGTCACCTGCTGGCCCTGGCCACTCTGAGCAGTCCAGTGTGCCAGCACACCTCTGAATCCAAGATGGCAGCGGTCTGGGGCACGCTGGAGGAGCTCTGGGCGCCTCCCCTGGGAGGTGCAGGTCAGGGGAGTGGTCACTCCCCTTTCCTTTGTCCAGTTTCGTGCCAGAGAAGGGCTGGGGGATCCCCGAACCGGTGTAGACTGGCTTATGCAGAGATGGGCACCATCTGTGCCCATCAAAGCATTTCTAGAGGCTGGGGGAGGCTACTCCTCCCCAGCCCTGACACCTTTTTCCAAAGGGAGAGGGTGTAACACCCTCTCTCTGAGGAAGTCCTTTGTTCTGCCTTCCTGGGCCAGGCCTGGCTGGACCCCAGGAGGGCAGAAACCTATCTGAGGGGTTGGCAGCAGCAGCAGCAGCAGCTGCAGTGAAACCCCGGGAAAGGCAGTTTGCTAGTACCCGGGTTCTGTGCTAGAGACCCGGGGGATCATGGAATTGTCTCCCCAATGCCAGAATGGCATTGGGGTGACAATTCCATGATCTTTTACATGTTACATGGCCATGTTCGGAGTTACCATTGTGGCGCTATACATAGGTAGTGACCTATGTATAGTGCACGCGTGAAATGGTGTCCCCGCACTCACAACGTCTGGGGAATTTGCCCTGAACGATGTGGGGGCATCTTGGATAGTGCGAGGGTGCCCACACACTAAGTAACTTTGCACCCAACCTTCACCAGGTGAAGGTTAGACATATAGGTGACTTATAAGTTACTTAAGTGCATTGGTAAATGGCTGTGAAATAACGTGGACGTTATTTCACTCAGGCTGCACTGGCAGGCCTGTGTAAGAATAGTCAGATCTCCCTATGGGTGGCAAAAGAAATGCTGCAGCCCATAGGGATCTCCTGGAACCCCAATACCATGGATACCTTAGTACCATATACTAGGGAATTATAAGGGTGTTCCAGTATGCCAATGTGAATTGGTGAAATTGGTCACTAGCCTGTTAGTGACAATTTGGAAAGCAGAGAGAGCATAACCACTGAGGTTCTGGTTAGGAGAGCCTCAGTGAGACAGTTAGGCATCACACAGGGAACACATACATATAGGCCACAAACTTATGAGCACTGGGGTCCTGGCTAGCAGGGTCCCAGTGACACATAACAAACATACTGACAACATAGGGTTTTCACTATGAACACTGGGCCCTGGCTAGCAGGATCCCAGTGAGACAGTGAAAACACCCTGACATATACTCACAAACAGGCCAAAAGGGGGGGTAACAAGGCTAGAAAGAGGCTACTTTCTCACACAACCCCCCCAAACGAAGGACAATAAGGCTAACCTTGGCCAGTTGAGACTTTATTGTCTAAGTGGTGATAAGTGGAGATTAGCTCTGCAATACACTGGTTACTCCCTTTATCATCCACTATATGGTTATTTCCCTGTGGGGATGTAAACCATCCTGTTTTAGGATTTTTAGCTAACCAACAATGTGAAGATATATTTTCAGAGTTCCTATCAGTAAGTTTTAGTTTAGAACAGTGGGAATTGCCCACTGTACCTATTTCTAGTGATGAGAATGCCAGACAGAGATGCTGTCTCCAAACCTGGGCAAAAACATTGTCCATATGGCTGTAAGAGAGAACAGGGATGCTGTTTCTCTTTAGTTGGAGCAGGGCAGGGATGCTGTCCTATGAGCTCCACACTAGGGCAGGGCTGCTGTCCTAAGTGTTGTGAGGCAGTGCAGGGTTTCTGCACTAAAGTTTCTCTGGGAGGGTTGGAGGTATGCTCCATGTTAACTAAAATGGTGGACTTTTTCTCACCAATATTAGTTATCCCACAGAGAGGTACTTCCACCTCAGGGAGTTCAGCTATGCCAGCTGATGATTCCCTTGGTACAGGTGCCACCCCAGGAGAGGTTTCTCCCACCACAGGAATGGTATCCTGAATGGCAGGGTGGGTAGGGGATACTGTGATACCCTTTTTACCTGTTGTTGGAGAGGGATCCTGAGTTTTCAGGCCTTTTTCTCTCCTTTGCTTTTTCGTTTCAATAGAAATGAAAGGGAACAATTCCTCAGGGATACCCAGCATGGCTGCATGGGTATAAAACTCTACCTCAGCCCAACCTGAGGTCTCTAGGTCATTACCTAAGAGACAGTCTACAGGTAAGCTAGGTGACACTACTACCAGCTTAGGGCCAGTAACTCTACCCCAACTAAGCTGAACTATAGCTAAGGGAAGAAACTTAGTGGAGTTATGGACATCAATAATCTTGTACTGTTGTCCAATGATGTGTTGTTCAGGAGGCACTAGGTTTTCAGTCACCAAAGGGATACTGGCACCTGTGTCCCTGTAGTCCTGGGCCTCAACACCATTTATTGAAACTGTCTGCCTGTACATATCCATTGTAAGGGGACAAGCAGCCAGTGTGGCAAGGCCAATGCCACTAGGTGTGACAGTAACTGTCTTGGGACTAACTACCCCAGTTTCTATGATGGACCCATAAGTGAACCCAACTACACCCTTAGCTTGACTGTTGCCAGCAGTCCCACCACTATTACCACTACTGCTAGGGGCACTAGAGTTTGATGTATTAGTGGTGGTAGACTCAGGGGGTTTACCTGGACAGGACTTATCCCCTGGCCTATGGCCTTTATTTTTACACACAAAGCACCAAGGCTTTTTAATGTGTGTATGCTGTGAAGAAGAGGAAGAATTTGATTTATCCCCACCCCCTGAAGAGTGTTTAGGATTTGAAGAAGGATCTTTGGTTTTACCCTTATCCCCATGCTTATCCTGTGATTTCTCACCATCTTTCTTCTTGCCATCCTTGTTACCCCCTGTATGAACTTTTCTGTTCACTCTTGTTCTGACCCATTTGTCTGCCTTCTTTCCCAATTCTTGGGGAGAGGTCAGATCTGATTCCACTAGATATTGGTGTAACAAGTCAGACACACAGTTATTCAGAATATGCTCTCTCAGAATAAGATTATACAGGCTTTCATAGTCAGAAACTTTACTGCCATGTAACCACCCCTCCAAGGCCTTCACTGAATAGTCAACAAAGTCTACCCAGTCTTGTGAGGACTCTTTTCTGGTTTCTCTGAACTTAATCCTGTATTGTTCAGTGGCTAAGCCAAATCCCTCCAAGAGTGCATCCTTCAAAACTGCAAAATTATTGGCATCACTTTCTCTAACAGTAAGGAGCCTGTCCCTACCCTTTCCATTGAAAGATAGCCATAGGATAGCAGCCCACTGCCTTTGAGGGACCCCCTGTACCATACAGGCCCTCTCAAGTGCAGCAAACCACTTGTTAATGTCACCCCCTCCTTGTAAGGGGGAACTATCTTGTGCAGATTCCTGGAATCATGCTCTCTCACAGGATTGCTATCAGGAATACTGCTGCTGCCAGGTAGGGGTCCAAACCCCAACCTCTGTCTCTCCTTCTCCAGATCTAGGGATTCTCTGTCTAGAGCCAGCTGTTGCTGTTTAAGCTTCAGTCTGGTCTCTTCCACTCTCAACTTGTTGAGTTCCCTTTCTAACATTTTGTCTTAAGGGTGGGTGGGTTGGGAATGCTTTGACACAGAAGATATATTGGATTCAACAGAGGGAGACCTGCCCCTAACAGCTTGCACTCTAACAACCTGGCCTTCAGGAACAGAAACATCCCTACTATGATGAGAGCTTCTATTACTACCAGCATTGCTAGGTGGTCTGCTAAGGGGCAGATTAGGAAGAGAACCCTGTACACCTCCGTCAATGGGCTCCCCTGAGTCAGAGTGTGAGCTATCTACTAACTTCTCAGATGAAGTGCCACCCTGGGACTTATCATTCTCAATGAGCATGTTAGACAGAAATTCTCTAGAAGGGTTCTTTCCTACCACTAAACCTCTATCAATGCAGAGACTCCTTAGGCTCTTAAAGTTAAGATTGTCATATGTTGTAATGACCATTTTAAGAGAAGTACCTACATCAGACATGATAGGAGAAGGTTTAGGGACAGAGAGAAGAGAGAAAAAGTTTCAGGACTTTTTAAAGAACAGGAAAAAATAACCTTTTCAAACTTTTTGAAACTTTTAGAAAGTTTAGGAGTACTTTTCACCACTTAGCAGAAAGTGTAAGAGAAGAAAAGCAAAACTTTTTGGTTAGGTGTACGTACACTGAACTTGTTTTGTATATTATTCTCTTATGAAAAGTACACAATGACAAAGTGGTAAGTAGTTGCAAGTACTTATCCCACCGCTTCACAACCAATGTAGGAGGCTGGCCTGGCTTGTAGTGGGTACCAAGGGGTACTTACACTCTGTACCAGGTCCAGTTATCCCTTATTAGTGTAGAAGAGGTGTTTCTAGCAGCTTAGGCTGATAGAAGGTAGCTATAGCAGAGCAGCTTAGGCTGAACTAGGAGAAATGCAAAGCTGAGCAAAGTGATACCACTGGTGTCATATGCACAATATCATAAGAAAACACAATACACAGATATACTAAAAATAAAGGTACTTTATTTTTATGACAATATGCCAAAATTATCTCAGTGAGTACCCTCAGTATGAGGATGCCAAATATACACAAGATATATGTACACAATACCAAAAATATGCAGTAATAGCAAAAGGAAGTAATTCAAGCAGTGTAAAGTTACAATAGAGTGCAATAAGAACACATAGGTATAGGGGCAACACAAACCATATACTCCAAAAGTGGAATGCGAACCACGAATGGACCCCAAACCTATGTGAGCTTGTAGAGAGTCACTGGGACTGTAAGAAAACAGTGAGGGTTAGAAAAATAGCCCACCCCAAGACCCTGTAAGGTAGGTTTAAAGTGCACCTACAACCCCCAAGAGAGCACAGAAGTCGTGATAGGGGGATTCTGCAAGGAAAACCAATACCAGCAATGCAACAACAGTGGATTTCTGGACCTGAGTACCTGTGAGACAAGGGGACCAAGTCCAAGAGTCGTGACAGTGTCGAGAGTGTGCAGATGCCCAGGAAATACTAGCTGAGGGTGCAAAGGAGCTGCCACTGGATGGAAGAAGCTTGGTGTTTTGCAAGAACGAAGAGGACTAGGAACTTCCCCTTTGGAGGATGAATGTCCCACCTCGTGAAGAAGCTTGCAGAGGTGTTCCCATGCAGAAAGACCGCAAACAAGCCTTGCTAGCTGCAAGGGTCGCGGTTAGGGTTTCTGGATGCTGCTGTGGCCCAGGAGGGACCAGGATGTCGCCACTTGGATGAGGAGACAGAGGGGGCGCTCAGCAAGTCACGGAGCCCTCACAGAAGCAGGCAGCACCCGCAGAAGTACCAGAACAGGCACTTAGAAGAAGAGTGAACCAGAGTCCACCCGAAGTCAGAAAAGGGAGTCCCACGACGCCGGAGGACAACTCAGAAGGTTGTGCACTGCAGGTTAGAGTGTCGGGACCCAGGCTTGGCTGTGCACAAAGGAAATCCTGGAAGAGTGCACAGGAGCCGGAGCAGCTGCAAATCATGCGGTACCCAGCAATGCAGTCTAGCGTGGGGAGGCAAGGACTTACCTCCACCAAACTTGGACTGAAGAGTCACTGGACTGTGGGAGTCACTTGGACAGAGTTTCTGAGTTACAGGGACCACGCTCGTCATGCTGAGAGGGGACCCAGAGGACCTGTGATGCAGTCTTTTGTTGTCTGCGGTTGCAGGGGGAAGATTCAGTCGACCCACAGGCGATTTCTTCAGAGCTCCTGGTGCAAGAAGGAGGCAGGCTACCCCCAGAGCATGCACCACCAGGAAACAGTCGAGAATGCCGGCAGGATGAAGCGATACAAGGTTGCAGTAGTCGTCTTTGCTACTTTGTTGCGGTTTTGCAGGCGTCCTGAGCAGTCAGCGGTCGATCCTTTGGCAGAAGGTGAAGAGGGAGATGCAGAGGAACTCTGGTGAGCTCTTGCATTCGGTATCTGAAGAATTCCCCAAAGCAGAGACCCTAAATAGACAGAAAAGGAAGTTTGGCTACCTAGGAAGGAGGGTAGGCTAGTAAGAAAGGTAAGAGCGTATCAGAAGGAGTCTCTGACGTCACCTGCTGGCCCTGGCCACTTAGAGCAGTCCAGTGTGCCAGTACACCTCTGAATCCAAGGTGGCAGAGGTCTAGGGCACGCTGGAGGAGCTCTGGGCGACTACCCTGGGAGGTGCAGGTCAGGGGAGTGGTCACTCCGTTCTGTGCCAATCAAAGCATTTCCAGAGGCTGGGGGAGGCTACTCCTCCCCATCCATTGGTGGCAGCGGTGGCATTGGGGTGACAATTCCACGATCTTCCGGGTCTCTAGTAATGTAGGAGGCTGGCCTGGCTTGTAGTGGGTACCAAGGGGTATTTACACTCTGTACCAGGTCCAGTTATCCCTTATTAGTGTAGAAGAGGTGTTTCTAGCAGCTTAGGCTGATAGAAGGTAGCTATAGCAGAGCAGCTTAGGCTGAACTGGGAGACATGCAAAGCTCCTACTATACCACTGGTGTCATATGCACAATATCATAAGAAAACACAATACACAGATATACTAAAAATAAAGGTACTTTATTTTTATGACAATATGCCAAAAGTATCTCAGTGAGTACCCTCAGTATGAGGATGCCAAATATACACAAGATATATGTACACAATACCAAAAATATGCAGTAATAGCAAAAGGAAGTAATGCAAGCAGTGTAAAGTTACAATAGATTGCAATAGCAACACATAGGTATAGGGGCAACACAAACCATATACTCCAAAAGTGGAATGCGAACCACAAATGGACCCCAAACCTATGTGAGCTTGTAGAGGGTCGCTGGGACTGTAAGAAAACAGTGAGGGTTAGAAAAATAGCCCATCCCAAGACCCTGTAAGGTAGGTGTAAAGTGCACCTACAGCCCCCAGAGAGCACAGAAGTCGTGATAGGGGGATTCTGCAAGGAAAACCAACACCAGCAATGGCTACTCCTCCCCAGCCCTGACACCTTTTTCCAAAGGGAGAGGGTGTAACACCCTCTCTCTGAGGAAGTCCTTTGTTCTGCCTTCCTGGGCCAGGCCTGGCTGGACCCCAGGAGGGCAGACACCTGTCTGAGGGGTTGGCAGCAGCAGCAGCTGCAGTGAAACCCCGGGAAAGGCAGTTTGGCAGTACCCGGGTTCTGTGCTAGAGACCCGGGGGATCATGGAATTGTCTCCCCAATGCCAGAATGGCATTGGGATGACAATTCCATGATCTTAGACATGTTACATGGCCATGTTCGGAGTTACCATTGTGATGCGATACATAGGTAGTGACCTATGTATAGTGCACGTGTGAAATGGTGTCTATCCTCCTGAAAGCGAGTCTAAGATATTCAGGCTATGAGTCCGATCTTTCAGCCTCTGCCTTGGGTTTCGGTGAGACTGACTCAGAGGCTGCTGGGCCTCATGGCCTCCTGTATCCTGCTAGTGACACATGCCAGATGGCATATGCGGGCTCTGCTGTGGGACTTGAAGTTTCAGTGGGCGTAGCATCAGGGTAATCTCTCCAACATGGTCCAGATCTCAGTTGGGACTGCGAAAGACCTGCAGTGGTGGCTTTCAAATTTATATTGGGTCTTTGGTAGATCCCTCTCCCTTCCCCAACCAGATCTATCCATAGTGATGGACGCGTCACTTCTGGGATGAGGTGGCCACATGGGAGAGGCAGAGATGAGAGGCCTCTGGTCTCCTGTGGAGTCTGGGCTCCATATCAATCTTCTGGAGCTCTGAGCGATCAGGCTTGCATTGCAAGCATTTCTTCCCTCTCTCAAAGAGAAAGTAGTGGTGCTGAACATCTTAGCTACAGCTGCCTGCTTAGATTGCCAAATCCTTGTCCTACATGGGGACGGTGTCTTTCTAGACAACAGGTTTACTGGCTCAGGTATGGGAGATGATGCCTTCCTGGGGGGAAACCTGAAGGGCGGATTAGGGCTTATCAAGCTGTGCTCTAACATAGCATAGGTAGCAAATATTTATATTATTCCTAGAGACAGTATGGTGGAACTGTTTTTGTGTTTCACTCTCTGTAGGAGGCTGGCCTGGCTTGTAATGGGTACCAGAGGCACTTACACCTTGTGCCAGGTCCAGTTATCCCTTATTAGTTTAGAAGAGGTGTTTCTAGCAGCTTAGGCTGATAGAAGGTAGCTTTGGCAAAGGAGCTTAGGCTGAACTAGTAGACATGTAAAGCTCCTACTATACAACTGGTGTCATATGCACAATATCATAAGACAACACAATACACAGAAGTACTAAAAATAAAGGTACTTTATTTTTATCACAATATGCCAAAAGAATCTCGGTGAGTACCCCCACTATGAGGATAAGTAACATACACAAGATATATGTACACAAACCAAAATTAGGTAAGTAATAGCAAGGAAAGTAATGCAAAAAGTGTAGAATTACAATAGATTGCAATAGGAGCACATAGGTATAGGGGCAACACAAACCATATACTCCAAAAGTGGAATGTGAACCACGAATGGACCCCACACCTATGTGAACTTGTAGAGGGTTGCTGACTGTAAGAAAACAGTGAGGGTTAGAAAAATAGCCCACCCCAAGACCCTGAAAGGTAGGTGTAAAGTGCACCTACTACCCCCAGAGAGCACAGAAGTCATGATAGGGGGATTCTGCAGGAAGAACGGTAGGAGGCTGGCCTGGCTTGTAGTGGGTACCAGAGGTACTTACACCTTGTGCCAGGTCCAGTTATCCCTTATTAGTGTAGAAGAGGTGTTTCTAGCAGCTTAGGCTGATAGAAGGTAGCTATGGCAAAGCAGCTTAGGCTGAACTAGGAGACATGTAAAGCTCCTACTATACCACTGGTGTCATATGCACAACATCATAAGAAAACACAATACACAGATATACTAAAAATAAAGGTACTTAGTGGATTTCTGGACCTGAGTACCTGTAAGACAAGGGGTCCAAGTCCAATAGTCGCAATAGTGTTGATAGTGGGCAGGAGCCCAGGAAATGCCAGCTGAGGGTGCAAGGAAGCTGCCACCGGATGGAAGAAGCTTGGAGTTCTGCAAGAAAGAAGAGAGCTAGGGACTTCTCCTTTGGAAGACGGATGTCCCACATCGCGATGAAGCTTTCAGAGGTGTTCCCACACAGAAAGACTGCAAACAAGCCTCGCTACCTGCAAGGGTTGCGGTAGAGGTTTTTGGGTGCTGCTTAGGCCCAGGAGGGACCAGGATGTCGCCACTTCGAGGAGGAGACAGAGGGGGCGCCCAGCAACTCAGGAAGCCCTCACAGAAGCAGGCAGCACCCGCAGAAGTACCTGAACAGGCACTTGGAAGGAAAGTGAACTGGAGTCCACCCGAAGTCACAAAAGGGAGTCCCACGACGCCGGAGGACAACTCAGAAGGTTGTGCACTGCAGGAAGGAGTGTCGGCGACCCAGGCTTGGCTGTGCATGAAGGAAATCCTGGAAGAGTGCACAGGAGCCGGAGCAGCTGCAAAACATGCGGTACACAGCAATGCAGTCTAGCGTGGGGAGGCAAGGACTTACCTCCACCAAACTTGGACTGAAGAGTCACTGGACTGTGGGAGTCACTTGGACAGAGTTGCTGAGTTCCAGGGACCACGCTCGTCAGGATGAGAGGGGACCCAGAGGACCAGTGTTGCAGTCTTTTAGTACCTACGTTAGCAGCGGGAAGATTCCGTCGACCCATGGGAGATTTCTTCACAGCTCCTGGTGCAGGGAGGCAGGCTACCCCCAGAGCATGCACCACCAGGAAACAGTCGAGAAAGCCGGCAGGATGAGGCGAAACAAGGTTGCTAGTAGTCATCTTGCTACTTTGTTGCGGTTTTGCAGGCGTCCTGAGCAGTCAGCGGTTGATCATTTGGCAGAAGGTGAAGAGGGAGATGCAGAGGAAAATTTAGCAGAAGGTGAAGAGGGAGATGCAGAGGAACTCTGGTGAGCTCTTGCATTCGTTATCTAAAGAATTCCCCAAAGCAGATACCCTAAATAGCCAGAAAAGGAGGTTTGGCTACCAAGGAAGGAGGATTGGGTACCAATAGAGGTAAGAGCCTATCAGAAGGAGCCTCTGGCGTCACCTGCTGGCACTGGCCACTCAGAGCATTCCAGTGTGCCCCCAACACCTCTGTTTCTGAGATGGCAGAGGTCTGGGACACACTGGAGGAGCACTGGGCACCTCCCCTGGGAGGTGCAGGTCAGGGGAGTGGTCACTCCCCTTTCCTTTGTCCAGTTTCGCGCCAGAGCAGGGCTGGGGGATCCCTAAACCGGTGTAGACTGGCTTATGCAGAGATGGGCACCATCTGTGCCCATCAAAGCATTTCCAGAGGCTGGGGGAGGCTACTCCTCCCCAGCCTTCACACCTATTTCCAAAGGGTGAGGGTGTAAAACCCTCTCTCAGAGGAAATCCTTTGTTCTGCCTTACTGGGCCAGGGCTGCCTGAGGGGTTGGCAGCAGCAGCAGCTGCAGTGGAGACCCCGGAAAGGCAGTTTGGCAGTACTCGGGTTCTGTGCTAGAGACCCGGGGGATCATGGAATTGTCCCCCAATGCCAGAATGGCACTGGGGTGACAATTCCATGATCTTAGACATGTTACATGGCCATGTTCGGAGTTACCATTGTGACGCTATACATAGATAGTGACCTATGTATAGTGCACACGTCTAATGGTGTCCCCGCACTCACAATGTCCGGGGAATTTGCCCTGAACAAAGTGGGGGCACCTTGGCTAGTGCCAGGGTGCCCACACACTAAGTAACTTTGCACCCAACCTTCGCCAGGTGAAGGTTAGACATATAGGTGACTTATAAGTTACTGAAGTGCAGTGGTAAATGGCTGTGAAATAACGTGGACGTTATTTCACTCAGGCTGCTCTGGCAGGCCTGTGTAAGAATTGTCAGAGCTCCCTATGGGTGG
This sequence comes from Pleurodeles waltl, assembly GCF_031143425.1. NCBI lineage: Eukaryota > Metazoa > Chordata > Amphibia > Caudata > Salamandridae > Pleurodeles > Pleurodeles waltl. Next base: position 147,606,013 of record NC_090446.1, read on the forward strand.
CAAAAGAAATGCTGTAGCCCATAGGGATCTCCTGGAACCCCATTACCCTGGGTACCTCAGTACCATATACTAGGGAATTATATGGGTGTACCAGTATGCCAATGTGAATTGGTAAATTTAGTCACTAGCCTGTTAGTGACAAATTTGGAAAGCAGAGAGAGCATAACCACTGAGGTTCTGGTTAGCAGAGCCTCAGTGAGACAGTTAGGCACCACACAGGGAACACATATAGGCCACAAACATATGAGCACTGGGGTCCTGGCTAGCAGGATCTCAGTGACACATAACAAACATACTTACAACATAGGGTTTTCACTATGAGCACTGGGCCCTGGCTGCAAGGATCCCAGTGAGACAGTGAAAACACCCTGACATATACTCACAAACAGGCCAAAAGTGGGGGTAACAAGGCTAGAAAGAGGCTACTTTCTCACAGTCTCCTTGTCACAATTTTGCTGTGAGTGTGTTTTATCATCCCAGTTATTGACATACATGCCATTTTTATCTAAGATGCAGTTGTTTCAATAAACCTTATTGAACCATACTCTGCTTCTATTTGTCTTTGCCTGTGTGAGACTAATGTAACTGAGAGAAAGGGATGAGATCTGATTGACCACGATTGCCCTGAGGAGTCCTCTCTGTCATGTGCCCGGTTGCCATAGTCATCCCCGCTCTCGGGTAGAGATGAGGCAAGGCTAGTTGGCTTCAAAAACCCAGATTAGGCCGACAGGTGTAACATGGTGTAGAACTGGTACTCAGTACCCCACGATTCAGGTGATTCTGCTGCCCAAATCCAGTAGTCTCATTAGGATAATGAGAACTTACATGACAAAGGTGCTTAGATCCCGACTTTCAGGCGCTAGATTTTGGCAGAAAACAAACATTGGAAATATCCAAGGTGTTTTTGTATTTTTTGTTGTGCACTATGTTGTTAATTAGTGCTGTGCTGTGTGCGTTTTGTATTGCATAGGTGCTTGTCTGAAGTCTAAGACTATTCTATACGAATGACCTGGTTTTGCAACGGTGAATAAGGAGATTTATTGCAGAGACACAGGACTCAATTACACGCTGGTACTTAAGTTGTGTGAGAATCTCTCTCACTGGAGCTTTAGCCTCATGTTTAATAGGATATTGGGGTTGAGGCTGTGGTGAGAATCTAATGTGTATTTGTAGGAAGCTGGCCTGGCTTATAGTGGGTACCTGATGGTACTTACACCTTGTGCTAGGTCCAGTTATCCCTTATTAGTAGATTAGTAGTGTTCTAGCAGCTTAGGCTGATAGAGGTAGCTATAGCAGTGCAGCTTAGGCTGAACTAGGAGACATGCAAAGCTCCTACTCTACCACTTAAATCATATAGCACTATATCATAAGAATCACAATACTGAGAGTTACTAAAAAATGAAGGTACTTTATTTTAGTGACAATGTGCCATAAATATCTCAGAGGATATACTCCCTTAGGAGGTAAGTAAAATACACAAAATATACACACAAACCGAAATCAGGTAAGTAAACAGTTAGAAAAGTAGTGCAAACACTATAGAACTGGAATGCGAACCACGAAGAGACCCCAAGCCTAGTGTAGTGTGTAGAGGGTTGCTGGGAGTGTAAGAAAACTCTAAGGGTGTCCATGATACCCCACCCAAAGACTCTGAAAAGTAGGAGTAAAGTTACCCTACTACCCCAGAAAGACAGTAAATTCGAGATAGGGGATTCTGCAACGACAACAACTGACTGCAAAGCACTGAAGATGGATTCCTGGACCTGAGGACCTGTAAAGGAAGGGTACCAAGCCCAAGAGTCACAAAAGTGTCCAGTGGGGGCAGGAGCCCACTAAACCATGGATGAAGGTGCAAAAGGGATGCCTCCGGGTGGAAGAAGCCGAAGATTCTGCAACAACAGAAGGTGCCATGAACTTCTCCTCAGAAGATGTCCCACGGCGTGCTGGAGGATGCAGAGTTGTTTCCACACAGAAAGACTGCAAGCCTTGCTAGCTTCAAGAGTCGCGGTTGAGGATAAAGGGTTCTGCCCGGGCCCAGGAAGGACCAGGAGGTCGCCACTTGGAAGAGGAGACAGAGGGGGCACCCAGCAACACAGGGAGCCCACGCAGAAGCAGGCAGCACTAGCGGAAGCACTCGAACAGGCGTTCAAGAAATCTGAGCACGACGGTCGACTCAGCAACACAAAAGAGGGTCCCATGAAGCCGGAGGTCAACTTAGTGAGTTGGGCAATGCAGGGCGGAGTGCTGGGTACCTGGGCTATGCATGAAGGAATCCTTGCAAGAGTGCACAGAAGCCCTAGCAGCTGCAGTTCACACAGTACACAGGATTACTGTCTGGCGTGGGGAGGCAAGGACTTACCTCCACCAATCTTGGACAGAAGGACCACTGGACTGTGGGGGACCCTTGGATCCAGCTCCTGTGTTCCAGAGACCATGCTCGCCAAGATGAGAGGGGACCCAGAGGACCGGTGAAACAGAGGTTTGGTGCCTGCGACAGCAGGGGGAAGACTCCCTCAACCCACAAGAGATTTCTTCGGGATTTCCAGTGCAGGGTGAAGGCAGGCAGCCCTCAGAGCATGCACCACCAGGAAACAGTTGAGAAAGCCGGCAGGATTAGGTGCTACAATGTCGCTGGTAGTCTTCTTGCTACTTTGTTGCAGTTGTGCAGGCGTCCTGGAGCAGTCAGCGGTCGATCCTTGGCAGACGTCGAAGAGAGAAGTGTAGAGGAACTCTGTTGAGCTCTTGCATTCGTTATCTGAAGAGAAACCCACAGGAGAGACCCTAAATAGCCCTCAGAGGAGGATTGGCTACAGAGAGAGGTAAGCACCTATCAGGAGGGGTCTCTGACATCACCTGCTGGCACTTGCCACTCAGAGGTGTCCATTGTGCCCTCACACCTCTACATCCAAGATGGCAGAGGTCTGGGACACACCTGAAGAGCTCTGGGCACCTCACCTGGGAGGTGCTGGTCAGGGGAGTGGTCACTCCCCTTTCCTTTGTCCAGTTTCGCGCCAGAGCAGGGCTGGGGGGATCCCTGAACCGGTGTCGACTGGCTTATGCAAGGAGGGCACCATCTGTGCCCTTCAAAGCATTTCCAGAGTCCAGGAGAGGCTACTCCTCTCAGGCCCTTAACACCTATTTCCAAAGGGAGAGGGTGTAACACTCTCTCTGAGGAAATCCTTTGTCCTGCCTTCCTGGGCCTGGGCTGCCCAGGCCCCAGGGGGGCAGAAACCTGTCTGAGGGTTGGCAGCAGCTGTAGCTGCCAGGAAAACCCCAGAGAGTAAGTTTGCAGTACCCGGGTTCTATGCTAGGGCCCCGGGGATGCATGGGATTGTCCCCCCAATACCAGGATGGTATTGAGGGGACAATTCCATGATCCTAGACATGTTACATGGCCATGTTCAGAGTTACCATTGTGACGCTACACATAGGTATTGACCTATATGTAGTGCACGCGTGTAATGGTGTCCCCGCATTCACAAAGTCCAGTGAAATTGCCCTGAACGATGTGGGGGCACCTTGGCTAGTGCCAGGGTGCCCTCACACTTAATAACTTTGCACCTAACCTTCACCAAGTGAGGGTTAGACATATAGGTGACTTATAAGTTACTTAAGTGCAGTGAAAATGGCTGTGAAATAACGTGGGCGTTATTTCACGCAGGCTGCAGTGGCAGTCCTGTGTAAGAATTGTCTGAGCTCCCTATGGGTAGCAAAAGAAATGCTGCAGCCCATAGGAATCTCCTGGAACCCCAATACCCTCGGTATCTAGGTACCATATACTAGGGAATTATAAGGGTGTTCCAGTGTGCCAATGAGAATTGGTAAAATTAGTCACTAACCTGCAGTGACAATTTTAAAAGCAGAGAGAGCATAAACACTGAGGTTCTGGTTAGCAGAGCCTCAGTGATACAGTTAGGCACCACACAGGGAACACATACAGGGCACACTTTATGAGCACTCGGGTCCTGGCTAGTAGGATCCCAGTGACATAGGCAAAAACAAACATATACACAAGTAAAAATGGGGGTAACATGCCAGGCAAGATGGTACTTTCCTACAGTGATATCTGGCAGATTACAAATTGCAGTTCCACCCCCACGAGGCATAGCACAATTTCCATTATTCAAAAAAACCCTGGCTAGACCTTTTTGCCACCACCAACAATGCACATTGTCAAAATGCTTGCATGCTGGAGTTTCCAAGAAGTCTTTCTCTTGGATGCTGTAGGAAGCTGGCTCTGTATATACTATATCAAACTGAGATATGGTGTGCAGAGTGTCCAGGGGTTCCCCAAGAGGCTTGACAGATGCAATAATAGATAATACTAATGCTCTATTTGTGTTAGTGTGGTCGAGCAGTTAGGCTTATCAGAAGGTAGTGTTAAGCATTTGTTGTACACACACAAGCAATAAGTGAGAACACACACTCATTGACTTAACTCCAGGCCAATAGGTTTTCATATAGAAAAAATATTATTTTCTTAATTTATTTTAGAACCACAATATTCAACTTGCAGGTAAGTACATTAAATGTAAGGTACTTTGCATAGGTATAGATAGGATTTTGAATCAAAACAGTAATGTACATAGTTTGGCATAAAATAGCAATAAGCTATTTTAAAAGTGGACACTGCAAAATTCAACAGTTCCTTGGGGAGGTAAGTACAGTTAGGTTAATGTGGTAAGTAAAGCACTTACAAGTTCATTCTCTGGGGCATAGGTAGCCCACTGTTGGGGGTTCAAGTCAACCCCAAACACCCAGCACCAGAAACAAAGGGCTGGTCAGGTGCAGAGGTCAAAGAGAGGCCCAAATAACATAGGCACCTATGGAGACTTGAAGTGCTCCGATTCTAGTCTGCTGGCAGGTAAATACCTGTGTCCTCGGGGAGCAGACCAGGGGGGTTTAGTAGAGCACTGGGGGGGGGGGGGAGTCCCAAGTAGGCACACAAAGCACACCCTCAGCGGCAACAGAGCGGCCGGGTGCAGTGGGCAAACAGGGCGTCGGATTTGTAATATGTTTCAATGGAGAGACCCAGGGGCCCTCAGACATTGCAGGCAGGGCACGGGGGCTTCTCAGGCCAGCCACTGACTGGGCAAGGGTGAGGGCCGCCTGCTGGTCCCTGCTGTACCAGTGGTTGGTTCTTCACAGGCCTGGGGGCTGTGGGTGCAGTGCTTCTTCCAGCCGTCGGGTTTCTTCTTTCCGGGTAGTCTCGTTAGGGGGTCCTCAGGATTCCCTCTGCAGGCATCGTCATGGGGGTGCAGAGAGGTTAACCCAGGGTGGACACGTCATCAGAGTCACCTGGGGATCCTCTCTGGGTCATTAGTTTCTCTGGACACGGGCCAGGGGCGTTGGGTGCAGAGTGGTGGGGACTTGCGCTTCAGAATGAGATGAGAGACCCTGTAAAGATGGTTTCTTCTTGCTTGTTTGGACAGGTCCGCTGTCCACTGGAGTTTCTTGGTCCTTTGTAGCTGCAGGGCAGTCCTCTGAGTCGGCAGAGGTCACTGGGCCCGCAGAATACATCGCTGGTGCAGGTTCTTCGAAGCTGGAGACAGGCCAGAAGGGCTGGGGCCAAAGCAGTTGTCGCCTTCCTTCTTCTCTGTAGGGTTTTCAGGTCAGCAGTCCTTCTTCTTTGTAGTTCGTCAGGAATCTAAAGTCCTGGGTTCAGGGTTGCCCCTAAATACTGAATTTTGGGTCGTGTTGGGGTCACAGGGCAGTAGCCAATGGCTACAGTCCTTAAGGGTGGCTACACCCTGCTTGTGTTCTCTCCCTTTGAGGAAGGGAGCAGATCCCTGTCCCTATTGGGCTAAATCTTCCAAAACAAGATGGAGGATTTTCCAAGGAGGGGGTCACTTCAGCTCTGGCTACCTTAGGGGTGGACATGGCTGAGGGGATGACTCCTCCTTGTTTTTCTCATTATCTCCCAGGACTTGCCACCAAAAGTGGGGGCTGTCTCGGGGGGGCGGGCATCTCTACTAGCGGGAGTGCCCTGGGGCATTGTAACACAAAGCATGAGCCTTTGAGGCTCACTGTTAGGTGTTACAGTTCCTGCAGGGGAGGTGTGAAGCACCTCACCCAGGGCAGGCTTTGTTTCTGGCCTCAGAGAGCACAAAGGCTCTCACCCCAGGGGGTCAGAAACTTGTCTGTTAGTGGCAGGCTAGCACAGACCAGTCAGTCCTGCACTGAAAGATTAGGTAAAATACAGAGATGCCCTTTGTGTGCATTTTTTAATAAATCGAACACTGGCATCAGTGTGGGATTATTATTCTGAGAAGTTGATACCAAACTTACCAGTTTTCAGAGTAGCCATTTTGAACTGTGGAGTTTGTTTTGACAAACTCCCAGACCATATACTTAATATGGCCACACTGTACTTACAATGTCTAAGAATGGACTTAGACACTGTAGGGGCATATTGCTCATGCAGCTATGTCCTTACCTGTGGTATAGTGCACCCTGCCTTAGGGCTTTAAGGCCTGCTAGAGGGGTGACTTACCTATGCCACAGGCAGTATTTTGTGTGCATGGCATCCTGAGGGGAATGCCATGTCGACTTTGCCTTTTTCTCCCCACCAACACACACAGGGGGTTATTCTAACTTTGGAGGAGTGTTAATCCGTCCCAAAAGTGACGGTAAAGTGACGGATATACCACCAGCCGTATTACGAGTTCCATAGGATATAATGGACTCGTAATACGGCTGGTGGTAAATCCGTCACTTTTCCGTCACTTTTGGGACGGATTAACACCTCCTCCAAAGTTAGAATAACCCCCACAATCTGCAATGACAGTGTGCATGTGTTAGGTGAGGGGTCCCTTAGGGTGGCACAACACATGCTGCAGCCCTTAGGGACCTTCCCTAGGCAGAGGGCCCTTGGTACCACTGGCACCTTTTACAAGGGACTTATCTGTGTGCCAGTTGTGGAAACAATGGTACATTTTTAGTGTAACAACACTGTTGCTGGGGCCTGGTTAGCAGGGTCCCAGCACACCCTCAGTCAAGTCAGCATCAATATCAGGCAAAAGTGAGGGGGGGGGGAGTAACTGCAACAAGGAGCCATTTTCCTACAGATGCGCATTCTGCACAGGTTGGAGCAGGGGACTCTTGTATGCCTTTCTGACAATGCCTCTTCTGCCCCGAGTTCTAAAGAATATTTGGAACAACCGGGCCCGAATCATCCTAGTGGCTTTGAAATGGGCACTGAGAATGTGAGACCCAGAATCTCTGGGCATGAGCATCTGTCATCCAATCAAGCTACCTGTTCAGGAGAAACTCTTGTCATAGACGTCAAGCAGAATCCACCCAATCCTGTGCAGTCCACACCTCCATGTATGGAGGTTTAGCTGCAGCAGTTGCTAGGATAGATGTTCCTCTCAAAAATTATGTATTTCATCTGTGTTGCCATGCGTCCTTCTACAAAGTCTATCTATACCTAGCAGAGGGATAAGATTGTAGCATCGTGTGGCACCAGCAATACTGACCCGCTACAAGCCAAACTGTTGTATGTCTTGTAGTTTGTTATCTGCAGCCACCAAAGACTTGCAGTGAGCAACATTAAATGTTATTTGTCAATCATTTTGGCCTTTTTATATTTACTGTACCAACCATTCAAATGATCTGTCATCGCATGAGTGAACTCCAGGGTCTCTCTGTGCAGCCACCTTGTGAGAAGGTAGCCTCTTTCTAGCATTGTTACCCCCACTTTTGGCCTGTTTGTGAGTATATGTCAGTGTGTTTTTAATGTCTCACTGAGATCCTGCTAGCCAGGGCCCCAGTGCTCATAGTGAAAACCCTATTTGTCAGTGTGTTTTGCCTGTCTCACTGGGATCCAGCTAGCCAGGACCCCCGTGCTCATAGTTTGTGGCCTGAATGTGTATACTTGTGTAGTGCCAAACTGTGTTACTGAGGCTCTGCTAATCAGAACCTCAGTGCTTATACTCTCTTTGCCTTTAAATTGGTCACTATAGGCTAGTGACTACTTTTACCAATTTAAATTGGCATACTGGAACACCCTTATAATTCCCTAGTATATGGTACCTAGGTACCCAGGGTATTGTGGTTCCAGGAGATCCCTATGGGCTACAGCATTTCTTTTGCCACCCATAGGGGGCTCAGACAAACCTTACACAGGACTGCCACTGCAGCCTGAGTGAAATAACGCACACGTTATTTCACAGCCATTTTCACTGCACTTAAGTAACGTATAAGTCACCTATATGTCTAAAATTCACTTGCTGAAGGTTAGGTGTAAAGTTACTAAGTGTGAGGGCACCCTTGCACTAGTAAAGGTTCCCCCACATAGTTCAGGGCCATTTCCATGGACTTTGTGAATGCGGGGACACCATTACACGTGTGCACTACAAATAGGTCAATACCTATATGTAGCTTCACAATGGTAACTCTGAATATGGCCATGTAACATGTCTAAGATCATGGAGTTGTCCCCCCATGCCAAATCTGGTATTGGGGTGCCAATCCCATAGATCCCCGGGGCTCCACCATGGGCCCCGGGTACTGCCAAAAAAGCTCTCTGGAGTTTTCTCTGCAGCTACCGCTGCTGCCGGCCCACAGACAGGTTTCTGCCCTCCTGAGGTCTGGCAGCGCAGTCCCAGGAAGGCAGAACAAAGGATTTCCTCTGAGAGAGGGTGTTTCACCCTCTCCCTTTGGAAATAGGTGTTAAATGCTGGGAAGGGGTAGCTCTCCCAGCCTCTGGAAATGCCTTGAAGGGCACAGGTGGTGCCCTCCTTGCATAAGCCAGTCTACACCGGTTTAGGAAACCCCCAGTCCCTGCTCTGGCATGAAACTAGATAAAGGAAAGGGGAGTTACCACTCCCCTGTCCATCACCACCCCAGGGGTGGTGCCCAGAGCTCCTCCAGTGTGTCGCAGACCTCTGCCATCTTGGATCCAGAGGTGTGAGGGCACTCTGGAGGCCTCTGAGTGGCCAGTGCCAGCAGGTGACATCAGAGACCTCTCCTGATAGGTTCTTACCTGACTAGGTGGCCAATCCTCCTCTGAGGGCTATTTAGGGTCTCTCCAGTGGGCTTTTCCTCAGATAACGACTTGCAAGAATTCACCAGCGTTCCTCTGCACCTCTCTCTTTGACTTCTGCCAAGGATCGACTGCTGACTGCTCCAGGACGCCTGCAAAACTGCAACAAAGTAGCAAGAAGACTACCAGCGACATTGTAGCGCCTAATCCTGCCAGCTTTCTCGACTGTTTCCTGGTGGTGCATGCTTTGGGGGCTGCCTGCCTTCATCCTGCACTGGAAGCCACGAAGAAATCTCCAGTGGGTTGACGGAATCTTCTCCTTGCTCCAGCAGGCACCGAACTTCAGTGTCACCGGTACTCTGGGACCCAGCACTATGTCCTGCAATGTTCAGCTCCCTGAGTTAATCTCCGGCTTCGTGGGACCCTCTTTTGCAGTGTTGAGATGACTGCTGTGTTCAGACTTCTTGAACCCATGTTCAAGTGCCTCTGTGGGTGCTACCTTCTTGTGCATGGGCCCCCTATGTTGCTGAGGGCCCCCTCTGTCTCCTCTCCCAAGTGGCGACGTCCTGGTCCTTCCTGGGCCCAGACAGCACCCTTTTTCTTCAACCGCAACTCTTGCAGCTAGCAAGGCTTATTTGCGGTCTTTTGCCAAAGAAACAACTCTGCATCCTCCAGCACTCCGTGGACATCTTCTGCATGAAGGAGAAGTTCCTAGCACCTTTCGTTGTTGCAGAATCTTCAGCTTCTTCCATCCGGAGACAGCCATTTTGCACCTTCATCCGGGGTTTAGTGGACTCCTGCCCCCCCCCCCCCGGGACACTTTCACGACTCTTGGACTTGGTCCCCTTCCTTTGCAGGTCCTCAGGTCCAGGAATCCGTCTTCAGTGCTTTGCAGTCTGTTGTGGTCTTTGCAAAATTCTCTATCACAAGTTTAGTGTGTTTCTGGGGAAATTTTTGTACTTTACTCCTACGTTCCAGGGTCTTGGGGTGGGGTACCTTGGAGACCCTTAGTATTTTTTTACACTCCCAGCAACCCTCTGCACACTACACTAGCCTAGGGGTCAATTTGTGGTTCGCATTTTACTTTCTTAGTATATTGTTTGTGTTGCCCCAAGGCCTATTGCATCCTATTGTATTCTACAGTGTCTGCACTACTTTCTGACTGTTTTATTTACCTGATTTTTGGTTTGTGTGTATATTTTGTGTATTTTACTTACCTCCTAAGGGAGTATATCCACTGAGATATTCTGGACACTTTGTCACTAAAATAAAGTACCTTCATTTTTATTAACTCTGAGTATTGTCTTTCTTAGGATATGGTACATATATGATATAAGTGGTATAGTAGGAGTTTTGCATGTCTCCTAGTTCAGCCTAAGCTGCTCTGCTATAGCTGCCTCTATCAGCCTAAGTTGCTAGAACACTACTAATATACTATTAAGGGATGACTGGACCTGGCACAAGATGTAAGTACCATCAGGTACCCACTATAAGCCAGGCCAGCCTCCTACACACCTTGCACAACCTTTTTCCCAGACAAAGTGGTGCTGAGGACTAGGGTGGTCTTATTGTCAAAAGTCATAACTGTTCTCTATGTTGGGAAATGTATTATTCTCCCAAAGTTCTTTGCTCCGTCTCAATCCTTGAAAGAAGAGGAGAGACTCCATTAGCTGGACTCCAAAAGAGCTTTAATCTTTTACACCAATCGCACCAAAGACCATCAGATGGATGATCAGGTCTTTAGTGTGGTTGAGTGGGGCAAATAAAGGCAAGGTGGCAAGGTGCCATTGTCAAGGTGGATAGTCCTCTGCATTAATATCTGCAACCTCCGGAAGAACTGAATGCCCATTCCACCATAGTCAAAGCTGGTACCACATCACTGGCAGTTGAAGTGCCCATCTTTGATATATGTCAGGTCACAATGTGGATGTCAGTGCACACATTCATAAGAGAACTATTGGTTTGAAAGCCAGGTCCAACGGGAAGTGCATTTTGCCCGTCTGGTCTTACTGGATTTTTTGTCCTGAGCCATTCCATAGGCCCACCATCTTGGAAAGTACTGCTTTGGCATCTATTCTTAATGTGGGAAATCAACAGTTAGAAGTATCCATCAGAAGAACAAGTTAAGTCCCTTTTGTAATGGTCTTTCTGGTGGATACTGTATCTAACCGCAGATTCCGCACTGGCCTCTCTCCACCTCCTCATTTTTTGGAATTGTCTTCCATCTAAAAAAGTCCCAGTTTAGGAATATGCACAATGGCACCTGTAATTGTTTCTGGGCCCAGTGCCCAAGAAATGGTCAAGAAAAAATACCTCATGTCAATCTTCAGGTTATGGTACTTATATGAGGCTCTATCATCACTGCCATTGCGGAATAAATTCAGTGCACAACCTCACGGCACCACCTACCAGAGCATGGAAGCATTGCTGTTTAAATCCTCTGGATCCAGTCTGAAATCTGGGCATATTTTAAAGGTGAGAAATATGTAGTTAGATACAGTATCCATCTACCAGAAAGAGTGTTACTGACAGAAAGTAACTTTTTCTTATAGAATGAGAGGACTGCGCAGGGCCTTCCCGGTGGTCGGACCTCTGGCCCCTTCATGCAAATCGTGCAGAATGAGAGAAATCTTTGAACTCCTACGTAAAGTGGGCAACAAGTTTGTCCCTTGTCAGACCGCTCTTCTTATGTCACTCATGTCCACTGGAAGAGTCAGTGAAACACATGCATTCACGTCAAACCACCTTTTTTGTCTTTGCTCAAAGTCAGTGCCCTAGTGCAGTCCAATTGAAATGTTATTCCAAACATACCCTTGGTCTTTCATCTCAATTAGTCTGTTATTCTTAACGTGTTCTTTGAGAACCCGACAAACAGATTCAGAAAGAGCACTGCATTCCTTGGATGTGTGCAGATGCCTACAATTCTATAATGATTGCACAAAGTCTTTCTGAAAATCAGATGAACTCTTTAACGCCTTTAATCATCCACAAAAGTGTGTTTGCTTTCAAAACAAGTCAATTGCATGATGGATACCTATGGCTATTGTTTTTTGTCATCCAAGGCTGGTCGTTCATTACATTCTGCCCTGTCAGCCCATTGCCTGAGAGGTATTGCGCCAATTACAGCACTTTATGCCAGAGTGTCACTGGCACACATCTATAGAGCTGCAACGTGGGAGAATTGCCACAATTTCACAAGACACTGCTGTCTGGATATAAACCCTGGAAGCATCTCAGCTGTTGACCAGGCAGTCTTACGCCCTGTTTTTAATTAAAGTCAATCTCCTTGCATAATATTGATATTCTTGATGTTTAAGTTTTATTATATGCATCTCAGGTATGTACATTTTCTGCAGAATTCTGATTCAAGCATTTGAATCTATGAAAGATGAAATGTTGCAGAAAAAACAAGTTACTTACCCATAACTTGCGGTCTCAGACATTGGTATCATTCATAGATTTGCATGCAACAACCACCCTCTTCCTTGTTCAGAGGCTCAGCATCAAAGCATGCTTTTACACTAGTCCTCTAAAAATATGAATTCTGAAAAGCTCTGGTTGGAGTGGAGGTCAGTGCCCTCTCGTCTCTTATGCCGAATTTTGGGCCTTTTCTAATGAGATGACTTGTTTACTAAAATTAATGTTTTTTCATGTGGTTTCCAAAACAAAATTGTTCTATATACTACTATTAAAATGTTATTCAAGCATGTGACTTCAAAAATACTAGCACTGGAGAACTGTAGTTACATGTAAATACATTATTCCATATACATCAGTTTGCCTAAATCCTGATAAGAAGTATTCATAGTATTAATAGTAGTTTATAGTTTAAGAAAGATGCCGATTTCTAGACGACATGTGGCTTCTGACTGTTCGTTACTGATCTTCAAAATATAATGTTACGTAATATTACTTGATAGTATAGGATAAAAGGAACACCTTTTCCGATCTGTAAGCCAGCATTTAAAATGTGTTTGAAATTCATGTTCTACACTTCATTCACTGCTTTCAATGTATCATTTATTAACACAGCAAGAAGAGGAACTTCTTAATGTGCGTAGAGGACTGCAGTCACTCTTCACGACTGGAAGCGGGAAGTTTTAATATGTTACTGAATATTCAAAATGTTATTGGAACATGCCTTGTTAACATCAGTGTATCGTGAATACATATATTTGAAAGGAGAATGACCAGCACATTAAAATATTTTTGAAAACATTTATGTATTTTGTGATTGTACTGTAAACATAATTCACTGAGCTTGTAGTAATATAACAGTGTTACCAGCTTTCACAAATATTATTTACAAATTTCGGCTAGGGTTAAATTGGCTGCACTGTGTGTATGATTCATGTATTCTCATTTCTAAATCAACAGATTCTCCTAACATGTGCCTGTTGTAATTATCTGGTACAGTAAAGAATGCAAACGCGTTAAGACAACAGTCTTTACAGTGGCCGGTGAAACGGGAAACTGGTGCTTTATAGCCCTAATTGTAGATAAAATAGTTTCTCATCACAAAGATAACGAGGATCGACATATTGTCTGGTGTAGAAGATGTCTCTATAGCCCGTTCTCAACCAAGGCCTCGTGTAAAGGTCATTTCTACCCTTCTGATGTCGGTTCTTTTTTTAGATGTTTGATCCTCCATTTTATCACACCAAAATACATCTCCTAGTAACTATTATCTAAGGAGTAAACCAGCATAACAAGTGAACCTACGTTTAGACTACTTTTAGAATAACAAAATTGTTGTTTTTTTAGTCTTATGAAATAAAGGATAGTTATGCTCTGCCAGCATATCCCTCCCTTCATTTCTGATTTTATCAATTTCGAGACAAAAAAAGCGTTTTTGACACTGGTTAAAATCAATTGATGCCCAACTGGTGAAAACATAACTATCTGCAAAGAATTGACCGAAATTCTTTATTGCAATAAGTATTACTCTAATTGTGGACTTTAGTACCATGGAGTTTGACTTTTTCAAATCTTTTTATTTCAATTTCTCTTACAACAACCAAGAGCATATCATATACGGTATAATATTAGTCGAGAAACGAATTGATTGTTCTTATACATGAAAGAATAACGTAATAACGCATTAACATCCCCTGGTTAGTACACATATGATCTTCGAACCGTAATTATTGATTGCAAATTAAATGGAGCTGTACTCGTTAATCAATTTGTCGAACGCCTACCAGTAATCATTTCCTTTTTTCACACAGCCCATATTCACCCGCCTACATAGAAGGTGAGCCATTAGGGCAGAACTAACATCGTTATATACCACGCATTCACATTGGTTGTACTATTTGTAAATAAATGCCTGGAGATTATGTACTCTCCCCACGCAGCTGAACATTTCAGCATTTCCACATACCAGTCCTGGCACTGTGGTGGTTGTATTAATTTTCGGATCTGGGCAATCTGGCACAGGTTCAGCAGCATCCCCAAGTCTGCGAACATATTTAACTGTTTCCTTTTTATGGGCGAGCGCAAAGCACTCCGTCCATTCTGTAATCTCTCTTTGGGCTTCAAACCACGCTCATGTCACGTCAGTCACTTATATTGGTTCGTGGGCTTGCCTTTTAAAATCCGCTTGCTTTCATTTGTGAAAGGCATGCATACGGCATGCCTTTTCCGGTGTTTAGCCCACCTACACAGAACCGGTAAACTACTAAAAACATGCGAGGCTTGTGGTTTCAGCCTGGGGTCTGGACTACATTATCTGTTTATTTTCCACGCAGCGCAGTCGTGCTGCATTTTACATAGAGCGATCGCGTTGTGTTTTTTTTTCTTTACAACGCTAATAGCTCTATCTCGAGCAAATGCGAGACCCATTGCAGTGAAAATGCTTGTTGGGTCTGTGACTCAGTTTCAAAATACATCTGTGGTAGAAAAGTGCCATCTTTCTAGCTTAGTTACCCCTACGATTTGCCTGATGTCAGTGTCTTTAGACAGTAGTTCACTGAGATCCTGCTAATCAGGTCCCCAGTGACTGGGCTCTCTCCCCTAAATGCGGTTGCTGGTAAACTTTTTATACCCACAATTGGCATACTGGTGCACCTATGTAAATCCCTAGTGTATGGTACTTAGGCACCCTCTTTCTAGCCTTGTTACGCCACTTTTGGCCTGTTTGTGAGTATATGTCAGGGTGTTTTCACTGTCTCACTGGGATCCTGCTAGCCAGGGCCCAGTACTCATAGTGAATACCCTATATTGTCAGTATGTTTGTTATGTGTCACTGGGACCCTGCTAGCCAGGACCCCAGTGCTCATAAGTTTGTGGCCTATATGTATGTGTTCCCTGTGTGATGCCTAACTGTCTCACTGAGGCTCTGCTAACCAGAACCTCAGTGGTTATGCTCTCTCTGCTTCCAAATTGTCACTAACAGGCTAGTGACCAATTTCACAAATGTACATTGGCATACTGGTACACCCATATAATTCCCTAGTATATGGTACTGAGGTACCCAGGGTATTGGGGTTCCAGGAGATCCCTATGGGCTGCAGCATTTCTTTTGCCACCCATAGGGAGATCTGACAATTCTTACACAGGCCTGCCAGTGCAGCCTGAGTGAAATAACGTCCACGTTATTTCACAGCCATTTACCACTGCACTTAAGTAACTTATAAGTCACCTATATGTCTAACCTTCACCTGGTGAAGGTTGGGTGCAAAGTTACTGAGTGTGTGGGCACCCTGGCACTAGCCAAGGTGCCCCCACATCGTTCAGGGCAAATTCCCCGGACTTTGTGAGTGCGGGGACACCATTTCACGCGTGCACTATACATAGGTCACTACCTATGTATAGCGTCACAATGGTAACTCCGAAAATGGCCATGTAACATGTCTAAGATCATGGAATTGTCACCCCAATGCCAGAATCCATGATCCCCTGAGTCTCTAGCACAGACCCGGGTACTGCCAAACTGCCTTTCCTGGGGTTTCACTGCAGCTGCTGCTGCTGCCAACCCCTCAGACAGGTTTCTGCCCTCCTGGGGTCCAGCCAGGCCTGGCCCAGGAAGGCAGAACAAAGGACTTCCTCAGAGAGAGGGTGTTACACCCTCTCCCTTTGGAAAAAGGTGTCAGGGCTGGGGAGGAGTAGCCTCCCCCAGCCTCTGGAAAAGCTTTGATGGGCACAGATGGTGCCCATCTCTGCAGAAGCCAGTCTACACCGGTTCAGGGATCCCCCAGCCCTGCTCTGGCGCGAAACTGGACAAAGGAAAGGGGAGTGACCACTCCCTTGACCTGCACCTCCCAGGGGAGGTGCCCAGAGCTCCTCCAGTGTGCTCAAGACCTCTGCCATCTTGGAAACAGAGGTGTTGCTGGCACACTGGACTGCTCTGAATGGCCAGTGCCAGCAAGTGACGTCAGAGACTCCTTCTGATAGGCTCTTACCTGTGTTACTAGCCTATCCTCCTTCCTAGGTAGCCAAACCTCCTTTTCTGGCTATTTAGGGTCTCTGCTTTGGGGAATTCTTCAGATACCGAATGCAAGAGCTCACCAGAGTTACTCTGCATCTCTCTCTTCACCTTCTGCCAAAGGATCGACCGCTGACTGCTCAGGACGCCTGCAAAACCGCAACAAAGTAGCAAAGACGACTACTGCAACCTTGTATCGCTTATCCTGCCGCTTTCTTGCCTGTTTCCTGGTGGTGCATGCTCTCGGGGTAGCCTGCCTCCTTTCTGCACCAGGAGCCCTGAATAAATCTCCTGTGGGATGACGGAATCCTCCCCCTGCAACCGCAGACAACAAAAGACTGCATCACCGGTCCACTGGGTCCCCTCTCAGCACGACGAGCGTGGCCCCTGGAACTCAGCAACTCTGTCCAAGTGACTCCCACAGTCCAGTGACTCTTCAGTCCAAGTTTGGTGGAGGTAAGTCCTTGCCTCCCCATGCTAGACGGCATTGCTGGGTACCGCGTGATTTGCAGCTGCTCCGGCTCCTGTGAACTCGTCCAGGATTTCCTTTGTGCACAGCCAAGCCTGGGTCCCCGACACTCTAACCTGCAGTGCACAACCTTCTGAGTTGTCCTCTGGCATCGTGGGACTCCCTTTTGTGTCTTCGGGTGGAGTCCGGTTCACTCCTCTTCCAAGTGCCTGTTCCGGTACTTCTGCGGGTGCTGCCTGCTTCTGTGAGGGCTCTCTGACTTGCTGGGCGCCACCTCTGTCTCCTCATCCAAGTGGCGACATCCTGATCCCTCCTGGGCCACAGCAGCATCCAGAAACCCTAATCGCGACCCTTGCAGCTAGCAAGGCTTGTTAGCAGTCTTTCTGCGTGGGAACACCTCTGCAAGCTTCTTCACGACGTTGGACATCCATCCTCCAAAGGGGAAGTTTCTAGCCCTCTTCGTTCTTGCAGAATCCACAGCTTCTACCATCCGGTGGCAGCTTCTTTGCACCCTCAGCTGGCATTTCCTGGGCATCTGCCCACTCTCGACATTGTCGCGACTCTTGGACTTGGTCCCCTTGTTTCACAGGTACTCAGGTCCGGAAATCCACTGTTGTTGCTTTGCTGGTGTTGGTCCTCACGACTTCTGTGCTCTCTGGGGGTTATAGGTGCACTTTACACCTACTTTTCAGGGTCTTGGAGTGGGCTATTTTTCTAACCCTCACTGTTTTCTTACAGCCCCAGCTACCCTCTACAAGCTCACATAGGTTTGGGGTCCATTCGTGGTTTGCTGTCCACTTTTGGAGTATATGGTTTGTGTTGCCCCTATACCTTTGTGCTACTATTGCAATCTACTGTAACTTTACATTGCTTGAATTACTTCCTTTTGCTATTACTGCATATTTTTGGTATTGTGTACATATGTCTTGGGTATATTTGGCATCCTCATACTGAGGGTACTCACTGAGATACTTTTGGCATATTGTCATAAAAATAAAGTACCTTTATTTTTAGTATATCTTTGTATTGTGTTTTCTTATGATATTGTGCATATGCCACCAGTGGTATAGTAGGAGCTTTGCATGTCTCCTAGTTCAGCCTAAACTGCTCTGCTATAGCTACCTTCTATCAGCCTAAGCTGCTAGAAACACCTCTTCTACACTAATAAGGGATAACTGGACCTGGTACAGAGTGTAAGTACCCCTTGGTACCCACTACAAGCCAGGCCAGCCTCCTACATTGGTTGTGCAGCGGTGGGATAAGTACTTGCAACTACTTACCACTTTGTCATTGTGTACTTTTCATAAGAGAATAATATACAAAACATGTTCAGTGTATGTACACCTAACCAAATAGTTCTGCTTTTCTTCTCTTACACTATCTGCTAAGTGCTGAAAAGTACTCCTAAACTTTCAAAAAGTTGAAAAAGTTTTTTTTCTTGTTCTTTAAAAAGTCTTGAAACTTTTTCTATCCTTTATCTGTCTCTAAACCTTTTTCTATCATGTCTGATGTAGGAACCCCTCTTAATTTGGTCAATACTACTTATGACCACCTTAACTTTAAGAGCCTAAGGAGTCTCTGCATTGATAGAGGTTTTGTGGTAGGTAAGAACACTTCTAGAGAGTTACTGTCTAATATGCTTATTCAATCAGTAAATTTCTAAAGCGCACTACGTACCCGTTAGGGTTTCAAGGTGCTGAGGGGAGGGGGGGGGGGGGGGTTGCTGCTATTGGTCGAAGAGCCAGGTCTTGAGGAGTCTCCTGAAGGTGAGGAGGTCCTGGGTCTGGCGCAGGGGGGTCGGGAGGGAGTTCCAGGTCTTGGCGGCGAGGTGAATGATAAAGCCAAGGGTGGCACCTCAGCTGAAAAGTTGATAGATAGCTCACACTCTGACTCAGGGGAGCCCCTTGAGAGAGTGTTACAGGGTTCCCTTATTAATCTGCCCCTTAGCAGACCACCTAGTAATGCAGGCAGCACTAGAAGCTCCCATCACAGTAGGGATGTTTTTGTGCCTGGAGGCCAGGTTGTTAGGGTGCCAACAGTTAGGGACAGGTCTCCCTCTGCTCATTCAAATCTTTCTTCTGTGTCAAAACATTCCCAACCCACCCACCCTGATGACAAGATGTTAGAAAGGGAAATCAATAAGTTGAGAGTGGAAGAGACCAGACTGAAGCTTAAACAGCAACATCTGGCTCTAGACAGAGAATCCCTAGACTTAGAAAAAGAGAGACAGAGGTTGGGGTTTGGACCCCATGGTGGCAGCAGCAGTATTCCTGATAGCAATCCTGTGAAAGTGCATGATTCTAGGAATCTGCACAAGATAGTTCCCTCTTACAAGGAGGGGGATGACATTAACAAGTGGTTTGCTGCACCTGAGAGGGCCTGTATGG
The DNA here is from genome assembly GCF_031143425.1 of Pleurodeles waltl. Lineage (NCBI taxonomy): Eukaryota > Metazoa > Chordata > Amphibia > Caudata > Salamandridae > Pleurodeles > Pleurodeles waltl. The sequence continues at coordinate 147,625,281 of NC_090446.1, forward strand.
TACGGGGGGTCCCTCAAAGGCAGTGGGCTGCTATCCTATGGCTATCTTTCAGTGACAAGGGTAGGGATAGGCTCCTTACTGTTAAGGAAAGTGATTCCAATAATTTTACAGTTTTGAAAAATGCACTCTTGGATGGATTTGGCTTAACCACTGAACAATACAGGATTAAGTTCAGAGAAACCAGAAAAGAGTCCTCACAAGACTGGGTAGACTTTTTTGACTATTCAGTGAAGGCCTTGGATGGGTGGTTACATGGCAGTAAAGTTTCTGACTATGAAAGCCTGTACAACCTAATCCTGAGAGAGCATATTCTGAATAACTCTGTGTCTGATTTGTTACACCAATATCTGGTGGACTCAGATCTGACCTCTCCCCAAGAATTGGGAAAGAAGGCAGACAAATGGGTCAGAACAAGAGTGAACAGAAAAGTTCATACAGGGGGTGACAAGGATGGCAAGAAGAAAGATGGTGAGAAATCTCAGGATAACCATAGGGATAAGAGTGAAACCAAAGATCCTTCTTCACATCCTAAATACTCTTCAGGGGGTGGGGATAAATCAAATTCTTCCTCTTCTTCACAACATACACACATTAAAAAACCTTGGTGCTATGTGTGTAAAAATAAAGGCCATTGGCAAGGGGATAAGTCCTGTCTAGGTAAACCCCCTGATCCAACCACCACTAATACATCAAACTCTAGTGCCCCTAGCAGTAGTGGTAATAGTGGTGGGACTGCTGGCAACAGTAAAACTAAGGGTGTAGTTGGGTTCACTTATGGGTCCATCATAGAAACTGGGGTAGTCAGTCCCAAGACAGTTTCTGTCACACCTAGTGGCATTGGCCTTGCCACACTGGCTGCTTGTCCCCTTACAATGGATAAGTACAAGCAGACAGTTTCAATAACTACTGTTGAGGCCCAGGCCTACAGGGACACAGGTGCCAGTATCACTTTGGTGACTGAAAACCTAGTGTCTCCTGAACAACACATCATTGGACAACAGTACAAGATTATTGATGTCCATAACTCCACTAAGTTTCTTCCCTTAGCTATAGTTCAGCTTAGTTAGGGTGGAGTTACTGGCCCTAAGCAGGTGGTAGTATCAGCTAGCTTACCTGTAGACTGTCTCTTAGGTAATGACCTAGAGACCTCAGGTTGGGCTGAGGTAGAGTTTTATACCCATGCAGCCATGCTGGGTATCCCTGAGGAATTGTTCCCTCTCATTTCTACTGAAATGAAAAAGCAAAGGAGAGAAAAAGGCCTGGAGACTCAGGATCCCTCTCCAACAACAGGTAAAAAGGGTATCACAGTATCCCCTACCCACCCTGCCATTCAGGATACCATTCCTGTGGTGGGAGAAACCTCTCCTGGGGTGGCACCTGTTCCAAGGAAATCATCAGCTGGCATAGCTGTACTCCCTGAGGTGGAAGTACCTCTCTGTGGGATAACTAATATTGGTGAGAAAAAGAGCACCGTTTTAGTTAACATGGAGCATCCCTCCAACCCTCCCAGAGAAACTTTAGTGCAGAAACCCTGCACTGCCTCACAACACTTGGGACAGCAGCCCTGCCCTAGTGTGGAGCTCATAGGACAGCATCCCTGCCCTGCTCCAACTCAAGAGAAACAGCATCCCTGTTCTCTCTTCCAGCCATATGGACAAAGATTTTGCCCAGCTATGGCTTTACGGAGACACTATCCTTGTCTGGCATTCTCATCACTAGAAATAGGTTCAGTGGACAATTCCCACTGCTCTAAACTAAAACTTACTGATAGAAACTCTGAAAATATATCTTCACATTGTTGGTTAGCTAAAAAACTTCAAACAGGGTGGTTTACATCCCCAAAGGGAAGTAACCATATAGTGGATGATAAAAGGAGTGACCAGTCAATTGCAGAGCTACTCTCCACTTATCACCACTTAGACAATAAAGTCTCAACTGGCCAAGGTTAGCCTTATTGTCCTTTGTTTGGGGGGGGGGGGGTTGTGTGAGAAAGTAGCCTCTTTCTAGCCTTATTACCCCCACTTTTGGCCTGTTTGTGAGTATATGTCAGGGTGTTTTCACTGTCTCACTTGGATCCTGCTAGCCAGGGCCCAGTGCTCATAGTGAAAACCCTATATTGTCAGTATGTTTGTTATGTGTCACTCGGACCCTGCAAGCCAGGACCCCAGTGCTCAGAAGTCTGTGGCCTATATGTATGTGTTCCCTGTGTGATGCCTAACTGTCTCACTGAGGTTCTGCTAACCAGAACCTCAGTGGTTATACTCTCTCTGCTTCCAAATTGTCACTAACAGGCTAGTGACCAATTTCACCAATTTACATTGGCATACTGGTACACCCATATAATTCCCTAGTATATGGTACTGAGGTACCCAGGGTTTTGGGGTTCCAGGAGATCCCTATGGGCTGCAGCATTTCTTTTGCCACCCATAGGGAGATCTGACAATTCTTACACAGGCCTGCCAGTGCAGCCTGCGTGAAATAACGTCCACGTTATTTCACAGCCCTTTGCCACTGCACTTAAGTAACTTATAAGTCACCTATATGTCTAACCTTCACCTGGTGAAGGTTGGGTGGAAAGTTACTTAGTGTGTGGGCACCCTGGCACTAGCCAAGGTGCCCCCACATCGTTCAGGGCAAATTCCCCGGACTTTGTGAGTGCGGGGACACCATTTCACGCGTGCACTATACATAGGTCACTACCTATGTATAGCGTCACAATGGTTACTCCGAACATGGCCATGTAACATGTCTAAGATCATGGAATTGTCACCCCAATGCCATTCTGGCATTGGGGAGACAATTCAATGATCCCCCGAGTCTCTTGCACAGACCCGGGTACTGCCAAACTGCCTTTCCCGGGGTTTCACTGCAGCTGCTGCTGCTGCCAACTCTCTGTTCACCTTCTGCCAAAGGATCGACTGCTGACTGCGCAGGACGCCTGCAAAACCGCAACAAAGTAGCAAAGACGACTACTGCAACCTTGTATCGCTTATCCTGCCGCTTTCTCGCCTGTTTCCTAGTGGTGCATGCTCCGGGGGTAGCCTGCCTCCTTTCTGCACCAGGAGCTCTGAAGAAATCTCCTGTGGGACGACGGAATCCTCCCCCTGCAACCGCAGGCAACAAAAGACTGCATCACCGGTCCTCTGGGTCCCCTCTCAGCACAACGAGCGTGGCCCCTGGAACTCAGCAATTCTGTCCAAGTGACTCCCACAGTCCAGTGACTCTTCAGTCCAAGTTTGGTGGTGGTAAGTCCTTGCGTCCCCACGCTAGACTGCATTGTTGGTTACCGTGTGATTTGCAGCTGCTCCGGCTCCTGTGCGCTCTTCCAGGATTTCCTTTGTGCACAGCCAAGCCTGGGTCCCCGACACTCTAACCTGCAGTGCACAACCTTCTGAGTTGTCCTCAAGCGTCGTGGGACTCACTTTTGTGTCTTCAGGTGTTCTCCGGTTTACTCCTCTTCCAAGTGCCTGTTCCGGTATTTCTGCGGGTGCTGCCTGCTTCTGTGAGGGCTCCCTGACTTGCTGGACGCACCCTCTGTCTCCTCATCCAAGTGGCGACATCCTGGTCCCTCCTGGGCCACAGCAGCATCCAAAAACCCTAACCGCGACCCTTGCAGCTAGCTAGGCTTGTTTGCTGTCTTTCTGCGTAGGAACACCCCTGCAAGCTTCTTCACGACGTGGGACATCCATCCTCCAAAGGGAAAGTTTCTAGCCCTCTTCGTTCTTGCAGAATCCACAGCTTCTACCATCCGGTGGCAGCTTCTTTGCACCCTCAGCTGGCATTTCCTGGGCATCTGCCCACTCTCGACATTCTTGCGACTCTTGGACTTGGTCCCCTTGTTTCACAGGTACTCTGGTCCGGAAATCCACTGTTGTTGCTTTGCTGGTGTTGGTCTTCCTTGCAGAAACCCCCTATCACGACTTCTGTGCTCTCTGGGGGTTATAGGTGAACTTTACACCTACTTTTCAGGGTCTTGGGGTGGGCTATTTTTCTAACCCTCACTGTTTTCTTACAGCCCCAGCGACCCTCTACAAGCTCACATAGGTTTGGGGTCCATTCGTGGTTCGCATTCCACTTTTGGAGTATATGGTTTGTGTTGCCCCTTTACCTATGTGCTCCTATTGCAATCTACTGTAACTTTACATTGCTTGCATTACTTCCTTTTGCTATTACTGCATATTTTTGGTATTGTGTACATGTATCTTGTGTATATTTAGCATCCTCATACTGAGGGTACTCACTGAGATACTTTTGGCATATTGTCATAAAAATAAAGTACCTTTATTTTTAGTATATCTGTATATTGTGTTTTATTATGATATTGTGCATATGACACCAATGGCATATTATGAGCTTTGCATGTCTCCTAGTTCAGCCTAAGCTGCTCTGCTATAGCTACCTTCTATCAGCCTAAGCTGCTAGAAACACCTCTTCTACACTAATAAGGGATAACTGCACCTGGTACAGAGTGTAAGTACCCCTTGGTACCCACTACAAGCCAGGCCAGCCTCCTACACCCAGGACATTGGTACACCAGGTGTTCCCCATGGGCTTAAGCACGTATTGTGCCACCCATGGGAGCCCATGCAAACTGTGTCTGCAGACCTATCATTACCACCTGCGTGAAATGGTGCATGCACCCTTTCACCACCTAACTTGGTCATTGCACTTGGACGCTATAAGTCACCCCTCTGGTAGGCCCCTCAGCCCAAGGGCAAGGTACATGTCCCTAAGTGTGAGGGTAATCCTGCATGAGCAGGGTACTCTTACCGACCCCATGCCAATTCCTGGACTCTGTAGGTGCGGGTAAGACATCTTAAGGTATGTAGTGGACACTGGTCAAAACGAAGGGTCTAACTACATAATAGCTTCTCCAAACCTAGGTATGTTTGGTATCAAACATGTTGGAATCATGCAAGTACGCCGACTCCAGTATTAGTTGCATAATAGCATGTACTCTGGGGGTTCCATAGATGATCCCCCAGTTCTGCCCATGCAGCCTTACGGGGTCTAGCTGCCAGCCCACGCTGCTGCTAACCCCAGACTCGGTTCTGCCCTCCTGCTGGGGAGTCAGGATCAGGCCAGAGAAGCAGAACAAAGGATTTCCTGTATAGAGGGTGGTGTGACCTCCTCCTCCTGTGTATTAGGTGTCTAAGGGGTGAGCGCCACCAGACTGCTCTGAAGGACACATTTGTTGCCCTCCTTGCATAATACACTTTGCACTAGTTCAGGGACCCCCGGTTCCCGTTCTGGTACAAAACTACACAAAGGACAGGGGAGTGCACACACCCCTTTCCAGCTCCTACTCTAGGGAGGTACACAGAGCTCTGCTTTGTGGCCACTTGATTCTGCCATCTTAGAAACAAGATGGGCAGAGGCCCCAGGCAGCATCTGACTGGATATCCCAGGAAGATGATGTAGGAAAGTACCATCTTGCCTGGCATGTTACCCCCATTTTTCACTGTATATATGTTGTTTTAGTTGTATGTGTCACTGGGACCCTGTTCACCAGGGCCCCAGTGCTCATAAGTGTGCCTGAATGTGTTACCTGTGTAGTGACTAACTGTCTCACTGAGGCTCTGCTAATCAGAACCTCAGTGGTTATGCTCTCTCATTTCTTTCTAAATTGTCAGTAACAGGCTAGTGACCAATTTTACCAATTTACATTGGCTTACTGGAACACCCTTATAATTCCCTAGTGTATGGTACTGAGGTACCCAGGGTATTGGGGTTCCAGGAGATCCCTATGGGCTGCAGCATTTCTTTTGCCACCCATAGGGAGCTCTGACAATTCTTACACAGGCCTGCCACTGCAGCCTGAGTGAAATAACGTCCACGTTATTTCACAGCCATTTTACACTGCACTTAAGTAACTTATAAGTCACCTATATGTCTAACCTTTACCTGGTAAAGGTTAGGTGCAAAGTTACTCAGTGTGAGGGCACCCTGGCACTAGCCAAGGTGCTCCCACATTGTTCAGGGCCAATTCCCCAGACTTTGTGAGTGCGGGGACACCATTACACGCGTGCACTACATATAGGTCACTACCTATATGTAGCTTCACAATGGTAACTCCGAATATGGCCATGTAACATGTCTATGATCATGGAATTGCCCCCTCTATGCCATCCTGGCATAGTTGGCACAATCCCATGATCCCAGTGGTCTGTAGCACAGACCCTGGTACTGCCAAACTGCCCTTCCTGGGGTTTCACTGCAGCTGCTGCTGCTGCCAACCCCTCAGACAGGCATCTGCCCTCCTGGGGTCCAGCCAGGCCTGGCCCAGGATGGCAGAACAAAGAACTTCCTCTGAGAGAGGGTGTCACACCCTCTCCCTTTGGAAAATGGTGTGAAGGCAGGGGAGGAGTAGCCTCCCCCAGCCTCTGGAAATGCTTTCTTGGGCACAGATGTGCCCAATTCTGCATAAGCCAGTCTACATCGGTTCAGGGGACCCCTTAGCCCTGCTCTGGCGCGAAACTGGACAAAGGAAAGGGGAGTGACCACTCCCCTGACCTGCACCTCCCCTGGGAGGTGTCCAGAGCTCCTCCAGTGTGCTCCAGACCTCTGCCATCTTGGAAACAGAGGTGCTGCTGGCACACTGGACTGCTCTGAGTGGCCAGTGCCACCAGGTGACGTCATAGACTCCTTGTGATAGGCTCCTTCAGGTGTTGCTAGCCTATCCTCTCTCCTAAGTAGCCAAACCCTCTTTTCTGGCTATTTAGGGTCTCTGTCTCTGGGGAAACTTTAGATAACGAATGCAAGAGCTCATCCGAGTTCCTCTGCATCTCTCTCTTCACCTTCTGCCAAGGAATCGACTGCTGACCGCGCTGGAAGCCTGCAACACTGCAACAAAGTAGCAAAGACGACTACTGCAACTCTGTAACGCTGATCCTGCCGCCTTCTCGACTGTTTTCCTGGTGGTGCAGGCTGTGGGGGTAGTCTGCCTCCTCTCTGCACTAGAAGCTCCGAAGAAATCTCCCGTGGGTCGACGGAATCTTCCCCCTGCAACCGCAGGCACCAAAAAGCTGCATTACCGGTCCCTTGGGTCTCCTCTCAGCACGACGAGCGAGATCCCTCGAATCCAGAAACTCTGTCCAAGTGACTCCCACAGTCCAGTGACTCTTCAGTCCAAGTTTGGTGGAGGTAAGTCCTTGCCTCACCTCGCTAGACTGCATTGCTGGGAACCGCGACTTTTGCAGCTACTCCGGCCCCTGTGCACTTCCGGCGGAAATCCTTTGTGCACAGCCAAGCCTGGGTCCACGGCACTCTAACCTGCATTGCACGACTTTCTAAGTTGGTCTCCGGCGACGTGGGACTCCTTTGTGTAACTTCGGGTGAGCACCGTTTCACGCATCCTCGTAGTGCCTGTTTCTGGCACTTCTCCGGGTGCTACCTGCTGTAAGAGGGCTCCTTGTCTTGCTCGACGTCCCCTCTACCTCCTGGTCCAATTTGCGACCTCCTGGTCCCTCCTGGGCCACAGCAGCATCCAAAAACGCTAACCGCACGATTTGCAGCTAGCAAGGCTTGTTGGCGTTCTTTCGGCGGGAAAAAACTTCTGCACAACTCTACAAGGCGAGAGGGATCCGTCCTCCAAAGGGGAAGTCTCTAGCCCTTTGCGTTCCTGCAGAAACCGCAGCTTCCTCTGTCCAGTAGAAGCTTCTTTGCACCCGCAGCTGGCATTTCCTGGGCATCTGCCCATCTCCGACTTGCTTGTGACTTTTGGACTTGGTCCCTGTAGGAGGCTGGACTGGCTTGTAGTGAGTACCAAGGGGTACTTGCACCTTGCACCAGGCCCAGTTATCCCTTATTAGTGTATAGGGTGTCTAGCAGCTTAGGCTGATAGATAATGGTAGCTTAGCAGAGCAGCTTAGGCTGAACTAGGAGACGTGTGAAGCTACTACAGTACCACTTAGTGTCATATGCACAATATCATAAGAAAACACAATACACAGTTATACTAAAAATAAAGGTACTTTATTTTTATGACAATATGCCAACGTATCTTAGAGTGTACCCTCAGTGAGAGGATAGGAAATATACACAAGATATATATACACAATAGCAAAAATATGCAGTATAGTCTTAGAAAACAGTGCAAACAATGTATAGTTACAATAGGATGCAATGGGGAAACATAGGGATAGGGGCAACACAAACCATATACTCCAAAAGTGGAATGCGAACCACGAATGGACCCCAAACCTATGTGACCTTGTAGAGGGTCGCTGGGACTATTAGAAAATAGTGAGAGTTAGAAAAATAACCCTCCCCAAGACCCTGAAAAGTGAGTGCAAAGTGCACTAAAGTTCCCCTAAGGACAAAGAAGTCGTGTTAGAGGAATAATGCAGGAAAGACACAAACCAGCAATGCAACAACTGTGGATTTCCAATCTAGGGTACCTGTGGAACAAGGGGACCAAGTCCAAAAGTCACAAGCAAGTCGGAGATGGGCAGATGCCCAGGAAATGCCAGCTGCGGGTGCAAAGAAGTTTCTACTGGACAGAAGAAGCTGAGGTTTCTGCAAGAACGAAAAAGGCTAGAGACTTCCCCTTTGGTGGACGGATCCCGCTCGCCGTGGAGAGTCGTGCAGAAGTGTTTTCCCGCCGAAAGAACGCCAACAAAGCCTTGCTAGCTGCAAATCGTGCGGTTAGCGTTTTTGGACGCTGCTGAGGCCCAGGAGGGACCAGGAGGTCGCAAATTAGACCAGGAGGTAGAGGGGACGTCGAGCAAGACAAAGAGTCCTCTTAGCAGCAGGTAGCACCCGGAGAAGTGCCAGAAACAGGCACTACGAGGATGCGTGAAACGGTGCTCACCCGAAGTTACACAAAGGAGTCCCACGTCGCCGGAGACCAACTTAGAAAGTCGTGCAATGCAGGTTAGAGTGCCGTGGACCCAGGCTTGGCTGTGCACAAAGGATTTCCGCCGGAAGTGCACAGGGGCCGGAGTAGCTGCAAAGTCGCGGTTCCCAGCAATGCAGCCCAGCGAGGTGAGGCAAGGACTTACCTCCACCAAACTTGGACTGAAGAGTCACTGGACTGTGGGGGTCACTTGGACAGAGTCGCTGGATTCGAGGGACCTCGCTCGTCGTGCTGAGAGGAGACCCAAGGGACCGGTAATGCAGCTTTTTGGTGCCTGCGGTTGCAGGGGGAAGATTCCGTCGACCCACGGGAGATTTCTTCGGAGCTTCTGGTGCAGAGAGGAGGCAGACTACCCCCACAGCATGCACAAGCAGGAAAACAGTCGAGAAGGCGGCAGGATCAGCGTTACAGAGTTGCAGTAGTCGTCTTTGCTACTATGTTGCAGGTTTGCAGGCTTCCAGCGCGGTCAGCAGTCGATTCCTTATCAGAAGGTGAAGAGAGAGATGCAGAGGAACTCGGATGAGCTCTTGCATTCGTTATCTAAAGTTTCCCCAGAGACAGAGACCCTAAATAGCCAGAAAAGAGGGTTTGGCTACCTAGGAGAGAGGATAGGCTACTAACACCTGAAGGAGCCTATCAGAAGGAGTCTCTGACGTCACCTGGTGGCACTGGCCACTCAGAGCAGTCCAGTGTGCCAGCAGCACCTCTGTTTCCAAGATGGCAGAGGTCTGGAGCACACTGGAGGAGCTCTGGACACCTCCCAGGGGAGGTGCAGGTCAGGGGAGTGGTCACTCCACTTTCCTTTGTCCAGTTTCGCGCCAGAGCAGGGCTAAGGGGTCCCCTGAACCGGTGTAGACTGGCTTATGCAGAATTGGGCACATCTGTGCCCAAGAAAGCATTTCCAGAGGCTGGGGGAGGCTACTCCTCCCCTGCCTTCACACCATTTTCCAAAGGGAGAGGGTGTAACACCCTCTCTCAGAGGAAGTCCTTTGTTCTGCCATCCTGGGCCAGGCCTGGCTGGACCCCAGGGGGGCAGATGCCTGTCTGAGGGGTTGGCAGCAGCAGCAGCTGCAGTGAAACCCCAGGAAGGGCAGTTTGGCAGTACCAGGGTCTGTGCTACAGACCACTGGGATCATGGGATTGTGCCAACTATGCCAGGATGGCATAGAGGGGGCAATTCCATGATCATAGACATGTTACATGGCCATATTCGGAGTTACCATTGTGAAGCTACATATAGGTAGTGACCTATATGTAGTGCACGCGTGTAATGGTGTCCCCGCACTCACAAAGTTCAGGGAATTGGCTCTGAACAATGTGGGGGCACCTTGGCTAGTGCCAGGGTGCCCTCACACTAAGTAACTTTGCACCTAACTTTTACCAGGTAAAGGTTAGACATATAGGTGACTTATAAGTTACTTAAGTGCAGTGTAAAATGGCTGTGAAATAACGTGGACGTTATTTCACTCAGGCTGCAGTGGCAGGCCTGTGTAAGAATTGTCAGAGCTCCCTATGGGTGGCAAAAGAAATGCTGCAGCCCATAGGGATCTCCTGGAACCCCAATACCCTGGGTACCTCAGTACCATATACTAGGGAATTATAAGGGTGTTCCAGTAAGCCAATGTAAATTGGTAAAAATGGTCACTAGCCTGTTAGTGACAATTTGGAAAGAAATGAGAGAGCATAACCACTGAGGTTCTGATTAGCAGAGCCTCAGTGAGACAGTTAGTCACTACACAGGTAACACACTCAGGCACACTTATGAGCACTGGGGCCCTGGGTTACCAGGGTCCCAGTGACACATACAACTAAAACAACATATATACAGTGAAAAATGGGGGTAACATGCCAGGCAAGATGGTACTTTCCTACAGTCCCCTTGTTCCACAGGTACCCCAGATTGGAAATCCAGCGTTGTTGCATTGTTGGTTTGTGTCTTTCCTGCATTATTCCTCTAACACAACTTCTTTGTCCTTAGGGGAACTTTAGTGCACTTTGCACTCACTTTTCAGGGTCTTGGGGAGGGTTATTTTTCTAACTCTCACTATTTTCTAATAGTCCCAGCGACCCTCTACAAGGTCACATAGGTTTGGGGTCCATTCGTGGTTCGCATTCCACTTTTGGAGTATATGGTTTGTGTTGCCCCTATCCCTATGTTTCCCCATTGCATCCTATTGTAACTATACATTGTTTGCACTGTTTTCTAAGACTATACTGCATATTTTTGCTATTGTGTATATATATCTTGTGTATATTTCCTATCCTCTCACTGAGGGTACACTCTGAGATACTTTGGCATATTGTCATAAAAATAAAGTACCTTTATTTTTAGTATAACTGTGTATTGTGTTTTCTTATGATATTGTGCATATGACACTAGGTGGTACTGTAGTAGCTTCACACGTCTCCTAGTTCAGCCTAAGCTGCTCTGCTAAGCTACCATTATCTATCAGCCTAAGCTGCTAGACACCCTATACACTAATAAGGGATTACTGGGCCTGGTGCAAGGTGCAAGTACCCCTTGGTACTCACTACAAGCCAGTCCAGCCTCCTACATTGGTTGTGCAGTGGTGGGATAAGTGCTTTGAGACTACTTACCACTCTTGTCATTGTACTTTTCATAAGAGAAAAATATACAAAACAAGGTCAGTGTATATACACATAGCCAAAAAGTTTTGCATTTCCTCTTTTCACTCTTTTCTAAGTGCTGAAAAGTACTTCTAAACTTTCTAAAAAGTTCTAAAAAGTTTTAAAAGTTTTTTTCTCTGTCTTTCTAAAAGCTCTGACAAACTTTTTCTCTTTTTCTATCACTTTAACTCTCTCTAAAAATGTCTGGCACAGGCCAAAATGTTGATCTGTCCAAACTTGCTTATGATCACCTTAGCTGGAAAGGAGCAAGGAGTCTCTGCATCGAGAGAGGTTTGAGTGTAGGGAAGAATCCTTCCTTGGAACTGTTACTTAACATGCTTAGAGAACAAGATAAGGCTAAAAGTGCCCCATCTGTTGAAAAAGTAGCTAATGGTTCTCAATCTGATCCAGGGACTCCTCCAGGTAAAGGGTCAGGAAAGAAACTTCTTAGCCTTCCCATTACAAGACAGTCTAGCATAATTGGTAATGATGAAGAGCCACACCATACAAATAGTGTTGTCTCACATCATAGCAAAAGCATTTATTCACACCACAGTGGTACTGATGTGTCTGTTAGCCAAGCTGTTAGGGTGCCCTCTGTAAGGGACAGGTCTCCTTCTGTTCATTCCCATCATACCTCTGTATCTAGAAATGTCCCTCCCACCAACCCTGATGACAGATTGTTAGAAAGGGAACTCAATATGTTGAGGGTGGAACAAACCAGACTGAAGCTTAAAAAGCAACAGCTGGATTTGGATAGACAGTCTTTAGAATTAGAGAAGGAAAGACAGAAGTTGGGCTTAGAAACCCATGGTGGCAGCAGCAGTATTCCCCATAGTCATCCTGCAAAAGAGCATGATTCAAGGAATCTGCACAAGATAGTTCCCCCTTATAAGGAGTGGGATGACATTAACAAGTGGTTTGCTGCACTTGAGAGGGCCTGTGTTGTACAGGATGTCCCTCAAAGGCATTGGGCTGCTATCCTATGGCTATCATTTAGTGGAAAAGGTAGGGATAGGCTCCTTACTGTGAAAGAAAGTGATGCCAATAATTTTACAGTACTTAAGAATGCACTCCTGGATGGTTATGGCTTAACCACTGAACAGTACAGGATAAAGTTCAGAGAGACCAAAAAGGAGTCTTCACAAGACTGGGTTGATTGCATTGACCATTCAGTGAAGGCCTTGGAGGGGTGGTTACATGGCAGTAAAGTTACTGATTATGACAGCCTGTATAACTTGATCCTGAGAGAGCATATTCTTAATAATTGTGTGTCTGATTTGTTGCACCAGTACTTGGTGGACTCTGATCTGACCTCTCCCCAAGAATTGGGAAAGAAGGCAGACAAATGGGTCAGAACAAGGGTGAACAGAAAAGTTCATACAGGGGGTGACAAAGATGGCAACAAAAAGAAGGATGGTAAGTCTTCTGACAAGGGTGGGGACAAATCTAAAAATGAGTCTTCATCAGGCCCACAAAAAAACTCTGGTGGGGGTGGTGGGTCCAAATCCTCCTTTAATCAAAACAAAGAAAAGAAACCATGGTGCTATTTATGTAAAGTAAAAGGCCATTGGACAACAGATCCCAGTTGTCCAAAGAAAAGCACCAAGCCTCCTACCACTACAACCCCTACTGCTACCCCTAGTGTCCCTACTAATAGCAGTGGTGGTGGGAGCAAACCTACCAATAGCCAATCCAAGGGAGTAGCTGGGCTCACTATTGGTAACTTAGTTGGGTTTGGCCTTGTTAGGGAGGCCACAGAGGCTGTGCTAGTCTCTGAGGGGGCTATTGATTTAGCCACCTTAGTTGCTTGTCCCCTTAATATGGATAAGTACAAGCAACTACCCCTAATAAATGGTGTTGAGGTTCAGGCCTACAGGGACACTGGTTCCAGTGTGACTATGGTCATAGAGAAACTGGTCCACCCTGAACAACACCTACTTGGTCACCAGTACCAAGTAACCGATGCTCACAACAACACACTTAGCCACCCCATGGCTGTTGTTAATCTCAACTAGGGGGGGGTTACTGGTCCAAAGAAAGTTGTGGTAGCCACAGATTTACCTGTAGACTGTCTACTAGGAAATGATTTGGAGACATCAGCTTGGTCAGATGTGGAGTTGGAGGCCCATGCAGCAATGCTGGGCATCCCAGGGCATATTTTTGCTTTAACCAGGGCTCAGGCCAAAAAGCAAAAAGGACAGGGAAGCTTGGATCCTGGAACAATGGACCAAGTGCTCCCTAAAGCTAGGGCTAGTAGAAGCAAACCACTTCCTACTATCCCTCTCTCTACAGTGGATTCAACTTCTGAGGAAGAAGAATTCCCTCCCTGTGCAGAACCTACACCAGAGGAGCTGGAAACAGACACTGCTGAGCTTTTGGGTGAAGGGGGCCTGCCAGGGAGGAGCTGAGTGTGGCACAGCAAACCTGTCCCACATTAGAGGGTCTAAGACAGCAAGCTGTCAGACAGGCTAATGGGGATGTCAGTGACTCTCACAGAGTTTACTGGGAGGACAACCTCTTGTACACTGAGCATAGGGATCCTAAACCTGGAGCTGCCAGGAGATTAGTGATTCCTCAGGAGTACAGAAAGTTCCTCCTAACTCTTGCCCACGACATTCCCCTAGCTGGGCATCTGGGACAAATGAAAACTTGGGACAGACTTGTTCCCTTGTTTCATTGGCCTAGGATGTCTGAGGACACAAAAGATTTTTGTAAGTCCTGTGAAACCTGTCAAGCCAGTGGCAAACAGGTGGCACACCAAAGGCACCCCTTATTCCACTCCCTTTGGTTGGGGTTCCCTTTGAAAGGGTAGGGGTTGACATAGTTGGCCCCCTTGACACTCCTACTGATTCAGGCAATAGGTTTATCTTGGTGGTAGTGGACCATGCCACAAGATACCCTGAAGCAATTCCTTTAAGGACCACTACAGCACCTGCAGTGGCAAAGGCCCTCCTGGGAATATTTTCTAGGGTGGGCTTCCCAAAGGAAGTAGTATCAGACAGGGGAAGCAATTTCATGTCTGCATACTTAAAGGCCATGTGGAAGGAGTGTGGTGTAACTTACAAGTTCACAACACCCTATCATCCACAAACAAATGGACTGGTGGAGAGATTTAATAAAACTCTCAAAGGCATGATTATGGGTCTCCCTGAAAAACTCCGCAGGAGATGGGATATCCTTCTACCAGGCCTCCTTTTTGCCTACAGGGAGGTACCCCAGAAAGAAGTGGGCTTCAGCCCCTTTGAACTTCTTTTTGGACACCCTGTTAGGGGTCCACTAACACTTGTAAAGGAGGGTTGGGAACAACCTTTAAAAGCTCCTAAGCAGGATATTGTGGATTATGTACTTGGCCTCAGATCAAGGATGGCTGAGTACATGAAAATGGCCAGCAAAAACCTTCAGGCCAGCCAAGAGCTCCAGAAGCAATGGCATGATCAGAAGGCTGTTTTGGTTCAGTACCAACCAGGGCAGAAAGTGTGGGTCTTGGAGCCTGTGGCCCCAAGAGCACTCCAAGATAAATGGAGTGGACCCCACACAATTGTTGAAAAGAAGGGAGAAGTCACCTATTTAGTTGACTTAGGCACTGCCAGGAGTCCCCTTAGGGTGCTCCATGTCAACCACCTGAAACCCTACTATGACAGGGCTGATCTCACCCTGCTCATGGCAACTGATGAGGGACAGGAAGAAGACAGTGATCCTCTACCTGATCTCTTCTCTTCCACAGAACAAGATGCTCTTGTGGAAGGTGTAGTTTTGGCTGATTGTCTTACTGCTGAGCAGAAAGACCATTGCATAAATCTCCTAGATCAATTCTCTGAACTCTTCTCTACTGTGCCAGGTACCACTTCTTGGTGTGAGCACACTATAGATACTGGAGACAGTTTACCTGTCAAAAGTAAGATCTATAGGCAGCCTGACCATGTCAGGGACTGCATGAAGCAAGAGGTGCAGAAAATGTTAGAACTAGGAGTGGTTGAGCACTCTGAAAGTCCATGGGCTTCTCCTGTGGTACTTGTACCAAAACCCCATTCCAAAGATGGAAAGAAGGAAATGCGGTTTTGTGTAGACTATAGAGGTCTCAACTTGGTAACCAAAACTGATGCTCACCCTATACCCAGGGCAGATGAGCTCATAGATACACTGGCATCTGCCAAGTATCTAAGCACTTTTGATTTGACTGCAGGGTATTGGCAGATCAAATTGTCAGAAGATGCTAAACCTAAAACTGCATTTTCAACCATTGGAGGCCATTACCAGTTTACTGTAATGCCTTTTGGTTTGAAAAATGCACCTGCCACTTTTCAGAGGTTGGTGAATACAGTCCTGCAAGGGCTGGAAGCTTTCAGTGCAGCATATTTGGACGATATAGCTGTATTTAGCTCCAGCTGGGATGATCACCTGGTCCACCTATGGAAAGTTTTGGAGGCCCTGCAAAAGGCAGGCCTCACTATCAAGGCTTCAAAGTGCCAGATAGGGCAGGGTAAGGTGGTTTATCTGGGACACTTTGTTGGTGGGGAACAGATTGCACCACTTCAGGGGAAAATCCAAACAATTATTGATTGGGTTCCCCCTACCACTCAGACTCAGGTGAGAGCCTTCCTAGGCCTCACTGGGTATTACAGGAGGTTCATTAAGAACTATGGCTCCATTGCAGCCCCTCTTAATGACCTCACATCCAAGAAAATGCCTAAAAAGGTATTATGGACAGCAAACTGTCAGAAAGCTTTTGAGGAGCTGAAGCAGGCCATGTGCTCTGCACCTGTCCTGAAAAGCCCTTGTTACTCTAAAAAATTATATGTCCAAACTGATGCATCTGAATTAGGAGTAGGGGCAGTCCTATCACAACTTAATTCTGAGGGCCAGGATCAACCTGTTGCTTTTATTAGTAGGAGGTTGACCCCTAGAGAAAAGCGTTGGTCTGCCATAGAGAGGGAGGCCTTTGCTGTGGTCTGGGCTCTGAAGAAGTTGAGGCCATACCTGTTTGGCACTCACTTCATTGTTCAGACAGACCACAAACCTCTACTTTGGCTAAAACAAATGAAAGGTGAAAATCCTAAATTATTGAGGTGGTCCATATCTCTACAGGGAATGGACTATACAGTGGAACATAGACCTGGGAGTAGCCACTCCAATGCAGATGGACTCTCCAGATATTTCCACTTAGACAATGAAGACTCATCAGGTCATGGCTAGTCTTATTGTCCTTCGTTTGGGGGGGGGGGGGGTTCTGTAGGAAAGTACCATCTTGCCTGGCATGTTACCCCCATTTTTCACTGTATATATGTTGTTTTAGTTGTATGTGTCACTGGGACCCTGTTCACCAGGGCCCCAGTGCTCATAAGTGTGCCTGAATGTGTTACCTGTGTAGTGACTAACTGTCTCACTGTGGCTCTGCTAATCAGAACCTCAGTGGTTATGCTCTCTCATTTCTTTCTAAATTGTCACTAACAGGCTAGTGACCAATTTTACCAATTTACATTGGCTTACTAGAACACCCTTATAATTCCCTAGTATATGGTACTGAGGTACTCAGGGTATTGGGGTTCCAGGAGATCCCTATGGGCTGCAGCATTTCTTTTGCCACCCATAGGGAGCTCTGACAATTCTTACACAGGCCTGCCACTGCAGCCTGAGTGAAATAACGTCCACGTTATTTCACAGCCATTTTACACTGCACTTAAGTAACTTATAAGTCACCTATATGTCTAACCTTTACCTGGTAAAGGTTAGGTGCAAAGTTACTTAGTGTGAGGGCACCCTGGCACTAGCCAAGGTGCCCCCACATTGTTCAGGGCCAATTCCCCGGACTTTGTGAGTGCGGGGACACCATTACACACGTGCACTACATATAGGTCACTAGCTATATGTAGCTTCACAATGGTAACTCCGAATATGGCCATGTAACATGTCTATGATCATGGAATTGCCCCCTCTATGCCATCCTGGCATAGTTGGCACAATCCCATGATCCCAGTGGTCTGTAGCACAGACCCTGGTACTGCCAAACTGCCCTTCCTGGGGTTTCACTGCAGCTGCTGCTGCTGCCAACCCCTCAGACAGGCATCTGCCCTCCTGGGGTCCAGCCAGGCCTGGCCCAGGATGGCAGAACAAAGAACTTCCTCTGAGAGAGGGTGTCACACCCTCTCCCTTTGGAAAATGGTGTGAAGGCAGGGGAGGAGTAGCCTCCCCCAGCCTCTGGAAATGCTTTCTTGGGCACAGATGTGCCCAATTCTGCATAAGCCAGTCTACACCGGTTCAGGGGACCCCTTAGCCCTGCTCTGGCGCGAAACTGGACAAAGGAAAGGGGAGTGACCACTCCCCTGACCTGCACCTCCCCTGGGAGGTGTCCAGAGCTCCTCCAGTGTGCTCCAGACCTCTGCCATCTTGGAAACAGAGGTGCTGCTGGCACACTGGACTGCTCTGAGTGGCCAGTGCCACCAGGTGACGTCAGAGACGCCTTGTGATAGGCTCCTTCAGGTGTTGCTAGCCTATCCTCTCTCCTAAGTAGCCAAACCCTCTTTTCTGGCTATTTAGGGTCTCTGTCTCTGGGGAAACTTTAGATAACGAATGCAAGAGCTCACCCGAGTTCCTCTGCATCTCTCTCTTCACCTTCTGCCAAGGAATCGACTGCTGACCGCGCTGGAAGCCTGCAACACTGCAACAAAGTAGCAAAGATGACTACTGCAACTCTGTAACGCTGATCCTGCCGCCTTCTCGACTGTTTTCCTGGTGGTGCAGGCTGTGGGGGTAGTCTGCCTCCTCTCTGCACTAGAAGCTCCGAAGAAATCTCCCGTGGGTCGACGGAATCTTCCCCCTGCAACCGCAGGCACAAAAAAGCTGCATTACCGGTCCCTTGGGTCTCCTCTCAGCACAACGAGCGAGTCCCTCGAATCCAGCAACTCTGTCCAAGTGACTCCCACAGTCCAGTGACTCTTCAGTCCAAGTTTGGTGGAGGTAAGTCCTTGCCTCACCTCGCTAGACTGCATTGCTGGGAACCGCGACTTTTGCAGCTACTCCGGCCCCTGTGCACTTCCGGCGGAAATCCTTTGTGCACAGCCAAGCCTGGGTCCACGGCACCCTAACCTGCATTGCACAACTTTCTAAGTTGGTCTCCGGCGACGTGGGACTCCTTTGTGTAACTTCGGGTGAGCACCGTTTCACACATCCTCGTAGTGCCTGTTTCTGGCACTTCTCCGGGTGCTACCTGCTGCTAAGAGGGCTCCTTGTCTTGCTCGACGTCCCCTCTACCTCCTGGTCTAATTTGTGACCTCCTGGTCCCTCCTGGGCTACAGCAGCATCACAAAACACTAACCGCATGATTTGCAGCTAGCAAGGCTTGTTGGCGTTCTTGCGGCGGGAAAACACTTCTGCACGACTCTCCACGGCGAGTGGGATCCGTCCTCCAAAGGGGAAGTCTCTAGCCCTTTGCGTTCCTGCAGAAACCGCAGCTTCCTCTGTCCAGTAGAAGCTTCTTAGCTCCCGCAGCTGGCATTTCCTGGGCATCTGCCCATCTTCGACTTGCTTGTGACTTTTGGACTTGGTCCCCTTGTACCTCAGGTACCCCAGATTGGAAATCCAGCATTGTTGCATTGTTGGTTTGTGTCTTTCCTGCATTATTCCTCTAACACGACTTCTTTGTCCTTAGGGGAACTTTAGTGCACTTTGCACTCACTTTTCAGGGTCTTGGGGAGGGTTATTTTTCTAACTCTCACTATTTTCTAATAGTCCCAGCGACCCTCTACAAGGTCACATAGGTTTGGGGTCCATTCGTGGTTCGCATTCCACTTTTGGAGTATATGGTTTGTGTTGCCCCTATGTTTCCCCATTGCATCCTATTGTAACTATACATTGTTTGCACTGTTTTCTAAGACTATACTGCATATTTTTGCTATTGTGTATATATATCTTGTGTATATTTCCTATCCTCTCACTGAGGGTACACTCTGAGATACTTTGGCATATTGTCATAAAAATAAAGTACCTTTATTTTTAGTATAACTGTGTATTGTGTTTTCTTATGATATTGTGCATATGACACTAGGTGGTACTGTAGTAGCTTCACACGTCTCCTAGTTCAGCCTAAGCTGCTCTGCTAAGCTACCATTATCTATCAGCCTAAGCTGCTAGACACACTATACACTAATAAGGGATAACTGGGCCTGGTGCAAGGTGCAAGTACCCCTTGGTACTCACTACAAGCCAGTCCAGCCTCCTACAGATGATGTAGGAAGTTGGCTCTGTATATACTATTTCAAAATAAGAAATAGTGTGCACAGAGTCCGAGGGCTCCCCTTAGAGTTAAGAGAGTGGCAAAAAGAGATAATTCCAATGCTCTATTTTGTGGTAGTGTGGTCGAGCAGTAGGCTTATCAGAGGGTAGTGTTAAGCATTTGTTGTACACACACAGGCAATAAATGAGGAACACACACTCAAAGACTTACTCCAGGCCAATAGGTTTTTATATAGAAAAATATATTTTCTTAGTTTATTTTAAGAACCACAGGTTCAAGATTTACAAGCAATACTTCAAATGAAAGGTATTTCACTCAGGTATTCTAGGAACTTTGAATAATTACAATAGCATTTACAGTTTGGACAAAAATGGAAATAAGCTATTTTAAAAGGGGACACTGCAAAAATCAACAGTTCCTGGGGGAGGTAAGTAAATGTTAAGTTCACAGGTAAGTAAAACAAATATAGGGTTCGAAGTTGGGTCCAAGGTAGCCCACCATTGCAGGTTCAAGGCAACCCCAAAGTTACCACACCAGCAGCTCAGGGCCGGTCAGATGCAGAGGTCAAAGAGGTGCCCAAAACACAGAGGCTTCAATGGAGAACAGGGGTGCCCCGGTTCCAGTCTGGCAGCAGGTAAGTACCCGCGTCCTCTGGGGGCAGACCAGGGGGGTTTTGTAGGGCACCGGGGGGGACACAAGCAGGCGCAGAAAGTACACCCTCAGCTGCACATGGGCGGCCGGGTGCAGAGTGCAAACGGGCATCGTGTTTTGCATTGAAAGCAATGGGGAGACCTGGGGTCTCTTCAACGATGCAGGCAGGCACAGGGGGGGCTCCTCGGGTTAGCCACTACCTGGGCTAGGCAGAGGGTCACCTGGGGGTCGCTCCTGCACTGGAGTTCGGTTCCTTCAGGTCCTGGGGGCTACGGGTGCAGTGTTGGTTCCAGGCATCGGGTCCCTTGTTACAGGCAGTCGCGGTCAGGGGGAGCCTCTGGATTTCCTCTGCAGGCATCGCTGTGGGGGCTCAGAGGGGTCGTCTCTGGCTACTCACAGGCTCGCAGTCACCAGGGAGTCCTCCCTGTAGTGTCAGTTTTCTGCAGGTCGAGCCGGGGGCATCGGGTGCCGAGTAGAAAGTCTCACGCTTCCGGCGGGAAACGTGAAGTCCTTAAAGTTGTTTCTTTGTTGCAAGAAAGTTGCAGATTGTTGAACAGGGCCGCTGTTAACGGGAGTTTCTTGGTCCTTGGGTGCAGGGCAGTCCTCTGGGGCTTCAGAGGTCGCTGGTCCCTGTTGGATGCGTCACTGTTGCAGTTTTCGTCAAAGTAGGGAGACAGGCCGGTAGGACTGGGGCCAAATCAGTTGTCGTCTCTGTCTTCACTGCATGGTTTCAGGTTAGCAGTCCTTCTTCTTGTTAAGGTTGCAGGAATCTGATTTCCTGGGATCTGGGGAGCCCCTAAATACTGAATTTAGGGGTGTGTTTAGGTCTGGGAGGGCAGTAGCCAATGGCTACTGTCCTTGAGGGTGGCTACACCCTCTTTGTGCCTCCTCCCTGAGGGGAGGGGGGCATATCCCTATTCCAAAAGGGGCAATCCTTCAAAACCAAGATGGAGGATTTCTTAAGGCAGGGGTTACCTCAGCTCAGGGCACCTTAGGTGCTGTCCGGGCTGGTGGGTGACTCCTCCTTATTTTTCTTATTATCTCCCCTGGACTTGTCGCCAAAAGTGAGGGCTGTGTCCAGGGGGCGGGCATCTCCACTAGCTGGAGTGCCCTGGGGCATTGTAACACGAAGCCTGAGCCTTTGAGGCTCACTGCTAGGTGTTACAGTTCCTGCAGGGGGGAGGTGTTAAGCACCTCCACCCAGAGCAGGATTTTGTTTCTGTCCTCAGAGAGCACAAAGGCTTTCACCCAGGGGGGTCAGAAACTCGTCTCTCAGCAGCAGGCTGGCACAGACCAGTCAGTCCTGCACTGAAGGATTGGGTAAAATACAGGGGGCATCTCTAAGATGCCCTCTGTGTGTATTTTTAAAAAAATCCAACACTGGCATCAGTGTGGGGTTATTATTCTGAGAAGTTTGATACCAAACTTCCCAGGATTCAGTGTAGCCATTATGGAGCTGTGGAGTTTGTTTTTGACAAACTCCCACACCATATACTTAATATGGCCACACTGTACTTACAATATCTAAGAATAGACGTAGACACTGTAGGGGCACATTGCTCATGCACCTATGCCCTTACCTGTGGTAAAGTGCACCCTGCCTTAGGGCTGTAAGGCCTGCTAGAGGGATGACTTACCTATGCCACAGGCAGCATTTTGTGTGCAGGGCATCCTGAGGGGGATACCATGTCGACTTTGCCTTTTTCTCCCCACCAACACACACAATCTGCAATGGCAGTGTGCATGTGTGAGGTGAGGGGTCCCTTAGGGTGGCACAACATATGCTGCAGCCCTTAGGGACATTCCCTGGTCACAGGGCCCTTGGTACCACTGGTACCTTTTACAAGGGACTTATCTGTGTGCCAAGGGTGTGCCAATTGTGGGAACAATGGTACATTTTAGGTAAAAGAACACTGGTGCTGGAGCCTGTTTAGCAGGGTCCCAGCACACTTCTCAGTCAAGTCAGCATCAGTATCAGGCAAAAAGTGGGGGGGTAACTGCAACAGGGAACCATTTCCTTACACAAGCCCCCCCCCCCCCCCCCAGCCCACAGGCCAGGACACTCAGTCAAAGCTGGGAGAGTCTTCCTAGTCTTTCAGGAGAGGAAGAGTAGGGGACATAGGCTGGTTTGTTGCAGGGCCTACTCTGCCTTACATCCTCCTGTTCAAGTCATTCCCTCTGGGGAACTGACTCACTTCGACAGTGATAAGACCTAATCTGAATTGCCTCTTGTCTGTTCTTTTAATGTCTTCCCCCATTCTCTCTATTTTTGGGTTAGAGGTATCCACCTCTGCTAATCTTATTTTAGCCAGGGTCACCCCTAGCTTACCCAAAGAGGTTACCCAGAGCTGGAGTAACCTCACCATGACCAACAGGGTCAGGGGGCCTAACTTGCTATTTGGCATGGGGTCAGACCACCATGCCAAGGATAGTGCAGCCATAGTGTGTTCTTTCAAAAACAAATTCTAAAGCCCAACATAGTCATGCACTTCATTTCCAGTTACCCAACCATCCAGTGTTTTCACTGAGTAGTCTACAAAATCAACCCAGGTTTGGCTCGAGGATTTTTGAGCCCCCCTGAACCTAATCCTGTACTCCTCAGTGGAGAATCCAAAGGCTTCAATCATGGTAGCCTTCGTGAGGTCATAGGATTCTGCATCTTTACCAGAGAGTATGAGGAGTCTATCCTTACACTTTCCAGCCATTCACCAGTAGGTGGTCTACTTCCCTCTGGAATCTCCAACTCACCTGTTGGGCCCTTTTTCTAGTTGAAGGCTATGAAGGCCTCTTCATCTGAGGAGTCATCCCCAATGGCTACACTGGTCACTGTGAGAAGGTAGCCTCTTTCTAGCCTTGTTACCCCCACTTTTGGCCTGTTGGTGAGTGTATGTCAGGGTGTTTGTCACTGTTTTCACTGTCTCACTGGGATCCTGATAGCCAGGCCTCAGTGCTCATAGTGAAAACACTATGTTTTCAGTATGTTTGTTATGTGTCACTGGGATCCTGCTGGTCAGGACCCCAGTGCTCATAGGTTTGTGGCCTATATGTATGTGTCACTGGGACCCTGTCACACAGGGCCCCAGTGCTCATAGGTGTGCATGTATATGTTCCCTGTGTGGTGCCTAACTGTCTCACTGAGGCTCTGCTAACCAGAACCTCAGTGGTTATG
This sequence comes from Pleurodeles waltl, assembly GCF_031143425.1. Taxonomy (NCBI): domain Eukaryota; kingdom Metazoa; phylum Chordata; class Amphibia; order Caudata; family Salamandridae; genus Pleurodeles; species Pleurodeles waltl. Next base: position 147,648,819 of record NC_090446.1, read on the forward strand.
CTCTCTCATTACTTTCAAATTGTCACTAACAGGCTAGTGACCAATTTTAACCAATTTACATTGGCTTACTGGAACACCCTTATAATTCCCTAGTATATGGTACTGAGGTACCCAGGGTATTGGGGTTCCAGGAGATCCCTATGGGCTGCAGCATTTCTTTTGCCACCCATAGGGAGCTCTGACAATTCTTACACAGGCCTGCCACTGCAGCCTGAGTGAAATAACGTCCACGTTATTTCACAGCCATTTTACACTGCACTTAAGTAACTTATAAGTCACCTATATGTCTAACCTTTACCTGGTAAAGGTTAGGTGCAAAGTTACTTAGTGTGAGGGCACCCTGGCACTAGCCAAGGTGCCCCCACATTGTTCAGAGCCAATTCACTGAACTTTGTGAGTGCGGGGACACCATTACACGCGTGCACTACATATAGGTCACTACCTATATGTAGCTTCACCATGGTAACTCCGAATATGGCCATGTAACATGTCTATGATCATGGAATTGCCCCCTCTATGCCATCCTGGCATTGTTGGTACAATTCCATGATCCCAGTGGTCTGTAGCACAGACCCTGGTACTGCCAGACTGCCCTTCCTGGGGTTTCACTGCAGCTGCTGCTGCTGCCAACCCCTCAGACAGGCAGCTGCCCTCCTGGGGTCCAGCCAGGCCTGGCCCAGGATGGCAGAACAAAGAACTTCCTCTGAGAGAGGGTGTCACACCCTCTCCCTTTGGAAAATGGTGTGAAGGCAGGGGAGGAGTAGCCTCCCCCAGCCTCTGGCAATGCTTTGTTGGGCACAGATGTGCCCAATTCTGCATAAGCCAGTCTACACCGGTTCAGGGACCCCTTAGCCCCTGCTCTGGCGCGAAACTGGACAAAGGAAAGGGGAGTGACCACTCCCCTGACCTGCACCTCCCCTGGGAGGTGTCCAGAGCTCCTCCAGTGTGCTCCAGACCTCTGCCATCTTGGAAACAGAGGTGCTGCTGGCACACTGGACTGCTCTGAGTGGCCAGTGCCACCAGGTGACGTCAGAGACTCCTGCTGATAGGCTCCTTCAGGTGTTAGTAGCCTTTCCTCTCTCCTAGGTAGCCAAACCCTCTTTTCTGGCTATTTAGGGTCTCTGTCTCTGGGGAAACTTTAGATAACGAATGCATGAGCTCAGCCGAGTTCCTCTGCATCTCTCTCTTCACCTTCTGATAAGGAAACGACCGCTGACCGCGCTGGAAGCCTGCAAACCTGCAACATAGTAGCAAAGACGACTACTGCAACTCTGTAATGCTGATCCTGCCGCCTTCTCGACTGTTTTCCTGCTTGTGCATGCTGTGGGGGTAGCCTGCCTCCTCTCTGCACCAGAAGCTCTGAAGAAATCTCCCATGGGTCGACGGAATCTTCCCCCCTGCAACCGCAGGCACCAAAAAGCTGCATTACCGGTCCCTTGGGTCTCCTCTCAGCATGACGAGCGAGGTCCCTCGAATCCAGCGACGCAGTCCAAGTGACCCCCACAGTCCAGTGACTCTTCAGCCCAAGTTTGGTGGAGGTAAGTCCTTGCATCACCTCGCTGGGCTGCATTGCTGGGAACCGCGACTTTGCAGCTACTCCGGCCCCTGTGCACTTCCGGCGGAAATCCTTTGTGCACAGCCAAGCCTGGGTCCACGGCACTCTAACCTGCATTGCACGACTTTCTAAGTTGGTCTCCGGCGACGTTGGACTCCTTTGTGCAACTTCGGCGAGCACCGTTTCACGCATCATTGTAGTGCCTGTTTCTGGCACTTCTCCGGGTGCTACCTGCTTCAGTGAGGGCTCTTTGTCTTGCTCGACGTCCCCTCTCTCTGCAGGTCCAATTTGCGACCTCCTGGTCCCTCCTGGGCCCCAGCAGCATCCAAAAACGCCAAACGCACGATTTGCGTGTAGCAAGGCTTATTGGCTTCCTTCCGGCGGGAAAACACTTCTGCACAACTCTCCGAAGCGAGAGAGATCCGTCCACCAAAGGGGAAGTCTCTAGCCCTTTTCGTTCCTGCAGAAACCTCAGCTTCTTCTGTCCAGTAGAAACTTCTTTGCACCCGCAGCTGGCATTTCCTGGGCATCTGCCCATCTACGACTTGCTTGTGACTTTTGGACTTGGTCCGCATGTTCCACAGGTACCCTAGATTGGAAATCCACAGTTGTTGCATTGCTGGTTTGTGTATTTCCTGCATTATTCCTCTAACACGACTCTTTTGTCCTTAGGGGAACTTTAGTGCACTTTGCACTCACTTTTCAGGGTCTTGGGGAGGGTTATTTTTCTAACTCTCACTATTTTCTAATAGTCCCAGCGACCCTCTACAAGGTCACATAGGTTTGGGGTCCATTCGTGGTTCGCATTCCACTTCTGGAGTATATGGTTTGTGTTGCCCCTATCCCTATGTTTCCCCATTGCATCCTATTGTAACTATACATTGTTTGCACTGTTTTCTAAGACTATACTGCATATTTTTGCTATTGTGTATATATATCTTGTGTATATTTCCTATCCTCTCACTGAGGGTACACTCTAAGATACTTTGGCATATTGTCATAAAAATAAAGTACCTTTATTTTTAGTATAACTGTGTATTGTGTTTTCTTATGATATTGTGCATATGACACTAAGTGGTACTGTAGTAGCTTCACACGTCTCCTAGTTCAGCCTAAGCTGCTCTGCTAAGCTACCATTATCTATCAGCCTAAGCTGCTAGACACCCTATACACTAATAAGGGATAACTGGGCCTGGTGCAAGGTGCAAGTACCCCTTGGTACTCACTACAAGCCAGTCCAGCCTCCTACAGTCACCCCTGGGATATTGCTATGGGGTATGTTTTTGGGACAAGAAGTGTCCTTGGTGTGGTGCCCTGTCTGTCTACAGTTTTGGCACCATGCCTTAGTGCATCCCAGTTCTTACCCTGGTACTTACCTTTGTTTTGGGTTGTGTCTTGGGGCCCACCCACCTGGTCTGGGTTTTGGGGGCCTACAGAGGACTCTTTTTCTTTGTTTCTAGTGTCACCCACTTTCTCCTGGGGAGGCTTTGTAACCCCTTTCTTTTGGTCACCCTCAGTGGAAGTTTTGGTTACCCCAGTCTTGACCCTGTGGTCTGCCTTCTTTCCCAACTCTTGGGGAGAAATTGGACCTAGGTCTACCAGATACGGATACAACTTTTCATTGAAGCAGTTACTTAAAATGTGTTCTTTCATAAACAAATTCTAAAGCCCAACATAGTCATGCACTTCATTTCCAGTTACCCAACCATCCAGTGTTTTCACTGAGTAGTCTACAAAATCAACCCAGGTTTGGCTCGAGGATTTTTGAGCCCCCCTGAACCTAATCCTGTACTCCTCAGTGGAGAATCCAAAGGCTTCAATCATGGTAGCCTTCATGAGGTCATAGGATTCTGCATCTTTACCAGAGAGTATGAGGAGTCTATCCCTACACTTTCCAGTGAACATTTCCCAAAGGAGAGCTCCCCAGTGAGATCTGTTTACTATTCTGGTTGCACAAGCCCTCTCAAAAGCTGTGAACCATTTGGTGATGTCATCCCTTTGGGGATTTTTATGATGTCAGTATTCTCTCTGACCCTATTTAAGTTGCTGCCACCATTGATGGGAGCTAAACCCATCTCTTTTCGTTCCCTTTCTATGGCTAGGAGCTGTTTCTCCAAAACCACTCTTTTGGCCATCCTGGCTAACAGGAGGTCATCTTCATTGAGGCTGCCCTCAATGTTTTCAGAGGTACTGGACTTGCCTATGGAAGAACCAGTCTCTCTGACTAGGATTTGAGGAGTCAGGGTTTGAGGGACCCTGTTCTCCCTATTTAGGACAGGAGGGGGGAAGTCATCCTCCTGTTCACTAATTTTCCCATCTGAAGGATTATCCTCAGAGGGGTGGTCCCTTTTGAACTCTGCCAAAAGCTCCTGGAGCTTTACTTTGGTAGGGTTTGTAGGAAAGTGCCATCTTGCCTGGCATGTTACCCACATATTTCACTGTATATATGTTGTTTTAGTCTATGTGTCACTGGGACCCTGCCAGGCAGGGCCCCAGTGCTCATACGTATGTGCCCTGTTTGTGTTCCCTGTGTGATGCCTAACTGTCTCACTGAGGCTCTGCTAACCAGAACCTCAGTAGTTATGCTCTCTCTGCTTTCCAAATTTGTCACTAACAGACTAGTGACCAATTTCACCAATTCACATTGGCATACTGGTACACCCATATAATTCCCTAGTATATGGTACTGAGGTACCCAGGGTATTGGGGTTCCAGGAGATCCCTATGGGGTGCAGCATTTATTTTGCCACCCATAGGGAGCTCTGACAATTCTTACACAGGCCTGCCAGTGCAGCCTTCGTGAAATAACGTCCACGTTATTTCACAGCCATTTACCACTGCACTTAAGTAACTTATAAGACACCTATATGTCTAACCTTCACCTGGTGAAGGTTGGGTGCAAAGTTACTTAGTGTGTGGGCACCCTGGCACTAGCCAAGGTGCCCCCACATCGTTCAGGGCAAATTCCCCGGACTTTGTGAGTGCGGGGACACCATTACACGCGTGCACTGTACATAGGTCACTACCTATGTACAGCGTCACAATGGTAACTCCGAACATGGCCATGTAACATGTCTAAGATCATGGAATTGTCACCCCAATACCATTCTGGCATTGGGGGGACAATTCCATGATCCCCCGGGTCTCTAGCATAGTACCTGGGTACTGCCAAACTACCTTTCCGGGGTCTCCACTGCAGCTGCTGCTGCTGCCAACCATTCAGACAGGTTTCTGCAACCAGGGGTCCAGGCAGCCCTGGCCCAGGAAGGCAGAACAAAGGATTTCCTCTGAGAGAGGGTGTAACACCCTCTCCCTTTGGAAATAGGTGTGAAGGGCTGGGGAGGAGTAGCCTCCCCCAGCCTCTGGAAATGCTTTGATGGGCACAGATGGTGCCCATCTCTGCATAAGCCAGTCTACACCGGTTCAGGGATCCCCCAGCCCAACTCTGGTGCAAAACTGGACAAAGGAAAGGGGAGTGACCACTCCCCTGACCTGCACCTCCCAGGGGAGGTGCCCAGAGCTCCTCCAGTGTGTCCCAGACCTCTGCCATCTTGGAAACAGAGGTGTTTGTGGCACACTGGACTGCTCTGAGTGGCCAGTGCCAGCAGGTGACGTCAGAGGCTCCTTCTGATAGGCTCTTACCTCTCTTGGTACCCAATCCTCCTTCCTTGGGAGCCAAATCTCCTTTTCTGGCTATTTAGGGTCTCTGCTTTGGGGAATTCTTTAGATAACGAATGCAAGAGCTCACCAGAGTTCCTCTGCATCTCCCTCTTCACCTTCTGCCAAAGGATCGACCGCTGACTGCTCAAAACGCCCTCAAAACCGCAACAAAGTAGCAAGACGATTACTAGCAACCTTGTATCACCTCAACCTGCCGCCTTTCTCGACTGTTTCCAGGTGGTGCATGCTCTGCATGCTCTGGGGGTAGCCTGCCTCCTCCCTGCACCAGAAGCTCTGAAGAAATCTCCCGTGGGATGACGGAATCTTCCCCCTGCAAACGCAGGCACCAAATGACTGAATCACTGGTCCTCTGGGTCCCCTCTCATCCTGATGAGTGTGGTCCCTGGAACTCAGCAGCTCTGTCCAAGTGACTCCCACAGTCCAGTGACTCTTCAGTCCAAGTTTGGTGGAGGTAAGTCCTTGCCTCCCCGCGCTAGACTGCATTGCTGGGTACCGCATGATTTGCAGCTGCTCCGGCTCCTGTGCACTCTTCTAGGATTTCCTTCATGCACAGCCAAGCCTGGGTCCCCAACACTCGTTCCTGAAGTGCACAACCTTCTGGGTTGTCCTCCGGCGTCGTGGGACTCCCTTTTGTGACTTCACGTGGACTCCGGTTCACTTTCCTTCCAAGTGCCTATTCAGGTACTTCTGCGGGTGCTGCCTGCTTCTGTGAGGGCTCCCTGACTTGCTGGGCGCCCCCTCTGTCTCCTCCTCCAAGTGGCAACATCCTAGTCCCTCCTGGGCTACAGCAGCACCCAAAAACCTCTACTGCAATCCTTGCAGCTAGCAAGGCTTGTTTGCAGTCTTTCTGCGTGGGAACACTTCTGCAAGCTTCATCGCGACGTGGGACATCCGTCTTCCAAAGGAGAATTCCCTAGCTCTCTTCTTTCTTGCAGAACTCCAAGCTTCTTCTAACCGGTGGCAGCTTCCTTGCACCCTCAGCTGGCATTTCCTGGGCTCCTGCCCACTCTCAACATTGTTGCGACTATTGCACTTGGTCCCCTTGTCTTTCAGGTACTCAGGTCTGGAAATCCACTGTTGTTGCATTGCTGGTGTTTGTTCTTCCTGAAGAATCCCCCTATCACGACTTCTGTGCTCTCTGGGGGTAGTAGGTGCACTTTACACCTACCTTTCAGGGTCTTGGGGTGGGCTATTTTTCTAACCCTCACTGTTTTCTTACAGTCCCAGCGACCCTCTACAAGCTCACATAGGTTTGGGGTCCATTTGTGGTTCGCATTCCACTTTTGGAGTATATGGTTTGTGTTGCCACTATACCTATATGCTCCTATTGCAATCTATTGTAATTCTGCACTGTTTGCATTACTCTTCTTGCTATTACTTACCTAATTTTGGTTTGTGTACATATATCTTGTATATATAACTTATCCTCACACTGAGGGTACTCACTGAGATACTTTTGGCATATTGTCATAAAAATACAGTACCTTTATTTTTAGTACTTCTGTGTATTGTGTTTTCTTATGATATTGTGCATATGACACCAGTGGTATAGTAGGAGCTTTACATGTCTCCTAGTTCAGCCTTAGCTGCTTTGCCATAGCTACCTTCTATCAGCCTAAGCTGCTAGAAACACCTCTTCTACACTAATAAGGGATAACTGGACCTGGCACAAGGTGTAAGTACCTCTGGTACCCACTACAAGCCAGGCCAGCCTCCTACAGGGTTGGACCCAGTTTTTATCTTTTTTAACTTACAGAGAGACCTTAACTCTGACATCCTTAGATGCAGGTAAGGGGTGAGGTTGAGTTCCACCACCATCTCATCTGTGCCAAACATTATCACTCTAAAAGTTGGGATTACTTTTTAAGAATCTAAAAACTACTTCTAGAACTTAAATCCAAACTTTTACAAACTTTTAAACTCTAAAAGAAAGGCTAACAGGGACTTACACAAGGCCATAGCAGGACTTTTAAAAATTTAGAAAAATGCTCAAATTTAAAAAATCAGTTTCTAACGACAATTTTTGGAACTTAGTCATGTGATCAGGTATTGGCTGAGTAGTCCAGCAAATGCAAAGTCTTGTATCCCGCCGCTGCCACCAATGTAGGAAGGTGGCTCTGCATATACTATTTCAAAGTAAGATATAGTGTGCACAGAGTCCGAGGGTTCCCCTTAGAGCTAAGAGAGTGGCAAAAAGAGATAATTCCAATGCTCTATTTTGTGGTAGTGTGGTCGAGCAGTAGGCTTATCAGAGGGTAGTGTTAAGCATTTGTTGTACACACACAGGCAATAAATGAGGAGCACACCCTCAAAGACTTACTCCAGGCCAATGCAAAGATATTCTTTTCTTAGTTTTTTTTAAGAACCACAGGTCCAAGATTTACAAGTGATACTTCAAATGAAAGGTATTTCTCTCAGGTATTCTAGGAACGTTGAATAATCACAGTAGCATGTACAATTGTGTTAAAAATGGCAATAAGCTATTTTTAAAGTGGGCACAGTGCAAAAATCAACAGTTCCTGGGGGAGGTAAGTAAATGTTAAGTTCACAGGTAAGTAAAACACTTACAGGGTTCAAAGTTGGGTCCAAGGTAGCCCACCGTTGGAGGTTCAAGGCAACTCCAAAGTTACCACACCAGCAGCTCAGTGCAGAGGTCAAAGAGGTGCCCTAAAACACATAGGCTTCAATGGAGAACAGGGGTGCCCCGGTTCCAGTCTGCCAACAGGTAAGTACCCGCGTCCTCCGGGGGCAGACCAGGGGGGTTTTGCAGGGCACCGGGGGGGACACAAGCAGGCACAGAAAGTACACCTTCAGCGGCACAGGGGCGGCCGGGTGCAGAGTGCAAACAGGCATCGGGTTTTGTATTGAAAGCAATGGGGAGGCCCGGAGGTCTCTTCAACAATGCAGGCAGGCACAGGGGGGGCTCCTCGGGGTAGCCACCACCTGGGCTAGGCAGAGGGTCGCCTGGGGGTCGCTCCTGCACTGGAGTTCGGTTCCTTCAGGTCCTGGGGGATGCAGGCGCAGTGTTGGTTCCAGACGTCGGGTCCCTTGTTACAGGCAGTCGCGGTCAGGGGGAGCCGCTGGATTTCCTCTGCAGGCGTCGCTGTGGGGGCCCAGGGGGGTCATCTCTGGCTACTCATGGGCTCGCAGTCATTGGAAAGTCCTCCCTGTAGTGTTGGTTTGCCGCAGGTCGAGCCGGGGGCGTTGGGTGGAGAGTAGAAAGTCTCACGCTTCCGGCGGGAAACGTGCAGTCCTTAAAGTTGTTTCTTTGCTGCAAGAAAGTTACAGATTGTTGAACAGGGCCACTGTTCATGGGAGTTTCTTGGTCTTTGGGTGCAGGGCAGTCCTCTGAGGCTTCAGAGGTCACTGGTCCCTGTTGGATGCGTCGCTGTTGCAGTTTTTGTCGAAGTAGGGAGACAGGCCGGTAGGGCTCAGCCCAAATCAGGTGTCATTTCAGTCTTCACTGTATAGGTTCAGGTCAGCATTCCTTCTGCTTGTTAAGGTTGCAGGAATCTGATTTCCTGGGATCTGGGGAGCCCCTAAATACTGAATTTAGGGGTGTGTTTAGGTCTGGGAGGGCCGTAGCCAATGGCTACTGTCCTTGAGGGTGGCTACACCCTCTTTGTTCCTCCTCCCCTGAGGGGAGGGGGGCACATCCCCATCCCTATCCCTATTGGGGGAATCCTCCAAAACCAAGATGGAGGATTTCTAAAGGCAGGGGTCACCTCAGCTCAGGGCACCTTAGGGGCTGTCCTGACTGGTGGGTGACTCCTCCTTGTTTTTCTCTTTATCTCCCCTCGACTTGCCGCCAAAAGTGGGGGCTGTGTCCAGGGGGCGGGCATCTCCACTAGCTGGAGTGCCTTGGGGCATTGTAACACGAAGCCTGAGCCTTGAGGCTCACTGCTAGGTGTTACAGTTCCTGCAGGGGGAGGTGTTAAGCACCTCCACCCAGAGCAGGCTTTTGTTTCTGTCCTCAGAGAGCACAAAGGCTCTCACCCCAGGGGGTCAGAAACTCGTCTCTCAGCAGCAGGCTGGCACAGACCAGTCTGTCCTGCACTGAAGGATTGGGTAAAATACAGGGAGCATCTCTAAGATGCTGTCTGTGTGCATTTTTAAATAAATCCTACACTGGCATCAGTGTGGGTTTATTATTCTGAGAAGTTTGATACCAAACTTCCCAGTATTCAGTGTAGCCATTATGGAGCTGTGGAGTTCGTTTTTGACAAACTCCCAGACCATATACTTAATATGGCCACACTGTACTTACAATTTCTAAGAATAGACTTAGGCACTGTAGGGGCATATTGCTCATGCAGCTATGCCCTCAACTGTGGTATAGTGCACCCTGCCTTAGGGCTGTAAGGCCTGCTAGAGGGGTGACTTACCTATGCCACAGGCAGCATTTTGTGTGCATGGCATCCTGAAGAGGCCTCTCCCAGCCTCTGGAAATGCTTTGAAGGGCACAGATAGTGCCCTCCTTGCATAAGCCAGTCTAAACCGGTTTAGGGAACCTCCAGTCCCTGCTCTGGCGCGAAACAGGAGAAAGGAAAGGGGAGTAACCACTCCCCTGTCCCTCACCACTCCAGGGGTGGTGCCCAGAGCTCCTCCAGTGTGTCCCAGACCTCTGCCATCTTGAATCCAGAGGTGTGAGGGCACTCTGGAGGCCTCTGAGTGTCCAGTGTCAGCAGGTGATGTTAGAGAACCCTCCTGATAGGTGCTTACCTGACTAGGTGGCCAATCCTCCTCTGAGGGCTATTTAGGGTCTCTCCAGTGGGCTTTTCCTCAGATAACGACTTGCAAGAATTCACCAGAGTTCCTTTCCACCTCTGTCTTCGAATTCTGCCAAGGATCGACCGCGGACTGCTCCAGGATGCCTGCAAAACTGCAACAAAGTAGCAAGAAGACTACCAGCGACATTGTAGCGCCTAATCCTGCTGGCTTTCTCAACTGTTTCCTGGTGGTGCATGCTTTGGGGGCTGCCTGCCTTCATCCTTCACTAGAAGCCACAGAGAAATCTCCAGTGGATCAACGGAATCTTCCCCCTGCTTCAGCAGGCACCAAACTTCAGCATCACCTGTACTCTCATCCTGTACCCTCATCTTGATGAGCGTGGCCCCTTGAACACAGGTGGTGGACCCAACTGACCCAGACTGTCTAGTGGTCCAACTGTCCAAATTTGGAGGAGGTGAGTCCTTGCCTCCCCTCTTCAGACAGTAATCCTGTGCACCATGTGAACTGCAGCTACTAGGGCTTCTGTGCACATTTCCAAGAAAAACTTCGTGCACAGCCAAGCCCAGGTCCCCAGTACTCTGTCCTGCAATGCTTAGCTCCCTGAGTTGATCTCTGGCTTCGTGGGACCCTCTTTTGCAGTGTTGAGACGACCGCCGTGTTCAGACTTCTTGAACCTGTGTTCAAGTGCTTCTGTGGGTGCTACCTTCTTGTGCGTGGGCTCCCTACGTTGCTGAGGGCCCCCTCTGTCTCCTCTCCCAAGTGGCAATATCCTGGTCCTTCCTGGGCCTGGGCAGCACCCTTTTTCTTCAACCACAACTCTTGCAGCTAGCAAAGCTTGTTTACAGTCTTATGCCAAATAAACAACTCTGCATCATCCATCTCCCCGTGGGATACCTTCTGCATGAAGGAGAAGTTCCCTGCACCTTTTGTTGTGGCAGAATTTTCAGCTTCTTCCATCTGAAGGTAGCCATTTTGCACCTTCATTTGGGGTTTAGTGGGCTCCTGCCCCCAAGACACGTTGACGACTCTTGGACTTGGTCCCCTTCCTTTGCAGGTCCTCAGGTCCAGGAATCCGTCTTCAGTGCTCTGCAGTCTGTTGTGGTCTTTGCAAAATCCACTATTGTAGGAAGGTAGCCTCTTTCTAGCCTTGTTACCCCCACTTTTGGACTGTTTGTGAGTATATGTCAGGGTGTTTTTACTGTCTCACTAGGATCCTGCTAGCCAGGGCCCAGTGCTCATAGTGAAAACCCTTTGTTGTCAGTGTGTTTGACATGTGTCACTGGGATCCTGCTATCCAGGACCCCAGTGCTCAAACGTTTGTGGCCTATATGTGTTCCCTGTGTGATGCCGAACTGTCTCACTGAGGCTCTGCGAACCAGAACCTCAGTGGTTATGCTCTCTCTGCTTTCCAAATTTGTCACTAACAGGCTAGTGACTAAACTTACCAATTCACATTGGCATACTGGTACACCCATATAAGTCCCTAGTACATGGTACTGAGGTACCCAGGGTATTGGGGTTCCAGGAGATCCCTATGGGCTGCAGCATTTCTTTTGCCACCCATCGGGAGCTCAGACAAGCCCTTGCACAGGCCTGCCATTGCAGCCTGCGTGAAATAACGCATGTTATTTCACAACCATTTTCACTGCACCTAAGTAACTTATAAGTCACCTATATGTCTAACCTTCACTTGCTGAAGGCTAGGTGCAAAGTTACTAAGTGGGAGGGCACCCTTGCACTAGCAAAGGTGCCCCCACATAGTTCAGAGCCATTTCCCAGGACTTTGTGAGTGTGGGGACACTATTACACATGTGCACTACATATAGGTCAATACCTATATTTAGCTCCACAATGGTAACTCCGAATGTGGCCATGTAACATGTCTATCATGGAATTGTCCCCCATTCCAAATCTGGTATTGGGGAGCCAATTCCATGCATCCTGGGGGCTCCACCATGGACCCCCAGTACTGCCAAACCAGCTCTCTGAGGCTTGCACTGCAGCTACTGCTGCTGCCACTCACAGACAGGGTTCTGCCCTCCTGGGGTCTGAGCAGCTCAGTCCCAGGAAGGCAGAACAAAGCATTTCTTCTGAGAGCAGGGTGTTACACCCTCTCTGTTTGGATATAGGTGTTACAGGCTGGGGAGGGGCAGTCTCCTACAGCCTCTGTAAATGCTTTGAAGCACACAGATGGTGCCCTCCTTGCATAAGCCAGTTGTAGGAGGCTGGCCTGGCTTATAGTGGGTACCTTGTGGTACTTACACCCTGTGCCAGGTCCAGTTATCCCTTATTAGTACAATAGAGGTGTTTCTAGCAGCTTAGGCTGATAGAAGGTAGCTATGGCAAAGCAGCTTAAGCTGAACTAGGAGACATGCAAAGCTCCTACCATACCACTTATATCATATAGCACAATATCATAAGAAAACACAATACTCAGAGTTACTAAAAAATAAAGGTACTTTATTTTAGTGACAATATGCCAAAAGTATCTCAGAGAATACCCTCACTTAGGAAGTAAGTAATATACACAAGTTATATGTACACAAACCCAAAACAGGTAAGTAACAGTAAGAAAAGTAGTGAAAACAATGTAGAATCACAGTAGGATGCAAAAGGCAAACATAGGTCTAGGGGCAACACAAACCATATACTCCAAAAGTGGAATGCTAATCACGAATGGACCCCAGACCTATGGGAGATTGTAGAGGGTTGCTGGGACTGTGAGAAAACAGTAAGGGTGTCCAAAATACCCCACCTCAAGACCCTGAAAAGTAGGAGTAAAGTTACCCTACTTCCCCAGAAAGACACAATAGTCGTGATAGGGGATTCTGCAAGAACCACAAGCACCAGCAAAACACTGAAGATGGATTCCTGGACCTGACGACCTGAAAAGGAAGGGGACCAAGTCCAAGAGTCCGATAGTGTCCAGGGGGGGCAGGAGCCCAGGAAACCCCAGATGAAGGTGCAAAAGGGCTGCCTCCGGGTGGAAGAAGCAAAAGATTCTGCAACAACAAAAAGGGCTAGGAACTTCTCCTTTGGATGGAAGATGTCCCGTGGCGTGCTGCATGTTTCAGAAGTGTTTCCAGGCAGAAATAACACAAACAAGCCTTGCTAGCTGCAAGAGTTGCGGTGGAGGTTTTTGGGTGCTGCTGGGGACCAGAAAGGACCAGGATGTCGCCCCTTGGAGAAGGAGACAGGAGGGGCACTCAGCAACTAAGAGAGCCCCTGCAGAAGCAGGCAGCTCCCGCAGATGTACAGCGGTACAGGCACTTATAAGATCTGTGAACTCACAGTCACAAAAGGAGGGTCCAACGACGTCGGAGTACAACTCAGCGGGTTGAGCACTGCAGGAAGGAGTGCTGGGGACCCAGGCTAGGCTGTGCACAAAGGAATCATTGGCGAAGTGCACAGAAGCCGGAGCAGCTGCAAATCACGCAGTACACAGGTTTGCTGTCTGGCTTGCGGAGGCAAGGAATTACCTCCACCAAATTTGGACAGAATGGCCATTGGAAGGTAGGAGACACTTGGACCCAGCTCCTGTGCTCCAGGGACCACGCTCGTCAAGATGAGAGGGGACCCAGAGGACGGGTGATGCAGAAGTTTCGTACCTGCGTTGGCAGGGGGAAGATTCCATCGACCACAGGAGATTTCTTCTTGGCTTCCAGTGCAGGGTGAAGGCAGACAGCCCTCAGAGCATGCACCACCAGGAAACAGTCGAGAAAACCAGCAGGATGAGGCGCTACAATGTTGCTGGTAGTCGTCTTGCTACTTTGTTGCGGTTTTGCAGGCGTCCTGGAGCAGTCAGCGGTCGATCCTTGGCAGAAGTCGAAGAGTTTAGTGCAGAGGAACTCTGGTGAGCTCTTGCATTCGTTATCTGAGGAATAGCCTAAAGGAGAGACCCTAAATAGCCAAAAAAGGAGGTTTGGCTACTAAGAAAGGAGGCTTGGCTACTGAAAGAGGTAAGCACCTATCAGGAGGAGTCTCTGACGCCACCTGCTGCCACTAGCCACTCAGAGCAGTCCATTGAATCCAAGATGGCAGAGGTCTGGGACACACTGGAGGAGCTCAGGGCACCTACCCTGGGAGGTACTGGTCAGGGGAGTGGTCACTCCCCTTTCCTTTGTCCAGTTTTGCGCCAGAGCAGGGCTGGGGGATCCCTGAACCGGTGTAGACTGGCTTATGCAGAGATGGGCACCATCTGTGCTCATCAAAGCATTTCCAGAGACTGGGGGAGGCTACTCCTCCCCAGCCCTTCACACCTATTTCCACAGGGAGAGGGTGTAACACCCTCTCTCAGAGGAAATCCTTTGTACTGCCTTCCTGCGACTGGGCTGCCCAGACACCAGGGGGGCAGACACCTGTCTGAGGGGTTGGCAGCAGCTGCAGTGGAAACCCCGGAAAGGTAAGCTAGGTGATACCACCACCTGCTTAGGGCCAGTAACTCCACCCAACTAAGCTGAACTATAGCTAAGGGAAGGAACGTTGTGGAGTTATGGACATCAATAATCTTGTACTGTTGTCCAATGATGTGTTGTTCAGGAGACACTAGGTTTTCAGTCACCAAAGTGATACTGGCACCTGTGTCCCTGTAGGCCAAGGCCTCAACACCATTTATTGAAACTGTCTACCTGTACTTATCCATTGTAAGGGGACAAGCAGCCAGTGTGGCAAGGTCAATGCCACTAGGTGTGACAGAAAGTCTTGGGACTGACTACCCCAGTTTCTATGATGGACCCATAAGTGAACCCAACTACATCCTTACTTTGACTGTTGCCAGCAGTCCCACCACTATTACCAATACTTCTAGGGGCACTAGAGTTTGATGTATTAGTGGTGGTTGGCTCAGGGGGTTTGCCTGGACAGGACTTATCCCCTTGCCAATGGCCTTTATTTTTACACATATGGCACCAAGGCTTTTAATGTGTGTATTTTGTGAAGAAGAGGAAGGATTTGATTTATCCCTAACCCCTGAAGAGTGTTTAGGATTTGAAGAAGGATCTTTGATTATACCCTTATCCCCATGCTTATCCTGAGATTTCTCACCATCTTTCTTCTTGCCATCCTTGTCACCTCCTACATGAACATTTCAGTTCACCCTTGTTCTGACCCATTTGTCTGCCTTCTTTCCCAATTCTTTGAGAGAGGTCAGATCTGAGTCTATCAAGTACTGGTGTAACAAATCAGACACACAATTGTTAAGAATATGCTCTCTCAGAATAAGATTATACAGGATTTCATAGTCAGGCACCTTACTGCCATGTAACCACCCTTCCAAGGCCTTCATTGAACAGTCTGCAAAGTCTGTCCAGTCTTGTGAGGACTCTTTTCTGGTGTCTCTGAACGTAATACTGTATTGTTCAGTGGTTAAGCCAAATCCATCCAAGAGTGCATCCTTCAAAACTGTAAAATTGTTAGCTTCACTTTCTCTAACAGTAAGGAGCCTATCCCTACCCTTTCCAGTGAAAGATAGCAGCCCACTGCCTTTGAGGGACCCCCTGTACCACACAGGCCCTCTCAAGTGCAGCAAACCACTTGTTGATGTCATCCCCCTCCTTGTAAGGGGGAATATCTTGTGCAGATTCCTGGAATCATGGTCTCTAACAGGATTACTATCAGGAATACTGCTGCTGCCACCATGGGGTCCTAACCCCAACCTCTGTCTCTCCTTCTCAATGTCTAGGGATTCCCTATCTAAGGCCAGCTGTTGCTGTTTAAGCTTTAGTCTGGTCTCTTCAACCCTCAACATTTTGAGTTCCCTTTCTAACAAGTTATCCTCAGGGTGGGCTGGTTGGGAATCCTTTGACACAGAAGATACGTTGTGTGAGAAAGTGGCTTCTTTCTAGCCTTGTTACCCCCACTTTTGGCCTGTTTGTGAGTGTATGTCAGGGTGTTTTCACTGTCCCACTGGGATCCTGCTAGCCAGGTCCCAGTGCTCATAGTGAAAACCCTATGTTGTCAGTATGTTTGTTATGTGTCACTGGGACCCTGCTAGTCAGGACCCCAGTGCTCATAAGTTTGTGGCCTATATGTATGTGTTCCCTGTGTGGTGCCTAACTGTCTCACTGAGGCTCTGCTAACCAGAACCTCAGTGGTTATGCTCTCTCATTTCTTTCAAATTGTCACTAACAGGCTAGTGACCAATTTTACCAATTTACATTGGCTTACTGGAACACCCTTATAATTCCCTAGTATATGGTACTGAGGTACCCAGGGTATTGGGGTTCCAGGAGATCTCTATGGGCTGCAGCTTTTCTTTTGCCACCCATAGGGAGCTCTGACAATTCTTACACAGGCCTGCCACTGCAGCCTGAGTGAAATAACGTCCACGTTATTTCACAGCCATTTTACACTGCACTTAAGTAACTTATAAGTCACCTATATGTCTAACCTTTACCTGGTAAAGGTTAGGTGCAAAGTTACTTAGTGTGAGGGCACCCTGGCACTAGCCAAGGTGCCCCCACATTATTCAGGGCCAATTCCCCGGACTTTGTGAGTGCGGGGACACCATTACACGCGTGCACTACATATAGGTCACTACCTATATGTAGCTCCACAATGGTAACTCCGAATATGGCCATGTAACATGTCTATGATCATGGAATTGCCCCCTCTATGCCATCCTGGCATAGTTGGCACAATCCCATGATCCCAGTGGTCTCTAGCACAGACCCTGGTACTGCCAAACTGCCCTTCCTGGGGTTTCACTGCAGCTGCTGCTGCTGCCAACCCCTCAGACAGGCATCTGCCCTCCTGGGGTCCAGCCAGGCCTGGCCCAGGATAGCAGAACAAAGGTCTTCCTCTGAGAGAGGGTGTTACACCCTCTCCCTTTGGAAAATGGTGTGAAGGCAGGGGAGGAGTAGCCTCCCCCAGCCTCTGGAAATGCTTTCTTGGGCACAGATGTGCCCAATTCTGCATAAGCCAGTCTACACCGGTTCAGGGGACCCCTTAGCCCTGCTCTGGCGCGAAACTGGACAAAGGAAAGGGGAGTGACCACTCCCCTGACCTGCACCTCCCCTGGGAGGTGTCCAGAGCTCCTCCAGTGTGCTCCAGACCTCTGCCATCTTGGAAACAGAGGTGCTGCTGGCACACTGGACTGCTCTGAGTGGCCAGTGCCACCAGGTGATGTCAGAGACTCCTTCTGATAGGCTCCTTCAGGTGTTAGTAGCCTATCCTCTCTCCTAGGTAGCCAAACCCTCTTTTCTGGCTATTTAGGGTCTCTGTCTCTGGGGAAACTTTAGATAACGAATGCAAGAGCTCAGCCGAGTTCCTCTGCATCTCTCTCTTCACCTTCTGCCAAGGAATCGACTGCTGACCGCGCTGGAAGCCTGCAAACCTGCAACATAGTAGCAAAGATGACTACTGCAATTCTGTAACGCTGATCCTGCCGCCTTCTCGACTGTTTTCCTGGTGGTGCATGCTGTGGGGGTAGTCTGCCTCCTCTCTGCACTAGAAGCTCCGAAGAAATCTCCCGTGGGTCGACGGAATCTTCCCCCTGCAACCGCAGGCACCAAAAAGCTGCATTACCGCTACCTTGGGTCCCCTCTCAGCACGACGAGCGAGGTCCCTCGAATCCAGCAACTCTGTCCAAGTGACCCCCCCAGTCCAGTGACTCTTCAGTCCAAGTTTGGTGGAGGTAAGTCCTTGCCTCACCTCGCTAGACTGCATTGCTGGGAACCGCGACTTTTGCAGCTACTCCGGCCCCTGTGCACTTCCGGCGGAAATCCTTTGTGCACAGCCAAGCCTGGGTCGACGGCACTCTAACCTGCATTGCACAACTTTCTAAGTTGGTCTCCGGCGACGTGGGACTCCTTTGTGTAACTTCGGGTGAGCACCGTTTCATGCATCCTTGTAGTGCCTGTTTCTGGCACTTCTCCGGGTGCTACCTGCTGGTAAGAGGGCTCTTTGTCTTGCTCGACGTCCCCTCTACCTCTTGGTCCAATTTGCGACCTCCTGGTCCGTCCTGGGCCACAGCAGCGTCCAAAAACGCTAACCGCACGATTTGCAGCTAGCAAGGCTTGTTGGCATTCTTTCGGCGGGAAAACACTTTTGCACGACTCTCCACGGCAAGAAGGATCCGTTCACCAAAGGGGAAGTCTCTAGCCCTTTTTGTTCTTGCAGAAACCTCAGCTTCTTCTGTCCAGTAGAAGCTTCTTTGCACCCGCAGCTGGCATTTCCTGGGCATCTGCCCATCTCCGACTTGCTTGTGACTTTTGGACTTGGTCCCCTTGTTCCACAGGTACCCAAGATTGGAAATCCATCGTTGTTGCATTGTTGGTTTGTGTCTTTCCTGCATTATTCCACTAACACGACTTCTTTGTCTTTAGGGGAACTTTAGTGCACTTTGCACTCACTTTTCAGGGTCTTGGGGAGGGTTATTTTTCTAACTCTCACTATTTTCTAATAGGCCCAGCGACCCTCTACAAGTTCACATAGGTTTGGGGTCCATTCGTGGTTCGCATTCCACTTTTGGAGTATATGGTTTGTGTTGCCCCTATCCCTATGTGTCCCCATTGCATCCTATTGTAACTATACATTGTTTCCACTGTTTTCTAAGACTATACTGCATATTTTTGCTATTGTGTATATATATCTTGTGTATATTTCCTATCCTCTCACTGAGGGTACATTCTAAGATACTTTGGCCTATTGTCATAAAAAATAAAGTACCTTTATTTTTAGTATAACTGTGTATTGTGTTTTCTTATGATATTGTGCATATGACACTAAGTGGTACTGTAGTAGCTTCACACGTCTTCTAGTTCAGCCTAAGCTGCTCTGCTAAGCTACCATTATCTATCAGCCTAAGCTGCTAGACACCCTATACACTAATAAGGGATAACTGGGCCTGGTGCAAGGTGCAAGTACCCCTTGGTACTCTCTACAAGCCAGTCCAGCCTCCTACATTGGTTGTGCAGCGGTGGGATAAGTGCTTTGAGACTACTTACCACTCTTGTCATTGTACTTTTCATAAGAGAAAAATATACAAAACAAGTTCAGTGTGTGTACACATAGCTAAAAAGTTTTGCATTTCCTCTTTTCACTCTTTTCTAAGTGCTGAAAAGTACTTCTAAACTTTCAAAAAGTTCTAAAAAGTTTAAAAAGTTTTTTTCTCTGTCTTTCTAAAAGCTCTGACAAACTTTTTTCTCTTTTTCTATCACTTTAACTCTCTCTAAAAATGTCTGGCACAGGCCAAAATGTTGATCTGTCCAAACTTGCATATGATCACCTTAGCTGGAAAGGAGCAAGGAGTCTCTGCATAGAGAGAGGTTTGAGTGTAGGGAAGAATCCTTCCTTGGAATTGTTACTTAACATGCTTAGAGAACAAGATAAGGCTAAAAGTGCCCCATCTGTTGAAAAAGTAGCTAATGGTTCCCAATCTGACCAGGGACTCCCCCAGGTAAAGGTTCAGGAAAGAAACTTCTTAGCCTTCCCATTACAAGACAGTCTAGCATAGTTGGTACTGAGGTGGAGTCACATCATACAGTTGATGTGCTCTCACATTACACTGTCTGCCAAGCTGTTAGGGTGCCCTCTGTAAGGGACAGGTCTCCTTCTGTCCATTCTCACCATACTTCTGTTTCAAGACATGTCCCTCCCACCCACCCTGATGACAAATTGTTAGAAAGGGAGCTCAATAGATTGAGAGTGGAACAAACCAGACTGAAGCTCAAGAAGCAACAGCTGGATTTGGATACACAGACTTTAGAAGTAGAGAAGGAGAGACAGAAACTGGGTTTAGAAACCCATGGTGGCAGCAGCAGTATTCCCCATAGTCATCCTGCAAAAGAGCATGATTCCAGGAATCTGCATAAGATAGTTCCCCCTTATAAGGAGGGGAATCACATTAATAAGTGGTTTGCTGCACTTGAGAGGGCCTGTGTTGTACAGGATGTCCCTCAAAGGCAGTGGGCTGCTATCCTATGGCTATCATTTAGTGGAAAAGGTAGGGATAGGCTCCTTACTGTGAAAGAAAGTGATGCCAATAATTTTACAGTTCTTAGGAATGCACTCCTGGATGGTTATGGCTTAACCACTGAACAGTACAGGATAAAGTTCAGAGAGACCAAAAAGGAGTCTTCACAAGACTGGGTTGATTTCATTGACCATTCAGTGAAGGCCTTGGAGGGTTGGTTACATGGCAGTAAAGTTACTGATTATGACAGCCTGTATAACTTGATCCTGAGAGAGCATATTCTTAATAATTGTGTGTCTGATTTGTTGCACCAGTACTTGGTGGACTCTGATCTGACCTCTCCCCAAGAATTGGGAAAGAAGGCAGACAAATGGGTCAGAACAAGGGTGAACAGAAAAGTTCATACAGGTGGTGACAAAGAGAACAATAAGAAGAAAGATGGTGAAAAATCTCAAGATAAGCATGGGGATAAGGGTAAAAC
The DNA here is from genome assembly GCF_031143425.1 of Pleurodeles waltl. Classification (NCBI taxonomy): domain Eukaryota; kingdom Metazoa; phylum Chordata; class Amphibia; order Caudata; family Salamandridae; genus Pleurodeles; species Pleurodeles waltl. Next base: position 147,669,180 of record NC_090446.1, read on the forward strand.
CAAAGATCCCACTTCAAATCTTAAACACTCTTCAGGGGGTGGGGATAAAACAAATTCTTCCTCTTCTTCTCAACCTACACAATTTAAAAAGCCTTGGTGCTTTGTGTGTAAAAACAGAGGCCATAAGCCAGGGGATAAGTCCTGTCCAGGTAAACCCCCTGAGCCTACCACCACTAATACATCAAGCTCTAGTGACCCTAGCTGTAGTGGTACTAGTGGTGGGACTGCTGGCAATAGTCAAGTAAAGGGTGTAGTTGGGTTCACTTATGGGTCCATAATAGAAACTGGGGTAGTCAGTCCCAAGACAGTTTCTGTCACACCTAGTGGCATTGGCCTTGCCACACTGGCTGCTTGTCCCCTTACAATGGATAAGTACAGGCAGACAGTTTCAATAAATGGTGTTGAGGCCTTGGCCTACAGGGACACAGGTGCCAGTATCACTTTGGTGACTGAAAACCTAGTGCACCCTGATCAACACATCATTGGACAACAGTATAAAATTATTGATGTCCATAACTCCACTAAGTTTCTTCCCTTAGCTATAATTCAGTTTAGTTGGGGTGGAGTTACTGGCCCTAAGCAGGTGGTGGTATCACCTAGCTTACCTGTAGACTGTCTCTTAGGTAATGACCTAGAGGCCTCAGGTTGGGCTGATGTAGAGTTTTATGCCCATGCAGCCATGCTGGGCATCCCTGAGGAATTGTTCCCTCTCATTTCTACTGAAATGAAAAAGCAAAGGAGAGAAGGCCTGAAAACTCAGGATCCCTCTCCATCAACAGGTAAAAAGGGTATCACAGTATCCCCTAACCACCCTACCATTCAGGATACCATTCCTGTGGTGGGAGAAACCTCTCCTGGGGTGGCACCTGTTCCAAGGGAATCATCAGCTGGCAAAGCTGGACTCCCTGAGGTAGAAGTACCTCTCTGTGGGATAACTAACATTGGTGAGAAAAAGAACAACATTTTAGTTAACATGGAGCATCCCTCCAACCCTCCCAGAGAAACTTTAGTGCAGAAACTCTGCACTGCCTCAAAACACTTAGGACAGCATCCCTGCCCTAGTGTGGAGCTCATAGGACAGCATCCCTGCCCTGCTCCAACTCAAGAGAAACAGCATCCCTGTTCTCTCTTCCAGCCATATGGACACATTTTTTGCCCAGCTATGGCTTTTCTGAGACAGCATCCCTGTCTGGCATTTCCATCACTACAAATAGGTTCAGTGGACAATTCCCACTGTTCTAAAATAAAACTTACTGATAGAAACTCTGAAAATACATCTTCACATTGTTGCTTAGCTAAAAAACTTCAAACAGGGTGGTTTACATCCCCACAGGGAAGTAACCATATAGTGGATGATAAAGGGAGTAACCAGTCTATTGCAGAGCTACTCTCTACTTATCACCACTTAGACAATAAAGTCTCAACTGGCCAAGGTTAGCCTTATTGTCCTTCGTTTGGGGGGGGGGGGGTTTGTGTGAGAAAGTGGCCTCATTCTAGCCTTGTTACCCCCACTTTTGGCCTGTTTGTGAGTGTATGTCAGGGTGTTTTCACTGTCCCACTGGGATCCTGCTAGCCAGGGCCCAGTGCTCATAGTGAAAACACTATGTTTTCAGTATGTTTGTTATGTGTCACTGGGACCCTGCTAGTCATGACCCCAGTGCTCATAAGTTTGTGGCCTATATGTATGTGTTCCCTGTGTGGTGCCTAACTGTCTCACTGAGGCTCTGCTAACCAGAACCTCAGTGGTTATGCTCTCTCATTTCTTTCAAATTGTCACTAACAGGCTAGTGACCAATTTTACCAATTTACATTGGCTTACTGGAACACCTTTATAATTCCCTAGTATATGGTACTGAGGTACCCAGGGTATTGGGGTTCCAGGAGATCCCTATGGGCTGCAGCATTTCTTTTGCCACCCATAGGGAGCTCTGACAATTCTTACACAGGCCTGCCACTGCAGCCTGAGTGAAATAACGTCCAGGTTATTTCACAGCCATTTTACACTGCACTTAAGTAACTTATAAGTCACCTATATGTCTAACCTTTACCTGGTAAAGGTTAGGTGCAAAGTTACTTAGTGTGAGGGCACCCTGGCCTGGCACTAGCCAAGGTGCCCCCACATTGTTCAGGGCCAATTCCCCAGACTTTGTGAGTGCGGGGACACCATTACACGCGTGCACTACATATAGGTCACTACCTATATGTAGCTCCACAATGGTAACTCCGAATATGGCCATGTAACATGTCTATGATCATGGAATTGCCCCCTCTATGCCATCCTGGCATAGTTGGCACAATCCCATGATCCCAGTGGTCTGTAGCACAGACCCTGGTTCTGCCAAACTGCCCTTCCTGGGGTTTCACTGCAGCTGCTGCTGCTGCCAACCCCTCAGACAGGCATCTGCCCTCCTGGGGTCCAGCCAGGCCTGGCCCAGGATGGCAGAACAAAGGACTTCCTCTGAGAGAGGGTGTTACACCCTCTCCCTTTGGAAAATGGTGTGAAGGCAGGGGAGGAGTAGCCTCCCCCAGCCTCTGGAAATGCTTTCTTGGGCACAGATGTGCCCAATTCTGCATAAGCCAGTCTACACCCGTTCAGGGGACCCCATTAGCCCTGCTCTGGCGCGAAACTGGACAAAGGAAAGGGGAGTGACCACTCCCCTGACCTGCACCTCCCCTGGGAGGTGTCCAGAGCTCCTCCAGTGTGCTCCAGACCTCTGCCATCTTGGAAACAGAGGTGCTGCTGGCACACTGGACTGCTCTGAGTGGCCAGTGCCACCAGGTGACGTCAGAGACTCCTTCTGATAGGCTCCTTCAGGTGTTAGTAGCCTATCCTCTCTCCTAGGTAGCCAAACCCTCTTTTCTGTCTATTTAGGGTCTCTGGGGAAACTTTAGATAACGAATGCAAGAGCTCAGCCGAGTTCCTCTGCATCTCTCTCTTCACTTTCTGCCAAGGAATCGACTGCTGACCGCGCTGGAAGCCTGCAAACCTGCAACATAGTAGCAAAGACGACTACTGCAACTCTGTAACGCTGATCCTGCCGCCTTCTCGACTGTTTTCATGGTGGTGCATGCTGTGGGGGTAGTCTGCCTCCTCTCTGCACTAGAAGCTCCGAAGAAATCTCCCGTGGGTCGACGGAATCTTCCCCCTGCAACCGCAGGCACCAAAAAGCTGCATTACCGGTCCCTTGGGTCTCCTCTCAGCACGACGAGCGAGGTCCCTCGAATCCAGCAACTCTGTCCAAGTGACCCCCACAGTCCAGTGACTCTTCAGTCCAAGTTTGGTGGAGGTAAGTCCTTGCCTCACCTCGCTAGACTGCATTGCTGGGAACCGTGACTTTTGCAGCTACTCCAGCCCCCGTGCACTTCCGGAAGAAATCCTTTGTGCACAGCCAAGCCTGGGTCCACGGCACTCTAACCTGCATTGCACGACTTTCTAAGTTGGTCTCCGGCGACGTGGGACTCCTTTGTGTAACTTCAGGTGAGCACTGTTTCACGCATCCTTGTAGTGCCTGCTTCTGGCACTTTTCCGGGTGCTACCTGCTGCTAAGAGGGCTCCTTGTCTTGCTCGACGTCCCCTCTACCTCCTGGTCCAATTTGCAACCTCCTGGTCCCTCCTGGGCTACAGCAGCATCCAAAAACGCTAACCGCACGATTTGCAGCTAGCAAGGCTTGTTGGCGTTTTTTGGGCGGGAAAACACTTCTGCACGACTCTCCATACGAGAGGGATCCGTTCACCAAAGGGGAAGTCTCTAGCCCTTTTCGTTCCTGCAGAAACCTCAGCTTCTTCTGTCCAGTAGAAGCTTGTTTGCACCCGCAGCTGGCATTTCCTGGGCATCTGCCCATCTCTGACTTGCTTGTGACTTTTGGACTTGGTCCCCTTGTTCCACAGGTACCCAAGATTGGAAATCCATCGTTGTTGCATTGTTGGTTTGTGTCTTTCCTGCATTATTCCACTAACGCGACTTCTTTGTCCTTAGGGGAACTTTAGTGCACTTTGCACTCACTTTTCAGGGTCTTGGGGAGGGTTATTTTTCTAACTCTCACTATTTTCTAATAGGCCCAGCGACCCTCTACAAGGTCACATAGGTTTGGGGTCCATTCGTGGTTCGCATTCCACTTTTGGAGTATATGGTTTGTGTTGCCCCTATCCCTATGTGTCCCCATTGCATCCTATTGTAACTATACATTGTTTTCACTGTTTTCTAAGACTATACTGCATATTTTTGCTATTGTGTATATATATCTTGTGTATATTTCCTATCCTCTCACTGAGGGTACACTCTAAGATACTTTGGCATATTGTCATAAAAAATAAAGTACCTTTATTTTTAGTATAACTGTGTATTGTGTTTTCTTATGATATTGTGCATATGACACTAAGTGGTACTGTAGTAGCTTCACACGTCTCCTAGTTCAGCCTAAGCTGCTCTGCTAAGCTACCATTATCTATCAGCCTAAGCTGCTAGACACCCTATACACTAATAAGGGATAACTGGGCCTGGTGCAAGGTGCAAGTACCCCTTGGTACTCACTACAAGCCAGTCCAGCCTCCTACACCCCCTATCACAACTTCTGTGCTCTCTGGGGGTAGTAGGTGTTTTCTAATACTATACTGCATATTTTTGGTATTGTGTACATACATCTTGTGTATATTTTCTATCCTCATACTGAGGGTACTCACTGAGATACTTTTGGCATATTGTCATAAAAATAAAGTACCTTTATTTTTAGTATAACTGTGTATTGTGTTTTCTTATGATATTGTGCATATGACGCTACTGGTACTGTAGGAGCTTCACTCGTCTCCTAGTTCAGCCTAAGCTGCTCTGCTAAGCTACCATTATCTATCAGCCTAAGCTGCTAGACACCCTATACACTAATAAGGGATAACTGGGCCTGGTGCAAGGTGTAAGTACCCCTTGGTACTCACTACAAGCCAGTCCAGCCTCCTACACATACTGGAACACCCTTATAATTCCCTAGTATATGGTACTGAGGTACCCAGGGTATTGGGGTTCCAGGAGATCCCTATGGGCTGCAGCATTTATTTTGCCACCCATAGGGAGCGCTGACAATTCTTACACAGGCCTGCCACTGCAGCCTGAGTGAAATAACGTCCACCTTATTTCACAGCCATTTACCACTGCACTTAAGTAACTTATAAGTCACCTATAAGTCTAACCTTCACCTAGTGAAGGTTGGGTGCTAAGTTACTTAGTGTGTAGGCACCCTGGCACTAGCTAAGGTGCCCCCACATTGTTCAGGGCAAATTCCCCGGACTTTGTGAGTGCGGGGATACCATTTCACGCGTGCACTATACATAGGTCACTACCTATGTATAGCGTCACAATGGTAACTCCGAACATGGCCATGTAACATGTCTAAGATCATGGAATTGTCACACCAATGCCATTCTGGCATTGGGGAGACAATTCCATGATCCCCGAGTCTCTAGCACAGATCCGGGTACTGCCAAACTGCCTTTCCCGGGGTTTCACTGCAGCTGCTGCTGCTGCCAACCCCTCAGACAGGATTCTGCCCTCCTGGGGTCCAGCCAGGCCTGTCCCAGGAAGGCAGAACAAAGGACTTCCTCAGAGAGAGGGTGTTACACCCTCTCCATTTGGAAAAAGGTGTCAGGGCTGGGGAGGAGTATCCTCCCCCAGCCTCTGGAAATGCTTTGATGGGCACAGATGCTGCCCATCTCTGCATAAGCCAGTCTGCACCGGTTCAGGGATCCCCCAGCCCTGCTCTGGCGCGAAACTGGACAAAGGAAAGGGGAGTGACCACTCCCCTGACCTGCACCTCCCAGTGGAGGTGCCCAGAGCTCCTCCAGTGTGCTCCCGACCTCTGCCATCTTGGAAATAGAGGTGTTGCTGGCACACTGGAGTGCTCTGAGTGGCCAGTGCATCAGGTGACGTCAGAGACTCTTTCTGGTAGGCTCTTACCTGTGTTACTGGCCTATCCTCCTTCCTAGGTAGCCAAACCTCCTTTTCTGGCTATTTAGGGTCTCTGCTTTGGGGAATTCTTCAGATACTGAATGCAAGAGCTCACCAGAGTTCCTCTGCATCTCTCTCTTCACCTTCTGCCAAAGGATCGACCGCTGACTGCTCAGGACGCCTGCAAAACCGCAACAAAGTAGCAAAGACGACTACTGCAACCTTGTATCGCTTATCCTGCCGCTTTCTTGCCTGTTTACTGGTGGTGCATGCTCTAGGGGTAGCCTGCCTCCTCTCTGCACCAGGAGCTCTGAAGAAATCTCCAGTGGGTCGACGGAATCTTCCCCCTGCAACCGCAGGCAACAAAAGACTGCATCACCGGTCCTCTGGGTCCCCTCTCAGCACGACGAGCGTGGTCCCTGGAACTCAGCAACTCTGTCCAAGTGACTCCCACAGTCCAGTGACTCTTCAGTCCAAGTTTGGTGGAGGTAAGTCCTTGCCTCCCCACGCTAGACTGCATTGCTGGGTACCGTGTGATTTGCAGCTGCTCCGGCTCCTGTGCACTCTTCCAGGATTTCCTTCGTGCACAGCCAAGCCTGGGTCCCCGACACTCTAACCTGCAGTGCACAACCTTCTGAGTTGTCCTCTGGCGTCGTGGGACTCCCTTTTCTGACTTTGGGTGGACTCCAGTTCACTCCTCTTCTAAGTGCCTGATCCGGTACTTCTGCGGGTGCTGTCTGCTTCTGTGAGGGCTCCCTGACTTGCTGGGCGCCCCCTCTGTCTCCTAATCCAAATGGCGACATCCTGGTCCCTCCTAGGCCACAGCGGCATCCAAAAACGCTAACCGCAACCCTTGCAGCTAACAAGGCTTGTTTGCGGTCTTTCTGCATGAGAACACCTCTGCAAGCTTCTTCACGACGTGGGACATCCATCCTCAAAGGGGAAGTTCCTAGTCCTCTTCGTTCTTGCAAAACACCGAGCTTCTTCCATCTGGTGGCAGCTTCCTTGCACCCTCAGCTGGCATTTCCTGGGCTCCTGCCCACGCTCGACACTGTCGCGACTCTTGGACTTGGTCCCCTTGTCTTACAGGTATTCAGGTCTGGAAATCCACTGTTGTTTTCCTTGCAGAATCCCCCTATTACGACTTCTGTGCTCTCTGGGGGTTGTAGGTGCACTTTACACCTACTTTACAGGGTCTTGGGGTGGGCTATTTTTCTAACCCTCACTGTTTTCTTACATTCCCAGCAACCCTCTACAAGCTCACATAGGTTTGGGGTCCATTCGTGGTTCGCATTCCACTTTTGGAGTATATGGTTTGTGTTGCCCCTATACCTATGTGCTCCTATTGCAATCTATTGTAACTTTACACTGCTTGCATTACTTCCTTTTGCTATTACTGCATAATTTTGGTATTGTGTACATATATCTTGTGTATATTTCTCATCCTCATACTGAGGGTACTCACTGAGATACTTTTGGCATATTGTCATAAAAATAAAGTACCTTTATTTTTAGTATATCTGTGTATTGTGTTTTCTTACGATATTGTGCATATGACACCAGTGGTATAGTAGGAGCTTTACATGTCTCCTAGTTCAGCCTAAGCTGCTTTGCCATAGCTACCTTATATCAGCCTAAGCTGCTAGAAACACCTCTTCTACACTAATAAGGGATAACTGGACCTGGCACAAGGTGCAAGTACCTCTGGTACCCACTACAAGCCAGGCCAGCCTCCTACAGTTCTTCCTGCAGAATCCCCCTATCACAACTTCTGTGCTCTCTGGGGGTAGTAGGTGCTCTTTACACCTACTTTTCAGGGTCTTGGGGTGGGGTATTTTTCTAACCCTCAGTATTTTCTTACAGTCCCAGCAACCCTCTACAAGCTCACATAGGTCTGGGGTCCATTTGTGGTTCGCATTCCACTTTTGGAGTATATGGTTTGTGTTGCCCCTATACCTATGTGCTCCTATTGCAATCTATTGTAATTCTACACTGTCTGCATTACTTTTCTTGCTATTACTTACCTAATTTTGGTTTGTGTACATATATCTTGTGTATATAACTTATCCTCATACCGAGGGTACTCACTGAGATACTTCTGGCATATTGTCATAAAAATAAAGTACCTTTATTTTTAGTAACTGTGTGTTGTGTTTTCTTATGATATTGTGCATATGACACCAGTGGTATAGTAGGAGCTTTACATGTCTCCTAGTTCAGCCTAAGCTGCTTTGCCATAGCTACCTTCTATCAGTCTAAGCTGCTAGAAACACCTCTTCTACAGTAATAAGGGATAGCTGGACCTGGCACAAGGTGTAAGTACCTCTGGTACCCACTACAAGCGAGGCCAGTCTCCTACATTGGTTGAGCAGCGGTGGGATAAGTACTTGTAACTACTTACCACTTTGTCATTGTGTACTTTTCATAAGAGAATCATATACAAAACAGTTCAGTGTATGTACGCCTAACCAAAAAGTTTTGCTTTTCTTCTCTAAACGTTTTTACAAAGTTCTGAAAAGTTTTCTAAAAGTTAGAAAAAGGTTTTTTCTCTGTTCTTTAAAAAGTTCTGAAACTTTTTCTTCCTTCTCACTATCTCTAAACCTTTTCTGTTCTCATGTCTGTGGTAGATTCAGCTATTAAAATGGTCAATACAACTTATGACAATTTGAATTACAAGAGCCTAAGGAGTCTCTGCTTAGATAGAGGCTTATTGATAGGAAAGAACCCAACAAAAGAGTTTCTATTTAACATGCTTATTGTAAATGATGAGTCCCAAGCAGGCACATCAGATGAGAGGTTAATAGAAGGTTCCCATTCTGACGCAGGAGAACACCTTGAGGGAGGTGGGGAGGGTTCTGAACAGGGTCTGCCCCTCAGCAGGACACCCAGTAATATTGGTAGTAATGGAGGTTCCCATCACATTAGGGAAGCCTTTATTCCTAGAGGCCAAGTTACCAGGGTCCAGACAGTTAGGGACAGATCCCCCTCTGTAGTTTCCAACGTGTAGGAGGCTGGACTGGCTTGTAGTGAGTACCAAGGGGTACTTGCACCTTGCACCAGGCCCAGTTATCCCTTATTAGTGTATAGGGTGTCTAGCAGCTTAGGCTGATAGATAATGGTAGCTTAGCAGAGCAGCTTAGGCTGAACTAGGAGACGTGTGAAGCTACTACAGTACCACTTAGTGTCATATGCACAATATCATAAGAAAACACAATACACAGTTATACTAAAAATAAAGGTACTTTATTTTTTATGACAATATGCCAAAGTATCTTAGAGTGTACCCTCAGTGAGAGGATAGGAAATATACACAAGATATATATACACAATAGCAAAAATATGCAGTATAGTCTTAGAAAACAGTGAAAACAATGTATAGTTACAATAGGATGCAATGGGGACACATAGGGATAGGGGCAACACAAACCATATACTCCAAAAGTGGAATGCGAACCACGAATGAACCCCAAACCTATGTGACCTTGTAGAGGGTCGCTGGGACTATTAGAAAATAGTGAGAGTTAGTAAAATAACCCTCCCCAAGACCCTGAAAAGTGAGTGCAAAGTGCACTAAAGTTCCCCTAAGGACAAAGAAGTCGTGTTAGAGGAATAATGCAGGAAAGACACAAACCAACAATGCAACAACTGTGGATTTCCAATCTGGGGTACCTGTGGAACAAGGGGACCAAGTCCAAAAGTCACAAGCAAGTCGGAGATGGGCAGATGCCCAGGAAATGCCAGCTGCGGGTGCAAAGAAGCTTCTACTGGACAGAAGAAGCTGCGGTTTCTGCAGGAACAAAAAAGGCTAGAGACTTCCCCTTTGGTGGACGGATCTCTCTCGCGGTGGAGAGTCGTGCAGAAGTGTTTTCCCGCCGAAAGAATGCCAACAAGCCTTGCTAGCTGCAAATCGTGCCGTTAGCGTTTTTGGACGCTGCTGTGGCCCTGGAGGGACCAGGAGGTCGCAAATTGGACCAGGAGAGAGAGGGGACGTCGAGCAAGACAAGGGGCCCTCTCAGCAGCAGGTAGCACCCGGAGAAGTGCCAGAAACAGGCACTACAAGGATGCATGAAACGGTGCTCACCGGAAGTCGCACAAAGGAGTCCCACGTCGCCGGAGACCAAATTAGAACGTCGTGCAATGCAGGTTAGAGTGCCGTGGACCCAGGCTTGGCTGTGCACAAAGGATTTCCGCCGGAAGTGCACAGGGGCCGGAGTGGCTGCAAAAGTCGCGGTTCCCAGCAATGCAGCCCAGCGAGGTGAGGCAAGGACTTACCTCCACCAAACTTGGACTGAAGAGTCACTGGACTGTGGGGGTCACTTGGACAGAGTTGCTGGATTCGAGGGACCTCGCTCGTCGTGCTGAGAGGAGACCCAAGGGACCGGTAATGCAGCTTTTTGGTGCCTGCGGTTGCAGGGGGAAGATTCCGTCGACCCACGGGAGATTTCTTCGGAGCTTCTGGTGCAGAGAGGAGGCAGACTACCCCCACAGCATGCACAAGCAGGAAAACAGTCGAGAAGGCGGCAGGATCAGCGTTACAGAGTTGCAGTAGTCGTCTTTGCTACTATGTTGCAGTTTTGCAGGCTTCCAGCGCGGTCAGCAGTCGATTCCTTATCAGAAGGTGAAGAGAGAGATGCAGAGGAACTCGGCTGAGCTCATGCGTTCGTTATCTAAAGTTTCCCCAGAGACAGAGACCCTAAATAGCCAGAAAAGAGGGTTTGGCTACCTAGGAGAGAGAATAGGCTAGCAACACCTGAAGGAGCCTATCACAAGGAGTCTCTGACGTCACCTGGTGGCACTGGTCACTCAGAGCAGTCCAGTGTGCCAGCAGCACCTCTGTTTCCAAGATGGCAGAGGTCTGGAGCACACTGGAGGAGCTCTGGACACCTCCCAGGGGAGGTGCAGGTCAGGGGAGTGGTCACTCCCCTTTCCTTTGTCCAGTTTCGCGCCAGAGCAGGGCTAAGGGGTCCCCTGAACCGGTGTAGACTGGCTTATGCAGAATTGGGCACCTCTGTGCCCAACAAAGCATTTCCAGAGGCTGGGGGAGGCTACTCCTCCCCTGCCTTCACACCATTTTCCAAAGGGAGAGGGTGTCACACCCTCTCTCAGAGGAAGTTCTTTGTTCTGCCATCCTGGGCCAGGCCTGGCTGGACCCCAGGAGGGCAGATGCCTGTCTGAGGGGTTGGCAGCAGCAGCAGCTGCAGTGAAACCCCAGGAAGGGCAGTTTGGCAGAACCAGGGTCTGTGCTACAGACCACAGGGATCATGGGATTGTGCCAACTATGCCAGGATGGCATAGAGGGGGCAATTCCATGATCATAGACATGTTACATGGCCATATTCGGAGTTATCATTGTGAAGCTACATATAGGTAGTGACCTATATGTAGTGCACGCGTGTAATGGTGTCCCCGCACTCACAAAGTTCAGGGAATTGGCTCTGAACAATGTGGGGGCACCTTGGCTAGTGCCAGGGTGCCCTCACACTAAGTAACTTTGCACCTAACCTTTACCAGGTAAAGGTTAGACATATAGGTGACTTATAAGTTACTTAAGTGCAGTGTAAAATGGCTGTGAAATAACGTGGACGTTATTTCACTCAGGCTGCAGTGGCAGGCCTGTGTAAGAATTGTCAGAGCTCCCTATGGGTGGCAAAAGAAATGCTGCAGCCCATAGGGATCTCCTGGAACCCCAATACCCTGGGTACCTCAGTACCATATATTAGGGAATTATAAGGGTGTTCCAGTAAGCCAATGTAAATTGGTAAAAATGGTCACTGTAGGAGGCTGGACTGGCTTGTAGTGAGTACCAAGGGGTACTTGCACCTTGCACCAGGCCCAGTTATCCCTTATTAGTGTATAGGGTGTCTAGCAGCTTAGGCTGATAGATAATGGTAGCATAGCAGAGCAGTTTAGGCTGAACTAGGAGACGTGTGAAGCTACTACAGTACCACCTAGTGTCATATGCACAATACCATAAGAAAACACAATACACAGTTATACTAAAAATAAAGGTACTTTATTTTTATGACAATATGCCAAAGTATCTTAGAGTGTACCCTCAGTGAGAGGATAGGAAATATACACAAGATATATATACACAATAGCAAAAATATGCAGTATAGTCTTAGAAAACAGTGCAAACAATGTATAGTTACAATAGGATGCAATGGGGAAACATAGGGATAGGGGCAACACAAACCATATACTCCAAAAGTGGAATGCGAACCACGAATGGACCCCAAACCTATGTGACCTTGTAGAGGGTCGCTGGGACTATTAGAAAATAGTGAGAGTTAGAAAAATAACCCTCCCCAAGACCCTGAAAAGTGAGTACAAAGTGCACTAAAGTTCCCCTAAGGACAAAGAAGTCGTGTTAGAGGAATAATGCAGGAAAGACACAAACCAGCAATGCAACAACTGTGGATTTCCAATCTAGGGTACCTGTGGAACAAGGGGACCAAGTCCAAAAGTCACAAGCAAGTCGGAGATGGGCAGATGCCCAGGAAATGTCAGCTGCGGGTGCAAAGAAGCTTCTACTGGACAGAAGAAGCTGAGGTTTCTGCAGGAAGGAAAAGGGCTAGAGACTTCCCCTTTGGTGGACGGATCCCGCTCGCCGTGGAGAGTCGTGCAGAGGTGTTTTCCCGCCGAAAGAATGCCAACAAGCCTTGCTAGCTGCAAATCGTGCAGTTAGCGTTTTTGGATGCTGCTGAGGCCCAGGAGGGACCAGGAGGTCGCAAATTGGACCAGCAGAGAGAAGGGACGTCGACCAAGACAAGGAGCCCTCTCTGAAGCCGGTAGCACCCGGAGAAGTGCCAGAAACAGGCACTACAAGGATGCGTGAAACGGTGCTCGCCGAAGTTGCACAAAGGAGTCCCACGTCGCCGGAGACCAACTTAGAAAGTCGTGCAATGCAGGTTAGAGTGCCGTGGACACAGGCTTGGCTATGCACAAAGGATTTCCGCCGGAAGTGCACAGGGGCCGGAGTAGCTGCAAAGTCGCGGTTCCCAGCAATGCAGCCCAGCGAGGTGAGGCAAGGACTTACCTCCACCAAACTTGGACTGAAGAGTCACTGGACTGTGTGGGTCACTAGGACAGATTCACTGGATTCGACGGACCTCGCTCGTCATGCTGAGAGGAGACCCAAGGGACCGGTAATGCAGCTTTTTGGTGCCTGCGGTTGCAGGGGGAAGATTCCGTCGACCCACAGGAGATTTCTTCGGAGCTTCTGGTGCAGAGAGGAGGCAGACTACCCCCACAGCATGCACAAGCAGGAAAACAGTCGAGAAGGCGGCAGGATCAGCGTTACAGAGTTGCAGTAGTCGTCTTTGCTACTATGTTGCAGGTTTGCAGGCTTCCAGCGCGGTCAGCAGTCGATTCCTTATCAGAAGGTGAAGAGAGAGATGCAGAGGAACTCGGCTGAGCTCTTGCATTCGTTATCTAAAGTTTCCCCAGAGACAGAGACCCTAAATAGCCAGAAAAGAGGGTTTGGCTACCTAGGAGAGAGGATAGGCTACTAACACCTGAAGGAGCCTATCACAAGGAGTCTCTGACGTCACCTGGTGGCACTGGCCACTCAGAGCAGTCCAGTGTGCCAGCAGCACCTCTGTTTCCAAGATGGCAGAGGTCTGGAGCACACTGGAGGAGCTCTGGACACCTCCCAGGGGAGGTGCAGGTCAGGGGAGTGGTCACTCCCCTTTCCTTTGTCCAGTTTCGCGCCAGAGCAGGGGCTAAGGGGTCCCTGAACCGGTGTAGACTGGCTTATGCAGAATTGGGCACCTCTGTGCCCAACAAAGCATTTCCAGAGGCTGGGGGAGGCTACTCCTCCCCTGCCTTCACACCATTTTCCAAAGGGAGAGGGTGTCACACCCTCTCTCAGAGGAAGTTCTTTGTTCTGCCATCCTGGGCCAGGCCTGGCTGGACCCCAGGAGGGCAGATGCCTGTCTGAGGGGTTGGCAGCAGCAGCAGCTGCAGTGAAACCCCAGGAAGGGCAGTTTGGCAGTACCAGGGTCTGTGCTAGAGACCACTGGGATCATGGGATTGTGCCAACTATGCCAGGATGGCATAGAGGGGGCAATTCCATGATCATAGACATGTTACATGGCCATATTCGGAGTTACCATTGTGAAGCTACATATAGGTAGTGACCTATATGTAGTGCACGCGTGTAATGGTGTCCCCGCACTCACAAAGTTCAGGGAATTGGCTCTGAACAATGTGGGGGCACCTTGGCTAGTGCCAGGGTGCCCTCACACTAAGTAACTTTGCACCTAACCTTTACCAGGTAAAGGTTAGACATATAGGTGACTTATAAGTTACTTAAGTGCAGTGTAAAATGGCTGTGAAATAACGTGGACGTTATTTCACTCAGGCTGCAGTGGCAGGCCTGTGTAAGAATTGTCAGAGCTCCCTATGGGTGGCAAAAGAAATGCTGCAGCCCATAGGGATCTCCTGGAACCCCAATACCCTGGGTACCTCAGTACCATATACTAGGGAATTATAAGGGTGTTCCAGTAAGCCAATGTAAATTGGTAAAAATGGTCACTAGCCTGTTAGTGACAATTTGGAAAGAAATGAGAGAGCATAACCACTGAGGTTCTGATTAGCAGAGCCTCAGTGAGACAGTTAGTCACTACACAGGTAACACATTCAGGCACACCTATGAGCACTGGGGCCCTGGGTTACCAGGGTCCCAGTGACACATACAACTTAAACAACATATATACAGTGAAAAATGGGGGTAACATGCCAGGCAAGATGGTACTTTCCTACACAACCCCCCCCCAAACGAAGGACATTAAGACTAGCCATGACCTGATGAGTCTTCATTGTCTAAGTGGAAATATCTGGAGAGTCCATCTGCATTGGAGTGGCTACTCCCAGGTCTATGTTCCACTGTATAGTCCATTCCCTGTAGGGATTTGGACCACCTCAACAATTTAGGATTTTCACCTTTCATTTGTTTTAGCCAAAGTAGAGGTTTGTGGTCTGTCTGAACAATGAAGTGAGTGCCAAACAGGTATGGCCTCAACTTCTTCAGAGCCCAGACCACAGCAAAGGCCTCCCTCTCAATGGCAGACCAACGCTTTTCTCTAGGGGTCAACCTCCTACTAATAAAAGCAACAGGTTGATCCTGGCCCTCAGAATTAAGTTGTGATAGGACTGCCCCTACTCCTAATTCAGATGCATCAGTTTGGACATAGAATTTTTTAGAGTAACAAGGGCTTTTCAGGACAGGTGCAGAGCACATGGCCTGCTTCAGCTCCTCAAAAGCTTTCTGACAGTTTGCTGTCCATAATACCTTTTTAGGCATTTTCTTGGATGTGAGGTCATTAAGAGGGGCTGCAATGGAGCCATAGTTCTTAATGAACCTCCTGTAATACCCAGTGAGGCCTAGGAAGGCTCTCACCTGAGTCTGAGTGGTAGGGGGAACCCAATCAATAATAGTTTGGATTTTCCCCTGAAGTGGTGCAATCTGTTCCCCACCAACAAGGTGTCCCAGATAAACCACCTTACCCTGCCCTATCTGGCACTTTGAAGCCTTGATAGTGAGGCCTGCCTTTTGCAGGGCCTCCAAAACTTTCTATAGGTGGACCAGGTGATCATCCCAGCTGGAGCTAAAGACAGCTATATCGTCCAAATATGCTGCACTGAAAGCTTCCAGCCCTTGCAGGACTGTGTTCACCAACCTCTGAAAAGTGGCAGGTGCATTTTTCAAACCAAAAGGCATTACAGTAAACTGGTAATGTCCTCCAATGGTAGAAAATGCAGTCTTAGGTTTAGCATCTTCTGACAATTTGATCTGCCAATACCCTGCTGTCAAGTCAAAAGTGCTTAGATACTTGGCAGATGCCAGTGTATCTATGAGCTCATCTGCCCTGGGTATAGGGTGAGCATCAGTTTTGGTTACCAAGTTGAGACCTCTATAGTCTACACAAAACCGCATTTCCTTCTTTCCATCTTTGGAATGGGGTTTTGGTACCAGTACCACAGGAGAAGCCCATGGACTGTCAGAGTGCTCAACCACTCCTAGTTCTAACATTTTCTGGACCTCTTGCTTTATGCAGTCCCTGACATGGTCAGGCTGCCTATAGATCTTACTTTTGACAGGTAAACTGTCTCCGGTATCTATAGTGTGCTCACACCAAGAAGTGGTACCTGGCACAGTAGAGAAGAGTTCAGAGAATTGATCTAGGAGATTTATGCAATTGTCTTTCTGCTCAGCAGTAAGACAATCAGCCAAAACTACACCTTCCACAAGAGCATCTTGTTCTGTGGAAGAGAAGAGATCAGGGGGAGGATCACTGTCTTCTTCCTGTCCCTCATCAGTTGCCATGAGCAGGGTGAGATCAGCCCTGTCATAGTAGGGTTTCAGGCGGTTGACATGGAGCACCCTAAGGGGACTCCTGGCAGTGCCTAAGTCAACTAAATAGGTGACTTCTCCCTTCTTTTCAACAATTGTGTGGGGTCCACTCCATTTATCTTGGAGTGCTCTTGGGGCCACAGGCTCCAAGACCCACATTTTCTGCCCTGGTTGGTACTGAACCAAAACAGCCTTCTGATCATGCCATTGCTTCTGGAGCTCTTGGCTGGCCTGAAGGTTTTTACTGGCCTTTTTCATGTACTCAGCCATTCTTGATCTGAGGCCAAGTACATAATCCACAATGTCCTGCTTAGGAGCTTTTAAAGGTTGTTCCCAACCCTCCTTTACAAGTGTGAGTGGACCCCTAACAGGGTGTCCAAAAAGAAGTTCAAAGGGGCTGAAGCCCAATCCTTTCTGGGGTACCTCCCTGTAGGCAAAAAGGAGGCATGGTAGAAGGATATCCCATCTCCTGCAGAGTTTTTCAGGGAGACCCATAATCATGCCTTTGAGAGTTTTATTAAATCTCTCCACCAGTCCATTTGTTTGTGGATGATAGGGTGTTGTGAACTTGTACGTTACACCACACTCCTTCCACATGGCCTTTAAGTATGCAGACATGAAATTGCTTCCCCTGTCTGATACCACTTCCTTTGGGAAGCCCACCCTGGAAAATATTCCCAGGAGGGCCTTTGCCACTGCAGGTGCTGTAGTGGTCCTTAAAGGAATAGCTTCAGGATATCTTGTGGCATGGTCCACTGCCACCAAGATAAACCTATTGCCTGAAGCAGTAGGAGGGTCAAGGGGGCCAACTATGTCAACCCCTACCCTTTCAAAGGGAACCCCAACCACAGGCAGTGGAATAAGGGGTGCCTTTGGGGTGCCACCTGTCTTGCCACTGGCTTGACAGGTTTCACAGGACTTACAAAATTCCTTTGTGTCCTAAGACATTCTAGGCCAATGAAACAGGGGAACAAGCCTGTCCCAAGTTTTCATTTGTCCTAGATGCCCAGCTAGGGGAATGTCATGTGCCAGTGTTAGGAGGAACTTTCTGTACTCCTGAGGAATCATTAATCTCCTGGCAGCTCCAGGTTTAGGATCCCTATGCTCAGTGTACAAGAGGTTGTCCTCCCAGTAAACTCTGTGAGAGTCACTGACATCCCCATTAGCCTGTTTGACAGCTTGCTGTCTGAGACCCTCTAATGTGGGACAGGTTTGCTGTGCCACACTCAGCTCCTCCCTGGCAGGCCCCCCTTCACCCAAAAGCTCAGCAGTGTCTGCTTCCAGCTCCTCTGGTGTAGGTTCTGCACAGGGAGGGAATTCTTCTTCCTCAGAAGTTGAATCCACTGTAGAGGGAGGGATAGTAGGAAGTGGTTTGCTTCTACTAGCCCTAGCTTTAGGGAGCACTTGGTCCATTGTTCCAGGATCCAAGCTTCCCTGTCCTTTTTGCTTTTTGGCCTGAGCCCTTGTCAAAGCAAAAATATGCCCTGGGATGCCCAGCATTGCTGCATGGGCCTCCAACTGCACATCTGACCAAGCTGATGTCTCCAAATCATTCCCTAATAGACAGTCTACAGGTAAATCTGAAGCTACCACAACTTTCTTTGGACAAGTAACCCCCCCCCAGTTGAGATTAACAACAGCCATGGGGTGGCTAAGTGTGTTGTTGTGAGCATCGGTTACTTGGTACTGGTGACCAAGTAGGTGTTGTTCAGGGTGGACCAGTTTCTCTATGACCATAGTCACACTGGCACCAGTGTCCCTGTAGGCCTGAACCTCAACACCATTTATTAGGGGTAGCTGCTTGTACTTATCCATATTAAGGGGACAAGCAACTAAGGTGGCTAAATCAATAGCCCCCTCAGAGACTAACACAGCCTCTGTGGCCTCCCTAACAAGGCCAACCCCAACTAAGTTACCAATAGTGAGCCCAGCTACTCCCTTGGATTGGCTATTAGTAGGTTTGCTCCCACCACCACTGCTGTTAGTAGGGACACTAGGGGTAGCAGTAGGGGTTGTAGTGGTAGGAGCATTGGTGCTTTTCTTTGGACAACTGGGATCTGTTGTCCAATGGCCTTTTATTTTACATAAATAGCACCATGGTTTCTTTTCCTTGTTCTGATTAAAAGAGGATTTGGGCCCACCACCCCCACCAGAGTGTTTTTGTGGGCCTGATGAAGACTCATTTTTAGATTTGTCCCCACCCTTGTCAGAAGACTTACCATCCTTCTTTTTGTTGCCATCTTTGTCACCCCCTCTATGAACTTTTCTGTTCACCCTTGTTCTGACCCATTTGTCTGCCTTCTTTCCCAATTCTTGGGGAGAGGTCAGATCAGAGTCCACCAAGTACTGGTGCAACAAATCAGACACACAATTATTAAGAATATGCTCTCTCAGGATCAAGTTATACAGGCTGTCATAATCAGTAACTTTACTGCCATGTAACCACCCCTCCAAGGCCTTCACTGAATGGTCAATGAAATCAACCCAGTCTTGTGAAGACTCCTTTTTGGTCTCTCTGA
Source organism: Pleurodeles waltl (assembly GCF_031143425.1). NCBI lineage: Eukaryota > Metazoa > Chordata > Amphibia > Caudata > Salamandridae > Pleurodeles > Pleurodeles waltl. Next base: position 147,687,992 of record NC_090446.1, read on the forward strand.
ACTTTATCCTGTACTGTTCAGTGGTTAAGCCATAACCATCCAGGAGTGCATTCTTAAGAACTTGGAAATTATTAGCATCATTTTCTTTCACAGTAAGGAGCCTATCCCTACCTTTTCCACTAAATGATAGACATAGGATAGCAGCCCATTGCCTTTGAGGGACATCCTGTACAACACAGGCCCTCTCAAGTGCAGCAAACCACTTGTTAATGTCATCCCCCTCCTTATAAGGGGGAACTATCTTATGCAGATTCCTGGAATCATGCTCTTTTGCAGGATGACTATGGGGAATACTGCTGCTGCCACCATGGGTATCTAAACCCAACTTCTGTCTTTCTTTCTCTAGTTCATAAGACTGTCTATCCAAATCCAGCTGTTGCTTTTTAAGCTTCAGCCTGGTTTGTTCCACTCTCAACTTATTGAGTTCCCTCTCTAACATTCTGTCATCAGGGTTGGTGGGAGGGACATTCTTAGACACAGAAGAATGAACAGAAGGAGACCTGTCCCTTACAGAAGCCACCCTAACAGCTTGGCTAACAGAAACATCACTACCAGTATGGTGAGAATAAATGCTTTTGCTATGATGTGAGACAACACTATTTATATGGTGTAGCTCATCCTCATTACCAACTATGCTAGACTGTCTAGTAATGGGCAGGCTAGGAAGTTTCTTTCCTGAATTCTTTTCCTGGGGGAGTCCCTGGATCTGATTGAGAACCATTAGCTACTTTTTCTACAGATTGGGCACTTATGGCCTTATCCTGTACTCTAAGCATGTTAATTAACAGTTCTAAGGAAGGATTCTTCCCTACACTCAAACCTCTCTCTATGCAGAGATTCCTTGCTCCTTTCCAGCTAAGGTGATCATATGCAAGTTTGGACAGATCAACATTTTGGCCTGTGCCAGACATTTTTAGAGAGAGTTAAAGTGATAGTAAAAGATAAAAAGTTTGTCAGAGCTTTTAGAAAGACAGAGAAAAAAACTTTTTAAACTTTTTAGAACTTTTTAGAAAGTTAGAAGTACTTTTCAGCACTTAGAAAAGAGTGAAAAGAGGAAATGCAAAACTTTTTGGCTATGTGTATATACACTGAACTTGTTTTGTATATTTTTCTCTTATGAAAAGTACAATGACAAGAGTGGTAAGTAGTCTCAAAGCACTTATCCCACCGCTGCACAACCAATGTAGGAGGCTGGACTGGCTTGTAGTGAGTACCAAGGGGTACTTGCACCTTGCACCAGGCCCAGTTATCCCTTATTAGTATATAGGGTGTCTAGCAGCTTAGGCTGATAGATAATGGTAGCTTAGCAGAGCAGCTTAGGCTGAACTAGGAGACGTGTGAAGCTACTACAGTACCACCTAGTGTCATATGCACAATATCATAAGAAAACACAATACACAGTTATACTAAAAATAAAGGTACTTTATTTTTATGACAATATGCCAAAGTATCTTAGAGTCGACCCTCAGTGAGAGGATAGGAAATATACACAAGATATATATACACAATAGCAAAAATATGCAGTATAGTCTTAGAAAACAGTGCAAACAATGTATAGTTACAATAGGATGCAATGGGGAAGCATAGGGATAGGGGCAACACAAACCATATACTCCAAAAGTGGAATGCGAACCACGAATGGACCCCAAACCTATGTGACCTTGTAGAGGGTCGCTGGGACTATTAGAAAATAGTGAGAGTTAGAAAAATAACCCTCCCCAAGACCCTGAAAAGTGAGTACAAAGTGCACTAAAGTTCCACTAAGGACAAAGAAGTCGTGTTAGAGGAATAATGCAGGAAAGACACAAACCAGCAATGCAACAACTGTGGATTTCCAATCTAGGGTACCTGTGGAACAAGGGGACCAAGTCCAAAAGTCACAAGCAAGTCGGAGATGGGCAGATGCCCAGGAAATGTCAGCTGCGGGTGCAAAGAAGCTTCTACTGGACAGAAGAAGCTGAGGTTTCTGCAGGAACGAAAAGGGCTAGAGACTTCCCCTTTGGTGGACGGATCTCGCTCGCCGTGGAGAGTCGTGCAGAAGTGTTTTCCCGCCGAAAGAATGCCAACAAGCCTTGCTAGCTGCAAATCGTGCGGTTAACGTTTTTGGACGCTGCTGAGGCCCAGGAGGGACCAGGAGGTCGCAAATTGGACCAGCCGAGAGAGGGGACGTTGAGCAAGACAAGGAGCCCTCTCTAAATCCGGTAGCACCCGGAGAAGTGCCAGAAATAGGCACTACAAGGATGTGTGAAACGGTGCTCGCCGAAGTTGCACAAAGGAGTCCCACGTCGCCGGAGACCAACTTAGAAGGTCGTGCAATGCAGGTTAGAGTGCCGTGGACCCAGGCTTGGCTGTGCACAAAGGATTTCCGCCGGAAGTGCACAGGGGCCGGAGTAGCTGCAAAGTCGCGGTTCCCAGCAATGCAGCCCAGCGAGGTGAGGCAAGGACTTACCTCCACCAAACTTGGACTGAAGAGTCACTGGACTGTGGGGGTCACTTGGACAGAGTCGCTGGATTCGAGGGACCTCGCTCGTCGTGCTGAGAGGAGACCCAAGGGACCGGTAATGCAGCTTTTTGGTGCCTGCGGTTGCAGGGGGAAGATTCCGTCGACCCACGGGAGATTTCTTCGGAGCTTCTGGTGCAGAGAGGAGGCAGACTACCCCCACAGCATGCACAAGCAGGAAAACAGTCGAGAAGGCGGCAGGATCAGCGTTACAGAGTTGCAGTAGTCGTCTTTGCTACTATGTTGCAGGTTTGCAGGCTTCCAGCGCGGTCAGCGGTCGATTCCTTATCAGAAGGTGAAGAGAGAGATGCAGAGGAACTCGGCTGAGCTCTTGCATTCGTTATCTAAAGTTTCCCCAGAGACAGAGACCCTAAATAGCCAGAAAAGAGGGTTTGGCTACCTAGGAGAGAGGATAGGCTACTAACACCTGAAGGAGCCTATCACAAGGAGTCTCTGACGTCACCTGGTGGCACTGGCCACTCAGAGCAGTCCAGTGTGCCAGCAGCACCTCTGTTTCCAAGATGGCAGAGGTCTGGAGCACACTGGAGGAGCTCTGGACACCTCCCAGGGGAGGTGCAGGTCAGGGGAGTGGTCACTCCCCTTTCCTTTGTCCAGTTTCGCGCCAAAGCAGGGGCTAAGGGGTCCCTGAACCGGTGTAGACTGGCTTATGCAGAATTTGGCACCTCTGTGCCCAACAAAGCATTTCCAGAGGCTGGGGGAGGCTACTCCTCCCCTGCCTTCACACCATTTTCCAAAGGGAGAGGGTGTGACACCCTCTCTCAGAGGAAGTTCTTTGTTCTGCCATCCTGGGCCAGGCCTGGCTGGACCCCAGGAGGGCAGATGCCTGTCTGAGGGGTTGGCAGCAGCAGCAGCTGCAGTGAAACCCCAGGAAGGGCAGTTTGGCAGTACCAGGGTCTGTGCTACAGACCACTGGGATCATGGGATTGTGCCAACTATGCCAGGATGGCATAGAGGGGGCAATTCCATGATCATAGACATGTTACATGGCCATATTCGGAGTTACCATTGTGAAGCTACATATAGGTAGTGACCTATATGTAGTGCACGCGTGTAATGGTGTCCCCGCACTCACAAAGTTCAGGGAATTGGCTCTGAACAATGTGGGGGCACATTGGCTAGTGCCAGGGTGCCCTCACACTAAGTAACTTTGCACCTAACCTTTACCAGGTAAAGGTTAGACATATAGGTGTCTTATAAGTTACTTAAGTGCAGTGTAAAATGGCTGTGAAATAACGTGGACGTTATTTCACTCAGGCTGCAGTGGCAGGCCTGTGTAAGAATTGTCAGAGCTCCCTATGGGTGGCAAAAGAAATGCTGCAGCCCATAGGGATCTCCTGGAACCCCAATACCCTGGGAGTAGGAGGCTGGACTGGCTTGTAGTGAGTACCAAGGGGTACTTGCACCTTGCACCAGGCCCAGTTATCCCTTATCAGTGTATAGGGTGTCTAGCAGCTTAGGCTGATAGATAATGGTAGCTTAGCAGAGCAGCTTAGGCTGAACTAGGAGACGTGTGAAGCTACTACAGTACCACCTAGTGTCATATGCACAATATCATAAGAAAACACAATACACAGTTATACTAAAAATAAAGGTACTTTATTTTTATGACAATATGCCAAAGTATCTTAGAGTGTACCCTCAGTGAGAGGATAGGAAATATACACAAGATATATATACACAATAGCAAAAATATGCAGTATAGTCTTAGAAAACAGTGCAAACAATGTATAGTTACAATAGGATGCAATGGGGAAACATAGGGATAGGGGCAACACAAACCATATACTCCAAAAGTGGAATGCGAACCACAAATGGACCCCAAACCTATGTGACCTTGTAGAGGGTCACTGGGACTATTAGAAAATAGTGAGAGTTAGAAAAATAACCCTCCCCAAGACCCTGAAAAGTGAGTGCAAAATGCACTAAAGTTCCCCTAAGGACAAAATAGTCGTGATAGAGGAATAATGCAGGAAAGACACAAACCAGCAATGCAACCACTGTGGATTTCCAATCTAGGGTACCTGTGGAACAAGGGGACCAAGTCCAAAAGTCACAAGCAAGTCGGAGATGGGCAGATGCCCAGGAAATGCCAGCTGCGGGTGCAAAGAAGCTTCGACTGGACAGAAGAAGCTGAGGTTTCTGCAGGAACGAAAAGGGCTAGAGACTTCCCCTTTGGTGGACGAATCCCACTTGCCTTGGAGAGTCGTGCAGAAGTTTTTTTCCGCCAGAAGGACGCCAACAAGCCTTGCTACACGCAAATGGAGCGTTTGGCGTTTTTGGACGCTGCTGGGGCCCAGGAGGGACCAGGAGGTCGCAAATTGGACCTGAAGAGAGAGGGGACGTCGTCCAAGACAAGGAGCCCTCACTGAAGCAGGTAGCACCCGGAGAAGTGCCAGAAACAGGCACTACGAGTATTTGTGAAACGGTGCTCGCCGAAGTTGCACAAAGGAGTCCCACGTCGCCGGAGACCAACTTAGAAAGTCGTGCAATGCAGGTTAGAGTGCCGTGGACCCAGGCTTGGCTGTGCACAAAGGATTTCCGCCGGAAGTGCACAGGGGCTGGAGTAGCTTGCAAAGTCGCAGTTCCCAGCAATGCAGCCCAGCGAGGTGAGGCAAGGACTTACCTCCACCAATTTGGACTGAAGAGTCACTGGACTGTGCGGGTCACTTGGACAGAGTCGCTGGATTCGAGGGACCTCGCTCGTCGTGCTGAGAGGAGACCCAAGGGACCGGTAATGCAGCTTTTTGGTGCCTGCGGTTGCAGGGGGAAGATTCCGTCCACCCACGGGAGATTTCTTCGGAGCTTCTGGTGCAGAGAGGAGGCAGGTTACCCCCACAGCATGCACAAGCAGGAAAACAGTCGAGAAGGCGGCAGGATCAGCGTTACAGAGTTGCAGTAGTCGTCTTTGCTACTATGTTGCAGGTTTGCAGGCTTCCAGCGTGGTCAGCGGTCGATTCCTTATCAGAAGGTGAAGAGGGAGATGCAGAGGAACTCGGATGAGCTCTTGCATTCGTTATCTGAAGTTTCCCCAGAGACAGAGACCCTAAATAGCCAGAAAAGAGGGTTTGGCTACCTAGGAGAGAGGATAGGCTACTAACACCTGAAGGAGCCTATCAGCAGGAGTCTCTGACGTCACCTGGTGGCACTGGCCACTCAGAGCAGTCCAGTGTGCCAGCAGCACCTCTGTTTCCAAGATGGCAGAGGTCTGGAGCACACTGGAGGAGCTCTGGACACCTCCCATGGGAGGTGCAGGTCAGGGGAGTGGTCACTCCCCTTTCCTTTGTCCAGTTTCGCACCAGAGCAGGGGCTAAGGCGTCCCTGAACCGGTGTAGACTGGCTTATGCAGAATTGGGCACCTCTGTGCCCAACAAAGCATTTCCAGAGGCTGGGGGAGGCTACTCCTCCCCTGCCTTCACACCATTTTCCAAAGGGAGAGGGTGTCACACCCTCTCTCAGAGGAAGTTCTTTGTTCTGCCCTCCTGGGCCAGGCCTGGCTGGACCCCAGGAGGGCAGCTGCCTGTCTGAGGGGTTGGCAGCAGCAGCAGCTGCAGTGAAACCCCAGGAAGGGCAGTTTGGCAGTACCAGGGTCTGTGCTACAGACCACTGGGATCATGGGATTGTGCCAACTATGCCAGGATGGTATAGAGGGGGCAATTCCATGATCATAGACATGTTACATGGCCATATTCGGAGTTACCATGGTGAAGCTACATATAGGTAGTGACCTTTATGCAGTGCACGCGTGTAATGGTGTCCCCGCACTCACAAAGTTCAGGGAATTGGCTCTGAACAATGTGAGGGCACCTTGGCTAGTGCCAGGGTGCCCTCACACTAAGTAACTTTGCACCTAACCTTTACCAGGTAAAGGTTAGACATATAGGTGACTTATAAGTTACTTAAGTGCAGTGTAAAATGGCTGTGAAATAACGTGGACGTTATTTCACTCAGGCTGCAGTGGCAGGCCTGTGTAAGAATTGTCAGAGCTCCCTATGGGTGGCAAAAGAAATGCTGCAGCCCATAGGGATCTCCTGGAACCCCAATACCCTGGGTACCTCAGTACCATATACTAGGGAATTATAAGGGTGTTCCAGTAAGCCAATGTAAATTGGTAAAAATGGTCACTAGCCTGTTAGTGACAATTTGGAAAGAAATGAGAGAGCATAACCACTGAGGTTCTGATTAGCAGAGCCTCAGTGAGACAGTTAGTCACTACGCAGGTAACACATTCAGGCACACTTATGAGCACTGGGGCCCTGGGTTACCAGGGTCCCAGTGACACATACAACTAAAACAACATATATACAGTGAAAAATGGGGGTAACATGCCAGGCAAGATGGTACTTTCCTACACAAACCCCCCCCAAACGAAGGACAATAAGACTAGCCATGACCTGATGAGTCTTCATTGTCTAAGTGGAAATATCTGGAGAGTCCATCTGCATTGGAGTGGCTACTCCCAGGTCTATGTTCCACTGTATAGTCCATTCCCTGTAGGGATATGGACCACCTCAACAATTTAGGATTTTCACCTTTCATTTGTTTTAGCCAAAGTAGAGGTTTGTGGTCTGTCTGAACAATGAAGTGAGTGCCAAACAGGTATGGCCTCAACTTCTTCAGAGCCCAGACCACAGCAAAGGCCTCCCTCTCAATGGCAGACCAACGCTTTTCTCTAGGGGTCAACCTCCTACTAATAAAAGCAACAGGTTGATCCTGGCCCTCAGAATTAAGTTGTGATAGGACTGCCCCTACTCCTAATTCAGATGCATCAGTTTGGACATAGAATTTTTTAGAGTAACAAGGGCTTTTCAGGACAGGTGCAGAGCACATGGCCTGCTTCAGCTCCTCAAAAGCTTTCTGACAGCTTGCTGTCCATAATACCTTTTTAGGCATTTTCTTGGATGTGAGGTCATTAAGAGGGGCTGCAATGGAGCCATAGTTCTTAATGAACCTCCTGTAATACCCAGTGAGGCCTAGGAAGGCTCTCACCTGAGTCTGAGTGGTAGGGGGAACCCAATCAATAATAGTTTGGATTTTCCCCTGAAGTGGTGCAATCTGTTCCCCACCAACAAGGTGTCCCAGATAAACCACCTTACCCTGCCCTATCTGGCACTTTGAAGCCTTGATAGTGAGGCCTGCCTTTTGCAGGGCCTCCAAAACTTTCCATAGGTGGACCAGGTGATCATCCCAGCTGGAGCTAAAGACAGCTATATCGTCCAAATATGCTGCACTGAAAGCTTCCAGCCCTTGCAGGACTGTGTTCACCAACCTCTGAAAAGTGGCAGGTGCATTTTTCAAACCAAAAGGCATTACAGTAAACTGGTAATGTCCTCCAATGGTTGAAAATGCAGTCTTAGGTTTAGCATCTTCTGACAATTTGATCTGCCAATACCCTGCAGTCAAGTCAAAAGTGCTTAGATACTTGGCAGATGCCAGTGTATCTATGAGCTCATCTGCCCTGGGTATAGGGTGAGCATCAGTTTTGGTTACCAAGTTGAGACCTCTATAGTCTACACAAAACCGCATTTCCTTCTTTCCATCTTTAGAATTGGGTTTTGGTACCAGTACCACAGGAGAAGCCCATGGACTGTCAGAGTGCTCAACCACTCCTAGTTCCAACATTTTCTGAACTTCTTGCTTTATGCAGTCCCTGACATGGTCAGGCTGCCTATAGATCTTACTTTTGACAGGTAAACTGTCTCCAGTATCTATAGTGTGCTCACACCAAGAAGTGGTGCCTGGCACAGTAGAGAAGAGTTCTGAAAATTGTCCTAGGAGATTTATGCAATTGTCTTTCTGCTCAGCAGTAAGACAATCAGCCAAAACTACACCTTCCACAAGAGCATCTTGATCTGTGGAAGAGAAGAGATCAGGTAGAGGATCACTGTCTTCTTCCTGTCCCTCATCTGTTGCCATGAGCAGGGTGAGATCAGCCCTGTCATAGTAGGGTTTCAGGCGGTTGACATGGAGCACCCTAAGGGGACTCCTGGCAGTGCCTAAGTCAACCAAGTAGGTGACTTCACCCTTCTTTTCAACAATTGTGTGGGGTCCACTCCATTTATCTTGGAGTGCTCTTGGGGCCACAGGCTCCAAGACCCACACTTTCTGCCCTGGTTGGTACTGAACCAAAACAGCCTTCTGATCATGCCATTGCTTCTGGAGCTCTTGGCTGGCCTGAAGGTTTTTACTGGCCTTTTTCATGTACTCAGCCATCTTTGATCTGAGGCCAAGCACATAATCCACAATATCCTGCTTAGGAGCTTTTAAAGGTTGTTCCCAACCCTCCTTTACAAGTGTGAGTGGACCCCTAACAGGGTGTCCAAAAAGAAGTTCAAAGGGGCTGAAGCCCACTCCTTTCTGGGGTACCTCCCTGTAGGCAAAAAGGAGGCATGGTAGAAGGATATCCCATCTCCTGCGGAGTTTTTCAGGGAGACCCATAATCATGCCTTTGAGAGTTTTATTAAATCTCTCCACCAGTCCATTTGTTTGTGGATGATAGGGTGTTGTGAACTTGTAAGTTACACCACACTCCTTCCACATGGCCTTTAAGTATGCAGACATGAAATTGCTTCCTCTGTCTGATACTACTTCCTTTGGGAAGCCCACCCTGGAAAATATTCCCAGGAGGGCCTTTGCCACTGCAGGAGCTGTAGTGGTCCTTAAAGGAATTGCTTCAGGATATCTTGTGGCATGGTCCACTACCACCAAGATAAATCTATTGCCTGAAGCAGTAGGAGGGTCAAGGGGGCCAACTATGTCAACCCCAACCCTTTCAAAGGGAACCCCAACCACAGGCAGTGGGATAAGGGGTGCCTTTGGAGTGCCACCTGTCTTGCCACTGGCTTGACAGGTTTCACAGGACTTACAAAATTCCTTTGTGTCCTCTGACATCCTAGGCCAATGAAACAATGGAACCAATCTGTCCCAAGTTTTCATTTGACCCAGGTGCCCAGCTAGGGGAATGTAATGTGCCAGTGTTAGGAGGAACTTTCTGTACTCCTGAAGAATCACTAATCTCCTGGCAGCTCCAGGTTTAGGATCCCTATGCTCAGTGTACAAGAGGTTGTCCTCCCAGTAAACTCTGTGAGAGTCACCGACATCCCCTTTAGCCTGTTTGACAGCTTGCTGTCTGAGACCCTCTAATGTGGGACAGGTTTGCTGTGCCACACTCAGCTCCTCTCTGGCAGGCCCCCCTTCACCCAAAAGCTCAGCAGTGTCTGCTTCCAGCTCCTCTGGTGTAGGTTCTGCACAGGGAGGGAATTCTTCTTCCTCATAAGTAGAATCCACTGTAGAGGGAGGGATAGTAGGAAGTGGTTTGCTTCTACTAGCCCTAGCTTTAGGGAGCACTTGGTCCATTGTTCCAGGATCCAAGCTTCCCTGTCCTTTTTGCTTTTTGGCCTGAGCCCTTGTCAAAGCAAAAATATGCCCTGGGATGCCCAGCATTGCTGCATGGGCCTCCAACTCCACATCTGACCAAGCTGATGTCTCCAAATCATTCCCTAATAGACAGTCTACAGGTAAATCTGAAGCTACCACAACTTTCTTTGGACAAGTAACCCCCCCCCAGTTGAGATTAACAACAGCCATGGGGTGGCTAAGTGTGTTGTTGTGAGCATCGGTTACTTGGTACTGGTGACCAAGTAGGTGTTGTTCAGGGTGGACCAGTTTCTCTATGACCATAGTCACACTGGCACCAGTGTCCCTGTAGGCCTGAACCTCAACACCATTTATTAGGGGTAGCTGCTTGTACTTATCCATATTAAGGGGACAAGCAACTAAGGTGGCTAAATCAATAGCCCCCTCAGAGACTAACACAGCCTCTGTGGCCTCCCTAACAAGGCCAACCCCAACTAAGTTACCAATAGTGAGCCCAGCTACTCCCTTGGATTGGCTATTAGTAGGTTTGCTCCCACCACCACTGCTGTTAGTAGGGACACTAGGGGTAGCAGTAGGGGTTGTAGTGGTAGGAGCATTGGTGCTTTTCTTTGGACAACTGGGATCTGTTGTCCAATGGCCTTTTATTTTACATAAATAGCACCATGGTTTCTTTTCCTTGTTCTGATTAAAAGAGGATTTGGGCCCACCACCCCCACCAGAGTGTTTTTGTGGGCCTGATGATGACTCATTTTTAGATTTGTCCCCACCCTTGTCAGAAGACTTACCATCCTTCTTTTTGTTGCCATCTTTGTCACCCCCTCTATGAACTTTTCTGTTCACCCTTGTTCTGACCCATTTGTCTGCCTTCTTTCCCAATTCTTGGGGAGAGGTCAGATCAGAGTCCACCAAGTACTGGTGCAACAAATCAGACACACAATTATTAAGAATATGCTCTCTCAGGATCAAGTTATACAGGCTGTCATAATCAGTAACTTTACTGCCATGTAACCACCCCTCCAAGGCCTTCACTGAATGGTCAATGAAATCAACCCAGTCTTGTGAAGACTCCTTTTTGGTCTCTCTGAACTTTATCCTGTACTGTTCAGTGGTTAAGCCATAACCATCCAGGAGTGCATTCTTAAGAACTTGGAAATTATTAGCATCATTTTCTTTCACAGTAAGGAGCCTATCCCTGCCTTTTCCACTAAATGATAGACATAGGATAGCAGCCCATTGCCTTTGAGGGACATCCTGTACAACACAGGCCCTCTCAAGTGCAGCAAACCACTTGTTAATGTCATCCCCCTCCTTATAAGGGGGAACTATCTTATGCAGATTCCTGGAATCATGCTCTTTTGCAGGATGACTATGGGGAATACTGCTGCTGCCACCATGGGTATCTAAACCCAACTTCTGTCTTTCTTTCTCTAGTTCAAAAGACTGTCTATCCAAATCCAGCTGTTGCTTTTTAAGCTTCAGCCTGGTTTGTTCCACTCTCAACTTATTGAGTTCCCTCTCTAACATTCTGTCATCAGGGTTGGTGGGAGGGACATTCTTAGACACAGAAGAATGAACAGAAGGAGACCTGTCCCTTACAGAAGCCACCCTAACAGCTTGGCTAACAGAAACATCACTACCAGTATGGTGAGAATAAATGCTTTTGCTATGATGTGAGACAACACTATTTATATGGTGTGGCTCATCCTCATTACCAACTATGCTAGACTGTCTAGTAATGGGCAGGCTAGGAAGTTTCTTTCCTGAATCTTTTCCTGGGGGAGTCCCTGGATCTGATTGAGAACCATTAGCTACTTTTTCTACAGATTGGGCACTTATGGCCTTATCCTGTACTCTAAGCATGTTAATTAACAGTTCTAAGGAAGGATTCTTCCCTACACTCAAACCTCTCTCTATGCAGAGATTCCTTGCTCCTTTCCAGCTAAGGTGATCATATGCAAGTTTGGACAGATCAACATTTTGGCCTGTGCCAGACATTTTTAGAGAGAGTTAAAGTGATAGTAAAAGATAAAAAGTTTGTCAGAGCTTTTAGAAAGACAGAGAAAAAAACTTTTTAAACTTTTTAGAACTTTTTAGAAAGTTAGAAGTACTTTTCAGCACTTAGAAAAGAGTGAAAAGAGGAAATGCAAAACTTTTTGGCTATGTGTATATACACTGAACTTGTTTTGTATATTTTTCTCTTATGAAAAGTACAATGACAAGAGTGGTAAGTAGTCTCAAAGCACTTATCCCACCGCTGCACAACCAATGTAGGAGGCTGGACTGGCTTGTAGTGAGTACCAAGGGGTACTTGCACCTTGCACCAGGCCCAGTTATCCCTTATTAGTGTATAGGGTGTCTAGCAGCTTAGGCTGATAGATAATGGTAGCTTAGCAGAGCAGCTTAGGCTGAACTAGGAGACGTGTGAAGCTACTACAGTACCACCTAGTGTCATATGCACAATATCATAAGAAAACACAATACACAGTTATACTAAAAATAAAGGTACTTTATTTTTATGACAATATGCCAAAGTATCTTAGAGTCGACCCTCAGTGAGAGGATAGGAAATATACACAAGATATATATACACAATAGCAAAAATATGCAGTATAGTCTTAGAAAACAGTGCAAACAATGTATAGTTACAATAGGATGCAATGGGGAAGCATAGGGATAGGGGCAACACAAACCATATACTCCAAAAGTGGAATGCGAACCACGAATGGACCCCAAACCTATGTGACCTTGTAGAGGGTCGCTGGGACTATTAGAAAATAGTGAGAGTTAGAAAAATAACCCTCCCCAAGACCCTGAAAAGTGAGTACAAAGTGCACTAAAGTTCCCCTAAGGACAAAGAAGTCGTGTTAGAGGAATAATGCAGGAAAGACACAAACCAGCAATGCAACAACTGTGGATTTCCAATCTAGGGCACCTGTGGAACAAGGGGACCAAGTCCAAAAGTCACAAGCAAGTCGGAGATGGGCAGATGCCCAGGAAATGTCAGCTGCGGGTGCAAAGAAGCTTCTACTGGACAGAAGAAGCTGAGGTTTCTGCAGGAACGAAAAGGGCTAGAGACTTCCCCTTTGGTGGACGGATTTCGCTCGCCGTGGAGAGTCGTGCAGAAGTGTTTTCCTGCCGAAAGAACGCCAACAAGCCTTGCTAGCTGCAAATCGTGCGGTTAACGTTTTTGGACGCTGCTGAGGCCCAGGAGGGACCAGGAGGTCGCAAATTGGACCAGCCGAGAGAGGGGACGTTGAGCAAGACAAGGAGCCCTCTCTGAAGCCGGTAGCACCCGGAGAAGTGCCAGAAATAGGCACTAAAAGGATGTGTGAAACAGTGCTCGCCGAAGTTGCACAAAGGAGTCCCACGTCGCCGGAGACCAACTTAGAAGGTCGTGCAATGCAGGTTAGAGTGCCGTGGACCCAGGCTTGGCTGTGCACAAAGGATTTCCGCCGGAAGTGCACAGGGGCCGGAGTAGCTGCAAAGTCGCGGTTCCCAGCAATGCAGCCCAGCGAGGTGAGGCAAGGACTTACCTCCACCAAACTTGGACTGAAGAGTCACTGGACTGTGGGGGTCACTTGGACAGAGTCGCTGGATTCGAGGGACCTCGCTCGTTGTGCTGAGAGGAGACCCAAGGGACCGGTAATGCAGCTTTTTGGTGCCTGCGGTTGCAGGGGGAAGATTCCGTCGACCCACGGGAGATTTCTTCGGAGCTTCTGGTGCAGAGAGGAGGCAGGCTACCCCCACAGCATGCACAAGCAGGAAAACAGTCGAGAAGGCGGCAGGATCAGCGTTACAGAGTTGCAGTAGTCGTCTTTGCTACTATGTTGCAGGTTTGCAGGCTTCCAGCGCGGTCAGCGGTCGATTCCTTATCAGAAGGTGAAGAGAGAGATGCAGAGGAACTCGGCTGAGCTCTTGCATTCGTTATCTAAAGTTTCCCCAGAGACAGAGACCCTAAATAGCCAGAAAAGAGGGTTTGGCTACCTAGGAGAGAGGATAGGCTACTAACACCTGAAGGAGCCTATCACAAGGAGTCTCTGACGTCACCTGGTGGCACTGGCCACTCAGAGCAGTCCAGTGTGCCAGCAGCACCTCTGTTTCCAAGATGGCAGAGGTCTGGAGCACACTGGAGGAGCTCTGGACACCTCCCAGGGGAGGTGCAGGTCAGGGGAGTGGTCACTCCCCTTTCCTTTGTCCAGTTTCGCGCCAGAGCAGGGGCTAAGGGGTCCCTGAACCGGTGTAGACTGGCTTATGCAGAATTGGGCACCTCTGTGCCCAACAAAGCATTTCCAGAGGCTGGGGGAGGCTACTCCTCCCCTGCCTTCACACCATTTTCCAAAGGGAGAGGGTGTGACACCCTCTCTCAGAGGAAGTTCTTTGTTCTGCCATCCTGGGCCAGGCCTGGCTGGACCCCAGGAGGGCAGATGCCTGTCTGAGGGGTTGGCAGCAGCAGCAGCTGCAGTGAAACCCCAGGAAGGGCAGTTTGGCAGTACCAGGGTCTGTGCTACAGACCACTGGGATCATGGGATTGTGACAACTATGCCAGGATGGCATAGAGGGGGCAATTCCATGATCATAGACATGTTACATGGCCATATTCGGAGTTACCATTGTGAAGCTACATATAGGTAGTGACCTATATGTAGTGCACGCGTGTAATGGTGTCCCCGCACTCACAAAGTTCAGGGAATTGGCTCTGAACAATGTGGGGGCACCTTGGCTAGTGCCAGGGTGCCCTCACACTAAGTAACTTTGCACCTAACCTTTACCAGGTAAAGGTTAGACATATAGGTGTCTTATAAGTTACTTAAGTGCAGTGTAAAATGGCTGTGAAATAACGTGGACGTTATTTCACTCAGGCTGCAGTGGCAGGCCTGTGTAAGAATTGTCAGAGCTCCCTATGGGTGGCAAAAGAAATGCTGCAGCCCATAGGGATCTCCTGGAACCCCAATACCCTGGGAGTAGGAGGCTGGACTGGCTTGTAGTGAGTACCAAGGGGTACTTGCACCTTGCACCAGGCCCAGTTATCCCTTATCAGTGTATAGGGTGTCTAGCAGCTTAGGCTGATAGATAATGGTAGCTTAGCAGAGCAGCTTAGGCTGAACTAGGAGACGTGTGAAGCTACTACAGTACCACCTAGTGTCATATGCACAATATCATAAGAAAACACAATACACAGTTATACTAAAAATAAAGGTACTTTATTTTTATGACAATATGCCAAAGTATCTTAGAGTGTACCCTCAGTGAGAGGATAGGAAATATACACAAGATATATATACACAATAGCAAAAATATGCAGTATAGTCTTAGAAAACAGTGCAAACAATGTATAGTTACAATAGGATGCAATGGGGAAACATAGGGATAGGGGCAACACAAACCATATACTCCAAAAGTGGAATGCGAACCACGAATGGACCCCAAACCTATGTGACATTGTAGAGGGTCGCTGGGACTATTAGAAAATAGTGAGAGTTAGAAAAATAACCCTCCCCAAGACCCTGAAAAGTGAGTGCAAAATGCACTAAAGTTCCCCTAAGGACAAAATAGTCGTGATAGAGGAATAATGCAGGAAAGACACAAACCAGCAATGCAACCACTGTGGATTTCCAATCTAGGGTACCTGTGGAACAAGGGGACCAAGTCCAAAAGTCACAAGCAAGTCGGAGATGGGCAGATGCCCAGGAAATGCCAGCTGCGGGTGCAAAGAAGCTTCGACTGGACAGAAGAAGCTGAGGTTTCTGCAGGAACGAAAAGGGCTAGAGACTTCCTCTTTGGTGGACGGATCCCTCTTGCCTTGGAGAGTTGTGCAGAAGTTTTTTCCCGCCAGAAGGACGCCAACAAGCCTTGCTACACGCAAATCGAGCGTTTGGCGTTTTTGGACACTGCTGGGGCCCAGGAGGGACCAGGAGGTCGCAAATTGGAACTGAAGAGAGAGGGGACGTCGTCCAAGACAAAGAGCCCTCACTGAAGCAGGTAGCACCCGGAGAAGTGCCAGAAACAGGCACTACGAGGATTTGTGAAACGGTGCTCGCCGAAGTTGCACAAAGGAGTCCCACGTCGCCGGAGACCAACTTAGAAAGTCGTGCAATGCAGGTTAGAGTGCCGTGGACCCAGGCTTGGCTGTGCACAAAGGATTTCCGCCGGAAGTGCACAGGGGCTGGAGTAGCTTGCAAAGTCGCGGTTCCCAGCAATGCAGCCCAGCGAGGTGAGGCAAGGACTTACCTCCACCAAACTTGGACTGAAGAGTCACTGGACTGTGGGGGTCACTTGGACAGAGTCGCTGGATTCGAGGGACCTCGCTCGTTGTGCTGAGAGGAGACCCAAGGGACCGGTAATGCAGCTTTTTGGTGCCTGCGGTTGCAGGGGGAAGATTCCGTCGACCCACGGGAGATTTCTTCGGAGCTTCTGGTGGAGAGAGGAGGCAGGCTACCCCCACAGCATGCACAAGCAGGAAAACAGTCGAGAAGGCGGCAGGATCAGCGTTACAGAGTTGCAGTAGTCGTCTTTGCTACTATGTTGCAGGTTTGCAGGCTTCCAGCGTGGTCAGCGGTCGATTCCTTATCAGAAGGTGAAGAGGGAGATGCAGAGGAACTCGGATGAGCTCTTGCATTCGTTATCTGAAGTTTCCCCAGAGACAGAGACCCTAAATAGCCAGAAAAGAGGGTTTGGCTACCTAGGAGAGAGGATAGGCTACTAACACCTGAAGGAGCCTATCAGCAGGAGTCTCTGACGTCACCTGGTGGCACTGGCCACTCAGAGCAGTCCAGTGTGCCAGCAGCACCTCTGTTTCCAAGATGGCAGAGGTCTGGAGCACACTGGAGGAGCTCTGGACACCTCCCATGGGAGGTGCAGGTCAGGGGAGTGGTCACTCCCCTTTCCTTTGTCCAGTTTCGCACCAGAGCAGGGGCTAAGGGGTCCCTGAACCGGTGTAGACTGGCTTATGCAGAATTGGGCACCTCTGTGCCCAACAAAGCATTTCCAGAGGCTGGGGGAGGCTACTCCTCCCCTGCCTTCACACCATTTTCCAAAGGGAGAGGGTGTCACACCCTCTCTCAGAGGAAGTTCTTTGTTCTGCCCTCCTGGGCCAGGCCTGGCTGGACCCCAGGAGGGCAGCTGCCTGTCTGAGGGGTTGGCAGCAGCAGCAGCTGCAGTGAAACCCCAGGAAGGGCAGTTTGGCAGTACCAGGGTCTGTGCTACAGACCACTGGGATCATGGGATTGTGCCAACTATGCCAGGATGGTATAGAGGGGGCAATTCCATGATCATAGACATGTTACATGGCCATATTCGGAGTTACCATGGTGAAGCTACATATAGGTAGTGACCTTTATGTAGTGCACGCGTGTAATGGTGTCCCCGCACTCACAAAGTTCAGGGAATTGGCTCTGAACAATGTGAGGGCACCTTGGCTAGTGCCAGGGTGCCCTCACACTAAGTAACTTTGCACCTAACCTTTACCAGGTAAAGGTTAGACATATAGGTGACTTATAAGTTACTTAAGTGCAGTGTAAAATCGCTGTGAAATAACGTGGACGTTATTTCACTCAGGCTGCAGTGGCAGGCCTGTGTAAGAATTGTCAGAGCTCCCTATGGGTGGCAAAAGAAATGCTGCAGCCCATAGGGATCTCCTGGAACCCCAATACCCTGGGTACCTCAGTACCATATACTAGGGAATTATAAGGGTGTTCCAGTAAGCCAATGTAAATTGGTAAAAATGGTCACTAGCCTGTTAGTGACAATTTGGAAAGAAATGAGAGAGCATAACCACTGAGGTTCTGATTAGCAGAGCCTCAGTGAGACAGTTAGTCACTACGCAGGTAAAACATTCAGGCACACTTATGAGCACTGGGGCCCTGGGTTACCAGGGTCCCAGTGACACATACAACTAAAACAACATATATACAGTGAAAAATGGGGGTAACATGCCAGGCAAGATGGTACTTTCCTACACAAACCCCCCCCAAACGAAGGACAATAAGACTAGCCATGACCTGATGAGTCTTCATTGTCTAAGTGGAAATATCTGGAGAGTCCATCTGCATTGGAGTGGCTACTCCCAGGTCTATGTTCCACTGTATAGTCCATTCCCTGTAGGGATATGGACCACCTCAACAATTTAGGATTTTCACCTTTCATTTGTTTTAGCCAAAGTAGAGGTTTGTGGTCTGTCTGAACAATGAAGTGAGTGCCAAACAGGTATGGCCTCAACTTCTTCAGAGCCCAGACCACAGCAAAGGCCTCCCTCTCAATGGCAGACCAACGCTTTTCTCTAGGGGTCAACCTCCTACTAATAAAAGCAACAGGTTGATCCTGGCCCTCAGAATTAAGTTGTGATAGGACTGCCCCTACTCCTAATTCAGATGCATCAGTTTGGACATAGAATTTTTTAGAGTAACAAGGGCTTTTCAGGACAGGTGCAGAGCACATGGCCTGCTTCAGCTCCTCAAAAGCTTTCTGACAGCTTGCTGTCCATAATACCTTTTTAGGCATTTTCTTGGATGTGAGGTCATTAAGAGGGGCTGCAATGGAGCCATAGTTCTTAATGAACCTCCTGTAATACCCAGTGAGGCCTAGGAAGGCTCTCACCTGAGTCTGAGTGGTAGGGGGAACCCAATCAATAATAGTTTGGATTTTCCCCTGAAGTGGTGCAATCTGTTCCCCACCAACAAGGTGTCCCAGATAAACCACCTTACCCTGCCCTATCTGGCACTTTGAAGCCTTGATAGTGAGGCCTGCCTTTTGCAGGGCCTCCAAAACTTTCCATAGGTGGACCAGGTGATCATCCCAGCTGGAGCTAAAGACAGCTATATCGTCCAAATATGCTGCACTGAAAGCTTCCAGCCCTTGCAGGACTGTGTTCACCAACCTCTGAAAAGTGGCAGGTGCATTTTTCAAACCAAAAGGCATTACAGTAAACTGGTAATGTCCTCCAATGGTTGAAAATGCAGTCTTAGGTTTAGCATCTTCTGACAATTTGATCTGCCAATACCCTGCAGTCAAGTCAAAAGTCCTTAGATACTTGGCAGATGCCAGTGTATCTATGAGCTCATCTGCCCTGGGTATAGGGTGAGCATCAGTTTTGGTTACCAAGTTGAGACCTCTATAGTCTACACAAAACCGCATTTCCTTCTTTCCATCTTTAGAATTGGGTTTTGGTACCAGTACCACAGGAGAAGCCCATGGACTGTCAGAGTGCTCAACCACTCCTAGTTCCAACATTTTCTGAACTTCTTGCTTTATGCAGTCCCTGACATGGTCAGGCTGCCTATAGATCTTACTTTTGACAGGTAAACTGTCTCCAGTATCTATAGTGTGCTCACACCAAGAAGTGGTGCCTGGCACAGTAGAGAAGAGTTCTGAAAATTGTCCTAGGAGATTTATGCAATTGTCTTTCTGCTCAGCAGTAAGACAATCAGCCAAAACTACACCTTCCACAAGAGCATCTTGATCTGTGGAAGAGAAGAGATCAGGTAGAGGATCACTGTCTTCTTCCTGTCCCTCATCTGTTGCCATGAGCAGGGTGAGATCAGCCCTGTCATAGTAGGGTTTCAGGCGGTTGACATGGAGCACCCTAAGGGGACTCCTGGCAGTGCCTAAGTCAACCAAGTAGGTGACTTCACCCTTCTTTTCAACAATTGTGTGGGGTCCACTCCATTTATCTTGGAGTGCTCTTGGGGCCACAGGCTCCAAGACCCACACTTTCTGCCCTGGTTGGTACTGAACCAAAACAGCCTTCTGATCATGCCATTGCTTCTGGAGCTCTTGGCTGGCCTGAAGGTTTTTACTGGCCTTTTTCATGTACTCAGCCATCCTTGATCTGAGGCCAAGCACATAATCCACAATATCCTGCTTAGGAGCTTTTAAAGGTTGTTCCCAACCCTCCTTTACAAGTGTGAGTGGACCCCTAACAGGGTGTCCAAAAAGAAGTTCAAAGGGGCTGAAGCCCACTCCTTTCTGGGGTACCTCCCTGTAGGCAAAAAGGAGGCATGGTAGGAGGATATCCCATCTCCTGCGGAGTTTTTCAGGGAGACCCATAATCATGCCTTTGAGAGTTTTATTAAATCTCTCCACCAGTCCATTTGTTTGTGGATGATAGGGTGTTGTGAACTTGTAAGTTACACCACACTCCTTCCACATGGCCTTTAAGTATGCAGACATGAAATTGCTTCCTCTGTCTGATACTACTTCCTTTGGGAAGCCCACCCTGGAAAATATTCCCAGGAGGGCCTTTGCCACTGCAGGAGCTGTAGTGGTCCTTAAAGGAATTGCTTCAGGATATCTTGTGGCATGGTCCACTACCACCAAGATAAATCTATTGCCTGAAGCAGTAGGAGGGTCAAGGGGGCCAACTATGTCAACCCCAACCCTTTCAAAGGGAACCCCAACCACAGGCAGTGGGATAAGGGGTGCCTTTGGAGTGCCACCTGTCTTGCCACTGGCTTGACAGGTTTCACAGGACTTACAAAATTCCTTTGTGTCCTCTGACATCCTAGGCCAATGAAACAATGGAACCAATCTGTCCCAAGTTTTCATTTGACCCAGGTGCCCAGCTAGGGGAATGTCATGTGCCAGTGTTAGGAGGAACTTTCTGTACTCCTGAGGAATCACTAATCTCCTGGCAGCTCCAGGTTTAGGATCCCTATGCTCAGTGTACAAGAGGTTGTCCTCCCAGTAAACTCTGTGAGAGTCACCGACATCCCCTTTAGCCTGTTTGACAGCTTGCTGTCTGAGACCCTCTAATGTGGGACAGGTTTGCTGTGCCACACTCAGCTCCTCTCTGGCAGGCCCCCCTTCACCCAAAAGCTCAGCAGTGTCTGCTTCCAGCTCCTCTGGTGTAGGTTCTGCACAGGGAGGGAATTCTTCTTCCTCAGAAGTAGAATCCACTGTAGAGGGAGGGATAGTAGGAAGTGGTTTGCTTCTACTAGCCCTAGCTTTAGGGAGCACTTGGTCCATTGTTCCAGGATCCAAGCTTCCCTGTCCTTTTTGCTTTTTGGCCTGAGCCCTTGTCAAAGCAAAAATATGCCCTGGGATGCCCAGCATTGCTGCATGGGCCTCCAACTCCACATCTGACCAAGCTGATGTCTCCAAATCATTCCCTAATAGACAGTCTACAGGTAAATCTGAAGCTACCACAACTTTCTTTGGACAAGTAACCCCCCCCCAGTTGAGATTAACAACAGCCATGGGGTGGCTAAGTGTGTTGTTGTGAGCATCGGTTACTTGGTACTGGTGACCAAGTAGGTGTTGTTCAGGGTGGACCAGTTTCTCTATGACCATAGTCACACTGGCACCAGTGTCCCTGTAGGCCTGAACCTCAACACCATTTATTAGGGGTAGCTGCTTGTACTTATCCATATTAAGGGGACAAGCAACTAAGGTGGCTAAATCAATAGCCCCCTCAGAGACTAACACAGCCTCTGTGGCCTCCCTAACAAGGCCAACCCCAACTAAGTTACCAATAGTGAGCCCAGCTACTCCCTTGGATTGGCTATTAGTAGGTTTGCTCCCACCACCACTGCTGTTAGTAGGGACACTAGGGGTAGCAGTAGGGGTTGTAGTGGTAGGAGCATTGGTGCTTTTCTTTGGACAACTGGGATCTGTTGTCCAATGGCCTTTTATTTTACATAAATAGCACCATGGTTTCTTTTCCTTGTTCTGATTAACCCCTTCGCTGCCAGGCCTTTTCCCCCTCCTGTGCCAGGCCTTTTTTTGCCTATTTGGGGCAGTTCGCGCTTAGGCCCTCATAACTTTTTGTCCACATAAGCTAACCAAGCCAAATTTGCGTCCTTTTTTTCCAACATCCTAGGGATTCTAAAGGTACCCAGACTTTGTGGGTTCCCCTGAAGGAGGTCAAGAAATTGGCCAAAATACAGTGAAAATTTCGTTTTTTTCAAAAAAATTGGAAAAAGGGGCTGGAGAAGAAGGCTTGTGGTTTTTCCCCTGAAAATGGCATCAACAAAGGGCCTACGGTGCTAAACTCAGCAGCTTCCCAGCTTTCAGGAACAGGCAGACTTGAATCCGAAAACCCAATTTTTCAACACAATTGCGGCATTTTACTGGAGCATACCCCATTTGTGCAATTTTTTGTGCTTTCAGCCTCCTTCCAGTCAGTGACAGTAATGGTCAGGAAACCAATGCTGGATCCCAGAAACCTAAACATTTCTGAAAAGTAGACAAAATTCTGAATTCAGCAAGGGGTCATTTGTGTAGATCCTACAAGGGTTTCCTACAGAAAATAACAGCTGAAAAAGAAAAATATTGAAATTGAGGTGAAAAAAACATCAATTTTTCTCTACTTTTTACTCTGTAACTTTTCCCTGCAATGTCAAATTATAGAAAGCAATATAGCGTTACGTCTGCTGGACTCCTCTGGTTGCGGGGATATATAGGGTTTGTAGGTTCATCAAGAACCCGAGGAACCCAGAGCCAATAAATGAGCTGCACCCTGCAGTGCGTTTTCATTCTATACCGGGTATACAGTAATTCATTTGCTGAAATATAAGGAGTAAAAAATAGCTATCAAGAAAACCTTTGCATTTCCAAAAAGGGCACAAGATAAGGTGTTGAGGAGCAGTGGTTATTTGCACATCTCTGAATTCCGGGGTGACCATAGTAGCACGTGAATTACATGGAATTTCTCAAATAGATGTCTTTTTTACACACACCCCTATATTTGGAAGGAATAAATGTAGAGAAAGACAAGGGGCAATAACACTTGTTTTGCTATTCTATGTTCCCCCAAGTCTCCCGATAAAAATGATACCTCACTTGTGTGGCTAGGCCTAGCGCCCGCGACAGGATATGCCCCAAAACACAACGTGGACACATCACAGAAAACAGAGCTGTTTTTAGCAAAGTGACTACCTGTAGATTTTGGCCTCTAGCTCAGCCGCCACCTAGGGAAACCTACCAAACCTGTGCATTTCTGAAAACTAGAGACCTAGGGGAATCCAAGGAGGGGTGACTTGTGTGGCTCGGACCAGGTTCTGTTACCCAGAATCCTTTGCAAACCTCAAAATTTGGCAAAAAAAACACATGTTCCTCACATTTCTGTGGCAGAAAGTTCTGGAATCTGAGAGGAGCGACAAATTTCCTTCCACCCAGCATTCCCCCACGTCTCCCGATAAAAATGATACCTCACTTGTGTGGGTAGGCCTAGCGCCCGCGACAGGATATGCCCCAAAACACAACCTGGACACATCACAGAAAACAGAGCTGTTTTTAGCAAAGTGACTACCTGTAGATTTTGGCCTGTAGCTCAGCCGCCACCTAGGGAAACCTACCAAACCTGTGCATTTCTGAAAACTAGAGACCTAGGGGAATCCAAGGAGGGGTAACTTGTGTGGCTCGGACCAGGTTCGGTTACCCAGAATCCTTTGCAAACTTCAAAATTTGGCTAAAAAAACACATGTTCCTCACATTTCTGTGGCAGAAAGTTCTGGAATCTGAGAGGAGCCACAAATTTCCTTCCACCTAGCGTTCCCCCACGTCTCCCGATAAAAATTATACCTCACTTGTGTGGGTAGGCCTAGCGCCCGCGACAGGATATGCCCCAAAACACAACGTGGACATATCACAGAAAACAGAGCTGTTTTTAGCAAAGTGACTACCTGTAGATTTTGGCCTCTAGCTCAGCCGCCACCTAGGGAAACCTACCAAACCTGTGCATTTCTGAAAACTAGAGACCTAGGGGGATCCAAGGAGGGGTGACTTGCGGGGCTCGGACCAGGTTCTGTTACCCAGAATCCTTTGCAAACCTCAAAATTTGGCTAAAAAAACACATGTTCCCCACATTTCTGTGGCAGAAAGTTCTGGAATCTGAGAGGAGCCACAAATTTCCTTCCACCCAGCGTTCCCCCACGTCTCCCGATAAAAATGATACCTCACTTGTGTGGGTAGGCCTAGCGCCCGCGACAGGATATGCCCCAAAACACAACGTGGACATATCACAGAAAACAGAGCTGTTTTTAGCAAAGTGACTACCTGTAGATTTTGGCCTCTAGCTCAGCCGCCACCTAGGGAAACCTACCAAACCTATGCATTTCTGAAAACTAGACACCTAGGGGAATCCAAGGAGGGGTGACTTGTGTGGCTCGGACCAGGTTCTGTTACCCAGAATCCTTTGCAAACCTCAAAATTTGGCTAAAAAACACATGTTCCTCACATTTCTGTGGCAGAAAGTTCTGGAATCTGAGAGGAGCCACAAATTTCCTTCCACCCAGCGTTCCCCCATGTCTCCCGATAAAAATGATACCTCACTTGTGTGGGTAGGCCTAGCGCCCGCGACAGGATATGCCCCAAAACACAACGTGGACATATCACAGAAAACAGAGCTGTTTTTAGCAAAGTGACTACCTGTAGATTTTGGCCTCTAGCTCAGCCGCCACCTAGGGAAACCTACCAAACCTGTGCATTTCTGAAAACTAGAGACCTAGGGGGATCCAAGGAGGGGTGACTTGCGGGGCTCGGACCAGGTTCTGTTACCCAGAATCCTTTGCAAACCTCAAAATTTGGCTAAAAAAACACATGTTCCTCACATTTCTGTGGCAGAAAGTTCTGGAATCTGAGAGGAGCCACAAATTTCCTTCCACCCAGCGTTCCCCCACGTCTCCCGATAAAAATGATACCTCACTTGTGTGGGTAGGCCTAGCGCCCGCGACAGGATATGCCCCAAAACACAACGTGGACATATCACAGAAAACAGAGCTGTTTTTAGCAAAGTGACTACCTGTAGATTTTGGCCTCTAGCTCAGCCGCCACCTAGGGAAACCTACCAAACCTATGCATTTCTGAAAACTAGAGACCTAGGGGAATCCAAGGAGGGGTGACTTGTGTGGCTCGGACCAGGTTCTGTTACCCAGAATCGTTTGCAAACCTCAAAATTTGGCTAAAAAAACACATGTTCCTCACATTTCTGTGGCAGAAAGTTCTGGAATCTGAGAGGAGCCACAAATTTCCTTCCACCCAGCGTTCCCCCACGTCTCCCGATAAAAATGATACCTCACTTGTGTGGGTAGGCCTAGCGCCCGCGACAGGATATGCCCCAAAACACAACGTGGACATATCACAGAAAACAGAGCTGTTTTTAGCAAAGTGACTACCTGTAGATTTTGGCCTCTAGCTCAGCCGCCACCTAGGGAAACCTACCAAACCTATGCATTTCTGAAAACTAGAGACCTAGGGGAATCCAAGGAGGGGTGACTTGTGTGGCTCGGACCAGGTTCTGTTACCCAGAATCCTTTGCAAACCTCAAAATTTGGCTAAAAAAACACATGTTCCTCACATTTCTGTGGCAGAAAGTTCTGGAATCTGAGAGGAGCCACAAATTTCCTTCCACCCAGCATTCCCCCACGTCTCCCGATAAAAATGATACCTCACTTGTGTGGGTAGGCCTAGCGCCCGCGACAGGATATGCCCCAAAACACAACGTGGACATATCACAGAAAACAGAGCTGTTTTTAGCAAAGTGACTACCTGTAGATTTTGGCCTCTAGCTCTGCCGCCACCTAGGGAAACCTACCAAACCTGTGCATTTCTGAAAACTAGAGACCTAGGGGAATCCAAGGAGGGGTGACTTGTGTGGCTCGGACCAGGTTCTGTTACCCAGAATCCTTTGCAAACCTCAAAATTTGGCTAAAAAAACACATGTTCCTCACATTTCTGTGGCAGAAAGTTCTGGAATCTGAGAGGAGTCACAAATTTCCTTCCACCCAGCGTTCCCCTAAGTCTCCCGATAAAAATGATACCTCACTTGTGTGGGTAGGCCTAGCGCCCGCGACAGGATATGCCCCAAAACACAACGTGGACATATCACAGAAAACAGAGCTGTTTTTAGCAAAGTGACTACCTGTAGATTTTGGCCTCTAGCTCAGCCGCCACCTAGGGAAACCTACCAAACCTATGCATTTCTGAAAACTAGAGACCTAGGGGAATCCAAGGAGGGGTGACTTGTGTGGCTCGGACCAGGTTCTGTTACCCAGAATCCTTTGCAAACCTCAAAATTTGGCTAAAAAAACACATGTTCCTCACATTTCTGTGGCAGAAAGTTCTGGAATCTGAGAGGAGCCACAAATTTCCTTCCACCCAGCGTTCCCCCACGTCTCCCGATAAAAATGATACCTCACTTGTGTGGGTAGGCCTAGCGCCCGCGACAGGATATGCCCCAAAACACAACGTGGACATATCACAGAAAACAGAGCTGTTTTTAGCAAAGTGACTACCTGTAGATTTTGGCCTCTAGCTCAGCCGCCACCTAGGGAAACCTACCAAACCTATGCATTTCTGAAAACTAGAGACCTAGGGGAATCCAAGGAGGGGTGACTTGTGTGGCTCGGACCAGGTTCTGTTACCCAGAATCCTTTGCAAACCTCAAAATTTGGCTAAAAAAACACATGTTCCTCACATTTCTGTGGCAGAAAGTTCTGGAATCTGAGAGGAGCCACAAATTTCCTTCCACCCAGCGTTCCCCCACGTCTCCCGATAAAAATGATACCTCACTTGTGTGGGTAGGCCTAGCGCCCGCGACAGGATATGCCCCAAAACACAACGTGGACATATCACAGAAAACAGAGCTGTTTTTAGCAAAGTGACTACCTGTAGATTTTGGCCTCTAGCTCAGCCGCCACCTAGGGAAACCTACCAAACCTGTGCATTTCTGAAAACTAGAGACCTAGGGGAATCCAAGGAGGGGTGACTTGTGTGGCTCGGACCAGGTTCTGTTACCCAGAATCCTTTGCAAACCTCAAAATTTGGCTAAAAAAACACATGTTCCTCACATTTCTGTGGCAGAAAGTTCTGGAATCTGAGAGGAGCCACAAATTTCCTTCCACCCAGCGTTCCCCCACGTCTCCCGATAAAAATGATACCTCACTTGTGTGGGTAGGCCTAGCGCCCGCGACAGGATATGCCCCAAAACACAACGTGGACATATCACAGAAAACAGAGCTGTTTTTAGCAAAGTGACTACCTGTAGATTTTGGCCTCTAGCTCAGCCGCCACCTAGGGAAACCTACCAAACCTGTGCATTTCTGAAAACTAGAGACCTAGGGGAATCCAAGGAGGGGTGACTTGCGGGGCTCGGACCAGGTTCTGTTACCCAGAATCCTTTGCAAACCTCAAAATTTGGCTAAAAAAACACATGTTCCTCACATTTCTGTGGCAGAAAGTTCTGGAATCTGAGAGGAGCCACAAATTTCCTTCCACCCAGCGTTCCCCCATGTCTCCCGATAAAAATGATACCTCACTTGCGTGGGTAGGCCTAGCGGCCGCGACAGGAAACGCCCCAAAGCGCAACGTGGACACAACCAAAATTTTGGAAGAAAACAGTGCCTACCTGTGAATTTTGGCCTGTAGCTCAGCGGGCACCAAGGGAAACCTACCAAACCTGTGCATTTCTGAAAACTAGAGACCTAGGGGAATCCAAGGAGGGGTGACTTGCGGGGCTCGGACCAGGTTCTGTTACCCAGAATCCTTTGCAAACCTCAAAATTTGGCCAAAAAAACACTTTTTCCTCTCTTTTCTGTGGCAGAAAGTTCTGGAATCTGAGAGGAGCCACAAATTTCCTTCCACCCAGCATTCCCCCAAGTCTCCCGATAAAAATGATACCTCACTTGTGTGGGTGGGCCAGGTGCCTGCAACAGAATAAGGCCCAAAACCTGAAGAGATAGAAGGGATAGGTATTTTTGCAATATATCATTTTGATGTGTGCACATACGTCCGTGATGTGCCAAACACTAAAATAGTGAAAAGAAACACTTAGGTTATGTGAAGAAGACCCCTCACCCACCAACCAAGTTGGTGGCATGCTTCATCATCGGGGTCCCACCCGAGGCACCTAGCGTGTCACAGGTGTGCTGCGACGCCTGATTACAGCGGAGCAGGTTTTGTCATTTTTTACAACACATACTGGTTGGATTTGGCACGAGGGTGAGTGATGGTTCAGTGGATCAAATTTTATTAACAAGAGATTTCACAAAAATGAAATGCACTGCTAATAACTGAAAGGCAAAAAAGTGAACCAATGACTCACAGCTCGTGAGCTGTAAAGCCGCGACAAGGCACCAACCGCTTTACAGTCCATTCACACACCTTTCATACATGACACGCACAAGACCATTCACACCGCCAGCCACGGGCCCAGCACATTACAACACTCACATCGACAGACCGCGCCACTCAAGGGCCCATCACTTACATACGCAACATGCCTGATACAAGAATCACACCAGCTGATGGGAGTGTGGACTGCCGTTTGGCTGGCACCGCCAGCCAAGCGCCACCCCACGCACACCGCCAGCCAAGCGCCACCCTACGCACACCGCCAGCCAAGCGCCACCCCACGCACACCGCCACCCCACGCACACCGCCAGCCAAGCGCCACCCCACGCACACCGCAATCACTTTTTTTTATTTATAAACAACAAATAAACTACTAATTATAAAATAGGCACAAAACTACAAACACAAAACCTCAAACTAAATACACGACAGATGCCAACCGTGGAAAATATAAAACAGACAGCTTACGCTCACGGTATTTCCCAAAAGTTTTTCCTTGTGTGGTAACTTCTAAAACAGCTAGGCACACACAGCCCAGGCTTTGAAGGGCATTCGGGGCAGTACATCCGGCTCTCCCTCCGGATTGATCTCCGGGCACATACTCTACATTTCTTTGTGGGCATGTCTTTTTTGGGAGTGGGAGGAATGTGATCTGGAAAGTGCCGATCTTTCAATCTAGCCACATCCTCCACCACTTCTACTCTAGGAACTCTTGCCGGTTCCACCACAATAAGGCTTTCTATCACCGACTCCTGAAATTTAACAAAAGTCATCCTTGACTCAGGTGAACAATCCTTGTATACAATAAAGGCATTAAAAGTTGCCAAATGAAATAAATGTAGGGCCAACTTTTTATACCACACATAGGACTTACGAAGAGCAGTGTAAGGTTCCAACCTCTGATCTACTCTATCAACACCACCCATGTGCCTATTGTAGTCCAAAATGCACGCAGGTTTGCGCACTTCCGCAACCTGACCCCAAACAGCCACAGGGGAAGTACTCTCATCATGGATGGTCGATAGCATGTACACATCCCTCCTGTCTGAAAATTTCATAGCTAACAGCTCATTATTCCGCAAGGCACTGCACTGTCCCCTCTCAAGTTTTTTACAGACAAGCTCCCTTGGATAGCCTTTGCGGTTAGAACGGATTGTGCCACAAGCAACAGTGTCCACCCTAAACAACTCCTTGAACAACTGCACTCCAGTGTAGAAATTATCTACGTACAAATGGTGACCTTTGTTAAACAGCCGTCTAGCAAGTTCCCACACAATTGTTTCGCTAACTCCAAAAGTGGCCGGACAACCAGGAGGGTCAATACTGGAATCCCTACCAGTGTAGACCCAGAAATTATAAACATATCCTGTACTGCTTTCTGACAGCAGATACAATTTAATCCCATACCGTGCCCTCTTACTAGGGATGTACTGCTTAAAAACTAAACGCCCCTTGAAAAGGACCAAAGACTCGTCCACACTTATCTCTTTGCCTGGAACATAGACCTCTGAAAACCGATCCACAAAATGATCAAGGACAGGCCTAATCTTAAAAAGGCGGTCACAATCAGGGTGATCTCGTGGCAAGGCTAAAGCATTGTCTACAAAATGCAGCATACGAAGAAGAAGCAAATACCGATTACGTGTCATAGTTGCAGGAAATATAGCAGTTGCCATCAAGGGACTAGTAGACCAATAAGAAGCCAGTGACGGCTTCCTGATCAACCCCATCAAAAAAGACAAACCTAAAAACCTTTTCATCTCTTCCAGATATGTGGGAACCCAATGAGTAGCTCTAGACTGAGGCTTAAGTCTGGCAGCGTTGTCCCGCAAATATTGCTCTGCATACACATTTGTCTGCTCCACAATCTCTTCCAAAAATACATCGTCCATAAACAAGTGAAAGAAATGGACAGGCAGAAAGTTTTCCGTATTAACTCTACACCCTGGGAGACTAGTAAATGCAGGTAACTGTGGCTGCTCCATGTTTGGGGCAATCCAGGTGTCAGGTCTTCTAATGGGAAACCCTTCAGCCCCAGGCTGCTGCACTCTTGGCACATCAATGTCCTCCTCTAACTCAGGCCCTTCATCTGCACTGAGAGTAGCTTCCTCATCAGAAGAATACTCTTGGACAGAAAACTCACTTCCAGAATCTCCTGCTTCCTCCTCTGCCACAGATGCAGAGTCAGTGTCGTAATCATGGTCTGAAGACGACTCAAAGAGCATGCGAACAACCTGCTGAGCGGTCACTTTGCGGCTAGCCATGATCCTAACAACAAATGGATTGCCAACAACAACTAGCACTAAAATAAGTAATAAACAAAGTGTAGCTTTATCACAAAGAGTTATGTACTACAAAAAACTATACCACTCAGTTGCCTGAAATAGCTACTCACCAAGCAACTACTCTGCACAGACACAGCAATCACCAATGATATCCCACTAAAAAGAAAAAAGAAAAAAGCAAATTAGACATATGACAACACAAACATCACTGTGCTCAAATCTAAGGACAATGTCAAACACACAATACTGCATTTAGTACACCACCTACAAACATGTCATTCATGCATGTCAACAATACTCCTTTGGAGTAAATTGCTTTCACTTACCTAAAACATGCAGCTATGCAAACCACTGGACAACTACTGCCAAAACCGCTAAGATCCACAGCAAAGGAAGCAAAAGCGTTGAACTAGAAGAAAAAGAAGAAATAAATTGTTATAATCACAAATACAAATACTTTGCCTGTTGACAAACACCCCACCACCAAGAACTTAGAAGTTGTCCCTGGTACCTAAGTGGATCCTGCCCCCCCTCGGGGGTAGATGGGCGTAAAAAAAGGGGGCACCCCCAGCACAAAACAAAAAAATCCCTGCCGTATTGGTGGTTTCTGCCCTCCTTGGGGGCAGATGGGCCTACAAAATTACACACACACCACACAATCCCTGGCGCCTAGTGTGCTTCCACCCCCCCGGGGCCAGATCGTCCAAAAAATGACTGGTCTGCCATCGGGGGGCCGAAACAGAAAAAAAAAAATCCCCAGGGGAGAGACCCTTGCCCAAGGGGTTGCCCTCAAAATAAACAACAAAAACAAAATCCCTGGTGTCTAGTGGATTTTGCCCCCCGCCCCCCCCCCGGCGGCAGATCAGCCCAAAAATTGGCAATCTGCCCCCGTGGGGGGAGGGCAAATACTAAAAAATGTGTCCCCCAGTGGGACGCCCCTTGCCCAAAGGGTCGCCCCCCCAAAAAAAACTTTACAATAAAAATAAATCCCTGGTGTCTAGTGGTTTTCAACCCCCCTCGGGGGCAGATCTGCCAAAAAATCAGCGGATCTGCCCCCCGGGGGGGGGGCTAAATACAAATAAAAATTCCCCGGGGGGGCCACCCTGGCCCAAGGGGTCGCCCCCAAAACATACACAAAATATAAAATCCCTGGTGTCTAGTGGTTTTCGCCCCCCCCCGGGGGCAGATCCGCCGAAAATTCGGCGGATCTGTCCAAGGGGGGGGGGGCGAAATACAAAAAAAAATTGCCCCCGGGGTGGGGCGACCCTTGCCCAAGGGGGTCGTCCCCAAAATAAACATAAAATACTATATCCCTGGTGTCTAGTGGTTTTCGCCCCCCCCCTGGGGGCAGATCCGCCGAAAAATCGGCAGATCTGCCCCCAGGGGGGGGCGAAATACAATAAAAAAATGCCCCCGGGGGAGGGCGACCCTTGCCCAAGGGGTCGCCCCCAAAATAATAAATATAATACATTTTCCCTGGTGTCTAGTGGTTTTCGCCCCCCCTGGGGGCAGATCCGCCGAAAAATCGGGGGAGCAGGAATCTAATGAAAACAGGCACCGGGGGAAAGGAAAAACCCTTTCCTTTCCCCCCGTGTCTGTTTCCCACCACCCCCGACCCCCAAAAACGAAGAGGACTCACCTTTCGTGTCCTCCTCGGTAGACGCGCTGGAAGCAAATGGCTTCCAGCGCGCCCGGCAACACTAGATGACGTCAGCGCGCTGTGCGCGCGCTGACGTCATCGGATTGCCGTGGGGGGGGCGGGGGTGGAAGGGGAAGGTCTTCCCCTTCCATCCCCGCCTGGGGGGGTGAGGGGGGTGCACGGGGGGGCGCGCTAGCGTTCCCCTGTGCCCAAGTTCCCCTGTGCCTAACTGGGGAACTGTAGCCTTGGACGAGATCATCTCGTCCAAGGCACAGAAGAGGTTAAAAGAGGATTTGGGCCCACCACCCCCACCAGAGTGTTTTTGTGGGCCTGATGAAGACTCATTTTTAGATTTGTCCCCACCCTTGTCAGAAGACTTACCATCCTTCTTTTTGTTGCCATCTTTGTCACCCCCTCTATGAACTTTTCTGTTCACCCTTGTTCTGACCCATTTGTCTGCCTTCTTTCCCAATTCTTGGGGAGAGGTCAGATCAGAGTCCACCAAGTACTGGTGCAACAAATCAGACACACAATTATTAAGAATATGCTCTCTCAGGATCAAGTTATACAGGCTGTCATAATCAGTAACTTTACTGCCATGTAACCACCCCTCCAAGGCCTTCACTGAATGGTCAATGAAATCAACCCAGTCTTGTGAAGACTCCTTTTTGGTCTCTCTGAACTTTATCCTGTACTGTTCAGTGGTTAAGCCATAACCATCCAGGAGTGCATTCTTAAGAACTTGGAAATTATTAGCATCATTTTCTTTCACAGTAAGGAGCCTATCCCTACCTTTTCCACTAAATGATAGACATAGGATAGCAGCCCATTGCCTTTGAGGGACATCCTGTACAACACAGGCCCTCTCAAGTGCAGCAAACCACTTGTTAATGTCATCCCCCTCCTTATAAGGGGGAACTATCTTATGCAGATTCCTGGAATCATGCTCTTTTGCAGGATGACTATGGGGAATACTGCTGCTGCCACCATGGGTATCTAAACCCAACTTCTGTCTTTCTTTCTCTAGTTCAAAAGACTGTCTATCCAAATCCAGCTGTTGCTTTTTAAGCTTCAGCCTGGTTTGTTCCACTCTCAACTTATTGAGTTCCCTCTCTAACATTCTGTCATCAGGGTTGGTGGGAGGGACATTCTTAGACACAGAAGAATGAACAGAAGGAGACCTGTCCCTTACAGAAGCCACCCTAACAGCTTGGCTAACAGAAACATCACTACCAGTATGGTGAGAATAAATGCTTTTGCTATGATGTGAGACAACACTATTTATATGGTGTGGCTCATCCTCATTACCAACTATGCTAGACTGTCTAGTAATGGGCAGGCTAGGAAGTTTCTTTCCTGAATCTTTTCCTGGGGGAGTCCCTGGATCTGATTGAGAACCATTAGCTACTTTTTCTACAGATTGGGCACTTATGGCCTTATCCTGTACTCTAAGCATGTTAATTAACAGTTCTAAGGAAGGATTCTTCCCTACACTCAAACCTCTCTCTATGCAGAGATTCCTTGCTCCTTTCCAGCTAAGGTGATCATATGCAAGTTTGGACAGATCAACATTTTGGCCTGTGCCAGACATTTTTAGAGAGAGTTAAAGTGATAGTAAAAGATAAAAAGTTTGTCAGAGCTTTTAGAAAGACAGAGAAAAAAACTTTTTAAACTTTTTAGAACTTTTTAGAAAGTTAGAAGTACTTTTCAGCACTTAGAAAAGAGTGAAAAGAGGAAATGCAAAACTTTTTGGCTATGTGTATATACACTGAACTTGTTTTGTATATTTTTCTCTTATGAAAAGTACAATGACAAGAGTGGTAAGTAGTCTCAAAGCACTTATCCCACCGCTGCACAACCAATGTAGGAGGCTGGACTGGCTTGTAGTGAGTACCAAGGGGTACTTGCACCTTGCACCAGGCCCAGTTATCCCTTATTAGTGTATAGGGTGTCTAGCAGCTTAGGCTGATAGATAATGGTAGCTTAGCAGAGCAGCTTAGGCTGAACTAGGAGACGTGTGAAGCTACTACAGTACCACCTAGTGTCATATGCACAATATCATAAGAAAACACAATACACAGTTATACTAAAAATAAAGGTACTTTATTTTTATGACAATATGCCAAAGTATCTTAGAGTCGACCCTCAGTGAGAGGATAGGAAATATACACAAGATATATATACACAATAGCAAAAATATGCAGTATAGTCTTAGAAAACAGTGCAAACAATGTATAGTTACAATAGGATGCAATGGGGAAGCATAGGGATAGGGGCAACACAAACCATATACTCCAAAAGTGGAATGCGAACCACGAATGGACCCCAAACCTATGTGACCTTGTAGAGGGTCGCTGGGACTATTAGAAAATAGTGAGAGTTAGAAAAATAACCCTCCCCAAGACCCTGAAAAGTGAGTACAAAGTGCACTAAAGTTCCCCTAAGGACAAAGAAGTCGTGTTAGAGGAATAATGCAGGAAAGACACAAACCAGCAATGCAACAACTGTGGATTTCCAATCTAGGGTACCTGTGGAACAAGGGGACCAAGTCCAAAAGTCACAAGCAAGTCGGAGATGGGCAGATGCCCAGGAAATGTCAGCTGCGGGTGCAAAGAAGCTTCTACTGGACAGAAGAAGCTGAGGTTTCTGCAGGAACAAAAAGGGCTAGAGACTTCCCCTTTGGTGGACGGATCTCGCTCGCCGTGGAGAGTCGTGCAGAAGTGTTTTCCTGCCGAAAGAACGCCAACAAGCCTTGCTAGCTGCAAATCGTGCGGTTAACGTTTTTGGACGCTGCTGAGGCCCAGGAGGGACCAGGAGGTCGCAAATTGGACCAGCCGAGAGAGGGGACGTTGAGCAAGACAAGGAGCCCTCTCTGAATCCGGTAGCACCCGGAGAAGTGCCAGAAATAGGCACTACAAGGATGTGTGAAACGGTGCTCGCCGAAGTTGCACAAAGGAGTCCCACGTCGCCGGAGACCAACTTAGAAGGTCGTGCAATGCAGGTTAGAGTGCCGTGGACCCAGGCTTGGCTGTGCACAAAGGATTTCTGCCGCAAGTGCACAGGGGCCGGAGTAGCTGCAAAGTCGCGGTTCCCAGCAATGCAGCCCAGCGAGGTGAGGCAAGGACTTACCTCCACCAAACTTGGACTGAAGAGTCACTGGACTGTGAGGGTCACTTGGACAGAGTCGCTGGATTCGAGGGACCTCGCTCGTCGTGCTGAGAGGAGACCCAAGGGACCGGTAATGCAGCTTTTTGGTGCCTGCGGTTGCAGGGGGAAGATTCCGTCGACCCACGGGAGATTTCTTCGGAGCTTCTGGTGCAGAGAGGAGGCAGACTACCCCCACAGCATGCACAAGCAGGAAAACAGTCGAGAAGGCGGCAGGATCAGCGTTACAGAGTTGCAGTAGTCGTCTTTGCTACTATGTTGCAGGTTTGCAGGCTTCCAGCGCGGTCAGCGGTCGATTCCTTATCAGAAGGTGAAGAGAGAGATGCAGAGGAACTCGGCTGAGCTCTTGCATTCGTTATCTAAAGTTTCCCCAGAGACAGAGACCCTAAATAGCCAGAAAAGAGGGTTTGGCTACCTAGGAGAGAGGATAGGCTACTAACACCTGAAGGAGCCTATCACAAGGAGTCTCTGACGTCACCTGGTGGCACTGGCCACTCAGAGCAGTCCAGTGTGCCAGCAGCACCTCTGTTTCCAAGATGGCAGAGGTCTGGAGCACACTGGAGGAGCTCTGGACACCTCCCAGGGGAGGTGCAGGTCAGTGGAGTGGTCACTCCCCTTTCCTTTGTCCAGTTTCGCGCCAGAGCAGGGGCTAAGGGGTCCCTGAACCGGTGTAGACTGGCTTATGCAGAATTGGGCACCTCTGTGCCCAACAAAGCATTTCCAGAGGCTGGGGGAGGCTACTCCTCCCCTGCCTTCACACCATTTTCCAAAGAGAGAGGGTGTGACACCCTCTCTCAGAGGAAGTTCTTTGTTCTGCCATCCTGGGCCAGGCCTGGCTGGACCCCAGGAGGGCAGCTGCCTGTCTGAGGGGTTGGCAGCAGCAGCAGCTGCAGTGAAACCCCAGGAAGGGCAGATTGGCAGTACCAGGGTCTGTGCTACAGACCACTGGGATCATGGGATTGTGCCAACTATGCCAGGATGGCATAGAGGGGGCAATTCCATGATCATAGACATGTTACATGGCCATATTCGGAGTTACCATTGTGAAGCTACATATAGGTAGTGACCTATATGTAGTGCATGCGTGTAATGGTGTCCCCGCACTCACAAAGTTCAGGGAATTGGCTCTGAACAATGTGGGGGCACCTTGGCTAGTGCCAGGGTGCCCTCACACTAAGTAACTTTGCACCTAACCTTTACCAGGTAAAGGTTAGACATATAGGTGTCTTATAAGTTACTTAAGTGCAGTGTAAAATGGCTGTGAAATAACGTGGACGTTATTTCACTCAGGCTGCAGTGGCAGGCCTGTGTAAGAATTGTCAGAGCTCCCTATGGGTGGCAAAAGAAATGCTGCAGCCCATAGGGATCTCCTGGAACCCCAATACCCTGGGAGTAGGAGGCTGGACTGGCTTGTAGTGAGTACCAAGGGGTACTTGCACCTTGCACCAGGCCCAGTTATCCCTTATCAGTGTATAGGGTGTCTAGCAGCTTAGGCTGATAGATAATGGTAGCTTAGCAGAGCAGCTTAGGCTGAACTAGGAGACGTGTGAAGCTACTACAGTACCACCTAGTGTCATATGCACAATATCATAAGAAAACACAATACACAGTTATACTAAAAATAAAGGTACTTTATTTTTATGACAATATGCCAAAGTATCTTAGAGTGTACCCTCAGTGAGAGGATAGGAAATATACACAAGATATATATACACAATAGCAAAAATATGCAGTATAGTCTTAGAAAACAGTGC
The DNA here is from genome assembly GCF_031143425.1 of Pleurodeles waltl. NCBI lineage: Eukaryota > Metazoa > Chordata > Amphibia > Caudata > Salamandridae > Pleurodeles > Pleurodeles waltl. The sequence goes on from NC_090446.1 coordinate 147,724,793, forward strand.
AAACAATGTATAGTTACAATAGGATGCAATGGGGAAACATAGGGATAGGGGCAACACAAACCATATACTCCAAAAGTGGAATGCGAACCACGAATAGACCCCAAACCTATGTGACCTTGTAGAGGGTCGCTGGGACTATTAGAAAATAGTGAGAGTTAGAAAAATAACCCTCCCCAAGACCCTGAAAAGTGAGTGCAAAATGCACTAAAGTTCCCCTAAGGACAAAATAGTCGTGATAGAGGAATAATGCAGGAAAGACACAAACCAGCAATGCAACCACTGTGGATTTCCAATCTAGGGTACCTGTGGAACAAGGGGACCAAGTCCAAAAGTCACAAGCAAGTCGGAGATGGGCAGATGCCCAGGAAATGCCAGCTGCAGGTGCAAAGAAGCTTCGACTTGACAGAAGAAGCTGAGGTTTCTGCAGGAACGAAAAGGGCTAGAGACTTCCCCTTTGGTGGACGGATCCCTCTTGCCTTGGAGAGTCGTGCAGAAGTTTTTTCCCGCCAGAAGGACGCCAACAAGCCTTGCTACACGCAAATCGAGCGTTTGGCGTTTTTGGACGCTGCTGGGGCCCAGGAGGGACCAGGAGGTCGCAAATTGGACCTGAAGAGAGAGGGGACGTCGTCCAAGACAAAGAGCCCTCACTGAAGCAGGTAGCACCCGGAGAAGTGCCAGAAACAGGCACTACGAGGATTTGTGAAACGGTGCTCGCCGAAGTTGCACAAAGGAGTCCCACGTCGCCGGAGACCAACTTAGAAAGTCGTGCAATGCAGGTTAGAGTGCCGTGGACCCAGGCTTGGCTGTGCACAAAGGATTTCTGCCGGAAGTGCACAGGGGCTGGAGTAGCTTGCAAAGTCGCGGTTCCCAGCAATGCAGCCCAGCGAGGTGAGGCAAGGACTTACCTCCACCAAACTTGGACTGAAGAGTCACTGGACTGTGCGGGTCACTGGGACAGAGTTGCTGGATTCGAGGGACCTCGCTCGTCGTGCTGAGAGGAGACCCAAGGGACCGGTAATGCAGCTTTTTGGTGCCTGCGGTTGCAGGGGGAAGATTCCGTCGACCCACGGGAGATTTCTTCGGAGCTTCTGGTGCAGAGAGGAGGCAGGCTACCCCCACAGCATGCACAAGCAGGAAAACAGTCGAGAAGGCGGCAGGATCAGCGTTACAGAGTTGCAGTAGTAGTCTTTGCTACTATGTTGCAGGTTTGCAGGCTTCCAGCGTGGTCAGCGGTCGATTCCTTATCAGAAGGTGAAGAGGGAGATGCAGAGGAACTCGGATGAGCTCTTGCATTCGTTATCTGAAGTTTCCCCAGAGACAGAGACCCTAAATAGCCAGAAAAGAGGGTTTGGCTACCTAGGAGAGAGGATAGGCTACTAACACCTGAAGGAGCCTATCAGCAGGAGTCTCTGACGTCACCTGGTGGCACTGGCCACTCAGAGCAGTCCAGTGTGCCAGCAGCACCTCTGTTTCCAAGATGGCAGAGGTCTGGAGCACACTGGAGGAGCTCTGGACACCTCCCATGGGAGGTGCAGGTCAGGGGAGTGGTCACTCCCCTTTCCTTTGTCCAGTTTCGCACCAGAGCAGGGGCTAAGGGGTCCCTGAACCGGTGTAGACTGGCTTATGCAGAATTGGGCACCTCTGTGCCCAACAAAGCATTTCCAGAGGCTGGGGGAGACTACTCCTCCCCTGCCTTCACACCATTTTCCAAAGGGAGAGGGTGTCACACCCTCTCTCAGAGGAAGTTCTTTGTTCTGCCCTCCTGGGCCAGGCCTGGCTGGACCCCAGGAGGGCAGCTGCCTGTCTGAGGGGTTGGCAGCAGCAGCAGCTGCAGTGAAACCCCAGGAAGGGCAGTTTGGCAGTACCAGGGTCTGTGCTACAGACCACTGGGATCATGGGATTGTGCCAACTATGCCAGGATGGTATAGAGGGGGCAATTCCATGATCATAGACATGTTACATGGCCATATTCGGAGTTACCATGGTGAAGCTACATATAGGTAGTGACCTTTATGTAGTGCACGCGTGTAATGGTGTCCCCGCACTCACAAAGTTCAGGGAATTGGCTCTGAACAATGTGAGGGCACCTTGGCTAGTGCCAGGGTGCCCTCACACTAAGTAACTTTGCACCTAACCTTTACCAGGTAAAGGTTAGACATATAGGTGACTTATAAGTTACTTAAGTGCAGTGTAAAATGGCTGTGAAATAACGTGGACGTTATTTCACTCAGGCTGCAGTGGCAGGCCTGTGTAAGAATTGTCAGAGCTCCCTATGGGTGGCAAAAGAAATGCTGCAGCCCATAGGGATCTCCTGGAACCCCAATACCCTGGGTACCTCAGTACCATATACTAGGGAATTATAAGGGTGTTCCAGTAAGCCAATGTAAATTGGTAAAAATGGTCACTAGCCTGTTAGTGACAATTTGGAAAGAAATGAGATAGCATAACCACTGAGGTTCTGATTAGCAGAGCCTCAGTGAGACAGTTAGTCACTACGCAGGTAACACATTCAGGCACACTTATGAGCACTGGGGCCCTGGGTTATCAGGGTCCCAGTGACACATACAACTAAAACAACATATATACAGTGAAAAATGGGGGTAACATGCCAGGCAAGATGGTACTTTCCTACACAAACCCCCCCCAAACGAAGGACAATAAGACTAGCCATGACCTGATGAGTCTTCATTGTCTAAGTGGAAATATCTGGAGAGTCCATCTGCATTGGAGTGGCTACTCCCAGGTCTATGTTCCACTGTATAGTCCATTCCCTGTAGGGATATGGACCACCTCAACAATTTAGGATTTTCACCTTTCATTTGTTTTAGCCAAAGTAGAGGTTTGTGGTCTGTCTGAACAATGAAGTGAGTGCCAAACAGGTATGGCCTCAACTTCTTCAGAGCCCAGACCACAGCAAAGGCCTCCCTCTCAATGGCAGACCAACGCTTTTCTCTAGGGGTCAACCTCCTACTAATAAAAGCAACAGGTTGATCCTGGCCCTCAGAATTAAGTTGTGATAGGACTGCCCCTACTCCTAATTCAGATGCATCAGTTTGGACATAGAATTTTTTAGAGTAACAAGGGCTTTTCAGGACAGGTGCAGAGCACATGGCCTGCTTCAGCTCCTCAAAAGCTTTCTGACAGCTTGCTGTCCATAATACCTTTTTAGGCATTTTCTTGGATGTGAGGTCATTAAGAGGGGCTGCAATGGAGCCATAGTTCTTAATGAACCTCCTGTAATACCCAGTGAGGCCTAGGAAGGCTCTCACCTGAGTCTGAGTGGTAGGGGGAACCCAATCAATAATAGTTTGGATTTTCCCCTGAAGTGGTGCAATCTGTTCCCCACCAACAAGGTGCCCCAGATAAACCACCTTACCCTGCCCTATCTGGCACTTTGAAGCCTTGATAGTGAGGCCTGCCTTTTGCAGGGCCTCCAAAACTTTCCATAGGTGGACCAGGTGATCATCCCAGCTGGAGTTAAAGACAGCTATATCGTCCAAATATGCTGCACTGAAAGCTTCCAGCCCTTGCAGGACTGTGTTCACCAACCTCTGAAAAGTGGCAGGTGCATTTTTCAAACCAAAAGGCATTACAGTAAACTGGTAATGTCCTCCAATGGATGAAAATGCAGTCTTAGGTTTAGCATCTTCTGACAATTTGATCTGCCAATACCCTGCAGTCAAGTCAAAAGTGCTTAGATACTTGGCAGATGCCAGTGTATCTATGAGCTCATCTGCCCTGGGTATAGGGTGAGCATCAGTTTTGGTTACCAAGTTGAGACCTCTATAGTCTACACAAAACCGCATTTCCTTCTTTCCATCTTTAGAATTGGGTTTTGGTACCAGTACCACAGGAGAAGCCCATGGACTGTCAGAGTGCTCAACCACTCCTAGTTCCAACATTTTCTGAACTTCTTGCTTTATGCAGTCCCTGACATGGTCAGGCTGCCTATAGATCTTACTTTTGACAGGTAAACTGTCTCCAGTATCTATAGTGTGCTCACACCAAGAAGTGGTGCCTGGCACAGTAGAGAAGAGTTCTGAAAATTGTCCTAGGAGATTTATACAATTGTCTTTCTGCTCAGCAGTAAGACAATCAGCCAAAACTACACCTTCCACAAGAGCATCTTGATCTGTGGAAGAGAAGAGATCAGGTAGAGGATCACTGTCTTCTTCCTGTCCCTCATCTGTTGCCATGAGCAGGGTGAGATCAGCCCTGTCATAGTAGGGTTTCAGGCGGTTGACATGGAGCACCCTAAGGGGACTCCTGGCAGTGCCTAAGTCAACCAAGTAGGTGACTTCACCCTTCTTTTCAACAATTGTGTGGGGTCCACTCCATTTATCTTGGAGTGCTCTTGGGGCCACAGGCTCCAAGACCCACACTTTCTGCCCTGGTTGGTACTGAACCAAAACAGCCTTCTGATCATGCCATTGCTTCTGGAGCTCTTGGCTGGCCTGAAGGTTTTTACTGGCCTTTTTCATGTACTCAGCCATCCTTGATCTGAGGCCAAGCACATAATCCACAATATCCTGCTTAGAAGCTTTTAAAGGTTGTTCCCAACCCTCCTTTACAAGTGTGAGTGGACCCCTAACAGGGTGTCCAAAAAGAAGTTCAAAGGGGCTGAAGCCCACTCCTTTCTGGGGTACCTCCCTGTAGGCAAAAAGGAGGCATGGTAGAAGGATATCCCATCTCCTGCGGAGTTTTTCAGGGAGACCCATAATCATGCCTTTGAGAGTTTTATTAAATCTCTCCACCAGTCCATTTGTTTGTGGATGATAGGGTGTTGTGAACTTGTAAGTTACACCACACTCCTTCCACATGGCCTTTAAGTATGCAGACATGAAATTGCTTCCTCTGTCTGATACTACTTCCTTTGGGAAGCCCACCCTGGAAAATATTCCCAGGAGGGCCTTTGCCACTGCAGGAGCTGTAGTGGTCCTTAAAGGAATTGCTTCAGGATATCTTGTGGCATGGTCCACTACCACCAAGATAAATCTATTGCCTGAAGCAGTAGGAGGGTCAAGGGGGCCAACTATGTCAACCCCAACCCTTTCAAAGGGAACCCCAACCACAGGCAGTGGGATAAGGGGTGCCTTTGGAGTGCCACCTGTCTTGCCACTGGCTTGACAGGTTTCACAGGACTTACAAAATTCCTTTGTGTCCTCTGACATCCTAGGCCAATGAAACAATGGAACCAATCTGTCCCAAGTTTTCATTTGACCCAGGTGCCCAGCTAGGGGAATGTCATGTGCCAGTGTTAGGAGGAACTTTCTGTACTCCTGAGGAATCACTAATCTCCTGGCAGCTCCAGGTTTAGGATCCCTATGCTCAGTGTACAAGAGGTTGTCCTCCCAGTAAACTCTGTGAGAGTCACTGACATCCCCTTTAGCCTGTTTGACAGCTTGCTGTCTGAGACCCTCTAATGTGGGACAGGTTTGCTGTGCCACACTCAGCTCCTCTCTGGCAGGCCCCCCTTCACCCAAAAGCTCAGCAGTGTCTGCTTCCAGCTCCTCTGGTGTAGGTTCTGCACAGGGAGGGAATTCTTCTTCCTCAGAAGTAGAATCCACTGTAGAGGGAGGGATAGTAGGAAGTGGTTTGCTTCTACTAGCCCTAGCTTTAGGGAGCACTTGGTCCATTGTTCCAGGATCCAAGCTTCCCTGTCCTTTTTGCTTTTTGGCCTGAGCCCTTGTCAAAGCAAAAATATGCCCTGGGATGCCCAGCATTGCTGCATGGGCCTCCAACTCCACATCTGACCAAGCTGATGTCTCCAAATCATTCCCTAATAGACAGTCTACAGGTAAATCTGAAGCTACCACAACTTTCTTTGGACCAGTTACCCCCCCCCCAGTTGAGATTTACAACAGCCATGGGGTGGCTTTGTGTTATGTTGTGAGCATCGGTTACTTGGTACTGGTGTCCAAGTATGTGTTGTTCAGGGTGCACCAGTTTCTCAATCACCATTGTGACACTGGCACCTGTGTCCCTGTAGGCCTGGACCTCAACACCATTTATTAGGGTTAGTTGCTTGTACTTCTCCAAGTTATGGGGGCAAGCAACCAAAGTGGCTAAATCAATAGCCCCTTCAGAGACTAAAGTAGCCTCTGTGGTCTCCCTAATCAGACCAACCCCAACTAAATTACCGAAAGTGAGCCCAGCTACTCCCTTGGATTGGCTATTAGTAGGTTTGCTCCCACCACCACTGCTATTAGTAGGGACACTAGGTGTAGCAGTAGGGGTTGTAGTGGTAGGAGCTGTGGTGCCTTTCTTTGGACAACTGGGATCTGTTGTCCAATGGCCTTTTATTTTACATAAATAGCACCATGGTTTCTTTTCCTTGTTCTGATTAAAGGAGGATTTGGACCCACCACCCCCACCAGAGTGTTTTTGTGGGCCTGATGAAGACTCATTTTTAGATTTGTCCCCACCCTTGTCAGAAGACTTACAATCCTTCTTTTTGTTGCCATCTTTGTCACCCCCTGTATGAACTTTTCTGTTCACTCTTGTTCTGACCCATTTGTCTGCCTTCTTTCCCAATTCTTGGGGAGAGGTCAGATCAGAGTCCACCAAGTACTGGTGCAACAAATCAGACACACAATTATTAAGAATATGCTCTCTCAGGATCAAGTTATACAGGCTGTCATAATCAGTAACTTTACTGCCATGTAACCACCCCTCCAAGGCCTTCACTGAATGGTCAATGAAATCAACCCAGTCTTGTGAAGACTCCTTTTTGGTCTCTCTGAACTTTATCCTGTACTGTTCAGTGGTTAAGCCATAACCATCCAGGAGTGCATTCTTAAGAACTTGGAAATTATTAGCATCATTTTCTTTCACAGTAAGGAGCCTATCCCTACCTTTTCCACTAAATGATAGCCATAGGATCGCAGCCCACTGCCTTTGAGGGACATCCTGTACAACACAGGCCCTCTCAAGTGCAGCAAACCACTTGTTAAAGTCATCCCCCTCCTTATAAGGGGGAACTATCTTGTGCAGATTCCTGGAATCATGCTCTTTTGCAGGATGACTATGGGGAATACTGCTGCTGCCACCATGGGTATCTAAACCCAACTTCTGTCTTTCCTTCTCTAATTCAAAAGACTGTCTATCCAAATCCAGCTGTTGCTTTTTAAGCTTCAGTCTGGTTTGTTCCACCCTCAACTTATTGAGTTCCCTCTCTAACATTCTGTCATCAGGGTTGGTGGGAGGGACATTTCTAGAAACAGAGCTATGATGGGAATGAACAGAAGGAGACCTGTCCCTTACAGAAGCCAACTTAACAGCTTGGTTTACAGAAACATTACTACCAGTATGGTGAGAATACATGCTTTTGCTATGATGTGAGACAACACTATTTCTTTGGTGTGGCTCATCATCATTACCATCTATGCTAGATTGTCTAGTAATGGGCAGGCTAGGAAGTTTCTTTCCTGAATCTTTTCCTGGGGGAGTCCCTGAATCAGATTGGGAATTATTAGGTACTTTTTCAACAGATGGGGCACCTATGGCCTTATCCTGTTCTCTAAGCATGTTTAGTAACAGTTCCAAGGAAAGATTCTTCCCTACACTCAAACCTCTCTCTATACAGAGACTCCTTGCTCTTTTCCAGCTAAGGTTGTCATATGCAAGTTTGGACAGATCAACACTTTGGCCTGTGCCAGACATTTTTTTGAGAGAGTTAAAGTGATAGAAAAAGAGAAAAAAGTTTTCAGAACTTTTTGGAAAGACAGAAAAAACTTTTTAAACTTTTAAGAACTTTTTGAAAGTTTAGAAGTACTTTTCAGCACTTAGAAAAGAGTGAAAAGAGGAAATGCAAAACTTTTTGGCTATGTGTATATACACTGACCTTGTGTTGTATATTTTTCTCTTATGAAAAGTACAATGACAAGAGTGGTAAGTAGTCTCAAGCACTTATCCCACCACTGCACAACCAATGTAGGAGGCTGGACTGGCTTGTAGTGAGTACCAAGGGGTACTTGCACCTTGCACCAGGCCCAGTTATCCCTTATCAGTGTATAGGGTGTCTAGCAGCTTAGGCTGATAGATAATGGTAGCTTAGCAGAGCAGCTTAGGCTGAACTAGGAGACGTGTGAAGCTACTACAGTACCACTTAGTGTCATATGCACAATATCATAAGAAAACACAATACACAGTTATACTAAAAATAAAGGTACTTTATTTTTATGACAATATGCCAAAGTATCTTAGAGTGTACCCTCAGTGAAAGGATAGGAAATATACACAAGATATATATACACAATAGCAAAAATATGCAGTATAGTCTTAGAAAACAGTGCAAACAATGTATAGTTACAATAGGATGCAATGGGGAAACATAGGGATAGGGGCAACACAAACCATATACTCCAAAAGTGGAATGCGAACCACGAATGGACCCCAAACCTATGTGACCTTGTAGAGGGTCGCTGGGACTATTAGAAAATAGTGAGAGTTAGAAAAATAACCCTCCCCAAGACCCTGAAAAGTGAGTGCAAAATGCACTAAAGTTCCCCTAAGGACAAAATGGTGGTGATAGAGGAATAATGCAGGAAAGACACAAACCAGCAATGCAACCACTGTGGATTTCCAATCTAGGGTACCTGTGGAACAAGGGGACCAAGTCCAAAAGTCACAAGCAAGTCGGAGATGGGCAGATGCCCAGGAAATGCCAGCTGCGGGTGCAAAGAAGCTTCGACTGGACAGAAGAAGCTGAGGTTTCTGCAGGAACGAAAAGGGCTAGAGACTTCCCCTTTGGTGTTCGGATCCCTCTTGCCTTGAAGAGTCGTGCAGAAGTATTTTCCCGCCGGAAAGACGCCAACAAGCCTTGCTACACGCAAATCGTGCGTTTGGCGTTTTTGGACGCTGCTGGGGCCCAGGAGGGACCAGGAGGTCGCAAATTGGACCTGAAGAGAGAGGGGACGTCGAGCAAGACAAAGAGTCCTCATTAAAGCAGGTAGCACCCGGAGAAGTGCCAGAAACAGGCACTACGAGGATGCGTGAAACAGTGCTTGCCGAAGTTGCACAAAGGAGTCCCACGTCGCCGGAGACCAACTTAGAAAGTCGTGCAATGCAGGTTAGAGTGCCGTGGACCCAGGCTTGGATGTGCACAAAGGATTTCCGCCGGAAGTGTACAGGGGCCGGAGTAGCTTGCAAAGTCGCGGTTCCCAGCAATGCAGCCCAGCGAGGTGAGGCAAGGACTTACCTCCACCAAACTTGGACTGAAGAGTCACTGGACTGTGGGGGTCACTTGGACAGAGTCGCTGGATTCGAGGGACCTCGCTCGTCGTGCTGAGAGGAGACCCAAGGGACCGGTAATGCAGCTTTTTGGTGCCTGCGGTTGCAGGGGGAAGATTCCGTCGACCCACGGGAGATTTCTTCGGAGCTTCTGGTGCAGAGAGGAGGCAGGCTACCCCCACAGCATGCACAAGCAGGAAAACAGTCGAGAAGGCGGCAGGATCAGCGTTACAGAGTTGCAGTAGTCGTCTTTGCTACTATGTTGCAGGTTTGCAGGCTTCCAGCGCGGTCAGCGGTCGATTCCTTATCAGAAGGTGAAGAGGGAGATGCAGAGGAACTCGGATGAGCTCTTGCATTCGTTATCTGAAGTTTCCCCAGAGACAGAGACCCTAAATAGCCAGAAAAGAGGGTTTGGCTACCTAGGAGAGAGGATAGGCTACTAACACCTGAAGGAGCCTATCAGCAGGAGTCTCTGACGTCACCTGGTGGCACTGGCCACTCAGAGCAGTCCAGTGTGCCAGCAGCACCTCTGTTTCCAAGATGGCAGAGGTCTGGAGCACACTGGAGGAGCTCTGGACACCTCCCATGGGAGGTGCAGGTCAGGGGAGTGGTCACTCCCCTTTCCTTTGTCCAGTTTCGCGCCAGAGCAGGGGCTAAGGGGTCCCTGAACCGGTGTAGACTGGCTTATGCAGAATTGGGCACCTCTGTGCCCAACAAAGCATTTCCAGAGGCTGGGGGAGGCTACTCCTCCCCTGCCTTCACACCATTTTCCAAAGGGAGAGGGTGTCACACCCTCTCTCAGAGGAAGTTCTTTGTTCTGCCATCCTGGGCCAGGCCTGGCTGGACCCCAGGAGGGCAGCTGCCTGTCTGAGGGGTTGGCAGCAGCAGCAGCTGCAGTGAAACCCCAGGAAGGGCAGTTTGGCAGTACCAGGGTCTGTGCTACAGACCACTGGGATCATGGGATTGTGCCAACTATGCCAGGATGGTATAGAGGGGGCAATTCCATGATCATAGACATGTTACATGGCCATATTCGGAGTTACCATGGTGAAGCTACATATAGGTAGTGACCTTTATGTAGTGCACGCGTGTAATGGTGTCCCCGCACTCACAAAGTTCAGGGAATTGGCTCTGAACAATGTGGGGGCACCTTGGCTAGTGCCAGGGTGCCCTCATACTAAGTAACTTTGCACCTAACCTTTACCAGGTAAAGGTTAGACATATAGGTGACTTATAAGTTACTTAAGTGCAGTGTAAAATGGCTGTGAAATAACGTGGACGTTATTTCACTCAGGCTGCAGTGGCAGGCCTGTGTAAGAATTGTCAGAGCTCCCTATGGGTGGCAAAAGAAATGCTGCAGCCCATAGGGATCTCCTGGAACCCCAATACCCTGGGTACCTCAGTACCATATACTAGGGAATTATAAGGGTGTTCCAGTAAGCCAATGTAAATTGGTAAAAATGGTCACTAGCCTGTTAGTGACAATTTGGAAAGAAATGAGAGAGCATAACCACTGAGGTTCTGATTAGCAGAGCCTCAGTGAGACAGTTAGTCACTACACAGGTAACACATTCAGGCACACTTATGAGCACTGGGGCCCTGGGTTACCAGGGTCCCAGTGACAAATACAACTAAAACAACATATATACAGTGAAAAATGGGGGTAACATGCCAGGCAAGATGGTACTTTCCTACACTGGGTACCTCAGTACCATATACTAGGGAATTATAAGGGTGTTCCAGTAAGCCAATGTAAATTGGTAAAACTGGTCACTAGCCTGTTAGTGACAATTTGGAAAGAAATGAGAGAGCATAACCACTGAGGTTCTGATTAGCAGAGCCTCAGTGAGACAGTTAGTCACTACACAAGTAACACATTCAGGCACACTTATGAGCACTGGGGCCCTGGGTTACCAGGGTCCCAGTGACACATACAACTAAAACAACATATATACAGTGAAAAATGGGGGTAACATGCCAGGCAAGATGGTACTTTCCTACAGTCACTAGCCTGTTAGTGACAATTTGGAAAGAAATGAGAGAGCATAACCACTGAGGTTCTGATTAGCAGAGCCTCAGTGAGACAGTTAGTCACTACACAGGTAACACATTCAGGCACACTTATGAGCACTGGGGCCCTGGGTTACAAGGGTCCCAGTGACACATACAACTAAAACAACATATATACAGTGAAAAATGGGGGTAACATGCCAGGCAAGATGGTACTTTCCTACAGGCATTTTCTTTGATGTAAGGTCATTAAGAGGGGCTGCAATGGAGCCATAGTTCTTTCTGAACCTCCTATAGTACCCAGTGAGGCCTAAAAAGGCTCTCACTTGAGTCTGAGTAGTAGGGGGAACCCAATCTATAATAGTTTGTATTTTCCCCTGAAGTGCTGCAATCTGTTCTCCACCTACCAGGTGTCCCAGATAAACCACCTTCCCCTGCCCTATCTGGCACTTTGAAGCCTTGATAGTGAGGCCTGCCTTTTGCAGGGCCTCCAAAACTTTCCATAGGTGGACCAGGTGATCATCCCAGCTGGAGCTTAAGACAGCTATATCATCTAGATATGCTGCACTAAAAGCTTCCAGCCCTTGCAGGACTGTGTTCACCAACCTTTGAAAAGTGGCAGGTGCATTTTTCAATCCAAAAGGCATTACTGTGAATTGGTAATGGCCTCCAATGGTTGAAAATGCAGTTTTTGCTTTTGCATCTTCTGATAATTTGATCTGCCAATACCCTGCAGTCAAATCAAAAGTGCTTAGATACTTGGCAGATGCCAGTGTATCTATTAGCTCATCTGTCCTGGGTATAGGGTGAGCATCAGTTTTGGTTACCTAGTTGAGACCTCTGTAGTCAACACAAAACCGCATTTCCTTCTTTCCATCCTTGGAATGAGGTTTTGGTACAAGTACCACAGGAGAGGCCCATGGACTTTCAGAGTGCTCAACCACTCCCAGTTCAAGCATTTTCTGCACCTCTTGCTTTATGCAGTCTCTGACATGGTCAGGCTGCCTATAGATCTTACTTTTGACAGGCAAGCTGTCTCCAGTATCTATAGTGTGCTCACACCAAGAAGTGGTACCTGGCACAGTAGAGAAGAGTTCAGAAAACTGACCCAGGAGATTTATGCAGTGGTCTTTCTGCTCAGCAGTAAGACAATCTGCCAGTACTACACCTTCCACTAGAGCATCTTGTTCTGTGGAAGAGAAGAGATCAGGGAGAGGGTCACTCTCTTCCTCCTGTCCCTCATCAGTTGCCATGAGCAGGGTGAGATCAGCCCTGTCATAGTAGGGTTTCAGGCGATTGACATGGAGCACCCTAAGGGGACTCCTGGCAGTGCCTAAGTCAACTAAGTAGGTGACTTCACCCTTCTTTTCAACAATTATGTGGGGTCCACTCCATTTATCTTGGAGTGCTCTTGGGGCCACAGGCTCCAAGACCCACACTTTCTGCCCTGGTTGGTACTGAACCAAAACAGCCTTCTGGTCATGCCATTGCTTTTGGAGCTCTTGGCTGGCCTGAAGGTTTTTACTGGCCTTTTTCATGTACTCAGCCATCCTTGATCTGAGGCCAAGTACATATATATATATATATAGTATATCTTGCTTTGGAGCTTTTAAAGGTTGTTCCCAACCCTCCTTAACAAGTGTTAGAGGACCTCTCACAGGGTGACCAAATAGGAGTTCAAAGGGGCTGAAGCCCACTCCTTTCTGGGGTACCTCCCTGTAAGGAAAAAGGAGGCAAGGTAACAGGATATCCCATCTCCTGCGGAGTTTTTCAGGGAGTCCCATAATCATGCCTTTGAGAGTTTTGTTAAATCTCTCCACCAGTCCATTTGTTTGTGTATGATAGGGTGTAGTGAACTTGTATGTCACACCACACTCCTTCCACATGGCCTTTAAGTAAGCAGACATGAAATTGCTTCCCCTGTCTGATACTACCTCTTTTGGGATGCCCACCCTGGAAAAGATTCCCAGGAGGGCCTTTGCAACTGCAGGAGCTGTAGTGGTCCTTAGATGAATTTCTTCAGGATATCTGGTGGCATGGTCCACTACCACCAAGATAAACCTATTGCCTGAAGCAGTAGGAGGGTCAAGGGGGCCAACTATGTCAACCCCTACCATTTCAAAGGGAACCCCAACCACAGGCAGTGGAATAAGGGGTGCCTTTGGAGTGCCACCTGTCTTGCCACTGGCTTGCCAGGTTTCACAGGACTTACAAAATTCCTTTGTGTCCTCTGACATTCTAGGCCAATGAAACAAGGGAACAAGCCTGTCCCAAGTTTTCATTTGCCCCAAATGTCCAGCTAAGGGAATGTCGTGGGCTACAGTTAGGAGGAACTTTCTGTACTCCTGAGGAATCACCAATCTCCTGGCAGCTCCAGGTTTTGGATCCTTGCTTCAGTGTACAAGAGGTTGTCCTCCCAGTAAACTCTGTGAGAGTCACTGACATCCCCATTTGCTTGTTTGACAGCTTGCTGTCTTAGACCCTTTAGTGTGGGACAGGGCTGCTGTGCCACACTCACCCAAAAGCTCAGCAGTGTCTGCTTCCAGCTCCTCTGGTGTAGGTTCTGCACAGGGTGGAAATTCTTCTTTCTCAGAATTAGAATCCACTATAGAGGGAGGGATAGTAGGTAGTGTTTTACCTTTACTAGCCCTAGCGTTAGGGAGCACTTGGTCCATTCTTCCAGGATCCAAGTCACCCTGTCCTTTTTGCTTTTTGGCCTGAGCCCTGGTCAAAGCAAAAATATGCCCTGGAATGCCCAGCATTGCTGCATGAGCATCCAACTCCACTTCTGCCCAAGCTGATGTCTCTAAATCATTCCCAAATTGACAGTCTACAGGTAAATCTGAGGCAACCACAACTTTCTTTGGGCCAGTAACCCCCCCCCAGTTGAGATTCAGAACAGCCATGGGGTGGCTAAGGGTGTTGTTAGGAGCATCGGTTACTTGGTACTGGTGACCAAGTAGGTGTTGTTCAGGGTGGACCAGTTTCTCTATTACCATTGTAACACTGGCACCTGTGTCCCTGTAGGCCTGAACCTCAACACCATTTACTAGGGGTAGTTGCTTGTACTTATCCATGTTAAGGGGACAAGCAACCAAGGTGGCTAAATCAATAGCCCCCTCAGAGACTAACACAGCCTCTGTGGTCTCCCTAATCAGACCAACCCCAACTAAGTTACCAATAGTGAGCCCAGCTAGTCCCTTGGATTGGCTATTAGTAGGTTTGCTCCCACCACCACTGCTATTACTAGGGGCACTAGGTGTAGCAGCAGGGGTTGTAGTGGTAGGAGGCTTGGTGCTTTTCTTTGGACAACTGGGATCTGTTGTCCAATGGCCTTTTATTTTACATAAATAGCACCATGGTTTCTTTTCTTTGTTTTGATTTGAAGAGGATTTGGGCCCACCACCCCCACCAGAGTGTTTTTGTGGGCCTGATGAAGACTCATTTTTAGATTTGTCCCCACCCTTGTCAGAAGACTTACCATCCTTCTTCTTGCCATCTTTGTCACCCCCTGTATGAACTTTTCTGTTCACCCTTGTTCTGACCCATTTGTCTGCCTTCTTTCCCAATTCTTGGGGAGAGTTCAGATCAGAGTCCACCAGGTACTGGTGCAACAAATCAGACACACAATTATTAAGAATATGCTCTCTCAGGATTAAGTTATACAGGCTTTCATAATCAGTAACTTTACTGCCATGTAACCACCCCTCCAAGGCCTTCACTGAATGGTCAACAAAGTCTACCCAGTCTTGTGAAGACTCCTTTTTGGTTTCTCTGAACTTCATCCTGTACTGTTCAGTGGGTAAGCCATAACCATCCAGGAGTGCATTCTTAAGAACTGCAAAATGATTGGCATCACTTTATTTTACAGTAAGGAGCCTATCCCTACCCTTTCCACTAAATGATAGCCATAGGATAGCAGCCCACTGCCTTTGAGGGACATCCTGTACAACACAGGCCCTCTCAAGTGCAGCAAACCACTTGTTAATGTCACCCCCCTCCTTATAAGGGGGAACTATCTTGTGCAGATTCCTTGAATCATGCTCTCTTGCAGGATGACTATGGGGAATACTGCTGCTGCCACCATGGGTTTCAAACCCAATTTTCTGTCTTTCTCTTTCTATCTCTAAGGACTGCCTATCTAAATCCAGCTGTTGCTTCTTGAGCTTCAGCCTGGATTCCTCCACTCTCAATCTATTGAGCTCCCTTTCTAACACTCTGTCATCAGGGTGGGTGGGAGGGACATGCCTTGAAACAGAAGTATGGTGAGAATGAACAGAGGGAGACCTGTCCCTAACAGATGGCACCCTAACAGCTTGGCTAACAGAAACAGCACTTCTACTATGATGAGAAGGAATACTCTTACTGTGATGTGAGACCACACTATCTGTATGATGTGAGTCTACATCAGTACCAGCTATGCTAGGTTGTCTGCTAATGGGCAGGCTAGGAAGTTTCCCTTCCAAATCTTTTGCTAGGGGTGCCCCAGGGTCAGATTGGGAACCATCAGCTAATTTCTCAACAGAAGTGCCACCTCTGGCCTTATCCTGTTCAACAAGCATATTAACTAACAATTCTCTACAGGGATTCTTCCCTACACTTAAACCTCTCTCTATGCAGAGACTCCTTGCTCCTTTCCAGCTAAGGTGATCATAAGCAAGTTTGGACAGATCAACAGTTTGGCCTGTGCCAGACATTTTAGAAAGTGTTTAAGTGACAGCAAAAGTGAGAAAAAAGGTTTTCAGAACTTTTGGAAAGACAGAAAAAAACTTTTAAAACTTTTTAAGAACTTTTTAGAAAGTTTAGAGGCACTTTTCAGCACTTAAAAAAGAAGTGAGAGAAGAAAAGCAAAACTTTTTGGTTAGGTGTACATACACTGAATTTGTTTTGTATATTTTTCTCTTATGAAAAGTACAATGACAAAAGTGGTAAGTATTTGCAAAGTACTTATCCCACCGCTGCACAACCAATGTAGGAGGCTGGACTGGCTTGTAGTGAGTACCAAGGGGTACTTACACCTTGAACCAGGCCCAGGTATCCCTTATTAGTGTATAGGGTGTCTAGCAGCTTAGGCTGATAGATAATGGTAGCTTAGCAGAGCAGCTTAGGCTGAACTAGGAGACGAGTGAAGCTCCTACAGTACCACTAGTGTCACTTGCACAATATCATAAGAAAATACAATACACAGATATACTAAAAATAAAGGTACTTTATTTTTATGACAATATGCCAAAGTATCTCAGTGAGTACCCTCTGTATGAGGATAGCAAATATTCACAAGATATATGTACACAATACCAAAAATATGCAGTATAGTATTAGAAAACAGTGCAAACAATGTATAGTTACAATAGGATGCAATGGGGGCACATAGGGATAGGGGCAACACAAACCATATACTCCAAAAGTGGAATGCGAACCACGAATGGACCCCAAACCTATGTGACCTTGTAGAGGGTCTCTGGGACTGTAAGAAAACAGTGAGGGTTAGAAAAATAGCCCACCCCAAGACCCTGAAAAGTGAGTGCAAAGTGCACTAAAGTTCCCCAAAGAGCACAGAAGTCGTGATAGGGGAATTCTGCAGGAAAGACCAACACCATCAATGCGACAACGATGGATTTCCAGACTAGAGTACCTGTGGAACAAGGGGACCAAGTCCAAAAGTCACGATCAAGTTGAGAGTGGGCAGATGCCCAGGAAATGCCAGCTGTGGGTGCAAAGAAGCTGCTTCTAGGCAGTAGAAGCTGAGGATTCTGCAGGAATGACAAGGGCTACAAACTTCCCCTTTGCGGGATGGATGTCCCACGTCGTGAAGAGTCGTGCAGAAGTATTTTCCTGAAGAAAGACTGCAAATAAGCCTTGCTAGCTGCAAATTGTGCGGTTAGGATTTTTGGATGCTGCTGTGGCCCAGGAGGGACCAGGATGTCGCCAATTGCGTGAAGGGACAGAGGGGGCATCCAGCAAGAGAAGGAGCCCACTCAGAAGCAAGCAGCAGTCGGAGAAGTGCCGGAACAGGCACTACAAAGTGGGGTGAAACGGTGCTCACCCGAAGTTGCACAAGAGGGTCCCACGCCGCCGGAGGACAACTCAGGAGGTCGTGCAATGCAGGTTAGAGTGCCGTGGACCCAGGCTTGGCTGTGCACAAAGGAAATCCTGGAAAAGTGCACAGGAGCCGGAGTAGCTGCAAAATATGCGGTTCCCAGCAATGCAGTCTGGCGTGGGGAGGCAAGGACTTACCTCCACCAAACTTGGTCTGAAGAGTCACTGGACTGTGGGAGTCACTTGGACAGAGTTGCTGGATTCAAGGGACCTAGCTCGTCGTGCTGAGAGGAGACCCAGGGGACCGGTGATGCAGTTCTTTGTTGCCTGCGGTTGCAGGGGGACGATTCCGTCGGCCCACGGGAGATTTCTTCGGAGCTTCTAGTGCAGAGAGGAGGCAGACTACCCCCACAGCATGCACCACCAGGAAAACAGTCGAGAAGGCGGCAGGATCAGCGTTACAGAGTTGCAGTAGTCGTCTTCGCTACTTTGTTGCAGTTTTGCAGGCTTCCAGCGCGGTCAGCGTCGATCATTTGGCAGAAGGTGAAGAGAGAGATGCAGAGGAACTCTGATGAACACTTGCATTCGTTATCTAAGGAATTCCCCAAAGCAGAGACCCTAAATAGCCAGAAAAGAGGGTTTGGCTACTTAGGAGAGAGGATAGGCTAGCAACACCTGAAGGAGCCTATCAGAAGGAGTCTCTGACGTCACCTGCTGGCCCTGGCCACTCAGAGCAGTCCAGTGTGCCAGCAGCACCTCTGTTTCCAAGATGGCAGAGGTCTGGAGCACACTGGAGGAGCTCTGAGCCCCTCCCAGGGGAGGTGCAGGACAGGGGAGTGGTCACTTCCCTTTCCTTTGTCCAGTTTCGCGCCAGAGCAGGGCTGAGGGGTCCCTGAACCGGTGTAGACTGGCTTATGCAGAAATGGGCACCATCTGTGCCCATGAAAACATTTCCAGAGGCTGGGGGAGGCTACTCCTCCCCTGCCTTAACACCTTTTTCCAAAGGGAGAGGGTGTAACACCCTCTCTCTGAGAAAGTCCTTTGTTCTGCCTTCCTGGACCAAGCCTGGCTGGACCCCAGGAGGGCAGAAACCTGTCTGAGGGGTTGGCAGCAGCAGCAGCTGCAATGAAACCCCTGAAAAGGTAGTTTGGCAGTACCCAGGTCTGTGCTAGAGACCCGTGGGATCATGGGATTGTGCCAACAATGCCAGGATGGCAGAGGGGGCAATTCCATGATCTTAGACATGTTACATGGCCATATTCGGAGTTACCATTGTGAAGCTATACATAGGTAGTGACCTATGTATAGTGCACACGTGTAATGGTGTCCCCGCCCTGAACCATGTGGGCGCACCTTGGCTAGTGCCAGGGTGCCCACACACTAAGTAACTTAGAACCTAACCTTTACTAGGTAAAGGTTAGACATATAGGTGACTTATAAGTTACTTAAGTGCAGTGAAAATGGCTGTGAAATAATGTGTGCATTATTTCACTCAGGATGCAGTGGCAGGCCAGTGTAATAATTGTCAGAGCTCCCTATGGGTGGCAAAAGAAATGCTGCAGCCCATAGGGATCTCCTGGAACCCCAATACCGTGGGTACCTCAGTACCACATACTAGGGGATTATAAGGGTGTTCCAGTATGCCAATGTGAATTGGTGAAATTGGTCACTAGCCTGTTAGTGACAATTTGGAAAGAAATGATGGAGCATAACCACTGAGGTTCTGGATAGCAGAGCCTCAGTGAGACAGTTAGTCATAACACAGGTAACACATACAGGGCACACTTATGAGCACTGGGGCCCTGGCTGGCAGGGTCCCAGTGACACATACACTAAAACAACATATATACAGTGAAATATGGGGGTAACATGCCAGGCAAGATGGTACTTTCCTACAATTGTGAACATTTCGCGGAATCCATTTTGTATTCATGGCAGCCATTTTCTCTGCCACATGCTGCCATGTGCTCACCATGTGCTCTGTCCTACCTTTCTGTTAACTTCTCTTGAAAATCTGCCAAGTGACAAGTTATATTTAGCATCTCCCACTTTCGCACATGCCCAGTAAGGTCTGCAGCTGTTAGTCCTTGAAAACTGTTAGCCCCTCCTACCTGTCAACTGTGCATTTCCACATGACCTTACATGTATGCAAGTCTTGCTTCTATAATTGTACCACCTCCTTTTAGCCCCTGCGTGGGTGTAAAAGGACCATGCTTTCTCAGTTCAGTGTGCTACTTCAAACATTACCGAAGGGTGCTGTTTGAACTGTAGTACCACCTCATGAGGTTTAATAAACTTTGTCTTTTATTTCAGTTTCTGTGCCAACTTCTTCCTATATGGTCTGAGGACTTTGTGCAGAGAAGGGTGAACCCCTTGCACTAGTAGGCCTTGCTGAGGCTTACTTCAACACAGTGTCTAACCAAAACCTTAGACATTGTAAGTGCAGGGTAGCCATAAGAATATATGGTCTGGGAGTTTGTCAAATACTAACTCCACTGTTCCATAATGGCTACACTGAAATCTGGGAAGTTTGGTATCAAACTTCTCAGCACAATAAATGCACACTGATGCCAGTGTGTAATTTATTGTAACATGCACCCAGAGGGCATCTTAGAGATGCCCCCTGAATACCAACCGGACATCTGGTGTGGGGCTGACCAGTTTCTGACAGCCTGCCACAACCAGACGAGTTGCTGGCCACATGGGGAGAGTGCCTTTGTCAAAGCCTGCACTGGGTGGAAGTGCTTCACACCTCCCCCTGCAGGAACTGTAACACCTGGCGGTGAGCCTCAAAGGTTCACCCCTTTTGTTACAGTGCCCCAGGGCATCCCAGCTAGTAGAGATGCCTGCCGCTCCTGCCACTGCCCCCTCTTTTGGAGGCAAGGCTGGAGGAGATAATTAGGAAAACAAGGAGGAGTCACCCACCAGTCAGGACAGCCCCTACGGTGCCCTGAGCTGAGGTGACCCCTGTCTTTAGAAATCCTCCATCTTAGTTTTGGAGGATTCCCCCAATAGGATTAGGGATGTGCCCCACTCCCCACAGGGAGGAGGCACGAAGAGGCCATTGGCTACTGCCCTCCCAGACCTAAACACACCCTAAATCTAGTATTTAGGGGCACCCAAGAACCCAGGAAATCAGATTCCTACAACCGGAACTACAAAGAAGGACTGCTGACCTACAAGCCTGCAAGGACGATGGACGACGACAACTGCTTTGGCCCCAGCCCTACCGGCCTGTTTCCAGAGTCTTTGCAACAAAGAAGCAACTTTCAAAGAACTCACTCTTCCCGCCGGAAGCGGGAGACTTCACACTCTGCACCCGACGCCCCCGGCTCGTGATCCAGAGAAAAACACCACAGGGAGGACTCCCCGGCGACTGCGACCCCATGAGTAGTCCGAGACAACCCCCCTGGACTCGCACAGCGATGCCTGCAGAGAGAATCCAGAGGCTCCCCCTGACCGCCACTGCCTATAACAAGGGACGTGACTCCAGGACCAAGCACTGCACCCGCAGCCGCCAGGACCTGAAGGAACCGAACCTCAGTGCAGGAGTGACCCCCAGGCAACCCTCTGCCTAGCCCAGGTGGTGGCTGTCCCGAGAAGCCCCCCCCCCCCTGTGCCTGCCTGCACTGCTAGAGTGGCCCCTGGGTCCCTCCATTGAAACCTATCCAAAACCCGATGCCTGCTATGCACACTGCACCCGGCCGTCCCTGTGCCGCTGAGGGTGTGTTTTGTGTTCCTACCTGTGTCCCCCCCAGTGCTCTAAAAAAAAAACCCTGGTCTGCCCCCCAAGGACGCAGGTACTTACCTGCTGGCAGACTGGAACAGGAGCACCCCTGTTCTCCATAGGCGCCTATGTGTTTTGGGCACCTCTTTGACCTCTGCACCTGACCGGCCCTGAGCTGCTGGTGTGGTAACTTTGGGGTTGCCTTGAACCCCCACCGGTGGGCTGCCCATGCCCAGGAACTAAGACTTGTAAGTGCTTTACTTACCTGACAAACTAACCATTACTTACCTCCCCCAGGAACTGTTGATTTTTACAGTGTCCACTTTTAAAATAGCTTATTGCCATTTTAACAAAAACTGTATATGTTATAGCTGTAATTCAAAGTTCCTACCTTACCTGTGTGGAGCACCTTGCATTTTATGTATTTATTTCAAATCTTGAACTTGTGGTTCTAAAAATAAATTAAGAAAATATATTTTTCAATATAAAAACTATTGGCCTGGAGTAAAGTCTTTGAGTGTGTGTTCCTCATTTATTGCCTGGGTGTGTACAACAAATGCTTAGCACTACCCTCTGATAAGCCTACTGCTTGACCACACTACCACAAAATAGAGCATTAGAATTATCTAATTTTGCCACTATCTTTCCTCTAAGGGGAACCCTTGGACTCTGTGCACACTATGGTGGTCATTCTGACCGCGGCGGGCGGCGGTAGCCGCCCGCCATGCGGTTACCCCCATTTGCCCGCTCCGCGGTCAAAAGACCGTGGCGTCCATTCTGGCTTTCCCGCTGGGCCGGCGGGCGCCCGCCAAAGGAGCGCCCGCCGGCCCAGCGGGAAAGGCCCTGCAACACAGAGGCCGGCTCCGAATGGAGCCGGCGGTGTTGCAGGGGTGCGACGGGTGCAGTGGCACCCGTCGCGATTTTCACTGTCTGCAAAGCAGACAGTGAAAATCTGTATGGGGCCCTGTTAGGGGGCCCCTGCACTGCCCATGCCAGTGGCATGGGCAGTGCAGGGGCCCCCAGGGGCCCCACAACACCAGTTCCCGCCATCCTGGTTCTGGCGGTGAAAACCGCCAGAAACAGGCTGGCGGGAATGGGGTCGGAATCCCCATGGCGGCGCTGCAAGCAGCGCCGCCATGGAGGATTCCCTGGGCCAGGGGAAAACCGTCGGGAAACCGCCGGTTCCCCTTTTCTGACCGCGGCTTTACCGCCGCGGTCAGAATAGTCCTGGAAGCACCGCCAGCCTGTTGGCGGTGCTTCCGCTGCTCTCCGCCCTGGCGGTCAGAGACCGCCAGGGTTGGAATGAGGGCCTATGTCTTACTTTGAAATAGTATATACAGAGCCAACTTCCTACATTGGTGGATCAGCGGTGGGATCTAAGACTTTGCATTTGCTGGACTACTCACCCAATACCTGATCACACAATTAAATTCCAAAAATTGTCATTAGAAACTGATTTTTGAAATTTGAGCTATTTTTCTACATTTGTAAAAGTCCTGCTAGGGCATGGGTACTCACAAACATTTTCCCAGGGGCCAAAAGGTTTTGACTGAGATGTGACCGAGGGCCGCATTGATAATACAAGGGTGGTGGTTGGGGGCTTAAAACCAGGAAAGGGGGAGGCGGTGCCTGAAAGGTGGGTATAGGTAGGGGAGGCGAAGCGAAGCATATACACCCATTGGCTGGATTGCTTAATGAGAAACCAGAAAACCTGGGATTATTCCCAGCTTCCCTATATTGTGTGATCCTAGGCAATTGTTTAATTTCACTATCCCTCCTTATTCTTCGTTATAATATATAAAAGGACATTGAAATAATTGAAATACAAAACGTTTGTGTGTGCATTGTACAAAAACTTTTCCTGTGTTTGATTTAATAAACTAAAGTTTTATTACTATACTATTCTAGAATCCCAGCCCAAAATGCGCACTTAACAACTGCATTATTTTCAGGGTTTTTTGGGGAGGGGAAATGAATGTAAATTCATGTTTGAAAACTATTGCTTAAAAAAATACTTCTCAGTGCACTGGTATAAAGTGATGTATTGGGGGAAACGGTTCTTCGTGTTAATAAACTACACTCTGAACTTTTGAAATACCTTATATTTTTACACTTTTGCTGCAAGACGACTTTAAAAATAAAGGTGTTTCTTAAAGTTAGGCTGTGCAGGATAAGCTAGTTACGACCTTCATATGAACTTCAATTAAGCTTTAAATACAGGATTGCCTATTTATTTAACAGTGAAGAAAACAGCAGCCCAGTGCTGCTCTTGACCTGGGGGCCACATGTAAAGGTCAGGTGGCCCGCATGCGGCCCCCGGGCCGTACTTTGAGTATCACTGTGCTAGGGCTGTGTGTAAGTCCCTGTTAGCATTTCTTTTAGAGGTTAAAAGTTTTCCCAACTTTTAGATGCAGGAAGGTAGCCTCTTTCTAGCAATGTTACCCCCACTTTTGGCCAGTTTGTGAGTATATGTCAGGGTGTTTTTACTGTCTCACTGGGATCCTGCTAGACAGGGCCCCAGTGCTCATAGAGGAAACCCTATGTTGTCAGTGTGTTTGATATGTGTCACTGGGATCCTGCTAGCCAGGACCCCAGTGCTCATAGGTTTGTGGCCTATATGTGTTCACTGTGTGGTGCCTAACTGTATCACAGAGGCTCTGCTAACCAGAACCTCAGTGTTTATGCTCTCTCTGCTTTTAAAATTGTCACTGCAGGCTAGTGACTAATTTTACCAATTCTTATTGCCACACTGGAACACCCTTATAATTATCTAGTATATGGTACCTAGGTACTCAGGGTATTGGGGTTCCAGGAGATCCCTATGGGCTGCAGCATTTCTTTTGCCACCCATAGGGAGCTCAGAAAATTCTTACACAGGACTGCCACTGCAGCCTGGGTGAAATA
Source organism: Pleurodeles waltl (assembly GCF_031143425.1). Taxonomy (NCBI): domain Eukaryota; kingdom Metazoa; phylum Chordata; class Amphibia; order Caudata; family Salamandridae; genus Pleurodeles; species Pleurodeles waltl. The sequence goes on from NC_090446.1 coordinate 147,748,704, forward strand.
ACGTCCACGTTATTTCACAGCCATTTACCACTGCACTTAGGTAACCAGTAAGTCACCTATATGTCTAACCTTCACCTGGTGAAGGTTGGGTGCTAAGTTACTTAGTGTGTGGGCACCCTGGCACTAGCCAAGGTGCCCCTACATTGTTCAGGGCAAATTCCCCAGACTTTGTGAGTGCGGGGACACCATTTCACGCGTGCACTATACATAGGTCACTACCTATGTATAGCATCACATTGGTAACTCCGAACATGGCCATGTAACATGTCTAAGATCATGGAATTGTCACCCCAATGCCATTCTGGCATTGGGTAGACAATTCCATAATCCCCCGGGTCTCTAGCACAGAACCCGGGTACTGCCAAACCGCCTTTCCCGGGGTTTCACTGCAGCTGCTGCTGCTGCCAACCCCTCAGACAGGTTTCTGCCCTCCTGGGGTCCAGCGAGGCCTGGCCCAGGAAGGCAGAACAAAGAACTTCCTCAGAGAGAGGGTGTTACACCCTCTCCCTTTGGAAAAAGGTGTCAGGGCTGGGGAGGAGTAGCCTCCCCCAGCCTCTGCAAATGCTTTGATGGGCACAGATGGTGCCCATCTCTGCATAAGCCAGTCTACACCGGTTCAGGGATCCCCCAGCCCTGCTCTGGCATGAAACTGGACAAAGGAAAGGGGAGTGACCACTCCCCTGACCTGCACCTCCCAGGGGAGGTGCCCAGAGCTCCTCTGCTTTGCTCTGCTTTGGGGAATTCTTCAGATACCGAATGCAAGAGCTCACCAGAGTTCCTCTGCATCTCCCTCTTCACCTTCTGCCAAAGGATCAACTGCTGTCTGCTCAGGACGCCTGCAAAACCGCAACAAAGTAGCCAAAGACGACTACTGCAACCTTGTATCGCTTCTCCTGCCTCTTTCTCACCTGTTTCCGGGTGGTGCATGCTCTGGGAGTAGCCTGCCTCCTCTCTGCACCAGGAGCTCTGAAGAAATATCCTGTGGGACGACGGAATCCTCCCCCTGCAACCGCAGGCAACAAGCAGACTGCATCACCGGTCCTCTGGGTCCCCTCTCAGCACGACGAGCGTGGTCCCTGGAACTCAGCAACTCTGTCCAAGTGACTCCCACAGTCCAGTGACTCTTCAGTCCAAGTTTGGTGGAGGTAAGTCCTTGCCTCCTCACGCTAGACTGCATTGCTGGGTACCGCGTGATTTGCAGCTGCTCCGGCTCCTGTGCACTCTTCCAGGATTTCCTTCATGCACAGCCAAGCCTGGATCCCCGACACTCTAACCTGCAGTGCACAACCTCCTGAGTTGTCCTCCGGCATCGTGGGACTCCCTTTTGTGTCTTCGGGTGATCTTCGGTTCACTCTTCTTCCAAGTGCCTGTTCCGGTACTTCTGCGGGTGCTGCCTGCTTCTGTGAGGGCTCCCTGACTTGCTGGGCGACCCCTCTGTCTCCTCATCCAAGTGGCGACATTCTGGTCCCTCCTGGGCCACAGCAGTTTCCAAAAACCCTAACCCCGACCCTTGCAGCTAGCAAGGCTTGTTTGCGGTCTTTCTGTGTGGGAACACCTCTGCAAGCTTCTTCATGACGTGGGACATCCACCCTCTAAAGGGGAAGTTTCTAGCCCTCTTCGTTCTTGCAGAATCCACAGCTTCTACCATCCGGTGGCAGCTTCTTTGCACCCTCAGCTGGCATTTCCTGGGCATCTGCCCACTCTCGACTTTGTCGCGACTCTTTGACTTGGTCCCCTTGTTCCACAGGTACTCTCGTCCGGAAATCCACTTTGGTTGCCTTGCTGGTGTTGGTCTTCCTTGCAGAATTCCCCTATCACGACTTCTGTGCTCTCTGGGGAATATAGGTGCACTTTACACCTACTTTTCAGGGTCTTGGGGTGGGCTATTTTTCTAACCCTCACTGTTTTCTTACAGCCCCAGCGACCCTCTACAAGCTCACATAGGTTTGGGGTCCATTCGTGGTTCGCATTCCACTTTTGGAGTATATGGTTTGTGTTGCCCCTATACCTATGTGCTCCTATTGCAATTCACTGTAACTTTACATTGCTTGCAGTACTTCCTTTTGCTATTACTGCATATTTTTGGTATTGTGTACATATATCTTGTGTATATTTGGCATCCTCATACTGAGGGTACTCACTGAGATACTTTTGGCATATTGGCATAAAAATAATAAACCTTTATTTTTAGTATATCTGTGTATTGTGTTTTCTTATGATATTGTGCATATGACACCAGTGGTATAGTAGGAGCTTTGCATGTCTCCTAGTTCAGCCTAAGCTGCTCTGCTATAGCTACCTTCTATCATTCTAAGCTGCTAGAAACACCTCTTCTACACTGATAAGGGATAACTGGACCTGGTACAGAGTGTAAGTACCCCTTGGTACCCACTACAAGCCAGGCCAGCCTCCAACATTGCTTGTGCAGCGGTGGGATAAGTACTTGTAACTACTTACCACTTTGTCATATTGTACTTTTCATAAGAGAAAAATATACAAAACAAGTTCAGTGTATGTACACCTAACCAAAAAGTTTTGCTTTTCTTCTCTTACACTTTCTGCTAAGTGCTGAAAAGTACTCCTAAACTTTCTAAAAAGTTTCAAAAAGGTTGATTTATTTTTTTTCCTATTCTTTAAAAAATCCTGAAACTTTTTCTCTCTTCTCACTGTCCCTAAACCTTCTTCTACCATGTCTGATGTAGGAACTTCTCTTACAATGGTCAATACAACATATGACAATCTTAACTTTAAGAGCCTAAGGAGTCTCTATATTGATAGAGGTTTAGTGGTAGGAAAGAACCCTTCTAGAGAATTTCTGTCTAACCTGCTCATTGAGAATGATAAGACCCAGGGTGGCACTTCATCTGAAACGTTAGTAGATAGCTCACACTCTGACTCAGGGGAGCCCCTTGAGGGAGGTGTACAGGGTTCTCTTCCTAATCTGCCTCTTAGCAGACCACCAAGCAATGCTGGTAGTAATAGAAGCTCTCATCATAGTAGGGATGTTTTTGTTCCTGAAGGCCAGGTTGTTAGAGTGCAAGCTGTTAGGGGCAGGTCTCCCTCTGTTGAATCCAATATATCTTCTGTGTCAAAGCATTCCCAACCCACCCACCCTGAAGACAAATTGTTAGAAAGGGAACTCAAGAAGTTGAGAGTGGAAGAGACCAGACTGAAGATTAAACAGCAACAGCTGGGAATCCCTAGATTTGGAGAGGGAGAGACAGAGGTTGGGGTTTGGACCCCATGGTGGCAGCAGCAGTATTCCTGATAGCAATCCTGTGCGGGAGCATGATTCCAGGAATCTGCACAAGATAGTTGCCCCTTACAAGGAGGGGGATGACATTAACAAGTGGTTTGCTGCACTTGAGAGGGCCTGTATGGTACACGGGGTCCCTCAAAGGCAGTGGGCTGCTATCCTATGGCTATCTTTCAATGGAAAGGGTAGGGATAGGCTCCTTACTGTTAGAGAAAGTGATGCCAATAATGTTACAGTTTTGACGGATGCACTCTTGGATGGATTTGACTTAACCACTGAACAATACAGGATTAAGTTCAGAGAAACCAGAAAAGAGTCCTCACAAGACTGGGTAGCCTTTGTTGACTATTCAGTGAAGGCCTTGGAGGGGTGGTTACATGGCAGTAAAGTTTCTGACTATGAAAGCCTGTACAATCTAATCCTGAGAGAGCATATTCTGAATAACTGTGTGTCTGACTTGTTACACCAATATCTAGTGCACTCAGATCTGACCTCTCCCCAAGAATTGGGAAAGAAGGCAGACAAATGGGTCAGAACAAGAGTGAACAGAAAAGTTCATAGAGGGGGTGACAAGGATGGCAAGAAGAAGGATGGCAAGTCTTCAGACAAGGGTGGGGACAAATCTAAAAATGAGTCTTCATCAGGCCCACAAAAACACTCTGGTGGGGGTAGTGGGTCCAAATCCTCTTCAAATCAAGTAAAAAAGCCTTGGTGTTATTTATGTAAAGTAAAAGGCCATTGGACAACTGATGCCAGTTGTCCAAAGAAAAACACCAAACCTCCCACTACCACAACCCCTACTGCAACCTCTAGTGCCCCTAGTAATAGCAATGGTGGTGGGAGCAAACCTACTAATACCCAATCCAAGGGAGTAGCTGGGCTCACTTTTGGTAACTTAGTTGGGGTTGGTCTTGTTAGGGAGACCACAGAGGCTGTGCTAGTCTCTGAAGGTGCCATTGATTTGGCCACCTTGGTTGCTTCTCCTCTTAATATGGATAAGTACAGGCAACTTCCCCTAATAAATGGTGTTGAGGTTCAAGCCTACAGGGACACAGGTGCCAGTGTTACCATGCTAATAGAGAAACTGGTACACCCTGAACAACACCTACTTGGTCACCAGTACCAAGTGACAGACGATCATAACAACACTCTTAGCCACCCCATGGCTGTTGTGAATCTCAACTGGGGGGGGGGGGTTACTGGTCCAAAGAAAGTTGTGTTGCTTCAGATTTACCTGTAGACTGTCTACTAGGAAATGATTTAGAGACAACAGCTTGGGCAGAAGTGGAGTTGGAGGCTCATGCAGCAATGCTGGGCATTCCTGGGCATATTTTTGCTTTGACAATGGCTCAGGCCAAAAAGCAAAAAGGACAGGGTGACTTGGATCCTGGAACAATGGACCAAGTGCTCCCTAAAGCTAGGGGTGGCAAGGGTAAATCCCTACCCACTATCCCTCCCTCTACAGATAATTCTCCTTCTGAGGAAGAAGAATTTTCTACCTGTGCAGAACCTTCACCAGACGAGCTGGCAGCAGACACTGCTGAGCTTTTGGGTGGAGGGGGGCCTGCCAGGGAAGAGCTGAGTGTGGCACAGCAATCCTGTCCCACATTAGAGGGTCTCAGACAGCAAGCTGTCAAGCAGCAAAATGGGGATGTCAGTGACTCACATAGAGTTTACTGGGAGCACAACCTCTTGTACACAGAGGCAAGGGACCCAAAACCTGGAGAAGCCAGGAGATTGGTCATTCCCCTGCAGTACAGCGAATTCCTCCTAACTCTGGCACATGACGTTCCTTTGGCTGGACATTTGGGTCAGATTAAAACATGGGAAAGGCTTGTCCCCCTGTTTCACTGACCTAGGATGTCAGAGGACACAAAAGATTTTTGTAAGTCTTGCGTGACCTGCCAAGCCAGTGGCAAGACTGGTGGCACTCCAAAGGCTCCCCTTATTCCACTACCTGTGGTTGGGGCTCCCTTTGAAAGGGTAGGGGTTGACAAAGTTGGCCCCCTTGACCCTCCTACTGCTTGAGGCAATAGGTTTATCTTGGTGGTAGTGGACCATGCCACAAGATATCCTGAAGCAATTCCTCTAAGGACCACTACAGCACCTGCAGTGGCAAAAGCCCTCCTGGGAATCTTTTCCATGGTGGGTTTCCCAAAAGAGGTTGTATCAGACAGGGGTAGCAACTTTATGTCTGCATACTTGAAGGCTATGTGGAAGGAATGTGGTGTAACATACAAATTCACCACACCTTATCATCCACAAACAAATGGACTGGTAGAGAGGTTTAATAAAACTCTCAATGGAATGATAATGGGACTCCCTGAAAAACTCAGGAGGAGATGGGATGTCCTGTTACCTTGCCTCCTTTTTGCTTACAGGGAGGTACCCCAGAAAGGAGTGGGCTTCAGCCCCTTTGAACTCCTATTTGGACACCCTGTAAGAGGTCCTCTAACACTTGTGAAGGAGGGTTGGGAACAACCTTTAAAAGCTCCTAAGCAAGATATAGTGGACTATGTACTTGGCCTAAGATCCAGAATGGCGGAGTACATGAAAAAGGCCAGTAAAAACCTTCAGGCCAGCCAAGAGCTCCAAAAGCAATGGCATGACCAGAAGGCTGTTCTGATTCAGTACCAACCAGGACAGAAGGTGTAGGTATTGGAGCCTGTGGCCCCAAGAGCACTCCAAGACAAATGGAGTGGACCCCATCTCATTGTTGAAAAGAACGAGCGAGGTCACCTACTTGGTTGACCTGGGCACTGCCAGGAGTCCCCTTAGGGTGCTCCATGTCAACCGCCTAAAACCCTACTATGACAGGGCTGATCTCACCCTGCTCATGGCAACAGATGAAGGACAGGAAGAAGAGAGTGACCCTCTCCCTGATCTCTTCTCTTCCACAGAAGATGGTGCTCTAGTGGAAGGTGTAGTTTTGGCAGACTGTCTTACTGCTGAGCAGAAAGACAACTGCATAAATCTCCTAGGTCAGTTTTCTGAACTCTTTTCAACTGTGCCAGGCACCACATCGTGGTGTGAACACACAATTGATACTGGAGACAGCATGCCTGTCAAGAGTAAAATCTATAGGCAGCCTGACCATGTCAGGGACTGCATAAAGCAAAAAGTTCAGAAAATGCTTGACTTAGGAGTGGTTGAACATTCTGAAAGCCCATGGGCCTCTCCTGTGGTGCTTGTACCAAAGCCTCACTCTAAAGATGGGAAAAGGGAGATGAGGTTTTGTGTAGATTACAGAGGTCTCAACCAGGTAACAAAAACTGATGCTCACCCTATACCCAGGGCAGATGAGCTCATAGATACACTGGCATCTGCCAAGTATCTAAGCACCTTTGATTTGACTGCAGGGTATTGGCAGATCAAGTTATCAGAGGATGCTAAAGCAAAAACTGCATTCTGATGGATACAACTACCTGTGGATTCCTCACCTAATGAATACTCCCATGGCGCCAGCATTCGACGGAAATCTTCTTCCTAGTCTCTGCACGTCAACGAGGACGTCACTCCAGCCCACGCAACGCCGTCTGACGTCATACAGGCAATAAGAGGTCTTCGTCGACGTGCCGACGTCAGTTCCCTTTTTTCCGTGCATTCGAAATGGTTATCTTCGAGGGAGCTGCTGTTACTTTAGTAGCTACAGTGTATTTTCTGCTGCGTAGTTCTTCTCTGCGGTAACAATGTCTCAGAGAAAGTCGGGTTTCAAGCCCTGTCGAGAGTGTGGGGTTACAGATCCTCACTCCGACTGTCTCTGGTGTTTGAGCTCCGACCACGACGTCATGACTTGCGATTCATGTCAGCACATGAATCCGAAGGCCCTCAAAGAACGTGAGGCTAAACTATTCCTGGCGAAGTCGAAGAGAAAGGAAAAACATCACAAAAAGTCTTCCTCGCCAAGGTCTCATCGGCGTCATCGAGACTCCCGGCGCCGTAGAGATTCACGGCGTCATTCCAGCAGGGAGACTCGTTCGAGGTCACCTTCCGCTCGGCGTCGGAGGACTTGGGAGGTCAGTCCCACGGTCACGCCGCATCCATTGACGCCGTTGCCCTCTCCGGCTTCACCGACTTCGCCGGGACAAGCGTCTGTGGTTGAGGTGATGCAGCCTCTTGTGATGTCTCCGGCATCGCGGACGTCGAGGCCGGCGTCGGGATCGCCTTCGATTCAGGCACCTCAGTATCCGGCTTTTCCCGCCCCTGGAGCCGATAGTACAGCATTTCTGAATGCGATGTATGCCATCTTTCAGCAGATGGCTCCAGGAGGTGCTCCGGCTGGTCCTTCGGGGCCTTTGGCCTTTTCATTGGGTGATCCTGCGCCTCTTCGGCCGGCACCCTTTATGCCCTTTCTCCCTTTTGGGAATGTGGGCTTGGCGCCGGTGTCGGCGCCGGTGGCCGCTCCGGTGGCTTCAGAGGGATTGGCTCTGGTTTCCATCCCGTCGACGTCGGGATTTCGTCCTGTGACTCCTGTGACTCCGGTGGGTCCATCGGCTCCAAGATCTCTTCGTCCTGCTCCTTCATCGGCTTCTGGAGATCGGCGCCGATCTTCGGCTTCGGCAGAGGCCATGTCGACTCCGCGTATTGAGCAGAGACTACATTCGAGGAGGCGTGCTCTCCGTCTTTTGGAAGAGCAGGAGTACCAGCGGGTCCTAGAGGAAGGAGAGGTTGAGGACTCTGGTGATGGACTGCATGGTCTGGATACGGCCAGTGGGCTGGATACTTCCCCAGAGTGGGACCTTTCATCTCCAGGGGAGTATACGGAGGAGGCTGCTACCTTTCACGCATTGGTGAGGAAGGCGGCTAACTTTCTGGACCTGCCTTTGCCGGTGGCAGAGGCGAAGCAGAATTTATTGCCGGAGGTGCTGCATCCGGCCTCTGCTGCAGCGGAGCCTCTCTTGCCATTTAATGAGGCTTTGCTTGATCCGGTGTTGGAGGTGTGGAAGAAGCCTGTATCTTCCTCAGCAGTTCATAGGGCTGTGGCCAGAAGATATCGGGCTGCACCATCTGACCCTGGTTTTCTTTCAAGACACCCTACGCCGGAGAGTTTGGTGGTGCAAGCCTCCAGTTCATCGAAATCAGCGCCTGGATCTTTCCCGACGGTACCTGGAGACAGGGACTCCAAAAAACTGGATGCGCAATCCAAGAAAATATTTTCTTCTTGCAGTTTGGCGTTGAAGGCCACCAACGCAACTTGCATTCTGGGGAGATATATCCATGCTCTTATGGATGATATTTCATCTTCCTTTACGGAACTTCCCCAGGGACTCTTGGATGTTGTCTCAGACGCCCAGGCTGCCGCAACCCAGATTATCCAGTCTGGGCTGGACACGACCGACTCGGTGGCTAGGGCGATGGGCACGGCTGTGGTGGCGAGGAGACAGGCCTGGCTCCGTAATTCAGGGTTTTCTACGGACGTGCAGTCGACCCTATTAGACCTCCCGTTTGATGGGGACAAACTGTTTGGAGCAAAGGCAGATTTGGCCTTGGAGGGATTTAAAGAGAGCAGGGCCACAGCCAAATCGTTAGGGCTGCAAGCTCCGTCTTCCTCTGCCTCTTCCAGGTTTTTCAGGAGGTTTCGTGGATTTGGGTGTGGCTCTTCCTCCTCTTCCTTTCGGGGGAGGTTCCAGCAACCCGCCTCTTCCCACCCCGATAGATCATTTAGAGGGAGGGGTAGGGCCCGTGCCAGAGGAGCTTCTCAACAGCACTCTGCCTCTTCCTCGTCCTCTGGAGGGGTGCAGCAGGGAAAGCAGTCTTAGGCTTCCACCATTTCCCACTCACTCCTCTCCTGTAGGGGGAAGATTACGGCATTTTCTCCACAAGTGGGAGACACTTGGGTTATCAGCATTGTGGAGAAAGGCTACACCCTTCCCTTTCGGGAGTTTCCGCCCCCCCTCCCGCCCCGCCCATCTTATTGTTCAGAAGAACACCTCCTGTTGCTAGAACAGGAGGTTCAAGTCCTCCTTTCAAAGGGCGCGGTGGAGTTGGTTCCAGAGCAGGAAAGGGGTCGAGGTTGTTACTCAAGGTACTTCCTGATTCCCAAGAAAGATGGTCGGTTGAGACCGATCCTGGATCTGAGGATCTTGAATTGGTTCCTCAATCAGGAAAAGTTCAAGATGCTGACCCTAGCACAGGTGCTTTTGGCGTTGAACAAAGAAGATTGGATGGTGTCTGTCGACTTGCAGGATTCTTATTTTCATATCCTGATACTCAAGTCGCACAGGAAGTATCTCCGGTTTGTGGTAGGGTCGCAGCACTATCAGTTTGCGGTCCTCCCGTTTGGTCTTACTTCAGCACCTCGAGTCTTCACGAAGGTGATGTCAGTGGTTGCGGCAGAGCTCAGAAGGAAGGGGATAGCGGTATTCCCTTACTTGGACGACTGGTTGATCAAAGCCAAGTCCCCGGAGCTTGTGTCATATCATCTGCAGTCAACAACCCAGTTGTTGTTCGACCTGGGCTTTTCGGTGAACGTGCCCAAATCTCACCTGGAGCCCTCTCAGCGGCTCCTGTTCATAGGGGCAGTACTGGATACAACATTGAATCAAGCCTTTCCTCCGCCTCAGCGGGTTCAAGATATTCAGGAATTGGTTCCAATGTTTCGAAATGGAGCGGTAGTTCCAGTCCTCAAGGTCCTTCGTCTGCTCGGTCTGTTTGCCTCCTGCATACTGTTGGTCACGCATGCTCGCTGGCACATGAGGGCTCTTCAGTGGTGCCTCCGAAGGCAGTGGTCTCAACACAAGGGAGATCTAGAAGGTGCGGTCAAGATCTCCAGAGATGCTGCTGTGGACTTGAAGTGGTGGATTGCGAGCAACAATCTTTCACAAGGAAAGCCGTTCGCGCAGTCACCACCAGTGGCCACGGTCATAACGGATGCTTCCACTCTAGGGTGGGGAGCTCATCTGGGGGATCTGGAGAACAAAGGACTTTGGTCTCCAGAGGAACAGATGTTTCATATCAATCTGTTAGAGTTACGGGCTGTACGTCTGGCTCTCAAGGCCTTCCTCCCATCCCTTCGTGGTCAGTCGGTACAGGCCCTGACGGACAATACTACCACGATGTGGTACATAAACAAACAGGGAGGAGTAGGGTCGTACCTTCTCTGCAGAGATGCTCTTCGACTATGGTCCTGGGCAAAGGACCATCAGATTTGCTTGGTAGCAAATCATTTGGCCGGGGTCTTGAATGTACGTGCGGACAGTCTCAGTCGCCAATTCTCGGCCGACCACGAGTGGCGTCTCCATCCAGATCAAGTCCGTTTAATCTTCCAGATGTGGGGGTTTCCTCGGATAGATCTGTTTGCCACTCGGGAGAACGTGCATTGTCCGTTATTCTGCAGCCTCCAGTATCCGGTGCAGGGAGCATTGGGGGACGCGTTTCTGATAACCTGGTGCGACCAGTTGCTTTACGCGTTTCCCCCCATACCCTTGATTCCTCGAGTGTTGAGGAAGATTCGCCAAGACCGGTCCCAAGTCATCTTAATAGCTCCGGATTGGCCAAGGAGGGTGTGGTACTCCGACCTTCTCCAACTTTCACTGTGCCCTCCGCTCCGTCTCCCTCTCAGGGCAGACCTCCTCTCGCAGTCGCAGGGGCAGGTTTTACACCCCAACCTCCAGAGTCTACACCTACATGCCTGGAGATTGAACGGGGCAACCTGAGTTCCTTCTCTCTCCCGCCTGATGTAGTGGATGTTATATTAGCGGCCAGGCGACACTCCACTAAATCTATCTACGCTAATAGGTGGTCTAAATTTGTTATGTGGTGTGGAGAGAGACAGATTGATCCCTTACATGCTCATCTGTCGGATGTTTTGTCTTTTGCTCTGTCTCTAGCGCAGAAGGGTTGTGCAGTGGCTACCAATAAGGGTTATTTGTCAGCTTTGTCAGCCTTCATTTGTCTATCAGATCAACCATCGTTATTTAAATCCCCTATTGTTCTCAGATTCTTGAAAGGTCTTCTAAATAAATATCCTCCAAAACCATTTGTTATGCCTCAATGGGATTTGTCCTTGGTCCTCACTTTCCTTATGGGGTCCCCTTTTGAGCCTATGCATTCTTGTCCCTTAAGATATTTGGTTATTAAAACAGTCTTCCTGGTGGCTATAACATCTGCAAGGAGAGTGAGTGAGTTGCAGGCCTTATCGGTAAAACCCCCTTATACAACTTTTTATGGGGATAAGGTGGTGTTGAGGACCAATGCTGCTTTCCTCCCGAAGGTTGTTTCACCCTTCCATTTGGCCCAGGCAATTACTCTGTCCACGTTCTATCCTCCGCCTCATCCTTCAAAAGAAGAAGAGAGACTTCATCGCTTGGACCGAAAGAGGGCATTAAGCTTCTTCATTGACAGAACGAAGGATTTCAGGCTGGAGGATCAGCTTTTCATCGGATACGTGGGCAAGAGGAGAGGAAAGGCAGTCCACAAGAGAACACTCTCCAGGTGGGTTGTTCTTTGCATTAAAATTTGTTACTCTTTAGCAAAGAAGGATCCTCCTGATGGCATTAGAGCTCATTCCACCAGAGCTAAGTCGGCCACTTCGGCCTTGGCCAGAGGTGTTCCTGTGGTCGACATCTGCAAGGCCGCAACTTGGTCGTCCCTTCACACTTTTGCGAAACATTACTGTTTGGACTCTGAGGTCAGAAGGGATGGCCATTTTGCACGGTCAGTGCTGCAGGATTTCTTGGTTTGACCATTTCGGCACCCACCACCGGGAGTGGTACTGCTTTGGGACTCTATTCATTAGGTGAGGAATCCACAGGTAGTTGTATCCATCAGAAGAACGAGTTACTTACCTTCGGTAACGACTTTTCTGGTGGATACATTAGCTACCTGTGGATTCCTCACGGTCCCACCCGCCTCCCCGTTGCCTTTCTGGTCTTACCAAGTAATCCTTGAGTGCGCTCCTCTTAGTCTTCAAGATTGCAATAGATGATGTATATATGGATACTTGTATATATTTATATGTATATATATATGTATATATCTTTGTGTATATACATGATTTGCATATATTTGTTGGTTTAAAAAAAAAAATCTACAGCCATTTTATTGCAATGTTGTGTATTTTACAATGTTATGGGATGTTGCCTTGCTCTTTCATTGCATTGGGTTGTTATTCTCATGCACGTAAAAAAATGTTGGTACTGACGTCGGCACGTCGGCGAGGACCTCTTATTGCCTGTATAACGTCAGACGGCGTCGCGTGGGCTGGAGTGATGTCCTCGTCGACGTGCAGAGACTAGGAAGAAGATTTCCGTCGAATGCTGGCGCCATGGGAGTATTCATTAGGTGAGGAATCCACAGGTAGCTAATGTATCCACCAGAAAAGTCGTTACCGAAGGTAAGTAACTCGTTCTTTTCGACTATTTGAGGGCACTACCAATTCACAGTAATGCCCTTTGGTTTGAAAAATACACCTGCCACTTTTCAAAGGTTGGTGAATACAGTCCTGCAAGGGTTGGAGGCTTTCAGTGCAGCATATCTGGATGATATAGCTGTCTTTAGCTCCACCTGAGATGATCACCTGGTCCACCTGTGGAAAGTTTGGAGGCCCTGCAAAAGGCAGGCCTCACTATCACGGCTTTAAAGTGCCAGATAGGGCAGGGGAAAGTGGTTTATCTGGGACACCTGGTAGGTGGAGAACAGATTGCACCACTTCAGGGGAAAATCCAAACAATCATGGATTGGGTTCCCCCTACAACGCAGACCCAGGTGAGAGCCTTCCTAGGCCTCACTGGGTATTACAGGAGATTCATTAAAAACTATGGCTCCATTGCAGCCCCACTTAATGATCTCACTTCCAAGAAGATGCCTAAAAAGGTATTGTGGACAGATAGCTGTCAGAAAGCTTTTGAGGAGCTCAAACAGACCGTCTGCACTGCACCTGTCCTAAAAAGCCCATGTTACTCCAAGAAATTAATTGTTCAAACTGATGCATCTGAATTAGGGGTAGGGGCAGTCTTATCACAACTCAATTCTGAGGGCCAGGATCAACCTGTTGCTTTTATCAGCAGGAGGTTGACCCCTAGAGAAAAGAGTTGGTCTGCCATAGAGAGGGAGGCCTTTGCTGGGGTCTGGGCACTGAAGAAGTTGAGGCCATACCTGTTTGCACTCACTTCATTGTTCAGACAGACCACAAACCTCTACTTTGGCTAAAACAAATGAAAGGTGAAAACCCTAAATTGTTGAGGTGGTCCATATCTCTACAGGGAATGGACTATACAGTGGAACATAGACATGGGAGTACCCATTCCAATGCAGATGGACTCTCCAGATATTTCCACTTAGACAATGAAGACTCATCAGGTCATGGCTAGTCTTATTGTCCTTCGTTTGGGGGGGGGGTTGTGTAGGAAAGTACCATCTTGCCTGGCATGTTACCCCCATATTTCACTGTATATATGTTGTTTTAGTGTATGTGTCACTGGGACCCTGTCAGCCAGGGCCCCAGTGCTCATAAGTGTGCCCTGTATGTGTTCCCTGTGTGATGACTAACTGTCTCACTGAGGCTCTGCTAACCAGAACCTCAGTGGTTATGCTCTCTCTGCTTTCCAAATTGTCACTAACAGGCTAGTGACCAATTTCACCAATTCACATTGGCATACTGGAACACCATTATAATTCCCTAGTATATGGTACTGAGGTACCCAGGGTATTGGGGTTCCAGGAGATCCCTATGGGCTGCATTTCTTTTGCCACCCATAGGGAGCTCTGACAATTCTTACACAGGCCTGCCAATGCAGCCTGAGTGAAATAATGTCCACGTTATTTCACAGCCATTTACCACTGCACTTAAGTAACTTATAAGTCACCTATATGTCTAACCTTCACCTGGTGAAGGTTGGGTGAAAAGTTACTTAGTGTGTGGGCACTAGGTACATCATTCAGAGCAAATTCCCCGGACTTTGTGAGTGCGGGGACACCATTTCACGCGTGTACTATACATAGGTCACTACCTATGTATAGCGTCACAATGGTAACTCCGAACATGGCCATGTAACATGTCTAAGATCATGGAATTGTCACCCCAATGCCATTCTGGCATTGGGGAGACAATTTCATAATCCCCCGGGTCTCTAGCACAGAACCCGGGTACTGCCAAACTGCCTTTCCCGGGGTTTCACTGCAGCTGCTGCTGCTGCCAACCCCTCAGACAGGTTTCTGCCCTCCTGAGGTCCAGCCAGGCCTGGCCCAGGAAGGCAGAACAAAGAACTTCCTCAGAGAGAGGGTGTTACACCCTCTCCCTTTGGAAAAAGGTGTCAGGGCTGGGGAGGAGTAGCCTCCCCCTGCCTCTCGAAATGCTTTGATGGGCACAAATGGTGCCCATCTCTGCATAAGCCAGGCTACACCGGTTCAGGGATCCCCCAGCCCTGCTCTGGCGCGAAACTGGACAAAAGAAAGGGGAGTGACCACTCCCCTGAACTGCACCTCACAGGGGAGGTGCCCAGAGCTCCTCCAGCGTGCCCCAGACCTCTGCCATCTTGGATTCAGAGGTGTGCAGGCACACTGGACTGCTCTGAGTGGCCAGGGCCAGCAGGTGACGTCAGAAACTCCTTCTGATAGGCTCTTACCTTTCTTACTAGCCTATCCTCCTTCCTAGGTCACCAAACCTCCTTTTATGGCTATTTAGGGTCTCTGCTTTGGGGAATTCTTGAGATACCGAATGCAAGAGCTCACCAGAGTTCCTCTGCATCTCCCTCTTCACCTTCTCAATCAATCAATCATAGCATTTGTATAGCGCGCTACTCACCCGGAAGGGTCTCAAGGCGCTTGGGGGAAGGGTGCCGCTACTGCTCGAATAGCCAGGTCTTGAGTTGTTTCCTGAAGGCGAGGTGGTCCTGGGTCAGCCGAAGGTGGATGGGGAGGGAGTTCCATGTCTTGACCGCCAGGTAGGAGAAGGATCTGCCTCCGGCGGTGGTTCTTCGGATGCGTGGTACGGCGGCGAGGCTAGCGGACCGTAGCTGGCGGGTGGGCGTGTGGAAGGTCAGGCGGTCGTTGAGGTACTTGGGGCCCAGGTTGTGGAGAGACTTGTGTGCGTGGGTGAGGAGCCTGAACGTGATCCTCTTGTTGACGGGGAGCCAGTGCAGGTTCCTCAGGTGGCCGGAGATGTTGCTGCGTCGAGGGATGTCCAGGATGAGTCGGGCGGAGGCGTTCTGGATGCGTTGCAGTCTTTTCTGTAGCTTGGCTGTGGTTCCGGCGTAGAGGGTGTTTCCGTAGTCCAGCCGGCTTCTGCCAAAGGATCGACCGCTGACTGCTCAGGACGCCTGCAAAACCGCAAGAAAGTAGCAAAGACGACTACTGCAACCTTGTATCGCTTCATCCTGCAGGCTTTCTCACCTGCTTCCTGGTGGTGCATGCCCTGGCGGTAGCCTGCCTCCATCTTGCACCAGGAGCTCTGAAGAAATCTCCCGTGGGTCGATGGAATCTTCCCCCAGCAACCGCAGGCAACAAAAGACTGCATCACCGGTCCTCTGGGTCCCCTCTCAGCACGACGAGCGTGGTCCCTGGAACTCAGCAACTCTGTCCAAGTGACTCCCACAGTCCAGTGACGCTTACAGTCCAAGTTTGGTGGAGGTAAGTCCTTGCCTCCCCGCGCTAGACTGCATTGCTGGGTACTGCGTGATTTGCAGCTGCTCCAGCTCCTGTGCACTCTTCCAGGATTTCCTTTGTGCACAGCCATGCCTGCGTCCCCGACACTCTAACCTGCAGTGCACAGCCTTCTGAGTTGTCCTCCGGCGTCATGGGACTCCCTTCTCTGACTTCGGGTGGACTCCGGTTCACTCCTCTTCTAAGTGCCTGATCTGGTACTTCTGCGTGTGCTGCCTGCTTCTGTGAGGGCTCCCTGACTTGCTGGGCGCCCCCTCTGTCTCCTCGTCCAAGTGGCGACATCCTGGTCCCTACTGGGCCACAGCAGCATCCAAAAACCCTAACTGGGACCCTTGCAGCTATCAAGGCTTGTTTGCGGTCTTTCTGCGTGGGAACACCTCTGCAAGCTTCTTCACGACATGGGACATCCGTCCTCCAAAGGAGAAGTTCATAGTCCTCTTCGTTCTTGCAGAACACCAGGCTTCTTCCATCCGGTGGCAGCTCCTTTGCACCCTCAGCTGGCATTTCCTGGGCATCTGTCCACTCTCAACACTGTCGGAACTCTTGGACGTGGTCCCCTTCTCTTACAGGTACTCAGGTCTGGAATCCAAGCATGTTGTTGCTTTGGTGGTGTTGGTTTTCCTTGCAGAATCCCCCTATCACGACTTCTCTGTTCTCTGGGGGTTGTAGGTGCACTTTACACCTACCTTACAGGGTCTTGGGGTGGGCTATTTTTCTAACCCTCACTGTTTTCTTACAGTCCCAGCGACCCTCTACAAGCTCACATAGGTTTGAGGTCAATTCGTGGTTCGCATTCCACTTTTGGAGTATATGGTTTGTGTTGCCCCTATACCTATGTGCTCCTATTGCAATCTATTGTAACTTTCCACTGCTTGCAATACTTCCTTTTGCTATTACTGCATATTTTTGGTATTGTGTACATATATCTTGTGTATATTTGGCATCCTCATACTGAGGGTACTCACTGAGATACTTTTGGCATATTGTCATAAAAATAAAGTACCTTTATTTTTAGTATATCTGGTACCCACTACAAGCCAGGCCAGCCTCCTGCAGCGAGAATATGTGGTCATTTGGAAAGACATCACCCAGGGTCTGGAGTTTGAGCATTTGTAATGTTCGCTGAACAAGCACCTCCTGCGTAATAGGTAAAAAAGGATTATTAATCAGTATCAGTTCTGAGGAATATAGCGTGTCATATTGAACAACAAAGCCAGCAACAACCAACACAAACCACCTGCACTGCATCCTCCTCAACACACGCTCCGCACGAAAACACGCCATCGAGCTCTGGGACTTGCTCGACACCACCGCCCCAGACGTGGCCTTCCTGACCGAAACCTGGTGGAACGACTCTACGGCCCCTGACATCGCCATCGCCATACCTGACGGATACAAGATCACCAGAAGAGATCGCACCAACGGAATCGGCAGAGGGATAGCCATCGCCCACAAATCTACCTCAAGATCCACACCCACACCCACACGGACAACACCCTCAAGACAGCCGAACACCTCCACTTCCAGATTCACACGGACCCCAACACTACCCTCAGAGGAACCCTCATATACCGCCCTCCAGGACCAAGAGCCCACTTCAGCGACACCGTCTCCGACCTCGCAAGCACCCACGCCCTCGCCTCTCCAGACTACATCCTCCTGGGAGATCTTAACTTCCACCTGGAAAACAACAACGACGCCAACACCGCATCACTGACCACCAACCTCCTCAACCTCGGACTCCGTCAACTGGTCAACACCCCCACCCACATCGCCAGACACACGCTTGACCCACTCTTCACCTCAAGCAACCACATCTCCTTCAGCCACACCTCCGAACTCCACTGGACCGACCATCACTGCGTCCACTTCACCTTCAAGAAAAACACCGAACACCACTGCATCCCTCTACCGCCTCACCGCCGCTGGGGAAAAGTCACCGAAGACCAACTGACCAGCACACTCGCCAAATACCCACCACCCGAACCCACCGACCCGAGCACCGCCGCCATCAACCTCCATCAACCTCCATCAATGGATCCTCAACTGCGCCAACACCTTAGCCCCACTCAAGAAACCCACCGCCAACCAAGAAAAGAAAAAAACAGCCTGGTTCACAGACGAACTGACCACCTCCAAACGCACCTGCCAGAAACTCAAGAAGAAATGGATCCTCGAGCGCACACCCGACAACCTTGCCACCCTCAAGGACGCCAACCGTGAACACCACCAACGGATCCGACTCGCCAAGCGCGCCCACTTCACAGAACGCCTCAACAACAACGCCCACGACTGCAAAGAACTCTTCTGCATCGTGAAGGAACTCTCCAACCCTAACGCCACGTCAACGACGTCCCTCCCTCCCAGAAACTCTGCGACGATCTCTCCACCTTCTTCCACCAGAAAATCGCAGCCATCCACGACAGCTTCAACACCGCACCTCCGCCAGACCCCACCCCCGACGACGCCTCCCACGCCTGCTGCCTCACCACCTGGACCCAAGTAGATGACGCCGAAACCCTAACAACCATGAATTCCATCCACTCAGGATCTCCCACGGACCCGTGCCCACATCACGTCTTCAACAAAGCCGAAGCCACCATCGCCCCCAAACTCCGCAAGATCATCAACCTCTCCTTCAACACCGCCACCTTCCCGGACAGCTGGAAGCACGCAGAAATCCAACCCCTCCTCAAGAAACCCAAGGCTGACCCCAACGATCTCAAAAACTTCAGACCGATCTCTCTCCTCCCTTTTCCAGCGAAGGTCATCGAGAAGATCGTCAACGCGCAGCTCGCCCACTTCCTAGAAGACAACTCCATCCTAGACCCCTCACAATCTGGATTCAGACGAAACCACAGCACTGAGACCGCACTCCTCGCCGCCACAGATGACATCAGACAACAAATGGACAACGGCGAAACCTCAGCCCTCATCCTCCTCGACCTATCAGCCGCTTTCGACACATTCTGCCACCGCACCCTGCTAACCCGTCTCCACGAAGCCGGCATCCAAGACAAAGCCCTCAACTGGATCTCATCCTTCCTCTCCGACAGAACCCAGAGAGTCCGACTCTCACCCTTCCGCTCCAAAGCCACCAACCTCATCTGCGGCGTCCCCCAAGGCTCCTCTTTTAGCCCAACATTGTTCAACGTCTACATGGCCCCCCTCGCACAACTGGCCCGTCATCACAACCTCAGCATCATCTCCTACGCCGACGACACCCAGCTCGTCCTCTCCCTGACCAAAGATCCGCTCACCGCCAAAACCAACCTCCACGAGGGACTAAAATCCATCGCCGAGTGGATGAACAACAGCCGCCTGAAGCTCAACTCCGACAAAACGGAAGTCCTCATCCTCGGACGCACCCCCTCGGCCTGGAACGACTCCTGGTGGCCCACCGCCCTCGGACCCCCACCCACCCCAGACAGCCACGCACGAAACCTCGGCTTCGCCCTCGACTCTGCCCTCACCATGTCCAAACAGATCAACGCCGTCTCCTCTTCTTGTTTCAACACCCTCCGCATGCTCCGCAGGATCTTCAAGTGGATTCCAACAGGAACCAGGAAGACGGTAACTCAAGCCCTCGTCAGTAGCAGACTTGACTACGGCAACTCACTCTACACAGGCATCCCAACGAAAGACATCAAACGACTCCAACGCATACAGAACGCATCCGCCCGCCTGATCCTCGACATACCCCGCCGATGTCACATCTCCCCCCACCTGAAGAACCTCCACTGGCTCCCTGTGGATAAAAGGATCACCTTCAAACTCCTCACCCACGCACACAAGGCACTACACAACACCGGACCCACCTACCTAAACACCAGACTCAACTTCTACGTCCCCACACGTCAACTCCGCTCCGCCAACCTCGCCCTCACCATCGTCCCCCGAATCCAGCGCAAGACCTCTGGCGGCAGATCCTTCTCCTTCCTTGCCGCCAAGACCTGGAACTCTCTCCCCACCTCACTACGCCAGACCCAGGACCTCCTCACCTTCAGGAGACTCCTCAAGACATGGCTCTTCGAACGCTAGCAGCACCCCCCCCCACCCCCAGCGCCTCGAAACCCTGTCGGGTACATAGCGCGCTTTATAAATTCACTGATTGATTGATTGATTGATTGAAATAGGAGGATCAATCTACGCCACGCCCAACAAGTTGTAGAGAGAGTTTGGATATCTGTGCTATGCAGGAGGACTCCTCTAGGCAAGAGGGCATCCAATGGGGCAGGAGCTGCCAGATCCCGCTCCGAGATTGAAGAGGGGAGGTGCGCGACAAGGTGGTACCAGTGGTGTGAATACTGACATTGCACCACAAGATTGTAGAGCTGAAGTTGGGGAACCCCAAAACCACTCAGTTCATACGGAAGAGTAAGGACCTCCCAGCGAATACGGGGGTGCCAGTTCACCCACATCAGCCAAATGAGCATACCTCGGAGTGCTGCGAAGAAGGAGTTTTTGAGCACCACAGGGATGTTCAAAAAGAGCTACCATTTTGAAATGTTGCCCGCCATAGACAGTGGTAGCTTCACCCATCTGTCCACCTGGGCAGTAAGTCTCTCCACGGCAAGCCCATAATTTAAATAAACAACCTGGTCTTTGTCTCTGTGAATATGAATACCGAGGTACTTCACAGAATCAGCACACCATCGCAGGGGGTACTCAGCTGTGGACAGACGGGTGTTGTCGGTCAGTGGAAAAGGCTTTGATTTGCTCCAGTTAATATGCAGTCCCGAGAATTCACCAAAGTGGGCTACTTCATCTAATATGGGCTTGAGATTTGTTGCAGGGTGGTGGATAAATAGTAGTATATCATCTGCATACAGCAAGACCAAGAGCAGCCGGCAGGTAAACTGTAGTCCTCTCTGTATGTGCCCCACCCGCAAGAGGAGCAGCAGAGGGTCCATCGCTTTTATAAAAGCAAGGGAGAAAGAGGGCACCCTTGCCAGGTTCTCCGCTTTATGGGGAAAAAAAGGAAGAGTGTCCCTTTCAGTCGTATGGCAGCTGTGAGTTGCGAGTACAGCAGAGAGATCAAATCAGTGTAACCTCGGGGAAACCCAAGCTTACGTAGGCCAGCATGTAAAAAGGGCCATTCAAGACAGTGAAATGCTTTTTCAGTATCCAGTAAGGCAGTGCCTGCCGGTATCTCCGGGGACACTATTGAGCACCGCAAAAACAGTGCAAAGATTGAAGGAAGAAGAGCAGTGCAGGATAAAGCCAGACTGAGCAGGAGAGATAATCTTGTCTAACAGAAGAGAGAGGCGGGTGGTGATCATCTTGGCCAGAATCTTATTGTCAAAATTTAATAGGGAAAGGGGCCTATAAGACTTACAGTAGAGAGGATCTTTACCAGATTGTGGCAGAAGGGTGATCACCTCACGCATTGTCTCAGGGAGAACCCAAGCTTCCAACGCCTCTGCGTACACTGAAATCAGGTGGGGACTCAGTATGTCTTTATACCGCTTCTAGAATGCCCCAGTAAATCCATTCAGTCCAGGGGCACGCGCCTCTGCCAATGAATCTATTTCCTCTGTAACCTTCTCAGTGTAGAAGGGCTCTCTGAGAAACTACTGTTGGGCAGTGGTTAACCATACCATTGCGATGTCATCTAAGTATTTTTGCAATGCGAGGCGTGATGGTGTGGGCTGGGTCGTGTGCAGGTGGGAGTGGTATGTAAAGAGCTCAGACTGGACCGCAGCAGTTCCGATGCCTCGGCTACCATCAGACCTCTTAAGTTCAAGTATGTGTGACGCAGTGTACAAGGGACGTAATAGTCTGGCCAGTGTCTTTCAAGGTCTGTTGCCCTCACCATATTTACGTGCCCTAGCATACTTGCCCATGTAATTTGCCTCTCTTTCTGCGAGTTCATTCAAGTCATCAAGCAACAGTCTATGATGGTGGAGTTTAGATATAACGTCAGTAGTGCCAGGCTCCCAATCAATATCTGTGAGCTGCATTTCCACTCGGGCTAGACTGCGACGTACGTCGCGCAGGATCCCTGAATGTGTAGATATGCAAATACCCCTGAGGTATGCCTTAAAAATATCACACAACACTGCCCAAGTGCCCACTGAATCCTCATTTAACTTGAAAAATCCAATCATTGCTTCCCTTAGGTTTGCGCAAAACGATGCGTCCTGAAGTGCCATGTCAGGGAATGTCCAGAGTTTCCTAGTGCCCCTTGGCATAGGGATAGCAAGTGTGATTTGTACTGGTGAGTGATCTGACAGTGTGCGGGGTAGATGCTTGACAGCCTTCACCCACTGAGCGACAGTAGTAGTAAGGAGGCAATAATCAATATGCGACCAGGTGCCATGGAGTGCTGAACGAAAAGTGAGGGCCAGGGAGTCAGTACCATACTCTCTCCAGGGGTCATGTAGGGCAAAGGCTTCACAGATGTCATTTACGGCTTGGAGGGATCTTGGTTTAGATGCCGGGGCATGAGAAGTGGTGTCCAGCACCAGGTCCAGCACCATATTAAGATCATCTCCCAGCAGAATGTTGTCTACCTCAAAGTGATCTATGTGGTGGCGGAGGTGGTGCATAAACATTTACCACTAAATTCTTAAGATTGTCGAGCAGCCTTGCAAGCATATCATATCTACCGTCGCAGTCAGACTGGGACGATAGGGACCTAAATGGTACACTCTTATGCACCAAAATACATACCCACAAGAATAGGTGTTGTAACTAGCAAAGTATCGGTGGGGGCCCCATGTGGATGCGAAGGAGGGTGCAGCACCGGCAGGGAGGTGTGTCTCTTGCAGAAAGGCAATCTGCACCTTGTGTCTGTGGAGATATTGCAGCATTAATTTGCCTTTGTGCGGGTTATTGTTCCATGACATAAGGATTAAATCCAGAGACTGTTTAACCACAGGAGTGTTAGTTGCCACTTGAGGGGGGCGTGTGGTCATTCGTTAGAGAGAAAATTATAAAGGTTGACTTCATTGTATAACATAGAAACATACAAACATACAATCCATTGAAATAAAACAACCCATCCACCTCCCACACCCGGCCTATAACTGCCAAGCAAATCCCATGTAACCCCCAACATAGACATTTCCAACAGAAGAACAAGTATCTCGGTATCAACCATGGGAGCATGGCAAAGCAACTGCGAGTCTCTTCCAGACCGCAAACAAGGGATAGCATATTCGGTTTAGGAAAGGCCAAACCATATAAGGAACTTGTGGAAAAAGGTGACACAGCAATGGAAAATGTCATTATCATATGCAACCTTGGGAGACCAATTCAGAGCTGTGCAGAGTGAAACTTCTGAAGCAGGCCCATCTGCCCTAGTCAGGGGGAAACAAATCCATTCTGGAAGCAGGCCCCGCATCCACAGCGTCAGGCACCTGTGCGAACCAGCGGGGTGACATGCCACGTCTGGGGTGTGTAGGAGGCTGGCCTGGTTTGTAATGGGTACCTTGGGTACTTACACCTTATACCAGGTTCAGTGACCCCTTATTAGTGAAGTAGTAGTGTTCTAGCAGCTTAGGCTGATAAAGTTAGCTATAGCAGAGCAGCTTAGGCTGAACTAGGAGACATGCAAAGCTCATGCAATACCACTTATAGTTACACAGTACTTTTACACAAGTAAAGACAATACTCAGTGTTACCAAAAATAAGGGTATTTATTTGGGTGACAAAGTACCAAAAATATCTTAGAGACAACACTCCTCATGGAGGTAAGTATTATACACAATATATACACGAGGCACCAAAATTAGATAAGTAATAGTAATAGAACAATGCAAACAATAGGAAATGCTATAGAAAGCAATGGGATAAAATGGGTCTAGGGGCAACACAAACCATATACTAAGAAAGTGGAATGCGAATCACGAATTCCCCCCTAGACAAGTGTAGTGTGTGCAGAATCGCTGGGAGAGTAAGAATACAGTAAAGGTAAGTAAATTACCCCCCTCCCCCAGAGCCCTGAAAAGCAGGAGTAAAGTACAGCAAGTTTCCTTAGGAAACACTACACCTCTTGATTGGGATTTTGCAGCAACAAACCAAGTCTACAAAGAACAACTGCTGTATTCCTGAACCTGAAGACCTGCAAAGGAAGGGGACCAAGTCCAGAAGTCGAAAGAAGTTCCAGGAAGGACAGGAGCCCCTGCCAACCCAGAAGAGGGTGCAAAAGAGAGTCCCCAGTTCGTCGAAGACTGCAGGAATGCACCCTAGGAAGATACCAGCGGGTTTCTGCATGATGCAAAGGATGTCCCATGATGTGAGGATCGTTGCAGACATGATTTCATGTTAGAAGTCGCCAACAAGCCTTGGCTACGACAAAAGTGCATTTTGCATCAAAATGGCACTGAATGGACCAAGGAGGGACCTGCGGGCATCAACTCTATGTGAGGAGGAAGAGGGGGCTCTCAGCACTTTAGGGAGACCTCAGGATGCCAGCCAGCACTCCCGGTAGTCACAGGATCCGGGGACAAAGGAGATGCAAAATGCCGTTGATGCAGCACAACAAAAGAAGGTCCCTTGCCGCCGGAGAACAACTCAATGAGTTGAGTGTCAAAGGATGGAGTGCTGGGGACCTGGGCCAGGCTGTGCAGAAAGTAATTTTGCAAAAAGTGCACTGAGGCCTCAGGAGGTGAAGAAGACACAGTACACAGGGGTACTGTCGCTCTCTTGGAAGGCACAGTCTTACCTCAACCAAATTGCGTCAGCAGGACCTCAGGACAGTCTATGTTGATGATGTCCACCCTCTGTGTCCTTAGGAGCATGCTTGTCACTGTGAGAGGAGTCCAAGGGTACCGATCGTCATCTTGGAAGGTGCCTGCTTAGAGCAGGGGAGTGACTCCGGCACTCCACAGGAGATTTCTTCTGTCCTTCTGGTGCAGGATGAAGACAAGGAGTCCTCAGAGCGTGCACACTGTGGAAACTGTTGCAGTTGCTGATTTGGAGCTGATGTTGCTGAAGAAAAGTATCTCTTGTAGATACTTTGTTGTAGTTACAGCGTTTCTTGGAGCAGGCTGCGTTGATCTGAGGTCAGAGGATGCTGAAGTTGTTGCAGCGGATTCCTGAAGGAAACTTGCAAGCAGAATCTGAAGGGATCCCACAGGAGAGACCCTAAATAGCCCTGAGAGGGGGATTAGCTACCTTATCAGGTATGGACGTATCAGGAGGGGTCTCTGACGTCACCTGCTGGCACTGGCCACTCAGACCTTGTAGGAGGCTGGACTGGCTTGTAGTGAGTACCAAGGGGTACTTGCACCTTGCACCAGGCCCAGTTATCCCTTATTAGTGTATAGGGTGTCTAGCAGCTTAGGCTGATAGATAATGGTAGCTTAGCAGAGCAGCTTAGGCTGAACTAGGAGACGTGTGAAGCTACTACAGTACCACTTAGTGTCATATGCACAATATCATAAGAAAACACAATACACAGTTATACTAAAAATAAAGGTACTTTATTTTTATGACAATATGCCAAAGTATCTTAGAGTGTACCCTCAGTGAGAGGATAGGAAATATACACAAGATATATATACACAATAGCAAAAATATGCAGTATAGTCTTAGAAAACAGTGCAAACAATGTATAGTTACAATAGGATGCAATGGGGAAACATAGGGATAGGGGCAACACAAACCATATACTCCAAAAGTGGAATGCGAACCACGAATGGACCCCAAACCTATGTGACCTTGTAGAGGGTCGCTGGGACTATTAGAAAATAGTGAGAGTTAGAAAAATAACCCTCCCCAAGACCCTGAAAAGTGAGTGCAAAGTGCACTAAAGTTCCCCTAAGGACAAAGTAGTCGTGTTAGAGGAATAATGCAGGAAAGACACAAACCAGCAATGCAACAACTGTGGATTTCCAATCTCGGGTACCTGTGGAACAAGGGGACCAAGTCCAAAAGTCACAAGCAAGTCGGAGATGGGCAGATGCCCAGGAAATGCCAGCTGCGGGTGCAAAGAAGCTTCTACTGGACAGAAGAAGCTGAGGTTTCTGCAGGAACGAAAAGGGCTAGAGACTTCCCCTTTCGTAGACGGATCCCGCTTGCCTTGGAGAGTCGTGCAGAAGTGTTTTCCCGCCGGAAGGACGCCAACAATCCTTGCTAGTTGCAAATCGTGCGTTTGGCATTTTTGGACGCTGCTGGGACCCAGGAGGGACCAGGAGGTCGCAAATTGGACCTGAAGAGAGAGGGGACGTCGAGCAAGACAAAGAGCCCTCACTGAAGCACGTAGCACCCGGAAAAGTGCCAGAAACCGGCACTACGAGGATGCGTGAAACGGTGCTCGCCGAAGTTGCACAAAGGAGTCCCACGTCGCCGGAGACCAACTTAGATAGTCGTGCAATGCAGGTTAGAGTGCCGTGGACCCAGGCTTGGCTGCGCACACAGGATTTCCGCCGGAAGTGCACAGGGGCCGGAGTAGCTGCAAAAGTCGCGGTTCCCAGCAATGCAGCCCAGCGAGGTGAGGCAAGGACTTACCTCCACCAAACTTGGACTGAAGAGTCACTGGACTGTGGGGGTCACTTGGACAGAGTCGCTGGATTCGAGGGACCTCGCTCGTTGTGCTGAGAGGAGACCCAAGGGACCGGTAATGCAGATTTTTGGTGCCTGCGGTTGCAGGGGGAAGATTCCGTCGACCCACGGGAGATTTCTTCGGAGCTTCTGGTGCAGAGAGGAGGCAGGCTACCCCCACAGCATGCACAAGCAGGAAAACAGTCGAGAAGGCGGCAGGATCAGTGTTACAGATTTGCAGTAGTCGTCTTTGTTACTGTTGCAGGTTTGCAGGCTTCCAGCGCGGTCAGCAGTCGATTCCTTATCAGAAGGTGAAGAGAGAGATGCAGAGGAACTCGGCTGAGCTCATGCATTCGTTATCTAAAGTTTCCCCAGAGACAGAGACCCTAAATAGCCAGAAAAGAGGGTTTGGCTACCTAGGAGAGAGGATAGGCTACTAACACCTGAAGGAGCCTATCAGCAGGAGTCTCTGACGTCACCTGGTGGCACTGGCCACTCAGAGCAGTCCAGTGTGCCAGCAGCACCTCTGTTTCCAAGATGGCATAGGTCTGGAGCACACTGGAGGAGCTCTGGACACCTCCCAGGGGAGGTGCAGGTCAGGGGAGTGGTCACTCCCCTTTCCTTTGTCCAGTTTCGCACCAGAGCTGGGGCTAAGGGGTCCCTGAACCGGTGTAGACTGGCTTATGCAGAATTGGGCACATCTGTGCCCAAGAAAGCATTTCCAGAGGCTGGGGGAGGCTACTCCTCCCCTGCCTTCACACCATTTTCCAAAGGGAGAGGGTGTCACACCCTCTCTCAGAGGAAATCCTTTGTTCTGCCTTCCTGGGCCAGGGCTGCCTGGACCCCAGGAGGGCAGAAACCTTTCTGAGGGGTTGGCAGCAGCAGCAGCTGCAGTGGAAACCCCGGAAGGGCAGTTTGGCAGTACCCGGGCTCTGTGCTTGAGACCCGGGGGACCATGGAATTGTACCCCCAATACCAGAATGGTATTGGGTGACAATTCCATGATCTTAGACATGTTACATGGCCATGTGAGGAGTTACCAATGTGACGCTATACATAGGTAGTGACCTATGTATAGTGCACGCATGTAATGGTGTCCCCGCACTCACAAAGTCCAGGGAATTTGCCCTGAACGATGTGGGGGCACCTTGGCTAGTGCCAGGGTGCCCACACACTAAGTAACTTGGCACCCAACCTTCACTAAGTGAAGGTTAGACATATAGGTGACTTATAAGTTACTTATGTGCAGTGGTAAATGGCTGTGAAATAACGTGGATGTTATTTCACTCAGGCTGCAGTGGCAGGCCTGTGTATGAATTGTCAGAGCTCCCTATGGGTGGCAAAAGAAATGCTGCAGCCCGTAGGGATCTCCTGGAACTCCAATACCCTGGGTACCTCAGTACCATATACAAGGGAATTACATGGGTGTACCAGTATGCCAATGTGAATTGGTAAATTTAGTCACTAGCCTGCAGTGACAAATTTGGAAAGCAGAGAGAGCATAAACACTGAGTTTCTGGTTAGCAGAGCCTCAGTGATACAGTTAGGCACCACACAGGGAACACATACAGGGCACATACTATGAGCACTGGGGCCCTGCCTGGCAGGGTCCCAGTGACACAAGGGCTAAAACAACATACATACAGTGAAATATGGGGGTAACATGCCAGGCAAGATGGTACTTTCCTACATAGTGTGCCAATTGAAATTGGTAAATGAAGTCACTAGCCTACAGTGACAATTTTAAAAGCAGCTAGAGCGTAAGCACTGAGGTTCTGATTAGCAGAGCCTTACTGACACAATTAAGCACTACACAGGCATGCACAATAGGCCATAAACTATGAGCACTGGGGTCCTGACCAGTAGGATCCCAGTGAGACAGGCAAAAACATACTGACATACAGGTAAAAATGGGGGTAACATGCCAAGGAAGATGGTCCTTTCCTACAGGGTGCTGTTTGCAGGATGCCATGGCATCGTCAGGATTGTCGAAGTAGCTCGGCTTACCATCCACCTCCACTCCCAGCCTAGATATCATGCCATAACGAATGTTAAGGTTCCGAAGCGCTCGTTTGACCTCAGAAAACTTCAGAAAACTTCTGCCTGATGTCCTGACCAGCAGTGGTAAAGTCGGGAAAGAGGGACACAACTGCACTCTGATAATGCAAAGGGCCCTTTTCCCTGGCCAGGCGAAGGGAAGTGTTGTGGCGCCTACAATTTCGTACGCACAATGATGAGGTGGGCAGGCACTCCAGGTGGAGGCTGCGGTCCCAGAGTACTATGTGCCCTCTTTACCGCAAATGTTGGGGTGAAGCTCTGGCATCCAAGCAGCTCCACCAGAAGGTTCTCAACGAACAGGTCAAGCCAGCCAGTGTTAGTGGGTTCAGAAATTCCACAGATGCAAAGATTGTTGCGGCACCCCTGAGCCTCCAAGTCTTAGGCCTATATTTATACTATTTGACGCAAAACTGCGCTGGCGCAGTTTTGCGTCAAAACTTTTACCGCCGGCTAACGCGATTTTGGTGCACCGTGCGGGCGTCATATTTGCACTTTGACGCACGTCGGCGCAAACCACAGGTGGGAGTCATTATTTTTGACGCACACCGCAGCGTCAAGTCATAAAGCAAAACGACGTTAACGCGGCGGAAATGACTGTGGGTCGATTTATGACCCCGCAAACTGGATATGCGCTGTTTTTTGACGCAATAGCGTCATAAAAAACTGCGAACACCGCCATTACACCAGAGGAGAGCCAAAATGGATCCCAGATGCCAGTACAGTCTCCAGGAAGATGACAGCAGACCAGGAACCAGCCAGGAGGACCCACACAAGAACCAGGACACTTTAAGAAGAAAAGAAAGTGTTGTTTTAGTGCAGAGGAGCAGGAAATTCTGGTGAAAGAGGTGACGGAACACCAGCACCAACTGTTTGTCACCTCAAAGTTGCCAATCAGTAGGAGAGAGGCAATATGGCAACAAATTGTCGACAAGATTAACAGTGTGGCTGAAGTACGCAGAACAGTCATTGAGTGCAAGAAATGCTGGCATGACTGCAAGCGCAGGACCAAGGAAAAGATGTCCAGGAACAGGAAGGCAGCACTGCAGACTGGAGGTGGGAGTCCAGCACACCAGGAGGCCCTGGACCACATGGAGGAGATGGTCGCAGCCGTCATCCCTGAGGAAATCGTCAAAGGGATTCAAGGAAAGGACAGCGCAGACTACCAGGAGACAACGCACATGCAGGGGAAGTCGCATGGGAAACTAAAATGCACTAATGTCAACTGTGAGCGGGGGGGATACCGACCACTAAATGCATGGAAGTCATCTAATACATGGAGTGGCATGGGTAAAGGGGCACGGCATGGGGGCATGGCCCGTTCTGAGAAGACCTGGGGCACACCATTACACAACACCAACAACAGTCCCATGGGGGCATGCTGTCATGTCAACGATGGAGCAAAGGGAAAGCCACGCCAGGAGGCAAGGCCACAACGTCAAACTGACATCCCGGCACACATCAGCCACCATACCCCCTACATTAACTAGGGCCCTATTAACAACCTCTAGCCATACCGACAACTGGAATGTAACTGCGACAACAGTTGCCACTACCACCTCTGCTCTGTGTGCAGCTCAAGTAGCCAATGGCAGTAACCTCCCCATGGATCATACACACTTAAATTAGGGGGTGAAGATGACAGCTTCAACAATCCTGAGTACTCTCAAATGTCAATGCGCATAGTTGTCGCAAACATCAGTTAATGTAAACAAAAATAGGAGCTACACAGCACTAAGGACACACCCATGCTGCATATGTCAGGGTCCATCCTGTGCCTGGGCAACAATGCAACATCCCAAATGTCATACTGCTCGGACAACAGCATTGAGGGGGGGACACATGTAACTGGTCACTAAAATACACCTGCACAGTTAGAGGAGGAAATAGGACACTGATACCAATATCAGGGCAATCCAATGTAACACACATTCCCCAACATCAGCAGGACACATTATCAATGTCAGCATCCATATTGGATCATAACATTGCCATGCATAGGATATGCCACATGTCAGTTACATTTGAGTGGATGTGAAAGATCAGAGATTGGGGCAGGTCCAGATTGTTAAGTGTGCTGCCAGGGCCATCAGTACACCCATAGCCAGTGAAAGGTCTCACCATGTTTAGGAGGCTGGACTGGCTTGTAGTGGGTACCAAGGGGTACTTACACTCTGTACCAGGTCCAGTTATCCCTTATTAGTGTAGAAGAGGTGTTTCTAGCAGCTTAGACTGATAGAAGGTAGCTATAGCTGAGCAGCTTAGGCTGAACTAGGAGACATGCAAAGCTCCTACTATACCACTGGTGTCATATGCACAATTTCATAAGAAAACACAATACACAGATATACTAAAAATAAAGGTACTTTATTTTTATGACAATATGCCAAAAGTATCTCAGTGAGTACCCTCAGTATGAGGATAGCAAATATACCACAAGATATATGTACACAATACAAAAAATATGTAGTAATAGCAAAAGGAAGTAATGCAAGCAGTGGAAAGTTACAATAGATTGCAATAGGAGCACATAGGTATAGGGGCAACACAAACCATATACTCCAAAAGTGGAATGCGAATAACGTATGGACCCCAAACCTATGTGAACTTGTACAGGGTCGCTGGGACTGTAAGAAAACAGTGAGGGTTAGAAAAATAGCCCACCCCAAGACCCTGAAAAGTAGGTGTAAAGTGCACCTATATTCCCCAGAGAGCACAGGAGTTGTGATAGGGGAATTCTGCAAGAAATAACAACACCAGCAATGCAACCAAAGTGGATTTCCGGATGAGAGTACCTGTGGAACAAGGGGACCAAGTCCAAGAGTCGCGACAAAGTCGAGATTTGGCAGATGCCCAGGAAATGCCGGCTGAGGGTGCAAAGAAGCTGCCACTGGATGGTAGAAGCTGGGGATTCTACAAGAACGAAGAGGGCTAGAAACTTCCCCTATGGAGGATGGATGTCCCACGTCGTGAAGAAGCTTGCAGAGGTGTTCCCACGCAGAAAGACCGCAAACAAGCCTTGCTAGCTGCAAGGGTTGCGGTTAGGGTTTTTGGATGCTGCTGTGGCCCAGGAGGGACCAGAATGTCACCAATTGTGTGAGGAGACAGAGGGGGCGCCCAGCAAGACAGGGAGCCCTCACAGAACCAGACAGCACCCGCAGAAGTGCCAGAACAGGCACTACAAAGAAGAGTAAACCGGAGCTCATCTGAAGTCACAAAAGGAGATCCCACGACGCCGGAGGACAACTCAGGAGGTTGTGCACTGCAGGTTAGAGTGTAGGGGACCCAGGCTTGGTTGTGCACAAAAGAAATCCTGGAAGAGTGCACAGGAGCCGGAGTAGCTGCAAATCACGTGGTACCCAGCAATGCAGTCTAGCATGGGGAGGCAAGGACTTACCTCCACCAAACTTGGACTGAAGAGTCACTGGACTGTGGGAGTCACTTGGACAGAGTTGCTGAGTTCCAGGGACCACGCTCGTCATGCTGAGAGGGGACCCAGAGGACGGGTGATGCAGTCTTTTGTTGCCTGCGGTTGCAGGGGGAAGATTCCGTCGACCCACGGGAGATTTCTTCTGAGCTTCTAGTGCAGAGAGGAGGCAGACTACCCCCACAGCATGCACCACCAGGAAAACAGTCAAGAAGGCGGCAGGATCAGCGATACAAGGTTGCAGTAATCGTCTTTGCTACTTTGTTGCAGTTTTGCAGGAGTCCTGAGCAGTCAGCGGTCGATTCCGCGGCAGAAGGTGAAGAGAGAGATGCAGAGGAACTCTGATGAGCTCTTGCATTCGTTATCTAAAGAATTTCCCAAAGCAGAGACCCTAAATAGCCAGAAAAGGAGGTTTGGCTACCTAGGAAGGAGGATAGGCTAGCAACACAGGTAAGAGCCTATCAGAAGGAGTCTCTGACGTCACCTGCTGGCACTGGCCACTCAGAGCAGTCCAGTGTGCCAGCAGCTCTTCTGTTTCCAAGATGGCAGAGGTCTGGAGCACACTGGAGGAGCTCTGGGCACCTCCCCTGGGAGGTGCAGGTCAGGGGAGTGGTCACTCCCCTTTCCTTTGTCCAGTTTCGCGCCAGAGCAGGGCTGGGGGATCCCTGAACCGGTGTAGACTGGCTTATGCAGAGATGGGCACCAGCTGTGCCCATCAAAGCATTTCCAGAGGCTGGGGGAGGCTACTGCTCCCCAGCCCTGACACCTTTTTTTCAAAGGGAGAAGGTGTAACACCCTCTCTCTGAGGAAGTCCTTTGTTCTGCCTTCCTGGGCCAAGCCTGGCTGGACCCCAGGAGGGCAGAAACCTGTCTGAGGGGTTGGCAGCAGCAGCAGCTGCAGTGAAACCCCAGGAAAGGCAGTTTGGCAGTACCCGGGTTCTGTGCTAGAGACCCGGGGGATCATGGAATTGTCTCCCCAATGCCAGAATGGCATACAATTCCATGATCTTAGACATGTTACATGGCCATTTTCGGAGTTACCATTGTGACGCTATACATAGGTAGTGACCTATGTATAGTGCACGTGTGTAATGGTGTCCCCGCACTCACAAAGACCGGGGAATTTGCCCTGAACGATGTGGGGGCACCTTGGCTAGTGCCAGGGTGCCCACACACTAAGTAACTTAGCACCCAACCTTTACCAGGTAAAGGTTAGACATATAGGTGACTTATAAGTTACTTAAGTGCAGTGGTAAATGGCTGTGAAATAACGTGGACGTTATTTCACTCAGGCTGCAGTGGCAGGCCTGTGTAAGAATTGTCAGAGCTCCCTATGGGTGGCAAAATAAATGCTGCAGCCCATAGGGACCTCCTGGAACCCCAATACCCTGGGTACCTCAGTACCATATACTAGGGAATTATAAGGGTGTTCCAGTATGCCAATGTGAATTGGTTAAATTGGTCACTAGCCTGTTAGTGACAATTTGGAAAGAGAGAGCATAACCACTGAGGTTCTGGTTAGCAGAGCCTCAGTGAGACAGTTAGGCATCACACAGGGAACACATACATATGGGTCACAAACTTATGAGCACTGGGGTCCTGGCTAGCAGGGTCCCAGTGACACATAACAAACATACTGGAAACATAGGGTTTTCACTATGAGCACTGGGCCCTGGCTATCAGGATCCCAGTGAGACAGTGAAAACACCCTGACATACACTCAGAAACAGGCCAAAAGTGGGGGTAACAAGGCTAGAAAGAGGCTACTTTCTCACACTTCCCCTTTGGAGGATGGATGTCCCACGTCGTGAAGAAGCTTCCAGAGGGGTTCCCACGCAGAAAGACCGCAAACAAGCCTTGCTAGCTGCAAGGGTCGCGGTTAGGGTTTTTGGCTGCTGCTGTGGACCAGGATGTCGCCAATTGCGTGAGGAGACAGAGGGGGCGCCCAGCAAGACAGGGAGCCCTCACAGAAGCAGGCAGCACCCGCAGAAGTGCCGGAACAGGCACTACGACGAAGAGTGAACCAGAGCTCACCCGAAGTCACAAAAGGAGATCCCACGACGCCGGAGGACAACTCAGGAGGTTGTGCACTGCAGGTTAGAGTGTCGGGGACCCAGGCTTGGCTGTGCACAAAGGAAATCCTGGAAGAGTGCACAGGAGCCGGAGCAGCTGCAAATCACGCGGTACCCATCAATGCAGTCTAGCGTGGGGAGGCAAGGACTTACCTCCACCAAACTTGGACTGAAGAGACACTGGACTGTGGGAGTCACTTGGACAGAGTTGCTGAGTTCCAGGGACCACGCTCGTCGTGCTGAGAGGGGACCCAGAGGACCGGTGATGCAGTCTTTTGTTGCCTGCGGTTGCAGGGGGAAGATTCTGTCAACCCACTGGAGATTTCTTCGGAGCTTCTAGTGCAGAGAGGAGGCAGACTACCCCCACAGCATGCACCACCAGGAAGACAGTTGAGAAGGCGGCAGGATCAGCGATACAAGGTTGCAGTAGTCGTCTTTGCTACTTTGTTGCAGTTTTGCAGGAGTCCTGAGCAGTCAGCAGTTGATTCCGCGGCAGAAGGTGAAGAGAGAGATGCAGAGGAACTCTGATGAGCTCTTGTATTCGTTATCTAAAGAATTCCCCAAAGCAGAGACCCTAAATAGCCAGAAAAGGAGGTTTGGCTACCTAGGAATGAGGATAGGCTAGCAACACAGGTAAGAGCCTATCAGAAGGAGTCTCTGACGTCACCTGCTGGCACTGGCCACTCAGAGCAGTACAGTGTGCCAGCAGCACCTCTGTTTCCAAGATGGCAGAGGTCTGGAGCACACTGGAGGAGCTCTGGGCACCTCCCCTGGGAGGTGCAGGTCAGGGGAGTGGTCCCTCCCCTTTCCTTTGTCCAGTTTTGCGCCAGAGCAGGGCTGGGGGATCCCTGAACCTGTGTAGACTGGCTTATGCAGAGATGGCACCATCTGTGCCCATCAAAGCATTTCCAGAGGCTGGGGGAGGCTACTCCTCCCCAGCCCTGACACCTTTTTCCAAAGGGAGAGGGTGTAACACCCTCTCTCTGAGGAAGTCCTTTGTTCTGCCTTCCTGGGCCAAGCCTGGCTGGACCCCAGGAGGGCAGAAACCTGTCTGAGGGGTTGGCAGCAGCAGCAGTGAAACCCCAGAAAGGCAGTTTAGCAGTACCCGGGTTCTGTGCTTGAGACCCGGGGGATCATGGAATTGTCTCCCCAATGCCAGAATGGCATTGGGGTGACAATTCCGTGATCTTAGACATGTTACATGGCCATGTTCGGAGTTACCATTGTGACGCTATACATAGGTAGTGACCTATGTATAGTGCACGGCTGTAATGGTGTCCCCGCACTCACAAAGTCCGGGGAATTTGCCCTGAAGGATGTGGGGGCACCTTGGCTAGTGCAAGGGTGCCCACATACTAAGTAACTTAGCACCCAACCTTTACCAGGTAAAGGTTAGACATATAGGTGACTTATAAGTTACTTAAGTGCAGTGGTAAATGGCTGTGAAATAACGTGGACGTTATTTCACTCAGGATGCAGTGGCAGGCCTGTGTAAGAATTGTCAGAGCTCCCTATGGGTGGCAAAAGAAATGCTGCAGCCCATAGGGATCTCCTGGAACCCCAATACCCTGGGTACCTCAGTACCATATACTAGGGAATTATAAAGGTGTTCCAGTATGCCAATGTGAATTGGTGAAATTGGTCACTAGCCTGTTAGTGACAATTTGGAAAGCAAAGAGAGAGCATAACCACTGAGGTTCTGGTTAGCAGAGCCTCAGTGAGACAGTTAGTCATCACACAGGGAACACATACAGGGCACACTTATGAGCACTGGGGCCCTGGCTGGCAGGGTCCCAGTGACACATACACTAAAACAACACATATACAGTGAAATATGGGGGTAACATGACAGGCAAGATGGTACTTTCCTACACCATGAGAATGGATGTAGACGGAGGCTTGAGTAGGAAAAGAAGGTGGCAATTCTCTATTTGGCATAAACCAACACCTAGAGGCAATGAAGCTGACAAGTCTGATAACTCAATAACATACATGTGACACACAGGTGGGCCATAGGCCTGGAAGAATGCCCATCTGAAGGACTGGAGAAATTAACACAAAACAAGATCACAAAGTGAATTCATCAAAAGGCAGGCACGTCACATCAAAATTGCCACAACACAGACACACTAATTGTAGCCTGTTTCATTGCAGAGGAAGATGGATATCCTGCCGATATGCCTGTCCCAGATTTCCCTGATGACATGGATGACGAGCCGATAAACATTCCCCAGGAGACTATCCAAAAGGTCCTTGACACCCTCCAGACCCCACCTTCAGTCACAAGGAGGAGCACAGAACAAGCAGCCATTGCAGAGGATCCACCCACCACCCCAATTGTAAGACCTGCCAGCTCCAATACAGCTGAGGACTCAGACGACACTGGCACCAGCTTTGAGAGAACTGTAGTTGTAGTACAGCGGGAGCTGGCCAAGGAGGTGCGGGTGGGGATGCAAACTATGGCAGCCAGCCTTGAGAGGATGCGTTCGTGCATGATGTCATCTGCAGA
This sequence comes from Pleurodeles waltl, assembly GCF_031143425.1. Lineage (NCBI taxonomy): Eukaryota > Metazoa > Chordata > Amphibia > Caudata > Salamandridae > Pleurodeles > Pleurodeles waltl. The sequence continues at coordinate 147,785,113 of NC_090446.1, forward strand.
TCAGGCAGCAGCTATGCAAGCCCTAACATCCATACTGCAAGGACTACAAGAAACTGTCAAGGAATTCACCACTACAGTAAGGGAGTTGCCACAACACCTCGCACCCCAAACCTTCCAGTGCACGCACGAATGCAATCATGACTCCCTCAGGGCTGACCTGGCTGCCTACCATCGTGATGTGGCTGCTATTCTCAAGAACCAGCAGACCCTCCTTGCTGCAGTACTGCCCTTAAGACCTTCACAGGGAGCAGCGACCGGGATGTCTGACTCCACGTCTTCTAACACTGAGGTGTGTGTTGCCCCTTCACAACCAGCAACAACAAGGACAAAGCAGGCAACACACACATCAGAAGAAAAAGACATGGAACAGATCACATTCACACGGAAGAGTACCCGGAAGCACTAGTTCCTGCACCATGGCCTACTTTGACCAAGGTCCTACGTTTTGTCAAATGCCAGTCTTACAACAACTATACTCAATGACTGTTCTGCTAACCACTGTATAACTTGTCAGCATGTCCAGTTAATGTCTCTCTCCTACTAATCGGCAAATCCTGTCCCTTTGCACTGTCTGTTACATCACCCCAGCATGTCAGTAGCATTATCTACACCCCTTCTGTAGGATCACCATGTAAGATTTCACTAGAATGGACTCAGCAAACATGGACAATGTACATATTGCACTACAGCACCTATCAATAAATAGCACTTGCACACCAAATATGTCTCTGTGTAATTTGACACATCAACTGTGCAGTAGATAACACAAATGTGCCTGTGTGACAATCATGTAGCTTGTCAATACAACTGTTCTGACATCATGTAGTCAGATCCATCTGCACAGTGGCCAGGATTGCATCATAGCCTGCCCATCCTGAGGAGAATAACTGATGAAGTGAGAAACCACACACCATCATGCTGTGTTGGACAGAATAATGCTTCATCAAGAGAAATCAAAGTCAACTAATAGTGGCTGAGAAATGTTGTCACCATGCAATACTAACACATTGAACTGTGCAGTCTAATCTAAGCAAACACTACAAAACACAGCATCAAACAACCTTTCTGAGTAAACATCCAAATAGGTAATCATGCAGAATTTTTGCACAAATGATCTATGTCAGTAATGAAGACAAGAAGACAAGAGTGTTAACAAGACCTCATCTTCAAAGATGTCCCTGAACATCAAACTGCAGTCCGACCTAAAAATGTCCCCACAATACCAAGTCTAGAAGTACACTTTGTGACGTAGAAAACATACTCATCAACAAAAATCCTTTGTGATCCATGTCAACTCCGATTGGTGGTTCTAACAAATGGTGGATACTTACCAAGGTAGCACTGGGGTAGCTGCCATTTTACACCTCAGTTTGTTTTTGTTTGTAGCATAGGACACAAATGTCATAGAACAACAATCATCTACACTGATGGCAAGGCCATGATCAAGTAGCAGTTAACACATAATGCAAAGGGTTATCTATATATTTATTCAAAACTAATCACACCAGAGGCAACTAAGGGAAAAGTCATACCTACACTAATCTAACCTGACTACTCATTACCCACAACTGTCCCTAACTAACCTAAGCTAAACTTACTCTTCACATATAACGAATCGATCTAAACATCAACCCCCCACCCACCATTATGAGACAGGACACATGCAGGACAACACATACTAACCTACACACATACTATACTATCCTAAACAATCACACACAGGAACCCCAACATTGACACCCACCCGCACACATAATAAGGAAAAGTAGAAAGAATCAGGACCCCCCACCGTCCTCCCTAACACTAACTAAACTAACAACCTATACTAACCTAACACTAATCCCCCAAGCCCACTAATCATGATAACAAGGAAAGAGGAGGGAGGGGAGGGAATTATGTCCATTGAATACATCATTCCTAGAGGTTGGCCCTCCGGAGGGTCCGCCTGATAGACCTGACCCGCTTCTTGATGTAGCCGACATCCTGGCTAAGATTGTTCACCTTCCTTATAACTTTGTCCATTTTGCGTTCCAAAGCCAGGAATGCCGCAGGGTCGATTGGTGGTGCTGCTGCTGTTTGGGTCCCGGCAGAGGTGCTCTGTGGGCGTGTTGAGCCTAGCCCACTGGACTGTCCTGCAGCTGTCACACTGCTGGGTCCTGGGTGTGCTGCAGAGGCAGGGACAATTGCCCCCGCTGTGGTTGGGGCCACCTGGGGAGAACTGGTGGTTGTGGTTGTGGTGGCTGTAGTGGGCAACCTTGGGCCACCCTGTGGTGAAGCCCACCATGCTTCGGAGGCCCGATCCGACTGGTATTTACGGGCCATCCTTCGGAACCCCGACTGCACCTGCAGGATGTGTCGGTACCTCATGGCCCACCTCTCAAATTCATGCCTCTGTGCGGCAGTCATGTTTGCAGCTGTGAAGACAAAGGGCAAGTGTGGAATAGCACAAGTGGTCAATCTGACAATATATCTACTGTACTTGTAACAGCTCATATCACCATACAGATCATTGAAAGTCTCAGAGGAAGTATATGGAAAGCCTGCCTACAAAGGTCATCTCACACATAGCACATACAAAATCTACATGATGGATAACAACTGGCAATAACTTGTCATCAAAGTACTGACAGTTGCAGCTAACAATCATGCTGCACCTCCTCTGCCTATTGCCTGGACTACATATGTCAGTGTATGTGATAACAATCACAAACTTCAAGGTCTGCAATTTGTAATGAGATTTGCTAGTATAGTACTCATGTGCCATAACTGAGTGTGTACACTAGGTTCAAAACCATATTTAATATATTCACAAGTATGTGTAACATGCTGGTTGCTTCAGTCCTAGGTACCCTATTCACAAACCCATGCCTGTGTTTGAGGGGGGGGGGGTGGACAAGAACAACAAACAATCCCAAAATAGATGCACACCCAGGAGTGTATAGAAAGCTCAACATGTTTTTGGCTCCACACACACACTACCAGTAAGGGCTATCAACAAATTGGAGTCAGCTAAACCTTGTCCTATCCAAGGGCAACATCACATACTTCCAGTGAGGCATAATTTTCAACAGGCACAGAGGAGCAAGAACACCCATGATCATGAATAGCATGCACACGTAGGCCGTTGCACTCTATTCCCACACACTTCTAGTACAACTTGTGGAAGTACATGCTCCCAGAAGATCCAACCTACAGTGTACTCAGTACATCGGTTAATAGGGAAGCAGCAGTCTTCAGACAAGCCATTTGCAGAAGCTATCTGGGAGAATGTCAGTCTGACATGCAGACTCAGTCCGAGACAAGTCACAGTGCAACTCTTATTGTAACTAGTGTGGCCTACAAACCCAAAATCAGACAAATGGATAAGCATTGGTCAACTCAAAATAATGTGATAACTGAAATCCCACTAATGGAACAAGACTAATGATTGGGCAGCGCATCACACCTTGCAATGTGTTCAACACACAGGAGTCCATCACACATCACCAGCAAACACAAAACATACCACACATGTCAACACTCACTGTAGGTGTCGGGGTCCTCAAAACAAGCCACCTCTCCCACTGTGTACGGTGCAGGTCTACCTGTAAAGCATGTAAGGAAGAATATGCTCAGAATCCGTGCACTGACAAACAATTTCAAATACAAATACAATGTGATAAGCTGACATGAGTAATGAAACACTTTCAGACATGCTCATAATGCATGGAATAATTCCTGGGCAACATTTACACAGGATGGGTCTCCTGCTACAGTTACACACACTTCTACACACATGCAGTGGCCCTGACTGTCATGTGGTGGCAAACATGCACCTCCATTAGTGTGCAGCAACAATATAGGTGTGTATTCATCTCATCATGTGCATCCAAGAGAGACATCCAAAAGCTGGTTACTTGAGGACTGCATGACCTGTCAAACAGCCTATGTGGTCATTACACATTTGTGACAGTTAGGTACATGGTACAGAGGGCCAGGTACTTTGGCAATACCTCATGTTGTTACAGTTTCATAAATTGATGTGTCCAAACAATGGTGATTGGCACCAAACATAGATGTTTGCACCCTAGTCCATACCTTTGGACTGCCATCCCTAATCGGATTTTGGCACAAGTAACAAAAAATACCTGTCTAAGATGTTAGCTGAGGGCACCTGACTCCTTTACAAATATAGTTCATGTTCAGATCTGGCATGTATCAATAAAATATGAAGGAGCGCATTTATCCCGAACAGGCATAGCACTTCCGTGAACACTTTCCCGTCACACTCACCAGACACACATGAGACATATGTCTGGGCCACATTGCTATCATCAATTGACGTGAAGGCAGCACTCATTTTCAGCATCATGTAGGGTTTCCGATGTCAGTCTAGCTATAGCGTCAACATATGTAGGTATGATGTTACTACATCCATACTTCACTGGCAATTGTGACCTGTAGAGTCCTGATTGCGTCATTAATGTTTCGCTTGTCTGACACAAAGGCGGCACTACATTACATTCAGCAACAAGCAACCTGTAAGTGTGGAAAACATGAGCTGCCTGACTGCTAGCATTTGTAATCCTTCACATAGTGCATCAATTACCCTGTATGTTTCCCTAGCATTACACACAGTCAGCTACTTATCTGGCAGATTGGGTACCAATCATCTCATGTCACTAAACAGCTTTTAATTGTGCATATTTACATGATCTGTACTCACCAACATGGCCACCAATCATGATTCCCAGGTGGTCCAGCAGATCTTGCTCCCTGGAGATCAGGTCAGCCCAGCGGTGCTTCAATTGATGCTCATTCCATTGGCTCCCATACAGACGCACCAAGTGATGGCGCACCTTCCCCCACCGGACTTTTCGGGCCTCCGTGTGATACCCCTGTATCACCCTACCCCCAGCCTCCAGCATCAGTGGGAGGAAATGGCAAACCAGCCATATGAACCCCCCCCAATTCCTCCTCACCCATCCTGGAAAGACGTGGCCTACCAGACATACAGGCACAGAAAAAGGGGAAAAAGTAGTAGTAAAAAGAAAACAAAAGGGGGAAATGGGGAAAGTTTGAGTGAGGAAATACAAAGAAAACTTAACAAATAGAAGAGCCCAACTATCCCCTATATAACAGTACCCACAACAGACTCCCACAGACAATAAATACAACACTGGACTGGACAAATTTATACAACACACACTCAGACAGTATTCTACAACAATATATTGATGACAAAACAACAAGTAAGATGGCACTCTGGACACAAAAGCACAAATTCACAGGACAACACTTTGCACACAGCCACACAGTCTAGAATAATCAGAGACTGCAAAGTGAAAGTGAAAGTACACCCACTGTACAGATTCTGTAAACAAGATATACTATTACATCACATCCTGCATAACACGGCCGCCGTTTTTTTTCCATTATGCGTCATATTTTCACACATACAGGTTGTGCGTCATATTTTTTGACGCACAGGAGTGCAAATAATGCAGAGTCAAAAGATTTTTAATAATTGGTAAATAATATTTGTTTGCAGCATGATTTACAGTTCCAGAGGTGAAAATTAAGCCGCAGCCAAATATTATTTCTATTTATAAAAACATTTTTTGACTCTGCAAAGGTGCCACCACATCGTTCATGGCAAATTCCCCGGACTTTGTGAGTGCGGGGACACTATTACACGCGTGCACTATACATAGGTCACTACCTATGTATAGCGTCACAATGGTAACTCCGAACATGGCCAGGTAACATGTCTAAGATCATGGAATTTTCACCCCAATACCATTATGGCATTGGGGGGACAATTCCATGATCCCCCGGGTCTCTAGCACAGACCCGGGTACTGACAAACTGCCTTTCCGGGGTTTCCACTGCAGCTGCTGCTGCTGCTGCTGCCAACCCCTCCGACAGGATTCTGCCCTCCTGGGGTCTGGGCAGCCCTGGCACAGGAAGGTAGAACAAAGGATTTCCTCTGAGAGAGGGTGTTACACCCTCTCCCTTTGGAAATAGGTGTGAAGGGCTGGGAAGAAGTAGCCTCCCCCAGCCTCTGGAAGTGCTTTGATTGGCACAGATGGTGCCCATCTCTGCATAAGCCAGTCTACACTGGTTCAGGGTTTCCCCAGCCCTGCTCTGGTGTGAAACTGGACAAAGGAAAGGGGAGTAACCACTCCCCTGACCATCACCTCCCGGGGGAGGTGCCCAGAGCTCCTCCAGTGTGTCCCAGACCTCTGCCATCTTCGAAACAGAGGTGTTGGGGGCACACTGGACTGCTCTGAGTGGACAGTGCCAGCAGGTGACATCAGAGACCCCCTCTGATAGGTTCTTACCTCTTTTGGTAGCCAATACTTTTTTCTTGGTAGCCAAACCTACTTTTCTGGCTATTTAGGGTCTCTCCTCTGGGGTATTCTTCAGATAACGAATGCAAGAGCTCACCAGAGTTCCTCTGCACTTCCCTCTTCGACTTCTGCCAAGAATCGACCGATGACTGCTCCAGGACGCCTGCAAAACCGCAACAAAGTAGCAAGATACCTACCAGCAACATTGTAGTGCCTCATCCTGCCGGCTTCCTCGACTGTTTCCTGGTGGTGCATGATCTGGGGGCTGTCTGCTTTCACCCTGCACTGGAAGCCAAAAAGAAATCTCCTGTGGGTCGACGGAATCTTCCCCCTGCTAATGCAGGCACCAAAAGACTGCATCACCGGTCCTCTGGGTCCCCTCTCATCCTGATGGGCTTGGTCCCTGGAACACAGGTGCTATATCCAAGTGACTCCCACAGTCCAGTGATCTTTCAGTCCAAGTTTGGTGGAGGTAAGTCCTTGCCTCCCCACGCTAGACTGCAAACCTGTGTACTGCGTGATTTGCAGCTGCTCTGGCTTCTGTGCACTTCTCCAAGGATTCCTTTGCGCACAGCCTAGCCTGGGTCCCTAGCACTCCGTCCTGCAGTGCTCAACCCTCTGAGTTGGACTTCGACATCGTGGGACCCTCCTTTGTGACTCTGAGCCAGCTCCGGTTCACAAATCTTCTAAGTGCCTGCTCCGGTACTTCTGCGGGTGCAAAAACCTCTACCGCAAACCTTGCAGCTAGCAAGGCTTGTTTGTGGTATTTCTGCGAGGGAACACTTCTGCAACCTTCAGCATGACGTGGGACATCTTCCATCCAAAGGAGAAGTTCCTAGCTCTCTTTGTTGCTGCAGAATTCTAGGCTTCTTCCACCTGGAGGCAGCCTTCTTGCACCTTCATCCGGGATTTGCTGTGCTCCTCCCTCCCACCCCGGACACTATCGCGACTCTTGGACTTGGTCCCCTTGCCTTGCAGGTCCTCAGGTCCAGGAATCCGTCTTTAGTGCTTTGCTGGTGTTGTGGTTCTTGCAGAATCCCCCTATCACGATTATTGTGTACTTTTGGGGTAGTAGGGGTACTTTACTCCTACTTTTCAGGGTCTTGGGCACCCTGACTGTTTTCTTACAGTCCCAGCGACCCTCTACAAGCTCCCATAGGTCTGGGGTCCATTCGTGATTCGCATTCCACTTTTGGAGTATATGGTTTGTGTTGCCCCTAGACCTATGTTCACCTATTGCATCCTATTGTAATTCTACACTGTTTGCATTACTTTTCTTACTGTTACTTACCTGTTTTGGGTTTGTATACATATGCCTTGTGTATATTACTTACCTTCTAACTGAGGGTACTCACTGAGATACTTTTGGCATATTGTCCTAAAAATAAAGTACCTTTATTTTTTAGTAACTCTGAGTATTGTGTTTTCTTATGATATTGTGCTATAGATATACGTGGTATGGTAGGAGCTTTGCATGTCTCCTAGTTCAGCCTAAGCTGCTTTGCCATATCTACCTCCTATCAGCCTAAGCTACTAGAAACACCTCTATTCTGCTAATAAGGGATAACTGGATCTGGCATAGGGTGTAAGTACCACAAGGTATCCATTATAAGCCAGGCCAGCCTCCTAAAATATGGCGCAACCACAGTGTTGTTAGGTAGGATTGGGCGACGCAAGAAAAGTGGCACTTCGGGACCAATGTGACACTTTCTTGTAAATATGCCCCTAGTTCTATACCTCAGATTCCTTACTGACCCACCCATCGTCCCGATTCAGTGAGCAGAATACGGGGACAGGGCTGTTTCCCTTTCAGGACCCTAGTCTTCCACAGCAGTGGTCAGTGTTCTTCGTGGCTTTCTGCTCTTGGTGTGGAAAATTGCAGAAAGAAACTGACATTAGTGCTCTGGGGTGGTGCATATCTAGGCACTTCCAGCATAGACAACACCAACGATGCCAAGCTGATTTGACTTTTCGGACACATCAAATAAAGAGCATCTGTATCAGGAGTTAACCAACTTCTCCAGATCAGCATAAATTCAAGTGCAGGCTTTGCATCCATGCTGTTGTCCATCTTCTGCTCAACATCTTTTTGTGCCCTGTATATGACACTAAGGTCCACATTTAGAGTTTTTGGTGCAAAACTGCGCTAACGCAGTTTTGCGTCAAAAACATTACCACCAGCTTGCGTCATTCTCAGACACATGCCGGACGTCATATTTATAGCATGGCGCAAGCCGGCTGTAAGTCCCGGCTAGCGTCCAGAAAAACGTCTTAGGAAAGATAGGAGTCATGCCCACCACCCCAATGGCCAGCACAGGGGACAAGTGTCCCCTGGGCATGGCCATTGCACCCTGTGCCATGCAAGGGGCCCCAAGTTAGGGACCCCGATGGCAAAAAAAAAAAAAAAATACTGACCTGGATTTACCTGGGATGGGGTCCCCCATCCTCCGGTGTCTCTCTGATGGGGGTGTTCCTGGGGTTTGGGGAGGGCACCTGTGGATCCATTTCATGGTGTTTAACCATGGAAATGGGTCCACAGGTACCTTAACGCCTGGTCAAACCCATGCATTAAATAATGGTGCTAAGCAGGCTTAGTCAAAAACTTTACCGCCGGCTTGCGTCATTCTCAGACACATGCCGGGGCTCATATTTATAGTATGGCGCAAGCCTGCAGAAGGTGCCGGCTAGAGTCCAGAAAAAAGACGCTAGCCAGGAGGGGATGGCGGTAGGGAAGGAGGGGGTTGTGCGTCAAAAAATTACACTAGCCGGGTTAGAGGCAAAAAATATGCTGCCAACCAGACTAGCGCCATTTTCTGGCGCACAACCACCAAAAACATGACTCCTGTCTTAGGAAAGACAGGAGTCATGCCCACCACCCCAATGGCCAGCACGGGGGACAAGTGCACCCTGGGCATGGCCATTGCACCCTGTGCCATGCAGGGGGCCCCACGTTAGGGACCTCAATGGCAAAAAGAAAATTGTAAATACTTACCTGGATTTACCTGGGATGGGGTCCCCCATCCTCGAGTGTCCCTCTGGTGGGGGTGGGGGTGTTCCTGGAGCTTGGGGAGGGCACCTATGGACCCATTCCATGGTGTTTAACCATGAAATGGGTCCACAGGTACCATAATGCCTGGTCAGATCCATGCGTTAAATAAGGGCGCTAAGCAGGCTTAGCGCCATTATTTAGGCCCACCTGCGTGTCATTTTTGCACGGGGGATAAATATAGCACTATGGGGATAGCGTCATTGTTTGGATTGGAACGTCTACCTTTCATCTTATTGACGCAAGGTAGGTTCACGCATCCAAAAAATGGTGCAAACTCCAATATTTTGACGCTAGATGTGTGTGAGAAAGTAGCCTCTTTCTAGCCTTGTTATCCCCACTTTTGGCCTGTTTGTGAGTATATGTCAGGGTGTTTTCACTGTCTCACTTGGATCCTGCTAGCCAGGGCCCAGTGCTCATAGTGAAAACCCTATGTTGTCAGTATGTTTGTTATGTGTCACTGGGACCCTGCTAGCCAGGACCCCAGTGCTCATAAGTTTGTGGCCTATATGTATGTGTTCCCTGTGTGATGCCTAACTGTCTCACTGAGGCTCTGCTAACCAGAACCTAAGTGGTTATGCTCTCTCTGCTTTCCAAATGGTCACTAACAGGCTAGTGACCAATTTCACCAATTCACATTGGCATACTGGAACACCCTTATAATTCCCTAGTATATGGTACTGAGGTACCCAGGGTAATGGGGTTCCAGGAGATCCCTGTGGGCTGCAGCATTTCTTTTGCCTCCCATAGGGAGATCTGACAAATCTTACACAGGCCTGCCAGTGCAGCCTGAGTGAAATAACGTCCACGTTATTTCACAGCCATTTACCACTGCACTTAAGTAACTTATAAGCCACCTATATGTCTAACCTTCACCTGGTGATGGTTGGGTGCAAAGATACTAAGGCCCATATTTATACTTTTTGACGCTAAACTGCGCTAACGCAGTTTAGCGTCAAAAAATTTAGCGCCGTCTAACGCCATTCTGAAGCGCCATGCAGGCGCCATATTTATGGAATGGCGTTAGCCGGCGCTAGCAGACCGGCGCTGCCTGGTGTGCGTGGAAAAAAACCACGTAGACCAGGCAGCGCCGGCGTAGGGGGAAAATGGCGTTAGGGCGTCTTAAAATGGGGCAAGTCAGGTTGAGGCAAAAAAATCGCCTCAACCCGATTTGCGCCATTTTTTTCGACGCCCAGACGCCATTTAAATGACTCCTGTCTTAGTAAAGACAGGAGTCATGCCCCCTTGCCCAATGGCCATGCCCAGGGGACTTATGTCCCCTGGGCATGGTCATTGGGCATAGTGGCATGTAGGGGGGCACAAATAAGGCCCCCCTATGCCACCAAAAAAAAATTAAAAAAATTAAAAATTATACTTACCTGAACTTACCTGAATGTCCCTGGGATGGGTCCCTCCATCCTTGGGTGTCCTCCTGGGGTGGGCAAGGGTGGCAGGGGGGGTCCCTGGGGGCATGGGAGGGCACCTGTGGGCTCATTTTGAGCCCACAGGCCCCTTAACGCCTACCCTGACCCAGGCGTTAAAAAGTGGCGCAAATGCGGGGTTTTTTGACCCGCCACCTCCCGGGCGTGATTTTTGCCCGGGAGTATAAATACGACGCATTTGCGTCGCCGTCATTTTTTTAGACGGGAACGCCTTCCTTGCATCTCATTAACGCAAGGAAGGCGTTCACGCAAAAAAATGACGCTATTTGCCCATACTTTGGCGCTAGACGCGTCTAACGCCAAAGTATAAATATGGCGTTAGTTTTGCGCCGAATTTGCGTCGAAAAAAACGACGCTAATTCGGCGCAAACGGAGTATAAATACGGGCCTAAGTGTGTGGGCACCCTGGCACTAGCCAAGGTGCCCCAACATCGTTCAGGGCAAATTCCCCGGACTTTGTGAGTGCGGGGACACCATTACACACGTGCAGTATACATAGGTCACTACCTATGTATAGCGTTACAATGGTAACTCCGAACATGGCCATGTAACATGTCTAAGATCATGGAATTGTCACCCCAATGCCATTCTGGCATTGGGGAGACAATTCCATGAGCCCCCGGGTCTCTAGCACAGAACCCGGGTACTGCCAAACTGCCTTTCCGGGGTCTCCACTGCAGCTGCTGCCAACCCCTCAGACCGGTTTCTGCCCTCCTGGGGTCCAGGCAGCCCTGGCCCAGGAAGGCAGAACAAAGGATTTCCTCTGAGAGAGGGTGTGACACCCTCTCCCTTTGGAAATAGGTGTGATGGCTTGGGAGGAGAAGCCTCCCCCAGCCTCTGGAAATGCTTTGATGGGCACAGATGCTGCCCATCTCTGCATAAGCCAGTCTACACCAGTTTAGGGATCCCCCAGCCGTGCTCTGGCGTGAAAATGGACAAAGAAAAGGGGAGTGACCACTCCCCTGATCTGCACCTCCCAGGGGAGGTGCCCAGAGCTCCTCCAGTGTGCCCCAGACCTCTGCCATCTTGGAAACAGAGGTGTTGCTGGCACACTGGACCGCTCTGAGTGGCCAGTGCCATCAGGTGACGTCAGAGACTCCTTCTGATAGGCTCTTACCTTTCTTACTAGCCTATCCTCCTTCCTAGGTAGCCAAACCTCATTTTCTGGCTATTTAGGGTCTCTTCTTTGGGGAATTCTTCAGATACCGAATGGAAGAGCTCACCAGAGTTCCTCTGCATCTCCCTCTTCACCTTCTGCCAAAGGATCTACCGCTGACTGCTCAGGACGCCTGCAAAACCGCAACAAAGTAGCAAAGACGACTACTGCAACCTTGAATCGCTTCATCCTGCCGGCTTTCTCGACTGTTTCCTGGTGGTGCATGCTCTGGGGGTAGCCGGCCTCCCTTCTGCACCAGAAGCTCTGAAGAAATCTCCTGTGGGTTGACGGAATCTTCCCCCTGCAACCTCTGGTCCCCTCTCAGCACGATGAGCGTGGTCCCTGGAACTCAGCAACTCTGTCCAAGTGACTCCCACAGTCCAGTGACTCTTCAGTCCATGTTTGGTGGAGGTAAGTCCTTCCCTCCCCACGCTATACTGCATTGCTGGGTACCGCGTGATTTGCAGCTGCTCCGGCTCCTGTGCACTCTTCCAGGATTTCCTTCGTGCACAGCCAAGCCTGGGTCCCCGACACTCTAACCTGCAGTGCACAACCTTCTGAGTTGTCCTCCGGCGTCGTGGGACTCCCTTTTCTGACTTCGGGTGGACTCCGGTTCACTCCTCTTCTAAGTGCCTGATCTGGTACTTCTGCGGGTGCTGCCTGCTTCTGTGAGGGCTCCCTGATTTGCTGGGCACCCCCTCTGTCTCCTCATCTAAGTGGTGACATCCTGGTCCCTCCTGGGCCAAAGCAGCACCCAAAAACCCTAACCGCAACCCTTGCAGCTAGCAAGGCTTGTTTGCGGTCTTTCTGTGTGAGAACACCTCTGCAAACTTCTTCACGACGTGGGACATCCATCCTCCAAAGCTGAAGTTCCTAGTCCTCTTAGTTCTTGCAAACACCAAGCTTCTTCCATCCAGTGGCAGCTCCTTTGCACCCTCAGCGGGCATTTCCTGGGCATCTGCCCACTCTCGACACTGTTGCGACTCTTGGAATTGGTCCCCTTGTCTTACAGGTACTCAGGTCCGGAAATCCACTGTTGTTGCTTTGCTGGTGTTGGTTTTCCTTGCAGAATCCCCCTATCACGACTTCTGTGCTCTCTGTGGGTTGTAGGTGCACTTTACACCTACCTTTCAGGGTCTTGGGGTGGGCTATTTTTCTAACCCTCACTGTTTTCCTACAGTCCCAGCGACCCTCTACAAGCTCACATAGGTTTGGGGTCCATTTGTGGTTCGCATTCCACTTTTGGAGTATATGGTTTGTGTTGCCTCTATACCTATGTGCTCCTATTGCAATCTATTGTAACTTTACACTGCTTGCATTACTTCCTTTTGCTATTACTGCATATTTTTGGTATTGTGTACATATATCTTGTGTATATTTGGCATCCTCATACTGAGGGTACTCACTGAGATACTTTTGGCATATTGTCATAAAAATAACATACCTTTATTTTTAGTATATCTGTGTATTGTGTTTTATTATGAAATTGTGCATATGACACCAGTGGTACAGTAGGAGCTTTGCATGTCTCCTAGTTCAGCCTAAACTGCTCTGCTATAGCTACCTTCTATCAGCCTAAGCTGCTAGAAACATTTCTTCTACACTAATAAGGGATAACTGGACCTGGTACAGAGTGTAAGTACCCCTTGGTACCCACTACAAGCCAGGCCAGCCTCCTACATTGGTTGTGCAGCGGTGGGATAAGTACTTGTAACTACTTACCACTTTGTCATATTGTACTTTTCATAAGAGAAAAATATACAAAACAAGTTCAGTGTATGTACACCTAACCAATAAGTTTTGCTTTTCTTCTCTTCCACTTTCTGCTAAGTGCTGAAAAGTACTCCTACACTTTCTAAAACGTTTGAAAAAGTTTGAAAAAGTTTTTTTTCCTGTTCTTTAAAAAGCCCTGAAACTTTTTCTCTCTCCTCTCTGTCCCTAAAACTTCTTCTATCATGTCTGATGTAGGTACTTCTCTTAAAATGGTCAATACAACATATAACAATCTTAACTTTAAGAGCCTAAGGAGTCTCTGCATTGATAGAGGTTTAGTGGTAGGAAAGAACCCTTCTAGAGAATTTCTGTCTAACATGCTCATTGAGAATGATAAGTCCCAGGGTGGCACTTCATCTGAGAAGTTAGTAAATAGCTCACACTCTGACTCAGGGGAGCCCCTTGAAAGAGGTGTACAGGGTTCCCTTCCTAATCTGCCCCCTAGCAGACCTCATAGCAATGCTGGTAGTAATAGAAGCTCTCATCATAGTAGGTATGTTTTTGTTCCTGAAGGCCAGGTTGTTAGAGTGCAAGCTGTTAGGGGCAGGTCTCCCTCTGTTGATTCCAATATATCTTCTGTGTCCAAGCATTACCAACCCACCCACCCTGAAGACAAATTGTTAGAAAGTGAACTCAACAAGTTGAGAGTGGAAGAGACCAGACTGAAGCTTAAACAGCAACAGCTGGCTCTAGACAGGGAATCCCTAGACCTGGAGAAGGAGAGACAGAGATTGGGGTTTGGACCCCATGGTGGCAGCAGCAGTATTCCTGATAGCAAGCCTGTGAGAGAGCATGATTCCAGGAATCTGCACAAGATAGTTCCCCCTTACAAGGAGGGGGATGACATTAACAAGTGGTTTGCTGCACTTGAGAGGGCCTGTATGGTACAGGGGGTCCCTCAAAGGCAGTGGGCTGCTATTCTATGGCTATCTTTCAATGGAAAGGGTAGGGATAGGCTTCTTACTGTTAGAGAAAGTGATGCCAATAATTTTGCAGTTTTGAAGGATGCACTCTTGGATGGATTTAGCTTAACCACTGAACAATACAGGATTAAGTTCAGAGACACCAGAAAAGAGTCCTCACAAGACTGGATAGACTTTGTTGACTGTTCAGTGAAGGCCTTGGAGGGATGGTTACATTGCAGTAAAGTTTCTGACTATGAAAGACTGTATAATCTTATTCTGAGAGAGCATATTCTGAATAACTGTGTGTCTGACTTGTTACACCAATATCTAGTGGACTCAGATCTGACCTCTCCTCAAGAATTGGGAAAGAAGGCAGACAAATGGGTCAGAACAAGAGTGAACAGAAAAGTTCATGCAGGGGGTGACAAGGATGGCGAGAAGAAAGATGGTGAGAAATCTCAGGATAAGCATGGGGATAAGGGTAAAACCAAAGATCCTTCTTCAAATCCTAAACACTCTTCAGGGGGTGGGGATAAATCAAATTCTTCCTCTTCTTCACAACATACACACATTAAAAAGCCTTGGTGCTTTGTGTGAAAAAATAAAGGCCATAGGCCAGGGGATAAGTCCTGTCCAGGTAAACCCCCTGAGCCTACCACCACTAATACATCAAACTCTAGTGCCCCTAGCAGTAGTGGTAATAGTGGTGGGACTGCTGGCAACAGTCAAACTAAGGGTGTAGTTGGGTTCACTTATGGGTCCATCATAGAAACTGGGGTAGTCAGTCCCAAGACAGTTTCTGTCACACCTAGTGGCATTGGACTTGCCACACTGGCTGCTTGTCCCCTTACAATGGATAAGTACAGGCAGACAGTTTCAATAAATGGTGTTGAGGCCCAGGCCTACAGGGACACAGGTGCCAGTATCACTTTGGTGACTGAAAACCTAGTGGCTCCTGAACAACACATCATTGGACAACAGTACAAGATTATTGATGTCCATAACTCCACTAAGTTTCTTCCCTTAGCTATAGTTCAGCTTAGTTGGGGTGGAGTTACTGGCCCTAAGCAGGTGGTAGTATCACCTAGCTTACCTGTAGACTGTCTCTTAGGTAATGACCTAGAGACCTCAGGTTGGGCTGAGGTAGAGTTTTATACCCATGCAGCCATGCTGGGTATCTCTGAGGAATTGTTCCCTCTCATTTCTTCTGAAATGAAAAAGCAAAGGAGAGAAAAAGGCCTGAAAACTCAGGATCCTTCTCTAACAACAGGTAAAAAGGGTGTCACAGTATCCCCAACCCACCCTGCCATTCAGGATACCATTCCTGTGGTTGGAGAAATCTTTCCTGGGGTGGCACCTGTACAAAGGGGATCATCAGCTGGCATAGCTGTACTCCCTGAGGTGGAAGTACCTCTCTGTGGGATAACTAATATTGGTGAGAAAAAGTCCACCATTTTAGTTAACATGGAGCATCCCTCCAATCCTCCCAGAGAAACTTTAGTGCAGAAACCCTGCACTGCCTCACAACACTTAGGACAGCAGCCCTGCCCTAGTGTGGAGCTCATAGGACAGCATCCCTACCCTGCTCCAACTAAAGAGAAACAGCATCCCTATTCTCTCTTACAGCCATATGGACAAAGCTTTTGCCCAGCTATGGCTTTACTGAGACAGCATCCCTGTCTGGCATTCTCATCACTAGAAATAGGTCCTGTGGACAATTCCCACTGTTGTAAACTAAAACTTACTGATAGGAACTCTGAAAATATATCTTCACATTGTTGGTTGGCTAAAAAACTTCAAACAGGGTGGTTTACATCCCCACAGGGAAGTAACCATATAGTGGATGATAAAGGGAGTAACCAGTCTATTGCAGAGCTACTCTCCACTTATCACCACTTAGACAATAAAGTCCCAACTGGCCAAGGTTAGCCTTATTGTCCTTTGTTTGGGGGGGGGGGGGGTTTGTGTGAGAAAGTAGCCTCTTTCTAGCCTTGTTACCCCCACTTTTGGCCTGTTTGTGAGTATATGTCAGGGTGTTTTCACTGTCTCACTGGGAAGCTGCTAACCAGGTCCCAGTGCTCATAGTGAAAACCCTATGTTGTCAGTATGTTTGTTATGTGTCACTGGGACCCTGCTAACCAGGACCCCAGTGCTCAAAAGTTTGTGGCCTATATGTATGTGTTCCCTGTGTGATGCCTAACTGTCTCACTGAGGCTCTGCTAACCAGAACCTCAGTGGTTATGCTCTCTGTGCTTTCCAAATTGTCACTAACAGGCTAGTGACCAATTTCACCAATTCACATTGGCATACTGGAACACCCTTATAATTCCCTAGTATATGGTACTGAGGTACCCAGGGTATTGGGGTTCCAGGAGATCCCTATGGGCTGCAGCATTTCTTTTGCCACCCATAGGGAGATCTGACAAATCTTACACAGGCCTGCCAGTGCAGCCTGAGTGAAATAACGTCCACGTTATTTCACAGCCATTTACCACTGCACTTAAGTAACTTATAAGTCACCTATATGTCTAACCTTCACCTGCTGAAGGTTGGGTGCAAAGTTACTTAGTGTGTGGGCACCCTGGCACTAGCCAAGGTGCCCCCACAATGTTGAGGGCAAATTCCTCGGACTTTGTGAGTGCGGGGACACCATTACACGTGTGCACTATACATAGGTCACTACCTATGTATAGCGTTGTAATGGTAACTCTGAAAATGGCCATGTAACATGTCTAAGATCATGGAATTGTCACCCCAATGCCATTCTGGCATTGGGGAGACAATTCCATGATCCCCCGGGTCTCTAGCACAGAACCCAGGTACTGCCAAACTGTCTTTCCGGGGTCTCCACTGCAGCTGCTGCTGCTGCCAACCCCTCAGACAGGTTTCTGCCCTCCTGGGGTCCAGGCAGCCCTGGCCCAGGAAGGCAGAACAAAGGATTTCCTCTGAGAGAGGGTGTGACACCCTCTCCCTTTGGAAATAGGTGTGATGGCTGGGGAGGAATAGCCTCCCCCAGCCTCTGGAAATGCTTTGATGGGCACAGATGCTGCCCATCTCTTCATAAGCCAGTCTACACCGGTTCAGGGATCCCCCAGCCCTGCTTTGGCGTGAAACTGGACAAAGGAAAGGGGAGTGACCACTTCCCTGACCTGCACCTCCCAGGGGAGGTGCCCAGAGCTCCTCCAGTGTGCCCCAGACCTCTGCCATCTTGGAAACAGAGGTGTTGCTGGCACACTGGACTGCTCTGAGTGGCCAGTGCCATCAGGTGATGTCAGAGACTCCTTCCGATAGGCTCTTACCTTTCTTACTAGCCTACCCTCCTTCCTAGGTAGCCAAGCCTCCTTTTCCGGCTATTTAGGGTCACTGCTTTGGGGAATTCTTCAGATACCGAATGCAAGAGCTTGCCAGAGTTCCTCTGCATCTCCCTCTTCACCTTCTGCCAAAGGATCGACCGCTGACTGCTCAGGACGCCTGCAAAACCGCAACAAATTACAAAGACGACTACTGCAACCTTGAATCGCTTCATCCTGCCGGCTTTCTCGACTGTTTCCTGGTGGTGCATGCTCTGGGGGTAGCCTGCCTCCTTTCTGCACCAGGAGCTCTAAAGAAATCTCCTGTGGGTCGATGGAATCTTCCCCCTGCAACCGCAGGCAACAAAAGACTGCATCACCGGTCCTCTGGGTCCCCTCTCAGCACGACGAGCGTGGTCCCTGGAACTCAGCAACTCTGTCCAAGTGACTCCCACAGTCCAGTGACTCTTCAGTCCAAGTTTGGTGGAGGTTTGCCTCCCCACGCTAGACTGCATTGCTGGGTACCGAGTGATTTGCAGCTGCTCCACCTCCTGTGCACTCTTCCAGGATTTCCTATATGCACAACCAAGCCTGGGTCCCCGACACTCTAACCTGCAGTGCACAACCTTCTGAGTTGTCCTCCGGCGTCGTGGGACTCCCTTTTCTGACTTCGGGTGGACTCCGGTTCACTCCTCTTCTAAGTGCCTGATCTGGTACTTCTGCGGGTGCTGCCTTCTTCTGTGAGGACTCCCTGACTTGCTGGGAGCCCCCTCTGTCTCCTCATCCAAGTGGCGACATCCTGGTCCCTCCTGGGCCACAGCAGCACCCAAAAACCCTAACTGCGACCCTTGCAGCTAGCAAGGCTTGTTTGCGGTCTTTCTGTGTGGGAACACCTCTGCAAGCTTCTTCACGACTTGGGACATCCATCCTCCAAAGGAGAAGTTCCTAGTCCTCTTCGTTCTTGCAAAACACCAAGCTTCTTCCATCCAGTGCCAGCTCCTTTGCACCCTCAGCGGGCATTTCCTGGGCATCTGCCCACTCTCGACACTGTTACGACTCTTGGACTTGGTTCCCTTGTCTTACAGGTACTCTGGTCTGGAAATCCACTGTTGTTGCTTTGCTGGTGTTGATTTTCCTTGCAGAATCCCCCTATCACGACTTCTGTGCTCTCTGGGGGTTGCAGGTGCACTTTACACCTATCTTTCAGGGTCTTGGGGTGGGCTATTTTTCTAACCCTCACTGTTTTCCTACAGTCCCAGCGACCCTCTACAAGCTCACATAGGTTTGGGGTCCATTCGTGGTTCGCATTCCACTTTTGGAGTATATGGTTTGTGTTGCCCCTATACCTATGTGCTCCTATTGCAATCTATTGTAACTTTACACTGCTTGCATTACTTCCTTTTGCTATTACTGCATATTTTTGGTATTTTGTACATACATCTTGTGTATATTTGGCATCCTCATACTGAGGGTACTCACTGAGATACTTTTGGCATATTGTCATAAAAATAAAGTACCTTTATTTTCAGTATATCTGTGTATTGTGTTTTCTTAAGATATTGTGCATATGACACCAGTGGTACAGTAGGAGCTTTGCATGTCTCCTAGTTCAGCCTAAGCTGCTCTGCTATAGCTACCTTCTATCAGCCTAAGCTGCTAGAAACACCTCTTCTACGCTAATAAGGGATAACTGGACCTGGTACAGAGTGTAAGTACCCCTTGGTACCCACTACAAGCCAGGCCAGCCTCCTACAATGTGTCTAACGTCAAAATATAAATATGGAGTTCAGTTTGCGCAGCATTCACAGAAAAAAAAAAAATACAAATGCAGTGCAAAAAAGGCTTTAAATATGGGCCTAAAGGTTAGTAGGCCGCCTTTGTCTCCGCTCCCAATGCCTGTGGGGCTGTTCCTTTCAAGTCTATTGGTGCTCTTGGTATTTGAGGTACCTGAGGACTGCCCCCAAGCTCCTGGGATATGTAGAGCCCCTGTGAATCTATCTTTTAGGTCACCTCACCATACACGGCTGCACTTGAGGGATTAAAATATCAATACGGATCGTAACAAGAATTATTAAAATAGGCTTTGAGGACCTGCACCCTATAAGGTGCTGCATTGTAGTAATTTGCTGAGGTTTTGGAAGCATTGCCTATGAAGTCTCAGCACCTCTCCCAGTGTATGAGGACATCCATGCTATTGCAGGACCTATCTAAGCCTGCCGTGGCCAAGGGACCCCAAATCCTCAGTGGGGAAGTGGTGATCAGGTGGAAGCCATTCTCTAAGCCAGCCATCTGACAGTGTCTGAACAATAAATATTGGCTTTACACAGACAGACCAGTCTCTGAAGGCACTTCTGCCCAATCAGCGGGGTCATGACATTATCCTACATGAACAAGGAAACATTTGGAAATACAATGGCCAGGTGTAGACTACACCTGTTGTACAAGATCGAGTAGTACACATCCAAGATCTCAGACTATGCCCCAGAAGATTAAAGTGCTGTGTTCAAACTGGGCAAAGTTGTAGCTCACTACAAATTGTCAATTTCCTAGGACGTCATTGACACGACGTCAACTAAGCTAGGCTTACATTTTCAGACATCAAGCTAAAGGTACAGGACTAGAAAAAAAGTCATTGGCCTCCTTTATGATGAAAGAACTTGAAATCTTCTAGTAGTAGAAAATGAGCATAGTCAGAGCGAAACTGCTGAAAGGCATCCACACAGTACTACTAAAACGACTTCCTTTCTTCCAAGCAGCAATGTCTTTCCAGCCTTTCAAATCTTCGGCATACTTTTACTCCAAACTCCCGATAGGAGCTGTCTCTTGTTCATGTTCAAATATCCTATCAGGCGTGAGGTCATTTAACAGAGAACTCATACATTATTGCTGAGCTAGTAAGCCTTTGTCTTAATAAAAAAAAAAGTCTTAGGACCTGATTTAGAGTTTGACGGAAAGGGTACTCAGTTACAGCTGCAAAGGAGTACCCTCTCCACAAAACCCTTGGCCTACCCACCTGATTTGAAGGCAGGGAACTTTAAGTATGTCAGTGACAGAGCCTACTCTGGTTTAATCGCTGACATACTCTTCCGATGACTCGACAGAGTACTGGCAATTGGTGTTTTAGGTATCGGCCACTCGCCCGATTTAGAGTGGGTGGTTGAGTGGCCAGTTTTCACACTCTCTTACTACTGTGAAAAACCTGGCGGTAAGGGAAAGTGAAACTTTTAAATGACCACCATGAATATGTATATTTGGTAAAAAGCTATTAAATGGTGATTTGATCTCGAGAGTGTTTTTCCTGGTGTTCGAGAATGACATAGGATTTCTTTGGTTGTGATCACGTTACCTTGTTTTCTGCGAGGCAAGCACTGGTTCAGATAGGTGTACGGAATCACCATCAACAAATAACAAGGAATAAAGACGTGCACATATGCGTGTGTGTATATATATATATATATATATATATATATATATATATATATATATATATATAAACACACACACATAGTCACATACATTCATAGAAGGTCATGGGGTCACCCCCTTTTCATCTATTGAGCTTTTCAGCTGTCATTCATATTTTCCTTCTGACCACCACTGTGTACAGCTTTGGGCAATGGTTCAGCCCACTTTAACCTTTGGCTTTTTTTCACTGAGTGATTGCATTTTTTCTTGGTCACATATGCCCATCCGTCTTAAAAAATTAGGCCAGCACTTTACCAATGCTTTTATTTCCTTACCATTCTTTATCCATATTTTAATTGTTTTTAGTTATGGTACTGCATTTAAACTAACTCTTCAGAATACAGTAATTCAAAGCCAATCGTGCATTTTCTGTGTACCAATAAGAATCATATTTGCCTATGGAGTAACTTAAAAGTAAAAAATATTCTTAATTTCAAATATACCTACAAAAACCAAAACCACCCTGATTCAGTAATACAATGTAGGAAGTTGCCTCTGTATGTGCTATTTCAAAGTAAGGAATAGCATGCACAGAGTCCAAGGGTTCCCCTCAGAGGTAAGATAGTGGCAAAAAGAGATAATTCTAATGCTTTATTTTGTGGTAGTGTGGTCGAGCAGTAGGCTTATCAGAGGTTAGTGTTAAGCATTTGTTGTACATACACATAGGCAATAAATGAGGAACACACACTCAGAGACAAATCCAGGCCAATAGGTTTTTGTATAGAAACATATATTTTCTTAGTTTATTTTAGGAACCACAGGTTCAAGATTTACAAACAATACTTTAAATGAAAGGTATTTCACTTAGGAACTTTAGGAACTTTGCATTAGCAAAATAGCATATACAGTTTTCACATAAATGACATATAGCTATTTTAAAACTAGACAGTACAATTTTCAACAGTTCCTGGGGAGGTAAGTGTTTGTTAGTTTTGCAGGTAAGTAAACCACCTATGGGGTTCAAAGTTGGGTCCAAGGTAGCCCACCGTTGGGGGTTCAGGGCAACCCCAAAGTTACCACACCAGCAGCTCAGGGCCGGTCAGGTGCAGAGGTCAAAGTGGTGCCCAAAACGCATAGGCTTCAATGGAGAAGGGGGTGCCCCGGTTCCAGTCTGCCAGCAGGTAAGTACCCGCGTCTTCGGAGGGCAGACCACGGGGGTTTTGTAGTGCACCGGGGGGGACACAAGTCAGCACAGAAAGTACACCCTCAGCGGCACGGGGGCGGCCGGGTGCAGTGTGCAAACAGGTGTCGGGTTCGCAATAGGATTCAATGGGAGACCAAGGGGTCTCTTCAGCGATGCAGACAGGCAAGGGGGGGGGCTCCTCGGGGTAGCCACCACCTGGGCAAGGGAGAGGGCCACCTGGCGGTCGCTCCTGCACTGCAGGTCGATTCCTTCAGGTCCTGGGGGCTGCGGGTGCAGAGTCTTTAACAGGCGTCGGGTCTTTGAAGCAGGCGGTCAGGGGGAGCCTCGGGATTCCCTCTGCAGGCGTCGCGGTGGGGGCTCAGGGGGGTCAACTCTGGCTACTCACGGTCTCGTAGTCGCCGGGGAGTCCTCCCTGTGGTGTTTGTTCTCCACAAGTCGAGCCGTGGGCGTCGGGTGCAGAGTGCAAAGTTTCACGCTTCCGGCGGGAAACGTGTGTTGTTTCAAAGTTGCTTCTTTGTTGCAAAGTTGCAGTCTTTGTGGAACAGAGCCGCTGTCCTCGGGAGTTCTTGGTCCTTCTAGATGCAGGGTAGTCCTCTGAGGCTTCAGAGGTCGCTGGACCCTGTGGAATACGTCGCTGGAGCCGTGTCTTTAGAAGTGGGGAGACAGGCCGGTAGAGCTGGGGCCAAAGCAGTTGGTGTCTCCATCTTCTCTGCAGGTTTTCAGCTCAGCAGTCCTTCTTCGTCTTAGGTTGCAGGAATCTATCTTGCTGTGTTCTGGGAGCCCCTAAATACTCAATTTAGGGGTGTGTTTAGGTCTGGGGGGTTAGTAGCCAATGGCTACTAGCCCTGAGGGTGGCTACACCCTCTTTGTGCCTCCTCCCTGAGGGGAGGGGGGACATCCCTATCCCTATTGGGGGAATCCTCCTTCTGCAAGATGGAGGATTTCTAAAAGTCAGAGTCACCTTGTAGGAGGCTGGACTGGCTTGTAGTGAGTACCAAGGGGTACTTGCACCTTGCACCAGGCCCAGTTATCCCTTATTAGTGTATAGGGTGTCTAGCAGCTTAGGCTGATAGATAATGGTAGCTTAGCAAAGCAGCTCAGGCTGAACTAGGAGACGTGTGAAGCTACTACAGTACCACTTAGTGTCATATGCACAATATCATAAGAAAACACAATACACAGTTATACTAAAAATAAAGGTACTTTATTTTTATGACAATATGCCAAAGTATCTTAGAGTGTACCCTCAGTGAGAGGATAGGAAATATACACAAGATATATATACACAATAGCAAAAATATGCAGTATAGTCTTAGAAAACAGTGCAAACAATGTATAGTTACAATAGGATGCAATGAGGAAACATAGGGATAGGGGCAACACAAACCATATACTCTAGAAGTGGAATGCGAACCACGAATGGACCCCAAACCTATGTGACCTTGTAGAGGGTCGCTGGGACTATTAGAAAATAGTGAGAGTTAGAAAAATAACCCTCCCCAAGACCCTGAAAAGTGAGTGCAAAATGCACTAAAGTTCCCCTAAGGACAAAATAGTCGTGTTAGAGGGAAAATGCAAGGAAAACACAAATCAGCAATGCAACAACGATGGATTCCTGACTGAGGGTACCTGTGGAACAAGGGGACCAAGTCCAAAAGTCACAAGCAGCTCGGAGATGGGCAGATGCCCAAGAAATGCCAGCGGTTGGTGCAAAGAAGCTCTTACTAGGATGAAGAACTGTGAATACTGCAGGAACGACAAGGGCTAGAGACTTCCCCTTTGGAGGATGGATCCCCCACGCCTTGGAGAGTCGTGCAGAAGTGTTTTCCCGCCGGATGGATGCCAACAAGCCTTGCTACACGCAAATCGTGCGTTTGGCGTTTTTGGACGCTGCTGGGGCCCAGGAGGGACCTGCAGAGAGAGGGGACGTCGAGCAAGACAAGGAGCCCTCACTGAAGCAGGTAGCACCCGGAGAAGTGCCAGAAACAGGCACTACGAGGATGCGTGAAACGGTGCTCGCCGAAGTTGCACAAAGGAGTCCCACGTCGCCGGAGACCAACTTAGAAAGTCGTGCAATGCAGGTTAGAGTGCCGTGGACCCAGGCTTGGCTGTGCACACAGGATTTCCGCCGGAAGAGCACAGGGGCCGGAGAAGCTTGCAAAGTCGCGGTTCCCAGCAATGCAGCCCAGCGAGGTGAGGCAAGGACTTACCTCCACCAAACTCGGGCTGAAGAGTCACTGGACTGTGGGGGTCACTTGGACGGTGTCGCTGGATTCGAGGGACCTCGCTCGTCGTGCTGAGAGGAGACCCAAGGGACCGGAGATGCAGCTTTTTGGTGCCTGCGGTTGCAGGGGGAAGATTCCGTCGACCCACGGGAGATTTCTTCGGAGCTTCTGGTGCAGAGAGGAGGCAGACTACCCCCACAGCATGCACAAGCAGGAAAACAGTCGAGAAGGCGGCAGGATCAGCGTTACAGAGTTGCAGTAGTCGTCTTTGCTACTATGTTGCAGGTTTGCAGGCTTCCAGCGCGGTCAGCGGTCGATTCCTTATCAGAAGGTGAAGAGGGAGATGCAGAGGAACTCGGCTGAGCTCGTGCATTCGTTATCTAAAGTTTCCCCAGAGACAGAGACCCTAAATAGCCAGAAAAGAGGGTTTGGCTACCTAGGAGAGAGGAAAGGCTACTAACACCTGAAGGAGCCTATCACAAGGAGTCTCTGACGTCACCTGGTGGCACTGGCCACTCAGAGCAGTCCAGTGTGCCAGCAGCACCTCTGTTTCCAAGATGGCAGAGGTCTGGAGCACACTGGAGGAGCTCTGGACACCTCCCAGGGGAGGTGCAGGTCAGGGGAGTGGTCACTCCCCTTTCCTTTGTCCAGTTTCGCGCCAGAGCAGGGGCTAAGGGGTCCCTGAACCGGTGTAGACTGGCTTATGCAGAATTGGGCACCTCTGTGCCCAACAAAGCATTTCCAGAGGCTGGGGGAGGCTACTCCTCCCCTGCCTTCACACCATTTTCCAAAGGGAGAGGGTGTCACACCCTCTCTCAGAGGAAGTTCTTTGTTCTGCCATCCTGGGCCAGGCCTGGCTGGACCCCAGGAGGGCAGATGCCTGTCTGAGGGGTTGGCAGCAGCAGCAGCTGCAGAGAAACCCCAGGAAGGGCAGTCTGGCAGTACCAGGGTCTGTGCTACAGACCACTGGGATTATGGAATTGTACCAACAATGCCAGGATGGCATAGAGGGGGCAATTCCATGATCATAGACATGTTACATGGCCATATTCGGAGTTACCATGGTGAAGCTACATATAGGTAGTGACCTATATGTAGTGCACGCGTGTAATGGTGTCCCCGCACTCACAAAGTTCAGTGAATTGGCTCTGAACAATGTGGGGGCACCTTGGCTAGTGCCAGGGTGCCCTCACACTAAGTAACTTTGCACCTAACCTTTACCAGGTAAAGGTTAGACATATAGGTGACTTATAAGTTATTTAAGTGCAGTGTAAAATGGCTGTGAAATAACGTGGACGTTATTTCACTCAGGCTGCAGTGGCAGGCCTGTGTAAGAATTGTCAGAGCTCCCTATGGGTGGCAAAAGAAATGCTGCAGCCCATAGGGATCTCCTGGAACCCCAATACCCTGGGTACCTCAGTACCATATACTAGGGAATTATAAGGGTGTTCCAGTAAGCCAATGTAAATTGGTAAAATTGGTCACTAGCCTGTTAGTGACAATTTGAAAGTAATGAGAGAGCATAACCACTGAGGTTCTGGTTAGCAAAGCCTCAGTGAGACAGTTAGGCACCACACAGGGAACATATACATGCACACCTATGAGCACTGGGGCCCTGTGTGACAGGGTCCCAGTGACACATACATATAGGCCACAAACCTATGAGCACTGGGGTCCTGACCAGCAGGATCCCAGTGACACATAACAAACATACTGAAAACATAGTGTTTTCACTATGAGCACTGAGGCCTGGCTATCAGGATCTCAGTGAGACAGTGAAAACAGTGACAAACACCCTGACATACACTCACAAACAGGCCAAAAGTGGGGGTAACAAGGCTAGAAAGAGGCTACCTTCTCACACACCTCAGCTCAGGACACCTTAGGGGCTGTCCTGACTGGCCAGTGACTCCTCCTTGTTTTTCTCATTATCTCCTCCGGCCTTGCTGCCAAAAGTGGGGCTGTGGCCGGAGGGGGAGGGCAGCTCCACTAGCTGGAGTGCCCTGGGGTGCTGTAACAAAGGGGGTGAGCCTTTGAGGCTCACCGCCAGGTGTTACAGTTCCTGCAGGGGGAGGTGAGAAGCACCTCCACCCAGTACAGGCTTTGTTACTAGCCACAGAGTGACAAAGGCACACTCCCCATGTGGCCAGCAACATGTCTGGTGTGTGGCAGGCTGCTAAAACTAGTCAGCCCACACTGGTAGTCGGTTAAGGTTTCAGGGGGCACCTCTAAGGTGCCCTCTGGGGTGTATGTTACAATAAAATGTACACTGGCATCAGTGTGCATTTATTGTGCTGAGAAGTTTGATACCAAACTTCACAGTTTTCAGTGTAGCCATTATGGTGCTGTGGAGTTCGTGCATGACAGACTCCCAGACCATATACTCTTATGGCTACCCTGCACTTACAATGTCTAGGGTTTTGCTTAGACACTGTAGGGGCATAGTGCTCATGCACTTATGCCCTCACCTATGGTATAGTGCACCCTGCCTTAGGGCAGTAAGACCTGCTAGAGGGGTGACTTATCTATACCTATAGGCAGTGTGAGGTCGGCATGGCACCCTGAGGGGAGTGCCATGTCAACTTAGTCTTCTTATCCCCACTAGCAAACACAAGCTGGCAAGCAGTGTGTCTGTGCTGAGTGAGGGGTCCCCAGGGTGGCATAAGACATGCTGCAGCCCTTAGAGACCTTCCCTGGCATCAGGGCCCTTGGTACCAGGGGTAACAGTTACAAGGGACTTACCTGGATGCCAGTGTGTGCCAATTGTGGAAACAAAAGTACAGGTTAGGGAAAGAACACTGGTGCTGGGCCTGATTAGCAGGCCTCAGCACACTTTCAAATCATAACTTGGCATCAGCAAAGGCAAAAAGTCAGGGGGTAACCATGCCAAGGAGGCATTTCCTTACACAACCCCCCCCCCAAACGAAAGAGGATGCGACTAACCTTTCCCAAGAGAGTCTTCATTTTCTAAGTGGAAGAACCTGGAAAGGCCATCTGCATTGGCATGGGCAGTCCCAGGTCTGTGTTCCACTATAAAGTCCATTCCCTGTAGGGAGATGGACCACCTCAACAGTTTTGGATTTTCACCTTTCATTTGCATTAGCCATCTGAGATGTCTGTGGTCAGTCTGAACTACAAAGTGAGTACCAAAGAGGTATGGTCTCAGCTTCTACAGGGACCAAACCACAGCAAAGGCCTCCTTCTCAATGGCACTCTAACGCTGCTCCCTGGGGAGTAACCTCCTGCTAATGAAAGCAACAGGCTGGTCAAGGCCATCATCATTTGTTTGGGACAAAACTGCCCCTATCCCATGTTCAGAGGCATCAGTCTGCACAATGAACTGCTTGGAGTAATCTGGAGCTTTGAGAACTGGTGCTGTGCACATTGCTTGTTTCAGGGTGTCAAAGGCCTGTTGGCATTCTACAGTCCAGTTTACCTTCTTGGGAATTTTCTTGGAGGTAAGTTCTGTGAGGGGTGTCACTATAGATCCATATCCCTTCACAAACCTCCTGTAGTACCCAGTCAAGCCAAGGAATGCCCTGACTTGAGTCTGGGTTTTTGGAGCTGCCCAGTCCAGAATAGTCTGGATCTTAGGCTGGAGTGGCTGAACTTGGCCTCCACCTACAAGGTGTTCCAAGTAAACTACAGTTCCTCGCCCTATCTGACATTTGGATGCCTTGATAGAGAGGCCTGCTGCTTGCAGGGCCTTCAAAACCTTCTTCAGGTGGACCAGGTGATCCTACCAGCTGGAGCTAAAGACAGCAATATCGTCAAGATAAGCTGCACTAAAGGACTCCAAGCCAGCAAGGACTTGATTCACCAACCTTTGGAAGGTGGCAGGGGCATTCTTTAAACCAAAGGGCATAATAGTAAACTGATAATGCCCATCAGGTGTGGAGAATGCTGTCTTTTCTTCTGCTCCTGGTGCCATTTTGATTTGCCAGTACCCTGCTGTGAAGTCAAAGGTACTTAAGTATTTGGCAGCACCTAGTTTGTCTATCAGTTCATCTGCCCTTGGAATGGGATGGGGATCTGTCTTGGTGACAGAATTAAGTCCTCTGTAGTCCACACAAAACCTCATCTCTCTCTTTCCATCCTTGGTGTGAGGTTTGGGGACTAAGACCACTGGGTTAGCCCAGGGACTGTCAGAGCGCTCAATGACTCCCAATTCCAGCATCTTGTGGACTTCCACTTTAATGCTTTCCTTAACTTGGTCAGACTGTCTGAAAATTTTGTTTTTGACAGGCATGCTGTCTCCTGTGTCCACATAATGGGTACACAGGTGTGTCTGACCAGGGGTTAGGGAAAAAAGCTCAGCAAACTGTTGCAGGACCTTCCTACAGTCAGTGTGCTGTTGGCCAGAGAGGGTGTCTGAATAGATCACTCCATCTACTGAGCCATCTTAAGGGTCTGTGGAGAGGAGATCAGGGAGAGGTTCACTCTCAGCTTCCTTTTCCTCATCTGTTACCATCAACAGATTCACATCTGCCCTGTCATGGAAGAGTTTGAGGCGGTTCACATGGATCACCCTTTTGGGGGTCCTGCTAGTGCCTAGGTCTACCAGGTAGGTGACCTGACTCTTCTTCTCTAGCACTGGGTAAGGGCCACTCCATCTGTCCTGAAGTGGCCTGGGAGCCACAGGCTCCAGAACCCAGACTTTCTGCCCTGGCTGAAACTCAACCATAGCAGCCTTTTGGTCATACCAAAACTTCTGGAGTTGTTGGCTGGCCTCAAGGTTTTTGCTTGCCTTTTCCATATACTCTGCCATCCTTGAACGTACGCCTAGTACATAGTCCACTATATCTTGTTTGGGCTCATGAAGAGGTCTCTCCCAGCCTTCTTTTACAAGAGCTAGTGGTCCCCTTACAGGATGGCCAAAAAGAACTTCAAAGGGGGAAAACCCTACTCCCTTCTGAGGCACCTCTCTGTAGGCGAAAAGCAGACATGGCAAGAGGACATCCCATCTCCTTTTGAGTTTTTCAGGGAGCCCCATGATCATGTGTACGAAAGTACCATCTTGCCTAGCATGTTACCCCCATATTTCACTGTATATATGTTGTTTTAGTTGTATGTGTCACTGGGACCCTGCCAGCCAGGGCCCCAGTGCTCATAAGTGTGCCCTGTATGTGTTACCTGTGTTATGATTAACTGTCTCACTGAGGCTCTGCTATCCAGAACCTCAGTGGTTATGCTCTCTCATTTCTTTCCAAATTGTCACTAACAGGCTAGTGACCAATTTCACCAATTTACATTGGCATACTGGAACACCCTTATAATTCCCTAGTATATGGTACTGAGGTACCCATGGTATTGGGGTTCCAGGAGATCCCTATGGGCTGCAGCATTTCTTGTGCCACCCATAGGGAGATCTGACAATTCTTACACAGGCCTGCCAGTGCAGCCTGAGTGAAATAACGTCCACGTTATTTCACAGCCATTTACCACTGCACTTAAGTAACTTATAAGTCACCTATATGTCTAACCTTTACCTGGTAAAGGTTGGGTGCTAAGTTACTTAGTGTGTGGGCACCCTGGCACTAGCCAAGGTGCTCCTACATTGTTCAGGGCAAATTCCCCGGACTTTGTGAGTGCGGGGACACCATTACACGCGTGCACTATACATATGTCACGACATATGTATAGCGTCACAATGTGTAGGAGGCTGGACTGGCTTGTAGTGGGTACCAAGGGGTACTTACACCTTGCACCAGGCCCAGGTATCCCTTATTAGTGTAGAGGGGTGTCTAGCAGCTTAGACTGATAGAAAAGGTAGCTTAGCAGAGCAGCTTAGGCTGAACTAGGAGACGAGTGAAGCTCCTACAGTACCACTAGTGTCACTTGCACAATATCATAAAAAAAACACAATACACAGATATACTAAAAATAAAGGTACTTTATTTTTATGACAATATGCCAAAGTATCTCAGTGAGTACCCTCAGTATGAGGATAGTAAATATACACAAGATATATGTACACAATACCAAAATATGCAGTAATAGCAATAGAAAACAGTGCAAACAATGTATAGTCACAATAGAATGCAATGGGGGCACATAGGGATAGGGGCAACACAAACCATATACTCTAGAAGTGGAATGCGAACCACGCATGGACCCCAAACCTATGTGACCTTGTAGAGGGTCGCTGGGACTGTAAGAAAACAGTGAGAGTTAGAAAAATAGCCCACCCCAAGACCCTGAAAAGTGGGTGCAAAGTGCACCTAAGTTCCCCAAAGAGCACAGAAGTAGTGATAGGGGAATTCTGCAAGGAAGACCAACACCAGCAATGCAACAACAATGGATTTCCTGACGAGAGTACCTGTGGAACAAGGGGACCAAGTCCAAAAGTCACGATCAAGTGGGGAGTGGGCAGATGCCCAGGAAATGCCAGATGTGGGTGCAAAGAAGCTGCCACCGGATGGTAGAAGCTGTGGATTCTGCAAGAACGACAAGGGCTAGAAACGTCCCCTTTGGAGGATAGATGTCACACGTCGTGAAGAGTTGTGCAGAAGTGTTTCCGTGCAGAAAGACCACAAACAAGCCTTGCTAGCTGCAAGGGTCGTGGTTAGGGTTTTTGGATGCTGCTGTGGCCCAGGAGGGACCCGGATGTCGCCAATTGCGTAAGAAGACAGAGGGGGCGTCCAGCAAGACAAAGAGCCCACTCAGAAGCAAGCAGCACCCGGAGAAGTGCCAGAACAGGCACTACGAAGTGGAGTGAACTGGAGCTCACCCGAAGTTGCACAAGAGGGTCCCACGAAGCCGGAGGACAACTCAGGAGGTCGTGCAATGCAGGTTAGAGTGCCAGGGACCCAGGCTTGGCTGTGCACAAAGGAAATCCTGGAAGAGTGCACAGGAGCCGGAGTAGCTGCAAAACACGCGGTTCCCAGTAATGCAGTCTAGCGTGGGGAGGCAAGGACTTACCTCCACCAAACTTGGACTGAAGAGTCACTGGGCTGTGGGAGTCACTTGGACAGAGTTGCTGAGTTCAAGGGACCTCACTCGTAGTGCTGAGAGGAGACCCAGAGGACCGATGATGCAGTTCTTTGGTGCCTGCGGTTGCAGGGGGAAGATTCCGTCGACCCACGGGAGATTTTGTAGGAAAGTACCATCTTGCCTGGCATGTTACCCCCATTTTTCACTGCATATATGTTGTTTTAGTTGCATGTGTCACTGGGACCCTGCCAGCCAGGGCCCCAGTGCTCATAAGTGTGCCCTATATGTGTTGCCTGTGTTATGACTAACTGTCTCACTGAGGCTCTGCTATTCAGAACCTCAGTAGTTATGCTCTCTCATTTCTTTCCAAATTGTCACTAACAGGCTAGTGACCAATTTCACCAATTCACATCGGCATACTGGAACACCCTTATAATTCCCTAGTATATGGTACTGAGGTACCCAGGGTATTGGGGTTCCAGGAGATCCCTATGGGCTGCACCATTTCTTTTGCCACCCATAGGGAGCTCTGACAATTCTTACACAGGCCTGCCACTGCAGCCTGAGTGAAATAATGCACACATTATTTCACAGCCATTTTCACTGCCCTTAAGTAACATATAAGTCACCTATATGTCTAACCTTTACCTGGTAAAGATTAGGTGCTAAGTTACTTAGTGTGTGGGCACCCTGGCACTAGCCAAGGTGCTCCCACATTGTTCAGGGCAAATTCCCTGGACTTTGTGAGTGCGGGGACAACATTACACGCGTGCACTACACATAGGTCACTACCTATGTGTAGCTTCACAATGGTAACTCTGAATATGGCCATGTAACATGTCTAAGATCATGGAATTGCCCCCTCTATGCCATCCTGGCATTGTTGGCACAATCCCATGATCCCACGGGTCTCTAGCTCAGACCCGGGTACTGCCAAACTGCCTTTTCAGGGGTTTCACTGCAGCTGCTGCCAACCCCTCAGACAGGTTTCTGCCCTCCTGGGGTCCAGCCAGGCTTGGCCCAGGAAGGCAGAACAAAGGACTTCCTCAGAGAGAGGGTGTTACACCCTCTCCCTTTGGAAAAAGGTGTTAAGGCAGGGGAGGAGTAGCCTCCCCCAGCCTCTGGAAATGCTTTCATGGGCACAGATGGTGCCCATTTCTGCATAAGCCAGTCTACACCGGTTCAGGGACCCCTCAGCCCTGCTCTGGCGTGAAACTGGACAAAGGAAGGGGGAGTGACCACTCCCCTGACCTGCACCTCCCCTGGGAGGTGCCCAGAGCTCCTCCAGTGTGCTCCAGACCTCTGCCATCTTGGAAACAGAGGTGCTGCTGGCACACTGGACTGCTCTGAGTGGCCAGGGCCAGCAGGTGACGTCAGAGACTCCTTCTGATAGGCTCCTTCAGGTGTTGCTAGCCTATCCTCTCTCCTAAGTAGCCAAACCCTCTTTTCTGGCTATTTAGGGTCTCTGCTTTGGGGAATTCCTTAGATAACGAATGCAAGAGCTCATCAGAGTTCCTCTGCATCTCTCTCTTCACCTTCTGCGAAGGAATCGACTGCTGACCTCGCTGGAAGCCTGCAAAACTGCAACAAAGTAGCGAAGACGACTACTGCAACTCTGTAACGCTGATCCTGACGCCTTCTCGACTGTTTTCCTGGTGGTGCATGCTGTGGGGGTAGTCTGCCTCCTCTTTGCACTAGAAGCTCAGAAGAAATCTTCTGTGGGTCGACGGAATCGTCCCCCTGCATCCGCAGGCACCAAAGAACTGCATCACCAGTCCTCTGGTTCTCCTCTCAGCACGACGAGCGAGGTCCCTTGAATCCAGCAACTCTGTCCAAGTGACTCCAACAGTCTAGTGACTCTTCAGTCCAAGTTTGGTGGAGGTAAGTCCTTGCCTCCCCACGCCAGACTGCATTGCTTGGAACCACGTCTTTTGCAGCTACTCCGGCTCCTGTGCACTTTTCCAGGATTTCCTTTGTGCACAGCCAAGCCTGGGTCTACGGCACTCTAACCTGCATTGCACGACCTCCTGAGTTGTCCTCCAGCGGAGTGGGACTCTCTTGTGCAACTTCGGGTGAGCACCGTTTCACTCCACTTCATAGTGCCTGTTCCGGCACTTCTCCGGGTGCTGCTTGCTTTTGAGAGGGCTTTTTGTCTAGCTGGACACTCCCTCTGTCCCCTCACGCAATTGGCGACATCCTGGTCCCTCCTGGGCCATAGCAGCATCCAAAAACCCTAACCGCACGATTTGCAGCTAGCAAGGCTTGTTTGCAGTCTTTCGGCGGGAAAACACTTCTGCACGACTCTTCACGACGTGGGACATCCATCCTCCAAAGGGGAAGTTTCTAGCCCTTGTCGTTCCTGCAGAATCCTCAGCTTCTACTGCCTAGTAGCAGCTTCTTTGCACCCACAGCTGGCATTTCCTGGGCATCTGCCCACTCTCGACTTGATCGTGACTTTTGGACTTGGTCCCCTTGTTCCACAGTTACTCTCATCTGGAAATCCATCATTGTTTCATTGCTGGTGTTGGTCTTTCCTGCAGAATTCCCCTATCACGACTTCTGTGCTCTTTGGGGAACTTTACTGCACTTTGCACTCACTTTTCAGGGTCTTGGGGTGGGCTATTTTTCTAACCCTCACTGTTTTCTTACAGTCCCAGCGACCCTCTACAAGGTCACATAGGTTTGGGGTCCATTCGTGGTTCGCATTCCACTTTTGGAGTATATGGTTTGTGTTGCCCCTATCCCTATGTGCCCCCATTGCATCCTATTGTAACTGGCCATTGTTTGCACTGTTTTCTAATACTATACTGCTTATTTTTGGTATTGTGTACATATATCTTGTGTATATTT
The DNA here is from genome assembly GCF_031143425.1 of Pleurodeles waltl. Taxonomy (NCBI): domain Eukaryota; kingdom Metazoa; phylum Chordata; class Amphibia; order Caudata; family Salamandridae; genus Pleurodeles; species Pleurodeles waltl. The sequence goes on from NC_090446.1 coordinate 147,819,674, forward strand.
GCTATCCTCATACTGAGGGTACTCACTGAGATACTTTGGCATATTGTCATAAAAATAAAGTACCTTTATTTTTAGTATATCTGTGTATTGTGTTTTCTTATGATATTGTGCAAGTGACACTAGTGGTACTGTAGGAGCTTCACTCGTCTCCTAGTTCAGCCTAAGCTGCTCTGCTAAGCTACCATTATCTATCAGCCTAAGCTGCTAGACACCCTATACACTAATAAGGGATACCTGGGCCTGGTGCAAGGTGTAAGTACCCCTTGGTACTCACTACAAGCCAGTCCAGCCTCCTACATTGGTTGTGCAGCGGTGGGATAAGTACTTTGCAACTACTTACCACTTTTGTCATTGTACTTTTCATAAGAGAAAAAATATACAAAACAAGTTCAGTGTATGTACACCTAACCAAAAAGTTTTGCTTTTCTTCTCTCACTTCTTTTCTGAGTGCTGAAAAGTACCTCTAAACTTTCTAAAAAGTTCTTAAAAAGTTTTAAACGTTTTTTTTCTGTCTTTCCAAAAGTTCTGAAAAACTTTTTTCTCACTTTTTCCGTCACTTAAACACTTTCTAAAATGTCTGGCACAGGCCAAACTGTTGATCTGTCCAAACTTGCTTATGATCACCTTAGCTGGAAAGGAGCAAGGAGTCTCTGCATAGAGAGAGGTTTAAGTGTAGGGAAGAATCCCTGTAGAGAACTGTTAGTTAATATGCTTGTTGAACAGGATAAGGCCAGAGGTGGCACTTCTGTTGAGAAATTAGCTGATGGTTCCCAATCTGACCCTGGGGCACCCCTAGCAAAAGATTTGGAAGGGAAACTTCCTAGCCTGCCCATTAGCAGACAACCTAGCATAGCTGGTACTGATGTAGACTCACATCATACAGATAGTGTGGTCTCACATCACAGTAAGAGTATTCCTTTTCATCATAGTAGAAGTGCTGTTTCTGTTAGCCAAGCTGTTAGGGTGCCATCTGTTAGGGACAGGTCTCCCTCTGTTCATTCTCACCATACTTCTGTTTCAAGGCATGTCCCTCCCACCCACCCTGATGACAGAGTGTTAGAAAGGGAGCTCAATAGATTGAGAGTGGAGGAATCCAGGCTGAAGCTCAAGAAGCAACAGCTGGATTTAGATAGGCAGTCCTTAGAGATAGAAAGAGAAAGACAGAAAATTGGGTTTGAAACCCATGGTGGCAGCAGCAGTATTCCCCATAGTCATCCTGCAAGAGAGCATGATTCAAGGAATCTGCACAAGATAGTTCCCCATTATAAGGAGGGGGATGACATTAACAAGTGGTTTGCTGCACTTGAGAGGGCCTGTGTTGTACAGGATGTCCCTCAAAGGCAATGGGCTGCTATCCTATGGCTATCATTTAGTGGAAAGGGTAGGGATAGGCTCCTTACTGTGAAAGAAAGTGATGCCAATAATTTTACAGTTCTTAAGAATGCACTCCTGGATGGTTATGGCTTAACCACTGAACAGTACAGGATGAAGTTCAGAGAAACCAAAAAGGAGTCTTCACAAGACTGGGTAGACTTTATTGACCATTCAGTGAAGGCCTTGGAGGGGTGGTTACATGGCAGTAAAGTTACTGATTATGAAAGCCTGTATAACTTAATCCTGAGAGAGCATATTCTTAATAATTGTGTGTCTGATTTGTTGCACCAGTACCTGGTGGACTCTGATCTGACCTCTCCCCAAGAATTGGGAAAGAAGGCAGACGAATGGGTCAGAACAAGGGTGAACAGAAAAGTTCATACAGGGGGTGACAAGGATGGCAAGAAGAAGGATGGTAAGTCTTCTGACAAGGGTGGGGACAAATCTAAAAATTAGTCTTCATCAGGCCCACAAAAACACTCTGGTGGGGGTGGTGGGCCCAAATCCTCTTCAAATCAAAACAAAGAAAAGAAATCATGGTGCTATTTATGTAAAATAAAAGGCCATTGGACAACTGATCCCAGTTGCCCAAAGAAAAGCACCAAGCCTCCTACCACTACAACCCCTGCTGCTACACCAGGTGCCCCTAGTAATAGCAGTGGTGGTGGGAGCAAACCTACTAATAGCCAATCCAAGGGAGTAGCTGGGCTCACTTTTGGTAATTTAGTTGGGGTTGGTCTAATTAGGGAGACCACAGAGGCTGTGTTAGTCTCTGAGGGGGGCATTGATTTGGCCACCTTGGTTGCTTGTCCCCTTAACATGGATAAGTACAAGCAACTACCCCTAATAAATGGTGTTGAGGTTCAGGCCTACAGGGACACAGGTGCCAGTGTTACAATGGTAATAGAGAAACTGGTTCACCCTGAACAACACCTACTTGGTCACCAGTACCAAGTGACTGATGCTCATAACAACACTCTTAGCCACCCCATGACTGTTGTGAATCTCAACTGGAGGGGGGGGGGGGGTTACTGGTCCAAAGAAAGTTGTGGTGCCTCAGATTTACCTGTAGACTGTCTACTAGGGAACGATTTAGAGACATCAGCTTGGGCAGAAGTGGAGTTGGAGGCTCATGCAGCAATGCTGGGCATTCCAGGGCATATTTTTGCTTTAACCAGGGCTCAGGCCAAAAAGCAAAAAGGACAGGGTGACTTGGATCCTGGAAGAATGGACCAAGTGCTCCCTAAAGCTAGGGTTAGCAAAGGTAAAACACTACCTACTACCCCTCCCTCTACTGTGGATTCTACTTCTGAGGAAGAAGAATTTCCACCCTGTGCAGAACCTAAACCAGAGGAGCTGGAAGCAGACACTGCTGAGCTTTTGGGTGAAGGGGGGCCTGCCAGGGAGGAGCTGAGTGTGGCACAGCAGACCTGTCCCACACTAGATGGTCTAAGGCAGCAAGCTGTCAAACAAGCAAATGGGGATGTCAGTGACTCTCACAGAGTTTACTGGGAGGACAACCTCTTGTATACTAAGGCAAGGGATCCAAAACCTGGAGCAGCCAGGAGACTGGTGATTCCTCAGGATAACAGAAAGTTCCTCCTAACTCTAGCCCACGACATTCCCTTAGCTGGACATTTGGGGCAAATGAAAACTTGGGACAGGCTTGTCCCCTTGTTTCATTGGCCTAGAATGTCAGAGGACACAAAGGAATTTTGTAAGTCCTGTGAAACCTGTCAAGCCAGTGGCAAGACAGGTGGCACCCCAAAGGCACCCCTTATTCCACTGCCTGTGGTTGGGGTTCCCTTTGAAAGGGTAGGGGTTAACATAGTTGGCCCCCTTGACCCTCCTACTGCTTCAGGCAATAGGTTTATCTTGGTGGTAGTGGATCATGCCACCAGATATCCTGAAGCAATTCCTCTAAGGACCACTACAGCTCCTGCAGTGGCAAAGGCCCTCCTGGGAATCTTTTCCAGGGTGGGCTTCCCAAAAGAGGTGGTATCAGACAGGGGAAGCAATTTCATGTCTGCTTACTTAAAGGCCATGTGGAAGGAATGTGGTGTGACATACAAGTTCACCACACTCTATCATCCACAAACAAATGGACTGGTTGAGAAGTTTAATAAAACTCTCAAAGGAATGATAATGGGACTCCCTGAAAAACTCCGCAGGAGATGGGATATCCTGTTACCTTGCCTCCTTTTTGCATACAGGGAGGTACCCCAAAAAGGAGTGGGCTTCAGCCCCTTTGAACTCCTATTTGGACACCCTGTAAGAGGTCCTCTAACACTTGTTAAGGAGGGTTGGGAACAACCTTTAAAAGCTCCAAAGCAAGACATAGTGGACTATGTACTTGGCCTAAGATCTAGGATGGCTGAGTACATGAAAAAGGCCAGTAAAAACCTTCAGGCCAGCCAAGAGCTCCAAAAGCAATGGCATGACCAGAAGGCTGTTTTGGTTCAGTACCAACCAGGGCAGAAAGTGTGGGTCTTGGAGCCTGTGGCCCCAAGAGCACTCCAAAACAAATGGAGTGGACTCCACATAATTGTTGAGAAAAAGGGTGAAGTCACCTACTTAGTTGACTTAGGCACTGCCAGGAGTCCCCTTAGGGTGCTCCATGTCAATCGCCTGAAATCCTACTATGACAGGGCTGATCTCACCCTGCTTATGGCAACAGATGAGGGAGAGGAAGAAGAGAGTGACCCTCTCCCTGATCTCTTCTCTTCCACAGAACAAGATGCTCCAGTGGAAGGTGTAGTTTTGGCAGATTGTCTTACTGCTGAGCAGAAAGACCACTGCATAAATCTCCTGGGTCAGTTTTCTGAACTCTTCTCTACTGTACCAGGCACCACTTCTTGGTGTGAGCACACTATAGATACTGGAGACAGCTTGCTTGTCAAAAGTAAGATCTATAGGCAGCCTGACCATGTCAGAGACTGCATAAAGCAAGAGGTGCAGAAAATGCTTGAACTGGGAGTGGTTGAGCACTCTGAAAGTCCATGGGCCTCTCCTGTGGTACTTGTACCAAAACCTCATTCAAAGGATGGTAAAAGGGAAATTAGATTTTGTGTTGACTACAGAGGTCTCAACCAGGTAACCAAAACTGATGCTCACCCTATACCCAGGGCAGATGAGCTAATAGATACACTGGCATCTGCCAAGTATCTAAGCACCTTTGATTTCACTGCAGGGTATTGGCAGATGAAGTTATCAGAGGATGCAAAAGCAAAAACTGCATTTTCAACCATTGGAGGCCATTACCAATTCACAGTAATGCCTTTTAGATTGAAAAATGCACCTGCCACTTTTCAAAGGTTGGTGAACACAGTCCTGCAAGGGCTGGAAGGTTTTAGTGCAGCATATCTAGATGATATAGCTGTCTTTAGCTCCAGCTGGGATGATCACCTGGTCCACCTATGGAAAGTTTTGGAGGCCCTGCAAAAAGGCAGGCCTCACTATCAAGGCTTCAAAGTGCCAGATAGGGCAGGGGAAAGTGGTTTATCTGGGACACCTGGTAGGTGGAGAACAGATTGCACCACTTCAGGGGGAAATCCAAACTATTATAGATTGGCTTCCCCCTACACCTCAAACTCAGGTGAGAGCCTTTTTAGGCCTCACTGGGTATTACAGGAGGTTCATAAAGAACTATGGCTCCATTGCAGCCCCTCTTAATGACCTCACATCTAAAAAAAATGCCTAAGAATGTATTATGGACAGCAAACTGTCAGAAAGCTTTTGAGGAGCTGAAGCAGGCCATGTGCTCTGCACCTGTCCTGAAAAGCCCCTGTTACTCCAAAAAAATCATTGTCCAAACTGATGCATCTGAATTAGGGGTAGGGGCAGTCTTATCACAACTTAATTCTGAGGGCCAGGATCAACCTGTTGCTTTTATCAGCAGGAGGTTGACCCCTAGAGAAAAACGTTGGTCTGCCATAGAGAGGGAGGCCTTTGCTGTGGTCTGGGCACTGAAGAAGTTGAGGCCATACCTGTTTGACACTCACTTCATTGTTCAGACAGACCACAAACCTCTACTTTGGCTAAAACAAATGAAAGGTGAAAACCCTAAATTGTTCAGGTGGTCCATATCCCTACAGGGAATAGACTATACAGTGGAACATAGACCTGGGAGTACCCACTCCAATGCAGATGGACTCTCCTGATATTTCCACTTAGACAATGAAGACTCATCAGGTCATGGCTAGTCTTATTGTCCTTCGTTTGGGGGTTGGGGGTTGTGTTAGAAAGTACCATCTTGCCTGGCATGTTACCCCCATATTTCGCTGTATATATGTTGTTTTAGTTGTATGTGTCACCGGGACCCTGCCAGCCAGGGACCCAGTGTTCATAAGTGTGCCCTGTATGTGTTACCTGTGTTATGACTAACTGTCTCACTGAGGGTCTGCAATCCAGAACCTCAGTGGTTATGCTCTCTCATTTCTTTCCAATTTGTCACTAACAGGCTAGTGACCAATTTCACCAATTTACATTGGCATACTGGAACACCCTTATAATTCCCTAGTATATGGTCATGAGGTACCCAGGGTATTGGGGTTCCAGGAGATCCCTATGGGCTGCAGCATTTCTTGTGCCACCCATAGGGAGATCTGACAATTCTTACACAGGCCTGCCAGTGCAGCCTGAGTGAAATAACGTGCACGTTATTTTACAGCCATTTACCACTGCACTTAAGTAACTTATAAGTCACCTATATGTCTAACCTTTACCTGGTAAAGGTTGGGTGCTAAGTTACTTAGTGTGTGGGCACCCTGGCACTAGCCAAGGTGCTCCCACATTGTTCAGGGCAAATTCCCCGGACTTTGTGAGTGCGGGGACACCATTACACGCGTGCACTATACATATGTCACGACATATGTATAGCGTCACAATGGTAACTCCGAACATGGCCATGTAACATGTCTAAGATCATGGAATTGTCACCCCAATGCCATTCTGGCATTGGGGAGACAATTCCATGATCCCCCGAGTCTCTAGCTCAGACCCGGGTACTGCCAAACTGCCTTTCCCGGGGTTTCACTGCAGCTGCTGCCAACCCCTCAGACAGGTTTCTGCCCTCCTGGGGTCCAGCCAGGCTTGGCCCAGGAAGGCAGAACAAAGGACTTCCTCAGAGAGAGGGTGTTACACCCTCTCCCTTTGGAAAAAGGTGTTAGGGCTTGGGAGGAGTAGCCTCCCCCAGCCTCTGGAAATGCTTTGATGGGCACAGATGGTGCCCATCTCTGCATAAGCCAGTCTGCACCGGTTCAGGGATCCCTCAGCCCTGCTCTGGCGCGAAACTGGACAAAGGAAAGGGGAGTGACCACTCCCCTGCCCGGCACCTCCCCTGGGAGGTGCCCAGAGCTCCTCCAGTGTGCTCCAGACCTATGCTATCTTGGAAACAGAGGTGCTGCTGGCACACTGGACTGCTCTGAGTGGCCAGTGCCAGCAGGTGACGTCAGAGACTCCTTCTGATAGGCTCCTTCAGGTGTTGCTAGCCTATCCTCTCTCCTAAGTAGCCAAACCTCCTTTTCTGGCTATTTAGGGTCTCTGCTTTGGGGAATTCCTTAGATAACGAATGCAAGAGCTCATCAGAGTTCCTCTGCATCTCTCTCTTCACCTTCTGCCAAGGAATCGACTGCTGACCTTGCTGGAAGCCTGCAAAACTGCAACAAAGTAGCAAAGACGACTACTGCGACCTTGTAACGCTGATCCTGCCGCCTTCTCAACTGTTTTCCTGGTGGTGCATGCTGTGGGGGTAGTCTGCCTCCTCTCTACACTAGAAGCTCTGAAGAAATCTCCCGTGGGTCGACGGAATCTTCCCCCTGCAACCGCAGGCACCAAAGAACTGCATCACCGGTCCTCTGGGTCGCCTCTCAGCACGACGAGCGAGGTCCCTTGAACTCAGCAACTCTATCCAAGTGACTCCCACAGTCCAGTCGCTCTTCAGTCCAAGTTTGGTGGAGGTAAGTCCTTGCCTCCCCACGCTAGACTGCATTGCTGGGAACAGCATATTTTGCAGCTACTCCGGCTCCTGTGCACTCTTCCAGGATTTCCTTTGTGCACAGCCAAGCCTGGGTCCCCGGCACTCTAACCTGCATTGCACGACCTCCTGAGTTTTCCTCCGGCTTCGTGGGACCCTCTTGTGCAACTTTGGGTGAGCTCCGGTTCACTCCACTTCGTAGTGCCTGTTCCGGCACTTCTCCGGGTGCTGCTTGCTTCTGAGTGGGCTCTTTGTCTTGCTGGACGCCCCCTCTGTCTCCTCACGCAATTGGCGACATCCTGGTCCCTCCTGGGCCACAGCAGCATCCAAAAACCCTAACCGTGACCTTTGCAGCTAGCAAGGCTTGTTTGCGGTCTTTCTGCACGGAAACACCTCTGCACAACTCTTCACGACGTGGGACATCCATCCTCCAAAGGGGAGGTTTCTAGCCCTTGTTGTTCTTGCAGAATCCACAGCTTCTACCATCCGGTGGCAGCTTCTTTGCACCCACAGCTGGCATTTCCTGGGCATCTGCCCACTCCCGACTTGATCGTGACTTTTGGACTTGGTCCCCTTGTTCCACAGGTACTCTCGTCAGGAAATCCATCGTTGTTGCATCACTACTTCTGTGCTCTTTGGGGAACTTAGGTGCACTTTGCACCCACTTTTCAGGGTCTTGGGGTGGGCTATTTTTCTAACCCTCACTGTTTTCTTACAGTCCCAGCGACCCTCTACAAGGTCACATAGGGTTGGGGTCCATTCGTGGTTCGCATTCCACTTCTAGAGTATATGGTTTGTGTTGCCCCTATCCCTATGTGCCCCCATTGCATTCTATTGTGACTATACATTGTTTGCACTGTTTTCTATTGCTATTACTGCATATTTTGGTATTGTGTGCATATATCTTGTGTAGATTTGCTATCCTCATACTGAGGGTACTCACTGAGATACTTTGGCATATTGTCATAAAAATAAAGTACCTTTATTTTTAGTATATCTGTGTATTGTGTTTTCTTATGATATTGTGCAAGTGACACTAGTGGTACTGTAGGAGCTTCACTCGTCTCCTAGTTCAGCCTAAGCTGCTCTGCTAAGCTACCTTTTCTATCAGCCTAAGCTGCTAGACACCCCTCTACACTAATAAGGGATACCTGGACCTGGTGCAAGGTGTAAGTACCCCTTGGTCCCCACTACAAGCCAGTCCAGCCTTCTACATCATGCCTTTCAATGTCTTGTTAAATCTTTCAACAAGACCATTGGTTTGTGGATGGTATGGTGTGGTGAATTTGTAAGTCACCCCACACTCATTCCACATGTGTTTCAGGTATGCTGACATGAAGTTGGTACCTCTGTCAGACACCACCTCCTTAGGAAATCCCACTCTGGTAAAAATACCAATGAGTGCTTTGGCTACTGCGGGGGCAGTAGTCGAGCTAAGGGGAATTGCTTCAGGGTATCTAGTAGCATGATCAACTACTACTAGTATGTATGGGTTCCCTGAGGCTGTGGGAGGTTCAAGTGGACCCACTATGTCCACACCCACTCTTTCAAAGGGGACCCCCACCACTGGAAGTGGAATGAGGGTGGGCTTTGGGTCTCCACCTGTCTTACCACTGGCTTGACAGGTGGCACAGGAGACACAAAACTCCTTGACCTTCTGGGACATGATGGGCCAATAGAAGTGGTTGACTAATCTCTCCCACGTCTTGGTCTGTCCCAAATGCCCAGCAAGAGGAATATCATGAGCTAAGGTTAGAATGAACTCCCTAAACTCCTAAGGCACTACCACTCTCCTAGTGGCACCAGGTTTGGGATCTCTTGCCTCAGTGTAAAGGAGTCCATCTTCCCAATAGACTCTATGTGTTCCTGTTATGTTTCCTTTGGACTCTTCAGCAGCTTGCTGCCTAAGGCCTTCAAGAGAGGGACAGGTTTCTTGCCTCTTACACAACTGTTCCCTTGAGGGTCCCCCTGGGCCTAGGAGCTCAACCTGATAAGGTTCTAACTCCAGGGGCTCAGTTCCCTCAGAGGGCAGAACTTCTTCTTGGGAAGCGAGGTTCTCTTTTTCTTGTTGTGTTGAAAGTGGTTCCCCCGTATTCTTTCCTTTTCTCTTGGAGGGGTGGGCCCTTTTTCCAGGCTCCAACACCACTTTTTCACCCTGAGCCTTGCACTGTGCCCTTGTCTTGACACACACCAGATCAGGGATACCCAACATGGCTGCATGGGTTTTGAGTTCTACCTCAACCCATGCTGAGGACTCCAGGTCATTTCCAAGCAAACAGTCTACAGGGATATTTGAGGAGACCACCACCTGTTTCAGGCCATTGACCCCTACCCACTCTAAAGTTACCATAGCCATGGGATGTACATTAGTCTGATAGTCAGCGTTGGTGACTGGATAAGTTTGTCCAGCCAGGTATTGACCAGGGGAAACCAGTTTCTCTGTCACCATGGTGACACTGGCACCTGTATCCCTCAGGCCTGCTACACTTGTCCCATTAAGAGCTGCTGCCTGTATTTTTGCATATTAGGGGGCCAGGCAGCCAGTGTGGCTAAATCCACCCCACTCTCAGAGACTAATGTAGCTTCAGTGTGAACCCTGATTTGCTCTGGGCACACTGTTGATCCCACTTGGAGACTGGCCATTCCAGTGTTAGCTGGAGTAGAGTTAGAAGTGGAACCTTTCTTGGGACAGGCCTTGTCTCCAGTTTGGTGTCCTGGCTGATTACAGCTACGACACCAGGCCTTTTTGGGATCAAAGTTTTTACCCTTGTACCCAAAATTGGATTGTGAAGATGCCCTGGGCCCTCCCTCCTGAACAGGTTTTTGGGGCCCTATAGAACACTCTTTACTTTTCCCTTTGGATGTCTCAACACTCTTCCCCTGGGGAGTCTTTGTGACCCCTTTCTTTTGGTCACCCCCTGTGGAAGTCTTGGTCACCCTAGTCTTGACCCAATGGTCCGCCTTCTTTCCCAATTCTTGGGGAGAAATTGGTCCTAGGTCTACTAGATGCTGATGTAGTTTATCATTGAAACAATTACTTAACAGGTGTTCCTTCACAAATAAATTGTACAGCCAATCATAATCATTTACACCATTGCCTTGAATCCAACCATCCAGTGTTTTCACTGAGTAGTCAACAAAATCAACCCAGGTCTGGCTTGAGGATTTTTGACCCCCCTGAACCTAATTCTATACTCCTCAATGGAGAATCCAAAGCCCTCAATCAGGGTAACCTTCATGAGGTCATAGGATTCTGCATCTTTTCCAGAGAGTGTGAGGAGTCTATCCCTACACTTTCCAGTGAACATTTCCCAAAGGAGAGCACCCCAGTGAGATCTGTTTACTTTTCTGGTTGCACAAGCCCTCTCAAAAGCTGTGAACCATTTGGTGATGTCATCACCATCTTCATATTTAGTTACAATCCCTTTAGGGATTTTCAACATGTCAGGAGAATCTCTGACTCTATTTATGTTGCTGCCACCATTGATGGGACCAAAACCCATTTCTTGTCTTTCCCTTTCTATGGCTAGGAGCTTTCTCTCTAAAGCCAATCTTTTGACCATCCTGGCTAACAGTAGGTCATCTTCACTGAGGCTATCCTCAGTGATTCCAGAGGTGCTGGACTCTCCTGTGAGAGAAGCAGCATCTCTGACTATCACATTTGGAGTCAGGGTTTGAGGAGCCCTGGCCTCCCTAACTATGACTGGAGGTGGGAATTACTCCACTTCACTAGTTTCCCCCTCTGGGAGGTCATCCTCAGAGGGGTTGTTCTTGGCAAACTCTGCCAATAGCTCATGGAGCTGTACTTTGGTAGGGTTTGAACCAGTTCTAATCTTTTTTTGTTTTGCAGAGAGACCTTAACTCTGACATCCTATGATTCAGGTAAGGGGTGATGTCGAGTTCCATCACATTCTCTTCTGCATTAGACATTATGGGGGTGATTCTGACCCCGGCAGTACTAGACCGCCGGGGCCAGGGTCGGCTGGAGCACCGCCAACAGGCTGGCGGTGCCCCGCAGGGCATTCTGACCGCGGCGGTTCAGCCGCGGTCAGAAGAGGAAAACCGGCGGTCTCCCGCCGGTTTTCCGCTGCCCTTCTGAATCCTCCATGGCGGCGCAGCTCGCTGCGCCGCCATGGGGATTCAGACACCCCATACCGCCATCCTGTTCCTGGCGGTTCGCCCGCCAGGAACAGGATGGCGGTATGGGGTGTCGTGGGGCCCCTGGGGGCCCCTGCAGTGCCCATGCCAATGGCATGGGCACTGCAGGGGCCCCCGTAAGAGGGCCCCACTTTGAATTTCACTGTCTGCATTGCAGACAGTGAAATTCGCGACGGGTGCAACTGCACCCGTCGCACCTTCCCACTCCGCCGGCTCAATTCTGAGCCGGCGTCCTCGTGGGAAGGGTTTTTGCACTGGGCTGGCGGGCAGCCTTTTGGCGGTCGCCCGCCAGCCCAGTGCAAAAGCCAAAATACCCTCAGCGGTCTTGCGACCGCGGAGCGGTATTTTGGAGGGGGGAAGTCTGGCGGGCGGCCTCCGCCGCCCGCCAGACTTAGAATGACCCCCTATGTTTCTAAAAGTTGGAATACTTTTTAAGAATCTAAAAATATTTCTAGAACTTAATTCAAACTTTTACAAAACTTTTAAACTCTAAAAGAAATGCTAACAGGGACTAACACAAGGCCCTAGCAGGACTTTTAAAAATTTAGAAAAACAGCTCAAATTTCAAAAATCAGTTTCTAATGACAATGTTTGGAATTTAGTCGTGTGATCAGGTATTGGCTGAGTAGTCCAGCAAATGCAAAGTCTTGTACCCCACCGCTGATCCACCAATGTAGGAAGTTGCCTCTGTATGTGCTATTTCAAAGTAAGGAATAGCATGCACAGAGTCCAAGGGTTCCCCTTAGAGGTAAGATAGTGGCAAAAAGAGATAATTCTAATGCTCTATTTTGTGGTAGTGTGGTCGAGCAGTAGGCTTATCAGAGGGTAGTGTTAAGCATTTGTTGTACATACACACAGGCAATAAATGAGGAACACACACTCAGAGACAATTCCAGGCCAATAGGTTTTTGTATAGAAAAATGTATTTTCCTAGTTTATTTTAAGAACCACAGGTTCAAGATTTACAAACAATACTTTAAATGAAAGGTATTTCACTTAGGAACTTTAGGAACTTTGAATTAGCAAAATAGCATATACAGTTTTCACACAAATGGCATATAGCTATTTTAAAACTAGACACACTGCAATTTTTAACAGTTCCTGGGGGAGGTAAGTGTTTGTTAGTTTTGCAGGTTAGTAAACCACCTACGGGGTTCAAAGTTGGGTCCAAGGTAGCCCACCGTTGGGGGTTCAGGGGAACCCCAAAGTTACCACACCAGCAGCTCAGGGCCGGTCAGGTGCAGAGGTCAAAGTGGTGCCCAAAACGCATAGGCCTCAATGGAGAAGGGGGTGCCCCGGTTCCAGTCTGCCAGCAGGTAAGTACCCGCGTCTTCAGAGGGCAGACCAGGGGGCTTTTGTAGGGCACCGGGGGGGACACAAGTCAGCACAGAAAGTACACCCTCAGCGGCACTGGGGCGGCTGGGTGCAGTGTGCAAACAGGCGTCGGGTTCGCAATAGGACTCAATGGGAGACCAAGGGGTCTCTTCAGCGATGCAGGCAGGCAAGGGGGGGGGGGGCTTCTCGGGGTAGCCACCACCTGGGCAAGGGAGAGGGCCACCTGGGGGTCACTCCTGCACTGGAGGTCAGATCCTTCAGGTCCTGGGGGCTGCGGGTGCAGAGTCTTTCCAGGCGTCGGGTCTTTGAAGCAGGCAGTCGCGGTCACGGGGAGCCTCAGGATTCTCTCTGCAGGCATCACTGTGGGGGCTCAGGGGGATTAACTCTGGCTACTCACGGTGTTTGTTCTCCACAAGTCAAGCCGGGGGCATCCGGTGCAGAGTGCAAAGTCTCACGCTTCCGGCGGGAAACGTGTGTTGTTTCAAAGTTGCTTCTTTGTTGCAAAATTGCAGTCTTTGTGGAACAGAGCCGCTGTCCTCAGGAGTTCTTGGTCCTTCTAGATGCAGGGTAGTCCTCTGAGGCTTCAGAGGTCGCTGGACCCTGTGGAATGCGTCGCTGGAGCAGTGTCTTTAGAAGTGGGGAGATAGGCCGGTAGAGCTGGGGCCAAAGCAGTTGGTGTCTCCGTCTTCTCTGCAGGTTTTCAGCTCAGCAGTCCTTATTCGTCTTAGGTTGCAGGAATCTATCTTGCTGTGTTCTGGGAGCCCCTAAATACTCAATTTAGGGGTGTGTTTAGGTCTGGGGGGTTAGTAGCCAATGGCTACTAGCCCTGAGGCTGGCTACACCCTCCTTGTGCCTCCTCCCTGAGGGGAAGGGGGCACATCCCTATCCCTATTGGGGGAATCCTCCATCTGCAAGATGGAGGATTTCTAAACGTCAGAGTCACCTCAGCTCAGGACACCTTAGGGGCTGTCCTGACTGGCCAGTGACTCCTCCTTGTTTTTCTCATTATCTCCTCCGGCCTTGCCGCCAAAAGTGGGGCCGTGGCCGGAGGAGGCGGGCAACTCCACTAGCTGGAGTGCCCTGAGGTGCTGTAACAAAGAGGGTGAGCCTTTGAGGCTCACCGCCTGGTGTTACAGTTCCTGCAGGGGGAGGTGAGAAGCACCTCCACCCAGTACAGGCTTTGTTACTAGCCACAGAGTGACAAAGGCACTCTCCCCATGTGGCCAGCATCATGTCTGGTGTGTTGTAGGCTGCAAAAACTAGTAAGCCCACACTGGTAGTCGGTTAAGGTTTCAGGGGGCACCTCTAAGGTGCCCTCTGGGGTGTATGCTACAATAAAATGTACACTGGCATCAGTGTGCATTTATTGTGCTGAGAAGTTTGATACCAAACTTCACAGTTTTCAGTGTAGCCATTATGGTGCTGTGGAGTTCGTGCATGACAGACTCCCAGACCATATACTCTTATGGTTACCCTGCACTTACAATGTCTAAGGTTTTGCTTAGACACTGTAGGGGCATAGTGCTCATGCACTTATGCCCTCACCTATGGTATAGTGCACCCTGCCTTAGGGCTGTAAGGCCTGCTAGAGGGGTGACTTATCTATACCTATAGGCAGTGTGAGGTCGGCATGGCACCCTGAGGGGAGTGCCATGTCGACTTAGTCTTTTTATCCCCACCAGCACACACAAGCTGGCAAGCAGTGTGTCTGTGCTGAGTGAGGAGTCTCCAGGGTGGCATAAGACATGCTGCAGCCCTTAGAGACCTTCCCTGGCATCAGGGCCCTTGGTACCAGGGGTACCAGTTACAAGGGACTTACCTGGATGCCAGGGTGTGCCAATTGTGGAAACAAAAGTACAGGTTAGGGAAAGAACACTGGTGCTGGGGCCTGATTAGCAGGCCTCAGCACACTTTCAAATCATAACTTGGCATCAGCAAAGGCAAAAAGTCAGGGGGTAACCATGCCAAGGAGGCATTTCCTTACATACAACTACAGCATTTGGATTACACATAGCCACACAAAGGCTTACACATTAATAACCCCAACGAATTCAGAAGTTAGTCATTACTAAGTATTCTGACCTGAGCTATCCGAAATAGGTCTTGCAACTCACTATTTTTATTAGTCACAATCTAGTACAACAAAACACAGCGGTCACATCCAAGACTCATAGATGCAAACATATTTCATTCAACCAGCACTGATCTATAATAATCATGTAGTAATGCTCTGTTACCCAACAATGCTACCCACTTAATATAAACAACTACTTCAATGACCCGGTTCACGTAGGAATATGCGCACATACCCAGATGTCCCATCATGTA
The DNA here is from genome assembly GCF_031143425.1 of Pleurodeles waltl. NCBI lineage: Eukaryota > Metazoa > Chordata > Amphibia > Caudata > Salamandridae > Pleurodeles > Pleurodeles waltl. The sequence continues at coordinate 147,834,843 of NC_090446.1, forward strand.
GTGCTTTACGCAGGATTCTATCAACCCTCTACAGTCTGACAAAGGAGCAGTCTTGCAACGCTATTGCTGAGGGTAGCAGGGGTGCAAGACCGATTGCGATCTTCCCATAACAACTCCCTCTCTTAACTCTGGTAGCGTTGTTCATGTCTGTCTTCAATCAAGAATATAGGGGCTTCCTTCTTGGTAAGGTCGAGAAATCTTTATATATTTTTAAACACCAATCAGTTTAGTTACAGACCACAAAGTCATGTGTGTTACCTGCAGAAAGTTGTTTAATTTAAGAACAAACTCAACAGGAATAAAAAAAATGTTGCAGTAATGTTTCTATAAGACATATAAAAACGAAACGAACGTTGATACTTGAAATCATGTAGTTGTAACTTGATCTGAAAGTTTTAAGGAGTAACCGTGGTTCTATCAAAACGTCCTTTGAGAATGTACTGCAAAGATGAATGGTTTCGCACCACCGCCCTGTGTCCTTTAATGTCGGAGTCCTCGGCACGGTTAAGTCACTACATGCACAGCTTCTCTCCCAGGATATGCTGCAGTGCAAATGAAACCTGCTACAAAGAGCTCATTAGGGTCTTCTCGCTGCTTGCCACTTGCTATCGAGCTCTTTGTCGATCCATCACACGAATCTCCTCGCCACGGGTCGCCGATCATCGGGAATCAACACACCTTGTAGAACCAACGGCGAAGAGTTTTTAGAGAAATTCCCTCTGCGTCGCTTCTCCTGTGCGTTTATCTGGATGCAAGCACTGAACCTCGGGAAGGGATTTCCTATGTTCCCTGATATGTGTTCAGCAGCACCAATATCAGAAGGCAAAGACATGTTTCTTCCCAGAAGAAATCACTAGGGCCTGTGGTACCTAAAAAGAGAAAACAGTCATGTGTCAGGTGGAAAACCTCACAGTTAAGCAAGACTTTTTATAGTGTGGAAGGCGCACTAATAATTTCCGATCTGCGGCAATATGACGTGATAGCTCAAATTCCAACTGGTTTCATTCATAACTTTGACGAAAAGAAAAAAACTCACAAATATTTCGATTAACAAATATTATGGCCCTCATTCCGACCCTGGCGGTTTCAAACCGCCAGGGTGGAGGGCAGAGGAAGCACCGCCAACAGGCTGGCGGTGCTTCCTGGCCAATTCTGACCGCCGCGGTCAGAAAAGGGAAACCGGCGGTTTCCCGACGGTTTTCCCCTGGCCATAGGAATCCTCCATGGCGGCGCTGCAAGCAGCGCCGCCATGGGGATTCCGACGCCCTTCCCGTCAGCCTGTCCCTGGCGGTTTACACCGCCAGGAAGGGGCTGGCGGGAACGGATGTCGTGGGGCCCCTGGGGGCCCCTGCACTGCCCATGCCACTGGCATGGGCAGTGCAGGGGCCCCCTAACAGGGCCCCATTAAGATTTTCAGTGTCTGCTTGGCAGACACTGAAAATCGCGACTGGTGCAACTGCACCCGTCGCACCCCAGCAAATCCGCCGGCTCCATTCGGAGCCGGCTTCATCTTTGCTGGGGCTTTCCCGCTGGGCCGGCGGGAAAGTTAGAATGGTCCCCGCGGTCGGAATGACCCCCTATGTGTTCAACTACTTATTTTGAAGGAACGGATGGCAAAAGGAGTATATCTTCTGTGCTCGTTTTGTGAACAAGAAAATATTCTGAACGACTCAAATGCATTTGTGCAATCGTTCGTTCAATTTATAGTTATATGGTATTGCCCAAAGATGATCTAAATATTTCTCAGCATAGGATTAAGAGATTGTCATGTTTTGAGGAGTCTCAATGACACATCTGCTCCTGAATAGATCCTAATCAGTCTTACATGACAAGCGGCTGGCGTGTCATTGTGTACACATGGACATCTAGCCCTCAATCAACATTATCAACACACAGACAGGTGCCATGATCCAGCATACATGTAGGGCCTGATTTTAAAAAAATTAGTGCCGCATTTGAGTCATTTCGGGATGCGAAAGCGGCGCAAATGCACAAAACACATCTATGGCCCTGATTTATACTTTTCGGTGCAAAACTGCACTAAAACAGTTTTGCACCAAAAAGTTTAGCACCGGCTTGCACCATTTCTGTGCACCAGCCTGTAAGAAAGTAGCCTCTTTCTAGTATGGTTGCCCCCACGTTTGGCCTGTTTGTGAGTGTGTGTCAGTGTGTTTTTACTGTGTCACTGGGATCCTGCTAGCCAGGACCCTAGTGCTCATAATGAAAACTCTATTTGTCAGTGTGTTTTGCCTGTCTCACTGGGATCCTGCTAGCCAGGACCTCAGTGCTCATAGTTTGTGGCCTATGTGTGTGTTGTCAGTAGTGCTTAACTGTGTCACTGAAGTTCTGCCAAACAGAACTCCAGTGCTTATGCTGTCTCCACTTCCGAATTAGTCACTCTAGTGTAGTGACTTCATATTCCAATTCCAATTGGCACAGTGGACCCCCCCTTATGAGTCCCTAGTATATGGTACATAGGTACCCAGGGCATTGGGGTTCAAGGAGATCCTTATGGGCTGCAGCATTTCTTTTGCCACCCATAAGGAGCTCAGACAAAGCCTTTCACAGGACTGCCACTGCAGCCTGCGTGAAATAGTGCACACATTATTTCTCAGCCATTTTCACTGGACTTAAGTAACTTATAAGTCACATATATGTCTAACCTTCACTTGCTGAAGCTTAGGTGCAATGTTACTAAGTGTGAGGGCACCCTTGCACTAGCAAAAGTGCCCCCACATAGTTCAGGGCAATTTCCCCGGACTTTGTGAGTGTGGGGACACCATTACACATGTGCACTACATAGGAAGATACCTATATGTAGTTTCACAATGGTAACTCTGAATATGGCCATGTAACATGTCTAAGATCATGGAATTGTCCCCCCATTCCAAATCTGGTATTGGGGAGCCAATTCCATGCATCCTGGGGGCTCCACCATGGACCCCCAGTACTGTCGAACCAGCTCTCTGAGGCTTGCACTGCAGCTACTGCTGCTGCCACCTTATGTGAAAAAGTAGCCTCTTTCTAGCATGGGTATCCCCAGTTTTGGCCTGTTTATGACTGTGTGTCAGTGTGTTTTTACTGTGTCACTGGGATCCTGCTAGCCAGGACCCCAGTTCTCATAGATAAAAACCTATATGTCAGTATGTTTGGCCTGTCTCACTGGGATCCTGCTAGCCAGGACCCCAGTGCTCATAGTTTGTGGCCTAATGAGTATGCATGTGTAGTGTCTTACTATGCCACTGAGGCTCTGCTAATCAGAACCTCAGTGCTTATGCTCTCTCTGCTTTTAAATTTGTCACTGTAGGCCAGTGACTTCATTTACCAATTTCAGTTGGCATATTGGACCCCCTTATAAGTCCCTAGTGTATGGTACATAGGTACCCAGGGCATTGGGGTTCCAGGAGATCCTTATGGGCTGTAGCATTTCTTTTACCACCCATTGGGAGCTCGTATAAACCCTTACACAGGACTGCCATTGCAGCCTGCGTGAAATAGTGCACACACTATTTCACAGCCATTTTCATTGCACTTAAGTAACTTATAAGTCACCTATATGCCTAACCTTCACTTGATGAAGGTTAGGTGCAATGTTACAAAGTGTGAGGGCACCCTTGTACTAGCAAAGGTACCCCCACATAGTTCAGGTCCATTTTCCAAGACTCTGTGAGTGCGGGGACGCCATTACACGTGTGCACTACATATAGGTAAATACCTATATGTAGCTTCACAATGGTAACTCCAAATATGGCCATGTAACATGTCTAAGGTCATGGAATTCTCCCCCCATTACAAATCTGGTATTGGGGAGCCAATTCCATGCATCCTGGGGGTTCCACCATGGACCCCCAGTACTGCCAAACCAGCTCTCTGAGGCTTGCACTGCAGCTACAGCTGCTGCCACCTTACAGACAGGGTTCTGCACTCCTGGGGTCTGGGCAGCCCATTCCCAGAAAGGCAGAACAAAGCATTTCCTATAAGAGCAGGGTGTAACACCCTCTCCCTTTGGAAATAGGTGTTATAGGCTGGGGAGGAGTAGCCTCCCCCAGCCTCTGGAAAATGCTTTGAAGGGCAGAGATGGTGCCCTCCTTGCATAAATTAGTCTACACCGGTTCAGGGACCCCTTCTCCCCTGCTCTGGCAGGAAACTGGACAAAGAAAAGGGGAGTGACCGCTCCCCTGTCCATCACCACCCCGGGGGTGGTGCCTAGAGCTCCTCCAGTGTGTCCCAGACTTCAGCCATCTTCCTTTGCAAGGTGTGGGGGCACTCTGTAGGGCTCTGAGAGGCCAGTGCCAGCAGGTGACGTCAGAGACCCCTACTGATAGGTCCTTACCTGATAATGTAGCCAATCCCCCTCTCAGGGCTATTTAGGGTCTCTCCTGTGGGTTCTCTTTAGATTCTGCTTGCAAGTCTACTTCAGGAATCCTCTGCAACAACTTCAGACTCTTCTGACCTTGAATCAACTGCAGCCTGCTCCAAGAAATGCTGTAACTGCAACAAAGTGTCTACAAGAGACACTTTTCTTCAGCAACCTCAGCTCCAAGTCAGCAACTGCAACAGTTTCCATGGTGTGCATGCTCTGGGGACACTCTGGCGGTCATTCTGACCCTGGCGGTCAAAGACCGCCAGGGCGGAGGACCGCGGGAGCACCGCCGACAGGCCGGCGGTGCTCCAATGGGGATTCCGACCGCGGCGGTAAAGCCGCGGTCGGACCGGCAACACTGGCGGTCTCCCGCCAGTGTACCGCCGCCCCATTGAATCCTCCAAGGCGGCGCAGCTTGCTGCGCCGCCGAGGGGATTCCGATCCCCCCTACCGCCATCCAGATCCCGGCGGTCCGACCGCTGGGATCCGGATGGCGGTAGGGGGGGTCGCGGGGCCCCTGGGGGCCCCTGCAGTGCCCATGCCACTGGCATGGGCATTGCAGGGGCCCCCGTAAGAGGGCCCCTAAATGTATTTCACTGTCTGCTGCGCAGACAGTGAAATACGCGACGGGTGCAACTGCACCCGTCGCACAGCTTCCACTCCGCCGGCTCGATTCCGAGCCGGCTTCATCGTGGAAGCCTCTTTCCCGCTGGGCTGGCGGGCGGCCTGAAGGCGACCGCCCGCCAGCCCAGCGGGAAAGTCAGAATTACCGCCGCGGTCTTTCGACCGCGGAACGGTAACCTGACGGCGGGACTTTGGCGGGCGGCCTCCGCCGCCTGCCAAGGTCAGAATGAGGGCCTCTGTCTTCTTCCTGCACCAGAAGGACCGAAGAAATCTCCCGTGGAGTGACGGTGTCACTCCCCTGCTTCAAGCAGGCACCTTCCAATGTGACGCCAGTACCCTGGGACTCCTCCCAAGGCAACAAGCGTGCTCTTAAGGACACAGAGGGTGGACATCATTGACATAGACTGTCCTGAGGTCCTGCTGACACAATTTGGAGGAGGTAAGACCTTGCCTTCCCCGAGAACAATAGTAACCCTGTGTATTGTGTCTTCTTCGCCTCCTGATGCCTCTGTGCACTCTTTGCAAAATTCCTTCATGCACAGCCTGTCCCAGGTCCCCAGCACTCCACCCTGTGACGCTCAACTCACTGAGTTGTTCTCCAGCGACGTGGGACCTTCTTTTGTTGTGTTGCATAAACTGCATTTTGCACCTCCTTTGAACCCGGATACTGCAGCTTCTGGGGGTGCTGGCTGGTATCCTGAGGGCTCTCTAAAGTGCTGAGAGCTCCCTCTTCTTCCTCACAAAGAGATAAGGCCCCCAGGTCCCTCCCGGGTCCATCCAGCGCCATTTTGATGAAAAATGCACTTTTGTCGTAGACAAGGCTTGTTGTGCCTTCCAACATGAAATCTCATCTTCAACGATCTTCACGCTGTGGGACATCTTTTGCATCATGGAGCAACCCGCTGGCATCTTCCTAGGGTGCATTTCTGCAGTCTTCTACTAACTGAGGACTCTTTTTTTTAACCCTCTTCTAGGTTGGCAGGGGCTCCTGTCCCTCCTGGGACTTCTTTCGACTTCTGGAATTGGTCCCCTTCCTTTGCAAGTCTTCAGGCCCAATAATCCAGCAGTTGTTCTTTCCAGACTTGGTTGGCTGCTGCAAAATCCCAAAAACGAGGAGGTGTGTCCTAAGGAAACTTGCAGTACTTTACTCCTGCTTTTCTGGGATCTAGGGTGGGGTAATTTAATTACCTTTACTGCATTCTTACTCTCCAGCGATTCTGCATACACTACACTTGTCTAGGGGGGATTTTGTGATTCACATTCCACTTTTTTAGTATATGGTTTGTGTTGCCCCTAGACGTACTGTAGGAAGTTGGCTCTGTATATACTATTTCAAAGTAAGAAATAGTGTGCACAGAGTCCAAGGGTTCCCCTTATAGGTAAGACAGTGGCCAAATTAGATAATTCTAATGCTCTATTTTGTGATAGTGTGGTCAAGCAGTAGGCTTATCAGAGGGTAGTGTTAAGCATTTGTTGTACACACACAGGCAATAAATGAGGAACACACACTCAAAGACTTTCTCCAGGCCAATAGGTTTTTATATTGAAAAATAACTTTTCTTAGTTTATTTTAAGAACCATAGGTTCAAGGTTTGCAGTAAACACTTTAAATGCAAGGTATTTCACTTAGATACTTTAGGAACTTTGAATAAAAGCAATATCATATACAGTCTTTGTAAAAATGGCAATAAGCTATTTTCAAAGTGGACACAGTGCAACAATCAACAGTTCCTGGGGGAGGTAAGTAGTTAGATTAGGAGGTAAGTAAAACACTTACAAGTCTCAGTTCTGGGGCATAGGCAGCCCACCGTTGGGGGTTCAAGGCAACCCCAAAGTTACCACACCAGCAGCTCAGGGCCGGTCAGGTGCAGAGGTCAAAGAGGTGCCCAAAACACATAGGCGTCTATGGAGAACAGGGGTGCTCCGGTTCCAGTCTGCCAACAGGTAAGTACCTGTGTCCTCGGGGGGCAGTCCAGGGGGATTTTGTAGAGCACTGGGGGGGACACAAGTAGGCACACAAAACACACCTTCAGTGGCACAGGGGCGCCCGGGTGAAGTGTGCAAAGCAGGCGTCGAGTGTCAGGTAGAAAACTATGGTGAGACCCGGGGTCACTCTAGCGGTGCAGGCAGGCACAGGAGGGGCTTCTCAGGACAGCCACCACCTGGGCTAGGCAGAGGGTCGCCTGGGGGTTACTCCTGCGCTGAAGTTCGGTTCCTTCAGGTCCTGGGGGCTGCGGTGCAGTGTTGGTTCCAGGTGTCGGGTCCTTTGTTACAGGCAGTCGAGGTCAGGGGGAGCCTCTGGATTCTCTCTGCAGGCGTCGCTCTGGGGCTTCAGGGGGGTCCTCTCTGGTTACTCACTGGCTCGCAGTCGCCAGGGAGTCCTCCCTGAGGTGTTGGTTCTCTGAATCTCGAGCCGGGGGCGTCGGGTGCAGAGGGAGAAGTCTCACGCTTCCGGCGGGAAATGTGCAGTCTTTGGAAGTTGCTTCTTTGTTGCAAAGAAGTAGCTGGTTTTGAACAGGGCCGCTGTTCACGGAAGTTTCTTGGTCCTTCAGTACAGGGCAGTCCTCTGAGGCTTCAGAGGTCGCTGGTCCCTGTTGGATGCGCTGCTGGTTGCAGGTTTTCGAAGTTGGAGACAGGCCGGTAGGGCTGGGGCCAAAGCAGTTGTTGTCTTCCTCCTTCTCTGCAGGCTTGTAGGTTAGCAGTCCTTCGTGTTTCTTCAGGTTGCAGGAATCTGATTTCCTGAGATCTGGGGTGCCCCTAAATACTAAATTTAGGGGTGTGTTTAGGTCTGGGAGGGCAGTAGCCAATGGCTACTGTCCTTGAGGGTGGTTACACCTTCTTGGTGCCTCCTCCCTGTGGGGAGGGGGGCACATCTCTAATCCTATTGGAGGAGTCCTCCAAACTCAAGATGGAGGATTTCTAAAGGCAGGGGTCACCTCAACTCAGGACCCCTTAGGGGCTGTCCTGACTGGTGGGTGACTCCTCCTTATTTTTTTTCATTATCTCCTCCAGCCTTCCCACCAAAAGTGGGGGCAGTGGCCGGAGGGCCGGGCATCTCCACTAGTAGGTGGGATGCCTTGGGCCGCTGTAACAAAAGGGGTGAGCCTTTGAGGCTCACCGCCAGGTGTTACAGTTCCTGCAGGGGGAGGTGAGAAGCACCTCCACCCAGTACAGGCTTTGTTCCAGGCCACAGAGTGACAAAGGCACTCTCCCCATGTGGCCAGCAACATGTCTGGTGTGTGGCAGGCTGGCAGAAACTGGTCAGCCTACACTAGAAGTCAGATTGGTATTCAGGGGGCATCTCTAAGATGCCCTCTGGGTGTATGTTACAATAAATTGCACACTGGCATCAGTGTGCATTTATTGTGCTGAGAAGTTTGATACCAAACTTCCCAGTTTTCAGTGGGACAGGCCTTGTCTCCAGTTTGGTGTCCATGCTGACTACAGCTGCGACACCAGGCCTTTTTGGGATCAAAGTTTTTACCCTTGTACCCAAATGAGGATTGTGAAGAGGCTTTGGACCCAGCAGGTTTGTGGGGCCATGTAGAGGACTCTTTACTTTTTCCCTTGGATGTCTCAACACTCTTCCCTAGAGAGGCTTTGTGACCCCTTTCTTTTGGTCACCCCCTGTGGAAGTCTTGGTCACCCTTGTCTTGACCCAGTGGTCTGCCTTCTTTCCCAATTCTTGGGAGATATTGGACCTAGGTCTACCAGATGCTGATGCAGTTTATAATTGAAACAATTACTTAAAAGGTGTTCCTTCATAAACAAGTTATACAGCCCATCATAATCATTTACACCACTGCCATTAATCCAACCATCTAGTGTTTTGACTGAGATGTCAACAAAATCAACCCAGGTCTAGCTCGAGGATTTTTGAGCCCCCCTGAACCTAATCCTGTACTCCTCAGTTGTGAATCCAAAGCTCTCAACCAGGGTAGCCTTCATGAGGTCATAGGATTCTGCATCTTTACCAGAGAGTGTGATGAGTCTATCCCCACACTTTCCAGTGAACATTTCCCAAAGGAGAGCACCCCAGTGCGATCTGTTTACCTTTCTGGTTGCACAAGCCCTCTCAAAAGCTCTGAACCATTTGGTGATGTCATCACCATCTTCATATTTTGTTACAATCCCTTTGGGGATTTTTAGCATGTCAGTACTTTCTCTGACCCTATTTATGTTGCTGGCGCCATTGATGGGAGCTAGACCCATCTCTTGTCTTTCCCTCTCTATGACCAGGAGCTGTCTCTCCAAAGCCAATCTTTTGGCCATCCTGGCTAACAGGAGGTCATCTTCATTGAGGCTGCCCTCAATGCTTCCACAGTTACTGTTCTCCCCTGTGGAAGAACCAGTATCTCTGACAATCACTTTTGGAGTCAGGGTTTGAGGGACCCTGGCCTCCCTAACTAGGACAGGAGGGAGGGAATCATCCTCCTGGTCACTAGCTTCCCCCTCTGTAGGGTTATCCTCAGAGGGGTGGCCTCTTGCAAACTCTGCCAAAAGCTCCTGGAGCTTAACGTTGGTAGGGTTTGACCCAGTCTTTATATTTTTTAGTTTACAGAGAGTCCTTAACTCTGACATCCCTAGATGCAGGTAAGGGGTGAGGTTGAGTTCCACCACCATCTCTTCTGTGCTAGACATTACTTTTCTAACAGTTGGGATACTTTTTAAGAATCTAAAACTATTTCTTGAACTTAATCCAAACTTTTACAAAACTTTTAAACTCTAAAAGAAATGCTAACAGGGACTTACACAAGGCCCTAGCAGGACTTAAATTTTTTTATAAAAATAGCTCAAATTGCAAAAATCAGTTTCTAATGACAATTTTTGGAATTTAGTCGTGTGATCAGGTATTGGCTGAGTAGTCCAGCAAATGCAAAGTCTTAGACCCCACCGCTGATCCACCAATGTAGGAAGTTGGCTCTGTATATACTATTTCAAAGTAAGAAATAGTGTGCACAGAGTCCAAGGGTTCCCATTAGAGGTACAATAGTGGCCAAATTAGATACTTCTAATGCTCTATTTTGTGGTAGTGTGGTCAAGCAGTAGGCTTATCAGAGGGTAGTGTTAAGCATTTGTTGTACACACACAGGCAATAAATGAGGAACACACACTCAAAGACTTACTCCAGGCCAATAGGTTTTTATATTGAAAAATATCTTTTCTTAGTTTACAGGTTCAAGGTTTGCAGTAAACACTTTAAATGCAAGGTACTTCACTTAGATACTTTAGGAACTTTGAATAAAAGCAATATCATATACAGTCTTTGTAAAAATGGCAATAAGCTATTTTCAAAGTGGACACAGTGCAAAAATCAACAGTTCCTGGGGGAGGTAAGTAAAGGTTAGATTAGGAGGAAAGTAAAACACTTACCAGTCTTAGTTCTGGGGCATAGGCAGCCCACCGTTGGGGGTTCAAGCAACCCCAAAGTTACCACACCAGCAGCTCAGGGCCGGTCAGGTGCAGAGGTCAAAGAGGTGCCGAAAACACATAGGCGCCTGTGGAGAACAGGGGTGCTCCGGTTCCAGTCTGCCAGCAGGTAAGTACCTGCGTCCTCGGGGCAGACCAGGGGGGTTTTGCAGAGCAATGGGCGGGACACAAGTAGGCACACAAAACACACCCTCAGCGGCACAGGGGCAGCTGGGTGCAGTGTGCAAAGCAGCCGTCAGGTTAAATAGAAAACAATGCAGAGACCCGGGGGTCACTCTAGCGGTGCAGGCAGGCACAAGGGGGGCTTCTCAGGACAGCCACCACCTGGGATAGGCAGAGGGTCACCTGGGGGTCACTCCTGCACTGAATTTCGGTTCCTTTAGGTCCTGGGGGCTGCAGGTGCAGTGTAGGTTCAGGCGTCAGGTCCCTTGTTACAGGCAGTCGCGGTCAGGGGGAGCCTCTGGAATCGCTCTGCAGGCGTCGCTGTGGGGGCTAAGGGGGGTCGTCTTTGGTTACTCACGGGCTCGCAGTCACCGGGGAGTCCTCCCTGAGGTGCTGGTTCTCTGATCAGAGACCCCTCCGGATAGATGCACACCTGGTTAGGAAGGAAGCCAATCCCCCTCTCAGGGCTATTTAGGGTCTCTCCTGTGGGTTCCTCTTCAGATTTTGCTTGCAAGTTTCCATCAGGAATCCTCTGCAACCACTGCTTCATCCTTTGACCTCGGATCAACTGCAGACTGCTCCAGTAACTGCTGTAACTGCAACAAAGTATCCAGAAGGGCTACTTTGACTCTGCAACAGTTTCCATGGTTTGCACGCTCTGGGGACTCCCTGCCTTCACCATGCACCAGAAGGACTGAAGAAATCTCCCGTGGAGTGACTGAGTCACTTCCCTGCTTCAGCAGGCACCTTTTAAGACGATGACCGGTTCTCTTGGACTCCTCTCCTGGAGACGAGCGTGCTCCTTGGAACACAGTTGGTAGACCCCTTCGACACAGACTGTTCTAAGGTCCTGCTGTCCAAATTTGGAGAAGGTAAGAGCTTGCTTTCCCCGTTTGCAACAGTACCCCTGTGCACTGCGTCATCTTCACCTCCTGAGGCCTCTGTGCACTATTTGCAAGAATCCTTCGTGCACAGCCTGGCCAAGGTACCAGCACTCTATCCTGCGAAGCTCAACTCGCTGAGTTGTTCTCCAGCGGCGTGGGACCTTCTTTTGTAGTGCAGCAGCAACCGCAATTTGCACCTTCTTTATCCCTGTGTCCTAGGACCTCTTTGGGTGCTGCCTGGTCATCTGTGGGTTCCCTCCAGTGTTGGGAGCCCCCTCTGCTTCCTCAGTCCGAGTTGATGCCCCCAGGTCTCTCCTGGGTCCAGGTATCGCCATTTTGACGCAATCTGCGACATTGCTTGAACCAAGGCTTGTTGGACGAATCCAGTGCTGCAACTCACCTGCATCCAACATCTCCACGTGGGACATCCTTTGCGTCATGCAGGAACCCGCAACCATCTTCTTTGGTGCTCTTCTGCATACTTCTTCCAACCGGAGAATCCTGTTTTGCACCATCTTCGGGGTTGGCAGGGGCTCCTGTCCTTCCTGGAATCTTCTGTGACTTCTGGCATTGGTCTCCTCTCTTTACAGGTCTTCAGGTCCAGGAACCCACCATTTGTTGCTTGCAGTCTTGCTTGGTTCTTGCAATAACTCTAATCATGACTGTAGATGTCCTAAGGAAACTTGCAGTACTTTACTCCTACTTTCCTGGGCTCTAGGTGGGGTATTCTACTCACCTTTGTGGTTTTCTTACTCCCCCAGCGATTCTCTACACACTACACTTGTCTAGGGGGGAATTCATGATTCTCATTCCACTTTCTTAGTATATGGTTTGTGTTGCCCTTAGACATATTTCTTCCTATTGTATTCTATGGTATTTTTGTATTGTTTGCAATACCCAATGACTATTTACTTACCTTATTTTGGTGTCTAATGTACGTATTGTGCATAATACTTACCTCCAGAAGGAGTATTGCCTCTAAGATATTTTTGGCCTTGTGTAACAAAAAAAAAGTACCTTTATTTTTGGTAACACTGAGTATTGTCTTTTATTGTGTATAAGTACTGTGTAACTATAGTGGGATTGCAGGAGCTTTGCATGTCTCCTAGTTCAGCCTAAGCTGCTCTGCTACAGCTACCTCTATCAGCCTAAGCTGCTAGAACACTACTACATTTCACTAATAAGGGATATCTGATAGAGACTTCTAGCTGCAGATTCCTTATCTTTGAATTTCCCCAGGCGTCAGACTGGATCCAGAGAATTTTTCTTCTAGCAGTACCTCTGTGCGCCGTCAGGTGGCGTTGGTCGACTCCGCGGGCGTTGTTGGCATCGTACTCGCCGTGATGACGTCGCGGTCGTATATAGGCGCCACCCTGGTGCGCTGACGTCAGTTCTTTCTTTTCCGCGCCAGTCTACGCGCAGATCCAGAGAAGAGCTACCTCAGTCATTTTTTTACTACGTCGACGTTTTTGTTGTATTTTTGACGAGTTCGTGAAAGCATCGAGGGATGTCCCGCAAGAACAGATTCAAGCCCTGCGACTCCTGTCACCGAACTATGTCAATGACGGATCCGCACCTCGTGTGCATATGGTGTTTGGAGCACGATCACGACCCAAAGTCATGCTCCGAATGTCGGGCCATGAACCCGAAGGCTTTGAGGGAGCGGTCCCTAAAGCTCATGGCAGCCTGACACACGACTCCGCGGTGCTCACTGTCCCGTTCGAGAGGAAGGTCTTGAGATCGGCCCCGGAGTCACCACCACTCTTTGTCCTCCAAGTCATCAGGACATTCGGGTCACAAGAAGAAGAAGTCGAAGAAGGACAAGCGTTCTATGACTTCACCCCTTCGATCGGATGATACGGCGCGGGAAGGACATCGATGCTCTAGGTCTGCATCAGTGGAGTCTTCTTCTGGGTCGGCTCTGCGATTCCCTGACTTCCCGGGAGACGGAGCGACCCCCGCCCAACTCAAAGAGATTTACGAGCCCATGCGCCTCATTTTTGGGCGGTCCGACCCACCTTTGGAGCCTTTGGGCACAGGTGAGTCGGTTGGGGTCCCTTCTGTTTCGAAGCTCTTGGCTTCGGCCTGGGCTCCGGAGGGCCCCTCCGGATCCAATCGCGGATCCATCCCGACGCCGGTCGTGCTACGGTGACCTTCCCCAGCGTCGGGTCAAATGTCGACGCTCCGACGTCGGTGGGGCCCACAATCAACGTTGATCCCATACTCATAACCGACGACCCAGAGCCGAAACAACATTGATCGACACTGATTCCTTTCTCTATGGGCTCTCCTGGTCCCAGGGTTGATCCAGACCCTTATTCTTGTAGGTATGGATACGGGGAGAGTATGGAGGGGTCGCTGGACTCTTTAGAATACCAGCTTGACCCACAAATGGACTGGGTGCAGGATTTGGGTGATGCCAGTGGACTAGACACCTCCCCTGACACTGCTATGCTCTCTCCTCCTAGCGTGGCAATGGAGGAGGGTGCTTCTTACTCTGTGGTGGTGAGAAGGGCGGCTGAGGTCTTGGACCTCGAGCTTCCTTCAGTGGAGGTTAGGTCTAACATCCTATCCGACGTGCTTAAACCAGGCTCCAAGCCCCTTTTACCCTTCAATGAAGCATTGACAGACGTCCTTTTGGGCACTTGGTCCAAACCCAGCACAGGGGCTCCTGTGAAAAGGACGATTGCCCGCCGCCATCGGCCTGCACCGTCAGACCCAAAATTCCTGACCAAACACCCCACGCCTGAGAGCCTTGTCATCCAGGCTTCTTTCTCATCTGGTGAATTCCCTGCCGCACCCCCCAGATAGGGAATCAAAAAGACTGGATAATTTGGGGAAGAAGTTGTTTTCTTCCAACAGGCTAGCGCTGCGGTCCATGAACACTGCATGCCTTTTGGGCTACTATTCCCATACTCTCTGGGATACGGTCGCCCAAGTGCTGCCTGCAGTTCCGGAGGAGGCCCGGGCTGTCCTGTCCCAAGCCGTAACAGATGGGAGGGATGCAGCTAAGTTCATGATTCGTTGTGGACTGGATATGACTGACTCTCTGGGCAGATCGGTTGCATCGATGGTGGCATTGAGACGCCACGCCTGGCTGAGAACGTCTGGCTTTTCGGGGGATGTCCAGCAATCCTAGATGGACATGCCCTTTGATGGCACACGTCTCTTTGGAGACAAGGCGGACTCGGCGCTCAAGCGTTTTAAGGATTCCCGAGCCACGGCCCGGTCCCTTGGCCTCGCTCCTGCACCTAGACCCCAGCAGTCCGCCTTTCGCCCCTTTCGTGGCTACAGGAGGGGCACCCAACTGCGTCCTTTTCCACCTGGCCACAGACACGCGCATGTTGTACAGCCCCTGCGCGGCTGCAGATGTGGGATCCCATGCTCCTGGAGATCAGGGAGCCAGCGGGTTACCCAGTCCACCCCCGGCCCCTCCTCAGCCTCCAAGCCTTCCTAGTCCGTGGGTACGCTTTCACCTGCCCCAATGGCAAGCCATTACCTCAGACAGGTGGGTACTCCAAATTGTCCAAAGGGGCTACTCCCTCCCCTTCGAGACATCTCCTCCAGCCATGCCACCTTCATACAGCCAGATATCGGAGGATCATAAGGCGCTTCTCAGCGAGGAAGTCCAAGCCCTTTTGGCCAAAGGAGCTACATAGAGGGTTCCTATGCCAGAAGTAGGTCGAGGTTGCTATTCCCGCTACTTTCTGGTTCTGAAAAAGGACAAAGGTCTTCGACCTATATTAGATCTTCGGTCCCTCATTCTCTCCCTAAAAAAGGAGAAGTTCAAAATGTTAACATTGGCTCAGGTCCTATCTGCCCTGGATCCTGGAGACTGGATGGTAGCGTTGGACTTTCAAGACGCATACTTCCATATTCCCATCTTGCCGGCCCACTGGCGTTACCTACGGTTAGCGGTAGGTCACAAGCACTTTCAGTTTACCGTGCTCTCCTTTGGCCTTACCAGTGCCACTCGGGTGTTCACGAAAGTGATGGAAGTGGAGGTAGCTCATCTGCGCAGGTTAGGGGTCCCAGTCTTCCCCTACCTCGACGATTGGCTGTTGAAGGCGAACTCGCCCCAGACAGTCGTCTCCCACCTCCAGACTACAGTGAACCTTTTGCATTTGCTGGGGTTCACTATCAACGTGCCGAAGTCACACCTGACTCCTTCTCAGACGCTCCCCTTCATCAGGGCTGTTCTGGATACAGTGCAGTTTCAGGCATATCTTCCCAAAAAGCGAGTCCAGGATATTCGGGCGATGATACTGATGTTTCAGCCTATATCATGGATTTCGGTGAGAATGACTCTGAGGCTGCTGGGCCTCATGGCCTCCTGCATCCTGCTGGTTCAAAATGCCAGATGGCATATGCGGGCTCTGCAGTGGGACCTGAAGTTCCAGTGGGCACAGCATCAGGGGAATCTCTCCGACAAGGTCCAGATCTCGGAAGGGACTGTGAAAGACCTGCAGTGGTGGTTAACGAATAAGGATTGGATCAAGGGCAGATCCCTCTCCTCTTCCCAAACAGATCTTATGATCGTGACAGATGCATCACTTCTGGGATGGGGTGGCCACATGGGAGAGGCAGAGATCAGAGGTATCTGGTCTCTGGCGGAAACCGGTCTCCATAACAATTTTCTGGAGCTGCAAGCGATTCGACTAGCATTGAAAGCATTTCGTCCCTCTCTGAAGGGGAAAGCAGTGCAGGTGTTCACAGACAACACCACCACCATGTGGTATTGCAACAAACAAGGCAGAGTTGGGTCGTGGACCCTTTTTCAAGAGGCTCTTCGCCTCTGGACTTAGCTGAAACATCAGGGCATTTACCTGGTGGTTCAGCACCTGGCAGGCTCCTTGAATGCCAGAGCAGACAAACTCAGCCGACAATGCATGGTCAACCACGAATGTTGTCTCTATCCGAGGTGGCGCAAGATCTCTTCCTGCAATGGGGAGAACCTTGGTTAGACTTGTTCGCCTCTGTAAAGAACGCGCAATGTCAGCTGTTTCGCGCATTGGAGTTTCCAAGGCGGCACTCGCTCAGCAACGCTTTTCGTCGTGAGTGGAACTCAGGCCTCCTGTACGCCTTCCCGCCAATACCACTTCTGCCCAGAGTTCTGAAGAAGCTCAGGCAAGACCGGGCCCAAGTAATACTGGTGGCTCCGGACTGGGCACGAAGAGTCTGGTATCCCGAGCTCTTGAACATGGCCATAGCTCCTCCGATCAGACTGCCTCTTCGGGAGGAACTTCTGTCGCAGCAGCAGGCGAAGGTCCTCCACCCAAACCTGTCAACTCTGCGGCTTCTTGCGTGGAGATTGAGCGGCGACAGTTGACGTCTTTCGACTTGCTAACCAAAGTCTGTGACGTTATCTTGGCAGCAGCCAGGCGTCCCTCAACCAAAACTGTATATGCCTGTCGTTGGAAGAAATTTGTGGTATGGTGCAACGACAATTCTGTTGATCCTCTATCTGCTCCTCCATCTCAGGTCCTTCTCTATATTCTTTCCCTTGCCCAGCAGGGTTCCACCTTGGGCACTCTTAAGGGATAACTCTCTGCTATCTCTGCTTTCTTATGGTTACCTGATCAGCCTTCTTTATTTAAATCTCCTATAGTTGGGAGGTTTCTTAAAGGCCTCACACATCTTTTTCCTCCTATCCCATTCATCATGCCCCAATGGGATCTCAACCTGGTCTTAACTTACCTTATTTGTACCCCATTTGAACCGCTTCACAACTGTCCTCTAAGGCTCTTAACTATAAAAACTGTCTTTCTAGTCGCCATTACTTCTGCTTGCAGAGTTAGTGAACTCCAGGCGCTGTCATCTAAGCCACCTTTGCTTGCCATACACCCTGACAAAGTGGTGCTTGCACAAGGGCTTCTTTTCTACCCAAGGTAGTGACACCCTTCCATGTCGGACAGTCCATCACCTTGCCTACCTTTTATGCACCCCCACATCCCTCTCATGAAGAGGAGAGACTCCACTGTCTGGACCCAAAAAGAGCGTTGGCGTTCTACATTGATCGTACCAAAGACTTCTGGGTGGATGATCAACTCTTTGTGGGATATGTGGGTGCAAAGAAGGGGAAGGGGGTGCAGGAGAGGACCATTTCAAGGTGGGTACTCTTATGCATCAAGCTGTGCTACGCTCTGGCTAAAAAGCAACCCCTTGAAGGTTTGCGAGCTCATTCCACCACAGCTACTGCTGCTACAACAGCGTTAGCAAGGGGGGTTCCAGTACTGGATATTTCTCAGGCAGCAACGTGGGCATCTCTGCACACTTTTACTAAGCACTACTGCCTGGACAATCAGGTCCGAAGGGACGGCTACTTTGGCCGTTTGGTCCTACAGGACTTTTTGGTGTGATCTTAGTTCGCAGGCCAACCACCGGGGATGGTATTGCTCAGGTATCTATTCAAAGGTAAGGATTCTGCAACTAGAAGTCTCTATCAGATGTACAAGTTACTTACCTTCGGTAACAAAATATCTGTGTGAGAAAGTAGCCTCTTTCTAGCCTTGTTACCCCCACTTTTGACCTGTTTGTGAGTATATGTCAGGGTGTTTTCACTGTCTCACTGGGATCCTGCTAGCCAGGGCCCAGTGCTCATAGTGAAAACCCTATGTTTTCAGTATGTTTGTTATGTGTCATTGGGACCCTGCTAGCCAGGACCCCAGTGCTCATAAGTTTGTGACCTATATGTATGTGTTCCCTGTGTGATGCCTAACTGTCTCACTGAGGCTCTGCTAACCAGAACCTCAGTGGTTATGCTCTCTCCTTACAAATTGTCACTAACAGGCTAGTGACCAATTTCACCAATTCACATTGGCATACTGGAACACCCTTATAATTCCCTAGTATATGGTACTGAGGTACCCAGGGTATTGGGGTTCCAGGAGATCCCTATGGGCTGCAGCATTTCTTTTGCCACCCATAGGGAGCTCTGACAATTCTTACACAGGCCTGCCACTGCAGCCTGAGTGAAATAACGTCCACGTTATTTCACAGCCATTTACCACTGCACTTAAGTAACTTATAAGTCACCTATATGTCTAACCTTTACCTGGTAAAGGTTGGGTGCTAAGTTACTTAGTGTGTGGGCACCCTGGCACTAGCCAAGGTGCCCCCACATCGTTCAGGGCAAATTCGCAGACACCATTAAATGCGTGCACTATACATAGGTCACTACCTATGTATAGCGTCACAATGGTAACTCCGAACATGGCCATGTAACATGTCTAAGATCATGGAATTGTCACCCCAATGCCATTCTGGCATTGGGGAGACAATTCCATGATCCCCCGGGTCTCTAGCACAGACCCAGGTACTGCCAAACTGCCTTTCCTGGGGTTTCACTGCAGCTGCTGCTACTGCCAACCCCTCAGACAGGTTTCTGCCCTCCTGGGGTCCAGCCAGGCTTGGCCCAGGAAGGCAGAACAAAGGACTTCCTGAGAGAGGGCGTTACACCCTCTCCCTTTGGAAAAAGGTGTCAGGGCTGGGGAGGAGTAGCCTCCCCCAGCCTCTGGAAATGCTTTGATGGGCATAGATGGTGCCCATCTCTGCATAAGCCAGTCTACACCGGTTCAGGGATCCCCCAGCCCTGCTCTGGTGCGAAACTGGACAAAGGAAAGGAGAGTGACCACTCCCCTGACCTGCACCTCCCAGGGGAGGTGCCCAGAGCTCCTCCAGTGTGCTCCAGACCTCTGCCATCTTGGAAACAGAGGTGCTGCTGGCACACTGGACTGCCCTGAGTGGCCAGTGCCAGCAGGTGACGTCAGAGACTCCTTCTGATAGGCTCTTACCTGTGTTGCTAGCCTATCCTCCTTCCTAGGTAGCCAAACCTCCTTTTCTGGCTATTTAGGGTCTCTGCTTTGGGGAATTCTTTAGATAACGAATGCAAGAGCTCATCAGAGTTCCTCTGCATCTCTCTCTTCATCTTCTGCCAAGGAATCGACCACTGACTGCTCAGGACGCCTGCAAAACCGCAACAAAGTAGCAAAGACGACTACTGCAACCTTGTATCGCTGATCCTGCCGCCTTCTCGACTGTTTTCCTGGTGGTGCATGCTGTGGGGGGTAGTCTGCCTCTTCTCTGCACTAGAAGCTCCGAAGAAATCTCCCGTGGGTCGACGGAATCTTCACGCTGCAACCGCAGGCAACAAAAGACTGCATCACTGGTCCTCTGGGTCCCCTCTCAGCACAACGAGCGTGGTCCCTGGAGCTCAGCAACTCGGTCCAAGTGATTCCCACAGTCCAGTGACTCTTCAGTCCAAGTTTGGTGGAGGTAAGTCCTTGCCTCCCCACGTTAGACTGCATTGCTGGGTACCACGTGATTTGCAGCTGCTCCGGCTCCTGTGCACTCTTCCAGGATTTCCTTTGTGCACAGCCAAGCCTGGGTCCCCGACACTCTAACGTGCAGTGCACAACCTCCTGAGTTGTCCTCCGGCGTTGTGGGATCTTCTTTTGTGACTTCGGGTGAGCTCCGGTTCACTCCTCTTCGTAGTGCCTGTTCCGGCACTTCTGCGGGTGCTGCCTGCTTCTGTGAGGGCTCCCTATCTTGCTGGGTGCCCCCTCTGTCTCCTCATGCAATTGGCGACATCCTGGTCCCTCCTGGGCCACAGCAGCATCCAAAAACCCTAACCGCAACCCTTGCAGCTAGCAAGGCTTGTTTGCGGTCTTTCTGCGTGGGAACACCTCTGCAAGCTTCTTCACGACGTGAGACATCCATCCTCCAAAGGGGAAGTTCCTAGTCCTCTTCGTTCTTGTAGAATCCACAGCTTCTACCATCCAGTGGCAGCTTCTTTGCACCCTCAGCTGGCATTTCCTGGGCATCTGCCCAATCTCGACTTTGTCGCGACTCTTGGTCCCCTTGTTCCACAGGTACTCTCGTCCAGAAATCCATCGTTGTTGCATTGCTGGTGTTGTTCTTTCTTGCAGAATTCCCCTATCACGACTTCTGTGCTCTCTGGGAATATAGGTGCACTTTACACCTACTTTTCAGGGTCTTGGGGTGGGCTATTTTTCTAACCCTCACTGTTTTCTTACAGTCCCAGCGACCCTCTACAAGCTCACATAGGTTTGGGGTCCATACGTTATTCACATTCCACTTTTGGAGTACATGGTTTGTGTTGCCCCTGTACCTATGTGCTCCTATTGCAATCTATTGTAACTTTACACTGCTTGCTTTACTTCCTTTTGCTATTACTGCATATGTTTGGTATTGTGCACATATATCTTGTGTATATTTGGCATCCTCATACTGAGGGTACTCACTGAGATACTTTTGGCATATTGTCATAGTACATCTGTGTATTGTGTTTTCTTATGATATTGTGCATATGACACCAGTGGTATAGTAGGAGCTTTGCATGTCTCCTAGTTCAGCCTAAGCTGCTCTGCTATAGCTACCTTCTATCAGCCTAAGCTGCTAGAAACACCTCTTCTACACTAATAAGGGATAACTGGACCTGGTACAGAGTGTAAGTACCCCTTGGTACCCACTACAAGCCAGGCCAGCCTCCTACAATCTGGTAAAGACATATTCTAGTTGCCGATTCCTTACTGACCCACCCATCCTCCCTGCACTGCAAACTGATTTCTAGGGACAGGAACTTCCCTTGAGGGCCCTAGTTTTGGCACACCACTTTCAGTGTTCTTCATGGCTCCACACTACTGGCGTGGAAAGTCGTGAAAGGAAACCGAGGTCAGCGTGCTGGGTTGGCGCCTACATACGACCGCAATGCCATCACGACACCAACGACGCCCGCAGAGTCCAGCGACGCCACCTGACGGCGTGCAGAGGTACTCCTCAAAGAAAAATTCTTCAGATCCAGTCTGACGCCTGGGGAAATTCAAAGGTAAGGAATCTGCAACTAGAATATGTCTCTACCAGATATTTTGTTACTGAAGGTAAGTAACTTGTACAACTGGACCTGGTATAAGGTGTAAGTACCCAAGGCACCCACTACAAACCAGGCCAGCTTCCTACACAGCCGGGCACCATATTTATGGAATGGTGCAAGTCGGTGCAAAGGGTAAGCTAGCGTAAAAATCTAAATTACGTTAGTCGGGTGGGGCTGGCGGTGTGGAAGAAGGGGGTTTTGCATCAAAAAATGACATTAGGCAGGTTAGAGTAAAAAAAAATACTCTAACCAGCCTAGCATCATTTTCTAAAGCAAAACCATCCATACCACATGACTCCTGACTTAGAAAAGACAGGAGTCATGCCACCCACCCCAATGGCCAGCACAGGGGACCAGGGTCCCCTGCGCATGGCCACTGCTCCCAGTTCCATGTAGGGGGGCCCATTTCAGGGCCCCCAATGGCACTTAAAAAAAAATAATACTTACCTGTACTTACCTATACTTTCCTGGGATGGGGTCCTCCATCCTCCACTGTCCCTTTGGTGTGGGTGGGGGTGTCCTTGGGGCCTGGAGAGGTCAACTGTGGGCTTATTCCATGGTGTTCCACGTTGGAAATAGGCCCACAGGTCCCCTAACGTCTGCCCTGACCCAGGAGTTAAAAAATGGTGCAAAGCAAGCTTTGCACCATTTTTTGACCACTCCTCCCCCCCATGCGTGATTTTTGCACGGGGTGATAAATAAGGCGCTAGGGCCTTAGAGTTATTTTTTGCCTGGGAACGCCTACCTTGCATCTCATTGATACAAGGTAGTTTTCCGCAGGCAAAAAATGACTTTAACTCCAATATTTTGACTTTAGACATGTCTAGCGGCAAAATATAAATTATGGAGTTAAGTTTGCACCGGATTTGACTAAAAAAAAATGACGCAAATCCGGCGCAAACAGACTATATATATGCCCGTAGATTTTGTACGTTTGCGTCGTTTTTGCATCAAAAAATGAAGCAAATGCACTGCCAAAAAAGTATAAATCAGGCCCATAGTGTTTACTCCATTTCTGCTAATAAACCCATGTTAATTTGTTGAGCACGGTTTCCTATTTGGCAAATTTAACTACCCAAAATAGCTACGAACTGCATAAACTTCCAGGATTGTAGATCCATTTAAATGGGTAAGGTACTCGTTTTATACCTCAGACAAGATGGGTTAGCCACTATTTTACTCGTAGTTGCTAAGTGAGAAAACAGATGTGACGAGCTATAAATGTTTGCAGAGGAGCTCAGAGAAGCTGCATAAAGAATACAATTCCTTTTTATGACGGACCAAGATGCCAGATGAGAACATCCGAATATTGTATGCAGTTCAGTGGATATGACTACAAGAGGCTTAGCAGCAGTTGAACCCAGAACAAAAGGCATGGCTTCAGCTTTCAGTTCTACCGCTAAACTCACGTACGTGCTAATCTAGCCTTTTTTATGCTACCATGGTAAAGTCATAGCGACCTGCAAGACTAACAGGTTTCAACCATGTCCCTTAATGTCATCACCCTAAATTCATTATCCCATTTTTTGGTGCAGGTCCAATACTTCGTAATTGCCAGTTAAGCAATCCCGTCCCCGGCCATTCAGGCCGTCAGCTGAAGGCAAAGGTTCCAGTAGCACTCACAGAAACCTCTGCGAACTTCAGCCATAAATCCAGGAAATTAGCAAGAAGGGACTGTCTGTCCCACCAATGAAATGGATGAGTAGACATTCCAGTCTGTAGCTGTATTCTCATTGGTCGTAACCACATCTGGAGTGAGTTATGCTTCCATATCCATAAAAATTGACGAGGGAGAATAACAGCCACATGTTGCTCAAAACCAGCCTTTATGGAGTTTACATTAATATGTTCTCCCTTATCTTATAACATTGCCTCTGTATGGAACCTGAAACTGTTCAGGTTGTCTGGCCTTGGTCTAACATAAAGAGAACACTTTCATTTTAGACAACAAGGGTAGTATGAAACAGACTTATAGCATAATTGTGATAAAACAGTGCCACCACTCAAACCGTGGGGGCAGACTGGGATAGAACTGGTTAAAGGATGTATAAGAAAAATGTATTTGGGCTAGTTCAT
The DNA here is from genome assembly GCF_031143425.1 of Pleurodeles waltl. Taxonomy (NCBI): domain Eukaryota; kingdom Metazoa; phylum Chordata; class Amphibia; order Caudata; family Salamandridae; genus Pleurodeles; species Pleurodeles waltl. The sequence goes on from NC_090446.1 coordinate 147,858,274, forward strand.
AAATTATCTTAAATCTTTAAAGCAATCCAAGCATGTCAACTGCATCACAAATAGGAGCCCTAAAAAGGATGAGATAAAACGTCTGTGATTGCTGAAAGTCTTTGAAAAATTTCTTTTTTGGGTGCTGACAAAGTAATCTTTAAAGATGCATTGTCTTTAGATTATGACATTATTCTGAGTTTCTGCTTGAAAGCCACAAAGCTAAAAAAAAAAAAGAAAGTTCTCTTTTTCGTGAAAATTTGGCTTCACACAGCTTCTGCTTCCATTCTGGAGCAAAAACCCTTAACAAGGGGCTTGTGGAGCCATAAGTATGGAAATCTTGGTATGGATTGTATGTAGGCATTGTTTTTGTATTTAGAGCATAAACTACTGCATATATGTTATGTACTTTAACTGAGTCTCTGAAATGTTCTGCCACTCTTAATTTTATTTTGAAAATGGGAGGTCAAAGAGGATGGTAAATGCACCTTACAATTCTTTGAAGAGCCATTAGGGATGTCGTAAGAGATCCTGTAGTCATGAATATTGCCTCCCCAGATATACAATAGGCTATTAACATTATTTTGCTAAACTTGATTTCACTGCTTTGCTGACTTCATGCCTTCGGAACTTAACATGTTTCAAATTACAAGTCAAGTCAGCACTTATTTTCAGTCGTGTATTTTATTTATTGTGGTCATTATACTTAGATACAGCTGAAATATAAATACTCACTGGCCTTTTGCCCTGGCTCGGATCACTACAACTGTACATAGACAGAGACAAAGGATTGAGATATTCGGCATATGCAGAAGTCGTGGGACAGGATGAAGCAGGGTTATATGAACGAAATAAAAGTAACACCCTTTAAAAGTGCTGGAAGAACTCTGACCTTGTCAAATGCTTGCTTGAGGCATGTACTTCCATTTCATTGCTTTTGTATTCGTTAAGTTCTTTGCGGATGGCTGCCTGGGATTGAAAAGAATACAGAGCTTATAAAACAATAAAACATTGCATTTTTGTATGAACACGACATAATACATTTATAGTGATAATAAAAACAGTAATTAGGGTACAAGTCGTGAATCATGGTGCAGCGCGTAAACCTGCCATTGCCGCTTCATATGCGGTGAACTACAAGGGCTGTTCGAAGCAATAAGGAGAAACAAGAGGTTAGAAAATAAATGTACACAGCCACCTCGAACTGCCTACAATGAGACAATGAGCCCAGCACAAATACCAAACAGAAGCCCACGCAAATTAAAAGTGGAACTGATGCAAACTCAAACATACCCATTCAAAAGGTATCAACATTAAACCTGGCAAATAGGTTAGCACAGGCATCGGACGGCGAGCATTTCCGGTAAGAACCAATTAAGACATATTCAACTATCATACAGCTGTAATTAACCAGCGCCATGCCTCAAACAATACAAGTAATGCCAGAAACGGAAATATATGGGAGACTAAACATACCCTGCATGCAGGTGAATCTATCTATGTATGACATCCTGTTTTACACTTAAAAATATACACATCTGAGGCAAAACATTTATTATCAGACATGATACTCAGGGTAAACCGTCTACTGATGTGTTAAAAAACAACCTAAACAAGTCCAGGGCTGACTTCATGGGTGTCGCCATTTTTAAAATGTCTACGTTGTAAGAACATGGAGCAAAGTCCCTAATAACTTACAAAGGGAAATTTAATTCTATCACATTAACATTTGTATGATAAGCATTGCAGAATCCTTTCATTAAGGTAGGCTGGGCCTGACACTGGTATTCCCTCCACATTTGAATGTATATCAACAGCCATTTTCAAGAACCTTCTATTCAAACAGTACAGAAAATGGTACCCGGTTTCCTTTTCTGTGATGGGGAAGGATTGATGATAGCTATTGGTTCAATAAGTCACATCTGAAAAGGGTACAGGAGTGAGTGTGACATAGGGAGTACCAAGGGCTTCATTTCCAAAGAGAGAAATCTATTCCTAGCTCAACTCATCCCCTGAACAAGGTTGAGGCTATAGTTAAATGCAGCAAGTCTTGTACTTCAAACAGCGATATCCTCTCCCCAGTTCAAACTATGAGGTCAGGCCTCAGTAGTCACCAAAATGGAAGGTAAACCCTGTTGCTATTTTGGATGGCTGTAAAATGGCTAAATAGCTTGGCAAGCATCTGGGAAGAACAGAGAAATGTTGCGAGGCACACTGTGGAGGTTTTTAACATAAAGAACATTGGCAAATCGAATACATTTAGTTTTTGTATATTACATGTATTCAGAGATATTTAGTTCAGACTCTTACGCACAATAAATGCACAGACAGTTGAAAATGCCTCGCGTACAGACCTCTATGCTTGTACAAATAAAAACGCATAAACACACATAGAGCAACATAGTTACCACAGCACACAGCACACAGGCCAACAGAGTTACATAAAAACACAGGAACTGAGTCACATATGGGTGCGTAAACAACACAGAGGAACAATTCAGTACTCAGACAACACACATCTAACCACAAGCAACACTCACTCACATGCACAGCACGCAGAGAAGCAGGTGGATGAATAGATACATGCATGATTGCCAGGACAGAACATTGGGGTTTATGCATAAACACAACGATGGAATGAATGGATCAATGGTGACAGACTAAAAAAATATATATTGGCTATAGGTATTGAGACTTTCAATTGATTTTGTTAGGCTGTTTTCAAAGGCTACAGCCAGTTTTAATGTGTCTCCTAAATAGAGATTTTGCTTCTATGTTATTTGTAGGATAATTTACTTAGGTCGGGTATACTGCTTTCTAGCGCTGCAAAATGTGTCTTAAAGCCAATACCGGATCTTATACGAATTCTGCTTGGAATTCTTCCAGCAGCATGCTACATTTTAAGGAGGCAGAATACAGATAAAGACAATGTAAACAAAAAATGAGGTCGCTAAGAGAATATAAGCAGACATTAGGAAAAGAAAAAAAACTATACACCAATAGTTTTTCAGAGAATGAAGTCCTAATATTCACACAGGCAACTACATCAAATGTGTCATCCCACTTATAGACTGTGAGGGCAAAAACCTTTGGAGTTAACACACCAATGAGTTGAGATAATCATATTTTAATGATACAGCAGCAACACTTCACTATTTTCTTATCATCTTACCAAGCACCAACCGCTGCATTTCACACACTATGCTCGATCCCATTCTTGTTGTCAACGCATTAAGGTTTGCCATGAGTGACACTTAAGTGCCACTGAAAACATACTTTGGATTGGCAGTTATATTACGACTGTAGACAATTGTCAATATGACTGTAAAAGCCTCAAACACAATTAGGAATTACCTTAAAGCGTTTGCATTTTTAGGAAGGAAAGATTAGGGGACATGGTGAAGAAAAGGCTGAATAGAGGACAGTATTGTGGATGCAAGATAAAGCTGGCGCTCATGTGTGGTCTGTAAGTGAGTAGGAAGGAAATTAGAAAACTGGATGGATCCGGCAGATCTTATATTTTATCAAATGATGTGTTTCCATTTACCCCCACCCCAAATGACTATTTTCTCTTTATGAACCACTGAAGTTTACCGCACTCTGTATTCGTTACTTGTCACTTTAGGTATCAAGCTAGGCTACAATCAGTATTTATCTCTATGGACCTACCTTATCTGCTGCTGACAACCGTGTCCATGGTTTGTCTGCCCGCCTGTCATAATCTTGTGCTTTTGCCACTTCCACATAATCACTGAATCGAATCAGGATTTTTTTGTCTCTAAGTTCGTCAACTGTCGGCCTCTGATTGAGCTGTAAGAACAATTGGAACAAAAACGCAAACGCATGCACAGTTAAGAGGTAGGCCTTAACATGATATTCATTTTGCATCAGACGATATTGATACTCTGGCACCACTCCGCTTCTGAACATTTTGCCTGTATGTAAACTAATGTATTATTCGGTTTTGCGCTGTTGTATGTGACACAAGTCTGAAAGGGACTTCTGAAGCAAGAGGTGGCTGTCTCGGGAAAGTTCTATAACTTAGAGAGTGTTTACACCCGTGTGCTGTGATCTTCTGGGTACCCTCTGAATTCCTTACCGCTTACTTGTGTTCTTTCTAGTCACCCTGACAGACAGAGGTGTGCCTTGTTGTGTTCCCCAGGATGGTGTAGTTTACTTATTTTCTAATGGGTTAATCTCTGCCTTGGGAACATCAGCTTTTGTATTGCTTCCTACAAACCTCTCTTTTGAATGCTGGTCGATGTCATAGACGCTAAGATGAGAGAGACGTGTGCCCTGACCTCCACGAGATGTATCTAGTTTACTTCAGATACCTGCACCCTGTTTCTTCATATTCAAACTTTTGTGTCTGCTGATTCCCAACCTACACAAACTGTATGAGAGATATTTACATCGAGTTAATTCCATCACAATATAACTTTCTCTTGTCCAATTGATTAGCTTTCCCTAAATCCAGCAAATTCTGCAGCTCCTGCATGTCTCATGGAAAGGCCTCTCTTCTTGCTCATTCCTTGTAGCTCTCGCACATGGTCTTTGAGGCCATGCTTCTTCTAAGGTTTCGGGTAAAATGAACTGATCTTGCCTCCTGTCATTACTTAGGCTCCTATTAGTTGGAGCTGTTGTAGACTCCATATTAAACAATATATTTTTTTGACAGCATGACTCCAAGCCCCGGTGGCCACGATGTTCCCTTTCCAATCATTTTGCACCACCCTAAGCTGTGGATTCAACAGAGACTGTCCTTCTGACTTGCCAATGCAGGTGGTATGGTTACAAATGAGAAAACTTTACATACACCTGCAGCCCACGAGTCAATCTCAGGAGTCAAAATTAGAGTTGCCTGGTGTTTTCATAATGACCTCCATGCTGCCTGTTTAAGCTCTGTCTTACAAGAGGTATAGTTCTCAATTCTGAGTCTCACATGACTTCATCCCTACTGTATCGTCATATCTTGAGTGTGAGTCTCCTCTTCGTGGACCACTACAAAAACAGATGGCTATGGCCAAGAAAAGACTGCTTCCTACAAATGGGACCCAATCACAGATTCTGCCTATTGGGTCATTTTCCTAACCAAGCAGGAAAAGGCATCCCTTTAACTGTGTGTATGGTTCATGCTGTCATAATGCACAGGAAGCACTTTCCTCTGTGAGCCGATCCCGTACAGAGATGTGCAACTTCAAACCTCCTGGTTATGGACATCTTCAGGAGCAGAAGATGATGGTGGAATGCACCTGGACAGAGGTCTTGCATCTCATACAGACATGCTACTCTAAACACTTGAATGAAGGAAAGAAGAACTATATGTCCTGCAGAGCCACAGGACTACCATGAGGCCTCCAAATGGTGGTGGCCATCTTGAGTGCTTAGAGGATGAATTCCTCGTGGTCAATTACATCTGTGCTAGGCAATTGTGATATATATATATATATATATATACTTGTTGGGGCCAGAACTTTTTGTTTAGAACTTTGTAACCCTCATAACCTGTGACTTTTGGAAGCTGGCAATGTTATTAGAGCATGTATGGTACATATTGTATTGATGTATTAATTTGAGCAAGTATATAATTGCTAATTGCGTTAATGAATTATGTGATATTAACAAACGCTTTTCATTCTGCAGTAATCAACCAGTTACAAAGAATGAAATCACTGAATGTTATCACATAATATTGAAGGTAGTTCACTTTAAACAGGGAAATATAATAATTCAGAGTAGTGTACAGAGTGACACCAACTTCATTTTTCAGCTCAGGGAAGATAGATACACAGTTTAATTTTAGAATAGAGATGGAAAAAGCAAACTGTCAGTGATAAGCAACTGCCATAGTTGTGCTAATAGCCTTTTCTTTCCACTAGGAATCAGTGCTCCTGAAGTTCAGATCAAGCCCAGCTGCTTTACCATGCAGTTACCTGACCATATTCAGTGTCTGTTTCTTTCCCCAGACTCAAACCTATTTCCCTAGGTCTTCTTTTAACCTGCATGTTACTATTGCAAGGTTGGCAGTGGGTTGGGAGAAGGGGAAGGCACACGTCACTACCCTCAGAGCTGGATTGCAAGATAATGTTTCTTGACATCAGCCAATGTTGTGTCAAGTGGCCAGTTTATTTCTTGCTATATAACATTCCCAAATGTTGGAAATGGAAAAAGTAAGAATAGGTTGCACATTCCATAAAGTGAATTTTGTACAAGATCCCTTCATACAAACTGGCTTACCTTTGTTTCTCTCTCGCTCAAGCCTACCAAAACACAATCCTATTGGTCGGCAGTTGCTAGTGCGCTGATGGATGAACCATGTAGGGGATTCATAGTAAAAGGGGGCCTATTACGGGATGTGCCTATGCAATGACCATCTGCGCTTGATAGCTTTAACAAAGACAGCTGAAGGTGGAACGGCCTGCCCCTGTGTGTATTGAATAGGCTAGTGACTACGAAATGAATGAAAACGGTGCCATTTCATGTTGGTAATGTAGATTGTGCTTTGTGCGTCTGGTATTTGAGAATAAGGAAGAGTGGTGGGTGACTGGTTGCTGGAAACGCTCGTGTTTCTTTTGCATAACCAACGCTGATTTGTTTTAAAATGTTGCCCTCTAACCGGACATGAACACAATTAATATTAGCAGGTGGAAATCTACTGACTGTAAAGCCGCAAACTTAAGTAACTGACAAATAAACGTGGACATTAAGAATGCTTTGTAGGCTGAAATGGAAGTGTTTTCACTTATATGGCTGTGCCCGCTTCTTATAGGCACAAATGCTGCTGTAATGTATATCGAAAAACCTAGAAGGCTTTCTGCATTATCCTTGCAGCTCCGTCCTGTTAAATTCTGGCATTCCAAGAGACAGATTTGAATATCTTACAGTACGTTTCATCTCTAAAACCAATAGGTGCTGCAAGTGGAAACTGCGTGGAAAAGAAGCGGGTACCAGCAGGGCGCCAGGCCGTTCACATGCAGATTAAATCTGGATGTAGAACAGAGTCACTGGTTTCCCAAGAATACAGGTGCATACTTAGAGCAATATGCATGCAAATGGCCTCAGTGAGCTTCCTGTGCTTTCCATCAAGCAAGGGATCTTGCTGAGAATGTGTGTAGGAGGCTGGACTGGCTTGTAGTGAGTACCAAGGGGTACTTGCACCTTGCACCAGGCCCAGTTATCCCTTATTAGTGTATAGGGTGTCTAGCAGCTTAGGCTGATAGATAATGGTAGCTTAGCAGAGCAGCTTAGGCTGAACTAGGAGACGTGTGAAGCTACTACAGTACCACTTAGTGTCATATGCACAATATCATAAGAAAACACAATACACAGTTATACTAAAAATAAAGGTACTTTATTTTTATGACAATATGCCAAAGTATCTTAGAGTGTACCCTCAGTGGGAGGATAGGAAATTTACACAAGATATATATACACAATAGCAAAAATATGCAGTATAGTCTTAGAAAACAGTGCAAACAATGTATAGTTACAATAGGATGCAATGGGGAAACATAGGGATAGGGGCAACACAAACCATATACTCCAAAAGTAGAAGGCGAACCACGAATGGACCCCACACCTATGTGACCTTGTAGAGGGTCGCTGGGACTATTAGAAAATAGTGAGAGTTAGAAAAATAACCCTCCCCAAGACCCTGAAAAGTGAGTGCAAAGTGCACTAAAGTTCCCCTAAGGACAAAGAAGTCGTGTTAGAGGAATAATGCAGGAAAGACACAAACCAGCAATGCAACAACTGTGGATTTCCAATCTAGGGTACCTGTGGAACAAGGGGACCAAGTCCAAAAGTCACAAGCAAGTCGGAGATGGGCAGATGCCCAGGAAATGCCAGCTGCGGGTGCAAAGAAGCTTCGACTGGACAGAAGAAGCTGAGGCTTCTGCAGGAACGAAAAGGGCTAGAGACTTCCCCTTTGGTGGACGGATCCCTCTCGCCGTGGAGAGTCGTGCAGAAGTGTTTTCCCGCCGAAAGAACGCCAACAAGCCTTTCTAGCTGCAAATCGTGCATTTGGCGTTTTTGGACGCTGCTGGGGCCCAGGAGGGACCAGGAGGTCGCAATTTGGACCTGAAGAGAGAGGGGACGTCGAGCAAGACAAAGAGCCCACACTGAAGCAGGTAGCACCCGGAGAAGTGCCAGAAACAGGCACTACGAGGATGCATGAAACGGTGCTTGCCGAAGTTGCACAAAGGAGTCCCACGTCGCCGGAGACCAACTTAGAAAGTCGTGCAATGCAGGTTAGAGTGCCGTGGACCCAGGCTTGGCTGTGCACAAAGGATTTCCGCCGGAAGTGCACAGAGGCCGGAGTAGCTGCAAAGTCGCGGTTCCCAGCAATGCAGCCCAGCGAGGTGAGGCAAGGACTTACCTCCACCAAACTTGGGCTGAAGAGTCACTGGACTGTGGGGGTCACTTGGACAGAGTCGCTGGATTCGAGGGACCTCGCTCGTCGTGCTGAGAGGAGACCCAAGGGACCGGTAATGCAGCTTTTTGGTGCCTGCGGTTGCAGGGGGAAGATTCCGTCGACCCACGGGAGATTTCTTCGGAGCTTCTGGTGCAGAGAGGAGGCAGGCTACCCCCACAGCATGCACAAGCAGGAAAACAGTCGAGAAGGCGGCAGGATCAGCGTTACAGAGTTGCAGTAGTCGTCTTTGCTACTATGTTGCAGGTTTGCAGGCTTCCAGCGCGGTCAGCAGTCGTTTCCTTATCAGAAGGTGAAGAGAGAGATGCAGAGGAACTCGGATGAGCTCTTGCATTCGTTATCTAAAGTTTCCCCAGAGACAGAGACCCTAAATAGCCAGAAAAGAGGGTTTGGCTACCTAGGAGAGAGGATAGGCTACTAACACCTGAAGGAGCCTATCAGCAGGAGTCTCTGACGTCACCTGGTGGCACTGGCCACTCAGAGCAGTCCAGTGTGCCAGCAGCACCTCTGTTTCCAAGATGGCAGAGGTCTGGAGCACACTGGAGGAGCTCTGGACACCTCCCAGGGGAGGTGCAGGTCAGGGGAGTGGTCACTCCCCTTTCCTTTGTCCAGTTTCGCGCCAGAGCAGGGGCTAAGGGGTCCCTGAACCGGTGTAGACTGGCTTATGCATAATTGGGCACATCTGTGCCCAAGAAAGCATTTCCAGAGGCTGGGGGAGGCTACTCCTCCCCTGCCTTCACACCATTTTCCAAAGGGAGAGGGTGTCACACCCTCTCTCAGAGGAAGTTCTTTGTTCTGCCATCCTGGGCCAGGCCTGGCTGGACCCCAGGAGGGCAGATGCCTGTCTGAGGGGTTGGCAGCAGCAGCAGCTGCAGTGAAACCCCAGGAAGGGCAGTTTGGCAGTACCAGGGTCTGTGCTACAGACCACTGGGATCATGGGATTGTGCCAACTATGCCAGGATGGCATAGAGGTGGCAATTCCATGATCATAGACATGTTACATGGCCATATTCGGAGTTACCATTGTGAATCTACATATAGGTAGTGACCTATATGTAGTGCACGCGTGTAATGGTGTCCCCGCACTCACAAAGTTCAGGGAATTGGCTCTGAACAATGTGGGGGCACCTTGGCTAATGCCAGGGTGCCCTCACACTAAGTAACTTTGCACCTAACCTTTACCAGGTAAAGGTTAGACATATAGGTGACTTATAAGTTACTTAAGTGCAGTGTAAAATGGCTGTGAAATAACGTGGACGTTATTTCACTCAGGCTGCAGTGGCAGGCCTGTGTAAGAATTGTCAGAGCTCCCTATGGGTGGCAAAAGAAATGCTGCAGCCCATAGGGATCTCCTGGAACCCCAATACCCTGGGTACCTCAGTACCATATACTAGGGAATTATAAGGGTGTTCCAGTAAGCCAATGTAAATTGGTAAAAATGGTCACTAGCCTGTTAGTGACAATTTGGAAAGAAATGAGAGAGCATAACCACTGAGGTTCTGATTAGCAGAGCCTCAGTGAGACAGTTAGTCACTACACAGGTAACACATTCAGGCACACTTATGAGCACTGGGGCCCTGGGTTACCAGGGTCCCAGTGACACATACAACTAAAACAACATATATACAGTGAAAAATGGGGGTAACATGCCAGGCAAGATGGTACTTTCCTACACAACCCCCCCCCCCCCCCCAAATGAAGGACAATAAGACTAGCCATGGCCTGATGAGTCTTCATTGTCTAAGTGGAAATATCTGGAGAGTCCATCTGCATTGGAGTGGCTACTCCCAGGTCTATGTTCCACTGTATAGTCCATTCCCTGTAGGGATATGGACCACCTTAACAATTTAGGATTTTCACCTTTCATTTGTTTTAGCCAAAGTAGAGGTTTGTGGTCTGTCTGAACAATGAAGTGAGTGCCAAACAGGTATGACCTCAACTTCTTCAGAGCCCAGACCACAGCAAAGGCCTCCCTCTCAATGGCAGACCAACGCTTTTCTCTAGGGGTCAACCTCCTACTAATAAAAGCAACAGGTTGATCCTGGCCCTCAGAATTAAGTTGTGATAGGACTGCCCCTACTCCTAATTCAGATGCATCAGTTTGGACATAGAATTTTTTAGAGTAACAAGGGCTTTTCAGGACAGGTGCAGAGCACATGGCCTGCTTCAGCTCCTCAAAAGCTTTCTGACAGCTTGCTGTCCATAATACCTTTTTAGGCATTTTCTTGGATGTGAGGTCATTAAGAGGGGCTGCAATGGAGCCATAGTTCTTAATGAACCTCCTGTAATACCCAGTGAGGCCTAGGAAGGCTCTCACCTGAGTCTGAGTGGTAGGGGGAACCCAATCAATAATTGTTTGGATTTTCCCCTGAAGTGGTGCAATCTGTTCCCCACCAACAAGGTGTCCCAGATAAACCACCTTACCCTGCCCTATCTGGCACTTTGAAGCCTTGATAGTGAGGCCTGCCTTTTGCAGGGCCTCCAAAACTTTCCATAGGTGGACCAGGTGATCATCCCAGCTGGAGCTAAAGACAGCTATATCGTCCAAATATGCTGCACTGAAAGCTTCCAGCCCTTGCAGGACTGTGTTCACCAACCTCTGAAAAGTGGCAGGTGCATTTTTCAAACCAAAAGGCATTACAGTAAACTGGTAATGTCCTCCAATGGTAGAAAATGCAGTCTTAGGTTTAGCATCTTCTGATAGTTTGATCTGCCAATACCCTGCAGTCAAATCAAAAGTGCTTAGATACTTGGCAGATGCCAGTGTATCTATAAGCTCATCTGCCCTGGGTATAGGGTGAGCATCAGTTTTGGTTACCAAGTTGAGACCTCTATAGTCTACACAAAACCGCATTTCCTTCTTTCCATCTTTGGAATGGGGTTTTGGTACCAGTACCACAGGAGAAGCCCATGGACTGTCAGAGTGCTCAACCACTCCTAGTTCTAACATTTTCTGGACCTCTTGCTTTATGCAGTCCCTGACATGGTCAGGCTGCCTATAGATCTTACTTTTGACAGGTAAACTGTCTCCAGTATCTATAGTGTGCTCACACCAAGAAGTGGTACCTGGCACAGTAGAGAAGAGTTCAGAGAATTGATCTAGGAGATTTATGCAATTATCTTTCTGCTCAGCAGTAAGACAATCAGCCAAAACTACACCTTCCACAAGAGCATCTTGATCTGTGGAAGAGAAGAGATCAGGTAGAGGATCACTGTCTTCTTCCTGTCCCTCATCAGTTGCCATGAGCAGGGTGAGATCAGCCCTGTCATAGTAGGGTTTCAGGCGGTTGACATGGAGCACCCTAAGGGGACTCCTGGCAGTGCCTAAGTCAACCAAGTAGGTGACTTCACCCTTCTTTTCAACAATTGTGTGGGGTCCACTCCATTTATCTTGGAGTGCTCTTGGGGCCACAGGCTCCAAGACCCACACTTTCTGCCCTGGTTGGTACTGAACCAAAACAGCCTTCTGATCATGCCATTGCTTCTGGAGCTCTTGGCTGGCCTGAAGGTTTTTACTGGCCTTTTTCATGTACTCAGCCATCCTTGATCTGAGGCCAAGTACATAATCCACAATATCCTGCTTAGGAGCTTTTAAAGGTTGTTCCCAACCCTCCTTTACAAGTGTGAGTGGACCCCTAACAGGGTGTCCAAAAAGAAGTTCAAAGGGGCTGAAGCCCACTCCTTTCTGGGGTACCTCCCTGTAGGCAAAAAGGAGGCATGGTAGAAGGATATCCCATCTCCTGCGGAGTTTTTCAGGGAGACCCATAATCATGCCTTTGAGAGTTTTACTAAATCTCTCCACCAGTCCATTTGTTTGTGGATGATAGGGTGTTGTGAACTTGTACGTTACACCACACTCCTTCCACATGGCCTTTAAGTATGCAGACATTAAATGGCTTCCTCTGTCTGATACTACTTCCTTTGGGAAGCCCACCCTGGAAAATATTCCCAGGAGGGCCTTTGCCACTGCAGGAGCTGTAGTGGTCCTTAAAGGAATTGCTTCAGGATATCTTGTGGCATGGTCCACTACCACCAAGATAAACCTATTGCCTGAAGCAGTAGGAGGGTCAAGGGGGCCAACTATGTCAACCCCTACCCTTTCGAAGGGAACCCCAACCACAGGCAGTGGGATAAGGGGTGCCTTTGGGGTGCCACCTGTCTTGCCACTGGCTTGACAGGTTTCACAGGACTTACAAAATTCCTTTGTGTCCTCAGACATCCTAGGCCAATGAAACAGGGGAACAAGCCTGTCCCAAGTTTTCATTTGTCCTAGATGCCCAGCTAAGGGAATGTCATGTGCCAGTGTTAGGAGGAACTTTCTGTACTCCTGAGGAATCACTAATCTCCTGGCAGCTCCAGGTTTAGGATCCCTATGCTCAGTGTACAAGAGGTTGTCCTCCCAGTAAACTCTGTGAGAGTCACTGACATCCCCATTAGCCTGTTTGACAGCTTGCTGTCTGAGACCCTCTAATGTGGGACAGGTTTGCTGTGCCACACTCAGCTCCTCTCTGGCAGGCCCCCCTTCACCCAAAAGCTCAGCAGTGTCTGCTTCCAGCTCCTCTGGTGTAGGTTCTGCACAGGGAGGGAATTCTTCTTCCTCAGAAGTTGAATCCACTGTAGAGGGAGGGATAGTAGGAAGTGGTTTGCTTCTACTAGCCCTAGTTTTAGGGAGCACTTGGTCCGTTGTTCCAGGATCCAAGCTTCCCTGTCCTTTTTGCTTTTTGGCCTGAGCCCTTGTCAAAGCAAAAATATGCCCTGGGATGCCCAGCATTGCTGCATGGGCCTCCAACTCCACATCTGACCAAGCTGATGTCTCCAAATCATTCCCTAATAGACAGTCTACAGGTAAATCTGAAGTTACCACAACTTTCTTTGGACCAGTTACCCCCCCCCCAGTTGAGATTTACAACAGCCATGGGGTGGCTTTGTGTTATGTTGTGAGCATCGGTTACTTGGTACTGGTGTCCAAGTATGTGTTGTTCAGGGTGCACCAGTTTCTCAATCACCATTGTGACACTGGCACCTGTGTCCCTGTAGGCCTGGACCTCAACACCATTTATTAGGGTTAGTTGCTTGTACTTCTCCAAGTTATGGGGGCAAGCAACCAAAGTGGCTAAATCAATAGCCCCTTCAGAGACTAAAGTAGCCTCTGTGGTCTCCCTAATCAGACCAACCCCAACTAAATTACCAAAAGTGAGCCCAGCTACTCCCTTGGATTGGCTATTAGTAGGTTTGCTCCCACCACCACTGCTATTAGTAGGGACACTAGGTGTAGCAGTAGGGGTTGTAGTGGTAGGAGCAGTGGTGCCTTTCTTTGGACAACTGGGATCTGTTGTCCAATGGCCTTTTATTTTACATAAATAGCACCATGGTTTATTTTCCTTGTTCTGATTAAAGGAGGATTTGGACCCACCACCCCCACCAGAGTGTTTTTGTGGGCCTGATGAAGACTCATTTTTAGATTTGTCCCCACCCTTGTCTGAAGACTTACCATCCTTCTTTTTGTTGCCATCTTTGTCACCCCCTGTATGAACTTTTCTGTTCACTCTTGTTCTGACCCATTTGTCTGCCTTCTTTCCCAATTCTTGGGGAGAGGTCAGATCAGAGTCCACCAAGTACTGGTGCAACAAATCAGACACACAATTATTAAGAATATGCTCTCTCAGGATTAAGTTATACAGGCTGTCATAATCAGTAACTTTACTGCCATGTAACCACCCCTCCAAGGCCTTCACTGAATGGTCAATGAAATCAACCCAGTCTTGTGAAGACTCCTTTTTGGTCTCTCTGAACTTTATCCTGTACTGTTCAGTGGTTAAGCCATAACCATCCAGGAGTGCATTCTTAAGAACTTGGAAATTATTAGCATCATTTTCTTTCACAGTAAGGAGCCTATCCCTACCTTTTCCACTAAATGATAGCAATAGGATAGCAGCCCACTGCCTTTGAGGGACATCCTGTACAACACAGGCCCTCTCAAGTGCAGCAAACCACTTGTTAATGTCATCCCCCTCCTTATAAGGGGGAACTATCTTGTGCAGATTCCTGGAATCATGCTCTTTTGCAGGATGACTATGGGAAATACTGCTGCTGCCACCATGGGTATCTAAACCCAACTTCTGTCTTTCCTTCTCTAATTCAAAAGACTGTCTATCCAAATCCAGCTGTTGCTTTTTAAGCTTCAGTCTGGTTTGTTCCACCCTCAACTTATTGAGTTCCCTCTCTAACATTCTGTCATCAGGGTTGGTGGGAGGGACATTCCTAGAAGCAGAGCTATGATGGGAATGAACAGAAGGAGACCTGTCCCTTACAGAAGCCACCCTAACAGCTTGGTTAACAGAAACATTACTACCAGTATGGTGAGAATAAATGCTTTTGCTATGATGTGAGACAACACTATTTATATGGTGTGGCTCATCATCATTACCATCTATGCTAGATTGTCTAGTAATGGGCAGGCTAGGAAGTTTCTTTCCTGAATCTTTTCCTGGGGGAGTCCCTGAATCAGATTGAGAACTATTAGGTACTTTTTCAACAGATGGGGCACCTATGGCCTTATCCTGTTCTCTAAGCATGTTAAGTAACAGTTCCAAGGAAGGATTCTTCCCTACACTCAAACCTCTCTCTATACAGAGACTCCTTGCTCTTTTCCAGCTAAGGTGATCATATGCAAGTTTGGACAGATCAACATTTTGGCCTGTGCCAGACATTTTTAGAGAGAGTTAAAGTGATAGTAAAAGATAAAAAGTTTCTCAGAGCTTTTAGAAAGACAGAGAAAAAAAACTTTTTAGAACTTTTTAGAAAGTTAGAAGTACTTTTCAGCACTTAGAAAAGAGTGAAAAGAGGAAATGCAAAACTTTTTGACTATGTGTATATACACTGACCTTGTTTTGTATATTTTTCTCTTATGAAAAGTACAATGACAAGAGTGGTAAGTAGTCTCAAGCACTTATCCCACCACTGCACAACCAATGTAGGAGGCTGGACTGGCTTGTAGTGAGTACCAAGGGGTACTTGCACCTTGCACCAGGCCCAGTTATCCCTTATTAGTGTATAGGGTGTCTAGCAGCTTAGGCTGATAGATAATGGTAGCTTAGCAGAGCAGCTTAGGCTGAACTAGGAGACGTGTGAAGCTACTACAGTACCACTTAGTGTCATATGCACAATATCATAAGAAAACACAATGCACAGTTATACTAAAAATAAAGGTACTTTATTTTTATGACAATATGCCAAAGTATCTTAGAGTGTACCCTCAGTGGGAGGATAGGAAATATACACAAGATATATATACACAATAGCAAAAATATGCAGTATAGTCTTAGAAAACAGTGCAAACAATGTATAGTTACAATAGGATGCAATGGGGAAACATAGGGATAGGGGCAACACAAACCATATACTCCAAAAGTGGAATGCGAACCACGAATGGACCCCACACCTATGTGACCTTGTAGAGGGTCGCTGGGACTATTAGAAAATAGTGAGAGTTAGAAAAATAACCCTCCCCAAGACCCTGAAAAGTGAGTGCAAAGTGCACTAAAGTTCCCCTAAGGACAAAGAAGTTGTGTTAGAGGAATAATGCAGGAAAGACACAAACCAGCAATGCAACAACTGTGGATTTCCAATCTAGGGTACCTGTGGAACAAGGGGACCAAGTCCAAAAGTCACAAGCAAGTCGGAGATGGGCAGATGCCCAGGAAATGCCAGCTGCGGGTGCAAAGAAGCTTCGAGTGGACAGAAGAAGCTGAGGTTTCTGCAGGAACGAAAAGGGCTAGAGACTTCCCCTTTGGTGGACGGATCCCTCTCGCCGTGGAGAGTCGTGCAGAAGTGTTTTCCCGCTGAAAGAACGCCAACAAGCCTTGTTAGCTGCAAATCGTGCGTTTGGCGTTTTTGGACGCTGCTGGGGCCCAGGAGGGACCAGGAGGTCGCAATTTGGACCTGAAGAGGGAGGGGTCGTCGAGCAAGACAAAGAGCCCTCACTGAAGCAGGTAGCACCCGGAGAAGTGCCAGAAACAGGCACTACGAGGATGCGTGAAACGGTGCTCGCCGAAGTTGCACAAAGGAGTCCCACGTCGCCGGAGACCAACTTAGAAAGTCATGCAATGCAGGTTAGAGTGCCGTGGACCCAGGCTTGGCTGTGCACAAAGGATTTCCGCCGGAAGTGCACAGAGGCCGGAGTAGCTGCAAAGTCGCGGTTCCCAGCAATGCAGCCCAGCGAGGTGAGGCAAGGACTTACCTCCACCAAACTTGGGCTGAAGAGTCACTGGACTGTGGGGGTCACTTGGACAGAGTCGCTGGATTCGAGGAACCTCGCTCGTCGTGCTGAGAGGAGACCCAAGGGACCGGTAATGCAGCTTTTTGGTGCCTGCGGTTGCAGGGGGAAGATTCCGTCGACCCACGGGAGATTTCTTCGGAGCTTCTGGTGCAGAGAGGAGGCAGGCTACCCCCACAGCATGCACAAGCAGGAAAACAGTCGAGAAGGCGGCAGGATCAGCGTTACAGAGTTGCAGTAGTCGTCTTTGCTACTATGTTGCAGGTTTGCAGGCTTCCAGCGCGGTCAGCAGTCGTTTCCTTATCAGAAGGTGAAGAGAGAGATGCAGAGGAACTCGGATGAGCTCTTGCATTCGTTATCTAAAGTTTCCCCAGAGACAGAGACCCTAAATAGCCAGAAAAGAGGGTTTGGCTACCTAGGAGAGAGGATAGGCTACTAACACCTGAAGGAGCCTATCAGCAGGAGTCTCTGACGTCACCTGGTGGCACTGGCCACTCAGAGCAGTCCAGTGTGCCAGCAGCACCTCTGTTTCCAAGATGGCAGAGGTCTGGAGCACACTGGAGGAGCTCTGGACACCTCCCAGGGGAGGTGCAGGTCAGGGGAGTGGTCACTCCCCTTTCCTTTGTCCAGTTTCACGCCAGAGCAGGGGCTAAGGGGTCCGTGAACCGGTGTAGACTGGCTTATGCATAATTGGGCACATCTGTGCCCAAGAAAGCATTTCCAGAGGCTGGGGGAGGCTACTCCTCCCCTGCCTTCACACCATTTTCCAAAGGGAGAGGGTGTCACACCCTCTCTCAGAGGAAGTTCTTTGTTCTGCCATCCTGGGCCAGGCCTGGCTGGACCCCAGGAGGGCAGATGCCTGTCTGAGGGGTTGGCAGCAGCAGCAGCTGCAGTGAAACCCCAGGAAGGGCAGTTTGGCAGTACCAGGGTCTGTGCTACAGACCACTGGGATCATGGGATTGTGCCAACTATGCCAGGGTGGCATAGAGGGGGCAATTCCATGATCATAGACATGTTACATGGCCATATTTGGAGTTACCATTGTGAATCTACATATAGGTAGTGACCTATATGTAGTGCACGCGTGTAATGGTGTCCCCGCACTCACAAAGTTCAGGGAATTGGCTCTGAACAATGTAGGGGCACCTTGGCTAATGCCAGGGTGCCCTCACACTAAGTAACTTTGCACCTAACCTTTACCAGGTAAAGGTTAGACATATAGGTGACTTATAAGTTACTTAAGTGCAGTGTAAAATGGCTGTGAAATAACGTGGACGTTATTTCACTCAGGCTGCAGTGGCAGGCCTGTGTAAGAATTGTCAGAGCTCCCTATGGGTGGCAAAAGAAATGCTGCAGCCCATAGGGATCTCCTGGAACCCCAATACCCTGGGTACC
Organism: Pleurodeles waltl; assembly: GCF_031143425.1. NCBI lineage: Eukaryota > Metazoa > Chordata > Amphibia > Caudata > Salamandridae > Pleurodeles > Pleurodeles waltl. The sequence continues at coordinate 147,876,354 of NC_090446.1, forward strand.
TCAGTACCATATACTAGGGAATTATAAGGGTGTTCCAGTAAGCCAATGTAAATTGGTAAAAATGGTCACTAGCCTGTTAGTGACAATTTGGAAAGAAATGAGAGAGCATAACCACTGAGGTTCTGATTAGCAGAGCCTCAGTGAGACAGTTAGTCACTACACAGGTAACACATTCAGGCACACTTATGAGCACTGGGGCCCTGGGTTACCAGGGTCCCAGTGACACATACAACTAAAACAACATATATACAGTGAAAAATGGGGGTAACATGCCAGGCAAGATGGTACTTTCCTACAATGTGCGTGTGCGCAAGGTCACCCGTGTGAGAAACTGGATTGTGTGCACATGATATGCTCGCAGGAGTGTGTGTAAATGTAAGAGAGTGTGCATCCAAGATGTACATTTTTGGTCTTGCATGAGGTCCCTGAAGAGTGTTGTGTGTGTGTGTGTGCGCGCATCTGTGCGCCTGGTCGTGCGCATAGCAACGAAGACAGAGTGCGTGTGCATCTGTGCGCCTGGTCGTGCGCATAGCAACGAAGACAGAGTGCGCGTGTGCGTGTCTTTGCGTGTGCATCTGTGCGCCTGGTCGTGCGCATAGCAACGAAGACAGAGTGCGTGTGTGCGTATCTGTCCTTGTGCATCTGTGCGCCTGGTCATGCGCATAGCAACGAAGACAGAGTGCGTGTGTGCGTGTCTTTGCGTGTGCATCTGTGCGCCTGGTCGTGTACAAAGTTACTGGTTTGTATGTGACTTATGTGGGTCCAAAGGAGAGTCAGTCATCAGTCCACAGCTTACCTTCCGTGTTAGCCGCTGTTTGATCTCTCTACGTTCGTCTTGTTCTGTTTGATCATTTCTTTCTGTGGAAGAGACCGGAACCGAGATGAGTTTCACCACTTTTGGGAAATTGCCAGTTTAATTGTGCTTCAAAGCTCGTCTACCCATTTTGTATCTGTGTGACCGACCACTTGAGGAGGTTAAAAAAACGCTATACCCTATTGTGGGCTCACAGTGTTTACATGAATGGTTTTCAACTCAAAGAAGCAAAATAATCGCTTAATACAACACAGACTACCGAGATAATTTTCTGCGTCCCTATTCACTAGCTGAACTTGTTGCCTCATAATTACATTTAGAAATTAATGAGATAAAATGATTGCAAAAGGTAATGTGTTTGTCACTGTTCTTGAAACATTCGAAATTTGTAGAGGCTAGCACTGTTCACACAGAGTCAAATACATACATGTCGGAAATCCAGAGATGTGAATAAATCCTGCGAAAATACTGAAAAGGTGAGGCAGGGATAATCAGAGATCATGCAGCAATTAATCATTCAAGATAAATGCCCATCCATAACTCTAGCCCCACTGTGCTGTGTTTTGATTGGCTTTGTGGTAGAGGGAATGTAAAGAGAAGTGATGAGGAAAGAGCAGATAATAATAAATCCTATCTTGGCCTACATGTGCTTTATAATACATGGGAACCTGCAATCCCTGTATGAAAATATTTCTTTAATTTCCATATCACAGTCCAGGCGAGACATGTCTAATGACCTGTAGAAACAAAATGATCAAAACCTGGGGTTTAACTCTTTGGCTGTCAAGTTGCACAGATATATTTTCTGCCATTTAGTCATGTTTAATGCCTGCGTCCTCGGTTTATTTTCAGAGATCTTTCTTAATCCCTGCACATGAGCGCTGCTCTCTGGTCCTGACACACGGAGCATGTGCCCCAGCGAGTGGGTGTTCCTGACATGCAGGCATTCCCCGCGTGGCTTCAGGTGATTAAACATTCCTGCCACGACGACACCCACCCACCAGCGCTAAGAATAGCTACACTGCAGGAGTGCGGGAGGGGCGCGATGCGGGGGGGGGGGGGGGCTACACGTGAATGGATTTTTCTATTCCTGGCGCAGTCTGCTGCTAAATTGGGACTCGTGCTGAGGAGATTTTTTATTTAGCCACCAAGGGGATTCCCTTCTTGGAACACGTCTCTATTTCTGTAAATGCTGTACCCACTTCAAGTTTTGGCTGGTTCTCCAGCTAGCAAGATGTGCTCAGCGTGATGTTTCTAAACTGAGGCTGAGTCAATTCAGTAATGTGCGAGGGGATTTCTGTTCTAATGCAGCAAAAACAACGGATTTTTCCTGTTTAGCCTGAAATTAAATAACCTGATTACCGAAGGATCGATTTTAATTATACAAAAGGCATAAACCAATTGTAGGCAGTATTTTTCAGTAATGTCAATTAAATGAGAATATGGTAAGAGGAAAGTGCAGGGTCCAGGAGATCCTTTAAATCAGTGGTCCTCAACCTTTTTACTTCTGTGGACCTCCACTTTTTCAATACTGGAACCCGGGGACCCCCACTGAATCCTTATTGGAATCCGGGGCCCCCCACTGAGTCATTTCTGAAAGCTGGGGACCAAATCTGTTAATATTATTTAATTTTCTTAGCTGTTACGGACCCCCTGAGGAGGGCTCGCGGACCCCCAGGGGTCCCCAGAACACAGGTTGGGAACCACTGCTTTAAATATTGAATTCGTGTTCCAATAGGTGTGCCAGCTCTACCTGAGAGGAAAGGACGAGTACTGCTGTTATATTTATCTACTCATCTGTTGTTTTCATATAGCGTGTACAAGGCCCAAACGCACGACAATGCCGAACAATGTATAAAGCACAGGCAGTAGTGAATACAATGGAGACCATTGAAATCAAAGTAGATAATATTGGTTTGCGGCGCTGGATACATGAGGCATCTCTGGGCAAAGACAGGGCAGGGAGTAGGCAGGCTTCGTGGAACTGACAGCGCCTTTCTGCTTTCAAATTCTAAGGTCAGGCTTATCTCTGTTTCCAAGGAAGTAGCTTTTATTTCTTGCCACACCGACGTATCTGGCTAATGTCCTCAGCACTTGGAAATAGATGTTACTTTCAACAGTGCTGCCCTTTCACGTCCCGGGCTTTGGTTAATCCAACACTCCCTGGCCCATGACCTCCATCAAGTGACAAACCCTACCACGGTGCGGGCTAGCAGCGCAATTCCAGAGCAATAAGTTTGGTGCCGGCATGTCAGTAAGCAGAGCAAGATTTACATGTAGTACTCATTTTAAAGCGGTCTTAAGGTACGTTTACTCTCATACTCGAGTTAGGACTTCATGTGCTACTATGCCACCACCTTTTATATAGCACACTTCTAACATTTGTATTATTCTGAAAAGTGCCCAAGGTTTGGGACCCCTTGATGATTTTGGGATTCAAGATGACCAGATTCAGGATGGTCTGCAGTCAATGGGTTTGATTAGATAGAGAAATCAATAACACAATAATATCGCCTAGTAACAATCTTCCTACGTTCTGTGCTACCCCCAGAAGCAGACAGCTGCGGGGCACAATAACAGTGAATGATGAAGTGAAAGCACAGTGCAGACCTAAAGGTTGTCTGAGTCAGTGCACTGGAGATATGTACAATAATGGGAGGCTCGGAGTGTTTAAAGGGTTCCGGCAGTTTGTAGACATTATTAAGAATATACCGTGAATGGACAAGTTTGCAGAACATTGTCGTGAGGACAAACAGAAGCTCCACTTGTACAGAAAACGGGTTGGGGCAATCGGAGTAGCAGGCATCGGGCCTTTGGTAATTATGCTCCACTTTCCCTGTTTAGCCAGATCCCAGCCAACCTTTGGTATTTTTTTTATGAAAGTGGGTCCGATTAGTGGCATTTTCAGACATAAAGTTGGACCAAATTGCAGCATTTCCCCACTGTGGATTCAGAAATGAGGTGGTGTCACAATCTGTTGCACCCAGTGAGACCCAAAACGGGCCCCAGCAGCAGTTTTCAAGATAACATCTGTGAATGCCCTGTACAGCTCAGGAAGCCCCTGCCAGGTCCTTCACAGGGTGTTTCTTTCAGGTGTGACCGCGTAGGCCTTTCCCAAGCTCTTGGAGAGGTGCTGTTGCGTGTGCTGACTTTTATACAGCACATACAATGTATTCTTAGGCAGTGAGGTGGCACCTCGGTATACCCAGCGAGGCCCAAATATGTGTCAACAACTTCCGTGGGAGAGGTTGCTGGGCAGGGTTTCTGAGAGAGACTCCATCCTCAACAGCGATCGCATGAGAAGAGACCTACATCCATACCCAATTGTTGTGGGTCGGGGCCTAGGATCGACTCCGTTGCCAGACAGGATTAAGGGAGGCAGACTTGGTTTAAGCCCAAACCACGCCTCCGAACCTTATTTTAAGCGACATGAAAGATACAAAGATATCGCTTTGCATAGACAGCACAAAGTGAACCTACGAGAATCGCGTAAAAGTGAAAACAGCCAATAAACTGTGGTCTGTTCTGTCAAACGACACATTGTGGGCTTCATAATGGAGATGCAGATGGGACACTGGTAGGGGCACCCCCTGTGTGATTACTGGAAACTGATAGGTACCGGCACCGAAGCTCTCAGCAGGCTCTAAAGACATTTTCCGGGCTCTTTTCTTGTGTACACGTTTCAGTCAGATTTCGTGGCAGAGCGCAAGCACGGAGACCTCGGTGGGCGGAAGCATTGTGTTTTTTACCTCACGAAGCCATGAGGAGTGCGCTTAGCCTCGGGGGCACTCGGCTCCGCGGAACACTTCCACCTGCAACTGCACCGCGTAAAACTCATTCCAGGAATTCTCCCGACTGTGCACGACGCTGAAAAAAAATAAACAACAAAAGGAAAAACACATCTAAGGGAGGTACTGCTTGTACGGAACATCGTGGTTCTGGCTGCAGGACGGACGTAAATTCCCACCGCCAGCTCTTAGCTGTGCACAGTGAGAAATCAATCTGTGCTCGGCGGGTCGGGGTCATCGCCCCTCCTGCACTTCTGCACACAGGACGTGCTTCTGCTCGAGAGCTGGGATGGCGGTGCACACGGTGCCACCTACAAGGGTTTATAGTGCGTAAATGTCGCAGCTCTGCCTCTGTTATCAGAAGATATGTCCAGGTGCCGTGCGTCTCAAGCGAATGCATTCTACGCCGACCAAGCTTTGCACGCCTGTGTATCTGGTGTCCTCGCTGCGTCCTCGGCCCTTTAACTCTTCCTCCTGCAAGGGGCGCATTGTTTGGAAGCAATAGTGCTTATATCGAATCAAGGACATGTCGAAGCACCGACAGGCAGCAGAGGGGAACGGAGGGGGACGAGAGGGAAGGAGGGAACAAGATAGATAGTAGGCAAGGGGAAGAAGTGACTGGAGAGGTTAGGAGGAAGAGAAAAAAGCAAACAGGAGGGGATAGAAGGGAACAGAGAAAGAAAAGGGAGGAGAAAGAATGAAGGAATGGGAGGGGGAAAAGTGGTATGTGAGAGTAAAAAGCAGAGAATGTGAGATGCAAAGAGAGAACACGAGGTACATATAGGGAATGGGAGAAATGGAAGGAACAGGAGAGAGGAAAGGAGGGAATATTAGAGTCAAGCAGGGACGACACAAGGCATCAGGGATCAGGTGAGACTAAGGGCCTCATTTACAAGAAAATGGCGCATCAGCCCCAGACCCCTTAACGATGCCATGGTAGAGCTGTATTTATGATACAGCGCTCCATGGCGTATGATTTCACACGTGTGAAAAATTCAGGTGCATCTGTTGGCGTAAAAGTGACGCAGTGCTGGAGTGGTGTCGGTAATCTGACGCTAATTTAGCAGTGCGAGGAGGGTCAATGTTAAAAAGCCCAGAGTCACTTTAACGCCTGCTCTGAGCAGCAGGAGGCGCAGAATGGAGCAGTGAAATGTAGTAAATTTCACGGCGCCGGTTCTGCATGGCTTTTAACATTGGAACACCCACCCCCATACATTATACCTGGTGCAGGTATAATATGGCGCATGGCTTTGCACACTGGCGCAATGGTTTAATTGCGCAAGTTTGTAAATATGGTGCAGTGTAGGGGACTGCTTGTGCCACCCCAGTGTCACAAAAAAGTGACGCTATGGTGGAGCACGGGCTGGTAAATAAGCCCCTAATGGCGGAACAGGAGATAGAGCGAATGGATGAGAGATGCACCGATGGAGCAGGAGAGGCGAGGAGGGAAGAGTGTTGAAACAGAAGAATGACAGAACAAAAAGAAAGAACAGAACCAGTGAAGGAGGATAAAATAGGATAATCACGGAGGGCGGTGAAGGAATACACTGGAGTGGGAAAGATTGTGAGAGAGTCGAAGGGAATAGGAGAGGGATTGATGGAAAAACTAGGGGACTGGGAACCGTGGAGAAAAGGAGCAACACTAGGAATGAGGGAAGGAGGGAGGACTGGTAAGGTCATGGCAGGTAAGAGGGAATAGGAAACATCAAGGAGGTATGCAGAAAGGAGGGAACATGAAACAGAAGGAGGGAGATAAAAGAAGGAACAGGAGAGCGAGGGAAGACAAAGTTATCTGGATCTGGTATCCAGGTAAATGTTTGTTTTTCTAAATATTGCCCATCCTTTGGATGCGGTAAAATATTTTCCTGGCATAGCGTTTCCAATGCCATGATCTAACGCAGCGAAGAACGTATGCATTAACCTCAGATGCAGAACCGGCAGTGTGAAATCTGCAGTGAGAACCTTTCCAAAGCTGCATCTTGAACACTGCTTAGTAAAGCAGTCACGGGCTCTTCTAGTGAAATATGGCTGCAGTTGCCTCTTCCACTGCATGCGAAACGTGACTATCCAGCTAAAACCATCCTGGCAGGCTAAGGCTTGGACCTTGCCAGTCATCAGAGCACCTAAGAGCTGAGCCGTGAAAATAAGACTTGCAAGCAGAATTAATGTATAGCACATTCTGTTCTTATAGAGACTTGAGCAGTGCATAATGAACGCGAGCCCGTGCTTCAGCATATTTACAACGTAACCGTATTTTCAATGTGGGGCACTAAAAACAAATATTGGCAAAGCTGCCGGCCACTACAGAAGCGGTCCTTTTCTACCCATGATCACAGTTTTTATTTAATCTTCCCCTTGCTCACGATTCTGCACCCAGTCAAGTGAAAAGCAGCAGTTTTGTGAAAAATCCATGTTAATTTGATTTTATGGCACATCTTTTATAAAAACCAAGGGCTATATTTACGGCTGCACTACATCGGATGGAAAGGGCAGGGATGGACTGAAATGTAAAAGGATACAGAGCATTCCTACCTTTGCCCCTGCGCCACCGGCACTGTTTTGGCAATCTAGCAGCACCTCAGCACCCTTACACCATGGGGTGAGGCTGCCTGTGTTCTAAGAACTGTCGCTGTGCAGCAAGGGGCGCCTTCCTCTTTCTATGTGTGCTGCAGAATGCAGTCGGAAGTAGACAATAGTAACACTGGCCCATATGTTTTGTTTTGTTTTAAAAATCAGTGAATGTGGTCGTATTTCCCACATATGTTCTGCCACCACGTTCACACCGCTGGCTTGTTATAACCACAGGGCAGAGGGTGCTAGGTCACAGAACGGATCTGTGGATGCTGATGCATGTGCACTAAATTTGCCTTACAGCATTAAAAAGGTAAATTAGTCAATGGCGAGACCAGATGTATTTTTTAGGAAATTAAGGTGCTCATTTACAAGCCCCGTGCCCCACTGTAGTATCATTTTCTGTGGCGCAAACTATCCCCCACACAGCGCTGCATTTACAAACTGGCACAATGGTACCATTATACCTGTGCCAAGTAATGTATGCAAGGTAGTTGATCCCCCGCAAAAAGAGCCACAGAAATGGTGCAGTGAAATCTACTAGATTAAATCTACTAGATTTCACAGCAGCATTCTGAGCCGTCACAGTGTCATTTTTTTAATGCCTGCTCAGAGCAGACATTAAAGTAATGCTGTGCTGTTTTCAATATGGTCCCCCATAGCATTGCTGGACTAGCGTCAACATTTTGATGCTAGTCCAGCAATACTACTGTTTGCGCCACAACTGTACCAGAATTTCTGACATAGCTGTCTACACTGCGGCCAATACAGTTAATACGGTGATCCCATGGCGTCATTAGGGGGGGCGCAGGACAACGCATGAAAACTGGTGACCGGATCACGATGCGCCAGTTTTCTTGTAAATTAGGCCCTAAGTAATTAACCCATACAATTGCACCTTGCACCTGTGAAGTTTTTCAACTGTACAGGTTCTTAACACCTACAAAATCTACAGACCTACGAAGGATTGTGTTAAGGCAGTGGTAGGAGCATGGCAGAGTAAATGAGCCTGTCTTTTGTTGCCTATTACAAGCAGCCATAAAATAAATAACGTTGCTAGTGCAAGCTGTCTATTACAACAGGTCAGGCTTGGTCAAGGCAAGTCCATGCAAAAATACACTGACTCAAGATGGTTCCTTGCGTAGGATCAATGCAGTTTCTCTTTTGGTATATTCACTTCTTTTCTGTAGCCAGTGTGTGTGTTTCTACATAAGCTTGTCTCTATGTTTACAGCTTGAACATGTGCTTACTCAGTATTATGCCGCTCAAAGGGCACCTCTGTCTTTCAATATAAAAGATACCACTGAGAAGTTCCTAACTCAGCTTAATTTGAGCCGGTGGAGGCAGGGCAACTGGAATTATGTGGCACGGGAGCACCTAATTAAGCTGCAGGTCTGACTAAATTATCCAATAAGAAAATGCTAATTATGTAGCACAATGCTGCACATTATTTTATAGAATTATTTAATAATTTTGTAAATCATATACATGGTTGTACTGCCTGGGCAAATATTTCAGCTCATTATTACCAGTTTAACACAACATACAGAAATAGGCAACTGAAAGATTACAAGTTAACCTCTGTAAAGAGCCTGCAACAACATGTTGCCACATTCTTAGTAACGTTTGATCTGTTTGTACTAGAAACAATTTTTTATTGTTAAAATCTGCGGATTATGCAGCAAATGATGAATTAGGTGGCAGGTCCCAGGCCCAGCACTCCTCGTGCTGCTGCATCGCTCTTGCTCCTGTCTTCTCCTTGCTTTCGCCCCATTTTGTGAGTGCCTTGTACTTGCTTTTTCCTCATGACCACTGCTTTTTAATTTTTCCCCTTGTTTTTTGTGCGCCTCCTCTTTGCCTTTTCCTTGTTTCTCCTGTTTTTGGGCAGCCACCCTACGCAACTCAGCACCATCTCCTCACTTCCGAAATTCTGAAGGGCCCTCAAGACCTGGCTGTTCGAATGAGCCTCTGGGACATGAAAGTGCTGGGATACCCTGTTGGGTGATTAGCCACGCTTTACAAATCCTGATTGATTGATTGATTGATGTGGTAGATGCAGCAAGTTCATAATCATACGAAAATAGATGCAGAATCGCATAATTTCGGTAGCCCTAGGTGGGGGCCACAGACACTCATTTTGGGGACTGGCACTTATTTGTCTGCATAAGACATTAACCACAAGAAAAAGAGGGAAAAAGAAACAAAGCAGAACAAGGATGAAAAAGACAGAAAAAAAACTCATAAAGGGAGACAGCAGGAATCTGCAAGAGTGAGTTAAAGATGCAAGAAATGTCTGGTATGAATTAAAGAGATTTCTGGGGGATTTTATTATGGAGGGTGAAAGTGTGTCTTATGGGAAGGGAGAGTGGAGTGGCCGAGTTTAATGCTTTCTGAAGAAAAGAGGGGGAGTTCTGCGGTGAAAGAGAATTCTTATTGGTCACAGAGTTTGAAGAGTAAGAACTGCTGAGGTTCTATGTTATTTAAAGGTGCATATTTAGTTGTTAACAAAGAGTTAGAAAGGTGAATGGATATTATTAAATTATGTGTTTTTTTATTTAATAAAGAGTGGATCCAGCTCCAGTGAACAGCAGGGAGCTTGTACCTTTGATCCTTTGGCAAACTATAACAGGACAGTTTGTGGGCATCTATGGTAAAGATGTTGGCATCCAAGCTTAGTGGGTGCCCTATGACTGGATACAGCCAGTGAGCACCTGTGCTTCTTGGTTGACGTATAACAACAATCATCCAGTGGGCAGCTGAGGATCTGAATGATACCTTATGTGCTTCTTGGGTGCTCTATGACTGGAAACAGTGGACAGCCAAAAATGGCACCTGTGCTCCTTAGATGCTCTATGGTAGGACAGTGCCAGTGGGCTACCAAAGGATGGATGTGCTGGCCCCTGTGCTGGTTGGGTGCTCTATGACAGGAAGCAGCCTGTGGGCAGCAAAGGAATGGGGTGCTGGCATCTGTGCCCCCTCGGTTGTTATGCTAGGTCACAGAATGGGACAGCCAAGATTCTGAGTGCTCACACCTTTGCCCCTTGGGCTGCCATCTTACAGGGCCAGTCTGTTCTGTGGTAAGGAACAGTAAGAATACAGCCAATCTGCTCCAAGGATGCCCTCAAATGTGACAGAGCCAGGGAGACCAAGATTGTCAGTCCCCAATGGGGAGATAAGTCATTGCCTTAAAGCATGATATGTTTGGGTCACGAGGGTTACAGGCACGCCAGAATTTTGGATAACCATCAACTATTTAACAATTCCCTTTTAGTATAATTCTGTGGAAATGTAGTTTGTGTGGATTGTCTGAAAATCCGGGCCTGGGCTGTCCTATAGGGTGGTACGAGGGTAAGGGCTATATCACATTAGCAGGTGACCAGTTCACAATGAATCATGGCCTCTGTCCTCTTTGACCAATATTGGACACATCTGCCGAATGTAGATTGCTCATCTTGTTCAAGAAAGAAGCCCTCTATTTCATTATTGATGCCCTGTTTTGGGTGGAATTGATGTGCTGTTGTACAAGCCATAACGTACACGAACTGTTTTTATTAACAATAAAGAGCTCCCCAATGCAGGGCAAATCTTATTTTCCATAATAGAATCAAACAACAGGCATGAACAATCAGGTCAGATTAAAAACCAATTAAGCCCAGTGGTCAAAGAAGTATTTTAACAACTGGAGTTGCATTGTCTGGTTTGCTATTGGTTCAGTTGCTGATTTGTTGTATTGCCAACTCAATCAACAGGTAACTCAAACAAAGAAAGTGTTTTACTTTACAGCCTATAGGCTGTCCCTAGTGGGTGGAACTTTCGCTCCACCAATGAATATCCTGCACATGCTTGAAGGCTAGCATAGGGTGGACTAAAGTACACTTGTAAGAGTTAGCAAGTTTGGTATTTTGGGATCTTTGCTCCACTTGCACATTGGCGGGAATGCACCTACTGGATTTACCATGAGGACCTATGTTTCCTTCAATTTAGGAAAAGTTCTCCATCTTGGACTGGTAGTACTGGGTCGTGTGGGCACTTTTTGCAGTGGAAGTAAATAAGATTGAAAGTAGGAAATGTACCGAATTTCTATAAGTGTCTGCATACATAATAACAGCTAATGCTCTAAAAATCCTCCCCATGGATGTTTTCATTTCCATGGGAAGGAAGTGCCCCTTGCATCCCTTCCTTTTTTCCTCAAGGCCTACCATTTTTCTTCATCCACTCTTTATACTGTGGATGGGTGCGAACCCAGTTCAAAATAAGAGAAACATGCAACAATGCTGCAATAAAGGTACATATAATAAAACAGATGCATCCTTTGATATGCTTAACGTTATTCTTGTATTAATGCATGTTAGATGGAAACATGTCCACTGCATTTTTCATGAGTGTGTACCCATGCCTCGAATTCGACATAGTAAGCTGTCCCTTTCTGATCACTGCCTCATGGCACATGACAATCACGCCTGTACGCTGGTTGAACTGTTGCGACACAGTCTGAAATCTAGAGTGTTGTTCTGTGGTTTCGAGGCACACAGCGTGTGTGCATTCTTCCCCAGGTAAATACCGTCAGCTAACCAGGCTGGGGAGTGCTAGGGAGAGTCACCTATTGGCCCATCCCGTCGTTTTTAGGCTTGGCCTTCAACAAGCATTAGTAAAGTTTTGCCAGCGACCTAATGTGAACAAAACAATATAGTGAATGGGTTTGGATCAGCCGCTTACTCATGACTGGATGTCTTTCCCGTCCATCTCATTTTCCAGCTCATGACTGGATAGATTTATTTTCTTTTCCTTTACTCTTATCCTCCCAAGGAGCATTTCTGTTTCTCCATTTATTGCATTGGAAGGCATGTATCCTGCCAGTGCTGACCAGTCCTTCAAGTGCATGCAATTGAGGACTATTTACTCTCTCTCTCTCTCTCTCTCTCTCAGATCCCCCTCCATGCCTTCTCTTCTTTATGCATTTTCTCAAAACAAAACTTACATTGCCAATGCCTATAGGCTTCACAGGCAAGACCTACAGGCATTTCCAATGTTTTTTTAAGTAGGCTGACAGTCCTTTCCAAATTGAAACTGCAGCCACCCATATAGGACATAGATGTTACACCGGTGTACATTTGGCATGTGTAGATGAGATGTATCTGGAGTGTGAGATATGCTCCATTTACGGGGTACCTAAGATGGAGGGTTGGGGGGAGAGGCAAAACAGCAGAAGTGAGGTGCAGAGTTCCCTCCAGGACATTCCAGGAATCTCTTGTAGTAGATTGCACTGAGGAATGTTAAGGAGAGGCCCCCGTTGAACTAGAGAGTTTCCCCCTGCTCTTTCTGTCCCATTGCCCTCTCGGAGGGCTGCTGTCCACCAACAGGTTAACAGGTCGTTAAGCAGACAGTCTTTCTTGCCATCATGCTCTGTTTTAGTTTTTTCATGCCCGGCAATTCCCAGTTCCATCCCATCTTCCTTCTCTTGCTAGTGACAAAGACCTTAGCAAGACCAGTCTGAATGGTAAACGCAAAAGAGTAGAGCTACCCAGAACCACTCTCAGAACTGAACTGCTGGAATACACAGCTCCTGCCTGCTACTTTAGTGTAACAAGTTTTGGCAAAGCCAAAAGATCTCACCTTTGGGACCTTTTGGCTTTGCCAATATTTTTGGCCGTTATGAACAGCATCGCTGGTGCTGTGAATCAAGGCTAAAGTTAAAATAAATAAAAGAAAAGCCTTTCGTATGGCTGCGCAAATCATTATCTAGGGGCACCTGCCAAGCATGCATGCACCTACAAAATTAAGTGGGTGCTTTTTTAGGGTCAAGCGCACAAGCGCTCCGTCCCTGTTGTAATCTCTCTTTGGGCTTTTAACCATGCCCATGTCACACCCTCCACTTTCATTGGTTCGTGGGCTTGCCTTTTAAAATCCGCTTGATTCCATTAGTGAAAGGCATGCATATGTCATGCCTTTTTCAGTGTGTAACCCTCCTCAAGCGCATTGGCCAACTACTGAAAACATACGAGGGTCCATGTTTTCAGCCTGGTTTCTGCACTACTTTATCTTTTTATTTTCCATGCAGCGCAATAGCGCTGGGTTTTACATAGCACAATCACACTCATTTTTTTCCTTTCAATTTATGTGGCAAGAAAAGTCCGGTTAAGAGTTTACAACGTTAATAGCTCTAACATGAGCAAATGCAAGATCCGTTGCATTGCAAATGCTTGTTTTCTTTTGAGTTACCAATCCCAGTTGAATCTGTAACTAAAAAGAAAGTAAAATGGGCACAGGTGGATTTTAATGTGTGCTGAAGTAGCAGGGGAATGGAAGTACCAGAGGGGCTGGGGACAATACAATGGAGACCAGAAGTATTGAATGCACAAGTAACACAGGTAGGGCAAGAGGACTACCTAGAAATTCTGTTATTAACTCTTATTGGCTGGTTTGTTGAGTTCTGAGTCTCCACCTCACACCAGCTCCCCGAGTAATCATTGGCTTGCTTGATTTCACTACCATGAGAGTCAAGAGCTTAAGGGGTGTATTTGATTCTCAGTTTTGGGTCCAATACTAGGGTTCCACACAAGGACAACCGAAATAAGTGGTTCCATGATAAGTGGATCCATAATCCTTGTCTACCCTGGGCTCCCTAAAAAGCTAAATAATCTACCATTGCTTGATCCCAGAGCCATACTGGCTCCCTATATCTGCAAATTTACAGTAAGTGGTACAAAAGGAAAAAGACAGGTTCCCATGGACGTAAGGGGGTATTGAGCACAGTCAGACAAAAGATAAACAATGAGATTGACGGAAGGCTGGGAATTGGTGTAAAGTACAGCTCACAGAAGGTTAGATGAGAGTGCAGATAAATGGAAGTGAGGTGGGAAGCTTCCGTAGACCAGCAGGGGGGAATCATGGTGGTATACAAAAGGGAAAGGCTTTGCAAAATTTGCCTGGAGATGAAACTATAAGGGATGAGGTGTCATGACATTAACGAATGTGCCAATGCAACTAGGTTTTGGAGGATTACTGAGTAGATGAAATGGAAGGGTCAACAGCAAGCCTGGTCTGTGGGCAACAACAGAAGTGGGATAATAGCACAGGAGAAGAAGATGCCATTGGGGTAGCATGGGTTTGAGAGTGAATTCCTTCAGCGGGTTCCAGCTGACATAGGCAGACCCATCCAGGACCCAATCAGAGAGAAGATAATGTGATGGGCAAATCTGAAGAAATTGATCTAAAGTAGGATGGTAAACCAAGATCTGTCAGAACCAATAAATACTGGTGACGTTGACAGCCAAGAGGAGACAGTGCACTAGTTCTCTGGAGGGGGTGCAAGATAATAAAAGTGATTGGCAACAATGGCAATGTGCTATGAAAGGAGATGTGGGGTCTATATTCTAGATTACAAAGGGAGCACTCAAGAGTCAAAAAGTGAATGGTAGGCCATAACAATCTGAGAGAGGCTAGCAATTGTAGGCGGTATTTTGAGTTCGCTTTTTATATTACTGTAAATAGAATGTCTTTGCTTGAATTAGGCATAAACAGATGTGCAGGCATGACCATTGGAACTATGAGATTGTGTGGCCGTTGCGTACGTCACATCATTGTAGATTTACCACATTTGCCACATAATCATCACCTCCTGCACAATCTGCCGATTTCAACAAAAATAAATTTAGTTTCTAGTTCAACTGATTAAAAAGTTACTAAAAGCTCAGCAACAGGTACCGGTATGCTATGGAAGGCCCAATGCAAAGATTAGTCAGCTTTCTGTTGCTTATTGTTATATTTGGGCGTTAAATTTATACTAACGAGGGGCAAACAATGCCCGGACAGTTAACAAATGTCAAAAAAACACAAAATAATGAAGTGATACTATCAGAAAATGTGCCACATTATGCCACATATTTTGCATTTTCTTGCTGCATAATTCAGTTAAATCTGCCACATAATTTGTCTCTCCTGTGCTGCATAATTCCAGTGGCCCTGGGTATAGTACGAGAAAACTGCAGAGTACAAATCCCTTTCTAGACACCACAGCAATCACACGAAAACATTCCGAGCATGCACAGCCAGAGCAGCCTCTCCCAGGAGTCAAGTACTCACGTTTCAGGATGTTCCGTCTCTCCAGCTCTTCCACAGCAGGTCTTTGGCTCAGGCGTCTGCGGAAAAACACCAGAATCACGTTTTGCACCATGTTGTCCTGCAAGAGTGTCCACGCGTCCGCGGGCACAAACACAGCACAGCGTCCAAGAGTATCAGATGTCAAACCTCCCCAGCACATCAGAAGCCACTGGCGGAGACTTCTAACCTTTTGATACAAAACCCGCCAGGGATGTCCCCAGGGCGGCCCCTAAAGTCTCCCTGTTTCTGGTTTCAATCCCAGGCTTTTGTATGATCACTCTTCCATCGCTAGGGTTCTACTGTGCCCCTGGGACCAGTGCAGGAATTTGGTAAAGTGCAAGGAGGGAGTGATGTCTCCCTAAACAGGTGTAATATGGAAGTTACAGCAGAGGTGCCCGCTGTTGGTACAGCAGGAGCCGTGTTCGGGCAGGGGCCTCCTCCACAGCTCTCCTCGGCAGGTGCTGTGGCACTCACAGCTTTGCTGCTGGCTGGAGACCCCGGGAGCTCCCGGCTTCGGTGCTGTCAGCGCAGAGAGTGCCTGCTGAGGGGTGGATGCTGCTAGCAACACGCTCCCAGCCACTGCTCTTGTCAGCTTCATGAGCCCCGCCCTCTTCAGGCGACTTCCAATCACAGGAGCGGTGGCAGCGACACTCCACGCCTGCATCACACAGGGGACCTCCGGCCCCCTCTTCGCGGGAGATGCGGCTGCTTTCCATGCGAAGTCGTGCCATAGTAGCAGGAGGAGGGGGAAGGATCACCCTCACTGTTGCTAGGTGAGAGGTAGACCCCACGTTCGGGATACAGCATCCCTCGATGATAACAGGGCTGATCGTTCAGCAGCAACAGACAGCACTTACCAGATAGTAACAGCTTTTAACTCATCACCTGCTGGTATAAACTCCACACACGCTTTTAGAGCAGGGGGATCATCTAACGTTATTGTTATGTTAAATACTAAATATCTCGAGCCGCCTGAAACACTGTAAGGGGTGGAGGGGGTGGTGGGGTTTCCTTCAAGTCACCTCCATCAAGAGATGTAAGCAATGTATTCAGTAGTGGTTTTCATGATATATATAAGTGTAAATCATGCCCTCACCATGCACTGCTAATTACCCCATATATTGCATCAGTCATGACATCTTCTATGACGTAATTGATAATATTACTGTAACATTTGCAATAAAATGATTGATGAGAAAACTGTGCATGGTGGGGGCCCGAGTTATAGTTACATTAGGGCACGAGTTATAGTTTCTTGACATGAGTATAACTATAACTGCTGAATTTCTATGGTTTTGTTTGTGTACAATCGGAACCTAATAACTCCCTGTAACCTTTTTTTGTGTGAATATATATATATATATATATATATATATATATATATATATATATATATAACCTAACAACACCCTGTAACCTTTATTTTTTGGGGAATATGTATATTTATATATATATATAAAAAAAAATCTCTCTCTTTCTTTCTCTCTCTCTCTCTCTCTCTCTCTCTCTCTATATATATATATATATATATATACAGGGCCGGCTTTAGCGCTGGTGGAGCCCAGTTCGACAGTGTTTGTTGGCACCCCCCAAAGACCACTTCCACACGGATTCCCTCACTACCATCCTTTAACAGTGCCCCTCAAGTCTCCATAACCACTCTCTCTCACTCTCTCAAATGCATTTAATTATTTCTATAGCGCCACTCATACCAGTAAAGGATATCCGAGCACTTTACATCACAGAGACATTACACAGAGATAATCATCATACATGTGTAAATCAATGTATAGGAAATGTTACATAAGGCAGTGGACTACACGGTGTAGGAGTCACATGCCGTCTATACTGGTAGGCAGTATAGTTTAAGAGTGCTTGGTCTAGAGAAGCACAAACTCAATATTTAAACTGTGACACCATGACTGGGGTTCTCTTTAACAGTAAGAATTAGGTTATTGAAAGGCTAGGGAAAAAATCATAATGCTCAAAATCTAGACCTTGCAGTTTGCATCCATGTCTTTGATGGCAGTTAATTGCTCACTGTTCTATGATAGGATTTTAACTTATAAAGACAGAAAGCACACTCTCAACAGGTTGCAGTTTATTTTGGAAAGCAGCAAAGCCAGTAACATTCAAAGAATTCTTTGCACATTTTCCAGGCCTTACGCGTTTCAGACATCTCGTCCTTGGTCATAGGCCAAATGCTTGAGTTGAGCAAATGATAGCAGGCACCTGATCAATGGATTACATGCTCTGGTGAGTTACATAATGCATCTTGGTAGTGGTAGTCCAGCACATTTATATTACATCTTTAGTAGATGGTCATTTCTGCCTTGGAAGATTGCTGCAGCCAAACACACATTAAGGCACATTTAAAACCTTAGTAGGCGAATTCAAAGCACAGTTACCGAGTTTTGCTGAAATTATTCCCTCCTGTTACTCTTTATATGAAGATGTAGTAAAGTCACACAGACCGGCTTTCTATCTGCAGAGGTGCTGCTTTCACGGCTGGACAGGCCATTAATTATGTGCAAAACAAAGGCCTGGAAAATTTGTAAAGAATTCTTTGAATGTTACTGGCTTTGCTGCTTGCCAAAATAAACTGCAACCTGTTGAGAGTGCGCTTTCTGTCCTGAGGACAACTTTGTTTTATATATATATATATATATATATATATATATATATATATATATATATATATAAATTCACTGAAAAAAACAAAGGTTACAAGGATGTTATAGTTAGGTTCTGAATTTCCTTGCACAAAACCATAGAAATTCAGCAGTTATAGTTATGGTTAACTCAAGTGACTATAATTGGCACCCTATGGTAACTATAACTTGTGCCCCCACCATGCATAGTTTTCTCATCAATAAGTTTATTGCAAATGTTGTAGTAATGATATCAATAATGCCATAGAAGGTCTCATCGATGATGTAATATGTGGAGTAATTAGCTATGCATGGTGAAGCCCACATGCATAGATTTGACAACTATACCATTAAGGCTTCTTGGAGCATAGATGAAGAAGAAGAGTGCATGCAGTGAAAATACATTTAAAATTAGTGTCCGTAGGGCAGGGACTCCAGGTTGTTGAGTTGTACTTGACCACAGTCATGAATTCAAAGGGAGAATTACCAGGCCCAGATATGGAGGAAAGGAGCGTAGCTTTAGCAGGGGTATTTGGGGAATGACACTATTGGCTTGGTATTTGGGCCTGGAGCCCTGGGTTGGATCTGCTATATCTGCTTTGGTTTTTCTCCTCGTTCTCATTTAACTATGCAGTTTACAACTGTTAATTTTTTGGAGTAGGATCTTAAATATGAAGAGTTGCTAGGTTACCAAGAAAATAGTAAATCCACACCCATAGAAGTATTCCCTGAATAGGGTGCAAATGTTGTACTTTTTGGAATTCACAAACGTTGGCAGTAGTAGGCCAAGAAAGCTGCACCAGTCTCAAGGTTCCACACATACTACTGTGAATGAAACATTCAACAGATTATGGGAAGTATGCTTGCAAATAGGTTAGTGACAATTGCTTGGGGTTGCATTCGAAACCATTTTGTTCGCCCACTGTGCCACAGTGGATAGAGGACCACCTATCGTATAGCAGTACTGACCCTGCTCCTCATGGAAACAGTTCTCACTCCTCATTCTTGGTCATCTCATTCCTCCACCGTGCAGCCCACTGCTTTTTTAGTTGGGAAAATTGAAATCCACCCCCCCAAATTTTATTGACTGAGCTATGCACCTGTCTCAATGAGGCCCTAAACCTGTGACTAGAATTTAAAATATATTGCAAGAGTCAAAACGTTTAAGTGATGTTTGCACCTTGGGGGTGTACATATAATCAGAGAGATTTGACAAAAAATCCTGTTAGATCTTTTATTCTCTCTTATTAACGCATTTAACATTTCAAACACTGTATCAAATTAGTAAGCATATGTATTTATACATTTTCTATAGCACTTAAAACATTACAACATTCCCCAGAAGCCCACACACATTTATTTTTTAAGTGTAAATATTTATACGTTTCTAATGGCACCAAATGCATTTCTTAACAGGCCACCTCAGGACACATTGTGCACATTCACATACTCATCAGATACTAAGGCACAGGAAAAGGGAAGGTGTGGATAGGTAAAATTGGGCATACCAAAGGCAAACCTAGGTCCTTTTAATTGACTAGTTCTGTTGTGCAGGAGAGTTAGTGGATTAACTAGATAATTTTGTAATTGCCAGCAAACCGTTTTGAGCACAACGGTACCAGCAGACAGAAATAAACATTTCCACCTGGCGCACTGTACCTCCTTTTATGCGTTAGGGCCACTGTTTTTTAAATGATGTAGCCGTCTGTTGTCCTTACTGCCTCTTTCTCTCTATGCAATGTAGGACACTGTAGGCGTAGGAAAGTCACTCTTTTTGACATGGTTACCCCCACTTTTTGCTTGTTTATCAGTGTGTTTAGACTGTCCTGCTAACCAGAACCCCAGTCATTGTGCTCTCTGTAGGAGGCTGGCCTGGCTCATAGTGGGTACCTTGTGGTACTTACACCTTGTGCCAGGTCCAGTTATCCCTTATTAGTAGAATAGAGGTGTTCTAGCAGCTTAGGCTGATAGAGGTAGCTATAGCAGAGCATCATAGGCTGAACTAGGAGACATGCAAAGCTCCTACTATGCCACATATATAACTTAGTACTATATCATAAGAAAACACAATGCTCAGAGTTACTAAAAATAAAGGTACTTTATTTTAGTGACAATAAGCCAAAAGTATCTCAGAGGATATACTCCCTTAAGAGGTAAGTAATATACACAAAATATACACACACAAACCAAATCAGGTAAGTAAACAGTTAGAAAAGTAGTGCAAACACTGTAGAACACAATAGGATGCAATAGGGAAAAATAGGGCTGGTCGATCCTTGGCAGAAGTCGAAGAGGGAAGTGCAGAGGAACTCTGGTGAGCTCTTGCATTCGTTATCTGGTGAGATACCCACAGGAGAGAGCCTAAATAGCCCTCAGAGAGGATTTGCTACAGAGAAAGGTAAGCACCTATCGGGAGGGGTCTCTGACGTCACCTTCTGGCACTGGCCACTCAGAGCTGTCCATTGTGCCCTCACACCTCTGCATCCAAGATGGCAGAGCTCTGGGACACACTGGAGGAGCTCTGGGCACCCCCTGGGAGGTGCTGGTCAGGGGAGTGGTCACACCCCTTTCCTTTGCCCAGTTTCGCACCAGAGCAGGGCTGGGGGGATCCCTAAACCGGTGTAGACTGGCTTATGGAAGGAGGGCACCATCCTTGCCCTTCAAAGCATTTCCGGGGGCCAGGATAGGCTAATCCTCCCAGGCCCTTCACAACTATTTTCAAAGGGAGAGGGTGTAACACCCTCTCTCAGAGGAAATCCTTTGTTCTGC
Source organism: Pleurodeles waltl (assembly GCF_031143425.1). Classification (NCBI taxonomy): domain Eukaryota; kingdom Metazoa; phylum Chordata; class Amphibia; order Caudata; family Salamandridae; genus Pleurodeles; species Pleurodeles waltl. Next base: position 147,897,047 of record NC_090446.1, read on the forward strand.
CTTCCTGGGACCAGGCTGCCCAGGCCCCGGGGGGCAGAAACCTGTCTGAGGGTTGGCAGCAACAGTAGCTGCAGAGAAAACCCTGGGAAGTTAGTTTGGCAGTACCCGGGCTCTATGCTTGAGACCCGGGGATGCATGAAATTGTCCCCCCAATACCAGAATGGTATTGGGGTGACAATTCCGTGATCCTAGACATGTTACATGGCCATTTTCGGAGTTACCATTGTGATGCTACATATAGGTATTGACCTATATGTAGTGCACATGTGTAATGGTGTCTCCGCATTCACAAAGTCTGGGGAATTGGACTGGAACAATGTGGGGGCACCTTGGCTAGTGCCAGGGTGCCCACACACTAAGTAACTTTGCACCTAACTTTCACTAAGTGAGGGTTAGACATATAGGTGACTTATAAGTTACTTAAGTGCAGTGAAAAATGGCTGTGAAATAACGTGGACGTTATTTCACTCAGGCTGCAGTGGCAGTCCTGTGTAAGAATTGTCTGAGCTCCCTATGGGTGGCAAAAGAAATGCTGCAGCCCATATGGATCTCCTGGAACCCCAGTACCCTGGGTACCTAGGTACCATATACTAGGGAATATTAAGGGTGTTCCAGTGTGTCAATCAGAATTGGTAAAATTAGTCACAAGCCTGCAGTGACAATTTTAAAATCAGAGAGAGCATAAACACTGAGGTTCTGGTTAGCAGAGCCTCAGTGATACAGTTAGGCACCACACAGGGAACACATACAGGGCATTCTTTATGAGCATTTGGGTCCTGGCTAGCAGGATCCCAGTGACACAGGCAAAAACAAACATACATACAGTAAAAATGGGGGTAACATGCCAGGCAAGATGGTACTTTCCTACACTCTCTTCTCCAAATTTGGTTGCTTTGGCATCCTTTACACCCCACAATTGGCATACTGGTGTACCCCTGTAAGTCCATTGTATATGGTACCTAGGTATCCAGGGCATTGGTACACCAGGGGTCACCCATAGGCTGGAGCATATAATATGCCACTCATGGAAGCCCCTGCAAACTATGGCCCAGATTTACACTTTTTGATGCGGAACTGCGCTAGCGCAGTTTTGTGTCAAAAGGTTTAGCACTGACTAGCACCATTTTTTAATGCCACCCGGGCTTCATATTTATACTATGACGCTGAGTGGCACTAAAAATAGGTTAGAGTCAAATTTTTTTACGTTAACAATTGCGCCTTGTTGTAAGGCAGAATGGAAGGCAGCACTGCAAACTGGAGGTGGTAGTCCAGCACCACAAGAGGACCTGGAAGAGATGGAGGAGATGGTTGCAGCGGTCATCCCGGAGGAACTGGTCACTGGAATCGCAGGACAGGATAGCACAGACTACCTGGAACCACCACAAATGCAGGGTAAGTCGCATGGGGGAAAATAATGCTAAATTGTTAAGTGCAAGAAGGGGGAGGCACCTGGGACACACTCAATCCATGTGAAAGGAGCGCAAAGGTACACATGAAGCAAGTAGCACCATATTGACGTAAGCTAAACACGTACCTACCCCTTGGCCATGCACCACAACATATACACAGCCTAGACATATGTCAATCACCAGGGCCAAATACCTACATGAACTTATGCAGCACATGGGATGGATGGCATGTATAATGATTGTGCCTCTGGCTGTGTCATCACAACATCCCTCGCACATAGTCAAATTAACCCTACCAACACGACCAAGACATCAGAGACTAGGAAGTCAGTCAATACCATTCCTGGGGTTACGGCATGGTGATGTCCCTTGCAGTAGCACCTTGCAACTGCCTAGCCTTATTGCCCAAACACACGGTTATTGTATCTTACAGCACATAATTCATTGCAACCGTACCAACAGTACCCAGACATGTGCCGGTAGCACCACCACCCTGCACATTAACAACACATCCATATAAGGCAGCCACCACTCCATCATGCAGTGAGGATGCCCCCTGGGTGCAGGGAAAAATAATCAGAGCAGGGTGGTCCTGTATCACAGGAAACATGCCACTACCCAGATCAACTAAACTGGTGTAGTGTGGAACCACACTTCTTGATGCTGATCAGAAATGTACTACTACAGAATATATGTACCACAGATAGCAAACTGTTGGTCACAACAGATATAGGCTGAGCCCACAACTACTCCAACACAACCATGTGAGACACATAGGAATGGGGAAATCAACACACACACACAACACACAGTGTATGACTGTGAACATAATGGTGTATAATACCACATTGACGGGTGGGGGATGGTGCATGGGCAAGTCTGGTGTTGGTAAGACTGCCAGTGCAGTGTACCCTTTGTGGTTGGCGGTATAAGTCACACGTTGGGATGGCGGTGGAAATCTGTCTGCTCATGGTAGCTCTGTGGGGCACTTAGCACAACATTGTTAAAGGATCAAATAAAGTCAGTGACAGTCTTGGGGTGCATTGGGTGTGACAGGACACGCTGCTCTTACCCTGTAAATCAGGCAGTGGAAAGGGCAAAGGGGCAGGGCATGGGACCCCCTGCACTGCCCATGCCAGGTGCATGGGCTGTGCAGGGGCACCCACCGGCACACCTCACAACATCATCACCAACCTTTGCATGGGGGTTTCACCCCCATGCAAAGGCTGGTGGAAAAGCGGGAACCTACCTGGAAGGTAGTCCTGATCCTAATACTGGTCTGGTGTCACAAGACAAGTGGCATTGCCAATCTGTAAGCTGCTGGAAACCTGCCAGTGCCAGGCCATTGGCCCATGGGGCATTCCCCATTGACACTACCACCTGCACTGTTGGGGGTGGTTATATAGACAATGGCAGTCAGGTGGTACTAGGACTGCCACACTTGTAATGAGGGACAAGTATGACTACCTGCAGAATCACGATCAAACTAGTTTGAGGCCCTGACCTCAGTTCAACTCCAGTTAACTGGCTATGTCCATAAACTAATTTACCATCAGGTACTGTCACATACATAATGATGTACACACCAAAAAATTAAACCCATGCTGGCCATTCCTGGGTCTATCCCTGTGCCTGCGTCAAATTAGCTGCACTGCCACCATGCTGCATCTCTTGTATCATAGTGCAAGGATAGCTGCATTGAGGGGATGATCATAGGTGTGTAGGAAGGCGCACCTATCTGCACAGACAGAAGATGAAATTGAACTCTGCTAGGTCCATGTGTGCTGTGCAATGTAGCACACATACACATACATCAACATGAGGAGCTATCAAAGGTAACATCAGCATAGTGTCCTAGCAATGCCATGCCGGGGGTGGTGCAAGGTTTCAGTACCGCCCGGGTGTATGTGAAACATGTAAGACTGGGACAGGGGCATATTGCCATGTGTGGTGCTGTGGCTTGAGTACTGCAACACCCATTGCAAGGCCCTACCATGGAAATGGATGCATAGGGAGGGTTGACCTTGACAAGATGGTGCCAAGCCACAACAAGGATATACATCACATCTAGTAGTTATGACTTGGCCAATTGCGCCACCTGAGCCTCCCTTCATGTGACACTCAGGTGGGGCAAAGGGCTGATAGACTGCAGCCATGATGTACAGGAGCAATGTTTGGGCACTAAGATGACAATAAGCCTCCAATAGCAAGTCAGTGATGTGACATATCAACTGCCACAACACAGAAAGATTGATATTACACAATCTCATTGCAGAGGATGATGGCTCTCCTGCTGATCTGCCTCTCCTGAAGTACCCTGATGACCTGGTTGACCAGCTGATAACCATCAGCCAAGAGACCCTTCAAGAAGTCCTTGTATCCCTCCAGACACCACCTCCAGTCGCAAGGAGCAGTAATAATGTAGCAGCCATCCCAGATGCCCCACTCAACACTCCAATAGTACGACATGCCAGCACTGATACAGCTGAGGACTCTGAGGACCCAGGGACCAGCTTTGACAGGACAGTGGTAGGAGTCAAGTGGGAGCTGGCCAAGGAGGTGCAGGTGGGGATGCAGACAAAGGCAGCCAACCTAGAGGGTATGCGCACGCACCTCATTACAGCCAATAAACAGACTGCAGCCAAACGAGGCACACACTTCCCAATGCATGGAGTCCAACAGTGTTTGAGGGACATAGCTGCTGCCATGAGGGAGGGGCCACAACAACTACCCTCCCAAACTGGCAGCTGCCTGATTGAAAAAAAGCTGGACTCCATGCACTGGGAAGTTCCCTCCCTCAGGACAGACATGGCTGCCTACCACAGGGATGTTGCTGCTATCCTAAAAAATCAGCAGCTCCTCCTTGCTGCAGTGATACCATATGTTGTTTCATAGATGGTAGCTGCCGGGAATTGGGAGTCTACATCTTCAACCACTGAAGTGTGTGTGGCCCCCTCTACCTGCCCACCATCACCATCAGTGGCAGAGGAGACACCACACACATCGGAGGATGAAGATATGGAACAGATCATCTTCACCTGTAAGAGTTCCTGGTAGCACCGGCCCATGCCACATGGCCAGTGTAGTCCTTTGTCCTGTGTTTGAGATCATGCCAGTGTTAGCACAGTTGGATATGTGCACTCTTCACCGACACACTGTTGACCTTTCTGCTATGGACTGTAATTGTCTCTCACTTTCCAATTGGCAATTCATGTTCCTCTTCCCTAAATGACACTTCACCCAAGCATGTCCCATGACATGTCCCTCAACCCTGGATTTGTGTTGTGTCACAATTGTATGGATTTCACAAATGGGGTCACTGACCTGGACATTGTATATATTGCACTACGACATCTGCAAATAAACACCTCCTACACAAACAGCTTGTCTATGTGTATTGTGACACATCTACTACGCTTAGGAATTGTGATGTGTGTAACCATGTAATTAGTCACAGAGTGTCTGTACAAGAGTGCAGGAATATGGGGGCACATATCTACACACAAGGTTCCTACATGATAAATGTCAGTGCTGATCTAATCCCCTACAAGCAATTCACTGAGTATGTTAAAAATATAGAACACATATATGCTTCACTCACTACATACAGCAGGAATGGCTGTGAAACAGTTCTCGGGTAATATCTTTAGCTGGGAGTACCAGTAGATCACATTGGTGTGAAACAGTGCTACTTAACCTCATCTGTAATTGCCACTGGTCAGTTCTGCAGGATAGATTTTAAATGTAGGCTGTTTTGAGATGTGCCACATTGCCCAACATTCCTACACAGGACCCTAACACTGACAGCTGAATTACCACACCTACCTGTCCAATACAAAGTAAACATAGTCACCTTGAGTGGTGGGTACACTGGATGGCAGATGCATGGACAAGTAGATGTGTTGTTGCTGCCACTGTGACAGCTCAGTTGTAAACAGGTGATGAACATGTCAAGAGAGGGATTTGGAGGCAGAATGGAATCTCTAGGCCAACACACAATTTTCACTGTGCACTCATGGGAAGACCCTAAGACCCAAACATATGACACAAAAGTAATGGAGTACCCAACAATGTTTATTAAGTATGAAAATAACTAAAACAAATCAATAAAACCTATCCTAACCTAAACTAACCTATTCTAACTATACTTAACCAACAACTAAAGCTAACTACCCTATGCTAAACTTACCTAACACATTTAACACCACAATCTAAACATTGCCCTCCCACCCCCTCTTAAGTTACGAGACACATGCAGGACAACATATATTTATACTACACATATACTAACTAAATCTAAACAAACATATATTTATTTGTAATTTTTTTTTTTACACACATATATACTCCGACATAACCCCCACCCACCCACTGATTAACATGTTAAAAAGTTTTAAAAAACACCCCCCAAATCCACTTATCTTATTTAAACTACATACCGACACTAACCTAACACTAACCCCTTAAAAGCCACTATAAAACATGAATGAAAATGAGGAGGGAGGGGACAGAACTTGGAGGTGACAGTTCCAATGGCACTCAAAGTTTGCCCTTCTTGAGGGTTTTTAAAATAGATTTAAGTCTCCTTGTGTTGGCAGCCACCTCCTTCTCCAAACTGTCCAACTGGTGCAACACAAGGGAAACGTCCCTCTGCAGATCCTGCAGCACTTTAGGGTCCATGGTAGCAGGTGGTGTGGGCTGGTGCACCGAGGTCCAAGCTGTTTCAGTTGTGAGTGTTGACGTGGTGGCTGCTATGCCCCCTGCACTGCTGTGCAGCTGGGTCTCTTCTGTGTGGCGTCTGCCAGTGTGGGACCCTCTTGTGTGAATGCCCGCCACTCCCCCATTGAATTCTCAGCACGATAGCGGCAAGCCATTCTCTGAAACCCAGATTCTACTGCCAGCATATAGCAGTACCAGACTGCCCTCTTTTGGAACACACGCAGTTCCTCGTTGGTCATGTTGGCAGCTGTTAAATGGAGACAGGCAGCCATCAGTGTCAACATTGTGTGGAGTATGTACAGATTATTAGCTTACACTTCTACATCTAACTACACATACACTCCAACTCACATCCCAGAAAAGACAATGGCCCTGACAAATGTAATGACAACGCTGCCTTAGCATCATTTAATGGACACCAAAGTGACGCAAAACAAGAATATGAACCAAACACATGGAGGTTTGCATTGCTTTTACGTAATATGTAATAATGCAAAGACAGAGCAAACTTCACATCGATCAGGCCCAAACATCCTCATCATCTGTGCCAATTTTCAACCATACATCACCAGTAACTTAAACATGTTATTGGGAGGATGGGATGATGTTGGTAACCATAAGGGGTCAACGCTGATAGGTACACATGCAAGCCTGATCAATACGACTGTCGCCTACACTGTGAGCATCACATCCATCTACAAAATTGGTATTCCTCGCCCCCTTTGCCTAAGGAGGGATGGCCAGGCAATCCATCATCTCAACTGTCCTGGTCATCCACCAAGGCATGCCCACTCATACATGGAGTCAAGGAGTGGACCATATGTTAGGAGCGCTGACAAGTAGGAAGCTGGAATCCATAGGTCTACCACATCTGCATTCATGTGTCCAGGTGTAGACACCCATCAATACTTGATCTGCCAATACAATTCCTTACACACCCATTTCCATGTCAGCACATGTTTGGCCTTGACCTGCATGTAAGCCAATTACATTCCACATAAGTTTTACATACATGGAGTGCAAAATACAGAGCACCATGCTGGAGGGAAATTGCCAGCCCAGCCCTCCTTCTTAATGACAATACACGGATCCACTGAATTGGGTTCAAAATGGTGCATCCCTGTGTTGTGAGAATGATGGAGTGCCCCACTGCCAATATTCTCACAGCATTTCACTCTGTCATTCTTAGTCACATATGGCCCTACATGTGGCTTGTCATCAACTTATTTACACAATGCTGGCCATTGAGCACCACGAGCCTCAGAAGAAGTTATCCTCTGCTGGTGCACGGGGATCCTTGCAATAGGACACAATGTCACCATCCAGCCAATGATATCTGATCATTGGACAGCTTATCACCTCTAGCATTGTATGCAGCACACATGACTCACTCACACCAAACCCTGGATTACTTCACAGGACACACATTATCCCACTTACTGGATACATCTGGGTCCTCAAATCGAGCCACTTCACCGATAGTGTAGGGGGCAGGTCCACCTGTAAGATGTGAATGGAAAACCATGCTTAGTGACATATCACTGTCACTACTAGTGGACTACAAATTTCAGTGTGTACAATGTGAGAGGAGTTAGCTAGTTATCCTAGTGTAAAACAGTGCACCAAACACACCACTATGATCACACAATGACACAGACACTCAGGTGAGTGAGAGACACACATCTGTACACTTACACTAGGCCAGAGACTCATATAGTGCTACCCCCTGCAACAACCATATGTGGGCAATCTATAGAAGATGGAACTACATGGTATAAGGGGGAGCCGTGGAATAAATACATGACACTACACTGGTGCTTTGCAAGAAATTTGACTCAAGTACTCAAGCTTGTCCTGCAAGGCACCCAGAGGCACTTTGTGATAGACATGCGGCTCAATTATAAGTCTACAATGATCATACATTGAGTAATCCATGACTGATGTGGCAAAGTTGTCTGATGGTATCAAATGCCCCATTTACATTGCCCCCTAAGGTGGGTAAGCCCCCTTTGCTGACATAATGGCAGTGGCAGGGATCATGTGCGGAAATGATGAGAAAGTTGCGCTATACATGCATTACCCAACTTTGTTGACACAATCCATGAAAAAATGGTAGGCTGGCGGTGCCTTGGCGTCTCATAGATGACACTATGCCGGAGGCACAGGTGTTGCCATGGCCCCTGAAATGTGTGACTTCGTGATGGTTGTGCTTGACTCACCAGACATTTGACCTGCATTGGTATCATAGTTGGACATGTGAACACCATGTCTGGATTGGTGCAGATACACTTCATTCTGGTTGCATTGCATGCAGCACCCCAACTCATCTGCTACTGTCATTCAAGAGCAGGGAACAGTAAATAGAATGCCAATGGGAGACTCACCAACAGGTCCACCGATATCCACACAAAGATGATCGAGCAGATCCTGTTCCCTGGCCAACAGATCTGCCCAGCGATGCTTGAACTGGTGCTCATTCCTGGTGCTCTTGTAGACCCTCTACCAGACCAGGAGGTTGCCCCACCGCAGCCTCCTGGCCTCAGTCCGGTAGCCCTGGATGAGCCGGCCCCCCCATCTTCAGCATCATCTGCAGGTAGTGGGCTACCAGCCACACAAATCCACCCAACTCATCCTCTCCCTTCCTGGTCATCCTTCCCCTACCAGACATTTTATTAATGGTAAAGGATGACCCCAACCAAATACGAAGAAAAAATAAAAATTAACGGAAGCTTAAGCCCACTAACTAATCCCAAATATCCCAAATGATTACCTACCTTGAACAGACACCCGTCAGTACAAATAAAAATATACACAGAAAACACACAAAATCACAAATACTGGGACAAAAAGCAGCCAATATTCAACACAAGATGACAGGAGGTACACAACAAGATACAATAAGCAAACCGGACACAACCACCAGCTCCAACACACAAGCAGTCAGTCAAAAAGTCACAGACTGTAAAGAGAAAGTGAAACTACTCTCACTGTACCATGCTTGTAGACAGGACTTCCTATTACATTACTTCCTGTCCCGTGCGTCCCGTTTTCAGTTATGTGTTTATTTATGCGTTTATTTATATGACGCATTTGACATTTGTGTGGGTTTTTAAGACGCATAACGCACGTGTGTCTTTTATATTGACGCATGGCCGTTATGTGTCGATTTCACTGAAAATCAGCATTGAGAGGAGTGCGAAGGTGGAATTCACGCTAAGGGCCCATGTGTCATTTTCTTTGCATTTGCAGATGTTTTAGACACATTGGCGTCATTTTTTTTACTCAATTCCTGATTGCATGTTTTTTTTCCATTGTCCTTAGATGCATCCTGAATCAAAATATATATGACATGGGCTGTGCCGCAGTGTGGCATATTGGCTATGGCCGCATGTGGTATTCCATGCAACAATGTGATGAGGGAGTGATTGGTCTGTTCCACCAATGTGTGTGTTGCAGAGTCAACAGCATGCAAATAGTTGCTCATCATCCATATATATACATGTATAACAACAGTGTGTCCCCATATGTTTGGCAGTCAGTACAATGCAATATTTCTGGTTTGTGATTGTGTTTTTTTATGTGATGTGTTATGTTGTCATACAGAGCATAATATTTAAAACTACATACACAGCTCAAGCATTGCTGATGATGGGTGAACCAATGCTACCTAGAAAATGTTACCCAACAATATGTAGATTTAGAGTTTATAGAGACTTTTGTGTGGCCTACATATATGTCTGACATGTGTACATCTTTGGTACATAATGTGCATGACACACTCTGCCTACGTTCCACCCAGATTATGTTTTGACCACAAAAGTTGGATTTCACTCATTGAATTTACCAATGGGTGTTGGTTTTGTGTGGTGGACCTGCAGCCCCGCTGCATATGTTCTCATCCATACTGCAGTGCATTCCACAGACGTGCAATGTGTGAGGTCATGTGTACCTGTCTCAGGATTGGGCCCAATGGCAGTGGCAGGACAGATTACCATGGAAGTACTGTGCAGGCCCAAGTTCTTCCATTGCTTGTTATACCTGGACAAATTATGATGACCATTGTTACCAATGATGTCCCCCCCTTGTCACATATGATCGATGCAGCCATTGCAATTCTCACACTGAGTTGTGACAGTGTTCTGTTCCAACATGACTAACTTTCTAATGTTGGACATCCACTACCTCATGTGTAGGCCCCTTGCATACTTTCTATTTGGACATGATGCAGTTGTGTGTGATGAGCTATTGATGAACAAGTTGGCAACATGGTTTTACAATATATGTTGAGGTCCAAATATTGTTTCCTTCAGTTGTCACATACCAGTGATGAGGCTATTAGTGATGTGTGTGATGGTGGCAGTACAATCTTACACATCACATATGATGTTGCACCAGTACTTGTCAGATTCGTATTTGTAACATGCCCCCTTAGGTTAGACTCTCAATCCAATGGTATATATAGTGGAGAAGTTGAAGAGACCAAAGCAGGATTGGTTGTATAAATTAAGTGTTTATTTAAGAAATTGACAAGGTGATTTAAGTGATTTAAGTGGTGCTTAAGTGAAAAAGTTCTCAACTATGTGCTGTCTGCTGCGTATCCAAGCAGCTGTATTGTGCTGATCCCCCTCCATTTCTTCACCATCATCCTCCTACTCCTCCTCAGGCAGGACATCAACCTTGTCATACATGGGGACATTCATCCACACACATATGTTGTGCAGGATAGCACATGTAAGGATGATTTTGCAGACAATGTGTGGGGCGTATAGGAGGCTGCCTCCTGTGAGGTCCAGGCACCTGAATCTTGACTTCAGTATTCCAAATGTCCTCGCCACAATATTACGTGTCTTACGATGTCCCTCATTGTATGCAATCTCTGCTGCTCTTCTTGGGTTTGCAATTGGGGTCATAATCCATGGCTGTATGCCATACCCCTGATCCGCTGCAAAAGATAAAAGGAGTAAGTTGTTGTTAAGGCTTGCAACAGGTTTGTCATGTAGCATGGCAGTTGTTATTTTTAGTTGGTTGTGACTCATATGTGTTTGTGGTATGGTGTGAGTTCCCGTCTTTTATGCAGAGTTGTCTTAGCACTGTGTTGTTGGACATGACAATCTTGCTATTGGCTCAAGGACCTGGGACATATGATTTGGAATCCTAACTGATGGTCAGTATGTATGTAACATGCGTTGTGTAGTGCACCTTTGTGTCAGTGTGCTATCACTAGAGGGGACATGACACATCCTCACAACACAATGGGGTCAGATGTGTTGGCAACATGGTAGCAATACAGAGCTTGGCCATCCCAGCCATTTTGACATGTGTCATTACAGATGAAGTGCGACAGGTAGGCCCATTTAATGAGTAAGTGACAATGCACAACATAGCTCCAACATTGGCAGCACTGTTCTGCAACATTTTGACTATGCAGGAATGCACCATGTATGACATGTTACTAGACAACCCTTTGTTGTCCCCTGCACCAGTAGCTAATATGCAGCCCTGCACTGACACTACCATCCTTGCACCAGGGTGCTTGGCTAGATGCCCTGTGGAGGTGGATGCATCTGTGCAGGAAGAGGCACCTCCCTTACATATGCTGTTTTGATGGACAATTGGCTCTTACTGTGTGTGCATCAGTATGCAGCATGCTTTAGATGGAACATTCATATAAGTTCTATTTCCTTATTGCAACCTGAAAACAGCACTCCTGGGTGGTGTTTGATGTTAGCACTGCCTCAGGTTTTAGGTGACACATAAACCTGAGTCAGCATCATCATGCTATGTACCTTGTGGTGACAGACCTGCAGCAACACACATGGCATGCCGCTTCCACGCTAAGTGCTGTGTGGGAAGGTAGCCGACTTCCAATGTGGCTTCAAGTCACAAAACAGAGGTCATCAGCAAAACGTTTACATACAGTGCAGGCCATGACGTCTGCACTGGGGGCTCGTACATAGGTCTCTTAATGATTCTGAATGGCAGCTGATGTTTGTGCCAGCCATCAGGTGTCCAACGGTGTGTATCTCTTTGTTTCAGAATGATCAACACATGCATACTGCAGGCTATGGGATGGAGCTCAGCTACTTATCAAATGTGTCCCTTGGCACAGTGCATGTAAAGTCAGTGATGTCCTAAATACTCCTACAGGGTCCCACTGTGTCATCTATGATCTGCACTGTTTAACAGTGACTCTGCTCCACGGTGGGCCATTTATTGTTCATGGTACTGACATGATGGTGTTGTGGGTCAGTGAGTGGTGCATGTGAGGTGGCACTACAGTAGGAGTGGTGCCACTTCTTACAATTCTGGCACCTGGTATTAGATGGGCATTCATTTTGTATTCCTATGTGAGTGACCCAATGCGTCAGGCAGATGTATATGCACATTACAGGTAAGTCAGGTATGTGTTGATGAGATGTAGTTGGTATTGGCACCAGTTGTCTGGCATTTGATGTTTGTTCTGGCAGTGACTTCCATAGCATGATTTGAGGGATCCGTGCCTATGTCAGACTTACGTAACATGAGCATGGTGAATGCCACTGACATTGCTGTGGTGTTCTTTGTTTGGTGTACTGTGTGTGAAGTGTACATAGTAAGCAGCCTGTGGGCACTTGTAGTGGTTTGTGTGGTTCTTCTGTTGGCAAAGGGTACATATCTGCACCTGCCGTTCACGTAGTGTGCCTATCAAGTTGTCGGTGTGTTACGTACATATGGGTGTATGTGGTGTGAACTGAATGTGCTGTACTGCAGCATGGTACATATGTGTTGTTACCAGCACATCTGTGTTACCCTGGCCATGTATTTTTGGAGTGGTGTATGTCTTGTGTGTACTACAGGGTTGGCGTGTTGTGTGTATGTTGCTAGGTTTACTGACTTACCCACAAGTAGGCCATTTCCCTATTGTCCATCCTGGAAGTGTTTGTTGATCCTGCCATGCTAGTATATGAAGGTGTCATGGACACTCCCAGGATACTTGGCCAACATTTTTGTGAATAGTCCCCAGTGGTCCACTATGGCCTGCATATTAATGGAATGCGGTGCTTGCCGGTTGAGTCGGTATGTCCTTATAATGTCTTGTTCCCTGAGGCCAAGGAGAGGTTGTACTGTTTCTGAATACCCTCTCCTGCCTTCTGCATTGCCTTTGTGGGCTGCATTGTGGTGATGGTGGTTGCTATTGTTGTTGATTCCTCTGCGTCGTCTTGCAAGCTGGACCAGTAGCACTTCCATCTTCTCATGTGGGATTGTAATGTTGCTTCTGTGTGTTTTCCTGAAGTAGTGGTGTGTGGGCCTCATTTTAATGCCTGGTTTGACCCAGGCGTTAAAATTTCACACAAATCGGAGTTAACTTAATTTTTTGGGTCCGCCTCCCACCCGTGCGTCTTTTTTGCCCAGGTGGATAAATATGCCACTAGGGATTTAGAGTCATTTTTTTTTACCTGAACGTCTACCTTGCGTCTTATTGATGCAAGGAGGTTCACGCAGCCAAAAAATGACGTTAACTCCAATATACGGGTCTAGCGTCAGAATATAAATATGGAGTTAAGTTTGCGCTGAATTAGCGTCAGTAAAAATTATGCCAATTCAGCGCAAAAAGGGAATAAATGTGGGCCTATGTCTGCAGGCATGCAATTGCAGCCTGTGTGAAAAGGTGTGAAAAGGTGCATGCACCCTTTCATTACTGGTCAATTACTGGTCAATGCACCAGGTCGCTGTAAGTCACCCCTATGGTAGGCCCTCCTAGCCCAGAGGGCAGGGTGTAGGTTCCTGTGTTTGAGGGCACCCCTGCACAAGCAGCGGTGCCCCTATGAACTCCAGTTCCAATGCACCGGACTTCATAAGTGTGGGGAAGCCATTTTACCTGTATACTGGACACAGCTCACTACCAGTGTTGAGCTACATAATGGTAACTCAGAATCCTAGGCATGTTTGGTATCAGACATGTCGGAATCATACCCCAGTACTAATGCTAGTATCAGTGGCATGATTACATGCACTCTGTGGGCTCCTTATGGGACTCCCCAGTATTGCTTCTGTAAGTCTTTCAGGGTTTGTGAGCAGCCAGCACTGCTGCAGCCCCTCAGACAGGTTTCTCCCCTCCTGCTGCTGACCAGATCAGGCAGGGGAAGGCAGAACAAAGGATTTCATGTGCGAGAGGGAGGCAACACCCTCTCCCTTGGAAATAGGTGTTACAAGGCTGGGGAGGGGTAGCCTCCCCAGGCCACCGGGTTGCTCTGAAGGGCACATTTTGGTGCCCTCCTTGCATAAACCGGTTTGCACCCGTCCAGGGACCCCAGGTCCGTGCTCTGATATGAAATTGGACAAAGAAAAAGGGAGTGACCACTCCCCTGTGAATCAACATCCCAGGGGTGGTGCCCAGAGCTCCTTCAGGTGGCCACTTGGTTCTGCCATCTTGAATCCAAGATGGGAAGAGGCCCCTGGCAGCATCTGAGTGGCAAGGTCAGGCAGGTGATGTCAGTGACCACCTCTGATAGGTGGTCACCGTGCAAAGTGACCGAGCCCCCTGTTAGGGCTATTTAGCGACTCCGTTGTAGGTGGGTCCCCAGATTCAGCGTGCAAGATTCCACCAGCACTCCACTGCATTGACCTCTTTTGGTCCTGGCCACTGGAACCGCAACTGGACACTGGTCCCGAATTTTCCCAGCTCCAGACTAACTTCTCCACATCATTGGGTGGGGGTCTTAACTTCACATTTCACTATTTTACTATATGGTTTGGTCCTCCCCTAGGGACCTAGCTATTTTCCACTATTTCTTGCCTATGCTTGTTGTTTCTTGTGCTAATTCCTAGCTATTACTGTGTATATATATATGTATATATATATATATATATAGTGTACATACCCCCAGTTGGAGGATGGCATATAGGTGATCTAGTTCAGTGTTACTATAATAAAGTACCTTTGTTTTTGCAACACTGTGTGTTTCCTTTCAGGTGTGATAAGTTGCTGTGTGACTGCTGTGATATTGAAAGTGCTTTACACTCCTCCTAGATAACTCTTGGCTGCTCATAAACATCTACCTCTAGAGAGCCCAGACTTCATAGACACTGTCTTCATTCACTGATAGGGGTTGCCTAGACCTGGTATAAGGTGTAAGCACCATAGGTGTCTACCACACATCAACCCAGCTTCCTACAGCTGGCATAGAGTTCCCTACAGTCCCAGCGTCATACCTTCCTATGCTGCCAGAATATCACAGGGCATGTTGGTTAAATCTCGGACTGGTACACAATTGTAGACTTGGAAAGACCAGTTGGACATCCTTTATAATGTGAATACCATCTTATTGGGCTTTCGGGGCAGCTGGCATTTTGGAGACTGCCTTGTGCCAGATTGTATGCAATCTGTTTATCTACTAGGTACATCTTGGTTAGAGTTACACCACTTCAACCAAAGAAGAAGATCTAAAGTTCATCCTTTGCGAAGGAGCCAAAGGCACATCTGTAGGAGGCTGGCCTGGCTTTTAGTGGGTACCAAAGGTACTTACACCTTGTGCCAGGTCCAGTTATCCCTTATTAGTAGAATAGAGGTGTTTCTAGCAGCTTAGGCTGATAGAAGGTAGCTATGGCAAAGCAGCTTAGGCTGAACTAGGAGACATGCAAAGCTCCTACTATACCACTTATATCATTTGCACAATATCATAAGAAAACACAATACACAGAGTTACTAAAAATAAAGGTACTTTATTTTTATGACAATATGCCACAAGTATCTCAGTGAGAACCTTTAGTAAGAAGGTAAGTAATATACACAAGATATATGTACACAAACATAAAATAGGTAAGTAAGAGTCAGAAAAGTAATGGAAACAGTGTAGGATTACAATAGGTTACAAAAGGTGAACATACAGTAGGTCTAGGGGCAACACAAACCATGTACTCCAAAAATGGAATGCGAATCACGAATGGACCCCAGACCTATGGGAGCTTGTAGAGGGTCGCTTGGTCTGTAAGAAAACAGAAAGGGTGTCCAAGATACCCCACCCCAACACCCTGAAAAGTAGGAGTAAAGTGCACCTACTACCCCAAAAGGACACATTAGTCGTGATAGGGGGATTCTGCAAGAACAACAAACCATCTTGCCTGGCATGTTACCCCCATATTTCACTGTATATATGTTGTTTTAGTCTAGGTGTCACTGGGACCCTGCCAGGCAGGGCCCCAGTGCTCATAAGTATGTACCCTGTATGTGTTCCCTGTGTGATGCCTGTCTCACTGAGGCTCTGCTAACCAGAACCTCATTGGTTATGCTCTCTCTGTTATCCAAATTTGTCACTAACAGGCTAGTGACTAAATTTACCAATTCACATTGGCATACTGGTACACCCATATAATTCCCTTGTATATGGTAATAAGGTACCCAGGGCATTGAGGTTCCAGGAGATCCCTATGGGCTGCAGAATTTCTTTTGCCACCCATAGGGAGCTCTGACAATTCTTACACAGGCCTGCCACTGCAGCCTGCGTGAAATAACGTCCACGTTATTTCACAGCCATTTACCACTGCACATAAGTAACTTATAAGTCACCTATATGTCTAAGCTTCACCTGGTGAAGGTTGGGTGCAAAGTTACTCAGTGTGTGGGCACCCTGGCACAAGCCAAGGTGCCCCAACATCGTTCAGGGCAAATTCCCCGGACTTTGTGAGTGCGGGGTCACCATTACACGCGTGCACTATGCATAGGTCACTACCTATGTATTAGCGTCACAATGGTAACTCCGAACATGGCAATGTAACAAGCCTAAGATCATGGAATTGTCACCCCAATACCATTCTGGTATTGGGAGGACAATTCCATGATCCCCCGGGTCTCTAGCACAGAACCCAGGTACTGCCAAACTGCCTTTCAGGGGTCTCCACTGCAGCTGCTGCTGCTGCCAACCCCTCAGACAGGGTTCTGCCCTCCAGGGGTCCAGGCAGCCCTGGCTCAGGAAGGCAGAACAAAGGATTTCCTCTGAGAGAGGGTGTTACACCCTCTCCCTTTGGAAATAGGTGTGAAGGGCTGGGGAGGAGTAGCCTCCCCCAGCCTCTGGAAATGCTTTGATGGGCACAGATGGTGCCCATCTCTGCATAACCCAGTCTACACCGGTTCAGGGATCCCCCAACCCTGCTCTGGCGCGAAACTGGACAAAGGAAAGGGGAGTGACCACTCCCCTGACCAGTACCTTCCAGGGAAGGTGCCCAGAGCTCCTCCAGTGTGTCCCAGACCTCTGGATTTCCAGACCTGAGTACCTGTAAGACAAGGGGACCAAGTCCAATAGTCGCGACAATGTCCAGGGGGGGGCAGGAGCCCAGGGAACCCCAGTTGAAGGTGCAAGGAAGCTGCCACTTGTTGGAAGAAGCTTGGAGTTCTGCAAGAAAGAAGAGGACTAGGAACTTCTCCTTTGGAAGATGTATGTCACACGTCGCGATGAAGCTTGCAGAGGTGTTCACACACAGAAAGACCGCAAACAAGCCTTGCTAGCTGCAAGGGTCGCGGTACAGGTTTTTGGGTGCTGTTGTGGCCCAGGAGGGACCAGGATGTCACCACTTGGAGGAGGAGACAGAGGGGGCGCCCAGCAAGTCAGGGAGCCCTCAAAGAAGCAGGCAGCACCCACAGAAGTACCTGAACAGGCACTTGGAAGAAAACGGAACCAGAGTCCACGCGAAGTCACAAAAAGGAGTCCTACGACGCCGGAGGACAACTCAGAAGGTTGTGCACTGCAGGTTAGAGTGTCGGGACCCAGGCTTGGCTGTGCATGAAGGAAATCCTGGAAGAGTGCACAGGAGCCGGAGCAGCTGCAAATCACGCGGTACCCAGCAATACAGTCTAGCGTGGGGAGGCAAGGACTTACCTCCACCAAACTTGGACTGAAGAGTCACTGGACTGTGGGAGTCACTTGGACAGAGTTGCTGAGTTCCAGGGACCATGCTCGTCGTGCTGAGAGGGGACCCAGAGGACCAGTAATGTAGTCTTTTGGTGCCTGCAGTTGAAGGGGGAAGATTCCGTCAACCCATGGGAGATTTCTTCAGAGCTCCTGGTGCAGGGAGGAGGCAGGCTACCCCCAGAGCATGCTCCACCTGGAAACAGTCGAGAAAGCCGGCAGGATGAAGCGATACAAGGTTGCTAGTAGTCGTTTGGCTACTTTGTTGCGGTTTTGCAGGCGTCCTGAGCAGTCAGCGGTCGATCCTTTGGCAGAAGGTGAAGAGGGAGATGCAGAGGAACTCTGATGAGCTCTTGCATTCGTTATCTGGTGAGATCCCCAAAGCAGAGACCCTAAGTAGCGAGAAACGGAGGTTTGGCTACCTAGGAAGGAGGATTGGCTACCAAGAGAGGTAAGAGCCTATCAGAAGGAGCCTCTGACGTCACCTGCTGGTACTGGCCACTCAGAGCAGTCCAGTGTGCCACAGACACCTCTGTTTCCAAGATGGCAGAGGTCTGGGGCACACTGGAAGAGCTCTGGGCACCTCCTCTGGGAGGTACTGGTCAGGGAAGTGGTCACTCTCCTTTCCTTTGTACAGTATCGCGCCAGAGCAGGGCTGGGGGATCCCTGAACCGGTGTAGACTGGTTTATGCAGAGATGGGCACCATCTGTGCCCATCAAAGCATTTCCAGAGGATGGGGGAGGCTACTCCTCCCCAGCCCTTCACACCTATTTCCAAAGGGAGGGGGTGTAACACCCTCTCTCAGAGGAAATCCTTTGTTATGCCTTCCTGGGCCAGGGCTGCCTGGACCCCTGGAGGGCAGAACCCTGTCTGAGGGGTTGGCAGCAGCAGCAGCTGCAGTGGAGACCCCTGAAAGGCAGTTTGGCAGTACCCGGGGTTCTGTGCTAGAGACCCGGGGGATCATGGAATTGTCCTCCCAATACCAGAATGGTATTGGGGTGACAATTCCATGATCTTAGGCTTGTTACATTGCCATGTTCGGAGTTACCATTGTGACGCTATACATAGGTAGTGACCTATGTATAGTGCACATGTGCAATGGTGTCCCCGCACTCACAATGTCCGGGGAATTCTCGCTGAACGATCTGGGGGCACCTTGACTAGTGCCAGGGTGCCCACACACTAAGTAACTTTGCACCCAACCATCACCAGGTGAAGGTTAGACATATACTTGACTTATAAGTTACTTATGTGCAGTGGTAAATGGCTGTGAAATAACGTGGACGTTATTTCACTAAGGCTGCAGTGGCAGGCCTGTGTAAGAATTGTTAGAGCTCCCTATGGGTGGCAAAAGAAATGCTGCAGCCCACAGGGATCTCCTGGAACCCCAATACCCTGGGTACCTTAGTACCATAATCAAGGGAATTATATGGGTGTACCAGTATGCCAATGAGAATTGGTAAATTTAGTCACTAGCCTGCAGTGACAAATTTATAAAGCAGGGAGAGCATAAACACTGAGGTTGTGGTTAGCAGAGACTCAGTGATACAGTTAGGCACCACACAGGGAACACATACAGGGCACATACTATGAGCACTGGGGCCCTGCCTGGCAGGATCCCAGTGACACAAGGGCTAAAACAACATACATACAGTGAAATATGGGGGTAACATGCCAGGCAAGATGGTACTTTCCTACAACATCCCTGCAGGCTTACGTCTGCAGTTGAGGTTGGCTTGTGTATTTGTTATCCACCAATCTGGAGTGAGGATTCCATCCTTGCAGTAGACAGTGGCTCCAAGCGGGCTTTGAAGTGGCCAGTTGAAATGGGAACCCTTGTGTTACACAGATCTAAGGACATGAGTGGATGTTTCCTGGTGATGAGATGGTCCTAAGTAGATACAGTTCCCTAACCATGTTGGTCCATTTTCTGCCCCATTCGATACAGTCAATATTTATATTCTACTTCAACATTTGAAATCATCAGCCTATGCTCGGCACAGATCCAGGAATAACTTTTCTTGTCCTTATGCAGTGCTTTAAATTGAAATATAGAAGTGCATGCACTCTCTATTTAGAATGCTTGTTTGCTGCTGATAAGTGCAGGTACTCTCCCATTAAATCTATTGCAGCAGTGCTCAGAAGTGCAGGTACTCTCCCTTTCAAATTGCGAGTACTCAGTCCCAGACAGTACCTGTCCATTTAAAGCACCCTCCTGATGAACAGGAAGCAAAGTGTGTGCCTTGGTGGCTCGATGTGTGCAGAGTGGCCTTTCGCCTGTGGGATCCTCAACAGTGCTCCACTGTGTCATCTCTCACTTAGGACCATATTTATAATGCCCTAGCGCCACCTTGCACCACATTAACGTCATTATTTTTTACGCTATTGAAGCCCAACGAGGCCGATATCCCCACGCCAGGCATAATGTATGAAAAGGGGGCGTTCCCCTTCTAGGGGAGCCGGAAACAATAGCGCAAGGAAATATATGAGATTTCTTTGCGCCATTTTTTTAAGGTACTTTTAATGCCTGCTCAAGAGCAGGCTTTAAAAGGGGGCTTCCATTCTTTAGAAAGAGCTCCTATATACTCTGAAGGAATAACGCCAATATTTTGGGGCTACTCATGCAGAGTACATCAAAAGTATCATGAGAAATTGCGCTATTGCCCCCTACTCTGCACTCTGGTGCGCCATATTTTTAATACGGCGCACACATGATGGCAGGAGGGGGGTGCTAAGGGGTGCTGGGAAAGTGGTGCAGCGCCACTTTCTATAATCTGCCCCTTAATATTTATGTGAAGCCACTCTTGGATCTGATACAAGTCCCCTTCTAAGATTTATCCTAAGCTGATGATGTCAGTGACATTGATGATGGCCACCAAGATTATGTCCAGACACCAGGACTAATATCTGCCACATCAAAGTGGCTGGTAATACCAGCAAAATAAAAACAGATTGATTTGGAATAAATTTGAGCTTTCAAGATGCACCTCATGGATCTTTAGAAAAAATTGTGCTTCATTATCTTTCACACTTTTTGAGCGCCTATAAGAACACCATACTCAACCTAGGGGTTCTCTGGAATGCTACCTGTTTGTGACTTCTCTGCACAGAACTGTTGATGCAGTGTCTCTCTTTCTTAGATTAAAGTTGTGAGGCTGTGTTTTAAATTCCTTGTTTTCCTTGGGGCTCTAAGGCCCATATTTATACTTTTTGACGCACAACTGCGCCAACGCAGTTGTGCGTCAAAAATTTTAACGCCGGCTAACGCCATTCCAAAGCGCCATGCGGGCGCCTTATTTATTGAATGATGTTAGCCGGCGCAGCTGACTGGTGTGCGTAAAAAAAAAAGACTCACACCAGACCGCGCCGGCGTAGGGGAAAATGGAGCTTGGGCGTCAAAAAATGGGGCAAGTCAGGTCTGAGGCAAAATTTTGGCCTCAACCCGATTTGCGCCATTTTTTTTTACGCCCAACCCCCATTGAAATTACTCCTGTCTTAGCAAAGACAGGAGTCATGCCCCCTTGCCCAATGGCCATGCCCAGGGGACTTATGTCCCCTGGGCATGGTCATTGGGCATAGTGGCATGTAGGGGGGCACAAATCAGGCCCCCCTATGCCACAAAAAAATTACGAAAAAAATACTTACCTGAACTTACCTTAACTTCCCTGGGATGGTCCCTCCATCCTTGGGTGTCCTCCTGGGGTGGGCAAGGGTGGCAGGGTGTGTCCCTGGGGGCATGGGAGGGCACCTCTGGGCTCCTTCTGAGCCCACAGGTCCCTTAACGCCTGCCCTGACCCAGGCGTTAAAAAACGGCGCCCATCAGGCTGGGCGCCGTTTTTTAAGGCCTGCCCCCTCCTGTGCGTCAAAATGACATCACAGTATAAATAAGGCGCACAGGCCTTAAAGTCATTTTTTGGAAGGGAACGCCTACCTTGCATATAATTAACGCAAGGCTGGTTCCCCCTTCTAAAAAATGACGCACATGGTGGAACTTTGACGCCCGCGGGGTCGGACGTCAAAGTATAAATATGGGGCAGTGTTTGCGCCGATTGTGCGTCAAAAATTTTGATGCACATTCGGCGCAAAGAGAGTATAAATATGCCCCTAAATGTGTTGTAGGTCACTGGTGAACTCTTGACATAATCAATCCTGCACCAGCAGCTCTCGAGTTTGAATACCGTCGAGGCTAACTCATCCTTCTACCTTTCACAAGTCCGTAAATTAAGTACCTTCACTGGGTAATAGTTACACCTGTTGTTTGCAGCGTTTAGCAGAAGAGTGGCATCAAGTACTATGCAAAACAAAACATTATTAGGCCATAGGATATACTGGGTGGTCATAGGCTGCCTAATTTATGGTCTTGTCCACTATTTTCCTTCTTGACTTTCTTAGAACGTTGCTTTCGTTTCCTGGATGCAGAGGAACATCTTTCAAGATACAGGGGGTTATTACAACTTTGGAGGAGGTGTTAATCCGTCCCAAAAGTGACGGTAAAGTGACGGATATACCACCAGCCGTACTACGAGTCCATTATATCCTATGGAACTCGTAATACGGCTGGTGGTATATCCGTCACTTTACAGTCACTTTTGGGACGGATTAACACCTCCTCCAAAGTTGTAATAACCCCCACAGTGCCTAGCCTTGAAATGTTTGCCCACTCAGACCCGCAGCTATCAGACAGCAAAAGAACCTGCTGGCACCACACCAGGAGAAGGATAAGTTCACATCAGGAGGTGCCACGGCTGCCACGCGCTCACACGTGTCATGTTATTGTTATTTGACCCTGATATGGTGAGCTATCAGCCATCAGTGTGACATTACCCTGCAGTCAGGAGTCCATCACAGACAGGGGTCTGTGCAGACGTCCATGGGGTAAAGAACACTCCTTTGCTAAGTGAATGTATCAAATCTGGTAGGTTATGGTTTTGCTGTGGAGGCCGAAGGCTTGTACCGAGGTAGTTATGTGCCTTCTTATTCAGTATGTGTGTCCATTGCCAAGCAGATGTATATAATTGGGGGTTAGCTAGTGAAAGTGTCATTATAGCTTGTTAATTTTATATCAAGCAATTGTGGATGTGTGATCCATGGTCTGTCCTTAGGCATTCTCTTATTTAATACATAGGGTCTCATTTACAAGGGCATTGTGCCACCTGAACATCACTTTTTCCAACGTTCCAGTAGCGCAATTCCCTGCTCCATATTTACAAAGCAGAGTTGAGCCACTTTGTGTGGCTTAAAACCACCTTGTAAATACAGCCCCTTTAAACGCATCATTACGAGGCAAGGTGGATGCTGGAAGAAGAAGGTGACTTCAGACACATCCATTCTGCTGGACTGTGGAGGGTGCTCTTGGGGCAGATGAAGGGGACAGCACCTTCCAAACTAGACATTGAATGGGTGACAAACATATCTTGTGTTTCCTTTTTTACTGTGAGAAGTATCTTTCAACAGGTTTACATCTACAATTTGCCTGCAAAAATTCTCAACCTGTTATAACCCTTAAAATCCTGCATGGAAAATTAGCCTTCCATCACTTATGTTTTTTTAAATCACCCTCTGCTTCTTTCTATCTTCTGTATATAAGTCACTCTAAAAATCTCATGCCTATCTGCCTTAAAACTCTTTGAAATCCATAACAATATCTGTTAATTCCACCTAAAGATTGTCTCACCTAGCCCCCTTTAATGATCACACCTATGTTGACCATTACCACAGAATGCATGGAATGAGCATGCAAAACTAACCCCCATAACCAGCCGACTGATCACTACTCACCGCAAAGTGCTTCGATGCCTCGTCAGGGGTAGTAAGTGCTGTACAAATACATTTTATTATATAACACTTTGCATGAAAGGGGTGTGCAATGGGTGTTGATGATGGCATTCCACCACAACACCCATTGCATTTTGACACTGCCCCAGAGTTACGAGAAATCGTAAACCTGGGGTGGTGTTAGAGTGGCAATATGAGGAGAAATACTTTTAGTTCTCCTTGTTTTTGCTTTTTCTATGTTTGCTGCATTACGCAGCACACATAGAAAGAGCCAAACGCCATTAATGATTGTTAAGTGCCGGACGGGGCACCTTCCTGCACATAAACAATCATTCCCTGCAACGCAGGCACCCTTGCCCTATGATGCAAGGGTGCCTGCGTTGGCACTAGGCAGCTAATTTTAGTGCCAGCGCTAGGGAAAACACAGGGGGGCACTATATTGTAGTAAACAAAGCGTATACCTGCGTTTCTGAAATGACGCAGCGTGCAGCGGTAAATGAGGCCCATAGTCTTGTGTGGATGGTGGTCCTCAGTTGTGTGAAATGTCTATCCAAATTTGCCTGTGCTTTTATGGCCCAATTCACTAAAATAGTGTAAAAGTAAGGAGCAGTGCTACAGAAGGTTCTTAAACATGCTTTTCTATGTTTTGCTTTTTTGAGTATCCGGTTTCCATGTGAACTATTGCATCTGTCATGTCACTTTTCTAATACTGGCTACTTCCCATGTGCACCATTATATGCAGCGTAAAATTGCGCGGAGTGGGAAGGGGATGTGCAAAAGCACATTTAAACATGTTTTTGTCTTTGTACGAATTTATTTTTTTCTCACGAAGAAAGTCTTTCTGCTCAAATCTGGTGGTGCTCTGTTTCCAATCCAAATCAGGAAAGGTCCTGACTCCAGGCAAGGAATCTCCAACCTTTGCCAGAACGGGAAAGTGTTGGATTTCAGTTCATTAATACCAACAAATGTTCAAGTCTGAGGCGTATACACATTAGAAAACTGACAATGCCTTGATCTGCACACACGGGGAGTAACACCTTGCATAAAAGTAAAACCATTTCTGCCTTTCAGAAATAATTTTGTGAATGCCTGACAGGCGTAATTTAAGGCTTTTTGACAGTAAACATGTGTTTAATATGGCTGAAAATGCGTTGGTAAATTTCCCCGTAGTGCTCGGTTCAGTAAGTGCTCCTGCATGTTATGCTAGTAAAGCTTTTGTTAGCAAATGTTTACTTTTGTGAGCATCTTGATACTTACTTGAGTGACATCACTGGGCTCAATGTGTTGTGTGAAATTCTGCACCAACAGCCAGGATCGAACCTGCTTGCCTTCTACAAAATCAACAAAAACCGCCCTATGTGTGCATGTATTTTCTTTTGCTGACCGCGTATAACAACCGTTTGGATTGTAGTGCAGCCGACATCATAAACGAATGAATGGAACTAGAGGCATGGACCCAACCAAGCCTGACACTATGGACACAGCAGTGAATCTCCAGGTCCAGAGAGGACTCGAGACGCGCAGTCCCAATGTGTTGCGGGTCTCTCATTTCCGTGTCTCCCACAGTCCCACCTTGGTGCCCTCCAATGGGCCTGCAAGCGACAAATGGGCTCTAGGAAATTTCCAGTGAGTAAATAAATACCCAAAGGAACAAGGTGGCATTTCAGTGGCCATCCAAAGTATCACACCTCAAATGTAATAGCAAAGTTTCCCAATGTCTTCTCTAAAGAGAAAGAAGTTTAAATTACGGTCCCAAAATATTATGGTCAGGTCAATTTCTCATTCTTCGGGCCTGACTATGGGTCAGTTTTTTTTCGGAGCCGTGCGTAAATCCCTGTTTATGTAGGGGTCGGGATTATGAATTGAGTGTAATTTAATGCATTCGATGATTATCGGATGCTTCAAATACCTCAGCCTTTGTTACATTTCGGCAGGTTGAACCTGCTGAAATTTAACAGAGGAAAACCATATGGTAATTATTATGTGCATAATGGTTCCCTTAACACCAAAAACCTGCATGTTATTCCGCAGAAACTTGTAATAGGTGCTGTTTACAGCACTCAATAAATAACGAACCATATTGTGTCATTATTTACTGTAGGAGGCTGGCCTGGTTTGTAGTGGGTACCAATGGTACTTACACCTTATACCAGGTTGAGTTATCCCTTATTAGTAGAGTGTAGAAGTGTTCTAGCAGCTTAGGCTGATAGAGGTAGCTATAGCAGAGCAGCCAAGGCTGAACTAGGAGACATGCAAAGCGCCTGCAATACCACTATATCATATAGTTACAATATTATAAGAAAGACAATACTCATAGTTACTAAAAATAAAGGTACTTTATTTTAGTGACAATGTGCCAAAAATATCTCAGTGGATATACTCCCTTAGGAGGTAAGTAACATACACAAAATATACACAAATAACCAAATCAGGTAAGTAAAACAGTCAGAAAGTAGTGCAAACACTGTAAAACACAATAGAATGCAATAGGCCTAGCGGCAACACAAACCATATACTAAGTAAGTGGAATGTGAACCACAAATGCACCCCTAGGCAAGTGTAGTGTGTAGAGGGTTTCTGGGAGTGTAAGAAAACACCAAGGGTGTAAAGGAGACCCCACCCTATGACCCAGGAAAGCAGGAGTAAAGTACTATTATTTCCCACAAAACACACTCAAGTCGTGATAAAGGATTTTGCAAGGACCACACCAGACTGCAAAGCACTGAAGATGGATTCCTGGACCTGAAGACCTGTAAAGAAAGGGGACTAAGTCCAAGAGTCACTAAAGTGTCCGGGGGGGCAGGAGCCCACTAAACCCCGGATGCAGGTGTAAAATGACTGCCTTAGGTTGGAAGAAGATGCCGGTTTTACACCAACGAAATGAGGTAGTAGGTTCTGCTTTGTGCAGAAGATGTCCCATGGTGTGCTGGTGGATGTAGGGTGGTTTCCTCAGCAAAATACCGCGAGCAACCCTTGCTACCTGCAAGAGTCGAGGTTGAAGAAAAAGGGTGCTGCCTGGGCCCAGGAAGGACCAGGATGTCGCCACTCAGGAGGGGAGACTGACGGGGCCCTCAGCAATGTACAGTGCCCACTGGAAGAAGGGAAGCACCCGCAGGAGTCCTTGAACACGGGTTCAAGAAGACTGAACACAGTGGTCGTCTCAACACTGCAAAGAGAGGTCCCATGACACCGGAGGTCAACTCAGGGAGCTGAGCATCACTGGACGGAGTGCTGTGAACCTAGGCATGGCTGTGCATACAGGATTTCTTGGAAATGTGCACAGAAGCCCTTGTAGCTGCAGATCACACAGTGCAAAGGATTACTGTCTGGGGAGGGGAGGCAAGGACTTACCTCCTCCAAATTCGGACAGTTGGACCACTGGACAGTCGGGGTCACTTGGGTCCACCACCTGTGTTCCAGGGGCCACGCTCGTCAGGATGAGAGGGGACCCAGAGTACCTGTGAGGCTGTAGTTTGGTGCCTGCTGGAGCAGGGGGAAGATTCCGTCAACCCACGGGAGATTTCTTTGTGGCTTCCAGTGTAGGGTGAAGGCAGGCAGCCCCCAGAACATGCACCACCAGGAAACAGTCGAGAAAGCCTGCAGGATTAGGTGCTATGTCGCTGGTAGTCTTCTGGCTACTTTGTTGCAGTCGTCCTGGAGCAGTCAGCGGTCTATCCTTGGCAGACGTCGAAGAGAGAAGTGCAGAGGAGTCCTGGTGGATTCTTGCAAGTCGTAATCTGATGAGAAGCCCACAGGAGAGATCCTTAACAGCCCTGAAAGGAGGATTGGCTACCCAGGTATGCACCTATCAGGAGGGGTCTCTGACGTCACCTGTTGGCACTGGCCACTCAGAGGCCTCCAGAGTGTCCCCACGCCTCTGGAAACAAGATGGCAGAGGTCTGAGACACACTGGAGGAGCTCTGTGTACCACCCCTGGGGTGGTGATGGACAGGGGAGTGGTCACTCCCCTTTCCTTTGTCCAGTTTCGCGCCAGAGCAGGGACTGGGGTTCCCTAAACTGGTGTAGACTGGCTTATGCAAGGAGGGCACCATCTGTGCCCTTCAAAGTATTTCCAGAGGATGAGGGAGGCTACCCCTCCCCAGCCTGTAACACCTATTTCCAAAGGGAGAGGGTGTACCACCCTGCTCTCAGAGGAAATGCTTTGTTCTGCCTTCCTGGGACTGAGCTGCCCAGACCCCAGGAGGGCAGAACCCTGTCTGTGAGGTGGCAGCAGCTGTAGCTGCATTGCAAGCCTCAGAGAGCTGGTTTGGCAGTACTGGGGGTTCATAGTGGAGCCCCCAGGATGCATGGAATTGGTTCCCCAATACTAGATTTGGAATGGGGGGACAATTCCATGATCTTAGACATGTTACATGGCCAAATTCGGAGTTACTATTGTGAAGCTACATATAGGTATTCACCTATATGTAGTGCACGCGTGTAATGGTGTCCCCGCACTCACAAAGTCTGGGGAAATGGCCCTGAACTATGTGGGGGCACCTTTGCTAGTGCAAGGGTGCCCTCACACTTAGTAACTGTGCACCTAACGTTCAGAAAGTGAAGGTTAGACATATAGGTGACTTATACGTTTTTCTTAAGTGCAGTGAAAATGGCTGTGAAATAATGTGTGTTATTTCACGCAGGCTGCAATGGCAGGCCTGTGCAAGGGTTTGCCTGAGCTCCCTATGGGTGACAAAAGAAATGCTACAGCCCACATGGATCTCCTGGAACCCCAATGCCCTGGGTACCTAGGTACCATATACTAGGGACTTATAAGTGGGGTCCAATATGCCAATTAGAATTGGTAAATGTAGTCACTAGCCTATAGTGACAAATTTAAAGGCAGAGAGAGCATGAGCACTGAGGCTCTGATTAGCAGAGCCTCAGTGACACAGTTAGGCACTACACAGACATACACATTTAGGCCACAAACTATGAGCACTGGGGTCCTGGCTAGCAGGATCCCAGTGAGACAGACAAAAACATACTGATATGCATGTAAAATTGGGGGTAACATGCCAAGAAAGATGGTATTTACCAGGTACGATAAATAGCACCGATACATGTAATCAGGCCCTTAATGTTTTAGCATCAATGTACAATTCACCAAAGAGATGCGTTTTCAAGAACTCACTCAACCTGGACTTATAAAAACATTGACCATGGTTGCAAGAATTTCCCCTGAAGGAAGCCATTTCATGATATAATTGTTCACATTAAAATGCATTCCTGAGATAGTGAATGAACATATGTCTTTCAACTGAGAGTTGTGGGGGGCCTCACATTCTCTCTAATACTCTGTGGTTGAACAGGCCCTCTATTTACTCATTATGTGACTCTGAGAATCCTTACCTCTTGGAAAAGATCCCCAAAGTTGGTGAGGAGCCTCTCTTTGTTAAGTATGTCTTCCATCTTTTGTTGACATCTTTTTTATGATGCACAAGGGAAACCCAGTGTTCAAAACGTAGCTTGACATTTTTCTGGAAAGACATGATTTTCTGGAGAAGGGTTGTTTAAAAGAGGTCCTAGTTTGATAAGACTATCCTTAGGGTAGTGTATAACACCTCTTATCATCCTAAAAGCAGGCTGCTATCTTGTTTAATGTTGATGCATGAGCTCTTTGTGCGTCCCACTAGAACCCAGAATACAGGTTTAAGGGCCCTGCGACGTGCAGAAAACATTTGGGTGCAAGGGTCCAGAGTTCCACAGAAGGCAACCTGAGATTAATTAGCAACCGCATCAGGATTGGTGCTACATTAATGATGTTTTAGGCAGCTGCCTTATGGCGCATTAGAAATGGCAGCAAAAAGGAGCCACGTTACAAAAAATTACCTGAAAATGCTCCTATTGCGGGAGGTTTGGCGAGGAGTATTCCCAGGTTGCAAAAGTATCGTTTTGACTCGGCTCTGAAAATCCTTGCATCACAGCTCAATTCCGTTTACAGTTTGCTCAACATCATGCAACAGAAATTCAATGAGCGAAAGCATGGATGCGAGAATCTTGCAGTGCAGCGTGAGATCTGAACAGACCTCATCTGGTCCCGACAGCCTTCTCCTTTCAGAAAGCCCTTTAAACTGAAATTCTGCTTTTGAAATTCACGTTATTTGCTTTTACACAATTAAGTGCAATTCCAGGAAACTATCTGAAATTAAGTGTAAATCCATGGATTTATGTGTAAACCCATCATGTATTTTAGTCTGCAAAGTGCTCTTCTGCCAACCTTTGACGAAGGGATTCATTTTGCGCCAAAAAATAGCACAGCAAACAAGTGCCACAAACAATGTTTGCTGGTGTTCTGGTTGTTTGCATTGTTCCAGCACTTCTCACTTCTGTGCTATAATTTTATTGCATGCAGTAGCATGATTGCCCGACATGGCATAATTTTGGAAATGTTAAATAACAAGCGTGATGTGAAATTCCCCCAAATTAGGTGGCCATTATTTAAATTTCCCTCAGGCCTGTTTATATGTGGTGACTGTTGCACGGCGCTTTGGGCTCTCTGGGTGGACTGGTAGGCAATCTATATGGCCCTCTAGATAGCTTTTATCTACAAGTCACCTCTCTCTAGCACCTCAGAGCAAATAGTCCTTCTACAGTGGACTCAGTGAAAATATCAGAATTTATCTGTGGGAATTTAATTAACAACTGTGCTGTTAACTCTTGAGGAGCCATTATCGTTCGCTAACTAAGGCTCCGAAGTGGGTGGACTGTGACCTAAAAGTGCAAGACATTACTGTAGGAGGCTGGCCCGGTTTGTAGTGCTCACCAATGGAACTTACACCTTATGCCAGGTCCAGGTATCCCTTATTAGTAGAGTGTAGAAGTGTTCTAGCAGCTTTGGCTGATAGAGGTAGCTATAGCAGAGCAGCCAAGGCTGAACTAGGAGACATGCAAAGCTCCTGCAATACCACTATATCACATAAGTACAATATCATAAGAAAGACAATACTCAGAGTTACTATAAATAAAGGTACTTTATTTTAGTGACAATGTGCCAAACATATCTCAGTGAATATACTCCCTTGCGAGGTAGGTAACATACACAAAATATACACAAATAACCAAATCAGGTAAGTAAAACAGTCAGACGGTAGTGCAAACACTGTAGAACACAATAGAATGCAATAGGCCTAGGGGCAACACAAACCATATACTAAGTAAGTGGAATGCTAACCACGAATGCACCCCTAGGCAAGTGTAGTGTGTAGAGAATCACTGGGAGTGTAAGAAAACACCAAGGGTATAGAGGAGACCCCACTCAGGACCCAGGAAAGCAGGAGTAAAGTACTACTATTTCCCCCAAAACACACTAAAGTCGTGATAGAGGATTTTGCAAAGACCACACAAGACTGCCAAGCACTGAAGATGGATTCCTGGACCTGAAGACCTGTAAAGGAAGGGGTCCATGTCCAAGATGCGCTAAAGTGTCCAGGGGGGGCAGGAGCACACTAAACCCAGGATGAAGGTGCAAAATGGCTGCCTCCGGTTGGAAGAAGTTGCAGGTTCGACACCAACGGAGTGAGGTAGGAGGTTCTGCTTTGTATAGAAGATGTCCCACAACGTGCTGGCAGATGCAGGGTGATTTCCTAGGCAAAATGCCGCAAACAAGCCTTGCTACACACAAGAGTCGTGGTGGAAGAAAAAGGGTGCTGCCAAGGCTCCAGGAAGGACCAGGATGTTGCCACTCAGGAGGGGAGATTGAGGGGGCCGTCAGCAACGTACAGTGCCCACTGGAAGAAGGGAAGCACCCACAGGAGTCCTTGAACACAGGTTCAAGAAGACTGAATATGGCAGTCATCTCAGCACTGCATAAAGAGGTCCCACGATGCCGGAGGTCAACTCAGGGAGCTGAGCATCGCAGGACAGAGTACTGAGGACCTAGGCTCAGCTGTGCATGCAGGATTTCTTGGAAATGTGCACAGAAGCCCTTGTAGCTGCAGATCACACGGTGCATGGTGATACTTTCTGGGAAGGGCAGGCAAGGACTTACCTCCTCCAAATTCGGACAGTTGGACCTCTGGATAGTCAGGGTCACTTGGGTCCACCACCTGTGTTCCAGGGGCCACACTCGTCAGGATGAGAGGGGACCCAGAGCACCGGTGAAGCTGTAGTTTGGTGCCTGCTGGAGCAGGGCGAAGATTCAGTCGACCCACAGGAGATTTCTTCATGGCTTCCAGTGCAGGGTGAAGGCAGGCAGCCACCAGAGCATGCACCACCAGGAAACAGTTGAGAAAGCCGGCAGGATTAGGCGCTACTATGTTGCTGGTAGTCTTCTGGCTACTTTGTTGCAGTTTTGCAGGCGTCCTGGAGCAGTCAGCGATCTATCCTTGGAAGAAGTTGAAGAGAGAAGTCCAGAGGAGTCCTGGTGAATTCTTGCAAGTCGTAATCTGAAGAGAAGCCCACAGGAGAGACCCTAAATAGCCCTGAGAGGAGGAGTGGCTACCTACCCAGGTATGCACCTATCAGGAGGGGTCTCGGACGTCACCTGTTTGCACTGGCCACTCAGAGGCCTACAGAGTGTCCCACACCTCTGAAAACAAGATGGCAGAGGTCTGAGACACACTGGATACGCTCGGGCACCACCCCTGGGGTGGTGATAGACAGGGGAGTGGTCACTCCCCTTTCATTTGTCCAGTTTCACGCCAGAGCAGGGACTGGGGTTCCCTAAACCGGTGTAGACTGGCTTATGCAAGGAGGGCACCATCTGTGCCCTTCAAAGCATTTCCAGAGGCTGGGGGAGGCTACCCCTCCCCAGCCTGTAAAACCTATTTCCAAAGAGAGAGGGGGTAACACCGTGCTCTCAGAGGAAATGCTTTGTTCTGCCTTCCTGGGACTGGGCTGCCCAGACCCCAGGAGGGCAGAACCCTATCTGTGAGGTGGCAGCAGCTGTAGCTGCATTGCAAGCCTCAGAGAGTTGGTTTGGCAGTACTGGGGGTCCATAGTGGAGCCCCCAGGATGCATGGAATTGGCTCCCCAATACCAGATTTGAAATGGGGGGACAATTCCATGATCTTAGACATGTTACATGGCCATATTCAGAGTTACCATTGTGAAGCTACATATAGGTATTGACCTATAGGTAGTGCATGCGGGTAATGGTGTCCCCGCACTCACAAAGTCCTGGGAAATGGCCCTGAACTATGTGGGGGCACCTTTGCTAGTGCAAGGCTGCCCTCACATTTAGTAACTTTGCACCTAATCTTCAGCAAGTGAAGGTTAGACAAAAAGGTGACTTATAAGTTATTCTTAAGTGCTGTGAAAATGGCTGTGAAATAATGTGTGCGTTATTTCATGCAGGCTGCAATGGCAGGCCTGTGCAAGGGTTTGTCTGAGATCCCTATGGGTGGCAAAAGAAATGCTGCAGCCCATATGGATCTCCTGGAACCCCAATGCCCTGTGTACCTAGGTATCATATACTAGGGTCTTATAATGGGGGTCCAGTATGCCAATTAGAATTGGTAAATGTAGTCACTAGCCTATAGAGACAAATTTAAAGGCAGAGAGAGCATGAGCACTGAGGTTCTGATTAGCAGCGCCTCAGTGACACAGTTAGGCATTATACAGGCATACACATTTAGGCCACAAACTATGAGCACTTGGGTCCTGGCTAGCAGGATCCCAGTGAGATAGGCAAAAACACACCGACATACATGTAAAATTGGGGGTAACATGCCAAGAAAGTTGGTACTTTCCTACAATTAAGAAATCAGAAATATACTCCCAAAGGGTTGCTACTACGTTTGGAGTAGAGTTCAAACAGTTTGGAGAGTCATAAAGATCGCTGGCATAAAAAAGGACATCTAAGACAGTTCAAAGTGTATTCCTAGTAAACAAAGATTGTGGGGAAAAAACCTGGCCTGCATTTTTTAATCATACCAAACATGCAAAGGTTTTGTGTTATTTTGCAGAAGAAATGTTTCTGGGGCAGAAACTCTTCCCCCACACTGCAAAGAAACTGAGGGTGTTCCCTTACCCCCTACTGAAATACATTTACACCTGGCTTTCACAGTAGTACCTTCTATTTAGTGAAAAGACCTGAAAAATGTTAATTAATACCTACAAGTTTATACCCCATCTATCACAACTTTCCTCCTGTCCCTCATGCCATATTTTGCTGGACTGAAAATTTGAAACACAAGCCTGTGAATCCGGATGTGGAATTTTAGAGTTGGAAGAGCCAGCAGCCTAGCAGGAGAGCCGAGCTCTAGCTCAATCAAGCGTTTTGCTTAGTTGTAAGAGCCGAGCCATGAAAATGTTTGGAATGTATGTTGTGCAATAAACATTATGTGAAAACATGATAAGGTGTCTTCAAAATTCTAAAAAAAGTGAATTTCTTTAGCATCAAGAAGCATTTCACCTTAGTACGACAGAAACAAAATTATATCACTGCAATAAAAGTGAAAGGGCCAGATGTACCACCATAAGAGGTTTCAATTAGCAAATTGCAAATCTTAGCATTTCGCCAATTGCGAGTCGCAAACTCTGATGTACAACAACATCTGAGACACTGTTTGTGATCCCCAAATGGGTCGCAAGGGAATGACTATTTATTAGACATGCTGCAATTTGGGACCCATTGGGAATGGCCGACACTCCCAGGGATGGTGGCCTGCTGGGGTCAGCAGACCATCATGTCTGTGACAGCTTTTTAAATAAAGCAGGTTTTTTTTTTCTAATGCAGCCCGTTTTCCTTAAAGGAACGGGATGCATTTCAAAAATTAAAATGAAAAGTTTTCTTTTCATGCATGCTCTTAAAAATGTTGGTGTCCCCATTCACAAAAGGAAGGGGTTCCTTGGGGGCCCCTTTACGTTTGCAAATGGCATACCACCAATTTGAAATTGGTGGTAATTTGCAAATATTTTGCAACCACATTCTGGTCACAAAACATTTGTACATGGCCCTGCCACTCGCTATTAGGAAGAGACTCCCTTTACACACCCCTTCCTAAAAGCGACTCACACACCCTATTTTGTGAGTCGGTGATAGGTTACCGACTCTCAAAATAGGATTGGTACATGCCAAAATGCATTTTACAGGTCACAAACGACGTAGTGGGACGTTTGAAACTGGTAAAATGTGCTGTATATCTGGCCCACAAATTTTAAACCTGTATTTCGAAACGATCCCACCCCACCCTGCCCTAACAACAAAAACTAAGAGATAAGTGACTTGCCATTTATACCCTGTGAGTGGGCTAGAGTCTCATTAAAGATGGAGCAACAAACGTCTATTAAATCCAGCACAAGAGGTTGTTCTACGGCGCACAGCTTGGTCGAGTAAAATATTTGACTAGGATCACACATGTGGTCATGCTGAGAAACAGAGATTGATCCCAGGTTTTCTGATTTCACAGCGTTCAATTTAGCCACTAGGTGAGTATATCTTTCTCTCTCCTTTTTTACAATAAAGATTAATGCTCTGGCCCAGATTTACAGAAAAGGCATGAAACGCAGAGCAGCAGCCAAAAATGTTGTCCTGCTTTGAGTGACAGGGAGGGAGCTGGATAGCACCATATCTAGAGAGATATGGCTCTGTCCTCCCCTCTCTCTAGCACTGGCACTGCATTTAGAGCCGTGCGCCACACACACATCTTTGTGCCATAGTGCAAGGGTGTCTGCATGAGTCTACCACAGGTTTTGTACTGGAAGGGTACCTTTCCAGTACAAAATACTATGCTTAGACACATTTTAAAACGTTTCCTACTTTGTATGTGTGCTGCACAGTGCAGCAAGCATGCAAAGTCGGAAAAGAAAGGAGAAATTAGAACATTTCTCCTTTTAACTCCTGCTTTCAAATGGCACAAAACCCTCTCTACCTTTGTTTGTAGATAGTGTTTTCCATCAAAAGGCATGGGTGGTTGCATTGAAATGCCCATGTACACCAATATAATGCCCTGAGCAGGCATTTAAAAAGTGACGCTGTGGAGGCACAGAATGGAGCAGTGAAATATAGTAAATGTCACAGCGCCAGTTCTTCAAGGTTTTTAACATTGGAACACCCACCCTCATACATTATATCTGCCGCAGGTATAATGTGGTGCAATGGTCCGTTTGCGCCATTTTGTAAATGTGGCGGCGTGTAGGGGACTGCTTGCACCGCCGCAGTGTCACAAAAAATTTATGCTACGGTTGCGCAAGGGGCTTGTAAGTAAACCCCATTTTGTGCTGGTTAGAGTCACTTTTGTGACGCTAACCCAGCACAAAATGTTTGTAAATCTCCCCCAGGGGCATATTTACAAGAAAGTGGTACGTCATAAATGATGCACCACTTTTCTTGCGCCCCCCCCTAACGGCACCTAACAACACCGTGTGTGTGCTGTATTTAGAATACGGTGTACCGTGGTGGTCCTTAGCACAATAGTGTCAACATTTTGACGCTATTGTGTCACATTGCCACATTAGCGTCAAAAATGTTGATGCTAGTGGAGAAAAGCACAGAGAGGTCCATTGAATATAATGGTTGCGTCATTTTAACGCCAGCTCTGAGCAGACATTAAAAATAACAGAAAAAATGGTGCAGTGAAATGTTGCAAATTTCACTGAGCCATTTTTTCAGGCATTCCTGCACCTGAACGTCCCCCGTGCATACATTATGCCTGATGCAGGAATAAAGTGTCACAAGGGTTTAAAAAGTTGTACAATGTAATTACGGCATGAGAGAAAGGACTCCTTAATGCTACCTTACCGTTAAAAAAATATGATGCTATGGGGGTGCTAATGTGGAGCAAGGGGCTTGTAAATATGCCAGATTCTTTCATTCTTGGCGCATGAGGACAGAGAAGGTGGCAAGCGGAAACCACATAACGAATCAGCTCGTTTTGGGATCGAGCATTCAAAATGATCTCGAGCTGCGCCACAGCGAGACGTCTGCCTTCAGTGTCTCGGTCACTTCTCTAGATTTTACTTTTGTCAGTTCCCTTTTTTGGTAAGAAAAACGTTTACGACTCAGATTCAATGGGAGGGAACCTTCCTTCCCTTTCCTCAGTAGCTCGTCCTTGTGCCTCATTCACTCCGGGCCATCTCCCTTCCTGCTGTCTCCGTTGTGTTTGCTAAAAGTGCAAAAGTCACTTTAAAGCGTCACCTCTCAGTGTCACGTCTGTAAGAGGTTACCACACATTCCGCGACGCAGATCTCCACGGAGGCGGTCAGTTAACCTCCGCCGCGACGTGAAGCTTGCACCAGACCTGCTGCGCACGTGCTGCCCCGTCAGACGTCAGGCGGCTCGCGCCCTGGTTTATGGACAGAGATTAGTGGCGTGTCCTCACATCAGACCGGATGAACGGTGTACGCAGCACCGCTGGGCTCAACAAGACCTGACACTTTGAAAAGGAAGGAGAGCGGGTGCATCCGCGGGCTGCAGATTTCCTGCTTTCTTTTCTAACCCGTCGTGCCAAGGCTCCAATCACCAGATAAAATCCGACTCCCTGTTGTTTGGAATTTAGCGGGTACAATAAATTACACCAGTTTTTGGGGAACAACATTTGGATTTCGTTGCTTGCTGCATCAAAACCAGCATGTCATGTAAATATTTTATTCTTTTGTCCTTTTAAATTCTAGCATGGTTGACCTGTCGAAATGTAATAATGGTTGTGGGCTTTGTGGTACCAAGTGATACGGTAAACTCCCACAACTTTCAAATTCTAATCCCTGTACAAACAGGGATTTGTCAGGGGTCAGAAAACTGCACACCACTAATAACAAGGGTCATGGTGTTAGCATTTTATAATGAAAATTTAGTGTATATCAGTGTTGCTTTATGGAATGCAGTGTTGCTGGTCTACCAGCTCACAGCTGTGACCCGAGCCCCGAGAGCTTGCTGTGTGCACCTGCTGCATTCATGCTTACTCCAGGGACCCCTGAACTGTCCAGAGCAGACACCTGTTGGATGTCTGCAAGCTGCCAGGACATGTGCGACCTTAGCAGCTTGACTCAGCTGATCCTGTCACTCGTGGGACTCGGTGTCCTTGCCTTGAGATAAGTGCTGTCATCATCCTTGTTAGGGAGACACTAACCTTAGAAAAAGGTCATCTGCTAAATTGTGCACGCGGGAGATCTGCGAGCACGTGTTCACGGAATTTAGAGGGAGTTCCGGGGCCCAGTGGGTGGGGTGACCAAAATGTCGAGATAGCGCGAGGCAGTGGATGTGACTAGAAGGTTGTGGTTGTTGGCAGTGTGTAATTTGTAAAAAACATTAGTTCAGGGCCCAAAGGTATCCTCAGAAGCCTGTGGCTAGTACTGCCGAATGTCAGATGTCAGGGTTACCTAATACCATGGCTGTCCAGGCTTTATTCCACCTCAGGTCTCTCTCATTCACCACCACTCTGTGGCTAATTTCTCTCCTTGCAGTTTCTTTTTCCACTCTGCTTTCTCCTCTCTTACTGTTTTTCTCTCTTACTTTCTGAAGGGGAAAAGTATTTCCATTCCTTATTTTCTGCTTTGCTCTTTCTTGTTCCTGATCAAAGTCTGATAATGAAAATAAGTGCTAATCCCAAAGAAACAGTGCCAGTAGGGCCCACCTGCAACCAGACGCTCACATTAAGCACTGGTTGTTGTGCCTTTTATTACTAGTAGATGTGAAGAAAGATACCCCCAAGAGGGGTAACTAGAAGCCACCATTTACTGCTTCACATACATAAGTCAGTAGTTTTACTACAGCATGTTTTTAGGTCAGCCAGTCAGCTTGCCGGCAGTTTGCTCGGCTCGGGGGCTAATCAAAAGTTCAGGTAGAAGCATTTATAACTTCAGGCTTCATTCGGATTTTGGAGAGATCTGAAAAACTCAAATTTCTGCCGAAAAGTCTAAATAGGGAGTAGAATCACCTGACTAAATTTCCTCCATAAGGATCAGCGAAAAGATTAAAATCAGTATTTACTTTCCTCCAGAAATTACAGTTTTCAGTTTCTTCTAAACTCTGAATGATGCCCCTTGTTTAGAAGTAGAAACCCCAGTAGTCTAGTCTGCTGAATAGTAATGAGTTGATAAGTATGCTTGCTGTGTTGAATGGCATGCAGGAGCATGTTTTAAGTATGTTAAATCCCCTGCTTGGCTCATACTCGGGCAGTGTTGGGTTTGAAGTCTTTCATTTGACTAGAAGGTGGTTTCTGGCCCATGTGGCAAATTGTAGAGCATTTGGATGAACGTGGATAGCGTCAGCGAGGAAGGTGCACGCCGAGGAGGAATGAAAGTATAAGGACAGAGTTTTAGAAGAATTCTGCTTGAGTGACCATAATGCCACCACAATGTCACCCAATCTCAGGTGACAATGAAGCAGTCTAAGATGTGTGACTTGATCTGGGGTGTAAACGTCAAAAGGTAAAAAGATTTGGTTATTGTCGGTCTAAAGGTGAATTGACAATTGAAAGGAAAAGAGTATCTAACAGAGAAAAGGATTAAGAAAAGCAGAGTCCTTGGTCAGAGCCTTACAGGGTGCTCTCTAGAATTTGGGTAGGCGCTCATTTCTTTGAGTCCAGCATGGAGGAGAGACTATGGGGCTTATTTACAAGTCCCTCGCGGCACCAGAGCGTCACTTTCAGTGACACTCTGGTGGCGCTGTGCCAATTTCCACATTTACAATGCAGTGGTAAGCCACTTTGGGTTTTCTGCGGCAGAGGGATGTGCAATGGATGTTGCTCTGGGGATTTCCACGCAACACCCATTGCTTTTCGCACTGCCCAGATTTACGAGAAATCATAAATCTGAGGCAGCACCAAAAATTAACACCACCGTAAGGATGGCATTAGAGTGACGCAACGAGGGGAAATACTTTTGTTCTCCTCGTTTTCGCTTTTCTATGTGTGCTGCATTATGCAGCACACATAGAAAAAGCAAACCACAATTAATGACTGTTTAGGTGCAGGAAGGGACACCTTCCTGGACAGAAACAATCATTCCCTGCAACGCAGGCACCCTTGCACTACGGTGTAAGGGTGCCTGCATTGGCGTTAGGCAGCTAATTTTAGCGCCAGCTCAGGGGAAGTGGACAGAAATGCACCATACCATGTAGATACAGCGCATTTCTTCCCTTTCCCGTGGCGCAGGGCAGTGCAGCAAGACACTTGCTGCACTGCCCTGACCCACAGGGTCTTGTAAATAAGCCCCTATGTTGTTGGGAGTTTTTGCAAGTCACTGAGGGTGAAACTGATGTGGACTGATAAGGGTTTGAAAGTATGAACCTATTGTATGTTCAACAGTGTCAGATGTTGTGTGTTTAGGCGTTAACGTTAGGGATGATATTCCTATGCTTTCTCATTTTCCATGAGTTTTTTAATGCTATATGATATACCAGGTTACGGATGTGAGGCAGTGGGGGAAAAAGTGTGTTGTGGGCAATTTATGTTAAAAGCTTGTTTCAGCGCATTTGTAAACAGATCCAAAGATGTGTTTTGTTGGAGTTAAATGAGATCCTTGTGACTCTGGTGCAAGATTACTGGAAGCAGAGTCTGGCAAGAGTTTTTTCTTATAGATGGAAGTGTTACTCCCAGCATGACGCTCTCAGAAAATCTAGGGGTATATTTACTATGATGTTTGCAGCAAAAAAAGTGATGTAAGATCTTTTTGTACTTATTTTCTTTCCAGCGGAAAACTGGAGGTTTTTAGAAGGAGAAGAATATGTAGTTGGGTTTGCTTCAAGAAGACTGCAGGGTGCGGAGGTTTCGTACTTCGTGATAGAAAGGGAGGCCTTAGCTTGTTGATGGGGAATCAATCATTTTAGATTTTACTTGTGGGGAATACCTTTCAGATTAAGGACAGATCATAAGCCGTTAACATATATTTTTAAAGGTGGACGTGGATTGGAAGGTAACGTTACACCACATGTTTCTAGGTGGTTGTTGTCTGTGATGTATTACAACTTTGATATAGAGTTTGTGAAAGGAAACAGAAGTGTGGTGGCAGATTATCTTTCAAGAATGGCAATAAAAGTGGATGAGGTTGTTGAAGGAAAAATTTAAAGTATCATAGAAACGGTTTTGGGAGAGCTGGCCGTGAGTGTACATGAGTGGGAGAGTGCGAAAGCGAGTGATCCAGTTATGAGGAGAGTGGAGGTTAAAGTGGTCAATGGGTGGCGGAGTGAGCATGAACAGAATAGTGATGTGGCTAGTTATTTCATAGTCAGAGATCAGTTAAGCATACAGAATGGGAGATGGGTGAAAAGAGATCAAATTGTTCCTCCAGAAGGTGTGCGAAAAAACATCATTGATATTACTCATCAAGGGCATTTAGGTTGAGGAATGATGAAGAGAAATGTAAGACAGTCATTTTGATGGCCAGTGATTGATAAGCAAGTGGAGGAAACAGTGAAGAATTGTGTTGCATGTGCCAATAGCGATAAAACTAAAGTAATAAGGCAAACTCCATTAGCGCCTATGAAGTTTCCAGGCGGACCTTTGGAAAAGCTGGCTGTAGATTTTATTGGTCCGGTAACCAGGCTGGGTGCGAGGAGTAGGCACATAACGTTGTTGGTGGATTATCACACTAATTGGTTTGTTGTCAAATTAGTGGATCAGGTAAATACTTCGAAAGTTATAGAATTCTTTGAAGAAACGTTCATGGAGGAAGGGATTCTCAAAACAATTGTATCGGACAATGGCGTACAATTTGTGTCATTAGAGATGACTGATTATTTACAGAAGATGGGAATCGTCCATGAAAGAGTTGCTCTGTTCCACCCACAGGCCAATGGTTTGGTAGAAAGGGTAAATCGTAAAGTGATGGAGAATATTCAGTTATCATTGGCCAATCGTCTTCCTTGGAGAAGGGAGCTGAACAAAATGATGTTGACATACCGTACAACTCCACATTCAATAACAGGAGTGTCACCGTTTGTATCTTTAAAAGGGAGAGAGCCAGGTGTGAAAGAGTGTCCAAAGTGCTTAAAAACAAAAGGAACAGTAATAGTGGATAGAGAAATGGTAAAAGAAAAAGTTGAAATAATGCAAAGGAAGAACATCCAACATTATAAATAAAAGAATGGGTGTGAAACGTTGTCACATACAAAGGGATGATTGGGTGGTGACAAGGAAAGGCGGAATTGTCTTAAAAGGGGATAGCAGATATTCTGCTCCTAAGTTGGTGAA
Source organism: Pleurodeles waltl (assembly GCF_031143425.1). Taxonomy (NCBI): domain Eukaryota; kingdom Metazoa; phylum Chordata; class Amphibia; order Caudata; family Salamandridae; genus Pleurodeles; species Pleurodeles waltl. Next base: position 147,938,907 of record NC_090446.1, read on the forward strand.
GGATGTTAAACAAAATGTGGTAGTCATGGAAAACGGCTCATCATGGAATATGGGAAGTGTGCATGAAATAAATAGTTAAATTAACAAATTCTGTTTCATCTTTGGTGAGACATTTAGGTTTTATTATTAGTTACCGTTGATGTATATTGTTTCTTTTTAAGATCCAGGAGAAAAATGTTATTATGCTTATTATGTTAATTATGTATTGTGAGGGGGAGATGTGTGAAGATAACCTGTAAAGATGTGACTAGTGAAGGCTGGAATGTGATGATGTAGGCAGTGAAGTCAAATGCAACAGGGACACTCAGGAGAAGGCTTGAAGGAGAGAAGACTGAAAGGTGGAGCTGTGCTGAAGATGTCATGATACAACCTACTCCCAATAAAAGTGGATATCAAAAGGAGGTGTGAAAGAGTGATCTTTACAGTGATCTTCCTTTGATTCCTTTGGTACGTAATTATGACTAAAATACTATTTTTATTGAACTTCAAAAATTAATATCTCCAAAAGTACTTAACCAATGTTGATAATCTTGGTCTTAAAAATTACATACAAATCTGAAGTATTTTTATAAATTGGTATCAAGTTATTTCTTTGAGTGTGTGAGTTGAAGATTGATGCTGTGAGTACAATAAGGCCCATATTTATACTTTTTTAAGCGCCGCATTTGTGCTGTTTTTTGACGCAAAAGCGGTGCAAACTTATAAAAGACAACTGTATTTTGTAACTTTGCACTACTTTTGCATCAAAAAATGACGCATAAGCTTTGCACTTCTCCAAGATTGACCTAATTGCTTGACCAAGCTACCTAAAAAATTAGAGCATTAGGTGATCTTGTTTTTACCCCTGTAAACCAATGTGTGGTTGCATGGACCCCCTGCATAGTGTGCCTAGCTTTGCATACTACATAGATGGCCATCCTTCTACAGCGTTGGTGTAGCACTAGTTGGCAGCGATTTCAGCGGTGCATTGCGTTCCTGCATGGCAGTGTGCATTTGCGTCAAGCAAATGAATACACCTCGCTGCAGACTAATTCATGGTAACATCAGGACAACATAGCAGGAGAACAATTTTCACAGGATGACAGGAAGTCATGGCAGAATTATACAGAGAAACTACTTTAACAGGTGATATCAAATGACAGCAGACCAACTGAGGAAAGAAAAACTATAAACGCATACACACAAGCACCTATGCACACACACCTGTACCACATGTACACACAGACATTTATGTTTATTCGCACATACATACACAGCCATACCATGAATTGCTCATACACAGGCATAACCTAAAATTCAAATATTGCCTTAAGAGATGAGCAGCAAGTTTAATATTGTATTAGCCCAGACAACGCATCACTTCACTAATGATGACGGAGCACACTACTGCAGCAAAACACCACATCAACCCATAGCACATCTGTAGGAAAGTACCATCTTGCCTGGCATGTTACCCCCATATTTCACTGTATATATGTTGTTTTAGACTATGTGTCACTGGGACCCTGCCAGGCAGGGCCCCAGTGCTCATAAGTATGTGCCCTGTATGTGTTCCCTGTGTGATGACTAACTGCCTCACTGAGGCTCTGCTAACCAGAACCTCAGTGGTTATGCTCTCTCTGCTTTCCAAATTGTCACTAACAGGCTAGTGACCAATTTCACCAATTTACATTGGCATACTGGTACACCCATATAATTCCCTAGTATATGGTACTGAGCTATCCAGGGTGTTGGGGTTCCAGGAGATCGCTATGGGCTGCAGCATTTCTTTTGCCACCCATAGGGAGATCTGACAATTCTAACACAGGCCTGCCAGTGCAGCCTGAGTGAAATAACGTCCACGTTATTTCATAGCCATTTACCACAGCACTTAAGTAACTTATAAGTCACCTATATATCTAACCTTCACCTTGTGAAGGTTGGGTGCAAAGTTACTTAGTGTGTGGGCACCCTGGCACTAGCCAAGGTGCCCCCACATCATTCAGGGCAAATTCCCCGGACCTTGTGAGTGCGGGGACACCCTTACACGGGTGCACTATACATAGGTCACTACCTATGTATAGCGTCACAATGGTAACTCCGAACATGGCCATGTAACATGTCTAAGATCATGGAATTGTCACCCCAATGTCATTCTGGCACTGGGGAGACAATTCAATGATCCCCCGGGTCTCTAGCACAGAACTCGGGTACTGCCAAACTGCCTTTCTGGGGTCTCCACTGCAGCTGCTGCCAACCCCTCAGACAGGTTTCTGCCCTCCTGGGGTCCAGGCAGCCCTGGCCCGGGAAGGCAGAACAAAGGATTTCCTCTGAGAGAGGGTGTAACACCCTCTCCGTTTGGAAATACGTGTGAAGGCTGGGGAGGAGTAGCCTCCCCGAGCCTCTGGAAATGCTTTGATGGGCACAGATGCTGCCCATCTCTGCATAAGCCACTCTACACCGGTTCAGGGATCCCCCAGCCTCGCTCTGGCGCGAAACTGGACAAAGGAAAGGGGAGTGACCACTCCCCTGACCTGCACCTCCCAGGGGAGGTGCCCAGAGCTCCTCCAGTGTGCCCCAGACCTCTGCCATCTTGGAAACAGAGGTGTTGCTGGCACACTGGACTGCTCTGAGTGGCCAGTGCCAGGAGGTGACATCATAGACTCCTTCTGATAGGCTCTTACCTCTGTTAGTAGCCAATCCTCCTTCCTAGGTAGCCAAACCTCCTTTTCTGGCTATTTAGGGTCTCTGCTTTGGGGAATCTCACCAGATAACGAATGCAAGAGCTCACCACAGTTCCTCTGCATCTCCCTCTTCAACTTCTGCCAAAGGATCGACCGCTGACAGCTCAGGACGCCTGCAAAACCGCAACAAAGTAGCCAGACGACTACTAGCAACCTTGTATCGCTTCATCCTGCCGGCTTTCTCGACTGTTTCCTGGTGGTGCATGCTCTGGGGGTAGCCTGCCTCCTTCTTGCACCAGGAGCTCTGAAGAAATCTCCCGTGGGTAGACGGAATCTTCCCTCTGCAACCGCAGGCACCAAAAGACTGCATCACCGGTCCTCTGTGTCCCCTCTCAGCACGACGAGCGTGGTCCCTGGAACTCAGCAACTCTGTCCAAGTGACTCCCACAGTCCAGTGACTCTTCAGTCCAAGTTTGGTGGAGGTAAGTCCTTGCTTCCCCACGCTAGACTGCATTGCTGGGTACTGCGTGATTTGCAACTGCTCCGGCTCCTGTGCACTCTTCCAGGATTTCCTTCGTGCACAGCCAAGCCTGGGTCTCCAACACTCTAACCTGCAGTGCACAACCTTCTGAGTTGTCCTCCGGTGCCGTGGGACTCCCTTTTGTGACTTCGGGTGGACTCCGGTTCACTTTTCTTCTAAGTGCCTGTTCAGGTACTTCTGCGGGTGCTGCCTGCTTCTGTGAGGGCTCCCTGACTTGCTGGGTGCCCCCTCTGTCTCCCTCATCCAAGTGGCGACATCCTGGTCCCCCCTGGGCCACAGCAGCATCCAAAAACCCTAACCCCGACCCTTGCAGCTAGCAAGGCTTGTTTGCGGTCTTTCTGCGTGGCAACATCTCTGCAAGCTTCTTCACGATGTGGGACATCCATCCTCCAAAGGGAAAGTTCCTAGTCCTCTTCGTTTTTGCAAAACACTAAGCTTCTTCCATCTGGTGGCAGCTTCCTTGCACCCTCAGCTGGCATTTCCTGGGCTCCTGCCCACTCTCGACACTGTCGCGACTCTTGGACTTGGTCTCCTTGTCTTACAGGTACTCAGGTCCGGAAATCCACAGTTGTTGCATTGCTGGTGTTGGTTTTCCTTGCAGAATCCCCCTATCACGACTTCTGTGCTCTCTGGGGGTTGTAGGTGCACTTTACACCTACCTTACAGGGTCTTGGGATAGGCTATTTTTCTAACCCTCACTGTTTTCTTATAGTCCCAGTGACCCTCTACAAGCTCACATAGGTTTGGGGTCCATTCGTGGTTCGCATTCCACTTTTGGAGTATATGGTTTGTGTTGCCCCTATACCTATGTGCTCCTATTGCAATCTACTGTAACTTTACATTGCTTGCATTACTTCCTTTTGCTATTATTTGCATAATTGTGGGTTGTGTACATATATCTTGTGTATATTTCTCATCCTCATACTGAGGGTACTCACTGAGATACTTTTACTTTTAGCATATCTGTGTATTGTGTTTTCTTATAATGTGCATATGACACCAGTGGTATAGTAGGAGCTTTACATGTCTCCTAGTTCAGCCTAAGCTGCTTTGCCATAGCTACCTTCTATCAGCCTAAGCTGCTAGAAACACCTCTTCTACACTAATAAGGGATAACTGGACCTGGCACAAGGTGTAAGTACCTCTGGTACCCACTACAAGCCAGGCCAGCCTCCTACAACATCACATTACCTCTCATCATAAAACATCACATCTCACAATACATTACCACTTCAGACTATCAAACAGCACACTGAATTTAAGTATACTACAAAACACATTTTCACAGTACACCGTCCCGTGCCACTTTGCACCATAGTGCTGTACACAAAACATCATCTCTTCTCACCCCAGCATAACATACCTTACTATTGTATGCCACCTTTCAGCAAATCGTACTAAACCAAATCACACTACACCATAGCGTCTAAAATCACCAAACACATCCAACCATACCACATCATCCCCGCCATTCACCATCACATCACATCACACAAGCACATTGCACCTAACCAACACTAAATCACTCTGTATCATATAACACCACATCACTCCATGCTTAACCCATATCACAACACCAAGCTACTTGCCAGACACCACATTAGATTCCTCGTCTGATTCCAAAAATCACTATGTGACTCAGATGGATATATGTAAGCAAGCAAAAAATCCAGAAGGCAAAGAAACTTTACTTCTCCCGCCTCATTTCATCTGCTTACAATCTAAAAAACGTTTTCATATTGTGAGATGATTCCAATCACCTTGCTCTATGTTTTCTACTTTTAATCCTCCAACTAAATATGTGATGATGATGTACTCTTTTTCTGGAACAAAATACCTAAAATCTGAGATTCCATCTGCACTGAGGTAATCCCTCTCCCAGAGGTAGAGCATGTCCTGCCATCTAGCCTGATCCACTTTTCTACTCTGGAACCCATTACCACAGTTGACAAATATTTCTCAAACTCGGCCCTCTGGCACCACAATGATGTATGTCCTAAAAAACTAATCAAGCAGCTTTGCTTCCATCTGGTAGACGCTCTTGTACCACTTAATAACAGTTGCCTTGCCCAAGGCTAAGACCCTAGACTGGAAGCAAGGAATGGTGAAGCCTTTATTAAAAACCCTTCTCTTAGCTTGGAGGATCCTAGTAACTTTCCCTCAATCTCTGCTCCCCTATTCGGGCAAATTATTAAGAAAAACACATATTCTATCAACTATAGAATTACTCTGAAAGGAACAAGCTGTCTGACATCTCTCAAGCAGGACTCTTTTAAACTTTCTGTACCAGAGTGTTTACCCACGCGTGTATATAACAGTGGTGTTGGTGCTCTGCTACTCTTAGACCCTTCAGCCGCATTGGCTTAGCGACATCCTTGAAGAGATAGGTCTCTTAGGCTTTATGCTGAAGCACACACTGTCATTCCTGATGGATGGAATGCAATCTGTGGGGCAGGTTTATGAAAAGTGGCGCCCCCTAAAGCCACCATGTCTGCGCCGTATTCAAAATAAAGGAAGGGATGGAAGGCAAGAAAGCCTGGATTCAGAGTAAAGAAATTACCAGGAAGTCATTAAAGCATTGCCTCTTCATCCTCTTCCTTCTTCCTCTAATTAAATATGAGGAATACACAAGTTATAAAACACATGATTATAGTGGAGATACAACATGAATCTCAAAGCTATATTATGTATGAACATATGTTTAATTTCCTACTGTTTACTTGATAGCAGATAGCACTATAAAACTAAACATGACTTTCTGTTGACTAACACTGCCCATCCTGTAGTGTTTCACAAATGGAGATGAGCTTGTCCATGTTGCAGCACTACAAATCTACTGCAAGGAAGCCCCTTGATACTCTGCCCCAGAGACTAACATGCCTCTAAGGGATCTTTCTTGAATCTCAGCTTTAGGGCAGACTCTCTGAATCTGACAGGCAAACCCAATTACCTACTTGAGCCACCCATTTCAAATCTGAAGAGATGGATGACCCCTCCACCCTCATATTTACTGAGTCAAAATGTACAAGAAATGCTTCTGATTGCCTGAATGGACCACTCCATCAGTGTAGACAGACACTGCTCTCTTCACATCCAGTGTGTTTCCAATGGCCTAATCTGAAAGCAATACTATCCAAAAAATTTCAAATATGATGTCTGCAAGAGAAAGATCCTAGTTCTCCTGTTCTCATAGCTGTTATTATTGCTACTAGAAAAATTATTTATTTGCCAATACTTTTGGAAGGTTTAACAATCGGTCTAATATTTGAAACACCCTGAAAATGTCTGGCCGCAAGAGTTTCACACTCTGAGTTGTTCACCCAATGCTCCCTTTAGGCCGTAACAGCTGACCCCGTAGCTTCAATGTAGCCAATTTCAGACCCATCTCGAAGAAATTGGAGGATACAAATATTTTTACAGTACAAGGAGTCAAGCTCTCTATCCTCACACCTTTTTCTTAATGAGGACCGATAATGAGAATATGATTTCTCAATGGACTCTTTTCTAGAAGCCTGAGTCCCTACAGCCAAACCATCAGAAGTACTACTACACCTATAGTAAGGCAGATGGGAGATCGGTCACGTTTGTGATGGACTAGCACATTCGCCAAACTCTAATTCAGGCCCTATTTGCACATTCTGAACTGGGTGTGGGATTCATCAGCGATCTTGATGCTCAGGTACCAGGCTCCAACTTTAGTCCTCCATTGGACTTGCTTGGACTTTCCGTGTCTTCCTGAATTTGGAGACCTTACTTTTGGGTGGCCTCTTTTGCCCATTTTAGTTTCATTGTGCGTACACAACCTCCCAGGATCCCAGCTGGGGCCCATTCATCAGCATTGTAAAATCCCACCTACAATGCCAGAGCTATGCCCGTCTCCTGCTCCTGCTGTAAAGTACTCCAAATGACCTGCACATGTCCATGCTTGAGCCAGCTGGTCACCTGTGCCCACATCAGCTGGTGTGCGGCACTTGAAAAAAGATGGGTATGGTCTAAAAGAAACAGTACAAACACAAAAGCGAACCGAGGATCCCCAAACAGGAAGACAGTGAGGCAGGATGCTGTACAGGGTGGACAGGTATGGTTGGTGGGTACCTGACCCCGAGGTGAGGACTGGATTACACGTTGCAGGGCCCACTGGGCACCTTAACAGTAAGCAGGAAGTCAGCTGTGGGTGTCGGGGGCCTATGACTGGAGAAGCAGGGTGAATCTTCGTACTGTCAGGCCCAATCCTCTAACATTCGACACAGAGTTCATATTGGAAAGTGAACTGTGTATATCCCTTACTCTCAGTGATTATAAATGTAGCATTTCATTAGGAATACAAGTTCTTGCATGAAATGGAGAGAAAGCTGTGGAGGGCTTGTGGACTGTTCAGTGGAAAGAACCAAGATGGAATGTGAAAGTTTCTACAGCCCTCAAGTGTGGGTTTCCTCAAGACACTCCCTTCCCCCTTAGGTGGTTAAGTGTAGCTGAGAGAGAGAAATTGGGATTAGCTCACCAAGGAGAGGAGGAGAGGCAAAGGGAGAGACAGCAATAGTGGGCCCAACCTGTGAGAAAAGGGTAGAAGAGAGGTAATGATAAAAAGGACATGAAAATAGAGATTTAGAGAATTAGAGAAAAAGCAACCAGACTTAGAGAAAGAAAGGCTCCGTATTGAGACAGGAAAGGTGTTCATTGAAGGAAAGGTGATTCCTCCTACAAATACAACAATCTACCTTCAGATGTCCTAAAGGCACTCTTAGATATAGATATGCCAGGCCCATATATTTTGAATTCTAATGAATAGCGTGTAATGCCCAGAAGTTCAGTGAAAAGTCCAAGACAGGGTCTCTACTGAGTTGTATTACCAAGGAGGGACTGAAGGCACAGAAAGAATGCCAAAGCGCCTTGAAACCCTCAAGGGTGAGTAGTGCGCTTTACAAATCCCCGATTGATTGATTGAAAGCATGATAACTTGAACTAGGAGCTCATGAAGGAAGCTCTGATTAGACGGCTTGGGCTGAACAATGGGGGGATAAGGTGGTGGAGGGGCTGCAACAGCATTTTGACCTGAGTACTCCAGTCTACTCCATTACTAAGTCTCTCGCAGAGCCCTGGCAATGCTGGTCAATTCCCAGCTGATTTGCAATATTAAAATATGTGCGAATCCCAAAACATAATAGGGGCTTGCACTGCAGATTCAGACCTTTGTACTGTTAATATTTTAGGTTTTGTTATTGGACAAGACTTCTGAAAATTGTCTCTCTCGTGTGACCATGGGCTTTGCAAATATCTCCTCCATCCCTTTCCTCTAGGAATTAAAAGGACCTGAACTAAGGTACTACAGGCCTTGCACACAACAAGTGCAACAAGGTGCAGAATGTTACTTTTACGAATAGTGGAGGCAGTGACACTGCATTGAAACAAACTGTACATACTGCAAATTTCTCTATTTGGGGAAGTGCCAGCCCCAGCAAAACATCTTTCTTCTGGCTAAAATCACACTTGGCAGATACGAAGGCTTGAAAGTTCACTTTCAAGTCTTCTTTTCTTAGAGTGCTGTGAGTCACACTTAACTATGGAGAGCTGAAGTCTGGCACCCCGTCTAGAGCTGGCCTGGCCTTGGTCTTTATCTCGACACCTCCTTGTGAGGGCTAGCTGGTACCATATACATAAGGGAGGCTTGCTATGCTCCTGGTAGTGCGCACTATGGTGCAGATTTATGGAAAGTGGTGCTGCACCGAGTGCAGTGCCAATTTCCCTGCGCCCCTTAGCACCCCTGTACCACCACCAGGTGTGCACAGTATTTGAAATACAACGCACCATGGCGCAGGGTAGGGGGCAATAATGTCATCTTTCATGACGCTATTGATGTACTCTGCAGGAGTAGTGCCAAAATATTGACATTACTCCTATAGACTGCATAGGGCCCCATTCTAAAGAATGGAAGGCCCCTTTTAACGCCTGCTGTTGAGCAGGCGTTAAAAGTACCGTAAAAAATGGAATGAGGAATTCTCATCGATTTCCTTATGCCATTTTTCCAGTTCCCCTAAAGGAGGAACGCCCCCTTTGCATACATTACGCTTGGCGCAGGCATAATGTAGCGCAGAGGGTTACAGAGTGGCGCCATGCATGCATTAATCCACCCTGTAAATACATAGTGGGGATGATTTTGGCCTCATTGGGCCAATGTGGCGCAAGGTGGCACTAGGGGCCTATAAATATGCCCCTATGTGCTGTGTATGAGAGAAGCTTGTCCTGCTCTCACTTGAAATCACTCTGCTCTATGTCAGTAAACACTGCAATGATGATTGCTGTGCTGTGTGTGGATGTGTGTACGTATGTATGTGAAGGAAGGTTGTACTAAAAAAGCATTGACAAATCCAGTAGGTTGTACCCTTGGGACCTAATTTCGTTGCCAATGGTTTTAGCAACATATTACTGTATATATTACATATTTTAAGAAAGTATTTGATTTTGTTAACATTTGTAAACTCCATTTGCTTTAGTGCAATTTTGTAGTGCAATTGTAATTTACTAAGTTGTGGTAGAGTTAAGACTTTGTGACTATATGAGGCTGAGCTATTGAGTTTGCCATTTCTTGTACAGTACATGTGAGCTGAGTCACATTTAGTTGTCTAGGTCAGACCTGGTTGCAGGAGGGTGTTTCTTAATTGGGCTTAATTGAGAGATCTGGTTCTGAGGATGAAGTCAATGTCAGCCATTGGGCCATAAAAGTGTTGAGATATATGCTCATTTAATCCTTCACCTCTCCCCAGTATGCACATGTTGATAAATTACTAATTCAATTATTTTTACAAAAAATCATTACTGTAACTCATTTATTTCAAACTGCTAAACAAGCCCTCACAAAGTCAATAGGTCTGACTTGTTTTAGGCATGTGTTTATTGTTGTGTGATATGTCTGGATGCAATAGCAGAAAACTCACAAAGAGGCACTTAAATGCTGGTCAGGCATCATAGAGGATTTGAAATCACATGTTTTAAGCCACACCCTTTACCACGTAGGAACTAGCACTCCCACCCAAACAAATGTTTAATCTCACTTAAAGCACCGTGGACCACAATAAGCGTTTGCCTACAGATAGCTAAAAGCTGTCTCCTATGCGAAACCAACAAATTGTGATGTTGTAAAACTGTTGAGTCCTTGGAGTCAAATCTAAAACTTGTGAAGCAGAAAGAAGGGATGATCGATTTGCTTCTCTTCTACAATCTTCAGTGTCTCTGGGAAAGGAGGAGCCACCACACCACTTTAGAAGTCCTCCACTGTGGCACCCCAAGCTGTGATTGTAGGCCCATGGGGCTGTTGGAGCTATTACACCACTTTAGAAGTTGATCTGCAGTATTTGTACCCATTCAAAGTTGATCCGGTCATGCCGGTCATTTGCTCCCTGGCTAAGCACATCAAGTATACTGAGCTTCTCTGGGAGTCAAGTGCAACGAGAGAAGCAAATGCAATAGACAGGAACAAAGAGAGCAGAGGATGGAAGCAATAGAAGGGCACGGGGAAACAACACAGAAGGCGAGGCAGTAGTTGTAACAAAAAGTGGTGCAGGTGGTTGGCAAGCAACATGGGGGACAAGGTGACAGAAGCAGGCTAATGGGGAGAGAGAGCAAAAGGGAGAGGGGGACTGGGAAAGTAAACAGGTGAGAGATCAATGGGATCTGGCAGGTAAAGGTACATGAGTAAAGGACAGAGCGCAACACAAATTGCAGAGGAGGGAAGAGAAGCTGTAGGAAGGTAGCCTCTTTCTAGCCTTGTTACCCCCACTTTTGGCCTGTTCGTAAGTATATGTCAGGGTGTTTTTATGTCTCACTGGGATCCTGCTAGCCAGGGCCCAGTGCTCATAGTGAAAACCCTATGTTGTCACTGTGTTTGATATGTGTCACTGGGATCCTGCTAGCCAGGACCCCAGTGCTCATAAGCTTGTGGCCTATATGTGTTTCCTGTGTGGTGCCTAACTGTATCACTGAGACTCTGCTAACCAGAACCTCAGTGTTTATGCTCTCTCTGCTTTTAAAATTGTCACTGCAGGCTAGTGACTAATTTTACCAATTCTCATTGGCACACTGGAACACCCTTATAATTCCCTAGTATACGGTACCTAGGTACTCAGGGTATTGGGGTTCCAGGAGATCCCTATGGGCTGCAGCATTTCTTTTGCCACCTAATGGGAGCTCAGATAAATCTTACACATGACTGCCGCTGCAGCCTGAGTGAAATCATGCTCACGTTATTTCACAGCCATTTTCACTGCACTTAAGTAACTTATAAGTCACCTATAAGTCTAGCTTTCACTTGCTGAAGGTTAGGTGCAAAGTTACTAAGTGTGAGGGCACCCTTACACTAGCAAAGGTGCCCCCACATAGTTCAGGGCCATGTCCCAGGACTTTGTGAGTCCGGAGACACCATTACATGCGTGCACTACATATAGGTCAATTCCTATATGTAGCTTCACAATGGTAACTCCGAATATGGCCATGTAACATGTTTAAGATTATGGAATTGTCCCCCCATGCCAAATCTGGTATTTGGGTGCCAATCCCATGCATCCCCGGGGCTCCACTATGGACCCCGGGTACTGCCAAACTAGCTCTCTGGGGTTTTATCTGCAGCTACTGCTGCTGCCACCCCACAGACAGGGTTCTGCCCTCCTGGGGTCTGGGCAGCCCAGTCCCAGGAAGGCAGAACAAAGAATTTCCTCTGAGAGAGGGTGGTACACCCTCTCCCTTTGGAAATAGGTGTTAAAGGCTGGAGAGGGGTAGCCTCTCCCAGCCTCTGGAAATGCTTTGAAGGGCACAGATGGTGCCCTCCTTGCATAAGCTAATGTACACCGGTTTAGGGAACCCCCATTCCCTGCTCTGGCATGAAACTGGACAAAGGAAAGGGGAGTGACCACTCCCCTGTCCATCACCGCCCCAGGGGTGGTGCCTAGAGCTCCTCCAGTGTGTCCCAGACCTCTGCCAGTTTGCATCCAGATGTGTGAGGGCACTCTGGAGGCCTCTGAGTGGCCAGGGCCAGCAAGTGATGTCAGAGATCCCTCCTGATAGGTGCTTACCCGACTAGCTGGCCAATCCTCCTCTGAGGGCTATTAAGGGTCTCTCCAGTGGGATGTTCCTCACATAATGACTTGCAAGAATTCACCAGAGTTCCTCTGCACCTCTCTCTTTGACGTGTGCCAAGGATCGACCGCTGACTGCTCCAGGACGCCTGAAAAAACTGCAACAAAGTAGCAAGAAGACTACCAGCGACATTGTAGCACCTAATCCTTCCAGCTTTCTCGAATGTTTCCTGGTGGTGCATGCTTTGGGTGCTGCCTGCCTTCATCCTGCACTGGAAGCCACGAAGAAATCTCCTGTGGGTCGACGGAATCTTCCCCCTGCTTCAGCAGGCACAAAACTTCAGCGTCACCAGTACTCTGGGACCCCTCTCATCCAGACGAGCGTGGCCCACGGAACACAGGTGGTGGACCCAAGTGACCCAGACTGTCCAGTGGTCCAACTGTCCAAGTTTGGAAGAGGTAAATCCCTGCCTCCTCTCTCCAGACAGTAATCCTGTGCACTGCGTGAAATGTAGCTGCTAGGGCTCCTGTGCACATTTCCACGGAATCCTTTGTGTACAGCCAAACCCAGTCCCTAGCACTCTGTCCTGTATTGCTCAGCTCCCAGAATTGACCTCCGGCTTCATGGGACCCACTTTTGCAGTGTTGAGATGACCGCTGTGTTCAGACTTCTTGAACCCTTGTTCAAGTGCTTCTGTGGGTGCTACCTTCTTGTGCGTGGGCTCTCTACGTTGCTGAGGGCCCCCTCTGTCTCCTCTCCCAAGTGGCGACATCCTGGTCCTTCCTGGGCCCGGGCAGCACCCTTTTTCTTCAACCATGACTCTTGCAGCTAGCAAGGCTTGTTTGTAGTCTTTTGCCAAAGAAACAACTCTACATCCTCCAGTACTCCGTGTGACATCCTCTGCACGAAGGAGAAGTTCCTAGCATCTTTTGTTGTTGCAGAATCTTCAGTTTCTTCCATCCAGAGGCAGCCATTTTGCACCTTCATCCTGCCCACCTAGACACTTTCACGACTCTTGGACTTGGTCCCCTTCCTTTGCAGGTGCTCAGGTCCAGGAATTAGTCTTCAGTGCTTTGCAGTCTGTTGAGGTCTTTGCAAAATCCTCTGTCACAAGTTTAGTGTGTTTCTGGGGAAATAGCAGTACTTTACTCCTACTTTCCAGGGTCTTGGGGTGGGGTCTCTTGGACACCCTTAGTGTTTTCTCACTCGCCAAGCGACCCTCTAAACACTATACTGGCCTAGGGGTCCATTCGTGGTTCGCATTCCATTTTCTTAGTATATGATTTGTGTTGCCCCTAGGCCTATTGCATCCTATTGTATTCTACAGTGTTTGCACTATTTTTCTAACTGTTTACTTACCTGATTTTGGTTTGTGTGTATATTTTGTGTATTTTACTTACCTCCTAGGGGATTATATCCTCTGAGATATTTTTGGCAGATTGTCACTAAAATAAAGTACCTTTATTTTCAGTAACACTGAGTATTGTGTTTCTTAAGATATAGTACCTATATGATATATGTGGTATAGTAGGAGCTTTGCATGTCTCCTAGTTCAGCCTAAGCAGCTCTGCTATGGCTACCTCTATCAGTCTAAGCTGCTAGAACACTACCAATCTACTAATAAGGGAGAACTGGACCTGGCACAAGGTGTAAGTACCCTCAGGTACCCACTATAAGCCAGGCCAGCCTCCTACAACCCTGCCCCAAGCTCACCCCTTAACCTGGTTGCTCCATCCCTGCTCGAGGCATTAGAGACACACATGGAAGTACATGGGTGTTACCAAGTACTGTGCGCTGCCTGGCTAAAGCCTGAAGGGCACTGGCAGGAATGTGAGACACTAACCCACTTATGTACATACGATCCCATCACACAAGGTTTGCACACAGGACTCCAAGACAAGCACGATGACTAAAGGAACTTGCAGAAGCAACGCCCAAATAAAAGTCCCAAATAGGATCAATAGTCCATACGCTCTCCTCCTCCACCAGTTTTCTAACTAATTTTGGTATCAGGCAGTGGACCCTGTGGACTCTGTGATCTGTGCCCCCACTGACTTCCACTGGTCTGTTTCCCCTGTACTGCATTTACTAACTCTGTCAGTTCCTGATGCTCAGGCATGTGCTCCATCCCCAATTTCAGCAATCCTTGTTAATATCCAGATCAGAATAACATGTGACCTGCCATGTGAAATGCTCATTACGGAGATGAACCTGTTTAACACCCATGCGCAGGGCCTAATCTGACTAGTGCATTGATATCTGTTTATACCCCTTGTGGCTGAAGCACCTCATACCCAGTCAGGCACTAAGCCTCAAAAAAGCCCCTCAGACTGAGGATGGTTTCAGAGACCATCTCAGGGAAAAATGTTTAAATATGTTCCTCTCTGACTCCATGGCAAAGCCTGGTCCAAGACACGGTGGGCAGATTAAAACCAGTAACGCATCTAAGTAGGACTATACTGGAGTGTAAGACCCAGATTAAGAGCTCAGAAAGAGCCCGGTAGAGCAACTCAATGAGCGCTTCAAGCTTACCCCAGGACTGAAGGCTCCCAAATAGCAACAAAAAGCTAAGCTACAAAAGCTTGGGAGAAAAATAGCCTGGACTGAGGCCCAAGAGGGGACTTCACAAAGAGCTCCTATAAGGCCTAAAGGCCACCTCAAGCAAAGCTTGCTGCAGAGTGCCTGGGGGACAATGTAAGGAAGTAGACGGGGTTCTTGGGAGGAAACACAATGTGGAAGCTGTGAAAGGACTGATGCCAAGTGGAAAACTCCAAAGACCATCTCGAGCAAAGCATAGTACCAGATATGCTCAAAGGCAATCCTAGTGGCTGGAGTGACTTTGGGAGAAACTACCACCCTGTAGCACTCCAGAGGCCACCCCTGGCAGAGCCAGCACAAGATCTAGCTTGAATGGAATTTCGGCACTTGGGTCTACCTAGGCATCTGGACTAAAATCATTTTAGGGCCTGGGTGAACCTGGGATGGGAAGGCCCAGTGAAGAAGGCACGTGTCTGATTCAATGCAGGATAGTGAAGAGTGACCTCCACCCCCAACCAATGGAGAAAAGGACGGGCATCTGGAAGCCAGCAGGTGGGTTTCAGAGGTGCAACATGGGAGCAGTAGAGTGATACAGGTGCCTCACTCCTAATATTTTAGCCACGGTGAGCTTCTGTGCAGCCCGTGCCATGAGACCAGAGGACTGCACAGAAAAGTAAGAGAATAAAAACCAAGAAAGAAGAAGAAGGTGAAAGAAGGGGCACCATGACGACAAAGAAAGAAAGGAAATAAAATGATCACATTAAAAGAACAGCAATTAAATAGGCACTGGTAGAATACTAAGGAAAAAAGAGACAGTGAAACAATGGGCTAACGGTACAGGCATGAGAAAAAAAGCAAAATCGAAAGAGGCTTTATGAGCAATAAAAGATGAGAACAAAACCTAAGGGACATTCTGTGTCTCTCCAAGGTCGAGAGATTCCCATACAGCAAAGAGCTCTGCTTAAATTGTTCCTTGCATGCTGCATGGCCACTCCTACAGCTTGTAGAAATTACCAAATGAACCTCATCGCCCAGCGGCAGCACGTCTCTGTCCTTGCGCAGGAAGCCAGACAAACAGAGACGTGAAAGGGGGCGAGTGCTCGGGGTTCAGCCTCAAGGTCTTGCTCATCAAGACAGATGGTGAGGAGGGACAGACGCCCCCACACATCCCTGCACTACCACCATGACCTTCACTTTTTTTGCATATAGTATTTTGCAATACAGTACAAACACATCCACACAAGCACATTTTCTGCTCAGATTAACATTACCGTTTGTTTGATGAGTTTTTACCGCCTCACTGACGGCACAACCACACATTAAGACAGAAAAACGGAGCAGCCATTATCATCAACTAAAGGATGGTGCTACTTATGTGGAAAATATGCACCAAACGTAGCTGTACCTGTTTTACCACTCATTACTCAGAATTGCAACAATCAAAATGCAGATGGTATGCCCCAGTGAAAATACAGAGGGGCATATTTATACTTGTTTTGCGTCGAATTTGTGTCATTTTTTTTACGCAAATTCGGTGCAAAACTAACTCCATATTTATACTTTGGCGCTAGACCCATCCAGTTCCAAAGTTATGGGGTTAAAGTAGTTTTTTGGATGTGGAAACCTACCTTGCGTCAATAACAGCAAGGTAGGCGTTCCTGTGCAAAAAATGACTCTATGGCCTCAGCGCCATTTTTATCCCCCGTGCTAAAATCACACCCGGGGGTGGAGGAGGGGTCAAATAATGGTGCAAAGCTTGCTTTGCACCATTATTTAATGCCTGGGTCAGGGCAGGTGTTAGGGGACCTGTGGGCCTATTTCCATGGTGGAACACCATGAAATAAGCCCACAGGTGCCCTCCCCAGGCTCCTGGTACACCCACACCAGAGGGAGAGCAGAGGATTGGAGACCCCATCCCAGGTAAGTATAGATAAGTACAGGTAAATATATATATATATACGTGACCAAGGCTGCTGTGTCAGCCGAAACGTGTTGTGTTGTATTAAACTTATTTTTGTTTTCCCTGGAGTCCTGAGTGTGCAAGTATTACTTGTTTATTTTTTGTTTTATAAATTACCGGCTTGCTCGTGCCGGTTCTTGCACCACCCCAGTCGGGCCGATTAAAGTTCTAGTTCGAGCATTTGGAACAAAAAAAATAATATATATATATATAAATATATATAAATATGTTTTTTTTTAAGTGTCTTTGGGGGACCTGAAATGCCCCCCCCCCCTACATGTCACTGGGTGCAATGGCCATGCCCACAGGACCCTGGGCCCCTGTGCTGGCCACAGGGGTGGTGGGCACAACTGGTTTTGCATCAGAAAATGATGGTTGGCTGGTTAGAGTCATTTTTCTTTTTTTTACTCTAACCTGCCTAACATCATTTTTTGGTGCAAAACCCCCTTCTCCCCACATACCCCCACCCGGCTAATGTCATTTTTTTTTACGCTAACCTACCCTGTGCGCCGGCTTGGAGCAGTCCATAAATATGGTGCTCAGATGGCGCTCAAGAATGGTGCAAGCCGGTGAAAAACTTTTTGATGCAAAACTGCGTTAGTGCGGTTTTGCACCAAAAAGTATAAATATGCCCCCAAGTGCCTTTTTTTTAAGGGAGCTGTGTCGCTCTTGCACCATGCAATGCGGTACATGTGCGACGCAACTCCAAAATATGATTTATCAAGCCACGCAAGGCCACCTTCACTGCATTGCATTACTCTGCCCCAGGGAGGTGTTCCATGGGTGTTACATGGATGTTTCCTTGGATTTTGATGCATTCACAAATTTACCAAAAGTGGTAGACCTGGTAATGAGCCAAAACTATTTCACCTCCCAAGGTGAGGAGTAAAGAGGAGAAATATGTTTATTTCTCCTTGTTTTTTTCAACTTTCCATGTGTGCTCCAAAAAGGAAAATGCCTCAGGGAATTGTGTTTGTGCAGGATGTTGACCCTTCCTGCACAAAAACAATTTTGCTTACGATGCAGGCCCCTTTGCAAAATGGTGCAAGGGTGTCTGAGTTGGCGCTAGGCAGCCAAAATGGTGACAGCGCAGGGAAAAGGCAGGTATGCCCTATATTCATTTAAATACGGAACATTCATGCACTTTCTCTGTCACACAGCATGGCAAGATGACTTGCTGCGCTGCATAACTTTCTTATAAATATGCCCATAAGGTATTATTTATTAAGGCTTTGCTTTGACGCTAGTGTGGCGCAAAGTGGTGCAAAGCATTGCGTTGATTTACTTACATTAGAAAACCTTGCAAGTGCTCCATGGCAAGCTTATGCCATACAGCGCTCTCAGGCCTTTCTATTAGTGCAAGTGCCTGTACAGCCCTTAGCAAGTACCCTATCAAGTTAATCTCTCAGTATAATACGTAAGGACTGATTTACAAGGCCCATGATGCAGGGCGATGCAGCAAATGCATACAGCCAGTGGACTGGATACTTCTCCAGATACTGGCATGCTTTCCCCCCACTGTGACTGCGGAGGAGGGAGCTTCCTATTCTATGGTGGTGAGGAGGGCAGCTAAGGTCCCGGACCTTGAGTTGCCCTCTGTGGCTGTCAGTAGTAATCTCCTGACAGTGGTGCTGCATGTAGGAGGCTGGCCTGGTTTGTAGCGGGTACCTTGGGTACTTACACCTTATATCAGGTCCAGTTATCCCTTAGTAGTGAAATGTAGTCAGTGTCTAGAAGCCAGGCTGTCTAGAGCTAGCTGTGGGCAGAGCAGCCAAGGCTGAACTAGGAGACATGCAAAGCTCTTGCAATACCACTGTAGTCACACAGTACTCACACACATGAAAGACAATACTCAGTATTACAAAAATAAAGGTACTTTATTTTAGTGACACAATGCCAAAAATACTTTGGAGACTGTACTCCCTTAGGAGGTAAGTAAATTACACAACATATACACTAGTAACCAAAAATAGGTAATTAAATAGTCAGAAAACAGTGCAAACAGTGAAAATCACAATAGATTGCAATGGGCCTAGGGGGAACACAAACCATATACTAAAATAGTGGAATGCGAAAGTCAGGTTCCCACCTAGGCAAGTGTAGTGTGTAGAGGGGCGCTGGGAGTGTAAGAAAACACCAAAGGTAAGTAATAGACCCCACCCCAGAGCCCAGGAAAGCAGGAGTAAAACACAGAAAGTTTCCTAAAACACACAAGAAGTCGTAATAAAAGATTATGCAACAACCAGAAGAGACTGCAAGACACCAACAATGGATTCCTGGACCTGAAGACCTGTGGAAGAAGGGGGCCAAGTCCAAGAAGCACTGAAGAGTCCAGGGAGAACAGGAGCCCCTGCTAACTCGTATGAAGGTGCAAAAAGAAGAACCATGGGTGAGAAGACAAAGTCATCACTGCACCAAAGAAGGCAGATATGAGTTCCTAGTTGGTGCAGAAGATATCCCACGCTGGATAGATGAATGCAGTCTGGTTTACATCGCTGGATTTTGCCAACAAGCCTTGGCACACGCAAAGCTCGCAGTTATAAAAAAATGGCACTGCCTTTGACCAGGAGGGACCAGGGGGCTTCTAAACAGGAGAGGGAGACAGAGGGTACTCTCAGCAACCCAGAGAGCCCTCAAAAGACCAGGCAGCGTGCACAGGAGTCCCACCACACTGGGACAAAGAAGGTGCAAATAGAGGGCCATGCAGCATGACACAAAGGATTCCCACGACAGCGGAGAACCACTCAGGAAGCTGTGCATTGCAGGATGGAGTGCTGGGGGCCCAAGCTGTGCTGTGCACGAAGAACTTCTTGGAAGGTCGCACACAAGCCTTGGCAACTGCAAGTCACGTGGTGCACGGGGTACTGTCTTGCGTGGGGACGCAAGCTCTTACCTCCACCAAAGTTGGACAGCTGGACATTGGGACTGGCAGAGTCACTTTAGTCTACTACCCGTGTTGCTGGATCCAAGCCTGTCATCTGGAGAGGGGACCAAAGCCACCGGTCATCACTCCAGAGAGGTGCCTGCTGAAGCAGGGAAGTGACTCCGTCACTCCACGGGAGATTCCTTCGGTTCTTCTGGTGCAGGCTGAAGACAGGCAATCCTTGGAGGATGCACGACCTTTAAACTGTTGCAGTTGCTGGCAGGAGCTGAAGATACAATGTTGCAGAAGTCATCTTAGCTTCTTAGTTGCAGTTTTGAATGGAGTCTTTCAATCCGAATCTCAAGAAACACCCAGAGAAGAGACCCTAAATAGCCCTGAGAGGGGGATTGGTCATCTAACCAGGTAAGTACCTATCAGGAGGGTTCTCTGACATCACCTGCTGGCACTGGCCTCTCAGATGCTTCCACAGTGCCCCACCACCTTGGAATCCAAGATGGCAAAACCCAGGGACACTCTGGAGGAACTCTGGGCACCTGGGTGGTGATGGACACGGGAGGGGTCACTCCCCTTTCCTTTGCCCAGTTTTGTGCCAGAGCAGGGACTGGGGGTCCCTGAACTGGTGTAGACTGGATTTTGCAAGCAGGGTACCATCTGTGCCCTTCAAAGCATTTCTAGAGGCTCTGGTAGGATACCCCTCCCATGCCTGTAACTCCTATTTCCAAAGGGAGAGGGTGTAACACCCCTCTCCCAAAGGAAATGCTTTGTTCTGCCTTCCTGGGATTGAGCTGCTCAAGCCCCAGGAGGGCAGAAGCCTGTTGGTGAGGTGGCAGCAGCTGGGGCTGCCTGGAAAACCTCAGAAGGCTGGTATGGCAGTACTGGGGGTCCACTGTAGAGCCCCCAGAGTGCATGGGATTGTGCAACCAATACTGGAATCAGTATTGGGGTACAATTCCCAGTTGTTAGACACTTTACATGGCCATATTCGGGGTTACCATTGTGAAACTGGACATAGGAATTCATCTATGTCCAGTGCACACTTAAAATGGCGTCCTCGCACTCACGAAGTCTGGGAAAATGGGCCTGGATGATGTGGGGGCACCTCTGCTAGTGCATGGGTGCCCTCACACACAGGTACTTTGCACCCAGCCTTCAGAGTTGGAAGACCTGATATATAGGTGACTTATAAGTGACTTAGGGCCAGATGTAGCAAAGGGTTTTACCCAGTCTATGTCTATGGGAAAATGTGTTAGTACATATGGCCCCTAGTGTAGTGAAAAGGGCTGTGAAATTGTGCATGCACTATTTTACACAGGCTGCAATGTCAGTCCTGTAGAAGCCTTTCCACGGTCTCCCTATGGGTGGCAAAAGAAATGCTGCAGCCCATAGGGATCCCCTGGAACCCCAATGCCCTAGGTACCTAGGTACCATATATTAGGGACTTATAAGGGGGGACCAGTATGGCAATTCGGAGTGAAATACTGAGTTACCAGTATGTAGTGACAAATTCGGAAACAGAGAGAGCATGAGCACTGGTGACCTGATAGGCAGGTCTCCAGTGACAATTTAGAAAACAGTGAAACACACTGACAAGCAGGCCATAAACCATAAGCACTGGGTGTGAGAAGGTAGCCTCTTTCTAGCCTTGTTACCCCCACTTTTGGCCTGTTTGTGAGTGTATGTCAGGGTGTTTGTCACTGTTTTCACTGTCTCACTGGGATCCTGATAGCCAGGCCTCAGTGCTCATAGTGAAAACACCATGTTTTCAGTATGGTTGTTATGTGTCACTGGGATCCTGCTGGTCAGGACCCCAGTGCTCATAGGTTTGTGGCCTATATGTATGTGTCACTGGGACCCTGTCACACAGGGCCCCAGTGCTCATAGGTGTGCATGTATATGTTCCCTGTGTGGTGCCTAACTGTCTCACTGAGGCTCTGCTAACCAGAACCTCAGTGGTTATGCTCTCTCATTACTTTCAAATTGTCACTGACAGGCTAGTGACCATTTTTACCAATTTACATTGGCTTACTGGAACACCCTTATAATTCCCTAGTATATGGTACTGAGGTACCCAGGGTATTGGGGTTCCAGGAGATCCCTATGGGCTGCAGCATTTCTTTTGCCACCCATAGGGAGCTCTGACAATTCTTACACAGGCCTGCCACTGCAGCCTGAGTGAAATAACGTCCACGTTATTTCACAGCCATTTTACACTGCACTTAAGTAACTTATAAGTCACCTATATGTCTAACCTTTACCTGGTAAAGGTTAGGTGCAAAGTTACTTAGTGTGAGGGCACCCTGGCACTAGCCAAGGTGCCCCCACATTGTTCAGAGCCAATTCACTGAACTTTGTGAGTGCGGGGACACCATTACACGCGTGCACTACATATAGGTCACTACCTATATGTAGCTTCACCATGGTAACTCCGAATATGGCCATGTAACATGTCTATGATCATGGAATTGCCCCCTCTATGCCATCCTGGCATTGTTGGTACAATTCCATGATCCCAGTGGTCTGTAGCACAGACCCTGGTACTGCCATACTGCCCTTCCTGGGGTTTCTCTGCAGCTGCTGCTGCTGCCAACCCCTCAGACAGGCAGCTGCCCTCCTGGGGTCCAGCCAGGCCTGGCCCAGGATGGCAGAACAAAGAACTTCCTCTGAGAGAGGGTGTGACACCCTCTCCCTTTGGAAAATGGTGTAAAGGCAGGGGAGGAGTAGCCTCCCCCAGCCTCTGGAAATGCTTTGTTGGGCACAGATGTGCCCAATTCTGCATAAGCCAGTCTACACCGGTTCAGGGACCCCTTAGCCCCTGCTCTGGCGCGAAACTGGACAAAGGAAAGGGGAGTGACCACTCCCCTGACCTGCACCTCCCCTGGGAGGTGTCCAGAGCTCCTCCAGTGTGCTCCAGACCTCTGCCATCTTGGAAACAGAGGTGCTGCTGGCACACTGGACTGCTCTGAGTGGCCAGTGCCACCAGGTGACGTCAGAGACTCCTGCTGATAGGCTCCTTCAGGTGTTAGTAGCCTTTCCTCTCTCCTAGGTAGCCAAACCCTCTTTTCTGGCTATTTAGGGTCTCTGTCTCTGGGGAAACTTCAGATACCGAATGCATGAGCTCAGCCGAGTTCCTCTGCATCTCCCTCTTCACCTTCTGATAAGGAATCGACAGCTGACCGCGCTGGAAGCCTGCAAACCTGCAACATAGTAGCAAAGACGACTACTGCAACTCTGTAACGCTGATCCTGCCGCCTTCTCGACTGTTTTCCTGCTTGTGCATGCTGTGGGGGTAGTCTGCCTCCTCTCTGCACCAGAAGCTCCGAAGAAATCTCCCGTGGGTCGACGGAATCTTCCCCCTGCAACCGCAGGCACCAAAAAGCTGCATCTCCGGTCCCTTGGGTCTCCTCTCAGCACGACGAGCGAGGTCCCTCGAATCCAGCGACACCGTCCAAGTGACTCCCACAGTCCAGTGACTCTTCAGCCCGAGTTTGGTGGAGGTAAGTCCTTGCCTCACCTCGCTGGGCTGCATTGCTGGGAACCGCGACTTTGCAAGCTTCTCCGGCCCCTGTGCACTTCCGGCGGAAATCCTGTGTGCACAGCCAAGCCTGGGTCCACGGCACTCTAACCTGCATTGCACGACTTTCTAAGTTGGTCTCCGGCGACGTGGGACTCCTTTGTGCAACTTCGGCGAGCACCGTTTCACGCATCCTCGTAGTGCCTGTTTCTGGCACTTCTCCGGGTGCTACCTGCTTCAGTGAGGGCTCCTTGTCTTGCTCGACGTCCCCTCTCTCTGCAGGTTCAATTTGCGACCTCCTGGTCCCTCCTGGGCCCCAGCAGCGTCCAAAAACGCCAAACGCACGATTTGCGTGTAGCAAGGCTTGTTGGCGTCCATCCGGCGGAAAAACACTTCTGCACGACTCTCCAAGGCGTGGGAGATCCATCCTCCAAAGGGGAAGTCTCTAGCCCTTGTCGTTCCTGCAGTATTCACAGTTCTTCAGCCTAGTAAGAGCTTCTTTGCACCAACCGCTGGCATTTCTTGGGCATCTGCCCATCTCCGAGCTGCTTGTGACTTTTGGACTTGGTCCCCTTGTTCCACAGGTACCCTCAGACAGGAATCCATCGTTGTTGCATTGCTGATTTGTGTTTTCCTTGCATTTTTCCTCTAACACGACTATTTTGTCCTTAGGGGAACTTTAGTGCACTTTGCACTCACTTTTCAGGGTCTTGGGGAGGGTTATTTTTCTAACTCTCACTATTTTCTAATAGTCCCAGCGACCCTCTACAAGGTCACATAGGTTTGGGGTCCATTCGTGGTTCGCATTCCACTTCTGGAGTATATGGTTTGTGTTGCCCCTATCCCTATGTTTCCCCATTGCATCCTATTGTAACTATACATTGTTTGCACTGTTTTCTAAGACTATACTGCATATTTTTGCTATTGTGTATATATATCTTGTGTATATTTCCTATCCTCTCACTGAGGGTACACTCTAAGATACTTTGGCATATTGTCATAAAAATAAAGTACCTTTATTTTTAGTATAACTGTGTATTGTGTTTTCTTATGATATTGTGCATATGACACTAAGTGGTACTGTAGTAGCTTCACACGTCTCCTAGTTCAGCCTGAGCTGCTTTGCTAAGCTACCATTATCTATCAGCCTAAGCTGCTAGACACCCTATACACTAATAAGGGATAACTGGGCCTGGTGCAAGGTGCAAGTACCCCTTGGTACTCACTACAAGCCAGTCCAGCCTCCTACATTGGTTGTGCAGCGGTGGGATAAGTGCTTTGAGACTACTTACCACTCTTGTCATTGTACTTTTCATAAGAGAAAAATATACAAAACAAGGTCAGTGTATATACACATAGCCAAAAAGTTTTGCATTTCCTCTTTTCACTCTTTTCTAAGTGCTGAAAAGTACTTCTAAACTTTCAAAAAGTTCTTAAAAGTTTAAAAAGTTTTTTCTGTCTTTCCAAAAAGTTCTGAAAACTTTTTTCTCTTTGTCTATCACTTTAACTCTCTCTAAAAATGTCTGGCACAGGCCAAAAAGTTGAACTGTCCAAACTTGCATATGATCACCTTAGCTGGAAAGGAGCAAGGAGTCTCTGCATAGAGAGAGGTTTGAGTGTAGGGAAGAATCCTTCCTTAGAACTGTTAATTAATATGCTTAGAGTACAGGATAAGGCCATAAGTGCCCAATCTGTAGAAAAAGTAGCTAATGGTTCTCAATCTGATCCAGGGACTCCCCCAGGAAAAGGTTCAGGAAAGAAACTTCTCAGCCTGCCCATTACTAGACAGTCTAGCATAGTTGGTACAGAGGTTGAATCACATCATACTGATGATGTGCTCTCACATTATGCTGGTAGCCAAGCTGTTAGGGTGCCCTTGGTAAGGGACAGGTCTCCTTCTGTTCATTCCCATCATACCTCTGTATCTAGAAATGTCCCTCCCACCCACCCTGATGACAGATTGTTAGAAAGGGAGCTCAATAGATTGAGAGTGGAGCAAACCAGACTGAAGCTCAAGAAGCAACAGCTGGATTTGGATAGACAGTCTTTAGAAATAGAGAGGGAAAGACAGAAGATGGGTTTAGATACCCATGGTGGCAGCAGCAGTATTCCCCATAGTCATCCTGCAAAAGAGCATGATTCCAGGAATCTGCACAAGATAGTTCCCCCTTATAAGGAGGGGGATGACATTAACAAGTGGTTTGCTGCACTTGAGAGGGCCTGTGCTGTACAGGATGTCCCTCAAAAGCAGTGGGCTGCTATCCTATGGCTATCATTTAGTGGAAAAGGTAGGGATAGGCTCCTTACAGTGAAAGAAAATGATGCCAATAATTTTACAGTTCTTAAGAATGCACTCCTGGATGGTTATGGCTTAACCACTGAACAGTACAGGATAAAGTTCAGAGAGACCAAAAAGGAGTCTTCACAAGACTGGGTTGATTTCATTGACCATTCAGTGAAGGCCTTGGAGGGGTGGTTACATGGCAGTAAAGTTACTGATTATGAAAGCCTGTATAACACAATCCTGAGAGAGCATATACTTAATAATTGTGTGTCTGATTTGTTGCACCAGTACCTGGTAGACTCTGATCTGACCTCTCCCCAAGAATTGGGAAAGAAGGCAGACAAATGGGTCAGAACAAGGGTGAACAGAAAAGTTCATACAGGGGGTGACAAAGATGGCAATAAGAAGAAAGATGGTGAAAAATCTCAAGATAAGCATGGGGATAAGGGTAAAACCAAAGATCCCACTTCAAATCTTAAACACTCTTCAGAGGGTGGGGATAAAACAAATTCTTCCTCTTCTTCCCAACCTGCACACATTAAAAAGCCTTGGTGCTTTGTGTGTAAAAACAGAGGCCATAGGCCAGGGGATAAGTCCTGTCCAGGTAAACCCCCTGAGCCTACCACCACTAATACATCAAGCTCTAGTGCCCCTAGCAGTAGTGGTACTAGTGGTGGGACTGCTGGCAACAGTCAAACAAAGGGTGTAGTTGGGTTCACTTATGGGTCCATAGTGGAAACTGATGTCATCAGTCCCAAGACAGTTTCTGTCACACCTAGTGGCATTGGCCTTGCCACACTGGCTGCTTGTCCCCTTACAATGGATAAGTACAGGCAGACAGTTTCAATAAATGGTGTTGAGGCCTTGGCCTACAGGGACACAGGTGCCAGTTTCACTTTGGTGACTGAAAACCTAGTGCCTCCTGAACAACACATCATTGGACAACAGTATAAAATTATTGATGTCCATAACTCCACTAAGTTTCTTCCCTTAGCTATAATTCAGTTTAGTTGGGGTGGAGTTACTGGCCCTAAGCAGGTGGTGGTATCACCTAGCTTACCTGTAGACTGTCTCTTAGGTAATGACCTAGAGGCCTCAGGTTGGGCTGATGTAGAGTTTTATGCCCATGCAGCCATGCTGGGCATCCCTGAGGAATTTTTCCCTCTCATTTCAAGTGAAATGAAAAAGCAAAGGAGAGAAGGCCTGAAAACTCAGGATCCCTCTCCATCAACAGGTAAAAAGGGTATCACAGTATCCCCTAACCACCCTACCATTCAGGATACTATTCCTGTGGTGGGAGAAACCTCTCCTGGGGTGGCACCTGTTCCAAGGGAATCATCAGCTAGCAAAGCTGGACTCCCTGAGGTGGAAGTACCTCTCTGTGGGATAACTAACATTGGTGAGAAAAAGAGCACCATTTTAGTTAACATGGAGCATCCCTCCAACCCTCCCAGAGAAACTTTAGTGCAGAAACTCTGCACTGCCTCACAACACTTAGGACAGCATCCCTGCCCTAGTGTGGAGCTGATAGGACAGCATCCATGCCCTGCTCCAACTCAAGAGAAACAGCATCCCTGTTCTCTCTTCCATCCAGATGGACAAAGTTTTTGCCCAGCTATGGCTTTTCTGAGACAGCATCCCTGTCTGGCATTTCCATCACTACAAATAGGTTCAGTGGACAATTCCCACTGCTCTAAACTAAAACTTACTGATAGAAACTCTGAAAATACATCTTCACATTGTTGCTTAGCTAAAAAACTTCAAACAGGGTGGTTTACATCCCCACAGGGAAGTAACCATATAGTGGATGATAAAGGGAGTAACCAGTCTATTGCAGAGCTACTCTCTACTTATCACCACTTAGACAATAAAGTCTCAACTGGCCAAGGTTAGCCTTATTGTCCTTCGTTTGGGGGGGGGGTTGTGTGAGAAGGTAGCCTCTTTCTAGCCTTGTTACCCCCACTTTTGGCCTGTTTGTGAGTGTATGTCAGGGTGTTTGTCACTGTTTTCACTGTCTCACTGGGATCCTGATAGCCAGGCCTCAGTGCTCATAGTGAAAACACCATGTTTTCAGTATGGTTGTTATGTGTCACTGGGATCCTGCTGGTCAGGACCCCAGTGCTCATAGGTTTGTGGCCTATATGTATGTGTCACTGGGACCCTGTCACACAGGGCCCCAGTGCTCATAGGTGTGCATGTATATGTTCCCTGTGTGGTGCCTAACTGTCTCACTGAGGCTCTGCTAACCAGAACCTCAGTGGTTATGCTCTCTCATTACTTTCAAATTGTCACTGACAGGCTAGTGACCATTTTTACCAATTTACATTGGCTTACTGGAACACCCTTATAATTCCCTAGTATATGGTACTGAGGTACCCAGGGTATTGGGGTTCCAGGAGATCCCTATGGGCTGCAGCATTTCTTTTGCCACCCATAGGGAGCTCTGACAATTCTTACACAGGCCTGCCACTGCAGCCTGAGTGAAATAACGTCCACGTTATTTCACAGCCATTTTACACTGCACTTAAGTAACTTATAAGTCACCTATATGTCTAACCTTTACCTGGTAAAGGTTAGGTGCAAAGTTACTTAGTGTGAGGGCACCCTGGCACTAGCCAAGGTGCCCCCACATTGTTCAGAGCCAATTCACTGAACTTTGTGAGTGCGGGGACACCATTACACGCGTGCACTACATATAGGTCACTACCTATATGTAGCTTCACCATGGTAACTCCGAATATGGCCATGTAACATGTCTATGATCATGGAATTGCCCCCTCTATGCCATCCTGGCATTGTTGGTACAATTCCATGATCCCAGTGGTCTGTAGCACAGACCCTGGTACTGCCATACTGCCCTTCCTGGGGTTTCTCTGCAGCTGCTGCTGCTGCCAACCCCTCAGACAGGCAGCTGCCCTCCTGGGGTCCAGCCAGGCCTGGCCCAGGATGGCAGAACAAAGAACTTCCTCTGAGAGAGGGTGTGACACCCTCTCCCTTTGGAAAATGGTGTAAAGGCAGGGGAGGAGTAGCCTCCCCCAGCCTCTGGAAATGCTTTGTTGGGCACAGATGTGCCCAATTCTGCATAAGCCAGTCTA
Source organism: Pleurodeles waltl (assembly GCF_031143425.1). Classification (NCBI taxonomy): domain Eukaryota; kingdom Metazoa; phylum Chordata; class Amphibia; order Caudata; family Salamandridae; genus Pleurodeles; species Pleurodeles waltl. The sequence goes on from NC_090446.1 coordinate 147,967,449, forward strand.
CACCGGTTCAGGGACCCCTTAGCCCCTGCTCTGGCGCGAAACTGGACAAAGGAAAGGGGAGTGACCACTCCCCTGACCTGCACCTCCCCTGGGAGGTGTCCAGAGCTCCTCCAGTGTGCTCCAGACCTCTGCCATCTTGGAAACAGAGGTGCTGCTGGCACACTGGACTGCTCTGAGTGGCCAGTGCCACCAGGTGACGTCAGAGACTCCTGCTGATAGGCTCCTTCAGGTGTTAGTAGCCTTTCCTCTCTCCTAGGTAGCCAAACCCTCTTTTCTGGCTATTTAGGGTCTCTGTCTCTGGGGAAACTTCAGATACCGAATGCATGAGCTCAGCCGAGTTCCTCTGCATCTCCCTCTTCACCTTCTGATAAGGAATCGACCGCTGACCGCGCTGGAAGCCTGCAAACCTGCAACATAGTAGCAAAGACGACTACTGCAACTCTGTAACGCTGATCCTGCCGCCTTCTCGACTGTTTTCCTGCTTGTGCATGCTGTGGGGGTAGTCTGCCTCCTCTCTGCACCAGAAGCTCCGAAGAAATCTCCCGTGGGTCGACGGAATCTTCCCCCTGCAACCGCAGGCACCAAAAAGCTGCATCTCCGGTCCCTTGGGTCTCCTCTCAGCACGACGAGCGAGGTCCCTCGAATCCAGCGACACCGTCCAAGTGACTCCCACAGTCCAGTGACTCTTCAGCCCGAGTTTGGTGGAGGTAAGTCCTTGCCTCACCTCGCTGGGCTGCATTGCTGGGAACCGCGACTTTGCAAGCTTCTCCGGCCCCTGTGCACTTCCGGCGGAAATCCTGTGTGCACAGCCAAGCCTGGGTCCACGGCACTCTAACCTGCATTGCACGACTTTCTAAGTTGGTCTCCGGCGACGTGGGACTCCTTTGTGCAACTTCGGCGAGCACCGTTTCACGCATCCTCGTAGTGCCTGTTTCTGGCACTTCTCCGGGTGCTACCTGCTTCAGTGAGGGCTCCTTGTCTTGCTCGACGTCCCCTCTCTCTGCAGGTTCAATTTGCGACCTCCTGGTCCCTCCTGGGCCCCAGCAGCGTCCAAAAACGCCAAACGCACGATTTGCGTGTAGCAAGGCTTGTTGGCGTCCATCCGGCGGAAAAACACTTCTGCACGACTCTCCAAGGCGTGGGAGATCCATCCTCCAAAGGGGAAGTCTCTAGCCCTTGTCGTTCCTGCAGTATTCACAGTTCTTCAGCCTAGTAAGAGCTTCTTTGCACCAACCGCTGGCATTTCTTGGGCATCTGCCCATCTCCGAGCTGCTTGTGACTTTTGGACTTGGTCCCCTTGTTCCACAGGTACCCTCAGACAGGAATCCATCGTTGTTGCATTGCTGATTTGTGTTTTCCTTGCATTTTCCCTCTAACACGACTATTTTGTCCTTAGGGGAACTTTAGTGCACTTTGCACTCACTTTTCAGGGTCTTGGGGAGGGTTATTTTTCTAACTCTCACTATTTTCTAATAGTCCCAGCGACCCTCTACAAGGTCACATAGGTTTGGGGTCCATTCGTGGTTCGCATTCCACTTCTGGAGTATATGGTTTGTGTTGCCCCTATCCCTATGTTTCCCCATTGCATCCTATTGTAACTATACATTGTTTGCACTGTTTTCTAAGACTATACTGCATATTTTTGCTATTGTGTATATATATCTTGTGTATATTTCCTATCCTCTCACTGAGGGTACACTCTAAGATACTTTGGCATATTGTCATAAAAATAAAGTACCTTTATTTTTAGTATAACTGTGTATTGTGTTTTCTTATGATATTGTGCATATGACACTAAGTGGTACTGTAGTAGCTTCACACGTCTCCTAGTTCAGCCTGAGCTGCTTTGCTAAGCTACCATTATCTATCAGCCTAAGCTGCTAGACACCCTATACACTAATAAGGGATAACTGGGCCTGGTGCAAGGTGCAAGTACCCCTTGGTACTCACTACAAGCCAGTCCAGCCTCCTACACTGGGTTCCTGACTAGCAGGATCCCAGTGACACAGTCAAAAACACACTGACATCAGGCAGAAATTGGGAGTAACATGCCAAAAAGAGGGCACTTTCCTACCCTGCAACTGCTAGCTTCCACCTCAGAACCCTTGCTCTTGTTTAATGAGGCCCTCACTGATGTCCTACAGGGTACCTGGTCCAAACCCAGCACAGGGGCTCCTGTGAATTGGACAACTGCCTGCCACCATCGTTCCAATCCAGGGAACCCACGTTTTCTGACACAACACCCTACCCCTGAGAGCTTGGTTTTCCAAGCAAGTACCTCCCCGGGTGTGTTCCCTTCCGCATCCTCAGATAGGGAATCCAAAAGGTTGGACACACTTGGGAAGGAGATGTTTTCTTCCATCAGCCTTGCATTGCAGTCTGTGAGAACCACATGACTGTTGGGCCGTTATTCCCGCATGTTGTGGGATACAGTTGACAAGTGCTGCCACAGGTACCGGAATAGGCCCAGGATGTACTCTCTCAGGCTGTTGCCAAAGGGAGAGATTCAGCGAAGCTCACAATCCGTTGTGGACTGGACACGACCAACTCGCTAGGCAGAGCAATTTCCTTGACAGTGGCCTTGAGGTGCCGCACCAGGCTGAGGAGGGGATGTGTAAGCTACCTTTGATGATACCTATCTCTTCGGAGACAGGGCAGACTTGACGCTCAAGTGGTTCAAGGATTGTGTCAGGCCAGGTCTTTGCCTCTCGAAGTAGCCTCTTGTCCCCCAGTCTGCATTTTGCCCCTTTTGTGGCTACAGAAGGGGTCTCCATCAGCATCCATTCTCAGCCAGCTACCGTACTGTGCAAGCTGCCCAGTCTCCGAGTGGCAGAGGGCACAGGATCCATTGTCCTTGTGGATCAGTTGCGCAGCGGTCTGGACAGTCTGCTGCCCCACCTCTGGAGAAGCCTCCAATCCTTTCTAGTCTGACTCTCCCCCACATATGGCCAGTTGGAGGCAGGATTCGCCATCACCTCCTTGCGCAGCGGTCTGGACAGTCTGCTGCCCCACCTCTGGAGAAGCCTCCAATCCTTTCTAGTCTGACTCTCCCCCACATATGGCCAGTTGGAGGCAGGATTCGCCATCACCTCCTCCACTGGCAATCCACTTCAGACAGGTGGGTTTTGCTGATAGTATGAAGGGGCTACTCCCTCCCTTTCAAGACTACCCCTCCATCCATGCCACTATCCTAAGATCAGATAATGGAGGATTACGTGTGCCTTCTCCGTGAGGAAGTTATGGCTCTCTTGGCCAAGGCTGCCATTGAGAGGGTTCCCATGCCAGAAGTAAATTGTGGTTGCTATTCCTGCTATTTTTGGTATCCAAAAATGACAAGGGCCTCCTCCTTATTCTAGATCTTCAGTTCCTCAGGCTCTTTCTCAAAAAAGAGAAGTTCAAGATGCTCACTCTGGCTCAGGTTCTACCTGCCCTGGACCCAGGAGACTGATGGTAGCAGTAGACTTGCAAAAAAACGTATTTCCATCGAGCCCTTTCAGTTCACTGTGCTCCCCTTTGGCCATACCAGCACTCCTTGGGTGTTCACCAAAGTGATGGCAGTGGTTGTAGCTCATATCTACAGATCAGGAGTTTTAGTCTCCCCCTATCTCTATTACTGGCTTTTAAAGGTTTAAAGGTGGGCTCACCCCAGGCTGTCGTCTCCCACCTCCAGGCTACAGCAAACCTCCTGCATTTGCTGGGGTTCACTTTAAACATACCAAAGTCACATCTGACTTTCTCTCAGACATTTCCTTTCTTCTGAGGTGTTCTGGACACAGTGCAGTTTCATGCTTATCCTCCTGAGCAGCGAGTCTGAAATATTTAGGCTATGATACCCATGATTCAGCCTGTATACTGGAATTCTGTGAGAATGACTCTGAGTCTACTGGGCCTCATGGCTTCCTACATCCTGCTGAGGACACATGCCAGGTGATATATCCATGCTCTGCAGTGGGACCTGAAGTTCCAATGGGTGCAGCATCAGCAAAATCTCTCCAACAAGGTCCAGATCTCAGAGGGAACTGTGCAAAATCTGCAGTGGTGGTTAACAAACCTTGATTGGGTCAGAGGCAGATCGCTCTCCCTTCCCCAACCAGATCTGACAGAAGAGGCAGATACCTCACTCCAGGGATGGGGCAACCATCTGTGAAAGGTGGAGGTCAGAGGCACCTGGTCTCCAGCAGAAACCCAGACTCCACATCATCCTGTTGGAGCTCTGTGTGATCTGACTAGCATTAAAAGCATTTCTTCCCTCCATCAAGGGAAAGATAGTGCAGGTGTTCACAGACGACACCACTGTCATATGGTACTCCATCAAGCAGGGCAGGATTGGATTGTGGACCCTTTGTCAAGAGGCTCAGCACCTCTGGACGTGGCTGGAACAGCAGGGTATTTCCCTTGTGGTCCATTCCCTGGCGGGATCTCTGAACGCCAGAGCAGACAAACTCAGGTGAAAATATCTAGTGGATCATGAATGGCGTCTACATCCGGAGGTGGTGCACAGTCTCTTTCAGCATTAGGGGCAGCCTTGATTAGATCTGTTTGTCGCCACAGAGAAAGTGCAATGTCAGTAGTTTTGCTTGTTAGAGTTTTCCAAAGCGGCAATCGCTCTGAGACACCTTTCATCTTGAGTGGAACTCAAGCCTCCTGTATGCCTTTCCACCAATACCACTTCTGCCCAGAATTCTCCAGAAGATCAAGAAGGACTGGGCCCAAGTAATCCTTGTTGCTCCGGACTGGACATGGAGAGTCTGGTATACTGAGCTGCTGAACATGTCCATTGATCCTCCGATCAGATCTAAGTGGTTACGCCCTTTTATGTAGGCCAATCCATCACCTTGCCTACTTTTGCATGCTCATTCTACTCGAGCTAAAGCAGCAACCACTGCTTTAGCATGTGGTGATCCAGTCCTTGACACCTGACAGGCGGCAATGTGGACATCTCTGCACACGTTTACCAAACACTACTGCCTGGACACTCAGGTCCATAGAGACGAGCACTTTGCCCATTAAGTCCTGCAGGACTTTCTAGTAGGAACCTGGTACGCAGACCCACCTCCGGGGATGGTATTGCTTGGGTATCTGTTCAGAGGTAAGTAATCTGCAATCTGAAGTCTCTATCAGATGAACAAGTTACTTACCTTCTGTAACGCCTTATCTGGTAGAGACAATATCTAGATGCAGATTCCTTACCAACCTACCCATCCTCCTACTCTATGGAGAGGGACTTCCCTTTCAGGGTCTTAGTTTTGATGCACCAATGTCAGTCTCTTTATGGCTCTGCGCTTCTGGAGTGCAAAGTTATGAAAAGAAACTGACGTCAGTGTGCAGAGTGGTGCATATATAGGAACCACAATGTCATATCCAGCGTGGGCGATGCCAATGACGGACACGGAGCCAATCGACACCCCCTGACAGCGCTCAGGGGTACTGCTCACAAAATTCTCCGGATCCAGTCTGACGCCAGGAGGAAATATAAAGGTAGGGAATATGCAAGTACATATTGCTTCTACTAAATAAGGTGCTACCAAAGGTAAGTTTCTGGTTTGACAAATCCATTCTTTAGGTTTTTTACTATACACATTTATGCCGACATAGAGGATATCAATTTTATTCCAGTGAATCCTTCTTTTTCTGCAACCATCTTTCATTTTACTCAAAACATTTTTGAGAAAGATATCTTTATTCAACTTCTCCTTCCACTTCTTCTCTGAGATTACTCCTATTGTAACTAAACTGATGCTTTCCATTTCACACTTCTCGATCTTCTACGCTGCACTCTTCATTATATGTTACCAATCTGGGCAGCTGATCCTCTGCTTTATTCTGCACCCCTGAAATATACTCAAGGCAGAATGTGTATTATTGGAGACTTACTAAAAATGTCTGAATTATAGCAGGTTTTGTATGTAGACCTATCCACTTATATTCTTCATCACAGCTGTGTAGGAGGCTGGCCTGGTTTGTGGTGGGCACCTTGGGTACTTACACCTTATACCAGGTCCAGTTATCCCTTATTGATGAAGTAGTAGTGTTCTAGCAGCTTAGGCTGATAGAGGTAGCTATAGCAGAGCAGCTTAGGCTGAACTAGAAGACATGCAAAGCTCCTGCAATACCATTTATAGTTACACAGTACTTATACACAAGTAAAGACAATACTCAGGGCCTGATTTTAACCTTGGCGGACGGCGGAGGCCGTCCGCCAAGGTTCCGCCGCCAAATGACCGCACCGCGGTCACAAGACCGCGGCGGCCATTCTAACATTTCCTCTGGGCCGGCGGGTGCTCTCCAGAAGAGCGCCCGCCGGCCCAGAGGAAATGCCCCTGCAACGAGGACGCCGGCTCAGAATTGAGCCGGCGTAGTTGCAGGGGTGCGACGGGTGCAGTTTGCACCCGTCGCGTATTTCAGTGTCTGCATGGCAGACACTGAAATACTTTGCGGGGCCCTCTTACGGGGGCCCCTGCAGTGCCCATGCCATGGGCATGGGCACTGCAGGGGCCCCCAGGGGCCCCGCAGCACCCCCTACCGCCATCCTGTTCCTGGCGGGAGACCCGCCAGGAACAGGATGGCGGTAGGGGGTGTCAGAATCCCCATGGCTGCGGAGCGCGCTCCGCATCCATGGAGGATTCCCCCGAGCAGCGGAAAGTCGGCGGGAGACCGCCGACTTTCCGCTTCTGACCGCGGCTGAACCGCCGCGGTCAGAATGCTCGTGGGAGCACCGCCAGCCTGTTGGCGGTGCTCCCGTGGTCGGTGGCCCTGGCGGCCACCGGCCGCCAGGGTCAGAATGACCCCCTCAGTGTTACCAAAAATGAAGGTATGTATTTGGGTGACACAGTACCACAAATATCTTAGAGACAATACTCCTTCTGGAGGTAAGTATTATACACAATATATACACTAGACACCAAAATTCGACAAGTAAATATTCATTGAACAATGCAAACAATAGGAAATGCTGTAGATTGCAATGGGAGAAAATAGGTCTAGGGGCAACACAAAACATATACTAAGAAAGAGGAATGTGAATCACAAATTCCCCCCTAGACAAGTTTAGTGTGTGCAGAATCGCTGGTAGAGTAAGGATACAGTAAAGGTTAGTAAATTACCCCACCTCAGAGCCCAGAAAAGCAGGAGTAAAGTACTGCAAGTTTCCTTAGTACACACTAAACCTTGTGATTGGGATTTTGCAGCAGTCAACCAAATCTGCAAAGAACAACTGCTGGATTCCTGGACATGAAGACCTGCAAAGGAAGGGGACCAAGTCCAGAAGTCAAAAGAAGTTCCAGGAAGGACAGGAGCCCCTGCCAACCCAGAAGAGGGTGCAAAAGAAGAGTTCACAGTTAGGCAAAGAATGCAGAAATGCACCCTAGGAAGATGCCAGCGGACTCCTGCATAATGCAAAGGATGTCCCACGACATAAAGATCGTTGCAGATGTGATTTCGTGTTGGAAGTCACCAAAAAGCCTTGGCTACGACAAAAATGTGTTTTGCATCAAAATGGCTCTGAATGGACCCAGGAGGGACCTGGGGGCCTTAACTCTGTGTAAGGAGGAAGAGGGGGCTCTCAGCACTTTAGAGAGCCCTAAGAATGCCAACCAGCACCCCCGGAGGTCCCAAACGCAGTTGATGCAGCACAACAAAGGAAGGTCCCATGCCGCCGGAGAACAACTCAGCGAGTTGAGCATCGCAGGATGGAGTGCTGGGGACCTGAGCCAGCCTGTGCACAAAGGAATTTTGCAAATAGTGCGCAGAGGCCTCAGGAGATGAAGAAGACGCAGTACAAAGGGGTACCATCGCTCCCTGGGAAGGCAGGGTCTTACCTCCTCCAAATTGCATCAGCAGGACAGGACCGCAGGACAGTCTACGTCGATGATGTCCACCCTCTATGTCCTTAGGAGCATGCTCGTCGCTGTGAGAGGAGTCCACGGGTCATCTTGGAAGGTGCCTGCTGGAGCAGGTGAGTGACTCCGTCACCCCACGGGAGATTTCTTTGGTCCTTCTGGTGCAGGATGAAGACAGGGAGTCCTTAGAGCGTGCACACCGTGGAAACTGTTGCAGTTGCTGACTTAGAGCTGAGGTTGCTGAAGAAAAGTGTCTCTGGTGGATACTTTGTTGCAGTTACAGTGTTTCTTGGAGCAGGCTGCGGTTGATCCGAGGTCAGAGGATGCTGAAGTTGTTGCAGATGATTCCTGAAGGAAACTTGCAAGCAGAATCTGAAGAGAACCTACAGGAGAGACCCTAATATAGCCCTGAGAGGGGGATTGGCTACCTTATAAGGTATGGACCTATCAGGAGGGGTCTCTGACATCACCTGCTGGCACTGGCCACTCAGAGGCCTCCAGAGTGCCCCCACACCTTGCAAAGCAAGATGGCCGAAGTTTGGGACACACTTGAGGAGCTCTGGGCACCACCCCTAGGGTGGTGATGGACAGGGGAGTGGTCACTCCCCTTTCCTTTGTCCAGTTTCATGCCAGAGCAGGGGACAAGGGGTCCCTGAACCGGTGTAGACTGGCTTATGCAAGGAGGGCACCATCTGTGCCCATCAAAGCATTTCCAGAGAAATAGGTCCTACAGGCTGGCTCCCCAGCCTGTAACACCTATTTCCAAAGGCAGAGGGTATAACACCCTGCTCTCAGAGGAAATGCTTTGTTCTGCCTTCCTGGGACTGAGCTGTCTAGACCCCAGGAGGGAAGAACCCTGTCTGTGAGGTGGCAGCAGCTGTAGCTGCAGTGCAAGCCTCAGAGTGCTGTTTTGGCAGTACAGGGGGTCCATGATGGAGCCCCCAGGATGCATGGAATTGGCTCCTCAATACCAGATTTGGAATGGGGGGACAATTCCATGATCTTAGACATATTACATGGCCATATTCGGAGTTACCATTGTGAAGCTACATATAAGTATCGACCTATATGTAGTACACACGTGTAATTGTGTCCCCGCACTCACAAAGTCCAGGGAAATAGCCCTGAACTATGTGGGGGCACGTTTGCTAGTGCAAGGGTGTCCTCACACTTAGTAACATTGCACCTAACCTTCAGCAAGTGAAGGTCAGACATATAGGTGACTTATAAGTTACTTAAGTGCAGTGAAAATGGCTGTGCGTTATTTCACGCAGGCTGCAATGGCAGGCCTGTGCAAGTGTTTGTCTGAGCTCCCTATGGGTTGCAAAAGAAATGCTGCAGCCCATATGGATCTCCTGGAACCCAAATGTACTGGGTACCTAGGTACCATATACTAGGGACTTATAAGGGGGGGTCCAGTGTGCCAATTAAAATTGGTAAATGAAGTCACTAGCCTACTGTGACAAAGTTAAAAGCAAAGAGAGCATAAGCACTGAGGTTCTGGTTAGCAGAGCCTCAGTGACACAGTCAAGCACTACTGACAACACATACATTGGGCCACAAATTGTGAGCACTGGGGTCCTGGCTTGCAGGATCCCAGTGAGACAGGCAAAACACACTGACATATAGGTTATTATCTATGAGCACTGGGGTCCTGGCTAGTAGGATCCCAGTGACACAGTAAAAACACACAGCCACACACTCACAAACAGACCAAACGTAGGGGTAGCCATGCTAGAAAGAGGCTACTTTCTCACAAGCTGCTATACCCACTAAAGTCCACATTTAATAGACTCCCCATGGTGCTTGTTTGTCTGATAATATTTCAACAAATCTGCCATAGAGCATCATTTAGAGTTTGGCCAATGCCGGACATCTGCCAAAAAACTATGGGGGTTATTCTGACCTCGGCGGTAAAAGGCACTTACCGCCGGTCAGAAGACCGCCATAACACCGCTGCGGTCGCGGTAAACCGCCACGGTCATTCTGACCCGCAACTGGCAAACCGCCAAAAACCCGACATCAACAAAAGTCCACCACACCAAAGGTCAGCGGGAAACTGGCGATGACCAAACCTCCACCGTCACGCCAACAGAAATACGCCCATACCATTCCGACCCACAAATCCCCGCAGCGGTCTTTCAACCGCAGTATTCCATTGGCGGTACACACCGCCGCGGTCAAAATACACACACCTTTACAAAACACATCCACATTGGATAATTCAAAATACACACACCTGAGACACATACACACACCACTCCCACACACCCAATACAATATAAAACACACACCCACAAACCCCTAACACCACAATTGCGACTGAAGGACAGAGAGAGACAGCACAGAATAGAGTACACCATCACACAGAGGCAAATCACAACATCACCTACACAATATCCACGCACAAAACACCACACACCACCGCACTCACCACACTCTACAACATATACACCACCCCTCACCTCATCCACACCACCCCATGGCACCCCAAAGACACCCCAGGTTCTCTGACGCAGAACTCAGGGTCGTGGTGGAGGAAATAGTTCAGGTAGAGCCCCAGCTCTTCAGGACACAGGCGCAGCACACCACCATTGCCAGGAAGATGGAGCTATGGCAAAGAATAGTGGACAGGGTCAACGCTGTGGGACAGCATCCACGAAATCGGGACGACATCAGGAAGCAGTGGAACGACCTACGGGGGAAGGTGCGTTTCATGGTATCAAGGCACAACATTGCTGTGCAGAAGACTGGCGGCGGACCCCCACCTACTCCCCCAGAATTCACAGCATGGGAGGAGGAAGTCTTGCACATCCTGCATCCTGAGGGCCTTGCAGGAGTAGGCGGAGGAATGGACTCTGGTAAGTCAAATCTTCACTACTTCATTCCCCCCACCCCACCTGCATGCCAAATCATACCCCCACCCTCACCCCCACCCCATCACACCAACTCCTTGCTAATGGCTCACCATCACAACCCACCCATCCCAAAACCTAGCCCTGCATGCGTCCCCAAAGCATGGACACCCATCACCAAAGCATGCCCACTGCACACACCCATCACCCCCACAAGCCACCGTCACAAAAGCCCCCACAAGGGAATGCCAGCACTGGGGGACACGGCCACCCACCAATTACACGAAATGGCACACACAGAAGCAATAACCATACTCTTATACCCCTGCAGGACCCGAACGCCACCACACCGCCACGGAGGGTCCAGAGATGTCCATCCCACCCCCAGAAGAGGCCCCCAGTGATGACAGCAGCTCTGTCTCCCTGGACCCAGATGACCAGCCCGGCCCATCAGGGACCTTCGGGACAGTCGGTTCCCCACAGACAGCCACAGGCTACAGCAGACCTAACCCCCTCTGGGAACACCAGCACAGCTCCCACCCAGCGGGCCCATGCCTCTGTCTCCAGGACACGTCAATCAGCGGTGTGTCCACCACTACAGGGCACCCAGGTTGACCCACCACCCCAACAATAACAGGGACCTGGGGGCAGTGGTAGTGGGCACACGGTCCAGGGGACAGAGGCCCAGGGAAACAGGGGAACTGGGAGGGCTGCTGTGCGACAGGGGGGGGACAGGCCCAGGGAACCGACTCTCCAAGAGGCCCTCTCCTCCATCATGGGAGCATACCACTGCTCCCAGGAGACGATGGCTACGGTACTGGCCAGGTTCCAGGAGATCCAGGTACTGCAGGAGGAACAGTACATGGGGTTCAGAGAGGAACTGAGAAACATTAGTTCCGCAATGGGGACCATCGTCGTGGCCCTTAACCAGATAGTCACCACATTGCGGGACCATGTGGCCCCTGTCACTAGCATGGACCAGGAACAGCCTACCACCTCCGCCGGCGCTAGTGGACAGGAGGCCCCCACACAACGACAGGCCACCAGAACCCCACCTCCTGCAGAAGAAGAACCACCCCGCAAGCGGTCCCTGAGATCTCAGAAGAAGACAGAGTAGGATGCCAAGACCCCGCCAGCAAAGGATACCCCCTGATGTCATCCCACTGTCCCACATTGTCACCCTGTCCAAACTTAAACTGCCCCTGCTCCATCCTTCCACAGGCATATGGACAATGCACCTGTGAGACTGAAAACTGGACTCTGCCATTGACATTACTCCACCATCACCCATCACCGTTTAACAATCATGTTCCTAAATTTAGCACTTTAATAAAATCACTTATTGCACTTAAAAAATCTGGAGTCTGCCTGTATTTTGAACAAATGTATTAGACATAACGGTGCCAAAATGTTCAGTTACATTGTGATGACAACATACCACTGTCACACAGCTGTAGTCCATGGGCAAACAAAGCAGAGGTCACGCAGTGGGGCCCACAGCTCTGAAAACGGAAGGGAAAGTCACAACTCAGTTAACAGGAACTGGGGGGAAACACAGACAGTAGAGAGGCAGGAGACTTTAAGTAAATGTAAAATGGCGGGGTTGATTCGTACCTGTGTGCTACTGAAAATACTGTTGTATCACTGTGTCCCTGTTGTCTGTGTCGTCCCCGTCGTCTTCCTCCTCTTCACTCTCCACAGGCTCCACAGCTGCTACAACACCACCATCTGGACCATCCTCCTGCAGGAAAGGCACCTGGCTTTGCAAAGCCAGGTTGTGAAGCATACAGCAGGCCACGATGATATGGCACACCTTCTTTGGTGAGTACATTAGGGATCCACCTGTCATATGCAGGCACCTAAACCTGGCCTTCAGGAGGCCAAAGGTTCTCTCTACAATCCTCCTAGTTCGCCCATGGGCCTCATTGTAGCGTTCCTCTGCCCTTGTCCTGGGATTCCTCACTGGGGTAAGTAGCCACGACAGGTTGGGGTAACCAGAGTCACCTATTAGCCACACACGGTGTCTCTGTAGCTGTTCCATCACATAAGGGATGCTGCTATTTCGCATGATGTACGCGTCATGCACTGACCCAGGGAACTTGGCATTTACATGGGAGATGTACTGGTCAGCCAAACAGACCACCTGGACATTCATCGAATGATAACTTTTTCTGTTCCTGTACACCTGCTCACTTCCACTGGGGGGAACCAAAGCCACATGAGTCCCATCAATGGCACCAATGATGTTGGGGATATGTCCAAGGGCATAGAAATCACCCTTCACTGTAGCCAAATCGCCCACCTCAGGGAAAACAATGTAGCTCTGCATGTATTTCATCAGGGCAGACAACACTCTGGACAAAACCTTAGAAAACATAGGCTGAGACATCCCTGATGATATGGCCACTGTTGTTTGGAATGATCCACTTGCCAAAAAATTGAGTACTGACAGAACCTGCACCAGAGGGGGAATCCCTGTGGGTTGGCGAATGGGGGACATCAGGTCTGGCTCCAGCTGGGCACACAGTTCCTGTATAGTGGCTCGGTCAAGTCTGTATGTCAGTATGACATGTCTTTCTTCCATTGTCGACAGGTCCACCAGCGGTCTGTACACGGGAGGATTCCTCCATCTCCTCGCAAGTCCCAGCGGACGGTGCCTAGGAAGGACAACATGGAGCACAGAGTCAAGCAACCCACAGGTACGTAACCACAGCTTGCACAGTACACGATTCGCTATGCATTGAATGGCTTGTATGATTGGCAATGCAAGGCCTAGGCCTGTGTGACGCAGTAGAAATTAAGCCATGTGGGCCCTTGAAATGGCGGCTGCCTGACCTGTGAAGTGTGACAATGGGATGTGAGGTCAATGCGCTGGCGTGGCACACCGCGGCGGTAGGAGGTCGAAGACCGCGGCGCAAAGCAGCATTGGTTAACATTGAACCCTATGGGTCTCAGGAGCCAATGACGATGTGCGCCAGCGGTCGCGGTACGCACCGCCGCGGTACGCACCGCCGCGGGCGTGACCGCCATTTTCTATCTGCTTAATCACTCGAGACCTGATCATCCACAGGAGAGGACCTATACTGCAAGTGCTGCTGTGACCTCGGTCTGGAAGAGACAATGGCTGCTGCGACTGGGGAAAGGGCCCCTGCCTTCACATCTGAGGAATTGGAGAAACTTGTGGATGGGGTCCTCCCCCAGTATGCGCTACTCTACAGTCCTCCAGACCAACAGGTAAGTACACAGGGAGTACGTTGTATGGGCTATGCCTGTGTTGAGTGGGGTGGATGTAAGATGGTGGGGAGGGGAGCGAATGAGGAATGCAACGCACAACAGATGAGAGCATGTGCCACATGGCAAGGTTGGGGAGGGAGGGCCACTCACATCGACCATGCAGAAAAGTGATGATATTTCTTTTCCCACCCTGTACATGTCACACAGGTCAGCGCCCATCAGAAGATTGACATTTGGCGTGCCATCGCCAAGGACGTCCGGGCCCTGGGGGTCCACAACAGATGGGGCACCCACTGCCGCAAGAGGTGGGAGGACATCCGCCGCGGGAGCAGAAAGACCGCCGAGGCTCTGCTGGGGATGGCCTCCCAACCTAGGAGGAGTGCCACACGGCAATTGACCCCACTGATGTCCCGGATCCTGGCGGTGGCCTACCCCGATTTGGATGGGCGCGTGAGGACATCACAGCAGACACAAGGGGGTGAGTATCAGCACATTCTGCTATATTAGCGCACAGTGGAGGTGTCTGGGTGGGAGAGGGGGGCTGTGGCTATCTCTAGGCCAGGGCGGTTTCCGTAGGCTAGGCCCCTCCGTAAGGCATGGCCTTGTGCCCCCGCCCCCCACCTCTGTAGGGTGCTAAGTACAGCTATCCATGGCCCGGGCTCACCTATGTGTGCATTTGTCGTCCATAGACTTGTAGGCCAAGTCACAATAATTGAGTAGTGTACCCCGAGTGCGCGGCGTAGTGCAGGGGTCTTCTGTGTCTGTCCTCTCCGCCAACGGTGTCGCCAATGCATGAACTCAACATGTCTTTCTTTCTTCTCCCCCCCTTTTTTTTGGTTTTCCTGTTCATGTGTGCCTTAGCATCATCAGGCGGAGGAGAAGTGGCATCGGCGCACGAGGGAGCTGCATCTCACATGGCCCCGGAGGGCCATGCAACCGACTCCGAGTACACCAGTGAGACGGAGGGCGAGGGGAGCTCCACAACGGGGACCCGTGGAGACGTCAGCGACACCGACACGTCCTCAGAAGGGAGCTCCCTTGTGGTGGCGGCAACATCCGTGCCCACCGCAACAACAGGTACAGCCGCCACCCAGCGCACCAGCTCCGCCCTCCCAGCAGCCCCTCCGCGTTGGCCCCGTGCCCGCTCGGCCAGGAAGCCGGGCATCTCCTTCGCCCCAGGCACCTCAGGCCCTGCCCCAGTTATCCCTGCTGCCCTCAGTGCAGAGATCATTGACCTCCTCCAGACGCTCATTGTTGGGCAGTCTACCCTTTTGAATGCCATCCAGGGGGTAGAAAGGGAGGTGCATCGGAGCAATGCATACCTGGAGGGCATTCATTCGGGTCAGGCTGCCCATCAGCGATCGTTCAACGCTCTGGCCTCAGCACTGACGGCAGCCATTGTCCCTGTCTCCAGCCTCCCTCCTCCAACTCCCTCCACCCAGTCCCACTCCCCTGTTCCTCTGCCTATCCCAGACACACCTACAGACCAGCCTGCACACACCTCAACACCCAAGGGCAGCTCATCCAGACATAAGCACCACAGATCACACAAGCATTCACACAAGCAACATCCACATGCAGACATGCCAACAGCCACTGCCTCCTCTGTGTCCCCCTCCTCCTCGTCTCCCTCCTCCCTCCCTGTGACGTCTCCACTCACACCTGCATGCACACCACCATCAGCCAGTACGTCCATCACCAGCACACCCACCAGAACACTCCGCACACGTGCAGTCACCACCCCCACTGCCATTTACACGTCCCCTGTGTCCTCTCCCAGTGTGTCTGTCACCCCCTCTTCCAAACCACACAAACGCAGGCAGCCACCCACCCAACAGCCATCCACCTCACGACAGCCTCCGTCACAAGCACCTGCACCCAAAGACAGCACACTTGACTCTCCTACAACCACATCCTCTTCCTCCACTCCCATACCCACTGAACCTACCTTTCCCATTGCTCCTAAAAAGTTGTTCCTCTCCAAAATTAACC
This sequence comes from Pleurodeles waltl, assembly GCF_031143425.1. NCBI lineage: Eukaryota > Metazoa > Chordata > Amphibia > Caudata > Salamandridae > Pleurodeles > Pleurodeles waltl. The sequence goes on from NC_090446.1 coordinate 147,983,368, forward strand.
TCTTTGCATCACCTGACCCACCCCCTCCATCTCGTAAGAGTCCAAACAGCACCTCAGCCACCACAAGCCCTGCACCTACTAGGACCATCGTTCAGGGCTATTGGAGTCCACCAGCTCCTAGGGCAGGAACATCGGCCAGCAGCAAGGGGACAGCCAGCCCACCCCCTGGGAAAAGAGCCAAAAAAGGGAAGGGCCGGCGCGACAGGCCTGAGACGGCTGCCCCCAGGGACACCACCCTTGCACCGTCACCTGGCACATCCACAAAGGGAGGCAAGGGCCCCAGAGATTCGGCGAAGGAGGGCAAGGGCAGCAGGGCGGACAAGTCCGGCAGCAGGCGAGCTGCCCAGGAGGGCCCCACCAGCCCCATTTCGGGTGTGACGGAGGACACCCACGGGCCCAGGACTCCAGCACAGGAGGGCCCCGCAAGCGAAAGGTCGGATGGCGACTGAGTGGGAATTAATGCCCAGATCTGGTTCCCTAGGAACACAAGACAAGCACCGCTGAACAGGGCCCCGCCAAGACAAGCACCGCTGAACAGGGCCCCGCCAAGACAAGCACCGCTAAACAGGGCCCTGCCGTGAGAAGCACAGCTGAACAGGGCCCCGCCAAGACAAGCCCTGCTGAACAGGGCCCAGCCAAGACAAGCACCGCTGAACAGGGCCCCGCCGTGAGAAGCACCGCTGAACAGGGCCCCGCCGTGAGAAGCACCGCTGAACAGGGCCCCGCCGTGAGAAGCACCGCTGAACAGGACCCCGCCAAGACAAGCACCGCTGAACAGGGCCCCGCCAAGACAAGCACCGCTGAACAGGGCCCCGCCGTGAGAAGCACCGCTGAACAGGGCCCCGCCGTGAGAAGCACCGCTGAACAGGGCCCCGCCAAGACAAGCACCGCTGAACAGGGCCCCGCCAAGACAAGCACCGCTGAACAGGGCCCCGCCGTGAGAAGCACCGCTGAACAGGGCCCCGCCGTGAGAAGCACCGCTGAACAGGGCCCCGCCGTGAGAAGCACCGCTGAACAGGGCCCGCCAAGACAAGCACCGCTGAACAGGGCCCTGCCGTGAGAAGCACCGCTGAACATGGCCCCGCCGTGAGAAGCACCGCTGAACAGGGCCCCGCCAAGACAAGCACCGCTGAACAGGGCCCCGCCAAGACAAGCACCGCTGAACAGGGCCCCGCCATGAGAAGCACGGCTGAACAGGGCCCCGCCGTGAGAAGCACCGCTGAACAGGGCCCCGCCAAGACAAGCACCGCTGAACAGGGCCCTTCCTGTCAAGCACCGCTCCGCTGGGCACCGCCGTCTCTGAACTGCTCCGCTGGGCCCTTCCTGTCAAGCACCACTCCGCTGGGCCCTTCCTGTCAAGCACCGCTCCGCTGGGCACCGCCGTCTCTGAACTGCTCCGCTGGGCCCTTCATCTCAAGCACCGCTCCGCTGGGCACCGCCGTCTCTGAACTGCTCCGCTGGGCCCTTCATCTCAAGCACCGCTCCGCTGGGCCCTTCCTGTCAAGCACCTCTCCGCTGGGCACCGCCGTCTCTGAACTGCTCCGCTGGGCCCTTCATCTCAAGCACCGCTGGCCCATTGGCAGGGCCGGATCTGTGTCGGGCAGGGCTTCACGAAGCACTCTGGCCAACATGCCTCCTCCATAACCAGTGGTGTCTGTAATCCACCTGATGGACTGTGGCTTTGCACTCCCCAGGATGGTACAGTGGGCAATCCACCCACTGTAGAGACTTGAGAGACTGTGGCTTTGCACTCCCCAGGATGGTACAGTGGGCATGGAGGCCCCTCGTGGATCTGGTGTCGTGGACTCATGTGGCTGAGGTGCCCCCCCTTCCCTTCCCCCTGAGGTGCCTGTGGTTTTATTATCTGTTGCCCCAGCAGTGTTCTCTCCAATGGAATCGGGTCTCGTGTGTGGGCTTTGCCCATGTGTTTATGCACATTGGCCCACGAACAATGGAAGGTAGCCAATATGTGCCGGACTTTTGGACTATGTATATATTGTTCATGTTGTAATATATTTATTTTATATATTTCATATTTCACTTAACTTCAAATATGCTATAATATACTTCAATTTTAATGATCATTTTATTTTGTCTTTGCATTATTCCGGGGGGTCTGGGGGGTGTCACTCTGACTTGTTGCTCTGCATTGGTGTGTAGGGATTTGGGGGGGGGGGTCGCGTATGTGTGTGCCCGTAACCTTTTCTCCTCCCCCCTCCCCTGTGTCGTAGGTGCAGTACTCACTGTTGTCTTCTGCGCCGGCATTCATGCTCCTGGTAGAGGAGCAGGAAGACAATGGCTGGTAGGATGTTTAATTCGGGTTCCATGCTGTCCAGATTCCTCGTGCAGTGTGTATAGGTGAGCGTTTTCCCATTCGTAGTCTGTTTCTGCCGTGTTTTTATTGGCGGGGCTCCCGCCCTGGAAAAGGTGGCGGATTGGTGGGTCGTGATAGTGTGGGCGGTACATTGTCTGCCGCCTGTCGGTTGGCGGTGACCGCCGCGCTGTTTGTTTGTCCCGCCGTGGCGGTCGGAGTGTTAAAGTGGCGGGCTGTGTTGGCGGTTCCCGCCAGGGTAAGAATTCCATTTTTTTTACCGCCTGCCTGTTGGCGGGTTGGCCGCCGCTTTAACACCGACCGCCAGGGTTGGAATGACCCCCTATATGTGGTCTGTCTGTCAAACTTACAGTTTGCCCGCTCCATTTAGAAGCACCAAGTTTCTGACTTCAAAGTCTGAGCGAGCTCTGCAGCAAAAAACATTGACTGAAAGACTGTCCACCACAAGGTCATCTGTCATTGTATGTCAGAACATCTTACCTGCTTAGGCAGTCATTCCCATGAATGTTCTTCCCGACTGAAACTGCCAGGGGAAGTCTTGTGGTCCCGAAGAGGAAAAAATAATTACGCCTTTGCACTGGGAGAAAATTAGTTTTAGGGGACTGTTTGTGCAATAGAAAAAATGCAGACTCACAGGCAAACATGGCAGCCAAGGTTTCCATTTTGTCGACAAGGCTTATGCTGCACCAGAGGAAGAACTTTTTCAAAAAGATCCTGGCTATGTTAGATGGGATGTCTAAGCACGGTAGATGGGTTGTAGCAGGGTTGCTGAAGGTGATGGCCTCTGCTGACATTGGGCCTTAGAGGACTGCCTACCAGAGTGATGCTAAAAGTAGGGCCTGGGGGCAGTATATGGTCCTCCTGATCTTACTATGGCCCACTGGGCAACAGCAGCACAGGGCAGCTGTTTACTCGACTCAGAACTAGCATTAAAAAGATGTTAAACAGGAAAGCATGTACTTAAAGGTTAATTAAAGTTCAATAAAATAAGTAATTAGGCTATCCTGCACTGCTTAATTTTAGGAACACCTTCATTTTTAAAGACATCTTGCAGCAAAACAGTAAAAATATGATAAAGTCTCTTCAAAATTCATAACGTGTATTTCATTTAATGTGCGTTTCACTTTGTACATCAGAATATAACAGCGCATTAAGAGCTATTTATTATAAGTGGTAGTTTTCAAACATGAGCTTAGAAATGTTCTTTCTTCCCCACAACTTGACAACAATGCCAGTAGTGAACTAAGAGGCAAGTCAGTTGTTATGTGCACTATTTGGGAGGCCTAGGTTCCTATTATACATGAGCAACATTAGTATTTCTTACACTAAAAACAGAAGAAGGTTTTCTAAAGCGCACATCCTGAAGTCATGTATTTCGAGGACCTCTTATATGTGATCATAAAGAAAAAGGAGGGAAAGTAAAATAAAACACTTGCCTAGGATTACACAATTTGATTAAGTGGGGAAGCCGGGATTAATCCCAGACTTTCTGATCTCACAGTGTATAATTTAGCTGCTAGATGTATATGCTTCGCTTTTCCTACACCCACCTTAACGCAAAGGCTTCCCCTCCCCAATTCCCTGACTGAAACCCTGCTGACATTAATGTGGCCTTTGGTGACATCACAGAGTAAACCTTTTGGCCCCTGGGGAAATGTTTGGGAGTACCCATGGCCTACCATAACCCAAATAATCTCTATGTATTTACTAACATTATTCACAGGTAAATACAGAAAGGAAAAAACAAAGAAACAGGAAGAAGCATTCTGAAAGACACTGGATTACAGACTTGGGGTCTTATTTACAAGCCCCTCGCGCCTCCGGCGCATCACTTTTTCCCATATAAACAGTGAGGCACCAGCGGTGCAAGGGCTTGTAAATAAACCTCTTGATGTAAAATTCCGAAACTCCCCCCAACCAGGCAAATACATTTAGGAGCATATTTACAAACCGTTTGCGCCTCCTTGCGCCACATTAGCGTTATTTGTTTTTACACAAAAGGGGCATTAGATAGGCATTTCTGATGCACCATATTTACAAAGTTACTTTATAATCCCTTGCGCCACATTCTGCCTGCCCCAGGCATGCAAGGGGAGCGACGTTCTGTTGCTGGGAGGCCTGAACAAAATGACGCAGTGAAATTTACAAATTTTCACTGCGCCATTTTTTACATCATTTTTAATGCCTGCTCAGAGCACAGAGCAAACGTTAGAATGATGCACCCATTATGTTTAAGGACCTCCCTGTGCTTTGCGGCACTAGTGTCAAAAATGTTGACACTAGTGAAGCAAAGTGCCACAATAGCATCAAAAATGTTGACACTATTGTGCTAACGACCACCATGGTGTGCCGTATTGTAACTACGGCACAACCGTGGTGTCATTAGGTGGCGGTAGGGGGGAGCAAAAAAAGTGGCACTTCATCTATAATGCACCACTTTCATGTAATTATGCCCCTCACTGTTATCTTAGTACGCAACAGTCCTTTACCTGCGGTGGACACGCCCACTTGGAAGATTTTAATTCTGTCCTCATAGCTCAGACTGGCAGCCTACAGCCTGACTTAATAACTCCCTGGGCAGCGTGTAGTCTTGGCTTGCAGATGTAATAACCTGTGAAGATTTTTAAACTTTGCAAGATAGAACCTGGTTTGCTTTTCTAAATCTCTCTTATTTTATCCTTATATTAACTGTCTTCTAGTTTCAAACCCGTTTTTTCCAGATCCCATGGGATCGGCGGTCACATTTCATGAGATCATGCACATATTTTCTTGGTTAATCCCTCTCTGTAAAGTGAATGATCTCAGTCATGAGTACATTAAAGGATGACACTGTGCTAAGGCCTTATGACTTCCCGGCTACTCTTTTCAAGGAATTCTCTCTCTATCTCCCTCTGGTTCTTTCGCTCTTCTTATAATCCTCTGTGTAGCAGTTATCACCTTACTTAAACTTTGAACTATTTACAGATTTTTTTCAGCATATTTAGATGTCAGATATTCACTGTGGTATTAGAAAGTTCTCTTGTACATACCCAGAATAACAAACCAGGCTCAGGAAGGGTGAAAGACCCCCATCTTCCCCACATATTAACAATTAAGTCACAAAACCCTCTTCTCTCTCGACGCTGCGTGGCACTCGATGCAGAAAAGAATGATGAAGGCAAGACCCCAACCCATCTTCCAATATGATGTCCCCTGTTTTTCTAAAAGACATGGGGGAACAAAACAGGGATGATCTCTTTAACAATGTTCTAATTTCTCAAGTAATTTATCCAAACTAAACCACAGAATCCCTTTATTCATAGCTGAACTTTTCAACCAATAATTTGTAGGCAAATGGCATTATGGTTTCCTAGCAGTATCCTCTACATTCTCAGGTACTTAGGGGCATATTTATAAGCCCCTAACGCCACCCTGCGCCACATTAGCGTCATTTTTTATGCTAATGTGGCCCAACGAGGCCAAAATCCTTGCGCCACATTTATAAAGTGGTCCAATGCATGCACTGCGCCACTTTGTAACCCTTTGCGTTACATTATGCCTGCGCTAGGAATAATGAATGGAAAGGGGGCATTCCCCTCTTAGCGGAGCCGAACAAATGGTGCTAGAAAATCTAACAGATATCCTTGTGTCATTTTCACGCCACTCAGGCGTTAAAAGGGGGCTTACATTTTTTATAATGGGCCGCTATGTACTCTGCAGGAGTAGCACCAATATTTTGGCACTACTCCTGCAGAGTACATCAATAACATCATGAAAAATGACGCTATTGCCCCCTACCCTGCGCCATGGTGCGCCATATTTTAAATACGGCGCACCCATGGTGGCAGTAGGGGGGGCAGTAAAGGGCGCAAGAAAATTTGAGCTGCACACAGTGCAGCACCACTTTTCTTAAATATGCCCCTTAGGTACTTGCAAAACCACACTCAGCACAAAATACGAGGCAATTTCCCAGCGTCTGTGTGCATTGTTTGGGCACATTGTCCTGGAAGCTCATTGACACGGCAGCTAATTATCCTCATATCTGCTCTCTGAGATGTTACTTCTCTCCTGAAATGTCCAACCATAGAGGCCTAGGAACCAAAACGGAAACGGAAACTGGAAGTACAAATTGGGTTTCTATCAGAATCCTGTGCTATGACGTAGTGCCCGAGCTGTTTCTAAATCCGATGCTTGAATACGCCGCGATGCTCCGCTCTAAGCAGTTTGGTCATAAGCGTGGACAGCGGCAGCAGTTGTGTGAAATCCTGTTACTATGAAGCTGATCCACCTTGCCATGGAAATATTTCCAGCCCTGATAAGGTTTATCATTTTATCGAAGATTAGACCTGTATGTTGGTGTTCTACCACAGCAGTGAAGTTAAAATGTTGAAGTGCAGACCTATTGGCTTCCAACATACTATCAAGGTAGGCAGATGTGAAGCTAATAATAGTACATTTATACCTCCCTGTGTATGCTTACCGTGAAGATAATTTGCCATACAACCATTATATTCCGTATAGAGCGGGGATCCCCATCGTCAGTGCCAGTTGGCGTGCACAGCTCCCCACTCTTCCCTTGGGGTTATGATCAGAAGCTGGTAATTGCCCCTTTTCCTGCTCGTCCATGGTTTATTCTTATTTTCTTTCCATGCTCAAGAAGCTAATACTGCTTATTGTGCACAAGGGCAGCTATCTGCTTGCACACATCAAGGGGGATATTTATGAAAAGTGGTGCTGCACTCGGTACCCCTTAGCACCCCCCTAATGCCACCATGGTAGCACTGTATTTATAACACGGCGCACCATGGCGGTAGTTAGGGTGATTAGCGTCATAATTTGTGACACTAGTCCAGCGCTTTGCAGGACTAACATCACAAATTATGACGCTAATCCTGCAAAAAGCACCCAGAGGCCCATTGTAATCAATGGGAGCCTATTTTTAAAGCCTGCACTTAGCAGACGTTAAAAAATGCTGATAAAAATAGCAGAAAGGAATCTCATAGATTCCTCTGCGCTATTTTTATGCCCCCCCCCCACCGGAATGCCCCCCTTGCATACATTATGCCTGGCCCAGGCATAATGTGGCGAAAGGGATTACAAAGCAGCGCAATGCAAGCATAGCGCCACTTTGTAAATATGGCACGTGGGAAATGCCACCTTAAAGCCACATTCACGTCAAAATAAATGCCGCAAATGTGGTGCAAGGTGGCACTAGGGGCTCATAAATATGCCCCGTAAGGTGCTGTGCTGAGTACACTTTCATATATGACCGTCAGTGAATCCCATATCAAATTTCTTGCACCACATGCAATATTACCCTGCTATTTTACACAATGTGTTTTGTGAATGGATTACTCTATAATGCTGGAGCCTGCTTGGAGTATTTATATTTGTGTTTTTTTCACATTGAAATTCAACAAGATATTTAAATTAAAAAAACACATTTGAGTGACCAACTTCTTCCCAATTCCTTAACGAATTCTGTACACAAAGTGGACTTTTAATAAAACAAACCTGCTGTGCTGACTCTCCTTCATTCGTGCATCACAGCAGAGGTGCATCATAATCCTCACCCCGAACCAGATTCCCTTCTGGACCCAAGTCTCTTCCAATACACACATAGAAGGGAAACCGGCAGAATCTTGAATAATTTAACTGGGATTGTTGAGGGTTAACTAAAAGTAGAACGCTGACCGCCCTCTTAAACCATACCTTTGCCTGGCACTATATTGTTGCACAAACCAGCGATGGGTTCCTTCCCTTTTATGCAAGGAGTATGAATTACAGGTGAAAATTACTTTTGCCTGTCCTTTTACCAATACTAAAGGTAAACGGAGAGCCTGAAACATGTTTGATATGCTCCCATAGGTTAGTTATCATATTTAAATCATTTTTTATCTAGAAATGATTGTGAACAGGGGACCATGAGACCTTCATGTTCTGAGATGACTCTTCTTGTCACTCTCCACCCACCCACATTTTTCTCATTCGCCCCAGACTACTAATGTTTTCAACATACTGTTCATCAAAAACAGAGATGTTTTAAGCCGTGGGCATAGTGGGCAATGGCCCAGGACCCCCACCTTCCATCGAGCCCCTGGGAGATTTCTCTCTCTCTCACTTTTATTTCTCTCTCTTCTTTCACTCTGTCTGTCTACCTTTGCTTCACACCTCTTCTTTTTCTCTGTCATCTTAAGGAGCATTGGAGTCATTGGCAATATATGTTTCACCTGTTTGTGTGAGCCTGTTTTTGAAAGTTTAATTTACAAATCAATATTATTTTGCATCATTCAGTCTCGAATTAACAAATAGAAATGGGTAGCAAAATTCTATTTGTTCTGAAGTGGGGCCCCAAAATATGTCTTGTCAGGGGGTCCCAAAAAGTCTTACTATGACACTGGAATACACACTTCCTCATTCTGCAAACGAGTCATATTAATTTTGAAAAATGTATTGAAATCTTTTAAAAACTAAAGGTAGAAAGGTGAATTAAACACCAACTTACAACGCAACACACTTTTATCAATTGCTGACTGTTGGATCTGGCCCTTTTTACAGGGTCATCCCCAAACTTTTGGCCTTCTCCCTCCTATTTTTTAATGACTCTTTTTGTTGACGTTAGGACTCTGAGCACTTTACCACTGCTGATCAGTGCTAAGGCGCATGTGCTCTCCATTCTAAACTTGGTATGAATGGCTTGCACCTAATTGGCACATTTGATTTACCTATTAGTCCTTTACACAGTGGTATCCCTTTTACCCAGGGCCTGTAAATTAAATGCTACTAGTGGGCCTGCAGCGCAGCTTGCTTCACACACAAATGTAGCCTATCTGATGGAGACTTCTAGTTGCAGATTCCTTACCTTTTAATTTCCCTAAGCATCAGACTGGATCCGGAAATTTTTCTTCGAGCAGTACCTCTGTGCGCCGTCAGGTGGCATCGGTCGACTCCGTGGGCGTCGTTGGCATCGTTTTCGCTGTGATGACGTTGCGGTCGTATGTAGGCGCCTCCCCGGCACACTGACGTCAGTTCTTTTCTTCCCGCACCAGCCTACGCACAGATCCGGGGGAAGAGCTACCTCAGTCATTTTTTGACTACGTCAACACTTTTGTCGAAGTTTTTGATGAGTTTGTGGATGCATCAAGGGATGTCCCACAAGACCGGATTCAAGCTCTGCGACTCCTGTCACCGAACTATGTCGGTGACGGATCTGCACCTCGTGTGTCTTTGGTGCCTGGAATGCAATCACAACCCGAAGTCGTGCTCCGAGTGTCAAACCATCAACCCGAAAGCTTTGAGGGAGCGGTCCCTAAAGCTCATGGCAGCCCAACACTCGACTCTGCGGCGCTCACGGTCTCTTCGAGAGGAAGGTATCGAGATCGGCCATGGAGTCACCACCATTCCTCATCCTCCAAGTCATCAGGACATGCGGGTCACAAAAAGAAGAAATCGAAGAAGGACAAGTGTTCTTCGACTTCAACCCGTCGCTCAGATGACGCCACGCGGGAAGAGCATCGGTGCTCTAGGCCTCTGTCATCGGAGCCTTCATCTGGGTCGGCTCCACGCTTACCCAACTTCCCTGGGAGCCGGAGCCACCCCTGCCCAGCTTATAGAATCTCATGAAGCAATGCGACTCATTTTTGGGCAGCCCGACCCACCTTCGGAGCCCCCGGGCATAGGTGAGTCGGTGGGGGCCCCCTCGGGTTCAAAGTCGTTGGCTTCGTCCACGGCTCTGGAGGGTCCCTCCGTATCCAATCGCGGATCCGTCCCGATGCCGGTCATGGCATGGCGACCTTCCCTGGCATCGTGTCAGACGTCGACACTCCCGATGTCGGTTGGGCCCGCAATCGATGTTGATCCCATCCTCATACCCGACAACCTGGAGCTGGAACAACGTCAATCAACGCTGATTCTGTTCTCTATGGGCTCTCCTGGGCCCAGGGTTGATCCAGACCCTTATTCTTGTGGGTATGGACACAGGGAGTGTATGGAGGGGATGCTGGACCCTTTAGAATACCAGCTTGCCCCCCAAATGGACTGGGTGCAGGATTTGGGTGATGCCAGTGGTCTAGACACCTCCCCTGACACTGGTATGCTCTCTCCTCCTACCGAGGAGGGTGCTTATAATTCCATGGTGGTGGAAAGGGCGGGTAAAGTCCTGGACCTCGAGCTACCTTCTGTGGAGGTTAGGCCTAATATCCTAACCGACGTGCTTCAGTCGGGGTCTTCCTCTTCCAAGCTCCTTCTTCCCCTTAATGAAGAACTGACCAACGTCCTTTTGGGTACTTGGTCCAGACCCAGCACTGGGGCTCCTGTGAATAGGTCAATTGCCTGCCGCCGTCGCCCTGCGCCGTCAGACCCAAAATTCCTCACCCAACACCCCATGCCTGAGAGCCTTGTCATCCAGGCTTCTTCTTCATCTGGCGCATTCCCTGCCGCACCCCCGGATAGGGAATCCAAAAGGCTGGAAGAAGTTGTTTTCTTCCAACAGTCTAGTGCTGCGGTCCGTGAACACTGCATACTATTTAGGCCGCTATTCCCATACTTTCTGGGATACGGTCGCGCAAGTGCTGCCTAGAGTTCTGGAGGAGGCCCGGACTATCCTTTCCCAAGCCGTAACAGATGGGATGGATACAGCAAAGTTTATGATTTGTTGTGGACTGGATACGACCAACTCTCTGGGCTGATCGGTTGCATCAATGGTGGCGTTGAGACGCCACTCCTGGCTGAGAACATCTGGCTTTTCAGGGGATGTCCAACAATCCTTGATGGACATGCCCTTTGATGGCACACGTCTCTTCGGAGACAAGGCGGGCTCGGCGCTAAATCGCTTTAAGGATTCCCGAGCCACGGCCCGGTCCCTTGGGCTTGCGCCAGCTCCTAGACCCCAGCAATCCACCTTTCGCCCCTTTTGTGGCTACGGAAGGGGCACCCAACCCTCTCCTTTCCCCCCTGGCCATTGACCCGCGCATGCCAGGGGGTCGCCCAGTCCATCCCCACCCCCTCCTCAGCTTCCAAACCTTTCTAGTCCGTGAGTACACCAGGAGCCTGTTGGCGGCAGGATTCGCCATCACTTGCGCCAATGGCAATCCATTACCTCGGACAGGTGGGTTCTCCCTCCCCTTCAAGACACTTCCTCAAGCCAGGCCACCTACATACAATCAGATATCGGAGGACCATATGGTGCTTCTCCGTGAGGAAGTCCAAGCCCTTTTGGCCAAAAGAGCTATAGAGAGGGTTCCGTTGCCAGAAGTAGGTTGTGGTTGCTATTCCTGGTGCCAAAAAAGGACAAAAGTCTTCAGCCTATATTAGATCTTCGGTCCCTCAATCTCTTCCTCAAAAAGGAGAAGTTCAAAATGTTGACATTGGCTCAGGTCCTATCTGCCCTGGATCCCAGAGACTGGATGGTAGCATTGGACTTGCAAGATGCATCCTTCCACATACTTCCACATTCCCGTCTTGTGGCCCACAGACGTTACCTACGATTCGTGGTAGGTCACGAGCACTTTCAGTTTACCGTGCTTCCCTTTGGCCTTACCAGTGCCCCTCAGGTGTTCACGAAAGTGATGGTAGTGGTGGCAGCTCATCTGCGCAGGTTAGGGGTCCCAGTCTTCCCCTACCTTGACGATTGGCTGTTGAAGGCGAACTCGCCCCAGACAGTCATCTCCCACCTCCAGACTACGGCGAACCTTTTGCATACGCTGGGGTTCACTATCAACGTGCCAAAGTCACACCTGACTCCTTCTAAGATGCTCCTTTCATCGGAGCTGTTTGGGATACAGTGCAGTTTCGGGCATATCCTCCCGAAAAGCGAGTCCAGTATATTCGGGCTATAATACCGATGTTTCTGTCCTGGATTTCCGTGAGAATGACTCTGAGGCTGCTGGGCCTCATGGCCTCCTGCATCCCGCTGGTTCAAAATGCCAGATGGCATATGTGGGCTCTGCAGTGGGACCTGAAGTTCCAGTGAGCGCAGCATCAGGGGAATCTCTCCGACAAGGTCCAGGTCTCTGAAGGAACTGCGAGAGACCTGCAGTGGTTGTTAACGAATCAGGATTGGGTCAAGGGCAGATCCCTCTCCTTTCCCCAAACAGATCTTACAGTCATGACAGATGCGTCACTCCTGGGACGGGGCGGCCACATGGGAGAGGCGGCGATCAGAGGCCTCTGGTCTCCAGCGGAAACCGGGCTCCATATAAATCATCTAGAGCTCCGAGCGATTCGACTAGCATTGAAAGCATTCCTTCCCTCTCTCAAGGGAAAAGCAGTGCAGGTGTTCACAGACAACACCACCTCCATGTGGTATTGCAACAAAGAAGGCGGAGTGGGCTAGTGGACCCTTTGTCAAGAGGCCCTTCACCTCTGGACTTGGCTGGAACATCAGGGCATTTCGCTGGTGGTTCAACACCTGGAGGCTCCTTGAATGCCAGAGTAGACGAACTCAGCCGATGATGCGTGGTCAATCACAAATGGCATCTCCATCCGAACGTGGCACAAGGTTTCTTCCTGCAGTGGGGAACACTTTTGTTAGATTTGTTCGCCTCCGCAGAGAATGCTCAATGTCAGCTGTTTTGCACATTGGAGTTTCCAAGGCAGAACTCGCTCGGCGACGCTTTTCGTCACGAGTGGAATTCAGGCCTCCTGTATGCCTTTCCGCCCATACCACTTCTGCCCAGAGTTCTGAAGAAGATCAGTCAAGACCTGGCCCAAGTAATGCTGGTGGCTCTGGACTGGGCGTGAAGAGTGTGGTATCCCGAGCTGTTGAACATGGCCATAGCTCCCCCGATTAGACTGCCCCTTTGGGAGGATCTTCTGTCGCAGCAGCAGAGGGTGGTCCTCCACCCGAACCTATCAGCTCTGCAGCTTCATGCGTGGATATTGAGCGGCGACAATTGACGTCTTTTGACCTACCACCCGAAGTCTGTGATGTTTTCTTGGCAGCCAGGCGTCCCTCAACCAAAACTGTATGTGCCTGTTGTTGAAAGAAATTTATGACATTGTGCATTGACAAATCTGTTGATCCTCTATCTACTCCTCTTTCTCAAGTTCTTCTCTTTATTCTTTCCTTTGCCCAGCAGGGTTCCTCCTTGGGCACTCTTAAGGGATATCTTTCTTCTGTCTATGCTTTCTTGAGGTTACCAGATCAGCCTTCCTTATTTAAATCTCCTATAGTTGGGAGGTTTCTTAAAGGCCTCACTCATGTCTTTCCTCCTATCCCATTTATCATGCCCCAATGGGATCTAAATCTGGTATTGGCATACCTTATGTGTACTCCGTTTGAGCTGCTTCACAACTGCCCTTTACGGCTCTGAGCTATCAAGACTGTCTTCTTAGTTGCCATTGCTTCTGTCAGCAGAGTAAGTGAGCTCCAGGCCCTGTCAGCTAAGCCTCCTTTTCTGGCCATACTTCCTGACAACGTGGTGCTTCACATGATGGCTTTTTTCTACCTAAGGTAGTGACACCCTTCCATGTCGGACAGTCTATCACCTTGCCTACCTTTTATGCACCCCAACAGCCCTCTCATGAAGATGAGAGACTCCACCGTCTGGACCCAAAAAGAGCGTTGGCATTCTATCTTGATAGTACCAAAGACTTCCAGGTGGACAATCAACTCTTTGTGGGATATGTGGGTGCAAAGAAGGGGAAGGCGGTGTAGAAGAGGACCATTTCATGATGGGTACTCTAATGCAACAAAATGGGCTATGCTCTGGCTAAAAAACAACCTCCCGAAGGTTTGTGAGCTCACTACACCAGAGCTACTGCTGCTACCACAGCGTTAGCACAGGTGTTCCAGTCCTTGACATCTGTTAGGCAGCGACGTGGGCATCTCTGCACACTTTTACCAAACACTACTGCCTAGACAATCAGGTCCGAAGGGACGGCTTCTTTGGCCGTTCGGTCCTGCAGGACTTCTTGGTGTGATCTTGGTTCACAGCCCACCATCGGGAATTGTATTGTTCAGGTATCTATTCAAAGGTAAGGAATCTGAAACTAGAAGTCCCTATCAGATGTAGAAGTTACTTACCTTCAGTAACAACATATCTGGTAGAGACCTGTTCTAGTTGCAGATTCCATACCGACCCGGTCATCCTCCCCGCACTGCAAACTGATTTCTAGGGACAGGAACTTCCCCTTAAGGGCCCTAGTTTTGGCGCACCACTCTCGGTGTTCTTCATGGCTCCATGCTACTGGCTTGGAAAGTCGTGGAAAGTCGTGAAAAGAAACTGACGTCAGCACACCGGGGTGGTGCCTATATACGACTGCGACGTCATCACGGCTAACACGACAACAGTGACCCCCACAGAGTCGACCGACGCCACCTGACGGCGCGCAGAGGTACTGCTCGAAGAAAAATCTCCGGATCCAGTCTGACGCGTAGGGAAATTCAAAGGTAAGGAATCTGCAACTAGAATATGTCTCTGCCAGATATATATCGTTACCGAAGGTAAGTAACTTGTACTACAAGCCTGTCTCAGGCCTGCTTCCGCAGAGCCTGTGTGCGCAGTTTACTGCCACAGGGACCTGGCATCTAAATTTACTTGCCAGGCTTGGAACTCCCCTTTTACTACATATAAGTCACCCCTAAGGTAGGCCCCAGCTAGCCCTATGGGCAGGGTGCTGTATATGTAAAAGGTAGGACATATGTCTTTATGTACTACATGGCCTAGTAGTGACAAACAGCCCACTACTGTGAGCGCTGCCCCTCTGATAGGATTGCATTGAAAATGCCCTAACATATGTCTAAGTGATATTGTCTGATCTGTGAGGGGTGGCATAGGCATGTTTGGTATGGTGGGAATGGTAGTTAGAAATGCTGCATACTGGTGTAGGTGGATTTTTTATTACCATTATAGAAAGGCTACATTTAGAAAGTGAGCATTTCTCTATGCTTATGACTCTGTTGTCTTGCAGCTTGCCTCGGTGCTCTTTGTACACACTTTTCAGACAGCCTGCACACAGGGAGGGTGGAGGTGTCACAAGAGTGCATCTGCATACTGAATGGTCTTCCTGTGCTGGGAGAGGTAGAGGCAGGGCACACCTTCATGTGTAAAGGCTGTGCTCTGGCCTCACACAAAGGGCTGATTTACCCCATAGTGATGTCTGGAGCCAGTGCTGGAAAAGAAGGGGACATCTCTGGAACCGGCTAGTGCTGGTTGGAACCCCTTCTCCCCCTTTTGTGGAGGCTGCGCCAAATGAGTATAAGCGCAGGGAGCTGTCCCCCACATTCTTAGACATCGCATAGACCTGGAACCAGAAGCTACACCTGAGGACTGTGGTGCTACCAGGAAGGAACCACCACCTGGACTCCTGCACTTGTGGCCCTGGACTGCTGCTTGTAACTGTGGATCTGTAGAGGGTACTACCACTTTGCCTGGCTGCCTTTTATGCTGACCTTCTGCTGCTTTCCCTGCATCTAAGGCCCCCTCAGTTGTCTCCAGGGGTTGGGTGGTGTGCCCCTTTCCACCCTGTTTTCTACTTGGTAGTGCAAGGTGCGTGCTACAATCCGGAGAAACTAGAGTGAGAAGCGCTCTTCAAGCTACTCAGTACCTCCGTACCTCGTGTCACAACTCTGTCCTGTGCTGGTAGCATGGGGAGTCGTTATTGCTAGAACGATCGAGGCGTGCACTGCCTGGTGCCCCCGGGGCACAAGCAGGCACCCACTTTTGAGGCCCGTAATCGATGCGGCCCGAGCCACACTCCGAAGACAACTGACCGAATCTGCTTCGTATGCTGGAGGGGGAGCGGGAGAAGTCTCCCCGTCGATGTGGAGGGTGTGAGGGCCCTTCCCCTCCTTTGGCAGAGTGATGCGCTTTGTGTTGACAAGCCCCCGCGGCCAGAAGCTCACCTCGAAAATACCTCCTCTTGAAGAGGCGAATTACATTATTGGAAACCTCACCCAGCACACTTGATCTCCAGGAAGGAGGAGATAATGGAGGAGGTCTCCCCATCATAGAGGGAGAGGCCTGTACTGAGGAGTCGTGGCCCCTGAGGTGCTCCCTGACCCCGGATGGAGCCAGGAGAGACAGAGCAACAGTTTATGTGCCAGACAAGGGCCCGAGCCTGGAAGCTCATCCGGAATACTGCATTATGCTAAGTAGGGGCACCAGTAAAGAGGCACCAGTCCTCCAAAGATCAAGGCAGTAGGGAGCCGCATTGCTTTGGTGCCACTTGTGGGATCCTTGAGGAAAAGGATCACACACTTCCTGGGGGTCCACGAGATCCCGTAGGGGCCCCGGTGGAGTGTGGTATTTTCAATGTGGTGACCCTGCAAAAGGAGCGAGGTCGCTGCTCCGCACATAGGATCTACCGAAGTGACTGTAAGAGGAGTGCAGGAATTCCTGTGATGACGATGTGGGTTTTCACCCCCCACCTCCTGCAAATGAAATGCGGGGTTTCATGGTGAGAACCTCATGCAGGGGGTGCTTGGGGGTGATCCCTTTCTGTTCTGCCTTTCCTTATGGAGATGGCTGGCCTCTCTACTTAGGATACTAGTTATGCCCTGACAGATTACCTTGTTTTTCCTGATTACTTCTGACAAATGTGTCTCAGGTTTGGCATTGCATGTATGGGGACAGTAACGTTTTAGGACAGGCTGTGCCAGATGGGAATGTTTAATTTTATGCGCTTTTGAGGCAATGTCTTGGAATCTCTGTTAATACGTTATCCTTCTGTGTATTTTTTGTGACAACGACAACCTGATTACTGCTTGTGTTGCAGAGTACCAGCAACCTATATGTTTACCTGTGTGATGTTCTGACAACTGCTTGTGTAGTTTTACTGATACATGTTGTGTTTGGTCTTATGATGATCTATGCAATACAGTTTATTTTTATATAACTTTTTGTTGTGTTTCTTATGTTGTGTATTCATTGTGTCACCTGTGTTGTGTGTGTTGTGCAAACGCTTTACACATTGCCTCTGGGATAAGTCTTACTGCTCGTGCCAAGCTACCAAGGGGGTGAGCAGGGATTATCTTGGGTGTGTAACCCTGTCACACTGACTAGAGTGGTGGGTTCTGCCTGGTTGAGGTGCATACCCCAGCCAACCAGAAACCCCATTTCTAACACTGACGTGCTGGCGGATCTTTGACATTGACTCTTCACCCACACAATGTCTGGGAATTTGGATCAGCCTTTCAATTACTTCACTTTATGTCAATACAGTCTTCTCTTTGCAGATTGGATCAGTTTCTTTTCCAAATTACCTGAAAGAAATCACAAAAATTCTAAAACACTCACAGGCCTAATAACCCTAAGGAGTCTCAAGGAATCTGCTAAACACTCAAAAGTCTTGTAAAGTAAAGGTTGAGAGAAAAATTGAACACCAATCTAAAACACTGCTTGCCCCCATCAATTGCAGACAAGCAACTGTGAGGTTATGTGTACTTTTCACCAACCTTGCATCTGTGAATTTGGAGGGCCTTCCTTTGACTTCAAAATAATTTTCATTAATATATTCTTCCTCTGTTACCAAACCGGTTTAGTTTTCCAACAACCTCAAACGAATCTCAGTAATTCTTTAACACTCACAATATTCACACGACAGAATAACCCTTCTTGACAATCTACTTTATATCCAGCCTGCACACACATACTTTCAGCATATCAAAGGCTGAAATCTTCCTATATACAAAGTCAAATGTATCTCTGTAAAATCCATACACATCAACATAATCATCCCGCTAAGTTCCACAAACAAAATATACACGACTGCAATTAATTCCTAAAATTCTTCACCCACAATATCACCCTCATTAGGAACTCAATAACTGTGCTAGACAAAAGATTCAGACATATGCTCAACCAGACTATAAAACATGGCTTGGACAATATTTTCTTTGATCACCGAAACAGAACTAACATTATTCAAAATCTAAAGCCAGCTCCATCTACTGAAAACATTATTCCGTCAAAAATAATTAACAAAAAGTCTCATAATTCTGCTGTCTCTAGTTCCATCAAATAAACCCTACTCTTTCAAAAAGAAGTAGCGAATCTCTAAACACTGCTCAGATCACAACTCTACTAAAAAAAGCTCAAGCTGTTCCACACAATCTCTCAAACGTTACACCTATATTTAATCTGCCATGGCTGGGTAAAGTTTCAGAGAAATGCAACTCCATTTAGCTTACTAAACACAAAGAGGAAAACTATCTCCCAATCCCTTACCACACCTTCTTCCATACAGGCTGTAGTGCTGAAACAGCGACCCTCAAAATCTTGGGTGACAAAAACTGCTTGGAACATGATGGAGCTTCTGCCTTCTCAATCTGATGAACGTTTCAGCAGCTTTCAACACTCGTGATTATCCGAGATAACTGCAGATCTTGGAGACATGTTGGGCTTTAGTTAGAATGTTCTAACTTGGTTCAGGTGTCACCTGACTAATCTAGACTGTTGGTCAGGATAGGTAAGCACTCTATGTTCTAAGCTTTTGTACTATTCCAATTTTACATGGAGCCATTGAGAATCCTAACAGACAAATCAGATGCAGCCTGGATCAATATGCTCATAAGTCTCACATTTATTTGAAGATCTTTTCTGTTGAACTTCACCAAACTGAAATCTGCTAAAACCATAAAACCAAATACATCCACATTGAATGATCTGAAGACCGAAAAATGACAAAAGAATGGCAGATGCTTGAAACCTCAATGGAGTCTCTCTGATTTACGGGAAATGTACTAAGTAGTGATGCAACGCAATGCAGAAACCAAAGATGCTGCACTCTGTTGCATCAAAGGATGAGAGCAAAAAATTGCCATAGCTACTAATATATGACACTGATAGTCTCTCCCGTTGGGCTGTTGCACTTTATTCTACCTTGCATGAACATACACAATCTAGCCCCATAGTGCAATGGTGTGTCTGATGTCAAGCATATGTTTTGTACAAAAAGACTCTTAGACATAGATACAAAGTTTTATTACGTTGTAAGTGTGCTGTACATTACTGCACACATGCACATTTGGAAACGTTTTGAGGAAAGAAAACTTTTCCCACATGTAACACCTGTGTCAAAGAAGCATACTTTTTGGACACACATACGGGTCTACTACTTTTAGAAGATAGAGATTTGTGTTAAAGCCCATGGATGATTACATGAGAGAACCAAAGTACTACCCATGGTAGCCTCGTGATGCAAGGTATCATAAAGCAGCACAAAGTGACTCAAAGCACTAGTTTGTGCTAGCTACTTCGGGCTACTTTATAATGCAAATGAGAAGTTGCATTGGAAAGTAGATCCTAAAATCAACACTTTGCACCAGTTTCTATCACCTTTGTAACACTAACCTAACACACTTTGCGCCAGTTTCTGTCACCTTTGTAACACAAACTTAACACAAAGTGTCGGTAGACTTGGCTCTAACTGTTGATATTCGAATAGAGCTTCACCTATGTTAAGTCATGCCGAACACATTGCTGCCAAAGCCACAGCTATTCACAACACAATATAAAATCAAATCCTTCCTTCACCACGACTTCAGACGTGTTGTAAAATCACCAGTCATCTCCATACTAGATTACAGACACTCGGTGATAGCAAGGTGTACCTGCATCCAACCTAACTTTCAACAAAAAACGTCACTCGTTCCGCAGCCAAACTCATCTCTGGCTCCAAAGAATCTGACGCTAAGACTCCAGCCACAGACAGCAACACTTGCACCCCACCGATTCCAGAATCAAGATTAAAATTACATGCATCACCTATAAAACCCCAACAAACTGACTATCTGTCCTCATTTACTGAAGGTTGCAGAACCTCAGGCTCTCAACCAACTCATCCCATGGAACTCATTGCGTTAAACATCAGACTCTCCAAATCCCTTCTAAGCATCAGGAACAAAACTGAAAATCCTATTTGAGTTTTGCCTGAACTAAAACTGTCTGAGTTACTACCCATGTACTAAACAATCCCTCTGCTCGTTTCTTTGTGGAGACGATAACAAGGGCACCAGGGGAAGATGCACTTCCTGTTTCTCCTTGGTTTTAACACAGGTTTGCCTCCTACTCAAAGGACGAGAACTTCCTGGGCGGTCCCTGAATCGGGTCTCAGAACCTGAAAAACTGGACTGTAATTTCAGTCTGTGCATGTTAGTCCATGCTCTGGGCCAAGGAACTTGGAATAGTGCAATGCAGGGTAGGAATTACTGGCCAATACTGGGTGATTCCTACTCAGTAACTCTAGTTCCTTTGTACAACACTACTCATAATTGCCCAATACATGTGTGGTGTATGCCACTCTTGAAGTGCTTAATTTGTAATATAAAGAGTGCAGGTGTCGAAAGCTCTGCTCAGAAACTGCCAGTGCTTTTGAATGTCGGAGAACCTAATGCCAATGCGGCATAGGCTTGAATTCCCCTCATGGCTCTTACACCCACTATGAGACACTCCCTACCCCTTTTTTCTCACTTGTGCAGGTTCTTCTTTTCTCTTGTTGCATGATTTTTACGTCTTTCTCTTCCTACTTCTTTCTCCTATGTATTTTTTCCCTCTTTTGCTCAGGGTAAAATTCTGATGAGGAAAAATGTGTGCTGATCCCCAAAAATGAGTGCTAGTGTGCAGGGGCGGCTCCTTCACAATGGCAAAGGAGCATCGCCCCCCTGCCTAAGCCAGGAGCTGAAACTAAAAACGATATTTCATTATCATTTTATCTTTCAGCTGCTGGTTCAGCCAGCAGCATGTGAAGGGAGGGGCAGGCTGGGCCACGGGAGGTGGGAGAGGGGAGTGTGTGCACTAAGTGTGCTTGTGTGTTTGGCTGGCCGTCTCAGGCCGGCCAAACACACATGCACGCCTAGGTTTCTCCAGCCCGGCTGTGCTACACAGCCGGGCTGGAGAAACTGCATAGACCCCAAGGCCATGTCTGAGCGGCAGTCCAATCCGCTCAGACCAATGCTGACGCTGCTCTCATGCTAGGTTTAGCATGAGAGCAGCGCCGGGATTGCTGGGGAGCCTGTGCTGGTGCCCCAGTGAATGCTGGAACACCAGAAGAAGAGCAGAGGAGCAACGTGGCAGGCGGCGGGAACAGGTACGTTTTATAAAATAATATTTTTTATTTCCTCCTCCCCCTTGAAATTTGCAGCCGCTGCTGGTGTGCCAACCGACAAGCACTGGCTCTTATTAGTCACTGTCTACATTCAGTCCCATTTTCTGGTTTTGAAATTCTAGTCACCCTACATGAAACACATGTGAATTATAAGTAAGTTGGCATGGCTTGCCTTGGAATTTGGGAGCACCCACGCACTTGTACATTTCTACAGTGCCGAACTCCAGTTCGTCCACCTTCCACCCTGGAAAGTACCGGAAATGTACTCTATATCCCTTTCCATGGTGGGAAGGGGACTGGGTCACCCACCGATTTGCTAGGGGTGTAGGTAAAGGGCTTTCTAAATATTTTAGCAGTCGAAGGGAAGGTCACATCATGGTCACAAGAGTGCACCTGGAAACCTGCCCCTCGCGTAGCCTTTCAGGTGTAATCCTGTGAATGTAAGTGGATAGAAAACATTTGGAAAAATATGTTAAATTGGAGGCAGAGATCTCCACACATATTTTTCCTAATGTTTTCGTGATATAGGCCCACGGTGCCTATTTATTTTTTTCGTAACATTTTTTTGCACCCATTTTCTTAATGCAGTACCTTACCGTACGGACCGTCATTTGAACTTAGAGCAGAGGAGGCGGGGGAGCATGTCACGTATGTGTGAGTCAGGCCTGGGCTGAGGTTCATCCAAGACCTACGTCCTGGCGGAGTGAGCGCCGATGAGCAAGTTAGTGTTGGCACTGCTATAATCGGGACAGCAGGAGATGTTCACGTGGGGGTTATTTTCCAGGCTTCGCACTCGTGTTTGCGCAGAAACATGCCAACACTCTTTTTTCCAATTCAGAATTTCATTATTGAGCTAGAAATAGCGCTTCTTTTGGAGGGGGTAGCGCTACTGTAAGAGAACAGTCTGCCTCTGAGGGAAGCAACAGCTGTGATTTATCCTTTATGGGTGAACGTATGCTCTGTTTATTGCTGCAGTTCAGTACAGCTAACCAAAGCCCTACTGCTACTGTCTTCGGAGAACTGAGAAAAGATTCTTCTGTCCCTCTCGCGAGACTTACAGTAAGGTATGCGGCCGATAGATGGGTCTTTAAACTTCATCCACAAGGTTAAAAAAAAAATCCCCATTTAGGAAGCCGGCGAAGTAGCCTGTTCGGTTTCCATGATGACTATTTCCTGGCACATAGGGCGGGGCACCCAGGCGCTGGAAATCATTGTCTGACAAAACACAGTGGCATCAGGTAAATGCCGGGACCCAGATTAAATCCAGGGTAAATTAAGGCAGTGCAAACCGATGTCTTGATTTACTCCGCGTTTGGAAGGCGTTCTGTGGGTGGAGTGTGGGCGTTGATATTCCATCCACCCATGGACTTTTGTTCATTTTTCAGATTTACTAATGGTCGGAAACCTGAGAATGCGTCAAATTGCTACGCCTTACTAACAGACGCATAACAAGGAGAAATATGTTTACTTCCCCTCGTTATGTCCTCTTCATACATATGCTCCATTTTGTAGGAATATGCCGCTGAGGATTGTTTTGCGCACAAGGGTGCCTGTGGTGGTGCTCAGCTGCACACAGTGCACCAGATCAGCGAGAGAGCACGAATGTGTCACATCTTAGTAAATACAGCACATTCCTTCTGTCTCCATTTGATGCAGTACAGCAAGTTGTCTTGCTGTGTGTAGTTACGTCAAAAGTTAGTAAATCTGGCCCTTGGTGTCCAAAAGAAGATGGGGTGTCGGTATCCAGTTATCATTTAACCTGCTGCCTTTTGCAGCAGTGTGACTACACTATCATAAACTGCTCCCTTTTCATTTTGAACTTTGCACTTTGTAAAGCTGGTGATCAAGTTTAAAAAAAAAAGGAAGTGACTATAATCCGGTCACCGACAAAATAGCACGTAATGTCTACTATTTACCAGGCGGCTAGCAAAAGAATACACAATCTCTACCATATAGCCACCTGCTTGCGTATATATGAAACTTCACTATTTATCTGTCTGCCAGCAAACGAACAGAGATTATGTACCATTTGACGGGCGACCCAATAAATAGTGTGGAAAAGGTCTTTACTTAGCTGGACAGTGAAAAAGTGTGACTCCAGGGTCAGTGGAGAACAGTAATTTGAGTAGGCAAGGGGGCGGGCAAGCCACACATGTACACATATGCATACTCACACATCCATCTAAATGCACAGTCAGTCACACCCATACATGCACAATGATGCAAGCATGTACCCACCATTCACAAGCACACACATACACACACGACCATTCACATCATGCTTGCACTAACACACATACATGCACACTTGCATGCACACAGTAAACATTAAAACAAAACTTACCAGGAAAACCTACCGGGCTGCAGGGGTGCCCCCTCTTAGGTTCCCGGGGAGTTGGGC
Organism: Pleurodeles waltl; assembly: GCF_031143425.1. Taxonomy (NCBI): domain Eukaryota; kingdom Metazoa; phylum Chordata; class Amphibia; order Caudata; family Salamandridae; genus Pleurodeles; species Pleurodeles waltl. The sequence goes on from NC_090446.1 coordinate 148,007,127, forward strand.
CTGCCACCTCCCTTTATTGACTGACCTTAGGACAGCCAGTGAGAGGTGGCGGCAGTCCCTTACTCTTCACAGTGTGGGGTGGCGGTCAGTGAGTGTTGCTGACCCCACCCTACTCTGTGACGAGGTGTAACTGATTGACACTCGGCCCTGGGCACTTTATGGCTTAAAATTGAAGCACACAGGTCCGAGGCTATTACTGATGCTGCCACTCGTCAAGAGCGGGAGGACCTTGAGATGCTTTGTAGGGCTGAGTAGGTCATGCCCACAGGTCTGTGAAATCCATAGCCTGGCAAAGGTCAGCTCAGGCACCCAGGCGCCTACACATTTAGCACATGTTGCCAAACCAGAACATAAATATTGTCTGTCAGGCAGGCCTTTGCTCAGCCCGACAGACACTCTTTATGTCTGCAAAAAGGTAGGGACATGGGGCAGCTCCACCCTTCTGCTCCAAACAATAGGAATGTGGTGGTCATATTAAATAGGGGTGCAGGAAAACATGCAAAGTGTTTGAAAGTAAATAATAGTAAGAGCTTGAATTAAGCTGTGTGTGATATAAAATCAAAATACCAAATACTCAAACTTCTACATCAGGATCTTCAGGTTATGGCACACAGATGTTTTGTGCTGATGTCTGGGAGTAATTAGTTGCCTGCAATGACTCTAAATGTATGTCTAGAGAGAATAATGTGTATGTTTTTAATGCATGTTATCTAAATGTCTTGTTCACTGATAAGAATGCGTTGTTTTTTTAAAGTTCATGATCATCCTTTGGATCGTTTTTGAGAGCGAGACTCATTGTGGGCTTCTTAAGGAACCATCAAACAACAACACCAGGGAGGGGCATAAGTGGGAGATTCGGAGGAAAGACTCCTGGTCCTGTGTGTATGGCTCCCAATAGTCAACAAATCAAAAATAATATACACACAGTTCCAAAACACAAGAGGGTTTTTTCAGACTAATGGTTCTGCATTGAGTGGAAATCAATATATTTGAAGCAAAAGCCCTCACTCACCCTCCGGTGACATGCTTCATCATAGGGCTATGCTCCTCGTCAGGATGGCGCTGGAATGCCTGACGGGCCCCACAGGGGGGCTCTTTGCCGGAGATCTTTTGAGAATAATGCACAACCGGTCAAAAGTAATTTAAGGATTGGTATGAGGGTAGTTAAAAATGCCTAGAGGTAAAAAATGCTATTTATTATGATACTAATACCTCTGACATGATTAAAAACGACAAATTGGGATATGGTAAAATAATGTCTACACTCCCCAAATGGCAAAAAATAATGTAATCACTAAATCTCACAATAGAGAATAGTGAAGGTAAACACAGGATCCCCTGTGTTACTCTGTATAATAGGTCAACATGTTTCTCGCTGTTAGTCAATAAATGATCTTGTACGATTCGTCAGGACCTTGACACGTACCTAATCCTTTAAGCAATTAGGAACCCATATTAGGGAAATCAGAAACCTAAAAAATATAGAAGAAAGAAACAATCGTCAAAGAATTTCTTTGTCATCAAAAGTGATGTGTACACAATGTCCTAAGTTACTAACCCATACACTCGTGAGAAGTCCCAAAGGTGCCATGTGACAAAGGTACAACAGTGAAAGTGAAAAGAGGACCAACTTGGTGAAGGTTCCACAATGCTTATCCTCCAAATATTAAAGGTAGGGCCTCATCGGGGTAAACATCAGGCTTGAGAAATCCACTAAGGTCTAAAGACATATACAGAGAGAAAGCCTTCAATAACAAATTAATTTGGTTGGTTATTTTACTGTATAGAGTATGCATGAAGACCTAAATGTAACATTACAGCCATGGTGCGGTATCAAAACACAAACTCATATCTATAATAGCAAGGAATTATTCGGGAAAGTCCTACTGCAATGACAAGGTATGGCAAGGCTGAGTAAAAAAGGTTTGTGAGACTGACAGTGGAGCTCACGGTGTGGTACAGTACAAAACACTAGAGGTAGAATAATCAGGCCAGAAAAAGGGATGAGAAAAATAGAGGTAACAAAAGTACAAACTGCTCATGGACAGATATATGAGCAGTGTCCTAATAGATCATTAGTACGATAGATCCCACGTGCTTCAGATGAAAAAAAATAAAGAAAAACATGAAAGAAGAGAAATGTCGGGACATCGCCGAAATGTAAAATAGTACTGGCCTGTGTTATAAAGCAAAGCCGGCAACATGCGGCCGGAATGTAAAAAGATTCATAAAACCCCTGGAGAGGTGTACGCGCAGAAGTACTAGCGCAAACTATTGTTGGTAACGGCCATGGCAGCTGAAATAGAAACAAGAAAATTAAACACAGGAGAGGTGGGCGCGCAGTATTCCCAATGCGTCTCACCTCTTACTACCGGTCCAAGTAAGTGGACCGTAATACCCTTTCACCGACCGCGTGCATACATGAAGGTTAACGCGCTGGCCCAAAAATGAGCCGGTAAAACTAGAAACAGCACACTTTACTGCTGACGCGGGCGTGTGTACAACAGCCCGCGCCAGCTATTAACCTACGAATCAAGGAGACCAAAATACCCCCAACGAGGCACTTACTTATGAGTAGATCCGCCAACTCCGGTAAACCTACGAGCACTGCAAGACCCCGGAACTATGGGAAATAGTCAGTAGGAGGAGTTTTTAAAGTTAGAGGGAAAGGAAATAGAAATAGGACTATGATAAATAGAAACAGGACAAAAAGGCAAATTCGGCCATATGTAAAAGGAGGTTCGGGCTTTAACACAAGGGTTACTGCACTGAAGTAGTTAACCTAGATTGCAAAAGAGAAATTCCCAATAGATATAAAAATGAATCCATAGTAAGAAGTAGATGTTAGAACAAGGAAAATCTAAAGTACATCAAAGGAAATACCAGAAACATGCAAAAAGGCATACTGGCAAGGACAACAAGACCTGATTATTTGTGGATAAAATTAGTCCACAGAATCTCATCATTGAGTCCAGATATGTGGGTCTTCAACCTGAAAACCCACCGTTGTTCCTTCTCAAAGAGTCTAGTTGTACAATCTTTATTGTCTCTAATGGTTTCCAAAATAACCCATCTAATGTCACCGGGAGTGTGGTGTTTCTCAATGTAATGATTAGTCAGTTTCGTGGAGGATCTCTTACATCTGATGGTACTACGGTGCTCATTGATTCGTATTTTTACCATTCTGGTTGTCATACCTATGGATTTCAGATCACACGGGCACGTAATCATGTATATACAGTCCTTTGTGCGACCGTTGGTATGTGATCTCAATTGCCATTTCTTGGGTTCACCCAGGTCCACCTCTTGAGTGCTGATAGTCATTGGGCACCTTGTGCTTGTTTAGAGCTCCTTTTTAATGTGCATTGGGCTTGTTTACTATTTTAGACCTGGCAACAGTGTAGCAACTGACAAGCAGAACTAAACAGAAAATGCTGAGAGACAGGTGGTATATGGGCCACAGATCGTGAGGCACTTATATAAGACAAATGGTGCTAGGAGGCACAGTACTTTGCTGCATTTGTAGGAAGTAAATTGGGTGGAGACACAGTAATGGGGCTTCTTTGGAACGGGGAAGTTAAAGCAGGTTGCAGGTAGGGAAACCCTTTGGGTATTCACAAGCAAAGCATCTATTCATTCAGAGTAGGCCCCTGGACACCTAGCCCGATATTTGCCTGTGGCTTCTAGTTCTGGCTTGTTCCAGACTGATCCAGTGACACCGTAACTGCCTGGGTTTGCCACCAGGGTTTTCCCGACCAGGTTTTCCTGGTTACTGTTCTTTCTACCAACAGAAGCCCCACCCACCCCAGGACCTACTTAATGCAGGCTGTAGCGAGACCACATCACTAGGCACCTGGACACCTAGCCTGCCACTTGCCTGTGGCTTCCAGTTCCTGCTTGTTCCAGACTGATCCAATGACACCGCAGCTGCCTGGGTTTTCCCACTCATTGTTCTTCCTGCCAACAGATGCCCTGCCCACACCATGACCTACTTAATGCAGGCCGCGGCACAACTGTGCAGGGCGACTGAGCAGCAGATGAGTGCAGCGGGCACATCAAAGGCAACCCTGTCTGCACCCTTCCGCACCTGGACAGCGCCCAGCACCACAACTTCTGGCACACCCGCCCCAAAGATACATCATCATCGAGCTCTACACCCTCCACTCTGTACGCCACAACAAACACTGCCACCACGCCAACTCACGCTCCACTTTAGGACCTTTCATCTGCACCTACTGCCATATCACTGCTACAGCACACACACCAGCCCACCGATCAGCCCCATCCCGAACACACCACAGACACCACCTGAACAAAAACATCAAATCACAAGCGCCTTTCTCAACACACGCTCACTATGCAAGCATTCTACCGAGTTATCGGACCTCATCCCTATCCTCGCACCTGACATCATCTTCCTCATCAAGACCTGGCTGAACTCCACATCTGCCCCAGACATTGCCACAGAGATCCCAGACAGATATAAAATCACTCAACAGGACCGCACCAACAAGACAGGAGGAGGAACAGCAACATCCACAAAGAGACATACAGTGGACCACTACCGCCGACAACACTACCACCCCCATTGAACATCTCAACTTCAAACTCCATGTGGATGACAAAACAACCATTAGATGTACCCTTATATACCGATCCCCAGGCTTGCAATCCAAGGACTACATCTTCCTCGGTGACCTAACATTCCACAGGGATGACCACAACTACTACAATACTGTACAACTCCTCGACATTATGAGCAGCCTCAGATTGACCCATATTCTCCACGACCCTACACACACCGCAGGATACGCGCTGGACCCCATTTTGACCTCCAGCAACCGTGCCAAATACAGTCATGTCACAGAACTCACATGGACTGATCACCCATCATCCACTTCAGCATCTCCAGCCCCTGCACCTCCACCCCCAAGATGACCAGCCCCTCAACAGAGGTGGAACAAAATTTCAGAGACCAACTGGGCGGGTGCCCTCAACACCTCCAACCCCTCCACCAACCTGGAACAGTGAGTTAAAAACCTCAATGCCTGGACCACCAATTGTGCCAACAGCATTGTCCCCATTGCGCACAACATCCAGAGAAAATCCTCCAAAAATGCCAGCTAGTACACCCAAGAACTCAGAACAGCAAAACGAGACAACAAACAGCTGGAGAGGAGATGGTGCACCAGCAAGGACCTTCCTTAACCTCTATCACCACCTGCTGAGGGCAAGAAAGAAAACAGCCCTTGCTGCATGCATCAAAACCATCACCAAAAACACCAAGGAACTTTTCAACATCGTTAAAGAATTCTCCAACCTGACTGCCAGCAAAAGCAACATCACACCCTCACAAGAGCTGTGCGACAACCTCGCCCACTTCTTACATGACAAGATTGCAACCATATCCAGAAACTTCGACCCAAAATTCACACCAACGGATTTCCTCAACTGTTCTGCCACCTTTGTAACCAACATGAACCACACACTGACCACCTGAAACATCCTCTCAACCCAGGCCATCACCTCTGCCATGAAATCCATCCACTCAGGAGTTCCCAAAGACCAATTTTCACACCACATCTTCAACCTTGGAAACCAAAGGATCGGCCAGGAACTCACTACCCTGCTCAACACCAACTACTCAAAAAACCCTCTGACAACCCCAGCGAACCCAAAAACTACTGGCCAATCTCCTGCTCCCATTCCCCGCAAAGGCACTGGAAAATATCAACAACAAGCCACTCATGACATACCAGGAGCAGAACCAGCTACTCAATGCCTCCCAATCCAGCTTCCGCATCAATCACAGCACCAAAGCTGCCCTGACCGCAACCACAAATGACATCCGAAACCCTCCTCAACCGAGGAGAAACAGCAGCTTTGATCCTCCTCAACCTCTAGGCAGCATTAGACACTGTATCCCACCACATGCTGGTTGAAAAACTCCACCACATCGGCATCCAAGGGGACACGCTCAGACGGATCACCTCCTTCCTCACGGGAAGAACCCAGAGGATCCACCTCGCGCCTTTCACCTCTGAACCTAACAAGATCACCTGCGGTGTCCCCCAGGTCTCATCCCTCAGCCCCGTGCTCTTCAATGCATATATGAACCTTTGGGCCAACATCGTCAGAACTGATGGTCTCAACATAATTTCCTACACAGACGACACCTAACTTATTCTCTCACTCACCAACGACCCCTTCACCATTTGAACCAACTTCCACAGATGCATGACAAGCGTCGCTGATGGATGAAGACGAACTGTCTGCAGCTGAACACAGACAAGACGGAAGTAATGATCTTCATCAAAAGCAGCAACACCTGGAATTTCTCCTGGTGGCCATAGACCTAGGATTCACACCCACTGCCTCTGACCACGCAAGAAACCTCAGAGGAATCACAGCACAGCTCCTACAGAGACTTCAGACCATACAGAATGCTGCAGCCAGACTCATCCTCGGTCTTCACCGATGAACCCATATCACTCCCCACCTCAGGCAACTCCATTGTCTCCCTGTGTAGAAGAGATGTCAATTGATGCTGCTGACCCACGAGCACAAGGCTCTACACAACTGGGACACACAAATATTACCCACCGCCTCAACTTCCACCAACAGTGAAGAAGACTACGCTCTGCCTCCCTTTCACTTGCCCATACTCCCGGCATCTACTGAAGCAGAAGTGGAGTATGCCCCTTCTCTCTCACATCACAGCAAAATCATGTAACAACCTGTCCAGGCACCTCCAGACCATCACCTCAATTTTGGAATGCCGAATGGCCCACAAGACTTGGCTGTTCGAATAAGCCTCCGGGACCGGCAAGCACCTGGGTACCCTATTGTGTGATTAGCCGCACTTTATAAATCCTGATTTATTCATTCATTTATTCAGTACATATTCAAACTATTCATGCAGAGGAGTGGTTTTGAGGTATTGATGCTTAGTAGTCCCATGTCATGAGTGGGCCCTTCGAAAACACCGGATTTTAGTCACCAGCCCGGTGTACCTTGGGGATTGTAGTTTTGTTTTTAACATGCTAAGCAGGGTTTTAAATGGGCAGGGTCCTGTCCCTACGGGGCCCTCATTTATGTCCTTGACAGCTTTGCCTCAGCAAAAATATCTGGTAGCCAAACAAACATTGGAAAAGCCAGTAGGTCTCGCCCACTAGGAAGCTATTGGCTTTATCAACGTTTGTTAGTTACGTTCTACATCAGTCTAGCTGCTGTGCAGCATGACTGAAAGTTTTAAAAAGGGCTATAATGAGGACAGTGCTGGTCGTGTCTTACTGTTTTTTTTTGTTTTTTTGTTTTGTTTTCAGCAATGCATAAACAGCAGCTGGGCTGCTGTATAACATAACTAATAAGCATTGACAAAGCCAATAATTCTCTCGTAGGCAAGACCTATTGGCTTTGCAATTATTGATTTAATCGTAATGAGATACAGCACCTGATGGTCATCATGTGGTGGCTTCTTATACCTCTGGAGACTTTTCCAAGTTACTTTCAACTGGAAGTCTAAAGCTGACCAGTAGCCGTACTGAATATATTAATTAAACTAATTGTGTGTAGGTATATATGTGTTTGAGTATATGCGTGTTCCTATCTGTGATTGCAATGTGTATATGTGTCCATACTTGCGAGTTGGTGGGTGTGTTTGTGCTGTGTCTACATCCCTGCTATTGGACTGATGTGTATCTTTTGAGTTTGTTTGAACTTATGTGCGTGTGTGTAAGTGTGCTAGTGTGTGTTCGCTTATTGTACGGTGTGTGTGCTGTGCACATGGTTTTTGGATGTGGTTGGGACTGTTTTTGTATGTGTGCTTGTGTAACAGTGTGCAGTTTTATCTATTAAGTGTGTGTACAGACGCATGCGTGCGCTAGAGGAGGTGATTGTTTGCATTTGTGGGATGCTTATGGTCTGCTTCTGTACTTGGCATATTCCTGAAATGCAAACATGTGGTCAGTTCCACCATATGAGGGTAACCTTGTTGTGTATGTTGTTTTAAATAAAAAATTAGACTGCCTTCTTTGTGTCATTTGCTCTACAAGTTATTTTAGGATTTCACCCACATGGTGTGGAAAAATATAACAAATCCCAAAACAATTGTTTTATCGCAAATTGTCAGTCAGTCCATCACTGTATATTTATACCCAAAGCCACAGGAAGTGTGCGGCAGGAGAGGGCCACATTATCCAGTAGGGTTGAGTAAATTAAGCCACAAGAAAAGGCAAATTATGCAGCATAATGTATCATATTTCGTAATAGTATTACTTCATTATTTCAACATTTTTAGGGTCAAGCCTGCGCTAGCATGCGTTTCGCTTGCGAGACGCTATAGTAGCTAGAAAAGGGCTCGGAGCCCCCTCCATGTCACATCCATGTCTTTCATTGGTTTGTGGGCTTGCCTTTTAAAATCTGCTTGCTTTCATTAGTGGAAAGCATGCATACGTCATGCCTTTTCCGGTGGTTAGCCCTTTTCCAGGGTAGCGACCAAGTACTGAAAACATACAAGGCTCGCTGTTTTCAGTCCGGTTTGTGGACTACATTTTCTCTTTTTTTGCAGCACGATCTCGCTGGGCAGAAGTTGAGCGCTTTGCATGACATCAACCCTGTTACATAGTTAATTGCACTTTTGCCGGTTACGTAGATAGTTGCACTTTTGCCGATAGGTTTCATTACGAGTGAACTGTAGCAGCACACTTGTGCTCTTTTTTCCATTTAATGAGGCAAGAAAAGTCCGGTTGGGAGTTTACAACTGCTTATAGCTCTAACTCGGAGAAATGCGAGACCCGTTGCATTGCAAATGCTTGTTAAACTTGGTAACAGTATATGGGCATTGGTTGCACCTCAAAGGTGACCAGTGCAGCTCTGCAAAAGGCCTTTCAACGCGCTGCAACACGCTTTGCCGCAGTTTTAGTAACTTTTGAACGGTTAGAGCTGGAAACAATTTTTTTGTGTTAAAAGTTGCAGCTTATGCGAGAGATGATGGATAGCGTGTCAAAATGTGACACATATTTAATTATGCAAAAATCGCTGCAACCACACAATCGCATAATTCCTGTGGCCCTGTTTACACCTTACACCTGCAGAATGCAGCACACATTGAAAAAACAAAAAACGAGGAGGAGTGAAAGTATTCCTCCTCGTTGCGCCTTGCTAACGCCACCCCTTGGGTGGGCGTTAGATTTTGGCGTTGCCTCAGGTTTACGAAAACTGGTAAATCTGAGGCAGTGTCAAAATGCAATGGGTGTTGCTGTGGCACACCCACAGCAACACCCATTGCATGCCCCTTTCACACAAAAAGCTGCATGTGAAGGGCTCGTATTTACAAGGTGGCGCTAAGCAACAAATAGTGGCTTTGAAGCCACCTTGTAAATACAGCACAGGGCATAGCACCACCGAAGCGTCACAAAAAGTGACGCTCCAGTCACGCTAGGGGACCGTAAATATGCCCCTTGGTCTTTCTTGTAGCATTTATCTCGACATGGGGCTATCCAATACTGAAAAACTTTCCAGGGCTGCATATAGTGGCCCTGCATTCACTTTTCGGTCGATATACATGTTTTCACGGAAGTCGTTTTTTCTCTCAGATGTATGGTATCTGTGAGGGTGCAGCTTGAAGGAAGGATGAATGAATCAGATCGCAGTCAGAATAAAGTGCAGTTAATGGCGAGGCAGATCAAGGTTTTCAACTCCTGCTTATCTCTGTTCACGTATGACTCTGAGTCCAGCGCTGTACGCAGAAGTCTGTATATCTGCCTCGAGTGCTGATATCGGCACTCTAGGGCAATGCTACACTAGTGCAAAAAAAAAAAAAAAGTGAAACAGGAGCAAGTTGGCAATGAGGGAAGCGATGATAGGAAGCATTGATGAAGGAAGGACAAAAATAGTACTTTAATCTGAGCAATGCATCAACACCAATAAAAAATCAATCTGTACTTGGTCAATGCTCCATCTAAAGTACGAACAAATGAAGAGGCAGTGACACCTACGTCTGCTGACCAATAAGGAGCAAGTAAATGAGAGTGACCATAAACCCAACCAATGGTAAGTAACAGGTGGGCTAAAATTAAGGACACTACACTCACATGGACAGCATATGCGTTGTCCATGGGAGCCCTAAAAATAAATAAATGAAAATATGCCTGACGGCTTGGAGGCTGTACCTGACTAAAGTCATTGTGGGAAGGAAAGGAGGAGGACGGCTATGAGGAGGAAGAAGATGATGACCAGTAGGAAGATAAAGAGTAGAAGGTGAACCACCAGGAGAGCTAGGATGACTACAGCCATGAGGACCAGAACAAGAAGGACAAAGACCAGCGAGACTTATCCAGAAGTATCAAGGTGACCATGGACAGATGGGATCAGGACCAGTGATGCAGTCTTTTGGTGCCTGCATTAGCAGGGGGAAGATTCTGACGACCTACAGGAGATTTCTTCAGAGCTTCTGGTGCAGAGAGGAGGCAGGCTACCCCCAGAGCATGCACCACCTGGAAACAGTCGGGAAAGCCGGCAGGATGAGGCGATACAAGGTTGCTAGTAGTCATCTTGCTACTTTGCTGCGGTTTTGCAGACGTCCTGAGCAGTCAGCGGTCGATCCTTGGCAGAAGTCGAAGAGGGAGATGCAGAGGAACTCTGGAGAATTCTTGCAAGCCATTATCTGAGGAAAAGCCCACAGGAGAGACCCTAAATAGCCCTCAGAGGAGGATTGGCCACCTAGCAAGGTAAGCACCTATCAGGAGGGTCTCTGACATCACCTGCTGGCACTGGCCACTCAGAGGCCTCCATTGTGCCAGCACACCTCTGTATTCAAGATGGCAGAGGTCTGGAACAAACTGGAGGAGCTCTGGGCACCACCCTTGGGGTGGAGATGGACAGGGGAGTGGTCACTCCCCTTTCCTTTGTCCAGTTTCACGCCAGAGCAGGGGATGGGGTTCCCTGAACCGGTGTACACTGGCTTATGCAAGAAGGGTGCCATCTGTGCCCTTCAAAGCATTTCCAGAGGCTGGGAGAGGCTACTCCTCCCCAGCACTTAACACCTATTTCCAAAGGGAGAGGGTGTAACAACCTCTCTCAGAGGAAATTCTTTGTTCTGCCTTCCTGGGACTGGGCTGCCCAGACCCCAGGAGGGCAGAAGCCTGTCTGTGAGTTGGCAGCAGCAGTAGCTGCAGTGAAAACCCCAGAATGCTGGTTTGGCAGTACCCGGAGTCCATGGTCCAATACCAGATTTGGCATGGGGGGACAATTCCATGATCTTAGACATGTTACATGGCCATATTCGGAGTTACCATTGTGAAGCTACATATAGGTATTGACCTATATGTAGTGCACGGGTGTTATGGTGTCTCCGCACTCACAAAGTCGAGGGAAATTGCCCTGAACTATGTGGGGGCACCTTGGCTAGTGCCAGGGTTCCCTCAAACTTAGTAACTTTGCACCTACCCTTCACCAAATGAGGGTTAGACATATAGGTGACTTATAAGTTACTTATGTGCAGTGGAAAATGGCTGTGAAATAACATGGACGTTATTTCACTCAGGCTGCAGTGGCAGTCCTGTGTAAGAATTGTCTGAGCTCCCTATGGGTGGCAAAAGAAATGCTGTAGCCCATAGGGATCTCTTGGAACCCCAATACCCTGGGTAACTAGGTACCATACACTAGGGAATAGGCAAGATGGTACTTTCCTACAATCAGGAAGAGGTGGCAGTGTACCATGTTTTGGGAACTATTAGTCTTCATCAGATCTTTTTTTCTGTGTCAAAGTAGAGTGCAGTCTACTGACTTCCCTTGCAGTGTGACTCCCAAAACCTTGTGTTAATATTCCATGTTGGTGTTGAATGTATGTATGTGTAGTGGATGTGCTACACTGAAGTAGATTTTGTATAGGGTGAGAGTTTGAGTGCTGGGACCAGTGCGATGATCCCTGGTGTAATCTAGCACAATTCTGAGCATGGATACAGCTTGCCGAGGCAGTGGATGTGTATTGCCTGCAGTCCTGTGGCTGGAGGATGGAGACCCAGACACTGATGTGAGGAAGGATGGACACAGATCTACCCTGAAAACTTCAGTGAGATCAGTGTTAGCACTGGGATGCTGATTAATTCTTCCTGAGCACTGGGTCGATTATAGAAGTGAGTGATGAGTCAGGAGTTTCTATCAATAAAGGTGAGGACGTTTCTAAGCAGATTCTCCCATTTTATTATGCCCATTATTACATCTTCAGGAAGGCTGATAACAGCCAGGTGCAGAGATCTCACATTTTACTATGCCTTTGTTTTGGATACTCCTGTGTTGAGCTGACATCACTGCTACCTCCTGTTATCACCTTGCACAAAACATGTGCCTGAGCTGCAGCCAGAAAATTACATTTGAAAAAGAATCACCCTGAACCAGTACTGAAAACTTGGAAAATTAATACAACAGTAAATGATCGATCCATAAGACACAAGAATGGAGATAACAAAAAACTCTTGGTTTATTCACAGGGTCTTGTCAATGAATAAAACATCTGTCTCAGTCTCTTTTGACCTATGTCTTTCTCCCCACAGCGATATATGGCAAAGGTCTTGTGCCCAGGGAGCATAATAATCTGTTGCTGCTAAGACCTTCGCTGTATGACCTCAGTTGGAGGGTCAGTAGCCAATTTCACTCAGAATGGATAAGATGTGGATGTCTTCCAGTCATCATCGCCACACCAAACAGAGAAGCAAAAGAATGGTGCAACTCCAGGGGGCACATATGAGTGCCCAGTTCAGTGGGTGAAAACACAAAGATAGCCATGAGAATGAGAAGGTAGGATGGTTTAGCATGTCCAAGAAACACAGAAGACTTTCATCCCATTAATTTAGTGAAACGTTTCTGATCCTGCGAGTGCAATGAAATAATCAAGAAAATAACCACACTCTTTTTTCTCTCAAACGTACCTTCATGACTATTCTGAGATTGTTTCAAATGCTTCCATATGCTTCCCCAATACATTCATTTCAATACTACAAGTACCACAACATTGGCATAGAGATGGAGCAACTGTTTCACTGTCGATTCATGAGAAATAGAAAATGTTATGTTGAAAGACTACATTATTTTATTTGCATGCAGAATTGTATAAGATGCACTGAAACTCATCTGATGCACACTTAGATGGTTTTATTTGTTGTGTGTGTAATCTAAATATTTCTCTGGCTGCATGAAATCAGTGCAACACTAATTAGAAGTCTTTAACAAGAGGCTAATCAATACTCACAAGTTTATAACATCAACTGCATCAACAGACTACATAGGCAATGCAAAATGACTGCGTCTTGAGAATCATGTAGTTGGAAATGAGATTAGGAAGGATATATACTTGCTTCTCTGTCCCTGATGCTTCCTTTTAAAGGAATCAAACTCAAACCACCATGCAATTGCCAAATATGCAGTCATTTAATCTAGACAATATTTACTTGCCAAACATTGCTGCGAAGGCAAGTATCAAAAACTGTAGTGACATTTGGCTAGATTCATAGATTCTATTTCTTCTGTCTTGATATTGGATTGGAATGAACCCTATCAATTATACTTAGTTGGTGACTTGTATAGGGTGCATATGCAACTGTTCTATTCTTGAAAAGATCATCGTGGAGCCAATTTAGGAAGGGTTATCACATAGCAGCACGTCACTGGAATACAATCTTTCCATTTCTGGTCTTTGCTTGTATAAATCATGTTTCCAGGCGTGTTAGTCTTATTTGCTGAATTAAACTAACCAGAATTACAAATTCTAGCATACAGTGATGTGCTATATGAACAATTGGGGCCACAAAAGCGAACTTTTCATTACCTGGAGCCCTCCTCTAATCCTCTATCTGGCCCTGATGCTTGCTCACGACTTTGTGACTAAGAGCACACACATAGCTCTAGAAGAGCAAACAGCTGCACTTAGTCTTACAAAGGATCTAGTCATCTTCATCATTAGCCACCTCTTCAGACAGACATAAAGGAGCAGGAGTATTTCTGGGGTAGGTGACATGTTCATAATGGGCCTCTCCAGTCGCTGTGCCTTTGCCCTTCATACAGTGGAGAGACGTTCTATATCATGTCTGCCAAACTAACTTGGAAACATTCAAACTGTCTCTTCATTGCCTATTGGGGCATATAAGCAGTGCTGTTAGGGTAATCATGCTCACGCTTGTTTGGAGTTGTATCTGGTGATGTTTATAGAAAAATGTGCTAGGCATAATCACAACATAATTTCAGCTGTTTAGAAGCAGCGGTTTAAATAATAATGCTTCCCTGCTAGTTGCATAGCCAATGGCCAAATTGTGCTCACTGTCTACTATTTAGCCAATGATCAGGTAAATAATGAAGTTTCATCACTATTTGCACCACACCTTACAGCTAATTCGTCCAAAATGTCTGCCATTCAGCCCATGGCCAGGTAAACAGTGATGTTTCCTTGCTATTTGCCTGACCACCATTCAAATAGTATATAGTGCCTGCAGTTTAGCCAGTAACCGGGTAAATAGTAAAGTTTCTTTTCTATTTGTTTGGCTGCAGGCCAAACAGTACATAATTCTGTCAGTTTAGCCAGTGGCCAGGTAAATAATCATGGCAAAGCTGCCAACCAAATACCATATAATGTGTTCTATTTATCCAACTGCAGGGTAAATAGTGAAAATTATGTGCTATTTTCAGGGCTATTGGTGAGACAGTATATCATTTCTGCTCCGTAGCTAGCGACAAGGTAGATAATGAGGTCCATTTGCCATTTTCATGGCCTCCAGCCAAAATATACAAAATATCTGCCATTTTGCCAACAGTTGGGTAATGTTTCTTGGCATTTTGCACTGCCACAGAAAAAATAGTGCATAATATTTGCTCTTTAGTGACTATTCGGGTGAATAGTGACAGTTTGGCCAAACAGGACATGATGTCTGCAGTTGAATCACGGGCCGGTAAGTAGTAGCAATTCTTCACTGTTTAGACGGCTGCCAACCAAGCAGCAGATCATTTAAGGTGGACTATACACTCCGCTTTGTTGGCGGAAATGGCAGAATTTTGGCCACTCTACATCATGCTTGTAACGCGGAGCTTTGGCCAAATTCTGGCAAAGACATGCAGTGGAGTTTTTTCTCACATGTGGCTAGAAAACAGTAAGTTGGCAAGCATAAGTGAGATTTGCTGTCCAATAGTGTGATTTTCGGTTTCTAGGAGGAGACCCTACAAGATTTCTCCAGTGCGGGCGGTCACGACCGTTCGTGGTAAAAAAAACTGCTGCTCAAATAGAAAATCTACTCAAGTAGTAGAAAAATCAGCCTGGGAAGCTGCACCTTCTGGTGCGCCGTGAGACCATTCGTGCTAATTTATAAATGCTGAATGAGCTCCCGGCACTAAATCACAGCACAAGCAGTGCAGTGTGCCTGTTTCTGCCCGTTTGTGGAATTCTGCGGAATCTCACAGAGTTTTGTTGTAATTCCACAGAATTCGCTGGAGAAAAACTCCACGAGTTCTGCCTAGGCCTACACATGATCTTTGCTATTTAACCAGAAGATGAGTAAATAATGAAGGTTCTTGTTATTTGGATTGGCGCCGTCCAAGGAGTACATGATCAGTACCAGTTAGCTAGCGGCTGGGTAAATAGCAGAGAAAATGCACTAATTAACCGTCCGCCAGCTGACACACGTTCAAAGAATCTGGCCAGATAATCATCCTATCTGAAACAAATAAAAATCTGTTAATACCCACATATTTGTGCAAGCAGCTGTAAGAATTTAAAACTCTGAGTCCGATTTAGAGTTTGGTACTCCATTATAAATACAATGGGGTACCCTGCCCACCAAACCCTTAGTCCACCCGCCTCATTTAGAAATGTGTGGACCTTAAGTATTCCATTGACAGTACCTTATTGACTCCATTGACAGAATGCTTCCCCCAATTGCCCAATATGGTATGGGCCATTGGAGGGGGGACATTCGATTATTCTTATTTAATAAGAACAGTGTAATGTCCACCATTCCCAACAAAAATCCTAGTGGTGAAGGACAGGAAACAAATGATCCCCACACACTGGGAAAAAAACTCCATGAATGTCATTAGTTTTCAGAAACTCCTGCTTTGGGAGTTTCTTTCTAAAAAGCAAAACAAATTGAAAAGGTTTGGTCAAAACTGATAGTGGCCATTTACCAAACCTATTGTACCTTGAAAGGAACTGATGTGACAGGACTACCTTCCAATTTATAGTGATGATTATTGAGGCAGTATTCATTTCTAAATTTGGAGAATGGTAGTCCGTCAGTGTGCCAAAGGTAATGTCCTCTGCTACCCTTAAGGACTGCATGCTGCCCACTGTAGGAAAGTACCATCTTGCCTGGCATGTTACCCCCATTTTTCACTGTATATATGTTGTTTTAGTTGTATGTGTCACTGGGATCCTGGTAACCCAGGGCCCCAGTGCTCATAAGTGTGCCTGAATGTGTTACCTGTGTAGTGACTAACTGTCTCACTGAGGCTCTGCTAATCAGAACCTCAGTGGTTATGCTCTCTCATTTCTTTCCAAATTGTCACTAACAGGCTAGTGACCAATTTTACCAATTTACATTGGCTTACTGGAACACCCTTATAATTCCCTAGTATATGGTACTGAGGTACCCAGGGTATTGGGGTTCCAGGAGATCCCTATGGGCTGCAGCATTTCTTTTGCCACCCATAGGGAGCTCTGACAATTCTTACACAGGCCTGCCACTGCAGCCTGAGTGAAATAACGTCCACGTTATTTCACAGCCATTTTACACTGCACTTAAGTAACTTATAAGTCACCTATATGTCTAACCTTTACCTGGTAAAGGTTAGGTGCAAAGTTACTTAGTGTGAGGGCACCCTGGCACTAGCCAAGGTGCCCCCACATTGTTCAGAGCCAATTCCCTGAACTTTGTGAGTGCGGGGACACCATTACACGCGTGCACTACATATAGGTCACTACCTATATGTAGCTTCACAATGGTAACTCCGAATATGGCCATGTAACATGTCTATGATCATGGAATTGCCCCCTCTATGCCATCCTGGCATAGTTGGCACGATCCCATGATCCCAGTGGTCTGTAGCACAGACCCTGGTACTGCCAAACTGCCCTTCCTGGGGTTTCACTGCAGCTGCTGCTGCTGCCAACCCCTCAGACAGGCATCTGCCCTCCTGGGGTCCAGCCAGGCCTGGCCCAGGATGGCACAACAAAGAACTTCCTCTGAGAGAGGGTGTTACACCCTCTCCCTTTGGAAAATGGTGTGAAGGCAGGGGAGGAGTAGCCTCCCCCAGCCTCTGGAAATGCTTTGTTGGGCACAGATGTGCCCAATTCTGCATAAACCAGTCTACACCGATTCAGGGGACCCCTTAGCCCTGCTCTGGCGCGAAACTGGACTGAGGAAAGGGGAGTGACCACTCCCCTGACCTGCACCTCCCCTGGGAGGTGGCCAGAGCTCCTCCAGTGTGCTCCAGACCTCTGCCATCTTGGAAACAGAGGTGCTGCTGGCACACTGGACTGCTCTGAGTGGCCAGTGCCACCAGGTGACGTCAGAGACTCCTTCTGATAGGCTCCTTCAGGTGTTGCTAGCCTATCCTCTCTCCTAAGTAGCCAAACCCTCTTTTCTGGCTATTTAGGGTCTCTGTCTCTGGGGAAACTTTAGATAACGAATGCAAGAGCTCATCCGAGTTCCTCTGCATCTCTCTCTTCATCTTCTGCCAAGGAATCGACTGCTGACCGCGCTGGAAGCCTGCAAACCTGCAACATAGTAGCAAAGACGACTACTGCAACTCTGTAACGCTGATCCTGCCGCCTTCTCGACTGGTTTCCTGGTGGTGCATGCTGTGGGGGTAGTCTGCCTCCTCTCTGCACTAGAAGCTCCGAAGAAATCTCCCGTGGGTCAACGGAATCTTCCCCCTGCAACCGCAGGCACCAAAAAGCTGCATTACCGGTCCCTTGGGTCTCCTCTCAGCACGACGAGCGAGGTCCCTCGAATCCAGCGACTCTGTCCAAGTGACCCCCACAGTCCAGTGACTCTTCAGTCCAAGTTTGGTGGAGGTAAGTCCTTGCCTCACCTCGCTAGACTGCATTGCTGGGAACCACGACTTTTGCAGCTACTCCGGCCCCTGTGCACTTCCGGCGGAAATCCTTTGTGCACAGCCAAGCCTGGGTCCACGGCACTCTAACCTGCAGTGCACGACTTTCTAAGTTGGTCTCCGGCGACGTGGGACTCCTTTGTGTAACTTCGGGTGAGCACCGTTTCACGCATCCTCGTAGTGCCTGTTTCTGGCACTTCTCCGGGCGCTACCTGCTGCTAAGAGGGCTCCTTGTCTTGCTCGACGTCCCCTCTACCTCCTGGTCCAATTTGCGACCTCCTGGTCCCTCCTGGGCCACAGCAGCGTCCAAAAACGCTAACCGCACGATTTGCAGCTAGCAAGGCTTGTTGGCGTTCTTTCGGCAGGAAAACACTTCTGCAGGACTCTACAAGGCGAGTGGGATCCGTCCTCCAAAGGGGAAGTCTCTAGCCCTTTGCGTTCCTGCAGAAACCGCAGCTTCTTCTGTCCAGTGGAAGCTTCTTTGCACCCGCAGCTGGCATTTCCTGGGCATCTGCCCATCTCCGACTTGCTTGTGACTTTTGGACTTGGTCCCCTTGTTCCACAGGTACCCCAGATTGGAAATCCAGCGTTGTTGCATTGTTGGTTTGTGTTTTTCCTGCATTATTCCTCTAACACGACTTCTTTGTCCTTAGGGGAACTTTAGTGCACTTTGCACTCACTTTTCAGGGTCTTGGGAGGGTTATTTTTCTAACTCTCACTATTTTCTAATAGTCCCAGCGACCCTCTACAAGGTCACATAGGTTTGGGGTCCATTCGTGGTTCGCATTCCACTTTTGGAGTATATGGTTTGTGTTGCCCCTATCCCTATGTTTCCCCATTGCATCCTATTGTAACTATACATTGTTTGCACTGTTTTCTAAGACTATACTGCATATTTTTGCTATTGTGTATATATATCTTGTGTATATTTCCTATCCTCTCACTGAGGGTACATTCTAAGATACTTTGGCATATTGTCATAAAAATAAAGTACCTTTATTTTTAGTATAACTGTGTATTGTGTTTTCTTATGATATTGTGCATATGACACTAAGTGGTACTGTAGTAGCTTCACACGTCTCCTAGTTCAGCCTAAGCTGCTCTGCTAAGCTACCATTATCTATCAGCCTAAGCTGCTAGACACCCTATACACTAATAAGGGATAACTGGGCCTGGTGCAAGGTGCAAGTACCCCTTGGTACTCACTACAAGCCAGTCCAGCCTCCTACATTGGTTGTGCAGTGGTGGGATAAGTGCTTTGAGACTACTTACCACTCTTGTCATTGTACTTTTCATAAGAGAAAAATATACAAAACAAGGTCAGTGTATATACACATAGCCAAAAAGTTTTGCATTTCCTCTTTTCTAAGTGCTGAAAAGTATTTCTAACTTTCTAAAAAGTTCTAAAAAGTTTTAAAAGTTTTTTTTCTCTGTCTTTCTAAAAGCTCTGACAAACTTTTTTCACTTTTTCTATCACTTTAACTCTCTCTAAAAATGTCTGGCACAGGCCAAAATGTTGATCTGTCCAAACTTGCATATGATCACCTTAGCTGGAAAGGAGCAAGGAGTCTCTGCATAGAGAGAGGTTTGAGTGTAGGGAAGAATCCTTCCTTGGAACTGTTACTTAACATGCTTAGAGAACATGATAAGGCTAAAAGTGCCCCATCTGTTGAAAAAGTAGCTAATGGTTCTCAATCTGATCCAGGGACTCCCCCAGGTAAAGGTTCAGGAAAGAAACTTCTTAGCCTTCCCATTACAAGACAGTCTAGCATAGTTGGTAATGATGAAGAGCCACACCATACAAATAGTGTTGTCTCACATCATAGCAAAAGCATTTATTCACACCACAGTGGTACTGATGTTTCTGTTAGCCAAGCTGTTAGGGTGCCCTCTGTAAGGGACAGGTCTCCTTCTGTTCATTCCCATCATACCTCTGTATCTAGAAATGTCCCTCCCACCAACCCTGATGACAGATTGTTAGAAAGGGAACTCAATAAGTTGAGGGTGGAACAAACCAGACTGAAGCTTAAAAAGCAACAGCTGGATTTGGATAGACAGTCTTTAGAATTAGAGAAGGAAAGACAGAAGTTGGGTTTAGAAACCCATGGTGGCAGCAGCAGTATTCCCCATAGTCATCCTGCAAAAGAGCATGATTCCAGGAATCTGCACAAGATAGTTCCCCCTTATAAGGAGGGGGATGACATTAACAAGTGGTTTGCTGCACTTGAGAGGGCCTGTGCTGTACAGGATGTCCCTCAAAGGCAGTGGGCTGCTACCCTATGGCTATCATTTAGTGGAAAAGGTAGGGATAGGCTCCTTACTGTGAAAGAAAATGAAGCTAATGATTACAAAGTTCTTAAGAATGCACTCCTGGATGGTTATGGCTTAACCACTGAACAATACAGGATAAAGTTCAGAGAGACCAAAAAGGAGTCTTCACAAGACTGGGTTGATTTAATTGACCATTCAGTGAAGGCCTTGGAGGGGCGGTTACATGGCAGTAAAGTTACTGATTATGACAGCCTGTATAACTTAATCCTGAAAGAGCATATTCTTAATAATTGTGTGTCTGATTTGTTGCACCAGTACTTGGTGGACTCTGATCTGACTTCTCCCCAAGAATTGGGAAAGAAGGCAGACAAATGGGTCAGAACAAGGGTGAACAGAAAAGTTCATACAGGGGGTGACAAAGATGGCAACAAAAAGAAGGATGGTAAGTCTTCTGACAAGGGTGGGGACAAATCTAAAAATGAGTCTTCATCAGGCCCACAAAAACACTCTGGTGGGGGTGGTGGGCCCAAATCCTCTTTTAATCAGAACAAGGAAAAGAAACCATGGTGCTATTTATGTAAAATAAAAGGCCATTGGACAACAGATCCCAGTTGTCCAAAGAAAAGCACCAATGCTCCTACCACTACAACCCCTACTGCTACCCCTAGTGTCCCTACTAATAGCAGTGGTGGTGGGAGCAAACCTACTAATAGCCAATCCAAGGGAGTAGCTGGGCTCACTATTGGTAACTTAGTTGGGGTTGGCCTTGTTAGGGAGGCCACAGAGGCTGTGTTAGTCTCTGAGGGGGCTATTGATTTAGCCACCTTAGTTGCTTGTCCCCTTAATATGGATAAGTACAAGCAGCTACCCCTAATAAATGGTGTTGAGATTCAGGCCTACAGGGACACTGGAGCCAGTGTGACTATGGTCATAGAGAAACTGGTCCACCCTGAACAACACCTACTTGGTCACCAGTACCAAGTAACCGATGCTCACAACAACACACTTAGCCACCCCATGGCTGTTGTTAATCTCAACTGGGGGGGGGTTACTGGTCCAAAGAAAGTTGTGGTAGCCACAGATTTACCTGTAGACTGTCTACTAGGAAATTATTTGGAGACATCAGCTTGGTCAGATGTGGAGTTGGAGGCCCATGCAGCAATGCTGGGCATCCCAGGGCATATTTTTGCTTTAACCAGGGCTCAGGCCAAAAAAGCAAAAAGGACAGGGAAGCTTGGATCCTGGAACAATGGACCAAGTGCTCCCTAAAGCTAGGGCTAATAGAAGCAAACCACTTCCTACTATTCCTCCCTCTACAGTGGATTCAACTTCTGAGGAAGAAGAATTCCCTCCCTGTGCAGAACCTACACCAGAGGAGCTTGAAGCAGACACTGCTGAGCTTTTGGGTGAAGGGGGGCCTGCCAGGGAGGAGCTGAGTGTGGCACAGCAAACCTGTCCCACATTAGAGGGTCTAAGACAGCAAGCTGTCAAACAGGCTAATGGGGATGTCAGTGACTCTCACAGAGTTTACTGGGAGGACAACCTCTTGTACACTGAGCATAGGGATCCTACACCTGGAGCTGCCAGGAGATTAGTGATTCCTCAGGAGTACAGAAAGTTCCTCCTAACTCTAGCCCACGACATTCCCCTAGCTGGGCATCTGGGACAAATGAAAACTTGGGACAGACTTGTTCCCTTGTTTCATTGGCCTAGGATGTCTGAGGACACAAAAGATTTTTGTAAGTCCTGTGAAACCTGTCAAGCCAGTGGCAAGACAGGTGGCACTCCAAAGGCGCCCCTTATTCCACTGCCTGTGGTTGGGATTCCCTTTGAAAGGGTAGGGGTTGACATAGTTGGCCCCTTGACCCTCCTACTGCTTCAGGCAATAGGTTTATCTTGGTGTTAGTGGACCATGCCACAAGATACCCTGAAGCAATTCCTTTAAGGACCACTACAGCACCTGCAGTGGCAAAGGCCCTCCTAGGAATATTTTCTAGGGTGGGCTTCCCAAAGGAAGTAGTATCAGACAGGGGAAGCAATTTCATGTCTGCATACTTAAAGGCCATGTGGAAGGAGTGTGGTGTAACTTACAAGTTCACAACACCCTATCATCCACAAACAAATGGACTGGTGGAGAGATTTAATAAAACTCTCAAAGGCATGATTATGGGTCTCCCTGAAAAACTCCGCAGGAGATGGGATATCCTTCTACCATGCCTCCTTTTTGCCTACAGGGAGGTACCCCAGAAAGGAGTGGGCTTCAGCCCCTTTGAACTTCTTTTTGGACACCCTGTTAGGGGTCCACTCACACTTGTAAAGGAGGGTTGGGAACAACCTTTAAAAGCTCCTAAGCAGGATATTGTGGATTATGTACTTGGCCTCAGATCAAGGATGGCTGAGTACATGAAAAAGGCCAGCAAAAATCTTCAGGCCAGCCAAGAGCTCCAGAAGCAATGGCATGATCAGAAGGCTGTTTTGGTTCAGTACCAACCAGGGCAGAAAGTGTGGGTCTTGGAGCCTGTGGCCCCAAGGGCACTCCAAGATAAATGGAGTGGACCCCACACAATTGTTGAAAAGAAGGGAGAAGTCACCTATTTAGTTGACTTAGGCACTGCCAGGAGTCCCCTTAGGGTGCTCCATGTCAACCGCCTGAAACCCTACTATGACAGGGCTGATCTCACCCTGCTCATGGTAACTGATGAGGGACAGGAAGAAGACAGTGATCCTCTACCTGATCTCTTCTCTTCCACAGAACAAGATGCTCTTGTGGAAGGTGTAGTTTTGGCTGATTGTCTTACTGCTGAGCAGAAAGACCATTGCATAAATCTCCTAGATCAATTCTCTGAACTCTTCTCTACTGTGCCAGGTACCACTTCTTGGTGTGAGCACACTATAGATACTGGAGACAGTTTACCTGTCAAAAGTAAGATCTATAGGCAGCCTGACCATGTCAGGGACTGCATAAAGCAAGAGGTGCAGAAAATGTTAGAACTAGGAGTGGTTGAGCACTCTGAAAGTCCATGGGCTTCTCCTGTGGTACTTGTACCAAAACCCCATTCCAAAGATGGAAAGAAGGAAATGCGGTTTTGTGTAGACTATAGAGGTCTCAACTTGGTAACCAAAACTGATGCTCACCCTATACCCAGGGCAGATGAGCTCATAGATACACTGGCATCTGCCAGGTATCTAAGCACTTTTGATTTGACTGCAGGGTATTGGCAGATCAAATTGTCAGAAGATGCTAAACCTAAAACTGCATTTTCAACCATTGGAGGCCATTACCAGTTTACTGTAATGCCTTTTGGTTTGAAAAATGCACCTGCCACTTTTCAAAGGTTGGTGAACACAGACCTGCAAGGGCTGGAGGCTTTCAGTGCAGCATATTTGGACGATATAGCTGTCTTTAGCTCCAGCTGGGATGATCACCTGGTCCACCTATGGAAAGTTTTGGAGGCCCTGCAAAAGGCAGGCCTCACTATCAAGGCTTCAAAGTGCCAGATAGGGCAGGGGAAGGTGGTTTATCTGGGACACCTTGTTGGTGGGGAACAGATTGCACCACTTCAGGGGAAAATCCAAACAATTATTGATTGGGTTCCCCCTACTACTCAGACTCAGGTGAGAGCCTTCATAGGCCTCACTGGGTATTACAGGAGGTTCATTAAGAACTATGGCTCAATTGCAGCCCCTCTTAATGACCTCACATCCAAGAAAATGCCTAAAAAGGTATTATGGACAGCAAACTGTCAGAAAGCTTTTGAGGAGCTGAAGCAGGCCATGTGCTCTGCACCTGTCCTGAAAAGCCCTTGTTACTCTAAAAAATTCTATGTCCAGACTGATGCATCTGAATTAGGAGTAGGGGCAGTCCTATCACAACTTAATTCTGAGGGCCAGGATCAACCTGTTGCTTTTATTAGTAGGAGGTTGACCCCTAGAGAAAAGCGTTGGTCTGCCATAGAGAGGGAGGCCTTTGCTGTGGTCTGGGCTCTGAAGAAGTTGAGGCCATACCTGTTTGGCACTCACTTCATTGTTCAGACAGACCACAAACCTCTACTTTGGCTAAAACAAATGAAAGGTGAAAATCCTAAATTGTTGAGGTGGTCCATATCCCTACAGGGAATGGACTATACAGTGGAACATAGACCTGGGAGTAGCCACTCCAATGCAGATGGACTCTCCAGATATTTCCACTTAGACAATGAAGACTCATCAGGTCATGGCTAGTCTTATTGTCCTTCGTTTGGGGGGGGGGGGTTGTGTAGGAAAGTACCATCTTGCCTGGCATGTTACCCCCATTTTTCACTGTATATATGTTGTTTTAGTTGTATGTGTCACTGGGACCCTGGTAACCCAGGGCCCCAGTGCTCATAAGTGTGCCTGAATGTGTTACCTGTGTAGTGACTAACTGTCTCACTGAGGCTCTGCTAATCAGAACCGCAGTGGTTATGCTCTCTCATTTCTTTCCAAATTGTCACTAACAGGCTAGTGACCAATTTTACCAATTTACATTGGCTTACTGGAACACCCTTATAATTCCCTAGTATATGGTACTGAGGTACCCAGGGTATTGGGGTTCCAGGAGATCCCTATGGGCTGCAGCATTTCTTTTGCCACCCATAGGGAGCTCTAACAATTCTTACACAGGCCTGCCACTGCAGCCTGAGTGAAATAACGTCCACGTTATTTCACAGCCATTTTACACTGCACTTAAGTAACTTATAAGTCACCTATATGTCTAACCTTTACCTGGTAAAGGTTAGGTGCAAAGTTACTTAGTGTGAGGGCACCCTGGCACTAGCCAAGGTGCCCCCACATTGTTCAGAGCCAATTCCCTGAACTTTGTGAGTGCGGGGACACCATTACACGCGTGCACTACATATAGGTCACTACCTATATGTAGCTTCACAATGGTAACTCCGAATATGGCCATGTAACATGTCTATGATCACGGAATTGCCCCCTCTATGCCATCCTGGCATAGTTGGCACAATCCCATGATCCCAGTGGTCTGTAGCACAGACCCTGGTACTGCCAAACTGCCCTTCCTGGGGTTTCACTGCAGCTGCTGCTGCTGCCAACCCCTCAGACAGGCCCTCCTGGGGTCCAGCCAGGCCTGGCCCAGGATGGCAGAACAAAGAACTTCCTCTGAGAGAGGGTGTTACACCCTCTCCCTTTGGAAAATGGTGTGAAGGCAGGGGAGGAGTAGCCTCCCCCAGCCTCTGGAAATGCTTTGTTGGGCACAGATGTGCCCAATTCTGCATAAACCAGTCTACACCGGTTCAGGGGACCCCTTAGCCCTGCTCTGGCGCGAAACTGGACAAAGGAAAGGGGAGTGACCACTCCCCTGACCTGCACCTCCCCTGGGAGGTGTCCAGAGCTCCTCCAGTGTGCTCCAGACCTCTGCCATCTTGGAAACAGAGGTGCTGCTGGCACACTGGACTGCTCTGAGTGGCCAGTGCCACCAGGTGACGTCAGAGACTCCTTCTGATAGGCTCCTTCAGGTGTTGCTAGCCTATCCTCTCTCCTAAGTAGCCAAACCCTCTTTTCTGGCTATTTAGGGTCTCTGTCTCTGGGGAAACTTTAGATAACGAATGCAAGAGCTCATCCGAGTTCCTCTGCATCTCTCTCTTCACCTTCTGCCAAGAAATCGACTGCTGACCGCGCTGGAAGCCTGCAAACCTGCAACATAGTAGCAAAGACGACTACTGCAACTCTGTAACGCTGATCCTGCCGCCTTCTCGACTGTTTTCCTGGTGGTGCATGCTGTGGGGGTAGTCTGCCTCCTCTCTGCACTAGAAGCTCCGAAGAAATCTCCCGTGGGTCGACGGAATCTTCCCCCTGCAACCGCAGGCCCCAAAAAGCTGCATTACCGGTCCCTTGGGTCTCCTCTCAGCACGACGAGCGAGGTCCCTCGAATCCAGCGACTCTGTCCAAGTGACCCCCACAGTCCAGTGACTCTTCAGTCCAAGTTTGGTGGAGGTAAGTCCTTGCCTCACCTCGCTAGACTGCATTGCTGGGAAACGCGACTTTTTTCAGCTACTCCGGCCCCTGTGCACTTCCGGCAGAAATCCTTTGTGCACAGCCAAGCCTGGGTCCACGGCACTCTAACCTGCATTGCACGACTTTCTAAGTTGGTCTCCGGCGACGTGGGACTCCTTTGTGTAACTTCGGGTGAGCACCGTTTCACGCATCCTCGTAGTGCCTGTTTCTGGCACTTGTCTGGGCGCTCCCTGCTGCTAAGAGGGCTCCTTGTCTTGCTCGACGTCCCCTCTACCTCCTGGTCCAATTTGCGACCTCCTGGTCCCTCCTGGGCCACAGCAGCGTCCAAAAACGCTAACCACACAATTTGCAGCTAGCAAGGCTTGTTGGCGTTCTTTCGGCAGGAAAACACTTCTGCAGGACTCTACAAGGCGAGTGGGATCCGTCCTCCAAAGGGGAAGTCTCTAGCCCTTTGCGTTCCTGCAGAAACCGCAGCTTCTTCTGTCCAGTGGAAGCTTCTTTGCACCCGCAGCTGGCATTTCCTGGGCATCTGCCCATCTCCGACTTGCTTGTGACTTTTGGACTTGGTCCCCTTGTTCCACAGGTACCCCAGATTGGAAATCCAGCGTTGTTGCATTGTTGGTTTGTGTTTTTCCTGCATTATTCCTCTAACACGACTTCTTTGTCCTTAGGGGAACTTTAGTGCACTTTGCACTCACTTTTCAGGGTCTTGGGGAGGGTTATTTTTCTAACTCTCACTATTTTCTAATAGTCCCAGCGACCCTCTACAAGGTCACATAAGTTTGGGGTCCATTCGTGGTTCGCATTCCACTTTTGGAGTATATGGTTTGTGTTGCCCCTATCCCTATGTTTCCCCATTGCATCCTATTGTAACTATACATTGTTTGCACTGTTTTCTAAGACTATACTGCATATTTTTGCTATTGTGTATGTATATCTTGTGTATATTTCCTATCCTCTCACTGAGGGTACACTCTAAGATACTTTGGCATATTGTCATAAAAATAAAGTACCTTTATTTTTAGTATAACTGTGTATTGTGTTTTCTTATGATATTGTGCATATGACACTAAGTGGTACTGTAGTAGCTTCACACGTCTCCTAGTTCAGCCTAAGCTGCTCTGCTAAGCTACCATTATCTATCAGCCTAAGCTGCTAGACACCCTATACACTAATAAGGGATAACTGGGCCTGGTGCAAGGTGCAAGTACCCCTTGGTACTCACTACAAGCCAGTCCAGCCTCCTACACCCACCAACCTTTATATCAGGCCACTGTATCAAAGAATGTATTGGGGGTAGATCCTTCTCTGTGCAGGAACTCTTTCCTTTCTTTCTGTCCTCAGGCAAACTTAACCCATGAAGAGCAGCTACAGCTTTGCACTTCCTGCACAAGTCTCGCTGGCAACAGGTTACTTCAGCTCCTGAATTTTCCTGAAGGATACATGTCGAGAAGGCACTCTTCTGGAGACAAATGCCATGCTGCAGAAAGTATGTACCATACAAAGTTTACCTGGAGAAATCAATCAGTCTCCAAAACCAGGTGATGGAATCATCCGCCTGTGGAAATTCAAGATCAAGAGTGTTGAAAATGCTTGAAACCTAAACGTAAACCTTACAAAAGGGCTATTTCTCCAAGGGTAGAGTAATTTGGGTGTCTCCCTAAGCTACTGTCCGTGGAATCTGAGAAGTGTACTTCACAAGGGCCTTAACAAAAACGTACAACTTCCGTTTTTATTTATACATTGTCCAAATCTGGTTCAAGAGCTTTATGTGGTTTGTTCAACATACACATCATCTATTGAGTAAATACGCTTTTAGGAGACCCCTTGAAGATATTAATTTGTAGATGGGTAACAGTAAATCATGAGATTGTTTTTCACTGAGGGGTTCTGAGTGACATCAAGTTAAACAACAAGAGAAAAACTCAAGTTGTCTATTATGTCACTCAGAATCCAGAGGGAAAACATCCCTTTTATTTATATTTTAACCATCAATAATGTAATCTTATGCATGCCCCTCCAAAACAACTTCTGCCCCTGCTTTCAACTGCTATACAGGGGCAAAGGAGTAATGTGGGAGCCATACATAACCTGCCCTCATGTCCCTGATCCAAAATGTGAAAATATAACCTCCCTTACCCTTCTTAACCAACCAGCACCACCTTCCCTGCCTTCCTTCCTCCCTTCTTGGCATTGTGCTTTCTGCTTTTACTCAAAGCACACAGAAGCTGCGCCGTTAGGCTGAGAGCTCCATCAGTCTGGCCTGGCATAGCAACAGTGAGTAAAAGGTTCAGTTATCAACCGTTGCTACGTCACAGCAGTGATTTACCAGATTTAGGCTCAGATTTATACTAGCTTTGCGCTGAATTAGCGTAATTTTCTTTACGGTAATTCAGCGCAAACCCTAACTCCATATTTATACTTTGGCGCTAGACCAATCTAGCGCCAATGTTAGGGAGTTGAATTAATTTTTTGCTAGCGAGAAACTACCTTGCGTCAATGAGATGCAAGATAGGCGTTCCCAGGCAAAAAATGACTCTAAGACTCAGACGCCTTATTTATCCTCCAGTGCAAAAATGGTGCATGGGAGGGAGGCGGACCTAAATAATGGCGCTTGCTTAGCGCCATTATTTAACACCTGTGCCAGGGCAGGCGTTAGGGGACTTGTGGGCCCATTTCCATGGTGGAACACCATGGAATGAGTCCACAGGTGTCCTCCCAAGGCCCCAGGGACACCCCCACCCGCACCAGAGGGACAGCGGAGGATGGGGGACCCCATCCCAGATAAGTATAGGCAAGTAGAGGTAAGTATTTTGCTTTTTTTTTAATAAAATGCCATTGGGGGCTCTGAAATGGGGCCCACCTACGTGGCACTGGGTGCAATGGCCATACACCTGGGACTCTTGTCATGACTCACGTCTTTTATAAGATAGGAGTCATATGGTATGGTAGGTTTTGCATCAAGAAATGATGCGGGGCTGGTTAGAGTCATAATTGTTTACTCTAACTAGCCTAACGTAATTTTGTGGTGCAAAACCCCCTTCTCCCATACCGCCACACCCACCCGGCTAATGTCATTTCCCTTGACATTAGCTCACCCTTTGCCCGGATTGCGCCATTCCATAAATAAGACGCCCGGTCGGCGTCTTGGAATGTCGCTTGCCGGCAGTAAACCTTTTCACGTAAAACTGTGTTAGCACAGTTTTGCGTGAAAAAGTATAAATATGGGCCTTAGAATCTGGTGCAAGCGATAGTGGCTCTCTATGAGAGCTATGCAGAACAAAGGAATTGTTCTTCTCTTTGGTTTGTAGAAGAGGGGAGCTTCATTTCAGAAGGTTGCTCATTTCATCCCAAGCATAAATTCAGGCCTATTCTCCTGGTCTTGAGTCTGTCAAAGATTACTGGACTGCAGAGCTTAATGTTGAGTGACTTTTGTTAGTACTGATGTCCCAGACCCTTGGTACTTTAGCACTGATCACTGGGTGTCAGGTATTTATGTTTAAGTCTTGATTTTCAGAAGCAGTGGAGTGCTCAGGCAGTCAAGGCTTACACAGGAAGTGGTGAGGTTTTGGGACTTGGGTACTGTATGATAGAGTAATAACACTCAACAAGGGTCGCTGCCAGCCAGAGCTATATTTTCAAAACAGCATAGGGCTTTAATTCCATTCGTAAAAGGAAAAGTGGTAAAAGGAGAGTAATGGAATAAAAACAGAAGGTTCTAGCACATTCTAGAACTGAGATATGACAGCAAACTTTTTAAAGCTCTAGTGGCTAATGTGATGTAGTTCAGAACAACAGTGGAGTCTATGAGACATTTTTAACTTTTGGGTTGGAGATTGCATACCTTGGTGTGAGGATCGTAGCTTCTTCTAAGGCGTGTGGATGTGAGGCCTCACTGTGTAATAAATTCACTACCTGTACTGGATCCAGTCAAATTAATGTGAAAAATTGTAGCTCCATCCTGGCTAGCTGTAGCTCTGAGCA
The DNA here is from genome assembly GCF_031143425.1 of Pleurodeles waltl. Classification (NCBI taxonomy): domain Eukaryota; kingdom Metazoa; phylum Chordata; class Amphibia; order Caudata; family Salamandridae; genus Pleurodeles; species Pleurodeles waltl. Next base: position 148,037,475 of record NC_090446.1, read on the forward strand.
GTCAGGCTTTATCAAAGGAACAAGAGTACAGCTTTAAGAACTAATGAAACAGTTGAATGAGAAAGAAAAACAACCCAAAGAGAGTGCAACAACAATTTATAAAAATATGTCTTATTTTTATCAGTTTGTAAACAAGGTCCAATAGAGTGTTCCAGAGATATAAATGATTAACCAAAAATAAATCACTGCGTTTTACTCAAAAAGCAAACACGCATTGACAACTGCTGTGGTTAGCAGTTCACTTTGAAAACTTTTGAAAAGTTTTATAAATTTGTATTCTACTACTCCAGTCTGCTTTAGGTGACTATTTCCAGCAGAGGGTGAGTCACAGGGGCCAATGAGGCTTGGTTAGACAGTTACTTTGCAGTCAAAGCAGCATCCAGTCCATTTCCAAGTTCTATGGGTGAACTGCTATAGAGTTCAATGGGGTGTTCCTGATGCAAGGGATACAGGATGCTGTAGATGCTGTAGGATTCTGAGGATGCTGATCCAGTGGCGGGGAATTTCTGCGATACTCCTCAATCCAAGGTTACGGTGGGCCACTTTGGCCACATGGGTCAAGTCCCTTAAAGTCTGTTTGAAGTCCAGCCAAGAACCAGTTGCCGTTGGTCTACTGGTCCCCGGTTACAGCCAAACCAGCAGTTCCCATTAACTGGTGGTACATTCTGTCTTGGATGACCAAACTGCACTCCAACAACTCTCCCGGGTCAAGCAGACTTGGGTGCAAATTTGACGTTTGGGTTGGTCTCTCTTCGGTGATCAGTGGTGGTCAATCGATTTTGGCTACCAACTCGCCAAGGCAGACTTCTTCAGCTTTCGTGGCCTTGTTAGCTGTAACAGGAAGTCAGCCAACTGACACTTGGATTCTCTTCTTCTGTCTGAAGCTTGGGGATGACTTTTTCTCGAGCAGAGTACCACAGGCACAGTCCTCTCATTGCTAGCCAAAGGTTTAGCAGGTGTAGCCAAGTCTTCGTGCAGCCTCTTGTTGCTGGGTCCAGGGAACGGCAGGGCTGTCCTTCTTTGGTTTGCTCTTCAGTACAGATGTGATCTTAGGTCTGGTTAGCAGTGGTGCCACTTTAATTCCCAGGTCGTGCCCTTGAAGAATGTGATGATTACTAGCCAATATACTACCATGGCCCCTCCTGTCTAGTGATGTTGACTTCAGCTAGTATGGCATTTAGCTAGCCTAGAAGGCACTATTCTGCCCACTGCAAAGATGGCAGATTACTTCTCCTGGCTAGTGGAGCTCCCTAGCCCACCCCAGAGATATGGCTTCCTGAGGGCTACACACCCACAGAGAATTGATCTGGCAACTGTTTTCTCCTCTCTGTCCCCGACACCAACCTGTCTGAAAGAACAAAAGAGCAGCCCCTCTAGTTTGTGTCCACCATTTGCTCTTCAAATGGAGGTTCAGCTTTGAAGCTTGCCTTTTAGGCTGACACCTTGTTTGGCCTACCTGCCAGGGAAAGGTCACACCTCTTCCAATGGCAGGTTCTTTGTGTTTCCTCCTTACAGTCTTTCACATCTCCCTGCAGGAGGGCAAAGGGCTGTTTTGTGGCCAGCAACCATAAACGATTACTTGAAAACTTTGGACAACAAATTAGTTACTTACTAATGCTGTCAAATTGGCATAATTTACATTAAATCTGACTTCTACATCAAGTCAGGTTTAATGCAACTATTCTGTTGACATCTTGAAGTATCAATTCTATTAGTCCCATTCAGAAGTTAGCACTGCTGAGTTGTCAGCGTGGAACTCTGTAATCACCAATGGGGCTACTAGCCTTTCCACAGTAAAAACAAGAATGAAAGGTTTTTACTGTCAGGACATGTAAAGTTAAGAAAACACAAGTCCAATGTTTTAATATAAGGCACTCAGCTCATACCTGCCTTAGGGGTGACACATAAATATTAAAAAGGAAGGTGTGGGCTTTGCAATTACTTTTAAATGGCAAAGTTGCCAGCCAGCAATGGAGGATGGGAGTCGTACACTGCTTAATCTCACTTGTGGTGGCACTATTAGTGCTGTAGTCGATAAGAGACACTCTAACTTTCAGGTCCTAGGTACCCACGGTATCAGATATTCTGGACTTGTGAGTGAGTAAAACATATGCCAATTGTGTGTTAACAAATTAGACATACAATGTTTAAGAGTCAGAGCACTGACAGTCCAAAACTCTTGGGGGTGATCATGCAAAAGAGGCATTTCCTTACAATTGGTATTCATCCAAGGGCTTCTCTAGAGATCATATTTTGCCAGGTGAAATATTATAAATGGATGGTCCCAAAGTCAGACTTTTAGTGACCATGTACCAAGGCCATTTGGAATCTGTTTTTAGTGATAGGAGTACACCTGAAATAGTTTTGAGGAAGACCAGCTTCGAACTGGCCTTCGTAGTACATTTTTTGCACATTTTTGCAGTTGCTGGAAAAAGACTAAGCACCCAAAGATATCTAGGAGCACTCTCCAAAAGAGCTGCACATGGTAAACTGATGGGTTCCCAATTGCAACTGAAAGAATGGGATTTATGGTCAAGTTCCTTTTACATTTTTAACATGAGATTTCTCCACAGCTGAAGGTTAGACAGAGAAGGTTCAAGTTTCCAGATTCAGCGAGTGAGGGTAGAAATGGTGCTATACAGGCTCCCACAAGGGCTGGAGGGGTCACGAGACAGGTTGAGGGGCTATGCAGGCTCTCCACGGATGTTTTCCTGGATATCTTTTTCATGTTTTGATCACTCTGGATGTTGAGATGTCCTTATGTTCTGTCACAGCTCTTTGTGACTCCCTTCCTTGATGCTTCATCTACGCAGCTCTTCAGTCATATGGGACTTGTTCTTATCACCTCTGGTGAGGGTTGCTCCTCTCCTTGCCAGGCAGACCAGAAGATCATATCCCTGGGTTTGGCTCAACAGCCGGATGGGTGCAGTGTCACAGACATTATCCCACCCTTCGAAGGAAAAAGCAGCATGGACTGTCTTGGACCTGGGCCTAGGCTCTCACTGAGCTAAGCTGCATAACATTTTCAAAGTTCAAAGGAAATACAGCGAACTAGATTTGGAAGTCTTGAAAAACATAACTCTAGGTAATCGGTAGGCAGTTTCACAAATGTGCGGAGGGGCGAGGCACAGAATGTAAAAGACACATACATTTGAGAAGCGATCTGATTGACTCCCTATATAGCGTCCCTTTTCTTCTTAGACATCACTAAGCTCCAAACAAATAGGAAGGCTACAAGTGCACTGGGACATATGTATTGGCCATACAAATGCCCCTGAGCAGGAGTAAACTGTCCTCTTGGCAGATCTGGAAGAAGCTTAGACAAGACATTCACTGTGCATGAGACACTCTGCTGTGGATTTCATTCACAAACCAGAGAAGTGTGAAACTGTTAGAGGGTTTCTGAGTAGTAACCCCACCGGCTACTCAGGATAAGGAAGCCAGAATGACCTCAACTCTCTGCAAAGTGCACCTTTCATACTTCCTTTCATGCTTGATGTAGTGAACACCACTCATACCACACCCAGTATCCATACAAACCGCATATGCTCACTATCATACAACATACAATAATGGGGAAGCAAAGAGTTGCTTCTGGAAGACTGAGCCGAATTACTGAAGGCACCAGCATACATATCTCCCAGTGGTACATGCAAAGTGAACTGGATCCTGGCTAGGGCTGTAACACAAGCCCCTGCATCCTCTGCTAAGCAGCTGGGGGCACCCCTACAGGAGCCCCTAAAGCCTTCCGGGGGAGCCCATTCAGGCTAAGGTCAATGAACATCTGTGAGATATAGTAAATTCACCGGCCCCTCACTACATTCTGCATTTTGCGTTACGCCTCGGATACTGACAGTCTGACTTGGCTGGTGCCAGCCACCAGCCTTCCCACAGCTTGACACCCACAGTCTAGAAGAATGTAACCTTGTTGTGGGACAGCAACAAAGCCATTATGCGCGGTTCATCAGTGGTCTTGAAAATAGAGGTCACCAGGCTAAAGAAATAGAGCTGTCCAGAGCACACCAAATGTAGTGAGGGAGGCATGATGTCACAGCTTGCTACCTCAGAAGGACTTTTGTTTTGTTGCTCACTTCTTAGCAAGATGTGGCCTCAGATTAAAATGCTAAATTAGCACAGCGAGATGAGCACCTACCCCAGTGGCTTGAGGTCACCAGTTACTCTCAAAAATGCCTGAGACATAGGGCTTTATTATGATTTCGGAGGACGGAATGTGGCGCATGGAGGCACTACAGCCTTGTAAATCTGGACCTAAAGATCTTCATATATCAGAGCAGACTGGTTGGAGTGCAGCCTGACAATTTAATCCCCTCTGGTGGTGTACTAGAAGGCATAGCTCTTACCACACCCACCCATAAGAAAATGTACATCATAGACTCTAACAATGTTCAGTTACCCATGTCCAGTGTCATCTACAGGATTTTGGGGGCCATGCGCAAGAAATATTTTTGAAGCCCTTGTTTGGAATAAATCTGAATATTATAAACCAGCTTTTTTGCTAATTCAAGTCCTGTGATACCAAACATTAATTTATTTTATATTAAGGGTTGAGATCCAGAACTACACAGACATGAGATGAAAAGACAGCTCCTTGAAGCCCTGACAGCCCTTTGAAGTTGTTTACCTAGGCAATTGCTCACTCTGCCCATGCCTTAAAACGTCTCTGCCCATGCCACCCTGGCAAGGTTCCTTGCCATTACTTTGAATGCCACATTTAGAAGATAAGTCATGTTTCTGCTTTCCAATCATTTTCCTCTTCGCTGGACTGGTCCACAAGGATGCCAATGATGACAATCTTTGTTTAGCCTAGTGGATAACTTACCACTGGCTATGGGCCAACGGCCATCCACTCATTTCTCAGATACTAAAGATACACTACCACATGGCATCATAAGGGACCATTATTGGTGATGACCTGCTGACCAAACAGTTGCAGCAGAAGACTTCTGTCTGTTAGACGAACCATTGAGCCACTCATGCCCAGATTTACAAAACTGTCACTCGTAGCAGCGTAGCAGCCAAAAAAGCTGTGCTGCGTTGGGTGACAGGGAGAAAGCAAGAGCATGCCATATTTACAGAGATATGGCGCTCTCCTCTCCCTTGTGCCGGTGCAGAATTTTGCTGTCTATCGCCATGCACACACCTTTGCACCATAGTGCATTGGTGCGCGCATGAGTCTAGCAGAGGTTTTGTACTGGAAGGATACCCTTCCAGTACAAAGTACTATGCTAGGTTCAATTAAAAACGTTTACTACTTCGTCTGCATGCTGTACAGTGCAGCACTCATGGAAAATCGGAAAAGAAAGGACAAATAAAACATTTCTCATTTAAACGGCTGGTTTCAAATTACATTATGTTTTGGTGCAAAACCCTGTCTACTAATGTCAATAAGTGGGGTTTTGCATCAAAAAGCATGGGTGGAAGCAAGGAAACGCCTATGTACCACCCATGTAACACCCCTTTGACGCAAAGCAGTACTTCACACTAGTTTTCTTTACTTTTCCTTACAAACCAATGCAAAAACCAATTTGTGTTGGTCTGTACATCCCATTATAGGTTTTGCATCGGGTTTGCTTTACAGAGGTAACACAAACCCGACACAAAAGCTTTGTGAATCCTGACCTCAGTCTGTAGGCTTGGTACACTGACTTGCAATACTCTTGGAAAGGCAGCACTCTGTTCTGCATGTGCCAGCCACTGCACCTATTAAGGAGAGCTGGTTAAAATATCCTGTCCACAGCTGGTTCCAGGGCTTTAGGGAGGGTCATTTCAATGTCTAAATGTTGACTATAGATCTAAGGCAACGTTCCTCGCTACATCCCCCAAGATGTATTGTTTTAGAGAGGGATGCCATTAATGAGCTTGGCATGTATTTTTCAAGTCCCTGTATGGCCTACTGTACTGTAGTAAACTTTGTCTGGGTGTCAGTGGCCATCCAAAGGCTGTGTAAACACTGTGGGTGTGCCTCCTTTCTTCCCCAGCAGGCGGTGGGACTCTTTGGCAGTCATGCATGTGTTTCCTTTGACATATTGGTGCTCCGTGCTGCTTTGCGGGAGCAGAAAGAAATGCCCAGCGCAGCAACAAAAGTGTAATCAAAACAGATTACAGATGTGGGGTCACTTCAAGCAGTAGGAGCTGGCAGCGTCAATGACGGTTCACTCTGTGGGTGCTGTTGCTCTGGAGATCCTGTTCGTTTATTATAATAACAAACTGAGCCCCTGCTGCCAAATCATCGAGGGGCATCCATGGACGTCATGACCTGCCAAGCCGCCATTTTGGAAACTGCATATTTGACCAATCTTCGCCCTTAATTAAGGATCATAGTTTTCCATTTTGCTGTATTTTACGCACAAACACAGGCATAAAATAGCCTATTTCCCCTGCTATATATTTTTTTAAAGAAAAAACATACAGTAATTGATCTTGTTTTGAGTATATCTCAATGCTGTCAGTCATAACCAAATATCCAACAGCGGTGAACATCGACTGCATTGGAAGCAAACAAAACACAATTTCATACTGAAGCTTAAATACTTGAAGATGCATTAGTGCTACAAAGCTTATATGTTTAGGTAACTGTTGTTGCACAAGACAATTAGACACAAAATCTTTCAATCATCAAAGTATTAATATACTTTAAACCTTTTAATCATCAAAGTATTAATATACTTTTAGCAGTTAAAACAATTGGGAAAATATAACAGTTGTATTCCATCTTGTCAGCACCAAAAAAAAAAAATTAACAAATGTTAATAAAACAAGAATAAAATATGAGTAAATACTAATAATCTAAGTCAAAATAAATATGGCAAAATAAATACCATAATACCGGAAGTTCTCCTATTAGTACCTTTGCCAGAGATACAATTATGAGGTGTATGTATAATCACAAAATAGACAAAGTGGGGAGGGGTAATCCCAATTAATTTCTAGAAGCTCACTACAAACCTCAACTCACATTTGGCGATGAATGGTCACCCCTCTTGCAGTCTGAAACAGCGAGGACAAAAGCGAGGTAGACAGCCAACATAGTGACGCAAATCAACGCAGATACATGGTGGTGGGATCTACTGCTTCAACGTTTGCAGCAAGAGCGCTGTGGTTTGATTAACGATACAACTTTCCTGTGGTTTCAGTCCAGGACCTTTTGAAAGTGCCACATGCAGTCTCCCAAAATAGATTATTTGTAGCAAAAAGACAAGAACTTTACTAAAAGTACAAAATGCACCATGAACCCTCACGGGGTAGGCATTTGGGGTGTTACACGCTATAATAAACGGATTTTCCTCTCAATAGTTGGGGCTAGGGACACTGAGATTAGCTGGCAGTGTGTGTTGAATTTTCCTTGCGTGATCGTCATTACTATTCCTGCTCCTCCAGCCTGTGAGTTGAGCCTCACTTTGGGACAAGAAGCTTCAGAAGCATACTGACAATGCAAGCCCGTCCCACCCTACTGTGCACCACAGCTGGGCTGGTATTCCCAGCACCCTCCATTCTTTTCAGGTTCTGGAAGACGGGTTGGTTCTTCGCCCTGATTCTTGGTTCTAGCTGACAGGGGCATCTCTGCTTCATCAGGCACAGATTTGGTTTGTGTCTGTCTAGTTCTCCTTTTTCTCCCAAGGACGGGCTTCTGCATTCTCTAAATGTTTGCAGGACTCTCCTCCATTGAGAATGCCCCTGTTTTATTATTAGTCCAGTCCCTTCTCCCCCCAGCCTCACACCACATGGCACTGGTAAGCAAAGGAGGGATTAGTGTGTGACACTTGACTCTCCAACGATCTGATGCAGAAACCCCTTTCACATTGTGAACCTTGCCTCTTGCCCCATATATTGGGTTGGGTTGTCTAGGAACTGTGATTCAATTGTTAGCCTACTCCAAGGGGTGGTAGGGAGTGTAACTATCAATCAAGATGCCCATAATCCACACAGTCCGTCTGCAGCCAAGATTTGGTCCACTAAGAACCAAAGTTCCCGGGTTGACTACTGAAATATATAACACGTACGGTTTCACCCGCCAGTTTCTGTGTCTGCGCTTCATGTGAACTTCTCAAAGGAAGCTCCGTAGAGTTGTGTTATCAATGGAGTCTACCAGCACCTACATATTGTACTTACTTAATGCTAATGAAACATTTCCTTTGGAAACAGTGCCCTCTGCCAGTCGGAAATTCATCACAGTTGATCCCTTGGGTGTGGGACTAGCGTATGGCCAGGATATTGTGTGATGGAAATATCGAGTCTAAGAAAGGCTTACAAAGTTATTTTCCCAGAAGGTGTAGAGTTTGACTGTTAACTCCAATCGGTCGATATTTTCACCCTACTGGAGTTAATGAAATGTTACCCCTTCAGGGACAAGACTTACACTTAGGTCGGGCGATATTTCTGTAAGGATATTCTGACATTCAACCGATCTTTGTTATATAACTAACTCACTAAAGTCTTAAAGCCCTGATAAATGAAGTTGTACGTTTTACATTCTGATGCGTCATAAACATGACCACAGCAAAGCCCTGTGAGAAGCAGATAAGGGGAGACCTACTATGTTCAAACAAAGCACAGGTCTAGCACTGACAGGAGCCCTTGTGTGCACAATACTGGCGCGTCTGCCGATTCTGGTAGGACAGCATTAATACTGGGAAGGGGCACGACTAGAGAGAGAATTTCACTGCTTTGTGTATCACTGAAGATGCCATCACTAGCTTCTAGGCACTGAAGCATGCCACTTCCCCATGTGTGCAGCTTACAGCTGGGCTGAAATGCATAGCTGTCAGTTGCTGGAGACATTTTAATTGTCACTTCTTTCCAGGGTATTACCGGCATCTCCAAAATAAGAGACTGGCAAATGAGAAGTGGCCTGGGCTGCCAGCAGTCGCACAGAGGTTTGTGGGTGGGCTACCAGATGTATCTATTTTATGTCCATGGCGGTGTGAATCTAGGCCATATCCATCCTTCAGAGACAGAAGATGCCAAATTATCAAATTATCTTTGTTGCGATGGGAGTGGGGAGAGTAAGGTAAAATACCAATGTTCCTCTGGTCCATAACTTATCTGTATTTTTTGGGGGATTCTGAATGGGTGGGTAGGACAGACGTGTACGAGATCCTCTCATTAGAATTTATTACCATGGAAAGACAGGAGTATACTAAATGTTAAAGCCCTTCTATACACTTGATCTTGCTTGCCAGCTATCTATTTTCAGCCAGACAATCCTGGCCTTGTCATTTTCAAATCTGAATATTTATTACGTCTTTTGTTCTTCATAAAAATGCACTCTTTCGAATTTTGGAAGGCTCCTGTTTCTAGGCTGGGGAGTTGAGTGGTGAACCAGTTAGGATGCTAATTACCAACAGGTCCCTATTTTCTACCTCCCAAATGTTGAAATGCCTTACTAACATGGTACCATCCCCCGCATCCTCTTCACATTATGCTTTTATAATCTTGTTACATACAGAACTCCCACGCAGAATACTGTTCTATTTACGGCACCTCATGCTTATTTTCTCTTGCTGGTGTAAAAATGTCCACTGTATAGTGCTCCACTGCTCTTTCGAATAAGGGGCAAGATTCACCCCCATTTCATTTGCGAGCCTTTAATTGCGATTTTTTGTGACTCGCAAAATGAAATATACTAATGTGTATCAGGCACATTTAGCGATTCCCAATGGGGTTGCAAATTACCTACCTCATCAATATTCATGAGGTAGACCGCAATTTGTGCCCCCAATGGGAATGGCCGTACTTACCGGGTTGGAGGCCTGCTGAGGACAGCAGACCACCATGCCTGTGACTGCTTTTTAAATAAAGCAGTTATTTTTTTTTAAATCCAGCCTGTTTTCCTTAAAGGAAAACAGGCTGAATTTTAAAAATGAAAATGAAAAGTTTTCTTTTCATGCCTGCTCTTAAAAATGTCAGTGCTCCCATTCACAAAGGGAAGGGGTTCCTTGGGGGCCCCTTTCCATTTGCAAATAGCTTACCACCAATTTGAAATTGGTGGCAATCTGCAAATATTTTGGGACCGCATTCTGGTTGCAAAACATTTGTACATGGCCCTGCGACTCGCTATTAGGAAGTGACACCCTTTACACACCCCCTCCTGAAAGTGATTTGCAAACCTTATTTTGAAAATGGGATGCTTTTCAAACAAGAAAATGAAAAGTTTTCTTTTCATTTTTTCAACGTAGGCAGTGGTCTGTGGGACCACTACCTTTTCTGAAAAAATATTTTTGCTTCCACTCAGAAAGGGGGCCGGGGACCTGTGGGGACCCCTTCTTATTTGCAAATGGGTTACCACCAACTTGAAGTTGGGGACAACTGCGATTGTTTTGCAACCGCATTCACAGTCGCAAAACAATCTTACGTACCACTGCGACTTGCTATTTGGAAGGGACGCCCTCAGCACACCCCTTCCAAATAGCAACTCGCAAATCTATTTTGTGATTTGGTTAAATAGATTACCGAATCGCAAAATAGCATTGGTACATGCCAAAATGATATTTTCATGTCGCAAACAGCCTGATTTGTAAATTAGGCCATTTGCAACATGAAAATAGCTAAATACATCTGGCCCAAGGTTCATACTGTTTAGCAGTTATCTTACACAATATAGAAACAAATATGAGATCTCATACACACATGCACACGCACATGCACGCACATGCGCACAAAGGCCCAAAGGCACACACATACACACACATTGTGCAGCAGGTGCATCAGCTCCCCAAGCTATCTTACTAGCACTGATACCTGTCACCTGAAGATTGTCACACACTGATCACTACAGCTCACCCTTAACCTTCTGAGCAACGTTATTGGGAGGTGGATGTGATTCACTGCCTCTCACTAGCAGGTGACACATTTTCCTACACATGTCAGTTTCCAAAGCATGTGCTCAGCTAACCTTCTTTTGTCAGCTGTTATCAAGCTCTTCCTATGAACCACACAGCATTAGATCAGTTTGAAGGGCTTCAAGAATGTTTACTTTTCAGAATTTCACCCTCTCACCAACACCCATAAGAACCAAAGCCTCTACTCTCCAATATCTTATCAGTCAATCCACTCTTGATGAACCATCTATCTTCAGTTGAGATCATCTCAAAATCATACACCACGTTCCCATATGATTGACTAAAGGGATTCCCCGAGAGGGGCCCAGTTGATGCTCTGTGATCAGGTATTTTTGCAGTTCATAAATTACATGTGCTGTAGTTGACCCCTGTAGAGTAGATCCACTTACAAATAGCTCTACAGGTGAACCACTGAGGCACAAGTACAAATGAGTTTTTGAATGAGAAAGTGAGTAAAGCTCGGTTTTCTGAATGACCAACAAATATGCAAGTAATCCACACTGAAATGTATTACATGTAGGGAAAACTGAAACCTGGTACTATCCAATGTAGTTTTGTTTTTTTTAAACAAATCGAAACTATTGTCAGAAAATCTCACAAGTGCTGCCAGTTTATAAGTCTGAACTCCCGAAGTTGACTCAAACTTACTTAATGTAGGAGGCTGGCCTGGCTTATAGTGGGTACCTTGTGGAACTTACACCTTGTGCCAGGTCCAGTTATCCATTATTAGTAGAATAGAGGTGTTCTAGCAGCTTAGGCTGATAGAGGTAGCTATAGCAGAGCAGCTTAGGCTGAACTAGGAGACATGCAAAGCTCCTACTATACCACTTATATCATATAGCACTATATCATAAGAAAACACAATACTCAGAGTTACTAAAACTAAAGGTACTTTATTTTAGTGACAATATGCCAAAGGTATCTCAGAGGGTATACTCCCTTAGGAGGTAAGTAATATACACAAAATATATGCACACAAACCAAAATCAGGTAAGTAATAGTTAGAAAAGTAGTGCAAACAATGTAGAATCACAATAGAATGCAAAAGGGAGAAATAGGCCTAGGGGCAACACAAACCATATACTCCAAAAGTGGAATGCGAACCGAATGGACCCCAGGCAGGACTAGTGTAGTGTGTAGAGGGTCGCTGGGAGTGTAAGAAAACACTAAGGGTGTCCAAGATACCCCACCCCAAGACCCTGAAAAGTAGGAGTAAAGTTACCCTACTACCCCAGAAAGAAAGTAAAGTCGAGATAGGGGATTCTGCAAGGACAACAACTAACTGCCAAAACACTGAAGATGGATTTCTAGACCTGAGGACCTGTAAAGGAAGGGGGCCAAGTTCAAGAGTCACGCAAGTGTCCGGGGGGGGGCAGGAGCCCACTAAACCCCGGATGAAGGTGCAAAAGGGCTGCCTCCGGGTGGAAGAAGCCAAAGATTCTGCAACAACAGAAGGTGCCAGGAACTTCTCCTTTGGTCAGAAGATGTCCAACAGCGTGCTGGAGGATGCAGAGTTGTTTCCACGCAGAAAGACCTCACACAAGCCTTGCTAGCTGCAAGAGTTGCGGTTGAGGATTTTGGGTCCAGGAAGAACCAGAAGGTCGCCCCTTGGAGGAGGAGACAGAGGGGGCGCTCAGCAATAGAGAGCCCTTGCAGAAGCAGGCAGCACCCGCAGAAGTACCTGAACAGGCACTTAGAAGATCTGAGGACAATGATCGACTCCGAGTCACAAAAGAGGGTCCGCGACGCTGGAGTCCAACTCAGCGAGTTGGGCAATGCAGGACAGAGTGCTGGGGACCTGGGCTAGGCTGTGCACAAAGGAAGTCTTGCAAAAGTGCACAGAAGCCTGAGCAGCTGCAGTTCATGTAGTACACAGGGTTACTGTCTGGCATGGGGAGGCAAGGACTTACCTCCACCAAATTTGGACAAAAGGGCCACTGGACTGTCGAAGAGACTTGGACCCAGCTCCTGTGTTCCAGGGACCACGTTTGTCAGGATGAGAGGGGACCCAGAGGACCGGTGATGCAGAAGTTTGGTGCCTGCGTTAGCAGGGGGAAGATTCCGTCAACCCACAGGAGATTTCTTCTTGGCTTCCAGTGCAGGGTGAAGGCAGACAGCCCTCAGAGCATGCACCACCAGGAAACAGTCGAGAAAGCCGGCAGGATGAGGCGCTACAATGTTGCTGGTAGTCTTCTTGCTACTTTGTTGCGGTTATGCAGGTGTCCTGGAGCAGTCAGCGGTCGATCCTTGGCAGAAGTCGAAGAGGGAAGTGCAGAGGAACTCTGGTGAGCTCTTGCATTCGTTATCTGGTGAGATGCCCACAGGAGAGACCCTAAATAGCCCACAGAGGAGGATTGGCTACAGAGAAAGGTAAGCACCTATCAGGAGGGGTCTCTGACGTCACCTGCTGGTACTGGACACTCAGAGCGGTCCATTGTGCCTTCACACCTCTGCATCCAAGATGGCAGAGGTCTGGGACACACTGGAGGAGCTCTGGGCACCTCCCCTGGGATGTGCTGGTCAGGGGAGTGGTCACTCCCCTTTCCTTTGTCCAGTTTCACGCCAGAGCAGGGCTGGGGGATCCCTGAACCAGTGTAGACTGGCTTATGCAAGGAGGGCACCATCTGTGCCCTTCAAAGCATTTCCAGAGGCCAGGAGAGGCTATTCCTCCCAGGCCCTTCACACCTATTTCCAAAGGGAGCGTGTGTAACACCCTCTCTCAGAGGAAATCCTTTGTTTTGCCTTCCTGGGAATGGGCTGCCCAGGCCCCAAGGGGGCAGAAACCTGTCTGAGGGGTTGGCAGCAGCTGTGGCTGCAGAGGAGACCCAGTAAAGTTAGTTTGGCAGTACCCGGGCTCTATGCTGGAGACCCGGGATGCATGGAATTGTCCCCCAATACCAGAATGGTATTGGGGTGACAATTCCATGATCCTAGACATGTTACATGGCCATGTTCGGAGTTACCATTGTGACGCTACATATAGGTGTTGACCTATATGTAGTGCACGCGTGTAATGGTGTCCCCGCACTCACAAAGGCTGGGGATTTTCCCCTGAACAATGTGGGGGCACCTTGGCTAGTGCCAGGGTGCCCACACACTAAATAACTTTGCACCTAACCTTCACCCAGTGAGGGTTAGACATATAGGTGACTTATAGTTACTTAAGTGCAGTGAAAAATGGCTGTGAAATAACGTGGACGTTCTTTCACTCAGGCTGCAGTGGCAGTCGTGTGTAGGAATTGTCTGAGCTCCCTATGGGTGGCAAAATAAATGGTGCAGCCCATAAGGATCTCCTGGAACCCCAATCCCCTGGGTACCTATGTACCATATACTAGGGACTTATAAGGGGGGGTCCAGCGTGCCAATTGGAATTGGAATATGAAGTCACTAAACTATAGTGACTAATTTGGAAGTAGTAAGAGCATAAACACTGAGGTTCTGGTTAGCAGAGCCTCAGTGACACAGTTAAGCACTACTGACAACACACACATTAGACCACAAACTATGAGCACTGGGGTCCTGGCTAGCAGGATCCCAGTGAGACAGGGACAACACACTGACATATAGGGTTTTCACTATGAGCACTGGGGTCCTGGCTAGCTGGAACCCAGTGAAACAGTAAAAAACACTGACACACACTCACAAACAGGCCAAAAGTGGGGGTAACCATGCTAGAAAGAGGCTACTTTCTCACAATTCACTACAGCCCGCATTGTGTTGCTAAATGGGGCTGGCCATGTGTAGTGATGCGATACTGCTGTATAGCAATAAATGCATTTTTGTAGACATGTGGTACTACTACACGGATATCAATACGATGTGTAGACATGCATTGCACCACTGTGGATACGGACATTTAGATGCATGTTTCTATTACAGATTTATGTGGTAAGTCAATATGTGACACTATTTCTCAGATTTAAGATAGTGCTTAGTAGAAATGTTGTGTTGCTAAATACGTTTGTGGTGCTGCCACACAGATATGCGGTCTAGGTACATTAATACATGATACTTCTGTACTGATTATTATTACCAACGTAGATAGATTGTTAATTCGATAACTAAGAATGCACTACTGCACTGTAGATATGTGATATTGACATGCATAGACAGCTTGTCATAGCTGTGTATGCATCATACCTTCGTCATAGAGCAGAGCAGGCACTGAGCTTCTTGCAGACAGGTGAGTGTCCAGACCCTTCCAAGGCATGTCCAAGAGATGAAAGCCATTAAGATTAAATGTGCTGCTGTGATGACGGTGGGCGGGCCTGTGACATGCTTAACACCAAGTCCAGCACCTCAGGACAGCTTGTCATCGATAAAAGCCGATGGGAATTTTGGCACATGGCCCCAGCATAAGCAGCATCCATGTTATTTGTCTTCATGTTTATTTCTATGTGTTGTTGGATGGTGAGGTGAAACCTTTCAAGATTATGGAATTATGGCTTCTGGTAATTTTGATGAACTTCTGAAAATGTTAGCTGAAACAAAAAGATCACATTCAATCCTAAAACAATGGGAGGGTTGGCCTATCGGAGCTGCAAGGATTCAAGACAGGCAATTTCCTCTGTAGCACTGGCAGATCTGGAAAAATCTGGTCACTACCAGACCCTACCCTACCCTCTCTAGCCTTTCAAATGCAGTTGCTGTCATAAATATTCCAGACTTTTGTTAGCTTACTGCATCCCATCACAGGATAGATAACACAGGATTTAGGCCCATATTTATACTTTTTTTGCACCACATTTGCGTAATTTTTTTACGCAAAAGCAGCGCAAACTTAAAATAAATAATTGTATTTTGTACGTTTGAGCCACTTTTGCGTCAAAAAATGGCGCAAATGCAGCACAAAAACAGTATAAATATGGGCCTTAGTATCCCACATCTTGGGTGTGCGTGTGACTTCTTATTCCATGCGAGATACCACCTTCCAAGGTTCAGTTCGGTATGTATCCGCTCTCTTCTGTTCTAGTGTTAGACTTCAACACATCTCTCGTCCACTTGGTTTAGAAAATGGAATGCAAGACCACAACTCCCAGAGTGCATTATGGTGACCATTTAAAGGCAGACGAGTGGAGCGTGGTGACCTTAAGTTTAAGGAATCTGAACACCTTGCTGTCATCACAACTAAGAGCTTGGGCTGCAGCACCTCCTGCAGCTCCTCCAACCCCACCTCCTGGCTTGGCATCTGCAGTCAGTCCTGTCAGCACCCACAGCCTTGAATTCTAGCACGCCTGCTGCTTCAGCAATAGGAATAATGTCCTCACTGATCTGTCATTATCTATTATCATTATTTAGGCCCGCCTCCCTCCCATGGCCCATTTTTGCACAAGAGGATAAATAAGGCACGAGGGCCTTAGTCTTTTTTTGGATGGGAACGCCTACCTTGCATCTCATTGACGCAAGGTGGGTTCCCGCATCCAGAAATGACTTTAACTCCAGTATTTTGACATTAGACTAGTCTAGTGTCAAAATATAAATATGGAGGTAAGTTTACGCTGAATTACCCTAAAAACAATTACACTAATTCAGTGCAAACAGAGTATAAATCTGTGCTCCAATCTCAAATTCAAGTACGCAGCACTTTTAATGCCACTCGTTCCTGACCTCCACCACCTAAACTCGAGATCGGAAACCTCACCCCATGCATCTCTGCTAATGCACCTTAGGCCTCAAGCCACTTCTCAAGGATGGGGAACTACCCATATCCAACTCTCCTGATAAATACCCAGCCCTGAAAGTGCACCTCATTTAGCCTCAATCTTCAGAACACCTCTAAAGAGATGGGGGACTACAATGCTCCCACAGTCACATTTCTTGGTCAAAAGAATCCCACAAAGCTCTGCCAGTGCACCTCAGCATTAACCTTAAAGAACCTTCAAAAAGTTGATGAATTGCACAGCTCTCACTACCAGCTTTCCTGAACAGAACAGAACACTCCACAGAGGTATTTGGCTTTCTCAATGTTTTTTAGCCAGGTTGTACAGCAGGGCAACAGCTTTGCAATATGGTTGGAAGTAAAAACAAAAATTTTAAAAAGTAAAAAAAATCTATGACACAGCCAGCACTGACCACGTCATAGTGCTATTAGTTTTTTCTTACAGCCGTGCTAATAAATCCAATATATGGCAATCAGGCAAGACCTATTGGCTTTGCTGACAGAACATTGCAAACCTGTGGAGTCTTTATGAATAGATTTGCACATGGTAAAACTGTAAACTGTAAACCTCGCACTTGTATAGCGCCCTACTCAGCCGTTAGGGTCTCAAGGCGCTGTACGCATACCATTGTGGGACCCCTCCTGGCTTTTCTCTGTGAGGCACCCACTCCTGGACAGCCCCAGGGTGAAGCCAGGCATCCAAGCGTTGTGAGGGCCTTTGTGGAGATTAAGCAAGCTATTGCCCAGAGTTACAGAGTGGGACCCATTAATTAGATTAGGCACTGAGGCAAGAATTATCTGGTACAAGGGAATTGAGCCCAAGACCCACCGAGGTGGGAATTGAACCCCAGTCCCAAGCCAGATCTCTGCATTAGGGTCTACCACTCAAACCATTGTGCCACACTTCTATAGTCTAGTGGTCTTGTGGGTCAGAGGGTGTCCTTCTAAAATTCTGCTGTCAAATCGCTTCTTCCTTGGCCAATCAAAGAGCCAAGAAACACTAATTGATACTTTCGTACACCAATAAGACTTTCAGGTTTCACCTATTGACCGTGTCATGGTGCTTTTAAAAAGTTAAGTTATATTACACAGCAGCTCAACTGCTCTGCAATATGTAAAAAATAAATAAATAAATGACAAAGTCAATAGAATCCGCATAGGCGAAACCTATCAGCTTTGCCAATGCTTGTTTCTTTTCCCATGTGTGCTACATTCTGCAGCACACATAGAAATAAAAAAAAAACACTTCTTGTGATTGTTTTTGTGCAGGAAGGTGTCCCTTTCTGCACAAAAACTATCATACCTGCAACGCAGACACCCTTGCACAATGGTGCAAGGGTGCCTACGCTGGCACATGTCAGCCCATTGCGCGCCAGCATAGGGGAAAAGGACTGAAATGCACCATATCTCATAGATACCGCACATTCCAGCCCTTTTTTCATGCAGGGGAGTGCTGCAAGAAGGCTTGCGGTGCTGTCCTGCGCCAAAAACTTATAAATATGTTCCTAGGTCTCTCCGTTATAGGATCTGCTTTCATTGACTTGGTAACCTGCATTTACTTCCAACTATCACTTTCTGTTCACAGAATGTTTTTTTTCACTTGGTCTGGATCCAGTAATTGATCTTAGACAGGGTCATGTCACAGAGACACCATATCAAACATATGTGGATGCCTTGCCATTAGTAGATATGTTTCATCTCTCCGTCTTGCTGCTTCGTAGTTTGTAGGCAGCATTCAACAAAGTGAACCACTCAATCCTGATTGACTGACTGTGTTCAGTTCTAAATATATTTACAGAATACATATAAGGGGATATTTAAGAGCCCCTAGCACCATTCCAACGCCACATTAGCGTCATTTGTTTACGCTAATGCGGCTTTAGAAGGCCAAAAACGCAGCACCATATTTACAAAGTGGTGCAGTGCATGCATTGCACCACCTTGTAACCCTTTGCACTACATTACGCCTGTGCCAGGCATAATGTATGCAAAGAGGGTGTTCCCCCGGGAGTCTAAAAAAATGGTGCAAGGAAATCTAAGAGACTTTCTTGTGCCATTTGTTTTAAAACTTTTAACGCCTGCTCAGAGCAGGCGTTAAAAGGAGGCTTCTATTGCTTACAATGGGCCTCTTAGTGCTTTTCAGGATTAGCGTCAGAATTTTTTACGCTAATCCTGCAAAGCGCCAGACTAGCGTCACAAATTCAGACGCTAGTCCCCTAACTACCACCATGTTGCACAGTATTTTAGATACAGCACACACATGGTGACGTTCGGAGGGGTGCTACAGGGCGCAAGAAAAGTGGTGCTGCACTGGGTGCAGCGCCTCTTTTCTTAAATATGCCCCAAAATGTGTAATAGTAATTGACAGCAGCACTAGGTCTCTTCTATGTTCCTTACGCAGAGTCCATTGGCTCAGCTCTCCCATCCATTATACTTAATGTGTACATCACATACCCAATGAGCTGGAACCACATCCAGAATGTGTATGAGACTAAACGTTATGGTAAGATAATAAAACAAATGGATGTGTTACAACGCTCATACTTCTGTAGCGCAATGTCTGGCAAAGCGGTAAGCTCGGGTAGGGATCTCTGAAGTATGGACAGCATTCCAATTGTCCACCGTATATAAGTGAATGTTCACATTTATATATTTATTTATTGGATTCTGGTCCTGCTCTTACAGGCCACCTTGTGTCCACCTCAAGTGCCAACCAGAAGAAATTCTACTTGCAAGTAAATACCTTTATCATTTGGAGATGCCAAATGATTTTATTACATGTTGTAGGAGGCTGGCCCGATTTGTAGTGGGTACCTAAGGTACTTACACCGTATACCAGGTCCAGTTATCCCTTCATTAGTGAAATGTAGACAGTGTTCTAGCAGCTAAGGCTGTCTAGGGGTAGCTGTAGCAGAGCACCTTAGGGTGAACTAGGAGACATGCAAAGCTCCTGCAATACCACTGTAGTTACACAGTACTTATACACAATAAAAGACAATACTCAATGTTACCAAAAAATAAAGGTACTTTATTTTAGTGACACAAGGCCAAAAATATCTTAGAGACAATGCTCCTTCTGGAGGTAAGTATTATACACAATATCTTAACTAGTAACCAAAATCAGGTAAGTAAACAGTCATAGAATAATGCAAACAGTAGGGAATACAATAGATTGCAATGGGCCTAGGGGCAACACAAACCATATACTACAATAGTGGAATGCGAATGTCTAATTCCCCCCTAGGCAAGTGTAGTATGTAGAGGGATTCTGGGAGTTTAGGAAAACACTAAAGGTAAGTAAAGTACCCCACCCCAGAGCCCAGGAAAGCAGGAGTAAAGTACAGCAAGTTTCCTAAGGACACACTACAAGTCGTGATAAAGGATTTAGCAAGAACCAAGCAAGACTGCAAGCAACAAACGAAGGATTCCTGGACCTGAAGACCTGTGGAGAGAGTCGAAGAAGAGTCCAGGAAGGACTGATGCCGCTGCTAACCTAGAAGTAGGTGCAAAAGTGGATTCTCCGGTCAGAAGAAAAGTACAGAAGAGCACCAAAGAAGTTGGCTGCAGGTTCCTGCTTGGTGCAGGGGATGTCCCACGTCGAGTTGTTGGATGCAGGCTGTTTGCGTCGCTGGATTCTGCCAACAAGCCTTGGTTCAAGCAAGTATGGGGTTTGCATCAAAAAGGCGCCGCCTGAACCCAGGAGGGACCTGGGGGTCTCAACTCAGGCTGAGGAGACAGAAGGGGCTCTCAGCATTTCAGAGAGCCCTCAGAAGACCAGGCAGCACCCACAAGCGTCTCAGAACACGGGGACAAAGAAGATGCAAAGTGTGGTCCCACGCCGCCGGAAAACCACTCAGGGAGCTGTGCGTCACAGGATGGAGTGCTGGGGACCTGGGCTACTCTGTGCACAAAGGATTCTTGGAAGAAGTGCACAGAAGCCCAAAAAGCTGCAGAAGACGCAGTGCACAGGGGTACGGTCTCAGCACGGGGAGGCAAGCTCTTACCTCCACAAAATTTGGACAGCTGGGCCTTTGGACAGTCTGGGTCACTTCGGTCCACCACCTGTGTTCCAGGGAGCATGCTCGTCGTCAGGAGAGAAGTTCCAGAGTACCGGTTGACATTGCAGAAGGGTGCCTGCAGAAGCAGGGATGTGACTCCGTCACTCTACGGGAGATTCCTTCAGTTCTTCTGGTGCAGGGTGAAGACAGGCAGTCCTCAGAGCGTGCACACCTTGGAAACTGTTGCAAATGCTGGCTGGAGTTGAAGTTGCAGGTCACAGGAGTTGTCCTGGATACTTTGTTGCAGTTACA
Source organism: Pleurodeles waltl (assembly GCF_031143425.1). Lineage (NCBI taxonomy): Eukaryota > Metazoa > Chordata > Amphibia > Caudata > Salamandridae > Pleurodeles > Pleurodeles waltl. The sequence continues at coordinate 148,058,303 of NC_090446.1, forward strand.
GCGGTTCCTGGAGCTGTCTGCAGTTGATCCAACGGTCAGAAGCTGAAGCCGAGGATGTAGAGGAGTCCTGGAGGAATCTTGCAAACCGAATCTGAGGAAAAACCCAGAGGAGAGACCCTAAATAGACCTGAGATGGGGACTGGCTAACTACCCAGGTATGCACCTATTAGGAGGGGTCTCTGATGTCACCTGCTCACACTGGCCACTCAGAGGTCACCGGAGAGTCCCCACACCTTGGAATCCAAGATCTCTAAGACCAGGGACACTCTGGAGGAGCTCTGAGCACCACCCCTGGGGTGGTGATATACAGGGGAGTGACCTTTCCTTTGTCCAGTTTCGTGCCAGAGCAGGGCCTGGGGGTCCCTAAACTGGTGTAGACTGGATTATGCAAGGAGGGGAGTGTTTGTGCACTTCAAAGCATTTCCAGAGGCTCGGGGAGGCTACCCCTCCGAAGCCTGTAGCACCTATTTCCAAAGGGAGAGGGTGTAACACCCTCCTCCCAAAGGAAATACATTGTTCTGCCTTCCTGGGATTGAGCTGCTCAGTCCCCTGGAGGGCAGAAACCTGTCTGTGCATTGGCAGCAGCTGGGCTGCAGTGGAAACCTCAGAGAGCTGGTTTGGTAGTACTGGGGATCCATGGTGGAGCCCCCAGGGTGCATGGAATTGCCCCCCCCCCATACCAGATATGGATCGGGGGTTCAATTTCACAATCTTAGACTCCTCACATGGCCATATTTGGAGTTACCATTGTGAAGCTACATATATGTATTGACATATATGTAGTGCACGTGTGTAATGGTACCCCGCACTCACAAAGTCTGGGGAATTTACCCTGGACAACGTGGGGGCACCTTTGCTAGTGCAGTAACTTTGCACCTAGCCTTCAGTAAATAAAGGTTAGACATATGGGTGACTTATAAGTTACCTTAGTGCAGTGAAAATGGCTGTGAAAAAGTGTGGGCACTATTTCACTCAGGCTGCAGTGGCAGTCCTGATGAAAGGTTTGTATGAGCTCCTTATGGGTGGCAAAACAAAATCTGCAGCCCGTAAGGATCTCTTGGAACCCCAATGCCCTGGGTACCTAGGTACAATGTAATAGGGCAGTGGTTCCCAACCTGTGGTCCAGGGACCCCTGGGGTTCCGCAAAGCCTCCTCAGGGGGTCCACGACTGCTTAGAAAATTACATGAAATCAATAGATTAGGTCCCCAACTTTCAGTGTTGACTTAGTGGGGGGTCCCTGGATTCCAATAATGAATCAGTGGGAGTCCTCGGGTTCTAATAATAATAAAGTGGGGGTCCACAGAAGTTAAAAGGTTGGGAACCACTGTACTATGGACTTTTAAGGGGGTTCCAGTGTGCTAATCAGAATTGGAATATGGAGTAACTAGAGTGTAGTGACAAATTTGGTAAGCAGAGAGAGCATTAGCACTGGAGTTCTGGTTAGCAGAACTTCAGTGACACAGTTAAGCATACTGACAACACACATAGGCCACAAACTATGAGCACTGGGGTCCTAGCTAGCAGGATCCCAGTGAGACAGGCAAAACACACTGACAAACAGGCATGTATTGGGGGTAACATGCCAAGAAAGATGGTACTTTACTACACATGCCAACAAAAACTACTCCATTTCACCTTTTCAGATCAAAGTTCCACAAATCTAGTGGATATATTGTCTGAATATTCTGCCAATCAATATACCCTCTACTACAATGTGATGGGCGAATGATTGACAGCGCTATGTTGGAAGTGCCAATATCTGGCCAAATGCAATTGGGCAAAAATACTGGAATACTGAGTTTACAACCAGTTCATGCTTGTAAAGGCGTGGTGCCTCAACAGTCCTACGAAAATCTAAATTCTACTGATGACATTGAGCTGTATGGTTTCAAATCCTGTCAAGGATGGCTGGGCCTTTCATGGTAGTACAGACGGCCTGCTAAAATTAGCAAATCAAAATAAAGTCTGTCATTGGTTTATCACCTTCAAAAGTTTCAAATACGAGGCAACGTGAGCAAGTTGGAACACATCAAAGAGCATCCGACTTTCTGCACAAGGACACGATGTACTGTGACACCCTTTGAAAGTGAGCATCCACTTCCGCTTTCCATGCCACGTGCCCTCGCCCCAGGGAGCCCCTTCCGTGAACAGGCGCACTTGGAAAGAGGACCTCAAAGCGCCACGTGACGCCGTTTGAAGTGATCGGGGGCACGGCTTTGAAGACGTAGCTGTATCTCGGCGCTTGATGAGGACACGCATCCCCAACACGGGTGACCTACACGGCCTCATCAGTAGGCGTCCATTGTAACCACCATGTCCCCGAGTACCTCACCTGTATAGCACTCTGCAAGCACGCACTAAGTGGGTCAGCGGTGATAGATACGGTTCAGTACCAATACAACAGGCTGATCAACACAGAGAAAAATAATTGAGTATTTCCTAGTGTAAAGACTAATAAGATTTTTTTTTGTATAACGCACAGTGTGAAAGGCATAGCTTCCAGGCGCCTTTGGAAGCTGTGGGATGGGTGCTCCTGTAAAGGGTCCTGATTCAAAACACTGTGGGAAACACTAGCCATCCAATGTATTCTCATTTGGATGATGTCACCAGCCTTGAAGTCATTGTCTACCCTCATACTCCCAAAATACCACATGCATGCTTTGGCGTGAATTACATCACCTTCCTGGCACAACGTCATCAGTCACCAAAAATAGTTCATTGCCAAAGACTGCAATGGAATCACACAGCGCAAGGAAGTGACTACACCCTCCCTGGAGACTCACTAGGTTGAGAGGTATGTTACTCATGCAAGATGGTCAGGCGTGAAGCCTTCCCAACAAGAACAAACAGGCAGCATTTTGTGCTCCAGAACAATTTGTTAAATTATTTTATGTTTTATCTTCTAAACCACAATTTTCCTGGACTTTAATTGCAGCTTTATTTATTAAAACACAGACATTACAGTTCATTTTATATATGTCCCGAGAAACTACATCGGTTCGTTTTTAATACTTCTAAATTAATCCCATCGACATAGAAGTATGCTCAACGGAAATTAATTAAATGGAAGAGCTAGACTGCATGTGTTTTTTCACAAAGGCAGGTTACAATGAACTAACACTCAACGCACCTTAAACACATTTCTGATATTTATGATATTAAACAAATGTAAACATAAGTCAACCCTATACCCATAACTCTTACCCCTTTAGCCTCATCATCTGAAGCCCCTAGACCTATAACCCAGATCCTTGCATCTATACCCAAGCCATTAACCCTATAATTTAAGAATATTCTCTGACCCATAGCCATAGCCTTTACTCCTATACATACTCTCTTAACTCTATACATTTCAACTTTACACCCTACACCCCCAAATTCTACCATATACCCCAAGACCTTAACCCCTACTCTTACCCCTGTATCCCAAAATCTAATCCCTTAACCCCTAACCTTAATCCCTGTACCCCAAAACAGTTATCCTGCACTCCAAACCAGGATGCATGCTATGCTATGCATTTAGCTGTATGCCCTTATCCCTAATCCACATTATTGTACCCAGCAGACTGGAATGTCCCCTGACTACTAAACAATTGTATACCTCTGCCCTGAATGTCTGACTATATGTTAATCTGGCATCCTCACTTTTAATCTAGCGTGTGTACAGTGGTCTAGGCCTGTCCATAATGTTGCAAGCCCAGAACCTGTTCTGTGACCTCGAGGGTGTAGGAGGCTGGCCTGGCTTATAGTGGGTACCTGATGGTACTTACACCTTGTGCCAGGTCCAGTTATCCCTTATTAGTAGATTAGTAGTGTCCTAGCAGTTTAGGCTGATAGAGGTAGCTATAGCAGAGCAGTTTAGGCTGAACTAGGAGACATGCAAAGCTCCTACTATACTACTTAAATCATGTAGCACTATATCATAAGAATCACAATACTCAGAGTTACTGTAGGAAAGTACCATCTTGCCTGGCATGTTACCCCCATATTTCACTGTATATATGTTGTTTTAGTTGTATGTGTCACTGGGACCCTGCCAGCCAGGGCCCCAGTGCTCATAAGTGTGCCCTGTATGTGTTACCTGTGTTATGACTAACTGTCTCACTGAGGCTCTGCTATCCAGAACCTCAGTGGTTATGCACTCTCATCTTCTTTCCAAATTGTCACTAACAGGCTAGTGACCAATTTCACCAATTTACATTGGCATACTGGAACACCCTTATAATTCCCTAGTATATGGTACTGAGGTACCCAGGGTATTGGGGTTCCAGGAGATCCCTATGGGCTGCAGCATTTCTTGTGCCACCCATAGGGAGATCTGACAATTCTTACACAGGCCTGCCAGTGCAGCCTGAGTGAAATAACGTCCACGTTATTTCACAGCCATTTACCACTGCACTGTAGTAACTTATAAGACACCTATATGTCTAACCTTTACCTGGTAAAGGTTGGGTGCTAAGTTACTTAGTGTGTGGGCACCCTGGCACTAGCCAAGGTGCTCCTACATTGTTCAGGGCAAATTCCCCAGACTTTGTGAGTGCGGGGACACCATTACACGCATGCACTATACATATGTCACGACATATGTATAGCGCCACAATGGTAACTCCGAACATGGCCATGTAACATGTCTAAGATCATGGAATTGTCACCCCAATGCCATTCTGGCATTGGGGAGACAATTCCATGATCCCCGAGTCTCTAGCACAGACCCGGGTACTGCCAAACTGCCTTTCCCGGGGTTTCACTGCAGCTGCTGCTGCCAACCCCTCAGACAGGTTTCTGCCCTCCTGGGGTCCAGCCAGGCTTGGCCCAGGAAAGCAGAACAAAGGACTTCCTCAGAGAGAGGGTGTTACACCCTCTCCCTTTGGAAAAAGGTGTCAGGGCTGGGGAGGAGTAGCCTCCCCCAGCCTCTGGAAATGCTTTGATGGGCACAGATGGTGCCCATCTCTGCATAAGCCAGTCTACACCGGTTCAGGGATCCCCCAGCCCTGCTCTGGCGCAAAACTGGACAAAGGAAAGGGGAGTGACCACTCCCCTGACCTGCACCTCCCCTGGGAGGTGCCCAGAGCTCCTCCAGTGTGCTCCAGACCTCTGCCATCTTGGAAACAGAGGTGCTGCTGGCACACTGGACTGCTCTGAGTGGCCAGTGCCAGCAGATGACGTCAGAGACTCCTTCTGATAGGCTCCTTCAGGTGTTGCAAGCCTATCCTCTCTCCTAGGTAGCCAAACCTCCTTTTCTGGCTATTTAGGGTCTCTGCTTTTGGGAATTCCTTAGATAACGAATGCAAGAGCTCATCAGAGTTCCTCTGCATCGCTCTCTTCACCTTCTGCCAAGGAATCGACTGCTGACCGAGCTGGAAGCCTGCAAAACTGCAACAAAGTAGCAAAGACGACTACTGCGACCTTGTAACGCTGATCCTGCCGCCTTCTCGACTGTTTTCCTGGTGGTGCATGCTGTGGGGGTAGTCTGCCTCCTCTCTGCACTAGAAGCTCTGAAGAAATCTCCTGTGGGTCGACGGAATCTTCCCCCTGCAACCCCAGGCACCAAAGAACTGCATCACTGGTCCTCTGGGTCTCCTCTCAGCACGACGAGCGAGGTCCCTTGAACTCAGCAACTCTGTCCAAGTGACTCCCAAAGTCCAGTGACTCTTCAGTCCAAGTTTGGTGGAGGTAAGTCCTTGCCTCCCCAAGCTAGACTGCATTGGTGGGAACCGCATTTTTTGCAGCTACTCCGGCTCCTGTGCACTCTTCCAGGATTTCCTTTGTGCACAGCAAAGCCTGGGTCCCCGGCACTCTAACCTGCAGTGCACGACCTCCTGAGTTGTCCTCTGGCGTCGTGGAACCCTCCTTTGTGACTTTGGGGGAGCTCCGGTTCACTCCACTTCGTAGTGCCTGTTCCGGCAGTTCTGCGGGTGCTGCTTGCTTCTGAGTGGGCTCCTTGTCTTGCTGGGTGCCCCCTCTGTCTCCTCACGCAACTGGCGACATCCTGGTCCCTCTTGGGCCACAGCAGCATCCAAAAACCCTAACTGCGACCCTTGCAGCTAGCAAGGCTTGTTTGCGGTCTTTCTGCACGGAAACACCTCTGCACGACTCTTCACGACGTGGGACATCCATCCTCCAAAGGGGAAGTTTCTAGCCCTTGTCGTTCTTGCAGAATCCACAGCTTCTACCATCTGGTGGCAGCTTCTTTGCACCCACAGCTGGCATTTCCTGGGCATCTGCTCACTTCCGACTTGATCGTGACTCTTGGACTTGGTCCCCTTGTTCCACAGGTACTCTCGTCAGGAAATCCATCATTGTTGCATTGCTGGTGTTGGTCTTCCTTGCATAATTCCCCTATCACGACTTCTGTGCTCTTTGGGGAACTTAGGTGCACTTTGCACCCACTTTTCAGGGTCTTGGGGTGGGCTATTTTTCTAACCCTCACTGTTTTCTTACAATCCCAGCGATCCTCTACAAGGTCACATAGGTTTGGGGTCCATTCATGGTTCGCATTCCACTTCTAGAGTATATGGTTTGTGTTGCCCCATCCCTATGTGCCCCCATTGCATTCTATTGTGACTATACACTGTTTGCACTGTTTTCCATTGCTATTACTGCATATTTTGGTATTGTGTACATATATCTTGTGTATATTTGCTATCCTCATACTGAGGGTACTCACTGAAATACTTTGGCATATTGTCATAAAAATAAAGTACCTTTATTTTTAGTATATCTGTGTATTGTGTTTTCTTATGATATTGTGCATATGACACTAGTGGTACTGTAGGAGCTTCACTCGTCTCCTAGTTCAGCCTAAGCTGCTCTGCTAAGCTACCTTTTCTATCAGCCTATGCTGCTAGACACCCCTCTACACTAATAAGGGATACCTGGGCCTGGTGCAAGGTGTAAGTACCTCTTGGTACCCACTACAAGCCAGTCCAGCCTCCTACATTGGTTGTGCAGCGGTGGGATAAGTACTTGCAACTACTTACCACTTTGTCATATTGTACTTTTCATAAGAGAAAAATATACAAAACAAGTTCAGTGTACGTACACCTAACCAAAAAGTTTTGCTTTTCTCCTCTCACTTCTTTACTAAGTGCTGAAAAGTGCCTCTAAAAACTTTCAAAAAGTTCTTAAAAAGTTTAAAAAGTTTAAAAAGTTTTTTTTCCTGTTCTTAAAAAAGTTCTGAAAACTTTTTCTTTCTTTTTCTGTCCCTTAAACCTTTTCTATAATGTCTGGTACAGGTCAAACTCTGGATCTGTCCAAGACTGCATATGACCACCTTAGCTGGAAGGCAGCAAGGAGTATCTGTGTTGAAAGAGGTTTAGGGGTAGGGAAGAATCCCTCTAGAGAACTATTAGTTAACATGCTCGTTGAACAAGATAAGACCTTAGTTGGCACTTCTGGTGAGAGATTAGCTGATGGTTCCCACTCTGATTCTAGGGCACCCCTAGCAAAAGAGTTAGAAGGGAACCTTCTCAACCTGACCCTTAGCAGGCCACCTAGCATAGCTGGTACTGATGTGACTTCACATCACAGTAAGAGTGTTACTTCTCATCACAGTAGGAGTGTTACTTCTGTAGGCCAGAATGTTAGAGTGCCATCTGTTAGGGAAAGGTCTCCCTCTGTTCATCCTCACCATTCTTCTGTGTCAATGCATGCCCAACCCACCCACCCTGATGACAGAGTGTTAGAAATGGAGCTCAATAGATTGAGAGTGGAAGAATCCAGGCTGAAGCTCAAGAAGCAACAGCTGGATTTAGATAGGCAAGCCTTTGATTTAGAAAAAGAAAGACAGAGGTTGGGGTTAGGACCCCATGGTGGCAGCAGCAGTATTCCAAATAGTCATCCTGCAAAAGAGCATGATTCTAGGAATCTGCACAAGATAGTTCCCCCTTACAAGGAGGGGGATGACATTAACAAGTGGTTTGCTGCACTTGAGAGGGCCTGTGTTGTACAGGAGGTCCCTCAAAGGCAGTGGGCTGCTATCCTATGGCTATCTTACAGTGGAAAGGGTAGGGATAGGCTCCTTACTGTTCAGGAAAGTGATGCCAATAATTTTACAGTTCTTAAGAATGCACTCCTTGATGGTTATGGCTTAACCACTGAACAGTACAGGATGAAGTTCAGAGAAACCAAAAAGGAGTCTTCACAAGACTGGGTAGACTTTGTTGACCTTTCAGTGAAGGCCTTGGAGGGGTGGTTACATGGCAGTAAAGTTTCTGACTATGAAAGCCTGTATAACTTAATCCTGAGAGAGCATATTCTTAATAATTGTGTGTCTGATTTGTTACACCAGTACCTGGTAGACTCTGATCTGACCTCTCCCCAAGAATTGGGAAAGAAGGCAGACAAATGGGTCAGAACAAGGGTGAACAGAAAAGTTCATACAGGGGGTGACAAGGATGGCAAAAAGAAGGATGGTAAGTCTTCTGACAAGGGTGGGGACAAATCTAAAAATGAGTCTTCATCAGGCCCACAAAAACACTCTGGTGGGGGTGGTGGGCCCAAATCCTCTTCAAATCAAAACAAGGAAAATAAACCATGGTGCTATTTATGTAAAATAAAAGGCCATTGGACAACTGATCCCCGTTGCCCAAAGAAAAGCACCAAGCCTCCTACCACTACAACCCCTGCTGCTACATCTAGTGCCCTTAGTAATAGCAGTGGTGGTGGGAGCAAACCTACTAATAGCCAATCCAAGGGAGTAGCTGGGCTCACTTTTGGTAATTTAGTTGGGGTTGGTCTTGTTAGGGAGACCACAGAGGCTGTGTTAGTCTCTGAGGGGGCCATTGATTTGGCCACCTTGGTTGCTTGTCCCCTTAACATGGATATGTACAAGCAACTACCCCTAATAAATGGTGTTGAGGTTCAGGCCTACAGGGACACAGGTGCCAATGTTACAATGGTAATAGAGAAACTGGTCCACCCTGAACAACACCTACTTGGTCACCAGTACCAAGTGACTGATGCTCATAACAACAGTCTTAGCCACCCAATGGCTGTTGTGAATCTCAACTGGGTGGGGGGGGGGTGGGGATTGGGTTACTGGTCCAAAGAAAGTTGTGGTTGCCTCAGATTTACCTATAGACTGTCTACTAGGGAACGATTTAGAGACATCAGCTTGGGCAGAAGTGGAGTTGGAGGCTCATGCAGCAATTCATTGAAGACAATTCTATACTTTCAGACTTCCAAACTGGATTCCGCCCAGGAAGAAGCACTGAATCGGCACTCATGGCAATCTGGGACGATCTTAAAAACACAGTCGACCGAAATGGAGTTGCTGCACTACTTCTCTTGGACCTCTCAGCTGCCTTTGATACGGTTGACCATGACACCCTAACTCAAAGACTCCACGAAGCCGGCATACAAGGGATTGCTCTCGACTGGATTACTTCCTATCTCCAAAAAAGAGCAAACATCATCCACTCACCCCCCTTCTCGTCCGAACCCTACCTCACAAAAACAGGGGTCTCCCAAGGGTCAATCATCTCACCTTTGCTTTTTAACATCTACATGATATCTTACCAGAACTGATCAATGATTTCCATCTCACATGCTACAACTATGCAGATGACACACAAATACTACTTCAATTAGAAGACCCCAAAAACATTGAAAACTCACAAATCTTCAGTTGCCTCAGAGCCGTTGATCAATGGATGACCTGGAGCCATCTCAAACTAAATACCGCCAAAACAGAAATACTCATATGTGGTGACTGGAAAAATTATGAGCCTCTGTACATCGGCCTGAAGATCTCGGACCACCTCCTCAATTATCCAAGGAAGTGAAAAACCTAGGAATCACCATGGATTCCAAGCTAACTATGAATGCCCTAGTAGACAAATTAGCACGCACAAGCTTCATCACCTTAAAGACTTTACGACGCATCTTCCCCCACCTCGGATTTCCACACAAGGTGCAAGCTACTATCTCGCTTGTATTATCCAAACTGGATTATGCCAATAGCCTCTACCATGGATCATCTCTATCTGTTATGAAAAAACTACAACGTATCCAGAATTCCGCAGCCAGGCTACTACTACGTATAAAGCCGCAAGCCCACATCTCCCCTGCCTTGAGAGCACTACACTGGTTACCCGTTGCCAGAAGATGCACTTTCAAACTGCTTTGTATCACCCACAAAGCTATACATGGAACAGGACCGCTTTTTATCAGAAAGAAAATTACCAAATACATCCAACAAAGAACCCTCCGCTCAAGACTGGCACCCCGCCTTAGAACACCACCATACAAGAAAAAGACTGTAGGTGGTACATCCTTCTCCGTCCAAGCAGCCAAACTATGGAATTCATTACCCCCAACTATAAGAGCCACAGATAACTTTCTTGTTTTCAGAAAACTACTCAAGAGTTGGCTCTTTCCTTCATAACCACCTTTTTCAAACAACTATGAAATGCATATGCCTATGTGGATAAATATTTTTTCAGATTAAATGTATATTTCTATTTATTTATAGTTTCTTTGGAAAATATGTATTGCTACTGTCATAACAATAAAATACACACACACTCTTTTTAAACCTGTCTGACTAGGTATTTTTTACCCATGATTCTAATTATGTATTGTATGTGCATATGTGTGTGTATTCATGTGTGTGTGTGTAAATATATATATATATATATATATATGTGTATGTATGTGTATATGTTGTTTCTGTGCTTGGCATGTTTGTGGATCATTGCATGGCTCCTGGTTTTTGGGTTGTTATACTAGATATCTATGAATTTCTGCTCTCATTTTTCATCACTCTAATGTCATGTCTCTATCAAACTATCCTCCATTCTCACTCTGACTCATCCCAAATCCCTTCGACCACTTTCATCTCCTAAATATCTCTGCCTAAGCTCTTCCCTCCACCTCCACATCTAACTCACCAAACCTCACTCTACCTCTGTGACCTCCCACACAACCCTACTAAATTCTCCTGCATTCATCTCACCCTGCTACTATGCTCTCCCTAACCCTTCCACATACTCTTCCCCCCTCCGCCCCCCTTTATTCATCCCAAGCCTTTGGATTGAGTAAATTAAGGATATACTCCCAATTAACACTTCTGGATTTCTTTCCTCCTCCACCCCTCCATTACTCCAGTCAATCTAACTAACAAACTCTCATATCCGCGGCTCAAATTAACTCATAATAATACTAAAACTGTACTCATTATTAAATGATACTAATCCATCACTAATTCTTGTTGGGTTCCGGAGTAGCGTGCTACTCATAGAAAAGCGCTTTGACGCCTCGTCAGGGGTAGTAAGCGCTATATAAATACGATTACAATACAATACAATTACAATGCTGGGCATTCCAGGGCCTATTTATGCTTTAACCAGGGCTCAGGCCAAAAAGCAAAAAGGACAGGGTGACTTGGATCCTGGAAGAATGGACCAAGTGCTCCCTAAAGCTAGGGTTAGTAAAGGTAAAACAATACCTACTATCCCTCCCTCTACAGTAAATTCAACTTCTGAGGAAGAAGAATTTCCACCCTGCGCAGAACCTACACCAGAGGAGCTGGAAGCAGACACTGCTGAGCTTTTGGGTGAAGGGGGGCCTGCCAGGGAGGAGCTGAGTGTGGCACAGCATACCTGTCCCACACTAGAGGGTCTAAGGCAGCAAACTGTCAAACAAGCAAATGGGGATGTCAGTGACTCTCACAGAGTTTACTGGGAGAACAACCTTTTGTATACTGAAGCAAGGGATCCAAAACCTGGAGCTGCCAGGAGATTGGTCATTCCTCAGGAATACAGAAAGTTCCTCCTTACTGTAGCCCACGACATTCCCTTAGCTGGACATTTTGGACAAATGAAAACTTGGGACAGGCTTGTCCCCTTGTTTCATTGGCCTAGAATGTCAGAGGACACAAAGGAATTTTGTAAGTCCTGTGAAACCTGTCAAGCCAGTGGCAAGACAGGTGGCACTCCAAAGGCACCCCTTATTCCACTGCCTGTGGTTGGGGTTCCCTATGAAAGGGTAGGGGTTGACATAGTTGGCCCCCTTGACCCTCCTACTGCTTCAGGCAATAGGTTTATCTTGGTGGTAGTGGACCATGCCACCAGATATCCTGAAGCTATTCCTTTAAGGACCACTACAGCTCCTGCAGTGGCAAAGGCTCTCCTGGGAATCTTTTCCAGGGTGGGCTTCCCAAAAGAGGTGGTATCAGACAGAGGAAGCAATTTCATGTCTGCTTACTTAAAGGCCATGTGGAAGGAATGTGGTGTGACATACAAGTTCACTACACCCTATCATCCACAAACAAATGGACTGGTTGAGAGGTTTAATAAAACTCTCAAAGGAATGATAATGGGACTCCCTGAAAAACTCCTCAGGAGATGGGATGTCCTGTTACCTTGCCTCCTTTTTGCTTACAGGGAGGTACCCCAAAAAGGAGTGGGCTTCAGCCCCTTTGAACTCCTATTTGGACACCCTGTGAGAGGTCCTCTAACACTTGTAAAGGAGGGTTGGGAACAACCTTTAAAAGCTCCTAAGCAAGACATAGTGGACTATGTACTTGGCCTAAGATCTAGGATGGCTGAGTACATGAAAAAAGCCAGTAAAAACCTTCAGGCCAGCCAAGAGCTCCAAAAGCAATGGCATGACCAGAAGGCTGTTTTGGTTCAGTACCAACCAGGGTAGAAAGTGTGGGTCTTGGAGCCTGTGGCCCCAAGAGCACTCCAAGACAAATGGAGCGGACCCCACATTATTGTTGAGAAAAAGGGTGAAGTCACCTACTTAGTTGACTTAGGCACTGCCAGGAGTCCCCTTAGGGTGCTCCATGTCAATCACCAGGGCTGATCTCACACTGCTCATGGCAACAGATGAGGGACAGGAAGAAGAGAGTGACCCTCTCACTGATCTCTTCTCTTCCACAGAACAAGATGCTCTAGTGGAAGGTGTAGTTTTGGCAGATTGTCTTACTGCTGAGCAGAAAGACCACTGCATGAATCTCCTGGGTCAGTTTTCTGAACTCTTTTCTACTGTGCCAGGGACCACTTCTTGGTGTGAGCACACTATAGATACTGGAGACAGCTTGCATGTCAAAAGTAAAATATATAGGCAGCCTGACCATGTCAGAGACTTCATAAAACAAGAGGTGCAGAAAATGCTTGAACTAGGAGTGGTTGAGCACTCTGAAAGTCCATGGGCTTCTCCTGTGGTACTTGTACCAAAACCTCATTCCAAAGATGGTAAAAGGGAAATGAGATTTTGTGTTGACTACAGAGGTCTCAACCAGGTAACCAAAACTGATGCTCACCCTATACCCAGGGCAGATGAGCTAATAGATACACTGGCATCTACCAAGTATCTAAGCACCTTTGATTTGACTGCAGGGTATTGGCAGATCAAGTTATCAGAGGATGCAAAAGCAAAAACTGCATTTTCAACCATTGCAGGGCACTACCAATTCACAGTAATGCCTTTTGGATTGAAAAATGCACCTGCCACTTTTCAAAGGTTGGTGAACAAAGTCCTGCAAGGGCTGGAGGCTTTTAGTGCAGCATATCTAGATGATATAGCTGTCTTTAGCTCCAGCTGGGATGATCACCTGGTCCACCTATGGAAAGTTTTGGAGGCCCTGCAAAAGGCAGGCCTTACAATCAAGGCTTCAAAGTGCCATATAGGGCAGGGGAAAGTGGTTTATCTGGGACACCTGGTAGGTGGAGAACAGATTGCACCACTTCAGGGGAAAATCCAAACTATTATAGATTGGGTTCCCCCTACAACTCAAACTCAGGTGAGAGCCTTCTTAGGCCTCACTGGGTACTATAGGAGGTTCATAAAGAACTATGGCTCCATTGCAGCCCCTCTTAATGACCTCACATCTAAGAAAATGCCTAAAAAGGTATTATGGACAGCAAACTGTCAGAAAGCTTTTGAGGAGCTGAAGCAGGCCATGTGCTTGGCACCTGTCCTGAAAAGCCCCTCTTACTCCAAAAACTTCATTGTCCAAACTGATGCATCTGAATTAAGGGTAGGGACAGTCTTATCACAACTTAATTCTGAGGGCCAGGATGAACCTGTTGCTTTTATCAGCAGGAGGTTGACCCCTAGAGAAAAGCGTTAGTCTGCCATAGAGAGGGAGGCCTTTGCTGTGGTCTGGGCACTGAAGAAGTTGAGGCCATACCTGTTTAGCACTCACTTCATTGTTCAGACAGACCACAAACCTCTACTTTGGCTAAAACAAATGAAAGGTGAAACCCTAAATTATTGAGGTGGTCCATATCCCTACAGGGAATGGACTATACAGTGGAACATAGACCTGGGAGTACCCACTCCAATGCAGATGGACTCTCCAGATATTTCCACTTAGACAATGAAGACTCATCAGGTCATGGCTAGTCTTATTGTCCTTCGTTTGGGGGGGGGGTGTAGGAAAGTACCATCTTGCCTGGCATGTTACCCCCATATTTCACTGTATATATGTTGTTTTAGTTGTATGTGTCACTGGGACCCTGCCAGCCAGGGCCCCAGTGCTCATAAGTGTGCCCTGTATGTGTTACCTGTGTTATGACTAACTGTCTCACTGAGGCTCTGCTATACATAACCTCAGTGGTTATACTCTCTCATCTTCTTTCCAAATTGTCACTAACAGGATAGTGACCAATTTCACCAATTTACATTGGCATACTGGAACACCCTTATAATTCCCTAGTATATGGTTCTGAGGTACCCAGGGTATTGGGATTCCAGGAGATCCCTATGGGCTGCAGCATTTCTTGTGCCACCCATAGGGAGATCTGACAATTCTTACACAGGCCTGCCAGTGCAGCCTGAGTGAAATAACGTCCACGTTATTTCACAGCCATTTACCACTGCACTTAAGTGACTTATAAGTCACCTATATGTCTAACCTTTACCTGGTAAAGGTTGGGTGCTAAGTTACTTAGTGTGTGGGCACCCTGGCACTAGCCAAGGTGCTCCCACATTGTTCAGGGCAAATTCCCCGGACTTTGTGAGTGCGGGGACACCATTACACGTGTGCACTATACATATGTCACGACATATGTATAGCGCCACAATGGTAACTCTGAACATGGCCATGTAACATGTCTAAGATCATGGAATTGTCACCCCAATGCCATTCTGGCATTGGGGAGACAATTCCATGATCCCCCGAGTCTCTAGCACAGAACAGGGTACTGCCAAAGTGCCTTTCCCGGGGTTTCACTGCAGCTGCTGCTGCTGCCAACCCCTCAGACAGGTTTCTGCCCTCCTGGGGTCCATCCAGGCTTGGCCCAGGAAGGCAGAACAAAGGACTTCCTCAGAGAGAGGGTGTTACACCCTCTCCCTTTGGAAAAAAGGTGTCAGGGCTGGGGAGGAGTAGCCTCCCCCAGCCTCTGGAAATGCTTTGATGGGCACAGATGGTGCCCATCTCTGCATAAGCCAGTCTACACCGGTTCAGGGATCTCCCAGCCCTGCTCTGATGCGGAACTGGACAAAGGAAAGGAGAGTGACCACTCCCCTGACCTGCACCTCCCCTGGGAGGTGCCCAGAGCTCCTCCAGTGTGCTCCAGACCTCTGCCATCTTGGAAACAGAGGTGCTGCTGGCACACTGGACTGCTCTGAGTGGCCAGTGCCAGCAGGTGACGTCAGAGACTCCTTCTGATAGGCTCCTTCAGGTGTTGCTAGCCTATCCTCTCTCCTAGGTAGCCAAACCTCCTTTTCTGGCTATTTAGGGTCTCTGCTTTTGGGAATTCCTTAGATAACGAATGCAAGAGCTCATCAGAGTTCCTCTGCATCTCTCTCTTCACCTTCTGCCAAAGAATCGACTGCTGACCGCGCTGGAAGCCTGCAAAACTGCAACAAAGTAGCAAAGATGACTACTGCGACCTTGTAACGCTGATCCTGCCGCCTTCTCGACTGTTTTCCTGGTGGTGCATGCTGTGGGGGTAGTCTGCCTCCTCTCTGCACTAGAAGCTCAGAAGAAATCTCCAGTGGGTCGACAGAATCTTCCCCCTGCAACCGCAGGCACCAAAGAACTGCATCACCGGTCCTCTGGGTCTCCTCTCAGCACGACGAGCGAGGTCCCTTGAACTCAGCAACTTTGTCCAAGTGACTCCCACAGTCCAGTGACTCTTCAGTCCAAGTTTGGTGGAGGTAAGTCCTTGCCTCCCCAAGCTAGACTGCATTGCTGTGAACCGCGTGTTTTGCAGCTACTCCGGCTCCTGTGCACTCTTCCAGGATTTCCTTTGTGCACAGCCAAGCCTGGGTCTCCGGCACTCTAACCTGCAGTGCACGACCTCCTGAGTTGCCCTCCGGTGTCGTGGGACCCTCCTTTGTGACTTCAGGTGAGCTCCGGTTCACTCCACTTCGTAGTGCCTGTTCTGGCACTTCTGCGGGTGCTGCTTGCTTCTGCATGGGCTCCTTGTCTTGCTGGGCGCCCCCTCTGTCTCCTCACGCAACTGGCGACATCCTGGTCCCTCCTGGGCCACAGCAGCATCCAAAAACCCTAACTGCGACCCTTGCAGCTAGCAAGGCTTGTTTGCGGTCTTTCTGCACGGAAACACCTCTGCACGACTCTTCACGACGTGGGACATCCATCCTCCAACGGGGAAGTTTCTAGCCCCTGTTGTTCTTGCAGAATCCACAGCTTCTACCATCCGGTGGCAGCTTCTTTGCACCCACAGCTGGCATTTCCTGGGCATCTGCCCACTCCCGACTTGATCGTGACTCTTGGACATGGTCCCCTTGTTCCACAGGTACTCTCGTCAGGAAATCCATTGTTGTTGCATTGCTGTTGTTGGTCTTCCTTGCAGAATTCCCCTATCACGACTTCTGTGCTCTTTGGGTAACTTATGTGCACTTTGCACCCACATTTCAGGGACTTGGGGTGGGCTATTTTTCTAACCCTCACTGTTTTCTTACAGTCCCAGCGATCCTCTACAAGGTCACATAGGTTTGGGGTCCATTCGTGGTTCGCATTCCACTTCTAGAGTATATGGTTTGTGTTGCCCCTATCCCTATGTGCCCCCATTGCATTCTATTGTGGCTATACACTGTTTGCACAGTTTTCTATTGCTATTACTGCATATTTTGGTATTGTGTACATATATCTTGTGTATATTTGCTATCCTCATACTGAGGGTACTCACTGAGATACTTTGGCATATTGTCATAAAAATAAAGTACCTTTATTTTTAGTATATCTGTGTATTGTGTTTTCTTATGATATTGTGCATATGACACTAGTGGTACTGTAGGAGCTTCATTCGTCTCCTAGTTCAGCCTAAGCTGCTCTGCTAAGCTACCTTTTCTATCAGCCTATGCTGCTAGACACCCCTCTACACTAATAAGGGATACCTGGGCCTGGTGCAAGGTGTAAGTACCACTTGGTACCCACTACAAGCCAGTCCAGCCTCCTACAGTTACTAAAAATAAAGGTACTTTATTTTAGTGACAATGTGCCAAAAATATCTCAGGGGATATACTCCCTTAGGAAGTAAGTAAAATACACAAAATATACACACAAACCGAAATCAGGTAAGTAAACAGAAAAGTAGTGCAAACACTGTAGAATACAATAGGATGCAATAGGCCTAGGGGCAACACAAGCCATATACTCTAAAAGTGGAATGCGAACCACAAATGGACCCCAGGCCTAGTGTAATGTGTAGAGGGTCGCTGGGAGTGTAAGAAAACACTAAGGGTGTCCAAGATACCCCACCTCAAGACCCTGAAAAGTAGGAGTAAAGTTACCCTACTTCCCCAGAAACACACTAAAGTTGTGATAGGAGATTCTGCAAAGACAACTGACTGCAAAGCACTAAAGATGGTCTCCTGGACCTGAGGACCTGTAAAGAAAGGGGACCAAGTCCAAGAGTCACGAAAGTGTCTAGGGGGGGCAGGAGCCCACTAAACCCTGGATTAAGGTGCAAAATGGCTGCCTCCGGCTGGAAGAAGCTGAAGATTCTGCAACAACAGAAGATGCCAGGAACTTCTCCTTTGCACAGAAGATGTCCCACGGCGTTCGGGATGATGCAGAGTTGTTTTCATGCAGAAAGACTGCAAACAAGCCTTGCTAGCTTCAAGGGTCGCGGTTGAAGAAAATGGGTGCTGTCCGGTTCTAGGAAGGACCAGGAGGTCACCCCTTGGAGGAGGAGACAGAGGGGGCTTTCAGCAACACAGAGAGACCAGCAGAAGCAGGCAGCACCTGCAGAAGCACTTGAACAGGGGTTCAAGAAATCTGAGCACAGCGGTCGTCTCAACACTACAAAGGAGGGTTCCACGAAGCCGGTGGTCAACTCAGCGAGTTGAGCAATGTAGGACAGAGTGCTGGGGACCTGGGCTATGCTGTGCACAAAGGATTCCATGCAAAAGTGCACAGAGGGCCTAGCAGCAGCAGATCATGCAGTACACAGGATTACTGTCTTGCGTGGGGAGGCAAGGACTTACCTCCACCAAATTTGGACAGTAGGACCACTGGACTGTCGGGGTCACTTGGATCTAGCTCCTGTGTTCCAGGGACCACGCTCGTCAAGATGAAAAGGGACCCAGAGGACAAGTGATGCAGAAGTTTGGTGCCTGCATTAGCAGAGGGAAGATTCCGTCAACCCACGGAGATTTCTTCTTGGCTTCC
This sequence comes from Pleurodeles waltl, assembly GCF_031143425.1. Classification (NCBI taxonomy): domain Eukaryota; kingdom Metazoa; phylum Chordata; class Amphibia; order Caudata; family Salamandridae; genus Pleurodeles; species Pleurodeles waltl. The sequence goes on from NC_090446.1 coordinate 148,076,896, forward strand.
AGTGCAGAGTGAAGGCAGACAGCCCTCAGGGCATGCACCACCAGGAAACCGGCAGGATTAGGTGCTACAATGTTGCTGGTAGTCTTCTAGCTACTTTGTTGCGGTTTTGCAGGCGTTCTGGAGCAGTCAGCGGTCAATCCTTGGCAGAAGTCAAAGAGGGAGATGCAGAGGAACTCTGGTGAGCTCTTGCATTTATTATCTGAAGAGAAACCCACAGGAGAGTCCCTAAATAGCCCTCAGAGGAGGATTGGTCACCTAACCAGGTAAGCACCTATCAGGAGGGGTCTCTGACGTCACCTGCTGTCACTGGCCATTTAGAGGCATCCATTGTGCCCTCACACCTCTGCATTCAAGATGGCAGTGGTCTTGGACACACTGGAAGAGCTCTGGGCACCACCCCTGGGGTGGTGATGGACAGGAGTTTAGTCACTCCCCTTTCCTTTGTCCAGTTTTGTGCCAGAGCAGGGGCTGGGGGATCCCTGAACCGGTGTAGACTGGCTTATGCAAGGAGGGCACCATCTGTGCCCTTCAAAGCATTTCCAGAGGCTGGGGAGGCTACTCCTCCCCAGCCCTTAACACATATTTCCAAATGGAGAGGTGTAACACCCTCTCTCAGAGAAAATCCTTTGTTCCGCCTTCCTGGGACTGGGCTGCCCAGACCCCAGGAGGGCTGAAACCTTTCTGAGGGTTGGCAGCAGCGGTAGCTGCAGTGAAAACCCCAGAGAGCTAGTTTGGCAGTATCCGGGGTCCATGCTGGAGCCCCGGGGATGCATAGGATTGGTACCCCAATACCATATTTGGCATGGGGGAATAATTCCATGATCTTAGACATGTTACATGGCCATGTTCGGAGTTACCATTGTGAAGCTACATATAGATATTGACCTATATGTAGTGCACACGTGTAATGGTGGACCTGCACTCACAAAGTCCGGGGAAATTGCAGTGAACAATGTGGGGGCACCTTGGCTAGTGCCATGGTGCCCTCACACTTAGTAACTTTGCATGTAACCTTCACTAGGTGAGGGTTAGACATATAGGTGACTTATAAGTTACTTAAGTGCAGTGTAAATGGCTGTGAAATAACGTGGACGTTATTTCACTCAGGCTGCAGTGGCAGTCCTGTGTAAGAATTGTCTAAGCTCCCTATGGGTGCAAAAGAAATGCTGCAGCCCATAGGGATCTCCTGGAACCCCAATACCCTGGGTACCTAGGTACCATATACTAGGGAATTATAAGGGTGTTCCAGTGTGCCAAACAGAATTGGTCACTAGCCTGCAGTGACAATTTTAAAAGCAGAGAGAGCATAAGCACTGTTGTTCTGGTTAGCAGATCCTCAGTGACACAGTTAGGCACCACACAGGGAACACATTCAGGCTACTACCTATGAGCACTGGGGCCCTGGCTAGCAGGGTCCCAGTGAGACATATAAAACACACTAACAAATAGGGTTTCCACTATGAGCACTGGGGTCCTGGCTAGCAAGATCCCAGTGAGACAGTAAAAACACCCTGACATATACTCACAAACAGGGCAAAAGCGGGGGTAAGAAGGCTAGAAAGAGGCTACCTTCCTACAGAGGGGCACACCAAACATGTCTTCATTGCTGGTATAGGACTCCTGTCCATGATCTGGGTGACTGCATAGTGAGATTCTGGGGAATCTTTAATTTCACCAAAACATTTTGGCCCATATTTATGAAAAGTTAGCACTGCCTTAGCATCATTTTTTTTTTATACGCTAAAGCAGCGCTATTTATATTTTGACGCTAGACCCACCTAGCATCAAAATATCAGAGTTAGCGCAATTTTTAGGAAGCGCCAACCCACCATGCGTCAAATTGCAACAATGATATTCAAAGTAGGTGTTCCCTTCCCAAAAATGATGATAGCCTCCCAGTGCCACATTTACCTCCCGACGCTAAAACGACGAAGAAGGCGGACCTAAAGAATGATGCTAAGGCTGATTAGCGTCAAATTTTAACACCTGGTCAGACCAGGCGTTAAAGTTCTGTTAGGCACATTTCCATGGGGAAACACCATGGAGTCGCCATGTTGGGCACATAGATGCCCACCCCAAACCCCAGCATCACCACCACCGACACCACAGGGACACTACAGGATGAGAGAGCCCATCCCAGGTAAGTATTAGTACTAGTCTGTTGTGTGCCACTGGGGGCCACTTACATGGGGCCCCCTGGCTGGTACTGGTTGTGCTGGGGCTGTCCTGAGGACACTTGTCCCCTGTGTTGGACATTGGGGTTGTGCAAATGTCTCCTATCCATACTTTGACAGTCGTCAATTATTGGCTGCTTGTGCGACTAAAAAATGACGCTAGGATGACTCGCTGCTAATCAGTCTAGCATCATTTTTAGCCTTCTAGTGCCACTTTCCCTAACACCATCCCTCACTGGCTAACGTCTTTTCTTTGGACCCTAACCAGTCCTTAGTGCCATTGTGCGTCTTTTTAAAAATATGGCACTACATTTTTTGATGCACAACTGTGCTAGCGCAGTTGCGCATAATTTTTTAAAAATATGTCCCTTTATCTGTCAACGAAGAGTTCAGTCCATCTGCTTTTATATGAACTGCAGACGCTTGAGCTGACATTCCATGCATAATATCAAGGGCATGTATGCTCAGTGAATGTGTAGCACGTGTGGTAGTTGTAGGAGGCTGGACTGGCTTGTAGTGAGTACCAAGGGGTACTTACACCTTGCACCAGGCCCAGGTATCCCTTATTAGTGTATAGGGTGTCTAGCAGCTTAGGCTGATAGATAATGGTAGCTTAGCAGAGCAGCTTAGGCTGAACTAGGAGACGAGTGAAGCTCCTACAGTACCACTAGTGTCACTTGTACAATATCATAAGAAAACACAATACACAGATATACTAAAAATAAAGGTACTTTGTTTTTATGACAATATGCCAAAGTATCTCAGTGAGTACCCTCAGTATGAGGATAGCAAATATACACAAGATATATGTACACAATACCAAAAATATGCAGTATAGTCTTAGAAAACAGTGCAAACAATGTATAGTTGCAATAGGATGCAATGGGGACACATAGGGATAGGGGCAACACAAACCATATACTCCAAAAGTGGAATGCGAACCACGAATGGACCCCAAACCTATGTGACCTTGTAGAGGGTCGCTAGGACTGTAAGAAAACAATGAGGGTTAGAAAAATAGCCCACCCCAAGACCCTGAAAAGTGAGTGCAAAGTGCACTAAAGTTCCCCAAATGACATAGAAGTCGTGATAGGGGAATTCTGCAGGAAAGACACAAACCAGCAATGCAACAACAATGGATTTCCAGTCGAGGGTACCTGTGAAACAAGGGAACCAAGTCCAAAAGTCACAAGCAAGTCGGAGATGGGCAGATGCCCAGGAAAAGCCAGCTGTGGGTGCAAAGAAGCTGCTACTGGACAGTAGAAGCTGAGGATTCTGCAAGAACGACAAGGGCTAGAGACTTCCCCTTTGGAGGATGGATCCCCCATGCCGTGGAGAGTCGTGGAGAAGTGTTTTCCTGAAGAAAGACCACCAACAAGCCTTGCTAGCTGCAAGTCGTGCGGTTAGTGTTTTTGGATGCTGCTGTGGCCCAGGAGGGACCAGGATGTCGGCAATTGCGTCAGAGGACAGAGGGGGCACCCAGCAAGACAAGGAGCCCTCTCAGAAGCAGGCAGCACCCGCAGAAGTGCCGGAACAGGCACTACGAAGAGGAGTAAAACGGTGCTCACCCGAAGTTGCACAAAGGAGTCCCACGCCGACGGAGGACAACTTAGAAAGTCGTGCAATGCAGGTTAGAGTGACGTGGACCCAGGCTTGGCTGTGCACAAAGGATTTCCACCGGAAGTGCACAGAGGCTGGAGTATCTGCAAAATACGCGGTTCCCAGCAATGCAGTCTGGCGTGGGGAGGCAAGGACTTACCTCCACCAAACTTGGACTGAAGAGTCACTGGACTGTGGGAGTCACTTGGACAGAGTTGCTGGATTCAAAGGACCTCGCTCGTCATGCTGAGAGGAGACCCAGGGGACCGGTGATGCAGTTCTTTGGTGCCTGCGGTAGCAGGGGGAAGATTCCGTTGACCCACGGGAGATTTCTTCGGAGCTTCTAGTGCAGAGAGGATGCTGACTACCCCCACAGCATGCACCACCAGGAAAACAGTCGAGAAGACGGCAGGATCAGCGTTACAGAGTTGCAGTAGTCGTCTTCGCTACTTTGTTGCAGTTTTGCAGGCTTCCAGCGCGGTCAGCAGTCGATTCCTTGGCAGAAGGTGAAGAGAGAGATGCAGAGGAACTCTGATGAGCTCTTGCATTCGTTATCTAAGGAATTCCCCAAAGCAGAGACCCTAAATAGCCAGAAAAGAGGGTTTGGCTACTTAAGAGAGAGGATAGGCTAGCAACACCTGAAGGAGCCTATCAGAAGGAGTCTCTGATGTCACCTGCTGGCCCTGGCCACTCAGAGCAGTCCAGTGTGCCAGCAGCACCTCTGTTTCCAAGATGGCAGAGGTCTGGAGCACACTGGAGGAGCTCTGGGCACCTCCCAGGGGAGGTGCAGGTCAGGGGAGTGGTCACTCCCCTTTCCTTTGTCCAGTTTCGCGCCAGAGCAGGGCTGAGGGGTCCCTGAACCGGTGTAGACTGGCTTATGCAGAAATGGGCACCATCTGTGCCCATGAAAGCATTTCCAGAGGCTGGGGGAGGCTACTCCTCCCCTGCCTTAACACCTTTTTCCAAAGGGAGAGGGTGTAACACCCTCTCTCTGAGGAAGTCCTTTGTTCTGCCATCCTGGGCCAAGCCTGGCTGGGACCCAGGAGGGCAGAAACCTGTCTGAGGGGTTGGCAGCAGCAGCAGCTGCAGTGAAACCCCTGAAAAGGCAGTTTGGCAGTACCCGGGTCTGAGCTACAGACCCGTGGGATCATGGGATTGTGCCAACAATGCCAGGATGGCATAGAGGGGGCAATTCCATGATCTTAGACTTGTTACATGGCCATATTCGGAGTTACCATTGTGAAGCTACACATAGGTATTGACCTATGTGTAGTGCACGCGTGTAATGGTGTCCCCGCACTCACAAAGTCCGGGGAATTTGCCCTGAACAATGTGGGAGCACCTTGGCTAGTGCCAGGGTGCCCACACACTAAGTAACTTTGCTCCTAACCTTTACTAAGTAAAGGTTAGACATATAGGTGACTTATAAGTTACTTAAGTGCAGTGAAAATGGCTGTGAAATAATGTGTGCATTATTTCACTCAGGCTGCAATGGCAGGCCTGTGTAAGAATTGTCAGAGCTCCCTATGGGTGGCAAAAGAAATTCTGCAGCCCATAGGGATCTCCTGGAACCCCAATACCCTGGGTACCTCAGTACCATATACTAGGGAATTATAAGGGTGTTCCAGTATGCCAATGTGAATTGGTGAAATTGGTCACTAGCCCGTTAGTGACAATTTGGAAAGAAATGAGAGAGCATAACCACTGAGGTTCTGGATAGCAGAGCCTCAGTGAGACAGTTAGTCATAACACAGGTAACACTTTCAGGCACACTTATGAGCACTGGTGCCCTGGCTGGCAGGGTCCCAGTGACACATACAACTAAAACAACATATATACAGTGAAAAATGGGGGTAACATGCAAGGCAAGATGGTACTTTCCTACAGTAGTACACCTGTTTCTGTAGTGAGGCTCTAAGAACAGTCCAGTGGTATCCATTTTAGACGGCCCCTGATTTAGCCTGGCACAATATGGAGGGTGGATAAAGACTTCCTACAGAGTGGAAGTGTTTTGACTGTGTTGCTGTGACTGGAGGGTGTAGACCCAGACTGGAAAGTGAGGAAGGATGAATATAGAGCCATCCTCAAAAATGCAATACACTCCTTGTTACCAAAAGGATGCTGATACATTCTTCCTGGGCACTGACATTGGGTGGATGGTAAGCATGAGAGGTGAGTGCATTATCTGTTGTTCAAGGTGATAATGTTTTGTACATAGGGTCTGCCCTTTTGTCTGTCCCTTGTTACAGCTTCAGAAAGGTTGATGACTGCAGGTGCAGAGATGTGACATCCCATTGTGCCCTTGTCGTAGATACCACTGCTTTGAGCCAGCATCTTTGCAGCCAGCTCTGAGAGACAACTAGGGCAGTGTGCAAAAGACAGTCATGAGATGGCATTTGAAAGAGAACCAACCGAAATCAGTTCTGAAACCTTAACCAGTATAAACGTGGGACCCAAACCGACCCCCTTTATTCTAGTTCCAAGTTCTTCATCGCCAAAGAAAGGAGTGTTAGGCAGACTTCTTGGAACATTGTGCAACCAGGAATAGTGTCTGCATGACAGCCGTTCACCAAAAGGGTATGGAACATCCCCTGAAGCCTGCACTTCTTGTAGAAGGGACTGATGGTCTGTATAGCACCTACTTGCAAAGATAGGGAAGGGCAGTGCCTGGCCTTACAGGAGAAGAGAGTGTCCAGAAGGAGAAGCCCATCATATTTCTGACATGAGCAACATCCAGTGGAAGCTGACTGGAATAGGGAGTGAAACCAGAAATGTCCTGCGTTGTGAGCGGTCCTCCTTATCTTCCTATCAGTTTCCATTATGAACTTCACCAAGAGTTTCAGCCAAAAGTTAGCAGTGACTGGTGCTGCAGGTTGTTCTCCCCTTCTGAGTAGTTACTGTTGTGAACTGTCCGAAGCAAAGCATCAATGTGTCAACAAGCATCCTGCCAAAGGATTGAAAGACTTGTGCTGCCACTGCCTGACATGATAATCCCTTGTCACCGCTGAAGCAGAAGCCTTGATTAATCTGAATGCCACTACTGCCAGAGAGCGCCACTGTCGAAGGTGCACACTTGTTGAAGACCCAGGGGGAGATTAACAAACAATTATGAGCTGGGTTAGTATCACAAATGTGATGCTAACCAGCACAAAATGTTTCTTTACTAATTTACTTTTCAGTGCAGATTTGTTTTGCGCTGGAAAGTACCCTAAAAGTAACGAAAAGCACTGCTTTGCATTACTTAGCACCAAGGGGGCGTAACATTGGTATTACATCGGCGGTCCCATGCCACCCCATGCCTTTTGATGCAAAACCCTATTTACAAACAACAGTAGACAGAGTTTTGCGCCAAACATTTACACCTTTTAAATGAAGGAGTTAAAAGGAGAAATGTTTTAATTTCTCCTTTCTTTTCTAACTTTGCAGCACACATCCAATGTGCGAAAAGTTTTAAAGTCTGTCTACGCATAGTATTTTGTACTGGGAATACTATGCTTACATAGTTCCAGTACAAAACCTATACTAGATTCACACACACACAGACACCCTTGCACTATGGCGCAAGGGTGTGTGTGTGGCACACAGTGTGCTAAAACAGTGGCGGCACTAGGGAAAGGGGAGGAGAGAGCCATATCTCTGTAGACATGGTGCTCTCCTGCTCCCTCCCTGTCACGCAGCACAGCATTTTTTGATGCTGCATTTCACTATGTGAGTATTTGGTAAATATGAGCATCAGTCTTGAAGATGCAACTGCCATCATTAAAGGCCCATCTGCACCTGGCCTTGGAAGCTACAACTGCCGAAGACAAGTGCCCACTATGCAGGTATCTTCATCTCTCCCACTGGCTGTTGGATGTAGGGAAGCTGCCACTCCAAGTCAGAGAATACACAACTATAGGATCAGATCTGAACAATACACACACTAGCACCACCAAAACCGCATCTCCACCGAGCAGGTAAAAAGAGAGACTAGCTGTGGTCGACACAAGACACTGAGGGGAATATTTACTGGAATTGTGGTGCATGGCAGTGGAGCAAGATACAGTGCTGCGCAGCCGGGGCCACAAAGAATGGGCATGAATGCACTGTATTTATGAAATACGGTGCATTCCTATTCTTTCCCCCTTTGCTGGCACCGTTTATGCAGCCTAGCACCAACACAGGCACATTTGCACCATGGTGCAAGGGTGCCTCCGTTGCATGCAGGATTGTTTTTGAGCAGGAAGGGCACCTTTTCCTATTTCTCTGTGTGCTACAGAATATAGCGATCCACTCCACTAGACACCAGGGACTTTTTTTTTTAGGGAAGAGCTGCCCCTCGCAATGGGCTAATGCTCCTCCCTTCGGGCCAAAAAGTCTTTCTGGCCCTTGGGTGCAGATTGGAGGTTGTGACCTCCAATCTGCCCCCCAGATGGGGGGAGCTGAAGGCCCACTAAACCCCAGGGATTATTTTATAAGGCCATAAATGGGTGGGGTGGCTGACCCAGGCATCGGGTCTAACCTCCACCCACCCTTTTATCCCCAGCAGTCTTTCTGTCCCCCGTCAGGGCCAGATGGGAGGTGTCTTACTCCAATCTGCCAATGACAGGGAGCCGACAGTCAACGAGACCAACAGAGACGATGTTTGGAGAGGAGGAGTGCCCCCCACCCGACAACAGACTAGTGCCCTCCCCTTTCCTTGGGCCCAAAGTCTTTGGGCAGAAAGCACACTAGACATCAGGGATTTTTTAGTAGAGCCATAAATGGGTGGAGGTGGCCCACCCGGGCATCACGCCTAACCCACACCCACCCATATAACCCCCAGCAATCTTTCTGCCCTTATTATTGGAGGTGTTTTTCTCCAATCTGTCTCTGGTGGGGGGGGGGGGGGGCGAATAGTCACCAGGGTTTATATTTGGAGGGGGGGCTGGCCACCCATTGAAAAGGGTTGTGCTCCCCATTACCCCCGTCCCAAACATCTTCCTCTCTCGCTGGGGGCATATTGGAGGTTGTTACCTACAATCTGCAGTCCACTTGACACCAGGATGATTTTGTTTTTGTGAAGAATGGGTGGGGGCAGCCCATCAAGGCATTGAGCCTAACCCCACTACTTCAATGACCATAACAGGCTTTCTTTACCCCCCCTCCCGGGGGGGCAGATAAGAGGTCTTTAACTTTTCCGCCACAGTGGGAAGCGCAGAAAGCCCACTAGACACCAGGGAGTTTTTTATTGCTGCAAGGTGTGGGGGTGACTTGCTTAGCTGCTCACACATCAGGCCTAGCCTCCACCTACAATATGATCCCAACTGGTCTGCCCCCCCACGGGAACAAAAGCAGCACCATCTTTTTGGCAAGAAGGACAATTGCGATTTTGTTTATTTTTATAAATATGAGTAGCAAAGTTGGGCTAAGTCCCAATATCGTCCTTCTTCTATACTAAATGGCTGCACTTTTCGGGCACGGGTCAGCTGCCACCTGGGGAAACCTCCAACACCAGATATTTCTGAAAATTAAACATCTAGAAAAATGCAAAGTATCCATGTTGCTTTTTGGGCCATTTCCTGTCGCTGGCACTCGGCCTACCTGCACACGTGCGGTACCATTTTTATCACAAGACATGAGGTAGCATAGAATAGCAGTATACGTATTATCAACAATTAGATTTCGCTGCATATGTCCCTTCTAAATGTAAGCCAATGTGTAAGAAAGAAGACATTTTGAAAAATACCCTCTAAATCATATGCTCATATAGGTACCCACAAATTTAGAGATGTACAAATAACGACTGCTCCTAAACTCCATATCTTGTGCACATTTCAGAAATACATAGATTACTTGATATCTATTTTTCATTTTACACATTTCACCATATGAATTGGTCCATACTCAGAAAACAAAGAAAAACCATTGTACAGAACAGCTCAGTTTTTGGCTCTGGGTACATCATGATAATAAGTTACAGATGAAAACATTGTCACAAATGGCTGTTCTTTTCTATTCATTTTCAATATTTATGTATTTCAGCAGTAAGTTTATTTAGGAAAACCATGAGGGATCTACACGTATGACACCTTGCTGAATTTGGAGTTTTGTCTACTTTCTAGAAATCTATAACTTTCCTGGATCACCCATGGGTTTCACACTGGCTTGCACATCAAACAGTAAGCAGGTTGAAAGCACAAGATAGCGGAAAAATAGACTACCGCTTTGAAAAATGCCAAAACTTGGTAAAAAATTAAGGGTCATATTTACAAAACAAATTATGCAGCGTGGCGCCGCAAGCCAGCTTGCGGCATGGCACTGCATAATTAGGAAAGTGCAGGGATGCATCCTATTTATAGCAATAAGATGCATCCCTGTACTTTCCTCTGCGCTGATGCACTATTGGTTGCTTAGCGCCGGCACCCTTGCACCATGATGCAAGGGTGCCTGCGTTGCAGGGATGATTCTTTATGTGCTCTAAGGGACATCTTCCTGCACATAAACAATCATTAATGGCATTTTCCTCCTTCTATGTGTAGAGCAAAAAACTAGAGAGCAACAAATGAGGAGAAATAAAGTTACTTCTCCTCATGGCGCTACTGTTATGCCACCCATGGGGAGGCATAGGAAGCTGATGCATTCCCAGCCTTGTAAATCTGGGAATGCATCAGATTCCATGGGTGTTGTGTGGGAACCACCACAGCAACGCCCATGAACGCCCCTTTTGAGAAGAGTTGTGCATGAAAGGGGGCCATAAAAAGCCACGAAAGGTGGCTTGACCTGGCCTTGTAAATATGTGCTGGCACACTGCGCTGCCGGAGCGTCACAAAAAAGATGCTCCCGGTACGTTAGTGTCCTGCAGGGGTTTTGTAAATATGTCCCTACGTTTTTTTAATTAAGCTCTGCAAAGCTCGGAAGATGGTGATTTTAGCACATCAAACCGTTCGTTGATGCCACTTTTATGAAAAAAACTGACACTTTTATCCAGAGTACTTTTTTCCTATTTTTCTCCAGTAACTCAGGATTTAGCTATATTTTGGCTGTTTTTCCCAGTCCCCTCCAGGGGAGACAGCAAACCTTGCATACCTTTAGAATCCTCGGGATGATGGGAAAAAAGGATACAAATTTGCAGTGGATAGCTTATGTGGACAAAAAGTTATAGCAACCAAAGCGCAAACTACCCCTAATAGCCAAAAAAAGGCTTAGTAATTGGAGGGGGTGGCAAACTTACAATGTATGCTTTCCACATCACTAACTCCCATAATTTTGTAAATCGGGCCTTTTTGCCCCATATGTTAAAGGAGCTCTCTCTTATAGGAACAGGCTACCTAGATACTGTTTTGCTCTATTAAGGGCCTCAGGCCTTTTATGATCTCGCTACCTTTTCTGCTGAGGACACCGTGTAATTATCCTCTGAAAAGCTTAATCTGCCATTCAAGAAATGTAAATGGCACATGATATTTCACAAATATGGACTCTTGAACAAAGTAGCCCTCTGTCATCTTCTCCGGAGTGAAAATGACTCGTGCTTCACTTACAACAGACCTGTCTCCAGCACACTGAAAAACAACTGCAAAAGGTTTCGAGAACAGAAAACGCAGCAAAGCGCTGCCAGGATGTTTCACTTTCCCAAGTTATGCTCTTTCCTCCCCTGCATTACTAGCCTGCCTCCACGGTACTCCGTAAACGCAACAACCATTTACAATTGATGTTTCCATGAAGGGAAAACACACTCGTGCGAATTGGTTCATTTTTTAAGAGTCCAAATATGGTGTTGCCTGTTCTATTTTCCGCGCATTTCCTGCTCAGAGATTTCCAGGCGCGTTGTTCATTAAATATTACATCCCCTCAAGGCAACACTTTGTCATGGCATTATAGCCAGTGTGGGAGGACAGGCCAATTTCCGCATAAACATATACCGATTGTGGCTTCCCGAGTAATGGCCTAGTCGTGCTGCACCGGGAAGGGTTTTTTGGTGAATTTGTGCCATAGTAACAGTCTCGACCTCTACAGGATTGGCTGAATGAAAATCACTCACAAAATAAGTCGCACCCTAAGGATCTCATATCTGTCTGCTGGGTGACTAGAAAAAGCTACTGGAAGGATTTAAAGCCTTACCTGCAGCCAAGTCTTCAATGCAGTTTGTTATTCAAAGCGAATATGACAAGATAATGACATAATTCAATGGTCTGTTTACAGAAAGCGAGCACTCGTGGAAGAATACAAGGAGCGATGATAAACAGGCTATACTCAACGGAAGGGACAAAGATGTGGTGGACAGCCTAAAACAAACAGAGTCAGCTAAAAGAAAGCAAGCAAATGTGAGTTACAAACCAAAAAGCCAATCGTAAGCAATAAGTGGAATATATGTTCAGGGAAGCTTTTAGGATGTCCCCAAGAAGTCTTTGCAAACCAGACAGCTGTGCTGTCCAGTAGGTGTTGACCTAAAAAGGGAAGTGAGAAAGATAGCAAAACAGCTGTAACAAGGAAGAATGCAGGAATTACATTTTAAAGAATGTGTTAGATGAGGAGTGAGGAAGTGTTGGGTGGAGTAAAGAGGCACGAGGTAGCACCAAGATTAGGTAGACTTGGTATTATGCAACACTAGCATCCAGCATGTATGTTTGTATGTTACATTTCTATAGCACAAACCTAGCAAAAAGGCAACAGAGCACTCTACATGGTCGAATTCCAGCATATAGTCAATGATAGGACTCTATGCATTGTGGTGCACTCTTCCTTAAAGAGGTACATCTTCAACTCTTTCCTTGAGGGGTCCTAATAGAAATGAGTAAGGGCACGTTGGTTAGAAGCAGCCACCAGCAACGCAGGTGGCAAGCACCCAAGAAAAACCTTGGGCCCCTGCAATTTTCTTTTATTGCAAATTTAGCCCTTACCAAAACTATAATACTGGGGATTTTCATAGTAGGGTGAACAAACTGCACCCCACTGAACCTAACTGTTTGTCCCTGCTGGAGACTCGCACAGCAGAACTTGTACCAGCATTAGGTAGGAAAATACATTCTTGCTTCCTATACAGAAGATTGCAGTATAAACTTTTATAGCTGTAGTGTCTTAAAGGGAAGTGCAATGAACACGTCACAAGTAATGTGTGTTTTCAAAGTACACGCTGCTATTAACAGTGCAGCAGGTACAGTGCGACGGGGGCCAGAAGTGTAAGTGCCCTAAATCAACCCCAAAATACCTGTTTTTACTACCAAACTAATGGATAGGGACCCATTTCTTCTAGTTTACCCACATTGAGGCCTATGGCACCCTTGTAGGCTTTATGTGTAGCAACCCAATACTATGATTCCAATGGTCCCCACTGAAACAACCAGAAACGTATGTGTAAAAGAAATCTTTCACTCGCAGCACTCTGACGTCTTTGAAGACAGCACACACCACACCAAAGTACAGACAGCAACAACTACTGGGAAGAGAGCTCTCAAGAGCTGATAGGTTCAGTTGTAAGTGTGGAGCAGCATCATTTAGTGCCTGCCTGTTCATATGCAACTTACATATTCAATGCGTGCTTGACTGTATTATTCTGTATGTGTTATAGAAAACAATTGTAGTAACTGGCAATATATTCATTTTAATGCGAGCCACCTGTATATTTAGGTGGATTATAATAAACGTAATCACCCTGAAAGAAAATGTATGCTTTCTTTAAATTGTATTTGATAAATCATTTATGATAACTGTATTAATTTAGAATCTGTTTTAAACCTAATGTTAGTCTAACATTTCGCTAGGCCTCAGTATACATGTCACGTTTCATAAAGGTTCTGAAAGTGTCTTGTATTTTCTTCCCTGCAAGTGTCTTATCAAAGTGCTCCTAAAGTTAGAATAGACTTATTGTTCTATTTGTTAGATGAGGGGGACTGACCTTATTTAAAAACTGAATTTGGATATGGAGACTGAGACAGTGGGAGAGACCATCCTGTACCAGGCAGACCAAACTGATATTACATCCAAGGTCGTCCAGGTGAATTGCTTTTTTGCTGGGAGCTGGGAAACTAAAGAGGCTACCTGCCTCCTAAGAACACGTTAGTTTGTTTGGTGGAAAGAGATAAGGAGAAGCCTTCTGGGGCATCTTTGTTGTTTAACTGGTGTGCTCTTTACAATAGCAGACCAGACTGTATCCTGGCTTTTGCTGAGAAAAGACCTCTTCTCGACTTTGCTGATTTTCTCTGCCCAGAGTTTTAAGCTTCATGCCTGAATACTCAAACTCTCCTTTGAACATTAATTCTGGTTCATCTGATGCTGATACATCCCCCATAGAACTTCCCCTCACCACTTTAGATGCTTCAGTTGGAATAGGGAAGTTCCGTTAAGGGACCTGCTTGTGTGGTATTTTGTTTGCTGTATGTAGACCTAATTTTCATTTTCTTTCTTACTTTAGAGAAAGTTAGGCTACATGATGACTTGAATACGTATGCCCTTATGATATGTTTTCTCTAATTCTGCAGGATTTTGGCAGCATATTCTGAGTCATCCATGCATTCAGGCGTCGTTTGTTGCAAGACAGGAGTGATCTTAGATGGGGTCAGAAAGGGATGCTACTACAACTCTGGATAGGATCTGTCTGCAACTCACTTTCTAAGCCCATTCCTTGAACTCTTCCACATACGCCCACTACTTTAAACACCATTGTGTTCAGGCAGTCATATGCAGGCAAATACGGGGAAAGGAGGAAGGGAGCCCCTATACATCAGTGACAGACCTCCAGCTCCCCCAACTCATTTAGAGTCACATAAACCTCCATGTTTCCATGGTGGTCTCTGTCCCCGTTTTAGACATGGGTACCAACACTGATTTTCCCTGTACCGGTCCACCATGCAAGAGGAAACAAAAAATGGCCCTGACAGACAGAGAAAACTCTTGTGCACCAATTATTGATTTTTTGTGTTTCTGAAATAAACCACCCCTGAAGTCACCAGACATGATTTCCAAAGGGTAAGTGTTCTAACAGGCACAACGTCCCATGTGCAAATCTGTTACCATCTCCTTTGAAAAGTTGGCAACTGTTCAGTGGTTTGTGATTGCAAACCATTGGTAAAGAAACCAATATGGAGTCAGAAAATGTTTATTGACAAAAAGGAAAATAGCTTGTGATCACAGAGCTGGGCCACAATGGACGCCACCTGAGCATAATGACAAAAGCAACCAAGTGCAGAAGCTAGATGTTAATGTTTTCATACAAATAAGCTATGTAGGTGCAGAAACTGTAATTGTGCAGTAATACACAATCGACTTTCAAGCCGATATAAACATTTTAACTTTCTGAGCCTAGCAAGGCAATCAAGAAATTGGTACCTAAATGTCAGATACAAGAGCGAGGTTTTATGCGTCAGAGTTGGGCACAGTTTGGCAGCATTGGTGATTACTGAGTGAAAAGATGACAGCAGCTATTATAGTTATGTTAAGGCAATGTTTTTAATTTCACACCAACTATTACAATTATGCTAATGAAATATTCTTTTAATTCCACACCATTGAGATAGTCTATACCAAATCACCTTACTAATTACACGTCAGTATAGATTGGTTAACCCACTTTGCATCTGACTGACAAATGGGTTTAATACACATCAAACAACCATTTTGCGTGTCAAACCGTATGATGTTGTAAATTGCAGGCTTAGCAACCACAAAATGACACTGTACTTCTGGCCCTAAGGTCTGTGGCCATTCCAAGAGTTCTGGAGTGTAAGGATGCATGTAAAGTTCAAACATAGTGGTCACCAGTAGCATCTTGCCTCTCTATGTATATTCTGAGTTACCTGTTTTTTTAACCTAGGATCCTCATATCCTCTATTCTACTCGAGGACCAACTGCGCATTTGTAGCTCTCTGGTCCCAGACTCTGCTACTCAATAGGTCACTCAAAAGGTACATTCATCCGCTAAAAGAGGAAAGTATCTCCTCTTCACCACCATGCTCTAGGGAGACTGATGGTTGGTGGTGGCTAGAGTACAGACCTTTTATCTGCCACCCCTGAGAAGGGTTCACTGATCCTTTCAATAATTAAATACAAAACCTGTGAATTTTGTTGCATGCTAAGTGTAAGCCAAGAGATCAGTTGCTTCCCACCACATTTAAAAAACCAGCGAAGCAGCAGATGAAGCCCCATCTGATCTCTTTAAGATGCGAAAAGCAGCATGAATTGAGAAGAAACGCTAGAGCCATGATGAAGCAGTTCAATAAGACATAGGATATTTATGCAGGATTCTGAAGCAGTGACTATACTTTGCAAAATTACTGTCTTACACAAACTGTTACTATTACCCAATGCAGCTAAAGACTTTCAGTGGTTAAACCTATCACAATTAGAATATCTCTAAAGGGTGGTTACTGAGACTTTGCCGAAGTAAAGATGTGAGAGGGAATTCATTCAAGAAGCTGGGACTAGCCAACAAGAAGGCCTTGGCACCAACAGCAAAAGTAGATAGAAAGGTGACCTGTTACCCGGAGGGACCCACCAGTGTGCCTTGCCAAATATCTTTGCAAAAAAGGCTACTTGTTTGAATGTGAGTGGATAAGTGGAGCTTCTTCTGCCCAGAATACCAACTATCAGTTTTTGTTGTAAATTGTTTAGGAACACTTCTGCATGGACATGTATTGATATATCTGTCAGTAGCCCTGCCTGCAATCTTCAAAGTTACTCTGCCATACTTTTTAGTGAAATACATATGTAGGCTGGACATTTCAATTGGTGTGAGGTTTGCAATCAGTGCACAGAAACAGTTTCAAGGAGTATAATGAGGCTGAAAGAACCACCATGCTGCAGAACATAAAAGTACGGCTTGCAGCTAGAAAATTAGGGCCATATTTATAAGAAATGATGCATCGATGTGTTGCGGCAGCAATGCATCAAAATAATTTACAATGCATAGGAATCCATTACAATGCCATGGACATGCCATATTTCCAATATGGGGCACCATGGCCCAAGGAGCCTCACAACTGATGCAACTTCAGAGATGCATCAAAATGTAGAGGTGCTGTGTCAGTTCAAAATGAGCACGTAGTCTAATGTTTTTAGGACCAATGTACAAGACTGTAAAATGGTGGAATGTCACCATCTACACCTTTACATTGGTCCTAGATGTAAGAGGGTATGAATGCAGTGTGTCTATGTGCCACATTACAGTGGCCATAGTGTACTTTGTGTATGTAGAGACCTGAGTATGTGTGATGCAGTGAGTGACATGTAATGTAAATTAATATAAGTATATGCTGGAATGTGAAGTGGAAATACATGTATTACCTACCTTATGTGTGTACTTACCTGTTGTTCTTTCGGAGTATACAGACCTGGACTTGGTGACCACTTCCTCCATGAAGAAGTGACAATTCTGGCTTGCCCCTTGCAAAAAGTGCACAACGTCACATTGCTTTGCTGCAGAGGATGATGGAATCATAGGTGCCATGGCCCCAGCTTCGTCAAGGAGTCCTACAACATGATTCTCACATGTGTAGACACACTACTAGCAGAGGGGAAGTGAAAAACACACAAATTGCAGTGTGTAAAGTGACTTCCACTGATATCTACTTCAAAGCTAATGCATCATTTTTACGCTTGGGTTAAGGAGGCGCAGAAATATTGACACATTTTAGACTCTGCACATCATTTGCTAATGATGCGCTACTTCCCTGAAAGTTTGTAAATATGGATGTGGCAGTTCTGCGTGGGTTTGTATGAAGGAACGCGTAACTTGCATATATTAATTTTAATGCGATGCACTTGATTCCGATAAAGGAAAAAAACGATGCACCCCAACTAAAAGTGACGCATCTGCCTTGATGCTTCACTTTGCAAATATGAAGCAACGAAAGTGCCGCCGGTGTGTCAAAAAAAGTGACGCACCAGCAGTGCAAGCTCCTTTTAAATAGGGGCCACAGTGTTTGTATTCAGCCTTATGAAAGTCAGAAACAGTACGTCACAAGAAAAAATGGTGTCCCGCTACGTAACAGCACCCTAAAGTCAAGAGAGAAAATTATCAATAAAATGACTACTGGTCCGGTACTTAATACTTACATTCCAATACCTTATTCCAAAATGCGACCTCTTTCCACCTAAACCAGAACATATAAGTACCAGAAACCAAACTGCAGTTCCAACAATGATCTAAAACTGATAGACACAACTTATATTTTAAATCAGACCTGACGGATCTCAATGCCAGCCATGAAAAACATGTAAGCCTCTTTGATAAACTGGTGTAATCAGGAGACTTACCGGAATCACATGGCAGGACCGAGCTTCAAAGAGGTCACTGCCTGCGGAGCCAGTCGGTTGACCTAAGAGACCCTTGGCGTCTACTTGCCTGTCCTGGGGACTGGCACGTGCATACCTGAAATAGACCTTTTCATTTATAAAACATACGCGTGTCCTGCTTGCTCATGCAGTATGTAGTTCATCTCAGTGGCCAGTTAACCTCTCCAACTGTTTAACAGCACCTTCTGAATAATTGATCTCACTACAGGTGAGATCCGCAAAGGTCATTAGACACTAAAGGCAACCTACGGTGAGGATCTGAGGGACCTCCGGTCACTGCCACTACAAGCAATATTTCTAAAAAAAAGACTTCCTACTGATGTGGATAAAGCACATGAATGATCGTCATTGCTCTAACTGGCACGTGCCGACTCGACTAGACTGACTTATATGGAAGCAGAACTCACTCCCTTCTGAGGACAATTATCCAAACCCCTTTTTACCAGTGCGATGAACATCTTGTAAAACCCCCTGTACATAGTACATAAACATTATATTTATCAGGCTAACTTTGAAACACTCCCTATCCTACAAAAGTCAAAATATATAACATGCATCAAATTTCTCCATTGGCGCAGTGGGCCTGGAGTGCAAATTGGCACAAAACTTAGTGGTGACCTATACACACACATTGCAGTGTTGTAGGGACCGTTGTTAATCTCCAGAGGAAGTACATTTACATGGTGAACTGAATTAGGAATGCATGGATTTGTGAGCCTTAGTGTGAAGGTTTAACTTGCAGCTGCCCACTGACCAACTCTTTGATGTAAAGTCAAGAATACCTAATTAACTCTTTTTGCCTCATTCCAATCCATGAACCCTTTTGGTGGATCTTGGCTCATTGCATTTACAGTCACCACTGGAAGATGCTGTACCTGGATTTACAGACTCACCTGGTGCATACAGTGTCTACCACTATTGTCTGCATAACAAAGTGACAGGCAAGGGCCATCAAGGGTCTGGAGAGTTTTAAGAGGAACTGGGTTCTTTCTACCAGCTTTTTATATCGAAGGAGTCAAAGCTGTGCAAGTCATAAGAATAGTCCTGTGTGTCCCTTACATATTCTCAGCTAGAACTCAAATCAATGTTCATGACTGGCTAAGACGGGACGTATTAGATGGTAGTGTAGGAAAACATCACAGTAATGACCTTAAAAGTGTAAGCATAGTGTGAGCAATGAAGATTGAAAAAAGAGGCTTGGAAATGTTCAGGGAAGGATGAAAAATGTAACGTATCACAGAAAAAGACAATGCCAGCAGATATGGATTCCCAGGCCGACCGAGAGAGTTCATGACCATGCCACCAGCAATGCTACAGAGCCCACTTCACCACCAACCCTGTGTTTCCTGTACAATTCTGTCTTTGAAGAATCTCATAGTGCTGTTACTGGGTCTCCCCCTTGCATGTAATTCTTGCTAGGAGCTTCATGCTCTGGAGTAACATCTCAGCTGCAATAAGATCATGTCATCTGCTGTATTAATGTCCTCTGCCCATAAGATAAATAAATGCTTATCCCAACTTTGATGTTCCCCAAACTATACAGGCTGCTGTCTTTGCTTCTACCTTTGCAGTGCTGAACTTGCATCATCTTGGTAACTCTCCTTTGTTCTTATCTAATCCTTTGCCGTACTGGGAACTTGACTTCTACAACTAGACACACGCTATCAGCACTTTGTAGATATCAATCCCATCTGCACACCTTTAATTCCTGTTCCTGTCCAGTGCTGCTGATGGACTTTTATTTGTATCTTCTTATTTTGTCAGGTTCCTAACACAATTCACCAGATGTTAGTTTACTTGCCCAGGATTCTTCTCTGGAACTGTATCAAAGGCTTTTCTTAAATCATGATAGACCGCATCTTTTAATCTTTCAATTAAGTCCCTTTTCACATGCACAAAATGTGAGAAAGTAGCCTCTTTCTAGAATGGTTACCCCCATTTTTGGCCTGTCTATCAGTGTGTTTGACTGTGTCACTGGGATCCTGCTA
Source organism: Pleurodeles waltl (assembly GCF_031143425.1). NCBI lineage: Eukaryota > Metazoa > Chordata > Amphibia > Caudata > Salamandridae > Pleurodeles > Pleurodeles waltl. Next base: position 148,096,904 of record NC_090446.1, read on the forward strand.
GCAAGGTCCCCAGTGCTTATGGTTTGTGGCCTACTTGTCAGTATGTTTCATTGCTTTTGTCAGTATGCTTGACTGTGTCACTGGAGTCCTGCTAACCAGGACCCCAGTGCTCATGCTGTCTCTGGTTCTAAATTTATCCTTACATACTGGTAACTCAGTCTTTCACTCCAAATTGGGATACTGGTCCTCCCTTATAAGTCCCTAGTGTAGCGTACCTAGGTACCCAGGGCATTGGGGTTCCGGGGATCCCAATGGGCTGCAGCATTTCTTTTGCCACCCATAGGGAGCCCATGCAAAGGCTTCTACAGGACTGCCATTGCAGCCTGTGTCAAATAGTGCATGCACTATTTCCCAGCCATTTTTACTGCACCAGGTCACTTATAAGTTACCTATATATCAGGTCTTCCAAACCTAAAGGCTGGGTGCAAAGTACCTATGTGTGAGGGCACCCCTGCACTAGAAGAGGTGCCCCCTCCTCGTCCAGGCCCATTTTCCTGGACTTCGTGAGTGCGGGGACACTATTTTAAGTGTGCACTGGACATAGGTCAATACTTATGTCCAGCTTCATAATGGTAACCCTGAATATGGCCAAGTAAGGTGTCTAACAATTGGGAATTGTACCCCAATACTGATTCCAGTATTGGTTGCACAATCCCATGCACTCTGGGGGCTACACAGTGGACCCCCTGTACTGCCATATCAGCCTTCTGAGGTTTTCCAGGCAGCCCCATCTGCTGCCACCTCACAGGCAAGCTTCTGCCCTCCTGGGGCTTGAACAGCTCAATCCCAGGGAGGCGGAACAAAGCATTTCCTCTGGGAGAGAGGTGTTACACCCTCTCCCTTTGGAAATAGGTGTTACAGGCATGGGAGCGGTATCCTCTCAAAGCCTCTGGAAATGCTTTGAAGGGCACTGATGGTGCCCTCCTTGCATAATCCAGTCAACACCAGTTTAGGGACTCCAAGTCCCTGCTCTGGTGCAAAACTAGACAAAGGGAAGGAGAGTGACCACTCCCCTGTCCATCATCACTCCAGGGGTGGTGCCCAGAGCACCTTCAGTGTGTCCCTGGGTGTTGCCATCTTGGATTCCAAGGTGGTGGGGCACTCTGGGAGCATCTGAGTGGCTAGTGCCAGCAGGTGACATCAGAGACCCCTCCTGATAGGTGTTTAAATGGTTAGGTGACAAACCCCCTCTCAGGGCTATTTAGGGGCTCTCCTCTGGGTGTTTCTTCAGATTCGGATTGCAAGTCTCCAGCAGGAATCCTCTGCATCCTTTACTTCATCTACTACTGAGACGGAACAAACGTTGATAGCTCCAGGAACTCCACAAAACTGCAACAAGGAAGCTAAGATGGCTTCTGCAACATTGTATCTTCAGCTCCTGCCAGCAACTGCAACACTTTCCAGCTTGTGCAACCTCCAAGGACTGCCTGTCTTCAGCCAGCACCAGAAGAACCAAAGGAATCTCCTGTGGAGTGACTGAGTCTCTCTACAGTGACGACCGGTGGCTTGGATCCCTTCTCCAGACAACAGACATGGATCCAGCAACACAGGTGGCAGACTTAAGTGACTCCAATAGTCCCAACGTCCAGCTGTCCAACTTTGGTGGAGGTAAGGGCTTGCCTACCCATGCAAAACAGTACCCCTTTGCACTGCATAACTTGCAGTTGCCAAGGTTTGTGTGCATCCTTCCAAGAAGTTCTTCGTGCACAGAACAGCTTAGGCCCCCAGCACTCCATCCTGCAACGCACAGCTTCCTGAGTGGTTCTCCGGCGGCGTGGGAATCCTTTGTGTAGTTCTGCATTGGTCTCCATTTGCACCTTCTTTGTCCCCGTGCTATGGGACTCCTGTATGCACTGCTTGGTCTTCTGAGGTCTCTCTGAGTTGCTGAGAGCCCCTGATGTCTCCCCCTCCTGGGTAGAGGCCACCAGGTCTCTTCTGGTCCCGGGCTGCGCCATTTTCCGCCAACCAAGTGTCTTGCATGAGCCAAGGCTTGTTGGCGAAATCCAGCAACACAAACCATCCTGCATTCATCCATCCGGTGTGGGACATCTCCCGCACCAACCAGAACCCCGCATCTGTCTTCTTTGGTGCATTACTGGCTTTGTCTTCTCACCCGTGGTTCTTCAGTTGCACCTTCATCCGGGTTAGCAATGGCTCCTGTTCTCCCTGGACTCTCCTTCGGTTCTTGGACTTGGTCCCATTCTTCACAGGTCTTCAGGTCCAGGAATCCATCGTTGATGTCTTGCAGTCTCTTTTGGTTCTTGCATTATCTTCTATCACGTCTTCTATTGTGTTTCAGGAAACTTGCTGGGTTTTACTCCTACTTACCTGGGCTCTGGGGTGGGGTCTATTACTTACTTTTGGTGTTTTCTTACACTCCCAGCTCCCCTCTACACTTGCCTAGGTGGGAACCTGACTTTCTCATTCCACTATTTTTGTATATGGTTTGTGTTCCCCATAGGCCCATTGCAACCTATTGTGATTTTCACTGTTTTCTGACTATTTATTTACCTGTTTTTGGTTACTAGTGTATATATTGTGTAATTTACTTACCTCCTAAGGGAGTATAGTCTCCAAAGTATTTTTTGGCATTGTGTCACTAAAATAAAGTGCCTTTATTTTTGTAACACTCCATATTGTCTTTCATGTGTGTGAGTACTGTGTGACTACAGTGGTATTGCAAGAGCTTTGCATGTCTCCAAGCTCAGCCTTGGTTGCTCTTCCTAAAGCTACCTCTAGACAGCCTGGCTTCTAGACACTGACTACATTTCACTAATAAGGGATAACTGGACCTGGTATTAGGTGTAAGTACCCCTGGTACCCACTACAAACCAGGCAAGCCTCCTACACAAAAAAATAATAATGTCGATTTTTTTTTACATTACCCTTTCTTAATGGCACTAAATTGCTGTAGAGAGCTTGAACGTGTGGCTACAAGATATTTAACCAATGTTTTTGACATGAGTGTACTCGTTAATATTTTGTGGACAGTGGAGTTTTTGGAAGAAGAGGGCATGTACATATTGGCATGAGGCTAACAATGTGAATATTTGCTACCAATATTGACTTATTGTAGGATGAGGGCCCTTTATGTGGTATGTTAATACCATCTAAAGGGTCCAGGGGTTCCCCAGTGAGTGGGCAGGGCTTGCTATGCAATCCCAAAGTGCCCTATTTGGAGATAGTGTGGTTGTGCAGCTTTAGGCTTAACACGGAGGACTGCAAGGCATCTACAAATACACACAGTAGTCAATAAATGAGACACACAACTGAAAAAGGAGAGCCTCACTAATATATAAATAGCAAGTATCTTCATATATGTTTAGGCATCAGAGAAAAATTGTTCAGGTAAGTATGTTTTTCAATAGGAATTCTTTTCACTTTAAAAAGCGGACACAGTGCAATTTCTGAGTTCTGCAATGTTATCATATGGGAGAAAAAACAAGTTCCTGCAAACAGGTAGACTACAGCGACTTACAAGACCAATCTCCAGGAGTTAAGGTGAATCATGGGCATGGTCCAAGGCAGCACCAGGATCACTGGAATCAGTGTGGGATTATCAATATGAGATGTTTGAGAACCAAACCTCCCTATTTACAGTGAAGCCATCATGTAGCATGGGAACTCGTATTGAGCAGTGTTCACAGCATGCATTTAAAATGGCTTCCATGGCCACTAACTATGTCTGAGAATTAACAAATACATAGCAGGAGCATATCTGCTCTTGCTTTTGCAGATATGTCCTCACATGAAATATAATGCATCCTGCCTTAGGGCTGTCATGCCTGCTGTAGGGGTGACTTAAAGATTTTGCATGTAGTGTTAGGGGACATGGCCCACAGGGATGTGTGCCGTGTTTTCATTTTGGTTTGCACCAAGACATGCTGCCTGCAGTAGCAGTTTGTAATATGCTCGCTGAGGAGTCCCTTAGGGTGCACAATTTGTGCTGCAGGCCTTAGGGACTCTCTTTGGCACCTCAGGCTGTAGATACCAGGAGTGTCATTTACTCGTGACTTACGGACAGTGCTAAAGGTTTTGCCAATCGCACAGTTTTTGGGGAAAGAACTCTGGCACGGGGACCTGGCTGGCAGGGACCCAGTGCACTTCAGTCAAAGCTGCATCAAATACCAGGCAAAAAAGTGTGTGGGAGATAACTGAACAAAAAACCCAGCTCCCTACATTTATAATTTGTGTGGATGATGTATTTAGTTGCCTGGAGCCACCAAGAGATGGGGATCAATTCTGATACCAATGTCACCAAGATTTTATCTAGATGGTCTTAATAAATGGCCAATATAAGTTTCTCTTGATCTTACTCATATAGGTCTGGCAGAATTGCAACTGGTAGGTATACAGGACGTATTACAAAAGAAATGTGAGATATCTCCAAGTTTTACTTACTTCTTTCTGAAAAGTTAGGACCAATGAGATGTGACCTATCTCAGAACTAAACCTGACATGTTCATTACCTGAAACTACAACTAAATGACCTGATTAAGTCAACAATGTAGACAGTTATGTATTTGCTACAATTAAATAAGAAGAAGGAGTCCTGCCAACTATTAGTTAGAACATATTTTAATGTGGAAGCCATTGTTACTGCAGTCTGAGATTGTCACAGCTTGCTAATACGTTTTCTTTAAATATGCCATGTATTTATGTTACCAAGATACAGCCTTGGCATTCTGTATCAGCCATTAGCCTTAACCTCGGCATTTATGCAGGATTATGAGGTATTGGCAGACCTGAATCCAACCTTTTAAAAAGAGCAGCAAAGAGTAAATACTTTAATGTCACCAGGTTAAAGTGTGATAATGTGGCTCTATGTTTCTGGATTGATATCAGATTTCAGCTGCAGATTTGCCTTTGCTGATGAATACTCTGAGAGTGTTTTTCAAAATCCTCTTCCATTTTTCTGATCTTAATAGACAAAACAGTCTGTGGCTCTGAACCCCTGCATGTGGCGCAGTTGATTCTGAAGAACTGCACAGTTAAAAACGAGGCCAATTTAAGTTCTTGACCCTGGCAGATTATTTCAATCGTGTGCTTCACTATCAGACTGATTTGTCATCCCTTGAAGAAGTTGGGGTGACGTTTAAAACAATTCCCCATGAAGTTAACCCTGCCCTGAGGATCATCCTGAATTTTAAAGGGTCACCCAAAATAATGTTTCCATCAACTTGGTAATCAAATATTCAGGAGGCCCTACAGACAAATGCATAATTTGTTAGAAAGGGTGGACGGCAATTTCATCCATTGATGGATAATACCTCTGACTTTTCCTATACAATGCTGTGCACCTTCACCCAAACTCATTGCCAACACAGCCACCAGCAGAGCTGCCCTATCATACTATGCATGACTAGTCACAACAGGACTATTGTTAGCACAGCAGAAGATAGTCTTTTATTATGTATATAGAACAATCAACGTACTAAAAAGATTATAATCTGAAATCCAAAATATAATCTTTATTTCTTGTCTACAGTGCTATAGATCTGAAGGAAATTAAGGGGCAGATTTATCATATGTTCACACAATGTAGCAAGAAAACTTGCTGCACTCTGCTGCGTAAAAGGGAGAGAGCAGGAATGTGACATATTTACAATATATGGCCCATTTCTGTTTTCTGCCTGTGCTGGAGCACAGTATGCAGCCTTCCACCAATGTAGACACCCTTACGCGTTGGTGCAAGGGTGCCTGCATTGTAGGCAGGGTTGCTTTTGTGAGAAGAAGGGCACCTTGCTGCACAAAAACAATGCTTAGAGGCATTTCCCTCTTTTTAAGTGTGCGGCAGAAGCAGCACACTAAGAAAGAGGAAACAACGAAGAGAAGTAAAGATATTCCTCCTGGTTGTGCCTCTGGTGGGAAGGCGTACAATTCTGACACCTTCCCAAGCCTACCAGTGTTGGTAAATCTGGGAACACTTCGGAACGCCTGGGTGGGTGCCTGTGAACACCCACGCTCCCCCATGGAACGCCTTCCCAGGGCAGAGTAATGCAAGGCTTTGACTTGTCCTGCCTTGGGTTAGTCCACATGTACCAGCGCACCCAGGGCCATTCTAGGTGGCCTTAAGTGGCTTGGTAATTCTCATCCTAGACTTTGAGTCACCCTGCTTGGTGCAAGGGAAACACTAAATAGTGGTAAATATTGCCTGTGTTTTTGCAGTACAAACGTCAGACTATTTAATATGGCAGTAGTGAAACAGGAGTGGTAGAAGGACTATCAGCTCCAATGCGAAAGATAGTCAAGTTATCAAGTTTTTATTTCATGATTTGGAACTCTGAAGAGGTCCCCAAAAAAAAAAATAGAAAAAAATGACATGGTATACATACAATACAATAAAACCAACAAATGGATTTCTCCCACAATACATTCAGATTTGCACTAAAAACTGTCATTACAAGTTTAAAAACATTTAAAAAAGTTAAACACTTTAATATAGTCCATTTCATTTGGAGGGTTAACAGTAAGTGCAAAGCTTCAGCCGTTGTTCAAGCAGAGAATTTCAAAAAAGGGGTCACAGCAACTTATGACAATGCAATGACAAAGCAAGACAGACAAATAATACAAGCTTCAAGACTTGTACTCCGTTTTGACAGAGATTACATACATTTGGTAAACCATAACTCTTATACATTATTACATTGAGTGTTAAGATACCTAATCACATTAGTGTCCACAATCGTCTGACCCCATGGCCATGTTCCATGCCAGGTATGGACAGAAATCAGTGTCCAGATGAAGGCTTAGATTGAACGAAGCCAGTTGGAGAAGGGCTTTTAACTGGGCTAACGATAGGGAGGCTACCACACTTTGACCCAGGTCTAGTTGGTCTAGTGCGTACTGAAAATTCCTACAAAAATAGATTTTTCTTTTTTCAGTTCAAATCTCCTTCATAAAAAATGCCTTGGGAAGTTTCAATCGTTTCTCGTGAGGCAATAAGAGCTTCGCACCACCCCCACCAAGTCTTGTGCAAATGAGCTTTTAAACCCAATTCCAATCTGAAAGCTGCTAAAGTGTTACATGTTGTTCATTTCCTTAATATTTGCCCTTCAGTCTTGTCTGAAAAAATTGCTACATCAGTTAACTCCACTGCATATACTAGGGAATGGTGGGTGGGATTTTAGCCTGGTAGACAGATAAAAGATGAGAAAACGTCTTCTCTCCACAGTATTATAAAATGCTCCCAACCCCTTAGCCTAGGATGTAGTCTTTTTATTATGTTTACTGATGTTTTTTACTTTGGTGGGTCAGTATCAGTGACAGTAGCGTTTTGTGGGCTGTGGGCGGGGTGGTGTGGGAGGCGGTGAAGGAGGGCCTATAAACATTTTATTTAATTTTTCAAAAATCACTTACCTCCTCTGCAGCTCCTCTTTCCCTCGACGCTCCTCACTGCAGGCACAGGCTCCCAGCCTGCACTGTACCAATCCTGACGCTGCTCAGAGCAGCGTCAGGATTGGCTGGGAGCCCCCAGCCAGGGCACTCCCAGGCAGACTGGGAGCCTGTGCAGTCTCTCTCCAGCCCAGCAGCCGTGTTGATGGGCTGGAGAGAGCCTACAGCGCATGTGTGTTTGGCCGGCCCGAGACGGCCGGCCAAACACACATGCGCTGTGAAGGGGGAGTGCTGAGCACTCCGCCTTAGTGCATGTGACCCCCATGGCATTTCCCCTTTCAAAGAAAACGATAATAAACATAGTTTATTATCGTTTTCTTTACAAGGTTTTGCAGCTTCCGCTGCTGGCGGGCGGGGGGCAACGCTCCTCTGCCCAAACGGAAGAGCCGCCATTGGTCAGTGAGTGAGGATTGTAGATGGCAAGAGTTGGCAATTACAATTCAGATCACTGTGGGAGCTTGCACTACTCATTCGGCATTAAAAAGTACAGTGTCTTCTTGAGGCTTAGTCTTCTTCACATGTCATTTAATCTAAAATAGCTAAGTAAAGGCAAACTAGTCCAATTTAACTTCTTTGCTCCACTTTCCACTCAAGAAGGGAAGATGCTATGGTCCTTTGCTGGAGAAAAACCTGGGTCATTTCTAGGGTGGGAAAGAATCTTAGAAGAGTTTGTGAAAGCCAACAAAGTAATGAGTTTGTGGACATTCACAAAACTCTCAACTTCCACCATGTCTTGATCTGACCACTACCCCCCCTCCTGCTCCCCTGCTCCCCTGCTCCTGCTCCCCCCCCCACCAAGCCCCTCAATGTGGGATTTTCTATTGCATAATTCCATGCAGTTATGGCATAAATTGCACACCACAAAAAATATTTATGCCTGCCAAGGATCCTTTTGTGAATATTCGACACGTGTAAATGGAGCCACTTTTAAGGTGTAAACATACGTTTACAGCTGTAAACAGATTTATGAATAGGCCCCAAAGCATATGGAGCAATGAGGGCTCATTAGTCGTGTCATGTCTTTTTCTTTGGAGCAGTGCCTTATGTATCTTTGGTATATCATTCAGGCACATTAACATTTCCAAGCCAAGCTAGTAAGACAGCTCTAATGAGTTACAGTAGAAAAAAAGGTCTCTTTTCAGAATTACATGATGGCCATGTCATGAATGATCACACTGGCATGTGAAATGAGCCCGAAGATCAAGTGATGTACGCATTATTCATAATTTGATGATATTTTAAGCTCGCTTGAGTCTGAATTGTAGAGCGGAAACTGAAGGCTCAATATCAACATCTTTCTCACACCAAAAAACACAAAAATTATATGATTTTTTTTAAAAAGAACTGCTTGAGGACATCAAACCTATAATAACGATGATGAAACTCATGTCATCCTCCAAATAAAAAACATCAGGTCCCATTTCACGCAATAAAGAAAAGCATTTTGTGTGTGCCCTGCTGTCTATATATATCCAAGAGTCTCCAAGGAAGGAGGGAAAATGACTTGTCAATTGAAAATGTACAATTTTCAAAGTACAACACCCACCCACACACACACCCACCCAAGCACACACACACCCACACGCACATACGCGCGTGCATGCTTAAGAACACGTAATTTGTCATTGTGCCTCCAGCATGGTGTCTTTAATCCTTAACAGTAATAATGCTGACCATCTTTATTACAGGGTGTTGATCTTTAGTGAAAGAGGTAACTACTGTCCAATGTTGTATCCCAACCGAAACTCATAAACACTTCCTAGGGTTATATACCCTGCCTGCTCAACCCCAATTATGTATCCCTGAGAAGAGTAAGAGGAATTTATACCGGGGCCAACATCCCTAAAATGAAGGACTCTCAAAAAACAGGACCCTGGCATAGAGAGATGCCTGTACTAGTATAGAAGAAAATAGGTTCTAATCACAGATCTAGAACCATAAACAAATGAAAAAAATCAATAGCTCTGACTGCGAACTCCTAAGGGAAAAATGATTGGTCTAGTACCAAAACTACCAGGTAGAGTAAACAAATTGGGGACACCCCACACTAAGACCAAAATGATGTGAAACACTCCAGGGCTTCACCTCATTGGTGTGCTCCCATTTGACAAATAAACAGGTTAGGCAGAGATTTAGGTGTAGGAACATTTTAGATTGTAGAATGGGTGGTGGGGTAAGTCTCTAACCTGCGTTATAAACTACCACTTTCCCTAATTTCTATGGTACTTCCCTCAAGTCTAGAGCCCTCGATCAGGGGTGATGCCTTGGTCTGTGGCCGTTGTTAAATAAAAAAAAGTGTCCAATCATGCAGACAAATAATTTCTCAGTGGGCCAGTACAATAAAAAGAAAACATTCAGCCACATGTATAGAACCACACAAGTGGTTGACAGCCTTTTTAGTACAGTCAAGAGATGAGAAATCAGCAAGAGATGCTGGAGAAGATTGACTATTTTATTCCAAGTTCTCTCTGAAATCTGGAGCCAGTAAGGTTTTGGTCTCTCAGGCTCTCTGGATTTTCTACTGCATTTAGTATATGAGGTACCCATAACAAGCAAGTGTAGATCAGTGCTATTAGAAATGTGTAGATCAGTGCTAATGGGCGAGTGTAGATCAGTGCTATTAGAAATCTGTAGATCAGTGCTATTGGGACAGTGTAGATCAGTGCTGTTGGAAGAGTGGACAGCAGTGTCATTGGAAATGTGTAGAGCAGTGCTATTGGAAGAGTGTAGATCAGTGCTATTGGGCGAGGGTAGATCAGTGCTGTTGGGAGAGTATAGAGCAGTGCTGTTGGAAATGTGTAGAGCAATGCTTTTAGGAGAGTGTAGAGCAGTGCTATGGGAAGAGTGTAGATAAGTGCTATTGGCAGAGCATACAGCAGCGCTATTGGCAGAGTGTAGAGTAGCACTATTGGCAGAGCATAGTTCAGTGCTACTTGCAGAGTATAGAGCAGTGCTATTGGGAGAGTGTAGAGCAGCGCTACTGGGAGAGTGTAGAGCAGTGCTATTGGGAAAGTGTAGAACAGTGCCATTGGAAGAGTTTAGATCAGGGCTTTTGCAAGAGTGTAGAACAATGCTATTAGGAGAGTGTAGAGCAGTGCTATTGGAAGAGTGTAGATCAGTGCTATTTGGAGAGTTTAAAGCAGTGCTATTGGGAGATTGTAGAGCAGTGCTATAGGAGATGTGTAGAACAGTGCTTTTGGGGGAGTGTTGAGAAGTGCTATTGGAAGAGTGCAAATAAGTGTTATTGGGAGAATGTAGAGCAATGCTCTTGAAAATGTAGAGAACAGTGCTTTTGGGAGAGTGCTGAGCAGTGATATTGGAAGAATGTAGATCAGTGTTATTGGAAGAGTGAAGAGCAGTGCTTCTGGTAGAGTGTAAAGCAGTACTACTGGCATAGTGTAGATCTATGCTATTGGAAGAGGGTAGATCAATGCTTTTGGAAGAGCACAGACGAGTGCTATTGGAAGAGGGTAGATCAGTGCTATTAGAAGAGCTCAGAGTAGTGCTATTGAGAGAGTGTAAAGTAGCCCTACTGGGATAGTGCAGAGCAGTGCTACTGGGTGAGTGTAGAGCAGAGCTATTGGAAGAGTTAGAGCAGTGCTATTGGAAGATTGATACTAGGAGGGTGTAGAGCAGTACTATTTGAAAAGTATAGAGCAGTGCTATTGGGAGAGTACAGTGAGAGCTATTGGGAGAGTGTAGACAGCACTATTAGAGGAGTGTAGAACATCACTTTTGGGAGAGTGTAGAGCACTGCGTTTGGCAGAGTTAGAGCAGTGCTATTCGAAGAATGTACAGTATTGCTACTAGGAGAATACAGAGCAGTGCTATTTCAAGAGTGTAGAGCAGTGCTATTGGGAGAGTGCAATGAGAACTATTGGGAGAGTTTAGAGCAGTGCTATTGGGAGAGTGTACAGCAGTGCTAATGGGAGAGTGCAGTGAGAGCTATTGAAAGAGTGCAGAGCAATGCTATTGGCAGAGTGTAGAGCAGCGCTTTTGGGAGAGTGTAGAGCAGTGTTATTGGAAGAGTGTAGATCAGTGCTCTTGGCAGAGTATAGAGCAGTGCTATTGGGAGAGTGTAGAGCAGTGCTATTGGAAGAGTGCAGATCAATGCTATTGTGAAAGTGTATATCAGTGCTATTGGGAAAGTGCAGATCAGTGCTATTGGAAGAGTGTACATCAGTGCTCTTGGCAGAGTATAGAGCAGTGCTATTGGGAGAGTGTATAGCAGTGCTATTGGTAGAGTGTAGATCACTCCTATTGGGAAAGTGTAGAGCAGTGCTATTGGAAGAGTGTAGATCAAGGCTATTGGGAGAATGTAGAGCAGTGCTATTGGAAGAGTGTAGATCAGTGCTATTGGGAGAGTGTAGAGCAATGCTATCGGAAATGTATGGAGCAGTGCTTTTGGGAGAGTGTAGATCAGTGCTATTGGAAAACTGTGGGTTAGTGTTATTGGAAGAGTGAGGAGCAGTGCTACTGGCAGAGTGTAGAACAGTACTATTGGTAAAGTGTAGGTCTATGCTATTGAAAAAGGGTATGTTCTATTGGAAGAGCAAAGAGCAGTGATACTAGATAAGTATAGAACAGTACTATTGGGAGAGTGTAGAGCAGTGACATTGGGAGAGTGCACAGCAGTGCTATTGGGAGAGTGCACCGAGAGTTATTGGGAGAGTGTAGAGCATTGCTGTTAGATGAGTGTGGAACAGCACTATTGGGAGATTATAGAGCAATGCTATTGGGAGAGTGTAGAGCAGTGCTATTGGGAGAGTGCAGTGAGAGCTATTGGGAGAGTGCAGAGCAGACCTATTGGGAGAATGCAGTGAGAGGTATTGGGAGAGTGTAGAGCAGTGTTATTAGATGAGTGTAAAACAGCACTATTGGGAGAGTGTAGAACAGCACTATTGGGAGAGTGTAGAGCAGTGCTATTGGGAGAGTGTAGAGCAGTGCTATTGGGAGAGTGTAGAGCAGTGCTATTGGGGAGCAAAGAGCAGGGATATTAGATAAGTGTACAACAGCACAATTGGGAGAGTGTAGAGCAGTGCTATTGAGAGAGTGCAGAGCAGTGCTATTAGGAGAGTGCAATGTGAGCTATTGGGAGAGTGTAGAGCAGTGCTATTAGATGAGTGTAGAACAGCACTATTGGGACAGTGTAGAGCAGTGCTATTGGGAGAGCGTAGGGCAGTGCTATTGGAAGAGGGAAGAACAGCGCTTCAGGAGAATTATGCACATATTTATCAAGAAGGAGAACATTACAGAAGATTAACAAAAGGGAATTTCTCATTCTAAATCCCATTTCTTTGTTCACTGATTTTTAGTAGTTTTCTGATATATATGTAATTTGGATAAGCACTAGGGTTCGGGTCCAGGGCTTTCTTCACCATAGGGACTTGGAGCCCCAAGGATCCGCTTCTGTGTTTACGCGATATGAGCGATAGTGGGGGGTGAATGTGCAGATGTAGATCATATCTTCTTAGTTGGTAAGTAGTGAGGGGATATGCTGCAAAGGTATTTTCGGATTTCCCACAATAGGCTTTGTGGACAGTTCAGAGGCAAGTTAAGATGACCCTTGTGCTCCTTCAGGAGCCAGTGAAGCATCTTCTGTGCCCGTTTGATGTAGTCACGTTTGCAAAGGTCCAACACATTTGGGTCTTGCAACTTTTAATCTCTGTCCAATTTTTTTTAGATGGCCCTCGGGAGATGACATTACAATAGTTCAAGAGAGCTGAAGCCAGCAATAGGATGGGTTTAGAGAATGGAGAACATCTTTCAGAGGACTGAGAGCTAAAGAGAGAGCTCGGGCCAACTTAACATCTTTAATTGGTTTGATATCAATCTGTCCAGTAGTTTGGAGGGACTTAAAAACCAAACATTACAGACAGTTGAATTTGTGAAATGTTTTGCAAACCAAACTTTGAAACTTATCTTGAAATTACGGTCTGAGGAGCTGGTCTTCCATTATATGGTACATATAGGGAGAAAAAATTTCATGGTGTCAAGTAGGCGGCAAGTGGACACAGCCACAGCTAGAGTTACTAAGGATTGCCAGATGGACAGAAAATGTCCTTTTCCACAAACAAGTATATCTTCAGTTGGCAAAGATCTGCAAACTGAACTGTAGACTCATGAAGCTAAATGCAAACGTTTTTCTTGCTAACGAGACTTAGGGACATACTTACAAGCCCCTAGCACCTCCTTGCGCCGCCCTATCACCATTTTATTTACGCTAAAGCAACATCAAGGAGGCCTTTTCCCCATGCCAGATTTGCAACAGATAATAATAAAGCATTTGATTGTTATAAAAATGTTTACATTTATTCAGTAACATTGATTTAAATACATAAAAATATTAGAATTGTTATTTTTATTGGCATTCCAACCCATTGTTCTTATGCTCACCATACCACCTGAGTTTGGACCTAGCTATATGCAAATCAGCTCTGCTCCAACAGGTGCAGTCCGGCCGAACTGCCAGCCCATGTCCCCCTGAACCAGTACACAAGCAACCTAAGACTGGTTTGGCCCTGTTGAAATACTACCCCAAGTGATTGCCAGTGATTTGACAAACTGCAAGAATTCTTCATATAACCCTTTGTGTGTTTGATGTAATGCCCTCAGTGGCAGAGGTATGCCCAGATGTGGTCCCTTGCTTACTGTGCCACCAGAACCCAACCTGCACGCAACTGATGAGCCCCATTCAAGGCTAAACTGGTCTTCGTTGTGTTCCACTTCATAGAGTTCTTAGCTCTACAGCTCAGGCTGGACTTCTCCTATTGAAGCAGGGTCAAGGCTGATTTGCATATGGGTGGGGGCTGATTTGCATATCTGTGGCTCTAATCTTTGGTGGTGTAGTGAGCAAAAGATCAATGGGCTAAAATCCCACCCTGAGTGATTGCCGTGGTTAAACAAATTGCAAACTTTGATCTCATCACCTTTTGTTTGTTTGAAGTAACGTCCTAAGTGGCATAGAGTATCCCCAATTGTGGGTCCTGTGCTTCTTTTGACACTGGAACCCAACTGTACCCAACTGAAAGTCCCAAACAGGGTGAAATCGATCTTGAGTTGCTTGTGTTACGGTTCAGCAAGGGACTGAATCTGCAATTCGGGCTGGACAGTTCATATTGGAGCAGGGTGAAGTCTGATTTACAGATGACTGGATCTAATCTGAGATGGCATCATGGGCAAAAGAAAACTGGGTTGAAATGCTACCCAAATGGTTACCAGTTGTTAGACAAATTGCAAGCATTCACTCGTTATCATTTGTGCGTTTGGGGTTTAATACTGTCTGAAATACAAAACATTTTTAAAAAGTAATTACGTGTTAAGGTACTTCCTTAAGTTTAGCTTCCACCTCACCATACTCCCTTCAACCTATATCCCGCTCCTGCCATGCACTATTTTCATTCTCAAACATATTTCCTCACATAAAAAGATCATGTTAAACAAGCATGTGAGAAAGTAGTCTCTTTTTAGCATGGTTACCCCTATTTTTGGCCTGTTTGTCAGTGTTTGTCAGTGTGTTTTTACTGTCTCACTGGTATGCTGCTAGCCAGGAACCCAGTGCTCATAGTTTGAAACCTATTTGTCAGTGTGTTTTTACTGTCTCACTGGGATCGTGCTAGCCAGGACCCCAGTGCCCATAGTTTGTGGCCTATATGTCAGTTGCTTGACTGTGTCACCGGAGTCCTGCTAACCAGAACTCCAGTGCTTATGTTCTTTCTGTGTACCAAATTTCTCACTATAGTTTAGTGACTCCATTTTCTAATTCTGATTGGCACACTGCCCCCCCGCCCCCCCTTATAAGTCCCTAGTACATAGTACCTAGGTAGCCAGGACATTGGGGTTCCAGGAGATCCTTATGGGCTGCAGCATTCCTTTTGCCACCTATAAGGAGCTCATACAAACCTTTCTTCAGGACTGCCACTGCAGCCTGAGTGAAATAGTGCACACACTATTTCACAGGCATCTTTCACTGCACCAGGTAACTTATAAGTCACCTATTTGTCTAACCTTCATTTACTGAAGGCTAGGTGCAAAGGTACTGTGTGTGAGGACACCCTTGCACTAGCAAAGGTGCTCCCACATTGTCTGTGCACTTCTTCCAAATGTTCTTCATGCACAGCATAGCCCAGATCTCCAGCACTCCATCCTGTGATGCACAGCTCCCTGAGTTGTTCTCCGGCAGCGTAGGTCCCTCCAGTGTAGTGCTGCAATGACTGCACTTTGCATCTCCTTTGTCCCCGTGTTTTGAGACTCCTGTGGGTGCTGCCTGGACCTCTGAGGGCTCTCTGAAGTGTTGAGGGCCCCCTCTGTCTCCTCAGTCTGAGTTGAGACCCCCAGGTCCCTCCTGGGTCCAGGCAGCTCCTCTTTGATTCAAACCGCGTACTTGCAAAGGCTTGTTGGCAGAATCCAGCAATGCAAACAGCCTGCATCCAATAACTTGACGTGTGACATCTTTTGCACCAAGCAGGAACCCGCAGCCATATTCTTTGGTGCATTTGTGTACTTTTCTTCTAACCGGAGAATCCACTTTTGCACCATCTTCTAGGTTGGCAGGGGGCTCCTGTTCTTCCTGGACTCTTCTTCGACTTCTGGACTTGGTCTCCTCTCTCCACGGGTCTTCAGGTCCAGGAATCCATTGTTTGTTGCTTGCAGTCTTGCTTGGTTCTTGCTTAATTCTTCATCACAACTTGTAGTGTTCTGAAGAAACTTGCTGTACTTTACTCCTGCTTTTCTGGGCTCTGGGTGGGGTACTTTACTTACCTCTGGTGTTTCCTTACACTCCCAGCACCCCTCTACACACTACACTTGCCTAGGGGGGAATTCAACATTCGCTTTCCACTATTTTAGTATATGGTTTGTGTTGCCCCTAGCCCATTGCAATCTATTGTATTTTCTACTGTTTGCACTATTCTATGACTCGTTCCTTACTTGATTTTGGTTACTAGTGTATATATTGTGTATAATACTTACCTCCAGAAGGAGTAATGCCTCTAATAGATTTTTGGCCTTGTGTCACTAAAATAAAGTCCCTTTATGTTTGGTAACACTGAGTGTTGTCTTTTATTGTGTATAAGTACTGTGTAACTATAGTGGTATTGCAGGAGCTCTGCATGTCTCCTAGTTCAGCCGAAGCTGCTCTGCTATAGCTACCTCTATCAGCCTAAGCTGCTAGAACACTGACTACATTTCACTAGTAAGGGAAAACTGGACCTGGTATAAGGTGTAAGTACCTAGGGTACCCACTACAAACCAGGCCAGCCTCCTACAAAGCACCATATTGATAGCTGCACCAATGGTCATGACACAGAGGTGCAATACATATGATGAATTACATACATGTGTAACACCATAAACCAATATCTAAACTACTATCATAAAGCAGCATATATGTTCAAACTGGATAAAGCAGTATGACCAGTACAAGAAACAAACCAAGCAGGCCCTTAATGGCATCCACTTTCACAACCTTATAACACACAAACCAATTGTAAAATTCACAAATGTGTACCACTCCTGGCCAATGCACTACCTAATATGCTAATGCACAAAAAGGTGTGTCATAGTCTACAACAGCACTTCATGATCATAACAGTAGACTGACTAATCACTTCTTTGCTATCCCATGCTGTCAGCTAATAGAAATAGGTTACAACACGGATAAAACATTGTGCAACCTAGCTTGAAAGCAGTGTCGCACAAGCAGCCTAGACAGTCAGAGAAACTGGTGCACACACTTCAACATACCCACTCTGTCACTCCCAGCTCACTCAGATAATGCAGAGGAAATAGCTAAAGGTGTCTGAGCTAACTTCAGGGTGGTATCTTTACTTGATAGTTTGTTGATATTTTGTCTTGGGGACAGTAATAACATCCCATCAATCTTATATCCCCTTTAACGTATTTTTTTTTATCACGGGACATGGGTGCAAATAAAGCTATATAAGTGCATGGGTATATGGATGCGAAGGGCAAGCGTACTCTATTTGTCAAAATAGGTTTGTGTACATTTGAAAACCTCAAAAACATTTGGAGGGGACCTTTAGAAAAGGAGAAAGAATGTGATCATGGGTTGGTATTTGAAGGTCAGCTTTCTGGTGTAGTATTTCTTTCGGGATAGCTGGACTTGCACTGCCAGTGGGATAGACAGTCAGGGTCCATCCTTTACCATGGGTGAGAAGGGGCTACCTGCAGCAGCCCCCCTCCAGCCTGGCCCTACAGAAAAGTGTTCTGAAGTCTGTTCTTGATCCTTTATCTTGCTTGCCTCACCTCTACCACTCCCAGTTTCCCAAACACTGACATTTAAAGATGACAAGAGAGAGGGAGTTGCCAATTTCTTTTCACCCAGGTTGCTATCCGAGCATAGGCCAGCTCTGTGGACAGTACAGAGTTACTTGGAACAGCAGTGACTCACTTATCTTTGCAGAGCTAGTGCTAGTAATAGCCATGACCCACATGCACAGAGCAACAGATTCTAAGTTCAGTGTATCCCGCTGATGACCTGCCATACAAAGCCCAGGCGACTTTCCTGTCTGCCTCTGCTTGATCTGTTCCTCACTTTCCCAGCATCACATATACTCAATGTTCTCAAAAACACTGTGCAATTGAATCCGCATGGAGCATATGCGATTGGAAGCCAAAATCAGCCTTGGCAAAAAAAGTTCAAAGCAGTACAACCCTGCAGGAGGTGGAGACTAGAATGGCATGAAGTGGGTGTGGTTTGGTCATGGAAGCCTATCTGCCCCCGAAGGCAGCCCCTTAGCCTGCAGCCCAGTGGTGAAATGCCAGAAGAGCCAGTGGATGCCCTGTGTAGTGCTTGCAAGTGTCCCTACTGACTTAGACTTTGAAAGGGCTAAAAAAAGTCACCCTTTAAAATTTATTTTGCCACACATCCAAGTAGGACAGCATTCAGAGTGCCCTGGTAACATTTTACAGGAAAATGGAAAAAAACTGGTAACACTGTAATTGTATTTATATAGCGCTTAATACCCCTGACGAGGCGTCTAAGTGCTTTGTAACACTGAACGTTTTTCCACGTTCTGAGCTTCAAAACCCGGGCTAATGCGGTTTTCCCAAATTTCCACATAAATTTTGCCAGGTTTTACATGGTAAATATCAGGGGCACAACTAGACCTGACATTTCGGGGGGAGGCTAGTACTAAACAGGGGTGGTGATGCTACAATTTCGCACATTTGGAGTCGGGCACGTTTGGAAGGCCACTAGGTCCAGGTTTAATGTGCTAATGCATGAAAAAGGCATATGTGCATGCCTGTTCTTTCCTTCTTTAGCACATTAAAACCAATCATCTTCGCCAATGAATTCCACAGAGACACTGAGCATTGCTGGAGCTCAGAGAGTGTACACCAGACCTGAGAGCATCGGATGTCTGCAAGATGGTTGGTACCAAGCGAGTCCTGCGCAAGTCTGAAGAAGTAGTATAGCAAGGATTCCATGGGCCCTGGTGCAAAGCAGAGGATATGGCCACTTTGAATGCTGATGTTTTAGTAAATACACTAATTATCAGGATTCGATGAGCTCCTCAGGGCTCTGGGATCCAGTGTCCCCGCACCTGTCTACCAGTGGTAGCTACGCCACTAGTCTGACGCACAGAAAAGAAAGCACTGAAGGCTTACTGGAAAAGTTTCTTGTCTGATCAAAAGGAGTATGAACTACATAATGATAAAATGCGTCCAAGGAACAAGAGGATGTAAGTTAGATAAATCTCTCAATGTGCCCAAGAAAGTGCTCCTACAGACATTGAGAAGTAGACTTGAGGTGTGAAAAATAAACGGGGATATAGAAAACTGTGGGAGGCTTCTATCTGGCTGTCATAAAATGAGGGGTGCTCACCAACCGCTGAAATTGAAGGGATATCCAGGGAGAATAATAAACTGAATACCTGGTCAGAATCTAAAAGCATGTCTGTATTGGTATTTCTAAAGCCTGGACTACCATTTTGGCAGCAAAATTTGTATTTCACACATAATCATAGAATATTTTCCATATTTCACGGTTCCTTGTACCGAGTTTTATATCCCTGATTTTTCTGTGATACAAGAACCAAAATAATGAAATACATGCATTTTACTCAAAGATATAACAACTTCTCAGTAAACTTAAAAGGGTTATGCGCTGTTGTGAGAGGAGTAAGAAAATATAGTAAATTACACCTATATAGCCAATTCCCATTTTGTTAGCTCTAACTTAATTTTCTTACAAAAAACAGACACTTAGGGCCTGATTACAACTTTGGAGGAGGTGTTAATCCGTCCCAAAAGTGACGGTAAAGTGACGGATATACCACCAACTGTATTACGAGTCCATTTTATCCTATGGAACTCGTAATACAGCTGGTGGTATATCCGTCACATTTGGGACGGATTAACACCTCCTCCAAAGTTGTAATAAGGCCCTTAGACTTAAGTCACAATTGCTTCTTTCTCTTCCAATGAAAGAAGGTTGGAAAAAGATGCACAAATTTAAATTTGTGCATGCTGCAAAAGAAATTCATTATGGGAAGTAGTGTTGGCAGCCACATTAGTGAAGGAGCTGAAGCCATGTAAAAATTAAAGTTATTCTTCAGCAACATAAGATACTTCTTCAGGATTAGACTGAGATAGCCAAGAGAACTGTGAGTAGATCCATGCTTGTAGGAAAGTATGTGCACGCACATAACCCTGCTGCACTCTTTTCAATGGGCTCCAGTAGCTCCCGTCGGTGCTCAACACCTACATGCTCATGTTTCTTCACCTGAACAGATGCCTGGTGCTCTCTCGCACGAAGATGGACTGTACAACTAGCAGTCTAAAGAGGTATTCAGAGATTTTGTCCACTGAGACTGTGATTTGATGGCACCATGACTGGAGTTATTTCACTTTGTATTTGATGTCACCAAGCCATACATTAACCATTAGCGCACATGAACTAACAGAGGATTCTGCAGGAAATCCCTCCTATTGCACCATTGAAGTTGAGCTGCTCTCACAAGCTTCATGTTTTACTTCACCATCCATTCACTATGGGGTTTGCATGCGTCAACCAAGCCAGGGAAGTCAATATATAAACCTTCAAACTCCTTCTGTATGTGAAGGGTGTACGTTTGATGTTCCAAGTAAAACACAATTTTGAACTGGATTTAATCACCTTTTACAATTCTAAAACATAGCAGCCAAGAAGATCTGTCACGTGCAACACCTTCACTCTAACCCAGTGCTTAATTTGCTTAATAAAAGTGTGCTGGTGACCAAAATGTTTGTTTGGAGATTAATATCGGCACCATACAAAGCCAGCACCAGCACTGTCCATTTACACAATGAAAAGCAGACTTCTAGTGAAGGGAGCAAATGAATGGGGGAATGTGCTGTAATATTTACTTTAGTCAACGTAGCCAGACCTCGTGCTTTTACACTCTCAAAATGCTCAATGAAATCTCCAAATGGTCCCCAGTCAACAGAAGCAGAATGGTGACCCAGGCCCTCATCATCAGTAAGCTGGACTACTGCAACACACTCTCTTCAGACCATACAAACACCAGCAGCCAGACACACGCTCAGGCTTTCCAATGCATTCACATCCCTCCAGGCCTCAAAGACCTCCACTACCACCCCATTCAATAACGCACACCCTTAAAGTTGCTCACACACACATACAAATTCTTGTACAACCTGTGCCCCACCTTTCCTCAATAGCCACATCATCTATAACACACCCACCAGACATCTCCGCTCAGCCAGCCTCTTGTCCGCACACATCCCCTGCATACACAGAACTAGAATCAGCCTTTTTGCTTTCTCCTACTTCATGCCCAAAGCCTGGAATGACCGGCAGCTACACATTTGGGCTATCTTCTCAGTACGTGAGCTCGGCAAGAAAGTGAAAACTTGTCTCTTCACCTGGACAAGGCCCAGTCACAGCCGACATAGCCCCTCCTTTCTCAGTACCAGGATACTCTCCAGTGTGAGCTGTGCAGTTCACAAATACTCTTAACATAAAATAACTTAAAGTTTGCCTTAGCAATATTGTTGTGCTATTGTTCAAATGTCTCCCTGGTGTTTCCCGTTTCACACGTATTCAGTATTTTTTTCCATCGCAGTCACACTCCCCTCTCATTTTTTTCTCTCTTTTCTGTCCATGTTCTCCCACATGCTTAATTTTTTTCAGTACGGTCTACCATGTCTCTCTGTCTCTCTCTTCAGTTGCTTACCTCAATCCCTTCTCTCTCACTGTCATCCTCCATTCCCCCTTCTCCTCCCCACTCCCTATCAGAAACAGGCCATGTGCAAGTTTAACCTGGGTAAGAGGCATGTGATACTTCCACAAAATATTAACTGGTCCCAGTTTCTCAGTTCCCACAGAACTTCAGGATTTACAATATAGGAATGAAGGCTTAAAGAGCTCAACCCTGACCATCAAATGGCTCACCTCAATCTGTCTGCACAGGGGCTCAGCCATGTCTGCAAAGGAGCTTGGCAGCATACTTGGAAGAGGTGCTATGTATGCAGGAACTCAGCTCCAGCTCAATGAAATAAATTACCTACAGGTTCACAGACGTTTCTCTATCTGTGCATGGGGTCAGCACTATGTATGCAGGGACATGGCTGCATCTGGACTGAAGCTCAGCTCTATCTGCAGAATAGTGAGTTAAGCTCTTCAAGATGATGACGTCTGGCAGAGCTCTACTGTCTCTGTATGCACAAGAACCTCCTTCCCACTGTGTGAGAACATTGTTTCAATGACAGTGAAAATGAGAATCTGAGTTTGAGAGTGTGGATGAATAAGTGAAAGTGAGTAGGAGGGAGTGAGTAAAGAAGAATGAGTATATTAGAATTAGTGAATGAATGATTGATTGGAAGTTGTGAGAGGGAGTGGAAGTGAGTTGTGGGTGTAGCTATCAATGGTGAAGCAGGTGCAGTTGTCCCAGGGTTGAGAGTTAGTGAGAGTTTGTAAGTGTATTAGTAATTGAGATTGAGAACCAGTGAGTATGAGTATGTTTCTGTATGAGTAACAGTGAGTGGGAATGTGTATGAGTGAGAATGAGCAAGTGAGAGAATGTGAGTTAGAGTGAGTGAGGGGAAAGAGTCTAAGGCCCTAGTTATCAAAACTTTCACACAATGCAGCACACCACCCAAAGTCGACACGCTGTGTGAGAGGAAGAGAGCCAGAAAATGCCACATCTACAAAGAGATGGTTCTATCCTGCTCTCTCTGTGGTGCTGGTGCACAATTAGGCTGCCATGTCCAACACAGACACCTTTGCACATCTGTGTATTTGTGAGGGTAGCATAGGTTTGCCCTTCCAGTACACAATACTGTGCTTTGTCTAACTTTAAAACTGTTACTACTCTGGATGTGTGCTGTACAGTGCAGTAGATATGCAAAGTGGGAAAGGTTAGGAGAAATAAAAACATTTCACCTTTTTAACGTCTGTTCACAAGTGGCGTTTATTTTTGGTGCAAAACCTAGTCTGCTATTGTTGGTAGATGGGGTTTTGCCTCAAAAACCATGGATGTTTGCATGGGACACTGATGTACCACCAATGGAATACATCCTTGACACAGAGTAATGCAAAGCAGCACCTTGCACTGCTCTGCATTATTTTCAAGCGACTTTCCAGTGCAAAACAGGTTTTACTGTGAAAAGTAAATTAAAAACCACATTTTGCACAGGTTTGCTTCATTTTTGTGATGCAAATCCAGCACAAAATGTTTGTTAATCTGGGCCTAAATGTGAGAGGGAGTGAGTATGATCGAGTCAAATTTCGAAAAAAATGTGGTGAACTTTTGGGCAGTATTACGCCCCACCAGTTTCAAAGATCACCAGCAGCCACTGATGCCAAAACTAACTGATGAGAAGTGGCCTAACAGTCTGACCTGTTGACTTTGGAACTAGGGAACAATGTTTGAATTTGAATTCCAGCATCAGCTCAATCCTGTGATCCTGGGCAAATAATGTAATCTCCCTGCGACTAGAAAAAAAATCTGATTTTGTGTAATGTAATCTGATGCTATGTAAAGCGCCCACCTCCCATAAAAGATGCTATTGGTAGAAAGGTCTGGTCACAGCCATTAAAAAACAAAAACTCTTACTTCCCTTTTTAGCATCTATGTAGCGCTTTTTACCCATCGAACGGGTAGCAAGCACTATATAAATGCAATTGCAAATCAAGACAGTTTGTGATTTCTGCCTTGTTTGCTTGAAAGCACAGGAAGATGGGAGAGATTGCCTCTGGAGTGAAGACGCAGTCTCTCATACCAACTAGCAGTGTTAATGGGCAAGCATTGTCTCTCTTTAAATGGTGATCAGTGAAGCACTCTTCCTTGCAAAGCTGGAAAGCCATACTGTGAGGCTTCGTGTTGTCCTTGAAGTTGTGATCCATTGGTGACCCCTATCGCCACCTTTGATGCACTTCAAATCAAGATAAGCTGAAGTTGCCTGTCAGAGAAAACAGAATGTTCAGACACTCTCTTCTCCACCCGTTCTTCGCCCAGGCTTTCCCTGGGACAGACACCCACGCAGCTGCAGGCCTGCAGCCCAGGCT
Organism: Pleurodeles waltl; assembly: GCF_031143425.1. NCBI lineage: Eukaryota > Metazoa > Chordata > Amphibia > Caudata > Salamandridae > Pleurodeles > Pleurodeles waltl. Next base: position 148,120,833 of record NC_090446.1, read on the forward strand.
ACGGAACCTGACGGGGGGGGGGGGGGGGTGCTATAGGTGGGGGCGAAGCCCTTTCAGCCTAATGGCTATTGTACGCCTGGTGAATGTTGGCCAGAGGAAAAACAAGAGGGTTGATGCAAAGTTTGAGTGTGACTCATAATCCGGATTTTGGTACGTCATATCAGTATCATAATAAGTATTGTTTGATATAAATAATGTTTATGTTAGAACAATATAACGAGCATTTCTCTAGTGGACGTTTTAGAATACTAGAATATCAGAGCCCTAGAAGGGTAGGTGATGTTTATTGCACCCATTAAAATCCAGTACCTGGGGGTTCTGCATTTAATGGGTGCAATAAATAGCACCGATTACAAGGTAAGCCCTGAAACATGGAGCAGAACGTAGATTTATGTGCTTTCTGCACCATAATCCGCGTGCCTGGCCTTTACCCACCTTTTGACCAATTAAATTCTGGAAGATTTAATCTACTGGAATTTTTCTGGGAAAAATTTGAGGGTGCTGTCCTTATCACACCCAGTTACTGGATGTGATAAACACCACCAAACCTTTAATTGCCATCCCCGCAGAAACCCAAAGCTCTCTCTCTTCCCAAGTCTATCTGTGAGTAGCTCATCCATTCCAGATTTCTAATCGTGTTTATCCAATTATAAACCAGGACTACAAGTCCCAGAACACAGAGCAAACTAACTGGATTGGATGATCTTCTCATGTATGGCCCAAGGAAACTTTAGAGCTCTGCAAAGAGAAGAGATTTCGAAAGAAACATGTATTTTTTTTACTTTAAGAAGTATTGGAGAAAACTTGAGAGCTCTGTAGAGAGTTTCGAAAGACATGTTTCTTCTTACTTTGAGATGTACCTGAGCTAACCTGCACCCCGGCATTATTCAGAAGATTGCCTGTCACGCAGCGCTTTAAATGGGCAGGTACTGACTGGTACTGAATACCTGCACTTCTTTAATTTGAAAGGGAGAGTACCTGCACTTCTCACCACTGCCGCATTACATTTAATGGGAACGTACCGGCACATCTCAGCAGCAAACAGGGACTCCGGATAGCGGGTACCAGCACATTTCCTTTTAAAGCACTGCTCTCGGGAGAAGCAAAATGGCCGCCTTCCTTCAACCAACCCCACACATCTTTCCAACCCTCACACCACAAATTCCAACACAACCCCGCTCCTTACTTTGAGAGTTTCATTTCGATTTCCTGGCGGATTTCCTGTCGTTCCTGGTCAGTTCTCCTGGGGAAAATATTCCTGTCCTCCAGCTCCTGTTTGCTCGGTCTGTTCCGCAGTTTCACAGCCAGCAACTCCTTCTTACATTTCCTTGTTAAAGTCCCTGAAGCAAACAAACAAACAAAGTCTGCAAACAACCATACAGAGTCTGCAAACAACTGAGATTGAATATTTGCGAAATTACTGGCTCCCAGTCTGGGGTCGAGGGTTCCCACCCTGCCTCCCACACTTCACTGAACATTGTGATCCTTCCAGAGTTCTTTTAGTGTCCTGTGTCATTAGTAGCAAGTATGTGTAATGTCAATGTGTTCAGTTGGGTAATGTTTAAAACTGTGTAATGCAACAACTATGTAGGTACAGTGTACAGTGTCACTTACATTAGCACATCCAGTCTCACCGCCTGCTTTCAACTTGGTCCCTACGATTGGGGGGGGATGAGCTTCATATTTTCCAACAATCAGGCTGGCATATAATGTTACAATATAATATGGGACGAGCAGGGTGCATTACAGGGGCCTAGGGGGCAGTGCAACAGGAGATGTCTGGATTGGTAGAAATACTAAGTGAGGGGAAACAATATTTTGTAAAATAACAAAGTTTTAGCACTTTTAAAACAGAGAGAGAGAGTGGTTGCACAGCTTCGTCGGTGTGTGTGTAAAACTTCCTTCGGAAATCCGACAGACACCTCCCCAAACTCGTCTGAAAGCCTCTGCCCCCAGGTATGTGTCAGGAAAGTCATTTATTTGGGGGTGTTGCACCCCAAACACCCCAATGAAGCGAAGTCCATGGCGTTCAATGAGTCCCTATACGTAAAAGGTTTCAGTTTACAGCCTCTCACGTCTGAGATGATCCGGGCGCTTTGCAGATGGTTCCCCAACTCCCTGGGGTTTGGTACTGTTACATCAAACTCCAAAATACATATAAATAACTGAAATAAGATTTCCTGAGGGACTGGAAAGAAAAGCCAGTGGGTGGGACGGAGTCTGATACCCCGCCAGTGCAGTCAACCTCAAAGTCAAATTAATTCTAAATGCTTTTATTTATTTATTTATTTATTTATTTATTTAAGAGAAGGACCATTCGAGAGGTAAAATAAGTTAGTAGTTTAGATGGCGTGTTATTTTCAGTTCGATTTTCTCGGGCTAATTAAATGGAAATAACAAAAATCTATAAAGGCAAAACAATGTGGTGGAACAAAAAATAAACAGGGTTGAAAAAAAAGTCATCAAAACAGTTGAGGATAATGGAAATGAGAGTAGGTGGTAGTTTAAAAAAGGAAAGGGGGTTTACAAGGCCCTGCCCTGTAAAATAAATAACACTGTAGGGATGGGTGGGGTCTAATGAGACCTCCCATAAAGTAGGAAAAAACAGAGATACAGCTTTTAAAATGCATTGGCAAAGCCATTAGGTTTTGCCTTTCAGAACTATTGGCTTTGTCAATGGTTTTTAGTGATGCTGTGCACAGTGCCTAATTTGTAAAAGCATGGGCGCTGCATCCAATGCAGTGCCACTTTTCTTGCGCCCCATAACGTCCCCACTTCCACAACCATCTGCACTGTATTTAATATACGGTGCACTATGGCGAAGGGTATGGACAATAGCGTCAAAAGTTTTGAAGCTAATGATGTACTGTGCAGGGTTAGTGCAAAAATGTTGGCGCTACTCATTGAGTACATAGGGGCTCATTGAAGACGATGGTAGGTCCCCTTTTAATGGATGCTCAGTGGAGGCGTTAAAAATAGTCACTAAAAATGGTGCAGTGGAATCTCTCAGATTCCACTGCGCCATTTTTGCAGTGCCCTAACAGGGGAATGCCCCTCTTGCATACATAATGCCTAGCACAGGCATAATGTGGCGCAAGGGGTGACAAAGTAGCGCAATGCATGCATTGCGCCACTTTGTAAATATGGTGCAGCAAATTTGGCCTTGTTGGGCCATATTAGTGTCATAAAAAATGACGCTAATGTTGTGCAAGTAGGAGCTAGGCCCTCTTAAATCAGCGCTTACGTGTCAGTGCTGAACCCTTAGCTTAGAAGCTGGCAGCCAGACGCTATTAAATGACTGCATAGTCTTCAGTCCAATTCATGCCTCTTTAATCCACTACCGTGCATCCTTGTTCCTCTAACTCACTCTTGTAGGTTCCAGCTTTCCCCCTTAGTAACTCTTCTACGCATGACTGTTTCTCCGCCTTTCCCCTTTGTTTGTTTTTCCCTCTCTTTCTCTGAGGAAAATGTTAGATGAGTTGAAATAAGTGCCAGTGCCCAAAAAAGAGTGAGGGTGATCCATCTCCGGAACCACTGGCTCAAATGATGCACTGGCTGTGCAGCATGGCTACAGAGGAAGCTGAAATAATTAAAAAAGAGCTATGACACAGCTGCATTAGCTGTGTCATTTTATAGGTGAGTGCCTACAAAATGTGTGGGCTTTTTTTTCTTTTTTATTTACTGATCCAAGTTGGTTTAGTAAATAAAGAGAAAAAGGTGGTGGCAAAGCGTTTTTTTCAAAACTTAAGCAACAAGGAGTGTGCTATGGGAAGCAATACAAAAGGCGCTGGTGGGAGGAAGGCTCACTTAGGACACGGTCTGAAGCAAATGGAGAGCAACGGAAGAAGTACACAACATGGTTGAGAAAGAGCATTGTGGCGCGCAGGCAGGAGAAAGTGGAAGGTGGAGAAGCACATAAGCGAGAGAGCAATGCAAGTGGAGGACACAAAGGCATATGCAACACAGAGGGATGAAATGCGCAAGGGGCGAGAGTAACATGGAGCGTGGTGATGAGACAAAGAGAAGTACATGAGGGAGACAGCTGGAAAACATATGCATTGTCATGGAGTGCTTAAATAAAAAAGTGTCTGAAGAATAAGCAGTGGAAGGACACAAATAATGAAGCCATGCTTGCTCAAGGAGGGACAAACCCAAAAAGTGGAAGTAAAGTCCACACAACCAGTCTTCAAAGCAGGATTGACTGTGTTTGTTAGTTTCTTTTTTAAAAGCATGTCACGTAATAAGATGAACAGCAATTAAAATGTACAAACCAATAAAATATGAAGTGCAGTCACCATAGGCATCACAGCAACATCCGATCACAGAGTTCCTTCTCAAAATTCTCACATTGGTTTCCATAGATAAGGCTCATAGGTCGATAGATAGCTTCAGACAACATGCAAATGTTTTGTAATCTTTGCTATGACTTAGGTTTACTAGATACCTGGATGCATAGTTTATGGCCAGAACAAGTTACTCAAGAGTAAACAAACGCAAATGTAGGCCGTAGACCAACATTTTTCATAAAAACATCCATCAAGTAATACATTGAAAACGGTTGTTAAAAAAATTAGGAGCTCCTACAGGAAATGAGAGCCACATTTAGTGAAAGGGTTGTGGTGGTTAAGGTAAGGAGTAGATAGGTGGTGGTGAGGTATGCGGTGGTGAGGTGGTGGTGGTAAGGCTGATGAGGGTGGTAATAGTTTAGCAGTGAGTGTGGTGATTAGGGTGGTGGTGGTGAGCATTGTGGTGTTGGTGAGGGTGGGGGTGATGAGGCTGGTGTAGGGTGGTCATGGTGAGGATGGTGGTAGGGAAGTAGTGGTTGAGTGGGTGCGGTGGTGGTGCTGAGGGTGGTGGTAGAGTGTTAATGGTGGTGAGGGGGGTGGTAGGGTCGTGCTGGTGTTTGTGAGGATGGTGGCAGGGTAGTGGTGGTAGGTTGTTGGTAGTAGAGTAGTGATGGTGGTAGGGTTGAGTTGTTAAGGTGGTGGTGGTTAGGATGGTGGTTATGGTGGTGGATATGGTAGGATGGTAGTAAGGCTAGGGGTGGTGGTTGTGGTCATGGTGGTGGTTAGATAATGGTGGTGGTAATGGTTAGTCTGGTGATAGTTGTGGTTAGGGGGTGGTGGTAGTTAGGGTGATGTTAGTGGCAGGGTAGTGGTAGGGTGGTAGTAGTTAAGGTGGCTCTAGTTAGGGTGGTGGTGGTTAGGTGGTGGTGGTGGTTAGGGTGGTTGTGCTGGTGAAAGTGGTGGTTAGGGTGTAGGAGGCGACAGCTAATGTGGTAGTTAGGGATGTGGTGGGGCCAGAATGGTGGTGGTTAGGGTGGTATGGTGGTGTTGGCCATTAGGATGGTGGTGAAAATCATAGTAGTGGTTGGTGTGGTGGTTAGGGAGGAGGTGGTTAGGGTGGTTGTGGCTAAGGCATGGTTAGGTGGTTGTGGTTAGGGTCTGGTGGAGGTGGTGCATAGGGTGGTGGTGGTGGTTACCGTGATGGTAATGGTTAGGGAGGTGATAGGTAGGGTGGTTGTGATTAGTGTGGTGGTTAGGGTGGTTGGGGTTAGTGTTTGGTGGTGATGTTTAGGGATGATGATGGTAAGTATGGTGATGGTTAGTGTAGAGTGGTGGGGGTTAGGGTAGGGGTGGTTTGGGTGGTAAGGGTAGTGATAGTTAGGGTGGTAGTGGTTAGGGTGGTGGAGGTAGGGTAGTGGTGTTAGGATAAGGGCTATAAAAGATGGGGAGAGTTAGGATAATGGTGGTTGTGGTTAGGGTAGAGTGGTGAGGAGGGCAGAGTGGTAGTGGTTAGGGTAGAGTGGCAGTGATTAGGTTAGGGTGTTGATGGATAGGGGGATGGTTATGGTGCTGGTTAGAGTGGTGGGTCTGGTGAGGTGTAGGGTGGTTGTTGATTAGGGTGGTCTGTAGGGTGGTGGTATGGGGTGACGTTAGAGATATGTGGGTGGTGCTAGGTTGGTATGGAGGAAGTGGTCAGAGTGGTGGTAATTAGTTTGGTGGGTTGGTGGTTAGAGTCCTGGTAGGGTGGCAGTAGTAGTGAGAATGATAGTTGTGGTTAGGGTGGTGGCTAGGGTGGTGGTTTAGGTGTGGTGCAGGTGGTGAAGGTGGTGGTGGTTAGAGGGGTGATGGTTAGAGTCAGTGGGTGGTGGCTGTGTTAATTGTGGTGTTGTTTATGGTGGTGGTGGTTAGGACTGGGTGATGGTGGGTAGGACAATTTTCTTTACGGTGGTGGTAGGGAGGAGGTAGGATATGGTGGTGGTATGGTGGAGGTCTGGTGTTGATAGCAGGGTGGTGATAATTGTAGATTGGTGTTTGTGAGGGTAGCGATTAGGATGGTGGTGGTGGTTGTTATGGGGGTGGTTAATGTGTTGGTGGCGGTTAGGGTATAATGGTGGTTGTTAGAGTGGTGGTAATTATGTTAGGGTGATGTGGTCAGGGTAAGGTAATGGTGGGTAGGGTGGTGTTGGTGGGAGCTTTGGTGGTAATGGTTATTGTTGTGGTTAGGGTGGTGGTGGGAGGGTAATGGTGGTAGGGTGGTGGTGAGGTGGTAGGGTTAGGGGCGTGTTCTCAGGGGGTGCGATTAGGGTGGTGAGCTGGTGTTGTGCTATGGGGCAGTGGTGATAGGGAGGCTGTAGGGTGCAAAGGTTGAAGGGTAGTGCTGTTAGGGTGGTGTCGTGGTGGTAGGGTGGTGATGGTAGGATGGGGCGGTGCTGGTAGGGTGGTATCATTAGGTGGTGATGGTAGGGTGGTGGTACACATACCAACAAGGGAGGGGTGGTTGTGGAAGTTGTTGTGGATGTGTTGGTGGTTAAGGTAGGGAGTGGTGTTGGTGTGGTGCTGGTCGGTGGGTAGCGGTAGGGCTGGGGTGGTATGGAGTGTTTGGATGGTGTGGGAAGGAGTTGGTACACATACTGACTCAGAAGGCGCACAGGGCCAAGGATGGAAGAACAAACAACAAGCACAATTATGGAAGAAAGCAATACAAATGTACCACTATTCCAGCGCGAGCAGCTGAGGGACACTAATTAAAACGAAGCAATCAGTATTTGGTCAGTGCTCCATGGAAGTAAGAAACAAACAAAAGGAAAGTGAAACTGGTCGCTCTGACCAATCAGGAGCCAGCAAATAAGAGTTACAATGAAACCAATGAGCGATAAGCAATGGGTGGGCTTCAAGCTCATTTTTAGTAAAAAAGGGGCATATTTAAGAAACGTTGCACTGCACACAGTGCAGCACCACTTTTCTTGCGCCCCTTAGCGCCCCCTAACGCCACCATGTGTTCACTGTATTTAAAATATGGCACACCATGACAGTAGTTAGCTGACTAGCACCAACATTTTTTATGCTAGTCCTGCGCTTTGCAGGATTAGCATCAAAAATCTTGACGCTAATCCTGCAAAGCACCAAGAGGCCCATTGTAATCAGTGGAAGCCTCCTTTTAACACCTGCTCTGAGCAGGAGTTAAAAGTGCAGACAAAATGTCACAAGGAAATCTTTCAGATTTCCTTGTGGCATTTTTTCAGCCCCCAACTTCCAGGGAACACCCTCCTTTCCATACATCATGCCTGGCGCAGACATAATGTAGCGCAAAGGGTTACAAAGTGGCGCAATGCATGCATTGCACCACTTTGTAAATATGGCACCGCGTTTTTGGCCTTCTAACACCACATTAGCGTAAAAAAATGACACTAATGTGGCATTGTGATGGCGGTAGGGGCTCTACCCTATGCCACAATCTCTCGCAAGTGACAGGGCATGTGCTGCCTCAGGCGAGACCTAAAAATAATTTAAAACGAAAAAATAATTGTAGATGGCACAACAGTGCCATCTACAGGCAAAAATAAAATTAACATTGATTTAAGACAATATATTTCATCTATATATTTTCTTTCCTAACCAACAGAAACAATAGGACTCCATTAATTACTGCCTGCTTAATCTCCCCCAAAAAAGTTTGAAGTAATGAATCACTTAGAAAGAAACACCTGGTACCAGCTATCCCTGAGCAACATAAATGCCTACACCTTTACTATTGCAGAGATAAAAAAAACGCCTGCATGAGGCCTTCTATGGTGGTTGGTGAAATTCAGGCCCATATATATGAAAAACAACGCACAACTGTGCTAGCGTAGTTGTGTTTCAAAAATTTTTGCGGGAGCTAACGCCATTCCCTAGCCCCATCCGTGCACCATATTTGTTTTAAAAAGACGCACGATGGTGCAAAAGACTGGCTTGCATTGAACAAAAGAAGCTAGACAATGCGGAATGGCGTTAGGGAAAATGGCGCTAGTGGGCTAAAAATTACGCTAGACTCGTTAGTGGCAAAAAATCTGCTGCTAGTCCGCCTAGCATCATTTTTGATTGCACAAGCAGCCAAAAAATGACCCTTGTCCAAGTATAGACAGGAGTCATTACCACAACCCCAATGCCCACCAAAGGGGACCACTGTCCCCAGGACAACCCCAACAGACCCAGTACCAGTCAGGGGGGCCCCCTCTAAGGGGCCCCCAGTGGCACACAACTCACATACACGTAGACTTACCTGGGATGGGCTCCCTCTACCAGTAGTGTCTCTGTGGAGTGGGTGTTGGTGATGCTGGGGGTGTGGTAGGCATCTATGTGCCCCTTCTCATGGTGTTTCCCCTTGGAAATGGGCCTACCAGCACTTTAACACCTGGTCTGACCACGCATTAAAATTTGACACTGATCAGCCTTAGAGTCATTCTTTAGGTCCGCCTCCTAGGTACACCTCGTTTTCAGCGTCGGGAGGTAAATATGGCGTTAGAGGGCTAGCATCATATTTAGGAAGGGAACGCCTCCCTTGCATAGCATTGTCGCTATTTGATGCAAGGTGGGTTGGTGCTTCCTAAAAATGGTGCTAACTCATATAATTGATGCCGGACGGGTCTAGCGTCAAAATATAAATATGGAGTTAAGTTAGACCCGCTTTAGCGTAAAAAAAATGATGCTAACTTTTCATAAATATGGGCATCAATGTTTTATTCAGGTTGTACTTTTTTAAAGAACATTTTCACATACCTGGTGACTGGAAAGTTTTCTGTACTGTTAGAGAGACTGCAGCGTTCATAAAGAAATGCATATCTTTGGAAAATTAAGAGCTGCAGTAAGATGGGTATGCGGCATCCAAGAGGGGTGCAGTCACAATGCAACAAATAATTATACATTGAGCCATGTACTCTGCAGACCAAAAATACTGTAATGTTCTTGACACTCAAATCAGGAATGCGTTCACAAAGGTGTATTTGTGAGTGTGTGTGCATCCGCGTGCTTTGGGTACTATGTAGATTAAACTACCTGTAACCAGAATTTGCAATACAAATAAGTACATAGGGGCAGATGTATGAAAAGTGGTGTTGCACCTAGTGCAGCTCCACTTTTCTAGTGCCCTTAGCACCCCCCCTAACGCCACCAGGGTAGCGCCGTATTTAAAATACAGTGCACCATGGCAGTATTTAGGGTGACTAGAGTCATAATTTTCAAAAATCATGATGCTAATCCTGCAAAGCACCCAGAGGCCCATTGAAATCAATGGGAGCCTCTTTTTAACGCCTGCACTTATCAGGCGTTAAAAAATGCCGATAAAAATGCAATTTTTACAGCCTCTATAGCGCCGGAACGCCCCCTTGCATACATTATAGCTGGCACCGGCATAATGTGGCACAAGGGGTTACAAAGTGGTGCGGCATTTTTCCCCTTCCAACGCCACGTTAGCGTAAAAAAAATGATGCTAATGTGGCGTTGGAACGGCACAAGGCCAGCATAAATCTGACCCACAGAGTCTATCAGATTGTGGTTTGTTAAATACCCTTAAGAGGAAAAAATAGGAAACTCTTCTCAAACTTTCACCCTGTAGTGCCCTTGAAACATGCACAACACCAGCAGCAATAACGCAGCATTAGATGGAGAACCAGGTTTCTTACGGATTGATAGCACGAGGAGATCTTTTCATTTACATACATATACAGCTAGAAAGAAAGCAATACCCATGAGTCAAAAATTACAAAAAACACCAATGACTTAAAAATTACGAAAATAGTTCACATTATTTAATCCCTTAAAAATGCTCTCTTCAAGAATATGGGTTGAGATATGTACTGCCAACAGATCACGTTATTGCCAACTTTAAAAATTAGAGTACATTACTTGCACTGCAAAACCTTATTTTGATCGACGACAGCATAAAATATATTGTTATTCCAGTACTCTAGGACATGTATTACATATAGGGCACCTTTACGTTTGTGCACCAAGAGCAGACCATGACAGTGCGCAGTATTACAGTAAATGTGCAGTTCCAAGTGCAGATGCAGCTGTTTTGTTGCAGACAGTAACCGTACAGGGGAGGGGACAGATCTTCCACCAGGTAGGTGCTGTAAGTGACTGCATCCATCTGCAGGGAGATACTTAAGGAGGGTTCCCTCGAGCCCACATTTATGTGGCACCCTCGAGGGGCACTAACTGTGCACCACCACTACATGGTGCACATCCTGGCTGTCTTTTTGCATAGCCATGCAAATAAGGGTATGTCTCCTTGGAATTGTGCTAGCACACATTTATTGCCAAATTAACGTTCTAAACGAATTTGTTTAGAGTCTTAGGCCCATATTTATACTTTTTGACACAAAACTGTGTTTGCGCAGTTTTGCATCAAAAAGTATAGAGCCGGCTTGCATCATTCCAACACGCCAGCCAGGCGACAATTTATAGAATCCCGCAAGCCGTAGCAAAGGGTGGGCTAACATCTCGGAAAATGACCTTAGTCGGGTGGGTGTGGCGGTATGGAGGAAGGGGGTTTTGCATCAAAAAATGATGTTACGCTGGCTAGGGACAAAAAAATGCCTCTAACCAGCCTAGTGTTGTTTCTTGACGCTAAAGCATCCATACCACATGACTCCTGTCTTATAAAAGACAGGAGTCATGCCCACCCCAGCAATGGCCAGTACAGGTGACAAGGGTCCACTGGGAATGGCCATTGCGCCCAGTGCCATGTAGGGGAGCCCATTTCAGGGTCCCCAGTGGCACTTTAAACAAAAAATTAAAATACTTACCTCTACTTACTCTACTTACTTGTGATGGGGTCCCCCCCCAATCCTCTGGTGTGGGTGGGGGTATTCCGGTGGGGGTATTCCCGGAGCTTGGGGTGGTCACCTGTGGGCTCTTTCCATGGTGTTTGACCATGGAAATGGGTCCACAGGTCCCCTAACACCTGCCCTGATCCAGACGTTAAATAATGGCGCTAAGCAGGCTTAGCACCATTACTTAGGCCCGCCTCCCTTTCGTGCATCATTTTTGCACGGGAGGATAATTAAGGTGCTAGGACCTTAAAGTCATTTTTTGGACAGAAACGCATCCCTTGCATCTCATTGATGGCAGGTGGTTTGACACATCCAAAAAATGACTTTAACTCCAATATTTTGGCACTAGACAGGTTTGGCGTCAAAATATAAATATGGAGTTAAGTTTGCACTGAATTAGCATTAAAAAAATGACGCTAATTCAGCACAAAGCTAGTATAAATATGGGCCTCAGTGGTAGGTCGAACTGTATTACAAATGTGGCCGCACAAGAGTCTGCATCCCCTGAATAATACCAAAGTGCCCCAAGGGTGCACAAAACAGAACTGCACACCCATTGCAACCCCAGAGCACTTTTTATATAATGGCCCTAGTGTTCTTTTTCTCACTAATTGTGTGCAAGCAGGCATTCATGACTGTGTGTCAGCCTGTAGTGTCATATATACTTAAGGCACTTACCTTTGACCATTAAGGGTGCAGTGTTAAACTACAGACCTGAATGTATCAGGAAAATAAAATTCAGAAAAAAAGGAAGACAGACTCAGTATAAAAGTAGTGTTTAATGGTTAAAATAAAAGTGCACTCAAGAAGAGAACTCTGAAATGGAAGACAGTAGTCATTATTTCTACATTTTATACATGTTTATTGCATGTGAAGCATCCCAAGGATGTAATGTTTGAATATTAAAATGTGTACAGTTGCATGAGAGTTCCCCAAATCCAAGAGCAATCCAGCAACAAACTGGTCTCATGCATCTATAAAGCAAGGTTCACCTGCAGCATTTTGCCAAATTAGTGCAAGCTCGCCAAAAATGTTTTTTTTCAATGCATGGCATTTGTTTCAGAGTACTGCTTGGATTGTTAGAAATTGTTGCACCATCAATCCACTTCTGATCTATAGGAGAATATGCAGGTGAAAGAAGGGGATATGCCATGGGTTCTCAAAGCAATGCCACTATGGCTTTCATTGGGACTGATAATGTCTGGTGTTGGGCCCCTTTTATCTCCCACACTGTTATATCCTACTTGATGCTGATTATAAGTATAGATGCTCGCTATCTCACTTTGGGTCAGATGTACGAAGCCTTTTACCAGTCTTTTGGGCCAGATGTACGGCGCCCGGTAAAAGGCTTTTTGACATCTACCAACCCTATTTTGTGAGCCGGTAACCAATTACCAACTCACAATATAGGGTTTGCAACTAGCTAATAGATAGGGGCATGCCAAGGGTATCCCTTCATAATAGTGAGTCTCACTGGTATGGAGGATTGTTTTGGGACTGGGAATGCATTGCAAAACATTTGCAGTTACCACCAACTTCAAGTTGGAGGTAACCCATTCACAAACAGGAAGGGATCCCCAAGGGACCCCTTCCACTTTGTGAATGTGGGTGAAAACATTTTTTAAGAACAGCTAGTAAGGACTACTGCCTACTCTTAAAACAAAAAAAGAAAAGTTTTCAGTTTTCTTTTGTAATGCAAACAGGCCACATTAAAAAAAGATTGGTTTATTTAAAGAGCAATCACAGACCTGGTGGTCTGCTGACCCCGGCAGGCCATGATCCCTGTAATTGTGGCCATTCCCAAATGGGTCTCAAATTGCGACCTGCCTCATGAAGATTAATAAGGCATGTTTTCTTGAAACCAATTTGGGAATTGCAAACAGTGTTAAATTCATTGTTGTACATAGCTGTTTGTGATTTTCTAATAGCGAATTGCAAACATTTGCCTTTAAGAAATTGCAACTGTCAAGTTACGTACATCTGGCCCCTGGTAAACAATGATATCACATGGTTCCTTATTTATTGGGTGTGATAACTAGCACCTATTACAAGTTTCTGGGGTATAACATGCAGATTTGGGTGTTTAAGGAACCAAAATCCACATCATACTGTAATTACCACATGGTTTTCCCCTGTTAAATTTAATCAGATTCAATCTGTTAAAATTAAATCTGCCGAAATTTAACAAAGGTTGAAGTATTTAACACATTTGATAATCATCAGATGCGTTAATTAACACTCAACTCATAATTCCAACTCGTATGTAAACAGGGGTTTATGCATCGGTTGAAAAGAAAGTGACTCAAAACAGGCCCTAGGTCAGTGATTAATTTGTGCTTGTTGTTACTGGTGCGGAGCACCGGCACTTATTTTTGAGGACCGGTACTTATTTTTCTTCCTCAAGCATTTACTTTGAGCAAAAGACATATATGGGAAAGACGAAGGAAGAGAAAAACGAAAATGTGTCACAAATGGAGAAAGCAGAAAGCTGGAAGAATGAGCTGAAGGGTTAGGGAGTGGCTTTGAATGGATTGAAGAGGCCGGAGATGGCTTCAGGATTACACCGCCTCAGTATTCCATGTTCACACCCGTGTGTGCAGCAGCCGCGTGTTTAATATAAGGGCTTTGGGCACCGTCACATTTTTATTTACAAATTAAGCACTGCCCTGGGTGCCGTTTGTGCAGTTTGAGTGTGTGATTATGAAATACCCTGTGAGTCTATCACATGTGAATGGTATTCATCTCTTATAGTAGCCACTCTGGAGCAGTGCATGTCCATCGGGTCCGAGCCATTCGCCTCTTTCTTAACAACCATTTATAAGTGGTGAAGAGTGGAGGACACATCTTGAAAACAGTTGTAATGTTGTGTGATGTCCCCTAGCTCTTTATGCTAGCGCCAACTTTGTTCAACGTGTCCCTTAAACCACTGAGCTCACTGGGTGAAAATTTGTCGCCTTTGAGAATTAGCCCTAAATGACCCCAAGGGTTGTAATAACAGCTGTTCGGTGGAACCCTGCAGATATTTTTACCCTAAGCAATTCTATCATTCACGACATTAAATTGATTAATAGTGTGAGTGCGGTGAGACTGTCGAAATTCGAATTCTAATAATTTGACTTATTGTTCTGAACTGTTAATATTGGGTGTATTATAAGAATATAAATACATTTAAACGTAATTGATGTACAAATATGAAGGGCTACTTTTATAAAGGAGTCTATATGGCATGGTTAAAACTATCTCCCACTCTGCAAATCAACAGCAAACCTGAGTTTGCCATTGCCCGCTTGCTGAACGATCACAGACCTCGCAGCAGAACCAGGAGGGCAGTGTTTTCAGTGCTTGAAGTGCAAAAACTGTACCCCCAGAGACTACAACTTGAGGGAGCAACAGGAGAAAGAGGTGGGGTCAGGAAGGATGGAGTCATGAGGAGCAGTCATGTGGACCCGAGGCCTTCACAGTGTGCTTATGAATGAACATATATAATTTTTAGGGTCGAGCGCGAGCAAGCATTCTGGCCCCTGTTGTAAGCTCTTTGTGGGCTTCTAGTCATGCCCATCAGTTTGGTCGGTTCGTGGGCTTTCCTTTTAAAATTTGCTTGATTTTATTAGGGAAAGGCATGCATACGTCATGCCTTTTCCGGTGTTGAGCCCACCTTGAGCGCACTGGTCAACTACTAAAAACCTATGAGGCTCCATGTTTTCCATATGGCTTCTGGACTACGTTTATTTTTATTTCCTATGTGGAGCAATCTCACTGGGAAGTAGTCCAGCGCTTTGCATGACATTCACCCTGTTAAATGGATAATTGCACTTTTGCTGGTTACATGGATAATTCTACTTTTCCCGGTTACATGGATTTTGTCGATATGTTTCACTGCGAGTAAACTTCTGTTTTCTTTTCTGTGTCTCCTTCACGGTCATGGCGTCCATCGGCTTGCAAATGTGAAACTATTTTACTTTTCATTTTCAATTTATGTGGCAAGAAAAGTCCAGTTAGGAATTTACAACCCTAATAGCTCTAACTTGAGCAAATGCGAGACCCATTGCATTGAAAATGTGGTAAAGCTGTTCTACCTCACTATATTGGCCACAAACAGACCACTCTTTAAAGCAGCTTAGATGGTAAAGATACCAACTGTAGGCTTCTAATATAGGCAGCAAATCCCAGGGCATAACCGCTAATATAGATGAGGTGGTTAATGCACTTGCTCATAAAAAGAAACCTTAAAGGATTCATGTGCCAGCATCAGGAAACTGTGTGTAACCTTCAAGTTACATATATGTGTCTTAGTAAAATTGCTCAGCACATTTGTGCAGAGATCCTTGTGTAAGAACAAGTTGCATTTATTGTAATATAGCACAGTGAGCTAAGAGTACAGTGTAAACATCACCTGTTACCTGCAAAGGATACATTTGAATACATGCATTTGTTAGCTGAATATTTACATCTTCTAAGGAATTATCATTGGGTTAGGCAGCAATTATTATGTTTAAAAAGGAGTTTAATTTCTGTTGTGTGCTATATAAGTGGTACTCTTCAGTGTAATCACAAGCATAAACCGACATACATTACAAACATTCAGAGCTTGTGCAAATAAAGTTATTTTATATTTCACTTCATCTCTTGGACAACTTGTACAGTGGCTTGGCAGGATACATCTTTTTTTCTCTTGATGAGTGTCTGTTTCTGCAGCACAAGCTTGCAGTGTCCAGCCGGGCTGCTTTTAGCTTCGGTCACCGGTTACACTCCAGGTTACAACTCAAACAAAAGGAGTTGCTGATTGTCCATGAAGTGAGGCATTTGGAGTTGGCAGGCTGGTGGAAGAACGAAGACCCATACCGCTATTCG
This sequence comes from Pleurodeles waltl, assembly GCF_031143425.1. Classification (NCBI taxonomy): domain Eukaryota; kingdom Metazoa; phylum Chordata; class Amphibia; order Caudata; family Salamandridae; genus Pleurodeles; species Pleurodeles waltl. Next base: position 148,136,785 of record NC_090446.1, read on the forward strand.
CTGGAGGCCACAAGCACCTGCGCCATACAGAAAAGAGTCAACTCTTCTGCTGCCTGTGTTACAATATTAGTACACGGCACTGGGGCAGGGAATGGATGTCAGAACCAGAATCTAGTTGATTCCATCCACAGTGCATACATGAGAGCTTCTTTATGGCCAGTCCCTCATTGAGGATCTCTGATCCTGTGCTGAGTTGTGAGGTCATCTTAGAATATTCTACAGTTCCACAAATAATTAGAAACTTCACACTACGAGAGTTGTACTGTTGTTTTCCGTTGAGATGCACAAGGGTGAAATAGAGAACGGCCTTGATGTCATTAAATTCCCAGTGTATGATACCCAGGCTAAAAAGTGAAACTTACAAAGAGGAAGGTCTCCATCTCGGAGTGTACCTGAGTATTAAATGTCAATTTAGGTGACTTCGGTGGTTTCTCACCTCACGAAGCCCAGAGGCACAATTATGAACTTAGATCGTAGTAATTCTTTCATAATTAAATGCTGGCACCTCATCTGCAAAAATCTCACCTTAACCACGAAAAGGCGTGAGGAGCAGATATTGACAAAGTGAGTAAAGTTGATGGCTTCAAGGCTCATTTATCTTAAATTGTGGAGCGATAGTTGCTTTACTAGGCTGCGAGTTGGCTTACCTTTGGGGGGTAATCTGCCGGTCAAAGCTCGTAAATTGCCAATCTACGGTGGAATTATAAATGTTAGTTCACTCGAGCAGGTTTCTATATGTCTGAGAGATTCATCATGACTTTCTAGAGCAGTGCTTCCTAAACCTTTTAGAACCATTACCCAACTTTTGGGAAAAAACAAACCATTGCAACCCACCTGGCTTTAATGGAGGAGGCAGGTGATTTTTTAAAGTCAATAAAGCATCATGTGGTGGTACACTGTCATTTACAGACAGCACATTTTCCACTGAAATGGCCACTAAACTTGCACAGACATACAATGGTACTGATAGAACCATATAACACACACATAATGAGTGGAAATTAGGTTTCAGTGAACGTTTATCTTTTGTGCATCAACAAGTAAAGCGTCCTGGTTTGTTTTGATTTTATTAAAATCTTTGTTTCCATCACACTTCAGACTTACAAAAAAGTGCTTTATCTCTGTGTTCCTAACTGCTGAATGTCTACAATTCATTGACATTTTGTTGTGTGTTAGAAAAAACGACACCCTTAAGCCTTTCACTTCAAACTGCTTGTAGTCCAGCAAGATTGTCACATAATTCACTTTACCTTTTTCTCTGACTTCAAGGTGAAGGATTTTGTAAACGTCAATCCCATGTTAAAAAACATAAGCATCAGTTTCTCAAAAGACAAAGCCTGACATGTGACATCTGTCTTAGAACTAAAGTGACAAGATAAATTCAGAATCTGTCTAAAGACACTTTTATTTATTGCTTGGACTTTCGCGACCCACCAAAAACCATCTCACGACTCACAGTTTGGGAAACACTGGTAAAAACTGAGCTGAAGCAATGGCTTGTCATGGGAAGCATCATAACTGAAATTGGGGAGTGAGTACATGGCTACTTACCAATTTCTATAGACAGAATAACAAAGAATCTATTTCTTACTGGCCTGTGTGGATTACAAGATCGCAGTTGTCACGTAATGTACATCTACATTTTACACAGGAAGCAAAATAAAAAATGGAGCATTGGAAAAAAATGTCAAGGTGGTACATGCCCCACAAGGGCTCTTCTATGAATGGCTCAGGGTCACAATGAGGTTTTCTAAATCGCTGCTACTGTATGTGGTACTGAGTGCATCTAGACATTTTCAAGCAAATGCCCCATCCACAATCATAGCCACATTTATGGCCAAGTGACGCAGCGCAGCAAGTCATCTTGCTGTGCTGCGTAACAGGAAAAAAGCAGGAAAGTGCCGTATATATCCAAATACGACGCACTCTGGTCCTTTCCCCAGTGCTGGCACACAACGGGCTGCCTAGTGCCAATGTAGACAACCTTGCACCATGGTGCAAGGGTGCCTCTGTTGCATGTAGGATTGTTTTTTGTGCAGGAAGGGGCACTTCCTGCACAAAAACAATCCCTTGAGGCTTTTAGCACACATAGAAAGAGGAAAAAAATTAGAAGAAATAAATATATTTCTCCTTGTTATGCCTCACCAGGGGAGGTGTAGATTTTTGGCACTTTCCCAGGTCTACTACTTCTGGTAGATCTGGGAACGTGTAAAATTCCATGGAAATTTCCTGTGAACACCCACGCAACACCCACCGAAATGCCTCCCTGGTGCAGAGTAATGGAACACAGCGATTTGTGCTGTGTTGCATTAATCAAAATGTATGAAGCCTTTCAGGGCCACGCATGGTGGCCTTGCATGGCTTCATAAATCTCAGTTTTTGTTGCGTGGTGCAAGAGCGATGCAAAGGGGCTCATAAGTATGCCCTAAGTGTTTTGCTGGTGCGAAGGTTCTCATTGAAGAAGGCAAGGAGCCCTGTGTTACTTGCTTCCCTGCATGTAGCTAATACAGGCAAAGATTTATCGAAGGGAATGGGGTGCCCAAGTAGAATTCTACTGTGTGGCCTGCTTTTTTTTCTTTCTACGGTTTTTCTGATGTTTATGGGGGCCAGAGGAGAAGTGGGGTGAAATGGGCAAGGGGTGTCTGCCAAGTCCAATGGCATTAGGGTAACCAGCACAATGCAATATGCTTTGCATTCTTCATGCAATCATGCGCATCACTCAACTCCACAGTTGAATCCCTTCAATCTAAGGCAAAAATGAGGTTGGATGCCCTGTATGATATGAATCAATTCAGAGGAGTGAGACAGCAACTTGTCTGGTTCTACTCATGCAGTGCCTGACCCTCAAGAGATGGAGTGAGTGATGTGTCCCACGCCAAGGAAGGCAACAAGATGGTAGCAAATGTGTATGATGGGATGCTGTATGGCCACAATGCAAGCCTTTAGGAGGACACCCTAGGTCCCAGACAATGCTGAGGCTGGAATTCCTGAGTGATGAGGGCTAACTGGAGGCGCAAGGTAGCAACTTGCCTGACTCCGCTATGGCTGCGTCTGACATTTTTTCAGCCATCGTCCGTGTAAAGCAGCTTTAGTGGGAGGTCAGGGAAGCCAAGCACTCCACCCCTGAGGAGAAACCCTTTGCTTTAAGCAAAGTTATGTGTTGGAATTCATTAGGGCCGCAGGGGAGGTCCTTAAGTGTAAGTCCTAGAACTCAGACAGTGCTGAGGGCAAGAGTTTCAGTGTGATGCAGGCCATACAGGATGTGCGAGCAGGTCAGCTGCCTTGTCCAGCTATGGTTGTGTCTGACCCTCGCTCTGTGATAATCAATGAAGAGTATTTCTTTCAGCGGCGGTAGTGGTGAAGAGTGCGCTCTATCCCAGGGGCAATCCACCGTTACAAGCAGCCTTATTGGGAGGATTCGGTGGGGCCCAGCGCAAGTCTCCTCAAAAAAGTCAGCTCTGGTTAGAACCCAAATCTGAAGGAGAAGTGTCAGCTGAGGTTTAAAGAGGACGGATACGCCTTGACTTTGAGTGCCCTGGTAATATTTATAGCACCCAATATCATCCAATTCCCGGGAGTTCGGTATTTATTTGATGCACTAACTATTGCATATTTCAACTTAAGTCCTTAAAAATGGGGCATAGCATGCATAAATTGGCTTGAAAGAGATGTGCATAACTTCTTGGCTATGCGTGCATCTCACTGCACAACTCTGCGGCCACTGAAACCTTTCGATCAGATGCCACCGCCATGACTGATCAAAGAAATCATGGCTTTATCAAACGAACAAATGTACAACACTAGATCCCGCTCTAATCCCCACAGTCTGCATCCAATTCAAGTCCTAATGTATGATCCAGAGACATCAATGTGGAAAAAAAGTGTCTGCCTCACAGAAAAACGCCACATTTTCAAAGGCGTCTGCACAATACGCAGCACGTGCTTCCCCAGGTTCAACCTTTCAGGACTCCCAGGAGGAACAGAAAGGAAATAGGTTTTCTTGGTCTAGGCCCGAGCCTCTAAACTAATCTTGCTGCTAATCCCATATTGTTCCCCCCTTTCAAATATTCAGAAAGGACTGAAAACCAACCCCCGTACTGTATTCCTGCAATCGAGGGGCTCGTTTATTTCCTGTCAGCTATCTCCAGCCCCTGACAGCTCCCTTCATCCATGTGCCAATACCTCTATGAAATACATTGAATTATTTGTAAGTTTACCCCACCAAGCTCCGTAAACATACCCCGGTGCACTTTACCTAAACCCGTCTGGCTCATATCCATCCCACTTGTGTAGAAGACCCTGGCGCCTCACGGGGCCCTCATCTTATTATACGAGTACTCTAAATTAAGTACATTACAATTGTCCCTTTAACTATTAAAAATTTTGTGCAGCGTGTTCACAAACTGTTTATAAAATAATGCAAAATGCCTACCTATATTATATTATTATAACTATCGACATTATGAAAGTTATTTTTAAAGCTTAGGCCACTGCTGTAAATCCTGCAATGCTTTGTGTGTATTCTCTTTTGTTTCCTCTAGATGGCAATCTTACCATAGAAAAACATGAAAATACTGTTCAAGCAGTTGTTAGACCTATAGCAATTCCAGTCCAGCACAATTTTCATCAGTTCTCGTAAGCAGCGAGGCCAGTTTTTTTTCTTAATTGGGACTTCAGCAGTGCTCAATTTGATTAAAAAAACAGTAGGTGCCATTGCATTTCTTAGGAGGCCCCTGCAACTTGCACCACCCACTGCCCCTGCCAGCGCTGCCAACAACTGTACCAAACATGACTATTAACCATCTCACTTCTATGAGTGTGACAAGTCTGACTGCTCCAAGCATCCCAAAGCTATAAGAATGGCAGTGGTGCCAGACTTTTTTCATTTTTAGTGTATATTGAATTATTAAACACACTCTGCTCATTGCAAAATTTGATACAGGGCACCACCATGTGGAAGACTCTCATTAGAGCCAGTGTTGTGAATTAAGCACTAGTGCTGCGCGCCAGGAACCACTGGCTCAAATTAAGCACTGGACTTCAGGGAGCTCCTGATGCCAGTTGGGTTTGCCCTTTTGAGTTTTTATGTGTTTGTATATGTCTGCCCGTTCTATGCATGTGGCTGTTGTGCCAGACCTGAAACCTTCCTTGATTTTATTTTGCAGACCTAAAGCCTGTCATCCTTGGAACGGGAGCGCTAGTGCTGAGGTGTAGAAGAATGTGAGTCAACTGGAGAGAAGGAAAGTCAGGAGTTGTGCAGAGAAGGCATCTCTCTTATACTGAAAAAGGTCCCAGGTACAGAAAGACCAAAACTGGTATTTCAGCAAACCACCCTCCCATCTTCATTACACGTGCTGTTAGTTGAGAAGTGGACCCTTTAGAAAATAGCGCTCAGGTGAGCTGTCATGAGTCTATGTTTTGCACAAGTGAAATAATTGAGACATTTCCCGATTTTTTGATTATGCGAATGACAGTCAGGTAGGACTGAAGAACGGTGAATGATGAGTGTACTCTGTGACAGATGGTTGAGAGCTGAGTCGGGTATGAACAGCCTCTATCACAAAAAGTAGTTAGGAGAGGAACTGCATCTTCAGAGGAAGGATGTGCTTTGTAAGTCGGTACCTTTATTCACTGAAGCCTAATGAGAGTAAGCATAAAATAGGAGGAAATTAGAGATTCTCACACTGCAATCAATATGCACATATGGTGGGACTGATTTGTTTTGTGCTTAAAGTGTGTCATACGCCCCCTGGAAGCTTAAGATAAATATACAAGTAAAGTGAAATATTTACGAAAAAGCTCAATCAGGGACTTCAACCTTTGTATGATACATTTGTCTGTTAAAAGTTTAGATAAACAGCAGAATGCTTCACACCCACTTTGGGGGTAGGCAGTGATTTATTACCATAGAACAGCAACGTCATTAACGTTTGTAAGAATGCATTTGTCCTTTCCAAGGAGATCTTATGGCTAATAGTTTCATACCTAGGAGCTATATAGGTAAGAATTATCTCCCACACCCTCTTGGTGTGATGAGGTAGGAGCCTCTGATGATTCTCATGCCTCTTGGTCAGCCACAGGGACTGTGTAGCATGTCAGAAATCTTCTCTACATCAACAGGTATCTCAGTGCACATAAAAAGGCTCTGTTGGTGAATCTTAACACAACCTGGCGGGGGTCAAAGTAGCAAGGTCGTGGGCACCAGAAGAGGGAAGCAGGTGTTCTGTGCCAGAGGTTAGCAGTAAAGTGCTCTTTATGGCGGGTGGGGGCAGAGAAGGGCCTCTTGTAGGAGCTCCCTGAACCACGGACTGTGCCAGTGGTAGGGGAGCGTCTTCATTCACATGGTGCCTCTTCCCGAAGGGGTCACCACTGGGCCTCGGTGTGAACCTGTCAATCACCGTGGCTAGGCCTGTCAGGTAAAGAGACCGGGAGCAGACGATATCAGAAGGGTTTTGTGGAAAAATATGTGCAAAGCTTTGTGTAAAAATTTTATTCATTCTCCAACCACAGGAACCCCATCGCAGTGGCTAAGTACACGTGCCTTGGGATCTGTCTTCTCCACACTTGTAGGGGGTGCTCCCCTGAGGCGCTCCTCCTGTGTGCGTATATCTCCAAACAACATGCCTGTACTCATGTTGAAAGCTTCCTTGGCACATGCCAGGCACCCATCTGCACATGCAGCTATATTTAACCTCAGCCTGACACACGGATATATCAATGCACCTCTCCGCAGAGGCCCCACTCTTAACACACCTTTTTGCTGACACTAACACACCCATCGTATTTCTCTAATGAGTGCCTTCGTATAGTTCCACTTTCTATCAGTTTCTCCTGTTTCTGCGCCTCTGCACAGTTCCACCGAGGCACCTCATACATTCATATTCTTCAAGACCCAGTTTGATTCCAATCACATCCCATGCCACAAATGGTAAAATACGCCCCAGCTCAGCCTTGCAAGAGCCTTTCCAAATGGCTTGTGCACCCCCCGCATGACAGATGCACAAAAGATCACAACCGAGGGGCGCCTATTGAGGGACGATTCACACTTGAAGGACAGTGCACAGCTCTCAGGAAGATAAGACAAAAAAATGAATCCTGCATCGAACGAGCTGTGTGTGTGGGTCACATTTGAAGTATACCTATGTGCTTTACAAACCAAAGCTGAGGAATCAAGTCTCTGAAAATGGCAGCAGTGCGCGCCCTAGGTAATTTAAGCCAAGAATCCGTTGCAAAGGATGGGAGAGTTGTGCAATGGGCCCAGTACTTACCGACCAGGACTGACCGACCAGGACACACCTACTAGGAGCACTGCAGGCGAGGATCGAGGTGCCAAGGCTTAGGTCCCATCAAGGGGCTTCCAAGGAATTTCAGGGAAGGCTTGTGAAGGAATGTAAGTATTGTTGGAACGCGCAGTACTGCCTAGTAGTGTCTGGATGATAAACCTGGACCCCCAATATCAATGCACGTAAGGCCATGTCGGTGGTGTTGATGAGAGGAGCAGTACATTTGAGGCATGAGTGAATCATTACTGATGTTCAAGGTATGGGTGCAATGTCAGTGGCAGGAGGAAGGTGATCAGAGAGGTGGGTGGAGCCCAAGCAGGGGGGTGGAGTGAAGGCAGAGAGCTGATTCACAGTCTATGATGTAAATGAATGATTTCAGCACCTTCCTTTCAAAAAATGTAGGCGTCCTCTGTTCGTAACACCTCTGATAGGTGCACCCAACAGGCCGCCCAGAGATGGGGAAGTCACGGAAGGCCCGAACCAGGCTCGAGCCAGATACTTGGCCCAGCTCAAAGACCTCATCAACTTTGAAGCTAAAAACGAGCCAGGCCTCCATGTGGCTTCGGCCACCCACGCGTTTTCCTCAGTCATAAGACCCCCATGTTCCCAACCCCTCCTGCAGCAGGCGAGTTGCCTCCTAGCAATCCACTCATTTTGCAGATGCGGTGACAGTGAAGAACCTGAACATTACTTGACCAGTATTTTACTGGCCTAGCTCATATTTGTATGCAAAGACAGGTAAAAACAAAAAAAAAGGCATCCGGTATTTCTACCCCATTGACATCTAAACTGGAAGCAACATATTTTGGATGAACCCATGTCAAAACAATTCCAATGCTGGTTGGACATTCCTGAATGTTTATAAAGCAAACCGAGCAGGAATTGTTGTGCTAAAAAACAATGCAGAAGATTTTGCACAAACCCTTATCCTTTGAGAGCCCACAGAACCTACATGAGTGGCGCGTCACTGTCTCTGAGAAAGGTGGCAACCCTGCCTGCAGGGTGCCGGGTAAGCGACTGAAGAGGGCTGTCACGCTAATGGTTTTTTAAACAGGGGGCGACTTCAAAAATCACTATAATCACGTCCCTGTCCAAATACTTTCACAGCACTCTGTACTGCTTGATGGTCCGCCCATCTGATGCCACAGGCCCTGCTTCCAAGGGAGTGAAAAATGTAAAAAGCAGGGAGTTGTAAGCTTTTTATGAAAAGTCTACCAGCAACAGAGCTCTGAGCTTCACTTGTTCATGTGCACTCTGTGCATTCTCACACAACCTTGCTTTCTTAATGCGTATAATTGCCTTCACTGAAAGTTCTGGGCCTCTCCTGAAACCTCCTGACATTGTCTCTTTGTTGAGGTCGTTTGCCACTGTAAGCAAAGTCGAGAAGCCCAAGGTGCGTAAGGGAGGTAGAGACTCAGAACAATCACACGATAGAGGCAGTAATGTCAGGTCCAACCTTTGCTTGCTTTTTTAGAAAGAGATAAGTGTTTTAATCAAGACAGAACTTAATGCCGTACGGACTGAGTAGGGAACTCTACAGGGATGGATTATGAATAGGGCCACTGTAGTTATGCGGCAGGAGAGGGCGAAATTAGGTGGCAGGGTTGAGTAAATTATGGAGGGGAACATATGCAGTTTAACGAGGCACATTTTGTAATAGTATTATTTCATTACTTTGACATTTTTAAACTTGTTAATACTGTCTGGGCATTGGTTGCACTTCATCAGTACACCCAACTATAGCAATAAGCAACAGAAGTGTCACCAGCCCAGCTTTGTAAAGGGCGTTCCAGTGCGCAGCAACACGTTTTCTGCATTTTTAGTAACTTTGAACCATTACAGCTAGAAGCCACATTTTTTTGGTAAATCTGCAGATGGATTCTGTGGCAAACTTGGTAAATCTATACCTATGGGAAAATTGCTGCGGCCGCACAGTTCCAGTGGCCCTGATTATGGGGTGTAAGGGGTTCTCAACAGAATGGAAACATGAAGTAATCGTGGTTAAAGTTGAGATGCAAGGCTAGTAAACTGCAGTGGAGCAGCCTCCTAGCTTTCTATAATCAGTAGGTCAGTCAGTAGCAAATGGCTGTTCAGCTCCTGTGCAGGCAGGGCCGCTTTAGGGTGGCAAGTGGTGCGGCCACAGCGGGTGTGAGAAAGTAGCCTCTTTCTAGCATGGTTACCCCCACTTTTGGCCTGTTTGTGAGTGTGTCAGTGTGTTTTTACTGTGTCAATGGGTTCCTGCTAGCCAGGACCTCAGTGCTCATAGATAAAAACCTATATGCCAGTGTGTTTTGCCTGTCTCACTGGGATCCTGCTAGCCAGGACCACAGTGCTCATAGTTTGTGGCCAATGTGTGTGTCTTTATAGTGCTTGTCTGTGTCACTGAGGCACAGCTAATCAGAACCTTAGTGCTTATGCTTTCTCTGATTTTAAATTTGTCACTGTAGGTTAGTGACTTCATTTACCAATTTCAATTGGCACACTGGACCCCCCTAATAAGTCCCTAATATATGGCACCTAGGTACCCAGGGCATTGGGGTTCCGGAGATCCATATGGGCTGCAGCATTTCTTTTGCCACCCAAAAGGAGCTCAGACAAACCCTTGCACAGGCCTGCCTTTGCAGCCTGCGTGAAATGACGCACACATTATTTCACATCCATTCTCACTGCACTTAAGTAACTTATAAGTCACCTATATGTCTAACCTTCACTTACTGAAGGTTAGGTGCAAAGTTACTAAGTGTGAGTGTACCCTTGCACTAGCAAAGGTGCCCCCACATAGTTCAGGGCCATTTCCCGGGACCTTGTGAGTGCGGGGACGCCATTACACACATGCACTACATATAGGTCAATACCTGTATGTAGCTTTACAATGGTAACTCTGAATATGGCCATGTAACATGTCGAAGATCATGGAATTGTCCCCCCATTCCAAATCTGGTATAGGGAAGCCAATTCCATGCACCATGGGGCTCCACCATGGACCCCCAGTACTGCCAAACCAGCTCTTTGAGGCTTGCACTGCAGCTACAGCTGCTGCCACCTCACAGACAGGGTTCTGCGCTCCTGGGGTCTGAGCAACTCAGTCCCAGGAAGGCAGAACAACGCATTTCCTCTGAGAGCAGGGTGTTACATCCTGTCAATTTGGAAATAGGTGTTACAGGCTGGGGTAGCCTCCCCCAGCCTCTGAAAATGCTTTGAAGAGCATAGATGGTGCCCTCCTTGCATAAGCCAGTCTACACCGGTTCAGGGCCCCCTTGTCCCCTGCTCTGGCGTGAATCTGGACAAAGGAAAGGGGAGTGACCACTCTCTTGTCCATCATCACCCTAGAGGTGGTGCCCAGAGCTCCTCCAGTGTAACCCAGACTTCAGCCATCTTGCTTTGCAAGGTGTGGGGGCACTCTGGAGGGCTCCGAGTGGCCAGTGCCAGCAGGTGATGTCAGAGAACCCTCCTGATATGTCCAAACTTGATAAGGTAGCCAATACCCCTCTCAGGGCTATTTAGGGTCTCCTGTGTGTTATCTTCAGATTCTGCTTGCAAGTTTCCTTCAGTAATCCTCTGCAACTACTACTTCATCCTCTGACCTCGGATCAACTGCAGCCTGTTCCAGGAACAGCTCTAACAGCAACAAAGAATCCACAAGGGATCATTTTCCTCTGCAACTTCAGCTACAGCCAGCAACTGCAACAGTTTCCATGGTGTGCACGCTCTGGGGACTCCCTGTCTTCATCCTGCAACAGAAGGACTGAATACATTTCTCGTGGGTTGACAGAGTCACTTCCCTGCTCACGCAGGCACATTCCAAGATGACGACCGGTACCCTTGGACTCCTCTCACAGCGACAAGTGTGCTCCTAAGGACACAGAGGGTGGACTTCATCAACACAGACTGCCCTGAGGTCCTGCTGATGCAATTTGGAGGAGGTAAAACCTTGCCTTCCCTGAGAGCGATGGTACCCCTGTGTATTGTGTCTTCTTCACCTCCTGAGGCCTCTGTGCACTATTTGCAAAATTCCTTCATGCACAGCCTGGCCTAGGTCCCCAGCACTCCATCCTGTGACGCTCAACTCACTGAGTTGTTCTGCGGAGGCATGGGACCTTCCTTTGTTGTGATGCACCAACCATGTTTTGCACCTCCTTTTTCCCTGTCTCCTGGGACTCCCGTGGGTGCTGTCTGGCATCCTGAGGGCTCTCTGAAGTGCTGAGAGCCCCCTCTTCCTCCTCACATAGAGTTGAGGCCCCCAGGTCCCTCCTGGGTCCAGCCAGCGCCATTTTGACTCAAAATGCATATTTGTCGTAACCAAGGCTTGTTGGCGACTTTCAACACAAAATCACATCTGCATCCATCTTCACGTCTTGGGGCATCATTTGCATCATGCAGGAACCCACTGGCATCTTCCTAGGGTGCATTTCTGCAGTCTTCATCTAACCAGGGACTCTTCTTTTGCACCCTCTTCTGGGTTGGCAGGGGCTCCTGTCCTTCCTGGAACTTCTTTCGACCTCTGGACTTGGTCCCCTTCTTTTGCAGGGCTTCTGGTCCAGGAATCCATCAGTTGTTGTTTGCAGAGTTGGTTGGTTACTGCAAAATCCCAATCGCGAGGTGTAGTGTTTGCTAAGGAAACTTGCAGTACTTTACTCCTGCTTATCTGGGCTCTGGGGTGGGGTAATTTACTTACCTTTACTGTATTCTTACTCTCCCAGCGATTCTGCACATAATACACTTATCTAGGGGGGAATCTGGGATTCGCATTCCACTTTCTTAGTATATGGTTTGTGTTGCCCCAGACCTATTTTCCCCCATTACATTTTATAGCATTTCCTATTGTTTGCACTGTTCTATGACTACTTACTTGTCTAATTTTGGTGTCAAGTGTATATATTGTGTATAATACTTACCTCCAGAAGGAATATTGTCTCTAAGATATTTTTAGTACTGTGTCACCCAAATAAATACCTTTATTTTTGGTAACACTGAGTATTGTCTTTACTTGTGAGTAAGTACTGTATAATTATAAGTGGTATTGCATGAGCTTTGCATGTCTCCTAGTTCAGCCTAAGCTGCTCTGCTGTAGCTACTTCTATCAGCCTAAGCTGCTAGAACACTACTACATTTCACTAATAAGGGATAACTGGACCTGGTATAAAGTGTAAGTACCCAAGGTACCCACTACAAACCAGGCCAGCCTCCTACAAGGGCTATGGAGAGATGGAGGTCACATTTACAGGGTGGTAGTGAGGGAATCCAAGGAGGTGGTCACGAGGTGGGAGGAGCCAAAAAAGGCTGTTGCACAGGGTGCCACCAGTGCTAAAAACGGCCCTGTGTGCGGAAATAGCAATGTTTGATAAGTCATCGCACCAAACTCTGCTAGCCAAAGGTTCCCAGTCAATGTGACTCAAATGTGTAGAATTAGCTGATGTGGTGAATCCTCAGGATTAACAAGCACAGCTGTACCAGTGAATGAGGCCAAGGGCGAATGAAAGTCCTGGACATAGGAGGTCTTCTCCACGGGAGGTAAAACAGCTCGAACTGGAACCAAGTGGGGAAGTTTGGGACCTACATTTACCCTGTATGTTAAGACATCAGTTGTGCATCCACTGCCTGGGTTTAGAAACCTGTTTAAAGTGGTTTCCTACCTTAGTTTATTTCCCTTTACAGTGCAGTCAGGTTCTTTGTGCAAGGTGATGGCTCCTCATAACTGGTAGTGACAATAATGGCTCCAAGCAGGAGAACCCACAACATAGGCACAATAAGTGTACAGTTATGAAGCTAGTTCTCATCAGCCTTCCAGGAAGGGCCATTCAAATGAAAACAAAGGAGCCAGACTCTCCGCAGAAACTTCTATTTCACAAGAACTGTCTTTGCTGACTTATTCCCATGCCTCCACCATTAACCAATGATCAGTAAAGACTCATCTGCATTACCTTGCTAAAAGGGGATTTCTAAAGGTAGTCCTGTCTCCATCCCTTGACACTTTTGTGTCTAGAGTTACACTCTCCCCTCAGAAAAGCAGGAAATACACTTTTTGGAACTGTTTCACAACCTATATTGTATGCACTGTCAGACCATGGGCAGTCCAAAATATATCCACTGGTAACAGTGTACACTCACACTCGCCAGGAATATGGAGTATGGCTATGACTTACCATACATTCATAAGCACTCCATGTTCACACTGGGATACCAGTGCAGGGTGTGGTCATGACACATGGGTGGAACTTTAAGAGAGCGGCCTGTAGGCATTGCGCTCATTTCCCTGAATGGCTAAAAAGGCCTGTTCAGCTATTAATCACTAAAACACAGTACGCTGCCACCATCACTTTGTGAACATGACCAGGGATGCAGATGACAGTCTTATGCCCAGTCAAGAATGGTTTTGGTTCACCTCTTTGACCTCAGACCTGGTCCTAGGCCGGCAGCATAAACACAGGAGTTTGTTTGTCCTGAGGCCAAAACAAAGTCAAAATACCTGTTTTTCATGCAATTGGGTAACAATGCAGGGTTATGCATCCTTTATCATGCATTGGGACATTCCTGTCCCAACAGGAGGGCATGAATGTTTTTAAGTTCATTGTTTAGAAGCTATCACTTTTAATTAGTGCTGTTGAGTGCAGTGATACAATCTAATGTACTAAAGTGAACCACTCCAACATTTTAAAGAAATAAAATTTTGAATTGTGAAGGGTTTTAAGCATATTGTACATGATGTCAGTTGCACAATTTACATGTCGAATATGTTGATGCCTTTTAGAGTCAATCCAGATTCTTGTCTCGGATCGCCATATTAATTTACTTGCTTCCTCCCTCTATGCAGGAGGTTGCAGTAATATTAAATAACCTCGACTCTTTGTATGGGTATTGCTTCATCTAGTCTCCCCCAAAACGTAGGACTGTTTTTGGGTCACACCTGAAGGCTGCGCGCATGTGCTGTCACTTGTTAGGTCTCACTTCAAGGCAGCACGCATGAGCTATCGCTTGGAACGATCTATTGTTTCTATTTAAAAAAAAATCTAAAAAGAGCCTTTTAGTCCACTCATTACTTACCATTTGTTGGCTTCATTGTCACTCTTGTTTCCATACATCTCGATTGGTCAACGTGTGCAGGTTTCACTTCCTCTCCGTCTCAATGAAGCACAGCCCAAGTACTGATTAGTTGCTTTATTGGTATCCATCCACTTTTCACACTGCGATTGTGGTACTTTTTAGGGTCGAGTGCGCGCAAGGGCTCTGGCCCCTATTGTAATCTCTCTGCTCTACTTTTGCCGGTTACAAGGATAATTGCACTTTTGCCGATACGTTTCACTGTTAGCAAACATCTGTTTCCTTCTCTGTGTCTCCTTCATGCTCATGGCGACCGTCGGCTCGCATATGTGAAACTGTTTTACTTTTCATTATCAGTTTATGTGGCAAGAAAAGTCCGGTTAGGAGTTTACAATGCTAATAACTCTAACTCGAGCAAATGCGAGACCCATTGCATTGCAAATGCTTGTTTTTTAATTGTCGTTGCTTGTTTCCTTTCACTCTCCCCGAATTATTTCTGGCAACACTCCATTTTCAGAACAAAAACGGGATTTTCACACCTGGTACAAGGGCAGTGAAGCAGATTCCTATCTTGTTGGTTCTGTCAGGAGATGGTTGGTAACATCCTTTTGTTCTGTGTGAATTAGAGAGAGGGTGGGATCATTGTGTACAAATCACGGGAGAAGATGAATGTCTGACAAGCCCAGGCTTGCGGGGCCAGAGGGCCCTGTGAACATGGGCCTTTGCCAGATAGCTTCAGATGGAGAGCTGAGGAGAAGGCCAGGGACACTGTGTATGTTTGTAGGGGTCTTCAATGATGTCTCAAAGAAAGGAGCCATTTCCCAGATAATTCTGACTTGCTCTTATTATGCATGAAGGAGCTTTTGTCGGACATGCGTATGAAAGGTGCACTGTCTGTGTTTGCACTTTCTTTGAGTTTGGCTTTCGACTCTTTAGGTGTTTTTCCCAGTCGATTTTAAGAAAAGCATGGTTTGGTTTTCTACCTGCATTTGTTTGTTAAAGCACATCAGGGCACAGTTTGCTTTGTAAAGAGCCTTTCCTGGCTTTCAAGTTGACCTGTCCTTTCATGTTAGAATGTTAGAAAAAGGCACAGTATCTATTTTACTGTGAAGTTCCTTAACACAGTGAGTGCATTAACTGATATCTCAAAGTCCAAATAAACAAGATTTTTAGTGCATCTGGACCAAAAGGTAAGAAAAACAAGCATTTGCACGCAATGGGTCTCGCATTTGCTGAGTTAGAGCGATTGGCGTTGTAAATTCAAAACTGGACTTTACTTGCCATGTAAATTGGTCAAACCCTGCCTCATAATTTGGTCTTTTCCTGCCACATAATTTAAGTCACCCTGCATTTAACTAAAGAACTTCCATTTACCTTCTTCTTTATCTGCACCCAAAAAGGAAAACGTTGCAAGGATGGCATCAAAGCGCAAGTGAGGAAGGTGCATTGTGCCAAACAATAATGTAGTTACTTGGAATTAAGTATCACAAATACAGAGCTGACAGCCTATATTCCGACCATGCTTGGCAAACAATCCTAGAGCTAAGGAAAATTAATGTATTTATTTACCTGTCAATTTGATTACAATGTAGTGTAGGGTGGCACTAGTCACAACCAAGAAGTGCATTGTGCTTAACAATATTATTGTAAGGCTTTGGATAGTAAATGACTAGGGTCATAAGTTAAATGTGGATTCCTTTCTTCAGTAAACAATGGTGTCCCCCTATCCTATTAATACCACTATGAGTCAAAAACTCAAGGAACAAATGCAAGATGTCGTATGATGCTACCGCCTCTGTAGTGTACCCCCTGTAGAATGCAGCAAATGTCTGTACTCTATATCTGAATAAAAAGACCATTGGCAGGATGCCTCGTTTACAAAGAAGAGCTATCAATCCACCTCTATGTGCATATTGCGGGGTGGGCAGCATGGAGCAGAAAGTCGGAATGGCCCACAAAAACAGGAGAATGGCAAACTTTTTATGAAAAAAGAATGGAATAAAGAACATATTATCAAGCGCTAAAACATTAAGTGGCATATTTATACTCTGCTTGTGCCATTTTAGCATCATTTATTTTGACGCTAAAATAGAGCAAGTCTAATGCCATATTTATACTTTGACGCTAGACATGTCTAGTGTCAAAATATTGGGCTTAGTGCCATTTCTAGGATGCGCCAACCCACCTTGCGTCAATGAGATGCAAGATAGGCGCTCCCTTCCTAGAAATTACTCTAACCCCCTACCACCATATCTATACTCCGGCGCAGATACCACGCGCAAGGAGTAGGCGGGCTCAGACAAAGGCGCTGAGCCTGCTTAGCGCCATTATCTAACGCCACAGGATAGGGAACCCCATCCCAGGTAAGCAGAGGTAAGTATTATTTTTTATTTTCAGGTGTGCCATTCGGGGCCCCTGGCATGGGGCCCCCAGCCAGGCACTGGGTCTAATGACTTTGCCCAGGGGACACTGGTCCCCTGTGCTGGCCATTGGGGGGGTGGGCATGACTCTTGTCTAAACTTAGACAGGAGTCATGTTTGTGCTGCTTGTGCGTCAGAAACTGATGCTAGGCTGGTTAGCGGCATATATTTTGCCGCTAACCAGCCTAACGTCATTTCAGGATCACTAGCGCCATACTTCCTAACGCCATCCCTGCCTGGCTAGTGTATTTTTTGTAGACACTAGCCATTCCTTAGTGCCGTCTTGCGTCATTGTATAAATATGGTGCTAAGATGGGCATTAGAAATGGCGTTAGCCGGCAGAATATTTTTGCTGCAAAACTGCATTAGTACAGTTTTGCGGGAAAAACCATAAATATGGGCCTAAGAGTGCTAACACCAGGACTTAGACAGCAGCAATGGCGCTAGCGCAAAAATGTCAGAAATCAAATAATTTGTGACAGGAACAATTACGGACATGAAGGCTGTGTTCTCTTTGTATTCTCCGTGTGCAGGGTGCAGCATGTGCAGCCACTGAGCACGTAAATCTCTGTTATAATGCGTTTATTGTGGGGAATGATGAATGGTGTCAAGGCCACACTGCCACCCTGTGCATCTGAGGACAGGAGACTTCTAAGCAGCAGTACTTGTGGGTTCTAGTGCCTAGCAGCGCGGCGTGAACTGGTGTGAAGGACAGATGGGGGCTCTGCGGGACACTGTGTGTGAAAAAAAATCCTGCCCTCCACTGTTAGTAATCCACCTTTGCAGAGGAAGGAGGGGCTAGGTCAGTGCCTTTTGTGCACTGAATTACCCCCCCACTGGACTGGGAGGGTGTGGGGTGGACAAATAACTGGGCTTTGTTACTATTTGCACTCCCGAACCAGAAATCAGATGAAGGTTCCGCTTGTTTTAGGCTCGAGGATCCAAGAGGTCTCTGTCCGAGCCACAGCCAGGGATCGCCCATATCTATGGGGCTTGCCTGTAACCCCGGTAGTGGACTGCTCTAAGCGAGAATACTAAACTAAAGTACACAAACACCCGAGGCGTAACTGTGGCAAACTGTTATGTTGTTGGATTTATAAAGCGCTTCATACCCCTCTCAAGGCACATTAATCCCCAAATAAAGGAAAGTGCAGAGCCTTCTTTTCAAACCACTTCATCCTCCATCTTGAAGCATTTTCGCGGAAAGTGTACTCCCTAGTCAAACAGGATGACTTTAGAAGCCATCCCAGAGTAATTGGATGATCATCCAACTACAATAGAAGTCATTTTCACATCATCAGACATCATCGAGCTCCTGAAGTCATATTTGATCTTGCATGCCCTTCATTTACTCCCTTTGACCTATATTTGCCACATTCACCCTGTACATCAGCTTTGCTTCCTGTCCCTCTGTTCTCCAACCTGGCCACCCACTTTCTATGCTACGTACGTGCCCCCTACGCTATACTTGTGCTCTCCATTCTTCTCATGCGCTCTCCGCCCTGTCCACTATCCCCCATTTACTCGCCAACCTGTACAGCCACTCCCCATATACACTCTTAAAAGTGTACATGTACTCTCCATCTACTTCTGTGCTCTCCATCCTTTACATTTGTGTTGCCACCGTGTACATCTGCTCACCTCCAGATGCACTCTTCACATTCCAGATGTGCTTCCCTCTCCATATTCCAGATGAGTTTCCACTCCACATGCTCTCCACCCTGTACATCCACTCTCATGTATGCTAGCACTCGCCATACTGCACATGATGTCTAGACACTACACATGCACTCTACAAAGGCATTCTCCATGCTGTACATCCGAACGCCACATCTCTTCCCCCATCTGGACATCAACTCTCCGAATCTACTTTCCACACTCCTCGTGCTATCTACGAAATACATGCTGTCTCCACAGTTTACAGGCATTTTGCATCCGTTTTATCCACTCTTCACAACTGCTACCCAACATGTGCATCCAGACTGCACATTCACTGTGTACCCTCTACATCCCCTCTCCACACCTGTTTCAACCAGTACATGTACTTTCTAACCTCCACCTGCCATCTCAATCGGGGACATTCTTTCTCCACAGTCCACATCTAGTCTGCATATGCATTGCAAATGCCTCCTTTCCACTCTACAAATTTGCTTTCCACCCATTCCATCTGCTGTGCTTCTTCACATGATATCTCCACCTGTTATGTCTTCTTCCACTCTCCATCATACACATCAGAGCTTTGTGTGTGCACTGTCCACATACAATCTTTACACTTTATGTCTGCTTTCTATTGTTGGCATGCTTTCCATGCCCTACACAGGCTCTCCATTTCATACATGCCCTCTACATTTAACTTCACACTTGATGTGCACTTACCACCCTCTATTTCTGCCCTCCTTTTGGCTCTCTCCACCCTTGCTCTAAACATATGTTAACCAACCTGTACTTCCATGTACCAATGCTGTCCGCCTACCACATGCTTTCTCCACTTTTGACATGAGC
Source organism: Pleurodeles waltl (assembly GCF_031143425.1). Taxonomy (NCBI): domain Eukaryota; kingdom Metazoa; phylum Chordata; class Amphibia; order Caudata; family Salamandridae; genus Pleurodeles; species Pleurodeles waltl. The sequence goes on from NC_090446.1 coordinate 148,156,028, forward strand.
TCTAGCTTCCACATGTGATCTCCACTTTGTATGTCTACTCTCCTCCTCCGTAAGCTGCACATGCACACTCCAACCTGCACTTACGCTCCCCTCCCATTTTATCTGCTTGCCATCCTGTAAATGTGGTCCCCTCCAGAAACACTCTGTCTTCATAGGATATGCTTTTCTTCCTCTTAATGCACACTCTACCATCAACATGCTCACCAACTTGTATAAACACTCCCCTGTTCCACTTGTAAACTCCATTTACATGTTCCCCACATCACTGCAGCATCTATGCACTCATTATTCAAAAATGTGCTGTCCACATCCACGGCTACCCCATGCACCTTCTCCACATTCAACATGCAATTTCCATCCTCTACATCTTCCCTCCACTTGCCCTTTTCACTCTGTTCTTCACAACTGTTCCCCCCAACCTGTACTACTCCAATCTACCATCTACGTGGTACATAGACCTTGCACATGTGCTCTTCCACCTGCACATACACTCTCCACTTTACACATTCACTCCACAGACCCTCTAAAGTAGAGCATATCCTCTTCATGCTCCACTACTGCTCCCCACCCTTTACATGTGTGTGTAGTCCAGCAATTTGCTCAACTCCCAATGTGCTCTGTCTCCCACCAGCTGTTGTGTACTTCCTCCAGATGTATTCTTTACTGTCCACATACTCTCCACTGTGTACATCTGCTCTACACTGTGTACATCCACTCACCCTATATTCTTCACACCAACTCACCACATCTTTAGTGCATACTCTACATCCACTCTGTTTTTCTTCTACGCTCTAAATATTTACTCTCAAAGTCCTACATCTACTCTACATCCTGTACATCAACACTCCACATCCACTCTTCACATATTCTGTTGACACATGCTGTGCTCCACTCTCAAAATTCCCTCTCTACCAGCTCTGCCAAACATCTACGTCGGCAAATTACCCTACCTCCTCTTTCAGTCTCAACCCACTACATTGTGTCTCCACCCTGTTATCCCCATAACAATAAACTGCTGACCCTCTCTATATGATCCATGTCCCATCTTTTTATTCTTACCGTCATCTGCATCCACTCTTTGCCTACAATAAGGCTCTCTATACCCACAAACATCCTCTGGCATTCTACATTTGATCTCCTCCAGCCTTCGCAAACATTCTTTTCAACTCCTTACACAGCTATCCAATTTATTCCTCCCCTCCCAAGACCAGCTCTCCATATCCATTCTCAACATCCACTTGCATTCTCCACATTTACTCCCCACACAACACTTCTAATGTCAAATACATACTCTACTGACCATTGCTGCACTGTTCCACTATCCACAGGCACTACTTGATTCAGCTCTCTTCCTTCAGTCTTAACATGTAACTTAACATACTCTGCTGTTCTAAGCTCTACCAGTACACAGTCCACAACTCCTGTTAATTGATGCTCTCCCCGTCAGCATGTTTTTCTGCATACTCTTACTACATTAATAGCCGCTTACTGCATTTAGTCAGTTTCTCAACATTCAAGCTGTACTCCACCCACTTGAATTTAAAAACTGTTCTCTTCTCACAGCTTTACAAAATGTATACCATTTACCTGTTGCCACCTGGAACATTGCATAGCTCATTAAAGGCCATTAATAAAACACTTTCAGTACTTATAGCTGCTCTTTCCATCATCACAACTCTTATCCGCTTACAGTACACATTAATGTATAGCCACTTGCACCATGTGCTTGCCACTGACATCCCAATGCAGCACCACTAACTCAAAATGCCACATAATAATATACCACCCACCAACAGGTGCATACAATGCCCTCTCCCAGTAAGAGTACCATCCACTCACAGTGCTCAGAAAACATGAAGTTCACTCCTAATCTTAAAAAATTATTTCATCCATGACTCCTCAAAATGTTCAACTGCCACAGCTGTTACCACTTAACTATCACCCCTCAGAGAAGGCCAGCAAGAGCCACAAAGAAGGATAGGTTATTGCGAGTGAGGTAAATTGGTTGAGGTCAGGGTTTTATTTCTCTGTCCCCAATTTACAAATAGTTAAAAGTGCAAATACCCATGATGAATATGCAGTACGTTGATATCCACACAGTTTTCTTGTATAGAAAACTGGCATTACTTCATTAAGAAATGTAGTAATGCCAATTCAAGGCACTGGAAACTGGTACTAATTCTTTACCTTTTAAATAGAGCATTTCCAGATATTCCTTATTTTGATCTAAATATGTTATTGGTTCATTGACATGCTCTTAATTCTGGGCCTTCACGTGCACAAAAGACTAACAGACTGATGGGGAAGCACATTAACCACTCAAAATCACTTTCATGAAGCCATCACAGTGGAATCGTACTGGAGCAAAAAATGGCTATCCAGACATCCTCAAGGTCACCGTGAACAAACACACCCTGAAACAGTCATCATGGAGTAATATAAACTCATCCGGAAGTCATCCTGAAGTAATACAAATAAATCCTCATGTATTCATGAAGTCATCTGCTTGTATTCCCAAGTTGTCCTGGAGTCATCCTGGAGTAGTTAAAGCTATTCACACATTTTTCAAGGAAGTCATCAAAACACCATCCTGGAGTAGTTTCTGTGATGACTCTGGAGTCATCTCATTTAAATATTTCGCCCTATACACATACTTCAGGATGGTTTCTGATGACTTCTCCACCTAATTACAGGAATAGCCCAGCTGAAGTCATCGAATGACTTCAGAATGACTCTAGGATGATCTTCCTGTTTGACTTGGGCTACTACCACTGCTACCAAATCTCCACACCCTAGAAAAAATGCAACCAACCAGCAACGAATGGGACAGCAGCAGTGGAAGAAGGGAACTTTTGTTAATATGTCGATGTTATTTATGTCCTAAACGATTGCTCATAAACAGAAGCCGCCCAAATCTCAGTTAAAGTACAACGTTGGAACTACGTGAACCTTGTTCGAGTCTTGGTGTCGGCTCTGCAAAAAAAAAATGCTGATCGTAAAAACCAAAAAATGAACTCATAACAAAAAATCTCTATCCAATGGTCCACCCTTGGGTGAATGCATACAGGAAGCACAGAACACGTCTAAAGGTAAAGAGAATTTTGTTGAGGTCGCTACCACCCTCTCCCAAACGTCTCTACGCCATGGTATTAGTTGCTGTTATTGGTAAGTTCTAAACTTGTGGTAAGACTATTTAGAGATTGAAAACAGACAACAAATATTAGGCAGTGTTGTCATGTGGGTTTCAGTCACATGAACAGGTGACGTTTCTGCCACATGTGTGAGAAAAATAAACGCACTTTAACTCACCCATGTGCGTGTTTTTTTCATAGGGTGAAAATGCATGTTCTGGTGTGTGCATTTTAAAACTCTTTGTTTTTTCAGAGGTTAGCAGCCCTATAAACATATCTGTTAGTGTAATGCCAATGCAGACCACTGTCAGCTTCACCCTTGTGGCTCTGGCTTCCTGTAGCCTGAGACACATCTGCCAACTAGAAAAAAACGAGTTGATTCAAAGCGCCATGGCCGCCATGAGAATGAGCGCGAAGGAGAGACTCAAAAGAAAAAAGTAGTTTGCTCACAGTAAAACATATTGGCAATCTTGAAATTATCCATGTAACAGGGTCGGTTTCCAAGGCGGTAACAAAACCACATCATGGCAGGACAAACGTAAAGCATGTAGCAATGACAACAAGGGTTTTTCTGAAAGGCAAGCCCACAATGAATGAAAGTGATGGGGGTTCGATGGGTGTGGTTATATCCCACAGAATAGAATACAACAGGTCTCAAGCTCTTGCACACTCATCCAGAGGTGTGCAACTTAATTAAAGGCAAAGTGACTGCTCAATAGAAGCGGTTGAAGTGCATTAAAAAAAGTATGATAACTGTGATGTTGCATGCAATAGGGGTAGAGTCACTGAGCACTGAGGTGAGCTCAAAGGAGGGGCTAAAAAAATAAAATAGTTTCTATGGTTTTTTGGACTTTCACTGTCAGGTAGCTTGATATAAAATAAAGTGCAGCATTTAAAAAATGTTATCATTGGGAAATGCACTATAGTACATTATGACACCTCTATTAGTTAATGCACTGCAGAGGTCAGGTTGTAACCCGAGAGCCCCAGAATTACGTCTTGGTTGCTTCAGTGGAGAAAAGTGATGTGTATTTTAAGTGCTACGAGGTCACAGCTTGTGATAGAAATCACTGTGAATCTGTAATTCATTATTTTAAACGTGCATTGCACACAGTATAAGATAGACTGCTACAAAATGTGCAAAATGTTTAACATGAAATGTAGATTTTAGTAATACCCAGAGTGTACGTAGTGTACATTTTTTTTAATTACTGCCTTTCAACACTTCCTGGTGTAATAAGTGCAATAAAAATACAGTTACAATTAAAAGCACGCAATCCACAGCCCAGTTGTTATCTCTTTGCACTACCACTCAAAAAGAATAAATCTTTGTCATCACAAGGCTTTGGGTGATTAGGCCAATTAAAGCCAGTACCGGCTCTGAAGCATCATTTACATTTGCAGATTAACTCGTACCTCACATCTGCGTTTCTTTCAGGCAAGCAGGGACCCTGGCAGGACGCTTATTTAGCTGTCTGTCTGGCTTTGGTTTCACCGCACAGGAGATTGGCTGACTGACACTTCAGCTGAGGCATTTAAACTGTCAGAATTAATCGTCCCGGGATGGTTGTCTTTTTACAGAAAGTAGGGGTACAGTGTTTTATAAATCATAAAAGTATGGGCATGTCATTCCCCTCTGATCCCTCCTACTTCGACCACTGCTCAATAGCAGTCTGTGATGTAAGGTGTTATGCTCCCTTAAAACAAGAGAGGTACACTGTTTGTCTATACCTACGTTTTTCAAATACTTTTGGGACACAATTTGTATACATCTGTGAGGTGTCCCATTTTCCTTCAAGCATGAGGGAAGTGAACACTCTTAGGGCCTCATTACAATGCCTTTGTGCCACTGTTGCGTCATTTATTTTGACGCAGCGATGGCCCTAGGAGTGCTTCACACTGTTCCAGATTTACAAACTGACGCATTGGGCCCAATGCGTCTGTTTGTAAACCCTTCTGTAGGCGTTCCCACAGGAAAATGTACAACATTTTACTGCGTCATTCTGTCACTTGACTGCGTCTGAATTTTACTGCCTGCTCAGAGCAGGCGTAAAATTGACACATGGCTTTTCTCTATGGGCACCTCCTCCCATTGCAGGAGTAGCATCATTTTCGTGATTCTAGTCCAGCAATGCATGAGCTTAGTGCCAACAGATGCATCAAAATTTGTGACGCATCTATGAAAACGTGCCATGGAGTTCTGTATTGTAAATACAGAGCAACCATGGCATTGCTAGGGGGTCGTAGGGCAACGTGAGAAATCTGACACATTGGGCTGATGCGGAGTAGTAATAAGTCATTTAGTTTTGTGGTAGTTCACCTCTGATTGCCCCGTATATACTCACTAAATTAAATTTCATTTTAATTTAATGTATGTAAACATAACAGTTTGGACCATATGGGTGGCTAAGGGCCCAGATATTGAACCACGTGGAGCTCCCGTCATGCTCCGTGGTTGAATCAGAGCCAGAGGACAGCAAGATGGCTGGTCTGTGAGTGGCACAGAGTGGCTTGGAGTGGCATTTGCAGCGTTTGTAGCCGCCAAGCGAGATTTAGGCTGCGGCTCGTGTACCTTTGCAACATTTGAAATTCCTGAATAATGCAGCACTAGTTTTTAGCCCTGGAACGCTCATTAAACTGAGCAGGGGTTGAGGAAACCAGCAGTGCTGGGCAGTGAATGGATTACGGAAGGGCTACAAATTTAAAAGCGGTACCCGCAAGCGCGTTCCCCCATTCACCATACGCGCTCGCCATAAACTCAAGCGCAATGGAGTACGTTTATGCGGGGAGATTGATCTGAGCTACATAATCTTGTAAGCCCCCCAAAATGAGTTATTGGTAGCCAAGGAGCCGAGGAGACTAACGTAGACACCACATGCTAAGCACTGAGAAGCACCTAGCATCTCTGAGAGCAAGAAAGGTCTCGTTCATTGTAACATCAAGCAGCAACTAGAGCACACACAGCTAAGTCCTTTTCAAAATACTTTAGAGGCTAGTATTTTTGCTCCTTTCCAAAAAGTGCATTGTTTCAAGAAGAATGGCCAGCAGCTTGTTTAGTATATCAGCTTGTTAAGTATATATGTTGCTTTCAAGGGGGGGGGCTTGCATTATTCAGTCTACTATAAAGCATAAAAAGAATTACGCTTCAACGTTTTAGTGCTGCAATGCTATTTAACTTCAAGGAAAGCATTTGAATTGTCAGTGTCTCAGACAACCAGTTTATCTCGCTAAGGAGGTTAAAGAGTTCTGTGCTTTTTTTTTTCACTTCCTGAGACCCCCCTTTAGCTAGATTTAGGGGCCATGCAATCTGTTGGGGGCTCAAGGTAACCCTGCAGGTGGATTGAGGAACTGGAGGGGCAGCGGAAGCGGTCTGTGTAGCACAGATGCAGCCTGTTGCACTCTAGCACATCGCCGGCGTCCTCCTGAATAACTTCCAAAGTAAACTATAAAGCGCATTACTCGAGACGCCTCATCAAAGCCTTGCACTGCTGGCAAGGCTCTGAAAGCCATCAAATTGAAGAATTTGACTCCCAAAACTGGAAGGCAAAGGTCAGGTCTCAACAAGGATGCCTTTCGCTCTACCTTCCATTCTCACTGCTGAGCATCCAAAAGAGAAGCCCTCATATCCCTTGTTTTCAATGAGCAATTCCAAGGGAGCTGAGAAAGAGAAGATTGTATCCGAATTCAATGAGTCATCAAGTAATCCATCTACCATGAGTTCAGTATTAGGCGACCCCCTTGAGAGGGATCTGTTGTATTCTTCCCCGTGCTTGGCATTGGTTAATTAAACTAACCCTATGTAGCCCTTTGCTGATTCGTCTATCGCTCCAGTAGCAAAACCACCTATCTCAACTACTTCGAAGTCACTGGCGAATCTATTGGAAAAGCCATCTGTCAAAAGCATGCTCAACAAGATTCTCAAGGAGTTACGTGATTTGAAAATCGCACAGAAAGACCATCGAGTAGATGGCACAGCTAAATGCTAGCATGTTACATCCTTCTTCTTGCGTTTCCTATGTAGAGCAGGGTTTCCAGTCTGGAAGATGCGCACAACAAGCGTGAAACTGAGGCAATACAAATTCAGGTGGAGCTCGAGGAGCTCCAACTAAAGCTTGAAGAAGCTAAAAATAGATCTAGCGCTCGAACCTAAGGTTCGTAGGAATTCCTGAAGATCTAGAAGCAACATCTACGGTGACTAAGGTGATTTCAGATCTTATCTACAAGCATATCTTTGATCTTTCCTCATAAGCCCACACAAATACAGATCTTATTATCATGCATGTTCACAGAATTCCAGCAGTAAGATCTTCAAACTCGAAACAGATCTTATTGCATGCGATAAGAACAAAAATTTTCAACTCTGGGGACAATTTCTCCTTTTGGGGTTTTTCCGATATGTCCATAGCTGCTGCCCGGTGTCTGTTGAAATACATGGGTCTTATAGACAAGTTGGCTCCGGCTGGCATTGTCCAGCTTTCAAAACTCAAGGTCCTCTATAAGGGACAGATCCACATCTTCCAAGGTGTTCAGCAGACAAGGGATTTCCTGTTGTCACTCAAGAACTAACAATGCAAATAAGGATCATTGAACTAAGCCTGAAGGCCTATGAATAATGTGGTGCACAATGCATTCTTTTTGAATTTTGTTCCTTCTCCCGCCTATCTGCTGTTTCCTCTGGGATGAAGGTTCCAGGAGTGCTATGTCAGTGCACTCCAGCTCAAGGTTTTGGATGGGGGACACAGGGGCGGAAGGTGTGTTTTGGGGTGGCGAGGCCATGATGGGTTGGGCCTTCTTAGGTGTGTGGAGGGGTGGGACACAGTGGGAGGTGAAATTCCGACTGGGAGAGGAGAAAAAGTGTAGATGGGTAAAAAAGTTATTGTTCTTATTTTCTGTGATGCCTTCAAGCAGGTTTTTCAGCTTCTGGGTTGGGCTCAGTGGAAGAGGATCTTCCAACTGTGAGTCTACTAATAGGCTTGCCAAATGATAGCTGGTCAGTCAGATAAAGCGTCTAATTTGTTGCTTTTTACAGCTCTCAGGATTGCTTCTTGTAATGCAAATGGACTCAACAATCCAAACAAGTACAGAGCCATACATCAGTGGTTAAGGGCCTCACAAGTTCAGGTAATCTTATTCCAGGAAACTCATTTTAAAGAGCAGGTAAATTCTCCAAGAACCCCTGGTTTTATTTCATATTCCTTTTTTGCATCAGCCAGTGCTGCCGTAGGGGGATTGCGGTGCTCTTACCCTGTGAATTTCAGGGAAAAGTCCACAAAGTATTTTAAGGATAGCGATTACGGTATGATATTGTACCTTGCTGCAGAATCCCAGAACATTATGTGTGCCTTTAGTAAGATCAAGGCGTTTTCTGATCTGGGAGGTTATCGGGTCAATCATTCCAAGTCTGAGGCACTACTTTTTAATAGTTGTGAATCAGTATTGCCGTGTAAAATGCAGGACAATTTCTGGGCTGTCCACCCAATCAGATGACTGGGCATTTATGTTACTCGCAATACGTCAAATCTCTACCCGATGAATTATCTTTCCACCCTTAAGAAAGCCCAAGCTCTCTTTATTAATTGGCAAAAAATCCTGTAATCGGTCCTACCGCTTTGGTCAAAATTATGATATTGCCATTGTTTCTATTTATTTTTATGACTGCAATGATCAAAGTACCCCAGAAATAAAATCTTTAAGGAAATTAATCTGATGCTTCATCAGTTTATCTGGGCTAATAAAAAAGTCTCGTACCAAGCTGTAATTACTCCAGCTGACTATTGAAGAAGATGGTCTAGCTTTACCTAATTTTAAGAAATACTACGAGGAAGCCTTTTTGGACTAGACTGCTAGTGAGGTCAGCCCAGCTTAATCTGACAGCAATTTTTATCTCAAGCAAATTTTGACCATCAGCTTTAATATCTATCTCATTGTCTTTTGTTCGCAAACTGCCACAGTGATAACCATCTAGTGGAAAGTTTACGAAAAATGTTTTTATGCAAAGTCATCCAAATTGAAGCAAATTGGCGTAAAGTCTGGGAAGGGTATTTACTTTCTAGAATTTTTTTTATTTTGCTCTACAAAGGTACCCTTTTGTCAGCGCAAATTGCGCTTTGGGCTGCTTTGCGTGATTGTGGCATTGCCTGGGTGGTACTCGGATCAGATCAGCATTCATAGTTTGTCACACAAAGTCTGCTCTACTAAGATAGTAAAACTGGGCTTTGTATCAAAAATAATGCCTTGTTCTCCAAACATTCCTTACATTGCATGTGTGCTGCACTGTAAAGTACAGATCCAGTATGTGAAATGTTATGGAATTTTTCTAGGCATAGGATTTTGTACCGGCAACAGTGCTTTATTTGTGCCTGTTGAAACCGGTGCTAAGCACCGGCACTTATTTTTGAGGGCCGGCGCTTATTGTTCTGCCTCAAGCATTTACAGCGAGCAAAAGACACATTTGGGAAAGACGGAGGAAGAGAAACACGAAAAAGCTTCACAATGGGAGAAAGCAGAAAGCTGTGAGAGTGAGCTGAAGGGTCAGGGAGGGGCTTTAAATGGATTGAAGAGGCCTGAGATGGCTTCGGGATTACGCTGCCTCAGTATTCCGTGTTAGCACTTTTTATTGCAGCAGCCTCATGTTTAAGAGGAGGGCTTTGAGCACCGGCGCGTTTTTATTTACAAATTAAGCACTGACCGGAAGGGTATGCATCAATTACAGAACTTATGAGTGACATCACTCACACACATTTGCACCATAGATCAAAGGATGTGAAAAGTGCTAGGTAGCCTATCTGTGCACCAGAGAAGGGGATGGGAGCAACAGCAGGCCATTTTAGGCATTGCCTGCAACAAAACATGCACAACATTTTGTTAGCTAAAAGATGGCGTAGAGCTTCCAATTGCTTACCACTGGTTTGCTTCATTGTCACTGCTAATGCTAGCTCCTGTTTGGTTAGTGCAAGACAGCTTCACTTCCTCTTCGTGTGATCCTCCCTCCCTGGAGCATGACCCAAGGACTGCTTCCTTTCTTTGTGAGTGCCCTTCATCTGCACACGCTTTCCAGCCCAGGCTATATTTGTTTTCAACTTTCAACACTCACCAAGAGTGCAGGTGTTTGCACCTCCCCACTCCCACTATGGGTTGTTGTTTGCCCCATCCCACCCATCCCACATTGTTGCCCCATTGCTGTTGCTTGCCTTATTTCCCCCTATATCCCTCATTGTTGCTTACCCCATTCCACCCTTCCCCAGTCGTTGCTTCCACTCAGTCATTGCTTGCCATGTACCCCTCCTTCCTCCCGCTTTGTTACATGACCTGCCATGACGCAGCCAGTGCTGACCACTTCACAGTACTTTTTTTTCCAACTTTTAGCTTTTTTCAAATGTTTAACCTATTGTTTCTCTCTCATGCTGTTGTTTCTTCCGTCATCCCCTGCCTCTCCAGCATTGTTAGACCAGTTTCCACTGCTTGCCCCGTCCCCTTTTCCCTTGTTGTTACTTGATCCGTTCCCCCTCCCCTTGTTGTTGCCTCCCTGTCCTGCTGCCTGCCTTGCCATCGCTGATTGCCCTGTCCACCACCCCCTTACTCTGTGTTTGCTGGCCCCGACCCTCACAACCCTCCCCCACGTTGTTTGCCCTGTCCATCTCTCCCCCCATTGCTGTTCAATGCATTACCTACCCCCTTCCACCCTCCCAACCTTGGCCATAAGAAGAAGTGCTATGCCACAGACAGGGGTGGCTGTGTTAAAGCACTTTTTCATTACCTTTTTATCCATGTTGCACATCAGCTGCACTTTTGTACAACATGGCTTAAACACATTGACAAAACCAGTAGCTCTAACAAAGACACGACCTATTGCCTCTGCCAATGCTTGTTAGTAAATATGGCTCTGAGCCAGTTTCTTTCCCTTGAGCAATGTAGAACAGCAATTTTGGTTGCTCTGCCCATTAATGCCAGCAGCCGTTAGCCACCAGCTAATATATTGCCTCAGGTACCTTCCATTCATAAACTGCCCCCTGTTAACATTCACTCTCTAAATGCATCTAGTCCCACAAACTAAGTACTATTAGCTCATGAAGAACGTCCACAGCCATCCATTCCAGAACTCCCTCCATTGATTTTAACTCATGAAGATAACCCAGCAGCATCAGCCACAGAACACCAACCCATAAAATTCCTCAGGTGCCTTCCATTTCATTAATTGCCCCTGGTAATGTACACTCATGAAGTGCATCTAGGCCCAGCAATTAACTCAACAACTATCAAATCAAAGACTTCCAGTTATGAATTGTTCCCAAAAACGTTGACTCTCGAAATGCACCCTGTGCCATCAATCTCACCACATCAACTCATGCAGTAAATCACTGTTCCCATTGTCACACTATATCTTCTCACCAGAAATGATAGAGTCGTTCAGGAGCTCTTCATCCTGATATAGCAGAGCACAGTCTGTAAGGCCCGAATCCCTGATCAGGTTCTCTTTGTTTTCATCAGATTCTTTGGCTGAGATCCATTTGTTATCAGAATCCAAGTCATAGCTAAGTAAGTTCTCCTTGTTACGCTCTATACTGGAGGTCCGTGACGTGCGGAAATCCACCCTCCTTTTTGGCGAAGCCCTGCTGAAGCTGGAAAAGAAAGCAAGTTGTATTAGTTATTCAGACAATGAAAATGTTTACTACACTTTTATAAAAAGTGAAGCATTGCTCATAAGTTTTGGGAAACGTTTGAATAATTCCTCATTTTCTCTTATATATTTCTATGATTTTTAAACTAAAAACAATGTGCAGTTTAAAATAGAGGTCCTCTATGTCCCCTAGATCCTGAGAAAATCCCAGCTGGTCACCTAGACCCTGCATAAATTCAGTGGGCCCTTCTCAAAATTGTCCTTCCCCTGGGCTTCAAGCTGGCTTTAATCTGGTGGTCCACAATGAAGATTCTGGATCATTGTTCAAATTCTAACTATTTCATTGTCTTTTCAGCTGAGACTGACAGCATACGGTTCAGTCGTGTAGGTGCTGAAAGTGAGGCGAACCCTTCCCACTCCAAACTGATCTGGGACTGCAGAGTAATTGCCGGTAAGGTGGCACAGTGATCTAAATGACTGCCTTGGACATCTGCAGATCCCAAGTTTGAATCAAGTAAGACAACATTGTCTTCCATCTTTTCCATGTTGGGAAATAGAATACCATCAAACTGGGCAACACAGGCACCTGTTTTCACAGCCCTTGGGAATGGTGGCTGTGCGTTGAAAAGAGGTGTGTAAAAACAAATGACTATTTTAATAAGGTCCGCAGACCCACAAGATAAGACTGGAATTTTAATCATCACTCAACCTTCTGGGTTCAAACCAGGGTTTGGAAGGAGAAGCATTACTGTTACAAATTCCGGATAAAATAAATTTGATTGGACCACACTTCCTGATGGCAGATTTCAGTCTGCAGGGAATGTCTCAATGGAATTGGACCATCTAAGTCACCTGAGTCTTTTTTCAACCAGTGTTGTGCATCACATTGTGTTTATGGCATATGTGCAACAATACTGAATGCAGAATATCAACTACTACAATTGTCAAGGTGAGCATATATAGGGAAGTGTAGATTCACTTCTTTCACCTCCTCATCTACTTACCATGAAGGTATATATCATCCTGCAATAATATTGAGCACGGGATAACAACTACACAAATGTTGGCTAGATAGATATATATCAGTAAGTATATATTTATAAAGTCTCAACCCCACACCTACTCTACATCAACTCCATATCTAGTTACGTTGAGAATAGTAAATCTACACTTCCCTGTGTATGCTTATCTTGCCAATATATTGATTGTTGATGTTCTGCAGTAGATATTGTTGCAAGAGTGATATATATAATCAAGGTAGCTCGACAAAGAGTCCAGAATAGCAAACCCATGCTTACCTATTTACACTTTTCTTGTTTATACCTGGGAATCTCAAGGAAACCACAACAATAAAGGAGGTTGTTTGCTCATCTATGGAAGCTTTACTTTGGGAGAGGAAGGCCCGTCATGTCTTGATCTACGCACCTGTCCTGCCGGTGCTTGGTGGCCAGTGCCCGATGCAGCTCCTCAATGACTCTGCTAGGAGGTAAAGGCAGGTGAATAGCAGCTAGATGAGGAGATCCCGTTGGTGTTGGGTACTGCCCTCTCATCGACTGCCCTACAGGGTCAGAACCTTTCGGAGCAGAGGGTTGGAAGATGTTAATATGTCCTGAGACTTGAGAGGAAGCCAAAATGACAGAATTCTTCAGGAGAGTGGAAGGGGGCGATTTAATGGTCACATCATCTTCTTCATTTACAACTGAAAAGGGAGAGAGACAGAAAGCAGATATCTTGCACTGGTGATAGTAAATGAAAAACTAAAAAACAATCAAGAAGAGCATGATGGGACTCTTCCAAATGCAATACACTTTTGTCAGACTGCCAATGAAATAGTTCTGGCTCAGTTTGTCAACCCATAAATTGCCAGAAAGTCCAAAATGCATGCTAAACATTTCTGCTGAAATTCAACAAAAGTAAATGTTCTGACATATACTTATTGTGGACAAAGTGATAAACGTATTAGATATTACTAGGCGGTGGGCTGAAGAATGCCACAATATTATAGGCCTATTGTTTTCAATCAAGTGGCTAGAAGAAATGTTTTGAAGCTTCAGTGAGCCATATAGTGTAAATCATCAATACCAAATACCAATATCATACTTTTTCACACCATCGTTTAAGAGCCTTTAAAAACGTAGCTATTTTTTTTGTTGAGAGCATACTATGGCCTGGATTCTCAAAGATGTCACAGAAGGCAGCATAGCAGCCAAAAATGCTGCGCTGCATTGCATGACGGGGAAAGAGCGGGAGAGCGCCATCCTCACAGACATAGGCCTCTCACCTCCCGCCTCCGTCCTGCCGGCGCTGATTTCAGATGCCGTGCACCACAGTGCTAGGATGCGTGCTTGAGTCTACCACATGTTTTGTAAAGGAAGAGTACCGCTCCTGTATGAAATACTATGGCTAGACAAGTGAAAAAACTTTTCCTACTTTGTATGTGTACTGTACAGTCCCGCACACATGCAAAGTCAGACAAGAAATGAGAAATAAAAACATTTTTCCTTTTAATGCCTGATTTTCAGCAACATTCATATTTGACACTAAACAGTGTATACTAATGTTAATAGATAGGGTTTAGCGTCAAAAAGCATAGGTGGTTGCAGGGGAATGCCCATGTACCACCTATGTAACACCCTCTTGATGCACAGTAACGCAAAGCAGCATTTCATGCTGCTTTGTGTTATTTTTGGGTCCTTCCCACCGCAAAACAAGTTTTGCACTGAAAAGTGAATCAGGAAAAAAAAATTGTGCAGGTTAGCGTCACTTTTGTGACATCAACCCAGCGAAAAATGTTTGGGAATCTCCCCCGTATGTCTTGGTCAAGCATTGTAGGAAAGGTGTTCGACAGTGAAGGGAAGTAGTTCAGAACATAAACTATGGCTACGTATGGAAAACAAATTGTAGAAAAGGTAAAAACAAAACTCTTTTAACTCTTTACCTGTTTTCAGTCATACCTCTGGACACCACTTTCAAAGGTAAATTTACTGGTAACCCTCAAGATCTTTTTAATATATCTGGATCCCCTGTACTGTTCAGTAGTTTTTTATCTAAGAACTCCCTTTTGCCAAGTGTTACCAGGCAGTCGAGTCCGCCCTAATGGCATGGCCCTACCAGGGTGGGGAGAGGAGGCCAACGTTGAAACATGACTCTACTAAGTGTGTGAGACCTCCTCTTCCATAAGGAATATCTTCACCTTACGCTGCAACTAGCATTCCTGTTACTTCCCAACTTGGGAATTTAGGGCATTGACCTAATGTAGGCAACAACCTGTATAGTATGGTGTGCCAATCCACGTTTTGTAATAAGTGACTTGTAAAACTCGGAAGACATGTAGTGGCCCATAACCTTTCCTTCTCCCTTTCGGTTTAAGAAGAGTGGCCGAATGCAGACATGAGTAAGCACAAAAGTTTGTCATTATTAGTGGACTGAAGAGTTTTAAGTTCATTGAACCCTACCTAGAATGGGAATTATACAAAGTTACAGCCTGATTTAATTTTTGGCTGATGGAGAAATGTCTGTTGGCCTGGCAGAGGACGTAACGTCCACCAAGCCAAGACAACTCCTCCAGTGAAATTTAGAAATGACCAACAATCTGGCAGTTATTTCTAAAGCCTTGGTAGGAAGTGTGGTTCCTGTCAGTGCCTTTTAAAGTTTGGTGAACAGCTCCATCAACATGACAGAGTGGTACATCAAATTGGATTTTCTTTTTGAAATCAAAGAATGAAGTGTTCCCCTCACCATGGGAGCTATCGCCAATGTCAAGGAGAGCATTTAGCAGTTTTCACTGCCCCTTACTGTCAGGGTTTTCCTGGTAGTGATGGGCTATGAAAACTGACCTCTAATACCTCCCAACTAAAGTAGGTGGGCAGAATTAGAGGTGAGCCTCTCATGGGCAGGCAGTCAGAGGGGTTTAATCATGGCGAAGACGCAGAAGTCTTCTCCGTGATTAAAGCCAAGGTCCACCTGCATTTAAATCAGACGGGCAGACCACAGTCTTGGTGATATGGATACTTCGTCACTGTTGCATCCTCCTACTTTTCAATCCAGGAGGTGACTCTCTGTCCTACATCAGCTCACTCTTCCACCACACAAGTATGCCTCTTCAGAAAGGCAGATCCTGGTCAGGAAAAACTATTTTGTACTCTTCTCCAATTTATACAAAATAGGAATCAAGAGCACTTACATACATTCGTTTTGCTAGAGAGATACAACAATTCGTATGAATACAAGCTAATCAGAAAACCACATATTTTATTGCAAAATTTGATACAAAAATTCATTACCAATACATAAACCACATTTGATTGATATCTAAGAACAAAGAAAGTGGATACATCATCTACAGCACCGGACAGAGACTCTGAGTGGAAGAAAAGCAAAGAAATGATGTGTCTGGAGATGTGACTATTTTGTATACTTTTGAATATTGTTTTATCCCAAAGATTAGCTCAGCAGATAGCAAATCTGAACTGTGTTCTAAGTCGCAGAGAGTTGCATTGCTTTGGAGGACTGACCTGGCATCCAGGAGACTAGTTTGGGTTGCGACATAGATAATACGGAGGGGCTTGGGCTCCGGCTTCGGGACTGTGGTCTTTCGTTGACTCTGTGGGGGGAGTCCGTGGTTTCACACAGGTATAAGGCTTGCGGAATCCTACTCAATGCTGGCGACGGAGTGTTGGACTCAGAGTCATCGGAGGCCGTCGAATGCTTCCTTGCTGATGGGGAGAAATTGAGGCCACAGTGAATTATACATGGACAAAATTTACATGGAAAGGATTTACAGGCAGAAGTCACGAGCTGTGGTTCAAAGACAGATTATGCTGTTCAATGAAGAAAAATAGAAAATAAAAGGCCATCTTATCAAGGAGCCATAATCCAATGATTACCAGACTCATTAGAAGCAATAGGAGACTGAAAAATAAAGGTGATTGCAATTTTGGTTTAAGTGCACACGTCAGCTTCAAAATAACAAAATGACACCCTGAAGGACAGGAAGTGAAAGGTCCTGCTATGTAATTATGACATCTTTGTAGCATGTGGCATGTCTACATGCTGGTCCCAGCCTGAGAACCGACAGCTGTGCCACATGGTGTTCTGATTAGGGGGGACTGCATCTTGGTGGAGAAAGGCAATTATTGTTTTAAAGGTCAACATTCATGGATCTGGGAACCTTGCCGCCTCAAATATGGAATATTTTATTACCTTTACCCCATTTGAAGATCTAATGATTTGTAATTTTCATTTTAAAGGCCAAACATGTGTGAGCCTCTTACAGACTGGGCAAATGACTCAAGTTCCCTTCAGCTCAGCAGATCAGCACTCTTAGGCACCCTGTGGAATTTGTAAGAAGACACGGTCAAGTCATGCCAGGAGCCAAACAGCTTGGAGTAGGAGGAGTCTTAGGAGAGAAGTGAGGCGGAGAGGCTATGCAAGCAGAACATGGCCCGGGATGTGATGGGCTTTGCTTACCAAAGGAACACCAGGGAGACAAGTAGTTGAAAGGTATTTAAGACGTTTTTTCCCTTCCCCTGGATCTGCAAAGAATTACAGATGATTCATACAGTATAGTAATGGGGATACTGAAAAATGCTCGACCAATCTATCATACTGCCTGGCAGTCTTCAGTAAATCACACTACGGAAACAGTAACCATGGTAACTTTGTGCAATTGTGATATGTTTTGATGTTATTTGTTTCACATTCGAAAATTAATACAACATTCTGGACATCTGTAGAATGTGCTTAAATACGTTGGAGATGAGGATCCAACTAATCAGAGTCCTGTGATGAAGGCTAAAAAAAAGTGCGGCAATTAGATAACTAACCCTCTCTTTAACTTTTACATCAATTTAGGGTAATGGGGTAATTTTGCATTACTTCCTGGGAACTAACAGCAGTCGGTTGCTGGTTGGAAAAGAGCCTGAAAAACACTAACATATCCGAAACAGCAGGAGCTGTGTTTACACTCACTGCCCTGCATATTTTATGGCAATTTAAATGCTTGTTCCTGTTTTCCCATGGACCTCTGGGTAGTCGGAACACTCACTTTTTACGTAACCTGGTGGCTTCAGGTGCACACACGTTGCTGTAGCGCTCTGTTCAATAGATTCAGGGCGCTGAGTAAATATGGCCTAAAGAGCCTTAGCTGTAAGATGACTTCCAACCAGCTCCTTTGCCCCCTGGCGGTATGGTACAGCAATGCCACTGTCAGCTATAAATTACTTTGCCCTAACATGTTTACATAAAATATCACTCCATTGGAGTTGATAATAGAGAATAGACACTCAGTGAGAAGACATTTGAGCAAATGATATTTAGGACAGACAATATTTCTGTAGACAATATTCTGAGCTCCACTTCCGTTGCAGATGCAGGGCAGGTTTTTGGTGCAGGATGCTGGGTCTGTATACAATTGGTGAAAAAGATGGCCCGGTTCATAGTAGAGGGGCAGAGCAAAGGACATGGGTTGGTAAGTGACCAGACCTTGGAGTATTTATTTGCAGTATTTTATATAGTGTAGAATTAGACACAGGGCATCGAAGCGCTTTACATACAACTAGTAAGGGGACATTTAACATAGATTGATGAGTGAGATGAAAGTGAGGATATATGTTAGACAGATATATTTTGTAGAGGTGGGTGGTTATGTTCTTGTATGTTCTTGCGCAAGTGTATGTGATGCAGGTTTAGTCTGCTATGATTTGACAGCGTTCCACAGCCTGGGGTGGGGCGAGAGAAATCCTGTTTGGATGATTTTCTCTTTTGATAGCTGGGATTTCCAAGACTACTGAGCTTCTGTTTGTTGTGTGCTTTGTGGAGGGCTGCAGGCCCAGAGTGCGGCACAGTGAACAAACTGTAGCATAACTAGCTGCTATAGTACGGGTCGAAGATCCCAAGCGGTCTCACGCCCCTTTATGAATTACCATCTGGGCACGAATTCTGGATCAGGGGCCACATCTCAATGGCTGGAAGGCACACTACTTCAACAGTTTCACTCGTGGATCTGGGTGGTGCCTATAAAGTCTCTGAGTCTATGGCTGGGATGCAGGTTTGACTGGAGGTTATACCATTGGCTCCTTGAGAGGTCGTTTTGAACAGTAGCTTTCATAGAACGCGTCCCTGCCACAGTTTTCACCTGACGGCTATTGTCTGAGGAGCTGCACCCCTGTGGTGTCTCTCCTTGGCTGTCTGACCTGGGGGTGTCCTTCACAGGTGGCTCAGGTGCTACCTCAGCCCCTGCCTCCACGTACATCTCTTTGGCAGTGATCCTCACCCTCTTGAATTAGGACACATTCCTGACTACTGTCTCTCCTCCATGGCGGGCGGTCACCATGGTGCCATCTAGAGTGGCCGCAGTCCACGGGGCTGGCTTACATGACGTGCAAAACTTCTATACTGGGTGGCGATCACATATTAATGCTTTAACCCAAGGGTTTAAATGACGGCTAGGTGCCCTCCTTCTTTGGTTCGCCCTATCACTGTTTTGCTTTCTCATCCTGTGTGTGCTCTCTAGATCACATTCTGGTGGTGTCCACATTAGGTAGGATGGAATTGTGTCTTGTCTTTTCCCTCTCAACATAAGTGTCCATGAGGAGCACTTTGTCATGCAGTATGCAGTACTATGGCACTCTCTAAGAAACCTGGTAAAGCTGACTTCATGGTCTGATCCCTCGTGCACCACAATTCATAGCATCTTGTTTAAGCTGTGTATGAACCCCTCAATGTCACCATTGGCTTGCGGCCACTGAGGAGTTATCCTTCGAAGACTTATACCTAGGTGTCACAGGAAGTCTTAAAATTCTCACCTTTGGAAGTGTGGGCCATTGTCTTTTCTGATCTCCTCTGGGATGCCAAAAAGTGCAAAAGCTTTCTCTAGTGTTTAGGGGATTTTGGAGAATGCCGTTGAGTCTGTCAGCTCTACTACAGGATATTTGGAGCGACTGTCTGGGACGCTGCTGAAGTCTAGGCTGATCTCCGCACACAGCATGTCACAGCATTCTTCAGTGGTCACAGGCACGAGGGCTTCAAGTCCCCTCCTCATTTGGCAGGTTAGGCAGTGCATTACCAGCCTGTCAATGACTTCTTCTAGTCCGGGGAACAATACCCTCTCCCTCATCTGGCTTTTCCTCTTGGCTGCACCTTGGTGTCTGCTTTGAGTCAGTTGGGTAACTGGCTGGGTCAGCAATGCTGGTATCACCATTGAATGTCCCCTGGATATTACTCCTTCCGGCATGGCTCTTAGCTCATTTCTGACTTTCCAGAACTGTGTCAGTCCTTCTATGTCTGGGCTGATCCGCTAATTGGCAATATTCTCCCGGTCCCTTCACATAGGGTGGTGGTGACCTTTTGGAGTACTCTATCCTCTGCTGTTGCTTGACTGATCGCCTCAAAGCTTAAGTGCCCTTGGGCATGATCCTTGGCTCACTAGTCTCAGGTGTTCCTCTGTTTAAGGGTCATCACGCCCTGGTGGGTCGCTGCTTAGCATGGGTTGCCATGAGAGGAAGTCTGAAGTGTTTCTCAACCCTTGGAGATATATGACATTGAACCAATATTTTTGTAGCTGTATTGCCCTCATTTACAAGCTCCTAGTGCCACGGGAGCATCAATTTCAGCGACGCTCTGGTGGCGCTGTTCCCTTTTCCATATTTACAAGGCAGCTCAAAGCCAATTTGCACGACTTAAAGTCCCGTTGTAAATATGGGCCACCCGATGCAGTTTTCTGCCGCACAAGGGCATGTAATGGTTGTTGCTGTGGCCGTTTCCACGCAATACCCGTTGCTTTTGAC
The DNA here is from genome assembly GCF_031143425.1 of Pleurodeles waltl. NCBI lineage: Eukaryota > Metazoa > Chordata > Amphibia > Caudata > Salamandridae > Pleurodeles > Pleurodeles waltl. Next base: position 148,176,562 of record NC_090446.1, read on the forward strand.
ACTGTCCCAGACTTATGAAAGATCGTAAACCTGAGGCAGCGTCCAAAACTACTGCCACCTCCCAGATGGTGTTAGAGTGCACAATGAGGAGAAATACTTTCGTTTGTCCTCGTTTTTGCTTTTTCTATGTGTGCTGCAGAAAGGTGTCCCTTCCTGTACATAAACAATCATTAAATAATTACGATTTGGTACTTCTATGCATTCTGCAGCACACATAGAAGTAACAAACTGTGATTATTGATTGTTTATGTGCAGGAAGGAACACATTCCTGCACATAAACAATAATTCCCTGCAATGCAGGCACCCTTGTACTATGGTGCAAGAGTGCCTGCGTTGACACTGGGCAGCTAATTTTAGCACCAGCGCTCGGGAACACACAGGGGTGTGCCGGTATTGTTGTAAATATGGAGCATCCCTGTGTTTCTGAAATGTCCGAGTGTGGCGCTGCCAAATTTGGCGCATCGCCACACTCTGACATTTCCTTGTAAATGAGGCCCTCAGTCTGAGGAAGGGGGTGCAGCGCAGTACATCTGAAAAGGAATACTAGTGATTGGGGTCAGTGACTACTTAGAAAGGCAGCTCGCACAGGTACAGGTGGAAGTGTCCACAGCCCCACTTGATGGCAAGGGCCTCTCACTCAACCTGGGCATACTTTTCTTTAGTGGGAGTAAGAGCTCTGCTGGCAAAAGCGAGGGCGCCAACTTTCTGGGTTCCACTTCTTGGGTAAGTATTGCCTCCAGCCCTACGAGGCTTACATCCATGATCAGCTCTGTCCATTTGTCTGGGTCAAAGTAGCCCATGGTAGCCTTGTCTAGCAGTACATGATTGATTTTCTTGAACAACTTGACCTCTTTGGGGTGCCCAACTCCACCAAGCATCTGCCTTCATGAGGTCTCAAAGCATCTTTGACAGAATTGCTAAGTTGGGGATGAACTAACCACAATTGGTGGCCATCACAAGGAAGCTGCATACATCTATGGCATTCCTAGGGGCAGCGGCTTGTTGAATTGCTTGTGACTTGCAGGGGTCTGCCTAAATACCATTCTTTGTAAAGACGTATCCAAAGAATTCTATCTTGGCTTCAAAGAATGACCACTTCTCGCAATGGAGCGTGGGGCCATATTCACTGAGCCACCTCAGGCTTGCTTGGAGTTGGTGGTGATGTTCGCAAATGATAGTCAAGTAGATGAGGCTGTTGTCACTGTTTATAATACCTTGAAGAGCATATAGTGTCCTTTGTATTGTGTTTTGAAAGACTTTCACTGCTGATGAGATCCCAGAATTTAGCCATTTATACTTCTGCAGCACAAGGTGGGTTAAGAAAGTGGTGATGTGTCGACAGCTCTCATCCAGTTGTAAGTGATGATACCCTGTGTTTAGCTCGAGTTTGGAAAACCACCTGGCTCAGTTGAGGTAGGCAATTATGTCATCCATGGTAGGTGTGAGGTGCCTCTTGATAGCCTTATTGAGAAGGTGCATACCAATACACAGCTGGATTTTGCCTGGTTGTCTGGGCTTTTTCCACAATCACCATCAAGGACATCCACAGAGTGGGCCCGGAGATCTTTTCAATGACATCCAGTTTTTACTAGCTTCTCCTGCTCTCATGCGACCAGGGATTATAGGTGAAAAGGCAGCCTGTGGAGTCACAAGATCACCAACTTCACTTTCTTTTTGATGTGTAGATACACCCGGAGTCCTTTGAGGCACCCCAATCCTTAGAACAGGTATAAGAATTGGCATATAATGTCCTCTGTATTCTGCATTCCATATGAAGAATACAAGGCTGAGGTCTTCAGCCGTGTGACACCCAGTGAGGGTTTCTGATTCTCCTTTAACAAGGTGAAATCTCGCTGGTGTTTTCTTATCATTGTTCTGCATCGATACACAAAGTGTCTCTACCAATGAGAGTGATTCCTGGCCTCCATATGTAAATATTTCAGTTGCAGAGGGTGACAGGATTGGTCTCGGTTTAAGATGAACGTATTGTTGGTGGTTCATCACATTCACTGATGCTCCGGTGTCAATGAGGGCCATGAAAGTTGTCCATGTTACGTGTGTCTCACACATTGGCTGTGGCCTTCTGTGTTTCTTCATGTGCTTCATAAATGGTACGAGGAAAACTTCCTCTTATTTGAGTGGTCCGTGATCTGGTGTTTCCTTTCACACGTTTGTTGTAATACTTGGCTGTGCTGCTCAATGTCATTGAGAATGAGGTGTTTAATTGCTCTCAAGGGTGTTGCTCTCCCTCTGGTCTTTTCACCTCTTGGTCAGCTTCTGCAAACCCTTGTGCAGTGGTTTATTCCTTAGGTGGGGCAGTTGGCCCTCAGATGTTCTTCCCTTTTGCAGTTCCTACAGCATCTTGATCCTGGGCTGTTTGCTGGCCTGGGAGAGGCCGTGCTGACCATGGTTGGGGGTTGAGTGCCAAGTCTATTGTGGTGGACCATGCTGTGGATAGATCATGAGACCAGGCAAGGATCAAGATGTAGCTAGGCAGATACCTAGTGCTGCAGAATAAGTCCTCTGCAGGTTACTGACCTGCATCCTGAGATGAGCTGTGCACACATCTATTTCGGCTGGTCGTTAGCGGTGCAGATGCTAGCCAGCTCCTGCGGGTGGACATAGACGTTATCAATGGATTCTCCTTTGCACTGGCGCACTTGTCGAAGTTTAGACTGCTCAAAGTCGGGACTCAGCTTAGGATCAAAGCGGGCATTCAGGGCATAATGGCTGTGTCGAAGTCATTGTCTGTACCTGGTCCTGGTAGCTGGTCAAATAGTTTGTATATTTCTTCCACTGTATAGTGAGATAATAGTGATCTCTTGAGCGCTCCATTGGTTTCTCTAGTCGTCCTGAACAGCCCACCTCCGTTTTCCACCTTTGAATAGCGCTGGTGGGGTCTGAATACTCACTGAATGCTTGCAGCGTGGCTACATACTTGTGTGGCTGGGCTGTAGGCGCTGGTGGTATTGCAGAGGCCTCCCTATTCCCTTGTGCGGTGTTGGAGTCACTGCCATGATGTGTGGCATGTCACACCGTGTGATGCTGGGGTGGTGCCAGTAGAGGTTCCTGCTGCCCCGCAGTGACAGGCAGTCCTTGCTGTATTCAGTGTGCTCTTGGGGCGATGAGCAGCACATCAATATAGTGCTTTATTTATACCCTTTGGCTGCGCCCGGCCGTGAGGGTTGTGTGTGAACTCGGGGTCAGAGATCTCCTTCAAGGCTGGGTGACTAACTACACTGTTCCTTTCTGTGGCCTTTGGAGAGATAAAGTGCCTCTTTCAGGTAGGTCTCTGGAGCTGGGGATCCCTAACTCTTCAGGGACCCCCCACAGCAGGGTCCCCATTCAGCTCAAGGCCAATGAATACCTGTGAGACATGGGAGACTTGATAGCCCCGCAAACCAGTCTGCAGTAGGGCCAGTCATTCTGCGTTATGCTACTGCTGCCATTTATTCTTTGTTTCAATGAGCATGCTCAATGAATAGGTTAGTGGAGCAGAAAGAAGCATGCTCAGAACGTGAGCCCATGTTACTCATGGACACTGCCAGCTGAAAGCTTTCTATCCACGCCCTACGGAAGGGGAAACATGAACAGGGCAATGGCCTGGCACTGTGGGTTTCTACCTTGCCCAAACCTGTCCCTGTTTGTTGCTGTTCTGGCACCTTTTTGGGATCTGTTGTGGAGACTTTGCGACTAGAAAAATGCTTTTTGGGATGTTCAAAGCCCAAATTCAGATTCACTAGCTTGTTACCGAATCGCAATTTGGGTTTTGCCATTCTGTATTAGGAAGGGGTGTGTTGAGGGCATCCCTTCCTAAAACTGAATGGTAAAGATATGTATGAATATTTTGCGACCCGAATGCAGTCGCAAAACATTCGCAGTTTACCGCCAACAGAAAGTTGGAGGTAACCCATTTGCAAATGGGAAAGGGTCCCTAAGAGACCCCTTCCCCTTTGAGAATGGTGGGAAAAATATTTTTAAACGTTTCATTTTTTTTTTTTAAACCACTCTGTTTTCCTTAAAGGAAAACGAGCCGCGTTTAAAAAAAATCCCTGTGATGGCTGCGATTCCTAATGGGTCACAAATTGCGACCTACCTCATTAACATTCATGAGGTATGTCCTTTTGCGACCCACTTGGAATCGCAAAAGAAACTGAAAATAGTTTAATTTATGTGAAATTGCGATTTTCCTAATTGTGATTCGCATGAAATCGCAAACAAGAACTCGCAGTTTCAAACTTTAGTACATGTGGCCCTCACTGCATGTTTTAGTGCAGGACACTTCAGAGTAGGTATGGTATTGGTGTTTCTCAGTATTCATCGGTCCAGTAGGCATTTTAGACAAGGTAATTTTCTTCTAATTTACAGCTGCTCTCTCCAGGCAGCGTAAGATTGTCCCTGGGGTGGCGATATCATTATAGGATAATAGCTCTTATTCAGTTTAGCAGAAAGAGCCCCGGGGGCATCTGGGCAACAATACCCACCTCAAGTAAGTGACACCCCAGTCAGGATACCCACCAAGTGGGAAAGGGTGTCTACTGTTTGAATCTGTAGAGTACCCAATCAGCTTCTGTGTAGATCTCAAGCGATGCTCATTGGCAGGAACCGGCGTTCTTACTACTATGTCATCCCAGGCATTGGCCAACAGAGGAGTAGGGAGAGGCCAAGGATTGAATGGTTAAAGAAACTCCTTAATATCCTTGTAATCCTTGTAACAATGTGCCCTCTGGGGAGTGACAGGGTAGGGCAGGATGGGGACCTAATCAGCCAAGTTTACATACTCATGTCAAATATTACAGTCACTGTACATATTTCACAGTGAATATTTCCAGCTCGATGTGGATGGAGATATATGTCTCTCTTCTGGAGCTGAACAACACTTCACCATCATAAACATATTTAAACTTATATTAAGGCTCCTAGGAAATAATCCTTCTAATATGTGCTCTTCCTTGTGAGACATGGAGTTATAAGGTAATGTTTTGCGCATGCGCTCGCAAGGCGCATAGCTGTGCAAGGGTTGTATTGATTTACCCAGCATTAAAAAGTTCGCAGGCGCAGCGCAAACTACCCAGAGCCACCGTGCGCTTGTGGCAACCCTCAGTACATCTTGGCACAGTTGTCTCTTGGCTCACAGGACTCAGTGCACTGGATAATACATGAACAGCTGGAAGGGGCAGAATATTTAATGGCGTACCTCTGACTGCCAGGGGTTGCTTTGTGCCACGTTTGAACAGAATTTCCCTCTTCTTCATTCTTTGCAGCAAAGTCTGAAATCTGTTGACTTTATCTGGAAAACACTGGTCCTCAAATGTCTTCGGGAAACAATGAAAAACCTGAAAACTTGTGTTTTTTCAACAAACAACTTTTTTTCTTTTTATACTCACCTCCTGGACCTCAGTGCTAGGACGCCTTTTTTGAGATAACAATGCGCTTTATAAGTATCATTCATCCATTCATTCATTCATGTGCCCCTCTGATGGAGAAATTTGCAACTCCCTGCAGAGAACACCTTCGAGCTTTAATGAATTGTACTAAAGACACCGGCCCAAAGTCTGCAAAGAATGCCTGCAGGTGTCTTCAACAATGTGCACATAAGTATGACCAAAGAAATGTATAGATTTAAGCATAGTGATGAGCAAGTGAAGAGAGTACTTCCGGCAGTACCTGCGTCATCCCGCTCCTCTGATTGGTCCTCGCCCAGTGAAGTCAGACTGCTGGCTCCCGTGGCTGTTTCCCTTCCCTGTGGCATCTCCTCCGAGGTACATGCCTGGCATATGGGGGGTGAAAGGTCACTGTGCATTGCTCTTGAGTCACCATCAGCAGTATATGCTTTGCCTTCAGCATCTAAAACATCACGTCATTTAACCTTCGTTAAAACCATCAACAGTATGATCCTCGCTGTCACCATGGTAAATGTCACGTGATCAGTTAAAAACGTGAATGAACAAACTCACAGTACAGAGCTGTGGCTTCCCGAGGAGCACCCCCTGCAGTACAGTTATTATTGAAACATGAGTCGGTTTTCAAGAAGCTATCGTGAGGCGGCCAGTCTAGGGTAGAAAGCTGCTCTAGAAAGATATGGTTCCCAATTTGCTTAGTATCACCTATAGGCAGGGCCTGTGGAATTATGCGGCATGGGAGGACTAAAGTACGAAGCAGGGTGGACTAAATTGTGAGGCAAGAAAAGGCAAACGATGAGGCCTAATACGATGCATTTGGCGATACAAGTACTTGATTAGTTTGCCATTTTTACACGTTAACATTGTCTGCGAAAAGGCTTCACGTCATTGGCATCTGTGTAACGCCAAAAAAACAGCACTAAGAAACTCCAATTTGAAAAGTCAAGCTTTGTGAAGAGGCTTCCCCCGCGCAGCCACAGGTGCTGCTGCATTCTTAGTAACTTTTGAGCCGTTTAAGCTGGAATTTTTTTTTGTCAAAATCTGCAGGTTACACATCTGATGATGGGTTATGTGGCAAATGCGGTATATCTGTAGTTATGCGGAGCATAGCAACTGCAGAATCGCATAATTCCAGTGGCCCTTCCTACAGGCCATACCGCGAACAACAGTCACAAACTACTGCCTCTTATTTGACTGAGCCACTTTAGGTGCTACACTTCTTTATATGCCCTGTGCCCCTTTAGGTGCCCTGTGCCTCTGTATGTGCAGTGAGGCCCTCTAGGTGCCCTATGCCCATCCTCATGCCCTGTGCTCCTTTGTGTTCTCGGTGATTCTGGAAGGCTGCCTCTGCCTCTTTACGGTCACTGAGCTCTTCAATGTGCCCTCTGTGACTGTGTGCTTACTGTACCCCTCGGAGCAGATCCCTTTCTATGTATCTTTTACCATTCTATGTATTCCTATATGTGCCATGAGCTCCTCCTGGTGTTGTGTGTCCACCTATGTTCCCTGTGCCCTGTTTATGTGCACAATGAAGCACTATTTTTTCTGTGCCTGTCTTTGTGCCAGGTGGCCCTCCTTGAGCCCTCCACCCCTTCCTGCTCCTTCTATGTGCCGGGTAGGTCTATATGTACGCCTATGCACCTTCTCTATGTGTACTGTGCAGCACCAAGTGCCCCTCTATGTGCTCTGTGCCACTCTTTGTGCCCTGCCACCAGTTTTCTGACACCCCCTAAGTACCCTTTGTCCCTTTTGTTTTTGATGATCCTCTATATGTGCATTGTGCCTCTGTATGTGCCCACATCTGCTATGTTCCCCTCTATGTTCCATCTGCCACTTCCAACATGGCCTGTTGGCCTCCCCACGACCTGCGCAGCAAATGTGCCTTGTGTCTCTTGTGCTCTGAGTCCCTCAGTGCCCCGTGGCCATCCCAGGGTCCTTTTCTCTTCTATGTGCCCTGCACGTCTATATGTGCCCTGTGTCCCTTACCGCTGCCCTGTGCCTCTCTATGTTCCCTGTACCTCTCTAAATACCGTGTTTTCTATGTGCCCCTGTGTGCTCGCGCTCTTTATGCGCTATGTTCCCTGTGCTTCTCTATGTCTCCTCTCTTAGCAGAGGCACAGCTTCAGTGGGGTGATTGGCGTGTTACACCACCCTAATAAATGTCTTTTCTGATGAATAGTTGGGTATGGTAGCTTTCAGTCAGGTATGGTGGCGTGTCTTTCGGATTTCACCTAGGATTTCTGCACACACCCTCTGCCAAAACACACACACACTCTCCTCTCTGTTTTGAAAGCACTAAAAATGTTCCTTAGTTTACAAAATATTGCGTTTCTCTCACTTAGTACTCCTACCAATCTGTATACCTCTCCCTCTCCACCGCCTCTTAAACCCCTCTCGTGCGTCCTGCTTGTCGTATAATGTATTTAGACATTATATGCCAACGTGACTGTCGGGAAATCTGAAGCTCACCCCCACCCCCCACAAATCTTACTGACTAAGCTACGCCCCTGCTCTTAGCTCTCTGCCCGTTCCTATATCCTTTGCTCGTCGGTGTGCCCTATATCTTTGAAAGTGTCTGGTGCCTCTTGATGTGGCCAGTGGCTCTCTATGTGCACTGTGCAGCACAATCTGCCCCACTATGTATCCTGTGCCTTTGTTATCTTTGTGTCTGTATGTGCTCTGAGCCTCTATATGTGTCCTGAGCCTCTCAGCGCGCCCTCAACTGCACTGCGAGCCAGATGTACTAAGTGATACTTTTGGTCACAAACCCAGCGATTCCCAATATCACAGTACTTGCGACTGCAAACTCCCATTTTCTAGTGTAGTATCTCCATTTTGGAATTTTGAAAAGTGTTTCTAAATTGTAAAATGGGCTTACCAATACCGAATTACAGTTTGGAAGGGGCATGTAATGGATGTTCCTTCCATGGCAATACCACTGACCTGGTCAGAGAACTTCTCTGCCTCCCGTAGCTCCACCTGTAAGTAGGGCCCTCATTCCTCTGAACTCCTGACCCCTGTCAGGAGTTCGAGGCCCTCCTCCAACCACAGGCTTCTGCCTGCATCTCATCCCTTGTGTCTAGTGGGAGAGCTCTGCTTTCCTACTAGACTGCCCTCTGCCTCTCTCCTCCTTTTCTCTGCTTCGCTCTCTCTGTGCTCTCTCTTCCGTGTCTGCCCCCTCTGTGCCCCTTTTTGCTGTTCGCTCTCCACAGTGCTCCTTTTCCTCCTTCTCCTTTTTTGCCTTTTGATCTTTGACTTTTTCGTCACTCCCCTGCCGCTAATGCCCCTACGGCACCGCCCCCTCCTCTCTCTCACACTGTACTCCCGCTGCTGCTGCCCCCGCGGCCTGCCCCCTTTTTCATGCTGTTTTTGCCCCCGCTCCTGCATCCCAGCTGTCCTCTCCCCCCCCTACTAAATGGCGGCCGCACCGAAGGCGCGCCTAAGGCAAGCCCGTCTGCGCCCATCTGCACCTGGGCTGTGCCCAGTGCTGGAACACCTGGTTCTCGTCCCCCCAGCGCCGCTACACCCATCTCCGCTGGGACGCCACCGCCCTCCACTCACTCAACACCGACCGCTCTTCCACCTGCCATCAAGCCACCCCGCAGCTCACCCGCAGACCCTTCTCCTGCCGGAACTGCACCTTCACCAGCCTCCACGCTAACGACCCACCCACCAAGGCAGGACACAACCATCTCAGATGCATCCTACTCACCACCCTCTCCATTCACAAACATGCAGTTGAACTTGAAATCTACTCGACTCAGCCTCCCCAGACGTCGCCTTCCTGACTGAGACCTGGATGAACCCCTCCTCAGCACCCGACATCACCATAGCCATCCCAGACGGCTACAAGATCACCCGCAAGGACCGCACCAACAGACCAGGAGGCATTGCTATCATCTACAAGAATACCCTCAGAGTCACGACCAGTGCCAATGACACCCTCAGCTCCGCTGAACACTTTCACTTCCAGATCTACACCAACCCTAAATCCACCCTCAGAGGGACCCACGTTTACAGACCCTCCGGCCCCCGACAGCAGTTCAGCGACTCCATCACCGACATCATCAGCACGCATGCTCTCGCATCCACAGACTACATACTCCTCGGGGACTTGAACTTCCACCTCGAGAACACCAACGACAACAACTCTACCACTCTGCTTGCCAACCTCGGCCTCAAGCAGCTCATCACGACTCCCACCCACTCCGCAGGACCCGCGCTTGCCACCAAACACATCTCCTTCAGCCACACCACTTAACTCCACTGGACCGACCACCGCTGCATCCACTTCTCCTTCGAGAAACCCACGACACACCATCACCAACAATCTATCACCTTCAATGGATTCCCCACCGCAGATGGAACAAGGTCACCGAAGACCAACTGATCACTACCCTCTCCCGGAACCCACCTAGAGACACTACTGACACTGATACAGCAGCCCGCAACCTCAGGCAATGGATCGACGACTGTGCCAACATTCTCGCCCTGATCAAGAAACCTTCTAACAGACCCACCGACAGAAAGGTCTTCTGGTTCACCGAATCCAAGCAAACATGCCGAAAACTCGAAAAGAAGTGCCGCCAAGATCAGACACGAGACAATCACACAGCCTTCAGGAATACCATCCACAGACACCACCAACTCATCCGATCCGCCAAGAGAACAGCCTTCAAAGAACACATCGACAACAACGCACACAGTTGTAAGGAGCTCTTCAACATCGTGAAGGAGCTCTCCAACCCCAGCTCCAATGTCAACGCCATCCCGCCATCACAAGACCTCTGAGACTTCCTAACCACCTTCTTCTACCGCAAGATTGCAGACATCCATGGCAGCTTCAGTATTCAGTCCCCCCCACCAACCACCGACACCTCAGACTCACCACCCACCAGCCTCCTACTCTCCTGGACCCACGTCAATGACAACAACACCATCAAAATCATGAACCCACTCCAGCTCACTATCCGACCACTGCCCTCACCACATCTTCAACAAAGCAAGCTCCATCATCGCACCCCAACTCCAGAAGATGATCAACTGTTCCTTCGAGACCGTCACCTTCCCGGAGAGCTGGAAACACGCTGAGATCAACACCCTCCTCAAGAAACCCAAGGCGGACGTAAAGGACCTCAAGAACTTCCAGCCCATCTCCCTGCTCCCCATCCCAGCAAAAGTCATAGAGAAAATTGTCAACAAACAACTGACCCATTTCCTCGAAGAGAAAAACACTCTGGACCCATCCCAATCCGGATTCTGCAGCAACCACAGTACCGAAACCACCCTCATCGCCGCCACCAATGACATCAGTACCATACTTGACAACGGCGAAGCCGCGGCCCTCATCCTCCTGGACCTCTCAGCCGTGTTCAACACCGTTTGCCACCACACCATGCACACACACCTCAATGATGCAGGAATCCGTGACAGAGCCCTGGACTAGATCACCTCCTTCCTCACCGGCAGAACTCAGACAATCCGCCTCCCTCCATTCTGCTCCAAAGCCACCAGAATCATCTGCGGCGCACCCAAGAAATCGTCCCTCAGCCCGACCCTCTTTAACGTCTACATTGCTCCGTTCGCTAACATCGCCCGATCGCACCACCTCAACATCGTCTCATACGCCAATGACACCCAGCTGATCCTCTCCCTCACCAAGGACCCCACCATCGGCAAGACCAACCTCCACGAAGGAATGAAGGCCATTGTCGAATGAATGGAGAACAGCAGCCGGAAACTGAATTCCCACAAGACTGAGGTCCTCATCTTCAGCTCCACCCCCTCCGCATGGGACAACTCCTGGTGGCCTGCAACACTGGGAACCGCACCAACACCCACCGACCACGCATGCAACCTGGGATTCATCCTGGACTCATCACTATCAATGACCCAGCAAGTCAACACCATATTCACCTCCTGCTTCAACACCCTCCGCATGCTCCGTGAGATCTACAAATGGATCCCCACTGAAACCAGAAGGACAGTCACCCAAGCCCTTGTAAGCAGCAAATTGGACTACGGCAATGCCCTCTACACAGGAACCACGGCTAAGCTCCAAAAAAGACTGCAAAGCATACAGAATGCCTCTGCACGCCTTATCCCGGACATCTCCTGCCACTGCCACATCACAGTCCGCCTGAGAGACCTACACTGGCTCCCCGTCAACACGAGAATCACGTTTAAACTCCTCACCCACGCTCACAAGGCACTGCACAACACTGGACCAGAATGCCTCAACAGATGCCTCTCCTTCTACACCTCGACCAACAGCTTCTCTCCGCCGACCTTGCCCTCGCCACCGTCCCATGCATCCACAGAAGGACCGCGGGGGCAGATCGTTCTCCCACCTTGTGCCAAGACATGGATCACTCTTCCCACCCACCTGCATCAGACACAGGACCTACTTACCTTTAGGAGACATCTCAAGACATGGCTGTTCGAGCAGTAGCAGCCCCCACCCTCCCCTCAAAGCCTAGAGACCCTCACAGGTGAGTAGTGCGCTTTACAGATACTCTGATTCATTGATTGATATTCTGACGCAGTCCGGTATTAATTGTTAGCTACAGCAATTTCACCCGCAAACCATTGATCATCCCAAGATAGGGTGGTAATTGATTTTCAAAGAGGAAGAACTTCCATTTGGGCCTGTTCCCTTTTGTGAACCAGGGTAGCAGCTCCAGAGCAAATAGACAGTGGTTCAGGGGAACATTGCCTGCTCTCACTGAAGGTTTCCAAAACCAATTTTGTTTAAACAACCCCAGTTCCTTTAAGGAATGTAGTCATAGGCATGGTGGTCTTGTGTCCCTTGCAGATCACCATCCGTACGATTATATCCACTCTCAGAGGGTTGCATATTGTGACCTGCCTAATGAGTATTGATTAGATAGGTCTTTTTGTGACACCCTGGGACTCCTCATTTTGAAAAAAAAAAGAAAAATTACTTATTAGTACATAGGTTAGATTGCAAAATAAAATACTGGTCCCAAAATGTTGGTGATTTTTTTGTGACCACTTTTGTGACTAGTCTGTCAGTACAGCAGGCTCCTTACGCAGCAGCAGCTGCCGCAAATCTCAAGGGGGGTAGAGGGCTGACGCGGAAGGGTGTTAAACAAAAAAAATCATGAAAAAATTAAAAAATGTACCTTTTTCGGGTTCTGCCGACTCCTGCAGCCTCCTACCGCCTCGCTTCTCTTCTTCTGCTGTTCCAACATTTCCTGGGACACCAGCACAGGCTCCCCAGCAATCCTGTTGCTGCTTTCATGCAAAACCTAGCATGAAAGCAGTTGTCAGGATTGGTCTGAGTAGCAATTGACTGCTGCTCAGACACAGCCCTGGGGTCTGTGCAGTTTCTCCAGCCCAGCTGTTAAGCACAGCTGGGCTGGAGAAACTTAAGTACGCATGAGACAGCCGGCCAAACACACATGCACACTTAGGTGCACTCTCCCTTCCTCCCCCACCTCCTGTGGCCCAGCCCCGCCCCTCCCTGTACTGCTGGCTGAGCCAGCAGATGAAAAATAAAATGATAGTGCAACTATTGTTTTATTTTTCATCTCCTGGTTCTTGGCAGTCATTGCAGAGGAACCACCCCTGTCCTCACCTGTTGTACATCTCTATGTGGCCTGTGTCCCACAATGCACCCTATACTTCTGTATATTGCTCGAGTTCGTCTACATGCCCTGTGCATTCTTATATGTGGCCCTCTATGATCCATATCCATCTCAATATGTCTTGTTCCTCTGTAACATGTTCAGCGCTGTATACAAGTGACACTCTATGGGCCCTGTGCTCTGTTACGTGCCCTTTGCCATCCCAGTGGACTATGTTCTCTGTGTTTTTTAATATGCTCATTGCCACACTGCTCTGAACTCTTCTATGCGCTGCATTCCCTCAATCTGTCATGGGCCTGTTCATGTTCCCTGTGCATGTGCAGTGTGCCTTTGTATGTGCCTGTACTCTGCCATTTACCTTGTGATCTTTTATGCGCCATGTAACTTTCAATAAGCCTTCTCCCCCCTTTGTGCCCTCTCCCCTCTCCGTATCATGTGCCCTTCTATGTGCTCTGTGTCTTTGTGTGCACCCTGTGCATCACAAGTCCTGGACCTCTATGTGTGCCTTGTGCACTTTTTCCTCCCTATGTCTCTCTACACGTCCTGTACCTCCTTATGTGTTGTGTGACATTCTAGGTGTCTTCCCATGTGTCCCAAGATTCTCAGTGGGCCCTGTGCCCGGTACCTCTTCTTATGCACTGCGCTGTTCTATATGGTGTGTGCCCCTCTATGTGCCCGGAGGGCTCCTCAGTGGCCTATGCCTATATATGTTTTGTGTGCCACACTTCATGCCCTGCAGCTTTCTTTGGGCTTTGTGTTTATCTGTGTGGTTCTCTGTGTGCACTGATTGTCTCCATGTGTCCTGTACTTCTCTATGTGTCTGCTCATATCTTTGTATCCTGTGTCTCGCTACATGCCTGAGCCTGTCTCGGTGCATCACGGACTTCTAGGTGCCTTGTACCGAACTCATTTCTCTGTGCACTCTCCATGTGCCCTTTGCCCTTCTTTGGTTCCTATGCATCTCTGTGTGCCCTGTACATCTCTATGTATGTGACTCTCAATCTGCTATGTGCCCTTCAATGTGACTTGCACCTTTCCCCATGCCCGGTGCCTCTCCACGTGTGTGTCCAACAAGGTGCCCTTTTAAGCGCCTTTGTATCTCTCCTTGCCCTTAGCCCAACAATGTACCTTGTGTCTTTCTACGTGCCCTCTGCCGCTCTCTCTGCACAGCGTCGTTCTTTGTGCCCTTCAATGCGGCCTCTGCTCTTCTTCAGGAATTGCGCCTTTCTGAGCACCTTGTGGCTCTCTGTGTGCCCTGTGCATAGGTTGGTGGCCTGTGCTTCTCTCGTGTCATGTGGCCTTCAATGCACCGTATGCCCACCCATTTGCTTTGTGCTCTTTGATTCCATGAGTCCTTCAGTGTGCATGTGTGCTCTTCTACGTGCTCTGTGTCTGTTTCTACCCTGTGCATTTCAGACCCTGTGCCCCTACGTGTCCCTTGTTCCTTTCTTTATGCCCCGTGTCTCTCTATATATGTCAGGGGCCGTTCTTGTGCCCTCTGCCGTTCTATTTATCCCGTTCCTCTCTATGTGCCACATGTGACCTACGCCGCTCAATGTGCCCAGAGTTTCTTTATGTTCTCTGTGCCCTGTTGATGGTCGTTGCTTCTCTGTGCCTTGTGCCACGGTATTTGCCATGTTCCTCTCAAAGTAGCCTGCACCTTCTTGGCGTGTGTCTCTCTTTGTGCCCTGTGCCAATCTGGATGTTCTATGTCCCACATATGTGTCTTCTGTCTCCCTCTATGCCTGTTCCCCTCTTTGTGCCCTGCGCTATTCTACATGCCCTACGCCCCTCTTTGCACCCATACCTATCTATGTGCCCTCTGCTCCTCGATCTGCCCTGTGCCCCTCCATGAGCCTTTTGCCACTCCCTGTGCCCTGTACCTCTCTATAAGTACTGTAGGTTTCTATATGCCTTGTGCCTCCCTGTTCCACAATGTGCCCTTCGATGTGACCTTTGCCTCTCTGTGTGCCATGTAACTCACTATGTGCCTTGTGCCTTCCTATGTGACCCGTGCCTGTCTCTCCATGTGATCTGTGCTCAGTCTCTCTGTGCACCTCATGCCTTCCTATGTGACGTGTGCCTCTATATGTGACGTGTGCCTCTCTATGTAACGTGTGCCTCTCTCTTTCCACTGTGCCATCTATGCCTCTCTCTCTCCATGTGATCTGTGCTCAGTCTCTCTGTGCACCTCATGCCTCTCTATGCACCTCATGCCTCTCTATGTCTCTATTCACATCATGCCTCTCTATGTAACGTGTGCCTCTCTCTTTCCACTGTGCCATCTAAGCCTCTCTCTCTCCATGTGATCTGTGCTCAGTCTCTCTGTGCACCTCATGCCTCTCTATGTCTCTATGCACCTCATGCCTCTCTATGTCTCTATGCACCTCATGCCTCTCTGTCTCTATGCACCTCATGCCTCTCCATGTCTCTATGCACCTCATGCCTCTCCATGCACCTAACGCCTCTCTATGTCTCTATGCACCTCATGCCCCTCTATTTCTCTATGCACCTCATGCCTCTCTATGTAACGTGTGCCTCTCTCTTTCCACTGTGCCATCTACGCCTCCCTCTCTCCATGTGATTTGTCTCCAGTCTCTATACACCTCATGCCCCTCTATGTCTCTAAGCACCTCATGCCTCTCTATGTAACCTGTGCCTCTCACGTTCCACTGTGCCATCTAAGCCTCTCTCTCTCCATGTGATCTGTCTCCAGTCTCTATTCACCTCATGCCCCTCTATGTTTCCATGCACCCCATGCCCCTCTGTGTCTCTATGCACCTCGTGCCTCTCTATGTAACGTGTGCCTCTCTCGTTTCACTGTGCCATCTACGCCTCTCTCTCTCCATGTGATCTGTGCTCAGTCTCTCTGTGCACCTCATGCCTCTCTATGTCTCTATCCACCGCATGCCTCTCTATGTGTCTATGCACCTCATGCCCCTCTATGTCTCTATGCACCTCATGCCTCTCTATGTCTCTATGCTCCGCATGCCTCTCTATGTCTCTATGCAACGCATGCCTCTCTATGTCTCTGTGCACCTCATGCCTCTCTATGTGTCTATGCACCTCATGCCCCTCTATGTCTCTATGCACCTCATGCCTCTCTATGTCTCTATGCACCGCATGACTCTCTATGTGTCTATGCACCTCATGCCCCTCTATGTCTCTATGCACCTCATGCCTCTCTATGTCTCTATGCTCCGCATGCCTCTCTATGTCTCTATGCAACGCATACCTCTCTATGTCTCTGTGCACCTCATGCCTCTCTATGTAACGGTTGCTCTTCGTGATGCCCTCAGCTTCTCTATGTGGCTTGTGCCGCACAATGGTCCTAATGCCTGACACACGTTTGCGGATGCAAACTCTGCAATTTGCAAAATCCCAGGTTTTATGACAGTGAAATACCGGTGTTCGATATGCTAAAATCCTTTTTCTGAATCAGAAATGTCTTTGCAGCTTGAAAAAGGGGTTCTGTGTCTCTTCCTGATTCTGAGCCACGGTGCTCTTTATCAACGGTTTCTGACTAAAAGGATGGTAGCAAACCACTTATTAGGTAGCAGGACCTGAGTTGAGGTGATGTCTGATTTGCAAAGAGGAGACATCCCAATGGGACAGCGTCCCGCTTCTAACTCCTTTTGGGCAGCCCCTGGGAGCAGACAGTGGCCCTGAGGCCTGCAACATGCTCGCCCCATTGTCTCCCCAGATGGAGAACTGTTTTTAAAAACCCTTTTTAAAAGCAGCTGGGGTCCCTTTAAGGTCATTAGCTTCTGCAGGATGGGGATCAGCAGTCCCTTTCAGGCCCCATCCCTGCGTTCATAGCCAGTTGTAGGAGGCTGAGTGGCGGGACCGCCTCAGTTAATATCCACCAGGCGAGTCATTTTACATCCCTCTGCGACTGTCCATTTGCGACGTGTCTTACTAGTGCATTGGCTGCCTTACAAATGGCAGGCAAGTCACACAAAGTCCGTGCACAACTTGCACACACTGCTTGCAGCCTCCCTGTACGTCAGGCCTTGTGAATTCAAAGCTTCCGTCAATTTTTCTGAAAAACAAGTAATACAACTCTACGCCGAGCATTCGGGTAGTCATTTTAATTTTGAAGGTTCATACATGCAGGGACACTGTTCAGGATTAAAGAAAAGGCTTCAGTGACAAAGACAAAAACATCAATGGTGTTTGTCAGAGGTCACTGAAGGACTCAGGGAATTATCTAAGAGACTGAACTTGAGTCGGTGAGGTTTGTACACTATCCACACTCCATAGCTTGACGTAGTATTTTAAACACCACACATCTGGTTTCCTGGCTTATATATCTTGGGGGAGGGGTATGGCTTATCTGGACTTAGAAACGGCCAGTCTGTTTGCCTGAAGCACAGTATGAGCCTGGTTGCACTTTATGGGCACTTGTCTACTCTGCGACCCCTGCCACTGTGTGACCTGTGCTGTCCGCATGTCCCGGACCACCCTATGGTGCCTGTGAGCCATACTGCCTCTGAGGAGGCCTCCGAGAGGCACTGAAGATGTGGTCTGAACACTGCACACTTTCCAGAAATCTAATATGCTACTTTTAATACCAAGCTTCGAGCTACTCTGAGACCATCACCTCTGGACACACTGTTTCTTCTCTCCAATTCTGAAATATACTTTTATGTCTAGACATGAAACTGGCAATGCAAGGTAGGAGAGACTGGTGGGTGCCGGTGTTTTAACTGAGCTTCTTTTTATATCCGAAGCTTAAAATTGGAGGGCAGGCATACAACTATGCCAAATATTTGAGAACAGGGTAATTTACTTTTCCTATTCCATGCTTCGAATATCTGGGAAAAGAGTAGTCTTGTATGGACTTGCCGTAGTTTTAGCAGGTAGAGAGGGTGAAGACAGACATGTCAGTGCCCATGCATGTAGCAAACCTGCTTGATCATCAGAAATGTAGGGCATCCAAGGGCCAAACTTGGGCACCCAAACCTCCATCTCAAAAGCCTTAAACAGATGTGAGGGTTCTTGGGATAGGGTGACCAAACGTCTCTGATTTCTTCGGTCAGTCTCGGGTGTTCAGAGGGCTGTCCTGGTATCCTAACACTGTACTTAATTTTAAATACTGGTCACGGTTTTTGGGACAAGTGTAGGCTCGTTCTGCAAAGCACAATGCAACATATGGGGGCCTCTGACAGGGATGTAGCTTCAGTTGGCTGGTACAACCCCTAATAGATGTATTTTCTGACAAACAGGTGGGTACAGGTGTTTTAAGTCAGGTATGATGAGGTGTCGGTCAGATTTCACCAGGAAGTTTTACATAAATACAGACAACAATCACATACTCTCTCCCTCTCTGTTTTGAAAGTCATCAAAAATTTTGGCTATTTTACAAAATATTTTATTTTCTCTCACTTACCACCCCGTCAAACCACATTAGTCTCCCTTTCCAATGGCCTTTTACCCCTTCTCATGTGTCCTTCTTGTCATATTTGTTGGAAAATCTAAAGCTCACTCTGCCTCCCACCAGCCTAATCTTACTGCCCAGGCTATGGCCCTGGCCTCTGACGAGTGCGGTAACTCGGGTAATTTATCATCTTGTTTCAGGTAGCACTGGAGGAGGTCAGCTGCATGGCCCACCAGAGCGGGGGCAGCGTAGGAATGATGGCAGGGTGCTCAAGGGGAAGGTCCTGCCACTGCTGATGTGTTGTAAAGTAGTCTTGTACACACACACAAAAACTAGGCTACACAAAACCAGGACAGACCCGAAATACTGCAATCACTGGCAGCCTTTAGTCCTACTTCTATGTCTGGCCTGTCCCAGTTTTGCTTCTCAAAATCTGGTCACCCTATCTTGAGGGCTCAACAACGTTGGACTTGTACAGTGAATTTTTGAGATTTGTGGTGGTTTTGGGTTTGGCAGGACTACTTTTTCAGACCTTTTTCCCTGGGGAGGGGCATGATCAGGGTAGGAGATAAGGGAAGGAATTAATTGGGCCTGCGCTTAGATTTGCTTGCCAGTATTTGGCATGCATTGTGGGGGGAGACATTGAAGATCTCTGCCAGAAAAGTATCACTATGACTTTTGAAAGGGCAGTGACTACATCTACATAGGAAGTATAACACATATTGGCATAGTCAACAGTTTGGCTTGGCCACAACATAGACAATAGTTTCGCAGTGGTACAAATATTACATCCATGCTAAAATGTGAAGCAGAACATTTATGTGGCCACTATTTTCATGGTATTATGTTTTTAATCGCTCAATGTATACATCCACAATATGCTAGAGCTCTGTAGAATGAATCTCATTAGTTTGCCCACAGACAGCTATAGCTAGTTGCTACATGCCCAAAATAGAACCTGCTATAAAAGTAATTTCTAAATAAATCTGGTGTAATCTCACTTGCAGCAAGGGCAGTAAGTAAGTGCTTGATTCTAAGTTGTACAATACTGGGTAATTGTAAAATCCCATGCAATTTTATTGTTAAAACGCAGTAATTTCACACCGGTGACCTCCAATTAGAGTAAAGCCCATGGAATGGAGAGTTACCATGTGGGAATCTTTTTCCTGCCTGCCATTCCATGGTGTTTTACCAAATATATTTACCACATGCTCTGAGCAACTTACTTGTCTGCAAACAAATTCTTCTGTGATTTCAGCCACAAAAAAATTATTTAAAAACGGGTGAGGAAAAAAACCTAAAGAGTAATTAGAGCAATGCCCAGGACAAAAAACAAACACACTAAGGGGCATATTTATACCTTTTGGTGCAAAACTGCACTAATACAGTTTTGCACCAAAAGGTTTAGCACCGGCTTGCGCCATTCCTGAGCACCATCCGCGCACCATATTTATGGAATGGCGCAAGCCGGTGCAAAGGGTGGGCTAGCATAAAAAAAAAAATATTACGTAAGCCAGTTGGGGGTGGCGGTATGGGAGAAGGGGGTTTTGCACCAAAAAATGGCGTTAGGCTGGCTAGAGTAAAAAAAGATGACTCTAACCAGCATAGTGTTATTTTCTGATGCAAAACCATCCATACCACATGACTCCAGTCTTAGAAAAGGCAGAAGTCACGCCCACCACCCCAATGGCCAGCACAGGGGACTAGTGTCCCCTGGGCATGGCCATTGCCGCCTGTGCCATCCATGGGGCCCCAAGTTGAGCCTCTGATGGCACCTTTATAAAAAACAAATTACTTACCTATACTTACCCTACTTACCTGGGATGGGGCCCCCCATCCTCCGGTGTCCCTCTGGTGTGGGTGGGTGTGTTCCTGGGGATTGAGGAGGGCCCCTGTGGACCCATTCCATGGTGTTTAACCATGGAAATGGGTTCACAGGTCCCTTAACGCCAGGTCTGACCCAGACATTAAATAATGGTGCAAAGCAAGTTTGCACCATTATTTAGCCCCTCCTTCCACCCGTGCGTCATTTTAGCACGGGGAGATAAATATAGGGCTATGGGGTTAGCACAATTTTTTAGATGGGAACCCCTACCTTGCATCTCATTGACTATATAAATATAGAGTTAGTTTTGCGCTGAATTTGTGTAAAAAAAATTGCGCAAATTTGGCGCAAATGGGGTATAAATTTGCCCCCGAAATATGATCTGGGGGAAAGGCAGGGACACCAGAAATTATATAGATTCTCCGGGCTCTAGTTATCTTGTATGGTGATAAGTTCACAGAAATTAGAACAAATAATAAAACCCAATTACAAAGAATCGGGAAAAAAAATTAAGTGGCATATTTTCAATAATATGTTTGACTAAATTCGGTTTTTTAATTTCTATTAAGCCTATTTGGATAATCCTTTGCATATGTGTTAAACATACCATATTTATATAGATTCTATGCCTAAGGGAACATTTAGGATAGAAATGTCCGGGCGTGAAAATAATAAATCACCAGACAACTATTGACACGTGAGGTCCCCAGGTTAAAAAGTGTACTGACTATTTTGCAAAATATATTTGTATATCTCTGTCGCACATTTAGAGAGCGGAATTAGGCAAAAAATAAGATCCAGGGTGCAGCACGACCAAACCAAGGTGAAGAATAATGCAATGTTTTGTATTGATTAGTTGTAGTTATTTCGCCTTTGTTTTAGGCGCAGAAGCCAGAAAGGGCGGTGTACCACATTCCTGCATTTCAAATATCGAGCTACACAGATATCTTGACATGATATTGGCCCAAAATATTGCCACGGCGAAGTTAATAGTAGGAAATCTACACGTACCCTTGAGATGTTTCAGGCTATCCTGTGTCGGTCGTACCTTTTGGGATAAATAATGTTACAAACCCTGATTAAGAGGAGGGCAGTGACAAGACAGCCCCTAAAAAAGGCAAAGTCACCTCCGCCCTCCTCCTTGATCCGCCCTCCCACTGTCAGGGTCAGAGTTCCGGTGGATGAGCTACCACCAACTCTGCCACTGGGAACATCAATTCTGTGGCCTTTGTGTGTGCGACCACCATGGAATCTTGGTGGCCTTTGGAAACTGCCAGTGTGTGAGAGCAATTTTTTTTGCTGTCCTACAAAAGATCCCATTTCTAGGCGCGATGTCAATGACTGTAGCTCCACCGGGCCACCATAGCGTGGTCCACCTACCATCAAGGGCTTTTATTCCCTCAAAGTGGCTTCCAATGGAAAACATCTACAGCAATAGTGACAAACTCAATAGGAGTTATTACTAAGGTTTTGAGCGCGTGCTTATGTGGAACAGAGCCATTCAAAGCATTGCGCCAATTTACTTATCATTAGAAAGGCGTGTGGGAGCAGAACAAAATTGTGCAGCACCACCTGTGCACCGGCACAACCTTTAGTAATTCCCAAGATCATCCTGCTAAGATGACAAACATTCAAATGATGCACTTTGACGTGATTTAAGATGTGGTGGTACTGGGAAAAGCATGGGGTACTAAATCCAGAAAATAATCCACAAGCTAACCCCCGCCAACTAGTTCTCTATTGGAGCAAATTATGCCAGTGGTGGATTAGTCATTGCCACCCATCTCACACCACTCTTCCATTTTCATATATAAGACTATAATCTACTTTAACAAAAGCATAATTCTCGTCTCTTCGTTCTCAAGTGGCCTCAAAAGTCTTTCAATATTCTTTTTTATTTTTGTCTGAGGCTTTTTTTGTTCAGAGGAAGACAGCAGACAGTGATTCAGGGCTGAGCAAACCAAAACCGGCATCTTTAGGATTAAAAAAAACCTTAGTGATCTTAAAATAGCTCTTCTAGTAGCACAGTTGCTAAGCTACTATGAAAAATGTTTATTTCGCAAGGTTGGTGTGGCATGCACAAGTGTGCACAGCTGCTCGTAACACAAAACGCACAAAAAAATAAATTCCACTTACTGACAGCTTTTTATTCTGCCCACTTTCGATTGGACTACTGCCACTGTGTAGGCTATAGAATGGCTTCACCCCTTTGAAAGCTTGCTGTAGGTGCCTGGCCTACTGTGGGCATGTGCAGCATGGGCTAGCAGGTCAAGAACCATACCAGATTCCCAGAATAACCAAAAACAATAAAGGTTTCTTGGAGCTCTAGTGAAATGCCACCTGAATCTTACAGATGGAAACTGGTTACTGTTATATGAAGGTGTCTATTTATTTCAGCTGGCACTCTTAATTATGCTGTCATATTTATTTCCCCCCCCCCCTGGGCACATATAGAATAATGGCCAAAAGCATCTATTTCACTAATTGATCAAGTAGAAACCATTTACAACTGGTCTGCTGGAATCTCCACCAGGTTATCTATAGGCCAGTCTGTCTTACAAGTTGCCTCCCAAACGTTTCCATTTTTTCACACAATCTGAAGCACTCACCCCGCCAAATAAATGGAATTATAGGTGGATAACTGTTAAGAAGGGAGACAATAGGCAACGAAAGTGATTGTCGAGTTGGCTATGATGTTATTCAGAACCGAGTTGTTGAAAACATCCCTTTAATCACTACGACTCATCTACGCTTTTATGTTACCTGTGCCCTCACCATGCAAATCTTGAATGCAACTGAAAAACAAACAATACACACCCACTTGAATGTACCAATATCGTAACAGGTGTATTAATTTACATATTATTCTACTGATCCAAAAAACGCACCTTGTAGTAAGGAGCATACCGATGATGCCTTAAATATTTGCTGTTAAGTAGCAGACAAGGGCATGTGCCCTGCCTTTATATACAGTTTACATGTGTAGGAAGCAGTACGTCGAGTCTACATGCTGAAAGCAACATTAGGTCTAACTAAACTTTCAATACAATTATTTACATGACATAACCACGAAGCTTGTCAGCACCGGTTGTAAACAAGTCATGAATGCAGGATTCATGATCTACTTGCCCTACGATTATGTAAGGTATCACTGTATGCGCCTGACCACAAAAGTACGGATATATTTTTTTATCAGAATATTAATCCGTAAATAAATAAGGGCCTGATTTAGTACTTGGCAGATGGAATACTCCCGTCTGCCGAATTACGATCCCCATAGGATATAATAGGATCGTAATACGGTGGACAGAATATCTGTCACTTTGTGATAAAGTATTATTCTCTGCCAAGATCTCAATCAGGCCCAAAGTCTGAAATGATGTTGGCGCATTCAAGTGTTTATGGATTGTTTAGTTTTTGGGGTGCATTGAAGATCTGGGTGAAGACAGTACCCATGGAGACACACACAGTCCATATTATGGTCCGCAGGTTCTGAAAAAATCTGCAAAAATAAAAAAGGCGGTAAAACATGTTGACCCCACTTCACAGAGGACTACAGATGTCCTATGTTTTTATTATGTGCTAGTGGACACAACAAATGAAGTCATGTAGGGGCAGATTTAAGAGCCCCTTGCGCCATATAATAACACATTAGCAACATTTTTTGACTCTATTGTGGCGGCAGATGGCCAAAAACACAGTACCAGATTTACAGTTTGTAACCCTTTGGGCTACATCATGCATGCACCATGCATAATGTATGCAAAGGTGGGCCGAAGAAATGGCACAAATAAATCTAAGAGATTTCTTTGCGTCATTTTTGTCCACACATTTAAAGCCTGCTCAGAGCAGGCATTAAAAGGAAGCACACCATTATTCATAATGGGCCTCAAAGGGCTTTGCAGGATTAGCATTAAAAACATTCACGCTAATCCTGCAAAGCTCCGAACTAGCGTCAAACATTTTGAGATGAATGTACTGAAAGTCCAGGAATGACTATATTTTCACTCATTAACAAAATAAAAAAAAATAGTTTCACAGACTGTAGATAGCAAAACATATACTATTTTGGAAATCTAATACGTTTGTTGATAAGGGGCTCCGAACAGTCCATAAATATTTTTTTAAATCACTCTTTAAGACATACTTTAGTACTTTTGAAAGAGTATCAACAGAAAACCTGAAATGCTGGCTATACTTAAAGGCACATGGAACTAGCTTGTTTAGTTAACAGCGGTTTTAATGTGTACCTATAGAGATGTCTGAAAAAGGTTTAGCTCTGGAATGAGCAGGGTGTTCTCTTCAAGTTGTGATAGTCAGAAATTACTGTATAGGTGATTTATTTAGCACATTGGCTGTGAAATTCTGCCGATGTCTATGGCAGTATCTGTGTAACATGCAGCAACCATGTGTTGTTGTCTACATTTAATATCTTGTGGATGTTTTGACTACATTTAGCTTTCAACTTTCCTTGAAGATTGTGTTCATCTTCTCAGGGAATGCAGAATAACTGAGGTCCCTTCTTCTGCCAATGGGTCAGAGTCTACCATCAGCTCCCATGGTTGCTGTTTAATAATTTCCCAAGTATCAGCTCTCACTATTAAGGATGTAAGGGTGAAGCCTTGTGACCAGCTCTCTTCCTGGTGAGCCAGTGAATAAACAATACATTACTAACCGCAAGCCCACTCTGCAAACTAGGACTTAGTTGTTCTACTCTGGAGCACTTCCTCATTATTATTCTGTCTGGGCCACTTCTTGGATGGCAGGCATTAATGTCATTAATGTCACTTTTTACAATCATGCTTACTTACTGTGCTATGTGATCTTCTAATACACAATCCCTGCGGCCCAATTACACATCTGAACAGGCGACAACCTATGTTCTTTGTATGACATTCCTTGGCTCGGATATGTAAAATGTGTTTTAACATCTTGGGGACCCCAGAGCTCACAATTCATGCTCTAAAAGTCCAGTACTAAGCGTGCTCTAAACGTCTGTTTAAAACTGTATTTTAATTGGAAAGCTCAGCCACGCCTTGGGGACTTCTAGACTCTGCAGTCCAGGGCAAGCTTTAGTTCCTTCAAATCATCCCCAGGTCCTGAGTGGAATTTGTGCAATATACCATCCAGCCCCTGCCGCCTCTGTCACTAGTCGTGCCCGGTTTACCGTCCCAGTGAGTAACAGGTCTGCTAGAAGTGGAATGACCGCAGCAAGTCACTTTTAGAGGTTTGCCTCACGTAGTTAAAGTGATGAGTGGCGTGGGTTGTGGGGATGGGTGGTCTCTGCTGCTGGAGGGCTTCCCTTCTCCCTAGTCAGCTGGAACACAGCTGGTCTCAAAGACAAAGTTATTAACCCAGAGTGGCTGGATGTTATGGATAGGTTCGACTTTGTTGCCCTTCAGGCAACCTGGCTCCCACAGACGTTTCATGCAGGGGTTACTCGTGTTACTCTTCCCTTGCAATACCTTCCACTAATGGGAGAGCCAAAGTTAGCCTAACTATCTGGGTTAAGCTGGGTCTTAAAGTGGTTGTAACCTCCCTCGCCTCTGGAAGTCCTGCTTTTCAGACGGTGCTCATTAAATATGTAGAGAGGCCTTTCTATGTTTACTTAGTTAATTTTTGTAACAATGTCCTTTGCAATTCTTGTTACCATCTCTTGGAAGAGTTGTTCCTGTTTATAGATGGCCTGAAGCCTTTTGGCACCAGTATTGGCTCTCAGCCCTGTTTCTTGCTATGTGGCGATTTAAATGTTAAAGTGGGGAATTTATACCACCTGTGCTCAGTAAGTGCCCCAAGAGATAGGGATGCCAGAGGTAGCTGATCGCTTAGCCTCCCATGATTTAATGGAGGTCTTTTCTGATTATCATGAACTCGGACGGACACACCAACCTTTAGGGGGAAGAAGGTGGTCCTCGGTCATCAACTATATTTTTGCTCCAAGGAGTTTTGTCTGTGGCTCATCAGCTGTTTTATCCCTGAGTCTCAGTGGGGAGATCATAACCCATTATGTCTCGAGGGGGCTTTTCCACTGAGAAGGGATATGGGGCCCTCAGCATTCGTTATAATCAATAAATACTCTAGCGATGGCATGCAACTTATATGGTCCTTAAACGATCCTAAAGTTATGCTAAGTTCTTTACTGGCCAAGTTTTTTTCCTGTGTTTTTGGGGTGCTTATCTGATAACTCAGGCGGACCCCTGAGAGAGTTTTTTTTAGAGCCTATGTGTATGTATTAGGAATTTCTTGTTAAAAACCCCTTCGCTCTGACTTAGGTCACCTGCAATGTTTTGATGCCCAATGTTCTGCAGCCAGTCGGTATCTGAGGAAGGCCCTTTCAGAAAAGCCTAGAGATCGGGAGAAGGTGCAGACAACTAGAAGGGCCTACTATCATGCCATCAAGGACAGGAAAAAGTCCCAAGGCTTTTGAAGGAATTATTACCAGATTGCCACTAAGAGATATACCGCCCTGAGAACAACTGGAGTGTAATATTCCTGCCGTAGATTGGGTTAGTCATTTTTCCTTTATTTATCAGTTAGCTGAAGTGGAGAGCCAAGCTGCCCTCCTTAGCACCCACTTGAGAATCTCTGCCCTTCTGCAGGTTTCTTTGGAGGAAGTTGATCTAGCAGTTTGACAGAGTCCAAGCAGTGTGGCTTCAGGGCCGGATGGTGTACCCATGGATCTTTTGAAAGTTAGCATTGTGTTATGCGGCCCCCTGTTGACCAACCTATTTAATAATGCTTTATGTGCCAAACCACATATTTTCTGGGGTTAGGCCATCATAGTCCCCATTTTTAAGAAGGGAGATTGGGGTCTGCCAACATACCGCCCCTTATCATTGATTGATAATATAGTGAAGATAATTGGGCGCATAATCTTCAGTCGCCTGCAGACCTGGGCTAAACTCAGTAACATCTTATCCCCTTGTCAGTGCTACTTTCAGCCAGGGCTAGACACAGTGTTATAGCTGCACCTTCCCTTCATGGACCTATCCACCACTTTTGATAGCATCAATAGGACTAAGCTAACTCTTTTAGATCTTGGGGTGGAAGTTCCACTGGTGATTATTTTGTATAGCTAACATGAGATCCTTGGGGTGAGGGTAAAAAATGGTCACTCAGTGGAAACCACTGTTGTTTTTACCTTGGGCTGGGGTGTGTGGCAGGGGCGTATCCTAGCCCCTCTGTTGTTCATAATCTATATAAATAGGTTAAGTGACTTCCTTGAAACAGCTACCTCTGATGTCCGTAAGATTGCCAGCAGCTGGGTTGTTGTAAGCTGACGATGACATACTAATGGAGCTGTAGTAAGCTGGCTTGGTGGGTACCTAAGGTAGTTACACCTTATACTAGTCCAGGTATCCCCTATTAGTGTAGTGTAGGCGGTGTCTAGAAGTAAGGCACTCCAGAGGTAGCTGTGGATGAGCAGCCAAGGCTTATTTAGGAGACATGCGAAGCTCATGCAATACCACTGGAGTCACACAGCACTTACACACATTACAGAAAATACTCAGTGTTACAAAAATAAAGGTTCTTTATTATAGTAACACAGTACCAAAAATACTAGATAGGCAATACCCCCAACAGAAGATAAGTAAACACACTAAATATGTACACTAGTGATCAGAAATAGGCATAAAAGCAATAGAAAACAGTGCAATAGCAAAATACGATAGTGACCCTAGGGGAGCCCAAACCACATACTAAAAAAATGGAACGGAAATTCAGGACCCCCACCCAGGTAAGTAGAGGGGAGCTGGAGGAAATAGGAACCTGAAAGGTAAGTACCACAGTGCCCCCCAGCGACCAGGAAGAAAGGAGTAATTTACTGGTTTTTCCCCAAACAATCAAAAAAACTGAAAAGAAGAAGAATGCAACACCTAGACAAGACTGCAAGAAACCAGCGGTGGATTCCTGAAGAGGAAGACCTGAAAAAGAACGGGACAAGTCCAGAACTCGTAGGAGTGTCCGTGGTGGCAGGAGCCACTTATCACCCCTATGTGGTTGCAGGAGTTGGTTGACGATAGGGCGAAGACGGTCAGCAATGCAGCCCTGGAGTCGGTAAAGAGATCCTGGAGGATGCAGTCGATGTCCCACGCCAGATGGAAGATTGCAGTCTGTCTGTGGCGTGGAAAAGCCACCACAAGACTTGGCAAAGGCAAGATTTGCGGTGAACAAAAAGTGGAGCTGCTGGGGACCAACAAGGTCGAGGGGGACTCAACCCATGGAGGGGAGTCCCAGGGCACCATCAGCAATGCAGAGAGTCCACAGAAGAAGAGGCAGCCCCCAAAGAAGACCCACTCGAAGAGGACCCAGAGGTGGTATAGGAGCCAATGCCACATAACTGAAGAAGGGTCCCAGGCTGCAGGAGAAGCACAGATAGGGCTGTGCATCACAGGGAAGAGTGCTGGGTGCTGGGGCTATATGGAGCCTGAAGATCCCTTAGAGGGGATGCCAACAAGACTTGGTAGCTGCAAGAGATGTGGTGTATGGGGGTACTGTCCTGCGTGGGAAGGCAATGGCTTACCTTCACCAAAGTTGGACAGCTGGTAGAGAAGACCAAGGGAACCACTCCAGACTACCACCCGGGATTCAGGATCCATGCAGCTCGGGATGAGAGGAGATCCACACAGCCGGTCATCGTTGCAGTTGGTGCCTGCGGATGCAGGGGAGTGACTCCTTCACTCTAAAGGAGATTCCTTCTTCCTTCTCATGCAGACTGAAGACTTGCCACCCTCAGAAGATGCACAGCTGGGGAAATGTTGCAGAAGCTGGAAGGAGCCGGTGAAACAATGTTGCAGGGCGAAGTCATAGCTGGAGCTGCAGATTGTAGGTTCCTGTGGAGTCCAGTTGTGGTTCCAGTGGCCAGAAGTCAAAGTAGATGTTGCAGAGGAGTCCTGCTGGAATCTTGCAAGTTGAGTCTGAGGACGCACCTAAGAGGGAGACCCTAAATAGCCCTGGAACGTGAATTGATCACCTATCAAGGTGACCACCTATCAGGAGTGGGCTCTGGCATCACCTACCTGACCTGGTCACTCAGATGCTCCCAGAGGACTCTGCCCGCCTTGGATTCAAGATGGCAGAATCAAGGGATCTCCTGGACTAGCTCTGGGAATCACCCCTGGGGTGGTGATGAATAGGGTAGTGGTCACTCCCCTTTCCATTGTCCAGTTTCGTGCCAGAGCTGGGACTGGAGGTCCTGGAACCGGTGCAGACTGGTTTATGCAAGGAGGGCATCAAATGTGCCCTTCAACGCATACCAGTGGCTTGAGGAGGTTACCCACCTCTCCCAAAGGAAATCCTTTGTTCTGCCTTCCTGGGCTTGAGCTGATCAAGCAGCAGGAGGGCAGAAACCTGTTTGAGGGGGTGGCAGCAGCATGGGCGGAAAACCCCAGATAGCTAAAAGGATGAATGCGGGAGGTCCTCTAAGGAGCCCGCAGAGTGCATGGAATCATATAACCAATACTAGCAACAGTATACATGTTTGAGACCAAACATGCCTAGGTTCGGAGTTACCATTATGTAGCGGGACATAGGTAGTGACCTATGTCCAGTACACATGTAAAATAGTGTCCCTGCACTCACGGAGTCCAGGAAAATGGAGCTAGAGTTCATGGGGGCACCTCTGCTCATGCAGGGGTGCCCTCACACACAGGTACCTGCACCCTGCCCTCTGGACTAGGAGGGCCTACCATAGGGGTGACTTACAGTGACCTGGTGCAGTGACCTGTAGTGAAAGGGGTGAATGTACCCTTTCATACAGGCTGCAATGGCAGGCCTGTACGTACACTTTGCATGGGCTTCCCGTGGATGGCATAATACATGCTGCAGCCCATGGGGGACCCCTGGTGCCCCAAAGCCCTGAGTACCTGGGTACCATATAATAGGGACTTATATAGGGGCACCAGTATTCCAAATGTGGGATGTGTGTGTGGTCCAAGCAACCAAATTTAAAGGGAGAGAGCATAGTCACTGGGGTCCTGGTTAGCAGGATCCCAGTGAACACAGTCAAAACATACTGACAATAGGCAAAAAGTGGGGGTAACCATGTCAGAAAAAGGGTACAGGCGTGTACCCCTAAAATTTTGCAGATTTTCTTTGAGTCATTCATAAGCTTTATGAGGAACCTGAACTTGAAAATTAACTTTTGGAAATCTCACATTATGGCCTGTGGCCCGGGGAAGAGAAGCATGGGGTCTCTCAGAATCTCTGGATGATCCATGAGCTCAGTTCAATGTTTTAATTACCTGGAAGTCGTGGTCCATTCTTCAGGTTTCTGGCAGGTTCAGGTGAATGCCGCTCATTCAAGACGTAGAATGGGTTCTGGCTCTTTATTCAGTATCATTCGAAAATAAGGTAGAGGCTTGGTAGCCCCTTACCTCAAGATCTATAATTTGCAGAGCGTTCCAACAGCAACATACGGGGCTGGGGCATCGGCTTACCATAATGTAAAGCCCATTCAGATGGAGGAGAGCTAGACCTGCAGGGGGATTCTTAATCTTTCTTCTACCATCTCAAACTACATCCTGCACGTAGAGCTCAATCAACACTCAATTTCCGACAAAGTTAAGTTTGCTCCGCTTTACTTATGGGAAAAAGTCCAGACCAGCTTGGAATCAAGCTTTAATAGGGAAGTCATTTTGGACTTTCTCAGCTTGGAAAAGGGAATGTCAACAGCCTGAGTGAATTATATCAAGAAGTCCTTAACAGGCATTGGGCTAATCGAACTGTTTTCCAACCCAGGAAATCTGAAAACGTCAGACAGCCTGCTAATCAAGTCTAGATTTGCTGAGCATACCAAGTCGTTCAGTATTAAATGGTCCCTTAGCAAGCCTTGCTCCAAAGAGTACTACATTTTCCTGGCTTCAGGTGAAATGGCCTCATACCTTTCCTTCGAACTTTCACGTTGGGAAAGGTCCCTACTTTTCAGGTTTAGAATAGGCACGGTTTGGCGCCTTCTGAGCTTTCCTGGAGCGTCAAACTCTGGGGTGGGGAGAGGAGGTATTTGCCGCCCCACCCATGTGATGGGCTAGCAACTCAGTCCTTGATGCAGTTTATGTTTTTTGTAATTTTTATAACCTTTTTTTCTCAAGTGTCCTCAAGAGCATCCTGAGGCCTCGAGTATTCTGTAGATGTACTGACGCCCCCTCCTACCTGACGCAGCTGGATAGCCCGTTGGTTTGCTATAGCATGAGCCGCTTCCTCAAACCTTCTGTTAGGCAGCATTGTTCTAGTAGATGAAAGTTATATTGTTCGTTTTTGAAGGGGTGGTTTTTGTATGCCAGCTGGGTGGGGTTTATTTGCCTCTTTTACTATATTGTACTTGTATTTGTTTATCTGGTTTTAATTAACTATTTGTGCTGTCTGATTTTACTGATTTAATGTTCTTTTATGATTTTACTTGTAAAATCAAATAAAGATACTTTTGACTTTGACTATTTGCGCAATTTTTCGAACATTGAGTGCAGGTTTTACTTGACGAGGTACTGCTTTAATGCTATTCACTGTTAGTGGCTTTCCCAAATCATGCATCCTACTTTCCATTACTTCCAAATCCTCCCTGTGCCAGCATCTCCAAACAAAGCACAGTTCACTTTATGCTCTTTTGCTCTCTGTATGCTTGCCCAGTTAATTGTTTTCTTATTCTGTTTTCTTTGAGAAGTTACTATTAGATGACATAAACCAGCCCTGGCTTTTTTGCAACAACTTGGTTCTGTGCACTTATGCAAGGGAGTAGCCAGGAAATTAAAATATCCCCCACTTTGAAATAAAAGCTGTAATTGCACCAAGCAGGCGAGTCAAGCGAGCCTACCCCTCCCTAGTAGAGCTCCCTCGACTCTTCCATTTAACTATTCATCCTTTCACCATTCCATCCACCCACTGATAGCCACCATTTCACCTTTATATTCTGTGATCCATTGTTTTTCATCTTTCATTCAATCTTTCTTCATTTCATTCACCCATGTACTCTACATCCATCTATCCACTATGCCAACCATCCATCCATCCATTCTCTCCGCCCTCCATCCATCTATTTATCCACTCTGCCATCCATCCATCCTCTCCTTAAAACCTGTCCATCCGCCTATCCATCCATCCCTTTACTCTGCCATCCTGTCTACCCACTTATCCATCCAATCCTCTCTTTACTCTGCCATCCTTCCAACAGTATATCCACCTATCCATTCACTCCGGCGCCCCTTCGGACCCCTGCCCTCACTTCATCTTTAATAAAGCCGACGACATCATCGCCCCGCACCTCCAGGCCGTCATCAACTCTTCTTTTTCTTCTGCTACCTTCTTCGAAAGCTGGAAACACGCTGAAGTCAACGCCCTCCTAAAGAAACCCACAGCTGACCCGAGCGACCTGAAAAACTTAGGTAATAGAGAAGACCGTCAACAAACAGCTGACCACCTTCCTGGAAAACAACAACCTGCTCGACCCTTCACAAACCGGATTCCGAACCAACCACAGCACGGAAACCGCCCTCATCTCAGTCACAGACGACATCAGAACCCTGATGGACAACGGTGAAACAGTCGCCCTCATCCTCCTCGACCTCTCGGCTGCCTTCGACACCGTCTGTCACCGCACCCTAATCACCCGCCTCCGCTCCACCGGGATCCAAGGCCAGGCCCTGGACTGGATCGCCTCCTTCCTCTCAAACCGTTCCCAAAGAGTTTACCTCCCACCGTTTCGCTCAGAATCCACCGAGATCATCTGCGGCGTACCTCAAGGCTCATCACTCAGCCCGACACTCTTCAATGTCTACATGAGCCCCCTCGCCAACATCGTACGCAAGCACGACATCATCATCACCTCCTACGCTGACGACACCCAACTTATACTCTCCCTCACCAAGGACCCCGCCAGCGCCAAGACCAACCTACAAGAGGGTATGAAGGACGTCGCAGATTGGATGAGGCTCAGCCGCCTAAAGCTGAACTCTGACAAAACGAAAGTCCTTATCCTCGGCAACACCCCGTCTGCCTGGGACGACTCCTGGTGGCCCACGGCCCTCGGCACCGCACTGACCCCCACAGACCACGCCCGCAACCTCGGCTTCATCTTGGACCCCCTTCTCACCATGACCAAGCAAGTCAACGCCGTGTCCTCCGCCTGCTTCCTCACCATCCGCATGCTCCGCAAGATCTTCCGCTGGATCCCCGCCGACACTAGAAAAACCGTGACCCACGCCCTCGTCACGAGCCGCCTGGACTACGGCAACACCCTCAACGCTGGGCCCACCGCCAAACTCCAAAATCGCCTGCAACGCATTCAAAACGCCTCGGCCCGCCTCATCCTCGACGTACCCCACAACAGCCACATCTCCGCACACCTGAGACACCTGCATTGGCTCCCAGTCAGCAAAAGGATCACCTTTCGACTTCTCACCCACGCACACAAAGCCCTCCACAACAAGGGACCGGAATACCTCAACCGACGCCTCAGCTTCTACGTCCCCACCCGCCTCCTCCGTTCCTCTGGCCTCGCGCTCGCTGCCGTCCCTCGCATCCGCCGCTCCACGGCGGGTGGGAGGTCTTTCTCCTTCCTGGCAGCCAAGACCTGGAACTCCCTCCCCACCAGCCTCAGGACCACCCAGGACCACTCCGCATTCCGGAGACTCCTAAAAACCTGGCTTTTCGAGCAGCAGTAACCCCCCCCCTTTCCCCTAGCGCCTTGAGACCCACACGGGTGAGTAGCGCGCTTTATAAATGTTAATGATTTGATAATGATTTGACTTATCCTTTCACCCACTTCTCATCCATCTACCTACTTTTTCATCCAGTCATCCATGCATCCACTCAAGCATCCATTCATCCTTCCACCCTTCCTTCCTCTCAATATTAGATCATTGGAATGTTGGGAGCTCCATTTAAAACAATGGAGTGCTCTAGGCTTCTAGTAGCCGGTAGAAGACCGAAGCTCCATCATTCCAATGTTGTTGTTCACAGCTGTTGCTGTCAAGAAAGGAGATTTATTAGAACATTCTGCCCTCTAGTGGTAGAATATTCTAATAGCCTTGCAGTCCTCTCTAGTTGGGCTTTCGGCTCGAGCCTTTAACGCTGAAGCAGGCCTTTAATGGCTGATATAGCCCACTACGGCGGGCTATAAAGGTAAATTAATTCCTTATTTCCCTTCCCTATATACACATCTTTTATTTTTCCTTGCTGCACTTGCTCTTCTGCTGTCACTATATTTCTTTATAGTGTTATTTATAAGCTAAAGCAAGGGGTTCACAACATGAAAGTCAATTCACCAAAATGCCAGGGGCAGCAGAAGTGGCATCACACACCCTTTGACCTTTAATTTTCACTCACACAAACACATGTTTACACAAACACACATTTACACTTATTTACATACTCTTTCTCAATTTAACGCACACTCACCTGCAAGCAGGCACACAGCATACATTTAAAAGCACATTATTTTACTTACCTCAGCTGCCAGGGAAGGCCATTTACCAGCTAATTGCGATCCCTTTGTATTTCACTAACAGTGAATAATGAAGAACCTTATGGAATGCTGTTGTGGATGCTCGAGATGAGTTCTCTTTCTATAAGATGACCTAGGAGGAACTGATTCAAGAATATGGCTTCTCGGATGTTCTCTCCGAGCCAAACTCATCAATAAGATTGTTGTACCGGACAGTGTAATTCAATAGTTATATAGTTTTGTATTGTAAATTGTAGACACTGGGCACAATTCACAAAAGTAAACTTAAACACCAAAAGTTTAAGTTTAGACCAAAAGTCTAACTTTACTCATAGTAACGTTGGAATTTTGTTTAAACTTTTGGTCTATGTTTAAAGTAAAAGTCTAAACTGAGACCAAAAGTCTAAATTTACTATTAGTAAAGTTAGACTTTTGATCTAAATTTGTGACTTTGCACTTTCGTAAATGTTGATAAATCTGATCCTAATATAGGGAAAAGCTACTGAACTTTGGAATCTGCTGACCCGAAATACTCTAAGAAATGTAAGCAATCATGCAACTTATTAATATAGCGCCAAGGACCCAAACAGAGCGACAAGGTATTGTCTCATCAGTATAAAAGCCAAAAACGAGTGAAGCAATAATGTTTACAATATTTGTATATTCATGGGGGTAATGCTTGAATGAATCATGTGAAATAACACAGAAAGAGAATGTTTCACATTTCTGCCCACCCCCACAGCCAGTACTTGCCGTGTTCCATCATCTCCAGCAGCCCCTTCTTGATGAGCTCGTCTCGGCTTTGTCTTGTGTTCATCTTCTTTTCTAGCACTAGGAGAAAGTGCAAGGGGAAAGGTCAATGGAACAAGTGCAGAATCTGTGATGTGTCAAGGCTGCGCAAAAAGATCCCTCTAGACACCCATATCAATAATACCCCCGCCCCCGGGTGGACAGGCCACTGAGCGACTTGATGCCAAGCAGACTTTATTATTTGTTGCATCATTACATTGTTTCACATTCGCACTTATATGGTGCTTCATTTCCTTGAAAAGGTGTCAAAGCACTTTGGAATGCTCTGTACACTTTGAACCATTAATGAGAAATCAAGAGTAGTGTGCTATCCGCCTTAAAGCGCTAGTCAGGCAGAGTTTTGTCAGTCCTTATTAGTGAAACAGAGCAGGAAGACCGTCTCCTTGCTGCACTCCGGCACAGAATTCTGGGAACGCACTAGCACTGCAACAGGGACTAGACTTTCACCAGGATAAAGACATCAGCAATGGGCGAAACACTCACATGCAGAGACAGCAGAGCTACTCCTTACAGAGCTGACAGATCCCATGATCTGTGCCGGCAGTGAAGCTGTCTCTGACTTGTCTACCCCCCACATGTCACTTTCAGAGGAGCTAATTCCCGCTTCACAGACAGCTCAGCTACCATTCATCCACCACAGACAGCACAGCTACCCCTTGCGCAGCTGACAGACCCCCTGATCTGTGACGGTAGTAAAGCCTCTGACTTGTCTACCCCCCACATGTCACTTTCAGAGGAGCTAATTCCCGCTTCCCAGAGCTCAGCTATCCTTCACCCATCACAGACAGCAGAGCTACAGAGCCCTTGATCTGTGCCGTTAGTGAAGCTGTCTCTGACTTGTCTGCCTCCCACATTTCACTTTCAGAAGAGTTAATCCCGCTTCCACAGACAGCTCAGCTATCATTCACTCATCACAGACAGCAGAGCTACCCCATGTACAGCTGACCGACCCCCTGATCTGTGCCGGCAGTGAAGCTGTCTCTGACTTGTCTACACCTCAGTTGTCACTTTTAGAAGACCTAATTCCCGCTTCACAGACATCTCAGCTATCATTCACTCATCACAGACAGCAAGCTACCCCTTGCGCAGCTGACCGACCCCCTGATCTGTGCCGGCAGTGAACCTATCTCCGACTTGTCTACACCTCAGTTGTCAAATTCAGAGGAGACAATCCCCGCTTCCACAGAGAGCTCAGCAATCATTCACCCATCACAGACAGAAAAGACATCCTTTCCAGGGCTGCAAACAGCAACGCCATTCATTCTTCCGCATTAGAACAAGAGACAGACGGCTACTGGACGAGGGCTCTCAAGGATCAGCTTGCCCCTCTAAAACTGAAAAAACTGCGAAATATCCCATCTAGAGCTTGGTTCAACAATGATCTCAACTCTGAGAGAAGACAACTCAGAGCCACGGAAAGACTTTGGAGATCTGACCCCTCCTCCACCCACTTAGATCAGCTCAGATGTGCACGGAGAAGGTACAAAAAACACATATATAATGAAAAAAGATCCTTCTTCCAGAATACCCTTGACAGAGCCAAAAACCGTCCGAAAGAGCTCTTTAACATCATTAAACAACAAACAACCAAACCTACTCCCAACCCCTTACCCACCACTGAGACCACCTGCGTTAACTTTGCCAACTTCTTCAACGATAAAATCACTGAGATTGAACGTTCTTTAGCAAGGGACTCTCCCCCCAACATTGTCCCCCTCCTCCCATCCACTGTCAATCTTACCCCCACTCTATACCCCTCTGACAACTCTTCCCCCCTAACCGAGATCACTCTCCCCATCCGGTCGCATCGGCCGGCCCCTGCCAACTGGAGTTCTTTCCAACCCCTCCTGGTATCGGACATCTCCAAACTCATGTCCTCCTCCAAAACCTCCTCCCACCTAGCTGACCCCCTCCCTTCCTCCTTGGCAAAAAAACTCCACCAGTCCCTCTCCCCTACTTGGACAATGATCATCAATAGCTCCCTTCAGACTGGCGTGTTCCCTGACTGCCTAAAACTAGGCCAAATCACGCCAATTTTGAAGAAACCAGGAGCAGACCCGAACAACCTCCACAACTACAGACCTGTCTCCAACCTTCCCTTCCTGGCCAAAATTCTCGAAAAATGTGCTCTCCAACAACTAACCCAACATATAGACTCCAACAGCCTCCTAAACCCTCTTCAATCTGGCTTCAGGAAAGGCTGCAGCACTGAATCCGCCATCCTCAACATTGTAGATGACCTCCTCATCTCTCTTGACTCTGACAGACCCTGCCTACTCATTCTCCTTGATCTTACAGCAGCCTTTGACACTGTCGACCATAAACTCCTTCTCGACTCCCTCCAAAAGAGAGTTGGCATTGAAGGCACTGTCCTCCGCTGGTTTTCCTCCTTCCTACAAAACCGTACCCAACTAGTAAAGCTTCTAAACTCGACCTCGCCCACCTCCCCCATTACCAGAGGGGTCCCCCAGGGTTCTGTCCTCTCTCCAACCCTCTTCAACATCTACATGGACCCTCTTACCACTATCCTCACCCGAGCTAATATCCCCTTCCACCTCTATGCGGATGACACGCAACTCTATATTGAACTATCTTCCTTAGATGACATCCACCACCTGAACAATACCCTTAAAGAAGCCCTTTGCTGGCTTTCTCATAACCACCTCAAACTCAATCATGAAAAGACGGAAATACTCCTCCTCTCGAAATCTAACCAGCTTCCTCAACTGCAAGAATGGCTAAAATCTATTGACGCCCTTAATTGCACTCTCTCCCCATCTACTACGGTCAAATCCCTGGGAATCTCTCTGGACTCTAACCTGACCTTGCAGGACCATATTAAGTCAAACGCTAATAATGCCTTCCGCAGCCTTAAACTTCTTCACAAAATCAAATCCTTCATACCCCACGATGACCTCAAACAGGCCACTCAAGCACTGGCACTCTCAAGACTAGACTATGGGATCTCTATCCTCACTGGCACGGCCAAATCCCGACTCGCCCCTATGAGGTCCACTCTTCATGCAGCAGCTAGACTAGTGACAGGAACTAACAAATTTGACCATATCTCCCCAGCCCTGAAGAACCTGAAATGGCTCTCGATTGAGGCCCGCTGCCTGTTCCGCACTGCCTGCCTGACACACAAAGCCCTTCACACTGGAAAACCTGAATACCTCGCTAACAAGCTAGTGAAAGCTGGTCAAACCAGATCTCTGAGAAGCACAAACTCTCTCCTCCTCCTCCTTCCGAAACCCAACAAGCAAAAAACTCGATCATGCTCATTCTCTAACAACGCTCCGAGAATATGGAACTCCTTACCCATCCACATCAGATCTAACACCTCCCACCTGTCCTTTAAGAAACTACTGAAAGAATTCCTCCTAAACCACCCCTCTCAGTAATAAGGATCCCTCCCTCTCCACCCCCCCTTCCCCGAACTGCCACCCTTCTATCCGTGAGAACCCACTTGTACCCCCATTGTACAAAATGACTCTTGTCTTGTTGTGTTTCTTATGTTTATTCTTATGTTTATCATGTTTATTCTTATGTTTACTTCCTGTCATGCTGTAAAGCGCTCTGTTACCCTCTCGGTCTTGCTAGCGCTATAGAAAACTCTTAAAATAAATAAAATAAAAAAGTGTCCGGCAGCCAAATACCATCGACTCTTGTTGAAAAGGAACCTGTAAGACAACCACTCTGATGGGACGGGGAAAGAAGCGGGCAGAGAGACATCGGTATAGGAACCCTCATGCAGGGTGACCTTGGGCTGGGAAATGAAACAAAATGTGGCAATAGACTTGAAAATAAAAGAAAATGGTTACGAAAGGGACTATTTTGTTCTGAGCACAGGGAGTCAGGGAAAGAAACTACGACAGAATGGGTGCATTAGGACTTGCTTTAGGCCAAGGATGATGGCATCTGTGGGGCACTTTGAAAGCACGCTCCTATTGCAGTCGGAATGTTTTAACAGCCAAGCACAATGTCCCTTCCGGGTCAAGAGTTCATGGCTGGCACTAGATCATTAGACCTGCTCCAGGACTAGGAGCTTTGGCAGAGTGCAGGGCATCCACTCATCTAAACAGTTTGTATGGTGTGAATTACGTTTTGTAACGTGGTCACAGTAAAGTTATTGTCCTGTTTAAAGTTTGGCGGATGACCCACCAGGTTGGAGGGCCTCTGATCATATTTCGAGATTCCTGCCACCATGGCGGGGGTGTCTGGCAGAATAGTTCAGCCACTGGTACGGCAGATGCACTTTCGTTATAGTTGAATGCCAAAATGGCTGCCATGTTCCAGTGGCCTTCTCAGCATTCCCTCTTGCTTTGCAGCAACAAACCCACTGAGGGGGACTGGGGGCAGGGGGACCACCTGGCATTGAGGCAAATTGTGCACAGGACTGTAAAAAAATCATGACAAATTGTCAAAATTCATGACAAAAATTCAGGATGAAGAGTCAAAATTCAGGACAAAAATTCCAAAACAACCGTCAGTTTTACAGACAATCCAAGAGAGGCCATACGTTGTAAGTGCATTTATTTACTATCTTTTACATAGCACTATTTATTCACTATGGTCTTTTGTGATTGCCCACAGGTATGCTACATTCAGGTGTCATTTATGTCCTTGTTCAGTAGTAAATGAGTGCCCTTCAGCGCTGTGTCAAGGCCATCACCACTGCTCAAATCTACCCAATCTTTCTTGGAGAGAAAGCAACAGCAACATTTTGAATATGATTCTAAACATTTTAAGAGCCATGGCAAACAGTTTAGGAAGCATTAAGGTAAATAACCGTATGCTAGTTTAAACAAGTTGAACAAAAACATCTGGCTCACCTCAACCTCCAGTGGACTTTCAACCTAAAAAAATGTAATGAGACAGAGCAGATAGTGTGGGCGATAGTCTCACACATAATGCCAGGATGTGATGTACCCACAAATTGTCTGTAGTCTCACAGTACTACAGTGAATGTCCAGGACTCTACATTTATCTTAGAGCTGGGAGTCCAGACCACCTATCAAAGATAATAAAAGAGGAGGATGAAATCGAGCTCAGATGGTAGATCAAACGCAACATATTCAAAGGGTTGTTGCTAAGAACTGGATAATTGAGGGAGAGAAAAACAAGGTGGGACTTTCCCTAAAGTCAGACAAGATGGGTCCACAAAGAGTATGGGAAGGTGTTGAGTACCTGGGGAGTTGTCTCCGCAGACAGGAGAGAAACAGAAGACGAACTGTCAATTAGTTGAACAAGCAGCACCAATTCACCCTGGCAAACTCTCCTGGTGCAATGGTCCACTGTTCAGTGAAGGGTGAGCAGAGGTCAGGCCACTTGCAAGGTTGTGCAAGGCAATTGCCCACTCTGTTCATAAAATGACTTTGCAGTTGAGCAAAAGCCAAACCAGTGATCTGGATTATTGCTAAGTGTCAAAGTACACATAGTATCATCAAAATATTTGGAATGTAAATTGCACAAACAAAATGTAAGAACATCAGAAAGATTTTAAAATGTATCTTCACCCGGGTCAAATCCTTACTTACAAATACCTTAAACAATCATTAAACGCCCTATTTCATGTCTGCCCCTAGCACTAACGCTACATTAGGTGCGCCAAAAGCTCTACACCATAGGGACTGGCAGCAAACTGATACAATGGGTGTACAGTCCTTTCCTGAAACATGGAGACCACTCCAGGGCTTCTCAGCATACCACCTGGGAGACTTATGTGGCCAAACCTCTGCATGATACGGACTCAGCTAAAATATTGGATTTTCCCCACAAAGTATCCCGCGGCTGCCACTTTAAGTACATTCACAGTGCTTCCCTGGGAATGCATTCCCCCGTTGCTTGTCAGGCTTTGTGGTTTGAAACTCACATTTCGTTGCTTTCAATCTGCTGGCTTTATTTGTTTTAGGCTGTCCAGCTTGGGTTTGTACCTCCCCTTGCACAAACCTAGTGCTTTCTTTCTCTAAACAGGCCTGTAAATCTTGTTCTTATCTTATTACATTTGCTGTGCATTCAAAGAACAAGGCCTAATGTCAGGCTCTGTGGGAGCTTGGTGTTTATTTTTCTTTCTCTGAGTACAAAGTGAGAGGATTTATGTGACTATCTTCGTGGCTACTGGGGGTAGGAGAGGTTTTTCTGTCACATGACAATATTTAAATGAATTGTGCAAGGATTTCAGTATATATCAGAATTAGCAACACAAATGAAGCACATTTTTGTAACTTCTGAACGGTGCTGGAAACACATACCTTAATATGATTAAAACAAAACATTACACTAGGTGATGCAATTCCACACATCATTTTCTGTGCACTGTATAGTTTTATTAGGAAAACTGTATGTCTGTGCAAACATAATGGTCCTTTCAACCAAAAACGCGTTGTCTGTAATGGCAGTGTGCCACCACACCATGCAAACACCACTCCACTCTACTCTGCACCACTCCACACCACTGCACCTTACTCTGCACCACTCCACTTTACACCACCCCATGCTACTGCACTCTGGGACACTGCATTCTACTCCACTCTGTACCACTTCACTCTACATCACTGTGCTCTATGCCACTTCACGCTATGCCTCTCTACTTTACTCTGT
Organism: Pleurodeles waltl; assembly: GCF_031143425.1. Lineage (NCBI taxonomy): Eukaryota > Metazoa > Chordata > Amphibia > Caudata > Salamandridae > Pleurodeles > Pleurodeles waltl. Next base: position 148,218,627 of record NC_090446.1, read on the forward strand.
ACCACTCTACTCTATGCCAATGCACTTTACGCCACTATACACCAGTGTGCTCTGCTCCTCTACATGCTACACCACTTCAAGCCAGGCCACACCAATCTACTCTGTACAACTCCACTCTATACCACTCTGCAATACTGGACTGTACGCCACTGCACTCTATGCCAATGCACTTTACTCTGTAACACTCAACTGTACGCCCCTGCACTCTACGCCAGTACACTGTATGTCACTCCAATCTACTCTGCAGCACTGCACTCTATGCCATGGCACTCTACACCGCTTTACTCTATGCCATCACAATCTATGCCACTCTACACAACTGCAGTCTTCCATGCACCTCTCCATCCTACGCCCTTCACCCTTCTATGAAACAATCTACTCTATGCTAGTGCACACTATGCCACTGCACTCTGCATCAATCCACTCTATGCCAATGCACTCTAAACAACTGAACTGTATGCCGCTGCACTCTACTCTGCACCACTGTACTCTACTCCACTGCTCTCTATGCCACTCTACTCCGCTATGCACACTCCATTCCATGACACTCTACTCTGCAACACTACACTCTCCGTCACTGAACTCTTCTCCACTCTGCTCTGTACCACTGCAATCTGCACCAATACAGTCTACGCCACTGCACTCTGCAGCACCTCACTCTACTCTGCACTGCACCACTCTACACTACTCTACTCTGAACCACTATGCCACTCCACTCTATGCCACTCGAGTGTACTCTGCACTCTACACCACTGCATTATAGAGCATTCTACACTACTGCACTGTCTGCTGCTCTATTGTATGCCACTCTACTTCACTGCACTCTATGCCACTCTACTCTTCCCCACGCCACTCTATGCCAATGCACTTTAAACATCTGCATTGTACACCACTGCACTCTACTCTGCACCATTGTACTCTACTCCACTGTTCTCCATCTATGCCTCTGCATTCTATGGTATTGTTTGCTGCTTAATTCTATGCCGCTGCACTCAATACTACTTCACTCTACACCACTATATTCTGCAACATTCTATGCCAATGCACTCTACACCAGTCAACTCTACTGTTTACCACCCCACTATATATCACTCTGCGCGACTCCACAGTATGACACTCCTAAATACGGCACTCTGCCACTCCACTCTACAACACTCCACTCCACTCTTCACCATACCACTCTGCGACACTCTGCGACACTCTCCTCTATGCCACTAACTTTTTACCATACTGAACAGCAGCCAGTCTGATGTAAAACATGGCTAAAACACATTGGCACTCGTGCGTAGGCGAGACCTATTGGCTTTGCCAATGTTTGTCAGTACTATGAGATCCCTGAAAGCACTGTAAATGAGTATGTCCTTATTTTAAACATGCATTACACACAGCATAATATAGGCTGCCACAAAATGTGTAAATACATTTAGGTTAAATAAAAAAAGCTCTTCTAAAATATAGATTTAAATAATAAACAGATTATACCTAGTGCAAACATTTTTTATAACTGTCCATTAAAACCATACACTCCACAGCTCAACTTGGAACACCCTTACAGTACCTTTCCAAAAGTAATTATCTTTGCCATCAGAATGCTGACTCCTTTAATTAAAGCCAATACATGTTTCCAAGCCCCTTTACATTTGCAGATTTACCAGCTGCGCACATTTGCATTTCTTAGGGAAGGAGACACCCTGGCAAGGAGCCCTGTTTCTTATCTGTCTGCCCCTCCCTTGGGATCAGAGCACAGGAGACTCGCTGCCTTTCAATCTAGCTGAGGAAACTGAATTGTCCTAATTACATTTGTCCTTTAGCTGAAAGACTAAAATTACAGACAAATGCTGTCTGCTAAGCCAATCATCACAGACAACAGAGGATGGGGCTAAATTACGGGCAGTCTGTGAAAATTACGGATGGGCGGTCACCCTAGCTTGAGGTGCTTAATATGGGTGGTGGTGCAGCATAGCCTAAAACAAATGTTTTTCACACACGAAGAGTTCTCTCCGTGTGCGTCATGTACATTTTAACATTTTACTTCCCAGCTCCACCATGCCTTGAAAAGCAGCGCTGGAAGGAAAGAAACACATGGGTGACCATAGCTGCCACCTGGTGGTCCATTGGTGGAGGAACGGCTGGATGAACGTTTTTCAGCCTCCTGGTTGTGCTGATGGGAACCTTGAGGCTCCCCCATCTCAAAACTGGAGCAGGGAGCCAAAGTTTGGTGGACAAGAGCATCACCAAGTTATGGCAGTTCTACTCCTGTGCCAAACTCTAAATGCATCCCTAATCCCTTCTGGACATGTCTACAATTTGTGGATGTTGATGCTTGTGCAGTGTGACAGACTGAAAGTGTCAAGCAGTGTAAGCCACTCTAGCTGTCCACCAAAGAGTGCAGTTTCTGAGTCTATTGCTTTTACTATGCTCAATCTCTGTTTGGCCTTTCCACTGAGAGACTAGGCAGTAATACTCAGCATGACGGCTGTTATGTGTTAAATGGACACTTTTGCACTGACATAAAATGATCATTTACATAAAAGCCTCTGAGTGTACAAAAAGAATGCTTTCATAAAATGCACTGGCTCATCATCAGAGTCCACATCATATGCTGTTCATTTTCTGTGATTATGCTGTTTCAAAAGACATGTGATATCACGTGTGCAGCCCTTGTTACTTTTAGGCCTAGCGAAATTGTAATAACGCCGATAAAATTCACAAATCTTGCAAGATATCAGCAGGAGACTGATTTGCAGAAGAAATGTCTTGTTGAGAGGAACTTTTTTTGCTCAAGCAAAAAAGTGATAAAACATACCAGGATAGCAGATTTTGCTCCAAAAGTGTAATATTGTGAACTTTTCATGGGGTTTCACAAATTTTTGCTAGAGAAAAATAAGGTTTGTCACACCGTTAATTTTTGATGCTGGGAAGCAACTGTTACCCACATGATTTTAGCCCAGTGAGGTCACTGAGCTACCCCTATGATAATGGTCCAACAATGCTACTCCCGGCCTTATGACTGCTGTCCAGTAACGCTACTGTTCCTCCTATTATTGTGATCCAGTGATGGTACTTGTTGGAAATGGCCTTTTCTGCAGGGTTATCCCCAAACATTTTGTCTTCCTCCTCCTATTGTTCTGACCCTCTTTTGTTGGCTTAAAGACTCTGGGCAATTTACCACTGCTAACCGATGCTAAAGTTCATGTGTTCTCTCCCCTAAAACATGGTATGTTTGGCTTACACCTGTTTGTAGTATTTAATTTATCTGTAAGTCCCCTTCAAAGTGATATATCATTTACCCAGGGCCTGTAAATTAAATGCTACTAGTAGACCTACAGCGCTGATTGTGCAACACAGGGAAGTAGCCTTTCAAACTTATCTTAGGCCTGCCATTGCAGTGCCTGCGTTCACATTTTACTGCCACATTGAGCTGGCAATTCAAACTACTTGCCAAGGCCTAATCTCCCTTTTTACTACACCTAAGTCACCCCTAAGGTAGGCCCTAGGTAATCCTATGGGCAGGGTGCTGTGTTTGTAAAAGGTAGGACATGTTCTTTTATGTTGTTCTATTAGTGACAAACAGCCTATATCGTTTTTTACTATTGTGAGGGCTGCTTCTCTCATATGTTAACATCTGGAATTCTCTTATATATTTTTAAGTGGTGATATCTGATCTGGAAGGAATAGCGTGGGCATGTTTAGTATGTTTATAATGGTAGTGAGAAATCCTCCTCATTGGTGTGGTTGGATTTCACATAACTATTTTAGAATTGCCATTTTTAGAAAGTGGGCATTTCTCTGTGCTTATAACGCTATGTGCTTTGCAGCCTGACTCCAATCCACGCCTGGGGCTGAGTGACAGCTACACTTTGTGCATACGTTTCAGACATCCATTACACAGGAGGGGATAGGTGCATCTGCATACTAATAGTCTTCTGGGCTGGGAGAGATGGAGGCACAGCACACTTACATTTGTATAGGCTGTGCCCCTGCCTCCTACAATGGGCTGATTTCCCCCCTACAGATGTCTGGAGCCAGGGCTCGGTTGAAAGAAGTTGTGTTACAGTTGAAAGAGTCCCTTTGAAATCACCCCGTGAACAAAGACATTTTGGAGTATAAGTGCAGGGGCTCTGACCCCATGATTTTAGATTACCTTTGTAACTGGGACTGAACACCTGTCAAAAGGAATCCTGAGCTGCACAAGGACTTATATGGACTGCTCTTCTGCTGATATCCTGTTACTTCCTACTTGTTGGGTGACATAAAACTCTGCCAGCTGCTCCCTGACTTTGGCTTCACCAGGCACTGCTGGACTGCTAGACGGAACCGCCATCCTTTGTTTTAATGTGCAAGCCTACTGCATCTCTGGTTCTCCAAGTGTTCTCCCCAAGGGCCCAGCGTGTCGTGAGTGTTGGTTGCTTCCCCTGGCCTCTGCCATCATAGTGCTAGAGAGTGCTGCATATCTTCCCAACATGTGTGAGGCTAGCACATGATGAACCTTTTTACACTGTCCCTTCATTCTCAAGATCAGCACATGGTGAGCACTGTTTCACACATCATTACCTTCATGCACTGCACGTGATGAGGGCTCTGTGATTTCACTTTCATTTTCTGGGGACCAGCGTCTAGCAAGAGAATCTCCTCTGGTCAGTTGGCGCGTGGAGAGCATGTGTGAAGCACTTCCCCTTCAACCAGCCAGTGTAAGCCTACATGGCATCTTGGGGAAGGACGATGTTTGCCTTAAGCAGTGCCTCAGTGATAGGTCTTCGTCCGCTCACCTCTCTGTAGCTGCAACCCGGGTTGTCATAGTGACCACTGCCCCCCTAAAGTTGCTGACTGGAGGCTGCCGCACTACTGAATGGAGAGCCCGGAGCAGGTCAGGACATGGAGGCTCACCGGCCCGGCTCCATTCCACAGATCAGCCCAGTGTGCCAGGAAGTACAGAAAATGCCACCATGCTGAGGTACTGAATCGGAGGGGTCGCAGAGATGGCCTCCACCCTACAGCAGTTACTGCTTGACTGGCGGGAAGGCATCACTTTTCTTCCTGCATCCCTTCATGGGCATCCTGGCTCATGATAAAGAAAACTAGAGTGCTGTTCCCCATCACTGCACCGTGTATCCGTGGGCAGTGGTGCTAAATCTGGAAGCGGGGGAGACTGTGCGAGGCCTCTCAGTGTGGCCTCCCCGTTGTGCTTCCCCACTTCCCCCTTGAAAGCATACCTCAGGGGCATTGCAGCTCAGTTCACAATAATGGGGGAAACCTCTGAAGAGGACCCCGATGGCGGGGTGGGCCGTCCCTAGCTGCTGCATCGCTCGAGTACTCGAGCAGAGCTTGCATGTAAAACTACTAACAGCGCGGGTGCGCTGCACACTACATGTACATGGTCATATTTGGGGATAGCTTTTCTACTGTGCATGGAACATATTCTTGATTTGTTGGTGCAGCTTGCTCTTTTGCATAACCGGCCCCACATTCACTTAAATGCTTGATAATGGCATGATTCTCAAAGTATCCCTAACGCAGGACCACTTGTGTGATCTATCGGCATTACGTACCAAACCGTGTTGTCATCAGAATAATGACCTTATATGCAAATTATGCTTAATGCACAAAGTGCTTATGACTCATTCAGGATGTACAAAGCATTTATGATTTACAACTAATGTACAATGTATTTTTGATTTATGACATTTTTGTCTAAGATAGATGTTTGCAATATAAGGAACCTCTTTTTATATATAATCTTGTGTGGAGTCTCTTTTGTGGGGTGTTTACTGTGTCACTGGTATGAGTGTGTTGCACAAACGCTTTACACATTGCCTCTGGGAATAAGCCTAACTGCTCTGCGTCAAGATAGCAGGGGGTGAGCGCAGGTTATCTTTGGTGTGTAACTTAATTATCCTGTCTAACTTGGTGGATTCTACCAGGCCACCCTGAAACCCACTTTCTAACAGTACTTCTACCCATATTATCTTAGTCCAGTGGCACCGTCACTACTCCTCTAGTTGTGGTCCAGTGAAGCAACTGCAACTCTTGTGAATTATCCACTGTTTCCATTCCTGCCACATTTGATTGTGGTCCAAAGAGACAACTGCTACCCATATAATCTTGGTCTGATAATGCAACTTCTACTTATATTATTTTTGTCTAGAGATGCCACTGTTGGCCGTATAATTCTTGTGCAATACCGCACTTGTTACCTGTATAATTTTGGTCCAGTGATGCCACTGAGCATGTCCACCACTCGTTCCAGTTTCTACCCTTGTACAGTTTGGTTCACAGCAGTGATTGTAATTGCTCAGCTTGTCGCATGGTGGCGCTGTGGACACCTCTCTTACCTGCAGAAGTCTGCTTGAGTTTTTCACTTTTCTTTTTCCGCCACTTCCATGGCTTGAAGATCCTGCCTAGTGTGGCCAGTTTGCTGTTCCTCCTCACTGGGGGAGTACGAATCCCTGAGCCCAAATACTCCAGCCGCAAAGCAGGCGTGTGATCCATCTCATCTAGTGAGCAAAAACACGGAAGTTTATTTTCAGAGAGAATTTCCCAACTTTTATATTTCTTAAGCTGTTCCTATTGGTTGTTTGAATTGCAGGCCATCCCTAGGTTTCGGGTGGAAACACATCAACATCCAAAAAAGACAGTAACAATTACAAACATATTTAATTCACCTGCCTAGTGAAACATTATGCACTGGAGTCCATTCATTGTGTGACATCGTCAACATACAGAACATTTAGAATTATAGTTGGTTTAAAGTGAATAATGAGAATAATGGGGCAGGAGTGGGTGGCAGGACAGCATGATTTTTTTTTATTTGGAAACAGAATGACATGCCATCTTATGTATGCAGATGAATTTATTTTGGGCGCCATATATAACATTACATTATAGAAGTGAATTACAGGGATGCTTTCCACTCCGGGGTTCTGACTGACATCATAGAAAACTCGAGCTTTGCTCTCGTTGCCAGTTTGATGTCACTCACAGCCTCTCGGTGAAAAATATCCCCGTAATTAACCATCTAGAATTCGAAATGTTATATAAGTGTCAGAAGTAGCTCTCTCATTCTGCCATTACTATGGCTTCTTAGCGCTAGCAGAGCATGGTACCTTCAATCCTTACTTTCAAGGGTTCAGGTTAGCGTCGAGTTTGATTTGTCTGGTGAAGGTGCCTCATCAGTTGTGTGGTTCTTACACTGTTCCCAGTAGTGGCCCCCAATCATTTGTATGTCAGAGATCTGTAGTGTTTTGTGGGTGATGCTGAGGATCTTTGGAAGTGAACTGGGGCGGTGTGAGCTTTTACACCTTCGCTTTGTCCAGAATGCAGAATATGACCCAGGTGACTGGATGCAGTGAGTGCTGTTGAGTAACCAAGGTACCCATCTACAGGCCTATCTGGACCGTGTTGTATAGGTGCAATGAGCCATGAAAGGCCAATGTTAGCATCTGTACAAAGAATGTATAAATATTAGTTTCTCATTATTTGTACGGATAAAAAAGTACATACACTGGTGGACTACACACTAAAAGGAACATTCTAAGAAAGGTATAAGTTGGTGTACTTGTAATATTTGTAATAGTATAGTAGTATATTTGTAATACCGTGGGGTTCAGAGTTCCATTATACACTATGGCCCTCATTCTGACCTTGGCGGGCGGCGGAGGCCGCCCGCCAAAGTCCCGCCGTCAGGTTACCGTTCCGCGGTCGAAAGACCGCGGCGGTAATTCTGACTTTCCCGCTGGGCTGGCGGGCGGTCTCCTTCAGACCGCCAGCCAGCCCAGCGGGAAAGAGGCTTCCACGATGAAGCCGGCTCGGAATCGAGCCGGCGGAGTGGAAGCTGTGCGACGGGTGCAGTTGCACCCGTCGCGTATTTCACTGTCTGCGCAGCAGACAGTGAAATACATTTAGGGGACCTCTTACGGGGGCCCCTGCAATGCCCATGCCAGTGGCATGGGCACTGCAGGGGCCCCCAGGGGCCCCGCGACCCCCCCTACCGCCATCCGGATCTCGGCGGTCTGACCGCCGGGATCTGGATGGCGGTAGGGGGGGTCAGAATCCCCGCGGCGGTGCAGCAAGCTGCGCCGCCGCGGAGGATTCAATGGGGCCGCGGTACACTGGCGGGACCCCGCCAGTGGTGCCGGTCCGACCGCGGCTTTACCGCCGCGGTCGGAATCCCCATTGAAGCACCGCCGGCTTGTCGGCGGTGCTCCCGCGGTCCTCCGCCCTGGCGGTCAAAGACCGCCAGGGTCAGAATGAGGGCCTATGTGTGCACTCATGCAGCACATACCTACCCAGTGGATGTGTTTGTACAATTAATATTTTGTTAATTAAATAACTAATTGGCATTATATTATATATTGATTTTTATCATAAATACAAATCACAAACTCACCTCACCGCACTGAACAATACAAACACACCCTTTATCACATAGTAACACATCTATTCATTCATAATCAGAATACTTACACAATTTAACAATTGTTAAACCTACAAAATATGTTTCACTGTGCAGTTAACAGTTACTCACGGGGAATTAACCAGGGAGTGCACGGACTAGTCCCAAGAGGATGTTTTCCCATATGTGTACAATAATTGGAGAAAAAGTGAGATAAAGTCTAAAACCCTTTGTCCAAGCCAGTAACCAACACAAGGTTATATCATTACCCAGAGAGAGGCCATCTAGTTCCCTCCATTTGCTATGTGAGAACATGTCCCAGCAGGGCACAGTGAAGCAGTGACCTCCCCTTTTCTACGTGCTGCCAGTGGGTGCTTAATAGAAATTATTCAATAGTGTTTGAACTGAAGTAGGAATATGACTGTACCACTAGGGGGCACAAAATACTGCCAACATGAATGTGAGGTGCAGTCTAGCAGCAGCTCAGCGAAAACCTAAGTGGAATGGGCAAGGGGTGACTAGAGGCACCATTTTAAAGAGGAGGAAGGCGACGGCCTTATCGCTGCAGGCTACTACGGGATGCACGCGCTAAGATGCCGCCTTATAGGTGCTTACATTTGGCCTCTGTATCCCTCTTTCTAGGTAAATGGAACAATCCATCACGCAAAGTCACAAATACGGGTGTTGATAAACAATAATGCATGCCATCTTGGGTGTGACGTCACACACTTCTTGGTCACCAATGGTGCTGCGGAACTAACAACTAGTCCCACCTGTAGCTCTTCATCAGTTTCACTTGTTAATGGTGGCTAAGGAAGAGAATCCCCAGAAAGTAAACCTGGCTGTTAAGAGATATGTTAACTTTCTATTCCTGCCATCGTGACCCCTGAAACAGAGGGTGGCAAGGGCAGTATCAGGTATACCAGGGGAGGACCAGGCACAAACACTGCTGCCCCTGGCTACCACTTGCCAAGACTTACAGATAGTTTGTCAAACAGGGCCGTCACTGGCCTGGGAATTATGCCCTAGCCTGCCCATCACTTTAAAGGGCCAGCGTTCTAATTCAGTGAGCCTTTTTTGCAGACATTTAATTCTGAGCAAGCCTGCTGTATTCATAGATAGATGTAGCCTACATGGACATACCACTATAAAGCTCTAGATGACTTGTTTCTGTTCCCTTGAAATACGTTTCTTTTTTAAATAATTACGAAAAAGCCTCTGAAAGACTCAAAGCCCTCGTTTTGGCCCGGCCTCACAACGACTTCTGGTAAGCCTGTTTTCAAGTGCTGACATTAGCATAACAATCAAGGGGTCAGATCACAGAATCTGTATCCCCTACACAAATGCTTTCTGTTTGATTGCATTGCGTATGGTGCATATGTGTATTATATAAGCCATGTAGGCCCCTTCTATAACACTGAGGGCCTCATTTACAAGAATCTGATGCATGGGTTCCGATGCATCAGATTTCTTGTGCTGACCAATGACCTCCTAATGACGCCATGAATGCACTGTATTTACATTACAGAGCTCCATGGAGAACGTTTTCACAGAATCTTCAGAAATTCTGACGCATCAGTGATGCTAAACTCACGGCACAGTAAAATGTAGATTTCATTGCAACAGTTCTGCGTGGCTTTTCCCGTGGATACACCTACCTTGCACAATTTATACCTGGTGCGAGTATAATGTGATGCGAGGCTTAACAAACTGACGCATTTGACCCAATGCATCAGTTTGTAAATGTGGAGCAATGTAGAGCACTGCTTGTGCTACTGCTGAGTAAAAAAAATAATTATGCAACAGTGGCGCAAAGGCCTTGTAAATAAGGTCCCGAATATGCAGCTCTGTCACAGCAGGTTTACATTTAAAAAGGGTACTTGTATGAGGTCATAACTTCATGCCAAAGAGGACATCCCTTTGCCTTTGCGCATGCTTCATTTTAGCAAAGGATGAACACTACTGCTATATCACGGTCAAAATATTGAACTTCAAAAACATTGCTTCGTCAACATCAACCTTCCTGCTATATCACAAGAGAAGTCTAGATAAGTGGATGGAGAGTTAGAATAGTAAATATATAATTATCTTTTCAATTCAGTGTTAAGTGGCACAGTGATACCTCACTGTAGTGACATACACCTCCCTGAGGGGGACAAGCAAAGTGTGTATCACCCAAAAGGTTTCACACATCTATCCCTCTGTGCACAAAGGCACGTGTTGTGCCCAGATCGTGGATGGGGCATCTTGTGATGCCCTCTTCTCCTCTATGTCAGTGTGCTGTGCCCTCTGCTGGGTATGGCGTGTTTTTGCTAATGGGGGACACATGCCTTGTTTTCAAATAAGTGCTATAGTCGCCACATTTCAAGATGAGCAGCTAAGGCCCGTGACTTCATCTTCTTTCTGTGTTATTGCTGTCAGTTCTGCATGGGTGTCAAACAGTTTTTACGAACGCTTCAACAGCTTGATCGCTCCCCCCAAATCTGGACGGTATGCAACAATTCAATCAACAACTACAATGTGTGGCTGTCACTGAGCGCCATTTGCATGAATACCATTTGATTTCTCACAGATCTGACTTCACAACAGTGGTAAACAAAAGTAATTTCCCACTGTTATAAAATAACTGCAGCGTTCTCGGACAGGGCTCTCGGACAGCCTGAGAGTGCAGCACTGGCTCTCTGTGCCGAAGGAGGGCAGAAGGCACAGTTATTGCTGGGGAGGGACAGAAAAGCCAAAGAGGGTGTGTGAGGTTGGTGGCAGGAGGCCAGGTATTTCTTTTTACACTTGAGGCCTGGGGGTGAGGTCATAGTATGCATGTCTCCCCATCACCCCTTTACCCCAATGCACCTTTGCAGCAGTTGAAAGCTCTGGGATCTGAATGACCTTTACCAGTTTGATGCCACCCAGCACCCTCTGGTGAAAACACTCCCATTGTTCACTGTAACCCATCTGCATTTATGTTTGTTGTGTTCCATTAGTGGTCACCCATCAGAAAGCATTGGCTCACTTCTGCGGAATCCAAACACCATATTTAGCAAAGTAGCTGTAAGGTGCGCCAACCGCTCAGGCGGAAGGGGTCAGTTTTACTTCAAAGCAGCTCTTAATTTATTTTTACATTCCCAGGAATCATCAAGGGCAGGTACAATGTACATCAATATATAGTGGAACTGAATGAAGGCCTCCGTGCGCCAACCACGTGAAAAGAAGCCTGTAGCGTGGGTTCTTCACCTGCCCTTGCCCCCTCCCATGTACTTCTCTCCCCCCTCCTCTCGTGTCGTCATGGGGAAGCAGATGGCCAAAAATCATAAAACATTTGAAAAGTGCTATGAAGTGGAAAGCGCTAATGTGCTTTTCTAAAAAAGACCTTTAGCACTGGCTGCGCCATAGCGCTTTAAAAAAAATAGTTTTGGCCATATTGAACAGCAGCCGCGCTGCTGCACAGCATAGTTACAAAACACTGCCAAAGCCAATAGCTCTCATAGGTGAAATGTATTGGCTTTGTTATTGTTTGTTTCATTTAGAAAATAAATTGAACCAGAAGCATGACACTCTGAAATGTGCAAGACCTGGAGCAACCAGCCCCGCTGCCTTCCCTTAAGAATGGCATGTGTAACAAAATTCATCCAATTTAATATCCGGCACTTTTGAAGATGTCTGTGATGCGACAAGTTGCAGTCCTCCTCATAATCAGAGACAGGATGACTGGAAAACATATGGGTCCCTGGTTTCTGCAGCTGCTCAATGTAATGGCAATTCCATTCCATTCATGCAACGTCCTCTGCAATAATGCACCGCCCTAGTGAGCCTCGCACGTCTTTGAAGTTACTTTTGCTAAATGCTGGAATGCCTAACTCTGCCCAGCCACTAATTCTTAAGCAATATCTTTATCATTTCTAGGAGGGGTAAGATGTATGCAGTGATAAGGATAATAACAACAACTCCATTAAATGATATGTATGGATAACCAGTAACAATGCTTGATTAGTGATTTCTAACTAGTGAAAAAGACTGCTTTCCCTTGATTGGTGAAAATACCCCATAAAAAGGCAAAACATGCAGAGTTCAGTGCAATAAATCATGAATCGGCATGTTATGCCTCATTCTATGATAAGGAACTTGAAATAGAGAGTATTTTATGCTCCAGTTAAGCATCCCATCATCACAGTATCATATGTTTCAGGTGTGGTGAATACCCCAGCATGTTTCACAGTAATATGATTGAGGCGCAATACTCTATTGAAGTGTTTCCCAAACTTTGTAGAACCACAATTTTTAGAATGTCAAACTTTAGCGACCAGCCTAGCTTTAATGGACATGAGACAGGGCCATTTTTTAATGCAACTAAAGCATCATGTTGGAGTGCAGTCATGTACAGACAGCACATTTGCAATTGAAATGACCACAAAATTTGCACAGTCGTACAGTTTTACTGAAAAAACAATGTTGCACACAAAGAATAATGTGTGGAAAATGGGTTTCAGTAAATATTTATCACTTGTGCATCACCAAGTAAAGTGCCTTGATTTGTTTTGGTCCTATTCAAATCTTTGTTTCCAGTGTACATTAGAATTACAACAAATGTGCTCCAGTCTTGCTTTGCTAACTGCTGAATGGGTGCAGTTTTTACCGGTATTTCCATTTTGTTGCATTGAACAAAATTATACCATACAGCCTTACTTTCACACTCCCTGCAGTGCCGCCTTACGATATTTCAGGTTCTGTGCAGAGCATACTGTCCGGGCCCCCACCACACAAGTCAAATTGTTTTAAATTGCTAATCATTTTATTTGAGTAGATTGTTAACAAGTACAACAAGTAAAGTGTAACTATACAAGTGCACCTGTAATAGAATAATCTATAATGCTACTTCTTCACAGGTGGAAAACAGCTGACCACTCACTGGCTTCTCTTTAAAATGAACGACACCCCAGGCTACAAGTCAAAGCAACAAGATCTGCTTCATCCTTGATGGATGTTAAAACAAGTTGCTTGAACTTTTCATGTTGCAGATAATGTGGAAATGTACTTACTGGATATGAATGAATTGAGAAATGCATTCATAAATCGCACTGCCCCGTAGCCGGACGCCATACACAAAGTACCGCGCACACAGCTGCTTTTTTTCCTGCTTTGCACGTTTGAAAACTCACACAGGCCAATGAAGGGGAGGCTGCCGCCCTTCCTGTGGTGCGGCAGATGACAACAATGACATTACACGTAGCGCACGTTCCAACAGTGATCCACGGAGGCACTGTGCTCTTATTTACCCGCTACTGTTCTGAGATCTCGGAGGTAGCAGTGGCATAGCCAGTGTGTACAGAAACCATGAAAAGCCTCATGTTGTCTGTGAAACGTGTTAGCTTACAGGGCTTCTGAGGTGCACACACACCCTTCTGCCTCCTCGCCCCATTGTTCTGTTTTTTGCCGCCTCCATAGCTGACTGTGCCCAGCTCTTCTTCAGCTGAGAGCGCTGGCCAACGAGAGCACTGGCGCTGAGGAGTAGGCACTCTGACATTCATGATAAATTTCTGTGAAATTTTCTGAAACATTTACTGGCCCCCCTAAGTTGCAGGCCCTGTGCGACTGAACAATTCACACACCCTTAAGGGCGGCACGGCTCCCTGTGCCCCAGTAAGACTGTGACTTAATTCACTTTACTTGTCTTTCTTGAGTGCAGAAAGGAGTTTGCAAACACCAATACCCGTGTTGAAAAAAATAAACAGCAATCTGTCAGAAAGACAGAGCCTCACATTTCACCTCTGTCATTGAATTGCAGAAAATGTGACAAGATAAATAGAGAATTTTAAGGTATGTTTATTTATTATTTGAACCTTCACGTCCACGGCCCACCAGTGGATCCCAATCTAGGGCATATACCCCTGGGCGTGTTACAACTGGAGCCCCCTGTCTGCCATGGAACCCACTAACCTTTATTCCTTGCACTTTCCAGATTCTAAATAATCTATGTTAGAAAGGAGAAACCGCATGTCTGTAGATAGGTACCCGTAACAGCAATATGAACGTGGTAGTATAATGAAGCTGAAAATACTTAAGTTTTATTGGAAAGGGTGGGAGCATAATAACAATTTAAAACTCATGAGCCCACATTTTTACACATAAAAGGCTGCATACTGTTAGCAGCAACTAAAAGCCTTGTCTCAAGACAATTTTTTATCATTTGCATTTGGCACAGTCCCAAAAATACCCATTTGCAAAACAATCCAGTTAGTGGAATTCAAAAGAGAATTCCAGACAACTAAATTAATGATAATCCAAAAGTGATGACCTCAATAAATTATTAAATGTCAATCATTATGTCAAGAGTGCCCCCCGGACCTCAATCAAAGGTAAGGGAATATCAGAGCTTATTTCAGATCAGTCCTTAAAACAGGTGCAGATGACAAGGTGGCTTGCATGCCTCGTTAGGCTGGCTCCCTGTGAATAAGAGCTTCTGCACAGTCAGCTCTGTTTGCTAAGTAATCAGTAAAAGTCCAAAGTAGGCGTCTATTTCAATAACATTGGCCAAGTTCTTAATTTAAGTAAGCATTAATGTGCATAAAATGTCAAAGGGGAAAATTAAATAGCAAATACAAGTGAGGAAGAAATAGCCTCCGGCACTAATAAGATGGAACTAATACTGTGTTTACAAGCAACTGGTGCTTTGAAAGGGCATGAGGATGGAACAAGGCGCCTAAGCATTCGCTAACAGCTAAATAAATAAACGATATTCCATTTTCACTTAGAAAAGGAGAGCTTCTGTATGTGATGTCTACCAAGGCTCTTATTACAAGTTGGCTGGAGTTCTCTTTTTGGATGAAATTGGATTGCATGTTTTTAATTAATTCTGGCTACATATCCAACGCTAAAATAAGGAAGATATGGGGCTGAAAAAGTTCCCCGATTTCTGGAATAACAGGTGGAAATTTGGACAGTAATCCCAAATTCCTCATGTTAACCCCCATTCCATTTGTGCATACATAGAAGTAAAGCATCACTCCCTCCTATTATCGATACACCCCTTATTGGTAAATTTGGGTCTGCTATTTCCACCCGAAATAATGGTCGACTTTTAATCAGTGCCTTAGTGTTACACTACATTCGAACAGTATTGTCCTTGCTGCTAGAATTTCAAGTAACACAAGGCCCAAACTGATATCGCCTCGCCCTTGTTCATTAATGTATGAGTTTTCAACACCAGCAAGCCTGATTTTTGACTACTCAGCAAGTTTTGTTTAATGTCCATGGCTTGAGTCCTACCACATTGACTTTGCTCACTTACCATCATTGGGCCCGATTCACCAAGATAAACTTAGACTAAAGTTATACCAAAAGTTTAAGTTTACAACTTTGGGAATTCACAAAGGGCATTTACGAGTATTATCTTTAGGTCCACACTCGGGCAGAGATCTGCCCCGAGTGCGGACTTAAAGATAGTACTTGTAAATGCCCTTTGTGAATTCCCAAAGTCGTAAACAGACTTTTGGTTCAAGTTTAGAACAAAAGTCTAAGTTTACCATTATGAATCGGGCCCAGTGAAAGCTCATTAGACTACCTCCTGATTTTACATCTGAGTTGACGTTGACAAATGTGTTGTGATTTGATCGAAAGATGGGTTCTGGGAAGAGCAGAGTGAAGGGCAACCTTCCGAAGAAGACCTGGGCCTTTGTTCTACAAACCCTTATCAATGCTGCACATGTCCTTGACCCTTCCCCAGGATGCCACAAAGAGTCAAAGGAGAACTTGATAGTCGATCTTGATGTGGTCCAGTTGGATTAGTTTTTGTAGGTCTTGCGATTGTCAACTTTAGATGACTCAAAGACCTAATTTAATCATCTCTTCTAAAATACTACAATTAGAACGATACATAGAGAGTTGGCTTGCGGAAGCATCAGTCATCGGCTTTCATGTGTTTTTTTATGGTTCGTAATTGCGCAGGTGGGTTATTAATCAAGTTTATTGAATTTTGTGCATGCATACTGTGGTGATGGGGCAAGAACTAAACCTTTTCTTAGACATCAAGAACGACTTGTAGCTTGTAACTGAAAGCCAGTGTGTGTTCCTGTATTTACTTTGCCTGACATGATGACATTTTAAAATTGCGGATTTTTTTGTATTGTTTTGTTTAGAAAGAGTGTGCTATTTCGATTCCTTACCTAGTATAAAGACACAGACTGACTCACTCATTACACTTGCATGTCTTTCTTTAAGATACATTGACAATAAGGGCACTTTTGCTACGGTATCCACTATCACTTTGCGGCTCAATTAAAAAATCTGACTGAGAAATTATCCTGGCAGACTGAGTGAGTAGAGGACCAAATACCTTTTTATGTGCTGTCGCTAATTTCCAACAACGACTTTGTCAACAAGGCCTCACCGAGGAACAAAGAGACTTTATAAGTATTCTTATCAAACCCATTGATAGTGTGGGCTAGGATCGAGCCTGTCTCGGAGGATGTTCGTGGAATGTAAGGAACAGAATCTCAATAAGCATACAACTGAAGAGAGAGTAATTTACTAATTACCACAAAGAAATTGACGACATACAATAAAGGCAGGGCGGCAAAAAGGACGTCAGTTCTCCTACGGAAGTTAGTGGAAACAACAATACTGGGACCTGTGAAACTCACTGTCATTTGTAAAAAAAAAAGTCTATTATGCATAGCAGTGATGTGCAGTGCAAACCTACGCAATCCAATAGGCTTCAAACACCAAGGCTAGCAACGTTTGCACTGAAAGCTGATGTATGCACCGTGCCTAGATTAGCACAGCTCTAAGGGCCCAATAATTTAAGCAAGGCAGAAAAGCAGGGTGAGTGCAGAATAAAAGTCCTAGCTGAACTAAGATCATGCAAGGTAGAATGACCTGGATTTGTGTGGAGTCCTAAATCCAAATAAAACAAGGCGCAAACTATAGGCAAAGGGAAAACTGCTTGATTTTCACACATGTACTCTGCACGATTGTGTAAAATTACACAAATTGTGCAACATTGGAAGATGATCTCTTTTTGTGCACTGCAGCATATGCCGGGCCTGCAAATTTCAGGCAAAGCAACGCTTGCTCAGCTTTATACAGTAGAATAATGCAAAATCAGCTTTTGCGCCATGCATTGGAGTAACAAAGGCCCCCGAAGCTCTGGCGGTGTGGGGAGGGAGATGGGCCAAGCTCCAGGGGGCCTCCTCAGCGCAGCACCTGGCCTGAGTGAGTCCTGAGGTGGGACCCGTTCCATGTTCTTTGCAGGCGGTCCCTCTCCAGTTTCGTTACCCTACTGGCTCCATGCTCAGATGCATTTTTGCACTGGAGATGAGGTCATCGACATGGGGTGTGCAGTAAATACGTTGCTGTGCCTTCTTTGGCCACCAGGTCACAGGTTACGGTCACTGATGCTTCCTGCCATGTCCACCAGGGAAAGACACATAATGGCACTTAAGTCCCATTGTTTTTGTGTTTCTGAAGCAAACTGCAGCTTTCTAAAAATGTTTCAGATAAACAAAAAAGCAGATCCAACAAACACGGTGCCCACTCAGCATTCATCTGTGCCTTCAGTGCATCTGTATCGCCAGATACCCGCCAAGCTTTATATGAGACCCCTATCCTCCTTTCTGCATCCAATACTTCACCAGCAGGATGGGTTCTAGGGCTAAGATCGGCGCCTGCAAAACGTACAGGTTGGGTCTTCACTTCGAAGTTGAAGAAATAATTTGAAAGAGCTCCAGGCATGCAGTAATGTTCAATGCACAGTTGTGGCATTTTCATGGTCGTTCTTCTTTAGCAGGAGTCATAGAGTGACATGCTCATGAAGCTATGCCTGAGCAGGGATACAGGCTGGCAACATCCAATGATGGAGAGCTTTGTGGAGATTCAGAAAGTTCCGCCTTCAACCTGTCATTGACAGATTCCCTGGAGGATCAATTCAGGGACATCACCCTGTTCTTCCGATGTTTCTAAAAATGTTACTACTTGTTCAGCAGCATTGAAGTAGTTTCCACAGCTATCATTTCACAGACACTTATACCTTCAAATCAAGCAGGGGGCTTCAGACACCTCTTTCACGCCCCCCTGTACACAGGCAGGCAGAGGGCTGAAGGTAACTGGCTGGGACCTTTCAGGAGTGTTCTCTACAGTCTCACGCTCTTCTGTGCCCCCCAGAATATTTCACTCGCCTCAGTGGTGTTTGGTGGTGGCTGTTGCAACCCAATTGGACAATATAGGTCCATCAGGGATTCGAGCCCAAAGAGAACGAGTTGTCTCTTCTGGTTTCAGGGATCGTGCAATTTATCAAGATCAGGAACATGTTGTTACTAGGGCTGTTATTTTTATGCCTACATTTCTTCATCGTTAATCACCCCTAAGTCAACCAATAGTCAGTAGCTATGCAAAAATGACAGTTGGTTGGAGTCGCTTTAAATGTCATTGGTTTCTTCCACTTAATTCTTCAAAGGAGAAATGTTGCTTGTTGGCAGTCTTTCATGGTTCTCTAACTTGTACTTCAAAGATGAATTGACTGATAAATGTTAGCTAATAATCTTCTAAGCCACCATCCTTCTCTGTCCGAATGAGCACAATCAGTGATTACTCTGGCTCAGCAGCAGTTCTTCCTTCCTGTGCCTCTAGTCAAGTTATTTCACACAAGCAGTGGTTTAATAGTCTGTGAACTAACTGGAATACATTGTTATTAACTCTTCGAAATAAATTCTGGAACATGCAGTACCATGTTTAGACTACGATGAACAGTCAGCTCTCTCAGACAGAAGGCTCTTGGTGATAATAAAAGGCCTCTTTGCTATCAGCGATGCTATATTCCTTCACAGCCAATCAGAACGCAACAGTCACAGCGATTGTCCTACTGAACATCCAGCCCAACAATATCATGGTACAGAAATATAGAGTACAGCATATCGATGGACAATATATTGAAAGGTAAGTGCATACAGAGACGTTTAGATTTATTATTTTTAACTCCATTTCTACATACCTTGAAGATATATGTAACAACATATGTACATATGTGTGGAGTAAGGTATAGAAAATCTAGACTTACTTATCTGCTGATATTTTATATTTTGACCTCAGTATTATTTCCCATCTATATTGTGGTTTCGATATTCAGGGGGCACGCCTGTCATAGCTTTTAATACTGATGTTTAGCTCATCTCAATGCACTCCACCTTGCTGGTAAACCAAGCTTTTTTAACATTTACAACTCAGGAACTTTGTAAACGTCAACTTCTCCTAGAGAGCAAGTTCCAGTACCACCATCATTGAAATACTCGACCTTCACCCTCATTTCACCCTCCAGTCTCTGCTTCAGGATACATAGCCTAAGAAACCTTCAATTACATCTTTATAATGCCCTCAGAACTTTCAAGAATGCTGATTAGATTGTAAAAGGGAATCTTGGATGCAGAGAAAAAGTGTTTCCTTAGGCGAACAGGGCTCAGCACATTGGTAGTATTGTAGTTGAGATAAACATTTATATCCAGACCACTTACAAAGTTCTCCTACATTGCACAAGAGCTTGCAACTCACAAACAATAGTCATTTATAAGCTCTGCACTGTTAATAAGAGTGGGATCAGTTTGATTATCCCAGTGACACGCCCTTTGTTAGGCCACAATCATGTTATCAGTATGTTCAGTACATGTAGGAAGAGCTTGTTTTTTTAAAAAAAGCACCTATGGGCTGAGGTGTAGTACAGACCTCAAGAAGAACAATGGAATACATTTTGGGGGCTCACACTGGGGCGGATGCGGTGCTTACCAAGAATTTGACAGTATCGTGCTAACTGAATTCCTCCCTATTTCAGGCTGAACTGCACCAGTACAGATGACGTCACATTGACATAGTCGCCTGGGTTAAAGTGTACAGGGACTGATGTTTATCCACCACGGATGGCATTGCTATGATTTTTCCCAAGGCATTATGGGTGTATTTCCAGCCACAAGTGTGAAGCTCAAGCTATTCATCATTGCCTTTGTGAGTGAAGAACATGTCAGGTCTCATTTCTGGAACATTTAATTCTGCTCCATTATTCATGAACCGAGGCAAATGAAAAAAGAACGGGTTGTTCTTTCCATATTATAGCCCAGTGCTGAAATTACACTATGTGACATTGTAGTAAGCACAACTGGGCTTAAGCTTTTGGAACCTAATCACTTTTGAAACGTCCTTGAAGCCCAATACTTTCACATCTGTCATAAGCCAAGACATTTTGATTT
Source organism: Pleurodeles waltl (assembly GCF_031143425.1). Taxonomy (NCBI): domain Eukaryota; kingdom Metazoa; phylum Chordata; class Amphibia; order Caudata; family Salamandridae; genus Pleurodeles; species Pleurodeles waltl. Next base: position 148,239,240 of record NC_090446.1, read on the forward strand.
ACTAAAGTAATATGTACAATATATTTTAACTTATGGGGCTTTCAGTCATCCATTGGTGCCATTCACATTTTTTGGTCCACCAACTACAGCATACAGCAACAGGCAATGGGTCAGCCCACTTCAGCCATTGGCTAACTTCATTGTGAATTACACTATTCTACTCTTTCACGAGGAGAATATCCACAAACTAATTCCCTTTAAAAAACTGCTGGCCGCATTAAAGTGCTTTATTTTTCTAACTTTCATTTTAGACATTAAAGTGCTTTATTTTTCTAACTTTCATTTTAGACATGCTTCACAGCCTCACCGCTATACAACATGGCTAAAAGTCATTAACAAAACCAATAGCATTTCCATAGGTGAGACCTATTGGCTTTGTCACAACTTGAGTTTTTTTGGTCAAGTTAGCTAAGAAGTACATGGGCATAAGAGCCATTCCAGTGGGGGAAATAATGTGACGTTACGTTCAGATCTAGCGATTTGGAATTGGGGAACAAGGTTTGAGTCTTGGTATCGGCTCAACGTCCTGTGATTCTAGACAAATTATCTATCCTCCCCCGACAAAAAATAAAATAACTGCGACCTTGTGCAATGTAACTGTTGCTCATAAAAAGAGCTCCAATCACTTCAGATCAAGTTCACTAAATATAAAACAACCCCCAAAAAATGACAAGTAATGGAAATTTGCAAGTTAATAGCAAATACCCAATGTCACAAACAAAGATTTTGGTGTCACTGATTATGATGATTATAAACATACATCTTTCCTTTTGTGCTATTTGGCTGATAGTATGTGTTTTTAAGACTTAATATTCAAAACTGTGTCACATTTACTTTGTTAGGGGCTAGCTCTTTTTGAATTTAGAGGATATTTTATTCCTCACTACAGCAGGGGTATGGCTGCAAACTGGGGATAAAGCAAAAAAGGGAAAGAGAACACGTGAGCCTGGAACAGTCAGGCATTAGCATAGGCCTGGTTCCAAGAGTTCGGTTTGGTGTTCCCCATAGAGTTAATGGGCAGTGACAACAAATGTAGACATCGATCTGGATTCAAGGAAGCCAGGTAATCTGCATGAGAAGGATAAAAGTCAAAGTAAGGTTGTTGTTAAAGCATTGTAAAATATTAGGGTTGTCAAAAACGGAAAGATGGAAGAATGTTCCGAAGGAGGGATGTAAAGAAGAAACAATTCTAGATAGATGTGTTGTGGGGGTGGCTGAAACATGGGGAGGGTATGAGGGATGTGGCCAGAGCTGCTGACTTTGATACTGGGCAACCAGGTTTGAGTCTCGTTGTCAGCTCACCATCCTGTGATTCTGCACAAATAACTGAATCTCCCTGTGCCTACCAAAAATGATTGTGCCCTTGTGTAGTGTAACTGGTGCTCATGTAAAGCGATCCAATACTTTAGGGTCGAGTTCATGCTGAATAAAACTGCAAAAATAATTTAAAAACATGAACCAAACCACCAAATGCATTGCTCTCACTTTCTTCTCATGCCCTGTCTCTCTTGGAGTGGGATCCACTTCAGCATGTTTTTGGCGTGGCATTACACCAATGGAGCACTTTGAAATGAGCTCTTGCCACCATTTTGTTTCAATACAAGATAATAATGCTAAATAAAACATATACATTTAATAATTGCAAACTTCAAAAGAAAGTAAATGTGAGACAGCATCAAACCTTAAGTTTTTTAACAATATACTGGGTGACAACAGAAATAAAGGAGCGAGTATGTTTATATCTTCATAATCAGTGGCAGCAACAGATGGACCAAATCTCAGTATGTAGCATTGTATATTTGCTATAAATGTTGCAATGGGATTTGATCTTAAGTTCACGTATGTAGCCTCAAATTTTTTTTTTTTTAAATGTTAGTTGAATCGAGCGCTTTCCAGTATCTCCAAACTCTGAACGCTAACAATTAGCAAGATGGAAACTATCGGCCTGATTACGACCTTGGCGAATGGGATACTCCGTCACAAACTTGACGGATATCCCCTCCGCCGTATTACAAGTTCCATTATATCCTATGGATCTTGTAAAACGGGGGGGCAGGATATCCATCACATTTGTGACTGAGTATCCCATCCTCCAAGGTCGTAATCAGGCCCTATGTAGCACGAACACAATTCACAAAATCTCCATTTTGTCTGGTTAGCGCTTGTAGTGATTCTGAAACTAAAATCATACTCAGAGGCTATTTTCAAACTTGATGTGCAGGTACAAATTAACTTGTGCTGCTGTGTCCCATTTATTACTTTTGTTGCTACTTGTTTTACAATTTACAAAGAGTTCTACTTATATTTCCAAAATTGTTTTTAAAAAGGATATGCTTTTTAAATTTAGTTTATGTTTGCATATTTCTGAAAGAACAATGTTGCATGGAAAATGACTGTTATTGTAAAGTGATTTCTGTATTCTTCAGGCTCCTATTGCGCTATTTTACAATTAGCTGAGCAACAAAATATATTTTGGCAAGGTGACAATGCATTACAATCTCTTCTTTTTCAAAGCTTTCATTCTTTATCTGAACAGATTTTTTTTGTATGCACGGCTATTGAGTCATTCTACGTAAAGAAGATGATACAAGTAACCTAATACGTATTTGCCGTTTGTTTGTTCTTCAACAAAATAACACTTAAAAAAAAGAAAATCCACAGTAGCGTGGCAAGGATTTAATGGAAAAATGTGAACCAAACGCATGGAAAGCAATTCGTATCACTGGTGTCTCGGCAGTGTGCAAAAACAACCGATTTAACAAAAAACAAAAATCAATAGGTTGAGTTAAAAAATATAACCTCACAGCCTCCTCCACTGTGAATGGAACTCTGTGTGCCGAACTTATAAGGTAACCTTTCAGCGGAACTAATCTGGACCCTGTATCCAACTTATGCTCCATCACGGTTAAACTGAACTGCGCATAGTGCTTTGTGCTTATAGGTGCTATTTTCACACAAAAATTCAAAATTGAACATATCAGATTCTACTGATTGGATGTTTGTCATTCTGGTATCATTTCATTTATTAAAATTTACTCTATTTTTCTAAATTGGCATGGATTTTTTCCTGTGTTGTGGTTTCACTTTATTATTGTTTGTGTGCTGCATAGATACTTTACATACTGCCTTTAAGTTAAACCTGGCTGCTTTGTGGCAAGCTATCAGAGGGTTAAGCACAGGCAAATTTAGTACCTTTTGTGTCACCTGGCAAGGATGGCGGTTAGTGTTGGGGCTTCCACCCCTTTCAACCAATAACCAAATTTCTTACATTGTGTATATACAAACAACCCCAATGGCTATTCCTTTTGTTAAAAGAGAACCACGGCATGTGGGCTGTGGTTTATACTCTGAGTGATGAATGCACGATGAGAGGTATTCAGAGATGGTTTCATAATTCTCATTGTGCCTGTGGAACTGCATTGACACATCACTTCATCCCCATGACGTGCACACCGTCCGCCTAGCATGTAGCTCAGATTAGGACTTGCACACAATAAGAAAGTTGCCAACAAGTAGCATATCTTATTGTAAACAATCCCGACTCCGATCTTAGGTATGGCTTTTTGTGAGTCAGACAACACTGCAGGCACATATAGAGAACATACATGTAGGCCCATATAGACACACATGCCAACATTATAGGGCCACATGCACAGACAAGAAATATATTGACAGACACACCTGCTCAGCCAGACAACAATTGAGGCACACGTAGATATCGTACACATAGACACATATGTCAACCTTCCAGGCCCCCTTGAACATGCATGAAGTATAATGACAAGCACACCTTCTCAGCCAGGCAACATTTGAAGCATGCAGAGTACATACATATAAACATATATGGGTACAAATGTACACACATGAAATATACACTGAATCACACATGTTGACCCACAAAATGCACACATGAGTACATAGATGCCATGGCCGAGTGATCATTTGTTTTGTAGTGTTTACTTTATGAATACTTTAAAGGAACAAAGTGAAACTAAACCCATGTAGGTGGATAGAAAGGAGTGAACATTAAGTGTAGGCAAAATCATGTATTTCCTTTCTAGTTAAATGTTCATAAACTCCATAAAAATGATATGGAATTACCTTTTTAGAGCAATATGAAGTTTGGCGGTCTCTTGCTAGAATTTATTTCATACAAGTACGCACAGGGTAAAAAAAAGGTCTTGGGAGATACCGGCAGGAGACTGATTCAAACAAAAAAAGTCTTTAGTTGAGATACTTTAAAAAAAAAACTAGTCTCTCACAAGCAAACATTATGCAAAATTGTGCAATGCAAAATGTCAAGCAATAATAGAAATTTTTCAGAACGTGAAATTCGGGAATTCTATGACATTCACCAGCGTAATTAACATTTTTCATAGCCCTACAAAACACCACTTAAATGAATACAGCACGTCTGTTTTTTTCTGAAATCCCCCAGCATGCAAAATTAAACTAATCTCCTAATTTCACTTCTTTTTGGATTTTGACTTTACAAGTTGCCAAGATACCACAGTGGCTTAATATGCCTGCCAGCAAAATATCTGAACAAGTTGCAGATGACAAAGTTTGTACCTCAGCAGGATACAGGGATCCCCACCAAGTTGGTAATATTATAGACTGTCACGTACAGCGCTCTGAAGCCACAATACTGTGGAAATAAGTATCAGGTAAAAGTGATCGTTTTAATTCCAAACTAGTTGTGGAACTAAAATAAGGAAGTCATTTATTTTGTACAATACACAGCAGCTCAGAAAATAGACACCTGCACAGTATAAGTCTGGGGTCGTGTCAGTTTCCTCGTGCCTGGCTGAATCGCCTGGGTGTGAGTAAACTACACCGTTCTCATGACAGTGTTGACGTGACCGCAGGATAGAACTGCGCCATCTCACGGTGGATACATCTTCCCATGTGTCTTCTCCTGATCGGTCCGTCAAATGTAACACGCCATAAAAATACATCTAAATAACACGTCCTATTTGAACTCGTCATTATAGAATATTCGCAAACGCTCAGTAAGAGTGACATTCCAGAAGTAATTAATAAACTGAACACCGAGCATTTCTTCCAAGCGTTAAATAGGATATGCGAATTAAAAGTTTTCCTCAGACAGCATCCACTTCATGAAAACAGACATTAAACGAGTACCATTTCTTGCAGCTGCTGCCTCATATGCTGAAAATGTTATTTTTCCAAGTCGACACCCAGATACATAAAATACAGGAAGCAAAAACGCTCTCTTGGCTTCCCCAACGGAGACTCATTTCACTGCTACAACAATAAAATGCCATATGCCTTAGTTCAATGACTAAATGCAACTCACTGTGACTGACAGGTACAATCAACCTATTGCTGATGAGTGACTCTTACATCAACCAATGGCTGAGGGAAGTTGAGCTTAACCCTTCCACTGTGTAGAATATATGAGCTCTGTAGCAGAGAATTTGGATCAATTAGAACATCAATAACACCTTATGAACACGTGAGGTGTATTCTTTGTTGTCCGTGTGCTGAGGTTATGAAATCTCTGTGCTTGGGGTGAGCGGGAGCTTGAGGTAAAGGGGGTGAGCCACTGAAAGCTCGAGCTAGGCTCGAATCTAAAGCCTTGCTCATCTCGAGGTTCTGTTGAAACCTGGAGCCCATAACAAGTCGAGCTTTGTGGCTTCTGCCTGCCACCCACCCTCTACCCAGGATGTGGCCTCATGGCCATGGCTGACGACTTTGGAGCTGAGGAGCCAGGTTTGAATCTTGTGTGGTTCAACATCCTGTGATATGGTTAAATCACTTAATCTCTCTGTGTCTATAAAAAGTGAATGCAACCTTGTGTAATGTAGGTGATGCTCATGTAAACCAGTCCAATAGCTTAGGGTTGAGCTTGTGCTATATACAAACTTCAGAAAAAATCACAAGGAGGTAAAAACAAAGCTTCAACACAAGGAAATACAAATACATCCTCATTTAGTGGATGGTTTGTGCAAAGTAAAACCAGAAAACCCAGATAAATTGTGGCATCCCTGCTTAAACTGTGTGATATCATGCAAATATTTTATAAAATTATTTTATTTAACTCCTTTTTTCATCATGTGCGTGTATGAAAGTACTTTCAAATATGTGATTTCAGAATACCAGTTGTGCAATAACCTATTCTGTTTGATTTAATAGACTACAATGTTGCCCTATAATAATTTTGGCCACCTACAGTTTTTACATGACAACTGTCTTGCCTCTTAGTTCACTAATGGTTCATGTTTAAAAATTATCACTTTTAATAGATGCAGCGCTATAATGTGACATATTAATATCAAAGCTTCCACATGTTAAAGAAATAAACTTTTTTTATATTTGAAGAGACTTTATAATACTTTACGTGATGTTCATTCAATATTTACAAAGCAACGATTTTCAGGGTTCGGCTGGTGTACGGGCTCCAACCCTGGAGAACCCTTGCCCTGGCTCTGCACCCCCTGTAAATTTGTTGGCTCGTCCACCTTTAGAAACTAATCTTTCATTGGCATGCAGGGGGCGAAAGCTACATAGATAGTTATGAGAGTTGTTCACTATCTAAGTGTCTAGCAGGCTTGAAACCTGCCAGGGCCGACTGAGCCCATCTTTCTTGCAGGGTCAAAAGCACTAGGATCCCTGAAAAGAGACGTGGGTGCCAAGAGACAATTCCATTTGTAGCTTGTGCTAAATAAAAGTTCAACATAGTCACTGTGATCCTGCTGTGCCGCATCTTCTGACCTTGGGCAAGTGCTGACCGGCACTGTAAGATCAGCACAAAGCGCTTTCTTCCCCATCTGAGTTTGACTGACAGCCTTGTCTGGATAGGGAGAGATGGCTGGCGGTGAGGCTGAAAAGAGTGGCAGCGCAGTGTGTTAATACAATTTCATTATTTTTAACGAGGTTGTCTTGCTTTGAAGTGAACACGATGTCCTCTTAATTAATCACAGCAGATGTCAGATCACTGAGCAGCGCGAGGCGAAGCCGGTTCATTGTTCTGAAAGTGCAGGGCTTTTATCTTGTCGAGAAAAGAGAGCAGCCACTGTCTCAAACAAAGCACATCTCAATTATTTCTCTCCAATGACCTCCAAGTGCACAGAAAATCCAGCTCATGGTGCCAATGGTGATCTTTAAGTTTATTGATTGCCCAATCCTGACCAAGCTGCACGGTAAAACCCATTAATCAATTCACCGGACACTGCTGGTCCTTTGCAAAAAGAATTAAAGTCAAACTATGAAGGATCCTGGAAGTTTTAGGGCCTCATTTTGACTTTGGCAGTACCACCACGGGACCACCAAAGCCGGAAGAAGTACGCCACCAACATGGCGGTGGAGTCCCCCTTGCCCTATTACAATGTTCCCGCCGGTCCAAACGGCAGGAACAGTGCTATGAGATAGCATTCGGCTCCCTTTAAGGAGCTGAGTGCTGTCTCATAGCACAGGGGGGCCCTTGTACTGCCCATGCCTTGGGCATGGGCAGTGCAGGACCCCGTGTGGCCCCCAGCACACCTTCACAGCCAGCCTTTCTATGTTGATGAAACGGCCATGGAAAGGCTGGCAGTGAGGGGAGTTGTAATCAGCCAAGCGACACTGAGTTCAGAGCTGCCCTGGCTGAGTACAAATCTGACTGCCGTCATGCCGTCGGGAACAGGGACAGCGGACCCCTGGCTGATCCACCCACTAAGGTTGTAATTAGGCGCTTGGACCACCCAGAGTGCCACAGTCCAACCGTCAACCCAAGTGCAGCAGTCCTCGGACTGCCACACTCGTAATGAGGCCCTTAGTTTTCATGTACATCTGTCAAGATTACACAAGTCCAAATGCTGTTTGTTAAATGCTTACAGCAATTGGAGCCCTAGATATAAGGATATTCAGGTCCTGAGGAAAGTTCATGTGCGGCGGTGACTGCCACAATCATAACAAAATGACTTGAATCTTGCAGGGCTCGGATTTTGGACACAGCAGCCGTGTTGGATTGAGATCGTATAAAAAGTGAGTGAAGTCAGAGTCTCATCACTTCCCAAAGCAGTTTGTGTTTGGCAGTCATCAGAGGATTATCATGGAGCCAGTGTCTTGCAGTAGGAATTTTGGATTGGAACTTTTGACTTCCTACTTTTTGCACTACTTTGCTACTCAAATTGTTTTCACGATCATTACCATTTTCAAAGCCTTATATAATATAACCCAATTTGTGCATGAACTATTTTCTACTACATTCTTTGTGGCACTTTTTTTGCACTTTGCGTTATCCTGTTTCATTATAAACTCTGAACATATTGACATTTTTCCTTAATTGGTACTCAGTATGAAATTATGTGCATTGAACTTTCTAGTATGTGCATAAGAGTCATACGCAAAGACTACACCACAAGAATTTGCCAGAGAGTAAAACATTAACATTGTTTTCTCATGTGCCTAGTGAGAAAAACTGCTGAGATAGAGGACTTGTTCCTTGAGGTAATTAGGAAAAAGGATTGCATATGATTTAAATGTTGCAAGGTTCTTTGCCTAATCTGTATTGATTCCCTGCAGACTTCCATAATGAACTATTCATTTTCCTGACGGAACATCAAACCATTCTCAGGAACTACTGTCCATCCTGATGGAACACCAAACTATTCTAAAGAACTATTGTGCCGCCTGTTGAAGTACCTTTTCATTCTAAGGAACTACTCCCCTTCCCTTGGAATGCTATATCATTCTAAGGAACTATTCCCCTTCCCGTTGAACCCCATTTCCATTCTAAGAAGCCATTCCACTTCCTTACGGAAATCCAGTCCATTCCAAGGAACTGTTCCACTTCCTGATGGAACATCACACCATTCTTAGAAAATATTCTGCTTCCCGATGTAACACTAAACCATTCTCAGGTACAATCGATCCCCCTGAAGGAATTCCAAACCTTTCTTAGGAACTGTTTCTCTTCATGGTGGAATGCCAAACTATTCTCAGGAAATAATCTTCTTCCTGATGGAATCCCAAACCGTTGTAAGTAACTGTTCTGTTTTCTGACGGAATGCTAAACCATTCTAATAAACTATTATGATTTCTGATGTACCCCCAAACCATTGCAAGGAACAATTGTGATTAATTGCGTAACAGCAATCCATCAGAACTATTCCTGTTCCTGATGAAACACCACACATTTTAAGGAACCATTACGTTCCCCAGTGGAACACCAAACCATACTCAGGAACTATTTTTCTTTCTGATGGAATGTCAAACTATTCGAAGGAACTATTAAGCTTCCTGGGGGACCACCAATCCATTCTAATGAACTACTCAGTTTCCTGATGGAACACCAAATCATTCTCAGGAACAACTCTGCTTCCTGATGGAGTACCAAACTGTTCCTGGGAAGCAGAATTCATAGGAAATATTCCACTTACTGATGCAACACCAAACCATTCTAATGAACTATTTGACTTATTGGTAGAACTACACACCAGTTTAACAATATTTTCTGCTTCGTAATGAAACTTCAAACCACTCTAAAGAACTATTCTGCTGCAGCCTTGTCAACACAGTGTGTTAAATAACCACGTTTTACCAATAACCTGCCATTCAAAACTGTAATGATGTTTTATTCCAATAGAGAAAATGAAAGACACAACGTTCACCCAACCATCATTCATCTACAGAAAATGTGCTTCCAATACCAGTCTCAGCTGCATGCATCTTGCACAAGCAACAAAGTCAGTCACCTCGCCAACAGAGATTATGGGGGTCATTTCAACCTCAGTGGTCTTTTCACAAGACCGCCGAGGGACCGCCGTGCTGAAGATCGCCAGTGGTGGCGGTTTTCCGCTCGGCGAATTATGACTGCTGGTAGCCCTCCTTCCTTTTCCGGACGGAGAGCCGCCAGAAGCCATACTGTCGGTCGGCGGGGAAGTGGAGGTTGCTCCACCTCCACTGCCCCGTCAACAGAACACCGCCCACCGAATCACGTTACGTGATTCGGCGTGGCAGTGTTCTGTTTACGGGGTTCTGGCGGCGGAGCAGCCCCCATGGATCCCGTCCCCTCCTGGAGGATCAACGGACCAGGTAAGTTGATCGTCCGTTAGGGGAAGGGGGTGGGGAGGTGTTGTGTGTTGTGTGCGTGAATGGGGGTGTGCGTGTGAGTATGAAGATGGGGTGTGTGAGTGCGGGTATGCATGCGGGGGGTGTAGTGTGTTTGGAAATGTGTGCGTGTCTGCCTGTATGTATGTCTGTATGGATGTGTGCATGTATGTCTGAATGTGGGTGTGCGTGTATGACTGTGTGTGTGCCTGTTGGCATGTTTGTTCGTGTGTGTGCGGGTATGTGTGTTGGTTGTGTCTGAATGCGTGTCGGGTGTGTGTCTGTGTAGTGAAGTCGGGGTAGGGGTGGGGAGGGGGGACCTGCCACCTTTGGGGGTGGCAGGGGGGTGGGGGGTGTCAGGGAAGGACTCTGGGTGGGGGGTGTTGGAGACCCCTATCAGTGCCAGGGAAGGTATTCCCTGGCACTGATAGTGCTTACCGCCATGGATTTCATGGCAGTGCCCAACCCTATGAAATCCATGGCGGTCAGCCGGGTCATGATACCGCCGGTGGTCTTGTGACAGCCGCCGGGCTGGAGACCCAAGTCTCCAGCCCAGCAGTCGTCTCCGCCCTGGCGGTCGGTTCAGAGAAGTGGCGGATGACCATGGCGGTAACCGCCATAGTCATGATTCCAATTTTTTAACCGCCAGCCTGTTGGCTGTAAGACCGCCACTTCTCCCCCAACCGCCAGGGTCATAATGAGGGCCTATGTCTGCTCCTGTGATACTAGAATGAGTGCCTGGATGCCTCAATACCACAGCACTAGTTTCCTGGCGTTCTGGAACGTAATAAGATTACACCCAGCCATTAAAGACGCCAGTCTAGACCCAGATCTGGCCGAAAATCTTTCTGGGAACTTGTAGCCTATTGTAATTTTAGCAGTCATGGGGAAGATCCTTATCAAAGCCACGGAAGAGTACTTGCAACCAACATCACTTTCATAATGGGGTGTACAGGGACGGATACAGTCTGGGATACAGCTTTGATTCATGCAGTGACATCCTGGCCTTTGTTTAAGAGGACACTACCTAATCCTTATCTTGCATATTGCCTGCGAATTGTGGTCACTGTGTCGAAAGGGTTCATATGTCCGCCGAGTGACTCAAGGCAAAAACTCTAGAACCTCCTTAAGTGTAATGGCTGTCAGCTTCCATCCAGCACGACGCATGGATGCATCCACACAAGAGGCATCAACAAATACACAACGCTCAGTAAAGCTGACCATTGGTCTCCACTGATGCAGTACTCTCCAGTGCATGACAGTGCTCAGGTGGGGTTGACAGCAATACATTTTTATGGGGATATGTCCATTGGTGACACATTCACACTCCCTTCAGCCATTGACCACATTTACTAATTTGTCATCTAGGAATGGTATACATCACCCGGAGATCTAACTGAGGTGGTGTTCATGTGGGTCACCGGCAAGGGTCAGAAAGACCCATTTGAGTGTGTAAGTGTGAGCACAAAGTGCGCCTTACATTGACATTTTCACAGAGTACACATTTGTGTCAGCAACTCCACTGCCACGCTGGGCAGATCAGAGGCAGGTAGTAAGGTATATTAGTCACTCTTTCTGTGTTTTTTTTATCTGCCCAAGAGGAGCAGAATTACTTTAGGTTACCCATGCAAGCTACGTATTTTCTGCCTCATCGTAAAATGTACTACCATCAGAGCAAAGGTACATTTTGTGTAATTAGGGTATCTGATAGCCTTTACCACCCTCTCTACCCTGTTCAGTAATCAGAACAAAACGCTCTTGTCACTGATTTGTAAGTAAAGATCTCTCCTATATTAGACTTCGGTGAAATGCCATGCCACTCCCCTTTAAAAACTGTCAATAACTCATTCAGCTCAGGAAAATATCAATACCTAGTTTTTTGTCCCCACCCCACTCCTAGAAACCCGCAAACCTGTGCTCTCCCATTTGAAGTCAGGATTGGCTTGTAAGAGTGCCTAGAGGCAGCTCAATTAAAAGTGAATGTTCTTTTTACACCAAAAAAATTCTAATAATAAAGGTACTAAACATTCTGTAGATCACTATCTGCACATGTGAGGGAGCAACACATATTCAAAACCATCTTCACTGCACATGTAGCAGATTACTCAAAAGAAAAGGCAACTCCAGCAAGCTTGAGAAAGAGAAAAGGAGTTAAGGTACTACTCACACAGCACAAGCACTCACCTTCGCGATGCAAAAGAAGTGAACACCAAGAACTCGGACATCTCCGGATCCAAGATCCACCACACAACATGGCTGCTCTCTTGAGGTGTACACCTCACATCCACACACCCCATAATAGGGAAAACATATACACACATCTCACATACAAGGCATATTACACCACCAACAGAACAATACACACTAAGACCACATCTGCCATTCACAGCCTTAGCCACTCTACAGTTCAGACAGCCCACTTGGCCAAGAGGCCATACTAAAGGCAAACATGCACCATACAACTATGACTACCACGCCAAGAGATATGATGTTTGGGATTGTTTTAATCCATTGCTCACAAAGTTTGTTTACTTGGAAAACCCATCAAGGTGGCACATATTTTCACCATCTTTCTACTTTAATATTTTTTTCTGAGTTTCTTCTACACCCACTGATACACACTGGGTGTTTACTTATGCTGCCCTGTGGTCTTTGGGAGTTCAGCATTAGTGCCTCAAAACAAAGTCTCACTTCTCATCCTACAGGTGCCTTGTGTGCACACTCAGACTTCATGATTTAGAATCTAGGAACATGTTCATGAAATTGGTGTCAGATTGACCGGAACTCAAAAGCAAGCTGTAAGATGTTGCTTCAACCACACAGTGTTGTGTCACATCACCTCAAATGTAAGTCACTGCAAAGCTCCCAAAAGAGCAGAGAATAAAGTCTGAAATACTTTCATAATGTATAGGATGTATTTGGTAGCATGAAACCAGCCATCCACTGCAGGCCCCACGAAGTTTAAAGTCAAAGTGTTGTGATCCAAAAGAGATTGGATACTAGAGGTTCTCATAGACTCTTTATTAGAATGAAGAAGTAGTTCTTCACGTTGAATACAGGTAAAATGTCATGTAAAGCCCCACCAGGAACAGAGACACACCCCATCCTCCGCCCACATCTTCACCATCTCTCTCATCTGTCCTGTCCAGTCATACCATGGCAACAGCACATGACAGATCACACCACCCTCAAACAAGCGTGGATGCTGGAGCTCATCACGGCAACCACATAAGATCAGACACAGTGCAGCACGTCTCCTTCGTTGACACTGATTAATCATGCACGCACAATACTACCCTTCCTCCCTTACACTCAACAAGGTACACAGATCGCCACAACATCGAACATTTCACTTCTTCCTTACACTTAACAACAATATACAAACACCACACTTCCACTGCCCCGTCCACGGTCCAAAATCTACGTCTCCTTCTTAATGCAGAACAACATCATGAAGTAGGACTCAGGACGTGGCACACGCACCCCAAGCATGCCCCCAGGTTTCCGATGGGTGTCCCAGGTTGAGATTCCGGCTTCACATGCATACATGCACTGCTGACATGCAGACGTTCTTCGCAGGATGGTTCCCATCCCAACCCGTTTACTCCAGGCATACTGATGATCAAGACAATATCCTCCAGCCAAGCTTCCATCCTGACATACACACATGCCCGCCTGATATACACACACTTGTTCTTGGGATTGCCCTCGGTTTTTGAGTAACCATTGTTTCCTATGGAGCAGATTGGAATCAAATTGTCCAGCTGGGCATAAACAAATGGTTAAGGTACAGATGTTCCCCAACTCCTGATAAGTCTGGCAGAAAAGCAATCTCCAGACCCCCCCTTGAGCAGAAGTAAATCCATGGGACATAAATTGTAGTTCATGGCAATGAACCCAACAACACGTGTATCGCTGAAGGCACAGATCAAATCCAAGCTGTTCTCTCAGCTTCAGTCACAGATCAAGTCCTTTGTTCCTTCTTCTGAAAAAGTTTGACCACCTGTAACCTTAAGCTCGTACCTCACTATCTTTAGAGCTCACCCTCTTCTGATCAAGCGGCACACTACATCACCAGCGCATTGGACAGGAAATGTTGCTATAATGCAATTGACACTTTCCTGACCTCTGCTTTCTATCACGTCTCCTCACTGAGTTTCTTCTGCTTCTTCCCTATTAGAATCTCATAATATGATCTTCGTTGAGTGACAGCAGAGCTCAATTACAGCAGCATCTGTTTGTGCTACATTCTGTTTTTCCAGTATCTCTGTGCTCCAAGTAGTTTTCTTGAACTCCACACTTATTTCCTAGGCCAATCTTTCATTGAAGCCCCAGATGTGATCTCCCAGTGTCACCATCTTTCTTGTTGGCATGAACAGTGATGAAACAGTGCAGCAGCATCACACAGCTTTGTTTCCTTCCTTGCAGCTAAGAATCTGAAAACTTCTTTCAAAGTCACATTTCTCGCTTCTTACAGTCTCTGTTCTCCTCCTCTCACTTGAATGTCTTGAATGTAAACAATGATAAGCTCGTTGGTCAGCAACCCTTTCTCTACACACAAAGCACAAATGTTTCCTTTTCCTCAGGCTGCCAGATGGTAGCTATGTTGGGCTTCACTTCTTTCTTTTTCTCCTTTTTTATCAGTTTAATGTTCTTGCAGTGATAAAGTTCTATAGCTTCTCCTTGCCCTAGCTTTCATTCCTCGGAAGGTCTGTCATCCCAAGGATGCTGCACAGCATAGAAACGCACCAAAGACTGCTGGGTATTAGTAGGATCCATACTAGACTAAAGAGGTATCGGTAATATAAAGCACCAGCAGGAACAGAGAGACAAACCATCCTCAGCCCAGATCTTCCTCAGTCCTCTCAACTGTCCTGGCCCATCAGATCATAGCAAAAGAATACACTACATTGTACCATTCTCAAACAAGCACGGATGCAGGGGCTAGTCGCAGGAGATGATACAGTACATCACTTCAACCTTTGCAATAACACAACTTGCACCCACATTTCTACACTTCTCAACCCATACATTTCACAAGTTACACACATCATCGCAGCATGGGAACTGCACAAGCACATTCAGATCGGTCTGCTGGTCCACCACCACGAGAAGCAGGTCTGAAGGTAAACAAGCCTGCCTAACTAACAGAGCCTGTGGAACTTCAAAACTACCCACTTTAAGGGACCCCCACTGTCACCACTTGGCTCGTCTTCAGCGGACCATTGATGGTTACCATGACTTTCCTTCTCAGCATCTAACCAAACTTTTCCAATCAACGGCAACAACTTATACCTGCCCCTTCCACGCTGTCATTCCAACAGATTCCTACAACACGTTGTGGCGAATCGCAGCCCAAAGATGTATTTTGGATCTTAATTGTATCCCACGTGGTTCATTCCTTTTTCTTAGCCCTGATGAGGTGCATTGTAATTTTGAGAATCATGTAATATGCATTGAATTCAGTTCTTTGAAAGAATAACCATTACAGGTCGCATTGTGAACATTCTGCTTAATATTTACGGATTATTGGCTCCAATCCATAAAAGTCCCTCTAAATCTGTCTTCAATAACTCTTTAAGGAGGGGCTTCCTCGACAAGAAGGAGGAAACAGAACAATTACTTTACCCCAGTTTTCTCCTACCCATGGGAACCAGGCCCATCCTCTTAAAAACTCTTGTATTTCCTGTATTCCCCACATAGCCGGAGACCCTCTTTCCTTTCAAGTGGTTTAACATTAGGTGTGGTTCAGTTCTCAAGACCTCACCAACATCTCATTAACCGAGAAGAGCACAGTGACTGGGGGCTTTCGACCTCATGCAGGTCTCCGGCCATCATCCACACAAGGGCACAAAGGCCTTTTAGACCCCAATTACAAGTGGTCCGGATAATTCCTACCGCAGGAATCGGAATTACAGAGGACAAAGTAATCCTGTCTAGACGTCCCCATGCTTGGATGCTTTTAAAAATCTACAATGCCTTACAAAGCCAACCGTATCTGGGAAATGGGTACTCAGTTTCCTGATGCAATTTCTTTTTTTTGTGCCAGTGTCCATGAGAGCTGTGATGGCCTATCCAATTACTTTTATCTGGTAGTTCAGTTGTGTCTGCCACATGGTCATTCTCCCTGTGTACAAAGTAGGTTGCCTCAATGGAATTACCTTTGCCCATATCATTGATGTTTGTCGCCCATGTCATTGGAGTTTGTTTTGTGCTCTCTAGGATGATCTGGACGTTCTGCTCTGTAGATGTTTTTTCAGTGTGTCTCAGGCCAGTGCCCACTGACCGGTTACTATCATGAAATGATTGGCTTTGCCACTGATGAAATATTTTTTCCCTTTTGTCGGGCTGCCTGAAAAGAAACCACATACAAGTAATGTGTGGGAAGGTGGCCCCACATTATCCTTAAGTACCCCTCACCTGTCTCTTCACGACTCTTGTCTGCAGTCTGATAGGATTGCAGGAGTGTCTCTTCCAATGTGGATTCAAAGTGCACTTCTCTCACCCCAGACCATCTCTATGATTGCGCTTGAAGGAGGGTTCTCAGAAGTGAAGTATTTGGTTGTCAGAAGACGAGTCGTCACAGCTTAGTCAACTGAGAAGCCTGAATACCTTGAGGGTAAGTCACACTTTCGCCTTTGAGGAGAGAGCACGTTTGTGATGTATTGAAACTGGGCATTGAAGGCAAGTATGGACTCACAACTATAGAGTCTGTCCTATCACAATAGGACATTTTTGTTATCTGGTTCAAAATGCTCTTTGAAACCATGACATTCCCATATAGGGGTTCTGAAGATAAGCTGATCCAAAACAATTTGTCGGCCTAGTCTCAGGTGTAGCAGTACTAACCCTTTTTGCTCCAAAATCTGCCTCTTTCAATGCAACAAAAAAAACTCTCTAGCCTGGCAGTCGGAGCTGCCAGCACAGCATCGATGAGAAGGGTGTGTCTGTCATGGCAGGGTATAGAAGGGGGCTGAGGCATGCCATAGCACTTTGGTAGGAAGCTGTGTGATGGCACCACCCACACTATATTTGCTGGTGGGCCCCCTAAAGTTATATTATCTCTGTTCTGGTATGAAGCTTTTAACATATTGTCACTATAGGCTTGTTACATGACATTATATGCTTTGGTCTTAAATGTTACTATGGAAAATCATGTCAGCTATAAAGCCAGAACTGGCTGAAGATTCATCCAAGGCAAGAGACACTTAGCATCTAATTGGACTAAAAGCCCTCATTCAAGGAGAGCAGAGTATATGAAGGAATAGTGGATTGATCTCAATGCCCTACGTTGTGATCCCTGCTAGTCTGATGGTTGAATGACAGGGGGCCACCAGAGTCTCAATGTGACATTAACGCTGGAACACCTTACACCTGGAATCTTCCACACCATCAACAGATCAACAGTGACTGTTGTCTGCCAGGACAGGCAAGATCTGATGGCCCCGGAAGGGGACCATCCTACGACAAACACCTCTGGACTACATAGAGAATGTTAAACTTTACACGGCTGCTAAGACTAGAGCCAAAATTAACCTTGAAAAGAACGGCTTGCCCAATCTTTTTATATGCAGAGTTTGGCGCCCAGGCTGCAGTCTCTGCAGTCTTAAAGTCTATTAAATCATAGTTTGTGAATACCAAAAAAGAGTAAACTTCCATAAAATTATAAGTTTACCATTGTGAACCAGACCCTAAGATTCCATCTTTCTAAAAGCAGTGTCTTGTTTAATAAGTATTTATTCATTTAATAAAATAAAGGTACAAAATTGCTTCTTTCTAAGTCAGTTCCATGGCTTAGATGTACTTGCTAGAGTAACTGAATATAAAAACAGGTAGAATAGCAAAGGTAAATATAGTATTAAGGGATTTGTCAAATAAGAGAAATTTCAGAGAATGTTTAAACAAGTTAAAAGATCTGAGCAATCTGATAGGCACGGATAGGGAATTCCATATCTTATGGGCATGTCCTGACAGGAGACACAGTGGATGAGCGTTTTCTTAAATATTTGCTCTTCAGGCTAAGGACGGCTTAGCTTCTGATCATACAGACCCCCCCAGAGATGGTCAGTTTCTTCTAGAGAATGTTGTATTTAAGTAATTTAGCCACCAGAGTTGCTGCAGCATCAAAGACACTTGTTAGCAGTGTAAAGCTTGTTTGTAGACCAGTGAAGGTAGCATTTCCAACTATGAAATAACCATTACTGCTCAACCTATCTACGTTAATAAATGGACTTAATCCCACATAGGCACTGACCCAAAGATATATCATATGAACAATTAAATAACATATTTGAAGGAATTCCCTTAGGTCGGTGACTATGTGGAATTAACTCCATTTATTAAGGTAGATAGGTTGAGCAGAAATTATTATTTCATATTTGATGTTTTGTTTTCCCCCGTATTTCCAAAACTAAAATATTGTGCTATGGGATGCCCCCTTTATTAGGAGAGTTAATTTCCATAGCCAAGGCAGGAAATGATAATAGATTGCATAGCAGTTTACAAATCATCAAGTGGTAGAAAAGGTTTGTAGTTACGGAGAAGCCCGAGTTGATACAATACACAAAACCCACAAGAATCTGGACCCCAAAATTGAGTGTCTGTCTAATATGATACATATAGATTTGGCGAATTCCTCCATTTGAGGGTGGACACCCACAAACTGCATTGGGTTTTACCAGAAGTGTTTAATTTGGGAGTTGGGTTTTGAAGACATTGAGTTAGGTGTAGTTTTAAATCGTTAATTTTGAGTGTTAATCTCTTAGCTGTGTTTGAATTCTGGAAAAGCAAGATGACATGATTATGTGATCGGATGGATATTGTCTGCTTGCAGTTCTTAGTTGGAAGTGCCCCAAGGGGCTCTCTATAGCAACAGGAAGTTAAGGTGCGGTTACAGAGTCCATTTTGGAAAGAGGCTCCACAATTTTACACATTGGTCTTTTCAAGGTAGGACTTGAACCATCGAATACCTTTCTGGAGTATTTTATGGTTCATTCTATAAAAGGTTGAGGACATGTCTAAAAGTATCAGAAAGCAATGGTCATTGTCATCGAAAGTCCTTGGAGTGTCGTCTATCACATCCACCAGTGATGTTTCTGTGCCGTATCCTATATGGAAACCCTTTGGAAATACCAAATAAGGCTATTTTTTCTTTAACATGGTTCTTGAGCTATGATGTAGCATGGTTCTCTGTGCTTTTGTCATCGGAAATTGTAAGCTTAGGTTGGGGCACAAATCATCAAGACAGCTTGGGTCTCCAGTATGTTTTGAAGCAGAGTTTTATTGTCGTATCTTCAGTGACTCGTGCATGCAATTGCTTTCTAAGTACAAATTCATATTTTCAAGCCAGTTTGGAATTAGTGACTGATTTTTAGGCAGAATCAGGATTCCTGGCATCCTTTGCATAGCTGGTTTTTGTTTTTGCCTAATTGTGTATTTAATAGATCCCTCTGTAGAATGTTTGAAGTGAGACCATAAGGTACTTGTTTTCCTGATAATAACTATGTCAGGCGCACCTATGGTGGAATAATTCTCCCTGATCATGATAATTTACTATGGGATAATTTAGCAAACTCGTCACATTTCTCTGCCCCCAAATTCAAACTTGGAATGTAATATTCTTTGAGCATTTGAAAGGCGATTCTTCGTCTATTTTAACCTCATGTAGCTGGTTGCTAAGACGGTTAGTTTTGGTGGACTATTTTTCTTGTTGGCAGCTCGTTTATATTTCTGAGTCAGCCTGTTGTGTGCAGATGGGGTTTTGTCCAGTTTCCTTCAACGCCTCATCATTTCCTTTTTTCGTTATTTAAATTATGAGTGTGCCAGGTGTTTTTCAGAATTATGGGAGCCACCTAGTCGAGACAGAAGGATATCAAATCGTTGCATTGGAAGAGGAGTGAAGTTGTGTGGTGTACTTAAGAACTATTCACCTTGGGTTTGAAGGCAATGATTTCACATTCCATTCTAAAGATTTCCTGTGGTTGACAGGGTTGATGTTCAGTTCTCTGGTCCAGGTCGACTTTCTTAAGAGTTAAGAGGTAGACTTACAGCACACATTTTGGATGTGGAAAAGGATGATAATGTGATCTGACCAATCACCAGTCACAGGGTCATCCACAGTGAAAGAGTCAGGTTTTTAGGGTGACACTTTAGACATGAGAAGGCTTAGAGCCAAATTGGCCTAGAGTGCGGTTTCGAGGAAAGATTGACGATTTTGAGTAGTTATGTCATTCAAAAAGCCTTGTGGGTGATTTAAATCACTTCGAAAGCCATTTATGGACAGGATAATCGGTCACAAAACGTACACTGCCACCTACCTGGACATTTTCTTATATGCACTGTAAATTGTAGAAATAAGGGGTATTTACTTTTGAGCACCTCAGAGACAATTCAAATAGTAAAGCTACCCCACCGCCTAGTTTTACGATTCTGTCAAGTCTTATAATTTCATAACCTGGAGGAATGAGTAAATCCTCATCGGATAGGAGGAAACAGTGCCTATGTCTCAATAGGTACTTTCAAAGCTATCTTTAGCTATGTCTCTGTTATGGGCAATTGCTG
This sequence comes from Pleurodeles waltl, assembly GCF_031143425.1. NCBI lineage: Eukaryota > Metazoa > Chordata > Amphibia > Caudata > Salamandridae > Pleurodeles > Pleurodeles waltl. The sequence continues at coordinate 148,259,856 of NC_090446.1, forward strand.
ATCTGCAGTTGTGAAGGGCACAATGTATATTTATTTCAGCAAACGTGCTCATGTGTGTTACTTCCAAGATTTTGATACGAATCTGATTAGTGTTTGTAGTTTTTTTTGCAAGATTTTGATACGAATCTGATTAGTGTTTGTAGTTTTTTTTGCAAGCTTGAATCATTTTTAATTGAGTGTAGTAGCTCTAGTTCTCGTTATAACTGTAATTAGCAAGGTGCATAGTAAGAATAACTGAGCTGTGTGTGGACTAATGGAAGAACAGAGCACACAAAAGCAATGTAAAGATGTTGAAGTCTCTTGAGATCTCATGATTTCTCTGTCGATTATTGGAGTGCCCTATGCAGAGCAAGCATCAGTTGGAGGTAGATGAGCATTGCGGCCAGCCTCTGACCCCAGTGCAGTTGTGACGTGTCCAAGCAGGTAAGGTCACTTCCTGTTGCCCTCTGCTGGGAAATCGTCTAGGTTGGAATGTCCTAAGAAATGATTTTTAAGTAATTGGTGCCCCGGGGTGGGCCATCGAAGGTCACATCTGGTGAAGACCCAAGGAAACAGCATAATCAATGATAAGTGTAAGCCCTGTAGAATCAAGACAGGAGGGCACACCTAGGGGTGCCAATTTCATCCACTCTACGTGCACTTAGCACGCTCCTGAAGGAGTAAGGGCAGACTCATAGGTTCCAGTATTGTGAGTATACACGGGCAAAATTCCTATAATTTCCTTTTCAGAAATTATGCAAAATATTTAAAACATTATGGGAAATTATGGCGTATTTTGTAAAATGCCAAATGTATTGTTTTGCACCATTTTTTGTGCAAAATGCATAATTTCATCCATTTTTGGCACAAGGATACATTTTAAGTTATCAAAAATAGAAAAAAAAATTGAAGGAATTGGACACCACTCGCTCGCGTTCAGTTTACACCCGTTCTTACCATGCTCCCGTGACAGGATTTTTAAATGAAGGAAGTCTCAGCTATGCATCGTGGCATAATGGCATAATCTGAGTCATTTCCCATAACAATAGTAAGGAGCAATGTCGGAAACTATATGCGATTGTGCTGGTGTAAATAAAATAACTTGAGCCCGTGGAGAGAAGCAAGGACTGGGCATTGCAGGCCACGACTGGCAGCACCATGAGGACAACAGCGTAGAAGGTTGTAAATGCAGTGTGAGGCCGCCCAAAGCAAAATGGCAGCCCAGAAAGCCTCATGGGGACTCCTGTGGCAAAATGGCAGAGGTACCAATGGTTCCCACTCTGCCCTCTCTTAGAAGTCTCCTTAGAATACACTGATGATGGCTGGTGCTGCCCAATGGTGGTGACTGCACAGTATATATCTGTGGGAAAGCCTCAGTGAGTCCTATTGCTGGCAGCCACAGTCACACCACGAATGGCAAGAATTTGTGTTGGGGGTCCAATTTGAACAAGCATTTTCAATGCAACGGGTCTCGCATTTGCTCAAGTTAGAGCTATTAGCGTTGTTTAGAAAAAAAAATGCAGCGCGCTCGCACTATGTAAAATGCAGTGCAATCGCACTGCGAGGAAAATAAACAGATAAAGTAGTCCGGACACCATGCTGAAAAAATCGAGCCTTGTATGTTTTTAGTAGTTTACTGGTGCTGAATAGGTGGGCTAAACACCAGAAAAGGCATGACGTATGCATGCCTTTCATAAATGAAAGGAAGCAGATTTTAAAAGGAAAGCCCACGAACCAATGAAAGTGATTGACGTGACATGGGCGTGGTTGGAAGCCCAAAGAGAGATTACAGAATGGGCCGGAGCGCTTTGCGCTCGCCCATAAAAAGGGCCCCTTCATTTAGCTATATACCACTTTGTGCACTATGTAGCCTACTTTACCGTGTTGCAATGCATAGATTAGAATGCACCAGTGAACATGTTATAAAAAATTACTCCACGATTTTCTCGCCCACTTACTTAGGTGCAAAGGAAACCGAGAGATGAACGAGAACAAGGTGTGGAAAGAAATGAACAGTTTGTTCCCAAGGTCTGACAGTGTGCATCATTAAGGCCTAATTAACACAACCTGCTCACACCCCTTCAACACTCAGATTCACATGTTCATCAAATGAACGAGGGGCAGGGGCTGGCTGCTCTTCGGCAATAGGCCTTGCTGCAATGCAAGTGGATCGACATGGCACACTGAGACGCCCATGCTCACTAATAGTTGTGGACACCCTATTGCTTAGATAATCTGCATGACAGCGGCAGTCCCAGGTTGCGGGTTCAGGACTGTGTTATCCTCAAAGACTATGAGGTAATGTGTCTCAGAGACAAGATTCAGAGCAGCATTGCCAAATGCATCCAGTCATAAAGGACTAACTCTGTAATTGAATTCTAGAGCAGAATTTAGGAAACACCATAAAGGTTTATTGCAAATTAGAACATTGGAATGCTTGGGGCTCCATTGAAAACAATGGAGTGCTGCGGGCTTTTACTGGCTGGTAAAAGCCCGCAGCGCCAACATTCCAATGTTCGCTTTGTTCACAGCTACAGCTGTGAACAAAGTCTCACGGAGCCCGAGGGGATTTTAATCCCCTCGGGCTCCGTGAATTTCTTTTTTTTAATAGAACATTCTGCCCTGAGTGGCAGAATGTTCTAATAGCCTTAGAACCCGCCGTAACGGGCTCTACTGGCTATTAAAGTCCCTCTCCCTTGTTAAATGCATAGCCTTCGGCTCGGGCATTTAACGCGGGGAGCGGGCCTTTAATAGCCGGTAGAGCCCGCTACGGCGGGTTCTAAGGCTATATTCAAAGTTTAGTACTGAGATTTTGAAAATGTTAATGCAACAATGTCACTAAAATGCAGGAGAAGTCATTCACCGTGAAGGCTCTCAAATACAGAATAATGCAATAATGCACAAAATCAGGAAATAGTCTGTCTCAAGTGTGCAGCAAATCAAAAGAAAACTGGGCAGCGTCCTCAGTAGAAACCCAAAAGATCTGGATCACCCCCAAATTCAAGGGCTTATATGGCCTTTTACAGCAATAGAAATTATTGAAACTACTAAAGAAACATGGTGTGAGCATTAACACAACAAATTACAATTCTTTTTTTAAAAACTAACCCGCTGCATGAATATAGCCTTAGAACCCGCCGTAGCGGCCTCTACCGGCTATTAAAGGCACGCTCCCCGCGTTAAATGAGAGGGACTTTAATAGCCGGTAGAGCCCGCTACGGCGGGTTCTAAGGCTATTAGAACATTCTGCCACTCAGGGCAGAATGTTCTATTAAAAAAAAAAATGTTCACGGAGCCCGAGGGGATTAAAATCCCCTCGGGCTCCGTGAGGCTTTGTTCACAGCTGTTGCTGTGAACAAAGTGAACATTGGAATGTTGGCGCTGCGGGCTTTTACCGACCAGTAAAAGCCCGCAGCACTCCATTGTTTTCAATGGAGCCCCCAGCATTCCAATGTTCTAATATTTATTCACCCTTTTGACCTCATGTCAGCGCAAACGAGTTACATAAACAACATGAAACAGTTGTGAATGAATGCAATACAGCATGCTAGCTGGAAGAGCCTTGAAAGAAACTAAAACGCTTACTCCAGCAAGTTCCTGAGACCAACAGCTCATACAACATAGAAAGTGTACTTCTTGCTGCATGTGTTATCAAACTACAAAATATGGATATATAATGAACACCCTTTTTCCGAATCCATTTTAATAAAGATGGAGAGGCGTCCTAACTTAGGCCTAGTTAGCCTAAGCCAAAAAGCACACTAAGACACACCAGAATTATTTTGTTTCAATTCCAATAGCTCTGTATCAGTACACATGTATGAATTCCGAGTATTAATGCACAAATACGGTTTAATGTGGAAAACTTCTGGAGTCACTGGGTCCACTTGGGGCTGTGCGCATCCATCTCGTACCTCCTTGTCGCCATGATCTGAGGACACTCTAATGCTATCACATGACGTCGGCAATCATTTCCTATATGGTCAGGAGGCTATGCGCAAAAGCTTTGTTCTTCTCCCATGGCCATCACACTGACCCATGAATTGGGAATGAGTGCCTCCTTCAATAACCTCCAAGATAATAAACAGACAACACCTTGCAACAGGATCTGGGTGGAATTCTCCAAAACTTCAAGTCTCACCAAAAACTGAAGCAGAGCCATCATGTGCCACCCTACTACAAGCTTAAATGTGGCCCAAGAACGGTACGGCAGGTTAGCTCAATGTTTCTTCATATTTCAGAACATAACAGGTGACATTTACTTTGGTCTCATATATGATGGCAGTGGTATGGATGTATTTTCTTGATGCAGAAAATACCTACAACCAGGAGCATAGCTATCAGTGGTGCAGCAGGTGCAGTGGCACCAGGGCACAGCCCTCCCTAATCTGACTGCAGTTATTTTAGAGGCCTTCCACTCACAGGAATGAGAAAATGAGTGAGAGACAGAACAGGGGAAGAGAGAGACAGAGGAAAGGGAGGATGAGGTGGGCGAAAGGGGGGAAGAGGATATGTGGCGAGAGGGAGGCGAGGAGGAAATACAGGTAGAACATGGAACCTGGAGACCTGTAAGCATGGATGCAGCTGTCAGTGCAACACCAGGGTCTAATGGAATGTGGGGCCCAATGCACCCAATTAAATCTGTATTTTAATACTCACTTGGGGAGGGGAGCGGGGAGGCCATTTTCTTAGCCTGTATTCCGGCAATGACATCCTACATATGCCACTGCCACAGCACCAGCTGGAGGGGGCTACAAACTCAACCATCAAACAGTAGCCAATAACATAAGACTCAGCATGATTAAAAGGGATGTAACAGGAACCCTATCCAGGAACTCAATACCTGCTCCTCAGTTTAGGACTCAAATAGGAAATAAAGATATGGAAAAAATTAGATGTCACCTCAACATCATCATTGATACCAAGATATTCATGCCCACAATTTCCTCTAGACATAGGATCCCAGAGAATCAAAGAGTAGAAGTAGAACAACCTCTTGCCTGTGGGAAAACTCATTGAGTTTCCCATCCAGAGACTGACAAGAAGGTCCAGCGATTCCCGACTTGCAGCAGAACACAGACATTTCCTCGAGAAAAACTAAAATGTGACTGTGCTTCTTGCTCCAGAGCAAATTAATTAGACTTCTACAAATAATATTCTATTATGTTACATGCATTTCCACCTCCCACTGCCAAGAGGGTGGAGCAGCGTCAAGGAACTACACACACGTGGCAGGCGGTCTATTTTGTCAGTTGTGAGTTAAGTGAATGTGTTATAAGTCAGTGCCTAATTGGAATGAATGGTCAGTGGGCTGTGAGTGGGGAAGTGTGTGGCATCTGGGTGTAGTGCAGTGTTTATATGGGCTCTTGGAGGAGTGTAGCATCTCGGGAGGTGTGATGTGTGTATGTGTTTGTTCTGTTTGAAGGTATCAGTGAATACTGTGTAAGCACGATCTTTGCTGATGAGTGATCAAATGTATGATGTGAGGCGGTCTGAGAGCATGAATCCTGCACTAGGAGGCAACTGGAAGGCTGGGCTAAAAACACATGCATCTAGTGAAGGGTGCATATGAGTGAATTGCACAAGATATTTATAAACCCATGTATATACCTTGCTACACGTAGAGAGTGGACCATAGAGCTAGTGCCTACCACAGACAGGGTAGGCCCCTTTATTTCACTCATCTATTCCAGTGGCCCACATTCTGAAGTGTCAAGGATGACCAGACCCAACAGCATTGCACATTAGTAGGTCCTTTTGTAGGCTGCCATCCCGCATCCACAGAATTCGTTTCATGAGGTTGATGTTTGAAAACAACCCTGGTGACTTAATGTGGGCCCCAGTGGGACGTTTCCGTAGAGTAGGCCACCAATTCAGCACACAGACGGAGTTGTCAAGCTAGCAGAGGGATGCAGCAGACACAGAAAAAGGTAAAGGCCTCCATGTTTTTTTTTATGCAGGAAGGTGTCCCTTCCTGCACAGAAACAATCCTGTCTGCGACGCAGGTATCCTTTTACCATGGTGCAAGGGTGCCTGCTTCGGCGCTAGGCAGCCAATTGTGTACCAGTGCAGGGGGATGTTCCAGGAATGCGCTGTATCTTGTAGATAGGGCTTTCCTCCCTCTCCATGGGGCACAGGGCAGCAAAGCAAGGTCACTTGCTCTGCTGCCCTGCACCATGGGGCTAGTAAATATGCCCCTTGTTTTTTTTTTTTACTGTGGAGGATGTAAATACCTGACCTTCTTGCCACGTAACTGATTGCAGGTTGGCTAGTCTTACCCTCCTATAAGCTTAGCTTTAAGACCTAATGATGAAGGAACTTGTAACGCCTAAAGTTTTCATCAGATTTTACATTTAACTTGTTTTCTGAGGAACAACTGTGTGCTCCATTTCTGCTGGAGTTTAGGGGATGTGCCCAAACCGGTGGTGAGGAGTATTTTGCAATGCGAAGGGACAACACGGGTCTAGCCTTCCTCAGTCTGGAGCTGAGGGAATTTAAAATCCGAGGGTACCTCCTTATGTGTAGGAGCCCAAACTTGTGGGGTCAGTCTGTGCCATCTAAATAGTTTCAGCTCAGAGCTAACAAGGGAAAAGAGTGCAAGGATATTAATCAGCTAAGTATAGAAAAAGAAACACTGTTACTTGGTGACAACACAGCAACCCCTGTTCTCCTGACAATAAGCAGAAGCCTCAGTGAGGGAGTGCTACTGAGCTTGAAAAATATACAGAAATTGGAACAGAAGCGCTCTACAGATTGGTTCCCAAGAAGAGGCGCTGTGTGCCAACACACGTAGGAGGACAGCATACACTGAATTTAAAATTGTACAGCCAATGATATAGTTAGCTAGAGGTGAATAGAGAAAGAAATGTTAGAGAAAACGCCTAGTACTTTATACAGAGCAGCTTAAAATCTATCGTCAAGCTCTGGACATTGGAAAGCAGGTGTTCTGACACCATAGTATCAATGTTCCTCAATATGTGGCCAAGTAAGCCTTCCCCGCGACCTGAAAGTGAACCCATATTTCCTCTGCCACATATTTATTCTCTTTCCAGGCCCAGCAGCACACTTTATAGCAAAAGCTGACAATATAATGCACCATGTGTAGGAAAGTACCATCTTTCTTGGCAAGTTACCCCCAATTTCTGCCTGTTTGTCAGTATGTTTTGCCTGTCTCACGGGGATCCTGCTGGTCAGGATCCCAGTGCTCATAGTTTGTGATAATGTGTGTGTTGTCAGTAGTGCTTAACTGTGTCACTGAAGTTCTGCTAATAAGAACTTCAGTGCTTATGCTCTCTCTTCTTCCAAATTAGTCACTATAGTTTAGTGTCTTCATATTCCGATTGGCACACTGGACCCCCCTTATAAGTTCCTAGTATATGGTACCTAGGTACCCAGGGCATTGGGGTTCCAGGAGATCCTTATGGGCTGCAGCATTTCTTTTGCCACTCAAAAGGAGCTTGACAAACCTTTCTTCAGGACTGCCACTGCAGCCTGAGTGAACTATTGCACACACTATTTCACAGCCCTTTTCACTGTACTTAAGTAACTTATAAGTCACCCATATGTCTAACCTTAATTTACTGAAGGCTAGGTGCAAAGTTACTAAGTGTGAGGGCATGCTTTCACTAGCAAAGGTGCCCCCACGCTGTCCAGGGCCAATTCCCCGGACTTCGTGAGTGCGGGGATGCCATTACACACATGCACTACATATAGGTAAATACCTATATGTAGCTTCACAATGGTAACTCCGAATATGGCCATGTGAGGTGTCTAAGATCATGGAATTGTCCCCCCATTCTAAATCTGGTATTGGGGGGCAATCCCATGCATCCGGGGGGCTCCACCGTGGATCCCCACTACTGCCAAACCAGCTCTCTAAGGTTTGCACTGCAGCTGCAGCTGCTGCCACCTCACAGACGGGGTTCTGCCTTCCTGGGGACTGAGCAGCTCAGTCTCAGGAAGGCAGAACAATGCATTTCCTTTGGGAGGAGGGTGTTACACCCTCTCCCTTTGGAAATAGGCGTTACAGGCTGGCGAGGGATAGCCTCCCATAGCCTCTGGAAATGCTTTGAAGGGCACAGATGGTGCCCTCCTTGCATAAGCCAGTCTACACCGGTTCAGGGACCCCCAGTCCATGCTCTGGTTGTGAAATTGGACAAAGGAAAGAGGAGTGACCACTCCCCTCTCCATCACCACCCAAGGAGTGGTGCCCAGAGCTCCTCCAGTGTGTCTCTGGCATTAGCCATCTTGTTTTCCAAGGTGTGGGGACACTCTGGAGATCTCTGAGTGGCCAGTGCCAGCAGGTGACGTCAGAGACCCCTCCTGATAGGTGCATATCTGGGTAGGTAGCCAATCTCCCTCTCAGGGCTATTTAGGGTCTCTCCTGTGGGTTCCTCTTCAGATTCAGCTTGCAAGTTTCCTCCAGGAATCCTCTGCATCCTCTCCTTCAGCTTCTGACCATCGGATCAACCGCAGACTGCTCCAAGAACCGCTAACCACTATCACTGCAACAAAGTATCCAGAAAGGCTTCTGTGACCCTGCAACTTCAGCTCCAGCCAGCAACTGCAACAGTTTCCAAGGTGTGCACACTCTGACTCCCTGCCTTCACCCTGCACCAGAAGAACCAAAGGAATCTCCCATGGAGTGACGGAGTCACTTCCCTTCTCCTGCAGGCACCTTTCAAAACGACGACCGGTTCTCTGGTACTCCTCTCCTGATAACAAGTATGCTCCCTGGAACACAGGTGGTGGACCCCCTCAACTCAGACTGTCCTAAGGTTCAGCTGGCCGAATTTGGCAGAGGTAAGAGATTGCCTTCCCGGTTTGCGACAGTACCCCTGTGCACTGCGTCATCTCTTCCAAGAATCCTTTGTGCACAGTGTAGCCCTGGTCCGCTGCACTCCATCCTGCAACGCACAACTCGCTGAGTTGTTCTCCGGCGGCGTGGGACCTTCTTTTGTTGTGCTGCACCAACCGAAATTTGTACCTTCTTTGTCCCCGTGTCCTGGGACCCCCGCGGGTGCTGCCTGGTCATCTGTGAGCTCGCTCCAGTGTTGGGAGCCCCCTCTGCCTCCTCAGTCCGAGTTGAGGTCCCCAGGTCCCTTCTGGGTCCAGACAGCACCATTTTGACGCAAAACGCAACCTTGCTTGAATCAAGGCTTGTTGGACTAATCCAGTGACGCAAACAGCCTGCATCCAACATCTCGACGTGGGACATCTCCTGCACCATGCAGGAACCTGCAGCCATCTTCTTTGGTGCTCTTCTGCAGAGTTCTTCTAACCGGAGATTCCTCTTTTGCACCATCTTCTAGGTTGGCAGGGGCTCATGTCCTTCCTGGAATCTTATGCGACTTCTGGACTTGGTCTGGTCTCTTCACAGGTCTTCAGGTCCAGGAATCCACCATTTGTTGCTTGCAGCCTCGCTTGGTTCTTGCAATAACTCTTATCACGAATTGTAGTGTGTCCTGAGGAAACTTGCAGTACTTTACTCCTACTTTCCTGGGCTCTGGGGTGGGGTATTTTACTTACCTTTGGTGTTTTCTTACACTCCCAGCACCCATCTACACACTACGCTTGCCTAGGGGGGAATTTGTGATTCCCATTCCACTTTCTTAGTATATAGTTTGTGTTGCCCCTAGGCCTATTGCATTCTGTTGTATTTTCTATTGTTTGCACTATTCTATGACTATTTACTTACCTGATTTTGGTCTCTAGTGTATATATTGTGTATAATACTTACCTTCAGAAGGAGTGTTGCCTATAAGATATTTTTGGCCTTGTCTCACTAAAATAAAGTACCTTTATTTTTGGTAACACTGAGTATTTTCTTTTATTCTGTATAAGTACTGTGTAACTATAGTGGTATTGCAAGAGCTTTGTATGTCTTCTAGTTCAGCCTATGCTGCTCTGCTACAGCTACCTCTAAATAGCCTAACCAGCTAGAACACTGACTACATTTCACTAATAAGGGATAACTGGACGTGGTATAAAGTGTAAGTACCTAGGGTACCCAATACAAACCAGGCCAGCCTCCTACATTACCATGTCAATGACTGTTTAGCTTTGTCACTTTCTGTTGGTGTCAGGAAGTGGGATACGAAACGGAAGTAGGGGGACACCATCACAGGCTGACACTCTCCAGAGCTCCTCCTACATGGCGGAAAATACATACTATTTACTCTGCAATTTCAGTTTGTGCTTTGAAGAAACCTGTAATTAGTATAAACAGTAACTTCCTGCGTGTCTCCGGTTTTACAAGGGAATAAACAGGACTACAGATCCTACAATGCAAAGAAAATAGCTGGTGCAAGTACTCAGAGTGGACCTGGGTAACTTACGCTCTCATCAAAAGCATCAAAAATGTATTTGTCAGTAGTCTCTACTCACGTGTGTTTGAACAGAGTGGACTGTGTGAACAGATCTGAGCAGGCTTCAATCCACTCAAACATAATACAGGAATTGGCACAGCACATATTCAAGCTCTCAGACATCTTGGTGCTGAATGTATTATGTCATGTTGATTGGTATAGCGCATCCTATCTCCGGCTGGCGTATCCCGGTGCTGCGACAGCTGTTTAGGTGTGGGCCAAAGTGTGTAGTGATTCAGCCTCAAATAATTAGTTGAAGAGCCAGCTCTTCAACTTCTTGCAGGATCCAAGAAGCAAGGAGGAGACCCTGATGTGGAGAGTTAAGTCATTCCATGTTTTGGGAATAACCAGTGTTTATTCTGAAACCCAGCTCTGTTTGGGCGGAGGAGCGCCCCCCCCCCCCCCCTCACACACACAAGCAGCAACCGCTGGAAATCCTTTTACATGGAAAGGATAATAAACTCTGTTTATTATCCTTTCCATGTGAAAGGGGCGGGCATTGGGGGTGGCGAGCAGAGGGGAGTGCACTGCGTACTCCCCTCAGAGCGCATGTGTGTTTGCGGCCGGCAAACACACATGCACACAGGGCTCTCTCCAGCCCAGCAACACGTTTGCTCGGCTGGAGAAAGCCTGCACAGCCAATCCTGATGCTGCTCTCATGATTGGGTACAGGGCAGGCTGGGAGCCTGTGCCTGCAGCAGTCACGTGAGAGGAGTGGCATGGGAGCAAAGCAAGTAACTGATTTTTTTGTTTATTTTTTTATTCTTTTTCTCCTGCGCCCCCGCCCTGCCCAAGCCCCGCGAGCCTCTCCTGCTTATTCTTACCCAAACCAATGGAACTAATTTTATGATCTCAGAAGGATAATGATCCTCGCGGTGAGCTCCAGGGAGCGGCGTTGCTGGTGTCGGTTCCAGAGTCGGTGCAGGAGTTGTCGGCCCCTTGAAGTCACGCACCTCGGGGATCGAACTCCGGGCTGATAAAATCAGGTGCGCTGGCGGGGATGGCGTCGGGGCTGCAGTGCGAAGTGGGACGATGCGACGTGCGGTGCCCACAGGTCACGGTGCAGGCAACGGCTCAGTGACGGCGTCCAGCGGCATCGGTAAAACTAGGGCTGCGGTGTGAAGCGGGGTGGTGCAATGTGCGGTGTCCACAGGTCACGGTGCAGGCAGCGGCGGCGTCGTTGCGGAAGCGATGTCGTCAGTAGGCCCAAGCCAGCGGGACGGGACGGTGCTTCGTGACCCTCACGAGCGGTGTCCACAGGCCACGGTGCAGGCATGGATGCCTGGTGACGATACTGGAGCCGATGGTGCTGGCGTCGGTGGACCTGGGGCTGCAGCGCGGGACGGTGCTTCGTGCTCCTCACGAGCGGTGTCCACAGGCCACGGTGCAGGCAGCAGCGCCGGTGTCAGCAGAAGCGATGTTGTCGGGGATGCCCAGGCTGCAGTGTGAGCAGGTGACGCCGGAGTGCGGGCCCACAGGTCGCGGTGCGAGCAGCGGCTCGGTGAAGTCGTCAGATGACGGCGTCGGTGAGATCAGGGTTGTGGTGCGAAGCGGAGAAATGCGACTCTGTGCGGTGTCAGCAGGCCACAGTGCAAGCCAGTGGCATCGTTGGCGGCGTTGCTCTGGTTTCTCCTCTTGAACAGCACAAAATGCACAGTTCCCAGTGCTGCAGGTCGAGGAATCTGAAGTCTTTGGTGTCCCTGAGACTTCCAACAGGAGTCAAGCTCTACTCCAAGCCCTTGGAGAACTTTCTCAAGCAGGACACACAGCAGAGTTCACCCTTTGCACTCTTTTCAGGCAGAAGCAGCAACTGCAGGCCAGTCCAGCAAAGCAACACAGCAAAGAGACAGTACTCCTCCTTCAGCTCTTCAGCTCTTCTCCTGGGCAGAGGTTCCTCTTGATTCCAGAAAGATTCTAAAAGTCTGGGGTTTTGGGTCTGCTTCTTATACCCAGTTCTGCCTTTGAAGTTTGCAAACTTCAAAGCAAAGTCTCAAGTGTTTGCAAGATCCTTCCTTGTTCAGGCCAGGCCCACACACTCCCCAGAGGGTCGGAGACGGAATTGTGTGAGGGCAGGCACAGTCCTTTCAGGTGTGAGTTACCACTCCTCCCCTCCCCTCCAGCACAGATGGCTAATCAAGATATGCAGGCTACACCCCAGCCCCCTTTGTGTCACTGTCTAGAGGAGAGGTGTGAACAGCCCAATTGTCAATCTGACCCAGACAGGGAATCCACAAACAGGCAGAGTCACAGAATGGATTAAGCAAGAAAATGCCTACTTTCTAAAAGTGGCATTTTCAAACGCACAATCTTAAAATCAACTTTACTAAAAGATGTATTTTTAAATTGTGAGCTCAGAGACCCCAAACTCCACATGTCCATCCGCTCCCAAAGGGAATCTACACTTTAATCAGATTTAAAGGTAGCCCCCATGTTAACCTATGAGAGGGAGAGGCCTTGCAACAGTGAAAAACGAATTTAGCAATATTTCACTATCAGGACATATAAAACACACTACTATATGTCCTACCTTAACCATACACTGCACCATGCCCTTGGGGCTGCCTAGGGCCTACCTTAGGGGTGCCTTACATGTAAGAAAAGGGAAGGTTTAGGCCTGGCAAGTGGGTACACTTGCCAAGTCGAAGTTACAGTCAAACTGCACACACAGACACTTCAGTGGCAGGTCTGAGTCATGATTACAGAGCTACTTGGCACCAGTGCTGCAGGCCCATTAGTAGCATTTGATTTACAGGCCCTGGGCACCTCTAGTGCACTTTACTAGGGACTTACCAGTAAATCAAATATGCCAATCATGGATAAATCAATCAAAAGTACAATTTCTATAGGGAGCGGTTGCACTTTAGCACTGATTAGCAGTGGTAAAGTGTGCAGAGACAATAAACCAGCAAAAACAGACCTGAACAAATAGGAGGAAGAAGGCAAAAGTTTGGGGATAACCCTGCAAAAAGGGCCATTTCAAACAGCTGGAAAATCACATGTAGGGAAGGCAAGGATTGTGGGCACTAGTGTATGTATATATGGTGTTTCTATAGAAGGAACTCAGCTAGAAACCAGCAGAGGGCTGGTGCCTGCCTGATCCCCTCCTATTGCATTAGAAAAGCATGAACAAGTCCCCCATATCAGCCCACAGTCAGCACTAGGCCATACCACTGTCCCAGCCACGACCACCCCCTACTCCTGCTCCTGTGGGAGTGGAATTGTCCCAGAATCAGGGACATAGGTGCCATTGATGCAGCCGGTGCAATGCACCAGGGTCCAGAGGTGAGAGGGGCCCTTCTCTGCCCTGCACCAGCTGATGTTATTTCAGGGGCAGGCTGTGTTTTTTATTTACATACAGTGCATGCCATGGGAAGGTCTGTGTTTACTTTCCAAGGGCAGGAGTACTGAGGGAGTAGTGGATAAGGGAACAATAAAGAGGAGAGGATAAGAGAATGAAAGATAAGGAGAGACTGAAGAAACTGGAGGAGGGCAGGAAAAGGAGACAGATTTGCAGAAGGAAATAAGGTTGAGCGAGAAAGAGAAAGGAGATAAAGTGTAAAGTTAGCAAGGGAAAAGGAAGAGAAACAATCCACAAATAAGAAGAAAAGGGGGGAAGGAGGCGTGGTTGAGCAAAAGATAGAATATGGAGGGCAGAGAGAGACGGTGAAAGGGGATGGAGAGGAGAGCATTAAATAGATGGAAGAAAGGAGATGATGAGTAACATGAGGATCTTGGAGACCCATAAATTACATTAGTGTAGCAGGTGCAGTTACACGGGGGCCCAGGGGTGTGATGGGTGCTCTGCACCATATTTATAGCAATATTAATACTGGCAGGGGGACTACTTTTATTGCTTGCACTAGGGCCCAGGACCTCCAGGAGATGTCACTGCCCAGAATGGGGAATCTACATGCAGGTATGGACTCAGTCATTGCAGTCTGCATCTCATCCCTTACTCCAAGGACAAAATCCTCTAAATGCACCCAGAGGGTGCAGTTACCCCCATAATCGGTGATTTCAGCACCGTGGATCGTCTACCTTGTAGCTGGGGCCAGGACCAAAAAGGACCCATCCCAGGTGAGGGAGGTGGGCAGAGAGATGCAGCGGTGTAGAGAGCAGGCACAGTGGCTTAACAGCAGAGCTGAAGACAGACTGAGAAATGGCGAGTGATGAGGCAGGGACAACCATGAGGAGAAGGTGCCGCAACCACGGCGAGAAAAGACTCCCGTTAGGTTGAGGCTTGCTGGCTCAGAAGTTGAACGCGGGCTCAAGGTATTAATATTGGGCTGAATAATCACTTTAAAGTGAATGACAGATGATTAATTTAGGAGGGATTGATTATGGTATACTATTATTGTTCTTAATCTTACATTACTGTTGTTTGTTGGAAATCATATTTACAGATTTGATTTGCTTTTTTTTTTCCTATAGTCTTACTATTTTACTATGCCATTAATACACAGTATATTGTAATTGTGTTTATATAGAGCTTACTACCCCTGACAAGGTGTCAAAGTCCTTTTCAGCATGTAGCACGCTACTCCAGAACCCAAGAGGAATTAGTGGTGGATGGATTAGTATAGTATGTATATATATATATATATATATATATATATATATATATATATATATATATATAGTCTATTATATTATGCTTCCAATAATAACAATATGAATAATAACACCAGTAGTAATAAAAATAATTATTATTATGATGGTGATAATTCTAATAATCATATTAATAATAAGTATAATAATACTGTTGTTATTGATAATATTATAATTAGCATTGATTATTTACTATGGAGATCCCTTACTCCTACCCCTTAACTTGACCCTTTCCTCTTCCTGTTTTTTGATGTACTCTACCCGGAAAGGTAAACTTTACTTATAATGGTTTATACTTACCTATTCTTCCGTGTTTTTTCCATTGCATTTGTACACTAAGTAGAATTGCCTAGAGGCTTTTGTATCCTGTGGTTATAGCTTACAACACGTATAAAACAGCAGGAAGGGAGCATATGTGTCTGCAGGATCCAGGAATGATATTTGATTCTGCTCTAACTTAAATGAAGCAGTTCTGGGCGTGGCGTGAATGGATGAGGCAGTGTGGATCCTGAGCTGTTGGTGTGCCCCCCCGGCCTGTAGCCGTGTCCCCTTCATCTTCCACCCACCGAATGCATTGACTACTAAGACTGAGAATGAGTCCTTACTCTCATCCCTACCCCTTCGCCTCCCTTGCCTGTTGCTGCTTATATCATTGGGGTCAACGGCTCCCCCTCTCTCTCTTGCTGATGAACATGTGGGAGATTGCATTGCCATATCAGCCATATTGTTGTTCTCCATTATTGTTTGGCCCCTTCGGCTCATTTGTATTGACTGTATTTCCTATATAAAATGCGAATAAATGGATTTGCAAAAAAAAAAAGTTATCAAACTTGTTAAATTCTACTCTACCTTATTTTTTGTTTCAACATCGGAGTCTGAACCGGATCATTCAGTTATTCTCCTTCTCCCACAAAGCTCAAATCATGATCTAGTGCTTGCATCACACGGTTATTATTGTAATTCTCCCTATCTTGACAGCCTTGCTTATGCTTTGAATGAACATAGTACAAAGGTTGGCTGGCAGATTTTCTTAGGCCTGAGGAGAACCGGTCACCCCCATCAATGGCCTGTTTACACTGGTACTTCTGAAAAAGAGTTCTGTATAAGTTCCTTTATTTAGTGAGTAAAGCTCTTTATGCCCCCCCCCAACAAACTCCTTTGTCACATTGACTTACTTGGTATATGCCAAACCTCTGCTTCCTTGAGAGATAAAGATGCTTTACTCTTGCAAGTCCCCAAGGTGTTTTTGTGAACGATATTCTGGCCACAATATTTATGTCAGGCAATATTCTGTTTGCAATATTCTGGTACTACAGCCCCCATGGAGGGAGGGATGGAAGATCCTAGGATACTGAGCGCAGCCAGATGAGCGACAGGAAGATACAGTGCTAGAGAGATGGGGAGAGAATAGTCTGGAGTGATCAGCCAGGTCAAAGCTGAAGACAAAGTAAGTGAGATACTGCAGGAGAAGAGTGAATTGTGATCCAAGGACTGAGAGTGAGTACAGATGGTAAGAGCACAGTCTCTGGAGGGTTGGCTGGAAGAGGCTAGAATGAAGAGGCAGGTGGGGAGAATGTAAATCCAAGAGAGCAGACAATGGGTGATGCACAGCAAGTTCCACGATTTTGGAAAGGTTGAGAAGAGAGGGGGGATGAATATTAGATTTAACCAAGGGATCAGGACTAGTGATTTTTTTTTAACAAAGCAAAACCACTGGATGCTTAATCAAATCTGGGCTAAAGCTTTAAGAGGCAGAAAGAGTTTGAAGCAACATGAGGTACAAGAGGTGAAGGAGAAAGAGCTTGCAGCTGAATAAAGAAGTGGGCCATCAGTAGGATTAGCACATTCAGTGAAAGTTCACAGTGGATTATTTACAAGCCCCTTGTAAATAAGCCTTACAGTGTGATAAACAGGAGAAAAGTAAGACAAAGAAGCAATCACAGAGAATTGTGAGTTAGACGTGGTATCTTCAGGAATGAACTTAGCTCCTAGGCAACAAGACAGATGCGGAAGGAGGGAAGAGCGAGAAGAAAGGCCATCAGAGACAGAGAAGACGGCTAAAGATAGATGTGAGACAGCGTGGGAGTGGAGGAAGAGCAGTAATAATAGTTTGAAAACAAATTTCTTTAGCTAGCTGAAGGGCAGAGGCGTAGGCTGTGTGCCGAAGAGAGAAAATAAAGTAATCAGAAGAGAAATTACTCGTCCAGCTCCTCAGCCTTGTGTATGGCAAAGCTTGAGGAACAATAAAGAAGTAAACCAATTTTGCACTTGTATTACCAGGATTGACCACAATGAATGGTATAAAGGTATCAAGAGTTGGTGGTAGAAAAGGAATTGAATGCTAAGATCAGGAGATTCATGCCACATAGAATTAGGCTAAACCTCAGATGCCTCTACACCTGCCTGAGCAGACTTGGAGATCACTGAGAAAAATCAGCCATATCATCCCAGGATGCCTGGGTCACTCTTGAGAGGACATACCCACACGGAGTGCTAGAAAGATGGGTATAGGACCCTGCTTCCTGCAGTGGCTGAAGCTCTTCTAAGGTCATCTGATGGTGAGGGTAAAGGTAAATGGTACTCTATCGGACCCTCCTTGCTTGACAGATGTACGAGATAGGGGTGTCCGCTATCCCCAATGGTATTTGCACTTCCAATGGAACGCCTGGCCTGCTGAATCTGGGAAGAACAACAGATTTGTGAACTGGGTAGGGAGGAACACTGGGAGGACAGAATCTCGCTATATGTTGACATTATCATTTTGCACATGTCTCATCCTAATGACACCATCTGCAGGCTCCTACAAATTTCCTGAATTTTCGGTACATGCTTGGGATATACCATCAACTGGAATAAATCCCCTTTCTATCCATTGACATGCTAGCCGTGGGAGTGAGATACAGAGAAATCATACTGACAGTTCTGGAGGTTTTTAAATATTTAGAGATATATGTAACAGATAAGGAGGAATCTTGCCATCAAAAATTCTGACCCCATATTAGATAGCTTTAGGGACACGGTTAGGCACAGGAGGGCCTTGCCCTTGCCTAAACTATGCCAGGCTGCAATGTTCAAAATGATTACCCTTCCCAAACTCCTCTACGTGTTCCAAAATACCCCCTACAGGATCCTGCTGGAATTGTTTAGATAACTGGAGGCAGAAATCAGACTGCTGCTGTAGGATGGAGGTGTGGCTCAGAAACCATTGTAAAGACTCATGAGGGGAGTCTAGGATGGTGGAAACACAATATCGGAATGCTAGAAATGCTACTGGGAAGCACAATTAGTGGTAGTCGACGACTGTGTCTTTGTATCACAAAATGAGCCATCCCTGAGACCAGATAAAGTAGTTAAGGGTGAAAGAGGCTACTTCATGGCTCTGTATGGATTAGAGACAACTGCAGACCTGTCTGGATCTACAAAGTCTGTGATTAGAGCCTGGAAGGAAGCAACTAGATACCTGGGGCCTTATCTACAAAGAATTGGCATAGGACGGCGTGCAAGTCGTTTTGCTGTGCTGCCCTACACCAATTCGAAAAGGCAAGAATGCATCATATCTACAGGATACAGTGCATTCCTGTCCTTTCAGTCAGTGCCGGCGCACAAATTGCAGCTGAGCACCAACATAGGCACCCACCTTCCTGCACAAAAACAATCACGAGAGGTGTTTTCCTCATTTTATTTGTGCTGCAGAATGCTGTGGAAAGAGCAAAAAAACATTTCTCCTTGTTACCCCTGCTCTTGGGGGGTGTAAGTTTTAGGAGCTGCCAATGTTTACACTATGTTGTAAATCTGTGGCAGTGTAAAAACCATGGGTGTTGAGTGGGAATACCCACAGCAACGTCCATGACACACCTGCCCAACGCAGTGTGAGGCAACTCAGCGGCTTATGCTGCTTTGCCTTACTCCATATCTACAAGGCCATGTAAAGCCTCACAGGGTGGCATTGCGTGGCCTTGTAGATATGGGTCTGCGCTCTCCTCCACAGGAGTGTCAAAAAAGTGGCTCACGGGGGATTGTAAATAAGTTCCCTGAGATGAGAGAAGGCATTATGGAACCAAACCCTGCTTTATGACAGCACAGCAATAGCCAAAGTGGGGAAACACATAGACCAAGGAGATAGGACAAGATAGGTGTCAGCAAATTGGGAGACATGTGGTGAGATGGGAGGCTGATCCAGTGGGGAATCCTTTGGTAGACGTCCTAGATGGATGAGACAGAGGTCTTTACCTACCTCCAGATATGCCATGCTATGTATATTCATATAGCTGTGGGAGCGGAGATTGCAGAGACTTCCCTATGGAAGACCACCTGCTGACAGAACCCCTTACCAAGAAAGCCATCTCACTGACTTATAGGAATCTGCCCAATAACTCCCTGAATGTCCCTGAATGTCCTTCAGAAGCTTAAGTGTGAGGGGTAAAGGGACCTGGGGGCATTGATGAGGTGGAGTGTGAGGAGGCACTAGTGCCCCCTGAAAGACAGCAATCAGGGGTGGCATCCACTTGGTCCAGTTGCACATTCTGCATAAATCCTACTAGAAAAAGGCTAGGTTCTTTAAGAGGGGGAAACTAGGGTTGGCTCACTATACCAGGGGATGCGGATGACTAGGAACATTTCTCAACATACTTTGGGACTGACCAATGCTGACCAGCTACTGGAAGGCAGTATGAGCATGCCTGAGGCGCATCACCAGATCCCAGGCCGAACTCTCACCCAAGCTAGCAGTACCCAACATGTGAGTTGATGGAATACACTCTCTGCACACTAAAACTCTCCTCATACTTGGGCTGATAATAGCAAAAAGCAATATGGCCCGGAAATGGGGCTCTGATACATCTCTAGACTTGACCTCTTGGAAAAAAGACATGGATTGGTGGATGTTGGTGGAAAAGCTGGTCTACGAGGGGAGGGGCTGCCCCAAGAAGTGGCAAAAGCTCTGGCAGCAGTGGCAACTGTACAGGGGGCTCACTCATGCCCAGGGAAGAAAGGAGGGTGACCACTGACAGCATAGTGGAGAAGGAAACCATGAATTGAAGCAAGTGGAGTAAATGGTTCTGAAAGCCATGCAACAAATAAGTTACTGCGACCTACATTCTATACTATATTGCTATCTTGCTTATTGCGAATGGTTGTAAAACCAATAAAATGTGTTAGGAAACAAAATGTAAAAAAAAGATTGGGAGAGAACCAATGCTCTAGGGGGCATATTTAACAAAGAGTTGCATCACTCTTGTGCCAAGCAATAGGACACAAGAGTGACACAACTCTTAAGTTAGATTTTTTCAAGCCATGCAAGGCCACAGTGCCTTTACCTTGCCCGGCCTGCTAAATCTAGAGTAATGCAACGCAGCGCAAATCGATGCGATGCGTTACTCTGCCCGGGGAAGGCATTTCATGGGTATAGCGTGGGTGTTCCCACACATCCACCGATGGATTTTGTGGAATTCCCAGGTTTACCATTTTTGGTAGACCTGGGAATGCATCAAAAACCTACGCCTCCCCAGGTGAGGTATAAGGAGGAGAAAAATCTTTATTTCTGCTAGTTACTTCATCTTTCTAAGAGTACCGCATTCTGCAGCACACATAGAAAAAGGAAAATGCCTCTCAGGATTGTCTCTGTGCAGGAAGGCACCATGGTGCAAGGCGTGCCTGCGTTGGTGCTAGGCAGCACATTGTGCTCCATCACAGGTAAAAGACAGGAACGCGCCGTACAATGTATGGCACATTTCTGCCCTATCACGCATTGCAGCAAGGTGACTTGCTAAGCTGCATGATTTTTTGTTAAATACGCCCCTGGGTGTGGTAGAAAGGAAACCAGTAGGAAGAAATGAGCTGCAGTATAAAGGTCAGTGCAAGGAAAATTGTTAGTCACTAGACTCTAGAAGATGAGAGAAGAAGGAAAAGTCAAGAGGAAACAAGCATTTGCAATGCAATAGGTCTCGCATTTGCTGGAGTTAGAGTTATTTGCGTTGTAAATTTATATCTGAACTTTTCTTGCCACATAAATTGGTCGACCCTACCTTATAATTTAGTATTTTCATACCACATAATTCTAGTAGCCCTGTATATAACTAAAGCTTTTCCAGTTACCTTCTTCCTCTATCTGCAGAAAAAAATGAAAATATTGCCTAATACCATCCTAATTTTATTTTGCCATGCTAATTATAAAAGAATAGCCCTTGCACCGCCCCACCATCAGAGTTGCTGGCTAACAAAAACCCTGGGGGAAGGCTAGGAGTACAGTTATTGAGAGGGATGTGCGAAGAGGAACGCAACGTAAACAAGTGTAACAAACAAGTGTAACGTAACATAGCTTTGTGTCCGATATTTACCACTTGTGCGTCAGCTCGTACCTGGCCAATGTGCTGCCTAAAAGCTCAGAATTTTAAAAAACACATTATTTTGCATGTGATTAATTGCACTTTATCATTAAGCAACGTCCTTCGGCCAGTAAACCATGCTGCTTTAAAAGGGATCTAAAAAAGAATAAATATTTTTTTGTTTGCATTGACCTTTGGGCGCCCTTGTTTTCTGGCTTAGAAAACTGCAGATCACCTTCCTTTCTGAATTTTAATATATCCTGACTCCAGCACAAAATACAATGCATATTGCAGCTCTGGTGATCCTACAGAGCTAGGCATAAAAATGTAAATTAATTGAAGTTGAAGGCGACTGGGATGTTAATAGCGGCTACAATACACAAAATATAATAAGACATGAAATTTACAAGTTACATTACTACTTTATTTTAGGCTGCCAACTATGCAGTGCTAATTTATCCTGAACCCTCCCGATGCTATACACTACTTATAAATAAATGATTTTATGAACAAAATACATATTTTTTATTTACGTTACTAGCCCACTTGGAGGTGTGCTATTCTTTTGTTTTTGGGCGGGGTGGGTTTCTGATTCCTGTGATCTTTTGCCATGATTTCCATGTAACACTAAAACACGCATTTGTTTATAAATATGCAGTTCCCGTTTGGTAGGTGAACTCTCAGATGCCCTGAAGCGCTGTATCGGGAGGCACAGCGCGGGAGTGCAACGCTTGCTGGCTCGGACCACGAGAAAGGAACAAATAAATTCCTCACTTTTTTCCTGAAGAGAAGTAAAACAGAGCACATACGACTCACAATTTTCTATTGTATTTTCACTTAGGTGAACTCTAAAATGCCTTGAAGCGCTGCACCAGCAATGCAGCGCTTTGCGTGACGGAGTGCAATGTTTGCCCGCTCCGACCATGAGAAAGGAGCAAATAAATGATGAGCTTATTTACTGAAGAGAAGTATAACCGAGCAGGTATTTGGAGCGCAGCCATGTCTCACTTCACGGCTCGGCTGCAACACTGCTGTGGAAAGCTGAGCATTTTTCAGTGCCTTTCCCGCACTGGAGTATTTAGGAAGTTGCTCTGCTCATGTTTCTCCTCTCTGGCGATGTGCCCCTAGGGCAAGAGAGCAGAGCAAAGCTTACAATAGACACCCAGTCACTCCGAGGACGGCCTGCTAAGTAACACACGCACGCAGACGGACATGCGCCTAGGATGTAAAGCACACAGAAAAGCACAAACACAATTACTCAAAGGTTTATAAACTCCCCACACAAACAGACATACGCGTATACACACACCTGCAAGTCCTCAGCGCAGGTTTGCAGTGCATGAAACTTGAAAGTGCCATGGAGCGTGACGCAAAGGGTAGCATGGCTACGCTATGCAGATGGGGAGACAAAAGAGAAGAGAGGCAGGAAACAAAGAAAAATAGTCCGTCCAAACAACAGAAAAACATGTGAGGTGTAAGTAGAATGTACTTGGCCGATGCTCCTCGGACAGGTACAGGAAGTGACGTATCAGCTGCCAAACCACTTAGATGGCAAAACTGCCTTCAACCTATTGGAAGTGGCAGGCAGCGGCAGGCGAGACAAAAATGCCTATATCCCTAACAACGGGTCTTCCAGACAGCGCACACGCGCTGTCGCGGCGCGACCTGAAAAAGGGAAAGAAACAGAAATTAGAAGAGATGAGACAAAAGAGGGGCAGGGGGAGAGGAAATTAAATATAAAGTCTAAGAACAACTGTTGAAAATTGCCTATAGAGAAAGAAAGCAAGGCTTCCACAGTTTTGGTACCTCTAATCAAGGGAGCGATACATTTTATAACAAAGAACTGGCACTTACAACATCCAACCTTCAATGGAAAAGTATTGGCACTTCAAGGCATGCTAGTTCTTCAACAGCTTATATGTTTCTTCAAAGGAATGTGGAACATTATCTACCTTTTTTAACATAGACTGTGTTCAGAAGCATCATATTTAGAGGTGCATCTTTTAAACACCAGGTGTACACTACCATGATGTCTTAATAGTAGAACTTTCCTATACTCTGTTAACAGTGAATCTGCTGATGTGTTTTGGTTGAGGCCTGCGTACCACAAAGTAAGTTTGATTCTGAACACCAACATAACTTTGGGCCTTTATGGGCTGTTGGTCAGTGTAGCATTCAGGTCCTCCAGGATGAGGGTTATACACGCCATGCTTTTTGATTTGTTTAGTTTGATGTTCATAAACATTGTTGTAGGTCAAAGTGTTGTACCCATCTTAAAATATGATCTCTATGAGGGGTGATAGGTGATGCAACTGGCCCTGCAAAACCCACGGCTTATTTTACACTGGGTTTGCTATTCTGTTGGCTTTGATGTTCCCAAACACTGATGTAAGTCTGACGTATGCACCAAACATAAAGTATGCTCGTGTGTTGTAGGTTGCAAACTCAGATGGCCAATGTGAGGGCTTTGCCCACACCAAGTGTGCTGATGTGTTTAGTTTCATATTGAGGAACATTGATGTAGGTTTGCATTTTACGCCCAACATAGTTGTACAATTAATGTGTGTGTGGTCAGTGTAGCTGTTGGAAGTGACAGGGCATGTGCTTCACCCACACCAACTTTGTCAATGTGCTGTCTGATATGTTCACGATCTTCTGGGTATGTGGCTTTTTAAAACCTGGTTGAACTTTGGTGTGTGTCGCATATGGTGGTTGTTAGATTTGGGAGCACCAGATCATAAACTTTGGCCATTCTGACTTCGTCTGAGATGTTTGTGGTCATCAGAGCATGGCTGAGTTAAGAACCCAATCCAGAACTTTAGGGTTTTCTGGTTGTTTTTTTGTTGTCTTTGCCCACACTGAGGGGCAGATTTATGGAAAGTCGTGCTGCACCGAGTGCAGCTCCACTTTGCCTGCACCCCCTAGCACCCCCCTACCGCCACCATGTGTGCGCCGTATAAATAAATACGTCACACCATGGCGCAGGGTAGGGGGCAATAGCGTAATTTCTCATGACGCTATTGATGTACTCTGCAGGGATAGCGCCAAAATATTGGTGCTTCTCTGGCAGAGTACATAGGGCCCCATTCTAAGGAATGGAATCCCCCTTTTAACACCTGTTCTTGAGCAGGTGTTAAAAGTTCCATAAAAAATGGCGCAAGGGAATCTCATAGATTTCCTTAGGCCAATTGTCCGGGTCCCCTAAAGGGTCTGGCACAGGCATAATGTAGTGCAAAGGGTTACAGAGTGGCGCAATGCATGCACTGCACAATCCTGTAAATACAGCGCAGGGATTTCGGCCTCGTTGGGCCACATTGACGTAAAAAATAATGACGTTAATGCGGCGCAAGGTGGCGCTATGGCATTATAAATATGCCTCTAACTTTGTCCATGTGTTGTATGAGATATTGGCAATCATCGGTTTATGTGCATTTTTAGAACCCTGTGGAACTTTTAATGTGTTTGAAATGTTAAATAGAATAGTGGTGTTCCGCCAGGGCCTGGTCCTAGCCCACACTCAGTTCCACCATGCATTCAATTGTGAAGTTTGTGACTATTGTCTTTAGTGACTTTTATAACCATTTGGAACATGTGATCACTAACAAGACTTTAGGATCCTGATTGTAAACATTTGCAAATACATACAACACAATGCGCCACAAACATTTGGGGCACATTTGTTCAGCGATTTTAGAGGTTAATTTGAAACATGACCAAATTTGAAGCCTCGCTTATAGATTTTGATCCCTTTGACTAACCTGCACGTGGCACGCTGAAGGACTGAAAGCAAATTATTCTGAGTTTGGTGCAGATTCGTCAAGGGGTTGCCAAATTGTTTAGGGCAGCAAAAATGTGAAATCCTATGAGGTGAGGAGTCAGGTTTAACAACAGAGGTGACATTGCAAGTCAGTAATATATATGTATACATATTTTTGATTGATTGGGGGCAAAGTATTGCACATTTTGTGGCATTAATCCCAAAACACATCCGGGGCTTTAGTGTTTCAGGTAGGATAGTGTGGTCAACCAGGTCAAGGGCTGCTGACTTCGCATGGTGTACCAGTGAAACGTCAATATCACACAGTGAAAGGCAAGGTGAGCAGGGAACCCCACCAGAGTGGATTTCCAGCTCAAATATAAAAGCTTTGCTTGATTTTGCCTTTGTTAGTGTTTTTTGAAGGTTAGGAGCGTCTGCCTAAGCAGTGCATGGCCTGGAACCCCATTGGCCCTCCTTGGCACTGCCCTCTTCCAAGGTTCCTCCATGGTTGGTTATGCAGTGATAGACTCAAAGCCCCGCCCCCTTTACCGACCCCACCCTCACAGAACGGAAGCTAGCACGTGGCAGCTGTCCTTTGCCGAGGCAGCTCCAAGATATTCTCGGAGCAGTTCTCAGCCAACTGCCATCCTCGCGGGAAGGCCGCTTAGTCGCGGATAATGAAATCTGGTACTGCTGCCAGGCTTACGTCACTAGGACGTGAGTGAAAAAGAAGGCAAAATCACTTAGCCCCAGCTCATCCCTTGCAGCTGCAGCGCAATAATTACCGCTACAATTTAAACTAGAAAGTGCTTTGATCCTGCTGGCCAGCTGCCTGGGTGGATAGATGAGAGACGCGGCACACATTAGTGGCAGCCTCCGGGAGCGGTTTGCAGAAACCTGCTGCCCACACCGGTCCTCTCTGATGTCATTAGGTGAAACCCATAGCTAATGGTGGTTTTGGACACCACAGAAGTGATACTAATGGAAGAGCAGTGGGCACAGGGACTTTCTCTAAAATAACCGAACAACACATATAGAAAAGGTTTTAGAAAGCAAACGGGCCTTTTGGGTCAAAATTCACACCTATTTTGTTTATTTCCCGACATTTTACCACATGGCTGTCATTTAGACTGTGTTTCAATTTGTGCTAATTCCACATTTCAATAATTGGGTTATCACAATTGGGAAATTACTGAAAACTTAAGCATTGGCAAAGCCAATGGGTTTTGCCTGTGGCATTTACTAAAAGCAATTGATACGCAAATTGGAAATCATTGATCAATAAATTGAGTAATAGAGAGATATAAGGTGCGGTATTTTAGTTACTTGTCTGCTGCAGAGATCACAGGAATCTGGTCACGAAGAGTGCACTGGGATCGGTTATGGGGACTTTTTTCACCAGCCTGTGAAATGGGCCATCTTAGGCTTTAAAAGGAAACCATGTTCACAGACCTGCCCTGGCATAGCACCGAAAACCCCTTAATCAGTGGTTTAGCAAAGGCCCCTGCAGCCCCCGTGACGCAGGGGGGCCACCGAGCTCCACAGGATCCCCTAAGCATAGTGCACTGTGCACGGACAGCAGGCCCCTGACTGTGTCCAGGGTGGGGGGAGGCCTCCTCAAGGTACTTTGCCGGGGGTGGGCCTCAAGTTACATTACGCCAGTGCCCTTAATGTTACAACATGCACACAGGAGCCTAGAAGCAAGCGACTGCTCAATGGGAAGCCACATAATTAAATGCCATCCTACATAGGGAAGCATGTTGACTCTCCCCACTTCGATGTAAAGCCTCTGCTAGTAACAAGACCAATGTTTGACAACATGGCAAAACAGAACCTAAAATAACGAAGTAGTTTGAACATAATGTTTTAATTAGTAACAGCAGTGAAGGTTTCTAGTGTAGGTCTCTATTCTAAGATGTGAAATGAAGACGCCTGAGCAGTGGGACATGTACATCATGTCGACGTAGCGCCTGTGCTGGGCCTTCATTACCCAGCGCTAGCCCGTACATAGCAAGAGTTCCAAGTCTAGCAAGCAGAGCAGGGGCGAGGTCTGCAAGCAAAGAAGAGACAGGATTTCCAATCTGTCCCAACAAGGACCGTAACTGCTGGTTTCATTATACCTTTCAGTGAAAGATTTAAAAGATTATTTTGGGTTGCACGTGCACATTCACAACATATCAATATGTTCTTTGGATTATTTGGGATAGTTTAAACGTAAATTTACATTTGTTCAGGTCCCAGCTGGAGAGTGACATCTCATCTGCAGTGAGTGTGAACCAGAAACACCTGCCTAGGGAGATGCTCCAATGTGAGCCTCAAACTTTATCCCTCTGGCCACAGGCGTGACTACTGCATGTGTGAAATGCTATTTGTCTGGGTCCTTCTCACAGAGGGTTACATTTTGCATCAAAAACAGAACCTCCTCACAGCCCAGCATTTAAACTCTGGCCCCAGCATCACCAAGTAAACATTACACATGCAACTGTGGAAGATAAAACAGGAAGAGAGCGGGGAATGAGCACTTGTTTCTTCTTCATGCCCTGTGACATGACCATAGCTTCAGGCCTGTCTCAGGGACAGTCAGGCAGACTGCATGAACAGTTTGTTTAGCAGAGAGTGGTTTGTGACTCCCCTCCTACCCAGAAGCCCCACCCTAGAAGACACAGAGCCTGAGCCCCCCAACCCTGATGGCGTGACCCCACTATTACATCTCACCTCACTCTTCTCCCACCAGCCTACCGTGCAGACAGGCAGGCTAGGGATAGATCATGGCAGGTCCAGACTGCAGGCCTCGCCAAAGGTACCATAACACCTCTATTAATATCATTTCTCCACAACTTGCTGGGAATTAAATTGCTAGAACAGCACCGTCTACATTAAATACTTCACTATGGGGTGGAAGAGGGCACTGCATTCTGATTCTAATACTCCAACAGCTCCTGCTAGCAACTCCAGAGCCTTGAGACCCTCACAGGTGATTTGATGTGCTTTACAAATCCCTAATTGATTGACTGGAGTAACATGCCGAGTGCTGCACTGCACTGAGCTTCAGAAAACACATCAAAACAAAATGAAGCATGCATGACATCAGACATCCCCGCTTAACCATTTACAACAGGTCCTAAGGGATGAATTCAGGAAGTCTGTACAAGCTGGGTCCTGGTCACCTAGACAACAGTGCCCCAACCCACCACTGAAAGCTTTAACACAGACTGGGCTGGTGGCATTTCATTTTATTTTATTTTATTTTGTTTTGTGATGTTGCTTTGTGCACCTTAAGTGGCAGGGGTATGCCCAGACGTGGATCCCTTGCTCGCTGCGCCACTGGATTCAAGCTAGCCTGTCTGATGAAGGGTGATACCCTGAAATCGGTCCCAGGATGCTTGTTTCCTGTCCAGGGAGGACCTGGCCTAGCAGTTCGGGCTGGACTATTCCCATGGGGAACAGGGTCAAGACTGATTTGCATATGGCTGGATCCAAACTGTGGTGACGTAGCGAGCAAAATAATGATGGATTAAACCCAGATCTGTGACTGTGGGTGAGTGTTTGAAAAGTTTCAACACTCCCTCCATCATTTTATTTTGTTTTGTGATGTTGCTTTGTGCGCCCTAAGTGGCAGGGGTATGCTCAGACGTGGGTCCCTTGCTCGCTGTGCTACTGGATTCAAGCAAGTGTGGCTGATGAAGGGTGATACCCTGAAACCGGTCCCAGGATGCCTGTTTCCTGTCCAGGGAGGACCTGGTCTAGCGGTTCAGGCTGGACTGTTCCTATGGGGAACAGGGTCAAGACTGATTTGCATATGGCTGGATCCAAACTGGGGTGACGTGGCGAGCAAACTAACGATGGAGTAAACTCAGATCTGTGACTGGGGGTGAGTGTTTGAAAAGTATCAACACTCCGTCATCATTTTGTTTTGTGATGTTGCATAACTACTGGAACCAGCAGCCCTGCAGAAAGCAATAAAAACACTGGGCGGAGACGGGGATCTGCACAGCCCGCAGCGCCTGGGATGCCTCAGTGGCCTGGCCAGCAGCATGTTTGTATCCAGTCAGCCGAGGAGATGAACAGGCCTTGGTTCAGGGTACACACCTGCAGTAACTCCAGTGCAACATATTCCTGCCCTGACTTCTGATGTAGGCAATAGTGCTCAGACCTTGGGAAGGGTCCATGCAGTGCCTTGGAATGCTTAGTAGTGGCTCAACCATTAGTATTTCTGACAGGCTAAAGAGGTAGGCATTGGTATCTGTCCAAAAGTTCACAACACAGAGAAAACCCTCATGATAGTTCTATTTTTTTTACCCAAACCCTAGATGACAATTGCCGACTTCCATCAAGAGCACCAACAACATGTTTAAAGGGGACCAGGTCCTGGCCTAGGACATTTCATCGTAAAGGGGCATCCTAGCGACTCTCAGCAGGCACAGTCTGATTTTCATCAACCTTGGTTTTAATAGTAAAAGGCATTCACACTTTTCATAAGAATATTCATTATAATGGTTTTATTTGTAACAGATATTACTGACACTGACTGGGGGCAAGGAACACCTACTTGATTGACTGGTTTTGCAATGAACATGACCATGACAATTATAGTATTCCTTATGCAGCCTATCTTTACTGTTTCCCAGTGGCAGAATGCAAATGATGGAGCACCCCGCAGAATGTGATGAGGGACCCCTGAGCTTCCCATATCTCATGGATATTAATCAGCTTAGGGCTGAATGGGGGCCCCTTGAAGGACTGCCTGGGCACACTGTGGGGGCCTATGTTAAGTTCTTGCGATTGCCAGGTGGACATTGATTTATAGCCATTGTTATGGTCTTCAGTACTGTGATATATTAGAAAATCCTTCTGTTCTGTCCACGGCATCACTGTATTGGGCGGTTGGCCACATTCCATCCGCCAGTAAAGGCTATGTTGAAACGACTGACTTCCGCAAACACACATAGCCCTTTGTATGCCGCTTCCCTGCAGGGCCCGGCCACAGAGGCACACTCCCACCACAGCAGCTGCGGAAGGTAGGTGAGGCTAAGGATTTCTTTGCCACAAAATACATTGTCTCCCATCACTTGGTGGTGACACACTGCATTGCCTTCTCACAGGCGCATCACTTCAGGCAGTGCAAGCATGGTCAGAAGGCCCATATTGCTCCCAGCATTGTGACAATGCCACGTAGGCTGTAATCCCTGGTAAATCCTGGAGCGCTTCACAAAAAATCCTCCCTTCGCACCAAAACATAAATGGAACGCACCCAAGCCCCGGCTCCCTACCACTACCAACTGCAGAAGCCCTTGCCCCGTCCCACCATGGGAAGAATCCCAGTAATAAGGATGTAGGTGCAGCGGCATTCCTTCCCTCTAGGATTTCTGAAGCGGAGGACTCTACAAGGGCCAACAGAGCCAGGGAACCTTCCTTCCCACAAAGAGGCCTTGATCGCTAAAGACAGAGAATGAGGAGGAGGAACGCACGTGCAGCTTATCTCTGACATCACAGTGGCAGCTCTAGTCACGCTAATTGTGCAGTCACCGTTCTTGCTGTTTGTTGTTTTGTAAACAAGTTTCGAGGTAGGGACTCGGGCGCGACCTTTGAGCGTGATATATAAAGTAAAGCGCATCAATGCACCTTACTGCTGGAGACGTGCATGCATCCATTGAATGGAGAGGCTAGGAGAAATAAATTTACAAAAAGAAGTATCCCAGAAGCCCACGTATGTGGAAGGACACTGAGGCCAGACAATGATCGCCAACCGGGAGGAGTACTTTGTCCAAGCTCCATCTAAGCTCCAGAGAACCACTGAAGCCCGAAGGAGAAGAGAGGAAGTACAACCTGATGATGTAAGGATTCCTGCTAACCAATGAAAAGAAGGGAAAGGAGAGCAACTAGAGAAGCCAACCAATGGTATGTAATGGGAAGGCTGTGGGTGGGTTGTAGGCCTCTAGGTGGGATGTTAGGTCTCTTTTCAGATTATTTCTTTTCAAAGACAAAAGATTTCACCACAGCGCAAGCCCTGTGCAGGAGAAGCCTAAAAATGAATGAGGAATAATGTGCTGAAATGGTCTTTCTGCCTAATTATTTCCAATAATTTGTGTGAAAATAACATCTATGTTTTGCTGGAGACATTTGCACGGATATACAATGCAGAGAAGAAATATTATCATATTTTTGAATCAGTAATATCAATTTCCTTATCCGCAAAATGCGCAGAAAACCACTTTTTGAAATATTAAAGCATAGTTTCCGCAATGATGCCAGGATGTTTTTAGTTGATGAGTGACTGCAGACTTTTTAGCTAAACTAAATAACATCATTAGACTGTCAAAATATTTCTGAAAATAGGAAGATCTTCTGTCTTGAGTGCAGAATATCAGCCACAGGAAGCCAGAGATAAAACTGCAATCGCATCCGCGCAGTGTGAACTGTCCAAACTGGGTAAATGGTCAACGAACTGTGACCCTGGTTTATTGTTCGCAGAATAAAGCTGGTTGCATTAGTTCAAACAGAGCAATGGAATTAACATTCACCATTGGCACCAATATTGGCACAGAACCAATGCAGAGCTTAGTATGCAAGTGTTGTAATAATAAAGTATGGGGTCAGATCTCTCCCGAGGAAAGACATAGGACCTAAATCAAACAAGCGTTTGCAATGCAACGGGTCTCGCATTTCTCCGAGTTAGAGCTATTAGCAGTTGTATACTCCCAACAGGACTTTTCTTGCCAAATTAAATGGAAACAAAGAGTGCGATTGTGCTGCTACAGTTCACTCGTAGTGAAACCTATCGGCAAAAGTGCAATTATCTACGTAACCGGCAAAAGTGCAATTAACTATGTAACAAGGTTGATGTCATGCAAAGCGCTCGACTTCTGCTAAGCGATATCGCGCTGCGAAAAAAGATAAAAAGTAGTCCACAAACCGGATGGAAAACAGCGAGCCTTGAATGTTTTCAGTACTTGGTCGCTGCGCTCAAGGAGGGCTAACCACCGGAAAAGGCATGACGTATGCATGCCTTCCACTAATGAAAGCAAGCAGATTTTAAAAGGCAAGCCCACGAACCAAGGAAAGACACTGACGTGACATGGGCAGGGCTCCGAACCCTTTTCTAACTACTAAAGCGCGCTTGCAAGCAATAAGCATGTGCATGCTAGCGCAGGCTCGACCCTAAAAATGAACTTTGTAGTACTACAAATCGAATTGTAAAATGTTCTACAAAGTGTACCTGCATCTTTGGCGCATGGGATTATAGATTTTTGCAGTAAATGTAAGAGGTACACAGAAGAGTGGGAGGGAAACGGGTGAATTACTACTAAAGGAGGTGGGATTAGAGAGGAGTAAGGGGTTCAGGGAGGGTTAAGGAGGAGGGAAGTCACCCACCTACATAAGAGTAATCCAGTTGTTTACTCGGGGGTGGAGACGTAATTTACGCTTTTGTAGTAAGGTTAAACTCAGAGTTTGTGAATACCGAAAGTAGTAAACTTGCTACAAAATGTAAACTTACTCAATAGTATAACGCACCTTTGTGAATCACGCCCTTAGAGAGTGCTGGTTTTCTTTGTACATCTTTATAGTGTGCGTATTCGGGTATAAAATGAATGTATTATAAATTAATTTTACAACATAAACCACAGACTGAAGTAGTAGCCTATTTGAGTTTTGTGACTGCTTTACCAGTTTTTGAGAGTTTAACCCTCATCACCTCCTTGGGTAATCCTGTAACTGATCATCATCACTATCACAACAATCTATTATTTAAAGGGTTCATTTTCAATTCAGTTTGGGGGTCCAGCAACAAGGTAACAGTGGTAAACCACTCTAAGTGTAACAAGTAGAGCCCATAATCCCCTGGACCACCCAAAATAGTATTACAGAGGATGTTACTTCAGCGCATCTTTATAACTGGTTCTTGTCCTGCTGTTTGTTTACATGTGGTAGTTATAAATAATTAGAACGTGAGCATAAAGTGTTCATTCCCTGCAGTGAGATTAAATCACATTAAATAAAACGTTATGACTAATAACAGTGTTATTTTCCTGTATAGTGCCATTTATAACATGGGCTCTGACCTCCCCCAAAGTAATAAATGTGTGCATTTACATGTTCTAAGTAGCATGTTTTACTGAGCCATATTTATTTTCCCTCCCCAGACATAAATATATACATCAGACATAAATCCTGTGACTCCTTTCACTTGCAGTGGTTTTCAGAAGTGGTTTTATTCCTTATTACTGGGGCTTTTTTTCATCATCAGACTTTGACCCAGACCGAGTGAAAGAAAGGCAAAAGGGAGAAACAAGGAAGATGAGAAATGAAAACAGTTTAAAAAAGAAAAGGCTGGCATATAAAAAGTCCTACAAGAGTGAGGCAAAGATCCATGAAGTATAGGGTGATGGAAGCAAGAGGCTTGATGCAAGACTGGGCAGCCTTGGTATTCAGCCACCCTGGCACTTAGCAGCAGCTGCAGTCTCCTTAGAAAACTCTGCACTGGTGCACTTTTTTAAAAACAAATTAAGCACTGCATTGGCTTTTCATGACCACAGCTTTCACTGCTTCAAGTACACAGAAACCAAGATTCGTGAAGCCTAGGATAGCTGCCTCTCTTCTTCGATGCAGACAATATCCTCAGAACATTTAAAAGTCAAACTAAGCACAAAGGCCCAAACTGTTCAGGGCAGGTTTCTAATAGGGTGGTGCTGGTAATGTCTGCAGCCACTCCAGCTTCACTCCCAGATCCAGACGGGGGTAACAAAGGCAGCTCTGGCAACAATGCTTTAACCAGGCCCCCTCCCTTCATCTCACGCGCAATCTCTTTCTTTCCATTTATCCATTCTCTCTCTCCCCTCCGCTCCATCTGATCTCATTCTCTCTACCTTTCCCTTTCCCCCTTGCGTTCTTTCTCACCTGAAACCTCCTGAGCCTGCTGCAGTTAACCTTGAAGCCCTGGGGAAAGTTACACAGGTACCAAGGGCCCTGGGCATTCAGAACCAGCATCCAAGGCCTCTGATGGGTGGTTGTACATCTGGTATTCTGAACTTGCATATTTCAAAGTGCTTTTATACACAAGAATGAAGAAAAAAGAGTTTCAGTGAAATAAAATATTTGTCTAAGATCACACAATTCAAGCATGGTAGCCGCAATGTAGCCAGGTTTTCTGGTTTCACTTTTTATAAATCCAGCCAGTAAATGGGCATCCATTAGTCTTTTGGTAATGCTTTGTTCCTACCTCTTTGTGCACTTTTCTGCAGTTTTTGTATAGCACAAACTTGATCCCAAGGCATTGGAACACATTACATGAGCACCAGTTACATTACACAAGGCCGTCTCTCATTGTTTACAGGAACAGGGTGATTAAGTGATTTGTCCAGTATCACAGGATGTTAAGCCAATGCCCAGACTCCAATCTCGGAAGTTGAAGCTCTGGCGTAATGCCACACCCAGGCACAGGGAGAGAGGGAGGCAGGCAGAAGCCATATGAAAGCACGGCTAATTATGGGGTTGAGGTTCCAGCAGGACCTCGAGCCGAGCCAAAGACAGGCTTCAGGCTCGAGCCTGGCTCGCAATTTCAGTTTCCCATCCACCTCTTTTAACAAGGCCTAAAGGTGCAGAGCAAAATTGTGCAATGTTTTCAGCAAACCTGGTTCTTCTTACCCCTGCAGGTTGGTGCGGGATATACCCTTTATGATTCATTGCAGCACATACATCTTGGAATGATATCGAAAACAAGAATGTGTATCATTTTCTGCTAGTTCTGGACACATTTTCCTCTTCTCCCTAGTATTACCTGAGTGGCTAGTGTTATGAGTTGCACCTGCAGCCCCTTTCATAAAGGGAGTATGTATGTCATTGTAATGCACTAGTGACCCCTTGTGGCGACTGTGGACTTGGAATGTACCTACAAACTGTCTGTCTACCCCAGGGGGTGCCCATTACTGTTCCAATGCTGGGATAGAAAGCTACAGAAATGGACTGACAAACGTGCTCTACTTCCAGTCACGTGTGAAAACCCTGGGGAAACACAGGTGAATGGAGTCTGCAGTCTGTAGAAAAGGTACACAGAAATAAAACCCGCACTGGTACATTCTTGTCATAAATCAATAGGGACGTTTTTTGCAGTTAACAAAAATTGAATTCTGCATTATTCGAAAACACGAAAAAGCTTTCATTTTTCACTTTTGGCTACAGATTTGAAAAGGCTAATCCTTTTCTTGACATGAAGGACTCAATACATTAAAAAGTTATATCCCTGGTACGTGAGTACACGAGAGTGTGTGTGAATTTGTTCAACTTGCCCAGTAAAACTGGTGTTAGCTGTATATGCCCGCCTAGTTGAGCGGCTGCAGAAGCGGGGAATACTTTTCCAGCAATTTCTAGAAACACACTTGTGTCGCACCTGGCAAGTCACGTGTTTGGAGGTGTGGGAGGAGCTAACAATGTACCTGCCCCCGGAAGGATATACCTCAGCTGGTAAGGTAAAATAGTCCTTGTATGACTGTGCGTGAGAGTGTATAGGTGACATATTAAAGTTAGTTTAGAGTCCGCATCTGAAGAGAGAAAAGTGGGTGGCCTCGCATCCACTTCCTACCGGGAAGGTTGCCACATGACAAGTTTTCTAGTAGTCTGGCCAGTATTTTTAGGCCAAGGTCAGTAAAACATTGGGAAATTCTGTTAAACATTGTATTTTTTCACTATAAACTTAAAACTGCATACGCAGGAATAAATCTATTAAAAGAATCTGAGAGAGGCCTACATTATTTCTTACTCATTATTAAAGCCAACAGAGGGACAATTACTGGGTTAAAAATAATCGAATATTTTACTCAAAAGCGTATTAACCGAACACTATTGCCCATTCTATAATAGCTAAACAATAAAAAATAAATGCCATTTTTTCGGTAACCTGTGGGGGCAGTGCTGTGACAAATCATCTGCCCATAAATAACGGATGCGCCTATTACCCGCCTATTACCCCAGGACCTCCAACCTGACAGTAAGGAGCCAACCCAAGGATTAGACCGCCAGGCTATAGGCTTTGCCAAGCCACAGCCATGCAGATTCACCATTCTCTATGTATGGAGGCCATCTTCACAGGACACCGTGGGCCTCATTTACAAGTCCTTTGCGCCACCGCTGTGTCATTTGCTTTGACACAGAGATGGCGCTAGCAGTGCACTACACTGCGCCATATTTACAGACTGAAGTATTGGACCCAATGCGTTACTTTGTAAAGCCCTGCATCTAATTTTACCTACACCTGGTATAATGTATGCAGGGTAGGCATTCCCTCGGGAAAAAATACGTAGAACTGAAGCAGTGAAATTTACAAGTTTTCACTGCATCATTCCACGACTTCACTGCGTTATAATTTTACCACCTGCTACAAGCAGGTGTAAAATTGACACAGGGCTTTTTCCTATGGGACTCTCCGCGCATTGCTGGAATTGTGTCAGTATAAAAACGCAATGCCAGCAATGTGTCAGTTTAGCACCAACAGATGCATCAGAAATTCTGACGCATCTGTGTAAACGTACGCCATGGAGCTCTGTATTGAAAATATAGTGCAGATATGGCGTTGTTAGGGGATGTGCGGCAGGCACAAGAAATCTGACCCATCAATGACGATGCGTCAGATTATTGTAAATGAGGCCCGAGACTCAAAATATGCAACATTTCGGGAACTTCAAATCCATGGGGACAGTGGTTAACACACAATGTCAACCTTCCTATGTAAAGTGTAGTTGCAACTTTTAAAGTAGCAAGTGAATGATTCAGAATGTATACATTGCACCCTTGGCTACGATATTAACAACAGCAGGCTACACAAAGAAGGCTTGAAGTGGCCTACAAATGCAAATGCTATGGCTGCAACATTTAAAAACAGAGGTCCATCATGTGAGCCTCAGAGGGGAAGGTGAGGGAAAACACATGAATCACTGTGCAATGGGAATTGCTTGCATGCCCTACCTATGATTAAAAGTGCACTGGCTGCAAAATCGATAACACTATGAGCTATAAATTAGAGTCAGGTGGCATTTAAGACAAAGGAATTGCATTTTAAATGTCTGTTGTAATTTTTGTACAATCGTTCTGAAAATGGATGTTTGTACACAGTTAGGTACACATAAATCAACAAATCCCAGTACATGTTTGTATTTTTACATACAGAAAACATTTCTGGCTTGCTTGTAAAGCAAGTCCATCACTATGGTTGGCCCACTTCATTTTGCATACTTGTACGATAACAACTATGAAAAATTCTAGCAAGTAAAGGCAAATTTTAAAACAGACATCATACAAATGTCTTAAACCCACAACTTCTAACTGTTTGTTCCTATGGAAACATAATTGTACCAGAGAAAATGTGACCAGTGTGGCCGTTATTTAAAAACATTTGAAACATTTTCACTGGCTTAAAACGAAAGGTTTTTAACTAACCTACAGCTGTATATAGAACGCTCAGTAGCATCACGCAGCCACCCTGAAGAATGTGATGAGGTGCCCCTTAGTTTCCCATATCTCACAAATATTAATTGGCCTTGGGCTGAATGGTCTACCCTGAAGTGTTTGGGCTTCCCAATGATTTGGCGGTCAACCTGTACCTCAGAGACTTCAGGGGCCCGTATTATACCTCTGGGAAAGCTTATCAATCCTTATCCAATAATGATTTTAACCTGTAATTCGACTTGCGTGTCCAGCAACATGGCACCCAGTGCAGGCACATTCTGTGATTGAGGTCAGCATTTTAGTTTTTTTCATAACTATCACTCTTTTTCATAATATTTTGGAAAATCTATGGCTGAGGTCAGTATTCCAGTTTATTTCATAACTCTCACTCTTTTTAATAATATGTTTTGAAACCAAGAAAGTCTGTGAGGAACAGAACCCAACATGGTGCTTGGACCACCACTGAGAGTCTGTGGAGTGAATGACCTGCTGCTCTGCATATCAAGGATCATGCTGTGAGGAGTTGTGTTCTTGATATGACTATTTTCTGCCATAGTGCACCTAGTGGGTAATCCCTTGTGTCTGCAAGCTGCATATTGCCTCCAAAGATGTAGTCATGGGGGGGGTCAGTATTCATGGGAGCACTGCCAGGTGTAATGGGAAGGACCTCTTTGCCACATCATCAGTATGGGTGTTGGAAGTAAGGATGTGGGGTGCTGCAGCACCCTCAGAATAGCCAGACTGGTGTTTACAAGTGAATGAGCAATTGAGGTGCCTTTAAATTGCGTTTTATCTTGTCACATTTGCTGCGTTTCAACGGCAGACTTCAAAAGTCAGGTTGTGCCTTCTGACATACTGCTGCTTATTCTTTTAAAATGGAGATGCACGTACCACAATCTTGCTAACTATATTTGCTACACTTGTTCTTTATGTGAAGCTTGGATTTTTCACAATTCCCCTAACTTCAGTAATGTAATATTAATGGCAGCACCACCATTCTGAAAAGTGTTTGAGCTTCTTTACTTTGTAAGTGAAACCATTCTTCAGTTTTATAACAACCAACCTCTATAAGAGCCACATGAGGAGGGTCGGTGGAAACCATATCAAAGTTCACATTATGGAGTATGCAAGCCATGGCAGCTACGTTAGAGGATTCCCTCTAAAATATGTGCTGCCTTTGCAAATGTAGAGTTGTGTGGCACACTATAGAAGCGATGAAGGTCTGTCCGTCCAGCTCCAATGGAGAAGGGACCACCACATGTGCTGCACATTATGGGTCACAGATATATGTAAGTCTAGCCTTACGGGCCAGGCATTAGCACCCTAATGCCTAGGTGGCAGCGCCAGCCTAGGTGGAACTTAGTGATCTGGGCTCAGAGGGATGCAGGTGGGCTTGTGGGCCACAAACTGGCTTATTCTTGGTAAGGGAAGTGAGGCACAGATGATGGGGTTGTACCTTCTAACTCTTCTCGCTAAACAAAGTGGCATTGAGAGAGCTGGAACAACATTTCTACTTGTGCCGCAGCTCACATTTTCAGCTGGTGGACGGTACAGTGTTGGGCTGATGTACAGCAGACATTGTGCTTGTAGAGAAACAGAAAAGTGAGGAGATGTTGAATTATTGGTGCTGCATGTGTGTTGTGGGAGCCATGGGTAATACACAGGTACTGGCTTGGACCCTGTCGCGTATCTCCACTGATGTGGCCTGTGTTGGCTACTACAAGCAGGCACAGCAGCAACACAGATTAACAAATGCTACACACCAGTCAATTCTCAGAGCTGGGCTTCTCACAGAAGTGAGGACCAACAGCATTTATTTTACAACATGACAGGACAGTATTGTATGGGGTATGACCCCCAAGGGCTGGCACTCTGCTTCTGGACAGAAACTAACTTCCATGTTATGGTAGAGATGCACAAAATAAAATAATAAATACATTTGGCACTGATGCGAAGGCGTCCAGCCTTGAAAGATTCCTGTGAGAAGGACACAAATGTGATTGTAGACGGGTCCCGGAGGCCACGTCTCACTCACCTCGAGTCCGCCATCTTTCGGCTGGCTCCACGGAATCGGCGCGGCGTTCCCATGGCAACGGGGAGACGCCACGCCGTTACAGCATTGACGACTTCCGGTTTCGCCGACTGAAGAGGGAGGCGGATCCGGAAGAGAGGCGCGCGACGAACCACCAGGAGAGAGAGGAGTGGAGAGCGACCGGAACGCAGGCCGGAGAGGAGACGAGCGGAAAGGAAAACCCAATCGGAGAGAGGAGGACAGACCCGCTAGCCACCCTGGCGAGGAACCAGGAAGAAGCCCACAGAGGAAGCAACGTAACGCGGGAACCGGAGAAGGAAGAGACGCCGGAGAAACGAGAAAGCCGCCACGACCCAGGAGGGTCGTGGCTTGACAAGGTACGGTCCCTCCTAGGGACGGGAGGGTCACGGGGAGACTCGGTTACGGGGAAAGGCACCAGGGAAGTAGGAGGAAGGACGGGGAGGGTGAAGGAGAGACAAGGGAAGGGGCAAGAAGGGAAATAAGCACAGTATGGACCCCAGCAACCCTAAACCCCAACCCTGATCACCCCCTCACGAACTTGCCTGCATGCTGCCTTAAACCTCATGAGCACCGTACCCCACCCAGTACCCCAGAAGTACTTACCAATTCTTTTTCTGTTTCTTTCCTTTCGGCCGGGGTCCGAGAGAGACGCCCATCCTCCACAGACCAAAGGCGACCAGGAAAAGAAAGGAAAAACTAGGAGAAAGAAAGAAGTTGCGGAAAGCAGAAAGCCCAAAGACTTAAACCCTTAAAGTAGCGGTTAAAAGAAATAGCCTGTGAATGAACAGAGAATAAAATTTAAAAGCAAAAATACCCCATTCTCTTGACTCTACTTGATCCGCTCGTAGTACAGCCTACCACAGTGGTGTCAGAAGTGGGATCACTTCTCAGGTGGGCTTACAAGCGTTTCATCATGAGTGAAACCCCATCCCTTGAGGACATGATTAAGCAACTCGCAGAAGGACAGAGACATCTGCAGTTGGTGTGAGAAGCACACCAAAGAGAGGCCAAGGAAGACCGGGAGGCCTTACAATCGGCGTTAAAAAGTCAGGCTACAATACTAGCCAATAATCAATTAGTGCATGAGACTGCATTACAAAAACTAACCAATACAATCGCGGCCAGTAAGGTACACCCAAACGTTCCCAGTTCGGTCCTCCAAAAGTACCAAGAAGGGGAAGACCCAGACTCATTTTTCACGAATTTTGAGAGGGTAGCCTCGTCTGCTCAATGGCCAGAGGACCGCTGGGGTCAGTATGTGGCCCCCTTGCTTACAGGATTCCTGCAGACGGCCTACCAATCCGCCAACCCTGATGGTACGACCCCCTATAAAGAGATAAAAAAAAGTATCCTGGGGCGGGTTGGACATGATACGGAATATTACCGTTTACGATTTAGAAAAATAAAATGGAGTGCGAACGAGGATCCTCGCTCCTTCTACTTTAGGGTGAAAGACCTGGCTCAAAAATGGTTGGGACCCATAGGGACAACTCGGGAGGATGTCATTAAGACAATTACTTTAGAACAGTATCTGGATTCACTACCCCTTAGTACTAAGAACTGGATCCGACAACATCCCAACATGAACACTGAGGTTTCTATTGATTTGGCTTGTGCTTTCCATCGTTCCACAGAAAGTAAACCCGTCACCCCGGGACCTTTCCAAAAAAAAACCATCCCTCCACTAAAACCAACTCCCAGGTATTTCCCCGAGGAAACGCGGTCCCCTACACCCGTAGAACATCACCCTATGCAGTCCCCACAATGTTTCCACTGTGGAGAGTGGGGGCATATTGCCAGAATATGTCCCAGGAAATCCGAAGGACCGGAACCTATGGAAATTGGGGTCACACGACGTAGAGTTCTGTGTACAGGGAAAGGGAATGAGAAATTTAGATACCTGGTCACCATAAATGGACTGGTGATTTCGGCACTAATTGATTCAGGGTGTGGACAATCTGTAATCCGGAAGGATATAATCCCTGTGGATACGTCGGTCACTAACCACTGGGTCTCCATATGTTGTATACAGGGAGACAAAGGAACTTATCCCCTCACCACGGTCAAGATAGAATGGGGCCCCTTTCAGGATATGCTTTCGATAGGGGTTATGGAACAACTCATCGAGGATTGTATTATCGGGACTGATTATAGTCGATTCTATGACCTATTAGATCAAGTCCGTAGACCCGCTGGGGCTCCCGAGTGGTGGACCGAAGCCCCTTTTTCCAATGTCCCCATAGAAGTACCACCGTACTGGAAGAAACGTACACGAAACAAGAAAAGATGAGAGAAAAGACAATATCAAGAAACCCGAAAGACCAAGGATGCTCCTAAACAAGTAGCAGAGATTAGTAGCAGACCCATCTCCTTTCAAAGCAGCCAGAGAGAAGATCCTACCCTTTCCCATGCTTGGAACTCGGCCAGGACAGAGATCACTAATGAGGTGGGTCCTTATTTTCTTATCAAGAAACA
Organism: Pleurodeles waltl; assembly: GCF_031143425.1. NCBI lineage: Eukaryota > Metazoa > Chordata > Amphibia > Caudata > Salamandridae > Pleurodeles > Pleurodeles waltl. Next base: position 148,301,853 of record NC_090446.1, read on the forward strand.
CCTCCTATACTGGATAACTAGAACGGTTAAAGGGGAAACCAAACAACAATTAGTTGTTCCAGAACCGTTTAGAGCTCACGTACTGTTCTTAGCCCACAATCAACCCGGGGGAGGTCATTTTGGTCGGGAAAAAACTGAAGAATACCTGATGCGGAAATTCTATTGGCCTGGAATATATGCTCAGATACGCAGATACTGTTCCGAATGTCCTAGATGCCAATTAACTGAGCCAGGGATGCCCAGGAAAGCGCCATTATACCCCTTACCCATTATTGATATCCCCTTTAAACGGGTGGGCATGGACCTGGTGGGACCCCTCCTTCCCTCTTCTAAAGGTCATACCTACATATTAGTCATAGTTGACTATGCGACTAGATACCCAGAAGCCATACCCCTCGCCAGCATGACCAGCAAGACAATAGCCCAAGCTATGATAACAGTGTTTTCCCGAATAGGCTTTCCCCAGGAAATATTGACGGACCAAGGTACACCCTTTATGTCAAAACTCATGAAGCAGATATGTCAGTTATTAGGGATCACCCAGCTACGAACCTCGGTCTATCACCCACAGACAGATGGGCTGGTAGAACGATATAACCGCACAATAAAGACACTGTTGAGGAAAACTGTGGATGAATCCGGTCGCAACTGGGATCAGAAGCTTCCTTTGGTTCTATATGCTATCCGGACCCACGAACAGTCCTCTACGGGACATAGTCCCTTTGAATTGGTTTTCGGGAGGCAACCTCGCAGCCTTCTGGATATGGCTGCAGAGACCTGGGAGGAAGAACAGGAAGAAGGGAAACCCCTGATGGACTATGTCCATTAACTCAGAGGTCAGTTACAAACCCTCTGGGAAGATGTTCATAGTCACCTAGTCACGGCTCAAAAACAGCAAAAATCCTACTATGATAAGGGAAGCAAAATCCGTTCCTTCCTCCCTAATAAACAGGTCCTTATTATGCGACCTACATCTGACCATAAGCTGATTGCTAAATGGCAAGGACCTTATAGGGTCATTAGATCAGTCTCCCCTGTCACTTATCTATTAGAGATAAGTACCCACCCAAGAAAAACACAAATTTACCACATAAATTTGTTAAAACAATGGAAATCGGCAGAAGAGACTACAGACCAGACGGACATTGGGTGTTTGGTCTCTTATACCTAAGAACGAGAACTAGAGTTATGCCCTATAAGACGAACCCCTCCTGAAGAAAAACCCAGTATTAATAGAAAGCTAACTGATACTGAAAAAACCCAACTAGACACCCTAATCGAGCAACATCCTCATTTCTTCTCCAGAACACCAGGAAAAACTACACTAACCTACCATCACATTAACACACCTCTAGGACAAGTAGTACGTCTTCGTCCATATCGCATCCCCGAAGCCCGGAAGCCTATCATTGAAGCCGAAATCGAAGCAATGTTAGCCTTAGGGGTATTGAACCCTCTAATAGTCCCTGGAATTCCCCCATAGTGTTGGTTCCTAAACCAGACGGATCGATAAGATTTTGCATTGATTTTCGCAAACTTAATGAGATTTCCCTTTTTGACACCTACCCCATTCCCCGGGTGGATGACATTTTAGAGAAATTAGGGAAAGCCCGTTATTTATCCACCCTGGACTTAACCAAGGGGTATTGGCAGATACCCCTCCATCCCGATGCCAAGGAAAAGACAGCCTTTTCAACCCCTTCCGGCCTTTACCAATTTACGGTTTTACCTTTTGGTCTTCACGGCGCTCCCGCGACTTTCCAGCATCTGATGGATCGAATCTTAAAACCGTTCCAAACGTTTTCAGCCGCCTACCTAGACGACATAGTCATTTTTAGCGAAACCTGGCAAGAACACTTAGTCCATCTGGATACGATCTTTTCCGCCTTAACGGAAGCCGGTTTAACTGCCAACCCTAAGAAGTGTTTACTAGGAAACACTGAAATCTCCTATTTGGGTTATATCATAGGAAATGGCACTCTACAACCACAGCAAAACAAGGTTGAGGCCATATTACAAACAGCTGAACCTAAAACAAAAAAAGACCTACGGTCGTTCCTAGGTTTAGTAGGATACTATCGCCGGTTTATCCCCAATTATTCCACCCTTGCTGCTCCTTTGACTGACCTCCTGACCAAACAAAACCCCACCAGATTGGCTCCATTTACCGACTTCCAACAGAGTAGCTTTGAACGATTGAAACAGTCTCTTGTCACGGACCCAATACTAAAATGCCCGGATTTCTTGAATACTTTTCACTTATATACTGATGCCTCGGACGTAGGCCTCGGAGCCGTACTTACGCAGCCCGATGAAGAGGGTTTTGACCACCCAGTGGTTTTTCTAAGTAGGAAACTATTTCCGCGAGAGACCCATTACCCAACGACTGAAAAGGAATGTCTCGCCATTAAGTGGGCCGTAGACTCCTTACAGTATTATCTCTTAGGTAGGTCCTTCGTTTTGTTCACTGACCATGCCCCTCTCGCCTGGCTTGCCGCTCACAAAGACTCTAACTCCAGAATCTTGAGATGGTTCCTAGAACTGCAACCCTTTACGTTCCAGGTTCGCCATATCCCTGGTTCCCTACAAGGACCCGCCGACTACCTCTCCCGGTTCCCTCCGTCATCGGACCTCGAACAGCCCCGATCTAGGGTAGAGGATTGTAGACGGGTCCCGGAGGCCACGTCTCACTCACCTCGAGTCCGCCATCTTTCGGCTGGCTCCACGGAATCGGCGCGGCGTTCCCATGGCAACGGGGAGACGCCACGCCGTTACAGCATTGACGACTTCCGGTTTCGCCGACTGAAGAGGGAGGCGGATCCGGAAGAGAGGCGCGCGACGAACCTCCAGGAGAGAGAGGAGTGGAGAGCGACCGGAACGCAGGACGGAGAGGAGACGAGCGGAAAGGAAAACCCGATCGGAGAGAGGAGGACAGACCCGCTAGCCACCCCAGCGAGGAACCAGGAAGAAGCCCACAGAGGAAGCAACGTAACGCGGGAACCGGAGAAGGAAGAGACGCCGGAGAAACGAGAAAGCCGCCACGACCCAGGAGGGTCGTGGCTTGACAAGGTACGGTCCCTTCTAGGGACGGGAGGGTCACGGGGAGACTCGGTTACGGGGAAAGGCACCAGGGAAGTGGGAGGAAGGACGGGGAGGGTGAAGGAGAGACAAGGGAAGGGGCAAGAAGGGAAATAAGCACAGTATGGACCCCAGCAACCCTAAACCCCAACCCTGATCACCCCCTCACGAACTTGCCCGCATGCTGCCTTAAACCTCACGAGCACCGTACCCCACCCAGTACCCCAGAATTACTTACTGATTCTTTTTCTGTTTCTTTCCTTTCGGCCGGGGTCCGAGAGAGACGCCCATCCTCCACAGACCAAAGGCGACCAGGAAAAGAAAGGAAAAACTAGGAGAAAGAAAGAAGTTGCGGAAAGCAGAAAGCCCAAAGACTTAAACCCTTAAAGTAGCGGTTAAAAGAAATAGCCTGTGAATGAACAGAGAATAAAATTTTAAAGCAAAAATACCCCATTCTCTTGACTCTACTTGATCCGCTCGTAGTACAGCCTACCACAGTGATTCTTCGTAATTTCATCTTAATCACTGTTACTAGTTGCACGAAAGGGAAGAAGGGAGAAAATAGGTAAGAGGGAGTAGAAGGTGGCCTATCTAGAAAGAGTGAGCTATGTGCCGCCCCTGACTGGTACCCATCCATGGACATCGATTCACGAAAATACTGGGGGTACTAAAAGTGACATCATTTGCCTTTTGACCTGCCAAATATCCCAGGAAGTGACATCACGACTTTTTACCCAGTACCTCACAGGAAGTGACGTGATGTGACCTTTTACCCTGGTGACATGAACTGACATCACGGAAATGAAAATACTACAATGTGTGCAAGATGAACAGTAAACCAACACAAATACTAAAACAAATGCAGGTCTATTTTAGTTATGACTTACATATGAGGCCTTAACTTACATATGAATTAGGATGCTGTCATGACAATGTATTGTATTGTATTTTAATAGTATTTATATAGCGCTTACTACCCCTGATGAGGCGTTGAAGCTATTTTCAACGAGTAGCACGCTACTCTGGAACCCAACAAGAATTAGTGATGGATTAGTATCGGGAAATATGAGTATAGTTTTAGTATTATTATGAGTCAATTTGAGCTGCGGATATGAGAGTTTGTTAGTTAGATTGACTGGAGTAATCGAGGGGTGGAGGAGGAAAGAAATCCAGAAGTGTTAATTGGAAGTATATCCCTCATTTACTCATCCCATGGGATGAGTAAAGGGGGATGGAGGAGGGTAGAGTCTGTGGAGGGGTTAGGGAGATCATAGTGGCAGGGTGAGATAAATGAGGGAGAATTTAGTAGGGTTGTTTGGAAGCTCATGGTAGTAGAGTGAGGTTTGGTGAGTTAGATGTGGAAGCGGAGGGAAGAGCTTAGGCAGAGTTATTTAGGAGATGAAAGTAGTAGAATGGATTTGGGATAAGTCAGAGTGAGAATGGAGGATAGATTGATAGAGACATGACATATGGTGATGGGTAGATAAGTGTGATAAGATGAGAGCAGGGATTCATAGATATCTAGTATAACAACCCACCCAGGAGCCATGCAATGACCCACGAACATGCCAAGCACAGAACAACATACATACATACATACATATATATATATATATATATATATATATATATATAAATATACATACACACATACACACACACATACATACACAATTAATACACACACATATGCACACATATATGGACATACAATACATAATTAGAACCATGACTAAATATACTTAGTCAAACAGGTTTAAAGAGTGTGTGTGTATTTTATTTTTATGACATAGTAGCAATACATATTTTCTAAAGAACTATACATAACTAGAAATAGACACATAGGGGGTCATTCTGACCCTGGCGGTCATGAACCGCCAGGGCCAACGACCGTGGAAGCAACGCCAACAGGCTGGCGGTGCTTCCATGGGCATTCTGACCGCGGCGGTACAGCCGCGGTCAGAAACGGGAAAACGGCGGTGTCCCGCCGGTTTCCCAGTGCCCCAGGGAATCCTCCACGGCGGCACTGCAAGCAGCGCCGCCATGGGGATTCCGACCCCCTTCCTGCCAGCCTGGTTCTGGCGTTTTCACCGCCAGAACCTGGCTGGCGGGAACGGGTGTCGTGGGGCCCCTGGGGGCCCCTGCAGTGCCCATGCCATTGGCATGGGCACTGCAGGGGCCCCCTAACAGGGCCCCACATAGATTTTCAGTGTCTGCGTGGCAGACACTGAAAATCGCAACGGGAAACTCAGAATGACCGCCGCGGTCATTTGACCGTGGTGCGGTCATTCGGCGGCTCCCGCCGGGCGTGCGGTTACCGCCGCCGGCGGGAGTCGGAATGACCCCCATAATCAGAAAACATATTTATCAACATAGGCATATGGAGTCCATAGTTGTTTGAATATGGTGGTTATGAAGGAAAGAGCCAACTTTTGATTAGTTTTCTGAAGACAAGAAAGTTATCGGTGGCTCTTATAGTTGGGGGTAAAGAATTCCATAGTTTGGCTGCTTGAACGGAGAAGAATGTCCCACCTATAGTCTTTTTCGTGTATGGTGGTGTTCTAATGTAGGAGTATACCTATGAATGGGGGTGCAGTCATCACTTACTTGGTGTAGCTATCATGTTTTAAACACATGCATATACAATGACCGTATGAAATTAGCAAACCCGAGCCTCATAACAATAGAAAAAGCCTTAAACATAAGTGCCAAGGTACAGCTGTAAATTTACAGGTATAATTAGTCTTCATATGCCAGAAGAAGTCAAAATGTGGACTTGTAGCCTGCTCTGCTCAAGTATTCCCACATAGGCCCATGTGAATATCAAAAGCACAAACATAGTTTTAAAATACTCTGGTGCAGCGAAACCTTTTCATGTGCTGTTATGGCATCAGGCACCAAGCATGCCAATGCACAAGTATTACCTGGCATGCCTGCCTTGGTTGGATCAGTTTAGTGACCGGTCACACAGGTGACAGTGCTAGCTGTGGCTGTGCAGAAACTGTAGGAAAGCAAAGTGTTTACCAAAGATAAGAACTGAAAAGAAAGAGATGGACTATAGGTAGGATTTGCAATGTAAGCAGAGGTAGGACAATGGGCCGGTAAGATGAGGCAAGCAGTTAAGGTATCTCCAGGGGAATATATTGGGCCACCGCTAACCAACATGAGTGGGAAAAACATCTGTATCGAAAAGGTCCTAAATATACAAATAATATTTGAAAAACTGACTTCTGGGACTGGGTTTTGTTGGGAGTTTGGATCACTAGGCTGCTGGCTCTTGGATTAAAGTGAAGATTCTGCACACCCAAACATCAGACACGGGTGATCTGTCTAGAGACCAAATGCTACAGGCTCCAGCTTATGAACAAGAATCATCTGTCAGCGCACACAGAGCATACCTCGAGCTGTATCTGAGGCCAGGGAGGGCCAGGTAGGAAAACTATTGCTTAGAATACACGAGTTAAAGCCTAAAGCAGCGTGGATAGGCCTGCACCTTAACAGGACCTCACACAGGTGAATAATGTATTGAATTAGTTGACATGGTCAGACTGCAGAGCTGTCTTTCAGAAACAAATCTTACAGGTGTATCGTGTGAGCTATCGCTTAGTGTTTCTGTTGCAGCCGTGTTTGCTTGCTCAGGTTAACCAAGCCTAAAACAAAATGCACATCTCTGATATTTCAAGCCTTTTTTCGCATCTTGAGACGGTTTTGAATAGCTTGCTAGCTGAAAACAATGCACTCTTGTTAAAAGTGACGGTCATCTTATCAGATTTAAGCACGGGTACTCCCTTTGTTGTACTAAGTTATGTGACCTTCGTTGGAACTCTGTAACCAAAGTTCTATACATTTGTTTCTTGTCTTTGTTAATTGCGTTCGCTCTAATAAGGTTTGATGGGCATTTCCTTGTCAACTGAGTCTTTGATTCCTAGACCTTTAATTTTTCTTTTGTTAATAAATCCTTTCAGGCTTCGATTACCAAATACTTCAAAGCCCAACTGTGACACAAGACTGATATCCTATAGATTTCACATTTATAACAGCCCAGTGATTATCACACTGATCAAATCTGTTTTGCGGGCTGGCATCACAAAAAAATACAACCTAAGATAGATCTTAGAGCCTCAGCATCATTTCGGAGAGCTAGCCTAAAGGTCACCCAGATATCAAAGGCAAATGTCTCACCAGAAACGTGTCAGGTTGCAGAGACCCTACAAGTTGAGAAGCAGTGCTTAATTTGAACCAGTAGTATCTGGTGCTCAGAACCGGCACTAAATTGTCAACACCAGCTCTTATGATGGTCTTCCACATGGTGGCGCTGTTTGTGCAATTTATTGATGAGCACAACAATAATTGTTATTGTGTTAAAAACTTATTGTTTAATAATTCAACATACAGTCAAATGACTAATACCTGCGGTCCAAGCCCTTCCTATAAATTTGGGGGCCTGAAATAGTCTGTATTATCACATTTGTAGAAGCCTGTTTCAGTGGTTGTATTGGTGCTGTCATTGGCAGTGCTGGCAGGGGCAATGAGTGGTGTAAGATGCAGTGGTCTCCTGAGGAGGACCCTGGCACTTATTTGTTGACAAACTAAGCACTGCTGATAAGGGAAATTATCCTTAATGTTGCACAGTTCTAAGCAGCTACTATGGGTCTCAGACAGGGGAACAGCTCTTCAGGGTACATACAGATTACTGTCTCAGCCAGGCCTCAGCCAGCCATCTGAAACGTAGATCTTAATTTTAGATTTTAGATTTTAATTCTTTGGGGGAAAGGCAAAGTGTTTGGCGTACATATTTATACTTTGAGGAGGGCAAATTCAGTTTAAAACATTACGTTTTCTGGTCAAGTCCTTTTCAGGTCATGAACAAAGTTGGAAAGGAAAATCAAATAAAAGCAAATCCTATAATCCTTAGACAAGGCATCTTTTATTCCAGGTGTTTTACTAGATCGCGCTAAACTACTCAAGTCACATATATGAGGCTCGGGCATGTGATCAAGACAAAAACATGCGTTGCGCTTGTTTATTTTAAGGTTGGGGATCTTTGCTCAACAATGGTCCTCAACAAGTTTTAATGACAAAATAAATGTATTGGACATGCCTTTATTTTGCTAACATGAAATGAATATTTATGTCCGGCTCACTTCACAAGTTCAAAGCGCACATTTACTCGCAAAAAAAAAAAAAAGAATCATCCGTCTCATAGGGAGGCACAGCCAGCTCTGTACACTGATTTAGGGAATATTTACGAGCCCCAAGCGCCGTTCTATCGCCACATTAGTGTCATTTTTTTACGCTAATGTAGCGTTAGAAGGCCAAAAACACGTGCCACATTTACAAAGTGCCACAATGCAGGTATTGCGCCACTTTGTAACCCTTTGCACTACATCATGCCTGCGCCAGGCATAATGTATGCAGGCGTTCCCCAGTTAGGAAGGGCCGAATAAAAAACAGCAAGGAAATGTAACAGATTTCCTTGTGTCTTTTTTTTCAGCACTTTTAACACCTGCTCAGGGCTGGGGTTAAAAGGGGGCATGCCATTGTATACAGTTGACACTACTCCTGCAGAGTACATCAATAGCGTAAAAGAAAAATTAAGCTTTTGTCCCCTAGCCTGCACCATGGTGTGCAGTATTTTAAATATGGCAGACACATAGTGACAGTAGGGGACGCTACTTTTCTTAAATATGCCCCTTAGAGCCCCGTGATGTATTTATTTACGCATCAAAATTTGATCAGACCAGTGTTGTCCTTGTCTGCTATGGGCCTTTAGGGGACGACACAGGAAGTGATGCCGTCAGATTACAGCTTCACAGACGGCAGCCTGCTCCGCTGACCTGACATATCTGCCTCCATATGAAAAAATACATTGCCTTGTCTATCTCTCAGTGCTGTTAAACGTGTCACTGCAGAGCCCTACTCAGGGTTTACAGGCATATTTTCTTCTCCAACATTCAAGGTCCTTGTCAGCAGTGCATCACCTGCCAGTAGGGGCATAGCACAGCCCTCTGCATCCTCTCCTTTGCAACCCCTGCCAAGGGGACTCTCAGCCCTCCAAGGGCCCCCAAAACCTCTATGGGGCCCCCTTTCAGCTGAAAGTGGTTGGGCATAAAGCCTACCTGTAATTCCAGTAATCAAGCAAAGCAAGTCCACCTTCATCTAGGAGGGTTTGAGGAGCTGAGGGGTTTTCCCTCCTGAGAAATGTTTGAAGCAATGGAGTCAGATAATGCATTAACATTTTAAAGCATACTTTTCACATAAATGTTTTGAAAGCCACAGGGTCTATTACAACACGTATCATTGGTGGCTTATTAACAGAGCTTTTGGCATAGGTGTTCCCATTTGCCTAGGATTACTTCCAGCATGTCAGGGTTTGTATTTTGTCACGAGTGGCCTCTGTTAAGCCACCAATTACCTCCAATTTACCAGCAATAGCATGTTGCCTTGGGTGCCCCATAAGCAAAGAATTACCTCGACTACGCTGTGGTTAGTGGCAGACTTACAAGTATAACGCACTCTAAAGTACGCCTTCACACAAGCACGATCCAGACGTCCACCTACAGAGTCCAGTGTTTTTCAAAAGCGTTCTCTAGATGCATCGTGCCTGAGCCCCCTTCTCCTCCTACCAACAGAAGTCTGCATGGGCCGAGAGGGCTGACCCGCGCACAGTCAGTGTTTATGGAGACATGAACATTGTGTTTTCATGAACACCGCTAAATATAGACAATAATGCCTCAGTTAGAGACATGAGCCATTTTCTGGCAGCTCACAGGTGACAGTTCTGCACCCCTGCTCCCCCGTTGATGAGCTGTCACTGGTGAGGATCCTGTCCTCGTCGCTGGTTGTGTCCTGGCCCTAGACAGGTCAAGACAAGAAGTTGGGAGACACCTCTTTTGTTCACTCTAATATATTAAAACAGTTGCAATTTGCAAGTGTGAAGTTGGTGTTTTCCAGAGTATTGCTTCTGAAGGGAAAGATCTTCTTGCAATTTAAAGTGCCCTAATTTGTTTTTTTCCTGGAGATAGCTGAGAGAGTTCCAAACCTCAGCGGTAGCAAGGATAGTGTAGGAGTTGCAAGGGGCAAGTCAAGGATCACATTTGCAACCTCAGGCAACGCCTAAATGACATCCATGGTTTCATTTGCAGCTGGAGGTTTCAAGCTAACTTTGATGTCTCCAGCCTCTTAAAGCCATGTTAACAGATAATGTCAAGCCCCTGTCCACCATCTCTCTGCACCATTACTCATTCAAATCCTGGTGAACACTAACACACGCACACAGTTCATCAGAAGAGGCAGCAAGGAAACACATATTTCTCTTTCTACCATTATCATCAGCTGCACATTGCCTGAGTGGAAGAATCTGTAATAGGTTCTAAAGGACCTGGTGAGGAAGATACTTAGGAACAGTAGTGCTCAAACTGGGCCAGGGCTTGTCATCAAAGAGACCTGCCACAGCAAAGAAAATGGATACTGAAACAGGTCCTGTAGAATAAAACTCTCGACCAGTCTGCCTGTCACACGCTTTGAGTAATGTCTTCATCATTGTCCAACTAGGTAAATATGATCAATTCTGCAGGCTTTTTTTTTCAGCAACCGTCTCATCCCTATAAAATAATTAATTCCAGAATGCAATTACCATTATGCATGTGATAGGCAGATGACTGAAATAATATTTTCAGCACTTTCAGCATTTATCGTCAAATGATACTTTCAATTTAAATTTAAGATCTTGACACCAAGAAGCTGCAAAGCATATTATTTGCTGCAAAAGCTGATTTTGCACATTGATGTTCACTTTGAGAACATCCCTCAAAATTTCATACTAAGTATTTTCCGAGATCTCTATTTCCATTTCATATTCCTAGTCTACATATTTGAAACATAAGTACACTGTTCTCTGGGACGATCTAGCAAATTAATGAAGCAATCAAATTACCTCACTTTTTAAAAATTGTATTAAGTAAGATGTTATAACCTTCTTGTACTTTTAATCTAGACAACAACAAGAAATCAATGACACACACAAAGCCAGATAATTTGAGGTCTCAGAAGTGGATGTGATCTATTTCTGAGATTTCTGGAAGACTACATCTTTCCTGCATGATTTAACTGATATTATATCATTCTTTCCCTTTGCAAGTAGATCCTACATCTAGTCCTATTAGCCTCATGTTACTCCCTCCAGATGAATGCACTATTGCGAACATCGTCATCAAAATTATTTGCCCTACCAATCACCTGAAACTCTTGGGCCACATTTATCAACATTTTGTGCCAGTGCAAAGTCAACAAAAGAGTCACAAACTGGCACAACATGTTGGGTTGGGTAGTGGTTTAGGAATTACTTTGCAGCACAAAACTCTATTTAAAGTATATTAAAGCAGTGCTTTGGAGGACATGCAGGATATTCCACCTGCACACTTAAAGTCAGAGAACTTTCTATTGCCACCCAACTCTAACTCTTTTCCTAAACGAGGTACCAGAACATCAAACATGTGATCTAGAAGCTGGCAGAACGTTCACACTTTCAGAGAGATATCAAAATTGACACATAGGGGAAGAGGACTAATGAGAGGATACACTGTTTTCATTTTGTGACGTCATAAAGTCTGAGACTCTACTGTTGATTTAGGTGAAATGATGATGTTTCGTTATTGAAATGGAGTGTTTTAATTTTTGGAATAAATTTAGCAAGTAATTGAGTCCGCCCTCCATTCTCCAACCTTTCCTAGAGAGCACTGGCAGATCAGGAGCGTGCGTGAGAGACTGTTTGAGCAGTTTATAAGAGAGTCTAGTTTAAAATATCAATAAATTATGTCATATTAATGCTGCAATTCGCTTACCATTGTTATTAGTATGCCTTCAGCAAAGTAGGCGAGTCACGCCAGATCCTGGTTCCGACAGGCATTTATAGCCAGATCTAGGGCCCAGCGAAACACACTGAAATTTCCTGAAGTCATTTCCTGACACCAGGACACATTTCAGCAGTGCCTGCTTGTAGTCTTCATTCCATTGCAGCAGTAATGTGCAGGGGGCTTTCTTAAGGGCCCAAAACAAAGGTAGGAGTTAAAGGGTATTACCCCCCTTTGTTTGAGTATAATACTGGATGGAAACTATCTGGTGCCTAACGCCTAGACTCCAAAGAAATAGCAGAAAACAAGGCGCATAGTATGTTATTGCTTCTAAAGTATTTTAGAGAAACTTTGATTTGGAGGCATGTTTTTAACTTTGTTTAACTCTCTCTGTAAGAGTTGTGCTTGCAGTGTAAGAATGTAAGAATGTTTTTGTCTGTGTGAGTAATTACACAAACATTGATGAAAATGGCACCTACTATTTTTTCAATTTAATTCTTTTATAGTGCTACTCATCCCAGTGTAGGGTGTCAGAGTGCTTTACATCACACACAAAGGCAAAATAAATGATAGACAATGTAAACCAATATACAGGAAATCTTACATAAAACAATGAGAGTTATAACTTTTAAGGTGTAGAAATCACATATCATGCATACTTCTACACATTACATGTGAAAAGTAATCAAATGTGAGAAACACAATGTCAGCATATAGAACCTAACACAATGATTGTGGTTATCTGCACTAATAAGACTTTATTACTTCTTAAAGAAACCCTTCTTTGCAATCTTAGAATAACAACAGATTGGGAAAAAACAATAAGGTTCTAAACCCATGACGTGCAGTTTGCATGTAGTTCTTGATTCTAGAAAATAAAGCACTGTGCTATATTAGAAGGCTTGAAACTTAAGAAATGGAATTAACAATATGATCTCAGTGTCAAAAGCAGTAGCCCGCTACCTATCTAAATAAAAGCAAATGCGTGATCTGCATCTTCCTTTTAATCACATCCTGGTTCCTGCTATACTGTGTCAATCAAAAATGTAATTCACTAATTAAAAAAAAAAGAGTTAGCTTCGGAGGATTTGCAGCAGGCACATTATCCCTCTATGCTGCTTTATGAGTCAAACCTGTGACTGAACAAAGCAGTACGCTCCCAGAACTGTGTTAGCCACTGGAATTTTCTTACTGCTTTTATAATCCATCACAATTCCTGGGCACACAATGATCTCCGGAGCCGGTGTCTTAACACTGTAAAATATTTTAAAAAGCAGCCTCTTGGTGAACAGATTACGTTATCTAGACCTGATTTACTGTCACAAATGTCCTTGTTGTCAATTTCTTTGCAGCACAATTTTTTAGAAATAAATGTATGTCAGACTTTGCTTTTAAAGCTCCACCCCTTGTAACTCCGCCCCCTTTCCTCTGCCACACATTGACCCCAAATGTGTGGGTTCCCATAGTAAAGATTTTTTATTCCAGCAGTGATCAGTAAATATGCATTTTGAGAAGTTTCTATTCAAGTGAATGTACTGGCTTAATTTTTGAAAAATAAATAAATAAAGTAGTCACATGGTTGCATAGAAGCATTTGAACAGTGCACGTTTTCAGGTGACTGAAAAAGAAAAAATGGGCTTTCTCCCAAGGCTCCTTCATCACAAAGAGGGGAAAAGTATGGAAGGGAAATCTTTGGAAGGTTACCATTACCCCTCCTACCCAATCATCCAGACAGACCACCAGAGTCCCCTGTATTTTACAAATTCCCTATGCTACTGCAGAAGGTGACTGGGCAAATGAGAACCCTGCTATAACTCTCATTGGCTTCCATTGGCAAATCTGCTTTGGGTGCAAGAGATGTGAGATATGGGGAGAAGCCAGGAACTTGTCCAATAATAGTATCCGTATATCCAGGTAGCAGAAATTCAGACTTTCAATTTGCATTTTAAGTTTCCCTATCTTAGATTTTGTAAAAATTTACAAATTGTGATGATAAACACCTCTTCAAAAAATTAATTTGTAAAACCTTCAATCAGTTTGAAGTGGGGTCTGGTATCTTAGTGGACTAACTCATCCAGACCCGGAATAAATCATAGACTCCGTGGGTACAGATTTAAATCCTGGCAGTTCCACTTTTTTCATCCTTCTGTCACTCATAAAAAGAAAACCATTGCGTTTGCGTTTGAACCTTGGGGGCAAAGGTGCGCTCTATAAATACCCTTGTTAACTGTGGATACTTGTTGAAAAGGTACATATTTGTTACCATATTGTGTGCAAGTAACACTACATAATTGAATTTCTCAATTACCTAAATTAAAAAATTTACATTTTCCTCTTGTTTTTTGATGAAAGTCGGAACAAGTAAGCATTTTGGTGCGTATCTTTTTGATATCACCACGAGCCGACCTGTGCTGGCTCAGATAATAAGTAAAAGACACAGCTTGGTCAGAATGATGGCCTCTTACAACCCAAGAGGTACTTACCCTAGTAACAAATGACCCATCTATACTTATCTGCGTGGACTTCTTGGGCGTCGTCTCCCAAGTACCCTTTCACCGCAAATGATGCAATCAATTTTATGTTGTTGTGAACTTTCCTCATCCGCTAAATAATTTACTTCTTAATTGTGTCTTCCCGCTGTCCTCCAAAGAGAACTCATTTATTTTAATTAGTGAATTTAATTTGTGATTGACACAGTACAACAGAAACCAGGATGAGATTAAAAGGGTTGATGTGGGTGGAGGGCACAGCACCGGCAGCAACCTGTACATGTTTTATGCTCTCTCATATTTAAACAATTACAATTTTAAATTACTTCGGGAATATTTACGTTTTAAGGCCCAAGGAGATGTGATTTGTTTGGAATCTCATTTTTTCGCCCAAGTGCCCCCGGAGCCCGCATTAGAACCCAGTTCTAACGACACAGTTATCACACTATACACAGTCTCCACGGTGCCTCCACGGTGCCTGCATTAAGTGAATGAAATGATGCGCGATTTTTTGTTTACATTTGACAGTGTGTTGCAGAGTAGTAGAGATCTGCGCATTTTATTTTCAATGTTTCTGTCAGACTTTAAAATGAGATGCTTAAAAGGGACTAATTAATGTCAGCAGTGTATGTGCCTCTTCTCTCCGAGATATATTTAGATGTCTTAGAAAGGAAGGAGTATTGCTCATTATTTATATACATTTTCTACAATTTTTGTTTTATTTTCCTTCTCACTGGTTCTAAGGATAGAGCCATTAAACCATGTCACAACATTACAGTTTGGAAGCAACAGAATAAAATTTCAGCTCTGTGCTCACGCACACAAATAACACACGACCCTGCTCCCGCTCCCTCCCCCCAGATTCCTCTAGGGTACTCCACAAGCCAATTTTTTATCAAACAGATACAGGCACTCATCACGACTTCGGCGATCTTTTCCAAAGACCGCCGAAGCCACCAGCACTGAAATATCGCCAGTGCTGGCGGTCTTAAGACAAACCTAATATGACCGATCTCTGACTTCTGCCTGAAATCGGGTGGAATTCCAAGACCAGTCGTGCTGGCGGTGCAGAGGCGGTACCGCCACCGGTACCGCCTCGCCAAAAAGAGACCGCACACCGTATTACAATCGTAATATGGTGTGGCGTGTCCAGATGGTGAGGCGCTGATGGCGGTGGAAGTGCCAGGACCCGTCCCCTCCAGTAGAAAGTAAGTGAATCATCCTACAGGGGAGGTGTGTGTGTGTGTGAGTGAGTGCGTGTGTGAATGTCTTGAATGCGGAGGGAGGGGGATGTTTGTGGGTGCCTGTCTGATTGTGTGAGTGATTGTGGTCAGGGTGAGAGGGGTGAGTGAGTGTGGATGGGGTGAGGGGGGTGAGTGAGCGTTTGTGGCTTGGGGTGGGAGGTGTGTGAGTATTTGTGGATGGGGAGGGGGTGAGTGCATGAGTGCATGTGTGCAGGTGTGAGCGATTGAGTGCATGAGTATGATTCAGCGAATGGAATGGGTGAGTGCGTGTATGCGTGTGCATGTGCATGTGTATATAAGTGGACGGGGAGGGGAGTGCGTGTTTGTGTGAGTGAACAGGGGAGGTGGTGCATGTTTGTGTGAGTGAACGGGGAGAGCAGGTGCGTGTGTGTCAGTGGACGGGGTGAGCGGGTGAGTGCGTTTATGCGGTGTAGGGGGAAGGGGGTGTGAATGTATGTATGCGCATGGGGAGGGGAAGTCTGGAGGGGGAGTGAATGCGTGCCTGTATGCGGTGCAGGAGGGAGGGCTGTATGCACTGGGGAAGGTGGTTGTGAATCAATCTTTGCGGATGGGGTAGGTGGGAAGGGGGAGTGAATGTATGCATGTATGCGCTAGGGAGGGGGTGTGAATGTATGTATGTGCATGGGGGAGTGAATGCATGTGTGTGTGCGGTGCAGGGGGTGTCAATGTATGTATGCGTTGGGGAGAGGTGGGTGTGAATGTATGTATGTGCATGGGGAGTGGGTGTGAATGCATGCGTGTATGCGGTTGTGAGAAAGTAGCCTCTTTCTAGCATGGTTACCCCCACTTATGGACTGTTTGTGAGTGTGTGTCAGTGTGTTTTTACTGTGTCACTGGGATCCTGCCAGCTCATATATAAAAACCTATATATCAGTGTGTTTTGCCTGTCTCACTGAGATCCTGCTGGTCAGGACCCGAATGCTCATACTTTATGTCCGTATGTGTATGTCTGTGTAGTGCCTAACTGTGTCACTGAGGCTCTGCTAATCAGAACCTCAGTGCTTATGTGCTTTCTGCTTTTACATTTGTCACAGTAGGCCAGTGACTTCATTTACCAATTTCAATTGGTACACTGGACCCCCCCTTATAAGTCCATAGTATATGGTACCTAGCTACCCAGGGCATTAGGCTTCCAGGAGATCCATATGGGCTGCAGCATCTCTTTTGCCACCCATAGGGAGCTTAGAGAAACCCTTACACAGGACTGCCCCCTCTTCCTCCTCACACAGAGTTGAGGCCCCCAGGACCCTCCTGGGTCCATCCAGTGCCATTTTGACACAAAATGCACTTTTGTCGTAGCCAAGGCTTGTTGGGGCCTTCCAACACGAAATCTTGTCTGCAACGATCTTCACACCGTGGGACATCTTTCGCATCATGCAGGAACCCATTGGCATCTTCCTAGGGTGCATTCCTGCAGTCTTCAACTAACCAGGAACTCTTCTTTTGCACCCTTTTGTGGGTTGGCAGGGGCTCCCGTCCTTCCTGCAACTTCTTTCAACTTGTGGACTTGGTCCACTTCCTTTGCAGGTCTTCAGGTTCAATTATCCAGCAGTTGTTCTTTGCAGACTTGGTTGGCTTCTGCAAAATCCCAAAAATGAAGTGTAGTGTGTCCTAAGGAAACTTGCAGTAATTTACTCCGGCTTTTCTGGGCTCTGGGGTGGGGTAGTTTACCTAACTTTAATGTAGTCTTACTCTCCCAGCGATTCTGCACACACTACACTTGTCTAGGGGGGAATTTGTGATTCGCAT
This sequence comes from Pleurodeles waltl, assembly GCF_031143425.1. Classification (NCBI taxonomy): domain Eukaryota; kingdom Metazoa; phylum Chordata; class Amphibia; order Caudata; family Salamandridae; genus Pleurodeles; species Pleurodeles waltl. The sequence continues at coordinate 148,319,286 of NC_090446.1, forward strand.
TCCACTTTCTTAATATATGGTTTGTGTTGCCCCTAGACCTGTTTTCTCCCATTGCATTCTATAGGATTTCCTACTGTTTGCATTGTTCTATGACTATTTACTTGTTTAATTTTGGTGACTAGTGTATATATTGTGTATAATACTTACCTCCAGAAGGAGTATTGCCTCTAAGATATTTTTGGCCTTGTGTCACCCCAAAACACAACCTTTATTTTTGGTAACACGGAGTATTGTCTTTACTTGTGTACTGTGTAACTATAAGTGGTATTGCATGAGCTTTGCATGTCTCCTAGTTCAGCCTAAGCTGCTTTGCTGTAGCTACCTCTATCAGCCTAAGCTGCTAGAACACTACTACATTTCACTAATAAGGGATAACTGGACCTGGTATAAGGTGTAAGTACCCAAGCTACCCACTACAAACCAGGCCAGCCTTCTACAACAGTGTTTGTGTTTGTCAGTGTAAATGGGTGTGTATGTCGCATTTGTGTGGGTGAGTGGGGTGTGTTTGTGTGTAGAAGTGTGTGAGTGTGGGTATTTGGATGTATGTGCAAGTGTATCCTGGTGACAGGAATGCTTATTCCTACCGGCAGGGTGCAAGACCACCAGCTTTTAAAAAATGCTGGTGATCTCCCACCTCGTGATACCACTAGTGGTATCACGCCATTCGCCGTGTTGGAGATGCTCACCTCCAGCCGGCGAACCATGTTAATGTGGTGGGTCGGGTAGAGTCCCGGCGGTTTGGCTTTTGCCAAACCGCCAAACTCCTAATTTAGTGGACACCGCCACAGCCACCCTGGTCATCCTGGGTGGCTGGTCTGACCGCCAGGGTCACGATGAGGGCAATAGTTGAGTGGTCCGGTTTTGCTTGTAGCACTTGGAAATCATTTAGGGTGTACAATACATACAAAGGGTTTGCCAAGCTGCACAGTTATGTTCTTGAAAACTTAATCAATTTTGAGGGAAACCTCACAAAGCTTTGATGTTCTACATTTTTCGACATTTGTGTAGAAATTTTGACTTTTGCATTCATTTATGCTACAATAAGTAAACTCGCACAGAAAACAATCAGCACACATTTGTCCATCTTGGCTAGGTTTAAAAAGATTGAAAATTATCTTGCAGTGCAGTAATATTATCTTGCAATGCAGAAATGTTTTTTCACCTAAAAAGCGTTTGTTATTTCCAGAGCCTGGGCAGTCACCCCTATCCACATCTCAGATCTACCCAGTAGAATTCAGTGTCCGACTGCGTCAAGGCTGCTGATAGGCCAATCTGGATCAGGTCTTCTGGGACTGTTGTCTGAAGACACTGAAAGAATGATCTCTGACGCCAAGAAAGGTGATGTCTGTGCGTCTGGCAGCCAAAAGCCAATGTGTTGGTTTATGTCAGTCACTAAGCCCTGAATCAGGGCATGGGTGTTGTTTTAAGGGTTCAGTTGGATTTGTCCTGGGACAAGCAGATCCTGTGGTGTATCCATTTTGATGACTGGATTGAGGACTCAATACCCTGTGTGTTGTGTCAGTTGGTTGTACACTCTTGATGTTTGTTCTTCAGCCAGCTACGTCCACAGTTGGGTTACACATAGTCAAATGCAGTTTGAACAGTGTCCAACGTGTGGCAGTTTATTTGCTGTGATTAAAATTTTGCAGCAAATGACTTTGACTCCATCAGTGACTGAGAGATGGACTTCAAAGATGTTACTCTGGGCGAGCCCGCCATACACACCACAGATTCTAGCTCCTGCAGCTTGTTACCAAGAGGGGTCAGCACAGGGGTCAGAATATCTCTAGCAAAATATCATCTGACAGAAATATCATTGTCCAAGCATTGTTTACAAAAATATCGCCCCACTGGGTGTAGATTTCTGTTATTACTTCCAGACTGGCAAAATCGTGTAAAATAATATTTCAGACACGGTATTTCGATCAGAGAATATTGTGGTTACAAAGTTCTAATACCATACACAGTTATGGTCGTCCTTCATTACACAAGCGGGTTGAATGTTTTCCTTCATTGCCATAGGGCCTATGAAACTCTTTCAAAGCCACAGGGTAGGGAAGTTAAATTTGAGTAAAAATATTTCTTAGACATACTGGGCCAGATGTACGAAGCCTATTTGCATTTCTTAACAGTCCGAATCTGTATTTTGGACCGTTAAGAAATGCAAACTGGGCTTTTAATAATGTACAAAGCCCTTTAAGGGTAGGAAGTGCAAACAGGGATTTCCTATTTGCATTTCCTATTCTGATGTACCATGCATTTCCAAAATGAGGTCTGGGTACTTTTGAGATACAATTACCACTGGCTTGAAGTCGGTGGTAACCAGGTGCAATTTAAAAAAAACACCCCAAGGCGTTTTCTTTTATTTCAATAGAGTACACACATGCCCCTTAGGCATATGTATGCTCTACAAGTGCACCCCTATTTTTGGGGTTCACCAAGGGGGATCCTTTTGCCCTTTGCCATCCCTGTTTTTTCATTTCCTAAATAGTGAATTTTTGATAAGAAATCACTATTTAGGAAATGAAAAAAACAGCCTGTTGACTAGAATGCAACGGGATTTCTTAATACCAATTTCCTATCAGCAATTCCTACTTTGTAGGAATTGCTGATAGGAAATTGATATCTGTGTACTTAGCATTTTGCATTTTCTTAAATAGCGATTTCTATGAAGTCGCTATTTAAGAAATGCAAAATTGAATTTTTGTACATCTGGCTGACTGTCTTGTCAGGCTAGAATAATTATTCTATATTTGACCAATCGCATTTCATCCACATTTATATAAAAAAAAACAATGAAGAGGAGTTTGGGCATTTGGACACTTTCATAACAATGCTTGATAAGGATTGCGACTGCGCAGTGAATGCAAGGAATGCCGCAGAAAGCTGTAATTTTTTTTCTCAATGGATTTATACTTTGGAATGGGATTTAAGGTCATATTGTACGTTATGATGGCATTTTACATTTCTATTTCAAAACTAGAGTACGTGCGTATGATATAGACTCACGCGTGGCCTCGCATCCAGACATGCACACAAATATATTCCTTGGTAGGTAGAATACATTAAATATTTTCACCACTCTGTTTCCCTTTTTAAGGCCTACACGCTTGCTATTTTTAAGAAAGCACAGGTAATAGTGAACAGTGATAAGGATGTTGTGTCTTGTAGTCAGAACTTGCTCCCAAGATTTTATCATGGAGGTGCTCATTCATAACATTAGAACTTTTAGGAGTAAATTGGATGGAAAAAGAGGTTGTATGGCGATCCAGAATGAGGGACATTAGATTTTTGCTTCAAGAATTTAGACATAGATGTCATCGTACACATTGATTCACAAATGACCTTGTGCAATTATTTTTTAGATTACAGGGGAATAATGTGTGATCCATATCACCCTAACTTTGAAAGATCTAAGATTCAGCCTTACACATGGCATCCAGCTCTAGCTGAAGGTTAAGGCACAAGTAAACCACTCCTTTCGAAGCTGTTGTCCACAGGACAGTAAAATGTTGTGTTGTCAGAAATACAAAGAACAAGCCAGCAGCCCCGAAAGACGAAAGACGACCAGTCAACACCACAAATGTTCTCATCTTCTCCACAGCCTGCACATTGGAACTACACCAAGCAACAGCGCTTTAAAACTCGAAGGTGAGGGGGGACGTTTTAAACCTTGGAGAATAGAGGCACATAGCAGCATTCGTGCTTATCTACACACTGCCTAGGTCTGATGGAGGCTTTGATCAAGCACCTCCTCTAGCTTGCAAGCTAGGTGCCACAAAAGAGGCTGGAGAGGCGTGTGGGAGAATTTTGTATATTAGCTATTACCAGCTAATCGCGGATTGGGGGTGCCCTCGGAGGTCAATCTAGAGAATGACAGAGGTTTTACATTAGGTTTGTTCCAATCTTGCCCTGTCACTGAGATCTGAGTGCCTTTCATTCAGGTCGGACCAGTGAAATGGTACCAAACAAAGCTGGATGCAAGCTCCCAAAAAGTATTCCATTGGCAGCCAAACACGTCTGTTGATTGGAAAATGGGGTAAATTCATACAGAGAGGGAGGGTGGGAACGGGGTGTCATTAGAGATGGTATTGGGAGGTTGAGAGCAGAGCAAGAAAGGAGGGAGGGGAAGCCAGTCTTGATGTTCTGTGTCTTTGAGGACAAAAATGGATGTTAAGTTTTCACCTGGAAGAGGGAGATTGCTTGACTAGTATGCTGGAGAAGGAATTTTTTGGTTTGTGTCAGTGAGCGTCAGATTGTTTTGCAAAGAGTAAAGCGGGTTGATGCATGAGTGACAGCAAAACTGAGGTCAGTGAGGGAATCTCTGAAGACTGCAAGAAGTTCAGAAGTGCCAACTGCTTCCAAATGCAGCAGTGGCATGCATCGTAGCTCTCATGCATTGTAATAAACTATTGCCTCACCTCATTCCCACTCAAATATACTTGACCTCCTGCTTAGTTAACCTAGATGGAAAAAGAACAACCAGCAGAGGTGGAGGATATAAACAACAAACTTGATTGATTTGCAGCACTTATGTAGTGCACACTACTGTCTCTTGGTTTTGATGACCTATTTCTAACCGTATCAGGAATCAGCATCACATTCTTGTGTACTCCTGATTCAGCCTAGGTTGTGAACCAATCATGATTTCTCCTCCTATCCCAAGCCAATCATGATTCAGTGTCATCTTTCGGCACCCAAGGGCCACGAATGGTAAGCAGCAGCACACGCTGGCCCGCCACAGAATGCACCACTGACTCATCACCTGGCAGAGGCCTGGTAACACCTTCACTAAAGTGCAAAGAGAATGGACAGGCGACGTAATTACTAAGACAGCCGGAAAATTATAACTTTATCGTGCTCGGGCAGCAGTAAACTTTCAGGTTTGTGTGTATTGTATTGATTGACAGGAACAGCGAACAGACAGGCGGTTTCAATTAAAAGGACGCCCGTCTCAGTCAAGTGAAATAATTAACAACACATTCTCCAGCACACCACACATTTGGCAGACAATAGAGACAAAAGGTTAGCAGGACATAAGTTTGTTTAACAAATTAACCTTTTGTGCTGATTATTTCTCTCTGAAAATGCTATTCCCTTCCTTAGCAGCTTTCGGCTTCACCGTGCCTTTGTATAAGTTCCAAAGGCCTCGTTCTGCAGCACTCTGATAACAAGAACCACAAGGCGCCAAGGGCCAGATGCACGTTCAGCATTTAGCATTTCGTAACGGACCGAATCGCAATTTCGGGGCATTAAGAAATGCTACATGTCCTTTCCATATGTAAGAATGCCCCTAGGGGATCGTAAAATGCAATTTCTACTAGGTAGAAATCGTACTTTGCGATTCCCTAGAGGACTCTGTACAGGATAGAAATCGCATTTTCAATTCCCAAATAGGAAATCGCATATATGGATTTCCTATTTGCGATTTCGAAACCACATGTACAAAGCATTTCCTAAATGCAAAATGGACAATTACAATCAACTTCAAGTCAATGGTAACCTTGTGTAATTTAAAAAAATGCACCCAAAATGCATTTTATAAAGTTACATGTAGCGCACACATGACCCTAGGGCATCTGTGCACGTTATATGTGCACCACCTGTTTTTGGGTGCATCAAAGGGGGGCTTTGGGCCATAGGCACCTTTTGGTATTGCATTTCCTAATTTGGGAAGTTGCCAATTAGGAAACGTAAAACCATTTCTACCTATGTGCCGTTAGGCCCATTTGAAGGTATAGTTTAGCATTTCTTAAATGACAATTTCCCTAGAACGATTCCTACTCTATTAGAAATTCACTATTTTGCATTTCCTAAATAGCGGTTTCTAAGTGGTTGCTGTTTAGGAAATGCTAAATTAGAATTCCTTACATCTGGCCCTCAGGCCCACATGAACAAAAAGGATTTGCATTCCTTAACAGCCCGATTTCGGCCCATTAAGAAATGCAAAACACCCTTGTGTGCATAAGGGATTTGTGGTGTCGCAAACTGCGATTTCTACCCAGTAGAATCGCGTTTTGCAAGTACCAAAATAGGAAACCGCACATAAGGATTTACTATTTTTAATTTCCTAACCACATGTACATAGTGTTTCCTAAATGCGAAAGGGCATTTAGGAAATGCTATTACAGTCGGTTCTAATCTGATGGTAACCAGGCACAATTTTTTAAAATGTACCCAAAATGCAATTTTTATAGTGCCATGTATAGCGCTCACTCATCCACTGGGCATAGGAGCTCTGTACGTGAGCACCACTTTCTGGGTAAGTATATTATGGGGGGGCTTAGTCCCACAATTGGAAATGCAAAACAATTCGTACCTATGGGTCTAAGGCCCATAAGTACTAATGGTTCAGCTTTTCCAAAATTGCGATTTCCTCACAGGAAATGCACCTCAATAAGAATCACTATTAGGAAATCGCAATTATCTTACATTCCATTTTGCATTTCCTAAATAGAGATTTCTTAGGATTTCCTATTTAGGAAATGCAAAATTGAACTTTTGTACACATGGGCCCAAGGCCCAGGTGTACGAAAGGCTTTTCCATTTTTTAACAGACCGAATCACAATTTCGGAAATGCAAAACTGCCCTTTTCAAATGTACAAAAGGCTCTGTGGCATCGCAAACTGCGATTTCTACTCAGTAGAAATTGCAGTTTGCGAATTGCAAAATAGGAAATCGCAAATATGGATTTCCTATTTGCGATTTCCTATGCACACATACATAGTATTTCCAAAATGCGAAGTGGTCATTTAGAAAATACTATTACCATTGAGTCCAATTCGATGGTAACCATGTGCAAAATGGAAAAAGGCACCCAAAATGCACTTTTTTCAATGCCTTGAAGTGCAAACTCACCAAGAGGGCATAGGAGCATTTTCCAAGAGCATCACTTTTTCTTGCCTTCAATTTATGGGGGGGCGTATCTCCATAGGTAAGGAAGATTTTGCATTTCCAAATTTGCAATTTCCTAATAGGAAATCGCAAATTTGGAAATGCAAAGCTATTCCTACCGATGAGCCTAATGGTTTTGCATTTCCTAAATACCAATTTCCTAATAGCCTTGCGACTCTGTAGGAATCACTATTAGGAAATCAGAATTTTCTTACATTCCATGTTACGTTTCCTAATAGAGATTTCTTAGGATTCGCTATTTAGGAAATGCAAAAAGGAAATTTCGTACAAATGGGCCTAAATCATCTAAAATGAGTTAGACAACAACTTGTCCGATGAAGGTGCATCTCGGACAAAATATCATTATGAGAACCTTAATGGTTAATTGAACTGCCTATGGAATCCATGTTAGCAAGAAGTCACTGTTTTTCCAATTGTGTGTGTTCATCAAAGAAATCATTTCCTTCTGGGACTTGTAGTACTAGTTTGCCTCATTATAAGCAATTGAGCCAACGCAACTGCAATGAGTTATTAAAGAAAAAGCCCAGGACTGGTATCCTTTCCTTCCAACATAGAATCATGTACACTCACTCTCTCTCTCTCTCTCTACATATATATATATATATATATATACCTCTCTTTCTCTATCTCTCTCTGACCAAGTGCATCTCCAAAATACTAGGGGCCTGATTTAGATATTGGCGGACAAGTTACTCCATCACATCAGTGACAGATGTCCTGTCCGCTGAAATCTAAATCCCATTATTTCCCATGGGATTTAGATTCCGTGGTCTGGATATCTGTCACCATTGTGACGGAGTAGCCTGGCTACCAATACCTAAATCAGGCCCTAAGAGTGGATGGGTTACTCTGTCACAAAGGTAACAGATAGCCCATCCGCCATCGAATATAATGCACTTATAGTAAGGTGAATGGAATATCCATAACGGCTCTGTCAGAATCGCAGTTTGTAATAACATCCTGTTCAAGCGTATACACAGTACCTTAAATATGTTGTCATGGTCTGGCGATGGTAGGACCCTATTGGAATGGAATTTTCGTTGTTACAGACAACCATTTGTAGATGGGTTATGTGAGATAGTGCACTGTTGTTTGATTTAACATTTAGCGGAATTGATTTGGTGAGCAGGGACCATGCCACTGCTGCAAATTGTAAACCGTCACTCCACTCCACTATCTACCTCAACCACACTTGGCATTCCTGGGTCAGCACTTGACTGTCTTCCTCCTATGATTCTGTTCAATTATTTTCCATTTCATGGACTATCCATGCCGACACCGAGAAATGTTGTTATCCCACAAATCTTAGTACTGTGTACTCTCCTGTTTTCTCTTTACGCCACATTCCCTCGTGATGTCAGCTCTTACTTTGGATTCTTCTATCATCTATACAGATGTTCACAAAATTCACCCATCTCCTCTTGTGAAGCTTCACAGCTAGGTTTAAAGCTATCTAATAAAGAGATAATTTAGTGGCCTGTCCCTCGGCACCTGCCGATCTTCACAATGCTATTCATGTTGTGACTGAGAATCAGGTTCTGGTACTATGACCCAGAATGTAGGGGTTTGAGAAGAAGCAAAGCATCACTACTTGCCACCCTTGTCACTGCCCCTTCTATTCTCCTTCTTTCCAGCCATTTTACTGTGAGTGGATGAAATGACTGTCTGGCAAGACGTTGTGCCCACTGAAGTTACAGCAGGAAGTGACATGGAAGTGCCAGCAGCCATAGTTGATGAAAACAGGAAAATTATTTCCCTTTTTTGACAACCGCTCATGAGCATTTTAAAATGAGGGACTGCCACTTCTGAAACCGCAGCATTATTTTAACCCCATCATGCACATAGACTCTTTCTACGTGCCAAGTTTTAAACATAAATTTACCAAAACATTGCCTTCCACAAAGCAAAAACACTGATCTCTGCACTAGTCTTCAGCAAACTCTGGCATTGCACCTGCCTACTGGTGAACCTCATTATATTCTCCTTCACCACAAAGAATAGGTTTTTCAATGTCACCTTGAGGACCAATTCCCTACCATGTGTTATCACCATCAGCCTGGCTGGCGTTTACAGAAGAAGAGTAGTACCTATAGCAGGTAAAGGCTACAATTAAGTACTGAACAACTACTGTCTAAACAACAATTGTGCCTGAATTACAATTGCCTGAACAACTAATTTTAAGGTAAGGTTTTCTTTTTGGTTTTTATGGTTTATTAGTTGTTTAGAATTTATATTAAAATTAGTTGTTCAGGCAATTGTTATTCAGGTACAATTGTTGTTTAGACAGTAGTTGTTCAGTACTTAGTTGTAGAAGCTTTTTAGTTGTTTAGCAGTAGTGGTTTAGGCTATAGTTGTTTAGAACCTAGTTGTCTGTCACATATTCCTTAAAAGACAGTACTTTGTAAAGTAACCATTTTTTAAAACCTTCAAAACAGAGATGAATGTGTGTGTGTGTTTTTGTCTGAGTGGATATTTAAAAAACTCAGGTGAAACTAAACAAACATCTTACCATACCCGACTGAAAGCTCTGGTAACCAGATGTTTATTAAGTAATATATTTAGGGGGTGTAACACCCCAAACATCCCCCAAAAGCTACACTCATAATGCAATGACTAATGACATTCTGAGCCTCTTTCTATATCTATCATTCCCTCTCTCCAGGAAACCACCTTCTGTAAATATATATGGCAGATAACTGCTATTCAGAAGGATAAATGTATGTATTTTCAACGCTTAACATCCATACCTTCCACCACATATATACGCACACCCATCAAAGCAGACACCGAGCTACGTTCTGTAATATATTTGCAGAAATGCATTTGTTGCTCCATTAATACAAATACGGTGTTTATAACAGGAGGCACAGACCAAAAGCTATTAACAGTGTGACCACCTTCCTCATTACAGACCTAATAGCATTACACCGGGTTATGTTTGGTAATTAGACCACCTGGCTGGGCTTTAAATTCATCACTATTTGAGATACAACCTTTTCTGAGAGGTCATTCTTAATTCTCACCCTCACGCCAGATGCAGTGATTCAGTCACCCAACTGGACGGGACGTGATCTGTCTACAGTTTTTGAGGCCTGGCCTAGAAGCCATTTTAGTTGTCTCGCATTCCTCCTGTAATGCAAAATGTGATAATGAAAAAAGCAAATATATACATACCATGGCCTTGATTAGGATTAAAAATGTGCAAAGATCCTGGGTAGTTGACAACAGGGTCTCTACCAACTCTCCCAAAACATCTGAAGAGTTCTTCCATCTCAGAGAGGGTGTTGTAGCCGCACCGCGATCAGCTGTCGCTGCGCGAGGAGAATCCCTGTGATGAAGCATGCCACCTCTGGGGGTGAGGGGATTCATCCTAAAAAAGGAACATCCCTGTTCAGCTAGTTTTCCATTTCTCTTTGTCTACCTCTTCCCAGTCCCAGGTGTTTCTTAGTGTGTTAGTGACATGAATTGGAGCGAGCGCCTGCAGGTCTATAAATCTCCCCTGCCCTCCTCTTTGTGTTGACGTAGTTGGAATTTCCAGACAGTTTTTCCATACATATTTAATCTTATTATGAGTTAAACCCCAGGGAATGGAGAATAACTTATAGACCTGGATTTACAGGTCAGTACTCGGCATTGTATTCCCTTTTTCAAAGGGTTTACACACACATTTATCATCTCTTCTGAGCAGGTGATAAATATCTACATGTGAGATGCTGTAAGGCAAGGTTGAGATTCGGGGGGGGGTGGAGTTGGGGATGGCTGGAAGGAGGGAAGGAACAAAAATTTGGCTGACAGGGTAGAAAATTAATTGCTCCCCTGTTCCTTGTCTGAGGGTCAGGTGGAGGTCAGGGAATGGGTCAGAGTTGCAATGCATTTTTTTTTTCCAAGGTGAATTTACCGGAAGTAAAATCTGGTTCTCTGTTCCCGCAGCCCACTTATGGTTGTGCAGTCCACATTTGAGTTTTGCTCAAATCAACTCACAATCAGAACCATAAAGGGGCTATGGCCAACCCTTTTCATACATTGGTCTGTTTAACTGCTGTTTATATTTTAGTTCTGCTGGCCACCACAATATTCTGCTTGGCGGATGTATGAGATCACTTCCACCGTTAGCGCTCTCGCATTGTGAGTGTTGGCCTTCACTGGATCACAGGCGCACATCCACCCAAATAGTACAAGAATAGTATACAAGTTTACTTTTCGGGTGTTTTTTCTTTACATGCGTTTTTCCTTTTTTTATTTTTTAGACACTCATGTTTCAAGTGTGTTTAGGTTACAGTAGCTTTTTGTTGTACCAATAAAAACACATTTCCATGTATAGCCACTAAAACTAAAAAGGTTTATATGAATGCTCTAAGTACATCCGCCCGCTACGAAGCAACCCACACAGTTTTAATAAAATCTCAGTCATGGTTAATTTTATATTTTATTGCAAGCTTATGGCTGCTGTGATTTGCACTCAGGGTTTATTTCCTTTTGTGGCATGTGGTTGTAATAAAAATAAAAATAACTATCCCAAGGGCACGCATAGGGCTGACCTATTGGCTTTGCTAGTCTTTTTGCGTTGAATTGTATGATTAATTGTAATAGGGGAATCTCAGCTTTTCTTTTGTGATTCTTCTCTCCTGTGTTAGTCATAATGATACTTTCAGAAGCTCAAACCACAGCTCCACTCCTTGCCAGGTATGATGTACTTTACTGGATTGTTTAGAGTTTGGCTGATGTGATAACTGCCAAAAATTGACAGATGTCCCATCCACCCTATTTAGAGTGTAAAGGGATTTACACGTTATAAATAGAGTCGATGAGACATCCACCAGCTCTTGTGGATATCCCACATCCGCCAGGCTCTAAATAACCCCCATACGTTTGTTTTTGGTGCTTTTGTCTGTGCTTGGTTGTGTGTTTTTTCAGGGGCACAGAGTGAAGTGTACATGCTCCAGACAGAAATGTAGGGTGGCAGAGGTGACTATTGTAGTCAGAAACCCACCAGAGACAGATTTGTTGGGTCCAATAAATATTGGCCCAAAAAACTGGCCACTCTTAATGAGGACCCTAGTATGACAACACAGAATACCTAAAGGAATTGAGGAAGAGAGCTCATGGCGTTCCTTGATTGCTGGTATGTGAAGGTTTACATTTTCAATGATAAATGTAAAAATACAGGTACCAGCCAGGAAAGATAAAATAGAAATGCATGGACTTTTCATTTCTGATTTGAGATCCCGGAGGGATGAGACAGGTGAAAGGCTAGAGAAGCGAAGTGAGTAGAGTATAAACAAAGATGTAGGAAGGCAAAAAGAGCTGAGGTACATAGTGCACGCTAGAGAGAGGAAGGAAGGTGCAGGGAAACACAGCAGATATGGGAAAGAGTGATCAGAGTTTGTCAGACTATTATTCAGTGGTGTTTTTATCATCATTCTTCCGTGGTTGTTTCCATGCCACCACCCGTGGCTCTGATGCAAATCCTTATCTACATCATTGGTAAACATGGATTTGCACTCAACATTGAGTATGGTGTAACGAGGAAAAATGTTTTTATTTGTCTTTGTTTTTCCATCTTTGCATGTGTGCTGCAACGTTCCTTATCCGACAGGGCAGTGCTGCAAGCAGCGCTGTCCGCCCGAAAATGAACACCGCCACCGCCAGGCAGTAGCCTGGCTGTGGCCGCGTTCCACCTGTGGCGGTCTCGCCATGAACACTATATGGCGTTCCGGACCGCCATGCCGGTGTTCATAATGACCGCCACAGTGCCTGATTCACAAGTAAGTTTACACTTTTGAGTAAGTTTAGACTTTTGAGTAAGTTTACTACTCTTGGGTATTCACAAACCTAGAGTGTAAGTTACTACTAAAAATAAACAGTAGGAAGTCCAGCACTATACATGGCCAAGCACTAGTAGTTTAACATCCTGCCATTGAAGATAATCGAAGCTGCAATACCAGTGATTGGGCATGTGTACTGTTGGACTAACTATAAAAGTGTATAGTACTACAAAAATAAAAAAGATGGAACAAAAGTGCAGATAGCAAATAACAAAAAGCAGTAAACTTACTCAAGTCTCTTAACTTACTCTAAAGTGCTGTTTGTGGATCAGGCCCACATTATTGACATCAGACACTATTTTTGAATATTCCATTCTGACATACTAACCTTAGCAGAGTTCAATAAAGATAAAACCCAACTCTATGGATCAAATACAGCAGTTTCAAATTCTTCTAGCTTCCACGTCCGTCCTGTCATTGATATCTGCACACATCCTCCAGCTGCAATGATTTTTAGAACTCAATGATTGTATATGAAGACCTATTTCCACTAATACTTTAAAGTCTATGTATTTAATGGGCTTTAGGTCAGCCCCTTGCTCATGATCCGTATGGCTTTCTTCTTTCTTGCAATTTTTTTATTGTTTTGTGTTTGGTTGACTAGTGTCCTTCCATGGTGTGCATTCAGAGAACTACTTTATTTTCTTTCAGCACCCAATGGGAGTGCATGTGTTTCCTGCTCTCTCCCTCATGTGTTGTTTTTCAGTGTAAAGGAAACACTGCATGCTGCAATTTGCTCTCTCCTACCCGTCCCAGCTTGTCATCGCTTTCCAAACCTTCCATAGCTCTTATCTGCTTTTACTGATTTATTTTCCCATCTCAAGCTCCCCTGGTCCTCCTCTGCCCCATTACAATTGCACCAGTTGATTACTCACCACACTCAAACCACTGTTGCTCCCCAGCCCAGTGGCATAGCAAAACTTCAGCCCCCGCAAAGTATATCAAGTACCCCCCACCCAGAGACACTCAGGAGCTCTCAGTTAAGGGCACTATGCTGAGAGGGCCCCCTGGAGCTTGGGCCTCACACACACCACACAAGCTGCAGGGGCCTTTGTTACTCCATTGCTTCCGCCCCTTCCATTGCTGTGTTTGCATCCACCACCTTGAAATGGTAAATTAAAAAAAATAGCAGCTTTGATATGCTGTTTATGCATGCAGCCGTGGTGATGCATGCATGCATATATGACATTGGACCTTCGTAGAATTATGGGCCATACATGCATGATGACACATGCACATGCACATCATTGCCCTTTTTTGCCAGTGCAGAATGATCAGGATTATCTAAAAGCTATTTTGTTAAAATCTTTTAGCTGATGCTGAATAGCATTCTCAAAAAGCATTGAGAAAGCTGATAGGTCTGCATTAGAAGCCAGATGCAAGCACTACTGGCTTTGACTTTGCTTGTTAGTAAATGTATTGTCACCCAAAGGTGGTAGCGCAGTCAGCACTTTCTTTGACAACACAGATTCCAGGAAATGTGTGGTGCTTAAGAACCTTCTTCACTAACTGCCTATTATGTGAAGTTCAAACAATAAGAAGGCACAAGGCTGACCCTCCTGCACACCCCCTCCTTTGGGCATCTCAATTCAAGTCTGTAGATCCCCACTTTATGCACAGAAGTGAGTATCAGCTCCAAGCACCACCCACCGATGCACAGCGTTTTCTTGCATCCCACCTGCACTCATGCTATGTTCACAGCAATGCACTCCATACACTGATTGCTCAAAGAATACTCTAGGACACTGCTGCGTCCTTCATCTTGCTGCTAATGAGACTATATCAACAACTGTTGCCGTATTAACTGTTTTTTCTTTATTTTTCTTTTGCAGATTGCGCTCATCAATCAACATTCAGCGATAATGATAGCTCAATGTAGTTAGTATGTGATGTAAAGATGATCTGTGGGTGGAGACAGGGATATACACAGCTTTTCTTGTTGTTCAGTTGTGGGAGCGAATGCGATTCACAGAGTCGCCCCACGTATATGGTAGGTCACCAGTGCTGGTGGGCGACCTATGCGTGGATAGCTTAGAGCAAGACGGATTCTGCATGGGGTGCATGACAATGTGGGCTGGCATACTAGGGTGTGTTGGCCGACAGCATCCGACAGATCTGTCGCCTTTTACAACAGAAAAAGCATGAATAAATGCCTGCAGCCTTTTGCAATTCATGGCATCGTCTTATTTTCTATCTCTGTTTATTCCGCAAGCCATCATTTCTTACCATTGTAAAATAACTTCATGGGTTATTGTGTCTGTGCAGAGATCAGTGAATAACCGATAGCTCACATGCCTTAAACGTATTAAAGGCTGCTCAACATTTCATTCTTCTAAGCTGAAGTTAGTACCATTGAGTTGTGCAATAACAAAGATGCTCTTTCTGGCAGGGCGGGGAGGGGCCAGAGCACCTAGGAGAATATGGGCGTGTCCCAGGTGATGGAGTACCTAAATCAGCCTAGGGAGGGGGGCCGCGTTCCCCCCCTACCATTTTAAAGTAAATATTTGACCCTGGCCTGAGGGGGTGAGGGGATCTGCGCTGCTCCCCTAACCATTTTTAATTTGTTGCCCCAGGAGGTGGTAATGTAGGTTATATTGGCTGTGGTGTATCAATAAGACATCTGGAAATTAATGCCCACCTCAGCAATGGGATCTTTGGTTGTGGTAGTATTGCATCAGGAGTCCTGCAGAACTCATGATGAGGCTTAGAAAGTAAAACAACATTATAGCAAATTATTAGTATAACTGTAGCTTATAGTAAATCTTTATATATCTATCGATCCATCCATCCATCTAGCCAGCTAGCTACCTCACAATAGCTCTTGCGATCTGCATAGCTCTTTTTACTTGTTCATCTTCCAGTCTTTCCCAGCCTTCTAACCATCTCTCTTTAAACCCATCCTTTCCCAGTTCTTAATGCATTATTAGGCCAAGAGTGGACCCTCCAGTCTGCCACACACGCTTTACAAGTTTGAGTGAGGTCCCTGGCTGAAAATTTTACCTGTATCAGTGGTGGCTTTTTCAGCTCATGAGAGAGAATATCTGCAACAAATGTCCTGGATACATATATTTATATATATATCCAGGACATATACAGGGAGTGCAGAATTATTAGGCAAATGAGTATTTTGACCACATCATCCTCTTTATGCATGTTGTCTGACTCCAAGCTGTATAGGCTCGAAAGCCTACTACCAATTAAGCATATTAGGTGATGTGCATCTCTGTAATGAGAAGGGGTGTGGTCTAATGACATCAACACCCTATATCAGGAGTGCATAATTATTAGGCAACTTCCTTTCCTTTGGCAAAATGGGTCAAAAGAAGGACTTGACAGGCTCAGAAAAGTAAAAAATAGTGAGATATCTTGCAGAGGGATGCAGCACTCTTAAAATTGCAAAGCTTCTGAAGCGTGATCATCGAACAATCAAGCGTTTCATTCAAAATAGTCAACAGGGTCGCAAGAAGCGTGTGGAAAAACCAAGGTGCAAAATAACTGCCCATGAACTGAGAAAAGTCAAGCGTGCAGCTGCCACGATGCCACTTGCCACCAGTTTGGCCATATTTCAGAGCTGCAACATCACTGGAGTGCCCAAAAGCACAAGGTGTGCAATACTCAGAGACATGGCCAAGGTAAGAAAGGCTGAAAGACGACCACCACTGAACAAGACACACAAGCTGAAACGTCAAGACTGGGCCAAGAAATATCTCAAGACTGATTTTTCTAAGGTTTTATGGACTGATGAAATGAGAGTGAGTCTTGATGGGCCAGATGGATGGGGCCGTGGCTGGATTGGTAAAGGGCAGAGAGCTCCAGTCCGACTCAGACGCCAGCAAGGTGGAGGTGGAGTACTGGTTTGGGCTGGTATCATCAAAGATGAGCTTGTGGGGCCTTTTCGGGTTGAGGATGGAGTCAAGCTCAACTCCCAGTCCTACTGCCAGTTCCTGGAAGACACCTTCTTCAAGCAGTGGTACAGGAAGAAGTCTGCATCCTTCAAGAAAAACATGATTTTCATGCAGGACAATGATCCATCACACGCGTCCAAGTACTCCACAGCGTGGCTGGCAAGAAAGGGTATAAAAGAAGGAAATCTAATGACATGGCCTCCTTGTTTACCTGATCTGAACCCCATTGAGAACCTGTGGTCCATCATCAAATGTGAGATTTACAAGGAGGGAAAACAGTACACCTCTCTGAACAGTGTCTGGGAGGCTGTGGTTGCTGCTGCACGCAATGTTGATGGTGAACAGATCAAAACACTGACAGAATCCATGGATGGCAGGCTTTTGAGTGTCCTTGCAAAGAAAGGTGGCTATATTGGTCACGGATTTGTTTTTGTTTTGTTTTTGAATGTCAGAAATGTATATTTGTGAATGTTGAGATGTTATATTGGTTTCACTGGTAATAATAAATAATTGAAATGGGTATATATTTTTTTTTGTTAAGTTGCCTAATAATTATGCACAGTAATAGTCACCTGCACACACAGATATCCCCCTAACATAGCTAAAACTAAAAACAAACTAAAAACTACTTCCAAAAATATTCAGCTTTGATATTAATGAGTTTTTTGGGTTCATTGAGAACATGGTTGTTGTTCAATAATAAAATTAATCCTCAAAAATACAACTTGCCTAATAATTCTGCACTCCCTGTATATATTCACTGAAAAAAACAGGGGTACAGGGATGTTCTAGAGGTCTTGTGCGAGCAAATTCAGAACCTATTATGTCCCTCTAACCTTTGTTTTTTAAGTGATTTTATATGTTTTTATAAATTCTATATCCTAACTATAACGTTTCCTGTAACCTTTGTATTTTTAGGTGAATTCCTACAGTTTTTGTAACGTTAAGTAATTTTAATTACTTTGTTAATCCAGCCACTGGAGTGCATGACCAAGCCTGTGGCCAGGCCTTGCTCTCAACCCCCTGCAAGCAACAAATCCTGTGGCAAGCATGGTCTTTGGCCGTGCGCAACAGGGGTTGGCTGCAGGGCCTGGCTGCGGCCAGGCCCTGCGGTCAACCCTCTTTAAGCCCCAAACCCCACGCTATGCATGGCCTTCAGCTGTGTGCAGCAGGGGTTGGCCGCAGGCCCTGGCCTGCAGCCAGGCCCTAAGGTGTGCCCCTACAAGCAACCAACACCACGCATAGCCTTTGGCCGTGCACAGCGGAGGCTGCCTGCAGGGCCTGGCCTGTAGCCAGACCCTGCACCAGCCCCCTAAAAGCACCATGTATAACCTAGGATGGTAGCATGTAAGTTGCCCTCCTGGTACGAGCTCTGTCAGCAGCATGCATTATGGTTGGCCAATTCATTCTTCAAACGATGCTTAAAGAATGAGCAGGTGTTACTATGAAATTGATCAATGCCTTCCTCTCTTACCAAACTTTACAGGTTCACATGGGATCTGAACTGTCATATCAGCATACCACATGTAGGGATGTCACCTGGCTGGTTTTATTTTTTTTAAGTCTGTGCCAGTACAAAAATTAGAAAAATCACCTAAAGCTGGTATTTTTCCCCTTTTCTGTACATACTTTAAACAGTAAATGGTAGAATAAGTCACTTTAAAGTGTGTTCTACAGATGTCCTTATAACCCCAGACAGGCAATTAAAGTAAACAAAGTGATTTATGTGAATTAATGGAAAAAAACTGTGAAACCACATTAGAGGAAACCAAATCATGAAAAAACTATTTTAAGAAAAGACAATTTTAGAGAGCTACAAATAAATTGAAAGTTAAAGGAAACATTTTCAAGGAAACAATTTTAAGGAAAAAATCCAAAGTTGCATTACACATGGTGGAGTTTATGGGGTGTGAGGTGTTTTTCTATTCAGGGATGGGTGATGTTCAGGTGTGATGAGGGTTTTTAGAGGTCAGGTAGGGATGGAGTTCAGGGGTAGAAAGGGTCTTTTTGAGTTTAGGGTGGTAAGGTTTTTTTTAGGGAAATGGAATAGGTGAAATTTGGGGTGAGGGATTTTGAGGGTTCACAGATGAGGGGAGTTTAGAGCTGAGGAGAGGGTGTTAAGTTTCAGTAATGGGTAGGGATTAGGGGTGGCAAATGTATTTTTAGGGTTCAGGAATAGGTGGAGTTTGGGGAGTAGTGAGGGGTTTAAAGGATTTAGGAACAGGTGGAGTTGAGATGTAGAAAGGGTTTTTAGAGTTCATGGATGGGGGAGTTTAGGGTGGTGAGGAGTTATTAGGGTTCAGGAATGAGTGGAGTTTAGTCATAGGAAAGGCTTTTAGGGTGTAGAATGGCTGCAGTTTAGGGGTAGTTAGGAGATTTAGAGTTCAGGGATGAGCGGAGGTTAGGGGTAGAAATGGCTTTTAGAGGTCAGGGTTGGGTAGAATTTAGGGGTCAGGGATGTGGGAGTTTAGGGGTAGAAAGGGCGTTTAGGCTTTGGTAATGGATGGAGTGTAGAAGTCAGAGTGTGTGTAGTTTAGGCAAAATGAGGGTTTTTAAGATGCAGGGATGGATGGTGTTGTGAGGGCGCAGTGAAATAAAAAGCATCCAATGTATTTGTTTGACAGTGTATAAGGTGTAAATCTGAAATAATGTCCCCTGAATCAAAGCACTACAATAACTACCTCGACACAATGTTTCTGAAAGTAAGACCTGCAATCATTTAATTTACACCTTTAAAAATAAGCATGCAATATCCAGTTTTAAAAAAGCCATTCTTTGAACTGGTTTCTATGAAATGGTAAATGCCATTCGTCCTGCAAATATTAATTAAAGTGGTTTCTCACTAATGGTATTCCATGAAATCGTTTTTCTACGAAATCACATATAACCAAACAAAGACAGAAAGGCTATGCTAAAAATAAAGACACAGTTCCATAGCAAGTTCTACTTAAGAATCATGTTCGTGCCTTTTCAGACTATTAAAACGTGAACAGATGGCCAGTATTTTATTCTGGTTAAGGTGGCAAACCTAGCCTCCTGGCTTGTTTCGCTAACCACCAATGTTTAACATGAACATGCTTCCATTTATATAAGTGCAGGGGAAGTACCTGATCAGTTTCCAAATGTATGTAGATGACACTCAGATTCTCATGTGGTCTACCAAATATTACCAATTGCTGTGAAAACAATACAATGATCGATAAAAGAAACCTTCCTCTCCCTTAAATGAACCAACGCTAAAATCATAATATGGGGTGCTACACCCCCAAATCGTGACTATCTGAATGGCTTTCCTGTTTTAGAGCATGTTTACTCATTAGGACGTACAACACCATCATGTCATCTTTCAGCCTGATCTCTCCTTAGCATTCCAGATGAATGCAAATGTTTAATACCGTTAACTATGCATGCTACAGAAAATCCTCCCCTGCTTCAAACCCAATATAGAGTGACCTAAGAGAGCCTGCTTAATTGCCTATCTTTCAAGATGGTGGGCTCCTAAAAAACACAGAGAACAACAGAAGAGTGTGCAAATTCAGGCTGCAAGACTGTGTCTGCCACTCAGGAAACAAAACTAGGGCATAATAAAATATCCCTAAGATCCCCTCTACTGGTTCCGGGAGGAATTGAGAAATACATTCAAAGTTTTATTCACCAACCACAAGGCCTACTTGATCAAATGTGTGGGGCTTTTACAAAAACTGCGTCCAAGTAGGGACTTTCAGTCAACCCCTTCCAAACCGAGTAACAAAATGGGTTTAAACAGCTAAAACATGGTAGAATCAATGTCCACTGCTGTTCAAGACATAAACTGCAAAAGAAACTTAGTCCCCTTTTGCAGACGGAATGCAGGCCTCTAGGCCTCAAAAAACTGAAAACAGAACTGTTCAAGCTGAGAGTCAACCAAGCACATACTTAAAGGAAGCATCTCAAGATTCCTGGCTGGGGATCAAGCACATCCATTCTCCTGGGGACTCTAGATGTTCCGAAGCTCATATACCAAGTATTCCTATTCATCTCCCACGCTGCCCAGTTCTCTGAAGTTACCTCATGATGACTGTAGTGCTTTTGCCAACCTCTGAAAACAAACACGCAAATATTTCATTTTTGAGTCTCTTTCTTCTGAACTATTTTCCTCAGAAAATTCAGTCATCAACCATTGAGAAGATTAATATCAGTTAATTAATTTTTTGCGCTACTGGAGTTCATTGGAAGCAGGAATTCTTCTAAATCTTAAGGTCTGAATTTCAGCTACGTTTGGTAGTGAGTTGTACTATATTACTGAAAATGTATTTTAGTACCTCTTACAAACTGCCTAATTGTGTGTTAAATTTCACAATATAGACTATATGATTAGTATTGGCATCTGCGCCCATAGCAGTACTTTCATAAGAAGGAGCAGGAAACTAAGGGGCTGATTTAAGAGCGCCTAGCGCCATCCTAATGACACATTAGTGTCATTTTTTTACGCTAATTTGGCGTTAGATGGCCAAAAATGCTGTGTCATATTTACAAAGTGGAGCAATGCATGCGATTCGCGCCTCTTTGTAACCCTTTACGCTACATTATGCCTGCCAAAGGCATATTGTATGCAAAGGGGGCGTTCTCCCACTAAGGAGGGCCAAAAATATGCGCAAAGAAATCTAAGAGATTGTCTTGTGCCATTTTTTCACCACTTTTAATCCCAGCTCAGAGCAGGCGTTAGAAGGGGCATGCCATTGAATACAATGGGCTATGTACTCAGCAGGAGTAGCGCCAACATTTTGGCACTACTCATGCAGAGTACATCAATAGCATTAGGAATTTTGATGCTATTGCCCCCTACCCTGCACCATCAGCACCATATTTTAAATACGGCACACACACGGTGGCAGTAGGGGGGCCCTAAGAAGTGCAAGGAAAGTGCAGCTGCACTGGGTGCAGCTCAACTTTTCTCAAATTGGCCCCAAGAGTCTTATTTAGATTTTGACACACACAGGGCATGTACCAGAAATTGGTGGATTTCCCACCTGCCATATTAAATTCATGGACATCATTTTGGGGTTGCTGGGGTCACAGCTGAGACCCCATGCTTGCCCATTGCGACCCCTGGCACTGCCATTGTGACTTCTGGCTTCAGCGGTGGCAAGATCATGCTAAGAGCAAAAGGATAGCTTGACATTTCTTATATTCGGATGACTTTTAATTATGCTAGTAGTAAAAATATTTTATTATTCACTAATAGTGTAATAACAAAATGGAGCACACTTGGCTGACACAAGTCTTTTGGTGGCAGCTGTGGTTAGTAAAATTGGTTTCCAATGTATCCTATGTGTGTGCTTGCTGGTAAGAGTGTGTGTATGTGAGAGAGAGCATGTGTATGTATTTATATATATGTCTGTATGTAGAAGAGTGTGTATGTGAGTGAAAGTTAAACATTCTTGGTTGTAATTATTGGCATAAAGGACCCCAATGGAAAATACTGTACTGGCATACTGGAGGCAATTGATGGCGTATGTGGCACTTACGTAAAAGTACTGAAATACTTGAAGAAATACTTGGTGCATGAACACCAGTGCAAACTGCTGGCACTAACACACTGGAGGTAATTTTTGACATAAGGGTCACCTATGGTACATGAACGACTTAGCTTGAAAAATTCTGGCACTGAAAATCTTTATTTCTTTTTGACATAAGGGGGTACCCATGCTATATGGAGCCATCCATGGCAAAATGCTGGTCCTGGCACATATGGTGGCATGCGTAGCACATTTTAAATCGAATGGGTTCAAGTACTTGGGAACATCAAGTTTCATTTGCTTGGCATACCCTGAAAGTATTTGAATATTTAATGATTGCCCTTTCAACACCTAAGCAATTTTAGCAAATGTATGTGAAAATTGTGCTTTAAAATTAATGTTTTTTCAAACGTTTCTCAGAGGGACAAACTCTCTAGAAGAGGTCAGTGTTCTCACTTTGCTAGTTTACTACAATTCAGAGCAAGTATTAATCCCCCAAATTTTCAAAGATCAAGTCAGAAAAATAATATTGGTCATATCTAAAACAGACTGTGTTATGTTTTTCTACTAATCATGCACTTATTATTGAACTTCGGCAATGTCAATTGTTGTGATGTTAGGGTCATGTGACATGCCTTTCTGGGAAAAAAAAACAGTTTTAAGTATCATATAATGTCAACTCATATGATGTCATTAAGGTCACAGGGTGTGTGATGTCACTTCCGCTCAACCTGGCATTTTGGCGATTCAACGCCTATTGATGTCAATGGCACCCTACAGCTACACACTTAAGGCTGCTTGCAATATGTCTAGCCACTTGCAGTAGCTCAGTTAGCACTCCAACCCACCAGTCTTTTGATCACTGTGCCACCTCAGTTTGGAACCAGCCGTATGCAAATCAGCCTTCACCCTACTGCTCATGTGAACAGTCCAGCTGAACTGCTAACCAGGTCCTCCCTGAACTACCTGAAATAAATCTGACAGGACATCTACCACTTCCTGTCAGATGTCCCACTATACTAAAATCGAAATGAGGCTTTAAGTGTTTACATTAGGGATGGCTGAAGAGGGATGGTGTAGAAATGTTTTATAAGGAAAACATACTCATTATCTGTGTAACCTAACAAATGATCTTATCCTTCGTCATTGTCCCTGTGCTACTTGCAATAACTTACAGTAGCTCTTCCTTACTTAAAATGATACCCCTTATATCTGTTGATGCTTACTCACAGGATTTTGGGTGTCAGTCTCCACACCCAACTTCCCACTGCACGTAGCTTGTACACAGCAGGGGCAATGGGCACCAGCAGGAGTTTGGGTGCAGGGCCTGGACCACGGCCAACTTCAAGCTCCAAACTTCCTTCGGCCCCATGCATGCTCTCTTCTTCTTTTCTAAATTACTGTCCCCCCGGGCTCGGGCCCAAGGCCTGTTTAAGGCTCACGACAAAGGAAGAGGGGCCACGCTTCCTGCTCCCCTTAAAATTTAACACAACCCTGGGGGTGAGGTTCCCAGGCCCGTAGAAGAATCAAGGAGGAGGGCAGCATGCCCCCCGTTAATAATATCACATCATCCCTGGCAGAATGGGCTATTTAATAATATGCATTGCCAGCCCTGACCCCCCCAACCACCCCGGGGGGGGGGGTGAGTGGGGGTTATTTTTTTTAATAGCCTGAACCTTTTTAAAAAATGTTACCCTGGATCAGTGGATCTACTTCAAATTTGTGGGAACATTTTAAGAATGTTTTGGGACCAGAGGGGTCGCTCTGGAAACCTCCTCCCCCACCAGGCCTAACAGGGGGAAGGGTATCCTTACCCTGCCCCATATATCTTTTTTCAGTCTATTCTGTGGGCTTTCACCACACTCATCATACACAAATCACTTTCAATCGTTCCATGCCCTGTCTTTCAAAACTCCTTTGGCTTGTTGGGTAAATGCTTTATGTTTGTCCCACCTTGAGGCTGTTTTGTTACCGCCCTGGAGACCCTGTTACATGGATTATCGCACAATCTGCAATATATCTTAGTGTCAGCGCACTACTTTTTTCATTTGCCTCTCTGCTTTGTGTTTGTGTCATGTTGTTTCTTCCTCCGGCATCTTGCTGTTTCTTTGCGTGTCTGCCCCCGACAAAGGCTGCAAGCTGGAGGGGGATTATATAGCGCAAAATCGACCAAAAGATTGGAGCAGTTTACATGAGCACCAGTTACATTTGCAGCCTCATTCCTAAATTATTCCCAAGTTTAGCATTTGAAAAACATACAAACTGGCACATTTTAAATAGAAAAAACACAAGGCAAACTCTCAACGTGGCTCTCCCCACACAGCTGGAGAACCGATACTACAATATTCGTTGCACTCAGGAAACTCACCCCATAATGCTTTGCGGGGCATTCCTTTTCCCATACATATTTGCCCATAACTCAGCCTGTGGTGGCCCTAGGACAGTGGGACCACCACCAAACCGTTCAGCATGACATACTTGTTCTGTCCAGCTCATCTTCCGGGTCCCCACACTTGGTGGCATATGTAGCACTTTTGCTTTAAAGCTGAGAGTAGTTTGTGTTCTAAGGGCCTTGTTTGTGATCATATTCTAGCAAGCCTGCTAGGTGTGAAAATGTGTAAGGCACTATGCTCTCTAGGGGCTGAATATATGGTTATGCTGCAATGCTCTCTGCTCTTTTTGTTTCATGTGGTTATGCCCACTAGGGGCTGATTATATGCTTAAATTGCCATGTTTCTTCCAAATGCTATTTTTATTGTGGTGCTCTCTAGGGGATCTTCTGACCATTACAACTCAGCAAGGTTGACACAGTGTCAAACCTATGCTAAAAGACTTTGCTGTACAAATGGCAAAAGACCTTGTCCCTATCTAGCTTGGCGTGGATAGCACTGTGCTGATCCTACCCTTAAGAACTTTGCTAGATAAAAAGACATTTGAGGTGACCAAATCTAGAGTGTCGCTGGTGTTGCAGGGTGCTCCTTACTGGAGCTGCTCTCCACCTAAACTTGGGAACTACCCAGAGTTCTCTATTCTTTTTTTGCATAATTTATGAGTCACTCTAACTCTGAAAGGCATTTGTTTTGACTTATACTAGGTGCTCCCTTGTGTATGGACAAAGCTAAAGCTCTCTGATGAACTCTAATGAGAGTGAAACACATGTCAGGGGTTGCTTTTGCTCCTTCTCGGTTGGCTTAGATGGTGTTTTACCACTACAAAGCTGTAGTATTGTTTCTGGAGTTGTAAATGGCTTTTGTCATTTTGCAGCTCGGCAAGATTGACACTGTGTCAAACCTATACTTAAAGACTTTGCTGTGCAAATGCTAAAAAACTTTGGGGGTCATTCTGACCCCGGCCGTCGGCGGATATTCTGAGTTTCCCGCTGGGCGGGCGGGCGACCGCCAGAAGGCCGGCCGCCCAGCGGGAAACCCCTTCCCACGAGGAAGCGGCTCCGAATGGAGCCGGCGGAGTGGGAAGGGTGCGACGGGTGCAGTTGCACCCGTCGCGATTTTCAGTGTCTGCTATGCAGACACTGAAAATCTTAGTGGGGCCCTGTTAGGGGTCCCTGCAGTGCCCATGCCATTGGCATGGGCACTGCAGGGGCCCCCAGGGGCCCCACGACACCCGTTACCGCCAGCCAGGTTCTGGCGGTCAAAACCGCCAGAACCAGGCTGGCGGTAAGGGGGTCGGAATCCCCATGGAGGATTCCCCAGGGCAGTGGAAAACCGGCGGGACACCGCCGGTTTTCCGTTTCTGACCGCGGCTGTACCGCCACGGTCAGAATGCCCATGGGAGCACCGCCAGCCTGTTGGCGGTGCTCCCGCGGTCGTTGGCCCTGACGGTCCATGACCGCCAGGGTCAGAATGACCCCCTTTGTCCCTATCTAGCTCAGTGTGGATAGTATTGTGCTGATCCTATGCTAAAAATGTTGCTAGATAAACAGACATTTGAGGTGAGCAAACCTAGAGTGTCGCTGGTGTTACAGGGTGTTCCTTACTGGAACTGCTCTCCACCTAAACCTGGGAACTACCCAGAGTTCTCTATTCTTTTTTGCATAATTTATGCATCACTCTAACCTTGAAAGGGATTTGTTTTGACTTATACTGGGTGCTCCCTTGTGTCTGGACAAAGCTAAACCTCTCTGATGAGCTCTAATGAGAGTGAAACACATGTCAGGAGTTGCTTCTACTCATTGCAGGTTGGCTTGAATGGTATTTCACCAGTCTAAAGCTATAATATTGTGCCTGGTGTGGTAAATGGATTTTATCATTTTACAGCTCAGCAAGGTTGACACTGTGTCAAACCTATGCTTATAGACTTTGCTGTACAAATGGCAAAATACTTTGTCCCTATTTAGCTCGGCGTGGATAGCACTGTGCTGATCCTATGCTTAAAAACTTTGCTAGATAAACAGACATTTGAGATGAGCAAATCTAGAGTGTTGCTGGTGTTGCAGGGTGCTCCTTACTGGAGCTGCTCTCCACCTAAACTTGGGAACTACCCAGAGTTCTCTCTCTCTCTATATATATATATATATATATGTGTATCCCAAACATTGTTATTCGATTCCTTAGGACCTCCAAGCCTCACACGGTGGCC
Source organism: Pleurodeles waltl (assembly GCF_031143425.1). Lineage (NCBI taxonomy): Eukaryota > Metazoa > Chordata > Amphibia > Caudata > Salamandridae > Pleurodeles > Pleurodeles waltl. The sequence continues at coordinate 148,346,026 of NC_090446.1, forward strand.
TCAGCATGCAGGAACGGATACCTGCTGTAATCTCAAACACACAGTTCTTCTGCTAGCAGACAAAACACTGTACGTCCGATGCTGGTGCATGAAAAGTGCTTTATTTGTTATAATATGGCAGGGTACCACAGATCTAATGCGTTTTGGCTCCTGTCCACAAGCCTGATCATTATAGGTGTTACAATCCAAACCACAAATTTAAAGTGAGCACATGCTTATTAGGATAGAAGACATAAAACATACTATTGCATCCCACATAGTCTTTCTTCTGTGTTACATACTTCGTTATTTTTTTATATTATAAAAATGTAATTATATGTCGATATACCGGAAGCATGGTCCATCATTAGTGAGGATTCACAGGCTAAACTATTATGGATAATTCATCTCATTAGAAACAAGAATGAGGCATCCTGTGATTCCTTTGATTCTATGACGTTACTCAATTTCATACGAATACATTTCTAATTCATTTCCAGGAATATAATTTTGTCCTTCACCGCCTACACTTTGGACTGTTAATAATCATCTAGCCCTAGTGGGCTTTTGTTCATTCATCAAAAAGTATATATACATAGCATGTGTACATTGTCTCCTATGTCGGAATTCAATCATTCATCAAGTGTTCACCCCATGTGTACCAAATTTCATTTTCTTTGAAACATGCTTCCTAAGCAGAAAACCATAAGTCACTCCTATACAGAAAGAAATACAAGAAAGAGAAAAGAAAGACAGTAGGGCATTTGTTTTCGGTTAAACATTAAAAGAAAGGCCTTGTAGCTTCCTACAGTTCTCAGCTATTGTTGCAGACAATACTTAATCCATGGTTGTGGGAAAGGGAATAGGGGAAAGTAATTCCACAACCATAACATTTATGTGTCCAAATGTACAGTTAGATCTTTGCTCAATTTAAGACCCACTGGTTCCATAATGTCTAAGTTGATGAGGTTTCTGATTCGGATTCAAGCCTGCGTAACTGTAGGCACTAATCTCATTCTCTATATTGTTCTCACGTTCTATTGAGACCAAAGAAGGTCATCACTGTCCCATCACTGTCCAGTCACTCCTATGGTTGGTCTGAAAGTGGTGTGCCACTGGATACTTATGATCTTTTTTTATGATCGCCCTTACATGCTCTAAGATAAGTTTTCTGACATGAAAAATAGTATTGCCCACGTATCTGCGTGGACAGGTGAACTCTATACAGTACACTACATAATCTGTTTTACAGAATATATATCCTTATTTCATATGGTTTGTCTTGGAAGGGAACACTGTATATGCATGTGTATATATATATATATATATACATGAGCAGTCATTCACAGTGAAGTTAGCCAACGGCTGATATAGGCTGGTCCTTTTTCCTATGATGAAAAATACAGTGAGTTGAAGAAATGTTTGAACTGCACAATGACAGACAAATTGATGAAGAGGTCTGGCTAAAAGCCCCTCTGTATAAGTATATTATGTATGTTATTTATATGATTTTAGTGAAATCAAATTGTCTTGTCTGACAGCAGACCTAAAGACAGACACTATGACAGAGTCAGACTTTGTCATAACACTGAGCATTTCCCAATAACACTTGGTCACGGTGAAGAAACCTTGTAGCTCCTCCAACCATTCTGAAGGAAGCCCCTTCCACAACCACTTTTTGTGTCCAATAGCCTAATCTCACTCCCCACTAATGATGAACTGGACCAGAACTGCTTGGTAAATCCACCTCTTTAGTTCATTTTTGGCTTTATCTTATCGCGACCTACAGCTTGAATTAAAAGCCATATTACAAAAATATTTTATGTAGCAAACAGAATAACTGCTGCATGCGGTCAATACCACATTGACTCAAAAAAAGCCACATTAAACTGCTTGAACTGCCAGCTTAATCAAATAATACAAACTACTGATAAAAGACCTATAAAAATGAAAATGACTTCAACAAGGGGGAAATAACAAAAAAACCTTGGGGCATATTCACTAGAGGCTTGCCTCACTGGGAGCATCACTTTTTTTGACGCTCAGTGATGCAAGTCTCTCAGCCATAACTATGAGGCTACACAAAGTCACTTTGCATGGCTTTTCCTTGCCTCGAAGATATGGAGAAAGGCAAATCAGTACAAGTCACTGCATTGCCTTACTTTGCGTCAGGGGGCATTCCATGTGTGTTTCGGTGGGTTTTCCCTGGCAACACCCATGGATTTTGACGCTGTCCCACATTTACTAAATGACATAAACATTAGACAGCTCCAATACCTTATGCCACCACAGGGATGGCGTAATGAGGCGATATATTTTTATTTCCCCTTTTTTTTCCTCTTTCTATGTGTCCTGCATTTTGCAGCACACATGGAAAGAGGGAAATGCCTCTCGGAAAACAAACCTACATGCAACGCAGACACCCTTGCACCATGGTTGCAGGGGTGCCTGCGTTGGTGTTAGGCACCAAATTGTGCGCAGGGTGAAAGGACAGGAATACACCGTCTTTCATAATTGCGGTGTATTACTGTCCTTTCACATTGGTTAGGGCAGAGCAGCAAAAAGGCTTGCGAGGCTGCCCTACACCAATTGCCCATAAATATGGGCCCTTGTGCTTACAGACTGTGTTGAAACCCAAAATTAAATGAAAGTGAGTATTAAGGAATTATTTTTTTGATAATCCTCAGTGGTGAGGGATTGAACATAAATATTCAATATAAAATTAATGATTATGTATATTTCACGTCTTGTCTAAAATCCCTATGGTAAATTGCATAGGGAAAATGCATTTTGGGACCCCTGTTTTCTCTTGGCTTCCGTTTGATAAATCACCCCGAAACCTTCCAGACAACAGCTGAAGTGACTGGATAACTAACTTAAAAAATTTTGTGAAGATTTGTCAAACAGCGCCAAAGATATTAGCAAAATAAAAAACCCTTTTCCTATGTAACCTAGGTCCTAACTGTAACTACCTACTGGCGACCACCAGTAGGTTTTATATATATATATATATATATATATATAGGTATATATATATATATATACACATATATATATATATATACATACATATACATACATATATATATATATATATATAGAGAGAGAGAGAGAGAGAGAGAGAGAGAGAGAGAGAGAGAGAACGAAAAAGAGGAAGCAGCAGCATTATACCCTGTACCTAATCACTGAGTGAGGCGAATACAGGAAGCCTATATGATTTCCCTAGCGGACTCGTCAAAGGCTTCCCACATTTACCTCTACATTGCATAGTTTGAGTTATCTGGATTTGCATCTATTTGACTAATAATAATATATTGTGAACCTAAAATAACTGACACACAACATTGTCCCAAATAGACATCCATTTGTTGGAACCTAATCACTGGACAACCTGTTCCTGAAAAAAAGCGATCACTACTTCTGACTTCTGCCCACAGTATTTTAGTAGTAACACTTTAAGCACACCTTAATAGTCAGACCTTGCCTAAATACCTCAACATCGAATTTATCACTTGGCCAAGAAGACAAAGCCAGTGGTTGAAGTGGACATGTCCTTGTTGGGAGATGTTTGATTCTCCCTTGCGGCCAATATATCCCTGATTTCTAGCAGAAACAACCTAGTCCATTTCTACATAACAGTAGTCATCATGCAAACTCATTTTTTGCACTGGTTTTAGCAACTGTTTTAGCAACTTGAGCATGCAAAACTCAAGAGTTAGCTTAGCTCCTTAAAAACAATTCTTCACGCTGAAAACTCTCTTACCATTCACATAGGTTTGCTCTAAGTTCTGTATACGAGGCCATCACTCAACAAACATCTTGACAACTTGTTTGTGCAAAGCATCCTCACCAAGGGCCGGTATTGAGTGACCTTCAGATGCAGTATTACTTGCACCCTAACTGACTTCCAGCAAAGCAGTGTGGCATCCTTCATTTATTTATTTATTATTTATTAATTTAATTTGGTAACGCATACAAATCACCCTAAATGGGGTATCTCAGCACTACGGCCAACCAAAGAGAGTAGAGCGCTAAAAACTAAAGTTGAGCAATTTTTTATGATTTCTTAAATTTACTGTAATCAGAGCAAGTACGAACATAGAATGACAAATTGTTCTAATGAGTGGGAGCCGGATGAGAAAAGGCTGTTCCACCACACATAGAATGTCAGATACAGGAAATAGACAGTAACGCTTTGTCACTGTCAAGTAAATTCTTAGTAGGATAACAGCGTATTAGCTTCTGATGTAAATAATTTGGAATTTTCCCCAGCAAGGGTTTATGCGTTAGACAACCTATTCTAAATACAATTCTGCTCTTAACAGGCAACCAGTGCAGTGATCTTAAAAGTGGTTTAGAGGCAGTTCTTGGAGGAAGATTACAGATACATTTTGATACCGTATTTTGCATGACCTATAATTTAGACAGGAAAGTCTCAGAAGAAGCCAATAGTGCATTACAATGGTCCAACCTGTTAACAAATAAGAGCCTGTACTGAGGCTTTTCTCGCCGTTAGTGGGAGAAACTGAAGAGCTTTCCTCAGTGAGCATAGCATGTAGCAACAGGTGCCCGTTATGGATAGGACTTGCTCTTTCATTGTGAGCTCTTGCTTTAACCTGATCCCAAGATTTTTTATAACCTTGCTAGGAATAAGGGCCTTGCCTATTTCTGAAGGCCACCATTCAGGGGTCCTGAGTTGTTGAGCTTTCTCAAAAAGTATAATCTGGGTTTTTCCTGGGTTTAGCTGGAGAATGTTGTAAGACATACCCACTGCAATTGCTTTCATCCACTAGAAAAGCAATCCTTCACTTTCTCTATATCCTTAGCGAAGGAAATGACCAGCTGAGTGTCATCAGCATAAGACAAAGTTTCAAACCCAAAGGATTTGATGACTTTGGCAAGGGGTGCGACATAAATATTAAATAAAGTCATTATCTGTCTCATCCCCGAAACTGTCAGCATTCAATGGTTCCCCGAGTAAAGTATGGGTAAACTCTCCATTCCGGCTTGTATTTCATAAGGGGTGTATTCCAAAGCGTAGTGTTTTTTCCAAAACCTTGAACCACTAGCATAGTAAGGGTGTCATGCGTCCTAACGCAAGTAAGGAAAATTTATACAATGCTCATTTGATAGTAAAAAATAGCTATATCTGAGGTGCTGTGGGCGCTTCAAAACTCTGGGCCTTGGTGCCACTGCACCTGCTGCACCATTGAAAGCTATGCTCCAGGACTCAATTGCCCAAACACAGAAACTTTGTTTTCCCTCTAAGTGAATACTGACAATCAACAGGATGTAATGTTTGAGATGTAAGGTAAATGCCTTTAATCTGAAGGGATCAGTGCCCATTGGAATCTTTGTTTGCTTCAATAGAGGCACGGTGTTCATGTCCTCAAACTAAAGATCGGAGCAGGGTCAGGTTGATTTGCATACATTTGTGTCCAAACTGAGGTGGCATGCTGTGCAAAATAATGATGGATTGGGATGCAGCCCCTAGTACCAGTGGATGAGATTAATCCAAGCATTCCATCCATCACTTTTTGTATACTTCAGCATCTCAAACTAAAGATCAGCACACTTGTCATTTCAACCACATTCCTTTATGGCGCAAAAGACGCTCTATCTTACTTGAGACTGCGTTCTGTCTAATTCTTAAAACACCTTCATGAATTTGGACACATAAATATGAGGGAACTGCACGAACTGTTCTTCTTACCACTGTGGAGGTGTCTTGATTGTTGCTTCCACAACACCTGGCCATGTCTTTCTTTGTCTTTGATTCCTTAAGGAATCAAAGAAAACCTGCCGCACCCTCGAGAAAGCCTGGCGCAAGGACCACACCGCAGATAACATGACTGCCTTCAAGAACGCTACACGCAAACACCACCAACTGATCCGCGCCGCCAAAAGAAATTTCTTCACAGACAGACTGGACAAAAACAGCCACAACAGCAGAGAACTCTTCAACATCGTCAAAGAGCTCTCCAACCCTAACGCCAACGCCAACGCCATCACGCCCTCACAAGACCTCTGCAACTCCCTCGCCACCTTCTTCCATCGTAAGATCACCGACCTACACAACAGCTTCGGACACCAGACGCAGCAAACCACCACAGAACCTACAACCCCAGCCATCACCCTCAACGCCTGGACTCACATCAACACGGAAGAGACCAAAGCCACCATGAACTCCATCCACTCCAGTGCCCCCTCGGACCCCTGCCCACACTTCATTTTCAACAAAGCCGACAACATCATCGCCCCGCACCTCCAGACCATCATCAACAGCTCGTTTTCGTCTGCTACCTTCCCCGAGAGCTGGAAACACGCTGAAGTCAACGCCCTACTGAAAAAACCTACGGCGGACCCAAGCGACCTGAAGAACTTCCGCCCCATCTCGCTCCTCCCATTCCCTGCCAAAGTCATAGAGAAGACCGTCAACAAGCAACTTACCAACTTCCTTGAAGACAACAGCCTACTCAACCCCTCTCAGTCCGGATTCCGAGCCAATCACAGCACAGAAACCGCCCTCATCTCAGTCACAGACCACATCAGAACCCTGATGGACAACGGAGAAACAGTCGCCCTCATCCTCCTCGACCTCTCGGCTGCCTTCGACACCGTCTGTCACTGCACCCTAATAACCCGCCTCTGCTCCACCGGGATCCAAGGACAGGCCCTGGACTGGATCACCTCCTTCCTCTCCAACCGCTCCCAAAGAGTCTACCTCCCACCTTTTCGCTCAGACCCCACCGAGATAATCTGCGGCGTCCCACAAGGCTCCTCGCTCAGCCCGACTCTCTTTAATGTCTACATGAGCCCCCTCGCCGACATCGTACGCAAACACAGCATCATCATCACCTCCTGCGCCGACGACACTCAACTGATACTTTCCCTCACCAAGGACCCAACCAGCGCCAAGACCAACCTGCAAGATGGAATGACTGATGTCGCAGATTGGATGAAACTCAGCCGTCTGAAACTGAACTCAGACAAAAGGGAAGTCCTCACCCTCGGAAACACCCCGACCGCCTGGGACGACTCCTGGTGGCCCACGGCCCTTGGCACCGCACCGACCCTCTCAGACCACGCACGCAACCTCGGTTTCATCTTCGACCCACTTCTCACCATGACCAAACAAGTCAACGCCGTATCATCCTCCTGCTTCCTCACCCTCCGCATGCTCCGAAAAATCTTCCGTTGGATCCCCGCCGACACCAGAAAGACCGTGACCCACGCCCTCATCACGAGCCGCCTGGACTACGGCAACACCCTATACGCAGGAACCACTGCTAAACTCCAGAAACGTCTGCAACGAATTCAAAACGCCTCCGCCCGCCTCATCCTCAACATACCCCGCAACAGCCAAATCTCCGCCCACCTGAGACACCTGCACTGGCTTCCCGTCAACAAAAGGATCACCTTCCGACTCCTCGCCCACGCACACAAAGCCCTCCACAACAAGGGACCCGAATACCTCAACCGCCGCCTCAGCTTCTACACACCCACCTGTCCTCTTCGCTCCACCAACCTCGCTCTCGCCGCCGTCCCTCGCATCCGCCGCATCCGCCGCATCCGGCGGGTGGGAGGTCCTTCTCCTACCTGGTGGCCAAGACATGGAACTCCCTCCCCACCATCCTCAGGACCACCCAGGACCACTCCGCTTTCCGGAGACTACTCAAGACCTGGCTCTTCGAGCAGCAGTAACCCCTTCCCCCTAGCGCCTTGAGACCCGCACGGGTGAGTAGCACGCTTTATAAATATTTATGATTTGATTTGATGTCTTTAGACCATCATTGTATAAAACAAGACCCAAATATACTTCTTCCTTTTTATGCAACCTTACACCCATGATTTCTCAAAGTAATGCTTTCTCCCAAAACTGTGAACTCCTTATTCATGCTCCTATTCAGGAGGCCAAAAACCCAGAGGCCATGTAGGAAAGCAACTGCACTATATATAATTTCAGTAACATGTTATGAGTGATGGTGTAGCATAACCTACAAATAGGTGGCATGAAAATCTAAATTTAAAAAACACACAACGCCCTCAGGAGTGGCAGTGAGGCCATCAGTTCAGGATAGAGGATGGCAAGCTACCTAGATGTCAGGGTTAAGACTGCACCAATTAATGCATAAGCGCTGATCCCTATTCCTCTTACTGGCTATAACAGTTGGATTGAGCGACAAAGATGATCCAATGAGTTTGATGGCCCCTTCTCAAGGCTTCTGTCTACTCCAAAGTTCAGCCCATCTACTCAAAATGGATGTTGCGTACATTATGTTAAACAGGCATAAATCATAGCCAGTTTCCCCACAGTCATATACTCTTTGTACAATCAGGAAATCACAAGAATGCCTAAGACCTGTTCTTTTTTTAAAGTGGCCTTAGAACCATGTGGAGCACCTTTTTATCGATATATCAGTGCTAAAGTTCCAGCACTTACTTTACTTAATTATAACATCCTAATCTTCGTCCTCATATTCTCCTGCAGACAGAGCACTAGAAATGAATGCTATCTAATTCCAAAGATGATCATAAGTGATGCATGGACAACGCAAACTTTCCAATAATATTTACAAATCACCGCCCTGAGTGGTTTTGTAAAGAAATGTAACAAAACATAGCTGCTTGAGCTGCATCACTTTACATTTCAAGCTGAGAGGCGTTCCATGGGTGGAGGATGGGCTTTCCATGCATCCACCTATGGATTTTGGTCCATTCCCAGATATACTAAAGCTAGTAAACCTGTGAATGCATCAACATATCTTTATTTCTCCTGTTAGTTCCTCTCTCCACTTGTGCTGCATTCTACAGCACATATTGGAAAAAGACCGGTTGAAGAGTTTCTAAGGATTGTTATTGTGCAGAAAGGTGTACCTTCATGCATAAAAGTAATGCCGGTAATGCTGGCATCCTTGCACTATGATCCAACGGTGCCTGTGTTGGTGGTAAAGTGCACATAGTGCACCAGAGCAAGAAGAGAGTAGAAATGCTCCATAACCTTTCAAACATGTAACCTTTCTGCTCTCTCCCTTTAACGCAGCCCAGTGAAACAACTTTGCTTGCTGCCCTGTGTTGTCTGAAAGACTAGTCTATGTTTCCCTCAGTACTTTATTTGTGCCATAGTTTCATGTGGTGGGCACCAGCACTCATTTTCGTGGAATAAGGAATATTTTTCATCATCTGACTTTGATGCTGGGCAAAAGGGGGAAAGTGAGAAAGAAGGATGGAAGAAAGATGAGAAAACAGGCCAAAGGGGTAAGCGGCGATCAAAAAGAACATGGCGTGTTTGACAAAGCAGCAAGAAATCTGAGAAAGATGCGTGAAGAGGTATCTACACTAGACCGTCTGTGTATTCGGCAGTGGTGCATTTAATAGCCGTTGGAGAGCTCCTAAGAAAAACTGGCCCAACAGATATATTTTTTTTTAGAATTTAAGAACTGTGCACAGCCTTATATTTGTATACTTACCTTGTATATTACCATAGAATACAAGTGCAGAAGCTCCCCTTACTTTGACATACATAATTAGCTTTCAGAAGTTTAATTTGTATCTCATTATGCCCTAAATCCCAGAACTCTAGTCTGTGGTTGAACCCAGTTCGAATGAATCGCTGTTGCAGTGGGAAAAGGCACCCCAAGGCGTCGAGCTACCTTAATTAAATTGTCACTTTTTGACCCAGCGGAAAGAAGATAAACGCTAGGCAGAGATTCAGATTTATATCATTTAATACCCAGACGGCCACAAATTACAGGCTTGAATGCACAGCAAATCCAATAACTACGGCAAAGAATATTAGCAAATATCCTGGCAGGAAGTTTTCAAAGATCTTCGGTAGCGGCCTTGTAATGCCTGTTGGAGGAGGCACATTCTGGTTGCTGAGACGAGGCCCTAGCCAAGCAGAACCTACCACTCCCGTCAGGGGTGGGTGATCTTACTCACTGTATAGACCTGCACTCCCCCTTGAGTAGCTTGGCACTGAGCAGTCAGGATTAATCACAGAGGCAACGTGTAAAGCTTAGGCACAGCACTCTTACACAACAAAGACACTGAGCGTCACAAAAGAGACTTCACACATTGTGTATGTAAAGAAGATTTATATTCAACACACACATCAATAAACATGACATGTATATCATGTACTTCTGGGCAGAAATCACATTCGGAAATAACACTAGCAGTACTAGGCTGAACCATGTTAAAACGACATCTGCAATATGTATACTTGGTCAGAAAATACTACTTTCCCTCCCAATACCCTCATGCCGTGCAAAACGTTGTCAGCACGAGACCCACGCAAGCAATTGTTACAGTTCCCTATCACACAGGTATAGGGTGCACCCCAATTCACAACTATAGCAGCAATTTGTGCAAACAGATAATTACAGTGCTTTTAAATCGCCTAGGCTGCACGGGCAAAACCCAATGTCAACCGTGATAATCTTCTGGTAATCTTTTGGTAAGGAAACAAAGTGTATGGCCACACCGCGGTGAGTTGATTACAGGCAGACTCTCTGCACCTTTATGCAGTGCCATAGATATCAGGCAGGCTCGAAATGCACACAATCGCACACACTTACTCCCAGGACCCAAATGAAGAGCAGTGATATCTGGCTGGTCAGTAGTCACTGAGCTTGCAGACCCTGTGGGCCCAAACCCTCCTCCACCCTTCAAACCCCTCCTGCCATGCCTCCAAAGGCTGGAGATGACAGAAACCTTTCCCTGGGTACTAGGCCGATCACATCCGGAGTCACACTGATTTGGGGTCCTGTGGGAAAGGTGGGGATAAAGTAGATACCATGATGATCAGACGGCAGTTGACAAATGGAGGTTTGGTCCCACTCTGCAAGTTCACTAAAAGGTCTCCGCATGATGCCTTCCAGCACAGGCCCTGTTCTGCAAAGCACAGGGAGAGTGTCACCGTAGAACACACGCCGCTCACAGTAGTGCCTAGCCAAGCCAGGCACTCCAATACATGAATCCGCTCCTCCGCGCCTTCCTGCCATGGGGCACAACACCTGGTGCGTGATGACTTGAGTCATGCAGAATGGTCAACGAAGCAGGCCACGTCGGGTCCTGCAAGCGCTGAATCCACTCACCACCATCAAGACGCTTATGCGTGTCGAGGCCCCACGGTACAAGGCCAACTCCTGAACACAGGCCATTCCATTGGGACTCCATACCAGGGAATCTAGTCTTCAAGCACAATACTCGGTTCCATGTTCACACCGCTGCCATCAGATGGAATCCAGCAGATGATGTGAGCACTTGAAAGTGCACCGCTCTCCAGATGACACAGATAGAAGGTGTAGGACCCTCACGGGAGGTCTTTGATGTCCCTAAGACCTCCACACGAGAACAGAGGGCAAGCCAACAAACCCTCGGAGAGCACACTTCGGGGTTCCACACAGCAGCAGGCAATCATCTCAGGCCAGCTTTGATTCAAGAAGGGTGGGAGGTCCCTTCCAAGGGTAGTAATGACTTATTGTGCACAACAGATTCCTCTGGCAGAGCGCACCTTGCAGTCCAGTACTTCCGGTCCTGTGTCCCTACAAGCGTATCTCTAGTTTGCTTCAGTATGGCACCAGTAGTTATACTGTAGTGTGCCTTTAAAGTTGGGGTTGGATCAGAGGGTTCCCCTAAATTTTAGTCCTGTCGGCCGTGGAACACAGATCTTTATCTTTAGTGGGGCCATGATCTGGCTCAGAGAGGCCAAGTGTCAAAACCTCTCCCTCCAATCTATCCATCCAGGCCCTCAAATGGCAGAGATGTGTCTTCCCAGTTATGTACCCAATGTTTATAGCTGTTACTGGGGGAATGCACAGATGTGCTCCTCCAGCTGCCAGTGTGAACTCAAGTTGAATTTAAAAGGCATACAAAGCGCTTTAGAGCAGAAAAAGTCCACTTTCTAGAAGTGGCAATTCTCATTTATTATTGGAAAAACTATCACTACCATAGGAAGGGGTTTGTCAGGACGATTTCAATGATAGAAAACAGCATGAGGCTGCTATACTGCAATTCACGAATGCAGCTAGGAATAATTGTAAACTTTCCCCCATGTTAACCTATGGCCCGAGCAGCTCGATCGTGGAGTGGAAATACACATGGGTATTAAGCTCTCCCTGAGCATGTGTGCCCTTGCGCACAACCAAACATGCAGTGGCAGGTTGGACACATGTTTAAAAATAACGTAGGTGCAAGAGAGCAATGATAGGCCTGCTATGACAGGCTGGTCACATATTTGAGAACAACCATAGGTGCAAGTGTGCACACACAGGCCTGCTATGACAGGCTGAATACATGTTTAAAGACACAATAGGTGCAATTGTGCACACAAAGGTATGCTATGACAGGCTGGTCTCTTGCTTAAGAACACCATAGGTGCAAGTGTGCAAACACAGGCCTCCTATGACAGGATGGATACATGTTTAATGACATCACAGGTGCACATGTGCACACCGAGGCCTGCTATGACAGACTGGTCTCCCGTTTAAGGACACCATAGATGCAAGTGTGCACACCCAGACCTGCTATAACAGGCTGGTCTCAGGTTTAAGAACACCATAGGTGCAAGTATGCACACACAGGCCTGCTATGGCAGGCTCTGCAAATCCACAGGGGGAACCCTATCACCCTACCCTATCTAGGGTTAATACAACGTCACAAAAAAGAAAATGACAGGTAGGGACAAATTAAATCCTAAATTAAATAAACAGTCATTAATTCTGTTAATCCTAGATTTAATTTCTTTCTCAGATTTATTTCAAAAAATTAAATAGTAAAAAAGGAAGCTATGGTAGTGTAATCCAAAGTCTAATACACATAACATAAATTGCTGCACTATTATTTACAAAACTCATATATAAACCACAATGAGCCACACATTGCACAAAGTACAGTAACAAAACTAACAAAACATCATACCCTACACATTTAAACAGTGGTCACTATAACACAACTACCAAGGTGATCCACTTCTATTAACTCAGCCAGTGGGCTTTTAATGCACTTGACTATCACTCACTTGTGTATTTCTTTCACACAAGCGTGTATTGGTGCATTTTGAAATATTTTTTACTATATAGTCCATTAATTCGGTAAGCCCAATGTACTTGTAAGGAGAAGTCAACGCGTTTCGGCCTGTAGATTAAGGCCTCATCAGGACTGGATAAGGGCACAAGTGATTCTAAAAAACAATTAAACAGACAAAAAACAATTCTTTCAACTATACATACAATATCCTACACATATTAATCAGGTCTAGAAAGTATATGGTCTCACTGACAACAGACTATTTGGTATTTACAACCTTTCATTTGTGAACATATTAGCTCATACCAGAAGCAAGAAAAAGATAAAAAATATATAACAAATATATATAATGGTGAATCTAACTTGAATCTCAAACATCTAATGCTTTTGTACAACCCCATACAACCTAATTTACCCGTGTTTATCCTATTATGAATTAGCTTAAATGAAAAACCATCATTATATAGACTTACTTTGTGGAGAACGTTGTATTTGAAAATGTGGTTCTGAAGGAACTAGATTTACTTAACTCTAAAAGAATTCATTTCAATGATAATTGCTCTAAAATAGAAAAAGAAGCCATAAAAGAGTTGGCTGACAACCAAGAAATAATCATAAAACCGGCAGATAAAGGAGGTGGGATCATAATTTGGGATAAAGAACAGTACAACTTGGAAGCCATGAGACAATTGAGTAACCCTCTTCATTATCGGGAAATACAAGATGATACACCTAAACAGGTTGGGAGACAAATTGATTTACTTCTGGTTAAAGCGGAAGAACAAGGTTGGATTGGTAAAAAAGAGTTTAACTTTTTGAGCCAATCTGACGCAAGAACCCCTTGTTTTTATATGCTCCCTAAGATCCATAAAAATGCTGAGCATACCGAATTAATGGACTATATAGTAAAAAATATTTCAAAATGCACCAATACACGCTTGTGTGAAAGAAATACACAAGTGAGTGATAGTCAAGTGCATTAAAAGCCCACTGGCTGAGTTAATAGAAGTGGATCACCTTGGTAGTTGTGTTATAGTGACCACTGTTTAAATGTGTAGGGTATGATGTTTTGTTAGTTTTGTTACTGTACTTTGTGCAATGTGTGGCTCATTGTGGTTTATATATGAGTTTTGTAAATAATAGTGCAGCAATTTATGTTATGTGTATTAGACTTTGGATTACACTACCATAGCTTCCTTTTTTACTATTTAATTTTTTGAAATAAATCTGAGAAAGAAATTAAATCTAGGATTAACAGAATTAATGACTGTTTATTTAATTTAGGATTTAATTTGTCCCTACCTGTCATTTTCTTTTTTGTGATGCTATGGCAGGCTCAGCACATGTTTGGATCAATAGTGGGCATGCGTGCACACACTGGCCAGTGCCACTTCCTAACATAGGTAGGAAAGGCAAGCGCACTTCACACTGTACTTACAGTATGGAAGTGCTCAGAAGCCTAAGGTCACTGGATAGAGAATCAGCAAAATCAAGGGGATGAGTTGATCCCCTAGGTAGGGAACCCCACTTGAGGGTTCTTCACTACCGGGGCATGGGACACCCGTGTGTACCTGCCCAGCCTCCTGTCTACCACCTGCACCGCCCTTCAGGGGGTGCTCTAGCAGTAGCGGCAGGCCAACTCAGGATTGAGCACAGATTTGGAAGTGCCAACCTAGGCACCAACGCAACTGCACCTCCAGAGGCATGCATTACCAGGCCAGATACATGCTTGACAGGCTCTTCTGGTGGGTGACACCATCAGTGCAACGTCCCATTAGTAGCGAGGGCTGTACCGGCCCTGGGTATGTGGTGTACCTTTTTACAAGACAGTCTTGGGTACAGCACCTGAATCAATCATGTACGCGCCCCTTCCTGCCATGTGTAGGAAGGGCGTGCACACTTTTCCACTGTAGTACAGTGGGAGAGTGCCCAGAGTCCTAGGGTCATGCAAAGAGACTCAGCAAAATGGGAAGGAAAAAGCTAAATGTTTCAGGGAAATCCCCTAAGAAGGGCCAAGTCTAACAAATCCCATTAATAAAATACTAAAATATCAGCATTAAGAGAAATTCAGTCATTCTTTTGGAGGAATAGTTTACATAAATTGTGCATCAATAGAGGACACTTTTGCAATGGTGTTTGCTCTGACAGTTCAGAAACTATATTAGCATCAACTAACCACTATACAGAAGTGTGTTTGCACCTCTTTGATAGTGCAAATGTCTTTTTATGGTCTGGCATGACATTGCAGCTGCAGAACACCAGAAGAGGGGCTTACGCTCCGCCCATATATTGAGAGCCAGGAGTACTTGTTTTGATTGGGCAGGAGTTGTGTGCTTCCACAAAAAAGTACCTGCTCTCCACACAGCTGTGATCATTTTGTTTATTTATCCAGCTGCCTGAAATTGAACATTCAAGGGCCCACAAATGCTATCAAGTTGCCTTAGATAACTAGATAATTTATGGAGTTTTTCTCTGGCAGCAGCACAGATGTGAGAAGAGCATTCATTAACCTACCTGGATTTTTAAGTCTGGTTTGACAGTGCAACTGTCACCTGAACTTTTAACCTACACCAATAATATTCTACATTTCTTTGCTTCTACACAATACATATCCTTTCCCATGCTATCTATCTGTAATACGTCACATTACATACAACATTGTTTTAAAACCAGAATTACTGGTATTGCCAATGCTTGTTGTATCACTTTGTCAGTGCAGGCGTTATTTTTGTCCTTATCAGTCAATGAAAAGTTTAAGTGCTCCTTTCTCCCTGAATTTCATGCAGTCGCTTTCTCCAAGTGAGTGTTTGTTGCACAGTGACTCCTAGAGCCAGTGACTTCTATGCACAACAGCAGGCAGAAGTCGTGCAGAAATTCAGGGGGTGTGGTCTCCTAATAAAAACAATTTCTTCCTATCATTCCTTCATTGGCTGTTCATTAAGTATTCTCTTTACTCACACCAAGTCCAGTGGGGGAAGATAGGAGCATCATCACGCTGGGGCATACTTACCAACGTATCCACATGTGGAGGGTAAATACCCTGTTTTCAAAGGTATTCACTCTCCAAAATATCAATGTGGTTCCACAGATATAACTAGGATCACACTCTTTGTAAACCTGCATCGCCCTCCTAAAATGGTTTATTCTTTAAATTAAGAATATGACTAGAGGACCTTAGAGGTCAGTTCAACTTATGGCGGGGTCCAGTGACTCGCCGCACCAGATCTCAAGAACCTTCACCCTACACTGCTTAACTCAACTCACGAAACACCAGAGTTACGAAGGCACACTAGCTACTAACCATGGGCACCATTATTTTACATCCTCGCCAGACCAGCTCCAAAAACTCCTTCAATTCAATGTTTATTTACAAAGAATTTGCAGTATTTTGCTCACATTTTTAGCGATTTGATATCAATACATTCCAAATCATGTTTGTGCTATTTAAGGGCCATCTTCTGTGACGAAGCCTCGGGCACCATCATAATGGAAGGAGGTGCATTATCAGACTTAAAGGCAGCAAATGACTTAACACTCCCAGGGCTTATGGCACAGCAAAATGCCACTTTACTGAGGGCGCCAATAGTACATCCACTGTCACTGGTTCAGTCTAGTGACCAGCAAAGCTGACTCCATGAATATAGGGGGAGTGGGTGGTGAGGCAGTACAGAAGCACTGCTGGACCACAATGAAGTAAGAGGGATGCATCAAAATAAATACCAGGTGGCAGTACACCTTCTGCTTTAGACTCTGAGAAAATTGATCCAATTTGAAACTCTCTTAGAAGAGAGAATTAAGTGTCTTTGGTAAGGCTGGTTCTAATGAATATGTCCCTCTGCAGATACTTTATCTTTGAAATAACCATGTCATAAGGCGGATCCATCTGAGCTTTTCTCACATTGTTACAGTTCCCTGGTACCCACCGGATCCGGCCATGCCCAGCATGTGTGGGCGAGCCATTGAAAGCTTGAGCTAGGTTCGAGGCTGAAGACTGGCTCTAGCTCAGCTCGAGGTCCTCATGGAACCTCAAGCCCAGAGGGAGCTGAGCTTTCATGTGGCTTCTGCGCCCCTCCCTCCATCTACTGGGATGTGATGTTACGGTCAGAGATGTTGACTATGGAAGTAAGGAGCCAGGTGCGAGTCTCAACATTGGCTTATCCTATGATTCCGGAAAATCACTTAATCTCCCCAATGCCTTTAAACAATGCATGTGACTTTGTGTAATGTAACTAATGTGTATGTAATACACTCCTATACCTCCAGGTTAAGTTTGCACTGCATTGTTAATAAAAACTACAGAAGAACGCAAGCGGTAAAAACAAAGCCTTAACATAAGGAAAGACAAATGGATACCTATTTACTTTCTGAGTTGTATAGAATCAAACGAGAAAATCTAGATGAATCGTGGCTTCCTGTCTTAAATTCTGTGACCTTAGACAAATACTATATTTTACCAATACTCTTTTTTCTTCATAATCACATTATAAGCACTTTCGAATATGTTTAGTTGTACAAAACAATCACTTTTAATAAGTAATTCTCAGTGCAGTGCTATTATGTGCCCCATTAATGTCAGCGCTGGCACATGATAAAAAACACTTTTTTGAACTTTGAAGAGACTTTATCATATTTTACATGGTTTGTTGTATGATTGACATAACACACGTTTTCAGGGCTTGACTCGTGCATGGGACTCTAAGATCCGAGTCAGACCAGACCCTTGGCTTGGATCTCTGTTAATGTGTTGGTACGCCCACCTCTAGTTTCAAGTGTGTTCATGGAATACGGACATGCCCTCTTGGCATGCTCAGTGCCCACTATGGATAGATGAATGTATGCTGAGCATGTACTATAGCCAGGCATACTTTGCACAGATCATGGTTGCAAGTTATGTCCTGTGCCGGTTGCACAGCCAGAACATAGCATCCCTTTCAACTGCAAGAGGCCCCAGATCCCTGTGGGAGGGGTCGGTGGAGACAGCTTGGAACATGCAGCTCCAGCACCAGGCAGGCTGGCATCATCGAAAGTACCAAGGTGATTTATGTGTTAAGTTATAATATAGTATTGGCACACGTCTGTCAATGGATCCCAGGTATCCATATGAAACTGACCCGTTTTTAGCTTCAGCCACCCCTAGGCAGAGCTGTGCCCACTGGGTGCAGTATGCTCTGGGTGCAGGGCATATCTAAAGTGCACGGGCTGGGGAGGTTGGTTATGGTTGCACAGCTAACCATCACGCTAAAGTCATTGTTTTTTCACGTTTGGGTCGTCGCCATATAGTCACTTCCGCAGCGGTTTCAATGCCCAGTTCCACATACATGCTGTCATAATCCTGAATTATTTATTTTTCTTAACACACGGAAAATGACTTTATTCTTTTATATTATGTAGTTCAACTAATGAGACGCCTGGAAATAATCCATACTGCAATATGAAACGTTCTCAACCACTGGGTTTGAAAACACATTATTCAGCTTAAAAAAATATGAAATATAAAAAATACGTAAAATGTAAAATGTTAGAGAGTTCTGATGATAATGACAAACCACTCAGCATCCTGGTGTTATGGTTGCTTGTGCGCCTCAGCCGCGATATAGGACCACAAACCAGAGTTGTAACTTATTCCTGCTTTAGAAACAGACACATATTTTGTTACTGCGTTAGAACCACTGTAGTTACTTGCGATTATGTTGCTTTTCTGTATGGAATTTAAAATCTATTTTATGTTGGCTATAACTTTTGTCTGAAGTTTACTAACAGTCTCGGCCAACATTTATCAAGGATTTCATATAATGAAACATGTTTTTCATAGATGGAGACATACTTATTAAATTTAGTTTTAATCATCATTTAAAAATTGAATTTTTCAAAGAACAGGTTAAAGAACTATGGGCCTGATCTATATACTAGTGGAGAGGGTACTCCGGCAAAATGGCAACATAGTTCCCTATTTGTCAATATTGTGGTCCACCCGCCGCATTTGCATGTGAGCGGATCTTAGAGTTAATCACAGTGGAGACTATTCTGTGTCCATCGTGATTAATTCCCTACGATGGCCCTGGGGAGTCAGAGCCATTGGAGAAATGGCTACATGTCCGTCCCGCCAAATTACATGGGCAGATATGCAATCATTTTATTACTGTTCCTTACTCCAGGTCAAATCTGCCAGTAAGGAACAGTAAAAACATTATAATGCCCACCCCATTAAAAAAAAAAAAAAAAATCCCATTTCAGGTTTTTCTTTTTGTTTAAAAAAGAAAGAATATTGTTTGCTACAGGGATGGATCCTTCCGACGCTGTCCTGCAGCAAACAGTGAAATGCATCAACAGGAACCTCTGTGACGGCGGTTCCTGCCAATGCCTTTATAAATGACCGCCAGGTAGGCATTCTCAAAACTGTTTGCATCAAATTTCACCAACCTTGACATACAAATGAAATCTAACTCTGTGAGTTTGAAAAAAAAAATGGCCTGCTTATTAACACCTCAAAGACTGTAATGACCAATTCAGTTTGAGTACCGTTGAACCAAAATGATGCAGGTCTGACAAAATGAAACGATTAAAAGTCCCTCCACTAAGTGTCTGCAAGAAATGGATCCTAGATGTACATTCAGACAAACAGGGCCGGAGAGAACGTGAAGGTGGGGGGGATGTTAGAGTGACAGTGATCGGAGAGGAAGAAGAGAGACAGGAGAGAAGCAGAGAGAGAATGGATGGATGGAAAGAGGGAGATTGTGGGAGGAAATGAAAGGAGTGAGGCTGGTTTGAGCATTTTTGCCAGGGCACCTTTGGATCCCAAGTTTGGCCCGGGATACAAACAAATGTAGATTCATTTTATCAAGTCTATGCTCCAATCAATGCATGAAAATATACCAGCATGTGCAATATACAATCTATTTGGGCAGCACTAAAAGAATGTAAAAAATCCCTCCTCGTTTGTAGAAAAAAACACTGTAAGCATGTTTCAGAAGAACATAATTTCGATGAACGCAGAGAAAACAAAGTCACTGGTACTCTGCACAAAGCATTGATTCTGGCATGGGAAGTGGAG
This sequence comes from Pleurodeles waltl, assembly GCF_031143425.1. Classification (NCBI taxonomy): domain Eukaryota; kingdom Metazoa; phylum Chordata; class Amphibia; order Caudata; family Salamandridae; genus Pleurodeles; species Pleurodeles waltl. The sequence continues at coordinate 148,366,088 of NC_090446.1, forward strand.
GCAATAACTGGATGAAGCTGCCTGAGCCACTCTGAGACTTCAGCAACCCTGGCATTCAGCAGCACTGGCATCCTAACCACTCAAGGTCCCTCCATTGTTCCATGACTCCCGAAGTGCCTGTATTTGATTCTTCCTGAGAAAACTCACAAGAGAGGCATAGAAATAACTACAAATATTTGAGCAGAGTCTGGTTTACTATTCAAGCGCCAGACCTCCAATACTTGTCATATATTCAGCAAACAGGGAGTGGAAAAAGAGAGCCCTGTCAGTGCACATGCATGAAGTGCCTTCACTTTGGGGGAGATGTGGCAAGCGGCTAGATCTGGAAACTGTGGAGCAGGGGCCATTTTTATGACCTAGTTTGCATTGCTCTTGTACCATGCAAGAATGAAGCAAACCTTTAGTGAGATTTATGAAGCCACGCAAGACCACCATGCATGGCTCTGCATGGCTTCATAAATCTCGAGTAATGTAACACAGCTCAAATCACTGAGTTACATTACTAAGCACCAGGGAAGCATTTCCATAAGTGTTGCATGGGAGTTCCCATGCAACATCCATGGATTGTGATGTATTACCAGATTTACAAGGACTTTTAAGCCTGGGAATGTGCCAAAAACCTATGCTTCCCCAGGAGAGGTTTCACAAGGAGAAATATGTTTATTTATCCTAGTTTTTTCCTCTTTTTTTGTGTGTTGCATTCTGCAGCAGACACAGAAAAAGCCTCTCAGGATTGTTTTTGTGTGTTTTTGTGCAGGAATGTGTCCCTTCCTGCACTAAAACAATCCTGCATGCAACGGAGGCACCTGTGCACCGTGGTGCAAGGGTGCCTGCATTGGCACTAGGCTGCCTAAAGTGCGCCAGCACAAGGGAAAGAGCAAGAACGTATGGTATTCTTCTAAATACCGTGCACTCCTGCCCTTTCCCTGTGATGCAGGGCCATGCAGCAAGGTGACTTGCTGCACTGCCCTGCACCACAAAGCCCAGAAATATGGACCCAAATGTGAAACCCTGCCTGTCTCCACATCCTGTGATTGTGCACAAATCACCATGCCTAAAAAAGTGCAGCATATTATGGTGCTCCTCTAATGTCCTCGGGTCAAGAGAGCACTAAGTAAAACAGCAATATTTTTTTATTTTTTTAAAAACCCGTGCCAGAGACAGTAGGGAATGGACAGCCGAAGAGCTTAAACAGATGAAGCATCAGCAACAGAACTCTAAGAAAAACTTTAGGCCCTGGCATTTAGGTTTTTAAAAAATAAGCCTTGTGCTTTAGGATGCCTTAAGCACAACATATCTTACCAACATGAGTCACTTCCGGTCCAAGACAAGACACAAAAGGGAATATGACACAAAAAACAGTATGCTCTGAGAGACCAAGGCCAAAATGCAAATGCAAAGAACCACAAAAAATGTAATTATCTTTCGTAGCTGCTAGTTTTACCGCGTCACACAGATTTCTAGCGTGAAACATTCACCACGCTGGAAGTATGTGAGGGTAAGGGTTGAGAAACCCTTCAGTGGATCCAGTTCTGATTAATGGTTTGTTGTACTGTGAGCACCCCTTCCACCTGAGCAAACCCTTATGTCGGCACAGTGCAGGAAACAATATTTCATTGTATGAAATGCTAGTCTTTGCATCAAAAGAGAATTATTGGTGCCCGCCCTCTGAGGCCTCAACACACAAGAAGCTAAGATGCGGTCACTGCCAGGAGGCTTGTGTGAAAAGATAAGTTCACTGCCAGGTCAGGAGCAAGGCTACATACTTGTTATTTAATTAACACTGCTTTACTTCCTTCCATACCTTGGACACCAACAAAAGCTCACTCTGGTAACCTCCAAGTGTGACTATTCCAACAGCCTATGCCTTGGTGCACCCAGATTCATCATACGCAAAATACAACTAATCGAAAATGCTGCGGCAAGCCTCCTTCTCCACATTCACCCAAGAGAAGGCATGACTCCGGTCCCACAATCACTGCACTGGCAACCTATAGTGAAATGGGCAATGTTCAAGGCTCTTTGCATTGTCCACCGAGCTTCCCAAGGGAAAGGGCCACTATTTCTGCAAGTTAAATTCAAGCAATACAAAAAAAAAAAAACACTGTGCTCCAGGCTTGCACCACAAATCATCATACCACCTTACCATAAGAAATGCATAATAGGTGCTGCTTTCTCAGTCCAAGCACCTAAACTCTGGAACTTGCTACCAGCCAGCATTCAAAACATCATAGATCATATACACTTCCAAAGACACTGAAAACATGGTTATTTCCAAGGTACTTATATCATACCACAACTCTGGAAGTGAACCCAGAAAGATAATCACACCTTCACTTTCAATCGACAGTTTACAACCCACAGATATGGAACAATGCAACCAGCAAAAAATTTCGCCATTCAGGTAATCTAAGGAGAGTAGACCTATGGTTAGCCTGGGCATTACATAGCAATGTTAACTGATATATAGCCTTTATATCCCACACTAATACTAACACTATAACACTCAGCAGTCAGCAGCCAACTATAACAAAATAATCTTACATTAACATAAAACATACAAGCTATAAGTCTTGTCCATCACCCAGTACCATACCAGTAGTTTCACCAGCCATCACCAACTGAATAGGCATGGAATACCTGAAAGAGATCTGTCACATACTGCTGGCCAACCGAAGGACTCTCATGTAGTCCACAACTGCAGGACCCAACTTACAACACACAATGACCACTTATTTACATCTCACAATGAGATGCAGACACAGAATGATAGTATCATAGACCATCTCCACAGATCTCCTTACCATTGCTCTATCCAGCCTTGCCTGCTCAGGATCAAAAGTTTTAAACCAAGTATCTAGGTCGACAACCCACTATAATAACCCATTAAGTACACTATTATCATAAGAAATGGCATAGATGGACTGGACCTGTAGAGCTATTCTAAGCTGCCAGTTTACTAAAAACCATAAACTGTGAATATCTCACACCTTTTCATCCACCACCCTGCTAAGCACTGCATACCCAAATACAAAACAACACACTTTGGTTGTCATCACACACAACATAGAGACACTTCCCACAAAAGATAAAACAATTAAACAAAGGCAACACCCTTCCAACTACACTCCTTGCACCAAGTAACTTGCTGTCAGTGTAGACAGGTGCTTCACTGCCTCACATAATGTTAGGACGCACTATAAAAATGCTGCGATACAATACAATACAACAAGCCAATAGGTGTGCCTTTAATGTGGTATCCCATGTAAACACATGAATTAAAAACACTGTTACAAGTTTTGCTTGCAAAAAGGCTTTTCATCCTGTTAATGCCTGCCTTGTCTGCTTTCGCAATATTGGGAAAAGGTAGCCAAGTAAAATTGTAATCTACACATAATCCATTTATAGTATAAAAAATTCAATGTGACTAACAGTACAATGATTGTCATTTTGAGATTTTAAAAACTGCCTCAGAATTCCAGTGGAAGCGCTCCCTGGAAGGTGGAATGATACACCAAACAGACACCAGAATGACCTGAGAGAGAAATCCTCCTCTAAGTTAAGCCAAAACCCACTCTGTATATTTGAAAGAATTGGTACCAATTCTTGTTTCTGCATGCTGTGCTATCAAGCCAGACTAAAACTTTATATGAGGCTTGTGGTATCTGGAGAAGACACCTGAGTGGCTAAACATCTGTTACTGAGGTGTATGAGCAGTGCATTGTTGTTTTCAGCAGTGTTTGTATTTCTTACAGATAGATGCATGCCATGGATTGCAACCACACCCACATTTACTAACACGTTGTGCCTGGTTTGCATTACTTTTTTGTAATGTAATCTCAGCTCAAAGTTTTGTGGTCGTATTTACTTTTCCAAAGCAAATGTGGATTTGCGTTGGACAGTTGTCCAAAGTAATGCAAAGTACTATTAAAGAGTGTTCCATACGTGGTAAATAGGTGTTCCCATACATCCACCATGGGTTTTGATGCAAATCCCTATCTACTAACAGTGGTAGGCAATGGTTCACGCCACAAACATATGCATTCTCTAGGCAGCTGTTAATGTGAAGCAAATATAATGACTCTCCCCTTTTTTCCAAATGTGTATGTGTGCTGCACTATACAGGACACATACAAACTGGGGAAACTATAAAAGTACTCGAAGGGGCCCATTAAAAAAAAAAACCTAGACTTGACAGACTGCACACACCCCTGCACTACTGTGCAAGGATGTGATTGTTGGTGTATGGCGGCCTAGAGCGCTCCAGCTCAGGGGGAAAGGAAAACATGGCCATATCTGGGTGAATCTCTCTCTATAGGATTCACTTTTGCAGACATTGCCGTCTATATAACTCTGCAAGCACTACACTTTTTTGGTAGCGTTTGAGTTGGATTGGGTGTGGCAGTGTCTATGTGCCTGTCACTCCTCTATGCCTGTCTCTTCACAATGCCTTAAAATGGGTCCACAACTCCAAAAGCAACAATCATTGGGTGCTTAAAATGGTTACAATCTTATGATTATTCAGTATGGTACCAAAAAATATTGTCCGACCTAAATACCGCCCTATTGGAGGTAATAATGGGAAATCCACACACAACAAACAATATTTTTGTAAAACCTACTTAGAATACAATATTTCTGCCAGATGATGTTTTTGCTAATGACATCCTAGCATACAATCTGATTATTCTGTTCATGTCGATTTTTTTCTACATTTATATATCAGGTGCCACAAAGAGACATCTGATGGTGGGTCATTTCAGTGGTGCTCATTTCAGCTAGTGGCATATCGAAACCTGAGGAGAGCATCCCTGCAAAGTACATCGAGGGGTCCCGCCAAGACCCAGTCAGGAGCTTTCAGGCCAGAGGCCCACCACCCATGCACAGTGTACTGTGCTAAGGGGGCTCCGTGGAGGTGGCAGGGGCTATTGTTATGCCACTCATTTCAGCCACCTTGGACTACTGCTCAGTTCCCCCGTCCAGAGTTGCTCTTATGTCCTGCAGGCTATAAATGTCTCTTTGGCAAGTGCTTAACCCACTGAGCTATACTTTCAGCTATTGCTGTGTTGCTATGTACTAGCCCCTCATACCAATGTTAATGTGTTAATTTGCATATATTAAATTCACTCCATTGTCTTTTCTAGTCACTCTTTGGCTTTTGTACATTTCAAATGTATTTCGTGATACATTTAGCTTTTGTTTTAAGATGCAGAGCGTGAGCCATTGGCGTTATGGTTTGGGTCTGGGCAACCGCTCATTCTCAAACCACAGCCCCATTCTATGTTGTATTTATGTAGGAATTGAAATAGATAACATTTCATTCCACTAACCTGCATAAAGGTGCTCTAGACTATTCTGATTTCATTTATGCACTTGAGAGAGGGGGTGGAAGAAGAGGCTCACTCCTGAGCTCAATAACTCACAACTGTGGTACTGGGGGTACCAGATTCATAGGTGAGCAGTGTTGTGATCTTTGTGCGACAGATTTCTATGCTCTACGATCTATGCCGCATCTCAATTACACTCCTAATGCAGTTCACAAAACAGGTGGAGCTTAGAGGAATCAGCTCTCATCAGAGCAGGCACCCCAGGTGGCATAGGGACAGGAACATGGCACCAACGGCATAGGAAAGGGTTCTATGAGGTCACAGAGTGCGAGTGCAGGTCCAACAACAAACACCCTCGGTGGGTTCCACCATCGAACTCTGATGTCTCTTACCCACCATAAGACTGAGCACCTCATGAAATGTGGAAGGACACAAGCAGGAGCCTACTTTCTGTCCCTTCCCCAAATCTTTCACCAATACTATGCTCTGCTGGTAAAGCTAGCTATTTGGGATGGAAACCAAGAGAGGCCTTTCTTTGCCCATACTCATCTTAGGCAGTGAAGGGGCTTTGCCATAGTTTAAACATACAAAACCATAGAAATTCACCTATTATAGTTAGAGTTAAATAAAGTAATTATAACTCCCACCCTAAGGTAACTATAACTCGCACCCCCGCCATGCACAGTTTTTCATTTTACTGCAAATCTTACATTGATATTATTAATGATGTTATCAAAGATGTCATGAGTGCCGTAATTTGTGGGGTAATCAGACGTGCATGGTGAGGGCGTAAGTTATATTTACCTTATGGCACTGTTTATTTCAGTGAATTTCTGTGGTTACAACCTGAACCACTTAATGGAATTACACCAAATTTGGCAGAAAGCTAGCTTTCGATAGGCTGATTGTGCTTTCGCTTATTTGGTGTAAATCCATTCAGTAGTTTTTGAGATATTAAAGGGTAAACACATTTGTATATCTAAGGTCATGACTACTTTGCGAAGATTAAGAGCTCATGCACGGAAAATGCACAGCTCTGGTTGGCTGCCAACACTTCAACCAGGAAGTGTTGGCAGCCATCTTGGGACTTGGTTTCCACTGAGTCCCTGCAACAAAAGTGGAAAAAAAAGGGGCCAGGGCAGAGTCACCCTGACCCTTTAGCTCTGGTGCTGGTGTCCGAAAGGAAATCCGCCAGAGCAAAAAAACAACACTTTTAAAAATGTTTTTCACTGCGATTTTAAAACAAGCCCAACCTCCCGTGCTTGATAGATTAAAGTCCCCGGGTGAGCGGCGCCCTCGCCATGCACTGCCAATTACCACACAAAATACGGCATTCATGACATCTTTGAAAACATCATTGATAATATCAATGTAATATTTGAGATAAAACTTTTGATGAAAAAACTGTGCCTGGCGAGGGTGCGAGTTATAGTTTCCTTAAAGCACGAGTTATAGTTACTTGAGATAACTCTACCTATAACAGGTGAATTTCTATGGTTTTGTACATTTAAAATGTGAGCCTAACTATAATGTCCCTGTAACCTTTTTTTTTTAAAGTGAAGATATATATATATATACATATATTTTTTTTTTTTTCCAAAGATGATGAGAACATCTCATCGAACCAGCTACACCATATTGTGATATATGATCAATCCATATCTCAAGAAAGACTCAAACAGTCACAGCTCAAATCAGCATATATATATACATATATATATATATATATATATATATACTCAATGAAGGGAAACCGCTGCACAGTGAAAGAAATGGCAGACAAAACATGAGAGCATAAGACTAGAAGAAAAATAGGATGAGGACAGCTCTAACACAAAGAAAATAGGCACAGATCAAGAAGTTAGAACAACACTAGACCTTCGGACGCCAAGTTCAGCCAAATCTCCCTGACGGAAGCAAAAAGAGCCACTAACAGCACACCGCATAGACCCAAGAGCACCCAAATTGGACATTGGAAGAGCTCAAGGCCCTTTGCCTGTGCGGTAATTAAACAAGTCTGAAAAACACAACAATCATTGCCATAGCTGACACAAATTGGGTGGAGAGCTTTAAGATTCAAACTACCTTCCCTGCAAAACACCCTGCAAGCATGACGTATGACACCGTCAGTGGTGGCCCATCCTTTAGGGCGGAGGGGCCACGCCCCCCCACCTTTTGCCTTTGACCTTTTTGACAAAGGTCAGCCTGACAGACACTCTTCATGTTCAGCTCAGGCAGCCAGGAGCAGACGTGCGAATTGCGCACACTCCTGGCTGCCTGAGCTGAACTTTGCTGGGCTGAGGAGGTCACAGCTCCTATGGGCGTGACCTCCTCGGCTCAGCAAAGGTGCCTCAAGGCCCTCCCCTGGGTGATGAGGAAAGCGTCACCCATTGACACTCTCCCTGGGCGCTTCAGGTTTAAGCCCTGAAGTGCCCAGGGTGAGTGTCAATCAGTGACACTTCGTCACAGAGTGGGGTGCGGTCAGCAGTCTCACTGACCCCATCTCACTCTGTGACAAGGCAGGGACTACTGCCTTCCCTCATTGGCTGACCTAAGGTCAGCCAGTGAGGGAAGGCAGCAGTCCCAACCCTCCTGGGACCTGGAGGCTGAAGGTAAGTGTGTGTGTATGTGTGAATATGTGTGTGAAGTTTTAAATTGAATGTTTGGTGCGCGCCTGCATGTTTGAGTGTTATGAGTGTTGTTAATGGATGTGCATGGGTGCGTGAAAGAATGAGTGTGTGTGATCTTTTAAAATGAATGTTTGGTGCGTGCGTGCATGTTTGAATGGTATGAGTGTTGTTAATGGATGTGCGTGTGTGTGTGTGAAAGAATGAGTGTGTGCGTGTGTGTGTATCCCGCCCGCCCCCTCCCTCCTAAAGCTGCCGGCCGCCACTGGACACCGTTAACAATCACATGGATTGGGATGAAAGGTCGTAAGATCCCACCCTCCCCACCAGAGATAATATTCTCACACGGGTCATGGAAAGACATTGTGATACCCTACACACATACATGCAGTGAAACCACAAACGAAGACAGGGGTCATCCCTAGAGCCAAAAGTACCCAAAGGACAATGAAATGGTGATTTCTGCACTAACTGTGTAGCACAATGTAATATTTTTGGGTGCAATGGCTGCCACGCATGTTGTAAACGCGGTGTAAAGGCAAACTGTCAAATTAAGGGAGCGAACAAGGAGAGTGTTCAATCCAGCAACAGCAACAACCTGCCTGTCTCATTGCAAATAAGTATGAGTTTTGATGAGACGGATGAAGACGGGTAGTGTAGGAAAGGTGTTTTGGGATTTGTAGCTGCGAACCACGGAGACAGGAAGTCCAAATTCACCTAAACCACCGCGATTTTAAAAGCGTATATAAATATTGTGTTGATGGAATGTGTCCAGTCATTAGGCACTCTCCTATTGATGAAACATGTTTCACCCCAGGACTGAAATTCATTGTCCAGTTAGGCCTTCTGGGTTCTGGCAGGTCTGTGGAATTAAATGTCCAACCACTCCCTCCCACCACCATCGGCTAGGAGTCAATGCAGGTAAATAACATGCAGGTAATTCACTGGCTGTGAACAGAATTCTCCTACTAACCGGAATCTGCATTGGAATGTGAAATGCAATGTACATAAATAACCATTTTGACTTCCAACAATAGAACTCGTTTTATTCTGATAGCTTAAGAATTCCGATTTCCAGATGTTTCTGAAAAAAAGCCGTATGAATATCAAATTGTGTTACTCTGAATTTTAATGATCCTGATTACAAATTCTATTGATATGCGTCTAGCAGCTGCTTCTCTTTGCAGCTGTTCCTGCAGTGCAGCCACGCGTCTCGCGGGTACTGCCACGCTGTGGAAATCACTGTTGCCGCTGACTGCAAAACTGCAAACCACTGTGGTGTCTGCAAGATCCTAGAAAAACTACAGTGTCTTCCATAAACAAACAATGGTGAGCAAGGGTTGGCCGCATCTCACATTACTGTGCCTACAAGTAATTCAGCTTGAGCTGCACAAATTGCAGATAATCAAATGCGCAGACGTCACTTCCTGCGAGCCTCCCTTTTGGGAACCCTCTAAGCATCACGTGACATCAAGCCCACTGGTCAGCTCTTCTCAGCCTACCGGTAACCACAGAGAAACACCTAAACCAAAGTATGCAACAACATGTTACATTAACCCTCCAAGGGAAAGAACAACCCAACTTAAAAAATACATAGGAACAGCAACACACTGTAAATACGTAATTTACAATGTCAATAATCAACTAGACGAAGCCCCGTGAACAAACCTGGGCTCAGGGTGGCACTTCAATGGGAGAGGGTGCATGCAAGTGCCCTACGTGTGCATGTGTGTGTCATTGTGCATGCTTGAAAAATGGCATGCTAAGTCCATATTGACCTGTTAGACTCTTCGATGGCATGGGCCAGCAGGATCAATCCATCATGCACATCTCTGAGCACCACACAATGGGGAATTCATTCTCCCTCCTTCAGGAACAGCGACTTCTCTTCCTTCTACGTGAATCATTGGCCGCGCAGAGGCGCTGAGGCATACTCATCACTCACAACCATCTCCTTTGTGATCACCATCCCCTCCTCTCGCCTGGGTTATTTCTAAAAGCGACTCTTCAGTTTCAGTCTCAGCTTAGACAGTTCCCAGCAGAAATGATGGTGTGGTGCACCGAAGATGCCATCGCTGCTCCGTACTGAGCCTAGAGAGCGATCACGGTGATGTACACAGGCGGTGTGGTCCTCCTCATAGGCAATGTGAAGCTCAGAGCAGCATGTGACTGCCTTGGGCTGAACCTGCCAGCTTACTCATGGACCGCCTGTGATGCTTCCAGACACCCTTTCCTGCTCACGCCGTAGGAGATGCGGCTTCTTATTAGAGCTGATACTGTGTCGTGGTCTTCTACTCTGCAGCTCAAAAAGAGATGTGCAACAGACAGGCTTTAAAGCGGAAAGTTGCTTTCTGGGATTCTGTGTGTGTCTAAGCTCATTTTTGTACTGAACACCAGTGAATGAAGTGATAAATAGCATACTTCACAGTATAAGCATTGGCCAATCAAATATTCATCCTGGCTATGTGAGTGAGGAATGTCACTACACCATCCTCCCATTAAAAACATGCATGGGGCACAAGCAACATCTAGCATTCAACAAACAAAATGAATTAAATAAAGAGTATGTCCATCAATCCATTCTCATTGTATCATCTGGATCCACACCTTTGTCATAAGTATCCAACAAAACTGGAAGAAACTTTTGTGAACACACTCACCCTTTTCATGAACATTAGCACCCAAAAAAAGCCACAAACCTGCCAATATTAGTCATTAATAACCTCTCGAATGAACCACAGATGAACTGTGTACTCCTGAGTACAGTGAACTGCTCTGACAAAAAAAGTCTATGGCGCTCATCTAGAGTTTGGAGGACAGGTTACTCTTTCACAAACAGGACAGATATTCCTTCCACCTTATTACAAATGCATTAAATCCAGGGCCGGTGGAATTATATGGCAGGGAGGACCTTTCATCCTATCAGTACCACTTTGACACCAAATACATCATAAGCAACAGGAAGGTGACCAGTTAACCTTGATGAAGGGCCTTCCACTGCGCAGCAACACACGTCACAACATTTTTTTCAACTTTTGATCCATTTTGTGCTAGAAACAATTTTTGTTTGCTCAGATCTTCAGATAATGCAGGAGATGATGATTTGTTGGCAAATACACAAAATTCATAATTATTTAGAAAATGCCACAGCCACAAAATCGCATAATTCCAGGCACCCTAATTATATCCAATAGCACTTGTAATAAGGAGGGTAGGGTATCTGTAAGATGGAAACTAAGTAACTCATCCACCAAGCCCTAAGAACCAATTGCTAACAGAACGCGGCACAACATTGCAGATATCCAATGTGCCATGTTCTAGACTAATGCAGTGTGGTGTATGGAAACATAACCTTCTCACCCCCAAAGAAAATCCAAAATAATGGAGCACGACTAATGTTGGGTGCTGGTGAAAGACAGCACATTACCAGGCTTTATAGGGTTTGTAGTGGATCCAAACAGGATAAACATTAACACCGAACATCCTACCTACGCCCATTAAAGCCTGCATAGATACCCCCAAAACATCTAGCTTTGCAAGTAATTAAATGTAACCAAATTCTGGAATTCGTTTTTACACCCTGTTTTTGTGTCAATCTTTACTTATATAGGTTGCATTCACAATGCTGTAGTCAAAAGATCGACCCACAAAAATGCTGACTACCACTATACTGTCAAGGTAAGCATAGACAAGTATAGACTTACTGTTCATAATTTCATGTATACTTACCTATAGTGGTCATCAATATTATGGATGCAACATTGTTGCAGGTCAATGTTTCAAGCACATTATTGAACCCTAAACCATGTTATCAGCAAAGGTCATAGCTATTTGCAGTTAATAGACGACATAGCCCTCAGTGTGAGCTTTGCAAAGGGTCTCACATTAACCCACTTCATTAGTTGAGTATTTTGAGTAAGAAAATGATCTGAGATTGGAAAATGTGTGTGGTAAACCACTGATTAAAAGACTCACGATCCTTGCTCCTATCTCTGCAGAGTTTGAGACCAAGGCATGGCTTTCTTGCCTGACTGTGTTTTTGTTTTGCCCTAAACCTCAGCTCGCCTGTGCCAGGGACCAATGGTTTTGCACTGTTAGCCTCTTCTTTCAGAACAGCCAGAAGGATTGTTCGTCATCAGAATGGAACCAGTTAGCTGGAGCCCAGATCAATGGGCGCTTGTATTGCCCATCTGTGGGGTCACAATGCTGAGCTTGTATGCCTGTCCCTTCTGAGCTGAGGGTTCGCATCAGCCGGATCTAGAGCACAAGTGAGCTCTGAGAGTGGGGTTCAATGAAAGGACCTTCACAGGACCGTAGTGTTGATTGCGTAGGGCAGACGCCCAGGTGAGTTTAACGTCAATGGACACTGTAAATCAAAATCTTACCATTGTGCTATAATAAATATGCATGAAAAAAGCAAGATTCAAAGAACCTCGACTGAGTGAAAAAAAGAAGGTGCTTCTACAGCATGGTTAGGCCTAGGCAGCTGGCGGACATTTTGGGCGCTGATGTAATCACTGATGGCTTCAACACCGGTGAGCACACAGCCGAGTGGAGCACTCAGAGCTGATTGGCTCCAAGTCACAAAAGTACCATACATGCATGGAATGATCACTGGGAAAAGAAATACCAATTTTAAAAGTTTGGCAAATATAAGTACAGTGAAGGTTAAGGCAGGTTATAAGGTGCTTTAAATGGGGGAAAAAGTGAATATCATATCTTTTATAGTAGCCTGCCCCACAGCTTCTCCGCACTCAACCTCAGTCCATGAATTTTCATCCTGGTTAGTACTGATGGTTTCTACTTAAATCTCAAGTGCACTACCCTTATGTTTTAGTATTATCGAGGCATGCAACCTTTTGGGTCAGAGTGACCGAAGATAACCAAGGTCAATAAGGTTACCCTTGAAGACGTTGTTGAATCCTCAGTTAGGCATCAAGGTAACTGTTTGGGTGTCAATGTCAGTGTGAGGAAGACATCTTTTCAGGTATGGAAGACTTGACAAGTGGCTATCTGCAGTTATTAAACTTTTGTCATAAAATAATATTTCTACAGTTGTGGAAGACCAATGCAGATCACCTTTCAGAGAGCCAGAACATTCCAAAATTCTCATGATTTCACCTTAAAAATCCCCCGTGCCGACATGGCTGGATGGCTTGTGATGGCTGGTATCTCCTACTGTCTCCATCGGGCACCAGTCACAGTGGTCACTTGGGCAACACGCATCGGCACAAGTCTTACAAATCATGAATCCCTGTAGTACCTGCCAACCAGACTCTTTTTTATGGGACTTTCTCTAATTGTTTCACATATCTGTATTCAATACAGTATTATGTTTCCTTGTAGCCCCTTATAAGGTCTACACCTCGTCCCCCAAGATATCCCCAAATGTTGCCTCTAACCCCGGCTGATTGTGTCTGTCGATTGTTGGGTCATGCCCAGTGGCGGAAACCGGTTATCTGTGGAGGAGTTTTGTCTCAAAGTGCGAGTGTAAAGACAGAGCTGGAGACATCTTTCCTGCACCATGTTATCAAATTACCAAACAGGACGAGCTGGGAGGAAAGACTGCCAGCATGTCTATGTGCCTAGGAATCTAGGGCCTGATGTACAAAGCATGTTCACTCTTGCAAAGCCTGGGTTTGCAAAATCAATTGGTTTGTATCCACAAAATGTTTTTAATATATTAAACAAAGGTTGGTGGCCCCAGCAGAAGCATGCTTCCCCACGGTGCTGTTGCGCTTGGTGAGTTTGTTGAATCTGAATGGTTTTAGAGAAGTCAAAGGGATCTGCAGATTTGTGTTTTAACTTTGGTGTAACAAAAGCCCTTTTGAAGCATGGACAGGAACGGTGCAAGATTTTTCCATGCCATGCAAAAAAGCTATTTTGCCATGGGAGCACCCCATGCCACCAATGAAACAGGCAATTGATTTGGCCTTGGCTTTATATGGTGGCAGTGCCTTAATGCAGATGGAACAACCTGCATGCATCTGATGCAGGTGGTTTACATTAATGGAGGGGATGTGTTGAGTGCTGGTCATTGAATTCTGGGCCCAGGTAAGGGACTATCGCTAACACTGCAGAATCGGACATGAAGTGGTCGAATGTCCTACCCATCAAAGGTGAACTAGATGTGGTGTGAGCATGGAGAGAGCATTAACAGCATGAGATATAACAGGGTCGAATTGGGGAGGGTTACGTACATGCCTATAGACTCGATTCAGGCAGGAGACTTCTGAATTTGTAATGCCAAACCTTCCTCTGTTTTAACTGTTTCCTGCTTAAAAGTGCCTCGGCTTCATTACAGGTCAATGGGGAAAATACATTCCACCTATCCTTTTTTTAAACTCCCACTTTTCAGTTTTAAAATGTTGCCATGAATGGGGCTGGCTGATTGGAGAATGGGTCAGCTTCAGCTTGGGACAGGGGTGTAGCAAGACTAGAACGAATGCACAGAAAATAGGCACTCTTCCCCTGGTGGGTAGAAAAGACAGCTTCAGGTCGGGTGCAGCGGGTCCCTCGTAGCCCTGGGGGCCCCGGTGCCACTGCACCTGCTGCACTAATGATAGCTACGACGCTGGCTCATTTATTCAATTGCTGCAAGGGGGACTCAGTGACAAATATGCAGAGGATTGCTCAGTCGCAATGAAAGTTTTGCAGTATTTAGTGATCACTGGTTTTGGACCCGCCGCTGCATTTGGCCTCAGGACTACTTGGTCAGCCAAAGAGTTTTTCATCCTACACTTTGCTCTTGTGAATATTCAATGATCCTCCTCCCAGCCTACTCCCAGGGCCACTCACACTCTAGCACTGTCAGCACAGGCCAGCTCTCTCTGCAGCCCAACCCATCAGAACCTGCAGCACCATTCCTTGCTGGAAACCCTCATTATAAGTGCATATATGTATGTGAGTATACATTAAGCACTGGTGCTACACAAATACACAGATTATAAAAGAAAGAGTGCCAGTACCCGGAGCTCGGCAGAGAAGCCCACAGCCAGTGCTGATAAATGTCCAAAGCTGGTCTTAAATCCAACTCATGCCTCTTTAAACCTCTATCAGACACTCCCAGACGGTTTATCCCACTCTTGCAGGCATCTGCTTCCTCACTTTGTGACAGTTTTGACATCTTTCTCTTCCTCCATCTTTCCGATTTCTGTATTTTTTCCTTTCTTGCTCTCGGTAAATATTTGATACAGGAAAATAAGTGCCGGTCCCATAAACTAAGAGCCGGTGGCCTCCATCATCAAACCTAGCTAAAGCTGAACAAAGACTCGCTATGACTTTAGACCCTGGTCATTCTGGACACGCACCACAGCGCTCCAGTGATTAATAACACCACGTCTCACAGTCAGCTCTCCAGAGTGAACATTGTTAACATAGTTAATAAATGTATGAGGTAATTAAGAGAGAAGCAAGAACAGCCACTCCCTGGTGTGTTCACAATTCTTTCCACGCTATGTTCTGTATTATAGAATGCCAAGGGCCATGCATGCCTTTAGAAGCTCTCCTTTCTATAATAAGGCAGAGGGCCTTTAACAGCCGGTATGGTCAGAGGAAGAAGAGCTACAATGCTATTATGACATTTAGAGCTGTAAATGAAACAGTGAGAAACATAAATACAAGAACTTGAAGGACTTTGACACATTTTGTAAGTTGGCTAATGGTGAGCATCCAATGAAGACATTGTAGTCGCAGCGGCCAAATAATGCCTGACAAATCCCAACAAGAGCATTAATGTTTGCAAAAGAATGGGAGGAGATCCACTGAAGACAATGAAGTGGGTCAGGGCCAACAACGGCTGGTACAGTCCTCAAAATTGCAATGCCTGCCTTACTCTTTCTTCCGGTTCATTTCATAGCAACTTACCTTCAGGGACACAAATGTTCTAATAGCAATGTAGCACTACTGTCTGCGGCTTGAGCCTACAACTCTGGAAGAGGGCATTTAACAACCAATATAGCCCTCGGCTGTTAGATATAATGCTAGGTTAGAACAACAGAATGTTGAGAGCTCCACTGAAGACAATAAAGTCGCTCGGAGCCCATAATGGCATGTAAGGGCCTTCTTTCTTTCTGCCCCCAGTGGCTGAAATGTTCTAACAGCGCTACAGCCCTTCTGCCTCATGCTAAAGTATTTGTTAAAGGCTCTCCTCCTGGTTATATGCCCTTGACTGCGGCTCAGGCCTATCACTCTGGCTCAGGGCCATAATTAGCCATAATAGCCCTCGGCAGCAGGCTATAGTGTTACATTTACCAATCAAAGTCACTTCTTTAACGGCTCATCCTTTGCCTGCAATCATTACATTTGCACAGATGGCCAAGAGCAGGCAATATAACCAGCTTACTCATGCCACGTATGCTCTTTACACCCCACAAGGAGCATAAACCACTATATAAATACCAATACAACCTAAAGGCCAGGGTATAAACTGGCAGTAACAATCTTTAATGCTTTCAATTAACACTGCACCAGTAGCAGGAGTTACATTAGCATTGTCTTTCTCTGTCCAGGGCAGGCTCTCCAAGACAAAGGCCCTCATTCTGACCTTGGCGGGCGGCGGAGGCCGCCCGCCAAAGTCCCGCCGTCAGGTTACCGTTCCGCGGTCGAAAGACCGCGGCGGTAATTCTGACTTTCCCGCTGGGCTGGCGGGCGGTCGCCTTCAGACCGCCCGCCAGCCCAGCGGGAAAGAGGCTTCCACGATGAAGCCGGCTCGGAATCGAGCAGGCGGAGTGGAAGCTGTGCGACGGGTGCAGTTGCACCCGTCGCGTATTTCACTGTCTGCGCAGCAGACAGTGAAATACATTTAGGGGCCCTCTTACGGGGGCCCCTGCAATGCCCATGCCAGTGGCATGGGCACTGCAGGGGCCCCCAGGGGCCCCGCGACCCCCCCTACCGCCATCCGGATCCCGGCGGTCGGACCGCCGGGATCTGGATGGCGGTAGGGGGGGTCGGAATCCCCTCGGCGGCGCAGCTTGGAGGATTCAATGGGGCGGCGGTACACTGGCGGGAGCCCGCCAGTGTTGCCGGTCCGACCGCGGCTTTACCGCCGCGGTCGGAATCCCCATTGGAGCACCGCCGGCCTGTCGGCGGTGCTCCCGCGGTCCTCCGCCCTGGCGGTCTTTGACCGCCAGGGTCAGAATGACCGCCAAAGTGTTTTACCTGGGGAGCTCATAGTGATGTAATTTCAATAAGATCATAGGTGTAACAGGAGTGATGTTACAAGCCCTTTGACCCCTCAGTGACCTCACAGAAAGTGGCATCTCAACAGAGACGTTTTAAGGCCCCCTGATAGAGCTAGCTCTGTTCTGCAGAGAGCCTTGGTCTGATGTCCTCGAATCATTCTTAAACAGATTGTTTTAAATATCACATTCCTCTTTTTTTAATTTGGGTGATGTGTTATTTTGCAGAGAAATGTTCATATTGTTCAACACCATCCAACATTGATAAACAAAGTTTCTATTAGATCAAAACAGTACCTCACATATAAAAAAAAAGACAGAGGTCACAAAGATTATTTGCAATAATATGAGTGTGCTGCTGTTGTATTGTAATATTGAAAACAGGGCACTGCCCCTGAATATTAGATGTAAACACATTTAGAATTTGGACGGTGAGTCTTTCCATTGTCAGTGACCTGGCCAACAAGGGCATGAAAGAACTGAACTTGGAAAGGTGTTCTGAATAGGGGCCCCCAAATTATTTTTGGTCCAGGGCCACTGAAACCCTTAAGAAATTCAAGACCTTTGACACTGATGCTGATCCACTGTATTTTGTAAACAATCTTTATTGGAAAAACAAAGCTGTGAAAGGGTAATAAACAGTGATTGGCATCATATTTAAATAACCAACAGCTAGAATTTGACAAGTGTAAGCATGTGATCACTCCTAAATGATCAGTACAACATGTTTCTTTAACTTTTCCCCTTACCTTTCTTTTTGGCCTCTTTTAATATTCTCTTTCATTTATGTAAGGTAGACGTCGCTAGACGCATTTCCATATTTTACATGTCATATTTATTAAACATATGTAATATATAGCTACTACACGTGTCTTAATATTTTGTATTTTGCACCTTCCTTTCAATATTTCATCTTTAATTTGTGCTTCGTTCGTTTTTAAATTCACTACGATTTCTATTATTCTCGTATTCTTCCTGGTGCTGTTGCTTCCTGAAAACTTAAATAGAAATGTAAAACTTTCACAAAAGCTCAATGGTTGGATTGGGTACATCAAGGGGTATGTAAAGCAGTGGGAAGGGCTGCAAGCATCAACTTGCTTCCACTAGGTCTCCTCTAAATACAGGAAGAGACACTACGCTGTGTGTCTGACAGCATGGCAGTGGCCGAGGGGCTAGTTTTTTAAAGTTTTTTAAAAATAAAATGTGGGTTGATTGCATGGTCAGGGCTGGCTGGTCTCCTAATAGTCATGGCCCTCCCTACTGCCCTCAAAGCTGAAGCAGATGAGCGGAGGGGGGGAGGGGCTGCAGCTGCTCTGCCAGGGGAAGAAGGCTGGAGGCTGGCACACACATGCGCACACAAGAATAAACTCTCACACACACATGCGCAACACACACCTTGGGCAATGTGAGCCCACTGATGAGTGTTAAAGAGCCACATTTGCCACTGCGTTACCCAAGAAGTAAAGTCCAGTCCAGTTTTGCACAATGTTATTATTGGTCCAATGTGCATTTAAATGCACCACATGCCACAAATGTTCCTGAAATGTGCCACGCTGGCAGTATCAACGCAGACCTACATTTACTAACTCTTTGCAGCGGATTGGTGTCAGGTAAGTAACAAGATCTGGCACAAAGTGTAGAATTAGGATTTACTTACGAGAAGACCTAGAGTAAGGCAAAGTAGCGCTGTGTGCTACTTTGTATCATGGGAACATTCTATGGGTGGTACACCCGTGCTCCTAGAAACCACCCATGGTTTTGGACACAGGTCCTAGCTAGTACAAGAGGTAGATGGTGGTTTGCACTAAAAATCTATGCCTGCTCAAAACAGGTTAGATTCGAATAAAGTTTTATTTTCTCTGATAATTTCTTCCTTAGAGAGGTGTTTTAAATATAGTAAATGTGTCTAGGAATGGTATTTTGCACTGGAAGGGTTATCATGCACACACATTCACACTTTATTGCATGGGTATGGGTATGTTCAAGGGATTCAAAGTGCACCAGAGCAGGGGGAGAGTGAAACAGTGTAATAATGTAGGAGATAATAAGCTGCTCCATTTCACACAACGCAGTGCAACTGCATTGCAGGAAAAATGTGTACATTTGGCCCATAGTCTGTTGGAACAAGTCACAAATCATGATATGTGAATGTAGGCCCATTTTCCTACAATGAAAGGGCATGGTGTATTTTTTGCCCGAGTCTGACCCTGAAGGATGCATGAGTCTGTGCTCCTGTAGTTTTGTGGTTTTGTTTGCCTTCCAGCCCATGCAGCAGAGATCACATGGGTTGTTTTGTACATGGAATCATCCCCACATCATGAATATATATATATAGATAGATAGATAGATAGATAGATAGATAGATAGATAGATAGATAGATAGATAGATAGATAGATAGATAAATAGATAGACTGATTTTCTGATTGAAACCCAACCTCAATGTGCCAGGCGAGCACAATCCGCCTCCTGATCAGTGGGCTATTTTCATGCTTCTTGTGAATAAGAGCTGAAATCAGACCGCAATTACAGTTTATTTTCTGCCCCTTTCACCGCGCAGAACAGGGGGATGCAATTGACTTTGACACTAATTGTGAAGTGGTGTTATTAACTAGAAGGAAGCGCAAAGAATTCCCATGCTCATTGGCTGAATGCAGAATGTGTCTTCTGACAGAGAACCTCTCCTGCTGCCTGCCCCTAGTGTCAACCTTAGCGCCCCTTAAACATGAGGGTACGACCTCCTCGCAAATGCGCAGAAGCTTCAGGTGGGGGCCATTCTAAAAATATTTTTAAATCTGGCTTGGACACAGCTGTGGTGCCAGGCAACGTATGCAAATAATCATAAACAAAAATACACACACAGTTGCTTACCTGGAGTGGCTTTGGGTCAGCCCTTTTCATCCCTTGGTCTTTTCAACTGACATTCACATTTTTCTTCTTCTCACAACATCAATCAGCATGGGGCAGTAGGTCAGTCACTACAGCCATTGGCTTTCCTGCACAGTTGCAGCATTTTGCCTAATCACATACATATCTCCATTTCTGCTTAAATATAGGTGCCTTTATTAGCAGGGCTGGTGGGAGAATACTTTACTTTGCCAATGCTTTTTTTTTTCAAATTATCCTTTTTTTTGGTCATCCTCATATTTTTTAACTATATCCACAACTTACCGTAGTTGAAACCCAATATTACCATTCGTTCGTCAAACGCATGTGTGCTTTACATAAAAAATAAAGAGTGTTTCCACACCTCTTCCAAATCCATCTGCCCGCTATGAGGTACCAGTATTGTGCTATTAAAAATATATCCAATGTTATTGTTTTAAATTTGAAATTTCCATTGCAATCCCGTTGATAATACATTTTGGCAATATCACATAGTCTAGTCTTTTTTTGCTTCTTTTCATTTTTGCAGACAATATTACAGTAAAAAAATAATTTGTGGAGCTGCTGAACCCCTTGCCAGCATGAAAAATAAAAATTGGGTGAAAAGCAACAATATTTTGGCCTTACAAAGCACACTTTGCCATATCAGGCTTTAGGAGTGAATGAAACCACCTTGTGTAGATGTGCCCTTGTAAAAGAGCAAAATGCTATCACCCACAGTGATGTTAGTCAGTGGCTGAGACGGGCTGACCTCCTGCCCCACGCTCTATTCTGTAGTGGGCAGAAGCAAATGTGAATAACACAACAACAGGCCAAAAGATGAAGAGGGCTGTCGTAAAGCCTCTAAACGTATATTATACATATACATTTAGTGAAATCATAAGGTCTTTGCTGACATTAGTAGTAAAAATAACCACTGCATCAACTTGCCGAGGCAGAATTATTGGCTTTACCAATACTTGTTTTGAGAGCATGCTCCTCAGTCGTACAGTGTAATTGCATCCAACGGCGTTAGGACCGCTTGCAAACTCCAAGCCTGGGAGAAAGACAGCCTAAGAACGGGACTGCATTTCTTGAATGGGTTTGTGGTCTTTCAGCCACCGTTATTAAAATACAGTCAGGATGTAGGATACTCTCATTGAAAATGTATGAGACTATTTACAAGTTATGAATTACTGAACAGATTACAAGCATTTGCCTCACTGGATTATACTATTCAGTGGCTTCACAAACCCAGTCATAACCTTCACAGCTTATCTAAAGGATCCATTCACTGTAATCTTTTAAATGTCAATCAGGCCTAGCTCTGGAACTCTGCGTCTGAGAGAGCCCTAAAGAAACAAGCATTGGTAAAGCCACTAGGTTTCGCCTTTGCAAGATCTATTGGATGTGCCAAATGTTGTTTAAACATGTTACACCGCAGCACAGCTGAAAGTTTAAAAAAAAGTGCTATGACACAGCCATCACTAGCCACATTACAGTGTTCTTTTTTCCTTTAACATGTTGCACAGCAGCTCAAGCTGGTGATCAAGATATAGAAAACCAGCACAGAAGGGTTAAGCAACACAAGGGAGGAGGGAAACAAAAGAGACAGCATTGGGAGGTATGAGAGCAAAACTGACAGCAGGGGTAGGGGCAAAAGGGACAGGGTGGAGGTAAATGGATGAGGTTGTGGGAGAAAACAGCTTGCGGGTGGTGGGGTCAAAATCAGCAGTGGAATGGTGGTGGGTACAACAGTCAGCAGGGGACGGGGGAAACAGAAAGCAGGGGGTGGGGAGAATTCATAGAGTGCCATGAACTTTATAAGAGTGCATGACCAAAAGTAAAAAGAAAGTAGCCGGAGCATCACATAGCTGGTGGAAGGACAATGGCCGCAAACAGGAAGCTGTGTTGGGTCCATTCTCCACATCATGAATAGAAGACTGCATGAGGAGGTGAGTAGCTCGCAGGAGCAGGAGGCTTGACCAGCAAGGAACCTGAGTTAAGTGGAAGCCAACCAACTGGTAGGTATTGGCAGCAGTGGGCGGGCTCTAAGCCTGTTTTAGAGCTTTCACTGAATCACTGACAATAGCTGACATGCACTTTGTAGGCAAATCCTAAACATTAAATGGTTTAGAGACAGATACTGGTTTATTCAATGCACAATTGTGCCTAATTTAGTTAAGTCTAAGAAGCAAACGTTTTCCACTTATGACAATGTTGGTTCTAATGAATAATGTGACTACTACAGATTATTTAGATTTGAAATAGCCCCTTTTCCATGCTCCACTAAACTTTTTTCACTCTGTCAGAGTTCAAAGTACTGTAGTGGTAATTGCAGAGCTGTGCCTAGCATCTAATTTGCTTTATGCCCACTGGCCATCAATGCAAGTCATGCCCAGTGGAAAATGCAAGTAGGGGTACTGGGCATAGAGCATAATCATTCCCTAAGCCAGACAGCTGCAGAACAAAGTCAAATAGGAAAATTCAGCATATGGTCTATTTAACAAAAATGTCTTAGGGCTGTGTGTGTATAAATATTTTACATGTTTGTCTGGTTTTAGTGCATAACATGGATTACTATAAAAAGCCATAGTTCACAGCTAACTATGACATGTTTCCCAAATTTTGAAGAAATTACATCATGACATTTTAATGTCAATGGCTTGCAAAAGCAAAGGTACTTTCCATTATGCATTGAATATCCAGCCCTAATAGTGCCATGGCCAATGTGACACCTTCCACCATAAATGCAGAAGATGGAAAGTGATGTGTGAGCATCTTCTGTAAAATAGAAGCCCATCAAGCCGAAGCAAAGGTCCTTCAGTGAGCCCCAGAGGTGGAAGCCTGCAGATGGTGAAGGTGCTTCATGATAAGGAGCTTCAGGGAGACAATAGCAGCTTTGAACATACTCAAGGGAGAAGGTACTACTCCACCAATTTGAGGAGTGTTCTTCCTACATTGACCTGGAAGGTCGCCAGAGGTGAGCCAAGAGGTAAATCTTGCTCATGGATAGAAACCATACAACTTCCAGTTGCAAGTTTGCATCAGAATCAGTTGTATTACATTAATGCTTGGTTGCCCGTTATGTGGCTGAAGCAGGGGCTTAATGCAGGCCACTGCGGCCCCTGCAATGCAGGGGTGGCCCCAACCATTCTGTGGGCCCTCAGATCTTTAGGTGGCCACGTTCAGCCAAAGGCCTATTAATATATGTGACATATTGGACACTCTGTGCCCCTCATCGCATTCTGCAGGGGGTCCCAACATTTTGCATTATGCCACAGGGCTCAAGTGACAAAATTTGTGGTCTTTGTGCAGTTGCCAGGGGTGACACCTTCATCCAAACATATCTTCCAAAATGGTTGGATCCTGCTTGGCAAACAGAATGGAGAGCCCAAGGTAGGAACATTGTTGGAATATAAGCATCTCCTTTCAAGCAGTGCGAGTTTGATGATGTTAGGATGGCTTGGAAGTCAGTGGGCGAATCTGGTGTTGCTGTGAGTGTCACTTGTGATTCTGCAGCTCTCCATTAAGCAGCAGTCACATGAATCTAATCTACACAAAAGCCTTGAGCCAGACCAGTGTGGAATGCACACAATACAAACATTTGGCATGCTCACACATAAATATAAGTGCATTGGACCTTTTTCTTGTGCTTTCCTGACTACAGTTCATCCGTACCTTTAAACAGCCACACTCGATTAGAATACTGGTTAAGAGTAGCTGCATCATGCCACAATAACACATGGTAGAGACTGATTACAAAGCAGTGCTTAATTTGAGCCAGAGTTCTCCAGGCTCACCAAGTAGCACGTATCAACAACAGCACTTATGACACTTTGCCACATAGTGGTGCTGTTTGTTTAAATTAGACATGAACACAACAATGTTTTTTATTATTTCAATATACATTACAAATGACAAATACTTGCTGCCCAAGCAATTCTTATAGCTTGGGGGGTCAGGAATAGTCTGAATTGTCACAATTGAAGGGTGTGATGGTTAGTTGTTGTGCTGATTCTGTTTTTGGCGGCGCTGGCAGTGGTAATCGGTGGTGCAAGCAGCACTGGCTTCCTGACGAGGGGATTGGCACTTATTTTATTTTTAAAATGAAGCACTGTGTTGAACTTAAGGAGGCCAAGTTTTTTTTAAAGCACCCTTTAAAAACCTAGCATATAATAATATACAGATGATGCAGGCCATAATGATATACATTAAAATTACAACTAAGCCTAAAGAAGGTTCTGGAGGAAAAAGGATTAAGAGAGACAAGGACATGTTAAGGATTTCTGCTTGAAACACTTTGCCTTCCTAGCCTGGTGGTGAATAATGTTGAGAACTGGCGACATATCTTGGGCATAAATATGTTGAGTTGAGACTGGTCATGCATTTTCAATTTGACTATGGATCGCATACATTTCAGATGGGGATATATTTGTTAATGTTGCAACCTTGAAAAAAACTGAACATATTATAATGGCCCTAAAGCCCTCTTAAGCACATGATCAGTCCAACTGGCGCTTTGGGGTGCAGCTACCCATGGTGGTCCTCCGTACTAGCACTTCTATTTGTACCTTTGAAATTTATTGAGCCTTTGAAGGATCATGTGAAAATCCTCTAAATAATGAGGTCTGATATCTAACACTCTGTCCCCCATCTTCAAATTCCTAATGGAAACTGGGAGAAATTCTGCTGTCCCTGAAAGTGAATGTTTGGACTTGAGACCCTACTGATCACCAGTCTGATATTAATTGCATTCTCCATTGATCAATGCTTGGCTGCTTCACTGTTCGCTGTGAAGCTGAAGTCACATGAACATTCTGAGCTCTTGGAGTCATTTCTTGACATGGAATACATGCTGCATGTATGCGGCTAGCAAGAACCAGAGAACATATATAGGACTTAGAACATTAAAACATAAGAGCCTGACCTAAAGAGAAAAGCAAAAAGAGGAAAAGGAAGAGAATGAAAGTGGAACAGTGACAGAGACTATAGGGATGAAAAACATGCATGAGAGAAGCAATGCTGGCCACGGGCAAGTAAGAAAAACTTCGAACCCCGTGCTTATTTTATTTTTTTCTTCACAAATTAAGCACTGTTCACAATTCGCTTTTTATGAGCTTAACTGACTATGTGGGGGTTTGGAAGGAGGACCACTGAGTGAGAGACCCAAAGAGCGGACTGTGCGCTATAATTACACAAAAGCACAATGGATTGTGGATCTTTTCAACAAAGAATGCATGAGTGCTGCACGAGTGGTTTCACGGCTTTGCACATGTATTTGACACAAAGCATCACATAGGTTAAGGAGGAGAGGACTGGGGAGGGGCGAATAAAGTAATTACATTTTTAAGGCACTCACAATTTAACCCCGGTGATGGACTACGCTTTTTATTGAAACAGGTAATACTGTTCCCTACTGAATGCATTTGTTGTACGTCTGTTAAAAGCACCGGGTGCTGAGGGTACAGTCTCTGCAGGGCTGAGGGAAATGCTGCCATTAGCTATTGGAGTGTGATGTGTTCATGGAAGTATGAGTGTACACATTACCTCCGCCAGGAGATTTCTAAAATTCTGATACTCCGCAGCGGCCCAGAACTGGGGGAACCGTATAGCGCTCTTGCTTATGGTGAAGAACAGATGCATTGCCAAATGCACTGGAGTCCGCACTTCAGTGGTCCCCCCCAGCCCACGCTCGAGCAGGCGGTGCCCCAAAGGGCACAGACTGTCCTTCTAATATTATCTTATGGTGCATTGGAAAAGGGCCCAGAGTAAGGCCCGAGGGAAGTTTCCAAAACTGTGCATGAAACATGTAGATATGTCCAGTGCTTGAAATGGAAAAATGGCTTATTTCTGAGAAGTGTACTCTCCAATTAAAAGTATTACGTTTTTCTTGAGAATTGCAGGTACTCTCCCTCTAAAAATAAAAAAGTGTTGGTACTCTGTACCGGCCAGTACCGGCCCATTTAAATAACCGAGTATGTCTGTTCTCAGTGATTCAACGTTTCTTGGATTGTAAAGTGTGTTCTTTCATGCAGCTTGGAGGGAATAGTTTTTTTAAAATATTTATAGCTGTCTTGAAAAACAGTTATCAACGATATGTGTCGTGAAATTTTAAAGGAGATCTTGCTTTCATTTTTACTGACACCTCGGTTTAAACGAGATAGTTTAACAAAGGGCGATGAGTTATCAATTGAACCAGAAACAACACCCCTCTTCATGGTTGGGAGCAGGTCTGGCCTGGGTCACTAATACCATGCGAGCCCTTCTTCAACATAAAAGCAATATCCTGGGACACCTCTCTGGTCGATGAAGTGTGCGGCATCAGTCTCACTGGGGTTCAATGTCGCACTGAATATCCTTTAAAACGTATTTGATTTGCAATCAAATAAAAGCCTTGGTTATTCTTTCTCATCTTAGCTTAGACTTCGAGCACCCGGCTATTCCTCCTTCTTTCTCTCATTTAATGAAAAACGAATATTTACTTGTCTATGAAGGTGCCTGAAGACAATGCATATTTTTTAAATGACCCCTGTCAAATAATTGGCGTGATCTCCAGAATCTGCCAGTCTTCGGACTCACGGAAAGCTAGGGCCTTGCTTAAATTCACTCCAACATAGCCTGTGCCTTGCCTACCAATGGGCTCATCCCACTAGCTTCAGCTTCTTCCATTGGTTTGTACAAGTCTGTCCCTGCTCTATGAAACAGAGCTGTCACTTCGGAGGGGCCCTGTGTAGCCACGTGTGAGGCCCAGAGGTCTCTAGTCAGATAATCTATGGGGCTCCACGTAGATGGGATCCAGGTCAGACACTTCCTGTAACCCCAGAGATCAGGGGGCGGAGGGGTCTTTATTGCACATGCCCAGCACTCATACTGAAATCTATTATTATCAGGGCCGCCGGGTTTTATGGTATTTACGTTTTTAAACATGTTCCTCTGTATTTATCCATATTTACTTTGGGTAGGTTTATCAGAACTTATCCACATTTATTCTGGGTTTTATGACTGGTAAATGTTCACTCAGGCTTTGATACCTTTCCAGTATTAGCACATCACAAAGCCAAATGTAATATAACAACACACTAAAATAAAAAAAACTGCATTAGAACACAAACAATGTGTTGCTATTGAGTTACTTAAGGAAAAAGCTTCTTGTTTTTAGACTCCCTATGCTATCACTAAGCACAGCTACTGGCCTGGAATTCACGAATGATAGAATAGACACTCAAAAGAAGCCCAATTGCCTGTATTGTTCTGCTTTTTAAAAAGAAATACAAATATGGAAACACTATTTTTTTGTCTGTATTTATCTTCTAAAATAAGTAAAATGATAAAACTAGGAGCCTTAATAATTATTTATAGATTTTGAAGCAAAGCTGGCCTATCTTTAGTAATGACAAAGCAGCTAACTCGCCCACTAGATGGCGCCAGACAGTGGATCTGCCATGTTTTTTACCTACACAACATATTTTTAGGTCAAGCACACCAGCGCGGCAGCGCTGCTTTTCCAACATGTTGGTATGTATCTGGGGTTTTTAACCACGCCCACTGCATGCCCATCACTCGTTCATGGGCTTGCATTTCAAAAATACTTTGTTATCATTAGTAAATGCTTTCAATTTGTCCCTCCCTTGAGGTGCTTTTGTTACCGCCTTCGCCATTGACCTTGTTACATAGATAATTGCACTTTTGCAGATAACTTTGACTGGGAGCGAACTTCTTTTTCCTTTTGTGTTTCTCGTTTGCACTCACGTTCATGGCGGCTGTGGACCTTTAAATCGGCTCGCTTATGTCAACTGTTTTACTTTTTTTTTTCAGTTTGTGTGGCAAGAAAAGTCCAGTTAGGAATTTACAACACTAATAGCTCCAACTCGAGCAAATACGAGACTCATTGCATTGCAAATGCTTGTTAAACTTTGAAATAAGACCTCACCCTATGAATGGTCCCACTTCAATTTGAAGGCCCAAAAACCCGACAAGAACTTCTGACATGCCTGCCTTTTTGGCCTGTAACGCATCATGAAAATGCATGACTTTTGTAATTGGGTTTTCTGCATGGCCTCAGGTTAATTTTTCATCTGCACTCACAACTTGGAACCTTCACCACACAATCTACTAACCACTCACACAAGCGCCAGCTTGCAACTGACCGGACAAGACATGCAGGCGTCAGCCTGTAACTAACAGGACAAACCACATGTACAGTAACAGCATCTGCGGCTAAAACTCACACAAAGAACCGCCAGTTTTATGGTATTACAATTTTCCTGTCTCCAGTAAGTGAAACGTCTCAATTGGGCAGCATCAAAAGAATTTGACTAGATCATGACATCACAGCCCGAAGCCCTCAAGTTTCCTAGGTCTGTGCTCGAGTAGCTCTTTCACTGTAGGTTTTCCACTTTGTATTTTTGGACTTATAGTCTATCTTAGCCCATTGTAAATCTGCACTACAAGTCCCAGGTTGCAAAGTGAAAACCTATGTTTATTAGGTATCTCATTCACAGTGGTGTAACAAACGCCCCCGTGGGTGAGCCCCTCCACCCAGCCATGGCTCACTGCGTGCTAAAGGAGAGAAGTGGGTGGGTGAGGGGAGACAAAAAACATTTAATTTAAAAAAAACTTACCTGCTCCGCTGCCGCGCCGTTCCTCTTTCCAGGCTCCCAGCCTGCCCTGCAGCCAATCCTGATGCTG
This sequence comes from Pleurodeles waltl, assembly GCF_031143425.1. Taxonomy (NCBI): domain Eukaryota; kingdom Metazoa; phylum Chordata; class Amphibia; order Caudata; family Salamandridae; genus Pleurodeles; species Pleurodeles waltl. Next base: position 148,394,775 of record NC_090446.1, read on the forward strand.
CTCAGAGCAGTGTTAGGATTGGCTGGAGCACCCAGCCAGGCAGACTGGGAGCCTGTGCCTCTTCTCTCCAGCCTGGCAACACAGGGTCGGGCTGGAGAGAGCACAGTGCACATGTGTGTCTGGCCGCTGAAGACAGCCGGGCAAACACATTTGCACTAAGGGGATTGCACAGTGCACTCCCCTCATCCCCGTCAACCCCCATTAACAACAAAACGATAATCAACATGGTTTATTATTAGTCTGTTGTTAAATGCTTGCAGCTACTGCTGCTCACAGGGGCTGACACTCCTCCGCCATAGTGGAGGAGCCGCCGCTCCCCCCACCCGAACTCCAGGGTCCCCTGAGCACAGTACACTGTGCACAGGTGGCAGGCCCCTGACTGGGTCCAGGGTGGAGAGGTCCTCTCCAGGGACATCACAGGGGGGACCCCTCAAGTGTCGTTACGCCACTGCTCATTAATGGAATTGGAATTCTGGTGGCTCTGGCACCTCCTTCGCTAGCTGTTCTCATCAGCATGGTCCGCGCTACCCTCTGCCCACCCCATTTCCCCTTGCAGATTTCGAAGCTGGGAAAAAGGGTGTCAAAAGGTGTAACAGAGCCACTTTCTTATCAGCGTAGCCTAGATTCTAAAATTGTATCGAAGAGTACTGTAGCTGGGGCTCATGATCTTCATCATTGCTTCTGAAGATTACAGCACCAGGGTCTACTTTCGAAGTGCTCACATGTATCTGACAGACACCCATCGCACAGTTTTGCTGACACCATGTCTTAGATTTACACAGAAGTCACGCAGCGCAGGGTTGGAAGTAAAGTTGCTGTGCTACTCTGCATGAACGGGAGGGAGATGAACAGCGTCATATTGACTAAGACGTGGCGCTGTTCTGTTCTCGACCTGCGCAGGCGCTCTTCTGGCACCATAGTGCAAGGCTGTCTGTGTTATGGGAAGCTGAAGCGGACCTCCAGTACAAAAACTATGCCTTAGGACGTTTCCCACTTTGTATGCATGTGTACAATGCAGCACAGATGGAATGAAGGGAAAACAAGGAGAAGTGAAAACATTTCTCTTCTCTTAAGGAAACACGGGATGTTAGCGCAGATTCCTGTCTACTATTCTTTGCAGATAGGGATTTGCATGAAAACCTATGATTGGTTACATAGGAACACCCATGCTCCACACAGAGAATGTCCCTTTGACGCAAATTTAGACAAGGGAGTACACTGCACAGCTTTGTGTTTACGTGTATTACAATCTAAGGCAAATCGCCATTTGTTTTAGATTTTAAATCCCACCACAAGACTTTGCATCAGGTTAGGATTAAAAAAAAGTAAGGCTAACCTTATGCAAAATGTTTGTAAATATGGGCACATATTATTGGGGTTATGGTATAGTTACAACTAGGTTATAAAAGAGGTTTATTTGTGTCAGTTCTCAATGGTGGCTCCGAGATGTCTTTCCGAATATTGACCATTTTTTGTCCTTAAATTAAAAACAGCTTCATTTCAGGATGCCTGGTGCCAACCACTACAGTGAGGTCCTCTCTGGTCAGAGCCTAGAGATCTGCTAAAGATTTGATCATTGTTCCTAACTGATTTGCTTTTTCGGAAATGTTGGTGGCCTGATGATCCTTGCTGGAGGTGGTTCACAATAGTTCCAGTCTTGCTCATAAACATTATATGCCCTTAGGTGGCTCTAGCTAGAGTACTTCCTGTCCAAGGAGTAAAGAGGATCCATTTTAAATTATCGACACTAGTGTGAAAACTGTTGATTTATAGGAAGACAAGCCTGTCCTCCTGTAGTGGAAGGCAGGGAGAAAATTCTCAGCTTTCAGAGGTATCGCTGTTCAGGGCTGGATTGGGAACCCAAAGCAGCCATGGCAATATTGTCAGACCAACCCCTGTGTCACTAGGGGTGTAGGGTGAGGGTGGCTGCAAGTGCGAAGCACTGTTGCTTTTCTTACAGCTGCAAAACCGGCCCCAGTAACAAAACCAGCCTCACCGTTCTTCTCCTGGGGAAATGCCCAATGCCCACTGTAGTCAGTCTGGCCCTGTCTCTGTAGCTGTCCAGAGTACGAGAGGTGGAGGAGGGGCGGACTGTTACCCATCACTGTTTTCACCACATCTCACAGAGATCTACCTCACAGGTCATCTGCATGAAGACCACCTGGATTACATTTAAACACTTGCTACTAAATGGTGGTCACATTCAAGTACTCACTATCCAGAGTCCTTAAAGGGGCATTTGCTTTTTATGGTACCTCCTGGTTGCATCCCCTCCTTCTACAATCAGGCGTGTCAGGGGTTTTTGCATGGCCCTGGCAAAAACCTTATCTGGGGCCACTCTGGGTGTCTAATTCTAAATAAAAAACAGAATTTCCTCTGGGAAAGAAGAAAACATAGCTGCTCCAGTATCTGGCGTTATCTAATGCTAGAACATGTTAAATACCACAACATTAATAAACAGTGCAGGCTTACTTTAAAGTCTATTTATAGGTAGGAGGTGGGAGCCGTGAAAAGCACTGGGCCTTGTGCAAAATGCCAGCTTTACCCCTCCACTCCCATGACAGCCCTGTCTACACTGCAGGCGTGTTGTAATCTTTATTGGTTCCGTAATGTCCCCACAGCCCCAGTAAAGATGGCAGCACGATGAGGCCGCTTCACGATTTCATGCTAGAGCACAAAATGGCCACTGCATCAAGACCATCCTCTCCATTTCCAAAACGTATAGCAGTGGACAGGATCTACAGCCCTCGAAAAGCGGTAAGGAATGTACCTTCAGGGCTGCCTTCTCTACCCTGCTTTGTCTCCACCAGAGGGAGAAGTCCTGAAGGAGGCTCACCCAGACTTCAGATGGAGCAAGGAAACCTGCTGGGGCCAGTTCACCTCGCTCTTTTGTCCAGGTGTCCTCCAAACCTCATCATTCCTAAAAAAAAACGTGGAGTAATGGTGCAGTGACGCTCAACAGGCACCCCCCCTCCCACCACCACCACAACATCCGGTCCTCGTAAGATGAACAGTGCGCATGTCCGTTCTCTCCCCTCCACGCCAAGATTCTGCAGGAAGTATGGTGACTGAGCTGCCAGCACAGCGCTCCAGGAATGGAGTTTAGCTTCCGACCAAAAATTGCCCTAAGGCATTTGGTATTTTCCTAGAAATCAACTGAATGAGCGCATTGTATGACCAAGGTTCAGGGAATTACTTGGTGTATGTGTATTCCATTACAATGATTTATTGCGTGGGATGCGTGGTGATTCAACTGATATGTAAACACGATTTATAAAAAAAATATTTGAGAGGAGAAGGTTATATGAAAATAGGTGAAATTGTTCTGTTGTTTGTTTAGAAGATATACATGGAAAAAGCACTTTAAGAAAGCATCAAACAACATCCATTTATTAATGTGCATAGCTACTGAGTGGCCCATGTCTGTTATTACACCTGATGCCAGTTCTGGCTGGTTAACCACATGAAAGTTGCATTCAGGTACATTTAATTTTTCTTTGACAATCATAAATCCAGGCTTTAAACACCTAGCAGACACAATACTGATTGTCAGTGTGTTTGACTGTGTCTACTGGGATCCTGATAACAAGGACCCCAGTAGTTATGTTCCCTCCCTTAAATTTAGTTGTTGGTTAAAGTTAACTCTGTATTTCATCCACAATTGGCACACTGGTGCCCCATTATAAGTCCCTAGTATATGGTACCTAGGTACCCAGGGCACTGACGGTTCCAGGGGATGGGCTGCAGCATATATTGTTAGCCTATGCAAAGGCTTCTGCAGGACTGTCATTGCACCTTGCGTGAAAAGGTGCAAGCACCCTTTCACTGTCATTTTTTGCTACACTAGGTTACTTATAAGTCACCCCTAGGGTAGGCCTATTAGCCCAGAGGACAGGGTGCACAGTACCTGTGTGTGGGGGCAGCCCTGCACTAGCAGAGGTGCCCCCACGAACTCCAGGCCAATTTTCTTGGGCTTCGTGAGTGCTGGGACGCCATTTTACGTGTGTACTGGAAATAGGTCACAACCTATGTCCAGCTCCATAATGGTAACTCCGAACATAGGCATGTTTGGTATCAAAAATGTTGGAATCATATCCCAAGGCTTTTGCAAGCATTGGTTGTATGATTCCGTACACTCTGGGGGCTCCTTATGTGGTACTGAAAATTCTGGACCCGTGTTATAAACATCGTCGTATCACAACGATTTTGGTATCAGCAGACCGAGAATGATTAGAATAGTATGCACAAGCATTGTATTCATATTCGGGTAACGAAATCACCCGAATATCAGAGTTTCCGTCCTGAACCCTCGTGTTCCATTTAAACGACAGCCATTTTGTGATTGCCCTCACATAGGCCAATGTCTAATGCTGAAAACGAGTCTGAAGGACACGTACACCTTTGCTGACTCCTCTGTGACCTGGGCAAGCTGACTCCACTGCCTGAAGCCAAACCTGTTCGGCCAGTTTCTTTCCCAGTGGCCGAATGAGATTAGTATCAAGGCACAACACATCATAAACCTTTCATCAGACACAAACCATGCCTAATCTTACACACACCTGTCTCTGTTTCTTCTTTATGACTTGCTTTACAAGGAGGAGGTGCCCGTTTATATTGGGGGTCCGTCGATATCTGATGAAAGTACTAAGCCTTGCCGGGTAATTGATTGAGGGCTGGACAAACTGAAATATGGGCTTGTCATCATAAACCAGCTATTTCTTTGTAGTGAAAATATGTGAATGGTCAACTGTAAAATAAGGAATGTTTGCCTAAAGCATAATATTTTGTATAAAAGAGAAGGTTAGCTTTGCAAAGAGAGCAGTCTCCTGAGAATATACACCGTGTTGTACTTCTAGGATACCTGTTACTGGCTGCAGCCAATAGACAAGTTCTTTGACTTCACCAAGAAGACTCTGTGTTTCTGTAGTCTGAAACAGGAAGGACTCGAAGTCTTAGGGTGTGTTCCCTGGCACCACTGGGTTCTGAAAATCCCAGTACTTCACTTAGAGGACCCCCAGTATTGACATTTCAGCTTTCTGAGGGTTTCCAGGCAGCCCTAGCTGCTACCACCTCCCATACAGGTTTCTGCCCTCCTGTTACTTGAAACGCTCAAGCCCAGGAATGCAGAACAAAGGATTCCCTTTGGAACTAGGTGTTACAGGCTTGAGAGGGGTAGCCTCCCCAAGCTACTGGAAATGCTTTGAAGGCCACAGTTGGTGCCCTCTTTGCATAAACCAGTCTACACTGGCTCAGGGACCCCTAGTCCCTACTCTGGCACTAAACTGGACAAAGAAAAGGGGAGTGACTACTTACCTGTCCATCACCACCCAGGGGTGGTTGTCAGAGCTCCTCCAGAGTGTCCCTGGGTTTTGCTATCTTGGATTCAAGGTTGTCAGGGAACCCTGGGAGCATCTGAGTGGCCAGTGCCAGCAGGTGACGTCAGAGCCTCCCGATAGGTGCTACCTGGTTAGGTGACCAATCCCCCTTTCAGGGCTATTTAGGGTCTCTCCTTTTTGTGGTTCCTCAGATTCGGATTGCAAGACTCCAGCAGGAATCCTCTGCATCCTCTACTTCGACTTCTGACCGAAGAAACTGCATCTGGACTCTTCAGGAACCTACAAGCTGCAACAAAGAAGCAAAATGCCTTCTGCAACATTGTATCTCCAGCTCCTTCCAGCAACTGCAACATTTCCCTGATAGTGCATCCTCTGAGGACAGCCTGTATTCAGCCTGCTTCAGAAGGCAGAAGGAATCTCCCTTGGGGTGAAGGAGTCACTCCCCTGCTTCTCCAGGCACCAACTGCAATGACAACCGGCTGCGTGGATCCTGCATCACGGGTGGTGGACTGAAGTTGTCCTGACGGTCCTCTCTTCCAGCTGTCCAACTTTAGTGGAGGTAAGACTTTGCCTCCCCACGCAAGACAGTAACCCTGTGCACCACATCTTTTGCAGCTGCCGAGGCATGTTGGAATCCTCCCTCCAAGATATTCATGCATCTTGACGCTCCGGACCCCAACACTTTATCCTGTGACGCACAGCTTCCTGAGTGGCTGTTTGGCAGCGTGGGAGCCTTTGTTGTAGTGCTGCATGGGCTTCTTCTGCAACTTTCTTGTCCCCGTCCTTTAGGACTCCTGTGTGCACTGCCTTGTGTTCTATGGGCTCTCTGTGTCACTGAGGGCCCCCCTTTGACGTCCCCTCCTGGGTAGTGTGCACCTGGTCCTTCCTGGTCCCCGGCAGTGCCATTTTGGGCTAACTGCGAACTTTGCATGTGCCAAGGCTTGTTGGCAGACTCTGACGATGTAAACCCTAATGCAACCCTCTATCTGGTGTGGGACATCACTTGCACCCTCCAGGAACCCAACTTCATCTTCCTGGGTGCAGTGCTGACTTTTCTTCTCCACTGGTGGTTCTCCTTTTGCACCTTTATCCGGGTTAGCAGGGGCTCCTGTTCTTCCTGGACTCTTCTGTGCTTCTTGGACTTGGTCCCCTTCTTCCACAGGTCTTCTTGTCCAGAAATCCACTGTTGGTATCTTAAAGTCTCTTCTGGGTTTTGCATAGTTCTTCTTTATGTGTGATATGGGAAACTTACTGTGATTTACTCCTGTTTTCCTGGTCGTTGGGGTGGGTTGTGGTACTTACCTTTGGGCTTTTCTAATACTCCCAGCTCCCCTCTACACACTACACACTACACACTACACTTGCCTAGGTGGGGGACTGACTTTCGCATTCCACTTTCTCAGTGTATGTTTTGTGCTCCCCCTAGGCCCATTTCTAATGTACCTTTATTTTTGTAACACAGAGTGTTTTCTTTCATGTGTGTAAGTACTAAGTGTGACTACAGTGATATTGCATGAGCTTTGCATGTCTCCTAGATAATCATTGGCTGCTCATCCACAGCTACCTCTAGAGAGCCTGGCTTCTAGACACTGCTTACACTACACTAATAAGAGATAACTGGACCTGGTATAAAGTGTAAGTACCATAGGTACCCACAACACACCAGGCCAGACTCCAACATTGAGTAGTTCATCTAGTGCTCATACTTTTTCTATCCTTTTTGATACCGATAGTCTCATGTTAATAGCATTAAAATACTATGAGGCAGATTTAAGAGAAGTGTTGCTGCACCTAGTGCAGCACCACTTTCCTTGCGCCCCCAAGCGCAGCCCTACCACCATGTGTGTGTGCTGTATTTAAAATATGGCGCACCATGGGGCATGATAGGGGGCAATAGTGTCATTTTTTTACTCTGTTGATATACTCTGCAGGAGTAGTGCTAACATTCTGGGGATACTCCTGCAGAATACATAGGGCCCATTATAGATATTGGTATGCCCCCTTTTAACGCCTGCTCTGAGCAGGCATTAAAAGTGCTGAAAAAAATGGCACAAAGAAATCTCTTAGATTTCCTTGCACCATTTTCTCGGCCTCCCTAAGGGGGGAATGCCCCCTTTGTATACATTATGCCTGGTGCAGGGATAATGTGGTGCAAGGGTTTAGAAAGTGGTGCAATGCATGCATTGCGCCAATTTGTAAATATGGCACGGGTTAAATGCCACTTTGTGCTTCCAGTGAACAATATACTGTGTCCCCTGCTGCACATCACCAAGTGCAACCATAATGCACTCAGCCCTGTTCAGTTACATCACCTATGTCTCACCTGATGCACAACATCTGGTGCTCGCCTCATGCACAACACACAGTGCTCCCACAGTGCACAATGACCAATCAACTCATAAGCCTTCTCCACCCAGTGAGGTGAATCACCCAATACCCACATTACACAGATCCCTCAGTGATCCTCTAAGGTGCAGCATCCCTCACATCTGGAGTAACAAAGGCCCCTGCAGCCCAGGTGGTGCGGGGGCCTGAGCTTCATGGGTCCCCCTCAGCACAGTACACTGTGCACGGGCGGCAGGCCCCTGACTGGGTCCAGGGAGTAGGGGGACCCCTCTAGGTACTTTGCAGGGGGGGGGCTCAAGTTTCATTACGCCCCTGCCCCACACCCCCTTGAGGCTCATCATTTGTGTTTCTGTGGTGATATCACTCTATGCTCCTTTGGTGCTCATCACCGTGGTGCAATTCACCCTGTGCAATCTTGTTGTATATTACACGAAGTACTTCTTGATCATCCTGTACTCCGCAGATGATGCTTCACTCCTGCTGAAGAGGCTTACGTGCGGGTTTTGTCACAGGTGCCTACTGTTTTGTTTGTGTGTCTGGAGGTGTGTTGGGCTGTGTAAAAGCTCTATGTGTGCACATGTGCCCATCTGTTGTTTCTCTCTGTATTCATGCACTCAGGCAACAGCCAAAGTATTAGCTTTGTCAATGCTTGTTTTTTAAGAAGACCTTTGTTTCCCAATGTTCAGAGCTGACAGATTCCTGAGCAGATTGTCGCGGCCTCTAGCTGACAGACTGTGTTCCATATAGCTAAGCTCAAAGCCAAATGTTTCTAAAGATGGCAGGCAGGAACTCTTTATTTTGTACCCCAAGCCCTATATCTTCAGATCTGAGTCACTCTTCTTGGAAAACAGCTCAGCAGCACCTGGAAGCCCTTGACAAGCCTCAGCAGTAACGCTAACGAGGCTCGTTGCAAGGCTTCTGTATAAGCGAGATCACTGACATCGGGAGATGTTCTCCTGGTTAAATGACAGCCACACAAATAACCTTTTGTTCCGGTTTCAAGGGCAAAAGGATTACACAGTGGTGCCCTTATGTGAGCTGTGGCAGAGGCAGGAGGCCTGCAGCGGATGGAGAAGCTGAGAAAGTCTGACGAAGAAGGAAGCAACATATTCCTAGAGAGGTGCAGGAAAAGAGCGAGTGGCCCAAAGGATGCTACGAGGGGACATGAAAGTGCACTTTAAGCAGGGTATTAAACCCTACCTGTGACGTGATCACATATCAACTGCAGAGAAAAGGCAGTCCAGTAATCCCTATAGTGTTCATACTCACACCGAGGAGCTGGAAAGGGGTACTCCATGCAAATAGGCTCATCCATAGAATGTTACATTGTACAAAACTGAATGCAAAATTATAGAATACAGATCATCTGACATAAATGTTTTGTCATAAGTGTTGTTTGCAAATATATCTTCCCACTGTGTGTAGATTTCTATAAACCCATCTGTAGGAAGCTGGCCTGGTGTGTGATGGACGCCTATGGTGTTGGCACCTTATACCAGGTCCAGACAAACCCTATTAGTGAATGGAGACAGTGTCTAGGAAGCCAGGGCTCTCTAGAGGTAGCTGCGGACGGGCAGCCAAGACTTATCTAGGAGACATGCAAAGCTTATGCAATACCACAAGTCACACAGTAACTTATCACACATGAAAGGAGCCACGCAGTGTTACAAAAATAAAGGTAGTTTATTATAGTAGCACTACACTAGATTACTTATAAGCAGTCCTCCAAACTGGAGGTAAGTATACACTATGGGGGTCATTCTGACCCTGGCGGCCGGTGACCGCCAGGGTCACCGACCACGGGAGCACCGCCAACAGGCTGGCGGTGCTCCCGAGGGCATTCTGACCGCGGCGGTTCAGCCGCGGTCAGAAAGGGTAAACCGGCGGTCTCCCGCCGGTTTACCGCTGCCCCAGTGAATCCTCCATGGCGGCGGAGCGCGCTCCTCCGCCATGAGGATTCAGACACCCCCTACCGCCATCCTGTTCATGGGGGGAAACCCGCCATGAACAGGATGGCGGTAGGGGGTGCCGCGGGGCCCCTGGGGGCCCCTGCAGTGCCCATGCCAATGGCATGGGCACTGCACGGGCCCCCGTAAGAGGGCCCCAAAAAGTATTTCAGTGTCTGCTTTGCAGACACTGAAATACGCGACGGGTGCAACAGCACCCGTCGCACCCCTGCAACTACGCCGGCTCAATTCTGAGCCGGCGTCCTCGTTGCAGGGGCATTTCCTCTGGGCCGGCGGGCGCTCTTTTGGAGAGCGCCCGCCGGCCCAGAGGAAATGTTTGAATGGCCGCCGCGGTCTTTTGACCGCGGTGCGGTCATTCGTCCGCCAAGGTTAAAATCACCCCCTATATATATGGAAAGTAGCAATCAGAAATTAGCATAGAAAACAACAAGCATTGGAAAGAATTGTAGAAAATAGTGAGGGCCCTAGGGGAGGGCCAACCCATATGCTAAAATAGTGGAATGTGAAGTGAAGTCCCCCACCCAAAGGTATGGAGAAGTTAGAGGGGAGCTGGGAGAACTCGGGACCCCAAGAATTGAGTACCTTAGTGACCCCCAAGCAACCAGGAGAGCAGAGGTAAATACCTGGTTTTCCCAAGGACTTACAAGAGGACGTAGAAAATGGATTGTGCAAGAACAAGACCAGGCCAGAGGAAGCCAAAGGTGGATTCTGGAAGAAGAGGACCTGCAAAAGAAGGGGACAGAGTCTAGTCCACAATGGGGTGTCCAGTCGGCGCAGGAGCCATTACCCACCCTTCTGTGGATGAAGATCTGGGTCAATGGGGGCAGCAGAAGACCAACTATGGAGTCCATGAGCTGCAGAGGAGTCCTTAGAGAGGTGCAGATAGTGTCACACGTCGGTCATCGGGTCGCAGATGGTCAGTGGTGTAGGAAAACCACCAACAAGCCTTGGCAAATGCAAGAGGATGCAAAAGAAGAGTTGCAAGGCTGAAGAGGACCAGCAAGGTCCAGGGACTCGACCCTTGAAGGGGAGTCTGGGCTGACCCTCCACAGTCGGGAGAGTCAGCAGAAGTAGTCGCAGCTCCCTCAGGCAACCCACTGGCAGCAGACACAGTAAGTTGCAGTGAGGCCCAATCAGCACACCTAGAGAGGAGTCCCACGTCGCTGGAGCACCAGAGGAGAGACTGTCCTTGCAAGAATGAAGTACCAGATGTACAAAAGGATTTTACCCATTCTGTGTCTATGGGAAAAAGCTTTCGTACATATGGCCCGAAGTGCTGGGGGCCGGTGCTACTCTGAGCCTGAAGATCCCTTGGAGCAGGAAGCAACAAGCCTTGGTTACTGCACAGGGGTACTGTCCTGCAAGAGGAGGCAAGGGCTCACCGTCTCCCAAGTTGGACGGCGGGCAGAGAGGACCAAGGGGACCACTCCAGACCACCACCTGTGATACAAGATCCACGCAGTTCCAGAGGAAAGCAGATTCACGCGGCCGGATTTTGTTGCTGCAGGTGCCTGCAGATGCAGGGGAATGACTCTTTCACTCCAAGGGAGATTCCTTCTCACTTCCTAGAGCAGCTGAAGTCTTGCAGACACCATTGGATGCACAGCTGGGGAAATGTTGCAGTTGCTGGAAGGAGCCAGGGAAACAATGTTGCAAGGCGAGGTTGTCTCAGGAGTTTAAGTCTTGTCAGTTCCTGAAGTGTCCAGTTGCGGCTCTGGTGGCCAGGAACAGAAGTAAATGATGCAGAGGAGTCCTGCAGGAGTCTTTCACATTGAATCAGGGGACCCACCCCAAGGGAGTCCATAAATAGCCCTAAAACGGGGTTTGGTCACCTTGCAAGGTGACCACCTATCAGGAGGGGTCTCTGATGTCACCTGCCTGACCTGGCCACTCAGATGCTCCCAGGGGACCCTGCCCATCTTGATTTCTAGATGGCAGAATCGAGTGGCTACCAGGAGGAGGTCTTGGCACCACCCCTTGGGTGGTGACGGACACGGGAGTAGTCACTCCCCTTTCCTTTGTCCAGTTTCACACCAGAGAAGGGACCGGGGTCTCTGAACTGGTGCAAACAGGTTTATGCAAGGAGGGCACCAAATGTGCCCTTCCAAGTAAACCGGTGGCTTGGGGAGGCTACGCCTCCCAAGCTTGTAACACCTATTTCAAAGGGAGAGAGTGTTGCCTCCCCCTCCCACAGGAAATCCTTTGTTCTGTCTTCCTCTTCCTGAGCTGGTTAAGCAGCAGGAGGGCAAAAACCTGTCTGAAGGGCTGCAGCAGCGTGGGCTGCCTGGAAAACCCTGGAAGACTGGTAGGAGCAAAACTGGGGGGGGGTCCTCTAAGGATCCCCCAGGGTGCATGAAATCATGCAACCAATACTGGCAACAGTATTGGAGTGTGATTCCGACATGTTTGATACAAACATGCCCAGGTTCGGAGTTACCATTATGTATCTGGACATAGGTAGTGAGTGACCTGTGTCCAGTACATGGGTAAAATGGCTTCCCTGTACTTACAAAGTCCAGTGCAATGAAACTGGAGCTACTAGGGGCACCTCCGATGATGCAGGGGTGCCCTCACACACAGGAACCTGTAACCTGCCCTTTGTGCTGGAAGGGGCTACCATAGGGGTGACTTACAGTGACCTTGTGTAGTCACCTGTGGTGAAAAGGGTGCATGCACCTTTTCATGCAGGCTGTAATGGCAGGCCTGCAGACACATTTTGCATGGGCTCCCATGGGTGGCATAATACATGCTGCAGCCCTTGGGGGACCCCTGGTATCCCAAAGCCATTGGAACCTAAGTACCATATACTAGGAACTTATAAGGGGACACCGGTATGACAACTGTGGAGTGCACAAAGGTCCTAGATAACCAAATTTGGAGGGAGAGAGCACAATCACTGGTGTCCTGGTTAGCAGGATCCCAGTAAAGACAGTCTAAGCACGCTGACTGCAGGCAAAAAGTGGGAGAGACCATGCCAAAAAGAGGGTACTTTCCTACACCCTCAATGTAAACACCCACGATGTGCCACGGTTCTATATCTACAGTATGGAACTCATTTGCCTTTTCATCCTTGACGCTACCAAAAAGGGAAGGAAGCACAGAACATGAAACTAAAGTTCCATATTTAACAATGTGTACATTCTTGAAGCTTCATATAATTTACTTTATTAAAATGCTAATTCTTGTTTTGATTTTACTAACAATAGTGAGATTTGAGGTGGGACAGCGGAGAGAAATGGATTAGTTGATTAGCAGTTTGAAAGTGGATGTGGATTGCAGTGTGCGAGGGTGAGCGTGTGGTATTAGAGTGACTAAATGGTATGAGAAGATGTGATTGGCTGTAGGATGTGAGGTTGAAAGTGAGGTGTGAGATGATGCGAGGTGTGAGGGTGAATGCTCGGGATGCAAGTGAATGCGAGAAGTGAGAGTAAATGGGACTTGTGAGGATGGATTGTGGGCATGAGAGTCAATGCAGTGTGTTATAATGAATGTGCGGTGTTAGGCCTTCCCCAAGATCTCTTGTAGGGACCACCTAGCAGCACAAGTAAAGGTGAGATTGTGGGTGTTCACTACTGATCTGTTTCCAGGCCATTGAGCCTGCAACAGAACGTTGGGGCTCCAGATCCTTCTTGATTCTGCTTGGTCGAGGTCGCAATCATGGGAGGTACTGTGAAGGTGATGTCCGATACAGTATAAAGTAAGCATTGCAGTTACAATAAAGATGAATGTCCAGAACGAGTAATTACTTAAAAAGGGAATGGACTCATTAAAAAGGTCATAGAACAGTACAAACTTGTTGGTAATAACCCTCCAAAAATTGCAGTCAATATACATTTATAGGCAAATTCCTTTGTATGTAGTTTTCAGACCGGTTCACCTGACTACCAGCATCATGGCTAACTCTACACCATGAATAATCTAAAGGAGACCACAGGGCTGATATAGTTTAACATTAAAGTCTATGCAGGTGCTCCGGCATACACTAGAGAATACTATACTTAAAGGTACTGGAATGTGCCCCTTGGGGGACACATATAAAACTCTCCCTTTAGACTCGACTCAGTTGTGGGGTTATTCATTCAAATAAGCCCAAAATGAAATTAGGATTCATCAATGTCAATAAACAATAAAAATATGAATTGTTTTGTATATAGTACTTCATACCACACTTCTTTCACTCCAAAGGACCCATTATGAGAGGCCCAAATAGAATCAAATTAAATACGACCCTCCAGGGGTCAGAATTCATTTGATGCGATAAACTGCACCTATTATACGTTTTCCCCTAATACTCAGGAGTGTAGCTTGGTCAGTGACGTGCAGGGGATGTAAAACTCAAATTTCCCAACCACAAAAATCAGTGGGATGAAGGGTGGAGGGGTGAGATGACCAAGGTCTGTAATGGGCTGTTTCCATGAGAAGCAGGCTCAATACTGATTTGCATGATGTGGGGATCTGTATAGAGTTATTTGTATTGTATTTCTAACGCGTGCATCTCACCCAAAAGGGTATTCTGGTGTGGCACAGAAAATTATTGCCTGGAGTTTCAAATTTAAGATTTTAGTACAGTCAGTTTTTTAGTTTCTCCCTAAATTCCGAGAAAGATCCTGCAGAAAGCATTTAAAGAGGTTGGTTATTCTAAAATTGGGAGCCAGGTATGAAAAGCTCCTAAATGTTTGATAAGCAATTACTTTTTCATAGCTTCCAATAATCTTCTTGATAAAAGGTAGGGCATTATTTAGATTTGGGTGGTAATCAAAATCCTGACATTATACAGAAAGTGCTGATTCCGGAGGAAAATCCTCCAGTGAAAATCCCCGCACCAGCGAGAGTGTGGTGAAGGAATTTTCACCATTGTGGTCTCACGTGGATGTGAGAGAACTGAGAGGCCTTTCATTACTTCAAATCCTTAACAGAGTTTTAGCCCGGAGCCCTTTGCACCTCAAGGCATACTAAAAGGTACACTGAGCTGCAGTAAGGAGTCATTCAATATTTAATGCGAGTGGGTACATCCAGGTGCTAAAAGGTACACTGAGCTGCAGTAAGGAGTCATTCAATATTTAATGCGAGTGGGTACATCCAGGTGCTAAAAGGTACACTGAGCTGCAGTAAGGAGTCATTCAATATTTAATGCGAGTGGGTACATCCAGGTGCTAAAAGGTACACTGAGCTGCAGTAAGGAGTCATTCAATATTTAATGCGAGTGGGTACATCCAGGTGCTAAAAGGTACACTGAGCTGCAGTAAGGAGTCATTCAATATTTAATGCGAGTGGGTACATCCAGGTGCTAAAAGGTACACTGAGCTGCAGTAAGGAGTCATTCAATATTTAATGCGAGTGGGTACATCCAGGTGCTAAAAGGTACACTGAGCTGCAGTAAGGAGTCATTCAATATTTAATGCGAGTGGGTACATCCAGGTGCTAAAAGGTACACTGAGCTGCAGTAAGGAGTCATTCAATATTTAATGCGAGTGGGTACATCCAGGTGCTAAAAGGTACACTGAGCTGCAGTAAGGAGTCATTCAATATTTAATGCGAGTGGGTACATCCAGGTGCTAAAAGGTACACTGAGCTGCAGTAAGGAGTCATTCAATATTTAATGCGAGTGGGTACATCCAGGTGCTAAAAGGTACACTGAGCTGCAGTAAGGAGTCATTCAATATTTAATGCGAGTGGGTACATCCAGGTGCTAAAAGGTACACTGAGCTGCAGTAAGGAGTCATTCAATATTTAATGCGAGTGGGTACATCCAGGTGCTAAAAGGTACACTGAGCTGCAGTAAGGAGTCATTCAATATTTAATGCGAGTGGGTACATCCAGGTGCTAAAAGGTACACTGAGCTGCAGTAAGGAGTCATTCAATATTTAATGCGAGTGGGTACATCCAGGTGCTAAAAGGTACACTGAGCTGCAGTAAGGAGTCATTCAATATTTAATGCGAGTGGGTACATCCAGGTGCTAAAAGGTACACTGAGCTGCAGTAAGGAGTCATTCAATATTTAATGCGAGTGGGTACATCCAGGTGCTAAAAGGTACACTGAGCTGCAGTAAGGAGTCATTCAATATTTAATGCGAGTGGGTACATCCAGGTGCTAAAAGGTACACTGAGCTGCAGTAAGGAGTCATTCAATATTTAATGCGAGTGGGTACATCCAGGTGCTAAAAGGTACACTGAGCTGCAGTAAGGAGTCATTCAATATTTAATGCGAGTGGGTACATCCAGGTGCTAAAAGGTACACTGAGCTGCAGTAAGGAGTCATTCAATATTTAATGCGAGTGGGTACATCCAGGTGCTAAAAGGTACACTGAGCTGCAGTAAGGAGTCATTCAATATTTAATGCGAGTGGGTACATCCAGGTGCTAAAAGGTACACTGAGCTGCAGTAAGGAGTCATTCAATATTTAATGCGAGTGGGTACATCCAGGTGCTAAAAGGTACACTGAGCTGCAGTAAGGAGTCATTCAATATTTAATGCGAGTGGGTACATCCAGGTGCTAAAAGGTACACTGAGCTGCAGTAAGGAGTCATTCAATATTTAATGCGAGTGGGTACATCCAGGTGCTAAAAGGTACACTGAGCTGCAGTAAGGAGTCATTCAATATTTAATGCGAGTGGGTACATCCAGGTGCTAAAAGGTACACTGAGCTGCAGTAAGGAGTCATTCAATATTTAATGCGAGTGGGTACATCCAGGTGCTAAAAGGTACACTGAGCTGCAGTAAGGAGTCATTCAATATTTAATGCGAGTGGGTACATCCAGGTGCTAAAAGGTACACTGAGCTGCAGTAAGGAGTCATTCAATATTTAATGCGAGTGGGTACATCCAGGTGCTAAAAGGTACACTGAGCTGCAGTAAGGAGTCATTCAATATTTAATGCGAGTGGGTACATCCAGGTGCTAAAAGGTACACTGAGCTGCAGTAAGGAGTCATTCAATATTTAATGCGAGTGGGTACATCCAGGTGCTAAAAGGTACACTGAGCTGCAGTAAGGAGTCATTCAATATTTAATGCGAGTGGGTACATCCAGGTGCTAAAAGGTACACTGAGCTGCAGTAAGGAGTCATTCAATATTTAATGCGAGTGGGTACATCCAGGTGCTAAAAGGTACACTGAGCTGCAGTAAGGAGTCATTCAATATTTAATGCGAGTGGGTACATCCAGGTGCTAAAAGGTACACTGAGCTGCAGTAAGGAGTCATTCAATATTTAATGCGAGTGGGTACATCCAGGTGCTAAAAGGTACACTGAGCTGCAGTAAGGAGTCATTCAATATTTAATGCGAGTGGGTACATCCAGGTGCTAAAAGGTACACTGAGCTGCAGTAAGGAGTCATTCAATATTTAATGCGAGTGGGTACATCCAGGTGCTAAAAGGTACACTGAGCTGCAGTAAGGAGTCATTCAATATTTAATGCGAGTGGGTACATCCAGGTGCTAAAAGGTACACTGAGCTGCAGTAAGGAGTCATTCAATATTTAATGCGAGTGGGTACATCCAGGTGCTAAAAGGTACACTGAGCTGCAGTAAGGAGTCATTCAATATTTAATGCGAGTGGGTACATCCAGGTGCTAAAAGGTACACTGAGCTGCAGTAAGGAGTCATTCAATATTTAATGCGAGTGGGTACATCCAGGTGCTAAAAGGTACACTGAGCTGCAGTAAGGAGTCATTCAATATTTAATGCGAGTGGGTACACCCAGGTGCTAAAAGGTACACTGAGCTGCAGTAAGGAGTCATTCAATATTTAATGCGAGTGGGTACACCCAGGTGCTAAAAGGTACACTGAGCTGCAGTAAGGAGTCATTCAATATTTAATGCGAGTGGGTACACCCAGGTGCTAAAAGGTACACTGAGCTGCAGTAAGGAGTCATTCAATATTTAATGCGAGTGGGTACACCCAGGTGCTAAAAGGTACACTGAGCTGCAGTAAGGAGTCATTCAATATTTAATGCGAGTGGGTACACCCAGGTGCTAAAAGGTACACTGAGCTGCAGTAAGGAGTCATTCAATATTTAATGCGAGTGGGTACACCCAGGTGCTAAAAGGTACACTGAGCTGCAGTAAGGAGTCATTCAATATTTAATGCGAGTGGGTACACCCAGGTGCTAAAAGGTACACTGAGCTGCAGTAAGGAGTCATTCAATATTTAATGCGAGTGGGTACACCCAGGTGCTAAAAGGTACACTGAGCTGCAGTAAGGAGTCATTCAATATTTAATGCGAGTGGGTACATCCAGGTGCTAAAAGGTACACTGAGCTGCAGTAAGGAGTCATTCAATATTTAATGCGAGTGGGTACATCCAGGTGCTAAAAGGTACACTGAGCTGCAGTAAGGAGTCATTCAATATTTAATGCGAGTGGGTACATCCAGGTGCTAAAAGGTACACTGAGCTGCAGTAAGGAGTCATTCAATATTTAATGCGAGTGGGTACACCCAGGTGCTAAAAGTTACACTGAGCTGCGATAAAGGGGTGTTTAATATTTAATGTGATCAGGCTCAAACGGTGATGCTAAGATGTACAGTGAGCTTCAATAAGGGGGCATTTACTGCGAGTAGCCAGGTCCAGGAATGCCTATTGCTCCCTGTTTTCAGCCCATTTCAGCCCCAATAGCTGCACTGCCTGTCTACTGTGGGGCAGTGTGCCAGTATTCAGTGTATTGTGGCCTCAGTGGCTCTGCTCGCTGGCTACTTTGAGGTATTGCTTCCTGGTTTCGGTGTATTTTGGTCTTAGTGCCTCTGCTCTCTGGCTCCTGCATTCAGTGTATTTCGGTGTCAGTGGCTGTGCTCTGTGGCTGCTTTGAGGCATTGTATCTTGTATTCCGTTTATTTCTGCCACAATGGCTGCGCTCTTTGCCTGCTTTTGGGCGTCCTATACTCAGTGTAATTCAGCCTCAGAGACTGTATTCCCTGGCTGCTTTGTGGTATTGCTTACTGCTTTCGGTGTATTTTGGCCTGAGTTGCTTTGCTCTGTGTGTTTGTGGGAGGTGTCCCTTTATTCATTGTATTTCAACTTCAGAGGCTGTGTTCTCTGGCCCCTTTAGAATATTGCCTCCTGGTTTCAATGTACTTCGGTCTCAGTGGCTGTGGCCTCTGTCTCCTTTGGGGAAGTCTGCCATGTATGCAATGTATTTAGGCCTCAGTGCCTGTGCTCTCTAGCTGCTGCGAGACAGTGTGTTCTTTATTATGTGTTCTTCAGCAACAGTGGCTGTGCTCTGTGGCTGCTTTGGTGATTGCTACCGGTTTTCGGTGTATTTTCTTTAGAGCAGGGTATTGGGTGTTCTTCGGTCTCAATGGCTGTGCTATGTCCCTGCTTCCTGCTGCAGTGGCTGTGGCTTGGCTTTAGTGCCATGTTCCTTTACCTCCTCTTCAGCCTAGGATGTATTGATACTTCTGTCAGCCTTTCAAATCTTCTTAGGTCTCACCTGTTGAAAGTGCATGTACTGCGAGACCTATTGTGTACTATAAGGGACTTGGAGCCCGCCCATAGCTTATCCTTTGATGGCTTAATTGTCACTTTTATTTTCTGCCTTCTAATACCTTGTACTAGTAGTCATTTGTTTTCCTAAATGTTCTTCCGCTGTCCATCCACTGCTCGCTGCAATTCAGGTACTATTTTCTTTGCTACCTCCTAATTGGCCAGTGCTTGCAGATGTGTCATCCTGTCCTTTAGAGCATGGACTGATTTACTTTGTTTAGTGTCATTCCGCTGTCCTTCCACTGCTCCCTGTCATTCAGGTACTATTTTCTTTAGTCTTCGTGTCTGTGTTTCTCCAACCCCCACCTGTTGTCTGGGTTGCTTTTCCCTTCCCACACCCACTCTTGCATGTGTTGCTTCTTTCCTCCCACCCCCACACTCCTGCTGTCTGTGTTTTTTTTCTAACTTAACATTGGCCATGCTGCACAGCCATGTTGCTGTACAACATGGCTAAAAGACATTGGCAAAGCCAATTCCTTCCACACAGGTGAGGCCTACTGGCTTTCCAGTGTTTGTTTTTATATACATTTCTTTATTCATTTTCAGCTCAGAAAATATTATGGACAATATCGTAGGATACAAAAGGTCATTATTGTCTATAGAAGGTAGTGAAACTTTCGCATTTCTCTCTCATTGACAAAACTTCTAGTCCCAAGGTACATACTGGAAAAACATAAAGTCCACCTGGCCTTCGGTCAATTCTGGTTTTACAAGAGAACATAACAGAACCACAATACACACTTCCAGTATTCTCTAAAAAACAAAGGTAAATAACTCCTTAACAGAGACAACCAGAAAAGAGTACTATCATCCACAATTCCCTCCATTCAAGGATACAAATCACCCCCACAACGTAAGTGTGGTATCTTGAGAAGCGGTTATCCTCTATACCCACCATATCCCTGAGCTTCTGTAACCAGCCAACGCCCCTGTCAATGACAAATAGACACTATGCCACAGGTCGATGCTTTATGGGTCTGTAATATGGAAAATGGGACTCATACATTATCAAACATGGGGAGCCGGTCTTGAATTTTGTAAATATGTCTCTGAATGAATCCTAAGAAGTTCAGTCGACCATGCTTGGTGGGTGAGCGTATTTAGGCCCAGATTTATACTTTTTGCTGCAAAACTGTGCAAATGCACTTTTTCAGAAAAAAGTATAGGGCCAAGCTTGCGCCATTCCATAGCGCCAGCCAGGCACCATATTAAAGGAATGGCACAAGCTGGCACTAAACTTGGGCTAGCGTCTTCAAAAAAGACGCTAGCTGGGTGGGGGATGGCCGTAGGGAAGGAGGGGGTTGTGCGTCAAAAAATGACACTAGTCTGGTTAGAGGCAAAAAAAATGCCTCTAACCAGACTAGTGCCATTTCCTGGTGCACAACCACCACAAAAATGACTCCTGTCTTAGGAAAAACAGGAGTCATGCCCACCACCCCAATGGCCAGCACAGGGGACAAGTGTCCCCTAGGCATGGCCATTGCACCCTGTGCCATGCAGGGGGCCCCAAGTTAGGACCCCCAATGGCAAAAAAAAAAAATGCTTAACTGGACTTACCTCCGGTGTCCTTCTGGTGGGGGTGGGGGTGTTCCTGGGGCTTTGGGAGGGCACCTGTGGACCCATTCCATGGTGTTTAACCAAGGAAATGGGTCCACAGGTCCCCTAACGCCTGGTCTGACCCAGGCATTAAATAATGGGGCAAAGCCAGCTTTGCACCATAATTTAGCCCGCCCTCCCACCCGTGCGTCATTTTAGCACGGGGATAAATATGGGGATAGCACCAACGCCTACCTTGCATCTCATTGACCCAGGGTAGGTGCACGCATCCAAAAAATGGTGCAAACTCCTATATTTTGACATTAGACGTGTCTAACGTCAGAATATAAATATGGAGTTAGGTCTGCGCTGAATTTGCATTAAAAAAAAATTACGCAAACTCGGCTCAAACAGGGTATAATTATGCCCCTTAGTGTGCGCCAGTGTCAGAGAATGCAATTTTTTTGTGACCATGAGGACTGTTGACATCCATCGCCTCCAATGAAAAGTGGCAGTTTGGACAATTCTACAAATGGGCATAGACTGGTGTTGTGCAGCGTAAGCCAAATATCTTTCCAGATCTGGTCAAAACACATACAAGGCAACAGCCTTTTCCATCTTATGGTTTTTTTTTGCCTTAATGTGCAAAACATAACCTGACAAGCTGTTTCTGCAGTGCTTCAGCATTCTTTGATCTCTACTAGATAGAACAGCTAAGCTTACTTGTGAATAAACATTGTAGCTGTTGGTAACTTTCAGTGTTGTTCTTATTCTCTTTTGTTTGATTTTTATCTAGTGAGTTGTGTTTTTCTTACGGTTTTGTGCTCCTTTCAGAATTACCTTTTTCTGTGTCTTTTTTATCAAATCTTGACAGCGCTTAGAGTTTCGCCAACTGAGCCAATCCATGTGCTCGTTAAGTACTGCGCTTTATGTTCTTCCTCATTGTATCTGTGCAGCTTCATACCTAGCTTTCCAGATACTATCAATGAATCCTTTGTGCATGAGTGGGTGTTGCTCAGTGCCGGTAAGTTCAAGGTTTTTGTGTGTTTGCATGGCTGCTGAATCTCTCCTTTAATTAAGTTCTTCCAGAACTGCGATCCTATCCTTCTGCTGCTGAATGACTCTTCGGTGCCCAATGGTTTTCTATGTTGTGAATGGAATTCTAATCCCACACCAGGGGAACAGCTATCACTATTGTAGAAAGTGCTGTGGCACCGAAGCCCACAACTGTGATTGGCCCACGTCACCACAAATAGTGGCTGTATTTTGTTACTAAACTGGTGCACTCGGGCCCAATTTCGTTTTTTGCATTAGGACCTATGGCACCCTTGCTAGGTCACTGTCCCACACCAGTGCATAGAAAACAATGACCCATGCAGTGTGATTTAACAGAAATCCGGTTGGATGGATGACTTGGCGACTATGCTCTCAATTATGATACGAACATCATCTGAAGGAGAGGTCTGTTTCAGTAAGTCTGATAGGAGATATCGACAAGCATTTGCAATGCAATAGGTCTCACATTTGCGTGAGTTAGAGCTATTGGCATTGTAAATTCATTCTTTCCACATAAATTGGTCAACCCTGCCTCATAATTTGTCTTTTCCTGCCATATAATTCCAGTGGTCCTGCATATAACCGGAGCACTTTCATTTACCTGCTTTCTCTACCTGCAGCAAAAAATGAAAAAGTTGCCATTTAGCATCCTATTTTAAATCTGCCATGCTAATTCCAACAGAACACCACTTTCACCACCCCATCATCAGAGTTGTAGGCTGGCTAACACAATTCCCCCCAAAAAAGACACAATACAGCCACAGAGGAGAGATAAACTAAAAGGTTCACCCAAACATATCAAGAGTGTTCAAACAGTCATAGTGTAATAAGGATGTTAGGTTGGCCTGAATCATGGTCATAACTGTAATACGGTGAGATTATTAAAACATATACCATCAGCATATAAACATTTATCAGGAATAAACTTTTGGCATTAGACTGTAATGCTCAAAACAGCCCCTAGAGAGCACCATAACAAAAATATCATTTGTAAGAAACATGGTTATGTAACCATATTGTTAGCCCCAAGAGGGCATAACCCCATGAAAACAACAGGAGAAAGAAATGCAGTGTAACCCTATACTTAACCCCTATAGGGCGTTTTTATGGCTAGCAGGTCTACTGCAAAGATATTACAAACAAGGCCTTTAAAACTGTCCCTAGAGAACATCACAAAAACAAAATAGCATTTGGAAAGAACATGGTCATGTAACAATCAAGTCAGCTCTTAGAGAGCATAACCCACATGAAACAAAAATAGGAGAAAGTAATCCAGTGTAACCATTTATTTAACTCCTAGAGGGTGTAGTGCATCACACATTTTCAAGTCCAGCAAGCCTATTACAATGATATTACAAACAAGGTCCATAAAACATAACTTCTCCCACCTGTAAAACAAAGGTTCCAGCCATGAGACAGCTTAGAAATATAAAGAATGGTGGTAGAGGTTATTATTGTGGAGATCCTACTAACATAGAGTGGGGACCCGGAGCTTATGTAGACACAAAGAGCACATTGTGGTCACTGTTGTGAAGGTGGTCCCATTGTCCTAGGACCACCACAGGCTAAGTTATGAGCAAAAATGTTTTGTACAAGTAATGCCCTGCAAAGCATTATGGGGCAAGTTTCTGTACCACAAATATGTTAGTATGTTGATTTGACTGTAATGCTTAGAACAGCCCCCAAAAGGACACCACAATTAAAATAGCATTTGTAAGAAACATGGTCATGTCGCTCTATAGTTAGTCCCGAGGGGGCATAACCTTACAAGAATAAAATGGCAATACATAATGCAGCGTAACCATACTGTATATTTAGTCCCTAAAGGGCATAGTGCATTACACATTCTCAGGAGTAGCTGGCTTATAGAAATGATATTATAAACAAGGCCCTTAAAACACTAGCTATGCCCAGATGTAAAACAAAAGTTCCAGCAATGAGAGCGCTTAAAAAGACACTGAATGGTGGGAGGGGTTATTATTTTGGGGTCCCCACTAACCCAGTTTTGGGACCCAGAGATGACCTAGACAGAAAGAGCATGTTGTGGTGAATGTTTTGTAGGTGGGCCATTTGTCCTAGGACCACCAGAGGCAGAGTTATGAGCAAAAGTGTTTTATAAAAGTAATGCCCTGCAAAGCATTACGGGGCGAGTTTCCTGAGTGCAGTGATGATTGTAGTATCATCTCTCTCGTTGTGCTGGGACAGCCGCTTTCGCTTTTAGGATTTCTGTTTTGCTGTAAAGCATTTACCAATTTCAAGTGTTTTAAGAGAGAGCCACAAAAAATAACTATGATTAGGTAACTGTGAACAATGTGACCTGCGTTCCCATACCACCGATCGAGTTCATGCTGTTGTGCCTGTTCGCTCTGTGAGCTCCATGGCTGCCACAAAGCATTAAGGGGAAAAAAAAAAGAAAAATATAGTTCACCCATGCTGAAGTATATTGGCAATCGTTCAATAATCCATGTAACATGGACAGTCTGCAAGGCATGAAAAAACAGCCTCAAGACGGGACAAACGTAAAGCATTTACCATTGACATTAAGTGATTTTTGAAAGGCAAGCCCTTAATGAATGAAAGTGATGGGCGTGAGATGTGCGTGATTAAAAGCCCACAATACTTACAACAGCTTAAAGTGCTTGCATGCTCGATCTACAAATGAAATGTGATTGGCACAAGGAAAGAGTTCTGCCATCTCGCACGACTGATGATGTAGATGACTCTGTCTTTATGTTGCAGTAGTGCCAGCAATAGGTGCAGTGCTTAATTTGTAAAAACAAATAGGTGCCTGTAATGCTATCTGTATTTTACCCTTGACCACTTACTCCATTTTGTGCTTAGCTTAGCTTCAAACACCATCATATTGGTGGTGCAGGTATTTTTCCATGAACAACCTATGCAACATGTTTTTCACTCCTCTCGCTCTCTTTCTCACTAAGGCAGGGACTTAACATGGAGGAGTGAGGGAGAGATAGAGATGTACCAGAGAATGTTTATTGTATGGTAGGGAACAGATCGGTCTTGGGAGCGCACCTTGGGGTGTGGCTAATCTCTAAGCGTGCTCTTTCAACACAGACCTGGTACAGCCAGCGTTTGAACAACAACTTACAGTATAGATGGGGGGAGTTTCTAGAATTCTCCTCTCCAGCTTGTTCAAGGTATTTAAGAGGGAAGCTTGACGACTAGGGTTAGGCAGAACTTTTTCCGGGAGGGGGATGCCTTTCCCGGGTTCCCATTGTGGGTGGTTCTCTCTTTTGGCGGTCGTTTGGGTTCAAAGCTTGCAACTGGCAAAGACATGATGTCTATGTCATGCCCCATGGTGATGCATTTTTAATTCTTATTTTCATCATTGTGTTGTGCATGAACATATAATTATTATATATAGATATAATATCCATGGCTGAATTAGTGTATTGTCTTTGTTTCTATGATCATTATTATTCTACTGATGTAATTAGTTTCAGAAGTGTACTTGTGTTGCTGCATTACCCCTAAAGTTTCCCTGTACGAACCTTGAGAAGTGCCTTAATAAATTCATTACTCAGACTAAGAGTGCTGCACTGTTGGCATTCCTTTCATTTTGTCTTTTCTCAGTCTGAAGTATAGCAAAACAGTGCCAGGGCCCTCGTCAGGAAGCCAGTGCAGACTGCACAACTCACTGCCCCGGCCAGCACCTGCAATGACAGAACCAACATAACTGCTAACGATCACACCCTACAAATGTGAATATACAGACTATTCCAGGACCCAAAGCTATGAAAATGGCTTGTTCTGCAGGTATTAGTCATTTTAATGTATACTAAATTAATAAACACCTGTTAGTTTGTTCATCTCTAATTTAGGCCAACTGCCACTATGGGGCAGACTGTCATAATTGCCAGCGTTAACAATTAAGTAGCGGTGCGGAGCACCGGAAACCACTGCCTCAAATTAAGCAATGAATAGGTAGAAAGCTCTGAACTCTTCATGGGGTGTGGACCAAGAGTTAAAACACCTTTGTAAGAGAAGTGGTCTATCAAACCAATGGTGTAGCCTAATGCATGTGGTTAGAATCTTACACCTCACATATTCATAAATAGAACCTTTGTTTATAAGCAGAATAGCTGAAATTAGTTACCACCAACATCCTTAACATATTACACAGCACCATTATCCTGTGGACAATTATGCAGTTGACACAGTACATGTAAAATCAAAGTAGAGCATGATTTTGATTAGGTATATTTACAGTTCGATTGCCACCTTTGAAATCAAGGCTTCTACCATACCCTGACATGCCCATTTCAAAACACAGTGGGTGCAAAGGCAACACATTCAGTTGTTTTAACAGTGTGCTTAGTACTACACTCTTGCTGTTAAAAAACACTGTAAGTAAAAAGTGGCACTCATTTTAACAAACCAATACAAACGTTTTTCCCTTGGACTTATTGTTAAAATCCAAACTTTCACTACCTGGATGCTTAGTTATCAACACAAGAACAACAGATATAACTTCGATCTCAAACAGTAACCAATTATGCTCTGACCACAATATTTAGGATCTTATAAATATTTAATAAAATACATATAAAATACTAGTGACATTTGTTAATATAGTTCATCATCCATCGGACCAGATACATCATCAAAAACATTTTGTCCAAAAATAACATAGTTGTAACTATGTTATTTTTGGACATCGATCATTTTGTTTATTTATCCAGCTGTCTAAGCTTGAACTTACAGGGTCACACACATGACACTGGAATGCTATTAATGTATCTTAGATAACTAGATAATTTATGTTGGTTTTCTCTGGCAGCAGTACAGATTGGGGGAAGGCAGTAATTAACTTACATGGTTTTTATGTAGAGCACGCAAGCGCTTTGACCTGTTGTTACTATTGTGGGATTTTAACCACGCCCACCTCACGCCCATCACTTTCACTCATGGGCTTTCCGTTCAAAAATCCTTTGTTATCAGTGATAAATGCTTCACATTTATCCCTTCATGTGGAGGTTTTGTTACCACCTTGCAGACTGGCCCTGTTACATGGAAAATTGCACAACTGCAGATATGTTTGACTGTGAGCGAACTTCTTTTTCCTCTTGTGTCTCTCCCTCGTGCTCATGCTCATAACGGCCATGATGTTTTGCTTCGTCTTGCTTTTGTCAACTAATGTTTTACTTTTAATTTTCAAGTTATGTGGCAAGAAAAGTCCAGTTAGAAATTTACAACACCAATAGCTCTAACTGAAGCAAATGCAAGACTGATTGTATTGCAAATGCTTGTTTGGGCCTGGCTTGACAGTGCAACTGTCACCTGAACTTTTAACCTACACAAATCAAAGGCCTTCTGGGCAGTTTAAAAATAATTCAGGGGGATTCAAAGCTGATAGTGATATTCGAATCACATGGAAATGCATGGAAGTCTTTGACTTCTTGGACCCATTTTTGGAATATGATTATCATTTTCTGGAATTAAAAACACCAAAAAATTCAAATAAACTAATAAATATATGTATTGATTTAAAGCATTGAGATGGTTATGACTGCACAGTCCAACAATGCTCCTGACAATATTTAGAAATTAGTATATCAAAAGAATGTAATTCAGTTAGCAATCCTGAAACCTGGACCAGATGAAGCAACAATGTCTGACTTATATGTGGATGGCATAAATTGAGTTCACTTCTAATGATTTCAGAACTCTATGCAAATACCCATCACCAAATAAAAAGGCCCAGAAATTGTGTGAGTTCGCACCTACATGTGTGTGCTTGGGTGCATGTGCTGGATGTCTCTTTGATACCTCTGTACCGAGTAACTAACTGTTCACGATATAAGGTCTGTTTTAGAGTTAGATTGTAACTGAAAATCTTTTCACTAGTGCACTAAGGGCCATATGTACGAACACATTTTCCCATTGACACAGAATGGGAAAAACCCTTTGCTACATCTGGCCCTAAGTATCTCATCCCCAGAGAAGAATGTACTAATTTCCATTGTCCCTTGTAATGGAGAAAATTCCACTGGCAGATTCTGAACTACATTTTTTCCATAAATTGGAGGATTTCTGTTACTACCCAATTCTAAATTAGTCCCAAGGTACTGGAATCTGCTTCTTCCCTCAACACACGGCTTCATGGATCATGACAGGTTCCAGTGAGTTTTGATAATGAAACTCTTTCGGGAAGACTTAAGACTAAACCAGACTGTTCGCTTATTGTTGCTTGTTCTTGCTATCTCTAGATAGTTGTCCCTTGAAGCAGCTTGAAGCAGGTCTTGAGTTGCATTGTTTGTGGAAACAAATTTCCTGTCACACAAAATGCATGAGTTCCACGAGTGGCAGCTGCACTGGACAAGCAATGGGCTTCCCCTATCTTTAATAAGCTACAGAGCATTAATAAGCTGGAGCAGATCTGTCAATGACATTTACTGTCTGGTTTCCACACTCTCGCCATCATTGATCTAGCCCTGAAGTCCATACTGACTGCCCAAGTCACGTAGTGAGTAGAGCATTCTCTTCTCCAGATAAGAGAAAGGGCCATAATGCAATGTATGCTAGATTGCATACAAAATTATAGAAAAAAATGATTGTCAGCCTATCAGTTCTATCCTTGATGAATAGGACAAACTTTAACAAAGATTATCATATTTTTAAACTTGCTTGAAGCAGACAGTGACTTGACTGTATATATTACTGCCAGACAGACCTGAAGTGTCCGTTAACTTTTTGAGGTCCTTGTGGCATATTATTGTTTCATTGCTGGTCAACTAGTTTTTCGTGTAATAAGATCAAGGGGTACCATTCTCATCTGGCAATTCAAATTGAGGAAAGGTACATTTTCGATGGCAGGAAACCTTATAATGTAAATTTGAGAATAAGGATTAAAAAAACTTTCTGAGCTCTCTAAAAAACATACAATCTCTCTCACCTGCCGCCCAAGCTGAAGGCACGTCTATTATCACCCCACCAGGGCTTGTGGCAGTAAATTCTGCAGGACTTGTAGACTCTGGTACTATCCTCAGCACTATTGCCTTCTGTAGGCAGATGCTCCAGTGCTTCTCTGGAGCTCTAGACCATCTTTATTACCTTTGGTGCCATGAGGAGGAGAGTATTATTACACCCATTCTTGCACTTCTTGACACCTGTAGGAGACACATGGCATCAGTCTCGGAGATCTGGTAGCTATTTCCACCCTGCTAGTGTCTGGAATATGACTATAATCAGGGCCACCGGAAGTATGTAACTCTTCAGAGGCACTCTTTTCCGCACAATTATGGGTTTCTGCCATTTGCCACATAAACTCATCTGATGCATAATCTGCAGATTATAACAAACAATTTTGTTTCTACCTTGAACTGATCAAAAGTTACTAAAAACATGGAGACATGTTTTGCAGTGTAGTGGAAGGCAGAATAATTTAGTAAATCCTGCTGCATAATTTTGGCCTCTGCTGCCACAAAATCCCAGTGGCCTTGCCTATCATGCTGTGCTTGAGTCCACCTTTCTACTTCTGCTTATCTGACGGATGAAGGTATATCCTTGCCTGGACACAGCACACACTCCTGCCCCTCCTCATTGGTGCAGCAATTTCTGTGGTGTCACTCCTAATCGCTCCCTGGCTTTTGATAGGCTGCCAACGCACTTCTGTCATTGCACTTAAATGTGTCCATCATGGGGTCAAGAAGGTTCTTAGGATCTCTAGGCTGCAATTTTATTGGTCTCGAACCAGAATACTGTTGACATAAATAGGGAGTCCTATAGATTGCCTACAAAAATATCACTCTTTTTCAGTTGATACTAGAAAATCTCCACCTGATGGCATAGCTGTCAATTTTCCCAGGTTCATTCTGGGACTTATAGTCTTGTTAATTTCATTATAAAACAGGACTAGAAATTCCAGAATTCAAATTTTTAAAAAAACTGGGCTGGACCAGCACATTACGCATAGACCTGGGAAACTTGGCTGCTATTTACTTTGCCCATTGTTTGCATATACTATTTAAAATACAATATTTATCTCAGAGGATATTTCCGCATAGGATATTATGATAATGAACTTTGTACTTCTTTTTCAAAAGCGCTTCACTCTTTTGACGAGCTTGCACCAACGGAAGGCAGTGTTTTTTTAGGGTCGATCGCATGCGTTTCGCTCGCGAGACGCTTTAGTAGATACAAAAGGGCTCGGAGCCCCATCCATGTTACGTTAGTGTCTTTCATTGGTTTGTGGGCTTACCTTTCAAAATCTGCTTGCTTTCATTAGTTGAAGGCACGCATACGTCATTCCTTTTCCAGTGGTTAGCCGTCCTCGAGCGCTGCAACCAAATACTGAAAACATGCGAGGCTCGCTGTTTCCCATCAGGTTTGTGGACTACTTTTTATATTTTTTTCGCAGCGCGATCTCGCTTGGCAGAAGTCCAGCGCTTTGCATGACATCGACCCTGTTACATAGTTAATTGCACTTTTGCAGGTTACGTACATAATTGCACTTTTGCCGATAGGTTTCACTACGAGTGAACTGTAGCAGCGCGATCGTGCTGTTTTTTCCATTTAATGTGGCAAGAAAAGTCCGGTTGGGAGTTTACAACTGCTAATAGCTGTAACTCGGAGAAATGCGAGACCCTATTGCATTGCAAATGCTTCGTTTTTTTTTGCAAAGGCCTACCAGAGCAAAAGCCATGCCGCCCCTGAGGTCACAAGCAGATAAATCGACTGTCCTTCTTAAGCCGGTGTTTCCTCTCAGACCAGCCACAGTTGTATGGTTTGATGCTTCTGGGATCTCCCTGCCCATGAAAGGTTACAGCAGACTGAGACGGCACTAGAGGCAGAATGGGAAGGCGCGAGATGCCTCGAGCGCCCTAGCGGCTTGTCCCTCACACAATTCTGCACACTGCAAACATGGGCTGTGCAGAGGTGCCTATAAGGGGCTAGCAATTGTTTACAAGGTGACTGGGAGGCGCGAGCTGTGGAACACAGGGTACCCACAGACACCTTCTAGAAACACACTTTCACCTTTAAAGGTCTTTAGAAGGAGGCATGTGAGCAGCTGCGAAGAGAACGTGAACCTGCAGAACAAAATATCTGAATACTGGGCATGCCAGCACCAAAATCTGCAATGCAGGCAAGCCCACCTGGTATCAGCCATATTAAATTAATGATGGCTAACACACACATGCACATACCCACACGCACAATTTTTGTGATGGTACTATTATGTTTTGTCTGGTGTCAGTCAAGAGCTTTTGATTTTTAAAATAAATATAGGTACAATATACTTACTTAAAGGGGCTTTGAGCCAGCTTTCTTTATCTATTGGTCTGTTGAAGTTTAATTCATGTTTTGCTTCCACCCACAACAGCATGCAGCATGGGTTCAGTCCACTTCAGCTGCTGGATAACTTCACTGTGAGTGACTGCATTTTGTTCTTTTACAAGGAGCGCATCCCCTCACAAGCTGGTCCCCTACTGTGCCAATGTTTTTTTAATTGATCACTTGATGTTGCCTTTGTGTTTAGAGTCTGAAGTAACAGCATCCACTTTTTATCAGTTCCTGTCTCCTGCCAATGCTGTTGTAAATTCCTATTGGAATGTCCTTTCTTTACAGTTTGGCTGCTGGTATTCATAGCATAATAGATTGACTTTTCTGTATTATGGGCCTGATTAGGATCCTGGCGGAGGGAATACTCAGTCACATACGTGACAGATATCCTATCCGCCATATTACAATCCACATAGGAAATAATGGGATCGTAATACCGTAGACTGGATATCTGTCTGACGTTTGTGACAGATTAACCCCCTCTGCCAAAATTGAAATGAGACCCTAAGTTATCTAAAGCTTCAATATTATACATGTGAGTAACCTGACAATTTTTCAGAACATCTTTATTTTTGACTTAATTGCACCAATGGTTCAATCATAAACTTTGCCAGGAAGAAAATCCGCCTTTATTGTGATTAATTTGCAGCACCTGTAACACTTTTTTATTGACTTCTTTCTTTCTTTCATTCTATCTCATTTTTTATATTGCTTTCTTTCTTTCATTCTTTTGTTAATTATTTCATTATTTCTTTACCTTTTTCTTTCTTTCATTCTTTCTTTCCTTTCTTTCATTCCTTCTTTCCTTCTTCATTGCTTCCCTTTTACTTTCATTCCTTTTTTCTTACTTTTCTCTCATCTTCCACTCCTTCCCTTTTTCTTTCATTCTTTCAGTTCATCATTCCTTCTTTCTTTTTTCTTTCATATTTTCCTTGTCTTGCTTTTCTTTTTTCTTTAATTTCTTCATTCCTTCTTTCTTGCTTTCTTTTTCATTCCTTCCTTCCTGCTTTTTCTCTGCTGCTTTCTTTCTTTTCTTCCTCTCGCCTTTTTTCTTTCTTTCCTTCTTTCTTGCTTTTATTCCTTCTTGCGTTCATTTCTTCTTTATTTCTTGCTTTCCTTCTTTCTTTCATTAGATCTTGTCTTCCTTGCTTTCTTTTTCCTTTTTCTTTTTCTTGCTTTCTTTCTTTCCAGCTTTCATTCTTTCTTGCTTTCATTTCTTCTTTCCTGCTTTCAGTCTTTCTATCCTTCTGCCCTTCTTTGTTTCTGCCTATCCTTTCTTACCTTCTTTCTTGCCTGCTTTCTTTCCTTTTGTCTTTCCTTCTATCTTGTCTTCATTCTTTCTTTCTTGCCTTCTTTCTTCCCTTTTTTCTTGCCTTCCTTCTTCCCTTCTTTCTTGCTTTTTTACCTTCTTTCTTTCCTTTGTGTTTTCTTTCTATCCTCCTTCTTTCTTTCATTCTATTTCTTTCCTTCTTTCCTGCTTTCTTTCTTTCCTTCTTTTGTTTTTCTTTCTCAAATGTAAGCAGTGTTGGCCAAGACTTTTTGATTTTACTATACGTATGTGTTACTTATAGGGGATTTCAGTCACACTTTATCCAATTGTCTGTGGTTGTGCCATTCACATTTTTCTTCAACCCATTTGAGCATGCATCAAGGGGCAATGTGTCACCCACTTCAGGCATTGGCTGTCTTCACTAGGAGTTATGGCATGTTTAGTCATTTTTTATTAGATTGACAACAACAATAACGTTTTGCAAAATCCTTGACAACACAAGAATTGCCAAAAGGCTGGCAGATGACACCAAACCTATTGTCATTTCCAATGCTTGTTACACTTGTTAACACTGTCTAGACATAGGTTGCACCCAATTAATACCAGTTTAACACCCAAATATATCAATAAGGAACAGAAAAGTGACCAGTCAACTTTTGCAAAGGGCTTTCCACTGAGCGGCAACATGTGTTGTTGGGTTTTTAGTAACTTTTGAACTGTTTGCATTAGGAACATTTTTTGGTGTTAAAATATGCAGATTATGCACCAGCTGATGGCTCATGTGGCAAATGCAAAAAATACATAATTATGCGAAAAACACAGCAGCTGCATAATTTCAGAGGCCCAAATTCTTTTTTTTAGGAACGGGAAGAGAAAGTGGTTTGCGAAAAATCACAAGATGGTGAGCTGACACTGGGATTCGAGGTTGGTTCCTCACTTCCACAGTCGGCAGCACAGGCCATAAAGCACATCCTCTGCCAAGGATACCAACTTCTATTGTGCTTAGGCTAATTTGTATAGCAAAAAAAGAGTTGGGGGACCTGGGCTCAAAAATGGTTCTCAGCAGAGACAGAGACTGATACAAATATAGGTACTGGAGAAACTCATTGGTAAAGTGCATTCCACCTCTCATAGCAGTAATACTTAAAATGTGTTTTCATTGTGCTGCTGTGAACTAGCAGACAGTGTATCTGGATTTTAAGTACTTTGCGTAATTCTGTACAGGGGAGCATCACTAGTGCAGCAGGCGCAGTCGCACCGGAGCCAAGAGCTGTGAGGCGCCGGCTAGAAGTCTTTAACTACCAAACAAGGGGACAGGGGTATTTTTCTTGCTTGAATTAGGGATAATGACGCGCTCATTAGGCTACTAGTTTAGCTTTCTTGCGATCGGACTGACAACATTAGAAAAGCATTTCACATTTATTGTAAAATGATAATGAATACAACATATTGCAACTGCAAGGCCTTCCACTGGCGGGACATTCATTCTCTGAATATTCATTACCTGTAACCACATTGTCAATTATTAATGAATAGCAGAAATAGATTAAGATGGAGGGCGCTATTGAACATACACATCACATTGACGATAATTAATTGCATGCAGGATGCTCACTCCCTGGGCCAAGAGGGGAATCCAATACTGCCTTGGTAATTAAGTCTATGGATGTGGACATTTCATGTATGAGAGTGCAATGCACCATAAGTGATCCCGGCAGAGCGGCTAAAGCGAGCCTAGTGTGCAATATGTGCATGTCCATCATGTCCGTGATGTGCACCCTGCGGGTCCCTAGAGAGGACCACTCAGTATTAATGAAGGCTTCCACTGATATCAGTCACTGGTACCTCCTGCGGCATATCTCTTCAAAGGACAACACGCAAACATACAGCGTCTGATTTGGAACGCCCTCAGTCATGAGGATAATAGAAAAATTCCCTCGCCCCTTCTTTGCCCTAATAGTTTCATGCTTGGCCTTATTTCAGTTCCCATCCCTTTCCCACCTACTGGAGTACGTTCTAACTGTTCAGTAATGCCACCATTGGAGAGATAAGTTTTGAAAAATCAATAATGCTGTGTTGCAATAAACATTAAATAGTCTTTACCGAAATACACATGATAAACAACAGTATCTACCACTGATACTGCCCTGTGACCACCCAGGACCCAAAGACTCAGGACCCAATCTATTTATGCCTTTTCCCCATTCTATGAGTATTACAGAGGTTGAGAAGTGGGCTCAGTACAAATAAACTCTGGCAGGATCCTGAACAGTGTAGACGAGTCACTGGCTGGACAGACAACAGAACTAGACGTGGTCCAGTGGCTCCATTTTAGCCTTTGAATTTGTAAACTTGACATCGAATCTCAGTTCTTCTCTTAATCCAAATAAAATGGAAGTAAATACTATGTTATAAATTCAAGGCAGGCTTGCAACATAGTGACAACGGTAGTCCCTCTGCCTTGCAATCAGAATCATTACCACTCTAGTATTGTTCTTGTTGGCTAATTGGAAACTGTTGAAAAGAGGAGACAACGTTTTCAATACCGGCCTCCCCATTTGGCCAATTTGTGTGCTCTTTGTCAATCGATTTTTGAGCTTATTCTGGTGCTCTCATTTCTTATTAAGATTGGGTGTAGTTGGAGTCAATCTAAAAGCACCTGTTAAATGTGTGGTAATACAAAAATGGACTGGATATTACCTTGAGTGGTTGGTGGGAGTCGGCAGGGGTGCTAGACAGCACCCAATTTTATGGTCTATTTACCATGATTTACCAAAATGTAATAAACTAGTAAAGTTATAAACTTTCCAGCAAGTAGTCTCCTACTTTACCAAAATGTTTGACGTTGTCAGTCAGTCAATAAATTCGTTACCCAGCATAAAAAGCCATAAAAGCATAATTCATAAATACATAATATAATAAAACATAAAACGAAACTAACTTATAATTTACAACCTCATAATTGTTCATAGTTCATATTGATTCTGGATTGTAATGCCCTCTTGATAAAATTCAGTATTAACTAACATATCCCCATTAACAGCAGGCTTAATAAAGCCAACATACCCAGTAAAAATATTAAAACTGTTGATCTATGCTTTGAATATGGTGGGCAGATCTAGCTAAAGTGGCACGTGCTTTACTTTAAAACCAAGTTCCAATGACGTGGGGATAAATCGTTTTTTCCTTCTCCCTCGGATGGAGAGCAGCTTTAACATATATAAAAATTTGATCTAAAAATGGCTAAATAAGAACAATAACTTAAAATCTTGAAACTAAATTCACATTTGCATCATTACTTAAAATACGATACATTCACAATATGAAATAAAAGTATCATCATCTCCTAATTTTGCTAAATACACGAGTCAGCATTATACAATATAACAACCCTTCTTGCAGATCCCCAAGTTGCCACTACTTGTATATTTTTATTTTGGGGCGGGGGAGATGTGGACCTACCTAACCCTAAGTGCATTTTAATTAACATTTACACATTCCTTGTCATGTAGTCAATTTTAAAATAATGTAATCCTCGTTCTATAATGCCTTTAATTAATTATACCTCGCATACTTGCTCTCACATCCCTTACAAAGCACCAAAAATCCCCATTAAGGAACCTTGTATTTCATTTAAAAATCGGCCTAAGGCACATGCCACATTAAAAAATCTCATATCTACCAATAGGTTGAGAGCTTGATCCCGGTTAATAACATTACATTCCCTAAAGATTGGTTTTAAAAAATGTTTTCCATTCATCTAAGAACCACAAACAATCCAATAAAATATGTTGGGCACTACATTTTTGTTTGAGGCCACGTGTACATAAGCCCAACTCATCCCTCATTATGGCTCTTATTTTCAGATCCATATAACATGGGTTTAACCCGACCTTGAATTTTAACACCGCATCCCTTAATTTGGGGGTAGACAGAGCCTCTATGCAGGGGAAGTTTTCCTCATTTCTTCCACCCACTCACAATAAACTGGGTGGATATTTTCCCCTCTAAATAACCTAAATCTTCTTCTCTAGTACTTTTATTTACCACAGCGTGCAACTC
This sequence comes from Pleurodeles waltl, assembly GCF_031143425.1. Taxonomy (NCBI): domain Eukaryota; kingdom Metazoa; phylum Chordata; class Amphibia; order Caudata; family Salamandridae; genus Pleurodeles; species Pleurodeles waltl. The sequence goes on from NC_090446.1 coordinate 148,431,122, forward strand.
CTGCTTTGGGATTTGTTCTCTGTGCCACTGATTAGCTGCAAAACCTAGAGTTACGCAGATCTTCTCTAGCCGACCTCTCACTTGGGAGGAACAGTTCAGATTGCTTGTCCTTATTTCCCTTTTACATAAGAGTGTGGTTTTGGAAATACCCTCTTCAATCAGGCTCAACAAAAATTTCAATGCGCTTGCATTCCCTGGTATCTCCACGCTGTCATTTGGCATTCCGTCCTTATAGCCTAAATCATACTGGAGGGGGGAAGCGTAAGCAAACATTTCACACATTTACTTTCTTCCACATCCCAACTCAGCTTCCCAGCAAGAGTTAAGACTTCCACCCCGTATTGAAATTGCAGACGCACCATGGCATTAAAGGTGGAAAGTACCGGACGAAGAGACGGTCCTCCATACTTCCAACTAATCTGCTTTAATCCCCAAACCGATGTTAATGCCGTGGATTTTAGTGACTCGATATGCTCTTTCCATCTTAATTCCGAGTCAAACCACATACCTAAATATTTATATTTATCAACCTTTTCTACTTTGTCACCTCCCAGATACCAGGAAAAAGCCCTCTTCCTTTTTCCCAACACCATTATTTTCGTTTTATCCAAATTTACTGTAAGCTTTTTACTTTGACAATAATTATAAAAAGCATATAATTTTTTTTGCAATCCCAGCTCCATCCTATCAACTATCACCAAGTCATCGGCATATAATAAACATGAGTTATGAGTCCCATTCATTTTTGGTGCAAAGACCTCTAGCCTCCTTTAGTATGTTTGGCAAGTCGGACAAAAACATAGCAAATAGTAGTGAGGCCAAAATTCAAACTTGTCATAGCCCATTCTTTATAGGGATCTTCTTTGATAGGGACCCACCAGTGCCTAAAATCACTCGGGCTCAATTTTCCGTATGTAGACCCTGGAGGAGGAAAAGTAGTTCAGAATCGACCCCAAGCAGCCTCAGCATATCCCACAACTATTTCTGACCTACCAGCTCAAAAGCGGCTTGAAAATTCACAAAACAACAAAATAAATGCCCTCGAACCTCCATTGTCTTTTTTGCCAGAGCCCAAAGACTAAAGCAGTGGTCTATTGTAGAGTGACCTTCTTTGAAGCCACCTTGCTCTACTGGAATCAGATTATTTAACTCTACCCAGGACTTCAGTTGGCCTAACAGTAGCTTTGCGAAAAGAAGATTCGCCCACATCCATCAAGCTGATTAGACAATAGTTCTTTGGTTGTGGCGGATCATCCTTCTTTTTTGGCCTAATTATTGCACCCTTCCAGCTCTCAGGGAAGCAGCCGGACTCAAACATTTTATAAAAGGTAACATAAAAAAGTCTTGCCTACCAGTCAACATTATTTTTTATAATTATTGCTGGAAGGTTGTCTGGGCTAGCTGCTTTAGTTAGCTTAAGTGCCACGATTATTTCTTTGATCTTTTGAGGGGTAAAATATGCTCTTATATCTCCACCTACCTCAACTTCATTCTCCTGGTCTAATCCAACATCCTTCCCTCCACCTTGTGCAAATCCTACTCATTCTGTTCCCTAATCTGACAATTAGTGAGCACCCTGAAGCAGGCTGAAAGGAAGCAGCAAACACCAGAGGCATATTCTTTGGACAGGAAGCCAGCTTGGTTTTCATTTACTCATTCAGGGGTGTTGAATTGTAGGTGCCCACTCTCCCTATTAGCATCTCTAAAGAGGAATATGTTCCTGAAGTTGGGTTGTACAGGACGCTTTCTGTGTTGCAGCAACAACTTACCGAGTAAAACAATGCTTGCTGCATATAAGCACTTCTGAGCAGCTCATGTAGGGCTAAAAGAAGAAAAAGTCCACTCTTTGAGGCCGCTCATGGTGTCCCGCTAGACAGCTCAAATCCAGCCAGTGAACTTTTGTCCTGCTTGTCCTGGAATAGGGAAAATGGTGGACATTTGGCATCCCCCACCAACTCTCTGACAAACCACCCAAATGAGGAACAAGTCCACAGAAAACGGAAATGTTAGCCTATTTAGCTACAACCCAAAGGATGACAGAGGAAACAAGCATTGGCAAAACCAATAGGTCTCATCTTTGGGACCTATTGACTTTGCCAATACCTTTTGGTGATGTTGCACAGCATCAGTAGGATGCCGTGCAGCATGGCCAAAACCAAAAAAAGCAAATATATGTATGATGGCGAGGCCACAAATACTGTATCTTTTTCAAGGCATGAAGACATGCATGTGCATGCATTAATACGCATAAACAACTCCAAAATGACGCTGGTGGGGGTTTGTTTTTTGTGATCTGTGATGGATCCACAAGTAAAATATTAAAAATAATAAGTAGCAAAGTACTATTTGTTAAGGGGGAGGGGCTGGCAGCATTTTCTAGAAATTAGATATTAGAAAACAGACAGTTGGCCTGGCAGAAACTGAGGAGCAGGAGGTGGGGAAAGCAATGGGGAGTGGGTGTGGAGAGGGGAAAAGATGCACACGAGCGAGTGCCACGCTGGGATGTGAAGTATACAAGCGCTAGCATGCAGTACAAGGATGACAGCAACATGGAGTTTAGGGGAAGAAGCACACGAGGGAGAGGGCTGGAAACAACATGCACTCTCATGGAGTGTTTATGCAAAAATAAAAAGAAGTGCTGCAAAAGTGAAAGGCTACAAGTCAGCCAGTCAAAAGGATGATAAAGGCATTATGCTCAGAGGGAGGAACAAACACAAGATGATGAAGATGGGACAAGGCAAGCCAACGAAGCGCTGTAATGACCAGGGCAGGCTTTAAAGCTACATGTTTATTTCTTTGTTGAATTTTTATTAAACACTTTCCTGGCCCCTGGATGTACTTTAATATCCAATTTACAGAATATAGGCATTTAATTTACTTGTAATGTCAAAGGCTTGAACGTCCCCCTTTCAGCTACCGACAACCAGAGAAGAAACATATATATCTAGTGTCAATGATCCAGTCTCAGCCAGATGATCACAATGCATCACTGTACCCAGGAGAAATGTCTGTTGCACATGGGCCATGCAGCCATGTTTACTGATTGGTCTTAAAGTACAGACTACTGATGAATGTACCAATACCAAGCTGTGGAAAAGCCAATGTCTCACCCGTGTGAAAACTAACGGATTTGTGATTGTCTATAACCCAGTGGTGTAGAGTGGAGTGGCGTAGACTGGAGTGGAGTGGCATAGAGTGGGGGTAAAATAGAATGGCAAAAAGTCGAGTGGCATGGAGTAGAGTGGCGTGGAGTAGAGTGGCACAGAGTAAAGTACTATGCAGTAAAGTGGCATAGAGGAGAGTGGAGTAGAGTGGCATAGAGTGGAGTAACAGAGTGGCGTGGAGTGACATAGGGTAGAATAGCACAGAGTAGAGGGGAGTAGCCTAGAGGGAGTGGCATAAGGAATAGGGTAGAGGAAAGTGGCAAAGAGTGGAGTGATGTAGAGAAGAGTGGCTACTGTAGAGTGGTGTACAATAGAGTGGCATAGGGTAGAGTGGCATAGAGTAGCTTGGCATACCAATACAGTGGCACAGAAGAGAAGAGCAGAGTGGGGTAGAGTAGAGGGGCATAGACTACAGTAGGTGGCACAGAGTGAAGTGTAGTAGAGTGGTGAAGAGTAGAATGGTATGGAGAAGAGAGGAGTGGAGAGACGTAGAGTAGAGTGGAGTAGCATGGAGAGGAGTAGAGCAGAGTGGTGAATAGTACAGTGGCGTGGCATGAAGTGGAGTGGCACAGAGTAGAATGGAGTGCCGTAAAGCAGAGTGGAGTACAGTGAAGTGGCACAGAGTGGAGTAGCATAAAGTGGAGTGGCATACAATAAAGCAGTGGTTCTCAAACTTTTTGATGCCGTGCCCCCAGAGTGGGGAAAATAAAATCATTGTGCCCCCTCAGACGTTTTCACAATTATTCTATTAAGCTGGCAATGTTTAAATATGATTAGACTTATTTAAACATTGCAGTTAAGTTTTGTTACCTTTTGAAAAATGCAATAAATGTCTACTTAAAAAAGAAGTGTTGTCTGCATAATGCCTCTTTTGGCAAGAGCCTGGGGCCCTACCTCCCATCCCCCCTCGGATCACTTGAGGCCCCCCCTAGGGGGGCCCACACCCTCGTTTGAAGACCCCTGCAGCAGAGTGACGTACAGTAGGGTGACATAGAGTAGGGTTGCATAGAGTAGAGTAGAGTGGCTTAGAGTACAGCAGCATAGAGAGGAATGGAGTGGCATATAGTAGAGTGGAGTGGCATAGAGTACAGTGACGTAGAGTAGAATGGAGTGGCACAGAGTAGAGTGGCGTAGAGTGGAGTGGAGTGTCATAGAGTGGCGCAGAGTAGAGTGTCATAGAGTACAGTGACATAGAGTTGAGTGGCAGAGTGGGGTGGAGTGGAGTGTCATAGAGTAGAATGGCGTAAAGTAGAGTGGTATAAAGGGGAGTGGCATAGGGTAGAGAGGAGTGGCACAGGCTGGAATGAAGTAGAGTAGAGCGGCATAGAGAGGAGTGGCTACAATAGTTGGAAAGCACATTGCACATTCAGGAATAATACCGAAACACTGATAACATTTTTAAAAATACTGTGTGCTGCTAAAAGATGAGGAAGAACAAAGATGAGGAAGAACACATGCACTTGGTCTATGCTCTAGGGAGGAGCTAACACAAAAAGGAAGGAACGCATACGGGAGCTACTAACTCAAAATATTGCAAATAAGAGTGACAATGAAAATGACTAGTGGCATGCTGTGGAAGGGTTGTAAGCCCACTGAATTGTAAACAATACATCTCGGCGTACAGCGCATGCGCTGCGTAGGTGTGACCTAAAAAGCGATGGGAAGGATCACTCTTAGTAATGTACTGCCATCAACGAGCTTCTCCCTCACTCCCACCCACATATTGCCAACTATACAACCTGAATCCATTCAGCATAGGCCACTTAACGTAACCACGTCTCCTGGTCATTAGAGACACCGTCTCCAGTACTGAAGTTTTCACCTACAAATCATTGTTCTAATGTGCGTTAGTGTAATTAGCCTCATGGAAGTAAAACAAGACAAAAAAAAATAGATTGCATTAGGCAATCACACAAAAGCCATGACTGGAAACAGTGTCTTTAATGACCTGGATTGAAGTATCCGCTTGATAGATGTTTGTAGGCACTATTATGGACAAGGGTTTGAGTTAACTATTGTGGGGCTAAAGGTTTACAGCTGTGTCAACCCCTAGCACCATTCTTTCGGTAGAAGAAGTCTTCTTTGTAGCCTAGGGTTGGTCGTTCTGTTCTTTGCAAATCACAGCCCCTCTGGCACGGCTTGGTTTCTGCTGGTGGTGCCGGTAGTGGGCATCAGAACACATTTCTGGGGACTCAGACATTCATCATCTGACTTTGACCCACAACAAGGCAGAGGAAAAAAAACGGAAACATAAGGTGGAAGAGAAAAATAAGAAATATGTCCAAAGGGAAACAGCAAGGAAGAAGAAGAACCAGGATGAGTGAGCTAGAGTGACAGGAAGTGCAGGGTGGTGCAAGAAAGAGGTAGGAGACTGAATGGAGACTGAGCATCCTCGGTATTTGTAAACCCACCCAAACAATGGACCCTGGAGCTTATTATTACTATTAGTATATTTCAAATTAACAACGAATTAGGTTGTTGTCTCTTTCTCCCCATCCCTCATTATGTGATCTGGGTGAATGAACCCAGACCTGCACCTCTAAGAGTGCATTACAGGGCACTCCATTGCAGGGCGATGTTTCATGTATGGCAGTAAAGCATTTGGTCGCAGCCGCCCCGTCCAGATCCATTTATCATCCCTGACCCCAGAGGATGTGCACAAATTCCCATTCCACCTGAGGTCTGCAGGGCATTTTACGCTGAGGACGCTGATTTGATGCTAATGAGGGCGCCACCGGCCATCATATACTGACTACAAAGCAGTTGCTGGTTGTCACGGAGACCCGGCCATCACCCGGAAAAATTGTAAATGTATTTATAGAGCACTTATGATCCCTGACTTTTAACAAATGTATTCCGTGCGTTTTGCATAAACGGAGGAATTGTGGAATCCTTGGAAAGGCATCAGTACAGTTACTCAGGTAAATACATTTTATTAAAGCACCACAAGACAATTTATTTTGTGAGATGGGCTTTAGTTAACCATTATTGGGCGTTTTAAGTTAAGAAAAATACAAATAAAAAGCTCTTTTTAATAAGAGGAAGAAATTAAAATACGTCCATATATTGTAGTGTGGTTAAGATATGACTTCCAGATTTGAACTCAAATGGGCAGATCTACTGAGCACCTGCATTGCCGTTACGTCACACAATGCAATGCACGGCAGCACAAGGGCTTAAGTGATATTTACAAAGCCACGTAAAGTCATCTTGCGCGGCTCTGAGTGGCTTAGTAAATCCAGAGTGGTGCAAGTCCCAGCATTGTGTTACTCTGCTTTGGGAAGGCGTTCTCTGGGTGGAGTGTGGGCGTTCCTGCATATCCACCCATGGATTTTGGCACATTCCCATATTTATTAAATGTGTTAAACCTGGGAATGAGTCAAAACCCTCGCCATTCCACAGAGTCATAACGAAGAGAAATATGTTTATTTCTCCTCGTAATTTCCTCTTTCTACTGCTGCTGAATTCCACAGCACATATAGAAAGAGAAAAATGCCTTTGAGGACTGTTTTTGTGCAGGAAGTTGTCTCTTGCACCGTGGTGCAAGCAGTGCTTAATTTGTGCTTGTTGTTTCCGGTGCGGAGCACCGGCACTTATTTTTGAGGGACAGCGCTTAGTTTGCTGTCTCAAGCATTTACTGCAAGCAAAAGACATGTGGGAAAGATGGAGGAATAGAAAACAAAAAAGCATCATAAAGGGGAAAAACAGGAAGCTGCGAGAGTGAGCTGAAGGGGCAGGGAGTGGCTGTAAATGGATTGAAGAGGCCCGAGGTGGCTTCAGGATTATTCTGCCTCAGTATTCCGTGCTCACACTTTTAATTCCAGCAGCGGCTTCTTTAAAAGGAGAGCTTTGAGCACCGGCACCTTTTTATTTACAAATTAAGCACTGGATGCAAGGGTGCCTGCGTTGGCTCTAGGCTGCCCACAGTGCAGCAGAGCAGAGAGCAGGAATGTGTCATATCCCAGCAAATACGGTGCATTCCTGCCCTCACTCCGTTTGACGCAGCACAGTAAGTAGTCTTGCTGTGTTGCATTGTGTGAAATGTTAGCAAATCTGGCCCAAATTTTTTCACAAACCAGATGAAGTCAATTTTTCTCCTTCCAGCGTCACTCTCTGAGTCCCACCATCCACTCCCTGTACCCATATTAAGACATTTGCACAAAAGTTGGCTATTTTGCCTTCCATCTTTCTCTTAGACTTTAAAAACTGGAGACAGAAATCACCTACTGATACTTTCTTCCCATCATACTTCATGTGAAATATGGAATTATTTTCACTTCCACAGAAATGAAATGTCTTCACACCTTTAGGCATGAAGCCTTACAACTCCTGTTTCAACAACGTAAAGCAAAGCTGTCAATAGTCAATACCATTAATCAGTGATTTAAATGGAAAAATAGAAGTGCAGGTACTCTGTGTCAGAGTACCTGCTTGGTTCTGAGAAGTGCCGGTACTCCCCAATTAAAAGTATTACGTTTTTCTTGAGATATGCCGGTACTCTCCCTCTCAAAATAAAAAAGTGCCGGTACTCAGTACCGGACAGTACCGGCCCATTTAAAGCACTGCCATTAATATTGGGGTAATTCTAATCCCAGAGATGCTGAACGTCTTGGTCAATATGCACCTGCCAGTAAGGATAGGGCCTCTTGCTTTTAGGGCATCCTTCCCAGACACCTACAGTCCATTTCTGTCCTGTGACTGCACCATTCACAAATCCATGTCATATGCAATGGAGCGAAAGCGTCCTTGCAGAACTACTGTCATTTTCCCTCCTCGATTTCAATTACTGGGTCATTAGAAAATAAGCATTAACAAAGCCAATAGGTCTGCAATATCTTTGCTTTGTAAATGCTTGTGTGTCAGCGTCTTTGCAAAACTTCATTATTGGGGAAGCTACCAGGACCGCGACAATCTGAAACATCAAAAAACAGTGGCTAAAATCAAAAATATTGTTTTATTCTAAAAAATTGAGATATTGCCATAGTTGTCCCTGGCACTGAGCGGGACTCCTTGGTGTGTGCATGCGCTCCTTTTTAAAGAGCAGAAGGCTGTCACTCACAATGAAGTAAGCCAATGACAGAAGCGAGCTGACTCACTGTCCCATGCTGTAGAGGACACATGAACATGTGAATGACACAGTAATGTACCAATGGATGAGGTGGCTGTCTGAGAGCTCCTGCGATTAGCTATATTGTGCATATAGTTTTACTAAAAGTTATATAAAGATCCTGGCACTGTGTCAATGCCTTCCTCCCCTCGATCCATGTGGGTGAACTCAAGAAACATACACACATTACTTGCAGTACATTACTGTGCATTACCAAGAAAGCTCGTTGTTGAGGGGACACAGAGGATCATTACTCTGCTATGAATGCTCTGAATCAGATTCGATACGCAGCAGGAGAAGATTGTGGGGCAGATGCATCAAGACTTAGCACCAGTGCAAAGTTATGCAAAATGGCAAAAACTAGTGCATTGACTTTGATTAAGAATTTCCTTTACAGCATAAATCTTTTTTTTGGGCTGAAAAGTAACATAAAAGTGATGCGAATAGAGTTTTGTGTTGCTTATCCCTACCTTGCAACGAGGGGCGCCTCCCGGGTGATACTTGGGTTTTCTCACAATATGGTTTTTAACCGAAAGCCCTATCTACTAAAATTGATAGCTAGGGATTTGTTCCAAAGATAATGCTTCCTTACGTAGCTGCTATTTAGAAGTGTTTTAATATCTCCTAATTGTTCACACATTGAATGTGTGCTGCACTGTACAGTAACAGCACACATCCAATGTGTGAAACGTTTTCAAATGTGTCTAGGCATAGTATTTTATACTGGAAGAGTACCCTTCTCATGAGAAACCTATGCTAAACATGCGAGGGTGCAAAGGTGTGTGTGAGGTGCCTGGGAGGTTCTTTGTGCCCCAGCACTGCGGAATAGATATCATAGATAGAGATGGCTCTGCGCCGCTCTCTTGACTCGTGCGATGCAACGCAGCAAATTTGGTTCCTGTGCTACATTGCGCCATTATTAGTAAATGTGCACTGTGGTGATGATGAAGCAGCACCCTCGGTGCTACTCATTTTTAAGATGAAATTATCAAGTAGCAGCTCTTGTGAACAGAATTCACACAAGTGTTGAATAGATTGGATGAAAGGCACCAGCTTGTGTGTAAATATCTGACTTTGCCACATAAGGAAACTGAGGCACTGGATATTCAAGTTATTTGTCTAGTATTATAAAATATGGTTTAGTTGAGAGATGTAATAAACTCAGGTCTTCTGTTTCCACTGTTGACATTTTAGTCCCTAGGCCAAAGTTTCTCAAACTTTTCACTCACAAGATCCTATTTTACTTTATCAAGCCAAGTTTAACAGTGCTGTGGTTTTCATCCAACATCAATTTTCAACATCACTGAGTTCGTTATGTCTATTCTTTTCTTGATTTGCACAGTTTGGTCATTTCTAGAAGCAGGTTTGGGAATCCCTACTCTAGATCTGGCCTTGACACATCGTTATTTTGTCTGGGCCTTCTTCACTGAACCGTATGTTGTATTAAAAAAACAGAGGTGGAATTGTGGATTGACCATGGATGGTGGAAAAGAAGCGAGGGTAGTGCCTTACCACTGGCCAGAGGGTGATTGATGAGTGATGGCTGGAGTGACGAAAGGGAGGGGAAAAGCTGTGAGTGATCATACAGAAGAAGAGAAATACCAATGAGTTTTGTGTTTGTATTTTAACCAATCCTGGATTATTTCTGAAAAATGCCAGTTTCTATTAGGTAGCTCAATCTAATTGGGAACACAGTGTGCGCTTCCTCTGGACCAGGAACATTGTTTAATGTATGGAGTGTGATAATTGTTGTAATGAATAAACAAGGTGTTTCTTGGCCTAGGAAGGTTTCAGAGTACCTCAGAGTAGATGGGTCCCCTTTCTATTAGGATATTGAAAAGGACACTCTTCTGACTGGGATGGCCTCGGAATCAAAGAGTGGGAGAGTGGGACTACCTGAGCCATAGTTCATGGGACTTTCACTCATCTCAAAGTCAGAGACCTTGCAGTTAGGAAGATCTCAGAGGCATACCGTGATAATCATGGTCCTTCAGACAAGGAGAGTGTCAGAGTCAGGGCCTCTTGGACTGGCCCATCTTAAATTTTAGAGACCCTCAGATTAGAAAGGCTGCAGAATTAGAGACCCTCAGATCAAAATCTGTAAATTTCCATTGAACGCTAAATAATAAAGATAATGAAAAAATCAAAGACCAATGGACTAGGGTGGTGTCAGTGTCAGAGTTTTTCAGATCAGGAGTGTCAGAACCGCTCAGACCAGGAGGTTGTCAGTGTCAAAGCGCTCAGACCAGAAACGTGTCAGTGTCAGAGCCGTCCAGGCCAGGAGGGTGTCAATTTCAGAGCTCATCAGATCAGAAAGGTTCAGAGCAAATCTGACCAGGAAGGTGTCAGAGCTTCTCTGAACTATGAGGGTGTCAGAGCCTCTCAGACTAGGAGACATTAGATATATGTGCCTTTGACATCGACCCTTTTTACTTGGGGCGTGGGTTTATTTCCTTGAATCACCTAAGCGATGGTCATATGACCGCCCAGTCCTGGCATGATGGAAAGTTTGTCACTGTATATTTTGCCCCTAAGCAGCCCCGACAATGTGTGTGTCGACTGCCTTGGGGCACAATCTCTCAATGACATCTCTCAATTTGGGGGAACTGGCTCTTGCCGTTGTACTGGCGGCAATGGTTTGCCATCCAAGATCCAAACTATAACTAAGCCCATACTTTTCAACTCCATCTTTCCCCTTCTGTATCATTACCACCATGTTTGGAATAATGGATGTGTTGGTTATTATGGAAAACAAATATACTAATGGTAAAATTCTGCAGGCTGCTGGGCGAAAGCAGTGGCTTAACTTTTTCAATTTTAATCATACTTTGGGCTCTGAAGAAAGTTTTTACAGAAGTCAAAAGGAACTTCTACGACTGAGTGCCAGTTCTAGATTCCTTTATTTGGCAAAAAATATGGTTTGTAAGTAGAAGAAGCAATCTTAATCATTGTTAAAGATGCCAACTGGGCACCGATGGGGTTTAATGTTTTGAAAGGAAAGGGGCAGTGGAACATTTGCATACCTTTTCTTGGTTTCACAGGGTTTATGATCGATGCAGTTTTGTATCCTCGTGCCTACAGCTGGCCATACAACCTAGATATTATAGAAAATTTAAAGTTTCCACATTTTCCTCAGTGTTCTATGTTGTACTATGCTGTCCCTACTTAGCAACGTTTCCAGACATTGACTTTGTTGCATGGAAAGCACGTTTCCAGGTTGCATTCAGCCCTCCCTCTTACACAGTCTGAGATGTTGGTCTCTTTGTTTACTTGGGAAAAGACTGAGGGCCCTAGTCTGAGATACTCTGACACTGATGCCCTCCTAGTCTGAGGGGCTGTGACACTAACACTTTATTTATCAGATTCAAGCAGGAGTACACATTTATTGGTTAAATAAATATGGAAATATACTAGTTTCAGCTTCATTTTTCCACAAAGTTCATAATAAATATGGATAAATACAGATAGAATTAGCAAAAAATAAATATGGATAAATGCAGACAGAAATGTAAAACAAAACACCATAAAACGGGGAGCCCTAGTTAATGTTAAGTTAGGTAGGAGACATGATGGCTTGCTCAAATTTTCCAAACCATGTAGAGAGAGAGAAGTAGGTGGGCGGTATGTGATTTTGGCAGTTGGTAAAGGTGAGGATGAAGTTAGGGAACTGAGAGGAAAGGAGATGTTGGAAGGCTGTAGTGAGGTGATTCTGAGGGATGTTGTAGAAACACCAATAGGATTTTCCACTGTCTGTGCACTGTTTTGACATTCAAATCATCGAATTTCTTAGGATGTCTTACTAGGGCTTCCAGTAATGATTTAGGGAGTCCACAGAAGATAAAAGCACCAGTGCCTTTGACAGTTGCAGCTCTGTATCCTAATTGCTTACATGCATGGAAACATTCCTTCAGTGAATTTGAGCACAGGCTAGTTTTACCTTTGCCCTATCAGTGCTCATAGTGATGTAAGAAAAAGTGAGTGAATCAGACCCTTTGGAAATAGAATATCCTGCGTGTGGACCAAGCATCTCAAACCCTAAACATTGAGCGTGCTATTGAACAACGAAGTTAAAAACACAAAAAAGTGAACTGTGGGGGCTGACAGAAATCCTCTGACCCCCAAATGGAAAACCAGGTTTTGGCATTCCGAGTGAAGTCTTTCAGACAAATTCACCTTTTAGTACGTGAAGTTCCGCACACAGTAGCGAGCTCACTGATTGTGGTGACACAGGAAGACCACAACTTTCAACATACTGAAAGCTTGACCCGAAGCTAGGAGATCCAAAGCAGGTGTGCAGTGCTCAGCCCAGTCCGAGATGTGTACTGAAAAAGGAGAAGGTCGAAGATGCAAATTCATCAACATGATGGGAGGCCTGAACACAACGTCATGCACACTTTGGCATCACAGAGATTTGGCAGCTTGCTCAGTGCCATCTTAAGGATGTGGTTGCCCTAGGCAAGGCATATTTTGGGGGCACCTTTAAGTGCCATATTTATATTTTATTACCTATTTCCTGTTAACTCAGGCCCCCGTGAAGCGAAATAATACTAAATTATGTGTTCAACATTAATAGGGTAACAGTTGTCTGTCTTGCCTGGCACCCTAAAGATCGTCTAGATGATATGGGGTGAAGAGACAAAGTCAGAAGTAGAGATAGGCAAAGAGTTGGAGAGGTTTAGTAAGAGAATATAGTACACTGACAATCCAACAGAAAAAAGTTCACTTCCCCAGGAGGCCCCCGGGAAAGTGGTGTCCTGTGCAACTGACAACGCCTTAAAATGTCTCTGCCCTTGCTCCGGGCTTGGGCACTGATCTTGCAGTCCAACACCTCTCTCCCCCCAGAGCAAAAGATGTCAGCCGGGGGCTTCCATTTAATACCAGAGTAATATCAGAACCATTACTTTTTCAGGGGTTGCTGGGTGCAGTCAGCGTGAACACACTCATCAGGCACGCAGACCACTCAAGCAGGCGCGAGGATGCGTCCTATCACATTTTGATATTTACGTTGGAGGACTCAGTAAAAAAAAACATCCTTCCGAGGACTCTGGAAATTGGACAACTGAAGCCTAGCATTCTTTTTCCCAGTTTAACAAACAGAGTGATCCTTATCGCCAGCTGACTTTATTCCAGGAGTCTGTCATCACTAGCTGTCTTCTGTGTTGTTTAAATCTTTGAATGTGACATCTTAGCGCTCCTAAGTGCTCCAAAATTATTAAAATAAATCATAAACCTCGGTTTGATTATACCCTGGAAACCAGGAGATCGCGTGTCCCTTCGATGTAGTATTTTATTAAATCACTTCAGTTCAGGCAGTCGCTGCAAGTTTGGCTCCAGGAAATGCAAGATGTTCCTCCTGCTCTGGTTCAGTGGACTTTCCCACAAGATGTATTTAACGTATCATGCGGTCGAACTGGGTCAGCCATAATGTGGCATATTGAGAGCAGATCTGTCTATATCTGGCCCTTTCTTGCTAAATAGTACTACTTTACAGAAACATTTCAGTATGTGGGAAATTTATATTTTTTTCCATTATGAAATGTTATCCTCTCATATACAAACAATGCTCATCCTCTCCTTACTTCCTTCCACTCTCTCCCTTTCTTCCTTTCGCTGTCTTTTTCTTATCTCACTTTCCCTCTCTTGTTCGATCTTTATATGTCTCCCTCTCTACCTGTAGCGCTCTCTTGTTTTCTCTCATTCTCGCCGCCTCTCTGCCAAACTCCCACCATCCCATCCTCATTCCTACGTTCGTTCTACAGATACAAAAACACTTTTTATTTCCTTTCTAATTAAATAAATGACTGCGGATATAAGAAGGGCTATTGGAATTATGCGGCATGATTGACTAAATTATGTGGCCAAAAAAGGCAAACTATGCAACAAAATGCAGCATATTTTTTTATACTATCACTTCAGTATTTTGTCATTTTTACACATGGTAAGACAATCTGTAGATTTCGCCTCATAAGCACCAACTCAACAACCAAATACAAAAACAAGCAACTGAAAGATGAGCACTTAACGTTTGCAAAGGTCTTCTAACTCGTGCATACACATATCACCACGTTTTTAGTACGTTTTTAGCTGATTGAGCTACAAACCTTTTTTGATAAAATCTGTACACTATACAGCAGATGATGGCTTATGTGAAATGTGGCAAATCCTAAATTATGAGTAATAAGCTATGGCCGTAGAATCACATAATTCCAATACACCTGGATATAGGAATACTACTACACAATATCAAAAACCTCAAGTCTCACTCTTCACACGTGAGATTCAAGTTTTTAGAGGTCTGACTGAAGTTCCAGGCTACTAATACAGAAGTTTTTCCCCTGGACTTGTTAAAATCCCATCTTTCTCTATGTGGATGCTTAATTATCAACATAGGAACCACAAATATAACTTTGGTATCACAAGTAAACAATTAAGTTCCAACCACAATACTTAGAATCTCATAAACATTTAATAAAATACCATTGGCATTTATTAATATAATTCATCATCCAGTGAACTAGCTATATCATCTAAAACTTTTAGTCAAAAAATAACATAAAAAACAACTGCATGAAATCAAAGTACTAAAAGTGGTTATTCTGTTGATGCAGTTTTCGGTGGATTCTTGACTTTTGTCCAATCTTCTTCAGGATCAACAACTGAATTTAAACTAATATTTATGACTTTGTTATTTTAAAGCATACAGCTCAAACTTCACGTGGATAAACCAACTTTAGCATGTCTACTGTTCCTTTCCTGACGCGAGCAAGACCGCCACTATGATAAAGCAGGTCTCTGCAGACAATAAATTGATCCTTAAAGCAGCATTTTCAATTACCTGTCTATTATGCGTGGTTCTCACGGCATAGTATATCTGCTGGTTTATGGACGACAGAGGTTCTGCAGGCTGCCGATACATTGCCTCATGTTTCTCCTTGTAGTCAGGGTCCAACAGGAACGGAAACCGGTGGTTGATAATTAAACATCCCCTTAGTGAAAGAATGAATTTTAACAAGTCCAAGGGAAAGGTTTTTGTATTGGCTTGGCTGAACCATATCCTCTGTGCCTTTGTAAAACGGGTCACTCTCTAAGTTGTTGATGAAGTCTCAGGCCACAGTGAATCTCACACTTGGTAAGGAGAGCTAAAAGTGACTTTTCTCAGATGACTGCTGTGTGCAGAGCAGCACCGGACAGCTAAAGAGGCTGCTGGTAGCCAACTGGTAAGCCCTACTGCAGCTCTCTCCAGTAAGGGGAGGAACTATGTGGCACGAAGCAGACACACTGCCCAACACTTTGGTGAAAATACTGTTTCCACATTTCATCCACCCACGTGCACGTATTGTATATTCAGTGTAATTTTAATTTCGCTGTTTTAGTGAGAGTTGGGTGATACTTTAATTATTTAGATGTATTCTAAGCATTTCTTTAATTTCACTAATGTCTCTTTCTCTGACGATATGAAAGCTAAATGTTATGTAATGTCAATTATAAGTCAATCAGACAACACAAGTGCAGAATGCTTAACTAGACCTGGTGGTAGGAGGTGAGGCCCACCAGTGCACATTTTTAGGGCCCGTCACTTAATTTTCTTCAACAAACTATGATCCAGAGCACAAAAGAGAGACACCGGGACCTAACTGCTCGCCCTATCCACCCAAAGTGTATCGCCTATTGGCCTGACTTCACAGCGGCTCCCACTAAATTCTTCTCTGCAACGGCAAATTATGTTCAGCGACACCTCGCAGAAGGGGTATCGACCTTGTGTAGCCCTTGCCTGCTACTGCCTGCAGCCACTTCTCACTTGAGATTTTCGACTTCCAAAAAAGAGACTACATCTGAACATAGAAGTCTTTACCACAACTTCATCCAGAAGCTCCCCAATTATGCCTCCTCCCCCTTGGACACCGCCAGCTGCCTTACCCCCTCTGAATTTCAACTTCCCAGATATTCTTCTTCAAAAATTCTTCTAAGTCCAAAAGTAAGCAGAGACTGGGCCCAACCCACCTCTTGAGTCCACTCCATTGCGGTCAGTTACAACTTTCGACTTTGCCCTAGTCTTGCACAACTAGATGTCCGCGGTTGGCTCTTTCATCTATTAGACACTAGTTTTTACTACAATCTTTATTATAACTTTGGCTCTACTGATTGGAGTTTTGTAGTTTTGGTGTCAAATAATGTATAACATTTTTGTCTATTTGTCTAAATTTGTGTGGTATTTTTCTTGTGTTGATTTTTCACTTTATTACTGTTTAATTGCTGCATAATTACTTCACACATTGCAACTAAGTTAAGCATTACTGCTTTTGAGCCAAGCTTCCAGAGGTTTATACACAGGTTCATTTAGTGACTTTTAGTATTTTACCCTGACAGAGGTTGTGGTTTCCAGTTGAGAATGGTTCTCACCCTCTAAACCAAAAACAACAGATGTCCCAACATCAACTAAAACTGAAACTGCAAAAGACAGAATTCTTACTGATCTCATCCCCCAGCAGCATTATGCCAGTTCAAACCTGGCTGAAAGCCAACAACTTCCTCAGATGCCAAACATTTATTGTAGACTGCACAAAATCACCGTGTTTCTGCCGGGATAAAAGCCTTTACCTCCAAGCACACATAAACAGCATAGCCAAAGGAGCACAACTTTAAATCTGATTAATTCAAGGAGAAAAATAATCCCTTCCTCCTGAGAACTTCAGATAAATGGTTCAATCTCTTATTCTATCACGATTAGAGTATCAACATGCTCTTCTAACTGGTATACCTAAACTCCATCTTGCTGCCCTAAAAGCTGCTCTTCACTCCGCCACTACACTTGCATTAAACGGAAGAAAATTTGATAACATCACACCAATCCTAATTTCACTGAGATGGCTACCGATTGAAGCAGACTTCCTCTGATTGAAGCAGACTTACCCTAAAACTGGTCTGCATAGTTCACAAAGCCCTTCACAGAAAGACTCTGATCTACCTGGCCGAAAAACTGACCATTTCAGGAGGCCAGTGCCTCCTGCGAAGCAACAATAACTTTGTACTGGAAATACCTCCCTACAAAAGAAAAAGAACCCTCAGACAAGCCTTCTCGTGATGTGTTCAAAGATCTGGGACAACATTCCCCCTTCGATCAGAACAAAACCTTCTCTTAAAATCTTCAAACCGAGGTGAAAAAATACTCATACAACAATTTCTCCTAAATGGCCGAAGCATTTCCCCCAGTAGCTTACTGTCTCGATAAATTCAAACAAAAAAAGAGCAATATGAAGCTTAAAAACTCAATGATTGAGCGAATATAGATAAATTAAATATATTTTCTAGATCTAGATACTAGATGAGGAAACTACACTGATAAGATGACCACCTTGTATGATATTGGCACACACACAAACTGAGGACCCAATGAGGCCAGTGTCCCAGTAGAATAATGATGGCCTCCTAATACTGGAATGGCACAAACATGGACTGAGACGTACGAGTCTCAGGTTCCCACAATACACAACCAGGACGAAACCATCTGAAAGCATTCTTTCACAAGGTGGAATAGATCACACTTCAACACAGCCAACTATCTATACTGTAACGTATAGACTTTTGCAATTCTCTAAAGCTTTGTGGCCTGTGGTCCTCCCACGATACGGAAAACGATGTTACTCTTCGAATAAGACGCAACTCTGGCCGAGCCCCTATTCCCCAGTCATTTGACAATCTTACACTTGCCTCTATATGATTAACAAAGCAAATGTTGTATAATCTCTGTTGTACTTGTAAAGCGCTCTCACACCTCATGCGTGATAATAGTCCGTCCTATATAAAAACCCTCAAATAAATAAATGCATGTTTTTAGCGTCATCAAAGGTCAAAGTTCTTTTTGGTTCTCACTCCGAAGAACCTCGAACACGTGAGAGGTCTGCAATTTTACTGAGATTTGCCTATTGTTGGGTTACTATTGGTTAAAAACATATACAAAAGACACAAGAGGGCTATGACGCTGTTCTAAAATAAACTTCACATTAAAAAGCTCGGGAGTAAATAAAAAGAATGGGGCATGGCACCGTGCGCTCTTCCATCAATTGGACAAAGAGCACGGAAGGAGGGGGCAGGCCTCGCTTCTTGGAGAGCAGGCCCGGCTCATTAGAAGACAAGGCCTCTCTGACGGAAGCCAGCACTGCTTTCTTGTGAGAGCAGCAGATTGACTCTGCTTCCTGGTCTCCATGGTGATAAATAACAGGCACGCGCCATGTCCCCTTCTGTCAAACGAGGCCCTCTGTCAGAGAGAGGCAAATCACAAACACGGAAAACCCCGCAGCAAATGGCCGTATAAATCACTTGATGACGCGAGGCTGCGCCAGGCACAGACACGGATGCATTGTTTTAAGAAACAGCTCACTTATTATGCAAGATCTGGGGCTATTGTTCTCTGCTGCTGCACACTCGACATTAGCCCTGAAGCACAACACAATGAATGGTGTTCCGGTGTGCGTGTGCGCGCGCGCGTACCCATGGTGATAGGCGTTGACGGCGCACTCAGGGCGCATTTATTTGGCTCTGCAGTGTGCTGGCTCCTGTCATGAGATATATGCTTTCAAAGAAAGGGGTGAACCATTGGTTTGAGTGTAAATGAAGGTGGAATATGCAGGGTGCTCGGAGCCAGAATGGAAAGGAAGGACACAGTAGCATGCAAGGGGCCGGAACTAGAGCGAGCCGGGTATATTAACATACAGGGTGCTGGGTTCCAACAGTAGAGCAGGCAGTATATAGCAAAATTCAGGGCGCGATGATCCGGGGGCGAAGCAAGCAGGATGCAGTAACGTGCAGGGGGCAAAGATCCTAGAGTGGTGCAAGCAGGATACAGTAACGCTAGGATCAAGGAGTGAAGCAAGCAGGATGCAGTAACATGCTGGGCAGGGTGTGAGGATCCAGGAGTCGAGAAAGAAGGGTATATCAACATTAAGGGTGCAAGGAACCGCGGGTGGAAGGAGCAGGATGAGAATTTGAGTGGAGGGTGCAGGATACGGTAACCTGCAGGGCACTAAGACCCAGGAATGGCACGGTCAGCATACAGTAACTTCAAGGGTACAAAGACCTGAGGGTGGAGGGAGCAGGATGCAGGAACATGTAGGGTGCAAGCATCTAAGAGTGGAGCAGGCAGGATACAGTAACATGCAGGGCATGAGGAACCAGGAGTGGAGCAGGCAGGATACAGTAGCATGCAGGGCGCTAGGATCCCGGGGTGGAGCAGGCAGGCGACAGTAACATGCAGAGTGAGAGGAATCAGGAGTGGAGCAGGCAGGATACAGTAGCATGCGGGGCGCTAGGATCCCAGAGTGGAGCAGGCAGGATACAGCAGCATGCAGATTGCATGGATCACGGGGTGGATCAGGCAGGATACCGTAACATGCAGAGTGTGAGGAACCAAAAGTGGCCAACAAAAACTGACCGTACACATTAAGAATATGTTCTATCAGTACTGGATTACTCTATTAGAGTTTACATTTGTGCTTCCAAAAATAACTTTTATAACTTCAGAGGGTCCAAAACTAGGCAAGAAAGACTGTAGCTAAAATAAGATTGAAAACCCTCTAATTGAGCCAAATTCAACATTTAAAGTACTGAGCCAATAATCAAAGCCTACATGGAAGAGGCCTTAACTAGCCCTGGCTGCTGTCAGAAAATGCCTATGCAATCTACCATGGTGCAAGAGTACTGGTCAAGCAATGGCGGTGCCCTCACACAAGTCAATGTCAGGCAGAAGAAATATGGAGACATAAGCCATCAGGGTGTAGGATCCCGTCTTGGAACACAGCCCTGGTTCATCACCTAGGGTCATGCTCAGCCCTTAACTACTTCAAGGAAGCGTTCAATATGCCAGCAAAAATAGCATTGACTCCCCTCTACTAAATAGTGGCCAGCCTAAGCAACCCTTCATCGGATTCCACCAGACTCTAATCCTCCCAAGACTAAATAAAAATACACTTTCTGGGTATCCAGGCTAAACTGGTCCCTCTCATGAGATGTAATTGAACATGGTGATACGGCGGTAAGGTGACATGATGGTGCGCGACAAAACTATGTAATAAATAGTTAAAGAAAGTGGAAGGAGTAGAGGCATGCAAGACATAGTAACACAGGCAATGCATGGGACGAGGAACAGAGCTTGCAGGATAAGTGTAATGCGGTGTCCAAAAGCCCCAGAGGGAGTGCAGGAGAATACAGGAAGATGTAATGTGGAAAGACCAGGAGTGAGGCGGGAAGGGACAGTGCCAGGTGGGGTAGAGGGTATCACGGGTGGAGTAGGCAGGGTTACAGCAAGAAATACGGTGAAAGGTAGCAGAAATGGGGCATGCAGATTTAGTGACATCTTTGTGAAATGTATTGGGCGCAGACGAGACACATATGAAGTGAAAGGTATCTGAGGTGACGGCGGACGGTCACAGCGACATGTAGGGTGACAGATATCACATGATGAGTAGGCACAACACCAACAATGCAGAGGCAAACACAGACCTATTACAATGAGCAGCAGGCTAGTGACCAGCTGTAAAACACCAGACAAAATACATTAAATCAGCTAAAGTTAGGAACATAAGGATCAGGAAATGCGCTTGTATACACTAAGAAAGCTTGAAGGCATAGAACACTAACAGGATTAAACAAATGTTGGCTGATAACTAACTAATGTAGTTGTGCAAAGACGACAAAAGAAATCTGAGACAAGAATAATAAAATGCTCATCTATGAAAACAACGCATATGTAAATCGATATATTTCGTAACATTTATTGTAACAACTTAGAAGTAAATATTCATAAAGAGTGTTCCTGTGAGTTCCTAGGCGCCTCCTAATCTTCTATGGCATGTGGGGGTGAGCAGTATAGAGACAAATAGAGACAGATTTGAGGTTCAAGCGATTAACAGGTTAGAGCGAGGTGGTAAGGAGACCTCCGCAGTCGACAGCTAAAACCACCCTTGTCTCTCCCAAACTAGGGCCTGTCTGCCAGTTCCCAAGATACCCAGTGAGCTGCCAAGACTATTCTTATTTAACAGCAGTCAGCTGGGGGAGACCCTTTATCCACAAATTGAGCACAGACTGAGCCAAACTCAGCCATTGTTGTCTTTTCTTTCTCTCCATCCAGATCAATGTCAGTGACCCTGAGCTACAGACCGGCTGCCCAAAACATCAATGAACTCGGTCATCCCATACCTCCTCCTCCACAGTGCACAAGATTTTGGATACACTGGGTTCAACTGCTACTATAAATTAAAATAAGCACAAGAAGATGTTTGCCAGGACCAGGAAACATGAAAGAGAACCACACCCAGCCTGGGCCTGGATTGGGGAAGATGCCTACAGTCCAATGTATGTAGTTGGGGTGATGGGAAGAGCGACAGCAGCAGCTTATTGTGAATGGGTGTAATTAACAACACATTTAACTTCTGTCCATATGTGCTTTTTTCCACTCTTCAAATCTTCAGCCAAACCTTTGGAGTGTGGGGTTCCTCAAGGCTCAGCTTTAAGCCCAACACTTCAATATCTACCTAGCTCCTGTGGCCAACCTGGTAGAAGCATGGGATATAAGAGTTATCTAACGCAGTTGATGCTCTCATTTAATGAAAAGGAGTTAGGGGGAGGTAGGGGCATTGACTGTGTTCAAGGATTGTTTGAGAGATGTTGCGGCCTGGATGAGTGTGAACTGCCTCAGATTAAACTCAGATAAAACTGAGATTGTTTTTTCTTTTTCGGCACAACCATTCAGCTGGATGCCTCTAACTGGTGGCCTTCCAAGTTAGGGGTCCCTCTCTTCCCGGCCTCAGTGGTACGTAACCTGGGGATCAAATTTGATGCCAATTTATCTTTCGAAGCCTAGGTCAGAGCTGTGTCGCCAGCTGTTTTCTGATGATCAAATTGGTTAGGAAGATGATCGATTTGATCCCAGGTGAATGATGCAAATCTGTTATTCATGCCCTGATAACATCTAAATGGCTATTAATCTGTATATGGGCCTTTCATCTTATTTGCTCCATCACCAACAGTTTATTCAGAATGCGGCAGCTCCGCAGGTTTTGAAGCTTCCAACTTGCGCCTCAGCTACAGCCTCTCTGCGTAGACTGCACTGACTACCTATTAGTAGCTGAATTAAATTTAAAGTCCTCTTCTTTGCTTACAGAGCAAACAGAAAGGACAGAAAGGACCTGGATATCTGAGGAAAAGATTATTGCCTTATCGGCAGGAGAGAACACTTCAGTCTAGTGGACAAAACTTGCTTCTTATGCTGAGGGTCAACAGGGCAAGGAGAGGTGGTTGATCATTCTATTTGACCACCAAATTATGGAATTCCTTGCCTGCTTACCTCCGTTAGGCACCCTTTGAATCAGTCTTTTGGAAACGTCTGATGACCTGCCTGTTTGACAATTAGGCGCTGCCTGTCCTTCGCTTCTTACCTGTCAGTGCATCTTGAGGCTGCAAGCACCAGGACGCCTCTTTGGAAGAAGCTGTGCACTTCATAAATGTATTGTATTGTATTCTGGGCCTCTCGGGTGCCTTCGATACAGTCAACCACCTTGCTCTGGTTAACATCTTATAGGAATGGATGGGGATTGATTTGGCACCCCTAAAGTGGTTCCCTTCCTATTTACTAATCACATGTAGTGAAATTAGAGAGCTCTGTCTATCTCAAAAACAACCTTAAGAAGGGTTTCCACTGGCCTCAATTCTATCCCCAACTTTATTTAATTACTTTTTTGAAACACTTGGAGAGATTCTAAGAAACTCTGAAATACTCTATCATCGATATATGAATGATCTGCAGATGTATCTGTAGATTTCATACCCTAACGACATTCTCATACTCTCCATCACCCTGAGCAGAATCCAAAGAAGGATGGCTAAACACCACTTACAACTCAACCAAACGAAAACAGAATGTCTACTATTCGCACAGAAAAAACAGCCTTCCTCTTTGAGCTGTTGGAATCCTTTTCTCACCTAAGCGCAAACCGCCTGTTGTGAAGAATGCCAAGCCCCTGATATTTATCCTTTGCAACCGTCTTCACCTTCAGAACACATGAGCCCTTGCCACCAGCTCAGTAAAGCAGTTTATTCCAGAGCAAAACAAAGCCGATTATCCAGGTTTTCATACTCTCTGGACTGTTATGTTATGTTGTTTGTATAGTGAACCAGCACCTAAGAGTATACCCAGGAGGTGTGTAAGTTTGTGGTCCCCAAGGTGCTTATACGAAGTGCCAGGGCTTCATCATGTTGCTGAGCTCAAGAAGTGAGTAGGAGGCTCTGATGTGTTGGGGAAGCTGTTCCATGTGTTGGGTGCGATGTAGAAGAATTAGCAACTTCAAGATTTGAGGATGTTGTGAATGTGTGCTATGGGAATTAATTCCTTTCTGATCTCTCTAAAGCTGATTTGGGACCCCTGGAAGTAGCACTTCACCCACCGCAGATCACACGAAATTCAACCACACCACTTATATAATCTGTACCCTACAATGGCTCCCATCAAAGATAGAGCACACTTTAAGGTTGCGTGCATTACTGATAGAGCCCATTTCAACTCTACACCCTCCTGTCTGGATGAGAAACTCAAAGTCCGAAGGAGTATCGAAGAATGTTGAATCCCTTCTTCTGGCGCATCCAACATTCAAACAAGAATGCTTTATGAAACAGGCCTTCTCTGGCAGTGAAACCAGCTCCATGTACAACCTCCAGGTTTGCCACCCTTAAAAAAGAAATGAAAATCATGTCTAAAGACTGCAGGGATGATGTGGCTGCTTTCGCATCATCTGCTCGAGGGGCTCAAATTTTGGGGCAAAAATGGCAGCTTTGCCCAGGAAGGGAGACCTTTCTATTTAAAAGGAAAATCAAGTGATGGCACAGCAGCAGCACTGGCAGGATCTACAGCCCAATGCACCAATTGGGGTCCCGCATGCACAACTTACAGGAACTCAACCTTTCACCGGCCGGTCCACTGATCTTACATGTGTCAGCCTGCACACTGACCGCACCATCAGGGCTCAGCTGGCACACTGACCGCACAATCAAGGCTCAGCCTGCACACTGACCGCACAATCAAGGCTCAGCCTGCACACTGACCGCACAATCAAGGCTCAGCCTGCACACTGACCGCACAATCAAGGCTCAGCCTGCACACTGACCGCACCATCAGGGCTCAGCTGGCACACTGACCGCACAATCAAGGCTCAGCATACACACTGACCGCACCATCAAGGCTCAGCCTGCACACTGACCGCACCATCAAGGCTCAGCCTGCACACTGACCGCACCATCAAGGCTCAGCCTGCACACTGACCGCACCATCAAGGCTCAGCCTACACACTGACCGCACAATCAAGGCTCAGCCTGCACACTGACCGCACATCAGGGCACAAAAGGCTCAGCCTGCATACTGACCGCACATCAGGGCTCAGCTGGCACTGACTGCACCATCAGGGCTCAGCTGGCACACTGACCGCACCATCAAGGCTCAGCCTGCACACTGACTGCACCATCGGGGCTCAGCCTGCACACTGACCACACATCAGGGCTCAGCTGGCACACTGACCTTACAACGTGTCAGCCTGCACACTGACCGCACCATCAAGGCTCAGCCTGCACACTGACCACACCATCAAGGATCAGCCTACACACTGACCGCACAATCAAGGCTCAGCCTGCACACTGACCGCACATCAGGGCTCAAAAGGCTCAGCCTGCACACTGACCGCACATCAGGGCTCAGCTGGCACTGACTGCACCATCAGGGCTCAGCTGGCACACTGACCGCACAATCAAGGCTCAGCTGACACATTGATTTTTACAACGTGTCAGCCTGCACACTGAACGCACCATCAAGGCTCAGCCTGCACACTGACCGCACCATCGGGGCTCAGCCTGCACACTGACCACACATCAGGGCTCAGCTGACACACTGACCTTACAACGTGTCAGCCTGCACACTGACCGCACCATCAAGGCTCAGCCTGCACACTGACCGCACCATCAAGGCTCAGCGTGTACACTGACCACACATCAGGGCTCAGCTGGCACACTGACCTTACAACGTGTCAGCCTGCACACTGAACGCACCATCAAGGATCAGCCTGCACACTGACCGCACCATCGGGGCTCAGCCTGCACACTGACCACACATCAGGGCTCAGCCTACACACTGACCGCACCATCAAGGCTCAGCCTGCACACTGACTGCACCATCAAGGCTCAGCCTACACACTGACCGCACCATCAAGGCTCAGCCTGCACACTGACCACACATCAGGGCTCAAAAGGCTCAGCCTGCACACTGACCGCAGATCAGGGCACAGCTGGCAATGACTGCACCATCAAGGCTCAGCTGGCACATTGATCTTACAACGTGTCAGCCTGCACACTGACCGCACCATCGCAGCTCAGACTTCACACTGACCACACATCAGGGCTCAGCTGGCACACTGACCTTACAACGTGTCATGCTGCACACTGACCGCACCATCAAGGCTCAGCCTGCACACTGACCGCACCATCGGGGCTCAGCCTGCACACTGACCACACATCAGGGCTCAGCTGGCACACTGACCTTACAACATGTCAGCCTGCACACTGTCCGCACCATCAGGGCTCAGCTGGCACACTGACCGCACCATCGGAATTCAGCCTGCACACTGTCCGCACATCAGGGCTCAGCTGGCACACTGACCGCACCATCGGGGCTCAGCCTGCACGCTGACCACACATCAAGCCTCAGCTGGCACATTGATCTTACAACGTGTCAGCCTGCACACTGACCGCACCATCGGGGCTCAGCCTGCACACTGACCACACATCAGGGCTCAGCTGGCACACTGATCTTACAACGTGTCAGCCTGCACACTGACTGCACCATCAAGGCTCAGCTGGCACACTGATCTTACAACGTGTCAGACTACACACTGATCGTACCATCAGCGCTCAGCCTGCACACTGACCTTACAACATGTGTCAGCCTACACACTGACCGCACCATCAAGGCTCAGCCTGCACACAGATCTTACAACTGTCAGACTACATACTGTTCGTACCATCAGGGTTCAGCTGGCACACTAATCTTACAACTTGTCAGCCTGCACACTGACCACACCATCAAGGCTCAGCCTGCACACTGACCGCACCATCAAGGCTCAGCCTGCACACTGACCTTACCGCATGTGTCAGCCTACACACTGGTTGTACCATCATGGCTCAGTCTGCACACTGACCTTACAACATGTGTCAGCCTGCACACTGACCTTACAACATGTGTCAGCCTACACACTGATTGTACCATCAAGGCTCAGCCTACACACTGACCGCACCATCATGGCTCAGTCTGCACACTGACCTTACAACATGTGTCAGCCTGCACACTGCTTGTACCATCAAGGCTCAGCCTGCACACTGACATTACAATGTGCTCAGCCTGCATACTGACCACACCATCAATGCTCGGTCTGCACACTGACCTTACAACATGTGTCAGCCTACACACTGATTGTAACATCAAGGCTCAGCCTGCACACTGACCTTACAACATGTGCTCAGCCTGCACTCTGACCTTAGAACATGTGCTCAGCCTGCACACTGATCGCACCATCAATGCTCGGTCTGCACACTAATGTTACAACGTGTCAGCCTGCACACCGACCGCACCATCAAGGCTCAGCCTGCACACTGACCTTACAACATGTGTCAGCCTACACAGTGATTGTATCATCATGGCACAGTCTGCACACTGACCTTACAACATGTGTCAGCCTGCACACTGACCTTACATCATGCGTCAGCCTACACACTGATTGTACCATCAAGGCTCAGCCTTCACACTGACCTTACAACATGTGCTCAGCCTGCACACTGACCGCACCATCAATGCTCGGTCTGCACACTAATCTTACAACGTGTCAGCCTGCACTCTGACCGCACCATCAAGGCTCAGCCTGCACACTGACCTTACAACATGTGTCAGCCTACACACTAATTGCACCATCAAGGCTCAGCCTGCACACTGACCTTACAACATGTGTCAGCCTACACACTGATTGTACCATCATGGCTCAGCCTGCACACTGACCTTACAACAGGTGCTCAGCCTGTACACTGACCGCACCATCAATGCTCCGTCTGCACACTAATCTTACAACGTGTCTGCCTGCACACTAATCGAGCAATTGATGCTCCACCTGCACACTGACCTTACAACATGTGTCAGCCTACACAATGACCATGCATTCAATGCTCAGCCAGACTCTGACTTTCCAATACTGACTGCACCATCAATGCTCAGCCTGCAGAGTGACTTTACAACATGAGCTCGGCATGCGCACTGACCACACAATCTATGCTCGGTCCGCACACTGCCCTTTCAACATATGTAAGGTCAGCCTACACACTGACCATGCAGTCAATGCTCAGCCAGACACTGACCTTACAACAACACTGACTGCACCATCAATGCTCAGCTTGAACACTGACCATACAATGTGTCAGCCTGCACACTGATGGTGCAATCAATGCTCAACCTGCACAGTGACCTTACAAAATGTACTCGGACTGCACACTGACCGCACCATCAATGCTCGGTCTGCACACCAATCTTACAACCTCACAGCCTGCACACTGATCAAGCAATCGATGCTCCCCCTGCACACTGACCTTATAAGATGTCAGCCTACACAATGACCATGCAGTCAATGCTCAGCCAGACACTGACCTTACAACAAAACTGACCGCACCATCAATGCTTAGCCTGCACACTGACCTTACAACAATACTGACTGCACCATCAATGCTCAGCCTGCACACTGACCATGCAACAATACTGACTGAACCATCAATGCTCAGCCTCCACACTGACCTTACAACACATCAGCCTGCTTGCTGACCTTACCATCAATGCTCAATCTGCACAGTGGCATTACAACATGTGCTCGGCCTGCACACTGAACGCACCATCAATGTTCGATCTGCCTGCTGATCTTAAAACGTGTCTGCCTGCACACTGATCGAGCAATCGATGCTCATCCTGCACACTTATCTTACAACCTGTCAACCGACACTCTGACCATGCAGTCAATGCTCAGCCAGACGTTGGCCTTACAACGTGTCAGCCTGCATGCTGACCGTACTATCAATGCTCAACCTGCACACTGACCTTACGTGTCAGTCTGCACACTGACCGTACCATCAATGCTCAGCCTACACACTGACCTTACAATGTGTCAACCTGCACACTAACCGTGCAATCAATGCTCAACCTGCAAACTGACATTACACCTTGTGTCAGCCTGCACACTGACCGTGCAATTAATGCTCAGCCTGCACACTGACCTTACAATGTGTTAGCCTGCACACTGACCATGCAATTAATGCTCAGCCTACACATTGACCTTACAATGTGTCAGCCTGCACACTGATGTGCAATTAATGCTCACTCTACACACTGACCTAACAACGTGTCAGCCTGCACACTGATGTGCAATTAATGCTCAGTTTACACACTGGCCTAACAATGTGTCAGCCTGCAAACTGACCGTGCAATTAATGCTCAGCCTACACACTGACTTTACAACAGTGTCAGCCTGCACACTGACTGTGCAATTAACGCTCAGGCTACACACTGATTTTACAACATGTCAGCCTGCACACTGACAGTGCAATTAATGCAATTAATGCTCAGCCTACACACTGACATTACACCTTATGTCAGCCTGCACACTAACCGTGCAATTAATGCTCAGCCTATACACTGACCTTACAGCTCATGTAATCAATACTCAGTCGGCACACTGACCTTACAACATCACTGCTCGTACCATCAATGCTCAGCCTGCGCACTGACCTTACAACAACACTGTTCGTGCCATCAATGCTCAGCCTGCACACTGACCTTACAACATTTGTCAGCCTGCATGCTGACCATACCATCAATGCCCAGCCTGCACACTGACCTTACAACTTGTGCTCAGCCTGCATACTGACTTTACAACTGGTGTCAGCCTGCACACTGATAGTACAATCAATGACTGGTCTGCACACTAGTCCTGCAGAACATGATCCGCTTGCACAGTGGCCATGCAACCAGTGCTGGGGCTGTATGCTGGTACTGCATCCTGTGTCTGGCCTGCACACTGGATTCTCCAATGTTCGGCATACAGCCCTGCACACAGGTACTGCAATCAGCTCTTGGCCTGTACACAGGTCCTGAAAAGGACCTTTTGTGATATTACCACTGGAATATGTGGTTGGTGTTGCACATGCATCCAGCAATCTGAGCACTTATCTTGCAACCCGATGCAGGGCACTGATCACACACACATATCCTGCAACCTGATGCAGGGGACTGATCCCACACATTTATCCTGCAACCCAATACAGGGCACTGATCCCACACACGTATCCTGCAACCCGCTGCAGGGAACTGATCCCACACACTTATTTATCCTGCAACCTCATGCAGGGCACTGATCCCACACACTTATCCTGCAACCCGCTGCAGGGCACTAATCGCACACACTTATCCTCCAACCCGATGCAGGGCACTGAATCCACACACGTATCCTGCAACCCGATGCAGGACACTGATCCCACACACTTATCCTGCCCGCTGAACCCAAAGCCTGACCCTGTACACTTATCCTGCGCCTACTGGGCACCCTGGTGCGGGCCCATGAACCAGCACACCTAATATCCCGCACAAGGATCCATGGCACACCTACCTGCACACTTAACATGTACACTGATTGGAGGGACTTAACCTGCAATCTGGTACACTGATTGGAGGGACTTAACCTGCACACTTATCATGATCACTGATCCAGAGGCTGTCCCCATGCGTTTATCCTGCTCGTTAATGCCAAGCACTGACCATGCACATCGGTCCAAGGGCCGTGAGAAAGCACGAGTATCCCACGCAGTGATTCATTGCATTAGCTGCACACGTCTTGCACACTGGTTCCAGGGAGTGAAGCTGCATCGTTATTCTGCCCTCTCATCCCGGAAACTAACCATACACGTCAATACTGAACGTTGGTGCAGTGCCCTAGCTCAGCATATTTATCCTGCACCGTGATCTATGCATTATCTGCACACTTATCTTACACAATTATTCCAGGGAGTCAACTTGCACATTGATGCAGGGCCCTGGACCAGCATACTTATCCTTCGCCGTGACCCATGCATTATCTGCACACTTATCTTGCACACTGATTCCAGGGAGTGAACCTGCACCCTTACTTTGACCACTGAGAACATAGACGGATCATACATGCTATCCAGCACTTGATGCCAGGCACTGACCCTATACATGGGTGCAGGGCATCGGACAAGCACGCTTATCCTGCACAATGTCCATGGCAGGTACATTTTGCACACTGATTCCATGGACTGGATATGCACACTTATTCTGCCCACTGATAACAGCGACTGATCATATACGCTATCATGCACACTGATGCCGGGCACTGACCCTATACATGAGTGCAGGGCACTGAACCAGCACGCTTGTTCTGCACGGCGATCCATGTCACGCTTATGTTGCACACTGATTCCAGGATCTGGACATGCACACTTATTCTGCCCACTGATAACAGAGACTGGTCATATACGCTATCCTGCACACTGATGCCAGGCACTGATCCTATACATTAGTGCAGGACACTGAACAAGCACGTCTGTCCTGCACAGTGATCCGAGGCACGCCTACCTTGCACACTGAACCGTGCACTAAACTTGTGCACATACCCTGCAGAGTTATCCGGGGCCTGGCCCGCGCGGTCCCACCGCTAACCCCAAGCCCTGTGCCGCGTGCGCACACGTTTTACCTGGGCTGTCCCCGAACTCGGGGGCGATGTCCGGTAGGAGGACGCTGGGGTCGCTCTGGGATCTGGTCCTCGGTATGAAATATCCCGAGACCCCCTCCTCTGCTGCGGCCATGGAGATCCCCAGGATGGGCGCTGGGGAGAAGGGGAGGGGCAGCAGGCGGGGGGCCCAGGTGCGGGCAGAGAGGGTGTAAGCCGCCCAGGTCACCGTTCTGTGGGGGTCCGTGATGGAGGCGGGGTGGGGCTTCTGGAAGGGGACTCTTTAAGTGAGGGGGCGCGTGCTGAGGTCGCAGGTGCAGGTCACAGCTGGCGCGTGCGACGGGCAGTGGGGTCTGCGGTCCGCGCTGACGGGCGTGTAATGTTCTATTAGGTAGAGGTGAGGAGAGTGTAAATACATGAGGTGGGTGCCAGAGGGCCGGCCCTTGGGTGAGGGGGAGTGTGTGTGGGGGAGGGGGGTTGCAGAGTAAGGGTGCCAGTGCTGAGGGCTAGCGCTCGGTTAGTTCTCTCCTCGATAGAAGTGGTGCAGAGGGCCTGGCAGTACTGGGGGCGCAGTGTGGGTCCTATATAGGTGGTCAAAGCCGAGGGGGGCAGTGGTAGGAGAGAGTTGGGAGCGTGGTGCTGAGGGGGCTGTGCTACAAGGCCGGAAATAGAGGTCTCTGGTGAGGGCGGTTGGGGTTAACAGTGCTCGAGGCCGAAATTTGAGTCAGGGCTTCTAGCTCCGACCTGGGGGGGTCGGTGTTGGAGGATTCAGTGTTGAGAAGGACTGGTGTTGATGGTCAGTGATGGTAAGGGAGATCAGTGATTGCAGTAGTCAGTGCTAAGGGTAGTCAGAGCCGTGGGCTGGGATACCCACCCTGAGATGTCACTGATGGGGGGTTGCTGATGGCAGTATATAACACAGTGCTGGGCAGCAATGGACAGTGTCGGAGGGGGTGGGGCAGTGCCTTGGAAATCAGCGTGGCTGGGCTCTGCACCATCTTCTGCTGAGGCGCCTTCCTGCCCCTCCTCCTCCCTGGGATGGACAGAGCCGGTCCTGTCCCCGGGGCTGCGGGGGTCCCACACTCCTCCGGGGGAGGCTCGGCTCTCTGTGCCGCGGAGCTCCAAGCATCTGATGGAAGCATTGGGATTCTACCAGCATCCCCTGCGCGAGGCGGGGGACGGGGACGGCGTGACGTCAGAGACCCCCCTCCAGAGGACCACATACATTACTTACTGGGAGGAGGGGGCGTCACGTCAGAGCTCGCCCCTTGGAGGTCCACGGACATAAACCCCTCCGGTGCCGGTGCGGGAAGGAAGGTCTGGGAGGGGGAAACGAGTGACTAGTAATCCTGCACCATCGTCTCTCGTCACCCCAAACACTGCCACCTCACCCCTTTCAGTCCCTGCTTCGTGGTACCCTCTGATTTTCGGGGTTTCATAATCTCCCAGTTTTAACCAAACACCTCCAACATAGCAGCCCCCAACTCCATGGTTTACTCACTCATACCAGCCCCCACCCCCCATAGTTGAGTCCTACCCATACTTTCCACCCACACCTGAAAAATATCCAGAGGGCTGCAAGTATTCACCTCTCAATGCTCGTGATACTCGCTCTTACCCCTATGAGCCCACACACCCACCAACCACCCCGTGCTCCCTGAAGTGCGCTGCTATGGCGCTGCACTGCAGAGGCGACGAAGACCTCCCCATTAAACTGGCAGTGTCAGCCAGCCAGGGCCACTGAGGGCACAACCCTTTAACCATGCCTGCGCCGTCCCGGGGAAGAGGGCACTGCAGGTGTGAACAGAATGCATAACAGCTGATGCTGCGGCTTGTGTGCCACCTGGGAGGGCACCGGGTGCCTGGCACGAGAGAGGCCTCTGCTCTACCACCTGACCCACGCCTCTCTCTCTACCCCCCCCCCCTACCCCAGCAGTGGCGTAAAACAAAATTTTGGGATGCCCCCCCCCCCCCCTGCGGAATGTGATGAGGAGCCCAGTCCTTAGAATCCCAAATGTCACAGCTGTACATTGGCCACGGGCTGAATAGGGTCTCCTGAAGTTTTGGGGCTCCGTGAAGAAAGGTTGCCCCCACACCTACGCCGCAGGAGCCCCTGCCTCATGGAGAAATAGGTGGCAATGCACCTGTGAGCATACCCCCTCCAAAGGCCGCAGTGCCAGACAGAAGGGCATGTGGCACCTCTCCCACCCACCCGTAACTCCCCCTAAGAGGGACTGGTGGCACTCACCTGCGCGCATACCCTCTTACTGCACAGCGAGAAGCTGGAGCAAGGGGTTTGGAACACCCATGATAAGCACCCCAAACACTGCACCAGGGGGGTGGGTGGTACTGCACCAGTGGAAATACTCTCCTAGCAGGGTGCAGAGTGCCAGACCGGATGAGGCGGGTACACAGACACCCTAGCTCCACTCCAAGAGAAGCAGGCGACACTGCATCTGTGCGCACACCCCCACACCAGTCCAGGCATGTCAGCAAAAAAGAAAGAACCTGAAAATGTCGCTGCTGGACAGGCTGGAAGATTTCAGGGATGTTACATATTGTTGTTTACTCTGGCAAGGCAACACTTGTCTGATGTACACCAATAAAGTCCAGGCAGCTAGAACCAGAGAGGCTCCGACCCCTTATCTCCTCCACCAGAGGAACTGGCGTCCCGGTACCTGTGAAACAACTAGTGCCAGACTGGCAAAGCGCCTGAAAACCCACACCCCCTGCCCAGCCGACCAATGTTAGTCCCTTAGTTGGCTGGTACAGAGCCCGGCCCCCCGCCCCCCAAGGATAGACTGTGCTCCCCTGGCTAGACCATGTAATGGAATAGTGCAGGCCCCGCCTCCCTCTGATCCGCCCAGGGAGGCTCAGGATGCTGCTTGCGGCTGGGGATGTGCAAAGCTTTCAATAAACCGCAAAGCACACGGGAGAGCGGCCCCGGCCTGTTTTACTGGCGGTTACAATCGACTTTTACTGAGGCCTCCATTAGGAGAGCCACACTGCCGTTGCAATATTTATCACACCCGATAAAATCTAGTACCCAGGGCTTCAGAATTTATTGGGTGCTGTGAATCCCACCTATTCCGAGTTTTGCCTAAAAAATGTGACATAGCATGCGGATATTGGTGCTTTTTTCAATGCCAATTTAATCTTTCTTTGCATGATTATTAAAATCGTAGCAAAGACAAACGGAATACATGGTTACTGCAACAAAATGCTTAAAAACAATCCATGAATTTCCACACAATAAGTGGCGTTTTGCACAAAATCGTTAAAACTATTGTGGACCTCAAGTCTCATTAAAGTGCTGGGAAATTTGTTAAAATATGAAGCGCACATAGAAATACCTACATTCGCTGTATACTACTTTACATGAATCAGTTAAAACTATTTTAAGTATAAAATCGTTCTAAGTGCTAAAGCTTTTAAGCTGATCAAAGGTGAGGAGCTAAAGAAGGGAGAGCAAAAGTACGCAAGCTTCTCAATGGACATGGTTACAATCGAACCCTCTAAATTGCAAAACCCAAACCTATTGCTTGGTCACGTCCGTTGAACTGCACACTATACACTTTAAATTCATTAAGATATAAAATTCATGTAATCTACTAGAACAATACCATTTATGTAGAAGAGGTCCTTAAATCCTCATGGTATATTAACATTTACTATATAATAACAATCATTGACAGCCAGTTAAATATTTAGCTTGTAAGGCTGGACATTTCTGGATCAAACATTTTCATTACTGCCGGCCGAAAGGAGCGGACCCTACTCATGATAAAAACTGGTTTTAACAGTGACGGCGAGCTTCCCTTAGGGCCGGACAGATACAAATCAAATTAACTATGTCCTCTTCTCCGGTATTGCATAGCCTGCATAACATCTCACCATCATTCTTCCATGTTGGTTGATCCGCTAGAGATGGCAGGGACCTTAGTCGCTTGGCAAACAGCTGACCTTTAATGTGCACTGGAAATGTTGAGATCAAGTACTGTGCTGGTACCAAACTGCTATAATTGTGCATGACGATCCAGGCATGCGATCGACCTGCAAGTTTGCGTTTGTCGTCCAGTAAGTATTGCAGCCTAACTTCTCTTTTTAGTGCACAGCAAAAAAGGGAGAATGACATATTAGAGTCTCATAAGTGTGTCATTTGAGTTTCTTGCAGAGAGCGCTGTAGATACCCATTTTATACTGACTTTGGATCTTTGGCTCCAGAATTCCATAGGGCTACAACTAACAGGCTCATTTTATTTCCTCTTATTTTATACCAGATCGTAATCGTATGAAATTTCCTGTCTAGCTGTTGTTGTTTGAGACCAAACTCTAGCCTAACTTGTGAAGGAGAAGCGGTACAGGGGAGACAAAAAACTTGTTTATAGATTTTTATTTGTTGCGGGTACAGAGTTAAGGTGTCTTTCCCATGAAGTGCAGCACTTCTGTACGTAATGGCTGGTAAAAGTTTGGCGGACATAACAGACAGTAGGGGTTTATAGGATGGTCAATTCAACCTTTTGGCCAGGGTGCAAAAGGCGATTGTCGACGCTTCACATTTCTGTGCAATATTTTGTTTTTGCGCTACAAAGTTCAGTTTATTATCTATGTTGAGGCCCATATATCTGAAGTGACTGATCTCTTCCAATCCTGCATTGTCTAACTTAAGATTGAGTGCAGGATTAAAGTTGCACCCCATGGACATGGTTTTTGACTTGGTGATATTCATTTCCAATTTATTTGTTGCTGCAAAGCTGTCCGGTGTTCTAACTAACAGCTGTAAACCCACTTTTGTGTGGCTCAATAAGACTATGGTGGTTATTACAACCCTGGCGGACGGTGTTAAAGCGGCGGTAAGACCGCCAACAGGCAGGCGGTAAAAAATTTGCAATTACAACCGTGGCGGAAACCGCCAACAAAGACAGCCACTTTAACACTCCGACCGCCACGGCGGTACAAACAAACAGCGTGGCGGTCACCGCCAACAGACAGGCGGGAGACAATTACCGCCCACACTATTACAACCCACCAATCCGCCACCTTTCCGGTGCGGATTCACCGCGGATAAAAACACGGCGGAAACAGGAATTCAGAAGGGAAAACGCTCACCTCTACACACCCCAGGAGGAACGAGGACACCATGGACCCGGAACTCCAAATTCTCCCTGCGATAGTCTTCCTGCTCCTCTACCAGGAGCACGAACGCTGGCGGCGAGGACCACAGTGAGTACTGCACAGGGGAGGGGGGAGGGAAAAACAGGGACACACACACGCAACACCCCCACCCTCACCCACTACAACATACACACTAATACATATTGATACATCACAGTTAACCCCCCGGAGGAATGCAAAGACAATAGAAAATGAGTGTAACCATTGTAATATATTAAAATCAAGTGGGCAAAAATATATATATATACACCATTTACAAAATATATACCAAGCATAGTAGTCCAGGTAGTGCTCCAATTAAGTCCGTGGAACACTGGGCCCACACGGTATGGGCGAGGCCCACACAAGATCCCCGACCATGACGGAGAGAACACTGCAGGGGCATCAGAGAGCAACAAAACAGGCACCTCAGGGGGAGGAAAGGGGGGGGCCCTCAGCCGGTTGAGTGCATGACGCCAAATCAACGAGGGGGGCCACATGCCCACTGTACAATCCTGGGGAGTGCAAAGCCACAGTTTCTCAAGTCTCTACAGTGGGTGGGTTGCCCACTGTTCCATCCTGGGGAGTGCAAAGCCACAGTCTCTCAAGTCTCTACAGTGGTGGCTTGCCCACTGTTCCATCCTGGGGAGTGCAAAGTCACAGTCTCTCAAGTCTCTACAGTGGGTGGCTTGCCCACTTTTCCATTCTGGGGAGAGCAAAGCCACAGTCTCTCAAGTCTCACAAGTGGGTGGATTGCCCACTGTTCCATCCTGGGGAGTGCAAAGCCACAGTCTCTCAAGTCTATACAGTGGGTGGTTTGCCCACTGTTCCATCCTGGGGAGTGCAAAGCCACAGTCTCTCAAGTCTTTGCAGTGGGTGGTTTGCCCACTGTTCCATCCTGGGGAGTGCAAAGCCACAGTCTCTCAAGTCTTTACAGTGGGTGGTTTGCCCACTGTTCCATCTTGGGGAGTGCAAAGCCACAGTCTCTGGGTCATGACTAGGTGTACTTGGCACTCTACAGAGGTGGGCTGGGGTGCCACATGGCCTGGCTTATGAAGGGACCTTGCCTACGGAACTCGCCCTGGCCTAGGGAAACCCACAGCCCACCTCCCCCACCCAGACCCCTCCACTGTGCGCAAAGTCAGCAGAATGCGAGTGTACTTACCCCCTTGTGGCTGCTGTGATGCCCTCAAGCGCCCATCCAACTCCGGGTACGCCACCGCCAGGATCCTGAACATCAGGGGGGTCATGGTGCGACAGGCACCCCTCCCACGTTGGGAGGCCATTCCCAGCTGAGCCTCCGCCATCTTCTTGCTCTAGCGGCGAATGTCCTCCCATCTTTTCCGGCAGTGGGTGCTCTGTCTGTGGTAGACTCCCAGGGTCCGGACGTCCTTGGCGATGGCACGCCAAATATCTTTTTTCTGGTGGGCGCTGACCTACATGATTTGTACAGGGGGAAGAGAAAGTTATTACCAACTGCACCGTCAAAGTGATTGGCCCCCATCCCTACCCTTGCCGTGTGGCACATGCTCTCACCGTCTTTTCATGCACGCCGCACTCTCCCCCCTTCCTTCTTACATCCACCCCTCTCCACACAGGCATAGCCCATACATCATGCTCCCAGCGTACTTACCTGTTGGTCTGGAGGACCGTAGAGTAGCGTGTACTGGGGGAGGACCCCGTCCACGAGTTTCTCCAACTCCTCCAATGTGAAGGCAAGGGCCCTTTCCCCAGACACTCGAGCCACTGTCTCTTCCAGACCGAGGTCACAGCAGCACTTGCAGTGTAGGTCCTCTCCTGTTGAAGATCAGGTGTCGAGTGATTGTACAGATAGAAAATGGCGGTCACGTCCGCGGCGGTGTGTACCATCACTGCTGGCGTACATTGTCATTGGCTCCTGGGACCCATAGGGTCCAATGTTAACCAATGCAGCATTGCGCCGCGGTCTTCGACCGCCTACAGCGACGGTGTACAACGCCAGCGCAGTTACCTCACATCCCATTGTCCCACTTTAGAGGTCAGGCAGCCGCCATTTCAGGGGCCCACATGGCTTCATTTTCAACTGCGTCACACATACCTAGGCCTAGACTCAACACACATACAGGCCACTTTTTGATTATGAATGGTGTTCTGTGTAAGCTGTGGGTACGTACCTCTGAGTTGTTTGACTCTGTGCTTGCTGTTGTCCTTCATAGGCACCGTCCGCTGGGACATGTGAGGAGATGGCGGCATCCTCCGGTGTACCGACCGTTGGTGGACCTGTCGACGATGGAGGAAAGACATGTGATAATCACATACAGGTTTGACCGTGCCACGATCCAGGAACTGTGTACCCAGTTGGAGCCAGATCTGATGTCAGCTATCCGCCATCCCACAGCAATCCCCCCTCAAGTGCAGGTGCTGTCAGTGCTCCATTTCCTTGCAAGTGGGTCATTTCAAACAACAGTGGCCATAGCATCAGGGATGTCCCAGCCTATGTTTTCCAACGTGTTGTCCAGAGTGTTGTCTGCCCTGCTGAAACACATGCAGAGCTACATCATTTGCCCTCAGGTGGAGGATTTGCCTACACTGAAAGGTGATTTCTATGCCCTGGGACATATCCCCAACATCATAGGTGCCATTGATGGGACACATGTGGCTTTGGTACCCCCACAGGAGTGAACATGTGTACAGAAACCGGAAGAGTTATGATTTGATGAATGTACACATGGTATGTTTGGCAGACCAGTACATCTCCTATGTGAATGCCATGTTCCCTGGCTCAGTGCATGACGCTTACATCCTGCGGAATAGCAGCATCCCTTATGTGATGGGTCTACTCCAGAGGCACCGTGTGTGGCTATTAGGTGAGCACCTGGAAGCTACTCACTGGGAATGGTTGTCTGGGGATATCCCTTCAGGTTAGTGTGGGTCTAACAGTTGTCCCTCGCCATTTGCAGGTGACTCTGGTTACCCCAACCTGTCATGGCTACTGACCCCAGTGAGTAATCCCAGGACAAGGGCAGAGGAACGCTACAATGAGGCCAATGGGCGAACTAGGAGGGTGATCGAGTGGACCTTCGGCCTCCTGAAGGCCAGGTTCAGGTGCCTCCATATGACAGGTGGTTC
Source organism: Pleurodeles waltl (assembly GCF_031143425.1). Classification (NCBI taxonomy): domain Eukaryota; kingdom Metazoa; phylum Chordata; class Amphibia; order Caudata; family Salamandridae; genus Pleurodeles; species Pleurodeles waltl. The sequence goes on from NC_090446.1 coordinate 148,470,457, forward strand.
CCTATTCTACTCACCAAAGAAGGTGTGCCAGATCATCTTGGCCTGCTGTATGCTTCACAACTTGGCTTTGCGATGACAGGTGCCTTTTCTGCAGGAGGATGGTCCAGATGGTGGTGTTGTTGCAACTGTGGAGCCTGTGGCCAGTGAAGACGAGGAAGCAGAGGAAGAAGACATGGACAACAGGGACTCAGTGATCCAGCAATATTTCCAGTGAGACACAGGTAAGAATACAAACCTGCCTACTACATGTACTTAAACACTACTACCTCTCTACTGTCTGCCGTTTTCACCCAGTGTATGGTCACTGAGTTGTCACTTTCCCTTACGATTTCACAGATGTGGGTCCCACTATGTGACATCTGCTTTGATTCCTCATGGGCTAGAGCAGTGTGACATAGGTATGTTGCCATTACCAATGAAAAAGCTTTTTGCCACAGTAATTGCTAATACAGTATTCCAAAATCAAAAACAGACTCCAGATTGTTTTGTGCTTTAAGGGTGTTTATTCAAGTGCTCAATATTGGAGGGGGTTGTAAAATGGTGAGGGGTGATGGCGGAGGAATGTCCATGGCAGAGTCCAGTCTATTAGTCCCACAGGTGCATTGCCCAAATCGGCATAGGAAGTGGAGCTGGGGCAGTTTAAGGATGGACAGGGTGACAAAGTGGGACTGTAGGTTGGCAATCAGGGTGGTCTAATTTCTTGGCGGGGGTTTTGGCATCGTTCTCTGTCTTTGTCCTGGATCTCAGGGACCGTTTGCGAGGTGGTTCTCCCTCTGCAGGGGGTGGGGTGCTAGTGTGGTGGTCCTGTGGCGGTGCCTCCTGTCCACTAGCGCTGGCGGAGGTGGTGGACAGTTCATCGTCCAGGCTAGTGTCAGGGGCCCCTTGTAGTGCCACAGTGTCCCTCCTGGTGTTGAGTACTTCCTTCAGCACCCCTACGATGGTGCCCAGGGTGGAATTGATGGTTCTGAGTTCCCCCCTGAAGCCCATGTGATGTTCCTCCTGCAGGCGCTGGGTTTCCTAAAACTTGGCCAGTACCGTTGCCATCATCTCCTGGGCGTGGTGGTAGGCTCCCATGATGGAGGAGAGGGCCTCGTGGAGAGTGGGTTCCCTGGGCCTGTCCGCCCTTGTCGCACAGCAGCCCTCCCAGTTCCCCTGTGTTCCCGGGCCTCCGTCCCCTGGACCGTGTGCCCACTACCACTGCCCCCAGGTCCCTGTTGTTGTTGGGGTGGTGGGTTAGCCTGGGTTCCCTGTAGTGGTGGACACACTGCTGATTGACATGTCCTGGGGACGGCGGTATGGGCCTGCTGGGTGGGTGCTGTGCTGGTGTTTCCAGAGGGGGGAAGCTCTGTAGTGGCCTTTGACTGGTGTGGGGAACCGACTGTCCCGAGGTCCCCAATGGGCCGGACTGGTCATCTAAATCCGGTTGGACAGAGGTGTTGTCATCACTGTGGGCCTTTGCTGTTGGTGGTGTGGACATGTGTGGACCCTCCTGTCCAGTGACATTGGGTAGGGGTCCTGCAGGGGTATAAAAGCATGAATATTGCATCTGTGTGTGTCAAGGTGTGCAATGGGTGGGTGACCGTGTACCCCAGTGCTAGCATTCCTGTGTGGGACCTTGTGTGATGATGGTTTAGGGGGGTGTATGGGTATGTGCAGTGGGCATGCTTTAGTGATGGGTGTCCATGCTTTGTTGTTGCATGCAGGGCTTGGTGTTAGGATGTGTGGTTTGTGATGTTGGGACATTTGTGAGGAGTTAGAGTGATGGGGGTGAGGGTGGGGGTATGTGGTGGCATGCAGGTAGGGTGGAAGATGTAATAGTGAAGATTTGACTTACCAGAGTCCATTCCTCCACCTACTCCTGCGAGGCCCTCAGGATGCAGAATCGGCAAGACCTGCTCCTCCCATGTTGTTAGTTGTGGGGGAGGAGGTGGGGGTCCGCCGCCAGTCCGCTGAACCTCCAGGTGGTGTCTGGAGACCACGGAACGCACCTTCCCCGTAGGTCATTCCACCTCTTCCTTTTGTTCTCCCGATTTCTTGGGTGCTGTCCCACTGCGTTTACCCTGTCCACTATTCTTCGCCATAGCTCCATCTTCCTTGCAATTGAGGTGTGCTGCACCTGTGATCCGAATAGCTGTGGCTCTACCCGGACGATTTCCTCCACCATGACCCTGAGCTCCTCCTCCGAGAATCTGAGGTGACTTTGCCGTGCCATGGGGTGGTGCAGGTGATGTGTGAGGTGGTGTGTGGGGTGATAAGTGTGCTGATATGTAGTGGGGTGTTGTGTGAGGTGCGTGGAAGTTATGTGGGTGATGGTGTTGTGTGCCTGTGGATGCTAGTGTTGTTGATGGTGGTGTCTCTCTCTGTCTTTCATTCGTGATTTGTGGTCGTAAGGGTTTGTGGGTGATGTGGGTGTCTGTTTTATATTGTATTGAGTGTGTGGGAGTGGTGTGTGTATGTGTATCAGGTGTATGTATTTCGAATTGTCCAATGTGGCTGTGTTTTGGAGGTGTGTGTGTATTTTGAGTGCGGCGGTGTGTACCGTCAATGGAATATCGCGGTTGAAAGACCGCTGCGTGGATTCGTGGGTCGTGATAGTGTGGGTGTATTTCTGTTGGCGTGACGGTGGAGATTTTGTTTTCGCCAGTTTATCTCTGACCTTTGGTGTGGCGGACTTGTGTGGGTGTCTGGATTTTGGTGGATTCCGAGCTCTGGGTCATAATAGCTGTGGTGGAATTCCGCACCCGTGGCTGTGTGTTGGCGGTCTTCTGCACGGCGGTAAGCGGCTTTTACCGCCAATGTTGTAATGAGGGCCTATATCATCTGCGTATGAAAGATGTGATATAGGCAGATTTCCCAACTTCGGAGAGTGTGAGTTTATTGCATCCAGCTTTGGGGAAAGGTCAGCCATGAAAAGATTAAACAGGTGCAGGGCCAGAAAACATCCTTGTTTCAGACCCTGTGTTTGTTGGGATCTTACTTGGACGCTTTGTGCCATCGGCTAACTTGATCTGCACCCAGGTTTTATCATATAGCATTTCGATGCTTCAGAGAATTCTTTCATGCAGGCCCCAGCTTTGCAGCTTTCCCCAAAGGATGGCTCTGTCCACACGATCAAAAGCACTTTTAAAGTCTATAAAACATAGATGTAGTTTTTTCTTTAGGCATTTTGATTTGTCAGCAATATCGCTTAATGCTAATGTTTCTCAGAGTGCCATATCCTTTCCGAAAGCCAGTTTGATTCGGGGGAACTAGATTGATTGAATTGGACCAGTCAAGAAATTCATTCTGCATCAAAGAGGCAAAGTATTTGGCCTCAGAGTCAATTAGTGCGATCAGTCTTTTGTTGGCCGGATTAGCTCGATTCCCCCCTTCAAATATCGGATTAATAACAGACCCTCGCCTACTGTCTGATATAATTCTGCTTTGCTCAACTTCCACAAAGAGGATTGCAAGTGGCGTAGACCAGTATTCAGGGTCAGTACTGAATATCGCCTGCGGAAGGCCATTGGGGTCGTCCATGTGTTCCTTCTTAATCACGAGAGATACTGCCTTTGCGTCATAACTTATGTGGTTCTGAGAGACATAGTTGGAACTTGCTTGCTCCTTTAAGTATGGGATTGTGTTAGGTGATTCTTGGTTGGAAAAGATGTTAGTCAAATGATTTGCCCATTTTCCTTCAGGGATGGATGAGTAATTGATATCCCTTGACATCCGGTCAATGCCATTAACCATTGCCCAAAAAGTCCTAGAATTTGCTTGTTTTCAGATGAAGAGCAGTGTTGACCAAAAGTTTTCCTCCTCCTTCTTGTGTTCAAGCCATACCTGAGTTCTATAAATCTTTCCTTAGGGACTTTATTCTATTGCATATGGATACTGTAAGATTCACTATTTTTGATCCTTCTGAGTTCATACTTCAATTTCCTTCCTCATTTAAAATTTGTTATCAATAGGTTTGAGGACACTAATCATGTTTGCGTCATTGTTGGACGCACAGCGGGGCTGAGTGAGGATAAAGTGGCTAGAAAGGTGGTCCTCACTTCCACTGCTGAGGTGTGTAAAAGAAGTGCACTTTGGTACAAGGTTTTTTATTTTTGTGCTAATCTTCGGTAGTGAGTTCTCCGACAAGGACAGACGTTTTAAGTTGATGGATACAAGAATACCAAGGCAGGACTGACCATAGAGCATTTTGTGCAGTCAGCTGTTCATTGAGGTCTGGGGTATGAATTAAATGCACATTAAAGTCACCTGTCACTAGAATACCCCAGGTTGAGCTGGGCTTTGAGGATTTTCTGTGGATGGGCGTAGACGTTAAATATAACAAAAGGAGCTGTGTGATGATTGTCTCCAAAGCTGAGTTTTATGGCCTGCAGATCATCAGCTAAGAATGCCATTTGCTCTGTTGTTGCACATAGCGCCGTCAGAATGTAGATTGCTAGGCTCCACTCGGTTTGCCAGATCTGTTTGGTTTTGCAGCACTGATATGGTGTAGTTTGTAACTATCTAGATGAATTGGGTCTATTAGCCATGTTTCTTGCAACATAATGCATTCGTAATTGCGGCTATTTGCTAGGGCGAAGCCGTCTGAGGTGATACTTTTTGCTCCAGCGATGTTCCAGGACATAATACTTACGGCATTCCCATGTTCTATATTTTCTGTATTACGGTTTTGCTGTCAGTTGCTCCTTGGTGCATTTAAGGTTTAAGCAGTCCACCTCCATTCCGTGTAGGAAGTCTTCTGTGATTGCGGGGTTACCGGTGCATATTTGCGAGTGTTTGGAAGTTCATACACAGGTTTTAACATAGTTTCCTCTCTCTCTTGCCGCCTTTTCCGAGGCTCAGTCGCTTTCATTCCTAGTGCGGGTACACGCTCCGGGAATCCAGAATGGTGGTTTGCTTTTTTCGGGTCGGTGGCCAGTAAGGGAAAAGTGTAGCGTTGTTTAGATGCTTTTTTCAACAAATCCCGCCAGTATTTAGTAGACCATTTCCCTACCAAAAACACCGTACAGGTTTGACCTGAGAAGTGGAAGTTTATCCAGAGGAGATGACTTTATCATACCACAAATTACTCAGTGTGACAAACTGTCCACCCATTGCAGTTTCGAGCCCCTTGCAGAGTTGTCTGTTAAAAAACAGACAGATTGATATCGAGGACTGAGTATTTGTAAGTTATGCCTTTCACATTTAACTCAAGCCTACACCAAATTCTCAGCCATACATAAATATTTCATGGCAAATATTTCAACCTACAGCTAATTCCACCATCCAGCCCTTGCCCTGGTAAATGCATGACTGGATTTGGAGTTGTAAATTAACCCAGACCTAAAATATGTGGGGAATGAATTTGGGTAAATTTACAGATATAGAGTCCCATATACCTGTTTGATATTTATCTGAGGCACAGGTCTACATTTTTGTAGTCAGTTTTTTTGGGAGTCTGGGTTTTTGCAAAAAAGGATGCTTATGTAGTTTACATTTTCAGATGCAATCGGAAGTTTTGCCTCAGGGTTTCTCACCTGGCACGCTTCAAACACCAATGAGAACATTGGATAGCACGTGCCAAGCTTAAAGCAAGGACTAAGCTAAGCCAGACCATGTCTCACTGATATCATTTAGGAAAAATAAATGAAGGACTGTTCAGTGAGAAAGGTTGTTTTTTAAATTATTTTGAAGTTTTGGAGAGTGTCAGATCTGTCAGCCTTGGGTGGTAGTCCCTAAACATTTTGCCTTTACCCTCCTGTTTTGCTGAATTCGTTTTTGTTGGCTTTAGGAATGTATGCACTTTACTTTACTTTACCATTGCTAAACAGTGCTAAAGTGTCTGTTCTCACTCCCTAAAAAATGGTGAAATTGGCTTACAGCTGATTGACACATTTCCTTTACTTGTAAGTCCTTCGTATAGTGGTACTACTTGTACCCAGGGCATGTTAGTTAAATGTTACTACTGTACTGCAACACTCATTGTGCCACCCACTACTGTTGTCTTTAAAACATGTCTCAGACCTGTCACTTCATCCTCTAGTGCAGTTTAAAACTTCCATTACGACCTGGTAAAATAAACCTTTTGCCAAGCCTACCCCTTCCCTTTTAATGCACATAAGTCACCCCTAGGTGAGGCCCTAAACAGATTTTATTAATTGTTCTGTGAACCATTACATTTTACCTTTAGGCCACAGTTTTGATTTAAACCTATATCGGGGTACCCTAAAATGAAGGAACATCCTTCGGGTATACCCCTAGTTTTTTAGCTTTGAATCAGGACTGACAAATTCTTCCTGTAAAGTCATATCTAAGAACTCCCAAATTTGGTTGAGTCCACTTGTGTGGCATCATTTTACTCCTGTGAGAGAGGTCACCTATGGTGAAGCATGCCATGATAAGTTATGGGTGAGGCAATCTCTCAAATATCTCTTTGTGACCAAGCAGGCTATTATTTTCACATACAGGACAAAAGTGAGTTGTTTCCTATTATACTCACAAACCTTAGGTATGGTCATTTCTGGAGAGACCACAAAGAGATTCAGATGGGGTACACATGCATTAATTTTGTCCTTTACTCTCATTCCCCTGGTGAGGCACACACTTTGAAGTAACAGCTCTCATTTTACTTAATGTAGGACAGGGGCACCACACCCCTACCTAAAGGTGGCAATGCTAACACTCAGTGTCCATTGCCTTCTGTGGGGTGGTTGCCCAGTCTTTTACATGCACTATACAAATGTTATAACACACCATAAAAAATACATCAATTAAGTGATTCGCAAACAACACACCATGCGAGCAGTTGTGAGGATGATTCCACCGAAGTCTAAAGTCACTCTTGTGCCTACCTAAGGTTTGGGATCTGTGAGTAATTCCTAGCTAGGAACTGCAAGGCATGTGCAATGGCCTGGTTGCTGTAATGATCCCTCAGAAATCTAAGCTCAACCAAAGCCTAGTAACTGGCTTGCCGGGTAAGAGAGCCATATAAACTGACTTGATGCATGCCAGCCAGAAACTGGAACAGCAGGGCTAGATCTGACAATTCTTCTCCATCAACTGAATCTACATGCTAGTATAGAAGATGGCTTGAATGACAAAGAGAGCATGCAGGAAATCTGTCTGCCAGTAATTTAATTTGATTCTGAACCTTCCTATCAGTCTGAGGACCCTAGATTAACAGTTCCTTTCTTCAGGGATGATGTCAAGTCCCTGCCAAAAATGCTGGGCTTGGCAAAGCAAGAGGCCCCATAGTGCTGTCCCGCTCTCAATTTAACTCAGTCTTAACTTCCTACTTAAATGTACTACTCTCTCTTATACTCATATTTACACATGGTCAGACAATCAAGTGGCAGCACTGCTTCCACTCATACAAGAACATTTTACTTCATCAGCTCTTACATCATCCTTCCTTTTTGGACACAAGCTTCCTTGTAGGCCTTCAAACAGTAGCTTGCCTGGTACTCAGCTACAAAATGTACCTTTAGTTTGCAGGCACCCTCACACATACCTGTAGGTGAATGGGGCCCTTCACACCCACAACGTAAGGTACACATACCATGGACCAATGATGACATCACTAGTGACATGTCCAAAACCAATGGCAATTGTAATGCATTATAATGCCACAATACACAATTCTCTGCTATGTATCTTCTTTCTGTAATTGGTACATAGCAGGCAATTCTGTATTAGGTGCTCTTTAAAAGCCATAAACAGGTTTTGGTGATATAATAAATCATGAGGTATAAAAACTTATGAATGTTCCCAGAAAACAAGATTGTTTTGTGAGACTTTTATGCACATTTTATACATTATTTATTCTTGTATGAACTCCTTGGAGCTCACATTTTAGTCAGGGCTAACTTGTCTCACTCCCCCATTCCTTTTCATATACTCATACGGCAGGACACCGAGGTTGTCCGTGAGGTCTTATCTTTGCTTTCCTGAGGTAGGGGCGATTCTTTCTGAAGCCATTTTGTCCATTGACAATTAAATGTACATGGTGAGAACATGAGTCATAGGGAATCAGTTACCTGCAGATAAATAGACCTAAAGCAAAAAACCCTGGCAAAGGATAAAGGTTTCAAGGCAGATGATGAAAAAATAGCAGAAACTGGACAGCCAAGACACTGGAATTCCACTGGAGTTTTCAGACTGCACTAACATGAACTCCACATCCAACAGGAACAATAAACTTTACTCAATGGCAATATGTTGGTTAGAAGTGGACCTGGGGAAAGAAGAATCAGATAAGAGAGAAAAGAAAAACCCTTAGTCTCACTACTCTGATTTGTTACTCTTCTGAACACTAATGTCTGTGGTCACTGAGGATACCTGAAGACAATATTAATATCTTTAGCACCAGATTGCTATACTGAATCATCTGTCATACCCAGTGGTGGCAGGCAGCTTTAGGAGGGAGGGGGGCGGACGGGAAGCACACACACACTCATTCTTTCACACACGGACACGCACGCACATCCATTAAAAACACTCATAACATTCAAACATGCACTCACCAAACATTCATTTTAAAAGTTCACACACACACGCATGCACGCACATCCATTAACACTCATACCATTCAAACATGCATGCATGCACCAAACATTCATTTTAAAACATCACACACACACACTCATTCTTTCACACATGCAAGCACATCCACAAACACTCATAACATTCAAACATGTACGCACGCACCAAACATTCATTTTAAAAGATCACACAAGAAATCCACTCTAGTTTTCAGACTGCACTAACATGAACTCCACAACCAACAGGAGCAATAAACTTTACTCAATGGCAATATGTTGGTTAGAAGTGGACTTGGGGAAAGAAGAATCGGATAAGAGAGAAAAGAAAGACCCTTAGCATCACTACTTTGATTTGTTACTCTTCTGAACACTAATGCCTGTGGTCACTGAGGATACCTAAAGACAATATTAATATCTTTAGAACCAGATTGCTATATTGAATCATCTGTCATACCCAGTGGCAGACGGCAGCTTTAGGAGGGAGGAGGGCGGGAAGCACACAAACACACACACACACACTCACACACAGACACGCATGCATGCACATCCATTAACAACACTCATAACATTCAAACATGCACGCACGCACCAAACATTCATTTTAAAAGTTCACACACAACATTCTTTCACATACACACACGCACGCACGCACATCCATTAACACTCATACCATTCAAACATGCACGCACGCACCAAACATTCATTTTAAAACATCACACACACACACTCATTCTTTCACACACACACACATCCATTAACACTCACAACATTCAAACATGCACACATGCACCAAACATTCATTTAAAAAGATCACACACACTCATTCTTTCACACACACACGCACGCACATCCACTAACAAACCTCATAACATTCAAACATGCACGCACGCACCAAACATTCATTTCAAAACATCACACACACACACACACACACTTACCTTCAGCCTCAAGGTACCAGGAGGGTTGGGACTGCTGCCTTCCGTCAGCCTCGTCACAGAGTGGGATGGGGTCAGTGAGACTACTGACCCCACCCCACCCCACTCTGTGACTAAGGGGGTTATTCTAACTTTGGAGGAGGTGTTAATCCATCCCAAAAGTGACGGAAAAGTGACGGATTTACCACCAGCCGTATTACGAGTCCATTATATCCTATGGAACTCGTAATACGGCTGGTGGTATATCCGTCACTTTACCGTCACTTTTGGGACGGATTAACACTCCTCCAAAGTTAGAATAACCCCCTAAGTGTCACGGATTGACCTGGGCGATTCAGGGCTTAAACCTGAAGCGCCCAGGTGGAAGTCAATGGGTGACGCTTTCCTCATCACTCAGGTGAGGGCCTTGAGGCACCTTTGCTGAGCCAAGGCGGTCACGCCCATAGGAGCTGTGACCTCCTCAGCCGCGCAAAGTTCAGCTCAGGCAGCCAAGAGTCTGCGCAAATCACACGTCTCACTCCTGGCTGACCTTTGTACAGCCTGACAGACACTCTTCATGTGGGGCAAAAGGTGGGGGGGCGTGGCCCCTCCGCCCTTAAGGATGGGCCGCGCCTGGTCATACCTTCAGAATCTCCATGTCTGAGACTCTCTGTGTTCCTGTTGAACACTGTCATTCATGGAACAAGACCCAGAATAATATCTATATAATCTATGTAACTCAAGTCTTTGATATAATCTCTGACAGAGGTAACTACCTTGTGCTTCTCTTGTTCTGATTTAAATTCAAGATTGTCGCCTCATAAAAATTTAATATAACAAGCATTCATAAAAATAATATAGTTCACCTTCATACCAAATAGTCAGTTCCCTTAACTGGTACCGACATTTAACACAATATATGAATTGTGACTATTTCAAAAATGTTTTAAGATGAAATGGATCCTTTTTGTTTTATCATGTATGTTGGAAAATGGCCTCCCTGAAGGATCACCCCAAACATTTTTGCCTTCCTTCTCTTCTTTTTCTGACCTCATTTTTGCTGGCTTCAGGAATCTGGACACTTTACCACTGCTAACCAGTGCTAAAGTGCATGCGCTCTCTCCACAAAAACATGGTAACATTGGTTCATACTCAATTGGCATATTTAATTTACTTGTAAGTCCCTAGCAAAGTGCACTACATGTGGCCAGGGCCTGTAAATTAAATGCTATTATTGGGCCTGCAACACTGATTGTGCCACCCACATAAGTAACCCCTTAACTATGTCTCAGGCCTGCCATTGAAAGGCTCGTGAGTGCACTTCAACCTGGCATTTAAACGTACTTGCCACGCCTTAAACCCCCTTTTTTTGCATATAAGTCACCCATAAGGTACGCCATAGGTAACCCATGAAGCAGGGTGCTATGTAGGTATAAGGCAGGACATGTACATGTACATGTACATATGTGTTTTATGTTCTAAATTCGTTTTCCACTACTTTGAGACCTGCTCCTTTCATAGACTAGCATTAGATCTGCCCTCATATACTTTCTGAGTGGTAGAGTCTGATCTGAAAGGGGTAACCAGGTCATAGGGTAACCAGGTCATATTTAGTATGGCCAGAATGATAATAGAAAATCCTGCTTATTGGTGAGGTTGGATTTGATATTACTATTTTAGAAATGCTACTTTTAGAAGGTGAGCATTTCTCTGCACTTAAAACCATCTGTTTCTTACAGCCTGTCTCCAATCAACAACTGGTCTGTGCTGGTTGACAGCTCCCTTGTGTGTTTCACCCAGACAACCACAAACACAGGACACTCAGACACACCTGCACTCATCTGCATATTGAATGGTTCTTCCTGGACTGGAGGGGTGGAGGGCCTGACACTTACATTGCAAAGGCTAGTGGCCCTCCCACATACAATGGACTGATAAACCCCCTACTGGGACCCTGGCAGACAGGACTGCACTGAAAGGGGAACTTGTGCACTTCAAAACCACTCTTTGAAGTCTCCCCCACTTCGAAGGCATTTTGGGGTATATAAACTGGGTCTCTGACCCCACCAAACCAGACACTTCTGGCCCTACACCTGCATCCTGTCAAGAAGAACTGCCTGGCTGCCCAAATGACTCATCTGAACTGCTTTGCAGAGAAGGACTGCTGCCATGCTGTTGCCCTGCTGCACTGCTGACCTCTGACTTCGCTGAGAAGGACTCTTCCTTCCCCAAAAGTGCTCTCTATGGGCTTGGATTGAGCTTGCCTCCTGTTTTCTGAAGTCTCAGGGCCAAAAAGACTTCATCTCTTCAGGAAACTCCTTGACGCAACGCCTGCCGAAAATGGCGCAAAGCCTCCCTTGCAACTGAGAAATGCCTGCACAACCGACTGGAACAACGTAGTCTGACTTCCGGAAATTCGACCCAGCGCCTGCCTTGCAACAAAAAAATTGGATGCATTGCCTACCTGATCAACGCAACGCCCGTGCCTTCGTCCAGCACATCAAGGATTTTCACTTATCATCCTGGATGTCAAAATATCTCGACATCACAGTGAGGAATCAATACTGCACGTTGAAAATCAATGCAAACCCCGTGCAGCGTGGGAAGAAACACATCGTCTGTGTCGCGTCTGAAAATTTGCGCACCACGATATTTTTCCACTCATGTCCTCCTCTGTAGTCTCCCTGCGTTGTTATTTTTTACACATACCCGGTACTGTGTGTAACAAAGAGACAACAGTTTATTTCTGAGGATTAAGAGTCTTTTAAATCTTTTAAAAGTGATATTTCAACTTGTGCTTATTGGATCTTTGTTGTTTTGACCTTATTTTATTCAGATAAATGTTATCTATTTTTCTGAACCTGTGTGGTGTATTTTTGAGTTGTTTTCACTGTGTTACTGTATGAGTTATTGCACAAATATTTTACACATTACCTTCTAAGTTAAGCCCGACCATCAGTTCCAAGCTACCAGAGGGTGGCACAGGATCATTTTGATTGTGTGTGACTTACCCTGACTAGGATTGTGGTCCCTACTTGGACAAGGGTGTATACCTCTGCCAAATAGAAACCCCATTTCCAACAATGTAGCATAATATCTCAAAATATGCAACAAAAATATAGTTCTATACTGCTTGAATGTTAACTTAGAAGAAGTACTTCATACTATTTAAGTCTATTTCCAAAATATAGTTTAAATCCTTAAAATACGTCTTTGTATTCAGCTCCATTCGCCAAGTACACATTCAAAAGGAAAACAATCTCCAAGGGTTTCACAAGTTCTGGGAGCAAGGTCCTGGCTGCTGCAACAAAGTATCTTGATTACCTGGAAATAACATTTTGCACCTTGAGGAAACTAATATTTTATAACTTCAAAATGCCCACCACCATTTTTAAACAATGTAATAAGTAGAAGATTCATGGGAAATGCGGTGTGCATAGTGCACCCTCCAGTGGTGCAAAGCTTTTCTCCAAGTAGCCCCAACTTTCTGAAACAACCACCAACCTTTTTACCCAACAAACATGCTTAGAGCTGGTAAGTTTGGAGCACTGCGCATGCATGGATGCTGAGCATAGTGAGGTGTGCCTAAGTCACAAATCAAGACAGGAGCTGAAGAGGATCTGAAATTCTGGGGATGAAGAGGAAACAGCTGCATGCACTTAAGTGATGAATCCAACAGGAGAAACATATTAGGGCGAAAAATAAAAAATGTTTGGGTGAGGAACCCGACAAAAAACTTCTGCTCAACCTCTTGAGACACAATAAGCAATTGCTGAATTAATTTGCAAAGGAAAAAAAGACAGGAAGTAGTCCGACAAGAAAATAAACTACTGTACGAGGAAATAATTCAGCCATCTTGGATTGTTATTCTTCTAGCCTCTTTTCTGGAAAGGCTGTTAGTTTGGCTTGCACCTTTTAGATTAGCTCTACCTTTCTCGTTCTGGAGAGTGGAGTACTCTCTAAGACTGCTGCCAGTTGTGATGCCTCCCCACGTCCACGTCTAACTTTTGTGACACTCCGGGACACCATAACACCCAGCACTTGAATCCCAGCATGTAACTCCTGGCAGGAGGAAACCACATCCCCAGCATTGAGGGAAAGCATGACTGAAAGGAAGACAAAGGACTGGATGGGGGGCAAGGTTGCCAATGAGGACCCTGAGCTCATGCCCCTAGAGAAGCTGAGTCCAGGGACATGCTTATTGCAGTTTTCCCACCCTGTCCATGCATCATAGGTCAAAGGCCCATCACTCTCTTACTAGAAGTAGTGGTACATGTGCAGCAAGAGAGGGACAAGAATCCTTTAATGAGCAGTTCACTTCAGCCTTGGTATTTGCCTATATGATGTGATGCTTCTGGATATGTGTGTGTGTCCTAAAATGATTTATTGAAATGAATTTTATAAATAGAGTAAGTGGCCACGTTTGATTATTTGTTAGAGGGCAGGACAATGAGGGGCTCACCTGTCTTGCAGAGACATTCTACTCTCAAGATTCCATATTCCTGCATTATATTAAAAATAGTTACATAATCCCCACCCTAATGGGGGATAAAGACTAAGGGGGTTATTACAACTTTGGAGGAGGTGTTAATCCGTCCCAAAAGTGACGGTAAAGTGACGGATATACCACAAGGCGTATTACGAGTTCCATAGGATATAATGGACTCGTAATACGGCTGGTGGTATATCTGTCACTTTACCGTCACTTTTGGGACGGATTAACACCTCCTCCAAAGTTGTAATAACCCCCTAAATAAATTAGCCTTTCTGACACACTACGTCTACTCACTACTTATAGGAATAAACTGTTAGAGAATTCTTAGAGGGCACACTACTCAGGTTTCAGACATGCCTGACTTAATGGAACTCTTCTTATGTTAATGATTGAAGACCTGAATTTAGAGAGATTACAAGCAAATCCTAGACTAACTGATTGTCAGATGAGAAGACATATTATACCAATTGCGACAAGAAGGTGGTTGATAATTTCTATATGTCCAACACTTGGACTGGAAATTATCAAGGTTTGAGGCACAAAATGGCCTGCTATTTACCATACTGGTAGAAGGAGTAATATATAAAAAGAAAGGGTGGCATGAACCCCCAATTTAAGGGGCGCACCTTGCCAGATCTCAGCCAAAGGCTACTGTTGGGAATGGCCCTCTCTACAGGGTCACCCCCTAACATTTTGCCTCCTCCTACTTTTTGCTAGATTTTTGCATGTTGGCCTTAGGACTCTGTGCATTTTACCACTGCTAACCTGTGCTAAAGTGCTTGAGCTCACTCCCTTAAACGTGGTTTGGTTGGCCTACATCCAATTGGTATATTTCATATACATGTAACTCCCTTGTAGAGAGACCCAGGGCCTGTAAATTACATGCTACCAGAGGGCCTGTAGCGCTAATTGTGCCACCCACTTAAGTAGCACCTTAAAACTTGTCCCAGGCCTGCCACTGGAGCTTGAAGGCAGTGTCCCTATGCTATGTCGACTTGGCATTTAAATCCCTTTGCCAAGCCTTAAACTCCCCTTTTATTACATATAAGTCACCCTTCAGGTAGGGCCTAGGTGACCCTTTGGGAAGACTGCTCTGTAGTTAAAAGGTAGGACATGTACGTTTTAGTTTTACATGTCCTACTAGTGAAAAACGTCCAAATTAGTTTTTTCACTACTGAGAGGCCTACTCCTCCCATGGGGTAACATTGGGGATTTCTTATTTAAATGAAATGAATAAGCTGGAATTCCTAAACCAGAGGTGGTAGATATGTTGTGTTTGCTATCTATGAACTTATAATGATAAACCCTCTTCAGTGGTAAAATCGAATTTATCATTACAAGTTTGAAAATGCAATTTTTAGAAAGTTGTCATTTTCCTGCCCTTAGCCTTCTGTACCTGCATCCTGCCTTAGGTCACATGAGTGGGTGTAATGGACAGTTGAGACTTTGTGAATTCAAACCAAACAGTCACACAATATTGGGATTAGCTGAGCCTGAATGGGCCATTAACTGACTTCACAGGTGGGCAGAGATAAGAATTGCCCCAGTTGCAGCTGAATAGGCCTATTATTCAGGGGTAGCTGCTTGTACTTATCCATATTAAGGGGACAAGCAACTAAAGGGCGAGGTCAATGCCACCATCAGAGACTAAAACAGCCTCAATGATCTCCCTAACTAGACCAACCCCAACTACATTACCAATGGTAAGCCCAGCTACACCCTTTGACTAGCTAATAGTAGTGTTTTTCCCACCACCACTGCTATTACTAGGGGCACTAGTGGTTGCAGTTGGGGTTGTGGTGGTTGGAGTTTAGGTGTTTTTCTTTGGAAAAAGAGGATCAGTTGTCCAATGGACTTTGGCTTTACACATATAACACCAAGGTTTCTTATCTTTGTGGGAAGAGGATTTGGACCCACCACCACAAGAGGATTTTTGTGGGCCTGATGAAGACTCTGATGATTTTTTATCTTTGTCCCCACCCTTGTCGTTTGACTAACCATCCTTCTTCTTGCCATCCTTGTCACCCCCTGTATGAGCTTTTCTGCTCACCCTTGTTCTGACCGATTTCTCTGCCTTCTTTCCCAATTCTTGGGGAGAGGTCAGATCTGAGTCCACAAGATATTGATGCAACAAGTCAGACACACAATTATTCAAGATATGCTCTTTCACAATCAAGTTGTAAAGGCTTTCATAATCAGTCACCTTACTGCCATGTAACCAACCTTCTAGGGCCTTCACAGAACAGTCCACAAAGTCTGTCCAGTCCTGTGATGACTCCTTTCTGGTCTCTCTGAACTTAAGTCTATACTGTTCAGTGGTTAAGCCTAGACCATCCAAGAGTTCATTTTTAAGAACCTGGTAATTATCTGCATCATCCTCTCTGACAATAAGAAGTCTGTCTCTACCTTTGCCAGAGAGGGATAACCAAAGGTCGGCAGCCCACCGTGCAAGAGGGACCCTCTGAACTTTACAGGTCATCTCAAGTACAGCAAACCACTTGTTGATGTCATCACCATCCTTGTAAGGAGGGACAACGTTATGCAGATTTCTAGAATCAAATTAAGGTTCCCTAACATTTGTATTTCTAAAACTGCTGCTGCCACCATGGGGAACTAACCCCAAACCCTGCCTCTCTTTCTCCACAGCCAGGGATTCCATGTCTAAGGCCAACTGCTGCTGCATTAGCTTCAGTCTGGCCTCCTCTAACCTCAGCTTTATGAGTTCCCTATCTAGGGACTGGTCCTCAGGCTTAGAATTATGAGAAGCCTCCGTAACCGAGGTAACATGAGAGTGTGCAGAGGCAGACCTATCTTTAACAGGGGCCACTCTAGTGACCTGGCCTCTAGGGGTGAAGGGAGCCCTACTTGTGTGTGAACCCTTCCTACTACCAGTTATACTAGTGGGCTTGTTGACAGATAGGCCTGTGGAAGGACCCTCCCCAGGATTGTCGTCATGCTCCTCTGAGTCTTCCTAGTTGCAGTTATCCTCTACCTCTTCCCATGTCTGATCTGGACCAGTGCTAAGTCCCTGGTCATCTCGGAGGAGAAGATTTAAGAGGAACTCCTTATTGGGGTTCTTCCTAATCCCTAAACTTATTTCAATAGAGAGACCCCTCAAACTTTTAAAGTTTAAATTCTCATATGTTGCTTTCACAACTCTAAGGGCAGCATCTACAGAAGACATATTGAAAGAAAAAAGTTTTGGGAAAGTGAGTAAAAAGTTAGTAGAATAACAGAGCTAACGTTTTATAGAAAAGAAGAAAACTTTTCAGAACTTAGAAAAACTTGTGCAAAGTTAAACAGAACTTTTAAGAAAGTTAGAAAATTGTTTCTAGGTATATGTTATATATGCTCTAAGTTTTGGAGCAAGCTTTTCTTTGTGAAAAGCACAGGTAACAAAGTGGTAAAGCAATTGCAAGTACTTATCCCACCACTGCACCACCAATGCAGAATGCTGGCCTGGTTTGTATTGGGGACCTTGTTAGTGAATGTAGTAGTGTTCTAGCAGCTTAGGCAGATAGAGGTAGCTATAGCAGAGCAGCTTAGGCTGAACTAGGAGACATGCAAAGCTCATGCAATACCACTTATAGTTACACAGTACTTATACACAAGCAAAGACAATTCTCAGTGTTACCAAAAATAAAGGTATTTATTTGGGTGACACAGTACCAAAAATATCTTAGAGACAATACTCCTTCTGGAGGTAAGTATTATACACAATATTTACACTAGACACCAAAATTAGACAAGTAAATAGTCATAGAACAATGCTAACAGTAGGAAATCCTATAGAAGGCAATGGGAGAAAATAGGTCTAGGGGCAACACAACCATATACTAAAAAGGTGGAATGTGAATCACAAATTCCCCCCTAGACAAGTGTAGTGTGTGCAGAATCGCTGGGAGAGTAAGAATACAGTAAAGGTAAGTAAATCACCCCACCCCAGAGCCCCAAAAATCAGGTGTAAAGGTGTTAATTACATACAGTATAATTACATGCAAGGACCTATCTCACCCCCACAGGATTAGGTCTGTCTATGGAGGGTATCCTAGAGGATATCCTCCTTGCATGACACTAGACTCTGACGTTGGCCACATGACCTGGGGATGTCCTGGGGTCACTGGGTTTTGGGATGAGGTTATCTTGAGACTGAACCGGATGCTTAATAGGCCACTTGATAATGCCCCTGCACTTTGACTACTATGCCTCCTCCACAGGCCAGCCCCAAGAAGGTAGGAAACAGATTTGTGGAGCTGGCCTTGGCTAGGCAATGAGTAGCCATGGGTTGGAAGTTGCCCAGGGGCCCTAGCTTGGAAACCTGAGTAGGCGATGTTACACATTGGGCGCAGGCAGAGGAAAGAGCATTGCAGCAGTAGGAGGCATGGGGTGTCCCATTGCACCCGTATGGATGGAGGTGGCTGACAATGGGAATCCACTGAGGTGGTAGACGACCTGGCAGGGGATAAAATGTCGAGTTGCTTGGGGAGTCGGGACCTGCGTGCAATGGAGAACCTGCCCCGGTTGGGAACGAGTAACTGCCGAACCTAAAGGAACTGATGTAGTGGGCATAATGATGAATGGTGGCCCCAGCGAACTGCCATGTGACCCCCTGCCCCAGGCCTGATGTCTTTACTTTTCCTCTTCCCCCCATGCATCTGGCTCGCCGACACAGGGCGTTGGCCCCTACCTTTATTCCCAAAACTGATACTGACTGTGCACTGCACAACTAGACTAAGGAACAAGTGGACACAGTTATGGTTTATAAGTATTATGTTCTACTAATATTATTTTATGGCATATAATCACCCTAAAATGTGTCCACACCACTAACTCCTGTGACAGAGAATGTTTGTTTCAGCTTCCACTGTGAGCCACAATAATATATGCTCCTATTGCACACGTCTAAATGTGTCTTTCGAACATAGGACTATCAAACAATCACCAGTGTACCAAATCCATGTTTAAACTATGATGTGATGTGATTAACAAAATGCCAAATAACATAAGTATTAAACAAAAAAATAGGAAAGGATCATTGGCTACAATTTTCAAATATATTATATTTTGGAATTGTTTTTTGGAGCAGCAGGTTTCCTTGTTGTTTTTCAAATTCTGGCTATATGTCTTTTTAAATTGGGTATAGCCAGAAGCTGGCCATACCAAAGTCAGTAAGACTGGGTATTAAATTGTTTTGGTAGAATCTGGTGGGCTTAGACTAGCTTCCATGAGGTCTTGCAGTACATTTTGTACTTCAATTTTGGTAATATTTGGTGATTGCGCTAACATTTGTGATTGTTTCATTCCATGTAGTAGACCTCCCATAAGATGAATTGTAATAGTAGTTTCATACATTTCCAGTGTGTTATACTGCTTGTACTTTCTTTGCTGTAATTATAACTCATATGATTTTATGATAATTTTCGTTTCAGAGATTTGACATATGTGGCTATTCCCAATATTTTATCTGTAGGCTTTAGATTTAAAAATTACTTATTTAACTAAACAAATAATTTTTTATCAAATATCATTATTTTAATAAGCATTACATTTTTGCACATTTATACTCACATATTAGATGCAGTGTTTTTATTTGGGTCCAGTAGTTTGTTTTTTTTGTTAAGAAAATTAGATTTGTTAGTGTTATGTATTTACGAATTATTTTGTTATTGCAGTAGTCTTTTTTGTTATAATTTTTATATTTTGATATTATTAAAGTTTTAGTGGTATTTATTGTTTATTTAATTTAAATATATTTTCTTACACATAAAATAATATGTTCTCACCTGTTATATTTTGTTTACCTTTTAAAAGTGTATTAACATAACTTTTAACATGCTTCTTTATGTTTAGTATTCATGTAGTGTATTTGATTTACTATTATATTCGATTTAAGATAACAATATTTAGTGTATTGATAATTTTGTTTTCAATAGTTTGTTGCACAGCATGTGTTTAATGCCGCTATGCTATTTCATGTATCTTTATTTTTGTTTTCTATAGGTGTTTTAGATATTTTATACAGCAATATTTTTAGTCAATATTAAGAATTTATTTTTAAGTAGAGGGTCACGCTATTATGGTAATTGATTTTTTAAATATATTTGTTTCTATTCCAATATTATTTTCCTCGATAGTCTCTTAGAGAACACTTTGAGCAGCACCTCATTGCCAACAAAACCACCATTTACATTTATTTCAATCTCACTTAGAACTGGTTCTACAACAATATAAATCAGAGCAACCTCACCATCATAGGCACAATTCTGCACAAAAACCAAATAAGTGCAAAAGCAAGGCCAAATTAATAACTGCTAACGCGCCCCTTTATGCTTAATTTATACACTTTGGGACTCGTTTTAGGCCTATGAATCTTTCAACCCTGATTGAAGACACCTTAGGACGAGATGGCTAATCAACATGTCAATCAATATATCAATAATGTCATCAATATTTATTATTACAAGACAATTCACTTTAGTCAAAGACATTTAATAAGACTCAGGACACCACCATGACCTTTCAGTCATGAATCACCACCGCAGTTTAGTACGTTTTGTGATATTTGTTCCCTATTGATTACAATTCTACTAGCAAGTTTATTAATCTCAAGACCAAGAAGCACAGTCACCATATGGCAACTCTGATAAGACTTCATCAAAGCAAGAATCACGAATATTAGAACATAACATGGCGTCAACATAGATCAACCTCAGCAAAGTAATGTTAGCGCATTGTTTAACAAAGTATATATTCAGTCATTTGTCTATTTGCGTCTGTTTAATGAACACCTTAACTAACCTCGAATTAGCTTTGGCATGTTGGACTTCATGCAAAGCAATTTAGTAACATAAATTTGGGAAAACCTCTAACTATGGTCTCTGTCAAAAGTAGCAGTTGGTACCTAGAAAGGAAAAGAAAACCGACAATCACAATATCATTGTCATATAGTTACCCTCCGTATTGGGTCAACACACAGATTCTGTCTTCGTCCTCAGGACATCAGTTGATTAGCCATCAGTCAGGAACTCAGCTTGGGCAAGAAGGGCAAAAGGGGTACTTCCCTCATAAAGAGGTAAAGTAATAACGGGCAATATAAGGGCAAGGTTGGTTTAAGAACCAAACAGCAAAGTCTCTATGCAGAGTGACAAAGTGTCTGGGTCATAAAAAATCGCACCCGCATCTCCCTAACTAACTCATTTCCTTGTGTCAAGGGCTTTTATCCCTTTTTCGTTGTACAGTCCCCTAGAATCTAATTGGCTGAGGGGTTGCACCCCACTATCTCCATCCAATAGAGTTTCAATTATCTCATCAAATTTGTCACCCCATAACAGTTCTCACGTAGTTTATTGGTCCTTATGATTGATGTCTTCAGGTGGTAGAATGTCCGGTATGACTTCATCCTCTCATGGTCCTTTGCACATCTTTAGTCAGTGGCTCCATTGTCTGTACCGGTTCAGGCGACCTTGTACCTGCAAGGAGTCTACACTGTTGCATTCAGCTAAAATGTTTCTTCAAGCAAGTTGAATTTCATGAGAACGTATCTACTGCAGTTACATTCAGCTTCTACCTTTGGAAAAACAAGAGTTCATGTCCTTCAGCAAGTCAGCACACTGCACGTTAGAAAAACACATTTAATATGAGAGCCAGGCAGCTAGGCCTCGACTCATGCTAACTAAGGCCTAATGATTTATTAGAGGAACTTTAGCATATAACCGTTAATAATTAGTGTAAAACTATATCTTATTATAACACTTCATCATTATTTGTCATTTTCATTAGTCCCCGTATATTTTGGTGGCCACTGCCGGTGGGCACATTTAAGGCACGCGTTTTGCAAAATACATTAGTACATTTTCTATGCGGCATTATTACACATCAGTTCATAAACATTCCATGTTAATAATGATTATATATGTTACGCTCTCTCAGTCCCTCCTCTGATGACACTTGTCATCACACAAAACCTTTCCCTTCACAACCTCTCATTTTCTTTAAATTGCGCATCTCAATTTCTTCCTTCCTATGGGATCTTTCCCAAATTTCCTTGAACATTTCTTCTTTTTCTTTTTCTTCTTTTCTTTTATTTCGTTTTACCAAATTTCTTTTGATTCTTTTATTAATTTTACATGATAACCACAGTCCCAATAGGCAATCAATATACCCCCTATTATTTTTACAAATACCCCATTCCAAATGCTACTAAACCAGTTCCCTACTTTGGTAATTCCTTTCCCAACCTTTTCCCACACTCCAGGTTTTTTCAGCTCTTTCAAATCTGCACCGTCTCTCGTTAAGTTAGTAAGCATACCTCTAATCTTTTTGCTGTTATCAGGTATGAACGCACAACAATGGCGCTCATTAAGCATCTTACAGACTCCGCCACTCTTTCCTAAAAGAATGTCAAGAGCAAGCCGGTTTTGAAGAGTCATAGCCCTCTCCGCAGCAAGTTCAGTATCCATCAGGAGTATAGCCCCTGTGAAGTTTGTCAGCATGTTATCCACAATAGTAAACAGCTTTTGAATCTTTATGGAGTTTAAGATACCCCTACTGAAGGAATTATGGCTCCAAATATGTCACCTACGACAGCAGCCGCTGTCTCTCTCTTTTGTCTAGCATGATGTAATTCAGACATTTTAGGAATTTGCTTTAAATCATCAATCTGGTAGATCTTTGGGAAAACTATTCCCAAAAATCATGTCCCATACCATCCTTTAGGAAGACTGTAATAAGCATTAAGTCCACATATCTAATAGATCCCAGGGATCGCTGGATCCTGTCCATTTAGCATGAACGTCCACTTACTCTGAAACAAAAACACATGCCTACACTCACTCGTTCCCACAAACAAAGTATGAAGCTCAGATTTTGGCCTATATATGCAGAACCTACCTACATGCAGTGCATCTATAGCTAATTTGCCCTGCGTCTTTATTGTGGTGTAAGCATAATCATTTGCAAATGTACGTTTTTCTAATCCCTTTTCTAGCCTTTCTTTCAGTGCCTTGCTTCTGTCATCAGTGTGATCTAAGAAGCTTTTCTCTACAGGTGTTAGTAAGCAGGTTAGATTATTGCGGTGCGCATAAGCTGTTCCAAATGTCAATGTTGGCTCAAAGAAACCTCTAACTAATTTTATGCTATGTTCTTTAGCTAATTTATTTAGAAACTCAATCATGGGCACAAAAGAAAACACTACATCTAAATTAGAATAGAAGTATTGCACATGTTCTTGATTATAGAATCTCGTTAATAGCAAACTACAACTTTTCTTGTTGGTTAATGGCAGACTATGATAAGTAACCCCTTCTTGTACTGATGAAGGAATCTTTGTGCACACATAGCAATATCTCGCATCCATTGTGTCAACATACTCATTCAGCAAGCGATAGAAGACATTAGTAGATAGTTCCCCCTTTAAGTTAGTTCCCTCATGCAAGTATTTAGTATCCCGCTCAAACTTTTCCCACAGTGTTAGTGTAGCGGTTTCAGGAGTTAGAGCATTGTTAGTCACTTTCTTATCCACCAATGGCAGTCCCGCAATCACACTTATGATTATTATTGCACACATAATCCCCACACCAACAGTCAAACATGCACGAGTCCTACCCTTACTATTATTATCCCCAGTGTAACTCATGATCGGTTATAGAATCAGAAGGCAGATTAATACAAGCAAACAAACAATTTGAGGCTGATATAAAAAAATCTTTTTTTTTCAATGCAAAGTCTCTCTTTTTCAGCAAGTATTTACAGCATTTCACTCACTCCAGGACCCTTTTGTCAAATCAGGTTTAGCAGTTTGTCATAATCAGTTTTTCAAAGTCAATTCAGGTTTTCAGTGCCACATCCAGTAATTTATCAGTCTCTTTTCAGCTTTATTCAATTTCAATTTTCAATTTTAACATAGTCTCTTTCTAAGGTTGAATTCAGGTGCCGTAGTATTGACCTGGAACCTCTCTGTCAAAACAAAATGGCAAGAATTCTTGTTGCCATTCAGCTGATGTTGCATACGCCCATTCAGGACCTGCGTACCTTCTGTTTGCGACTCTTTTTCTTTTCAGTCTGCGGTCACCCTGCAGCTCTGCTTCACTGAGATCTTCTTTCCTGGTTGTATCAACTTCTTCCTCTATTGTGCCACTAGGGATCACTCTTTCCCTTGCAGCTTGTGTCTCCAGCCAGTTATCTCCTTTAAGTGTTTTCCTTCTCCTTGGCCTTTCAGGACGTTGAACAGCGCTCTCCTCTTGTGCTATGGTGTTTTCTCTTGATGGACCAGCAATCGGCTCAGGGGGAGTCAGAATACCTCGACCTCCTTCTGCCTCCCTGTCTTTGCCTTCAGGGTCTGTTATGGGCTCAACTTTAAACCTGTTTCCGTCTGCTTCTGGGAGAACCTCTCTCTGTGTCGGTTCCCCTGCTGCCTCAACTGAGATAGGCTCACTGTCACCTCTCTGGAACTCGTTTACTGTTTGAGGGACTAAGCTGTCTCCAGCAGGCTCTCCTTCAGTCTCAGTTCTCCTTTGATTTCTCTCCGGCCCAGAGACTTCCTTCTCTGCAGCTGTTGTTTTGGATAACTCAAGTTCCTCATCAGTTGGACACGTCACCTTCTTTGTGTGACTGGCATGTATCCAATTCGGAAGACCTGCACATTTCACAGCTGTGGTAGTTATCAGTATTACTTGATATGGCCCCTTCTAACGTGGCTCCAGACACGACTTCCTCACATGTTTCTTGACAACCACCCAGTCACCGGCCTTCAGGGTGTGAGCTGGATCACTTATCGGTGGCAGTGTGGTGGCCTCCACCTGGTGAGAGAAAGAGCGGACCACGTTAGCCAGACCCTTGCAGTAGTCCAACACCATATCATCTGTGATATTTACAAGAGCATTTGCAGGCACTGCGGGCAATCTCATAGCTCGACCCATTAGAATTTCGTGAGGAGACAGTCCTGTTTTCTTGTCAGGTGTGTTTCTTATTGACATCAGCACTAAGGGCAATGCATCTGGCCATTTCAAATTGGTAGCTGCGCAGCGCACATCTTTGCCATTCTCGACTTCAGGGTACCATTCATTTGTTCCACAAGTCCTGATGCTTCAGGGCGATAGCTACAGTGCAACTTCTGTTCAATGTTCAGTGTGGCACACAAGAGCTTAATCACCTCATTGTCGAAGTGTCTGCCTCTATCTGATTCTAAAGAGATCGGAAACCCGAAACGTGGTATTAGTTCCCTAAGCAGCAGTTTCGCTACTGTGAGGCTGTCATTTCTACGTGTAGGGTAAGCTTAGATCCAGTGACTGAAAACGCACACAATCACCAACACATACCTCAAGCCTCCACACACAGGCATCTCAATAAAATCCATCTGCATCCTGCTAAACAGACCTCCAGCTCTCCCTATGCGGCTCAAATTCACCACAGTCCCTTTCCCCGCATTCATCTGCTGACAGATGATGCACCCGTGACAGATAACCTCTGCAGCTTGTCTGAATTTCGGATTGAACCTATCAATTTTGAACAACCTGATCATTGCATCTCTCCCAACATGTGCTTGACCATGGTAAAACCTTGCAAACTGTGACAAAAGACTATTTGGCACAACCATTTTCCCCTCCTCTGTGACCCACAAGTCATCAGATCTCTGTACACATTGCATTCTCTGCCAGGAGTGTTGTTCCTCTTGCTGGCATGTCCCTGCAAGAATGTTTGACTCGTCTAAAGTGTCAAATACTCTCAATGCATATGCTGCGCATGTTTCATTTTCAGTTTCAGGTAACAATTCCCATTGATCTTGAAACGATATACAGTTCAATGCACAAAACCTTGCAACTTGATCTGCATATCCATTTCCCATTGACACGAAGTCTTGTGATTTAACATGGGCATTGCATTTCACCATGGCAATTTCATGAGGTAACTGAATCGCGTGCAACAAATCCTTAATTTTCTCGCCATTTTTCACTGGAGAACCAGAAGAGGTAATGAAACCCCTCTGTGACCATAATTGGCCAAAGTCATGTACAATTCAAAATCCGTATTTGCTGTCAGTATAGATAGTGATTTTCAGGTTTTCAGCTGCGTGGCATGCCCTGATAAGAGCAATTAATTCTGCCACTTGAGCAGAGTACACTCTTTCGAGCCAGGAAGCTTCTAAAATACCGGTGATTGTACACACGGCATATCCAGCTCTCAGTACTCCTACCGCATCTCTCAAGCATGAACCATCAACAAACATAGGGGGTCATTACGACCCTGGCGGCCGGCGGTAAGGTGGCGGTAAAACCGCCAAAAGGCTGGCGGTGTTCCGCCAGCAATTATGACTGTGGCACAATTGCCACGGCCATACCGCCGGCCCCTCCAATATACCACCAGGCTTCCGCCTGGCGGTCATAATCCCCAGGGCAGCCCACCGCCAGCCTGTCTGTGGCGGTAAACACCGCCATTGAAAGGCTGGCGGTAAGGGGACTTGGGGTGCCCCTGGGAGCCCCTGCACTGCCCATGCACTTGGCATGGGCAGTGCAGTGGCCCCCAGGCATAGCCCCATCGAGCATTTCACTGTACTGCACCCGCTGCACATCAGCATTGCCGCCAGCTCTATTACGAGCCAGTAGCAATGTTGATGTGACATTTCCGCTGGCCCAGCGGAAATGTCATAATAGGGAGCCAGGAATACCGCCGGCAATGGTGGTATTCTGTCTCCCGCGGCCTCAGCGGTCTTTTTGCAAGACCGCTGAGGTCGTAATGACCCCCATAATGTAATCATTTTCCTCTGATTGAGTATCTTTAATGTCAGGTCTTGGTTTGGTGCACAGATCTGTTACCTCAAGACAATCATGTTCGACTTCCTCAGCATCATCAATGTTCACATTTTCAATAGGAAGCAAAGTTGCCGGGTCCAATACAGTACATCGTTTAAGGGAAACATTAGGTGACCCAAGTATAATTGTCTCGTATCTTGTAAGGCGTGCATTCATCATATGCTGCGTCTTGGTTCGGGTCAACAGGATTTCAACTGAATGAGGGACCATTACTGTTAAGGGATGTCCCATCACTATACCTTCACACTGAGTGAGGGTTTGACCAACTGCTGCAACTGCACGCACACAACCTGGTAAGGCTGCTGCAACTGGGTCCAAAGTAGCTGAAAAATATGCTACTGGGCGGTTTGCACCTCCATGGACCTGCGTCAGGACAGACAAAGAACAAGCATCACGTTCATGACAAAATAGTACAAAAGGCTTTGTGTAATCAGGTATATCTAAAGCTGGTGCCCTGCACATACTTTCCCTCAGTTCCATGAATGCCTTCATCTCTTTCTCGGACATGGTTATAGTACCCGGCCATCCTGAACTTCCTTAACTGTCAACCTCACTAAAGGTTTAGAGATAATCGAGAAGTTGGGGATCCACTGACGACAGTAGCCCACCATTCCCAGGAACATCCTGACATCTCTCTTTTTTTTGTCGGTGGATTCATCTGCAGTATGGCTGTCACTCTCTCTTTGGATATTCTCCTAGACCCCTTTTCAATCAGATGACCTAAGTACTTCACCTCTTTCTGACAGTATTGCAGTTTCTTTGGGGACCCTTTGGCCCTCATTACAACATTGGTAAAAGCCGCTTACCGCCGTGCAGAAGACCGCCAACACACCGCCGTGCCCGCGGAATCCCGCCACAGCTATTATGACCCACATCTCAGAATCCGCCAAAACTCAGACACCCACACAAGTCCGCCACACCAAAGGTCAGTGATAAACTGGCGAAAACAAAACCTCCACCATCACGCCAACAGAAACACGCCCACACTATTGGGACACACGAATCCACGCGGTGGTCTTTCAACCGCGGTATTCCATTGGCTGTGCACACCGCCGCGCTCAAAATACACACACTTCTACAAAACATCCCCACATTGGACGATTCAAAATACACACACCTGAGACACATACACACACCACTCCCACACACCCATTACAATATAAAACACACACCCACATCACCCACAAACCCTTACGACCACAAATCACAAACGAAGGCCAGAGAGAGACACCACCATCAACAACACTAGCATCCACAGGCACATAACACCATCACCCACACAACTTCCACGCACCTCACACAACACACCACTACATATCACCACACTTATCACCACACACTCCACCCCACACATCACCTACACTACCCCATGGCACGGCAAAGACACCCCAGGTTCTCGGAGGAGGAGCTCAGGGTCATGGTGGAGGAAATCGTCCAGATAGAGCCACAGCTATTCGGAGCACAGGTGCAGCACACCTCCATAGCTAGGAAGATGGAGCTATGGCGAAGAATAGTGGACAGGGTCAACACAGTGGGACAACACCCAAGAAATCGGGAGGACATCAGGAAAAGGTGGAAAGACCTACGGAGAAGGTGCGTTCTGTGGTCTCAAGACACCACCTGGCGGTTCAGTGGACTGGCGGAGGACCCCCACCTCCTCCACCACAACTAACAACATGGGAGGAGCAGGTCTTGGCGATTCTGCATCCTGAGGGCCTCGCAGGAGTAGGTGGAGGAATGGACTCTGGTAAGTCAAAGCTTTACTATTACATCCCCCACCCTAAGTGCATGCTATCACATACCCCCACCCTCGCCCTCACCACCATCACACCAACTCCTCACAAATGTACCAATATCACAAAACACCCATCCCAATACCAAGCCCTGCATGCAACAACAAAGCATGGACACACATCACCAAAGCATGCACACTGCACATAGCCATACACCCCCCTAAACCATCACCACACAAGCTCCCACACAGGAATGCCAGCACTGGGTTGCATGGATCTAGATGACCAGCCCAGACCATCGTGGACCTCTGGACAGTCAGTTCCCCTCACACAGGCACAGGCCACCACAGTCCTTCCCCCCTCTGGAAACACCAGAACAGCACCCACCCAGCGGGCCCATACCTCCGTCCCCAGGACACGTCAATCAGCTGTGTGTCCACCACTACAGGGAACCCAGGATAACCCACCACCCCAACAACAACCGGGACCTGGGGGCAGTGTCAGTGGGCACACGGTCCAGGGGACGGAGGCCCAGGAACACAGGGGAACTGGGAGGGCTGCCGTGCGACGGGGGCGGACAGACCAAAGAAACCCACTCTCCACGAGGCCCTCTCCTCCATCATGGGAGCATACCACCACTCCCAGGAGACGATGGCAACGGTACTGGCCAAGTTTCAGGAGACCCAGCGCATGCAGGAGGCACAATATTTGGGCTTCAGGGAGGAACTCAGAACCATCAGCTCCACCCTGGGCACCATCGTAGGGGTGCTGAAGGAACTACTCAACACCAGGAGGGACACTGTGGCACTACAAGGGGCCCCTGACACTAGCATGGACGATGAACTGCCCGCCACCTCCGCTGGCGCTAGTGGACAGGACGCCCCGCCACAGGACCACCACAGCAGCACCCCACACCCTGCAGACTGAGAACCACCCCGCAAACGGTCCCTGAGATCCAGGAACAAGACAGAGAACGATGCCAAGACCCCCGCCAAGAAATGAGACCACCCTGATTGTCATCCTACTGTCCCACTTTGTCACCCTGTCCATAATTAAACTGCCCCAGCTCCACTTCCTATGCCCATATGGGCAATGCACCTGTGAGACTAATAGACTGGACTCTGCCATGGACACTCCTCCGCCATCACCCCTCACCATTTAACTTCCCCCTCCAATATTTTGCATTTAAATAAACACACCTAAAGCACAAAATTATGTGGTGTCTGCCTGTGATTTCAAAATAGTGTATTTGCAATTACAGTGACAAAATGTTTTTGAAATAGTAATGTCAACATACCTATGTCACACAGCTCTAGTCCATGAGGAATTTAAGCAGATGTCACACAGTGGGACCCACATCTGTGAAACCGTAAGGGAAAGTGACAACTCAGTGACCATACACTGGGTGAAAACGACAGGCAGGAGAGAGGTAGTAGTGTAAAAGTACATGTAGTAGGCAGCATTGTATTTTTACCTGTGTTTCACTGGAAATATTGCTGGATCACTGAGTCCCTGTTCTGCATGTCTTCTTCCTCTGCTTCATCCTCATCACTGTCCACAGGCTCCACAGCTGCCACAAGACTGCCATCTGGACCATCCTCCTGAAGAAAAGGCACCTGTCATCGCAAAGCCAAGTTGTGAAGCATACAGCAGGCCACGATGATCTGGCACACCTTCTTTGGTGAGTAGAATAGGGATCCACCTGGCCTTCAGGAGGCCGAAGGTCCGCTCGATCACCCTCCTAGTTCGCCCATGGGCCTCATTGTAGCGTTCCTCTGCCCTGGTCCTGGGATTCCTCACTGGGGTCAGTAGCCATGACAGGTTGGGGTAACCAGAGTCACCTGAAAATGGCGAGGGACAACTGTTAGACACACACTAACCTGGAGGGATATACCCAGACAACCATTCCCACTGTCTTGCTTCCAGGTGCTCACCTAATAGCACAGCCGGTGCCTCTGGAGTTGACCCATCACATAAGGGATGCTGCTATTCCGCAGGATGTAGGTGTCATGCACTGAGCCAGGGAACATGGCATTCACATGGGAGATGTACTGGTCTGCCAAACATACCATCTGTACATTCATAGAATGATAACTCTTCCGGTTTCTGTACACCTGTTCACTCCTGTCGGGGGGACCAAAGCCACATGGGTCCCATCAAAGGCACCTATGATGTTGGGGATATGTCCCAGGGCATAGTAATCACCTTTCACTGTAGGCAAATCCTCCACCTGAGGGCAAACGATGTTGCTCTGCATGTGTTTCAGAAGGGCAGACAACACTCTGGACAACACGTTGGAAAACATAGGCTGGGACATCCCTGATGCTATGGCCACTGTTGTATGAAATGACCCACTTGCAAGGAAATGGAGCACTGACAGCACCTGCACTTGAGGGGGGATTCTTGTGGGATGGCGGACTACTGACATTAGGTCTGGCTCCAACTGGGTACACAGTTCCTGGAGTGTGGCACGGTCAAACCTGCTGGTGATTATCAAATGTCGCTCCTCCATTGTCGACAGGTCCACCAACGGTCGGTACACCGGAGGATGCCGCCATCTCCTCACATGTCCCAGCAGACGGTGCCTATGAAGGACAACAGCGAGCACTGAGTCAACAACTCAGAGGTACGTACCCACAGTTTACACAGAACACCAAACATACACAATAGGTGGCCTGTATGTGTGTTGAGACTAGGCCTAGGTATGTGTGATGCAGTTGAAAATGAGGCCATGTGGGCCCCTGAAATGGCGGCTGCCTGACCTCTAAAGTGGGACAATGGGATGTGAGGTAACTGCGCTGGCGCTGTACACTGTCGCGGTAGGCGGTCGGAGACCGCGGCGCAATGCTGCATTGGTTAACATTGGACCCTATGGGTCCCAGGAGCCAATGACGATGTACGCCGGCGGTGATGGTACGCACCGCCGAGGACGTAACCGCCGCGGACGTGACCACCATTTTCTATCACTTCAATCACTCGATACCTGATCTTCGACAGGAGAGGACCTACACTACAAGTGCTGCTGTGACCTCAGTCTGGAAGAGACAATGGCTTGTGCGTCTGGAGAAAGGGTCTGGGGAAAGGGCCCCTGCCTTCACATCAGAGGAGTTGGAGAAGCTCGTTGATGGGGTCCTTCCCCAGTACACGCTACTCTACGGTCCTCCAGACAAACAGGCAAGTACACAGGGAGCATGTTGTATGGGCTATGCCTGTGTGGAGAGGGCTGGATGTAAGAAGGAAGGGGGCAGAGTGCTGCGTGCATGTAAGACGGTGAGTGCATGTGCCACATGGCAAGGGTAGGGATGGGGGCCACTAACTTTGACAGTGCAGTTAGTAATGCATTATTTTCTTCCCCTGTACATTTCATGTAGGTCAGCGCCCACCAGAAGAAAGATATTTGGCATGCCATCGGCAAGGATGTCCGGACCCTGGGGGTCTACCACAGACGGAGCACCCACTGCTGGAAAAGATGGGAGGACATTCGCCGCTGGAGCAAGAAGACGGCGGAGGCTCAGCTGGGGAAGGCCTCCCAACGTGGGAGGGGTGCCCGTCGAACCATGACCCCCCTGATGTACAGGATCCTGGCGGTGGCCTACCCGGAGTTGGATGGGTGCTTGAGGGCATCACAGCAGACACAAGGGGGTGAGTAAACTCTCATTCAGCTGACTTTGCGCACAGTGGAGGTGTCTGGGTGGGGGAGGAGGGCTGTGGGTTTCCCTAGGCCAGGGCGAGTTCCGTAGGCTATGCCCCTCCGTAAGGCATGGCCCTGTGGCCCCCCACCCCACCTCTGTAGAGTGCCAAGTACAGCTATTCATTCCCCTGTGTCATCTATGTGTGCAGATGTTGTCCATAGCCTTGTAGGCCATTTCCCAGGAATTGCACTGTGGAGCCCAAGAGCGCGGCGTAGTGCAGGGAGCCTCTGTGTCTGTCTTGTCCGCCAACGGTAGCGGTAATCCATGCACTCAACATGTCTTTCTTCTGCCTCCCCCCCCTTTTTGTGGTCTTCCTGTTCTTGTGTGCATTAGCATCATCAGGTGGAGGAGCAGTGGCACCGGAGCATGAGGGAGCTGCATCCCATATGGCCCTGGAGGGCGACACTACGGACTCCGAATTCACCAGTGGGACGGAGGGCGAGGGGAGCTCCACGGCGGGGACAGGAGCTGACACCAGCGACATGGACTCGTCCTCTGATGGGAGCTCCCTTGTGGTGGCGGCAACATCTGTGCCCCCCACATCTACAGGTACAGCCACCACCCCCCCTACCAGCACCACCCTCCCGGCAGCCCCTCAGCCTTCGCCCCGTGCCCGCTCACCCAGGAGGGTGGGCATCACCTTCGCTCCAGGCACCTCAGCCCCTGCCCCAGTCACCCCTGCTGCCCTCAGTGAGGAAGACATTGACCTCCTCAGGTCCCTCAGTGTAGGGCAGTCTACCATTTTGAATGCCATCCAGGGTGTAGAAAGGCAGTTGCAACAAACTAATGCATTCCTGGAGGGCATTCATTCTGGTCGGGCGGCCCTTCACCAAGCTTTTCAAACTCTGGCACTGATGGCAGCCATTGTCCCCGTCCCCACCAAAGCCGCTTCCAGGGGTCCCGGTGGGAGTGTGGAGTCAGCTGTTACACCTCCCAAGGTGGGGAAGGGCCACAAGAAACCCGGCAAGTCTGGGAAGAGCTGCACAGCGGAGAAGACCGCCATCATCCCCGCTGCCCAGGAGGCCCCTGCCAGCCCAGCTGCCCAGGAGAGACCCGCCAGCCCCAGCCCAGCTGCCCAGGAGGGCCCCGCCAGCCCCATCCCAGCTGCCCAGGAGGGCCCCGCCAGCCCCAGCCCAGCTGCCCAGGAGGCCACCGCCAGCCCCAGCCCAACTGCCCAGGAGGCCACTACCAGCCCCAGCCCAGCTGCCCAGGAGGCCACTACCAGCCCCAGCCCAGCTGCCCAGGAG
This sequence comes from Pleurodeles waltl, assembly GCF_031143425.1. Taxonomy (NCBI): domain Eukaryota; kingdom Metazoa; phylum Chordata; class Amphibia; order Caudata; family Salamandridae; genus Pleurodeles; species Pleurodeles waltl. Next base: position 148,503,860 of record NC_090446.1, read on the forward strand.
GGCACCACCAGCACAAGCACCGCTGGGCCATGAAGGACCGCCAGCACAAGCCCCGCTGGGCCATGAAGGACCGCCAGCACAAGCCCCGCTGGGCCATGAAGGACCGCCAGCACAAGCACCGCTGGGCAATGAAGGACAGCCAGCACAAGCACCGCTGGGCCATGAAGGACTGCCAGCACAAGCTCCGCTGGGCCATGAAGGACCGCCAGCACAAGCCCCGCTGGGCCATGAAGGACTGCCAGCACAAGCCCCGCTGGGCCATGGAGGACCGCCAGCACAGGCACTGCTGGGCCGGGCCCCGCCAAATCAAGCACTGCTGAACAGGGCACCGCCAACTCATGCACCGCTGGGCCGGGCACCGCCAACTCATGCACCACTGAACAGGGCAACGCCAAATCAAGCACCGCTGAACAGGGCACCGCCGACTCAAGCACCGCTGAACAGGGCACCGCCAACTCAGGCACCGCTGGGCCGGGCACCGCCAACTCATGCACCGCTGAACAGGGCATTGCCAAATCAAGCACCGCTGAACAGGGCACTGCCAACTCAAGCACCGCTGAACAGGGCACCGCCGTCTCAAGCACGCTGGGCCGGGCACGCCAACTCATGCACCGCTGAACAGGGCACCGCCAACTCAAGCACCGCTGAACAGGGCACCGCCAACTCAAGCACCGCTGGGTCGGGCACCGCCAACTCATGCACCGCTGAACAGGGCACCGCCAAATCAAGCACCGCTGAACAGGGCACCGCCAACTCAAGCACCGCTGAAAAGGGCACCGCCAACTCAAGCACCGCTGGGCGGGGCACCGCCAACTCATGCACCGCTGAACAGGGCACCGCCAACTCAAGCACCGCTGAACAGGGCACCGCCGTCTCAAGCACTGCTAGCCCATGAGCGGCAGGGGCACTGACGCAACTGGGCCCGTCACGGGGTGAGTGAAGCACTCTGGGCACCATGCCCCCTCCAGAACCAGTGGAGAGATCCATCCACTACCTCTGTCCTTCACAGGGTGAAGCACTCTGGGCATCAGTCCCCCTCCAGAACCAGTGGAGAGAGCCATCCACTACCTCTGTCCTTCACAGGATGAAACACTCTGGGCACCAGTCCCCCTCCAGAACCAGTGGAGACTGTCATCCACTTGAGAGACTGTGGCTTTGCACTCCCCAGGATTGAACAGTGGGCAACCCACCCACTGTAGAGACTTGAGAGACTGTGGCTTTGCACTCCCCAGGATTGAACAGTGGCCAACCCACCCACTGTAGAGACTTGAGAGACTGTGTCTTTGCACTCCCCAGGATTGAACAGTGGGCAAACCACCCACTGTAGAGACTTGAGAGACTGTGGCTTTGCACTCCCCAGGATTGAACAGTGGGCATTGAGCCCCTCATGGATCTGGCGTCGTGCACTCATCCGGCTGAGGTGCCCCCCCTTACCTTCCTCCTGAGGTGCCTGTTGTATTTCTATCTGATGCCCCTGCAGTGTTCTCTCTGTTTTGATCGGGTATCGAGTGTGGGCCTTGCCCATGCATTTTGGGCCCAGTGGTCCACGGACTATAAATGGTGCAATACCTGTACTTGTATTATTGGTGTATATATTTGTTTATAGTGTATATATATTTTTGAGTACTGGATTTTCATAGATTACAATGGTTCACTCATATCCTTTTGTCTTTGCATTCTTCTGGGGGGATTAGGGGGTGTAACTGTGATGTATTTATATGCATTAGTGTGTGTGTTCTAGTGGGTGAGGGTGGGGGTGGGGGTGCTGCGTGTGTGTGTCCCTGTTTTTTGCCTCCCCCCTCCCCTGTGTCATAGGTGCAGTACTCACCGTGGTCTTCGCCGCCGGCGTTCGTGCTCCTGGTAGAGGAGCAGGAAGACTATCGCAGGTAGAATTTGGAGTTCCGATTCCATGGTGTCCTCGTTCCTCGTGGGCTGTGTAGAGGTGAGCGTTTTCCCTTCGGAATTCCTGTTTCCGCCGTGTTTTTATCTGCGGTGAATCTGCCCCGGAAAAGGTGGCGGATTGGCCTGTCATAATAGTGTGGGCGGTACATTGTCTCCCGCCTGTCTGTTGGCGGTGACCGCCAAGCTGTTTGTTTGTACCGCCGTGGCGGTCGGAGTTTTAAAGTGGCTGTCTTTGTTGCCGGTTTCCGCCACGGTCGTAATTGCAATTTTTTTACCGCCAGCCTGCTGCCGGTCTTATCGCCGCTTTAACACCTTCCGCCAGGGTTGTAATGACCCCCTTTATGTCCATTCGTTCCCAAATGATTCAACAGGGCAATTGTGTCGTACCTGCAGTCATCTTTTGTTCTGGACGCAATTAACAAATCATCAATGTACTGCACTAGAGTCGAACTGAAAGGTAATTCTTACGATTCCAAATCCTTCTTCAATATCTGATTGAAGATGGAAGGTGGCTCAGAAAACCCTTGAGGAATTCTGCATCAACTGTAGACTTTGTCCAGGAATTTGAAACTGAAAAGAAATTGGCTGTCCTCATGAAGAGGCACCGAAAAGAACGCTTGAGACAGGTCCACAACAGTGAACCACTCTGCAACACACGGAACCTGAAACATAATCACTGCTGGATTTGGCACTGTGGGGCAACATTTTACCACAATTTCATTTATTTTTCTCAGATCTTGAACAATTTGAACTTTCCCACACGGCTTTTTCAGACCCGTTATTGGTGAATTGCACGGACTGCTCAATACTTCTTTCAGAACCCCTTATTTTCACAAAGTCTGCAATTATCTGCGTCACTAGTATAAGGACATCTTGTGCCATGTGGTACTGCGGTACCTCGGGAAACACTGCATTTGGCTTTACCTCTACTTTGAGTGGTTCTACTCCTATTATTAACCCCACTTCTTTTCCTGTCAGGTCCCACACCTTTTCTGTCACTGTTCCCTGCAAGTCATCTGGTAAGTCGTTCACTGTGAGCATTGTGAATAAGGTTATCAAAGGGTATTCCTCATTTACCATTTCTGTTTCTATCTCAGAGATCTGAACATCATCCCCTTCATCATCACTGTTTGTCTGCACCTCAATTCCGTCATTGGAACAGGTATTTGAACACCTTGTTTTGCACAGTAAGTCTCTTCCCAGTAGGGATACGGGACTCGAATCACAGACTACAAATTTGTGTAATCCCTGGAAGTTACCAATTTCAACTTGAACCGGATCTGTAATCGGGTTTGTCAGGAACGGATCTGTTACTCCTACCACCCTTATAGTACGCCCCGAAAGTGGTAATTTCTGAACCTCTGCAATTCTGACTGTTGAGCGTGTAGCTCCTGTATCCACCAGGAATGAAACTTTATGTCCCATCACCTTTCCCTCTACATAGGGACCCCTCTGATCTAATTCTAGGGATGCTGCAAGCCTGCACTTCTCACTGTCTGAACAATCATTCGACCATTCATCATTTATTCCATCCTCACCACGCAATGGGAGCTGTTGTTATTTTGACTCATTGTTTGACCTGTGACCTGTTGAGGAAGCATTACCTGTTGCTGTCCCTTTGGAGCTAATGGTATCTGCATTTGCTGTCTAGGTACCATGGGAATCTGCTGTTGCACTTGTTGCACCTGTGCTGGTTGGACACGCGGCATTTGTATCTGCTACATGGGCTGTAGCCCCTGCATCTGAACCATTTTATTCTGGAAGTTTTGGTTTTATCCTATTACTTTTGTACCCCTCACATTTTGAAATGTACCGACATCATTGCTTTGTTGAACAGCACCATCCTGCACCATCATTGGACATTCCCGCTTCCAGTGCCCCACACCCCCGCAGGCATTACATGGTGACACCTTTTTCATCCCCTGCACATCATTTTGAACCACAACAGTATTAATATCCGGACCCCTGTTCCCAAAACCTCCACGACCTTATCCTCTTGGCTGTGCCTGAAACATTCCATTTCCCTGCGGTTGCTGCTGTACTACCTGCTGGATTCCATTTCCCTGCATCCCTGCCTGCGCTGCCTTAATTTGCATCACCTTCTCCTTCAGCTTTCTCTGTTTCAATTCAACCTTGTCACTACAGTATTTCGCATACTGCAACACCTCATCAATCGGCTTCGCTTGCCAACAGATCAAGTGATTCTTAATCATCTGACTAATCTCTGGTTTCAGCCCTTCAACAAATCTGAACACAAGGTGATTCATGTCTTTCGGTTCTATGACCTCAGTGCCACTATTGTGTTTGAACGCCTTTAACAACTTCTCATAGTAAGCATGTATCGACTCTTTGGCCTCCTGTGAGGTTCGATCAATTTTATGCCAATCAGTAACTTTCGGTGACACTTTATGCTTCAGAAACTCAATCACTTTATGATAATATTTCATCACCTCTTGTGATGGTGCTCCAGTAACTTTGTCCCTTGCCGGCTCCTCTGTCGGCCAGTCCACACCTCTCTTGCACTCAAGCCATAAGTCAGGTGGAACTATGATCTCAAACAGGGTATTCAAGTCCTCCCAGAGACATTTTGCAAGCTTCACAAACCTATCTGTCTGTTGGTACCACTCTATTGGCTTCTCCCTCAACCTGGGATAATCATTCATGAATGATAGGATGTCACCCCTAGACCACAGTACATGGACTAAAACTCCTCCAGCTGTTTCTCTCATTGGTAACATCTTTATTGTTCTTGCGTCCAGTGTGGTTTTAGCCTGTTTTGGCTCCGGACCATCACCTTTCTCTTTATCTCTCTTCTTTGCCCATCTGCCTTCCCATTTTTCTAATGCTCCCCAAATCTGAGCACTCTGCAATATCTCCTTGAGATGTGCTTTCATCCAGGTAGATCTCATGTGTTCGAAGTCTTTAGGCTGAAAGTCTACCCTGTAACAACTCTTCAAACGTTTAGTACTTTCTATGTCTATGCCATATTTATCTGCCAGGTTCGCCAACCTCTGATGCACCTTGCTCACTAATTTGGTTATCTTAGGGCATAAGTACCTCAACTCTGCTTCTGTGTATGATTCTAATCTGTTCACTCCCATTGTCCCGTCTACTAGTTCTGCAGCTTCCACACCCAGTCTCACAAAATTCAGGTACTCGTCTCTTCCTGACTTCTCCGCGGACACTGTAATAGTCTGCAAAGTGTTAAGCTTTTTCAGTTGTTGCGCTGTTAAGCCTTGCAACGAAATATTTCAAGACTGCACCATAGGTGTCTGTGTCGTATTTGTACTCATTATCTGTAGGGTTAGTGTACCTAACCCTGCTTGCCTCATTGTCCCCAAAGGAACCCCAATCGGACTAAAGTCTAACAAGGATCTAGACCTTTCGACTGACTGACTTCCCTGTGTCATTCCCTGTAGGTTTCCGGTAGACCCGCCTCTTATTGCCTCCTGGGTCATTACTCCCTGATCACATACACCAGGCTTATCTTGCGCATACAACGGTACCGGTGGACCAACAGTAATTGGTAATGATATAGCAGCTGGTGACTGTCCAAGTCCCAAACCCTGTGGAGCATTATCTCCCATAGCTTGATTCATCATGGGTGCTGTAACTACTGACTGTGATCCTACAACAGAAGTGTAACTCGGAACCATCTGTTGCTGTGGCTAGGGCAGCAATTGTGGAGTTGGCTCAATCTGCACTAGCTTTGATCTAGTGTATACTGGATCAGGCGGCACCATCAGAATCGTAGTTGTTTCTAGTACTGGGACATCTGGATAGAGCCTCTAAATCGGCAGAGGTTGTAATTGTATCTGCGTGTCTGGCGCAGTGGGTACACTGACACCATTTTCTATCAAAACTGTATCACTTGTCTGTACTGTATTTGTAATTCCCTTATTCTGTGCCGGATCTGTAGGACCCACACTAGTGCTCTGCGTATTGCCATTTATGGCATATGGTGGCGGGCGATCATGTAACAACTGATTAAGAAACTTCATCGTCTGAGTCATATTCATCTACCCAAGACCTCTGCGTCTCTTTCGTCTTACTAGAGCCCTTGTCTGTCTTACAAGTGGCTTTCTTTCCATGTGTCTGGTCTTCTTGAGTTATTACCGGAAACATTTTAAGTCCGTCAACTATTCCCCTTCTCCACATTCTGGTCTTGTTATCCCATTTACCCTCAGCTAAAGTCTTTTCTGCTCTTTTCATTCTCCTCTCAAATTTCTGCTGTCTCCGTTGTATGGCCATTAAATCCCAGATTGCTAATGCCTCATACTGGGCTGGCCTCGGAGGCGGTTTTTGCACACTTAACATCATCCGCAAATTCTCCAAAATTCTTGTATTAAACGTTCCGTACTCCGGAAACACTAAACATCCCTTTTTCTCTGTCAATTTGCACCACTGCTTTATCCAAAGACATGGCGCGACTCCCTTCTCCTCCATTACGATATAAGCTGGAGTACCCTCAGGCGGTGTAGATTCCCCTACATTCGCTGCAATAAATGTATCTCCTCTCAAGGCACACTTTAAAGCCTTGAAAAACTTCATTTTTACGTCTTTTATTTTGCTTAGAATCTAATCAGGAGGTGACTTTAATTCCCAGAACACTCTTCACCCACTTTTTCTCAACCAATTGCCAATCCGTGCGCGACCCCTCTCAGCAACTGACCTATCCCAGCGCAGCTCAAATTACATCACACACACTGCGGCTGACAAAGTCTTGTGGCTTGTCCTCCTCACAGTAAACTAATACAATATATTGCAAGCACCTTTAACAACAAAACCCAAATTTGCCGGTTTACTACAGGAAGGGTAACACAATCGCTTCAGAACTTTACAGAGATTTCACTTGAAGCCTCGGCCGCTACTCTCTCCTTCTCAGCTCCCACATACGCAAGCAGAATTCGACCCGCAAATCCTACTCTCGACTTGTCAATGGTTCGTCCTAGTGCACTTTAGAACTTGCCAAATGTCCATCGAAGGTTTCCCTCACACGCTTTGACTCAAACTTGACTTGTCAACCACGCCCGATTGACCTAATAAACCACACAAATTACAACATAAATCCAAGTGTCTCCTACACTTGTCAATATACTCCGGAGTCTTAGACCACGACAGGTCCGTACATCACCAACAACCACGTGGATAATTTTTGAGCACCAAGCGCCACACTCACATGAAGTTCACCGACTCACCTACTCTCATACTGCGGAGTACGCCCACTCCTACTAAAACAACATTACCTGGCCTAAACACACAAACTTCACAAATCACCTGCAATATGCATAAGCTGAGCAAGCGCAAATTGTACACCACACATGCTAGAACGCCGAGAATATACACAACTCACTTAAGCAGGCTCAGAGAGTCCGGGAAAGTCATGGGGAATTTAGAAACCCATCATACCTCCAATTTGCATTATTTCGAAAAACAATTCTAAACAATGATTCTCGGTCCTAGGGCCCCCAAAGGGCCAAACCGTCGCTCTGCTACCAGAACTACGAACGCGTCCCTTTATACCTAATTTATACACTTTGGGACTCGTTTTAGGCCTATGAATCTTTCGACCCTGATTGAAGACACCTTAGGACGAGATAGCTAATCAACATGTCAATCAATATATCAATAATGTCATCAATATTTATTATAACAAGACAATTCACTTTAGTCAAAGACATTTAATAAGACTCAGAACACCACCATGACCTTTCAGTCATGAATAACCACACCAGTTTAGTACGTTTTGTGATATTTATTCCCTATTGATTACAATTCTACTAGCAAGTTTATTAATCTCAAGACCTAGAAGCACAGTAGCATAGTCACAATATGGCAACTCTGATAAGACTTTATCAAAGCAAGAATCACGAATATTAGAACATAACACGGCGTCAACATAGATCACCCTCAGCAAAGTAATGTTAGCGCATTGTTCAACAAAGTATAGATTCAGTCATTTGTCTATTTGCGTCTGTTTAGTGAATCCCTTAACTAACCTCGAATTAGCATTGGCATGTTGGACTTCATGCAAAGCAATTTAGTAACATCAATTTGGAAACACCCCTAACTGGGGTCTCTGTCAAAAGTAGCAGTTGGTACCTAGAAAGGAAAAGCAAACAGACAATCATAATATCATTGTCATAAAGTTACCCTCCATATTGGGTCAGCACACAGATTCTGTCTTCGTCCTCAGGACATCAGTTGATTCGCCATCAGTCAGGAACTCAGCTTGGGCAGGAAGGGCAAAAGGGATACTTCCCTCATAAAGAGGTAAAGTAATAACGGGCAATATAAGGGCAAGGTTGGTTTAAGAACCAAACAGCAAAGTCTCTATGCAGAGTGACAGAGTGTCTGGGTCATAGCAAATCGCACCCGCATCTCCCTAACTCATTTCCTTGTGTCAAGGGCTTTTATCCCTTTTTCGTTGTACAGTCCCCTAAAATCTAATTGGCTGAGGCGTTGCACCCCACTATTTCCATCCAATAGAGTTTCAATTATCTCATCAAATTTGTCACCCCATAACAGTTCTCACGTAGTTTATTGGTCCTTATGATTGACGTCTTCAGGGGGTAGAATGTCTGGTATGATTTCATACTCTTGTGGTCCTCTTTGCATCTTTAGTCAGTGGCTCCATTGTCTGTACCGGTTCAGGCGACCTTGTACCTGCAAGTAGTCTACACTGTTGCATTCAGCTAAAATGTTTCTTCAAGCAAGTTGAATTTCATGAGAACGGATCTACTACAGTTACATTCAACTTCTAGCTTTGGAAAAACAAGAGTTCATGTCCTTCAGCAAGTCAGCACACTGCACGTTAGAAAAACACATGTAATATGAGAGCCAGGCAGCTAGGCCTTGACTCATGCTAACTAAGGCCTAATGATTTATTAGCAGAACTTTAGCATATAACCTTTAATAATTAGTGTAAAACTATATCTTATTATAACACTTCATCATTATTAGTCATTTTCATTAGTCCCCGTATATATTGGTGGCCACTCCCCATGGGCATATTTCAAGCATGTGTTTTGCAAAATACATTAGTACATTTTCTATGCGGCATTATTACACATTAGTTCATAAACATTCCATGTTAATATTGATTATATATGTTACGCTCCCTCATAACCAATAACACCGTCATGAACCACACCTTAGAAAAATGCATCTAATAGCATATCACATCATAAGACACTGGCCAGGCATGTGATGCTTTTAAAAAAACTCTGTACTCTCAATAAACAAAGTACAATTTGTCTCTTCAATCGAAAAAAAAAACAGGAAAGTCCTTCTGCACACTCTTCGTCAGATGTGAAAAATTATAAAGATATTCCTCCATCAAATTCACGTTACTTTAACACTTACACAAACAATTTCAAATCCTAACAAAGAACAGACTCTCCAGGAAGCAGACATTAATATCAACCACTATCAAATCATGTTTCCTCCACTGTGAATTCCTTCCCAGATACACGTAAATGGACCCCAGATAGGGATAGCAATACATAGTATAACAAAGGTGGTCGCCACTACGGAAATGTGAACAAGGTGCCAGTGCTTCAAATGAGAATAGCAAAGTGCAGAGTACTTGCAAGTACTCTCACATTAAAAGTATTGCGCCGCTGCTGATAATGCCTGCATTCCACCCTTCATTTGAAATACGTGCAGGTGAAAGAGTATTAGAGTACATACCCTTTTAAAGTACTGATGTATATGCATTATGATTAAGGCCACTGGAATCATGCAATTCTGCAGCCACTGTGTTATCCACAAAAGTATAGATTTTACGCATTTGCCACATAATTAATCTGCTGCATAATCTGCAGAATTACTAAAAACTCAGCAGCACGTTTCCCCCAGTGTTAATGTGTCAAAATGACAAAATAATGAAATGTTGCTACCACAATATGTGTGGCGCCACAAAATGTAGTCAATTCCGACTCATACTTTGGTCCATCCCTGCCACATAATTCTAGTGGCTCTGATTACGATCAAACACACACAACCCACCCCCAGGTGCAAGAACCTCGAGCTGAGAGAGCTGCGTGCCTGAGATCAGGGGACCAAGGGTTATGCCCACTTATTTCTGGATGGCGGGCGCTCTATGTAAATTAGCGGAGCATGCGTAATCAGAGTACTGTAAAAATGCGAGCATGGACACGCCATTTTAAGAATGCTACGAGTCAGGCGAGGTGATTAGCGGTTATGGATGGCCTGCCAGCTCGAAGAAATGAACACAGTTCATCTTCTGGGTCTTTGCGGTGCAAACATCAAACGATGACTCACACTTAGCTAGTATTCATTGTAGAAAACCACCAAGCATGCACGTGTTCAGAATCTCTTCTTAAAGCCCCATTTTCTTGTCAGTAGACCTTCCTCTTGCGTCAGCACGAGCTTTCGCTGCTTCCTGGGCTTGCAGCCTGACGTCATTCTATTGTTGGTGAAAAACACTTTAGTTCCTCGCATACAGATTAATTCGGATTATTATGTTTTTTACGCTAATATCCTTTTATAGAGATCCGGCATGAATACTCCTTTTACACAAAACTTTTAATTGATGAGAGTAGCATGACAGTGTTATTGTATTGATATAGAGTTTACAACCCCTGATGAGGCATCGAGGCGCTTTTCGGCAAGTAGCAGTCTTTTCCAGAACTCAAAATGCTAAGTGGTGGATTAGTATATGGAAATATGAGTACAGTATTTGTATAGGGAGGTATGAATTAATTTGAGTAGAGGACGTGTGAGTGCTAGTTGGATTGATTAGAATAATGAAGGGATAGAGGAGGGAAGAATCTAGAAGTGTTATTTGGGAGATCATAGTAGTAATATGAGGTTTGGGATGAGTAAAAGACAGTGGCGGACGGTAATTTTAGGAGGGAGGGGGCGGGCGGTACACTCATATTCATTCACACACGCATGCACATCCATTCACAATACTCATCAACATTCAAACATACACGCACGCACCAAACATTCATTTAAAACAAACACACACACGTAGCTTCAGCTCAGAGGTCCCAGGCGGGTTGGGACTGATGCCTTCCCTCACTGTCTGACGATAGGTCAGCCAGTGAGGGAAGGCAGCAGTCCCAACTTCGTCACAGAGTGGGATGGGGTCAGTGCGACTGCTGATCCCACCCCACTCTGTGACGAGATGTCACTGATTGACACTCGTCCTGGGCTTTAAGGGCTTAAACCTGAAGTGCCAAGGTCAGAGTCAATGGGTGACGCTTCCTTCATCACTGAGGGGGAGGGCCTTGAGGCACCTTTGCTAAGCAGAGGAGGTCACACCCATAGAATCTGTGACCTCTTCAGCCCAGCAAAGTTCAGCTCAGGCAGCCAGGAGTCTGTGCAAATCGTGCATGTCTTGCTCCTGCCTGCCTGAGCTGAACATGAAGAGTGTCTGTCAGGCTGACCTTTGCTCAGCCTAACAGGCACTCTTCGTGAGTGGCAAAAGGTGGGGGGGCGTGGCCCCTCCACCCTAAAGGATGGGCCGCGCCTGGTAAAAGAGATAGAAGATAGAAGAGTCTGTAGAAAGGGATTAGGGAGATCATAGTGGTAAAATGGGGTTTGGGGGTTTGGGAATGAGCAGGCCTGTAGCCAGAAGTATATTTTTAGCGTGGCATGGCCCTCAGCTGTGACCAAACATTGAAGCTGTGCTCTGTAGGTGCATTTGTTCCTCAATACTGTTTATACTAATAAATATCGACTCCTAGAATATTTTGCCACAAGAATATTAAGGGCAGAATATTGAAAGGTAAGTGCATATAGGGAAGTCTAGGTGTACTATTCGTAACTCGACATCTGCATACCTTGAAGATGCATATATCACATAGTTAAGTAAGATAAGTAAGTACCTTGCCATTCCTGCCTCTCTGCCTCGCTCTCTCTTGCTTTTTGTATTTACTCCCATTTCCCGCAATCCTCCCTCCTTTACTAGAAGTTCTTCTCTCTATTTTCTCTTCTATCTTCTTTGTACTTTTCAATATTTTTTATTTTCTCTCTAGCCATCTTCTCTATAGACCTTGTATGGCAACTGAAACTTTCTCTTGGCTGTGCATAACCAATAGCAGGACTTGGCACCTTTCTTTGACCACTTTGCTTTTCATTGTTCCCCAGTCTCAGAAGCCCACCGTCTTGGGGACCTCCTGGCACTGGAGTACTCCCCTACGATCATGGAACAAAGACATTGTTCCATAGGACATCAGGCTGCACAGATTTGGTGGGCTTTATAGTTTTAGGGCAGATGACAACTCCATGATGTCCACCACACCACCTTCTTGGTGTGGCAGACTTCAACGGGAGGTCCACAGTACTAGAAAAGAAAATGTTTCTGCCAAATACACCAAAATATTTTCTTTTCCAGAATCAAAGTCAGGAGGCAAGGGAACTACTTCCTATACTTCCCACGAGTCCCAAGTTTGATTTTTCATTTTACTATATTGTGTATCACACTGTGAGCACTCACTTAACACGGCCATAGAAAGTGAATGCAGACCATCCCTCCCGCAGCCCAGGGTACCGCCACCTCCCCAGGGCAGATTGTGGAAAATAACTGAGGGGGGTGCTGTCTGCAGGCCCTCCCCGGCAGCCCCAGGGACTCCCATTTCCATGGGGCACAAGCTCTATTGTTATGCAGGGCCCCCGGGACCGCAACCTCTCCAGGCACCCATTCTAAATCCAAAGCGGAGGACCACCCAGCTCCCCGCAGCCCCAGGGACCCCCACCTCCCTGAGGCTAATTTTAAAAAGGATAGGGGGTCAGTTGCAGACTCCAAGGCCCTGGGGACCACCACCTCCAAGTGGGTATTTTGGTTGGGGGACCGCATGGCCCCATTAAGGAGCCACAGTTGGCACTGGGGACGTCCACCCCCCAGGACTGGCTCCTGCTATGTCCCAGGATACCCACCTGTGGACATAGCTGTTTCTTCTGACCTTGCTGGAGCTTTGCCTACTCCCCGCAAGTCAGAGCAAACACTTTGCTCGCAGTGAGAGAGAGCTGTCAAACAGCTTTCCCTCACTGCGAGCGGAGGTTTCCTCTGTTTTCCTGCCCATGGAGATGCAGGCAGAGAAAAATTAGGAAACCTGCTCTCACATAGAGGGGGCTATCTGTGACAACAGTGCCGGCTCCCACAGAAGGTGGGGAGCCAGCTGGGACCGTGGGGGCCTTCAGGATCACCCTGGGGTCCCCAAGAATATGACTGGGTGCCCTGGGGGTGGGGGGTACCCTTGTCACATGGCTGGGCCTCGGTGGATGGGGTCCACAGGGCCAAGATCGGCCTGGAGAGGAGGGCTGCGGTGCCCCTCCCCACAAAAATGTATTATTTAGGCTAGCCCCAGAGATGGGGTTCCCAGGGCCGAGATCGGCCTGGGAAGCGGGGCCACTCTCCCCCCCAAAAGAATATTCAAAAGGCTGTGTGCTGGGGAAAGTGGTCCCTGGGGCCGAAATCGGCCAGGGAAGGGGGGAATGTGGATATGAGGCCAGCTACTGCTGTGCAGGGCCAAAGGCTGTGCACAGCATGGAGTTGGGTGGTTAGAGGTGTTGGCCACAGGGACTGGCTGCAAGAGTTATAGTTACCTGAGATAACTCTAACTGAAACCTATGAATTTCTATGGCGTGGTACATTTAAAATATGAGCCTAACTATAACCTCCTGTAACATTTGTTTTTTAAGTGAATTTCCATGGTTTTGTAAATTCTATTTCCTATCTATAACTTCCCTGTAACCTTTGTTTTTTTTCACTGAATATATATGTATATGTTACCTAGTGGTGGTCGCCATTAGGTAGTTATAGTTAGGACCTAGTTTCTATAGAAAAAGAGTTTTTGTTTTGCTAATAACTTTAGCACAGTTTGATTAATCTTCACAACATTTGTCAAGAAAATACAACAACACTCACTTCAGCTGCTGTCTGGAATGTTTTGGGGTGATTTGTCAAGTGGGGGCCAAGAAAAAAGGGGGCGTCCCAAAACACTTTTGCCCCATTCATTTTTCCATATAGATTTTGAACAGCGATAGTGCCCAAACTACTAGATGGAATTACATCCAATTTGGCTGAAAGGTAGCTCTTGGTCCAGAAAGAGCCCTTCTTGTTATTTGTTGTGAATCCATTCCTTAGCTTTTGAGAAATTAAAGGAAATCCAAATTCGTATATATAGGGATGCGGACATGTCTCAGCTCCTGTGCGGACTGACGCAGCTCAGTGTGACAGAATGTAGTACTGTGATTGGCTGGCCGCAACCTTTGGAGAAAGTTGCGGCTGCCATCTTATGAACCGGTGCACGACCCCAGGGGATGGAAATAGGAGGTGTAAATAATAAAAGGGGTCAGGGTAGAGGTACTCTGACTCCATGAGGTTCACCAATGCGTATCTGAGGGACCCCTTATGAGTTTAAAGTGGTTCAAAACATTTTTTTTCCAAGATGGTGGAGTTGCGACTCCGCTGTGTCCCCTGAGTGGCACCCCTGTGTAACATCACAACGGAGTTGGGCTCCCTGGTCCAAAACAAAAAAAATACATATACACACACACCGTCATGCACTCACTGACAGACTCAATGTGACAGTTACACACCCACTCACAGATCCAGAGACAGACACTTACACACCCACTCAGAGATCCATTGAGCCACTCATATACCCACTCGCAGACCCACTGACACCTTTATGCATCCACTCACAGACCCTCATGCACACACTGACAGACCCACTGAGACTCTGACTCGCCCACTCACAGTCCCACTCAGACACTCATGCACCCACTTACAGACCCACTCAGAGACTGACACACTCACAGACCCACTCTGACACTCATGCACCCACTCACACACCCACTTTGACCATCATGCACCCAATAACAGATCCACTCTGACTGTCATGCCCCCACTCACAGACACGCTCAGACACTTGCACACCCATTCACAGACAGACCCTTGTACACCCACTCAGAGACCCACTGATTCACTCATACACCCACTCACAGACCCACTGACACCCTCATGCATCCACTCACAGACACTCATGCACCCACTCACCGATCCACTCAGACACGGATGCACCCACTCACAGAACCACTCTGACCGTCATGCACCCACTTTCAGACCCACTCAGACCCTCACGCACCCACTGAAGCATTCACACACCCACTCACAGACCTACTCATAGACTCACGCACTCACTCACAGACCCACTCAAGGACTCACAGACCCAGTCAGACACTCACACACCCATTCATAAACCCAGTCAGACCCTCACTTATCCACTCACAGACCCAGTCAGACTCTTACTCATCCTCACATACACACTCAGAATGTCTCACAGACACACTCAGAATGTCACACAGCCATTTATGGACCCACTCAAACACTCATGCATCCACTTACAGACCCCATTAGACTTCAACGGAGGTATTCAGAAATGTACTGC
The DNA here is from genome assembly GCF_031143425.1 of Pleurodeles waltl. NCBI lineage: Eukaryota > Metazoa > Chordata > Amphibia > Caudata > Salamandridae > Pleurodeles > Pleurodeles waltl. Next base: position 148,519,189 of record NC_090446.1, read on the forward strand.
TATATGGGGGAGTGAAAGAAAGACATATGAACAATTTGTAGGTGTTGTGCATTGAATGTGTGCTTTTGCTTTGTGAATCCGTGACGGAGTAGTGAATCCAAATTGTTTGTTAAAAAAATGTTCAGATTTCCTTTCCAATTTAAAGAGTGTTTGGGAAATAGTGTGGCTCTAAAAAAATTGCTTTTGTGTTTATTGTGTGTATATGTTTAGTACACATAACAGTAGATGTAGAGTGTCAAGTTGCTGAGAAACACTCTGTTGCCTTCATCTGTGAAGGGCACACTATCTCTTCTACATATCCTATCCATGTGAAACTGCAAGTTGATATTGTAGATAGAGCTAATGTTATGGTCTCTGAGGACAGCTAAAACAGTTTTATTAACATGTTTCCTGGCTTTGTCAATCTGTGGACAGCACTGATTTGACCATTTCCATTTCTGCCTCTGGCATATGTTAGAGCACTGGTTCCCAACCTTTTGACATCTGTGGACTCCAACTTTATCATTACTGGAACCCCTGGACCCCCATTGAATCAATATTGGAACCTGAGGACCCCCCAACTGAGTCATTACTGGAAGCCGGAGACCCAGGACTAAACATTGCCGATGTTTTGAACCACAAAGCAATGCACAAAACATACAGGAACAAACAGTCCATCAAACACATACATAAAGGATAACATATTATATTTAATTTGCAAATAATAAAAAAACAAAATTAAAAATTAATAGAAAGGTTGGAAGTTTTCTAAATTCATTTGAAACCACACATCGTCCATACTATATTCTTTTTAATACACCTGCACTGCTCCCACAAATCAATTTGAGGATACTTATTTAATTTTTAGTCTCCAGTTTCGAATTCCTTGACATTTATAATACATTTTAAAATTTTCAATTGTGCATTTAACCACCTTATTTATATACACTTTATCAATCTGTTAATATTAGTTAATTTTCTAAGCAGTCACGGACCCCCTGAGGAGGCTTCGAGGACCCAAAGGTGTCCCCAGACCAGAGGCTGTGAATTGCTGTGTTACAGAACACAAAGGCATTGTGAGGGAAAAGGTGCATTAATTGAACAAAAGTATCCTCATTAGGATTTCCAATCCTACCCCAGTCAGTGTGTCCAGGTCATTACCACCACAGTGCACAATCATGAGGTGAGGTGGTTGGCAATCTCTAATGCTTTCAACCATTAGAAGAAATTGCTGCCACTTAAACCCACTCTGGCCAACCCAAGTAATATCCACAAGTAATATCCACAAACCCAGGTCCCTGTCAATGCCACTCTTTCCTGCATACTCACTAGCCCAAAACATAGTTGAAACCTACAATCCACACTTGAACATTTTGAAGGGAAGGAGCAGTTGCACACAGGAGAGGGCTGCAGCTGAATGAAGGAGTTCTCAAAATGTAAAAGCACCTGATTTAAAAAAACACATATTTGATCGGATGTTGTAAAAACAATGATAGATAAAAATAGGTTGTGATTTAAAAAATTAGGTCAATCAATTTGTGATTGGGTCTTATTTTTTTAAACAAGTAATCCCATTTTGGATATGGTTACATTCAGTAATAGTGAACCCCACCTGCTAAAGCACACAGTTAAGCTGGACTGCTGCTAACAAAAATGCTATGAACGTTTGAACTCCTGGCACACTAGAGTGTTCTACGGGAGCTTGCTATGGCACCTGTGAACATACAGAGTGGAGAGAAGAGAAGCACTTAAAGACATTTTTTTATAAAAGAGAGCTCATGGTGGAGTAGGAACTGCAAATAAATGATTTTCCCAATTTATTTTGTAATGCAGACACAAATTTACAAGATAATAACGGGAAATATATTTTCAATACCCCGACTGGAGTCTCAACTCTATCGCAAAGTTACACTAGGGCAACACATGGGGACGTGACGGAGTCGCTACTCCAGCAGCACACAGTAGGAAATTGGGCTTCTGACCAAAAATACAAGAAAGGGTTAACAGTCACTAAGCATTGAGATGCGGGATAGCATGAGTAAAACATGAAACGCAGTTTCTGATTTAATAACTAGGACAGTGATACTGATACAGAGCAAAGGTAAACAGCAGGAACGTTTACAAATCTACAAGGACATTCATTAGCATGTATATCTAAGAAAGTGTGCCAAAGCACCTTTCATCACTTTAGAATGTTGGCAGTTCACCATTTAAAATACAAACTATAGTTAGGAGACTTTACTTTGGGAAAACTCCAGCATTATGTTTAGGAGAGGAATAGAGTATTTTTGCATGGTAATGTACAAGAGGTAGAAAAAGTCGGTGAGGATGTGTAATTTCGTTTTTTTGGTCCTGAAGAGGAATCTAGGAAGAATGAGGAATCTGTAGGTTCAGGTATTGAGGAACAGAGCCCAGGTATTTCTATAGAAACATTTGAAAAAGAGATTATAAAGTCTACTACAACTTGTCCTGAAAAACTAAACTAAATTTGCACTTGCTGTATACACACTCACTACAAAAGTCAAACTCGATATGAACATGTATTTTCCAAAACTGAAGGGGAAAACAAAGAAAAGTGGAAAGAATTTCCTGCTTATTTATTTGTAGAGGAACATTTTAAGCAAGTTATATATAAGTAATGCTATAATAATTTAGAGGATCGGAAACCAATGAAAAATGGGTTAGAACTTGTGAGTATTCCAGCATAACTACAAGACCTAAATGGATATGAATCTATCTTTATACAATCTGTACATCCATTTCAAGCAATTATACAATCGGAACCAAAACATGTAAATTGCATCCAAAAGAGTTATTGAAAGGCCTGAAAGGAAGAGTAGTGTTTTTGCCATTCGTCTTTAAAAAATGTTGAAAGTGTAGGAGTACACACTGATAATGAAGGGCCACTTATTATTATGGTAAATGGTGTACCTACTAAAAATAAAACAATTTGGCAAAAGTTGGTTGATCTTAACAAAGTTAAACAAGCAACGGTATACCTGGTACAACTTAATGTTCATTATAAAAATGATGAAGTGGAACCTGATAATCCAAATGTTGACGATAACAGGTTGTCAGGAAGTGGACAAATAGAAAAAGCAGATCCATCCAGATCAGAGAAAATGTATGAGGACTGCAGCATACATCAGCTACATTCTAAAGAAGTCATTGGTGATGCTATAGACTGTTTCCAAATTAAGCAAGTTAAAGGAGCTCCAATGAGTGTGTGGGGAAAAAACTTTAGAGGCTCGCTGTTTTCCACACTTGTTTCCCACTGGAGTAGGAGGTTGGTATGATGAGTGACCCACACAAATACCAGGAGCTGAATACCAGTCAACGCAATTATAGTTAGAGGATCCAAGATTTAGACAGGGTATCCCATATGTGTTTCACCTTCTATTTGACAGTGACTTGTCTGGACGTTTGTAGGAGGTTGGCCTGGCTTATAGTGGGTACATGATGGTACTTACACCATGTGCCAGGTCCAGTTATCCCTTACTAGTAGATTAGTAGTGTTCTAGCAGCTTAGGCTGATAGAGGTAGCTATAGCAGAGCAGCTTAGGCTGAACTAGGAGACATGCAAAGCTCCTACTATACCACTTATATCATATAGGTACTATATCATAAGAAACACAATACTCAGGGTTACTAAAAATAAAGGGACTTTATTTTAGTGACAATGTGCCAAAACTATCTCAGAGGAAATACTCCCTTAGGAGGTAAGTAAAATACACAAAATATACACACAAACCAAAATCAGGTAAGTAAACAGTTAGAAAAATAGTGCAAACACTGTAGAATACAATGGGAGGCAATAGGCCTGGGGGCAACACAAACCATATATTCTGAAAGTGGAATAAAAACCACGAATGCACCCCTAGGCAAGTGTAGTGTGTAGAGGGTCGCTGGGAGTGTAAGAAAACACTACGGGTGTCCAAGATAGCCCACTCCAAGACCCTGAAAAGTAGGAGTAAAGGGTTGTACGACGGAACACCGACTTTCAAAACAACTAGTGCCTTAACAACGAGGTCGGAACGCCGACCTCGTTCTTACTACTAATGATTTTACCACAAATGCCTTAACAACAATATTTCGTTGTAAAGGCATTCCTGATAAAAGCATTACTAATAGGCACCATTCACCCTACATCCCTCACCCCACCCCCCAACCCCACCCCAAAACCTAAAACCCCCTGACCCCCCACCCCCTCCCCAAAACCAAAAACGCCCCACCCCCCAAAACCTAAAACCCCCTGACCCCCACCCCCTCCCCAAAACCAAAAACACCCCACCCCTCAACCCCGCCCCAAAACCTAAAACCCCCTGACCCCCCACCCCCTCCCCAAAACCAAAAACGCCCCACCCCCCCAACCCCGCCCCAAAACCTAAAACCCCCTGACCCCCACCCCCTCCCCAAAACCAAAAACGCCCCACCCCCAACCCCACCCCAAAACCTAAAACCCCCTGACCCCCCACCCCCTCCCCAAAACCAAAAACGCCCCACCCCCCCAACCCCACCCCAAAACCTAAAACCCCCTGACCCCCACCCCCTCCCCAAAACCAAAAACGCACCACCCCCCAACCCCACCCCAAAACCTAAAAACCCCTGACCCCCCACCCCCTCCCCAAAACCAAAAACACCCCACCACCCCAAAACCTAAAACCCCCTGACCCCCCACCCCTCCCCAAAACCTAAACCCCCCCACTTACCTTAGTCGACCCCTTGTCACCTGCGTCGTCCTCCTTCGCCAACACCCTTCTTTGTACCTTAACCACGCATGTTCGTTGTTCAGAACATACGTAGTTAAGGCACAAAATAACAGAGTCGTGGTTAAAAAAAAGCGTTGTTGCGCTTTCGTTAACCACGACTTTCGTAAAAAAAAGGTTGTGATAAAAGATGTTTCCCGGAGTAAAGTGATACTACTTCCCCAAAAACACACTAAACTCATGATAGAGGATTCTGCAAAGACCACAACAGACTGCAAAGCACTGAAGACGGATTCCTCGACCTGAGGACCTGCAAAAGGAAGGGGACCAAGTCCAAGAGTCGTGAAAGCGTCCGGGGGGGGCAGGAGCCCCCTAAGCCCCGGTTGAAGGTGCAAAATATCTGCCTCCAGGCAGAAAAAGCTGAAGATTCTGCAACAATGAAAGGTGCTAGGAACTTCTCCTTTGTGCAGAAGATGTCCCACGGAGTGCTGGAGGATGCAGCATTGTTTTCTTGGAGAAAGACTGTAAACAAGCCTTGTTAGCTGCAAAGGTCGCGGTTACAGAAAAAGGGTGCTGCCCGGGCCCAGGAAAGACCAGGATGTCGTCACTTGGGAGAGGAGACTGAGAGGGCCCTCAGCAACACAGAGAGCCCAAGCACAAGAAGGCAGCACCCGTCGAAGTTCTTGAACACGGGTTCAACAAGACTGAGCATGGTAGTTGTCTCAACACTACAAAAGAGGGTCCCACGAAGCGAGAGTTCAACTCAGTGAGCTGAGCAATGCAGAACGGAGTGCTGGGGAACAGGGCTAGGCTGTGCACAAAGGATTCCTTGCAAAAGTGCACAGAAGCCGTAGCAGCTGCAGTTCACGTGGTGCACAGGATTTCTGTCTGGAGAGGGGAGGCAAGGACTTACCTCCTCCAAATTTGGACAGTTGGACCACTGGACAGTCTGGGTCACTTGGGTCCACCACCTGTGTTCCAGGGGCAACGCTCCTCAGGATGAGAGGGGTCCCAGAGTACCGGTGACGCTGAAGTTTGGTGCCTGCTCGAGCAGGGGGAAGATCCTGTTGACCCATGGGAGATTTCTTCTTGGCTTCTAGTGCAGGGTGAAGGCAGACAGCCCCCAGAGCATGCACCACCAGGAAGCAGTCAAGAAAGCCGGCAGGATTAAGCACTACAATGTCGCTGGTAGTCTTCCTGCTACTTTGTTGCAGTTTTGCAGGCGTCCTGGAGCAGTCAGCGGTTGATCCTTGGCAGAAGTCGGAGAGAGATGCAGAGGAACTCTGGTGAATTCTTGCAAGTCGTTATCTGAGGAAAAGCCCACTGGAGAGACCTTAAATAGCCCTCAAAGGAAGATTGGCCACCTAGTCAGGTAAGCACATATCAGGAGGGGTCTCTGACATCACCTGCTGTCACTGGCCACTCAGAGGCCTCCATTGTGCCCTCATACCTCTGGATTCAAGATGGCAGAAATCTGGGACACATTGGAGGAGCTCTAGGCACCACCCCTGGGGTGGTGATGGACAGGGGAATGGTCACTCCCCTTTCCTTTGTCCAGTTTCATTCCAGAGCAGGGACTGGGGGTTCCCTGAACCAGTGTAGACTGGCTTATGTAAGGAGGGCACCATCTGTGCCCTTCAAAGCATTTCCAGAGGCTGGGGGAGGCTACTCCCCCCAGCCCTTAACACCTATTTCCAAAGGGAGAGGGTGTAACACTCTCTCTCAGAGGAAATTCTTTGTTCTGCCTTCCTGGGACTGGGCTGCTCAGACCCCAGGAGGGCAGAACCCTGTCTGTGAGTTGGCAGCAGCGGTCGCTGCAGAGAAAACCCCAGAGAGCTGGTTTGGCAGTACCCGAGGTCCATAGTGGAGGCCCAGGGATGCATGGGATTGGCACCCCAATACCAAATTTGGCATGGGGGGCAATTCCATGATCTTAGGCATGTTACATGGCCGCATTCGGAGTTACCATTGTGAAGCTACATATAGGTATTGACCTATATGTAGTGCACGCCTGTAATAGTGTCCCCGCACTCACAAAGTCTGGGGAAATTATCCTGAACTATTTGGGGTACCTTGGCTAGTGCCAAGGTGCCCTCACACTTAGTAACTTTGCACCTAACCTTCACTAAGTGAAGGTTAGACATATAGGTGACTTATAAGTTACTCAAGTGCAGTGTAAAATGGCTGTGAAATAATATGTGCATTATTTCACTCAGGCTGAAGTGGCATGCCTGTGTAAGATTTGTCTGAGCTCCCTTTGGGTGGCAAAAGAAATGCTGCAGCCCATAGGGATCTCCTGGAACCCCAATACCCTGGGTACCTAGGTACCATATACTAGGGAATTATAAGGGTATTCCAGTGTGCCAATTAGAATTGGTGAAAATGGTCACTAGCCTATAGTGTCAATTTTAAAGGCAGAGAGAGCATAAGCACTGAGGTTCGATTTAGCAGAGCCTCAGTGACACAGTTAGTCGCTACACAGGTACACACATTCAGGCCACAAGCTATGAGCACTGGGGTCCTGGCTAGCAGGATCCCAGTGAGAAAGGCAAAACCAAACTGACATACATATAAAAATGGGGGTAACATGCCAGGCAAGTTGGTACTTTCCTACAACTTTCATATGCAATAAATCACACTCTAAAAACAGGAGTTAATCTTCAAAATATGTCTGCAAGAGATTTTAACAAAGTTCAAGAGAAGGATGAAAACTTAGAATATAACTTAATTAATTTAATTGTGTGCCAACGTGGTACTAACGAATACTGTAACCATTGTCATGGAGAACTGAAGTATATGCTGAAAAACCTATACATGGAATGATCTTATTGAATTCTTGAGAGAAGCAAACTCTAATCTAAAATATATAAATTTGAAGATAGCTGGAGAAATGTGCTCATTAGATCCTGCTAATGGTTGTAGATATTTCAACCACAGGTTCCAAGCTATGCTTGCTTTTATCTGCAACAAATCAATCATCCTTTTGGAAAAGTAAGTGGTTTCTTTTGGCTGAAAACGTACCAGGCAAGAGGTACTCCTCACATTCACATGCTACTATGGATAAACAACGCACCCAAAGTTGGAGCAGAAAGAGGTGAGTCTGTGTTGTCTTCTGTATAATAGTATGTCACATGTAATATACCAAAACAGAGTGGTGAAAAAGATCTCAGAGAACAAGTTCTGCCATTTTAAACACATAGATGTGGGAAGTACTTTCATTGTACATACAGGACCAAATACATTTTGATAGAAGATGTTGATTTGGATTTCCAAGACCTGTCATTTCAAAAGGAAGAGTAAACAGCTTCTTGTCTTCACTGAGACATACACTAACATGTAAATCACCAAAGAACACATACAACTTAAAAAGAAGTGAAGATATCAAATATATTAATGACTGCAATCCTGCGATCTTAAAAATGTGGAATGATAATATAGACATTCAATTTGTTGCAGACAACTCCATCGCTGTGGCTTGGTATGTTACATTGTACATCTACAAAATCTGAAAATACTGAAATGAAGGAGATGTGGGAGGAGATTTCTGCAGAGAATATACTTAGCAAGACATTGTATTCTTTCAGCTTCAAAATGCTTTCCCAGAGGGAAATGGGGTCAGGTGAAGCATGTGACAGATTGGGTTTGGCAAGTTTGTTCTCAAAATCAAAATAAATTGTCTGGGTAATTATTGGTCTATATACTAAAAGAAACAGAGTACTGAAGTATTTCCATGAAATTCAGTACCTGGCAGAGCTTGACCCAGAAAGTATAGATATTGTAAAATCAGATATTTTGGATACATACTATCCAAGAAGAAGTCCACATCTAGAAGACAAGTGCCTTTATGGCATTCTTCAAAACTACAGAGATAGAAGTAATTAAAGTGAAAACATACAGGAAGGAAAATATGTAGTTCATAGATGTTATGGATTGTTAGTGAAACATGAAAAACAAAAGCTAATTAACCATCGAAAATGTAGCTTTCAAACTCCAGAGAAAAGAGAGTTTTTCTATTTAGCACTTCTTCAACTATTCAAACCTAGGCATACTGAATTAGAACTAACTGAATATTATGTCTGCTATGAAGATTCTTTTAATGCTGTCAAATATAGCATTCAGTGTCCCATGTTCAATAACTACTTACCAATGTTAAATGATGAGACAAAACAGAAAGACATGATTGCTGCTGAGGTAGCTAAGGCTAGTTCTCAAAGCAACCAAAGTTCAGCAGCTTCAAGACAGGGTCCTCTTGGAAAACCTATCATTGAAAATGAAGCTGCAACAGCTATCAATGAAGTGGAAACTGCCATGGAACAAGCTAGATTGGAATCATTAGATCTGGAAACGTTAGTTGGACAACTCAACAACGAACAGAAAGTGATTTACATTGATGTAAAAGATGAAATACAACCTGGATGTAGACATAAGAAAAAGGAATGCAATTGCTCATCATTCAAGCAATACTATTATATATAAGTGGTCAGGCTGGTACTGGAAAAAGCCTTTTAATCAAAGCTGTCTCTACTTATTTACAGAAAACTACAGAATCAAACTTATCTTGTGTAGTAACAGCACCTACTGGATTAGCTGCACACAATATCAAGGGATTACCATTATAAAGACTACTTATGCTGCCTGTAGAACATGACAATAAATTGGAATATCAGAAGTTATCTGGTGAAGCTTGCAAAGAGGTAGCTAGAGTTTTGAAGAAAATTAAACTGAATACAACGTCTTGTTTGGAGAAAAGCATTTGATTGGTTTTGGAGACCTTACTCCTATAAAAGGACAGCTTGTTTTCAAAACTCTCTCACATGAAGAGACTCGAAAGTCATTGGTAAGTATTGGCAATGTAAACATTTGGCAATATTTTCTGCACAAGGAACTTGTGAAAAATATACGTTGAGCTTCTGACATGGAGTATAGCAACATTCTAAAGGACATTATAGTGGGAGTTCTGACAGAAGAGGGAAATGTCAGAAAGTTGACCTATTAAGAAACTCCTTTCCTCTAACAAGACGGCAGCAGAAATAATGTATACGTTTTGCGGAGAGAGAAAACATATAGTTTCTTTGATGCTGACACTTCAAGAGTGTGCTGCATTTAATGAAGAATTACTAAAACTTGAGAATGAAGAAAATGTTGATGTTACTGGTATTGACAAAATGGAACACCAAGGAGTAACTGTCCTGCTGAGTGAAAAATGCAAAGATAAATTGAACTTTGCAGAAATCTGTATCAATGACTGCTGGACCAGAGAATTGTTTATGTGTCTGTAGAAACTGTGGAGTAATTTTAAGATGCAATTTAAAAGTAGTAGAAGGATTGGTCAATGGAGCCAGGGGTACAACTATTGATTTAATTAATTTTCCTAACTATGATGAGGTTAGCGATACAGTTTGATCAGGTTGACGGGGTAAAGAAAATTGGACAATGTGTTGTACGTTTTTTGCTTGTGAAAGATTTGGACATCCTATGTAAACAGTTTCCAGTTTGTCTTGAGTATGCCGTAACGATCGACAAGTCTCAAGGCTTAAGTGTTGATGCTGCATTTATTAATATCAGAAATACAGTTTTTAAAGAAGGAAGTCGTATGTGGCATTGTCATGAGTTTGAACATTTTCGGGTTTGTTTCTGATTGATTTTATTGAGAAGAAGCTTAGTGCAGGTGCAATTTGCGTGAGAGAGTCCAACAGATTAAGAAGTAGATATGCTCCTGATTTAGGACAGTATTCTGTTTATGAAAAACGGGTATTATGTCCTAAGCGGAAACTGACAAAAGAATCAAAAAAGATTATAGAAAAGACCAAGAGCAAAGGTAAAGAAGAAGCTGTGAAGAAAAGAAAACTGGAAAAGATGGAGCTATTGTAGGTTACCAGTTGGATAACACTAGTGGTGATAACTGCTGTGCTAATGTAGTTCTCAGTGTTCCCTTCCATCTACCACATGTTGTAAATGCTATCCAAGAAAAAGCAGGCAACACTACTTAACTGTCTTCAACATTTATCTTGTGACAGAAATGTAATACACTCTGTTTCAGGCATTCGGGTACTGGTAGACAAATATAGTGGATCTATAATGTTTACTCTAAATGCTGAACAGGATGCACAGGAATTTGTTATGGTAATCCTTGAAGATTTACAGGAACAAGGTGTAAATTTTGATGACATATTTGGAATGAGTTATTCACGGAACCATGAGTGTGAATATTGCTTTTTCTCATCCACCACTGAAATCCAATCTGAGCGATTTCTCTACTTAACTCTGCTGAATTGCAAAAGTGTGTCTTTTGATAAACTAATAAAAAAGAGTGACCAAAACATGACCTGTTCAACTTGTAAATCAAGTGTGTTGTCTACATTGCTTATACAGAGAAGTGGTAAATACATTGTAGCAATGTTTCGAGGATGTAGAGCAGATGGTTCGAATGTAGACACCAAGATTACAAACTTTAAAGCTGGTCAAATATCAATATCCGGAAGAATGTACTGTAGTTTAGACGCAAACTGGATGGATAGAATGATTTGACAGCAGTCTGCAATTCAAGAAAAAACTATCTTTCAAACTTCCTAATTATTATTTATTGTTTATTCAACCAAAGTTCTAAAGGGGGATGAGTTGGATGATATTGGATAGAGTGTTCTTCCTGTGTGGATCATTTCTACTCAACACATTCAGCCTAACAAGGATGTCTTCAAAACAATGTTAAAAAGTGTTTTGTGCATGAAATGTATCTAAATAGTTTTCAGGAAACAAACAAGTTCTCTACACATTGATCATCACTGGTTGAGATATGAGGCGGACTATCAAGGGTGATGTAAAGGAAAGCTATGGGAAAATTAACTGTGGAGGAATATAATGTTCATAAGTTACATGGAAAAATACCTAGACAACCTTCTCTGTATGTAAACAATAACTCTTTAAGACAATATTCAGCCTACGTGGGACTCATGTATATAACTTATCTTCACTCTAGTAATTGTAGCTCAAGTAAATTTATTTAGAAATTGTAGTGAGTGCAAATCACAGTAACACTTATTTGGAGTAAAATACTGAGAAGTTCCAACTGTGATGCATAGTAATGTTAATTTTAAATAACGTGCTATGTACTTATGTTTTTTCTTCCAAGTCCATATGACTGTCCCCCCGCCCCCACCACCACTGTTAAGTGATGAGCAGCTATACACACTTCTTTTATAGTGAAAAAAGTACAGAAGCTGAGCACATTGAACAAGGGAACATAACATGTCTACATAATATGTATAATTGCCATATAAAAAAAATAAAAGCTGCTTGTGCTTTGTTAATAATATATTTTATATCACAGGTTAAGAAGTTTTATATAATAATTATATAAAAGTTTAACTATTATCTGTCTTCTTTCTCTTCAAATACAGATCAAAGGACAATTTTTGTTTTAACAGTAATGCAGGTAAGTAATTAGATGTTGCTTCATTAATAGACAATCCATACATATACTTACTTACACAATCGGTCAAACACCCTTGCATGCACCCATTCACTCACCCATTTAGCCCCTCACATATCCATTTACTCGCCCATACAGCCACTCACACACCCAGTCAGCAATCCCATACAGGCCATCAGACACCCAGTCTGTCATCCATTGAGCCACTCATGCACCCATTCACTGACCCATACAGTCAGTCACACACCGAGTCGCTCACCCATACACCCATTCACACAACCAGAAATTCACACCGTCACTCATGCACCCATTCACCTACCCATGCAGCCACTCATGCACCTAGTCATTTACCCATACAGTCTCTCATGCACCCATTCACTCACCCATACATCCACTCATGCACCCTAACAAACATCCATACAGCCACTCAAACATTTACTCACTCATCCAAAGAGCCACTCATGCTCCCATTCAGTCACCCATACACCAATACAACCACTCACACACCCATTCACTCAATCATATACCCTATCAGTCACCCATACACCAACTTATGCAGCCAGACACTCACACATACATCCACTCATACACCCTATCACTCACCCATACAGGCAGTCACGCACCCAATATCTGACCCATGCAGCCACTCAGACATCCATTCAGTCTCCCATCCAACTCATGCAGTTAGTCACTCACCCATACAGCTCCTCATACACCCTATCATGCAGCCACACACCCACTCACACTCCTAGTCAGTCACCCATACAGTCACTCATGCACCCATACATCCACTCACACACATATCCATTCACCAATACAACAAATCATGTACCCATTCACTCACCCATACATCCAGTCATGCACCCTAACAATCATTCATACAGCCACTCATGCACCCGCTCACTCACTCATAGAGACACTCACACACCTATTCACTCACCCATACAGGCAATCAAACACCCAGTCAGTCACCGATACAGTCAATCATGCACCCATTCACTGAACCATACAGTCACTCACGCACCAAGTCACTCCCCCATGTACCCACTCACCCAACCAGACATTCACACATACAGTCACTCATTCACCTATTCACTCCCCCATGCAGCCACTCATGCACTCACTCAGAGACACTCACACACCCAGTCACTCATCCATACAGCCACTCATGCACCCATTCACTCACCCATACATCCACTCATTCATCCAGTCACTCACCGGTACAGCCACTCACTCACCCAGACACTCACCCTAACACCCACTCTTGCACCCAGTCACTCACCCATACAGTCACTCATGCACCCTTTCACTAACCCCTACAGCCACTCACGGACTCATTCACTCACCAATAGAGTCACTCACGCATCCAGTCACTCACCCATACAGCCATTCATGCACCCAGACACTCATCCATACAGTCGCTCATGCACCCATTCACTCACCCATACAACCACTCACGCACCCAGTCTGTCTCACATAGTCACTCATGCCCCCATTCACTCACCCATACAGCCACAGACGCACCCAGTCAGTCACCCATACAGCCACTCACACACCCAGTCACTCAGACAGACAGCCAATCAGACACCCAGTCAGTCACCCATACACCAACTCATGCAGTCAGTCACACACCTATACATCCACACATACACTCTATCACTTACCCATACAGGCACTCATGCACCCAATTACTCACTTATAGAGCCACTCACGCACCCAGACACCTATACACTCACTCATGCACCCAGACTCTCACCCACACAGTCACTCATGCAGCAAGTCACTCATCCGTACACCCACTCATGCACCCATTCACTCACACACCCAGTCACCCAATTAATTAGTCTTCAAACCAGTCATGACATTTGTATTTTAAAAAGAAAGAGCTGGTCCTAAAAATAACTGTTTTATGTGTGTTTTGTTTTTTGTGCTTTTTTTTAGTTTTTACAATACTTTTATTTATTTTTAAAAGGAACATTTCTGCAACGGGAGGCAGAACAATTTCCATTGGCTGGAAAAGCAGAAAAATGAAAAAAATGGATTTTCAAAGTGTGTGTGTTGATTGTTTGCTTTAGATTTGCAACAACTTGTTCACCAACACTCAGCAATCTGTTGCATTTCCGACAAAAGAGGCCAGCTTCAGCAAACTCAGAGATAGTCGGAGGAATTTCAGAAATAAGGGCCAGATGTAGCAAAGGGTTTTTCCCATTCTGTGTCAATGGGAAAATGTGTTCGTACATATGGCCCTAAGATCTCCAGCATATGATGGCCCTGCCTGACCTCCAGAAGTACTATAACCACTTTCCCTCTCCAGCCTCTGCATTTGAGTAGAGTTCACAGTGCTGAGATAGTTAAACATGCTCAATGTCCCACACAAATATTTCCTGTCACTCCCTCTTGATAATTTTTTTAACCAAGACTGCAGACCAAATTCTTAGCATTAACTTTTTCCTCCCCTTCTGGAATTGTAAAAATATCCTATACTATATTCTCTTTTTCTTCTGGGGACCTTCCTCTTTTTCCTCCAATAAGATAGCATCCTCCACCTGCTGCTTCTCTTTTGAAGCTGCTATGTTCCTTAAATCACAAAAAGACAAGCACAAATACACAAGGAGAAACTATTGGTGTGTCAGAGAAGTGAAAATCACACAGCCACTCCCAAAATAAATTGCAATGAGTGGGTCCTGTCACTACAAGAAATGGAAATGACCCTAGGCAATGGAACTGCTTTTTTCTAGGTCACATGGGTTGTGCAACGCCACCGCATTCCCACTGCCATGTAAGCGTGTCTCCTTAAAAATTAAAAAAGCTAAATGTTACTTAAAACGTATTTATTCTCTGCAAACATTCGTTTTACATGGTAGTGAACCTCTGTCTGAAACAACCAATAAAAAATTGTTTATATGCATACAATGTGTTTTTAAAAACCGTCGGAGTCGCTTACCGTGCACGAATACGGAAATACGTGCGGGGACGGTGCACAACAACGTTGCGACTTTCGAAAAAGTATTAAAAACACATTTAAAATGTTTTGCAAATATTTCAATGTAAGTTGAACCGCAACATAAGTACTTGTTCCATATAAAACTACATTTTAATGTCATGTGAATCTAAATAACATGTAATTCGCACTGAAGTTGCGCACTGTCCGTGAAGGTTCATGTGCAGAACGCAACTCTAAATTTCTTTTAAAAATAGTATATTATTATTAAATATTAGTGAATAAACTTTTAATTCAGCATGAGGGTCTATAGCAGCAACATAACAATGGGATTAATTCGTACATCATGTAGGACAGACTAACATCAATTTATCACTCACTGACCTAACATCCCCTTCCATAAATAATTTGTCACTAAGTTTATGTTGTGCCAACTTGGACCTCTACTGGTACTTTACCTGGGAGCAGTTATAGTAAGCATGCAGTTTGGTCATGAAAGGGATAGACACATCTAGATTATCTTATTTTTAAATTACAGCCCTACACTCTATATATGAGTGAAAACAGGTCTGTATAGCAACACAAGAGTGCATGTACCAATGTTTCACAAATGTTTTTGGTCAGAGGTGACATTCAGTGCTGCAGACATCATAGCCCAACTTACAGCAGTCTTTTCATTATCACATAATAACATTAAAACTTCACAGTGGAAAAACCAAAGCAATTCAATGGGAAAAATGAAAGGTTACAGGGATGTTATAATTAGAACATAAATGTAAAAAAAACAATCAAATTCACTGAAAAAACAAAGGTTACAGGGACATTATACTTAGGCTAACATTTCAGACATACAAAACCAGTAAAATTCAGCAGTTATAGTTCCTTAGCTAATTATAACTTGCGCCTCCATAATGCGCTGTTTCTGACCTCACATATTACATCACTCATGACATGGTCAGTGACATCACTGATGACATCATCCACAGAAACACTCACACACCAACTCATACTCCAATAGAAATGCTTGTACATCCATACGAATATGTGACAGAACAACTAGGTCCTAAACAACTATAGCCTAAACCACTACTGCTAAACAACTAAACAGTCTCTACAACTAAGTACTGAACAACTACTGTCTAAACAACAATTGTGCCTGAATAACAATTGCCTGAACAACTAATATATAAATATATATTCTAAAAAACTAATAAACCATAAAAAAAAAAAAAAGAAAACCTTACCTTAAAATTAGTTGTTCAGGCAATTGTTATTCAGGCACAATTGTTGTTTAGACAGTAGTTGTTCAAACAGCCCAGCCTGAAGAAGACACTTTGGCCCTCATTCCGACATTGGCCGGTGGCGGTCGCCGCCGGCCTGTCGGGGGCCGCCAGAATACCGTTCCGCGGTCGAAAGACCGCGGCGGTGATTCTGACTTTCCCGCTGGGCTGGCGGGCGGCCGCCTTCAGGCCGCCCGCCAGCCCAGCGGGAAAGAGGCTTCCACGATGAAGCCGGCTCGGAATCGAGCCGGCGGAGTGGAAGCTGTGCGACGGGTGCAGTTGCACCCGTCGCGTATTTCACTGTCTGCGAAGCAGACAGTGAAATACATTTAGGGGCCCTCTTACGGGGGCCCCTGCAGTGCCCATGCCAGTGGCCCCCAGGGGCCCCGCGACCCCCCCTACCGCCATCCGGTTCCCGGCGGGAGAACCGCCGGGAACTGGATGGCGGAAGGGGGGGTCGGAATCCCCTCGGCGGCGCAGCTAGCTGCGCCGCCTTGGAGGATTCCTATGGGCGGCGGTACACTGGCGGGAGACCGCCAATGTTGCCGGTCCGAC
Source organism: Pleurodeles waltl (assembly GCF_031143425.1). Lineage (NCBI taxonomy): Eukaryota > Metazoa > Chordata > Amphibia > Caudata > Salamandridae > Pleurodeles > Pleurodeles waltl. Next base: position 148,536,079 of record NC_090446.1, read on the forward strand.
CGCGGCTTTACCGCCGCGGTCGGAATGCCCATAGGAGCACCGCCGGCCTGTCGGCGGTGCTCCCGCGGTCCTCCACCCTGGCGGTTTGAAACCGCCAGGGTCGGAATGAGGGCCTTTGTCTCATAACACGTGTTGGCTGTTTTGGCTGAAATATCCGGCTTTGAATAATAAAAGAAGCATTTGAAACATGCTATCATGGTGGAATTAATTCTCAGACCACTCTCGCTCAAATCTGAAAAACCACTGAAGTTCGCAAACTATGGTACCCAAAGCACAGCACATTTAGCTCTTACTTGGCTTCCTTTTTAGTAGTGTGATTTGCAAATGGTTGTTTACTGTGTGTATTTTACACATTTGCATAGCAATGTGAACCCCTGAGAAATAGGACACGCAGGGGCAAAACCCTCAAGACTAAAGCACAGCCTCATGAAAAAGAGGAAAGCTCTGACCTGTGTTTATCAGCAAATGAAAGTACATCTTCAAAACATATTTTTGGGAGAAATAAGATTATATCACATGGGAACAAGACAAAAAGGGAACGGGACACAAGAGCAAAGGAAGAGAGAGACATTGTGAGTAAGAGGAGGGTCATAAGTAGGCAGAAGCAGCACTGCAGGTCAAAATTAAAGGTAGGACCAGTTGAAGTAAGAAGAACTAAAGAAACGTACAAACTAACTCGGTATTCTACTTATCAACAACAAATGTTTACAGATGTGCAAAACATGTCCTTAACAACCAATTAACAAAGGATTTACATTTTGCCTATAAACCAATGTAAACCATGCAGTCACAAGGGAAGGCCTTTTAAACTGAACTAGCAAATATTTAGCAATTTATCTGACCGCAGAAATACATACAATCACATAACCAGGCTCCCATTTTACTAGTTTTCACAAACCTAATTTAATTTAAATGAAATGGAGAGAAGTTGAAATATTGGACAAATAAGACTACAAATATATGGAGAATGAAATTCCTATAACATCAGCATTTTCTATCTACAAAAACACACACTGCTATGAGCACTTTATTTGTCTCACATGCATAAATGTATTCCACCTGATAGTTCGAAAAGCAGATAGCCTGCTCAGCAGAAAATTAATTCAAGATGTACCACATTATAAAATGGACCAGATTTATAGACAACCTGTACATAATCAGTGATGGAGGATGTGAGTCCAAGATAGCAGCGTCTCTGTGAGGCTCCAGAGAGCAGCGCTAGAAGTGGCAGTGTGATGGGGCCTTCCTGGCTTCCTGGCTTCGTAAGCCCTGCCGAGACTCAACATGCATGGGTAGTTGTGGCTGCACTTGTCTTCTTAACCACTCGGGAGGCCGCGGTTCGTGAATTATAGGCAGTGGGCTTCATTAGTTTAGTTTAGTTTAACAGATTTATAAAGCGCATAGCTACCTAAAGGCCTCCCAGAGCTAAAAAGGAAGTGACAGCTCTGATGCGGAAAATAGAAACTAAAAAGAAATAAGGAGGTTAGGTTGAATAAAGGAACGTTTTTAATTTTTTCTGGAACGGAAATTCCAAGGGTTCTTGCCAGAGTTCTAGAGGTAGGGAGTTCCAAAGGCGCGCTTCCTTGATTGAAACGGAATTACCTCCCCATGAAGACCTCTTGAACCGTGATATGTGAACTAACTGGGTGGTGGAGGATCTCAGCGATCTTGTAGGGGCATAAAGAGAAATGCTTTGTCTAAGAAAGTGGGGTCCCTTATTGTACAAAGCTTTATGTATCATGCATAGGGCCTTAAAGCAAATACGCAGTTTTATTGGTAACCAGTGCAGAGAAGCTAAGGCTGATTTGGCTGATTGATGTCTAGGTAAATTCATAAGTAGTTTTGCTGCCACATTCTGTACAACCTGGAGTTTCTTCACTACATATTCAGGAGAACTGAGAAAAGAGAGTTGCCATAATCCAGTCGAGAGAGTATCATGGCCTGGATAAGAATTCTTCTGGCCAGAGGGCGTAGCAGCTTAAAGATTTTCCTTAGGGTTCTAAGGAGGCCAAAACAAGAAGAAGAAATCTTTTTAGATTGCTGTTCCATTGTAAGGCTCTTTATATGATCCTTGGGAGGCGGAAAGTTGCTAAGAACCTCTGGGTACAATGCCGAAAGAATAGAAGGGGCACCATTGCCTACAATCATCACCTCTGATTTCCCGTCATTAAGTTTCAGTTTGGACATATTCATCCATTTGCCAATGTCCGCAAGGCAGAGGGAACGATTCATTAAAGAAGGATCCTTGGTATAAGAAAGAGATACTACTAGTTGGGTATCATCAGCATACCTGACCACTGAGAGCTCATATGGTTTGACAACTTTAGCAAAGGAAGAGAGATAGATATTAAAAAGAGTAGGGCTCAGAGAGGAGCCCTGTAGGACTCCACAGGTGAGGGGAAATATGTCGGACAAAAAAGAACGGTCAAGGACTTGGAAGGTTCTTCCATTAAGGAAAGAAGAAAACCAAGCTTTACCACGATTTTGGTAAAAACTGGAAGGAGAGCGATAGGCCTATAGTTACTGATCAGGGTATGGTCGAGTTTAGGCTTTTTCAAAAGAGGTTTAATGATAGCATGTTTAAGGGATTGTGGCAAAGATCCTGAAGTAAAAAGGTGATTCAGAATCCTCATCAATGGTGGGACAATAATGTCAGAGGCCAACTCCATAATAGCGGGAGGGCAGGATCAAGAGGGGATCCTGACTTGATATTATGGAGGAAGTCCATAACCGAAGCTTCTGTTAAAAGCTGAAAAGATGCAAATGAAATCGATGAGGGCTGGGGATTGGCAAACTGATCACTAAGGACTTCATGGTTAGTTGTGGATGGAGAGGAAGAGTATATATCAATAACCTTCTCCTGAAAGTAGACTGCCAGTTTATTACTGAGCCTCTGTTGGTGACTCGTCAGAGAGTATATGGGTAAGTTCTTTCAAAATATGAATTTGCTGATTGCTCTATTCTAGTACTATAGCATAAAGATTGGGCTAATTTAATATTATCATGGTAGTTCCTGATGGCTTCTCTATATATTTTCTTGGAGGAAATACTATAGTCTTTCCTCCAAATTCTTTCCAGCTTCTTGCATTTTTTTTTTGTTCTAACAATTGAGGAGAAAACCAGAAACTGAGCTTGTGTATAGGCATTTTTATTATCATCTTAATTGGCAAAGTGGAATCTAGAGAGGTGGAAATCCAATTGTTAAAGGGCTCTACAGTTTTGAGATTGGATTCATTACAGTTGGGGAGTGAGGAACAAAGAATCTTCTGCCATTCTTTGGAATCAAGTTTTAACCATTGACGACAGGTTATTTTTGTAAAAAGTTGTCAGCAGGAGGAAGTTTCACAGAGAGGTGTAAATGACAGTAGGTAGTGGTCTGTCCAAGTAAGAGGCAGAGGAGTGTAGAAGGAGAGATCTGAAAGATTACTAGAGATAAGGTCAATGGTGTGGCCTTTATAGTGGGTGGGCCCTGTAGTATGCTGAGTAAGATCTAGTGCTGCCAGCGTGGATAAGAGCGTTTTTGTGGTGGGACAGTACATGTTGTCAATCTGGATGTTAAAATCTCCAAGTATAGTTAAGTTAGGTGTTTTACACAGAATACTTGCTACAGAGTCAGGTAGAGCCTGTAAAAAGCTTGCGTAGTGGCCCGGAGGGTGGTAGATAAGTATTCCAGAAAAAGTAAATGTAGCAGTAAGGTATAGTGAAAAAGCCATACTTTCACATCCAGTAATATCAAGAATGGTAGTGACGCATTTAATAGTTTTCTTATAGATGATGGCAATACCACCTCCTCTAGCCTGAGATCTATCTAAGTGAGTAATTGAATAGCTTGGAGGAAATGCCTTGAGAGTTTCAAAAGAGGTATCTTCATTGAGCCATGTTTCTGTCAGAAATAGGACGTCAGGGTGATGGTCTTCTAAAAAAGAAAAAATTTGCAGACAGTGAGCGGGCAAAGAGCGACAATTGAGCAAAAACAGTCTACCTAAATGACTAGGACTGCTCACAGAGAGGGATGGCAGGTCGGGCGATGGAATCCCGGAACAGCTGTGGCAAGCCCAGTTTGCGGAGTCTGGAAAAAAAATTGAGTGTGCTGAACATATTGGAGTGTTATTGTAGGATAGCAGTTGTTGATGAGAGTAGACCAACCTTTCCAGGGTAGGACCAGCAGCATGACTGGGCTCTAGGCTCTCCCGGGAACGGATGGGCGCAGATGGGCTTGCCTTTGGCGTGCCAGTGGCGTGCCCACTGCTCGGCCGGCGGGAAGGGACGTTTAAATAGTGCATCTAATTGGATGCTTGCAAACCTGACAACTAAAAACAACTAGAATGCTAACCCAAAATGGCGTCCGAAACCAGCCCAAACGAGTAGAAATGGTGGAGTAAGAAAAGAAAAACTGCTGAGTGCCTCTGAACACGGGCACTTGCAGGCAGAAAATGAAGAGTTCGGAGGATTAGCTATGTAAACTAAAGATAAACAGTGGTAAAAAAGTTTAAATAAATATAAATGAGGATCGTAATTTAAAATCCCTAAGATGAGTAAATATTTAAATAATTTCTGCTCAGAGGCAGTCACGTACCTTCATTACATCAGAAGTGGGCGCCATTTTGAATGTTGGTGGACTGTGAAGAATACGCTCACTCACCTTACATGTTTGCAACAGCTTTTTCCCCTGTACCCTATAATACAGTGCATGTTTTCCCATAAACGGTGAGTGCTTGGAAGTGGAACTGAAATAATGTGCTAATATCAAGCCAGCATTTGATGTTTTGTGAACAGCTCCGTCTGTTTTATGCCTTCTATTTTTAGATGCTCTGTTTAGCTCTTGTGGCCTAGTGCTTCCTCTTATTGCTACCTATCTGTACCAATCTATTATGCACTACATCAAACAGTTTATTCAGTTTTTGGGGAGACTGAATGCTCTTTTAAAGCCCCCTCAGGCTTTCTTCGAGTAAGCCTTTCAAACACTCTCCTGCGCTATTGGCGCTCATTGTAATGGAAGAAAATTCCTCACAGAAAGTCTCTACCTCAAACTCTCCCTTTGCTTCAGCTGCCATGTCAATGCAACCTAATGCTGGTAAAGCATTGATTAAGAAGCTCAAAAAAGACCCACCATTGCCCACAAAGTCTCTTCCTACGGTGTCATTGGATCTTTTATTGGAAGAGATTCGTCCGTTTATGGAGGAAACTAACACTAAGCTACAGACTCTTAATGATAGGTGGTCACTCAAGGAATAACTCTAAAGCAGAGCAGTGAATCACAACTTCACTGTAATTTGCATCATAGGGAATACCCTTCAAGCGCAAGTAACTTCCCTACAGAAACAGGTTGAGAACCTCGAAAACCAGGACAGACGGAATAACCTATGAATTTATGGTCTTCCTGAGGGTCCAGAAGGAGCGAATCCTATATCTTTCTTCAAAACTTTTTTTACCTCAGCTTTTAAACTTACCTGCAGGGCCTCCACTCAATATTCAGTGAGCACATAGGCTACTTTACCTTCCCTCAGTCTCAGCAACCTCTAAAAAGCCTAGAGGTGTCATCTTGTATTTTTGGGAATTTTCAGAATTAATGCAGGTCATCTCTACTGCTAAACACCTCAAATGCATCTCTTGGTCAGGTCACAATATATACTTCTCCCAAAACGACGTAAAAAATACAGTAGATTGATGAAGAGACTTTTTGAATATGTGAACTGCACTTCATTCTATTGGAGCCCATTTTGGACTTTTTGACCCATGTCTTTTTAAAGTCACGTATAACAACCAGATGTCATCATACGAGGACCCATTGCGTTTAAAGGCTGGCCTTGCAGTTTGTAAAGCAGAGACAATGGATATTACTACATCAGCCAACTTATTGCAATAATGTGTTGTTGGCAATTTCACTTGGTATTATATCTCTTTGTTCCTATAATTCCTCTTTTATTCATGTCTAGTGTGTTGTGATGTTGATGTCATCATGGGATATTTTTATTCCAAGGTATTGTTTTTCTATTGTTTTTATTTTATTGCAGGAGTTGTATTTTTGTTGTCATTTCTTCCGTGTTTAGCTTCATATCCTACCACCATGCCTTCGCCATGTCTTCCTCTCTTCTCTATGTGGTCTTCCCCCTACCCTCATCAAAGTATTATTAGATGTACTCCCCTTTTTTGCTGTCTGTTTGTGTTTTTCCCCTATGTTCTAGCACTAGTTTTACTCCTTTTTCCTTTCTTTTCCTCTCCTCTGTACCTCCCTTCTTATTTTTCTCTTCCCCCCTTGTCGTTTTGGGTTTCTCACTTTGTTTCTTCTTTCTCATGGGCACAATTTCTTCAACTCACACATGGTTTTCTTTTACATGTCTCAGATTTATGTCTGATTACACTTCTGTTGTGTAGCCATTTTAGTTATAGCTCCATGCACATTATTTTAGCATACTAGGCCTGCCGCTGTGCACTTTAACCTAGAGAAATTTTATTCAGCTTCGTTTTATTATTCTTACAATAGCCACTTTTGCGGTCTTGTTTTATTTCTCTCTATCTAGCAGTTTTTGCCTAGGCCAGCACTATGTTCTCAAACAAGACATTCTTGCTCACTCTGTGCTTCTTTCAAGGCTGCAGTAAGATAGGTTGCCGGTGAACGTAGTACAAGTTATGTCTCTGACATTCATAGAAACACACACATCCTTACGTAGGGGCATTTTCTCAGAACACCAGCTGTTTTATTATAACAACACTTCCTTGTCCCTTACACTTTAGAGGGAGATTCCAGCCAGAGAACCACAACTGTATGCTGATTGCTGAACGCTTCGCTACAGCTGCTTATGCAGACTTCAGGCCTTTGCTCAGGTATGGGGGATGATGTCTTCCCAGGGGAACCTGAAGGGCACAATTAGAGCTTAACACGCTGTTCTCTATTATAGCCTAGGTAGGAATTAGTCTATTGACTCTACTGACAATATGGTAGCATTATTTCTATGCGTTATTCTCCTTGTCACAATTTTAATCTTGTCATGCCGTATTGTCCTGGTTATTGCAGCACATGCTTTGCTATCTAAGATGCAGTTGCTTCTGTTTGTCATTGTGTATGTGAGTCTAATGTAACTGAGAGAAACAGATAAGACCTGAGTGATCACATATTTCCCCCAGAAATCAATTATGTCATGTGCTCGGCTGCCCAATCATCCCTGCCTTTGGGTAGAGTTGAGGCACTGCTAGTTAGCCGTAGCAAAACCCAGATTGGGGCGACAGGTGTCACCTTTAGTGGGCCAGACTCAGTCCCCCACACCGCAGGCGATTCTGACACTCAAAATCCAGTAGTCTCATTAGAATAATGAGAGCCTACGCAACACTTCCTCCTTTGCTTTACCACCATGACCTCATGGAATGTCAGAGGTTTGAACTCTGACCAAGCACTAGTTTCCAAATGTTTATATATCCCACCCAAGTTCATATCTCCTAAAAGATGGAGACTGAATAGCTCCTTGGTGTTGGATAACACTTCTACCTCCTCTTTCACTACCTTTTTACAAGAATTCCTTGTCTTTAATCAGACATTATTTGTGACGTGGTCAAAGCTTCTGCTAGAGATTTCACAATTCATTTTTTTTCTACGAAAAGACAACTTTCTCAGGCACAATCTTAGCAAACTCTTGAAGAAATTAAATGCCTGTAACATCCTTATTACACATCTCATTCACAACAATCACTACAAAGACTAATTAATGCCAAGCCTCAGTTCAAGAAGGTTTCTACTGAAAATGGGGCATCTTATCTACTCATATCTAGTGCTAAATATTATGGAGACCAAAATAAATCTGTAAAGTTATTGGCAAGCTATCTTAAAATTAAGCAGAAATTTTTATTGAATCAATTACTAATCACAATGGCTTAGCTCATCATAAGGACCCTGATATTCTAGCTCAATTTCAGAAATAGTATACTAATCTATATACACCAGACTGTCTTCCCTTGGATCGTGAAATTCTACGATATTTGTCATCTATTAAAAAACCAGACATATCCTAAATAGACCTTTTTATATTTAGAAACAGACATTACACAAACAGAACATTATCTTCCAATGTTATCCCTCAAGAAATATGAAGCTCCAGGTCTAGATGGCTTTGCAGCTAAGTTTTACTTATACTTATACTATACATTCAGCCCTTTACTCACTGCTCCATCTCTTCAAGCTCCTTTTTGTATTCTCTCATGTGTCTTATTCCAAAGGAAGGGAAAGACACACAATACTGCAAAAATTATAGGCCCATTTCTTTAGTTAACTTAGATTACAAGATCTTCGCTAAAGCATTGACCTCCAGTCCAGTACCATTTCTCCCTGACCATTTGGGAAAGGAGCAATCGGGTTTTGTCAAAGAAAGGTATCATTCAGATAACACTCACCTGTTCTTTGATATTATCTGCAAACCATCAAAACTTCTGAATCTATGGCAGCTATTGCCTTAAATGCAGAAAAGGCTTTTGACTGCGTAAAATGGTCTTTCCTGTTTCATACTCTCGGCTGATTTGGCTTTGGTCCAAAAAACACATCTTTAATGTCCGATTTTACTTCTCCCAAAGCAGCCGTATGTGCTAATGGGATGATGTCCTCTTATTTTACTCTTCACAGGGGGGTTTGCTGAGGCTGTCGCTGTCCCCATTTCTTTTCAACTTAGCACTAGTGCCTTTCTTGTCTAAGATCCGACAAAACACAGATTTTCACGGCTTCACTTACAATTCTCAACAAGTTAAATTAGATGCGCGTGCAAACAATATTTTATTATTTATGTCCCAACCTCATTCCTCTCTTCCTGCCTTTACCTCAGATATGTCATCTTTTGCTACTGTTTCAGAATATAAATTAAACACTGATAAATGTGAAATTATACCTCTTAATACATTTGCCTTTAAACATGATTTGTCCTTGTCTAATTTTAAATGGCAACCTAACCAATTTAAATATCTTAGTCTCCAAGTCACACAGTCCCTCACCTCTTCCATCTCTATTAATATTGATGCATGTATCCATAAACTAACATCCATGACTAGTGGATGGCATTCTCTCAGTTTGTCTTGGTGGGTTGGCTTGACACTATTAAGATGATGCTGGTTCTCATTCTTCTTCTTACTCTCTCTCATATTCCCTTAAATATTCCCCTTAAGTCTTATGCAAAAATGTACTTAATATCATCTTCCTTTCTTTGGAACAAATGAAAATCTTGTATGTCTTTACTCAATTTAAAACGTCCTTAGGGTGAAGGTGGAGTGAACTTTCCAGATTCCTCCACAGACCACAAATCCTTTATATTAAAGCAATCCGCACACTGGATTGAGCCCTCTCTTAATCATATACTGTTGGTTGATTTGGAATGTGCGTTTTTATCCTCTTTTTCATTTCAAGAATTTTTAACCTTCACACAAATTTTCCATTCCTATTTTCAATAATACTTGTAAATTATTAGCCTCTGTTATTTCACACTGGCCCACAGACTTACGTTCTTTCCTTAATTCTACTGTTTGGTATATTCAATTTATTCAAGTGAAAACCGGATCTGTTGGCATGCTTGGAGGATTAAAGGGCTGATCTGGGTTAACCAATTATTTCAACAGGACTCTCTTATTTCTTTCCTTCAGGCTCAGATACTCTTTGGTCTACCATCCACCTTTCAAAATAGATTTACACTTCTACGAAACTCAATATCACAAGCATATACTTATTTCAAATCAATTTCTCCACCTATTGGATCACCGCCTAAATCTCTAGCCGATCTTTTACATACCCATCCTAAAGCTTCCCATATATATATATATATATATATATATATATATATACTTATCGGATATCTACACTAATAGACCCAACTATAGTACAGAATTAGCATGGGAGAAGGATCTTTCCATCACTCTACCCATAGCTACTTGGAAACAGGTTTGGATTAAAATGAGGAAATCCTCCTATGCTGCTAACTCAACACAATCACTTTTTTCCCTATATAATAGACTTTTCCTGACACAGGAATCACTATAAAAGATTATCTCGGATATTCCAGATAGTTGCTGGACTTGTTCTGCACAATCAGCTGATTTGAAACATTTACTATTCACCTGTCCCTCCGTTTCTGCTTTTTGGTCACAAGTTTGGCACCTGATTAACTGTATCTTTCATTGCAGTGTGCCTTATTCTATTCCTAATGTATTTATAGGAAGTGTATCTGACGTATGAGAAAATGCTTCATTTTATGTGAAAGTATTGGACATATTATTAGCAATTGTCTTTCAGCAAATCACCCAAAGTTGGAAATATTCTACACAGTTATCAGCCAAACCATGGTGGTATGCAGTCTGTCACAATCACCGCTTAGATTCTACGTATATGGAACTTCTATCCCTTGTTTTAAAACAGAAAGACGTATAGACACCTGTTACCCAGTTCCTGGATAATTTTTCAAGAGTCATCTGCTTTTCCGTCCAACACTCAAGAAGTTCTACAACCTTCTTGACTTCCCACTTTTGCCATACTACTTGAATGCTATGTATCCTTTGTTACTCATTTTTGGATTTATATTCTGCTTTTGAACAGACATTGTTTTATATGAACTATGTGCTTATTTACCCCTTCCCTTTCTTTCCCCATTATTTACTTAAATGTGCTGTGTTTTTCCACAGCATTATTACTTTTATCTCTATAACCTTACTTTTTTTAAGCGTAAAAATAAATAATCTGTAATGGAGGGGAAGAAGTGCTGGAAAAATGTATGTAGTAGCTGAACGATAAGGAATATAATTTGAAAATAAATACATCAGTGCAGGTCAACGGAACGTTATTTACATATGTGAGGTAACGTGATCTGTACCAAGATGCACAGAGAACCCACACCAAATTACAGCATATTGAATGCCAACAATGGTCACCTGAATGCACTAAACTGGAACATTCTCTGTGGGAATTATTGAGAGAATGGATGCAATGCTTCAGGATTAAGGATTTTGAGAATAATGCCATCTGTATGATGAACAGATTTCACATGAGGGGTATCCAGCCACAGTATTGCCATATACCCTCATCAGTACAACTGAAAGACAGAGAAGATTTTCTCACAAGAGAAACCACAGTAAGAAGAAATCTGGGAACATAACTTGGCATAACCTGCAGATTTGTCAATAATTTCAATACCTAACAACAGGAAATCTAGCAGACAGTACCTAAGAGCTGGTACTTGCTCCTGATGTGTGCCTACGAGGGAACACTAGGACCCACATCCACAAGTAACCAATAGAAAGTAGGCTTCACTGGGTGATGTATTAACAAGCTATTTGAGACCCAAGTAAGGACCTTAAAATTAATGGCTGGTTTGATACCGAAAAGAGTGTATATGTGGAAATATAAGGCGTACCAACATGGTGTGAGCAAAATAGAATATGAAACATATGATGTCAGAAAAAGAAATATGAATGACTGGATCACATGTAAGATCGGCTAGGTGTTGAATGTACTAGAGTGTACATGCAATATTAATATGGGAAGCACACAAAGTGAAGTTGAGAATTCTGCAGCATATACGCTCCATAAAGAACAAAGACTACAGTTACCCTACCGCACAACACGCCTGGGAGAAACGTAATAAGAACAATAGGAACATAGAGAAGCTAAAATAATATGAATACTATTAGATATGTCAGAAAGTACCAAAGAGGAGCGGATTGAGAACTTGAATTTCGAAGAACAGAGTCCAGGCTCATCTTATTGCTTTGAACTGAATGCCATAGGGGTGAAACATGGATACAAAGCAACATGGGCATTTATAATTTAACTCAAATGGTCTGTGTCATAGGGTCCTGTACCAACTTGACAGAAATATAATACCAACAGCTGAGAATGTGATCCAATCCTAGCCAATAATCAGTAATATATACTTGTTCATAATGGCAAGGATAAATACATGTACTTTAATATACAGCACCTGAAAACGCTCAGCGTTCAACAACATGTCCAGGGTCACATGTATGATAACCAGAATGAAGCACACCAGAGTTAACAATTAATGAAGACAATCACACAATCATCAAGAACATCCTCTGACTGAGGAGCCTGAGTTGCAATAATAAAACCAATTGCTAATTCTTCCCTCATTAGTGCATGTAGGAAAGTACCGTCTTGCCTGGCATGTTACCCCCATTTTTCACTGTATATAGGTTGTTTTAGTTGTATGTGTCACTGGGACCCTGCCAGCCAGGGCCCCAGTGCTCATAAGTGTGCCTGAATGTGTTACCTGTGTTATGACTAACTGTCTCACTGAGGCTCTGCTAACCAGAACCTCAGTGGTTATGCTCTCTCATTTCTTTCAAATTGTCACTAACAGGCTAGTGACCAATTTTACCAATTTACATTGGCTTACTGGAACACCCTTATAATTCCCTAGTATATGGTACTGAGGTACCCAGGGTATTGAGGTTCCAGGAGATCCCTATGGGCTGCAGCATTTCTTTTGCCACCCATAGGGAGCTCTGACAATTCTTACACAGGCCTGCCACTGCAGCCTGAGTGAAATAACGTCCACGTTATTTCACAGCCATTTTACACTGCACTTAAGTAACTTATAAGTCACCTATATGTCTAACCTTTACCTGGTAAAGGTTAGGTGCAAAGTTACTTAGTGTGTGGGCACCCTGGCACTAGCCAAGGTGCCCCCACATTGTTCAGGGCCAATTCCCCAGACTTTGTGAGAGCGGGGACACCATTACACGCGTGCACTACATATAGGTCACTACCTATATGTAGCTTCACAATGGTAACTCCGAATATGGCCATGTAACATGTCTATGATCATGGAATTGCCCCCTCTATGCCATCCTGGCATAGTTGGCACAATCCCATGATCCCAGTGGTCTGTAGCACAGACCCTGGTACTGCCAAACTGTCTTTCCCGGGGTTTCACTGCAGCTGCTGCTGCTGCCAACCCCTCAGACAGGTTTCTGCCCTCCTGGGGTCCAGCCAGGCTTGGCCCAGGATGGCAGAACAAAGGACTTCCTCTGAGAGAGGGTGTTACACCCTCTCCCTTTGGAAAATGGTGTGAAGGCAGGGGAGGAGTAGCCTCCCCCAGCCTCTGGAAATGCTTTCATGGGCACACATGGCGCCCATTTCTGCATAAGCCAGTCTATACCGGTTCAGGGACCCCTTAGCCCTGCTCTGGCGCGAAACTGGACAAAGGAAAGGGGAGTGACCACACCCCTGACCTGCACCTCCCCTGGGAGGTGCCCAGAGCTCCTCCAGTGTGCTCCAGACCTCTGCCATCTTGGAAACAGAGGTGCTGCTGGCACACTGGACTGCTCTGAGTGGCCAGTGCCACCAGGTGATGTCAGAGACTCCTTCTGATAGGCTTCTTCAGGTGTTGCTAGCCTATCCTCTCTCCTAGGTAGCCAAACCCTCTTTTCTGGATATTCAGGGTCTCTGTCTCTGGGGATTCCTGAGATAACGAATGCAAGAGCTCATCCGAGTTCCTCTGCATCTCTCTCTTCACCTTCTGCCAAGCAATCGACTGCTGACCGCGCTGGAAGCCTGCAAAACTGCAACAAAGTAGCAAAGACGACTACTGCAACTCTGTAACGCTGATCCTGCCGCCTTCTCAACTGTTTTCCTGGTGGTGCATGCTGTGGGGGTAGTCTGCCTCCTCTCTGCACTAGAAGCTCCGAAGAAATCTCCTGTGGGTCGACGGAATCGTCCCCCTGCAACCGCAGGCACCAAAGAACTGCATCAGCGGTACTCTGGGTCTCGTCTCAGCACGACGAGCGAGGTCCCTTGAATCCAGCAACTCTGTCCAAGTGACTCCCACAGTCCAGTGACTCTTCAGTCCAAGTTTGGTGGAGGTAAGTCCACGCCAGACTGCATTGCTGGGAACCGCGACTTTTGCAGCTACTCTGGCCTCCGTGCACTTCCGGCGGAAATCCTTTATGCACAGTCCAGCCTGGGTCCACGGCACTCTAACCTGCATTGCACGACCTCCTAAGTTGTCCTCTGGCGGCGTGGGACTCCTTTGTGCAACTTCGGTTGAGCACCGTTTCACTCCACTTTGTAGTGCCTGTTCTGGCACTTCTGCTGGTGCTGCCTGCTTCTGAGAGGGCTCCTTGTCTTGCTCGACGCCCCCTCTGTCCCCAGACACAATTGGCGACATCCTGGTCCCTCCTGGGCCACAGCAGCATCCAAAAACCCTAACCGCACAATTTGCAGCTAGCAAGGCTTGTTGGCGGTCTTTCTTCAGGAAAACACTTCTGCACAACTCTCCATGGCGTGGGGGATCCATCCTCCAAAGGGGAAGTCTCTAGCCCTTGTCGTTCCTGCAGAACTTTCAGCTTCTACTGTCCAGTAGCAGCTTCTTTGCATCCACAGCTGGCATTTCCTGGGCATCTGCCCATCTCCGACTTGCTTGTGACTTTTGGACTTGGTCCCCTTGTTCCACAGGTACCCTCGACTGGAAATCCATCGTTGTTGCATTGCTGGTTTGTGTTTTTCCTGAAGAATTCCCCTATCACGACTTCTATGTCCTTTGGGGAACTTTAGTGCACTTTGCACTCACTTTTCAGGGTCTTGGGGTGGGCTATTTTTCTAACCCTTACTATTTTCTAAAGGTCACATAGGTTTGGGGTCCATTCGTGGTTCGCATTCCACTTTTGGAGTATATGGTTTGTGTTGCCCCTATCCCTATGTGTCCCCATTGCATCCTATTGTAACTATACATTGTTTGCACTGTTTTCTAACACTATTACTGCATATTTTGGTATTGTGTCCATATATCTTGTGTATATTTGCTATCCTCATACTGAGGGTACACTCTGAGATACTTTGGCATATTGTCATAAAAATAAAGTACCTTTATTTTTAGCATATCTGTGTATTGTGTTTTCTTATGATAGTGTGCATATGACACTGGTGGTACTGTAGGAGCTTCACTCGTCTCCTAGTTCAGCCTAAGCTGCTCTGCTAAGCTACCATTATCTATCAGCCTATGCTGCTAGACACCCTATACACTAATAAGGGATAACTGGGCCTGGTGCAAGGTGTAAGTGCCCCTTGGTACTCACTACAAGCCAGTCCAGCCTCCTACATTGGTTGTGCAGTGGTGGGATAAGTGCTTTGAGACTACTTACCACTTTTGTCATTGTACTTTTCATAAGAGAAAAATATACAAAACAAGTTCAGTGTATGTACACCTAACCAAAATGTTTTGCATTTCTTTTCTCACCTCTTTTCTAAAGTGCTGAAAAGTACCTCTAAACTTTCTAAAAAGTTCTTAAAAAGTTTAAAAAGTTTTTTTTTCTGTCTTTCTAAAAAGTTCTGAAAAGCTTTTTCTCTTTTTCTGTCACTTAAACTCTTTCTAAAAATGTCTGGCACAGGCCAAAATGTTGATCTGTCCAAACTTGCATATGATCACCTTAGCTGGAAAGGAGCAAGGAGTCTCTGCATAGAGAGAGGTTTGAGTGTAGGGAAGAATCCTTCTTTGGAATTATTGCTTAACATGCTTAAAGAACAAGATAAGGCCAGAAGGGCCCCATCTGTTGAAAAAGTAGCTAATGGTTCCCAATCTGATCCAGGGAGTCCCCTAGGAAAAGATTCAGGAAAGAAACTTCCTAGCCTGCCCATTACTAGACAGCCTAGCATAGTTGGTACTGATGTTGAGTCACACCATACAGATAGTGTTGTCTCACATCTTAACAAGAGTATTCCTTCTCACCACAGTGGGAGTGATGTTTCTGTTAACCAAGCTGTTAGGGTGCCTTCTGTAAGGGATAGGTCTCCTTCTGTCAATTCTCATCATACTTCTGTTTCTAGACATGTCCCTCCCACCCACCCTGATGACAGATTGCTAGAAAGGGAGCTCAATAAATTGAGAGTGGAACAAACCAGACTGAAGCTTAAGAAGCAACAGCTGGATTTGGATAGACAGTCCTTAGAACTAGAGAAGGAAAGACAGAAGTTGGGTTTAGAAACCCATGGTGGCAGCAGCAGTATTCCCCATAGTCATCCTGCAAAAGAGCATGATTACAGGAATCTGCACAAGATAGTTCCCCCTTATAAGGAGGGGGATGACATTAACAAGTGGTTTGCTGCACTTGAGAGGGCCTGTGTTGTACAGGATGTCCCTCAAAGGCAGTGGGCTGCTATCCTATGGCTATCATTTAGTGGAAAGGGTAGGGATAGGCTCCTTACTGTGAAAGAAAGTGATGCCAATAATTTTACTGTTCTTAAACATGCACTCCTGGATGGTTATGGCTTAACCACTGAACAGTACAGGATAAAGTTCAGAGAGACCAAAAAGGAGTCTTCACAAGACTGGGTTGATTTCATTGACCATTCAGTGAAGGCCTTGGAGGGGTGGTTACATAGCAGTAAAGTTACTGATTATGACAGCCTGTATAACTTGATCCTGAGAGAGCATATTCTTAATAATTGTGTGTCTGATTTGTTGCACCAGTACTTGGTGGACTCTGATCTGACCTCTTCCCCAAGAATTGGGAAAGAAGGCAGACAAATGGGTCAGAACAAGGGTGAACAGAAAAGTTCATACAGGGGGTGACAAAGATGGCAACAAGAAGAAGGATGGTAAGTCTTCTGACAAGGGTGGGGACAAATCTAAAAATGAGTCTTCATCAGGCCCACAAAAACACTCTGGTGGGGGTGGTGGGCCCAAATCCTCCTCTAATCAAAACAAAGAAAAGAAACCATGGTGCTATTTATGTAAAATAAAAGGCCATTGGACAACAGATCCCAGTTGTCCAAAGAAAAGCACCAAGCCTCCTACCACTACAACCCCTACTGCTACACCTAGTGTCCCTACTAATAGCAGTGGTGGTGGGAGCAAACCTACTAATAGCCAATCCAAGGGAGTAGCTGGGCTCACTTTTGGTAACTTAGTTGGGGTTGGTCTTGTTAGGGAGACCGCAGAGGCTGTGTTAGTCTCTGAGGGGGCTATTGATTTAGCCACCTTGGTTGCTTGTCCCCTTAACATGGATAAGTACAAGCAACTACCCCTAATAAATGGTGTTGAGGTTCAGGCCTACAGGGACACTGGTGCCAGTGTTACTATGGTAATAGAGAAACTGGTCCACCCTGAACAACACCTACTTGGTCACCAGTACCAAGTAACCGATGCTCACAACAACACACTTAGCCACCCCATGGCTGTTGTAAATCTCAACTGGGGGGGGGGGTTACTGGTCCAAAGAAAGTTGTGGTAGCCTCAGATTTACCTGTAGACTGTCTACTAGGAAATGATTTGGAGACATCAGCTTGGTCAAATGTGGAGTTGGAGGCACATGCAGCAATGCTGGGCATCCCAGGGCATATTTTTGCTTTAACCAGGGCTCAGGCCAAAAAGCAAAAATGACAGGGTGACTTGGATCCTGGAACAATGGACCAAGTGCTCCCTAAAGCTAGGGCTAGTAGAAGTAAAGCACTTCCTACTATCCCTCCTTCTACAGTGGATTCTAATTCTGAGGAAGAAGAATTTCCACCCTGTGCAGAACCTACACCAGAGGAGCTGGAAGCAGACACTGCTGAGCTTTTGGGTGAAGGGGGGCCTGCCAGGGAGGAGCTGAGTGTGGCACAGCAAACCTGTCCCACACTAGAGGGTCTAAGACAGCAAGCTGTCAAACAAGCTAATGGGGATGTCAGTGACTCGCACAGAGTTTACTGGGAGGACAACCTCTTGTACACTGAAGCAAGGGATCCTAAACCTGGAACTGCCAGGAGGTTAGTGATTCCTCAGGAGTACAGAAAGTTCCTCCTAACTCTAGCCCACGACATTCCCCTAGCTGGACATTTGGGACAAATGAAAACTTGGGACAGACTTGTTCCCTTGTTTCATTGGCCTAGAATGTCAGAGGACACAAAGGAATTTTGTAAGTCCTGTGAAACCTGTCAAGCCAGTGGCAAGACAGGTGGCACTCCAAAGGCACCCTTTATCCCACTGCCTGTGGTTGGGGTTCCCTTTGAAAGGGTAGGGGTTGACATAGTTGGCCCCCTTGACCCTCCCACTGCTTCAGGCAATAGGTTTATCTTGGTGGTAGTGGACCATGCCACAAGATATCCTGAAGCAATTCCTCTAAGGACCACTACAGCACCTGCAGTGGCAAAGGCCCTCCTGGGAATATTTTCCAGGGTGGGCTTCCCAAAAGAGGTGGTATCAGACAGGGGAAGTAATTTCATGTCTGCTTACTTAAAGGCCATGTGGAAGGAGTGTGGTGTGACTTACAAGTTCACTACACCCTATCATCCACAAACAAATGGACTGGTGGAGGGATTTAACAAAATTCTCAAAGGCATGATCCTGGGAAAAACTCTGCAGGAGATGGGATATCCTTTTACCATGCCTCCTTTTTGCCTACAGGGAGGTACCCCAGAAAGGAGTGGGCTTTAGCCCCTTTGAACTCCTCTTTGGACACCCTGTTAGGGGTCCACTAACACTTGTCAAGGAGGGTTGGGAACAACCTTTAAAAGCTCCAAAGCAAGATATTGTGGATTATGTACTTGGCCTCAGATCAAGGATGGCTGAGTACATGAAAAAGGCCAGTAAAAACCTTCAGGCCAGCCAAGAGCTCCAAAAGCAATGGCATGACCAGAAGGCTGTTTTGGTTCAGTACAAACCAGGGCAGAAAGTGTGGGTCTTGGAGCCTGTGGCCCCAAGAGCACTCCAAGACAAATGGAGTGGACCCCACACAATTGTTGAGAAAAAGGGTGAAGTTACCTACTTAGTTGACTTAGGCACTGCCAGGAGTCCCCTTAGGGTGCTCCATGTCAATCGCCTGAAACCCTACTATGACAGGGCTGATCTCACCCTGCTCATGGCAACTGATGAGGGACAGGAATAAGACAGTGATCCTCTACCTGATCTCTTTTCTTCCACAGAACAAGATGCTCTAGTGGAAGGTGTAGTTTTGGCTGATTGTCTTACTGCTGAGCAGAAAGACCATTGCATAAATCTCCTGGGTCTGTTTTCTGAACTCTTCTCTACTGTGCCAGGTACCACTTCTTGGTGTGAGCACACTATAGATACTGGAGACAGCTTGCCTGTCAAAAGTAAGATCTATAGGCAGCCTGACCATGTCAGAGACTGCATAAAGCAAGAGGTGCAGAACATGTTGGAACTGGGAGTGGTTGAGCACTCTGAAAGTCCATGGGCTTTTCCTGTGGTACTTGTACCAAAACCTCATTCCAAGGATGGAAAGAAGGAAATGCGGTTTTGTGTAGACTACAGAGGTCTCAACCAGGTAACCAAAACTGATGCTCACCCTATACCCAGGGCAGATGAGCTCATAGATACACTGGCATCTGCCAAGTATCTAAGCACTTTTGACTTGACTGCAGGGTATTGGCAGATCAAATTATCAGAAGATGCTACACCTAAAACTGCATTTTCAACCATTGGAGGCAATTACCAATTCACAGTAATGCCTTCTGGATTGAAAAATGCACCTGCCACTTTTCAGAGGTTGGTGAATACAGTCCTGCAAGGGCTGGAAGCTTTTAGTGCAGCATATCTGGACGATATAGCTGTCTTTAGCTCCAGTTGGGATGATCACCTGGTCCACCTATGGAAAGTTTTGGAGGCTCTGCAAAAGGCAGGCCTCGCTATCAAGGCTTCAAAGTGCCAGATAGGGCAGGGAAAAGTGGTTTATCTGGGACACCTTGTTGGTGGGGAGCAGATTGCACCACTTCAGGGGAAAATCCAAACTATTATAGATTGGGTTCCCCCTACTACTCAGACTCAGGTGAGAGCCTTCCTAGGCCTCACTGGGTATTACAGGAGGTTCATTAAGAACTATGGCTCCATTGCAGCCCCTCTTAATGACCTCACATCCAAGAAAATGCCTAAAAAGGTATTATGGACAGCAAACTGTCAGAAAGCTTTTGAGGAGCTGAAGCAGGCCATGTGCTCTGCACCTGTCCTGAAAAGCCCTTGTTACTCTAAAAAATTATATGTCCAAACTGATGCATCTGAATTAGGAGTGGGGGCAGTCCTATCACAACTTAATTCTGAGGGCCAGGATCAACCTGTTGCTTTTATTAGTAGAAGGTTGACCCCTAGAGAAATGCGTTGGTCTGCCATAGAGAGGGAGGCCTTTGCTGTGGTCTGGGCACTGAAGAAGTTGAGGCCATACCTGTTTGGCACTCACTTCATTGTTCAGACAGACCACAAACCTCTACTTTGGCTAAAACAAATGAAAGGTGAAAATCCTAAATTATTGAGGTGGTCCATATCCCTACAGGGAATGGACTATACAGTGGAACATAGACCTGGGAGTAGCCACTCCAATGCAGATGGACTCTCCAGATATTTCCACTTTGACAATGAAGACTCATCAGGTCATGGCTAGTCTTATTGTCCTTCGTTTGGGGGGGTTGTGTAGGAAAGTACCATCTTGCCTGGCATGTTACCCCCATTTTTCACTGTATATATGTTGTTTTAGTTGTATGTGTCACTGGGACCCTGCCAGCCAGGGCCCCAGTGCTCATAAGTGTGCCTGAATGTGTTACCTGTGTTATGACTAACTGTCTCACTGAGGCTCTGCTAACCAGAACCTCAGTGGTTATGCTCTCTCATTTCTTTCAAATTGTCACTAACAGGCTAGTGACCAATTTTACCAATTTACATTGGCTTACTGGAACACCCTTATAATTCCCTAGTATATGGTACTGAGGTACCCAGGGTATTGGGGTTCCAGGAGATCCCTATGGGCTGCAGCATTTCTTTTGCCACCCATAGGGAGCTCTGACAATTCTTACACAGGCCTGCCACTGCAGCCTGAGTGAAATAACGTCCACGTTATTTCACAGCCATTTTACACTGCACTTAAGTAACTTATAAGTCACCTATATGTCTAACCTTTACCTGGTAAAGGTTAGGTGCAAAGTTACTTAGTGTGTGGGCACCATGGCACTAGCCAAGGTGCCCCCACATTGTTCAGGGCCAATTCCCCGGACTTTGTGAGTGCGGGGACACCATTACACGCGTGCACTACATATAGGTCACTACCTATATGTAACTTCACAATGGTAACTCCGAATATGGCCATGTAACATGTCTATGATCATGGAATTGCCCCCTCTATGCCATCATGGCATAGTTGGCACAATCCCATGATCCCAGTGGTCTGTAGCACAGACCCTGGTACTGCCAAACTGCCTTTCCCGGGGTTTCACTGCAGCTGCTGCTGCTGCCAACCCCTCAGACAGGTTTCTGCCCTCCTGGGGTCCAGCCAGGTTTGGCCCAGGATGGCAGAACAAAGGACTTCCTCTGAGAGAGGGTGTTACACCCTCTCCCTTTGGAAAATGGTGTGAAGGCAGGGGAGGAGTAGCCTCCCTCAGCCTCTGGAAATGCTTTCATGGGCACACATGGTGCCCATTTCTGCATAAGCCAGTCTACACCGGTTCAGGGACCCCTTAGCCCTGCTCTGGCGCGAAACTGGACAAAGGAAAGGGGAGTGACCACTCCCCTGACCTGCACCTCCCCTGGGAGGTGCCCAGAGCTCCTCCAGTGTGCTCCAGACCTCTGCCATCTTGGAAACAGAGGTGCTGCTGGCACACTGGACTGCTCTGAGTGGCCAGTGCCACCAGGTGACGTCAGAGACTCCTTCTGATAGGCTCCTTCAGGTGTTGCTAGCCTATCCTCTCTCCTAGGTAGCCAAACCCTCTTTTCTGGCTATTTAGGGTCTCTGTCTCTGGGGATTCCTGAGATAATGAATGCAAGAGCTCATCCGAGTTCCTCTGCATCTCTCTCTTCACCTTCTGCCAAGGAATCGACTGCTGACCGCGCTGGAAGCCTGCAAAACTGCAACAAAGTAGCAAAGACGACTTCTGCAACTCTGTAACGCTGATCCTGCCGCCTTCTCGACTGTTTTCCTGGTGGTGCATGCTGTGGGGGTAGTCTGCCTCCTCTCTGCACTAGAAGCTCCGAAGAAATCTCCCGTGGGTCAACGGAATCGTCCCCCTGCAACCACAGGCACCAAAGAACTGCATCACCGGTACTCTGGGTCTCCTCTCAGCGCGACGAGCGAGGTCCCTTGAATCCAGCAACTCTGTCCAAATGACTCCCACAGTCCAGTGACTCTTCAGTCCAAGTTTGGTGGAGGTAAGTCCTTGCCTCCCCACGCCAGACTGCATTGCTGGGAACTGTGACTTTTGCAGCTACTCCGGCCTCCGTGCACTTCCGGCAGAAATCCTTTGTGCACAGTCCAGCCTGGGTCCACGGCACTCTAACCTGCATTGCACGACCTCCTAAGTTGTCCTCCGGCGACGTGGGACTCCTTTGTGCAACTTCGGGTGAGCACCGTTTCACTCCACTTTGTAGTGCTTGTTCCGGCACTTCTGCAGGTGCTGCCTGCTTCTGAGAGGGCTCCTTGTTTTGCTCGACGCCCCATCTGTTCCCAGACACAATTGGCGGCATCCTGGTCCCTCCTGGGCCACAGCAGCATCCAAAAACCCTAACCGCACGATTTGCAGCTAGCAAGGCTTGTTGGCGGTATTTCTTCAGGAAAACACTTCTGCACGACTCTCCACAGCGTGGGGGATCCATCCTCCAAAGGGGAAGTCTCTAGCCCTTGTCGTTCCTGCAGAACCTTCAGCTTCTACTGTCCAGTAGCAGCTTCTTTGCATCCACAGCTGGCATTTCCTGGGCATCTGCCCATCTCCGACTTGCTTGTGACTTTTGGACTTGGTCCCCTTGTTCCACAGGTACCCTCAACTGGAAATCCATCGTTGTTGCATTGTTGGTTTGTGTCTTTCCTGCAGAATTCCCCTATCACAACTTCTATGTCCTTTGGGGAACTTTAGTGCACTTTGCACTCACTTTTCAGGGTCTTGGGGTGGGCTATTTTTCTAACCCTTACTATTTTCTAATAGTCCCAGCGACCCTCTACAAGGTCACATAGGTTTGGGGTCCATTCGTGGTTCGCATTCCACTTTTGGAGTATATGGTTTGTGTTGCCCCTATCCCTATGTGTCCCCATTGCATCCTATTGTAACTATACATTGTTTGCACTGTTTTCTAACACTATTACTGCATATTTTGGTATTGTGTACATATATCTTGTGTATATTTGCTATCCTCATACTGAGGGTACACTCTGAGATACTTTGGCATATTGTCATAAAAATAAAGTACCTTTATTTTTAGTATATCTGTGTATTGTGTTTTCTTATGATATTGTGCATATGACACTGGTGGTACTGTAGGAGCTTCACTCGTCTCCTAGTTCAGCCTAAGCTGCTCTGCTAAGCTACCATTATCTATCAGCCTATGCTGCTAGACACCCTATACACTAATAAGGGATAACTGGGCCTGGTGCAAGGTGTAAGTACCCCTTGGTACTCACTACAAGTCAGTCCAGCCTCCTACAGTGCACACCAATAATCATGTCCTATTTTAAATCAAGAGAATATTTCACAGAGCCAAGTAAAAAGACTCAATATCAGTTTAAGAACATCCTCAACAAATATGGGGGTTCCTCTGACTCTTTTAATACATGACATGAGATAACATTCAAGAGCCACTGTATATTCCCACTGAAACTGATTCAAAAATGTGAAATTGAAGTAACCTAGTATGTATTGTAACACCAATGAGGATAATTATTAAACCTAGAACTATTTAGTGATCAATAGATCAACAGAATATGACTTTTACCCACTTACTGCTTTGTTAGATTATGAAAGATTGGCTTAATTATTTAAATGTGTCACACTCAAGTAACCACCATGTGGGATGGCATGCCATGGATTTACAAGAATGCTCAGAAGTTCAGTTGATTACACTTATAGTGAGGCTGGCACTCATTGAGCAATGGAACTGTTCACATGTCGCTCACCAGGCATAATTCTTGATCACTTTTTCTCCACTTGTATGTGTTGCATACCATAACTGGAGAATTTCAGTGGTTTCCATAACTCACTTTTTAACTGTGGGTTTTTCATTGAACTCATTTGGGTTTTTATATTACTCGTATTTTCCCTGCTGAGCACGATATTTGGCAATGTATAGTACATATAGGATGCAGGACCAGCACTCAAGCACCTGCTGTCAGCCAACTCCCACAGCAGCATTGAGGGATGGGGCACAGGACCTAGTATGGGACCAGGCCCTTCACCCAACACCCTCCCATCAACCAACATTCACCTTGCGTAGCTTTTGGCCATGGGCAGCAGGGGTTGGATGCAGGGCTTTGCCTGCGCCCAGGCCCTGCACCTAGGTAGCCATCAGCGTGCCTCAGGAGTAAGTAGCCATCCAGAAACCAATGACTGGACCATCAGTTGTCACCTGCCCAACCAGGTGACCAAAGAAGACACTGCCTAAACCATGGAAATGGTAGAAGGAACTACCATCAGTAGAATAGGCCAGTCCTGGGAGCATCAGTAGAGCCTGATGATCACCACCTCAAACCAAAACACCTTAAAACCACCATAGGAGACATTGAAGATAGCAGACAGCTCCAAGGCGACCAAATCCAGGACGGAAGGAGGCCCACCTAAGCCCACCACTCCAGCCAAGGGCATGCAACACTAGAAACTCAAAAGGAACACATGAGAGATGAAACATATGGCATGAAAGAAATATTTTCTTCAAAACATCGATAAAAAAACACTTCTAAAGATAGCAATTCCCAATTATTAGTTCTAAGAATAATGACTGCACAAAAGGAACTCTTTCCAAAGTGTGTGTTTCCAAAATATACTGAAGGAAGAATAGTGTGAATGGGGTGAAAGGGTTAAAGCTTTATGGGTTAAAGGGAAGGAATTAGAGGTAATTAGAAATTTAAGACTAAAGGTATAGGTTTAAGGGCATATGGTTAAAGGTTTGAAGTAGGGGTTTAGGTGTGTGCTGGTAGGCGTTAGGGGGAAAGTGCTATGGATTAAGGGTCAAGGGTTTCGGGTATAGAGTACAGCGGTAACAGCTTATGGGCATAGGTGGTTAAGTTCTAGAGTTAGGGATAATATTAAATAGTTGAGGAATTTTTTTTAAGGATATAGGGTAAAGAGTTTGGGGTAAAGGATTACAGGTTTGGATTGAAGGGTTGACCCATTGAGAAAGGGGATAATTACCAGCATTGGGGAGTGAGTCCCTGCAGGAGCTGCGTAGCCCCCTCCCTTATCACCAGAGGGGTCCCCCAGGGTTCTGTCCTCTCTCCAACTCTCTTCAACATCTACATGGACCCTCTTACCACTATCCTCACTCGAGCCAATATCCCCTTCCACCTCTATGCTGATGACACGCAACTCTATATTGAACTATCCACCTTAGACGACATCCACCGTCTGAACAATACCCTTAAAGAAGCCCTATGTTGGCTCTCACATAACCATCTCAAACTCAATCACGACAAGACGGAAATACTCCTCCTCTCGAAATCTAACCAGCTTCCTCAACTGCAAGAATGGCTAAAATCTATTGACGCCCTCAAATGCACTCTCTCCCCGTCTACCACGGTCAAATCCCTGGGAATCTCTCTGGACTCCAACCTGACCATGCAGGACCACATCAAGTCAAACGCTAATAATGCCTGCCTCAGCCTTAAACTTCTTCACAAAATAAAATCCTTCATTCCCCAAGATGACCTTAAACAGGCTACTCAAGCACTGGCACTCTCAAGACTAGACTATGGGATCTCCATCCTCACTGGCACGGCCAAATCCCGACTCGCCCCTATGAGGTCCACTCTTCATGCAGCTGCTAGACCAGTGACGGGAATTAAAAAATTTGACCACATCTCCCCAGCCTTGAGGAGTCTGAAATGGCTCTCGATTGAGGCCCGTTGCCTGTTCCGCACTGCCTGCCTAACACACAAAGCCCTTCACACTGGGAAACCTGAATACCTCGCTAACAAGCTAGTGAAAGCTGGTCAAACCAGATCTCTGAGAAGCACAAACTCTCTCCTCCTCCTCCTACCGAAGCCTAACAAGCAAAAAACTCGGTCATGCTCCTTCTCAAACAACGCTCCGAGAATATGGAACTCCTTACCCATTCACATCAGATCTAACCCTTCCCATATGACCTTCAAGAAACTACTGAAAGAATTCCTCCCAAACCAACCCTCACATCAATAAGGGTCTCTCACTCACCACCCCTCCTTCCTCGAATCTCTACCCTTCTATTCATGAGAACCCCTATGTATCCTCATTCTACAATGTGACTCTTGACTCATGTGTGTTTCTTATGTTTATTTTCTATTCTGTTGTAAAACGCTCTGTTACCCTCTCGGTCTTGCTAGCGCTATAGAAAACTCTTAAAATAAATAAATAAATAAAATGAGGCCCTGTTAAAAAACAAAAAGTGAATTAGTTAGCACCGAAAGAGGGACTTCTGACAAACAAGGAAAATTAGAAAAGTCTAGAAGACAGGTTGAATTAAAAAAATAAAGAAATGAAGGGCAGAGACTAAAGAGGGATCATATATAATGTCCCAACTTCCTAATGATCTTCACCTTTAGGATCAGAGCATCGAAAGGAAGTGGAGGGAAATTGAACCCAAGGAGAATGAAGATGCAAATGAACCAGGACAAGAGAAGGAGTCTCCTGCCCTGCGGAAGCTCACTGTAGTTGACACCTGAATGCCACAAGGACAAAGACAGTAGGATCAAAGGGCATGCGCTGAGACCCAAAAGGACAAGGAAGGCCTAAGTCTGAACTCCGCAAGAAACTTTCGGTCCCTGCCACAGTCCATGGAAAGACCTGCTGTGACCAGGTGTGTAGTGGGATGCACTGCATTCAAAACAGAGCTTTGAACGAGCTGGGAGGCGAATTAGGTTAAAGTGGGAAACCCCAAACTTTTTGTTTCTTCCTATCAGGCACTAATCACCACCGTCATAAAAATAGGGCAATTATTAACGACTGAAAGGTGGTTTGGGAGACAAAAAAAATATAGGCCCTCATTATCACATTGCTGGTAAGTCCCACTTTCCGCCATGCTGACTGCCGCCAACATTCCGCCACCATGGCGGATATCCACTAACCTTATTATGACACACACACACACCAATCCGTCACTATACAGCCACACACTCAAATCCGCCAGCCCAAAGGTTATGATAAACTGGCGGTATCAAAACCCACATCAATACGCCAACAGAACAATGCCCACAACATTGGGACCCACGAATCACCACGGCGGACATTCAATGCCGGTAAACCATTGGTGGTACATACTTCCACGCTCAAAATACACACACACTAACAAAACAGCACCACATTCGACAATTCAAACAACACACACCTGACACCCATACACACACCACACACCCACACCACTATAAAACACCCACCCACATTACCCTCAACCCTTTACAAATAATTGCCAGCAGAGACAGACAACAAGAGCACACACACAACCAAAGCCACATACCACCATCACCTATACATCACCCACGCACCTTACATCACACACCCCAACACATCGCCCTACACATCCTCACCCACACCACTCACACTACACCCATGGCACCAAAACAACACTCCAGATTCTCTGAGGAGGAGCTAAGGGTCATGGTGGAGGAAATCATCCAGGTAGAGCCACAGCTATTGCGATCACAGGTGCAGCAGATATCCATTGCTAGGAAGATGGAGCTATGGCGGAGAATCGTGGACAAAGTCAACACCGTGGGACAGCACCCCAGAACAAGGCATGACATCAGGAGAGGTGGAACGACCTACGGGGGAAGGTGTGTTCCATTGCAGCAAGAAAGCAGCTCACAGTACAGAAGACTGGTGGTGGACCCTCACCTCCTCCCCCACAACTAACAACATGGGAGGAGCAAGTCTTGGCAATACTGCATCCTGAGGGCCTGGCAGGAGTAGGAGGAGGACTGGACTCTGGTAAGTCAGTTCGCTATTACTATCACCCCCCACCTGCATGCCATCACATACCCCCATCCTTACCCTCACTCCCATCACTCCACCACTACCCACACACCCCACCATCACAACCCATGCATCCCAATGCCAAGCCCTGCATGGCATACCAATGCATGGAGACCACTCAAAGCCTGCATGGACAACTGTCACTACAGCATGCACACTAGAGACAATCAGCTAGCCCACCAAACAACAACTCACACAAGGTAAAGCTGCCAGGGAAATAACTACCATAGAGGGCAACCCACCCATGCACAATATGTCACACACAGAAACAGTAACATTGCATTTACATCCCCACAGGCATCCCATCCAATGTCACCAGAGAAGAGGTGTCAGCAACATCCAGTCCCCCACAGAAGAGGCCCACAATGATGACAGCAGCTCTGGTCACCTGGATCTGGATGACTAACCTGGCCCATCAGGGACCTCCGGACAGTTGGTTACCCAGGCATAGTCTCACACACCATAGCGCCTACTCCCTCAGGAAACAACACCACAGCACCCACCCAGCAGGCCCATACCTCTGTCCCCAGGACACGTCAATCAGCAGTGTGTCCACCGCTACAGGGACCCCAGGGCACCCCACAAACCCAGGACAATCAGGGACCTGGGGTCAATGGCAGTGGGCACACGGTTCAGGGGACAGAGGCACAGGACAACAGGGAAGCTGGGAGGACTGCTGTGCGCCAGGGGGAGGACAGGCCCAGGGAACCGACTCTTCAGGTGGCACTCACCGTGATCCTGGGAGCATACCAACATTCTCAGGATATGCTGGGCCAGATCCTGGACAAGATGCAGGAGAACATGTGGCTGCAGGAGGGGCAGTTCCTGGGGATCTGGGAGGACTTGAAGTCCATTAACAACACCCTGGTCTCCATTGCAGGGGTGCTGGCAGACATGGCCAACAGTATGAGGGAGGCAGTGGCACACCAGCGAGCCCCTGGCACTAGCCAGACTACTGAACAGCCCTCCACCTCCGCTGCAGAAGGAGAACCACCCCGCAAATGTTCCCTGCGATCCAGGCAGAAGCCAGAGACTATTGCCAAGACCCCCGCCAGGAAATGAGACTCTCCTGATTGTCACCCTTGTGTCCCACTCTGTGATCCTGTCCACCTTGAACTGCCATTGCTCCCCTTCCTATGTCCCCCTTGGACAATGCATCTGTGCTACAAATAGAATGGACTCTAACCTGGACTTTCCCCCATCATCACCCCAGCTCATAGTACGTCCCCCTTTTCGTCAGAGCACTGCAATAAACACACTTTGAAAAAATACAAGTATGGAGTATGTCAAATGATTTACGTGTGTATTTGTTTAACAAGCTTTAAACAGTGCAATTCAACTGTACAGTAATGTTAACATAGGAAAGACCTGTAGTTGGCTGCAGTGAACACACCAAGAGCAATAGTGGGGCACCAACATCTGCAAAAAGAGATGCCAATGGGTACAGTGAGTGGGCATAAAAGTAGGAATCCACAGCCTGCCTGTGACAGTGTCACACATCAAACTGTCAATGAAATGTGAAATAACACTGTCTTACCTGTGTGTCATTGAAGTATTAATGAATTACTGCACTTCTGTTGTCCTCATCCTCATCCTCACCCTCTGCCTCATCTTCCTTGACCACAGGGTCCACTGCTGGCACACGGCTATCTCCAGCCTCCTCCTCCTGCAGAAAAGGCACATGGCGTCTCAAGGCAAGGTTGAGCAACATGCAGCATGCCATGATTATCTGGCACACCTTCTTGGATGAGTAGCATAGGGATCCACCAGTTAGATGGAGGCACTGAAATCTGGCTTTCAGGAGGCTGAAGGTACGTTCAATAATCCTTCTTGTTCACCCATGTGCCTCATTGTAACATTCCTCAGCCCTTGTCCTGGGATTTCTCACAGGAGTCAGTAGCCATGATAGGTGTGAGTAACCTGAGTCACCTGCAAATATTGAGGGACAACTGTTAGCCACACACTAACCCTTATGTCCCACACTATACCCATACACCAACATCCACTGGGTGGGAAACAGGGCTCACCTATTAGCCACACCCTGTGCCTCTGGAGTTGGGCCATCAAATTTGGGATGCTGCTATTCCTCAGGATAAAAGCATCATGCACCGACTCAGGATACCTAGCATTGACATGGGAGATGTACTGGTCTGCCAAGCACACCATCTGCACATTCATTGAGTGATAACTTATTCGATTTCTGAAGACCTGTTCATTTCTGCAGGGGGGACAAATGCAATATGTGCCCCATCAATCGCACCAATAATGTTGGGGATATGTCCCATTGCATAGAAGTCAGCCTTCACTGTGGCCAAATTCTCCACCTGGGGGAAAACGATGTAGCTGCACATGTGTTTAATCAGAGCAGACAACACTCTGGTCAGCACTATTGAGAACATAGGCTGTGACATTCCTGCTGCCAAGCCCACTGTCACTTGGAGAGAACCTGTTGCCAAAAAATGGAGCACTGATAGCACTTGCACAAGAAAGGGGTCCCAGTAGGGTGACAGATAGCAGATATCAGGTCAGGCTCCAATTGGGCACACAGCTCTGTGATTGTGGGCCTGTCAAGTCTGCAGGTGAGGATAATGTGCCTATCCTCCATTGTTGGCAAGTCCACAAGGGGTCTGAACACGGGGGGATGTCTCCATCTCCTATTCATCCGTAGTGGTTGCAACCTATGAGGCAAAAGAGTGAGCAGCTGGTCATTATCTGTACATTGTAACCACTACAGTACAATGCATATTGTGATTGTGGCCTGACCCCCTCTTAAATGGCATCCACCTGTCCTGTATGTAGGGACAGGTGGAAATTAGGTAATTCCGCTGAAGTTGTGCGCTGTCGCGTAAAGCAGTCGTGTACCGCTGTGCAACTCCTCGTTGGTTATCGTTGGGCCCTGTGGGGTACAGTGGCCAATGGTGATGTATGGCAGCTGTGACGGTATGCACCCCCGTGGACGTCACTGCCATTTTGTATCTGTTCACTCACTTGCTACCTGACCTTCAACAGGAGAGGACCTACACTGCATGTGCTGTTGTGACCTGTGTCTGGGACCTACCATGGCTTGTGTGACTGGGGAAAGGGACCCTGCCTTCACCTCAACTGAGTTGGAGAGACTGGTGGATGGGGTCCTACCCCAGTACCGACTTCTGCATGGGCCTCCAGACCAACAGGTGAGTACACTGTGAGTACGATGCATGGGGCATGAACGCATGGAGTGCTGTGTGTGAGGGCTTCGTGTGAGGGGGGTTGGTATATGGGCCCTGGGCAGCGTGCAGCATGTATGCTGGGATATGTCTGTGCTAATGGGGATGGTAAGGGGCATGATGGGCCATGAGTGTAACAGGCAGGACGGTCTAAATAATACCTTTCCCTGTGTCTATTTCTTCTGCAGGTTAGCGTCCATCAAAAAAAGGGTATAAGGTGTGCCATCGCCAAGGACATGCGACCCTGGGGGTCTACGCCAGGCGGAGCACCCACTGTTGCAAACAGTAGGAGGACCTGAGACGCTAGGCACGGAAGATGGCAGAGGCCCAGCTGGGGATGGCCTCCCAACGAGGAAGGGGTGCTTGTCGAACCCTAACCCCCCTGATTGCCCGCATACTGGTGGTGGCCTATCCAGAGCAGGACAGGCGCTTGGGGGCATCACAGCAGCCACAAGGGGGTGAGTACAGTGCCCTTAATTACTACTTACTTACACCTGGATACGGGGTGGTATCCAGGTGGGGGATGTGGGCCTGTGGGTGCCCCTAGGCCAGGCCTGACATTGCAGAGTAGGGCAGGGTTCTGATATGAAATTCCTCCAACCTAGCTAGTAGGCATCCACTACTGGGCAGGGGTGTGTGGGTCCCAGGTATACTGCAGTTGGCAGTATCTGTCCCTACCCATGACTCGTGACTAGCATTATAACTGGTAGTGCATTGCCTAGTGTGCAGGGCTGTTCCCTGTGTGCAAGTGTGTTGTGTACGCCAACGGTAGTGTTGGTGCCACCATTGACCAAGCATATCCTTTGTCTCCCCCCTTTTTCTTTTGTCATCCTGTCCTTATGTGCATTAGCATCATCTGGCGGAGGAGCAGAGGCAGTGGTGATGAAAGAAGCTGCAACCCACAGGACCCAGGAGGCAGAATCCACCGACGGCGAGGGCACCAGTGGAACAGAGGGCAAGGGGAGCACCATGGCAGAGACTGGAGGGGACAGTTTGGACACAGATACCTCCTCTGATGGAAGCTCCCCGGTGGTGGCGGACACCTCTGTGCCCACCCCAGCCACAGATACAGCCGCCACCCCCCATACCAGCACTGCACTCCCAGCAGCCCCTCAGCGAGTTTCCCATGCCCGCTCACCCAGGAGGGTGGGCATCTCCTTCGCCCCAGGCACCTTAGGCCGTGCCCCAGTTATCCCTGCTGCCCTCAGTGATGAGGCTATTGACCTCCTGCGATCCATCTCTGTTGGGCAGTCAACCATTGGGAATCCCACCCAGGGGCTGGCAGCCCAAATTCAACAGTCCAATGCATTTCTGGAGGACATTCACACTGGTTTGGCGGCCCAACAGAGATCAATCCAGGCTCTGGCCTCCTCTCTGTTGGCAGCCATTGTCCCTGTTTTCACCCTCCAACTTCCTCTTCCCTGTCCCATTCCCCTCAACCCAGCCTATCCCAAGCACCCAGGCAGACGAGTATGCACACAGGATAACACACAAGAGTGGACAATGCAAACACAAGGCACTCACACAAACACCATCCAGATGCAGACATACCAACATCCACTGCCTCCACTGTGGCCCCCTCCTCCTCGTCCTCCACCTCCTTCCCAATTGCATCTCCACTCACACCTGCATGCACTACATCCTCATCCACTACCACCATCACCAGCACTCCTATCACAACACACACCTCACAGACAGTCACCACCCACACATCCATGCACACATCCCCTGTGTCCTCTCCCACTGTGTCTGTGCCCCCTCTTCCCAAAGTACACAAACGCAGGCACTTAGACACCCAGCAGCCATCCGCCTCATAACAGCATCCAACCCATGCACCTGCACCCAAACACAGCAGACTGACACCTCCTACAACCACTCTCTCTCCCTCCACTCCCAGACCTTCTCCCTCTTACCACCCTAATGTCCCTAAGAAGCTTTTCCTCTCCACCGTTGACCTCTTCCCTACCCATCCCCCCCCCCATTCTTCACGTCAGACCAGGATGGTCAAAACCCAGGACAGCACCTCAGCCACCCAATCCACGGGCACAGTAGTGTCCCCAGCAACTCCAGGTGGGAAAGGATCCCGGCCACCAGCCAGACGGAAAGGGTGCCTGCCCCAAGTGCTTCAAGGAATGCAAGGAGCCAGCCCCAGCTGCAGCAAGGGAGGGCAAGGAGTCACTCCCAGCTGCAGGAAGGAAGGGCAAAGAGCCACTCCCAGCTGCAGGAAGGAAGGGATAGGGGCCACTCCCAGCTGCAGGAAGGAAGGGCAAGGAGCCACCCCCAGCTGCAGGAAGGAAGGGCAAGGAGCCACCCCCAGCTGCAGCACGGAAGGGCAAGGAGCCACCCCCAGCTGCTGCCAAAGGAGCAAGGAGCAAGGAGCCATCCCCAGCTGCTGGCAGGAAGGGTAAGGGACCTGCACCAGCAGGCAGTAAGGACAAGGGGCCTGGTGCTGGGACTCTGTCAGAGCCCACACCACCAACCAGGGTGTTGCAGCCGTCCGAGGCTGCAGGGCATGGGCTGGAGCCTCCCCCCACAACCACGACCAGCAGCAGCAGCACCAGTGGGCAGCCGCCTGAGGCTGCAGGGCATGTCCTGGAGCCTCCCCCCACAACCACCAGCAGCAGCACCAGTGGACAGCCGTCCGAGGCTGCAGGTGATGGGCTGCAGCCTCCCCCCACCACTACTAGCAGGAGCAGAAGTACCACTGCCACCACTGAACAGCCGTCACCACCGGCAGACATTCTGTAAACCTGCCTACATGGGCTGTTGTGTGGCCTGCCCCTTGTAAATCCTGTGGGTATGACACCCAGCTGAGAGGCTGTGACATTGCACTCCCCAAGATCTGCATCACAGGGCACGATGCCCTCTCCAGAACCAGTGGAGATGCCATCCACTCACCCCATCCTCCCCAGGATGAAGCTCACTAGGCACGATGCCCCCTCCAGAACCAGTGGAGAAGCCATCCACTTGAGAGACTGTGGCCTTGCACTCCCCAGGACAAAGCACAGGGCATGGTGCCCCCTCCAGAGCTAGTGGGCAAGTCACCCACTTGAGAGACAGTGGCCTTGCACTCCCCAGGACCAAGCACAGGGCATGTTGCCCCCTCCAGAGCCAGTGGGCAAGTCACCCACTTGAGAGACTCTGGCTTTACACTCCCCAAGACAAAGCACAGGGCATGTTGCCCCCTCCAGAGCCAGTGGGCAAGTCACCCACTTGAGAGACTGTGGCCTTGCCCTCTCCAGGACCAAGCACAGGGCATGTTGCTCCCTCCAGAGCATGTGGGCAAGTCACCCACTTGAGAGACTGTGGCCTTGCACTCTCCAGGACAAAGCACAGGTCATGTTGCCCACTCCAGAGCCAGTGTGCAAGTCACCCACTAGAGAGACTGTGGCTTTGCACTCCCCAGGACAAAGCACAGGGCATGTTGCCCCCTCCAGGACCAGTGGCGTTGTACCATCTGCTGGCTGAGGTGCCCCCCGTTCCCCGTCCCCCTGAGGTGCCTGCCTATTTTTGATCTGATGCCCCTGCAGTGTTCACTCCGTGTTGTTGCATGAGTGAAGTGGGGCCTTGGACTTTGTAATGTGGCCCTGTGGCCCACGAACATTGAGGACAGGGCAGTGTCCCTTGATTTGTAAATATGTATATACTTTTTGATTTGGATGCACATATTGCTACTATTTTATCTTATTACACTCACTTTTATCTATTGGAGTTGTCCTTGCATTATTCCTGAGGGGTACGGGGTAAATATGTTATGTTACTGCATCTGCTTGTGTGTGTGGTGTTGGGGGTGGGGGTGTTACGTTTTGCGTGTGTGTGTCACTCTCTTTTTCCTCCCCCTCCCGCTCCCCTGTGTGCTAGGCGGCTGTACTCACCCTGGTCGTCTTCGCCATTGTTGGTGTTCATAGTGGAGCAGGACGTAAATCAACATTGGGAATATGTGCAGCTTGGGCACCATGGCGTTGTGGTTCTTTCCTGAGTCTCCACAGGTGAGTCCTTTGACTTCTGAGATCTGTTTCCGCCAGGCTTTTGATGTTGTTGGTACCGCCCCAGAAAAGGTGGTGGTTTCCTGTGTCCTAATACGGTGGGCGGAACATTGGCTTCCGCCTTGCTGTAGGCGGTTACCGCTGTGGTGCCTGTTGATTCCGCCCTGTTGGTCGATGTGTTAAAGTGGCTGTCTGTCTGAGTTGTTTCCGCCATGGTCATAATTTAGCAGTATTTACTGCCAGTCTGTTGGTGGTTTTACCGCCACTCTATCACCAACTGCCAGGGTTGTAATGAGGACCATAATACACATAAGAGAAAGGAGGGTGGAAAGTGATGATTAAGAATGAGAAGCAGAAATTAAGAAAAGTGAATACGAGAATAAGAAAATAAACAGATGCAGTAGCTGAAAGACAAATAAATAACAGAGAAAACAAGATTGCAGAGTCCAGAAGTTTACAAGGAGAAGATGATGGCAAGACAAAACGTAGGGAGATAATTTTAAGTTTTTTTTTTATTTGGGTTCTATTCTTAAAAAAAAAAAAGAAAAGAACATTTACCTTTCTCTTTACACCTAGGACAGCAGTGCTGGAGTCCACTGCTAGTCACTGGAAGCCAAGGTATATCTGCATAGACTGGGAGAAGAAGAGAAAACCTTGTGAGTTTTTGGAAAATACTCTATATGAAACCCAAACTTACAAACCTGGACAATCCAATAAAACACTATATTCTAATCAACTCAGTAGCTAGTGTATGTGATTGAAGCAGATCAAACCTACAGTTATCTATTGATGTTAAAAAAGGGATAAATTGCCTTTAGCCATGAAAAGCTAAACATAGATATTGGGTGTAAGAAGTTGATTGTGGGAGACTCAACCTAATCAAATAATTCTGAAAAGAAAAATCACAATTAAATGTGTCCATGGCAAAACTATGGAGTATCCAGTAGGTGTAACTAACAGGGGGCTAGTTGTTTGGATCCAGTCTCAAATAGGCGGTATTACAAACATCCTAGAAAAGATGATTAGCAGAACTGACAATCCCCAGACTGATTCACTGCAAATGAAGCTGTTGAGCGACAAAATCTCCCATTGCAAAAAGAGGCCTCTTTAGTAGAAGAAGAAATATCTAAATGTGTTACCAAGACCTATAAGTCGAAAAAGGAATAAAAACAAGAGTAAAAATAAAGTCACTCAAGAGTTTCTCGCCGTCTTACACTAGAGTCATGGGTAGATGATAGAGATTTGAGGACCACTCAAAGAGATGACAATAATTTTGAACATGTCTGGAATAAAGCAAAGGTAGAACCTTGCATTCTATTCCATTCCAAAGAGTGGGAGTGGATTTGGTTGGGCCTGGCATACTCTGGAATACAAGATACAGATATATCCTAGTCACTGTTGTCTACTAGATAGCCACTGCTATGCTTGAAATTTTCTGTAAAATAGGCTTCCCTAAGGGGATCCTAACTCACCAAGGTACCCCTTTTATTTCTAAACTCAAGAAACAGATTTGCCAAGACAATGGTGTAGGAAGCTGGTTATGTATATACTATATCAATATGAGATACAGTGTGCACAGACTTCAGGGGTTCCCCAGAGGATTAAAAAAGGTTAATGTAGACAATATTAATGTTCTCTTTTGTGTTAGGGTGGTCGAGCAATTAAGCTTATAAGAGGGTAGTGCAAAGCATTTGTTGCAAACACAAAGGCGATAAATGAAGCACACACTCAATGACTAACTCCAGGCCAATTGTTTTTTTATAGCAAAAATATATTTTGTTACTTTATTTCTAGAACCACAAGATTCAGTTTGCAGGAAAGTACATTTGTAAGTAAGTAGCAAGCATATGTATCAACACCACTTTGAGTCAATTTGGCAAGTTAAACGGTTTAAAAAAAAATAGCAAATATCTTTTTTAAAAGTTGACTGCAATTTTCAGAGACAGTTCTAGAGGGGAAGAAAAGTTAGTACAGTTCTGAAGTAAGTAAAAGACTTACAGTTCCAGTCTCCAGAAATGAGGATGTCCCCAGTTGGGGTTCAAGTTAACCCCAAACACCCACCACCAGCAACATGGGGCCGGCCGGGTCTAAGATGATGCAAGATTTAAAATGTGCTTTTATGGAAACTGGGGGCACTCAGAATCAGGCCTGCTTGCAGGTAAGCATCTGTGTCTTTGGAGGGCAGTCCTCGGTGTTTAGGTGAGCACCAGGCAGAGGGGCACAGTTCAGCACCAAACACACACCCTCAGCTGTGCAAGGGCGGCCGGGTGCAGGATGCAAACACAGTGTAGTGCTTCCAATACTTTTCAATATGGGGACCCCGGGGGTCACAAAGATACTGAAGGCTAGGTCCAGGGGGTCGGTTCCGAAAACCAAAGGCTGGACAAGGAGGAGGGCCGCCTGCTGAACGTTGCTGGATCAGTGTTCGGATTCCCCAAGGCCAGGGGGCGTGGGTGCAGGGGTACATTTTGGCATCTGGAATCTTTGTCACCTCGGAGGAGGGTGAGTGGGGCACCTCAGCTGGATGAAAGGACGATGCCACTGCTCCACAAGGGGGCTCCATGCCCACTGCTTTATCCTGGGGAGTGCAAAGCCACAGTCTCTTAAGTCTCTCATGTGGGTGGGTTGCCTACTGCTTTATCCTGGGGAGTGCAAAGCCACAGTCTCTCAAGTCTCTCAAGTGGGTGGGTTGCCCACTGCTTTATCCTGGGGAGTGCAAAGCCACAGTCTCTCAAGTCTTTCAAGTGGGTGGGTTGCCCACTGATTGGTCCTGGGGAGTGCAAAGCCACAGTCTCTCAAGTTGTTGACATGTTCCACTGGTTCTGGAGGGGGCTTGGTGCCCAGAGTGCTTCATCCTGCCAAGGACTGGGGTTGTGGATGCTTTTCTCCACTGGTTCTGGAGGGGGCTTGGTGCCCAGAGTGCTTCATCCTGCCAAGGACTGTGTGAGTGGATGCTTTTCTCCACTGGTTCTGGAGGGGGCTTGGTGCCCAGAGTGCTTCATCCTGCAAAGCACTGTGTGAGTGGATGCAGTTCTCCACTGGTTCTGGAGGGGCTTGGTGCACAAAATGCTTCACATGCAGTGTGGCAGGTCCCATTCCCTCACCTGGGTGTGTGTGCCACAGCATTGCCTGGGAACAGGTAGCATGATACTCCATGGAGGCAGAGACACACTCCACCCTGCTGCGACTTTGCCTGCCACCTGCTAGCAACAGTGCTGGGTGTCGTGCCTCATGTAGTCTGTGCAGGGTCTAGGATGTCTCCTCCAGCCTCGGATGGCTGTCCACTGGGAATGTTTGCCATGTCGGCTGTGGTGGCACTGTCTGAGCACATCGCGGGGCTGGGGGCCGTGGTTGTGGCAGTGTCTGTGGCGGAGATTCTGCCGGTGGTGAATGTGTCAGCCCCTGTGGAGGGAGACAGCAGGACGTCTCCTGCAGCCTCGGATGGCTGCCCACTGTGGATGATGCTGGGTACTGTTGCTGAGGCAGCAGACGTGCAGGTGGTGGTGCAGGTAGCGGTGTCCACCGCCGTACAGGTTGCTGTTCTGGTTTGCCTCAGCCAGAGGCTCCGTGCCCTGTCCTGACTTCCCCTTAGCCTTGTGTCCCTTCCCCACCTTGGATGTCGCTGCTGGTCCCTTGGCACTGTCCCCTTTTGGCTTGGAGGAGGCCTTGCAGGGTGGTTCATGCGGCTTTTCCCAACGGCATGTGGGCATCTTCTTCTCCTTGGCAGGTGGCGGAATGGGCTGATCCTTGGCCTCGCCAGGTGGCAGCAAGGGGATGCGTGCATGGTTGTGGGGGGGAGTGCACATGAGCAGTGTTTGGTGATGGGCGTGCTGGTGATGGAGGTAGTGGCTGAGGATGTAGTGCATGCACGTGTGAGTGGAGACAAGACTGGGAGGGAGGAGGAGGAAATGGCGGAGGGGGACACAGTGGAGGCAGTGGATGTTGGTGTGTCTGCATGGGGATGGTGCTTGTCTGAGTGCCTGTGGGATGTGTGGTGCTTATGTTTGCCATGTCCACTCTTGTGTGTTGCTGAGTGTGCATGCTGGTCTGAAGGTGTGCTTAGGATAGGCTGAGGTAGAGGGGATTGGGTCTGGGTAGTGGATGTTGGAGGGGGGAGGCGGGAGGCTGGACACAGGGACAATGGCTGGCATCAGTGCTGAGGCCAGAGCCTGAAATGCTCTCTGTTGGGCCGCCACATCAGAATGAATGCCCTCCAGGTATGCATTTGTTTGCTGCAAATGCCTCTCGACACCCTTGATGGCATTCAAAATGGTTGATTGCCCAACAGTGAGGGCAGCAGGACTGACTGGGGCAGGGCCTGAGGTGCCTGGGGCGAAGGAGATGCCCACCCTCCTGGGTGAGCGGGCACGGGAAACACGATGAGGGGCTGCTGGGAGGGAGGTGCTGGTAGGGCAGGTGGTGGCTGCACCTGTTGTTGTGGTGGGCACAGAGGTGCCCGCCACCGCAAGGGAGCTCCCATCAGAGGAGGAGTCTCTGTCGCTGGTGTCAGCTTCTCTCCCTGTCGTGGAGCTCCCCTCGCCCTCCGTCCCACTGGTACCTTCAGACTCCGTAAATTCAACCTCCAGGGCAATGTGGGTTGCAGCTCCCTCCTGCTCCGGTGCCAATGCTCCTCCGCCAGATGATGCTAATGCACACAGGGACAGGATGACAAAAGAAATAGGGGGGGAAGACACAAGAGACACATGGTCAATGCCTGCAACACCACTACCGTTGGCAGACACAACACACAGGGAGCATAGCTATGCACTAGCGCATGCACTAACAGTGCAGGGGAAAAGCACATGCCCATGGGGGACTCTGCCTACACACATTTCATGCACAACTGGAACCCATAGGAGCCTGACTAGGTGTAGAGGGCAACTACCACCTTTGGGGTTGGAGTGGCACTGAGGCTGCAAAACAATGGATGTACCTTGGCACATCTGCCCTGGCCTAGGGGAACCCACAGCCCACCGGCCCCACCCAGACACCTCGTCAAGCGTGCAGAGTCAGCTGAATGAGACTATACTCACCCCCTTGTGGCTGCTGTGATGCCTTCAAGCGCCCATCCAACTCAGGATATGCCACCGCCAGGATCCGGTACATCACGGGGGTCATGGTGCGACGGGCACCCCTTCCACGTTGGGAGGCCATCCCCGGCTGGGCCTCCACCGTCTTCTTGCTCCAGCGGCGCAGGTCCTCCCATCTTTTCTGGAAGTGGGTGCTCCGTCTGTGGTAGACCACCAGGGTCCGCACTTCCTTGGCGATGGCACGCCAAATACCCTTCTTCTGGTGGGCGCTGACATAGAGGAATAGTGAAGTAAAAATGGATGTTACTCCCCCGTCCAGTTCTTCTCACTCATTGGCCACAAACCTCCCACCCTGGCCCATAAAAACATACACTCACTATCCTCACATGCTAGCCTGTGCCCCCCCGTCTCTTCCATCCACGACACTCCATACAATCATGTGCCATCCACCATGTTCACAGTTTACTCACCTGTTTGTCTGGAGGACCGTAGAGTAGCGTGTACTGGGGGAGGACCCCATCCACCAGTTTCTCCAACTCCTCTGCAGTGAAGGCAGGGGCCTTTTCCCCAGACACTGTAGCCGTTGTCACTTCCAGATTCAGGTCACAGCAGGACTTGCAGTGTAGGTCCTCTCCTGTTGAAGGTCCGGTATCAAGTGAGTGAAGAGATAGAAAATGGCAGTCACGTCCGCGGCGGTGCGTACCGTCACCACCGACGCCAATCGTCATTGGCTCCTGTAACCAATAGGGCCCAATGATAACCAATGCTGAATTGCGCAGCAGTCTTCGACCGCCTACTGCAACGCTGCACAATGCCAGCGCAGTTACCTCATTTTCCCTTGTCTCTCCTTACAGGTCAGGCAGCCGCCATTTCAGGTGGCCACATGGCAGGTCAACTAACTGCGTCACAGCACTTTTGGCCATGAATACGGACAGACAAAGGCACACAAAGATTAGTTCACGATTGTGCTAAACAGCCTTGTGAAACCTATGTGGTGTATGAACCTCAGCTCACCCTTCTCCTCCATAGGGCACGTCCGCTGGGGCAGGTGATGAGATGGCGGCATCCTCCGATGTACAGACCCCTGGTGGACCTGTCGACAATGGAAGACAGACACATCATTATCACTTACAGACTTGATCGTGCCACAATCCAAGAACTGTGTGCCCAGTTGAAGCCAGACCTGATGTCAGCTATCCGCCATACCACAGGAATCCCCCCTCTAGTGCAGGTCCTGTCAGTACTCCATTTCCTGGCCAGTGGGTCCTTTTAAACAACAGTGGCCATGGCATCAGGGATGTCACAGCCAATGTTCTCTAACGTGTTGTCCAGAGTGTGATCTTCCCTGCTGAAACACATGCGCAGGTACATTGTGTTCCATCGGGTGGAGGAGTTGCCCACAGTGAAAGGTGACTTCTATGCCCTGGGACATATCCCCAACATCACTGGTGCCATTGATGGTACACATGTGGCATTTGTCCCACCCGCAGGAATGAACAGGTGTACAGAAACCACAAAAGCTACCATTCAATGAATGTGCGGATGGTGTATTTAGCAGACCAGTACATCTCCCATGTGAATGCCAAGTATCCTGGCTCTGTGCATGACACTTACATTTTGAGGAATAGCAGCATCCCTTCTGTGATGGGGCAACTCCAGAGGCACCATGTGTGGCTAATAGGTGAGCCCAAGGTCCCCACACAGGTTTAAATAGGTGTCTGGGTGTGGGAGAGTCCCTAATGTTTGGAGGATGTCTCACTGTTGTCCCTCGATATTTGCAGGTGACTCTGGTTACCCCAACCTGTCATTGTAGGAGGCTGGACTGGCTTGTAGTGAGTACCAAGGGGTACTTGCACCTTGCACCAGGCCCAGTTATCCCTTATTAGTGTATAGGGTGTCTAGCAGCTTAGGCTGATAGATAATGGTAGCTTAGCAGAGCAGCTTAGGCTGAACTAGGAGACGTGTGAAGCTACTACAGTACCACTTAGTGTCATATGCACAATATCATAAGAAAACACAATACACAGTTATACTAAAAATAAAGGTACTTTATTTTTATGACAATATGCCAAAGTATCTTAGAGTGTACCCTCAGTGAGAGGATAGGAAATATACACAAGATATATATACACAATAGCAAAAATATGCAGTATAGTCTTAGAAAACAGTGCAAACAATGTATAGTTACAATAGGATGCAATGGGGAAACATAGGGATAGGGGCAACACAAACCATATACTCCAAAAGTGGAATGCGAACCACGAATGGACCCCAAACCTATGTGACCTTGTAGAGGGTCGCTGGGACTATTAGAAAATAGTGAGAGTTAGAAAAATAACCCTCCCCAAGACCCTGAAAAGTGAGTGCAAAGTGCACCAAAGTTCCCCTAAGGACAAAAGAGTCGTGTTAGAGGAATAATGCAGGAAAGACACAAACCAGCAATGCAACAACTGTGGATTTCCAATCTAGGGTACCTGTGGAACAAGGGGACCAAGTCCAAAAGTCACAAGCAAGTCGGAGATGGGCAGATGCCCAGGAAATGCCAGGTGCGGGTGCAAAGAAGCTTCGACTGGACAGAAGAAGCTGAGGTTTCTGCAGGAACGAAAAGGGCTAGAGACTTCCCCTTTGGTGGACGGATCCCTCTTGCCTTGGAGAGTCGTGCAGAAGTGTTTTCCCGCTGGAAGGACGCCAACAAGCCTTGCTACACGCAAATTGTGTGTTTGGCGTTTTTGGACGCTGCTGGGGCCCAGGAGGGACCAGGAGGTCGCAAATTGGACCTGCAGAGAGAGGGGACGTCGAGCAAGACAAAGAGCCCTCACTGAAGCAGGTAGCATCCGGAGAAGTGCCAGAAACAGGCACTACGAGGATGCGTGAAACGGTGCTCGCCGAAGTTGCACAAAGGAGTCCCACGTCGCCGGAGACCAACTTAGAAAGTCGTGCAATGCAGGTTAGAGTGCCGTGGACCCAGGCTTGGCTGTGCACGAAGGATTTCCGCCGGAAGTGCACAGGGGCCGGAGTAGCTGCAAAGTCGCGGTTCCCAGCAATGCAGCCCAGCGAGGTGAGGCAAGGACTTACCTCCACCAAACTTGGGCTGAAGAGTCACTGGACTGTGGGGGTCACTTGGACAGCGTCGCTGGATTCGAGGGACCTCGCTCGTCGTGCTGAGAGGAGACCCAAAGGACCGGTAATGCAGCTTTTTGGTGCCTGCGGTTGCAGGGGGAAGATTCCGTCGACCCACGGGAGATTTCTTCGGAGCTTCTGGTGCAGGGAGGAGGCAGACTACCCCCACAGCATGTACAAGCAGGAAAACAGTCGAGAAGGCGGCAGGATCAGCGTTACAGAGTTGCAGTAGTCGTCTTTGCTACTATGTTGCAGGTTTGCAGGCTTCCAGCGCGGTCAGCGGTCGATTCCTTATCAGAAGGTGAAGAGAGAGATGCAGAGGAACTCGGCTGAGCTCATGCATTCGTTATCTAAAGTTTCCCCAGAGACAGAGACCCTAAATAGCCAGAAAAGAGGGTTTGGCTACCTAGGAGAGAGGAAAGGCTACTAACACCTGAAGGAGCCTATCAGCAGGAGTCTCTGACGTCACCTGGTGGCACTGGCCACTCAGAGCAGTCCAGTGTGCCAGCAGCACCTCTGTTTCCAAGATGGCAGAGGTCTGGAGCACACTGGAGGAGCTCTGGACACCTCCCAGGGGAGGTGCAGGTCAGGGGAGTGGTCACTCCCCTTTCCTTTGTCCAGTTTCGCGCCAGAGCAGGGGCTAAGGGGTCCCTGAACCGGTGTAGACTGGCTTATGCAGAATTGGGCACATCTGTGCCCAACAAAGCATTTCCAGAGGCTGGGGGAGGCTACT
The DNA here is from genome assembly GCF_031143425.1 of Pleurodeles waltl. Classification (NCBI taxonomy): domain Eukaryota; kingdom Metazoa; phylum Chordata; class Amphibia; order Caudata; family Salamandridae; genus Pleurodeles; species Pleurodeles waltl. The sequence continues at coordinate 148,580,031 of NC_090446.1, forward strand.
CCTCCCCTGCCTTCACACCATTTTCCAAAGGGAGAGGGTGTCACACCCTCTCTCAGAGGAAGTTCTTTGTTCTGCCATCCTGGGCCAGGCCTGGCTGGACCCCAGGAGGGCAGCTGCCTGTCTCAGGGGTTGGCAGCAGCAGCAGCTGCAGTGAAACCCCAGGAAGGGCAGTCTGGCAGTACCAGGGTCTGTGCTACAGACCACTGGGATCATGGAATTGTACCAACAATGCCAGGATGGCATAGAGGGGGCAATTCCATGATCATAGACATGTTACATGGCCATATTCGGAGTTACCATGGTGAAGCTACATATAGGTAGTGACCTATATGTAGTGCACGCGTGTAATGGTGTCCCCGCACTCACAAAGTTCAGTGAATTGGCTCTGAACAATGTGGGGGCACCTTGGCTAGTGCCAGGGTGCCCTCACACTAAGTAACTTTGCACCTAACCTTTACCAGGTAAAGGTTAGACATATAGGTGACTTATAAGTTACTTAAGTGCAGTGTAAAATGGCTGTGAAATAACGTGGACGTTATTTCACTCAGGCTGCAGTGGCAGGCCTGTGTAAGATTTGTCAGAGCTCCCTATGGGTGGCAAAAGAATTGCTGCAGCCCATAGGGATCTCCTGGAACCCCAATACCCTGGGTACCTCAGTACCATATACTAGGGAATTATAAGGGTGTTCCAGTAAGCCAATGTAAATTGGTAAAATTGGTCACTAGCCTGTTAGTGACAATTTGAAAGTAATGAGAGAGCATAACCACTGAGGTTCTGGTTAGCAGAGCCTCAGTGGGACAGTTAGGCACCACACAGGGAACATACACATGCACACCTATGAGCACTGGGGCCCTGTGTGACAGGGTCCCAGTGACACATACATATAGGCCACAAACCTATGAGCACTGGGGTCCTGACCAGCAGGATCCCAGTGACACATAACAAACATACTGAAAACATAGTGTTTTCACTATGAGCACTGAGGCCTGGCTATCAGGATCCCAGTGAGACAGTGAAAACAGTGACAATCACCCTGACATACACTCACAAACAGGCCAAAAGTGGGGGTAACAAGGCTAGAAAGAGGCTACCTTCTCACACAACCCCCCCCCAAACGAAGGACAATAAGGCTAACCTTGGCCAGTTGAGACTTTATTGTCTAAGTGGTGATAAGTAGAGAGTAGCTCTGCAATAGACTGGTTACTCCCTTTATCATCCACTATATGGTTACTTCCCTGTGGGGATGTAAACCACCCTGTTTGAAGTTTTTTAGCTAAGCAACAATGTGAAGATGTATTTTCAGAGTTTCTATCAGTAAGTTTTAGTTTAGAGCAGTGGGAATTATCCACTGAACCTATTTGTAATGATGGAAATGCCAGACAGGGATGCTGTCTCAGTAAAGCCATAGCTGGGCAAAAACTTTGTCCATCTGGCTGGAAGAGGGAACAGGGATGCTGTTTCTCTTGAGTTGGAGCAGGGCAGGGATGCTGTCCTATCAGCTCCACACTAGGGCAGGGATGCTGTCCTAAGTGTTGTGAGGCAGTGCAGAGTTTCTGCACTAAAGTTTCTCTGGGAGGGTTGGAGGGATGCTCCATGTTAACTAAAATGGTGTTCTTTTTCTCACCAATGTTAGTTATCCCACAGAGAGGTACTTCCACCTCAGGGAGTACAGTTTTGCTAACTGATGATTCCCTTGGAACAGGTGCCACCCCAGGAGAGGTTTCTCCCACCACAGGAATAGTATCCTGAATGGTAGGGTGGTTAGGGGATACTGTGATACCCTTTTTACCTGTTGATGGAGAGGGATCCTGAGTTTTCAGGCCTTCTCTCCTTTGCTTTTTCATTTCACTTGAAATGAGAGGGAACAATTCCTCAGGGATGCCCAGCATGGCTGCATGGCATAAAACTCTACCTCAGCCCAACCTGAGGCCTCTAGGTCATTACCTAAGAGACAGTCTGTAGGTAAGCTAGGTGATACCACCACCTGCTTAGGGCCAGTAACTCCACCCCAACTAAACTGAATAATAGCTAAGGGAAGAAACTTAGTGGAGTTATGGACATCAATAATCTTATACTGTTGTCCAATGATGTGTTGTTCAGGAGGCACTGGGTTTTCGGTCACCAAAGTGAAACTGGCACCTGTGTCCCTGTAGGCCAAGGCCTCAACACCATTTATTGAAACTGTCTGCCTGTACTTATCCATTGTAAGGGGACAAGCAGCCAGTGTGGCAAGGCCAGTGCCACTAGGTGTGACAGAAACTGTCTTGGGACTGATTACATCAGTTTCCACTATGGACCCATAAGTGAACCCAACTACACCCTTTGCTTGACTGTTGCCAGCAGTCCCACCACTAGTACCACTACTGCTAGGGGCACTAGAGCTTGATGTATTAGTGGTGGTAGGCTCAGGGGGTTTACCTGGACAGGACTTATCCCCTGGCCTATGGCCTCTATTTTTACACACAAAGCACCAAGGCTTTTTAATGTGTGTAGGTTGGGAAGAAGAGGAAGAATTTGTTTTATCCCCACCCTCTGAAGAGTGTTTAAGATTTGAAGTGGGATCTTTGGTTTTACCCTTATCCCCATGCTTATCTTGAGATTTTTCACCATCTTTCTTCTTATTGCCATCTTTGTCACCCCTGTATGAACTTTTCTGTTCACCCTTGTTCTGACCCATTTGTCTGCCTTCTTTCCCAATTCTTGGGGAGAGGTCAGATCAGAGTCTACCAGGTACTGGTGCAACAAATCAGACACACAATTATTAAGTATATGCTCTCTCAGGATTGTGTTATACAGGCTTTCATAATCAGTAACTTTACTGCCATGTAACCACCCCTCCAAGGCCTTCACTGAATGGTCAATGAAATCAACCCCGTCTTGTGAAGACTCCTTTTTGGTCTCTCTGAACTTTATCCTGTACTGTTCAGTGGTTAAGCCATAACCATCCAGGAGTGCATTCTTAAGAACTGTAAAATTATTGGCATCATTTTCTTTCACAGTAAGGAGTCTATCCCTACCCTTTCCACTAAATGATAGCCATAGGATAGCAGCCCACTGCTTTTGAGGGACATCCTGTACAACACAGGCCCTCTCAAGTGCAGCAAACCACTTGTTAATGTCATCCCCCTCCTTATAAGGGGGAACTATCTTGTGCAGATTCCTGGAATCATGCTCTTTTGCAGGATGACTATGGGGAATACTGCTGCTGCCACCATGGGTATCTAAACCCAACTTCTGTCTTTCCTTCTCTAATTCTAAAGACTGTCTATCCAAATCCAGCTGTTGCTTCTTGAGCTTCAGTCTGGTTTGTTCCACTCTCAATCTATTGAGCTCCCTTTCTAACAATCTGTCATCAGGGTAGGTGGGAGGGACATTTCTAGATACAGAGGTATGATGGGAATGAACAGAAGGAGACCTGTCCCTTACAGAGGGCACCCTAACAGCTTGGCTACCAGTATAATGTGAGAGCACACCATCAGTATGGTGTGATTCAACCTCTGTACCAACTATGCTAGACTGTCTAGTAATGGGCAGGCTGAGAAGTTTCTTTCCTGAACCTTTTCCTGGGGGAGTCCCTGGATCAGATTGAGAACCATTAGCTACTTTTTCTACAGATTGGGCACTTATGGCCTTATCCTGTACTCTAAGCATGTTAATTAACAGTTCTAAGGAAGGATTCTTCCCTACACTCAAACCTCTCTCTATGCAGAGACTCCTTGCTCCTTTCCAGCTAAGGTGATCATATGCAAGTTTGGACAGTTCAACATCTTTTCCTGTGCCAGACATTTTTTAGAGAGAGTTAAAGTGATAGAAAAAGAGAAAAAAGTTTTCAGAACTTTTTGGAAAGACAGAAAAAAACTTTTTAAACTTTTAAGAACTTTTTGAAAGTTTAGAAGTACTTTTCAGCACTTAGAAAAGAGTGAAAAGAGGAAATGCAAAACTTTTTGGCTATGTGTATATGCACTGACCTTGTTTTGTATATTTTTCTCTTATGAAAAGTACAATGACAAGAGTGGTAAGTAGTCTCAAGCACTTATCCCACCACTGCACAACCAATGTAGGAGGCTGGACTGGCTTGTAGTGAGTACCAAGGGGTACTTGCACCTTGCACCAGGCCTAGTTATCCCTTATTAGTGTATAGGGTGTCTAGCAGCTTAGGCTGATAGATAATGGTAGCTTAGCAGAGCAGCTTAGGCTGAACTAGGAGACGTGTGAAGCTACTACAGTACCACTTAGTGTCATATGCACAATATCATAAGAAAACACAATACACAGTTATACTAAAAATAAAGGTACTTTATTTTTATGACAATATGCCAAAGTATCTTAGAGTGTACCCTCAGTGAGAGGATAGGAAATATACACAAGATATATATACACAATAGCAAAAATATGCAGTATAGTCTTAGAAAACAGTGCAAACAATGTATAGTTACAATAGGATGCAATGGGGAAACATAGGGATAGGGGCAACACAAACCATATACTCCAAAAGTGGAATGCGAACCACGAATGGACCCCAAACCTATGTGACCTTGTAGAGGGTCGCTGGGACTATTAGAAAATAGTGAGAGTTAGAAAAATAACCCTCCCCAAGACCCTGAAAAGTGAGTGCAAAGTGCACCAAAGTTCCCCTAAGGACAAAAGAGTCGTGTTAGAGGAATAATGCAGGAAAGACACAAACCAGCAATGCAACAACTGTGGATTTCCAATCTAGGGTACCTGTGGAACAAGGGGACCAAGTCCAAAAGTCACAAGCAAGTCGGAGATGGGCAGATGCCCAGGAAATGCCAGGTGCGGGTGCAAAGAAGCTTCGACTGGACAGAAGAAGCTGAGGTTTCTGCAGGAACGAAAAGGGCTAGAGACTTCCCCTTTGGTGGACGGATCCCTCTTGCCTTGGAGAGTCGTGCAGAAGTGTTTTCCCGCTGGAAGGACGCCAACAAGCCTTGCTACACGCAAATTGTGTGTTTGGCGTTTTTGGACGCTGCTGGGGCCCAGGAGGGACCAGGAGGTCGCAAATTGGACCTGCAGAGAGAGGGGACGTCGAGCAAGACAAAGAGCCCTCACTGAAGCAGGTAGCATCCGGAGAAGTGCCAGAAACAGGCACTACGAGGATGCGTGAAACGGTGCTCGCCGAAGTTGCACAAAGGAGTCCCACGTCGCCGGAGACCAACTTAGAAAGTCGTGCAATGCAGGTTAGAGTGCCGTGGACCCAGGCTTGGCTGTGCACGAAGGATTTCCGCCGGAAGTGCACAGGGGCCGGAGTAGCTGCAAAGTCGCGGTTCCCAGCAATGCAGCCCAGCGAGGTGAGGCAAGGACTTACCTCCACCAAACTTGGGCTGAAGAGTCACTGGACTGTGGGGGTCACTTGGACAGCGTCGCTGGATTCGAGGGACCTCGCTCGTCGTGCTGAGAGGAGACCCAAAGGACCGGTAATGCAGCTTTTTGGTGCCTGCGGTTGCAGGGGGAAGATTCCGTCGACCCACGGGAGATTTCTTCGGAGCTTCTGGTGCAGGGAGGAGGCAGACTACCCCCACAGCATGTACAAGCAGGAAAACAGTCGAGAAGGCGGCAGGATCAGCGTTACAGAGTTGCAGTAGTCGTCTTTGCTACTATGTTGCAGGTTTGCAGGCTTCCAGCGCGGTCAGCGGTCGATTCCTTATCAGAAGGTGAAGAGAGAGATGCAGAGGAACTCGGCTGAGCTCATGCATTCGTTATCTAAAGTTTCCCCAGAGACAGAGACCCTAAATAGCCAGAAAAGAGGGTTTGGCTACCTAGGAGAGAGGAAAGGCTACTAACACCTGAAGGAGCCTATCAGCAGGAGTCTCTGACGTCACCTGGTGGCACTGGCCACTCAGAGCAGTCCAGTGTGCCAGCAGCACCTCTGTTTCCAAGATGGCAGAGGTCTGGAGCACACTGGAGGAGCTCTGGACACCTCCCAGGGGAGGTGCAGGTCAGGGGAGTGGTCACTCCCCTTTCCTTTGTCCAGTTTCGCGCCAGAGCAGGGGCTAAGGGGTCCCTGAACCGGTGTAGACTGGCTTATGCAGAATTGGGCACATCTGTGCCCAACAAAGCATTTCCAGAGGCTGGGGGAGGCTACTCCTCCCCTGCCTTCACACCATTTTCCAAAGGGAGAGGGTGTCACACCCTCTCTCAGAGGAAGTTCTTTGTTCTGCCATCCTGGGCCAGGCCTGGCTGGACCCCAGGAGGGCAGCTGCCTGTCTCAGGGGTTGGCAGCAGCAGCAGCTGCAGTGAAACCCCAGGAAGGGCAGTCTGGCAGTACCAGGGTCTGTGCTACAGACCACTGGGATCATGGAATTGTACCAACAATGCCAGGATGGCATAGAGGGGGCAATTCCATGATCATAGACATGTTACATGGCCATATTCGGAGTTACCATGGTGAAGCTACATATAGGTAGTGACCTATATGTAGTGCACGCGTGTAATGGTGTCCCCGCACTCACAAAGTTCAGTGAATTGGCTCTGAACAATGTGGGGGCACCTTGGCTAGTGCCAGGGTGCCCTCACACTAAGTAACTTTGCACCTAACCTTTACCAGGTAAAGGTTAGACATATAGGTGACTTATAAGTTACTTAAGTGCAGTGTAAAATGGCTGTGAAATAACGTGGACGTTATTTCACTCAGGCTGCAGTGGCAGGCCTGTGTAAGATTTGTCAGAGCTCCCTATGGGTGGCAAAAGAATTGCTGCAGCCCATAGGGATCTCCTGGAACCCCAATACCCTGGGTACCTCAGTACCATATACTAGGGAATTATAAGGGTGTTCCAGTAAGCCAATGTAAATTGGTAAAATTGGTCACTAGCCTGTTAGTGACAATTTGAAAGTAATGAGAGAGCATAACCACTGAGGTTCTGGTTAGCAGAGCCTCAGTGGGACAGTTAGGCACCACACAGGGAACATACACATGCACACCTATGAGCACTGGGGCCCTGTGTGACAGGGTCCCAGTGACACATACATATAGGCCACAAACGTATGAGCACTGGGGTCCTGACCAGCAGGATCCCAGTGACACATAACAAACATACTGAAAACATAGTGTTTTCACTATGAGCACTGAGGCCTGGCTATCAGGATCCCAGTGAGACAGTGAAAACAGTGACAATCACCCTGACATACACTCACAAACAGGCCAAAAGTGGGGGTAACAAGGCTAGAAAGAGGCTACCTTCTCACACAACCCCCCCCCAAACGAAGGACAATAAGGCTAACCTTGGCCAGTTGAGACTTTATTGTCTAAGTGGTGATAAGTAGAGAGTAGCTCTGCAATAGACTGGTTACTCCCTTTATCATCCACTATATGGTTACTTCCCTGTGGGGATGTAAACCACCCTGTTTGAAGTTTTTTAGCTAAGCAACAATGTGAAGATGTATTTTCAGAGTTTCTATCAGTAAGTTTTAGTTTAGAGCAGTGGGAATTATCCACTGAACCTATTTGTAATGATGGAAATGCCAGACAGGGATGCTGTCTCAGTAAAGCCATAGCTGGGCAAAAACTTTGTCCATCTGGCTGGAAGAGGGAACAGGGATGCTGTTTCTCTTGAGTTGGAGCAGGGCAGGGATGCTGTCCTATCAGCTCCACACTAGGGCAGGGATGCTGTCCTAAGTGTTGTGAGGCAGTGCAGAGTTTCTGCACTAAAGTTTCTCTGGGAGGGTTGGAGGGATGCTCCATGTTAACTAAAATGGTGTTCTTTTTCTCACCAATGTTAGTTATCCCACAGAGAGGTACTTCCACCTCAGGGAGTACAGTTTTGCTAACTGATGATTCCCTTGGAACAGGTGCCACCCCAGGAGAGGTTTCTCCCACCACAGGAATAGTATCCTGAATGGTAGGGTGGTTAGGGGATACTGTGATACCCTTTTTACCTGTTGATGGAGAGGGATCCTGAGTTTTCAGGCCTTCTCTCCTTTGCTTTTTCATTTCACTTGAAATGAGAGGGAACAATTCCTCAGGGATGCCCAGCATGGCTGCATGGGCATAAAACTCTACCTCAGCCCAACCTGAGGCCTCTAGGTCATTACCTAAGAGACAGTCTGTAGGTAAGCTAGGTGATACCACCACCTGCTTAGGGCCAGTAACTCCACCCCAACTAAACTGAATAATAGCTAAGGGAAGAAACTTAGTGGAGTTATGGACATCAATAATCTTATACTGTTGTCCAATGATGTGTTGTTCAGGAGGCACTGGGTTTTCGGTCACCAAAGTGAAACTGGCACCTGTGTCCCTGTAGGCCAAGGCCTCAACACCATTTATTGAAACTGTCTGCCTGTACTTATCCATTGTAAGGGGACAAGCAGCCAGTGTGGCAAGGCCAGTGCCACTAGGTGTGACAGAAACTGTCTTGGGACTGATTACATCAGTTTCCACTATGGACCCATAAGTGAACCCAACTACACCCTTTGCTTGACTGTTGCCAGCAGTCCCACCACTAGTACCACTACTGCTAGGGGCACTAGAGCTTGATGTATTAGTGGTGGTAGGCTCAGGGGGTTTACCTGGACAGGACTTATCCCCTGGCCTATGGCCTCTATTTTTACACACAAAGCACCAAGGCTTTTTAATGTGTGTAGGTTGGGAAGAAGAGGAAGAATTTGTTTTATCCCCACCCTCTGAAGAGTGTTTAAGATTTGAAGTGGGATCTTTGGTTTTACCCTTATCCCCATGCTTATCTTGAGATTTTTCACCATCTTTCTTCTTATTGCCATCTTTGTCACCCCTGTATGAACTTTTCTGTTCACCCTTGTTCTGACCCATTTGTCTGCCTTCTTTCCCAATTCTTGGGGAGAGGTCAGATCAGAGTCTACCAGGTACTGGTGCAACAAATCAGACACACAATTATTAAGTATATGCTCTCTCAGGATTGTGTTATACAGGCTTTCATAATCAGTAACTTTACTGCCATGTAACCACCCCTCCAAGGCCTTCACTGAATGGTCAATGAAATCAACCCCGTCTTGTGAAGACTCCTTTTTGGTCTCTCTGAACTTTATCCTGTACTGTTCAGTGGTTAAGCCATAACCATCCAGGAGTGCATTCTTAAGAACTGTAAAATTATTGGCATCATTTTCTTTCACAGTAAGGAGTCTATCCCTACCCTTTCCACTAAATGATAGCCATAGGATAGCAGCCCACTGCTTTTGAGGGACATCCTGTACAACACAGGCCCTCTCAAGTGCAGCAAACCACTTGTTAATGTCATCCCCCTCCTTATAAGGGGGAACTATCTTGTGCAGATTCCTGGAATCATGCTCTTTTGCAGGATGACTATGGGGAATACTGCTGCTGCCACCATGGGTATCTAAACCCAACTTCTGTCTTTCCTTCTCTAATTCTAAAGACTGTCTATCCAAATCCAGCTGTTGCTTCTTGAGCTTCAGTCTGGTTTGTTCCACTCTCAATCTATTGAGCTCCCTTTCTAACAATCTGTCATCAGGGTAGGTGGGAGGGACATTTCTAGATACAGAGGTATGATGGGAATGAACAGAAGGAGACCTGTCCCTTACAGAGGGCACCCTAACAGCTTGGCTACCAGTATAATGTGAGAGCACACCATCAGTATGGTGTGATTCAACCTCTGTACCAACTATGCTAGACTGTCTAGTAATGGGCAGGCTGAGAAGTTTCTTTCCTGAACCTTTTCCTGGGGGAGTCCCTGGATCAGATTGAGAACCATTAGCTACTTTTTCTACAGATTGGGCACTTATGGCCTTATCCTGTACTCTAAGCATGTTAATTAACAGTTCTAAGGAAGGATTCTTCCCTACACTCAAACCTCTCTCTATGCAGAGACTCCTTGCTCCTTTCCAGCTAAGGTGATCATATGCAAGTTTGGACAGTTCAACATCTTTTCCTGTGCCAGACATTTTTTAGAGAGAGTTAAAGTGATAGAAAAAGAGAAAAAAGTTTTCAGAACTTTTTGGAAAGACAGAAAAAAACTTTTTAAACTTTTAAGAACTTTTTGAAAGTTTAGAAGTACTTTTCAGCACTTAGAAAAGAGTGAAAAGAGGAAATGCAAAACTTTTTGGCTATGTGTATATGCACTGACCTTGTTTTGTATATTTTTCTCTTATGAAAAGTACAATGACAAGAGTGGTAAGTAGTCTCAAGCACTTATCCCACCACTGCACAACCAATGTAGGAGGCTGGACTGGCTTGTAGTGAGTACCAAGGGGTACTTGCACCTTGCACCAGGCCCAGTTATCCCTTATTAGTGTATAGGGTGTCTAGCAGCTTAGGCTGATAGATAATGGTAGCTTAGCAGAGCAGCTTAGGCTGAACTAGGAGACGTGTGAAGCTACTACAGTACCACTTAGTGTCATATGCACAATATCATAAGAAAACACAATACACAGTTATACTAAAAATAAAGGTACTTTATTTTTATGACAATATGCCAAAGTATCTTAGAGTGTACCCTCAGTGAGAGGATAGGAAATATACACAAGATATATATACACAATAGCAAAAATATGCAGTATAGTCTTAGAAAACAGTGCAAACAATGTATAGTTACAATAGGATGCAATGGGGAAACATAGGGATAGGGGCAACACAAACCATATACTCCAAAAGTGGAATGCGAACCACGAATGGACCCCAAACCTATGTGACCTTGTAGAGGGTCACTGGGACTATTAGAAAATAGTGAGAGTTAGAAAAATAACCCTCCCCAAGACCCTGAAAAGTGAGTGCAAAGTGCACCAAAGTTCCCCTAAGGACAAAAGAGTTGTGTTAGAGGAATAATGCAGGAAAGACACAAACCAGCAATGCAACAACTGTGGATTTCCAATCTAGGGTACCTGTGGAACAAGGGGACCAAGTCCAAAAGTCACAAGCAAGTCGGAGATGGGCAGATGCCCAGGAAATGCCAGCTGCGGGTGCAAAGAAGCTTCGACTGGACAGAAGAAGCTGAGGTTTCTGCAGGAACAAAAAGGGCTAGAGACTTCCCCTTTGGTGGACGGATCCCTCTCGCCTTGGAGAGTCGTGCAGAAGTGTTTTCCCGCCGGAAGGACGCCAACAAGCCTTGCTACACGCAAATCGTGCACTTGGCGTTTTTGGACGCTGCTGGGGCCCAGGAGGGACCAGGAGGTCGCAAATTGGACCTGCAGAGAGAGGGGACGTCGAGCAAGACAAAGAGCCCTCACTGAAGCAGGTAGCACCCGAAGAAGTGCCAGAAACAGGCACTACGAGGATGCGTGAAACAGTGCTCGCCGAAGTTGCACAAAGGAGTCCCACGTCGCCGGAGACCAACTTAGAAAGTCGTGCAATGCAGGTTAGAGTGCCGTGGACCCAGGCTTGGCTGTGCACGAAGGATTTCCGCCGGAAGTGCACAGGGGCCGGAGTAGCTGCAAAGTCGCGGTTCCCAGCAATGCAGCCCAGCGAGGTGAGGCAAGGACTTACCTCCACCAAACTTGGGCTGAAGAGTCACTGGACTGTGGGGGTCACTTGGACAGCGTCGCTGGATTCGAGGGACCTCGCTCGTCGTGCTGAGAGGAGACCCAAGGGACCGGTAATGCAGCTTTTTGGTGCCTGCGGTTGCAGGGGGAAGATTCCGTCGACCCACGGGAGATTTCTTCGGAGCTTCTGGTGCAGAGAGGAGGCAGACTACCCCCACAGCATGTACAAGCAGGAAAACAGTCGAGAAGGCGGCAGGATCAGCGTTACAGAGTTGCAGTAGTCGTCTTTGCTACTATGTTGCAGGTTTGCAGGCTTCCAGCGCGGTCAGCGGTCGATTCCTTATCAGAAGGTGAAGAGAGAGATGCAGAGGAACTCGGCTGAGCTCATGCATTCGTTATCTAAAGTTTCCCCAGAGACAGAGACCCTAAATAGCCAGAAAAGAGGGTTTGGCTACCTAGGAGAGAGGAAAGGCTACTAACACCTGAAGGAGCCTATCAGCAGGAGTCTCTGACGTCACCTGGTGGCACTGGCCACTCAGAGCAGTCCAGTGTGCCAGCAGCACCTCTGTTTCCAAGATGGCAGAGGTCTGGAGCACACTGGAGGAGCTCTGGACACCTCCCAGGGGAGGTGCAGGTCAGGGGAGTGGTCACTCCCCTTTCCTTTGTCCAGTTTCGCGCCAGAGCAGGGGCTAAGGGGTCCCTGAACCGGTGTAGACTGGCTTATGCAGAATTGGGCACATCTGTGCCCAACAAAGCATTTCCAGAGGCTGGGGGAGGCTACTCCTCCCCTGCCTTCACACCATTTTCCAAAGGGAGAGGGTGTCACACCCTCTCTCAGAGGAAGTTCTTTGTTCTGCCATCCTGGGCCAGGCCTGGCTGGACCCCAGGAGGGCAGCTGCCTGTCTGAGGGGTTGGCAGCAGCAGCAGCTGCAGTGAAACCCCAGGAAGGGCAGTCTGGCAGTACCAGGGTCTGTGCTACAGACCACTGGGATCATGGAATTGTACCAACAATGCCAGGATGGCATAGAGGGGGCAATTCCATGATCATAGACATGTTACATGGCCATATTCGGAGTTACCATGGTGAAGCTACATATAGGTAGTGACCTATATGTAGTGCACGCGTGTAATGGTGTCCCCGCACTCACAAAGTTCAGTGAATTGGCTCTGAACAATGTGGGGGCACCTTGGCTAGTGCCAGGGTGCCCTCACACTAAGTAACTTTGCACCTAACCTTTACCAGGTAAAGGTTAGACATATAGGTGACTTATAAGTTACTTAAGTGCAGTGTAAAATGGCTGTGAAATAACGTGGACGTTATTTCACTCAGGCTGCAGTGGCAGGCCTGTGTAAGATTTGTCAGAGCTCCCTATGGGTGGCAAAAGAATTGCTGCAGCCCATAGGGATCTCCTGGAACCCCAATACCCTGGGTACCTCAGTACCATATACTAGGGAATTATAAGGGTGTTCCAGTAAGCCAATGTAAATTGGTAAAATTGGTCACTAGCCTGTTAGTGACAATTTGAAAGTAATGAGAGAGCATAACCACTGAGGTTCTGGTTAGCAGAGCCTCAGTGGGACAGTTAGGCACCACACAGGGAACATACACATGCACACCTATGAGCACTGGGGCCCTGTGTGACAGGGTCCCAGTGACACATACATATAGGCCACAAACGTATGAGCACTGGGGTCCTGACCAGCAGGATCCCAGTGACACATAACAAACATACTGAAAACATAGTGTTTTCACTATGAGCACTGAGGCCTGGCTATCAGGATCCCAGTGAGACAGTGAAAACAGTGACAATCACCCTGACATACACTCACAAACAGGCCAAAAGTGGGGGTAACAAGGCTAGAAAGAGGCTACCTTCTCACAGTCATGGCTACTGACTCCAGTGAGGAATCCCAGGACAAGGGCAGAGGAACGCTACAATGAGGCACATGGGCAAAAAAGAGGATAATAGAGCGCACCTTCGGCCTCCTGAAGGCCAGGTTCCGGTGCCTCCATCTGACAGGTGGCTCCCTATACTACTCATCGAAGAAGGTGTGCCAGATCATCATGGCATGCTGTAAGTTGCACAACCTGGCTTTGTGACTAAGGTGCCTTTTCTGCAGGAGGATGAACCTGATGCTGGTCTTGTGGCAGCTGTGGGGCCTGTGGACAGTGAAGAAGAAGAGGCAGAAGAAGAAGATATAGACAAACGAAAGAACATCATTATGCAATATTTCCAGTGAGACAGAGGTAAGAGTTTGGCACTGCTTCTCACATCTCATACTACTGTAGGACATAGCATAAATCTGCCTTTTTACCTCTGTGTATGGACCCTGACATGTCACTTTGGCTTTCCATTTCACAGACCTGGGTCCCAGAAAGGTTGCAATTACACATTTGTAAACGTACAGACTGATCTGTGATTCAAGGGTGTTTATTTCTGTGCTAATACGTGGAGGGGGATGTGCAATGGGCTGGGGTGATAGTGGAGGAAAGTCCAGGTTAGAGTCCAGTCTATTTGTATCACAGGTGCATTGTCCAAGGGGGCATAGGAAGGGGAGCAATGGCAGTTTAAGGTGGACAGGGTGACAAAGTGGGACAGAAGGGTGACAATCAGGAGAGTGTTATTTCCTGGTGGGGGTCTTGGTAATGTTCTCTTTCTTGTTCCTGGATCTCAGGGACCGTTTGTGGGCTGGTTCTCCTTCTGCAGGGGGTGGGGTGCTGGTGGCCTGTTGGCCCTGTGACAGGGCCTCCTGTCCACTAGCGCCGGCGGAGGTGGAGGGCTGTTCATCGTTCCCCACTGTGTCCATCATGGTGTTAGCCAGGTCTGCCAGTACCCCTGCAATGGTGACCAGGGTGGTGTTGATGGACTTCAAGTCCTCCCTGATACCCAGGTAGTGTTCCTCCTGCAGCCGCTGGGTCTCCTGAAACTTGGCCAGTACCGTGCCCATGGTTTCCTGAGAATGATAGTATGCTCCCATGATGTTGGTGAGTGCCTTGTGGAGAGTAGGTTCCCTGGGCCTGTCCTCCCCCTGTCGCACAGCAGTCCTCCCAGTTTCCCTTTTATCCTGTGCCTCTGTCCCCTGAACCATGTGCCCACTGACCCCAAGTCCCTGATTGTCTTGGGTTGGTGGGTTTGCCTGGGGTCCCTGTAGTGGTGGACACACTGATAATTGACGTGTCCTGGGGACAGAGGGATGGGCCCGCTGGGTGGGTGCTGTGGTGGTGTCTCCTCAGGGGGGGAGGCTCTGTGGTAGCTTGTGACTGTGACAGGGGAACCGACTGTCCAGAGGTCCCTGATGGGCCGGGCTGGTCATCTTGATCCAGGTGTGCAGAGCTGCTGTTGTCACTGTGGGCCTCTTCTGTGGGGGGACTAGATATGTCTGGCACCTCCTGTCCAGTGACATTGGGTATGGGTCCTGTTGGGGTGTAAATGTATAGTTTTAGTATCTGTGTGTGCCATATTGTGCATTGGGTGAGTTACCCTCTACTCCTGTGCTTGCCTTGTTGTGTTTGCCATTGTGTGATTAGTGTTTTGGGGTCTGTGTGGGTGTCTGTACTGGACATGCTTTGGCAATGGGTGTCCATGCTTTGCTGTTGCATGCAGGGCTTGGTATTGGGAATTGTGGGTTGTGATAGTGGGGCATATGTGAGGTGTTGGAGTGATGGGGGTGAGGGGGAGGGTGGGGGTATTTGATGGCATGCAGGTAGGGTGGGGGGATATGGTAATTAAGATATGACTTACCAGAGTCCAGTCCACCTGCTACTCCTGCGAGGCCCTCAGGATGCAGTATTGCCAAGACTTGCTCCTCCCATGTTGTTAGTTGTGGGGGAGGAGGTGAGGGTCCACAGCCAGTCCTCTGTACAGCAATCTGGTGTCTGGATACCACTGAATGTACCTTCCCCCGTAGGTCGTTCCACCTCTTCCTGATGTCATCCAGTGTTCTTGGATGCTGTCCCACTGCATTGACCCTGTCGATGATTCTCCGCCATAGCTCCATCTTCCTAGCAATGGAGGTGGGCTGCACCGGTGATCCAAAAAGCTGTGGCTCTACCCGGATGATTTCCTCCACCATGACCCTGAGCTCCTCCTCAGAAAACCTGGGGTGTCTTTGAGGTGCCATGATGTGGTGTGGGTGATGTGTGAGGTGATGTTTGTTGTGCTGTGTGAAATGTTGTGTTGGTGTGTGTTGTTTGAGGTGTGTGGATGTTGTATGAGTGATGGTGTGGTGTGCTTGTGGATGTTGGTGTAGTGTTAGCTATTCTCGCTCTGTGCTTCTTCACAAAAATGTCATTGTAAGGGGTTGTGGGTAATGTGGGTGTGTGGTTTATAGTGTTGTGAGTGTGAGGGTGTGGTGTGTGTATGTGTATCAGGTGTGTGTATTTCGATTTGTCCAATGTGATTGTGTTTTGTAAGTGTGTGTGTATTTTGAGCGCGGCGGTGTGTACCGCCAATGGATTATCACGGTTGAAAGACCGCCGCGTTGATTTGTGGGTCGTGATAGTGTGGGCGTATTCTTGTTGGCGTGACAGTGTAGGTTTTGGTATCACCAGTTTATCACTGACCTTTGGTTTGGCGGACTTGTGTGGGTGTCTGTATAGTGGCAGATTACGAGATGTGGGTCATCATACCTGTAGCAAATTTCCGCTGCGGCCACAGTATGTTGGCAGCCTTCAGCACGGCGGTAAGCGGGATTTACCACCAGGGTTGTAATGAGGGCCAATGTGTCTTACTTTTACCTCACACCCCGCTACAATAATGATACATTTTTATCATAACAGTTTTAAATGTGGCGACACGTCAAGTGTGAACTAATTGGACACTGCTCTAAATAAAGTCACAGAAAGATTAGAGCAGAATATTTATATATTTTTGGGTGGGAATTGTAACCGTAGATTGTGCTCAATCTATTATCAACTCTGTGTGTGGTCTGTGCGATATTGATCTAGATGACTCTTTGCATTTTGAACATAACACATGTGGCAATTAATTAAATAAATTATTGGTAAGACATAATCACCTCATACTTACAGCTGATCTGCTGAAGGACACAGTTAGTAGGCAATTATCATTTACTGGAAGAGCTAAGGGCAGCTTGACTGATTTCATCATTGTTTTGTTGGAGATGAGGGGGAATATCTCTAATTTCTCAATTGTCGGGTGTATTAAAAGCGATCATAACCCACTAGCTCTTCATCTATGTCTGGGTTTAGTGGCTTCTATGCACACTTATACCACACCATCACTAGAATATTCTAATGACGAGGGGGGTCAGACGTAACTGGGCAGATGTGGATTTTGGGGAATTGTTGAGTAGTTTGATCAGGAGTAGTGGGAGTAAAATAGCAACATGTTTGGATGTTGATGTCAATCCACCAGACATACTGGAGGCATACCTAGATTTATGTAGACAAACTTCCGAACTCGTAATAGCCCCTAGGGCACATCACCCAGTAAAGACTTACAAATGGCTCATCAGTCCTTGCCCTAAAGCTCATAAACTGCTAAAAAGTGACCTTAAGAAATCTCCTAGGGACATGGAGGAAGTGCGGACATGCAGACTGTTGTACAACAATATGATTAGAGAAAGGAAAGATGCAATAAGAGGGGAAGCGTGGGAACAGTTAGAGAGGGCCACCGCGACCAAGGACACAATCACATTCTGGAAGTTGGTAAACGCCCCGTATTTTGGTAGTGGGCACAGTACCAACACAGACAATCACAACCAGTCTTCCAATGGGTAACACTTTGTGCCAAGACATTTGAAGCCCCATCCTGGGGGAATCAGGTTAAGCAAGGTAAAGCCATCATCCCTTCCCCAGAGAAGGACAGGCCATGGTCAGGTACTCCAGGTGAGGTTCTGCATGCTATGGCTAGGTACCCTAATAACAAAGTGCCAGGCCCGGATGGAGTCCCAATAGATCTTTTCAAGAGCAATATCCCCCCCCCCCCCCCCCAGCCACAGTCAAATACAATAATTGTACCAATCTTTAAAAGGGGTGACAGAGGGAATATTAAATGCTATTCCTCGATCTCACTCAGATTCTACAGCAAATGTTGTGGGCAGTATATTGTTAGATCGTTTAGAGAACTGGGCAACTGAAGATGGCATCTTATCTTATGCGCTATATAGGTTTAGGCAAGGTCTGGGAACTATAAACCATTGTCTGAACTTTTACCTCATGTTTAATAAGTTTGTACGGGTCAAGGGCGGGTGCCTATACCTTGCCTTCATGGACCTTAGCTAAGCTTTTGGTAACGTTGACAGAGGAAAACTCAGGTTGAAGCTGCTGGCTTTGGGAGTGGAGCCAAAGAAAGTACTCATTCTGTGCTAACTGCATGAAGAGGTTGTTGGATATGTCAGGTATGGAACCAAAGGTGAATGTACGCCTTACATTAACATCAGCAAGGGAGTACAGCAAGACTGAATATTTGCATCATTTTTGTTCAGCCCATACATTAATGACTTGGAGAATCATCTACTGGAGTTAGTGACCTCTCCCCCAAGGGTAGGACCAAGAGATCTACCAGTACTTATGTATGTGGATGACTGCGTATTAATGATGTCTAGGGCAGGGATCGGCCTGCCGAGCTTGCTGGATTGGTTTATGGAGTTTATGGATTCTCTGGGGCTGGAAATAAATAAAACAAAATTATTCACTGTGGTTTGGGGCAGACCTAAGGCTAAGGTAAGAACCTTTCTGAGACAAGGCACTAAAATACAGACAGTTAATACCTTTACTCATGTAGGGCTACCCTTTGATAAGAAATGTAACTGGAAACCTCTTCTTAAAGTTAGATGCACCCAACTGTGTCTATTTTTAAGTTTGCCAAGAAACTGGGGTCAACATCTCTAGCAGCCATACTAAATTTATATAAGGCTAGATGCATTGCAGATGCCACTAATGGAGCAGGTATCTGGGGATTCCATGACCAGGCACTACTAAATTATGCTGAAACCATATTTGTATGCAATTGGTACTATTACCGAGGTGTGTACTTGCCTCTATCTGCCATAAAGAACTAGGGATTAGCCATCTGAGTGATATTGTTAAGTTAGCTCCTACTATGTTATGGCTCTCTGTCTGGTCCCGACCCTAAATTGCACTAGCCAGTGCTGTGATTAAGGCTTGTCTGAATATTGATAAGGCTTGTAACAATCAGTGGTTGCAGTTGTGAAGGCTCAACTGCACCAAATAAGGCTCCAAGATCTCTTTGATAATCCGCAGAGTATATCAAAGCAGATGAAATTTCAGGGTAAAAAGGAGCTATTGGATATGGCAAGGGAAAGAGAGGAGGAGGAGAACAGCAAATGGGCGGTGAGAACATATACTATGTTGGTGACGACCAACGATAAAGAACCTTACTTACTCACCATTCCTAGTGCACAGCGATTTTATTTGGTAAGATGTCACCTTAATATGTAACACTTTTCTTGTTTCTTACCCAGCATGGACTCTCTGCTATTGTGAACTTGCAGTCTGTCCATGTTACTCACATTGGCCCAGACACAGCTACATTTCTTTTTCTTTTGCTGTCTCTATAACACACCCAAAAAATCTATACTTATTCTGCTGCTCAGAACCCTAAACGTTAAACAGTGTAGCCCTGCACTGCTGTACTTTCAACTGCTGCAAACTGAATTAGTATGTCACACAGTTTACAGATATAGTGCAACTTCTGTTAGGCTCCGCATGAATTGTGGGGAAGTAATATATTATATGAGCATATTATTTAAAGATATTGTATTGCAATTGTCTGAGATGGGCAGGCTAATGCAAATTCTCATAGCTTACTGTTCTATAATAATGCTGACGTACATAACTGACTGGAACTTATAGCTGTTATTACTTTATTTTAATGAGACTTTATTGAGATTTTATGTAATTGTATGTTGTTAGAAATGGGGTCTTTGATTGGCAGACTGGTTACCCACTGTCCAAACAAGGACCCTCACTCTAGTCAGGGTAAAGGAGAATCACCCTCTGTTAAGGCCCGCTCACCCCCTTGGTAGCTTGGCACAAACAGGCATGCTTAACTTTAGAGTCTAGGTGTAAAGTATTTGTACCAACACACACAGTAACTTAGTGAAAACACTGCAAAATGACACAACACAGGTTTAGAAAAATAGGAAATATTTATCTAAACAAAACAAGACCAAAAACGACAAACATTTAACATACACAAGTCAAGTTATTAATTATAAAAAAGCAAAACAGTCTTAAATCCTTGAGAAAACAGTAAAAACACTGTCAGCATTGAAAAATACCTGGGTAGCGTCAAAATTATCTGCATGCGCGAGTGGGTGTCGGAAAAGGCTAGAGATGCATCGATTTCTCATCCACAAGTGGGACCATGCATCGTTCTCCTCCTCCGGTCGGCGTGCATCGTTTTTCCTTTCCGCAGGAGAGCGATGTGTCGATCCGGGCAAGCACTCAGGTCTGGGCAGGTTTTGCGTAGTTTTTCAGCGCCCAGGAACGTTTGCATGAAAATCCTGCTGCATGGTATCAGCAAAACCGTGCTATGTGGGTTGCAATGGTATCAGCCTCCGTCAGCGGGTGTTGCGCATCGTTTCTCCAGCTGCGTGCGTCGATCTTCCAGCCACAATGCCGGTGGAGTGTCGATTTCTGCCGTGAAGCCGGTGGCGCATCGTTTTTCAGCCGCATCTCGCAAGGTGCATCAACATTTTTCCTGCATGCCGATCTGTACGGGGATTTTCAGTCTTGGACTGCCAGCTTCACCTTCAACGGCCCCAGGAACTAGATAGGGCACCACTTGGCAGGGCAGGAGTATCAGCAGAGAGTCCAGGTGCTGGCCGGAGAAGTCTTTGATAGCCCTGAGACTTCAACAACAGGAGGCAAGCTCATGACAAGCCCTTGGAGATTTTTTCACAAGCAGGAATGCACAACAAAGTCCAGTCTTTGTCCCCTTGCACAGGCAGAAGCAGCAACTGCAGGATAGCTCCACAAAGCACTGTCACAGGCAGTGCAGCACTTCTCCTCAGCTCTTCAGCTCTTCTCCAGGCAGAGGTTCCTCTTGATGTCCAGAAGTGATCTAATTTTGCAGGGGTTTGGGTGCTCTTCTTATAGCCATTTTGGCCTTTGAAGTAGACCTACTTCAAAGGAAAGTCTCTCTTGTTTGTGAACTCCTGCCTTGTCCAGGCCAGGCCCCAGACACACACCAGGGGGTTGGAGACTGCATTGTGTGAGGGCAGGCAGAGCCCTTTCAGATGTGAGTGACTACTTCTCCCGTCCCTCCTAGCACAGATGGCTCATCAGGATATGCAGGCTACACCCCAGCTCCCTTTGTGTCTAGAGAGAGGTGCAAACAGCCCAACTGTCAAACTAACCCAGACAGGGAATTCACAAACAGGCAGAGTCACAGAACGGTTTAAGCAAGAAAATGCTCACTTTCTAAAAGTGGCATTTTCAAACATACAATCTCAAAACCAACTTTACTAAAAGATGTATTTTTAAATTGTGAGCTCAGAGACCCCAAACTCCACATGTCTATCTGCTCCCAAAAGGAATCATTTTTAAAGGCAGCCCCCATGTTAACCTATGAGAGAGAGAGAGGTCTTGCAAAAGTGAAAACCGAATTTGGCAGTAATTCACTGTCCGGACATTTAAAGCACATTAGTATATGTCCTACCTTAAACATACACTGCACCCTGCCCATGGGGCTACCTAGGGCCTACCTTAGCTGTGTCTTACATGTAAGAAAACTAATGTTTAGGGCTGGCAAGAGGGTACACTTGCCAAGTCAAATTGGCAGTCAATATCTGCACACACAGACACTGCAGTGGCAGGTCTGAGCCATGTTTACAGGGTTACTAATGTGGGTGGCACAACCAGTGCTGCAGGTCCCCTAGTAGCATTTGATTCACCTGCCCTTGGCACCTCTAGTGCACTGTACTAGGGACTTACCAGTAAATCAAATATGCTAATCATGGAAATCCAACTACACATACAATTTACATAGGAGCACTTGCACTTTAGCACTGGATAGCAGTGGTAAAGTGCCCAGAGTAATAAAAACTGCTAAAAACAGAGTCCAGCGCACATCAACAACCTGGGAAAATCAGAGAAAAAGTTAGGGGAGACCACGCCAAGGATGCCAAATCTAACATATGTTAATGTCATGTGCAGCTTTACACGCGTATGTAAATATTATGGAACCTAGCAATATGTGGCTTATTAAAAATACTCAACTTTTATGCTCCCGAATTTTGCTGTTTTAATATTTGTTTTATGTACACTATGCCTTTTTATTTACTGTTTATTAGGGGTATGTATTAGAGGAAATGCATTTGTACTGTCTGCTTTTATGGTCATACTACCACATAAAGTTTTATACTATCGAGAGAGTCGCAAAAACATTTCTACTGAAAGAATAGTTGCTTCACAAGGAGTCTGTTCAGTGATGAAGCTTTAGGACATTCCTTATAGCTTTGTGTTTAGTTAGCCATGGTGGACTACACTATAGACGGCAAATTAATATTTTTTGCACACAACAGTGATTATATAAAACTCTAGTAGCCGCAGTCTGAAAGCTGCCATAATCTTGAATCAGTTTTGAAATCACTGTTTTATTTCGATTCAGACACTGTTTTGCCATCTTATTTTCCTTCAAGGAACACCTGGTCGGAAGAGGGCATTTAGGGGGCATATTGTGCAGTGAAACCAGTCCCCAATATCATTACCACATGTTATTCAGCAATACCAATCAGGAAACGTTTAAGGTGCCTGTGTTCACCGCATTTTCCTAGGAGGGTGTGGAGATGGGGGCTCGTCGAGCTCAGTGTTATGTCCCCAACAGGCTTCTACTGGCCACTGTGCTTTATGTGTTGTTAAACGCAAGCCTTAAAAACAATATGTGAAACACCTTCATGGTTTTTATTCTCACACATCTTTATTTGCTATTTTTAACAGTGTGTTAAGTATTGAATGGATGTGGTTAGTAAGTACAGGGTCGTGAACTGTGCCATTCTGTGGCATATAAACACATTTATAGGACCAGTGCTTGATGTATAATAGACCTTTCAGCGCATCTACACATCATTGAGCTTGACACAGTGCCATTAGCCTCAGGTTTCAGTGGGAAGTCAATTTGCTCAAATCGAGGTTTCAAAGTATACATCTGGAGTCCTGTTAGAAGCAACAGAGAAACATACTTGCCTCTCTTTTTCTGATTTTTTTATATGAATCTTTGCTGGTCCTCTTTCATTGCATGAGTCTAATACCTACTCCCTTCTCCCATCCAACACCTCTCCAATGTGGTAGTTCGCTTAGCATAATCTCGCGCAAAATGGCTCATCACAACTTACTCTTCATTCTGCACATGGCCAATAAATGTGTGCACCCTACCATACTGTTGCCTATCCAAAGAAAAATAATCTGAGGGAACATTGCCAGTGAGAATAAATTATAGGCTTGGTCGCAAGGACCTTATACATTTCCAAAAGTGTCAATTCAGTTACCTACCAATTTTACTTTTAGGGAAACGTAATGAGACAGAGATATTCCATATAATTTCCTTAAAGAAATGGGAAGGATCTGTTCTTCAGGAGATTCATGTAAACCTCATAGAACATCCTCAAAAGGATGTGGTCAGATTGAATAACCCCTTCAAAAAGAATAGTCAGAGTTAGAGGAGGTTCTATAACATTTTCTAGATATCAGTTAATTTGGGTCGAATGTAGTCCATAAAATACTAAATAGTGAAATAACTGATGCAAATAGTGAAACAGAAATCATACAACATTCTGAAAGGTAGGCATAAAGATATAAAAGAGGAAGTGGAGAAAATGTTAAGTGTGGGTGTTACTTGAGCCATCCACTAACAGTAGGAATTCCCCCATTGTGCCGGTACCTTTGCAATGGCTTTCGGAAAGTAAATCAGATTTCTAAATTTGAATCATATTCTGTCCTTCATATTGACAAATTAATAGAACAATTAGGGAGGAAGCAAGTGGTATTACCACATTAGACTTGACTAAAGGGTATTGGCAAATCCCATTAAATTCCAGGGATATGAAGAAAACAACTTTTTACACTCCTACTGGGCTATGTCAATTCACAGACCTGCCTTTTGGTCACCGTTGGGCCTCTGCTATGTTTCAAAGGTTGATGAATGAATTGTTTTGGAGAAACACCTAGGATATGCTTCACAGTATCTTAATGATATAATCATCTGTAGTAAAACGTGGGAGCAACACTTGTGTAATCTAGGGGCTATTCAAATAATCTTGAAGGAAGCTAATAACCAGGTGAAATATGCAGGGTAAGTACTAGGCAATGGGTAAGTGAAACCTTAAGACCAGAATGTATGACTAACCAAGAGACCCCTTTTTTTGAAAACCGGAGAGATTTGTTTACTTTATACCTTAAGAACGTTTTTGAACCCCTTAACACTATAGTATGTTCTAAGCCAGTCTAGCAATCATCTGATTTCATTAAACCATTTATACTGCAGACTGACTCCTCAGATCTGGGTGTAGGGGCTGCCTTATCCTAAGTGGGGGAGACTAGGAAGAAAAAGGTTTTCTTTTACTCAGTAAAAAATTGTTTGATTAAGAGAAGGGCTTTGCCGCTATCAAGAAAATGTTCATGGCCATCAAATGAGCAATAGAAAAAACATACTACTTGAAACACAGAGAATTAACTTACTAATCATGCTCCCCTGACTTGGCTTTCCCATAATATAGGTAATTATGTGATGATAATAAAGAGGCTTTTGACACTACAGTGCAGAAAGTTTTGGGTGAAAGACAGAAAAGGGAAAGATCAAAAGAACATAGACATTTGTTGCTTAAATTTCCAAGGGATTTTGCCCAATGGAAGAATCGGGTGGGGGTGGAGGGAGATATGTGAACAGGGATATTTACTGGCATGGGAGAGCGAGTCCCTGAAGGGCTCACTCAGCTTTCTAGGTCTTATTGAAATAGAAATAGAGGAAAAGTTAGTAAGGGAAAAAAGACTACTGATAAACAGGGAAGATGAGAAAAGATTGGAAGGGTTAGCACCTTAAATATCGACCCCAGAAAACAGATGGTCACAATACTGAGGACAAAATATTGAATACAAATAACTACAAGTAATTAATCCTAGATTTTCCATACCTATCTTCACATGTATATGTCAGTGTTGTACACGTATCTATAAGGTGCATAGATGTGGAGCCATGAATAGTAAACCTATACTTCACTATATAAACTTCTCTTTCAATATTTTGTCTCTTGATATTCTGTCTTTGACATCTTTGTACCACAATATTCTCAGAGTCGATAGTCAGTAGTACCATTGATTAGAAGACAGGAGGTTTGAAAGGAAAGAAAGACTAAGAGGGGAGAGACTAAAGAAGGACTATATAAGGTCCCTACTTTGTGATGACCTTGGAGCTTAGGACCTCACCAGTGAAAGGAAGCGGACATGAAGTAAATCCAAGAAGGAGGAAGAAAGAGTCTACATCGCTAGAGCATATGCTTGGACCCAAAAGGACCAGTGAACCTAAAGCTGGCACTTTTGCTGGAATTGCTATATTCCCACCATGGTCCACGGAGGAACCATGGCTGACCAGGTGTGTGGTAAGACGAAAACAAGGAGGACACTACCTGGAAGGTGGGCACTTTTAAAGTAGGGAGCTGTAACCCTAAAACTTTTTTGTTTCTTCATAACGCTACTTATCAACACCAGCATAGAAATAAGTCCAGAAAGCGGATTAGTGTACAAAACACATGTAGTACTCATAATGGAAGCGTGTGGAGAGCTGAATAAAACAGAGCTTGACGTTAAGAAGAAAAAAATCTGAGAATAAAAGTAGAAACAAACATAGTTATCCATAGAGAGAAAAATAAGTTAGAAACCAAACACGCAAGTACCCAGATATTCGCGAGAAGAAGATGATGATGACAAGAAAAGACGTCGGAGACAGTTTTAAAGTTTTGTTTATTTTGGGTTCTTTTTCTTGAAAAAAAAGAAACTTACCTTTCTGTTTACACCAAAAGCAATGGTACTGGAGTTCATAGCCAGCCTCTGGAATGCGGGGTACAGCCAAAAAACCTGGGAGAGGAAGATAAAACCTTGTAAGTGGCATGTGTTGTTACGCCAGGCCAACCATACAGTTAAAACCCTAAGTTTGCATATAGAAAGTGTTAATTGGGAGATCATAGTAGTAAGATGAGGATTGGGATGAGAAAAAGAAGAGATGGAGGAGGGAAGAATCTGTAGAAATGGGATTAGGGAGATACCAGTAGTAAAATGAGGTTTGTGCTGAGTCAAAGGAGAGATACATTAGGGAAGAATTTAGAAGAGTTATTTGGGAGATCATAGTAGTAAAATGAAGTTTGGGGTGAGCCAGGAGGGATAGAGAAGGGAAGAGTCTAGAAAGGGTTATTTTGGAGATTATAGTAGTAGAATTAGGTTTGGGATGAGTCAGAGGGTGGAGATAGAGGATAGATAGAGAGAGGTACAGGGTGAGACAGAGTAGTGCCCTGAAGAGAATGTTTTTTTCTCTTCTACATTAGGAGTAAAGTAATAAATATATATATATGCACATTACTACATAGAAAGGATGTATATGTATAAGGAAGATAATGTATTTAGAATTCATTGGGAAAATCACTGAATTATTACTGTGAAGGTAAAATATACAAACTGAAACTCTCCCATAGATTCCACATTCCAACACCTAATGGACTAATCAGAATCACATTGTGAGAAAGTACTCTCTTTTTAGCATGGTTAACACCACTTTTTGCCTGCTGTCAGTATGCTTTGACTGTTTCTATTGGGATCCTGCTACCCAGGATCCCAGTGATTGTGATCCCTTTCTCTAACTTTGGTTGCTTAGAACTGTGCACACCCCACAATTGGCATACTCCCCCCCCTTATAAGTCCCTAGTATATGTTACCTAGGTACCAAGGGCATTGGGGCACCAGGAGTTCCCCATGGGCTACAGCATGCATTGTGCCACCCATGGGAGCCAATGCAAAATGTGCCTGCAGGCCTGCCATCACAACCTGCGTGAAAAGTGCATGCACCCTTTCACTACAGGTCACTGCACCAGGTCACTGTAAGTTACCCCTATGGTAGGCCCTCTTAGCCCAGAGAGCTGGATGCAGATACCTGTGTGTGAGGGCACCCCTCTCTGAGAAGAGGTGCCCCTACTAACTCCAGCTCCATTGCACTGGACTTTGTAAGTCCAGGGAAGCCATTTTACCTGTGTACTGCTACTTAATGGTAACTTCGAACCTGGGCATGTTTGGTATCAAACATGTCGGAATCACACCCCAATAATGTTGCCATTATTGGCTGTACGATTCCATGCACTCTGGGGGCTCTTAGAGGACCCCATCATTGCTCCTACCAGTCTTCTGGAGTTTTCTGGGTAGCCTGCGCTGCTGCCACCCCTCAGACAGGTTTCTGCCCTCCTGCTGCTTGACCAGCTCAGGCAGAGGAAGGCAGAACAAAGGAATTCCTCTGGGAGAGGGAGGTAACACCCTCTTCCTTGGAAATAGGTGTTACATGGCTTGGGAGGGGTAGCCTCCCCAAGCCATAGGAATGCTTTGAAGGGCACATTTGGTGCCCTCCTTCCATAAACCAGTTTGCACCAGTCCAGGGACCCCCGGTTCCTGCTCTGGCGCGAAACTGGACAAAGAAAATGGGAGTAACCATTCCTGTCAATCACCACCCTAAGGGTTGTGGCCAGAGCTCCTCCAAGTGCTAACTTGATTCTGCCATCATGAATCCAAGGTGGGAAAAGGCCCTTGGGAGCATCTGAGTTGCTAGGTCAGGTAGATGACATCACAGCCCTCTCCTCATAGGTGGTCACCCTGCTAGATGACCAACTCCCCTTCCCGGGCTATTTAGGGTCTCCCTCTTGGGTGGGATCCTCAGATTTGATGTGCAAGATTCCAGCAGGACTCCTCTTCATCGTTTACTTCATCTTCTGGCCACTGGGACTGCAACTGGACCCTCCAAGAACCGACTATCTCCAACTTCTGTGACAACTCTACTCTGCAATATTGTTTCTCCTGCTCCTTCTAGCAACTGCAGCATTTCCCTTGCTGTGCATCCTCTGAGGGTGGCGAGTCTTCAGCTTGCACAAGAAGTAAGAAGGAATCTCACTTGGAGAGAGGAAGTCACTTTTCTGCATCTGCAGGCACCAACTGCAACAACGACCGGCTGCGTGGATCTGCTCTCCTCTGGAACTGCGTGGATCTTGCATCACAGGTGGTGGTCTGAAGTGGTCCCCTTTATCCTCTCTACCAGCTGTCCAACTTGGGAGACATTAAGCCCTCGCCCCTCCTTGCAGAACAGGACCCCTGTGCACTGCAACTCTTGCAGCTACCAAGAGTTGTTTGCTCCTCCTCCAAGGGATCTTCAGGCTCTGTGTAGCCACGGCCTGCAGCACTCCTGCTGCTCCAGTGGCGTGGGACTCCTCTTCAGGTGAGCTTAGTGGGCCTCATTGCGACTCCTGTGCCTGCTACCAGTGGGTTGCCTGTGGTGGCTGCCTCCTATTCTTGTGACTATCTGCTGCTCAGGGTCACCCCAGACTCCCCTCCTTGGGTCGAGTCCCCTGGACCTTGCTGGTCCTCTTCAGCCTTGCAAACCTTGTTCTCTGTCTCTTGCATTTGCAAAGGCTTGTTGGTGGTTTTCCAGCACCACTAACTGATGCATCTCGACCGCCAACGTGGGACATCACTTGCATCACTTCTGGGACTTCTCTTCATCTCCTGTGCTGCACTGCTGACCTTCTTCTTCCACTGTTGACCTGGTCCTGCATCTGCAGAATAGTAGGTAGTGAATTCTGCCACCACTGGACACTTCAACATGAACTGGGCTTAGTCCCCTTCCTTTGCAAGTCCTCTTCTACCAGAATCCACCTTTGGGTTCTTTCAGACTTGGTTGGGTCTTGCATAATCCTTTTCTGAAGTTCTCCTGTTGGTTTTGGGGAAAACCAGATACTTACCTCTGCTCGCTTGGTCGCTGGAGGTCACTCTGGTACTCACCTCTTGGGGTGCCTAGTTCCTCCAGCTCCCTTTTACTGATTCCAGTATACGGTTTGGCCCTCCCCTAAGGCCCTCACTGTTTACCTATACTTTTGCCAAAGCTTATTGCAATTTATGCTCTTTACTGATTACTAATGTATATAATAGTGTGTTTACTTACCTCCAGTTGGGGAATTGACTATTGTAGGAGGCTGGCCTGGCTGATACTGGGTACCTGATGGTACTTACACCTTGTGCCAGGTCCAGTTATCCCTTATTAGTAGATTAGTAGTGTTCTAGCAGCTTAGGCTGATAGAGGTAGCAATAGCAGAGCAGCTTAGGCTGAACTAGGAGACATGCAAAGCTCCTTCTATACGACTTATATTATATAGCACTATATCATAAGAATCACAAAGTTACTAAAAATAAAGGTACTTTATTTTAGTGACAATGTGCCAAAAATATCTCAGAGGATATACTCCCTTAGGAGGTAAGTAAAATACATAAAATATATACACAAACCAAAATCAGGTAAATTCACAGTTAGAAAAGTAGTGCAAACACTGTAGAATACAATAGGATACAATAGGCCTAGGGGCAACACAAACCATATACTAAGAAAGTGGAATGTGAACCACTTAGGGACCCCAGGCCTATGTAGTGTGTAGAGGGTCGCTGGGAGTGTAAGAAAACACTAAGGGTGTCCAAGATACCCCACCCCAAGACCCTGAAAAGTAGGAGTAAAGTTACCCTACTTCCCCAGAAACACACTAAAGTTGTGCTAGGAGATTCTGCAAGGACAACAACTGACTGTAAAGCACTGAAGACTGATTCCTGGACCTGAGGACCTGTAAAGAAAGGGGACCAAGTCCAAGAGTCACAAAATTGTCCACGGGGGGCAGGAGCCCACTAAACCCCGGATGAAGGTGCAAAATGGCTGCCTCCGGGTGGAAGAAGCTGAAGATTCTGCAACAGCGGAAGATGCCAGGAACCTCTCCTTTGCACAGAAGATGTCCCACGGCGTGCTAGAGGATGCAGAGTTGTTTCCACGCAGAAAGACAGCAAACAAGCCTTGCTAGCTGCAAAGGTCGCAGTTGAAGAAAATGGGTGCTGCCCGGGCCCAGGAAGGTCCAGGAGGCCGCCCCTTGGAGGAGGAGACAGAGGGGGCACTCAGCAGAAGCAGCAGCACCTGCAGAAGCACTTGAACAGTGGTTCAAGAAATCTGAGCACGGTGGTCATCTCAACACTACAAAGGAGGGTCTCATGAAGCCGGTGGTCAACTCAGCGAGTTGAGCAATGCAGGATGGAGTGCTGGGGACCTGGGCTATGATGTGCACGAAGGATTCCTTGCAAAAGTGCACAGAAGCCCTAGCAGCTGCAGTTCACGCAGTACACAGGATTACTGTCTGGCGTGGGGAGGCAAAGACTTACCTCCACCAAATTTGGACAGATGGACCACTGGACTGTTGGGGTCACTTGAAACCAGCTCCTGTGTTCCAGGGGCCACACTCGTCAAGATGAGAGGGGACTCAGAGGACCGGTGAAGCAGAAGTTTGGTGCCTGCGTTAGCAGGGGTAAGATTCTGTGGCCCCACAGGAGATTTCTTCTTGGCTTCCAGTGCAGGGTGAAGGCAGAAAGCCCTCAGAGCATGCACCACCAGGAAACAGTTGAGAAAGCCGGCAGGATTAGGCGCTACAATGTTGCTGGTAGTCATCTTGCTACTTTGTTGCAGTTTTGCAGGCATCCTGGAGCAGTCAGAGGTCGATCCTTGGCAGAAATCGAAGAGGGAGATGCAGAGGAACTCTGGTGAGCTCTTGCATTCGTTTTCTGACGAGAAACCCGCAGGAGAGACCCTAAATGGCCCTCAGAGGAGGATTGGCCACCTAACCAGGTAAGCACCTATCAGGAAGGGTCTCTGATGTCACCTGCTGGCACTGTCCACTCAGAGGCCTCCATTGTGCCCTCACACCTCTGCATTCAAGATGGCAGAGGTCTGGGGCACACTGGAGAGGCTCTGGGCACCACCCCTGGGGTGGTGATGGACAGGGGATTGGTCACTCCCCTGTCCTTTGTCCAGTTTTGCACCAGAGCAGGGGCTGGGAGATCCCTGAACCGGTGTAGACTGGTTTATGCAAGGAGGGTACCCTGCAAAGCATTCCCAGAGGCATGAAGAGGCTACTCCTCTCAGGCCCTTAACACCTATTTCCAAAGGGAGAGGGTGTAACATCCTCTCTCAGAGGAAATCCTTTGTTTTGCCTTCCTGGGACTGGGCTGCCCAGAACCCAGGAGGGCAGAAGCCTGTCTGTGGGTTGGCAGCAGCTGTAGCTGCAGTGAAAACCCCAGAGAGCTAGTTTGGCAGTACCCGGGGTCCATGCTGGAGCCCCGGGGATGCATGGGATTGGCACCCCAATACCAGATTTGGCATGGGAGTCCATGATCTTAGACATGTTACATGGCCATATTCAGAGTTACCAATGTGAAGATACATATAGGTATTGACCTATATGTAGTGCATGCGTGTAATGGTGTCCCCGCACTCACAAAGTCTGGGGAAATTGTCCTGAACTATGTGGCGCACCTTGGCTAGTGCCAGGGTGCCCTCACACTTAGTAACTTTGCACCTAACCTTCACTAAGTGAGGGTTAGACATACAGGTGACTTATAAGTTACTTACGTGCAGTGTATAATGGCTGTGACATAACGTGGACGTTATTTCACTCAGGCTGCAGTGGCAGTCCTGTGTAAGAATGGTCCGAGCTCCCTATGGGTGGCAAACTAAATGCTGCAGCCCATAGGGATCTACTGGAACCCCAATACCCTGGGTACCTTGGTACCATATACTAGGGAATTATAAGGGTGTTCCAGTGTGCCAATAAAAATTGGTAAAAATTATCACTAGCCTGCAGTGACAATTTTAAAGACAGAGAGAGCATAAGCACTGAGGTTCTGATTAGCAGAGCCTCAGTGACACAGTTAGGCACCACACAGGGAACACATTCAGGCCACAAACTATGAGCACTGGGGTCCTGGCTAGCAGGATCCCAGTGAGACATATAAAACACACTAATGAATAGGGTTTTCAATATGAGCACTGGGGCCCTGGCTAGCAGGGTCCCACTGAGACAGTAAAAACACCCTGACATATATTCACAAACAGGCCAAAAGTGAGGGTAACAAGGCTAGAAAGAGGCTACCTTCCTACACCTATTAATTATTCTAGTATTTGCGTTGTTATAATAAAGAACCTTTATTTTTGTAACACTGTGTGGTTCTTTCAAGTGTGATAGTACTGTGTGACTATAGTGGTATTGCATAAGCTTTGCATGTCTCCTAGATAAGTCTTGGCTGCTCATCCACAGCTACCGCTAGAGAGCTCTGGCTTCCTAGACACTGCCTACACATCACTGATAGGGGATACCTGGACCTGGTATAAGGTGATAACAACATAGGTGCTCACCACACATGAGGCTAGCTTCCTACACCCTTGTATTAATTTTTGGGAGGATGTCATGCATCCTTCTGCACAGTAAAATAGCAAAATTATTTCAAAATAGCCTAAAGTATACCCAAATGACTATTCAAGCAAACAGAGGGTGAACTGTCATATTACAAAAGAATACTGCAGACTTTACCAAATTATTTTTCAGGTACTGGTTCATGGCCCTTCCACTCTCTCGATAATTAACAAATAGATAGTATTTTTCTGTGAGAAAGGTGGCAGCCACAACACAGATATTTACAGCAGCTGCCTTAATAACTGAGGGCCTCATTAAGGGTCTGGCGGTCGGAATACCTGACTGCCAGACTTGCAGTGAGGAGACCGCCACAGTGCTGGCGGTCTCCCCACCAAACCCATTACGAGTTTTCCACTGGGCTGACCGGCAGAAACCAACATGCAGGGACATTGTGCTCAGCTCCACATAGAGCTGAGTCAAATGTCACTGCAGAGGGGGGCCGCCGAGCACCCTCAGAATGCGCCGCACGGTCAGACCACCATGTAAAGGCTGGTAGAAAGAGGAGTTGTAATCAGACAGGTGACGCTGACTTCAGCGCTGCCATGGCTGGTTACAATCCCAACTGCCGTCAAGCCGTTGGGGTCTGGGATCCTGAAGGATACGGCGGTCTGTTGGTGGATCCGCCTGCCAACCTTGTAATGTGGCAGTCAGATCGCTACAGCTGCAGCTGTTCGACCGCCACCGCAAGTCTATGATCAGGCCCTTAATCTGTCACAAAATACAGACTGGAAACAAAAAAGGAAGGTACAACAGATTTACTAATATTATCTTGTCAGTTTCATTGGGAGAAGACTTTATTAAAAAAATTGCAAATGGACTGCCAGTTAAAAGGTAAGCAGCTCTTCCATCTCTTGTGACTTTGCCCTTTTTTGTTCCACCCGATCTCCCTTACCAGTTACCTCTTAGCCAATATTTTCATGACATAGCTGGTATTTTTATCTCAAGACCTGTAAACAAATTGGGCAAGGCACCAAAATGCGTTATGTTTTTCTTCCTTGAAAAGAGCTTAAAACAACAGACATACTAACAAATCAGTTGAAAGGTATTCTAGTCATTTTCTTAAAGGTTTATCAAAGGAAACAATGGCAAAATAGTCTTGATGAAAAATAATAAAGAGGGGCCTACCTAGTGCCAGGATCAGTTCCTAGCTCTTGTGATATTGTCTTTAATAGACTTTCTTCACTTTACGCTCACACTAGTGCCCCCTAATCAGAGCAGCAAGTGTCAGTTGCTGTGTGACTAGACTGATAATCCAGTGTATATGGCAACTTGCCAGACACTCTTCACAAGGACATCAGTGGACAGTCACATTATATGTTCCAGGCACGACTGACATGGGTGAACAAGTACTGCTGCAGTCCAGCTCAAGTTAGACTGTCCTCGCAGCCCCAGGATGGTTCTCTCCCCAAGACTCTGGGCTGCCACAGTGGCTTGGGAGTTAGGACCACCTGAGTTCAACTTTCTCCCAGCAGATTAACCACATGGCTCCCAGATTTCAGACAGAGTAGCTGCCATAAAGGAGTGAAGCAGTCGAGTTCAAAAGGACAGAGCCTCAGCTGCCATCATAGGCTAGATAATATTGCTTACAAACTTTTCATCTGGCGTAGTACAGGTGATACAGCACTTTGCTTTGTGCAAATTCTGGTGCAAATTCAGGTTCTTTAAGCACTCTCCAAATAATCTTTAATATGACTGAGGCTAATATCAAAATTCAATACATTTCAATAAAATGAAGCACACTAGACGCCACAAGGAAGACAGCGAGTACTTAAGTTTGAAACCATAAAGGTTTATTAAAGGATTAGCAAAGTCCAACTCAAGTCATCAAATTAGTCATAATCAAAAATAAGTACATGAATGTGTTTGTCAATATATTCAAAGCAATTCAAAAGGTCATTAAACAAAGACACGAAAGATCTATTCCCCCATCAAGATAGAACCTTACTCTGCTGAGTCAGGGAAATGTTCTACTAAAAAGTCAGGAAAAGGGCATCTGCCAAAGAGTGGAGCAAAGAAGCTCTAGAAGTCAGAAAATAAAGGTTCTGCAATAAAGTCATTGGAAATCATCTGCTCCAAAGGCAAGTGAAAGGGCATCTGCCTTTCTGTCTACAATGTATTGGCATAATCACACAGTTCTAACAGTTGATAACCTTACACATGGTTCCCACATAACAATCTCATCAGAGTTAAGGTGCAAGTAGATAACTAAGGGCCAGATGTAGCAAAGGTTTTTACCCATTCTGTGTCTATGGGAAAAAGTGTTCGTACATATGACCCTAAATTCATTATTTTCTCAAGCTACTACACAATGAGGCTACTCTAATTGACCTTCGAACTTGCATTTATTAGCAACGTATTATGTTAAAATTGAGCCAAGCTGTGCTCTGCAGGTACATCAAAACAGCGTGTTAGGAGATTCTACAAGAATTGCGTAAAAGAAATTGAGAACAGAAAACCAAGGGCACATTGAGATAACATACGTGAGTCAACTTTGCTTACAATAAAAAGATGCGTTAGAAAAGCAAGATGGAAACCAGACGTTAGCCATTTTTAAAATGTGGCCTAAATTAGCTAAGGACAATCTAAATATGAAAAAATACACACTCAGTACATTTGCATGTTATATGTTAGTGACAACATGAATAGAAAACATTTCAATTTGATCGTCATCAGAGGCTGCGCATAGGAAGAATCGGTATGAGAGAGTATACAAATTAGTGGAAAAGAAAGAGCATGAAGTAAGTGTAATTTAAATCAATCATGTCGTTATTTGCAGTTATTATGATTGAGAAAAGTTTCTGATGTGTTTCTCAATGTGTTTTAAAGTGCCAAGAGCTACAGAGACAGCACACTCACATAGCAAGGAGGAATATGTCCTGGGGTCCAGTCTGGCTATTACCTGTATTAGCGCTTTTCTTTGTGCATATTTTGGGGCCCAAAAGTGCTACTGGATGAATTATAATTCACAACTGTGTAGTCAACAAAACAATACATTCTATAAATGTGAATCACAGTAGGCTCCACGTGAAAGATAGAGAATGATTATGTTTTTAAACCATAAAGGTGTATTAAAGGTTTACAACAGGCAAAAGTCAGATTAGTATAATTTAATGATCAGAAAATGTGCATGCTCAATTAATAAATAATTCAAATTGAGGTCAAAATCTTATATACCAGAGGATGAACTAGCATGGAGGCGCTTCAAAAAGAAAGACAAAAAGTCATTTCTCTCATTAAGAGAGTACTCAATGTCTCCTACTCTGTTCTGCTCTAAATGCATTGAAAACCAAAAACAATCTGTTCTATAATCTATTTTACACTAACTTAATTACACAATTTTAACATTCTACACATCTACATACAGTTCTTATAGGACTGTCCAATCAGGTTAAAGCAAGATGATACAATTATGTGCTCATTAGGTTCTCAGGACTCCCCACAATAGAGCTTCTCTCAGCGTCCTTCACACTTATACTACCTGTAACAGGATGGGATAAAGGGGCCAGCCAGTACGCTGCAGGTGTCTTTGTAAATACCCTACTTATTAGAACATTCCATGATTATCACAATTAAAAGAAAACATTTCTTCACATGGGAAGCAAAGCAAAACGACACTGTGTTTGATAATTAGGACTCCAGCTTCACCTACCAATAAAATGGTAGTGTGTCACAAAGCAAGATGGCAACCAACGTTAGCCATTTTAAAATGCAGGCCTACATTACCTATAGTCAATGTTAACATAAATTGACATGTTTCTCTATAATAACATTTGCATGCTTATGTGTTAATGTTGGTTAAGGCAAAATATTGAGTTTAAAAAGAATCATCACATGGACGGAGATAGTGCACACAGGCAGTACTCAGGAGCTGGGTGTGTGTGCTCCAAAAGCATACATGCCGAGATTTCAGAAGAGACGAGGAATTTTTGTTTAAAATATCTGGAGAACGTATCTTCCCCCATTAACTTTTGTTGAAGCAGAGGCAATTGCAAGGGGAGGCAGCCAAAATAAAACTATTTTTGGCTTCAAAATTCTTGATTCTTCTGTCTGAATCAAGTCTATTGCCATGTATGCAAAAGCCTCAATCAAAGCTGTCAGCTAACTAGTTAAGGTTATGCAGCCACAGATCTCTAAAGTCACTCCATTCAGTGTGTGAGTAGAACATCCAGTCTTGGTTTTTATTTGCATTCTGCTACCCGTAGTCCTTTTTTATGTCATTATAAACTCAGGATACCAGGTACAAGAGTGCATAGAAAAAATCCAGGATGAAGTCCTCACACTAGCAATTGGTAAACCTGACAGTTTTTCAGCAATCAACAGGTTTCATATCATTTTAGGGCTCAGTATCTTCCTGGTACTGTTTGATTCAATTGTATTACTTGAAAGTAACTGACTATGCTAGTGAGGGCAATGCTATGTAAAGCTACGGCTGTTTCTCTACTTTGGTCTATAATTAGATTTGTGATGAATTGTCACTCAAAGTGTCACACATAAGACATGTAAATGTCACGTGAAGGCACAATGCGAACATGGACATGTCATACATATGCAGATTGTGACTTTGCAGTTCTGTGAAAAGTGTTTACATTAAATATCATTTAGCATAGCTCCTTTTAGTATCTGAAAACATAAAGAAAAGGCTAATGTTTTTTTCTGAGAACACTAGGGCCCTCATTCTGACCCTGGCGGTCTTTGACCGCCAGGGCGGAGGACCGCGGGAGCACCGCCGACAAGCCGGCGGTGCTCCAATGGGGATTCCGACCGCGGCGGTAAAGCCGCGGTCGGACCGGCACCACTGGCGGGGTCCCGCCAGTGTACCGCGGCCCCATTGAATCCTCCGCGGCGGCGCAGCTTGCTGCACCGCCGCGGGGATTCTGACCCCCCCTACCGCCATCCAGATCCCGGCGGTCGGACCGCCGAGATCCGGATGGCGGTAGGGGGGGTCGCGGGGCCCCTGGGGGCCCCTGCAGTGCCCATGCCACTGGCATGGGCATTGCAGGGGCCCCCGTAAGAGGGCCCCTAAATGTATTTCACTGTCTGCTGCGCAGACAGTGAAATACGCGACGGGTGCAACTGCACCCGTCGCACAGCTTCCACTCCGCCGGCTCGATTCCGAGCCGGCTTCATCGTGGAAGCCTCTTTCCCGCTGGGCTGGCTGGCGGTCTGAAGGCGACCGCCCGCCAGCCCAGCGGGAAAGTCAGAATTACCGCCGCGGTCTTTCGACCGCGGAACGGTAACCTGACGGCGGGACTTTGGCGGGCGGCCTCCGCCGCCCGCCAAGGTCAGAATGAGGGCCTAGATGTCCTACTCACACTAACTCCCAGTCTGTGTGGTCTTGTCACATACATGTCATCATGTGAGAAGGAAAGTGAGAGATTTTGAAACAAATCAAGGAATGAATTTTCCCCAATGACTTCTATTAAAGCAGAGGCAATTTCAAGTAGGGGACAGCTAAAATAAAGCCTTTTTTGGCTTCAAAAGTCAGAAGTTTCCCGACTGAATCAGGTCTATTGCAAAAACAACAGATGATGGACAGAATGCAGAACAAATGAAACATTCATCCCCAGTCACAGATCTGGGTTTAATCCATCAGTTTGTTTTTGCCTGCCATGACTTTTCAGTTTAGACCCAGCCATATTGAAATCAGTCTTGAACCTGTTCTCCATGGTAACAGTTCAGCCCGAACTGCCAGGCCAGGTCCTCTCTGAACCAGAAACAAGCATCCTGGGACCGGTTTCAGGGTATCACCCCTCTTCAGCCAGGCTAGTTAGAATCTGGTGGCATAGCAAGCACAGGACCCACGTCTGGGCATACCCTTCCTACTTGAGACGACAAATGCAAAAACAACAGAAGATGGACGGAATGCAGAACAAATCAAACATTCACCCCCTGTAGGAGGCTGGCCTGGCTTGTGGTGGGTACCTTGTGGTACTTACACCCTGTGACAGGTCCAGTTATCCCTTATTAGTAGAATAGAGGTGTTTCTAGCAGCTTAGGCTGATAGAAGGTAGCTATGGCAAAGCAGCTTAGGCTGAACTATGAGACATGCAAAGCTCCTACTATACCACTTATATCATATAGCACAAAATCATAAGAAAACACAATACACAGAGTTACTAAAAATAAAGGTACTTTATTTTTATGACAATATGCCAAAAGTATCTCAGTGAGTACCCTCAGTTAGAATGTAACTAATATACACAAGTTATATGGACACAAACCCAAAACAGGTAAGTAAGAGTCAGAAAATAATGCAAACAGCGTAGAATTACAATAGGATGCAATAGGCGAACATAGGTCTATGGGCAACACAAACCATATACTCCAAAAGTGGAATGTGAATCACAAATGGACCCCAGACCTATGGGAGCCTGTAGAGGGTCGCTGGGGCTGTAAGAAAACAGTCAGGGTGTCCAGATGGTGCCCTCCATGCATAAGCCAGCCTCCACTGGTTCAGGGACCTCTTGTCCCTTCTCTGGCGTGAAACTGGACAAAGGAAAGGGGAGTGACCACTCCCCTGTCCATCACCACCCTAGGGGTGGTGCCCAGAGCTCCTCCAGTGTGTCCCAGACTTCAGCCATCTTGCTTTGCAAGGTATGGGGGCACTCTGGAGGACTCTGAGTGGCCAGTGACAGCAGGTGACGTCAGAGACCCATCCTGATAGGTCCGTGCTGAGAGCCCCCACTTCCTCTTCACACAGAGTTGAGGTCCTTAGGTCCTTCCTGGGTCCAGATAGCGCCTACTTGACGCAAAACATGACTTTGCCGGAACCAAGGCTTGTTGGAGAAATCCAGCACCAAAACTCGCCTGCATCCAACTTCACGATGTGGAACATCCTTTGCATCATGCAGGAACCCGCTGGCATCTTCCTAGGGTGAATTTCTGCAGTCTTTGTCCAACCGGGGACTCTTCTTTTGCACCCTCTTCTGGGTTTGCAGGGGCTCCTGTCCTTCCTGGAACTTCTTTCGACTTCTGGACTTGGTCTCCTTCCTTTGCAGGTCTTCAGGTCCAGGAATCCACCATTTGTTGTTTGCATACTTGGTTGGTTCTTGCAATAACTCTAATCATGACTTGTAGTGTGTCCTAAGGAAACTTGCAGTACTTTACCCCTGCTTTTCTGGGCTCTGGGGTGGGGTCATTTACTCACCTTTACTGTATTCTTATTCTCTCAGCGATTCTGCACACACTTGTCTAGGGGGGAATTCGTGATTTGCATTCCACTTTCTTAGTATATGGTTTGTGTTGTCCCTAGACCTATTTTCTCCCATTGCATTCTATAGCATTTCCTAATGTTTGCACTATCCTACATCTAGTTACTTACCTTATTTTGGTGTCTAGTGTACATATTGTGTATAATGCTTACCTCCAGAAGGAGTATTGCCTCTGAGGTATTTTTGGTACTGTGTCACCCAAATAAAATACCTTTATTTTTAATAACACTGAGTATTGTCTTTACTTGTGTATAAGTACTGTGTGACTATAAGTGGCATTGCAGGAGCTTTGCATATCTCCTAGTTCAGCCTAAGCTGTGTTGCTATAGCTACCTCTATCAGCCTAAGCTGCTAGAACACTACTACATTTCACTAATAAGGGATAACTGGACCTGGTGTAAGCCTCCTACAGAAAGCAAAGTAGAAATGTCAAAAATTACCAATTTTTACCAAAAATGTTTACGGTTCTTTTAAATTCCAGTGGGAATTGGAAAACAATCAATAACATTATGGTGCGCACTTACAAACTCAAGATTACCTGGATTATTCTGTTCACTGCGCCCTTAGTCTTCACCTCCCTTACTCTTTAAAAAGTACACTCCTAACTTACATTTTATAGGTGTCATGTGGTGTCCTATCTTCCTCTAAAGTGATTTCAGCAAGAGAAAAGATTGATGAAAAAAGAATGTGTCTCCCGAATGCTTAACTTTTAAATATGCCTATAAAGAAACACCATTGTGACATGGAAATACATGTATATCCAATAAACCTTCCTGCGTCTCGCAACGAAGATCGCACTATTATAAAAGTTTATTATTAAAGCTGTTAGAGTATGTGTTTTCTAAACACACTGGCAAAAGGAGCAGTAAAGTGGAGAGCACACTTCTTACCTGTGTTGCGTGTCATGATTATTAGGTGGTGCTTGCATATTGTTCTCTGCCAGGGTTCTCAGCTACAGGGCAGAGGGGGTTTACCTTGGAGCTCTAAATCACCAGCGAAAAACATTTAGTCACCCAAGATAAGACAGCACCATTTGTGGTCTAGAAGTCAGGGGTCAGACAGACTTACCTAATGTTGCGACAGGACAGAGGTGGAGAGACCATGGAGGGGATTCTCTAGTTCTCTTCAGTGCTTTCTTACTTCAGGAGTATCAGAGCAGCACTCCTAAGGATGGCAACATAGAGGCAGCACAGCACACCTGGGCGCCAAGAAGCAAAGGGAGGATATCTAGCCCAGTTTCTAGGGGAAAGGTGCTCTCCAGAGGGGCAAAGAGTCCGCCTGATTCATCCCAGATGTAACCAAAAGATCTTGACTTGTCATTTGCAAGTGGCGGATCAAGGAAGAAAGAGAGTTTTATTTGCTCACGTTAGCCTAGTACCAACTAACCAACTACCATGCATATGTGTGAAAATGTTTAATATTTGCGGGGATGTACATTTATTACTGATATGCGTTACACTAACTTGAGATGTGTGGCACTTTGCAGGCTGGAAGTGCTTTGTCTGGGAAAACGTCGCTCTTTATCTGCTTACAGCACCTTTTAACAGGTTGCATAGTAAAAAGGCCATGAGCTGTACATGAAGAAGTCTCACTGGTTTTACTTTACTGCATCATAGCTCATATATGCCAGATGGGAGGCTCACAATTTTTTAAGTCAAAAATGGCTTTGTTTCAGCAGTCTCCCACCTGAAATTGCCTCAGCTACAATGAAAATCTAAAAGTCTATGACTCTTTTTCCAAACTTTCCCTCCTTCTACTTTCAGAATGTTAGCATGTATGATAGCTGCCAAGTTTTCCAGCCTGACTATTTAATACAGTCCACTTTTCTTTTTAGAATTCTGTAACTGCTGAAGCAGGTGTTTTAATAAAAATATTAATGAGTATTCATGTATTCTGGGTAATGGATTTGTGTAGAAAATGTAATAATATAGAGAAAAATAATGCATGCATTTGAAAATGTGTCCACGTGAGTGGCAGCCAATGTTCATGAAGTGTACTTATTAGTAGTGGCTTATTAATATGAAATATGGAGCTTTTGTTTGATAAATGTAGTAATACATCATATTGAGGGGTATGCATTATGTATTAGCTATATTAGATGTAGGCCTTAACTTAGAGGAGGTCTTGGCCTAGTTGCATGGCCTCATGTCAAGCTGTATTTCTAAACCAATTAATAAAATGTTTGCTTAGAGAATTAAATTGTGATTTTCCATTGTCCTGTTTAAATGTGCTTGTAGCTAAAAGTCTTTTCTTATAAGAACCGCTTGCTAGAAGATGTTGTTCTTGCTAAATGTAACATTATGAATGTAATGTGTGTAAGACTGACTTTCTCAGGAGAACAATGGAGACACTGACTGGACTATAAGCTGCAAATAATATTGTTACCTGAAGAGCCAGATGATGAGGACATTACAAGGGAAGCCAATCAGCGACATGTGAACCGAGTACTAGTAGAAAGTATAGATTTGATGTTTTCGTTTTATTGGACAAAGTCTGAACATGCGATTCCTTGACCAATAGGGATTTGGAAAGTTGTTTTAGGAAATCTAACTTAGCCGGACTGCACTGATGGAAGTCAGCCATTTGCCCATTTTCTTTCTCGTCGAAAGGCCATTACTTTCTGAGCGCCTTGACAAGAGACGTGCTTAACTTTACTGCTTAAAGACTTTGCATTTTCTGAACTTTGATGCTGAATCCAGATGCCTTGCTGACCTAACTGATGTCCTGATGACGAAGACTATTTTAGCTTGCCGATCCATTTGAGGAGAGGTATATTATTACTGAAGTGTTTCTCAAGACTGCTTGCTTTTTCTTTCTAGGTACCAACCACACTATTTAATAAAGCCATAGTTAGATGTTTTCCAAATTTGTGTGCTTACTAAATTGTTTTGTATGAAGCCCAAGATGCTGATGCTAATCTGGTGTTAGTTGAGGAATCCTTATTAATGAAAGTCTGCTATAGGGAATAACATTTGATGTCTTTTCTTTGCTGAATCTAAATGTATGTGATATTGTGTGCACAATTGTTCTTGTTATTAATTTGCACTGTAGCTCTAGAGTGTGTAATGGGGCAAGCTTTGATTAGATCACATTTCTTTTGTCACTTTGGACTGCCAGTGATGTTTCTATGTGTTTATCATTTGATTTTGAGATTATTATACGTGACATTGGTATTGTTAATATAGGGAAATAAATATTCTAATTTTTACGAAAAGGTGTTTTTATTAATGACTGACAGGTCATGGTGTGTGACAATTACTGACCCCAATCGATTACTAGTGCTGTTGATTGTCATTGATTATTATTGTTATTGATAGATTATTGACTATTGATCTGCCTGTACTGGATCTATGGTGGGAACATCTTAAATGCGAGTCAAAAGGTTCATTGACCTATTCGCGTCCCCTTGTAAGTTTACTTATTGAGGTCAGATGCGCTAACAGACGTGGTAGCAGATTGATGCTTAGCCTCCTTAAGAGCCCATTGTAGAACCCTGGTACATGGTACTGAGAAATAACAGGTGTTCCCAGAGATGGTAGTAGCTTGATGATATTAACTTTTGAGAGTTCATTATTACTGAGATTTGGATTTATTTTTCAATGATACAAATTGGAGAGAAAATGTTTCCCTAAGTCCTGAAAAGACTTTCCCAGAATCTTGGAGCCTGCCAATGGTTGTTTGAGGATGTTCTCGGCATTCTAGTGATAGGTGAATGAAGTAGGTTTTGCACTTGCACAGCTTATGCAAATCGCAGGTGAATTGTGATGTGTGTGAGGGTTTAGGAAGTTTGCGTACTCCAAATGAAGTTGTAAAAGGAGTGTGCGTACTCCGCAGTGTGACAGTAGGGAAGTCGTCCAACTTCACATATGTGTGGCGCTTTGTGCTAAAAAGTTGTCCATGTGGTTGTTGATGTACGGAACCTGCGTGGCCTAAGACTCCGGGTATATTGAAAAGTGTATGAGACACTTGGTTTTATGTTGTAATTTGCCTGGTTTAATAGGTCGATTAGGCACGGTTGAAAAGTCAGAGTGTGAGTCAAAGTGAGTGAAAGAAAATTTCGACTGAGATCTGGTGAGTCCTATGTGCACCAGGACAGACCCACCGATCAGTTGAGAGTAAAATTTGCAGGTCGAATTTTGCTTGTGAATCAGCGAAGCTGAGAAAGAAGGAGTAGCTGTAAGTGCGGAAAGAGCCATCAGTGAAAAAATCTGTAAAGTTTC
The DNA here is from genome assembly GCF_031143425.1 of Pleurodeles waltl. NCBI lineage: Eukaryota > Metazoa > Chordata > Amphibia > Caudata > Salamandridae > Pleurodeles > Pleurodeles waltl. Next base: position 148,623,388 of record NC_090446.1, read on the forward strand.
TGAAGCGATTGTGTTATTTTGGCTTTAGTGCTTGCATTTTTTGCATTAGTTTTGTGTGAATCAGAGTTTGGGAGGACAAGCCGCAAGACTTTGTCAGCCGCAGTACAGGTGAGAGTGATGTCATTGGAGCCGCGCTGGGATAGGTCGGTTAATGAGAAGGGTCGCACACGGATTGGCAGACATCCGTGAAGTGCAGTTGGTTAAGAAGGAGGGTGAAGAGAGTTCTGGGATTAAAAGTCACTTCCTGATTGGATTTTGAATAACAAAAAGGTAAAAAAGATGACATTTTATCAAGGCTTTAAAGAGAGCTTTGAGGGGAGATACGTACATTACAACAAGTATAGGCGAGGCTACACCGCCAAACGGTACCCCAGCTTACATTGTAATGGAAGAGAAGGGTGTCGCACCATGTCTTTGGCTAAAGTAATGGTGCAAAGCAACAGAGAAAGATGGAAACTTAGCATTTCCTACAAATGGAATGTTCAACTTGAGGGTTTTAGAGCATTTAAGGATGGTGCTATATGAATCAAAGCCCCTTCCGAAACCAGCACAATTCGAGGCATTATCCATCTGGGAACTAGTAGCCAGACATCAACAACAACAGAAATTCAAGAGAAGAATGAGAAAGGCAGAAAATACATTAACAGAGGCTAGATGGGACAGTGTTTAGAGCACTTGTAGGAATGTGACTTTGCACGTAATTAAGTTGTTTCCAGTGATTACGCAGGAGAATGAGAAGGATGGAAGGAAAGCTACTAGAAAGACTAACGGAAGCCCATCGGAAAGTAGGGAGGCTAGAAGGTCTTCAACAGTGGAGGAAGAATCAGATGATGAATTTATTTTACAGTTATTGAGAAATCGTCCACCGCCATATGCAGCACATGAGAGTGGTCCAAGCACCAGTACTGATCCTTCAGCTCTGACACAGGTTTATGGGACAGGGAGTCCAGTGCAGGTTAACACTAGCCTGACACAGAGTACGATACAAGGTAGCCTTAATGCGCCTACAACTCCTGTAGTACAAAATCAGGTGCAACCACCACAAGTCCAGAGAATTTACCCTGATGTACCCATTATGGAAATGGCTATAAACTTAATGGTGCCTACCGAAGAGGTTTTCCAGAGACCGATTTTGGTTCAGACAGAACCAGCTCCACTTTTACTGCCCTAGGTGTAGCAACAAGTTATGCCGAGATTCACTCCGGTAACAGGGACACAGTCAGATATGTCTTCAATGATGAATCAGAATTTGGGAGTTACTCTACCACAGAACCAGACTGTACCAGGTTGGCCAATCGACTACACCAGACTGCCCATTTTGAGTGATACGTAAATTGCTTTTATTACTCTTTATACAAGTTCAATGGGGTTGTGGGAGGTTGACTTGTAGGTAACTATTGGTGACTCTCTTCGTTCTTCTGTCCAATTATCTTGTCTTCTTCTTTCTTCCTCTTCCAGAGGCCTCGCGGGAAGCGTGTGGGGATAGAAGAAGAAATAGGTGTGATAAGTGTTTGTTTTACCCTTCTTTTATTTCTTTCCTCTCTACTACTCCTCTCCACTCTGGTCTTTAACACATTGATTTCTCTATTTGTTAGCTTCCTCCACTCTCTGTCCTTTCAGCCTTTATGGTTATGCCTGTGGTCACTTAGTTTTCCCTTTATTATCCCTCTAACCTGGGTCTGGCAGGCTTCTTTCTTTTCTTTTCTATTTTCTCCCTCGTATTCGTCTTATTTCCTCTCCTTTTCTTGGTCTGCTCTATATGTGGTATACACATCTCGCTACTGTTCTTTCCTTCCTTCCTCTTAGGTTGGGTCCTTGTCTTTTCTCTTCCCTCTCTTATTATTTCCTAAGCTCAGCTCCTTGTGTTTCTATGTGCACCTCGTTCCCGTGCTACTGTTTCTTTGATTCCTCACGCCCCTTTCCCCTTTTGTTGTGCAGTACCCGTGATTTTTCTTTCCCCCTTTTGTGCAGTAACCGTGCTTTTCCTTCCCCATTTTCTCCCCCCTCTTCCCGCTCCTTCCTCCCCGTCCCGAGTTCCCGTACCTGGCTTGGCCACGCTTCTCCGGAAGCATGGGGGGCTCATTCGTATGCTCCCCGGGGCCAGCGATCCTCTTCACGATGTCGGGTCCACACGAATCCTGACTCCGGCTCCTCTCCAGGCTGTCGAAGACCAGTCCTGGCGTCCTCCAGATCATCCTCGTTCCTCGTCCTCCACTGTTCGTTTCTCGATTCCCTCTCCGTCTCCTTCGTTATCCACCACGGAATCCTTCCTTCCCTCCTCTGAGTGGGTGGTCCCACTCCTTTAACTGCCTCTGAGTCGCGCGGGTCTGGCAGGGAGCCAATCGAGAGAGCAGCTCCTTGGAATGTTTCCGGGCTGTTCAAGGCAGCGACAGCACAAGTCCTCCTGGTGTGCGTCAGGTGGTGACGCTCGGGAACAGGATGGCGTGAGAGAAAATCAGCGTTCACCATGAGACGGCCCGGAGAGTGGTCCACCTGGAAGGAAAAAGGTTGTAAAGAGAGAAACCATCTTAGCACCCGAGAGTTGGTATCCTTATTGCGGGCGAGCCAGGTGAGGGGTGCATGATCCGTCAGGAGGGTGAAGGTACGTCCACTGAGATAATAACGTAAGGACTCAATGGCCCATTTAATGGCCAGACATTCCTTTTCAATGGTGGGATAGTGTTGTTCCCTTGGAAGTAACTTTCTACTGATGTACAAAATGGGGTGGATCGAACCGTCCGGTTGTGGTTGGGACAACACAGCCCCCAGCCCTACGTCCGATGCATCGGTTTGTAAATAGAAGGGTCTATTGAAGTCAGGACAGCACAACACCGGGTCTGTAGACAAGGCATTCCTGAGATATATGAAACTGTGCAGACTGGCCTCTGGCAATGAGGAAAAGGTCTTAGGAGTATTATTTTTCAATAAGTTAGTTAGTGGTTCGGCTATGGTTGAGAATCGGGGTATAAACCTCCTATAGTACCCTACTAGTCCCAGGAAGGCACATATTTCTTTTTTTGATGTTGGTACCGGGATCTGTTGAATGGCTTCTACCTTTTCTACTTGGGGACGGACCTGTCCTTGACCTAAGACGTAGCCTAAATATCTAATGGTGGTAAATCCCAGTCTACATTTCTCTGGGTTAGCAGTCAACCGGGCTTCTCTTAATGCCTGTAGGACCGCTGTTAGATGTTTGAGGTGTTCAGACCATGTTGTGCTAAATATCACAATGTCATCTAGATATGCTGCCGCATACGTTTGGTGGGGACGTAAGACTGTGTCCATTAATCTCTGAAATGTGGCGGGAGCCCCACGTAACCCAAAAGGTAAGACAGTAAACTGATATAACCCAGAGGGAGCCACAAATGTGTTTTTTTCTTTGTCTCCTGTTTTCAAAGGGATCTGCCTATATCCCTTTGTCAGGTCCAGAGTGGACATGTACTTGGCCTGGCCTAATTTCTCCAACAACTCATCTATACGAGGCATGGGATATGCGTCAAAACACGTGAGTTCGTTAACCCTCCGGTAATCCACACAAAACCGAGTGGTCCCATCTGGTTTGGGTACTAATACCACAGGGGAACACCCGGGACTGCTGGATGGCTCGATAATTCCTGACTGTAACATATGTTGAACTTATTGCTCGATTAGGATTTTCTTGGCCTCGGGGACTCGATATGGTCTTTGTCGTGCTATTGCCTCATTCTTGGTACGGATGCTGTGTTCTGCTAATTGGGTATGGCCGGGCCGTCGGGAGAAAACATCCATATAGGATTGTACTGTCTGCGTGAGTGATGTTTTCTGTACCTCTGAAAGGGATGCATTGAATTGGGGACTGCTTTCCTCTTGGTCTGTGGAAAAGAGAAAAGAAGGTATGGTCAGTGGTGATATGGTGGACCATTTTTATGTTTTCAGATTCATGCCATTTTTTTAACAGATTGATGTGGTAGATCTGTTCTCTATTGTGTCTATGTGGAAGTGCCAGTTTATATGTTGTGGGGTTGATCTGCTCCAATACTTCGTAGGGTCCTTGCCACCGGGCTAACAATTTATTCTCACTACTGGGGAGTAGGACTAATACTTTGTCCCCTACGTTAAAAGTGCGAAGCACACTTCTGGTGTCGTATCCCTTTTTCTGTTTGTCTCACGGAGACTGGTATGGGCCTTTTCCCAGACCGAGTGTAAATTATCCCTCAATTCTTTAGTATAGGTCAGTAGGTCTTTTGCTTCCTCATCTGTCTCTTCCCACTGTTCGGCTAACATTTCGAGTAGAGTGCGGGGTGGTCGGCCAAATAACAGTTCGAAGGGACTGTGCCCAAGGGATGTTTGAGTATGGGTACATATTGCATATAGAACAAGGGGTAGTTTCTTTTCCCAATCCCTTCTGTCTTCAGCTATGCTCTTCCGGAGTAAAGATTTAATGGTCTTGTTGTAGCGTTCTACGAGACCGTCAGTTTGGGGGTGATATACTGAGGTTAGGATTTGTTTTATTCCCAAGGTTTTACTGACTTCTGTCATCAGTCGCGACATGAATGGGGTGCCCTGATCAGTTAAAATTTCTTTAGGGAAACCGACCCGTGAGAAAAACTCAATCATTGCTTGGGCTACTACTTTTGTGTGCATGCTGGGGAGGGGTATAGCCTCGGGATACCGAGTGGCATAATCCACCAATACTAGAATGTACTGCCTTCCTCTACTGGAGGGAGTGAGGGGACCGATAAGGTCCATTTCCACCCGGGTGAATGGGGTTTCTATAACTGGGAGGGGTTGTAATGGGGCAGGAGGTTGTGTGACAGGGTTATATAGTTGGCACTTCTGACAATTCAGACAATATCTACGTATATCCCCGTAGATTCCGGGCCAACAGAATTTTCGGAGGATTGCCTCCTCGGTTTTTTCTCATCCGAGATGTCCCTCCCCTTGATCCCCATGTGCTAACTGCAAAACTTGTTGTCGGTAGCTACCAGGGACTATTAATTGTCTTTGTCTGTCATCACTAGACTGGGGAAGTCTATACAACAGGTGGTTATGGATGTGGAATGTCGGTCCCACCCTGGGTTCCTCGTTACTCAGTGCCCTCTCCCATGCATTCTTTAAAGAGGGATCATCCCTCTGGCTCTGTCTAAAGTCTCCGGCTCCCGTATATACCTTGCCTATGGCTCCTGTGGTTGCTTTGTTGCTCTCATAGGCTTTTTCCCAGTATTGTTGTCTCTGGATCCGTTTCTGTTTTTTACTTAAGTGATCCTTGGGTGGCTGGTTTTCAGCTACCTCCGGGTCGTATGGTACTTCTTCCCATCATTTTTGTGACATATGTTCCTCCCCTGCTTTACTCAACAATTTAGTAAAGGCAGTATAATCCATCCCAATGATAATGTCCTCTTCAAGGTGTGGTAACACCCCCACCCTGAGACTTTCCTCTTCACCCCTCCACTGAAACTTAATTGTAGCCATCGAATAATAGGCTTGGTCCCCATGGACACAGGCGATTAAGACATGGGTCTGGGGTATGTCTTGTCTGGGCTCCACCAGGTCTTTACGTATGACGCTCTGACTGCAACCTGAGTCTACCAATGCTATCCTCTCTTTTCCATTGAGTTGGATTGGGAGGGTATATGTAGGTTTTGTTTCTCCTACCCAGAACACACTCCCTTTGGTGACCCCGATTTCCATTGGTTCTTCCATATCGTTTTGCTTGTGTGGGCAATATCGCGCGATGTGACCCCATTCCGAACATTGATAACATTGAGGTCCGGTTGCAGGAAGTGGGGTTTGGAGCGGATGTGGTACACGCCCTCGTTCAGGATCATGGGAACCCAGAGGTCGTGGGTTTAGTCCTTTTCCTATATTAGGACGCACGGGGGGACCGGGTGCCGACTGGGGTTGGCCTTAAAGTCGGGGCTCCTATGGAAGGCGCAAGCTACTTCGATAGCCGTTTCATTGCTTAAGCCGGGGTGTTGGCGAACCCAATTCCGGGTGGAAGTGGTTAAGGCATCCAAAAACTGCTCTAATACTATGAGGTCAAACATCTCCTCCCAAGACCTTTCCGTAGGATGCAACCATCGGCCAGCAGCATGTTGGACCCTATAATAAAGTGTACGGGGGCTTTCCAGAAGGAGCCACTTCATGTGTCGGAACCGTGACTGATAACTCTCGCTGTCCAGTCCTACCCTTTCTAATATGGTCTTTTTGATATCTTTATAAGGAAGAGTACCGGTAGGATTTATGGCATGGTATGCTGCTTGTAACTGTCCTGTTAATAGTGGCGCAATGTATTGACCCCATTTGTCTTCGGGCCAACTGGCAGAACTAGCTACCCTCTTGAAATTCAGAAAGAAGGAGTCCGGATCGACTTGGTCCTGAAACATTTGTAGCACACTACTCGGTACATTAGGGTGTACCTTTGTATGAGCGATGGTCTCTGTTAGTTTACTTAGTGCAGTCTCATGAACATGTTGGTTGTTCGCCATGATTGTGGCCTGACTTTTAAGGGCGGTTTGTAAGGCCTCACGCTCCTCTTTAGCGTCCTTCATCTGCTGCTCCCACATCAACTGGAGATGAAGTTGTCCCTCCGCCAGCTGGGCTATAACATCCGCCATGGTGGGCTTCTCCTCCATTTGTGGTTGAGAGGGGTCGTCCTATATCCCACTTCTGACACCACTTTGTACCAGGTTGGCCGATCGACTACACCAGACTGCCCGTTTTGAGTGATAAGTAAATTGCTTTTATTACTCTTTATACAAGTTCAATGGGGTTGTGGGAGGTTGACTTGTAGGTAAGTATTGGTGACTCTCTTCGTTCTTCTGCCCAATAATCTTGTCTTCTTCTTTCTTCCTCTTCCAGAGGCCTTGCGGGAAGCGTGTGGGGATAGAAGAAGAAATAGGTGTGGTAAGTGTTTGTTTTACCCTTCTTTTATTTCTTTCCTCTCTACTACTCCTCTCCACTCTGGTCTTTAACACGTGGATTTCTCTGTTTGTGAGCTTCCTCCACTCTCTGTCCTTTCAGCCTTTTTGGTTATGACTGTGGTCACTTAGTTTTCCCTTTATTATCCCTCTTTCCTGGGTCTGGCAGGCTTCTTTCTTTTCTTTTCTATTTTCTCCCTCGTATTCGTCTTATTTCCTCTCCTTATCTTGGTCTGCTCTATACGTGGTATACACGTCTCGCTACTGTTCTTTCCTTCCTTCCTCTTAGGTTGGTTCCTTGTCTTTTCTCTTCCCTCTCTTATTATTTCCTAAGCTCAGCTCCTTGTGTTTCTATGTGTGCCTCGTTCCCGTGCTACTGTTTCTTTGATTCCTCATGCCCCTTCCCCCTTTTGTTGGGCAGTAGCCGTGATTTTTCCTTACCCCTTTTGTGCAGTACCTGTGCTTTTCCTTCCCCCTTTTCTCCTCCTTCTTCCCGCTCCTTCCTCCCCGTCCCGAGTTCCCGTACCTGGCTTGGCCATGCTTGTCCGGAAGCATGGCAGGCTCATTCGTATGCTCCCCGGGGCCAGCGATCCTCTTCACGATGTCGGGTCCATACGAATCCTGACTCCGGCTCCTCTCCAGGCTGTCGAAGACCAGTCCTGGCGTCCTCCGGATCGTCCTCGTTCCTCGGCCTCCGCTGTTCATTTGTCGATTCCCTCTCCGTCTCCTTCGTTCTCCACCACGGAATCCTTCCTTCTCTCCTCTGAGTGGGTGGTCCCACTCCTTTAACTGCCTCCGAGTCGCGCGGGTCTGGCAGGGAGCCAATCGAGAGAGCAGCTCCTTTGAATGTTTCCGGGCTGTTCAAGGCAGCAACAGCACAAGTCCTCCTGGTGTGCGGGTCGGCCCGGTCCGACCCGTCACACAGACCAACCCCAGATGCTAAATCTCTACCTATTACTGTTGGCCCGGCCGTACCCTTATTTGCACAGAAGAAACCCACTGTATGTGAACAGGGCGTTGGGACACAGAATGTAATGGGGGAGGACATAACAAAAACACTCAAGTATTTTCTCTTGGGGGACAGACTTTTGACAGATCGAGATTATTGCGGGTCCTTAGTCTATTTGGAGTATTTCAGATACTATGATAGGGTCAAACATTAGCCAGAGCTTGAAATTGCTGACACCGCAGAACCCAAATGCAGTTGCACAGCAGGTGACACCTGCCCAAGCTAGCAACATCTCGTTGCAAGGTTTGAATGCTCAGTAGTTGACTGAATGGTTAGACAAGCTGAACACCCCCAAACAGTGCTCCTAAGGCAGAGGAGTATTTGAATTATGCTAGGCTAAGCATGAAAGCGGATGAACTCATTGAGGGAACTATGGGTGTGAACAGGTTAGAATCCTACACGTAAGCAAAGCTTAGATATTTGTCCCCAAAGATTACAAGGGAAGTGAGCAATGTGCATCAGAAGCTAGCAGACCTGGCAGATATGTACAGCATAGAAATAGAGAAAACAAAGTATTTGAAAAGGAGTTACAGATTAGATTTTGAGACTAAAGATTTTGAGCACATGAGATCTGCCGGAATGAAGGCACACCTTAGGGAATTACTTCAAAGTACCCAGACCTGGGGAGCATTAGACAAATGGGAAGGCAGCTGGGTAAAGAAAAGAGACAAAAGGAAAAGGGATTGCGTGGAGCTGAATGCAAATGTGCAGCAAGGACAAGATCCAGTGAAGATTTTACGAATGACAGAGATTCCAGGAGGGAATTTTGTTCATGTCCATTTGAGCAGAAGTGATATTCTATCATTTACAAATGATTATCCAAAATTGAGAGAATGGTACCAGCGGACTCATAGGTTTGTAAAACTTGCAAAGTGCCTGTGGGAGGACTTGAACACCTTATTAGATATAGTGGTCCCACCTGATCTGTGGAGAGAGTGTAAGAGGAGTGTAGATTGGCCAACAAGAGAACCAGAGAGAGATAAAAATTACAGGTGCACCGTCTCCTGAGATAATGAAATATTCCTAAAAGGTGATTGAATTTTTGAAAACGAGAATTTCGCCGAAGAACATTGATTGGTAGAGAATGGACAGGACAGCTCAGGAAGCAAAGGAGTCGGTACATGCATATTATGAGAGGTTGTTACAGGCAATCAAGCATTACAGTGGTTCAGAGACAATTGAGACGAAGGACATGATTCATTTTGGGTTCAGATTTGTGAAAGGATTGAGACCTGAAATTAGCCAGATGATTAAGAATCATTTGATTTGCTGGCAAGTAAAGCCAATTGATGAGGTGTTGCAGTATGCAAAGTACTGTAGTGAAGAAATTGAGTTGAAACAGAAAAAGCTGAAAGAAAAGGCAATGGTGATGCAGAGTAAAGCTGCTCAGACAGGCATGCAATGGAATTTTCCACAACAGCTACTACAGCAGCAGCAGGGAAACATGGTGTTTCAGCCCCAGATGAGAGGCAGAGGTTGCGGAGGTAATATGAATCGTGGACCTGACTGATGTGCAGGGGTGAAGAAATTATTGCCTTGTCACGTTTGTGGATCCCTCGGGCATTGGAAACGGGAATGTCTGATGTTGGTGCAGGAAGGTGTTGTTCAGCAGACTAATGACATTAATTCATTCCAGAACATAAGAGGACCGAGAATGAGAGGTCCTAATCCAAATTTTCTAAATAATGTGACTTAAGTGCAGACTTTTCAACCAATGCAGCAGGTGCAAATGCCACGTGTACAAACAATACAGTTGCAGCCAATGCCGCAGCAGGTTCCCATGGCACCTAAACAGCAAATTCAAATACCTCAAGCCCTAATGCCACAGCAGCAAATGATGCTTTCTCAACAGGTCACAGGTCAGAAGCTTAACCAAACCAATAATCCAGTACACCAATTCCCGTTACACAGTGAGAATGGAATTTACGATGACTGGATGAGGAAAAGTTCACATGAGAAGCCATGTGTGCTTGCAACCTCCTTGGAAGTAGATCAGAGAGGTCCATATGAGAAGGGAAAAGTCATGGGTCACAGAGTTTCTTTCTTGGTCGACACTGGAGCTACACGCTCTACAGTAAGATCAGTTGAGGTTCCAAATTTGCCCCTTTCAGGTAAAACAGATCAGATTGTAGGAGTAGCAAATCAATATTCGACTAACCCGATTACAGAACCAGTTCAGGTTACAATTGGCAACTTCCAGGGACTGCACAAATTCATAATCTGTGATTCAACTCCAGTATCCCTACGGGGAAAAGACTTGCTGTGTAAAACAAGATGCTCTATTACTTGTTCAAATGACAGAATTGAGATTCAGATGAATAGCAATGATGAAGATGACCAGGCCCCAGAGACAGAATGTGAGACAACAAATGAGGAATGCCCTCTGTTTTAATTTTTTCCAGTGTTCACAGTGAAGGAGCTTCATCCTGATTTGCAGGGAACGGTTAACAAGAAGGTGTGGGATTTGATAGGAAAAGGATGGGTCTGATAAAGGGAGTTGAGCCGGTTAAAGTTATTGTAAAACGGAATGCTATTTTTCCTCAAATTCCTCCGTACCACTTGCCACAAGATGTCCTTATGAAGGTCGCCCAAATAATTGCAGACTTTGTGAAACAAGGGGGTTTGAAGGAACTATTGAGCAGCCCATGTAATTCACCTATAATGGGTTTGAAAAAGCTCTTTGGGAAAGTTCGAAATGTCCAGGATTTGAGAAAAGTAAATGACATTGTGGTCAAGTGTTGTCCCGTGGTGCCAAATCCAGCTCTGGTAATGTTTCAGATTCCATGTGATGCTGAGTGGTTCACTGTCATTAACTTGTCACAAGCCTTCTTTTCTGTGCCCCTGTATGAGGACAACCAATTTCTCTTTTGTTTCAAATATTTGGACCACGTTTTCTATTGGTGTCGAATTCCTCAAGGGTTTTCAGAGTAACCTTCCATATTCGATCAGATCTTGAAAAAGAATTTAGAGTCTTTGGAATTGCCTTTCCAATCGACCTTGGTACAGTACATTGATGACTTGTTGATTGCGTCCAAAACAAGGGACAAATGCAGGTATGACACGATTGCTTTGCTGAACCATTTGGGAAAGAATGGTCATAAAGTGTCCCCACTTAAATTGCAATACTGGCAGAAAGAAGTGAAATACTTGGGTCACCAGATTGAGAGGGGATTGAGAAAGATATCCAGAGAAAGGGTTACAATCATATTGCAGATGAATCAACCAAACACACTGAGAGATGTCAGGATATTTCTAGGGATGGTAGGCTACTGCCGCCAATGGATTCCCAATTTTTCAGTCATCTCATGACCCCTGCAGACGCTGACCCATAAGGAAGTCACTGATCCCATTGTGTTAGACCAGGCTGGAATGAAAGCGTTTACTGAATTGAGAGAGAATCTATGCAAGCCTCCAGCTTTAGGTATGCCCGACTACATGAAACCTTTCACATTGTTTTGTCATGAGCGTGATGCATGTTCTTTGTCTGTCTTGAGGCAGGTCCATGGAGGTGTAAACCTCCCAGTATCATATTTTTTAGCTACTTTGGACCCAGTTGCAGCAGCCTTACCAGGTTGTTTGCGCGCAGTTGCCGCGGTTGGACAAAGCCTTACACAGTGTGAGGGCATTGTGATGGGATATCCCCTGACTATAATGGTCCCTCACTCGTTTGAGATCCTACTTACAAAAACGAAAACCCAATACTTGACTGGTACAAGATTGACCAGATATAAAACGAGTATTCTACGGTCATCAAATGTGTCATTGAAAAGATGTACAGTGCTGAACCAGGCAACCTTATTTCCTAAGGAAAATATTGAAACTGAGAAATTTAAAGACGGTGAGCATGATTGTCTTGAAGTAACTGACTTGTGCACAAAACCGAGACCTGACATTAGAGATACTCGATTGGAGAGAATTACCAAATTATCTATGTTGATGGCTCTTTTCTAAGAGACAATACAGGGACACTGAGAGCAGGATATACCGTGTGTACAATTACTGGTATTGTGGAAGCTTCTTGGCTTCGAGGTGTGTATTCTGCTCAAGTAGCGGAACTGGTAGCCCTTACTACACCATGCCATGTTTCTGCTCAACTGAAAGTTACAATCTATACGGATAGCCAGTATGGATTTGGAATAGTCCAAGATTTTGGTTAGTTGTGGTCACAGAGAGGTTTCATGACCTCTTCTGGGTCACCAGTGAGAAGATTTTGAGAGGATTAGAGAACTGTTGCATGCTATCCAAATGCCTGAAAAGATTGCTGTGGTAAAATGCAGTGCACATCTGAAGTCTCAGGACTTCGTGTCATTGGGAAATGGTTATGCGGATCAAGTCGCAAGGTTTTGCACATTGAACTGTATATCGTTCAACGATAAATGGGAACTGTCACCCGAAGAAGATGAAACACGTCCAAGTTTTGCATTGAAAGTAATTGAGACGTTGGAGGAAATGAAAATGTTACAGAACAATGTTGATGGAGGAGAAGTGATCATGCAGCAAAATGAAATGTGAACAGCGACAAGATGAATTGTGGGTTTCAAAAGAGGGTCAATTAGTTTTGCCTAATAGTCTGTTGTCTCAAATGGCTAAGTATTATCATGGTCAAGCACATGTAGGGAGGGATGCCATGACTTGTTTGTTCAAGTACAATTGGTTCAACCCAAAGTTTAGACAGGTTGCCGAAGCAGATTGCCATTGTTGCGTAGTTTGCCAACAAATGAACGCGGGGAAAGGGACTGTGGTTAATTTGAGCCACATTGGAAGAGCAGGAGGTCCATTCAGCAGAATACAGATTAATTTTATTGAGAGGACTGTGTATGGAGATTTGAGATATGTGTTGGTGATTGTGAGCATCTTTAGTCACTAGATTGAAGCGTACCCTACATGAAGAAATGACAGTCTCATAGTAGCAAAACTACTGCTTAGGGAACTGATACCACGTTTCGGGTTTCTGGTCTCTTTAGAATTAGATAGGGGAAGTCACTTCAACAATGAAGTAATTAAATTACTCTGCGCAGCATTGAACATTGAGCAGAAGTTCCATTGTAGTTACCGCCCTGAAGCATCAGGACTAGTGGAACAAATGAATGGTACCTTGAAGTCTAGAGTTGCAAAGATGTGTGCGTCCACGGATCTGAAACGGCCCAACGCACTGCCTTTAGTTCTGATGACAATGAGAAACACACCCAAAAGGAAGACAGGATTGTCGCTGCATGAGATCCTTATGGGCTGAGCCATGAGGTTGCCAGCCGTGCCTGCAAATGCACTTGTCAACATTACACGATATCTTGTTGGACTACTGCAAAGGTCTGGCTGATGTGGTTCGCTCTTTCTCTCAGCAGGTGGAAGCCACCACACTGCCACCAATCCATGACCCAGGGCAAAATCTGAGGGCCGCTGACTGGGTTGTGGTCTGGAAACATGTGAGGAAAACGTGTTTGGAGCCTCATTGGAAAGGATCTTTTTAGGTAGTTCTGACAACTACCACAGCTGTGAAGTGCGCTGGAATTCCAAAATGGATCCATGCCAGTCACACGAAGAGAGTGATACGCCCGACTGATGAGGAAGCCGAGTTGTTAAAAGTACCAACAACAGAAAAACAAGTCTCAGGGCCGGAAAGAGTAGGATGCTTAATTCTAGGCATTATTGTTCATTCATTCCTGATAATAGCAAAGAAATTAGAGCAGAGGTATTCAAACTGGGGGGCAGGCCCCCCTAGGGGGGCCCCAAGTGATCCCAGAGGGGGCCCCAGACTCTGGCCAAAATAAATATTATACAGATAACAGGCCTTTGTTTTAAGCAGAAGCATGTTATTGCAGTTTTAAAAATGTAACGGTACTTAACTGCAATGTTTAAATAGGTTTAGACATATTTAAACATTGGCATGTTTATAAAATAATTGTGAAAAATTCTGAGGGGGGCCCAATGATTTGTATTTTTCAACTGGGGGGGGCGCGGCATTAAAAAGTTTGGAGACCTCTGAATTAGAGGCTTACTTACTAATATGACTACTGAAAGTGCTGATTTGACAGAATTGAAAGAACCAGGAGAAAGTTGGCAAAGGTTTTGCTTCAGTAGGAAATTGCCACAGCAACATTGGGAAAGGAATCTTACTGGAAAATTATACAGGGGATATTAATTGTCATTGCTTGCCTAATTGGAATATGGGGATTATGTAAATTGTGCAAAAGAATGCAATCAGAAAAGTCAAAGAATAATCAGAGGAGAGAAGAAAAGAAAAGGGAAAAATTGTTTAGGGAAAATTCGAGAAGGGAACAAGGATTTGAAGAGACTGAAATGACAGAATTTTAGCCAATGGTATAAAAGAAATTGCGAGTGATAGTTTAGTGTGATAACATATTTAGTCATCGGAGGAAGGATTGCTGAAGCAGGTGATTTAATAAAATGTTTAATAAGTATTCATTTATTCTAAGTAATAGATTTGCGTAGAAAATGTACTAAAAGGGAGAAACATAATGCGCGCATTTGAAAATGTGTCCACATGAGTGGCCGCCAATGTTCATGAAGGCTTATTAATATGAAATATGGAGCTTTTGTTTGATTAATGTAGTAATACATCATCTTGAGGGTTATGTATTATGTATTAGCTATGTTAATTGTAGGCCTTAACTTAGCGGAGGACCAGTTACATGACCTCTTGTCAAGCTGTGTTTCTAAACCGACTAATAAAATGTTTGCTTAAAGAATTAAATTGTGATTTTCCACTATGCTGTTTAAATGTGCTCGAAGCTAAAAGTATTTTCTCTTGAGAACCACTTGCTAGAAGATGCTGTTCTTGCTAAATGTAACATTATGAATGTAATGTGTGTAGGACTGACTTTCTCAGGAGGAGAATAATGGAGCCACTGACTGGAGTATAAGCTGCAACAGTATTGTTCCCTGACAAGCCGGATGTTGAGGACATTATAAGGGAAGCCAATCAGTGACATTTGAACTGAGTACTAATAGAAAGTATAGATTTTATGTTTTTGTTTTATTGGACAAAGTGTGAACATGCGATCCCTTGACCAATGGGGATTTGGGAAGTAGTTTTAGGAAATCTAACTTACCTGGACTGCACTGATGGAAGACAGCCATTTGCTCATTTTCTTTCTCGCCAAAAGGCCATTACTTTACTGAGCGTCTTGACAAGAGATGTGCTTAATGTTTATTGCTTAAAGACTTTGGCCCTCATTACAACCCTGGCGGTAAATCCCGCTGTCTGCTGTGCAGAAGACCGCCAACATACCGCTGCGGCCGCGGAATTCTGCTACAGGTGTTACGACCCACAGCTCGGAATCTGCCACAATACAGACACCCACACAAGTCTGCCACACCAAAGGTCAGTGATAAACTAGCGATACCAAAACTGACACCATCACGCCAACAGGAATACGCCCACACTATCACGACCCATGAATCAACACAGCGGTCATTCAACTGCGGTAATCCATTGGCGGTTACGCACTGCCGCGCTCAAAATACACACACACTTACAAAACACAACCACATTGGACAAATTGAAATACACACACCTGATACACAAACACACACGCCACACCCACACACCCAATCCAATATAAAGCACACACCCACATCACCCACAAACACTTACTACCAAAATTTTGAAAGAAGGCCAGAGAGAGAGACTACCTAAAACAACACCAGCATCCACAGATACACAACACCATCACCTACACAACATCCACACACCTCAAACAACACACACCAACACATCCCCTCACACATCACAACAGACACCACCTCATACATTACCCACACCATATCATGGCACCTCAAAGACATCTCAGGTTCTCTGAGGAGGAGCTGTAGGAGGCTGGACTGGCTTGTAGTGAGTACCTAGGGGTACTTGCACCTTGCACCAGGCCCAGTTATCCCTTATTAGTGTATAGGGTGTCTAGCAGCTTAGGCTGATAGATAATGGTAGCTTAGCAGAGCAGCTTAGGCTGAACTAGGAGACGTGTGAAGCTACTACAGTACCACCTAGTGTCATATGCACAATATCATAAGAAAACACAATACACAGTTATACTAAAAATAAAGGTACTTTATTTTTATGACAATATGCCAAAGTATCTTAGAGTGTACCCTCAGTGAGAGGATAGGAAATATACACAAGCTATATATACACAATAGCAAAAATATGCAGTATAGTCTTAGAAAACAGTGCAAACAATGTATAGTTACAATAGGATGCAATGGGGAAACATAGGGATAGGGGCAACACAAACCATATACTCCAAAAGTGGAATGCGAACCACGAATGGACCCCAAACCTATGTGACCTTGTAGAGGGTCGCTGGGACTATTAGAAAATAGTGAGAGTTAGAAAAATAACCCTCCCCAAGACCCTGAAAAGTGAGTGCAAAGTGCACTAAAGTTCCCCTAAGGACAAAGAAGTCGTGTTAGAGGAATAATGCAGGAAAGACACAAACCAACAATGCAACAACTGTGGATTTCCAATTTAGGGTACCTGTGGAACAAGGGGACCAAGTCCAAAAGTCACAAGCAAGTCGGAGATGGGCAGATGCCCAGAAAATGCCAGCGGCGGGTGCAAAGAAGCTTCTACTGGACAGAAGAAGCTGAGGTTTCTGCAGGAACGAAAAGGGCTAGAGACTTCCCCTTTGGTGGACGGATCCCTCTCGCCGTGGAGAGTCGTGCAGAAGTGTTTTCCCGCCGAAAGAACGCCAACAAGCCTTGCTAGCTGCAAATCGTGCGGTTAGCGTATTTGGACGCTGCTGAGGCCCAGGAGGGACCAGGAGGTCGCAAATTGGACCAGCAGAGAGAGGGGACGTCGAGCAAGACAAGGAGCCCTCTCTGAAGCCAGTAGCACCCGGAGAAGTGCCAGGAACAGGCACTACGAGGATGCGTGAAACGGTGCTCGCCGAAGTTGCACAAAGGAGTCCCACGTCGCCGGAGACCAACTTAGAAAGTCGTGCAATGCAGGTTAGAGTGCCGTGGACCAAGGCTTGGCTGTGCACAAAGGATTTCCGCCGGAAGTGCACAGGGGCCGGAGTAGCTGCAAAAGTCGCGGTTCCCAGCAATGCAGCCCAGCGAGGTGAGGCAAGGACTTACCTCCACCAAACTTGGACTGAAGAGTCACTGGACTGTGGGGGTCACTTGGACAGAGTCGCTGGATTCGAGGGACCTCGCTCGTCGTGCTGAGAGGAGACCCAAGGGACCGGTAATGCAGCTTTTTGGTGCCTGCGGTTGCAGGGGGAAGATTCCGTCGACCCACGGGAGATTTCTTCGGAGCTTCTGGCGCAGAGAGGAGGCAGATTACCCCCACAGCATGCACAAGCAGGAAAACAGTTGAGAAGGCGGCAGGATCAGCGTTACAGAGTTGCAGTAGTCGTCTTTGCTACTATGTTGCAGGTTTGCAGGCTTCCAGCGCGGTCAGCAGTCGATTCCTTGGCAGAAGGTGAAGAGAGAGATGCAGAGGAACTCGGATGAGCTCTTGCATTCGTTATCTAAAGTTTCCCCAGAGACAGAGACCCTAAATAGCCAGAAAAGAGGGTTTGGCTACCTAGGAGAGAGGATAGGCTACTAACACCTGAAGGAGCCTATCAGAAGGAGTCTCTGACGTCACCTGGTGGCACTGGCCACTCAGAGCAGTCCAGTGTGCCAGCAGCACCTCTGTTTCCAAGATGGCAGAGGTCTGGAGCACACTGGAGGAGCTCTGGACACCTCCCAGGGGAGGTGCAGGTCAGGGGAGTGGTCACTCCCCTTTCCTTTGTCCAGTTTCGCGCCAGAGCAGGGCTAAGGGGTCCCCTGAACCGGTGTAGACTGGCTTATGCAGAATTGGGCACATCTGTGCCCAACAAAGCATTTCCAGAGGCTGGGGGAGGCTACTCCTCCCCTGCCTTCACACCATTTTCCAAAGGGAGAGGGTGTCACACCCTCTCTCAGAGGAAGTTCTTTGTTCTGCCATCCTGGGCCAGGCCTGGCTGGACCCCAGGAGGGCAGATGCCTGTCTGAGGGGTTGGCAGCAGCAGCAGCTGCAGTGAAACCCCAGGAAGGGCAGTTTGGCAGTACCAGGGTCTGTGCTACAGACCACTGGGATCATGGGATTGTGCCAACTATGCCAGGATGGCATAGAGGGGGCAATTCCATGATCATAGACATGTTACATGGCCATATTCGGAGTTACCATTGTGAAGCTACATATAGGTAGTGACCTATATGTAGTGCACGCGTGTAATGGTGTCCCCGCACTCACAAAGTTCAGGGAATTGGCTCTGAACAATGTGGGGGCACCTTGGCTAGTGCCAGGGTGCCCTCACACTAAGTAACTTTGCACCTAACCTTTACCAGGTAAAGGTTAGACATATAGGTGACTTATAGGTTACTTAAGTGTAGTGTAAAATGGCTGTGAAATAACGTGGACGTTATTTCACTCAGGCTGCAGTGGCAGGCCTGTGTAAGATTTGTCAGAGCTCCCTATGGGTGGCAAAAGAAATGCTGCAGCCCATAGGGATCTCCTGGAACCCCAATACCCTGGGTACCTCAGTACCATATACTAGGGAATTATAAGGGTGTTCCAGTAAGCCAATGTAAATTGGTAAACTTGGTCACTAGCCTGTTAGTGACAATTTGAATGAAATGAGAGAGCATAACCACTGAGGTTCTGGTTAGCAGAGCCTCAGTGAGACAGTTAGGCACCACACAGGGAACACATACATATAGGCCACAACCTTATGAGCACTGGGGTCCTGACTAGCAGGGTCCCAGTGACATATAACAAATATACTGAAAACATAGGGTTTTCACTATGAGCACTGGGCCCTGGCTAGCAGGATCCCAGTGAGACAGTGAAAACACCCTGACATACACTCACAAACAGGCCAAAAGTGGGGGTAACAAGGCTAGAAAGAGGCTACTTTCTCACAGGAGCTCAGGGTCATGGTGGAGGAAATCATCAAGGTAGAGCCACAGCTATTCGGATCACAGGTGCAGCAGACATCCATTGCAAGGAAGATGGAGCTATGGCGCAGAATTGTCGACAGGATCAACGCAGGGGGACAGCATCCAAGAACACGGGATAACATCAGGAAGAGGTGGAACGACCTGTGGGGGAAGGTACGTTCCGTGGTATCCAGACACCAGATTGCTGTACAGAGGACTGGCATTGGCCACCCACCTCCACCCCCACAACTAACAACATGGGAGGAACAAGTCTTGGCAATACTGCATCCTGAGGGCCTCGCAGGAGTAGCAGGAGGACTGGACTCTGGTAAGGCAAATCTTTACTACTTTATCCTCCACACCCCACCTGCATGCCATCACATACCGCCACCCTTACCCTCACGCCCATCACCCCAACAACCAACAGGTACCCCACTAACACAACCCACACATCCCAAAACCAAGCCCTGCATGTAACACCAATGCATGGACACCCATCACCAAAGCATGTCCAGTACAGAGATGCACTCATGCCCCAAAATCACCAATCACACATGGCCCGAGCCAATAATGCAAGCACAGGAGTAGAGGGTCACTCACCCATTGCACAAGATGGCACACACACATACAATAGCTATCCATTTACACCCCAACAGGACTCATACCCAACGTCACCGGACAGGATGTGCCAGACATATCCAGTCCCCGACAGAAGAGACCCACAGTGATGACAGCAGCTCTGCACGCCTGGATCAAGATGACCAGCCCGGCCCATCAGGGACCTCGGGACAGTCAGTTCCCCTGATACAGTCCCAACCCACCACAGAGCCTCCCCCCTCAGGAAACACCAGCACAGCACCAACCCAGCGGGCCCATTCCTCTGTCCCCAGGACACGTCAATCAGCAGTGTGTCCACCACTACAGGGAACCCAGGCAAACTCACTAACACAGGACGATCAGGGACCTGGGGGCAGTGGCAGTGGGCACACGGTTCAGGGGACAGAGGCACAGGATAACAGGGAAGCTGGGAGGAATGCAATGCTACAAGGGGAGGACAGGCCCAGAGAACCGACACTCCCTGAGGCACTCTCCAACATCATGGGAGCTTACCACCATTCCCAGGAGACCATGGGCACGTTACTGGCCAAGTTTCAGGAGACCCAGCGGTTGCAGGAGGAACACTACCTGGGGATCAGGGAGGACTTGAAGTCCATCTACACCACCCTGGTCACCATTGCAGGGGTGCTGGCAGACCTTCTCAACACCAGGAGGGACACCGTGGCACACCAACGGGCACCTGACACTACCCTGGACGATGAACAACCCTCCACCTCAGCCGGCACTAGTGGACAGGAGGCACCGCCACAGGAACAACAGGCCACCAGCACCCCACCCCCTGCAGATGGAGAACCACCCCGCAAACGGTCCCTGAGATCCAGAAACAAGACAGAGAACATTGCCAAGACCCCCGCCACCAAATAAGACCCCCCTAAATGTCACCCTTCTGTCCCACTATGTCACCCTGTCCGTCGTTAAACTGCCATTGCTCCACTTCCTATGCCCCTTTGGTCAATGCACCTGTGAAACAAATAGACTGGACTCTGCCATGGACATACCTCCACCATCACCCCAGCCCATTTTACAACCCCCTCCACTTATTTGCGCAGAAATAAACACACTTCAATCACAAAACAATCTGGAGTCAGTCTGTGCTTTCGCAAATGTGTAATTGCAAAATCTATGGAATATAGCAATGTCAATTTACTTGTTCACATACCAATGTAACACAGCTGTAGGCCAGGAGTAAACATAGCAGAGTGCATAAAGTGGGACCCAGATCTGTGAAATGGAAAGTCAAAGTGACAAGTCAGGGTCCATACACTGAGTGAAAATGACAGACTTATGCTAGATCCAAGTATGAGATGTGGGAAGCAGTGACATCTTCTTACCTGTGTCTCCCTGGAAGTATTGCATGATGATGTTGTTTCGGTTGTCGATATCCTCTTCTTCTGCCTCCTCTTCTTCACTGTCCACAGGCTCCACAGCTGCCACAAGACCACCATCTGGCCCATCCTCCTGCAGAAAAAGGCTCCTGGCGTCGCAAAGGTAGATTGTGCACCATACAGCAGGCCACGATTATCTGGCACACCTTCTTCTGTGAATAGTATAGGGAACCACCTGTCAGCTGAAGGCACCGGAATCTGGCCTTCAGGAGGCCCAAGGTGCGCTCGATTATCCTCCTAGTTCGCCCATGTGCCTCATTGTAGCGTTCCTCTGCCCTTGTCCTGGGATTCCTCACTGGGGTCAGTAGCCATGACAGGTTGGGGTAACCAGAGTCACCTGCAAATGTCGAGCAACAACTGTTAGACACACACTAACCCTTGGGGACAACCCCATACCCAGACACCTATGTCAACTGTATTGGGATCTTGGCCTCACCTATTAGCCACACACGGTGCCTCAGGAGTTGCCCCATCACATAAGGGATGCTGCTATTTCTCAAAATGTAAGCTTCATGCACAGAGCCAGGATACTTGGCATTCACATGGGAGATGTACTGGTCTGCTAAACACACCATCTGCACATTCATCGAATGGTAGCTTTTCTGGTTTCTGTCCACCTGTTCATTCCTGCGGGGGGGGACAAATGCCACATGTGTACCATCAATGGCACCAATAATGTTGTGGATATGTCCCAGGGCATAGATGTCACCTTTCACTGTGGGCAAATCCTCCACCTGATGGAAAATGATGTAGCTGAGCATGTGTTTCAGCAGGGCAGATAACACTCTGGACAACACGTTAGAGAACATTGGTTGGGACATCCCTGATGCCATGGCCACTGTTGTTGGAAAAGACCCACTGGCCAGGAAATGGAGTACAGACAGGACCTGCACTAGAGGGGGTATCCCCGTGGGATGGCAGATAGCTGACATCAGGTCGGGCTCCAACTGGGCACACAGTTCCAGGATTGTTACACGATCAAGTCTGTATGTGATTATGATGTGTCTCTCTTCCATTGTCGACAGGTCCACCAGGGGTCTGTACACTGGAGGATGCCGCCATCTCATCACCTGCCCCAGCAGACGTGCCCTATGGAGGAGAACAGCGAGCAGAGAGTCATCCAACACTGAGGTATCACAATGTGTTATTTGCTAAAACGTTATTAATCTGCAATGTGCCGGTATCTGTCTGTATTCCCGGCCTAGATAGGTGTGACGCAGTTTTTATCCATCCCATATGGCCCCCTGAAATGGCAGGTGCCTGACCAGTAAGGTGGGACAAGGGGATATGAGGTAACTGGGCTGGCGTTGTACACCGTCGCAGTGGGCGGTCGAAGACCATGGCGCAATTCTGCATTGGTTAACATTGGGCCCTATGGGTCCCAGGAGCCAATTACGATGTAATTGTCATTTTCTGTCTGTTCACTCACTTGATACCTGACCTTCAACAGGAGAGGACCTACACTGCAAGTGCTGCTGTGACCTGTGTCTGGAAGTGACAATGGCTACAGTGTCTGGGGAAAGGGCCCCTGCCTTCACTTCAGAGGAGTTGGAGAAACTAGTGGATGGGGTCCTCCCCAAGTACACGCAACTGTACGGTCCTCCAAACAGGTGAGTACACTGTGAGCATGCTGCATGGGCAATACCTACTTTGAGTGGTGTGGATGGAAGATACATGGGGGGGGTTGAGGGCTGCATGTGAGGCCTGCATGTTCGGATGGTGAGTGTATGTGCGTCAGGGCATGGGTGGGAACTGGTGGACAATGAGTATGACGGTCCGTACAGGTGAGTAATTTCCTTTCCCCCGTACCATTCCTCTAGGTCAGCGCCCACCAGAAGAAGAGTATTTGGCGTGCAATCACCAAGGACGTCCGGATCCTCGGGGTCTACCACAGACGGAGCACCCACTGCCGTAAAAAATGTGTGGACCTGTGTCACTGGAGCAAGAAGACGGCGGGGGCCCAGCTGTGGATGGCCTCCCAAAATGGAAGGGGTGCCCATCGCACCATGACCCCCCTGATGTCCCAGATCCTGGCGGTGACGTATCAGGAGTTGGATGGACGCTTGAGGGCATCACAGGAGCCACAGGGGGTGACTACACTCTCATTCAGCTGACTCTGTGTGCATTACGAGGTGTCTGAGTGGGGGAGGTGGGCAGTGGGTTCCCCTAGGCCAGGGCAAACTTGGTAGGCAAGGTCCCTTGTGAGGCAGGCTATGTGGCACCCCAACCCCACTAGTGGTAAGAGCCATCTACACCTAGTCAGGCTCCTGTGACTTCCAGGTGTGCAGCAATTGGACTTAGGCCTCGTACCCCATGGTCAGGTGAATTTTCTAGGAACTGTTAGTGCATGGCGTAGTGCAGAGGGCTGCTCCCTGTGTGTTGTGTCCGCCAACGGTAGTGGTGTTGCATACACTGAACATGTTTTTCTTCTGTCTTCCCCCGCCTTTTTGTGGTCTCCCTGTTCTTGTGTACAATAGCATCATCAGGTGGAGGAGCATTGGCACCAGAGCAGGAGGGAGCTGCAACCCACTTGGACCTGGAGGGTGAAGCAACGGAGTCTGAAGCCACCAGTGGGACGGAGGGCGAGGGGAGCTCCACGGCGGAGACAGGAGCAGACACCAGTGACAGCGACTCCTCCTCTGATGGGAGCTCCCTTGCAGTGGCGGGCACCTCTGTGCCCACCGCATCAACAGGTACAGCCGCCACCCCTCCTACCAGAACCGCCCTCCCAGCAGCCCCTCAGCGTGTGTCCCGTGCCCGCTCACCCAGGAGGGTGGACATCGACTTCGCCCCAGGCACCTCAGGCCCTGCCCCAGTCAGCCCTGCTGCCCTCAGTGAGGAGGCTATTGACCTCCTGAGATCCCTCACTTTCGGGCAATCTACCATTTTGAATGCCATCCAGGGTGTTGAGAGACATTTGCAAAAAAAACCTGGAGGGCATTCATTCTGGTCAGGCGGCCCAACAGAGAGCATTTCAGGCTCTGGCCTCAGCACTGATGGCAGCCATTGTCCCTGTGTCCAGCCTCCCCCCTCCAACTTCCTCCACCCAGACCCAATCCCCTGTACCTCAGCATATCCCAAGCACACCATCAGATCAGCATGCACACACATCAACACACAAGAGTGGACATGGCAAACATAAGCACCACACATCCCACTGTCACTCACACAAGCACCATACCCATGCAGACACAGCAAGATCCACTGCCTCCACTGTGTCCCCCTCCTCCACGACCTCCTCCTCCCTCCCTGTCTCGTCTCCACTCACACCTGTATGCACTACATCCTCAGCCACTACCTCCATCACCAGCACGCCCATCACCACACACCGCTCACGTGCAATTCACACGTCCCCAGTGTCCTCTCCCAGAGTGTCTGTGAGCCCTCCTCCCAAAGTACACAAACGCAGGCACACACCCACCCAACCTCCACTCCCAAACTCCCTCCATCTTCCCATCCCAGTGTGTCTGAAAAACTTTTCCTCGCTAACATTGACCTCTTCCCTTCACCTCCCCCCCCGTCCTGCCCCTAGGGCCAGGCTTTCCAGGTCCCAGCCCAGCACCTCAGCCACCAAATACCCAGGCACAGTGGTGCCAGCAACTGCGGGCTCATCGAGTGCGCCACCCATCAAGGGTGACAGTGTGCCACGTAGTGAGGGCAAGGACATTCCGCCACCTGCCAAGGTGAAAAAGGTGCCCACATCCCAGAGGGAGAAGCCGAAACTACCAGCCACCAAGGGCTCGGCAAAAACAAAAGGGGATAGTGGCAAGACAACTGCAGCACCATCAAAGGTGGGGAAGGGCCAAAAGCAGAAGAGCAGGTCAGGAGAGGGCATAGTGGCACCGACTGAGGGACCAGTGTCACATCTTCTGTCCATGACCACACCAACCTGTACGGCGGTGAACACCGCTAGCTGCCCCGCAACCACAACCGCCACCTGCACTGCCACCTGTACCGCCACCTGGGCCGCCACCTGCGCCGCCGCCTGCACCGCCACCGGCACGTCTACAGCCTCAGCGACAGTCCCCAGCCTCTTCCCCAGTGGGCAGCCATCCGATACTGCAAGAGACGTCCTGCTGTGTCCCTCAGTAGGTGCTGACCCATGCACCGGCACCAGCGCCGCCGCCACATATACTGCCGCAAGCACCGCCACCGGCCCCCGACGTACTCGAACAGTGGCACCCCCGCTGACATGGCTACCATCCGCAGTGGTCAGTCGTCCGAGGCTGGATGAGAGTTCCTGGACCCTGGGCAGCTTCCATGAGGCATTGTAGTGAATCCTAGTTTGTTTTAACGGGATAACAGGAGTTAGCTTAGCCGTAGGCTTGTAAACTCGTGCCCCCGTCACCTAGTGACTTTTAACCTACTTAGCTTGCTCTGTCTTAGTCCATTTAATTATTTATTTCCTTTAAGATGGCGGCCTTGTTTATAGTTAGGCCACTTGTTATGAGTCTTATTATCAGTGTCACTGCGCCAAGGTGTCAAGATCAAGCACGAAAGACAAACAAACAGTAGGTGTTCACGCTTAGGGATTTTCCCTCTCTATACTTTCGAGGGATTGTTGATATTAATTGCCGTCCCAAGCATGTCTGTTATCTATTGTTTTGAATTACACCTACGTCAGGGGACCTTGTAGATCTGTATAAATACATCACACTTTAGACAGATAATCAGAGGGATTCCGACCAGAGGGCATCGCCACCATCGCTGATACCGATGCTGCAGTCATCTTGACGCTGACCCAGTCTTCGTGTCCCTGCGGAGACTGAGATAGAGACCTCATTCCAAGGTAACGAGGGTTGGGGGCTCCTCTCATGGACACGGCTTTGGCAGATTAGGTTTAGCAAACCCAGCTCTCCTTTAGGTAGGAGGTTAGGCCTATTCTCATTAGGGTATTAGGGCATATTCCATCTTATACATACATATATATTTCTTTCATATATTGTAAAATGGTGGGGGTCTTCATAACAATGACTCTCTTCTTCACAATACTGTTGCTTGGTATATTCATTATCCTAATCATTGCAGTTCATGCAACTTATCGCAAATTGCAGTTATGTTAAATAAAACTTCACTGCATCTGTGTTATTGCCTTTGTTTGTATGAGACATAATATATCTGTGAGAAAAGGGTAATTTCCGTTTAACCACGACAACCCTGAGATATCTTACTTTTAGTCCATGCGTAAGCGACTGCTACAAAGCACCTTTTACTATTGTGTTTCTGGTGAGGTACTGCTAGTTAGCCGGTAAGGTTTGGACAACAGTTACAACTAGTTGTAGGAAAAGACTTAGGGGGTCATTCTGACCCTAGCGTCATCGACCGCCAGGGTCGACGACCACGGAAGCACCGCCAACAGGCTGGCGGTGCTTCCAGGGCCATTCTGACCGTGGCGGTAAAGCCACGGTCAGAAAAGGGGAACCAGCGGTTTCCCAGCCGGATTTCCCCTGGCCCAGAGAATCCTCCATGGCGGCGCTGCTTGCAGCGCCGCCATGGGGATTCCGACCCCCTTCCCACCAGCCTGTTTCTGGCGGTTTACACCGCCAGAAACCAGATGGCGGGAACGGGTGTCATGGGGCCCCTGGGGGCCCCTGCACTGCCCATGCCACTGGCATGGGCAGTGCAGGGGCCCCCTAACAGGGCCCCATAAAGATTTTCACTGTCTGCTTTGCAGACAGCGAAAATCGCGACGGGTGCAACTGCACCCGTCGCACCCCTGCAACTCTGCCGGCTCCATTCGGAGCCGGCTTCCTTGTTGCAGGGTCTTTCCCGCTGGGCCGGCGGGCGCCCTTTTGGCGGTCGCCCGCCGGCCCATCTGGAAAGTCAAAATGACCCCCACGGTCTTTCGACGGGGGTACTCGCCCGCCAAAGTTGGAATGACCCCCTTAGTCACCTACAAACGAAAGTACTGTCATCCTGAGACCAGCAGTCTTGCTCAGAGCAAGAGTCCAAACTACGACATGGCGCCACCAACGATGGTGTTTAGGCACTAATTTACGGTTACCCTGACTATCACTGTCTCACAGACAACAGGTACCCTAAGTACCATTATACGGAGACGTCCGTGGTCTTTGGGAGAATCCTCCTCAGCTGAACAGGTAACACCTAAATAAGCTGTAGGTTGTTCGAGCTCGAACTAATAAAAAGGAAAAACTTCCCCTATTTGGTGTTCCGTTTCTCTAAACAACTATGGCTAATATCATAGACATTCCTGCAAATGCTAGACATGCACTTACACAACATTTATTAGCGCATGGCCTTACAGAAGAGGGCGGGATGTTACTCTGATAATAGAGGCAACTGAAGCATACCAAACAGAAACATTTTACTGTTGGGTCACCTTTCCTGAGGCTGACCAACGAACGCATACATTTCACACATATGAAATTGCAAACGTACCTGTACGATACGAAGCATACCAGTATCATGAAATATCGCTCACATATCAAGAGCATCAGAACTGGTTTGAAGGCGCCCTACCACATGTATTACGAGTGAGGCTAGGTCCTTTAAGTAATGAGGGACCTACGTGGCCTATGTTTCCCACATATACACCTCACCCAGGCATACAGACAATGCCGATTGCAGAATTACGAGTATTATATAATGAATTAGTGGCATTATATAGACGATTGGTTCAGTTCGTAATGCGGACATTGAACACTACACCAGCGCGTCCAGCACCGCCAGTAGCTGGTGGTTATCAATTGGCTACTGGATTAATCCACAAACAGTGCATACTATTATGGGTAAAGTGCCCACGGAACAGTAAAAGATACAGTTCTGGATTGCCCAGAAAACAAATCAGCTGGAAGCTGTATTCCCCCATACGGGGCTGCAGGAAAAACATAGACTGCTCACTATGTGCTTGCCGTTTGGGATGGTTCCCTCGGTGGATGACTGTGCCATATGAGGTACAGTCTTCGCTGCCGTTTATACTACCACACATGGTACCCCGACACTTGCCAATTTACCGGAAGTGTTAAAACAAATACAAAATGAACATGGGGCTGCACCGGCCCTGGATCTGGGGATGAAATTGATGCGTAACTTTGATGCCGTCTCCTCGATAATACTGAGTAATATTAAAGGGGAAGCGGTAGCACTGGCAATACGCCAGCGTCTCCGGGAAACTCCAAATCTGGAATAAGAGAGACAGCTACAGAAAATAATTTCCGATACCTATACTAGTATAGGACGGGATAGTTTGGGAGCCAAACCTAAAAAATTTGAATTACCATGTACCACCCATAAGGAAGGTACAAAGCAGGCACAAGAGGGCTCTAAAAAGCGCTGGGACAAACAAAAAGATTTCAAGGAAAGGAGAAATAAGAGAGGTGATTCTCCACATCCGGAGTACTCCGAAAGGAGGTATAATCTCAGAAATAGGGAAAACATTAGAACTCCAGACAGATATACTGATTCACGTCCTTCTCGTTCCTTTCAGGACGCACCGGATAAACGTAGCGAGAGAGGGGGCTGTCAAGATCGACGCCCGGAATACACGAAAGAAAAGAAAGACTCGCCACAGTCTACCATTAAAAAAGAAGAAAATACTCCTCAGCAAAAGCCACAGTTTAAAAAGAAGAAAGTGGCAGCACTGACAGTTAAAAATGCCAGTAGTATTGAGAACACTGTTGAGGAACAAGAAGTGGGCTGTGACTCTGTTGGACAGCGCGGCAGAGGTCATGATATGTCGCCAGAGTCTGAAAGATCATCTGGATGCGACAGCAACTAGTGATTACATCGCAGTTGAGACGGCGGATGGCCGCGTTCTCCCACCCGATAGGGTTTATGATTTAACAATTCAGATAGAGGGAGACGTGGAACAAATTATTAGTGTAATATTTTGGGATGAACTTACTAGTGATATACTATTGGCCGAGAGAGACTGGCCCCCTGAACACGTCCGCAAGCTCCCACATGGGGAAGATGTCATTTTGCCTTCTTTCTCCGATCTTGTTCCAGAGGCAGATAAAAAAGCCTATGCTGTTGAATGGGCTTTAGCGCAGGCACCTGCATTATACCGTAATCATGTAGGTTGGGACAAGGACTCGCCTTGTCATGTTATTCCAGTTAGGTCTACACCCCACCCGCAACCACAATACCCTGTTAAGCATGAAGCAAAAGCTCCAGTGACAGAGATACTGTCACAATTTGAGTATCAGGGAGTGATTGAGCCCTATACATCGGCAATGAATAATCCATTATTTCCCGTTGCAAAACCAGATCATTCATATAGAATAGTGGTTGATTATAGACACTTAAATAGTCATACTCGCACATATGCTATACAAAATTCACACAGCACAGCACTGATAAACAACATAGTGCGTAAAAAATATAAAACTACATTGGATATATCTAATGGGTTTTTCTGCCAGAATTTAGCACATGAAAGTAGGGACCTAAGTGCATTTACATTTGGCTCTCAGAACGCTTTTGTCGTTTACCTCAAGGCTATAAAAATAGCCGAGGACTATTTTCAGCCCGTGTGACATAAATTTTGCACGAGCTTGATTCCGATGCATTGTCCTATGTGGATGATATCTATCTCACTGACGACGCCCTCAACATTCATCTTGCGAGGGTCGATCGGATCATTTTGGGATTTGCAGACCTCGGTTATAAATGTAATTTTAGGAAAAGCAAGATAGCTTTTCTTAGTGTATTGTTCCTGGGATATGAGCTATCAAACGAGGGGAAGAGCCTGGCCCCGCACTTCCTAGAAAAGTGTGCTCAACTACAGCCTCCGAACACACTTAAGAAATTACAGTCATTACTGGGTGTCTTTAATTTTGGCAGAACATACATTCCAGATTATGCAGAACGCATCAAACCACTTTATGACTTAATTAAGCCCAATTTTTCTAGCAGACGATGGACGGTTGAACACACACACATCCTTAGAGACATACAACGGGATATGCTAGAAGCTAGACACTTATACACATGTGACAATAAAACTAATTTGGTCATCAGAATAGTTGCTGGTGCCCTTGGATTTACTTATGTCACCTTTAAAGGGTGACACAGTGCCGATAGCATATAAATCACACTTATACTCAAATGCTGAAAAACGTATTGCACCTACAGAAAAGATTCTGACAGCAGTTCAGATGGCCTTCATAAAGGAGAGGCCACTTGTCCAGGGGAAACGCATTATTGTTGTCTCCCCGGTGCCGCCTTAGAGGCTGTCACTAAAGCGAGCGTTCCAAATGCTAAGGCATTACATCCACGCTGGAATCAATGGGCAATGTCTCTGACCGCCACTGATGTTGATTATGTGTTTGACCCAAGACTTCAGACACAAGAGTTTCTCCAGTATGAACAGGAGTACCCCGCTCCTCTACATATCTTGCCAATAGACAGTTATAGTACCATCATTTATACTGACGGGTCGGCACAACCAGCTGTGGGTACTAAACATCAATACTCAGCAGCTTGCGCAGCCGTGTGCGGGATAATGGAAGACGGAGTTTTCTATTCTCACAATACCTACACGCAGACCTTAGGGGACTGCACAGCCCAGTTGGACGAGCTTAAGGCTCTTCTTCTAGCGCTCGAACATACTGAGCCAGGAATCCAGACTTTGATCGTCTGTGATTCATATTACTGCGTCCAGTCATACAATGATTATCTCAATCATTGGAAACTGAACGGGTTTAGAGATTCTAAAGGGAACACCATTAAACACAAAATATTGTGGGGAAGGGTCGCTGATCTTAAGGATAAGCTGCCATGTGTCCATGTAGTTCATACATTAGGACACCAACGTGTGGGAATACAGGTTGCCGACAATACTTTGGCTGATGAAGCAGCCAAAGCATCACTAGCTACGGCTACTGTGGCTGCGGTGACATGTTCTCGGACGAGGTTGGATAATCAAATACTGATTGCCGTTAAAGCTTCGGCTGCAGGCAAGACCCTTCCGAAAGGATACCCTACGAACTATACATACCATATCAGTGCACAGAATGTTGCTTATGCAACGATTCCTGGGGTAGGTGATCGAGTAATCCCCAATGAGTACCAGAGATTAGAGCTGATTACAGCAGCACACGAGGGTGTCGCTTCTGCACATGCTGGTATACAGGCCACTATAACAATTCTACAACAATGATACTGGTGGCCTGGTCTATGCAGACAGACTAAACAGTATGTCCTTTGCTGTGACATTTGTCAGCAGATTAAGGGCTCGAATATCAAACGCCCTCCGCAGACATCCCTCTTAGTGTCAGACAAGCCACTCCAATGTGTGTACCTGGACCATTGTGGTCCCTTACAGCCTGATGGTGCATACAAATACATTTTAGTGGCTGTGGATTCCTGTTCTAGATTCCTGTGGGTATGGCCACAGCGGTCGGCTGACGCCAGGACTGTTATAAAAGATTTGCTGATCTTTATCTGTACATATGCGGTTGCAGCATTCCATTCGGACCAGGGCCCTGCATTTGCCTCTAAAGCTTTCAGGGACACCATGAGAACAATGGGTGTTGAACTCCATTACTCCTCACCATACCATCCCGAGGAAAATTTGGTCGTGGAGAGGCAGAATCGTGATCTAAAGCAGTCCTTAACAGCTCGAGTATTAGGTT
Source organism: Pleurodeles waltl (assembly GCF_031143425.1). NCBI lineage: Eukaryota > Metazoa > Chordata > Amphibia > Caudata > Salamandridae > Pleurodeles > Pleurodeles waltl. The sequence goes on from NC_090446.1 coordinate 148,654,823, forward strand.
CAGGCCGCAGTTGGTTACATCACCTATACGGGGTCCAGAGAGCACTGAATAATCTGCCAAGACGGTCCTTGGGGGGAAAGTCTCCATATGAGGTTCTCTTTGGGATACCCATGTATGTCCCCGATCTTGATGCCCCTGGTATGGTGGCAGCAGAAACACCATTTGACATAAAAGAACGTCTCACTGTTTTACAGGAGCTTCAACAATTTCATGATGATAAATCATCTGCAAGTGCTGCCACTTTAGGAATAAGGGAATTGGCGAAAACTTCGACTGGCTGGATTCCTAACGTTGGGGATCTGGTTCGTGAGAAGATCGCTGTGAAAAAAGAGTTCGGTCCATCATACAGAGCACCTGTACCGGTCTTGGGAATAAAAGGCACCAGGACTGTCAACCTTCCACCATTGTCTGGTTCTAAATCGAATAGATTCATCTCCATTGATGACATCAAATTACACCATGTGGCCGATTCTTCACAGTAGACCAGGAGGTCCCTTGGGTGGTTCCCGATCCCCTCTTACTACCCAACAGGACATCCATCTACATAGTAGGATGAACATCTCTGCTACTGACTATGCAACTATGTTCACTGCTGTTCCAGACACTTCCTCGACCATGGGGAGGGCGGAACAGGAACTTTTGTTAGTTCCAGTCACTACTTCAGTGGCCACTCCGCTTCAAGATTTGGTTGTATTTTACACGAATACTTCCACGACTAATGATGTTGTCTATCAAGACCCTCCACGAGCGGTGGATCAGAATGCAGCAGGTCCTGTGTTTGCAGAGACTTCCTCTGGCTATTTCGTAGACATTGATGATTTTTCTTCGGATTCATCCTCAACTGAGACTTACAAACTTTTGAGAAGTAGCAAACTGTATCAATGGCTTAAAAAGAACTATTTGATCTACCCATGGAACTATCTATGGTTCTGTTTGACATTTATTGCACTATTTTTATAGATTGGTTTTGTGGCTGTTTTCTTTTTGCTGATTAATGGTCACTATATTGCTGATCGCTCCTCTGTGGAGCCTGTTGATGAAATTTTAACACCACATTATTCTTCCCATAAGGTCTGACGAGATTTGTCCCATGTAAATATTACTGCTATACCAATTTCTGATGGGATTGTGTGGGACAAAGTTGCATTTGATATATATAGGCCTACTAAGATTATTCAGATACCATATGTGTTCAAAATTTCAATGCCTGATGTTATTACACCTAATGTTGTCTCTGATGATTGGGATGTCCAAACAGTTTATTCCATGCTAACTGAAATGAAGGACTATTCCACTTTTGGAAGTGATGATGTATATCATTATACAATGAATTATGGGGAATTGTTCTGCTATAACAATTGGGGACATCACTACATACACTGTGCAACTAGATATAGGCTTCTCTTGAACTACACACAATGGGAACACTGTTCGACACCACAGGTGGGGAGTCCAAAGTATTACAGTGACAAATATACATACTTCTCTGGGCATGATACAAAGAAAGCAGAATCGTATTATTTTAAAATACCTCCAGCACCAATTAGAAAACATTTGCTAACAGATACGAAACTGATTTATTCAGATCCCTTTGTTTCCCGGCTCTCGATTGTGGGTTACGAATATTGGAAAAACACTATTGATTTGAAAAGTGCATGGGGGACACAAGATTGGCAGATAAAAGGTAGGGAGGCTTTGTTTCGAGCATGCCTGATTCCTGTACAAATGATTTTCTTAAATGACACTATTGAGCAGACATCATGTCTAGGGTTAGCAAAAATTAAAGATCTGAATACACCCAGTATCCCTACTCCGACAAAATTTAGAGATTGCCAACACTTTCTTAATGTCTCAGAAGACAGGCTAGATGCCATGGTTAAGTCTGGTGCCTATAATTCTTCACTTTCCCGTCCCGGTGGGTGGTTGGTATGGCCCACCGACACTGAAGAGTGTCAAAAGCGTTTCTTGAACTCTTCAGGGGTTTTTTAAATTCACAGGCCTGACCCTCGCTTTTTATCAGGTCAATGTACAGGTATAATTACAACATACAGTGTGGGTAAGCTGTGCCAGCAATGGATGCAGACAAACACTTTAACAGCGGTTAAGCAACACCTGAACACTCTTTCTGGCAGTATAGATTTACAGGATTTCCTGTTAGGTCCTAGGAAACAACGCTCGAAACGGTTTTTATATGCTATGTATAATGAAATTTTGAAACTTTCCCAGATTGAGGCTGCTGCACGTTTAAGGCAACTAGATAAGGAGAATTTAGAAAAAACTTTAGCTGTTGTCGACAATGGCATGAACACGCTGTCCAACAGGATTTATTCACTATCAAATATAGTATTGTCTGCTTTTGATATCACTCAGACTGACTTGTCCCGGTTTTATCATGGGCAAACACAGCTACGTTCCATCATGCAGCTGGGTTGGACATTACAGACACTGAAAAGTGGCCACATTCCATGGAAGTACATTAATGGGAGTGAACTATTCACTGCTTTTAATTTTTCCAGGGAACAAGAGACAATGGCTAAAAGGGAGGCTCGTTTCACCCTGCTTCAAGTAGAGAAATTAGATAAGTTGCCCTTCACGGTAGCAGAGAGTCCTTCAACTATCTGGCTCTTACACAGCATTATTAATTTACCGATTTCGACCTTTCGTTTCTCGAGCTGCCTGAAACATCTTGCGGTGGGACGATATGAGCAGCTAGGAGATAGCTTTATTAAGGAAGAGTGGGAGTAACCCTTTGACTATAAATGTCTGAATGGTGAACAGGAGGTCCTTCTTAGCGGAAGTGAATGTGAGACTGCTGTTCGTCATTCTATGATATGCAAACAGGTGTCTCTTCACGGTCTTTGCAATGCAGGGGTTGCGAATTTGGCCTGTTTACTGAAGGGTACTCCCGTCCCCTTGATTCGTCCAGTGTTTCATGTACTTTCCAATGGAAGTTATGTTCTACTGAACTATGAAAGCTGTTTCGGCTTGCGACCTGGAATTGCCTACGCAATCTCAGTCATGAAGGTCGTTACGTGTTGTGGACATGTTTTGTTTCCCCCCACACGAGAGATAAAAGTATCTGAAATGTGGCCCCACATAGATACTATTAATGTGAACTATGACAAGTTGAGTAGACTAAAGGCGCTATTATTTCAGAAACAGGTCGCCTTGACATCCGCAAAAGAGACGTATGCTCTCCAGATTGCGAGATCATCAGCTGAGATACAATCCCTTTTAAATACTGATTTCCCCAAACACTTTGGAGAACTGGTATCCAGAATATTCAATGCTTCAAGCACAACTGGGATTGTTCATTTCTTTAAGGCTGTCGGGCCTGGTTTTGTGTCCATCTTCCAGACTGTCTTCGGAGTCATCCCATCAGCCATCCATTCTCTCTTTTCCAGTGTGTTTGGTGGCTTTCCAATTATTTTGGCTTTAATTGGCGGACTACTACTGCTATTTCTTCTGATTCGCGGTGGTTGTTTCTTTCCAGCAACACAGTCAACCCCACTGTGCCGTGAACGCATGGTTTGGATCTTCGGTACACCTTTGCTGGTGGAACTGGAGTTTGACTGGTCGTTGTCATTCCGGCCTCTACTCTGGTGTGTACAACCGGTCTTCCGCTGCATATGGTGTCTCTTTGAACATCTGCCTATGGTCTGTCTTGCTGTTGCACCGACATCTCCTGTGGACTGCAAACTGCTGATGTCCCCGATGAGGGTTCATTCACGATCATGCCCCTTGAGACTGAGGTTGCTCCGCGAGGCCACCCATGAGCCTTCCGTTATAAGATCTAACATGGATGAGGACACTGCAGCGAGTATCGATGCACCGGTGAGTGTGGCTCACTTCTGCTCTGTGGATCTGTTTGTCCGTCCAACAATAGATTTCACTTCAGACGATGTTGACTCGTTTTTGAGGTCCTTGACTGGTGACTTTGATGACATTCTTCAAGATCCTGCGTATAACACTTAATTTGATGAATTTGCTTACCATTTCCCGGTTCCAAAAATATGTAATTATACTAAACGTTTGCTGTACTTGTCATAGTTGATATTAACATCTCTGTATGTATTTTTAAACAAATTTGTTTTAACATATTTTTAACACACAGCAATTGTTTTATTATTAGCTACATTTATTAGCTTGTTTTTCTGTTTTGCCTTTGGCTTTTAGTTCAGAAGCAGCTTTTTTAGCGTTTTTTGGTTCCTGTACCTTCATCATACCTGTTACGGCAATGGGGAGGGTGTAGTGAATCCTAGTTTGTTTTAACGGGATAACAGGAGTTAGCTTAGCCGTAGGCTTGTAAACTCATGCCCCCGTCACCTAGTGACTTTTAACCTACTTAGCTTGCTCTGTCTTAGTCCATTTAATTATTTATTTCCTTCAAGATGGCGGCCTTGTTTATAGTTAGGCCACTTGTTATGAGTCTTATTATCAGTGTCACTGCGCCAAGGCGTCAAGATCAAGCACGAAAGACAAACAAACAGTAGGTGTTCACACTTAGGGATTTTCCCTCTCTATACTTTCGAGGGATTGTTGATATTAATTGCCGTCCCAAGCATGTCTGTTATCTATTGTTTTGAATTACACCTACGTCAGGGGACCTTGTAGATCTGTATAAATACATCACACTTTAGACAGATAATCAGAGGGATTCCGACCAGAGGGCATCGCCACCATCGCTGATACCGATGTTGCAGTCATCTTGACGCTGACCCAGTCTTCGTGTCCCTGCGGAGACTGAGTTAGAGACCTCATTCCAAGGTAACGAGGGTTGGGGGCTCCTCTCATGGACACGGCTTTGGCAGATTAGGTTTAGCAAACCCAGCTCTCCTTTAGGTAGGAGGTTAGGCCTATTCTCACTAGGGTATTAGGGCATATTCCATCTTATACATACATATATATTTCTTTCATATATTGTAAAATGGTGGGGGTCTTCATAACAATGACTCTCTTCTTCACAATACTGTTGCTTGGTATATTCATTATCCTAATCATCGCAGTTCATGCAACTTATCACAAATTGCAGTTATGTTAAATAAAAACTATTATAACTTCACTGCATCTGTGTTATTGCCTTTGTTTGTATGAGACATAATATATCTGTGAGAAAAGGGTAATTTCCGTTTAACCACGACAACCCTGAGATATCTTACTTTTAGTCCATGCGTAAGCGACTGCTACAAATCACCTTTTACTATTGTGTTTCTGGTGAGGTACTGCTAGTTAGCCGGTAAGGTTTGGACAACAGTTACAACTAGTTGTAGGAAAAGACTTAGGGGGTTATTCTAACTTTGGAGGAGTGTTAATCCGTCCCAAAAGTGACGGTAAAGTGACGGATATACCACCAGCCGTATTACGAGTTCCATAGGATATAATGGACTCGTAATACGGCTGGTGGTAAATCCGTCACTTTTCCGTCACTTTTGGGACGGATTAACACCTCCTCCAAAGTTAGAATAACCCCCTTAGTCACTTACAAACAAAAGTACTGTCATCCTGAGACCAGCAGTCTTGCTCAGAGCAAGAGTCCAAACTACGACAGCATGACTTCCATCACTGTTTGCACCTGGAGGTGGAAGGAGAAGCCGTAGTTGTGTGGGGTATGTCGCTGCCTCCATGGCGTATCATGCTACCTGTACCTTGCCAATCTCGTGGCACACACACCCAGGTGAGGGAATTGTACAGGCCACACAGCACGTGGAGCACTCTGGGCACCATGCCCCCTCCAGAACCAGTGAAGAGATACATCCAGTACCTCATCCCTTGGCAGGATGAAGCACTCTGGGCACCAGGCCCCCTCCAGAACCAGTGGAGAGATACATCCAGTACCTCAGTCCTTGGCAGGATGAAGCACTCTGGGCACCAGGCCCCCTCCAGAACCAGTGGAGAATGACATCCACTTGAGAGACTGTGGCTTTGCACTCCCCAGGATAACGCAGTGGGCAAACCACCCACTGGAGAGACTTGTGAGACTGTGGCTTTGCACTCCCCAGAATAAAGCAGGGGGCAAACCACCCACTGGAGAGACTTGAGAGACTGTGGGTTTGCACTCCCCAGAATAAAGCAGTGGGCAAAAAACCCACTGGAGAGACTTGAAAGACTGTGGCTTTGCATTCCCCAGGATAAAGCAGTGGGCAAACCACCCACTGGAGAGATTTGAAAGACTGTGGCTTTGCACTCCCCAGGATACAGCAATGGGCATGGAGCCCCCTCATGCAGCAGTGGCATTGTGCGTTCATCTGGCTGAGGTGCCCTCCCTCCCCATCCCCCTGAGCTGCCTGTATATTTTCAGTCTGATGCCCCAGCAGTGTTCTCTCCGTTTCCAGTCAGGTATCTAGTGTGGGCTTCGCCCATGCATTTTGGGACCAGTGGCCCACGGACAATGATTGGTACACTATCTGTACTTGTGTAGTTGGTGTACATATTTGTATATACTGAATTTTGATTTTTGACTATCAGATTTTTCATGATTACACTGGTTACAATCATTTCCTTTTGTCCTTGCGTTCTTCCAGAGGGTGGGGGGTTGTATATGTAATGTCGCTGCATGTATTTGTGTGTATGGTGTTGTGGGTGAGGGTGGGGGTGGGGGTATTGCGTGTGTGTCACTCTCTTTTCCCTCCCCTCTCCCCTGTGTTGTAGGTGCAGCACTCACCGTGGTCATCGACGTCATCTGTCCTGCTCCTGTTAGAGCAGGAGGAAGAGCAGCATAGGTAACACCTGTAGTTCGGGCTCCATGGCGTCCTGGTTCTTCGTTGGGTGTTGACAGGTGAGTGTTTTCCCTTCTGTGTACTGTTTCCGCCGTGCTTTTCATAGCGTTGGTTCCGCCCCGGAAAAGGTGGCGGATAGGCATGTTGAAATACCGTGCGCGGTACTTTGTCTTCCGCCTGTCTGGTGGCGGTTACCGCCGCAGTGTTTGTTTCTACCGCCGTGGCGGTCTGAGTGTTAAAGTGGCTGTCTATGTTGGTGGTTTCCGCCATGGTGGCGATTCCATTTTTTTTACCGCCGACCTGTTGGCGGTATTACCGCCACTTTAACACCGATCGCCAGGGTTGTAATGAGGGCCTTTGTGTTTTCTGAACTTTGATGCTGAATCCTGATGCCTTGCTGACCTAACTGATGTCCTGATGATGAAATCTATCTTAGCTTGCCGATTCATTTGAGGAGAGGTATATTATTACAAAGTGTTTCTTAGGACTGTTTGCTTTTTCCTTCTGGCACCAACTGCACTATTTAATAGAGCCATAGTTAGATGTTTTCCGGAATCCTTACTAATGAAAGTCTGCAATAGGGAATAACGTTTGATGTCTTTTCTTTGCTGAATCTAAATGTATGTGATGTTGTTTGCACAATTGTTCTTGTTATTAATTTGCACTGTAGCTCTAGAGTGTGTAGTGGTTCAAGCTTTGATTAGATTACGTTTCTTTTGTCGCTTTAGACAGCCAGTGATGTTTTTGTATGTTTATCATTTGATTTTGAGATTATCTTACATGACATTAGCATTGCTAATATAGGGAAATAAATATTCTAACTTTTACTAAAAGGTGTAGTTATTCATGACTGAAAGGTAATGGTGTGTGACAATTACTGATTCCAATTGATTACTAGTGCTGTTGATTGTCATTATTATTGTTACTGATAGATTATTGATCTGCCTGTACCTGAACTATGGTGGGAACATCTTAAATGCGAGTCAAAAGGTTCATCGACCTATTCTAGTCCCCTTGTACGTTTACTTATTAAGGTCAGACACCTAACATAACTTGTAGTCCTGGTTTTAGAAGCGCATTAAATAATGCTTCAAGTCCCAGAATGCTAGGGAAAAACAGGACTAGTCGAACTAGTCGCGCATGGAATTTAGACGCGTGGCAGATATTGTAATAGCAATTTAAGTGCCCCCGACAAATGAAATAAATTTTCAAATGCACAGATCCATAATCGCAGCCTTTGCTTTAAACAGCGATTTAAGGCGTCTAGTTGCTTACAAGCCCAGTCGAAACAACCCAACTAATGGTAAACAAGGTAAAACTCCCGCTCTAACATGGCCTCTATTTGTCGGTTCTTTTCACGCAAAAGTTCCTCCTGCGATCTCTATTTATGAACTACAACCGGCCAGCGTAGTCCTACTTTAGTTTCTATCTCGTGGCGTCATACTCGGCTTTTGATTTCGCGTTCTCTAAAGCTATTACACCTGTCTCTGTTCGGCTTCCGTATTGCGCGGATTTTGATTTTGTTTTAGTAGTGGAAGCTTCTTGTCGGCGTCTGGCATTACTCTTCCTGGGGGTAAGGTGAGCTGGTGTGGGAATATTACGGGATGTTTGCCTAGCGCCACTGCGAAAGGCGGCGTAGTGCCGTAGATGAATGTAGAGTAAATGCTCTAAGATGTCTTTTTATTTATTCCGTAGAAGTGGCAATTATAATAATGTTTTGGGGGATATCGGAAAACGAAAACAATTGTGTCTTTCAAGGGTTTTGATTTTGTGTTTTGTTTATAATACAGAAACTAGTGATGAGTAAAATACTTGAATAACTCTGTCAGTGATTAATTTGCCATTATGTCTTTTACTCACGGTGCCCCTCCATACATGGAACCAACCATAAGCAAATCAGTCTCGGTCATGTTACGTTGGAAAGAGTCCAGCCTGAATTTCCAGGCCACGTTCTCCCTGAAAAGAAACACAATCATCCCCAAACTATCTTCATGCTTGTGGGGTGTAATCTGCAAGGTGCAATAAGTCCTATGACACACTGAGCTATTGTTTTGATGTGTGGGCTTACCTGTTACACCTAACACATCCTAAAGAGAAGAACAAAAAGGATGATGGGTGGATTGCTTTGATATATCCCAGTCATTGGTAATTACTCCGTGTCACAATCCAGTCCATCATTTAATGTTCACTCTTGACAGGAAACAACACAAGTATTTGCATTGCAGTGGGTCTTGAGTTTGCTCGAGTTAGATCTATTATCGTTGTAAATTCCTAACTGGACTTTACTTGCCACACAAACTGAAAATAAAAAGTAAAATAGTTGACATGAGCGAGCTGATTCAAAGCGCCACCGCCGCCATGAGCATGAGCGCCAAGGAGAGACACAAAAGGAAAAAGAAGTTCGCTCATAGTCAAGGTTATCAGCAAAAATGCAATTATCCAAATAACCGGTTCGATGGCCAAGGCAGAAACAAAACTGCCCCATAGAGGGCTAAACGTAAAGCTTTTACCAACAAAAACAAAGGATTTTTGAAAGGCAAGCCAATGAACAAGTGATAGTGATGGGCGTGCGGTGGGTATGGTTAAAAGCCCAGATACATACCAACACATCGGAAAAGCAGTGCTTGCACACAGCTATGTTCAACCTAGTAAGCAAGTCACTTTTGACCTTTCTGTGAGGTGAAACACCTCATCCCCCTTTGAAGGGTATAGCAAGCAATCCCAGACAAATGTTATCATCGTTGGGCCTGATCATGGTGGTGGTGCTTGAATTTTATAGCACACTCAAATCGTTACCCAGAGAGCAACAAACAAGTGATAGTTGTAATACTTGAATTAATCTCAGTTAGTCCCTGGTTATTAGGCCAAGTCAAATAAGACAGCCCTGGGGTTGCCAGTGTTCTTTTCCAGAGAGTACCTGGCATGTAGCTTAGATTGGACGGTTTCTCTTAGAGTAGGCCCAATTCTGATTTGCATATGGCCTCTCCTTGTCTGAGGTGGCATAGTGGTAAAAAGACAGTAGACACGGGGCAGAATAATTTGCCAGTGGTAGAGAGTTTTGCAAGCGTTGTGCCTATCACATTTGTGTTTCAGTGTGATGCTTTAAGTGCAAAATCCGTTTCTTGACGTCAGCTTAATGCTTGTTGTGCTGCTTGTCTCATGCTATACATTACTAATGAGGGCCAATAAAGGAGAAACAGGTCAGTTTTGTTTTTGTGGTTGTCTAGATTGGACTTGACCAGGCAGGTTGGCCTGTTCTATTGGAGCAGAATAAAGCCTGATTTTTGATGTGGCTCCTGTTGTTTGCATGCCATTTCATGTGACACGTTCTCTCCTAGTTGCACCATCTAAATTGTCTTTAGATGGAAACTGAGTTTTTCTGACTACACAGTGTGGGTGGGTCCTGCCTTATATTTCTTTTGATAATTTATTTATAAGGTGACACGTATAGTGTAACCATCAATTACTCTTAGAGGTCGACACATCTTTGGACTCAGGAGTGAGATGGTTAACAACAATGAAATCAAATCTATACACATCACTTTTCAACGTGGTGGGATGTGTTGTGTAGCTCATTTTGAAAACCTTATAGCTTCTCAACTAGTGGAGAAAGGGTATACATTGTCATCATAGCTCCTTTTAACAACTTCCACCTTGCTGCTTCTCAAACATACTAAAAGGTAGCATCCTCTGCAGTCCCCTTAAATAGACTCCAAAGTAGAATTTCTATTCCTTGCACGGTTCCTTTCACAATCCATAGCTCATTAAAAAAACAAATAATAATGGCAAGCTTCCCATCCAAAGCAGAGGCCCAGCATCAAGGCTGAGAAAATGTCTCAGCAAATTCAGAGCTCTCTGATGAACCTCTGCGTATGATTTGATTCTGTGTATTCTTAACACACAAAGGGAAGCTAAGGTATTGTTTTCTAGGCTAGCATAGTCCTAGTTTGTCACTTCGTGCTTTGTATAGCTGTGTAATTACACTAGAGAAGACTGCAGAGATGTGCTACAATATGGGGGGAAATTAAGTAATTTCTAGCTGATTTTGAGAGAGTCTGCTCCTGCACTGGACCGTTTTGAGTGCACTTTTGACATTGAAATCTGGTCTCCTGTCTGCCAATGAGTAGCATATATAGTCTCTCAGCTCATGCTCCATTTGGTAAAAAAACTAAAAAGTAATGGGTGGAGTTCTAAAAATAATCTGGACAGCTGGTAATTACTTTGAGCTACATTACATCACAAGGCTGACTCAAGGGAGTTATTCTCCTGGCAGGTTGCCAAACCTTTTCCAGGTTCCCGGTGTTAAACCTGATGAGTGAGAGTTGGCAACTGGTGAACACCTCCTCACCCCCCCAACCATGGCACACAGAAGAGTTTCTCAGTCTTTCCTTCTGTGGGGCCTCCATTTCTGGTAGAGCAATCTTGACACAGTGTTCGTTTCTGTCTAATTTTTATGCTAAGTTTTCAGACAGATTGAATATTTCGTAGACCAATCTCTGGGACTGGTGTTGAGTAGCTACTACTTTTTACATATTTATTCAAGACTCGTGCGGCCATGGCCCTTTTGTTAAAGTGTCATTGTGAGGTGGGTTTGGGAGTCTCTTGTCAGGGCACACCCAAAACATAAGTACAAAAAGGGGGAGGCTTCCACACTACTGCTCCACATGTTGGGGTGGATGCTTGTCTTCCATACTACCCCTCCACATGTTGGGGTGGATGCTTGTAAAGAGCAATGATGTATAAAGGAGCAGGCGGTTCTCCTATACTTCTAAAGTCTCCTGTCACCAAAACACCTATAGTTTGGCCCATTAAAAAAAAAATACTAATTATGCACCAGCATTACACATAGTATATTGCAGTTGTCAATTGTTTGAATTGTTACTCAAGTAAAACGTATTCAGAGCTCTTACACAAAAAGATGCAATTTTTTATATTGTGCATTTTTTTGGGGAAAAACACACCTGCCATTCATATGAGTCTAAGATAATGCCGTGGTTGCGTGCGTGGGTGGAGGGTGTTGGGGGTGGTCCTAGGGCGGTGGGCCACCGGGAGTCGTCCCATATTGTCTTGTTGGGGCTGAGGATGATGATTTCTGTTTTGTTGGAGTTGAGTTTGAGGTGGCTTGCTGTCATCCATTTGGCAATGTCGAGGAGACCGGCGTGAAGGTTTGTCTTGGCGGTGGAAGGGTTCCTGGTGAGGGAGATGACGAGCTGGGTGTCGCCTGTGTACAAGATGATGCTGATTCCGTGGGGGTGTAGGTTGTTGGCGAGCAGGGCCATGTAAATGTTGAAGAGGGTAGGGCTGAGGGAGGATCCTTGGGGGACGCCGCAGATGATCTTGGTTTCTGGGGACTGGAAGGGAGGGAGGCGGACTTTCTGGGTTTTTTCGGCGAGGAAGGAGGTGAGCCAGTCCAGGGCCTTGTGCCGGATTCCTGCGCCGAAAAGGCGTGCGCGGAAGATTTGGTGGCATACAGTGTCAAAGGCTGTGGAGAGGTCCAGAAGGATGAGTGCGACAGTCTCGCCCTTGTCTACTCTGGTTCTGATGTCGTCAGTGCAGGCGATGAGGGCGGTCTCAGTGCTGTGGTTCTTGCGAAATCCAGACTGGGAGGCGTTGAGTACGTTGTTTTCCTCTAGGAAGTGAGACAGTCGAGTGTTCACTATCTTCTCAGCGATCTTGGCGGGGAAAGGGAGTAGCGAGATAGGGCGGTAGTTCATGAGGTCTTCTGGGTCTGCTTTGGGTTTTTTGAGGAGCGCGTTGACTTTGGCGTGCTTTCAGGCGTCTGGGAAGGTTGCAGCGTAAAAGGAGCTGTTTATTATGGCTCGGAGCTGGGGAGCGATGGTTGGGCTGGCCTTGTTGAAAATGTGGTGGGGGCAGGGGTCTGTGGGGGAGCCTGAGTGGATGGAGTTCATGTTTTTTTTTGGTTTCTTCGTCATCGGTAGGGGTCCAGGTGTGTAGTTGGTTGGTGTGGGGGGGTGTTGTGCTGTTGGTCATGTCGGTGGTGGCGACAGTGGGTGCGGATTATGTGAAACTGTTATGTATGTCTAAGATTTTGAGGTGAAAGTAGTTGGAGAGGGAGTTGCAAATGTTTTGGGTGTGAGGGGGGTCGATGGTGCTGGATTTGGGTTTGGTAAGCTCTTTGATGATGTTAAAGAGTTCCTTGCTGTTGTGTGCGTTACTATTTATGCGTTCTTTGTAGTAAGCCCTTTTGGTGGTCCGGATGAGTTGGTGGTGTTTGCGTATGGTCGTTTTGAGGTTGGAGAAGTTGTTCATAGAGGGCTCTTGGTGCCATGCTTTCTCAGATTTGCGGCATTCATGCTTGGAGTTCAGTGGTGAACCAAGGGGCGGTCTTGATGGTGCGGGTGTTGTTGTTACTTTTCAGTGGTGCGAGGGAGTCTGTGCAGATTGTTAGCCATTGTGTGAGGTTGTGAGCAGCAGTGTTGGGGTCATTGGTAATGGGGGGTGGAGCTTGTGTGAGCTTGGCGTTCAGGTGTTCTATGGGGATCTTGTCCCACATTCGGTAGGGTGTGGTGTGTTCTCGGTGGTGGGTGGGGGGTTTCGTGAAGGATAAGTGGACGCAGTGGTGGTCGGTCCAGTGGAGTTCGGTGGCGTGTGTGAATGTGACGTGGTTGCTGGAGGTGAAAATTGTGTCAAGCGTGTGTCCTGCTGAGTGAGTGAAAATGAAGGTGCACATGGTGTGCCCCTTCAAAACCTAGAGCCGAACTCTGTGTCTCATACCTTGTCACAGGAAGCCCTAAATGCAAACACATTTGTAATATATGCAGAGGCAAAAAAAAACCTCGACACAGAGGCACACACTCTCCAAAGCCATGCAGGGGACCTTTTCTGTCCCAGCAAGAAATAAATAAACCCATCTCATTACCCAGTGCCCAGCCCATAGGACTTTTCCCCCTTTTCAACTGCCCTAAACACTAGGAACCTGGGGATAATTTTCATATGAGACCAAAGTCAACTTGTTGGTCAAAGGCATCCATAAGAGGACTTCCAACGACAAAAAAAAGTTTTTTTCTTTCCCCAAGCCCGAATGTGAGTGGAGTTGATGGGAGCCCCTGCCATGGCACACCTTGACTCCAGCAACATTACACAGATCACCCTAAGGTACTCGTTACCAGGTTACAGAATCTGGTATATAGACTGTGCCCAAGTCTTCTCAAACTAGACCACATATGGCCCGCTATGGAAGCTCTCCACTGTCGCCCAACAGAAGCCAGGATCAAATTCACTGTTCTGTACACCGTCCATTAAGCTTTTTGGGGAAAACGGCACAGAATACCCGCTGTCCGCAGTCTCTGGCTCTATACTATACTAGCCTATCCTATACTATCCCAGCAATGATCATTCAGGGAGAAGAAGCAGGTAGAGAAGTAGGCACATCCCTAGCTTTGCAGGTCCGTAGTCTGTTGAATGGCCTTAGGCACTTACACTCAGGGGATTCATACAAACTTTAATATTCAGTTTTACTTTTTAAATTGAACTTGTGACAAATCAGTAGTGAAAGTCAAAATCTGATGAAATGTGGCATTCACTCAGACGGCAGAACTCTTAACTTATCCTTACTTGTGACCAAACTGTGCAAAGTTATCTCCTCTTGTGCTCAGAACTAACATGTAGCACTTTATAAAACTGATCATGATATAAATGTAGCTGACTGTTTTACGCCTGGCAGTTTTTTAGAGGCAAAGCCGATATTTGGTTGACTATTCTACAAATGTGAGTTTCTTTCAGAGACTATAGAGCTTCACAGTCACCCATGTCAAGTAAGAGAACTTAAGGCAATCTGGACTTTTTAACCAGCAGCATTGTCCCTTCTAGGGCTTCAGTTCTGTCTTTTTTCTCATTTAAAAGGGCAAAGTATTTCACTTGATATGAGGCCACTTAGCAGATATGACCAACTCCTGGCCAGCATTTATGAGGCAGGTTAGGAAAGAGACAGTTGTACTTGCAATAAAATAGAAACTGTTATTAGTGAGATAAATATTGCCTAAGTAACCATTGATTTCTACATTTCAGCAGCAAAGACGGCTCTGAGCATTGCATTTCCAAGACTGATTTAATTCCTTTTAATCTCTTAGAATATTCAGGTAGACAGCGAAAGGAAGAAAGAGAGATGCTGACAATCACAGTCCCACGCAAAGAGACGCTGTCAGCATTAGGTCACTAAGAGCTGGATTTCAAAAGCTTCTGGCTGCTTACTACTTCTGCCCTCAAAGTGTGCCATCAAGAGGCACATTTTAGAGCAGGCAGATTTTGCAAGTACAACTTCTTCCCACCACAGGCCACACCTTTGAGCATCCTCCACCTCCAAAGTAATTTGTTCAGAAGATGGCATAGGCAAGAGCAGCTGTGTGCAACACTGATAGACCCAAATCACTCTACATGGACACAAATTGTGATCCTTGCCCAAACCCTTGGAAGACCCACATGTAAATGGTATTCTCACCCTTAGAAGATGCTAGGGAACATAGATATGTGTCAAACCTTGGCAGGGATATGTTCTTACTTAAGGAAGAATTAAGGGTCTTCAAAGTTTTCTTTTCCAGGCAACCAGGATGAGGGGCATCTGGTACCCAGCATTAGAACCCTTAGGATGTGTAAATATTGAAAGTATATAGTTGTGATATGTGTCAATACAGCTCTGTGGTAAAAAAAACAGGTATACTTAAGCAGCAGTTTATAGCCTGTTACCACCTTGAAACCATAGAAAGCCCTTACCATGTCTGGTACCCCCATGCTCAGGAGACCTGAAGGAATTCAGATGGTGCTCTGCAAGGATCCACTCTTATACAAGTGTTACTGAAAGGAATTAAGTTTTGGAAAAAATGCTTAAAATCTGACCATTGTCATATTCAGCACATTATCCTCACCAGCCATTCTAGGCGAGGGAGATCTGGCTTGTACTACGTCTTTCTCTAGGTTGTACTGAAATAGGAAACATGTAATTTTAAAACTTTACCTATAATACAGAGCTTGTTGTCTGTCAACGAATGAAAAGTACACCTTAGACTGTCTTTCTGCTGTAACTTAGTGGTCTGGCCTAATTGTACATGGTTGATTGCAAGGGAAATCCACATATATTTGGTATCTCCAGACTGTAGACCACCTGGACAACGTTTCCTCAGGGTTCAGGGATTTATGTTTGTCTATTTGAGAAATGCAAGAAAATATTGAATTTCTTGAAAAATGGCTGCACACTTTTCATTATTTTTTCACACTTAAATTAGATATTGATGTACACTATACCTGAAAATGATTTAAAGCATGTTGTTTTTTAATGCACAGCGACCAAAGCGATACACGTTTTAATACCCTAACATTGGTTTTTTTTTTTTTTTTTTTTTTTTTTTTGTGGAACAATCCCCTACATTGGAGGTGTACAAATACCCTGTAAGTGAAAAGGGTTAAAACAAGAATAGGTCGACATATGACGAAAAAAGATGAAAATGTTGAGAGCGCTGGCTTAGTAGATGGAAGAGCATTGAGTTAAATGAATCGCATTTCTTGTACCCATGAGGGTTAATAGAAATAGTGCACTGAGTGTAAAAAGCTGCTAAATATTTTGTATGGTGTTGATTTGTGGGTAGCTTGGCACCATTCCCACAAATGCTGCACAGACTCTCATGAGGTTTTGAGCAATAACAAAAACTTCCACCCTAAATGAATGCCTTTATCACACAGTCTAGTTGTTGGGTGCAATGATCTTATGGCTGTCAAACTAGCAAGAGCTTTTTGTCGGTTCACACTCTTTGATGCTAGTAACAACATCACAGAGATCGTATTTAAATCCGCCTCAATGACTGTGTACACTGAACCTTGATGGAAAATTAAGATAACTTAATCATTGACAAATACCATAGCTGTGGACTGGACTCCATTAAAACTGACCTAGTTTATTATTTATTGTTTTTTTTCTAAAGGGCTTATTTTCATGTGCTGATAGGTGCTAAGGGTGCAATAGTCGATGAGGGGCGTGGTCAAGATGGTGACCCGCGCAGACACTTGTTGAATAGCTCTGCTCCCGGCCCAGAAATAATCCCTGTTGACACCTTCTCTGGGCCCCTCCAGATGTCGGAATTGTGAGCTCCTTGACCCCGGGCGAGGGGGGCAACTCGTTTGTGCCCGCCGGTGAGAACTGGTGCGCCAGAAGGCTGGGTGGCAGTGCGGCCTATGCGGCCGATTCAGGGCGCAAGGCAGGGCCCTGCTGGGGCCTGCTTGGCTGCCGTACGGACAGAGGAGGTGCAGTGCGCTGTGGCCCTGGCTGTGGGCATGCCCACTGTAACTGGCGACTCCTTGTGACGGAGAAGTTCGTGAGCAGACTGTGTGGCGGAGGCGGAGTACAGCATTGCCTCTGGGGCATGAGAGGCACGGAGACGTTGTGCAGCGCAGACAAGCCCGTGGGACAGTGAACTGGTCGCACAGTAGCCCAGGACTCTGGTGAGAGCGCGCCATATGCAACTGCCCTCTCTGGAGGATTGGGGAAGTGCCCCCCCTCTTCAGGCATCCTGTGTGGCCCCCTGGCAGAGATGCTTGCACCCATAGTGAGAACCTCCTGTTGAGGGACTGGGTGAGGTCCAACACCGGAACACTTTTACACGGCTGGTAGGGGAACTACAGGGAGAGCTCCTGTCCCTTTTGGAGGCACTAGTTGTAGTAGTCACATCGACATAACTGCGTGACAAACAGACTTGTGCGTAGGACCAGCTGTTTGGAGACCTCACTGATAGCCTGTATAGGCCAAATACGATGCAGAAGATCAGGACTTTTTTGACCGGCTCAGGAGCACCAGGAATGTTTATTCTGGGGCGACCCCATTTGATCACGCTGCAAGGTGTGTGAAGTGCCATAACCGGGAAGGGGCAGCGACCCTCAGTATGGAGAATACTACTAGTCTTTGGCTCGGTTAATTGGTAGCTGGAAACACTAAACAGGGGAGTAGCACACAAGTGAGTGAGTTCCCCCACCCAGTAGCACTTGTGGTGAAACCAAAAGCAGCACGATTGCTACCACTTGCGGAGGGAGCAATGTCACTCCTGCCCACTGTTGCTAAAGACAACACGACAACCCTCCACCAGATGAATGAAACTCTGCAGGTTCATTCTGCGAAATTCGATAAGCTTATACAAGTAGTGCTGGACACCAAACTGACTTTAGAAGTAAAAATAGACTCTGTGGCGCAGGAGGTCAATTTGCTTAGAGTTGACCACCGTAAACTAATCCAAAGGGTGTCTGGGAACGAGGCCTCAGCAGTAGTACAACCGGAGATTAGACCTTCAGAGCCAAATAACACAGCTGACAGCTGAAGTCTCTTCTCTGCAGTGCAGGGCAGAAGATGTAGAGGGTCGCCCACGAAGAAATAATATTTGTTTTTTTGAGGATTTCCAGAGCTTGAAACATGGTTGAAGACCATGGTGCTCACTAACAATATACCCCCTTTATTCTCCATTGAAAGAGCGCACCAGATCCCAGGTGGGCCGCCAAGACCTGGAGCACCACCAAAGCCGCTAATAGCCCGTCTCCTCAATTTCCAGGACCGCGATCGGATTCTTCAGTGCTTCCACACGCATGGTCCCTGCAGGATTGACAACGCTGATATTACGGCCTACCCCGACTACACCATGGAGGTGAAACGCAAGCAAACTTCTTACATAAAGATCACACAATTACTTTGTGAGTGCAACTTACTCCCTGCTGTATCCGGCTCGGCTCTGGGTGGTGGATGAAGGAAAGACTCACATTTTTCCATCACCTGAAGATATATGGACGTGGTTGCATGCCAAAGGACTGATCAAATCACACTGTGAGGAATTTCTAGAGGGAGCCTGGCGGACACCCCAACCCTAACGCAAAAAGAGATCTGGCCTTAAGATGTGCCCATCCAGGGTGCAAGCGGTTGAGGACCAAGCACAGGCACTACTAGAAGCGACCTAAATCACATCCAATTCATACACTGCCCTCCGCGATAAGGCAACAGACTCTGACTTGTCGCTTGGCCGTTCCAGTAGATCTACAGTTCTCTCGATGTTGGGCCTGGATGTGACTCCACGCACAGATGACGACTTTTATTATTCTACATTGATTTTGACTTATAATATTCAGGTCACTCCTCATGAGTGCGGTACATAGCGGCTTTTGGAAGCATGGAACGCCGGAAATCAGGCCCAAGATAAACTGTGCGTTTGGAGTGGCCCACTGCTTGGCCTGTACTTACACTTGCCCGGCTGAAGACTGTCGTCCTGAAGGGGCTGGTGATCGGGGGTGCATGATTTCAGTCGGTGAAAGGAGAGGTCCGGATGGATGAAGTGATCATGGCACTTGAAAAGGGCTGGCGGAGGCATGAAGAAAACCTCTTACGCTAACGCCCCCCCCGAACCCCGTCTCCCACTTTGTTAGGATTCCCCAATGGACACTGTTCAAGTCATGATTACTTATTGCACCTGTTGTGCTAACATGTTATTGGGAGGTCTAGGCCCTGTTGGCCGGGACCCCGGAGAGTCGAACACTGTTTATTGTTTTTGTGATATTATGTGGGTTTTCGATGCGGACGTTGAGTGCTGGAAGGGAGGGGCGCAGTGGGTGAGAGACAGGATGTAGGAAGCTGCCTCTGTATACTGTCTCAAAGTGAGAGATAGTGTGCACAGAGTCCAGGGGTTCCCCTTAGAGGTTGATAGTAGCAGTAATAGATAATAATACTAATGCTCTATTTGTGGTAGTGTGGTCGAGCAGTTAGGCTTATCAGAGGGTAGTGTTAAGCATTTGTTGTACACACACCGGCAATAAATAGGAACACACACTCAAAGATTTAACTCTAGGCCAATAGGTTTTTATATAGAAAAATATATTTTCTTAATTTATTTTAGAACCACAAGATTCAGATATCAAGTACATAAATTGTAAGGTATTGGCATAGGTAAATGTAGAACTTTGAATCAAAACAGTAATGTACACAGTTTAGCATAAAATGGCAATAAGCTATTTATAAAGTTGACACCGCAAAATTCAACAGTTCCTGGGGGAGGTAAGTAAAGGCTAGTTTGTCAGGTAAGTTAAGCACTTACAAGTTCAGTCTCCAGGGCATTGGGAGCCCACCGTTGGGGGTTCAAGTCAACCCCAAACACCCAGCAAGACATGGCTGGTCAGGTGCGGAGGTCAAAGAGGGGCCCAAATAACATAGGTGCCTATGAAGACTAGGGGTGCTCTGGTTCCAGTCTGCTAGCAGGTAGATACCTACGTCCACGGGGAGCAGAACAGGGGGGTTTTGTAGAGCACTTGGGGGGGGGGGGGCCTAAGCAGGCACACAAAATACACCCTCAGTGGCTCCGGGGTGGCCGGGTGCAGGGGGCAAACAAGGCGTGGGGTTTTGTATTGGAATCAATGGAGGGACCCGGGGGTCACTCTGGCGAGGCAGGCAGGGCACATGGGGGCTTCTCGGGCTAGCCACCGACTGGGCAAAGATGAGGGCGGCCTGGTGGTCACTCCTGCACTGGTAGTTGGTTCCTCTCGGCCTGTGGGCTGTGGGTGCAGTGCTTCTTCCAGGTGACAGAATCTTTGTTACTGGGTAGTTGCTGTTGGGTAGGGGGTCCTCTGGATTCTCTCTGCAGGCGGCATCATAGGGGTGCAGAGAGGTCGTCACAGGGGGGACACGTCGTTGGAGTTGTCTGGGGTCCTCTCTGCGATGTTGTTTTTTCTGGACAAGGGCCGGGGGCGTTAGGTGCAGAGTGTTGGGGACTCACGCTTCAGGAGTTAGGTGGGAGTCCCTTTAAAGATGGTTTCTTCTTTGTTGCTTTGGACAGAGATGCTGTCCCTGGGAGTTTTTGGGTCCTTTTGGGTTTGCAGGACAGTCCTCTGAGTCAGCACAGGTCGCTGGGCCTGCAGGATGTGTCGCTGTTACAGGTTCTTGGAATCTGGAGACAGGCCGGTATGCTGGGGCCAAAGCAGTTGTCGTCTCCTTCTTCTCTGTGGGGTTTGCAGGTCAGCAGTCCTTCTTGTTAAGTCGTCAGGAACCTGAGTTCCTGGGTTCAGGGTCGCCCATAAATACTAGATTTAGGGCTGTGTTTGGGGCTAGAGGGCAGTAGCCAATGGCTACTGTCCCTGAGGGTGGCTACACCTTCCTTGTGCCCCCTCCCTTTGGGGAGAGGGGCACATCCCAAATCCTATTGGGCTAAATCCTCCATGCCAAGATGAAGGATTTTCTAAGGAAGGGGGTCACCTCCACTTTGGACGCCTTAGGGGCTGTCCTGGCTGGAGTGTGACTCTGCCTTGTTTTTCTCATTATCTCCTCCGGACTTTCCACCGAAAGTGGGGACTGTGTCCGGGGAGTGGGCATCTCCACTAGCCGGAGTGCCCTGGGGCGTTGTAACACCAGGCTTGAACCTTTGAGGCTCACCGCCAGGTGTTAGTTCCTGCAGGGGGAGCTGTGAGGCACCTCTACCCAGGACACGCTTTATTCCTGGTCACAGAGTGCATGAAGGCACTCCCCCCATGTGGCCAGAAACTAGTCTGGAAGTGGCAGGCTGGCAGAGACCGGTCAGCCTAGCACTAGCAGTTGGGCTGGCATGCAGGGGGCATCTCTAAGATGCCCTCTGAGTGCATTTCTTAATAAATCTCACCGTGTTATCATTGTGGATTTATTGTGCTGAGACGTTTGATACCAAACCTCCCAGTATTCAGTGTAGCCATTATGGAACTGTGGAGTTTGTGTTTGACAAACTCCCAGACCATATACTCTTTATGGCTACCCTGCACTTAAAATGTCTAAGATTTGTCTTAGACACTGTAGGGGCATAATGCTCATGCAGCTATGCCCTCACCTGTGGTATAGTGCACCCTGCCTTAAGGCTGTAAAGCCTGCTAGAGGGCTGACTTACCTAAGCCACAGGCAGTGGGTTGTGGGCATGGCACTCTGAGGGGAGTGCCATGTCGACTTAGTCTTTTTCTCCCCACCAACACACACAAGCTGTGAGGGAGTGTGCATGTGCTGAGTGAGCAGTCACCAGGGTGGCATAATTCATGCTGCAGCCCTTAGAGACCTTCCCTGGCCACATGGCCCTTGTACCATTTACAAGGGACTTATCTGTGTGCCAGGGCAGTGCCAATTGTGGAGACAAAGGTACAGTTTTAGGGAAAGAACACTGGTGCTGGGGCCTGGTTAGCAGGGTCCCAGCACACTTTCAGTCAAAGCTGGCATTAACAAAAGTCAAAAGGTTAGGGGATAACCATGCCAACAGTGCAATTTTCCTACACAGGGGCCTGCTGGTTTCAGAGTCCTTTGATATAGACATACTCAGTGATTATGGGACAGAGGTCCACGCCTGTTACCACGTACTTACACTTATATGAAGGTTGACAGCTGCACAGTGGTAATGTGGAATGGCCAATCCAGTTAAACGTCATAGGATTCATGCATACTTAAAACGGCACAGAGTCCACACAGCGATTCTGCAAGAAACACCTTATAGAAAGAGACTGGAGTAGCATCAAAACTAAATAGCGTGGGCAGGCACATGGCACAGCGACTTCAGCATTTTCTAGAGGTGTGTTAATATGGATAGCTCCGGTGGTTCCCTACCTAGTTGAGCACTCTGTGGTGGACAAGGAAGGCTGATATGTGCTGTTGGAAGGCTCACTAGATGGTAATTCCCTATCTATAGCTGGAGCAAGGGAATTTCCTGAGGTTGATCACGCCAACACTTTTCCAAGACCCCACGGCCAATTGGATATGGTGTGGCGATTTCAACTGCGTACCCAATGTAGATTTAGATAGATCTCATCCGCCCTCGACAGGAGCTCCCAGTAGGAATATGGCGGGTGAACTGCGTCAATGGATGTCCGAAAGAGAGCTCCATGACATAAGGCGCCTTTTACACCCTCAGGACTGTGAATATTCCTTCTATTCCTCAGTGCATGGGCTACATACCCGTATAAACTTGCTGTTGAGCCCCCCTGGTCTGGCCCATGGTACTACCGAGGCGGACTACTTAGCTAAGACATTGTCCGATCATTGCCCCTTGAGGGCCAACCTGCGTTGGGGCAGACAACCCACCTCCGTACCCACATGGCGTCTACCGCCCAACATGTTGGCAGACCCTCCTTTCCAGCAGGAGGTGAGGGCTTGCATTTCCCAATACTTTGAATTAAACGGAAATACAGCCTCGACTT
This sequence comes from Pleurodeles waltl, assembly GCF_031143425.1. Lineage (NCBI taxonomy): Eukaryota > Metazoa > Chordata > Amphibia > Caudata > Salamandridae > Pleurodeles > Pleurodeles waltl. The sequence continues at coordinate 148,677,709 of NC_090446.1, forward strand.
GAACAGCAGAGTTGGATGCTCACGAAGTCGTAGGAGGCCTTGCGGCCACAGGGGGTTTGCAGCACATGTTGGTACAGGAATTAGCCTCACTAGAAACAGATGTGTAGGGTGGAATGCGCTGTAGCAACAGGCTCAGCTGACCTAGCAGCACTTCACGCATGCACCATAGAGAGGTAGACGAGTGCCTGCGCATGTATGATTATTGCCATTATATCTCTAGGTCACATGTGGAGGGTGATCACTCTGGAAGGCTGCTGGCATGGTTGTTCCCGGGCGAGCAGCACTGCGCCCCTGTTGGGGCGTTGGGGCTAGATTCGGGAATAGTGGTCCGCACTCACTTGGCCATAAAAGATGCCTTTCGATGCTACTACAGCACGCTTTATGCGGCGAGACTGGACCCTCCGGCCACACAGCTAGCAGAGTTTTTTGACTCGCTCCCCCTTGCACATCTCAATCCACTACAGAGCATGGCGTTGGACGACCTATAGAAATTGATGAGATCCAAACGGCCCTGGGTCAATTACCTTGAAACAAGACCCCTGGTATGGATGGGTTACCAGTGGAATACTACACCACACAATTAACCGCACCATTCCTGGAGGTACTAGGTGTGGCACAAGAGCGGGGGCAATTCAGACTCACCACGTGAAGCATTGATTGTGGTATTGCCCAAACCATGCCGAGACCCCCTTGATGTGGCATCCTACCGGCCCCTATCGTCGTTTAATCTGGATTGCAGGATATTGGGTAAGGTCCTTGCAAACCAGTTGCTTCCATTAATGACTCATTTGGTCCACGAAGACAAAGTCAGGTTTCATACCAGGACGAAATACTCTCCTGAATGTGAGACGACTTTTGCGGTTAATGTCGGCCACTCCTGAGGGTGATCGTGACAGAGTTGCAGTATTGCTAGATATTGAAAAGGCCTTTGACACTCTTGGGTGGCCTTTGTGTTATTGTCTGGCATAGGGCCTACTCACATTACATCTCAGTTGTACAGCTCTCTCCTGGGACTTCTGGACACAGATCTGGCAGGAGCACAGGTGAGGTGGGTTGGGGTCCTCCATGAACCACTGGTGCAATCTACATGGGCTACAGCGATCCGAAGGAAGTGTCACGTAACCCTAGATTGTTACACCCAATTTAATTACTTGCACCAAACCTCCCTAACCCCTCACCGGCTTCATCGCATGTTCCCTCAAACTAATCATGTTTGCTTGCGTTGTGGAGAGCCGGGCGCTACATTCTATCACATGACAAGAGCCTACCACCTATACAGCGGGCTTCGTACAAAATCACTTCCTTAACAGGAGAACTAGTCTGTCACACAATGCTTCCTACACCTGAATCCTGCCTCTTAGGCATCTGCACCAGGTCAAGAACACACCATTCCCTTAATGACAGGGGCGTATTAATAAAAGGACTGAAGCTCTGGGACACCTTCATAGTAAAAGTTGAGGCTAAAAATGGCACTCGTTCCCCCTGAGCCAATGGTTCTGGTTTGACACGTATTAGGAAATACAAATATGTACTATCACCATAGTTCCACCCACAATCAGGAGAGCGCACCCCATTCAGGCTGTGAGTAAGTGCACCTGGCACTATAGGCCCCTATGAACAGTGGATATCATATGCCTGACAGAGTTTATACATCATCCATATGTATCATTAAGCATTATAGCTTCAAGGACAGTAATATCTGCTCAGCACAAGACGCTGACACCGTGGCAGCTACCAAACAATTTGGGCACACTAGAGGGGTATTACAAGGGTATCAGCAACTCCCATTGCGATGCTATGCCGGAAACGAGAAGGTGGGGTTGCTAATTGACCTTTTTGTACCACTTTGATGAATGGGTGTTACACACAAAATCTAGTTAACTACAGTTGGGGTACCCGGTCTTGCCGCTGCTGGTTGCCCTTCCCTCCCCCCTATGTTGTACTACAGTTAAATGATTATGATGACTCAAGTCAGATGCCATTTATAAGTGTTGTATAAAAGCAAATAGAGTACAAAAGTCCATATGAGAAAACATTTCTTAAATCAGACCACCAAAAATGTGATATATACTCGCCCTGTATGAAAAGTGGAAGGTGATGAACCAACCCTAAGATTTCAAACCCCATATCTTAACCACCTTATTTGATACCCTGATGGCATTAAAGCCTTGAACATGAGTAGACGAGGCAACATTGACACACTACCTACCATCAGTACTCACTATTACACCACAATCTAAACCTCACTACCCACCACTTTCACCCACATGCCCATCAGAGATTGAATCCAGGCCTGTAAAAAGCCAGCATTAACCAAGGTCCTCTAAACCCTGGCCTGGAGTAAAGCTACATTCCACAGGTTGAAATACTGTCACAGACCTCCATGTATCCACCACTGCCCCTCTGTTTAGGCTCCATCTGTCAACCAGTCTCCTAACCCACTCCCACTGTGCCAAAACAGCAAAACACAAATTGACTCTCCACAGAAGAACTTGACCACCCATCGGTATGATTCACATGAGATGTGCGATTGCTAACTTCACACTTAATTTCAGTCACTTACTACTGATCAGAGAATGCGTCTGTTATCCATTCCCAAAAATGAACTGTTACATCAAACTGAAGCTAGATTACATGCATGCGATAACAAATATCTACATGCAGCACTCTGTCTCTCTATCACAAGTACTCTCCTCCCAGATTCTGTTCCCCTGACTGTTACTACTCACTTGACATATCTATTCCTAAATTGCCACCATGCACACAGGTTCCAATGCTTTGAAGTATTTCACCATATCCATTACCTCTAATCAATGTTTGCTTTTAATTGTTTTCCTCAATGTGCAGCAATAAAGATGCTTTGGGCAAGGGCTGCTTCCACTGAAGACCAGCAACAACTTAATATGAAAGCACGTGCAGGGTGCAAGGTACCAAAATCAGTTGCATAATAAGGCAAACCATAAACAAATGACCCATGCTACCTCTGAATTGGTATTAAGATACCCATTACTGAGTGCAGAGAACTCTTTGCACCCCTGGGCACGTGTGCCACTGCATCTTGTGCCCTAATCATTCTACCTATAATTCCTCTCCATTTGCTATCTCCATGCTACTCTTATCCTTGCACCTTTTATAATCCTTGTCTGTTTACAGTTGAGCTCCTTGCTTGTCCTTATCCCCTTTCTCCCTTTTTTTAGCTTTTATTTCTCTCCTTGCTCCTCCTTACACTCCACTTTTTTTTCTCTGTTTCTGCTCTGCTGCACTTCTTCCTCATTCTGTCTCCTCTTTTCAGTCTACATCCTACTCTCCTCTCTTCCACAAAGTCCTTCTAATCTCCTTGTTCTCTCTCATTCCATCTTTGCTCTAGCAAATCTATATCTGGACTATACTTCTCTCTCACTTATCTTGTTCCTGTCCTTGTCTCCCACCTCCTTGTTTGTCAGCTCTCAGTCTACCTATCCTGTTTACGGATGTTTTATTTCTATCCTTCATATTTTTGTCCTTTCCTATCAGTACTCTTTTTTTTTTTTTTTTCCAATCCCTGTTTGTTGTGTTCTGTGTGTCGGGCGTGCCGTCATATACTGTTGCGAGCTGCCCTGCCAGCACAGTCTAGAGTTCAAGGGTCGTAAGATCTATGGCAAACTTTGTGGCATACAAAGGTTTGAACATTCTGGGTTGGTACCACCAAGGTTTGTTTGGTATGGTGCTGAAACCCGGAACTAAAGAACAAGTCCTAGTTGTCGAAGTCTCAAAAGAAATGGTACCGTTTGAGGATGAGTTTCCCAGTGTTTTTGCCCAGGGTTTGGGAAAAGTTTCAGGCTTTAAACACAGGATACAAATAAAAGATAAGGCCTATAAAACATAAGATCAGGTCTGTTCCGTTTATTTTGAGGGAGGATCTCAAAGCTGAGTTAAATAGGCTTCAAGAGAATGGAGTTATTGAGCCAATTGACTCTAGTTTAGGGCTTTCACCACTGGTGGTTGCCCAAAAACGTAATGGGGACATACGTTTATGTGTGGACTTGAGGAGTCTCAATAAATAAATTTGGGTGGATTCATATCCTCTACCCAAAATTAGGGACCTACTTGAAAAACGTAGAGGATCTGAGTGGCTTTCCAAGGTTGACCTGGCATCTGCTTATCACCAGATGGTGTTAGATGAGGAATCACACCATTTTACAGCCTTTAATTCCCCGTTTGGCACATTCCAGTTTTGCAGGATGCCGTTTAGGTTGGCCTCTGCAGCGTCAGCTTTTCAACGCATCATGCACAAGCTGTTAGGTGATGTCCAAGGGGTTCTGATTTTCCAAGATGATGTTTTGATTCATGCTAGAGGTTTGGAAGACCACAAAGAGAAAATTAGGTCTGTTTTCAAGATTTTTCAGTCTTATGGCATCTGTGTGAAGAAAGAAAAATGTGAATTTTTCAAGAGAGAGATTGAATTTTGGGGGCACTTTGTGTCCAGGAAAGGGGTAGCACCGCGGCCCGGGTTGGTAAAGGAGTCCTAGAATCTACAAAGATGAATTAGGATCATTTATGGGCATGTGTGAATATTATTCTAGGTTCATTCCCAATTATGGTAGTAAAGTGAAAGTGTTGTCCTATTTGCTTAAGAACAAAGTCCCGTTTGTATGGGACAGCGAGTGTCACTCTGCATTCTACAAAGTGAAACAGGAATTGGTTGATGCTAGAACATTGAGTCCATATGATCCCAGCCAATTGTGCATCATTACGGTTGATGCTAGTAGGTATGGGTTAGGGGCTGTGTTGTCCCAAGGTGCGGGGGAAACTGAGAAGGTTATTAGTTATGCCTCAAGAGTTCTATGTGAACCAGAGCTCGACTACTCATTAAATGAAAAAGAGTTACTGGCATGCTCCTGGGCGAGTGAGAAATTTAGAAGCTATGTCTGGGGCAGGAACTATGTGATTCAAACGGATCATAAGCCTTTGGTGTACATTTTAAATGGTGACAAAATAAACTACACAGCCCCCCGCAATACACGTCTCACCACGAAATTGTTACAATATGATTTCCAAGTTACGTACGTTCCAGGAAATGAAAGTTTTACAGCAGACTTTCTCTCTCGAATACCTATTAATGAGCATAATTCTATTGACTTGGAGGATGATATGAAAGATTGTTTCATAGCTCCTGTTGATGTAGAGGTGTCCAAGGTGTGCACGGAAACGGTGTGGAGGACGGCTGAGAGCAGTGATGTGGTGTTGGGCATTGTTAAGCAGCACAAAATCAATGGCTGGCCAAAGGAAAGAAATTTGAATTCAGAGGTCCAACTGTATCCTAAGGTGTGTGATGAGTTGTTGTAGGAACGTAGCCTCTTTCTAGCCTTGTTACCCCCACTTTTGGCCTGTTTGAGAGTATATGTCAGGGTGTTTTTACTGTCTCACTGAGATCCTGCTAGCCAGGGCCCAGTGCTCTTAGTGACAACCCTATGTTGTCCGTGTATTTAATATGTGTCACTGAGATCCTGCTAGCCAGGACCCCAGTGCTCATACGTTTGTGGCCTATATGTGTTCTCTGTGTGGTGCCTAACTGTATCACTGAGGCTCTCCTAACCAGAACCCCAGTGTTTATGCTCTCTCTGCTTTCTAAAATTGTCACTGCAGGCCAGTGACTAATTTTACCAATTCTCATTGGCACACCGGAACACCCTTATAATTCCCTTGTATATGGTACCTAGGGTATTGGGGTTCCAGGAGATCCCTATGGGCTGCAGCATTTCTTTTGCCACCCATAGGGAGCTCAGACAATTCTTACACAGGACTGCCACTGCAGCCTGAGTGAAATAACGTCCACGTTATTTCACAGCCATTTTCACTGCACAAAATTAACTTATAAGTCACCTATATGTCTAACCCTCACTTGGTGAAGGTTAGGTGCCAAGTTACTTAGTGTGTGGGCACCTAGGCACTAGCCAAGGTGATCCCACATTGTTCAGGGCAAATTCCCCGGACTTTGTGAGTGTGGGGACACCATTACATGTGCGCACTACATATAGGTCAATACCTATATGTAGCGTCACCGTGGTAACTCCGAACATGGCCATGTAACATGTCTAGGATCATGGAATTGTCACCCCAATACCATTCTGGTATTGGGGTGACAATTCCATGCATCCCCGGGTCTCTAGCACAGAACCCGGGTACTGCCAAACTCTTTCCGGGGTCTCCACAGCAGCTGCTGCCAACGTCTCAGACATGTTTCTGTCCCCCTAGGGCCTGGGGAGCCTGGTCCCAGGAAGGCAGAACAAAGGATTTCCTCTGAGAAAGGGTGTTATACCCTCTCCCTTTGGAAATAGGTGTGAAGGGCAGGGGATGAGTAGCATCCCCCAGCCTCTGGAAATGCTTTGATGGGCACAGATGGTGCCCATCTCTGCATAAGGCAGTCTACACCAGTTCAGGGATCCCCCAGCCCTGCTCTGGTGCGAAACTGGACAAAGGAAAGGGGAGTGACCACTCCCCTGACCAGCACCTCACTGGGGAGGTGCCCAGACCTTCTCCAGTGTGTCCCAGACCTCTGCCATCTTGGATGTAGAGGTGTGAGGGCACAATGGACAGCTCTGAGTGGCCAGTGCCAGCAGGTGACGTCAGAGACCCCTCCTGATAGGTGCTTACCTCTCTTAGTAGCCAAGCCTCCTTTCTCAGTAGCCAAACCTCCTTTTTGGGCTATTTAGGGTCTCTCCTCTGGGCTATTCCTCAGATAACGAATGCAAGAGCTCACCAGGGTTCCTCTGCACTTCCCTCTTCGATTTTTGCCAAGGATCGACCGCTGACCCCAGGGCGCCTGCAAAACCGCAATAACGTAGCAAGACGACTACCAGCAACATTGTAGCGCCTCATCCTGACGGCTTTCTCAACTGTTTCTTGGTAGTGCATGCTCTGAGGGCTGTCTGCCTTCTCCCTGCACTGGAAGCCAAGAAGAAATCTCCTGTGGGTCGACAGAATCTTCCCCCTGTTAATGCAGGCACCAAACTTCTGCATCACCGGGCCTCTGGGTCCCCCCTCATCCTGACGAGCGTGGTCCCTGGAACACAGGAGCTGGGTCCAAGTGTCGCCCACATTCCAGTGGCCTTTGTGTCCAAATATTGGGGAGGTAAGTCCTTGTCTCCCCACGCCAGACAGCAAACCGTTGTACTGCGTGATTTGCAGCTGCTCCGGCTTCTGTGCACTTTTCCAGGACTTCCTTTGTGCACAGCCTATCCTGGGTCCCTAGCACTCCGTCCTGCATTGCCCAACTCTCTGAGTTGGACTCAGACGCCGTGGGACCCTCCTTTGTGACTCTGAGACGACCGCTGTCCTCAGATCTTCTAAGTGCCTGTTCCGGTACTACTGCGGGTGCTGCCTGCTTCTGCTGGGGCTCTCTGAGTTGCTGAGCGCCCCCTCTGTCTCCTCCTCCAAGGGGTGACATCCTGGTCCTTCCTGGTCCCCAGCAGCACCCAAAATCCTCACCTGCGACTCTTGCAGCTAGCAAGGCTTGTTTGCGGTATTTCTGAATGGAAACACTTCTGCAACCTCCAGCACGCCGTGGGACATCGTCTCACCAAAGGGGAAGTTCCTGGCACCTTCCATTATTGCAGAATCTTCGGCTTCTTCCACCCGGAGGCAGCCCTTTTGCACCTTCATCTGGGGTTTTGTGGGCTCCTGCCCCCCCCCGGACCCGCCCCAAACCCTCCCTACCCCTTGGACACTTGCGTGACTCTTGGACTTGGTCCCCTTCTTTTACAGGTCCTCAGGTCCAGGAATCTGTCTTCAGTGCCTTGGTAGCAGTTGTGGTTCTTGCAGAATCCCCTATCTCGTTATGTCTTTCTGGGGTATTAGGGTAACTTTACTCCTACTTTTCAGGGTCTTGGGGTGGGGTATTTTGGGCACCCTTACTGTTTTCTCACAGTCCCAGCGACCCTCTACAACCTCCCATTGGCCTGGGGTCCATTTGTGATTTGCATTCCACTTTTGGAGTATACAGTTTGTGTTGCCCCTAGGCCTATGTCTACCTATTGCATCCTATTGTGATTCTACATTGTTTGCACTACTTTTCTTACTGTTACTTACCTGTTTTGGGTTTGTGTACATATAATTTGTGTATATTACTTACCTCCTAAGTGAGGGTATCCTCCGAGATACTTTTGGCATATTGTCACAAAAATAAAGTACCTTTTATTTTTAGTAACTCAGAGTATTGTGTTTTCTTATGACATTGTGCTATATGATATAAGTGGTATAGTAGGAGCTTTGCATGTCTCCTAGTTCAGCCTAAGCTGCTTTGCCATAGATACCTCGAACAGCCTAAGCAGCTAGAAACACCTCTATTCTACTAAAAAGGGATAACTGGACCTGGCACAAGGTGTAATTACCACAAGGTACCCACTATAAGCCAGGCCAGCCTCCTACAGTTGTCAATTGAAGATGGTATTGTATTGAGGAACGATAAATGTGTACTCCCTTGTTGTGGTGTTCGTTCAAGGTTGGTAGACCATGCGCATGAGGGGCACTTAGGTGCCACAATGACAAAGAGACGTATCAGGGCTCATTATTAGTGGACCTCTATGGACAAAGATGTGGAAAAGGCTGTGAGTGGATGTTTCTTATGTAACAGTGCAGAAAAGGGATTAAAGGTCGTGAAACCACCGTTGCAACCCATATCTATACCTGACAGAGCTTGGGTTACAGTGGGAATGGATATGGTAGGGCCGTTCAACTTTCTCTCAAGTCAGATGCGCTATGCTTTTGTCCTGATGTATTACTACAGTAAATGGCTAGAAGTGTGGCTTTTTTGCTACGCCCACATCTGGTAGTGCCATACAGTTCCTCAAGGAAATTTTTGGGAGGGAAGGGTTTCCGGGGTTTATAATTTCTGATAATGGGGTCCAGTTTGTTAGTCACGAGATGGAAACGTTCCTGGTTGAGTCTGGTGTGAAACATTTGAAGAGTTCTCTGTACCATCCTCAAACGAATTCTTTGGTAGAGGGAATGAATAGAATGGTTGTTGTAGGAAAGTACCATCTTGCCTGGCATGTTACCCCCATTTTTCACTGTATATATGTTGTTTTAGTTGTATGTGTCACTGGGACCCTGCCAGCCAGGGCCCCAGTGCTCATAATTGTGCCTGAATGTGTTACCTGTGTTATGACTAACTGTCTCACTGAGGCTCTGCTAATCAGAACCTCAGTGGTTATGCTCTCTCATTTCTTTCAAATTGTCACTAACAGGCTAGTGACCAATTTTTCAAATTTACATTGGCATACTGGAACACCCTTATAATTCCCTAGTATATGGTACTGAGGTACCCAGGGTATTGGGTTTCCAGGAGATCCCTATGGGCTGCAGCATTTCTTTTGCCACCCATAGGGAGCTCTGACAATTCTTACACAGGCCTGCCACTGCAGCCTGAGTGAAATAACGTCCACGTTATTTCACAGCCATTTTACACTGCACTTAAGTAACTTATAAGTCACCTATATGTCTAACCTTTACCTGGTAAAGGTTGGGTGCTAAGTTACTTAGTGTGAGGGCACCCTGGCACTAGCCAAGGTGCCCCCACAGTGTTCAGGGCCAATTCCCCGGACTTTGTGAGTGCGGGGACACCATTACACACGTGCACTACATATAGGTCACTACCTATATGTAGCTTCACAATGGTAACTCCGAATATGGCCATGTAACATGTCTATGATCATGGAATTGCCCCCTCTATACCATCCTGGCATAGTTGGCACAATCCCATGATCCCAGTGGTCTGTAGCACAGACCCTGGTACTGCCAAACTGCCTTTCCCGGGGTTTCACTGCAGCTGCTGCTGCTGCCAACCCCTCAGACAGGCTTCTGCCCTCCTGGGGTCCAGCCAGGCCTGGCCCAGGATGGCAGAACAAAGGACTTCCTCTGAGAGAGGGTGTTACACCCTCTCCCTTTGGAAAATGGTGTGAAGGTAGGGGAGGAGTAGCCTCCCCCAGCCTCTGGAAATGCTTTCATGGGCACATTTGGTGCCCATTTCTGCATAAGCCAGTCTACACCGGTTCAGGGACCCCTTAGCCCTGCTCTGGCGCGAAACTGGACAAAGGAAAGGGGAGTGACCACTCCCCTGACCTGTACCTCCCCTGGGAGGTGCCCAGAGCTCCTCCAGTGTGCTCCAGACCTCTGCCATCTTGGAAACAGCGGTGCTGCTGGCACACTGGACTGCTCTGAGTGGCCAGTGCCATCAGGTGACGTCAGAGACTCCTTCTGATAGGCTCCTTCAGGTGTTGCTAGCCTATCCTCTCTCCTAGATAGCCAAACCCTCTTTTCTGGCTATTTAGGGTCTCTGTCTCTTGGGATTCCTTAGATAACGAATCCAAGAGCTCATCCGAGTTCCTCTGCATCTCTCTCTTCACCTTCTGCCAAGGAATCGACTGCTGACCGCGCTGGAAGCCTGCAAAACTGCAACATAGTAGCAAAGATGACTACTGCAACTCTGTAACGCTGATCCTGCCGCCTTCTCGACTGTTTTCCTGGTGGTGCATGCTGTGGGGGTAGTCTGCCTCCTCTCTGCACTAGAAGCTCTGAAGAAATCTCCAGTGGGTCGACGGAATAGTCCCCCTGCAACCGCAGGCACCAAAGAACTGCATCACCGGTCCCCTGGGTCTCCTCTCAGCACGACGAGCGAAGTCCCTTGAATCCAGCAACTCTGTCCAAGTGACTCCCACAGTCCAGTGACTCTTCAGTCCAAGTTTGGTGGAGGTAAGTCCTTGCCTCCCCACGCCAGACTGCATTGCTGAGAACCGCGACTTTTGCAGCTACTCCGGCCTCCGTGCACTTCCGGCGGAAATCCTTTGTGCACAGTCCAGCCTGGGTCCACGGCACTCTAACCTGCATTGCACGACCTCCTAAGTTGTTCTCCGGCGACGTGGGACTCCTTTGTGCGACTTCGGGTGAGCACTGTTTCACGCATCCTCGTAGTGCCTGTTTCTGGCACTTCTGCGGGTGCTGCCTGCTGCTCAGAGGGCTCCTTGTCTTGCTCGACGCCCCCTCTGTCCCCTGACGCAATTGGCGACATCCTGGTCCCTCCTGGGCCACAGCAGCATCCAAAAACCCTTACCGCACGATTTGCAGCTAGCAAGGATGTTGGCGGTCTTTCGGCGGGAAAACACTTCTGCACGACTCTCCACGGCGTGAGGGATCCGTCCTCCAAAGGGGAAGTCTCTAGCCCTTGTCGTTCCTGCAGAAACCTAAGCTTCTACTGTCCAGTAGCAGCTTCTTTGCACCCACAGCTGGCATTTCCTGGGCATCTGCCCATCTCCGACTTGCTTGTGACTTTTGGACTTGGTCCCCTTGTTCCACAGGTACCCTCGACTGGAAATCCATTGTTGTTGCATTGTTGGTTTGTGTCTTTCCTGCAGAATTCCCCTATCACGACTTCTATGTCCTTTGGGGAACTTTAGTGCACTTTGCACTCACTTTTCAGGGTCTTGGGGTGGGCTATTTTTCTAACCCTTACTATTTTCTAATAGTCCCAGCGACCCTCTACAAGGTCACATAGGTTTGGGGTCCATTCGTGGTTCGCATTCCACTTTTGGAGTATATGGTTTGTGTTGCCCCTATCCCTATTGCATCCTATTGTAACTATACATTGTTTGCACTGTTTTCTAATACTATTACTGCATATTTTGGTATTGTGTTCATATATCTTGTGTATATTTGCTATCCTCATACGGAGGGTACTCACTGAGATACTTTTGGCATATTGTCATAAAAATAAAGTACCTTTATTTTTAGTATATCTGTGTATTGTGTTTTCTTATGATATTGTGCATATGACACTAAGTGGTACTGTAGGAGCTTCACTCGTCTCCTAGTTCAGCCTAAGCTGCTCTGCTAAGCTACCATTATCTATCAGCCTATGCTGCTAGACACCCTATACACTAATAAGGGATAACTGGGCCTGGTGCAAGGTGTAAGTACCCCTAGGTACTCACTACAAGCCAGTCCAGCCTCCTACTGTTGTGGAGTGCATTAAGTGGGCTAAAACGAGCAAACTTGATGTGGAAGTGAACTCTGTTGTGGTTTTATCGTACCACCCACATTCGGTAACAACAATTTCTCCTTTTGAGCTTCTCAGGGGTAGACATACGTCTAGACTTTTTGTGGCTTGGTTAGCTAATGTTGTGGCTGGTAAACTTACAGTTTCAGTGGACAAGGACTCCTCTCAACCTAATTGTATCCACTTCTATTTCATTCAACCCTTCTACTTTACTTCATTTCCGTTGCCTTTTCGCCTCGTTTATCACCTTCCACACTGTATCCTTGTCTTCTTTTCTATGTAATGACAAGCTCCTGCACAGACCCATCAAATGGCTGTTTGGCCTCTGCTCAGCTATAATCTCTATTATGAGTTTTACCGCTGCCTGCCTGCCTGGGACTGGTTTTACTCTGTGACAATGGCTCTTCCCAAACCCCTCCCAGAGAAAGAGACCCACGCAGACCTAAACCCAGAGACACTTCAAATATATTCATAACAAAATCAGGGCGAAACTGTTCCTGGGTTGCATGTGTTCTGGTTAAGGTAGGACCTGGCCTGCCATTTGGAGCTGGAATGCTCCTGTTAGAGCAAGGTCAAGTCTGCTTTGCATGTGGCTGGATCCAAACTGAGGTGGCATGGTAGGCAGAAAAACAGTAGTTTGGAATGCTACCCTGAGTGTTTGCCACCGTATAGACCTACTGCAATCATTCCTCCCATCACCTTTTTTGTGTTTCTTGTAACACAGTAAATGGCCAAGGTTATGCCCAGATGTGGGCCCCTTGCTCACTGTGCCACTGGAACCAAGCTACATGCGACTGAAAAGGCCCATTCAGCCTGTCTTGGCTTTCTTGTGTCCTGGTTCATGGAGGACCTGTCCTGGCAGTTCAGAGTGCACTGTTCCTTTTGGGGCCGGGCTAAGACTGATTTGCATATGGCTGGGTCGAAACTGAGGTGGCATGGTGAGCAAAAGAACAGTGAGTTGGAATGCAACCCACAGTAACTATCAGAGCTAGACTTATTGCAAGCATTCCTCCCATCACCTTTTTCGTTTCTGATATTAAATAACTGCAGCCAGTGTAGAGAAGACTGGGCCTCTTTCAAGTATGTGCTGTGGTGCCTTGCACTGGCTGCATTAAAAATAGCTGTGCTCCCAACTAAAATCATGTTAGCATCACAGGTGGCACTTGCTATCTCCTATGACCCACTTTGCTACCTCTAAGGAGCTTGCGTCCGCCATCCACCACTGGTGATTACTATAGAATAGGAACACTGAAATGGTTGTGTGGTTCTCTTGTATTTATATAGTGCTTAACAAAGCTGTGATGTATCGCTGCAGATAAATATGAGGTGCCACAGAGGGATTGAAAGTTAACCTACTATTTTGATGAAAACACTAATGTGCAGTTAGGTGAATTGGCAAAGCTCCATTTTTAGTCACCCTGAAATTTTAAGACTTTGTACATTTTGATTTAGTATTCTTCAAGACCATAAGTAAATGAAAGCTGTTGGAGTAATTTTAGACCTTCTTTACAATCAGGAACATATCTACAGAAATTTGATGTGCTCAAGGAAGGAGCAAACCACTTTTCTCATGTTTTCCCCCACTCCGGTCTACTACAATCTACTCCACTTCACTCCAATCTACTCCACTTCACTCCAATCTACCCCACTTCAGTCCACTACATTCCAACCAAATCTACCCCACTTCAGTCCAATCTAACTCGCTCCACTCTAACCGAATCCACCCCACTCCTATTTACCACAGCTACTCCACCTCAACCCACTCTCCAACTCTACCCCCACTCTCTCACTCTACCCCACCCCATTCCAAATTATCCCGCTCCAATCTACCCCAGTCATTTTCAATCCACCCTAATCTAATCCACCCAATCACGCCCACTCCATCCTCCCCCCCCCCCATCTTTCACTCCCCTCCAGTCTCGACTCTGCGCCAATCTGTCCAACTCCACTCTACCAGCAATCAAGCCCACTCCAATCTGCCCAGTCTGCCCTCTTCTCCTCTACCCTAGTCTCACACCCCATTCCACTTTACCCAATCTACCCCCTCCACTATACTCCAGTCAACTCAATGCCACTCAGATCAACCCCACTCCAGTCCAATCTACCCCACCCCTCCCAGTCTACCCCCACACTACTCAATCTACCCTAGTCCCCAATCTACCCCACCCTACTACAGTCTGTCCCCTCCAAACTACCCCACTCCATTCCATTCTACTCTTCTACAATCCACCCAGCGTATCACACTCCAATCTACCTCATTCCACTCTACCCCAATCTATCCCTCTCCAATCCATCCCATTTTATCCTACCCGTCTCTACTGACGATCTACCCTGCTCCTATCTACCCCAAGTCTAATCAACCCCATTCTACTCCACTCCAATCCACCTTAAATACACCCGACTCCATTCTACTCCACTCTACCACGATCTACCCAAACCCATCCCACTCCACACCTCTAATTTTTAGCAGTGCTGGAAAGCAGCCACACTGGTGTACAACATGGCTAAAGCACATTGCCAAAGCCAATAACTCTCGCAGAGGAGAGAGCTATTGGCTTTGCCATTGCTTGTTATGAATTTTGTTCCTCAGAGAGGCAAGGGCCTCCCAGAGAGTGCCCAGGTGCTGTAAGAAGCAAGGCTTCACACGCGCAGCCTAGAGGGAATATAGCCTCTAATGCACCCCCATACCTAATACTCCACGATCACAGATCTCCAGAGCTAGGTGTGAAAAACACAATCCAAGATCGGTCGGCCCAAGCAACGTCAAAAGAATCTCCTCCCCTCAAACTAGTGGCTGACCCCATAGACCTCGCTTAAAACCTGCCCTTTTGGTTTGCAGGTCAGCGGTCTGTAATGCAACGTTCCTGTCTGCGTTCATTCATGGGTGTAACCATGTGTCTGCTCATCTTCGGTACCACCATTTGCTTTTATCCTACCATGAATGTGCAGTACTGTCCACCAGAAGACCAAAGAAAAAAAAGTGTTCGAGGTTGCTATTGACTACAAAGAACCCTTTATATATAATCTGATTAACTTAATACACTTCTTACCTCACTGTGAAGATTGCAAATGTGACACCTAAATTACTGAGACAGAGCATCTTATGCCCTCCCCCTCGAGTTGGCAGCTAAAGGAGATACAATTATTTCAGTAATTTTAGCACTGGCCAACTTATCTCTTGTTACTATATTTTCCTCTCAGATTTCAGCATCCACTGCGTAAAAATATAAGACACCTATTTATGCTTCTTTAAATGCTTCCTATCAGACAACAACGTATTATACCACTGAACCTTACCTAGCCACAATAAGTGCTCTATACTACTAAATCCTCGTGCGGAAACAGAGCCAGAAATGGTCAAATCTACAGAACCCACGCACGGGCAGAGGCAGTAGGCCTGACATTAGGGATGCACAATTGCTGTCAGGCTAATTATTATGTGTCTCTGTGGGGCCTGTTTCTTTCA
Source organism: Pleurodeles waltl (assembly GCF_031143425.1). Taxonomy (NCBI): domain Eukaryota; kingdom Metazoa; phylum Chordata; class Amphibia; order Caudata; family Salamandridae; genus Pleurodeles; species Pleurodeles waltl. The sequence continues at coordinate 148,693,203 of NC_090446.1, forward strand.
GCACCACTTACGTTGTTTCCTTTTTTTTTTTTATCCCCCACGTCTACGGTGCTACTATTTTCTTGTTCCTCCTGGTTCTAGTATTGGTTCCATGGAGCACCATGAGCTTGAAAAAGATAACATTAGCACCGAAATAGGAGGCAAACAAAGTAGACTTTACACTGTTTGTTTGCATAACACAATAAAATCTAGGTCCTTTTGGCTTAGAATATATATATTTTTTTTTTAAGTAGTTTGGCAATGAAGTTTAGCTTACACCTTGTTTGAATTGCTGCCACAAGATGGCAGTGACTAACCAGTTTTCTAGCCCCATTTCCATTCGCTTCCACCTTCAAAGCAAATCGCAGCACGGTGTATTCCTTGGACAACTGTAAAAGTAACTACCGTTGACATCCATATGTCTAGCTATTTCATAATTGAAAGAGCTTTTGCATTGATTGCCATGTTCATGTGTGTCTGGTTGTGTGGAAGGTTGGTGGGTGATTGTAAGATTGCGTGAGTGGATGCATGGATGAATAACTGAATGATAGACTGCATGGATAACTAATGTGTGAGTGGCGGGACAGATGTATGGCTGGGTGAGGGAATGAAAATGAGTGAGCATCTGAATAAAGGCTGAAATCTTAACAATAGTGTTTTTATGGTCCCCTGTTATGTGATGATTTTTTTTTTTACCTTTACGTCTGTATTCATACATATTTTTTGCTGTTTTTTCCTCTATATATTTATTTTTAATTTTGTGAACAAAGGTACAACTATTATATTGACAGATTTGTTTAACAAATATATGTAAACTAACAGTTGGATGCCTCGATGGTTTTAGTTCTGTAAGTAGATCTATATTAAATTTCAGAACACTTATGAAAAGTATACACATTGCACTACTAATGTGCTCATGAGCAGCTGTCTCAAATATATTCAGAATTTGTCCCTTTGTTTTTTTTGTATTCAAACTCCCCTGCAGGTCAGTGCCTGTAGTTATTGGCCTGGCATTCATGACTGACACCACTCCCACAAAAGATCTATTTTACGTTTTTTACATCTGTAACAAAATACATACATGCAGACAGGGATATGGATGCATTTCTATTTCATTTATATGTAAAAACGGAAAGCAAATAATATTAATAGTGTTATAAAGATGTTGCTTTAGTGCAGACATTTACCACACCTTCATGCCAAGAAAGCTCGGGCTATATAAATAGATGCCACAGTTATACCAGTGTAACTAACATCAGGAGCGGTCACCATCGTGCCAATAGCGTAATAGAATTACTGCCATTGTGTATATTTACCTGTGTCGGTACTCAGAGGCTCGGGTATGAAGCGCTAGAGGCACAGCGAGGCCTAGGCTTCAGATGGACCGGGTTACGAAGACACCGAATGGAGTCGGGTTAACACTTCAAACAAATTGATTGAGCTATCTGGTCAAATTGAGAGGATTACACCAGACATAGTGTAGTGGATTTGAAGTTTACAGGCTACTGACCTCACCGAAAAGGGCAATGAGTGATTACTACAAAGCAGGGTAATTACAAGACATTAGCCCATTTAGCCAATTCTCCGAATTTTTCCTCGGTGAAATGACAAAAAAGCAATTGAAATATTTTATCCCATCTTCAGAAAGACACTCCTTTCTGACTGTTGCCCAAGGGTACGGTTTCAGTCTGCTCGTTAAGACATTGCAACATGTACTTGTTTGAGGCAGCACGCGTGTACAGGCATGAGAACACTGAGCTTCATGCATTATCGTCCCTGGTTTGGGGATTTGAGTGTGGCAAGTCTCTGGTTTATTCCTGGTGTATCTTCCCATCCTAAGAATGAATGATTTCAATCAATCAGTCAGGATTTGTATAGCGTCGCTGCTTCACCCATAAGGGTCTCGAGGCACTGCGGAGTCGTGCTGGTGGGATCATGCTGGTTGTTCTTGTTGGTTGAACCCAGGTCCTGAGGTCCTTCCTGAACTGTTGGGGCGATGGTGAGGCTCCGAGGGGCAGGGGGAGGGTGTCCCAGGTCTTAGTCGCCAGGTGGGAGGGGCGCCCCTCCGCTGTTTGCCAGGCGGATTCACTGGGTAGCTGCTAAGGAGAGGGATCTGGAACGGAGTTCCCTGGTAGGTTGGCGGAAAATTAATTGATTGTTATGGTACGCCGGTCCTGTGTTGTTTTTTTAACATTTGCGTGCAAGAATAAAGGAAACCTACTATAATATCTGTACTGATAAGCTGTTAACGTGGCCCCCATGGCAGGAGGGGGCGGACAGCTGTTCGGCTGCACTTCTGCTCGCAGCCCCTGACCGGGGACCCCGTAAAACTGGGGATTTATCTTTCTGGAAACACCAGACCCCTTGGAGTTGCCAGAATGGTACCTCCCCTTCCCAGCTGTTTACCCCGGTACCGTTTCAACCAGTGCTTTAAATTGAAAAATAGAAGTGCAGGTACTCTGTAATAGAGTACCTGCTTGTTTCCGAGAAGTGCCGGTACTCTCCAATTAAAAGTATTACGTTTTTCTTGAGATATGCCGGTACTCTCTCTCTCAAAATAAAAAAGTGCCGGTACTCCGTACCGGAGAATACCGGCCCATTTAAAGCACTGCTTTCAGCCAACTCTTAATGAGGCCCATAGTGGGGACGTGAATATTCGCGAACACTTCGCTTAGTTCATCACTTGGCGGTGCTGATTGATTCGGTTTACAATCCGCACATCAACCTCCTTCCCCCTCAACCTCCACTTCAAAAGCTCCACCCTAAGCTGCCACCATTCTGGATGAGCGACTCGCCAGTGTGCTGCATCAAAGGAGATGCAGCGCACTACAGTCACATAAAATGAGCAAGCCCTTGTTTTAAAAACTCCGCAAAACTTGAATTTCCACTTTCTGCTCTGCTGATTTGGGTAAATCGAAATCTTTTGGGAAGTCCATTAATCAACTAAGTGTTTCTATGTACTTCAGTTGTATCCAAATTATACTAGCATCACAGGAAAAAAGTGTATTCTGAATTCGGAAGTAACCACTTGGATTTCTTCCCTGACCAGAAACCAGCTTGCCTGGAATGGATTAGATCACTTATACATTTTATTTAAAAAAAAAAAAAAAAAGTTTGAAGCGGACTTTTTTGCAGTGTTTTTTTTAGAGGAAAGATGAGAAATAAAACGGGTTTTTCCAACTGCTGGCTCCAGACCATGCTTGAGAAGGGGCGTGTGCTCCACTACTAACCCATCCCCATTCTTTAAACGGAGATGGGGTCCGTCTTTCCCGGGCGTTAACGAGTTGTTTACCGGTGTAAGGGGCCAGGGAAGGTTCGGGGACTGCCTTTTATGTGCTGTTTGAGAGGTTGACTTCTTGGGTGACACCCAGTTTTACTGATCTGAGCACGATTACTTTTTCTAGGGCCCATAGTCATCTATAGCTGTTCTCATAGATGACTTGTATTTTATTAGTAGCCAATATGATATTTAGTACTGTGTTGGTCACATGGCCCATCACTGGTTCTATCATGTCTCTTCATTTATGTTCTTTTACATCCAAAGCCGAATGTTATTCCATCTGTGTACATACTTAGTCAAAAAAGTGTTTGCTGCCTACAGCGTCATATTGTTTTCTTTGACTGACACGGCTAACAGCAACCTTTTTCTGTAAGCATACCACAAGAGGGCGGTAGGTGATCGTGTATTATCTCGTGAGCGTGAATACGGGTGGTAATTTGCACTACTTTGGAATCTATGATCAACCATGCGTTCATTTCGGTGCTGGTATGAGACTAAATTTCTCTTTGATGGGAAGAGTTTTTTTTTTTTTGTAATGATAACTGCAACACGTTAAACTCGTTTAATCCAGGCGCTTAAATAATGCAGCCTGTCCATTGTGTTAAGATCCAAAAACATGAGGCCAGTACATTTTCCACGAAGCCCTTCAACTCCCTCATTTTATTTTGTCAGCTGTGGACTTGTATTTCACGATTTCATGGTCCGGAGGACAGGATGTAGTTTCAGCTCGGAGCAGTCGTGTTTAAAAGTAGGACCGGGCTAGCTTGTAATCGTAATACAACAACAAAGTGATTAGCTAGTAAACCCCGAGGGTTTACCTCTGTTATCGGTTGTCTCATATTGCCTGCCTGTGATAATTGAACATGTTGTGGGGCTGTTACAAAGCTGCCTATCCATGAAAGAATGCGTCTTAAGAAGCTGCTGTGTTCATGCTTTGTGTCGCAGTGCTTCTAGCACTTATAGAACATTTATCCTACCTAGTAAATACAATCTGACTACTCTGTTAAGTGAATTACATTGCTGAATCACTACTTGGAGCTGGGCTACAGGGCATAGCTTCTGTGAGTAGTGCTCGTACCGTTCCTTTCTCGCCTTGCTTTGCAGGTTGGTTACGTTTCATGTGTATATGGACCTGCATGCCTGATCATGACTGGCCTCTATCCAGCGGCTGCTAGTAATTTTCTCCGCTGTTACTACTGATTAGACTGTAAAGCATAGTCTGGGCTACCTGCAAACGTTTGTAAGAAATTGGGTTATTAGTTGAGCGGGGTGGAAGCCCCACTCAAATAAAAAACACAGTGCTTGTCAGAGTGAATCACAAAAGTCACTAAATAAACCTGTGCTTAACCCTCTGGTAGCTTGGCACAAAAGCAGTCAGGTTTAACTTGGAGGCATTGTGTACATTATTTGTTTAGTACAGTTATAAAGTGGAAACAAGAAAAATCCCAAACTAGTTCAGTAAAATAGAGCAAAACGTAATAAATAAAATGACAAAAAAACTCCAAAAATCCAATTGGTAGTACCAGGGATATGACTTTTTTAATTTGTAGGTGCAGATGTAGGTTTTAGGTGAAACTAGCTCAGCACCCCCCCCCCCCCCCCCCCCCCCCCCCCCCCAGTCATGCTAATCCTACGAAAACTTCAGGCTGACAGCGTGGGTTAACTATAGGGACCAGATTCGGCCTCCACCTTCTCAAGTCTGCGCAAACGTCTGCTGTTTGCTTTGGCCCAGGGCAACGAGGAGGCCGTTGTCAGCAGAAGGAGCAGTTCTAGTGTTATGGACGTTTGATTTTGTAGCATGAAGAGCTGGTCATCGCAGGAACTTAATGTTGGCAGTCGTCGTGGGCTGACACTGTCTGCGAGAAATGCAGGTCTCATGTTGGTAGTTGTTCCAGACGGTTGGAGTTGGTTTAAAAAGCAGGTCCTACTTGACCTTGGTGGTTGAGTCGTGGCACAAAGGAGTCACTTTGTGATCGCAAACAGCTGAAAACATCTGTATATTCACTTTTCTTCAGGAGCACAGTATAGTGGCAGCCAATGTGTGTATTTCAGGAGGAGTACAGTCTAATGCCATCCGAAGGCCAATGTCCCCTGCCCCCCCTCCCCGTGTGCGTCAGGCTTCACTCCAACAGATGACCGCAACAGGGCTCGGCAGGTCTAGTTGGTGCTAGGCAGTTGCAGGGCATGTTTCTGAAAGCTTATTGTGTCACTGTTCCTCAAACAGATGGTCAGCAAACTGACCTTGAGAATCACTTCTGGGGAGCCTTGAATCTAGGCAAGCAGGTCCAGTTTTCCTTCTTCAGACAGCAGGGCAGTCCTTTGTCTGGAGTTTCCACTAGTCCAGTAGTTTTCTGAAGGTGGCACTTTTATCCCCAGTGCCAGCCTGTGGGTTGATGTGGGGTGGGGGAGGGGGATGCCCCTTTTTGCCCAACCTTTCCTCTTTTCTGTGTTTGGCTTCAGTGTGTCTAGGGCAACAAAGAGCAGGCAGGCAAGCCTAGGCTTCAACTGCATTTGTCAGTGGCAAGGGGCAGAGCAGGCAACACATAGCAGTCAGGAAAGGGATCGGCACACTAGAGGCTACCACTTTGAAGCTCAGGAAGGCTAAGTATAAAACCCACGGAAATCTGCTCGGGAGAGCAACACCTTGCCCTGCACCCAAGGCCCTTTTGTCTCCTTGTTTAGAAGAATACAAAAAACACCACAGGAGAACTATTCAGTCATGTGACCCTGGCAGTACGGCTCCTTTAATTAGGCCGAAAAATGGCACCTTGATGAAAGTGGCATTTTCAAAATTATAAGGTTTTTTTTTTTTTTTTTTTTTTTCAATCGTTTAATTGATATTTTAAATCAAAGCAGTGAAAAAGATTTTGTAATCCCATAATTTTTATCAACATTTGTCTGCCCCATCCTACAGTGCAACACATGATCAGTATAAGAGCACTCGGGCTCATTTGAGAACATTTCTACCGGTTCCTCCACTCTTCAGATGTATCTACTCAGTTACTGTTAGCATCTGCTGACCCCCTCCTATCAATCCCTGCTTGAGCCACTTCATATGTAGTGCGTTAGACCATTTCTCCCAGCGCTGTGGCCCTATATCAACAGCCCCCCCCCCCTTCAGCATGACTGGCTCCAACATGAATGTACTATTGAATATCTATGTGGGGTAACATAGTCTTTCGTCTTCAGAATCATTGCCTCCAGTTTTCGTAAGCACATGTCCCTGAGTGACACCCACCTTCCCCCGGGTCTCCAGCATCACTGCTGCTTCTGCTTTTGTCCACAGTAGCAAGTTATTGAGCCAGACAGTTGTGCCCGGGGTGATGGTGATTTCCATGCCATTGCAATTTGACGTTTGTTCAGCACAAATGGCAAGTCTAGGAAAATGTGCAGATTATTTATCACTTTTGCCTCTGGGGCAAACACCTAGTAAGCAGGAATTGGTGTTGGATGGGACTCCACTGTTAACCCGGGTCGATGTAATTCTCATGACCTCTTCCCATTCCCTTGCCAACCCTGCACACTCCTTCACCATGCGCAGAAACCTTGCATCCAGGGCATTCCTAGATGGCATTAGGGAACATGTGTGAGATGCCGTGGGTTGTAAGGTATGTCTGGTGTAGGTTGTTAAATTGGGTCAACTAGAATCAGGAATTTTGCGAGACCTCCTTAACCTGCTGCTGTGCTTGTGTCCACTGTTTATCAGCCAATGGAGATATTCCATGTGGTGTATTTGCGAGACCAGTGAAGAGCTACATACATACACATCTAAACGGGTTTGATATCCTAAACCGGTGAGCAGAAGGAGAACTCGTTACTCTTCGGGTGTTGGAGTCGCCACACAGCACACACGCCTTGGTTGGTCAGCCACTGTTTTAAGATTTTTCGCAATTCTATGGGAAGGTGCTCCTGCCAGGTTTGTTGGTGGCGGGGAGGGTGAACAATCTCTATCCACATCCAAGATGAAGTTGAAATCTCCTCCCCAGGTACTAGGAGTGTGGGGAACGTGCAGCAGTGCAAGGGTGAGCCTATCTGTGAAGGAAATGTGGTTGACATTGGGAGCCTAAAGAGCCACTTTGCCAGGGGGTTTCCATCCAGTTGTCCCACAACAACAACATAACGGCCCTCTGTGTCAAGCCTATGGGATTTGTGAACAAATGGGACCCCTGGTTCTATCCCAATGAGAACCTCCTTGGTATATGTTGAGACTCTGGTTCCGTACACTTGCTCCCTCATGTGTGCAGCCTTTGCACTTCCTTCTTCATTAGGTGTGTGTCTTGAAGGACGTGTGCTTGATGCCGTTTAAGATAGGTGTGGACTCTGCTGCATTTAGTTGGATTGGTCATACCTCTCACATTCTTGTCAGGAATTTGTACCCAAGTGGCTTGTGTGTAGTGAGGCCTGGGGAGGAAGTTCTGAATCCCTGGCATTCGGTCCCTCAGGGTAGGTACATCCTGAACTCGATCACTGTGTGAGTGTAGTCAATGTGTTGAGCTTGCAGGAATTTGTATTCGGTCAAATTCCAGATATCCAGCAACAATGACAACAAGCATTAACAAGTCCTCTCCCCACCCACCAGACTGAGATAAGACCCCATTCTCTGCCACCTTGGAACATACTGTATGACCAAACATTAACACATTGCAATTTAGATTTCAAGTCCATTATAGTCTACTAGGGCATAGACGGAAAGTAAGAAGTAAGAGTGTGATTCAGCACATAGGAGATGTCGTTACGAGTAGTTCCCCTGTATTGTCCACCTCCCTCTTTATTGTCATCAACAGTGTGTCAGAGTATTGACCCTGGTCTCCAGTTTTACCACCTTGGAAGGTAGTGTTCTAGTTCAGCATTACAGGTCGTTCGCCATACGAGGTGTTCGTATTTGGCCATGATTGTAGTCTCTGGTGGAGACTACAGTGCCACCAGAATCTGAGCCAGCATCTCAGGCATCATCAGAGCGCAGGACCCCAAAGAGGTTATGAGAGTGCAGTAGGACTCCCTCAATGGGCCGTACTTGTTCTTTAGCTGCCTGTTCAGTTGTGGGCCTGGATCGTGGCTTCCGGGGATTAGTTACTTTGTCCGTGGGGACAACCAGTTCTCAGAGTGCTGGGTCTGCACCAGCCTTTTTCGCTAGCTTGGTTGGGAACAAAAGATCACATTTGATCCCTGAGCGGCATAGGTGCTCTTTCACTCTGTCATATGAGGTATGGTGAGATTGAACCTTGATGGTGTAATCTGGGTGTGCAGAGATTTCACAGTTCTCAAAGCTCTAGGGGCCTTGGGGTCGGAAGTAGGAGTATGTCTCTGACACTGTAATTGAGTATTCGGGCTATCACCTGGTGTAGGTGCGCTTCTGATGGTGGAGGTCTTCCCAGCAGGCAGTGGGTCCGCTTGGAGAAGAACTTGGGTTTCCTACCGGCCAATACTGTCTCTATCAGCCCTGTCTGAAGAGAGTTCTCTATTGGGGCAATCAGAGTGCTCAGGGAATCCTATAAATCAGATGTTATTGCGATGTGAGCGTCTCTGTGTCTTCCGCTTTGTTCTGCAATGCTGTTATGTTGGCTGACATCTCTTGTACCTAGTCTACAGGGCCTGTACTGTAGGGCATGGCATGGCCAGAACTGATTCAGTGCCATTCACTTACTCCAGTAGTCGCTCGTGGTCAACACTGAGCAATTAAACCTCCTGGAACACTGTCTCAATCTTGTTTTCCAATGCTGTCTTGGTGTCGAGGATAGCCTGTGGGATCTGGTCAAATTGGTTAGAGTGTTTGTTTAGTGCAGCCTCCAGGCTGTTTAGGGTATCGCCTCCCCCAGCCGGAGCAGCATCTTGGTGGTGTGGTGTCTCATCAGACAAAGAAGAGTGTTTGGGTTGCTTTGGTGTCACCATTATTTCAGGACTTCGCTGGGACCAGGACCAACAAAGCCAGTGCACTCCCGGTCGTGTGTACAGAGCTTGGTAGACCCAGTTCGTGCCTGGAGCAGGGCGGGTTTCCACTGGTTCCTCAATCATAGCAGGGCACTCTCATCTCACAACGGTCCTCTCCCGAGAGGTTGCCCCGAATCACCACCTCGCCAGTCCACCAAGAAGGTTAATTAGTGATGCGGGGCCCAGCTCCCTGTCCTCTGCTCCGAGTGTTCACGCCTATGCAGCCTCAGCTTGCAGCCGTGATGTCCAGTGTGGGCGGGTTCCCTTTTGGCTGGCACATGTCTTTCCAGGGTCCAGGTTGGTGGGAGAGCGGGAAAGAATCCAAACTACTCCATCTAATGAAAACAGCGCCCTCGGAGTAAGCCCAAGAGGTGGTCTTGCTCCTTAGTACTCAATACTCATGCCTGTAAAGCTCTTCAGGGGGGCATAAAGGAGTGCTTCACCATGCTTGTAGGCCCCAACACGTCGCTCAGCAGGTCTCGGGTCCCACAGGTAGTACAGCCAACTCACTGCCTTACCAGTGTCGACTGAGGTTTCCACTTTGGTCCCCCATACTTCGTTAGTACTGCAGGCAGGGGCTGTATGTAGCAGGCAATGCCCAGAAGCTCTGTGTCCGCTGTGCAAATCATTTCACACCTCCTCACCAGGGGGCCACGTCCGTCCGGCAGCCCCCGGTCGCGTCCATCTCAGAGCGTGCTCCACATGTCAGGGTCCTCTTCACCATAGGTTTATTTCTATCCGGTGGTAGTGGGCTGGCTCGTGTTTTTGGAGGCACGCTAACTGCACGCTCGTCTGGCTGCTCACTGCCCTCATGGGCGGTTCCTGGTGCAGCCCAGTGGATGACTCTACTCTGTGCAGCAGGAGATTTGCGCCCACTCTTGTGTGTTGGGGCAGCACCAGTCCCAAATCTGGATCTGGGCACAAGTGAAGGGGGGGGGGAGATAAGACAGCCTCCTGACAACAATGATGGGCCTGGGGGCTGCGGATATTTGCAGGAATGGCCGGATCGAGCGTGGAGTCTAGGCAGACACTTCTGCCTCAGCCACCATCTTGACCCACACCCTCTTTAAAAATTGTAAGTTAATGTCCGAAATTACAGTTAAAGAAGGTTTTAAATTAGATTAATTTGAGTGTAAACAGCATACCTCTATCTGGTTTCAACCTGAAGTTATTACTTATGATGTGTAATAAGGTAACCCAGTGTTAGTCTATAGGGGAAATTGCCTTATAGCAGTGAAAAACTATATTTGCAGGAATGGCCGGATCAAGCGTGGAGTCTAGGCAGACATGTCTTGGCCACACCCTCTTTAAAAATTGTAAATTAAACTCAGATATTACCATTAAAGAAGGTTTTAAATTAGATTAATTTGAGTGTAAACAGCATACCTCTATCTGGTTTCAACCTGAAGTTATTACTTATGATGTGTAATAAGGTAACCCAGTGTTAGTCTATAGGAGAGATTGCCCTACAACAGTGAAAAACTGTTAGAAGTTTGTCTGTGTCAGGACATGTACAATTGAAGTACACATCATACTATTTTAAATTGCATACACCCTGCCCTGTAAGACTTTAGGGCCTAGCTTAAGAATTACTTGAAAATATTTAAAAGGAAGTTTGAGGCCCGGCAAAAGGTTTGTTTTGGCAGGATGAAATGACAGATTAAAACTGCACTGCAGGCTGCTGTGGAAGGCCCGAGACATGTTTTACAAGCTAATTTAGTGGGTGGCACAATACATGCTGTAGCAAACAAGTAACTTTTAGTTTATAGGTCCATGGTACATGGAGTACCATGTACGAGGGGCTGAAAAGTAAATGAAATATACTAATTAACTATAGGGTAATTTTACAACTGATTAGCAGGGAAAAAGTGCATAGAATCTTAAAAGCCAACAAAAACTAGTTCAGCAAAGGAAGGAAGAGGCAGGCAAAAATCTGGGGTGACCATGTAGAAAGTGCCAGGTCCCACACCATGCCTGTATGTTTCCCTCCTGTCGTTCCTGGTTCTGTTCTAGAGATCATTTAGCCTAGCTACCTGTAATCGGAGGAGGCCTGTGGATAGCTCTTGATTTTTCTTGATGGACTTCATAGAATTGTTACCTTAACTACCTCCAACCAGTGCATTTGCCTGTGTGGTTTGGGAGGCGCGGCTGTCTATTTACCCTCGGCGCTCACCATGCACCCCATCCTGCACCTCTGGCCCCACAGCTTCCCATTGAACAAAGACCTGAGGCGGGAAACCGCCGCAATGAAACATGCTGAGTCCCACACAGGTAAAATCCACTCAACTGAGAGCCACTGTGTCCAGAGCTGTCCCAAGAACAGCCAGCCTGAGTCTCGCACTCTCTCAGTGCTGCCTACTGACACCCAATCAAAAAACACACAGACACACACACGTCAACACACCACACACACACGTCAACCCACCACACACACACGTCAACCCACCACACACACACGTCAACCCACCACACACACACGTCAACCCACCACACACACACGTCAACCCACCACACACACACGTCAACCCACCACACACACACGTCAACCCACCACACACACACGTCAACCCACCACACACACACACGTCAACCCACCACACACACACACGTCAACCCACCACACACACACACGTCAACCCACCACACACACACACGTCAACCCACCACACACACACACGTCAACCCACCACACACACACACGTCAACCCACCACACACACACACGTCAACCCACCACACACACACACGTCAACCCACCACACACACACACGTCAACACACCACACACACACACACACGTCAACACACCACACACACACACACACGTCAACACACCACACACACACACGTCAACACACCACACACACACACACGTCAACACACCACACACACACACACGTCAACACACCACACACACACACGTCAACACACCACACACACACACGTCAACACACCACACACGTCAACACACCACACACGTCAACACACCACACACGTCAACACACCACACACGTCAACACACCACACACGTCAACACACCACACACGTCAACACACCACACACGTCAACACACCACTCACGTCAACACACCACACACGTCAACACACCACTCACGTCAACACACCACACACGTCAACACACACACCACACACGTCAACACACACACCACACACGTCAACACACACACCACACACGTCAACACACACACACACACACGTCAACACACACACACACCACACAGTCAACACACACACACCACACAGTCAACACACACACACACACCACACAGTCAACACACACACACACCACACAGTCAACACACACACACACACCACACACACAGTCAACACACACACAGTCAACACACACACAGTCAACACACACACAGTCACCACACACACAGTCACCACACACACACAGTCACCACACACACACAGTCACCACACACACACAGTCACCACACACACACAGTCACCACACACACACAGTCACCACACACACACAGTCACCACACACACACAGTCACCACACACACACACCACACACAGTCAACACACACACACACCACACACAGTCAACACACACACACACCACACACAGTCAACACACACACACACCACACAGTCAACACACACACACACCACACACAGTCAACACACACACACACACCACACACAGTCAACACACACACACACACCACACACAGTCAACACACACACACACACCACACACAGTCAACACACAATCAAAAATAAAAAAAACACACACCCTGGACAGAGCTGAGCCCCAAGCAATCTCCTCACTCCACAGTGATGTTCTGCTGTCCCTGTGCTCTGCTCTGTGCTTGGCTCTGCCCTCTTTTACCCTTTTCCACATCTCATTCCTTATAAGGAGTCGGAGGCCACAACAGTCTCACAGATGGCTGCCCTGGCTATTGATATTGGTCATTGATACTGTCTAGGACCACACCTCCACTCAAGTCCCCTCGATGTTTGTCTGCACATATCCTTTATGTGTCTATTTGCATACTGTACTGTTCGCTTCTACCCTCTCAAACTCAGTCTTCCTACAACTGAGCACTTGTCGATTTACGCAGCCTGGGAAAGTCTGCTGTGCTCTCTGGCCGCCCTGTCTGCTTTCGGAACCAGGTTATCCCTGAGTGAGCAGTTGAGGCCTGCTCTGGGTGTCAGAGGCGTGACGTGAGAGAGGGGTTCTGGCCCAGCCAGGCACCAGAGGAGGGGTCCATGTAGACAGAACATTTATGCACCCAGCCTTCCCTGTTTCAGAGGAAGAGACAACCTTTTTATTAAAAATGTACCTTCTTGATGTGTTTTTTTTCCTTTGCCAGGGATATCTCTCACTACAGTGCAAGTCAGTGCCCATATACACCATGTCACCGGTACCCTCCGCCCATGCTGAACCCAGATATTGACAGTTTTGTAAACTGAACTACGTGGTAGGGGGTTGAGTTCAAGCAGAAGCACTCTCATAATGCAAAAAAACAAACATGTTGTGGGAAATAGTATGGTGCATGTTAACACAGCAGGAATGTAATTTGTGTAATGGTGGCTTTAAAGTTGGAATCAAGGGACTCCTGTGAGAAACTGGGTTGTTGGTTGCCCTGAGTGTGAGCCCTGGTCAAGCAACAGCCACAATCCCTTGCAGGGTGAAAAACAAAAAGTCACTATTTTTACCTGTGCTTAGCCCTGGGTAGCTTGGCACAAAAAGCAGTTGGGCGAAACTTGGAGGCAATGTGTTAATTATATATGCAGTACACAAACACCAATACAGTGAAAACACAACACCAATACAGTGAAAACACAACACAGTAAAAATCCCAAACCAATTTTGAAAAATAGAGAAAATGTTAATACATTATTTGGCACCAAAATGATGAAAATCCAATTGGTAGAACTATAGAGTTCTGAATTTTTAAATTATAAGGATCAAAACAGAAAGTCCTCGGTTTTGGAAAAGGGTCACCTGGGCACCTTTAGTACCACAACCAAGAGTCCAGTAATTATTGCAGACCTCCTATTGCTTCGAGACTCATTTAAGCGGGGTGCAGGTTTAAGGTTGTGAGAGCCTCTTACGCCCCTGTGGCTCCGAATAGGAGACCAGCTAAACAAGCCTTTGGAGTCACGTCTGAAGTCCTGGGTGCAGGTGGTGATGCTGGGCTCTACAGCAGGGCTGGCCTCTGAAAGTTCAAAGCAGGCTCAAGGCAGCAAAGTAGTTCTTCCACATACAGCAGCATTCTGGCAGAATGCACATCAGATCACAGAAGCAGGCAGTCCCCTCAGTGAGTCCTTCTGTAGGTCCAGTAGTGAACTTAAGCATGGGTCTGAGAGAGCTATTTGTATACCCTCATGCCCTGCTCCCGGAAGCTGGGAGAAGTTTCCAGAAGAATTCTCTGAAGTTCCAGGAATTCCATGCCTACTCTACCCTGGCTCCAAGTTGGCTGCACTGACAATAAAAGGTCATTACGTCGACAGTGTAGTTGAAGAGGCCAGCTTATTCAGTTGCAGTTGCACACCCTTCTCCCCCACAGTCTAGTCAGCTAATGGCCCTTTCAGGCTCTTCTAATTCCCCCTATTGTGTGAATGTTGGGGGTGAATTCGCAAAGTCCCAGCTGTCAGTTACACCCAGTCATGTGACTTAAGGTAAGTTACAGACCGAGATGGCTAAGGGTAGGAAAATGATAGCTTTTTAAAAGTGGCATTTTCAAATTTGTGATGATAATTCCGACTTTACCATTAAAGAGGGTTTACCATTACAAGTTCATAGGTACCAAATATGACCTATCTGCCACCTCTGGTTTAGGAATTAGAATATTTTTATTTCAATAAGGAATCCCCAATGTTATTCTGTGAGAGGGGTAGGGCTCACAGAAGTGAAAAAAGAATTTGGGAGTTTTTCACCAATAGGACATGTAAAACTAAAAAGTATATGTCCGTCCTTTTAGTTATACAGCACCCTGTTCTATAGGCTACCTAGGGCCTACATTGAGGGTGATGTGTATGTCATAAAATACATGGCAGTGGGACACTGCCTTCAGGCTGCAATGGCGGGCATGGGGCAAGTTTTGCAGTGATACTTATGTGGGCTGCAGGCCCACTGGTAGCATTTAATTTACAGGCTCTGCATATATGGTATACAACTCTACAAGGGACTTGCACATAAATTAAATATGCAAATCAAACTATGAGGGGAATGAGCACACAGTCCTAATGCCAACAAGCAAAAATCCACCAAAACGTAGGAGGAGGAAGGCAAAGTTTGGGGGTGACACTATAGAGAATGCCATTCTCAACAGCACCTTTCTTGTCTCTGGGCGCATATGCAAGTGAAACTAGTCAGCATTTAAGAGACGATTAGTTAAGAGCAAAACCAGAAAATCCTCGCAGGAGTATGGAGGCTGTCTCCTCGTTTTATTACAATAACATATGCCGATTATTGCTTTATATTAAAATGTAGAATATGCACAGAGGAAGGTCCATACTTGAATCATTTGCGCACTGTATAATGGGCTGTTCCATAAGTGTGTAGTATTTTATGAACCTGTGTATTATATTTGTGTTTACCATTGTGCTAAACATTAAAAGCTTTACAGGCAATACAACACAGTATAACACCACCTTGCATTCACAACACGGACAGTAAATCTCTGCGACACAGTTCAGTGTACAGCTCATCCCTCACACCACACCCTGTTTTGGAATAAGTGCAGTGAGGAGCACACAAGCCACAAATGAATCAAGAAGCCCCTTACTGAGCGCTGACATGTCTTCTGGGTGTACACTGTCACTAGTGCATCGCAGTAAATGCAGTATTACTGTTAATGTCTTTAGCACATTCGTTACCAGACTTGGACACATTAAAGTGCGCAAAATCAGAAATTCCCAAAACAAAATGTAGGTGTGCATATTCACCACTCTTACCCCCTCCCCACCCCCAAAAAACTCTCTCGCTTTTATTTATAGTGTATTAAACGTATTTTTTTTTTCACCAAAACAAGGTACAACATATACACTTGAACACACATCATTCCCATAAATCTTTACTCTCCTTATATCCACATATGCTTAACCAGTTTGTTTACATACTGCACTGTTCGCTTCTACCCTCTCGAACTCAGTCTGCCCCACCCCTCCACTTAGTGCTCCCCGTGTTCACTTGCTCCTTGTAGGGGTGCCCCTTTGCTACCCATTGCCTTCTTTGAGAAGTTTCTAAAGCTGCTGTCTCTAGCCATGCTCCTAGGTTAGCTGTTCATGGTCCGTGTGCTCCCACCCTAGTTGCTTATTTTGTGTGTTTTGCTTTTATCCCTGATAGGTACTCACACACTTGGTGCTCCTGCACTTTCTAGCTGTGCTCCTTTTTCAAGTGGCTCTCACTTTTAGATTAGGTTAGATAGACGCATGGATTGTAAAAAAAATAATATAGATATAGATATATATCTATATATATATATCTATATATATATAATAACAAAGCCAAAGAAGAGGTTACATAGGCGAAACTGATCGACTTTGTCAATGCTTGTTAAACTCAGATGTACCCTGGATCAGAGTGAACCAAGCTCATAATTAATTGATGTCTCATTGTTACACAAATAGCTATTTTTTAGGTCAGGCTTGACAAAGTAGCAGGCCTATTGTTTCCAAGTCTCTAAAATATTCATACAGTGAGCTTTTGTCTTCACCCTCTGCATTAGTTTTCTCCCACCTCATGATAGTGCCTGTTTTGTATGTCATTTCTCCCGCCATGGAGTGCTTGCATTCCAGTGCATGAGGGACTATTCTACATCTCAAATGTGCACTGAATAATGAAATATTAAATTTTGTATCTCCTACATGCATGGCTTAGTGAGCACAGTCATTTTTTTCCTTTTCCAACCCAGAAAGCTATGTAAAATGTTTTAATGTGTAAGTCTGACCTCATGTTTGTGTTTTTCTCATGTCTTCCCATATTCACATCATATTTATTTGCTGCTGTTGGTTCCATGTTTTTTTTTTTTTTTTCACCCCCACACTTTTTCCACCGGTCTCTTATTAATTGGTCTTCAATCTTTATTTTCATGTGTGTAATAAAAAAAGGGTCCAAAGCTAGTGGGCCAAAAGAAACCATAATTGTGTGTTGTTTTTTCCACTGCAGCAGTAGTTTTGTATTGTTTTGTTCAGAACACAGATACAATCCAGACCTATTGGTTTGACAATACCTTTATAATATAGCATTCTTTGCGGATACCGCCCCATTTGAATGTAGATTTTTATGGTAAATACATACCTTCCAACTAAATCTCTTTCTTTATAGGGGCTTTCAGCCATCCCTCCTCCTCCATCAGACTGTTGTATCATTTACACTTTTCTTCAGCCCACTACATCATGAGTGCTGTTTAAGTGCAAAAAAGTGTCTGCTTTTCGGCATTTTTTTTATATTGGTGCCCCAGCATTTCTCTCAAGAATGAAGTTTAGCAATATCATTGATGAAGCAAAACAAGCCTTGGCAAAGCCATAAAGCTGGCAACCAAGCTCCAAGCCTAGCGGTTTTGCCATGTACTTGCTTTTGTTTGGAATCCAAAAAAGCTAAATGGGCTTTCCTGTGCAACCTAGCACCTTATCTCTCTTTCGTAGTCTACGCGGGAACGGTTGTGTGCCTTTCTGCCTGGGCAGAGCTTCTCTCCTGTTTCTTCTGCTGTTGAGAAAACTGAACATTGTAACCAGGTTAAAATACTGAGAATAACACACTTGCGAATGTCCGCTTTTGTGCTTTACCTTAGTAGTGGAAAGTCATTATTTATTTTCTGTGCTGATGTGCTATGCGATCATATTTGGAGGAATGCGTTTTCTTCAAGTAGAAGGGTGAGGTATGCTGGAATGTTCCATGTTATCGGCGGAGAATCTGCTGCAATTTCAGAACCCAGCAGGCAGAGATCTGTTCAGGGTTCCTACTGTGGATTTATGCTAGTTTGTTTTTCTTTTCCAGACCCCTTTGCGCTGTAGCTCAGCCCTTCTGTAGTTGATAATCTTAAATGAGAGTTCGGTCTCGCGCTTGGAGCTGGAATGACATCTGTGCTTCCTTGGTACACCCGCTGCCCTTCTTTATTAAGGCCTTGTACTGAGATTTCCGAAGGTGGGAGAAAAGGGGAGCTGTCCTCTGCTCAGGGGTCACCGCTGCTACTAGTGCCAAGAGGGAGTGGCGTAACAAAGGGCACTGCAGCGGTGCGGGCCCCCCTCAGCACAGCGCCTGGCCTGGGTGAGTCCGGAGAGGGGTCCCTTCCGCCCCCCCCAGGATCGTTACGCCAGTGCCAAGTGGCTGCACCTGGAGACAGTCATTCACTTAATAAGATGGCATTGTTGCCACGACTATAGCCCACTTTAACCACTTTTTACGGATGTCCTTAGAAGCGCCTTCTGGGCCACCAAAGTGACTAATAATGCGTGGGTCTGAGAGCCTGTCGGAGATTGTCCCTCTGTAGCTCCAGCGCGAGTAGATCAGAGCGCGATGGAAGGGCGGAGGGGTAGGTGGCAAAGGGAAACGAGGCATGCCAGGGCCAAGATCTTTACAGCCTCCATCCTAATTCCTCCCTTAGTCTTATTGGGAGGGAGCTGTGGGCTAGCTTCTACGTCTTCGAAGGTTAATCCAGGAACACTGCTGTCTGATCCCGGCTTGTCTGCTTCACCAGATTATGCAATTCTACAGGTCCTGTCGAGCTGAGACTGTTATTTTATGTGCTAAAGTGGGTGCCACTTAGACACTGGCGAAGTGCCGGCATTGCCTGTCTTTAAATAAGCTGGGCTCTGCTAAATCCCTTTGTTTTTCTTTCTCTGGGGTTTGGAAGCGGTGTTTTTCAATGCCTTACTTAGTGAACTGCCACAGAAACACTAGCAGTAGTGCCCGCCTCACAGTGTGTCACTGGGGTGTTAGCTTCTATCACACCAGTACCTGCATGTGCAACACGGGCCAGCCCCCTTGCGGGTACACGGTTAACTATCGCACAACCAGTGGAAGTACATACCGCCGCACACAGTGCAGGTAACGCATGGACAGCGACAAACCGACACGGAGAAGGAACTGTGCAGGAGCACCGCAGAAGTGGTACACTCCAATGTGGAAGTGTTTAAGGTATATAAATATCCACACAGTTAGAATTCATGCCACTGCGCCCTTAGTTTGCTCACTGTTTTGCCTACTTATTACGGTGGCACAGGAAAGAAACCTCCATGTGTTATTCTGCATTGTTACTCTCTTTCATGGATTAAATACACTTGCCCTGCGATATACTGTATGTAGCGCTGCCATCCCCTTTTAACTAAAACATTGTCAAAACGTATTGTGCAAGCAATTGTGATGCAAGTGCTACCTGCAAAATCAGTTTAAATGACGATCAAGGCCTGTAACATAGTTGTTATGCCCGAGGCTTCCTTTAGAACTTGTTGTAGTCACCAAGTATGTCACAGGAATCCTCAAGTGATGATGCACTGCTGATAATTCCATTTATGTGAGTGACTGGCTGGTGGTCTGATGGTCCACGTAAAACTCTTAGCCATTTACCAGCTGTCTGCTTCTGCTGCATTATTGACCATATCACTGGTAACGAGTGATAACTATTGGGGATTGCTGTTACCACCATCCCCCACCCTTTCTGGTACTGCAGTCCAACCCACAGGTAAGGTTTCATGACTTGCTGGCCTAAACTCAACATCTTGATCCGGGAGGGACTTTGAGATCTTCATGAGCTCATTACATTTTGCAAAAGCTGTAAATGGTTCAGAATTACTACCACCTGTAGCAATGGTTATCACCAACGTTGAATGGAGTGTAACTGGATTTCTCACTCGGGTGAGATTTCGTTCTATAGAGCCCTTAAGTAACCATTTGTTTTCCAGTATTGACTGGTGTGTGGTGACACCTTCGATTGCTGTCTTGGCGTGAGGCTGATGATCTAGACTGCAGGTGCCTGACCCCATAGCTGTGCATGGGCACATGCGCTATACTCCATCACTGGTGCAAGGCTGACAGTTAAGGCAGATACGCAGCTCGGGCATGGTCATTCCTTCCTCTAGCGCACTGCTGATGTCAGGCACAGAGTTGCATGTGTAGCCATGCAACGCAATGACTATTTTGGATTGGAGCAGTGCAATACAGATACTCCCATGCAAGAGTCACAAACCCTTTAAAAAAAAAAAAAATAACAAAACTACCAAAGTTAACACAGGACCATGACAGTATCACAAACTGAGTGACTCTGGACACCATGTTTGTATAATGGTCAAATCCTTCATGAGCTTTCCTAACGTTGGAACTAAGCGAGATAGTTGTGTATAGAAATATTATCAAACATTAAGGGGGTCATTCTGACCCTGGCGGCCGGTGACCGCCAGGGTCACCGACCACGGGAGCACCGCCAACAGGCTGGCGGTGCTCCCGAGGGCATTCTGACCGCGGCGGTTCAGCCGCGGTCAGAAAGGGTAAACCGGCGGTCTCCCGCCGGTTTACCACTGCCCTACAGAATCCTCCATGGCTGCGGAGCACGCTCCGCAGCCATGGGGATTCTGACACCCCCTACCGCCATCCTGTTCCTGGCGGGTCTCCTGCCAGGAACAGGATGGCGGTAGGGGGTGCCGCGGGGCCCCTGCAGTGCCCATGCCCATGGCATGGGCACTGCAGGGGCCCCCCGTAAGAGGGCCCCGCAAAGTATTTCAGTGTCTGCAAAGCAGACACTGAAATACGTGACGGGTGCAACTGCACCCGTCGCACCCCTGCAACTACGCCGGCTCAATTCTGAGCCGGCGTCCTCGTTGCAGGTGCATTTCCTCTGGGCCGGCGGGCGCTCTTTTGGAGAGCGCCCGCCGGCCCAGAGGAAATGTCTGAATGGCCGCCGCGGTCTTCTGACCGCGGTGCGGTCATTTGGCGGCGGTACCTTGGCGGACAGCCTCCGCCGTCCGCCAAGGTCATAATCAGGCCCTAAGTATCTAGAAATAAGCAGATGATAAGTATGATTCCGTTCCCCTGTTGTGTTTTTACTACCCTCACAGGAGTACTACTTTTACTACATAGTTTTACCTATTTTGTGACGAGATTATTTAATAAGTATGTGTCGACTTGATTTAAAAGAATAACCTTTTCATGTAATTATCTACTTTGACTTAAGTTTATGATGGCAGCATCTAACAAGTCCCAACCACCCTCTTCTTTTCAGAGAAAAGCGACCCAATTCTTCCTTAAATACAGTGGCAAAACTGACTGATTCCCATCTTATTGCTGTGTGGTGGAGAAATTCTCCCCAGCCAGGAAATAGGGTGTTCTCTTGCACTACTTGGATGCTGAAGGAAGAAACATTTACAAGAGCATAAATGAACTGCCTGTTGAGAATGTGAAGGATAACCAATAGGTGTTTGAAATGTCTGTTAACTAGGGATGGGTGAAAAATTCCACTGGTGGAGTTTTGCCTATTTTGCGCACTGTTTGGAGCGCAAGGTTCTGGCTAAACTCTGCCAGCTGCCACATTGTGGAGTTTTTTTCTCGTGCGCAGTGCAGCAACAATAAGTTGGTGAGTGCAAGTGAGAATTTCCATCCCCTATTGTGTTTCTAGGGTGCTAGAATGTCTCCTGGTAAAATTTCTCAGCACGGGCGGTCTTGGCAGGTCGCAATCGTTCGTGCTGAGAAAGCTCCAGCATGAATAGAAAACCCACTCTAGTGGCAGAAAGAAATAGCGCCCTCTGGAGTGCCCTGGTGGTACCGTTCGCACTGCTTTTTTTTTAAAGTGCCGAACAAGCTCCTGGCACCAGAAATCGTTGTAAGTAGCACGACGTGCCAATTTGCAACCTCTCGCAGAACTCTGCGTAATCTCACTGAGTTTTTATGTAGTGGTAGACATTAGTGTGAAACCAATGGTGGATTCTGAAAGCTGTACATTTCCTGAAAAGTAGACAAAATTCTGAGTTCAGCAACGGGTTATTCGTGTTGATCTGTCAAGGTTTTCCTATAGAAAGTAACAGTTAAAAACTATTGAAATTAAGATGACAAAAACTATCTGTTTTCTGCTGTAACTTTTTCCAACGAGGGCAGATTTTCAAAAGCAATATACTGTTGCGTCCCTGGACTCTTCTGGTTGTGGGGATATGTAGGACTTTTAGGTTCACCAAGAATCCGAGGTACCCAGAGCCAATAAATGAGCTGCACCTTGCAATGTTTTCTTTCCTTTTTTTTTTTTTTTTGTTGTGTACGAGATATATAGCAATTAATTTGGTAAAACATAGAGAATAAAAAATAGTGTATATTTCCGAAATGGGCACCACATTTGGAGTTTAGAAGCAGTGGTTATTTACACATTTCTGAATTTGTGGGTACCCATACTAGCATTTGAATTGCAGGTCATTTCTCAAAATAACTTCTTTTTTTACGCAATGTCTTACATTTGGAAGATACAAATGCAGAGAAAGACAATTGGTAATAACACTTGTTGTACTATCCTGTGGTGTTGCCCCAAGATTCCAGATGAAAATGGTACCTCACTGGTGTGGGTAGGCCTAGGGCCCGCAACAGGAAATAGCCTGAAACGCAACAAGGTAACATCACATTTTTCCACTGAAAACTGAGCTTGTTGTTGCAGTGTGCCTAACTGTGGATTTTGGGCTGTAGCTCAGCCGGCACCTAAGGAAACCTAGCAAATCTGTAATTTTTTTTTAAACTAGACACCCAGGGGAATCCAGGATGGGGTGGCGTGTGGCTCTCACCACTATCTTCTTTTTTTTTTTTATTTTATTTTTTTTTATACCTAGAATCCCTTGCAAACCTCAAAAGTGGCCTAAAAACACGTTTCCTCACATTGCTGTGACGGAAAGTTCTGGAATGTGAGGGGAGCCGCAAACTTCCTTTCACCCAGCATTCCCCCATATCTCTCGATAAAAATGGTACCTCACTTGTGTGGCTGGGCCTAGAGCCAGTGACAGGAACTTTACAAATCCGAGAGCAATGGCAGCCCACACTTGAGGAATCCTAATGGCATTGGTTGAATAAATTCCAGCCTCTAGCACTAGCCCAACTACACAAGTGGCACAGCATTTTTATCAGCAGAAATGGGGCAATACTGAGTGGTAAGAATTTTGTGGATTCCTGCACATCCCAGAAGTTGCCATCACATAAACATGAGGGGGGGGAAATGTGTGTTTTTAGTCGACATTTGAGGATTGCAGGTTATTGGGGATAAGAAAATGGTGTGGGATGGATGCAAAGCACACAACCATAGACTCCCCTAGCCATCTAGATTTCTGAACTGTCTGGTTCTAGTAGGTTTTTCTAGGTGGCAGCCTACCCAAGCCCATAAAGTGCTTTTCATCATTGCAAGTGGGATGATGCTGGGAGTTGGACAAACTCTCCTGGTCCACTTGTAAAAACACCCAGAAGAATCACATACCCTCTTGCTTCTCATTGGGAACAGATGCTTTAGCCCAAAGGTGAACAGAAAGACTGATTTTCCCCTTTTTTGAGAGGGTGGTAGCATAGCCGTGCCCATGCTGGATAGCCCCCACCCTACCAAAAAAATGTAATTTCTGGTGTCTAGTGGGCTTTTGGCCCCTGGAGGGAGGGGATGGGGGATATCTGCCCCCATAATGCTCCTCTGGGGCAGAGGGGGGAGCAAGAAAGACTGTTTCCCTTTTTGGGGGGGAGGGGGTAAGGGACATGCCCATGCCCATGCTGTGCAGCCCCCACCAATGCAAAGAAAAAAATTATTCCCTGTTGTCCAGTGGGATTTCTGCATCTCTTCAGGTGGCAGATCGGGGTAATTGTCCAATTGCACCCCCCCTCCTCTCGGGGTGCAGAAAGACTGTAGTTTTCTGGGGGCATGACCATGCCCATGTTTGGTAGCTCCCACTCCTACAAATAAAGAAAATAATCCCTGGTGCCTAGTGGATTTCTGCCCCCTCAGGGGCCAGATTGGCCTAAAAAATAAGGCCAATCTGGCCCCAGGGGGGGGGGGCAGAAAATGGCCAAAATGTATTCCCAAATATTGGGAGCAGCCCTTGCCTAAGGGGCTACTCCTTGCTCCCAAACAAATCCTTGGTGTCTAGTGCTGCTTGGGGATCGCCCTCCTTAAGCGATTCTCCAAGCAGGGGTCTACTTGGGACAGGTACCATTAGAAAGGGTAGATTTTTCCCTTTCCAACGATACCTCTCCTGTGTGCTTTGGTGCTTGGGGGGAAGGCTGAGATAGCCGTACAAGCTCAAAGCAGTGAAAGTGAAATGAGCAGATGGGCTCATTTCACTTTCAATGTAATGACGTCAGCGCGCTGTGTGCGCGATCGGCATTACTTTGAAACAAACAAAAAAATGCCTTGGTCGGCTGGGAAAGTTCTTCAGAGGTGAAAAAAACAAAAATGAAATCACTCTGATGTTTACAGCAGAGGTATTTGGTGGTCATGTGATGAGGACAGAGCAGTTACGTCCTCAGCACACAAGCACCGTGGTAGAGGAGAACTGAACCATTCATCCTCAGCAACGCAGTGGCTAACGAATTTTGAACACAAGATTGTACTAAAAATCTAGTGTTCACCATGGGTCCACAATGTCAGAAGGTTACCAGACCTAGTAGTAGCCAACTTAAAAAGGAAACTCTGAAGGTGTTGAGGTGAGTGGTGACTGAGAAAATCGTACCCACCAGAATGACTTGCACGTATTGTGTTGAAGGCCGAAGGTTGAGGGAAATGCATAACTTTGTGTCAACATCCAAGGTTTAAATAAGTGTATATGGGTGGACCGACAGCCACTTCTGACATTTTCGAGCTACCTTCAGTACTTGGTGATGCCAAGATGTTAATGTCAAGCATTTACCAAACTTATAGCACCAGGTTTTATTACTTGCGGAATCTAGACATTAAACATCTTGCCATCAGAGTAGTCCGATTAATCTGGATGCCCTTCGGGTGCTGCACTCTTCCAAAGGGTGATGAAAGTTATGCTTAAGGGGATACCCCAAATCATGTTCTTCCAAGGTTACATATCTACAGAAGGGATAAAGAGGACCTCAATACTTTTTTAGGTTGAGCCTGCAAACTGTGCGTACGTGCTGTCGCTATGGCGATGATCTTTTGTATCTAACAAAAAAAATCGAATAAGGGGTTTTGTAGCCTGCCTATTACTTACCATTCCTTGGCATAATCATCACTCTTCTTTGCTTCCATCTCTTCCCGGGCTTTGTGTGCATATACAAATTTACTTAACTTAATTGGTGTCCGTTTGCTATGATAAAACTGCGTGAATTCAGCACCATTGTAAGGTATTGAGACACTTGACACGAGCACAGGATTTTATTTTTTAATCCCGGCGATTAAGTGATTTGCTCAGAATCACAGGATGTTGTTGAGACGACTCCGATACTCTAACCATTTGTTCCTCAGTTCAGAGGTCGGCTGCTCTGGCCACAGGGCCGCATCCTTCTTCCTCCTTCCACCTACACCTCCACTCAAGTTGGGCATAAAAAGCAGAGGCTTTCTCGATGACATTTCCAACAGCACAGCATCTAGCAGAGTTGACTGTGGGTTGCAACAAGCAAAGCTGGGGCTCAGTATAGATGAAACCAGAGCACAAGCAATGTCAAAGAGGGCAAGTTTCAGGCTGTCTCTGCTGGCTTTGTTGTTTTTTTTTAGTGTTTTTTTAAAAAAATTTTATGTCCTGCATCTTCATCGTTGCTACTGGTTTGGTTGCTATTTATTTACTTTGCGCGTTAACCCGTCTGCCGCAGATCTGGCAAACTATTTATCAGACCTTGCCATGGTGTGGTTGGATGGAGGCTAGCAGCAGTTTTTGGTTGTCCCTATTACTTGCGAGGAGATTTCCCAGGCCATAGATTCCTTAAGCAGGTCGAAGGCCCCTGGATTGGATGGTTTTATGGATTATTTCTAAAAAGTATACAAAGATAGAGTATACCTCTAGGAGATGTGGGGTCAGGCTGAGTCCCTGGAGCTGGGAGATCTCCCCTCGACCCTCCGAGAGGCTGCGATTACATCATTACTGAAACCTGGCAAGCGGTTGTATCTATGTGCCTCTTATAAGGCACCGTTGCTGCTGAATATCAACAATAAGATATTGGCCAAGTGTAGGAAGTTGGCTCTGTATGTACTATTTCAAAGTAAGAAATAGCATGCACAGAGTCCAAGGGTTCCCCTTAGAGGTAAGATCGAGCTTAGAATTATCTCTTTTTGCCACTATTTTGCGGTAGTGTTGTCGAGCAGTAGGCTTATCAGAGGGTAGTGTTAATCATTTGTTGTACACACACAGGCAATAAATGAGGAACACACACTCAAAGACAATTCCAGGCCAATAGGTTTTTGTATAGAAGATTCAAGATTTACAACCAGTACTTTAAATGAAAGGTATTTCACTCGGGTATCATAGGAACTTTGAATCGGCAAAATAGCATGTACAGTTTTGGCAAAAATGGCAATAAGCTATTTTAAAACTAGACACAGTGCAAATTTCAACAGTTCCTGGGGGAGGTAAGTATTTGTTAGTTTTGCAGGTAAGTAAACCACCTACAGGGTTCAAAGTTGGGTCCAAGGTAGCCCACCGTTGGGGGTTCAAGGCAACCCCAAAGTTACCACACCAGCAGCTCAGGGCCGGTCAGGTGCAGAGGTCAAAGTGGTGCCCAAAACACATAGGCTTCAATGGAGAAGGGGGTGCCCCGGTTCCAGTCTGCCAGCAGGTAAGTACCCGCGACTTCGGAGGGCAGACCAGGGGGTTTTTGTAGGGCACCGGGGGGAGGGGGGGGGACACAAGTCAGCACAGAAAGTACACCCTCAGCGGCACTGGGTTGGCCGGGTGCAGTGTGCAAACAGGCATCGGGTTCGCAATAAGTTTCAATGGGAGACCCAGGGGTCTCTTCAGCGAAGCAGGCAGGCAAGGGGGGGGCTCCTCGGGGTAGCCACCACCTGGGCAAGGGAGAGGGCCACCTGGGGGTCACGTCTGCACTGGAGGTCGGATCCTTCAGGTCCTGGGGGCTGCGGGTGCAGTGTCTTTACCAGGCGTCGGGTTCTTTGAAGCAGGCAGTCGCGGTCAGGGGGAGCCTCTGGATTCCCTCTGCAGGTGTCGCTGGGGGGGGCTTAGGGGGGTCAACTCTGGCTACTCATAGGGTCGCAGTCACCGGGGAGTTCTCCCTGTAGTGTTGGTTCTCCGCAGGTCGAGCCGGGGGCGTCGGGTGCAGAGTGGAAAGTCTCACGCTTCTGGCGGGAAACGTTTGGTCTTTAAAAGTTGCTTCTTTGTTGCAAAGTTGCAGTCTTTGTGGAACAGGGCCGCTGTCCTCTGGAGTTCTTGGTCCTTTTAGATGCAGGGTAGTCCTCTGAGGCTTCAGAGGTCACTGGACCCTGGGGGACGCGTCGTTGTTGCAGTTTTTCTCGAAGTGGGGAGACAGGCCGGTAGGGCTGGGGCCAAAGCAGTTGGTGTCTCAGTCTTCTCTGTAGGGCTTCAGGTCAGCAGTCCTTGTTCCTCTTCAGGTTGCAGGAATCTATCTTCCTAGGTTCTGGGGGCCCCTAAATACTCAATTTAGGGGTTTGTTTAGGTCTGGGGGGTTATTAGCCAATGGCTACTAGCCCCGAGTGTGGCTACACCCTCTTTGTGCCTCCTCCCTGGGGGGAGGGGGCACATCCCTAATCCTATTGGGGGAATCCTCCATCTGCAAGATAGAGGATTTCTAAAAGTCAGTCACCTCAGCTCAGGACACCTTAGGGGTTGTCCTGACTGGCCAGTGACTCCTCCTTGGTTTTGCTCATTATCTCCTCCGGCCTTGCCGCCAAAAGTGGTGCCGTGGCCGAAGGGGGCGGGCATCTCCACTAGCTGGAATGCCCTGTGGCGCTGTAACAAAGTGGGTGAGCCTTTGAGGCTCTCCGCCAGGTGTTACAGATCCTGCAGGGGGAGGTGAGAAGCACCTCCACCCAGTACAGGCTTTGTTACTAGCCACAGAGTGACAAAGGCACGCTCCCCATGTGGCCAGCAACATGTCTGGTGTGTGGCAGGCTGGCAAATCTAATCAGCCCACACTGGAAGTCGGGTAGGTTTTCAGGGGGCATCTCAAAGATGCCCTCTGGTGTGTATTTCACAATAAAATGCACACTGGCATCAGTGTGCATTTATTGTGCTGAGAAGTTTGATACCAAACTTCCCAGTTTTCAGTGCAGCCATTATGGTGCTGTGGAGTTCGTGTATGACCGACTCCCAGACCATATACTCTTATGGCTACCCTGCACTTACAATGTCTAAGGTTTTGATTAGACACTGTAGGGGAATAGTGCTCATGCACCTTTGCCCTCACCTATGGTATAGTGCACCCTGCCTTAGGGCTGTAGGGCCTGCTAGAGGGGTGACTTATCTATGCCATGGGCAGTGTGAGGTTGGCATGGCACCCTGAGGGGAGTGCCATGTTGACTTAGTCATTTTCTCCCCACCAGCACACACAAGCTGGCAAGCAGTGTGTCTGTGCTGAGTGAGGGGTCCCCAAGGTGGCATAAGACATGCTGCAGCCCTTAGAGACCTTCCCTGGCATCAGGGCCCTTGGTACCAGTTACAAAGGACTTACCTGGGGGCCAGGGTGTGCCAATTGTGAAAACAAAGGTACAGTTTTAGGGAAAGAACACTGGTGCTGGGACCTGGTTAGCAGGCCTCAGTATACTTTCAAATCATAACTTGGCATCAGCAAAGGCAAAAAGTCAGGGGGTAACCATGCCAAGCAGGCGTTTCCTTACACCAAGGTTGAGGCTACTCACCTGTCTCTCCTCATGGACCAAATAATTTCCCCTATGCAGTGTGGGTTTGTTCCTCATCGCTCAACAGCGATTATTTTTTGCACCTTCTATGCAGTGATCAACCAGATCTGCCAGCAGCGGCAGTACTTTTATATGCTGTTGACTCTCTTAAATGGACTTTCCTCCACGCTACCTTAACAAAACTGGCATACCAAAGGGATTCAGAGACTTGATTCTGTTGCTGTACTCCTACCGTACTGCAATGGCACTCTATTGGAGCCTTTTTCCAGTACAAGTGGCACGCAGCAGGGTTGCCCGTTGTCCCCATTGCTGTTTATTATGGCTTTGGATCCACTGGTGTGCTATTTCCAAGAGCACCACCTAGATCTGGGCTTAAGGTTTCACAGAGGCCCTCTTTTAGCTTCTCTATATGACAATGATATTCTTTTGTTTGCCCGCAACCCCTCACTCAGTCTTCCCCTTATTATGGAGGTGATACGATTCGGTGCCTATTCTGGTCTGGCCTTAAACTGAGGCAAATCGGAATTGTTTCCGTTAACTGATGCGACACTACCCTGTCCTATGGAATATTCACTGCATTGGTGTGAACACCCACCTAAATACCTAGGTATTTTTCTGCATAGTAGCAGTGCTGAGGTGGTCCGCTTTAACTACGGCCCAGTGATAGATAAACTTACGTCCCAGATAGATCG
Organism: Pleurodeles waltl; assembly: GCF_031143425.1. Taxonomy (NCBI): domain Eukaryota; kingdom Metazoa; phylum Chordata; class Amphibia; order Caudata; family Salamandridae; genus Pleurodeles; species Pleurodeles waltl. Next base: position 148,722,833 of record NC_090446.1, read on the forward strand.
CTGGATTAAACTCCCCATTTCAATGGCTGGTAGGATAGCTATTGTTAAAATGGTGGTCCTTTTCCCACTTTTTATATTTGTTTTTAAACATTCCGATTCTGCTATACAATAGTTTAAAAAAAAAAAAAAAAATTATATATACTTTTCGCAGCCTGCTCCTGTAGGCTGGCCAACACCCCCGGGTGCATTGGGACACGCTGACTCCCCGTACAAGCAGGGAGTTTTTAGGGTCCCTGACTTTATTATCTAGTGACCCAGGCACACGTTGCCTACTTCTGGTACCACCCAGACGCCCGACTGCAATTTCTTAAACCTGAGCATTGGCAGGCCATCCCTCATTCTCTCTCTAAGTGCTTCTGCAGTGAGGCCTTCCCAGGACCTCATCTGAAATCCAGACAATTTCTATTACATGCTGGGCTTGGCTTAAGCTACGCTGGTCCTAGGCTATGATATGCTGTACTCCTCACACCTCCCCCTATTGGCGAATCCATGGCTCCTGCTTACACTGGAACAGCTAACTCGGAAAGAGTTGACTGCCTGGCATTTACACACAATAGGCGATCTTTCTAAGGAGGCCATGCTGAAAATGATAAATGAGGGACATGCTGCAACATACCTAGATCGCTTTATCGTACATCGATTATACAGCACACTATGCTGCCTACTTACCCACATGAACCAATCGACTTCCCTTGACCACTATTGTTAATTATTGTAGCCCTGAACAGCACGCACCTGAAATCTCGACTCTACAGTACCTCTCTCCAGCTGAGATCCATGGGGATGGAGAACTCTAGATATGTATGTGAGTGAGACTTGGGGTATTCTCTGTCAGACAAGCAATGGTACTTTTGCTGTGCACAGACCAAATTTATTTCCATCAACCAGAGTCACAAACTATTACATTACAAATACCTCCGCCGCACTTATGACACCACAACGGCTTGCCAAACTTGACCCATCTCGACCGCATACCTGCCCAAAATGTTCGGCTGCGAATGCTGACTTTGCTCACTTAACCTGGAACTGCTCCCCAATTGGTACATTTTGGGACTCAGTGCATATAATTCTCACTCAAATGATAGGGCATGTACTCACGCCTAGCCCACTGCTCGCATTACTAGGCTCTGTTAGGCCATTGCCTCAGTCGTCTCAACATTTTTGTCACATTGGCCTTCCTTCTTGCAAAACAAGAGATCGCACTCCGATGGGGGCAGTAGTATAATCCCTAACACGTCCGCTTGGCTGTGCAACATGCCCTATTGTGACACTGCCAGTGGCACTTAGGCAGGTCTACAGCTGCTGTCCTCCGGACCCAGGGACGTATGGCAGCCGCTTTGTAATTATCCATTGACCTTACCCTCCCAACAAATGGAGTATGCAAGCGAGACTAATTCAGTTCCTCATCATACAGCCATTCTGACCCCACCCCCCCTCCACTTGGTGGGACACATGCAGCCAGTACTACTGAGGGGTTGGATGACTAATGCCCAAGATGATTTCTACCTCTCTTTCAGGATGGCCTACACTTCATACTGATATTCTGTATTGCTTTTCCATCCCTTTCGTCCTACTACCCCCTATTAATTTCTAAATAGGTATTGAATTATTGCTATGTGACTTCAGATGTGGACTAAGATGTTGTTCCTACTGTGACCATCTGTGATGGTGCCCATGTTTGTAATGTTTGTTAATTCATGATAATGCATAAACATAAAACCAAAATACAGTTTTAAAAAATGAGTAAGACTTGCTTATTTAAGAATTGCTTTGAGATCCTACTCTCAATCGGCTGAATCTTGCAACAGGCGAGGAGGGTTAGAACTCCAAATTTGACTTTGCTCAGACCTTTGATGTATTCAGCGCAGCGCCTGACCGCTGAAAATGCTCAGGAAGTTCTTTCACTCTTACTGGAAAGCTCCTGCAGCAGCCGCACAGCAAATAGCAGATATATGCCTCACATTTGAGCAGCAATACATTGTACATTTTTGTGGTGGAAACCTGCATATGTAATCCATTTTGATATATATATTATTTTGCAGATACCTCGCCTTTTAAATTATTCTTCTAGACTTAAGACTGGCTTGGTTAGCTTTTCTGTAGAAATACCTCTCCAGTGCTGGCATGTGGTTGCTTGTAGATTCTAGTGTGACTCTTCCTCAGGACGTGATTTTAAAGAGTATATTAGGCACCAGCAGGTACACTGACATTTTTTTCCCCCTGCACTTATTTGATGCAGTATAGGAGTGCTTTCTTCGTGTCTTAGTTCAGGGGATATTCCAGGGTGGTCTGTTAGCAGAAGTGGCCATGTAAACCGGTCCAGGCGTCTCAATGTCTGTACCTTTCCTTTTCTAGCAGGGGTGGATGTAGGGGCAGTCATATTCAACATCAGGCGCAGATCCAGTGCCCACCGACTTTACTGCCTCACAATCTACCCATCTGTATAACTTTCTGTTCTGATGGAGGTGAGGGTCTCCCATTTTTCCACCACTTGGGAGAAGTTTAGGCCTGGGCGTAATTTAAACTATGGTGGCATAATCTGAGTAATTTTGGTAATTCCGCATTACTCTTTGATGCCAAATTACTCATAATAACACAATTGTCTGCTTGCATAATTGAAAGTTATTTGTAGGAAAACAATCCCCCTGCAAGCGTGCATTTAGACTTTGCGTGCCTGTTTACGCTTGCTATGTGTGTTCTGCTGCATTTAGTGCTATTTCTTGCAGCAAAATGTATACTTGCCTCCATTTTGGATGCAAGGGTGCATTTTTCACTAAGTAAATAGAAATAGGTTCTGGTAGAAAGTTGGGGGGAATATTCTACACCAACAGTACATTCAGTGCTATTTCAGATCACAAAATGCCTTCTCACGCCCATTTTGAACACTTGGGGGGGGGGGGGGGGGGAGCATTTTGCTTTATGAAACTAGCGCTAAATGTCAGGGGCAAGTTCGGTGAAAATCCTACCCTAAGAGCATATTTAGCATGCACACGCGGGTGCTCATGCTTGCTATTTGTTCTGTTACATTTAGCAGTATTTCTTAGTGTTAAATGCTTTTTTGAGCCCATTTTAAACGTAAAGAGGCATTTTTGAGTTTAAAAAAATAGTGCTTAATGCAGAATTCCTCTTGTGTAATTAAGCATAATCTCATGGAATTCTCAGGTAATTCCACTTGATTCCGCTACACTGAATTATGCAAGTTACTCCCGCCCCTAGAAAAAATAATGGCTGACTGCTCTAAATTAATCTGCAAGGACCACACCCTCTTTTCTGGTCCTCCCTCCAGACCTCCATACTTCCACCAGGATGTGCTGTCCTGCACACATCAAGATTTTGGAGGCAGAAGTGAGTCCTTGCCCTTTCTTTGATTTACTTTCTGCCCATGAAAATGAATATTAGTGCACCATTCTGGATCTTAGTCTCCTGAACTTGCACATTAGGTCCATAAGCGAGGGATTAGTTTAGGTCCCAGGATCTCCAAGGTGTCTACTTCCATCTTCCAATCTTCACTGCCCATAACCATTACCCGAGGTTCACATCACCCATATCAGTTCATGGTTCTGTTATTATTAAGACTGATGATAGGTTGACATTTCATTACAAAAAATTGCTGGTGGTCACGGCGGCATCCCTTTGTCCATATACTATTATACTTGGACAACTGGCTAGCGAAAGCAGAGTCCCTGGCAATGGTCAAGGGTCAACTCCAGTGGATGAGTTTCCTCCACGACTTGGGCTTTTCCAAAATTTTTACTACTCTCCTATGCGGAGACTAATCTAGATAAAGGCAATCTGGGACGTGACCTGAATGAACTCTCTATCAGAGAAGGATCACAGATATTTGGAGGAAGAATCTTAGACTTTTGAATCAATCTCTGGTCCCTGTGCAGCAGGTCTTGCATCTGCTTAATCTCTTGACCTCCTGTTCCCAGTTGGTGCCAAATACCACACGATTGAAAAGTGAGACTCTTTAGTGGTACCTGAAATCAAAGGGGCTTGAGCGTCGGGGGTGGGGGGGGAAGCCTCACAGCTCCGGTGCAAAACTCCCACATTATTTGTTCCGCTCCGCGTTGGTAGTTTTACCCCCACCAACCTTTTGGCAAGTGGTCCTTTTAGCCGGTGCAGGCAAGGAAACTTCCTTGTTGGATTGGGATGCCCATCTGGGTGTCCTGATGGCATGGGTCTTTTGTCCTCATTGAAGTAACGCCTGCTCAAAAATGTGCTCAAACTGCAGATATCCTCCTTGCTATGAAGGCATTTATTCCGTTCACTTCAGAGAGCAATGCTCAGATTCTTTCAGACAATACCACCAGCACAGACGCTCTCCTGTGTCTCAAGCCTGCCTTCCATTTTGTTTATAGCACATCACATTGAATCTGGCTGATAGTGATTTCTTCCCTATACTGAAGTGTAATGTTTGCTGTAAGGGAGGGGAGGAGGAAAAAAATACTTTATAACCGGCTTTTCTCAGACTGGGCCAACGATGTCGGTGCGTAATACCTGAACAACAAAGATTTGTATGAAAAACACAAATTAATATGTTCTCCTACATTAAGGCTATTTAGGCCAATGTTTATGTAAAAATCCTTTACCGAGTGACCTTCCTAATTGTCCACAAAACTAAGTACCCTATTTAGATATTATATAGGTGGCTGGCTGGCAGCCAAGGCACAATGGTGGTGGATGCTCTGCCTCTTTTGGGCCAGCAGCAGCAGTCCCCTCCAGGTTACAGTTCCCCTCTGAAAGGGTTGGGAATATTTGCTGGAAGTTTCCAGGCATAGGGATAGAGCACTTTTGGCAAACAGTATGCTACTGGCCTATTGGCAATATCATCACAGCCTGGTTGATCTTTTTGGACTTTTATTCCAAAAAGAACCATTTTCCCCACCACAAAAGCAGGAGTTGTTTTTGAAAAACAAAAAATCACTGGCATTAAAACACTGGGAGTGTCCTCCCAGAATGTTTGTGACATTGCCACATTTTCTTTGCTGGGCATGGCCATACATACCCTGCAGTGTTTAAGGCCTGATCTAGATAGGACAGACATTTTGGTACAAAGGACATGGTGGGTCTTTGGAGGCTAGCCAGTCCGCAAAGTGTTTCTGGTGGGACACCGGGTTGAGATGCCAGGGTCTGTAGTTTTCCCCATAGCAGAATGAGAAATGGTGACCGAGAGGTTCACACTTTGTAAATCTACTCATGTTTTTTGTTTGTTTTTTGGAGGGTTGGGTTCTTGTTACTATCTATCTTTAAATGAGGCCTTAAGTTATTTAAATGCGTGGATACTTCGTTTTGGTTGAGTCTTGCATTTGTAAAACACCTTATGCCGTTTACTTGAAGAAGGTTATTTATTTTAAAAATGTGGTTATTCTGAGTCCTGGTGAGTCAGTTGCTGCTGTTCCTTGCAATGCTCTACGACAGCGGTTCCCAACCTTTTGATTTATGTGGACCCCCACTTTATCATTACTGGAACTCTGGGCCCCCACTGAATAGTTATTGGAAACCGATGACCCCCTCCCTCTCATTATACCCCCCCCCCCCCCCCCCACACACACACACACACACACACACACACACACACTCTCTCTCTCTCTCTCTCCCTCTCCCTCTCCCTCTCCCTCTCCCTCTCCCTCTCCCCTCTCCCCTCTCCCCTCTCCCCTCTCCCCTCTCCCCTCTCCCCTCTCCCCTCTCCCCTCTCCCCTCTTCCCTCTTCCCTCTTCCCTCTTCCCTCTTCCCTCTTCCCTCTTCCCTCTTCCCTCTTCCCTCTTCCCTCTTCCCTCTTCCCTCTTCCCTCTTCCCTCTTCCCTCTCTCATCTGGGGACCTAATCTGTTAATATGTAATTTTCTAAGCAGTAGTGGACCCCCAGTGGAGGCTTCGCGGACCCCCAGACCACTACACTACAGCACACGTCCAAGTACAGCAGCTGAGAGAATCGTTCTTCGATCGATCTTTACTTCCCCAAATATTAACAACTCTGAGGTCGCTTACAGGTACTTTAGCAGCCATGACCGTGGAGAGGCGTCTGGCAATAACTGGAATGTGACTGCTATCTTTTACAAATTTGGGGAAACGGAAATCATCTGTTTTTAGGCCTTGAGGTTCTTGCTTGCCCCATTATCTCCCACCCCTCATTATTGCGTGCCTTGCCACCCCTGCTGTTTGTTGCACGCCCTGCTGCCCTGCCCACTTGTTGTTTGCCCTGACGCCCCTCCTGTTTGTTGTTTGCCCTGTTCTATCTGCCAGGAAAAAAGCATTGGGAAAGCCGGCAGATCTTGCCTATGCACGATCTATTTACTTTGTCAATGTTTTTTTAGCCTTGTTGTGCAGCATTGCCGAAAGTAAAGAAAAGTGCTATAACACGGTCAGTGCAGGCCACATCATGGCAGGTTTTTTGTAAATACTTTTAACCATGCTTAACTATATGGCTTTGTCAATGTTTTTTAAGCCATGTTTTACAACAGTAAAAAAATAGTTGGTATAGGTGAGTCCTTTTGGCTTTGCTAGTTCTTGTTTTAAGTTGATAGAAATCGGATGTCATGTTTGAAGTTGCAGGAGCAGTCGGGCCAGTCATGGCAGAGTTTAGCCAAATGCATTACTAAATGTAATTTCTTTACAGATACTAGGGTGTCTTAAAAGGCTCTTGATGTGTGCAGGGCGGCACATCCTGGTAGAAGAATGGTGGTCTGGAGGGAGGAACAGAAAAAAGATGGGGTAGTTTTTGTAGCTTAACTAGACAATCCTGCTCTTCTCAAGGGCTAGGCGTAACACACGTAATTCAGTGTAGCGGAATCAAGTGCTATTACCTGAGAATCAGAAACACTACCACATTTTAATTCTAAACACAAGCTCTCCATCTCCGCATTCAGGTGCAGTTCTCCACCATGTAAGTTAACATTTCTCTATACTGAGATGACGCAAAAAAACAAGATCTCTTATCAATTGTGACACCCAATTTATTTCACTCACTGTATCTTAGAATTTTGTGCAGTGACTGACCAGGAAATTAACTTGCTTCTATACATTTCTATGAATTTAAAAACTTGCCTTGCTTCTGCGAAGGGGAACACATGTTATTCCAGAAACCGTCCCCAGCATGACACGCTTGGTGAGATTTAAGAGATGCTGGTAGACACCAAGCCGCCAATTTTCTTCATTGAGTAGTAGTTAGGCAGGTTTGATTTGTGAGCTACAGCTTCCCACTGTCGGAAGGCCCTCTGACGTGTTTGTTCTTTAAGTTCACTGCCAGTATAACACTTATACATGTCTTCATTACATTCCAGAGGCTCCCCCAAGCAGGCAAGTACCATACCATGGAAAATGCAGAAATCATTTTCAGTATTAATCATTTAATTTCACTGCATGAGTATAAAGTGAATCAAAATCCTGTTTTACCTGAAGTTCACTTTGTTGATGCTGTACACCAACAAAGAGCGGGACCAGTCACACATCCCTTTCCCTATAATCTTTACATTGAATGGGTTTAGGCCAGCACGCTGTCTGGGGACTTGGTTCCCATATGATCTTACGTTTGGATATGTCTGCCATAAGACTGATGGACCTCACAGAATGGAACTAGCAGCATGCACCAGTTTGTAAGGGCACATGCGCAGTGCACATCGTTCGGGTACACTGAGCCCTAGTCCTTATATGAATGCAATATTCCTCACTACCCGATTAATGAAGAAGTCTGTGACTTTTTTTTATTTTTATTTTTTCCAAACCAGTCTTCTAATGGCTATTTACGGATCTACAGCTCCACTTTAGATTCTGTGGCCAGCTGTGAAGAAGACTCCAAGGAGGTAGCCCTTTTTTGGCTGAAACTTTGTCAGCAATATTTTTTCTGGCCTCCTAGCATATCACTGTTTGGGCACACGGTCTATCTTCCCAGAGGCATGAGGGCAGACCTTGAAGCCATTCCTGGTGCACAGTTATTTCACAATTTTAGGCAACTTTCATTTTAACGATTTCCTATGTAAAAATAAGGGCTCTCTCCTCGACTTATCATAGACTTACCATCGAGGATATGACCTGCAACATGGGTAGGAAAGGAGACCTGCTGAGATAACCAGGTCTCCTTTCCTACCCATGTTGCAGGTCTCCTTTCCTACCCATGTTGCAGGTCATATCCTCAGTGGTTTATTTACCAACCACAGTGACCTGAATATTAGCCTCCACACAGGGTGGCTTGGGACACACTCAATCCCGTTATTAGCAGAAATCTGTGCAAAATCTCATTGGAAAGTTTTGAGCATGCGCTCAACCTCCCCAGAGCTAGACCTGACGACTACTCAGCAGGAGGCTTCCAAGCCTAGGTCAGTGCTGCCCTCGATGCTGTAGCCCCCCTCCCCCCTGAAAGCCAAGAAGATGTAAGCCCTCTGCACCCTGGTTTTCTGTAATGCCGAGGAGTTTAAGACAAGAATGCCATAGGCAAGAGTGGAAATGGAGAACAAATGCGAGCCTTGTTGAAAAGGAGAAGCATAGGGCTCTCCTGTGTACAAAATAGCCATCAAGTCTGCTAAATCATCCTTCTTCACAGAAGAAAATAGGGCAGCAAACCACTCCCCTAAGTCACATTTTGGTGTAGTAAGAGTCATCCACTCTCCCATCCCAAGGTTCCCTAAAGTCATCTCAAGACTTCTGCGGCAGAGTTACACTTTACTTTCGGGACAAAAACCAGTTGGTTTCAGCCCAATCAGTTTGCAGAATTCCTGCCCATTTCCCCTGCAGCAACTCAAGGACTTACTGCTTAGCATAAAATCTGAATCTCCATCATATCCGTGTCCTCCGAAGATTCTTCACCTTGCCTTAGACTCGAAGATTTATCTGCAGCATTTGACACTCACCAGTTTGGATGGTCCAACGTCTGCAGCAAGTCGGTGTCCGTGGTTCCGCCCTGATGCTTCTCTGCTCTTTCTTAACCAACAGAACACAAATTTGCAGCTGCTGTGGTTTCAGGGCGGAAGCCTTTAGCCTCCCGTGAGGAGTGCCCCAGGGCTTGTCCTTGACTCTTTTTAGTATATACGTGGCCCCACTGGCAGAGGTGGTGCGCTCCTTTGTGTTTCATGTACTATCATATGCCAACAACACCCAGATAATCGTGTCGATCACAAACGATCCTGCATTGGTTGCACAGAAGTTCAACCAATGTACAACTAGTGTCAGTGGTGGATGACAGATGATGCCCTAAAAGTGAAAGCAGGAAAACAGTAGGTTCTAGTGTTTGGCATGCAGGTAACCCTCTGGTCCAATAGCTGGTGGCTGCTCCGATCAAGTCAGCCAAAAACCTGGCATTCATCTTTGATAACACCTTGAGTTTTAATACTCAGGTCAGCTGTACCACAAGCACCTGTTTTCTCATCACCAGGCCCTTGAGGAAGATCTTTTCATATATTCCCATGGAACTGCGCAATCTGTTGTCTTTGCTCTGGTCACCTTATCACTGGATTACTGCAATTCTCCCTACCTCAACATTAAAACCTCCTGCCTTAATAAGCTTCGAATCGCCCACAATGAGGCAGCCCGCTTGGTCCTTAACATCCCCAAACATCCCTTGGTTAGGTGACGGAATTCATTCCGCACACTGGCTCACCGTCAAGAAAAGGATTACTGTTAAAATTCTCTGAATGTCGTTCTTAGCCCTACATCAGAATGGACACAGTCGACTTAATTCACTCCTTTGTTGGTAAACTCACAAAAGGCTTCTTTGATCTTCCTTCCACTAAATAATTCTTAGATTTTGGAAAGCCAAATGGGGTGGTTCTATTTCAGTGGCTGTTGCCAAGTTATGGAACCCCTCACCCCGCCCACATCTCTGGACTTGACTCTTTCTCTGTTTAAAAAAAAAAAAAACATCTGAAGATGTGGCTTTTTTCATCCCCAACCTCTTTGTTGAGGATGACTACTAAAGACTGCTATGCCCTGCCTCCCGAAGCGCTTTGGCACCTTCTGGTATAGTGCGCGCTATGAAACTTGTTAACTTAACATACTAGCTGGGATTTGATCTATGAAGGCCAGTAACTTTTATGGATAGAACTCCTAAGTGCAATCATTAACAATTGGAGGGTCTGGGCTTTCCATTTTAGAGTGAAACGTCACTTCTGCCACTTATTTTTTTTCTTTCAGTTGTAGTTGTAACGTTCCATTACATTACCCTGTCCAAACTGGTTTCTTTGCCTTGAATTCACCCCTGCCCTGTTTCGCTTTGCCGTTGCTGTTTTCATTCCCTTCCCCTCCCTTGTTGCTGCTTTACCCATCCTCCCCCTGCTTCCATCCCTCCTTCCCGCCCAGTCATTGCTTGTTTTATTCTTGCTTTCGTCCTCACAAAAAACAAAACGCCAACACCCTGACTTTTTATGAGCTGGTCTGACTTAAGCTATAGAATTGTTTTATGTGAACTTGTGGTGTTTTATAGTCTCTAAAGCTATTTGTAAACGTTTCTGTTTTAAAAAAAAAATTGTAAATACTTTCTGTAGTTCCTTGTTAATTGCAGCACCACACAGCTCTCTACCCTTTTGTGTTTAATTAGTAAATAAAAACGTGCCGGTGCTCAAAGCTCTCCTCCTAAACATACGTCTACTGTAATTAACCCCTTCGCTGCCAGGCCTATTCCACCTCAGGTGCCAAGCCTTTTTTTGGCTGTTTTGGGGCAGTTCGCAATTAGGCCCTCATAGCTTTTTGTCCACATAAGCTACCCACGCCAAATTTGCTTTCTTTTTTTCCCAACATCCTAGGGATTCTAGAGGTAACCAGACTTTGTGGGTTCCCCTGAAGGAGACCAATAAATTAGCCAAAACACAGCGAAAATTTCATTATTATTAAAAAAAAAAGAAAATGGGGGCAAAAGGGCTGCAGAAGGCGGCTTGTGGGTTTTTCCCTGGAAATGGCATCAACAAAGGGTTTGCGGTGCTAAACTCACCATCTTCCAAGCTTTCAGGAACAGGCACACTTGAATCAGAAAACACAATTTTTCAACACAATGTTGACATTTTACTAGGACATACCCCATTTTTACTATTGTTTGTGCTTTCAGTCTCCTTCCAGTTAGTGACAGAAATGGGTGTGAAACCAATGCTGGATCGCAGAAAGCTAAACATTTCTGAAAGTAGACAAAATTCTGAATTCAGCAAGGGGTACTTTGTGTAGATCCTTCAAGGATTTCCTGCAGAAAATAACAGCTGAAATAAAAAAAAAGATTGAAATTGAGACAGCCATTATTCTCCATGTTTTACTCTATAACCTTTTGCTGCGATGTCAGATTTTTGAAAGCAATATATTGTTACATCTGCTGGACTCTTCTGGTTGCGGGGATATATAGGGCTTGTAGTTTCATCATGAACCTTAGGTACCCAGAGCCAATAAATGAGCTGCACCTTGCAATGGGTTTTCATGCTATTCCAGGCATACAGCAATTCATTTGCTGAATTATAAAAAGTGAAAAATAGGTATCAAGAAAACCTTTGTATTTTCGAAATAGGCACAAGATAAGGTTTTTGAGAACCAGTGGTTATTTGCACATCTCTGAATTCTGGGGTGTCCATACTAGCATGTGAATTACAGGACATTTCTCAAATAGATGTATTTTTTACACACTGTCTTGCATTTGGAAGGAAAAAATGCAGAGACAGACAAGGGGCAATAACACTTGTTTTGATATTCTGTGTTCCCCCAAGTCTCCTGATAAAAATAGTACCTCACTTGCGTGGGTCGGCCTAATGCTTGCGACAGGAAACGCAACATGGACACATCACATTTTTTACATTGAAATCTGACGTGTTTTTTGCAAAGTGCCTAGCTGTAGATTTTGGCCTCTAGCTCAGCCGGCACCTAGGGAAACCTACCAAACCTGTGCATTTTTTAAAACTAGACACGTAGGGGAATCCAAGACTGTGTGACTTGTGGGGCTCTCACCAGGTTCTGTTACCCAGAATAGTTTGCAAACCTCAAAATTTGGCCAAAAAACACTTTTTCCTCACATTTCGGTGACAAAGTTCTGAGAGTAGCCACCAATTTCCTTCCACCCAGCGTTACCCCAAGTGTCTCGATAAAAATAGTACCTCACGTGTGTGGGTAGGCTTAATGTACGCGACAGGAAATGCCCCTAAACGCTATCTGGACACATCAAAATATCAAATACAAAACTACCTGTTTTTGCGGGAGGGGTGGGGGGATGACACCTGCGTTTTTGGTCTTGGGCTCAGCAGCCATCTAGGGAAACCTACCAACATCAGACATTTCTGAAAACTAGACACCCAACGGAGTCCAGTTAGGTGTGACTTGCGTGGATCCCCCAATGTTTTCTTACCCAGAATCCTCAGCAAACCTCAAATTTAGCTAAAAAAAAAAAAAAAATCGAATTTTTCCCACATTTCTGTGTGGTATCACCGCACCGTGACTGATTTCCTACCACCAAAAATTCCCCCTCAGTCTCCTGGTAAAAATGATACCTTGCTTGTGTAGGTGGGCCAAGTGCCTGTGACAGGGAAGAGCCAAAAATATGTCGAAATTGAGGGGGAACCAAAGTGGGTCCAAAACGGCAGTTTGAAAAAAAAAATTTTTTACAGTGACAAGTGCAGCAGAATTGTTATCGGTATAGATGAGACATTGCCGGGTGGTAGGAATTTTATGGAATTTTATGGATTCCTGCAGATGCTGGAAGGTTTCATCACAAAAATGTGGGGAAAATGTGTGATTTGGAGGTTTGCAGGGCATTGTGGGTAAGAAAATGATGCAGGTGCATGGGTAGCGCACCGCCCTGGAATCAACCAGATGTTTAGTCCACAAAGTGCAGCCCTCACCATTACAAGTGGGCCGATTTTGAGAGTTAGCCAAGCTCTCATGGCTCAAATGTAAAACCAGAACACAAAATAATCAAATGTCCTCTTGCTTGCCGTGGGATAAGATGTTTTAGTGCACGGGGAAGAGCTGAAAGACTGTTACCCCCTTCAGTTGGGGTGGGGGCATAACCAGGCCCATACTGGTTGGTAGCCACCACCCTACAATTTTTTTTTTTTTTTAATACCCTGGCATCTAGCAGACATTCCCTCCCTCCCACCCCCCGGAGTGTGGATCGGGGGTAATTGCCCACTCTGCCCACTGGTGGGCAGAACAGCTTTGGCCCCATTTATTTGGGGTTGGAGAATGGGGATATATAAAATCTTCCCTGGTCTCTGGTGGGCTTTCTGCCCCCCTTTGGGTCAGATGGGCCTTCCAAAAATAGGCAGTAATGTTCCCCATGTGCTGCCCCCCCCAAACAAAACACACACATACACACACCGATCTCTGGTGCCTAAGTGGTTTCTGCCCCTGGGGGGCACATCGGTCTCCTAGAAATAGGCCAATCTGCCCTTAAGGGGGGCAGAAATGGCCTAAAATAAATTTGCCCCCAGGGGAACGACCCTTGCCTAAGGGGTGGCTCCCCTAGCGTGAAATTGACACAAAAAAAATCCCCGGTGCCCACTGGTTTCTGCCCCCAAGGGGGGCAGATCGGCCTCATAGAAATAAGCTGATATGCTCTCAATGGGGGCAGAAATGGCCTAAAATAAATTTGCCCCCCAGAGGAACGACCCTTGCCTAAGGGGTTGCTCCCCTTGCGTTATATAGACGCAAAAAAATAAAAATCCCTGGTGTCTAGTGGTTTCTGCCCCCCTTTGGGGCAAATTGGTCTAACAAAAATAAGCGAATTTGCCCCACAGGTGGGCGACCCTTGCCTAGGGGGTCGCTCCCCTTGCATTATATTGATGCAAAAAAATAAAAATCCCTGGTGGCAAATTGGCCTAACAAAAATAAGCCGATCTGCCCCCAAGGGGGCTTCCAGCGCGATTGAAAAAGAAATGCTTTTGCATTTCTTTTTCAATCCCATGGGGGAGGCCCCGAGAGGCTTCAAAGGGAAGGAAATGTATTTCCTTCCCTTTGAAGTTTCTCACAGGTTTCAAAAGCCGGATTGCTTGCAATCCGGCTTTTGAAACCCCACTAGACACCAGGGATTTTTTTTTTTGTTCAGTGAAATTGGCAAAAGGGAGCGACCCCTTGGGCAAGGGTCGCTCCCGGGGGGGCATTTTTTTAGGAAGGCCTCCCAGATTGGCCTATTATTAGGCCGATCTGCCCCCGGGGGGGGGGGGGGGCAGAAACCTCTAGGCACCAGGGACTTTTTTTTTTTTTTTTTTTTGTGATTTCTTTTTTTTTTAGGTGGGGAGCGATCCCTTAGGCAAGGGTCGCTCCCCTACGGGGCAATATATATTTAGGCCATTTCTACCCCCCTTGGGGGCAGATTGGCCTATTTTGATGAGGCCAATCTGCCCCCAAGGGGGACAGAAACCATTAGACACCAGGGAGTTTGTTTTCGCGCGCGAATTTCACGCAAGGGGAGCGACCCCTTAGGCAAGGGTCGCTCCCTGGGGGGGGGATTATTTTAGGCCATTTCTGCCCCCCTGGGGGGGTAGATCAGCCTATTTTGATTCGGCTGATCTGCCCCCAAGGGGGGCAGAAACCACTAGGCACCAGGGATTTTTTTGTTTTTCTGTTTTACAGATGGGGAGCGACCCCCTTGGACAAGGGTCGCTCCCCTGGAGGGGCAAAATGTATTTAGACCATTTCTGCCCCCCTTGGGGGCAGATTGGTCGATTTTAGGTCAATCTGCCCCAAGGGGGCAGAGACCACTAGGCACCGGGGATTTGTTTTTTGGCGCCAATGTCACGCAGGGGGAGCGACCCCGTAGGCAAGGGTCGCTCTGGGGGGGGGGGGGGGGGAACGGGGGGGTGTTCGGGGGGCAAATTTATTTTAGGCCATTTCTGCCCCCCCTGGGGGCAGATCGGCCTATTATTAGGCCGATCTGCCCCCAGGGGGGGCAGAAACCTCTAGGTGCAAGGGCAAATGTTTTTTTGTTTTTTTTTGTTTTTTGTTTGTTTGTTTTTTTAGAGATGGGGAGCGACCCATCAGACAAGGGTTGCTTCCCTGGGGGGCAAACTGTATTTAGAGCATTTCTGCCCCCTTTGGGGGCAGATTGGTCGATTTTAGGTAAATCTGCCCCCAAGGGGGCAGAAACCACTAGGCACCGGGAATTTGTTTTTTGGCGCCAATGTCACGCAGGGGTAGCGACCCCGTAGGCAAGGGTCGCACCTGGGCAGGGGGGGTTTGGGGGGGTGGGGGGTCAAATTTATTTTAGGGCATTTCCCCCCCCCCCCCCGGGGCCGGCTGAGCTAGAGGCCAAAATCCACATGTAGGCACTTTGCAAAAAACACCTCTGTTTTCTGTGAAAAAATATGTTGTGTCCACGTTGTGTTTTGGGCCATTTCCTTTCGTGGGCGCTAGGCCTACCCACACAAGTGAGGTACCATTTTTATGGAGAGACTTAGGGGAACGCTGGGTGGAAGGAAATTTGTGGCTCCTCTCAGATTCCAGAACTTTCTGTCACCGAAATGAGAGGAAAAAGTGTTTTTTGACCAGATTTTGATGTTTGCAAAGGATTCTGGGTAACAGAACCTGGTCAGAGCCCCGCAAATCACCCCATCTTGGATTCCCCTAGGTCTCTAGTTTTCAAAAATGCGCTGGCTTGCTAGGTTTCCCCAGGTGCCGGCTGAGCTAGAGGCCAAAATCCACACGTAGGCACTGTTTTCTATGAAAAAATATGTTGTGTCCACGTTGTGTTTTGGGCCATTTCCTGTCGCGAGCGCTAGGCCTACCCACACAAGTGAGGTATCATTTTTATCGGGAGACGTGGGGGAACGCTGGGTGGAAGGAAATTTGTGGCTCCTCTCAGATTGTAGAACTTTCTGCCACAGAAATGTGAGGAACATGTGTTTTTTTTAGCCAAATTTTGAGGTTTGCAAAGGATTCTGGGTAACAGAACCTGGTCCAAGCCACACAAGTCACCCCATCTTGGATTCCCCTAGGTCTCTAGTTTTCAGAAATGCACAGGTTTGGTAGGTTTCCCTAGGTGGCGGCTGAGCTACAGGCCAAAATCTACAGGTAGGCACTTTGCAAAAAACACCTCTGTTTTCCTTCAAAAATTTGGTTGTGTCCACGTTGCGCTTTGGGGCGTTTCCTGTCGTGGGCGCTAGGCCTACCCACACAAGTGAGGTATCATTTTTATCGGGAGACGTGGGGGAACGCTGGGTGGAAGGAAATTTGTGGCTCCTCTCAGATTCCAGAACTTTCTGCCACAGAAATGTGAGGAACATGTGTTTTTTTTTAGCCAAATTTTGAGGTTTGCAAAGGATTCTGGGTAACAGAACCTGGTCCCAGCCACACAAGTCACCCCATCTTGGATTCCCCTAGGTCTCTAGTTTTCAGAAATGCACAGGTTTGGTAGGTTTCCCTAGGTGGCGGCTGAGCTACAGGCCAAAATCCACAGGTAGGCACTTTGCTAAAAACAGGTCTATTTTCTGTGATGTGTCCACGTTGCGCTTTGGGGCGTTTCCTGTTGCGGGCGCTAGGCCTACCCACACAAGTGAGGTATCATTTTTATCGGGAGACGTGGGGGAACGCTGGGTGGAAGGAAATTTGTGGCTCCTCTCAGATTCCAGAACTTTCTGCCACAGAAATGTGAGGAACATGTGTTTTTTTTAGCCACATTTTGAGGTTTGCAAAGGATTCTGGGTAACAGAACCTGGTCCCAGACACACAAGTCACCCCATCTTGGATTCCCCCAGGTCTCTAGTTTTCAGAAATGCACAGGTTTGGTAGGTTTCCCTAGGTGGCGGCTGAGCTACAGGCCAAAATCTACAGGTAGGCACTTTGCAAAAAACACCTCTGTTTTCCTTCAAAAATTTGGTTGTGTCCACGTTGCGCTTTGTGGCGTTTCCTGTCGTGGGCGCTAGGCCTACCCACACAAGTGAGGTATCATTTTTATCGGGAGACGTGGGGGAACGCTGGGTGGAAGGAAATTTGTGGCTCCTCTCAGATTCCAGAACTTTCTGCCACAGAAATGTGAGGAACATGTGTTTTTTTAGCCACATTTTGAGGTTTGCAAAGGATTCTGGGTAACAGAACCTGGTCCCAGCCACACAAGTCACCCCATCTTGGATTCCCCTAGGTCTCTAGTTTTCAGAAATGCACAGGTTTGGTAGGTTTCCCTAGGTGGCGGCTGAGCTACAGGCCAAAATCTACAGGTAGGCACTTTGCTAAAAACAGGTCTGTTTTCTGTGATGTGTCCACGTTGCGCTTTGGGGCGTTTCCTGTCGCGGGCGCTAGGCCTACCCACACAAGTGAGGTATCATTTTTATCGGGAGACGTGGGGGAACGCTGGGTGGAAGGAAATGTGTGGCTCCTCTCAGATTCCAGAACTTTCTGCCACAGAAATGTGAGGAACAGGTGTTTTTTTAGCCAAATTTTGAGGTTTGCAAAGGATTCTGGGTAACAGAACCTGGTCCCAGCCACACAAGTCACCCCATCTTGGATTCCCCTAGGTCTCTAGTTTTCAGAAATGCACAGGTTTGGTAGGTTTCCCTAGGTGGCGGCTGAGCTACAGGCCAAAATCGACAGGTAGGCACTTTGCTAAAAACAGGTCTGTTTTCTGCGATGTGTCCACGTTGTGTTTTGGGGCGTATCCTGTCGCAGGCGCTATGCCTACCCACACAAGTGAGGTATCATTTTTATCGGGAGACTTGGGGGAACATAGAATAGCAAAACAAGTGTTATTGCCCCTTGTCTTTCTCTACATTTTTCCCTTCCAAATGTAAGACAGTGTGTAAAAAAGACATCTATTTGAGAAATGCCCTGTAATTCACATGCTAGTATGGGCACCCTGGAATTCAGAGATGTGCAAATAACCACTGCTTCTCAACACCTTATCTTGTGCCCATTTTGGAAATACAAAGGTTTTCTTGATAGCTATTTTTTACTCTTTATATTTCAGCAAATGAATTGCTGTATACCCGGCATAGAATGCAAACCCACTGCAGGGTGCAGGTCATTTATTGGCTCTGGGTACCTAGAGTTCTTGATGAACCTACAAGCCCTATATATCCCCGCAACCAGAAGAGTCCAGCAGACGTAACGGTATATTGCTTTCGAAAATCTGACATTGCAGGAAAAAATTACAGAGTAAAACTTAGAGAAAAATTTATGTTTTTTTCACCTCAATTTCAATATTTTTCTTTTTCAGTTGTTATTTTCTGTAGGAAACCCTTGTAGGATCTACACAAATTACCCCTTGCTGAATTCAGAATTTTGTCTACTTTTCAGAAATGTTGCGGTTTCTGGGATCCAGCATTGGTTTCATGCCCATTTCTGTCACTGACTGGAAGGAGGCTGAAAGCACAAAAAATCGTAAAAATGGGGTATGTCCCAGTAAAATGCCAAAATTGTGTTGAAAAATTGGGTTTTCTGATTCAAGTCTGCCTGTTCCTGAAAGCTGGGAAGCTGGTGATTTTATCACCGCAAACCCTTTGTTGATGCTCTTTTCAGGGAAAAAACCACAAGCCTTCTTCTGCAGCCCATTTTTCCAATTTTTAAAAAAAAAACGAAATTTTCACTGTTTTTTGGCTAATTTCTTGGCCTCCTTCTGGGGAACCCACAAAGTCTGGGTACCTCTAGAATCCCTAGGATGTTGGAAAAAAAGGACGCAAATTTGGCGTGGGTAGCTTACGTGAACAAAAAGTTATGAGGGCCTAAGCGCGAACTGCTCCAAATAGCCAAAAAAAGGCTCGGCACAGGAGGGGGAAAAGGCCTGGCAGCGAAGGGGTTAAGGGGTTGCTCCCCATATATAAAAAAAAAAACGGAAATAAACAATTATCCTTGGTGTCTAGGGGGTTCCTGCATTGCGATCGGGCAGCAGAAATGCTTACGGAGACAGGAAAGGCCTTTCCTTTCCTTTCATGCCTCTGCCGGTCCCCTCCTCCCGAACGGAAGAGAAATGCTGAGCATTTCTCTTCTGCATCGCGCTGGAAGCATGCTTCCAGCACAATGGGAGGTGACCTCAGATGAGGTAAGCACGCAATCGCGTGCTGATGTCATCAGACGTCACCCAGGCTTGTTTTTAATTGCTTCTAGCACCTCACCTAACGCAATCTTATTGCACGCTGACGCCTGAATATTCGCTACTTCCCCACCCGTTCTTGGGAATGGCATCTGTCTTTTCTGCGGCCTCCACTGCGGCAAGGGGTCAACTACTCTATATGTGAAAGAAGTTCCAGTTCATCATTTTTAAAACCAACAAAGCGCTGGACAATTCCCTAATACTTGGCAAACTGGATTATTGTAATAGACTAGTAATGGGCTTCTGAGCTTAACATGTTTATTGAAATTATTTCTAAGCATACAGTTTATATGAACAAAAAGAGAGTAATCCGTAAAGACACTATGAATTCACTTCTGTCCGAAAACAGTGTATCTAACTACCTAAAGCTTTGCCATGCTGCGTAATTTGTTTCATTGCATTTTAGGAAATCATTGACAGCTCTTGAAGTTCTACAAAAAAAAGTGCTGCTTTCAGAATGAAATGTGGTTTGTTGGTATCTCGTGTCACTTGTTTCACTTGAGTGTACATGTACACTTTGTATAATTAGTCATTGAAATACCTGCAACAGTCTAGTTTAAGAAGAAAGGGATTTTATGAATAAGCCAGTCTTTCCGATGCATAAATTAATCAAAATTGCATAAAGCGAATTTTCAAAACATTTCACCAGGATAATTACAATTTCCCCCAGGCCTACATAAACACTTGATTATACCCTCATAATTTTTGATATATGATCATTCAGGTTGGCAGAGTCTTGAAAACAGATGAGGGTAGCCTGTACATCTATCTTATGTTTACAAAACATTTCACCCTCTCGTCCTATCAACTATATGTTAAAGAGAAACTAAACTGATAGAAGATTCCAGGACTAAGTCTTTCTCACCACCAGAACGTTGTGTTATCTACCGAAGCACACCTTAACTCACGTCAGTGTCACAAGACTAGCTTTCTCTTGGACAAAATCGGGACCCTTGTACATGTTTTGACGTTGGTATTCAAAGCTAGCCATGGCCTAGGTCCTAGATCTGTAATTCCCAAACTTTAGAGGACTACGACCCAATTTTTAAAACAACACATTTTTGCGCGACCCGCGTTGCTTTAAGGGCCATGAAGCATTGTGTGGTAGCGCACAGCCATTTACATACAGCCTATTTTCCATTGCAATGGCCACTAAATGTGCACACATATACAATTTCACTGATGAAACTTGCACACAAATATTATTTGTGGATAACTGCTTTCAGTGAGTATTTGATCAGTTGTGCATCACCAAGTAAAGTGTCTTGATGGTTTTACTTAGTCACACTCACGATTGAACAATAAGTGGTGCAGGTCATGAGGGACGCTTTAAACGTACTAGTCCTGGGTACACCTGGTGCCATATACTGGTACCTTATTAGTAAATTAGTCTATGCCAGTTTGGGTATAAGCTAATCAAACATACACTTTTGAGGGCTGAACCACTGGCACTGAGGTCTGGTTAGCAGGTCAAAAAACAAGCAGAAGCGGTCCAAAAGTTTGGAGGTGATCATGCAAAACCAGGCATTTCCTTACTCTTGCCACCTAAAGTGTTGTGGTTTAAATTGTGTTGTTTAAGTAGCTGTCCATGTCGGACCCATATGACATCTGCATATGGTGTCTAGGATTCAAATATGAGCCGTCAGCCTTTTATTTCTGATCCTAGGTGCACCCAAAGACCTTCCGAGAGAGGGAGTGCAAGCTATTTTTAGCAAAGGACCACAGGTATATGCTAAAACAGTCTATCTTTTCTTCAGGTATCTATTCCAAATGGGAACAGCCCCTAAAGAGGTCGTCGCACAAAAAGAGCATAGGAGGGAGAAATCATTTTCGTCCTCTAGGAAACTGGGGCCTTTCAGAGTCTGAACACCATTCCTCAGTGTTGGTCGGCCTTTTCCTTATTGTGAGAGATGAACCGGCATTGAAGATGATGAAGCTGGACATTCTGACTCAATTGGGTGACGCCTTCTGGCTGCCATGCAGTATATTTTCAGGATGCAGTATACAAAAAGTATAAAAAGTGATGCTGGAATGCTTGAATTGATCTCAACCTCAGTTTGTTCACAGCCATATACTGACCAGTATTGATCTTGCTCCAATGGTAACAGTCGAGCCTGAACTGCCAGGCCAGGTCCTCCCTGAACTGGAACGCAGGCAATCCAGGACCGTTTTTTCCTTGATGAGGGCTCAGCAGTCAGGTATTGCTTGGTTCACTAAGGGGGATAGGGAGACTGGAGGACCTCATAGACACCGCTCTCTTTGCATTCAGGAGAGCTTCGTCTGTAAATCCTGTAGAAGTGCTTTTGTTCTTTGGTGAGGAAAATTATTCCAGCAAGAAATATTCTAGAAGGGAAACATCCTGTGACCTGTGTAATACCTGATAATACCTCAACCCAGGCCCAAAACATATAAATCACGTTGGTGCGGGAAGCATGACAGCAGGGTTGTGTGTCTGCCTTTATGTGACATACCAGATGCAATATGGTGGAGGGTTAAATAAGCTCTGTTTAAAATAAGAAATGGGTTGCACTTAAAAGGGGGCGTTCCTGAAGACCTTTCAATGGTATTCTAGAACATTTGGCCAGCAAAATCATTGAATGGCTGGCCTAGATAATACTCC
This sequence comes from Pleurodeles waltl, assembly GCF_031143425.1. NCBI lineage: Eukaryota > Metazoa > Chordata > Amphibia > Caudata > Salamandridae > Pleurodeles > Pleurodeles waltl. The sequence continues at coordinate 148,744,427 of NC_090446.1, forward strand.
TTTCTAGTTTTGAACTTATGAACTACAGTACGACTACTGCTGTATAATGTTCAGCGTCTTGTATATCCACGTAATAAGCCCTCTCTGCTGGTGTGTAATGTGTGAAGGGTTGGGTTCAGCTCAGGTTCTGAGTCATGTACATTCCAGTGTTTGCAAGTGCTTGCTTTATGTTCCTATATAAGAGGAAGTTGCCAGTATGCAAGCTGTAATGGTCCATTAGTTCCTGAAAACGAAGGATTAGCCCATCACACAACATGTTCACTATTGTAGTGATGCTAGCAGCCTCCACACCAAGAACAATCCATCTGTAGCATCCTGTGGGTACCCCTTTGAGTTGCATGGCCAGGGAGTAGGGTTTTGATCATGTATTCCAGGAGAAACCGTGCTTCAAGCAGCCCAGAGTGGTGTTTAAAGGTTGGACCTGAGCTGTTGGGACAGGGTTCCATTTAGCAATCCCTCCTGGATCTCCGAGAGTCAGGCCATTCACCCAAAGATGGTGACCGGCTAACCAGTACACTGCTCTTTGAAGTTATGCAGCAAGATAATTTGAGAAATACGGGGCTCCCAGGCCACCTCCTGCAGTTAAAAAAAATTATTTGGATAATACCACCCTTCTTGCATGCTTTCTCCTAATGAGGTCTTCAAGAAGACTTCCAGTTCTGGAAATACAGGGAGTGCAGAATTATTAGGCAAGTTGTATTTTTGAGGATTAATTTTTATTATTGAACAACAACCATGTTCTCAATGAACCCAAAAAACTCATTAATATCAAAGCTGAATATTTTTGGAAGTAGTTTTTAGTTTGTTTTTAGTTTTAGCTATGTTAGGGGGATATCTGTGTGTGCAGGTGACTATTACTGTGCATAATTATTAGGCAACTTAACAAAAAACAAATATATACCCATTTCAATTATTTATTATTACCAGTGAAACCAATATAACATCTCAACATTCACAAATATACATGTCTGACATTCAAAAACAAAACAAAAACAAATCATTGACCAATATAGCCACCTTTCTTTGCAAGGACACTCAAAAGCCTGCCATCCATGGATTCTGTCAGTGTTTTGATCTGTTCACCATCAACATTGCGTGCAGCAGCCACCACAGCCTCCCAGACACTGTTCAGAGAGGTGTACTGTTTTCCCTCCTTGTAAATCTCACATTTGATGATGGACCACAGGTTCTCAATGGGGTTCAGATCAGGTGAACAAGGAGGCCATGTCATTAGATTTCCTTCTTTTATACCCTTTCTTGCCAGCCACGCTGTGGAGTACTTGGACGCGTGTGATGGAGCGTTGTCCTGCATGAAAATCATGTTTTTCTTGAAGGATGCAGACTTCTTCCTGTACCACTGCTTGAAGAAGGTGTCTACCAGGAACTGGCAGTAGGACTGGGAGTTGAGCTTGACTCCATCCTCAACCCGAAAAGGCCCCACAAGCTCATCTTTGATGATACCAGCCCAAACCAGTACTCCACCTCTACCTTGCTGGCGTCTGAGTCGGACTGGAGCTCTCTGCCCTTTACCAATCCAGCCACGGGCCCATCCATCTGGCCCATCAAGACTCACTCATTTCATCAGTCCATAAAACCTTAGAAAAATCAGTCTTGAGATATTTCTTGGCCCAGTCTTGACGTTTCAGCTTGTGTGTCTTGTTCAGTGGTGGTCGTCTTTCAGCCTTTCTTACCTTGGCCATGTCTGAGTATTGCACACCTTGTGCTTTTGGGCACTCCAGTGATGTTGCAGCTCTGAAATATGGCCAAACTGGTGGCAAGTGGCATCGTGGCAGCTGCACGCTTGACTTTTCTCAGTTCATGGGCAGTTATTTTGCGCCTTGGTTTTTCCACACGCTTCTTGCGACCCTGTTGACTATTTTGAATGAAACGCTTGATTGTTCGATGATCACGCTTCAGAAGCTTTGCAATTTTAAGAGTGCTGCATCCCTCTGCAAGATATCTCACTATTTTTGACTTTTCTGAGCCTGTCAAGTCCTTCTTTTGACCCATTTTGCCAAAGGAAAGGAAGTTGCCTAATAATTATGCACACCTGATATAGGGTGTTGATGTCATTAGACCACACCCCTTCTCATTACAGAGATGCACATCACCTAATATGCTTAATTGGTAGTAGGCTTTCGAGCCTACACAGCTTGGAGTAAGACAACATGCATAAAGAGGATGATGTGGTCAAAATACTCATTTGCCTAATAATTCTGCACTCCCTGTATACAGGTAGAAATTAGGATCGGGAGATTGACAAAATAACAGAGGAGGCAGGAAAGCAGCAGCGTTTTGGGCAAAGCTGTCAGGCAAACCATGGATTAAGCAAGGGAGGTCCATAAAGAGACTTGCGAGTGCAGACCCAATAGGCCCACCTAAGCTGCCCTCTAAGTGATCTATGTAATTTTTATTTTTTGGGGGGTGATTGTTTGATTGAGTTTTTACTCACTTAAAGTCGTAATTTTTTCAACAATAAAGACATAGCTATTGGAAGCATCCGAAAAATACAGTACAGTATCAGTATAACAGTCAATTACACAAAAGACTCCTGAGGTCAGCCTTATTGTACGTATAGAATATAGAAACTATGAATACCGCCTAAAGACACAAATATGCCTATTACTGAAACTGGAATAATGAAAGAAGGATAGGGTGACTCGGTAGAGCTTTGAGCAAGGTCATGTCGATGTTGCCCAAGTTAATGGGACATATTGCCAAGCTCCAGCATTCTCTATATAAAACTAATGAATGGTACAGACCCACAGGAAGGTGCCGTGACCCCCAAGTAATTATGATCCCTGTTAAACAAAGGCATGATTCTACAGTAGGAAAGAAAAAAGAAGGGAAAGAGTGGGATGGGTGGAGGGAAAATGAATAATGGGCTTGAAGGGAAGGAAAGCACACCACCGTGGACATGGCACAAGTCACATGGCAGGTACACAAGCTGTAATGGTCCATTAAGAGATCTCCTCTTTATGGTAAATTTGGATTGCCAGATTTGTAAGTGTTTGTGGCTCATTTTAAGAATCCATCTCCATGTCCGAGTTCATTTTTTCTTAAGGTTTTCATAAAGGTGTCTATTAATGATTATAATTGCTCCTAAGTCCAGGCAACATCCCGATCTCTTATCGTGTCTGTCACAGGTTCTAAGGAAAAGTTTACGTCATGTCATCCGCATATATGGAGATGGCATGCGTGAAACCTTCATTCAGAATACCCCAAAAATGTCCCTGTGCCTGTATTTGTGCTATGAAGTGTTGAAGATCCAGGTCGGGCATCCCTGCCTCATTTTCTCCCTAAGACCTTTTTCTGGGAAGAATGTTTTGGAACCGGAGCGGCGCCTGGGGGATACTAATAAGCCAAGGAAATATGTGGGAAGACAACGCAGAAACACCACAATACCAAAGGTTAGAAACTTTCATTTTATCCGAGCCACCCGTTTCTTCATCAGAGCCAAGTATTTCACCTTTCCAAATCTGCCTCCACTGGAAATACCTTCCGTTAGTCACACACAAGCCCCCTCATTCTAGGAGTTTAAAAGATTCCAAAAAGAATAATTCCTTCTACTTCAGGACAAGAGTTCTTAATTGTCGCACTTATCCCTCAAACTAAACAAATATGTGTGTATTGCACTTTGTTTTTATGGGCGAGCACAAAGTGCTTCTGTAATCTCTCTTTGGGCTTCAAACCACGCCCATGCCACGTCAGTCACTTACATTGGTTCGTGGGCTTGCCTTTTAAAATCCGCTTGCTTTCATTTGTGAAAGGCATGCATACGTGAAGCCTTTTCCGGTGTTTAGCCCACCAACACAGCACCGGTAAAATACCAGAAACTTACAAGGCTCGATGTTTTCAGCCTGGAGTCTGGACTACTTTATCTGTTTATTTTCCATGCAGCGCGATCGCGCTGCATTTTACATAGCGCGATCGCCCTGCGTTTTTTTTTTTTTGCTTTACAACGCTAATAGCGCTAACTCTCAAACAAATGTGAGACCTTTTTTTGAAAATGCTTGTTGTTAGTATGAATGTATTAAAATTACTATCTTAACAGGCCACTTTCATTCATGCCAGGCCTATGATCGATTCCACAGTTGCTGATTTTGAAATGATGAGAACAGCCCATCCCCTTAATCTGCTTTGTACTGTAATTTGCAGTTTTTACAGAAATACTGTTTAAAATATCTTTGCTACACAATGTATAAATTATCACCATCATTCCACCTCGATGTAATTTCTAGGTGCTTCTATGAGCTGATTTAGTGTAACACAGGCATTGAAATTACTTGCCAGTAGAAGATATTTAACTATTCAATAACCATGGGGAAAGACCCAATAGTTTGGGTCGTTAAAATAACTGTCTTCCAGTTCTGTAGTCCATAACGAGGTGTCCTGGATCACAAAATATCGAATCCCAATAATGAGTAATGTGTGTTTCATAGATGGCCTTCACAGTAGTTTTTTTGGGTTCCTCACCATAGGTGATGAAGAAGCGTAACAGCACACATGCCATCTCTAATTTGCTTTGGCAACCAGACGAGATGTGGAGTTTCAAGGGATCTTGAGTTGCCCAAACATATTTTGCTTTGGACCATACTGTGGGCCACTGTAGTTATCAATCTTGGATAGTACGGTGGTAATAGAAACAGTGGTTTTCACACTTGTTAATAGAATAGGTTGATGGCCTAATACGTCATAATTATGGCCTAAAATGTAAGGGGCACAGATGAATTTTTCATTCAGCTGAATGTTCTTGTTTCATCCTATCCGGGTTGGAATTGGAGCTAAACCCAGTTTGTCTAATTAAAAGTCTGACATCCATAGCTTCCTTTTTCTAAATATGTAGACCTTAGCTCTAGTACCATTTAGTTAAGGGAAATTATTTTTTAATAGAGATAGCTAACAAGGCGTTTGAGGTGTAGCTGTGCAAGAAAGTCTGTATATCATCAGCATAAGGAAATGTTGGCCAGGGATGTTGTGTATTGAAGGGTGCTGAGGTTTACTGATAATTTTTGCAGAACTCCACATTTCAAGTATTTATCGACTGACCCAGAAGAAGGAAAGCCCTTCATTGTGTGGTGAACAAGCATGCCATTTTCAGTACCCTGTTCCAGTAGATGATGGATTGTATGTAAATGATACAGAAAAGCCCAGAGTATGGTGCTGGCACAGTCTTCATCTGCAACATGGTGAATGTCTGGGTGCTAGAAGGACCGTGTTTTAAGTCTGAATCTTGTCTGCCTAAGTATCTATACAGTGTATTGATCATGGATGTGTTTAAAATGATGAATTAGCTTTTCCAGCTCTGGAACACAGAATACTGGCTCTGTGGTCCTCTGGACTCAGATTCTTAGTCTAGAAACTCGCAGTTATTGTATGTTGCTCTTGCACAAGGGTAGTGGTCCTCAGATGTATAGATAAGGTACTGTCGCCAAACTGGTGCCCCTATTGCTGGAGTTTTAGAAGCCTTCCTCGGTATTCAGCCTTACAAAGAACCCACAGACCTGAAAGCATTGATCAAAAGTATAGTGTTTTGCAGGAACAATGGTTGTAATTGGGTCAAAACACGATGGTAGATATGATTACATTTTCAGACATTTATGAGATCATTGGAGTGCATGCAAAAAAAAAAAACCAAAAAACTTCACAAACCAATAAAGCTCGCCAACATAGAATCTGGTGTATATGAGATCATTAGAGTGCATGTAAAAAACTTCACAAATCAATAGGGCTCGCCAACATTGAACACATTGAGAGAGTTACTAAAGACTGAGAAGGTGGTGTCTTCTGGACTAGAAAGATGTTTAAAAAAAAGAAAAGAAGAAGAAAACAGAAATATTTTATAATACATTAGGGATAGTTTCCATTTTTAATTTTGTAACCTTTTTAACTTATAAAGCCATATCTCATTGAAGCAGTGGTCATACGATTACCTTTCTATTTTTCAAGCGAGTTGTCAGACTTTTAGTAATTCTGGAGCATACCATACCTTTATTTGCCTAGGTGTCAGCTTTTGTAATTTCGGTGCTTTGTTGTAGCGGATGGAGGAAACTCATTGCTAAAGTTGTCTTACAGCCTAGATTGACCTCGGGTATGGCAGCAAGAAAGACATGGTGATAACACATGAATTTGATAAAGACATCGAGGTATGTGTTGTAATGCTTGTCCTCACAGCCTCTTTTGAGAAGGCAGACATTGCGATCCAGATCTAGTGGATTGGGAGGGGGGTGATTTAGGAATTAGAGTAGTTTTACTCTTCTCGAGGTAACAAAGTCCATGGTAAACTTGAATTTGTTTGAATCTAATGTCCGAGCAAAAGGAGGCGGCTCCTCATAGATCGGCCCTTTTCCCCGATCTATCTTGTTCAACATTTATATGAGACCTTTGGCATTAGTAGCTAAAAGATTTGGGTCTAAAATGAACTTTTATGCAGATGACTCGTATGTTTTTTTTTTTTTTTTTTTTTTTTTTTTTTAAATCATAGGATAAGTTGAACGATGACTTGACAAGCCTATCTACAAAGTTCTTTACAGCAGTGAAATGCTGAAGTTGCTCAGACTCAACCCTTTATAACAGAGGTGCTTGCCTCGAAGAAAGGAAAAGCAACCTCAGCAGAATAACAGAGTAATTGCTGTTGCCTCGGAATGTTTGTTCGCAGCAGACTACTTCATAAAATCTTCCGATTATCCCCACTAATCTGCGGATGAAAGTAGCTAATGGAGCTTCATAGATCCCTACGCTGGTTTCCAGTGAAGGAAAGAATAAAGACTCAAAGATTAGTGTTTATGCTACAAAGCTATCCACGATGAAGATCAGTCTTCTACCCTACATAATTTGGGTTTTCAGTAATTGTTCTTGACATGATGTGGGAAGTGAATTGCAATTGGAATTAGTGTTTGATTGGGTGGGTCAAGAGAATATTAAGGACATTTGAAAAAAAAATTGTTCAGCATTTAGTTGAAAGGTACTGTGCACTTTACCTGAGGAATTTTGAATCTTATACAGCACACTGTCTGGGTCTGTGTCTGAGAGAGTGCATACTGGTTGCCTTGTATTTGGAGGATGCCCATCCTATTTCTTTTGGTGGTTTCAGTCAGGGTTGCCATTTTTAGAGAGTTGATGGCCTAGTCTCTGACTGAATGCATCTAGCTCCCCTTAAAATCAGTATCCGTGACCGGACTTGCCAAAGGCAAGCCCATCTGCGTCTGACCACTGCTATCACCAGCCATGCAGCTGTGCAGAGGATCTGGCCCAAAATGATCTCCTATACCACAACAGCATTAATTGCTCTTGGTCAGTCTAACTGTAAATTCCCAAGACTGGACCTGGATTTTAGAGGTCATCCGCTCGCCCATCCCTTGTGCACTCGGGTTAGCCTCAGTCAGCAGACAAGGGATGACAGTATTGGTCGAGCGGACCAGCAGACTGTCCACTTCGACCTCATCAATGCGTGCTCCATCCCTAAGCATGCACAAGATATATTTTCATTTCTAACTGACTTAAGGCCTGATATTCTTTTCCTTACAGCGTCTTGGCTCTCTGTCTCTAGCAACCCCTACTTTTCAGTACCTGCTCCCAATAATTACTTAATTGTCTACCAAGAAGGACCAACACAAAGAGATGGTGAAGTGGCTATCATTTTCAAAGCTTCTTATCTAGGCAGCACCTCTCCCTTGGAGAAACATAGTCGAGTAGAAGGTATGGCCTTCTCTTTAAGAATCTCACATAACTTTTCCTTTTTGAGTGTATTTATTTATCTTCCTCCATGTGCCAGCACGGAGTCTAACTTTTTAGGGGAAGTAGTGTTAATTGCTTTCTGTGTAAAGTTAGCAAATTTGTAATTTTTGTGTGATTTTGATAAACAAGAAAAACACTGCAACCAGTTAGAATGTCATTGGCAGGCTGGTTTTAATGCAGGGTCTAAAGTGATTTACAAATTGGCTTTAAAAGAATATCGCCAAAATATTAAGCTGGCCTGAACAGAATTTTTTGCAGACAGAATCAGGAAGACCGGTAACTCCGCACATGAAACTTTAAAAATTCTAACACAATTTCTCCATCCTAAAGCTTGTCATGCTACGATTACTGCTTCTCAGATCAGGAAATGTGCAACCAGTTAGCCATGTTTTTTTTTTGTTTTTTTTTACAAGCTCAGGAATATCCAGGGCTTTTTCGTCAACTGGGAGGTAGTTTCATCCTTGTTGGTGAAGGACTATATGTCCAATTCTACTAATACTTTAGCAAGATTTGACCAAATGTCACTAGTTGAGACACGGATGGAGATTCTTTATTGTTATTTGGGCTTGCCACTTTACCTATAGCTTCCTAATGTGCTCTCACATGAAATTGATTAACCCTGTACTCGACCATGTCTTTAGTTCTTCGCTTGCCTCTGGTTTGGTTCCTATATGTTGGAAACATGCAGAGGTTATCCCTTTACTGAAAAAACCGACAGCAGACCCGACTAAGATGGAAAATGTTTGTCCCATCTCACTACTTCTGGCAGCGGCTAGAGTACTGGTAAATCACCAATTAAATAAATTTCTGGTGGCAAATGATTTACACCATTCATCACAATCTAGTGTTTGTTCTAATTATAATATGGAAATGGCCTTATTAGAGGTATGTGAAAAATTCAGGTTCGACCTATGTCACAGTCAGAGGACTGTCATTTTATTGGATTAGCTGGCGGCCTGTGACAGACTCTCACATCAGATATTACTAACCAGACTAGCATATCTGGGAATTGGCACCGCAGCACTTAGTTGGATTCAGTTGTTCCTATCGGATAGAGGGCAGTCAGTGTACTTGTAACCTTCTGTCGCAATGCCTAAAATATTGAAGTATGGTTTCCCCCAAGGCTCCTCGTTGAGCCTCACACTGTTCAACATACATATAGTGGGCACCTTTAGCTCTTATTGCAGAAAAATATGGCATTAAAGTAATCTCGTGCGTTGATGACACCCAGCTTACCTTTTCCTTTGGAAAGCAGGCCTTGGGTGAGCTGCCTCAGATCAAGCAATGCCTTCTAGAGGTAGTTAACCGGATGATCAGGAACTGTATAAAGTGCAACGCTTCCAAGACTGAGATTTCACTCTTTCGTTGCTCTGTAAATGCATGGCCCAACAACTGGTAGCCGGAGGAACTTGCACTCTTCCTGCCTCCTACAGCAGTGGCTAGAAATGTAGGAATCAAATTTGACAGTTCTCTTACTTTCAGCCGTAAAATCCCTGCTGTAGTGCGGTCTTGCTTTGCCATCTTAAGCGCACGGAAGACATTGGAATTTGTCCCCTTAAAAGTTCCGAAATTGTATATGCGGCTACTACCTTGAGATTATACTAGGTCTACACACTTTATTTAGGTCTTTTTGTCTATTTGATTAATCGGCTGCAAATTGTGCAAAATGCAGCAGTCGGGCTCATTTTGGGTCTGCCTAAAGCTCTCAGTGAGAACCTGAAAGTTCTTCACTGGCTTCCCATTAGAAAGCACATCACCTACAAAGCGTTACTAATTGCGTTTCTGGCTTTTCTGCCAAGGGCTCCAAGTTACTCGATCAATATCTTCCTGCCCACACCTTTTTGTCTCAGAACATGCTTTACTTTCAAAATGTCCTTGGTTTTGCTTAAAAATCAGAGGAGGTTGTTCCATTATGGTTTTATCTTCAAAAGCATTGCACCATTTGGAGAGTGAGCGTTGTTTTTAGATCACAACTGGTGACTTGGCTTTTTGACACATTCATTTTCTATTGTTTCTTGGGTCTAGTCTTGTGCTCTGGGGCCGAGACAACTGTTGGCAGCTGCACGCTCTATAAGTGTGTTTTTGATTGATTTTTTTTGATTGATAAAGAGGTGGCATTTCCCTGTAGTCTTACATTAATCGGTCTCAGATCTGCGATAAAAAGAGGTGGCACTTCCCTGTAATAACACATTAGTCAGGCTCAGAGCTGCTTCTTCTTTTACCTTTGTTGCCCCCTTCTCTGCGGTGATCTGATTCCTCACAAAAACCACATAGGAGAGCCTTATGTCTCTGATATTGGCTTGCATGAGAATGATTGCAGGTTAGGGAGGGATCTACTTAGCCCTGAAAAAGGCCAATTACTCAACTGGGTGCACAAATTCACTGGAACATGTAAGCCAACTCAAAGTGGATGGATGAAACATTGCTTGTAATTAACTTGCTGGTGTTAGGAAACTATTCTTCAACCCTCCTCAGAGTGACGCAAAGAAAACACAAACACCAGGCAAGGCTCCGGAACAGATGAAATGCTTTTATGAGGTACCAAGGTTTATTGGCAGGCCAAGGCAGAAGGCAGACGCACATCCCAGTGTAACGTCTTACAAGCTGGCATCTTCTGCCCTGAAGCATATAAGTCAGGCATTTATATATGTTGATAAGTGCTGTCACTGCACAACCCAAAAAGGGGACACAGTCCAAACATGGGCACGCACATACAAAAGAAATGCTGCACATACAAAACTAGAAGTCCATAGTGTAAAAATATACAGAATGCAGTGTGAGCATGAGCACGTGAACAGACAACAGGTGGCCCCTAAAGAAATGGGGGCTGGGTTGCTGGCTGAACTTAAAGTGTGAGACCGAGCTAAACTTAACACAGTGGCTTGGAGAGGTTTGTTTGTACAACTGGCATAGGTGTCAGAGAGGTCAGTAGGGAAGTCTTACTGGGATTCAGATAAGGGTAAAGAGAGTTGGAACTAAAGTATAATATCTATAGGTACATACATGTGAATATATATATTTTTCCCAACAGCTGGGGTGTTTTTTTTTTTATTTTTTTATTTTTTTTTTAAACCTTTGCTTAGGGTATCCCTTTAAATTAATAAATCTTTTGGGTATACCCCAAGATCTGTTTAAACAGGTGGATTCCTGCTTCTATCCAGAAAATATTTATATCTAACTCCCACCAATGGCCAAGTCCATCCAAGGGTTATTCACTTACTTGGATTTGGAGAAAACATAAATGATAAAATGTCACAAAAAATCGTGGGTAAGATGTCTTCTCCCAATATCTCTAGATACTTGTGATATATTGGGAGACAAGCACACTAGTCTCTGGAAGGGAACCCATTCACCCATTGTGTCTAAGCTTAACAGTTATGGAGGATACAGGTAGAACAACCTTTCTGCCCTTGTGTATAAGAGCCACAGAGCATATCCGCAGCCCATGCTAACCCTGTTAGCACCACCTAGTTTCCTTGAAGTACACTCCAAGATTAAAACATCAGGAGCAGGGTTACAAACTTAACCTGACCTTTCATTCAAACCTTTCTGAAAGGACGAGGCTTGGTCAGCGTGAGTAAAGATGAATGTCTTCCTAAACTCCTTTCTGAGTCTCATGGGGCACCCCCTGAAATTACAAGCTTGTGTGCCACCATGTCCTTCTTGACATCCTTTAGGAATCCCAGGCTAAACTACCAGGACTAGTGTCAAGAAAACACAATAGATGGCTTCTCGATCATTGCCACAGCTCTAGGTTCACCTTGCTCAAAATGTTTTTGTTTTCACATTCATTTCTTGCCACCACTGTGATGACTTCCACCAAGGAATTATGCACACACTTGTCTATTTCTGCCAAGGACGTCCTGAAAATTGCTAATTCATTTGTCCAGCATTATTCTATGCCAGTGATGCCATTTTAATAGCTAGGACACCTACTGCCTTGCGTAATATGGTAGAATCTTTTCTCTTTTATGAGTAACTTGGATATGTTAACAAACTATGGGAAGTCGCACTTAATACCCTGTGGACCAAGCAGGAGAGATCCGCTGCCCCTAAAGCTGTAAGACTATTTCCTGAGCTTTGTACAGAATGTTTGCAAGTTCTGCATTACCTTTGACACCTCAAATTTGTGGAACCCCAAGTAAATGCAGCATGCATGAAATTAGAGAGGGCGACCAGGTCGCTATTTGACCTTGTTCTCAGGGAAGGTGGGGGGCACCATTTCCCCCCATGTCAATATTTTTTACTTGCAGTGTGTCACTATAACTATGTATGGAACAGGGTTTTGGGAGTACCACAATGCTCCCTCCTTACAGATGGAAGAAAACAGGATCTGCAGACGGTGATTGAATTTTCCCCAACCAGCCACCATTTCATCATAGACTCCACACTTAATTTAGATTATATTTCGGATAGAATTAAATTGACCCAGCGGTTGCTTTGGATGAGTGTGGACTAATACTGAAGCATGTTTTAATAGACTTAATTCCTAATTGCCTCAGTATAGGTAGGGGGCTTTCCAGTCCCTGGCTACAGTTTGTTAGTAAATCTTTCACCGATATTGGTCTTCCCGAAATGCTTAGTTCCCTGATACTTTAAAGAAACACGATAAGAGATTGGTAAAGCAGAGTTCAGTTTCTCCCAAAGCAAAGGACAGAAGAGGTTTTTAGTAAGCACTTTGTTCGTAATTATTTTATTATACAGGCTAGATCTGGGAGATCCGGAATTTTCCTTAAATTTTTTGTTCTCATTATGAAAGAGGTCCCTTCTGTGTAGGTTGAGGGCCGGCACCATGTGGCGTCTTCTGTGCTTTTCTGATGGGGCATCCATATCGGACATTGATCTACCAGCATGTGCAAAAGATACATTTTTTTTTTTTATTATTATTTTTTTTTTTTGCAAATGTTATCCTTGTTTCTTCAACTCCGTCTTAAGCATGTTCTGAAATCGCTTGCTTTTAAGAAATGTAGGGAGGCCCTAAAGTATCTTCAGATGTTAAGCAGTCCTGGTATCGGTATTACTGTATGAAGCATTGTTAAAATGTTCTTATGATGCAGGAAATCGATGGAGGGTTAACACAGTGGAAGCAGTTTTCAGCAGAAGAACTGCGCTTTGTGCGGTAGCCCACCTTGCACTGAAGTTACATCTCAACTGATTTTGTAATGACATTTTAAGCCCTTATTATTATGATCTGCTTTTGCATATTAGGAGGATTTGTAACCTTCAAATGAGACTTTATGAAACAGGAAACTGTGTTTAGCCATATTTTGTGCAATATTTATGCCATCATGATGAGTCTTTCTGTGTATTTGTTGTGGGCTGTATTTTGCTCTTTTATGATCTTTTTCTGAAAATCGAATAAATATACTTTTCAATTGAATTGACATCCACCAGTAGGTAGGTTGCTTCTTGGTTCCTCGAGGATGACTGGATACACAGTTTCACGCCAAATTTAGCCCTCTCTTGCCGACTCGAGACAGCCTTTGCTACTGCCTCCATTCTGATGACTAGAATGATTGGTGGGCACCTCTGCTTAAGAAACATAGTATTCAGCTTTTTCTTCTAGTTTCACCGTCGCTTCAACTGTGCACTGCTCAAAGGTGGACAGATACCCAATTTGTGATGCGCTTCTCAGTATCCCAGTTTCCCGACAACAGCACTTTGTCCTCATGTGCCTCCAGACTGTGCTTCACTCCTGAGTTTGTCAACTTTGGGATCATCTAGTCACCTGGTCCTCCTCCTTGACCACTCCCAGACTAACCCTTGGAGGGACCTGTCTGGGGTTAAAACCTCTGGTGCCTCTGCTTGACACCCACAGCAACCAACAGGAATTCACAGTGACTCTAGCAGGTCAAGTGCAGGAGTCGGGAATCCATTGGAGCCTCAAATCTCTCGCTTGGCACACCGACCTCAGCAAAGCCACTGGATCCTTTGAGGCCAAACCAAGTGAATACACGGGAGTCAATATTGGGAACATAAAGAAATTGCGATCATTTTGGGATGTGAATTGACACTCCCGCCCACCCAACCCCCAACCCCCCCCCCCCAAAAAAAAAAGATATTCTTTAAACTTACTTTTAACTATGGTAGTTTCTAAATTAGAGAGAAAAGACTTAAATGTTCTCTGTTTATATATTCTGTTTTACAGTATTAAGACTCCATGAACCGTAGGTTTTGTTTTCTCTAGTCCCGCCTGTCGTGTGCACAACGTGTAAACGTTACAAACATGAATTTTGTAACTTGCAAGGGGGTAAAATCTTAGTAGATATTAAGTGGAGTTTGAGATTTCGAATTGTGTGCGCATAGGATGTCTGGCCGGATGTTACGACTCAAACCGGAACACTGCTTCACGTCCTTTGACTGACAGTGTCACAAAACTCAGAATAGTGTTTTAGTTCAATTTGTATTCTTTCTTTGTGCAGGGAGTCCATATGTGTGCTATTATCTCGGTAGCTTGGGTGCTTTGCATGTATTTGGAGGGGAAGGAGAAGTGGGCGAGGGGGTTCTCAGTGTCTCCGTTCACTAATTGCGAATGTTTAACAAAGGCAAGAGGTACTGTTTGTAATTGTTATACTGTGCTGGAGCTCCCTTGCCTTCTAGGGGTACTGAACAACAGCGTGACTTTTCGGTAGGTCTCGGGTCCTCTCGCAGAAAAGATTTGTTTTCTTTCTATCAATTTACGTCATAGGTACAGGCACGTATTTCAAACAATTTACAAATCATTGGCGGATTTCTCGTAAACATATCCAGATAAATAATGTATGTTGATCAGCAAAGTGGCTGTTGAAATAACATTGACTTCATGTTTTTTCCTACTCTAGGATGTAGTGAAGTTTGATCCCTTCTGAAAAAAAAAAAGAGGAGGAATCTATTGACATTATTAGTAAAAATGCTTCAGTCAACATACCCTGAAAGGTATGACTTAATTGTTGACACCTAAAACATAAAATTTAATTATCATAAAGTAATCTATCAAATCCTTACAGTTTGAAATATATCGTTGCACCCATGTGGGTTGTTGTACTTTTTTTTTTATGACTCTTTGAAAAGTACCAGCTAAGCTTTTTGCTCCCGTGTTTAATTAATTCCTGACATCTCATTAAGCACAGTCATCCTCTATTGCTTGTTTAACTTGTGGCAAAGTAGAAGCACTTTTAGATGTCCATAATTGCCAACATAACCGTGTATGCAGGAACTGCACTAGAATACTTATATTCTTAATGTTTGCTTGAACATAATTTTTTTTTTGATTTCCACTGATTCAATATGGCAGTGAGAATTCAATCGAATCTCACAAAATAGTCCAATTAACTAATAAAAGCCAGAGGAGTTTGGCATATCACGTGTTAATGCATCATTCGTTTCCATTTGCGTAACATTTTTGTGTTTAAAAAATAAAAAAAGTTCTTGTTGTAGGTATGCTTATTTCAGGCAAAAGTACATTTCAGAAATATGGGAGATGCAAATATGCGATGGATAGCCTGGTATCATTGAAGTTTAACAAAATTGCCTCTCATTTTTCCTTCTTCAAACACCGAACCATTGATCATTTTAAGTAGAATAAACCTACCACTGCTGTAAAACAATGTTTTTATTTTGAGGTTCGTAGCCTCGCAGTGGTGGTCAGGACTGCCGCCGCCGTTCGGTCTGACTGCCACATTAAAACCCAGGCAGCTAGACCGCCATCACCGCTGGAATATATGATCCCAACGGCCTGGCAGTGGCAGATATTGCAATCAGCCGGGGCGGCGCTGCATGCAGTGCCACCCTGCTGATTACGACCTTGTTCTCCACCAGCCTTTTCATGGCACTTTTACCACCATGAAAGCTGGTGGAGAACAGGTGCAGGGGGCACTTGGCATGGGCAGTGCAGGGGGTCCCCTTGCCCAGCACCATTGCACTGTTCACTGTTTGCTGTGCAGACAGTGAACATTATTAAGGTGCTGGCTGGTGTACCCTGCGGCAGCAGCATTCCTGCGGCTCGATCTCAAGCCAGAGACAATACTGCTGCCTGTTTCCTGGGCTGACTGGGGTTTCCGCCTGTCAGTCTAGTGGGAAACACCTAATAGGTCCGGCAAAGTGGTCACCACTATGGCGGCAGCCACCCTGTCGGGTGTTTGGGGTACAGGCTAGCCTGTCCACCAAACTGTTAATTAGGCCCGTGCCTCTCAACATTCCACCTACTGACATCTCTCAGAATTGGGTTTATGTTCTTTAGTGGCCTGGTGTTCGCATAAACTCCTAATTTACCCCAAAAATAGATGCAAATGAAATGTGGAAAGTAAGATGATTGTCAGCATAATCATTGTCAGAGACTGGACGTGCTCCAATGTTGCATCATGGCTCTTCATTGCAGTTGAATTACTTGTAAGTATCATACCGAGTGTTCCCAGTGAGGTCTGCAACTAGAAGGAGGTTCTTTGTTTCCAAACCCAATGGTATCACATTTTCAGATATGAATAACCCAGGCCCATCAAGAATGCTTTGAAATATTTTCTGTATGCTTCCACGCAGATAATAAAATGTAATCACTACAGCAATAATTAAGATTAGTAGTTAGCAGTAATTTTTAATGTCAGCTTTTTGTTGGAGAGCACGTTCAGTAGAATAAGTGTGTTTGGAAAATATCTGTGATACATTACCAGATTTCACCGAAATGAGTTCGAATTTGCTTATACCTATATACCGTATGTAGGAGCGGGTTATAATACTGAATGGGTAAAATGGGGGTGATTGAGGGGTTAAGCCCCCCACCCCACCAAAGGGTATAACTGTGGTATAAAATATTTGTTTACAATGATACATTTGTTAAAGGAAATACCTACTAGGTATTGTAAGAGGGGAATATTTTGTAGTATTTCTTAAATACATTTTTTGTATTACTGTGATTTTCTTCTAATACTTATTTATAATTTCAATAAACAGAAGGAAGGATTTGATTATTTAGGATTGAAAGGCTAGGGGATTAGGGGCCAAGGATCGGGAATATTTTAAATTTGGGTATGTGTTAAATTTTTTTAAATACCTAATAGGAACTTAAAGGGGCATATTTGTGTAGTAATATTTTTTTTAATTCTACTTTTTGTAATTGCTACTTGTTTTGACGTGGAGACGTCACTCTGTGAGATGCATTTCTTGCATATTTCTCTATAGGTTTGATTATTTAGGAGCAGGATAACCGGGGTTTGAAGACCAGGGTTTGAGAGTATTTTCATTTGGGTATAACATTTTCATGTTTATATTTTTTCCAACAGCGAATAAGTACTTTAAGGGGTATATTTATGTACATTTTTGTTGGTTTTCTTTCAAACACATGGAATTTTATGATTTTTAATTGCATTTCTAACATAAAACACATATGAAATTCAGACAAATATTTTCATATTTCCTATATATGAAAATGTAAAATAACACTTTTAAAAACATATTAAGCTAATTACCAAAACATAGTTTTATTTAATATATATAAGCATTTTTTTAATTTGTGTACATTTTTAAAACATTTTTTGTACTTTAGCTTTATAAAATAATTTCTATTTCACTTTTATATATTTATTAGATTTATTTTTACAACAGCCATTTTTTACATAGCCTTTTCATTTACATTTTTTTTCTTTAGTTGGTGGAGTTTTGTGGTCAAGCTCGGACGGGTGCTTCAGTGCGTATCAGTTTGGAACACTAAAATTGTTCCTAAAGACTTTTCTACTGTAGAAATAGTGTAAGAGAGGTTAGTTATGGTAAGAAGTACTGTGTTTTCAGTGTTTTGCTTGTATTTTCAAACATTTTTCCCCTATTCAGGTAGCCTGACGTGCTCACTAGATATTGAGCTTTGTTTCAAGTCTTCTAAATATTGACATTTTTGTTTTTAATTTGCTGTTTTAATTTTGGCCTACTCCATTTTTTACTTTTTGAATTAAAACAGCCATTTTGATTTTAATGGGCATTGAATTTTGTTTTGGAGTGTACAAAGGCTTTTAGCTGACAATTTAAGCATAAAAACACTCCATATATTTATTTACCCCATTCACTTGGATTATGGATTACAGATTTTCTGGCGCATTCGTTTAAAAGTTTTTAAACTGTTGCTGTCTCTACTCCGTATTGCTGTTTATATTTGGATTATTGTGGAGTGGCCGTAGTACGATTTTTGAAGACGACTCTAGATGGAAAACATTTTACATTCTTTGTCAATCAATTATAAATGTATAATTCAAGACAGGAAAGAAAGTAAGTTATATGTCTTTGTTATGTTCTGTTAGCTTGTTGTTAGTAGTGTTAAAAGGTAGGCATATCTTTTTAACTAGTCTGTACCACCAGACAAATCAAATTGTTGAACTGAAGGAAGACATTCTTTAATTTCCTTTGGTGTGTTTTTATTTTTTTATTTTTATTTTTGGTGTCCCTTGGTTGCAGACTGCTTGCAAAAGTTGCCATGCTCTCATTTATCTAGAAATGTTGCTTCTTTTTCAAAATGCACATAAAATTGCAGAGATTTCGTGTGTGTGTGTGTGTGTATTGCTAATAGAGCTAGAAATATTTATGCCAACTTTCTACAGCATTATTTGTTTTCACTCATCACTAAGCAAGTTACTCTAACAGTTCCAACACTAGCAGCTCCAACTCTAGCAGCTCGCAACATTTTCAACAGGTACAGTGCCAGATGCACATGGATTCAAAACCTTTGTGAATGGGTTGGCACCTGCCTACAGCATAGTATGTTATGCTGTGGCAAGGCTGCGCTAAATAACAATGACTGACTAGGTGATGGCTACTTCATGTCACCAAAAAGAACGGTGTCAAAAGTTGCATATCCACTAATCCATCCACCTGTACATTCATCACAGTGACTGACACACCCACCCACTCAAGAAATCTGTCTGTAGCTTACGTGTCACTCATGCCTTAACTTTATATGGTCTATGAGAGATGAAAACTAGTACTGATCTGCCCTGCTGGATCTGGTTTACTGGAAATGGAAGATGTGAAATCGGGAATCTTACTTTGCTATTGCCATACTCTTCTTGTTGTATGAGGAAGTAAAGCTTTGCACTGCTGCTCTCCGATTTGTACCTTTCCCTATAAGGGGAAATGTTTGTACTGATGCTACGCTCACTGTACTTGTCGTCTGATTTTGAGAAGCTTGCACTGTTTCTGCCCAAAGTGTACATCCTCTATGAAGAGTAGTGTTTCCAGTGCTGTTAACTCATCTAATGAAAATACAAGGGATTTTTAAAATCTGATTACATTATGTTCCCAGGCGCGAGTCAGAAACTTATGACCCAGAGACCCTGGTCTTGGCCACAGCTTCCCAGCTTGTCCCAGCTGTGTGACCCTGAGGAGCTACTCTTGTTCTCTCTCTCTTTTCCGTGATCATTCACTTTTGAGAGCATCTTAAAATAATTCAGTTCATGATGTGCACTGCACAAAAAAACTTTCTCGTACATGGTGTAATACACCATAATGTTGCTTCATCAGTAGCAACACTAAAGGCCTTATATGGGTGGCATTAGACAACTAACTTGGCTCGTGGGTCCCTAAGGAAATTATCATCAGGGCAGAAGGGGAAAAGGTTGTGAGAGGATCTGAACTGCATAATGTCTAATAAAGCAACCTATTTATAATCCTGGATTCAAAAGGTTTACCAAACAGTGTGGCCCCTGACACATACTTTTCTTTCCGGGGTGCCTTTTCCATGCTCATAACATCTGAAAGCACCTTCAATTAATTCACGTTTAGGATACACACTTTACAACAATGTATATGGTTTAATAGACTATAACAGTGGTTCCTAACCTGTGGTCCGGGGACCCCAGTGGTCTACGAAGCCTCCTCAGCGGGTCCATGACTGCTTAGAAAATTAAATAATATTAACAGATTAGATCCCCAGCTTTGAGTAAGACTCAGTGGGAGGGTCCTCAGATTCCAATAATGATTTTATAGTGGTCCCACAGTTCCAGTAATAATAAAGTGGGGGTCCACAGAAGTCAAACGTTTGGGAACCACTGGACTGTAGTGTTTCTCCAGGTACAAAAATAGAGTCATATAGTAGAAACAAGACAACTGACTTGCTTATTGAGTCATTATTAAAACCGTCCCTACAGAAAAGGTTGGGTTCACTAATTGCAGTAAAGATCATTCTGACAAGCGACGTAATCTAAGGTGAAACAATCCAATTTATGTAAAAGTTAACACATATGCTATAACCATAGAGGTAGTCCATGACACTTGCAACAGGGCAGGAGGTCTAGGATGAGCTAAGAGCTAATCTACTCAGTCTCCACTGTGCAGCTTTTTTAGACAGGGTGTTTATTGAAATTGTGCATTAGTCCTGTAATGCTTCACAATCACGCTTTATTGTATTTTCTACCTGTGTTGTACCTGTCCTTGACTTTTTATTTGGGTTAGGGAAAGTTGAGCTGCTGTCTTCTGTGCTCTAGCTTTGTTTTGAAGCTCGGTATAAAGCTTTCCACTGTAATAAGAAAAATGATTCTTAAAGCCAGTGCTTGCTTTTTAATGCATGATTTGAACGAAGCAGCACAAGATATGTGAACAGAGTTTACTTTTGGATTTACACATGAAATAAGCATTTTTTTTTTTTAATGGATTACTTAACTTAGTAAAATTTAAAAAACATAGATTACAAGACAATTTTTGTAAAATTTTGAAACATAGCTATTTTAACCAACAGCAGTTTGTATGCTGTGATTTTGAGCCCATGAAGAAACTATTAAAAGGCAAAACTACATGCTCTACATCACAACATGTTCTTGGTAAAAAAAAAAAAAAATAGGTGATGGTATCCGATGTCATAGGGCCAAAGTGCAAAGTAGCGAAATACAAAATAAAATGTCACTCTCTGCTTTTTCTCTTTTTTTTTCTTCTTTTTTACGGCAATTATGGGTTAAACAGCCAGTGAGTGACCGGGCAGAGACAGCTGCAAACGTAAGCATCTCACTGGTAATGGCCAACATTAATACTGCCAATAATGTTGTTTACCAGAACAATGTGAGCTGCAGTAGGTAGAGTGCCAAGAGATGCTTAGAAAGAAAAATAATGTCCTGTCACCTCTATTTTAGGTCAGATCCTCGGTTTAGAGTTTTGTGCTATCTAGCTGGTAAGCTTACAACACCACTGTGAAGCACCCTACTTTTAACAATTGCAGCACGTGTTGCTGGGGTTGCCCCAGTGAGTTCCAATATTCAATTTGAAATTTTGGAATTCTACTGCAACCTGACCAGTTTAAATGGCCAATCTACGTTTCGTCAAAGTAATTTAATATGATGTCAGTTGTTCATTTTGTAGAAAATATTCTGATTATAGCTGTAACAAAAGCATCTGCATTTGGAAGAAGTACAAAAGCTAATGCACTTCGTTTTTTATTTATTATTTCACACTAATTTATTATCTAATTTGTTTGTTTGTCTGTTAAGGTTTTGTTTCATTTTTCTCCAAATTGCCCAAGAAATGTGGAAAAGAATCCTTAAATTTGTTTTTCTGCATGTTTTATTTTTTATAACCTTTACCTTTCCACCTTACTGTTGTCATTTTGTTCTTTAAAAATTCGATATAGGTGGCTAGTTATCTTTTCGTAAACTATACAGCAGTCCTAGACTAGTATTCTTTGTTTTAGAGTGAATGGTGTAAGTTTGGGTGAATGGATGTGGTGTTGATTTAAATGTTCCAACTAGCGTCCATAATAAACTGTCTTCTAAAGCAAGTGTTGAGTTCCAAATAAAACTATTTGTGGAAGGTTGTCATTATCCTATATAAGAAAAGGTTTATTGTTCTTGTTCTATTTTTGTCTTGGAGTTAGAAGTATTTCTTTTTTTTCACCGCATTCTAGGAGAAAGGATTTTATTTACTTGTCTTTTTTTTTTACTTCTTTATAAATTTGGTATGATAGGGATATCTCCCGTGTACAAAACTGGGTTATTAAATATGGTGGGTGATTACCCACCTCAAGAAATAATCACAATTCTATTCAGGCTGCACCACTAAAGTCACTAAATAATCCTGAGCTCAACCCCAAGTAACAAAAGCACTGAGCAGACAGGCTTAAGTTAGGGCAATGCATAACCTATTTAGGCAGTGTCCAAAGAGTAATAAGGTTATATGACAAAATAATAAAAATCCTAAGTCGACTTTGAAAAATTGAGTAAAGCTTAATAAACAGGTAATGACAATTCCAGTGGGGGACGTGGAGATGTGAATTTTTAAAGTTTTAATTAGGAGTACCACTGATAAAACATAATGCCAGTGATAGTCGGTCGTGGTAGACTGGGACCTAGGCACAATTTGACACACATCACAATGGAGCGTGGCTAAGCTACGCTATCCAGGTTTATCCTGGTCAAAGATTTTACCTTCAGACTTCACTCCTTTAAACCTAATTCCATCACAGCAGTATACTTCTAAAGTACCCAGGACCTCCGGGGATGCCCTTGCAGACTCACAGGGTGTCTGGCCGGGACCAATCCAGTTCCAGTTGCCAGTGATCAGCTTGGCAGTTGAAAAGCCTGTTGCTTGTTGTATCTGTGTTGCTTGAACAGGAGATCAGCATTATGACAGAGTTATTTTTCCTGGTACAAACGGGAGCAGGTCCAGTCCTTCAGAGATCCTATCAGGTTACAGTCAATAGGTCCGGTCTTCTCCTGTCCTTCAGGTCCAAGAGTGTGATGAAGTGGGTATCTGAAATAGCCACATTTATGACTGGGACAAGCTAGAGTATGCAATTAAGTCTTGGCCATGCCCTAACCAATGGGGTAAAAGTTCTTGTGGCCAACCCCCACCCACTAGGCCAGTTTTAGGTGGTGTAAATCTTCACTAACATTAAACTTGAGCTCCAAGGGCTCGAGAGGGGTGTGTGTGTAGTGCACTGTGCTAATCCCAATGTTTTCTCATATCCAACACTGAAATCCGGCTTGGAACAGCTGCTGCACCCTCAAGAAACCCAGACAGAAGTCTGGTCCCACAAAAGTAAGAGTCCCCAGGGACCAGATGGTGAATACACAAGAATTTACTTGGCATCCTGTTTTCTGCCTTTCAGGTGTAGCACAAAATGTTATATGTAAACCCAGCCGACGTGTCACATAAGCATTGACACTGTAATGTAAAAAAGATGCTCACAGCCTCCTCCCTATTTATTTTGGGAGGTATAGATAAGTAATTTCATCCCATTCAGGTGAGAATTTTTTTTGCACCTCGGAAGCATTTCACATGTATTGAAACGTTTGAAAGGGAATGCAAATTTGTCCCTAGGAACTTCAGGCAAAGAAAAAGTAACTTTCCAATAGTTCGTTTCTTTACTATTTAAATAAAAATCAGACCTCAACATGGAATTGGATGTTTAATAATAGTTGTAAAATGTATTTTAAGCTCGTCCCATTCCTGAGATACATTATTAGGATTTTAATGTCTTCTCTGGTTTTCTACATAGGACAGCTAGTCCTGCCACAGTGAAAAATAGCTTTTGGATGGTAGTTTCTGTAAGGTCATGTTAACATTAAATTTCTACATATCCAACTTTTTAAATACTATGCTGCCTGCCTTGTGGGCCATAAGCCCCTACATAGGGATGGCGTATTAATATTTCAAAGGGAAGTTTTGACCTGTCAGTAGTGTTTACTTTTTACAGGTTGAATTGAAGTTTTAGACTGCTATTGTCGGCTACACATTGCCTGAAGCAATTTGTGAACTACTGCGGTTGTGGGTGACACAACAGGTGCTGCAGTCCACTGATGACATTTAACTTGTCGTCCCTCTGTACATTTGGTAACTCCGACCAGGGTCTTACTGGTCAATACAATTGGGAATATGCCAATTTGAGCTTGTTTAGAGGGGAAGCACATGGACTTTACCTTTGATTAGAAGGGTTAAATTGCACAGAAGTACACCTCCAGCAAAATGATAGAGTTCAGCAAAAATTGTTTGTATCTCCCTTAGTACTGTAGCAAAGGGCTCATTGGATGTGGCAGCTAGCGACTTAAGTTGTAAACTTTCTCTAGCTTCCATTTCAGAGGCAGAGGGGGTATGCTCAGATGTGTTCACACGGTTAGATATGTTTTCTTTCGGAGTGTCTTTTTTCTGTCTTGTTTGCTGTCTTTCTTTTTTTAATGTTGCAACAGAAAATGCTAATTTTGATTAGATACATGTCTGTTTGGAGAAATAAGGTTATTTTGTAAGAGGTCAGTTGTTAGTTTATTTCTAACTTCATTTTTAGTCGGACATTATTCTTGATACTTTATTTACCTTTTGATCAATGAGAATGTTGTATTAGTCCAATTTAGCTTTTTGCCTCAAACTTTCAGAAATTCTTCTGGTTTAACTTCAATAATCGGAAAGGGAGTATGCCTGCAATATTATATACATTTTTTTTTATTTTTTTTTTACAGATTTTAAGGAATAATGGTGTCTTTTATTTACCTTTTTTCTATCCTTTAATGGTGAAATTTTGCTTGTTCTTTTTAAAGTTTACTTATTATGTAAAGTATTACCTAAATTACAGTTTCTGAAAATGTTTTATTTTCCTTGTTTTTTTTGCTTGCTCTCGAGTTTGGATTCAATTTGATGCTGGAATCAATGATATTTGGTCTAAATGTTTAATGGAAAACAGTTGAAATATTGGAATTAATAATAATTTATTGGATACTATGTGTATCTTTTGACACTTAAATACATATTCTTACCAAAAGATTGTCGATAGATGACACACTTCACAGATTGATCTCCACAGCAGCGCATCCTTTCAATAAAATGGTCACATCAGGAATAATGACAAAGGGATGGTACATTACTTTAAATGTGTGGTGTTGAGTAGTCATGTTTATTTTAAAGATATGGTTTCGAATGTATATCTTTAATGCGATCGATCTGTGACTAATACATTTTTTATGATTCTAAAAATGTTTCAAGTTTGTGTCACGTGGTACGGCTCACCTTCGTGTTTTTTTCCTGTCTAAAAATCAAAGCTATATTTCTAGTACATTTACTTTGTTTTCATTCGTATACTTAATATAATGTTTTGTTAAAACTGTACTTTTAAAAACTTGTGGTAAAAAAAGGGGTGATGTTTTGCTATGTAAGTATACTTTAAATGTAGCTATCCTGAATTTTGTAGTAACTGCTATAGTTGTAAACATTGTGTGGTAAACCACCACGTTGTAAAACTGAGCCTGTCAAAAATGTTTATTTGAATTCTTTCAAGTTAATAAGGTATCGCTGGCACTCAAATCAAACCCACAAACAGGCTACAAGCAGTTTGTAATAATAGTCCTTCAACCTGTGCATTTTCCATTGTGCAAAGATAGCACATTGAGTTGCTGCTAAAATTAGATTTTGAAATTGTATGAAACATTCATATATTAAATTAGTTCACTATTTTTCATAGAACCATTTACAAATAACCAAAGTTAAAAATGTAGAACATTAACATTTTTTTGATAAAATGATCTTCAAGTTTTTAGCGCAGCAGTAAATTCAAGTTATATCAAGGAACTCAGGCTAAAAAGCGTCATAGAAACTTATCTAACATGAGGTATTTCTGAAAGGTTATCTTACAACTCGTGAATGACAGACAAAAGCAGTGTCTTGCTAACTTAGTCCTCACTAACTTAGTCTGCTATCTTTTATGCATTGTCAGTTCCTGTGGTACATTTTACAGGTGTAAATACAGCTGCACAGTCAGCTTTTACAGATTCAAATGTTCCTACTCAAGATTTTAAACACACAAGAATGTTTTGCAAATAGCAATAGTCAGCCGAATATTTGGATTTTTGTAATGTATGGTGAGCCAACATAATTACATTTTTTTTTGTATTTTTTTTTTTTTTTAAGGTAATGTCAATAGCATGATCTTGTTTCGGTGCACATCTTATGATTTAGGATAATACGGCATTCCTATTAATCCAGAACCATGCCTGTATTGTGTAAGGTCCAGCACCATATTAATATGGATAATAATATCAACAAAGAGTACTCTGAGTAAATGATAAGTGGAAATTTAAGGGGCCATAGAGAGTGGAGAAAAATACACCTGCTTAGGTTTTAACCCCTTCTGTGCCTTGGACGAGATCATCTCGTCCAAGGCTACAGTTCCCCTGTGCCTTGGACGAGATCATCTCGTCCTAGGCACAGGGGAACTTGGGGGCGTGCTAGCGCGCCCCCGTGCACCCCCCTCCCCCCCCAAGTCGGGGATGGAAGGGGAAGACCTTCCCCTTACACCCCTGACCCCCCCCCCCCCCTGTGATGTCAGCGCGCGCGCTGATGTGTCACAGGGGCCTCCCTAGTCGCGCTGGAAGCTCTGCTTCCAGCGCGATTGAAAAAGAAATGCAAAAGCATTTCTTTTTCAATCACTGGGCGGCCCGGAGGGGCTTCAAAGGGAAGGAAAAGTATTTCCTTCCCTTTGAAGTCCCTCCGAGGGTTTCAAAAGCCGGATTGCTTGCAATCCGGCTTTTGAAACCCCACTAGACACCAGGGATTTTTTTTTTTTTTTATTGAAAGTGACAAAAGGGAGCGACCCCTTGGGCAAGGGTCGCTCCCAGGGTGGGCATTTTTTTTAGAAGGCCTTTTCTGCCCCCCCTGGGGACAGATCGGCCTTATTAGGCCGATCTGCCCCCAGGGGGGGCAGAAACCTCTAGGCACCAGGGACCATTTTTTTTTTTTTTTTTTTTTTTTTTTTTTTGTTTCATTTTTTTTTTTTTTGGTGGGGAGCGACCCCTTAGGCAAGGGTCGCTCCCCTTGGGGGAAAATTATATTTTGGCCATTTCTGCCCCCCTTGGGGGCAGATTGGCCTATTTTGATGAGGCCAATCTGCCCCCAAGGGGGGTAGAAACCACTAGACACCAGGGATTTTTTTTTTTTTTATTGTTATTGACAAAAGGGAGCGACCCCTTGGGCAAGGGTCGCTCCCAGGGGGGGCATATTTTCGGGAAGGCCTTTTCTGCCCCCCCGGGGGCAGATCGGCCTACTATTAGGCCGATCTGCCCCCAGGGGGGGCAGAAACCTCTAGGCACCAGGGACCTTTTTTTTTGTTTTTTGTGTTATATATATTTTTTTTTTGGTGGGGAGCGACCCCTTAGGCAAGGGTCGCTCCCCTTGGGGGAAAACTATATTTTGGCCATTTCTACCCCCCTTGGGGGCAGATTGGCCTATTTTGATGAGGCCAATCTGCCCCCAAGGGGGGTAGAAACCACTAGACACCAGGGATTTTTATTTTTTTTATTGGAGGGTCGCTCCCTGGGGGGGAGGGCAATTTATTTTAGGCCCTTTCTGCCCCCCCTGGGGGCAGATCGGCCTATTATTAGGCCGATCTGGCCCCAGGGGGGGAAGAAACCTCTAGGCGCCAGGGCAATTTTTTTTTTTGTGTTTTTTTTTTTTTGTTGTTTCTTTTTTTTTTTAGAGATGGGGAGCGACCCATCAGGCAAGGGTCGCTCCCCTGGGGGGCAAATTGTATTTAGAACATTTCTGCCCCCCTGGGGGCAGATTGGCCAATTTTAGGTCAATCTGCCCCCAAGGGGGCAGAAACCACTAGGCACCGGGAATTTGGTTTTTGGCGCCAATGTCACGCAGGGGGAGCGACCCCGTAGGCAAGGGTCGCTCCCGGGGGGGGGGTGGGGGTTGGGGGGGGGGGGCAAATTTATTTTAGGCCATTTCTGCCCCCCCCCCCGGGGGACAGATCGGCCTATTATTAGGCCGAACTGCCCCCAGGGGGGGGGCAGAACCCTCTAGGCGCCAGGGCAATTTTTTTTTTTATGTTTTTTTTTTTTTTTGTTGTTTCTTTTTTTAGAGATGGGGAGCGACCCATCAGGCAAGGGTCGCTCCCCTGGGGGGGGCAAATTGTATTTAGAGCATTTCTGCCCCCCTGGGGGCAGATTGGCCAATTTTAGGTCAATCTGCCCCCAAGGGGGCAGAAACCACTAGGCACCGGGGATTTGTTTTTTGGCGCCAATGTCACGCAGGGGGAGCGACCCCGTAGGCAGAATAGAAAAATGCCACCAGTTGCTTTCCTATTTAAGAACTTCTGTCTACCATGTGGGTTAACCCATTTAATCTTCTCAAATTCAATAGCCAATTTGTTAGT
The DNA here is from genome assembly GCF_031143425.1 of Pleurodeles waltl. Taxonomy (NCBI): domain Eukaryota; kingdom Metazoa; phylum Chordata; class Amphibia; order Caudata; family Salamandridae; genus Pleurodeles; species Pleurodeles waltl. The sequence continues at coordinate 148,772,241 of NC_090446.1, forward strand.
CATGACTTTTTACAACAATTAGGAATTCATGTACATAGCATTTCATTATAGCCTTAGAACCCGCCGTAGCGGGCTCTACCGGCTATTAAAGGCCCGCTCCCCGCGTTAAATGCCCGAGCCGAAGGCGAGGGCATTTAACAAGGGAGAGGGACTTTAATAGCCGGTAGAGCCCGCTACGGCGGGTTCTAAGGCTATTAGAACATTCTGCCACTCAGGGCAGAATGTTCTATTAAAAAAAAAAAAAAAATTCACGGAGCCAGAGGGGATTAAAATCCCCACGGGCTCCGTGAGGCTTTGTTCACAGCTGTTGCTGTGAACAAAGCGAACATTGGAATGTTGGCGCTGCGGGCTTTTACCGGCCAGTAAAAGCCCGCAGCACTCCATTGTTTTCAATGGAGCTAGCAACATTCCAATGTTCTAATTTGTGTTAATTCCACTGACGCAACTTTAAATTTTAAGAACTGTGACTTGTAGTTGCGCTGATTCCATCTAGTGTACATTCCAATCAGCTGCTGCAGGCTGCTCACAATTTGGGTCTGCAGAACATCATCATCTGCATATATCAGTAGAAGACTTTGTCCAGGGCCTATCGTTGGGGTACTCCCAAAGGTCTCTGAAATTATCCTTGCTTTGATTAATATAGAACGTAATAAGATATGCGTCAAGATACGCCCCTGCATTAACCCTTTTTGTGGAAGGTTTTCGCTTACTCCCACTGGTGTATTTGTGTGTAAGTAAAACCCACTAAGAATGCTAGTATTACCCTTTTCAAATCTACTTTTGAGTATCGCAACCCTACTACAAAGTGAAAAAAGCCAATGATACATCTACAAAAGCTCAATGGATTCTGCTTTTTTGAGCTATTCCATGTCCATGGAAACTGTTATAAGGATCTTTAGGACCCGAGTTGGTTCCCCCTGTGTTTAGCTTTGTTTTGTATTTTGCATTTACACATTTTAGCTGCTGTGCTATTGGCATGACTTTTTAAGTGATTACTTTTTACACACTTTTATCAGCTTGCCTTTATTCTAGGAATATAAAGAACGAGCTGCTTGTTTAGTTCGCCTTTGCACAACATGTAATCAGTACTTTCTGTCCAAGACTAGAAACACTGTACATGATATCCTAGTTTGTGTTGCCCATTCAGGCGACTGCTTTCTAACACCTAGGCACAGTTTTGCATCAGGGCTGTGCTTCCAAAACAGTATGGTTTATTATATAAATGTTGCGCTGATCTAGAAAGGGAAGAGGGCATTCCAGCCATGACCATCCTGATGTATGCTGCGTTTGACATGCAGCTGGGCTGGGGCTAATCTACCAGCTCCCTGAGAGGATTGCCATCTACACCACAGGCCAACTCCTGATACAATCTCCAGGTATGGTGCTACGGCTAATCCTTTAGTTTGAGCCATGCGGAAGGGCACACCTGATATGCTCTTGAGTATAGTCTTAGGGTTAGCTGAGAACCTCTAGAATCTCCAGAACCTCATTTAGCATGGTTAGAGTAATCATTGTCTTTACCATGTTTGAAATGCTGGTGTCACTTTGCTTTGTTTCATCAGTCTAATAATCACAACTCGCTCTCTCTATGTAAGATTACAATTGTTTCAATAAATGTATTGAAAACTTATCTTGAATCTTTTGCATCTCGCTGGGGTATGTAGGAGTAATACAACGAAAGGGTAAGATCTGTTTCCACGGCTTCCCTGGGGAGTCAGAGTGTCATGTGCAGGTTGCCGTAATCACCTTCCCCACTGTAGGATCAGGGGTCCAGGTTAGGTACTCTGAGCTAGCCAAGAATTAGGCCAACAGTTTCTGACAATGTGGACGGATTCAGTGTCTCAAATTCTGATGTTCTTTTGTCCTGATACGCAGTCCTATTACCTTAGTAGGAACCGTATAACAAAACCAGTAAAGATAAATTTGAACATTGCTCATACATTGCCAGCACTGGTTGCTTTTTCACCCAGACACGCTTCTCTTTGGCCCTCTTCTGTAGCTGTGGTAGTTTCACTTTCCCCATTACCTTAACTTAAGCCTCTAGTAATGAAATCAAAGATAACTGCTCAGGCTTACACTAATCCATTTCTTAAAAAGCTGTATTATAATTAAGGCTTTATGTTTTTACTGATTTGTTTTTACAGATAAAAATAAATACGGACTGGAAAATAATTTTTAAATGTAGATAAAAAAATATTTTTTTAATGATTTTAAATGCTCTATTATGACTGCCAGACCACTAGCAGTGCATATTGACAGGTAAGGCCTTAGAGTAAAGAAAGGGGGAAAAAAAGAAATATATTTTAGTAATTAGGCTGAAACAGCAATTGATATGCACAGGGTTTATTCTAAAATACGCCTGTTTTAATACAAGTATATTGAATTCTCATCTATGGGTTTTCATACAACTGGAACCTGTTGGGCATTAAAGTAAGAATGTACACTTATCAGGTAAGTACATGTGGAAATATACCAGTTTAAGCTGTGTTTTTTGTCAAAGTTTTATTTATTAAGGTTTTAGTGAAAATAAAAACCTAGAAAAAATACATTTGTTACAGAGCACCGTCATATGTAACCCAAGATTCCCACCTCTACAAATCAGATAGTGTGTTTCAGCAGCTTAGTAGGCAGAGGCACTTACACAAATTGTGTTATTATCACACGTATAATCACGTATAATCACTGTGCTGGACAACATTTATCCCAGCCCCCCCGTTTCCATGACCACCATGTGGCATCCATGGTAGGGGTTGCGGGTCCATACAATAAAACCTTAACAACCGTAAGATGAAAAGAAAGTGAAGTACAGTGAATATTAAAACTACTAACTTGGGAATGGTTGACGAAGCATTTGTTGTGAGGTGGTCGGTGGATCCGGAGTGGGATTGTCAATATCGAACTGTTTGCTCGTGAAGAAACGTTTGTGTGTACTAGAACTGCAATAGATGCAAGTTTCGGGTGCGCGTGCGGCAAACCGTCAGCGGTAAAGCCCACGGATATGTTTGTTACCAATGGACCCCAGAGATACTTGAAGTTTTTCAAGTAATCTCTAAAAATATCCGTCATGCGTTCTAAAGTCAATGCCCTCCGTAGACGTGCATGCCATTGTATGAGCCCTGGAGCTTGCTGTTTTTTCCATGCCGTGGCTATTGCCATCTTGGACGCACCTTAACATAGCCGCATAATTGTTTTGTGTATTCTAGTTTGTGGTGATAACAATGCATCTCGTAGGCCAAGTAGTGCAAAAGTTGGAGGGTCTGGGATCGGGTAACCCAGCACGTCCTTAACTTGTGCTGTTTTGTTTCAGAATGGGTGTAGGATCGGGCAACCTTACCAAATACGGTGGTTGTTTCACTCCTCAATGGCAGCATTAAGGAGTGAAACATCAGTGGTACTACATTATGTTGAGAGGAGGTGGAGCCTTTATATATCAGAGGGTAGTTTTTATGTCTCAGCCTATGGTCGTCACCCCTTGTGTCTCTTGTAGCTCCACAATATTGTGGCAATTGCCAAAGAGGTATTTACATAATTTGATTCTCTTGGTGGGTGAATTAAAACCTTTAATGTTTCAGGTAAATGTGATGACTACCATGGTAAGTAAAGAGTTACATCTCCTCTAGAAAAGGGCCCATCAGTTGTCCTCCCTACACTCCAATTCCCCCCACCATTGCTTTGACTGTGTATTTGTCAGCTCTACCCCCTCCCTCCCTTCCAGTTCCCCAGTCATCCCTCCTGCATCTCCGTTGCACTAGAGGCCATTCCGTAAAGGTTAAAACAAACAACAACAAATATATAACCTTGCCAACAATAAAGTGCCAAATGAAATATTCCTGATTAAGAACGTTGATCATAGTATGCAATTTGGTCTAACACTGCAGTTAACTCTAAATGGAAACATTAGTCCAATGAGGTAGCAAAGATGAGCTAGAAGAAGAGAGATGTAAGTACTTAGTCTCTGTGGGGGTACATTCCTCCTCACTTCTCGTGCCTGTGTAGGAGGGAGGAGATGCCTCTCCGCTCATCTCTCACAGTGATTATCTCAGCACAGCCTCTGGGTAAAGGAGGGCCATCAGAACCAGTGGGCCCCCTCTTAGTGATCATTTTAAGGACCTTTCTGTGGGGCTGTCTTCAATTCCTTAATTTGTCTAGGTCGACGTTGCTGATGCCACTGGGTCCCCAATGGAGGGCCCCGGGTCTGCTCTGTGGAGTCATTGTTGGGTTCTTCTGTCTCTAGATCCGGGGGGAATGGGATCCCCAATAGGGTCATAGCTTCGGTCAGCTCAGTGACATGGTTTGGTTTGTTGTGTAAGTCAAAAGCTAGTCCGAAAGGGATATGTCCAATGGTACCTGATGTGTTCCTCCCTTCATTTTTCCATTACACAGAAGCATTGTTGACTCTTGAGTAGAGTCGCTGGTCGACATCATGGAAAAGAGAACAGGTCGTTCCCTGAAATGTCACGGTGTCCAATTTACGAACTGCCACCAGGATAGCGTCTTTTATTTTAAACAAGTGTAATTTGGCTAGAACGTTTTTGGGATGTCTTCCTTCCCCAGTTGGCGAGGCCCTTCTCGGTGGACCCTGTTGATTTTCACTTTGACCGAGATGCCACCCAGTATTTCCGAGAAGAGCCACAAATGCCTCCAGATTTGTACAGTCCACCCCCTCGTCCAACCCCTCCTCCAGGTTTCTGATTTGGATATTTTCTCTGTGTGATAGATTTTCCAAGTCTTCACACTTCAAGATAGTCTCTTGCAGTGGTTGGTGGCAAATGTTATTTGTGGTTTCAATTCGCCTGTCCCAGTCTAAGATTTTATTTTCAAGGTCAAGGGTGCGGGTGCCCACGGCGTCCATATCTTGTTGCAGCATAGTGAGTTTGTCAGTGATATCGGATTGTATGGTTTCTAGGGATGAGGACAAATTTGCTTTGAGTTCATCACTGAGCTCTTTTTAGAAGTCCTTCAGGTAGGTTAGGAGATCTTCTTTAGTGAGTGACATGTCTGTGGCGACTCAGTCTGCTCTCGGGCTTCAGCTGGGGTAAAATAGTTTGAAACCCTATTTGATTGGTGTTTTTTGGGAGACATACATGCTATCAGGGCAGAGCAGTGGTGTCTGTCAGCAGCCAGCAGGGGTATGAGGCCTTGCAGCCAGATTAGCTACTGTCTGGTTCAAGGAGTGCTTGAGCGGTAATTACATAAATCCTGCAGTTAGGGAGAAGGATTCGGGTGTATTCAGATCATTGATTTCTTCAATGCCTGCCACTCTAGGAGTTGAACGTCCCCGTTATTGGCCTGTGTAGGCTGTTACGTGTGCAGACCACCCTGTGGCTTCTCCACTGCTTCTGTGTATGTAAGGTTGATTGTGATCCCAGTGGTTCTAATCTGCTCATTGTGTTGTTTCAGGGTGCTACATAGCGCCACACACCATTGCCACTCAAACATCCCAGCCAAGTAATGTTGATAAGGTGGCTCTCCCTAGATTGTAGCCGCAGGCAGGAGCTAGGCTGACCTTCAAGGCCCGTCCTCCAGCGACTCCCTGCACGACGGGCCCCAGGTATGGCTGGTTGAGCCTTCGTTGTCACGTGGGTCGTGGACGCTCCACATGGGTGCAGCATGGCGGACTCCAGGCTATCAGGCTTGTAATTCCTCCTGCACGACTATGGCGACATTTTAGAGTCAGGCAGTCTGAGAAGTCTGTTGTTTCTCTGTGGAGAATCTTGCAGTTTACCCCACTGGCAGCCATCACTTGTTCCCCTTCAGGTAGGTCCTCTCGGATAGTCTGTCCGTGCTCCCCTCCAGACCCTGGTGGTACGCACTATCCTTTACCAAGGGCCTCAATGGCTGGGAACACTGAGTGAGTCAGGGAAGCAGTCGGAAGGAGCCGCCTCAGTCAGACACCCCAGGAACGGGCCTGCTTTGGGTAGGTGACAGTCCGGTGTGCAGGATTGCTCAATTACAGATTCGTAGCAGTCTCGGGTGCATGGCGCCCTCGTGTACCACCTTGCTGATGGAGGCTGCAGCATCTCCTTGCCCACTCAATCCATTCTTTCACAAACCATTGGAACTCTCAGGTGTTTCTATGGATCTTCACTGTTCTCCCACCTTCCATTCGCTGAAAATGCCATTAATTTGGTGGATTATACCTCATTGTAGCCAGATGTTAGCAGAGCTGTTGTGGATTACGATCCGACAGCAATCTTGGTTGGCCACGCCCCCCAGTTGTATTTTTCACAAAACCCAGAAACAATGTTGATAAGTACAGATATAATTAGCAAAAAATAAACAGAGAAATACAGAGGGAAAATGAATGCCATAAAATCAGGAGACCTGATTATAATCAGTAATTCCCCTTGGATTCAGAAGGCTATTGATCAGAACCATTAAAAGCTCACTTTTAATAATGTTCTGAAAATCACATTATATGGCGTATAAAATATGGGGGTACATCATCTGGTCTGGGCTTTCTCACATTGCATTTAAAATTTCCCTACTAAATGTATAGTATATTTCAGAAATAGCTGGATAATCAGCGTCTGACAAGCATCACTACTATAAATTTAAAGAAATGCATAAGCCAGCTTCAGTACGTATATCAAGTGCCGTCAAAATGATGTGTAACGGATAGTCTCGTTATGTTGACAGAATTATGCACTGATTAAAAAAAGATCGTGGCATAAGGCATCACAATCTTTGACAAAATTATTTTAATATTTTGTCGTTTTGTCGTTTTACCATTTATTAAAATGTCTGGGCATTGTTGGACCTCATTAGTAACAGTTTAACAAATACAGCAATCGGCCATTGAAAGATAGCCAGTTAACCTTTACAAAGTCTCAGCCATTGCTCTGAACCACGTTTTTTTGTTTTTTTAGTGACGTTTGAGCTGGAAACACTTTTTTTGTGAAATCTGTGAGTTATACTGGCAGATGAGAAGATGGTGCATTGTGTGGCAAATCCATAAAAATGCCAAAACACTGCAGCTGCAGAACCACATAATTCCAGTTATCCGTTTTATATTCAAGTCCAAAGCTTGATCCACAAGTGAATCCTTGAAGGTTCTGTGCACCAATTTGCAAGGCAATTATGTGATACTCTTTTACTTGCCTTCTCCATTTACAATTATGCTGTATTTAGAAGGCCTTGTATTCTGTCTTCAAGAACACATTTGTAGTTGTTGCTTCTGTCTTTGCCATTCTTTAGTGGGGCCTCTATCATGCATCGTAGCTAGCTAATTATTCTTAGCAGGCTTGCGATCATCATTGTCAGCCACAACTGGACGTAATTACCCAAATTCATTGAATAGACAAGCTGGGTTACTGTAAGGCATTAAATAATAAGTGGTCTTTTTCAGTGCGTTTATTTTAGATGTCCTCCTTGTTCTATGTTTCCCCACTCCAGCCTCATCTGATTATTCCTGATAGTCTCCCTTCTGGGTTTTAATCAACTTGAAACGGGTTGAAACTATTAGTCTAATGCTCAAACACTATCCTAAAAGAAGTGCTCTAACAGTTTAATAGATCTTCACTGGCAGTGTACATGATTAAATGGCTTGATGGGATTGCTATTGAAACATCTAAGACAATAGATGCCCATAAGCTCTACTAGAAGCACAGCGGCGTTCATCAGTCTATAGCCAAACGCATTCCTACTTTGTCACTCTAACGCATCCTTTTTCAAATCGTGTCCATGGTCTGCGAAGTTGCACTGCAAAGGAACATTAGCTGAACACGCGCTGTCGAAACCTACAGTGGTCTGCAGCCAATTTGGCAATTCCAACTCAAGCTCCCATTATTCCAAGGTATGTGACCGTGCTTACAGATAGCACAAGTGTGGTGTGAAGTGCTATTAAAGAAAAGTATTGATTTTTTTTATTTTTACACAGATTTTTTTGACCAGATTGCATTTTTTTTATTGTGTGATGTTGCGCAAGCAAGAGTGACTTGGCTCTGGTGTCACAAAATGATTAGCAGTTCTGTTGTGGGTGTGTTGTGATTGCAGAATAGAACCTAATTGGTAGATGAAAGGAATAGTTAACTGTGCAATACATGACCTTAAGTACTGGATTTAAATCTTCAAGGAATTGTGTAAAACAAATGGGAAACCAGAGGCTATTTTGACTGATAATGGCATGCAATTTGAGTTGTCATGCAGAATTTCTTAGACTTGAGGGGAATTGAGCATATCCGTTCATTGGTGTATTATCCACAAGCGAATGGGCGGTTTGAAAGATAGAATAGGACCCTCAAAGAAGGACTGCAACTAGTTTTATGTAACATGTTGCAATGGAGTACCTCTGTGAAGGAACTGGTGTGGTCATATCAGACCAAGCCTACAGCACCACAAGAAAAACTCCTTTTGAGATAAGTGGAAGGAATCCAAGGGTGCTGATAGCAAAATCTACCTTTTCTACGTGGTCACCCCAGATTTTTCACCTTTTGCTGGGTCCTATGTTTTTTATTTTTTTGCAACTCTATGCACTCTACCCCTGCTAACCACCAGTAAGTGCCTGTGCTCCCCTTTTAAACAAGGTTGAAGTGGTATTTTCGTAATTGTTAGATTTAACTTATCTATAAGTCTCTAGTACATAGTAAAAAGTGTAACCAGAATCTGTAAATTAAATGTCACTCGTGCACTGCAGCACATATTGTGCAGTTCACTACAGTGACAGTGTAAAATATGGTAACACTACCAACAAGCTAATACCTCTTAACCTGAATTAACACTTATTCTTCTTGTTTGATCAAAAAGAATCTTCTGAGACAAATTCCATTAGATAGCAACTCAAATTAGGGTTAAAAGATATTAACTTGTTGATTGTGTTAAATGCTATACTACTCCCCTCACCTTTATAATTATGATTATGCTATTATATTTCAGATTACAAGAGAAACCGGTGTAGTGGGTAGAGTGCAGGGTTAGGTGTTCAGTGAGCCCCAGATTTTACAGGTGTAAAACATGGTTTCAGGCCTACCACTGTAGCCTGACCGTAGCAATGTAACAACTGTGATTGGACCTGTCAAAATAAACCCTTTTGTCAGCTCAAAATGTCCCTTCTAACTATTGTCACCCCAATGTAGGCTTTATAGTCCACTAGGCTGGGTACATTATATTTAAAAGTGGGAAATGTAGAAATTTGATGTGAACATGTCCTTACAGTGACTAGTACTCAACAGCTATGTTTCACTGACAGGCCTCGCTATCCTATGTAGAAAACCAGAGAACAGGTTAAAAATATCAGTGCCTCTGGAATGGGACTAGCTAGAAAAATGACTAAAGAGCTGTTTTTAATAGATATTAAAATGCAATTCATGGTGAATGAAGACTGACTTGTAATATATATTAAGGAAAAGTAACCTTTAGAAAGTTACCTTTTCCCTGCCTAAAATTCATGGAGATTTATTTGTATTTGCTGTCACACTACTCTCATCAAGGAATTATCATTTGAATAGGTGTGAAATGCTTTCCAGGAGCAAACTTGTTGTTTTCTCAGAACTGTTTGGAGAAACTTGTAATCAGCCAGTCTTGTTGATGGGCTTGTCACGTGACAAAGTCTAGAGAGAAAAACCTGTGCACTTCTGAGTAGGGTCTTTTAAGTTAGTCTGATTATGTTGTACTGATTTTGACCTTAGCACCTCAGAATGAGTGACATATTTTCAGTCATTAACGCCCCACCTCCAACGACAGACAAATGCAAATGCGTACATACTCATTTAAATACACCTGTTGCCCAGGAAACACCAGTGATATTCCATATCTCAGCAAGCGCATAACACCAAGGTGACATTTGTGGCATTCAAAAGGTCAATCTGTGAGAGCTTCATAAACCACCATACTCTTGCATTCATTCACAAATGTGTGCACACCAAACCTCAGTCATGCATAATAAATGATATGTCTGTTTGGATAACGCATTCCTGTACGGGTATCCAGGCACTTTCGTAGGTGCGTGTCCTATCAGAGTAATTCGGCAAGCAAGGTCTTCAGCTTCTTGTGGAACTTAAGAAGTGGAGAGAAGGCTCTGATGTGTTGTAGGAAGCTGTTTAGGTTTTTGATGTAGAATTAACGACCTCCCATTCTGCTCTTGTGAATGAAGGAGATATGTGAGAGTCAGGCCAAGTGTAGGTGTCTATCAGGCTGGTGAAAGTGTATGTGATTGTTGAGGTATGGGGGACCAGTTCTGTGTTAGGCTTTGTGTAATTGAGGAGTTTGAATTGGCTAAAATGTACTGCCCATTATTATTGGTGACCTGTGACTCCTACATCTCATGATCCTCGTTGTCTTATGTAACATTTCCCATAGACTGACTACACACATCATTAATTGGCTCTGTATAATGCAGGTGTAGTATAAAGTGCTCTGACAACCTACGCTGCTATGAGCAGCTTTATAAAACAAATAAAATGCGTGTTATAGAGGAGCTATGGGGAGATGACTGGCACCGGTGGAGCATCGTAGTGAGGGAAATTGTGGAGCAGGTGGTTTGGGGGGGAAGGGAGGGTTTACTAACAAAGAATGTCGCATTGGTCGCCATCATTGCTAAAGCTAGCCCTGTGTGTAGTTTGAAACATCTCATTTTGAGGCACTTTTTGAGCGTGTTCTTGATTTGAATTTAAACTAGCTTCTGACTTTTACACTTCAACAAAAATAGTTGTGTTGAGGGTCTTGGTACGTGTTGTATTGATGGACAACTTAGTAATGCCTCTGATACAATAAAGCATTTTCTTCAAAATCAGATTCATGTGTATTGACCTAAAAGGTTTATTAAACCAAACAGTGATAGCAGCTCAGAAATCACTCAGAAGGTTTCTTTAGCTCTGACGATAAGGATTCACATGCCCAGGGTAGTATTTTGAGAAGCAATCAGCATTTACTACTATCTCATTTTGAGGCATTTCTTAATCTGCTGCTTGATTTGTATTTAAACAAACATCAGATAGTTACATTTGAACAGAAACAGTTCTGTTGCTGTCCATATCCTGTCTTGCAGTGACTAATGATTTCTTAAGTACTCTGCTTGAGGCATTTCTTTGCCTACTGCTTGATTTTATTAAAACAAGTTTTCAAGAGATACGCTTTAAAAGAAACACTCGTGTTGTAGTTCATGGCAGCTGTTCTAGTGAGTGAGACACTTCTCAAGTGTGCTAACTGATCCAATAAACCATTTTCTTCAAAATCAGTTCAAATTTAGATTGATGAATTGGCCTAATTATTACATGAATCTAAATTTAGGTATATCGATTAAGACATCACTCACAAGATATTTATTTTGCCCTCATAATATGGATTCATTTGCTGAAGCTAGTATTAGAAGAATCAATCCGCATTTTTAAAACATCTCATTTTGAGAAACGTCTTAACCTACTGCTTGATTGGCAGCCAGACTTTCACACGAACCCTGCCACACTTAAGTATTCTCTCACTCACACGTCCCCAGATTCATGGCCAGACTTGCACACACTCTCATACACGCTGTCGCAGTCTCTCCCTCACGTAACCTGCCACACACACTAATAGCCAGTCGCGCACAATTTGGTACTGGAGCACACAAACATGCTCATGTAGTCGAACAGCCAATCTCCTGCCATTGTTGCCTCTTTAGGGCACTACCCCTTTTGTATTGCTACCAGCGTTAACAACAGTTGTATAGAACTTCTTGGTGGCTTTGCCACAAAGCTGTCCCTTTGTTTGAGGGAGGTCCCTGTGTTGCTTCTTTTGATGGCGGCTGCAGTATCTGCTTGCTGCACGCGTGTGGGTCCGCGTGAGTGGGCAGATTGTGAATGCACATTGCACGGAATGCAAGTATGTGACTTATGTATATAAGCGTGTTTAGGTTGACTGTGTCGTGCTTTGAGAGATGTGTATGTGTATGTGAATTGCAAGAGCAGATGAAGGGTTTATTACTCAACAAAAACTACCAATACAGGTAAAAAATTAGAACAAGTTGTTAAAACTACGATGTGCATCCATGCTCTCTACAAACGTTGCATGCGAATATTCTGCGTTTTAGGTCTCATATACAGCTTTTTGGTATCTGTCGGTGAAAGACCTTTTTCGAAGACCCTACCAAAAACTTACTAGGTTTAGAACCTGCCTATTACTTACCATTTTTCTAGCCTACTTGTCCCCATCCTTTGCTTGCTTCTTATTCAATGGCTTTCCTTCCTCTTCTTGTGTTTGTTTCCATGGGATCAAACCCTCTTTACCCTCCTTTTGACTGGATGATATGTATGCTTCCACTGCTATTATTGAGGGAACTACCTTTTCATTCAGCACTAAGAAATAGACAGACGACAACACAAGCACTCTCTCTCACGAGCTCTCTCCTTTGTGTGTTCCTTGCTCCCAACCGGAAACCCTCTCCAGCCCTTCTTTCGTCAGTAAAAGGCATAGTTTTGTCGATGTACGACTAAAGAACAGGCCTTAATTTTTGTTTTTGTTTGATCTCCTGCATTCCCCATATTTCATGAGTGCGCAAGCCTTGCACACCGAGGCTTTTAAAGCATTTGTGAGGTCAGAGGGGCTAGCTCACTGCATTCATTCAGCTGGCATTTGAGGCAGAAGATGTGCTTGAAAGGAGCGGTCCATTCTCCTGGACACCAGTAAACGTGCTCCCTGGTCTACCGCAGAGGACCAAATGGCTGGAGCATAATGTTTTTTTTCGGCGTCCCGTGCAGAGTAAATTGTCTCTTGACATTAACTTTCTTTTTAATTGGGACACATCCCTATAGTTTTGAAATACCGTAAGGTATACATTTATCCTCCAGTAATTTGCTATTTTTCTTATACTTTTTTAAACATTGATGTACAACCAAGCATTGGCAAAGCAAATAGTTTGGCACATACATTTTAAGGGTGAGACTTATTGGCTTTGCCGATGCTTAGTCACAACTTCCTCTTTTCTAATCTACCTCCATTTATCTATCCCTACTTAAACGCTTGAGAACTTGTGAGCACAGACGGCAAAAACTTACCATAACGAATCCAAAAGGTAAAAATAAAAAGGGATAAACACAATTTAAATTTACAGTTGTTTAGCTTTGTTGTTTACCAGTGAGAAGCCACCAGAATCAGTTTTATGAGATCTCTTCACTTCCTGCGGTTTCCTCATCGTCGTTCTCCACGGGTTAGGGAACACACACATTTTCAGATTTGAAGGTTCTTGTTCTCCGCAGTGGCCCTTTTTACTTCAGTTTGAGCAGTACTGCCCAACTCCACCCATCCTTCCTCAGCCTTGTCCCACTGTCTGTTCTTTCCTGTTTCTCTAGTAGATAGTCTCATCTCTTGATACCTTAGGTTCTTCTGCCCTTTATAGTACTTCGCTTTTCAGAAAACATAATATTGGAGTTCTCTTTTTCTTCAGGTAAAGGGGGAATGGCAGCACTTCAATCTGAATAGTTCTCTTTCTGTTTTCAAGACTATTCCTGGTTATATATTTAATAAACTGAATTTTTATATAGTTGTCTCAAAAGGCTCACTCTGACATTCCTCATATCGCCACTCCATGACTCTTCTTTGATCATCCTTTTTTTCAACAATGGTCTCTGAAGCACTCTGGGTCATGATTAAATCTGTGGCCTGAGTAAGCTGGTTCTTCCTGGGGTCCACTTTCGCATCTCTTTTGATAATCTGGATTCTCTCAAAGGAGGCTGCTGTCCAAAGAAATCTTGTTTCACCCTAAGGCACTTCAGCTTCTGTTCCTTGGGTGGCATGGTTCTCCCATGACTGAGGAACCACACCTTCAGCAGCTTGAAAGTCGCATCCAGTAAGTCCCCCACCCCCAAAAAAGAACTGGAGCATCCACCTGTTAGTGGCACTTGTGTAGTTATTCACCAATTCAACGACACCACATTAATCTTCCAGCTTTGCCCTATCTTCTCTTGAGCTCATGAGGGGCTCCAAGGATATTCCATTACTCCCTACACTGAAAAACACTTTGAGGTTAGGAAAGCACCTGACTCCTTCTCGGGATGTTTTTGTCTGCCATTCCTGCTTCAGTCCCTGACCGTGTCATTTTGTTTCTCTGTGGCAGCCTGTGCCACTTCGAGCATCTAGGGTTTCCTCTGCGGGGCAGGTAGTTTGTTCTTCAGAAATCACCCCCTTGGCAGACCACAGTGTCCAAAGCCTAGGATACCCCTAAACTGGGTTTCAGTGCTTGCCTCTGACTTACTATGTTCCAAAAGCGGAGCTCAAGCTCAGCCAGAGCAATGGAGAAGTGAGTCTGTTCGCACAAGCATCCCCTCACCCCGCAAAAAACATCCTGTTTCACGACTTTGTCACCATTCTGAAAAAGCAGGTAACCGTTTTCGACTTACACCACATGTCATATTTGCTCTACTGTGGGCGGTATAGCATTTGAACTGGAAATTAATCAATAATGCACATATTCAACTCTGCGAAAACCCTAATGCAGCATAGAGACTACATTAACTCTTTCATAGTTTACGATTTGGACTCTGAAGAGTAACGCCGCTGTTTGTGCTTCTACCATTTCTGGAATGGAAATCTATGCAGATCGCTTCACCCCATTCCCATGAACCAGACAATTTAAGAAAGGTTCCTAAAGTGCTCATAGATAATGTTTGGGCAATATTATGTTCTGCAGTAGTGGCGTTGGCGGAATGTTGGAAAGATATTGATCTCCGGGAGGAGTGTGTCAGATGGTGTGTTGGAGGTGGATTGGTGAGCGTGCTTGAGTGCAATGTGGAATTGAAGGGGAGAGTGGAGTGTATTGGGGGGGGGGGGGGGGGAAATCCCAAATCAGCCGCAGTCTACTGTATTGATGGGAGTACTCTACCAGTCTTTGTGTGTGTTCTGAGTCCATCCGCGTAGTTTCTAAAACAATGCTCTAACTCGTAATCGTGTAGTACACCCGTATCCGCCCGCTACAGTCTACCCCACTCCAATCCACCCCACTCCAATCCACCCCATTCCAATCCTGCCAGTCCACTTCAATCCTCCCAGCCCACCCCAATCTAACCTGCCCCTCTCTAGTTGCCCTAATCCAAAACAATCAACAGCAAACCAATCTGCCCGATTCCAATCTGAACCAATCTGCCCCACTCCAATCCAAAACAATATGACCCACTCCATTCTGCTTCAATCCAAAACAATCTGCCCCACTGCAACCTGCTGCACTCCAATCCAAAACAGTCTGCCCCTCTGCAATCCAAAACAATCTGCCCCACTCCAGTCTGCTCCATTCCAGAAAAATCTGCCCACTCCGTTCCAAAACAAACTGCCCCACTCCAATCTGCCCAACTCCAGTCTGCCTCAGTCCAATACAAAACAATACCCCTGTGTCAATCCACCTCATCCCAATCCCCCAGTCCACCCCACTTGCATCCACCCCATTCCAATCCACCCCATTCCAATCCACCCCATCCTAATCCACCCCACTCCAAATCGACCACACTTCAATTCACCCCATTGCATCCTAATACAATCTGCCCCCCTCCAATCCATTTCAGCCTGCCCCACTCCAGTCTGTCTTACTTCAGTCTGCCCACTTTAATCCAGAAGTCTGCCCCACTCCAACCTTCCTAACTCCAGTCCCAAACAACCCACTGAAATCCATATAACTGCCCCACTTCAATTCCCCCCCACTCCCCTCCATCCCAAGTCACCTCACTCCAACCCACCCCACATCAATCAAATTCACCTGCCCAATCCAGACCAGTCCAATCCACTTCATTCCAAGCCACTCTATTCTGATCCGATCCACCCCACCCCACCCTAGTCCAGACCACTCCAGTCCATCCCATCCCGCTCACATCCATCCCACCCCACTCCAGTACAATCCACTCCACTCCACCCCACTCCAACCTAATTTACTCCAAGAATCCACTCTACTCCTGTCCATCCCACTAAAACAAGGTTCACTGCTACCCAATCCACTTTCACTATAATCCAATCAACCCACACCACCCCAGTCCATCCCACTCCAATCCAGTCCACATTAATCCACCCTCCTCCAGTCCACATTAATCCACACTGCTAGTCCAAACCACCTTAGTGCACCCCAACTCCAATCCAGTCCACCCCTCTCCAATAAATCCAGCCCACTCCAATCCACCTCAATCCACCCCAGTCCCCCTATCTCCACTCCACCCTAATCCAGTCCATCCCACCGCAGTCCAGTCTGCCCCAATTCAATCCACCACACGCAATCCAGTCCATCACACTCAATAGAATCCACCGCACCTCACTCTAATGGCCTCCACCCCACTCAATCTGATCCACCCCACTCCAGTCCAACCCACTCCAATTCACTCCACGCCAGTCCAATCCACCTCACCTTAATGCAATCCACCCCACTCCATTTCAGTTCACTTTCAGTCAACTGAACCGCAGTTTACACCACCCCATTTCAATCCATTCCACCCACTCCAATCTAATCCACCTCACTATGCCCCAATCCAAACCACCCATCCCAGTTCAGACCACCTCACTCCAGTTCAGTCAATCCAGCCTACCCTAGTCCAATCCTCCCCAGTCAAATCCACCCCAGTTTAGTCCACTCCATCCACCCTACCCACTCCAATTCTCCCTGCTCAAATCCATCCCTCTACTCCGCTCTAAAACACTCTTCTCACCCCTACTCCACTGAACACTCCAACAGATCTACTCTAGAACACTCTACTCTCCAACTTCACTCTGACACTTTACACAACTGTCTTTTAGCCATATTCAACAGTAGCCCCACTGGTGTATAGCATGGCAAAACACTTTGCCAAAGCCAATAGCTCTTGTATAGGCAAGACTTATTGGCTTTGCCAATGCTTCTTATTACTATATAGCGGCAGCTATAGGTGGATTAGAGCAGTAACTGATTCACAGATCAAAATGCTACCACAAAATTCTGAGGGTTAAGGTCGCAGCACTGCTGGGTGAACCAGCATTTGAAGGAAGATTATAGCTTATTTTTGACCTCCTATGTGTGCTGCCCACTAATGTTCTGACCTGTGATCCATGATGGCTCAATCCACAGGATGAAATTGTTTTTTGTGTATTGCATATCTGCAATATACTGTATGATAACACAATAGAAGGGACACGTTTCACTGTATCCAGTCTTGTGTCCTGCAACAGCCATGCCTATTGTGAGAAAAGGCCTCTTTGTGACATGGTTAGCCTCCGCAGATGCCCAGGAACCCTGCTAACCAGGTTCCCTGGGTCAGAGCTCTTTCCATAAACTGTTGTGATGCATTGGCAGAATTGGCAACGCTTTTATCTGCCACTATAAGTCCCTAGTAAATGGTACTTAGGTACCCAGGGCATGGGATACTGATGGTACGTCCCTGAGGGCAGCAACATTGATTGTGCCACCCTCCAGGGCCATGCATCTAGATGCACCCCGCACTACCATTAGAGGCTGAGTACTCTGATGCAAACCTAAAACACAAACTCAACATGAAACACTGCCTGTGTGCCCTGTCCACCGTACACTGCACACGCTATAGTTAAGACACCCCTCTGGCAGGCCTTCCAGCCCTAAGGAACGGTGCATTATACTGTATGTGAGGGCATGGCTGCATGAGCAATATGCCCCCACTGTGTGCTTGCCAACCCTTGGACATAGTGAGTGAATAGAGCAGCCATTTTAATACATGTGCTGAACACTGGTCAATACGAGCTTCACAGTTACATGATGGCCACTGTTGATATCAAACAACTCGGAATGATAAATCCAAACTGGTACCAGTGTTGGATTTATTACCAAATGTTCCCAGGAGTCACCTTAGAGGTGCCCCCTGCAAAACCTAACTACCCTGGCATGTTTGCTGACTGGTCCTGACAAGCCTGCCACCCCCAGACATAAATCTGCACCCCTGGGGTGAGAGATCCTTCTACCTGGGGTGCAGAACAAAGCCCTTCCTGGGTGGAGGTGCTAAAGCCCCCTCCCGCAGGAATGTGTACTGCCCTGTTGGCGAGCTTCAAAGTGCTTACTGCCTTTGAAATTCAGCCTTCAGGCCTGCTGCTAGTAGCAGATGGTCACCCCCAGTGCAAACCCTCCACCTTTAGCGGAAGCAACAGTGGGGAAACTCAAAGGACAAGAGGATTGGCCTTACCTATTATGCATCACCGTTAAGGTGTTGCATGCGAGGTGGACTCTCCATTTCATTTTCCTCCATCTTGGATGGAAAGAAAATAGCCGATCAGGTGTAGGGAAGTGACTTTGCCCACAGGAAGTGGTCACTTAATGGGTCTAGCCACCCTAAGGTAGATGGCCCATTGGTCACTACCATGTTCCCCTTAAAGCGCACATTAAATACAGTATTTAGTGGGCATCCCTAGACCAAGAAATCAGATTTGATAGACAGAAGAAGACCAGCACCAAGAAGATCCAAGGCATGAGAACTGTGGTCCTGCTGCACCAAGAAAAGGTGCTGAACTTTGCCTGCTGCAACCCAGGACCTGACAATTGCCGCTGAGGAGCTACTGAACAATTGGAAAAACTGTAAAGAACCCCAGAGGGCCTCCAGTCTTCGCAAATTCCCAGTGAACTCCCTCCAGAGTGGAGGTACTACTCTAAATCCACAGGCAACCAACAAGCCAGTGAGGTCCATTTCACTGACCGGCTGCTAACTACGGAAACTGACACCTCAGCCGGATCAAACTTCACACCAATGACCGCGAGGGCAACCCCTGCCAGTGTGCAAAGTTTGGTGGCAATGCACCCTCTATTTGCTGAACCGTATACCAATACCCTGGGTATTGGTCCCCTAGCTTTGGATATCCCAAAAAAACAGTCCACTAGGAACTGTAAAAGGACCAGGTGGTAGCCTCAGTCGAGGGACTTCAGGAACAACCTGTACCTCCCGCCAGTGTGCCCTTGTTGTCCTGCAAGCGACCCTTGAACTGACCTACCTCCTGCTTCTGAGGGCTCCTCTGCGCACAGCTCTAAGCCCAGCCCTTGGATCACCTACTCGCTCTGCACCTGGCTGTCTTGTGGCTTGCACTGAAGAACCAGCTGTGTGCTAAGGGTCCCCCACCCTTTGAGACCTCAACACTCCAAGGGGACGCACAGGATCTCTCTTTAAAATCCACTGTGCAGACCTTTTCCAGTGGTCCCCCGCAGTGCCCAAAGATCAGCTCCAGAGGCTTTCTCCCACTGCTCCGCTGGAACCAGGAGCCGGCCGAACTTTTGCAGCTGACCCAAAGTGGCCTTTGACAACCTCACCAACCTACAAAAGAAGAACTTGATAACTACTCCGCCTGATTTTATATGTATTTCCAAAGGTGGTCCACCATTGATTCCTATGGTGCCTAATTACTAACAAAAATACTTTTTATTAAACTTCAAAAATTCATATCTCGAAAAGTACTTAAACATTTTTGATGATCTTGGTCTTAAAATTTTCATAAAGTCTGAATATTTTTATAAATTGGTCTTGAGGTATTCCTTTGAGTGTGTGAGTTGCAAGATTGATGCTGTGAGTACGACAAATGCACAGTGTGCCTAGCTTTGCACACTACATACAAACTCCTACTCTTATGCTCTGTGAATCCCTGTTCTCCCCTTCTACTCTACCTACAACCTCACACACTGAACTCAACGTTTCCCATACAGGCCAAACTACAACACTCTTTCAACCAATCACCTGAATGGCACCCAGGAACCTATGAAAATCGGCTTTCTTGACCTCGCCAGGACTAGTATACCTTATGTAAATGATACATGGGGAGAAGCTGCTTACTAAACTATCCAGAAAGCATTTTAATCCTCGCCTGTGGTATTGAATGCTAGTCGAATGCCAATATAAGTCAGTAATGGGTAATACACTTCTCTCAATTTTAGCATTTCTCCGGCAGCCTGAAAACGCCACTTGAGAGACCTACAGGCCCAGGGTGTTGGGGCAAAGAGGGCAAAACCAAGAGGTCGCGGAGAATGCAGTGTCTAACTTGACAAGTGCATGATGTTTGTGGTCTTGCTGACAAACTTGGCAGCAGAACCTTTTCGATAATTTATTACAAGGCGCAGTCAGGTCATGTCTTGGTTCTCTGTCTTTTGGCCTCGTGCCCAGGATGAGCTTTACCTAACCTGTTTACCGGTATGAAAGCAAATTCTTTCAGATGGTAATGATACCTTTTTTCCAGCCCGGGAGAGATACTCGCCTTTGATTCATAGCCATTCTAACCCAGCAAGTGAAGATATTTACAGCTCCTTGGTGTCAAAATGAGGAGCAGATGGCAGGGTTGCTGTTATGGAAAAAAACTCGACTGAGAATTCCGCAAAAGACTTGAAGATTTAATCGGCAGCTGTTTGCCTTTTGTGGTTCATCTGTTGAACGTGTGAATCTTTCCCTTGACTCTACATTGTTTTACTGTTGGTTAAGAGGAGACATCAGTGCTTAATTTGTAAATAAAAAGGTGCTGGTGCTCATAGCCCTCCTCCTAAACACGAGGCTGCTGTAATTAAATCTGCCAGCATTGAATACTGAGACGGCGTAATCCTGAAGCCATCTCGGGCCTCTTCAATCCATTTACGGCCACTCCCTGCCCCTTCAGCTCATCCTGCAGCTTACTACTTTCTCCCTCTCGTTTTTCCTTCTTCCGTCTTTTCCATATGTGTCTTTTTCTCGCAGCAAATGCTTGAGGCATAAGATTAAACTCCGGCCCTCAAAAGTAAGTGCCGGTGCTCAGCACCGGAAACAACAAGCACAAATTAAGCACTGGGGGACATAGCACTGCAGTCATGGTTGTAAGCGGCCGACAAGGGGAACGGGGATGACTGGGCCTGAGTTTGGAAGATGGGCACCGGCACTTTTTTTTATTTTTGCGAGGGACAGTACCTGTACTTCTCAAGAAAAACGTAATACTTTGCATTGGAGCGCACCGGCACTTTTTCAGAAGCAAGCAGGTACCCTGATGCACAGTACGTGCACTTCTATTTCTCAATTTCAAGCACTGTTTACATGTGATTTGTTACACCTGCTTTTTTAGGGGCAACTAGGAAGGCACGGAAACCGATTGTATGGACTTACGGTTCCAGATTTATGAAGGAAAGGATGAACTTCACGGTTAATATTTTGACTGAATCAATGTGCAGGGCTCTGTCGTTCCTCGGCAGTTTGGAGCCGCCCGTTTGCTGCCCTCTGCATCCTCAGCATTTCTTTGTGGAGGGTCATGGCTACTTTGCTGTTCATATTCAGAATTGCGGACAGGAAGTTGGAGGACGAGCAACTTAGCCCGAAAAAGAAATACTTCTGGCTACAATTGTGCATTCTTCCCGTCTCGCCCTCATTCCTTCCCCTTGATGCACTCTCCCCACCGTAGGCCTTTACCACCATTGGTGAAATATGGTAGGGGCAATCGGCGGAAACCCAATTTGAGCTAAATATGTTTGCTCCTGTTCACCTCCTCAGGCTCTACAAAGGGATTGTTTTAAAGACATGGGCAGTGTGTCGTTTTGTTCATTGTATGACTGAGACCAACATGAGAGGTTTCTCATCCTCTAGTAGACTCTGAAGGCCTCATTGGAAAATGCTATTGTTGCTGAGAAACCATCCATTGCTGTACAGTAGCTTCCATTGATTTATTTTCCTTGCAAAAAGTCCCTCTTATGGAGTATATTTCCTAACAATTTTGATGGTGGTTCTGGTAATATCCAAGAAGATGGTGCCGACTGTACCTTTGAAAACCAGAAATGAGATGCTAGAATTCACTTTGGACACTGGTAATCAGTCGAGCAGCAAAGCGTTCCTTTGTTTTTAGGTCTTGATCATGCGCTGAGACTTTCAGGACATTGTTAGCTTGGGGGGGAGAGGGGTGCAGGGGGGCTTAGAGCCCACCCGTTGCATACCATTAGTTGGTTTCATCGTCACTCATTTCCTAGCTTCTTTTTGGTCAGTGGGAGCTGGCTTCCCTTCGTATGTTTGTCCCTCCCCTAGAGCATGTTCCAAGTACTGTATCCTTGCCAGCGAAGGGCCAACAGACTTGAAATATTGCCAGAGTGAAAATATTGTGAAACACAGAGAAACATTTAATGGTGATGATATTGGTTAAAAATGGCATATTACATATTTTGAGAAATTTGTGAGGTGATGTATTGAGAAAGATGTCATGACAACATAATCTTAAATAATCATTTGTATTACTTGGAAAATAAAATCTGTTCTGATAAAATATTTAACACATGATTTTATGTACACTTGCAGATTCTCATGCTGCTGTGCTAGTAAAGGCCCCTACTTTGTCTTCTTCTCAGATCTCACCTTAGCACTTTTGATTGCAAAACATTTTGTTAGCTTATAGTGGGCTTAGAGCCTGCCTATTGCTTGCCATTAGTTAGCTTCATCGTCACTCGCATTTGCTTCCATCTCATTAGTTAGTGCGTGTAGCCTTCACATCCTCCTCTTGTGTTTGACCCTCCCCTGGAGCATGGCCAAAATACTTGTCTTTTAACTGCTCGTGTTCTGGGAGCTGCATTTTTATTTTTGTTGAAGCACTCCATGTTAGTGCATGTGTTTGAGAGCTGGCTCCCTCGTGTTCTTCTCTCTCCCACTCACTTGCTGTTCTATGTGGGTCCTTGTTCCCTGCCACTGTTTGTGTTGTTGCTTGTCCCTTCCCGCTGTCCATGTTGTTACTTGCTCCTACCCGCTGTCCTTGTTGCTTCTTGTCCCCTTCTTCCCTCCTCCTGCTGTCCATGTTGTTGCTTGCCCCCACCCCCTGTCTGTATTGTTGCCTGACCCTACCTGCTGCCCATATTGTAGCTTGCCTCCACCCGCTGGCTTTTATTGCTTGCTCCTGCCAGCTACTGTTTTATGTGTGTTTAAGCACTTTATACGAGTGTGTTTTTCAGATATCTCCATCATGTATTTCTCCCCTCTCCATGTTACCTCACGTCCTTCCTCTATGGTACCTCCTGCCCCCCTCCCTAAGTGATGCCTCACCTCCAGCAATACAAAAAAAATTGAATGTCTGTTTCCTCTCTCAATTCTTTGCCCCCCAACCTTTTTCAGGCTATTGATTTTAGGCAACTGCTTTTCATGCACTCTTCTTCGTTGTGTGCTGACCTTAATGCATGGGCTATTAGATGGCTGATTTTCTTCAATTTCCCCAATTTATGAAACTTCTAGGACTTTTCACAAAGCTACAAAGGTGAAAAGAAAGACCACCTTCCATTTGACTGCATTTGTGGAAGCTGCAGTGATCAGTGAGCTACCCAGTGCTTTTGCACCAGGATATTAATAACCTTTTCCAGGACTTCTCCTAGAGAACAAATGTGGCCTCAGGGTACCTGCAGTTGCTTGGCGTTCATCAAACAGCATAATTATACTGAAGTGTGTTCCGAGACACCTAATTAATATAAAGTCTTAATTAGTAGAAAGACAGAAGAGACCTCTGGCTAATAATGGGAATCACATCTTGTCCTGAATCTACTAGAGCTTGCTCAGACAGTCATAGCCAAGTAAACCAAGGGCCGACACTGATTCCAATTGATGAAAGCTAAAGGCGGTCCAATCTAGGTTGGGCAGATGGTTTTAGGGGCTAAAAGAGTCTATAGTCATTAGTGATGCAGTCCATATATCACACCCCTGCAAAGATGCCGAGGCATGTGAAGTTAGTAGAAATACCGTAGAAAGTTGGTGAAAAACAAGGAAAAGAGCTAGTGACACTGGCCCCTCCACCTTTAGCCCCACTTTAGGTCCTCTTGATCATTGTTTTGTTTCAGATGTAATTTTCCTTCAAAGTTTCTGCTAAGAGCAGAGAGGGAGACACCCTCAACCATGGCAGTTTTAGCTGACGTGATGGTCACTTTTGTAGCTAAAATTGACTCCTCGCTCAAAAGATTGAGGGTGGCAAATATCTTTGGCAGACTGCTGAAAGTCCAGTGTTCGTGTAGGAGTAGTATTACTGCAATAACACTTCTTATTGGTTTGTTAAGATCCCTCCACCATGTGCCATTAAACCCTTAATGCAGATCAGGGTTCACAGCACCTTGGACATGAAGACCTTTGAACTACCCCCATGCTGTGGATCGGGCTAAACATGGACTGACAGCTGCTGATGTTTTTGGAGATTAACGTTACAAATGTTGAGGTTTGAAACCAGTTTGTCAAAGTAAGTTATCTGATCTTTACTTTTATTTTACTAAACTAACTACATCTTATTATTACATTGGTTAAAAAGCACTGGTTTTGTTTCCTATCGACGAGAATACTTAAGACAGAGCCACAGAAATGGCATTTGAGACTTGAAGATGGTCTTCAATGATGCCTACAATGGGTACTTAAGTGGAGATTAAGATTGTGCAAGATTCGTTTTTTACCATTTGACTTTACTGAATTAATCTGAGGTATCCCTCAAGGCTAAAAACAATTTTTATATTTTTAAACATTTGAAAAATATCAACGTTTTCCAGTGCCGAATCAATATTGAGCTTTCATAAAGACTCAGTAACAACATTTAAACCTTGTCATTCTTACAAATTATCTCTTGCTTTCAGATTAATTTCTAAACATATGGTAGTCGTTGTTTCATACAATCTAGACTGGACTCCTTCAATTCCCTTACACTGTTATTACGTTAACTAGTCAACAGCAAGAAGATGATCGCAGTCACTCCAATTCAAATACACAAAACAATCTCACCCTAACTGCATTATTTGTCAAGAGCCACCATATTAAAAACAAGGTTCACCGTTGTTTTTATTTGCTGGAGACAAATCCAGTTCTTTTGTAACTCATAAATTATTGTTCAGTAATATTTTCTAACTAGGAAATGTGTTAAAAAAAATACTAGATCATCAGGATGAGTCTTTAGGGTATAGAGTAACCTGGTTGTCCGGGTGGGAAAGCAGTGTTGATCATCCTTGTGAGATATCAAGACATGACCTGAGTCTCAATGCCACGTGTAAGCGTAATTGGGAACAAAATATGAAGCAGTAATATAGACAAGTTGGATACATTCTTAATCTGTTAGCCAAACTGTCAAAATAGCTTATGGAAGTATAGTTTGAATATATTCATGCAGTTCCCCCTTGAAAAGTTTAAATAAAGAGAGAAAGATGCACGCATATGAAAATTAATCTGTTCAAAGGGGTTGCCCAAACATCTCACCTTAGTTCCTCAATGGTCATATTTAAAAGAACATAGAATATCTTGATCATGAGAAATTGGTATCGGAGCCAGTTGCTGTGGAATGTGTATTTACTGGACACCTTTATGTTGAACCTGTTTTACTTTCGCAGACTGCGTTTTTTTTCTGGGTCTTGTTCTGGGATAGAATCATATAGCTTCTTCATGGCAGTCACGCGTGAAAGCACTCTGCTGCCACTTTATAGTAGGGTAATGTACTGTATTTTTATCAGATCATCTCCAGAGGTCATGGACAGGTAACTAATTAGGCACAGACTCTACCGGTAGAATGTGGTAAATTAGACTACAAGATCTCAGATCTCTTTAAAATGTTTAGTTCCAAGATGAGACCCCCTTTCTGTAGAACTATAAAGTAAAAATCATGTAGGGATGACTAGACTGTCATCTCTTCATTAGTACTTCTTTTTCATATGCATATAAAACCAAGAGGGTTTTTCATAACTCCCTAATGTCTAAAGTGGCAATATGTTTCTGCCCCTTCTGGTGTCACTGTGGACCCATCGCAAACAATCCCTAATGCAAAGCCCGTGTGCAGTTCTAGGGTAAGGAAGTAATGTAGAGAAGCACCTCG
The DNA here is from genome assembly GCF_031143425.1 of Pleurodeles waltl. Lineage (NCBI taxonomy): Eukaryota > Metazoa > Chordata > Amphibia > Caudata > Salamandridae > Pleurodeles > Pleurodeles waltl. The sequence continues at coordinate 148,797,909 of NC_090446.1, forward strand.
TCTTTGTTGTGGCAGGTGTAAGGGTTAATTACCCTCATAATTCAGTGCCCTGACCAGGCTTTGGTGACTGCCCCCCTTGTGAAAACCGTGGGTCCTAGTTTTAAGACCTGAGTCATATTGGAGTGCAGCAGTCTGATCTCTGATCTTGCACTACACCCCATTGAAGTAGACCTTGCCCAAAATCATAGGATCATTTCTGATGCTCAGTTTATTTTCACAACACATGTGCACAACATTACTTTGTTTCTTGTTCCTTAAAGTGCTGAGGAAAATCTATTCTCCCCCCCACCCCTTTGAGAAAAGTCATATTTTCAAGGCCAGGTTTACCTCAATTCTTTTCTTTTAATTGTCGTACCTGGACTCTAACTGACTCAAAGGCTACAGGTTTTCATGAACTCATCATGCTGTCTTATTCTGTGCCTAAGTTTTAAGTTTCTCATCTCTTCATGTCTTATGACTCTTTACTGCCCCCCTATCAGTTACTGAGTCCTATTGAAACCCTTGTGCATGGCCCCTCAAGCATTTCACAACAAAAGCCCCCATTTGAGTTCACAACATCGTGCACCTATTTTTCCTCTGGTAGAAGAGCACTCTAAAAAGGTAAATAATTGAAATAATCACGTTGGCTATACTAGGTGCAAATGTGAGGCCTATGAAAGTTCCTTGAATCTCCCAAAACAAGTCACGCTTACAAGCTATAACAAGCGGCAGGGGACGGGGAAACATTGGATTCCCACATGATGATATATAATATCAATGCTGACGTTTTTTTTATGGCTACCACCCGCTGAATATCTAAGGATACCAAAATCTGTAAAGATGGATTATGAGGAACATCCTTGATTCTATTTTGTAAATAATACTGTCTCATTTGACACACAGATTTTTTGAGGAAGTAATGGCTTTGCTGTGGTGACATCTTATTTTTATTAATTTTGTTACGATAATAAAACATAAGGGACACACTGGTACCAGCTTAGACAATACATTTTTTATTTGTTTTGCTTTTGCTGCCAGCATTCCCATACCTGGCGCCCATCCCCAGACTTGGATGCCTCCATCCCTAAATCCCATTCCACAGACCCTTCTAATATGCTGTGCCCGACAAGTTGATACATCCTTGTTCCTCTGAATGGGCTCCAGCTCCCAAAGTGGCAACCTATGTCGCAGGAAGGCTGAGGGAAGCCCCTAGAAAAAAGGCTCAAGCCCATCTTCAAGTAGAATGCCCCCACCCTTCTTTGGAGGGCAAGGTAGAACTAGCACCAGAAATAGATGTGAGAATGGCTGCCTTCTTAGGCAAGTACATCAGGGATCCTAAAAAAAGCATAGACCGCTCCTGGCACTCATGTCAGGACAAGTTACTGGATGTGTCCGACCCCATTACTAAGTTCCTCGACATGGCAGAGGACGCATAGTTGTCTAGGTCACTTATCTCCCCCGATATTCTCCCCGGATGAGCACAGTGGGCAATAATAATCTTGGGCAATGCCAATTGTGCAGGGAACGCCGGGGGTCACTCCTCAACAAATTGGGCCCCAAGCTAGGCAATCTCACCTCCTCCGAGGTGAGCCTGATAGCAGAAGGGGGGGCTATTTGGAGACCTTTTTGTGGAGGAAGTAGGCAAATTTGTAAATAAAAATAATTTTCTATCCACAGGTTTTCTCCAGGGCCGGTCGCATAGCTTCTAGACTCAAGACTCTGGAATCTTCATCCTCAGATTTTCAAAACTATTAATGAGAAATAGGGTCCTTTTTCAGTGGATCAGTTTGCATCGAGACTGGATCGTCAGTTGGAGAGTTTCTTCAGAGCCCAAATCCCATGGCAATGGTTGTGTTTCTCCTGGTCCCAGATCTTCTCCCGGATCCCCAGGGCACCCTCATCCTCTGGTATCCACGGGCCACCTATCTCTTATGGCGTGGCAGATTACTGGAAACGATGGAAAGTCCCAGGACTTTCACAGGAAGCACAATGCTTCTTATCAAGGGCTTAGGCTGAAGGCACCACCAAGAGATGGCGCTCAGCATGGTCGAAAGGGTTGGGTCAGTGTCTTCAGAGGGATCTAGATCGCATAGAATCAGGAGTCGTTCCAGTTTATAATTTTTCGTAATACCTAGCATCCAAAAGTATGTCTTATGGACCAGTGAAAGTTTTTTTGTTCAGCAATACCTGTGGCGCATTCCCCTACTGATGGCTGTCAGGTAGGGGGAAACATCCATTAGTCTGCAAACTTGAGAGGCATTCATCTTTCCCTTCCTCCAGAACCGAGATATTCTGCCCTTTGGGATCTGAATTTTGTCCTCAACTTTTTCCTCTCTTGGAAGAGTAATGAATAGCTTTCCAGGAAAGAATATTCAGGAAAATTGGCTATGCTCTTGTGCCTTATCTCATGCAGGAGAGTTTCAGACGTTAAAGCACTGGACATTACAGGTAGTGTTTACTTTTCATGTGCCTAGACGCACGAAATGTAGCTCCCGCTAATATTTTACCCAGCATTAGATGACCACCAAAGTTGTGTTGTAGAATGTAACAAGGCATGCAGGACCATGACTGAAGAGTTCAGGCCTCCTGGTGAACAACAACTTCAGTGCTTTATGAAAGCCTTTCCATGCAGTCTTTTCCCCTAGAACCGCTAGGTGGGTTCACTGGGTGATACAGGAGGCTGGAATAGATATTTAAAAATTTGGTGCTCATTCTGCTCGAGAGGCCATGGTGCCGAAAGCCTTCTCTCTGGGGGCTCGTTTGGAGGACATCTTGAATTAGGCAGATTGGTCCTCAGATTCTTACTTTTAAAGGTTTTACTTTAAATCAGTGGTAGATATGGTCAGAAAGTTTTGAACAAGCATAATCCTGGCCTCCAGTCCTGATGCCGGCCCGTAAAAATAACAGTGCAGCATGTCTGCGCAGTGTTCTGACTGAAAACCTTGCTGCTGGCATTTTGATTTCCTTGTAAGCTCCCATGGGGGCCATATTAGGAAGAACCTGGCTTCTATATTTTACATTTACGCAGTGTGGTAGGCTGTATTGCCTACTTTAATCATGTTATACTTTCTGGCTCATTTCTCCCTTTTTAATAAATATATATACATATTTTTTTAATTACTATTATTTTTTTTTGCCTGTATTGTCACCTGCAGGAGAGCCTTCTCGTGGGAAAGGGGTTGCTGGACTCCAGTTACATCCATTTTGTTTCTCCTCCCTGTTTTCTCATCTAAGACGTTTCATTGCGCCTTGGGAGCCTGGCCACACCCCCCCCTTGATGCTGGCCCTTAAAAAGAACAGTGCAGCATGTCGATGGCTCACCAAAAGCAAGCCTGTTTGCGACCAGACTGCACCCTGCGTCAGGACCCATGGCCTTTTTTCCATCTTGGCATACTCAAGGGAGGTCCTGCTTGGATTGCACAATGACAGTAAGTATGCCTCCTGTAACATTTATGATTTTAATAGTAAACCAGGCAGTTACCGACACTCGACATGTAACTTAGTTTTTACCAAAAGATTCTTCTTCTCCATTAGGGCATAATATACCTTTGTCTCCCCTTGCAGTGAAAGCTGAACGGAAAGGTATTCCGCAGGTGATTTCATATGCACTATTAAATATCTGGTTATCAAGAATAAGTATGAGTTTTCTGACTTTGTTGAACAGCATGCTCTAGACGCTTATTTGTTCTGAGTCTTGGAATGATATTACTTCAGACCCTGACTTAAAATTGCTGTCCCCAACGGGTTTAATTAGGAAAGAGTGGACTGACAAGGAAAGAGGGGTAGTGGCATTGCGATAGTGTATTGCAAATTTATAAGGGCAGCCTTTCAGCCTATCACACAGCTCGATTGTCAAGCCCTCATGTTTAACTTGAGATTTAATAATATGAATTCCTTTCAGTGCTTTCTTATATATTGTCCACCTGGCCCTAGGGGCAAATTTATTCAGACTGTGCAGGGCTTTGTGGAATCTTGTATTGATCTCCCTAATTTCACCGTTATGGGTGATTTTCATTATCACTTAGAGCTTCTTGACAATTCAGCTACTGATCATTTTGTAGACAATCTTAAAGGTATTCATCTTACACAGATGATAAATGAATCTACCCATCAGTCAAATCCTACCCTAGATGGAGAATTTACTAATAATCCGGACCTAAGTCTGGAAAATGTTCTGCCTCTGGTTTGGACAGATCATAAGGCCATTTTTCCCACATTTAAAATTTCCTCTAATAGCGGTCCCAGTTCCAACTCTTCCAGCACGTTTAAAATCTGTTCTTGGAAAAACCTTAATTTTGGGGTATTAAAGAACACTCTTTCAAACTCTACCCATGTGTTGAACAATAATGTTGAAACTCCAGCAGTGAGTTATGTATATTGGACAGACTCTGCAGTATCCTTGCTAGTTCCTGAAAAAAACTAACTAATCACAGGAAGAATCTCTCAGCACCCTGGTATTCACAGGAACTAAAAGAATTAAAACAGAAATGTATATATCAAAAGCACAGGTGGGGAAAAGGATATCTTTCTGAACAAAAGACAAAGTATAAGTCACTTCTTAAGGGGTACAAGACGCTAACTATTGTTCAGAAATCTAAATACTTCACTGGAAAAAAATAATCTCGGCCAAAGTCTCCAGTAGAGAGCTATTTAAAACTGTCAAATGTTTGCCTAACTTAAGTAATGGCAGTACCTTTAAACCTTCTGCAACAAATTGTGAAGTATTTTCAGGCCAAGGTGAATCGTATTTTTCAGGATTTCACCTCTTATCATAGTACCTTTTTGTGCTGATGGATATATCTCCACATCCACTGCAGTAGACATTCAGGAAACCAATATTGGTATTGACCAACATAGGTTTGGTAAATGTACCCTTCTCTCTGTTGAGAAAGTAATCCCCCTCATTAATGCCGCAATGTCAGCAGCTCCTTCTCACCCCCACCCTCTTCGTGTTTTATTTGATGTTTCTAGGACATAGTCTGTCCATCTTAAGGGGCTACTAAATACAATTTTGACTGCAGGACAGTTTTCAATTCTCTGGAAAAAAGCTTCAATTCTCACTTTGATTTAAAAAAAAAAAAGAAATCCTCACTAGACTCCCCGGATGTGAAAAACTATCGGCCTATAGCTCGCCTCCCCTTACCTGCTAGGATATTATTAGATCTATATGCCGCTTTTGACACGGCCAACCACTCACTGCTTATTAACTGGCTTGAGGTCATAGGCTTTCGGAACTCTGCACTGGCCTTGTTTAGCTTGTTTTTCTGTGATAGGGAGCAGGTGGTGGCACTTGGAGACTTCCCCTTCGATCCTTGTGGGGTCCCTCAGGGGTCCTCTGTCAACCCCCCTCCCCCCGGCTAATCTTATCTGCAGCTACGGTTTTACAGTAATCTCCTAAATTGACGACACACAAATTGTGGTGTCAATATCATCTGAGGTTGAAGAGGTGGCTAAAAAAAATTGTAACTGCATGGCTCACATTGTGAGCTGGATGCAGAGAAACTGTCTGAAACCAAAGTCCGATAACACAGAGATATTACTGTTTGGTAACAACTACACCTTCTGGAATTCAGAGTGGTGGCCGTCCAGTCTTGGTTAGCTTCCCTCCCCAGTTCAAATGGGAAAAAATCTGGGATTCTTATTTTACACTAAATTATGTTTTCAGACCAAATAATTCAAACTACGTCCTCTTGTTTCTTTCTGTTTAGGACTCTAAAGAAGAGCTTTCCCTTCATTCCTTTAGAATTACAAAGAACAATCAATGTGGTACTTGTTATCTCAAGGACCAGTTATTGTAATGCCTTGTATATTGGAACCCAGAAGCGTTTGGTGGTAAAAAAATCAAGATCTTCAAAATGTAGCTGCCAGGCTGCTTTTTAAAATTCCTAAATGCGCTACCATTTATCAATCCTTGCAGCGCCTTCACTGGTTACCAGTCAGGGAAAGGAGTACTTTCAAAAAATCTTTTTGGACACACCCCTGGCCTTTTGCTTAGATCAGGTTCTGCTAGACTAGTCTGTCCCCAGCAAGATGGATCGGCAGGAGTTTTCCCTTTGGTGCTAGCAAACTTTGAAATACTCTGCCATTGAACTTAGGATCTCAATCAAATCTGCTGCACTTTAGGAAAATTCTAAAAACCTGGCTTTTCTCACAGACTTATACATATTTTTCAGTTCTGATTTAGGCTCTGGTGGTTTTTCTTTAGATCGCTATTGCTAAGACACCCTCTGGTAATCGCGCTATATAAGTTAAGCTATCGTAACAGAAAGTTTCAATACTATTAAGGACACGCAGGCGATGAGTATCCCACCCAGAAGTTACTCCATACACACTCAATATGGAAGGTAAATAAACAATTTCATGGTAACGTATTGCAGTAAGTGTCAGTTTTTATGGACTTGGCGATCATTTGTTTCTGATATACTATCCTGAATAGTAGTGATGTTAAGGAATAGTACTGGTTAATCTTATGTATATACACGTACATGTTTTTACCGGAGATCAGTTTCATTTCTGGGTATTTTGATTTTTTTCCAGGAAATGATTCAGGCAAGCACGAATTACTTTAGAGGAATATTGGACATTGCTCGTGCGAAGAAAGGGGGGGGGGGTGACCACAGTGAAATGACTATAAAGGGACTTACCATAAGCTGATTGGACAATGTTATGTTGTTTTTCTTTCTCCAAGGTTCTTGGGAAAGGTAGTTTTTGGCTTGATATTATGAAATAGCTGCTGTAAAAATAAAGTCAAGAGAGTAAGCACAATCCTCAATAGAATTGAAATTTTCCGTTACGATAGCTAGGAAAATTTACATTTTGACTATACTTTGCATTGCATGTCCTCAATGTAATAATAAGAATCTTCTGTGTGTACTTGACCACCAGCAGAAAGTTGTGAAAAAGGAGGTCTTAACGATCCCAGGGGAATTTTATTTAGTTTCTCTTGTTAGTACAAAATTGCACACAAAGTTCATGGCATGTCCTGAGACATTCATTTCTATTATGTTTCACAGTAGCTTTTTGAGGAATGGGCAACAAGACCACACCATGTGAATCTTCTGTGCAGAGAACAGTCATGCTATTCCTGAGAGTAAGAAACCGAACAACTGGTAATTTACCTATACCAAAATAAGATGAGAGCCCCTTCTACTTTGACAACGACTTCACATGTACTCTTGCACTCCTTGACCATTCCACTGCCTATGAAGCTGTTAATTGTGCAACTTTTATGCAAAGACTCAAACATTGAGCAGACATATATATATATATATATATATATATATATATATATATATATATAGTGCCAACTATTCATCCTCGACCATGGCCAGCATGTTCAGATAGTTTTCCTTTAAATCATCCCCACACTAAGTTTTGAGAGGCATTCCTCAAGGATCCTCCCTCTATTACCTTCAGTTCACTATTCACGCGAGTCCTGGACGTGGAGCTCCTGGATCACTTTGATTTGTGTGTCACTGGGTGCATTTTGTCACAAGGTGCATTTTGAGTCTTTACTTGGGAAGTGGTTGCAAGAGCCCAACCAACCTCTTTATATTTGGACTATGTTCTATTGGATAAAGGAATTAATCCTTTTCATGAAAAGTGGGTAAGACCAGTCATCTTAATCAGAGAAACTGTGCCAGGTCCACAACTCTTATATTGGCTCCACAAGCCTTGGAAATAGACCTGGGTGAAATTTTATTTACACCTGCGTAATTGGAGTCAATGTGATAATGTTGCCATTAACCCAAATCATGTAATTTCAGGGAGAAATGTTTAAGCAAGCTGCACTGTTACAATAATTGTTGAATGTGAGTGTCATTTCAGGTAGATTTTGTTTTACCTCAGCGGACCATTAGGGTATTTTTTAGCGGAAAACTTCAAATCAGAACATGCGGCACTGTTTTGTACACGAGCACCCGAAAATCAAATTAAATATTTGAGCCGGATATTTACCTGAACGAACCGTTTGTGTAATTTTTAGAGGTGTAATTGATTTTGCCCAATTTCTTGTGGTTTACGGATTTCACTGGTATTTGGTGTAATTATGCTACAACAGATTACAAGAGTTTCACACAGCCCTGCTTAGAACCCTATTTACACTTTTCCTGTAAAGAAATAGAAATCCTTTTCTTACAAAAAAAAGTGAACACAGTAGCCTTGGGCATTTCATGCCATTGTCTCTTCTGTGGAAAATCCACCCCAAGTTCATAGGGACTACAGAGTCAGACTGACAAGAACCCTTGTCATAGCACTCTTCCACTATTTCAGTACTATCTAGCCTTCTCAGTCCACTCCATACCAGATTCCAAAGGCTCTACAGCAGGCAGGCAAAATGTGTTGAATACCTTAGCTAGCGAGACACACTAGATGCCAGAATTAAATTTAAAATCTGATAGTAACTTCTAGCTGCAGATTCTGTACCTTAAAATTATCCCCAGGCGTCAGACCGGATGCGGAACTTTTTGTGAGCTTGTACCTTTGCTTCCTGGTAGGTGTTGTCATTTCGCTTCACGCATCATCGTCAGTGGTGTCTGTGCTGGAAGTGATGTGCGCGGTGCCTATATAGGCACCACTCTAGTGCGCTGATGTCCGTTCTTTTCTTTCCGAGCCAGTCAGCACAGATCCAGAGAGCTATTGTAGGAAAGTGCCTCTTTTGACATGGTCACCCACTCACTTTTTGCCTGGTTTCTGGTGCAGTTTCAACTGAAAGTGCTCTCGGCCCGTGCTAAACAGGTCCCCAGTGCCAGGTCTCTTTCCCTAAAACTGTCCAGTTTTTCACAATTGGCAAAACTTTAGCTACCACTAGAAGTCCCTAGTAACTGGTACCCCTGGTACTTAGGGCATGGGGTACTAAAGGAAGGCCACCTGCAGGCTGCAGCACAAATTGTGCCACCCTTTGAGACTCCTTCACTATATACACATAGTGCTGCTTTTGCAGGCTGAGTTTGTTGGTGCAGACCTAAAACACAACATGGCACACAGCTTGTGTGCCCTGTCCCTTTTACACTGCATGCAATATATGTAAGTCACCCCTCTAGCAGGCCTTCCAGTCCCAAAGGCAGGGTGCATTCTATTACATGTGAGGGCATACCTGCATGAGCAGATATGCCCCTACTATGTCTTCTGTCAATTCTCAGACATAGTAAGTGAACAGGGAAGCCATTTTAAGTACATGTGCTGGACACTGGCCATTACGCATTACCCAGCTACATGATGGCTTCACTGACAAAAGGGATGTTTGGTATCAAACATCTAGTATTAATAAACCCTCACTGAATCCAGTGATTGATTTATTAATACATGCATTCAGAGGGCATCTTATAGGTGGTGAACCTACCAACTCCTAGTGTGGGGACTGACCTGTCAAAACCAGTACATCCTTCTAAGAGTTCTGGCCCCCTGAGTTGAGAGCTAATGCTCTCGAGGGCTCAGAACAAATGCCTGCTCTGGGCAGAGGTGTGACCTTCTCTCTCAGGCAGGATGGACATTCCAGGGCAGGGAGCTTCAAAGGGCTTGCTGCCTTTGTAATGTGGCCCAGGCCTCTCCAAATGGTGAAGGAGGCCGACCCCCAGTTCCTGACCCCACTTTTGGCAGCAGGACTGGCGGGAAAATTAAGTAAATTAGGAGGAGTGCCCACTTCATGCCAGTCGCACCTCTAGGTTGAACGAGCTGAAGTGGTCACTACTTTTGAAATTTCTCCATCTTGCATGGAAGGAATTGGGCCAATAGAGTTAGGGCTATGCCACTTCCCAAAGGAAGTGGTCATAGGAAGCCTGTAGTCACCCTGAAGGGTCCATAGACAACTGTGGTCACGGGGAGCACATTTTGGACAAAGTTCTGTCACGGGGTCTTGCTGCAACCCAACCTTCCTTCATATTAGCTAACCGTACATTCCTTGTATAGGAAAGGTGACAAACGCCACTTCCTAAAATAATCTCAACAAACACGAGATTGAAAGGAGCCAGAGCTGGCAGGCAAGTGAGTAGCTTCCTTTTTTAGTAGGTTCTATGCTGCGTGTGTGCATGTGGTGAAACTCGCGCTGCTGCCGGCGGGGGATGGGAGCATAACTGGTGCTGGAGAGATAAGAGGTGAAGAGCAGAACGGCCTCAGTCATGGCGCATCTATCCTTGTCACCCTGGTACATGAAGAATGTGACGGTTGTAAACTGCGCATGTTCTATACTGTGCCCTGTATCTTTACCGTATCCAGATAAACTCTCCCCGCCGCCTGCCTAGAGAGGCAATCCGAGGTTTGTAGGGCCGGGGCTGTAATGTAACCAAGGCGCATTTCCTGATCGCAGAAGGGCGGGTGACCAAAAGAAATTGGTCCACGGTGCAGCCATTATATCTGCAGCTTAACTAGAGCAACCTGTGGCAATTCTGCAGGCTGCAGAAATAACCCACTACCGCAGCCGCGTTGCTGACTGACACCCCGAGCGACAACATGGCTACCTAGTGAGCAGTGGTAAGTCCCTTAACTGGAAAGCCAAAGGCCCCATCAGAGACCAGGCGGAGAATAGTGTGTGCCCTAACACGTGACCGCTTCTTGGTGTAACCGTAGTCCCTTCCGCGGCCCCCTGCAAGATGGCCAACTCCTGCAGTCTTAGAACAGCCCCTTCACGATGCACTCCGAGCACACGCCGCTGCTCGCGCTTGTGACTGAAGTTTACACTAGTGCTGCGCACACTGAATATCTCGGTGTGTGAGGCCCCCGAGGTGCTGCTATGTGCGCCATTCTTTGTGGTTCATGGACACCTGCACTGGTGCAGCTCGCATGTTCACTGCTCGAAAGGTTTCAAGGCGCTCCATTCCAGGAATGATAAGCACATCCAATCCTGCTGTACTTTGCGTTCTGGTACTGAAAGTCCTGAAACCAAAGTTAAGAGCTGGCCTTGTGATCTACTCGAGCCTGGCAGAGTACAGTTTGTGATTGCTCCTGTTCTTGGTGTGACAAGAGTTTGCACTGCTGCTGATGGTGCCGGCTTGACTGTCGGAGGGCCCAATGCCAGGGGTGAAGGAGACAATACATTTCTGGGGGGGACAGGGACAGCCGTGGGGACTTTCAATCAACCCTATACAAATCGCTCGTTGATTACGAAATGCAGGCTCCGATAAATATACACAATCATATATATTGGAAGTGAAATAGGGAGAGAGGAAGGCATGTTTACACAGTCTGAAAGTATCTTTTATTGTTATTTATATTCACAAAGTAATTAGCTCAAATGTGAAAATAACATGTTGATTAACCTTGCATCTTCATGCACCAAGCAAATCAAGGTAGGAGGGTAAAAAGGAAGAACATACCCTTTGCGCCCCACACCCATCATGCCCTTCGCCTCATGCCAATTGGAACCGCACTGGAGAGATCAAAAGCGATTAGGCACAATAGTTGTAAACTGTGCTTGGAAACCATAGTTCTAATAACACTTCTACTCCTGTGTGTGATCTTGGGAAGCTCAGCTCCACTTCAGTCATGACTAGAAGCATTTCAACTGAAGAAACTCGTGGAGTTACAGTCTATATAAACATGGATTCTCTAATCTCTCTATAAACTGCAGTCACTAATTTCTTTAGAAACGGCTGTTTGTGATGCACCAAGTCACAGAGTGTAAAGAAAAGACATTCACTGATTATAAAGAAAATACATCTGAAAATGACTATGATAGGGTTATTACAGTCGAGTTCTGACATTACAATGCCTTCTGCCAGAGCTAGCAGCCAAGGTAAAAGGCAGATCAGGTCAAGGAGCATAATTAATAAAGCTGTTTAAAGCAAAAAATTGAATGTTGCTTTTCTTTCTTCTGCTCTACTTTAATAGCTTGGAATGACAGAACCTATGCACTAAGGTTTTACGTGGTTTGTGGGAAAGTTGGTGGTGTGACCATGTATTATATGTGGTAAAATGCCCCCTGTGTACATAAGGATATTGCAAGTCACCTTAAAGTTCATACCTTATAAACAAGCAGTGGCAAAGCCAATAGGTCTTGCCTATGTAAGTTCTATTGTCTTTGCCAATGTGTTTTAGCCATGCTGTACACTAGTGAGACTACTATTCAGCATGGCTCAAAGTTAATGGCATAAAGGAGAATGATGTGTCATCGACTGGTGTGGCATAGTATCATGGAGTAAGTAGAGTGTCCTAGAATGGAGCAGTAGACTTAACTTTGAAGGAACAGGGGACCCTGGAAAAAAATGCAACACCACTCCCATAAACAATGATATTAAAGTAGTATGCAAATGGAATGTTTTATGCATTTATTCAATCAAAATATAAAAGATCAAATGTAGTGGGAAAACATCAACAGGGGAAATCGAGAAAGACTGGTATTCGGGCATTACACAAGTTATCTGGATGACCCAATGTCGCCAATTACAAGAAAAAAATAAAAAGTAACCTATATAGTACAGTGGTTTGGAGGAGTCTGGCCTGGTTTGTAGTGGGTACCTATGGTACTTACACCTTATACCACATCCAGTTATCCCTTATTAGTGAAATGTAGGCAGTGCCTAGACGCCAGGCTCTCTAGGGGTGGCTGTAGCCAAGGCTTATCTAGGAGACATGCAAAGATCATGCAATACCACTGTAGTCACACAGTACTCACACACATGAAAGAAAATACTCAGTGTTACAAAAATAAAGGTACTTTATTTTAGTGACACAAATGCCAAAAATACCATAGAGACTATACTCCCTTAGGAGGTAAGTAATACACCAATTATTTACAATAGTATGCAGCAATAGCAATAAAAACAGAAAACAGTGCAATTAGTGAAAATCACAATGGTTAGAAATGGGCCTAGGGGAAACACAAACTATGTACTAAGAAAGTGGAATGCGAATGTCTGTTTCCCACCTAGGCAAGTGTGGTGTGTAGAGGGGCGCCGGGAGTATTAGAAAATACCAAAGGTAAGTAATAGAACCCACCTCAGAGCCCAGGAAAGCAGGAATAAATCACAGTAACTTTCACAGAACACACAAGAACACGAGAAAGAAGATAATGCATGAACCAGAAGATGCTTCAAGACACAAAGGGTGGATTCCTGGACCTAAAGACTTGTGGAAGAATGGGACTAAGTCCAAGAAGCACAGAAGAGTCCAAGGAGGACAGGAGCCCCTGCTAACCCGAATCAAGGTGCAAAAGAAGAACCACTGGTGAAGAACAACAGTCAGTATTGCACCCAAGAAGAGGGATTCGGGTTGGTGCAGATGATATCCCACACCGGATGGATGATTGCAGTCTGGTTTGCATCGCTGGATTCCACCAACAAACCTTGGCACAGGCAAAGCTCATGGTTAGTGGAAAATGGCACTGCCCAGGACCAGGAGGGACCTGGTGGACTCTACCCAGGAGGAGGAGTCAGAGGGGGCTCTCAGCAACTCAGAGAGCCCACAGAATACCAGCCAGCACACACAGGAGTCCACCAGCACGGGGACAAAGGAGTTGCAAATGGAGGCCCACGCAGCACAAAAACAAAGGATCCCACGCCGCCAGAGAACCACTCAGGAAGCTGTGCATCTCAGGAAGGAGTGCTAGGCGCCGGAGCTACATTGTGCACAAAGAATTTCATAGAAGGATGCCACACGCCTTGGCAACTGAAAAACACGTGGTGCACGGGGTACTGTCTTGCGTGAGAAGGCAAGCTCTTACCTCCACCAAAGTTGGACAGTAGGACGTCAGGACCATCAGGACCACTTCAGTCTACCACCTGTGATGCAGGATCCATGCAGCTCGTCGGGAGAGGGGACCCATGCAGATGGTCATCATTGCAGAGAGGTGCCTGCTGAAGCAGGGGAGTGACTCCTTCACTCCAAGGGAGATTCGTTCATTCTTCTGGTGCAGACTGAAGACAGGCTGTCCTCTGAGGATGCATGACCGGGAAACAGCTGCAGTTGCTGGCAGGAGCTGAAGTTCCAATGTTGCAGAAGTCGTCTTTGCTTCATTGTTGCAGTTTGTGGAGTTCCTGGAGGGTCCAGATGCAGTTTCTTCGGTGAGAAGGTGTAGTAAAGGATGCAGAGGATTCTTGCTGCAGTCTTGCAATCTGAATTTGAAGATCCTCCCAAAGGAGCGACCCTAAATAGCCCTGAAAGGGCGATTGGTCAGCTAAACAGGTAAGCACCTATCAGGGGACGGCTCTGACACCACCTGCTGGCACTGGCCACCCAGATGCTCCCAGAGTTCGCTGCCAACTTGGAATCCAAGATGGCAAAACCCAGGGACCCTCTGGAGGAGCACAGAGCACCACACCTGGGGTGGTGATGGACAGGGGAGTGGTCACTCCCCTTTCCTTTGTCCAGTTTCGTGCCAGAGCAGGGACTGGGGGTACCTGAACTGGTGTAGACTGGATTATGTAAAGAGGGCACCAAATGTGCCCTTCAAAGCATTTCCAGTGGCCTGAGGAAGGAAGCTACCCCTTCCAAACCTATTTCCAAAGGGAGAGGATGTAACACCCCTCCCCCAAAGGAAATCCTTTGTTCTACCTTCCTGGGCTTGAGCTTCTCAAGCAACAGGAGGGCAGAAACCTGTCTGAGAGGTGGCAGCAGCTGGGGCTGCCTGGAAAACCTCAGAAGGCTGGAATGGCAATACTGGGGGTCCTCTAAGGAGCCCCCAGAGTGCATGAAATCATACAACCAATGCTTGCAAAAGCCTTGGGGTATTATTCCAACATGTTTGATACCAAACATACCTATGTTCGGAGTTACCATTATGTAGCTGGGAATAGGGAGTGACCTATTTCCAGTACACGTGTAAAATGGCATCCTCGCACTCCTGAAGTCTGGTAAAATGGTCTTGGGGGCACCTCTGCTAGTGCAGGGGTGCCCTCGCACACAGGTGCTCTGCACCCTGCCCTCAGAGCTGGAGGGCCTGCTATAGGGGTGACTTATAAGTGACCTGGTGCAGTGTAACTGGCAGTGAAAGGGTGCATGCACCTTTTCACGCAGGCTGCAATGGCAGTCCTGCAGAAGCCTTTGCATGGGCACCCTATGGGTGGCAAAATAAATGCTGCAGCTCATAGGGATCTCCTGGAACCCCAATGCTCTGGGTACCCAAGTACCATATAATAGGGACTTATAAGGGGGCACCAGTATGCCAATCTTGGGTGAAATACTGAGTTACCAGTATGCAACAACCATAATTTAAGGGAGAGAGCGTAATTGTTGGGGTCCTGATTAGCAGGATCCCAGTAAACACACTCAAACACACTGGCAAACAGGCCAAATGTGTGGGTAACCAAGCTAGAAAGAGGCTACTTTCCTACAAGGTAAGCATCCACAATAATGATTTAAAAGCTTTTATACACCCACTTTTACATGAATGCCTCAAATAGTGAATCAAGAAGTCATTAGCTCATAGTACCTATGCTTATGCCAACTTATGTACAATATCACAAATTCAAGTCAAGGTACTTTGGCCGACGATATTTTGATCCCCTAGACAAGTATCAGGATCATCCTAAGCCTTTGTTAAGCTTGAGTTAAAAGGGTTACAGAGTGCTTGTAACCAAAACGGCGAAGATAAATTTGACTCACATCTCATATGAGTGAGAAGGCAATCAACCGAGATCTGAATCTCTAATCAAGCGCCAATGCCCTAAAGTAGTAGTAGAGTGGAGTAGTGTCACAGTGTAATAGATTGTCCTAGAGTGGAGTGGCAGAGTGTCGTAGAGTGGAAAGGCATAAATATGAGTGAACTGGAGTAGAGTGAAGTAAAGTAACGTGAACTTGCATATAGAAAGTTGGGTAGAGTGCTGTTGAGCATAGTACATTGTTGTATAGTGGAGTGGCATAGAGGGTTGTGCAGTGGCGTTGAGTAGAGTATCGTAGACTGAAGTGGCATAGAGTGGTGTGGAGCGGCATAGAGTGGAGTAAAGTGGAATGGAGTGGCGTATAGGGAGTGTGTAGGGAGTTACAGAGTGGAGAAAGTGTTAGAGTTTAATGGAATAGTGTCAGAGTTTAGTATCATGGAGTGTAATGTCAGAGTGAAGTGTGCTAGAGTGGAGCTGGTTGGTCTAGAGTGAAGTGGCATAGAGTACAGTGGTGCAAAGTTGATTGGTGTAGAGTGTGGTGGTATAGAGTGTGTTGGTTTTGAGTAAAGTGGTGTAGAGTGTATTGACGAAGACTGCACTGGTTTAGCGTACAGTGCAGTAGCGTAGAGTGGTGAAGAGTAGAGGGGAGCAGAGTGGAGTGGCACAGCATAGATTGCAGTGGTTCAGAGTGATGTGTCATAGAGTGATGCGGTGCATGGTAGAGTGGAGTAGTGCAAGGTAGAGTAGACTGATGTAAAGTGCAGTGATGCAGAGTAGAGTGGCATAGAGTGTAGTGGCATATAGTACATTGGTGTAGAGTGCAGTAGAGTGGCATATAGTTGAGCGGTGCAGAGTCGAGTGCCGTGGTGCAGAGTAGAGGGGAGTATAGTTCAGTGGCATAGTGCAGTGTTGCAGAGCAGAGTGTCATAAAGGACAGTGGTGTAGAGTAGAGTGGCATAGAATGCATTGGTGTAGAGTGCAGTGATGTAGAGTAATGCAGAGTAGAGAAGAGTGGCTTAGAGTACAGTGGTGCAGAGTAGCATAGAGTTGCATAGAGTGCCGTGGCATAGAGTAGATTGCTGCAGAGTACAGTATAGTGGTGAAGAGTAGATTGTTGCAGAGTGGAGCATAGTGATGTAGAGTGCAGTAGCATAGAGCAGTGCAGAGCACATTGGAGTGGCGCAGGGTACATTGGAGTGGTGCAGGGTAGTTTAGACTGGCATAGCAAAGAGTGGAATTGCGTAGATTGCAGTGGCATAGAGGAGATGATTTCAAAGTAGAGTGAAGTGCCTACAGTGGAGTGGTGTAGAGTAGATTAGAGTGCTGTGGTGCAGAAAAGAATGCATTGGGACAGAGTACAGTGGCATTGAATGCAGAGTAGAGTGGTGTGGAGTTCAGTGGCAGAGTGTAATGTTGCAGATTAGAGGGTCGCAGAGTACAGTGGTGTATTGTAGAGTGGCATAGAGTGCAGTCGCTTAGAGGACTGTGGCGCAGAGTACAGTGGCATTGAAAGCAGTGGAATAGAGTGCTGTGGTGCAGAGTAGATTGGCATAGAGTGCAGCGGCACAGAGTGCATTGGTTTTGAGTAAAGTGGTGAAGAGTGCACTGGCAGAGTGCAGGGGTGTAGTGTACATTGGTTAGAGTAGAATAGCATAGATTGCAGTGGCGTAGTGTAGAGTGCTGCAGAGTAGAGTGATATAGAGTGGAGTGGTACAGAATAGATTGCAGTGGCGTAGAGTAGCACAGAGTGGAGAAAAGTGGTGTAGGGTGCAGTGGCATAGGGTAGATTGTTTCAGAGTAGAGTGAAGAAAAGATAAAGAAAAGATAATATACTTCAATGTGCTTAAGTATGTAACGATAACAACAACATAAATAATAACGCTAGGCATAACGGCCCAAAATGAAATATGGCTTCTCCCTGTTAGCCACGCTATAATCAATCCCTTCATTACCTAGATAAAAAAGCATTAAGCATAAATCTTAGAAAAATATACCCTTCTAATACCTAAATTGTTGTGGGAAAGGGTAAAATCTGGGCCCAATTTCGACTTCACTGTTTCACCAACTAGTGTGATCTTAGGCAAATACAAATACTGTGTTTCACAGTCTCCTTTCTAGCCTGCAGGCACCAGGCTGAGTGGGACTCTGTTTCCTCTTTAGATCTTCCTCATTGTTCTGCAGCTCCTCCTAAAGGCCTCCTGCAGTGCTCCTCTTCAAGGCGGCAGAAGGTGATGCAGACAGTAATCATCCAAAACTCTTCTCCTCGTGCCCTTTGTTCTTATGAGCACCCTTAATGCCCACAGCTGTGAACAGGACAAACAAAACGGCAGAGGGCCTCCTGACTCACCTTCATTCTGTTACCATCAGATTGGAGGATGGTCCCTACAGGGCTATTAATAGTAGCGCTTTTGTGCGCTAATGGCCCTCTGAACAATAGATGTAAAAGGGGAAATGATTTTGTCCCCTTGTCCCCCCACCTTCGTCCCCTGTGTCCCCCACCCTCCAAAATCTGGGGGGGATACGTCCCCCGCGTCCCCCACACTTCCTACGCCCATGCCCAATGCGTTGCTGGACCTGCCGTGTCTGTAAAGAAGCGTGTACTTCTGCTGCCTGTGTGTGTGTTGTACGTGCTCTGTGGAAGTGGAGCTCGCAGTGCTGTGCCTGTGCGGCGGGGTTACCTTGGCCTGTGATCCGGGGAACACTTGCTCTGAGAACCTTGGCCTGCGGTGTGAGTAAGAATAGGTGCAGTGATTTTGCACCTCTGCACCTTCTCTGTTAGGACCCGGAGGCCTCCATACGACCCCCACCAGGAATACACAAACCGACAACTTTTTAAACGTTGGAAGTGGTTTATTCAAACATCTTATAACTTTTCAAGCATATTACATATTTACATCTCCTCATCTACATGTCATGAGCATTTCTGTGACCATAAATCAATTCTGACAGGATCCCTTCCTGTCCTGAACCACCATTGGACCACACAGGTGACCCATCTATCACCTGTATCCCTAGGAGGGGCGGTTACCCTGACTACACTGTACCTTGTCCTCATGCTTCGGGTTCCACCCCCTCCTCCAAACACCAATCCGACTCGGGGTGTAACGGGGCGGCCAAGGGCTGGAGCCCCATGTTCCCCCCAGCGATCTGAGCTCCCTTACCCCTTGATCTGGTGTGTACATCCGTTGGTTGGCTCAGAACTTCAGGATCCTATCCCAGGTGTCCTCCCGGGGGCCCCACCTCAGGGACCCCCCCCTGTTGCTTCTAGTCACATTTATATCTCAATTCCGCAATACGTGTGCCTACTGCCTAACAAAAGGAGAGGGTGGGTGGGTTAAACGCGGGACCCCGCTTACGTCCAGCCGCCGAAAGGTAAAGAAGGGCTTGCCTTCTTGGGGGGGCCATTAAATAGCCCCCCACCAGTCAGCAGCGGCCGAAACCAGTTAGGGACCAACGTGGACCCAACGCTTGCTCCCGGGGAGACTTCCGCCCCCAGGCCTCGCGAGGCCTGGGGGCGGAAGTCCCCCCGGCCACCTGCGCACCACAGGTGCGCACCCGTGAGGAGTGCCGGGCCTCGTAGCCCCCGGCTCCTAACGGGCCGCGCCCCCCCACTTTGGCGGGGGCGCTTTAACCTAGGACCCGGAGGCCTCCATACGACCCCCACTCCCCACCAGGAATACACAAACCGACAACTTTTTAAACGTTGGAAGTGGTTTATTCAAACATCAAACATCTTATAACTTTTCAAGCATATTACATATTTACATCTCCTCATCTACATGTCATGAGCATTTCTGTGACCATAAATCAATTCTGACAGGATCCCTTCCTGTCCTGAACCACCATTGGACCACACAGGTGACCCATCTATCACCTGTATCCCTAGGAGGGGCGGTTACCCTGACTACACTGTACCTTGTCCTCATGCTTCGGGTTCCGCCCCCTCCTCCAAACACCAATCAGACTTGGGGTGTAACGGGGCGGCCAAGGGCTGGAGCCCCATGTTCCCCCCAGCGATCTGAGCTCCCTTACCCCTTGATCTGGTGTGTACATCCGTTGGTTGGCTCAGAACTTCAGGATCCTATCCCAGGTGTCCTCCCGGGGGCCCCACCTCAGGGACCCCCCCTGTTGCTTCTAGTCACATTTATATCTCAATTCCCGCCACGAGGGCGACCAGGGCCCAAATGGTCCTTCGCCCTCCCCACCAGAAAACAAGCTACGTGCAAAAGCCCACATGTCCTGAATGAATTGATCGGTCCCTGTATCAGATAGGTCCGCCTGGTCCTTGTGGAACATGTGTGAGCCCTTTAATAGTTTGTGGGGGATGTTCCATAGCCGCCCTGGGCCCGGGCAAAGTTTTGCCATCTCAGCATTCAGCCGCCGTACCGAAACATTGATAGTCCTTGACCTGATCCCATCGCCCCATTTTCGACGTGGCACCATGTGGGACCATGCAATCGCAGCATTTGGAAATTGCTTTGACAATTTAGTAATCTCTAAAAATAGTGTTTCTCTTAGTGTCTTGCGGCCCAAACGCACCATGTCGTTGCCTCCTAAGTGAATAATGACAAGATCCGGGGACTGAAGCCCCTCACATCCCTTCGCCATATTGACCAAATGCTGTAGCTGGGTGACGCCCATACCGCCAATTCCACCCCAGCGGAACGCCACACCTTGAACCATCGCCGGATTCGACCCACGGAGCTGCTGCACCCGGTACGCCGCCCGACGAACAAATGAATGCCCCAGAACCCAAACTATACGTTGAGACATCGTACTGAAATGAAAAGAAAAGAGCGTGAGGCGTTCATACACTAGCACAGTGTTACCTTTACACCAATTCAGGCCTAATGTATCGTCTGTAACACTCCGATGACCACCGACCGATGCCTTTCACTGCGGTGGCCGTCAAGCCAGCACTTGCCGCTAGAGTGGCTGCCCCTATTCTAAAAGAATGTGAGGAGTAACCTGATTGCTCCAAGCCTAATGCCCTCAAGGCCAACTTGAAGATCATCAAGAATTGGTAACGCGATAAGCAATCCCCGTTAAGGTGTAAGAACAAAGCGGACGAGCCAGCCCGGGGGCGGACCTGGAGGTAATTATTCGTAAGCAGTACTGGGCATAATGGTGAACCGGGTGCGGCCCCGAGTGAGATACGCGCCCCCCTCTGAAGCTGGTCCGACTTTGATTTGCGCAAGACTATTGAAAGTATCTCAGCACCGGATGTAATGTCACCCCACTGTAGCCCCCCCGCATGATCGCCCTTGGATGCGCCCACCAATTCACTGATTCGGAAGGCCCCGTAAAAGGCCAACGCAAAGGTTGCGGAGAATAAAGCGGCCTCAGCGGGGGACGAGCAGATGCTTGGGAGTGCGCCCAGTATGTTCCCAAGCAGGGTTGCGGTAATGGGGCACCTAGTATCTGCCTGAACACGAGCCACCCTGGCCCAACCTGCTAAGGCCCTATTTATAATAAATGTGTTCAAGGGTGCCTCCATATTTTTGATCTTTGCGAAGAAACGTATTGCTGCCAAATAAGCCTTTGCGCACGATACTGGACGCCCTTGGGTTTTTAGATGCTTCAGGAAAGCACAAACCCCCAACTCAGTGAATGGTTCAGAGATCTGCCGTGACTGTAAGAACCGCCTGTAATTGTAAAAATCATTCTCGTAAGCTTTCTTAGTACGTGGTGCTAGAGATGTTGCTACTAAATCGGGGAGGGTGGGGCACCAATTCTCCACAGAGACTCTGGGAACTCCGTCATCTTCTCCATCGCCTGGGGGTGATACCGCAGAAATTCCTGCATTAATGAGCGAGGCAGAGCGTCAGCTGCGTTGTTATGAACCCCCGGCACATGTTTAGCCCTGAAAGTAATGTTGTGTTGTAAGCATGTCCAGATCAGGTGCTTCAACAGGCGGAGGACCAGCGGGCATGAAGCCCCTTGGCGGTTAATGACTTCTACCACTGCCATGTTGTCAGACCAAAAGATTACCACCCTATTCTCCAAAATCTCCGCCCAGATATTTACCTATACCACGATAGGGAATAACTCCAAGAAGGCTATGTTCTTGGTCCAACCCCTGCTTACCCAATCCACGGGCCAGTCAGCTCTGCACCACCGGGGGCCCAAAATTGCTCCAAAACCTACGCTACCAGCCGAATCCGTATACAAACCCAGTGTTGGGCTGGAGATTGCCTTTTTGGGCCAAATAACTGCACCATTGAACTTTTGCAGGAAAAAATCCCACAACCTTAGGTCACCCATAACCTCCCCAGATAGCCGAGTGTGGTGATGTTTTTCAACCAGCCCGGACATTGAATGAGCAATAGATCTAGAAAAGGGGCGGGCCATGGGGATGATTCTCAGAGCGAAATTTAGTTGGCCTACCAGCACCTGAAGCTGGTGTAAGGTAACTCTCTTCTGAGACAACATTACATGAATGGATTCCTTGAAAGCCAGCAACTTCTCCTGAGGCAAGCGACACTCCCCGGCCACCGAATCAATTTCAATTCCCAGGAAAGTGATGCACGTGGTGGGACCGGCCGTCTTCTCGGGGGCCAAAGGAACCCCGAATTCCTCAAACATTGCAATTAAGGCCTGAAGGGCCCAACCACATTTATCAGACCCCGGGGGACCCAAGATTAGGAAATCATCTAGATAATGAATGACATCGCGGTGACCAGTGCGAAGTGAAAATACCCACTGGAGAAAGGTGCTGAATTGTTCAAAATAACTACATGAAATACTACAACCCATGGGCATGCATTTATCATAGAAGTATTCCCCATGGAACTGAAAACCCAAGAGGTGATAATCGTCTGGATGGACTGGGAGAAGACGGAAAGCTGACTCAATGTCGGTCTTTGCTAACAGGGCCCCTTGGCCCAAAGCCCTTACCTTTTCCAATGCGTTGTCAACGGATGCATAGCGGACAGAGCAAAGCCGGGGGTCAATGGCATCGTTGACCGATGACCCCCGGGTGGCAGACAAATTGTGAATAAGCCTGAACTGTCCTGGTTCCCTCTTGGGCACTACTCCCAGCGGGGAGCACACAAAGCCGGATAAAGGTGGTCTTTTAAAGGGGCCCGCCAGCCTCCCCAGGGCCCGCTCTTTTGCCAGCTTTCTGGCCACCACACCAGAGTTCTGTGACGCTGAGACTAAGTTTTTACAGTGATTTACTGGTGTAACATTTGAGGCAGGGATCCTGAACCCGTAGGAAAACCTGTGAAAAAATAACTTTGCGGAATCCAAGGCAGGGTATGCCTGTAACCATGGGAGTAATGTTACGTCTAATCGGAGAAGGCAGAGGGTGATCAATTTGCTGGCTTACTTGAATCCCTGCCCCTCTCTTTAGACTTCTTGATACACTTAGATTCAGGGTGGGAGGGGTGTCCGCAGAAGGAACAGTTATGCCTGAACTTGCAAGAACCGGCGGGACGCGAACACGCGTTTCGGTTGAAAGCCCAGCAAGAGCCCTTCCTCTCGCTATGGGCCTGAGTCCGAAAGGGCTGCCTCCCGGAAGCCTTGTTGTTAACACATTCCAGCCATACATTAACCTCAGTTTGATCCCATCCAATGGAGGGATCCTCCACCCTAGCCCAGCGGAAATCCCTGTCGTATTCTAACCAAGCGTACCCCCCATAAGTGTGCTGGGCCTTCAATATTTTATTTGCGTAGTATATCAAAGAGGCGCCCAACTCCGGTTTTTTCTCCAACAATACTGACATGAATACATTAAAACCCAATAACCAATTTGTGATACTCTCTTCTACCTTGGGTTTCCTATCCCCAAAGAATGAAGACTTGGGTTCTTTATCTTTAGACTCGGCCTCCCTCCTTTTTGCCCTTATCAAGGAAAAGATATCCACAAATTCCCCTTTCCAGATCTTCTCCTTAACCTCTGCAGCAACGTGTGCTGTCAGCTTACCTGGTCTGGATGGCAACGCATCTGTAGTCCCCTCTTTGTAGAGTTATCCTGCACCGTAACCTTGCTGGGCCCAGGCTGGACATTTTGAACTATGGGAGGTGAGGCGACAACAGCGCCCGGTGTCAGGGTTACACTCGGGCTGGGAACAGATGCCTGCAGGTTCGTTGTATGTGCAGTCGATAGCGCATCCACTTGACGCCTTAGTTCATTTAGTGTGCTCTGCAAAGAATCATCCGCCACCCACGGGGCTATAGGTGGGGGCGAGTTAACAGGTGGTGTACTAACACTGGCTAGCAACCTTGATACTTCAAGCAATGTTTGCCTGGATGGGTCCTGAACCGGTGCCAGATGCTCAGGGGCCTTAGAAGCGGGGGGGTACCGGCTGTGCTGTAGGTACTGCTGCGGGCAAAGTTACCCCTGCTAGGGGGGTGGGGGCTGCGGGCCCTGACTGTGCTGCGGGTGCCAAAGAGGCCAAGGATTTCCGAATATCTGCCAAAACCCCTTCTAACCCTGGTACTGGTGCTATGCCCTGAATCATGGGGGAAGGGGCATCAACCGGGGGTGGAGGTTCTAGCAGGTCAATAACAGGAACATTGGCCACAGCAGTAGTGGCAGCCATAGTGAGTGGCTGTGAGGGGGGTGGGGCCAGTGCCTGCGCTCTACCCTTCCTTGCGCGCTTGACTGGGGGAAAGGCCGCGCTTGGCGCTATGTGTGACTGCTTAGGGCGGCTGCACGTCTTCCCACCTGCATCACGAACGGGAGAACCCATGACCTCGCCTGCCTCTTCTCTCCCTAATTTCTCTAGGACCAATCTCAACAACTGTGATAATTCCGGATCCTTTCCCTTACTTTTTGAGGCACTCGCCTTCTTAGGGGCCATGATCAACTGTATGCAAGAATCCCTCCTAATCTGACAATGACAAGAAATTACCCTTCTATATATATATCTATACTTACATATGCACACACATATATTCTCTCTTTTTTTTTTTTTTTTTTATTGCGTTATTGGTGAACCTGCAACAAAATGAATACAACACCGTTAACCAATTAATTAAGGACCAAAATTATCACGACCTGCCCCAGCTAAGATCAGCCAGGCAATGAAGCGGGAAGGAGGATTGCAAAATACAATTCTTTAAGGCAGCACCGAGATGCTGGACCAAAATTAAAAAACGACTATCCGCGTTCAAAATAGGACAGTAAACAATGTGTAGAGGTAACTGTCAGTGCCTAAAAAGCAGTGATCCAACATGCAAGAAGTGTACACAAGGAATGAGCCACAGTAAGCATTAAACAAAAATCAACCCGGCCACCAGTGCACATTTATTTGACTAAAAGCAACCTCACAGAAAAATGCTAACAATTTTAGAATTAATTGAACGCACTGCATTAATTGTCCCACTGCAAATTAGAAACACGCTATACACAAGTACTGTTGTGGCTATACCCAGGAGCGACCCGACCTCACGCAAGGAAACCCTCCCACGCCTTAGAAACTGCGGAGGTTAAATGTTAAAAACAGCCCCCCCCCTCGACACGGGATGCGCGCACAGGATTAAGCACAAAATTAAATCCCCAAAACAGAAGATTGACACGCAAGCCTCCCGAACTACCACATGAATCTACGACGTAACAGGAGCCCCCCCCCCCTGCCTATACTTACAGCTTCCTCCTTGATGTTGTGCTGACCAACGCGTGCGATCTCCTGAAGCTTTTACCCCTCCACCGGCAACTCCCCACTCGCTCCGGCCGACAACCGCTCCAAAAATCCTCTCTGGCTCCAACTGCGGAATGTTCCTTGCAACTCCGCCAGATCGGACCTCGCAGGAACAACAGGACCGTCGCACGCAGGTGAAGGAAGTTTAAACGCGGGACCCCGCTTACGTCCAGCCGCCACAGAAAGGTAAAGAAGGGCTTGCCTTCTTGGGGGGGGGGCATTAAATAGCCCCCCACCAGTCAGCGGCGGCCGAAACCAGTTAGGGACCAACGTGGACCCAACGCTTGCTCCCGGGGAGACTTCCGCCCCCAGGCCTCGCGAGGCCGGAAGTCCCCCCGGCCACCTGCGCACCACAGGTGCGCACCCGTGAGGAGTGCCGGGCCTCGTAGCCCCCGGCTCCTAACGGGCTGCGCCCCCCCACTTTGGCAGGGGCGCTTTACCCAAATTAGTCGTGATGCTAGCACGGCTGCTCGCGTTGCAGCTGTCCTATGTGCACGGCTCCCAGCAGCTCCATACATGAAACCTTCAGTCTCTACTCCTCCCAGTGTTATAGCTTAGAAAACCTATGATGCCGAGGCTTGTGACGCCATTCTTTATACTGTACACTTGAAACTGTGAGGTGTGGAACGCGGGGGCTGCAACGAGCAGACCTGCTGAAAGTGTCTCTGTGAGGGGAAGTGGCACGGTTGCTGCTCTGTTCTTCCACACTTCCCCTGGTGCTACCCAGAATGCACCGGGTGCCTGTGCACCTTGTGCTGTGTGTTTCAGGAAATCCTATCCGACTGCTCCTCATGCATGTGTCTGTGCGAGACCTCTTTGGCGGCCACATGTGCATCATGTGTTGTTACGTGTTAGTGCAATGGTTCTTAACCATTTGACTTCCACCAATTCCCATTAAAGTGCCTGAAACAATCACACATCGAACAAATACACAAATGATGAAATCTTTTATTTATGTCACACACGCACATAAAAAATGTTAATTATAATGGTAAGGGTGGAGATTTTGTAGATTCCTTTTGAGCAATTCATGTGTCCATATTCGAATCTATTTGCTGAACTTGCCCTGCTCCCACGAATCAACCTGAAGACACGAACTTCATTTTAAGCCTCCTAATACACATTCTTTCACATTCACATAATGTTGTCCAGTGTACACTCTGCTTCATTTATACCCCTTTTCAAATATATTAATATTCTTTCATTTTCTAAGCACTCGATGAGCCACTGAGTAGGCTTTGTGGACCCCCAGGGGTCCATGAAACCACAGGTTAGGAACCACTGTGAGCCTTAAACTGCTGCTGCCTGCTGTCCCTCTCTTATGTACAAGGAGCGCTTCACCTGCTACTTCACGTGATATTTGCCCTTTCTATGTTTGAGGAGCTCGTACCCTGTTGTTTACTATAGTACACTTGTTATGTTCTCAAAGCTTGATCGTACCATGTTTCAGGGAAGCTTTCTTGGTGGTTCTTCTGCTGTACTCCTTCTGGGTCTGAGGGGGGCTTGCAGTACCTCAGCTGGTCATGCTCTGCGAGTGGAGAACCTTGCCCTTCAATATGGGCATTTGTGTGCATCAGTTTACAGTTTCTCAAGCCCTTTTCACATAAGGGCATATATGCAATCTCCTTCGCAAGAGTTGGCTAAATGTCCCATTGGTTTCTTCGCTTACTACGCTGTATAATTTGGGCCATTCAGGTTTGTGTGTGAGCCTGTTGTGGGTGACTTAGTACGTCTGTACTACTTTGTAGCTGTATGTGAATGTTCAGGTGTGTGCCTACATTCCTTCCTGTATGCATATTTCTGGGTGTCAGGTGTGAACATTTGCACAGTGGTTGAGGCATTGTGTGAAATCCCAATGGGTATTTTTAGTACTTTGAATAACAGGGACATAGTTACAGCTGGCATTACGTATCAATGGGGCATTGTGGACAGTGGCTAACATATATTTTAGAAGGTGTTGTGGGAACTGGCCAAGTGTGGTTCTTGAATATTGTGGAAACTTTTCATGCAGGTTGCAGGGTTTTTTATGTATATTAGATTGTTATTTAATGATATGTTCATTCATTGGGGTTAGTATGTTGTATGGTTTTGTGCTGGATAGAGCATAAAAGACCTAACTGAATGTTGACATTGGATCTGTCAATTCACTGGTGACTTTGGACAATTTTAAGTATATGCTGGCATAACTGATAGTAAGCACTGATGGGGTTAAGTACAAATTTGGAATAATTCTGGATTATGTCTGTTTTATTTCGTGTGACCCATGTAGATTCCTAGTGTACATAGAAGAAATTAAAATAAACCGAGGTTGAAGCACCTTCAGTTTAATTGTGAAAACATGATATTATTTGTACTTACATTTGAGGTGGTTTGACTCCTCGGTGAGCCATCTCCATGAACTGGATAACAAATGTGTGTTTTTTTTTTTTATCATGTTAAAACTTAAGGTAGATTAAA
Source organism: Pleurodeles waltl (assembly GCF_031143425.1). Taxonomy (NCBI): domain Eukaryota; kingdom Metazoa; phylum Chordata; class Amphibia; order Caudata; family Salamandridae; genus Pleurodeles; species Pleurodeles waltl. The sequence goes on from NC_090446.1 coordinate 148,825,522, forward strand.
GGGTTCATCACCTTGAGTTTGAATGTCCTATAAATTAAAGGTTTTGACTACTCTAGATCATTCCAACATTTTGGTGACTTTTCGTCCAGGTTTAGTTGGTCCAAATCGCCTTTGAACTTGTATATCTTAAACTGAATGGGACATTAGGCTTAACACGGATTACTTTGATCACGGTTGTGTTTACAGTGGACCAGTCGCGCTGATAAGAATAGAGAGTGGTCGTTTGGATACTGTTGGTCACCACACTGATGCTTCTGGCAAAGGATACTTTAAAATGCCCCTCCTTAAAACTGCCTTTAAATCCTGCTCTTTTTTGACTGTAGTACGATTTAAAATTCACTATTTAACAATTTTCTTCAAAAATTACTTGAGGGGATGTGCAAGGGCATCCAACAGCTGTCTTGCAAATATGTCTGCCTCCTAACCTGTTTTGACATGTTATCTCATTTTAACGGTTTAAAGTGCACCGATTTCCTGTATTTTCAAACATTATTAATATTTACTAGCCCAGAATGTTTTAAGAGGCACAGACACAGCTCATCATACATTTTGCAGTAGCCCCCAAAAAAGTGGTTCTTAATCTTTTGATTTCTATGGACCCCCTTCTGAACCACTATGGGAAGCTAGAGACCTATGCCAAAGCAATTCCTATGATTTGAATGCGTAACAATACACAAAACAAATTTACAACAAAAAGATGCACACATTCTGAAATATTTTGTGAAAGGAAAAAAAATACAAAAATGTAAATGTTAGTTGTAATGGGAAGGTTTGAGCTTTTCAACATTTGGCTTTATTTCTCAGACAAATCAGAATATTAGATTTTAGGATATCACTACCTTTTTTTGCTCCTATTTCATGGTCTTTTGTTAGCACTTTTTATGTTTGTATACTTGATTATCTTGTCATTGTTACATTTTCCAAACAGTCATGGACACCCTTAGTGACAGTTGCAGACTTTAGGTTATGAACCTCAGCCCTAAACCTTTCAGTTAGAAGCTCTAAAGTATCTTGTAAAACGGTCTTTAATTTCTGTCCACTTTGGTCAAATGTTATCATTAACCTGTACTTATTTCTGAAAAACCTTGTTGTATAACTGGTGAACCCACACTAAACATACCTTTATATGCTGCTCAGGTTATAAGGGACCATTATGCTGTATAATCCATCAATTTTCCCAAATGTTTGTTGTATGAGACTCTAAGTCCGTGTCCCACTTTGTAATTGCTCGTCCGGGCCCAACTAAATGTTGTGACAGGCCTGCCTTGAAGCATTGACTCTCTTTGTGCCATGTTCAAAATCATTTTTTTTTCTTCTATTAAACCTAGTCTGCCACACTGTAAATGTTGAGTCGCTAAACTACTTATTTTTTGCACAGCAGGGTTAAGTACAAGGTATTTTCAAAAGCAGAGGAGAGCACGCATAGGTAAAGTAACATTCAGCAGCAAGGTTAACAGGGCAAATAGTCCGTGAACTGGTAAGAGGCAGATCCCTGTGAAAAGGATAAGCAATGCTTGGCGTAATTATAGAAACCAGTAGAGAGTGAGTGGATGTAAATATTATGTGCAAGCAAATGCCAAATTCAACCAAGAATGTATTCAAGTGATTAGTGACCACATCTGTTTCCAGATGTTCTGTGCTGCCAAATATTATTGTAAAGCTAGTGTGGAAAAATTGTCTGCACATAAGCATCTCTTTCCTTCCCAGTAACAACTTTTGTAGATTGAGTAAACCCACCTATTCTTACTTTGGAAATTACGAAATTGTAGTTTTGAACCGATACTGAGAAATGCTTAAGAAAGCCAATAAATCTTAGTTCGAGGGCTCTGCAGTGAGAATTTAAACTGATCCTCAGTGGAAGTTGTGAATGTCAAGGTAAGTCCTTGGATAATCTCCCGCTCTCTATTCCCTTCACACAGTTGAAATTCAAGAATTCCGTTCTGTGATTATGTAGTAATGTTCATTTAAAGCTTACAAAAATACCCTATGACTGAGTGGTTCTGGAAGTAAAATGGCAAGGTTGTCCTTGGTGACCTTTCCAAATTAATTATTTCACTTTTGTAACGGGCAAAAAACGGTTTAATGCTAGTATCTAATAAGCAGGTCTACTGACGGCGATTTTCACATAATAGATTTGCCACATAATCAATTTTCTGCTGCATAATCTGAAGATTTTAACAAAAAATTTGTGTGTAGCTCAAACGGTTCAAAGGTTTCTAAAAGTGCGACAACACGTTACAGCACAGTGAAAGGCCTTTTGCAAAGTTGGACTGGTCTCCTTTCTGTTTCTTATTGCTATATATGTGTGTTAAACTGGTACTGATGAGGTGAAACCAATGTCCAGAGAGTGTTACCAAGCTTAAAAATGACGAAATAAGGAAGTAATACTATTACAAAAAGTGCGGCATTATTAAACATCATCTGGTTATAGGGCTGTGCTCCTCGAGCATCCGTAGTGTCATGCATGTGCTTGCAGTCTGTGCTTTCGAAATTATTTGTGGAGTTGCCATAATAATTTAAGAGACATTAACTGGAAGACCTAGGAGGTACTTTCGAGGTTTCACGATGCGGGACATGGGTGCAGGGTAGGTGTTAGCGCTGGTGGTGCACTGTGAGACAGTCTTTCTTCCCCCCCCCCCATCCTCCCCCTGTCCCCCCATCCAACACCTCCTCGGTTCCCTCACTACCACCCGGCAAATGTGCCCCTCATCTCTCCATAGCCTCCCTTTCACATACATTCATTTGTTTTAAAGCACTGGTAAAGGCTGGCTTTTATGATCCACTCAGCTAGCCACATAAGATATGGTTCTGTTCTTTGCAGCAGGCATATTATCCCTCTGTGCTACTTTATGGAGTCACAGCTGCCCTTGACAAAACTCCCATCTCTCTCCTTAGCAGGAACATTAATCATAGGAGGTATCTTGACATTTTAATTGCTTCCTGAATGCTGGAGGCACAAGGAACTTTTCAGCAGGTGCTTTTAAATGACAAGTTTCTTAGTTCTTGCTAAACACAGCGCCCCCCTGAGGAGGGCGTCCCCCAATCCAGGTCAGCAGCCGCACCGCTCTAAAGCCGGCCCTGTACATGGGTACACCCTGTAAACCGGGTAGGTATTCTGTTTCCGTCCTATGGTATGGGAATGCCAGTACGACATGCCCGGGTTTGTTCTAAACCATCACTGCGGATGCACCTTTTTCAATGCACTGGCCATTTTGCGCTCGATTTGTGCTGTTTGTTCGACTTTAAGCAGTCTCTTTCTAAATTAAGGTGGATATTTCAAAGACAAGCGAAATCTTTGCACTGTTTCTACTTTGTGCAGTATTATCAGAGATCTTGAGTCTCTCCAATCTTTAAATGCTGCTGTCCTCAGAAGTTGCTTCTGGCACCACTTCTTTGAAAACACACTTCGAGGGGTCATTTAGAGTTGTGCACATATTCTGCCAAAAATAGTTAAATGTCTCACTAATCCTGTTTGGAATTTATATTCACTAAATGGCGCAGTTGGATAACCGTGTCCTGTTGGCATTACGTTTTTTATTTTATTTTAACACACACGCGATCAAGTAGACATATTGGCTGTAAGGTTCCATTCAAGGCAACGGAAATAATGTAGAATGTTTAATTGCGAGCTAATGCAGATCAGGTGAGTACTTGACAGTGCAGTGATTGTTAGATGCCTAAAATATTTTTTAAAGTAAGTGGGCTGCTGCATAAGTAGCACAGTGATGCTAAAACGGCAAAAAGAATTTCCGCAGTGTGCAGGCTGCTACAAAAAGTATTTTCGAAAGACTCAGTGTACAATTAGAGGGGGATTCTGAAAAGAGAACTTGTGCAACCAGTCTGAAGGTGCACAACATTAGCTCTAAATTGAAACAATTACCTTTTGGCAAATGGATGTCTATCACAATCTGTAGCATTGAGCCACTAGGTACTCTCACAGATATCATCACTGGTCCTGAGTCCCCAGTCTGCAGCGCGAAGACCATATTTAAAAAAAAAAAAAAAAAAAACGCTGCTGTCCCAACCACTCCTAGACCCCAAGGTCCTCCTCGCCAGGGACCTGGACTGCTTGGTGCAGCTCAGCATCATCGAGTCTGTATTAATGTGGTCCCTGGCATAACCCATTGGTATTTTGACTAGTAAGGTGTTGCAGTGTGAGCCAGGGGCCATGCCACAGGCTAGTTGGAGCTGTTTCAATCTTTGGTTATCTTCATTGGTGTCCACATCTCGAGGTGAAATCTACTTTCACAAGTTGCCCCAACCACATGAGCTCAGGAAGTTAAAGGCCTGAACTATTTTACTTCCAGTGAGAATGATTACCGTTTGACGTTTGATTACGCTTTATGTTTGATAATATTGTTATCGTGAACCTCAGGGAATTATATACTTTGATTCGGGTTCCTCAAGGTTAGTCACATAAAAATCTAAAATTTTGTAGCAAAGAATTTAAATACATTCCTATGGTACAACACCTATGAAAGTGTTGCAATGCATTCGAATGCTTTGCTATCTGATATTAGCCAATGTTGAAAAATTGTCATGAATAATCTGTGAACCTCGGGGAGTCAATCAAGATTAACGGTCATATTTATCAACTTCCTGGCAATTTCCTTGTGGCATAACGTTTAATAATCTCAATATATCAATACATGTTCATTATGATTCTATCCTTTAACGTTTGTGCTCTGTTTACTTTTAAACTTGCTTGCCAACAATGGATACTATAAAAGATCTCTATTAGATAAAAGTATGTTGGTCCGGCCACAATCTACACTGCTGGGGAAAATGATTCCCAGGGAAGTAGAGAAACGCCAGAGGAAGTCTGCCCTTTCATTGCTCCGATTGTCCACATAGCCTCTGCTGATGACCACACTTCCCTTACACTTCCCTTACACTTGTGGGTACTGCTCTCTTTCAATGCTCTCGAGTACGTGAGGCAGATCTGCTTCTACACCACACAGAGCCGCTCAGCCTCAAAACTAAGATCCTCCGAATCTCATTATATGTGCACAATTTTGTGATGTTGTCGTAGACCCCACTCCTACATGAATGGTCGTTGTCCTGCACCCCTAATTGTGCACACCGATAAGACACTGAATTGTATAATTAGTGCTTTTCACCCTATTGAGGTCGAGGCTCTGCTTCTTGTGAAACGTGCACCAGCATAAAGCAGCCGTTTTCTTCGCCTAAACCAGTGTTGAAAACAGATCCAATGAGCTTTTTTAGCTACTAAGACAGTTCTCTGTGTCACCAGTTTTCTTCTTCTGAAGCCACTTGTGAAAATAAATTGCTGACAAAGCTGGAGTGAAGAGGAAAGAAATTGGCGTTTCACAACTTAGTGACAGGGTACAATGGTGAGAACATCAGAACTAGGATATTAACACTTTTACCACAATTCAAATAGTTTAGGCACTCAGGGCCTCATTTTGAGTTTGGCGGGCGGTGGAGGCTGCCCGCCAAACTCTTTCAGATGGAAAACCGCTACTGTGGTTTTCTGCCCACCGGCCCAATTATGAGTTTTCTGCTGGGCCAGCGGAATACTCGCCACAACATTGACGCCGGCTCGTAATCGAGCCAGCTGCAGTGTTATGGTGCGTCAGGTGCAGCAGCACCAGTCGTGCTTTTCACTGCCTGTACTTTGGGCAGTGAAAAGCACAACAGTGCTGTCCATGCTGCACTGCCCATGCCAAGTGCATTGGCAGTGGTGGGACCACCATGCAAAGGGTGGTGGAAACGTGGTCGTAATCCGAAGGGCAGCGCTGCCCTAGTGGATTGAGACTGCTGGTGTTTCCAGGCTGTCAGCTGGCGGCAACCTGGCAGTGCCTGCGGTCAGACCGTGGCGGCTCTGCCACATTCATAATATGGCGGTCGGACCACCCTTGTCAGCGGCGGTCAGAGTGCCACCGTGAGTCTGGCTGTCCATGAGGGCCTCATTGTCTCCTTTTAGGCTGTCTCTTCATGAAATCCTCCCTGTTGAATGGCCTGGCCCCTGCCATGATGAAAATGGACTACTTCACACCCATTCTGGGGAAGTACAGCACTTAACCTATTAACTAATTAATATCCTCCTATCATTACCTTTCCTTTCCAAGGTTATGGAAATTGTTGCTTCACAGCTAATGAATTTAATCTTTGACAAAATCCTACAGGGAGGCTTTCAATAAGGGTTTAGAACCGGGCATAGCTTGAAAACTGCAGGATTCATGGTGATCCATCATGTCAAGCACAACGTGGACGATAACTGTCACGTCTGATTCTTTTCATCCTTTAAGGCACATATGATACTGTGGATTAGAGCACCCTCCTTGAGACCATGCACTCCAGAGTAGGTGATTCTCAAAATGGTCACTTTGATCCTCTCGACTATTTTCAGAAGTGAGAATCAGCAATTCTGTTTCTTAAGGCATTCCTCAAGTCCCATTACGTTTCAGCTCTAACATGGATGCTTTAAGAGGTCCCCTTGGCAGACTGAGCATCTCATATCACCACTATGTGAATGACCCACTGCTTTACCCATGTGTCTTCTCTTTGGCAGATTTGCCTAAGGCCTCCTGTAGATCAGTTCCTAGGTGACACAGTGCCACTTCACTTTGAATCTGCACAAGATCGATGTCCAGCTCTAAACCCGAGATACTGGCAATGCTGTGTTGGTTAGGAAGCCTAGGACATATTGTTTGGGGTCAAGGACAACACATTTTCATGTTTATTTTGGCCTTAGGACAAGTAGACCCAACACCCTGCAGCATAAACCTTTTGGCTGCCAGATTACAGTACCTCATTATGGAGCATGGAAGACAATTGTCTACAGTTGATGTAGTATTTGTGTCCATGTGTCAATGCTGTTGCAACTTGTACTTATTGTTCATTACTGCAAAGCCTTTGTTATTAGAGTGACCTTGCTAAATAAATGTTGTAAGTTCAGACAGCACTACTGACAGTGGTTCCAGTAAAAAAAAAAAAAAGTGTGCATGTTTGCAATGTTTAACAATATGAGGCTACGTATACTGCTCCCAGAACGCCCTCTGATTATATGCAGATATTTGCTGAAACTTGAAAGCAAGATTGATGATCCTTGGCTTTCAAAATAAAATGCTCACAAAAAATCCAACTAGGGAAAACTGTTTTGCTAAATTACTGTGAAAGTTTAGGTGCCATTTCTTTAAAGAATCATTTCTTACAATGTTAATAGTATTTCTAAAAAATATTCATAATGGAAAATCAGTATAACCGGTTGCAACAAGATTATGGTAAACATGAAATCAAACATGCATTGGCAAAGCAAATAGGTCGGCCATTTGGGGTCAGCCTTTTGGTTTTTGTCAATATGTGTCTTCTTTTGACATGACTTTTGTAGCACTTATTGTTGTGGTCTCTGCCGGGCACCCACCATTGTAACAAACATTGGTATAAGGCAAAAATAATTTTTGGTCTAAGAAAACCACACATTGCCACAGTAGTTCCTGGCACGGAACAAAACTACTTTGTATGCAGACATGCTGCTTGTGCATGCTGCAAGCAGATTATCGCTCACAGTGAAGCCAACCAACCGATGGATAGAGACATAGAACTCTAATTAAAACGAAAGGTCTCGATTAACGCCAAACCTAATTAGGGGTGCAATTCTTAGTCACTCAAGAGGACCCATGGCAAATGTCTTTGCATTAGTGCAGATTTCTGTTTTTCATGAATCCACAAGAATTTTCAGACTTAGACCAGAAAAATTGTAGTCGTAGAAAGTATTTGTGAACTGTATATTAGGACGACCAGGTATGTATGCATTGTATTGTAATAGTATTTATGTAGCGCTTACTACCCCTGACGAGGCGCTGAAGCCCTTTTTGACGAGTAGCACGCTACTCCAGAACCCATCAAGAATTAGTGATGGATTAGTATCGGGAAATATGAGTACAGTTTTAGTATTATGAGATTAATTTGAGCTGCAGATATGAGAGTTTGTTAGTTAGATTGACTGGAGTAATGGAGGGGTGGAGGGGGAAAGAAATCTAGGAGTGTTAACTGGGAGTATGTCCCTCATTTACTAATTCCAAAGGCTTGGGATGAGTAAAGGGGGAGGGAGGAGGGAGGAAGGAAGAGTCTGTGGAAGGGTTAGGGAGATCCTAGTAGCAGGGTGAGATAAATGAGGGAGAATTTAGTAGAGTTGTTTGGGAGGTCATGGTAGTAGAATGTGGTTTGGTGAGTTAGATGTGGAAGCGGAGGGAAGAGCTTAGAGTTATTTAGGAGATGAAAGTAGTAGAATGGATTTGGGATGAGTCAGAGTGGGAATGGAGGATAGATTGATAGAGATATGATGATGGGTAGATAAGTGTGATAAGATGAGAGCAGGGATTCATAGATATCTAGTATAACAACCCACCCAGGAGCCATGCAATGACCCACGAACATGCCAAGCACAGAACAACATACACACACACACATATATATATATATATATATATATATATATATATATATATATATATATATATATATATATATATATACACACACACACACACATACAGACACACATGAATACACACACCTGCACATACAATACATAATTAGAACCATGGGTAAATATACTTAGTCAAACAGGTTTAAAGAGTGTGTGTGTATTTTATTGTTATGACATAACAGCAATACATATTTTCTAAAGAACTATACATAACTAGAAATAGACATAAACAATTATTTATCAATATAGGCATAAGCAGTCCATAGTTGTTTGAATATGGTGGTTATGAAGGAAAGAGCCAACTCTTGAGTAGTTTTCTGAAGACCTGTGGCTCTTATCTCTTATGGGGGGGGGGGGGGGTCATGAATTCCATAGTTTGGCTGCTTGAGCGGATAAGGATGTACCACCTATAGTCTTTTTCTTGTATGGTGGTGTTCTAAGGTGGGGTGCCAATCTTGAGCGGAGTTTTCTTTGTTGGATGTATTTGGTTATTTTGTTTCTGATAAAAAGCTATCCTGTTCCATGTATAGCTTTGTGGGTGATACAAAGCAGCTTGAAAGTGCATCTTCTGGCACCAGTGTAGTGCTCTCAAGGCAGGGGAGATGTGGGCCTGCGACTTTACATGTAATAGTAGCCTGGCTGCGGCTTTTCATGTAATAGTAGCCTGGCTGCGGCGTTCTGAATACGTTGTCGTTTTTTCATAATAGATAGAGATGATCCATGGTAGAGGCCATTGGCATAATCCAGTTTGTATAGTACAAGCGGGATAGTAGCTTGTGGAAATCCTAGGTGGGGGAAGGTGCATTGTAGAGTCTTCAATGTGATGAAGCTTGTTCGTGTTAATTTGTCCACTTGGGCATTCATAGTTAACTTGGAATCCATGATGATTCCAAGGTTTTTAACTTCCTTGGATAATTGAGGAGGTGGTCTGAGAGCGTCAGGCCAGACGCACAGAGGGTCATAACTTTTCCAGTCACCACATGAGTATTTCTGTTTTGGATGGTATTTAGTTTGAGATGGCTCCAGGTCATCCACTGATCAACGGCTCTGAGGCAACTGAAGATTTCTGAGTTTTCAATGTTTTTGGGGCATTCTAATTTAAGTAGTATTTGTGTGTCATCTGCATAGTTGTAGCATGGGAGATGGAAATCATTGATCAGTTCTGGTAATGATATCATGTAGATGTTGAAAAGCAAAGGTGAGATGATGGATCCTTGGAGGACCCCTGCTTTTGTGAGGTAGGGTTTGGACAGGAAGAGGGGCGAGTAGATGATATTAGATCTTTTTTGAAGATAGGAAGTAATCCAGTTGAGAGCAGTCCCTTGTATGCCGGCTTCATGGAGTCTTTGAATTAGGGTGTCATGGTCAACCGTATCAAAGGCAGCCGAGTGGTCCAAGAGAAGTAGTGCAGTAACTCCATTGCGGTCGACTGTGTTTTTAAGATCATCTCCGATTGCTATGAGTGCCGATTCTGTGCCTCTTCCTGGCAGAATCCAGTTTGGAAGTCTGACAGTATAGAATTGTCTTCAATGAATTGTGACATCTGAGCGAATACTGCTCTTTCTATCAATTTGCCCAGGAAAGGTCCATTTGTGATTCTTCTGTAGTTGATGGGGACTTGCGGGTCTAGGTTTGTTTTCTTTAATAACGGTCGTAAGTATGCCTTTTTCAGGTCTACAGGAAAAGTTTCTGAAGTTCGAGCTGTTGATGATTCTTCTTACAGGTGTGGCAGCAGAAGTAGATAGAAGAATGTTCTTGAAGATTTCTGGTGGGCAAGGGTTAGAAGGGCAACCGGAAGGTCTGCTTGCTTTGACCAAATTCATAAATTCACCTTGGGATATTTGTTAGAAGGACTGTAGAGGCTGGGTTGGTTTATTCTTGGAGGGTATTTTAGGAAAGGGGTTGGTGCTGATGGTTTTCTTCTGTTTTAAATAGGAGTCCAATGTGTCTGCCTTGGTTGTGTAGTGAGTTGCCAATTTGTTTGAAACCTTTAGTGGGATGACTCCCTTCCATGCATGTAGGTTTTCGAAATTCATTGAGAATTTTATAAAATTCCTTGGTTGTAGATTGAGCATTTTGAATTCTGTCTGAGTAGTACCTTTTTGGAGCTTTTTTGATTGATTTGTATATTCTGTTAAGTTTGTGTAGCTGCAGTTTGTCTTGAGTGTTTGTTTTGAGCCAGGGCCGCTGCAACTTTCTGATTTGTTGCTTTATCTTTTTAAGTTCTGTGTTTCTCCAAGGCGTTGGTTTTCTTTTGTCATGTTTAGTTTTTCTTAGTGGTATTCGGATATCAAAAGCTTCCTGTAGCCACTCGTAAAGTTTTGGCACAGAATTAATTGTATCTAGATCAGTGTTGGCTGTTAGTTGTGTTTCTAAGTCATCAAAATTGAGTTTGCTCCATGGTCGATAGGTGCACGTATGTAAGTAGTTGTGGGGTGTGTTGATTTGTGGAGTTTTATGTCTGAAAGTTATCAAATGGTGGTCTGACCAAGTGATTGGCGTGATGCTATGAATGGTAACTAGTTCAGGCTTAGCAAAAATGACATCTAGGATGTGTCCAGCGATGTGTGTCTGATTGTGTACAATCTGATGTAGGTTCAATGCGACTAGGCCAGTGGTGATAGCTTTTGGATGGAGCATATTGGGTATGTCAAACCAAATGTTTAGATCCCCAAGAATGCATAGGTTGGAGTATAGTGTAATAAGGTTTGAGCATGTATCTAGAAAAGCCTCTGGGAATGTGGAGTTGTTAGATGGAGGTCTGTAAAGGAGGAGAAAGTTACAGGAGGAAGTTGGAGTAGGGTGGCATCTGGTGAGGAGTGCTTCACAACCTTGTATGGAGATGTTGTCTGTTTTACTGAGGTACATTTCCAACCTTTCTCAGTATGGGAAAAGAGCTGCTAGAAACCCTTAAAACATGCAAGTTAGTGGGTTTGCACAGACTCAAAAGGGCATTCCAACGCTGGAACTGTTGCTAACTGCTACCTCAAGCCCCAGTATGTAGATCTGCAGAAAGGTGGCAAAATAAGAAAATTGCTAGTGTTGCTCGAATGAGTATTTACTTTCAAGAAATGAAAGACAAGAGGCATTTGGCTGAACAGGAACATTTGGCTTAATTAAACTCAACGGCCGGGAAAGCGCTGTACAGAGTCGGGGTCTGATGATTGTCTCTCAAAGTCACAGATATATGAGCGTCCTTTTATACAATTCTTGAAGGGTTCTAAAACCATTCTATACATTCCCTGTGGAAAGAAATCCAAGCCTAGCCGTGAAGTTGTAAATCTGACCATCTGATAAAATGCTCAGGTGGGTCTCGACCTTTCATGGAAAAAATGCTGGCCAATAGGTAACATGTCCAGCATGAAGAGCACCTGATCACTGCATGTTATGTGTGGTGTGTGCTGATTGGGTGAGTGTTTGTAACTTCATGTGGCATCTAACTTTTATGGTGTTTTGGGAACGCTTGTCCCTTTGGCCAAATGTGTTTTATTGGGGGACAATTTCCTATGACTATTGTGGTGTCACTGCCTATCTGGGTGATTGATCTGGGTTTTTCCCATCCAAGTGTTTGACTACGAGCTATGTGTCACTGCACCTGTGATCTGCCAATCAGTAGCTTTAGGCCTAGGCTACAGGGTTTGTCTGACCGCATATTTCTGACTTTGGGTTGATGGGGAGTTCATGTTGGGTGTATTCGACAACAGTGATGTGAGTTTGTTGTTATGCTGGCACATATGGCATACAATGACATCGTTTTTAGGCATATTAACTCCAGTATTCACGCCCTATTATAGTATTAGCCCTGGCATATGCAGATAGGCTAATATCCGAGCATTTGTATATTGAGATTGCTGCTATAATTTGTCCCAGCACTACATGGCACCAAAGGGACAAGTAGATTTTTTTTTACTGGACTTATGAAGCAAACTGTTCCTTGGAGAAGTAGATATTTTATTAAATTCCACACCACTGTTGGTGTCAGGACTTAGGGAAGGGGTACACGTACAGGACACGGTACACACGTACAGGGACACATCCTACTTACCTATGAAACTAAAATGATACCACAATTGAGATGTAAAGCTGGAGCTCCACGGTGGCAGTCCATGTTTAGATGTGCACTACATAACATTTTGTGGCATACCAGTCTCGCAACTGGGCGACAAACATTTGCCTTGGAGACCGATTTACTTCCAGGCCAACAGGTGGTGCATTTAGGATGCCGTCTACAGCAGTAAAATGCCTGTCTATAGTGCAGTGTAGAGTTTCCTATTGCTAGTCAGTTCGTTAACATGAACCCCCCTTGTCCTCCATTTTTGATATTTTCTTCCTCCTTTGATTCCTTGCAAGGACCTTGGCATCCTGCTCCTTGAGGCTGTTTCCTTACAGGCATAGTTTTCTGCAGTCCCATTTTACTATTAGGCTCTCTCTTCAGTGCCCTCCTGCTAATAAAACCAGTAAGTGATCCCGGTAACATTGTTGGTAGTGCTGCTTACTTTGGCTGTCTTGTGCTCTGAACCGGTAACCTTTTTTATTTTTTTTGTTCCATATACAATTCTGATAACGTACCCAAACCTGAAGTTTGCAGCTGTTGCTGAAATACCAGCCCTTCACCTGTGTTTGACTTCTCTGCTTCCTTCCCCTCATATGTTGTGGTTGGTATGGGGACTCTAGTTCAAACCCACAGGAGACTCCAAACCACAGGGAAGCAGGTTGATTATCGTCTCAAGCTGTCTGAAGTACTCCTGAGAATGACATCTGAGAACTCTGGAGATTTTCCAAAACAAATGGTCACTAATGACAAGTTCTGTTTATTTTTCTGGGACGACGGGCTGTGTCTTGGCTTAAACATTAATAACATTATGAAGAGTGCCCAACACTAGCTCAGACTCCTTTGTATCATCGAGGCTTATGTCAGTTTAGATGATTTCAAACTTGCATTACTAGCACTTGTGATTTCACTCATTGACTACGCTTGTGTCCTCCTAATTGGCTTACTCATAATCAAGAGTTTTCCCCTCAAAGCCACACATTGTGCTAACTTGACTCATCTCAGGTTCCCACAAAATCTATCACATCTTCACAGCCGAAAAAGATCACAGATGGCTGTCCATTGAGGCCGCCAGAACACTCCCAAATCTTTTGGCAAGAAACTCAGCTTGAATGACTGTTCGGAAAGCCTCCTACTGGCAGTGTATTAGCACTCCAGTTTACTCTTTCCTTTTCTTACTCGAGTAATCCACCTTCAGACTGAAACTACCTACCACCAGAACCATTATCCTTGCTCCAGTGCCATGGGATGGAATTCTGCACTTACTCTAATATTCTTATGGCCTAGCCCTTGTTGACCTTTGTGGGACAATCTCACTCTTGTGTCAATCTCATATAAGTCGTCATATTTCCTACTTTGTACATAGCCTTTTCCACAACATATTTTTACCTTCCTTGTTTTGATGGACTAGGCACATTGACTATATCAAAATTATTTCTTCAATATTTTACCCTTGTGTGTACTGAGATCTGTGGACCACATTTCCTCCAGATTGTTCTCTCGTGCAGCACAATGTCTGATTCATACCTCTCTCCGATCCAAGAATCAATTTCAGGTCAGACCTCTAATTTAGTACCTTCCATTTGGAAAAGCATTGTCTGTTTTAGGGTCTAAAAAGATTTTTTTTAAGTGGATTCTTGCATGACCAAATTCCTGGGGAAATTCATCTGCGACCCAAAGAAGGGCATCCATCGCTCCTAGCGATCGTGCCAAGTAGAACTACTGGATATCTGATCTGCTCACCAAGATATTGGACATGGTGGAAGATGCAGAAGAGTCGGGCACACATTTCTCCAGAGTCTCTTTCTGGGTGGATTCAGAGATCTGTAATTTTTGTGGGCAATGGGAATTGTGCGTTGTCGGCGTAGAGACGCCACTCCTTGCTCATAAAAGTGGATCCGAAATTGGGCTACCTAGCCTCCTCGCAGGTGGGCCTTGCCACGCAAGATGATTTATTTGGGAAACCTGTGTTGGAGCTAGTGGTGGGTTTCTTCGCAATCCGATGCTGGATGAAAGTCAGGGTGAAATGCTGTGTGCTGCTGAAGATGGACAACATCTTGGTGGTTTGCTTCATCAACCGTATGATGGCTCCTCGATCCCTAGCCTTAGTAAATAGTGCAAAGGAGTTCTGGTAATATTGCCTGTTATGTCAGAGTACCTTCAGGGGCAAAGAGTGAGGTGGCTGACTGGCATTTTTGTCACCTCCGAGATCTCGGAGCATAGAAACTGTATCCCGAAGTGTTCCAGCCGATACAGAGATTGTGGGGACTGTTTATGGTGGATATTTTCTCTTCCCGCATGGGCCATCAATTGGAGAGGTTCTTCACTTGGAGGCCGGATCCACAAGCGACAGCTATGGATGCTTTTTTCTAGGGCTGGAGTGTAGAGAAGGGGTATGCCTTCCCCTTTCTCAATGATAATGTGGGTGCCTGTGCAAGTTTGTTGCCAGAACGCTCACTTGGTGGTCACCATGCCTTTTTGGAGGTCCCAAGTGTGGTTTCCATTAATGATGGAACTTTCTTGGTGTTTTCCAATCAGTCTACCCCGCAGGTTGGATTGCCTGCTGGACAACAAAGGGAGGCTATTTCTGGTTCAGGAAGGATTGCTCCATCTCATGACATGGAGGATTTCCTGAGTAGATGGACGATTGGCAGAATTTCACAGGAGGATGAAGATCTATTGTCAAAGGCCTGGGCGGCAGGAACAAACAAAATATAGATCAACTTAGGGACGATGAGTACATTGGTGCCTTCAGAGGGGTGAAGATCCCGTGGGTCCAGCGTGGTCCATGTTCTGATTTTTTCCTCTCTTGCTTCGGAAGGTCTAGCCTGTCACTCTGTGAATACCTTTAGGTCCGTGATATTAGCAGTCCATGATCCGATCAAAGGTTCTCTGGTGGGGGAACATCCTCTGGTCAGGAAACTCATGAGGGGCATTTAACTGTCCATCCCTCCCGAGTCTAGGTACTCCGTCCTGTGGGACATAAACAAGGTTCTCAATCTGTTTTCTTCTTTGCCTTGTAATAAGTAACTGATGAGGAAAGTTAAGTAAGCTAGCCATGTTACTATGTTTACTTCCCTGCAAGTGACTCTCTGATATCCATGCAATGGATGTTACATGTAGGATTTTTACTGCGGAGGGAGTACCTTTCACATCACTTGACAGACTAAATGTAATTCTGGAGTGGTTTTGTAACTTGTTTTTCCTGCTCACCCTGAACTATGTGTGGTCAGATGTCGCAAAGCTTATGAAACTATGATGGAGGAATGTCGACCTGTTGGGGAATCTCAGCTCTTGATCCCCCTTTGTAAGCCGTTTAAAGCAGTATTTTAGCCCACTATTGCTAGGTGGGTAAGATATGTCATGCAGAAGGGCCGGCATTGACCTAACAGATTTTGGCACTCAGTCAGCCAGGGGGGCTATGGCTTCTACAAACCTTCTTCCGGGGTTGTTGGAAGATATATTGAATACGGCCCACTGGTTGTCCGACTCTACATTTTAATAATTTTACTTTAAGCTGGTGGATAACATGGCCACTTTGGCTATCGAGAAGCTTTGAACCAGAATAATCTTCACCTCTGGTTCTGACTAAGTTCGTAGCTTTAGTAAAAGAGAGTTTCCATTCTTTTAAGGACACAGGGGCAAGGATTATCCCCACCAAACTGAGCTGTGCACAACCCTCTTCCACCCCCTCCCTCTTTTGCGATGTTCTTTTCTGTATTCCTAATACAGGGAATTACTAAACAGAAAAGAGGATGTTTTTCGGATACTGTTTGTTGCAGGAAGAGAGAGGGAGCTTAGAGACAGTGAAGGAACTTTATGAATAGAAGGGCATTGATAGGATATTACTGTTATGCTTCCCAAGGGTTCATGGGCAGCATAGTTTTGAGTTTTTCTTGAAGTGTTTGGCTGCTATAGTAAAAGTGAAAAAAGGGCAAAGCATAATCATCACTTCCATGTCCTTAATAGAATTGAAACATTCCGTTACTATGGCTAAGAAATTTTACATTTCCATTATTCAGGCGCCAGGAAATTCTGGAAATTAGGTATTTGTGTCGCTGAGAGACAGACTTACCTGTGACCAGTGTCCTGTGAAGGATCATTCTTGGGAGGGGCATGGTGTCTGTATGGAATAAAAAAACGATAGCTCCAACATAGGGAGTTTGGTAGTTTAAAAAACAAAATGAACTGAGCAGAGCGCCACAAGCACAAATATGACAAAAACTTTTAATGGAATGTGAGCAGAGTGGGGTATATAAGCTGAAAACTCACATTGGAGGATTAAGTGATGACATTCCATTGAATCAAATGATGCCATTAAATGACTGCTTCCCTGAGTCACATTGCACAGCACTTTGAACAGTATAATATTATGCATCTACAGTTGGTAAATATCACAGTCGACTTTATGAAAACTTTTATGCCACAGGAACATTAGATCACTTGGACACTTCCAGGACACTACTATCCAGGAGCCAATTAAGTAATTACAATAAAAGGACTGTCAATTAACAGATATTGTTTCCACTACAAGTGGATGTACTTGTGCAGCATTTTATAAAATGATGCAAAGGACCAGTTGGACTGTCTGTACTTATTAGTGAACTTCCAGCGGCCTTCTGATTTGGGATTGGATGTCCTATCAGGCGGATAATGTTGTGCTGTATGCAGCCAGAGAGATATCATGCGCCATGACAGATAGTGAAAATACGCCTGCCAGCCCTCAACCTCTACCAACGAGAAGAGCTTGGGGGCCCATTTAGGTGTTAAAGGTGACATGGCACCCTTGTTGACATGATTATTACTAGAAGTATAGCCTGGATTATCAATGCTTCTCAGCATTACCACACACTATTCGACAAGAATTGTGGGCCTCTCGTAGTATAATAATGGGATGAAACCTGTTGGAAATTTCCCATAGTCTTACTCGCTTAACCATTATTGCTTTCCCCCCTGTGTGTTACTACAGGGACATGCCCCCCCTCTCTTTAAAGTGATACGGATTGCCACCACAATAGGGTGAGATACTTCCTGTGTGCCTGCGTGTAATTTTTGCAATGATGCACTTAAACGTTTGAATTGTTTTGTTGACTGTATGTACATATGTTGTTACATATGGAGTGCATGTATTTCCCTAGTGGGCTTTGCTGTGCATTTGTGTGTCGGTGTGCTAAGCAATGTCACTTCCTGTCAAATAACATTACCATGTACACCTGTCATGTTTTTTCTCTACGGGAACAGTTGTAAATGCGAAAATAAGAAAGGCAATGTTATTCCTCTACATGTTATTTGTTATATGTCCTTAGTCTGGACTTAATTGGGAAAGGACAAATAAACTACATAGGTGTTGGAAAATGGGTTATTGGTAAGGGCAGGTAGGTACCTGCACTTAGCAATAGGCCACTAACCTCCACTTAGGTCCAGTTAGGTCTCAGTAAATTAAACCCAGCTCAACCCTTGGTAGCTTGGCAACGAGCGACAAGGCTTAATTTAGGAGACAGAGTGTAAAGCATTCAAATATCACAAAACAGTAATTAAATAAAACACAGGAAACAGTTTAAAAATCGAAAACCAATTTATAAAACTAGATTATATTTTTATCTTTAAAATTACACAAAAATGAATAAAATAGTATAAGGGGAACCGGAGATATGATTTTTTAAAGAATTATTGTTTTTTTAGCGCCTAGAAACAAAAAGCACCAATCGGGTCATCTGGTTGCACCTCGACCGGGGCAAAGTCAAAGTTTTTAAGGCCGACCGCGATGGAGCCTGGCTCGGCTACAGGCCGCGGGAGGCCTCGGTCAAAAGCTTACCTTCGCACTTAGTTGTTTTTCTGAAGATTTTCTTCAGCGGGACAAACCTGCCAGTCCAATCCGACCTCCTGGAATCCTTCTCCGAATACGCATTGTGGGAATCCTCGGTGGCGATTTTTACCTTCGGACTTAGTCGGTTTTTTTCGAGGTGAAAATCCTTCGACCGGGGTAAACCTGTATCTTGATTCGACGTCCTTGGAGCCCTCCTCGGATCCGCTGGCTGGGAGGTCCCGGTCAACTTTGTACGTTCGGACTTAGTCTTTTTGTTTGGAGATTTTCTTCACCAGGACGAACCCGCAAATCAGGCCGGGTCGCGGTTGAGGCAAGCTGGCTAGAGTTGCCGCGGCGGGTCGGTCCCTCTATGGAGCTTTTTTTCAAAAGTTCCCCAAACTTCTGGTTCTTCTCCCAGATGTTCTTTTAAGGTTCTTTTGGGGTCCACAGCTCACCCCAAGGGTCCAGAAGCTCTGAGATGATCCTTGGGGGTGTGGACAACAACTCCCAGAATGCCCCTGGCGCAGACTCCTTTTTGGCCACTGGGCAGTGGTCAGCTGGTTGATTTCTTCAGGAGTTGGTGCAGGGGACTCTGGTTAGCAAATTTTCACCTGTGGCAAACAGTGAGTCCCTCCTTGAATCAGTTGAAGCCAGGCAAAGTCCTTCTTGTGGTGAAGCCCAAGTGTGCAGCTGGTGCAGTTCTTCAGAGTGCAGGTTCCAGGTGCAGGCCAGGGGTCAAGCAGGGCAGTCCTTCTCCTTTGGTTCTTCCTTGTTGGGATCTGATGGGGATCTGAGTTGTGGGTGCAGGTCTGCCAGTTTTATCCTTGCTCCTGGGTGAAAAACAGGGGGGTCCTGATTCTCCAGTCAGGTGCAGTGTCCTTCCCCCTGTGATGACCACTTCCTAGGAAGTGTGGCAAAAGTCAATCCTAGGAGGCAACATTCTTCAAAAATCCATCATGACTAAAAATGATTTTTGGAGGTTACATCTGGTTGAGCCCACCCACTGGTGGGGCTAAAAATCATAAACACAGGCCTCTCCAAACCTAATCAAGGGGGCACCTAGTTGTCTGGGGTTGTAGGATGTGGGAGTGTTGCTAGGTTGCTCCAAATGTCCTTCTCTGCCTTTGAAGACCAGTTTGGCAGCCCTCCCCCTTCCTGCCTCACCATCTGCTGAGGGGAAATTTCCTCCCACAGGCACGTCTCTTTGTGTGAAGCCAGGCCACTTCACACCTCATCAAGGCAGCCTGGCCAGGCTGCCAGAGGCTGGCCAATCAGAGCACAGCAGCAAAAACAATGCAGGGCTGAAATTGGCAACTTTTCAAGCAAAGTTTAAAACTCTTAACCTGAACAAGTTATATTAAATCCCACAACTGGAAGTTGTGGGATTTATTATAACAATTAATTTGATACCAAACTCTTTGTATCTGTCATTTAAGGGGACTTTAAAATTTAAAATAAAGTCTCCCCATTCTAGCCTATGAAGGCCATTCTCTACAATGAGGGAAAAATGAATTTGGCTGTTTTTACCTCACCAGGGCTTATAAAACTACTTTTATAAGGTCCCTGCTTATAGTTACACGGCACCCAGCCTTAGGGGCACATAGGGCACATCTTAGGGGGGACTTATATGTAAAAATAAGGTAGTTATAAGACTTTGGAACTACTTTTAATTCCAAAGTCGAATTTGCGTATAACTTTAATTTAAAAGCAGCCAGCAAGGCAGGCCTGCCTTTAGAATGACACTGGGCACCTCAGCAGGGTTTACTACCTATGTTGTTGTCCCTAAACCTACATGCCCTACCATATACTAGGGACTTATAGGTAGGTTAACTTAGCCAATTATAATTAGCCTAATTTGCATATCCACTTTACACACACCACTGGCCCTGGGACTGGTAAGCAGTACCCAGGGCACAGCCAAGAGTCAGTAACCACCAGTACCTGTCCAAAAAGTGTGGGGGTGACCAGGGCAAAAAGGAGGACTTTCCTACAATAGAACACAAAAAAGGTCAAATAGACACATGTTCCGGGGTAATCTTTATAGTGCTGATCAATGCCTGGGACCCTTTGTGGCCACGTAAGAGGCTGAAACATGTTGACACTTATGAGGGTGTAAGGACAGCTATTCGGCTAACACTAGTTTGTTTTTAATTTATGCTATGGTCATCTGCTATTAAAGGGAAACCAGGGTGTCCTTGAGGTATTTTTAATTTATTATTAGCCCTCTTAGGATAATATAATTGCTTCCTGGAATATGGTTGAGACCATCTTGCTCTTTAGGAACCAGGATGAGACCAATGATGAAGCATGCCACTAATAGGGTGAGTGAGTGAGGATCTTCAACAACAAGAAAGGTTGTCTAGGAACTAGCTGCCATTGGTATTCATAGGATGTTTCATGTAGATGATTTTGATTGGGGAAGACCATATCTTATATCTTTGAAAACTAACCTCTCCCCTTGCCAGTCACCAATACTCTCTCAGGGATTAGTACTTGAGAATCCGGAACTTCAGCAAATCCACGAAAGCCAGAACCTGAATAGAAAAAGGACATTCGTAAAGTACCCTTAAGAGGAATGAAGAGATACATTGAGTGAACTGTAAGACTGTACTAGGAAAGAGGAGTTCTATAGTAAATACCTGTATTGATTAACTGTTGAATCGGGAGTGCAATTTGTAGTACTGAGCGCCACCCTCCCAACACAGGATTTTAGAAGTGGAATCTTTGTTGTATTTCACCATAAAATGGAGACCCTGGTACAGCAGCACTAAAGAAACTGGAATTTGCTCGGGTATATTGGCTCAGCTCAGCCGGAACGACTCTTCAGCAAACTGAAAGCATACACCTAGAAGAACGATCAAGTTAATGCAGCCCGGTCCAGAATGTCACTCTGAGAAAGTAAACAGAGGCTTTAACCCATCAGAGAGGAAGGCCCTAAATTCCCTTTATTGTGGTATCGGCACTTTCCCCAGACAAGGACTCGTTTTTCTTTTTTTATTAATTTTGAGAGAATTGCTCAGTCAGCTAGTGGGCTGATAGCTGGGTGCGCTATCTAGACCTGTTGTTAGCAGGAGATATCCATGGAGCGTATCAGGCTGCAGCTCTACCGGGATTACTTCCACTTAAGAGATAAAAAATAAATCATTGTGGTGCATCTGGGTGTTGATTCTGACAGCTATTGGATTGGGTTATGAAGAGAGAGGAGTTTCAAGGCATACTTCCCGTGCCTTATTTTGTAAAATTAATGATCTAGCAGACGAATGCCTGAAACCACAGGTAAGCCATGAAGCAAGAAATATTGGACAAGATGGCTCCAGACGTTTTTTTAGAAGCTCTACCCATCCATATTTAGCTCCGGGTAGACACGGTTGACCTCACACTTACCCAGGCTATGGAGATGGCTACCGCCTACTCGAAGGCACAGGATGTGAGGGAAAACCAGATTACACTGGGTCATATAGAGGGTAGATCTTCTTTTTTAAAAGGACGAAGAGGCACGCCAGGCCCAAGACTGAGCTCCTTAATCCTAGCTCTAAGATGACCCTTTCGATTAACCAAGGCCTACATGCTTAAAGTGGCCCAGTTCTCACCACACTGTCAGGATTTGCGGTACGAAAAAGGTTAAAGGGCTCATGAAATTCGGCGTGGTACAAAACTGTTGTATTATACGGAAGCACCTTCAGGGCCCTACTGTTGTCCCTTGGAATTTAATCAGTGAAAGGGACACGCACTTCTCGATTCTGAATGGAAACAATCCATTATTCAGAACAAGTTTTTGGGGCCTCATCAGATAGATCCTTTCAAAGATTTGTTATTCATGTCCTTCCATTGATTCACTAATGTGGGCCCTTAGTCACACGTACAGGTTGAGAAAGACTTCAGTATTGTTCGTGCAAGTGTGGCAGTTCCTCAATTAATGGAGAAAGTAATCCTCTGTAAGATACCACTTACGCTGTCTTATTGAGAGAGAATCTAGCAAAACCCAAGGCATAGCCGAATATGGCTTTTTTTTTTTTTTAACCTGTCTTACCAGCTAAACCCCCACAACAGCACACAAATAAGAGTCAACATGGAAAAGAACAGCAGAACGGCTCCCGACCTCAGGCTTTGCTGACACAAGAAATCTGACCGACCCTTTCGAGCTGCTCAAAAGGAGGATTTAACGTGCCAACGTCCCAGGGAATCAGCCCAGTCTACCGAGGACAGTTTAGAGGTAGGCCCATATCCCCTTTTTTGGTAAATGAGCAACTCTTATTTGAATATATTTATTCAGATTTGAAGTCATTTATGATCGAAATCAAGGCTCATAATTAAATGCAAATTCTGACAACGATTATATAATGTGAATTGTGTTCCAGTCCCTGGCATTTCAAAAGATCTAAAAGAATGCCTTCTACACTATACTATTCATGAATATCAATTACAGTCCAATAAGTGAAGAGTCCCTTGCCCAATATATAAAGAAGAGTTCGATACTAGATTAACAAAACAGCACCTATGGCTGTCAGTTTATGTAACTTACATTAGGGAGCTCATATCATATTGTTGTCATAGGTTTCACAGTTGGTGCCTATCCTAGACGTGGTAATCAGTGACTCCCCAGATTTCTCAAAAGCTTAATAGCTGAGCATTCAACTTGTAAATAAGGCGTTCATGTGATCCTATTAGGGTCCTAGCTTGAGTCTATTCCTTCAGAGTAAGGGAGTAGGGTGACTTCCAATGGCGAAGTTTGCAGAGGTCCACATCTCCAGCATTGCGCTATAGGCGCCAGCTTCGCCTTATGGAGTTTGTGTGCGACCAGTGCTAGTTCTGCACAATCTTAAAAAACAAAACAAAAAAAAAAACAACTGAATTAACTTCTTTCCGCTCGAAAAGACCCTGTCATGATCGTGCATTAGTTCTGCCCAGTCTTCCTCGGTGCGAGATTTGTGGAGATACAGTTGTCATTTAGAAAATGCAGAGTTGATTTTGAGTAAAAAGCATCAATGAGTGTTTTGTACAGACCAGACACTAACTTTGTATACTTTACCCCTTTTTCCAGCTAGACATGCCGGGTGAATGGATCCAGTTCTTTAAGACGATTAATCAGTTTTCTAGAGCATTACGATCTCAGTAGGTTATGGAATGCAAAACCGCGCTGAAGTTAAGTTGGAATACCACACTAAGGTCTTGGAAGGCCTCTCTGCAGTGACGTGTTTGAGATGGGGCGCACCGCTGCTTATCCACTATGGCCAGTAAAGCACCTCTCCTGAGATTTGAATCGGAGTTGTTCCAAAGGGGAGCATGTAAGTGTAGGAAAGAATTGTCTTTCAAATGTTTGTGGCTGGAGAATGGGCTTCTTAACCCGACAGCTCAAGGTTAGGTATTTGCCACCATTCAGGAAAAAAATATTGCATCTCGCCTTCATGTATCTGACAGGTCATTTTCGTTTGGGGGAAAAAAGGAGTATTAGCGAGAAATTCTGTTAACTGAGGATATTCCCCCAAATAAAGAAATAATGTAAGGAATTTCCACCAGCCTCTTACTAGTCCCTGTAAGACTCCAGAAGTGCCAATGCAGAACTTGCCTATCACAGGGGGTTCCCTTCCAACTTATTGGTATGGATCTGATAGAACCCCTTGTACCTACTAATAAATATCCAAAATATATCCTTGTCATTGTACATTGCGCTACTCCTTACCCAGAAGCCATACCCCCATAGCAGATTCGCACCCCTCAAATAGCTGGAGCCATGTTTAAAGTTTTTCCGTTCTTAGGTTTCCAAACATAATACTAACAGATCGGGGTATTCCCTTTATTTTGAAGATGATGGCTTATGTCTGCAAACAGGTGAGGGTCCAGGGGCATCGTGGACCCCCACCTCTGGTAGCAACAGCTTGGTGGGGCTCTTTAGGAGCCTCTGCTATACAGCTTGGCAGACAAAAACTCATAAATAACACTATGGAGAAATGCAGCGTCAAGAGAAGGACAAGCGGGAGCAAGAAAGCACAACAGATGGGCACATAGAAACGGGAAAGAAGGCAGGAATATTGATTAGAAGCAAGGATGGGGGGATGAGTAGGTGGATGAATGTGAGTAGATGGGTGAAAGAATGAGTAAATGGATAGGTGGATAGACAGGTGAAAGGATGACCCAGAAGATAGATAGGTAGATGGTTAGGTGAAAGGATGGTAGAGTAAGGGGGTGGATGGTTGGGTGAAAGAATGAGCGAATGGATAGCTGAGTGGAAGGATGAGTAAGTATGGCAGAGTGGATGGATGGATGGAAGGATGATGGATAGCAGGATGGATGGCTGAATGGATAAAAAGCAGAGTGAATGGATGGTTTGTATGTTTGTATGTATGTATGTATGTATGGATGGATGGCAGAGTTAATGGATGGATGCTTTTTTTTTTATTTAGTTTTTTTAGAATTTGTAGAGTACGGCTAATCACCCGTGAGGGTATCCAGGCACTGAGTAAGGCAGGCCTGAGCAGGGAGGAGTGAATCATGCCTGTTTTGCTTGGAAGAGCCATGTCTTGGGGTTCCTTCGGACGTCCATGAGGGCAGAGGAGGATCTGAGGTGTTGCAGGTCGTACCAGGCCTTGGCTGCGAGGTATGAGAAGAAGCTTCCTCTGCTTCTGGCCTTCATGATGCAAGGGAGGTGTGCTCTTGCTTGAATGCAGATCGTGTCTGGTGGGTTGTTAGATGGTGGTTGAGGTATGTTGGATCAGTGTTATGGAACATTTTGTAGGCATGGGTCAGTAGCTTGAACTTAGATTTTTCGTAGACTGGGAACCATTGAAGATTGAGGTATGGAGAGATGTGGCTATTTCGTAGGATGTTCATGATGAGTCTGGGGACTGCATTCTGGATGGTTTGGAATCAGCATAGAATATGGGCTGGGATTCCAAAGTAGAGGGCGTTTTTGTAGCCAAGTTCATCTGGTATTAAGTGTGCTCATGAAGAAGTTGGTTGGAGCTACTGGACTGAGAAGCTTTATTTGATGCTCCTGTGCCCCGTGAGTGGTACAGGGACATGAGAAGACTTTGGGCAATAAGTGTTATCATGCACTGCATTTATCATATACAGTGCTGGGATGAGAGTCAATGTGCTTCGCTTCAGCCCTGTTCATAGTTGGCACATACTTGTGTCCCCTCACAAGTGTGCAATCATTTGCATTAGCAGGAATTGTGGTGATCACACATACTGTGAGAGTTTGTCATAAGGTTGTAGAAGGTGGATTGCACCTGCATTTGCCTGAAGTAGTGTAGTGAAGTAGTGTAACCACATTAAACAATTAAATACTTGAGTTTCTGACTTTTCTTTAAGCTGCTCTTAGTACAGCTTGTAGAATGAAACTGTGAAACATTTATCACCAGCTATGAAAACAAAATGAACTACATTGGTGCCTTGACAGTGAGTGCAGCCAGTGATTAAGCCTTCCTAAGACCCTCTGTCGCTAAGAATGAACATAACAGCAAAGCTTAGCTCAGTTGCTGACATTTGTAGCAGCAGCTCACCCTTTGCTCCTTTTTTCTAGCTTGAGATCTCGTGTTCTAGAAATTTAGAAACTAGGACCAAGGGGCCAGATGTACCAAGCTTTTTGAGGTTGCAAGCTGCCCGATTCGCAGAATATGGCTGTTTGTGACTGTTTAAAAAAAAGTTATTTGCAATATAAAAAAGGTAAATTGCCATTTGGTAGCTTGTTACCAAATTTCAATTTGCGGTTTTTACCAAATACAGATGATTCGGTATTTGGAAGGGGCACCCCTGACAAATATTGAAACGGAGTGGTATTTATTAATGTTTTGCAATTAAATTCTGGTAGAAAACCATTGATCTTTTACTGCTTACAAACTTGTTAGGGTAACTCATTCACAAATGGTAAGGGGTCCTCCTGGGACCCCTTCCCATTTGAGAATATAAATATTTTCTTAAGAGGAGGCAGTAGTCCTATGGACCACTGCCTAGCCTTAAAAATGAGACTTAAAAATGTTATGTTCTTTTTTAAAACCTATCGTGTAACTGGCTGCATTTTAAAAAAAAAAAAAAAAAATGATTATTTAAAAAAAGCAATCACAGACAATGGTCGGTTGACCCAGCAAACCACCATCCATCTGATGGCTGCAATTCCTAGTGGGTCGCAAATTGCAACTTACCTCATTAATATTCATGAGGTAAGTCGGTTTGTGACCCACAAGGAATCCCCATTTTAAAATAGTTTCATATCTTAGCAAAAGCGATTCCCCAGTTGCAATTCTGAGATGCTTGCAATTAAGAATGCATTATTCCTAATGCTAGCACATCTGGACCCAGGTTTGTAAAGCTTTTTTGTAGTTGCAAACCATACAATTCACAAACTCGCAGATTATGTGACATCAAAATTGCTTTTTTTAATGTACAAAAGCCCACTTACGAGTTGGAAAATTATTTCCAATCGTAAAAAGGTGTCTGCAATCATGCAATTGCAAACATGTGGGGATGTGAAAGGGGCATTCTATCTCTTAATGATTTTGAAAAGAATGTATCAAATGGTCTGTTACAGCAATAGTGGTTGCAAACCATTGATGAGCTGTCGACCCCCCGAGTTAAGGTGGTAACTGATTCGAAAAGTGGAAGGGGTCTTCTTAGGACACATTCTTTGTAAATCACGTGGCAGCCTCGGGGAGCCTTCTGTCCATCACCAAGCTGAATCCCAAAAAAAAACAAAAAACAAAGCAGCACCTGTGGGCTTAATGGATACAGGCTGTTTAAAAAAAGTTTCCCGTTTTGGCAAGCAAGTGCAGGAAGGTCTGCTATGCTCTGCAGGCCTCATCCCTGCACTGGCAGCCCCTCAGAGGGGGCACAAATGACGATGTTGCACCGGATTACTTCAAGATGGATAAAAATGCCTTATTTCTTGTTTAAGATAGGGACTGGTCTAGTAAGACACATCGAAGTGAGTTGCTTAAGGTTTTAGTTCATTATTATCGAATATCCAGGCATAAGACGGGAAGTTAGAATTCCTCATTATTTGGATTGCTGTTCAAGTTTCCACAATACTTGAGTTGGAATTTGGGCAGGCCTTCCCTCAAATAATTGACGTAGCTGATTTGTGGCTTGCTTGTGGGGCCTGCAATAAGGTCATGAAGCTAAGGGGCTGAAAAATGGTCAGTTCAGTGGAGTGGCCTGGGCTAGAGAGAGGGCCCTCAAATACTAGCAGAAAATAATGTACCATATGCCCCTCCACAATTCTTCGCTGCAAAGAAGGGGCTCCTCTAGCCTGCTATATCCTTCCACAGGTGGCTTACGATTTTCTGTGGCAGTCCTTGCCTCTGGAACAAGCTGCCCACTCTAATACGCCACACCCAGTTACTAACTGGCATCTCATACTGTGACTTAAGGCTCATCCAGGGGCGTCAGGGTTCTGCAGGGACCCCTAACCCTTCAAAGGTGCCTTCTTTCGCTCTAAGGTCAATGAACGTCTGGGGGACTCCGGGACCCTCCACAGTGCAGGGACGCCTCATCATGTCACATTGCGCCACTGGGCAACCTCTCTTTTTCTGTTTTTCACATTTCCTGCCAATAGATACATCTCCTGTCATGTTGTACAAAGTATAGTTCCCATATTTACTGCGCGCCTTGCAGTTTTTAGGGTCGAGCATGTGAGTGCATGCGCTTGCGTCTCCCTTGCGAGAGATTGCTGTGTTCAGTACAAGGCTTGGAGCCCGCTTGAGACTTACCATTTGTTGGTTTGCATGGCACTCTTCTTTACAGCCTCGTAATTCGTAAACGCACGCCTGGCATTACTTCTGGTTCTCTGTGTGGAGCAGGGATCAAGCACTAATTGATGAAACTTAATTAGTGCCTGTCCGCTGCTCCCGATGTGATCGAGGTACAGTTAATTGTTTTCAACTTTGAGTGCCCCGCAAACAGAAGGCTTGTTATACATGGATTGGTTAGGGGCCCTTTTGTACTGGCAAGAGCCTGCTTATTTGAGCCATGATTGAGATCCTCGTGTCGGCTGTAGTAGCGCAGCCCCATCCTTCATCCTTCTAAGGTCTAAGACAAGGATTCTCTGTGGAATTGCTAATAACATCTACTGCGTACACTCCTAGAGGCCCTCTCTGTTTGTGGTTATGCCTAAATATTGTTTTTTTTAATTACCCTATTATGCTTTATTTCCGTGAGTAACCTGCACAGAGGTTGGTAATTTTTACGTACACAAACTGTGTGCTTATAGTGGGAGGTGGAAATAGGATGGCATATGGTTAAAACTTTTAATATGAAGTAGACTGTTTTGGTGCATGTATCTGGCTGGGTGTCCCTCACTAGATGCTCAAAAAGGACTTCTTCAGGTTGAGCCAGATGCCAGGCCTGGCACTGTCATCACCAAGCTGAAGTGCTCATCAGCCTTACTAACCAAAGAAAAGTGTACATCTGAAAAAACAAAAAAAAGCCACCGTGACGTCTGTGTAATCCGCATCTCACTAGAGTACAGCTTGGGCTCTGTGGTGCTGAACAGATTCAGGTGCATTCAGAATGGCCCTATCGGTCAGTGATAAGTGCTGACCTTTCTGGAAGTACTTCAGATGTCTTCTGTTCACTGCCCCTCCTGGTTTTGTCCTCTCAAACTTTTGTCTGTCTCTCCAAACGCCCCCCCCCCCTTCAGACAAACACACACACCTGGATTTTAAGTATATTTCTTCCTAACCCTTCCTAGCCTCGGTCTGCTGGCCTCAGTCTGCTGTGAAGCAGGAGTGGCTCGTTAGGAAGCACACATAGTCTGCTTTTCTCATGTATTGCTTTATGTATTTGGCATAGGCTTTCCCCTGCATGTGCTTATGTCGTTCATGGGACTTCAGGGCAATATTGTGAGTTAACTGACCGAGCCTGTAATTTATTTTTGCGTTTTCCCAATGTTCCCCCAGATAAACATTTCCACAGGCTCAACTAATGAGTTTGTTAAGCATTTGTTTGTGTTGTGTGTTTTTTGTTTGCAAAGTACTCACTTCTAATGTTTCTTTAACCAGTAGAGGAAAACTTCCTATAGAATAAAATACATACAAGTGGTAATCGCCCAGTGGTCTGGCTGAGGGACACATTGCTAACATGTCTGGGTACACTTGCTCCTCAAGGTTTTGCTGTCATTTTATGAATGGAGGTGATAGCACGTGTGGAGCGGGGCCGCTGTTGTAAGAGAAGCTCAGATGAAATTAAACAATATAATTGTCTGCCTCTTTTTTTGAATTGTTTGACTCTTTATCGGAAAACCTAACAAAAGAGCGCATTAGTCTTCCACAGCTTATATCACCTTTTCACCAAAGTTGCTCTCCTAGGCTCGTCTCTTCTGAGGGAGTTTGAACCTGGTACACTGACATGCATCTCTGTACTTTGGTAAAGAGGTTCAGGGGTGTATCACTTGGTGTAATTTCTTGCAAATCTAATAGAGTGTTTGTCTTCAGTAGATGTAGATTTGTTCTTGGATCAGAAGTGCTCTGCCCCCCGTCTTCGCTATCTGCAGGCTGTGTCCATCGGTTTCCTGCTTATTCATCCGCTGCACTCTTTTCTTTATGCTTCTCTGAGGTCTGAAAGGTACCTGGGTAGTCAGCAGGTTCAGGGGTAAAGAAACCGCTAACTTGCATTTGGGTGGTACCTGGTAACAGTGTAGCTGGACTGTTAATTCCTCTAATTGTAGTATTCTTTAAAGAGTTGTCTTCAATGTTTTCTTAAATTATAGCAGGTTTCAAGCAGTCCTGGCGATACAGGGATGCTGTCGCACATCCTGGGTGCATAGATGGAGAAGGCTTGTTGCCTTGTGTGTGTGTTTTTTATTTGTTTGTTAGTTTTTTTCATTTTTTTACTCTTCCTTTCTAATCTGATGGTGACTTGGCTGCAGGTATACAAGAGCCACCCAGAGGGTGAGTTTGTCAGCCACATAGGCAGGCATGCTGGGTGTAATGACTTCAGTGAAGATGAAGCTGGGTTTGAACATAGTATGGGTAGGAAGTTAAGCCAATTAAGTTTCAACCAGGTTGGGATTATGGCAAGCTGAGGCATGCTAAGGAACCTAAAGATTGCCATTTTCTTTTCTTTTTTTTGGAACTGCATATTGGGCACACGCCGCAAGCATAACCCAGCCAACAATACATTTCTGTTCTCTAAAACCACCAGTAGACAAGCTTAGTTCCAAATGAAAAACAACAAGTTAAAGCTTGACACTCACATCTCCAGGTCATGCTACAGGAGATCTCTTGCCTTCACCCTTGACCCCATCTCTCCTTCAAGAACGACTATCATTGAGTCCGTTTCTATGACCAGGTGGCATAGACGAGCAACACATTACCTGCATAAAAAAGGCTTAATGACATTCTAGTCCTTCATCCTCTCCGAAATGGTGCACCACTAACCTCACAACCTTCCTTCCTCTTCACTGACACCTGTAAAGAGCTTCTTGGATGCTGTACTCTATCTCCTCAAGGGTCTGAAGGAAATGGACCACTTTATCCTCCGACTAACAGTACTACAGGGGTGCCCACTCCAAGTCGAGAAGCAAAGGAATGATTTAAGAAGTTGTTGAGCCTTCTCTCTATACACACAGATACTTAGTAATTCCCACCCGCTCATCTGGCTTCCATCATTGGTCCTATACTTCAGAAAGTAACAAAAGACCATCCTAGTGACAATCACCCCACTTACCCTTGTTGCCCTTCTTCTAGGCACCTTGTGGTTCCTCTTGCTCTCTTATTCCTCAGCTGACCTCACTATTGAATTGTTGGTCCGGGCTAGTCTTTCTCTCATTGATGATAGGCTCTCCGTTGAGTCCTAGCCTTGACTGTGCTAGAAAAATAAAGCATTCCTACACATGTATCTCTGGGACTGGTTTGGGTGAGGATGCACCTCTTGGAGTCTGCCATTAGATTGGCCACCACTGGACTTCAGCGCAACTCCTCTGAATAAAGTTACCATGATGTTCCTCCTTAGGAGAAACCTAATTATATGAATCTGCTTTTTCCTATACAGTGCACCCCATGTACCTTTCAGATTAGTAGCTGGTACACACTTATAGACGTTAGTGGACAGACTTTATTTGAGAACCCAAAATGTTCACCATATTGCTTGTGGCACAATTGTCTAATTTTGTACCAACTGTAGGAGGCTGGCCTGGTTTGTTGTGGGTACCAAAGGTACTTACACCTTATAACAGGTCCAGTTATCCCTAATTAGTGAAATGTAGTCAGTGTCTAGAAGCCAGGCTGTCTAGAGGTAGCTGTAGACAGAGCAGCCAAGGCTGAACTAGGAGCCATGCAAAGCTATTGCAATACCACTGTAGTCACACAGTACTTACACACATGAAAGACAATACTCAGTGTTACAAACCTAAAGGTATTTTATTTTAGTCACACAATGCCAAAAATACTTTGTAGGCTATACTCCCTTAGGAGGTAAGTAAATCACACAGTATATACATTAGCAACTAGAAAAGGGTAAGTACACAGTATGAAAATAGTGTAAAACACCATAGGTTGCAATGGGCCTAGCAGGAACACAAACCATATACTAAAATAGTGGAGTGCGAAAGTCAGTTTCCCACCTAGGCAAGTGTAGTGTGTAGAGGGGCACTGGGAGTGTAAGAAAACACCAAAGGTAAGTAATGTACCCCACGCTTGGTCCAGGCAACCAGCAGGAGTAAAATACAGCAAGCTTCCTAAAAAACACTAGAAGTTGTGAGAGATGATAATGCAAGAACCAGAAGAGACTGCAAGACATCAACAATGGATTCCTGGGCCTGAAGACCTGGGGAAGAAGGGGACCAAGACCAAGAAGCACTGAAGAGTCCAGGGAGAACAGGAGCCCCTGCTAACCCAGATGAAGGTGCAAAAGTGGAACCACCAGTGAGAAGACGGTCAGTATTGCACCAAAGAAGACAGATGCAGGATCCTGGTTGTTGCAGTAGATGTCCCACGCTAGATGGATGAATGTAGTCTGGTTTGCGTTGCTGGATTCCGCCATCCAGCCTTGGTAAACACAAAGTTTGCGGTTAGCGGAAAATGGTGCTGTCCGGGACCAGCAGGGACCTGGTGGCCTCTACCCAGGAGGGTGAGACCGAGAGAGCCCTCAGCAACTCAGAGAGCCCTCAGGAGACCAGGCAGCACGCACAGGAGTCTCACAGCACGAGGACAAAGGAGGTGCAATTGGAGGCCCACGCAGCATGACACAAAGGATTCCCATGCCGTCGGAGACCCATTCAGGAATCTGTGCGTCGGAGGATGGAGTTTTGGGGGCCTAAGCTGTGCTGTGCACAAAGAACTTCTTGGAAGGTTGCACACAAGCCTCAGCAACTGCAAGTCACGTGGTGCACGGGGGTACTGTCTTGTGTGGGGAGGCAAGCCCTTACCGCCACCAAAGTTGGACAGTGGGACTGCCCGAGTCACTTTAGTCACCACCCGTGTTGCTGGATCCATGCCTGTTGTCTGGAGAGGGGTCCAAGCCACCAGTCATCGCTGCAGAGAGGTGCCTGCTTAATCAGGGAAGTGACTTCGTCACACCACGTGAGATTCCTTTGGTTCTTCTGGTGCAGGCTGAAGACAGGCAGTCCTCGGAGGTTGCACGACCTGGAAACTGTTGCAGTTGCTGGCAGGAGCTGAGGTTACAAGATTGCAGAAGTCATCTTTGCTTCTTTCTTGCAGTTTTGTAGAGTTCCTGGAGCAGTCAGCAGTTGAGCCGTCGGTAGAAGATGAAGTAAAGGATGCAGAGGATCCCTGGAGGATGCTGGAGTTTTGCAATCCGAATCTGAGGAAACACCCACAGGAGAGACCCTAAATAGCCCTGAAAGGGGGATTGGTCACCTAACCAGGTAAGGATCTATAAGGAGAGGTCTCTGATGTCACCTGCTGGCACTGGCCACTCAGATGCTCCCAGAGTGTCCCACCACCTTGGAATCCAAGAAGGCAAAACCCAGGGACCCTCTGGAGGAGCTCTAGGCACCACCCTTGGGGTGGTGATGGACAGGAGAGTGGGTAATCCCCTTTCCTTAGTCCAGTTTGCTGCAAGAGCAGGGACTGGGGGTCCCTGAACTGGTGTAGAATGGATTATGAGAGGAGGGCACCATCTGTGCCCTTCAGAGCGTTTCCAGAGGTTCTGGGAGTATATCCCTCCCATGCCTTTAACACCTATTTCCAAAGGGAGAAAGTGTAACACTCATCTCCTTAAGGAAATGCATTGTTCTGCCTTCCTGGGATTCAGCTGCTCAAGCCCCAGGAGGGCAGAAACCTGTCTGTGAGGTGGCACCAGCTGGGGCTGCAGGGAAAACCCTAGAAAACTGGTACGGCAGTTCTGGAGCCCCCAGAATGCATGGGATTGTGCAACCAATACTGGAATCAGTATTAGGGTACAATTCCCAGTTGTTAGACATCTTACATGGCCATATTTGGAGTTACCATTGTGAAGCTACATATATGTATTGACCTCTATGTAGTGCACACTTATAATGGCATCCCTGCACTCACAAAGTCTGGGAAAAGGGGCCTGGGCAACGTGGGGGCACCTTTGCTAGTGCAGGGGTGCCCTCACACACAGTTACTATGCACCTAGCCTTCAGGGTCTGAAGGTTAGAAATATAGGTGACTTATAAGTGACCTGGTGCAATGAAAATGGCTGTGAAATAGTGCATACACTATTTTACTCAGGCTGTAATGGCAGTTCTGAAGAAGTGTTTGTCTGAGCTCCTTATGGGTGGCAAAAGAAATCGTGAAGCCCATAAGGATCTCCTGGAACCCCAATGCCCTTGGTACCTATGTACCATGTAATAGGAACTTATAAGGAGGATCCAGTATGCCAATTTGGAGTGGAATACTGGGTTACCAGTATGTAAGTACAAATTTGGAACCAGAGAGAGCTTAAGCACTGGAGTTCTGATTATCTGGACTTCAGTGACAGTCAAGCATATTGACAAAAACAGTGAAACACACTGACTAATAGGGCAGAACCCATAAGCACTGGGGTCCTGACTAGCAGGATCCCAGTGACACAGTCAAAACACACTGAGAAACAGGCCAAAAATTGGGGTAACCATGCTAGAAAGAGGCTACTTTACCAACTGATCCACTTTGAAAGGTTTGATGCACAAATTCAATGTGAACATTTTATCGCTGATTTTGATGATGCGTGGTGGTCCGTTTTCCCCCAGCACTTTCTATTTATGTTTAAGAAGGGGTGAAGGGAGATGCTAGAACCGTGAACTCTGCTCAACTCTGTTTAGCCACTTGACCTATGAGGTCTTAGAATGGCAACTGTGTATTTTCAACTTTTTCAGCCGTTAACTTTCCTTGAATGCTCACCATTTCTGGTTGGTAGCAATGCTGATGGAGCATTGTTAATCGTGTTATGGAGAAGGTGGTAATTATTGAGTAGAACCTTTAAATGTATTATGTGCATTGCCACTTTGAGAAAATCACTCCTAGATTTGTGAGCCCGGCAGAGCTTGCAACGATGGGATGAAAATTGGCTTTGCCTTGCTGACCATTGATATTTCATGAATCTGAGATGGGAGTAGCCGGTCTTGTCCATTGATGCACTGAGAAGAACAGATGAGTTTAGCATGTCCATAAGGATGGGAACAAACCGCACATGCCAAAAATTACTCACTCCCAATCTGCCTCTTAACACAGCTTGCCACAAGGACTGAAGCGTGCTGCATTCAAGGTGAAGCTGGAAAGGTCACCCACAGCAATTTCCTTTCATTTGGGAATGTGCTGCGTGTGCCACCTGGGCATTAGCGCTCCTCATGTCACTGCAAGAGCAGTGTTACAGAAGCCAGACTCATTTTTGTGTAGCGATGTGATCAACCGATGTTGTTCAGACAGACTCTGGATAAAAGGAGCTTAAGGTGACGAAGCTAGTAATAGGCGGCCTATAGAGCTGGCTTGGAGTTTCTTTCCATCCTTCTGCACCATTTCTTGCAAGGGTTTTCTATCAAGATGTTAAGAAAATGCTCCAGGATATTTGGGTGAAGATGTCATACGGGACCATGTGTGATTCAGTGAGTTCTAGTGCTTAGTGGCAGAGAAATTTCTTCCATCAAGTGACATTAATGTCATTACCTTGGTACTGTCACTCTGGCTATAGAAGATATGATCCCTTGCCTAGTTCTGGTGACGTACCCATTCTCTGTTCTTCCAACCCTTATCTTGGTTTTCACTTTCTTGTTTTCAGGTTGAGCATGCAAGTGCTTTGACTTGTAAGAATTCTGGGTTTTTAACGACACCAGCTGCATGCCCATCACTTTCACTTGTTCACGGGCTTGCCTTTCAAAAATCCTTTATCATCATTGGTAAATTCTTTACGTTGTCCCTCCTTGGGGCGATTTTGTTACCGCCTGGCAGACTGTCCCTGTTACATGGATAATTGCACGATTGCCAATTCGTTTGACTGAGAGCGAACTTATTTTTTCCTTTTGTGTCGCTTGTGCTCATTGCGCCCGTGGTGCTTTGAATCAACTCGTTTATGTCAACTGTTTTACTTTTCATTTTCAGTTTGTGGCAAGAAAAAATTTGCAATGCTAATAGCTCTACTCGAGCAAATGCGAGGCCCGTTGCATTTCAAGTGCTTGTTGAGGTTTATCCCTTGCAACTCGCTGTTTGTCACAGTCGCAGTCGTCTCGGCCTACCAGCCGTAGTTCTCAACCCCTGAACAGTTTAACTTCTATGTTTAAAATACATCATTTTACGCCCTATTTGTGTATGCATCTGACTAGGAATATTGACTTAAACTAGTGTACTATATGTTGATATGTATTCCAATTCAGTGCCTTTGCTAAAAGAATTAAATGTTTTTCAGTGTGAGCGTTACAGGCATTAAAAAAAATATAGCAAACTTCACATTGATTGGTATCTCCAATAATCGGTTACATTAGTTATAGTATGCAGTGGTAATTAAAATAAGGTTTAATTTTAAGAAAGTCATAGCAGAGAGGATTTGTGTGATGTTGGATTGCTTTACCCCCATTCGCTTTATTTTGTAAACATGTCTAAGGTAGTGTAAAATTGTGGATTGTAAAAAAAAAAATATGTTAGTAAAAACAGACTGGGTGGTTTAGCTGTATCCCAGTGTAGGCCGCCATCCCTCACCCATCATCCCATCGTACTCCGATTTCTGTATTCTGATGTCAATTGGATACCACGCTATACCCTCTGGTACTGCACGTTCTGTTCGAGATGCCCCTGCTTCAATTTGATAAAGTTGCAGTCCGATTCAGTGTGCCTATCCAGCCTCGGGGGCTTCTGCTGTTTACAGTAGGACAAATAGAGGAGGTGTATATTATCATGCACCAACAATTGCATGACATTCCTGAGGTTACTTTAGTACATTTTACAGATTCAGTGGAATTGAACCTTGGGTTTTCCTTCCAAAAAAAAACAAAATGCTAAGACCTGAGAACATTTCAAGGAGTACAGTTTATTTATTAGCTAATATTTACTGATCGTAGATGCAATTTCTGTTTCGAATGTAATAAGTTCCGCTTAAATCCCAGGTCATCCTCTGCTTCGAGGAACAAACATTTTAAATGAGGCCGTTGTAGCAGGGAAAGAGAATTTTAGTAGATGGTGCCTGACACAACTCCCAGTGGATATTGGAGAGAAATCTGCTGAGAAGGAGGAGGAAATGGCCAGAGGCAGGACAAAGCATGAGAGGGCAATTATAGAAGCTAGCAGAAACCAAATGAAGAAAAGGAGGCAGGGCCATTGTGAGTTGAAAAAGCGGTCAAGACTAGGCCCTGGTGCATTTTCAATGACACCAGCGTAATTCACATAATTTCCTGCATTTCATGTTGTTGTTTTTGTGTGAAATCCCACAGACATCCACCATTAAGCCACCAGCGGAATTGGCAGGGGCTGAGGTTGCTCTGGTAAAAGTCCTGTTGTGGAGGAATGCAAACAGCTAGGAAACATCCCGCTCTTGTTTGCGGTACTTGTTTTTTTGTGTTTTTTTTATTTATTTGCACCAACATTTGCTCAAGGATGCACTTAGCTCTAAAATATTTCCCAGAATGCCAGATTTGCCTTTTGCTTAACCTCTTAGCTGCTGGGCCTTCCCCCCGTGCTGAGCCCTTTTTTGGCTATTTGGGTTAGTTCGCGCTTAGGCCTTCATAACTTTTTGTCCACGTAAGCTATCCACGCCAAATTTGCGTCCTTTTTTTTCCCCCAACATCCTAGGGATTCTAAACGTACCCAGAGTTTGTGGTTTCCCCTGGAGGAGACCAAGAAATTAGCCAAAATAGAGCAAACATTTGTTTTTTTTCAAATAAATTGGAAAAAAGGGCTGCCGAAGAAGGCTTGTGGTTTTCCCCTGAAAATGGCATCAACAAAGGTTTTGCGGTGCTAAAATCACCAGCTTTCAGGAAAAGGCAGACTTGAATCAGAAAACCACATTTTCCAACACAATTTTGGCATTTTTCTGAGACATACCCCATTTTTACTATTTTTTGTGTTTTCAGCCTCCTTCCAGTTAGTGACAGAAATGGGTAGGAAACCAATGCTGGATCCCGGAAAGCTAACTATTTTTGGAAAATAAACAAAATTCTGAATTCAGCAAAGGTTAATTTGTGTAGATCCTACAAGGTTTTCCTACAGAAAATAACAGCTGAAATAAAAAAATATTGAAATTGAGCTGAATACAGCCATTTTTCTTTGTTTTACTCTGTAACTTTTTCCTGTGATGTCAGATTTTTGAAAGCAATATACCGTTATGTCAGCTGGACTCTTCTGGTTGCGGGGATATATAGGGCTTGTAGGTTCATCAAGAACCCTAGGTACCCAGAGCCAATAAATGAGCTGCACCCTGCAGTGGGTTTTCATTCTATACTGGGTATACAGCAATTCATTTGCTGAAATATAAAGAGTGAAAAATAGGTATCAAGAAAACTTTTGTAATTCCAAAATGGGCTCAAGATAAGGTGTTGAGGAGCATTGGTTATTTGCACATCTCTGAATTCCGGGGTGCCCATACTAGCATGTGAATTACAGGGCATTTCTCAAATAGACGTCTTTTTTACACACTCTTATATTTGGAAGGAAAAAATGTAGAGAAAGACAAAGGGCAATAATACTTGTTTTCCTATTCTATGTTCCCCCAAGTCTGCCGATAAAAATGGTACCCCACTTGTGTGGGTAGGCCTAGTGCCCACGACAGGAAATGCCCCAAAACACAAAGTGGACATATCACATTTTCTAAAAAAAAAACAGGTGTTTTTTGCAAAGTGCCTACCTGTGGATTTTGGCCTCTAGCTCAGCCGGCACCTAGGGAAAACTACCAAACCTGTGCATTTTTTTAAACTAGAGACCTAGGGGAATCCTAGATGGGGTGACTTGTGAGGCTCTGACCATGTTCTGTTACCCAGAATCCTTTGCAAACCTCAAAATTTGGCTAAAAAAACACTTTTTCCTCACATTTCGGTGACAGAAAGTTCTGGAATCTGAGAGGAGCCACAAATTTCCTTCCACCCAGCGTTCCCCCAAGTCTCCCGATAAAAATGATACCTCACTTGTGTGGGTAGGCCTAGCGCCCGTGACAGGAAATGCCCCAAAACACAACATGGACACATCCAATTTTTTGACTGAAAACAGAGGTATTTTTTCCAAAGTGCCTACCTGTAGATTTTGGCCTCTAGCTCAGCCGGCACCTACGGAAACCTACCAAACCTGTGCATTTTTTTAAACTAGAGACCTAGGGGAATCCAAGATGGGATGACTTGTGGGGCTCTCACCAGGTTCTGTTACCCAGAATCCTTTGTAAACCTCAAAATTTGGCTAAAAATGAGAGGAGCCCCAAATTGCCTTCCAGCAAGCATTCCCCCAAGTGTCCCGATTAAAAAATGGTACCTCACTTGTGTGGGTAGGCCTAGTGCCCACGACAGGAATGGATCACACAAGGGTCAATTCCTGAAGCAGGCACACAAGCGGGGTTGTGTTTTTATCAGGACAAGTGGGGAAACACTGTGTGGTAGGAATTTTGAGGATCCCTGCACATTCCTGTAGTTTCTGTGATAAAAAAGAAAGAAAAAATAGTGGTTTTAATCAACGTTTCACTTTTGCAGGGTATTCTGGGTAAGGAAACTTTGTTAAATCCAAACACGCCACTTTTACGTGGGCTGCCTTGGGTGTCTAGTTTTCAGAAATGTCTGCGTTTGGTTTCCCTATATGGCTGCCGAGCCCAGGACCAAATACTTAGGTGACGGTCTTAAAAAACGAGGCTGTTTTGTGGTAGTTAATTTGAATGTCTCCACAATCCGTTTTGGGTACTTCCCTCGTGTCACTTGCCCACTCACTAAAGTGAGGCAGATTTTCGCTGGAGACTTAGTGGAACTTGTGGCTCCCTGCAGATCCCTGGACTTCTGCTCATTGGAATGCATGGCCAATGTGTTTTTTAAGCACATTTTGTTATTTCAAGGGGATTCTGGGTGAAGGAAAACTGGTGAGAGCCACGCAAGTCCTGCACCCTTGGAGTCCCCTGGTACTAGTTTGTTGAATTTAACCCACCACTCACACTGGTTGGTTTTAGCACCTCCAGAAATTATAGTTTCAAAGCATGAATACTTATCAAAGTATCTGAATATTGAAACCAAGCCTTCTGAAGGTGGGCCATAAAACCGCGTCCAGGCACCAACCTCTTTATGGTCCATTCACACGCCATTCACACACAACAAACAACTCTTACATATCGCCGGCCACAGGCCCAATCCAACCAATCACTGCACTCACATTAACTTACTGCTGCCAGACAAGGGCCAATCACATTCACACGCCA
Organism: Pleurodeles waltl; assembly: GCF_031143425.1. Classification (NCBI taxonomy): domain Eukaryota; kingdom Metazoa; phylum Chordata; class Amphibia; order Caudata; family Salamandridae; genus Pleurodeles; species Pleurodeles waltl. The sequence continues at coordinate 148,865,599 of NC_090446.1, forward strand.
CAGAACGGAATAAGTTTGACTACATTTTACCACCTGTCAAGTAACTGCCTCGTTCTTCCTTAACATTACCAAATGCATGCGTAACGAACCTTTACTAATGACTCCTGTGACAGCCACCTGAGGCTCAGGAAGACATATTTTTAATGCGCCTTTAACGCACACTCTGTGCTAAATCCAACTCCTTCCAGTTTGTGGATGCAAGTTGGGGGTGTCCGAGTATGCCATACAAAGCGATTCCTCGAACTGAGTGAGCATTATCTACCTTTGAAACTAAGGGGGACATGCTGGGTATTTCTCATGATGTTCCCTAAAGAGAAGGTCATAGGCTATGAAAAGGGGTAGTGTTTGGTACACAGGGGAGTCCATGAGAACGTAGCATATGTCCCAGCCAACATTATGTGCAGTGATGTGACTGTAATGCAATTATACAGCAAACCGAACATCTACTAAGTTCTGATGGAGGATGAACATGAAAAGCAGGTCAAACACTGACCTATACAAGTCCTTCTCCTTCAGTGCTGGGATGGCACCAATGGGTTTGAATCCATAGGTGTAGATGATGTACATCTTTACTACCTTTACTATCTGCCTTCTACCTGTGCAATAACCCTGTGAAGGCACACCTACCATAAGCTTTCCTTACCCATTCATGTCTCTGTTCTCATCAGAGTCCTGGCTAATCCTGTATAATTAAGAGTACACTGTTCCAAAGATGCCCTGTCAAATATAACTTCAACCCACTCACTTAGCAACCACCCTAAATTCTATTGGTCTGCATCACTACATAGATGCTAATGTACTACGTCATACCTTAGAAACCGAATCAAGCTAGGTCACAGCCGAGGTACAGAACACCACAGCATGTAGTACATTTGATGCAAATATTTGAAGTGTATGATGCGCAAGTTACTATTAGAAGCGAGGGTGAGTAGCTGTGGACAGCAGAATTTCTAATCTTCCGCCTCCAATGATTTGTCAAGCACAGCATTTCACCGCCCTAATGCCTTATTGGGGGTCTGTCTATCTGTGCTACATTATAAAATTTAGTGATCAGGTGTTTGTGTCACTCGTGAGAAGTGTTTGTAGTGCATAATGTCATTTTCCTTTGACAACTGGGGGTAGAACTCCTGTGTTGCAGCAGTAAAGCTGTATGTAAATGGTAATAATGAGGTGTGCTGTTGAGTATGTGAAATATCTACAAGTGCCACAAAGGTGCCCTGGTATAGGCATTTCCCATAATTCTTTGGCCCTCTCCTTCGAGTATGCGCAGCTCGGTACTCTCCTTAAAGACCGACATTGCTGGATGGAATCGTAACAGTAACACCAGTGCATTTAAAGGGGCTTCCCTGCTCGCCCTCCCAACTCCCACCATACCTCTGTGGTAGACTGTACTGTGTTAAATTCCATGTGTGACACCCCCTCTCTTGTGCAGCAGGATTGTCTGGAGTGGGATGGGATGGGCATCATCATGTTCTTCCACAAGATGTGGTACATAAACATGCGGCATATACCACAAATGTGTGAAGTGATCCTGGTCACACGAATATTATAAATGGAAATTGGACGCATTAACCCGTCTGCCTGAATGTGGCAGTGTACTTATAGCTCAGCAGATGCTGGGCTGTTTGTAGCCCATACTAGTGTTAGCAAATGTGCCCTACTTTTTTTTTTTTTTTTTTTTTTTTTTTTTAAGCACACTGGTAATGCAATGGGTATGTTAATAAAGAGGTATAGAAAATTATACAGGACCACCATTTTCATGACGGCTCTCCTGTCAGCTAAAGATGGTGGCAGCCGGGACCACCTGGAAACCTGATCTACTAATATGGAGATAGCCCTACTATAGTTGTATCTGATTCCAAAGTCCGGGTCCCCATGACTCCATATTCCCATGTATTTAACAGGGTCTGTGTTCCACACTAATGGAAACTCTAGGGGGTACTCCAGAGCGCTAGACAATAATGGTAGTGTAACTGATTTTGTTTTGCTACTCAGCCCAGCTAGCTCTCGAACTGGACATATTCCTGAATCATAGGTGAAAAATGCAGGGGGGAGGGAGGAGACTTACGTACAGCACCATGTCATCAGCATAGAGGAAGATACTAAGGGGGCGCAGTTTCAAATGTAATACGGAGGCAGCATGTCTCTGCCAAATGACACAGGTCAGTGTCTCCAACGTTACCGTAAATAATGATGGCGACAAAGGGCACCCCTGTTGTGTACTCCTGTGTATGGGGAATCCCTCTGAGGTGTGGCCATTGATGCACACCCTGGCTACCGGAGCAGAGTATGGTAAGGAAATCCAGGGCAGGAATGCTGCCAGGATCCCAACACGGACCATTCAGTGAAGTCAAAGGCTTTTGCCTCGTCCAGTAGGGCAGCCGCTGCCTGCATTGAGGGGTTCAGTTGGTGTAGCAAAGCAAAAATGGTATGCAGGTTCTGCACGGTTGATCTGGTTGGTATTAACCCGAACTGATCAGGTGAACCAATTTTGGGAGTAATGGTAGGAGGCGTGTCACCAGTACCTTGGCTAGAATTTGTATATCAATATTGAGGAAGGACAGCGGTCTGTACAACTTGCAATGCTCTGGCAATTTGTCAGGCTTCTGCAAAGTCACTATTAAGGCCCTGCGCAAGTAGGGGGGCAACAGCTGCTTATGATATGCCTCCTCTTACATGATATGTAAGTTATCAGGATACTCTTTATAGAATTCTCCAGTTAGGCATCCAGGCCCAGGGCCTTATCATTTGGAAGAGTTTGTATGGCTTCTTTAACCTCTTCGAGTGTCCAGTGGACAGGCATGCTAACGCCACATTCTCCAGATAGGCATCTATCTCATCTACTGTAGCAGACGAACAGTATTTTAGAGGCAGGTGTAAAAATGCATGTAAGCAGTGAGAATGGAGGCTGTACCATAGTGTTTGTCAGCCTCCAGCATATGTATCTTCACCTATATGTTCTTGGCACCTCGGTGATTACAGCTTCTCAGCCAAGCTGCATCTGGGTCTCTCACCCTCCTGTATGCTCAAACTGTGTGGTGCTTGGACAAGTACTGCAACTCTTGTGCTGCTGTGTTGTTAAATGTGGTGATGTGCTTCCGGATAGAAGCAAGGATAGCTTGGCTAGAGTTACGCTCAGTCACGTTCTATGAACCAACTGGCATCCTCAGTGTTTTGTGGTTGCATGTGTATTGCCTTTAACACTCCGCCTGCGTTCTAATGCATAATGGTGACCTCTAACGGTGACTCCCATAATGTATCTATCCCATCTATAGAGCCAATGTTTTTATCAGAATATTCACCAGTGGCAGAATGGAGCCCACCCCAGAACACAGGATCTAGTAGTGCTGTTGCTTGAAAACTCCATGTAAATGGGGCAGGGGTCAGACCAGGAATCAAGATTCACAACTTCACTGGCGCAGGATCTGACAGTGCCTTGGCCATGTGTGTGACCTCCTCCACCCATGTGCACAATTCCTGGCATACCAACCAGTAGTCTAGTCTAGACCATGACCCATGTACTGAACATGTGTATGTGCCCTCGCGGTTTGCCAGGTGTTGTGGCTGCCAAATGTCCACCAGACCATATTTGTCCATCCATCCCGGATTACCTTGACGGACTGTTTGCCATGCCAGTATGTCATAGCCGGCCTCCCGTCATCAGGGTCTAAATAGATATTAAGATCTTCTCCCCACAAAACATTTGTCAGTGACAATTTATGTATGTGGCGCCAAAGAGTTATAAAAAAAAAAAAAAGAAAATAAAAAAAACTCTGATCACCTGCCTTTGGTGCCCCCGCGTATTATCTAAGTTTATAGGGGTACCTTATAGGCTTCCCTGAGCTATCTCCAGATGGCTACTATAGAGTGGGTAACTGTAAATGAGAATAGCGCCAGTTGAGTTTTTCAAGGATTATTAAGTCCCCATATGTTCCAAGTTAATAGGATTACATGTCCCTGGGACTAGGCCAAAGCGCTATTATAGTTTTGGTTTCAGCATGATGAAGCCAAAGGAGCATTGTGTGGTGCACAGTGGAAGTAATGTTGTAAGCAGCACTCCTGTGTTTATAACAACTAGCATATAACCCTCCCCCCCCACTTTGGCATGCCCATGTACTGAATATGTGTACAACACCCCCCACCCTCACACCCCTGTCGGACGATCACCTTACCTGCTCGGAGAAGAAGGTTGTCTGGCAAAAAGGAGGATGGGGCGCTTCCACCGCCGGCAGCGCCCTGCCAACGGGACACCCCCCAGGCCATATTATGGCCCTTAATACGGCGGCCGGTGTCCTACTGGTGGGGTGGGATCAGTGGTGGAACCGCCAGAGCGCCTCTGCCCACCAGCATGACTGTTGCTGGATTTCTGCCTAAAGTGTGGCGGAAATCCGGCAGTACCCATGATATGGTGGACGGGAGACCGCCATTACTGGTGGTCTCCTGGCGCCCGTGGCTTTGGCGGTGTTCGTTGAAGGTTTTTAGTGGTTATTGTTTTAGTCTTATCTAGATTAGCCTATTGTAATGTGGTATATGTTGTTATCAAACAGAGACAACTAATTAAGCTCCAAATGTTGCAAAATACTGCCTGTTTACTTAAAAAAATTCCAAAGCATCAATCTGTAAATAATGCTCTGATGAGGCTACACTGGCTGCCTAATGAAAAAAAGGATTGCTTTTAAAGCATTATGCTTAGCGCATAAAGCACTCCATGGACTTGGACAAGAGTTCCTCAGAAAGAAATTTATATGGTATTTGCCAAATAGAGCCCTTTGATAAGCATTTACAAGATCTGTGACTGTTTCCAGATTTAAGAAAGCAAATTGGGGTGGTCGAAGTTTTGTTCATTGTACCAGCGCACTCTGGAAAAGGATGCCACTTGCTCTCAGAACTCAGGATAACTTTCCCTGTTTTCATAAGATGTCAAACACTTGGTTACTCCTGAGGGCTATTTAATTATAGGTGACGTAAATTTTCAACAAAGAGAGGGGTTCCAACTTAAGTTAACGCCAAGATGCCTTCGTGCATTTGCATGCTTTGTAAGTACCCACATCAAATCAAATTGTGGTAGTGTTCACTTCTTCTAGAGTACCCTAAACTCTCCTTTGTAACCAGGCTATTAAATCAGCATCATAGTCACAATGCAAATATATGTTTTCATCTCAATGTAGGCCACCAAGTGCATGGCTGGTTTTGTTGCAGAGACAACTTTGTACATGACTGATGATGGATACGATGCTGCAGGAGGGTGGTTCTCTTATGGAGAGACAAATATTTTTTTTACCCCCCTTGCTGCTCGAGCATAGGGAGAGTTAAAGATCAGATATCGAGTGACCAGGGAATCTTCAATTCCCCACCACTTTGGATCCCTGTGTGAAGTATTATGGTGTTAAATTGACTGCAACAACACTGCTGCATTTGCCACATCTTTTACATCCACATTCAATCTTGACTTATATCATCATTACTTATACAGAAACATATATTGCTATATAATATGACAGAAAAGTTACCAAAAGTATTATTTCTCCAGTATTGAACCTTTCATAGATTCACATGCTTGAATCTTCGTCGTCATGGAGTCGCACAGAAATAATATTATGCAGTGCTATACATGAACATTAAAAGCTCTAGAGAAGCTAAGTGACATTGGTAACAAATTCACATTGTTTCATTAGAACCAAACTTCATCCGATCAGAACCCAGACCTGATGCACTTTTTTATTGAAGGGCCACCATGTCTTCGATTTCTAAGCACATGTCTTGTGTGTGGGACTCTTTCTGAGCTCTGCTCAGTTTCTGTGTTTTTTTACCCTTTCTCTCCAAAGTGAGATATTTGACTCATCAAACAACTCATGGGGGATAACCCTTGGGTTCTTTTCCTGAATTGAGATCCCTCTGACATGGTGTTAAAGAGGCCCTTCAGGTCTTGCAAATCTTGTGTGAAACCATGAGTATTCTCTGAAGATCTCCATAAGGAATGCCTTTAATACTTATATCCTCATAACACCTAAGGAGTGTAAGCATTGCAGAACCTTTTCTGCTAAAACCCAAAAAGATCTTGAAGCTTGACTAATTCTATGGCTTCCAAAGAAGTCCCATTCTGATTCTTAGCATCCTGAGGGGCAGAGTCATTCTCCATCATGAAGATGAGTATAAAAGGAGAGCTCAACCTCATATGAAAAAGATCCTAAGAAAGCAGTGCCTCAGAAAAGGCTCTGTAACAGAAATATCTTGTGAGCAAAGGAGTTTTCAGCCAACTTTCATGTCACAAAAATATTGTTCTTCATCAGTGCCTGTGACACCTTTTAAAGAACCCTCATCTGTAAAAGTCCGTCCGTCCATGGATCCATCGTTGAGTCATTCATAGACGGTCGACAGGCAGAATTGTTGACGGCAATGTCCCCCACCTTGCAATAATGGCTACGGCTCCCGATCTCTGATGAGGAAAACAATGACGACATCTTCCTCATCGACGAAGACGACAGTTACTTTGTTGTCGAAATCTTTTACCACGATCCCAGGATCAGAGACTTTTATATCAACAAGACCAACTCTTTTCTCATCATCGGCGCAGTTGTTGACAAGCCTGTCGACGTCGCTTAAGGAAACAGTTTTAATTTCGGAGGAAGGGATTCCGGTATCAGTTACTGGGATCAAAAGTCTCCAAGTAAGGTGTCTCCTCTCCCCCTTGTCCATCTGTATAGATGCAAGTGTCTGGTGATGAGGGACCATTTGGGTCAGCTTATAGCCCCACTTAGCTGAACATCAAATACCAAGACACTGATGACGATGACCCTGGTAAAGACTTACACATATTTGAAAGGAGATTTTTCTTTTCATGTTAGAAAATAATCTGAGACTCATTGCTATGACTCTTTCCAGGAACATTATCCATATGATGAGCCTTATGAGGAACATCATGGCTCACCTGAAATCAGTTTCTGTACTCATTTCCTTGGTAACAGATTTATGCCAAATGTTCAATGACTAGTACAAGAGGTACCCTGAGGCAAGTGCTCCAGTACAGCATACACCGGTTCTAACACACCTGGTACATTGTCTCTTTTGAAAAGTATTTTGGGCCTACAAACACAAAAGGGAAAAAATAATTTTATCTCTGAATACAATAAGAGATGATTATATTGAGAGTGCTGTGGAAAAAACAACTGGAAGAGGGTGAAATTCCTCAAGACCCATCAGTTTCTGGTCAGGAGTGGGATAATTGTCGTTCCTTTGTCTGTTTCACCAACACAGTCACCTGCTAACTTTCCTCCAGAGGACAAAGGAGGATTTAATAAGCTCTTAAAACAGGCTTCTTAGCGTTTAGACTTACCTTTGATACTGACTGAAAGTTTCCTTTTATGATTTTAAGGATTCAACTTGACAATCTATTAAATTAATTCCCACTGTAGATTACATTTGGGAGGCAGGATTGAAGCTTATGAAAACCCAAGCTTCGGTCGCAGCTGTCGTTTCTCGACTGGATAAGAAGTATAAGGTGCCAGAAAATTCACCTGCATGTCGAAGAGGTTATCCTCTTCCTGACTCTGTGGTCGTGCAGGCAGCCCATAGGCAATCTAGAAACCCTTCCGCCCTGTTTACCTCCTCCAGACAAAGAAAGTTGACAGCTTGATAACATTGCCAAGTGTTTTTCAGCTATGGCAGTGACTTCTATCAGTGCACCCAATGTGCTAGTCATCTTAGGAAGGTATGACAGACAAATGTGGTCAGACATGTCAGTCCTCCTAAAAATTGTACCTGAGGATAAGAGGAAGAAACTAGTATTACCCGACTGTGTAAGTTCCCTTATACATCGCAGCAAGGCTTCTACTCAGACTTCTTCTTCATCAAAAAAAGTCAGGAAAATGGAGACAAGTTATGGATCTAAGGCTGTTGAACAAACACATGAAGAAACAATCTTTCAGAATGCTGCCTTTACAAGAGATTTTGCAACGGCTAAATACTGGTTTTAGGTGGCAGGGTGCCATTACCAATTCAAAGTGCTTCCCTTTGGGCTGCGCTCAGCCCCTAGAGTTTTCTAAAAATGCATGGCCCCTGTCGCAGCGTTCTTGAAGAAACTGTCATCACGTGTTCTCATTCCTGGACAACTGGCTTATCAAAGGACCCACATTCCACTTAGCAAAAAGATCTACTTTGGACTGTCTTCCACTATTCAAATATTTAGGTTTAAAGTTGAACAGAGAAACGTTATCCCAAACACCATCCAGATTGCCAGTTTTTTTAGGAGTGGTTCTCGGTGCGAGTTTCCAAAGCATATCCAACTATGGACAGAATTCAACGAATAGTGGCAATAACTGCTTGCCACTCAAGAAAAAAGTTCACACGTAATGGGACATTCACATCAATGTTGGGAATTATGTCTTTTTGCGTTCTTTTAATTCCAAACTGCTGTCTGCGCAAAAGACAGTTGCAAGATCTATTGGACACACAGTGGCCTCAAGCCCAGGGAACCTTCAAAGACACAATTGCAATTACCCCAGCTATGAGACTAGAGATGGTATGGCGTGGAAGAATAAAAAAAAATATCTCCTTGAGCCTGTTGTTGGTTCCTATGTAGCCCCATTTCATAAAGACAACCGATGCTTCCCTGGAGAGTTGGGGAGCTCATCTGCAGGACCTTAAAATTAACAGAAAATGGTCTTCTTGAGAGGCGCAAATATGCTTATCAGTTTTCCAGAGTTCTAGAGGCTACTTTCCTAGGCCTCCAAACCTTTATACCCCGGATACACATTTCCTCAGTCTTGGTAAGGGTGGACAATAGCACAACCATGTCCTATCCCACAAAGTGGGTGGGAGACACTAAATCAAAGGCATTATCCAGTCCCAGCAAATATGATTACTCACAAAATGTAATTACAAGTGGAGCATGCCCCTGGGGCGGAGAACAAATGACCATATTCCCAGCAGAACTGGAAAACAGTGGCACGAATGGGAACTAAATCAGCAGTAGTTACTCTAAATTTTCCAACAGTTGGGAACTTCAAACCTAGATCTATTTGCAACTCTTCAGAACAAAAAATACAAGAAATAGATAAGCAGATTTCTTCAGAAAAAGTCTTGGCGAAATGCTTTTCTTCTAGCGTGGACAAGAATGTTAGCTTACGCTTTTTCCTCTAATTCCCAAGATTATTTAAAGAATGAAATGAGAACCGTGCCAGCTCATTCTGCTAGCTCCAGCGTGACCAAGACAGTATTGGTTCACAGAGGCTCTTCTCCTATCAGAATCTCCACATATTCAGTTCAGCCCTACAGAAAACTTCCTTTCCATGAACAATGGTCAGAGGGTTAATCTACAAATCCAGTCATGCAGCTTATCAGCTTGGCTCCTCATGACAATGAATTTGGATACACCAGAGGATTGTAAGACCGTTCTTTAGCAGTCTCGAGCGAATGCCACGAGTAGATCCTATAAGGCAAAATGGAAAAGGTTTTGCCATTGGTGCGTAAATAACAATCTACACCCCCTTACATCCTCTCCAGAACAGATACTACCTTACCTACTCCATCTTGCGGGTCTAGCGCATACTTCAATTAAAAGTCATCTGGCCGATATTTTGAGATTTTGGTAACAAAAAAGTGGTCTTTTTATGGTTTAATAGTCTAATCAAGGAGTTCATGAAAGGTCCTTTCAGAGTTTATCATCCTTTTAGAGAAACCTGCAGTGACCTTGCAGTTGAATTCTATGCTGTCACAGCTTATGAAAGGTTAATTTGAACCTATCCATAAGGCAGACATCAAATATATATTGTGGAAAATGGCTCTTCTCTTGGCCCTTACTTCAGCAAGTGAATAAGTGAAATATACGCTTTTACAGTTAATGAACCTTACAAAAAATTAAAAGATGTCACAGTGATATTAAGAACTAATTCCAAGTTCATTACGGAAGTTTCAACTTTATTTTACTTGAATGAGCCAATTATGTTAACATTTTTTTTAAATCCTTCACCCACAGCTGAAAAAGCCCTGCATTCTCTGAATGTCAAATAATGTTTAAAGTCTTATGTAGGCAGAACAAGGACTTTTTGAAAATCCAATCAGTTTCTAATATCATTTGCTCCGCCTAGAAAATGTTACACTTCATCACGGAGCAGTATAGCGCATTGGGTTTCTGCAGCCATTGCTTTTTGCCACAACAAAGCAGGAAGGCCATTGACAGCAAAGGTTAATGCGCATTATGCAGGAAAAGTGGCCACATAAACAACCCAGTTTACTGGAGTTTCGTTCCTGCACATTTGAAGAGCGGCAGCGTGGACTAATGTCCATCCCTTCGTAAAACAATATTGTTTGGCTTCTTCGTGAAAAAATAATGCTGCTGTTGGATAAGCAGTATTATGTCAACTCTTTCAATAAGGTACAGAAATCTTATTTTTCCTATGTGTTAGACCTGACAGCCTTAGGGTGGTCACCCCTAACTTTTTGCCTGTCTCCCTCCACTTCTTGGATACTGTTTTTGCTGGTTTTAGGAATCTGCGCACTTTACCACTGCTACCCAGTGCTAAAGTGCATATGCTCTCTCCCTTTAAACACGATCATACCCAATTGGATTATTTAATTTACTTATAATTCCCTAGTAAAGTGCACCATGTGTGCCCAGGGCCTGTAGATTAAATGCTACTAATGGGCCTGCAGCACTGATGGTGCCACCCCCTTAAGTAGCCCCTTAACCTTGTCTCAGGCCTGCCATTGCAAGGTCTCTGTGTGCAGTTTCACTGCCAGTTCGACTTGGCATTTAAAATTACTTGCCAAGCCTAAACCTCCCCTTTTTCTACATATGTCACCCCTAAGGTAGGCCCTAGGTAACCCCTAGGGCACGGGGCTGTGTAAACAAAAGGCAGGACATGTAACAGTGTAGTTTTCATGTCCTGGTAGCGTAAAACTCCTAAATTCGTTTTTGCACTGCTGTGAGGCCTGCTCCTTTCATAGGCTAACATTAGGGCTACGCTCATATACTGTTTGAGTGGTAGCTGCTGATCTGAGAGGAGTAAGAAGGTCATGTTTAGTATGGCCAGAATGGTAATACAAAATCCTGCTGAATGGGGAATTTGGATTTAATATTACTTTTTTAGAAATGCCACTTTTAGAAAGTGAGCATTTCTCTGCACTTAAATCCTTCTGTGCCTTACAATCCACGTCTGGTTAGGTTCAGTTGACAGCTCCCTTGTGCATTCACTCAGACAAACCCAAAACACAGGATGCTCAGCCTCACTTGCATATATCTGCATTTTGAATGGGTCTTCCTGGGCTGGGAGGGTGGAGGGTGGAGGGCCTGACACTTACATGTCAAAGGACAGTAGCCTGCCCTCACACAAAGGACTGCCACACCCCCTACTGGGCCCCTGGCAGACTGGATTGAACTGAAAGGGGACCTTGTGCGCTTCTAAGCCACTCTTTGAAGACTCCCCCACTTCAATGGCACATTTGGGTATTTAAACAGGGCCTCTGCCCCTACCAACTCAGACCCTTCCTGGAGAAGAACCTGAACCAGAACCTGCAGCCTGCCAAGAACTGCCTGGCTGCCCAAAGGACTCACCTGACTGCTTTTCTGAAAGGGACTGCTGCCTTGCTGTTGCCCTGCTGCCTTGCGGCTCTCTGGCTGTGCTGAAGAAGTGCTTTTCAAGTGCTTGGATAGAGCTTGCCTCCTGTTCCCTGAAGTCTCAGGACCAGAAAGACTTCATTCCTGCAAGAACAACTCGCAAGGAGAAGATTGACGCAGCACCAGCGTATCGACTGGAAATTCAATGCACGGCCAACTGGATTGATGCAAAGCCAAGCCAGAACGATGCAGCCCGACTTCCTGAGAGGAATCGACGCAGCGCCTGCCACGCTGTAGAGATTTCCACGCAACACCCACCGGATTGACGAAGCCCTGTGACTTCATCCTGCTAGTGCCGGATTTCAATGCATCGTCCCCTGGGCGTCTGAAAACACCACAACCCCAAGAGGATCCAAGTCCACGGGCCGGAAATCGACGCAAACCCTTCCCTGCGTGAAAAATAAATGATGCATTGCCGTGTGCGGCCCGAGAAATCAACGCACACCTCCCTGTTTTCCTCACATCTCCTCTGCGGTGCCTTGTGGAGATTTTGAACGCAAACCAGGTACTTTGTGCTTCCAAGAGACTTTTGTTGCTTTTAAGAGACTAAAGACACTTTATATCATTATTACAGTGATATTTCAACATATACTTATTGCATCTTGATCATTTTGACCTGCATCTTACCAGATAAAAATTATATATTTTTCTAAACACTGTGTGGTGTATTTCTGTGGTGTTCTATTGTGTTGTTGCATGATTTATTGCACAAATACTTTACACATTGCCTTCTAAGTTAAGCCTGACTGCTCAGTTCCAAGCTACCAGAGAGTGGGCACAGGATAATTTGGATTGTGTGTGACTTACCCTGACTAGAGTGAGGGTCCTTGCTTGTACAGGGGGGGTAACCTGCCCTAACACTATGTATCAAGGTATGCAAAGTTTTTAAAGCTTTAAGTTTGAAATAATGCATGTTAGTTCTGATCTTGATAGTTGCCTTCCTACGTCATTGTTATTTTTTTACTTGAGTAGTTTGTCATACCCACCGCCTTTTTCTTGATACTGCTTACTAGTCTGATTCAAGTGTGTGAATCTAGGGAAGATACAATACTTGAGACAAAACAATTTACTTACCTGTACATTGTGGTTCTCCAGATCTGATATCTTTCATAGATCCACATTCATCCCTCCCTCCTCCCTATTAGAGCTCACCACTCAAGTTACCTCTTACATTCTTTTTATGTATGCTCTTGGTTGAAATCTGAGCCATGGGGGTCCTGAAGGGGAAGAGTGCTTCAGAGTCTCTGTTCTGATTGGTAGACGTTTGGTTCTAATAAAACACAGTGAGTTGGTTACCAATGTCACTTGGCTTTTCTATGGCTTTCAATGCTTATGTGTATACCACTGCTTGTTATTATTACAGAGGGACTACCACAATTATGACAGGAAAGATTCAAGCTTGCAAATCTATGAAAGATATCAATACTCGAGAACAAGAGTCTACAGGTAAGTAACTTGTTTTTACTTGCACATATGTAATGGTGCTCAACTTTTCTTCGGCCAGCTAAGTGCAACATTTTTCGATTGTTACAGAAATATTCCATAAGATAGGTGAATTTGGATTCTGGACAGGGTCAAAGGTACCTAATACAAAATTCCCGGGATCCTGAAGGTGAAAATTACAGCTAGCTATTATTTCATTCTTATTTTCAGCTGTCCATAACCCTGTATGTATAAATGTAGATTTCTCTGACTGCCGGCAAGGCTGGGAAGGAGGTGTTTAGGGTAACACCATAGTATGACCGGTATCATTCCTGTTATATCAAAGAAAAGCTATACTACCCAGCCCCATGCTGCCACAGCCAAAATTGTGCCAAGGGCAAGCCCGTCAGCACCTGCACTGTGCCCAAGCCAGGAGCCCTGGTTCTCTTGCCACACACTGCCTCCAAGCCCTGGACCCCAGACTCTGCAACAATAACTTCTCTTGCACTTCTCCATGATCAACAGTAGGACCTTTTACCTGCTGAAGCTGTCTCTTTTCCTGCAACACTGGAGCACCCCATGCACAACAACCACCACCATGCCAACTGTGACTTCATCGGAACAACTCCACTACCTCCTGCTCATTGCAGGATAACTCTGCAAGCACACTATTGAGATCTGGGACACCCATCACCTCCGATTTCTTTCTGACTGACCTGGCTCAACCTTGCATTTGCTCCAGCCATCACCTCAACAACTCCAGATGGCTGCAGGATAGCACACCGGGACTGCATCAACAAAGACTGAGGTGAAATTGCCATCCTCCACAGAGCAAACCATCCACTGCTGCAGACGACACCGCCTGACCATGGAACACCTCAGTTTTCAACTCCAAATCAACAGCACAACCACCACCAGAGGCACCTTCGCCTGCAGACCTCCAGGACCACACCCCAGTTTCTGCAACTCATCCCTGAATTAATTGCCCTACCAGCCATCCGCTCCGAACACTACGTTTTCCCTTCAACACCAACCCCGCCAACCTTCTCGAAAGCATGAACAACATCAGCCTCACCCAACTAGTCACTGTCCCACACACTATGCACACAAGCTCGACCCCATCTTAATGGCCAGTGACAGTCCGATACAGCCAGGTTACCGAGCCCACCTGGACAGATCCACTTCACCATCACAGGATCTCCTCGTACAGCAACCAAGCTTTCCAGCACCTCACACCGTAGCTGCAACAAAGTATCAGGGGCCAGTGGACCGACACCCCAGACACTACAACCAAACCAGAACAGGCTGTCAAAAACGTCTCTGCCAGAATTACTGATTGCACTGACAATCGCCTCCGTCAAGCCCACCAAACTCAAGAGGTCATCTAAACAGGTCAATTGGTACACCACAGAACTGAGAACCGCAAAACGCAACTGAAAAATGACTAGAAAGGAAATGGCGCCCCAGCAAGGAGCCCAGAGACTGAGCCACCCTCAAGTTGTTCCTCAACTAATATCACAAACTACTGAAAGAAACAAAGAGCTCCCTGGCTGAACTCATCAAAGCCACCTCTAACCACAGTAAAAATCTCTTCAACATCATCAGAGTTCTCCAACCCCTCAGCCACCAAAAACATCATCACCCCTTTGCAGGAACTCTGTGACACCACCAGAACATCTCCACCATCTACAAAAACTTCAAATCCCAACCCACTGCCACCAAAGGCCTCCGCTTTCTCGCTGCAACGGAAGCAAACATTGATGCGAACTCCGACCACATGCTCACTACCAGAGACTAGCTCACCACACAAAACACCAGAGCTATCATGAACTCCGTCCACTTGGGTGCAACCATGGACCCTTGTTCCCCACCATTTTCAATCTCTGGAGCAGGATGATCAGCAGTGAGTTCACCACCATCCTCAACTCATCCATAACCTGGACCACCTTCTCCGAAGTATGGCAACGCACAGAAATCAAATCCCTTCTCAATCAACCTTCCGCTGATCCCAGCGGACTCAAGAACTGTCTCATCTCTCTGCTCCCCTTTCCCACCACAGTCCTCAAAAGCCATCAACTGCCAATTCACAGGACTCCTGGAGATGAATAATAATCTATAACCCTCTCAATCCAGATTCCACACCAGCCACATCACCGAAAACACCCTGACGACATCAAAACTCTCTTCGACCAGAGAGAAATGGGGACCCTGATCCTCCTCGACATCTCAGCAGCATTCAACACTGTATCCCATCACACCCTTATCAAGAGGCTTCATCATATCCAAATCCAAAGATGGATTGCATCCTTACTCACCAGCACCTTTCACCTCGGAACCCAAGAACATCAACTACAGCATCCCTCGCCCTGCAGCCTACACTGTTCAACATCTGCATGACCCTCTTGGCCAACATTGTCCTAAGCCAGGGAATGAACTTATCCTACGCAGATGACACCCCCAATCCTCTCACTATCGGAGGAGCCCATTACCACAAAGGCCAACTTCCGTAGGTGCATGATCAATAAGGCGAGTGAATGAATAACAACTGCCTAAAACTTCACCACTGACAAAATGGTAGTGCTGATCTTCGGAAACAACACCTTCCTGTGTAACGACTCCTGGTGGCCTACCGAAGTAGGACCAGAACCCACTCCGACACACCATGCTTGCAACCTGACCTGGCGGAGAGAGAGCATCATAGTCTCCTGGGGAATTGAAAGGACGGTCAATGTAGCTGTAGAATTTGCAGGGTATTTGCATGAGTAATAACATCTTTGGCTGACTGGTGTACTGTACACTTTGACAGCAATTTTTATAGGTGGAGCTGAAAGGCACCTTAACAGGTCGGCTACATAAGGGCCATTTTTGATTTGTGTTGCCCCTAACCACACCCTGTACCCACCACACTGATTCACCCACCCGTCCCCCTACTGAAACTGAAAAGGTGCTGTTGCTTCCATAGCTGTCAATAGCAGGGAAGGAAAAATCATAAAACTGTAACAAGACCTGAGGATAACAAATGAATTGGGTGAGTTAGATACTGGATAAAGATTGGGTTTTGGAGATAAGTAAATGGACACTACTGAACAGTTAAAATGAACACTAGTTTGGGCAAGAAACTTTGGGGTTCTTCCCTAATATTGGAATTGTTTTTTAATTAAATTTATGAGTTCTCTTGGTGTCCAATGGGCATGGACCATCACTAAGTCACCATTAGAATTGGGTAATAGCTTTAGTGGAGCCTGGAGAATAGCCTGTCTTGGATCACATTTCAGCAAGTGTAAGCAGCAACTGGAGACAAAACGTGTCATTGAGACCTTTAAACCATCTCTTCACTAGGAGCTGGGGACTTTGGAATGCACCCTATGTGCTTGTACTAGTCCTGGAGTCCTCTAGTTTGTAGGATGGAGGGGGGTATTGGTGTACTCTTTTGGGGCGATGAGGTTCTCTTAGTGTGTGTAGAGGTGAAGAGAATGGATGGAAGAGAAGGATATAACCACATGAGGACATTTGCACTGTCTTCAGTGGTCTCTTCATGGTAATGGTTTCTTTAAACTGTGGATACATTGAGTCCCTAGGACTAACCATCAAATCTGTCATTTTTTTTCTGTGACCTTGTGATCAGTCAAGTCTTTGTTGCATTATTTTTTTTTAAATTCCTACACTTGTTCCTTTAATTTTTACAGGGAGTCCTTAAGACTCCACACCCAAGACTTTTGGAGTATCTTAGATGTCTCATCATACCAGTCAAGATATGTATGTTATTGATCTTCTTACCACTCACTTTTACAAGCTTCCTAAACTTCCCATACATTTTAGCCAAATCAAGCATGCCTTCTGCCAGAAATCGGAGGGGTTGGTTTGTGTGTACCATTGGCATTAAATCAAATACTTGCATGTTCTGCACACATCATATACATATAATGTGTTGGGTCACATTTGATGGGGTGACACTCCTTGATCTTGAATCCCCCTCTCAGTAACTCAATTCATATCTGACATTTTCTAAATAAAAATACAAAAAGGGATATGATGTTTCTCTCAAAAGAGCAGTGCACAAAGTATCACTCTAGACTCGAGGCACAAACATGGTTCATTGTGGAAAGAGAAAGAAGAAAGAAAAGAAAAAATACTGGAACACATTGGGCACATACCATTATTCTACCTTGGATCATGATTTCATCAGGGCCCCTTGCGTTCGAGGAACTCATCTTTTGGAGAACTTTGGTTCTCCAAAAGAAGCTGAACTCTGAGGTCTTATCTGGCCAACGGGTGCATCTCAATTTATATCACATTCATATAATTTGATTGGGCATAGGCTGCAGTTTTTGCAGAGGGAAGCCAATCTGAGGAATGTGGGTGAATATTTTCCTCCAGATCAAAAGTATTGAGCAGGATGTTGGAAGATTAAGGCGGAACATTGGAGGGACCTTGCCTAGCATCCTCTTGCTGTTAATTGTTAGGTTAGAGGTCAGTATGGATGCTCAAAGTGCCTTCAGAAGCATCATATTCTTCCTCATCTAGGTCATGCCCTTCAGACTCAACTGAGTATGCTTCTTCCTTATCCTCAAATGTGTTGATGGGCAAAGAGTCTAGATGAACCTTAGACGGGTTCCTTTCTGGAGGATGACCACCTTTCCCCAGGGTAAAAGCCTTCTTCATGGATTGGTCTGTCCCCTTTGAACACAAATTATTCTGCTCATTCTGGTTTGAGATCATTGGTGGTTTTAGGATTGCCATACAACATATTCACAATGGCAACAAATATGGCAGTCTAAAAAACAGTGCAATGCTATTTAGACCACCTGAGGGGCAATCAGATCAAATGAAATTCGTGTCCACGGCAAAAATCTGCACCTCACCAATCCTTACTTAAACTTGCACAGTCAATACTACAATGCAAAAATAAGGAAATGTCTACTTATCCGGTTGTTTTGAGCAGCTAAAAAGAGGATGTGTTAAATGTAACACTGGACTATGATGGAGGAACTCCCATCTTGGGAGTTGTATGTTTTTCCTCTAAGAACAGTGTGTTTCGTTCTTCTTTGTGTTTACGTTTCTTGCAGTTGTTTAATAGCTGCTGTTTGAATAAAGCAAGAAGGAAAATCCAGTCCTGCCATGGATCAGGGGGTATGTTCTAGCAAACAAAAATGGTTCTAATGTAAGGCTACCAACCACTCCAATGCTAGAGATAGATAGTTTGGAGCCGAGTGACTCCCATATATTTTATCTCCAGAGTGACCTGTGCCCTGAGGTAGTGGTCAAAGATTAATTGAAAAGAATGTTGCATTGTTAAAATGAGATGTTATTCTCTCCCCACCATTAGTGTAAGGAAATGTATTCTTCCGAAGCCAACTTCCACAGAAGAAGGTGGCCCTTTGCTTGTGCGTAGCACAGGCCCCCATGGTCCCTGCGGAGCTGAGGGCACCAAAACCCTTCAGAGGGGCCCCTTTCAACCCATAGCCAATAAATATTTGTGTGGTATGGGAACCTCAGCTGTCACTCATTCTGCCGTGGGGGGGGGGGGTGTTATTAGACACGGGCACTTTGACATCACAGCTCCATTCTGAAATTCCAGAACAATGAAAGTGAAGGAACTGCACAATATGCATGGTTTTAGCTTCTGAAATACTTGGTCTAGGGGTAGAAGCAAACAATCCTAGATTGTGTCCTTTTGAAACTAATGTTTGTGCAGTAGCTTGAGTGACTCAGACTGTGGAGCAGATTCTTCTTTTGTAGAAGTAATAAAGTTAAGCGCAATAGAGTAGATATAATAGTAAACAAAGTGTACTGGGTTTTTGGAAGACGCTTACTACTCACTCATCCAAGGCCCCTTATCAAATCATTTGCATTAGGATTTATATCAGTATATGTGACATCATAAAGGGATCATTGTGAGTTACTTATCTTTTTAAATGATTGCTAATAGGCTATTTGTTACCATTTTCTTGCAGGTGCATCCTGGAGACATCTGCTTTTAAAAAGAAGCCTTTTTGTGTGCCACAAAATGGAATCTATCCGAATGTGGTTGGCCCAGAAACTTTGGTTTTTCAAAAGCAGGGTTTTGGGCTTATCTGACACAGAGCCACCTCCGTTATCCAAGTGGTCTTCAGAATCTCCTTTTCGCACGTGGAACATATACTCCAAGGCCTTTCTTGCTGTATCCATTCTCCTCTTTGTGGCTTTTTTTGTGCTAACGAGGTACAGAAGAAAGGTGATCTACTCAAAGCAACTGGTGAGGAGAAGACCCGCTCCAAGATCAGAGTGTGCGCCTGCTGGTCAGCTGCTGCATACGTGGTTGGAAGGATTTGCCTTGTTTTTGGTGTTTTGCATGATGCTGACTCTACCCTGGGAATGGGTGCGCTTGTACCAGATAGAAGTGGCAAAAAAGATGGCAGTCCTTTCTGAGGTAAGGTCTGACTTAACAGCACAGCTGTTTCTAAGACTTGTTATTACCAATTCTTTCAAATGAGAAGTGCTTCCACTGGAATTCATGACGGTCCTTTATTGCCTATATGCGTTAAATTCAGAAAGCAATAATTTTCAGGTACTTTTTTCACAGCATTGTCAAAGATAATAGGGCAGGTGTGGTAACAATGCTCCTGCATTGAATTGTACTGGAATGTGATGGCATTGAAGCCAAGTGTACCATTGGTGACTTGGCACTGCAATATTGCAGGAATGTTGAAACTGAGCTTAGGAACAGGCAAGCACTGGGCGAGAAGTGCTACAGATGGTTTTCCACATGTATTTTGTACATAGTAGTGGAGTGAAACAAAGTTGGCCTCAAAGAGCACTACAGTTGGCGCTGCTGCATTATTTAAATGTAGCAGCGGAGCGAGACTAACAGCAAGCGTGCTACCCTTGCGTGTGTTTGTGTGCGTTACTTTACCTACCTATCAGCCAAGAACGATGCAGGAGTTGTCTTCATTGTGTGGCTTCTTCGAAGCAGCAGTGGAGTTTGGTCACCCAGGAAGTCGAGGAACACAGTGGCGTCTCTAAGCACAACAGTAAGAAGTGCCAAAATCACCATAAAAAGTATGCACGGTCATGTCGGGTCGCCATCTTGAAGTACTGATTAGCTTAGATCCCCTTCTTTTCCTCTTGCGCCGATAGGCACCCCAAGTATGCCTGTTAACCTGCAAATTCCCATCTGTTGGCATCGGCGACAGGCACACCCACGGTAAGCACCCTGTCGGGATCTGTAGTAACGTGTGCGATTAAGGTGAATTTCAGGAACTGCAGCCTACAGTCAGGGTATGTCGTTCATAAGTATGGCAATAGATATGCCTAATTGATAAAGCCTGTCGACATTTGCAGTGATAGGAACACCAAAATTAACTTTTGAGGACATAACCCATGTCCTCTTCCAATGACCTGCATACCATAAACAGAGAGTTCGTTGGATTATTCCTTTGTGTAGGAAAATGGGTTTTAAGAACTACCCACTGGCTTTGAGAATTCTTAAATCTGATCCATCTGTTTTAGTGGCTTGTTGTCTGGCAAAATATTTAGATTCTATTTGGCACTGTAGACTGAACACGCTTAAAAAAAATAGAGGAAAACAACAATAGACTTGGGGAGTGGCTATTGATGAATCCATTTGTGAATTTTAATGTATGCACTTATCACTTTTCATTGTCTAATGTATTTTTATGCTTAGATACTTTTATATTTTTAAATAGAAATGTTCTATTTTATGTGAAATGTCTGGTTAGGCTTGTATTTGATTTTTGATACCGATCATGCAAAATCTTGCATTTTTACACACTCCTATAATACGGTATGAATTTTCAGAGGGAAAATCCTTACGCTTAATATTTTTTATGCAGTTCAACTTTTTATGTCTGAAACCTTTTATACACAGCTTTTTGTCTTGTAAAACTATTAAACTGTGAATTGTGGTGTGCTTTTATGGTATTTATTTTTACCGAAATAAAGCTAACGAACAAACTTTTGAGGAACATGTGCCTATATCCTGGTTGATGTGGTTTGTGTAAACGGCCGGGAAAAACTGTTGATTTATGCCCACGACGACGAGCAGGCCTTGAACATTTGACTCACTAGTGTGACATTAACAACTATACTTTTTGCTTAGAATGTTACGTGTTGGCTTGGTACAGTAGCAATATTTTATTAGTTAAATTGGTAAGCTTGGCAATTTTTACATAGAGTAGACTGTAACTAGTGTAATTCTCTTATATTATAATTGTTTTAGAAGCAAAGAGTCAGTATACCGTGGTATAACCAGGGGCAGAGTGCTTTGCACGCTCAACCCTAAAAACCCAGCTCCGACGTGTTTGCTCCGATTTGCAAAGTATGGATCCTTCACATTATGGATATGGGAGCTTCAGGCCCTTCCCTATTATCTAGTGGGCCACTGGGTCACAGGCAAAGACTGACAAGTAGAGGAGCTGATTTATTGTCCTCCAGTGTTACTGGAACTTTCTCTGTGATATTCACCAAGGTTGCTTCAGTGTCTGTAACAAGTCTGAATCTGGATTGATGGTGCTGTGGAATTATTCTTCTAATTGCAGATTCGTTATATATACATATACCTGCAGATTCCTCACCTTTTAAATATTCCCATGTGCCAGTCTGGATTCGGAAATTGTACAATAGTTCTCTTGTGTCAGTAGGCGGCACTCCCTCTTGGTGTCAGCTGCAGCCCAGATGTAACATCATTGGAGCCATATAGCACCACCCAGCACCCTGACATCAGCTCCCTTTTTCTGCCATCACGGACTCTCAGCCAGAGCTGCTCTCCATGATGATGTTTTTTCAAAGTTCTCTTATTGTCTTTCTTTTTGCAGTGCCTCAGGTATGTCTCCCTTTAAGAAGTCTGGGTTTAAGCCCTGCTGATCCTGCCATGGACAAATGGCCATCTCCAACCACCACAAGATCTGCTTGTGTTGAAGCATGCCTCCTAGTTGTATGGAAAATGAACCTTCATGTACATGATCTGGAGGCAAAACTGTTTATGGTGTGCCTATGCAACATACGCAGTGATTAGTTTACAGTCAGTCTTGATGAAGAATAATAGAAGGGACAAAAAGAGAAGGAGGTGGGATGCCTCAAAACCCATACGTTGCTCTTGAGGTTGGTCCCCTTGACAGTCTCCACCAGTGGAATCTTCCTCTGAGCCAAAGTTGGTTAACATTACTCTACCACAAGATTTTTGGCTCACAATGCCAACTCTGGACCCTACGCAGCTGGCTCACGCATCACCTTCTCCTCCAGCACTAGCCCATTTGCTGCTGTTCCGGGCTACAGTGCCTTCTCCAGCTTTTCCAGAATTCCCGGTTCTTGGACCTCTTTGGGGCTTCCTAGTGCTGAACCAAAGCACGGCCTGAATGCCATAATGGCACTTTTCAGGAAGGTAGCAGCTCCTTCTAATGCTTCTGAGGGCACAGTGGTTTAATTGGGGGACCTGATTGGGTTGCCACCAGTAGATTTACCCTCTACGCCATTCCACCCTAAAGGGCATCCACAAGGCACACTGCTGACACCTGCTGGAGCTGCACAGGTGTCGGAGGCCATGGCTGTGGTTTTTCCAGTTGGTCCTTAGGAACAAGTCTCGAACACTAAGGAGATCCTGGTGAGATCTTGGAGGAAAGTACAGAGATTGGGTGAAGAAGCCATGTACAGGCATGAGAACCAACTTGGGCATAACACAAGACAGCAGTACTGGCAGACATATTTGGGTCCCTCTCAAACCAGATTCAGACACTAGATATTGGGCAAGACATTGATGACAACAGTCAATATGTGCCTCCTGTACACTAGAACCTGGCCTATTACTGACTTCTTCAAAGCACCAGTGGGCTTGACACCTCTCTGGAATGGAGATGTAGTGTCTGTTGGGCCGGGACCTTCAAAGTTAGCCACTTTCTGTGCACTATTGAGAAAAGCAGTATATGTGCTTGAATTACCACTCCCAACAGCAGAGGCTAAGTCAAACATCTTACATGGAAACCACAGCCTCCTTCAGTGGCATGTGGGCTGCTGCTGCCTTTGCTTGAAGAGATCAAGGTGGCTTGGGCCAAGTCCGTTTCTGCCACTGCCATGAATAGGTTGACCTTTGACTTGAGAGGCCTGTTCAATATGGTCTGGATTTCTTGCCTCTGCACCCTTCATGGAATGCTTGGTAGTACAACTCTTGTCTTGCTCTAAGCAAAATCAGTGACTTTCCTCACTCCACCTCCAAACAAGGCATCCAAGAAGGTAGAGACAACGGTGAACAAGGTATTTTCAGTGGGAAGTATGGCCTTGCATTTAATGAATGCCACATGCCTCCTGGCAAAATACATCCATTCTTTGACTGAAATAGCAAGCATGGTGGTGGCAAGTCTGTCTGACTATTTAAAAGAATACTCCGAAGATATGGTCAGGAGTGGCCCAGATGCTCCCCACAGATAATTAGGGCAGGCATGAACTTGGTGGACTCCATGTTCACTGCAGTGTGATCTTCAATGGCCTTAAGTCATGCATGGTTGAGGCCCATAAGCTACTCTGGGGTTATGCAGGTAGGCCTCACAGATGTGCTGTTTTCATTGTATTGGAGATGAGCCGATTCAGACCCATAAAGGTTCAGAGTTGACAGAGCAACTGCTCAATCCTTGGGGTTAGCGCCCCCACCCCAGGACTTCCACAAGCAATATCAGAAGACTCTGGGATACCTCAAGGGGTTTAGTTTTCAAGTACAACAATCCTCCAGTCTAACCAATTCCTCAGGTAGTCTAGAGGTGGTATGAAAGCAAAAGATAGACTCAGCAACCTCTGTCCTCTTCTTTTTCCTCCCCAATGCTACCTCGAAAGCTGCTTTAGTTCCTAGTTAAGGAAAGGGAACACAAGCAGCCACTTGGAGGAAAATGGTGATCCCTTCTGCAAGCCTTGAAGTTCATTATGATGTGCCAGTGGGTTTTACAGATTATAGGAAGGTGTTTCATTCTTCCTCCCCAAAAGACTTCTCAGATTCCCCCTCGTTTATCCTCCCATTCAGAGGGACACATCTGGATTCTCCAGAAGGAGCTGGTGGTTCTTCTTCAGAAAGGGGTGGTGGGTTTGGTCTTAGAGCAGGGTATTGCGCAGGAGTGCTACTCTCTGTTCTTCCTGTTTCCAAATATGGATGGCAGTCTGCGGCGGATCCTGGACCTCAGGATCTTGAGCTTTTACCTGCAATTAAAGAAATTCAAGATCTAGTCCCTGGCTATGTTGCTTCTGTTGGGTGAAGCAGAAGACTGGATGTGTCCCTTGACTTGCATGCTGTGTATTTCCCCATATAATCTTGCAATTATCCAGGAGGTACCTTTCATTTGTGATAGGCTCCACAATTTACCACTTCACATCCTCATTTTTTGTCTAAAATCTGAACATGGGGTTTTTACCAAGGTGATGGTGATGGTTGTGGCATATTTATGCGGATCGGGAATCTTTGTTTTTGTGTCTGGACAATCAGCTGCTAAGGGCAAGCTTGTCACAGCTGGTGTCGGACTACTAAAAAGCCACAGCGCCCCTGCTGTTCAACTTGAGATTTTCCTTCAGCCTCCCCAAGTAACACCTAAAGTCCTCTTGGCATCTTCTGTTTATAGGTGCAGTACTGGACAGAACATCTTTATTGACTTTTCGCCTCCCCAGAGCAATCGGGACATGCAGGATATGATTCTGGTGTTTGGAAAGGAGCTTAAGTTCCAGTTGTGACAGTTATTCCCTGCTAGGTATGCTGACTTCCTGCATCCTGTTGGTCACACGTTCACACTGGCGCATGAAGCCTCTTTAGTGGTGCCTAAGCATGCTGTTGTTCAAACACCAGGGGTAATCTATCAGAATTTCCCTAGACAATTCGGCAGACCTCCTCTGATGGTCAGTAGTGGAGAACTTGATAAAAAGGAAGCACATCTACCCACCACCAGCAGTGGCCGCAGAAATGATGGACAAATCTACTTTAGGGTGGGATGCTGACTCTCGACGAACTAGAGATATGAGGCTGCTGGTCTTCAGAAGAGCAGATATTACACATCAGCTTGCTTAAGCTGTGGTCTATTTGCCTGGCCCCAAAAACATTCTTGTCCTCTCCTTTTGGTTGATCTGTTCAGATCTTGACATACTACACGATAGCGATGTAATCTTATCTCTTCTAGGAAGCACTAAGTCTCTGGCCCTTGGCACAGATGCAAAACATCTGGCTGGTCACCAACCATCCAGGAGGCTTCCTGAACATGAAAGCTTACTTCCTGTGTCAAAGCAATCTTGCTGACCACAAGTGGCATCTCCATCTGGCATTAGTCGTAAACATTTTCACCCTGTGTGGCACTTCTTAAGTGGACCTCTTCACCACTCCTGAGAATGTACTGCACGCAGTTCTTTGCCTTGCAGTTTCAATTACAGGGAGCCTTGAGGAATAGGATTAGATTGGGATGGAAATGTGCTGGTTTACTATGCATTTCCCCTGATTATGCTTAATTTGACTGTTGAGGAAGCAGTGCCGAGACTTGGGCCCAAGTCATTCCGAGTGTCCTATGCTGGCCTAGGTGGGTGCAGACCATCTGTGACTCTTCTTGTGCTCCCTATCAGAGTATCTCTTTTGACTGACTACCTCTCCCAATAGGAGAGACTGGTTCTGTACCACAAGCTTCAAAGTCTTCATGTTCATACCCGGAGTGGAACAGACGCAGATGAGCTCCTTTCAAATGCCATTGCAGGGAGAGGATGTGGCGTAACGGCCTGAGCTGCCAATTTGAAAGCTGCGAGAACTAGGTTTGCGTCTCAGTTTCTGCATCTGGCTGAACATCCTGTGATTCTGGGCAAATCACTTAATCTCCCTGTGCCTGCAATTCAGCGCCTTGACATCCTCACAGGTGACTTGTCGCGCTTTACAAATGCTGGATTTTACTGCTGCTTCATGAACTTGGTATGCGCTGTTAGGTGGAACCACTTTGTTGTCTGATGCACAGATGAGGGGTGCCGGGGGGGATCATTTCAAAGCATTTATTTCTGATGTATGCTTTTCTCTGCCTTTGACCCAGCAAGATTGTGTGGTGGGTCAAGTAAAAGGTATATTAAAAATCTGTTAGCTTTTATTTGTTTTCCTGGTTCACTTGGTCAAGGTGGGTTAGCCTTTGCTTCAAAATCGTTTGTACTCTTGCTAAAAAGGAGCAACCAGAGGATTTTGCACTCTTTCCACCAGAGTAAAAGTGTTGACATTGGACTAGACAGGGGAGTTTCTGTGACCGGCATTTGTCACTCTGAAACATATAGCTTCCCTTCCCACATTCGAAAAACATTATTACTTGGATTTATAAGTGAGTCGAGATGGCTATTTTGCTCTTTACTTTCTATGGGATTGCCTCTTCTGACATTCTTTCAGGCCCACCACCCAGGAGGATAAATTGAGTGATCTCACCCCCAAGGCTAGCCAGATGAACGCCTCCTTAAGGGAATTAGTCTCCAGAGTGGAGGTGCTGGAGCATAGGGTGGAAGATGCAGAGGGGGTGCCCTAGGAGAAACAGCATTTGAGTGGTTGACCTTCCAGAGGGAGCAGAGGGGGATGATGCAGTTTCCTATGTAGAGAAATGGGTTCGTGAGCTGGTCCTAGTGGAAATGCTCACGCAATTCTTCTCAGTTGAGCGAGCCCATTGCGTTCCGACAAAACCCCGCTGCCGGGTGCGGACCCAGGACCATTCTTGTTTCGAGTCCTACACTTTGCTGACAGACGCTATACTACGAGTGGTAAGGTCACTCCCGGCTCTCCAAGTAGACAATGCTAAAGTAATTCTGTTCCCAGACTATACCATCACTGTCAAAAAACGAAGGGGCTCCTTCTTATCCATAAAATGTAAATTGTGAACACTTGGACTGACATTCCCCCTCCTTTTCCCTGCCAAGCTGTGAGTTATAGCCCAGGGGAAGGTGTCTTTTTTGACACACCAGAGTCCACGTGGGAGTGGCTGGAGTCGCCTGGAATGGTCAAGTAGCAGGAGCTGGTGCCTATTATGAAGGAACAATGGAATCTGGGCCTTACAGCTGTCGGAACTAACAATGGCATGAAATGTCCCCCGGGCGGCTGGGCCTTCCCCGGACTTGGAGCAGATCATCCAGGAACAGCACCGCAGACCGCTGCAGCTATATGAGAACCAACAATTACTTCAGATGCAAACAAAGAACTTAATGACTGATGCTGAACACAACTGTTTTGGTGGAACTCTGTCAGTGGCTCAATGACCCTCCCGAGCATAACGCCACAGACCGCTGATGACCTGATGAGTCCGTCATAATTTAATGTGCTTGTTATTCAAACGTGTTGCTGTTTCTGCTGAAAGTTGTTTGATAGGGCGCCACAGAATGGACTTTGGGGTGGCTGTGGGCTGCGCTGTGCTGAACGCCCAGTCTGTCTGCATGTGCGGTGTACTGGGGCATTGCAGTGGAGATACTGGTTGAGATAAACCTCCACCACTTACCCATTTGTCTGTGGGTACCTTTCTTTCCCACCGCAGTTGCGCCAGCAGGCGAGTTTGATGGTTTGGACAGATACCTGTTGTCCCTTTGTTCTGTTGGTATTCCTTTGTTATGTTTTAGTGGCTGTTGTGTGTTGGATGCCACGCTTGTTAGTTAATGGCTGGAGTCCGGATCCCTGTTGCACCCCTGCCCCTGATGACTTGCCGACGTATTAAATAATATTTGCCACCTTAGAGAAAGGCGAACTTGGATTTTCTTCCAGCCACCCATCTATGAACCCAGTTAACATCCTCCGCTGGAATGTGAGGGGTATACATACACTGGCACACAGGTACTCCATCTACTCATATCTTAGGAGACACATGATACACATAGCACTCTTGCAAGAAACGCACCTCATGCAGGGAGAATGCACGAGACTACAGCAGCGCTGGCGGGGACAACTATTTTTGACTAAACATTCCGCATACGCCAGAAGGGCTCTATTTTGGGTTAGACCGGGTACCCCATTTGTGGCAGAGAATTGGGAGGCAGATGCTAGGGGGGGTCCGTATATGTTTGTGCAGGGGCCCTTAGACGGCCGCAATTTATTGCTGGGGTCGGTATACACGCCAAACACAGAACAGGTCCCCTTCCTCCATGATCTATCTGAAGTTCTCTCCCGCAGGAGTGGCCTTCCGTGGCTTGTGGGAGGAGACTTTAACAGTGTTTTAGACCCGGATCTTGATCGTTCTTTCCCACTGTTGCCCACTGCGCCTATGGCGACGGCAGCATACGTGCTGAGGGACTGGCTCTAGTGCTGGCGATTAGTAGACTTGTGGCGTCACCGCAGTGCTGAGGCAAGGGTCTACTAGTTTTCTTCACCTCTGCACCAACTACACGTGTGACTTGACAGAATGATTTGCTCAAGTCACCTATGTTCTGCGGTGCTACAGATGGATTACCTCGGACAAACTCACTCTGACCACAATCCACAGCTCCTACAAATTGGAGTGGGACACATCCTCACCTGCCAACCCCACCTGGTGGCTACATTCCGGAGATGCTGGAGGATGCACTCTTCGTGTAGTCACTTGGTACAGCCATCGTTGAATACTTTGACCAAAATGCAGGCAGTGCTTCATCTGGGCCTATTGAATGGGATGTGTTCAAGGCCTACCTACGAGGTCACAGCCTGAGCACACAATGGAGCATGCATAAGTCCATAACACCTGACTTAACCCGGGTGGAGAACGCTTTGATGCAACATGAAAAAAACGCTATCCAAAACTCAGTAGTTGCGCACACCTTAGCTGCTTAAAGGGCAGAGCATCTACCCTTGGTGGAGAGATTGTGCTGTCTGAACTATGCTGCTCATTTGGCCCGTATGCACGTGGCAGCCAACAAATCGGGCAGTTTATTAATTTGGCTAATCTGACGGGACCAGAAGGGCACTCCCTTTATAGAGCTGCGGTCGGCGACATGCTCTGCACTCAGGGGGGAATTCATGACGAACTGACACACTACTACACAACTCTGTACCACTCGAGAACACAGGCGAGTCCCGAGGCCCTCATGGAATTCCTTCGTCGCTTCCACCGCCCCACCTCGCAGAAGAGCAGCGGAAGGAGCTGGATGAACCATTAGCCTTAGCAGAAATACAGGGCTGCGTGCCTTGGCTACCAACAAAACCCCAGGCCCTGATGGCCGCCCATCAGAGTTCTGTTAAACATATTCCACTATCGTTGCACCTCGCTTGTTATGGCTGTACGAAGAAACACTGTTGGTGGCATCACTGACGGCATCCGAACGGGAGGCATTGTTGATATCCCCTTCCTAAGCCCGGTAAAAACCCAGCAGAGTAGGGATCGTATAGTCCCCTGGCGATGCTGAACACAGAGTAGGCAGGGGGACTCGGCAGGGCAGCCCTCTCTCGCCATTGCTCTTCTCCCTGGTGATAGAACCACTGGAAGCAGAATTGTGCCGGCTGGAGGAGGCCTGGAGTATTCCGCTGGGAGATGGTGGACATGTTGTGTTCCTCTACGCAGACAATCTTCTGTATTTTAAAGTCGTCTCTTGTATCCCTGAGGAGTTTGCAGCTATACGTTTTGCTGCACTGTCAGGATTACAGGTCAACTGGACAAAGTCCTGCCTCTTTCCTTTCAACCCTGACTGGCCAGATCCCAGCCTAGTTTTATTGAGGGTCCTAATTTCCTGGCAGCCCAGGCCAATTCGATACTTGGGCGTTAATGTCTATCACATGATGGAGGATATATATGATGGAAATCTTAAAAGGGCAGTAACATCTATCCGTGCCTACATTACTTTCTGGCAAACGCTGCAGCTATACGTGATGGGCGTGTAAAGCTCCCACAGATGGTTGTGTGCCCCCCGTAATGCTTTATTACTTCTCCAACTTACCCCTGCAGATCCTGACTAGGTTCTTTAGGGAGCTGGAGTCCAGGGTTAGAGAGTTTATCTGAAATAAAAGCTGCCACAGAGTGGGACTGACTAAAATGTACTTGCCTGTTATGCTTCACTAATGACCGAGCTGACACACTCGTGCACTGAAAAAAATCTCTGGAATGGGCTTCTTAGTCCAAAGAAGACTTTTATTATTTCACTACGCAAGGTTCATAAAAGGATATTAGCATGCTAAAAGCACACGTTTCAAAAATGCCACAGCAATGAAATTAAAATAATGTACAAATGATTCTCCACTGCAATATACACAGCAAATAGATGTATCTATATTATAATGCAAAGCAAATAATGAATTAAAAAATATGCATCACCATGAGAAAAAGGCATCACTGCTTCATCTCCCTACTATTCAGCATCAGATCGCCAGAACCCAGAATCGATTGAGGAGAGAGAGAGATCAATTGTCCTCATGGGAAGGATGGCACACGCCAGCGTCCTGGATGTGCCTGAGATCTGCAAACACTCTCTGTCCCCAGTCCATCTGGTCTCGGCCTCCTATACTTTGAACAAACAAGAGGAATATTTTAGAACCTCCCTCTCCATGCAGAAGTTTATTTATTCAAAAAATGCTGATTGCTTTAGGCCTGCTTTGAAAATAACACGTCGGGACTTGGCCACAATTCCAAGGTGCCACTCCAAAACAAGACCGTCCTTGCCGTCTGAGTACATTCTTATCAGCCTAAGCCATTGGTGGGGAAAAACCACAAAGAATAAAAACATGAGCACAGTACAACGTGGAAAACTACTTGCAGCTTTTAATGTGATAGCGGCTAGTGCTAAAATAAAGTAAATAGGCAAAATGAAACCCGTGGTACTAATGTGACAGTTTAGTGCTAGGCTAAGTGCAACATGGAGTCAGTGGTCAAAACTCACATATCATTACATTGCTGCTTTACAAGGGTGGCCTGGTGGTACCAAACATGGAACAGTACTATTTGGCCTCCCAGTTGCAATGAGCGACCAGGGGGCTTTCTGTACTCCAACTATCGGACACGGCAACATTGGCACCACCTTAGACGTTATCAGCGGTATCATACCTGTTCAACCAAGCGCTCGTCCTAAGACACCAGATTCGCTCCTAGTAAAGGTGGCGCACTATTGTTACTGCAGGAGCTTGCGCATTATGCATGCAGTTACTCCATACGCTCTGGCTCTCCTGGGCACTCTGTGTGCCACACAACATACAACTTTGATGGCGTTAGAGCCTTGGCACGCCGCAGGGTTCTATACATGGGGAGACTTATACACTGTGGGTGAGTTAACCCCATTTGCTACACTAGCAGAGGAGATGGGCCTGCCGCCTGGGTAGTTCTTATTGTATAACTCCCTAGTGACATCGCTGTCCTGGTGCTGGGAGACTTTCTGTTGAACTACCAATGCATCTCCTGGTGCAGTATATGCACATTTTGGGCAGGGTAAACATCTGGTGCGCTGGCTTTCAGAAGCACTGCAAACACACACAACTCACACCTGTGCCACCTTGCGAACTGCTTGGGAGGGCGACATGGCTAGATCCTGTACAGACAGAGTGGGAAGGTTCCATGAGATGCCACACCAACATCCCACGCAATGCACGGTTTCAATTGATCCAATTCTACATATTCCATAGGGCATATCTCACACCGGCAAAACTTAATCAGTATTTTAATCGCATGGACGCAACATGCCCCTGCTGCGCCTTGGAGGCAGCACAGCTAGTACACATGCTGTGGTCCTGTCCCTCATTATGTACTTACTGGAGAACTGTGTCGAAGCAGCTTTCGATCTGTATGGCTGACCATGTGGGAAGCATGTATCCTGGGCCTTTTCCCTAGAGCTAAGAAAAAACACATGGCATCCATGAGGTTCTTGGACCAAGGCCTCCTGACAGCTAAGCGTTTCATCACCAAGAGATGGAAGGCTGCAGAACCTCCTTCGATGGAAGCATGGAAAAGATCACTTATGGCATGGGCGAAGGCAGAAGGGGTGGCGCTGCGCAGAGAAGACCGCTTGGGACTGCATAAAATTCCCCGGCCCTTAGCTGGGATGCAATGCTGCTAGAGCTGCGGGAATCAGAAAGGGGCCCCAATGTGGATACAGTGAATGTGGACGCTGTGCGGATGGCAGAGCGTCCAGTTAGCTGCTTGTAGTGGCTTAATGTCGTCTCCTGTGGATGATGGGCTTAGCTTTTGCTCGCCCCACCGGAATTAGAGGAGTGCTTAGCAGAACAAACCAAGCGGAGACCTAGGGCCACGTGTTGATGTGCCCCGACTTGGTGACTGACATGGGATGGGGCTGGAGTGTGGGGGAGGCGGCTGGTGTTTGGATTCCGGACAAAGTTACTGTTGTGTTATTTAGTTGTGTACGCAAAATATGCTGAATCTTGTTTCCTTCAATGTATGATATACAACAACCACCTGCTTTGTAAATGTGTAAGATGCAATATGCCTTCCAAGCAGGTAAAACCTCGCAAGTTGCAGATGGAGGTAACTATACAGCCCTAACAGGTCTTTTCCTTGGTGCCACTTGTACATCTTAACCGCTCGTTGATGCAAATTTCCTTGCCATCTCACATGGTTGACGTGAGTAATATGCCATGGATGTTGCAATGTCTAGTCCTCCAATTACAATTGTTAAATGCGCTTTGTATATCTATCTCTCTGTATTAACAATGAATAAAAAGATTCAAGCAAAAAAATCATTGCTTCGTTAACTAGTTGTATAGAGAGACAGGTTTCTATTTTATACATCTATAAGTGTAAATGTAATGATGATGTAGTGAATGAAAAATGTCCTAGCTGTCATAACTGAAAGTTTCAGTTCTATTGATGCTTATCTTTCTTACCTTTTATTTCCCCAGAAGCTTTTACTCAATTAAGAAAAAAATCCCTTTCCCATGAGCACTTGGGAAAAAGTGAAACAACTGTCAACCAATCACAAATCACACAATAATTGACACAATAATAATACTTTATTTCAAATTAAGTCCTAACATCCCTAAAAGTCCTCTATCTGCCACTCTAGACAATTCTTCAGTCTTGGAGTCATTATTCCCTGTGTAAAGAGATAACATTTTCCCCAAATTTCTTGGTTTTGTATTGTGCATTCAGAATATCCAGCCGATCCAAACTTAATTAAATCAAGTACAAACTTGCAAACAGTATATTAAGGCAACAGCATGAATCAAAATTGAATTTGCACCTTGGAAATGTACTTGCCCCAATGCAGAATTCGTTTTCTTTACTTTTGTCACACCACATCCCTGGGAGGTCATAGTAGCTCCCAACATTCACGCAGGATAATCCTCTCCTCAGAGTCTCTAATAGAATTTTAACTTATTGGTACCATTGCTTGGAAATTTTTCATTTATGTCACGACCAGAGGCGAGGATTATGCTGGGTCACAGCTTTCTACCTACAGAGGGAGTCAGTTTGTGACTGGCTTGAAATAAAACCTCTTAATGGTAGAGTCTGAAGACTAGTGAACAGCATTGAGAATATCTTCCAGCCTGGCACCCAAAGTAAAAGCTGTAAAGTCCATGGTCCCTCTAGCCAAGTGGGCCCCAAAAGATCTTGCGTCTATGCCTGCCTATTGCATGAACCAGTGCATCCATCTAGCTATCATGGGCGAAGACAATACCTTATGAGGAATCCTGAGTGAGCTTAGCAGCTGCCTTTCCCCAGCAGGGTGCATATCCTCTATCTTATACTCTTATTCCATAGTACATCTTACCACACACAGTTTTGGCACATCAGGAAAAGCGGGATACAGCACCATCCTAGAGATGGTCTTGGTTCACCGTGAGAAATTAAAAATAATCCCTTCTGAGGATAAAAAAAAAACAAAAAAAAAACCACTACCTGTAATGTACAAGCCTGGTACATCTGAGGACGAATGCAAGAGATTAGACATACCAGCATTGCTAGTTTTCCTAATAATTCTTTACAGGAGAGATATTTGTTTTTTCTTCAGGCCATAAACGGGTCTAGGACCCTAGTGACTTTCCATAAAACGCAATAACAGGGTCCCGGAGGAAATACAGATATACTTCAAGAGTTTTTGTCCAAGGGATAGTCCTCCACTGGGCGACCTCCTCGGGGAGTATGACCTGTGGAAATGGCGACCCCAAAGGTCTTTAAGAACCTGTAAGCCAAACTTTCTTTTGCCAGCTCTGCCAAAAAATTCAGGATGTTGACAATACTTGTCTCCAAGGGATCCACATACCTTTGCACTCACCAACCGATCCATCTTGGCCAGGCTGATCTATAGCGTTTAACAGTACCACCCGCCCATGCTTTAGTTAGGAGCTGTTAAGCCTGTTGTGAAAGTCCTGAGACTTTCCATCATTCCTTGAGAGATACTGTAGAAGTGTTTGAAACAGGGGACGGGAGATTGGAAAATCCCAAGAAAGTTAATCAGATCTGGATACCAAACTTGCGGGGTCACTACTACCAAATTCACATTCTGCCTCCTCGCATGGGCAGAGAGAAGAGTGATCACTGAGATTTGGGGTAAGGCATATCCCCTGTTCCTTCATCCAGTCTTGAAGGAACACATCTGTCACTGCTTCCTTGGAAAAAGCCATCCCAGTTGATGGTCCAATGGTGACACAGAGGTCAGTCGAAAACGGTGCCCATTTGTGTAGGAGGGTGAGAAAGACCCTCTGGTCAAGTCTCCAGAGGCTGAAGTCCTTACTGTATTTAGAGTGCCATTCCACAACTTGATTGGATGATCCCAGAAGGTATTCAACTATGACCGCATCTGATTCGCCAGACAAAACTCCCAAATGGATTTTGCTGGGACCGAGAGTTACCTGGACCTCGTGCCTCCCAAGTGGTTGATGTATCGAACCACAGCCTTGTTGTCCATTGTGAGGGGCATGCAACATTGCACCTCGTCTTTTGTCCAGCACTGAACTGCAAAGGACCCCACCAGCAACTCTAAGCAGTTGATGTGTAACCGCTCTTCTTGAGCAAACCACTCTTCTCTAATGAAGAATTCTACCCCCATGTGCCCCAGCTGGTCCTGCTGGTATCTGGTTCTATGTCGAAGTATGGCTGAGAGCTGAAAATCGCTCTCCCATTCTAGGCTTTCATGTGGAATAACCACCATTCAATCTCCATTTTGGCTTCTTTAGAGGGCAGCCCCTGGCAAAGGTGGGACTCCGTGAAGCACTTTGTAATTGAATGGGCCTGGAAAAAATAGCCTGAACTGAAGATGAAAGTCCCACTAGGTGAACAATCATCACAGAGTTCCCTTCTCTGTAAACTGGCAGCCAAAGGGTTTGTGCTGCAGGGGGTTGGGCCTACTTGTCCCAAGGACAAAAAAGTTGTTGCCCTTGACCCCAAACAATATGTCCCGGGCGTCTGACGATAGGAATTCCACATCCCTGATGTTTTGGCTTTTGTTTCTTTGACAGTTGTTTCACATTTCCCCAAGTGTTTTTTCTTAATTGTGTAAGGCGCCTGGAGAAATAAAAGAAAAGAAATATCAGCATAGTCCTCGCGTACATTCCTGACAGATTTGGAGCAGAAAGACCAGACATCCTTGAAGTAGTACTATTGGATGATTTATGTTGAGAGTCAGTTGCTGGAGAAGAGGAAGGTAATGAGAAAGAAGGGAAGAAAGTAAGAGAATGTGAGAATACAGTAAAATAATGTGTTCCGGGGGCTTGAGGGAGATAGGAGACAGTACAGGATCTAACTGATTCAGCGGGAGTGGATGAGGATTAGGATTCTTACAAGAATAAGTCTAAAGTATTCCACATTTTCCTGAGAAATAGAAGTGACCTGTAGATTTATATTGTGAGGTGTTGGCGCTGTGTGTAAGCCACCTATGCTTGCCAGGTATGAAAGGAGTTTAAGTGATTTCCAACCTATCAGAATGACTTTCAGATCCGGATTTTGCAGTTCTCAATTTACTTTTGACAATCGCTATAAAAAAGACAAGCCTGGAGATGCTGCATGAGTGACCTAAAATGACTGTAGGGAAATTTAGGTTAAGATTATTTTAAAAACCTTTATTAAGTTGAAGTGCAGTTTGTTCCCAGAATGACGTGAGGAATTTACATTTGAAAACGTTTTCAAGGTCACCACGGTTTCCTTACAAGGCCAGCATTCATTGAGGTTTATCAGCTTTAATTTACAGCATGTGTGAAAGTAAAGTTGCATTTATATATTGAACTCTCCACCTTTTTGTCAGTTACTTCGAGGGCATTTAATAGTTGTCAATATAATACATTTACAGTTTAATATAGGGGGATGGTCCATATAGATCAGTGCATGTAGTGTAAAGAATGAACAGAGGTCACATTCAAGTAGAAGCTGGGAAGGTCCAGATGGGGAGCAGTAGAAAAACATTTTGTTCCTTGTGAGGGCAAGATAGGTTGTTTTATTATAATACCAACTGGGGAAATTTCATCCTCCATCAGTCGTGCTTAGGCATAATTTCTTTAAGGAGGTTTTTGCTCTTTTATGAGACCATAAAAAAATTGGATGTGATTTTATCTATGGTGTGAAAAAATGATTTAGATATGTCTCTTGGGAGCATGCTGGATAGGAGCTTAATTAATGGGGGTAGCCATCATCTTGTTGGTTTCCAGCCGTCCTAACCATGAAATGTTTTTGAGAGGACCTTGAAGAACAAATGTATTTAATTTTTTTGATGGTTTGTTGTTCATTATGAGCTATTGAGCTAGTCAGATTTCTATTAAGCCCAATGCCTAATTGTTTGATAAACTTAGGTTGCCAATGAAGACCAGTACCTGTAATTGAAGATGGGAGCCACAGAGGGTTCAGTGGTAACACTTCTGTTTTATCTTTATTTGAAGTATACTCTGAGACTTCAGAGAAGGACTGTATAATATTCATAATGGAGGGGAAGAGCCAAATCAATCTCTTCTGTGAATAAGAAGATATTGTCTGGATAAGCCAGTCTTGAAGCAACTGTTATGAAGCAAGAAACATTTGCTGTGCCAATTGTTGAGGAGGCAGATAAGAGGGTCAGTGGAAATAAGAAATTGAGGTGACTGTAAAGGGCAGGCTTGACAGCTGTCTTGTAGTAGGGGAAATATGTCAGATATCGAACCATTGATTTAATTGTAACTGAATCGCAAGCGCAAAGAAACACAGCCATTTTTATTAACGTGTCACCTAAATTACACCAGTTCAGAGAGAACTTCAAATATGGCCAAATTATTTTATTGAATGCTTTTTCAGAAAGTGAGTTAGACAAGGAGGCTCTTCCAATAATTTGACGATAGGTACTGATGCTATCACTTGCTAGCCAACCTGAAACAAAGCATGATTGGGTGTTATGTATGATTTTGCCAATGAAGGGGTTCAAGACATTTGACCAAGGACTTTGCATACGTTTTTGCTTCCATAGTTATGAGTGAAACTGGTCTGAAATTTTTGGAATCTAAATTATCTTTGCCTTCTTTGGGGATAATATGTGAGCGCTCGCTGCAGAACCAGACGATTAAGTACAGACTCAAGAGGGGAGGACCTCGATCAGAGATTTGTATAAGCCAATGGGCTGGGGCCTTTACTGGCAAGAAAACTTTTGATAGCATTGACTATATCAGATTTGTGTAAAGGCTGGTTTATTTGCACTCTAAAAGATTCTGAAATGGGGGTCTGGGAGATAGCATTTAAAAAAAAGTCACAAACTTGTCTTTAGAGGACGAGGGGTATATATAGATCGTCGTAAACATTTTTAAACACTTCATAATCTTACCCGTAGGGTCTTTAATACTAAGGATAATGGAGCTGTTCTTTTTTTAATTTCAGTTGTGCAGCTAGGGGTTTACTAGTTTTAAGATAATACTGTTTTTCCCTTCTGACCAAGAACCCAAAGATTAGCTCTTTTACTCTTTGGTACTGTGGAGTTTGGGTTCTTGAAGTTTCATTTCTTTTGAGAGAAGGTTCATACATTATTTAATCTTTGTTTCTGTGTGCCATGCGATTAATTGAATCCCCTTATTGTACATTTTAGACCATCCCGCAATGTAACCAGGAGTATACAGATGTGACGTTTTCTTATACAAATTTAACAGCTTGGCCTATTGATTTCAGGTCTCTAATGTCTTCATTGTTCATTTGCCATGATCTAATTTTAGTCCACAGGGGAAATTCTTAGACTAATTGTGACAGCAGCATGATCAGATATAGTAATGGATTTGACTGAAGAAGAGGTAGTCATGTGAAAGTGAAGGATCAACTAAAAACTAATGAAGCCTGGAGAAGCTTTGTTGAGGGGTAAGGAAGATGGGTATATCTCTTCCTTGTGGGTTATGT
This sequence comes from Pleurodeles waltl, assembly GCF_031143425.1. Lineage (NCBI taxonomy): Eukaryota > Metazoa > Chordata > Amphibia > Caudata > Salamandridae > Pleurodeles > Pleurodeles waltl. The sequence continues at coordinate 148,903,828 of NC_090446.1, forward strand.
AGCTGCCATACATCTTCAAGACATGAGGCAGAGCAGAGGATGCACATGGCTTTAAGGGATTTAGGGGTCTGAATTTGAATGCCGAGTCTCTGTCCAAAATTGGGTTAATTGGAAAATGAAAGTCTCCCCTGCATATAATGCACATTGATTGCGGCTGGGTTGCCAGTGTGGAAGTGAGGGTTAGCCAAAATTGCAGTCTGTCACCAATCGGAGCATAAATATTGCTCTTATAGATTTTGGCGTCTGTGCATTGAAGTTGCGTTATCAGGTAGTTACCTTCATTGTCTTGTTCGGAAGTAATGACAGATCTAGAGGTTAAAGTGATGAACACATTTTCTTTTTGTTTTCTTTTTTTTTTTTTTTAGAGACAGCTTCAGGGCAGGTCAGGTTGTTTACCTAGCCACCTCACATTGATAGAGCTTGTTTGAAGATATTTTTGGTTTCTTGCAGGAAAACAGTACGCTGATATTTTTTGTCACTTTACAGGGTCATTAAAGTCCTCCACGTTCAACAAGACTACTTTTATTGTGGCCATAAAACACATAATTGGGTGCCAGTCTCAATGATATGTGAAGATGCTGAAGAAATGTAGGGTGTGGTTGATTAGATCGTGGATAAAGTAAGATTGTACTGAAGAGGGCAGACACACAATTAATACCAGTAATCAAAGCAAAATAAAGGGAGGTGGAAAACAGCCATGAACAATTAAAAACAAAATATAAAAAAAAACCTTAAGCATTTGCAATGCAATAGGTTTCGCATTTTTTGAACAAGTTAACTGTCATCTTTTTACAACAGCGCCCACGAGCAAAAACATAAGAAAACATGAGAAGAAACTGAGAAAAGAAGACTTGGCAAAATAAAATAAAGCTAACCTTAAAAAATAAACCTTTGGCAAAAATATGGCTAGCCAGCACAAAATGCAGTCACTAGCCTTCTGTTTACGGGGCACTCGAAGTTAAAAACAACTAATAGTACCTTGATCGCGTCTGGAACAGCAGGCAATCACTAATTAAGTTGCATCAGTTAGTTATTGATCCCTGCCCCACACAATGAAACGGAAGTGATGCCAGGCGTGCCTTGACGAATTACGAGGCTGTAAAGAAGAGTGCCACGCAAACCAACAAATGGTGAGCGACAGGTGGGCTCCAAGCCCTGTACTGAACACAGCAGAGTCTCCCAAGCGAGACGCATGTGAAAGTGCATGCACTTGCAGGCTTGACCCTACAAAGGGTGGAGAAATCTCGGAGAGACAGAGATATGTGCCCAGGGCAATGGGGAGTCTAGAAATCCATCAGAGGTAAAGGAAGGACATTGAAATGTAAGGTATTTGCAAATAATCCTAACAGTATGCCTGTAATCCTGTACTAATCCTATAGTTCCAAAACCACTCCTTTGAATTAAATCTGCGCATATGTAATTTTCATTTTGTGTGAAATTCGTCATGAGTGCATTGGATGCGAATGTGCATTTGCACATTTAACCTTTTTTCTGCAGTGAAAAATACCTACTTTGTGAAGAAACCACATGCTCACTATTAATGAATTACTCTTTGAAAAATCGAGATGGTGTCCTGGCTTCATTACAGATACATTTATTTATTCTTTACATGTGCAAACCCCAATCTTTTTTCTTTCGGGAACTTTGACTTATTTTTCTATTGAGATTTTTCATATCAATCTAGGATTAAGGAGGCAGTTTAGTGTTGACATCTGCCCTTCTAGATTAGTACAGTGTCACAAAAGGAAATTTGCCAAATATCAGGGATTACAATGGATAGTTGTGTGGTCCAGCAATATTGTTTTATTACAGGCTGAAAATACAAGGAGCAAACCATTTAATCTATTTTCTTTTTCTTGAGCTGGGAGTGTGAATTGTTTATTTATTCTTCATCAGCAAAATGGTATCCCCACACATTAATCTTGGTCACAAAATCCTTGTGATAAGCCAGTTGTCAAAACTTAGTTTTTTTAGAAGGAAGATAAATCTCCACTTCACATATTTTTACTTCACTCTTTTGTCTGCTTCAGAGTGCAAAACACATTTTCGTTCCTTTTGGAACTTCGTTTTCTGCTTTTAATCGCTGCTTGTATGAAAAGAGGAAGAACTGTGTGCACAGGCTACTACATGATGTAGGTTCTTGTAGACAAAGTAAGAGAATAAAACAAGTTACTTACCTGTACACTGTGGCTCTCCAGTATTGATACCTTTTATAGATACACATGCTTGAATCTTCCTCGAAGTCATGGTGGGAGTCCCAAGGTAACATTACTAAACTCAGTGCTGAACCCTCAGCATTTATCTCCAATGCAAAACCAATACACATTTTTAGCCTATTCACATTGTTTTAACACCCAAGCTTAAACCAGTCAGAGCTCAAACCCAGAAGCACTCATCCCCTACAGAGCCGCCATACCTCAGATTTCGAGCACAAGTGTAATGCAAGCATAAGAGGTCTGAAATGGTGAGCCTTAACTGGGAGGAAGGAGGGTTGCATGTGAATCTATAAAAGATTTCAATACTGAAGAACCACAGTGTACAGGTAAATAACTTGTTTTTTTTTCTCCAGTATTGTCTTTTATAAATTCACATGCTTGAATCAGACTAGTTAGCAGTATCAATCTTACCTTGGTGTTGGGTATAGAGAACCAGTCCCATCATAAAAGCCCTTAAATAAAAAGAGTAAAGCCAAGCACATTGAACCTATAAAGAGACATTGAAAAAACAGCACATCAGCAAGCAATAACAATAACTAAAACATTTGAGAAAAACAGTAGATCTACAGGTATGGCCTTAATTTAAATGCGGTATGCCTTATGAAAACGGGTGTCGCAGAGCAGCCTGTCGAACTGCCACATCAGCTTTACTTCTGGAATCCAAGCAATAGTGCTTCGTGAAGGTGTGGTCATTAACCCACATCGCCGCCCTGCAGATGTTGGGCAGTGACACTCCTACAAACAAGGCTGAAGATACTGCGACCTTCCCTGTCAAATGAGCCTTCACTTTAGCAGTAAGTGTACGTCCTGCCCTTTCATGACAGAAGGGTATAGTCGCTGAGACGCAGTGAGCAATGCTAGCCCTTGATAAGGCTTGACCCTTTCTCAGAGATGAGAAGGAAATGAGCAGCCGACTTGACTTCTAAAAAGCTTCTGTTCTTTGTAGTTAGAACTTCTAATAGCATTTAATGTCCAGAGAATGTGAGGCCCTTTCGGCACAGGTGAGGACGGAGCAGAGAAGAAATAAGGCAAAATGATGGGCTCATTGAGCTGTCGGCATTTTCGGGATGAATGCTGGATTAATGCACAGGATGACTGTGTCCTCTTGAAACTGTAAGTAAGGCTCTTAAATTCTAAAAGCCTGCATTTTATTTATCCGCCTGGCATACATGATAGTCAACAGAAAGGTGACTTTCCAACAGAGGAATTTCAATTCAGACTTGTGAATGGGTTCAAAAAAAGTTCTCGTAAGCTGTGATAAAACATTGTTTTAGCTGCCAAAGAACAGGAGGAGGCTTGACTGAAGGGTAAGCCCGGAACGGACCTTTCATAAACTCGTTCACCGGTCCATCAGACCATAAAGATAGCTGTCCAGCTCTCCATCTGCATCTAGAATTTGCAACTGGATGCACCCTAATGGATGCATGCGTGAGTCCTGATTTGGCTAGATGCAGCAGATAGGGGAGGATCTGCTCAGGTGTAGATGAGAAAGAATGCTACGACTAAGAAGCATACCATGAGCAAAATCTTTTCCACTTTGCAGAGTAGCATTTGTTTGTAGAAGGAGCACAAGCATTATATAGAATTTAAGCTCATTCTTAAGAGAGACCTATAGCTCTGAATTCAGCGTGGTGAGGATCAATGCCGACAAGTTAGAAGCTGTGAGTGAGCCACATGCCCCAGGTTCATTTACAGTAGAACCTCCTTCGGCTTGAACTGAATGTGCAAGCACTCTGATAGGCAAAGAAGCTCGGTGAACGAATACTGTCTTGGCCACGCTGGGGCGATGAGAATGGAAAACTCATAGATGAACGTCCCCATCAAAGTGCAGTGGAAGGCGTTTCCCCCAAGATTCCGGTTGAGAGTATCTGCTGGTGAAAAATGTACACTTATGGTTGAGAGCAGCAGTGAAAAGATCTAGGGTCGGATAACCCCAAGACTGGAAAACCTTCTGTAACTGACTTTGGTTGAGCTCCTACTTGTGACATTGCTTGTCCGTTCTGCTGAGGGAATCTGCCCATTAGTTTTGCACTCCTGGAACATGTTCTATTTTTAACAAGATGTTGTCGGTTAACAGCCACTCCCATATTTGTTGTGCTTGTGCTGACAGAACCTGTGATTTTGTCCCTCTTTGCTTGGTGAGATAAAACATTGTTTTAGGGTTGTCTGTTCTCATCAGTACTGTAGAGTTGCGGATTCTGGGAAGAAAGGCCTGATGGCCCAGAAAAACTGCCGTTAGCTGTAGGTTTATATGAGACAATACTTCCTGAATGGACAATTTCCTATGAACTTCTAAGTCCTGCAGGTGAGCTCCCCAGCCTTCTAGGGAGGCGTCTGTTTTCATCACTACCTGTGGCATCATAGGAAGGGACGAAGGTCCCTATGAGAAGTGGTTTCTCATAGTCCACCAGGACTTTGCTAACCTCACCTTTGGAGTGATTGAAATCCTGTCCTCAAAAGGTCCGCGGCATTGAATCCACTGAGCATCAAGCTGTTCCTGAAGAGGCCGCATACAAGACGGCAATTTGGAATCCATGGGTTGCAGGATGACATCATCCCCAACATGGACTTGTATGTTCCTACTGAAGTGAACTCTTTTGGAGAGCAATTGTGTGATTACTTTTAGGTGAGAAATACTTTCTTCTGTGGGAAAGGCTATTGACGGCCTCGTGTCCAGAATCACGCCTGGGAACAGCACCCACCTTGATGGAATGAGTAAGGACTTTTCCTTGCTGAGTTTGAGGCCTAAGAATTGGAACAGGTGCAAACAAGCCTGTGTCAACCTCCTTGCTAAGTGAAAAGTGGGACCGTTCTCAACCAGTCGTCCAGGTACAGGAACTCATGGTGACCTGAACGTCTGAGAAAAGCTACCACTGGTGCCATGCATTTGGTAAATACTCTGGGAGCAGACCTTAACCCGAAAGGGAGCACCTTGAACTGATAATGGCATCTTGCCACGTTGAACCTGAGAAACCTTTGGTGCTTCATATGTTCCCGAATATGTTAATATGCGTCCAGTAGATCTAGGGAGGAGAGGTAGTCTTCCGAGTCCACCAGATGCAAAATTATCTGAAGAAATAGCTTCTTGAAGGACTTTTTTAATGAACTTGTTTAAGAGCCTCAGAGCCATCACCAGACCCCACTTTCCTTACTTCTTGATGAGGAAGAAGTTGGACTAGCAATTTTGGTTGCGCTGATTGAATGGCACCTCTTTGTTTGCCGCCTTGGAAATAAGCAATCAAATTTATTTCTTCAAAATTGTTAGATGACAATGAGATACTTTGGGTGGAGGTAGATTGAAAGGCTTTTGTACAAATTCCAGGGTGTAACCTTGTTGTATAACCATCTGTGGGATGAGATGTGGTTCCAGTGATCAAAGAATTTTGAGAGAGGGTTGCCTAATTGATGTGAGACTGAGGTGACAGAAGCCTGTTTCACATCATTGTCTCCTGATAATATCTTGTGACTTTCCTCCTGCCGAAGGACTGCTAAATACTGGCTGTCTGGAGTACGAAGACTTTGTTGTTGGTCTGTAGGACTAGGTGGAATATTGTTGTCGGAAACCTTGCTTGTGAGTAAGGCTGAAACCTTCGCTGGGACTATGGTTGAGTGCTAAATACCTCTCCCCTGAAAGGGCTGGAAACGTCTCTGCTGCAGAGGTGCCCAACGATCTCAGTCTCGGTATCTGCCTTAATAGACTGCAAAGCCTCACCAGCGCGTTTACCAAACAGGTTCTTGCCGTCAACTGGCATGTAAAACATTTTGGCTTGTACTTCCTGATGAAATGCAGTTGCTTTTAGCAATCCGTGACTCCACAATACTGCTGCTCCCGTCATTTGTCTGAAGGCTGTGGAAGAAACATCCATAGCCACATCAATGATTTAGGACAAAGCATTCTCTCCTTCCATGAATATTTCCTGGGCTTCCTTCTTTTTGTCTTCTGGGAGATACTCCAAAGGAGAGGAATTGTCAGACCACATCTGACGATCGTATCTCCTGAGAATGGCTAGTGCTTTGGAGGCTTATATTGAAGTAGCCGCTATAGCAGAGAACGGATTTTCAATATTATGGAGCCTGCAGCCCGCCTTAATCTGGACGAGCTGTGCACGGCGAGAAAGAGTTCTTCGCTCTTCTCTGAGCAGCCTGCATAATGACGGAGTCTGGTCTAGGTTGACCAGTGAGGCATGTCGGTGAATTCCCCGGAGCTTTGTATTTATTTAGCTTCGGGATAATAGCCATGCTGATGCTGGAGTCTTCATTAGTTTTAAACCGCGTTGCGAGATGAAAAAGACAATAAGGATAGCACAAGTTGTGCGTTGTGCTCCTGCCATAAAATCATAGAGGATGCACTCCAAGTGTTTAGCTAGCAGAGGAAGGTCAAGGCACTTGGACGCTCTTTGAAGGAGGTCATGGAAACTACAAATATCTGCTAGCGGAGAGTCCGCCATAAGAGGAGTAGAAGATGCTAGCACTGGTTTCACATAGTCATCCGACTCGGGATGGTCACAAGGATCCAATTGGATCTCTCCATCTTCTTTCCACCATCACTGTCCTGAAATTATCCTGAATAGTAATTGGTGGTGGGTATGATCTTTCTTTTTGTGACTTGGGTGTGCTCTGTGGGCAGGAATGGACTCGAGGGCTTTCTGTTTAGATGTAGGCTGTTGAGCGGTATTAGCTTCTGGAAACCACCTGTAGTAGTCGTCCTTTATCGTCATGCACAAGTCTGTGACTACTGTGACAGGGATTGTGATAGCCAGCTTTTACCCATGGTGTGGTTGTTCTTCTTTGTCTTCATACTTATATTGTTCCTGGAATACATCTGATTGCTGACTAGATTGATGAACCCTGTCAGCGAAGGAATATTCGCCCTCAAATATGTTGAGCGGTCATGGTCCTCTTACTTATCTGGGCACTGTGAGCTAGCGGGAGATAGCAAGTGGCTTAAAGATTGAAAGGATGTATTTGTAGGTTGTTCTTGTATATAGCCACAGTATGGGCCTGTCTTAGGGAAGGAAAAGGCACATCCCCCCCTTTCTTAGTCCTTATGATCTTGAGAATTTGTAGGAGGCCGATAGTGGCTGAGTGCAGTGCATGTGTACGGGTGTACACCTTAAAACATGCATGGAGGTAAGCCGGCTCTTAGTCCTTAAAGCCCTGAAGGTAATAAGCAAGGACTTGTAAAGAATTTTCTTCTCAACAAAGAGCCAGTGTAGATTTTTCACATCTGGCTCAGCAAGTGTCTGCGTGGCAGATTGACAATGATTCTCGCCGCAGCACCTTGACCCCCTACAATCTGTTGATCAATCTAGCTGAGGCCCCCAGGGAAAGAGCGTTGTAATAATCCAACCTAAAGGTAACCAAAGTGTGTACAGTGGCCTTCCTAGTGTTTTGGGGGAGATATTTCATGAAAGATCTTACTGATTTCGTCATGCTGAGGTATGTGCCTACCACTGTCTAAATCTGTTATTCAAAGGACAGATCTTGATTGAATTTAACTCCCAGGTGCCCTACTACTGCAGAAGGGGCTGGGGGTAGGGGAGGGGCAGAGTTACCCAGTTCTGAAGACCACCAGTTCTGTAAGTCCTGGTGGATGAAGTTTCCAAAGAAGAGTATCTCTGCTTTCTCCCCATTAGGTTTGAGACAACTCTTCTTCATCCAGTCTGAAACTCCATTGAGGAAGCCCTGGAATTTTTCAGTGAACAAGCCTTCTGTATGATTGAAGGTAGACATTAACTGGGTGTCATCTGTAGGAGACAACCTTGAAACCCCCCTGTTTCCAAAACAACTGCCAATAGGACCCTATAGATGTTAAATGGACGCAGGGCTGAGCCTTGTGGACTCCATAGTTCAACTGCTGGTAGGAGAGGAAAGGAATCAGACAGCCTGATGTCTCTCAATCAAAAAGGACCTTAGCCAGCACCAAGCCTGACCCCTCACTCTTATCACCTCCAGACAATCCAAAAGTATCTGGTGAGACAGTGCCAACGGCAGCTGAGAGATGTAATAGTACCACCAGTGCTTTGTTGGCGTAGACAAAGTTGGCCCTGGTGAAATCCGTGACCTCCAATACAGCCACCTTGGTCACAAAAACCTGGCCTGTAACTAGACTTTGTAGCATGTAATATGTCATTCTCTCCCAAAAAGGCCAACAGCTACTTATTCACCTGTTTTCCAAAATTGTACAAAACCCTGGAAGCAGGGAAATGGGCCTATAGTTAGAAGGGGTTGAAGGGTCTGCCCGAACATTCTTTAGCAGTGGGAGTGCCTGAGCTGTTTCCATTGGCAGGGTCAAAGGCTGAAGCCAGAGAACTGTTTTGTAACTCCATAACCATCAGGCTACTCTCCGTCTCCAAGGTTTTTAAAAACTGGGAAGGACATCCATCCAGAAGCAAACCTGATCAAGAGCTGCTCTGTTTTGTCCACAGTAAGAAGGGTGAAAGAGGAGAAGGGGCAAGCAACTTCTATGGAGAAAACACATTCTATCACTGGCTTCTAAGACTCCAGATGGTACTTAAAACGGGTTGATTGGCCATCCGAGATGGAGGACATGTCCTGTCCCTTTCAATGTTGCGTGAAATTTGGGCTTTATTTTGGACTCTGATCCCTCATTCCAAGACCAAGTGTCAGAAGTTGCTAAATCCGGTTACCGGCATCAAAAATCTCTTAAAGCTGTATTTCCTTTCCTAGAGGATAATCTCAATATGCCAGTCATAAATGCACTCATAAATTCGAGGCTTGATTCTGACAGCCATTTACTTGGCCTCTTTAGCATACTTTAACCAACTGCAGAAGGTGCAAATGCTGCTGCATACCTGGATGTCAATAAGTTGAGAACAACACATGTAAATCCACTATTTCCAAACTTTACTGATTACCAATCAATCAGAGAATAGTTTTTAAGGCAGCAGTTGTTATTCACAGAACCCAGTATTTACACAGTGCACAGTTAATTGCAAAAGAAATTCTGTGGCAGCACCCAGCCAGTACTTTGAGTTCTAGTTCTTAACACATAGTGTCCATCCCTTGAACCAATATACTCCAGGCCCCTTGATATACCTCTGTAAAAAATAAAATTGCTGTCCAGAGATTTTCACCTTTGATTGGTGTTTTTGTATCGTTAGGGAAGTAATTTAGCTTGGGTAGATGTTGCTAATCCGGGCCGATTACATATTTTTTCTAGACGACATTTTTAAAAATAGCAGACGTGTTGCAGTGATGTAATATTTCAGGAACCATGAGACCTATATACTTAATTCTAGTGTCAAAACAGGTTTTGGGGATTAAGTAGTCTTAAAGAGAGAGAAAATACCTCCTCACAGCAACCCATCTGCCATTTTCCAAAATGACGGCTCTATAATGATGTGTTTTAGCCATCAGATTGGTAATTTATTTTAATATTTTTTTTTTTTTTTTTTTTTTTTTTTTTTTTTTTTTAAGGTTTCCGTGGATTCAAATTCGTAAACAAGAGTTAAGCAGGTGGTAGCAGAGGATCTTTGCCTCCTGACAGTGTTGCTAACTACAAAATCTGAGGACTCCTTCAACAAAGAAAAATTTGTCATATGCTAAACTAATCTGAAAGAAAAGCTAACATCAACTGCGACTGGACAGAAGAAAGTTCAAGATGCTGCAGAAATACGGCAAGACAAAGTTATCAAAAGATTGAAACCGTTGGGTGAAGAGGATCAAATATTTTATCATTGTAACAACAAATGCTACAAGTCGTATACAATGAAAAGAATTGTCAAAAAGTAGCAGTAACCAGTGAATCACAACAAGAATCCAGGTCTTCCGAGAAAGCGATAATGAAACCCAATGCCCATCTGCTTAGAAGATCGATGGCTACTCCTCGTCCACCTCCAACAATTGATCAGAAAGCAGAGGATCGTCAATGTGTTGTTGTGGTTTAGCCAGTACAAGGGCCAAAGGGATTGAGGAAAGAACAAAGTACTGAGTATGTAATCCTCAAAGGGCAAACATGTTTTTATCTGCAGCTAGTTTCTTCCAAGATGAGGTTTACAGCTGAGTAGCTGATTTGACCAGCAAGGTAAATGTTTCTGCAGTGGATTTGTATGCCCACCCAAACTACATGGGTGCATACATTCGAAAATATGCATGTACAATGAGCTCCCAGCAGCAACATAACAGCCAGCCTTAAGTTAAGTTTGCACTCTTTGAAAAAGCAAATTAAGTTTTAAAGCCACTCTTGAATGCTGGCTACGTGTTCACAAACCATGAGATCAGAGAAATAATGGTCAGCATTGATGAAACTGTATTGAACCATAATAATGAAATTAAAATTTGTCTGGTGAGAATGAACAATGACAGAATTCATTTTTGTCAGTGTACCAAAAAGAATGAGCCAGTTAAGGTGTTCTCAGCTGATTTGACTCCTGAAGTTCTTGTTGCCAAAATAAGATCACAGGATGCAGTAAAATCTTCAGGAACAACTTTAAGAAACGCCCTGAAATATTTAGATTTTGGACTTCATGACAAATTTTGTGATGCCCCAGAGCTCCACAAATCATGGAGTCAACAAGAATGCCTGATGTGTTCTTAACATTTATTTTACATCATTGTTTAAAAACAGGAAAGCAAAACTGTTACAAACTAAAGTTCTTGAGTTCCGGGCAGACCCTGACAACATTGATGATGGCTTCGAAGATATAGGGGAAGACAATCCTATGAACCGACAGGCTTACGCTGTGCAAATGTACTGTCTTTTTCAAATCATGTTTTATGAATTACTTCACGACAAAAAGAAAACTCTGTCACAAATGATGACTACCCATGCAATCTATGACAAGTGCAAAAGTAGAGAGCTAATCATGTCAATGAATAGGATTGGTGTATCAACAAGGTGTGCCAGAGCACAGAGCGGGAACTTGTTAGCAGCTGATGCTGTAAAATCTTGTGAATCCGACAGCACACCACTTCCAAGTCACTTTACCAGGAAAGGATTTACAATTGCTGCTCTTAATGATTTTGATTTTGAAGGCAGCTCTTCTTTGTCTGGAACATCCAGCACACATGATACAGCCAGCCATGGAGCTTTTTCAATACTCTACCAATGAAATAGCTGTTGGAAAACAAGCTGTGTCAGCTGTAGGCATAAACAAACTAAGATGCAAACTTATAACCCATCTGCCTTGCCAGCGTGTGCATAATCACTACAAGTCCTCAACATGTCCCAGCCTACCAGAAAGTTTCAAAGTGGCTGAGGACATGGATCTTCTTCTACCTGATACTGCGGTCTGCAAAGCTGATTTAACTGAATTTATCATATTGGTTATGCATTGCGGGCTTAAGGATGAAGAAAAGCCAGTTCCTCCGTGGACTGGAATTCATGCTCCGATCTCCCAGAATACCGTCCCACTGAAAGGTGAGGTTTTTACCACTAATACCGTCTCCAGTCTCAAACTACAGTATACACAGCTCTAAAAACAAAATTCCAAAATGTGCATGCTCAGCTTGAAGACCAGCATATCTGACCAATTTTCTGCAAACAAGGTGTTTTCCGTATTGTAGCTGACCGAATTTGTTGATCTTTATCCAATGATGGGTGTTGTCCACATGACAAAAGTTGTGTTGTGGAGTGCATGAAGTTATCTCAGTGGATGTGACATAGACGATGTACTTACTGAGGCTGAAATCGTTGGAAGCAAAACTGCCCAATCTGTATTGAACACACTATTGTGTTCATTCGTTACAAGGTATGCTCATCATATCTGAGGCTATAGAAACATTGTTTTGGAATGATTTCTGGAACAAGAATGACAAATTAGGTTTTGCATCTGATCTCAGAAGTGAATATGGCACAAGGTGCACTTCATTAAAAAGACATAATGCAAAGTCAGGCAATGAACAATACGCTCAGTTCAAAATCTGAAAACCAAGTTTATAGAGTTTGTCAAAGAATGTGAAGAAAAATCAGAACTCTGTAAGTACTGGGGAAATGTTTTACACATGATACCTCTAGTGAAAAACTTGGTACACGCTGATCGGGAAGGTGATTGGGAGCTGCACATGAAGACTGTGGAGTCACTTATTACCGTGCTTTGCGAATTTGATTGCATCAACTACCTGAGATATGGGTCCTGGTATTTGGAAAGAGAGAAGAAGCTAGAGGTGGAAATACCACTACAGAAAATTCATCCAAAGATGGTTTGTAGTGAAGGACAGAGAGGGAGGTTTCAATGCTGTGGCTTCAGATATGAAACTGGAACAGATGATCCAGAGATCACAGAAAATCTCCAAGGGAAATGTTGGTCTCACAAGTAAAACTAAATATGTTTCTCAATGGCTGCTAGTTGACCATGAGGTCCTTTCTTTTTACAATATTTTCAGAGAGATGACAAATTCAAAATTAATGGACCATCGTGAAACTGTTCCTCACCATGAACTTGTGGGAAAAAGAGACTAACATTTTAATAAATATGTTGATTGCCTTCTTCATTCCATGCAGCAGCAAGGAAACCCCTTTGAAATGACTGAGCCTGTGCGACTACACAAATTTGTGCCCAAACAATATGTGGATAACAATATACACATCTACTAGATGTCCTAGAACATGGATTGAAACTATACGCAGAACTGAAGCAGGAGAGATTTGTATTGAAAAAGAAAAAGCTTTTTGACATAATTACCAAAGCTAAACTTCCACGCTTTAATTGCCATGGTAAAATTTTTGTCTAACCAGCCACTACAAAACAGGTTACAAAAAACAACTTTTGCAAGCACATAGAGAGATGGATGTAGCAAAAGTAAGGGGTGAATTTATCAAGGACATTCTGTATCATGATCTTCTTCCCACAAACACATTATTTGATGGAGATGCTGCAACCAAACCAGTGAAGCACAAACTCTTACGAGAGCTCAATTTAAAAACATTCACCTGAAGAACTTCAATTCGAAAAGGTCTCAACTGCTGTTGTGGACTATATGTCACAATTGCATATAGTCAAGATTTCATCCATGCAAAACTTCAGAGAGGTCGTTCAGACCGGTTCTACAGATATCAAAGTCAGTGTGCAACTTGCAAGAACTGCACATTGTCTTTGACAGTTATATTGAACTATCTGTCAAAGAATGTAAGAATCAGACCAATGTCTACAAATGACCTTGCCTGCATCAAAAATGTGACACCTTTACCTGTGCAACTTGATAAATTCTGGTCCTCAACATCGAACAAGATGAACTTGGAGATGTTAACTCAACAAAACATTGCTGATGCTTCAGTGAACACTGAATTTCCAATTATTGCAAGTGGAATGATTGTCAATGAGGAGTTGCTGCCTGCAGAGATATTCAAAAGGTTCGGGTGATATTGTTCAAGAACTTAACAGCAAATTGGAGGAAGCTGACCTTCGTGTTGTGCCACATGTTGAGTGGGCTGTTCGAAATGGCTCCAATTGAGTCATTCTACTGTCAAATGACACAGATGTCATTATTATGGTACTTAGATTTGTTGCAGTATTCATAAGGATTGTCAGAGTTAAGGATACGTTATGGAGGAGGTGAGAAAAGAGACTTTATCCCACTTTATATTCTGTAAAAAAAAAAAAATTTAAAAAAGAATTTGACCAGAGATGCCCAGTGTTCTTATGAAGGCGCACATTCTAATGAACCTTTGAAGTTTCTAAAAGGATTTGCTGAGACAGAAGAAGAATGTGACTTTAAAGACATAGAAACATACCTTGTGTGTGTGTGGAAAACGAGTTCTGACTGCCACACATTTGACGATCTTAGGTACAGTGAGTTCAAGAGATCAGTCCCACTAGGTGACCTTCCACTGACACCGCCTTATGTGCGTGGACACATTTAAAGAGCGCCGCACTTGATAAGAAAATAGGAAAATGTTTTGGATCATGCATATTTAGAGAAAGATCCGTGTGAGTTTGTTTGGGAAGATATTGATGGGCTACTAATACTTATACCACAATAGTCCGCAACTCTCATACACGAAAGAACCACACCAAGTGTTACAAAAAAAAGTAGTCTTTATCATAAGACTAGTGATATCCTAATTTTGATATATCTCCACACAATAAAAATACTTGGCAACAAGCAGGAAACCATAGGAATAGATAGGGCCCAATGGTGTGCCCAAACTATATACTAAGAAAGTGGAATTGCGTATCTAACCAAGGTAAGTATGTTAGGAGGCTAAGAGTTGGGGAAGTATGAAAACACCAAAGGTAAGTACCAGAAGTGTCCTCAGCACCTTTGTGCAGAGTGGTTATCTACGCGGTTGTCCCATTGGCTAACATAAGGACGTCACGGTAGGTGTATTTAGGATTCAGGACCCTTCCCAAAAGACCCAGTAGAAACAAGTTCACACAAGGAGGGTTGAGGAGTGCCCCACCTGTGAATACCCAGAAGAGTGGAGTACCTACACCAGGGAGCCCAGGTTCATAGGGGTGAAGTGACGTCGGAAGCCTTAGTTGGAGTCAATGGGAGCATCATTTGTCCAGCTGCTGTCGCGACCCGTGGACCATATTGGTGGAACCCAGGATGGATTCCAGATAAGAAGAAATGGAAAAAGAAGAGGACAGTCCAGAACACTTGGAGATGTTCAGGTGGTGCGGGAAGCCAATGCCCACCATCCTAGAGGTGAAGTTCCTGCAGGTCGGTGAAGGAAGAAGCCCAGCTGCGGAGTCCAGGGGATGCAGAAAGATACTTTGAGTCGCCCACGAGCAGTCCCATGTCAGTCACCAGATTGCAGGAGGGTCAGTGGTCAGCAGGACCACCAACAAGCATTGGTAAACACAAAAGAAGTTGCAGGGTTTTGGGGACCAGCAAGGTCCAAGAGACTCGACCCTTGGAGGGGAGTCAGAGCTGGTCCTCAGCACGCAGGAGAGCCAGCTGGAACCGTTGGAGCCCCCCACAAGTGACCCACTGGTAGCAGGAAGGCCTCTGCAGCACAACAAAGGAGTCCCACACTGCAGGAGTTACAAGATGGAGGCTGTTCTTGGAGTTGTAGAGTGCTGGAGCTTCTTGGAGATAGAAGATCTCTTGTTGGAAGAGCCAACAAGCCTTGGTAAGACCAACAGTTGTGGTGTGCAGAGGTTCCGTTCCGGTGGCTGCACAAGCGCCCAGTGCCTTCCAAGTTGGTCAGAAGACAAGTTGGACCCAGAGAGAGGACTACAGAACCACCGCCTGTGTTGCAGAGCCTTTCGATGTCCTTGGGACAGCGGGATCCACCAGCCAGTCATCGTTGTTTTAAGGTGCCTGCAGATGCAGGGGAATGACGCCTTCACTCCAAGGGAGATTCTTTCTTGTTTTCTGATGCAGACAGACTCCTTGTGACCCTAGAAAATGCACAGCCACAGATGTTGCAGAATTCTTGCAGAAGCCAGAGAAAAAATGTTGCAGTGGGAGCCCTTACAACTGGATACATTCTTGTTTTAGTTCCTAAGACACACCAGCAGCGGTTCCGGATGCCAGGAGCAGAAGGCTCTTGCAGAGAGTTCCTCTGTAGAGTCTTGCTCGACGAATCTGGTGACCCACCCTCAGGGGACGCCTTAGGTAAACCTAAAAGGGGAGGAGGACACTATCTGTAGTGATCCACCTATCAGAGGGGGTCCGGGACGTCACCCACCTTGCCTAATCAGTCAGACACTTCCAGGGGCCTCTGCACATCTTATTTCCAAGGTGGCAGAATCAAGTGGCCACCTGGCAGAGTTCTGTGCACCTCCCTAGGGAAGGAGCTCGACGGGGTTGTCACTCCTCTGTCCTTTGTGTGGTTTCTCGCCAAGGCGGGACCTGGGAGACCTGCACTGGTGAAAACTGGTTTATTCAAGGATGGCACCAAATGTGCCCTTCAAAGCAGTCTGGTGGCGGTGAGAGGCCACCCCATCCCTGTCCAGAGACACCCATTTCAAAGAGAGAGGTGGTCACCCCTCTTCCCTACAGGAAATAGTTTGTCCTGCCTTCCCCTGCTTGGGTTAGGCTCATCAGCTGAAGGGTAGAACAGTGCCTGGGGTCGGTGGCAGCTGTGGTGGCTGGCATGCAAGCCCTGCAAGGCTGTACAGGAATATTGGGGGGGATCCTCTAAGGAGCCCCTAGAGTACATGGTATCATGCAACTAACACTGTAATTGGTGTAGTTGCATGATTTCAACATGTTTGATAGCAAAGATGCCTAGGCTCGGAGAAGCCATTATGTAGTTGGACTACTCATGTTGACCAGGGTCCACCTTAAGATGGCTTCCCTGCACTTAAAATGCCCAGGGAATGGTGTTTGTATGGCACCTCTGCTCATGCATGGGTGCCCCCACACTCAGGACCATGCACCCTACCCTTGGGGTAAAGGGCCTACCATAGGGGTGGCTTGCAGTGTCCAAGTGCAGTAACCGTGATATAAGGCAAGCCTTATATCTAAAGTGAAAGGTGCATGCACCATTTCAAGCAGGCTGCAATGGCAGCCGTGCAGACACAATTTGCATGGGCTTCCCTGTGTGGCATAATGTATGCTGCAGCCATGAGTACCTGAGTACCATATACGTGGGACTTAGATGGGTGCACCAGTATGCCAATTGTGGGGTGGAAAATTTACCATGTAACCAAATTTAGAGAAAGCACTGACACTGGGTTGCAGGATACCAGTGTACTACAGTCTAAACACACTGACACCAGACAAAAAGAGGGGGTAACTATGCTAGAAAGATGCTGCTTTCCTACAGTCGCTAAAGCTGCTTGCGGCCCAGCAGTCGGCAACACCAGTGTATGCAACTCTGAGAAAGTCTCAGTTCCAGTAGAAGAAGGTCGCAGGATCAATCTTGGAGCCCTCTTCCTCCCATTCAAGGTCCTCAGGACACTCAGGAAAGAGGCATAAGAAGAAGTCCAAGAGGACTTTGACTTCATCTTGTCCTTCGGGCGACGAGACAAGCGGGAAGCATCAGCTTTCCTGGCACGATTCTGCAGAGCAATTAGCCAGGTCGGCTCTGCGCCTCCGACCTTTACCGAGAGCTAAATCGACACCCACGCAAATAAAGGAGTTCTACGAGGCCATGCACTGCGCATTGGAGTGGGCCAAACCCTCTGGCGCACCTTCGGGCCTTGTGGTGTCAGATGCGACTTCAAACTGATCCACGCCAGGGACTTCGGCCTCAACTCACATGGAGTCTCATGGATCCGAGTCTGGATGCGGACTGGTGCCAGTCGTACCCAGGCAACCTTCTCAGGCTATGACGCCAATGCTCCCAGCATTGCCGGCATCGCATTGCCGGCATCCACCGGCAGCACCAGCCCCATTCTCATCCCAAGTGATCCGGAGGAGTCACACAACGCTGATTCCAGCGCCAACGGTGCCCACAAGTGCCAGATCATAGCTGAAGTCTTATTTTACACAGCCAGGCACGGGGGAAGAGTGAGAGGGGTCAATGGACCTTTTAGAATGCCAGTTAGAAATATCTTTGGACTGGAATGAGGGGCTAGGATGAGGCCATTGGTTTGGACACCTCTCCAGATACTGGCTTGCTCTCCCCTCCACTGTGGCTACAGAGTAGTGAGCATCCTATGCAGTGGTGGTGCATAGAGTAGCAGAGGTCCTTGACCTCAAACTGCCCTCAGTGTCTGTCAAGGCCAAGATCTTGACGAAAGTGCTTTAGCATGGGGCATCTACATTTGAACCCTTTTTGCCCTTCAATGAGGCACTTTCAGATGTCCTGCTGGGAGCTTGGTCTGAGCCCAGCACCAGGGCTCCTGTCAGCAGGATGATTGCCCGCCGCCATCGAGCTGCTCCGGGTGATCCTAGCTTTCTCAGCCAACACCTTCCCCTCGGGAGCTTGGTTGTCCATGCCTCCACTGCGCATCCCCTTCCGCTCACCTGGATAGGGAATCCAAGAGGCTGGACCATCTTGGAAAGACATTTTCTTCCACCAGCCTAGTACTGAAGTCAGTGAACACCTTGTTCTTATTGGTCTGTTTCTCCCATACCATTCGGGTCAAAGTTGCACATTTGCTACCTCGGGCCCCAGAAGAGGAGTGGGCCATATTCTCCCAAGTGGTGAAAGACTGGAGGGATGCAGTTAAGTTCACCATACAGTGTGGCTTAGTTACGACTGACTGACTGTGCAGAGTGGTTGCGTCAACAGTGTACTTAAGGCACCACGCCTGGCTGAGGACATCTAGTTTTTCGGGGTATGTCCAAGCGGATCTGATGGACTTGCCCTTCGATGGCAACCGGTGTGGGACCGTGCAAGCCCTACGACAGCCACCGCCCATACGCAACAAACCAAAGGGGTATGCAAGAACGTGGGCATAGTGCCTTCAGACCTAGAAGGTCTGCAGGCCAGAAGTTGCCTACCACACAGCCCTGTCAGCTGCAGCCTCTAAACACTCCTAGTTTATACCTGCAGGACCATGCTTGCCCAGTTGTAAGGAGAATACACCATCATCTCCTCCACTGAAAGCCTATAACATCAGACGCATGGGTACTGCAGATCACCAGGAAGGGCTATGCCATTTCTTCTCAATCCTTTTCTCCCCCTATTTCACTAGCATTCGAATGGCTGGCAGAGGATCATTTGTCTGTGCTCCAAGAAGAAGTTGCTGTAATCTTGGCCAAGAGAGCCATAGAAAGGTTCCCGATTTTAGAAGTAGGCAGTGGTTGTTATTCCAGCTACTTTATGAAACCCAAAAAAAACCAAGAGTCTTTGCCCTGTTCTAGACCTAAGGACCGTAAATCTCTACCTCAAGAAGGAGAGGTTCAAGATGCTCACTTTGGCTCAGGTTTTGTCTGCCCTAGATAAGGATGCATATTTACATATCCCCATCCTGCCAGCCCATAGGCATCACCTAAGGTTCAAAGTAGGCCATGAACACTTTCAGTTCACTGTGCTGCCATTTGGCCTTACCAGTGCCCCTCCGGTGTTCACCAATGTGATGGGGGTGGTCGCAGCTCATCTGCGCAGGTCAGGGGTTTGAGTCTTCTCCTACATCGACGACTGGCTGTTGAAGGAGAGTTTGCCCCAGGCTGCTGTCTCCCACCTCCAAACTACGGCAGACCTCATGCATTCGCTGGGATTCACTATAAATGTGCCGAAGTCACACCTGACTCCCTCTCAGATGCGGAACTATTCTGGACAGAGTGCAGTTTTGGACTTATCCTCCTGAGCAGTCTCTCCATAATATCCAGGCTATGATACCGATGTTTCTGCCTCTGCCCTGGATTTTGATCAGAATGACTCAAAGGCTGCTGGGCCTCATGGCCTCCTGCATGCTGCTGGTAAAATATCCAGATGGCATATGCGGGCTCTGCAGTGGGAACTGAGGTTCCAGTGAGCACAGTATCAGGGAAATCTCTCCAAAATGGTCCAGGTCTCCAAGGGACCTGCAAAAGACCTGCAGTGGTTGTTAGCAAACCACAATTGGGTCAGAGGCAGACTCCTCTTCCTTCCCTAGCCAGACCTTACAGTAGTGACAGATGCATCAATCCTGGGATGGAGCGGCCATCTGGGAGAGGTGGAGATCCGAGTACTCTGGTCTCCAGCGGAGTCCAGGCTCTACATCAACATGTTGGAGCTCAGGGCGATCCGACCAGCATTAAAGGCATTTCTTCCCTTTGCCAAGGGGAAGTTAATGCAGGTATTCATGGATAAACACCACTGCCATGTGGTACTGCAACAAGCATGCTGGAACAGCAAGGCATAACCCTGGTGGTTCAACACCTGGCAGGTTCTATGAACACCAGGTCGGGTTAACTCAGCCATCAATGCCTAGCAGATCACGAGTGGCGTCTCCATTTGGGGGTGGTACAAGGTATTTCAGCAGTGGGGAGAGCCTGGGTTAGACCTATTCACCTCTGAAGAGAGCACACAATGTCAGCAGTATTGCACGTTGGCGTTTCCAAGACAGCACTCGCTCTGCGATGCTTTTCTTCGCAAGTTGAACTCTGGCTTCCTGTACACCTTTCCGCCCATACCACTCCTTCCAAAGTTCTCAAGAAGATAACGAACAACTGGGCCCAAGTAATCCTTGTGGCTCCGGACAGGGCATGGAGAGTCTGGTATGCAAGCTTCTAGAAAGAGCATCAATCCTCCGATCAGGCAGCCCCTTCGGGAGGATATTTTATTGCATCAGCACGGGAGGGTCCTTCACTTGAACCTGGCAACTCTGTGCCTTCATGCGTGGAGATTGAGTGACGGCAGTGGACAGCCTTTGATCTTCCTCCTGAAGTCTGTAACGTTATCTTGACAGCCAGATGTTCCTCCACAAAAATGGTATATGCCTGCCATTCGATATTGTACAGAGAAGTCTATAGATCCTCTCTCTGCTTCTCTATCTAATATTGTTCTCTTCAATCATTCTCTTTCCCAACAGGGTTACTCTCTGGGGACACTGAGGGGCTCTCTCTCTGCTCTATCACCCTCTATGGGGCTGCCTGATCAACCCTCTTTTCAGGTCTCCTATTGCAAATAGGTTTCTTAAATGCTTGTAAATATGTTTTGCCCCCACTACCTTTTTCATGCCTTAGTGGAATCTCAATTTAGTTCTCATGTGCGCTCCTTTCGAGCCATTGCACAATTGTCCCCTCCAGCTGCTCCTCATCAAGACAGCCTTCTTAGTGGCAATAACATTTGCCCGGAGGTTAAGTGAGATACAGGCCTTATCCTGTAGCCACCATATCTCTCAGTATTTCCAGAAAAGGTAGTGCTGTGCACCCGTACCTCTTTATTCCCCAAGGTGGTAGCCACATTCCATCTGGGTCAAACTGTCACCTTGCCCCTCTTCTTTGCTCCCCCAAACCCCTCTAAGGAGAGGAGCAACTCCGTCTGGACCCAAAAAGAGTGTTTTTCTTCTATCTTGACTGCACAAAAGAGTTCTGGGTGGACGACTAACTCTTTGTGGGGTGTGTGGGAGCAAAGAAGGGATGGGCAGTACAGAAACTGACCATTTTGCGCTTGGCCGCAACGTCCCATCCTGCGCCAACACCGGCACAGGGAAATGAATGGAGCCACCCAACGATGCGTGCACGGGTTATTGGTCAGCAAAAGTTTCCGGATCAAGCCTGACACCTGGGAAAATCAAAGATAAGGAATCTGTAGCTAGATAGTCTCTACCAGTGACTGCGTTACCGAAGGTAAGTAACTTGTTCACCTGTGCTACAAAAAGATGTACCTGTCGATATGCTCTTCTCAAACGTTCTGTAAATCTATCACGAGCAACTGCTGAAACAAAAACAATTAAGGGCAATATGAAAATGTGTCTAAAACAAGAGTAATAAACATTTTGTTTTATATTCAGATCATAAACATTGTTTGATGTATACATAAAAGGATTAAAAACCATTACTATGTCTCATTTTTACATGTCTCCTCTTCCTCTGTTATAGCCGCCATTTTGAAAAAAGGTGGCAGGTTTGTTCTGAGGAGTTACTTTCTCTCTCTATAAGAGTACCTATGTTTTTATGGCAAAATGAGGTATATAGGTCTCATGGTTCCTGAAATATTACATCATCATTGCAACTCATCTGCCATTTTTAAAAATGTCATCCAGAAAAAATCGTCCCAGATCAGCAATGTCTACCCAAGCTAAATTACTTCTCTAATGATCCAAAAGCACAATGAAATCTCTGGACAATTTTTTTTTTTTTACAGAGGTATATCATGGGGCTGGGATTAATACAGTAAAGATGGGTGATAGAGCTGTTTCCGTGGCAGCTGCCAAGGTGTGGAATATCCCCGTCCTTATCTGTGTACCTAGTTTAATCTACTAGGCTTCAGAACACGTAAACACTCTTCTTTTGAACTGGTGGCTCATTATCATCTGACTGTGTGCGCATTAAGCAACACGAATCTGGCGAACACTAGAGTACATTTGCTTATATTCTATTTATATGCACAGAAAAACGAGTAGTTTAGATTTTGCAATTTTTAAATGTTTTTATTTTTTTACAAACATCTTATTACAGCACAGTTTTCTAAATATTCGATGTGTGTTCACGTGAAGTGTCTAGATGCATCACGACAACCAGGGCACCACTGCCTCAGGGTAGAATCGTGGCTTGACACCAAGGTATTTGAATGAGAAGAGGGACCCACCATCACTTGGAAGACAAGTTGTACAAAGTAAGGGCTAATTAGCTGACAAACTGAATTGTAAATCCTCCACGAAACAAGAAGACAAAAACTGTGGCATTTAAGTTTTTCCCATAACAACTGAATTTCATCATGAATTATTTGGCAGGATCGCGCATTCCACATAAAGCCTTGCAATTAATTAAACATCCCATGTGCAATTTACAAATCCAAAGAGAATCTCAAGATGTGGTCACCGCATCAAAAACCCATCCAAATAAAACTGAGGCAGAAGTCAAACCAGGTAACGCGCACAAAAGGCCTTCACAGTACAAACCAATAACAAAGAAGAAAAGAGCATGGCAGTAAATGTTGGAGAGCATTTACGTTAACCTTAACCTCAAGGTTCAGCCCCCTCCGAGTTCTACTCCATGCCTCGCTGAGCACGACGAAGCAAACAGGCCAAGTAATCCAAGCCAGCTGCTTCCACGTTAAAGCTCTCAGGAAACTCTTGAGTAGCCTATTAGAGGAGCTAAAATCATTGACAGAAATATACTGTGGCTCAACCAGCTCATAAAGTGTTCTTCTACCTGCAAAAAAAAACTAAAACGCTGGAGCCAAAACATTTAGAGGGAGTCAGAAATTATCTCACTATTCCAGGCCTTCAGAAATGTCAGTGTCTCAAAGTTTATTAAAATTCAAAGCATTCACCTTAAGCGAAATAGTGGGATTACCCCTGACCCTAACCATGCCATGCTGGTGGTGAATCAAGAGGGGGTGAACAGTGCAGGCGCTTGCCACCCTGTGGCATGGACCTGCTGGTGGTAAACCGCAGCATTGCCAGGCACTAGATTGCATCTGACCCCCAGGGCTCGGGGAATGGACGTTTGTGCTGAACAAACATAATACAGGGCACGCGGCTGCCCACCCAAGTACCATAAGATGTGGGGTGCATGGTGGGGCCAGTATAGATGAATAATGCAAGAGGGTGCAGGGACAAATACCTTCAACATGAGCCTTGTTCTGTGTAACTATATAATGATTTCTGTATTTTAGCACTGCAGCGCTCTTCAGTTTCTCTTTTTGTGAACAATTAAAAGAAGAATTTATATTTAAAAAATCAAAGCATCTATGAATACTTAAGTACTGTACCGTTCACCCCCAACCCCAACAACCATCAAGAGTGTTTAAGCCTTACTTTCTCTCAGCACCTTGAGTGGTTAGCTACCCCAAAGTGTAATCCTCACCCTGTAAGCCGTGAATTTTGGGTGAGTCGAAAGTGGCAGGTCCCGGAGATGGAGATGCTCTCCCGCTCACCAAGTGTCCTGCACCCAAAGTCGCATTATTCGGCAGCGAGAAACCAAAGTCTCTCTTCCACTGGCAGTGGGTTAATTGTCTTTGAAACTATTGCTTCTTCATTGTGTTGCCATCTTTCTTTACCAATCAGAAGCAGTAAGCGCTTCGATACCAAAGAATATGAGCGCTATATACAGGGCAACTGGAATTATGCAATTCTGCAGCAGTAGTATTTGCCGCATAATTATGGACTTGCTGCTTTTGCCACAGTATCCACCATTTACTGCATAGTTTGAAGTTTGAATACATTTTTCAAACTGAAACGGATCTTAAGTTACTAAAAAAGCAGCAACAGATGTAACTGCGTAGTGGATGGCCCTTCGCATAGTTTGACTGGCCACCTTTCAGTGGCTTATTGCTATAATTGGGTGATAAAGTGGTACTAGTATGCTCAAACCTTTGCTATGGCAATGATAAAATGGATAAAAATGACATAATAAAGTAATTCTATCACAAAATGTGCTACAATATGCCACTTCATTTGGCTTTTCTTGCCACATAATTTAGTCAACCCAGCTGCATTTGATCCTCTCCTGCCACATATTTCCAGTGGCCCTGATTATATTCATAGCACACACATGGACAAATGCATGCATACAAAACTTCTGGCAGTAAATTGCATGTTCTCCAGTCCAATTCCTACGCCTCAGTAGCATAAGCAGGGATGTTTCAGCCAATCCTTGGACAGGCACTGTTCTATATCCCTGCTTGACAAAGCTTATTTTAACTTTGCACAGCTATATTAAAGTTGCGGATACAGAAGGTACTTTTGTGGTGCAGGTTGTACCGCAGTGCATATACATTTTTTTTTTTCAGTTTTTGTCCAGCAAACTGTTCTTTGTCCATGCAGCTTATTGAGCCTGTACTCTAAAGTTGGCTTCTGAGACCACTTGGAAGGAGAAACTCAGAGCAACCGCCACTGTCCTATTGCAAGGCGGCAGTCACCGTACACAAACCCAAGTAGATCATAGAACCAGCTACATCCTTTATTGTGGTACAGCAAACCACAGCTAAGTGAGCCTTCTCACTGCACCTGCACAACTGTTCTTCCCATCTGGAGGGCAATTTGAACACTGACTAAAAAGTGCTTTTTGTCTTTAAGTGATGTTTTTTGAGGCTGTGACTAGTCAGAGGCTCAGGAAATAGTGGTTTCCAACAATGCTTACTCATAACTGTTGTGCTCTTGCACAGCTACTCTAGCTATACCAATACAAGGGAATTTATGTATATCTTTCATATTTACATGTTTACTTTTTAAAAAAGAAAATTCAGACATGGAGTACCCAATTCTTCCAATCATTTTGTGTTGGAACATGCATATGTTGCAAAATATTTTTAGGCTGTTGTTGGTATCTAGATAACTGTTCTGTCCAGCAGTTATTAAAAACAAAAGCTGTATTCTCCTCTAATGGGTTGATGAGTTTGTCACTATTCCATCTTTAAGCTTGCATTTTTAGCTTGAAGCCTACCAGACAGCAGAGCTGTCTGGTTTGGTAAAGACATCTTGGGGGCACTCTGAAAGCTTCCATAGGAATGCATTCCAATCGTTGCTTACCATTGCTTTGTAACTCACAGTTGCTTGCTTTCTGTTGGCTGGCTTTATTTGTTTTAGGCTGTCCAGCATGTCTGTCACTCCCACGGAGTATAGCCTGTTTAACATAGTCTCCCAAGAGTGCTTGCTTTCTGTAAACAGGCCTGTACATTTTGTTCTTATCTTGTTATATTAGCTATCATTCAAAGACAGAGGTCAAATTTCAGGCTCTGTCATCCGTGGGAGCTTGTTGTTTACTTTTCGTTCTCTGACTTCAAAACGAGAGGATTTATCTGACAATCTGGAGGTGTGAAAGGAAAGGCTTTTTTCTAGCACACATCACAATTTAAATGTATGTAAATGAACTCTGTAACTATTTCAGAATTAGGGAAGCAGAAATTAAGCATATTTTTTTGTAATTGTGAAGTGTGCAGGAAACAAATCTTTTAATACGATTAAAACAAATCAATACATTTGGTGATGCCATTTCCACATATTGTTTGTGCACCGTATAGGTTTACCAATAAAACTGTATGTCTGCATATGTAATGGTCATTTCAGTTAAAAATGTGTTAGCTGTGTTGGCAGTGCAGTACCACACCATACACACTCATCTCCGTTATGCCACTCTGCTTCCCTCCGCTCCTTTCCAGTCCACTCCACTCCACTGTACGCCACTCCACTCTATGCCGCTCTACTTCATGATTTTACACTCTTTTCCAAACCACTGTATGCCACACCTTCTATGCAACACCCCTGTGCGCCAAGCTCCTGTGTGCGACTCCCTACTGCGTCACTTTACTCCACTTTACTCCAGCCTACCACACTCTGAGCCACTCTACTCCACTTTACTCCACTCTATGCCACTCTGTCACTTTACTGGACTCTACCACACACTATGCCACTGTGCAACACTTTACTCCACTCTGTGCCCCTCCACTGTACATCCATCTGCTCTACTACCCTCCATTTCACTCTACTACCCACCACTCTGATTCTCCCCTCTGCGCCACAACACTACGCCACAACACTAACACTCTGAGCCATTCTGTGCCACTTCATTCTATTCCACTCCTGATGAGTCAGAAACAAGTAGGCCTCTTTACTGTAGTTTTACATAGCAAGGCTCCTAGGTGAAGTTGAGAAATGAGACTGATGCAAAAATGACGATATGCTTTTTATGATTTGCGATAAAAGCTACAACATTTGTGCACTGGATGTTCTGTTTTCAGAAATCTACAGATGGCAGAACTTGTTTGGGGTGACTTCCTTTTTAAATACCTCTCAGTTTTGAAGTCAAAGTTTTTGTGTGGTGTGATGCTCCTCACAGCAAGTTAGTCTCCAGCCTTGAGCACCCACAACGGAAGCACAGAGAGGTGTAAACTGTCTACACCTGGATGTGAACAGCCACAAAGACAGCAATCAGGAAAGAGGCAAAAGGGTGGTTTTTCTTAAAGGACCTTCTCACTCTGAACAACAGTCCCTCTTCAACCCCCCATCTGCCAAGTGACAGGAAGAACCTGACCAAATTTCTGTGGGCGTCTTGTCTCTCTTGTCCTCACAGTACTGCCTGGGTCTCCTTCCTCCTGCATCCTGATACATTTATACAGACTGGTAAAACAACATCCTCCCCAACTGTTCACCCCCCCAACAGTTGTACAGGAATAGGCTTGGGATGCCCAAAATGAAACTCACAGGCCATATTGGACATATATTTGACTGCACATTGGCAAGACACTCTCTGCCAGTGACAAACTCATTTTTGTGAGCGAGTGAAAAAACCTTTGATATACAGAATTGTGAGGGAAGATCTTTAAATGAGACCTTTTTCGTTATCTATGCTAACATCCCATGTGCAATATACATACCCTGTACCAGGGTTGGGATACCGCAGACGGTTTAAAAGAGCTGTCCTAGGCATAGCTGGCAACAGGCTACGGCTCTTAATGTTTAAATTATGTGTACACTCTGAATCACATGTTTAAGCTGTCTGCCTCAGATATGAAGCGCTACATATAATGTTGTTTCTTTCTACAGCTCACATCCTCCGATTGCCTGCTATCTTAAAAAGCCCTTTGCCACTATGCTTCCAAAACTTTGCAAGAAAAATTGACCTTGGCCTACTTTCTTCAGTGACCCTATTCTTTGCTTCT
Source organism: Pleurodeles waltl (assembly GCF_031143425.1). Taxonomy (NCBI): domain Eukaryota; kingdom Metazoa; phylum Chordata; class Amphibia; order Caudata; family Salamandridae; genus Pleurodeles; species Pleurodeles waltl. Next base: position 148,931,104 of record NC_090446.1, read on the forward strand.
ATCCTATGCCTACCATCTATTTCTTAGTATCGCCTCCTCTCATTCTCATGCCTGCCTGCCTCGGTCCTCCTAATTGTAATTCTGCAATTGGCTGATACCTCATTTCATAGATCAAACTATCTCCTCTTTAAAACCCTATTCCTGCATTCTAACCTTACCTAATCTCTGCCAGCCTATCTCACCATCCATTCTGCTGAACCCACATAGCCTCCTCTAATGATCATGCCTAACTGGTATTAATATATCAAGAAGCAACTGGGGTAAATGAGTGCAATTTTTTCTTGAGAGTACATGACTCAATGCAATAACCAACAATAACCACTAGAGTAACCACTAACCTTGGGACCCAGAGGAGTGTGCTACTCGCAGTAAAGTTCATATTTGCGATAGTAAGGCAATATAAATACGATTAAATACAATATGTATATACAATATAAATGCAATTACATTACATTGCACCATTCTACCGCACGTCTCTCCAACCCACTCTACTCCTCTCCACATACCACACTGTACTCCACCCAACACCACCCCAACTCTACTCCACACCACTCTACTCTATCCCACTCCACTGTACTCCACAACACTACTCTACAACACTCCATTCTGTGCCACACCACAACACAGCCTTCCTCTCCACAACACTCCACTCGACGCAACCAACATTTAGCCATGCTCAACAGCAGCGATGCTGGTGTACAACATGGCTAAAACCCATTGGCAAGGCAAATAGCTTTTGCAAAAGCGCGACCTATTGACTTTGCCAGTGCTTGTTTTTGTTGGTGTTTGATTATTGGGCAGAGTGCCATGGAGTGTCTCCATGATTGAAACTGTGAATGAGTGGCATTATTTTACTACTGTTCTGCTGCGATTTTATTTTCAAGAATTATTAGCTTTTAATTGCAGGCTTTCTCCTATGTGTTCCAATTTAGGTGTAATTAATTAGAGGATGTAATATTAGAAGGTAGTCTTTCTTTGGACGAAAAGAGTTACAGGTCTTTGAATGCTGTTGTTCAAGAGTAAACTTTAACAAACCTTTGCTTTGTCAAGGCCTTGCCAAGACAGGACTGGAAGAGTGAGTTTGATACTTTACTTGACCAAAAGCAAAAGGATGATGGACTCTACCATGCGCAGTTGAATATATTTTTTATGTGTATACAGTATCTTAAATCTCTGAAGCAAGAAACTTATAGAAGTGATCCTTCATCCAGCATTTTTACACAATCATTGTTAAAAAAAAAACAAAAAAAAAAAAAACATCTCTTTTGGCATTGGCTGCAAGCAATTCGGCTTTATCAAAGTTTGTTTAGTTTTGTCATATCTTTTGCAAAACAATATGGCAGGGGAAAGTTTTTAGAGTCTTGTCAATTTAAAAACAAGCATTTGCAATGCAATGGGTCTCGCATCTGCTCGAGTTAGAGCTATTAGCATTATAAACTCCTAACCCGACTTTTCTTGCCACATAAATTGAAAATTGAAAGTTAAACACTTTCACATAAGGGAACCGATTTACAGCGCCACGGCCGCCATGAGCAGCAGCGTGAAGAGAAACACAAAAGGAAAAGAAGTTCGCTCGCAGTTAAACTTATTGGCAAAAGTGCAATTAGCCATGTGACAGGGGCGATGGCCAAGGCGGTAACAAAACCTCCCCAAGGAGGGACAGAGATCAACCATTTACCAATGTAATGAAAGGATTTTTGAAGGGCAAGCCCACGAACGTGTGGTAGTGATGGGCGTGAGGTGGGCGTTGTTAAAAGCCCAGTTACACACCGACACGTCGGAAAAGCAGCGCATGCGCGCTCCAGTGCTTGACCTAAAAAAATGGCTAAAACCAAAAAGTGCTTTTGGTCTCAAAGTGCACATTGCCGTAGTAGTAGTAGTAATAATACATTTATTATGCATGGTTAACGAAAACCTTTGCATATACAACCTCAGCATTAATATCTTTAAGAACATTTCAAAACAATGTTAAAATGATCACATTATTGGTGCAATGTATGGGTGGAGCATACAAAGAGTGGCTGATGGACCAAGGTTGTGAGCCACATAAGGGGTACAAAACCAGCCTCATGGCACCATGTCTTACCAGATCACAAGATCGTGTATTAAGTGCGTGAAGGTGCTTTGGTTAAACCCCTAATATATATATGAGGACTGAGACAAATGAGGGGACAAGGTACAAAAGGGCAGATTAGAGTGCAAGATTGTGACCCCCGGGAGTGCCTGTTAGTTAACTAATCTGGTGATCTTGATCTCGACATTAATGTATCCGCCCACTCCTGGCCATGAATAAGGTTTAATACGGAAATAAAGCTAAGTTATTAGCAAGTGTATAAACGGAGATTTTCACCCTTGTGGACTATTTGGCAAGGAGATTCTTGCAGAAATAACAATTATCACAGTTTTGTGAAGTGCAAAGAACAGGCACGCCAAACAGAAGCAGAGGGGCCAAGGTAAAGAGCCCCACAAGCATCCCTTGAATGTTTTAAGTGGGTCAGAGTGATTTGGTTGATCCCCTAATAAACTGAGGACTAAAAAAAAAAAACAAGCTTTTGCAATACAATAGGTCTTGCATTTACGTGAGTTGGAGTTATTGGCATGGCAAATATATATATTTTATTCATACTGTAATCAATTTTCAGATAATGACGTTCTCAGATGGAGACAGTCTGCCAAACATAAAGATTAAACACAGTAGCAATCAATTTGAGAGCTCAATGTCTCTACATTTTTCAATGGCGGTGGCTATCGCTTCTTGAAAAAGTAGCACTCTGCCAATAATAAACCATGACAGGGTAATCACTTGAAACACTTCACAAGAATGACACAGATACTTTAACTAATGTTTCTAATGGACGGAAACCAAAAACGATTTAAATAAGTTAAAGGCCACGTACTCCGGCTGGTTACATTACAGCCCTACCAGTAATTAAAACAATACTAATCGTAACTGCGCACCACTCTGAGAATCTCCTTTGTCCTACTCTTTCAGAGAAAAACAGCACTGTGTGGCGGGCCAGATTCCGAGATGTCCGCACAGCCACGAACAAAGGTGTGCACACACAAACAACAAATTGTTTGTACATTGTGAAGAAATGAGATTTAGGTGACTATTGGATTTCCTTTGGCAATGGTGTAGGAGGCTGGCCTGGCTTGTAGCGGGTACCAGAGGTACTTACACCTTGTGCCAGGTCCAATTATCCCTTATTAGTGTAGAAGAGGTGTTTCTAGCAGCTTAGGCTGATAGAAGGTAGCTATGGCAAAGCAGCTTAGGCTGAACTAGGAGACATGTAAAGCTCCTACTATACCACTGGTGTCATATGCACAATATCATAAGAAAACACAATACATAGAAGTACTTAAAATAAAGGTACTTTATTTTTATGACAATATGCCAAAAGTATCTCAGTGAGTACCCTCAGTATGAGGATAAGTCATATACACAAGATATATGTACACAAACCAAAATTATGCAGGTAATAGCAAGAAAAGTAATGCAAGCAGTGTAAAGTTACAATAGATTGCAATAGGAGCACATAGGTATAGGGGCAACATGAACCATATACTCCAAAAGTGGAATGCGAACCACAAATGGACCCAATACCCATGTGAGCTTGTAGAGGGTCGCTGGGACTGTAAGAAAACAGTGAGGGCTAGAAAAATAGCCCACCCCAAGACCCTGAAAGGTAGGTGTAAAGTGCACCTACTACCCGCAGAGAGCACAGAAGTCATGATAGGGGGATTCTGCAGGAAGAACAAATACCAGCAATGCAACAACAGTGGATTTCCGGACCTGAGTACCTGTAAGACAAGGGGACCAAGTCCAAGAGTCGCGACAGTGTCTTGGTCGTGGACGTTATTTCACGCAGGCTGCAGTGGCAGGCCTGTGTAAGAATTGTCAGAGCTCTCTATGGGTGGCAAAAGAAATGCTGCAGCCCATAGGGATCTCCTGGAACCCCAATACCCTGGGTACCTCAGTACCATATACTAGGGAATTATATGGGTGTACCAGTATGCCAATGTGAATTGGTAAATTTGGTCACTAGCCTGTTAGTGACAAATTTGGAAAGCAGAGAGAGCATAACCACTGAGGTTCTGGTTAGCAGAGCCTCAGTGAGACAGGCATCACACAGACCCATTATAGGCAGGAAACGTAGGAAGAAACAAATACACATACTGATTGAGGTATGACCAGCCATGCCCACAAAGCAGTAGTGTAAAAAGGAAGAAATGCCACCCCACCATATGTGCTGGTCCGATCATTTTCGTCCCTGACATAACGTTACTTCACACCAGATGTGCTTTCAACTTCCTACTGCAGCAGCTTTGTCAACACCGCAGGCAGCATGCAGAGAATCTTTTATGGGTGAGAGCATGTACGTCCTAACCACAAAGAAATGGCAGCAGGCATTCAAGGGATACAGAAGGCTGCCTGAGTCAGTCTACAATTTTGGCAAAGCAAACAAAGTGAAAAATATACTGAATGTGAACAGAAAGGGAATTTCACCCTTCCGGCCAAGGGCGGTGTTTGTATGTTAACAGAATGAAGTCCTGCAAGCATTTTTGCCTCAGGTTCCAACAAAGCTCTAAGGAAGTTGGAAGTTAGAAGAGCAGCCTGAGAAGGCTTATGGCCCCAATAATGGAGATAAGCAATGCCAATGTCTTTGAGGGCGGGGGCCTGGAGAGAGACTCCAGGTGAGGCTTTGCATGTTTCACATCATTGCTTCTAGGTTTAATTACATTCTATTAAAAAGGGAAAATTATGGCTTTCGTGAGCAGTGAGCTAAATGTTTAGGCACTGGGTGTTTCTTTTGTAAAATAATATTATTCCAGGAGCCAGCGGTAAATGAGGACAGCACTGGAATAACACCAAAACAAATGTCAGCGACACGGAGGAGGTGGGAGGAATAGAATGCTGCAATAAAATGCAGGCAGCTACCAGCCTAAAATAGCCACAGTGAAAAGGCAGCAACAAAGAAATGCCAAAGTAGGCCGTCACAGCAAGAGATAAAGAAACCAAAGTAGAATAATACCGTAGTTGGTCACTGCTCTGAAACAGAAAAGGGAGAGAGAAAAGGCAGAACTGACCACTAGCAAGCAAGAAATTTTGAAGGACACTACAACCAACAAATGAAATCACATTAAGCCCACAGTATAAGTATACTTAAGTATACACCAGGTCGAACGCTTACACTCAACCTAATTTTTTTGGGTGGTGGGGGCACAATGGGAGGTTAAAGTTCAAGATTGTGAGCCCTTGTGTGCCACTTAATTAATCAGGTGATCTTGATCTGGACACTGTGTTCTCCCACTTCTTGTCATGACGGAGTTTTAGAGCAGAGATAAAAAGCTAAGGTATTAGCAACAGTTTGAATGGAGATTTTTGTCCTTGTGGCCTGTTTGATAAGCAGTCTCTTGCAGGAACAAATATTTGTAGTGCTTAAGCTCGAGGTTCCATTCAGTTTAGAACAAAAAAAATGTTTGCAGCTTGTTATGGCCACATCAGTCTTCCTCTAACCGGAGTGGAAAGTGTGGCTGAATTGCATTCTGGTCATATTTAGGACAGTTGAGTCATTGATTACGGAGCACCAATACAAACATACCATAGTGTAGATGATGCTGGTCGAACCTACAAGGGTTTTTGAGAGAGGGTTTGGGGGCGGGGGTAGGGAGTTGTTCTTTTACTGCCGGGTCATTCTGATCGAGTGCCTTCTTTAGAGCCCCTTCGATCCTGCTTGGAGGTATTTCACTGTCTGAGAGGTGAGTTGTGGCTTGGCTGAGTTGAAGCAGACCAGTAGCGCTTTTTTGCAAGCATACCCAAGCTGATTCCAAAGAGGGCGAAGCTAGCCGCAACAAAGGCACGGGTTGATTTGCAGAGGCACATGACTTGAATTATGTCTTCCTTTGGGTGGCCACACAGCCTACAGTCCCCTGTGCCTTCCTACCTCAACCAGGGTATAGTAATTGAGGGCAAAATCCTCTGTTTGTATTTCAGATACTGACCTTTTGCCATGGTGTGAAAAGCTTCTTCCAGATATTGCTGCTGTTGCAGAGATTTATAGCTGTTTCGAACTATCCAGACATGCAATTGTTTTTCTAAGGTTGCTTTGTCCTCCAAAGAAGACAACATTTTGGATGTTTTATTCCAATTTAAAAAAAAAAAAAATTCATAGCTTACTGCTTCAGACCATACTTCTGCTTGGACGAACAAGTCAATTGTCTCTAATAAGTAGTCTCTAGCTGGTGAGTGAAATCTGTTGATTATTTTTAGCCATAAGTTGTGGTTAATGGTGATGTTCTTAGAGGATGTGAGTCTGTAGCAGGAGACGATAAAGGCTGCATGCCTTGCTACTCTCTGTTTTAAAAGGCCAAGCTGGTGTTGTATGGGTGTGTAGTTGAATAATTTGTCTGTTTATTCTCACTATGGTTGTACCCAGAGCGTTTGAGTCGCTGCCCTATAGGGCTTCGTTACCACATGCCAGCGCAGGCACCATCTTAGCACTAGAAATATCTATGATAGGACTACACTATGGGCCATTTAGGTTTCCAAATAGGGACCTAAGCCCCATTGCTTTTGTTTCCTTTTCTTTTGATTTCCTCCTTCTGGGGCTGGAAAGACTAGTTACTGTCAAATGATAGGCTAATGTATTTGTATTTGCAGGTTTTATCAATCTTGACGGAGTCAAGAAACAACTAGCCTTTCCAGTAGCTTTTTTTTTTTACTGCAAGTGATGATTTTTGTCTTCAGGTTTATTATCAGGTCATTAATGCTGGAATATTTTTGGGTGGCTTTCAAAAGATGCTGCAGGCTGAGAATTGACGAGGTTCAGAGGCGAGGGTAAATCGGCCAAGAAAAGATTAAAAAGTGTTGGGTCCTGAACATATCCCTGTTTAAGATCCCGAGAGGTGGGTTTTGCCCTGGATAAGTTTGCTCCATTACCCAATTTAATTCTTATACAGGTGTTTGTGTGCATGTTTTGAATTGCTCTTAAGAGCACCAGTGGGATAAGCCAGTTGGTTAATTTCCTCTAGAGCCTGCTTCGATTTACGCAGTTTAAAGCGGATTTGAGGACTAGAAAAAGAGACAAGGCACAGTTGCTGTTTGCTGTTGTCCCAGTTTTATTTTGTGAACCCAGTTTGATTAATCAGTATTATTAAGTTTGTGGTATCCCAGTTTCAAAGGTGCTCCATTAATATACCTGCATAGTATTTTGCATCGTCTACGAGGGCTATAAGTCTGTAATTCTCAGTGACTGATCTATCACCCCTTTTGAATACGGACACTATAATAGACTATTTCCGTGATACTGGTATTGTTGCACGTGTTGGGGCATGATTAAACAGTGGGGCCATGTACTCTGCTTCTTAGCTGGATCAGTTTTGAAGATAGCTTCAGCGATTCCTTTTGGGCCTGGGGGTCCAATGATTCGACCCTTGATTATCTGCGAAGTATGGGGTTGGCGTTGATTTGAGGCACACTGTCAGCATCTTCAAACAGGACAAAAGGTGAAGCGCCACCTGCTGCTGCTAATGTTGCTGCACCTTTGTGTACATTTAAGTGGACATTCAGGAAGGTAGCCTAGGATTCCTCTAAAAGATTAGATTCCAGATGGTGCTTTAGTGGATTTCTTGAAGCATTCACCATTCTCCAGAAGGCATTAGATTTGTGGTGTTTAACGTTCCATATTTGTTTGGTCCAGAAGGCTTCTGTGTTTTGTTTCTTTGCTCTCTATGCCGCCCGTTTTAGATTGTTTTTTGAGCGCCTCAGATCCGCTATAAGGATTGCATTATGTGGAGATTACCGTACTATGCCGCAGGATCTTATTGACGTTGTTTCATTGGCCCACTCATGAGACAATTGCAGCTGTTCACTTGTTAAGCTGCTGGGGAAGCCCTTGTTGGTTTTACTCTTGAGGCATATTCCTTGGTAAAGGACTCTGTGAATGCTTCCCAGTTGTTTTACAGAGTTGCTTTTCTTTTGCTGCAGGTGATTTGTAGGTGTTGTTCTGCCTTTTGCACCAGTAGTTCTGTTGTTGTTGAGGCCCACTTTACTCTTTGTCCATCGTATATATAATGAGCCATCTGTTTCTGCCATGCATTTATTCTCTCCAAGCAAAGGCCAATTCTAGCTCCTGGGGTAGATGGCCACTGTCAGGTTCTTGCACCCATGTTAAATGAGTGGATATACTTTAGCATGGGCAGGGAGCCTAAAGCATAGTCTATTAAGGAGTTTCTATTTAAAGAATGAAAGGACCTAGCTGGAGGGATGTCGTATAAGAATCAACCGTAAAGAACCCATAGACCCTTGTGCTCTAATTTACTGAGCAAATTGAGTCCTTTTGCGTACTTCCTACGGAGATTTGTCGATTCCATTGTGGGAATGTCCCATTGGTCCTCCTGGGACTCTAAGATTTCATTTTTCGTTGAATTACCTAACAGTTTCATATTAAAGTCTCCTGTCACAATTACCAAGGAGTTTGGATGCATCAACCCTGCTTTGAAGATATTTTCAATCATTTTATGTCTGTGTTTTCTTTGTAATTGGGTGGTACATAGATGTTTATCGGTCTTACAATTATGACTACCACTTCCGTTTTCAGGGTAGTGTGCAAAGTTTGTAGGTTATCGGAATCAATTTTTTCCCTTTGCTCGTGGCCTTGATAGCTGTTGACAGATAAATTGCAGGTCCACGTCTGTTACAGCCAAATTGTGCTTCCTTGATGGCTGTCACTACACTGTGGGAGAAGCCAATCATTGGTAGCGGTTCCAGGTCCCATGTTTCCCGTAGGGTGATCATCGTGAAGGTTTGCAGGAAGCTTGATAAATCCAGGTCATCTTGTTTCGTAGGTTCTCATTAGGGTAATGAGGCAACTGGATTTGGGCAGTAGGATAGCCGGGGTTGTGGGTACTGAGTACAATTCCACACCAGGTGAAACCTGTCTGCCTAATCCGGGGTTTCTGACTAACTAGCAGCACCCCATCTCTAACCAAGATGATTGTGGCAACCAAGCTCATGGTCAGATAGACTCCCTAGGGGGAATCATGGTACATCAGATTGTATCCCGTTCTCTCTGTTACCAAGATCTCACTCAGGCAAAGACAACAGAGGGAGAATATATTTAAATAAGCATTTATTAAAATATCTGCATCTTAGATAAAAGCATATGCATAGCAATGACGAGAATAATAAAAGACAATAGGAGCAGGCATGTGACTAAAAATTTAAAACACAAAAACAGTCCTACCATGCTGTCTAAATAGGTGAGTGGATCTGTAGCCCCTCACCTTCGCTAAGTATGAGCACAGCATACTAAGCCTAATCTGCCCTTCGAGTTTCCCCCTGGGAGAACATCATCGCTCATAGCTGAAGAAAGGGCCTGAAGTCTAAAAATACACCATCCCCATCTGGATCAGGGCTTGGTTGTCTAAGCAGGTAGCTATAGTGAAGCTTGCAGCAATCCGCATACAGTTGTGGTCATCTGGCTGGAATCTCCCTCTAATGTGTTTGGTACTAAGGAATGTTTTATAATAAAACAGCTGACATTCTAAGAAATGGTCCCCACATATGAGTGTGTGTTTTTCTGTGAATGCTCGAGACACAGTAAACCACATTTGTTGGCAACCCTATCTGACCGTAGCCTTGGAGAAAGCATAAAGTTAACTATATGTCCTACTAAGAACATAATGCTTTCCTAGGTGAAAGAACAATAAGAGAGAAAAATAAAAGAGCACTGTAAATTAAGCTATTGCTAGAAAAATAAAGCAAAGCTGAATAAAATGTAAACGGGTTAAAGTGAACATCTGCAGGCCTAGTTAGCTAAAACGTGCTCAGAACATGGCTAAAATAGCTACACAACAATCTAACTTGTCCGGCAGTCCATGTATATTCCATGAGCAGAGCCGAAAGATAGTTTTACTGGCTTGTGGGCTGCCTTTTTGCTCTTGGCTGGTTCTCTTCAGGATTGATGGCTGGTTGATAGTACTTGTGATCTAGCCTCACTTGTTATTTGGAATCCCTTGCAGGCGTTCAGCTGTTTTGTACGGAGTTGAAACTAAATCTATCAGTTTACCTGTTCTTGATAGCGATATGCCTTTTGCATTCTTTAGAACTTAGTAGGGCTTTTGATGATCACCATGTTCTCAGTGTTGTCGCCTTTGGCTCCCCTCAAGGGATAAGGGCACCCTGGTTCTTGAAAGGTTTCCATGATTATTCCCCAGTCCCTGAATTGCTTGCTCTTTCAAAGTACATTCTGGGCCATGTCATAAGAGGTCAAGGTAGCCCTATTTTATTTGCTCTGAAGTGGGGCTGATAAAATGGATTGAATTGACAAGGCGACCCCAGCGAGTGTTGGAATATGGTTTAGCAGTGTAAGGATGGTACTTCGGTTAAGGACATCATTGCTTCCCATTGAGCGATATTCTGGATGAAACCAAGTTATGCTTGATTCCAGTTTTTGGAGGTTGATCCTGAAAAACATGTTCTCCTTTCCGCCACTAGGGGGTTGACTAAGACTCCTGGCACCTGGAGGTGGCCACTGGGATTTAGCATGTTCTTTTGAACTATTCTTTTGATAAAGAGAATTTATTGGCGATCGTTATACAGACCATGGTCAGAGCTGAGATTTCCGTGACGAGCTACGTTCCGTACCTATATTCCTCAGAGTTTGTGCCTGACCCGGTGCTCCAGGCATTGTCTTGCTCCTCTTGTGAAGAGGATTGCAGTTTTGCAGGGACCGGATGAGCAGCTACTGTGGCATCCGGACTGTACTCCTGCTGTGGGCTTGAAAACTGACCCGAGTCCTGTGGTGAGACCCACTTCCCATGCCAATCCCGCAATGTCCAGTGCCATTGTTTTTGGAAATGCTTGTAGTTTAATGTTTTGTTCCAATGTGTCCTCGCTCACTCGATTGTGATTGCTCTGAGGTCCTTCTGGCATTAGACTGTTTTTGTCGAAGATAGTGTAGTTCCCTAGTCAATTCATTTTTGGGAAATTTGAGTTTTTGGATTTCTTTTTCTTGCTCCGTTTTATTCCTGGTCTTGCTCCAATGTTGTTGACCAGAGGAATTTTGTATCTTCCGTGAAGGTTTGGTGGTTTTGGTCCTTTTCGGCCGCCTGTGCATCCATGGTGCTGGGAGTTTGTATTTTCTCTAATGAACTACTCTTGCCTGTCTCGGGGGAGACTAGAGATGGAAGGGCTGACAACAGAGTGAGAGGGAGAGCTGGCCTGTGCTGTTGATTCAATCGGCCAAACTTCAAGACTACTACTTACTATGTTAGGTTAGAGAGGGGAGGCGGTTCTGTGGTTTCTTGAGGATTGATGACTGCCTTCAGATTCTCAAACAACACTCCTAGAGTATCTAGTAGTGTGCTGAGTTTCTCCAGAATGAGTGAGCATGCACACCTAGTAGTCTCTGGAACAACTGTGTGAGGACGTACTGCTTGCGAAGGGACAGAATGCCCTCACAATGAAGCTAGCCCCAATGGGTTAACTGGGTTAACCCATTGCCAGATGCTGTATGCTATAGCAGGTGAAATTAAAATGCGACTAACACAATAACAGGCCCGTGATTGTAGAGGGCAGGCTGAAAGCCTTTATAAGTACCTAAATATTGCCATGGAAAGAATGCAGCATGTCTTTTTTTTTTTTTTTTTTTTTTTCCCTTGTTGCTTGTAATTAAAATAGAATGAGTACCTGACTGCAGCTGGTGAGCACATTGCCCTTGAGGGCTCGTTTAAAAACTTGTTGGGTGGTCCTTATGAATGTAGGTCTGCCAAGTTGAATATTATTTTCATACATAAGATGACTAGAACAAAACTCGTCCTCTAGTTAGGCATGTATTTCGCTTTCAGTATCTGTTTTCCTATCCCTATCCTGCCAATGTGTACTATACAGTTTCTGTCCTATGGCTGTTGTTAAAAAAAAATCTAATAATAAATAAAAAAGAAGCATATTCAAGGTTACTGCATAAAAGTCCAGTGATGCCTATAAAGTGTCCACACCTGGATGCACCAGATGTGGCTCTGACGTCGCACTTCCAAAATAAAGATATAGCTCTTTAACCTCATTCTCACTTGCTTCCTTTTCACTGGCCTCATTCGCTGTGCCACGTTACCATTTTTTTCCAAAATATCTGAAATAATGAAAGTATACAGGATGCCACACTTCAGTGATTCCCTCCTGTTAGAAATGGGGTCTTTGGTTGACAGTCAGGTTGCCCCCTGTTCAAGCAAGGACCCTCACTCTAGTCAGGGTAAAAGAGAATCCCCCTCAGCTAACCCCTGCTTACCCCCTTGGTAGCTTGGCAGAGCAGTAGACTTAACCTCAGAGTGCTAGGTGTAAAGTATTTGTACCAACACACACAGTAACTTAATGAAAACACTACAAAATGACACAACACCAGTTTAGAAAATTAGGAAATATTTATCTAAACAAAACAAGACCAAAACGACAAAAATCCAACATACACAAGTCAAGTTATGAATTTTTAAAGATTAAACTCAAAAATAGCGCTTAGAAACAAAAATGCTTCAATGAGATGTTAACACGGCGTCGTGACGGAGTCGTTCCCAACAAGCCGACACCAGCGGCGCCGGACACGAAGTCGTGTAGACCCCCAAGTACAGTACCTTTGGTGAAGAGTGAAAACAAGCCGGTGCGCAAAGTCGGGAATCGCGGCGTCTGTGCGAAACGTTGAATCCGTGCACTTCGAGCGGCGTCGGTCACGACGTGGTGCGGCGACTTCCACGGAGTCGCGGACTTCAGCGGGGCTGCTGCGGCGTTGGGCCTGCAAAGAGCGTCGTGTTCCAGCGAAGGTCACGGCGTCAGGTGCAGGCGGCGTTACCGGATTCAGCAGCAGCGTCGGTCCAAAGTCGTCCAAAGTCGATTTCCTTGGATTCCACCAGCTTTCCTTTCAAGGGCCCAGGGACTGGATAGGGCACCACTTGTCAGAGCAGGAGTCTCTCCAGAGACTCCAGGTGCTGGCAGAGAGAAGTCTTTGCTGTCCCTGAGACTTCAAACAACAGGAGGCAAGCTCTAACTCAAGCCCTTGGAGATTTCTTCACAAGATGGAAGGCACACAAAGTCCAGTCTTTGCCCTCTTACTCTGGCAGAAGCAGCACTGCAGGAAAGCTCCACAAAGCACAGTCACAGGCAGGGCAGCACGTCTTCCTCAGCTATCAGCTCTTCTCCAGGCAGAGGTTCCTCTTGGTTCCAGAAGTGTTTCTAAAGTCTGTAGATTTGGGTGCCCTTCTTATACCCATTTTAGTCTTTGAAGTCACCTTTCTTCAAAGGGGACTCGCACCTACTTGTGAAATCCTGCCTTGCCCAGGCAAGTCATCAGACACACAGCAGGGGGTTGGAGCCGGCATGTCAGAGGCAGGCACAGTCCTTTCAGATGAGAGTGACCACTCCACCCCTCCCTCCTAGCAGAGATGGCTAATCAGGAAATGCAGGTTACACCCCAGCCCCCTTTGTGTCACTGTCTGGTGTGAGGTGAAAAACAACCCAACTGTCAAACTGACCCAGACAGGGAATCCACAAACACGGCAGAGTCATAGAATGGTTTAAGCAAGAAAATGCTCACTTTCTAAAAGTGGCATTTTCAAACGCACAATCTTAAAATCAACTTTACTAAAAGATGTATTTTTAAATTGTGAGTTCAGGGACCCCAAACTCCACATGTCCATCTACTCTCTAGGGGAATCTACACGTTAATCATATTTAAAGGTAGCCCCCATATTATCCTATGAGAGAGACCGGCTTTGCAACAGTGAAAAACGAAATTGGCAGTATTTCACTGTCAGGACATATAAACCACATTACTATATGTCCTACCTTATCCATACACTGCACCCTGCCCTTGGGGCTACCTAGGGCCTACCTTAGGGGTGCCTTACATGTAAGGAAAGGGAAGGTTTAGGCCTGGCAAGTGGGTACACTTGCCAAGTCGAATTTACAGTGTAAAAATACACACACAGACACTGCAGTGGCAGGTCTGAGACATGATTACAGAGCTACTTATGTGGGTGGCACAACCAGTGCTGCAGGCTCACTAGTAGCATTTGATTTACAGGCCCTGGCACCTCTAGTGCACCTTACTAGGGACTTACTAGTAAATCAAATAGGCCAATCATGGATAAACCAATTACATACAATATACACGGAGAGCATATGCACTTTAGCATTGGTTAGCAGTGGTAAAGTGCTCAGAGTTGAAAAGCCAACAGCAACAGGTCAGAAAAAAATAGGAGGCAGGAGGCAAAAAGACTGGGGATGACCCTGCATAAGCAAAAGTCCAACACCTCCCTTCTGCCTCTTTAACCAAAGAACATCTCAGAGCTTTTTTGTCACATATTTGAGCTTAAACCAAACCTTCCTTTGTTGTTTTTACCTCAAAAGATTGAGCTCTGGTCTTGCAAAGGGGATCTCTGGAAAAGACTACTGCAATGTAATGTATGCCTTCCACCTTTACAAAAACGTGGGCAAACTATGGTATAAAGCTATGCTGATTGTCTCATTCGCCAACTGAAGTACACCGACCACATCACCCCACCTGTGCAGATGTTTTACTAACTCCCAGTGAGCAAAGATTGATTTTAAGAACCTTTACTTATTGCACTGGGATCTTTGTGAACGAGCCCATTCCTCCAAAACAACTTGTTGTCATCCCACTGATCAACCAGATACCTAAGGTCGACTACCCAGAATCACCTTGTTGGTAACTCAGAGAGGAATAAAAGCTTTGGAGGAAGAACTTATTTTTGGCTCTTCACAACACAGAATACAATGCCCTATAAAACTAATCAATTGATGGGGTGGTTGACAAGTCAGTCAAACTCCTAACTTTTCTAGCAAGAGTTTTACAGTCTGCTTTGATCTGATCACACATTCACTCTAAAGTTACAAGGGAAAGAGGGTGGGGATATGATTTTCCTGAAAATACGTTTGAGAATGGAACATTAAACACTGTGTTAACGCAAGTTTTTTTGATTAAAAAATTATCAAGGAACGTTTATATATTCTAAATAATGAAAAATTTAGAAAATGATTAATGTAGAACAATAATGTGCACATTTGAAATTGTGACCTTGAGGTGTGTCCACCACATTTCATGTATAATATTAGAAGAGTAATTAACACATGGGAAATATTGAAAATGTATTAGAATAATGTAGTAATATGTCATATTGAGTGATGTATCCTATGCTTTGCAGTATGTTGAAGGCTTAACTTGACTAAAGTCTTGGCCTAGTTTTGCCAGGCCTCGTGCAGAAGCTGTATTTCTAATGTGCAATGAAAATGCTGACAAACTGAACTAACTGTGAACTGCTCATTGTTTAGTAAAAATTGCTTAGCTGAAACCTTTGCATGAACTGACGGACGGGAGATGATGAAATTGGAATTGTAGCAAAAAGTGTGTCAAGCACTCTGAGTGTACTTTCCCAGGACTCAAACAATAGAGACACTGACTGGAAAAGAAGATGTAACATTTTCGATACCTGGCTAGCCATATGACGAGGCCATCGTACAGTGAACCAATCAAAAGAGAACTGTGTAATATTAGAATTCAGAGATTTGAATTATGAAATTTATTGGTTAGAGTGAAATCGTGTGATTAATTGACTGATTAGAAATTGGGGATAGTCTGGGTGACATTGATATAACAACATGACAGAGGGAAGGACTTCAGACCTTATTCCGAAATTGATGCAATATTGGGAAGAAGAGATTTGAGATTCTGTCATTGGGCTTATGCTCTGGAGAGCCTGATGTGATGCTGATCGACTGATGACCTGAAGACGAAGACTGACTTTGTTGCTGATCCATACCGAGGATACGTAGATATGACAATGTGACTGAATTACCTTTTTTGCCTTTTCTTTCAAGGTACCATCTGCGCTCTCTAATAGTTTTCTCTTAGCTAGATGTTTTTCCAAATTCATGTTCTAAATTGTTTTCGCATGACATCCCACATGCTAATGCTAATATGGGTTAGATGAGGTCCCTTCCATATGACATTGATAACGACAAAGACGATTGATGGACTGATTTGCTGAACTCTGCTACTTATGTTGACTTATTCACCTATGATTCATGCGTTGACCTATGCTAATGTTTTAGGATGTATTCTGATCCAAGTTTTGATTAGGTTTTGTTATTGGCGGTTACTAATGTACCAATGAAAGAATAGCTTGAATTGAATGAAGTTTGAAATAATCTCATGATTTAGTATTGTAACTAATAGGGAATAAAAACTATTAAACTTATCTTGAGTTGTGATTATTCATGACCAGAGGGTCATGGTGATGGTTATTAACTGTTGATTAATGTTTAGCTTAATGGGAATTGATTTTT
This sequence comes from Pleurodeles waltl, assembly GCF_031143425.1. Classification (NCBI taxonomy): domain Eukaryota; kingdom Metazoa; phylum Chordata; class Amphibia; order Caudata; family Salamandridae; genus Pleurodeles; species Pleurodeles waltl. The sequence continues at coordinate 148,947,458 of NC_090446.1, forward strand.
GCATATTGATTATTGAGAACATTGGTCACACCGTAACTAGGATACTCCATGCAAATCAAAAGGTTCGTCGACCTATGCGTCCCCTTGTAAGTTCACTTATTAAGGACCAGGCGCACTGACAACTGTGATTTGAGGGCTTTTGGGACACCAAGCAAGACTTAATTTCAGGCCCCAGTTCGTGATCAACTTGTAATAAGTTATACATTTCAGCTAATTAAAGCCCTGTGATGGCATACTATATTTAATTAGGTGGTAATTTTCAGAAATGAGGGCATGAAGCAGAAGCCAAAAGCTCAATCAGAAGAAAGCATGGAAAAGCACTGATAAAGACATTTATTTCCGCATTTGGATCTTGATTCATTTTCTCTCGCAACATCAATATTTTATATGGTATTCAGAAATCAGTGTCTAACAAACCTGTTATTGCCTAATAACTTCTTAGTAAGGGTGACTTAGTGGATGTTTAGTGGAATAGTCCATAATATTAGAATAAAACATATGCACTCAGTGCTTGAAATTGTGGCTTTCAGTTCTGGAGTCTGGTTAGGGCAAATAACTCCCCTTTCAAAACTGCCATTTCAGCTGCAACATCGTAAATCAAAGCAGTGCTCCGAGGATTTTTCACGATTCTATAAGGCAGAATCTGATCATTTTCTCAGCGATTCTCTATTGTCTTTTCCCTCCTCTCCACTTTCTTTGTGTACAATTCTCAAGCTAGATTCTAATCAGTAACGTCCTTCACTGCTAATTAAAGGAAATGCCTGAAACCGTGTCAAGGACTGTGAAACAAAGAAAAGTTTTTTAAGAGTGCTGAATTATAGGAAGACAGAGAGGTAGGTGAGGGAGTGAGATATACAAGATAGAGAAGTTGAGTAGCCATGAAGAGCTACAGTAAAGTAGAAAGAGGAGGGTATGGGAAGTAGAGGTATAAAGCAAGCTAGATAAGGTTAGCGCTAGAGAGCTAGAAATGTAGGGAGTAAAATGGCTTACATAATCGAGGGAGGGAGGAAGGGAGTGAGAGGGGTTAGGTAGAAAGAGAAGTTTGAGATGAAGGAAGATTTAGAAGTAGACATGTATGGTAGTTCGAGAAGTGTAGGAAGATGCAAGGTGAACAGAGCGGTGAGATAGAGAGGAGCAACATGAGAAAAAGAATAGAAAGGAGAGTCAGATAAAGACTATTGAAGCATGCAGAGGGAGAGGTGGCTGGTGTAAAGAGATGATGTGTAGTAAGCAAAGAGGCTGAGTAGACATACAGAGGTGAAGAAGTGGCATAGAGTTTGAGGCAGTCACAGAAACAGAACGAGGGAGGTTAGAGCGTTATAAGGTGTAGGGTTATGTACAGAAGTGAAATAGGGTGAGCTGAAGCAGAGAATGGGCAAAGAGAGAGTTGAGAGGAAGCAATGATGGCTACAGGCCGTGTTTACTGTGTAAAACAATAAGTGCTGGCCCAAGAGCTTTGCTCAAACGTCACTGCCAGTGCTATTGCAGTTCAGGGTACCGAGTACACACGCTGTTTTTTCTTTATTCTAACTCATGCCTCTTTAATCCAAAGGCTACACAATTCCTACCACTTTATCTCATTTTTTCAGAATCTTTTCCATCCCTGATTTCTGTCTTTGTCACTGTTTTTCTTTCTTTCTCCTTTGTGTGTTCTCTTGCTTGACCTGCTTGCAGACCTGGATCAGAATCTCTTGAGGCAAAATAATTGCTGGAACTCAAAAATTAGGGCTGGGCAGCCCCACCTCTATCACTGATTCAAATTAAGCACTGGATGCTGATGTGTTGTAAGGACTCTCGTATCTCTATGTGCTTGATTAGGGGCGATAGTACCTCTGATTGTAGGTGACTGAGTCACTCCCACAACAGTTGGCAGCTGTCGGCCTAACCCTTCTGGCTTTTTAGCAGCACCTCACTAAACACAAAGTGATTTCTGGCAGCCTAGCACATGGACTCTGAAATCCTCTCAGGGAAAAAAGTGGTGGAACAAGCCTTACTCTTTTCTCTCATTAAAAATGAGTCTCTTACACACACAGGCAAGAAAGAAGATGCAAAACAGTTGTCAATACATGTATTGAAAAGACTGCAATCTACAATAAAATACATGAGCTGCAATGAATAAGATAATGATGACAGACAAAACCAGGATTGTGAGAATAAGTGATGTAATGATGAACAATCCCAACATTTTGCAATAAGCATGAATATACAAATTCCTCCCTAAAGCGTATTGCCTACCCTAAAGAGAGCAAGGTTCGATGAACCTAACCTGTCCAAGCCATGTCCTTGAGAAGCACCTCAACCCCCGTTACCTTAGAACAAGGTCGGCCCCCAGTCTCCATATCAGGCGTTGTAGAAACATGAAAGCTGAGGTCTGCTGCAAAGTGACATGCAATATGGATGGAATCTCCTAGGTGGAACCCCATCTAATGACCTTGTTCTTACAGAGTGTTTTTGTAAGGCCCATGTTATTGTCTGTGCAGACGTCCTGACGTGGGTATGTACCTAAGCGTTAGATTGTGTTTGCAAAATTGGATCGGCAATATCGTAAGAAAATGCTTGACGGGCTCACATTCTGTTCTTGTCTAACGTGAAGCAAAGGGACATGATGACAATTATATATGTACATCACTGATAATGATGCTTTCACAGAATGGCAACGGAAACAAAATTAAAACATTTCTTAGAATATGTAAGAACTGCAAGTACTGTTAAAATGAATAATAACAGAGAGCATGCTTATCTAGATATAAAGGGCACAGGCCTTCAAGCCGAAGCTATGCTAAACTCCAATACCCAAGCAACTAATATGGATACACAAAAGATGAACAGGTGGAGGAACAGGAAGATGGATAGTGAGAAACAAGTAAGCTAGTGAGAGGTGAGGTAGAAGGAGCAGAAGAGGTGGAGAAGTAATGAGACCAACAAATGGTGAGGTAAACAGAAAGATTGAGTGGAGAGAGAGAAATCAGGGAACCAGTTCCTGAGGTATAGAGTGGTGAAATTGTGAGAAATAGAGGTGAGGTGAAGAGATGTCTAGGTCTGGTAAAGAGAAAAGATTGAGAGAAGTGAAATACAGTTGATGTACACAAAGAGAAGTAAACAGAGCAGTGAGGAGGGGAGAGAGGATGAGATTGTTGATGCTTAGGGAGATGCAGAGTGGCAGAGGTGAGAGGAGTAGATCAGTGGGTTAGAGAGAGGTGTTCTGAGAGAAGTGCGGTCGACAGAGGTTAGAAATGGTACATAGGTAGTGGGAAACATAGACATAGAGAAATACAGAGGAAGAGCAAAATGGGTGGTAAAAGATACAAGGTTAATTAAGTTAGAGACATGACAAAAAGATTTGAGTTTATCTGTTTAAATACCACCAACTACATACGAGCACCATGGTAAAGAGTGGTGTAAATGCCTGGAAGTTGAGAAAGACCTGTCCTTACAGCCTACTTCTGATTCCCGCCTGCAACTCAGCTCTCTAATTGTGGTGACCTGTACCCCTTTTACCCCCTCATCTTCACGTTAACACAATTATGTATATGTCTTAGTATATGTAAACAAAAATGGCAACTTAAATATACATTTATTTTTGCGCGTCTGATATGGTCAAATAGCAATAGCTAGACACATGATGAATGGACAAAAATTTGTCTTTCCAGGTTCAAGCCAGAAATTGAGTACAGTCAAAAGCCGCCTCTTACTTCCTAATAGCGACTTATTTAGAGCTCCTATGTTTTTGTGCTCATAGCTCTAATCCAACAACAGCTGTTGGGTGTAATCAGTACATTGCTACAAAATGTTTAGCATGAAGATTTCTTGTTTTAAAAAAGCCATTGAATTTTGGATATGACATCCAATTAGTAATTTGGTTGCAGCTGCTGACCTATCTCAAGCTGGGTATTGCTTGCTTCTAGTTTTGTGACTCCCTCTTGGTTAAGGATTAACAAAACCTTGTAATTTTTGTGGAACAAATATCTTCTTATCCCCGATCGAGTGGTATAATTAACCCAAAGTATTCGTATTTGTGGTCATCATTTCAAAGAAATGTATTTGCTAACTTTAGCAGCACTCATTATCGTAAAAATTCCAATAAGGCACATATCAAGGTGTGATATTTTTTCAAACTGGAAATTCAAAAGTAACTTATGCTGTGGGGAAAACATACTGTATAAGGTGGACTTGCTTTGATTGCAAACGGGGGATTGTTCTTGTGTTGCAGATAAAATCTATCAGAATTGTCAGAAGTTAATTTTTTTTATACCCAAGCTTGCGCAGTGGTGCTTCTTTAGTGAACTACTTGAGATCATGTCTTAGATTAATCTTTTCGGTTGGCCTTTGCTATTGATTTGTGGCTTCAGACTTCAGCAGGTGAGCAGTGTTCCATAGGCATTGGCCAGTTTGGCGAGGATCCTTTTTGTTTATGGTGCATGTTACACCAGCGAAAGTGAGTAGAGTATCTGCCTTAATTCAGTTTCTTGATCAGATTATTGGCATGGAGAATATATTATTCTTATCGGTGCAGTTCTTCCACAAATTAAGAAACTGTACAAAGGACAAACTGTCCTTCGGGGTTTGTCTATTGGGTAACTCTTATAATGCAGAACAAGATTGCTGTCTTTATTTCATGTAGAGAGTACTGGTCAGGATCCTTTATTAGTCTTGTATCAAAAGAGCTAAGAAGTGGAACCTTTTTAATTACTGTTTATACAAAACTTAATGTCTTTTGGCTGATGGTTCAGACAGGAAAGAAATACTTCCTTTCTCTCCTCTGTGACTTCATAGATGCCGAAGATGTCCATGAATTTTCCAGTTTTTTCAGGAAAGTTGTTGTGAAACACTGGTCCTATTACTTGATCCTTAGCAGATGATTCAATTCTGGGGCGAAGGAACAGCCTCTTGTTTCCACCATTGCCTTGCCTAAGGTGTATTTGTTGGAGGGAATGCCCATCTAGTGTGTCTAGAATTCGAGGATTAGGATTAAATGTGAAGTCCTCCACATCAGGTTTTCGGCAGTAGTACCTTTCACATATGCTTTGGTTGCTGCGAATAAAGATTAAGAAATAGGTCTACATATTTTAGTAGTAGATTTGGGTAGTGATCCGGTTGTGTCTGGCTTTTACAATTTTTCAGAAGCTAGGTAAAAAGTAAGGATTGATGGGTAGTCATTCCAGATGAAGCCGTACCCTTTTGTACTAACCCAAGTACGTTCTTAAACGTCATCCAACATAACTTAAGTTACTTTTGCATTTGTAATGTGTTTTTTGATCTTACTCTCCTGTAGGCTATACTCAGATGCTGCTGGGCTTCCATTCTCTAGTCTTTATTTTTGCATTTGCATTTCTGTTTGCCACCCCTAATGGACTGTTTTTTTATAATCGCTAACCTTGTATTCGGACTTTAGGGTGCCTGTGTCACATCATCCGCCCAGGATATGTTTGGTATACACTTCTTTTTCAGTTGATTTATTTCTGTCAGTAATGTTCATGCAGTCGTTCCTCAGGCCTGTCAAATCTTGGAAAGGAGGACTGAATCCCCATTTAATTCTAATGCCTGCCCAATCTTCAGACTCTGCTCTTTCATGTGAACGTAAATTCTGAGTTTTATTTTTCTGCCAAGCTATTACTTCTGGATTTAATTTACTTGGTTTGTCTAGAATGAAAGAACTTTTGTTAGGAGGATTATATATGCAGTATTTAGGTCACAGCTTAAAAGTTTAAACACTAAGTTATTTGATACCACTGATGTCATCTATATTTTGCCCGCACCATAGTTCTGCTTGTTCCATATTAAGTATTTTTGAGTCCGGGCAAGATTTATTTTGGGGCCCTTTGTTAGGAACAAACTTGAATTTAATGCCCGTTTTCAGCTAATTCAAGCCCTCATGAGGCTAAACAATATTTAGTTGTATATGTTTTTTAAACGGGGGGAACGCAACATGATCTAAACGTTCAAACAGCTCCATGTCTGCCATAACAAAGCTTGAATAGGCACTGTTAAAACCACCCCTTTTTCGGTGAAGTGTAATAGACAGTCCATGCGTTGTTTGTTCCAAGGCAAATTGTGGTTTACCATGAACAGAGAGGGTTTTAGGGCCTGCCCATTGCTTACCATTATTTGGCTTTCCTTGTCAGTCATATGTGCCTGCCTCTTATTTATGTCCCAACTTCTAAAGCTTGTGTTTGTCCTTCTTATGAATCATTGCCTCTTTACCATGTGTTTGTTTGCCTGGAGTCTGTGGTTGATGTTAGGGAACCACCTTTTTAGGCAAAGCCTAGGCAGCACGCATGTGCTCGCTCTCGACATGTTGTAATCTACTTCTATGGGCTTTTACCACTCCCATCTCACGCCCATCACTTTCATTTGTTCCCTGGCGTGGTTTTCAAAATTCCCTTGATTTCGTAGGTAAATGCTTTACGTTTATCCTGCCTTGATGCTGCTTTATCACCTTGGAGTCTGACCCTGTTACATGGATAATTGCACAATCGGCCATATACCTTAGTGTAGCACACTACTTTTTTCTTTGCCTCTCAGCTTAGTGCTCCATGTTTGTATGTTGTTTCTTCCTTGTTTTTTGGCATGCTGCTGTTTCTCTGTGCTGGCAGCACCCAAAGGCTGCAAGCTGGAGGGGTGTTCTTTTTATTTATCTTTTGAAGTTTCATATAGCGTAACTTGATTGAAGGAGAGCTTTACATGAGTACCACTTAAGTGCAAGTTTAGCAGTTGAAAAATATACCCACTGGCACATTTTAAACAGAAAAAAACACAGAAATCCTCAACATGGCTCTCCTGGCACAGCGGGAGAGCCGATACTACAATATTGTTTTGTCTGCAGTGATACTTTGATACATATAGGTGGAAATCTGCCTTAGAGTGCAGTTTCGCTTCCCTTAAGCCTACAAAGTCCCATGAGGTATGAAACTGGGGTGGAAAGTGTGCGTCAAGTTCATATTTGCAGCTCCCTAGACTATACATGTTCACTTTGTGGATCATCCAGAATTGTCATATTTCTCAGGATCAGAGCCCAAGCCTTTCATCACCCTGTTTGGCCAGGTAAGTACATTCCTACCCAGCAGAGGGAACAAAAGTCGCTCCACCAAAAAGGAGTAACTAACAGTGCTTCTCTTAGCTCCTGAGCAGGAAGGGGTAGGGAAAAAAACTGTATCTGTTCATTACCTGCTAAGTACTCTACAAAGGTTGTGGACAGCCCAGGCCCACTGAACAAAAGAGGAATCCCAGACAACTTCAGCCAACACAGGAGAGGGCTCCTCTCTGAATTTTTGAGGGGAAATGCCCTGATAGTGAGGTCAGCGAGGAGCAGAACTGATGCCCCCAGAGGAAATTTGCCCAGTGATTCTCGGATGACCCCATCTTGAACAATCCCAGCAAGCTAGGCAGGTGTGTTAAGGAAAAGGGTGAAGGCATGATTTGGCACCCAAGGATTATCCAGGGGTGCCTGGCTTGCACAAGGGACAGAAAGAGACTACTGTTTGTGCTTTTTGCTCCTAGACTCTGGGACTGTGACAGCAAAAGACAACTGAAAGGAAAAAGCTCCTGATGCCTAACAAGAACTCTGCTCCATTTGACTGGAGGACCAGTAGGTCTTTCCAAGGGCCAATGAAGCTGGCCCCCTACATCTCCTGAGGACTGGTTGGGGGGGGTGGGGAAGGGGAGGTCTGGACATCTGCACATCTGCACACACAGAGAAGGACCAGGAAAAAAGTTGGTGCAGGGAACCAGTATAACCTGCTCCCTACACCTTACACCACCAGGACGCCAGGAGGCCTGATGAAACTGCTCCTGGTGGACCTCACCACCAGCAGTGACATAAACCCAGGCAAACGTCCAAATTGCTCCAACTGGGGCCAAGTTATGCCTTCTTAAAACTGGCAACCTGGGTTTGGCTCACAATGGTTTGTATAATTTTTCCTTGGGAATGTTTGTTCGTGGGGCCCTCCTCCCCACGCCTTTGGTTGGGGGCTGACGCAAACCACACATAGTTCGGAAAGGGCCAAGAGTTAAATCCCAGGCCCCCAACATTGGAACCCCCACGTGAGAAAGGTGATGTCACTTTTACCGTGGGTGCCTTTCAAAGCGGAAACCTTGGACAGTGGACCACTTTGCCCATGCCTTGAACCATCTTTTTGTACCACCTTCTTTTCTTTCCTCAGCATCATCCTACCATGATACACTGCCTTTTTGCTGTGGATTTTTCTGTTTGGCCTTGCCTATTTGATACTTGAACTGCTGTGAAATCTCTTTCTGAGCTGGTGTCTGAAGACAGCTGTTTATTTTTCAGCATCTTTTAATTGGACAGTAAAGTTAGGTGATTTGTTGAATAAACTAAATTGTACAGCCACAATCGAAGCTGAGGTCGTCCTTTTAGTGGTAACTGCTTCTAAGAAAATAAGTCAGACAGACTGAAGCAATCCAAGCAAGACTACAGTGAAATTATTTGAAGGGAGAAGGTGTTGGTTCATCATGCATTGTTCAATACAACAATGGCAAATAGTATGCGTTAATGGATTTGGATAAGACTTGCACCTCTACGACATCCTCCTTAATGTTGACAAACGAGGATGTTAATGCTTCCAGTTCTTACCCCTGTGGACAGGATGTATCCATTGAAGGCTTAGAAGCATATGTCCCCATTCTTCATTCTGTTTGCTGCCAGGCTACTACTTCTGCTGTGCTCCTGGTTAATCTTAAAGTATTACTAAGCCCAGACACACAACCCCCTTGAAGGGCATTTGACTCTAGGGTTTCGGCCCGGACGAGGTTATGGAAAAACTGCCACCCCATGGTCTGACCAGAAGAATTAGAGAAGCCCACATAAGTAAATGCTAAAGGTTAGGTACGTGTGACAATGTGTGTGTTTTAGTAGAGACGAAGGTTCTAATTTTTAATATTGCAATTTCTTTAATCTTAAAAACATACATAAAAATCAAGAAAGAAGTATATAAATTTCATATAGTATAAATCATTGAAAAAGATCATGTTTCATTCAATTGTTCATTGTTCAAGTGTAGGTTTCAGTTCTTTTTGTGTTGCTGGATTTTGACATAAGGATTCACAGTGATAGAAAGGTCACAAGATACTGGGGGTTTGTTTGTGGTGATCTGTCTCTGTTTCATATGTTCTTTTCTCCTCAAGGCGTATATGAGTCTCCTTCATTAAACTGACCCATAAGCTTGCGCACCTACAATGGAACATTTGAGTGCAGCTGGTAAAGAACATTTACATAACATTCACCACTGTATTTAGAGTATAGGTTCCACGTGGGTGGTAAGCCTACTATTCACTGTCACCAAAAAGTGTGTAGGGCTCATTTACAGCAAGGATGCCGTGTTAAGAAGAGGCTGTGCAAAATTTAGGTGGCCAAATATTTTTTTCTCCTAAGTCTCTCACCCCCACATGAGCACACTGCCCCCTGTGCTCTTATATTCCCGTACATGTGCTCCTATATACTCTTACACATTCTGACATCTCCGCGGGCACTCATAATAACTTGTGCTCACTTGATTCCTTTAGTCCACCCTTTGCCTTCTTACTTTTTGACCATTCATGCACCATTCACTGTCCCTCTCCCTAGCTACATTCTTAACTCTTACCTGTTCTGGTTGTCGCATCAGTGCTCAAAATCCATATGCTCTCTCAGGCTATCCAATGTGGCAGCCCATCCGCTTTCATCCCCATATCTCCACAGAAACCTTTGTATCCCTGCTGTAATGCCCATGTTCCCTCTTACCCCATGCTTTTTCTCTCAATTGTTTGCTCCTCGGAGTTCATCTCAGAAGGGACATCTACCTCACAGCAGAAATGGATTTCGCTGAACTTGCCCAAGCTTCAGAAGATCCAACAGGTGACAAATGTCTCTGCCACTGGCTATTCTTATGCTCTGTAGTGGTTACCTGTCTTGTGTTCCTCTACCTTTCCATCAACTGCTCTTTGAAATGTGACCACTTTCATCTACAGTCAGCAGCTGTGAAATGACCCAAGAAGTACGTAACATTGCCTTCCAAACCTGCTATTTGTACTTCTGCAAGCAAAGCTGACACAATGGTCTCAACAGCTCTGTTACAAATGGCTTAACAAAAAACTTGTTACATCTCCATTTTAAGAGATCTATGTTCACTTGATACACCAAAGCCAGCATCTCAAGTGCCATTGTGTTTGAGTTGATAAAGTTGATAGTGTCTTCAAATGGCCAGAGCACATGACACATTTTTCATCAGCTGACACTGAGAAGTTGAGAGGACCACATACAAATAGCAGACTAAAATGGTGGTGTACTCACCCACAACTTAACACTCTTAGGCAAGGATGCATATGCCATGCAAATTCTGATAAGTCAATACTTCACTCTTCAGCTGATGTCATGATAAAATGTGTCACCTCTGTTATATATGCTAATTGTTTCTCTTTGCTTGACTAGCTATCAGGGTTACAAAACGGTGCAAACACTAACCTGTATGTCGCACCATCAAGTTTGCCGAAGTAACTTGAATACTTAACTTTTCATTACGATTTTTCCGCGTTATGAAATGTTTTTGTCTGTACACGGTCATTACAAAAGACAAATGACAGGCTTTTTTTTTTTTATTTCTTTTAATTTCAGTTTTACTACTCTACTTTCCCGACCAGCACTGCCCTCCTTAATCGCCTTCGTTTTCTCTCTATAGGTTTCAGTCACAAAGTGTCTAAAAGACCGTATTTTGTTGAAGTTCAAATTGTGCTTTTTATGATGAGTAAATAAACAAATTCTGCTTCAATTTAATAAACTTTACTTTAGCTCCACAACCAAATGATTTATCCTCGTCCACCTCTACTTCCTGTAGTGGTAGAGTTGTCTCTCGAAAATTGTGTTTTATTTATAAAAAATAAAAAAAAAATGACTCAATGATCAGTATTAATTTTTTGGTTGAGGAACATGGGTTTTAAATTTCTCAGTGCATGTCGATGATTGGCCTCACAATAGATGTTAGGTAATATGGATTTGTAACCCTGACCGAAAGGGCACCGTATCTCGTGTACTTCTCGACAGACCTGGTCGGGGTACCACAAGGTGGGGTGATATTGGCAAAGTAGCTGATATGCACAGCCCCTCAAACATCTTTATACAACAGACACTTTAGAGTTGCTGTCAGTTGCTACAAAACCCTCTTCTAGCTGTGTAGGGGTTGGCCACTGTGCCAGCATCTCCAGCATTTTCTCCTCGGGCTGTATTCCTTCTTGCAACCACGCATTTTTCTGATAGATTATAATTGACTATAGAATGACCATGCCTGAGACTCCTGATGGACGGGAGTTGAGACTAAGGCGACCATGGGTTCCCTTATGGGCATGTACTTAGTGCTTTAACTGCCTTGTCCATAATGAGATGGTCTGTAACACGACTGACGCCTCGGACTCGCTCGGTACTAAAGATCTGTTTTTTTTTCCACTGGAATGTTAATAAAACAAAACACAGATTGCGTGTCGAGAGATGGTATTTTAATTTTGCACCAAGACTGTAATTTTAGCTTCTGATGTTTTCCTCACATTGTGCCCCATGCTGGTAAATGACGGCACACCGCGTCAAACTGTAATGATAGGATCAAATATTGTCTGTTAACGTTGGTTGTTTCCTCTAGCTGATAGTCAGTCACTGCCCGCCTCTCTCGCACTGAGCGCAGTACGTTATTTAAATGTATATTTTTTTTTATACAGCTGTTGGATATTCCGTCTTTAAGAAACAAAGTCCAACAAACTTTTTCTTTTCAGCATTTCATTATAATTGTTTCTCAGCTCCTTTCCTTGTTTTATTGTTGGTAAAATAAAACATTTCCACAAAATTTGAGTTCATCCGATCACTCATCACCCACAATTCTACTTTCATAAGTTGCAAGGAGGAGTGTCCTCGCAAAGGCTGAGCAGGGTGCTTTCAAGGCCTGACAAAGATCCAGAAAACTAATAATTTGTTTAATTAATAACGTGAACATTAATAATTAGGTTCAATTGCATGTTAGGACAATGATCAATACATCTGAAAGCATGTAAGGCAGCGTAATGCTTTCTTTATAAGTGTGACATTTCAATTACATATTTTTTTAAAGTAGTGCATCTTGCAGAAGGAGCAATTTCTTTTAGTCTTGAATTCTTTGTTTCTTTATGCAACATGGAGTAGACTAGTCAAATGCATTATTACTTTCTTCTTTACTTTCACTGTGTCCTCTTGTTTTGTAATAGCCATCTGGTTGCTTGGACCAACTTTGTTCACTGTGCACACTAATAATGCGTTTAAGTCCCTTTTTTTCCGATCATTTTTATTCTTGTAACTGTGTGTCACATCATTGGCTCTTTCATAACTTTTTCATGAACAGTTCATTGTTGGCACATTGATTCAGCCTAGTTGTTTGTCTGTATCTGATAGAGACATCTAGTTTCAGAGTCCTTCCTTACTCTAGAATTTCCCTGAGGCATCAGTGTGGATCCTGATATATTTTTTGCGCAGTACCCCTGTGTGCTGTTAGATGGTGTCAATCAGCTCAGCGTCCATCGTCCGCACTGGATATGACGTTGCAGGTCCTTTGTAGGTGCCACCCCGGAGTGCTTAAGTCATTTTTTTTTCTTTCCTTTTCAGCCAGCTCTTCTCCAAAGAAAGAACTACCCCTCAGTCATTTTTTGACTGGTATTTGTTTTACTTTTGTTCAAATGTTTTGAGTACTCCTAGTACGTTGAGGGATGCCTTCTCGCAAGACCTGTTTCAAGCCCTGCGGATCCTGTTAATGTGCAATGTCCATGATGGAGCCGCACCTCATGTGCCTTTGGTATTTGGAGCCACCATGACCATAAGCTGTGCTCATAGTGCCAGGCCATGAACCCGAAAGCTTTGAGGGAGCAGTCCCTAGAGTTCATGGCGGCCTGGCACTTGGCTCCTCACAAGTCCCGATCTCAGTCGATAGGAAAGTCCCTGGATAGGTTGCAGAGCTCTTCCTCTTCGTTGTCCCACTCCGACAGAACGATCAAGTAAGTTGAGGCATAAGAAATTGTAGGAAGTAAAGCGCTCTTCTGAGTTCACCTCGTCCATCGGCCGACAAGATGAAGGGGTGGGAGCGTCATCGCTCTAGGCCTTCCTGTGCGGAGCTTGCGTCTGGGTCTACTATGCACCTCTCTAGGTTTCCGGGAGCCGACCCCTGCCCAACTCGTGTTTTATGAGGTCATGCACTTTGGGTTCCGCAACGGCGGCTTCAGCCTTGGCTCTGAGGGGTATCCATGGATTCCTTGCTGGATCGAGTGCAGTGGCAGTCGTTTCACCTTGACCTTCCCCAGAACCGACCTAGACCTTCCCGCCGCCACCTACTTCCCTTTAATGAAGCTCTTACGGATGTCCTCCTGGTCTAAATGCAGTACAGGGTCTCCTGTGAACAGTACAATTACCTGCTGCGATCGCCTGGCACCTGGTGACCCAGATTTCCTGATGCAGCACCCCTTCCCTGAGAGCTTGATTATCCAAGTCTCCATCTCCCAGGGCGCGTTCTCTTCCACACCCCTGCATAGGTAATTTAAGAGGATGGACACACTTAGGAAGATGATGTTTTGTTCCGCCAGCCTGGCATTGCGGTCCGTGAGCACCCCATGCCTTTTGGGCTGTTATTCCCACAGCCTGTGGAATATGGTTGCATAAGTGCTGCCACAGGTCCCGGAGGGGGCCCGGGCTGTACCTTCCCATGCAGTTGCTGATGAGAGAGATGCAGGAAAGTTCACAATCTGATGTGGTCTGGACATGACCGGCTCACTGAGCAGAGCGGTTGCATTAACAGTGGCCATTAGGCCAAGCCTGGCTTAGGACATCTGGCTTTTCGGGGGATGTCCAAGCCAATCTTATGGGCATGCCCTTTGATTTCACCCGTCTCTTCGGAGAGAAAGCAGACTGGGCGCTTAAGGACTTCAAGGATTCTTGTGCTACAGCCAGGTCCTTGAGCCTCACAGCAGCCCCTCACCCCCTCAGTCTGCTTCTTGCCCCTTTCGTGGCCACAGAAGGGGCATCCAGCCATGCCTATTTCCCTCCAGCCAATGTGCCATGCATGCTATGCAGTCTCCGCTTTGCCGGGGATGTGGGATCCACTGTCCTCCTGGATCAGGGACAGAGCGTTCTGGGCAGTCTGATGCCCACTTCTCCCCCCACCCTTCAGACCTTGCTAGTTTGATGACTCCCCAATAGGGACCTGTCAGAAGCAGGATCCCCCATCACCTTCTCCGCTGGCAATCCATCAAGTCAGGTGGGTTTTGTAGATAGTCTGAAACATCTACTCCCTCGTCTTCGAGACTATGCCTTTATCCATGCCACCATCGTATGATTGGATAATGGAGGATCACTTGGCGCTTCTCCTAGAGAAAGTTACGGTTGTCTTGGCCAGGGGAGCCATAGAGCGGGTGGTCCCTGTGCCAGAAGTAGGTTGTAGTTGTTATTCAAGCTACTTTCTGGTTCCAAAAAAGGACAAGGGCCTTCGCCTTATCCTAAACCTTCAGTCCCTCAATCTTACTCAAGAAGCAGAAGTTCAAAATGCTCACTCTGGCTCAGATTCTTTCTGCCCTGGACACAGGAGTCTGGATGGTAGCGCTGGATTTGCAGGACATATATTTCCAAATCCAAGTCCTGCCTGACCACAGATTACTTACAGTTCATAGTAGGCCATGAGCACTTTCAGTCCCTTGTGCTTCCTTACCAGCGCCCCTCAGGTGTTCACCAAGGTGATGGCGGTGGTCGCAGCTCATCTGCCTAGATCAGGGGTTTTAATCTTCCCCCATCTTGACAACTGGCTTTTGAAGACGGGTTTGCCCCCAGGCTGTTGTCTCCCACCTCCAGACTATGGCGGACCTCCTGCATTTGCTGGGGTTCACTTTAAACTTGCCAAAGTCACACCTGACTCCCTCTCCGATTCTCCCTTTCTTTGGAGCTGTTCTGGACACAATGCAGTTTCAGGCTTATCCTCCTGAACGGTGAGTCCAGGATACTCAGGCTATGATTCCGATGTTTCACCTCTATCCTGGATTTTGGTGAGAGGGACTCTGAGGCTAATGGGCTTCATAGCCTCGTGCATCCTGCTGCTGACACATCCCAGGTGGCATATGCTGGCTCTGTAGTGGGATCTGAAGTTCCAGTGGGCGCAACATTGGGGAAATCTCTCTGACATGGTCCAGATCACAGAGGGAACTGCACAAGATCGGCATTGATGGCTAATAAACTGCCATTGGGTCAGAGGCAGATTCCTCTCCCTTCCCCAACCAGATCTGACAGTGCTGACAGATGTATCACTCCGGGTATAGGGTGGCCACCTGGGAGAGGCAGAGATCAAAGGCATCTGGTATCTGGCGGAGTCCAGAATACACATCAAACTGTTGAAGCTCCAGGCAACAAGGCTAAAGTTGAAAGCATTAATTCTATTCCCCCTCTCAAAGGGAAAGTAGTGCAGGTGTTTACTGACAACACCTCGCCATTTGGTACTGCAATAAGCAGGGCAGGGTGGGGTGGTGGACCCTTTGTCAAGATGCTCTGTGCCATATAATGTGGCTGGAACACCAGGGCACTTCCCTAGAGCGGACAAACTCAGTTGACAGTGCTTAGTCGATCACAAATGGCATCTCCATTAGAAGGTGACACAAGGTCTCTTTCAGCAGTGGGGAGATCCTTGGGAAGCTCTGTTTACCCCTGCAGAGAACGTGCTATGTCAGCAGTATTGCGTGTTGGAGTTTACAAGGCAGCAATTGCTGAGCAACGATTTTGTCTTGAGTGGAACTCAGGCCACCTGTATGCCTTTTCGCCCATACCGCTTTTGCACTAGAAGACCAAGAACAACCGTGTCCAAGGAGCACTTGTGGCTCCGGACTGGGCTCGATGAGTCTGGTATCCCAGGCTATTGAGCATGGCCGCTGATCCTCCGATCAGACTGCCCCTTCTGGAGGATCTTGTGTTGCTGCAGCAGGGGGGTGTTGAGGGTGTTTCTCCACCTAAACCTGCACAGTCTCCGCTTTCTTGTGTGAAGATTGAGCAGCGGCAGTTGACTGCTTTTGATCTTCCACCCTTGCAGCCAGGCGTTTCTCCACCAAATCAGTGTATACCTGTTGGTAGAAATTTGTGACGTGGTCTGTTGACCCCCTTTCTGACCCTCTTTCTGAGGTTTTGTTGCTTATCCTTTCTCTGGCCCAGCAGGACTCTGCTATGGGCACTCTCAAAGGTTATCTGTCTGCCGTTTCTGCTTTTTTGCGGTTGCATGATCAGCCTTCCTTGTTTGACTCCAATTGTATGTAATTAGGTTCCTTACAGGCCTTACTCATATGTTTCCCCCATCTCCATTCATTATACCCCAATGGGATTTGAATTTAGTTTTAACATTTCTGATGTGTGCTGCTTTCGAGACTCTCCACAATTGTCCTCTGTCTTCTCACTTTGAAAATAGCCTTCCTTGTGGCCATTGCATCTGAACTCAGGGTTAGTGAGCTTCAGGCATTGTTATCTAAGCCACCCTACCTTTCCTACTATCTTGACAAAGGGGTGCTTTGCACTAGGGCTTCCTTTTCGTCAAATGTGGTCACGCCCTTTCATATAGGCCAATCCATCACCTTGCCTACTTTTTAAGCAACCCTGCATCCCTCTAAGGAAGAGGAGAGACTCCACTATCTGGACCCAAAATGTGCGTGGACGTTCCACCTTGATCCTACCAAAGATTTCTGGGTGGAAGAAGAATTCTTTGTTGGTTATGTGGGTGCAAAGAAAGGTCAAGCAGTGCAGAAGAGAACCATCCTCAGATGGACCGTTCTCTGCATGAAAAATGTGCTATGCACTGGCTAAGAAGCAGCCCCGGGAGGGTGTCCATGCTCATTTTCCCATACTTAAAGCTGTGGCCACTGCATTAGCATGAAGAGTTCCAGTTCGTGACATCTGTCAGGCTGCAACATGTGCATCTCTACTCATGTTTACCAAACACTACTGCCCGGACAGTCAGGTCCGTGGGGACGGGCACTTGTCCCGTTCGGTCCTGCAGGACATTTTTTCTAGTATGATCTTTGTTTGCAGACCCATCGCCAGGGATGGTATTGCTTGGGTATCTTTTCGAAGGTAAGGAATCTGCAACTAGAAGTCTCTATTAGATGGACAAGTTACCTACCTTCGGTAACGCCTTATCCGGTAGAGACAATATCACTAGTTGCAGATTCCTTACTAACCCACCCATTCTCTCTGCCCTGCAAACTGATTTCTAGAGATAGAGACTCCCTTTTTGGGCCCTAGTTTTGACTCACCAGTGGACAGTGTTCTTTAAGGCTCTGTGCTTCTTGTGTGGAAAGCCGTGAATAGAAATTGACAAAAGTGTGCCAGGGTGGAGCCTATATAGAATTCACAACTTCCTATCTGGTGTGGACAACAGAAATGGAGTTGATTAACGCCACCTAACGACACGCATGGGTACTTCTCAAGAAAAAACATGTCTGTCTGTAGGCTCCCTTAGTATTCTGGATAATGACCAGCAATGATTGCTGGTGACAATCTGGCTTTCCTGGTTTAGCTTATCCGTGCATGAAAAATCAAGAATTGTTCATGTCACATGCCCACAGTCTCCAAGCTCAAAATCAATATTCCAAGTCTCCAGGTATGCCCTTCTCTATGGCTTATAATTCTCCACACGTCATAAATGTTCAGTGATGCTTTTAAATTGGTATTTCACTTAAATATACCATGCCGGATCTTTAGTTGTAAGCCATCTGTCCAGGTAAGTATTGAATATCCCTGGTACTCTCATGGCAGACTTGCTTAGTCTTCTTTCAAGTTCATCATTGTACCTTAACATGCATTTCTTCTACACTCGATGTTTCGTCAATTCACATGCTTTGCTTTTTCACTGTTGTCAGAGAGGGAATGTTCATGTAAAGTTATGTAACATATATATATTTTTTAAAGCCACTAGCCATGCACATGTGCATTCTGTGTCGGGTCGGGAGCCTTGAATTATGAATTTCTTCTTCTTTATTTTCAGCTCAGCAGCCCAAACATCTTAACTAATCAACACTGAAACATAAGGCTGCATTTCCCAAGAGTATTTTGGTTCAAGAAAATATTATTCCAACAATGACTTTGCTCCGTCTGAGTATAAAGGCCTCATCAAGGAAAACACTTCCTCTTTCTTCGCTGCTCAGCAGCCATATAAATCTTTTTCTTTGAAGTCCTTTTCAGGAGGATTTGTGTATTTTTCTCACACTAGCACAACATGAGCCTTATTACCCTAGCAGACTTTTTAGGGAAACTAATCTCTATAATTGCGAGGTTACTGCCCCATCAGTGAAGTGATTTTGTGCTATTTTGTGGTGACAAGCAGCCACTGCTCCCCCCTCCTCAGGAAATGGAGGCAGCTCTCTTCTCACGTACTCCCCCCCCCCCCCCCCCCCCCCCCCTATGTTTTGAGGCACGGTGGCTGCCCTTGCGGCATCTTAGTGGTTGCGGGGCTGTGTAGCTTTTCCGGCGTTGCTGCAGCCACCTGTCGGCACCACTAGAGGGCGCACTGGTGCCTCAAGCAATGCGCTTGTCTCGCTGGCATGCTCTTCCTCCTCAGTACAGTACAGCAGCTTCTCCATCCAACTGATGGCATGATTACAGGTCAAGCTGGTAAATCCAGGCTTATCGCAACCAGCTAATCAAATCATCAACTGTGCATAGGCAGATGGATCCCATGGCATCAAATGTTGTAGCAATAGTTAGGTTTTAGTCAGAGTTGGCAGACAAAGCTGTAGCCTACAGGACTATCAATGCTTGTTGTTCAGCCATTTCGGTGGGCCATTTTCCTTTACAGGATACGGCAGCCAGAGAACACACCCTAGTGTCCAGGGTGATGGGAGGCATCAGGTTATCACATCCTTCAATCCGTAAGTATTCTTCACTGTGGGATGTTAATGCTATATTGAGTGTGTTGGAATCCTGGCAAGATTACACAGTTCTGTCACTGACACAGCTTTCAAGTTAGTTGGCAATTCTTTTCTGTCTTATCTCTTGTAAGAGGATGTCCGATGTGAAAGCCTTGATATTTCCACCCCAAAATTTTCTGTGGACGGGGTCTCATTTTCAGTCTTAAGAAGGACAAAGTCTAATACTAGAGTGGTACATTATCTGGCTTACCCTCAACATCCAATGATGTGTGGTGAGATGCCTATATGCGTATGAATTGATGACAGAGGAGCTCCGTCCTCCAAGAAAGTTGTAGATACATATCGCTCTGAAGAAACTGTTCATAGTGGTCTTATCCACAAATATTGCGAGGTGGATGAGGCAAGAGTCAGGTACTAACACTTCGATATTTGAAGCTCATTCCACCAGAGGAGCCATGGCTTCCAAAAGCTTTACATCTAGGGGGCAACTGGGACATCCTGAATGTGGAAGATTGGTCCTCAGACTCCACTTTTCAGACATTCTCTTTCAAGTCTGTCTTGAATGTTGCCTCCTTGGTGGTTAGTAAGTTTTAAACTTGCATAATTTGTGCCTCTGGTCCTGACATAGAATGTAACATTTTCTAGCTATCGTGAAAGAAAGTTTCAGCTCTATTAAGGACATGGAGGCAAGGATTACCCGCCCGCAGTACTACTCTATCTCCACTCACCCATCAAAGTGTCAAGGATACTGTATGAAGATAAGTATAACTTGCAAATATTATTCTGCTATTGTGACCGAGTTATGATGATGGTCATTGGATAATGTTCAGTTGTTTCTGAGAGAATTACAGATGGGTTTTTCTGTATCCATAAGCAACGAACAGAAGCAAGAAGTTTTATTACAAAATGATGGCGTAACACTTTGCACAAAATAAGAGGAAGTGCTTTTCCTTGATGAGGTCTTTATATGGGAGGGAGCAAGTCCATTGGTGTAATGTTATTTTCTTGAACCAAGAGACGCTTGGGAAATGTAGTCTTATGTTTCAATGTTGCATAATTAAAATGTTTTTGCTGCTGACCTGAAAATAAAGCAGTAGAAATGCATAATCCTCTGAACTGTGTTCTTGACAGAACTGAAACTTTCCTTCTCTATAGCTAGAAAACTTTACATTCTCTTCTTCTCATTATGTGTCTTGAACTCTAGAAAATTAGTTTAAAGGAATTTGACCACCACTCAGCTCAAATTGTCTACCACTTCTTCAGCTTAAGGAGTGCTCTGCTTGCTCTTCTGATTACCACTGGTTTACGTGTTTACAACTGTTGATTTTTTTGTTTCTAATTTCTCTTCGTTTATTCTAATCTGTAGTTTTCTAATACTTTGGCCGGCATCTGATTTACCACAAAGAGGTTTTTAAACTGTTCAGATTCACAAACTGTCTACTTTTGTAATATTCTCATAATTATATTTTTGAACATTTCATTAGTTCATAAACATAGGTAGTACACTGTGTAATATTGTTGCAAACATCACTTATTAGACATGGCTATATGACCATACTTTCATTGATCAGCTTTCCATCCTCCTTTGTGACCTTATCTATGTCCCTATTCAGCGAGGCTACAGTTTGTTTACACTTTATGCTTAGAAGATTTGAACTATGGGAGGCTGGCCAAAGTTTACAGGGATGTTATAGTTAGGAAATTGAATAAAAAAAAAAAAAACTAGAACTTCATTGAAAAAACCCAAGGGTTACAGGGACAGTATAGGTAGGTTCTGAATTTTCTCGTACAAAACGTTAGAAATTCAGCAGTTATTGGTAATTATTTCAAGTAACTATAACAAATGCCCTAAGGTAACCATAACTCATGCCCTCGCCATGCACTGCTAATTACTCCAGATATTACAGCACTCATGACAACTTCTATAATGTTATTTGTTCTGTCATGGTCATAGTATTTACCTTAGAAGGGAAACACTTATTTCAACCCCTCATTGAGCAGTGTTGAACAACATTACAAAACTGGTTGGTAATGATCCAACCACCTCGTTCCAGTCTAGAGATTTTGATCAATTATTTCACAGGGAACCATTGTTCTTTATTCCCTTGATCGGCCCAGGTTCCGGATGGTTAACGGGCATCCCTTGTTTGTTTTTTTTACTTTTGTTTTTTTTTTTGGTTTTTATTATCATTATTAAGCTGTGCACAATTAAGCTACATCATTTTTGGGAAACTTATTTTCCCTGAAATATTGGCTGTATATAGTTCCCTCAATATCTTCTGTACGCTTGCTCTTAAATCTCTCTATGGTATGGGAAAAGGAAATTGTGGGCTTAGAAGTTGTATTGCATTACATTTATGCAGATTCTGTTATTCTTTGTCCATAAGAGATTGCTTTTCCTTAACACGCTACTACTATATACACTTACTTTGGTTGAAAGAAAAATGACGGTGGCGAGGCCAGGCATGATGGGCGGCATGATGTGCTCTGCGATCCTCCCCCCGCCCTTCGCTCGTATCACCTCACAATCCCCCCTAATCATATTCTAGACTTTGCTGATAGTTCTGCCATGGCCACTTGTACATTAATTGTGGAGGGCGCCAGCACTAGACACCTGGGGGCTTGCTGCTACACTGAGGATTGTGCTTGCGACTTTGCGGAGTATCAAAGACCAGGTTCAGTGACCCAGTATTGAAACCCTATATATTGAGATACATAAATCATGTGTCAAAAATATCAAGCACAAAAATATCTTTTTCGTGCACATATAATGGTGAGTACAAAATATCGGGATAAACTATCGTTTTACACTATTATCGAAAAATATTTTTTTTAAAATGTCTTTAAGATATATAGTTATAGTAAACATTAAATATGTTAACATATAACAGTAATGTGATGTAAATTAAAGATATTTAAATATAAAAAAAATTGAAATCTAAATTTTTACATTTTAATTACATAGCAAGTGTGTGTATGTGTGTGTATATATATATATATATATATAACTGTAACAGGAGAAAGCTGAAAAAACATACCATTTTAATTACACATAAAAAATAAACATAGAAAAATAAATTTTACTAAAAATATGTTATGTTGCAAATATTACTAATGTAAAAAATACAGTTTAAAATACACAGAAACAAAATAATCTAATTGTAAATAATATAAACAAAACTATAAATTTCTAGGAATAATACTTTTACTAGTCCCACTCCGGTCTGTGTAACAGTAGGGAAAGCATTGGACTCAGGGGGGTAAAATTTACTATTCCTACTTCACTTCAAACATATATCATTTTAATAGAAATATTATTTAATTAAATGATAAAACTATTAACATAAAATTAAATATATACATTTAAAAAGCAATTCAACAATTACAATGATTATACATTTGTTTTAATGATCAATGTAAGAAAAAAGCTATTTAATAATTATTCCAAAAAAATATATTAATTACATAATTCATTAACAATTAGTTGATTAAAAATAAACATTTGAAAATGAATCAATTATTTAATTGCCTTTGCACTCTATACCCCCTACAAACCCAAAAACCGGCACCTAAAATGTATATTAAAAACTATATTTACACAATATACATACCTAACAATTATTAATTGATCAATAATTAATAAATTTTTATTTAAGTAACTTTCCACACTGTACCCCCACAAACCCAGCAACCCGCACCCAAAATATAAATTAGTTAACTTAATTCTTAATTATGCAAATTGTATAATTATTATATCAGTAATTAATAATCAATTTTTTAATTAACTTCCCATCTTTTAGCTCTACAAACACAACACACACCTAAAATATAACTTAAAAAATATTATTTACAGTTTACAAATGTAATAATCACATAAGTAATATTAATTTCAATATTAATTAAAAATATATATTAATTATACTTAGCTTCCCACCCTGAACCACTACAAGCCTCACAACCCGCTACAACACTATAAATTAGTATTTTACCATTAAATTTAGAAAATTAACTTAAAACTACAAACTATTTTTAAAAACATTAACAATTACACTAACAATATAAAACATATACAATTAAAATGTTATTTAAACATATAAGAAAACTTTAAAAAGGATATTTTTTACCTTAAAAATCGATATTTTTGTTAGAAATATTGTGTGCAAAAATATCGTAAAGTCCCGACATTTAAAACTTCATATTTCTGCAACTCGATATTTTTACATCAATACTTTGTCTGAACACCAAAGACTGGTGGTGGTACTGAGTTTTGGCCGTACGCGCAGTAATGTGCAGTACCTCTCCAGCATCAGTGGCTGCACCTTGAAGGGACTTTGCCTGGTTACTCCCTCCTCCGAAATTGCAGGGGAGGATCTGCACCTGGGCCGTTTTTGGCTGCTTTCAGATGGTGCCTCCCTGAGTATACCACAAGTGAAGCTGTCAGAGCGTAGGAGTGGGCGTTCTAGAGCTGGGTGTGGCTTGCCTTCTGATTTCTTCTGCACTCATGGCTCATGTACCACACTAGGTGTCCTGAGAGCTGCATGCATCTGGATTGGCAGGAAGAGGCGGGCACTGGCCTACATGGGGACGACTGGGAAGGCCACTGGAGCTTCCCACTGGATCCTTGCCTACAGCTCTGGTGAGTGTGAGGAGCCTGCTACAGTTCTTTGCTGTGTCTGCCTCAGGAGTATTATGCACCTGCCTGTGTGTTGGTGCCCCTAAGTGGTCCCCAATGGGAGACACTTAAACTGGAGAACCAAAAGAAACACTCACTGGCTACTTGGGACGGTTGCTTGACAACCCCCACCCCCTCCCACCCTCCATCACCACCACCAAAACTGGATTGGTATATGTATGGAGTTTTCGTTGTCCAGCTGGGACAGAGCGGCTGGCTGAGCTGTGCCTACTTCTAGGAGATTAGGCACTGACAATCGTACTGGAGCGGTGGCCCTTTGTTCCAGCACTGGTCTCGGTCACCCACGGTATCTGAAACTGACCACACCACTGGTTTTTCCCCTTAGTGTGCAGGTGCCTGCAGACCTTCTCCCTCTGTGAGGTGACCACACCTTGCACAAATTCAGTCTGGTGGTTCAACATGGAAAAGAACAAGACATGCTCCAGCAGGGTAACATTATTAACAGGACACCATGGGAGCTGCGTGGCGAGATAAGTCCCTACCCACTGGGGAGTGGTGGACCTTGGAAAAGAAACCAAGAGCAGAGCTTCTGGCTGCTATCCAGGGCTCCAGAATAGCACTTGAGTGGAATATTGTGGCTGTTTCCATCGAAGTAAACCTTCTCTAGACTGCCCTCGGGAGGTAGCAGATAAAGTGCATGTAGGTGAAGAGTTGATTAAGGAGTTCTGCATGGAGGTCACCACCCTTTGGGACCACATGGAAAAGATAGCGGCAGCTACCAAAACACTGGCAGGGAGGGCTGAGGATGCTGAATGTAACTCTCGCTGCAATAACATCTGTGTCCTGGGGTTTCCAGGACTTGTGGAGGGCTCCTCAGCTGAGCATTTCATAGAGGACTGGGCCTGTCTAATATGTTTTTTGTTGAATGAGCAAATAGAGCTCTAGTGGCCCTACCCCATTTGGGGCTCCTCATCAAGGCTTCATTGCCTTTATATTTCACTGCAGGGAGTTATCTTAAAGGCTGCTAGAAAGACGAGATTCCTGCAATACGGGAACAAAAGGATTGCTATTTATCCAGACTACACACACAAAGTACAAACCCAGAGGAAAATCTTGTAAGCAATGAACCTACAGTGCATGCTCCTCTATATGGCATGGCTGTGAGTGATCACAGTAGAAGAACTCACTTCTTTGATCATCCTGAGGAGATTTGTGCCTGTTTGGGACAAGGGCACGGCAAGTGGTCCTGCAACTGGTCATATGTCAGGAGGACAAAGCAGGGGACCATGAGTGCAGCTCAAAGCTCCTGGGACTGGGGCACACCACACTCCATATGTCCTGGTTCAGGAAGATGATACTGTGCAAAATGAGGAACTATCATCAGCTAGGGAAAGTCTCACTCAAGAAGGTGAGGGACTGAACTCTGTGTCAGAGGCACACGTGAGCCACACTGATCCGAAGGCTGCCACAACCTGACAGGCTTGCCGTAAGTGACTCCAGCACACAGAGTTCAGGAGTGGCATTTAAATTGGGGATTCGCTTGTAACTTTTTGATACTGTGTGGCACCTGCCAGGGCTTACCAAATTATACTTGTGTACTTTCCTAACAGGGCTGGAAAGGTGGGCAGCTGGATTGCAGACTTGCTGCTCAGCAAGATGGCCAAATTCGCCTGTGGAGGTTAATATCTGCATATTTCAGGGGACTACTAGCCAGGATGGGCTTTAGGATTGCGTGGCCAGGACTCTTGGATGTGACCTGGAAGCCTCTTGATCTCGGGCATGGTTGGGGGTGGGGGGCTTCTGTCCCTGTCTCCATCTGTTTATTCTGAGTTTATAGAGATGGGTTATGGGGTATTTGTACCATTGTTGTTCCTTTCTCATTTCGGTAACTGCGCTGAATTATAGCTCATTCAAGATGTAAAAGGAAGCCATAGAATGGCGTGGTTCCTATGTCTCTATCCGGGACGAGGCGTTTAACAAGCCCCAGGGTGCATTTTGTTGACCTCAATGTGGTGCTCCCTGCTCATGGGAGAGGGGTTCCAACCCTTCTGTTCACCGCCCTTACTGAGGCCACCCAGCACTATATCACTTAGGGGTACCATACCGTACTGTTGAATTATCATGTCATATTATATTGAACATTAGGGATCTCAGTGGTGGCATGAAGAGCCATGGGAGGTTAATTTTCCTGAAACATAATAAGGTTACAATTGCATGCCTGCAGGAAACCTATCTCACAGAGGTAGAATCATTCAAGCTTGGGAGAGAAAATGAAGGGGTCAGCTGTACTTGGCCAATTCATCTTCTTATGCCAGGGGAGTATCTGTGTGTATTGCTCTACGGGGAACCCTTTCACCTCACCTATGCTGAGGCAGACATCTAAATGCGATACATACAGCTTCTTTGCACACTAGACATGAGAGCAAATGCATCCTTAACTCCTATGCCCCCAGTAATGATATGGGGTTCTTCTATCAAATGCAAGACTTACTGACAGAGGGCATAGGGACCCACACAATCTGAGCTGGAGCCTTTAACTGTGTCTTAGATATCACAATGGGTGGAATACCTCTGAAACAACACAGTAAGCTGGTAATGACAGCTCTGGCAGAAGTGATGCCTCGCTGATCTGGCCACTGTGCTTGCTGCCTATATGGAATGCAACTGGGGCTTCACAACTACAAGGGTAAATGAATGGGAGACAGTGAAAGTGGTGAACTGTGAGGGGTCCTGAGAAATGTCTACAAAGTCAAAAAGCATTTACAGAGGGACCTACTGGAATTAAAGTGTAGGTTAGCCGAGATTCTGTGATGAATAGAGGTGTCCCCCAAGGCTAAACTGGAGGTATTCGCAGTAAAACACACCTTGGAGGAGATAAAGGACAGACTGGCTAAATTGACAATTAGGTCATTTCAGCAGCAATTACACGGGGAAGGTGAGGAGCTTGGCTGACTAATATCCTGGTTGTTAATTCAAGAGTCCGTGCCTCTCCTGATGTGTGGTCTAGATTGGAACGCATTCTGGCATTAACACAAAAGCTGGGAATTATTCATTTAGGGCGTACTTGCAAGGCATTTATCAAAGAATGTATCATTGTTCCTCTGACATTGACATTATCCTGCAGGTCTCGTGAAGGCGAGGGAGGGTCTTGAGGCTGATCACACAGTGCAGGATCTGGGAGGTGCATCATTCAATGCCAAAGAAAAAACACTAGGCGGTGGTGTCTTCCCGGCAGAGTTTTATAAATTCTTCTCATTCCACTTCTGAGAAATTTCTGGAAGTCTTTCTAGAGGCATGACAATTGAGTATTTTATCCTCCCAGTATATGAGAGTGTGTGATTTCGTGATGCCCAAACTGAAAGGGACTCCAACAGACCTGTCGTCATATCACCCCTTGACCATGATCAACTTAGACACTAATGTTCTGTGTAAGATCCTGGATATCCATTTGAACCACATAATGGCTTAGTTGGTCCACCATGACCAGTGTTGGTTTAAAACAGGCCGTTGTAAGGCAATTAACATTTGGAGACTCATTTGTGTGTGACATTCTGTTGCGAGATGTGCTGAGGAGCTTTCCCTGATTTGCATGAACATAAAGAAGTCTTTCAACATGCTGAGTTGGGATTATCTGCTGGCTCTACTTCAGGTAATAAACTTTGGGCTGAGCCCCTGCGGTTGGGTCTGGTTTCTTTACATATCCTCTACAGTGTGGGTTCAGTCTAGCAAAATGGTCTCACAAGGCTGGAGTATTGGGCATGGTTCACACCGGGTTTCCCACTATTGCCATTGTAGTTAGCCCTAGCCCACAAAACTCTTAGCCATCACGACTGGTGGGCGGAAGTCAGGGATACAATACATGTGGTGTCCCTGTTTCCAGGGGATGACCTCTTCTACCTTAAGGCAGCACAGCTCTCGATACAGAGATTGATGCATCTTCTGGGGTGTTTGGTGTGGCCTTCAGGTCAGTCAGCACAAGAGCATTCTCTTCTCATTGGGCTGGTTGGTGAGAAATTTGGGGGACAGGCACCCTGACCTAGGTTTTATTGGGGGGCGGGGGATAGACAAATTTTGGTACCAGAGCATTACAGTAGCATTGACTCCTGACAGTATGGCTACAACATGTTAAGGGTACGATTCTGGAACTCACTTCTGCTGTCCATTATGGGACAGGTAGCAGTAGCAAATATGGTTCTCCAGTCGCGTTGTTTGTATGGTCTTCAAAATTCCTTGTGCCCACTCAGTCCCGAAAGTGGTGTAGGCAGGCAGGCGCAGTCTGGT
Source organism: Pleurodeles waltl (assembly GCF_031143425.1). Taxonomy (NCBI): domain Eukaryota; kingdom Metazoa; phylum Chordata; class Amphibia; order Caudata; family Salamandridae; genus Pleurodeles; species Pleurodeles waltl. Next base: position 148,975,254 of record NC_090446.1, read on the forward strand.
TGTGTTGGATGTACTATTTATGAACCAGGAATTATGGGCTTGGGCCACCTCAAGTTGGAATTATACTACTATGTGGATCATATCCAACACGCCACCAGGTAGCTTGCCACTGAAGACAAGTGGGAGAAGCGACCATTTACGGGACATGTAGTGCAGAGTCCCCGTCTGTACAGCTCATGAAGGGCAGTGGTTTGATTTCTTTACAACTATTCATAGTTTGGTAAACGGCATGTATCATGGAAAGGAAACTATACAAATGATTAAATGTGCCCCTTTTGCCAGGGCGCTCAACTTCAGGGACTTAGAGCTGTTCCAACACATAAGCAGATATGACGATTGCTAGATGGAGAGAGAGGGTTGCTGTGTACTTGTCGTCTGATAACATGGGAAAACCTTCTTTGCTTTCAGGAACCAAAGGGCACTTTCAGGGTTGGTCTGGGGCAATTCCTACATTATGCCATATGGACTGTTACCGTCAGGGATCTCTGGACAGATTTCCTTCTGTGTCAAGACAGCTCGTGCAGTGTTGTGTTGGTTACTTTGATGCACAAAGTCATTAAATCTGATAGGCTTGGACCCGTATAGAAGACTCAGCAGGCCTAGAGCTAGGATGCTTATCTGGAGTTCCGTCCACTGATTAGAGTGGGTGAGGACCTGTGAGATTGTTAAGAAGGTCGTGGGTAAACACCCTATTTACATTAATACACCTTAATTTCTTACACTGTGCCTCTGACCCGCTTCCTCTGAGTAAGATTTAGCTGTCCAGAGCGGCAGACCGTGCAAAGGGATGTGCATGGGTTCTCGTTCCTGCATCAGGCCTCGTCCTGTAAGGGGTTGGTGACTTCTGGCATGAGGTCACCGTGAAATTTCATATAGTGACAGGTATTCTGACACCCCTTTCTCAGTTGCGGTGTTTATTGAGCATTAGAGAAAGACCAAAATGGAAGAAAATGCAGTATAAGTTCTTGCAACTCGCCTATTATTAGCTAAGAGACACATTGCTATAGACTGTTTGGGGGAGGGAGGGGACATCACCCATGTGCCACTTTATGGGTGAGGGACGTGCTAGAATGGGCTGTGGCTGGAGACATTCGCATCAAAATGACTACAAGGGATGATGAGGTAGTGAGTGATCTGCCTAGCTGGGTGGCTTTCTTGCCAGGCACATGTTGAGATGACTCCCGGTGTCACACAGACGGATGCGTGAGTTGAATTGACCTTTTATAATGGTGTTGTCAAACTGTGCATCCTGTGAAGTATGTGGTAACAATTCAGACGCTACTTGATAGTGATATTCCATGAATGCTGTTTTGTGATAAGATAATTGAGAGGGGAAGAGGGCAGGGGATATGTGTATGCAACATCCTCGTTTGGTTTGGGCAAGTGTATAGCATCCAATGTGTGTTGTCTGTTTTTTTGTTTTTGTTTTTTAGTAAAATTGTATAAATAAAGAAGTTAGAAAATGTTGGTCGAAAGTATCACATCAATAAGCCCATTGTACATTTTGGTGCAGTGAAGCTTTTTCTCCACCATTTAAAAACTATTATATTATACTTACTGGAAATTAAAGAAAGCTTTAACATATCTTGCTCTGCCAAGTGGTTCTTCCATTAGTCTGCCTGTAAGTCCATTGATTTTTTTTTTTTCTCCATTCAACTCTGTTTGCCAACTTGGATAAAGTAACCATTGTGTTTGAGCACAGGAAAAGATAAAGTGTACGTTTAAAGGTCTATGTTGAAGACTGTTGCATGCATGACCACGAATGATTCCTCGAGCAGCGCTATTGCCTTTTCACCTGGTTGATAGTCCGTAACACCAAGTGCATTGTTTGGGGATGATCTTTTAGCACTCAGCCCCTAGTTATTCACTTTCCCTTTGTCACTTCTCTATCAACAGCCACCACCATCTCTTGCTCAACAGAGGCCTTTACAGCTATTAACAGGTGAGCTGTGATTCTCCTTGCTCTCTTTCTGCCTCCGGTGTAACCTTCATCCAGTCTTAGGTGTTCATGCTGGCGGTCAAAACACTGACCGCCAGCGACCCCGGAACCCTGCTGGGCAAATAAAGAACCTTTCTGTGGGCCGGTGGGCGGAAACATTGTTTCCGCCTGCCGGCTCACAGAAAGGCCAGGCCGGGACATTGACGGCGGCTCCATTTGATGGCGGCTCCACATGGAGCCACCGTCAATGCCTCTGTGCGGCGGGTGCAGCAGCACCCGTCGGGCAGATCCCTGCATGACTGGGCACTGCACCGGGGCCCCTGCACTGCCCATGCAAAGTGCATGGGCAGTGCAGGGGCTCCCAGGGGTGCCCCGGAGCACCCTCTCCACCAGCCTTTCCCTGGCAGGATAACCCACTAGGGAAAGGCTGCTGGATATGGAAACATTATCCGAAGGGTAGTGCAGCTACCCGGTTGGATAGTGTTTCCACTCACTGCCAGGCTGCCTGACGGCAGAAGCTTGGCGGTGAGTGAGGGCTGCCGATGGCAGCCCTCACCATGTACATAATGCGGCGGGTTGGCCCTCCTTGCCGGTTGGCGGGTTCAGCCGCCAACGCCGGCATGGCGGGCCAACCCGCTATGTTCAAAATGAGGGCCTTATTCTGCTGCAGTGAAGTTCTTTCATTCTTCTTCCTGTTTTGGCTACTGTCATCCAACACATCCCGGACGGTCTCTCACTGATAAGATGGTGCTACATGAGCATAGCTGGTGGCAGCCAAAAGGATGGCTGAAGAGGTGGGCATCCTGCTGTCTTCCTTTTCTTCACCCAGTATGCCATCACAGTTGCATCTGAATATCTTTTTTTGTTTCTGTTTTTCTAAATAGTATTACTAACGTATTGTTAAATCTTGTTAGCTCTGTCTACACGTACACAGTCATAACAATTGATAGTGCAGGGATGGTTGGATGCCCGGTGTTGCCAATCAGACAGAGTGTAACTCATGCCTGGCCCTCAAAGACGGACCAGAACCAGTAAGTCACTTTGAATGCATGTGTGTGATCAGTTGTGAGTGTAGAAGCCAATTCAAAAACAGTAAGCATTAATGTTGCTTCAGAAGAGGGAGGGAAGGCTGCTTGTATATGACTCCAGCATGACTGTGGGTTTCTTTTGTGCTTAAGGGTGGTTAAAGCTAGCCCAAGGCCATCTCTGGCTTGATGGGGTGCACCTTGGCATAATGGTAGTAATTTCCGGCCTATAGTGGCATCCATGGCATGTCAGTGTCCCACTGTCATAACATCTGTTAAAATACAGGAAAACTCTGATGTATTGAGGCTGTCACACACCTTTGTAACCACCCTTGACTTCATGGTGTACATGGCATAATGGTGGTAATTTTTGGAATGTTTTGGAGGAGATCTTAAGCATGAATGTTCTCACACCAGTAAAAAGCTTGCTGTAGTATACTCCTTAAATAATGGTGGCCATGTTATTCTAGAGGAAGCCATAGCACAATGGTACACACATTGCAGTTGTCCCCATCCTGGAATAATGCTTGCTCCTGCTTAGTGGTGGTAATTCTTTACATCCATGGCACGATGGGGCACACCCCAGATACAATGTTTCTAGTGACACAATAACGGTAATTCAGCATATATTGTGGTCATCCACGACGTGTGTAAGGAAATGCCTCCTTGGCATGGTTGCCCCCTGACTTTTTGCCTTTGCTGATGCTATGTTTACAATTGAAAGTGTGCTGAGGCCTGCTAACCAGGCCCCAGCACCAGTGTTCTTTCCCTAACCTGTACTTTTGTATCCACACTTGGCAGACCCTGGCATCCAGATAAGTCCCTTGTAACTGGTACTTCTAGTACCAAGGGCCCTGATGCCAAGGAAGGTCTCTAAGGGCTGCAGCATGTCTTATGCCACCCTGGAGACCTCTCACTCAGCACAGACACCCTGCTTGCCAGCTTGTGTGTGCTAGTGAGGACAAAACGAGTAAGTCGACATGGCACTCCCCTCAGGGTGCCATGCCAGCCTCTCACTGCCTATGCAGTATAGGTAAGACACCCCTCTAGCAGGCCTTACAGCCCTAAGGCAGGGTGCACTATACCATAGGTGAGGGTACCAGTGCATGAGCATGGTACCCCTACAGTGTCTAAACAAAACCTTAGACATTGTAAGTGCAGGGTAGCCATAAGAGTATATGGTCTGGGAGTTTGTCAAACACGAACTCCACAGCACCATAATGGCTACACTGAAAACTGGGAAGTTTGGTATCAAACTTCTCAGCACAATAAATGCACACTGATGCCAGTGTACATTTTATTGTAAAATACACCCCAGAGGGCACCTTAGAGGTGCCCCCTGAAACTTAACCGACTATCTGTGTAGGCTGACTAGTTTTAGCAGCCTGCCACAAACCGAGACATGTTGCTGGCCCCATGGGGAGAGTGCCTTTGTCACTCTGAGGCCAGTAACAAAGCCTGCACTGGGTGGAGATGCTAACACCTCTCCCAGGCAGGAATTGACACACCTGGCGGTGAGCCTCAAAGGCTCACCTCCTTTGTGCCAACCCAGCAGGACACTCCAGCTAGTGGAGTTGCCCGCCCCCTCCGGCCAGGCCCCACTTTTGGCGGCAAGGCCGGAGAAAATAATGAGGAAAAACAAGGAGGAGTCACTGGCCAGTCAGGACAGCCCCTAAGGTGTCCTGAGCTGAGGTGACTCTGACTTTTAGAAATCCTCCATCTTGCAGATGGAGGATTCCCCCAATAGGGTTAGGATTGTGACCCCCTCCCCTTGGGAGGAGGCACAAAGAGGGTGTACCCACCCTCAGGGCTAGTAGCCATTGGCTACTAACCCCCCAGACCTAAACACGCCCTTAAATTTAGTATTTAAGGGCTACCCTGAACCCTAGAAAATTAGATTCCTGCAACTACAAGAAGAAGGACTGCCTAGCTGAAAAACCCCTGCAGAGGAAGACCAGAAGACGACAACTGCCTTGGCTCCAGAAACTCACCGGCCTGTCTCCTGCCTTCCAAAGATCCTGCTCCAGCGACGCCTTCCAAAGGGACCAGCGACCTCGACATCCTCTGAGGACTGCCCCTGCTTCGAAAAGACAAGAAACTCCCGAGGACAGCGGACCTGCTCCAAGAAAGGCTGCAACTTTGTTTCCAGCAGCCTTGAAAGAACCCTGCAAGCTCCCCGCAAGAAGCGTGAGACTTGCAACACTGCACCCGGCGACCCCGACTCGGCTGGTGGAGATCCAACACCTCAGGAGGGACCCCAGGACTACTCTGATACTGTGAGTACAAAAACCTGTCCCCCCTGAGCCCCCACAGCGCCGCCTGCAGAGGGAATCCCGAGGCTTCCCCTGACCGCGACTCTTTGAATCCAAAGTCCCGACACCTGGGAGAGACCCTGCACCCGCAGCCCCCAGGACCTGAAGGACCGGACTTTCACTGGAGAAGTGACCCCCAGGAGTCCCTCTCCCTTGCCCAAGTGGAGGTTTCCCCGAGGAACCCCCCCCTTGCCTGCCTGCAGCGCTGAAGAGATCCCGAGATCTCTCATAGACTAACATTGCGAACCCGACGCCTGTTTCTGCACTGCACCCGGCCGCCCCCGCGCCGCTGAGGGTGAAATTTCTGTGTGGGCTTGTGTCCCCCCCGGTGCCCTACAAAACCCCTCTGGTCTGCCCTCCGAAGACGCGGGTACTTACCTGCAAGCAGACTGGAACCGGGGCACCCCCTTCTCTCCATTCTAGCCTATGTGTTTTGGGCACCACTTTGAACTCTGCACCTGACCGGCCCTGAGCTGCTGGTGTGGTGACTTTGGGGTTGCTCTGAACCCCCAACGGTGGGCTACCTTGGACCAAGAACTAAGCCCTGTAAGTGTCTTACTTACCTGGTTAACCTAACAAATACTTACCTCCCCTAGGAACTGTGAAAATTGCACTAAGTGTCCACTTTTAAAACAGCTATTTGTCAATAACTTGTAAAGTATACATGCAATTTTGATGATTTGAAGTTCCTAAAGTACTTACCTGCAATACCTTTCGAATGAGATATTACATGTAGAATTTGAACCTGTGGTTCTTAAAATAAACTAAGAAAAGATATTTTTCTATATAAAAACCTATTGGCTGGATTTGTCTCTGAGTGTGTGTACCTCATTTATTGTCTATGTGTATGTACAACAAATGCTTAACACTACTCCTTGGATAAGCCTATTGCTCGACCACACTACCACAAAATAGAGCATTAGTATTATCTCTTTTTACCACTATTTTACCTCTAAGGGGAACCCTTGGACTCTGTGCATGCTATTCCTTACTTTGAAATAGCACATACAGAGCCAACTTCCTACATTGGTGGATCAGCGGTGGGGTACAAGACTTTGCATTTGCTGGACTACTCAGCCAATACCTGATCACACGACAAATTCCAAAATTGTCATTAGAAAAGGATTTTTGCAATTTGAAAAGTTTTCTAAATTCTTAAAAGACCTGCTAGGGCCTTGTGTTAGATCCTGTTTAGCCTTTCTTTTAGAGTTTAAAAGTTTGTAAAAGTTTGAATTAGATTCTAGAACCAGTTGTAGATTCTTAAAAAGTATTCCAACTTTTAGAAGCAAAATGTCTAGCACAGATGTGACTGTGGTGGAACTCGACACCACACCTTACCTCCATCTTAAGATGAGGGAGCTAAGGTCACTCTGTAAAATAAAGAAAATAACAATGGGCCCCAAACCTACCAAAATACAGCTCCAGGAGCTTTTGGCAGAGTTTGAAAAGGCCAACCCCTCTGAGGGTGGCAACTCAGAGGAAGAGGATAGTGACTTGGAGGAAAATTCCCCCCTACCAGTCCTATCTAGGGAGGACAGGGTCCCTCAAACGCTGACTCCTAAAATAATAGTCAGAGATGCTGGTTCCCTCACAGGAGAGACCAACACCTCTGAAATCACTGAGGATAGCCCCAGTGAAGAGGACATCCAGTTAGCCAGGATGGCCAAAAGATTGGCTTTGGAAAGACAGATCCTAGCCATAGAGAGGGAAAGACAAGAGATGGGCCTAGGACCCATCAATGGTGGCAGCAACATAAATAGGGTCAGAGATTCTCCTGACATGTTGAAAATCCCTAAAGGGATTGTAACTAAATATGAAGATGGTGATGACATCACCAAATGGTTCACAGCTTTTGAGAGGGCTTGTGTAACCAGAAAAGTGAACAGATCTCACTGGGGTGCTCTCCTTTGGGAAATGTTCACAGGAAAGTGTAGGGATAGACTCCTCACACTCTCTGGACAAGATGCAGAATCTTATGACCTCATGAAGGGTACCCTGATTGAGGGCTTTGGATTCTCCACTGAGGAGTATAGGATTAGATTCAGGGGGGCTCAAAAATCCTCGAGCCAGACCTGGGTTGACTTTGTAGACTACTCAGTGAAAACACTAGATGGTTGGATTCAAGGCAGTGGTGTAAGTAATTATGATGGGCTGTACAATTTATTTGTGAAAGAACACCTGTTAAGTAATTGTTTCAATGATAAACTGCATCAGCATCTGGTAGACCTAGGACCAATTTCTCCCCAAGAATTGGGAAAGAAGGCGGACCATTGGGTCAAGACAAGGGTGTCCAAGACTTCAACAGGGGGTGACCAAAAGAAAGGGGTCACAAAGACTCCCCAGGGGAAGGGTGATGAGACAACCAAAACTAAAAATAGTAAAGAGTCTTCTACAGGCCCCCAAAAACCTGCACAGGAGGGTGGGCCCAGAGCCTCTTCACAAAACAATGGGTACAAGGGTAAAAACTTTGATCCCAAAAAGGCCTGGTGTCATAGCTGTAAACAGCATGGACACCAAACTGGAGACAAGGCCTGTCCCAAGAAAGGTTCCACTCCAAACTCCCATCCAGGTAACACTGGTATGGCTAGTCTCCAAGTGGGATCAACAGTGTGCCCAGAGCAAATCAGGGTCCACACTGAAGCTACTCTAGTTTCTGAGGGTGGGGTGGATTTAGCCACACTAGCTGTCTGGCCGCCTAACATGCAAAAATACAGACAGCAACTCTTAATTAATGGGACTAGAATAGAGGGCCTGAGGGATACAGGTGCCAGTGTCACCATGGTGACAGAGAAACTGGTTTCCCCTGGCCAATACCTGACTGGAAAAACTTACACAGTCACCAACGCTGACAATCAGAGAAAAGTACATCCCATGGCAATGGTTACTTTAGAATGGGGAGGGGTCAATGGCCTGAAACAGGTGGTGGTCTCCTCAAATATCCCAGTGGACTGTCTGCTTGGAAATGACCTGGAGTCCTCAGCATGGGCTGAGGTAGAACTAAAAACCCATGCAGCAATGCTGGGTATCCCTGAACTGGTGTGTGTGAAAACCAGAGCACAATGCAAGGCACAGGGTGAACAAGTAGAGCTGGAGTCTGGAAGAATGGCCCAGCCTACCAAGAGGAAAGGAAAGTCAGTTGGGAAACCAACTGCAACACAGCAACAGAAAGGGAACCTCTCTTCTCAGGAAGAAGTTCTGCCCTCTGAGGGAACTGAGCCTTTGGAGCTTGAACCTTATCAGGTTGAGCTCTTAGGCCCAGGGGGACCCTCAAGGGAGGAGCTGTGTAAGGGACAAGAAACCTGTCCCTCTCTTGAAGGCCTTAGGCAGCAAGCTGCTGAAGAGTCCAAAGGCAAGAAAAATGGAACACATAGGGTCTATTGGGAAGATGGACTCCTGTACACTGAGGCCAGAGACCCCAAACCTGGTGCCACTAGGAGAGTGGTAGTGCCTCAGCTGTTCAGGAAGTTCATCCTAACATTGGCCCATGACATTCCCCTTGCTGGACATTTGGGACAAACCAAGACGTGGGAGAGGTTAGTCAACCACTTCTACTGGCCCAATATGTCCAACATGGTTAAGGAGTTTTGCCTCTCCTGCCCCACCTGTCAAGCCAGTGGTAAGACAGGTGGGCACCCAAAGGCCCCCCTCATTCCACTTCCAGTGGTGGGGGTTCCCTTTGAAAGAGTGGGTGTGGACATAGTTGGTCCACTGGAACCTCCCACAGCCTCAGGAAATATGTATATCCTGGTAGTAGTGGATCATGCTACCAGGTATCCTGAAGCTATTCCCCTTAGGTCGACTACTGCCCCCGCAGTAGCCAAGGCCCTCATGGTATCTTTACCAGAGTGGGTTTCCCTAAGGAGGTGGTGTCTGACAGAGGTACCAACTTCATGTCAGCATACCTAAAGCACATGTGGAATGAGTGTGGAGTGACTTATAAATTCACTACACCATACCATCCACAAACTAATGGCTTGGTTGAGAGATTCAACAAGACATTAAAGGGCATGATCATGGGGCTCCCAGAAAAGCTCAAAAGGAGATGGGATGTCCTCTTGCCATGTCTGCTTTTCGCTTACAGAGAGGTGCCACAGAAGGGAGTAGGATTCTCACCCTTTGAACTTCTGTTTGGTCATCCTGTAAGGGGACCACTTGCCCTTGTTAAAGAAGGCTGGGAGAGACCTCTCCATGAGCCTAAACAGGACATAGTGGACTATGTACTTGGCCTTCGCTCTAGAATGGCAGAGTACATGGAAAAGGCAACCAAAAACCTTGAGGCCAGCCAACAGCTCCAGAAGTTTTGGTATGACCAAAAGGCTGCACTGGTTGAGTTCCAACCAGGGCAGAAAGTCTGGGTTCTGGAGCCTGTGGCTCCCAGGGCACTCCAGGACAAATGGAGTGGCCCTTACCCGGTACTAGAAAGGAAGAGTCAGGTCACCTACCTGGTGGACCTGGGCACAAGCAGGAGCCCCAAGAGGGTGATCCATGTGAACCGCCTTAAGCTCTTCCATGACAGGGCTGATGTCAATCTGTTGATGGTAACAGATGAGGATCAGGAGGCAGAGAGTGAACCTCTCCCTGATCTTCTGTCATCAGACCCAAAAGATGGCACAGTAGATGGAGTGATCTACTCAGACACCCTCTCTGGCCAACAGCAAGCTGATTGTAGGAGAGTCCTACAACAGTTTCCTGAACTCTTCTCCTTAACCCCTGGTCAGACACACCTGTGTACCCATGATGTGGACACAGGAGACAGCATGCCTGTCAAGAACAAAATCTTTAGACAGTCTGACCATGTTAAGGAAAGCATCAAGGTGGAAGTCCACAAGATGCTGGAATTGGGAGTAATTGAGCGCTCTGACAGCCCCTGGGCTAGCCCAGTGGTCTTAGTCCCCAAACCTCACACCAAAGATGGAAAGAAAGAGATGAGGTTTTGTGTGGACTACAGAGGGCTCAATTCTGTCACCAAGACAGATGCACATCCAATTCCAAGAGCTGATGAGCTCATTGATAAATTAGGTGCTGCCAAATTTCTAAGTACCTTTGACTTGACAGCAGGGTACTGGCAAATAAAAATGGCACCTGGAGCAAAAGAAAAGACAGCATTCTCCACACCTGATGGGCATTATCAGTTTACTGTTATGCCCTTTGGTTTAAAGAATGCCCCTGCCACCTTCCAAAGGTTGGTGAATCAAGTCCTTGCTGGCTTGGAGTCCTTTAGCACAGCTTATCTTGATGATATTGCTGTCTTTAGCTCCACCTGGCAGGATCACCTGGTCCACCTGAGGAAGGTTTTGAAGGCTCTGCAATCTGCAGGCCTCTCTATCAAGGCATCCAAATGCCAGATAGGGCAGGGAACTGTGGTTTACTTGGGCCACCTTGTAGGTGGAGGCCAAGTTCAGCCACTCCAACCCAAGATCCAGACTATTCTGGACTGGGTAGCTCCAAAAACCCAGACCCAAGTCAGGGCATTCCTTGGCTTGACTGGGTATTACAGGAGGTTTGTGAAGGGATATGGATCCATTGTGACAGCCCTCACTGAACTCACCTCCAAGAAAATGCCCAAGAAAGTGAACTGGACTGTGGAATGCCAACAGGCCTTTGACACCCTGAAACAAGCAATGTGCTCAGCACCAGTTCTAAAAGCTCCAGACTATTCTAAGCAGTTCATTGTGCAGACTGATGCCTCTGAACATGGGATAGGGGCAGTTTTGTCCCAAACAAATGATGATGGCCTTGACCAGCCTGTTGCTTTCATTAGCAGGAGGTTACTCCCCAGGGAGCAGCGTTGGAGTGCCATTGAGAGGGAGGCCTTTGCTGTGGTTTGGTCCCTGAAGAAGCTGAGACCATACCTCTTTGGGACTCACTTCCTAGTTCAAACTGACCACAGACCTCTCAAATGGCTGATGCAAATGAAAGGTGAAAATCCTAAACTGTTGAGGTGGTCCATCTCCCTACAGGGAATGGACTTTATAGTGGAACACAGACCTGGGACTGCCCATGCCAATGCAGATGGCCTTTCCAGGTTCTTCCACTTAGAAAATGAAGACTCTCTTGGGAAAGGTTAGTCTCATCCTCTTTCGTTTGGGGGGGGGGTTGTGTAAGGAAATGCCTCCTTGGCATGGTTGCCCCCTGACTTTTTGCCTTTGCTGATGCTATGTTTACAATTGAAAGTGTGCTGAGGCCTGCTAACCAGGCCCCAGCACCAGTGTTCTTTCCCTAACCTGTACTTTTGTATCCACACTTGGCAGACCCTGGCATCCAGATAAGTCCCTTGTAACTGGTACTTCTAGTACCAAGGGCCCTGATGCCAAGGAAGGTCTCTAAGGGCTGCAGCATGTCTTATGCCACCCTGGAGACCTCTCACTCAGCACAGACACCCTGCTTGCCAGCTTGTGTGTGCTAGTGAGGACAAAACGAGTAAGTCGACATGGCACTCCCCTCAGGGTGCCATGCCAGCCTCTCACTGCCTATGCAGTATAGGTAAGACACCCCTCTAGCAGGCCTTACAGCCCTAAGGCAGGGTGCACTATACCATAGGTGAGGGTACCAGTGCATGAGCATGGTACCCCTACAGTGTCTAAACAAAACCTTAGACATTGTAAGTGCAGGGTAGCCATAAGAGTATATGGTCTGGGAGTTTGTCAAACACGAACTCCACAGCACCATAATGGCTACACTGAAAACTGGGAAGTTTGGTATCAAACTTCTCAGCACAATAAATGCACACTGATGCCAGTGTACATTTTATTGTAAAATACACCCCAGAGGGCACCTTAGAGGTGCCCCCTGAAACTTAACCGACTATCTGTGTAGGCTGACTAGTTTTAGCAGCCTGCCACAAACCGAGACATGTTGCTGGCCCCATGGGGAGAGTGCCTTTGTCACTCTGAGGCCAGTAACAAAGCCTGCACTGGGTGGAGATGCTAACACCTCTCCCAGGCAGGAATTGACACACCTGGCGGTGAGCCTCAAAGGCTCACCTCCTTTGTGCCAACCCAGCAGGACACTCCAGCTAGTGGAGTTGCCCGCCCCCTCCGGCCAGGCCCCACTTTTGGCGGCAAGGCCGGAGAAAATAATGAGGAAAAACAAGGAGGAGTCACTGGCCAGTCAGGACAGCCCCTAAGGTGTCCTGAGCTGAGGTGACTCTGACTTTTAGAAATCCTCCATCTTGCAGATGGAGGATTCCCCCAATAGGGTTAGGATTGTGACCCCCTCCCCTTGGGAGGAGGCACAAAGAGGGTGTACCCACCCTCAGGGCTAGTAGCCATTGGCTACTAACCCCCCAGACCTAAACACGCCCTTAAATTTAGTATTTAAGGGCTACCCTGAACCCTAGAAAATTAGATTCCTGCAACTACAAGAAGAAGGACTGCCTAGCTGAAAAACCCCTGCAGAGGAAGACCAGAAGACGACAACTGCCTTGGCTCCAGAAACTCACCGGCCTGTCTCCTGCCTTCCAAAGATCCTGCTCCAGCGACGCCTTCCAAAGGGACCAGCGACCTCGACATCCTCTGAGGACTGCCCCTGCTTCGAAAAGACAAGAAACTCCCGAGGACAGCGGACCTGCTCCAAGAAAGGCTGCAACTTTGTTTCCAGCAGCCTTGAAAGAACCCTGCAAGCTCCCCGCAAGAAGCGTGAGACTTGCAACACTGCACCCGGCGACCCCGACTCGGCTGGTGGAGATCCAACACCTCAGGAGGGACCCCAGGACTACTCTGATACTGTGAGTACAAAAACCTGTCCCCCCTGAGCCCCCACAGCGCCGCCTGCAGAGGGAATCCCGAGGCTTCCCCTGACCGCGACTCTTTGAATCCAAAGTCCCGACACCTGGGAGAGACCCTGCACCCGCAGCCCCCAGGACCTGAAGGACCGGACTTTCACTGGAGAAGTGACCCCCAGGAGTCCCTCTCCCTTGCCCAAGTGGAGGTTTCCCCGAGGAACCCCCCCTTGCCTGCCTGCAGCGCTGAAGAGATCCCGAGATCTCTCATAGACTAACATTGCGAACCCGACGCCTGTTTCTACACTGCACCCGGCCGCCCCCGCGCCGCTGAGGGTGAAATTTCTGTGTGGGCTTGTGTGTCCCCCGGTGCCCTACAAAACCCCTCTGGTCTGCCCTCCGAAGACGCGGGTACTTACCTGCAAGCAGACTGGAACCGGGGCACCCCCTTCTCTCCATTCTAGCCTATGTGTTTTGGGCACCACTTTGAACTCTGCACCTGACCGGCCCTGAGCTGCTGGTGTGGTGACTTTGGGGTTGCTCTGAACCCCCAACGGTGGGCTACCTTGGACCAAGAACTAAGCCCTGTAAGTGTCTTACTTACCTGGTTAACCTAACAAATACTTACCTCCCCTAGGAACTGTGAAAATTGCACTAAGTGTCCACTTTTAAAACAGCTATTTGTCAATAACTTGTAAAGTATACATGCAATTTTGATGATTTGAAGTTCCTAAAGTACTTACCTGCAATACCTTTCGAATGAGATATTACATGTAGAATTTGAACCTGTGGTTCTTAAAATAAACTAAGAAAAGATATTTTTCTATATAAAAACCTATTGGCTGGATTTGTCTCTGAGTGTGTGTACCTCATTTATTGTCTATGTGTATGTACAACAAATGCTTAACACTACTCCTTGGATAAGCCTATTGCTCGACCACACTACCACAAAATAGAGCATTAGTATTATCTCTTTTTACCACTATTTTACCTCTAAGGGGAACCCTTGGACTCTGTGCATGCTATTCCTTACTTTGAAATAGCACATACAGAGCCAACTTCCTACAACGTGCTACCTTGCTGCCCACCTGTAGCACAAAATTTCCTCCCTAATAATGATGGACCATACTAATGGTAATCTGGGGCAAATTGGGATAGGAATGCATTGAACCCCTGGTTCAATGCTTCCTATAGCGTAGTATTGGTAATTCTAAGCATGTGGTGAACATTCTTCAGAAGTGTGGTGCCCATCACAGATATAATGGTGTTGGAAATATTTAACAGACGTCTCTTTCATGGGGTATACCTAGGTGAGTAAAGTGTGTGTATATATATATATATATATATATATATATATATATATATATATATATACATACATACACATATCCTACTCCTACTGGTGGCTGCCAGTAGGTAGTTATAGTTAGGACCTAGTTTCCATAGGAAAAGTGTTTTTTTACTTGGTTATATTGTTGGTGTAATTTGACAAATCTTTCTGAAATTATTACCAAAAAAAGTGTCCTCTAGGGCCTTGTGCATGTAAAGTTTCAGGGAGATCTGTCGAGAGGGGGGGGCCAAGAAAAGCGTCAGAGTCAAAAAAGTGCATTTCCCATGTTAATTCTCGTAGAGAATTTAGACACGACTGCAGCCCGAACAGCTGAACAGAATTGCAACAAATTTGGCAGGAAGGTAACTATTGGTCCAGAAAGCACACGTTTAGTCATTTGTTGTAAGTCAGTTCAGTAGTTTTCGACCTATTAAAGGAAAAATATATTTGTTTATCTGGGCAGAGCCTGAGGACAGATCTCATTGTGAGATCAGATTGGCTGTAAACACTTCAACCAGGTAGTGCTGGCAGCCATCTTGGGACTAATATACATGATAGCACCCCATTGAAATGCATTGTAGTGAATGGCAGGTTTTTAGGGTCTCAAAAAGTAGAACGTATAAAGGGTGATAGCAAATTTTAGTTACAATATAATTAAATTGTTGATGGTACCATACTCATTTTAGGAGTTGTGGTGTGTTCTAAGGTGATTTTACCCTGCTGGAATTTTATGAATCATGTTTGAGAGCAAACTGCTTTCTCATGACAGCCCCATAGAAGTTATGGAAGGTGCTCCAGAAGCTAAAATGAGAGCATATTTTCTTTACATTCACACTATGTTTCTCAGCCACATGAGAATTAAGCCTGTTTTGTTCATAAACAGCAAAGAAGGAGAAGCATATTCCGAGCCTCCGGTCCTGCCATAGAAGTCTGACATTCTCAGTAAAACGTACTTCCAACAGGAGCAGGCTGTCAGTTGGTTTCCGTGTTCTACTGCAGCCTCCTAGAGTGTTCTAAAGAACAACTGGAGAGCTAACTGTCTTACTTAATACAAAAGTGTGGCACACCTGAAGCCATATTGATTGAATCAAAATGGTAAAACTTAAAACAATCAATTTAGAAAAGAACAAAATGAGGGGCTACATTTTGTCATAGAAATTATGCTTAGTGCTGTAGAAAGAAAAAATATGAAATGTTTTAAGTGAGTTCCCAAATATCTTCTTCTTCAATTTCATTAAAACATTCTGACATACAAACTGAAACCTGCACTTTGAACATCAGCAGCAGACTGCCATTTAACTCACTGGTGATCAGCGGCTTTACTTCAGTGTTCTAATGAGCAACTAGAGTGCTAACATTCTGATTTTATGCCAAAAGTGTGACACATCTGAACGCCATCTTGATGGAATCGAAGGTGAAAACTGAATTTATTCTCTACTTAGGATACTGCAGTAAATGAGGAAATTATGGAGCTTCATAACAAATAAGTCTCTCAAGATGGCCACCAGAGGAAAAACAGCCCAAACTTAGCATAAGTATCACCCAAATGTACCTCAAATATAGCCCAGTGACAGAAGTGTGCAAAACACTTAATTTCTTTGTTTTTTGCAGTTTTATATAGCGCAGACTTGACCTGAAGGTACTGGAGAGCTTTACATGCACATTAGTTACATTACACAAGGACACATTCGTTTTGGTTTTGGGCATAGAGAGATTAAGTGATTTGCCCAGAATCACAGGATTTCGAGTTGAAGCCGAAAAACAAACCTGATTTCCCGGTTGCAAAGACTACAGCTCTGGCCGTAACGCCACATCCTCTCCCCTAAGTGGAACATATAATCAAATGATCAGCTGGATAAAAAAACATAGAGATCGCAAATAATTTAAAAGTGCTATGTCACTATTTGAGGAATGAGACAATATGTCCTCATTTTACTTTTTTATAGAACTAATCATAATTTCTGTGGAAATAAGACCCTCAGATATGAGGGCAGGGAGAAGAGTGAAGAGGCAACAAGATGATTATGTTGAGCAGGTGGTGAGGACAGTGGCGGCACAGTGGATCATGGAGGGAAAGGATAACAAACCAACCATGCTGGACAGGCAGGAGAGGCTGTGGCAATATAATAGACCATTGAGGGCAGAAGGAAAGTGCAGTGGCAGTACAACCATACATGCCAACAGATCCAATTTAGACAGGAGACCCCGGATGTTTTAAGCCCAAAAGCAATTTATTTTATCTGTCTTCTGCCTAAAATCTCCTCTTTTTCAATGTAAATTATTCCCTTTACTCTATGGACCAAAGGATCACTGCCAGTAGCAACATTATTCACCAAGGTATGTCCAGCTGAGACACCTGATCTGTAACAATTATCTGTTCTATAAGACAGATCTAAATTGAATAGCTCAGCAAGATAATTTGCCACTTCTACTACAGGAGCTTCCACGGGACCCAAATTCCAGTCCAAGCACCAACCACACCATTTTCTCCAAACTCCTCTGTGCTTTTTCCTGGTACCTGGTGCCCATGATGCATCCAATAAATTCTTAGCATCTCCTGAAAGGCCAGAGTGTCTACCTGATCCCCTGAAATTCTCCAAACAACAAGGTTTATGTTCCTCTCTAGCCCTAAAAGGTGCTCCTCTTCTTCATATCCTATTAAAAGGCCTGGATTTACTGGTATCAAACGTGGTATTTCTACAGGGAACCACACCTGAGCGGTCCAAAATGGAGTTAGTAGATCGAGGCTGCATCTTTTCCTTTGAACCTTTAACAATACTGTCTGTATCGGAGTAAACTGAGGGAGCGCGTAACAACCCCCCACCCTACCCCTTTTTGCACAAATGTGTCCACTTCAACTGCTATGAGATCCAGTCTCCAATTGTAATACCGGTTTACCTGAAATGTCAACCTGTTGTGATGCAGGTAGAAAAGAATGTGGATAGTCAGGAATTGATGTCATTGTAGAACATGGACAAAAAGCATGGAATGTTGAGGAGCGGGGCATATGGCAGCTGGAGGTGTTGTCTTCCGCTCTGGCTCACCAGGGTCAGATTCATGCAATAAAGCTTTATCTACGACATTCAATGTGCAGGTGCATCTTTACAGAAAAAGACCCCATAAGTCCCAAATCCTCCTGAAATTAACTGGATTCAGCTTCCATTCGCTGGAACCCTTCTAATTCCTCTGGTTCCTAGCTGCCCTCTGGTTATGCTGACCTGAGATAAATTCTACCTTTAAAAGTAATTTTTGTTTCTAATTAAAGTATCAAATTTACCTGGCTAGATCTACTAGCTGTTTTGAGTTTGCTTCCCCAAATAATTGATGTATGATACAGCTGTGGAATTGTCTAATCCAATCAATATAGCGCTGTTTGCTAGGATAGTCCTGAAACTCATCAAAGCATTCAAATCTGCTGGCATCTGCAAACAATTTATGTGTAAGGTTTGTTCCTCCGTGGACCATTTCCCTCCAGTTTCTATATCCTTGAAATGTGCCCCCCCCCCCCCAACTAAGGTTGCTGGCATCCGATTCTACAATAAATTCTGGAGCATTTCCAAATATTGCTTTGCCGTTCCAGCTCTCCAGATTGTTCAGCCATCACTCTAGATCCTGCATACTACCGGCCCTTCCTCAAACCCAGTGAGCTTAGTCTCTGTTAAGCCCTGTAGTTCAGTATATTGGAGGAAACAGCCTAGATGGAGGACGATAAAAGTCCAATCACCCATGCCAGATCCCGCAAAGTCACTACTTCCTTTGCTAAAACATGACCTACTTCCTTTCTTTTTGTCAATTTCATCTGAGGGAGGCATAACTGGACCAAAATTGTCTACCTGAAAATCCCAAAATTCCAAATTTTGTGTTGAAGCCCTAATAGATTTCTCTATGCTGATGTTGAACCCTATGGCCTCTAGGAGATCCCTTGTCCACCTCGTATTTAAACAATTCCCCTTGATCCTGAGACATCACTAGTATATTGTCTAGATAGATAGATTATTAAACACATTCCCTTTCTCTTAGAAATCTACCACGAGTGCAGTACCTTGGTGGAACACCAAGGAGCTGATGACAGACCAAAATGAAGACAGGAAAACTGGTACAAAATACCTCTCCATCTGAATCCTAAGTATTTCTGTGAACTTAACATACATAGGGACTGTGAAATAAGCGTCTTTCAGGCCTAGCTTCACCAGTCAATCCTTCTCCAGTAAAACATCTTGTAAAAAATGGACTCCCGCCATCTTGAAGTGCCTGTACACTAGGCAGTTGTTCAAATCTTTCAGGTTTATATGTATCATTTGGGTAACTTCTGCATCTACCAGGATCATCTGATCTTTGTGTAGAGATAACTCCCTTGGTTGAATATTTTGATAAGGGATTTCCCAAAATTCTATTCTGAATCCTGTAGGGAAATGCCTCCCTTGGAATGGTTACCTCCTAACGTTTTGCTTTTTGTTGATGCCAGTTATGATTGAAAGTGTGCTGGGACCATGCTTACCAGCCCCCAACACCAGTGTTCTTTACCTAAACTGTACCTTTGTTCCCATAATTGACACAGCCCTGGCACACAGATAAGTCCCTTGTAAATGGTACCCCTGGGACAAAGGGCCCTGTAGCCAGAGAAGGTCTCTAAGGGCTGCTGCATGTATTATGCCACCCTGGCGCCCCCTCACTCTGCACATGCACACTGCCTCACAGCTTGTGTGTGCTGGTGTGGAGAAAATGACTAAGTCAACATGACACTCCCCTCAGAGTGCCATGCCCTCAACCCACTGCCTGTGGCATAGGTAAGTCACCGCTCTAGCAGGCCTTACAGCCCCAAGGTAGGGTGCACTATACCACAGGTGATGGCATAGGTGCATGAGCACTATGCCCCTACATTGTCTAAGCCAAACCTTAGACATTGTAAGTGTAGGGTAGCCATAAAGAGTATATGGTCTGGGAGTCTGTCAATTACAAACTCCACAGTTCCATAATGGCTACACTGAAATCTGGCAAGTTTGGTGTCAAACTTCTCAGCGCAGTAAATCCACACTGATGCCAGTGTGGGATTTATTGAAAAATACACACACAGGGCATCTTAGAGATGCCCTATGAATACCAGTCCGACTCCTAGTGCTAGGCTGACCAGTTTCTGCCAGCCTGCCACAACCAGACGAGTTTCTGGCCACATGGGGAGAGTGCCTTTGTCACTCTGTAGCCAGGAACAAAGCCTGCACTGGGTGGAGGTGCTTCTCACCTCCCCCTGCATGAACTGTAAAACCTGGTGGTGAGCCTCCAAGGGGTCCTACCTGTTGTTACAGCACCCCAGGACATCCCAGCTAGTGGATATGCCCACCCCTCCGGACGCAGCCCCCACTTTTGGCAGCAAGTCTGGAGGAGATAATGAGAAAAACACGGAGTCACCACCTACCAGTCAGGACAGCCCCTAAGGTGCCCTGTGCTTTGGTGACCCCTACCTTTAGAAATCCTCCATCTTGGTTTTGGAGGATTCCGCCAATAGGAATAGGGATGTGCCCACCACCCCTCTGGGAGGAGGCACAATGAGCGTGTAGCCCCCCTGACCTAAACATACCCCTAAATTTATTATTTAGGGGTGACCCCGAACCCAGGAAATCAGATTCCTGCAACCTGAAGAAAGAAGGACTGCCGACCTGAAAGCCCCGCAGAGACGACAGAGACGACCACTGACTTGGCCACCCCCACCGGACTGTCTCCAGACTCAAAGAATCTGCACAGCGACGCATCCAGCGGGACCAGCGACCTCTGAGGACTCACAGGACTGCCCTGCACCCAAAGGACCAAGAACTTGCCAAGAACAGCGGCACTGTTCAGAAACTGCAACAAACTTGCAACTTTCAAACAACTTTAAAGAGACTCTCACTTCCCGCCAGAAGCGTGAGTCTTCACACTCCCCACCCAATGCCCCAGGCTCGAGTCCAGGACAACCAACACCGCAGACAGGAGTCCCAGGCGACTCCAACGACGTGGACACCCTGAGTCGACCTCCCTGCACCCCCATGGCGATGCCTGCATAGAGGATCCAGATTCTCCCCCAGACCGCGACTGCCTGGTAACAAAGGAATCCGACGCCTGGACCAAGCACTGCACCCGCAGCTCCAGGACCACCTACCAGTGCAGGAGTGACCCTCAGGCAGCCCTATTCCTAGCCCAGTCGGTGGCTGGCCCGAGAAGCCCCCCTGTGCCCTGCCTGCATCGCCAGAGTGACCCCCGGGTCCCTCCATTGCTTTCTATAGCAAACCAGACACCTACTTTGCACACTGCACCCAGCTGCCCCTGTGCCGCTGAAGGTGTGTTTTGTGTGCTTGTGTGTCCCCCCCCCCACCCCAGTGCTATACAAAACCCCTCTGGTCTGCTCCCCGAGGACGCAGATACCTACCTGCAAGCAGACTGGAACAGGAGCATCCCTGTTCTTCATAGGCGCCTATGTATTTTGGGCCCTCCTTTGACCTCTGCACCTGACTGGCCCTGTGTTGCTGGTGTGGTGTCTTTGGGGTTGCCTTGAACCCCCAACAGTGGGCTGCCTATGCCAGGAGACTGACTGTGTAAGTACTTTACTTACCTGAGAAAACTAACCAAACATACCTCCCCCCCCCCCCCCAGGAACAGTTGATTTTTGCACAGTGTCCACTTGTAAAATAGCTTATTGCCATTTTAACCAAAAGTGTATGTGCTACTGTTTTAAATCAAAGTTCCACACTTAACTGTGTGAAGTACCTTGCATTTTATGTACTTACCTAAAATCTTGAATCTTGTGGTTCTAAAATAAATTAAGAAAAAATATTTTTCTATATAAAAACCTATTGGGCTAGAGTTAAGTCTTTGAGTTGTGTTCCTCATTTATTGCCTGTGTGTGTACAACAAATGCTTAATACTAGCCTCTGATAAGCCTACTGCTCGACCACACTACCACAAAATAGAGCATTAGTATTATCTAATTTTGCCACTGTCCACCTCTAAGGGGAACCCTTGGACTCTGTGCACACTATCTCTCACTTTGAGATAGTATATACAGAGCCAACTTCCTACATTGGTGGATCAGCGGTGGGGTCTAAGACTTTGCAATTGCTGGACTGCTCCAAAAAAAATTCATTAGAAATTGATTTTTGCAATTTGACTATTTTTCTACATTTTTAAAAGTTCTGCTAGGTCCTTGTGTAACTCCCTGTTAGCATTTCTTTTAAAGTTTAAAAGTTTGGATTTAAGTTCTAGAAATAGTTTTTAGATTCTTAAAAACTAATCCCAACTTTTAGAGTGATAATGTCTAGCACAGATGAGATGGTGGTGGAACTCAGCCTCACCCCTTACCTGCATCTAGGGATGTCAAAGTTAATGTCTCTCTGTAAGCTAAAAAGATAAAGACTGGGTTCAACTCTACCAAGGTAAAGCTCCACGAGCTCTTGGCAGAGTTCACAAGGGATCACCCCTCTGAGTTGGAGGATACTCCTTCAGATGGGGAAATTAGTGATCAGGACCCCTCCTGTCCTAATTAGGGAGAACATGGTTCCCCAAACCCTGACTCCACAACTCATAGTCAGAGAGCCTGGTTCTTCCACAGGGGAGACCAATGCCTCTGGAAGCACTGAGGACAGCCTCAACGAAGAGGACCTCCTGTTAGCCAGGATGGCCAAGAGATTGGCTTTGGAGAAGCAGCACCTAGCCATAGAAAGGGGGAAAAAGAGATGGGTTTAAGTCCAATTAATGGTGGCAGCAACTTAAATAGAATCAGAGAGAATACTGACATCCTAAAAATCCCCAAAGGGATTGTAAGTAAATATGAAGAAGGTGATGATATCACCAAGTAGTTCACATCTTTTGAGAGGGCTTGTGCAACCAGAAAAGTAAGCAGATCTCACTGGGGAGCTTTCCTTTGGGAAATGTTCACTGGAAAGGGTAGGGATAGACTCCTCACACTCTCTGGTAAAGATGCAGAATCGTATTACCTCATTAAGGCTACCCTGATTGAGGGCTTTGGAATCTCAACTGAGGAGTACAGGTTAGGTTCAGGGGGGTTCACAAATCCTCGAGCCGGACCTGGATTGATTTAGTTAACTTCTGAGTCAAAACACTAGATGGTTGGATAACTGGCAGTGGTGTAAATGATTATGACGGGCTGTATAATTTATTTATGAAAGAACATATGTTAAGTAAGTGCTTCAATGACAAACTGCATCAACATCTGGTAGACGTAGGTCCAATTTCTCCCCAAGAATTGGGAAAGAAGGCAGACCACTGGGTCAAGACTAGAGTGACCAAGACTTCCACAGGGGGTAAACAAAAGAAAGGGGTCACAAAGCCTCCCGAGGGAAAGGGTGGAGAGACATCCAAGGACAAAAGTAAAGAGTCTTCTATAGGGCCCCAAAAACCTGCTCAGGAGGGTGGGCCCGAGCCTCTTCACAGTCCACAAATGGGTATAAAGGTAAAAACTTTGATCTCAAGAAGGCCTGGTGTCAAAACTGTAGATAGCATGGACACCAAACTGGAGACAAGGCCTGTCCAAAGAAGACTTCCACAACAACAACTACTCCAGTTAGTACTGGAATAGCCAGTCTCCAGGTGGGATCAACAGTGTGCCCAGAGAAAATCAGGGTTCACACTGAAGCTACATTAGTCTCAGAGGGTGGGGTGGATTTAGCCACACTAGCTGCCTGGCCGCCTAACATGCATAAATATAGGCAGCAGCTCTTAATCAATGGGACTAGAGTAGAAGCCCTGAGGGATACAGGTGACAGTGTCACTATGGTGACAGACAAACTGGTTTCCCCAGGACAGTACCTGGCTGAACAGACATATCCAGTCACTAATGCTGAAAATCAAACTAAGGTCCATCCCATGGCAATGGTAACTTTAGAATGGGAAGGGGTCACTGGCCTGAAACAGGTGGTAGTCTCCTCTGCAATTCCAGTAGAATGTCTGCTAGGGAATGATCTGGAGTCCTCAGCACGCGCTGAGGTAGAGCTCAAGACCCATGCAGTCATGCTGGGTATCCCTGAACTGGTGTGTGTCAAGACAAGGGCAAAGAGCAGGGCTCAGGGTGAAAAAGAAGTGCTGGAGTCTGGAATAATGGCCCAACCTTGCAAGAGAAAAGGGAAGAAGACTGGGGAACCAGCTTCTACACAGCAAAACAAACAGAACCTCTTTTCCCAGGAAGATGTTCTATCCCCTGAGGGAACTGAGTCCATGGAGCTGGAGCCTTATCAGGTTGAGCTCTTGGGCCTGGGTGGACCCTCAAGGGAACAGCTGTGTAAGTGACAAAGAGATGTCCCTCTATTGAAGGCCTAAGACAGCAAGCAGCTGAGCAAGAAAAAGGAACTGTCAGTGGAACCCACAGGGTCCATTGGGAAGATGGGCTCCTATACACTGAGGCAAGAGATCCAAAACCTGGTGCCACTAGGACAGTGATAGTGCCTCAGGAGTTTAGGGAGTTCATTCTGACCTTAGACCATGACATTCCCCTTGCTGGGCATTTGGGACAAACCAAGACTCGGGAGAGATTAGTCAGCCATTTCTATTGGCCCAATTTGTCTCAGAAGGGTAAGGAGTTTTGCACCTCCTGTGTCACCTGTCAAGCCAGTGGTAAGACAGGTGGCCATCCAAAGGCCCCCCTCTTTCCACCTCCAGTGGTGGGGGTCCCCTGTGAGAGAGTGGACATAGTGTGCCCATTTGAACCCCCCACAGCATCAGGGAACCAATATATCTTGGTAGTAGTGGATCATGCTACCAGGTACCCTGAGGCAATTTCCCTTAGGTCCACTACTGCTTCTGCAGTAGCTAAAGCACTCAGGTATTTTTACCAGAGTGGGATTTTCTAAGGAGGTGGTTTCTGACAGAGGTACCAACTTCATGTCAGCTTACCTGAAACATGTGGAATGAGTGTGGGGGGACTTAAAAATGCACCACACCATACCATCCACAAATTAATGGTCTTGTAGAAAGGTTTAACAAGACATTGAAGCGCATGATCGTAGAGCTCCCTGAAAAACTCAAAAGGAGATGGGTTGTCCTCTTGCCATGTCTGCTTTTCGCCTACAGAGAGGTGCCACAGAAGGGAGTAGGGTTTGTCTCCTTTGAAATTCAGTTTGGCCATCCTGTAAGGGGACCACTGGCACTTGTAAAAGAAGGCTGGTAAAGACCTCTCCATGAGCCTAAACAAGATGTGGTGGACTATGTACTAGGCCTCAGCTCTAGGATGGCAGAGTACATGGAAAAAGCAAGCAAAAACCTTGAGGCCAGCCAACAACTCTAGAAGTTGTGGTATGACCAAAAGGCTGCGATAGTTGAGCTTCAGCCAGGGCAGAAAGTCTGGGTTCTGGAGCCTGTGGCAAATGGAGTGGCCCTTACCCAGTGCTAGAAAAGAAGAGTCAGGTTACCTACCTGGTGGACCTGGGAACTAGCAGGACCCCCAAGAGGGTGATCCATGTTAACCGCCTTATACTCTATAATTCAGGGCAGATGTAAATATGTTAATGGTTACAGATGAGGACCAGGAAGCAGAGAGTGAACCTCTCCCTGATCTCCTCTCCACTGACCCTAAAGATGGCTCAGTAGATGGAGTGGTCTACTCTGACACCCTCTCTGGCCAACAGCAAGCTGACTACAGGAAGGTCCTCCAGCAGTTTGCTGAGCTCTTTTCCTTGACCCCTGGTCAGACACACGTGTACCCATGATGTGGACACCGGAGACGGTATGCCTGTCAATAATACAATATTCAGATAGTCTGACCAAGTCAAAAAAAGCATCAAGGTGGAAGTCCACAAGATTCTGGAGTTGGGAGTGATTGAGCACTCTGACAGTCCCTGGGCTAGCACAGTGATCTTGGTCCCCAAACCTCACACTAAAGATGGAAAGAGAGCGATGAGATTTTGTGTGGACTACATAGGGCTCAGCTCTGTCACCAAGACAGATGCTCAACCCATCCCAAGGACAGATGAGCTCATTGACAAATTAGGTACAGCCCAATTCTTAAGTACCTTTGACTTGACAGCAGGGTACTAGCAAATCAAAACCGCACCTGGAGCAAAAGAAGACAGCATTCTCTACACGTGATGGGCATTATCAGTTTATTGTTATGCCCTTTGGCTTAAAGAATGCCCCTCCCACTTTCCAAAGGTTGGAAGTCCTTGCTGGCTTGGAGTCCTTTAGTGCAGTATATCTGGATTATATTGCTGTCTTTAGCTACACCTGGCAGGATCACCTGGTCCACCTGAGGAAGGTTTTGCAGGCCCTGCAAGCAGCAGGCCTCTCTACAAGACATCTAAATGTCAGATAGGACAGGGTACTGTGGTTTACTTGGGACATCTTGTAGGTGGGGGCCAAGTTCAGCCACTCCAACCCAAGATCCAGACTATTCTGGACTGGGAAGCTCCAAAACCTCAGACTCAAGTCAGGGCATTCCTTAGCTTGACTGGGAACTACAGGATTTTTGTGAAGGGATGTGGATCCATAGTGACACCCCTCACTGAACTGACCTCTAAGAAAATGCACAGGAAAGTTAATTAGACCTTGGACAGTCAAAAGGCCTTTGACACCCTGAAGCAAGCTATGTGTACAACACCAGTTTTGAAAGGTCCAGATTATTCAAATCAGTACATTGTGCAGACTGAGCAATTTGAGCATGGAATAGGAGCAGTCCTGTCCCAAACAAATGATGATGGCCTTGACCAGCCTGTTGCTTTTATTAGCAGGAGGTTACTCCCCAGGGAGCAGCGTTGGAGTGCCATTGAGAGGGATGGCTTTGCTTTGGTCCCTTAAGAAGTTGAGACCATACCTTTTTGGTACTCACTTCACAGTTCAAACTGACCACAGACCTCTCAGATGGCTGATGCAAATGAAAGGAGAAAACCCTAAACTGTTGAGGTGGTTCCATATACCTACAGGGAATGGACTTTGTAGTGGAACACAGACCTGGGACTGCCCATGCCAATGCTGATGGCCTTTTCAGGTTCTTCCACTTAGAAAATAAAGACTCTCTTGGGAAAGGTTAGTCTCATCCTCTTTCGTGTGGGGGTTGGGGTGGGGGGGATTGTGTAGGGAAATGCCTCTTTCGGTATGGTTACCTCCTAACCTTTTGCATTTTGTTGATGCCGGTTATGATTGAAAGTGTACTGGGAACCTGCCAACCAGACCCCAGCACCAGTGTGCTTTCCCTAAACTGTACCTTTGTTCCCACAGTTGGCATAGCCCTTGCACACAGATAACCTTCTCGTAAATGGTACCCCTGGTACCAAGGGCCCTGTGGCCAGGGAAGGTCTCTAACGTCTGCAGCATGTATTATGCCACCCTGGGGACCCCTCACTCAGCACTTGCACACTGCCTCACAGCTTGTGTGTGCTGGTGGGGAGAAAATGACTAAGTCGACATGGCACTCCCCTCAGAGTGCCATGCCCTCAACCCACTGCCTGTGGCATAGGTAAGTCACCACTCTAGCAGGTCTTACAGCCCTAAGGCAGATTGCACTATACCCCAGGTGAGGGCATAGTTGCATGAGCACTATGCCCCTACAGTGTCTAAGCCAAACCTTAGACATTGTAAGTTCAGGGTAGCCATAAAGAGTATATGGTCTAGGAGTTTGTCAATTAAGAACCCCACAGTTCCATAAGAGCTACACTGAAATCTGAGAAGTTTGGTATCAAACTTCTCAGCACAGTAAATCTACACTGATGCCATTGCGGGATTTATTGAAGAATACACACAGAGGGCATTTTTAGAGATGCCCCCTGAATACCAGTCTGACTCCTAGTGCTAGGCTGACCAGTTGCTGCCAGCCTGCCACAACCAGACGAGTTTCTGGCCACATGGGGTGAGTGCCTTTGTCACTCTGTAGCCAGAAACAAAGCCTGCACTGGGTAGAGGTGCTTCTCACCTCCCCCTGCAGAAACTGTAACACCTGGCGGTGAGCCTCAAAGGCTCCTGCCTGTTGTTACAGCACCCCAGGACATCTCAGCTAGTAGAGATGCCCACCCCTCCGGATCCAGCCCCCTCGTTTGGCGGCAAGTCCAGAGGGGATAATGAGAAAAACAAGGAGGAGTCACCTACCCGTCAGGACAGCCCCTAAGGTGCCCTGAGCTGAGGTGACTCCTGCCTTTAGAAATCCTCCATCTTGGTTTTGGAGGAATAGGGATGTGTCCCCCTTCCCTCTGGGAGGAGGCACAATGAGGGTGTAGCCACCCTCAAGGACAGTAGCCATTGGCTACTGCCCCCCTGACCTAAACACACCCCTACATTTAGTATTTAGGAGCGACCCTGAACCCAGGAAATCAGATTCCTGCAACCTGAAGAAAGGACTGCTGACCTGAAAGCCCTGCAGAGACGACAGAGATGACAACTGACTTGGCCCCAGCCCTACCGGCCTGTCTCCAGACTCAAAGAACCTGCACTGCAACACATCCAGTGGGACCAGTGACCTCTGAGGCCCTGCACCCAAAGGACCAAGAACCTCCAGAGAACAGCGGCACTGTTCAGAAACTGCAACAAAGTTGCAACTTCGAAACAACTTTAAAGAGACTCTCACTTCACGGCAGAAGCGGGAGTCCTCACATTCTGCACCAGACGCCCACGGCTCGAGTCCACGTCAACCAACACCGCAGAGAGGACTCCCAGGTGACTCCAACGACTTGGACACCCTGAGTCGACCTCCCTGCACCCCCACAGCGACACCTGCATAGAGGATCCAGATGCTCCCCCTGGCCTCCACTGCCTGGTAACAAAGGAACCCGAAACCTTGACCAAGCACTGCACCTGCAGCTCCCAGGACCGAGAGGAACCACCTACCAGTGCAGGAGTGACCAGCAGGCAGCCCTCATCCTAGCCCAGTCGATGGCTGGCCCGAGAAGCCCCCCTGTGCCCTGCCTGCCTTGCCAGAGTGACCCCTGGGTCCCTCCTTTGCTTTCTATAGCATACCAGATGGCTACTTTGCACACTGCACCCGGTCGCCCCTGTGCCGCTGAGGGTGTGTTTTGTGTGCTTGTATGTGTCCTCCCAAGTGCTCTACAAACCCCCCTGGTCTGCTTCCCGAGGACGCAGGTACTTACCTGCTAGCATACTAGAACCAGAGCACCCCTGTTCTTCATGGGCGCCTATGTGTTTTGGGCCCTCCTTTGACCTCTGCATCTGACCGGTCCTGTGTTGCTGGTGCGGTGGCTTTGGGGTTGCCTTGTACCCCCCAAACGGTGGGCTGCCTATGCCCAGGTGACTGACTTTGTAAGTGCTTTACTTACCTGAGAAAACTAACCAAACTTACCACCCCCAGGAACTGTTGATTTTTGCTGTGTCCACTTTTGAAATAGCTTATTGCCATTTTAACCAAAACTATGTTTACTACTGTTTTAATTCAAAGTTCCATACTTACCTGTGTGAAGTACCTTGCATTTTATGTACTTACCTAAAATCTTGAATCTTGTGGTTCTAAAGTAAATTAAGAAAATATATTTTTCTATATAAAAACCTATTGGCCTGGAGTTAAGTCTTTGAGTGCGTGTTCCTCATTTATTGCTGTGTGTGTACAACAAATGCTTAACACTACCCTCTGATAAGCCTACTGCTTGACCACACTACCACAAAATAGAGCATTAGTATTATGTAATTTAGTCACTATCAACCTCTTCGGGGAACCCTTGGACTCTGTGCACACTATCTCTCACTTTGAGATAGTATATACAGAGCCAACTTTCTACAAAACCTCAGTTTTTAAAATGCATTAATCGTTTGTTACGATTGACCAGTTACTGAGGAACAAACGTTGTCTTTCCCCTACCTTTATTTGGAAAGAACCATTCATATGACTGAAATGTACCTTGATCTCCTGTGCCTTGAGATCTACCCCTTTTCCCACAGGACAAGGGGTTTGCCCTCTCGGTGTGAAGAAACCTACATTGGAACGGAAAGTTCTTCCGTGGTCCTGCGGCTCTTTATATTCGAATTAGGACCTTTGCGACCCTCGGCAGACGGTCCCCTCCTGTTAGCCCTTTCAAAAAACACTTGTGTTAAAGACAAGTCACATGTTCGATTAAGCTCTGCCAAGGGCAGTAAACGTGGACACCTACTTGCCCACGGACTTTACATAATGTTCGCCATAAAGTAACCCATTCAAGTCACCTGGGGCTTCTCTGTTGGATAGATCACCCAATTCGAGGTTCATGCTTATGAGAATGCCCTTCCTTCTTTCAGCTATTTGCCCGACATTGGCATTTTCAAGCAAGCAGATGGCCCGTTGACTTCAACCTCTAAAAAATCTTTGTAATTTGCCTCTTCTCCCTATCTAAAATCCTGTTTAACAGACCCAGAATGTCCAATAACTTATCCTGACAATGTTTGAGGCAGCGCTTCAGGCCCTTTCTTGGTTCCTTTCCTGATTTGAAGAGAAAAGTTATTAATATGAGATCTAGGTTGAGAGTAATTCCTGATTTATTATCCAGAAACGGTCTTGGACATTCAGCCCTCATAAGATTGCAAGTCTGCTTCTCGAGAAACTTTCAAAATCAATTTTTTATAAAAGTAGTGATGTGGTCCATTGACCACCAGTCTGAGCCTCGAGGGTATGTATTGTATTGAGGTTTGGATTGATCCTGTCTGTATCCAGCGGGTCTTTAATAGCCTTCGAGGTTGAAGGCTGTTCTAGGTTTTCAACAAGAAATTAAGTCTCCAGGGTCTCTTATGGATCTAATGCATATTCGTCCACTTGGTCAAAATCCTCCTCAAACATTTTGTCACTAGTTTACAGGAGTTTTTTTCCATCTTCTGTGCCATTAAGGCTACTCGTTCTATTTGTGCCGCAATGTACACCCATCCTCATTGGGCCAACGCAGTCGCTCTTGCTTGTTGTGTCTCCAAGGACACCACAGTCTGATGTAGTGCTAAGGCTTCACTGTCTCAAGTCTCTTTCAACTACGGATTCCTCCCTTACTAGGTGTCTTGATTTTTTTGTTTTGACACATTACCTCTCTTTTTGTAATTACAGGAGAATCCTCTTCAGATAGCAAGAAAAAATCCTCCTCTGAGGGAGAATTTCTCTTTCTTTTCGCAGAAAACCGCTTCTTCTGCCTCCTTAAGGGATAATCTGAGTTCCCTGTCAAATAACCTCTTGAATATGTCCTCATTGAGGCTGGAGGAAGGTGGGCCCTGTTATAATGATCGTCTGCCATGAAAACAGAAAGAAAAAAACTCCTTATTCAAGAATATAGTGGAAAAAAGACTCCTTCGCCCCCCCCCCCCTTTTAAAGTCTATTACTCTATAGAGTGATTTTGAAGCTACAATTCAGCCGATTTCGCTTTCTGCGTTCAACCAAAAACTATTGCAAGGTCACGTTGTATTGGCAAAGCTGTGCACGTGCCAATGCAGTGCTCATAAATCGATGCCCAGACAAAATGGAGGTCGCTGCAGAGTCCTCTTTCAATTGACATCACACCTTCTGCGTGTGGCTGAGTACTCTGCCAATGCAGAATAATGTTGATCAGCATTAGAAGAAAAATATGCCCTTCCTCTCACGTCAGTTAGTGGAAGGAGAGCGCCCCTTTAGCACTTCGAAAACCAAAGCCTGGATGGTGAGGGAGCGTCACCAGTACATCCCCTAATTTAACACAGGACACTGCAGGCTAAAGGATGCATGCTCGCAAACAACTAGCAGCATCCCAAGGCCCAAACATAGCCCCCTAAAGCCACTACACTAGCCTTGATGAGCCACAAGCCACCAGGCTTATTAAAAAAAAAAAAAAAAACACCTTGTGTTAAGGAAAGAAAAAAGAGAAAAACAATCAAGAAAAAAAAACAACCATAAATTGGAATGGCCAGATTACGGAAAAACACCACCCAAGTATGTAAAAAGGTGATACATAAACTTTAGATAAATAAGCGTAAAAGCAAGAGCATATTACTTCTTTGTCAAGAGCAGACATTAGCAGAGGAATATGTTTGTGTGACATGGACTTATGCATTCTTTTGAAGATTCCAACTTGGAATGCTTATGATTTATTTATTGTTCTCTAAAGGGCTGCATGTTGGTGTTTGGGCAGCAATAAAAGGTTTCTGCATAATGGTAGCCTCCTGTCTTGTAATGAAATCAAGAATCTCTGTACATTAATTGGAGAATTGCTATTCTCTGTCATACACTTTAACTGACTATCTACTTGGAAGGAGCAGGATGTAAAAATGTAGGGCAGTAGGATTCAGAAGTGATAGGCAATGCTAGACAAATTATCCAACTTTGTAGTCTTTGTGAAAGTAGTTATCCAGACATTTTTGCCTGTCTCTGGTACTGCCTCTGCGGCTTTCAAGCCAAATTGTATTTAAAGCATGTTGGCAAATGTGCCATTTTAAATCAGTCAGAGTTTTCTTGAGGAAGGTGTACTACAAATACCCTTTGTTATAATTCCTGTTTGAGACACATGTAACCATGTCTGTTTGGCTTTTGTTCAGAATGTAATTACAAATTATAGAATGCACTATTTATTTAGCTAAATCTTTTATTCATTTACTTGGGAAGAGTGCCCTCCAAAATCACCTGCTGGCACAAGCACTGTGAGCAGTTTGCATTCGGTAGTTCACTTCACCATTATTAAACTTCTTTAGCCACCAATGCTCACAGCTCATCTTTCTGTAGGTCCTCCACCACTCCACACAGGTTTTAGCAAGTGAAACTCATTGTGACGCCCATTCAGCGGGCCTGAGTTTTCACATCTGCAGCACAAAAACCTGCCTCCAACACTAGTTTGCACACCTTTTCACATACCATACTGTTTAACGACTTGAATTGCACAACTCCTGAAAGTGACAGAGGCATGTGAGCATCTCTATAATCAAAAATGAGTTGTATTCTATCATGCCCCCAACATATGGGATGGAAACTTACATTTAAAACAATGTTTATAAGGTTTAGGAACAAGTGGGGTGAATTGTCAGGAAGCACTGATCATCTGCTTTTGACGGAGAAGTACGGACCTTAATGAGCTTACAATGTTATAATAAGAAGCTGACATGCCAGTAGTGTATTGGGTGGCAGAAGGAAGGTGAAGCATCTTGGGAAATGATGGTTCTTTTTGTGATATGTCTGGCTTGACAGTGAAGCTGTCTCCAGACCTTATGAGATTAATAAAAAAGGGGCCTTTAGAAATACTATTAGGGAGGGGCTCAGGCTCTGACACGTTGGTTGCTTAAGTACAGCATTTGAATGGGCAGAAGTTATGTGCTTCCACAGAAAGAGTGCTTGAATTGCAGCTTTTTGTCTTGTGAAAAAGTTTGTTCTCGGTGTGGCCAGACTGTGTTTATTATTGGCTTGCTACCAAAACAAAGACTATACGATTGATCTGTTCAATATGGAAAGTTATAATAAGAGCTGGAGGCCTGTCGTATTTTTTATGAAAAGCATATGTTAAAGTCAAATAGGCACTTAAGGGTGGATTGTTATTACTCTGTATTAAGGCCTACAGTGAGATATTTTGTTACATGGGATATCATTGGTTATCATAGTATTCAAGGAGTTTGGTGCTAGTTACCCTTTCTGGCAAACCATGGGGATCGAAGATTTGCGTTGTCACAAACCTTGTTTTATAAGCAATAGTATTTTCTTTGCCAGATGTAATTGTGTATATATTTGTAACTTTATGGCTGTGTACCCGATGGTTGTCTTTTGGGAATGCTTATGCTTGTGAGCCTGCATTGGTTGGGATAAGCCAGTGAGAAAGACTATATGCCTGAACGGTTCAATAGGAAAAGTTATGTCAGATGATGTTCCATTAATTAGTCCTGATTTCTTATGATAAGCATTGGTTAAACTCAATAGGCCTCTCAAGGTGGGTTATTGCACCTTTTTAGTCTGCATAAAAAAAAATAGTCTGCAGACATGTATTTACATAAAATCTCACAGTTTACCTTTGCAGGCAATGACTTTGGTGTTGATTACACTGCTTGATGTACCCTAGTGGTAAAGGATTTGCACTGTAATAATTCCTTTGGAAGTCCTCACAGGTTTGCCAGCATCTGGGAAAAAATATAATGAAAAATACAAGTACGCGTCCATCTCCCTTTACCTCCTTTGAGTCAGTCTTCCTCTGCTATTGGTCTGTTTGAGTGTCTTTTACATTCTGCTTCCCTCTGCGACAGCAGTACATCATGGGGCAGTGGGACAACTCACTTAAGCCATTGGCTCATTTGCACTATGTGTGATGCCATTGGTCTAATCACATTTGCATATCTGCCTGAAATGAATGTGCTTCAGAGAATCATTGTTTTACCTTGCCAAGATGGCCAGCTGGTTGGTTCTAAATGTGCCAGCCATGCTCGAATCTTAAAACAAATATGCACTAACAGAAATGCAATTGCCACCGTTCATGAACTTCCCATCGCTTTCCTGACTCTTTTAATGGTTGCTAGTTTAGTTTCCGCCCAGTGTTTTATTGCGGTTAGACTTTAAAAGATGGTAGAGTACTTTGTCACCCTGCATGTCACCCTGCATGACCATTCTAATGACCTTTTTACCATTAGCATTGTTAGATCAATGAACTTACATTGGAGCTTTACGTGGTTGGCATATCCCCCCTCAGAGACACTAGAGTAAATGTCATCTTTTTAGTGGAAGAGTTCAGGATATTGTGCTACAAAGAAATAAACCTGTTGGAAACACCAAAAAATTACCTTTTTTAAATAGTGCTTGGTTGCTGTTTAAATTCTTAAGACCTTGGAATCTGAGATTTTCCAAGCTGGCGGACGCTTTTATAGAAAGCAGAGGTCAGCAGTCTAGCTTTCTTGACCTGGTGGAAGCAAGAAGCACTTCAAGAAAACAAGATGTTGATGTATTTTTCAAAAGAGATGCTAATACCTTTGACTTTCTATGTAAGTGGAATGCATTGTGTATGTGTTGGGATGGAAAAGTGCGCCAGCTGTACTGATGTCTGTATCCCAATGTTGATTTTTGTTGTCACAGGCAAACATGAACCATGTGTGTGCCCTTTAACTAAGGCCTGTCTCACAGATTGGGATATTGTTAAACCGGGAGGGGGCCCCCAAAGCACTACCCTCATAGAGGTGAAAGGATACTGCTATTATCAGTAATTAAGGAGCACAAGTGTGGTGGTGGCAACATGCATATAGTGATCAGTAGTAGTGAAAGGTCCTTTTTCCTGTGTCACTGGAGTGAGGCCTGCAGCTCACTCATTTAAATTTATTCTGCTGTGTGCTTAACTCACCCTCTGCCTACATCTGTTTGGTGTGTAGTGCTGTGCAGTGTATATGTGGTGTACATGTGTTGGATGTATGTTACATGTGAATGGAACAATACGAGGCTAATGCAATGTGTATGTGTATATTACATGCATGTGCTGGGGTATATGTGTGCCTGTGAGTAGCACAATACATGAAGGTAAAAATGCTGTGCAGTACCTGTATGGTATATCCATGTGCTTGGGTGTATGTGTACCTGTGAGTGGTAAAATGCATGAAGGATGTAGTGCAGTGCATTTATGCTGTATACATGTGCTGTATCTATGTGTGCCTGTGAATGTACAGAACATGGTTTACTCTGAGATACATTTTGGGAGTCCAACGGCTTCATGGTGAAACAGGAGGTAGAGAAATCCCCCAGACAGATTTGTGTATTGCTGCATTCCTTTGTTTTGGGTGCACTTCAAGATTGCTTGTTGATAAAGCAACACGCTGCCAGACTTCTTCCTGTGCACAGGACTGGGGCTAAAGCCTTCTAGTCTCCCAGCTGGGTGAAGGGACATCATGAGGCAATCCAAAACCACCTGCCCTGCAGAACCAGCTCCTGCCGGGTTGCAAGACCAGTGTGTCCAGTGGAGAAGTGTTGGAGGGAG
This sequence comes from Pleurodeles waltl, assembly GCF_031143425.1. Classification (NCBI taxonomy): domain Eukaryota; kingdom Metazoa; phylum Chordata; class Amphibia; order Caudata; family Salamandridae; genus Pleurodeles; species Pleurodeles waltl. The sequence goes on from NC_090446.1 coordinate 149,010,403, forward strand.
CACGGTCCAGTGGGGAATCCTGTTGAACTGACTCCCTTAGCGAGGTGTGAGGAGACGGCTGCTGCACCAATCGGGTCATTGCAGTCTGCATGAAAAAGTCGACGGCCATTATATGCTAAAGGATGGCTGCAATGAAGTAAGCTGTACACCGAATGGGTGATCGCCTTTTTGCAGTGAGGGACTGGCAACCTTGTATGACCAGAGATGCCACTGTGGACAGACTGCCATTCTGAGTGGGCTGTAGCCCTCGTGTGGTGATGAGCCAGTGACCCCATGTGCCAGAAGGAGCCATTGTGAAGGAATCTGCTGTACTGATTTGAACAGATGGTAATCTTGAATGCCAGAGGGGGCACCGGGACTAGGGAGGAATTGTGACCTGGTCCGATCTTCTCTGGAACAGCAAGGCTGCAGTGGGGACCCCTGTGGACCGCACCATAACAAGGCATCAGTGTCAGTATCACGATCTTTGCACAACCCCAAGCACGCACTGTGGGACATACCAAAGAACTTAACCAGCTTGGAGGAGCCTCTTGTTGCTCCGGCTGCACAACCGCATGTGCGGAACTTCAGGTACGACAAGCGGAGATGACTGGGCCATGTAGAGTAAACTCACCTGAACCAGCTGCTGCTGTTCCAGTGCCAGCAGAGGGGATGTACTCACACACGTTGGTCGCTCTGATCCTCCTGATGTGGGTAAGACTGATTTTGGGCCAGTTGGCCCCAAGGGAACTTGATTGCTAGGTAGTACTTTGGCTGGAACACTTGACCCTGACCACTAGTGGGGCTTACCCTGAATGTTGCCTTTAGCGAATGGGGAATAACCACTATTGCTAGAGCGAGAAGCGAGCGGGACGCTGGGACCTGCCTAAGAAGCACTAGAGCCCTGACCTCAGGTGGACTGTATAAGTTGTTTGTGAATGTCGTATTTCCCTTTGTGTTGATAGTGGTACAATAAAATACTTTATTTAATTTTTTTAAGTGAGTATTTGGCTGGACAATATTTCTTTGCTCTAGCTGCGCATTTTTTAGTTGTGAACCCCCTATGGTTGGGCCCAATAAAGCCTGCTTGCCCTGCGGCCCTCCAAACGGCATTCTGACAGTAAGTAAATAATTCTTCATTGGTGAGTGAGTTTGGAGTGTGAACATTACCCCTGATGTAAAGGAACATAAAATTGAGCCATAAACGGTAACCTTAATTCCTGTGGGTCACTTCCTGTGGCATATATAATTGGAGTTGTATGGTTACTGGAAATTGAAACAGTGGTTCTCCATTACTTTTCTAAATATTGTTTTGTTAAAAGTATGAGTGCTCTTAGGATGCATCAAGGTGGAAGTTTCAGAGCCTTGATTACGAGCATGATTTCTAAAATATCCTTGCCAAGAATAAATGGAAGTGAGCAGTTCTATTTGAAATTCTCGATTCCTTAGAACAAGGAATGTACCGCTTCCTTTCTCAGGGTCATTTTAAGCTGTCCTTTTTTAGGTAGCATTAGGTCTGTGGTTTAACTTCTAGAAAATGCCTAATAACCGCAAAATTAGTTCAAATACTGATTGTTTGACTCCTTTATGTATGTGCACACTTACATTTCAAATGGCTCGTCACTGGGGTGACTGAAACTTTTCTTCCAAATACCTCATAATAATGCAGAGAGAATAGCCCAAATATTCTAACTGACCTCAAAATATGTTTTGAACTTGGGATAAATGAAACTTATTTTGGGACCAGTTGAACACAGAATGTTGACCTGTGCCTGACGATTTAAATTGCTCACATGGCAGAAGTGTGCTTGTTGCAAAATTCCGTTTTTCTCAGTGAAGCTTCTACAGTGTAATAACCTGATAATTGAGAAACTACGTGTCTGACTGGCATGGTGGCCAGAGAAATACTAGAAATAACAACCAATTGCAAAGCTAACAGGTCTCACTTACACAAGAGCTGTTGGTTTTGTGATTGTCTTTTAGTTGTGTTGTACAGCAGCATGGCCGCTGTGCAGCATGGCTGAAAGTTCTAAAATTATAAACAAAAAAATTTAAGTGCAACGGCTCTGACGTAGCTGGGTTTTTTGTATGGCAGAATGGGAGGGGCAAGTTTCAATACAAGGAAGGGCACGCAGCAGCTCTGGAGGGGGGTTGGTGAGATGGAGCAAGATGGTGGGAAGGACTGGGCAAGCAACAAGAACATGAAGATGGCTGGAGGGATGGGTCACGCAGAGAGAACAGTGGAGGGGCTGGGAGAGCAACAACCACGCAGGTGGTACCGGGCAAGCAACAACAGTTTGGGATAGGGGCAAGAGGAACAGGGCGAGCAACAGAAGCCAAGCAGAATGGTGCAAACAGTAGGAGTGCAGGAGAGACAAGGCAAGCACCGCAGGGGAGAGAGTGAGGTGGCAGGGCAGCAACAACAATGCAGGAGTGATGGGACAAGTAGGCAACAATGTAGGAGGGACCAGAGTTGCAAGAAACATGGACGGGTGGAGAGGCAGGACAAGCAAGCAACAACACAGGTGTGAGGGAAGTTGGGGTGAGCAAGCAACAATGTGGGAGGGACATGGCCAGCAAGTAACTTTGCGGTAGAGACTGGGCAAGCAACAATGCAGGGGATGTGGGGGTGGGAGGTACGGGGCAAACGAGCAACATCATCGGGATGGATGGGGCAAGCAAGAATGCAAGGAGGGAAAGGGCACTCGAGCAACAATACAGGAGGAGGACGGATGGGACGGAACAAGCAACAATGCAGAAGTGGACGAGTGGAACAGGCAAGCAACAATGCGGGAGGATGTGCATGTGGGACAGGATAAGTAACAACCCAGGAGCGATCAAGCAAGCCACAACATGGAGCAGAATAGGAGTCCAAGCTATCCTGGTGATTGAGATCATATGACAAGAGGTATGGGGTATGACACGGGAGCTAATGTCCCGATGAAGGCCGACTGACCCTTATGGGTAACAGATGCAGCCGAAACATGTTGACTTATAGCAGATAACCTGGGGTGAAAGAGTGATTGGGCTCCAATATCACCACTATGAGTTTATTATTTTTAATCCTTTCCAGGGAGTACCTGAATAAAGACTCGGACTGGATACCCATGAGATAGTTTTAACAGTTTTGTGTCGCTGGTTGCGTGATTGATCCCTATATGTTTTTGTGTTGTTTTGTGTTCCCCCTCCCTATTACTCCATCCCTGATGTTTGCTATCGCGGGATGTGGAACCAAGCCTGGTGATGAAGCATGCCATGATCAGTGGGTGAGGGCAATTTTTAACAACTTAGTTGTGCCTGATATATGGGTAGAGCTTTGTTTTTGAAGGCATCTACCGTTTTTTCTTGTCCTTTGTGTAATAGTGATTCAGTGAATTAGGAGGCCGAACAAGGAATATTTTTTCTTTCACCCCCTCTTGGTGTGTATATAAGTAAACAAAATGTGTCACAAGTGACAGTACATGCTCTGTCTCAGGCGGCACATAAAACTAGTACGGGATATTAGGTGTTTCTTAGACCACATTTATTTTATGCCTCATTTTTAAAGAATAGTTTAGACATTTTGTCAATATTAGGTGATAGTGAATTAATTCACTTGTGCTAAAAATTCACCGTTTAGGTTATTGGACCAAGGCTCACCTGTCAGATGGGTAGTTGCTTCTGTACTGTTAACAAAGCTGTACTGTTGCCCAAACATATTTTTTGGAGTGAATTGAGTAATTCAATTTTATTTGTTTTAAGCACACCATAGCTATAACCACCTTTTTTTTTTTTTATTCCAAAGGGGATGTAGCAGTTTTTTCTAAAATGATGTTAATGGTTCTGTTTTCCCTTTTACATTTGGCAGAATGCCTGCTTGCCACATCCAAATACGGATTAATTTAATCTTTAATAGTCTATCTCTAGTTACTTGCAAATTAAATGAACTATTTATTAACATTTAGAAAAGGTAACAAACACCCTCACTCCAAAACAGTAATACACTGCAATTGCCTTAACTGAATACCCTTTCTTTACAACGCTTAAAAACACAATTAAATTCTCCTAAGACATGCTTGTCTGGTCTGGCAAAAACACCATGTTCTTTTTGAGTTCAGCATTTGAAATGGGTGCCATATAAATGACTCATACGTTCAAAAGTTCTATTTATTGTTTTGAGTTAAGTGGCTTGCAAGCAAAGGTTTCGAAACAGTACCAGTGCAGGGTTATGCCCAAGTATTCACCTTCCAGCATGTTTTCTGGTTTGTAGTTTGAATGCAAAACATCTTTAGGAGAAACCTGGCCTCTGATTGGATTTCACGATTTAAATGTAATATTTGCATCATATTTTGGTGTGGGTACCAATACAGGTTCTGTACATCCAGAGACAAATCGTCACAGGCTGTGCAACCTATGTTTGACGATAAACTCTTCTGCAACGTCTCGATAGCCCAATGTCTGCTACGCCAGGAAATTCACTAATGTTTTATTCAATGATCCCTGCTCATTTGAAAAAAGGATTGACTTTATGGGATACCTCCAAAACAATATTTTCAGTGAACAAAGCCACTTTCAAAGCAACCCCAAAGATGGTATACATCCAGTCCTTTTACATACAGGGAGAATACTCGTCCTTTCTCCCCTCATTCGTCCCGATATTTTGTGTATTCCTTTTGTGCTCTATCAAGGACGGCAATCATAGATTTAAGGCACATTGGTTTTTAATTTCTTGTTTCAGTCTAAGGACCAAACTACTTGTCTAAGCAATTAATTGAAATATCTAATGAATTGTAGCAGATGAACCTAACTTTTGAATGGCCTCTTTTTCAAGCCATCTGCTAGTTTGGTTACTTTTAAATCTTCAGTTGTATTTTAACTGTTTTCTTGTAGTATGACAGTAAAATACATTTTATATTTAAAAGGTATCCACATCACTTAAAAAGATGAGCCAGAACAGGTATGTGGAATGGTAAGAAGGGGTGGAAGTTAAGAACCGGAAAATATTAAAATATTAGAAAGCATGAGGTTTGGGGAAAACAGGTCATTTTATTCGGTTTTTCCAAGTTAGAAACAATGTCTTTCTTTTAGAACTGCTCTACGGACCCTCAATTAATTAACCATGAGACCCTGTTTAACAGGCTATCACTGTTTATGTCGAGCTCCAGTGCAGGGTTAATTTCAACAATATTTGGCCAGACTCACTGATCCTGTGCTGCTGAGGGTATCACTGTCCGTGGGAATGGTATGAGTTATTTGTAGAATTTGGCCAGGACGTGCCACTCTGCTCTTTTAGCTCCTATCTTCCAAGATCTACTAAAATGCCCTGGCAAATCTGTTCCACACCTATCAGACTAGCTTAACAAAAAAATGATTAGCGGTGTTAGTTAATTTGTCAAACCACATGATTAAGACTCACTTTTAATTAATAGTGTGTGTGAGGTCTTGTCTAATCCTTTAATCACTTTCGGCTAATTTCTCTGTATAACATGGCATTTTATAACATCTGCCTGAAACAAAGCTAGTGTAGTCATGTTTTATTGCGATAAAACACATCGATAAACGAAAGCTTTTGTAGAGTTAACAGATTAAAAGCTGGCTGAGGGATTTGTTTCATGGAGAGTGCCCGCACTTTATGTCGGTGTGATATTGCAAAAATGAGATTATGCTTTCAGAAAAAGATGTCACTGTACCACAGTGACATTTTTTATTTAAGATGCTTTCATTACATCTTAACAACTGGGGGGCGGTTTTGTAGCGGTACAGCAGTTTTAAAAGCACTGCAGAGTTCCCTGTATATCCCACAATTTTCAGGCAATAATAAAAGTGCCAAGATAACTCCAGTGATTAATATACCCTCTGGAGAGAGATCAGAGCTTTGTCGGTGGCAGTTTTGACTCATCTATGGTACCGCAGAGGGTTAGGATGCCTGCTGCAAAGAACGTATACTACGCAGATCGCAGAACAGTATTTTATGTGCATAGCTCACTGCTTTTGTCATAGAGGTCCTTTTGTTACTGTGCAGTTCATAGATTACAATCATAATTTAGCACAGTGAGCTTTGAACTGCCATCAAAAAAGCTGCATGCAAACTGCATTGTGCAGGTCAGAAAGTTATGTTTTTTCCCCAGTCTATTATTAAAGTCAACCCTAACCACTGTTGCACTCTGAATCCTACGTGTATGCTTTCCAAGACTAAGCACTCTTTAAAAAATAAAAATAAAATAAGCCTGGCAGTATGGATGACCTGTGAAGCCTACACCTTGCAGACCCCTTGCCTTATGTAACGTTTTCTATACACTCATTTACACATGAGATTAATTTTTTCTGTATGTGTGTGATTTCAAGTACTCCAACCCCCTACACTAGTAAGAGAAGCTCTATAAAACAAATGAAATATATATAAGAAAAGGGCTATGGAGAGAATAGAGGCACTGTAAGAGGGTGATGGTGAGGGAATCATTCAAGAGCCTCAATAAAGATTGCCGTATCCTGGTGCACTGTAAGGTAATCATTTACATGCTTTAAAGCTAATACAATTGAATATACAGGGGTGTGGAATTTATTAAAATATCTACTTGTCCAGGGGACAGGTTGCTTCTCAAATCTACTTGTCCTGTAAAATGATCTACTTGTCCCTTTGGTGCCATGTAGTGTGGCGCCAAATTATGGCAGCAATCTCATTATGTAAGTGCTCTGATAATAACCTCTCTGATTATGCCAGGGCTACTACCATAGTAGGGCTTGAATACTTGCAGTTTCAATCCTTACTGTAACAATTTCCTTATTTTGCCACCTTTCTGCAGATCTGCATACTGGGGCTGGAGGAAGCAGTAAGCAATAGTTCCACGGCTGGAATGCCTTTGAGTCTGCAAACCTACTAACCTGCATGTTTTAAAGATTTTCACCAGCTTCTCTCTAATATTTTCCCATAATAAGAAACGTTGGACATTTACTCCTGACAATGGCAGAATTAGAACTTCTTCCAAGGTTGGGAAGAAAGTGGCTGGAGGGAAAATGAACTTGCAAATGCTCAATAGATTTTCACATGAGCAAATCTACACATGCGTATTTACCCATGCTAAAATACAATTCACAAATATTTTATAGGGGTACGACATATACCATGGGTGCACTTTTGTGGCTTTCTTTAAGAATCTGGGGCCACATGTAGGTAGGTTCAGATTTGCGACCCGCAAATTGTGAGTCAGAGCGAGTCGCAATTTGCGAGTCGCAAATCCGAATGTAGGATGGTGTCTGACACCATCCTACATTCGCAAGGGCTTCACAAATGCCCACCTCATGAATAATCATGAGGTGGGTCGCAATTTGCGACCCCCTTGCGAATGGCGGCCCTCACAGGGATGGTGGCCTGCTGGAGACATCAGACCACCATGTCTGTGACTGCTTTTCAATAAAGCAGTTTTTTTTTTTTTTTTGTAATGCAGCCCGTTTTCCTTAAAGGAAAACGAGATGCATTACAAAAATGAAAAATGAAACGTTTTCGTTTCATTTTTTCAGAGCAGGCAGTGGTCCGTAGGACCACTGCCTGCTCTGAAAAAATGTTTACAGTGACATTCACAATGGGGAAGGGATCCCATAGGGACCCCTTCCCTTTTGCGAAAGTGTTAGCACCCATTTGAAATGGGTGCAAACTGCGATTGGTTTGCGCCCGCGTTCGCAGAGCAATCCTACATTCCACTGCAAGTCGCAATTAGGAAGGGAACACCCCTTCCTAATTGCGAGTCGCAAACCCGTTTTGCGATTCGGTACCCAGGTTACCGAATCGCAAAACTGGGTTTGTGCATCGCAATGTGCTTTTTGCACGTCGCAGACAGCGAAAGTCGCTGTTTGCGACATGCAAAAAGCTATCTACATGTGGGTCTTGGTCCCTAATTAGGTCTGGTGTTAACAAAGACATTTTGTTTTTATTAAACTTCTATTTCTCTCTCTTTTGGCTGGCTTTACTGTGAGTGATTGCATTCTGCTCTTCCACAAGGAGCATATTGGCACACAAAGTAGTTTTGTTCAGTGTCAGGAACTACAGTGGCAATCAGTGACGTAACAAAACTGGAGGGTGCCCCTTTGCAAAGAACATGGAGGAGCCCCCTATCCAGACTCACTCAGGGCAGGTGCTGTGCTGAAGGGGCCCCCTGGAGGGCGGCTGCGGGGCCTTTGTTATGCCACTGGTGGCAACGTGTGCTTTTAGAGTTCAAAAACGTTTTGGGGGGGTTTTGCCAGTGTTTGTTACAATGTTGAGGGCCTGGTAGCTCCCACAACAATAAAGTGTTACAAAAGCCATGTCAAAACAAGACACGCATTGATGAAACTAAAAGACTTATAAAAATATGTCAGATCAGTTGGCTTTGTCAGTGTTTGTTTATTTTCATGCTTCCCATAATCGTCTTGAAAATGGTTACACTGATTTTCCATTAGAAATATTTTTGGGAAATACTAGCATGCATCAAAACATTTTACTAAATGACACTTCATTTGCATCTAATCAGAGAGCATTCTGGGAGCATTATACTTAGCCTCATAGCCTAAACTTTTCAAACATGTGTATACACGTTTTTTTTTTGGTACTGGAACCAACGTCAGTAGTGAAGTGTGACCTTAAAACATTTATTTACAGCACTCACCCTAATAATGAAGGCTTTCAAATAATGAACCATAAATACAAGTTCGAACAGCATTATCTTTTGGAAACACATTACCTCAACTGCAGAGAGTTCCACTCTCTGTAAACAGGCAACCAAAGGGTTTGTGCTGCAGAGGGTTGGGCTTACTTGTCCCAAGGACAAAGTAAACATAAAAACTTGTTGCCCTTGACCCCAAACAAGATGTCCATTCCACATCCCTGATATATAATGAAAAATGTGTTGTAGAATGCCCATTTTTACCATTTATTTTTTTCCAAATTTTGTTGGGGGAGAACCCCCCTCCCCAAACCCTATTGGAGTGGTCAGACGCACTTGCTATGTGCCCTATGGAAGCTGGTCTGACAAAATTTGCTTTGGGTTCCCAGTCTGGACTTGTAGACTGCAGTACCATATGCTGTTATTCCCATGTGATCATCAGTGCTTTGACTCTCTGCCCCCTTGCTTTCAACCCTCAAAGCCCCTGCTGACTACATGAGTTGGCTTGTCAGCCCAATAGCTATGTACTCCTTTGAGCCCATGCCCATAAGGCAAGAAGATGAAGGTTGTGTAGGAGTAGTGTATACCAGAGGGTTCCGAGGGCTGGCTTAGGCAATAATTGGCCTTGGCAGAGGGTAGTGGAGAATACTGTCCCCTTGCACAACCCTCATCTGCGCGCCACTGGAAGCCCATGTCAAAACTCATTCAACAATCTTTTCCACCATTAACTTTACCTTTTCCCCAATTCATTGTACAACTAATCCTCCTAACCCTGGTCTTGCCCCTCCTACACTCCAGGGAATCGCTTTTATCACCAAACCGTACTCCCCTTCTTCAACGTCCACCCCCACTCTTCCACATTCTTATTTTGACATTCAAATCCTACATTTGAAGCTACTACACCAATGTAAGTCAAAACAAATCCCCAAACCTACACAACCTTTCCCTGTAGAACGTGTCATTTCCAAACTTCGACTTTCCACATCACCATCATGCATCTATGATGCAAATAATGTCAATTCAAATAATGTATTAATGTAAGAGGATGCACTGACCCTCGTGGTTCCCAAGAGCTTTCAGATGGAGGATATCCTTCTCAATCCACCAAATACAGAAGTTGGTTTCTACAAAACTTGAATAACGAGTTTCTTTAACTATATATTCATGTTGATCTATAACAACTGACAGGGCCACTGGAATTATGGAGTAGGAGAGGGGCTACTTATGTGCACCATAATGCGGCACATTTTGTGATAGTACAACTTCGTTATTTCATGAGTTTTACACTGAAAACACTATGAACATTGGTTGCACCCTATTAGTACCAATTTAAGAAACGAATATAGCAGTAAGCAACAGAAATGCCATCAGTCCAGCTTTGCAAAGGGCCTTCTTCCGGCAGGCAACATGTTGCTGCACTTTTAGTAACTTTTGAACCATTTGAGCAAGAGACATTTTTTTTGTTAAAATCAGCAGATTATACGGCACAAGATGGATTATGTGATAAATGTGGAAAATCTATAATTATGCAAAAATTGCCACGTCTGCACAATCACATAATTCCAGTGGCCCTGATAATAATAGATGAGAGCAGAGGGTAGGAAGTAACATTGAGACATGAAAAGAAGGATAAACTCACCAGGAATGTTGCTGACTTTAAAAGGACAGTAACAAGACCTTAAAGATGAGTTATTATATAGAATATTGTGAAGATAACTTGGATCTTTTAATTCTAGTGTTTAAATTCGCTGCGATCAACCAAACTCTACCTCCAGTTTCAAATGTAGGTGTTTGTCTTCTGAACACGTTTGCTGTATTGTCTTGCCTCTCTTGGTGGTTCTTGTAATTCTTTGTAGAATCACTATGTATTCCCTTAATGTTTTTGGTTAAATCTTGGACTACTGTAACAAGTAATTTCACAACTATTGATATTCTTCTCGAATGGTAGGCGTGGGTTGTAAGAAGTGAACTAATTCCACTTGTAGAATGCTGAGCATTATTATATACAAATGTTGCATATGGCAAATAACTCATCCAATTAGATTGTGGGGCATTCACAAAACACTTTAGATACTCTTCTCGCTTGTTGTTAAAGTCTTTTTGTTTGCTGTTTGGTTTCTGAATGAAAACCACAAGAAAGATCTCTATAGATGCCCAAAGATTTACAAAGATGTGTCCAAAATGTAGACACAAATTGAACATATATATTGGAGATTATTTTCTGAGGCAGACCATGAAGTTTGACACTATCAGAAAACAATTTGAGGCCCTTTAGTCGCAGTTGGAACTTTACTCATAAGAGAAAAGTGTGCCATCTTTCTAAAGTAATCAAAGGTTACCGTACTGTATTTCTGTTGTATTTTGGAAGGTCAACAATCAAACCTGATTAACCGAATTACTAAGGTTGAGTGGGAATTTCCACAGGTTGGGAAAAAAACAGGTTTGCCTAAAGTCGAATCTTTTTGTTGGGTGCACATTTTACAAGATTTAACATAGTCCTTGACAACTTTCCCTAAAGCTGGCAACCCAGAAGTGCTTGCGAATGTGTTAAGTACTGTTCTTTTGGCCTCCATTTTCATCAAGTTTAGTATTGTGATGAAAATGAAGGATTAGTTTTGCAAGTCTTGAGTAGGGATAAATGTGTCACTTACAAACAAGAAACAATCCTCAGGGATGTGGAATTCCTGACGCCCGGGACATATTGTTTGGGGTCAAGGGCAACAAGTTTTCATGTTTATTTTGTCCTTTGGACAAGTAGGCCCAACCTCCTGCAGCACAAACCCTTTGGCTGCCATTTTACAGAGAAGGGAACTGTCTGCAGTTGAGGTAATATGTGTTGATAAGTTAATGCTGTTCGAACTTGTATTAATGGTTCATTAATGAAAAACCTTCATAATTAGGGTGAGCGCTGTAAATAAACGTTTTACGGTAATAATGCACTACGGATAGTAGTTCCAGTAAAAAAAAATTAAAAAAGTGTACATACATGTTGAAAAGTTTAACAATACCTTAGCCTCGTATTAGATGCTCGATTAGATGCAGATCTTTGCAGAAGCTTGTAAGGAAGAGTGATGATTATTTGCTTTCAAAATAAAATGTTCAGAAAAAAGTGCTAGTAGGAAAAAAAGTTTTGCTACTATGAAATTTTAGGTGCTATTTCTTTGAAGCGTCATTTAGTAAAATGTGTTGATGCATGCTAGTATTTCCCAAAAATATTCCTATTGGAAAATCAGTTTAACCATCAACAAGAATGTGGGAAGCATGAAAATAAACAAGCACTGGCAAGCAAAACCAACAGATCCAACATTTTGTGCGAGTCTTTTGGTTTGGTCAATACGTGTCTTGTTTTGACATGGCTTTTGTAACCCTTTATTGTTGTGGGAACTGCCAGGCCCTCACCATTGAAACAAGCATTGGCAAAAATCACACAAAAAATGATGGTCTCAAAAAGCATACACTGCAATCAGTGGAGTAAGAAAGGCCCCGCAGCCCTCCTTCAGGAGGCCCCCTCAGCAAAGCACCAGCACTGAAGGAGTCTGGATGGGGGCCCCCTTCATGTTCTTTGTGGGGGCACCTCCAGTTTCATTACACCACTTATTGCCACAGTAGTCTCTGGCACTGAACAAAACTACTTTGTGTGCCAATATGCTCCTTGTGGAAAAGCAGAATGCAATCACTAACAGTAAAGCTAGCCGATAAAGAGAAAAACAGAAGTTTAATAAAAACAAAATGTCTTTGTTAACACCAAACCTAATTAGGAACCCAATTCTTAAAGAAAGTCACAAAAGTGCACCCATGGTATACATTTTTGAATTAGTGGCTTTCATGAATTCAGAAGAACTTACAGAAGTAGGTCAGGAAATCGTACTCCTACAAAATGGTTGTGAACTGTATTTTAGCATAAGTAAATATGCATGTGTAGATTTGCTAATGTGAAAACCTATTGGGCATTTACAGGTTCACTTTCTCTCCAACCACTTTTTTCCCAACCCTGGAAGAATTTCTACTTCTGCTGTTGTCAGAAGTAAATTTCCAACCTTTCTCATTATGGGACAAGATTAGAGAAGAGTTAATGAAAATCCTTAAAACATGCAAGTTAATAGGTTTGCGGACTCAATGGGAATCCAGCCCTGGAACTATTGCTTACTAACACCTCCAGCCCAACCAAGTATGTAGATCTGTGGCAAGTAGGTATTTTTAGACAACAAGTAGGTTTAGGAAGTAACCTGTCCCATGGACAAGTACATTTTTTTTTAATTCCACACCCATGAATCCTTAAATAAAAGCTCCCTACTGCCTGACAAAGGATAAAGATGACATAATATGCTTGCCACTTGTTCTAACAAAGTAGTGAACACAGAAGTCACACCAACTGTTTCTCAGAGTTGAAGAATACAATTCCAGCAAACAAGTTCTTCAACTTATAGGAACATCTTTCACAGTCAGTGCCTTATTGTGTGTTCCTGGAATACAGATGATAATGAAGTCATACTGTTGAAAAAAATAAGCCCATCAGGCTTGACTACTGTTTTGCACTTAGCTTGTTGTAACACAGAAAGATTGTGTTGGTCTGTTCTAATTACTACTGGATGAACCATACCAGGAAGAATGTCTCTCCATTCATTGAAAGCACATTTTATTGCCTACAGTTCTTTTTCTAAAACAGAGTTGTTTGTCTCAGAGAAATTTAATTTTGGTGAATAGAAGCCTATAGGGTGTCCCTATTGATTCTTATTTTCTTGGAGAAGAACTGCTCTTATAGCCCTGTTTGAGGCATCAGTTTTCACATTAAATGTGTTGTTTGGGTCTGCAGATAACTGACTAGAAGCTTCTGTTACCTTTTACTTTAACTCAGAAAAATATTTTGAGGCTTGCTGATTCCATAACAAAATCCCTTTCTTTAACAAATGTAATTTGAATTATTATTTTGAAAAAATGTATGATAAATGTCTGATAATATTTTGCAAAACCTTTACACTTTGAATTCCCTTGACTGACTTAGATTCTTCCCTGTCTATGATTGTCTTGGCTTTATTTATATCCATAGCAATATCATACTGAGATTTGGAAGCCTAGATATTCAACTGAGAATTGATCAAGACTAACTTTTTGGGGGTTTGCTTTAAGATTATTTTAATTTAACCTCTTTAAAACTTCTTTAAGTAATTTCATGTTGAACAGAAGTCTGAAGAAAAGTAAGATATCATCTAGATACATCATCTTTGTATGAATTATCAGATCTGAAAATATAGAATCAATTAATCGCTGAAGGATTGTAGGAGCATTACACACCCTAATGGCATGACCCTATATTCATAGTGGCCTAAAGGGGTTCTAAATGCCATCACCCATTTACCACTTGCCTGGGTCTAAGGAGATCAATCAGCCCCTTGTAAATCAAGATTTATAAATATCTTTGCTTATCAAAAGGGTTCCAAAATATCAGAGATCAGTGAAAAATCGTACAGATATTTAACAGTAACTTGATTTAAATCTTAAGTCTATACAAGGTCTCAATTCAGAGTATCTCTTCTTGGGAATAAATAACAAGTAAGCTCAGCATGTGATTTACAGAGTACAATACATCCATTCTGAAGATTAGTGTCCAAATACTCTTAAAGAGTCTTCTTTCACTCTGAGAAAGGAAATACCTTTGCACTAATGTAACAATTGTGTTAGGTTCAGGAGCGATACAACAATCAAAGTTTCTTTGTGGAGGAAAGAACTTTATTTCGCTCTCCTCAAATATCTGCTGGCTCTCTGCATATTTAGCTGGAATGGATTTAGCAAGGGCCACTTTTGGCTGAAGCAAAAAACGACTGCTCCAACTGGTGGACTTTGTATGAATGGCAGTGGTCTTGGCCGTATTCAGACTCAAAGAAAACATTTTCACCAACCAGTTAAAGTAGAGGTTATGTAGCATTAACCAATGCATTCAAATAATTTTTGTTTGATACAAGTAAGTTCATCTGACTGGTGTGTTAGTTTAGAGAGCCAGGTGAGACCACAGTTCCATCCCTGCCTTCACTAATATGGAAACTAATACTTTTTTACATAAAGGCATTTTATGTAGGTTTGTCAAAGTTATGTTCATAATACTCCTGAAGCCTCAAAATCAGAACAGGATCCTCCATATTCTTATTTTCAACAAGTTAAATTGCTTGGAGAATTATAAAGTTAGAATCTGTCAAGAGTTGATGAGTTTGTGGCAAGGATACATTCTGTAAACTCGCTGACTTACCCTGCTTGAAGGGCGGGTTTTTTAGTTTTCAGAATGCCTCTTTGGTCTGACAGAGAAGCTTCCCAACCAATTGCTTTTTTTGCCCAAAATAGAGGCACAAATTATTATTTTCTTTCTCTTTGACCTTTCTTCTTCATATAAATGTAAAACAAAGGAATCAATCCTTATAACAGTGACTGTTATTCAAGGTTATCCACCTTTTGAAAATCAGAAGAGAATTGTTGAACACACTTAGAAGAAACTCTTGGATTGATGACTATGCTCCCTAATTGTATTATCCATCTATAAAGTGATTGGAATGAACTCTTGAAATGAAGAATAGCCTATAATATTGACTAGCTCATCTTTCAGCTCTTCTCTTAACCCCTTTCTAAAGATAGAACTAAAATTGAAGACTTGATCCAGTAGGTTTCACGTGTGAATGGACTCGAAGTGAAGAAGGGCCCACAATATGGACAAGCTCATCTTTTAGCTCTTCTCTTAACCATTTTCTAAATATAGAAAAAAAGAGTATAATTCGTCTAGTAGGTTTCATGAGTGAAAGCCTATTTATGTAAGGCAACAAATCCACCGCCTTATCTGATTTCCAAAAGTTCATCTTGAACACTATATTTCTTATTGTGATGATTTAATATTGCTTTAAAGACCATAAGGAGAGCTGAAAATTACCAGTCACCAAAGGAGTAGCCCAGGCCAAAGCATTACTTCTTAAATTACTGATTGTAAAACCGACTTCGGAGCTGTCTGAAGAATATATATGGGGCTTGAAGGTAAAATGCAAAGTGTAGAAAAATTCTTTACGTATTTAAGGAGCACCAATAAATTTAAACTCTGCCAGACCAGCCAGAGGAAGGTCCAAAGGGTCTTACTACAGAAGCACCAAAAAAACTTCAAAGCAGCGTTTTATGAATTGCTGTCAGTCTGTCAAAAGCAGGTCTCCGTAGTTTTGAAGGTGCCTTTTCTTGCAGAAATGGCTTACGGCTCTTGTCTTGCTGCATTGGTTCCAGAATTAAATTAACTGGAACTCATACAGGTTATAAGAGAGCAACAAAAATCCCCAGAGGGAAAAACAAATGCAGTAGCGGAAAAACAAAACGTTAGTGCGGGAAAATCAAGGTAAAAAGGTACAGGGGTCATTACAATATGCAGGGAAAAATAGCAGTCTAACTGGAACAGTGAAAACAACTCAAGATAAGGTTGTGATGCGCTGATCCAAGATTCAGGCAGACAGTTAAAGCCATAGGTCAAAAGGTACTTCAAAGTACTTCCTTCATGATGGATTGGTAAATTAGACCCTAAGAAGAGAATAAAAGGTACACCATTACCCCTCTCCCCCCCAAAAAAACAGACTTGTATTCACTAACATTCAAAATTAAATTAATGGGAGCGCCCTGTCCCCAAACACACTGCAGCAACGAGCCAAGTGGCAACGCAACACCAGTTGGGGAAAACTGCATATTAATGGTGTAATACCCTCACACATTGCAGAACACACCATAGATGTAAGTTTCAGAAACCCAAACCTTGTTGCATTCAGAAAGATTACTCTGGTCACATGATCAGACCATCACCTGGTTATCTTCCAACACAAGACATCACAACTCACTTCTGCAAAAATGGGCTTACCCACAACCGATTAACCACCTGTTTTGCTTTACTTCTGACTGAGCCAAAATATCCACACTGAAAGGAGTCGAAAAGATTCTCTGGAATGCACTTCTTATTCTGAAGAAGACATCTATTATAGCTTTTCGAGAGGCTCGTGAAGGAAGGCTTGAATAGCCAAAAGTGTTCTTTTAAAATGTGCAACAATGAAGTAAGACCATGTATAAAGAATCTTCAATCTATAAACAGCAAATATATACATGCACGGATACAAACACTTATATTGATATATGTATAGATATATTAATACACAATGCAAAGCAAATAATTAATAAAAATGCATCACCGTAGGGCCTGTCAGGTGCTTCATCTTTCTCCGGCCAGCAAGCCGATGACTCCGTTCGACTGCAAGAAAGAAAGATCTCTATCCTCCCGGGAAATATATCAGACATTCGACGTCCAAAAACCTGATAGAGGGCTCTGAATTTCCTACTGTCGATGGGGGTCTCTTTTATATCTTAAAAAGCCGAAGAAGGAGCTTCTGCGGAAAAAACCCTCCTGCTTGCGCAAGAAGTATAAACAAATGCTGGCTATTTTAGGTCTGGGTTGTAAGAAAAAGGTTGGAACTGGCCAGTTTCCCAAGGGGTCTCTCCCAAGCATAAGCCGTTCCCTGCTGTACCATCCTTATCGCGCTAACTAACTCCTCCATATTATGTCCTAACTCTTCAGTGAGAAAGAGAGCACGCAGAATAGAAAACACATTTCATAACATGTTTGTACGGAAAACTACTCGTACCCTTAACGTAGCAGTGAAGCTACGGCTAAGCTGAATAAAAAATTGAGTCTGTGACTGGTGATCACTAGTGTGACGGTGGACAGCTAAGCCAAGTGCAAAGAGGTGCGACACGAGGTCAGTGGTCAAAATACCACAGCTGAATTTGGAGAACTTACAAAACCCACAGTTCCATCACAGATATGGACACAAAAAACTCAGTTCAAAACTCTATGGATAGCTCTGAGAAGTTTTTGATATATCAATCCCACAGAAAACATCAAAGTCACTTAGCTTAATTCATATTTAAAAACGGTAAAACGATAAATCACAAAGCTTCAATGGACCTGGCTCAAAACAAACCAACCTCAAGACAGCATACACATACACAGATATCATAGAATGTATAGGTCATCAATCAAAAAGATTTAAAAAAACTACTACTTAAGTAGAATCCACAATGCAAAATGCCCCAATAACGTTTTTTTTTTTTAAATAGAGAATTTAGCTGTCCAAAATGCACTGAAGGAACCTATTCCATTCTCATTATTTTTTTTAACTGATTACTCAACCAAAGTAGATGTTTTGGATTCATACTTAATACACAAACTGCACAAACCCAGCTCCACCAAACCGCTCCAGGGGAAGGTAACACAACCTCTGCTTTCTTTAACATAACTATCACCAACAGAATTTCAGGACATTGTCGAAGCTAGCAGGCTAACTGATTGCCCTTCTGACCTTTGTCCCCATACATTTTTTCAAACTTTTTGTTTAACAACTTCAGCACCATCCCAGTAGGAACACTGATAAACAACACTTTAACAACAGGAATTTTCCCAAAAGATTTTTTTTTAAAGTGCATATCAGCCCATTATTAAGAAAACAAACCTGGGACACTCAAGACCCTAACAGTTATAGATCAATTGCAAATGGACCATTCCTAGGCAAACTTAGAGCATAAGCAGCCTTCATCCAGGTGTCAACATTTATTAAAGATAAATTCTTATGTTCTGACTTTACAAACCGAATTCTGTCCAGAAAGAGAATTGGATTATCCCTAATCTCCATCTGGGATGACCTGGAAAATAAGGGGGACCAGCATAGTGTTGCTTCACTACTTCTCTTTGATCTTTCAGCTGCCTTCAACACGGTTGATCATTTCATCGTAAAACTCAAAGAAGACAGCATAGAGGGTACTGCTCTCAGTTGGAGCACATCTTAACTACAGAATAGAACAAATGTGATCTGTGCTCCACTATACCATTAAAGCCATGCAGGCCTGTGTGACCCTCTCTAAAATAATATGTAGCTAAGACTCCTGTACTATTTCACCAATTTATCGATTCTTGTTCCTTGTAGCACCTTTCAGATTCTGAATGCAATGCTGGGCAGTTTCGTATGGAGCATGCAGAAGTGCAGAATGGCCCTGACCAAACTGCAGCTGCCGACAGAGCGTGGAGTTTG
Source organism: Pleurodeles waltl (assembly GCF_031143425.1). NCBI lineage: Eukaryota > Metazoa > Chordata > Amphibia > Caudata > Salamandridae > Pleurodeles > Pleurodeles waltl. Next base: position 149,029,082 of record NC_090446.1, read on the forward strand.
GGAGCTCCAGTGTTCAAGCACTGCTATTCAGCAGCACAACTCCAGTAGTCCACACATTGGTTAGCCGGTTGTCATTTAATGGTTTTATGGCTGGTGCTGGGGAGAAGAGCGCTGCACCTTGTGCAGGAACTGTTTCTTCCAGGATTGGCACTGTGCGTACCCTGTTATATCCTCCTTTAAGTGGTGCATGAGTCCCATCGTAAAGCACGGAGAGCTGTCCCAGGACTGTCATTAACTGCTCCAGAGATCCCCCTGTGCTCAATCCATGCATTCTGAACAAGTGTAGGTCGAGCAGGAATTGCACCCTAGGGAATCAGTAGGAGCGGGAGCCCTGGGTGACTTGTTCCATGATGGGGGTCTTCATCCCATTTGAGCTCCGGATTGAACAAACAAGTCTTCTGCTGGGTCGGTTCTTGATTCATAGGCGACTAGTGGAGCAGCTGGTGCAACTGTGGAGCATTATTGACAACGAGCCAGCGACGCACCCCCTAACCGAGATACTGAGCACAGTGGGTAGAGACTGATTTCCTGTCTCACTAAAGCCATCTCATAAAATTCAAGACCCATTGGGAACATCTGGCAGACTTGGAAAGGAGACATCAGCCATGCTTTGGCCCTGAACGACACTGACAGGGTACTGTAAGGTCATACATGTAGCGCCTGTTTTCAGTACATACAGTATAACATGTTAGATAGAGCCTACTTAATGCCAACCAAGTTACACAAGATATAACCTAAGACATCACAGGAATGCCCTAGCTGTCACGCCCTGAGGCAGTCATGATGCATACGTTTTGCAGCTGTCTGATGGCTTGCATGCTCTGGGCGAAAGTTTGCATTATCTTTTCACTTGTCACAGGTTGTGAGGATCTAGATTGCATGACCAGTTGCTTACTAGACCTCTATAAGTGCCATAATGTGGGAGGAGCCTCAAACCAATTGATTGAGGTGGGGGTACTGCCATTTGCCATAATGGGTAGTTTAGAAATTCAATAAAGATGGTTCAAATTTAATTCTCTCCAAAGCCCTGTGATTTATCTATCAAATATCGACTCTAAATATATTTTGGAAACTGAACCATTTTTCTCCTGAAATAAGGTTATTAGTGTTAAAATACACACATTATATCTACTCACTTTTCCATGTTGGTATACATATATTAGCTCAGACAAGCACAAACTTCTAATTTAGTAGGGTAGTCAACACACAGGAGGGCTACTTAACGGTAGCTGTATATCCACCCATGAGTTTCTCATTGGAGAAGACTGAGCTCCATGAAATTGTCATAAGAACTGACCAATTTTTTGTTAGGTCACCTGCTATAATTATGTAGACACTTCCTAAATTGGAAAGCCCCAAGGAGATTGAAAACTATAAAATATTAATTTGCCCCCTCAAATTGAAAGCCTCTAAAACTGAAATTCCTGTATTTGATTAGAAAACGTATGACCATCTCCCTGAGCCTGACCATCTAGGTCCACAACCAAATCTAGAACCAACACAAACAAATATCTATGAAGGTAAGAAACCTTTAAATTATCATGGACTCCAAGCTATTCATGAATGCCCAAGTGGAAAATATCAAACTTTCTTACCATGAAAACTGTGCAATGCATCTCCTATGAAAACTAGATTGTGTTAATAGTCTATATCACAGTTCACATTTATGAACCATGAGAAGATCACAGAAAATTCTGAACTCTATTGCTAGACTACTCCTACGTGTAAAGCCACAAGTCTATATCTCCCCTGCCTTTAAGGCCTTACACAGGTTACTAAATGTCAGAAGAGCCTCTTTCACGCTATTTTGTATCACCTACAAAGTGGTAAATGGCCAATGACCTCTTTGGTACAGGAAAAAATAAATCACAAAATACATCCAACACAGGACCCTACTCATTCTACTGGCACCCAGTCTCAAAATCCCAGCATATAAGGAAAATAGCATGGATGGCACATATTTATCTGTGCAAGGGGCTAAGTTACGAAATATATCACCAAAAAGCTCTAATGAGAACACTCCAAACTCAGAAAACTAGTTGAGCTGGCACTTTCCTACATAATCATAATACTCACAACACAAGAATCTACAGCAATACTGTGAACAAGTGTAAGGAACTGGATTATTATTTGGATTGGACAACTACCCACCTCAAGGAATAATCACAACCCTTCTCAGGGTAAACCCTAAAAGTCACTAAATCAACCCAAGATCATCCCCTGGTAGATATGGGACACAACAGACAGGCTTAACTTGGGGCAATGTGTAAAGTATTTATGCCAAAATGGTAATAAAGTTGAATAAAAATCCAAAACCGAATCAGTAAAATAGAGTAAAAATTAACTAAAAATGCCAAAAATCTAAATAAGGGAATTTGAGAAATTAACTTTAATGTTTTAAGAAGAAATAGCACTGAAAATCTCAAAGTGACAATGATAGCCACCGGTGATGGTAGATCGGGACATAAGCGCAATTTGAGGCTTCCTCGGTGCAGTGCGGGTCAGATACACCAACTAGGTTCGCCTTGGTCAAAGATATTACCTTCTAACATAGTCCTTTAAGTCCTAATCCACCAAAGTCGTACACTTATAAAGCTGCCCCCAGAATCTCAGGGCAGGTGTTTAGAGACTCACAGGGCGTCAAGAAGACTGCACAGCAGAGTCCAGTCCAGGTTCAGTTGCCATTGGTCAGCTGAGCAGTTGTAGGAAAGGTATTTTGTAGCTTGTATCCCTGTAGCTTGATCCTGTATGACCCTTGGAGTCCACTCCTTTGTCCTGGGTACAGGTACAGTATTTTGTGGTTCCTCTCAGGTCACAGGCAGCAGGGCCAGTCCTCTTCAGCAGTGTTCTGAAATGGGAGCATGGAGGTGCCACATTTATGCCCAACACTAGCTAGTGGGTGGGAACGATTCCTGAGCACCACTAACCAATAGTGTAAATCTTCCTCATGTGTCCTTCCCTATGCACTTTGGGCATTTTTTAAATTGTGAAATTGTTTGGCCACATTAAACCTGGGCTCTGAAGACTGAGGGTGTGTTGGTGGAGTGTACTATTTTTGTATAAATAATAAAGACAACATTCACAAACCAGTTAAATAATATGTCATAGATTGTTTAGATGCATTGATGAGAAGCAGTACAGGTTGAGCGAGAGATTTGTTGCTATATGTGTCTCTACGTCTAAATAGAAGTTAAAAAAGAAAAACTTGCCATCTCTACCTTTTTCTCCGCTCCCTGACTCATCCCAAATCTTTCACACTACACTGGTCTCCCATACAAGCTTTTCAGACTCCTCTCTATATACCCATTTAGCTTGCAGGCACACATGTTCACCATTCCCAACATCATCTCACATCTTCCCTTTACTAATCCATTTCATTTAATCTGTATTAAGAAACACTAGAGTAAATGCATGAGCTCTCAAGAGCGCAAACTTAACTAATCCTACAAGTAAACTATTTCTACATTGATAATCTGCTACCTATTTAGGTCTAACCTTGGGTTGCTGAGTAGCTTGCTGCTCTCATTAAAGCGTTTTATTACCTTGTTGGGTAGTAAGCGCTATATGCATTCAATTGCTTTGAAAATACAGCTATGACTAATAATGGAACGGAAACAGTTCTCATAGTTATGGAGACACTGCACCGGTCTAGGGATATGTTTGATTTTAGAACTCAGCCCACCTGGCCTTCATATGTGTAGATTGAAGGTGCAATGTGACAAAGATTGAGACCCAGAGCTTGTAGTCTGTGTTTTGGAGGGGCACCGTCATGTCACTAGTCTGAGACAGGTCGCAGTGGTTACAGCAACAAACTGTATATGCAGGACTTATTTTTGTTAACCTGTTGACTGCCTCTCCTCTTTAAATTTGTCTCCACCCATGTCCTATGTTATGTGTATTAGGAGGCGCATGAAGTGTGTGTTTGAATGTGGCTGCCTGGGAATCCACTTTTGATTATCTGTGTGAGAGTGGTGCAGTAAGAGGATTTTTACGAGAACCTGAAAGACCACAATGAGAACTGTGGGTCTTCTCCAGAACATTGCTAACATCTGTTGAGAAACAGACTGAGGTGTGGAGAACAAGATAGAAAGGGCCCCTTTAAAGTGTTGGGACACTTACTGCTCCTCACTTCCCCAGAAGAATTATCCCAAACAGATTGAGAGGTAGTGTAGTGTGGAAGGTTTTCTTCCCTTTGACTTTTTTTTGTAGGTTGTAGGATTCCCTGGCAGAAAGTTCCCAACCCTGCCTCACCAGCCTGCTGAAACTAAAAGGCAAAGACTGTGGTCTTTTGAGCCAGAGTGGAACACGCAAAATTCAGGAACTGCCTGAAACTCGTCTTGAGAGCTGGAATATAAAAACCTGTCTGTAAACCCAGTATATGTATGGGACATCCCAACAGTGTGCCAGGATTTCTTATTGACCTGGACTTGGGACCACAGCACTAACGAGCAGTAAATACCTCGGTGGTCCGTGGTTGGTATCACTGTCGGCTCCCTTTCACCAGGTTTGAGGGCAGGAACCTGGAAGGTCAGCAACCTGCCAGGAAGAGCTACTCTTACACTGCCTTGATAGAAGTAGCTACTGAGAAGGGGCACTGAGTGGTACCCTTACACAAAGAACAGGCTGTCTAGAAGAGGTTGCCTTGAGCGAACTGTGTAGGAGAGCAGAACTCAGAACGTTGTAGCCCAGGGAAATACCTGCACCTCCAGGCCCCTGCAGTGTGTGCCCCGGAACAAGATCGATTGCTTCCCAAATCTGTATTGACATATGAGCACCAGCCATTTGTCCGGCAAGTAAGATCTTACAATAGGAGTAGTTTAAACCTGAGGGGAAACAGGGGTCCTTCTAAGTCTTATGACCCTTACATGCATGAAGTAGTGGCTTTTATTTACCCTCCCATCATTACGAGAACTCTTCTGCAGCTTTAGCCCATGAATTGGGGCGTGAAAGGTTTGGGTGGGTACTTAACAGCCGTTATAACCACTACATTAGTTCCACAATTTGATGTTCTCTATTCAACCATTATATACCTTACTTTTCATAATAGCACATAAGACATGCCTACCTTTTGTCCCCTCTTTTGTAAGAAGGACATCCCCAGAGCACCCCTGATCATCACAGAAAGGAAGCTTTGACTTGTTACTGAACTCTGGAGACAATAAGCTTCAGGGGAAATGGGCATGGCTAGCAGCCAATGGGGTGAGACATGTCCTTGCCGGCTCCTGGCTGGCGATTTCCCATTCATAACCATCCTGCAGTATCAGCAACCCCACTGGTACCCCCATTCTCCTGGCATATCGCACTGACACCATAGCCACCCAGCTTAGGCGATTGTGGTCCTGAAAGCCGAACAGAGGAGCAATTTGGTGCTCAGGCTGGTGCGCAGGGAACAACCCAAAATGGCTGCGTGTCTCATCCTGGAGCTGCTCCCGTGCTGCCTGTGACTCTGGAGCGTGGCTATTTACAGTGGCGGCGTTGACCCGGTGAGTCCAAGGCAGCCTGGGTGAGACCTGCGGAGCGGTCCCGGAGGCTGAGAGTGGAGCGCCACGTGGGCCTGTAAACCATTGGGCTAGTCTGTCTCTGCGCTGATGCCAAAGGCTTGAGCAGCCAGCCAGCGGCCATAGGGAGAGCGGGCCTGGGACCCCTTTGATAGAGGTAAGGCCTGCAAACCTGCAGCACAGCGAAGTGCAAGATGGAGAGGCTCGCACTCCTCCTCCAGCACATAACTCTGGGGCCCTGCACCAAGAAGCGGCTTAAGCAGCGAGAGCCCCAAAACAGCATGATCAGCATCTCCTTACAATAGGGGCACAGCAGGCCCATAGAACAGTGGGGATGCAGCTGCACTTTCCTGTTTGGGGAGGGGGGTGGGAGCCATCATTACCATCATTACCCGATGGCCTACTGGCCCCCCTCCCAAAAGTAACTGTGCCATGAACCGCGCCTAAACACCGGGAGGAGGATAGCACCCCTACAGGGACCACAGGCACACAGAGAGGGCTGACCAACCGCTGGATGCCAAGAATGTTAATGGGGCCCAAGGATGGCAGGAGAGGGCACGCAGTGAGGGGGGCACCCTTTTTCAGGATGCTGAGGATTTTCTCCCTCAAAAGGAATGAATACTAGAGACCCGCCTGATGAGTTCTTCTTGGGGCCACAGGACACTGCAGGCCTGGACACAGCTGTGCTCTGAAGACACAGTGGAGAGAACTCTCACTGCCTGCCTTCACTGACACGCTCATCCTGCCATGCTCCTGAGTAACGGGTGACAGGCACGAGCAGAGGAAGTAACCCTATAAGCTAGGTTTGCAGGAAAGAGGCCCCCCTCCCCCGATCTGGCATCTGCGAACCGTCAAAGCCCTGACTGGCCCTGATCGCGTGGAGTGAAGCACCACTGGTTATCCTTCCATGCAAAGACCACCAGCAAGTCAGAGGCGGGCAAGCCCTCCCACCACTACCCAGAACTACAGGAATATTCAGTGCTCCCAGATGGGTAGGGTGGCCAGGAAACGTGAAATGGACACAAGCACTTAGGGCTGAAAAGAGGCTGTCGTCATGTCGCAGACACCTCCAAGAGAACTGACCTCTAGGCCCACCCTTCAGTATATCTTCCAATCCATCACAGCAACTAGACAAGTACTAGAAACGAAAATAGACACACTTGGAATTGATTTAAGTCTCCTGTGGGATGACCATAGAAGACTAACTGAGCGTGTATCTGCAACGGAGCAAACATTGACTGAACTCCACCCAGATGTCCCTGAGATACGCGGTAGACTGACTAGACTGACCGCAGTGGAGACCAAAGTACGCACACTAGAGACCCGGGCAGAAGACAGTGAAAACGGAACAACATTCGAATAGTGGGTTTCCCTGAGCGAGAGAAGGGAAAGAATACTTTACCCTTCCTGGAGTAATGGTTGCAAGAAGAGGTGGCCCCAGAGGGCCTCTCCCCCTTCCGTGCCCTAGAGTGCACCCACAGGGTCCCGGCCCGACTGCCACTGCCATGGATACCACCAAGGCCCATGGCGGCTAGACTTACCTATGATAGGCACCACGACTATATATTTACATGCGGCAGACCAAGGGCGATATCTACATAGACAATCACAGTCATGATCCTTCCGGACTACACTTAAGCCATTCAAAAACAATGTGTGACTTTTGTGGATGCCAAAAAAGACTTCAGCAGCTGGGCCTGCAATACGCCAATCTGTTTCCTGCATGCTTGCAGGTGATAATGCAGGATGGTGTGCAATTCTTCAACACACCCCAAGAAGTATGGAACTGGATAGACATGCAGGCACATGCCAGCCCTAGCAGGGGGCCTCCAGGTGGAGCGCGGCCGCAGGAGGAGAGTAAGAGGTGGCACATAAGAGACCTTGGTGGGCATGCGCCATTGGGGAAGGAAGCCCAGAAAGCCCAACAATGTGCAGTGCAGAAAGTGGCATTGATGAGCAAGGGAGCAGAGAGCTCAGCTTCCCTGCTGACTGGAGCAGATGCCTGAAACAGACACTTCCAATGATGAAAGCTTAGCTGGACTAACCAATGACGAACTCCCCAAGATCAAGCCACGCACAGCGTATGACTTGTTTTAGCAACAAAGATCAAATTTTAAAATGGTACGCTTACTACTACAATAAGTGATGTGGGACATTGTACCCGCTATATCAAAGCCAACATTTGCTTTACACAGACTATGTATGGGGGGGAGCCTCGCATAACGGAGGGGCCACATACATACATGCATGCATGCATGCATGCATGCATATATACAGTTCTACGTGCATGCACCGGTGTCCATTTCTTCCCATGAAGAAGATGGGGGGCCGGAGGAGAGGACCGAGCGGGATCAACGGTGTTGGCCATAGACAACCCTGATTAGTCATGAAGTGGATACTCCCCCTACTAATTGGTTGAGGTACATCTGTTTGGATGAGAAGGGGTGACCTGCTTGGCCTGAGGAGGTGAACTTTAGGGGGCCCTTGTTACTTGTTTTTGTAATGGGGACACCTATATGTGTCGAGAGGCTGCTCTGACCTAACATCAGGAGTGATGGGGCTGGATCCTGTGATAGGCTGTTTCCTGCTACTGCTAAGTATGTCACTATTGCACCATGGTACTATGGCGACCTCAGTGACATAAAATTATTACTTGGAATATCCGAGGGATGCGTTCTATAGCCAAGAGATACAAAGTCCACTTATACCGACAGCATAGGGGAGTACAGATTGCACTCCTTCAAGAAACACATTTAACTACCGCAGAGGGGTTGGCATTACAGTGCAGAAGGAGGGGACAGATCTATTATACAACCTATTCGGCTTATGCACGCAAGGTGATATATGGATCCGTTGCAACATACCGGTCCTGCAGGCTGTTGTGTGATTGTGACAGGAAGACTCGACCGTTGCGATATTGCCTTGGGTAGCATACACTGCCCAAATGTTGATCACAGGGAGTTTTTTGCGGAGCTCTCTCGGAAACTCGCCCCTCACTTGACAGACTCAGTCCTCTTGCGCGACGGTTATAACTGATTTGCAGACTTGGAACTAGACCGCTCTCCCCCTCCCCTTCAGCAGGCACCTACCCCGCGCCCCGCGAGCGGCCCAGGCGTTTGCCTGCTTGCAGTCAGAATGGGGGTGCTCCACATCTGGAGACAACCGCACCAGCAGGACCGAGATTACTCCTCTTTTACCGTCCTCCATTTCCAAGGGTGGTTAGATGCCGGATGTTCACGCGCTGGTTGCCAGCACTGAATATCCTGCACCATTTCTGATCATAATGCCCTACTGATAGGCTTACGATTGGGGGGGGGGGGGTGCCCCAAAATACCGACATGGCACTTGCACCTGGAGTCCTTGGTGGACCCTATCTTTATAGACACCATCGGAAGCGGCGTCACACAGTACTTTGACGACAATACGGAAGCTGCGTAGTCCCCTTTATCAGAATGGGATGCATTTCAAGTAGTGCTTAAAGGAAGAGGTATTTTGGAGTCGGTGGGAATCCGAGGGAGTCTGCTGCAAGAGATCGTGGCGGCAGAGGATGTTTCTGATCGTCTAATGAAGTGTTATGGTTCCAGGCATACCCAGTTTACGTGCGCATTTGTGTAGTGGATCATTTGTAAAACAACAAGTGCAGGAGCTCTACATTTTCTATAGGAACCCTCCTCAAGCTGAATGATGGTGTTGCTGGATACTGAGGTTGCCAAGTCTTGATTCCACCTCCTGCCTCTTTTGTCCATCACCCTCGCCCTGCCTCTGCATCCTCCAGATGCCTTTTTATCCCTTCTTTCTCTCAATGTCACTGTTCTGTGCCTTTCTCGTATTCCTTCCCGATGCCTTTTCTGACTTTATCCTGTGATCTACGTCTGCTGATGGAAAGTACGTCCTGGTCCCCAGATCATGAGCAATTTATTTCTGTAAATATACTCTTAAAATAAAAATGTTTTGGTATTTTAAAGGAGCACCGGTGTGATGGCCCTAGTCCAAGTCTCCACTTATTTCTCGGTTTTATTTATTCAGGAAGTCTTTACATTCCCGTTTAAAAAAAAGAGGATATTGTTATTAATATGAGAGAGAAGAGGCTATTACATGTTGTTACTGGTATATTAAAAAAGGGTTACAAATGTGGAATTAAAAACCTTTCGACTTAGGAACCCTGAGGTCATTTCAGATAAAAAGCGGCCCCGACACCATTTTCATTTACTGTCTGACATCCTGTTGAGACAAAGCAAGTTCGCTCTTGTGCTCGAATTCCCAATCAATCACCCAGAGCGTCTTCGCTGACTGCTGGGAGTCTTTAATGTGCCGGGGAGGATGTTCCCGCTTCAGAAGTATGCGTGGTATTGGCTACTATCAATTGTAGTGTCTCCCGGGATCCTGGGGGTATTTTGAAGTGCCATTGAAAGGAATGATCCTATCTACCAGATGGCCTCCAAATGCGGAAAACTGTACATGGTAGTTAACAACGGAGTTGTTGCTGGTGCAGAGATGGAGACGGGTTTAACGTGGAAATGAGTTGGCGGGAAAGGGCGCACTGTCGGAGCAAGGCCGGAGATGAGCTTGGTAGCTGCACACAGAGCTAACTAGAGGACAAACGCTTGGGAAGGGGAACTGGGAGGACAACGTTTCTCTACTTGTATTGAGATAAATACAAGGCGGCGACGTGACGTTACTGCTCCACGCGCCCCGCCCCCTCCCCCACGGTTGGTGCGCTGCATGTGGAGGGTCCTAGGCTAATTCACCGAATCATCCTGAAACGTCAGATTCATTTGTGTGTTTAGGATGACAGCCTCCTGGGAAGGGTGTTGTGGTTTTGAGTGGTCCCTGACATGCTGACTATATGAGGGGCAGTAACGACTGACCACTCCATGCTGGCCAGTGGCCCCCCTCTTAATCATCACCTGGAACGTTAATGGATTTAGGGGTACAATAAAACGTGGAACAGTCACAGTTTCTCCAAAGCCAAACGCCCTGATAAGGGGTTTCTTCGTGAGAGGTTTCTGGTATGCAGTGTATTTTTGTCGGGCAAAGGTTGGTGTCCACAATTGGCACACACAGGAATTACACTCGGAGGTAGAAGACTGGCAGTTTGTGTTTGAAAATAAGTACAGTTTACAAGAGACATATCCACCGAGCCATTATGTAGTAATTTCAGGCATTTTGGTTAACAAACGAGCATAGTCTCCAGTGTGTGCTCGCCACCAAAGTTGCAGGAGAATGTGCTGGATAGATTGGGTACCCTGCTTTTGAAATAGTCACACACACCACTCTAGGAGACTACTTGAATTCTTTCTTTTTCTCACTGATGAATGGAAGAATAGGTCAGTTCCAAAACAGCCGGGTGAAACAGGCTCCACAGGTCTCAGAATGCAGACCATGCGAGAGTTCCACGTTCCACCTTCTGTTCGACAGCACACGACTTTATCCAGGATCGGTTTTATTTTTGGCGCCTAGTGCAGTTAGCCTATACTTTGAGGAAAAGAAATGCATGGCCCGGGGAATCTCCGATCACTTGCCACTATCCATGACCTTTGGAAGAGGGTCCCTGGGAGTCGCCCCCTTCTGTTCCCCTCGGGTTCTCCAGAGTGATGTACCCCCTCAACTCAGGTTCCCTGACAGATACGGCAATTTCGTGTAGTGATACACAAAATGCAATGACGACTCTGACCTTGTATATGTAATCCTTTACTCAAGTAAGCTGATCCATTTCTCTTCAGCCGAGTTCTCTTTCATAAACTGCAAAACAAAAATAAATTTAAAAAAAACCTTTAATCTTGGCAGAACACAGGATTTGTTTTGAGGTCGAGCACGCCAGCGATTTGACCTGTTATAAGTAATGTGGGCTTTTAACCACGCCCATCTCATACCCATCACTTTCACTCGTTCCTGGGCTTGCCTTTCAAAAATCCCTTGATGTCATTGGTAAATGCTTTACGTTTGTCCCGCCTTTGGGTGGTTTTATTACTGTCTTGCAGACTGACGCTGTTACATGGATTATTGCATGATTGCAGAAATGTTTTACAGTGGGCAAACTACTATTTTTTTCTTTCTTTTGGAACTCTCCTTTGCACTGTTGGCAGTCATAGCATTTTGCAGTTTCATACAGCCCAAAGTTGATCGGCGGTATTGGAGTGCTTCGCATGACCACAGGTACATCACAATGTTTATTTTGTCTCTCCTTTACACTCCGTGGTGGTAATGACGCGTTGAAGTATCATAGAGCGCAAACTTACTTAAACAGAAAATATTTGCCTTTTTGTTTTCTACCTGGAGTCGGTTCCAACTTGTATTACCCAGGCAACCGTGTGATTCCTGCAGTGATGTTGCACAGACTCACAGCACACCAGTAGCATGTCCGGCATGACCTGTATCTTTATCGAGTGCCACGTACCCAGGGGCTTCAAGCTCGTTGGTGAGAAGGACCTTGACCAGCCTCTCACTATCTCCGGGGTAAGTGTTCAATACTTCAATGCCCCCAGCCTCGGACACTGCTCCCAGTGTCCATTGTTATCTCTGCTATACAGGCCCTTGTTTTTTATTTCCAACTTCAGAAAGGCCGCAGTTTGCTTCCCACGGCAAGGTTTCTGCTACTTCAAAATATTCAAACAACCCACCTGAAGTATGCTAGTGATGACGCAGAAAAAGAAGGTCCGACATATATTCATGTATACCGTGTAATCGAAAACACATAATGAAGTGTGATTTTAGTAAAAGAAATAATGTACGAGGGAAATTGTGCCCTCGGGGTAGTTCGCCATCATTATAAACGAGCTTTATTAATCACGAAGTATTAAAATTGTACTAATCCGTCATAATCACAAATGTATGCCATGATTTCTTGTTTGAATACTGTTTTGCTTAGCTTAAATTTAGTACAGGCTTTGGCCTAGTTGCTTGGTTTCAAATTCTAACTGCGTGATTCTTTTTTTCCTTGAATTAATGAAATATATTCTTGCTTGAAGTTGTATTTTTCCAGTAGAAACTGGCTGGTACACTTATCTCCAAGGTTTCGTGCTAGGCCGGTTACATCCCCTTTGATACAAGGTCAGCCTCTGCAGGTGCGGACAATGGAGGTACAGATAGTAAAATAATTGGCAAACCATGATACAATTTGTGTTCCAAGGCTCCAAGGACAGTGTATGCATAAATGGGCGCTAGTAAAAGACAATTTTGATTGGACAATTTGAAGCCAACCTATGAACCCTCCAGTGGAAGACCCTACAGAATTTGGAATGTTTCTTACTTAAACCCACCGGACAAAGAGAAGTCAGCCATTTTCCTCAATGCCAGTTTGAAGCCTGATGCCAGACTCCATTTTGGACGACACCCTGATGCCCTTTTCTCTGTCTGAGAGAAAGAGACTTTAAGAATTCTCACCCTAGAGACTTTAACTTTAATTTGCCCCCGTCTTGCCCATGCAGTAAATTTGCCCTATTCTCCTTGCCGCTGCAAGGAAGCCTGCCCTTAACTTTGCCCCTTTTGAAATTTGCCCCATGCTGATCAACCGGTACCTGAAGGACGAAGACTTTTCTTGAATGCTGATTGTATTTGGTAAATATGAAAGGATAAATGTATTATGCATTGTGTTTTTCCTTTTAGGTACCAACTGCTACTTTGATAGGATCCTAGCTAGAAGTTTTCCAAATTTGTGTTGACTAAATTCGTTTTGCATGAAGTCCCACATGCCAATGCTAATTAGAGCTTAGTCGAGGTTTTCATTCAATGTATCATGAAGAATTGAAATCTTGTTATGCTGACCGAATGTATGTAATTAGTCAAATACAGTTAGTCACATTGGTGATTTGCATTGCTATAACAGAGTGTATCATCATTCAGATTTTACGTAGATTGCGTTTCTTCCGCCGTTATGGACAGCTAGTAATGTTCATATACATATATCAATTGGTCTTGAGACATATATATATCGTGCTAGCTTTGTTAATATAGGGAAATAAATTCACTAACTTTTAATAAACTGGTGTGGTTATTCATGACTGAAAGGTCATGGTGTGCCGAAATACCAACTGTTATTGATTTCTGATGTGTTATATTGATCTATTAATTGAGTATTGATTACCGATTACAACAGTTATTGATTATTGATCTGAGTGACTCGACTATTGAGGATGAGGAGAGCCCGACTCGGTTAAAAGATTCACCGACCTCCAACGTGTCCAGGTACAGGTAATTTATAAGGGCTGGACGCGTTACCACTAGCAAGGAGAGAACAAAGATGAGCAGACCCATCTCCTGCCACTTCTCCAGTAGCTCTTTGCTGATGTTCAACTGTTGCGTCCTGCTCCTTAAACACCGTGACAGTGGCTGAAAATGTTGCTTGGGATTGGTCGGTCGCCACACATATTATCTGCCCTCCTCTATTGCGCCGGTATTACCAGAAACAGGAGGCTTTGACACACCTTTGACTCTGAAACGCGTCCTGAGAGTTCTGCCTGAGTATGGGTGTGGCCCCATGTCCCCAGCCAGCAGGGCATCCTGCTCTTTAACTTAAAAGCTAAAATACTTTGTCAGCGATTGGTTGGTGTGTGATTTATGATGTGTAGAGTGTTTTTGGTTGAGTTTTAGTTATCTTACAGAAAAAGCTGAAGCACTTTAGTATAAATTGTGTAGGATCTGTATTATTGACCTATGCACACCCACTTTTTAGGTCAAGCACGCAAGTTCTTTGACCTCTTGTAAGTATTGTGGGCTTTTAACCACACCCATCTCAGGCCCATCACATTCATTTGTTCATGGGCTTGCCTTTCAAAAACCCCTTGATGTCATTGGTAAATACTTTAGATTTGTCCCGCCTTTGGGCAGTTTTGTTACCGCCTTGTAGACTGACCCTGTTACATGGATTATTGCACGATTGCCAATATGTTTTACAGTAGGCAAACTACTTTTTTTCCTTTTGGCACTCTTCTTCATGCTCATGGCGGCCATGGCGCTTTGCAGTTTCGTACAGAGCAAACTCGATCGGCGGAATTGGAGCGTTGCGCATGACTACCAGGTAGGTCACAATATTTATTTTGTCTCTCCTTCATACTCTGTGGCGGCCATGCTGTTTCATACAATGCAAACTTGTTTAAATAGAAAATATTTGCCTTTCTTTTGTGTACCTGGAGTCGGTTTCAACTTGTATTACCCAGGCAACCGTGTGATTCCCACAGTGATGGCATGACTGAGGGGTTATGTGGCAGCCTTTGTTTGTGACTCTCGGTTAAAGATAATTTCTTCACTCGGAGATGCACTCCATCGGATGGGCTGGACAGTATAAGACAATAAGGACTTTCAGCATTTAGGTGTTTTATTAAATGATATTGCTGTCCTTTTTCCTATTAGAGTGACGCTTCACAGGATGGCGCTAGTGCTCTCATCATGATGATTCGTGCCTTTATAACCATACCGTCCCTGTGGGTTGACTTATTCTGACTAGGGAAAAATGAACTTTTAAAATGCCGCAGAGTGCTTTGTAACATTAGCTACTTTAGAGTGAACGCGTTGCGTAAGTCCGTTTGTGCAATGTGGTTTCATCCTGTTCAAATGTAACTCCTTGGGCCCTCGTTTTTTCCCCACTCGGTGAATGTCCTGTGGCATGGAATGATGCATCATGTAGTTAGCTTTGACTCAGGCCCTGCTGGTTGCACGGACTCGGAGTACTGAAATCATTCCGAGTTTATACACAAAATTCTGACAGCATCACACGTGTGTAGTTTGGTCTCTGTGCAAAAGCTGCTCTTGTAGTACCACTGGAAATTAAATGATCATTCTGGGCAGAGGCTGGTGCCTAGCTTTTAGTGCACCAGTTTTGTGCCTGAGTGATAGCGGCCTAAACATTGCTGCTTCCAGTCACGCTGCGAGCTTCACTTTCTTGCCTCAACTTCACTGTCTCCAAAATGGAATCAACCGGCCATCCCTCATGACTCCAAACTAATGCATTCTAAAATATACATAGTGTCCGTGTCTTGGTGCCCGCGTCTTAGGGCCATTGGAAAAAAGTGGGCTTTAGACTGCTAGTGCTGTCGATAGTAGGCAAATGGGGTACATAGTTGGTCTCCCTTTCCCAAATGGTGCATGCCTATTGCCTCTGTTCCAGTGAATTACAACTAACCATGAGAAACTGTCTGATAAAAGGCCAGTATAGCATTAATTTGAATTAACACATTCTTATAGTTCAAAATTAATTATTTTGTCTTCTAATCATTATTAGAGATGTACAATCTTTTTTTGCTAAGTTTGCAATTCTGTGCTTTTCTCAATTTTTTTTTTATTTTTCTTTTTAGAAGTGCAGATTGGGTGCTAGACGTCTTTTGCTTAGGACTACTATTCACTCCTTCCCACTTCACTTGGGAACTTCCTTTGCTGAGATTTGCTTGGACGAAATGTCTCAAAAAGAACTGACACTTTTAAAGTATTTTAGTTCTACGTGCTCTTTCTGTCTAGATCATCTCTTGGTCCCCACAATAGGTTAGAGGGGACCCCAAAATAATAACCCGCACACCATTCAGTGTTTTTTTTTAAACTCCCCTTTAGCTGGAACATTTGTTTTACAGGTGGGGGTAGTTTGTATTTTAAGGGCCTTGCTTCAAATAATAATCCTGCTGCGCAGCTAGACCTTTAGTTATATGCAGGGCCACTGGAATTATAAGACAAAAGTCCAGTTATTCATTTATAACACCAATAGCTCTAACTCCAGCAAATGCGAGACCAATTGCATTGTAAATGCTTGTTTAAATAAGACAATATATTTCATTTTTAAAATCTAAACAACAGACTTCATTCCCTTTAACTCCAGTGGTTTTCAAACTAATGAGGCTCAAAGGTCACTTTGAAGATCATAAAAACTTTAAAGTTTCACAGAACTCTTTTGCCAAAAGCTCACTTTACATGGCAAACAACTGCCATAACCCTCAAGACAGTGGAAGTGTATTGCCTGCAGTCCTGTGGCCTGAGGGAGGAGATCAGACAGACATGAGAGCATGTGGACAAGGTTTCCCCTTTAGAAATTCATTGAGGACCAGGTTAGAAAGCTACTGCTGATTACTTGTTAGGTCGTAGCCTACCAGACAGCACAGCTGTCTGGTTTGCTAAAGACATCATGGGGAACATTCAGGAAGTTGACGTGGGAAAGCATTCTGCATGATGCTTGCCATTAGCTTTGTGGTTTGTAACTCACATTTTCGTGCTTTTCGTTAGCTGGCTTTATTTTCTTTAGGCTGTCTAGCCTGAGTTCGGTTCTTCTCTTGAAAAAACCTAATTTACAATAGTCTTCCGACTGCTACGTTTCTGTAAACAGGCCTGTAAATCTTGTTCTTATCTCCGCACATTTGCTGTGCATTCAAAGACCGAGGACAAATGTCAGGCGCTTTCTTCTTCCAAGGGCTCTTGTTTACTTTTCTTTCTCTGACTTCAAAATGAGAGGATTTATGTAACAGTCTTGCTGGACACTCTGGGTAGGATTTTTTTCTAGCACACAACATTTAAATGAACTGTGTAAGAATTTCAGAATATATCAAAATTAGGAACACAATGAAGCACATTTTTTGTTATTTCTGAAGTGTGCTGGAAACAAAGTTTTAATATGATCAAAGCAAATCTTTACCCTAGGTGATGCAACTGCCACACAATTTAATCTGTGCACTGTATAGATTTATTAGTAAAACTGAATGCCTGTGCAAATATAGTTGGCATTTCAATTTAAAATGTGTTGTCTGTAATGGCAGTGTGCTTCCACAACATGAATGCTCAACTCTATGCCACTCCACTCTACTCTGCACCACTCCACTCTGTTACTGCACTCTAAGCTACTTAATGCTTTGCCCTTCTACTTTACCCTGTTCCACTCTTCTCTATGTCAATGCACGCTAATCTCCACATTTCACTTTGAGCCACTGCGCTCTACACCACTCCAATCTAAGCCACACCAATCTACTCTGCATAACTCTACTTTAAGCTGCAGTACACTGCGACACTCTGCAACACTGCACTCAATGCCACTGGACTCTACGCCAATGCACTTTACTGCTCTATGCCCCTACACTCTACACCAGTCCACTATATGGCACTCTAATTTATTCTGCAAAACTGCACTCTACACCACTTTACTCCACCCTAGTACACTCTATGCCACTCTCCGCAACTGCTCTCCACCCTGCATGTAGGAAAGTACCATCTTGCCTGGCATGTTACCCCCATATTTCACTGTATATATGTTGTTTTAGTTGTATGTGTCACTGGGACCCTGCCAACCAGGGCCCCAGTGCTCATAAGTGTGCCCTGTATGTGTTACCTGTGTTATGACTAACTGTCTCACTGAGGCTCTGCTAATCAGAACCTCAGTGGTTATGCTCTCTCACTTCTTTCTAAATTGTCACTAACAGGCTAGTGACCAATTTCACCAATTTACATTGGCATACTGGAACACCCTTATAATTCCCTAGTATATGGTACTGAGGTACCCAGGGTATTGGGGTTCCAGGAGATCCCTATGGGCTGCAGCATTTCTTTTGCCACCCATAGGGAGCTCTGACAATTCTTACACAGGCCTGCCACTGCAGCCTGAGTGAAATAACGTCCACGTTATTTCGCAGCCATTTACCACTGCACTTAAGTAACTTATAAGTCACCTATATGTCTAACCTTTACCTGGTAAAGGTTAGGTGCAAAGTTACTTAGTGTGTGGGCACCCTGGCACTAGCCAAGGTGCCCCCACATTGTTCAAGGCAAATTCCCTGGACTTTGTGAGTGTGGGGACACTACCTATGTGTAGCTTCACAATGGTAACTCCGAATATGGCCATGTAACATGTCTATGATCATGGAATTGCCCCCTCTATGCCATCCTGGCATTGTTGGCACAATCCCATGATCCCACGGGTCTCTAGCACAGACCCGGGTACTGCCAAACTGCCTTTTCAGGGGTTTCACTGCAGCTGCTGCTGCTGCCAACCCCTCAGACAGGTTTCTGCCCTCCTGGGGTCCAGCCAGGCTTGGCCCAGGATGGCAGAACAAAGGACTTCCTCAGAGAGAGGGTGTTACACCCTCTCCCTTTGGAAAAAGGTGTTAAGGCAGGGGAGGAGTAGCCTCCCCCAGCCTCTGGAAATGCTTTCATGGGCACAGATGGTGCCCATTTCTGCATAAGCCAGTCTACACCGTTTCAGGGACCCCTCAGCCCTGCTCTGGCGCGAAACTGGACAAAGGAAAGGGGTGTGACCACTCCCCTGACCTGCACCTCCCCTAGGAGGTGCCCAGAGCTCCTCCAGTGTGCTCCAGACCTCTGCCATCTTGGAAACAGAGGTGCTGCTGGCACACTGGACTGCTCTGAGTGGCCAAGGCCAGCAGGTGACGTCAGAGACTCCTTCTGATAGGCTAGCAACACCTGAAGGAGCCTATCTTCTCTCCTAAGTAGCCAAACCCTCTTTTCTGGCTATTTAGGGTCTCTGCTTTGGGTATTTCCTTAGATAACGAATGCAAGAGCTCATCCGAGTTCCTCTGCATCTCTCTCTTCACCTTCTGCCAAGGAATTGACTGCTGACCGCGCTGGAAGCCTGTAAAACTGCAACAAAGTAGCGAAGACGACTACTGCAACTCTGTAACGCTGATCCTGCTGCCTTCTCGACTGTTTTCCTGGTGGTGCATGCTGTGGGGGTAGTCTGCCTCCTCTCTGCACTAGAAGCTCCGAAGAAATCTCCCGTGGGTCGACGGAATCGTCCCCCTGCAACCGCAGGCACCAAAGAACTGCATCACCGGTCCTCTGGGTCTCCTCTCAGCACGACAAGCGAGATCCCTTGAATCCAGCAACTCTGTCCAAGTGACTCCCACAGTCCAGTGACTCTTCAGTCCAAGTTTGGTGGAGGTAAGTCCTTGCCTCCCCACGTCAGACTGTATTGCTGGGAACCGTGTGTTTTGCAGCTACTCCAGCTCCTGTGCACTTTCCGAGGGAATCCTTTGTGCACAGCCAAGCCTGGGTCCACGGCACTCTAACCTGCATTGCACGACCTCCTGAGTTGTCCTCCGGCGTCGTGGGACTCTCTTGTGCAACTTCGGGTGAGCACTGTTTCACTCCACTTCGTAGTGCCTGTTCCGGCACTTCTGCGGGTGCTGCCTGCTTCTGAGAGGGCTCCTTGTCTTGCTGGGCGCCCCCTCTGTCCCCTGACGCAATTGGCGACATCCTGGTCCCTCCTGGGCCACAGCAGCACCCAAAAACCCTAACAGCGAGCTTTGCAGCTAGCAAGGCTTGTTTACGGTCTTTCCGCAGGAAAACACTTCTGCACGACTCTCCACGGCGTGGGACATCTATCCTCCAAAGGGGAAGTTTCTAGCCCTTGTCGTTCTTGCAGAATCCTCAGCTTCTACTGTCCAGTAGCAGCTTCTTTGCACCCACAGCTGACATTTCCTGGGCATCTACCCACTCTCGACTTGATCGTGACTTTTGGACTTGGTCTCCTTGTTCCACAGGTACCCTCATCTGGAAATCCATCGTTGTTGCATTGCTGGTTTTGGTCTTTCCTGCAGAATTCCCCTATCACGACTTCTGTGCTCTTTGGGGAACGTTAGTGCACTTTGCACTCACTTTTCAGGGTCTTGGGGTGGGCTATTTTTCTAACCCTCACTGTTTTCTTACAGTCCCAGCGACCCTCTACAAGGTCACATAGGTTTGGGGTCCATTTGTGGTTCGCATTCCACTTCTAGAGTATATGGTTAGTGTTGCCCCTATCCCTATGTGTCCCCATTGCATCCTATTGTAACTATACATTGTTTGCACTGTTTTCTAATACTATACTGCATATTTTTGGTATTGTGTACATATATCTTGTGTATATTTGCTATCCTCATACTGAGGGTACTCACTGAGATACTTTGGCATATTGTCCTAAAAATAAAGTACCTTTATTTTTAGTATATCTGTGTATTGTGTTTTCTTATGATATTGTGCATATGACACTAGTGGTACTGTAGGAGCTTCACTCGTCTCCTAGTTCAGCCTAAGCTGCTCTGCTAAGCTACCATTATCTATCAGCCTAAGCTGCTAGACACCCTATTCACTAATAAGGGATACCTGGGCCTGGTGCAAGGTTTAAGTACCCCTTGGTACTCACTACAAGCCAGTCCAGCCTCCTACATTGGTTGTGCAGCGGTGGGATAAGTCCTTTGCAACTACTTACCACTTTTGTCATTGTACTTTTCATAAGAGAAAAATATACAAAACAAGTTCAGTGTATGTACACCTAACCAAAAAGTTTTGCTTTTCTCCTTTCACTTCTTTTCTAAGTGCTGAAAAGTACCTCTAAACTTCTAAAAAGTTCTTAAAAAGTTAAAAAAGTTTTTTTTCTGTCTTTCAAAAAGTTCTGAAAAACTTTTTCTCACTTTTTATATCACTTAAACACTTTCTAAAATGTCTGGCACAGGCCAAACTGTTGATCTGTCCAAACTTGCTTATGATCACCTTAGCTGGAAAGGAGCAAGGAGTCTCTACATAGAAAGAGGTTTAAGTGTAGGGAAGAATCCCTCTAGAGAACTGTTAGTTAATATGCTTGTTGAACAGGATAAGGCCAGAGGTGGCACTTCTGTTGAAAAATTAGCTGATGGTTCCCAATCTGACCCTGGGGCACCCCTAGCAAAAGATTTAGAAAGGAAACTTCCTAGCCTGCCCATTATCAGACAACCTAGCATAGCTGGTACTGATGTAGAGTCACATCATACTGATAGTGATGTCTCACATCACAGTAAGAGTATTCCTTCTCATCATACTAGAAGGGATGTTTCTGTTAGCCAAGCTGTTAGGGTGCCATCTGTTAGGGACAGGTCTCCTTCTGTTCATTCTCACCATACTTCTGTTTCAAGGCATGCCCCACCCACCCACCCTGATGACAGAGTGCTAGAAAGGGAGCTCAATAGATTGAGA
This sequence comes from Pleurodeles waltl, assembly GCF_031143425.1. Classification (NCBI taxonomy): domain Eukaryota; kingdom Metazoa; phylum Chordata; class Amphibia; order Caudata; family Salamandridae; genus Pleurodeles; species Pleurodeles waltl. The sequence goes on from NC_090446.1 coordinate 149,050,489, forward strand.
GTGGAACAAACCAGGCTGAAGCTCAAGAAGCAAAAGCTGGATTTAGATAGGCAGTCCTTAGAAGTGGAAAGAGAAAGACAGAAATTGGGTTTAGAAACCCATGGTGGCAGCAGCAGTATTCCCCATAGTCATCCTGCAAAAGAGCATGATTCTAGGAATCTGCACAAGATAGTTCCCCCTTATAAGGAGGGGGATGACATTAACAAGTGGTTTGCTGCACTTCAGAGGGCCTGTGTTGTACAGGATGTCCCTCAAAGGCAGTGGGCTGCTATCCTATGACTATCATTTAGTGGAAAGGGTAGGGATAGGCTCCTTACTGTGAAAGAAAGTGAAGCCAACGATTTTAAAGTTCTTAAGAATGCACTCCTAGATGGTTATGGCTTAACCACTGAACAGTATGGGATTAAGTTCAGAGAAACCAAAAAGGAGTCTTCACAAGACTGGGTAGACTTTGTTGACCATTCAGTGAAGGCCTTGGAGGGGTGGTTACATGGCAGTAAAGTTACTGATTATGAAAGCCTGTATAACTTAATCCTGAGAGAGCATATTCTTAATAATTGTGTGTCTGATTTGTTGCACCAGTACCTGGTGGACTCTGATCTGACCTCTCCCCAAGAATTGGGAAAGAAGGCAGACAAATAGGTCAGAACAAGGGTGAACAGAAAAGTTCATACAGGGGGTGACAAAGATGGCAAGAAGAAGGAAGGTAAGTCTTCTGACAAGGGTGGGGACAAATCTAAAAATGAGTCTTCATCAGGCCCACAAAAACACTCTGGTGGGGGTGGTGGGCCCAAATCCTCTTCAAATCAAAACAAAGAAAAGAAACCAGGGTGCTATTTATGTAAAATAAAAGGCCATTGGACAACAGATCCCAGTTGTCCAAAGAAAAGCACCAAGCCTCCTACCACTACAACCCCTGCTGCTACACCTAGTGCCCCTAGTAATAGCAGTGGTGGTGGGAGCAATCCTACTAATAGCCAATCCAAGGGAGTAGCTGGGCTCACTTTTGGTAACTTAGTTGGGGTTGGTCTTGTTAGGGAGACCACAGAGGCTGTATTAGTCTCTGAGGGGGCTATTGATTTAGCCACCTTAGTTGCTTGTCCCCTTAACATGGATAAGTACAAGCAACTACCCCTAATAAATGGTGTTGAGGTTCAGGCCTACAGGGACACAGGTGCCAGTGTTACAATGGTAATAGAGAAACTGGTCCACCCTGAACAACACCTACTTGGTCACCAGTACCAAGTAACCGATGCTCACAACAACACACTTAGCCACCCTATGGCTGTTGTAAATCTCAACTGGGGGGGGGTTACTGGTCCAAAGAAAGTTGTGGTTGCCTCAGATGTACCTGTAGACTGTCTACTAGGGAATGATTTAGAGACATCAGCTTGGTCAGGTGTGGAGTTGGAGGCCCATGCAGCAATGCTGGGCATTACAGGGCATATTTTTGCTTTAACCAGGGCTCAGGCCAAAAAGCAAAAAGGACAGGGTGACTTGGATCCTGGAAGAATGGACCAAGTGCTCCCTAAAGCTAGGGCTAGTAGAATTAAATCACTACCTACTATCCCTCCCTCTACAGTGGATTCTACTTCTGAGGAAGAAGAATTTCCACCCTGTGCAGAACCTACACCAGAGGAGCTGGAAGCAGACACTGCTGAGCTTTTGGGTGAAGGGGGGCCTGCCAGGGAGGAGCTGAGTGTGGCACAGCATACCTGTCCCACACTAGAGGGTCTAAGGCAGAAAGCTGTCAAACAAGCAAATGGGGATGTCAGTGACTCTCACAGAGTTTACTGGGAAGACAACCTCTTGTACACTGAAGCAAGGGATCCAAAACCTGAAACTGCCAGGAGATTGGTGATTCCTTAGGAGTACAGAAAGTTCCTCCTAACTCTAGCCCACGACATTCCCTTAGCTGGACATTTGGGGCAAATGAAAACTTGGGACAGGCTTGTTCCCTTGGTTCATTGGCCCAGAATGTCAGAGGACACAAAGGAATTATGTAAGTCCTGTGAAACCTGTCAAGCCAGTGGCAAGACAGGGGGCACTCCAAAGGCACCCCTTATCCCACTGCCTGTGGTTGGGGTTCCCTTTGAAAAGGTAGGGGTTGACATAGTTGGCCCCCTTGACCCTCCTACTGCTTCAGGCAATAGGTTTATCTTGGTGGTAGTGGACCATGCCACCAGATATCCTGAAGCAATTCCTCTAAGGACCACTACAGCTCCTGCAGTGGCAAAGGCCCTCCTGGGAATGTTTTCCAGGGTGGGCTTCCCAAAAGAGGTGGTATCGGACAGGGGAAGCAATTTCATGTCTGCTTACTTAAAGGCCATGTGGAAGGAGTGTGGTGTTACATACAAGTTCACCACACCCTATCATCCACAAACAAATGGACTGGTGGAGAGATTTAACAAAACTCTCAAAGGCATGATTATGGGACTCCCTGAAAAACTCCGCAGGAGATGGGATATCCTGTTACTTTGCCTTCTTTTTGCTTACAGGGAGGTACCCCAAAAAGGAGTGGGCTTCAGCCCCTTTTAACTCTTATTTGGACACCCTGTGAGAGGTCCTCTAACACTTGTTAAGGAGGGTTGGGAACAACCTTTAAAAGCTCCAAAGCAAGACATAGTGGACTATGTACTTGGCCTCAGATCAAGGATGGCTGAGTACATGAAAAAGGCCAGTAAAAACCTTCAGGCCAGCCAAGAGCTCCAAAAGCAATGGCATGACCAGAAGGCTGTTTTGGTTCAGTACCAACCAGGGCAGAAAGTGTGGGTTTTGGAGCCTGTGGCCCCAAGAGCACTCCAAGATAAATGGAGTGGACCCCACATAATTGTTGAGAAGAAGGGTGAAGTCACCTACTTAGTTGACTTAGGCACTGCCAGGAGTCCCCTTAGGGTGCTTCATGTCAATCGCCTGAAACCCTACTATGACAGGGCTGATCTCACCCTGCTCATGGCAACTGATGAGGGACAGGAAGAAGACAGTGATCCTCTACCTGATCTCTTCTCTTCCACAGAACAAGATGCTCTTGTGGAAGGTGTAGTTTTGGCGGATTGTCTTACTGCTGAGCAGAAAGACCACTGCATAAATCTCCTAGGTCAGTTTTCTGAACTCTTCTCTACTGTGCCAGGTACCACTTCTTGGTGTGAGCACACTATAGATACTGGAGACAGCTTGCCTGTCAAAAGTAAGGTCTATAGGTAGCCTGACCATGTCAGAGACTGCATAAAGCAAGAAGTACGGAAAATGCTTGAACTAGGAGTGGTTGAGCACTCTGAAAGTCCATGGGCCTCTCCTGTGGTACTTGTACCAAAACCTCATTCCAAAGATGGAAAGAAGGAAATGCGGTTTTGTGTCGACTACAAAGGTCTCAACCAGGTAACCAAAACTGATGCTCACCCTATACTCAGGGCAGATGAGCTAATAGATACACTGGCATCTGCCAAGTATCTAAGCACTTTTGATTTGACTGCAGGGTATTGGCAGATCAAATTATCAGAAGATGCAAAAGCAAAAACTGCATTTTCAACCATTGGAGGCCATTACCAATTCACAGTAATGCCTTTTGGATTGAAAAATGCACCTGCCACTTTGCAGAGGTTGGTGAACACAGTCCTGCAAGGGCTGGAAGCTTTTAGTGCAGCATATCTAGATGATATAGCTGTCTTTAGCTCCAGCTGGGATGATCACCTGGTCCACCTATGGAAAGTTTTGGAGGCCCTGCAAAAGGCAGGCCTCACTATCAAGGCTTCAAAGTGCCAGATAGGGCAGGGGAAGGTGGTTTATCTGGGACACCTGGTAGGTGGAGAACAGATTGCACCACTTCAGGGGAAAATCCAAACTATTATAGATTGGGTTCCCCCTACAACTCAGACCCAGGTGAGAGCCTTCTTAGGCCTCACTGGGTACTATAGGAGGTTCATAAAGAACTATGGCTCCATTGCAGCCCCTCTTAATAACCTCACATCAAAGAAAATGCCTAAAAAGGTATTGTGGACAGCTAGCTGTCAGAAAGCTTTTGAGGAGCTGAAGCAGGCCATGTGCTCTGCACCTGTCCTGAAAAGCCCCTGTTACTCCAAAAAATTCATTGTTCAAACTGATGCATCTGAATTAGGGGTAGGGGCAGTCTTATCACAACTTAATTCTGAGGGCCAGGATCAACCTGTTGCTTTTATCAGCAGGAGGTTGACCCCTAGAGAAAAGCGTTGGTCTGCCATAGAGAGGGAGGCCTTTGCTGTGGTCTGGGCACTGAAGAAGTTGAGGCCATACCTGTTTGGCACTCACTTCATTGTTCAAACAGACCACAAACCTCTACTTTGGCTAAAACAAATGAAAGGTGAAAACCCTAAATTATTGAGGTGGTCCATATCCCTACAGGGAATGGATTATACAGTGGAACATAGACCTGGGAGTACCCACTCCAATGCAGATGGACTCTCCAGATATTTCCACTTAGACAATGAAGACTCATCAGGTCATGGCTAGTCTTATTGTCCTTCGTTTGGGGGGGGGGGGGGGAGGGGTTGTGTAGGAAAGTACCATCTTGCCTGGCATGTTACCCCCATATTTCACTGTATATATGTTGTTTTAGTTGTATGTGTCACTGGGACCCTGCCAACCAGGGCCCCAGTGCTCATAAGTGTGCCCTGTATGTGTTACCTGTGTTATGACTAACTGTCTCACTGAGGCTCTGCTAATCAGAACCTCAGTGGTTATGCTCTCTCACTTCTTTCTAAATTGTTACTAACAGGCTAGTGACCAATTTCACCAATTTACATTGGCATACTGGAACACCCTTATAATTCCCTAGTATATGGTACTGAGGTACCCAGGGTGTTGGGGTTCCAGGAGATCCCTATGGGCTGCAGCATTTCTTTTGCCACCCATAGGGAGCTCTGACAATTCTTACACAGGCCTGCCACTGCAGCCTGAGTGAAATAACGTCCACATTATTTCACAGCCATTTACCACTGCACTTAAGTAACTTATTAGTCACCTATATGTCTAACCTTTACCTGGTAAAGGTTAGGTGCAAAGTTACTTAGTGTGTGGGCACCCTGGCACTAGCCAAGGTGCCCCCACATTGTTCAGGGCAAATTCCCCGGACTTTGTGAGTGCGGGCACACCATTACACGCGTGCACTACACATAGGTCACTACCTATGTGTAGCTTCACAATGGTAACTCCGAATATGGCTATGTAACATGTCTATGATCATGGAATTGCCCCCTCTATGCCATCCTGGCATTGTTGGCACAATCCCATGATCCCACGGGTCTCTAGCACAGACCCGGGTACTGCCAAACTGCCTTTTCAGGGGTTTCACTGCAGCTGCTGCTGCTGCCAACCCCTCAGACAGGTTTCTGCCCTCCTGGGGTCCAGCCAGGCCTGGCCCAGGATGGCCGAACAAAGGACTTCCTCAGAGAGAGGGTGTTACACCCTCTCCCTTTGGAAAAAGGTGTTAAGGCAGGGGAGGAGTAGCCTCCCCCAGCCTCTGGAAATGCTTTCATGGGCACAGATGGTGCCCATTTCTGCATAAGCCAGTCTACACCGGTTCAGGGACCCCTCAGCCCTGCTCTGGCGCGAAACTGGACAAAGGAAAGGAGAGTGACCACTCCCCTGACCTGCACCTCCCCTGGGAGGTGCCCAGAGCCCCTCCAGTGTGCTCCAGACCTCTGCCATCTTGGAAACAGAGGTGCTGCTGGCACACTGGACTACTCTGAGTGGCCAAGGCCAGCAGGTGACATCAGAGACTCCTTCTGATGGGCTCCTTCAGGTGTTGCTAGCCTATCTTCTCTCCTAAGTAGCCAAACCCTCTTTTCTGGCTATTTAGGGTCTCTGCTTTGGGGATTTCCTTAGATAACGAATGCAAGAGCTCATCCGAGTTCCTCTGCATCTCTCTCTTCACCTTCTGCCAAGGAATCGACTGCTGACCGCGCTGGAAGAAGGCAAAACTGCAACAAAGTAGCGAAGACGACTACTGCAACTCTGTAACGCTGATCCTGCCGCCTTCTCGACTGTTTTCCTGGTGGTGCATGCTGTGGGGGTAGTCTGCCTCCTCTCTGCACTAGAAGCTCCGAAGAAATCTCCAGTGGGTCGACGGAATCGTCCCCCTGCAACCGCAGGCACCAAAGAACTGCATCACCGGTCCTCTGGGTCTCCTCTCAGCACGACGAGCGAGGTCCCTTGAATCCAGCAACTCTGTCCAAGTGACTCCCACAGTCTAGTGACTCTTCAGTCCAAGTTTGGTGGAGGTAAGTCCTTGCCTCCCCACGCCAGACTGCATTGCTGGGAACCGCGTGTTTTGCAGCTACTCCGGCTCCTGTGCACTTTCCGAGGGAATCCTTTGTGCACAGCCAAGCCTGGGTCCACGGCACTCTAACCTGCATTGCACGACCTCCTGAGTTGTCCTCCGGCGGCGTGGGAATCTCTTGTGCAACTTCGGGTGAGCACCGTTTCTCTCCACTTTGTAGTGCCTGTTCCGGCACTTCTGCGGGTGCTGCCTGCTTCTGAGAGGGCTCCTTGTCTTGCTGGGCGCCCCCTCTGTCCCCTGACGCAATTGGCACATCCTGGTCCCTCCTGGGCCACAGCAGCACCCAAAAACCCTAACAGCGAGCTTTGCAGGTAGCAAGGCTTGTTTACGGTCTTTCCGCAGGAAAACACTTCTGCACGACTCTCCACAGCGTGGGACATCTATTCTCCAAAGGGGAAGTTTCTAGCCCTTGTCGTTCTTGCAGAATCCTCAGCTTCTACTGTCCAGTAGCAGCTTCTTTGCACCCACAGCTGGCATTTCCTGGGCATCTGCCCACTCTCGACTTGATCGTGACTTTTGGACTTGGTCCCCTTGTTCCACAGGTACCCTCGTCTGGAAATCCATCGTTGTTGCATTGCTGGTTTTGGTCTTTCCTGCAGAATTCCCCTATGACTAGTTCTGTGCTCTTTGGGGAACTTTAGTGCACTTTGCACTCACTTTTCAGGGTCTTGGGGTGGGCTATTTTTCTAACCCTCACTGTTTTCTTACAGTCCCAGCGACCCTCTACAAGGTCACATAGGTTTGGGGTCCATTCGTGGTTCGCATTCCACTTTTGGAGTATATGGTTTGTGTTGCCCCTATCCCTATGTGTCCCCATTGCATCCTATTGTAACTATACATTGTTTGCACCGTTTTCTAATACTATACTGCATAATTTTGGTATTGTGTACATATATCTTGTGTATATTTGCTATCCTCATACTGAGGGTACTCACTGAGATACTTTGGCATATTGTCATAAAAATAAAGTACCTTTATTTTTAGTATATCTGTGTATTGTGTTTTCTTATGATATTGTGCATATGACACTAGTGGTACTGTAGGAGCTTCACTCGTCTCCTAGTTCAGCCTAAGCTGCTCTGCTAAGCTACCATTATCTATCAGCCTAAGCTGCTAGACACCCTATACACTAATAAGGGATACCTGGGCCTGGTGCAAGGTGTAAGTACCCCTTGGTACTCACTACAAGCCAGTCCAGCCTCCTACACTGCACCACTCCACTCTGCGCCACTTCAATCTACCCTGAAACATCTACTCTACACCACTGCACTCTACTCTTAACCACCTGAATATTCGCCAGTGCAGTCTCCTCAACTGCACTCTGTCCCCTCTACACCACTGCACCCTACTCTGCAGCACTGTACTCTCCGCCACTCTACTAAGCATTACTCCATTCTACACTACTCTACGGTACGCCACTGGATTCTGTGCCACTGCAGTGTACTGCACTATGCTCTGCACCACTGTATGCTACACTACTCTGTACCACTCCATTTTACTCTACTCTGTACAACTGTCACTACACCCCATACCACTCAACTCTGCACTCTATGCCACTGCACTCAATGGCACTCTACATCACTGCCCTCTGCATCAGTCAACTCTAGCTGTGCACCACTCTACTGTACACTCCTGCACTCTACGCTACCGCACTCCATGCCACTCTTATCTGAGCCACTTCACTCTGCAATGCATACTCTAATCTACGCCTGTGCATTCTACGATGCTGCATTGTACGCTGTTGAATTTAGTGCCACTGCACTCTACACCATGATGCTGTGCAACACTGTGCCAATGCACTCTACACCAGTCCACTCTACTCTCTTTCACTTCAGTGTATGCCACTCTGCACAACTGCACGCTATGCCATTCCAGTACACAACATTGTGCCACTTCACTCTACAACACTCAACTTCACTGTTCACCATTCCACTCTACAACACTCCGCAACACTCTCCTCTGCGCCATTAACTTCTAGCCATGCTGAACAGCAGCCACGCTAGTATGTACAACACGGCTAAAACACACTGGGAAAGCCTGGATGTCTTCCATAAGTGAGACCTTTTGGGTTTGCCAGAGCTAGTTTTTCCTGAGTACTGCAAGTTGGTGGATGGTAAGTGTGTGGAAGGAGGGAGTTTGGGGGCGTGGCTGCCATTTGTTATTCGGGCACTAACGTTTCTGGGTGGGCAGGTCCTTTCCTTTTGTGTGTCAGATTTACTGATCGAGGAGGAGTGAATGACAGGCAGATTTAAGATCTCACACTTTGTTCCTATGTTGTGGGTACTTCAGACCGGAGACAGGCTAGTACTACTTGCCCAAAGAACCATTACTATACACAAATTTACAAAAACAGATGTCATCAACCTGCTCACCAGATGGAAAAGGAAAGAGCATTTCTACACAAACATTTACAGTACATCATTCCTGTTTTGTGTTTTTCTTTCATCTGACTTACGGGAAAATGAAGCTATGCTTATTTTAAAACTATTTACCTGCAGGTGATGGTGGTGTGTGTGCAAGCATTGATGTTCTCATGGCCTACAGTGCCATTGCAAAACATTCAAATAATATTTCTTTCTACAATTGTGTATGGAATTTCCAGAAGACACCACTGTATTCCTAAAAATTTGCATTCAAACTGACTTTGACTGAAACATCTGATAGTTGACTCTCCTTTTTCTTTTGATTGACTCTCCTTAGTTTCCGAACTATGCATGCCTTGTCTCTCTTGAGCATGGCCTACTTTAAATAGCATGCAAGTTTGCCGTAATCCCTATTATTTTATCTCTGTAAATTGCCAACCCCTCTTTTGAAGGATCAAAATCTCACATTTAAAAGTCATACTCCTGAAACCTAACCATACCTAATCTCCTGCAGCTCATCTGTTAATTCCGCCAACTAATGTATGATTTCACATGTTCCCCTCTTCCACTAAAGATCTCACCTAACTCCAATGAATTTAATCTACCACATAGAAACCGGAATAAATGCATTGCATGGTTTCCTTAAGAGCGCAAGACTAATCCCAATGACCAACAATAAGCCCCACCCAAACAAAACTGCTAACTCTGTGTTCCTGAGCAGCCTGCGCCTGACGTAAAGCACTTCAGGGGCACTAAGTGCTACATAAATGCATTTATAAAACAATACACTATATAACAGTCACTAGAACCTTAACACTCAGCCACTGGGCAGTCAGTTGTAGTTCATATAGACTACATAATAATGCCCTTATACTACTTGACACTCTCACACTTGCATAAGATACAGCAGCTACTGATCATGTCCATCACCCAGGATTGTACCAGTCCACAGCAATAAACCACCCACCACAAACTGAACAGGCATAGAATAGCTAAAGAGATCTGTCACATGCCACTAGCTAACAGAAAATGTAATTTAGTTCACCACTGAGAGTCCCAACTAGTTGCATGCTATAGCTGTATTTTGACACATCATAACAGCAATTAGATATGGAATGATAGTAACAAAGTTCATCCCATCAGATCTATGATCGATGTCTTTCTTTCACCTGTGCCTGCTCAGGACAATACACTTTAAACTAAATATCTCAGAATGGACAATCCAGTGCGGTAACCAGCTATGTGGACTGTGAACATAAGAAATACCATAAAGTTGTTCAAAGTTCCCAGCTTACTGAAAGCCATAATCTGCTCTTCTATTTCTCACACTTCATCCATCACTATGCTTAGCTCTATGTTACATAACATGATAATAAAGCTTTGGTGGCTATCACACACAACATGGAAATACTTCCCACACAAGATCAAAACAAGTACAAGTACTCTACACATTGTATTGAGCTACTCATGTAGGCGAGCATATCAGCCCTCCACATAGGGAATAGTAATTGCTATATCAATGTTGTGATACATATAATACAAAAGACTTTAAAAAATGGAGTTGGAATCTTTGTGCAAAATTAGTAAAAGCTGGATTTTGCCAGTTCCACTGACCTGTATCAACACATTATTAGATAGCAGCTAGAATGAGAGCTCTACTGTCAATCCAGGGCCAAAACACCTGAAAGTAGGCACAAAGCATAGAAGTGGTTGAGACACCCAAGTTACCATTAGTCCCCATCCATGAGGTTGGTCTTGCGGTAGTGGCACAGGAACATTTTAAGAATATTCTTACAAGACATGAATTACACATTGGAAATCACACCTCTGGATCAATTGGTGAGAGCATTACATTTTGAGATGTCTATCAGAAAAAGAAATATTTGTAGTGTTACCTGGGTACAGGCTGAAAAGAAAGAAGTGTGAAGCCACAGGACAGACACCATTTGCTGTGTGTTTGGCTTATGTGGTGGGTTTCATGTACACTGCTGTGTAAAACGTATCTGCCACCAGTCAGAAAATACAAGGCAGTAAGAGCTGCTAAAACCCATTCACAAAGCTTAATTTCTTAATACTACATGTGTACTACCAAATTGCAATAAAATTATATTCAGAAAACTACCAGGGAATTTCCATCTCCACCTCTCCGCGCTTTGTTATGGTGTGATCCTCACAACTATAAGTTACTACTTAGAAGTAAATGTGTGAGTACTAGGGAAGTGGCAGGAATAGTGGAATACTTACTATTAAATGGGAGGGGTTTATCGAGGCGTAAGGTGGTATTTAGTAAGGGTTAGGCAGGATTATATCGATGGTCATGCCCCCACCTAGAAAAGAGTAAGCCCCCTGCTGTTCACTTACTGCATTTCTAAAATTACTACAGCCAAAAAGGGACCCCAAAAAAATTACTCCAGCTCTTAGCGGCAGAAAGTCCAGCACCGCACATGACCCACAACTTGTACTGCTACAAAATAAAACCGAAGTAATGCAATTTAAATTACAATAGTTAAAGTATAAATTAATATAATTTACTGTTTAAAAATATCTAACAATAAGGAACCAGACTGCACTGACCCGCTAAAGCTCCTCACTGCCACTGCTAGCAATGTGGATAACCCATTGATATCTGTAATATGTGAAAGGTGATCTGATAATGTTTCACTAATTAAATGTACCATGCTGCTGGTCACTGGTTATGTTGTGCCTTTGGTTTTCTTTTTGTACTGTATAAGTTGACAGAAATCAATAAAATCTATCAAAAATATATCTAACAAACCTTTCCTTAATTCTAAAATGATTTCACCACCTTTTTGTAATGCATATATGTATGTGTCATTAACATTAATATCTAAGAAAAATTTGATTTTATTTTAGGTGTGAATTTATTTTTTAATTGAAACTTCAAAAAACAATTTTAATTTATTAAAACTAATTAAAGATTTACTTTAAGTTTCTTAGTAGTGCTGTAACATTTTATTTTCTTATACATGTAAAATAAATATTTAAACACAATTTACAAAACTATTAAACATAAAAGTAATGATATTTACAGGTAATTTGAGTACAAGTTACACATACACGAGGGAAAATATTGCTGTTATTTTGTTGGTCTACAGGATATGAAATGATAATCCCTGAAGAAGGGCTTTGGGGTTTCAGACCAGAAGCCGTTGGGAGTTGGGGATTTTGAGGAGTGGAATCGTGAAATCGTGAAATAGACCTTTTGGATAATTCAGTGAATTTCGAATGAAATAAGCCAATTAAATATGGAACTATGACAAAACAAGTTGTCAGTTGTCTCTGGAAAGGTAGTACAACAATGGATGACACATACCCCCAGTGGTGAAAGTGAGTACTTTACAGTTTCTGGTACTCAGTAAAAAATGTGCCACACCCAGAGTTGCACACTAAAATATAAAGAATTGGAGTAATAATGAAATGAGTGTAGGGTACCCAAAGAAAAAGAGTGCCGAGGACCTAATATGTATATATATTTTCTTAAAATCCCTGTCTCCGTTATTTTCTGTGGTAGGGTGTTGCAGTATCAGTTGCCGGCATGTGTAGTGCTAGAAATACTACTGTGTTTTTCTGCAATAATAAGTTATGCTCATATATTTGGCTCCCTTTTTTAGGGAGTGGGGATTCATAAGCCAATACTTTTGAGATACTTTACACACAGATTTTGTTTATAGCCAAAGTAGTGAAGTTACTCGAGTTTAAGAATAAACTTTCACATGTAAATTGCTCAAAAGTAGAAGCTGTTGGAATAGTTAAATGAGGTGACATTTGTTACTGTGCAGTGTATAGGTGCTTTGTACTTTAAAGTGTGTAAGGCTTTGTTGTCACATTTGTCCTGCAAGGTTGATGTTACAGTGTTCAGGAGTGGAATGCTGTTACCTGTGATTCCTCTCAGAGATGTTAGAATCGTTTTTCCACCTCCTTATCGCACCCACAGTCCCATATTAGCCTAACACGAGACTGGGTATGTGATGGTTTATTGTATTGTGGTTAATGTCATTTCCAGTGTTGTAGCAAGTGATGTTTTTTTTTTAATGCTGCCACTGTGTGCAAATCTTTTTTTTATTTTTATTTTCAAGCTTGGCCCTAGCTGTTTCTAACTATAATTTAAAGTGCCAGTACACTGTTTCCGAGATAAAGTAGTTGGAAGGAAAATGGAAACTTATCTATAAAGATTGGCCAAATGTATTGCTTGGTGCCACTGCCTCTGATGCTGCTTACAGATGACACTTGAGCATGGATTTTTCAGGGCCTCTCTGCTTGAAGCTTCTCAGTTCACCCAGTTGGGGATGAATTTGAAATATTTTCCAAAATGTCAAGACCAAACGTTTCTCACTATCATAAATGTCTGACTTTGCTAGGATCTCTCATAGTTCCCCCTAAGAGTCACACTTATTGTGTAGTCTTCCTTTTCCCATTCTTTCACAACTGATTAGTACTTATGTAACAGTAGTTGTAGAGAGTTGATGTGGCAATGAAAACTGAGGAGAAGTCAACCTTGACAAAGCTCTAGGTTGAGGAATAAAATTAGGTGTGTAAGGCAGTATGTGTGGGGTAATTACATAGCACGATGAAAGGTAGTAGAACTCTGTAACGTGGACAAGGCAAAGACACAGTCAACATGTGTTTGGGGGGAGTTGGTTTCTAAGATGTAGTGCTGTTTAAAGAGGTGTCTCTTCTGCTCTCTACTACATTGAAAACAGGGTTTGGACAATCCTGATAAAGGGGGAAGTTGCGGCAAAGGCCTGTTGACTTGTTTGTTTTTGTTTAGTTTATGCAGGCCTTCTTCATCTTCAGTCTGATAGTGATAGGCTTTGGGTTTGCCAAGAATGACCTGAGATGCTAAGCTTGTTCAGCCCGGTAGACAGTGGTGCTGATTGTGGTGACTTGGTAGATGATGAAACTGGTTTTGAGGATTGTGGTGATGGAAATGAAGCCTGTGGAGTTCCATCAGAGACTAGATAAGGTGGTCTTATTTATTCAGGCACATGATGCGGCCTGTTGCTGCATGTAGGGAGACCTTAATGTGGGCCAGGGTGGCGTCTGGGTACAGTGGGGCATGGCTTTGGTTCCGTCCAGATGATAGAATAAGAGGGATTAAATGACAGTTTTGAAGTTGTTCTGAGAGGAATGGTTTCATTTTTTTGGACCACTTCATCCTAGTTTTCTAGCCTCTATGTCCCTTGAAGTTAAGATTGATGTATTGCTTGTTTCTGAGAGATGCTGGAGATAGGTATTTTTTTCTAGTCCCAGTTTTGAATCGAAGTAGCATAGAGGTTTAATATATCTCCTAAAAAGCACATCATGGATCATGGAGATGACAGATTTTTATTTTATGTACATGGGTAAGTGGGTTACTGTTTTTAACACAGAGATCCTTTTGTTACTTGCAGTTCATAAATTGTAATCCGTTTAATATGGAACAGTGAGCTATGAAGGACATGTGACTCCTACACCTTGTAAACCTCACTGTCATGTGTAAGACATCCTGTACATAGATTTACAAGCAAACCATTTGTCAATGTTTGATGTGTACATGTGATGTAAAGCGCCATGACTCCCTGCATTAGAATGAGAAGTGCTATAAATGAAATAAAATAGTGGTGTATAATTTGTGTAAATACTGAGGAAGACCAACGCATCTGACATTGTTACAGAGGATGCACATCGCTCATATAGAGGGACGGCAAAAAGTCCAAAGGGTGCCTCTCATGTACTTGTGAAGTAATAACAAGCTGCAAGCCTTTGTTCTTCCACTTCATAGCATTTGCATCAAGGTGCGCGGCTCTGGTTAGCTCCTAATCCAGATACTCCAACAAAAGGAGGCCTAATGGCCTCTTAAACGCGGCCTTTGGTTGGGGCCACCTGGAATTTGAAAACCCAAAGTACTCTCGCCTTCACATTGCTGCTTGAAATGTAGGCAGACAACATGCAGGTGCTGCTAAATGCATCCCGGTGTCTGGAAATTACATCAGGATAACTTCAGCATATTTTACTTGGCGGCCTAGACAGTGCCCACCCTGTGAAAGGAGTGGGTAGACTCATCTTCCCCCAGGTACCCTGGATTTGTGCCCTGATTATTGGTAAACACTGGTTAAGGCAAAGGAAGGTGGCTGGGACATGCAACACACACACTCAAAGTAGACGCAAGTACACTAGGTACATTCAAATAAATGCAGTTAGTAATGAGTTCTCAGTAGAGAGAAGAGCCACCACTACTACTTCCGTAGGAACAAGGCCAAAGCAAAACTAAAATTCCAAACACTCAATAATTAATCCACAGCAGAGTTCCACCAACAGTCTTTATTTCCATATAGCGTCTTAACAATCTTTGCCAACACGTGTTTCGTCTATGCTGTCGGTACACCAGCAGCCTTCACTAGGGCTACAATAACAAATATACAAGCTTTAAATTTACCCCTAGATTGGGTAAGGACTAGAACCATCACCAAGATCACACAAACCAGATCACCACATGTGAAAGGAAATATGCACAGAGCTGGTTCCAAGAGAAACTAAACTTATATTGGATAAGGATTGATATGTCTCTATTGGTACTCACCATTAAGTTTCCCGAAGGAAACAAGACGAAGCGAAGGAACAGAAAAACCAAGATGGATAAGGGAAATGAATAAGAATATCCCACATCTGCCACCAAAGAAAAATTGTGAATTAGTGAAATATCTGCTCACCTACAGTTAAATCATCAATGTGTATCAAAAATCCCAAAGTATTCAACTACATGGTCATCAGAAATCTGAAATAAGCACGGGCAAATATTAGCTCAAGCAGAAAACCCATCTAATCACTATTGGGTCAAAGTGTAAGATTATACTCAGTATATGCTCACCTAAAATACAATAAGCGGTATGAATGTGATGTCCCAAAATCTCAAGAAACTATTAGTAGTATCTGTAAATTATAGTATGAAACAATATTACTTGTTACAACCTCAACTCCCATAGGTATAAGTACTAGCTAGATTATACACTGCATAGAATTACATTGTGCCTAATATCCAATAGTGTGCCTCAGATTAATGATAGCAAACTGAGCTTTAAACGTGAGCATAAGGTCAAAGGCTCATCCGTGCAGTGTTACACTGAAAATTTCAAAAGTATCTCAATAAACGTGAAAGGGATGCCGATAGCTATGTTGCACACCCCACTGGAGCACCGTAAACCCCGCACCTGACACTATATTAAGTGTGCTGTCAGGTGCTAAAACGTGCCTAAATGTAGCTAGTAAGACTGGGTCACAACCGTGTAAATAATAATCGAGAGCAGGTATGTACATAATTATACCAGTGACCCCAAAGGTATAAGGACTACCAATGGCGGGGGTTCTCACCCTGCTCGTGCTCCGTCATGCACCACATCTCATACTGCATCGGGTCACTTAAAACCTAGCAGCTCACTCAAACGTCGCGTGCTGTAGCGTATAGCTACCAGCAGTAAAGATATAGTCCTAGCAGGCGCGTGCGCCTCCTCAGCTGAGTAAACGCCGCACCGATAAATTAATGTAGTGAGGACGTTAGGGGGACTATCTCATCATTTACAGAAAAGTCGACTGTGCGCGGAATATGTGCTTTGGAAGAAGTGATGGGGTCCGTTACTACGTTTGCCAAGCTGACATTTCGGTTAGGACGGAGCTGCTCCTCTGAAAGCGGCCTTTGCCCCTTGTAGGCTACGCCTGCCGCCCACTCACGGGGAGAGGAGAGGCACCGCCGCTTGTGCTGCTGGGGCGCACCTCATAATGCCCCCAGTCATAGACATATTTATTGTCAGCTGCGCATTCCAGTTGATTTGCTGCCCATTAAACGTGCAGTTAGTTTAGAAGAGAATTGTTTGCGCTCTGCTGTTATCCCCGGCCTCATACGGGCCGAAAGCTCTTTGGGCTGCGGGGGGCTGCGGGGGGCCTGGCCTTACAAATCGCGCGCCCACAGCAGCCAGCATGGTGTTTAATGGGCCGTGTCTCTTTTCAGGCCTTTTCAGTAAGAAAGAAGTGAATGACGTAGATGACATTGTCTCCTTTTCTAAATTACCAGAGGTTTAAGAGAGATTGTATTGCTTTTTATTCACCAACGCCCCTTTACGTCTGCAGTAGATCACTCTAAATGGTGAAGCAGGAGTAACGTTCTGGGTAGATTTATGGCTGCTCCAGTGTGGAATGTGGAAAGCCATAGGCTCCTGGCTCTGTTCTAATACTTGAGCACCACCCCTATGGAGTGTGACAAATGCCTTCTAGTCTACAGATGTAAAGTGCCGAATGTTTTCCGTCGCGGATAGGTCATCTTTCAGCCCTTGCTTTTCTGCAGAACATTTCATGTGTTAAACATGGAATGTAAAAAAAAGTATATATAAAAAGAGTTTCCTGCAGTAAATGTTGGTGAATTGTGGTGCCCTATAGATTCGCATCTGTAACGTTTTAAACTTAAAAAAAAAACAACAAAAAAAACGCGGAGGTTCACCAGTTAGTTATCTCAAGTAACTCTAACTTGTGCCTTAAGATTACTATTGCACAGAAAAAAAAACCTCATTGTCAGAAAGCCTCTTTATTGTGATTCTACTTAACTGTACAAATATCACCCTTTGCATCTTGATTATGGCTAAATATATTTTTTATGTTGAACACTTAATTTGTTTTTGCTGTTGCTGTGGCGTATACCATTTGGTGAGAAGTCAAAGACAAATATAAATCAGCAGTGAGCTCCAGTTCCCACGCTTCCGTTCCTCTCTGTCACTCTTTTTGTCTTTTACTTAGTGATCCAACCCCAGAAATCCCTAGAATAACATTATCAGGTGTAGGATGTAAAGCCAGGGACCACATCTGAGACAGCTCGGAGGTGAAATTAAAAAAACAGTGTGTCTGTCTCTCTCTGTCTCTCTCTCTCTCTCTCTCTCTCTCTCTCTCTCTCTCTCATACTCTCTCTCTCTCTCTCTCATACTCTCTCTCTCTCTCTGTGTCTCCCCCTTCTCTCTCTCTCTCTCTCCCCCCCTTCTCTCTCTCTCTCTCTCCCCCCCTTCTCTCTCTCTCTCTCTCTCTCTCTCTCCCCCTCCCCCTCTCTCTCTCTCTGCCCCCCCCCCTCTCTCTCTCTCTCTCTCGCCCCAAATGCTACAGAAGTTACTAAAGGGGACCAATCGGTCACTTACTCCATCGCCTTGTTCTCCAATGGGAATGTATTGTTTTTCATGATAAGGAAATCATATGTTTTCGAAATAGCCTTTTTTTACATCCAGACACACTTCCTGTCTCCATAAGTTTAGTGCAATTGGCACTAAAACACTCTTAATGCCTCTTGTTTCTCCCTAACAAATTTCAGTAATTCCCTCCCTACCACAATGAAGCCTCAAATGTATCACCCTGTTAATATCGCCTCTGTGACTTCAAGCAATATGTTACAGAATCTAGAGTCTACTACCAGGAGAATAATGCAGGCCGCCTAGAACCCTGCTTTGGATAGGGGCCTTCCAACCCTCAAGGAGGCCCCATTCAGCACAGGGTCAATGAGAATCTGTGAGAGATGGGGAAATTCCGGGGCTGCTCATCACGTTCTGTAGGAGGACCCCATCATTTTGTGTTAACCCACTGTCTACTACAGTGCCTTAGTAGTTGGACTACAGTGCCTTCAGTGCAACAGTTGTGTTTGGCTTGCATCCCATTAATGAATCTTTGCAAGGGTCTGATGTTTGTACATTGTTGTTTTGCAGAGCATTCCCGTTTTCTAGTATTACAAGTAGTTTTATGTCTTGCTATACACTCAGGCCAGTCTCAGTAATCAAGTATGTACCCTACTCTTCTTACTAGGTGTTTATCTAGAAATTAACTCATGAGAATTAATTTAGAGATGTTGATGATCAAGTGTTTGTTGCCCTGCTCCAAGGAACAGAAGAGGAGGCCTGGGGGGGCTCCATATACCCCCTGATCGGATGGATTGTAATGGCCCGGCAGAGGACTAGCTGGCGTTTCTGCATCATCGAACTAGCGACAGGTAAGCAAAATTACCTCAGACTGCAGGCCGGAGGGCATGCTCTGATGCTCCCCAATGAGAAGCATTGGCAAGGATAGACCAGTGTGCTCACTTTTTGCAAACACCACGGCAGCCGACTCCGAGGATAACGCAGCAGGGAGGAGCAGGCCTCATGGAGGGCATGCATGAGGGGGACCAGAAGCTGTCAAGGGACAAAATCTTGTCAGCCATACAAGGCTCAAGGACTGCGCTTGAACACAAGATAGAGACTATATCAATTGATGTTAATCTGCGTGTGGATCTGAGGAAGGTTGCTGACAAAGTCACAACAGCTGAGGGCAATATCATAGGACTACAAGGGTCAGTAGTGTCTCTCAAACATCAGAAGGCCCAGATGTCTATGGCTACACGGGAACAGGAGTGCTGCACCAAGGATGCAGAGGGCCATTCAGGCCACAGCAACCTCCTTCTTGGAGTTCCCAGGAAGAGCGGATGGAGCATCTGCCGAAATGCTCCTATGGAACTGTGTGTGAACAGAACTGAAGCCACAAGGTATGTCATAATTCTTTGTTGTTGAAAAAGTACTGGTTCCTGCCCCCCCAGGGGCACTCATTACCAAAAGCCTAAACTACTGTGACAGGGACAGTATACTGGGAGTGGCCATGAGCTGACTGTACCCCTCTTCAGAAACAGCCAAATAGTCATTTGCCTGGACTACACAAAGAAGGTGCAGGAGTAGCGCAAAACCTTCTTAAGTGTAAAGAAAAAGCTGAGAGCTCTACAAATACAATACATGCTGATATAACCAACTCGACTGAAAGCTATTCATCAAGGTAAAGCACCCTTCTTTAACCATCCGGAGGAAGTCTGAGGATGGCTGGAACATTGAGACAAAACAATGGTACGCCAACAAGGGATTAGCCATCAGCAGAATCAAGGATTCCCCCCCAAAGGGGCGCCTGTCGCAACCGATCAATGGTCAGGAGCCCAATATCATACCCATGGGGGCGCCCGTGGGTGACAGTCAGCAAAGGTAGAATTATGCAGCTGCACAACTCTGAGGTGCAAGACAAGGAATCGAGCAATGGAACTCAGCAGTGTGCCGTGGGAACGGAGCCCACAACCTCTGGCCTGACGCCAAACTTTGTATCGGACACTATGATAGCCGCGAGGGGGGATCGACGAAGAATGAAGGCACAACTCCCCCACGAGGTGGTAATTTAAGGGCTGTGGGAAGAGTGACTGGGGGGGCTGTGTGCCAATGTACACTAACACTGCCCTAGTGCGCTATGCCAGAGACTAGTGTGAGGCGACGTTGAGCAATTCTGAACCTGATCAGGTAGAGAATGGGGTACAGTGTGAGGGAATGGGTGGCTAGTGGGCTTGATGGTTAGTGGAGAATTTGTTAGCTGGTCTCTGTTGGAGAGGCTAGGATGCAGTGCAAGTCGTAGCACATGCAATGGGTGGACATAAATAGACACAAAGTTGCGCTATGTTTCTCCATGGGTGGACAAAGAGAATTTGATATGCGTTGTTTATTAATGTTGTTGATTGAGTAGCAGTTAAGAGTAGGGATGGCACACAGGAGGAACGGTAGGCACACATCAGTACTACAAGGTAGCGATGGGGGGTGCCTACAAAATCCTGACCTGGAATGTCAAGAGAATAGGTACTTACATCAAAAGATACAGAGTGCTCACCTTCTTGAAGAGGCACAAAATTAACATAGCATGTCTGCAGGAAATACACTTGGATGATGCAGGAGCTGCACAACTAGCAAAAAGTGGCCACGACAGGGCTTTCATCCCTCATACTCCACATTCCCTAGGGGCACAATAATTTAGACAGCCTCAACCCTACTATTTTCACTAACCTACATGGAGGCCGATGTGGGAGGGAGGTGTCCCATTACAGGGAACACTGGATGGGAAAAAGCCGATGATACTAAACACTTACGTGCCAAACACCGATGATCCCACCTTCTTCACAACCATACCTGGTAATGCAGGATGCAGAGTCACCTCTCATATGGCTTGAAGAATTTAATTGCTTGCTAGACAGTAACCTGGACAGAATACCACCAAGGACGGGCACGAAACCGCATGGGCTTGGTAGACATCTGTTGAATGAGCCGCCCCATCCACAGAGCATACCATGCCATTCTTCAACACACAATACCGTTAGCAAGTTAGACACGATACTGATAGTCAGGATCCCGCGAGCAGAGGATATTGAGGTGACACACATGGCTCGCTTCCTATCTAATCATTCCCCAGTTAGCTGCGTGATACACTGAGGTGGCCCAGCAACAGCGATCGTACATGGATGATGCCAGTAGGGGTATATTGGTGGACCCAACAGGGAAGGAGACACCATTGCAGACACATGACAGGCTGCCAGGAGACCAACTGGGGTTCTACAGCACACGTGGCCACAGGGTGGTAGGCCATAAAAGCAGTGATGAGGGGAACCTTCATGGAACTGACCTGTAGGGGGACAGCGGCTGCAGGCGGAGTTAGGTAGAGTAGAATTGACAGTGGTCAAGATAGATGCAGAGGACCCATCCCCTCCCAAAGTGCACAGGAGAGAACAGAGCAGGTGAATAGTGTATTTCTCGGCGATCTCCTGGATAAATATACACTAATGCAGTCCCGGCAAAGACTACATTGAGAGGGCAAGAAATCAGGGAAGCTTTTGGCCTGCATCCTTTGCAGGGAACCACCACCGCAGCTTACGACCAACCTGATGGCACCAGAAGGCAATAGTGTCACTACTAGGGCGGGCAAAGTGGAAGTGTTCCGGGAAAATCTGCAGCAAGCGTACACCGCAAACTAAAACATAACCCTGAACCATTAAGCTCCATCGGTGATGAATCTGGCGATAACCAATGGAACTTGAGCAGGTATGGGTGGCAGTATGTATGCTGCCTACAGCTAAAGCTCCTAGGGTAGATGGCTACCCCATCGAATTTTATCAGGCTTTCCCGGCCATGACTACACAGCACCTGGTAGAGGTGCTCCTAGAAGCCCATGATGAAGGGGTGCTACTGCAGACTATAAAGGAGGGAGAGATATGTATGTTTCTGAAACCGGTTGGTGACAGGGCTGATTCCGCAGCCCACAGGCCAATCACTATGATTAGCTTGGACGTGAAAGTACTGTCTACATTTCTTGCTAATCGACTGGCCCCACACATGACGAAACTGGGGACATGAGGGCCAGTGTGGGTTAATTCCGGGCCGCAATACTGGCATGAACCTCCAGCTCTTAGCCCATGCACTGCATGAGGTTGAAGGACAAGACAAAGGAATGGTGCTGGCCTCCACTGACATGGAAAAAGATTTTTTGCACAGTATACTGGGGATGTCTACTTGAGGTCCTGAGGGTCATGGTCTTCAGACCCCAATTTCATGGATGGGTACAATCACTGTACATAGACCCTAGTGCCAGAGTGCAGGTGAGACAAAATTGTTCTGAGAAATTGAATCTGGGCTGCAGGACGTTTAAGGGGTGCCCGCTTTCCACCAACCATGTTTGCGCTTGTGATGGAATCTTTGGCGGTCTGGGTGCGCCGGAAGCTACAGGATTGTGGCATACACCTGGGGAACGTGTGGGATGGGGATACTATTTTGCTGTATGCAGATGAGGCCCTCTTTTACTTTTACTCCCCCTGGGTTGCATTGCCAACAATGTTGCGCCTGTTAGACAAGATTGGAGACCTTTCAGGTCTCTGAATCAACTGAGCCAAATCCCTGCTGTTCCCCTTGCGTCATTAGTTGGGATGCCTGCGGAAAGTCTTCCAGATATTGGCCCGCATTGAGAACTAACACATTTCAGATACCTGCGAAATATGGTGGCACACTCTGTGACTCAACAATTATGTCGCAACATGAACAGGGTACTGGATGGAACCATAAAGGCTTCGGTGACATTCTGGAACACACGTCCCCTGTCCTTGATGAGCATGTCAGTGTCAAAGATGGTTTTGTTGTCAGGATGTCTATATGTTTTACAGAACTCGTTATGTTCCCTCCCAGGGAGGGTGTTCCGAAAATTGCACTCAAACCTCACCTCCTTATTGTGGGTGGGCAGACGCAGTAGGATGCCCTTAGCAATGCTAACTAGGCCCTATAAGGAGGGTGGGCTGAACGTACCCCAACTAAACTCCATGCAGCACAATGGATGGGTGTGGGAGACGGTTGGGAAAAGCTAATGGGGGTGCGGGGTTTCCACCAGACAAACCCCATGTAGTGCGACAGACGGCAAGACTATGGCAGTGATTTGTTGTAGCAGTACTAAAACATACTCCATTTCATTGAGACCTCTTGATATGGACACTAATGCCGATAGGACAGATAGGAGAAATGATGGCCAGTATTTCCTTTCAGACTTGGAGAGACGGTGGTTGCAATCAACCCGGGATCTTGTACCCCAGAGAAAGCTTCATTACATTTGAAGAAGCTCATGCAGAATTCAGTCTGGGCCCAGGGCACTTCCTGCAACACAAGGTCTTGGTTGAGGTGGGCAGGCAGATCTGGCCCTCTTACCTCACTGTGCTGGGGACCACCCACACACTGAGGATCCTGCTGTCCTGCGGGACAGGTAGGCATGTGATCAGATTGAGGAATAAATTCATGATGAGTGGTGCAGCTGGAAGGCAACCACAGGCAGATGCAGCCTTGGAATGCTGACCTAGAATCTCCACTGGAGGACAGGGACTGAGCTCAACCCACTGCTCTTTGTTAGGCAATGTTAAAAGGCCGAAGGGTCGCAAAATGTCAAACAAATTTGCCCAGTTAGCATTGGTGCTGACCAGGCATAGAGTAGCCAGCACATGAATGGGTTTATGTTGCTCATATACAAACTGCTCTGTTGTATCTAATAACATTGAAAATAAAGGTTTAAAAAAAAAAGATATATATTCTCTGATACGAAAGCATAGTTCTCTTTGTTCCCTTTCCTTGTGCGTTTTTTTTTTTTTTTTACCCATTGAAGATATATTTTAAATGCTCATCAATTATAACATGTAAGTGACTGATAATTGTACTTTGGACACCCCTGTGATAATTTTGCTTGGGTGCAAACAAATTCAGAAGGCTGTTTACTTTAAAAGCTTGGTATTTTGGGTTTAGTTTGTGTAGAGCCCACACTTGGATCATGCCAGGCCTTCATTGGTGGGTGCCCAATGAGTCACATAGTATACTACACAAACTTGGTTAGAATGAATCTTGGATCCAGAGAGAGGTGACTTGTAGCCAGCACAGGAGCTTTCCCTTCAACTTTGAAGCCATATAGTCCCAATTTGCTGGCTCTTTGTTACATTATCATTGGTAATATATGGGTTGACAGAAGAGGAGCGGAGAAGAATAAACTTACCAAGACAAACTAAGCATAGGTTTAGTTTTACTGACTGTGTCACTCCCACCACCCCTCACTTCAGTGGGGAGAGTCTCTGCTCTCCCTCTAAGGGGGCAGAAGTAATAGCACCCATGCATTAAAATCCATCGGTGCTAGGCACCCCTGTTAACTGAGTAGTGTGTGATAATTATGCCTATATATATATTAACTAGCTGTGTGATAGAATATAGTAAGCTGTTGGATTTGTGTACCTCACACCTCATTTGGTTGAGGTATGAAAAGCAAAATTTGGTGTGATGTACACTGATAAAAAATGTAAGTGTGAGTAAGGAACCTTTTATGGGTTGTCCTGATAAGACCGCTGTAGTTGTCCTGGATTGTCCAGATTGCTTATGGGCATGGTCGTTGCAGTGGTGCCTTCCATGGTGAATCTCTTACATCACTACTACAATGCTTTATGGATCTTAGCCTCGTATATTGACTTTGGGTGCATCCAGGGTTGTTGTGTCAGTTGTTTGTACCTCTCTCATGGTTCCTGAGAAGAGTAATGGGGTTTTTCTGTTTGGCTGTAACGCTAAGGACAATCTATAAATCCGTAGACAGACAAGTCATATGTTTAGGAGGGGTTAAATGATGATGCCTTTAAATTGATTACTTTATATATCCACAAATAACTTGTAGAAGATGCTTTTTGTATCAATTCATATGAGTTCTACCGGATATGAAAAGTTCAAATGTATTTTGATGTACAGAAGCACCATCCTTCATTTTTATAATATTAATCTGCACTTTAGCCACCTATGTACACCCAGATATATTCTGACTACCCTTATGGTCCACCAAAGAGTAGGTGCATTTAAAGTTATTGGGCATGGATGGTTGCGGTTGAAAGGTGGATTTGTAGAGCATAATTTGTCACCTATGAATGTATCTAGGTGCGGTTGGCACCTCCAAGTTTCTTCTTGCCTTGCCGATCTGTTTCAGGAAGCACAGTTACCCCTGGATAGAAACAGAGCTACGCCACACAAAGCTTTATCTCGATTCACAAAGTCTACGAAGATATCAAAGCAAAATAGCAGAAGCATACACATCATTAGTAGCATAGCCTATTGGCCTTATTTAAATACATTTTCCATCAGTCAATCAGTATTTGTAGAGCACAGCACTGTCACCCCTGGAGGAATCCGGGCGATAGTCTGAGACTGCTAAGTCTCAGACGAAAAGGCAGGTCTTGAGTTTTTCTGAAGGCCGCAAAGGAGGGTGCTGTTTGGAGGTGGAGGGACAGATTGTTCCATGCCCTGGTGAATATGTAGGGAAAGGAACATCCAGCACTGTGACAGATGTGGGGTGTGTGCGAGGGCTAGGGAGGTGGAGCGCAGGTGTCTGGAGGGTTGATGGTCCTTGATCCTGTGAGGCTTTGATGGCGTGTGTAAGGATCTTGAACTGGCATCTCTTCTGGATGGAGAGCCAGTGAAGGTTTCTGAGGTGGGGGTGATGTGGGAATCGTTTGGGGAGGTCCAGGTGAGTCTGGCTGCAGCTTTCTGTACGGTCTGGAGTCTCTTGAGGAGTTTGGTGCAGATGCCGAGTAGAGTATGTTGCCATAGTCAGGGCGACTGGTGACAAGGAGGCTTTTGGCCTGCATCCTTTTCAGGGAACCACCACCCATCGCGTGACAGCCTATCTGATGTTGACTGGAATCCATCTGAAGATCGTGTGGAGCATGCAGAGGCTGTGAAAGCAGGAGAAAGTGACGGTGTTGACCTGTCGCTTCATGGTACGTTCGCTATTGAGGATGATGCTGAGGTATGGATGGGATTCCACCGAAGATTAGTATTACCGTCTTGTCAGAGTTGAGTTTGAGGCAATTAGCTCTATCCAGTTGGAGACACTGGTCATGGCATTACGAAAGGTTGTTCTGGTGGTTGGAGTCTTTGGTGAGCGACAGGATGAATTGTGTCGTCTGCATAGGATATGATGTTAAGACGGTGAGATCAGACAATGTCCGGAAAGGGGTCATGTAAGTGTTGAGGAGGGTGGGGCTAAAGGATGATCCTCGGGGTACGCCAGAGATGATGATCTTGAATTCGGAGATGAAGGGAGGTAGTTGAATGTTCTGCGTATGTCCTGTAAGAAAGAAGGTGATCCACTTAGGGGCGTTAACCTGGTGCCGGCATTGTAGTCTGTTGATGAGGTATTGGTGAGATACAGTGTTGAATGATGCTGAGAGGTAGCGGAGGATCATGGCTGCAGTCTCCCCACAGTCGAAGAGGGTCTGTGGCTGCGATCACTGTGATCTCTGTGCTGTGATTGGCATGGAATCCTGACTGGGAGCCATGAATCAAGTTGTTTTTTCTAAGAATTTAGTGAGCTGTTGGTTGATGGCCTTCTTGAGGCCGATTAATGGAGCAGAGAGATTGGTCGATAATTTTTTAGTTCACTGGGACCTGAGGAGGGTTTCTTTAGGGGAGGGGTCTGATCACTGCATGTTTCCATTTGTGAGGGGAGGCTGTCATGGTGAAGGTGGTGTTGAGGATGCTGGTGAGTTCAGTGCTGATTTGATTGGTTCTGAGGTTGAAAGAAATGGTGGGGTCATGGGTTGGTAGGTGCTCCGGAGTGGATGGACGACGTGGTGGCTGTGGTGTTCTGTGTGACGATTGGGGTCCATGTAGTGATCGTTCAGTTGGTGTGCGTTAGTTGGCCAAGAGTGCTGAGGTTAACAAACTGTGGGTTGGGGATCAAAGTTGGTGTAGATGGTGGCTTTCCTGCTGTGGAAACAGTTTGAGAGGGTGTTGCAGAATTCTTGGTAATGGTGAACTGCATTTTCTGTGGCTGCTGGGATGGCGTATTCCTTGACTATTTTTAATAGTTTTTTGTGTGGTTGGCTGCTGTTTCATTGTGGGCTGTGAGGACTGCTCTCTTGGTTTCTTTCATGCGCAGGTGGTAGTTGTGAGGGCTGCTTTGTGGGCTAATCTGTCGGAGGGGTTCCTGGTGGAGTGCCATTGTTTCTCTAGACATTAGCAGTTCTGCTAGGTGGTTCTGAGCTATGAAGTCTACCAGCTTGCTTGTCTAGAGGTTTTGTTGGATCTTACTGGCTTCATTCGGACAATTCTGTGAGCGCATTCAGCAATCCAGGTGGAGAAGGTTTGGACAGCCTGCTCTAGGTCTGATGAGTCTTCAGGTTGGGTGGTGCTGAGGGCCTGAGTCCACTGCATCTGTGTCACCTTGCCCCAACTACCGTTGAGAGGAGCTGT
This sequence comes from Pleurodeles waltl, assembly GCF_031143425.1. Taxonomy (NCBI): domain Eukaryota; kingdom Metazoa; phylum Chordata; class Amphibia; order Caudata; family Salamandridae; genus Pleurodeles; species Pleurodeles waltl. The sequence goes on from NC_090446.1 coordinate 149,077,761, forward strand.
GGTTCTTGGTGGTATGCTGTATGCTGGAGATGGTGACGTGAATGATGGTGTGCTCGTACCAAGTGATTTCTGTGACATGGCTGTATTTGTCTCTGCCACTGGAATGTGAAGATGTGGTTGAGTGTTTGTCCAGCTTTGTGCATGGGGTCGGTGACCAGTTGGGTGAGGCCGATATTGTTCATGTTCTATAGGAGAGTGGAGGATTTGGGGTCATGTGTGGAAATTGTGGTCACCTAGTAGGATGTAGTGATTAGAGTCGATAGCAAGCGGGGCGAGAAGGTAAGGATGGCGCCGAAGGATGAGGTCCTGGTGCTCCATATACGAGGGTGCCTCTTACTGTTGTCTTGGTGTCAGTTTGTAGCTGGAAGTTAAGGTGTTCCATGAGAGGTGTGGAGTCATCATCTGTGGTGATGCATTGGATGGTTACCTTGAAGTTGATGGCAATGTCTCTGCGTTTGTTGGTGCAGTCTCGATGTATCATCTTGTAGCTGTTGGTGATAAAGGTTACGCCAGGGGAGATGGTGGTGATGGTGTCCCAGATGTTCGTGGCGTGTTTGCCGAACGATCGGGCGTTGAGCAGGATGCACTGAAGTGGTTCTGGGTTGTTTGTGGGATTCCGGGCAGGTGTACGCAGGATCCTGTGTGGATTGGCAATCCTGTGTTGCAGGAGAAGCGGCAGTGCAGGCAGGTGTAAGGTCCTTTGGTTGCTCCGGGGAAGGAGGTGCAGCAGTTGCTGTTGCAGTGTCTTGGGCTGAGGGTCAGGAGCTCTTTTATGGTGTAACAGTGGGTCCTCCAGTCATGAGGGCCAGGGTTCCTGGCGCTGATCGAGGTGTGGGCGGGCTCAGACGGGCTTGCCTTTAGCGTGCCAGCAGAGTGGATGCACTGCGGTCTCCATAAGTAGGTCCTGGGGGAGGGAAAGGCGATGGGTGGGAGGAGGAAGGTGGGAAGCGGGTTTGGAGAGCGAGGCAAGCTAAGAGGGAGGAAGGCTAACGGAGGCCAACAGCAAAAGAGATAAAAAGGCAAAACGAGGACAACAGCAAAAGAGACAGAAGGCAAACGGGAGACAACAGCAAAAGAGACAGAAAGGCACACAGGGGCTAAGAGCAAAAGAGACAAAAAGGCAATTGGGACAAAATGGCAAGCAGGGGAAAGCCGCAAAAGAGACAAAAAGGCAATCGGGGACAAAAGGAAAACAGCGACAAAAAGGCAACTAGGATACCACGATAAAGAAAAGAGAGCTGTGCGCGGAAAGCATCATGGCAATATGAACTAGGAATACAAACAAATTACTTTATGCTAAGAAGAAGAAAATATAAAATTGCCACTGAAAGCAGTCACTAAAGTGCATTTTCAGAATGAGGTTGTAGATAAAATATAGTTAACAGGTTGCAATTGATCTCGTAGTTTGAGTGCAGAAATTAATATGTTCTGCCTATAGCTATTCATTTGCCAAACCCAAGTACTGTCCAGATGCATTCACCCTCTCAAATTAGATCAGGATTTTTCTGAATTCAATAGTTCATGCCCTTCCGAGCTCTCATTTCTTTTCTGGGTGTAACCTCTTTTTGCTCAGACGATTAATGCTATATAGATGCTGAACTATGTTCAAATAAATATGTATGTTAGTGTAGGAAAGCATTCATTCTTCGTGTGCACTGTGATTGTACTCTCTCATTGACCTTATTTATCTAAGGGAATCCTGGGTTCTCCTTCGAGAACTGAGAGAAATGCACAAGGTGTTGTCTGAAACAATATACTAGACAATAGTCCTATTACAGAAAAAAACAATGCACATTTTCACACACAGTTTAAGTACATAGACAAAGTTGAAATGTTTTAAGTGTGGATAAAATGTCATAGGAAATTATGGTGGTGTCGTAAAAGACTCCTATTATGGTAACGGGACTGCTAGATTTGGGCAGCAGCACCACCAAGCGAGGGGGATTGAGTCTGGTCCTGCACTGTGTGACAGTTGTCGGACGAACCCCTCCAGCCTGCTAGCAGCACCTCACCAGTACCCAAGAATGAAGATGATTTGTGGTAGCCTTTTGCATGACATCTAGATTTCTAAGGGAAATCGCGGTGGAACAGACCTTGCCTCTTTCTCTCAGTTACTTATGTCTCACACATGCAAAGACAAACAGAAGCAGGACAAGGTTCAATAGGTTTTATTGAATCAACTGCATTCTATGTAAAAAGGCATGCATTTCTATTATTAGGATGATAAAATACAATAAAAACAAAGCAGTTGCAAGGAAAGTGAAAGATAGAAAAAGTCCCACCATATTGTCACAATAATGGTTTCTACAATGCCTACCTGCACTACGAATATTCTATGCAAGAGCAAGGCAATGTCAACCCTAATCTACCTCCCGAAGAAACTCATCCCCCATACCTGTGTTTGCAGGTAAAGAAGAGGTCTGTTGGTCTAATGAGAGTCCTCCCACATGGAGGGGAGAGAAGGTGTCAGGTCTCAGCAGAAACTGCAAGGGCGACATGCAGCAAGAAATGGCTACTGGCTGGTACCCCCTCTATCGCATAGGGGGCAGTGAAGTGTTTTATAATAAAACATCTGGTGTTCTGAGAAACTACCCTGATTTGACAACATGTTTATTTCTGTTTATAACAGTTGGGGACACGATGAAAGCTTTGTGCTGGCAATAACCCATAAACTTAGCACGTTCAGCCTTGTGTGAAGCACAGAGTGAAAATGTCATGCAGACAAATGAATAACAGAATTCTGTGACAAAGAGCAACTGATAAAATAATAAAAACTTCTCCAGTAGTATGAAGTAAAAAAAAAAAAAATAAGAATAAAATGCCATGTACCTCAGTGAAAGGGCACAAGCTGCAAGGCTAAAGCTAAAATAATGTACCTGTGTAATTGCTAAAGTAACCTCACAACAGTGGTGAAATGTCCAGTGTTAATTGTGAAGTCAGAAAAATTCTAAAGAAAAAAGAAAATGTCCTTAGCTTGGCCGTTTGGAGAACAAGGAGTCAACTTGGAAAGTCCTGTAGTATGCCTGGATAAACTGTTTTCCAGTGCATTTCTCCTGTCGCTATAATCACAAGGCTGCTTGGCAGCACAGCAGCACCCCTCTACCGGGTGTTGCATAGCGGTGATCCACACACCTTTTCTGTTGGGCTGACTTAACGTTTGCCTAAATTTTGTGCGCACATCTACCACTGAAATATCGGTGGTACGTACCCTTTATTCTTTAGGAAACATTTCATCTGGGCAAGTTCAAAACCTTGTGTGTGCGTAGATCAATGCTGTATTGGTGATACGCACACCTTCCCTGTCACACTCCTCTTTTATTGTACTACATTTTGTGCATTATCATGTTTTATTTATTTTTAGCCAAGTTTAATTTTATGCATTTTAAGTTACTATTTATTGTGGTGCAATGTGACTTTTATGGCACTGGATGCTGAAATAAAGTTTATGATGATGACTTCCGACGGAGTAGAATCTAAATAGTTTGTCTGAAAGCCATCAAGGAGTTTCCTGTGCTGCAAAACAAAGGTGTCCATTACGATAATCTTTTGGGATGTTGGAGTTTTATGCTTGTTTAATTCCCAACTGCAGTGGTAAGACTTATCACATGAGATCACTCATGAAAACAAATCAGCAGTTGGTATGGGCCGTGAAACAGAATAAAAAATTTGAAACCATTAAGAATGAGGTAGTGAATGCCATTCCATTGCAACCTTTTGATACCCGCTGCCCTTCTGGAGTTGTGACTGATAACAGCCAGCATGGTTTGGGGGAGCAGTTCTTTTGCAAAACGAAGAGGGCAGAGAAGTAGTTCTAGCATTCACTTCTTGGGCTGTCGAGGTGCAGAATCCACTTACTCAGTCACAGAACACGAGGCTCTAGCATGCTGGTGGGGTGTAAACCATTTCAGATTTCATTTGTGGGGAACAGAGTTTATCTAGATGGATCCACAAACTCTTTCTCTGTGTGTTTATCACTCTGGGGGCTAGTAAGGCTACGCCTCGTGAAGTGGCATTACAGAATGCTAGAATTTCCATTTTGTTTGGTGTACATTCCTAGTTTGACCATGTTAGCGCTTAAAAAGGAAGAAACTGAAAAAAGATTGGGGGAAGGTTTGCTGCATCACAAGGTTCAGATTATGAATGAAAATTGGAGGATGAGTGGAAATCAGCAAGACAAAACTATTCAACATGTGGCAGATACACTGAACAAAGGGTGGGCAGATAGAAATGTAGAAGATGTGAATGCATTCAAACATGTTTACCATGAAATAAGTATGAATAACGGTGTGATGAAAGTAATGGATTTAATTGTTCCTCTAACTACGTAGAATAAAGTGTTGATATTGGCACATGAAGGGCATGTAGGAATCAGAGCAATAAAAAGAAGGATAAGGGAGATATTTTGGTGGCCTGGAACACACTGTTGTGTTGGAAAACAAATGTGAGAGTGCACATAGCATGTGCAGTAAGTGATAGGATACAGGTTACCTTTCTCAGCCCTGTGGAGGCTATACTTTTTCTGTAGAAACCTTGGTCCAAATTAGGTTTGGATATCTTAGGACCCTTGTATGTACTGAATGAGTGAAACAGATATGGTCTTGTACTAGTGAACTGTGGAACTAGATGGCTGGAGGTGCAGTATGTAAAAACAGTCACTACCGTAGAAGTGGCAGAGTTTTACAAACAGTCTTCTTGAGAGAGAGTGCCCCAACCGAACTGGTCACTGATAATGGGATGCAATTTATATCAAGAGAATTCCAGAGTTTTTTTTAAAATCACATTGAGGCATAAATCATGTTGCTATCGCCTCCACAGCAATGGCCTTGTCGAGCAAAGTAATAGAGTTATAAAGGATAACATTCAGTTGTCTGTTGTGAATGGTTGTATTGGAAAAAGGACCTCAATATTTGTTGTGGGCTTTATGGTCTACTCCTAATGCCACAAATATGTCACCATTTGCTTTTTTGAAGGGTAGATTAGCCACTACCAAGCTGAATAGGCCTTGGATGAGTAAGTTAAAGGTGTCTGTTGAGAAATTTGAAAGAGTTAAGCAAAGTTGTGAGAAATCACAAAAGAAATATATGTGAGAGAACTACGGAAAGGCATTGGGTGAATTTCAAATTGGGGGACTGGATAAAAGTGAAATTGCCTGGTATTATCTCTAAGGGACAACATAAATGTTCTTTTCCGATGCAAATCATATCTGTTAAAGATAAAATTATTCAACTTGACAATGGGAAATGGTGGAATAAAGAAAACTTGTCCAAGCAATATCAAGTGAGAAGTTTACCCAATATACCTGACAGGCTTTCGCCATCAGATGGGAGGGAGAGGTTGTTGAGATTAGAGGCGGAGAGAAGACCATTTGTGTGGCATAAGAATTAGGTTTTAGAACTGTTCTGCATTAACTAAACTGAAACTATGAACTTTAGTTGTAAAGTTTCTGATAATGTTTTGATTGTGGTGTTATCCAAGAATGTTCATGTTTTGTTGTTATTCTGATTTGCTTTTGGATACTCGTCTACTTAATGTTTTAGATATTCAACTGAATGCGTTTATCTCCTAAGAAGCTGTGATGTATTGGTTATAGTTTTATTTTGAATGTTAATTTTTCCTTTTGTTTTCAGTTTTCTTAGCAGGCAGTAATGTTTGTTTAATGTAAGGGAAGAGATGTGTTGGGTTCTGTGCTCAGAACCTAGAGCATGAGCCACCTTGACAACTTATATCTAAGGTGGAACCAGAAACGCTTAGTTTTCCAAGAACAACAGTTGCTGGCTGCTGCCTTTACTGTTGTCTCATGTAGTAACTTGTCTTCTTAACCCCTTCGCTGCCAGGCCTTTTCCCCCTCCTGTGCCAAGCCTTTTTTTGGCTATTTGGGGCAGTTCGCGCTTAGGCCCTCATAACTTTTTGTTCACATAAGCTACCCACGCCAAATTTGTGTCCTTTTTTTCCAACATCCTAGGGATTCTCGAGGTACCAAGACTTTGTGGGTTCCCCAGAAGGAGGCCAAGAAATTAGCCAAAATACAGTGAAAATTTCGTTTTTTTTTTAACAAAAAAAAGGGGGAAAAGGGGCTGCAGAAGAAGGCTTGTGTTTTTTTCCCTGAAAATGGCATCAACAAAGGGTTTGCAGTGCTAAAATCACCAGCTTCCCAGTTTCAGGAACAGGCAGACTTGAATCAGAAAACCCAATTTTTCAACACAATTGTGGCATTTTACTGGGACATACCCCATTTTTACGATTTTTTGTGCTTTCAGCCTCCTTCCAGTCAGTGACAGAAATGGGCATGAAACCAATGCTGGATCCCAGACAACGCAACATTTCTGAAAAGTAGACAAAATTCTGAATTCAGCAAGGGATAATTTGTGTAGATCCTACAAGGGTTTCCTACAGAAAATAACAACTGAAAAAGACAAATATTGAAATTGAGGTGAAAAAAACATACATTTTTCTCTACGTTTTACTCTGTAACTTTTTCCTGCAATGTCAGATTTTCGAAAGCAATATACTGTTACGTCTGCTGGACTCCTCTGGTTGCGCTATATATAGGGCTTGTAGGTTCATCAAGAACCCTAGGTACCCAGAGCCAATAAATGAGCTGCACCCTGCAGTGCGTTTTTATTCTATACCGGGTATACAGCAATTAATTTGCTGAAATATAAAGAGTGAAAAATAGCTATCAAGAAAACCTTTGTATTTCCAAAAAGGGCATAAGATAAGGTGTTGAGAAGCAGTGGTTATTTGCACATCTCTGAATTCCGGGGTGACCATACTAGCATGTGAATTACAGGGCATTTCTCAAATAGATGTCTTTTTTACACACTCTCTTATATTTGGAAGGAAAAAATTTAGAGAAAGACAAGGGGAAATAACACTTGCTTTACTAATCTATGTTCCCCCAAGTCTCCCGATAAAAATGATACCTCATTTGTGTGGGTAGGCCTAGTGACCGCGACAGGAAATGCCCCAAAACGCAATGTGGACACATCACATTTTTTTAAAGAAAACAGAGGTGTTTTTTGCAAAGTGCCTACCTGTAGATTTTGGCCATTAGCTCAGCCGGCACCTAGGGAAACCTACCAAACCTGTGCATTTTTCAAAACTAGAGACCTAGTGGAATCCAAGATGGGGTGACTTGTGGGGCTCTGACCAGGTTCTTTACCCAGAATCTTTTGCAAACCTCAAAATTTGGCTAAAAAACACATTTTGCTCACATTTCGGTGACAGAAAGTTCTGGGATCTGAGAGGAGCCACAAATTTCCTTCCACCCAGCGTTCCCCCAAGTCTCCCGATAAAAATGATACCTCACTTGTGTGGGTAGGCCTAGCGCCCGCGACAGGAAATGGCCCAAAACACAACATGGACACATCACATTTTTTCATAGAAAACAGTGCCTAGCTGTGGATTTCGGCCTCTAGCTCAGCCGGCCCCAGGGGGGGCAAAAATGGCCTAGAATAAATTGGTCCCTAAATTCTCCCCCCCCCCCCCCCCCTTCCCGGGAGCGACCCTTGCCTATGGGGTTGCTCCCCTTGCCTTGCCTATGGGGTTGCTCCCCCTGCTTGGCTTTGGCCCCCCCCAAAAAATCCCCGGTGCCCAGTGGTTTCCTAAAATCGGCCAATCTGCCCCCAAGGGGGGCAGAAATGGTCTAAATACAATTTGCCCCCCATCGGAGCAACCCTTGCCTAATGGGTCGCTCCCCATCTCTAAAAAAAAAAAAAAAAAGCAAAGAAACAAAAAAAACCACAAAAAACAATTTGCCCTGGCGCCTAGAGGTTTCTGCCCCACCCCCTGGGGCAGATCGGCCAAATAACAATAGGCCGATCTGCCACCGGGGGGGCAGAAATGGCCTAAAATAAATTTGCCCCCCAACCCCTCCCTGGGGAGCGACCCTTGCCTACAAGGTCGCTCCCCTTGCGTGACGACGCAAAAAAAAAGATCCCTGGTGCCTAGTGGTTTCTGCCTTGGGGGCAGATTGACCTAAAATCGGCCAATCTGCCCCCCAAGGGGGCAGAAATGGCCTAAATACAATTTGCCCCTCCAGGGGAGCGACCCTTGCCTAAGGGGACACTCCCCATCTGTAAAACAACAACAAAAATCCCTGGTGTCTAGTGGTTTCTGCCCCCCTTGGGGGCAGATTGGCCTCATAAAAATAGGCCAAGGGCAGAAATGGCCTAAATATAATTTGCCCCCTAGGGGAGTGACCCTTGCCTAAGGGGTCGCTCCCCACCTCAAAAAACAAAAACTAAACAAACAAAAAAAAAAAACATTTATCCCTCTTGCCTAGAGGTTTCTGCCCCACCTGGGGGCAGATCGGCCTAATAGGCCGATCTGCCCCCAGGGGGGGCAGAAAAGGCCTTAAAAAAATGTCCCCCCTGGGAGCGACCCTTGCCCGAGGGGTCGCTCCCTTTTGTCAGTTACATGAATAAAAAAAGACATCCCTGGTGTCTAGTGGGCGTTTTGACAGCCGGATTGCTTTACAATCCGGCTTCCAAAACGCAGAGAGAGACTTCAAAGGGAAGGAAATACATTTCCTTCCCTTTGAAGCCTCTCTGCCTCCTCCCCGTGATCGGAAGAGAAATGCTTTGCATTTCTCTTCCTATCATCGCGCTGGAAGCTGAGCTTCCAGCACGAAGGAGGAGGCATTGTGATTGTCAGCGCGCGCTGACGTCACAGGGACTTAGGGGGGTCGGGGGTGGAAGGGGAAGGGCAAGAGCTTCCCCTTCCATCCCTGACTTGGGGGGGGGGGGGTGGAGGGGAACCCCACAGAGGGAGAGCTAGCGCTCCCTCTGGGCTGGGTGCCCAGGACGTGATGGTTACGTCCTGGGCACAGCAGCACTGTGCCGCAGGACGTAACCATTACGTCCTCGGCACAGAACCGGTTAAATAAACATCCACCACTTACCTTACAGCTTGCCTGACTGCAGGAACGTTTTGAAGCTCTAGTTACTTAATGTGTAATTTAAAAACTACGAGGTAACATAGTTTTGTTTCCAGTTTTGATCTTCACTGCTTCGAAAAAATTACTTAAATGCAGTTGTTGTGATATTACTGAGTGACACAAAACCCTAGATTATAGGTTATTAGGTCTAGCACGCAAGCGCTTTTTGAACTATTGTAAGTATTCTGTGGGCTTTTGACCATGCCCATTTCAACCCATCCCTTTCACTCGTTCATGAGCCTGCCTTTAAAAATCCCTTGATGTCATTGGTAAATGCTTTGTTTGTCCTGCCTTGGGGGTTTTTGTTACCTCCTTGTAGACTGACCCTATTACATGAATTATTTAACGATTGCCAATATACTTCAGCTTTGGCAAACTGTTTGTTTTCTTTTGTCTTTCCCCTTCGTGAACCATGGCGCTCACAGTGCAGGACAGTGCAAACTCCTTCAGTGATATTGAAGCTCTGTTCACACTGTTACCTAATCAGAATAATTTCTTGTGGCTCTCACCTTCACGCTCCATAGCTTCCACAAAAAAACTTGTAATTGATAAATGCATGGTTATCCCGACACATAGGGAGAGCAGATACTACAATATTCACTGCACTCTGGAAAAACTCCCCATAATGCTTTGCAGACCATTACTTTTAGAAAACATTTTTGCTCATAACTCAGCCTATGATGGTCCTAGGACAATGGGAACACCACCAAAACGTTCACAACAACATGCTCTTCGTCTACATCATTTCTGGGTTCCCATACTAGGTTAGTGAGAACCCTAAAATAATAACCCCTCCTCCAATTCAATGTCTGTTTAAGCTCTCATTTGTTTTACAGCTGTGAGTAGTTTGTTTTTAAAGAGCCTTATTTGTAATATCACTGTAGTAGACCTGTTAGCTCAGAAAATGTGTAAGGCACTACACCCTCAAGGTACTAAATATATGGTTTCACCCTATTACTTTCTGCCATTTTCTTTTCATGTGTTTATGCCCTATAGGAGCTAACTATATGGTTACATTACCATGTTTCTCACAAATGCTATTTTCACTGTGGTGTCCTCTAGGGGCTGTTCTAAGCATTACAGTCAACACATCAACGTAGTACAATATTTGCCCCATAATGCTTTGCAGACCATTACTTTTATTAAAAAAAAATATTTGCTAATACATCAGTCTCTAATGGTGCTAGGGCAATGGGGCCACCTTCAAAACACTCACCAAGACGTGCTCTTACTGTGTACATCATCTCTGGGTCCCCACACTATGTTAGTGGGGACCCCAAAATGATAACCTCTTCCACCATTCAATGCCTTTTTAAGCGTGCTAATGGTTGTAACTTTTGTTTTACAGCTGGGAGTAGTTTGTGTTTTAAAGGCCTTATTTGTAATTTCAATGCAGTAGGACTGCTAGCCCTAAAGATGTTTAATGCGCTATGCCCGCTAGGGGCTAAATATATGGTTACACTGTATTGCTTTCTGACATTTTCTTTTCATGTGGTTATGCCCGCTAGGGGCTAACTATATGGTTATATGACCATGTTTCTTACAAATGCTGTTTTTATTGTGGTGTCCTCTAGGGGCTATTCTGAGCATTACAGTCTAATACCAAAAGTTTATTTCTGGTAAAGGTTTTTATTGGGTTTACATGATAATTGTTTGTGTTGTATTAATCTCTCCGTATTGCAATTATGACCATGGTTAACACCCTTTTTATACTATAACTGTTTGAACACTCTTGATATATTTGGAGAATTTAAATTAGGATGCTAAATGGCAACATTTTCATTTTTGGCTGCAGATAGAGGAAGAAGGTAAATGGAAGTGATTTAGTTATATGCACGGCCACTGGAATGACGTGGCCAATTTAAATGGCAAGAAAAGTCCAGTTGTGAATTTACAACACCAATAGCTCTAACTCAAGCAAATGCGAGACCAATTGCATTGCAAATGCTTGTTTTGAGACTGCACTCTAACATATGAAATGAGCTGCAGCATGACTGTGTGGGGCTGGGACATTGCGCAGCTCTACAATATCCAAACAAAAATCTAAACCGAAAAAAAAATAGTTGGCAGAAATAACCCTGAAGGAAAATCATTAGTGACAATGCTTACTACTGAGAAAAGTGAAAGCTTTAAGAAAATATAAACACATTAATCAAAATTATATAAGTAATTAGGAAAAAGTAAAAATAAATAAATAAAGGTTACTTTAAGAGGGAGCTGGTATAGAAACTCACGTGCCGAGAATGAAATGAAATAAAAATTTAAAAAAGCTACATTAACACCCCTACAATTTCTCAAGAAAAAAAGGACGAGTAGTAAAGTACACTGCAGCTTCACTGCAGAGTTAGTTTTATTTGGGGAACAGGAAAAGGGAGAGCAGCATGAGGAAAAAAGTAAGCCAGAAAGGATGGAGAGTAGCACTGTCGAAGAGGGATAGATGTAGGAAAATTTAGTTAAATGAGGATAATCGACGATAAATTTGACTGCAGGTAATGGGAAACAGAGCAATAAAGTTTGGCTAGAAAATAAATGTGATAAATGTGAAGGGAAGAAAGGAGGGAGTCAAAGGGATTCCCCACAACATCCAGAAAGGGACGTGAGGGAAGAACAAGCTAGTTAGTTTCCGAAAAAGGGATGGAAAGGGTAAATAAATTAAGTAGAGAGTAAAGCAGCAAGGTGGTCTGAGAAGAGACACAAAAGGGAGAGGGGACATAGTCTTGACGGTCTCCTTCCAAGTAGGAACTAAAAGCAAAATACTGTAGAGTTTGACAAGCATAGCTGCAGTTGCTGCAGGATAAAGCAGAGGGGTAACAGTGCTGTTTATAGAGAACATTATATAACTTGACGATAACAGTTTCAAGACTAGTCATTCACCAACTCAGTTTAGTCAACTTAGTATACTGTTCATCATGATGTTTTAGACAACAAGGGAACTGCTACTGATTGTGGAGGAATTTGGATAACGTTTAGGCTTTAAAATAAATCCAGTCCAATTAATTGCTTCTCATGCTTTTTGCATGTGTCCTTTATCTGAACCCTTGAAAGATATGTAGATCCTTTGCTTTCATGATTAAATATTTGGAGCTAACCTTTGGATCCCTCCACCCCGCCGCCAATAACAAAAAATAATTTTGTCATACAAAGTGGAATTCTGGAAAGCACACCTCCTTTCTGTCATGGGCCTCATTCATACCAGTGTCCAAGCTTACCTCCATGGATAAAACTGAGAAAGACGTTTCAGTGTGACGTCTGGCTCACATCTACATCTATGACCTGATTAACGCATTTCACTCTGGATTCCGCTCCAAATGCAGAATGGAAACTGCAAGAATATAACTTTTGGACAACATTACCATATTCTGAATTGTGGGGATGCATGCCTTCTTGTGCTGCTTCACTGAGAACCGCATTAAAAACAAATTACCACAACCCTTATTTGATAACATGTATATAGGATAGGGAAGGAAGATGCGTCCTAAATTGGTTCTCATCCTTCCTGACATCACAATACTATTTCTTTAACAAGTACCTTTTTCACTTAATCTGTATTCTGTCTAAACAGCAGGATACCACACGGGCCAATCCTTATCCCTTATTAAATAATCTTGTAAATGGAGAAACTAGGCACTGTACTTAGAGACGGTATAAACATTAATCACTATGCTGATGATATCTAGCTGTATGTCAGGGTATCTTCCACCTCAAATATTGCATGCCTTAAGAAATTTCTTGAAAAATTAATTAACTGGATTACTTGTTTTGTCCTAAAGCTAAGCCCAATTAAAACTGAATACCTTCCTCTCTACTCCAATGTCACTCCTGCTCCAGTGCAATAATGGCTTGGGCAGCTTTCTCAGCACAATATTACCTCCCTTCTGCTTCCCACTGCAAAGTCACTAGGATTTACTATTGATCAAAACCATATCATAATTCAAAACCTCTCCAAACTTACAAAACAGCATCCTATTATCTATATCCACTCAGAAAACTGGTACTCTCAATGCCTCCTGCTGATTTCAGGACTACACTTAAAGCATTAGCGCTTTCCCATCTCAGTACTGGCAATGCAGTGCTTGCCAGACTCCCCAAATTGGTACGGCTTTGCACAGGACTATTCTTTACTCTGCTGCATGACTTGTCGCAGGTCCTACAATACCGGACACAATTATCCCATCGGTTTTGTTTTCAAAGCTGTTTTTGTTACTTTTATAATTCCAAATAGAAACATATAGGGTGAGCATAAATCTGTCACATATCAAAATATAGTTGGATGCATATACAGTTAAATGAGCCGCCACGTCTCTTAATAGGTGTATGGTTCATGAAGAAAATTATGCCCACTATGCCTATGTTAATATGGGTAGTTTTCATATTATGCCTATGTTAACATGAGTAGTTTTCATTTAACTAGAAGACAAATCCAATATATAATAAAGAAAGAGGGAATAAGCAACTGAGCACTACTTAATGATCCTGCAACAGCGTGACATCAATATAAATTAACAACCAGTCTCCTCTAGTTTGTGTATCAAAATGGAAGTACCTCCCAATGATTTGTTGTAGGAAGTTCTCCATTAGTCTCTTATAAGGCAGGGTGTGTGAACTTCCTTAGCAGCAGTCCTTCCGTCACCTCCCGCTCTCTCCCTATTCCGTTCCAACTAAGTCGAGGTGTCTGTATTACCCACTGGAGACCTCTCCCTGGGACTGGGTTCCCAAACGTCTACTTTACACAAGACCCTGGGCACTCTTCTGGGATCTAAACAAATCCTTGGCTGTTTTTTAATGTAGGTGCGAAAGGGGTGACCATATTTTTTTCAGATTTTGAGTCCCTTTCCCTAAATACTGCTGTGAGCTTTTCCATTGCATAGATCGAGACCTTGGACCACTGTATTTGCGACGAAGGTGAGGTTGGTGATCTCCAATGTTTAGTAATAGTCAGTTTAGCAGTCCGGAGCAAATAGTTGTTGGGATTTCCACCCAATCTGGTCAAGGGGTATTTTGCCTCCTCTTAAGTATCACTCAAAACCAATTTCAGTGTTGTTTCTGAGCTCTAGTCCTCCTATCTTCATGAATGAATGATCGCAGATATTCCGAGGAGTGTCCCAGCCAGAGGGGGCTCCAAAAGTAAGGCACACCAGTCGACCATGATACTTTGCTGAGAAGAAAATGTTTTAGGGCTTTATGGAAGAATGGTTCATGAGAGGTTGAGTGGAGAGAGAGATGGGAAGTAGACTCCATTTACCACCAGGACAGCCTCCACATCTTACACAGCCAAACCTTGGGATAGTGACTAGCAGGCAGATGCTGAGTGCAGGGGTCTGGAGGGACGACACTGCTTGGTTTCTTAAATCAAATACTGTGGTCTTCGCTGGTAAAAAGCCAGATGCAGAATGGTAAATGCTTAAAAAAAAATCCTCTTTTTAACTGAGGCCTAGTGCAGGTCCCGCAGATAGTGAGAGAGGTGCGATCTCCACACAATATCTACAGTCAAGCGGGAAGCCACATTTCGATTAAGTTCCTTTTCTGGGAAACCAAGATAAAGGCTGTTAGCACAGTCCAATCTTATGGTGATCGGTACATGGACTACCATTGTGCGTGGCTTCACGTGCTGGAGATTCAAAAATGTTTGAAAGGATTTCAGAAGGGAAAAGGAAATGGCATCAACAGCAGTAGTTTGATGAAAAATGGACATCTTTTAAACTCATTTTAGCCCTCAGTTCCATACTAATGATGCGGTGCTCTGGGGAGGAGCGAGCTTTCCCCATCAGCCACTGCTGAGAGAGGTAGCTTTTAAATTGCTCCACTAGAATAGAGGAAGAAAGGTCGACTATCAGAAGAAACTGGGTGTTGGCAGCATAAGAGACAGTTTGAGGCAAAAATAAAATTAGATGGTACTAATTTGGCAATGGGAGCCGGATAGATGTTAAATAGTGTAGGGTTCAGCAAGGAGACCTCAGTCATCCCAAAAGCAAGCTTCCCTGCAGATGACAGGTAGGGAGCCTCCCAGAGATACCAAACTCGGAGAGAAAAGTAAAGTATTTAGTGAAATATGGTGAGAGACCGCATCAAATGGCACATATAAACCAAATAGTAGGAGATCAGTGCTTTCCCTTATACCCAGTGGTTCCCAAACTGTGCGCCGTTAGAAGTTGCCAGGGGCACCGAGCGCATTTTGGAAACATGATATGAACAATTTTAAAAGATTTATGCGTGCAGTTTATAAATTACCTGCTTATGATGAGTTTAAAGTATTTTGCAGCGGAGTAACTCATTAGCATTTCATGTGGGGGAGTTACATAAGCCCCACCTGTCAACATCTTGCCATCTGCAGCATGGGTTCACCAAGCGTGATTACGTTCTTAAATAAAAGCCTTTGTCATTGCCAGGCGCTCCGCAATTCAGAAGAGAGCACTCGAATATTATTGCTCCAGTGGGATCCTCATTGAAGTGCGCACATCAGACGTGTTCCTTGTCGAATTTACGATAATCAGGTTATTATTAGGATTTTTAATCTAGGGTGAGACCGGAGATGACAGGAAATTCTCCTAACCAGCGCCGATATAGTAATTATAGTACTATTAATAACTAATGTTCTGTTTTTAAAACAGATGGATATTTCCCGGGGCGAGCACTCCAAACCGAGGCCCCTGTGTAGTTGCCAGACAGGAGAAAACTGCTAACAGCTTGATTCAGCACACACACAAGTTGAGTTTGTTTATTTAGATTAGGAGACATGATTATAATTAGGGTTAGCTACATTCTACCAGAAAGGACATATTGTGGCTTTCGTGAGCAGTGAGCTAAACAACCAGGTCTTTCTTTTGTAAAATAAGCTTATTTTAGGAGCCAGAGGTAAACAAGGACAGCACTGGAATAAAGCCAAAACAAATGTCAGCAACATGGGAGGTGATGGGAGAAACGGAATGCTGCAATAAAACGCAGGCGGCTATCAGCCTAAAACACTCACAGTGAAAGGGGAGCACCGAAGAAATGACAAAAATAGTTTGTCACAGATAAGGAAACCAAAGCAGAATAATATAGTAATGGTCACTGCTCTGAAGCAGAAAAAGGAGAAGCAAGAATTTTTAAAGGACACTGCAACCAACAAATGAAATTGCTTTAAGCCATAAAAAGTATACACAAGGTTGAACGCTTACGCTCGACGTAAAGATGGTCAAACCAACTTAATTACAACAGGAATTTAACCGTCAGAGGAAGGTTAGAAACAATAACATCTAATATCTTCCGATTGGTGGGATTGTTCCCTTAAGTGGGACCATGAGGACTCATACATTTTTTTCCCTAATTCCAGCTCACATTTGATCGCATAGGGTGGTTTGAATTCAGTTGGTGGGTTATCTGAAAACTGGTATAACTGTGATTTGCCTTTTCTTGCCTCATGGCCTTTTATAAGCACTTCTGTAGTTATGAGATGTTTTACGGTAGGTGTCCTTTGCAGTGTGGAAGTCGCCCAGTGCATAAGTTATATTACAGGCAAGGCATGACCCCCTTAAAAATTCCAATGTTGAGTAATCTGTTGAGGTCAGGCTTTTGCCATTCTTAAACAGAGTAGCTGTATGGGAGTGAAACCATCTAGAAAAGCCTTCATCCCTTAAACCTGGCAGAAAGTATAGATTATTTAGTATTGGAGACATCAGGTTGGAAAATGTTAACATTAACATTATGATTTTTAAAAAATATTTGTGAATTCAATTAAATATTTCATTTGTATTTGCTAGATGAATAACTTTCTGTATTTTTTTTTTTACAAATTATCAAGCATGCTTAGGGTGGAGGACCATTGCTTCCATTAATGACTCAGTAGAAGTCCCCTGATTCCTATTTAAATTAATTTGGGGTCCCCTGTTCCAGTAACAATTAAGTCGGGCTCACTGAAGTCAAAAGGTTAAGAACCATTGCACTAGGTTCCAGACCCAGTGCAAAGATGGTAAGGGGCAGAAGGCAACCCTAGTGTGTGCCTCTCCTTAAGCAAATCTGATTACTGGTGGTTATTGATCTTGAATTTTGTTGAAGGGGGAAACAAAGTTAGTTCTGATCATTATTTTATTTTATTTTTTAACTCTGGGGCCCATGGAAGTTTTATCCAAAAGTTTAAACATACAACTGCAGTTTAGCCTATTAAACACCTTCTCTGCGTCAAGTGAGAGAAGGACTATTCGAGTATTTGTTTCCAGGGCTATCTAGCAGCTATTGAGTGCCAGACATATAGTATTCCTTGTCTGCCTCCTATGAATTAAATTGTGTGTGTGGGTTGGATATTTAAAGGCCAAATTGTTTCCAAGTGCTTACATACAATTTTCGTGAAAATTTTGCTTCGATGTTCAAGAAGGCTACCAGCTTATATGTTTCATATAATTCCAGATTTTTACTTGCCTTTGGTATTAAAATTGTTTGAATCCATCATGGTTTCAGTTATGACTCCTGAATCCAGAAAGCAATGAAATATTTCAGATAAGGTAGCTACCATAATTTCTCTGAATATTTTGTGAAATGAAACAGTGAACCCATTAGGTCCTGCAGCTTTATTGCCAGGGAGAGACATAGGGCCAGATGTAGGAAGGCTTTTGCGCCTCGCAAACCGCAAAAATCGCTGTTTGCGAGGCGCAAAAGCCACATTGCGATGCCTGTTCCCATTTTGCGAGTCGGTAACCTGGTTACTGACTCGCAAAATGGGAATGTGAGTCGCAAATAGGAAGGGGTGTTCCCCTTCCTATTTGCGAGTCACATCGCGATGCAGAATTGGTTTGTGACCGCGAACGCGGTCTCCAAGCAATTCAAAGTTACCACCAGTGTCACACTGGTGGTAACCCATTCGCAAAAGGGAAGGGGTCACGATGGGACCCCTTCCCCTTTGTGAATGGCCCTGAAAACATTTTTTTAGAGCAGGCAGTGGTCCTATGGACCACTGCCTGCTCTGAAAAAATTCAACTGAAACGTTTAATTTTTTTGTTTGTAATGCAACTTGTTTTCCTTTAAGGAAAACGGGCTGCATTATTGGGGTGAATTATTGAGCCCTTCCAACTGTCTGGAGCAGAACCTGTTATTAGAATATCGTTGAACATTGTAGCGAAGAAGGCCGCCCATTTTGATGCACACTGTTTCAATAGAGCCTATTGGAGGCTATAGGGACCAGGCGCACAGTCTCGGAGCGTTTTTTCTATTACCTTAGATATTTTGAGAGGACTGAATGCGATGGACTCCCCAGGCTCACTGTTATCCTCAATTATCTCCCATTGGGTTATGCTGGTATCTGTCGAGGATGTTTCTTTAAAGTGGTATTTCAAGTATCCCACCCATGCCTCCTCCGTGCCGTTTGCATTGCTCGCAGCTCTGGGACCTTTCTCAGTGTTATTAATCAGGCTCCAGAACCGGCTTGAATTTGCCAATGTTGATGCATAGTGTAGTTTTGCCCATAATGTCTCCTGTTTTGTTCATCTAAAAAAGCAGATGTTCCTCTTTAGCAGTTTCCTTTCTTGCCATAGAGTTTTTAAAACTGATTAATCAGTCGGATGTTTCTGTAATTATCTCGGAAGCCTATTTACTTCCGCTTTCCTCATTCGTATTGCCTGCGGCATGAGTATGACCTTTCTGTGCCCCAGGTATGCCCCCCCCCTGTCCTGCCCCTCTCTGAGGATTGCTTTAAGAGTCTTTCAATGAATGACTCACATATGACAACTACCCTAGTGGATCATTAGCCATCTTTTCCAGTTTCCCTGCAGCATCCTCTGCTTGGGCTGTGATCGTAAACAAATTCCATTTTAATCGTTTTAGATTTTCAGAACAAAGTTCCCCATTGAGGAGGTTTGCTTCTCCCTGGATAAGGCACCTAGCTCCAAATCGTGATTATTTGTGGATTGTGATCGCTTTCTGTATGATCTTGAATTCTAAAGTCTCACACAAATTTGAATAGGGTGGCATTTAGCAGGGTATAATCTAGCCCTTTCTGTGGCTTTTGTCCAGGCCGGGGTATGTCAGACGGTAGCTGCCCATTTAGTGCAAAGAGGCCTGCTAGCTCACAGCTCCTAATTAACTTAGTACCAACTTTGTCCTGCTTTCTCCGTAGTGGTAGTTTTTGAATGGGCAATGGAACTGCTAGTTGTACATGGTCCTCGCTTGGTTCATGAAATAGGTTAAGATTGAAATCTCTGGACACTATCCAATAGGCCGAATTGTATGTATTTCTTATATGAAGAAGATGTTTTAACAGAATCTTAGCTTCCAGATTTTTCTTTTTGGGGTTAATGTACACATGGATCAGGGGGTCCTGTATGTTTTTTGCCCAATTGTCCAAACAAACTCGCTAAAAGGGCTGATCTCCCGTCTGACCTCCGGACGGGTTTGCCTCAAGCTTAGAGTGGATATAAATTGACAGACCACCTTTTGCTTTTCCAAACGTGTTGTGTTTAATCGCAGGTATATTATACTCTTTGTAACCAATTAAGGGAAGATTCGTAAGTGCCTGTGTTTCTTACAGCATTATGAAAGCGAAGGAGCCAAGGAATTTGATGACCTCTGCATCTTCCATTTTCGATTGCAGCCCCCCTATATTCCATGAGCAGATGCTTAATGATCCTTGTGTCAAAGATGTTTTCTGGGTTGTCATTCAGGCTTTTTGTGGTAATGTGGGGGCTAGCACTGTTGGGAGCCATGACCAATTGTCTTGTGGATGGCCACCTCGCGGGGTTGTCCTGCTGTTACTCTTCTCCAGCACTCCTATTACCTTATTTCTATCTGTAACTCTAGTGGCGCTGCCGCTCCTTGTCCTGTTGAATCTTTGCCAAGTTCTCCAGACTGTGGATTCCCAGATACTCCTCGTAGGACGGACCAGGTGGCTACTTTTTTCCTGTTTGTATAGCTTCTCTGTGCTAATGGGCATGGGTATCTTTCTCCTAGGTAGAGGCATTCCTCAATTCCCCAGTCTTTCAGGATGCTTTTTCTTTTCTATGATTTGCAATAGTAATTCCAGAAAAGCAAATATCACCACCGTGGGGTCCGTGTACTGGCTACCCTGTGCTTGAATACATTTTATGGCGGTGATGTCATCGTAACTCACTACTGCCAGATCTGGCAGGGCTTTTATTAATTTGAGAATAGTAGAGCGGTTAAGCACATCTTGTGGACCTCTAGATTTATACTTTGGAATCCATAGCAGCTGCAAGCCGCGGTCAGGCGTGGCCTGGTTTGAACTGTCTGCCAGATTTGACTGTGCTGTTGTGATCTCCGCCAAATCTGCGCTTAGTTGATGGTTCCATATTATTGCATTGGCCACCTCTACTATGGTTTTTACCTCTGCAGGGTGGGCCTTAGCTTAACCTGGAAGGATGCTTGGGGCCGCAATGCGATGGTTGCTTGTCGGTCCTGGGGCGGCCAGGCCCTACCCAACAGCTCTGGCCCTTCCACTGCCAGGTCCTGGGGCAAAGGCCCCTCTTGCTCTGATGTACAAGGCTGCACTGTCGGCAGAGGGTTTATTGTCCCACATCCTCCCACTGCAGTAAGTGAGGTAGGGTTTCCATGTCCGCTACGGATGCCATCTGAGTGTTCTTTCTGCCCTTCCTTGCTCGCTTCCTCTCTCTTTTAGTCAATCGGTGGCTTGACTGCCTTTCCGAAGTTCTAGGCTCTGTTATTTGGGGAGAATGGTCCAGAGCACTTCCTTGAGTGGCTGGAAGTATTTTCCTAGTTGAATTCCCCTCCAGGTTGAATGGCCTTGAAGCTAGGCGGTCTTGCGGGCTATTCCGATTCTCCTCTGAGGGTGTTGAGGCTTTGGGGGCTGAGAGCAACCCCAGTGGCAGAAGGGACACCATGTCCTTGCTCTCTTCTTTACTTGAGCGGCGAATCTCCTTCAAGATGTCTTTGAAGATTACTGGCAGTTGACACATCCCATCTGCTACCTCCTTACAAGAGCAAATGGTGAAGTCCTTAAGTTGTTTTTATTGTATTCTTGTTATAAATGAGTTTAGTTCTCGTAGTTTGCCATCGATTCCTGTGACGAAAACTGCCAGAGTGTTTAACAGATCTACTTGAATGTCCATTTTGTGAGACTGGAACTGAAGGGCTGTTACTGTTGTCTGCATCGAATTCAAGATTGCCGCCCATATGTCTGTTACTGGCGTCAGGGTGGCAGCGGGCATGTTTGAGTCAATTCTTTGGGATGCCCTAGAGGCTTGGGTAATCTGGGTGAGTCCCCATATATCCCCACCTTCTTCCGGTGTCCTTAACTCTGTATCCTCTTGATCTGAGTTTTTTGGGCCGAAAAGTAGTCTGTTATTTTATGGGTTTTAGCTGGTGCTGAGGCAGCTGAGAAGGCCAACCCCCCTCCCACCCCCCCCCCCCCCCCCCCCCCCCCAGCCTGAAGGTTAATGACCTCATTATGTGGATTAGCTATAGCCTCTTTGATTGCAAGGTCCTGTAATGACGAGTGCCCCATAGGCGAAGAGGAGGGGCTCTGAGGGCTTGTACAGGGGGCCCTGGATGATCTCGTAAGATAGACTCTACTGTTTACTCCTGCTGTTCTTTTTGTTTGAGTTACGGTGGCCAATGATTACTCCTTTCTCTTGCTTGTAAGTGAAGACCTGCCTCGTATTTTCCTGATCTCATCTCTGCTGTCCGTAGTTAGGGCAGATATGGGCAGTATGGCGGAGTTGCTAGATTGCTAGGCGGCTGGTGTGACCTAGCAGGATCTAGACTGGGCTTGGCAGGTTATTGGTTGTATGCTGGTTATATACTTATATACATTTATGCCTGCTTGCTTGCTGGAGTACTTGCTTGCTTGCTTGCTCTTTAAGGTCTTTCCAACTGAGGGGGGGGGGGGACCCTCCAACCAACCCCACAAGCCGCACATAACCTAGCCAGGCCGCTTACGCAGGGAGGCGGGGCACACACACTGCAGTGGTGACTAGACCCACTGCGCTTGCCACACACAGTCTCTCAGCTCCCAACTCCCTCACCGTACACTCCTGAGCTCCAGGTCCGATTGTTGTCCGTTGTCTGTAGTACTTATCCAGGGTCCAGGGCCGGGGGCCAGGGTCCAGGTTCCAGCGTCCAGGTTCCAGCGTCCTTCCCTCCTATGGGTCTCCGCTGCATCCTCTGCACCCTCCAGGCTGGTCCAGGCAACAGGTGGTAAGCAGGTAGTCCGGTATGGGAGGCCAGTGTGGGAGGAAACACCAAGCCCTCTGCCCCTCACTGTATGCGCCGTCTCGTCGTCAGTGGGTGCAAGGTTTGCGGTGAGAGCACATGGCGGATGGTGGCAGAAGTGGGCCTCACGCAGGCCTCACAGAAACTGCGCAGGTCGGACGGCCCCCCGCAACAGCTGCGGCCGGAGACACCGGGTCAATGGCTGGATGGGAGCTGAGGAGAAGCTTGGTTCGGGGCTCTGGGCTCAGGGAACGGGGGGAGAGAAGGTGGCAGCTCTCCACCCCCCCCCCCCCACCCCCCCACCCCCCTCCAGTAGCACCAAATGCACGCGGCTCCCGACCAGCGACAACCAGCAACAACCAGCAGCACGGCACGGCTCCCGCTGCTCCTCCACACTTGGCACCGCCTTTCTGCATCTCTGCCACGGTGCACATGTGAAGAATCCACACACCTCTGCGTACTTCCACTTTTTAGTAATAAGTAGATAAGAATTTCCTTAGGAAGAGCATTTTTGTATCACTATTAACTTTGGCACCATTTGACAAATCTTCACAAAACTTTCTGAAAGATGTTCTTCCACATCAGTTCCTTCCTGGAAATTTTGAGGTGATCAGTCTAGCGGGGACCGAGAAAAAGGGGGTGCCCCATAACATTATTTTGCCATGTTAAATCCAACAGGAAATTTTGGGAAGTGATGAAGATAAAACATCTGAAGGGCATTACACCAAATGTGGTAGAAAGTTAGGACTTTATTCAGAAAGGGTGCTTTTTGTTATTTGGTGTAAAACTGTGTAGTCGTTCTTGAGAAATTTGCATTTAAAGAGGTGTTTGGGATGGTCATGAAGGGATTAAAGAAATAGGTGTATCTGTACTGTTGATCCTGCAGGAATCTCGCAGTAGCGTAACTTAAAGAAAAAGCTGTTTTGATTGGCCAAGAAAGCTTTTGTCCAGGTAGGACAATTTGGTTCCATTGGACTGAGTTAAATGATGGTTCGGCCGCAACATAAAGAAAATGTTGTAGTTGCCGTTACAAGACACCAGGACTTTGTCCCGATAACCTGAAATTGGGTTAAAAAAAATATATATATGTGGATAAGTGGGCAGGGTAGGGTGTACCCTGGCATTCCTAAAGGTGGACCTAAAGGGACCAACTCCGGGCGAAAAAAAGTTTTAAAAAAACAACAACAAAAAACCAACAGTAAGAGAGTGTACAATGACTTCAACATAATGATAATGACTGAGATTAATACCCAGTGGGTTAGGGGAAGTATTTTCTTTAGTATATGGGCCTAGATAATAATATTCATATGTGTAGAAAATGAGTCTTTACTTGCTTGGCGAGGTGACTACGTCAGCCAGTACTCAACTCAGAACCTGCAAAGAGAAAATTGGCCATATACAGAGTGGTTCAAAGGCCATGTCCTCAGTGGGGCTCGCACATTCAACTTGTATCCCTCAGATCAGATTCCACCAAGCATCTAAGTCCTCTACAGATCTGTCCATACTACTTAACCCTTAACCTAGTAGAGTCCATGAGGTTTGGGGGTGCATGATGAAAGGATACACAGCTGGTCCTTATCTGACAGCGCTTTTGGTTTCTCCTCTTGTGATTTAAGCTTTATTGCTTCCAAGTGTGCAGAATCGGCAATTGCCTAGATTTGTCCCTTGTCGGAGAAGGAACTTCTAACCTCTCAGATTCTGCACTTCTCTTGTAATGTAAAATACTTTCTGTTTCTTCTGGGGTATAAGCCGCTTGACATTTGTTTTTGAAGAAGAACAAGCGCGTACGAGAAAATCCCCATCAGAATGGGATTTTTTTCTCTTGCTTATATTCTGTCAAAACTTTGAACTCCTTATGTTTGGTTAGTGTTTATGCCAAAATGTCTCGAATTATTAACAACTTGTCCCTCTCATGTTGAACTGTCCCTTGGGTTTGTGAGGCTTGAAAGATGTTCTCTTTTTGTCTACAGAAATGGGCTATCTTCCAGACATCTGGAGTTAGTTCACCCTGAGTGTATAGTCTAACATGATGCCTTGTTGTCAAAGGCAGCAATCATTTTTTAAATAGTTCCTGCACATAGATGGGGAGTTCAGAGTCTGGATGGTTGTATTTATTCCTTTTATGCACAGATTATGGAAACTGGTGTTCCCCATAGTTGATTTTTCTACTCCGAGATGGATGGCATCCTTCCAAGGCTGTGACTCTTTCAGAGACTCTTGTTCATGGTCCCATTCAAATGCTGAGTCTTTGAGTTGTTCCACGTGTACTTCCAACTATTGAAGGGGATAATCCGGGTCACTGATAGATTTGTTGATATCCTGGAGCAACAAGGACATTTCTTTACGAAATTCTTGCATTAGGCTGTGGAAGTCTGTAGAAAAATGCCACTGTTGGCATGGTCACCTTCCACTTTTTGCCTAGTGTTGATGCCAGCTTTGATTGGAAGTGTGCTGGGACCCTGCTCACCAGGCCACAGCACCAGTGTTCTTTCCCTAAAACTGTACCTTTGTTTCCACAATTGGCACAGCCCTGGCACACAGTGAAGTCCCTTGTAAAAGGTACCCCAGGTACCAAGGGTCCTGTGGCCAGTGAAAGGTCGCTAAGAGCTGCAGCATGTATTATGCCACCCTCAGGGACCCCCCACTCAGTACATGCACACTGCTTGGGAGCTTGTGTGTATTAAGTGAGGAGAAAAGGCAAAGTCAACAAGGCACTCCCCTCGGAGTGCCATGCCCACAAACCACTGCCTGTGGCATAGGTAAGTCACTCCTCTAGCAGGCCTTACAGCTCTGAGGCAGGGTGCACTATACCACAGGTGAGGACATAGCTGCATGAGCAATGCCCCTACAGTGTCGAAGTCAATTCTTAGACATTGTAAGTGTAGGGTAGCCATGCTGAGTATATGGTCTGGGAGTCTATCATTATGAACTCCACAGCACCATAATGGCTACACTAAATAGTGGTAAGTTTGGTATCAAACTTCTCAGCACAATAAACTCACACTGATGCCAGTGTGGGATTTATTGAAAAATGCACACACAGGGTATCTTAGAGATGCCCCCTGTATGTTAGCCCAACTGCTAGTGCAAGGCTGACCGGTCTGTGCCAGCCTGCCACTTCCAGACAAGTTTCTGACCACATGGGGTGAGTGCCTTTGTGCACTCTGTGATCAGAAACAAAGCCTGTCCTCTGTGGAGGAGCTCCACACATCCCCCTGCAGGAACTGTAACACCAGGTGGTGAGCCTCAAAGGCTCAAGCCTGGTTTTACAATGCCCCAGGGCACTCCAGCTAACAGAGATGCCCGCCCCCAGACGAGCTCCCACTTTTGGCAGCAAGTCCGGAGGGATAATGAGAAATAACAAGGAGGAATCGCCCCCTCAGCCAGGTCCACCCCTAAGGTGACCAGAGCTGAAGTGACCCCCTCCTTGAGAAATCCTCCATCTTGCTTTGGAAGATTAGGACCAATAGGGATAGGGATGTGCCCCCCTCCCCAGAGGGAGTGGACACAAGGAGTGTGTAGCCACCCTCAGAGACAGTAGCCATTGGCTACTGCCCTCTGACCCTAACACACCCTAAATTTAGTATTTCGGGGCGACCCTGAACCCAGCTCATTAGATTCCTGATGACCTAAAGTAAGAAGAAGGACTGCTGAGCTGAAAACCCTGCAGAGAAGAGAAGAGAAGGAGACACCAACTGACTCCGCCGCAGCCCTACCGTCCCGTCTCCTGCTCAAAAAGCTGCAAGAAAAGAAGCAACGCGTCCTGCAGGACCAGCGACCCCTGAAAAGCGTCCAGCGGACTGCCTGCATCACCGAGGACCAAGAAACTCCCATGGACAGCAGACCTGCACAGAGAAAAGACCAAGAAACAAACTTTAAAGAGACTCTCACCTCACTCCAGACCAACTACTCTGCACCCAACGAACCCGGCCTGTGTCCAGAGAAAAAAACTATCCAGAGAGGACCCCCAGATGTTTCCTCCCTGGGCTGACCACTCTGCACCCCCACGACGATGCCTGCAGGGTGAATCCCGAGAATCCCCCTGACCGCGACTGCCCGGGACGAAGATATCCAACGCCTGGAAAAGCACTGCGCCCGCAGCCCCCAGGCCTGGGAGAAAACGACCACAGGTGCAGAAACAACCAGCAAGCAGCCCTCACCCTTGCCCAGTAGGTGGCTTGCCCGAGAGGCCCCCCTGTACCCTGCCTGCAGCGCCTAAGTGACCTCCGGGCCGCTCCATAGAGTTCTATTGAGAAACTGACGCCCTGTTTGCACACTGCACACTGCACCCGGCCCCGGCCGCCCTGTGCCGCTGAGGGTGTACTTTTTCTGCCTACTTGGGGCCCCTCCTACAATCCCCCCCCCTTTTCCTGGTCTGCCCTCTGACAATGCAGGTATTTACCTGCAAGCAGACTGGAACTGGAGTACACCCTATATCCACAGGTGCCCACGTTATTTTGGCTCCTGTTTGACTTCTGCACTTGACCGGCCCTGTGTTGCTGTTGCTGGGTGTTTGGGGTTACCTTGCCTCCCCCCCTCATGGTAGGCTACCTATGCCCCAGTGACTGAACCCGTAAATGTGGTACTTTACTTACCTCCCCCAGGAACTGTTAAAAATTGCAGTGCCCACTTTTAAAATAGCTTTTTGTCATTTTAAAGAAAACTGTACAATATTTATTCTGTTCAAAGTCCTAAGTATTACTATGCAAAGTACCTTCCATTTGATGTACTTACCTTGTGGTTCTAAAAATAAATTAACAAAATATTTTTTCTATATAAAAACCTATTGGCCTGCAGTTAAGTCATTGAGTGTGTGTTTTCACTTATTGCTTGTGTGTGTACAACAAACGCTTAACACTACCCTCTGATAAAGCTAACTGCTCAACCACACTACTACAAATAGAGCATTAGTAATATCTATTATTGCCTCTGTCAAGCCTCTTGGGTAACCCCTGGACTCTGTGCACACTATATCTCATTTTGATATAGAATATACAGAGCCAGCTTCCTACAGAGTCGCTCTTTGCGACCGGTGCGGCCATCTCTTGTGTTGCTATCGTCCCTTGTTTGTGGGCTACAAAGGCCTCATTGATGGAAGCCTTGATTTGGGTATTAATGAGGCCATTACTCATATGAACACAAGGGTTTGTGGCTTTGTGCAAATTGTAATAACCTGGAAATCTGTAATCTCTGACCCCGATCACAATGTTGAGCGCCTCTGAGAGCAGCTAGATTCTGCCCCCCCCCCCTCCAATCCTCCTTGTTTAAGTGTTCTAACATGCACAGGAAACCCCCAAGCCCCATTTCAGTGCAGTTGTTAGCTGAAATTTTCCCTGTCTCAATGTGTAGTGTGACAGCAAATTATTGAAGGGGGCTACACCTTTGTGTCTGTGTTCCAGCCGTTCTGCATCTGATCCCAGGTTCAATGGACGATCTGCCACTGGTGCACTAAGTTGTCTTTTATGTCATCTGCTGCAAGCGTAATTGCTCCTTCTTCAAGGCTGGTGCCATGTTACCAAAATAAGGAGGTAGGTCCCTTTGGCTATTCCAATAGTCTTGGCTGCTCTCCCAGTTTCTGATGATTTCTGTGGGGTGCGCCGCCTCTCATCTCATCTTCTCTGGCGTGGGGGCCGCTATAAGTCCGGGTAATCACTGCACCCTCCAGAGGCTCCCAACTGTTCCCACAAGGGGTGTGTGTACCAGTTGCCGCAGTCAGCAATCTCCTGCCAGCAGGTCCTCAATCTGCACCCCCCAGCCCATGAAGTCTGGGTCCCTTTCTTCTGAATCTAATGCCTCCTTTAGCCATGCTAGCCATCGCCAACAGCCATCTTGTTTTCTTTGTTGGACGCTGTGCCAAAACTGTTTTTCTCTGACCTTTAATAATCGGACATTCTTCTGAGTGGGGAGGACATCACTAGACCCTGTGCACTCACAGCTCACCCCACGCTCTTTGACTTGGGTCTAAAGAGCACTTCAAGGAGGATTATTTCTTCAGTTGTCTAGCCTGGTGGACAGAACTCAGTAAAACTCACCTAAAAATGATCCTATCTAAAAAAAAAAAAATCCTACATTTTCACTGGCCCTTCTATGATGCAAGAGTTAATTTTAAATTATCCTGCACCTCTTCCACGTTATTACAGGTGGGCTGATATCTAAAAGAGTACAAGAATGTTATCAGGCCAAGTCCTAGAAATTCCAAAAACTAGAAAACCAAAACCCTCACCCAGGCCTTCTCTTACACAGGCCTGAAAATCTGGAACCACCTAGCTACAGAAAACACTAAATTGAACACTAACCTATAATTAAAGTCTAGTTTGCTCCATGTACTATTTTTTTTTTTTTTACTTTACAACCTTTCTCTGGGTTAATGTTGACACATCCTACTACCTGTGTTTTGCTTCTCCGACCGTGTGGCTAGATAAACGCTATGTAAATACCATTAATAACTATCTAACTAAAATAAATGAAACAGATTAGCGTTATCAAAATTACAATCTGCCTGTTCATTTATTTATCGGAGACATCTATATCTGAATCTTTAACTCCTGGTTCGTGATGCTCTAGACCACTGTCATGGAGCTAATATATGGTTTGTGGTATCAAATTGAACAGTCTTCACTCTGAAGGAACCAATGGTAGTACCCTGTTTCAAAGTATATTACTGTACAGCCCAGTTTCAACTGAGGTTTTGTGGTTTAGCACTGAACCTACTATATTTGGATTGCTTAGCATGTACTATAGCCTTCTCTCTTCATCTGTTTTTTTTTGTCCATTACCTAGTCACTGACTGCCATAAATTACAACTTAGAAATTTGAATATGGCCAATGGCCCAAAGGTTTTTTTTTCCCCCCTTTACTGACAGAACCTAGCACACAAGGTCATTCCAGACCCTTGAAGATGTGGGAGGTGGTGGGAGAAACTGTTCTACTGGCCATCCACTCAATATACATGTGTGCTTCTGATGGTTTTTGAGAACTACAACAGTTAAGTTATAATGTATCACTTAATTGTCACCTCTCAATTAATAAGTTACATCTTTGTCTTTGCGCGGCTCAGGCTGGATCCACAATTGCAGAGGCTGCATTGAGAAGTTTGCTTCTGTTTCTGCTTGTAGATACTTCAGTCTTATTTACCAAGGAAATCAAAAAAACTTGGGGGATTGTGCTCTATGTGGAATGTATGTAGGCTATAATTTGTGAGTTTTCTAAAGTGGTATGTGTTTCTTTTTAGTTGACCACTTCAAGTGTTCATTAGAAAGACTTAGATTGAGTAAAGATTATCAAAGTCCGAGGGGTGAGGTAGAGCAAATCTCATCTGTAGTTCTTGCGTCCTCCCCACCATCTCTGCCTTGTCTACTCATAGGTGACTGACAGTCTCTAATGAGGTTATTGGGCACCATTCTGTAGTAATTAGGGGAGTGTAAAATTTGCGTAATTTACTTTCATGTCATAACACAAAATTACGTGATATGCAAATTCATGACTTGGCGCTATCTTTTAGCACAGAATATCTCCTTGCATCAGTTTGTGACACAAAGATGCGTTTCACTCTAAAACAATAACGCAAAAAGCAGAGTAGGCCGGAACAGCAGCCACTGGCGTCGGGGTAGTGTGTGTTGTTCCCGTCCTATCATTTTCCCATGAGCTGCAGTAGCTGAAGTAATAGCATCGTTTGTGGAGTTCTGAGTATCAAGCCTAAGGCATACTTCCCACAATTCTGCAGATTATGTTGGCGTAATTTACATTTTGTTTTGGTCTAATTGTAATGCCACGTTTTCATAATAACATTTATACGTTGCATATTTTGAATCCTACACTTATGTGGTGAATATTTCTTAGAATCAGACTGCAACAGATTGATGACACGTAGCGAAAAATCTATCGCGCACATTATTCGTTTCTCGTCCAAGGAGTGGCAGAAGAGTCCTGATGCAAGCTGTTCCTTCTTCTGAGCAGGCTCCAGCAGGAAGAGTAAAATCCGTTCAGCTGATACCACGCGGTACAGGCAGGTAACTAAGAAGAAAATGTATGTTACCAGAGGTTGAAGGTCAAGAAAAGGTGGACCAGTGTTTGCTATACTTATTACTGATGGCCCAGGGGCACTTTTTGACAACCTATTTGTACCACTTGAAATTATTCTATTCCTTCACCCGCCTGGAGTGTTTTTGTGTTTTTTTTCTGTCATACATACACAATTTATAGTGGCAGCAGAACTGGAACAACTCCATCGGGAAGGTAGTTATGTCGACTTGCAGTTGCTGGCTTCAAATTTTGACTGAAAAGATATTACCGCAAGACCTACCCTGGTGAAATGAAATGTATTTGCCTTTTTTTTACCCTATATGAATTCACATACTCTCATTTCAGTGCCTGTACGTGGAAAACGGACTGCAATTCTATAACATTCCAATCTTGCATACCAGGTGTATGCCGATTACACACAATTGTACCTTAAAATCTCCTCCCTAGAGGGTATTTGTGTTTTGGTGGACTACATGTCACACATGAGTTGTCAAGGCCACTCCCTGCAGTCGGTCCTAGCTCTCACCTCAACTGCCAAGAGCCGTGACGGGACACTGGAATGGAGACAATATTAAAGTTCTAGTGTTCTATTAAATAATTTAACTTCAGGACATAATGACCATGGCTCAAAACTGGTTTAGCAAAAAGCACCTCTAGCTGAACGCTATAAAGACAGAATTCCTGCTCTCCTCACTGCGTCAGCTCCCCTCCAATACATGACTGGCAGAACCACTTGGACGCATAGAAATGCAAGCTGGTAGTCATCAACTCCTCTAAATCCTTAGAGATCACTCCAAACAAAAAACCTGAACATGCAGGCCCACATCAGCGCAGATGAAATGCTCACTGTAAGGAAATGCCTCCTTGGCATGGTTACCCCATGACATTTTGCCTTTTGCTGATGCTAGTTATGATTGAAAGTGTGCTGGGACCCTGCTAACCAGGCCCCAGAACCAGTGTTCTTTCCCTAAACTATACCTCTGTTTCCAAAATTGGCACAGCCCCGGCACCCAAAAAGGTCCCTTGTAAATGGTACCCCTGGTACCAAGGGCCCTGATGCCAGGGAAGGTCTGTAAGGGCTGCAGCATGTCTTATGCCACCCTGGGACCCCTCACCCAGCACATGCACATTGCTTCACAGTGTGCTGGTGGGGAGAAAATGACTAAGTTGACATGGCACTCCCCTCAGAGTGCCATTGCAACCTCACAATGGCTATGGCATAGGTAAGTCACCCCTCTAGCAGGCCTTACAGCCCTAAGGCAGGGTGCACTATTCCACAGGTGAGGGCATATGTGCATGAGCACTATGCCCCTACAGTGTCTAAGCAAAACCTTAGACGTTGTTAGTGCAGGGTAGCCATGAAGAGTACATGGTCTGGGAGTTTGTCAAATACGAACTCCACAGTTCCGTAATGGCTACACTGAAATCTGGGAAGTTTGGTATCAAACTTCTCAGTACAATAAATGCACACTGATGCCAGTGTGTGATTTATTGTAAAATGTACCCAGAGGGCATCTTAGAGATGCCCCCTGAATACCAGTCCGAATCCTAGTGCTAGGCTGACCAGTTTCTGCCAGCCTGCCACAACCAGACAAGTTGCTGGCCACATGGGGAGAGTGATTTTGTCACACTGTGGCCAGGAACAAAGCCTGTACTGGGTGGAGGTGCTTGTCACCTCCCCCGGCAGGAACTGTAACACCTGGCGGTGAGCCTCAAAGGCTCATGTCTTTTGTTACAGCACCCCAGGGCATCCCAGCTAGTTGAGATGCCCGCCCCTCCGGCCACTGCCCCCACTTTTGGCGGCAAGGCTGGAGGAGATAATGAGAAAAACAAGGAGGACAGCCCCTAAGGTGTACTGAGCTGAGGTGACCCATGCCTTTAGAAATCCTCCATCTTGAGATTGGAGGATTCCCCCAATAGGATTAGGGATGTGCCCCCCTCCCCTCAGGGAGGAGGCACAAATAGGGTGTAGCCACAATCCAGGAAAATAGCCATTGGCTACTGCCCTCCTGACCTAAACACACCCCTAAAACTAGTATTTAGGGGCACCCCAGAACCCAGGACATCAGATTCCTGCAACCTGAAGCAAGAAGAAGGACTGCTGACCTGAAAGCCCTGCAGAGACGATGGAGACAACTGCTTTGGCCCCAGCCCTATTGGCCTGTCTCCTGGCTCGAAGAAAACTGCAACAGCGACACATCTGACAGGGACCAGCGACCTCTGAAGCCTCAGAGGACTGCCCTGAAATCCGAAGGACCAAGAAACTCCCGAGAACAGCGGCACTGTTCACCTACCGCAACATTTTTGTAATTTTCTAACAACTTTCAAAGAACTCACTCTCCCCGCTGGAAGCGTGAGAGTTCACCCTCTGCACCCGACGCCCCGGCTTGAGAACCAACACTACAGGGAGGAGTCCCAGGTGACTGCGACCTTGTGAGTTACCTGAGACAACCCCCCTGGACCCCTACAGCGACGCATGCAGAGAGAATCCAGAGGCTCCCCCTGACCGCGACTGCCTGTAACAAGGAACCCAACGCCTGGACCAAGCACTGCACCCGCAGCCCCCAGGACCAGAAGGAACCGAACTTCAGTGCAGAAGTGACCACCAGGCAACCCTCTGCCTAGCCCAGTTGGTGGCTGGCCCGAGAAGCCCCCCTGTGCCCTGCCTGCACCGCTAGAGTGACCCCCGGGTCCCTCCATTGATTCTAATACAAAACCCGACGCCTGCTTTGCACACTGCACCTGGCCGCCTCTGTGCCGCTGAGGGTGTGTTTTGTGTGCCTACTTGTGTCCCTCCCCAGTGCTCTACAAAACCCCCCTGGTCTGCCCTCCGAAGATGCAGGTACTTACCTGCTGGCAGAGTGGAACCGGAGCACCCCTGTTCTTTATAGGCGCCTATGTGTTTTGGGCTCCTCTTTGACATTGCACCTAACCGGCACTGTGCTGCTGGTGTGGTAACTTTGGGGTTGCCTTGAACTTCCAACGGTGGGCTGCCTATGCCCAGGAGCTTGAACTTGTAAGTGCCTTACTTACCTGAAAAACTAACCATTACTTACCTCCCCCAGGAACTGTTGATTTTTGCACTGTGTCCACTTTTAAAGTAGCTTCTTGCCATTTTAACTAAAACTGTATATGTTACTGCTCTAATTCAAAGTTCCTAACTTACCTGTGTGGAGTACCTTGCATGTTATGTTTTTACTTCAAATCTTGAACTTGTGGTTCTAAAAATAAATTAAGAAACAATATTTTTCTATATAAAAACTATTGGCCTGGAGTTAAGTCTTTGAGTGTGTGTTCTTCATCTATTGCCTGTGTGTGTGCAACAAATGCTTAACACTACCCTCTGATAAGCCTACTGCTCGACCACACTACCACAAAATAGAGCATTAGAATTATCTAATTTTGCCACGATCTTACCTCTACGGGGAACCGTTGGACTCAGTGCACACTATCTCTTACTTTGAGATAGTATATACAGAGCCAACTTCCTACACTCACTTCCAAAATATTGCTCTCAGGAACGTGAAGCTGTTTATCCCGCCACCAGACTTCAAGAATGTAGCCCAAACTCTAGTCTAGTGCAGTTTAGTCAAGCCAAGTGTAGAATAGACTACGGCATTGCTATCCTAATTGAAATTCTGAAGGCTCACTTTTTCTCTCTCAAGGTGAAGCCCAACACAAGAGCAAGGGTGGTAAATGGGACTAGATATTTTGACCATATTACAACCTCTCTAGTATCGCTCCAGAGGCTTCCGTTGATGCCAAAAGTATGCTCTGAATTGTATGTCTGACACATATATATCTACACTTAAACACCCTAAAATAGCCAGTGCCCTCCTTCACCTTCATGCACTGCACAGTCAGGGATGTGGAATTCCTATCGCCCGATGCCTGGGACATATTGTTTGGGGTCAAGGGCAACACGTTTTCATGTTTATTTTATCCTTAGGACAAGTAGGCCCAACCCCCTGCAGCACAAACTCTTTGGCTGCCAGTTTGCAGGGAGGCAAACTGTCTGCAGTTGAGGTGATATGTGTTTTCCATATGTTAATGCTATTAAAACTTATATTTATGCTTCATTAATAAAAAGCCTTCATTATTAGGATGCACACTGTAAATAAACGTTTAAGGTCACACTGCAATACTGACAGTGGTTGCAGTAAAAAAAAAAAAAAAGTGTACACACGTTTGAAAAGTTTAAAAGTATGAGGCTAAGTAAAATGCTCCTAGAATGCTCTCTGATTAGATGCAGATATTTGCAGAAGCATGTAAGCAAGAGTGCTGATTCTTTGCTTTCAAAATAAAATGTTCAGAAAAAAACATCCAAGTAAGAAAAAAAAAGTTTCTCTACTCTGAAATTTTAGGTGCTATTTCTTTGAAGCATCAATTAGTAAAATATGTTGATACATGCTAGCATTTCCAAAAAATATTCCTAATGGAAAGTCAGTCTAACCATATTCAACAGGATTATGGGAAGCATGAAAATAAACAAGCACTGGCAAAGCCAACCAAGCCAACATTTTTTAATGTCTTTTGGTTTCATCAATACGTATCTTGTTTTGACATGGCTTTTGTAACACTTTATTGTTGTGGAAGCTGCCACACCATTGTAACAAACACTGGCAAAAAGAAAAAAAAAGGTTTTTGATCTCAAAAAGGTACATATTGTCACCAGTGGCATACCAAAGACCCGCAGTCCTCTCCAGGGGGCCCTAACAGCACCTGCCCTGAATGAGTCTGGCGGGGTGGGGGCTCCATGTTTTTTCCGGGGGGGGGCTCCAGTTTTGTTATGCCACTGATTGGCACACAAAATAGTTTTGTTCAGTGCCAGAAACTACTGTGGCAATGTGCTCCTTGTGGAAGAGCAGAATATGATCACTCACAGTAAAGCCAGCCAATACAGAAATAGAAGTTTAATAAAAACAAAATGCAATTGTTAACGCCAGACCTAGTTAGGAACCTAATTCTTAAAGAAAGTCACAAAAGTTCACCCATGTATGCCTTTGAATTAGTGGCTTTCATGAATTCACAAAAACTTACAGAAATAGACCAGGAAATTATATTCCTAGAAAATATTTGTGAACCGTATTTTAGCACAAGCAAATATGCATGTGTAGATTTGCTCATGTGAAAATCTGTTGAGCGTTTACAAGTTCACTTTCCCTCCAACCACTTTTTTCCCAAACCTGGAGGAAGTACTTCTGCCGCTGTCAGGAGAAATTTCCAACCTTTCTCGTTATGGGAAAAGATTAGACCAGAGCTGGTGAAAATCCTTAAAACATTAGTAGGTTTGCTGACTCAAAGGCATTCCAGCACTGGCATTATTGCTTACTTCTTCCTCCTTCCCCAGTATGTAGATCTGCAGAAAGGTGGCAAAATAATGAAATTGTTATTGTAGGGATTGAAATTCCAATTATTCGAGCCCTACTATAGTAGTAGTCCTGGCATAATCAGAGAGGCTATTATCAGAGCTCTTACATGAGATTTCTGCCATGATTTGGTGCCACGCTACATTGCACCAAAGAGACAAGTAGGTTTTGTGTAACAGGACAAGTAGATTTAAGAAGCAACCTGTCCCATGGACAAGTAGATATTTTATTAAATTCCACTCCCCTGACAGTGCAAGTTACCTCTACTGAAACTTTTGAGATTCAAGAAAAATAGAACCTACACTCAAACCTTATCCGTAGCATCCCTTAGAATCTTTTTTTTAAAAAAAAATTTTTTTAATGGTTTACCAGCAAGTAACAAGACATCACATAATCAGTAACAACAAACCACATCCGAGAATAAAGTGGGTCATGCATTCCCAGCTGTCCCGTTCAACAGTTATCCACACTACCTCTCCACCTCCATTTAATTTATCATGTAAACGGTCAGTGCTTTAACTTGTCAAATCCTGCCCTCTATACTATCTCCGAACCACCAACCTTTTGTCCATTTCCAAAGGCAAACTCTCCCTTTATAAATCTAACGTTCTTCCAGCATGCACCAGTCCATATCTTCTTTCCAGGCAGCTAGGATCTAAAGCCCTGAACCCACCACAGCCTGGCATTGTTGCCTTTCGCCACTCTGCAGTCCAAAGACCATCCATATCTTCATGTATTTGGAAACTCTTTCTACTCTCTAGATATTACGTACACATGACTTTGCAGAATATGTAATTTGGGAATGTCGGCTACTACAGTTATGCTTGTATTTACTGCTTCCCAGTATTGCTATATCTTGGGGATACCCACAGGATATGATAGAAGGACGCTTCCCTGGAGCAAACCCTCTGAGTCTTGAACTCCCTCCCACCGAAAACCAGCACCAATACATTGACTGCTAGTTTCAAGTAGGAGGTGAAAACAATATTGATGACAAAATTCTTCTGTCACAGGCAAAGCACACCTTGCTGGATGACACGGGACCCAGTAACATGAGAGAACTCAACGCATGACTTCAGACAGGGGCCATCATGCAGCCTACACAATGGAAACCCAGGGTCCTGCATGCACATACATATCAACTGGGTATGTATGTTCAGCTATGCCTGTCGCATCCCTGATTTGACAAGCCATGGTGCAGCACAAACAGCACATCAAGATACTCCACCAATTTATGCCTGGTTGTAACTACACTTATTTAAGCTTGTACCGACCTCCTCCAAGTAAATGTTTCAATTGCTGCCTCTGTAATTGGTAGACAATGGCTGTCATTACATGCTACTCATAGTCTCTTTGCAATTTGTCAATTTGTAGACACCTATTTGATCTAATATTGAAACAGTCTTCTTGGTCAGCACTCTGAGGTAGTCTAGACTCTTTCTAATTATGAAATGAGTGCCTGTAAATATTTACATTTTTAGACCCTTTGTATTTCTGAAATGAGTACCCTGTACTGCACTCTCATACCCTGTGGTCATGTTCGCACTTTAGAAAGCCCTGTAAATAAATAGTGTTTTCCTTTCTATGAAAGTAGGGCACCAAGTTCTGAGCAACAAACACAACTAACAACTAAGTCTCATATGCATTGCATTCCCACTCCGCAAACCCAGAAAGTGGTCAAAATATTGTTTTCCATTTAAACCTGGATTTCCATTAATTGTTGTGCCAAAAAGACATTATCTGCTAGGTAAATTACAGCAGAGCTTTGAAACTACTGACTCACTGCCTCCACATGTATTTTATAAGTGAATGTGCAGGACAGAGCACTGAAACTGCAGTTACACAATATATGAAGCTCTGTGAACCGTAATTGAAAGAAAAATAAATAAGTAGGGCGATCTGATTGGCCGAGAAAACTTTTTTTCCTGAGTTATCTGATTGGCGGACCACAACATGAACAAAAATGTTGCAGCTGCAGGATACAATGTATTGAAATTAAAGTTAAAGAAAAAAACTATAAAGTGCAGGGTAGGGGTATCCTTAGCACCCTGCTACTTCTCAGAGTGGAGAGAGGCCTAGAGGGACCACCCTAAGGAGCCCCCAAAAAAAAAGATTTAGTGCAATGTTTACTTCGGCCTGCATGTGAGGTGTAACGCAGGAGCTGCCGTGCAAGCATCACCCTGGTATCGCAGCACCATGCAAGCTTAAATAAATGTGGCCAACCCCACATTGCGAACGGCCAAAGTCTGAGCGCAATGGGAGGTTGGCTTTCTGCTTGGGGATTGGTGTCTGCAGGGGGGTTTGGCACGGGGCCTGGCCATAGTCCTGGCCCTACAGCCAAACCCATGCCAAGAACGGGTGAAGGCAGTATGCAGCAGTGGGTTGGGCAGAGGACGTACCCACAAGCCAGGGCCTGCAGCCAATAACACGCTGTGCGTGGCTGAAGTCTGTTCATGGCAGGAGGTTGGGTGCGGGGCCCGGTCCTGTGGTCAATTAACTGGTGCTCATGGCAGAAAGTTGTGCGCAGTTGGGGATTTGGGTGAATAATATTTTTTTAAAACTCCAGATATTAATTGAAAAACAAAGTTTATAGTGATAAACACTGAAATGTTATTTGAGATATGTTCAGGGCTGTCATTAAGGATGTCATTTAGTAGGCCATGAGTGCTGTAATATGTGAGGTCATAAATAGATCATGGCGGGGGTACAAATCCTAGTTAGGTCCGTAAATGGTGAATTTCAGTTTTGTTTTTAAACATTATTTTTTGTATTATTTCAATACGTAACTATAACGTAACTAAAACTTTTGTTTTTTTCCTGTGTATGTATGTGCACACACACACACACACACACACACACACATATATATATATATATATATATATATATATATATATATATATATATATATATATATATATATATATTGTTGACTTCAAGCATTATTCAAAGTCTCCTTCGTTTTGTCTTCGTTCTGCCTCTTTAAATTTAACATCGGGCACCAAATACCTTTTATATGTTGCTGAAAGAAAAATGCACCTGCTTCCCTCTAGGTCAGTTTCTGGCTCCCACAAACCTTTAGGTTTATAGTGGGTGTCACTGAGCATTCAGAAGCCCTCGGCTGAGGGAGTCTGGTTGCAATCCTCGTTTCAGAGATCTGCTACTAACCTTCTTCACACGAAAACACTTGGCAAGATGCTCACTGTCCTCATAAGAGGAGGGTTCATAATTTGAAGAAAGACAGTGCTTTCTGCCTGTCCCCTAAAACATTAATACATATAAGCCAATCCAGCATATACTGGTACTTTGTCTGGACTTTAGCAGATGACTGTGCCTCAGCTAAGATAAATTTTTGCCAGGAACGCAACTCTATTGCTGTTTCCCCACAAAACCAGGAAAAACCTCAGCACTGGAAAAGCCCTACTGAAGTGACCTACTGTGGAAGAAGGAAAAGACAAATATGAGAAATGTGGAGGAAGAGAAAAACTAAAAAGCGTCTCAAAGTGAGAAAGCAGAAAGCTGCAAGAGTGATCTGAAGAGCAGGGAGTGGCTGTAAATGGATTAGAGAGGCCCGAGACGGATTTAGGATCACGCTACCTCAGTATTCCGTGCTAGTACATTCAATTGCAGCAGCAGTGTGTTTCAAATGAGAGCTTTGGGAACCAGCGTGTTTTTATTTGCAAATCAAGCACTGGCTTACCTAAAATACTGATCTGATCTTTGTGCTTTCGAAATAGGAGCCACTTACGTTTTGGTAATACAAAGTACTACTTTGTGTATTGGCCGTCTGCCGCATCCCCTTTATTAGAAGCAAGACTTGACTTGAATTGGCACTCTCATACCCTTGTTCTTCACTTTAGCGTTTTGGTAGGTCTCGTCTTCATTTTATTAGGCGGGGTCTTAGGTTGCTAGATTTTCGTACCATTTTACTGGGTTGTCGTCTGTGACTGCTCGAACCTAAGATGCAGTCCAGCCTTGCACCTGGAGTTGCCGAGATGCTTGAGTCGGAGTCGGGTGTAGCACGAGCACCGCCACGGATACTGTGAGTAACGAAGGAGTGTTCCGGGTTAAAAAAAAAAGTCCTGTAGTACTTAAGGCAGATTTACAAACCTGCTGCATAACATGGTTACCACGTAAAATTGTTATTCATGCCACTTAAGCTGCAAAGCATAGAATTAATAAAAGCATCCTCTTCCAACAAGCCATCCTACAGCGATGGTTTTTAACATAGCCTCTACAAGTTATATAAAATGTAAACAAATCAGACTGACCATATAGGCATTATGGTGGATAAACAAAAACGCTGTCTAACTAGATTCCATTCTGTGATGCAAAATTGGGGAACAGTAGTACCCTGTTGCAAGGTTAGTATACAGATACAGAGTACCCTGCTGTGAGAGGTTAGTATACAGATACAGAGTACCCTGTTGCAAGCTTAGTATACAGATACAGAGTACCCTGTTGCGAGAGGTTAGTATACAGATACAGAGTGCCCTGCTGTGAGAGGTTAGTATACAGATACAGAGTACCCTGTTGCGAGAGGTTAGTATACAGATAAAGTGTACCCTGCTGTGAGAGGTTAGTATACAGATACAGAGTACCCTGTTGCAAGGTTAGTATACAGATACAGAGTACCCTGTTGCAAGGTTAGTATACAGATACAGAGTACCCTGTTGCAAGGTTAGTATACAGATACAGAGTACCCTGCTGTGAGAGGTTAATATACAGATACAGAGTACCCTGCTGCAAGGTTAGTATACAGATACAGAGTACCCTGCTGTGAGAGGTTAGTATACAGATACAGAGTTCCCTGTTGCGAGAGGTTAGTATACAGATACAGAGTACCCTGTTGCAAGGTTAGTATACAGATACAGAGTACCCTGCTGTGAGAGGTTAGTATACAGATTACCCTGTTGCGGGAGGTTAGTATACAGATAAAGTGTACCCTACTGTGAGAGGTTAGTATACAGATACAGAGTACCGTGCTGTGAGAGGTTAGTATACAGATACAGAGTACCCTGCTGTGAGAGGAAGCATGGAGTAAGTGTAACACCCCATGGCGTTGGTGCTGGAAGCCACAGGCTTCGCTTGAGGGTGCTTTGGGACCAGTTGTCACTGTGTTTAAATCAAAGGTTTCACTGTGCGTGGTACCGAAGGCAGAGTACAACACTGTGAGGGGTTTTGTGTGCCTTTGTTTCCTAGTGTTTTTTTAATTTTTATTTCACCTATATGTACTCTCAACAAATGAGCGGGATTGACAGGTGTGTGGTACTGG
The DNA here is from genome assembly GCF_031143425.1 of Pleurodeles waltl. Classification (NCBI taxonomy): domain Eukaryota; kingdom Metazoa; phylum Chordata; class Amphibia; order Caudata; family Salamandridae; genus Pleurodeles; species Pleurodeles waltl. The sequence continues at coordinate 149,118,517 of NC_090446.1, forward strand.
AGGCAGAGTATACTGGTGATTGGGGTGCTTGTGCATTTGGTTCAGCTTGTAAGTACTGGAGTCAGTCAGCGTTTCATATGCATGGGAGGATCTGACTTTGCTTTAGAGCTGTGGTTCCCAACCTGTGGTCTGGGGACCCCTGGGGGTCCGCGAAGCCTCCTCAGGGGGTCCGTGACTGCTTGGAAAATGTAATAATCTCAACAGATTAGGTCCCCAGCTTTTAGTAATGGTTCATTGGGGGGTCCCCGGATTCCAATGATTCAGTGGGGGTCCCTGGATTCCAGTACTGATAAGGTGGGGGTCCACAGTAGTTAAAAGGTTGGAAACCATTGCTTTAGAGGACTAAAGTGTAGAATGGAGTACTTGAGTGCTTCCTTCTCTTGGCACTTCATGGCTTTGATCTGATATACCGACGAACACTGGTGTTGAGGTAGTAGTACTGGACTTCACTGGTGTTCAAATATTGTGTTTTCAGAAGTCTGTCTGCTCATACTGGAGGCTTCAGCAATGTGTGCAGGAGACATCTGCCTGATGTTTGGGTAGCTTTCAGAGGACTTATATTTAAATATTTGCTTCCATCTAGCATATAGTCATGTTGGTTTGACCAACTGGTGCAATAGCAAACTTTTTTTTTTATAAACAATTTGTATTAATTTTAAGGCATCAGAAACAATCATAATCAATTGACGCACCCATCGCATTACAGCATCTATACAAACACATTTTGCGACAAATCATTGATCATGGCCGAACGTGTGTAATAGCAATCCACTGGCCCAGAGAAAATAACTGCATCTGCCCTTCATAGCGTAATTCAAAACATCTCACCCAGCCATTTCCCACAGATCTTGTCATATTTGTCCATTAGCAATCTTTTATTGAGATTTTCATTGGAACAAATTAACCTTCTGGATACATTTCTTAGCAAACAAGAAATTCTGATGAATACCGAAACTAATCTGAGCAACAGGATAAAGGTAATCATGATACAGAACAGAAAGATAGTGACTATGATTTATTCCACAGTTCTCTGACAAGATAGTCAATTACTGTTAAAAATTGGGTTTCTGGTTGGCAGAGGTATGCACCCTGTCCAAGCAGGAACCACAATCCCAGTGTAAATCACGTACACACAATTGCTAGCACAGGTGTTTTAATAAAAATTAAGGAGTGTTTATGTATTTTGAATAATAAGTTTATGTAGAAAATATAATAACGTAGAAAAAGAATGCACGCTTTTGAAAATGTGATCACGAAAAATGGCCACCAATGTTAACCACATGTACCAATCAATGACTTAATATTACGAAATACTGATATATGTTAGACTAATGCAGTAATATGTCATATTTAGGGTTATGAATTAAGCTTTAGCGTTATTAATTGTAGGCCTTAACTTAGCGAGTGTCTTGGCCTATTTGCCAGGCCTCATGTAAAAGCTGTATTTCTTAGCGTTTAATAAAAATGTTGAGCAAGTGAATTAAACTGTGAAATGTCTATTGTATTGTTTAAATGTGCTCATAATGGAAGCTTTTTGTGAGAACCGAATGCTAGGAGATGATCTTGCTAATGCCACATTTTATGTGGAATGTGTGTGAGACTGACTTTCCAAGGACAAGAACAAGGAAGATACTAGCTAGAGTAGAAGCTGCAACAATATTGTTACCTGCAAAGCCAGATGATGAGGACATCGCAAGACGAACCAATCAATGATATGAGAACAGAGAAATATTAGAATTCATAGATTTGAGATTTTAGTTGTATTGGACAGAGTGCGAACATACGAGTAACTGACCAATAGGGATTTAGGGGATAGTTTTAACAATTTTGACTTAACGCTTCACACTGAGAAGACAGCTCATTCTGCCCTTGCCTTCATTTATTCAGTCATTCTGCCCAGATTTTCCCTGACCGAAAGGTTACTTTCTTATGTGTCTTTACTAGAGACGTGTTTAATGCTTAATGACTTTGCCCTTCTGAGGCTGAAGCCTGATGCTTTGCTGATCGACTGATGTCCTGAGGACGAAGACTGATTCTGCTTTGCTGATCCACCCTGAAGATAGGTATATTCCGAACTGTGATTATCATGCATATTTGCTTTTTCTTTCTAGGTAGTGACTGCGCTGTTTTGATAGGACCATAGTTCGATGTTTTTCCAAATTTGTGTTAATAAATTGTTTTGCATGAAGCCTAATATGCTGATGCTAATCTGATGTTAGTTAAGGATTCTCACTAATGAATTATGATAACAGGGACTAATGCTTGGTGAATTTCTCTGCTGAATTCCATGTACGTTATTACGTTGACACAATTGACTTTGCTATTGATTTGCACCATAACCTTAAAATGTGTTGTAGTTCAAGCTTTGACTAGGTTACGTTTCTTCCGCCATTTTGGACAATCAGTGTTGTTTCTGTATGTGTTTCATTTGATTTTGAGATTAATCTACATGACCTTAGCATTGTTAATATAGGGAAATAAAAATTCAAAATGTTACTAAAGGTGTGGTTATTCATGACTGAAAGGTCATGGTGTGTGATAATTACTGACTGCATTGATTATTGATTTAATGGCAAGAACATCTTAATTGCGAGTCAAAAGGTTCATCGACCTATTCGCGTCCCCTTGTAAGTTTACTTATTAAGGTCAGGCACCTTAACACCATTAAAGAGTGCTCACCCTCGGTAGCTTGGCACAGAGCAGTCAGGCTTAATTTAGGAGAAAATGTGTAAAGTATTTGGGCAACAGTTAAAACAGTGAAAACACCACACAAAAATAATCCACACCACATTAGAAAATAGAGCATAATTTAATGATCAAAACAAGACCAAAAATACAATATGTAGAAGTCAAGATATGAATTTTTAAAGAACATCTGCAATTGTAGTGCTAAAAAGCTTAACGCTCCAACCAGGTCAATCTGATAGTGCTTGACCTGGGTAAATCCAAAGTTCAGTCCGACCACAGTGGAGTGTGTGACGGCTACAGGAACCAACCTTGTCCCACTGACACAGTACCTTGTGTGGAGGGTTGCGTCAACATCGAAGATCTGAAGCGAGAAGCAGCAGAGGCGATGCGAAGGTGGTGTGCCATTTCTGATCTGCGCAGACAAAAATGCATCATTGTCAAGCCAGAGGCGTTGATCCTCAATCAGTGGTGTGGCGTCAAACCCATTGCGATGAAGGTGATGCCTCGTCATCAAGCTAAGGAGCCGGCGATGCAAAGATGATGCATCGGGGATGAGGGCGATCCGTCAGTTCCAAGCCACACAGACGGTGCCTCAATGTATTTGTCCTCAGCTGTGAGGCGTCGAGGAGAGATGCAGCGGTTCCGATCAGCGTAGTGAGGACGATGTGTGGTTTCCGCTGGATCAGCACAGGGGAACTCACTTCCAAGGGCCCAGGACTGGACTGGCACCCTTGGACGGGGCAGGGCTAACAGCTGTCAGAGTCCAGCAGCTGTAGTAGAGGTGAGTCAAGTCTTTGATGTCCCTCAGTCTTCAGAACAGGAGGCAAGCACTTGGAGTCACGTTGTCCTGAGTATATAGAGATGCAGGTCTAGCTCTTCTCACTCCCAGGTGAGGAGGGCAGCAAGGCAGGCACAGCAAAGCAGGAGTCCAGCAAATTTCAGCAGAGTGGCAGTCCCTTTAGCAGCACAGCAGTCCTTCCTGGCAGAATGACCTCAGGTCCAGACGTGTACTGATTTTATGGGGTCAGGAGTCAAGGTCTTATACCCGGTGGTACCTTCATGTGAGGGAGACTTCAAAGAGAGGTCTTTGAAGTGCACAAAGACCCTTCCCTTCCTGCAGACACACTACATGGGGTTAAACAGCCCTTTGTGAGGGTTCAGGACCCTAACCCATTCAGGTGTGTGAGCTCCTCCCTCCCATCCTGCCCAGGATGGGCCATCAACATGCAGATGGCCACTCAGTCACACCTAGGCTCCCTTTGTGGATGGCTGTCTGCAGGGAATGCACAAGAGCCTAGCTGTCCCCACCCAGAGGTATGTTCAGAGACAGGCAGAAGGCACTAAATGGTTTCAAGTAAGAAGATGCCAACTTTCTAGAAGTGCCATTTTCAGAATTACTATTTAAAATCTGACTTCACCATAAGTTATGATTTTAAATTGTGATTCCAGAGGCATCAAACGTGAGGGTCCCATCTCTACCCAATTGGAAATTACACTTAAAAAAGGTATTAAGGCAATCCTAATGTTGACCTTTGAGAGAGATAGGCCTTGCAGTATTGACAAACAAATTTAAGAGTTTTTCACTACCCGGCATGTAAAACTTAAAACTACATGTCCAACTTCTTAAATACTCTGCACCCTTCCCTTGGGACTGTCCAGGGCCTACCTTAGGGGTGACATATATGTATTAAAGGGGAAGGTTTGGGCCTGGCAAGAGGGTTAACTGGTCATGTTTAAAGGGTGCAATCAGTGCAGCAGGCCCACTAGTGATATTTATTTAAAAGGCCCTGGGCACATGTACTGCACTTAACTAGGAACTTATAGGTAAATTAAATATGCCAATTGTGAATAAGCCAACGGTGTTCTGGCGAAAGAGCACATTCACTTTAGCACTGGTCAGTAGTGGTAAACTGCCCAGAGTCTTAAAGCCAGCAAAAAGGAGATCAGAAGGCAAAAAGGTCAGGAGAAACCACGCCAAGCAGGCCTGGTCTAAAAATCACTATTTTTGGAAATAAGTGTCTTTTAATGCCATAACAAAAGAAATAGTATGGTTATAACTTCTATGGATTGGTGGTTATATTAAATGAATCTATCAGTAATGACTACAAGATACCAAATACTTAGATGGGAGTCATGTCTCTTATTCCGTGCTGCAGGTTTTTAATAGCTACCTGGGAGTGGCGGGAACAGAAGACCATTTTGATAAACCCTTTGTCATTAAGAAAATGCAGTTGATCATTAATCTTCTTGATTAATCTCTCACACAAGGCTATCGTAGCCATTAATTTCTCCACTCCATTTGTGTGGGCAAGATTGTTTTGCATTTCCTGAGAGTACACAGTTTTGCTACTGCAATCCTTGTGTCAATCCATTTTTTGTTATTGTTCCCTATGATATCCTTGGTGTCAAGTAGGCTCAGAAGTTCATGTGAAGGGTCACTAGCTTCTGTCTCTAGATGTTGAGCATGGTTTAGTGCTAGGCTGCACCTCTATTCTTGTACTGGGGAGAGTGTGATGGAGTGCATTGTCCTTGTGGGCATTTGTGGTTTACTTGAGCATTGTTTGTGGAACATGGAGAAGGTGTGTGAGTTTCTCTAGTTGTTTCTGGTTTGTTCCTGTGTTAGTTTGATGTCTTTCCTAGCAGTAAGGAAAGAGTGTGATGTAGTGACCTAGCATGCCTGATTTGGCCAGTATGTATGTAAAGGAGAAGATGTAGTGATATGGTGTGTCTGAATGTGTTACTTGGGCATGCAGTGTAATGTTGAAGGTGGATGCTCTGAAAATGTGATGATGCATGGAATGTTGGTGTCTAAGTGCTGGGTGAACCCAGGGAGTTGATTACAGTTGAACGGAGGCTAAAGCCCTAACAAAAGCTATCAGCTCTAACCTAAAGCGCCTAAGATGAATTACATAACTTGCTGTCTGTCTGAGTGGCTCTAGACTTCTGTGAAGACCCTTCAGTCACACTAAAAGACCTTGTCAACACGCTAGAAGTGTACTTTCCCACTTCAACTGCCAAAGCATGTGTATTAAGATTATTTCAGGTATTAATTTACCTTTATTTTTTTTTACCATTTTGGAGTTTGTTACTAGTACAGGAGAGATCCGTGCCATTTAGGATGTCCTGATATGCCAACTTCCAAGCTTAACTAGGGGGAGAAAAAAAGGGCTGGTGAGCCACAGGGCACTCCCTTTGACCACCGTCTCATGGGTGGAAGTGGAATTACTAGAAGTAGCATTTTATATGTAGCCCCAAAAAAGCTGCTAGGCAGAAAGCAAAGTTTTAGTTAAGGCTTATTGCACAACATAATGGTAACTAGAACACCAAGACTCCTCTATCTTGTCAAAAACGAAACAATGTCTCTTGCTAATTTCGTTTCTTATCTCACTAGAAGTGATAGAGTGCAGGAAAATAAATGTGGACCATGCAGTTCTGTTAAGATGAAGGGGAACATCCATCATCCAATCAAAGATACTGAAAATGAGGCACATTGAGGTTATAATATTTGGCCAATCCTGGAAGCAGGGTTTTGAAACCAGATTTCACAGTTGCATATACTGCAATGAAGCCTCGGGTGTTACTTCATTCTGTGTTCACATTTGTTTAATCGATTGTTAATTTGAGGTTTACTCGAAAACCTATAAACTTAATTAGAACACTGGAATATTAAGAGATCCACTGAAGAAATAGGCAAAGGAGCTGGCTTTAAAGACAAGTTTAGGCCGACTTCCATCATTATAATGCCATAGTCTGTAGCTTCTTTCAGGATATGTAAAGTTGTTCAGTGAGTGAGACAGAAGCTGTGGGTGAAGGAAAAAGCACAGTCTCGCCCCTCCCCCAGCACCCATGGACCCTCATCGTCACTGGTTTGTAAAAAGTGATATCCAGTGTTGTAGGAGGAGGAGGAGGGAGATTCCCCCACATTCTGTCCATTGCCAAATGAAACCAGTCACTTTGGCAGCACTGAATGACGGGGCCTGCGAAGCCTTCCCGCCTATATTTCACTGCTACCGCTGTCCTTCCATGTCGGTTCATCCAGGGCGATGCGCCCTGACCGGCGCAACCTCCGAGGAACCATCATGAATGGTGCCATGGTTCTTCACTGGTAACATTCGATTATGTCACCGGAACCTCGAGTTGCACCTGCATGCATTTGAGGTAACTGCGCAGCCTTGTCCCCAGACACTGCGTTATTGTACCTCGTTGCCCACGCAGTCACTGGCAGGAGGCTTTTTTGCTGTCATCCCACAGCAGTATGTGCTGGGGCGCAGACCCGTGTAGACATCACCCCGAGGCACATACCACCCATAGCATAGTGCAGAGGCGGGGGCAAGGTTAACCAGCTTATTGGGGGGGGAGCGGGGGGGGGGGCAGATTGTGTACACAGCTCTGCGAGGAAGTGGAAGGAGTGTGCCTCGCGAGATACCCCTCCGCACGTGCACGCTGATCCACGGAGAAGAGTCTGAGTGGAAGGACTCACCACAGTTCACAAGTAATCAACGCATTCATTCTTTTTGTGTAACACCATCCAAGTATGCAGTGCATATTTTCATATTGAAACCTTATGCAGGGATAGAGGCCTCCTGGCTGAATGAACCCTGTAAAAACATGAACTAGATATTATTGAAAATGGAAATATGAAAAGAACATTTGTTATGTTACTAATGAAAACATCGTGTATGTTTTCCTCACTTGAGAAATAGTTCAAAATGCTATTTTAGGAAAAGAGTGCGCTTGCTTCATGCATTTAAAAAGGACAGTTTTTTAACAAGAAAGTAAATATTATGCCCCTTGAGTGTTATATTGCTTTTGTGCTTAAGGTACGAGAACTGGCAGATACCTTTGAAAATGCTTTTACATATATCTGACTCCCCCACCTGAGCCCCGTTTAGAAATATCGATCGACCTTTCACGATGTCACAATATACACGAGCCTCACGCACATTCAGCCAATAAACAGAAAGGTCCGGGCCCAACCCTTGGGCACTTACCATAAATTATTGTCGGGGCCCAAGTCGGACAAGCCCTTCTATCGAGGCGCCTGTAGTCGTTCTACTGCACCCCTTCGCGCTTTCCCCTGCGGTCACAGGACTGGCCTTGGGCGCAATAGCATGGTCATTCTTATTATGGGCCAGCTGCAGTAATGGAATGATGGTTTTCGAGTGGATAGCCACAAATATTTTGCCGCATTTGAAAAATACACACAAAGCACAGAAGGCAATCCACAGTGACCTTGCATAGAATGTTCTCTGGCCGCCATTTAGAACAGGGACCTCGTCAGGCCCTTGAGTGGGAATCTGGGATTTATTCACAATAGTAATAAACTAAGTTTGGTTCCGCCTCCCCCCGAGCTCCTTAATACTAATTCAAATAATTGGTAAGACAGAGCCCCGAGACACATTTCTGTGTGTAAGAAACAGTTTCACGGATAAATGTCACACAATGGTGGAGGGTTTGAACCTCGTGGGTTTTGGGGGCAGGGCTCCTGAGCATTGGATGAGGAAAGGAATAACAGGCTAAGATTAGTCATTTTTATTTGGCTGCACAGGAACATGTTTTGCCTAACAAGCCATCCAAACAGAATGGTTCAAATTAATTGTATTTTACTAAAAGGAATGTAAAACTGTCTTCTATAAATCAGTTACGTCTTTAAAAGAATGCACTTTTGAACCCTGAGCTGAACGGTATGAAATGTACTGATTAAGAAAATGATAAATAGCCCTCGCTCCCTTATTATTTATGGGCCCCGCCGTCCAAAATACATATTAGTAGCAACGGTTTTAACACAGTATCCTGCCAGGTGCTGCAATTGGAGTAGACGAACGACAACACTAGGCGCTGGGGGGACAGGAGAGCCAGGGGCCCTTAAAGTATCACCGGGCTCACAAGGGCCAGCTACAAGTTGTGTGGCCTCTGTTTTCATATATTTTTTAATTTAATGCTGTGTGACCTGTGCTCTCTGTCTAGTGGCCTCACTAGCAGATCGCAATACCTTGGACTGTATAAAGTGCCTTTGGCAGGACCGCACTGAGAAGTGCGACTGGGTCTGTTATTCATTTACTGTGCGTCACTGGGCCCTACCAGCTTGGGGTTCAATTCAAAAGATTTTTAGGTATCGCTTATCAAACAGCACAAGCTATCTGGTTACAAAAGCCCTTTTGCCGGCTTCCCAAAAACTCGGTGGGCCTACAAGCCAACTCATTGGTTACCAATGCTTCTCTTTATTGTCACTCATTTGTTTGGTTCTTATTCAATGGCTCAGCTTCCCCTTCTTGTGTTTGTACGCCTCCTGGAGCAGAGACTCTTTAAAACATTAATTGATGTATCCTTCCACTGATCACCTTTAGGGAACTCTTTTTAATTTAAGTTTTATTTTTAAGTCCTGTGCTTCTCTCTCCCACCAAATCCCTGCCCCCCGTGCTCTGTTTCTCTCTTCCTCATGTTCTGCTCGCTCCCACTCATGTGCTTCCTCGTCCAAACTATCCCAACCCTGTGCTCCGTGTTGCTTTCCTCCTTGTATGTTTCTCCCACCATCTCCCTGTTGGTTTGTTCTTCATTATGTGCTGCGCAGCATCATCAAAAAGGCTTTTTGCTAGTGATGTACATCATCGCCAAAAGGCATTGGCAAGACCAAATGGTTCCAAAGGTGAGCATTGAACATAGTCAGTCATAGTCATTATATTGTTGTGTAGCATGTTATTGAATCCATTCTAGCCATTCGTTCTTTCTGTAGGCAACTGTTATTAAATCTCGCTATTTATAATTGCATTTTACAGTAATACGCTTTTGTGATTTGTTTTTCCCTCAGTTACCAGCAGGCTTTGATTACTGACATAAGTGCTTTGAATGTGCTGTTGCATTCATCTTTTATGAAACTACAAGCACAGTGTGCTTAAATGAAGAATGTTGTAGGCCAGGTATGCATAATGACACCATCTTAAAAGTTCTCCCTCAGCAATTCTTCCCTTCTAATTTTTAGGTCTGGCTTGATGATTACGTTTTTTTTAATGTCATTGATGCATTGTATATAGAAAGCTGTAATTTTAATGATGACTCCTGGCAGACTTGTTTCTGCATTCTACTTGTGAAAGGCCTGTTGTGGACCATACCAAAGATTTTAAGTGGGCTTAGAGTCTGCCCATTGCTTACTACTTATTGGCTTTCTTGTTGTTACTGGTGCTTGCTTCTTATGCAGTGGCTTTCCTTCCTCTCTCTTCTTGTTTGTCTCCTGGAGCACAGCTTCTTTACCATCCATTTGATTGAATGACTCTTGTCTTTCCACTGCTTACATTCCGGGTAATACTTTTTTCTTCTTCTAGAAGTACACCATGAGAGTGCATGTGTCTGAAGCCACCGGTCCACCTTTCTATATTGGGCAGAGATCCCCTACAGGAGTGTTCAGTGATTGACAGGGGGATGTCTGAGAGGATTCCTGGGACACCCTTTCCCCGATTTCACTGACACAATTGGGGACCTTACAGACTATGCCAGGTGTCTCCAACCAGTCGACGTGAGCTACCAGTAGCTCCCAGACACCTTCAGGGTAACACACCTTGAGTTCAATAAGCACACGGTCATGTTTTGCTTTTAAACTTAAGGGAAGGCTGTGTTTACTTCACATTATAATCGTCAGGGTGCAGATAGCAGAGCCTTATCAATGCGCACTCAAATTTATGCGCCAGGCTCGGGCACAGAGGCAAAGAACTGAAGTATTTAACTCTTACATAAAAGTCCTTTTGGACTCAATACTGGAGTGTGAGGACAAAATGATGTTTCTGAATGCGTTTAAATGGGAAAAAATGAAAAGTTACCTTAATGATTAACTCTTCATTTAAATTTTCACCCACTTCGAAGTGTCACATTTACAAGCAGCAGGCATTTTTCTCCCAGTGGTTAGTAGACACTTTGCCATATTTAATACTGAAAAATAGTCATTTTTTTAAATGGGAGACATTTGAAGTGATGGAAACCTTTTCTATGAAACATTAAGTCTTAAAGTCTTTCTCCAATTTTAATTAAGCCACTAATGTCTTAATGTTTTATGAAGCATGTTTCTTCACTTAAAAAAACCTCCCTTTACACAAATGTATTTTTCGGTTATAAATATGGCACACTGTCTATATGCCATTGGGAGCACGATCCTTGGTGTGTGCAAATGTGACACCTGGAAATGGGAGAAAATGTAAATGAGTTTAATGGAATCCATATAGACAAAGTTAACTCTTCAGTTTAATTTTCTCAACACAGTGCCATATTTACAAGTGAAAAATACAGACATTATTCAAGTGGAAGAAATTTCAAATGCAGAAAAATGTTCCATATTCTGAACATTTTTGCAGAAAATTTTTGTGCACTTTCAATTTCTCCTATTAAAAAAAAAATTGGGTGTATGTTTGTGTTATACATGTAATGGTGCCACATATGGCAACATTTATGTCCTGTGCCACAACTACATATGACACAGTCTCTCAGTCACCTGTACACATATATCCCATTCATATGCACACATGTTCATACATACCAAGGACTATGCTCTCACTGACACACAGCAGCCCTTTTGTCCCAGTGCCCCTAGGTATAGTATTTTGTTAAAACTATAGCATTTGGCTTTATGGACATTAGGCTTAAAATCTATTAAGCTGGGCTTAGGGGCGTCTGGTAACGATGCACAAATTGCTTAGCCTTCAGTAGCTCACAATGATTTTCAATGTTGAGAAGTAGCTCTTACTACAGAAAAGTTGGGGACCCCTGGACTATGCACCACTACCTTTATGTGGCCCACAGTCAGTGAGCTTCTTAACAGTCTTCCCTCTATGCCCACATCCGTAACACATTGTGGGTAAAAAGGTTTCCTAATTTGTATGGGGCAAGCCCCCTTGAGATCACACCATGCATTTCTCGGTGGCCCCTTTTATCCCAGGAGCACACAAAGAAGGCTTGTGGCACATTGGTTCACTTTTGGTAACATGGACCTGCCTTTTTTCCTCTAACCTGGTTGATGACTGTATTTTTCTCATCCTCCAAGAGCTCAGAAATGCATGTTTGTGTAAGATGTGCTTATGGTACTATCTAGGCTAAATGACTTTTAGGGTGGCATGGAAACTCTGGCAACTTTATCCAGCTGGGCCCTTTTCAGCAGCACAGGCTTTCTTTGTGGATCAGTTTTTTGTTGTGAATAGTGCCTATTTAATTACTACTTTTGTAAACCCTCTCACATCGTGAAAAAAATCAAAGCATTAGCTTGGAGTTATTTTAAAAATAGTACTAGTTTGTAAGTGCCACAGCCCTACATTAGTCTACAGCGAAATGTAGAACTATAATGTTTTTAACGTTACCGCTGGCTGTGAAAAAGAACTATTCTTAAAGTGGTAAAGTTCTGCAGAGCCTCCACTTTTTACAAAGTTGCGCAGCTAGAGGGTTTTAAGAGCGAGAGCACAAGGGGAGGGGAATTCTGTAATGGACACCCAAGACATCAGAGGTTTATTGTATTACATTCCCATTAAGCAATAAAGTTGATTTAATGTTCACAGATGTAGTAATTATTTTCGACATTTGTAGCGATGCTCAAAAAACAAAATCCTCAAATGAACTGCCAAATAATTTAACTTGAAGAAGGCAGTTTGTAGTAGCACTAGCAAAGTATGTTAAAGCATTCTGAATTTGAACAAATAAGCCTCAGTTAAATTTCATAAATTGAATTATTAGTCATTCCTCTATTACAGACACTGCTAGATTAGATCAATCATTAGAAAGGGTGAAGTTGGGAAGAATTTGTGAAGCAATATTTACGCATTCTAAACCAAGAACCCCAATGTGCATAAACCATATGCTGATAGTTCTCTCCTGCTGTGAGAGTGAGTCAATGTTGTTAGCATGTGTTATTTATTGAAGGTCACATGATGTTTGAAGAATACTATCTGGCGTTCCAATGTAATTGGTTTGCATCAGTCTCAGATTAAAAATGTTCACCAAAGAGTTTGTGTATGTGTTAAGCTCAGTAACACGTACATGGGTAACCTTTTGCAGATATTTCAGTTTTATTTAAACGTGTGTAAGGCAGCTATGCAAACCTCATGCAGTGTTCAGGATCTCACCCTTGATAAAACAGATTTTACAAATGTAAATTATCTTATTTATAAGATTGTATATCACATTATCCCTAATCACATTATTCTTAGCCATTTCAAAGAGAAGACCTGACTGTGGTTGTATGTTATTATTAACATTATATTTTATTGGTATGTGTTGTATTGTAATGTTTTTTTAGCTTCTACTTACTGGTATAAATATTATGAGGTAATAAGCATTCTGTCAGTTGTGTGTGTGAGTTTAACAGTTTTTCTTGATTTATTTACCCCTCCCCCACCACATCTACACCCTGGGAACATCACCAATCAGCATGACCCTGACCCACATCATCATCATGACTGCCACTTTCCTGAATGAATGAAAACTTGCAGAAGTCAACACCCTCCTCAAAAAGCCCACAGTTGACCTGAGTCAGCTTAGCAACTTGTGACCTATCTCCCTACTCCCCTATCCAGCCAAAGTGATTGAGAAGCCCATCCACAAGCAACTTACAAACAACTTTAAACGTCATCATCTTCTAAACAACACACAATCAGGATTCAGAAAGAATCGCAGCACCAAACAATGCTCATCGCGGCCACTAATGACATTTAAATCATACTGGACCAAAGATAAACTGTGAACTTTCCGTGGCCTTCAACACCCTCATCAGAAGACTCCACAAGATTGGCATACAAGTATCCATTCTCAAATGAATCTGTTCCTTCCTCACTCGAAGAGTCCAGAAGGTCTGTCTCCCACCCTTCACATCAGAGACCAAGAAACTGATATGTGGAGTCCCACAGGGATCAGTCCTCAGTCTCACCCTTTTCACATATACATGACACCCCTCCTAACATAATCCAGTCCCAAGATATCATAGCTATCTTCTACACCAGTGACACACAATTTATCCTCTCCCTGACGAACAAGACAACCACTATACCAGAACCAACTGCATGGTCATGGTAGCATACTAAATGTGAACAAACTGCCTGCAGCTCAATCCTGACAAGACAGAAGTACTAGTCTTTAGCAATAAGACTTCATCCTAGGACTCTACCTGATGGCCGTTGGAGCTAGGACTAATATCCACAGATCACACAGGAAATCTAGGGATTATTCCAGACTACAAGCTTGACATGACTGCTCAAGTCAACTCACTTTGCACCTCTTGCTTCCATATCCTGTGCATTCTGTGAAAGATCTTCAGTTGGTTACCCCAGAACACAATGTGGACTGTCACACAAGCCCTCATCACTAGCAGGGTGAAAAATGGCATTGCTTATCGGTGAGATCTCCAGACAATTCCTACACAGACTGTAGAGCATACAGAACACCGCCGCATAGCTCCAACTCAACCTCCCCCCATGCACCCACATCACACTGCACGTCAGGAAGCTTCACTGGCTTCTTGTTCACGAGCACAACCAATTCGAGCTGTCATAGGACTATTATCCCAAGGCAGTGCTTTAAATGAATACAGAGTACCAGCCCTTCTGTATTTCCATTTAAAACACTGCTCCAAGGTCACAGATTTCGCACCTCTGGAATCTATCCTCTCGGCCAATCTACCAGTGAAGCTCTGTTTCACCAGTCTGCACACATTTGAAGCCTCTTGTTAAGTTTTGCTGCCTCTTCTGTTATTCTCTTTGTATGCAGTCAGTGTTTTAAAAGTTAGGCTGATATTGCCACTGTAGACGATTAATTCATTTGAAAGTTTAACATATAGACATACATGGCTGCCCCCTTTTCTTTGCTCCTAACTCTTTTGGCCCCCTCATTCTCCGGGTTAAATGCCACAAAGGTGCCTCTTTGTGGCTTGTTTGGTGCCATAAAAGTTTAGGTAAACACACTAGAAAGGGTTGCATATCTACGGTATCACAGCTAGTCTGTAGGAATGAGACAAAAACACTCCCAAGATGGCAGACTTGTTGTGTCCTCTCTCCTGAAGCGACAGGCCTGGGAGGGTTGCTGTGGCACCTGGCATACATCCACTACACTCCAAACCAAAATACACAGGTAAAAGACACTGTCATTTACAACACCAATTGCTCTCACTCTCACAAATGCGAGACCTAATGCATTCCAAAGTCTTGTTTTACTTTTTTTTTATTTTTTTTTTTAAAGGTTTCACAGACCTGGAACATGGTCTGCGAACTCTGTGGGAGGTTAAAGAAGCTCGAGATGCTTTGCCATTGTTTGCAAACTCTTCACTGCGCACCCCACACCCAGCACCAAGATTCAAGAACCTCATAGCAAAATCATCTTTTTCGTTATTTTACAACCGAACGTAGGGGGGCTATGTGGGGGGTCCTTTGGGCATGGACCCTACGTGAGCTAGGAATTCAGGGGATAGTGGTCAGTGTCAATTTAGCGTTCAAATCTGCATTGTTCTTATTTTTTCAAATACACGCTATCACCTACATTTTGACTCTTTTACCTTTGTTATTCACTTCCAAGGCTAAATTAAATGCTTTTTTGTTAAGAGGAAGTTTTTCACTCAGTAAATCATTTACTGCCAAGTCAGTACAGTAATATAGTCTTTGCGTTGAAGTCTGTATTTTCATACTTCAAATTGAATTTATTTGCGGAAACGTTTCAAGTAGATAGAACTTCACTTTATTTGCGATTAATTAATTTCTCAGGCAGTTGCACTCCACGGTAGTGATGGAAATATTGTTGATTCATTCTTTGTCTGCTACAAAGGCCCACCATCTCTTTTTCAAACTATCCTTTAAAAGACACAAAACCTTTGTTGTTTAATTGCTTGCGTTCTCTGAGGCGAGATAACCACAAATGTACTATGATGTTAATTTCACAACATAATGTGGTCATGTACATGCCACTACCAATGTCTATTCACGAAGATTTAAACAGATACTTCTTCTTTAGAAGCATTGCTTATTAATGTTTACACATCTCTAATAATGACGTGCAAATGCAGGCACACACATTTTCTAATGTCTAGTTTTTAGTTAGATAAAACAACATTTCTGATGCTGTGATGTCAACACACAGGGGGCATTAACATTAATTATGAAGTACTTAGGAGACTCTTACTTGGGAAATGCACTGTGCAATCCTTCACAGGCTGATATATATTCACATTATGATCCATGTCCTCAGTAGTGTCTAGGCCCCACTCCTCCCTGCTTAAAGTGACCACTAGCACTCTGGGGGCATATTAGCAGACCCACAGTTTCAACGCCCTACAGACATATTCCCAGCCCGCCCCCACCCTGCACTGATGCTCAGAAGCCTGAGGTGATGCTGCCACATAGTCTTATTATTTTTTTAAGAAGCACTGGCAAAAACCATAGGTCTCTCTTATGTGAGATCTATTTACTTTGTCTGTGTTTTTTGGCCGTGTTGTACCGCAACGCTCTGCTATGCACCATGATTGAAAAAAGAAAAAAAGCAAAAAAAGTTATATGCCGTGGTCAGGCTTGACCATGTCTTTTTTTTTTTTTTTTTAACTTACTTTCAACCTTGATGTACAGCAGCTGTGCTGTTCTACAACATGGCTAAAAAAAATGACAAAGCCAGTAGATCTCATATAGGTGAAATCTGTAGGATTTGCCAGTGCTTGTTTTTTTAGGCATGAGGAAATTAAGAGATCTGCTCAGAATCACTGGATGTTGAGCCGAGGCTGTGACTCAAGCCTACTTCCCCAGTTTCAAAGTTGGCTTCTCAGGCCGTTAGTCCTCATCTCCTCTAATAACTAGTGCTGTTAGAAAAATAAACCTTATTATAAGTGCTGGAAAAGAGGATGATCTTTGTGGGTTATTGTCATTATTGAGCCACATCCAATTGGCTTGCAAGAATGGGATGTGTCCCAGTTTAATTATCTGACGACAGGACACTTTCAGCGGCATCAGCACTTTGTGTGCCTTTTGGTCATGGTAGCAATCTGCTGGGGCTGAGGGAGGTCTGTTACACAAAAGCCTCACTTTTAGGGCCATCAGCACTCTCTGTTCTCGAGCACCTTCTTGCGAATGCAATGCAGGAGCCAACGGCACTAAGCTTGTCACTTCTGAGGTGCTCGAGAGAAACTATTATTTTGATGCAGATTTTTTTTTTTTTTCTTCACTGATGAAGACTATATACACAAGTTATGCATCCACTGTAATATTGTCAGATGAATAGAGTTATACCAGTAGCCATTGATATGGAAAAATGACGATAAAGCCCTTGATAGGATACTCTATTTTCATTTTGGGGTCCCCCAGTCACATTGGATTTCTTAATTAGGAAGGGTTCTGTCTAGTATCCATCTAGAGACAACCCCTGTGTGTGTTCTGTTTTAAACCAGGTCCAGTGTCCAGGAATCTTCGCATCAATCCACCATGAGATTGTGTGAGAGACTGTAATAAAATATATAGGAAGTGCCTCACATTAGCAACCAGACAATAGCTAATTGGCTGTTTCTCAACAGTTTGCTCACTTTTTTATCATTGAGGTCTTGCCAATAAAAACGGTGGAACCAACACCCAGACTAAATCAGAACATTGTTTGTGTCTGTATGTCCCTGTCAGGAATGTCACACATCTCATAACCTCCCTCGGTCCTCATGCAGGAAGGAGAGAATTCTTCTTCACCAAAAATATTAAAAATGAGTTATGTGTGGCATTTAGCAAACATCTTCATTTTCATGCCCACACATGATTAAAAACAGCCAACCAGGCTTAGACCATTTTAATGTGAACGGCTGGCACCCCAAACTTACTGGCAGTTTCATCAGGGCATGAGGACCAATAATCACCCATTGATGCACCTGATCTGTATTTTAAAGGGATCTAAAAGGATATACAAACACCATAAACATATATGTGTGAGTCAAATCCCAGAGGGAGTCGTCAATACCTCATCAGGGCGTGAGGACCAATAATCACCCTATCATGCACCTAACCTGTATTCCAAAGGAAGATAAAAAGGTAGATAAACATATATATGTGAGTCAAATCTCAAAGGGAGTCACCAATTCCCCTATTCAAAGTAGCAATAGGATATTTACCATATGGCCACTTAGTGAATTTTTAGCGGTAGGCCATAGGGGGAAACGGTTGCTTTGAGTGGAGGGCGCCCTTGATATAGATTCCCTCTTTGGCTTCTTCTTTATTGGAGGCCATGTATGTGGAACCTACTAACAGAAGCATCTCTGCAACAAAAGCAGTAAGACACTCGGGTATCTGCAAAAAACACAAATCATTGACCTACATATTATACCAGTGCTGTGCATCAGTCGAGTTTGTCCTTGATACTGTTACTCTCAGTTCTGCTTTTGATGAGTAAAACCTATGACTAGGCTGAAGACGGCTCACTCCAGCAAGTACAGAAACCATCAGTTATCTTATTACTATTATATTCTTGAACTTGCTAGGTAAACAAAGAGCTCTTCAACAGGCACTTTAACCCCTAGGATATCTTAAAATGCAGTATGTTACCAGATAAATGAGACCGAACCAGTGCTGGCTTCTCCCTAGGGGGAGCTGTGTTGCAGACCCATTAGAACATCATGCCACACACCGCACCTAATTGATTATATATTACAGCTTTTACAGAAAAAATCTAACCGATAATTTGTTTATATGTAAATAGCTGTAATATTACCTGGGCTCCAGAAGAGGGCTCCACTGGCTGCACTCCACATGTGTCAGTCAGTGGCTGTTACAGACTGGCCACATATCCTCAGTGCATATCCCTCAAACCCACCAGAAGAGATTTAGCTAATTTTTTCACTGCTCAGTCAAAATCACAGACCTTTTTTTTTTCCACATACTCTCCACCACTTTGTAAGTTCATCAGCGGCTGCTGGTCCGGGGGGGGTGTGACTTACATGGATCTCAGAACGTTTTCCTACTCACAAGGCCTGTACAAAATTAATGCATTTTAAGCAGGTTTGTGTGATAATTTCCAGAATCTGCATGGATCCACAAAATTTGTAGCACCAAGCATTCCCATACCTGTCCTAGTAAAAATACTACCCATATGTGTGGCTGGGCCTAGTACTCACAACAGGAATATATATCAATCTAGAGACAATCGGTATTGTTGACACATTTTATATCCTTCTCAGGAATCAAATGCTCATTAAGGTCGACGGACATTTAGACCCAGAAATTAGTGTGGTGAATCATCAACAAAATTTCAACAACACCCCATACAAGTTAGAGACCACGACCAATGTGGCAATAGAAGGAAAACTCCATTCAGGAATAAAGTTAAAAGATTTACTACAACCACAAGCTCAAAGGCATGAAGACAGTGCACAAAACCAATTTATAAAAATACATGATCACCGAGGATTGCCCAAGGTGTTGAAATAAATTCAAGCATACTAACATTATTAAAACTAAGCATTCAAAAAGAATAAATAGTACATAACATCAATAAGAACATCTGAGACAGATAGTTTTTGGAGCTCAGAATATACAGTCATTAGTCAATTCACATTTAACAGAGTTAATCATTTTTGGCTGGGCTCAGGTCAACCCTACAGCTAACTAAATCAGGGAAATACATGTGTGTGGGGAAAAACACACATGGGCAAAATAGAAAAAGGATAAAAATAATTTTGAAAAAGATAATGTTGGACTGCAGAATACTAACTAAGTTTGGCAAAAAATAAATGAAAAGAGAAAGCGTTAGCATATCAGAAGCTCAGACATGAGTCTTCTGAAAGGGCAAAAAGGATTACTAAATTTAAAAAGGGGATTTCATGGGTAAGGGCAAATGAAAGAGAGGAAGATACCTTCCCAAAGGTACAACATTCATGGAATCTTCATCAGCAAAGCATCAAAATCAGCAAGCATCAGAATAGCCTCTGCAAGCTGCAGAGGTCTGCTCAGAACTCCTCCAGACTACGCTGCAGACTCCTAACAACTGTTCAAGACTGACATGCTCGAATGGCCATTACTATTTAAAATTACACAAATCAGTTTGATTCACCAAAGATATCCATTAATGTCACATTGAGTAGGCATCAACCAATGAGGGTTAATTGAATGACTCCAAATTAACACAATCAGATATCTTCCCAAGTCTGTCATGGGATCATCTCCTTTCCGTGTGACTCCAAGCAGGTTTGAAACAAATTTATATGATTTCAGTCCATGTTCCTGAAGCGTACTTTCCACTTTTAAACAATGGGTCTATCACAAAAGGACTTTCCTTCTCATAGGAGTGAAAACTTCACATTGTGGAAAAAATAATTCCACACTTTTACATGACAGCAAATTGCAAGCTCTGCAGGCCTAACTTATGCTAACACAAGGAAATATATGAACCATGTTTTAGTAAACACATATAATATGCAAACTTATAAATTAAACATTAATAAGATTTAATCAATGTGAATAATAAATTTCATTTCAAATGAAGAAGCTTTGTTGTTGCATTCCATTAAGTATAACAGAGAATTATAATTTTCTCACTGTGCACTCATTTTCGAACACATTAATCACAAGAAATTCAATATCGTTTCTACATGGACTTAGTCTAGAGCCTAAATTACATTTTAACATCAGTTTTATACTTCTAACGTGTGATTTCATTCAAAAGGCACCTAAGTCGAACTTTGAAAAACAAGCAATTGCACATTTAAAATGTGTGTCAGTGCAGCTTTCTATGTTAGTTTTTCTCCCGCTCACTTTCATAGACTTAAACTTGTCACATCTTGATGACTTTTCTGACACGAGGAACAGCACTAATTTTTAAACTCTATCGGTATCTTTGCTAAGGACTCTCATTGTCCATGGAAGGAAGGGAGGTGGGTTTTCTGTGGTGCACGGTTTTGTGCAGGCTGATTTATGCACATTACGTCACTGGGTTGCTGTTGATAGCTTGTGCACACCCACAAATCTACATTCATGTACCCACCCGTAATCATTTCAGAAACAGGCCCCAGGCTGCAGACAGAAACACTGTCAGGTTTGTAGAAATACATTTTTAATTAATGGGTTTGTAAGTGGTTGGGTATCTGAATATTGAACACTTTGGATAATAGTGCCCAGCAGTAGTTCCCGTTTTTAAACACCCACAGTTATGCTGATTTGTTTTCTTTGCGGGAATATTTACTTCTGATTAAAGAGCCAATATATCTGGGTTCAATTAATGTGCTAATGAATGCAAATTCAGTTAAGCACATATGCACTTAATATATTTGTGCCATGCTTCTGCAACCTGCATCACTGCAATCTTGGTGGATGATAAAAAAGCACAGACCTAAGGGCTTGGACAGCGGAAGCGCAGACTGCACAGCAACATTACAAAAATAGTAGACTCGCAATTATGGAGGCCTTTATTTTAATGGTTTACCACATTCAAGGCAAAATGGTTAGCTGTTACGATGCTTGTTGAATAGTTTCTTAGACTTGTGTGACGTGAAACGCTTTAGCCAAAACAATTAAATCATTATGATTTATAGTTTGGAAATATTCTTGGATTATGTAGTTTATAGGAAAATGTTTCATAATAATACTTAAAAGAGCTACTCCAATGAGAGTTGTGGTTCAATTGTTTGTAGTCCTTGGTTTGTACACTACATGGACCACAAACCACAAAGCATAAGTCTTTTCAGTAATTTTAGAAAGAATAAAGAACCAAATAGCTTCTAAGAATTCAATCATAGGTCTATGGCATCTTTGTTACGAATGGCAGAACATTCTAAGCAGAGACTGTTAGAAACACAAGACTGGTGATTTAGTAACAAGTAAAAAGTACATTTTCCTGGGGTTGGTGAGGGCTGTGGCAGGCAAATATATATTTCAAGCACTTCTCTAACAAAATGGCTTCTCGGTTTCTTTCTTTGACTATGTAAGGCAATAAAGACTAGTGCAAGAATGAATCGGCACCACACGAGATGTGTAGTCTCAATTATATTGTCAGCTGTTAGTACTTGCTTCTCTTCTTGTTCTTGTAGTACTCCTCTTGCCTGCTCATTGACTCTCATAAGCTCCGAGAGCTAGCTAAAGCTTGGCTTTTTAAGTCTCAAGGCTAGTCTTACTCTTAGGAATTTTTAGATACCTGTGTTCCCCTATAGCAGGGGTCTCCAACCTTTTCTGTAGTGAGAGCTACTTCTGATCAGTGAAAATCATTGTGAACCATTGAAGGCTAAATAACTTGCATAATGTTACCAGACTTCCCTACACCCAGCTTCATTGACTTTAAGCATAATGTCCATAGAGCCAGACTCTGGTTTGAGCAGAATACTTTGAATAGGGGCACTATGACAGACAGCCATGTGTCAGTGAGAATGTGGTCTTTCGGGATGTATGAACATGTGATGTATGTGCGGGGTGACTGAGAGCCTGTGTCGTATGTATTTGTGGCAAAGGGCATATCTTTCGCCATAAGTGTCATCATTACATGTATAACACAAACATAAAACTATTTTTTTAAATGGAAGAAATTTAAAATGCAAAAATTTTAATAATACAGAACATTTTTCAGCACTTTTAAGTTCTCCCATTTAATACATGACTGTATTTTTCAGTTATTACATGGCAGAGTGCTCTACTTGCCACTGGGAGCAAGAGGCCTTCTGTTTACTTGAAAAAAAAATTGAGAAAAATAAAATGAAGAGTTAACCTAATCATTAAGTTAACTTTTCAATTACATTTTCTCTGATTTCAAAGGATTGAGAAACATAATATTGTTCTCACCTCCAATAGTGTAAGTACTCTTCTTTAAGAGTTAAACACATTCCTGCTTCAATTATTTTACCTCTGTGCCCTGGGTCATAAATCTGACTCCAGCACTGTTCGTTACCAGGCCCTGCTAAATTCAGCCTGATGACGATAATGTAAAATACACTTAACTGTGAAAGGAAAAATTAGACCCTGGGCTTATTTAAAAATGCACTCAAGGCTGTGAGCTACTCTGAAGGTGTCTGTGCAAGTGATACAAGGGCTTGACCACATACATCCTTCAGGTAGCTGTTGGGTGTGGGGTCTTTTACATCTCATGGCAGTCTCTTTTCTTACAGACGGGTACCTGGTACTTAGAGTTCTCTACCACTGGTATTCTTCCTTGGGCTGAGATGTCACCCTACCCTCCTTTAAGGAAGTGATTTATTTTCCCATCTGCTGTGGGACATTTTCTACATCACTTCTTTCAGCTGCCTGCCAGAATCAGAGGCTGAGTTTCTGTGCTTTAACTTAAGATTCAGCTTGGGCTTTCTAGCAAGGTCCACTTGCCTTTGGGGGGTCGTGTGTTTTCTCTGCCACTTCAGCACTTTTGTGCATTCTCACCGTATGAGTTTTCCTCATTTTTCCCCCTCACACACTTTTTTGCAGAGAACTCTCATGCTCTCTGAGCTTCTCTGATTTCTATGCTATAGCTACTGTTTTGTACATTCTGTTGCAACTGCCTTTGGTCACAAATGAAAACATTTATTGCGGTGATCATTATAGGATGCCAGCTTGATAATCTGAGCAAACCATAACTTGACGCTAATGTTCATGATGTCACCTGATGCCACAAATGACATTGTATATGACGTCACCTATAATCAAGGAATCACACTTGTATTCACTCTCTCTCTCTTGTATTTGGAGGGATTGACTGTTGAGCTCCACGTGGTTTACAGGGTTATGTTGTAGATTTCAGCATACTCCGAGGCAAATTAAGATAGCTTGGAGAAGGCAGATGGGTTGGTGAGTACGTCTTGGAGGTTGTTAATTGTAGAAGTCTTTGAGTTCTGGGACGTTAATTTTTCTGTTTTAAGTTGACCTTGATGCAAAAGAGTGCCATGCAAGATGGAGAAAGGGAAGGAGAAATTATCTGTGCAGGTCAGACATAAACCTTACATTGTATAATGGGTAAGTCTTGCAGGATGAGGCAAGCACTGCTACTTTCGGCATGGGGTGTTTCAGTGATTTGCTGCCATGTTGTACAGTGTGTCCTGGAGTGTTTAGAGGGATGTATTCATTATCTTTGTGCTAGTTAGATTGAATGTTGGCTTTGTGTGCCGAAGGGAGGCAGATGTGAAATGCTGGGAGAAGAGTGGTAACTGATCAAAATGAATGACTTGAGCGTTTGCAAGGTTGCCAAAGGTGCAGGGCCACAAAGACTTGTGAATCACAGATCCCTGCTCCTTTATTTATTGTGTACGCATTGTGCTGGATCCTACGGCCTGCACCAAATGAGATTTGAGGACCTGGGTGTCAACCAGGTTTCTGTGATGAAGATTTCAACTAGGTCTTGATGTACGATATCAGCTATACAAGTGTGGTTAATGCCAGTGTGTACCCTAACTGGAGGGTTTGTTCTATTGATGGTGTGTTTGATTGATATGCAAATTAGATTGGGAATATTTGCTATATGAGTTTATGGATTTTGTGTGCAAGTCTGGTTATTGGGTGCTTGATGTTTGAGGCATATATGGTAGTAGTAAATTACTTGAAATGCAGCAGTACTCACCAAGAGCCCTTTCTAGCCCTACTAGGTTCAAACCAGCAGTGTTCTTAGCTTTGTCTGCCTTTTGGGAAAAGATTCCAGAGCAATAGGATGCACTGCCATTGAATACTGAAGGATGTGGAGGTGGAAAGTCTGGTCCATCTCCATATTATCCCCTCATCAGCAATCATAATTTCAGGTGACTGCTGCTAGTTGCAACTGTGCTGGAGCACACTGTTAGTTACATTTTCTGTTCAGGCAGGATCTCTATGCCGTCTCCTGTTGCTCCCTTATGTTTAATTGTTGACTGTTGCTCTGATTACAGTCTTGGATACTTTTCAACACTTTTACACCAGGAAGATTTTTTTAACCTCCAGCTTCTTTAAATTGAGGAATGTAATTTGAAAAAGAAACTGTACAGTTTAAGTGGTATTCCTTCAATTATAGTAAGTTTTATCTTGTTGAAAAATAAATATATGTAATCCCTAAACATCAAAATACATCAGATGTGGCTAATCTATTGGCTACAGTGCTTTTCGTCGTCACGATTTTCATGATCAGGCAAACAAAGTTTGGTGGTTGAAGGCATTTCACACTTTTTAACACCTATTGAAGTACTAATCAATGGCTGGGAGAAGTTTGAAAACAAATGCAAATTAGCCTCCAGGAACTTCTGGCAGAGAAAGGGTAGCTCTCTAAAAGTTATGTTTCCTTAATAATTATGAAACATCCACTCAACCATTGAATTGGATGTTTAGATAACTATAAAAAAATAGTTGTTTAATTATTTTTCTAGCTTGTGTCATTCCCAAGAAACAGTATCAGGATTTCTAATCTGTTCTCTGGTTTTAACATTTGACAGCTAGGTATTCCACAGTGAAAAATGTTTTTTTGGGTGCTGATCACTGTATGGACATGTCAGCATTACATTTCTATATGTCCTATTTGAAATACCATGGAACCTGCATTGTGGACTATATGACCTACATAGGGATGACTCGGGAAAGGTATTTTTTTTTTACCTGGCAAACTGGTTAATTTTGACAGGTTGAATTGCTGCTTTTACACTGCTCCAGTCGATCTACACTGGTAGGCCTGAAGCCATGTTTGCAGTTCCACTGTAATGTATGACACAATAGATGGTGCAGTCCACTAGTGACATTAAACTTACTTGCCTAGGGTACGTTTTGCACTGTATGCTAAGCACTTGTAGGTACGTTAAATATTCTAATTGGGAATATGCCAATTCGACCCTTTTTAATGGGGGAGCACGGGCACTTTACCACTTGTTTGCAAGGAGGGCTAACACTAGCACCAATGTAGGGTCCTGCAAAAGATGAAAATACAGGGTGACCACGCAGAAAAGGTAAATGTACTATAGGGACAATAAATTACTGACCAGTCCATTAACTCATTCAGGAGCATGCAAGAAAATACTTTGCCTGTAGCAGCATCAAGAGGCAGTAGGGCACGGCCTGGTCGTGCAACTTCATGGACGCAAACGACTGAGCTCCCAACCCCATTCACTCACATCGATGGAGCAGTCCTCCTGGGACAGCGACTGTGTGACAGTGAGGAGGCTGGGAGTCTCTGAAGATAGCCTGACGGGCTGCAGTAAGCCACAGGAATTCAGTACAAAGGTGGGCCATGAAGAGGCGAAAAGTGCTGCGGCCAAAAATTGCAGCAATTACATAGTGTCTGTTTGGCTGCACCTGAGCCTTTCACATGGGAAGGCGGGGCCACCATTTGTGAATGGAACTTCTGCTAAATTACACCCACCCACCCTTAGCCAGGTGCCATAGGATGTGCCCCAGCTAGGACTCTTGAGAATAGACCCACCACCACCTTGACCTCTCTCCTGCCTTCTGAAGCAGGGGTGTGGAATTCCTATAGCCCTACTCCCAGGACCTTTTGTTTGGGGTTAAGGACAACACGATTTCGTGTTTATTTTGTCCTTATTCATAATGGAAAATCGGTGCAACCAGTTTCAACATGATTATGGGAAACAAGAAAATAAATAAGCATTAGCAAAGTCAGTAGGTCTGATATTGGTGGTCAGCCTTTTGGTTTTGTTAATGAGCATCTTGCTTTGACATAGTTTTTGTAAAACTTTATTGTTGTGGGAGCTGCTAGGCCCTCACCATTATAACAAACATTGACAAAAAGCTAAATTATTTTTTGGTCTCAAAAAGCACACATTGCTACAGTAGTTCCTGGCCCTGAACAAAACTACTCTGTGTGCCGATATGCTCCTTGTGAAAGATCAGAAGCCAGCTAATAGAGAGATAGAATTTTAATAAAAACAAAAAGCCTTGGTTAACTTCAGACCTAATTGGGGCCAATTTCTAAAGAAAGTCACAAAAGTGCACCCATGGTATATGTCCTTGAATTAGTGCTGAATATGGCTCTCATGAATTCAGAAACATTTACAGAAGTAGGCCAGGAAATTGTATTACTGGAATATATTTGTGAACTGCACTTTAGCATGAGCAGATATGCATGAGTAGAATTGCTCATGCTAAGATCTGTAGACCATTTACTAGTTCACTTTCCCTCCAAATATGTTTTTACCTGCCGCTGTCAGGAGTGAAATTCCAATCTTTCTCAGTATGGGAAAGGATTAGAGCAGAGCTTGCGAAAGACATGCAAGTTAGTTGGTTTGCACAGACTCGAAAGGGAATTCCAACCCTATGTTTGCTTAACACTACCTCCAGCCCCAGAATGTAGGTTTGCGGAAAGGCGGCCAAAAAAGGGAATAGCAAGAAACCAAACACTACTAACATATTACTGGCATAATCAGAGATGCTAATATCAGAGCTTTTATATAATAAGATTGCTACCATAATTTGTCACAGCATTACTTGGCACCAAAGGGACAAGTGTTTCTTTTTTTTTACAGGACAGGTCCCATGGACAAGGAAATATTTTATTTAATTCCACACCCCTGAGGAGTTTGTTTAATTTTAAACATGATAAAACAAGGGACATTTTATGTCAGCTTTTATAAATGAAGTGACGTGTTCAGCGATTGCAATTTATTAACGGATTTTAAATTCTTTGCTTAATTAATTGATGAAGTTTATGTGGTTTGTTTTTAAACAGAAGCACATTTATTAATGAATAAAACTTGGGTACTTTCAGTGGCATTAAGGAAATTGGTTTAATCTTTTTTATGTCTGATTTTTACAGTGAGGAAAATGGGAACTAAAAGTACCTTGAGCAATTAAGAATTGTAAACCTTAGTCTCCTCTGTCTCTCCCCTTGCTCTCTTACCATCCCCATGAGTAGAGGAGTCCATTTCCGACAAGTCAAACTTGTTTTTTCCATTGGAGTATGAGCAGATGGACCAGCAATTTCTGAACTCTGCTTAGCTCCGTTCAGAAATGAGTTCAGGATAAGCCAAGCAAACACCAATGTATCTATGATTAGTTCTAGATTGTATCTGTGGCAGAAGTTTAACAGATGTGCCTCTTTGTTTCTGGCTTATCGCCAGAGAGATCAAAACTCACCTGTAGGCATCATTTTCAGGGTCCAAAAACACCAAAATTTAAAGCCCCACAAATCACCTGCACTAGCTGCCAATTAGGTCCTCCTGGAACCGGAACACAAGCAATCCAGTACCGGTTTCTCCCTAATTAGGGCTCTTCGGTCAAGTTTTGCAGAGTTCCAGATGCTCAGTAATCTAACTGACCATTCCATTCATCACTTTGTTGTCAATATTTAAAATCAACCTTTTCCACCGACCAAAGCCCGCGACCTTATAGCCGTAGAGCATCGCAACAGATAAGGTCTAGTTCCAGCCAACAAACAATCAAGGAACTAGCAAAAGTACATCGATGGCAGGAACAAACGACCCCCCACCCCCAACCTATCCATTCATTTAGGGCTCAGGGGCTTCCTCCTCCCCCATCTAATTTGCAACCGCCTTTGTAATTTTAAATTAACAGGAGCATAAATACACGATAAAGGACAATACACAAAGCGGCCTCCCGCTGTCGTGTAGAGATGATCATGCAACCAGGTCCAGGCACCCCTGAGCGTCCAGTGCGCAGATGGGGGCCACGGCGTAATGGCATTTGGTTTTATGGCTGAACAGCAGCAGCATCTTCACTTCGGTGCGTGACGTAGTTGAGCGGGAAGATCCGCATCCGATAGATGTTAAATTCGGGTGTTGTACAAAGAAGCCCTGCGTCAAGCTTGCTGACACTCTTTCCAGCAGTCTCTTCTCGTTGATTTGTGTAGTTATTCCAAGCTGTGCCAATATGGGGCTAGGGAAGGCCTGCAGTGCCCGTGACGCAGATAAGGTAATACACATGCTGTTACGAAGCAGGGCATGAGATTCCTTTTGCAGGTCAAAGTTAGACTTTTTAGCTGTGAGGTGAACAGCAGGTGGTCGGAATTGAATGTGGCCTAACCAAAGACATCTGGAGCTGCAGGTCTGGCACGAAAATACCACAGTATGTCTGGTCATTTGTAGAAAATTAAAATGCAGCGCCCACCTCTAAAATGTTGCCACGTTGCAACACACTGCTTTAAAAATGTGGTGGATTGTTGCATGCCCTGTTATATGTGTCAATGTATGCGGTTTGTTCCCGGCCTTACCCCTCCACAGGCCACCCATTTGATGGTATTTGTGAAAAGGTATTTTTTATTTACGGGCCCGGTGTACAGCGCATTTGCAAAATTGATCTTCCAGGGGCATTTTGCACGTGTCTATGCTGACAGAACAGGAATGTCCGGTGCCTTTTTCGCGGGCATGAAAATGAGCGAAGCCAAATAATTAAATTATTGCCGACTTTAATTATGCCTAAGGGGCCTCGTGTTGTAACAACAGTAATGACCCAAGGTAAAGGTCAAAGATGCCACCCTCTACGGATGACGTAGACTTAATAACAGCTCGTTGAAATACGCAGGTTAAGGATGTGTGCTTTATATAAACAAAACTTACGTTTGATTTAAGACTGTGATTGTGCATATGGCAGCTTGCCTCAGTTCTTTAATGGCATTGTTGTCAGGTGGAGGAGCACATACATTTTTTTTAAAACATAACTTTTAATGAATGTCCTTGAAACCAGTAATGTAATCTGATGCACTATGGTTAAACACTTCTACGTGGTAAAGAAATATATATATTTTTTAATTCTGAAGAGATGCTGTCATATTTTTACATGACGTTTGTTGCACGATTTACAGCCAAACATTTTCATGTCTAAGCTTGTGCACGGGCTCTTACAGCTAAGCCAAACCCTTAGCTCTTGATAAATGCACCCAGGGCTCGTTGATGGCATGCACACAGGGCCCAGTGCTTTCTACCCACCTCTACAACACTAAGGGGGTTATTACAACTTTGGAGGAGGTGTTAATCCGTCCCAAAAGTGATGGATATACCACCAGCCGTATTACGAGTTCCATAGGATATAATGGACTCGTAATACGGCTGGTGGTATATCCGTCACTTTACTGTCACTTTTGGGACGGATTAACACCACCTCCAAAGTTGTAATAACCCCCTAAGTGTCATGGCCAGGGTGAGTAGGAAAACGTGCTGCAAAGCGCACCTTTTATGCCGTTAAAAATGGCCCCACTTCTCTCCCACCACTTTCCCAAATTGAGGGGGTATGGGCTTGTTTGCATGTTGCAGACTGGGCCTTGGGTTTCTGCCACACCACTTCCAAGGTTTACCAGCGGCCACTGCTCGCAGGTCTGTCTTGAAGATATTCTTCAGCTCTGCTTCGTGTAGCTTGAGACTACATTTAGTATTTTAGGAACACTACCATCTGCAAAGCATTAATTCTTACTAGTCATAGCTGAAGAAGTTGAATTATAGGGTTTGTTTTCTGCTGCCTTTCAATGTTAACACTAGGAAAATGTCTACCCTGAAATTGAAGCTACCACGCAGCAGATATAAGATTGATTTTTCTCTGGGCCTATTTGTTGCAGATTTTGCGGGGTGTACGAAACTCAGACCCGTGTTTTTCAGCCCTTAATTCAAGCCAGAAAAATTGCATGAGGCTTTGGCTGCAATCAAGCCTCATATCCTGCTTTTGTTTTTTTTGCAGGCAGGACGATACAATACCCCTTCCTGCCAGACTTAACACTTCCCTGTTCCTCTCACTCTCCTCCCTTACAACCTCAGTACCCAGAGTTCAGGAATTGAATGCACCGAGTCACTTATGTTGTGTGCCTCTTGTAAAGTGTTTTGACTCATGTTGTATCATTTTTCTGCCAAACAGAGACAAAACACATCTGGTAGATGTCAAATGACGGGGCTATTGAATTAAGCTAGCCAAACAATTTTGAATAAGAGTTGCACCAGAGTAGTTGCATGGCTTTGGGAGAGAGTAGCTGATATACTTAAATATTAACATGAAATGTTTATGAACTAATATGTAATAATGACGCATAGAAAATGCATGAATGTATTTAGCTAAACGTATGCTTGAAATGTTCCCACGGGGAGTGGCCGCTAATATATACGGGGACTAATGGAACTGACTAATAATGATGAAATGTTATGCTAACATATGATTTTGCACTAATATTAAAGTGTGATATGTCAAAGTTCTGCTAATAAATCATTAGGCCTTAGTTAGCATGAGTCGAGGCCTAGCTGCCTGGTTTCATATAAAATGTGTTTTTCTAACGTGCAGTGTGCTGACTTACTGAAGGACATGAACTCTTGTTTTTTCCACAGCTAGAAGATGAATATAACTGTAGTAGATCTTTTCTCATGAAATTCGACTTGCTTAGTGAAACATTCTTGCTGAATGCAACAGTGTAGATTACTTGCAGGTGCAAGGTCGCCTGAACTGGTAGACAATGGAGCCACTGACTAAAGATGCAAAGAGGACCACGAGAGTATGAAATCATACCGGACATTCTGCCGCTGAAGACGTCAATCATAAGGACCAATAAACTACAGGAGAACAGTTATGGGGTGACAAATTTGATGAGCTAATTGAAAAACTATTAGATGGAGATAGTGGGGAGCAACCCCTCAACCAATGAAGAATTAGGGGACTGTACAACGAAAAAGGGATAAAAACCCTTGACACAAGGAAGGGAATTAGAATAGGAGACTAGGAGATAGAGGAGTTAGGGAGATGCTGATGCGATTTGCTATGGCCCGACACTTTGTCACTCTGCATAGAGACTTTGCTGTTTGGTTCTTACAACAATTCTTGCTTTATAATGCCTGTTTACACTTTACCTCCTTATGAGAGACGTGCCCCTTTACCTGACTTGCTGAATTCCTGGCTGATGGCGAATCAAATGATGTCCTGAGGACGAAGACAAAACCTGTATGCTGACTCAAACGGAGGGTAACTATATGACAATGAAATTGTGATTGTCTGTTTGCTTTCCTTTCTAGGTACCAACTGCTTCTTTTGACTGAGACCATAGCTAGATGTTTTTCTAAATTGGTGTTGCTAAAATTATTTTGCATGAAGCCCAACATGCCAATGCTAATTCGAGGTTAGATGAGGGGTTCACTAAACAGACGCATATAGACAAATGACTGAATCTATGCTTTGTTGAATAACGTGATAATGATGCTTTGCTAAGTAAAACCTATGTTGACATTGTGCTATGTTCTAATATTCGTGATTCTTGCTTTGATGAAATCTTATCAGAATTGCCGTTTTGTGACTATGCTAATGTGTTTCTTGGTTTTGAGATTAATAAACTTACTAGTAGAATTGTAATCCATAGGGAACAAATATCACAAACTCATACTAACCTGGTGTGGTTATTCATGACTGCAAGGTCATGGTGGTTTCTGAGTTTTATTAATGTCTTTGACTAAACTGAATTGTCTTATTATAATAAATATTGATGACGTTATTGACTTATTGATTGACATGCTGATTAGTTATCTCGTCCCAAGGTGTCTGCAGTCAGGGTCAAAAGATTCATTGGCCTAAAACGAGTGCCAAAGTGAGTAAATTAGCCATAAAGGGACGCGTTAACAGCTTCATGAGTAAAAGCACAAGATTGGACTTTGACTTCTTCACTGACTTAACATACTAGAAAAGCCTTCAACAATACAAAACCTTACATGAGAAACGACGTACTGTCTGCACACAAGCGTAAAACAAAAAAATATATATTTAGGTCTCAGCTACAGACAGATTTAGCTGTCTTGGCCAACCGATTTTTCCCTATACATAACATATACTTAAAGCAGGCTTTGGGTCAGCCCCTTCCTTGTGATTGGATGGGTTTGTGGCTACCTCAGATGTCTGTTCTTGACTCAGTGTCTTTCCTCCCTCTTCTTGTTTGTCCTACCCAGGCGCATATAGGTCTCACAGTTTTCTGATTGGATGAATTGCATCTTTCTACTTCAAACCTGAGGGATCTCTTTTTTCCCTTCTTTATTTATTTTGCACAAACACTCCTTGGGAGTACATATATTTCCTCATTCCTGCTCTTGTTCGTCTGTCCTCTTGATCCTTGCAACCTTTTTTCCTTACTTTGACTCTACAAGGGCCAGATGTCTGACCTTTTGTTTTGCGAATCGCAAATTGCAAGTCTCAAAACATAATGTACAACAGTGTTAACCACACTGTTTGCGATTCCTAAATGGGTCGCAAGGGTCCTGCCTCATAAATATTCATGAGTTGAGTCGCAGATTACGACCCACTTGGCAATAGCAGCACTCACAGGGATGGTGGCCTGCTGGGGTTAGCAGGCCACTGTGTCTGTGACTGCTTTTCAATAAAGCTTTTTTTTTTTTTTTTTTAAATGCAGTCCGTTTTCCTTAAAGGAAAATGGGATGCATTTCAAAAATGAAAAAAAATAGTTTTATTTTTATTTTTTCAGAGTAGGCAGTGGTCTGTGAAAACACTGCCTGCTCTGAAAATACATTTTCACTACCATTCACAAAGGGGACGGGGGGTCCCTTGCGGCACCCTTCCGATTGGGAATGGGTTAGTACCACTTTGAAATTGGTGTTAACTGTGATTGTTTTGCGACAACATTCACGGTCACAAAACAATCAAACACCCCCCTGTGGGTCACATTTAGGAAGAATGCCCTCGGGACTCCCTTTTCTAATTGCAAGTCGCAATCCCTATTTTGCGAGTCGGTAACTGGATATCTACTTGCAAAATAGGGATGGTTTATTGTACAAGGCCATTTTGCAGTCGCAAAGGGTGATTTTCGCCCTTTGCGACTGCAAAATCGAGACATACATCGGGCTCCAAGTGCCATATGTATTTTCTTTTTTAATGTGGGCCCACAGCTGCAAAGTGATACTCTCCTCACCTCTTCCTTTTTCTTACTGGTGCACAATTGTTTTTCATTTCTTTTTATTTAATTTAGAAGCCTGACATGGTTATCCACTATGATACAACTGTAAATTTTAAAAAATGACCACGATGTTTTACCAGGCATTCGTTTGTAAGTATGATGACATGCATATGTGTCAGGATGCATGCTCATCAGCTGCCACCTTGGAATGGGTTTTATTTAGTAGAAAACCTATTGCAGGACTGTTTGCTATTCATGCATCTTGGCACATGCATTTGTAAAAAAAAACCTTCTAGAGGCTAGGCCTACTGGCTTTGCCATTGCTTGTTTTTCCTTGTTGTAGACTGGATCTATGAGATTAATCCTCAAAGAAAAAACTGCACCCAGCACAGACTGTCCCTAAACCCTGATGATGGCTTTACTTCCCTTGCTGGCCACTTCACTGGCTGGACCATCTCACAAGCAGTGTTTCATGTCAGGCCTTACTTAGCAAAACCATTCCATGCAGCACAGAAGGACCAGTAGAAGAGGAGAAAGGAATACATCACTGGGAAATGTTCAGAAAAAAGGAGATCAGGCCGTTTAGTTAGAAGTCCTCCCTAGGTATACCAGATGACCTGCTGGCCAGTTTATTACTGCACAACGCACACTGTAAAGTCTTGCTGCAGGTTAGTGGATAGCTTATTTCTATTTGAGCTTAAATAGAGGTGCTTAAATTTAGAAAAACTGTTGAGTTTAAGGTCTGGTTCAAGGCACAGTCCTTGTTTAGCCGAGGAGTCTGAAGTATTGAGAGTAAATATATCTATCTCTTTTCTACTTTAGTTTTGCTTCTTTTTTTAGCCTTCCTTAGGAAAACCAAATAATACAGGGAAATCAGTGGAGTTAAAAAAGAAATGTAAAAACTATGTCTGGCCTGGTCAGAATGAACATTTTTCTAGCTATCGCATCAAGAAGCTTCAATTCCATTAAGGAGGCGGAGGCAAGGATTATGCTTCTTTCGTTACTGGCAAAATGACAGCCAATCAAAACTAACAAAAGCTTTAAACTACATATCCCATGAGCCACAATGACCTTGACCTCATAGCTCCACTAATCAGAGGCTCTGTCCTTATTTATTCCCCTGTAACCAATATCCATCCAACTTCTTTGCAAATACAGAACAACTTCAACTGTGCATAACGTGGATATCAGGAACCAACTGCAACTTCATGCCAACAGGCGATCCCAAACTTGACACCTCAAGAGATGTAATATCTACATTGCATCTTGGCTTCTAGCAACTTGTACCACAATGTCGCATACACTGGTTTATATGAACCTGCCAATTAGAAAAAACTATTGGAAAATCATTACTCTCCAGAGAGAAAGCTGAAACCAAAGGGTGGGTTAGCATTTAACACAATATCAGACAGATAGCCATCATGGTAAACAATGCCAATAATATTATTTATAATACATATTATCAACATTACTTCGGGTGGGATAATCTACGCCTCTTTGTCCTTAATAGAATTATAAATTCTTGATGCAATAGCTAGAAAATTGTTTATTCTATGCCAGGACTGGAAGCTTCGGATTATGCTAGTTTAAAGTTGTGCCACCACCAATGAAGTGACATCCTCAATTGGTTTGTTATAAAACACCTTAATAGTGGAGTCAGATGACCAATCCACCACTGCCTTAATATCCTCTAACGTAGAGCCTGTGGGAAAAGTTTTAGATGCCATGGCTCCTCGGACTGAATAGGTCTCAGAAGTGGTCACATCAATTCCTGTTTCTGGCAACAACCATTTGACCCAGCGAGCCAGTATAACTGAGGTTACTGGACAAAGTTTTCTGCAGAGACATAAGCAATTGATCTCCTTGATCTCTGCAAAATTCGTAGGTACAAGAATTTAACAATCACTTGCTCCCTGGGGATAAGTCTCCTGCTTACTACACCAATACAGGTGTCTGTGCCAGGAGGCAGCATATCTTTTATGAGTACTGGGGGCAAAAGACTGAGATAAAAAGAACATAGCTTGTTCCAAAATGCCTGGCAATTGCTACTGTTTACTGAAATCCTCCATGCCTTGAGCCACAAGCAGTCCTGAAGCACCAGCGGGTGTTGGACACCCAGTGTCTCCACAGGAAGGTCCTGGGATGTCTGAATCTGAGCCAGTGGAGTGCACAATTCCTCCATTGCCACCTGGAACCAGAATTGGGCCTTCCAAAAGGGCGGTCACAAGAACCAGTTTCGCATTCTGACATAGCGTTTGAGATAAAACCCTCTGAATCATTGAGAGAGGAAGAAATGCAGAAAGCAATTTCCATTCCAAAGATTGAAGAAAGCTATCTCAACTTGCCGCTCCCTGGTCCAGCCTCCAACTGTAAAAGTTCAGAAGTTGTGTGTTCAGGTGTGATGCAAAAAGATCCACTTCGCAAGGGCCCCATAAATTGTTTAGGGCTGTGCAAATGCGAGGATGGAGTTTCCAGGTGATAAAGTCTCTGAGAAAGCAAGAGTTCCAGTCCGCCACGACGTTCTTCTGACCCAGAATGTATTCCACCATCACTGATATCTGATGTTGTAGTCTATAATGGCAAAAATATTTGACAATCTCCACTAGGAGACGCAATCATAGCCCCTCCAGCCTGTTTATGTATTGAACTGCTGAAACATTGTTCATCCGAAGCAGGATGCAACATTTCATCTTGAGTGGAGCCAAAGTTTGAATCCCTGAAACGTCTGGCCCTTGCGAAAATGTTACTGAGAATGACCCGTTATTATAGAGGACTGACCATTGTCCACTGCTGAGAAAGTGGCAACGTCTGTGCTCTGATCTTTCATAAACCTGTTACTAAACAGAGGGCCGTTTGCCGAATGGCCTGCTGCAGTGGATGACAGTTTGGTTAATTTGGGGCTAACTCATCAATAAGGATTTGCTGGGTTCCTCTGATATGGTGCAATTTGCGTTACCCAGAAGGCAGAGAGCCAGTTTAGACCATTCTAGTAAAACACCCTAGTCAATAGTGAAATACGAGTCCTTGGCATGAACATCCAGCTCCAAAATCTTGGGCCGGAGAGGTCCACTAATTTGTCCTGACAGCCTCACCAGTCGTGATCAATCCCCTTTTTGGGGTCTTCAATGAACTTTCTCAGGTAACTTGCCATATTTGAGTCCAGCTCTGGAGTGTCTGCGACGGTTTTGGGCATTCTCGAACCTCTTGCGCATGCAAGCCTGGATGTGGGCAAGGGAGCCCATTTTGTAGAGCGTGGATGTATGATGTCATCCAGTTTAAAGAGTAGATTACAATTATGAGGTTCAGCAGGGGCGTTACTGGAATGTAATTTACACTTGTGCTTTGAGGCTGGTTGGGATTCGTTCTGAGATTGCTCATAGTCAGAGGGTCTGTGCCTCAGTCTTCAAGGAATTCCAGAACGGCCCAGTGCTGACAATGCCCCGTATCTATGGTCCAACTGAACTGAGGAGGCCATCTGCTCCCCAGGCTCGTTTTGAGGCCATCCAGCTAGAGCCTTTCCAGGTTGAACAGTGTCAGTGGTGTTTATCTTTGGAAGGTTGGGGGGGGGGCACCCGATGAGCCAGCACTTAATTCCATGTTCACGTTTTGCACATGATTGTACAGTGCCTCCACCAACCTTTCCTCCCCCTGGTGTTCATATGGGATATCAGCATATTCCCCGAAAGCATCATCCTCATCAAAATATAGGGCCATAATGGTGTATTGCAACAATTGAGTAGAGTTTTTTAATATTATCAAGGAGGAAGTTAGAAGGAACTCCACAGGTGACTATCTTTTGGTAAGGAGCACTGTCTGTGTCAGTAAAGATTTTATGCAATGGAGTGACCCACCTGCTTAACTCCCGTAGGGCAGCGCCCTCATAGTGCTTTTTTTTGCCCATTCTGGAGACGGAACAGTAAATGTGAGGCACTTTTTCGGTTTGCAAGCAGTCCAGCGAGCCATGTGATGATTCAAGCAGATGCCTGTAACAATGCGTATACAGAGCTCTATATTGAAATAGGACTGAACTCATTTCCGAGCCCCTCGTGCACTCAGGTTGTCCCCACTCCCATTCCACACTGACACTGAATGGGGAAGGAGGAAGCCTAGTCCTCACAATTGTGGCCCGACGGCCGATCAGTATATATGAATACAACAAGCAATTAATAATATCAATAATCAAATAATGAACACTTGTATGATGATGCTGCTGCAGCAGCAAAGAAAGAAGATGGACATTGATCAAAGCGGATTATAAAAGTATGGATAGCCTCTGATTGGTGGACTATGGGGTCAAGGTTATTGTGTCTTATTGGATATGTAGTTTAAAGCTTTTG
Source organism: Pleurodeles waltl (assembly GCF_031143425.1). Classification (NCBI taxonomy): domain Eukaryota; kingdom Metazoa; phylum Chordata; class Amphibia; order Caudata; family Salamandridae; genus Pleurodeles; species Pleurodeles waltl. Next base: position 149,156,262 of record NC_090446.1, read on the forward strand.
TTTAGTTTGATTGGCTGCTGTAATTTCGCCAGTAAAAAAAAAATGAGAAGCATAATCCAAAGCCTCTGATCCCAACATAAGATGTTATTTCAGTTTAATGCGTTGAAATACTTAAATCAAACATTTACAGAGCAACATACAAAATCTTTATTTCCAGAACTCAAAATGACCTGCTTTTCATGTTGCTGCATGCTACTGTGTGAGCCAAACTCCAATATTGTACTGCACCCCAATATATTAGTTCACCCCAAAACGTACCTCGGAGCTTCCACCCAAGTACCCTTGATCTTGCTATGAGTCACTACCCTCTTCAACATCTGCCCAACATAGAGGGTCCACTCAGTGTCATCTTAAGGATTTTGGGGGGCCCTAGAAGTCAAACCCCAGGATGTCAAATAATATTGTACAAAATGCGTTAAAGGTAGAGATAGAGAAATAGATGGGAGCTATAGAGAAAGTTAACTTTCTCAGGGGCCCCTTGGAAGTTGCAGACCCCAGGCAATTGTTCACTCACAATCAAAATATTATCTCACTGAAGAACTAGCTTCTGGTCCTTCTCTCAGGAGTCCGATCAGAGATAGATCAATAAAGATTTCTTTTCATTTGACCCTCACCCACTCCAATAGTGGCATGCTTTATCATCAGGTCCCCCCCAAGCCCCTAAAAGCCAGCGTGGGCTCTACTGACATTCTGGGAGCACTTCAGTATATCCTGCCGGGTGGCTAAAGATTAAAAATACCTCTCTTTTACCAATGTATCACTATATTAACAGTAAAAGTGGGTATAGGTTTAAAAAACAGGGGTGGGGTTCTCCAGGATAATATGATTCTCTTAAGAATTTCACCTAAGCCGTCGGTATGTTTCAGCCCCTACAAATGGCCTACAAGGTCCTGGTCTTTCATCAGGGCAAAAATCATGTAATAGACCCGGTATCAACGTAAATTCATATTAATAATCAGTGAGGAATTTTAACATGCTAATCAAATGCATGCAGGCAGTATAGTAACTCACCTTAATTTCGTATGGAGCATGATTGTGAACCTGAAAAAGTAGATAAACACACACAGCCAATCCACTGTGTGTCATAGCTTGCAAAACGTCCATCATCTGATAGTTTTTAATAAGAGAGTCCAACGATTGAGGCTATGGGTCCAAGTGGGGCACATGGATTTAAAGCTCTCATGTGCTCAACTTAGTATGCGCTTTTCACACAACCAGATGTATACTTGCTCAGATATGTAGGTATGCAAGATCCAACTTGGGCCACACGTTGTGGACATTCCTGGCACCAACACAAATTAATATGGAAAAACAGAATATCACTGCAGACAAATGAGAAAGATATCAAGTGAGACAGAGGAGACACACTCGTAAAAATAGAGCCTCACATAGGATAATGAGCATCACACTTACCTGTTTCGGGTAACTACCGAGCTTCCCAGTGGGTGCAGGGAGGCGTGCCCCTGTGGTCTCACACTGTATCAAAACATAATAAGGTAGTGGAACAAAAAGCCCATGTCACTTTAAGTGGAGAGGTCCCGCCACGTAGTCGGCTGCAAGAAAATGCGGCCCAATATTGGCCGTCCCGTAGTAGACAAGAAAACACATGTCGTAAAGAGAACTCACGGAGACTTGCACCTACTCAGACCAGCTCACTCCCTGCTTGTGCTATTGGTCACGGTGACCGGGTGCATAAATGCACCTTTACCGGTGCCGGGGCGCAGTTTGCGTGTGATATTCACAGCATGATGGTAAAAGTTGTGGTGGTGTCTTGTTGCCACAACAAAAATAGAAATTAAACGGTTACTAAGCATCTGCGGTCCCATAGAGGAGTGTTACCTGGTCATGTGCACATAGGTAGGTGTAGAAATATGCCATCATGGAAATCTTAAAAAATATATGATGCCAATTGAAATGAAAAATTTAAAATATTAAGAACGAGGCTCATTAGTATTGTAATAAATTACATGGAAAGATCCCAAGAGGTATTCCGCATTAGTGAGACATATGCCTTGGTCATAACAAGACGGGGATAACAGCTAGTTCAAGGCATACATATTGGCATTCAGGCCCAAAAGTAAAGACAGAAATACCAGTATATGTGAACATCACACTGGGTGTATGGAGCCATATTGGAGGGCCCATGTTAGGGTCTATGGGGTGGTTCCAAAATTAGCTTTGTGTTGTGTAATGATGTATGCGGTTCCATGTGTCACCGCGCTTATGCACATGTGGCATAACATAGTCGCCATTTTGTTTCTTTTATTTACCATTCTAGATGGTGGAGAGCACTTGGAGAGGAAAACAAAAAATAAATTAATTTAACAGAGCAGCAGAGCAGTAAACGGCAGGTGCGAGGCCCGCCAAAAACATGTCCCTTTTAAAAGTATCATTTTTAAAGGCCCACCACTGGAGGGATGGTCAGCCATTTAGAAAGGGGAGGGGAATTCAGTGGGGATACAAAGAGATCGGGTGAGGAAGCAAAGGAGGAGCCTAATTCAGTTGGAGAAATCCCAAATATAAATAAAACAAACAATATGCGGAGGAGGGAACTACAGAGAGTAACAGAAGTTGGGGAGCCAGTTGAATGAGTGTAGCAGGTCCTGAGAGAGAGAGGGAACACAAGAAAATGTATGCTCGCTTATGGCGCGCTGAAAGCAGAAATAGTCCCTGATTATGAGCAGTGGAAGTGAGGAAGTCTTCTTATCAAAAATATTGTAAAGCAGATATGTTCTGAGGGAGGGAGAAACACAAGAAGAGTTTAGAAAGATGTGTAATAAGAAGCAAGGAAAATTTGATTGGCAAGAAAACCACATCATTACGAGCAATGGGCTAGCTCTAAGTGAATTATACGTTTTTGGTAAGCTCCAAAAGAGGGCTTTCAACAATTTGTACAATGGAGCTGGGCGCAGGTCTCACTCCAGTTGTATTCTGCGCCAAGTGTCTGTTTTGTGACAAGTTTCACTCCAGACATATCTTGTAAAATAAATTAAGTCTACTTTAATGTCACTCATTGTGGTAACAAACTTCGAGAGAGGGCAAAGTTTACTGTAAAACCCTCATACTGCCAGTGTGCAGTATGATCCAGTGGTCGAAGTGCATTAAAGTCTGGGACCTGTGATGCTGCATGCCATGGGGACGGAGTCAGGAAACATGGGCGCGGGGTCAAGCATGTGGCTAAAAAAACAAAATATTCTCAAAGTTTTTTTTCACCGTCGGTAGATACACTTAAAACAACGCATATCCTAAGTTAATAGTAAATAAAAAACGTTGTTGCTCAGTGGAAAATGCACTATAGTTCGTTGTGAAACCTCTATTAGTTAATGCGCTGTAGAGGTCTTTGTGTAACCAGAGAGCCACAAAGTTAAATCTTGGTTGATGCAGTGCAGAATAGTGGCTTGTGTATTTTTAATGCTACGAGGTCACAGCCTGCAACAGAAAGCACTGTGAATATGTCAGTATTTTAAACTTGCCTTACACAGTACAAGATACACTGCTACAAAACATGTAAAAAGCTTTAAGAAAAAATGGTGCTTCCAAAATATATATTTTAGAAATACCCACATTATATGTAATGCATTTTTTTACATGCCTGTCCCTTCAACACCTCTTCAGGTGTAATAAGTGCTATATAAATACAATTAAAAGCACACACTTCATAGCTCAGTTGTTAACTCTTTGCACTACCATTAAAAAGAAGAAATCTTTATCACAAAGCTTTGGGTGATTTGATAAATTATAGCCAGTACCGCTCCCAAGCATGTTTTACATTTGTAAATTAACTCGTTGGGCACATTTTCATTTCTTTCAGGCAAGGAGACACCCTGGCATGAAGACTTGTTTACTTGTCTGCCTGGCTTCGGTTTCACAGCATAGGAAACTCACTGAACAACAGAACACGGGAAGCATTTGAGCTATCGGAATTAACCATCCCGGAACGACTGTCTTTTTACCAAAAGTAGGGGAATGTATTTTCATGAATCAAAAAAGTATGGGCACATCATGCCCCTCCGATCCCGCCCATTTCAACCTCTGGTTTGATCCCTTGTGGAATCTACTTTTTTCTGTGTTAGGGGTCCTTTGCTTCTCACTGTGGGGGCAGTGATGATTAAACCGACCTGGACACCTACCAGCCCCAAGCCCCTCTTGTGGGAGTTTATCGATAAATCGAGGCAAACCCCCATAAGAAATCGCACAGATTCTAGAGGAGGATTATTGGTATTTAAAAATCACTTGAACAGTTGCATATAACGTCAAATTAGAGTTTAAGTCAAAGACAACATCGAGCAATGTAGTTCACAAATGACTGCCAGCGAGGACTGATGGGATGGGGTGGGAGGGCGGGTTGCAGACTTTTACTTCTCTTTCATGCCCTACCCTACATTAGCATTTCTTTCCCATTTATGTTGTTCTCTTTGTTGGTTGGGTAGTGATTATTGATCATATTAAATACAGGTCCAACCTTCTAGCGCAACTGTCAGACAAGCCTGTAGCTTCTACTTCATAGGCTTGGTGAATGAAGGTCAAACCCCTTTCATAGGACAGGAAAGAGTATTATCTAGTTGCAGTCTAGCTAGAGGTGGGCAAGCTACTGAAAGCTCGATTTCATGTGGCTTCTGCCTGCCACTCATGCTTAAATCTCATGTACAAACAAAAAGCAGTGAACTTTAATTTGAATAAAGAGGCAGAAACTTGTAGTAGCTGAATTGCACAGTGTGAAACCAGAAAATCTAAAACCCTGACTTCTCTGACCAAAATGTGTGATCCTAGGTAAATAGTTTATTTTCCCAAGCCTCCCTTTGATTCATTATCACATATAAGAGGACATTATTGGTGAACAGAAAAGCAACCCTAAATACAACACAGCTAAATGAAGGAACATGGCAAAATGCAGAAAGCTAAGTGAAATCTGTAGTAACGCTGGTACCTGAAATAGTACACAAGATGAAATATACCACCACACTTTTACTTTCTTAACACCGGTACTCTAATTAGTGCCCAAGATAAACATGAGGATCTGAAAAGGAAAAGTTAAAGCAAAAAGCCCAAACAGTACTATAGCCCAAACTGAACAAGACTACAAACGGCAAGTTAAATTGATGTCATGCCCCCCAAACGATGTTGCACTAAAATGAGGTCCAGTAATCCAGGAGAGACAAAAGACTCCCACAGACACACTCCATATATGCTGCAATTTCCCTGATCTATTTTTCCCCCTACCTGTCTAGTCGGGCATAGAGACTGATACAAAGTTCTCAGGCGATGGCACATCACTATGGTAACATGAGCTGACACACACATGTAGAGTGCTGATACGTAAAGTGTAATCCACTCCAGTGAGGAGCCGACAAGTGGTCTCAGCTACTGACTTCAACACACACAAACCGCTACCAACTCTCGAGCACTAAAAAGAGTGCAAATAAGGCTCATGCGTACTACTGGAATTCTCTCATGCAAGCACAGTAGCTACAGAGCCTGCACCCGAGTTACACCAGAGCAAGACACCAGCTGATGGTGAATGCTAGAGCTAACTTAAAACAAGCATTTGCGATGCAGGAGGTCTTACATTTCCTTGAGGGAGAGCTATTGGTGTTGTAAATTAATTCCTAGACTTTTCTTGCCACATAACTGGGTCAACCCTGTCTCATAATTTGGTCTTTTTCTGCCACATAATTCTAGTGGCCCTGCACATAACGTAAGCAGTTCAATTTACCTTCTTCCTCTTTCTAAAGCCAAAAATGAAAATGTTGTCATTTATCATCCTAATTTAAATCTGCTGTGCTAATTCTAACAGAATACCACTTTCACCACCCCACCATCAGAGTTGCTGGCTGGCAAACACAGTTCCCAAAACAAGACAGGCACGGAGGAGTAGCAAGAGAAATAAACCAGAAGGGTCACCCAAAACATATCAAGTGTGTTCAAACAGTCCTAGTCTAATGAGGATGTTAAGTGGGGACTGAATCATGGTCTTAATTCCAATAAGGAGAGATTAATAAAACATATACAATTATCATATAAACCCAATAAAAACCTTTATCAGAAAGAATTGTTTGGCATTAGACTGTAATGCTTAGAACAGCACCTAGAGGACACCACAATGAAAATAGCATTTGTAAGAAACATAGTTATGTTACCATATAGTAGAAAAGCAAAATAACTGAAAGTAGTGCAGTGTAACCATACATTTAGCCCCTAGAGAGCGTAATGCATTATACAAATTTAGTGCTAGCAGGCCTACTGCAATGATATTACAAGCAAGACCTTTAAAACACAAACTACTCTCAGCTGTAAAACAAAAGTTCCAACCATGAAAGAGGTTAAAAAGACCCTGGTTGGAGGAAGGGATCATTATTTTGGTGATCCCACTAACCTAGTGTGGAGGCCCAAAGATGATCTAGACAGGAAGAGCAGGATGTGGTGAACGTTTTGAAGGTGGTCCCATTGTCTTGGGACCACCACAGGCTGAGTTATGAGCAAAAATGTTTTGTAAATATACGCCCTGCAAAGCATTATGGTACGACAGAGTGAAGTAAATATTGTAGTATGTTGACTGTAATGCTCAGAACAGCCCCAAAAGAACACCACAATAAAAATATCATTTGTAAGAAACATGGTCATGTAACCATATAATTAGTCCCTAGAGGACATAACCACACGAAAATAGAATGGCACAAAGTAAAGTTGTGCAACCATATATATAGCCCTTAAAGGGCTCAGGGCCAGATGTACCAAAGGATTTTACCCATTCTGTGTCTATGGGAAAAAGCTTTCGTACATATGGCCCTTAGTGCCTTACACATTTTCAGGTCTACTGCAATACTAAGGCCCTTAGAACACAAACTACTGCAAGCTGTAAAACAAAAGTTCCCAGCCATAAGCACGCTTAAAAAGGGATTCCATGGCGGGAGGGGTTATTATGTTGGGGTCACCGCTAACCTAGTATGGGGATCCATAGATGCCCTAAACAGAAAGAGTGCATCACGCTGAACGTTTTCGTGGTGGTCCCTCCGTCCTAGGACCTCCAGAAGCAAACATGATTTGAAAAAGAATGCTTGCAAAGCATTATAGGGTGACTTTTCCCAAATTTCTGTGCTTTTCACATAAAGCATTTATCAATAATGTGTTTTTGGGAAAGCTATGGAGCGTGAAGGGGAGAGCCAAAAAAAATGACTCTGATTAGGTAACAGTGTGAACAATGCGACCAGCGCTCCAATACCGCTGATGGAGTTTGCGCTGTGAGGGCCATGGCTGCCGTGGAGCATGAAGAGGAGAGACCAAAGAAAGAAATAGTTCATGCTGAAGTATATTGACAATCGTGCAGTTATCCATGTAACATGGTCAGTCTGCAACGCAGTAACAAAACCGCCCGAAGACGGGACGAACGTAAAGCAATAACCAATGACATCAAGGGATTTTTGAAAGGCAAACCCACGAATGAGTTAAAGTGATGGACGTGGTTAAAAGCCCACAATGCTTACAATAGTTCAAAGAGCTTGCACGCTTGACCTAAAAGATACACTTACAGAGACGTGTATGAGGAAAGGTTAACCCTGGGCGACCAGTTCTCACATAAATACCGAGAGTACCTTCACCATTGAAATGAGGCTAGAAGCATGCTCCCCAATTGTCTTGAAGGCAAATGCAAAGAACTACTACTTTATTGCTTTTATAGATCCTGCTCTGTAGCTCACTGGGTTTTGAGGTGTAGGTCCACCACACGTTGTAAGCCCCACTCGTTGCCAATGTGAAAAAGTGCACCAATCCAAAAGAAGTTTCCAACAGCTTTATTCTAGTTTCTTCAGGATAAAATGCCTCAGCCACCTTACAGCCACTAGACATCCAACTGTCACCTCTCAGCTCCACACCCAACATTCTCAGAACTAGATCCCCACCTTCCAACAAGAATACTATTACAGTAGCAGGAGAAAAAACATGAGATACTAACTTAAGATACTACAACACACTTCTTTTATTGGCCAACATTTGGGTGCTATTTGGGCTACATTTTGAGCTTCAGCACCACTCCTCCCATCCCACCCCTTGCACAGGCATGTTAAGAGACATGCAGGCACACTCATTTTTTTTTTTTACTGCATTAGTCTCTATTGGAAACACTTTCAGTTTTATATCTTTGATTCAATCACAATGGCTTAAGGTGAGCCATACATTTGTTATAAATAAGGGTATTAGCGCCCTAGTTGTTCATTCAAACACTATGGGAGGGTGCAGTAGAACACAGGGAAATATACTGACAGGCTGCTGCTGCTAATACATTTTACGCAGTGTGTCACACTTTATTTTCACATAGCTGAGGAAGATAGCATGCATTTACCAAAAACATGCTCTAATTTTGGGTTGTGAAGCACCTTTCGTAACCTGTATGACAGAATCATGAGAGAAACCTGTTTAATCTCAGACATGTTTCATCAAATCCCACCAGAGGGTCAGCATTTTAAAATCACCTTAGCATACACAATCCCTTAGATTAGTATGGTACCACCAACAAATGATTTACACTGTGACTGAAATCTGTTATCACTGGTTATGTATGTTTCTATATGTGACCCTCAAAACAGGCCTTAACTAAAATGTGTTTAAATGGGTACTGTGTCCCCGAGTTTTGTAACAGGTGCTACAACATGACAATGCTGTGGCCAGCCTGTCAAGGAGGATGGGGGGGGGTGGGAAGAGTTCCCTTTGAGACCCTCCCCAGATACCTATTGGGGTCATAGTGTGCTCATCCTGCCCCCTTGTATATTTTACTTCTTTTTCATAACACAGGGAGAACGTCACTGAGTCCTGTAATGGCTACCACAACATACTTTACAGGTTTTGACCAACCAATCAATATTGGCTAGTCTCCTCTAAAGTGGTCAATCAGAGTATCTCTGGACCCCAACTGTCCTGAAATCACACTTTTTAAAAGTTTAATTTCTCAAAAACGGATAAACAAATTTGCTCATCACCAAAAGCACACATCCTGCGTAAAGATTTGCTTTCTGCCAAATCTGGTGTCATTCTGTTCAGCCATTTTTTTCTGTCTTGTCTAATTTTCCAAATGGAAATTGCATGAAGAAAATGTGTTTTGGGAACCCCTGTTTTCTTAGCCCTTCTTCACGGATCACCCGAAACTTTCCAATATGGAGCGGAGGCGGATGAACTTGTTTTGGAAAAGTTTGTGAAGATTTGTCCAATGGCGCCAGAGTTATCTGTGAAACAGAAAATGCTTTGCCTATGGAAAGTCTTAAGTAACTATAATTACATAGTGGTGACTGTGATACACACATTTTATATAATCTAAAGGTTAGGACACTTACAAATAATGTATCTGCAATATAACACCCTTCTATGTACACCAGGGAAAAATAACCTGTGAAATATCTAAAACCGCACAATGAAATCTCTCCCAATGTACAATATTATTAAACCATGGTTTAATGACTTCAGGTGGTAATGTCACCCATATAATGGTACTATTTAATCTAGAAAGGAACCCAAGAATCTATAGGGACCAGGGTATATGTACTTTTTAGCAAAACAAAAGTCCCTCACAGCAAATACTTAAATAATGCATACATAGGAATACAATGAGTTCCATGTGAACTCAAAAGCACTTAATAGATTATTCATACAAAAAATTGAGTTAGATAATATCCAAACAAAACGAGCACAAGAGAAGTTTGATTTTCAGACTAGTAAGAAAACTCTGGACAGGCATATATTTATCAATTTGCATAATAAATTGCATCATAATAAATCAAAACTTAATCCAATAGATCAGGATGCAAACCAAGGACACATTCCCATTTAAATGTTTGTGTCACATAAATATGGTACCTATAGTCAAACAGAAAACCTTATAAAAAATATACACATAAGTCAGGGTGCATATATCAACGTTTCGATCCTAGAACCCAAGTAACCTGAATCATCATCAGGACATTGAATTGAAGCCTGAAGTACGCAAATAGGGTGCCGTCAATGATGGCCCTGTGCCAACTGGAAAAGAATATAAAAGGAAAGCAAAAGAGAAAGTAAGAAAAAGAAAGACAAAGGATAAAAAAGGGTAAGCCAATAAGGGGAAAAAATAGAAGAAAAAAAAAGTAAAAGCGAAAACGAGAAAAAATGGTTAATACACTGAACAAAATATTCTGAATCTAATTCTAGAAGAAAAGGAATAGAAGAAAAAGTTTGGTGTCACAGAAAATAGAGGAGCCTCAATAAAGGAAATTGCAAAACAATACTAGTAAAATTTAAGACACCCCACAATAGTCACAATAACAAAAATGGAAAATCCTTATATATGCAACTTGAAACCAAAAAACTTGAGACACCAAACTGACTAGTGAGAGCGAAGCACTATCAATTACCCAGAAAAATACTGTAACCAAAACGTGACCTCTCGCCACCCGAATTGTGCAAACCAAAGAATACACATGAGGATTATATTAAAAAGTATCCTCAATACGAACGATAGTAAACACCAGTATCCTGTAGTGTGTTATTAGTATATTGGAAGCAGATTTCATAAAGAATACCCAATTTCTGATTCAGCTGACCTCAGTAATCAGGGCTACACTCTAGGGGTAAAGCATCTTTCTGCAAACATAAAACAAGCACATTAGACAACCATCTGTGCTATTCGTTAACCACTGAGGTGTATTGGATGAAGTATAACCACAAGGAACTTACAAATTACATACCGAAGGAACCTCACAGATACAAAAAATGGATGCTCGCAAAACGTCACAAGCGTCACCCACAACAGTACCCACAATTAGCACAATGGGAAGAGTCCAACACTTTCTATACACCGCTTCCAGTCCAATACGACCAAGACGCAGAACATGCATGTGGTAAATATAGCCTGAAGTGATCCCAAAACAGTCAAGCGGTGGACAGGCTAAAACCCTTTTAGAGAGCCGCAATCTTGAAAGGTCCACACACGAAATAGTAGGATGTAAAAAGCGCTACCACTTGGATCCGCAAGGTAAAACATGTGAAAAACACAAGTGGCACAGTTCAAAAATTGATTGAACAGTGAAATGAGATGGGGTTAATAATCCACATTAAAACCTTCCCTGGCTCACCCGGACCCATAAAGGGTGGATAAAGTCGATGGCCATATTGTCCATTTGAAATTGAACTCAAAACAACCTGAGCTCCACACACTTTTCACACCTATTGGTAACGTGGAACTAGACATGCCCCGGGATGGACCTAGCGTATGCGGTACCTGCTATAAAGGCCTATCACAGAGGGAAAAGGAAAATTATGACACTGAGTTAAACAGAAAGTGGAAAAAATACTACCCATACCACTGTTAACAAAGAAAAAGAAGAAAGGGGTTATTTCTTCACTTTGTTTGGCAAAGCTCAGGGGACACATGAGCAAACGTCCCCTCAGGGGGTTATATTCTGGGACATCTACCAGACTATCCACATGTGCTTGAAGGGTGGTCATTGCCTCTCACCTGAACCTCATACAATTGAAATATTTCCAGTGTGTAGTACCATCTGATTAGACTGTGGCAGATAGGGAGAATGCCCTTCCCTTATTGGTCATGATGTACAAACCTGCAAGGCACATTCATGCCTCAAAAGTATGGCATCCTAACAACATATTCAGAGGGAATTGGCAGCTGTGGTGGGACACCCAAAAGACCTAGACCCCAAGTGGGTAATCCTGGGAATCATGGATGGTTGGGAGAGTGCAGCAGGCACTAAGACCCTGGTTGGCGTAGGGTGTCTGGTAGCCAAGGGTCATATAGCATGTAAATGGAGAGATAGTAATCCTACCTTATTGACTGATTGGCACAGGGGAAAGGGCAGATTTGCGTCTACAGAAAAAATGATTTACAAAATGTATTAATGTATGACGAAATACTCCTGAATTTGGGCCCATAGTACCAGGAAAAGAGCCTTGATGAGCAGGATTGAAAAGAAACTCTGTATTTCATTGAACGTTGTACCCGGAAGAGTTGTGGGATAATGCCAGGGTTTGATGACTTGTACTCCGTGTGTGAAATCGATTTCACCAAGTTTTATATAGTAATGTGGATAATAGCTGTATTATCTTGCAAATAATAAAAAAAAGTTATTAAAAAAAGGACTAAACTACAATGAAATATTAAAATAAAATCAAGACATGGCGGCAGGAAGCCATAGTAGTTAGTACCTTCAAGAAGCTATTTTTTTTTATTATTAATGATTGATATTATTCAATTTATATTGGATTGTCCTCAGCCCACACAATCATTTGGTTTGGGGTTTATATAAATAACATGCTATTTCACTCATTATGTTGATAAAATAAATATGTTCCTTTTTTTACTATTAAAGTTACTCACCAATTGATATATCTGATCAAGACTTCTAGCCTCAGATTCCTTATCCTGCAATATTACCCAGGTGTCAGACTGGATCTCAGAAATCGTGAGCAGTACCCCAATGCACCAGTAGGTATTGTCAGTTGGATTTGCATCTGTATCATCTATACTGGAAGTGAAGTGTGCAGTGCCAGTGCTCTGACATCAGTTCTTTTCTTTACTCACCATCAGTGCAGATCTGGCTATAGCTACCTTAGTCCTTTTTTGGACTACCTTTTTAATTCTTTTTTTATGTTGAAATTCTTTTGGAGCTGCACTGACGGTGTGCATTCGAGATGTCTCATAAAAACCTGTCATGTTTGAAGCTCATAGGCAGGTGTTTGTGACAGAACCCCACCTGGTTTGCTTGTGGCGTCTAGAGGCGGGCTAAGACTCCAAGGCCTGCCCAGACTGCCAAGCGACAAATCCCAAGCAGGTCTGGGAGCGTGCCCTGAAGCTGCTAGTCACCTGACACTGGACGACTCCACACTGCTCCAGGTCCTGAGGAAGTTCTGGGCCTGCCCTTGGAGCCGGTCCTGCTGGTTGTTGTTGCATTCCACATCATTGTCAGGCAAGTCCCTCATGAAAAAGAAAACAAAAGTTGAAGTGCTTGTTGTCTTCACTGGTCCAAGTCATTGGATGAGGTACGGGAACAACGCAACAGATTTAGGCCCACAGATCAGCTGTGGAGTTTGCACACGTTTACAAAACACTATTGTCTCAACAGTCAGGTCTGTTGTTGCAGGCATTTCGACCTTAGTCTGCAGACCCTGTTTCAAGGAGATATAGCTTTGGTGTCTAGTCTGAGGTAAGGAATCTGCAGCTAGAAGTCCATATAAGATGACCAAGTTATTTACCTTTGGTAATGCCTTCTGTGGTAGAAACGCTATCAAGCCGCAGATTCTTTAACCACCCTCCCAAACCTCCCTTCTCCGAATGGGTTTCACCTAACTAGAAGATCTCTGTAGGTCCTTTGTATCTGCACCCTGGTCCATCGGCTTGCTGGCATGGGTCCTTGCTTCTGGCACGGATAAGTCATGAAAGAAACTGTTGTCAATCTGCTGTGCTGATGCCTATAAATGAACTTTGCATGTCACTTCCAGTGCCAATGACGACGTGGTGCCGACTGACTCCACCTACTGGCATGCAGAGATTGAGCTCAAGATTTTCCAGATCCAGTCTGACTACTGGGGAATATTCTAAGGTAAGGAATCTGCGGCTAGGTGGAGTCTCTACCAGATACTACATTTCTCTGTTGTCTAGAGAACACTGTTAGACTCTTTGTACCCAACTAGAAGGAGGTTATAGTTTCGTGTTTTCACACTTGTGTTAACATTTAATATGTGTTTGTGGTTGAAAGGATAGGTTCTTGCTCTGTTGATATTCTTTTTATGGTTTACATATATCCCACTCCCTGTCCCAAACGAACAAGTTAGTTGCCGTTAGTAACGCCTCATTTTTTAATTATTGTATCTTTCCACACACAGTAAAGAAAGATGTCAAAAGATGAATATATTATGAGTACCGTTAATACATATTTTGATACCTTGGGCCTTCAGCGACTATACATCAAGCTCACTGTAGTGTCATGGTGGCCTAGTAAAATATGTGGGTGCCTGTGGTTTGACTAGGTCTCTTTTAAGCCATGTCAGCATTCAGCGGAGCTGTGGATATCACAGCCTTTACTGGTCTGACGAACATTATATTTTTTCTAATGTGTTTTTTTTTCACCACTGACTTTTTTTTCCGCGGCACTTCTCTTCTGTTCACCTCGTGACCTATGATTTCTCGATCACCATTTTATGGAACTCTGACACCAGGGCCGGCTTTAGGGCGGTGCGAGCGGTGCTGCCACACTGGGTGCTGAACTGGATTTGGGGGCACTGACCCCAGGAGGGCTTTGTGTTTAGCAATAACTTATGAAACTTGTGACTTAAAAGCACCTGCTGAATAGTTCCTTGTGCGTCCAGCATTCAAGAAGCAATTAAAATGTCCAGATACCTCTTTTGAATAATGTTCCTACTAGGGAGAGAGATGGGAGTTTTGTCTAGCAGCAGCTTTGACTCGACATAAAGTAGCGTAGAGGGTTAATATGTCTGTTGCAAAGAACAGAACTATATTTTATGTGGATAGCTGAGTGGATTAGTAAAGTCAGCCTTTACAAGCGCTTTAAAACGAATGTATGTGAAAGGTGGGCTATGGAGAGTTGAGGGGCACATTTGCTGAGTGGTAGTGAGGGAATCCGAGGAGGTGGTCATGGGGTGGGGGCACCAAAAAAGACTGTTGCACAGGGCGCCACCAGCGCTAAAGCTGGCCATGTCAGACACTAACTATTTTGGCGCGATCTATAATTATCTTCTGATCTGTGCTTGTCATATATTTGGCACCCCATACTTCTCCATAGTTTTTCGGGATATCGCCAAAGCAGAGGACTACTGGCATTCTATAGCAGGCATAGAAAGATTCATTAGTGTTTTTTTAATTGTGTAATCTTTACTTTGAACCTTTTCCTTTGAGTGCATAATCCAGCACTTAAATAAATAAAGCAATGCTTACTTTCATATCGTCCTGTAAAATGCCAACAAAAGTGCATTTGTGGGGTGATCCATTTTCGAATGCTTTGTGTACAAAATCTGGATTTCAGTCTTGTCTGGGGCACCATCTTACTGAGCACTGGCAAAGCCAATAAATAGGTCTTGGCTTTGGGACCTTTTGGCTTTGTCAATGGTTTTGAGTGATGCTGTACTAAGGGTAGTCTCAAACATTTTCCCTGTTGCCAAAAAGTATGGTAATTGGCGTGGCTGAGGGCTGCATTGAAGCCAGCAAGCAGGGTGGGGTCGTAGGAGAGGTGAATGTAAGATTGGCATAGGTGGAGCAAAGCATGTTATTTTGAGCGTTTTATTCCATACAGCCCTTTATTACACCCCTAGACGAGACAAGGATTTGACAAAAATGTGTTTTGCTGTATCTTAGTCGCTAGCACACCTTTGGGGGTACACCTTCTCAGTTTGTTTTCTCTATCTTTAGTGTGTAAAGTGTGCAAAAGAAGTAACTTGATTGTTGAATTAGATTGAAATAGAACCGTATGCCTCACAATGCCCTTATTTTATTTATTTAGTCTCTTATCTGTAAACATTAGTAATACTGGGAAACAGGCTCAGTTGAGGTAAGTGCTATAAAAACTATTTCACAAAGATCCCCTGTTTTGTCCTGACTTGGACTATAAGTGTTGCAAGTAAAAGGAGCCTAATGGGTGGTTCACTTAATTGTTGTTCTAATGTCTTTCCACACCCTTCCTTTATTGCTTTTGATTATATCCCTGTTTATTTTTAGATTCTTATGAAAATTCATCTGAATGTGTTTCTACACTTTTTCAGCATGTCCTATTAACATTTATTGTTTTACTCAGATGAAACTTTTTGATGATAATACAGTATTATAGTGCACAGCTATCACCAAAGAAGAGGACTGCTTCATTGATGAAGGCAAGGCTTTTTCAGAACGTATTTGTTAACACTCAATACAGAAGTAGAAATATACACAAGCGTTTTGAGCAAATGCTATTTCAGTTACAGTATGATGCTTCCTTCAAGACCCGCGTCAAGAGGATTGTTGGACTTGGCCCTCTCTGCAAGGTCATCCCCCAAATTTCTGCCTTTACACTACTATTTTCTGAACCTGTTTTTGTTGCATTTAGGACTCTGTGCACTTTACCAAAACTAACCAGTTTTACAGGGTTTGTGCTCTTCCTAAAACATGGTAAAATGGACTTACACCCAATTGGCAAGTGTAATTTACTTGTAAGTTCCTAAAAAAGTGGTACTGCATTTACCCAGGGCCTGTGAAGTAAATGCTAGTAGTGCTTGACTATCGAGGAGCCGGGGTGGGGGAAAGGGGGGCACAGACTACATCCCCCAGCAATCACTGTGCTGGAGCCGCCATACTATGCTGCCTAATCACGCCAGGAGGTGCTCAAATTGCTGAGGGCGACCCATGTGCGAGGTGACTATCCTAGGAGCCACGTGGGTCAGTGGGGTAGGGGGTGGAGGTGGGAGGGTGCAGACTACATCCCCCAGCAATCACTGTGGCCAGAGCTGCCATACCATGCTGCCTAATTGTGCCAGGAGGCTCTTAAATTGCTGAGGGCGACGTGCTGTGCGGGGTGACTACTGAAGAGCCGGGGAGGGGGAGCAGCCTACATCCCCCAGCAATCACTGTGGCCAGAGTCACCATACTACGCTGCCTAATCAAGGCAGGAGGCGCTCAAATTCCTGTGGGTAACCCATTGTGCAGGGCATGCCTGGGCCAAGGGCAGACCCGTCTGCACCTGAACGTGACTGGGCTGGGGCACCCCTCTCAGCTGCGGGACAAGGTACAGTCATTGGTCTAAATTGTTTTACCTTGAGGTCTTTTTCTTTTTTTTTTAAACCTGATACTGTGCAGTACATACCCTATCGGGTTTGGGTAGAGACTTGTATGTCCAAAAGTACACAAGACGAGGAACCCCGTAAGCAGGCATCATATAGGATGTATTAGCGGATATTGGCTTTGGCCCCTGGCCACTTACAGAGATTCCTTCTATGACATGCTTTTTTCCCCCTTTATCTCGTTTTTGGTATATTTATGTATTATATTGTTTTTTAAAGTTAGTAATTCTGTTTAATTGTTTTTTCCTTTTTTTAATCTATCGCCGATAGCTCTGGAAGTGTTGATTGAGTAGTTCTAACGGGGCAGGTAGGACAGTAATGTTTGTCTTATTTATTGTCACTGGTATAAAATGGGAAAGCGTAAATGAATCACCCCAATTAAGTCAACCAAGCCTTCTGTGACTTCACTGGATGGCTTCATTAAGCGGGCAATGGGGGCTTTAGAAAAATAAATTGAGCAAGTTGAGCATCTCGTTTCAGGCTTATTGGCTATGTAGATATGCACCTTTACATCTGGAGAGATAACTGCCAGGGAACCTACTAATACGGTGCAGACCCAGAGGCCGGAACACAATATGGTCAGGGAGGCTACATCCCCAATATCTTTCTGCTCATTGATGATTGATCAGGGTACTGCCCGCATAGTAATATTAGTAACAATGGGCAACAGCAAAAAGGAGACTATGCCAGGTTCAACGGAAGCTTGCTTCAATGGCTCTCCCACTACCAGGTCATGCAATGGCGTTTCCGAACCCCTTGGTATTAAGCAAGAAGCAACTAGATATGAAATTAGACACGCTTGAGAGGTCATTCATGGGGAAAATGAAAGGAGCAATTTCTAATCTGGTAGCCCGATGTATCGCGAATTGGACACTATAGAGAATTTGTTAAATGACCTTAGTACAAGAGTGTCCCTGCATCATGAAAAAGAGCCTTCTTGTTCTCAGCACGGGGAAACGGATTTAGAAACAGATTGTGAATTAATTCCCATTAATGCCGTCCCGGTAAATCCTAAGGTTTGTGACACATACAAACAGCAATTGCCACAGTTTTTTACTCTACCCAGCCAACTGCAGAATTGCCAGCATATACCGACCTATGAGAGGACAGAAAGTGCTAATTAGATAATGCAAGGGATGGACCAAAATGGGCGTGGACAACCATGTAGTAGTCAAGTTAACAGTAGACAGGATATATCATGCCCTGCTTTTAAGGAAATAATGGGTCAGATGCTGCTGGCAGTGGCCAGCCAAATGTAGATCTATCTAGATGGGTTCCTGGTGCAAATTGTGGGGAATAGTAGGCCGGATATTATTAGTGGGGTCCGGTGCCCAAATAGGGACATAATTAATCTGCCACCAGCTTGCTGCCCATACATGGCGGTAATGGCACATGTTTCCCCAAGGAGTTGAGGTGACATCGACCAAGCTGAAATATAAGGTGCTGCACCGGCCACAGTCTAGAACACTTGGCAGCTGATCAAATCCTATTTACACGAAGGGGGAACTGGATTGGTACTTCCAGTAAGACCCTTACTGGTGATTGTGTTATAGTGAATTTCAAGCATCCAAGATACGCTAGGAAGATCTTGCAAGAGGGCTCAGAGGAGAGTTTACAGATGGACAGGGTCACATTTGTTCCCCTAGGCATTTTTTATAAGCATTCAGTGCACCAGCGCCTGCTCGGTCCCTGTGACAGCCTAATTTGCCTATAGTAGGGACTCAAAGACCAATTTACACTTACAAGTAGGTTTGCCCCATTGAATGAATTAAACGATGTAGATTGACTCGCTGAACCCTCAGTAACTGTGGGGTCACGAAGTATAAGCGATTCTCCACTCCTAAATACAAGAAGATGGTGAGTAGTGTGAATTTTAGCAAAAGTTCTACTTCACACCACAGGTTTACAAAGGGACCTGCACAGTAATTAAATGGAATATTGCAGGAATGAAAAATAATTTAAACGAACAGGCGTGGCTGGATCTTATACACACCTCATATTATTTGCCTCCAAGAAACATGGCAGGTGACCCCCATACTCATTGAGGACTTTCATTCTTTGTTCGTTCCATCAGACCCTTCAGTATCTGGCAGAGCTAAGGAAGTACTGCAGATTTTAATTTTGAATTTATTGCTAATGGTAATTGGGAAAAACTATTCTCCCTCCTCATTATCAATTTGTGCGGTTTCAATTTTCTGGGCTGGGGCAGATCTTGTTGTTATCAATTACTACAATAATGTATTTAATTCAACACAGGTCAAGGTAGTAAATTCTTTGTAGCAGGACCTTGAGAAGTTTTTCAATCAGGCCAAATCACCTTGCCCCTTACTTTGGGGTAGTGATTTTAACATACAGAGATGCCCCTACTCTGGTGATTGTGTATGTGGACTGATGGATGGGGAGGGGCAGGGGGCAGATGCGTTACCGTTTGGTCATACCAAATATGGAAATACTCTGAATGTTATGCTCTATAAACACGATCTATTATTATTGGGAGAGGTAGAAGGCTTAAGCTCCCATGTCCCCCCACCCCCCGGACACACACTTATGTGGAAGGAGCTAACCAATCTACTATTGAGCATATATTAATTTCTACAGTATTGGAGCCTCCTATTATTAGTTTCAATGTCACACAAACTGCAGTTAGCGACGATAATCCTGTTTTATTAAACATCTATTTTCAATCTAAGGATGTTGATGTTTTTGTGAAAATTACACACATTGCTCCCAACAGACTTAATGGCGTTCGTATCAAGTGGGCAGGTGTTGATCCCATAGTCACTTTCCGAGATCTAATGTTGCTAGCTGCGAGTGAATTTGAGACCTGCTTGGCCTGGGAGATGGCTAACGAGGCTTTGGTACCCGCCTTTGAACAAATATTGATGTCCCTCATCTTTCTCCTGGTCCTCCCAGTGAATAATGTCTGTAATAACAAGCAGAGGTGGTTTAATCATGATTGCACACAGGTTCTCAAGCTCCTTAAGTCTGCATTACATCAAAAACCAAAAGACAAGGCCTTAGTTAAATTGTATAGGGCATGTTATAAAGACTCCTTAGTAGCTAGAAAGAGGAAGTTTAGGGACAAAGCTTGGGCTGATCTAATCCAGGCTGCTAGTTTTAATGATCTGACGTTGTTTTGGAAGACAGAAAATACTCCCTTTTTGAATGGAGTTTCAGGTCCAGCTTTAACTTCTCATGTGACCCCTCAGGCCTGGATAGACCAATATGAGACAATTTTTACTCCAGAACATGCTGGCAAATTAATTGCCCCTAATTTTGCTTCAAATTTAACGAGAGTAGCAAGTAACAACTCCACAGCCTGTACACAGTTGTTTTTCAGATTAAAGGAAGTCCAAGACACAATAAATTTGAGTGCTAAAGGGAAGTCCCCAGGACCGGATGGGATCCTGGGTGATACTTTCACATCTATGATTGATCTGTGGGCTCCTCTCCTTACCCGAGTTCTTAATGCAGCCTCAAAGGGCCCTTTTCCAGCATCCTGGTCTAAGTCTCATTGTTCCTATCTGCAAGAAAGGTGACAGAGCCGACCCAAAATGCTACCGCCCTATATCACTTCTGGATTCCTTGGCTAAATTACTGGGCAGGGTCCTCCTGAGAAGACTGGAGGAGTGGGCTGTTGAGGCTTCCATCTTAACTGATGCCCGGTATGGGTTCAGAAAGGCTCTAGGAATGGTGGACCAATGTTTAAATTTGGAGCTTTTGATAGGCAATTGTACCAGAGTAAAGCCTGGAACACTGTATCTTTGTTTTGCTGATTTATCCTGTGCTTTTGATCTCGTTGACCATTCCATTCTCTGGCGCATTTTGTCATCCTACTGTGCACCTGAGGGTATTATCAATCTTCTGATACAGTTGTATAGGAATCTTTCCACCCAGGTCTGATATGACCTTAATGGCTAATTGACGCTCTCGTGTGAAATCAAGAGGGGAGTATGGCAGGGGTGTGTGTTAGTTCCCTTTCTGGTCTCTGTGTATAAATGGTGTACATAGCCTACTTCGTTCCAATTAGGTTGATGCACTGACTGTTGCAGGCCATCCAGTCCCAACACTCCTATATGCCGACGATGTGGTCCTTATGTCTAGAATCGCCGTGGGCCTTCAGAGAATGTTTGATCTTTTTGAGGGCTACATGACCTCAGTAAAGCTTCAAATAAACGAGGTCAAGACATTTATTATGTTATGTGGAAAGACCCCAAAAAAGATTAAATCATTTCACCTTGGAGGCACTAAGGTTAAGTCCTTCTGCTTTTTGGGGTACTTTTCACAAGAAGGGGTTCATGGGCGGAACACATCGATTATACCAGGCTAAAAATGAAGAGTCACCAAACAGGTGTTAAGATTTCCAGGTAACCTGGGAAGGTGCCCCGTAAAAGAAGTGCTGACTATTTATAAATCTAACATTCTGTCTGTAGCGACTTATAAAGAGGGTCTGTGGGGACCTATACCTGCCAAACCTTTGAAGTTGGAGGAAAATATAATTTTGAGGCACCTGTTATGTTGCCCTAATTCATTTGAGACCTCTATTCTTCACTAGGAATTTGGTTTACACTACCTGTAAGACATCTTGTAATTTAGGCAAATGTCCTTGTGGCGCTTCATATGGGCGAAACAGGAGGCTAAGCTCACAAAGGCCTTTATCCAGGACTGTTTAAACTTGGACTCTCCGTTGAAAATACCATGGCTGCTATATATCGACAATATCCTTAGGATGACCTTCGACCTTTGGTCTTTCGGGGGTCCAAAAACCGGTTGAGATACTCTCACTTGGGAAACCCTTTATTAAAGCTACAATGTTAGAGACTGGGGCAAGGGAAAGAGGCATATCCGATGAGACAAAGCAAATTGTGGCAACATGTATCTCTGAATCTTCCATTTGGCCTTCAGTCCTATTTAACATGGGTCACAAATGCTCAACATCGCTTTGGGTTGACTAGATTAAGGTTGAGCATCGTACACTATGTCGTAGCAATACTTACTCTAAATCAAATGAAGATGCATGCTGCCCCATGCCCATCTCATGAAATTTCCGGATGAAGCACTTTGCACTTTATGCTATTTTGTTGGTTTTATTTCGTCCAAAGGGTTCATTTTCTAAAACCTATTTTTCTGGAACACACTATTGGGACTTATAAAGTTGCCATGCACTCTTTGATTTAGTTGGAATCGCCAATTATCTGCTTCTGTGTAGCATCGTATATTTGTAATGCACTCAATACATCCGGAAACAAATGAGGTAATTGTACTGTTCAAATGTAATTTTATATCAGGAGATATAGGCCACCATTTGCTTAGGCTATGGGTTTTGTAAGTCATTTGCACTGCACTTTATGCTATAGTATTGGTTATATTATTTAAAGCTGATTGTCATTTTTTTTTATGTATGAGTAATTCGTTATTCATCATAATGTTGTAAATTGTATATGCAAAGCACTTTATGCTAGCGTATGATCAAGCTGCTATGGATTCCAAATGCTAGCTTGAGATATTATTTAAATGTTGTTGTGTATGTTTTTAAAAACAAATGTGTAAATTTTTGTGCTTGTATGGTCTATAGTGATAGTGCTGAAATAAAGATGTTTAAGACTCAGGCTACTAGTGATCTGCAGCACCCTTATTATTCCACCTATTCAAGTAGCATTTTTAAGTATGTCTCAGGCCCGCCATTGCAGCCTGTGTGTACAGTTTAGATTTAAACTGCCATTTTGATCTGGCAAAATAACCTTTTGCCAGGCCTAAATCATACTTACTATTAACTATTTTGTACCTGCAGCCTGTTCCTGAGTCATTTGATGAGGGACAGTAGGCCTTTGTGTATTCCTCCTATGCAGTACCACAATAGAATGTCTGGGTGTTGGCAAGTTGGGCTTTCTCTGACTTGATAGGGAAGGGCAGAACTGTCACCTACCACAGTTGCACTTCAAAGGCAGTGGCCCAGCTCACACACAACGGACCTCACACTAGCTTTTTGTGTCCCCAGAGAGACTGAGACTCAGGCAGGAAGCTAAGAAATTCCAGACACCTCCGTAGAAGAAAACTCCAGAAGCTTTTCCAACTTCAAAGTGTGCACCAGGTATAAAAAGGGGACCCTTCAGTTCACTCCTGACCCTGTGGATACTCCAGCAGTAAAATTCCCTGCTGCTTGAGGTCTGCCCTGCTTCCTGAGAATTAAGAATTGGTGACTCCAAGGGTCAACTGACTGATCTCCTGTTCTGAGAAACAGGGGCATGAGTTCCAGAAGACTCCCTGCAACTTCCCAGCTAATGCCCTGCAACTGGACCTGCCTGAGCTCTGCTGGAATTAGCTCCTGATCCCCAAGAGGTGCCCCTCAGGTTCTGGATGCTTGGTGTAGCATCAGTTGAACTCCTCATTGAAGAAAAGGAGAAATCCTGAAGTTTCAGGCTCTTCGCGATCCTAAATGCGCCTATTCACAGCAAGATCTTGCCTTCCACGCCGACCACCAAGTTGAAGCTGCGGTGAACATATTTCTTCGTGCCACAGCGACCTGCCAGCGACGACCGGCAATGCGAGATCTGCACTTCTATCTCCAGCATTGATAGCCTGGGGCGAACACCAACGTAGATCTCCAGCAATAATGGTCTGCGACACCCGACTGTATCTTAGCGCTATAGTGAACACCGTCTGTAAAACCCAGCATGCTTGTCGCTCTGCAGTGATGACCATCTACAACACTCTCCCTGCACCTCAATGCTATCTCCACTGCAAATGAAGCCCTTTATGGTGGACTTTAGAAGATAACTTTTTCAGCTGGACTAACCTGGTCTCTGTATTTAGCCCTCACTCCCTGATGGGCGGCCTGAATTAGTGACTTTCACCATCGTTTGCATGATTAGATATCCGTGATTGGTTCTTTGTGCTTTTAGGTGCTATACTTACCTTAAATCTTTGAAATTCCATTATCCAGTTCTACTGATTTTTTTTTTTTTGCCTTTTTGGTGTCAATTTATTACATTTTGCTCTATTTTTCTAAATTGTTGTTGTGTTATGTTATCAATTTATTACTGTTTGACTGCTGCGTAAATACTTTTGTTGCCTCTAAGTTTGAGCTTGACTGCTTTGGTGGCAAGCTACCAGAGGGTTAAGCACAGGTTAATTTAAGGAGTTTTGTGTTTCACCCAGACAGGGATTGTGGCTGTTGCTTCAGAGGTGCTCACACCCACCTCAAACAACAATCCAACATCTCACAAGGATCGTTGGAAAGTAGTGTGCCAATGGGAGCTCTTGCACAAATGACACCAGTGGTGTTGGAAGAATTGTCAGAGTGAGGGTGTTGCCATTAATGTTACATCACTGAGATCACAGGGATTGTGAACATGCGGCACACAAAGAACAAGTGTAGCAAATGTATTCAGCGGGAGAGTAGTAAGTGTGTAGTATGTAGCTGGTGGTGCATTTTGAAGCACACTGCCGCAAATTTATTACAAAAGCATCATGTGGCAGTGCACTTGTCATTTACAGACAGCACATTTTCAATTGAAATTCCCACTAAACCTGCGTAGATCTAGTTTTACAGATAAAACTATAAAGCACACAAATGATGTGCGGAAATCGGGTTTCAGTGAATATTTATAATTCGGCGTCACCAAGTGTATTGATTTGCTTTGTTATATAAAAATCAACCACACTTCAGAATTACAAATAACTGCTTCATTTGTGCTTTCCTAACTGCATATACATTCTGAAATATTTATATAGGTCATTTACAGGCATTTAAATTTTGTTGCGCTCTATAAACAAATGACACCTTACAGCCTTTCCCTTCACAGTCCCTGTACCCTGCAAAATTGTTGGATAATTCATTTTACAAAATTATCTTATTTTGTATTTAGAAAAAGAACAGTGAAAACCAATCTCCCTTTTAAGAGAATAAAAGGTAATTTGTCAGAAGAGATAGTCTGCTATTTAACCTTTGTCTATACAGCAAATGTGCCAAGATAAAAACAAGATTTGAAGCGCACTGGAAAGGAACTTCAAGTGGCCTGCCATGAGTGGTGGGTTTGAATTTCAATCATCATTGAGGGTGAAAGTGTAGCAATGTACATAGGATGTACTGAACCCTTTCAAAGGATGTATGTTTTATCACAACTAGCTAAGCTGCAGCAACTGCTCCATAAACCAGCATACAAGGGAGACAGCTAAAAATGCAAGCACTCTCATAGAGTAACTCACAAAAAAGAGTTCCCCAAAAGCGACCTCTTTTCGAAGAATGCAAGGAGCAGGTACAAGGGTTGTAAAGAGTCTGTGTTCCATGGGAGGAACAAATGCATGCTGGATGGCCTAAAACAAAGCTAGTGAATACAAAGCAAGGAAATGTCATTTACTAAACACAAAGCCAGTGGTGAGCAAGGGGCAGAATATATTCCTAGGTAAACTTTCAGCATGTCCCCAATATGTCGTCAACCAGACAGTAGGTTTTGTCCTAAAATTGGACTATGCTGTTCACTTTACAGGATGGATGATTGAGGAGCGCATGCTGTCTGCAACAGTAACCTAATGTTAGACGAGACAGTTTGTATTCTCAAATCTCTCTGCACTGTGGACTAGGGAAGTCTAAGTGGGTCTTATCGGGAGTCATTCTTCTAGTCGGTATGTACATTCTAATCAATGCTGTCGTGACAAAGCATTGATTAGTCCTATCTATTCTAGTATGACCATTCTGAATTGTTCTATAAAATATTCATTTTCTTTGCTTTTTTGTTTCAAAAACTCTAGTCATTCAAGTCTTTGTGAGACTTGGAAAAAAAACGGAATCTACAACAGTGAAAATGTGTCTGAAGTCAGAGATTACAGTTCAGGTGTGAAAAGATACTTTACACATACCCAATGCTGGATTGAGTGTACAATCAGTACCGCTCATACTTCCAAAGCCATCTTGTGTGGTTGCATTGCATAAATAAAAATACAAGTCCCGCAGCAAGGATTTCTCTACAGAAGCAGTGCTTTAAATGGGCCGTTACTGAGTACCAGCACTTTTTTCTTTTGAGAGGGAGAGTACCTGCACTCCTCCAGAAAAACCTAATACTTTTCATAACAGAGTACCTGCACTTCCATTTTTCCATTTCAAGCACCGTACAGAAGTACTAGGAAAGGTCAGGCATTTAGAGCCAGTCATCAATTATCAAATTCAGAATAATCCAGAAAACCAGTTCAGTTGAATGATCTGCCCTTGATACAGATATATCATCTAGGTTAAAATGCATATATGGTGAATAGAATAAAACAATTAATGGGCTTCAGTGCCTCATGATCTGAAGTGCCATTTGTATTTGTGCATACCCAAAACTCATAGGTAATGGAGTGTAGGTATTATCTAAACTCATATGTTTAGATAATATCTAAATATCTAATATTAATAATAATATCCAATAAATATCTAATACTCATATCTAAACTCATAAGTTTATTTGTATGAGTCTCTGACAGCTATACTCTTCATGTTCAGCCTAGTAATAGGTTATTCAAAGACGTTGGTGAAAAGGAAATACTTTGGCAAGTGTTTGTCTTAACTGGAGAATGTGTGGGCAGGAACTATTTATCATAGACCTCAAAAGTGCAAGTGAAGTTGTAATAGATGTTCTTTCCCTTACATATCGACATCTGCACCAAATTAAACACATTCAAATCAAAACATATGGCTAATCCTAGATTCCATACTATGACATTTTTTTTTTTTTTTTTTTTTTTTTTACAAATGTCCTTTTCACTACCCCAGATAATATATATCGCTTTGCTAAACGTTTCCACTGCATGTGACGGGGCCTAATTTTCGGTGTTTGTACGTCAATGTCGAGCTGCGTTAAGTTAATCGTGCTCTTCTAAAAAGAGAATTACCCGCATTTCCTAACCCTTTATAGCTTATTTACGGATCTCAGGATGATGTAATTTGAGATCAGATTCTGACTGACCCTTTGGCCATTCCATCACACAGTTTCCTGGAGGATTGTGAGGGATGACTATGGAACATTCTGTCTCAATGTAATACACATACCTCATGTTCAATTGAAACATTCATCAGATACATCCCCCTAACTCATGTCGTTTTTCAAAGTTTTTTTCAGTACATAAATATGCCACTGGTCTCTCCTTCTCCCCCACGCATTCCTAGTATGCTGATTTCAAAACAGACCTTTTTCTTCTCACTTCCTCCAGCTCCTCCTAGAACGTTTCACCATCTAAGGTAGAGAGGGCCGACCTAGGACTGTATTCAGATGCGGTGCATTTTCCTAGTTTGCGCTGGACGTACCTTTTAAAAGGTGCACCCTGCTCACAGTGTGTGCCTTAGTGAAATGAATGCACTTCCTCCAGAGTAGCTGCAAACGTGAGCTGCCCTGGGGGGCAGCGCATTCAAGTGAAATACAGAGCAGCTTTCAAGCAGCCGCTCTGTGTTTGTGCAGGTGGCAACCCATCTGCACTTTAAGAGGGATGAGAGATCCCCTTGTAGTCGGGTGCAGACAGTGACTCCAGACGGCTACCATCGGGGGCACATTGACAGTGTGCCACCTTTTTTGTGGCACACCTTCAGTGCGCCTCCTGGTGGCTTCTTTGCCTTTGTACCCATGTCTATAATATTGCGTGGTCTCAGAGGCAAAGAGAATCCCTCAATTGCATGGGTCCACGTCTCCATCCAAGTGAGGAAACACCCTCTGATGATAGCACTTGTGCTATACATGCGCCAGCACTATCTGCCTTACAGAAGGGTTTCACAAGCATCTTGGCCCCTTTTGTAATACCAAAGGGGGCACGCAAAGCGGGCACAAACACTTGTTGCACCTCCCGGGGCACTTTGTGTAATACAGCTCCTGAAGTGGGTCACCCAAGGCAGTATATCCGCCCCATCGTACAGTGAGATAGGTGACTTGCCGTTCTATGGAGCATCTATACCTCTTTTTAAAGAGGTAATGGTTGAACACCATAGTCTTCCCTAATAGGCACCTGAATGAGCAATTATTACTTCTGCTTATGGATTCAAAATCAACTAGCTGCTTTACTGTACTTGTCATCACCATAAAGTAATGGGCATATATACACCTTGACCATATTTCAAAGAAGTGTTATCAGACTTTCCACACCAGAATGTAATTTCTTAATATCCGTGTTAAATGAAAGGAAACAAATTATAACATCTTAATGAAAGTGTTAAATGAAAGGATGCTCAAAGAGGTTTGCTGCTAGACGCCCTTTGTAGTTCGAGTTCATGGTACTGGTCCAGCAAATTGTGGTTCTTATTTTATGCTTGATTTACAAAGAAGAGCAAGCATAATGTCACGGGGTCAGGGGATACCTCTCCATGCAAGTCACTCTTAAGAGTTTGGCCTGTAAGTGATGCGTCTCAGGTCAAAGATAAAAAAAAAGAATAGAAAAAACTGCCAAATAAAAATATATTTTGGGTGGCATAATAATTAAACACAGGGCCAGGTCAGTTGTGGTTAAGTGAGGGCGCATGTCAGCTGAAGCTATACATGGCTTGAAACCGATAAAGGATTAGTTTCCAAATACTTTTCATGTTGTGTCGAGGAAACTACACGAGACTAGAGTCTCTAAAGATACCCAGGCTTCTTACATTTATCTGGTATGACCGTGGCCTCTCACCGGGTGGGGGCGAGAGACGTTGATGCAGTTGTAAATATTACATTTACTGTGTTGGTCTGGAATCATTTAGTCTCACTAAGATAAAATATCTCCAACACTGTTTTCCTGTGAGACCTTAACCGACTTTACTGAATCCAAGCCTTTGGCTGTGTTCATCCCTGTCGTTAGAGTTCGGCTGTTCCACACCTTGGTTTACTTCTGTCAGACTGTGGCATCCTCAGCCTGGGTTCTATCAGATGGTTGATGCTTGACCCCTTCATTGAGATTAGTTGCCTGTGGGTTTAAGGTGAAAACGTCTGTCCTGAACCCTTGAGCCTTATGTACAGCTATAAAGCTTTGAACCAAGTCCCAGTTAAACTCTGGTGGGAAACAGATTTCTGTAATTCTCCCTTGTCTTGGACATGCAGTGGATGAGGATGACCTTGGTGACCTTGGTATTTACAGCAGGCCTGGCTTGATGCAGTCAGCGCGCGAGGAGAGGGAGTGCCTTTATTGCCAGTACTGGCCTCATCCTTTCGTTCACGAAGGGCTTAAAATCGTCGAAGTCTTGATTATCAATACTTATTTTAATACAGTATATTAAGCTTGAATGCGTCTGATTCTGCAAGTATGGCGTGGCCACATGCCAAAAGGAAATATTCTATTAACGATTTTGATATTCCAAAATGGTTCATATTCCAAAAGGGTTCAGTACTCAGTAATGTATTTTGTGAGTTTTCGTGCATACAGTATAATTACAAAGCAGTTAGTGTAACTTTAGCATATCACATCATCAAAGTATGCTTAATTCGAATGAAGTTCCTTAACTCTTTTCCTGGAGTGCATGGCCAGCTGGCATTTAAGGTAGCCACATAATAGAGGAGCTCGACTTCCCTGGCTCCAATATCTCGCTGTGTGGTAGCCATTACCTGCTGTTAGAATTTGTTGCTGGTGACGTGGGTTGCTGTGGCTGCCCTATGTCGCTGGACGGCGGAGTGGTGGTTCCCTGGGCATCAGCCGATGAGTTAAGAAGTATATCCTGCATGGTCCCTTGAGTGGTGCAGCCAGAACCGGGCTTTGCTTGGAGGATCCTGGCAGCTTTGTGGGGTCGAACTCGTCGCCTCCCTCCCCATGGTGCACCACAAGCTGCCTGTTTGTCCGCCCCGAAAGGGCTTGATGGAGAGGGCACCTGTGTTGCCGGTGCGGTCGCTAAGGTGAAGTATTGGTCCAACATGGTGCCATGATGTTCTAGCATGACAAGCGCAGCTGTGAAGATTCATAGCACAGTCACCTGCGACCTAGTCATGTCCAGAGCTCGCTATCTACTGCTGGGTGACACGTGGCTGCCGCCTTCATCTTCTCCACATACTTACAACGTGGTCGGCATTACCTTGGTTACTGATGATACGTGGATGAGTTTTTGTCTTTTCCAACCACCACAACTACTGCCCCCTTGGCGTAATGATATTTGTGTTTTGACCACTGACTCCATGTTGCACTTAGCTTAGCTGTCCACTGTCACATTAGCGGTCACCATCTACAGACTCCATTTTGTATTCAGCTTAGCTTCACTGCCACGTTAATGCTGCAAGTATTTTTCCATGCACAATATGTTATGCAACATTTTATTTCTCTACGTGTCTGCATGTTCTTTCTCATCAAGGGCTAAGGCATAACATAGGGGAGTTATGCTGATAAAGATGTGCTAGGATGATGTTTCTGGTACGACAGGGAACAGTTTGGTTTTGAGAGAGCACCTTGGGAACCTGGCCAGTTCCAACGGGTTTCTTTCAAAACTGACTTGAAGTGGCCAGCATTTTTTAACAACAACTTGCGGAGCAGGAGGGGTTTTCTAGAAATCTCCTCTCTGGCTTGTTTAAGGTATATAAGAGACTGAAAACGAATTGACAGTGAAGTGATTTAGACAACTCGCAGGGTCGGGATGCTGATGCCCGTCATCCTTCCTGTGAGAGTAGATCTCTTTCTCTTCACAGTCGATCTGGGTCAACGATTTGCTGCTGGCAGGAGAACGATGAAGAAAACTCGTCAACTGTGCCCCATGGTGATGAATTTTTAACTCTTATTATCTGCTTTGCATTGTGTATGAAAATAAAATATATATATATATTTATATATATATATATATGTATGTCTTTGCATATACATATTTGCTGTAAATAGATTTAAGATTCTTTGTACGTGTTTTCATTTCATTATTGCGCACATTTTAAACGTGCACTTTTGGTTGTACTGACCTTGCTTTTCGAGCCTCACAGAGTGAATTAATAAATGTATTTCCTAGACTAAAAGAGTTGCATACCAAAGATTCGTTTTCAGTGTGTGTGTCTGTGTGTGTTTCATCTCGGTCAGTAGTGAAGTAAAGCACTTGGTGACATGGGAAAACCAGAGGCTAGACAAGGCAAGTTCATGTTTTAGCTCAAGAAGACTGCCACTTCGCACCCAGACCTGGCACTCCACCAGACCAATACGATCCAGCTGGACTGCTTGACCGACCTGATGACAACCTCAGTACAATCCTGCTGGGAATGAAGACCAGCCCGAGAGCCTTTGACACCAAAATAAATAACCTGACAGCTCGTATGGCTCTTATGAAAGATTGCCTAGACAAGCATGGGGATAGATTGGACAAGGCTGAGAAGCGCATTTCGAAGTTCAGGGACTTTGCTATGAATCATCACAGCAAGCTTCAAATGCTGGAGAGGGGGATGACCAAATTGCAGCAAAGAACAAGAAACTCAAGTTGTGCTCTTGCAGGAACAACTTAGGAATCATTGGCTTCTTTGAATCAACGAACATGGAGAAACCTGAGATGGTTTTGGAGTAACTCCTTGTGGTCTTATTCAGTAGCTCTGATTGCTCAGTGGTTGGTGGTGGTCGAAAGGGCTCATTGTTTGCTTGCTTCTAGGCGTCCACCTGTAACACCACCCAATTCTATAATAACTGTACCGCTAAACTATCAAGAATGCAATAGTGCACTCTATCAGGCCAGTGAAAAAGGCCCTGTTTTTCACCAGGGCACCAAACTGTCCATCATTCATAACTTTACAGTAGTGGTCCAGGAGATTCTCAAGGCAATTGTTGGGAGAAAAAAAACCAGTTAGGTCTTGTAGCATCAAATATGCCATGTTATATTATCCTGCCCAACTCTGACTGCACAATAAAGACTGGTTTAGATATTGAACAATCCTAAGGAGGCAATTTTGCAAAGGCTGCGACTTGAGATTTTAAGGCCAGGGATCGAAGTGTCACTGTCAATGATAGTGAATCAGAGGAACATTGAGATGGGCTAATGCTGAGGTCTTTCTTTTGGACTGTCTCCTCTAATATGTCTATGATAGGGTTGTAGACCATTTTTTCACTTGAGACTTGAACTGCGCACATGGAGTGATAGTGCCATCATTTGCAGTGACCTGCAGCTGGAGAGACGGATGATCAGAGATTGAGTTGGGGAACATAGGTGTGTCTGCATCTCCCCAGTTACTAGAGTAGACATTCTATTATTTGCCATTAGGGAGGTTGGGCACCTTTGCAAACAAAACATGTTTTTTACAGGACAAATACTTTTATAAGCCTGGGAATGGTTTGTGATTGCTACCATTGTGCAAATAGCTTTAACCCTTTCCTTGCTGTTCAGTCATGGTGCTCTTGTGCAGAAGACGGCTCCTGGACACGAGCACGAAATCCCTCTGGTGCAAGCACCAGACCGATTTCCTTTCTGCAAATTCCCCACCTCCCGAGGCTGTTTTTGGTTTTCATTGAAATGACTATCAGCATGCGTGGTGTGCAGTCATTTCAATGAAACTAAAAGTGAAATGAGCCGATCATCTCATTTAACTTTCCCTGCCTCTGTGCTCGGAGGGGGGCTATCTCAGCTCCCTGGGCGCTGAGGCAGGTGGGAGAGGTATTGTTGGAAAGGGGAGAATCTCCCCTTTCCAGTGGTACCTCGCCTAATTGGATCCCTGCTTGCGGTTTGCCCAAGTAGGATGATCTCCAAGCAGGTATCCACTCCACTAGACACCAGGGAGGGAAGCAGCCCCTTGGGCAAGGGCTTTTGCACCCCCAATTTTTTTTTTGCCATCTCTAGTCTTTTTACCACCCAAGCCCCTCCTGGGGGGCAGATGGGGACAATAGCCCCCGATCTGCCCCCCGGGTGGGCAAAAAGCCCACTTGGATCCAGGGATTCTTTATTTTATATATGCATGTAGGTGTGAGGGCTACCCTAAACAGGCACTGTAATGCCCCATCCCTCCCAAAATTTGTCACGGTCTTTCTGCCCCTTCCCCACCAAGAAAGCCCAATAGACACCAGGGATTTTTTTTTTCATAAGAGTGGTGTGGGCTGCCCACCATGGGCATGGCCATGCCCCCACCCTTTATAAATAGTGACCAAAGTCTTTCTGCCCCCAGGGGGTTGGGGCAGAAAGCCCATTAGGCACCAGGGGTATATATATTTTTTTTAATACGTAAGGGTGAGGGGGGCTGCCCAAAATGGGTATGAAAGTGCCCCCTACCCTTCCCAAACACACACAAGCACAGCCTTTCTGCCCCCTGGGAAGCAGATGGGGGGGTTACTACCCTCAATCTGTCTCATTCCCCCCTCCCACCCATCCTCCCAGGGCAACGGAAAACCCACTGAACAGCGAGGACTACTTTTTTATTAGTGTGTGGGTGGGGGATGCCCAGAATGGGCATGGCAATGCCACCCGAAAAAAACGCAACAATCTTTCTGCCCCTCCAGGGGTGGCAGTTGGGAATTATTACCCATGATCTGCGCCCAGGGGGACAGAAAGCCAGAGTGGTGGAGGAACAGCCATACTCCCACCCCAAATAAATAGGGACAAAGTATTTTTGATTTTGAAACAAAAATAAAATTGCATTTAATTTTTGAAGAATTTCCTCTTGAAAGGGGTTCTAAATACGAATAGTGGCCGTGGAAGTCAAGGGCTACACTTCCCCCATGGGGACCATTTGTGTCTTGATATATTGCTCTTATTTCGGAATTCTTTTTGATAGCAAATATTAACAGAAAACAATAGTATCAAATAGAATTGCTATGTTGGAAAAAACTATTTTGGGCCTACTTAACTTCTGCTAAAAAAAAACAAATTGGCTCCAAACCTGTGAGAGAACTTCTGACCATTTATGGGGATAAATCAGTGGCAATAGCTACATATGGGGCAGGCATACAGGGTATGGCTGACGCTCATGGTACACAGCTTATTGAAAATACTTTTTAAAAAAATAAAAACTTTAAACAGTTTCTCCTAGCTGCCCGCATGTTTTCTGTCACGATGAGCGTGGTACTCCCTACATTGTAGATAAAATAAAATTAGTGCCAGTCCTGCTGTTGCTCTTCATCTGGTTCCGGAAGAATGTGCTATTAAATTGACTTGTCGATAAGGATTGCCTGAAACTGCACTCAGCACTTATCATACATTGGCTTGCTTGTGTGAATCGAAACTGGTGGAGATTGGGCTTCCTTACTTATTCACTTTTCCAAACTCATGTCTGGGCTGTAACGAAGCTAAACTGAAAGAGTTGTTTTGTGGCTGATAAACACAAAGTTGCTGTGTCCGGCTATAAACTGGGGTTCCTCCAAGGAGGTCTTCAAACTTACCTATCTTCAATCCAGAACCAGCAACACCATTTAGTCTTAACTAGATTTTGTTTTAATTACTTACCCCTTATGGTGGGCTACCAATCAAATTGTTACTCCTTGACTAATTTAGAGCCCTGCCCCTTTGATGATGTATCTATTCAATCTAATTTACACATCTTGTTCTTTCACCTCTTCTATGAGGGTCCAAGAAGAAATTTAATTTTGACACATTTTCAAGTCTGTGAGTTTAGACAGTGCAGACCAGCGTTGCTGTTCCTGCAACAACTACAGTGTCCTTTGGTCTGTTGCTCTACTATGCTGGTAGTTGGTATGATGGCGCTGTATTGTAATTGAATTCCTAACGTATGGTATTTCACCGTAATTATGTTTCTTTTTTATTATCAGTGCTGATGTTTCTGCATCAGCTACACTGGCCTTTGGTCTGTTACTTTATTGGACTTTGTTACTCTATTGGAATTTTTATATGGTAGATTTTAAAATTAAGGCGATGTATAATATGCTGAAAAGTGGTATGATGGCAGCACATTGTAATTAAAATCTTAATGTACGGTATGTTTTTTGTAATGATGTTATTAGCTGAAATGTTGCCGTGTTTCGCTTTTATTTGCTGAGATAGGGGTATTTAATGCCGGGAATGACTAATGAATGTATGTTTGTTATTTCATCGGTGCTTTGATGCTATATATAGGTAGCGAATAAAGATTCTTTGACTGACTGATATCAACTTTTCTATTTGGATCCTTGACGAGCTTTTGTGTTATGTTGGCTCCCTCAGTGATATTGTGAGACCAGTGCCCATCCAAAGTAAGTTCGGAGCCTAGTGGTAAGGTAGATAATCTCACTCATGTACTGTCAAACGCCACACTTCATTGACTGCCTTCAGGCATCTCGGATAAAGAGGATATTTATGCTCCCTTCGTTTAAAGCCCGGAGTCAAGCTTATGTTACTCTTTTTGTAATTTGCACTTAACAGTTTTGCGCAATGTTTGTTACATTTCAGACTAAAAACTAATATATATATATATATATATATTTTTTTTGGTGCCTAGAATCCCATGTCTTGTTATACTGTACTCTGTGTTCCTGATTCAGACTTTGGCACAGTACTTTAGCCCGATCGCCTGAGTTAGCATTAGGATGTGCGTGTAATACATGGTTAATTCATTCCTGAAGCCAAAATCATTTGCGGTACCACAGTGTTCCACACACTGTGGCCAGGGAAACCGGACCTGATTTCCATTGACAGTACTCCATCCGCTAGACCAGTGGTTCTTCACTTTTTGACTCTGCGGCCCCCATTGAATCATTATTGGAAGCTGGAGACCATGACCTTGGGAAAGTTTTATGACTTGAGCCTCCAAACAATACACATAACTACAGAAAAAAAGTATATATCAAACAAATCATGAAATATTTTTTTAGCTCACAAAATAAACACCAATGAAAATGTTTATTTAAATGGCAATATGAGATATTTTCAAGCATTGGTTGTATTTCTGGTCTCTAACTTGTCACTTTGTCTTTTCTGCTCCTAATGCATCCTCTTATTGCCATGCGTAGTAATGCTTCAAGTGGGGCCACCAATCAGCTACATCCGTTTTGCAGTACCTTTGCTGCTGCGGATCAAGCGAAGGATTCTTAATGTTTAGGCTCCAGTTTCATGTTCCTTTACATTTAGAGGTTTTAGAAAAAATAAGTTTTACATTTTGCTTTCAATATGTTTATACCTTTCTGTTTTTACCTCTGTGTTTTTATGTGTATAATTTGCTAAAGTTATTTAATTTTCTAAAAGGTTGCACACACCTGAGAAGGGGTACTGGACTCCCAGGGACAGTAGACCCTCAAGTGAAGAACCACTGCACCAGATCTGGTTTTTGCCGCTTTTGATTTTTTTAGGTCAGTGTGTAATCTGTTTGGTTTAACACTATTTTTGTTTTGACGAACGTCCACGTGTACTTTTCTATTTAGCTTGCGATATGTTTTTTTTTTTCCCCTCCCAGTGAACTAGACCTTCTGTGAGTATATTTCATGCTCTAGGACGCTGTTCCGCTGTTTGGGTCGCCTAGGGGGGGACCCTCTACGAGTAAAGGACAGCTTCTGCCCCTTTATCGAAAGCTATGAAGAAAATGTCAGTGGCACAATTCTGGTCACAGGGTAGATGCCTTACCTATATGTTTGTGTGGAGACTGGCTACATTGTTATAAGTGCTGTAAATTGTTTGCACCCTCCTAGTCCCTTGTAACTAGTATCCGTTAACTATCCCCTTGTGTGGGATATGTGGATTATATATGCATTTGTTTTATTGTAGCAGGAGTGGATTGTGGTGCCCCTTGGAGTTTTGTTTTAATTTGTTTTTATTAGTTAAACATCGGTAAACATCGCCACAGGCAATAAAGCACAAAGAAAAAAAGAACAATGAGAATTGCAGCAGGGCTTGTCCATGCAGGAGAAAATATCAAATCCATGTCAAACCTACGATGTAGTCATAGTACCTGCAGCTTCGCAAGGTCTCAGCAGTCCACAGGGGGTCGATCTTAGGTTTCACAATGCAAGGGAAAGCCACAGGGTCTGTATAGACACCAAACCAATGCTGGCTCTCCTCTCCACTTCCACATGACCAGTCAGGTCCATTTCCTTTTGATTGCGTGTTGCCTTGTATGTGTTATGGGCACATATGTCACGGGGTGCACCGGTACGGCCATTAGAGCCCAGAATTTGTCAAGTCCTTCTTGTCAGCAAGTCAAATCCTTTAGCCAGTCACTCTCCTGTGAGGCCGATCGCTGCCCCTCACCTTTAGTGCATAGCCACCTATTTCTTAGCTATAAGCAGCATCGTGGCAACTAGCTGGTGGTAGGTAGTTGGGGTATCGCTTACAGGGCCCAGCAGCTCAACCATGGCTTCTCTCTGAACAGCCCAGCACGTTACCACCTCAACACAGTTGAAAATGGCGATCCAGAACTGAGCCACTCAACACCATCCTCAGGCCAAATGCAGAAAGTAGGCACTCTTTCCCACATCGGACACACTGTGAGTTGTTCCTCAATTCCATTTTTCAGAGCCCTATTGAGGTGTGGTAAATTCTGTTCAGGTAGTTGACATATTAGTCTTGGCCTATAATTTGGAGAGAGCGCGCACAGCATCAGGGTGCAGCAATACTTGCAGCATTTGTCAGTCAGTGTGGGTCCCAGGTCCCATCTCCAGTGCTCAACAAATCCAGACACTGTCCCAGATGCTCCGTCTTGGCATTGTTCTGTAAAGTCTGGTATTTAGGTTTTTTGGGAAAGGAGAGGCAAGCACGTTCTCCAAGGAAGTTAGGCCTGCTGCTTTTTGTAGGATCACAAGGGTAGGATTTTGTAGGTGGCCCGCATGCGGTAATACAAATAGTGTCAAGCGGTGCACTCCCAGGACGAGTCCACACCTCCTGCCCAGCAATAAAGGTACCTTCTGGGTATAGTTCGCCCATCTCCTTAAGGCCTGCAAGGGCTAGTGGTTTCTGAGCCTGATGCTTCAGGGTGGGGGGTATCATTTGATTGCATTCCAATTGTAATTTGGCTGCATAAAGACAGTCGAGGCGTGCTCCCTGTCACAGCCATTCCTAGGCCTGTATAGTGCATCAGATCATGTCCACTTTCCCTTGGGGCGTTTCAACAGCATGCATATCACCATATCCAGAGGGCATGGAGACGCATTATACCCCTCTACTGTTATGTGTCACAGAAATGGCATGGGATGGAACCAGTGATGTGCATGCAGCATCTGTGCACAGTAATGATACAGCATAAGGTCGGGCAGAAATGCTGGTTAAACAGGAGTATCAGCATATCCCCCAATTGAGGCTGTCTGTCTGGCCAAACCAATTACGTCAATGATAATAATGATAATCAAAGCCAATCGAAGAAGGCTCTAATGGGAGGAATAGGGCTAATGGCAAAAAGGTAGAGTAGTTTGGGTAAAACCACCATCTTGGCAGTGGCTATTCTTTCTGTGAGGTGGCAGGCCGATCCACATGTGAATCTTCCCCTCCAGCCATTCGATCACAGTGCTGTAGTTCTCCCGCCACAGTTGGTCCAAGTTGGTGGTAACTAATAGACCAGGTATTGGATGGAAGCTCCAGTCCACTAAAGGGAGGGAACTCCATTGAGAAGCGGACGGTCACCTCCGTCAGGGAGAAGATGACAAACTTGAACCAATTTGTTGTCAGTAAGCTCGTCAAAATGTAGGAAGTCGCGGAGCACTGGCTGAAGGCTAGTACTTGCCTCTCGCATTTAGAGTCACATCAACTGTGTACATGAACATTACTGGCCCTCGTGCTGTATACAGTCCTCATGCAGTGTGGAGTTGTCACAGGTGGGCTGCAAGCAGCTCCATCGTAGTGACATACAGGATTGGGGAGGGTGGGCATCCTTGTCTTGTGCCTCTATAGATGGCTGTTGGAGGAGACACAACACCATTACCACAGACTCTGGCCGTTGGGAATGCATAGATGATCTTGGTCTATTGGAGGAACGAACAGCTGATGTCCAAACTCTTGAGCAAAATGAATAGAAAGTGCCACTCCAGGGAATTGTATGCTTTTTTTTAATCTAAGACCACTGCAGCCATGGATTCAGTTCATGGAGCAGTGAAAAGAGAGTGTGTAAGTTGTGTGTTGTAGCTTTCCCAGGGAAAAATCCCAACAGGTCCAGTCGGACGATGTTCGGCAAGAGGGATAAGAGCTTGGAAGTGAGCAGTTTGACAATTATTTTATTATCAATATCATAGAGAGAAACCTGCAAGAGTCACAGTGATTAGGCTGTTTGAGGATAGTGACTATTGATAGTGACTATAGCCTATTGCTTTGTGCCTCATCATGCATCATTAATAAATGCGGTGCCAGTATCTATAAAACTTGGCAGTGAGTCCATCTAACCAAACTTGGCAGTTAGCCCATTTTACCCAGGGGCCTTGTCCCCAGGCAGACCTCGGATGATCTGCAATAGCGTCTGCTGTGATAGGGACGTCCAGGTACATCTTATGTGCGTCATCCAGCCGCAGCAGCTGAACGATGTCAAGATATCAGTAAGTCTATCTGTCTGGACTTCACCCAGAAAGGAACACATTGCAGTGTAATAATTGTGTAGTGTTTGCATGATGTATGTAGTTTGGGAGGTCGAGCCGTTGTTGGCCACCAGATTCATAATATAGGAGCCGCTCCATTTTTTATTTAACAGGGATGCCAGCATCTTGTTAGCCCTGTCACCCTCGCAGTATCACCTGGCAGTGGCTTCCTTACGGAGAAATATGGCCTTCCGTTCAGTATTCTCCTGATATTCTGGACAAAATGAGAAAACAACCACATAAGAACTATCATCTGGAAAGCATAGTGAGCCAGGAGGATATCCCATCTCGAATTGCGGAAATGGGTGGACCAGAGTGCAATTGGTGGGAGTAAAGGTGGACGATAGAGGCAGTTGCCTACCTAGGGCCACAGGTAGGCCAGGGGCGCAGGTCTCATGCTAGAGAGTTAGTAGGTCCCTCTGCAGTCGATGCAGCATCTTCATCTTCTCTCCACTGTGAGGTTTAGCGAGTCGTCTAGTTAATCGTTTTGATAATGTGGCTCGCAAGGTCCTCCTCGGCAGTGGCATGTTTCTCACGTTGTCTGCGTGAATGCTTGCGACAGAATAGAAGTGCGAGTTCAGAGTCTGTAAAGAATTGTGCTTTTCCGTCTGTCATGGCTCGCAATTTTTCCAGATAGAGCAAGGCATATGGCACCCCCATCTTCATCAGCATGCTGGCATCCTGGACGGTGAGTGTAAAGTCTGGGCACATGGAGATCTTGTTGCCCTGATGCTGCATATCTTCTCTTTTCCTGGTGAGGCACAGAATTTTATCTCAGTAGTGAAGCAAATGTGCTGTTATGGGGCGAGCCAGAGCTCCTGGGGGAGCCTAGGGCCCAGGGAGCAGTGCATCTGCTCCACAGGTGAGAGGGCCATTAGTTGGTGACCCAACAGGGTCCTCAGCATGGATTCAGTGTATTCCACCACCAAAGTCAATGATGTGGACTCAGGCAGGCCGAGGTTACGGATATTATTTTGCCTTTAGAGGGCCTCCAAATCGTTGTTTTTAGCCTTGATGACTGTGAGCACTTTTCCCATGTTTAGTAATTGCTCATTGTGCACCGTGACTCCGTCTAATGGACTTCTGCACCCAACACGTTTGACATTGTTTAGATTAGTATAGTCTGTGCATCACTGCAGACCCCACACGTTGACAATTGCAAAACGTCTGCTACGTTATAGTTCTCCTATGAATGGTGGTAACAGGCCTGGATGCTTAAGAAGAAACTTTGTTTCTTTGTTCTGTAGACAGCTCAAAAGATCTCCTGCCCTTGAAATCCTTTCCTGAGATCAGAAATGGAGTTGTCATGATCCTAAAATCGATCTGCTCGATTTCCTGCCGCCAGAAAAATATTCACAAAGGACAGCTCAAAGGAATAGGCTCAACCAGGAGCCCTGTGAGTCCTGCAGCTGGCCAAGAGAATCGACTTAGAATGAGTATCACAGACCAGCATCATCTAAGTTGTGGAGTTGCAGCATTGTCTGTCTTTGAGGTATTAAGCATGTCTACTCCTATCTGACACTTAACCTTCAGATGCCTAAATTGCACTTTTCCAGTTCCTTGCCCAGTTCAAAAAGCAGTAGGAGCCTTCATCTTGGAATTGACTTCCATTAGCTGGGGACGTCAACCTTATTCCGGACCCATTAAATTCATCTGCCTTGCCATTATGGTTCAGGAAGTATTGTCATTTATAATTTTGGTGGATACTCAACCATAAAATCGAGTTCCCTGTAGGAACTGGCAAAGCCTAGACATTCATTAGGTGTTCCCTGTCGTGTAGGTCCCCCACTTTCAGAAAATTTTGCATGCAGTGCTCAATTCGTAATATAAAAGAATACTAGTGCCCAAGGTCTGCTTAGAAAACCGTGGCCGGTGCTCTTAACTGTCAGAGCACTTAATGGCAAGGCTGTGTAGTCTTGAATCGACCACATGGCTCTTCCAACCACTATTATCCACCACCTGACCCTTTATCTTACTTGTGTAGGTTCTTCTGTTCTTCCTTTGAAACAGTTTTCATTCTTACCCTTGCTACTTCTTTCCCTTGGTGTGTTTTTGCCTTCTATTGCTCGCATTAATGTCTGATAAGAAAATATAAATGACAGTCTGCAAAAATGAGTGCTGATGGGCCTCACCAGGAATGTATAGCTCGAACTAATCACTGGTTGCACACCACTGGTAGATACCAAGATACAGGCCGCCCACGGTACATAGCAGCACTGTGTTCTGATTTGAGACCATAACCGATTGCAGCTCGCTCGCTGGGGCTACAGGGGGTGGGGAGAGTAATAAAATATATATATATATATAAAAAAAAAATTAAACTTGCCTTCGCTCCGCCGCTCCCCTGTCTCCTTAAGATGCAGGCACAGGCTGAGAGCAGCTTCAGGATTGGCCAAGAGCACCCAGCCAGGGCGCTCCCAGGCAGACTGGAGCCTGTGCCTGCTCTATCTGGCGTGCAGGGCTGGATAGAGCACACTGCACATGTGTGTTTGGCCAGCCCGAGACGGCCAGCGAAACACACATGCGCTGAGAGGGGAGTGTACAGTGCACTCCCCTCTATGCTAGTCATCCCCAAAGCCCTGCCCCCTTTAACAAGGAAAGGATAATAAACTTAGTTTAGTATCCTTTCATTGTTAAAGGATTTGCAGCGCTTGCTGCCCCCGCCATTGCGGAGGAGCCA
This sequence comes from Pleurodeles waltl, assembly GCF_031143425.1. Classification (NCBI taxonomy): domain Eukaryota; kingdom Metazoa; phylum Chordata; class Amphibia; order Caudata; family Salamandridae; genus Pleurodeles; species Pleurodeles waltl. The sequence goes on from NC_090446.1 coordinate 149,198,083, forward strand.
CCACTGACTATAACTATTTTTTCTGAAAAAGTGGAGCTGTTACTTCCCGACCCGGGCTCCCTGTAATGGTTTAGTTGGACACTGAGATTGTGAAGGAAACCTGGGCTGCAGTATTGGCTTAATTGGGTGCATCCTTGTCATTTGGGTGGTAAGTTTGAGGTCATGGATAGTTTCCTGTTTTTGATGCTTGAAGCTCCGTATCAGAGCCTCCAGCAAACTGTGTTCTGAAGTGATGCACACAGAATCTGTGAAAAGCGATGGCCACACACATGCCAGAATTGCAGCACTGTAACAGTTTTGTCTGGCACCTCTGCTCCATTGGCTGGATCATCAAAAAACATAATGAAAGACCCATTGAGGCCTGAAAAATGCCGAAAAGAAGCAATTGGACATCCCTAGTATCACATTGCCCATGGAGCTACTGTAGTGCCTAGTGTGTGAGTGCTATAAAAACTGCTGTGGCTTGTTTCTACTTGCCTGCAAATAAGTCTCCTACTTTTTGAAGATGTGGCACTGGCTAGACAGTGGCTTGTTGTTCTTGTGTTTTTTTGTGCTAAATAGTTTATCATGTTTTACCTAATTTCCTAACTCCGATCCGCTCCTAGTGCAAGTCTTGGCCACCAAGCTTCGCTACCACAGGAGAGTCAAGTGCCAAAAAAGAGTAACTTGATTACCCAGTTGACGCCGACTCTGTTTCCGTGGTCCTGCGAGCCCCGCTTCTCGGTGCCCCTCGTGAGCACCTCTCGGCCTCTCTCTCTGGTGCCACCCTGCTCTCGCAGTCCTTGCCCGCCGTCTCTCTCTAGCGCGGCAGACTCCGAAGCTGAACAGCAAATGAAAACATTTCTTGAGTGATTACCATACAGTAGGAAACCAAAAGTGGACAGCTGGTTTCCGGTTTAGTCGCAGATCCGATGAAGAGTAGCAGAAATGCGTTACTCACGGGGAATGTGAGCAATTAGATAAAGTCTGTATAATCGCTTTAGAAAAATACCATTCATTCACTTAACTCCAACACGCAAAACACAGCTTGAAAGCCTAATGTCCCAAACCAGCGATCATCATTTAGAACTACAACTAACCATACAAACTGCACTGAGGGAGTCCTTGGCTAATTGCTGATGCCAAGCTATGATAACTAATTGCTACTCCGGTGGCCAAACCAAACAATGTCTCTTACTAAATCCCAAAACTCTTTAGAGTTGTCGAACTCGGAGCTGGGGTGTGAAAGACACTTTGCTAAAACATGTCTGGCTTTCTGCATTCCCTAAAGAATATGGCCAAGTCGTTTCCAAGCTGTTGGAAGCAGTACATGTTTCTTAACCACGCAGGGTTCAGAAGATGCAGGAGTGATGGCCAAGAAGCTGTCTCCTGGCGCACTGTTTCCTGCGCTACCGCTCCGAAAACCGTGATGCAAGCCTAATCCAAGATAAACTGTTTGGCACACACTGGTGGAGTCTCAGTGCTACAAAAGTGTGGCAAAAATATATTACTCAAAGGAAAGTAGCTGGTGAATGGAATGCTGATTGTGTAACACGTGCTGCTTCTTGGCAATGGAAATGTGTGGATTATCAATAACTCCCATAAAGAATGCATGTTTGTGAAATGTTACCAGAAGTGGTTACCGAAGCTGTTTACTACTTCTTAGTTACACCACTGTCCAATGAGTTCCAACATGTGTTACAGAGACAACACATTGCTTTTGACAAGTAATGTAATTTAATACAAGGATTGTGCTTTCTGGTTAAGTGAAGAAGCGACTAGTCCGTGGTCTGCATTGAGGTTTGTGTCAGAAGTCTAAATTCAGTTACCCTCCTCACCGAGAGAACCAGCTTCCTCTTAACTGAGATATGGTCGAAGATTTATACTCTGCAGTGATCCCTCAAGGCCAGCTAAAACAACTGAAAATAGTTGACTGCAATAGATGACATCCAACCTAATCCTAAAGCAGGAAGACGAGAACTGATGTGGAGAACGTGGGAGCAACATTGTGGGGTTACCAGCATTATCCAGTTCCTGTCTGTGTAAATTTCTCTATAGCCCAGTCCCATATCTTGGCTTTAGCCTTGTGCTGGCACTAATGAGCATCCAACCCTGAGAACAAGTACATCAGCTGAGGAGCCTCCACAGAGCACAGAATGCCAGTTACTGGAGATATCACACTAGTCATGAACTACTCTGGTCGTTCTGAAGTAAGGCATCTCACCATGGGGAGAGGTGAGCTAGAGTCCAGGCTTAGTTACAGTGGGGCCTAAGCAAGGCCAGATAGCCCATAAAGGGGAGTTTTGGCATGGTGGACAGTCTTAAAATAGAAGAGATCTGTCTCAGTGCTGAAGAGTTTAATTGTGGAATGACTCCAACAGTGAAAGGAACTCCCTTCATTGGTTTAATGTTGGGCTTCTAGCCAGGTCTGCCTAGGTAAACCTTACATGATTAGCTGCACACACACACACACACACACAACTCACACAAACGTAAAGGAGTCGTAATGGGGCACTGAAATGCAGAATCTTTGAATGAAAACACACAGTTAAACGAAAGGCATACGGTTACCTTAATCACACACTCTGGACTCCTTACTCTCAGCCACTTCCAGGGTCCTCCTCCTAGGTTTCCCACTCCAGAGAGAACTGGACAGTGCCCCCTTTGTGTCCTTTAAGTATTCCCTCAGGAGTCCATACCCTAGCCAACCAGAAACCCTTTTTTCTAACATTCTTGTACGGGGATTCTGGAAAACATGGGTCTTTTCCACAATCAGAACGTTTGACTACAGGCTTTGTTGTTCTCAATGAAAAATTGGAGATCGCGTTTAGTAATCAATAAAAGAAGCCTATTGGGTTTAACTTGACCGTGGCCTTGTCATACGTGTCTAGAGAGACCCAACAAATAATTTACGTAAATCAAAGTATACATGAACATTAACTGTTTCAGAGGACATCGAGGATTTTACTGTGATGAGACCTAAAAGACATATATACCTTCTTAGACCCATCCTATCGTTAATGACCTGGAGTCTGCATACTCAATGTCCCTATCTTTTATGAGCAATGGATTACTGCTTAGGGGGACAAATACAACTATTCTTCAATCAAATAGTTGTTAAGAAGATGATTAATATGTGGATGGAGACACAGACCCTCTTAGTGCTACTTCTTACAGATCTTGTTCTCATTCTCAAATACGTTTCCGCAGACAGCAGCACTGTTAAGCTAGGCCTAAAAACCAATGAAATTCCAAATTGCAAGGTTTCTCAAAGAGGGTAATCAAATACTTGCCTAGTGTTGTAAACTGTGAGAATCTATTGGCTTTACTGTGTGTGTGTGTGTGTGTGTGTGTGTGTGTGTGCGCGCACACACACAATTCAGGCCTATCACGTTTGTCATAATGTTTCATTATAAACAGATTTCCATATTGCATCTGATAATACTTTCACCAGTGAACCAATCAGGTCTACAACCATTCTCATTGGCTTCTCACCATAACCAACTCAGAATTAACCTATTGAGCCTTATCTGTGCAATATGAGCACTCTTTCAGTAGAAGCATACATTATCTTCTCAATGAAATAAGGTGGAAAGATCAGTATGTGTGTGGACCAAAGCCCCATTCTCAGTAACGCGGATTGAAGCTGTTTACTTTTGGTCACTTCTCATTGAACTTACGATGACAGCTGCGCTGTCAAGCCAGACCTAAAAGGGTTTCCAGAGGTAAAGGTCAAGATTGAAGAAAGTTTAACAGCTCTTGAAGCCACTTAGAAGAGTAGTAAGGGGTAGCTTGGTAATGGGATAGATGACAAGCAAATGTCACAAGATGTGCCAGAAATACCCGCGCAACTCTTTGTGAAACTTCAGATGCAGCAAATTATGCTGTAGAGTCCATCGCATTGTCTTCAGCTGCATGCCTTATTACCCTGATAAGAAAATCTAAGGCACTGGAGAAGTCTAGAAAACGTAATAAGGTGGTGACAATCAACAAGACTACACAATTGTTTAGTTATCCGTCCCTTGAGTGCCTTCCTATGATCTCTGCTGGGTTTCAGTCTCTCATAGCAGCTGGGTAGGTGGTGATTAGGAATAATGTTCCAAATATTAATGCAAATGTAGTGTCCCTTTTGGGAACTCTGCCCAATATGTGTAGGGATAGTTTCTCTACCCGTGTCAAATTGAAGTGTGATATTAGTTATTTTGTGATGTTTCACTCTTTGCTAATTTTGTATCTGGAAATTTTAAGTCAGAGTTTAGTGTTTCCCAAAAATGAAAACACTTTGCAAAGAGGGCGCATGGTGCCTGCTGGGTAAGGTCAGTGGCTTGCTTGAGCTGCCATGGCCACCCACAGGGGTGTCAGTGGCACTGCAAGTCTGTTTCCATTCCTCATCACTGATTTCTTCAAGCCTTTGCTGATCTATTCATTTTATACAGTTAGAAATAAGATATTGGAGTTTGGCTTTATAAGTGTTTTTTTTTTATTTATTTTTTACCACCAATGACTGTCTCAAATAAACCTGGTTTATGTGTGATGGCAGTATCCAATAGAGAAGCTGGATAAGCTAATACATTTCTTACTTTTTAATCAAAATAGGCTTTACAGTTTTCAACAGTTAAAAGAGTTCTGTTTGCATGCACATAACCGGTTCTCAAACCCAGTCTCTAGGAACAAAAGTTCTTGTAGCCTTTGGAGAATTAAGAATTTTCAGGCAACATAAATCCGATTCTATGTGGATAGTTATTACAAATGGAATCCTGAGCAACAACAAAGAACAATAATTACATTAGGACTTTACATTTTGTCAAGCTACATAGGACCAAAGCACTGGTTCATCATTTACTTTATTACCGCTTCCACGGCCAGACGTGGTGTCACTTGACTCTTACCCATTTACCTTTATATTTCTGCTTTTAATATGTATGCAGTGGCACCTTAGGTTAGTTGCATTCCTGCTTTATTTTCTATGCATTATTCTCTTTCCTCATGTGCATCCATGTTTTCGTTTAGCAGTGCCCATGCTTTGTTCTTTCTTTCATGGCTGACACCGCCGCTGACTATAGAGCCTTTTTATTCAGCAAAGTCGTTTCTTCACTTGCATGGCCTGGCGTTTTTTGTTTTTTTTTACCACTAAATTTTATGGAGCTATTTGTACCTCTTCTTTACAGGCATGTGCTACAATCCATTGGGCATTTATGCCTGGTTCAAAGATAACCAAACTCACTGGGTAAAAGAGCTCCAGTTTTAGGTCTTGCATAGGCCGCACGTGTGCTGTCTCTTGGAGACATTTTTTTTTTGTATCAATGGTCCTGGCGTCGGTTGGCACCACTGTTATTCTCATTTGCTTGCTTCTTATAGGTCAGCTGACGTATTCCTCTTTGTGTATTAGTCTGTCCACCTGGAGCATGACTGCATTACCTGTGTCCTTCCACTGTCCAGTTTATAGGTGCTACTTTTTTCTTTGGGCTTAAGCACACTGCAAGAGTGCAGCTTTTTCAGCAGGCTCCCTCCTGTACTTTTCCCCCCGCATTCCTTTTCTTCTTCCCCGGTGTTGCTGGACTCCACCCTTACCTCCATTGATGTCTGTGTTGTGGCTGCCCCACGCCCCCCTCCTGCCATCCATTTGTCTTGTGCTTGTTCCCACCCCTGAAATCCCAAAGTCTGTTGTCCCTGTTGACACCAGGCCCTCCCTCCCACCCTCTGTTGCCCGTCTTGCCCCCAACACACCCTCCCTCCGTGTTGCCTATCAATCAGCCTTCCCTCAGTAACAAACAGGAAAAGCGCTATGATGCGGCCAGCTCTGACCACTCATGCTTCCATTTTCTGGCGATAATGGCATTACTCCTAGTACTACTCCCTCGCCTTCCTTTTAACCAATGAGGCCTCCCGCCTCCCCCCTAGACCCTCCCTTCCCAAACCCCCCCCCCACCCTTATCCCCTCCTGTACAAAAACCAAGCCCAAGCCGCAACTCGGACAGTCCGTACCGGGAGGGCGGGAGGGAACGGAAAAGGAAGGCGAGGGAGTAGGACTAGGAGTAATGCCATTATCGCCAGAAAATGGAAGCATTACCTCCCATCCCTCCCTCGCCTTCCTTTTAACCAATGAGACATAGCAAGAAAGCACACAGGAGACGGACACAGAGTTGCAAGACCTTTATTCAATATCCTGCACCAAGATCACCCAAAATCCTACCCCTATTACCTCATAGAGGATAAGAATCGGTGACCTAACACCGACTCCAAACTACCCAAGTCCGACAGCCTGTAATGACGCACAAACGTCGAAGGAGAAGCCCAAGTGGCGGCCCTGCAAATTTCCACCACGGAAGTCCCCTGAAGCTCCGCCACCGTAGCCGCCATACCCCTGGTAGATCGACCTTGAATCCCTTGAGGAGGAACCACCCCTTTCAAGGAACAGGCCAACAGAATTAATGATCTCACCCACCGACTCAAGGAAGCCGTGGAAGGTTTCTCACCTTTGCGTGCCGGACCAAAATTAACAAAAAGCAAATCCCCCTTACGAAAAGGAGCCACCACCCGCAGATACTCCAACAAAACTCTGCAGACATCCAACGAATGCAAACGGACCTCCTCCCTTGAGGAGGGATTTGGACAAAATGAAGGCAGGATGACCTCCTGACGCGAATGGAACGAAGAATTGACTTTTGGAATAAAGGAAGGCACCGGAACCAGAACCACCCTATCGTGAAAAATTGAAAGGAACAAGCCAATGCCCCCAATTCCCCTAACCCACGAGCCGAAGTAATGGCTACCAAAAAGAACGTCTTCAAGGATAAATGGCGCAAATCACACTCCCCCAATGGCTCAAAGGGGGCATCCGTCAACACATCCAAAACCAAAGAAAGATCCCAAGAAGGAAAAGAACGTACAGGGCGAGGAAACAAATTAATAAGACCTTGAAAAAATCTAGGCATCAAGCGCCCTTCATCCTGAAGATTACGCCACGGCCCTCTGAATGCCTGAATAGCTGCCCACTGAACCCGTAGAGATGCCACCGACAACCCCAAATAAGCACCGTCCTGCAGAAACTGCATTACCTCAAAGATAGAAGCGCAAGTAGGATCCAACTCATGACTCAAGCACCAAGAAGAAAAAACCTTCCACTGTCTACCATAAGAAAGTAAAGTGGAACGCCGCCTGGAAGCCAGTAAGGTAGAACTCAAAGCCACAGGAACTCCCAGACCTGTCAAGCCCCGTCGTTCAACCTCCAGGCCGTCAAGTGTAACCTCCTCAACGACCCCAATGGGAGGCAGGGAAACTCCAGGGGAGACGGACAAAGAGGCAGAGGCCACATCCTCCCGTCTGCCATCAGCCTCAACAACGGGAACCAATTCGCTCGCGGCCAAAGTGGTGCAATTAGGATAACCCCGGACCCCAGATCCCTCACTCGTAACAGAAAAGACCTGATCAGTTGAAACGGTGGGAACACATACAAAAGGCCACTCGGCCAAGGACATGACATCCCGTCCCCCTCCCAGGCGTGGGGACACCGAAACCGGGAGCAGAAGCGATCCACCTTCGCATTCTCTGCGGACTCAAACACATCCAATACTGGAAGCCCCCAAAGCCGAACCAGATGCCGAAACAGAGACTTCCGGAGGGAGAAAAGTTGAGAGGAAGGAATCACCCTGCTCAGTAGATCCGCCCGAACATTGACCACCCCCCGAATGTACGTAGCCCTGAGAGAAGGAACCCACTCCTGAGCCCACACAAAAATCTCTCTGGCTAGACTGAACAGAGCCCTCGACCTGGTCCCCCCTTGCTGGTTGACATAAGCCTTGGCCACTGAGTTGTCCGTCCGAACCAGAACCGCCGCTCCCCTCAGGGAACCCTGGAAATGAACCAGAGCCAGTAATATAGCTCTCAATTCGCGCAAATTCGATGACCGACTCGCCTCCCGAGGGGACCAAAACCCCTGAATCTGAGCCGACCCCATCCACGCACCCCAACTGGAGAGGCTGGCATCCGTGGTCACCACCACGGGTCTCAGAGGTGACAAAGACACCCCTACCCGCAGATGGCTGCATTCAACCACCATTGCAACTCCCTGCGAATCAATCCGGACCCCGGAACCCTGTCCCTCAGAGAACCGGAACCTGGCGCCCACCTTCTAAAGAACCATGTCATCAAGCATAGGAGATGGAACCGCGCCCAAGGAACCAGAAATATCACAGACGCTAAATGACCCTGCAGACGCAACCATAGAAGAGCTTGGGGTGCAGCCAGTAACACTACCATCTTTACCAAAGCCTGGAGTACACCCAATCTTTTTTCTGACACCGTCACCAAGCCTAGACGAGTCTGAAATTGAGCCCCCAGAAAAACCAGATCCTGGGACGGAACTAAATCTGACTTCTCCCAGTTGATTAAAAACCCGTGGTTTTGCAGGACCCCCAGAACTTGGGCCACCTGCCTCTGCAACAGGACTCGTGACTGGGCATGAATCAAGATGTCATCCAGATAAGGATGCAGAAACACCCCCTCCTTATGTAGCAAAGCCACCAGGGGGGCCAGCACCTTCGTAAAAATTTGAGGAGATGATTTTAGACCGAAAAGTAGAACGCAAAACTGGTAGTGTTCCTGATCCACAGCAAACCTCAGGAACCTCTGAGAAGACCTTGCCACAGGTACGTGCAGGTAAGCATCCTGCAGATCCAGCAACACTAGAAAGTCCCCTTGCCTGACCAATGGAAAGATAGTCTGAATAGACAGCATGCGGAAAAGCACCGTCCTGATCCAAGCATTCACCTCCTTCAGATTGAGCACCGGTCGAAATCCCCCTGAAACTTTTTGCACAAGAAACAAGACCGAATAAGTGCCCTGACCTCGTTCCTCCAGCGGAACGCGGGAAATGGCCCCTTTGACCAGCAAGTCCCGAACTCCGTCCAATAATGCTCTTCTCCATGACCCCCCTGAAGATAGAGGGGTGGGACGTACCCCTGAATCTGGAGGAACTACCCCAAAATCGATGACATAACCTTTGGCCACAATTTCTAGCACCCAACGATCGTTGACACTCTCCTCCCAAGCCGAAAGAAAGTGACTCAGCCTTCCCCCAACCGGCCCTATGCCAGGCCCACAGTGATTGTCAGGAACCCTTCTTGAACCCACCCCGGTTCGCAGGAGCCGACTTCTTAGGAGAAAAACGTGGCTGAAAACGCCGTTTCCTAAATGAAAAGGATTTGGCATCCCTATTCGGAGAAGTTCGGGAATGCTTCTTCCACCCTTTACTTGAAGTAGAACCCCCTTTATAAGGCAAGGCATGCTTCCGTTCCTTAAATGCTTTGGAAAGCATGGATGGCAACTGCTCTCCAAACAAGCTACGACCTTCAAACGGCAGTCTCAGCAAGGCCGCCTTTTCCCCTGGGTCAGCTTTCCATGAACGTAACCAGAGGGACCTACGAGCCCCAATCAAAGCACCAGAGGCCAGAGCCGAAGTACGGACCACATCCGATGACACATCCGCCAACAATCTGGCCTGCTGTTCCATACCAGCCAGGAGCTCTGAACATTCTGCCCCTTCCTGAACAGCCACCGCCAGCTTATCAAAGTCTTGCACCAACGACTGGGCCGCATAAGCAGAATATATACCTGCCCTTAGCGCCAGATTCTCAGCAGCAAATGCCCTTTTAAGACCTGAATCTACTTTACGGTCCGTGGCATCCGTAGGCACACAATCCTCCGGATTAACGGCCGTTTTGCCAATCAGAGTAGCTAAAATTGAATCCAGTCGGACCGAAGGAAGAAATACCTCCTCACCCTCAAGCAAGTAAAGCTTCTGTAGGAATCGTGGAACTTGAGCCTTATCCACATCCTTCCATTCACGAAACACCATATCCTTCACAGGTCCCTGAAAAGGCATGGCAAACTTAGAAGGTGTCTGATATTGAGGAAATAAGTGAGAATCCGAGTTTGAAGGCTGAAACACTGGGAAACCCAAATTGTCCCGAACATGTGCCATCACCTCCCACATTTCTTCTCTGGAAACATATTTCCCCCCAGAAGACGTAGTCGGGGCCTCATCCTCCATGTCTGATGAAGACTTCCTTGCAGCTACTGAGGAATGAGCAATCTTAGACTGACCAGTCCTGGCCATGCCTGCTTAAAGAGCCCTGGTAACAGCCACCTCAATCATATCCTGCACTTCCTCTCTGGACATGAGGGGAGTACCCCTACCCGGTAACTGTGAGCTCTCAGGAGTAGAAATGCCAGCTGCGCCTCCCTCCTCAGAGGAGGAAGAAGAGACAATCCTACGTCTTTTTGCCGGCACCTTAGGCATGTTCAACATCCAAATAACACTGTCTTTCACCTAAACTCACTCCTCAGATATAGGAACCTGGACCTCCCCCAACAGGGATCCACCAATCCCTAAAAAGGTCAAATGAATTGTCCAAAACCATAAAAACCTCGGGCCGAACGCCCGTCCTACCTGCAGAGCAATCACAACTCGTATTCCCTCAGTTTACCGCGGCTCCGTGGCGCGGAAACCCGGAAACCGATGCCCCAGCCACAAAGGGCCGGCTGACCCAGTCAGCCAGCCCCCAGTACACGCCTCCCAAGCAGCCCTGCTGCTCGTCAAAGACGCGACCAGCCGTAGCACTCCTCGCGGAGCACAGCGTCCTGAGGAGTGCCTCCAACGGCGACCTACAGGCTCCGCCGTGCAGGTAAAAAGAGAAAAGAAAACGTCTAGTGTGGGCTAGACAAAAGAACAGGAAGGGATAAGGGTGGGGGGGGTTTTAAAAAGGGAAGGGAGGGTCTAAGGGGGAGGCGGGAGGCCTCATTGGTTAAAAGGAAGGCGAGGGAGGAACGGGAGGTAATAGCGGTGTTCCCCAACCCCGCTAGTTTCCTGTTGCGCCCCCTAAATATCTTTCCCTGCTGCCCCTTCGCTTTGTCTCTGCCGCTGCACCAAAATCCATCTTCATGACGCAGCCTCATGGCGCTTTTTACGCTTCAGTAATATTTGTGCTTAATTGTATTGCGCCCAGTTTACCACCATATGGTTAGTGGCAGATTAAAGTACTTCCAGGTGGCCCGTGCAGATGCGCAGCGAGAATACAACCTCTTTACGTAGAATAACCGTGAAGGTGCAGCAGGGGCAATATCCGGAGTGTGATAAGCTGCGTTCATGTAAATGCGCTGCGTCTGGAAGGTTGCACCCCGAGGTGTACTCGCTCGTTTATTGCGCTCTCTGCCTGACCCTGCCGGTTTGTTTATGTCGCTGCCGGTGACATATTGCCAGCTGTGGGGACATAAACAGTGCAGGCTCGTGCCTTATCCAGGCATGATCTCACACTCACACAGCCCAGTGCAAGGCCCTGAAACGGACTCTATCAATAATGCATCGGGATAGGAGGTTCCCTCTGCAAGCCTGCCTGGTATTTATCTACCATGTGTGCCTATTATCACACGCGCTACCTTCACAGAGCACCAGGCGCCGCCTGTGAGTAGTGCAGAACACAAATTCGTCATGTCTGTTTCTCTCCTTTGTATTTCCTGTTTATTTGTTCAGCAGTGCTGGGGAGAATTTGTAATTGGCCACCGAGCTCTCGTGATTGCACCTCTGTACAGGGCTGCTCTTTTATTGATCGCTGCTTTCCTTATTTAAAACTCTTAGTACAGCCAGCAGTACGTTCCAGGGTCTCCAGGCAAGCGAGATCTAGTTTAACCTCCTGAGAGCACTGACGGCGAATCTGCATCATGGCTTACCGCCAGACAGCTGTAATTGTGGGGACTCTACAGTATGTGCTTTTGGTTACACCCCATGGGGGTGGGGCTACTTCTTTTTATTATCTCTCTCTCGTGAACATTATGATGTTCTGAGTACCGAACCAGTTCTCTGACACTTGAAGTCAGTCTTCCTGAAGCCACACGAGAAGAATCCATACCTGGACGAGAAACTGAGTCACTCCCACTCGAGCACACCGACTGTCAGCAGGCAGTGAGGGGTCAAACTGACACGGAGCTAAAACGTCTAGTTAATTCACCAACGTTGCGTCGTCCTTCTCAAGCGGTATTCACTCTGTCAATAATTCCGAATGCTGTCTCAAGGAAATTGGTTTTGATTCAAAGACAGTAATATTTTCTGAAATGAGTCCTTAGTGGATTATTGTCTTGCGTATACTGTTTACTCCTGTGACCATTTTTGAGCACTTAATTCCTCAAAAAGGGGTTTGGGGTAAATAGTTTGTAAGTAGTTAGAATCCAATTTACAATCCAGTCACTAGGGTGTGGCGCAACAGCTGGAGCTGCAGACTTTGGAGCAGGTTCAAGTATCTGCTCAATGTCCTGTGATTCTGGGCAAATCACTCACTCAGCCATTGGGTAACTTCACTTCAAGTGACACATTCTGACCTTTATAAAGGAGCACAAAGTACTTCATTTGGTGTCAAGCAGTACCATGACAATATGCACTTTTTGAAAACTAAAATATAAATTTGATTTTCGCAGCAGCACCTGACAACAATCCACTTCATTCTACACCACTCCACTTCTCTTCACTCTGTACCACTCCACTCTATGCCACCCCACACAGTGCCACTCCTCTCCACACAATGGCACTCCACTGCACTCTACTGCACTCTAAGGCACTCTACACCACTTTACTCTTCTCCACTCCATGCTCCTCCACTCTTTGCTTCTCAGCTCCATACCACTCTCCGCTACTCTCCTGTAGGAGGCTGGCCTGGTTTGAAGTGGGTACCTTGGTTACTTACACCTTATACCAGGTCCAGTTATCCCTTGTTAGCAAATGTAGTAGTGTTCTAGCAGCTTAGGCTGATAGAGGTAGCTATAGCAGAGCAGCTTAGGATGAACTAGGAGACATGCAAAGCTCATACAATACCACTTATAGTTACACAGTACTTATACACAAGTAAAGACAATACTCGGTTTTACCAAAAATAAAGGTATTTATTTGGGTGACACAGTACCAAAAATATCTTAGAGACAATACTCCTTCTGGAGGTAAGTATTATACACAATATATACACTAGACACCAAAATTAGACAAGTAAATAGTCATAGAACAATGCAACTAGTAGGAAATCCTATAGGATGCAATGGGAGAAAATAGGTCTAGGGGCAACACAAGCCATATACTAAAAAAGTGGAATGTGAATCACGAATTCCCCCCTAGACAAGTGTAGTGTGTGCAGAATCGCTGGGAGAGTAAGAATACAGTAAAGGTAGGTAAATTACCCCACCCCAGAGCCCAGAAAAGCAGGAGTAAAGTACTGCAAGTTTCCTTAGGGCACACTACACCTGTTTTTTGGGGATTTTGCAGCAGCCAACCAAGTCTGCAAAGAACAACTGCTGAATTATTGGACCTGAAGACCTGCAAAGGAAGGGGACCAAGTCCAGAAGTCGAAAGAAGTTCCAGGAAGGACAGGAGCCCCTGCCAACCCAGAAGAGGGTGCAAAAGAAGAGTCCCTGGTTTGTTGAAGACTGCAGAAATGCACCCTAGGAAGATGCCAGTGGGTTCCTGTGTGATGCAAAAGATGTCCCACAGCGTGAAGATCGTTGCAGACGAGATTTCGTGTTGGAAGGTGCCAACAAGCTTTGGCTACGGCAAAAGTGAGATTTTCATCAAAATGGCGCTGGATGGACCCAGGAGGGACCTGGGGGCCTCAACTCTGTGTGGGGAGGAAGAAGGGGCCCTCAGCACTTTAGAGAGCCCTCAGGATGCCAGCCAGCACCCCCAGAAGCCACAGGATCCGGGTTCAAGGGAGGTGCAAAACACGGTCAATGCAGCACAACAAAAGAAGGTCCCACGCCGCCGGAGAACAACTCAGCGAGTTGAGCGTCGCAGGGTAGAGTGCTGGGAACCTGGGCCAGGCTGTGCATGAAGGAATTTTGCAAAGAGTGCACAGAGGCCTCAGGAGGCAAAGACACAAAACACAGGGGTACCGTCGTTCTCTGGGAAGGCAAGGTCTTTCCTCCTCCAAATTGCGTCAGCAGGTCCTCAGGACAGTCTGTCGATGATGTCCACCCTCTGTGTCCTTAGGAGCACGCTCGTCGCTGTGAGAGGACTCCCAGGGTACCAGTCATCGCCTTGGAAGGTGCCCGCTTGGAGTAGGGAAGTGACTCTGTCACTCCACGGGAGATTTCTTCAGTCCTTCTGGTGCAGGATGAAGACAGGGAGTCCCCAGAGCAAGCACACTGTGGAAACTGTTGCAGTTGCTGAATTGGAGCTGAGGTTGCTGAAGAAAAGTGTGTCTTGTAGACACTTTGTTGCATTTACAGCGTTTCTTGGAGCAGGCTGCGGTTGATCCGAGGTCAGAGGATGCTGAAGTTGTTGCAGAGGATTCCTGAAGGAAACTTGCAAGCAGAATCTGAAGAGAACCCACAGGAGAGACCCTAAATAGCCCTGAGAGAGGGATTGGCTACCTTATCAGGTATGGACCTATTATGAGGGGTCTCTGACATCACTTGCTGGCACTGGCCTCCAGAGTGCCCCCACACCTTGCAAAGCAAGATGGCTGAAGTCTGGGACACACTGGAGGAGCTCTGGGCACCACCCCTGGGGTGGTGATGGACAGGGAAGTGGTCACTCCCCTTTACTTTGTCCAGTTTCCCCCCAGAGCAGGGGAGAAGGGGGTCCCTGAACCGGTGTAGACTGGTTTATGCAAGGAGTGCACCATCTGTGCCCTTCAAAGCATTTCCTGAGGCTGGGGGAGGCTACCCCTCCCCAGCCTGTAACACCTGTTTCCAAAGGGAGAGGCAGGGGGGGGAAGAACCCTGTCTGTGAGGTGGCAACAGCAGTAGCTGCAGTGCAAGCCTCAGAGAGCTGGTCTGGTAGTACTGGGGGTCTATGGTGAAGCCCCCAGGATGCATGGAATTGGCTCCCCAATTCTAGCTTGGAATGGGGGGACAATTCTATGATCTTAGACATGTTACATGGCCATATTCGGAGTTACCATTGTGAAGCTACATATACGTATGGATCTATATGTAGTGCACATGTGTAATGGCGTCCCCGCACTCACAAAGTCTGGGGAAATTGGCTAGTGCAAGGGTGCCCTCACACTTAGTAACTTTTCACCTAACCTTCAGCAAGTGAAGGTTAGACATATAGGTGACTTATAAGTTAATTAATTGCAGTGAAAATGTCCTGTGTAAGGGTTTGTCTGAGCTCCTTATGGGTGGCAAAAGAAATGCTGCAGCTCATATGGACCTCCTGGAACCCCAATGCCCTGGGTACCTAGGTACCATATACTAGGGACTTATAAGGGGGGCCAGTATGTCAATTGAAATTAGTAAATGAAGTCACTGGCCTACAGTGACAATTTAAAAGCAGAGAGAGCATAAGCACTGAGGTTCTGATTAGCAGAGCCTCAGTGACACAGTTAGGCACTACACAGGCATACACATTAGGCCACACACTATGAGCACTGGGGTCCTGGCTAGCAGGATCCCAGTGAGCCAGGCAAAACACTCTGACACATAGGTTATCATCTATGAGCACTGGGGTCCTGGCAAGCAGGATCCCAGTGACACAGTAAAAACATACTGACACACACTCACAAACAGGCCAAAAGTGGGGGTAACCATGCTAGAAAGAGGCTACTTTCCTACATCTCCCCTATGCCACTCTCTACCATGCCACTAACATTTACTCATGCTGAACCGCAGCCACGCTGCTATTTGACATTGCTAAAAGACAATGGAAAGGTCACTAGCTCTTGCATACGGGAGACCAATAGGATTTATACAGCTTTGTTAGATCTGGGACTAGGTGCAAATGTTTAGGACCTGCTGTTACCATTGCTTTAAAATATACATGAGGTGGATATTGGCTTCATCCAAAGGTGTAATACTCGAGCACCTTACACTGCTAGGGGTTTAATGTACAATTCTACTTCCCATTGAGTACTTGCATTGCAATGCAAGTGGGAGTATTCTATATTTCAAAGGTTTACAGAATCATTAGTAATTAAATCATTTATCACACTGATGCACATAGAAAACAATATTTTTTTGTTGTCCCTTTTTACTCAAGTAGGCTTTTCTTTATTTTTTTGTCCAGGCCTCAGAATGCACACTAGATGTATTGAGTTTGCCACTGCTTGTTTTGCTTGCTGCTGTTTGATTGCTCCGAAACTGGTTTTTCACTCATCCTAAACCAAAACGCACAATCTTTCGTTGCAAAGACATCAGATATAATTGATGAATAGATTGTTCTAGATTGTGACTTTGGCTCAATGTCCTTGCACATTTTTTTCTCTTCAGCTTATACAGCACATGCCTGGTTGACATCTCGGGCGAAAACCTTTCAATAATGTCAATCCATTTTATAATTTAACATGTCAATCCCCCTTATAAAGTAATTGCAAAGTTAATTAAAAAATAATACATTCATGTCTGCATAGTTCACATTCCCAATCTTTATCATCAGTTTTATAATGTTATTCTTTCCCCCTCCTGATATTTTTGATTTGCTTTTCAGAATAGTGCTTTTCGAAAGATAGGCCTTTTACTCAGAGCCAAGCTATTCAATAGGTTTAATCAAACAAGCAGTGGAAAGGTAAGTGTAGCAGAGAGCAAAACAGACTGGTGATTCAGTAATCAACCACTGACCCACTACTGCAGGTGACTGGTGTTTTCTGGGAAAGCTGCGCGGTAAAAGAGTTTCCCTTAGGAGGAGGGGCCTGGCGGGTGGTGCGATGTGGAGTAGGTGACTTAAGTTAAACTTGAAACGAGTAGTTTGTTCAGGGTTTGCCCGATAGTGTGAATTAATGCATGGGAGAGTTTTGTCTGAGAAATCATACAAAAAAGTGGGCAAGTGGATGCGAGGGAATCTGGTGCAGCTCCCGCTTAAATGAACACAATTCCAATCAACACACACAATCATGCAACAAACTTTTTCAACATAAGTCCAAATAAGGAAATATAATAAACCACTCTTCAAGATCAAACAAACATAAGACTGCCTTAACTGTGCTGCTCTTAACTGTTGAGGTAAGAGTTGCCTCCTGAATCACCCCACTTTTAACTGCGTTAAAATGTGTATTCCTCCCAGGGTTTGAGGTTTTGTTGCACTCAAGAGCAAGACTTTGTTACCGTGTGAGAATGTTACCAGACCACCTTCCGCGTTTTGGTAATTGCTGTCCTAAACAAGACTTTGTACCTTTGTGATACTGTGCCTCCACATGTGACTGATGGTGTGCGCCGTAAGACTGTGAACGTAGCTCACTACGCCACTGCAGTGATACCCTCTGGTTACAGTATACTCCCAAAACCATCAAACTATGCTTCCTCCTCCTAGAATACTCCTCCTTCCTCATCATACGCCCCCACTCACCCCTGAGTTAGAAGCCCCTTTGCCTACTTATGTACTTATCCTTCTAATTCCATACATATGCGTAGACCACGTAATACTCTCTCTCACGGTGAACGCAAGAGCTGTGTCTTCCCACACACAACTTTATCATACCAGCTCACTTCAGTATGCCCAAAATACATTAAAATACTAAAACCCTCAATCAGCACTGCACTGTGTTGCCTCTAGATCTCCATGTCTATTTATCTCAGATGCACATGCATCAGTGACTTCTTTAACTCATACGCCACTCAGATCTTCATTGTCATGTCCTAGATTGTCTCAAAACACAGACTCCAACTTTCTTCCACAACTGTTATATTTGTTCATTGACTGTGGCAAAGACTTGGGGGAGTGCGGCTCCTCATAAACAAGCCTCCAACGCATCACCATGTAGGTATTTCCCATGCACACACACAAGGTTCTCTTTGTCAGTCGTCTACACTTTAAAGCTTCAAACCATTCCTCTCTATCTCCCATCTGACACAACAGACACCCCGTTTTGAAGACCTTGACTTTATACTCAGCTCTTTACCTCCATTTATCCATTACATAATCCTTAGCGATTCCATCCTTCAGGGTTGTAGCTACTAGTGGGGCAGCCGGGCAATGCACTGGGGACCAAAGGAGGAAGTAGATCCAACTACACAAGTTTCTAAAGCCGTTTATCTCGTCACATTTGCACTGTGTTCAAAAGCCAAAGGTCAAATGTCAGTCTAGTCTTCTGAAAAAATGATGCTTCTTCTTTTAGGACTGAGACTGGAGTTTACTTTTCTTTCTCTTACTGGAAAGTGTGAGGATTTTGTAAAGAATGAACTATGTGGCAGTCCTGCCCCGGTGAAAAGAAAGGCTGGAGGAAGTTGTTTTCTTCAAACACAATACAGAATTTAAATATATGTAAATGAACTGTACAGATATTTCAAAATATATGAACAGTTAGGAAAGCACAAATGAAGCACTTAGTCCTCAGTTCTGAAGTGTGATAGAAACAAATATTTTAATAAGATTGAAACAAATCAAGACACTTTATTTGGTTATGCACAATTTATAAATATTCACTGAAACCGGATTACCATACATTATCATGTCCTCACCACATAATTTTACCAGTAAAAAGAGTAAATAATTTTATCAGTAAAAGTATGCCTTTGCAAATTGAGTGGTAATTTCATTGGAAAATGTGATGTGTATGGTACCACAACATGCTTCAGAAATATATTTGTGACCCTGTGCTCCTAACTGCAATACCAGCTACACACTGCCCCCTTACCACTCTCCTGCTGAATGGGTGTGGCTCATTTGCAACAGTTGTTCTGTTAACTGCTTACATTTTTCAGAATCCCTATGAGTTTACTGATGTGTCATTGATGCCAGTCTGAAAATGGTTACCGGATCACTGCCTACTAGGCCCAGAGGCAGGACTGGCTTTAGGGTGGTGCGACAGGTGCAGCTGCACCTGGCGCTGACCTCGGGAGAGGTGCTGTGTTAATAAAATAACTTTTGTTTTTAAAAGCACCTGCTGTTTCCTTGTGTCTAGCAGTTTTCAGGCAACAATAAAAAGGCCAGTGCAGATGATTAATGATTCTGCTGGCAAGAGATCGGAGTTTTAGTGGCTGTTTGGTCTTGTTATAAAGTAGTGCACAGGGTTAATGTACCTGCTGCAAACAACGTGTACCCGGCAGATCAGAGCACTGTAATCCTTGTTTTTTTGTGTAAGATTTACTATAGACTGATTTATACACGTAAGATTCATTCACTCTGCGTGTGTGATGTAAAGTACTCTGACACCCTAGGGTTGGTATGAGCAGATCTATTAAACAAAAGAAATTTATGTGTGAGAACAGGTTGTGGAGAGATGATTGGTACTGTTCGAAGTTGGTGGTTAGGTAATCTCTGGAGAAGGAGGCCCTTGAGGGGGGGGGGGGTGCCAAAAACATTGTCGTACCCGGCGCCTCTAACTCTAAAGCCAGCCCTGGCCACAGGAGGTCTTACAGCACTGGGGACTTGTTCCATGTTTTTGAAGTAAGCTTGCCCTAGCCGATCCCTGCAGTACCACTCTTGTTCCATGTCTTTGAAGGAAACTTGCACTGGCCCAGCGTACTAGACTTGGTCCATGTTTTTGAATGAAGCTTGCACAGGCCCTGCAGTACCACACGTGTTTTATATCTTTCTAGGAAGGTTGTGATGCTCGTCACTAGTGCTGCGTGTCTTATTCATAGGAGCCAATGACCTGTTGTGTTCCTGCTCCCTCTACTCTATTTCTGTGTGTTTTAGGTTTGAGCAAAGACCAGGCTGTTTTAGCTGTCTTACCAGCCTCTTGTTTCCTCAGAATAATACATAATCTTGCTTGGAAAAGATGGCTTTTGGGTAAGACCACTTCTGTTATTCCTCAAACAGTGTCATTCATATTTTGGGCCATCCCTTCATTACAGCATACTTTAAATTGGGCATTGGTTCTGCCAGTGCTTGGTTCTGCCTAGTAGACCGCCTCTTGTCTTAAGTAGCACCAATTCCACATTTTGTCTCTGCAAAATTTTAGATCAAGTGAACCCTAATGATTCTGATTAGTTTTGGAATTTGTTGTTCCTTTGCCATAGCAAAATGCTGTGATGATTTACCAACTGATAGCGTACCAAACTGTCTGCCTTGAAGCATGTTTAATCTGATGCCTCCGACCCCACGGCTAGGGTCCGGGTTCCTCGGGAGCACTACCCTCAAGCAGCCCACCTTCCAGCAGCATCTATTCTGTAGTAAGCATAACAGTGGTTCAGAGTGACCAGACTAGGGGAAGTGGTTTTAGGGAGGGTACTGAGGAGAAAGATCTGCGACGAGAGGGGACAACAGCTATGAACACTCTTGTCGATTTTTCAAAGGCAACACATTCCTATACTTATAGGAAATTACTTTTACCTGTGAAGGAAAGGGTTAAGAGTTACTACCTTTCTTCTTTTTTTTTTTTTTTTCACACTTCGAAATTGGTATATCCGTGCTGTCCAGCTTTAGTCTTCACCTTGAAGCATTTCTCCTTCAAGCTCTTATTTGTCTTAAAAATTAAAGCACAATCAAGTTCAACACGTCTTCTTGGAATTAATCATAGCTTCGTGATTTTTAAGCAGTTCTATCATAGAACTATCAAACTGTGAAATCTTGTAACCTTAAATTTAGTTTCAAGTTGAAACTCCAGGTTTTTTCATCATTCCCAACTTTAACTATCATCCTACTCCTTGAATCTTCACATTTCCATACTTCAGGTCTGTAACTTATTGTTATTATGCGTTTGAGTGCGTTACCTCCAGAAGTCTAATGCCATCAGGAGGATTCTCAGGGACTGACTCGTTGTTTTCCTTCCATTCCAATTAAAGTAACCTGCTTCTTGCAACTGCAGAAATAAGCGGTGTGCCCGGAGATCTGTCAGCTTTTTATTAATTTCTTCCAATATGGTGAGAGTGATTAGCTGTGCTTTTGCGAGAGTACCAGGACAATATCCTTTGAAGGAAGTTCTCCCTTTGTCTGCACTTACTGAAAGCCCTTTTTAGGGGAATTCAGCTTTGTTTTTTTCTTAACAGTTGTAAAGGGCTTATGGCTTATTTGCAAGGATGTTTACCGCCACTTCTCGAGGCACCGGGATTTTGACAAGGTAATCCTGAAACAAAATAGTGTCTTCCCACAAACTTTCACCGAGTGCGTTTTAAAGTGGATACAGCCACACGGACTCGTCGTTCTGGTCACTGTGGACTTGCTCGGGCTTTCCCAAGAAGTAAATCAAGCGAAATGGGCATTTCCTTTACTCCTGCTGACATCCCCCAGAATCCCAAACATTCTTCCCTGAAGTGGGTGTGAAAGCGATGAATGATGGTCGGGACATGGATGTCCTGTTCAGGTTTCCATAAGTCATCTTGTGGGACATAGCAACGCCAAAAGACCAAGTAGCACAGGTTGCCCTCACGGCAAGCAACGTTCTTGATGTTCACTTTGTACTCTGTGTAGCCAACTACAATTAGTACCCGAGATCTCTATTTGAACTTTTAGTGAGGCTTAAGGTCTTTGCTAACTTCAATGTTAAGACAACAGGGCTGATAATGTTCACAACTAGAAACAGCCCATTGAATTTGAGATAGAATTTGTTGTGATACTTAAATGTGAGGTTTTTGGTAGAAAACCAGACTTTGTCTCCAGAGTGGTAGGTTGAACCTCGTTGTCATTTACAATTAGCAAACTATATAGCGTCTCATCCCTCAGGACATTTTCTCTAATCTTCTGTGTTAACTGAGTCAGTTGTGGGATTTATTATTAGACACTAGGGGCCATATGTACGAAAGCTTTTTCCCATAGACACAGAATGGGTAAAATCCTTTGGTACATCTGGCCCTAAGTGCTCTACCATCCATTTGAGGCTGAGATTGATAATCTGATCGAAGAAGTCGAATCTCTTAAAAACGAAAGTACTAACGGAGGCCGGAAAGATAATGAAAAGATAACTTTTGTAAAAAAATACCCAAGGGATACAGGGTGTGCATTGGTCATCAATCTCCCCTTAACGGGTATCACTAGTACCTGTAAGACGTCTCCAGTTCGGCTAGTATTATTGTACAATCGAGCAGACTTGTTTATGTTGAACCTAATGTCTGTTGAAACAGCTCTGGCCCCCTTCTACAACTCTAGTCACCCGGAAGGGAAATTTTAACACCTAGTTCACATATCCACGAGGAGATAGTGTTGCATTCCTCCCACTTACCCAGTGATCTATGCTGATTTATCACTTCACTGAGAGAAGATATTTGTCCTCGGAGTGATAACCAGGCTGTCTGAAATGGTGCTTGCCTATATCCCATAAGATAAGTAATTAAGGAAAGCGCTATAGAAGTGCCAGAACGTGCCTTCTGGGGTTGTATCAAGTAGCCACCTTCCCTGTACATTGAAGGGACACTAAATGATGTTGAACTACACAATCGAGTTTTAGTGTAAAGTGTGCAAAGAGTAATGCAGGTCCTTCAAGGGTCAGTCAGGGAGCCCCCCTTCAGGTTGTGGACCACCAACTCAACTGAGGCAGGATTAACCCTTTTTTCTAGTACCAAAGTAACTCTACTAAGAGATCAAGTAGTCGCCAGAGTCTCTTAAGGTCAGATATAAGTAAAGCCATTTATTGTCACAGGAAACTGTTTTCCATGGACACATTTAGTTCATGACCTACACGTAGACAACATGCAGGGGTATGCCCTGGTGGGACACAAAAGTCACAAAGTGGGTATTTATGTGATCAAAGTTCTAATGCTTTGCCAGGACGTTGATGGGGACCCTGGCTAAAAAAAAAAAACAAAAAAAACCAACAACAATAATTTCCAACATCCAGTGTTCCTTTAAATATAAAATATCCCATCCCGCAGACAATTAACTCATCTCAGAACTCTGTTATTCCAGTAAGCTTTGAACAGAGTAATGACAGTTGGGGGAATTTTGCTAGCTCAGCGCAATTATTATTCCCGCCTACTACCCTACTTTGTTGTACTGTGGCTTGCTTTAAATCCAAATTAGCAGTTACAGACTGAGGGAAGTTCAGTGATGATTTCTTATTTTGTATTTTGCAAGAAACATGGGCCTCTACACAAGCCCGTAGATCTGGGTATATGAATTTTAGAAAATGGTGACATTTTCTAAAGCTGACAGAGCACCTGGTAGCCTGTTTGGCTAAGGACGTGACCTAATTGTACTATACATTATATCAAAACAGGCTCATTAGATATGATAGGTTTAGGAGAGCAAGAGAGATCTAGATATTTTATGTTTGTTAATCAAACCATTAAGTGGGAGACAGCTGTGTTGATTTATTATTTATAATAGGGAAAATGCTAAGATCCAGGAATCTCTGATTTTACACCTATTAGTCTCCTCGACCCGTGTTGTGAGAACAGTTATGCAGTAGTGGGAGGAGATTCTAACTAAACCTTTGAGCCATTAGGCCTAATAAATGATTTTGCAGTTCATTAGGATAAATGTTAGGATATCCCTAGGTTTGATCTATCTCGTTCAAAAGAACTGGTTAACCTTGACTCTTTAGTTAGCCGCTCTGACTTAATCCAGTGGAATGTGAGCATGTAGTGGGCATTTGCCGTCTGATAAAGTGGCACAGCCTACATTCAAGAGAGGGAATTACTTGAGTAATATCGAATATATTTTGTTGGAGCTCCATTTTTGATAATATATGCTCAATATGACTGTGCATGCTATATCTGAGAGCAATCATAAACATTTGGTATTATCTTTGAGTAGTGACTTGATCAATGGCTTGACTAGAGCACCAACTCTGGGTGTAGACTCTGGAGGTCGCTAACAATTACAGAAGAGTAAAGTGGGTGAATTGTATTTCCTTCCCAAAGAAACTTTCTACTATCTAAGAGTAATGTACTGGTATCTGAAGTGTACATAAATTACTCAAATTATTGCAAAATATATTTTCCAAAGAATCTACTCTGCTCTGTCTGGCTCACAGAATGCATGCATATGTGGTTTAAGTCACACAGTAGGATTATGAAGAATTCGCTTATTAATGCAAGTAAAAGTAATGATAAGGGAGAAATAGTCAAGGAAGGGTAAAATATAAGAAAATCCAATTGACATGTAAATTAAATTGGAAATAAGCATTGTGGGAGGATTTATTGGAAGCTGCCCATTCCACTGATATGAAGTCCTTTTGGGGCATCATCGCACATGGTAGGCGTAACGTAGTTAGCAAAAGCAAAGTTATTATATAACCATATGTATGGGTTCAATATTTTATTTTAGTTTACTTTACAGCAAGTTGCTCTCTTAAAATTGCAGCTTCGATATCCTAGCATTGAGTTTTGACACTCCAATACTTGATAGCTCTTATCCAGTTGTCTCTTCTCCCGAGGTCACTTTAAAAGCTATACACGCTCCAAAACCGGGGAAGGTCCCAGGATTGGATATAAGTTATTTTGTTCTGAACCACTTATCTGGGGCTCTTATATTAAACTTGTTTGGAAAACAGTGCACATGAATCAGGATCTTTTATACATAGCTGTTGTTGACCTGAGGGCATCATGTGAGCTGGATCTGAGATCAAAGTCATGGAAGGTATTATTTGATCACAAGTTTTCTTTGAATTTACTTATAATGATAACCATTCAGTTATACTTTGACAAATAGGTGTATGTGCGCTGAGAAACTAATGTAAAGCTGACCGAATACCTATTAGCAGGGGAGTGCAACAAGGTTGTGTTCTGGCACCCACACTTTTCACTCTTTGTTAATGGTTGTATTGACCACCTACTGAAATGTGATAATCATTCTTTTATCACTTGCTAGTCAAAAAGTACCCGCATTGCTGTTCGCGGATGATACATTGTTCATTTCAAAAACATCCATTGACCTGCAAACTTTAGCCAAAAATGTTCACACTCTTTTTCAGTTCATGGTTAAAATGAAATGAGAAGAATTTAAATTCATGGATTTTACCCCTGTAGATCATTTTTCAGCAGAATACATATGGGTGACGCTGTATTAGAGAGTGTCTACAGATTTGACTTCTTGGGTGTCAGGTTGTCAAATTCTCATTCTTGGTCACCACAAATTATAATCAGTCAACTACTCTTAGATCATATAGCAGTCCCTATTCCGAAACTTGTGAACTGCTGTAGTTTGTGTTCTATATCACCTGCCTTAGAAATTTTCCAAGCCCAGGCAGTAAGTGCTGGTCTGTGTGCCTCCTAACTCTTCGGCTACTGTTACATGGATTCACTGGTTAGGATAGAAATGAAATTCATTAAATCTTTTTTTAAATTGTCACAGAGCACCCCTACTATCCTGTTACCATTTGATCTTGTTTTAAAACATATAGCTCATACTGCATTTTAGGACCTCTTGTATATTAGTTGCACATTTGGTTAACTATTCCGTTGAACCCATATAGAAGTGCCCTTCTGGATGTTAAACAGAGGGCTAAAGTTGAAATATGTTAAACCTGGTTAGATCATTTATGCCCCAGCGAATATTAGTCCAACCTAGTAGTGATCTCCAACAGTGGTGTTAGAATTATAACAATCAGCTGCAATACAATAGGTCTCGCATTTGCTTGAGTTAGAGCCGTTGGCACTGTAAATTCATAGCTGGACTTTCCTTGCCACATAAATTGGTCAAACCCCCCTTATAATTTAGTCTTTTCCTGCCATATAATTCCAGTGGCCCTGCGTATAACTAAATAACTTCCATTTACCTTCTTCCTCTATCTGCAGCAAAATAATTTAATGTTGCTTTTTATCATCCTAATTTAAACCTGTCATGCTAATTCCAAAAGAATACCACTTTCACCACGTAACCATCAGAGTTGATGGCTGGCTAAAGCAGTTCCCCAAAAAAAGACACAAGACATCCACAGAGGAGAAATAAACTAGAAGGGTCAACCAAACATATCAAGAGTGTTCAAGCAGTCATACTGTTACATGGATGTTAAATTGACCTGGATTATGGTCATCGTTGTAATAAGGAAAGATTACCAAATCACGATTATCATTTAAACCTTTATCAGAAATAAACTTTTGGCATTAGACTGTAGTGCTCAAAACAGCCCCTACAGGAAACCATAACAAAAATATAATTTGTAAGAAACATAGTCATGTAACCATATTGTTATCCCTTAGAGGGCATAACCCCTTGAAAAACAAAACAGGAGAAGTAATACAGTGTAACTGTATGCGCAGTCCATATAGGACGTTTTTAGGGCTAGTAGGCCTACTGCAATATAATTACAAACAAGGCCTTTAAAACAAAACTTTTCCTACCTATAAAACAAAAGTTTTAGCCATAAGAAAACTTAAAAGATGTTGAATAGTGAGAGGGGTTATTATTTTGGAGTCCCCACTACACAGTGTGGGGACCCAGAGATGATGTAGACAGACAAAACACATTTTGGTCAATGGTTTGAAGGTGGTCCGAGTGTCCTAGGACCACCACAGAGTTATGAGCAGTAATGTTTTGTAAAAGTAATGCCCTAGAAAGCATTGTGGGTAAGATTTCCGTGCCATGATTATTTTAATATGTTGATATGACTGTAATGTTTAGAACAGCCCCTAGAGGACTCCACAATCAAAATTGCAAGAAACATGGTCATGTAACTAGATAGTGAGCCCCAAGTGGGCATTACAATACAAAAAGAAAATGGCAATAAATTATGCAGAGCAACCATATATATAACCCCTAGAGGATGTGCATTACACATTTCTAGGGGTAGCATACCTATAACATTGATATTGCTTGCAATGCCCTTAAAACACAAGCTGTTCCCAGCTGGAAAACAAAGTTTCCAGGCATGAAAATGCTTATAGAGACATGGAATGGTTATTTTAGGGTCCCCACTAACCTAGTGTAGGGACCAAAAGATGACCTAGACAGAAAGAGTGCGTCATGCTGAATGTTTTGGTGATGGTCACATTGTCCGAGGACCACCACAGTTATGGGCAAAAATGTTATGAAAAAGAATGCTAGCAAAGCATTATGGGTTGAGTTTTCTAGAAGGCAGTGAATATTATAGTACTGGCTTGCCCACTGGGGAGAGCCGCTTTCGCTTTGAGGATTTCTGTTTTATGTAAAGCACTTACCAATTTAAAGTGTTTTAAGGGGAGAGCCACAAGAAATGAGACTGATTAGGTAATTGTGAACAATGTGACCAGTGCTGCTGATCGAGTTCACGCTGTTGTACCTGTTCACGTTGTGAGCGCCATGGCTGCCATGCAGCACAAAAGGAAGAGACAAAAAAAAATAGTTACCACGCTGAAGTATATAAGCAGTTGTACAATAATGCATGTAACCCGAGCAGTCTGCAAGGTCTGACGAAAACAGTCTCAAGGCGGGACAAACATAAAGCAATTACCAATGACACTGGCAAGCCCATGAAGGAGTGAAACTGGTGGAAGCGGTTAAAACCCCACAATACTTAAAACAGGTCAAAGTGTTTGTGCACTCAACCTAAAAAGATGCCAATCTATTCAACCATTGATCCACACATGCATTAACCTGCGCATGCATCCACAATATCACACTTACACACAAAGAAAATAAAGTTGAATTACTCATTATTGAAACAATGAATTTGAGCCATGTGCTGTGCAAGGGGAATTACTTATACTGAAGTACATCCTGTATCCAGTACCCACTAGCACGGACTCTCCTTAGTTAAGGAAAGATATTGCGTATGGATGCTGCTTGTAAAGGCTTTGCATGGTTTACATTGTAACCCAGTGAATACTCCGTGCGACATAACCGCTTTGAACGAAATGATGATTTGAGAAAAATGGAGATACAAAGAAGGCTGGAGTATTAATTGCATGCAGTCACACAGACTGCTTTACTAATCTGAGCCAGTACAAGTATGTAATTTAAGAGAATGCCAAAGGTATGATTTAACGCAAAATGCGGAAATGCTAGCAATGTCAATAGTAAAGTAGAAGTAGTGACAGCCATATGCTGCTTTACAGTGCATATTAACTCCTCGGGTGCCCTGGACATAACGGTTACGTCCTCGGCAGCACCGATCGGATGCCGAGGACGTAACCGTTACGTGAGCAACTGGCCCTCTGGGTAAGCGGTAGCTCCCCCTCCCCCCCTCCAAGGGCCTGGCACCCCCCTCCCCTGGGCAAGGGGTGGAAGGGGAATCGCTTCCCCTTCCACCCTCAACCCTCCGTGGCATCTGATGACATCAGCGGGAGATCGCGCGATGACCTCATCAGAGGCTGCCTCCACTGTGGTGGAAGCTCAGCTTCCAGCGCGGATCGGAGGAGAAATGCAAAAACATTCCTCCTCCGAACACATGGAGTGGGTGAGAGAGGCATAAAAGGAAAGGCCATTCCTTTCCTTTCATGTCTCTCTCAGCATTTCTGCTGCCCGATCGCGATGCAATCGGGCAGCAGAACTGCCCACTAGACACCAGGGAGTTTTTTTTTTTAATGTTGTTGAATAAGGGGAGCGGCCCCTTGGGCTTAGGCCACTCCCCAGGGGAGCAAAATATTTTTAGCCTTTTTTGTGTGGCAATTTCACGCAAGGGGAGCGACCCCTTAGGCAAAGGTCGCTCCCCTTGGGGGTGGGGCAGATTTATTTTACGCCATTTCTGCTCCCCTTGGGGGCAGATCGGCCTATTTCCATTAGGCCGATCTGCCCCCGGGGGGACAGAAACCACTTAGGCACCAGGGATTGGTGTGTGTCTGTGTTTTGTTTTGGGGGGGCAGCCCCTGGGGAAGGGCCGCTCCCCATGGGGGCACATTACTGTTGGCCATATCTGCCCCCAAGAGGGACAGAAAGCCCACCAGACACCAGGGAAGATATTTTTTTTCAAAAAAAGAGGGTGGGGTACGGCCATACCCCCCACCCCAAATAAATGGGGCCAAAGTTGTTCTGCCAACCGGTTGGCAGATTGAGCAATTACCCCTGATTCACTCCTGGGGGTGAGGGGGGGGGTCAGAAAACCTACTAGATCACAGGGAATTAAAAATAAAATACTGGGGTGGTGGCTACCAACCAGTATGGATATGGTTATGTCCCCACCCCAACTGAAGGGGGTAACAGTCTTTTAGCTCTACCCCCACACACTAAAACATCTTATCCCACGGCAAGCAAGAGGACATTTGATTATTTTGGGTTTTGGTTTTACATTTGGGCCATGAGAGCTTGGCTAACTCTCAAAATCATCCCACTTGGAATGGTGAGGGCTGCAGTTTTTGGATTATGGGAAGCTGCCATGTAGAAAAATCCACAAGACCTAGACACATCTGAAAACTAAACATTTGGGTGAGTCCAGGGTGGTGTGCTTCACATGCACCCTGCACCATTTTCTTACCCACAATGCCCTGCAAACCTCCAACTTTGCTGGAAATCACACATTGTTTTCCACATTTATGTGATGAAACCTTCCGGAATCTGCAGGAATCCACAAAATTGCTACCACTTAGCATTGTCTCATCTATACCGATAAAAATTCTGCCCCACTTGTCAGCCTAAAAATATATTTTTTTTAAACTGCCCTTTTGGACCCACTTTGGTTCCCCCTCATTTTCGACATGTTTTTGGCTCTTCCCTGTCACAGGCGCTTGGCCCACCTACACAAGAAGGGTATCATTTTTACCTCAAAACTGAGGGGAACATTGGGTGGTAGGAGATTTGTCCCAGTGCGGTGATCCCACTCAGAAATGTGGGGAAAAATGTGTTTTGTCTTTTTTAGCTAAATTTGAGGTTTGCTGAGGTTTCTGGGTAAGAAAACACTGGGGGATCCACGCAAGTCACACCTCCCTGGACTCACTCGGGTATCTAGTTTTCAGAAATGTCTTGGTTTGGTAGGTTTTCTTGCATGGCTGCTGAGCCCAGGACCAAAAACGCAGGTCTCCTCTCAAAAATAGGTAGTTTTGTATTTGATCATTTTGATGTGTCCAGATAGTATTTTGGGGCATTTTCTTTTGCGGGCACTAAGCCTACCCACACAAGTGAGGTACCATTTTATTCGGGAGACTTGTGGGAATGCTGGGTGGAAGGAAATTTGTGGCTCCTCTCAGATTCCAGAACTTTCTGTCAACGAAATGAGAGGAAAAAGTGTTTTTTTGGCCATATTTTGAGGTTTTCAAAGGATTCTGGGTAACAGAACCTGGTCAGAGCCCCACAAGTCACACCATCCTGGATTCCCCTAGGTGTATAGCTTTAAAAAATGCACAGGTTCTGTAGGATTTCCTAGGTGCAGGCTGAGCTAGAGATCAAAATCCACAGCTAGGCACTATGCAAAAAACATGTCAGTTTTCAATGTAAAAATGTGATGCGTCCATGTTGCTTTTCCTGCCACGGGCATTTGGGCCTACCCATGCAAGTGAGGTACCATTTTTATCGGGAGACTTGGGGGAACACAGAATAGCAGAACAAGTGTTATTGCCCCTTGTCTTTCTCTACATTTTTTCCTTCCAAATTTAAGACAGTGTGCAAAAAAGACATCTATTTGAGAAATGCCCTGTAATTCACATGCTAGTATGGGGACCCCAGAATTCAGAGATGTGCAAATAACCACTGCTTCTCAACACCCTATCTTGTGCCCATGTTGGAAATACAAAGGTTTTCTTGATAGCTATTTTTCAGTCTTTATATTTCAGCAAATGAATTGCTGTATACCAGGTATAGAATGAAAACCCATTGCAGGGTGCAGCTCATTTATTGGGTCTGGGTACGTAGGGTTCTTTATGAACCTACAAGCCCTATATATCCCCACAACCAGTAGAGTCCAGCAGACGTACCAGTATATTGCTTTCAAAAATCTGACATCGCAGGAAAAAGTTACAGAGTAAAACGTGGAGAAAAATGGCTATTTTTTTCACCTCAATTTCAATATTTTTTTATTTCAGCTGTTATTTTCTGTAGGAAAACCTTGTAGGATCTACATAAATGACCCCTGGCTGAATTCAAAATGTTGTCTACTTTTCAGAAATGTTTAGCTTTCCGGGATCCATTATTGATTTCACACCCTCTTCTGTCACTAACTGGAAGAAGGCTAAAAGCACAAAAAATAGTAAAAATGGGGTATGTCCCAGTAAAATGCCAAGAGTGTGTTGAACAATTTGGTTTTCTGATTTAAGACTGCCTGTTCCTGAAAGCTGGGAAGATGGTGATGTTAGCGCCACAAACCCTTTGTTGATGCCATTTTCAGGGAAAGAACCACAAGCCTTCCTCTGCAGCCCTTTTTTCCATTTCTTAAAAAAACGAAGTTTTTGCTGTATTTTGGCTAATTTCTTGGTCTCCTCCAGGGGAACCCACAAACCCTGGGTACCTCTAGAATCCCTGGGATGTTAGAAAAGAAGGATGCAAATTTGGTGTGGGTAGCTTATGTGGACAAAAAGTTGTGAGGGCCTAAGCGTGAACTGCCCCAAACAGCCAAAAAAAAGGCCTGGCACCTGAGGGGGAAAAGGCCTGGCAGCGGGAGGGTTAAGAATTACATTGTCACCAAGGCAGTTTACACTCGCAATCACTTTAGAAAGGACAGAGAATAACTACAGGAGCAATTTTTTTCCGGAGTGCAGCTGATGGTGTTTTTGGGACAAAAAAAATCTTTGTGTAAAGAGCTAATTATAGTGCATAGGATCAGCCTATGTAATTATTGTGCTTATAATGTGTGTCAGAAGTTCCGGAAGATGTACTTGGAGAATAATCGATGAAGATGACTCTGCACCGGTGCTGAAGGCGCCTGTCTATAAGCGACCCCGGTAACTGTGGCCGTTAGGCTACGCTATTGCCCGTAAGTGCATATGAATACGGGGCGCCAGTGTATATGCCTGCAATAATAATCCTTTTTTCTTCCACAAACAATGCCACTTACGGACTTAGCTAAGAATCCTACTTGGCAATCTTAATCTCTTGATGGATGGAATATTAAACAGATTATCTAAATTACATTTAAAAAATGTACTAAATTGGATCTCTCACTGCAAGCAAGGTGGACCGATGCCTCTTCATTGACTGGCGAGTTTTTGTGAGGTACTTTGAACGGACATGTAAGTGAATACAAGGATGAGTGGATAAATAGATGCACCCATCCGTGCCCTCAGTCATCTGTTTATCCATGCACATCATCATTCATGCATTTCATTACCAATGCATCCATTCAGCCATGGATGCATACATGCATTCCTCCACTCATGCATCTACAATCCCACACTTACACACAAAGGAAATAAAGTTGAAACCTCACTATTTAAACAATGAATTTGAGGCGTGCGCCGTGCAAGGGGGATTTGTTTTTTTTGGAGCGTACCGTGCACCTAGTAGCTGCTTGCAAGTGTCTGTATGGGTAAACCAGTGATGGTGTCATTGATTCCCTTTCACAATCAAAAATGCTGTAAACTTTGAGGACGTTTTCGGTAATACTAAACCCTCATTACCAAGAGTTTTATATTTATAATTCAGTAATAGCATTCTTTATGCCTACTGATTTTACTCATAAGTGGTTCAATTCAAAATTAAGTTGAACGTTTACTTTGTGTGCAGTGTTTCCGGAGAATGGGGAGCGTGTATTGTCCTTTTGTAGGACTATCAGACATTGAGAAGCAAATGGTTGCCTCGTTTGTCGGAGCATGGCAATCAAGTATTATTGAATAACCCTAATGATATGCAAGTCAAACACTAGCAACAGAATCGTTTTTGCTATGTGAAGACTTTTATAGTGCATTTGCATAGGTGAGGGTCTCAGGGAATAGAAAGGGGATTGCTGTAGAAGATTACAATTAAAAGGAAGGCAAGGTGTAACAGGGATGGGGCATGCCAAGGAATTAGAAATTGTGGGACACTGAAACATATTAGGTCAGGTTAGTTTAGCTTGATAATTACTGTCTATTTGCGTTATACCTTGCTAATGAGTTGTAGGGCTCCTCCTTAAATGAGTGAAACCCTTCGGCACTTTCGGACATACAGATGGCTATTTAGCTGTATTTAGGCTTTTAAAACCCAAGAACCTATATTAAACTAGCTAAGTAGCACATATCATAGTCTGCACTAGCTTGGGTTATTTCTTTATGGCCCTGTCCTGCTTTCAGTGTGTGTGTACTCCCTGCCATCATGTGGAGGAACCAGAAACTGCTTCAAAGCTCCTAAGATGTTTTTCCTCCTTCCCAAGGTGCTTTTATGGTGTATCTTAATGACATGCACAATATATCCAGCTCACAAACAAGCTGTTCCCATTGATATGTATCTGCCAAATTGTGTTGACTTGAGCCCACTTCTCCTATGCTTAGTAATTTCATCGGGGCTCTGAAATCTTAGTCAGTGCCGCATCAGGAAGCCACCACTGCACTGTTTTTTTTTCTTTCCACTGCACTTTACAAGTTTTCCAGCCACCTTAATGCAGGCAAGCTCTGCCTTGGCCAGCATCCTGTGAATACTTGCAGTAGATCCATTGCTACTTTTAGGAGGTGATAGATCAAGTCCTCTCCTCAGAGTGGGATGTGTACTGCTCACATTATATACTTTGGAGGAGAAAGGATGTTAAACTGCATCCCATCGCAGACCTTTGCAACCAGAATCATCTTCTACTCGTACAGAAGTTCATAATTCTAACTATAGCCGAGACTCTAGCAGATATCTAGAATGACTGGCTTTCTCTTAGGTGGACCTGTAAACAACCTACTTTCATGTACCTGTCCTGAATGTCCAGGGGAAGTATACAACTGTTTTGGTGTGGTCAACCAACACTTCCAAGTTCTTTCCCCCAGTGGCTGCCTGCCTTGGTCTCCAGAAGTTCAACTGCTACCTCTACTGAAACTACTACATTTTTAGAGCACTGTAGAGTCTGATCTAGCCCCATCCATCAGGACCATGCATAGTCATGAATTCTCTGTGAACTCCCACAGTCCTCCTTGTTTCCTCTAGGAGGATTTGTTTAACCTCGGAAAATGTAAACTCTGTCCTAGCCAGATAAAATAAAGTCCATCAGAGAACAGACAATGACTTAAACATTTACTCTATTGCGGACTGTTGATTTCTGATGCTTCTTCGACTGGATGCACCCTCCCTATCAGTGATTGCCTATATCAAGCTCTACATGTCTTTCTTGCGTCTGGTGCAGTGCTTAATTTGTAACTAAAAATGTGCCGGTGCCCAAAGCCCCCCTCGTAAACATGTGGCTGCTGCAATTAAATGTGCGAACACTGAATACTGAGGCAGCATAATCCTGAAGCGATCTCAGGCCTCTTCAATCCATTTAAAGCCACTCCAGAGAATTGAAAGGTAACTCCCTCCAGCGAACTCTCCATCAGTGCCTTGTGAAACAGAAAAATGTTGTCCCTCCATATAAATGTGTTAGAGTTGAGCAATCTTCCTTGTGCAGAGCAGTGGGATTGGCTGATCATGCTCGACATGTTCTTGGCATGTTCATTTGGTGCTCCATGACGTTTCATGGTCTGCGATCAACAGCTTTGTCACATCCTGTTCTCCGTTTGCACCAAGAGCGCCTCCTGTATGTTCAGGGGGCCTGAAGATGGGATCATGTTAGTTTGTATAGAAGCATTCCAGTATGCTTTACCGCCAACTACTCTGATCCGGTAAAGCCAAAATCAGGAACCACTGGGGGTCTAAGTCATCAGGATGACAATGACTCTGGACTTGTCAGGTTTTATTTTCGGACCTTTTCCAGTTGCTTTCTAGAGAGCACTTTCAATGTTTCTTCCACCTTCCAGAGGAAGGGTACCAGGTGTAAATATTGGACCTTAGACACCAGCTCTTCAGTACACTTCTAGACCTGTGGATACTCTGCCAGGAATAAGGTCTGCTGTGCTGCTTCGGGCAGTGCTAGTCTGCAGGACTGCTGCTCTGAAGACCTGCTGCCCTGCTGTGCTGACCTGCTGCCTTCTTGCCTGGGTGAGAAGGACTGGATTTGCATCTGTTGAACCCAAAGTGACTTTAAGGGATAGTTGACTGGCCTCCTGACTAGAGCCTCAGGGACAAAAGGCTCCAATAATCGTGAGTCTGCACCTGGACTCTACCATCTGTGAGTCCACTCTGCCAAGTGATGCCAGCCCAGTCCAGGACCCTTGGAAGTGGGCCTAAGGTGCACTGTCAGCCTCTGTGGACTGAGCAGAACTGACGTAGCACCGTCCCTGTGTGGATAGGTACCACTGCAAAGACCTGCATCACCTAACAACCTGTTGCCCGATCAGAAACACTGCTTCGCAAGGCATCCTCAATGCAGGTCCTCGCATCCCTTGTCAACAGCAGCCTTGACAATGATCAGGACTCTAAATTGCGGCCTTGCAGCTCGTCCGAACTAACACATTACCATGACTGTGCAACACATCCTTAACTGACTGTGCATTGCAAGCCCTCATTTTTGGGATCCTCGACGATGACGAAGGACCTTGCTGCACAGTCTCACCTCATCTCAGTACTGATGCATTACTTCAGCTGCACAACGCATCTTGCAGCAGCTGAGCCTCAGTCCTCACCCTTGCAGAGTTTTATTTTTCAGCAAGGGGGAACCTATATCGCCGCCATTGCCAGGGCACTTTTTCCTCCTTCTCCTTCTCCTTAACCTCTTAACCTGCTTTGAGCAGGGGGTAAATGTGAATGTTAAACTCCAATCACCAGGGAATTTCACACGGTTGTGCACCTGGTAAAACCAGGACCACACAGTTATTCCCCATTCCATGAAGTTTAACTCATAATCAGGGCTACGGGGAAATTATGAAACTTTATGGCTCTCATTTTCTGTATAATTATGGATTTCACAAATTTGCCACATAATCCATTACCTATTGCATAATCTGCTGATTTTTACAGAAAAAGTTGCTTTTAGCTTTTAATCAAATGTTACTAAAAGTACAGTGATACCTGTTGCCACACAATGAAAGGTCCTTTGAAAACTTTGACTGGTTTCCTTTCTGTTCCGTATTGTGAATTTGTTTGCGGAACTCGTACTGATGAGGTAAAATCTTTGCTGGACTGTGTTAACCTACGGAAAAGTGACAAAATGAGGAAGTAATATCACAAACTTTGCTGCAGAATTTATCTTTTTTTTGCCACATAATGTAGTCAATCCTGCTGCAGAATTTTTCTCCTGTGCTGCATAATTCCTGTAGCGTTGCTCATTACTGCACAGTACTGGTGGCGTTTTACCACATGATACTGGAGTATGGATCCCATCTGTACCATGCACCACCTCATGAAGGCCTAAGAAAAATAACTTTGATTTACCACCCCCTAATTTTCCCATGCCAAGATACAATATTCCTAACTACACACGTAAATAGAAGTTTTAGCTTTACCTGAACAGTGGCCAGCAGTTAGTCCTTCCCACTTAATAAGCACTGTTTTGAGATGACTCAGGTGATATATAAAAGTTGGAGTTTCTCTGTGGACTCTTTTCCATGTGACATTGCAATGCTTTTAATCTGCTGCCCAGTCAGACAACGTCACTACTGTCTGAAGCCATACATGCTTGTCATGTCAGTGGCGTTGCAGTCTACATAAGCAATTTAACTTCACACCACTGGTGTATTTTGAGTGCCATCTACCATGGAAGCCCACTGCAAAAAGTGGGTCTTTTCTTACAATGACATTTAGCTCTTCACTTGACTTCATGTGCAAAATATTATTTTGTTTGCAAAAGTTAATGAGTGCTGCCATTTGCTCCCCATGTGGTGCGCCGTGCAGTTTTGCAAAGCATTTGCAGACGTGTACTTTGCATACGTGTACCCATGCTAATGTTGTAAATCTGGGACGTCTTGATTTCGAAGTGAATGGGTATCATATATTTAGAAGAATACCCTCTTTTTATCCCTTTTCCAGCAATGTTTCTTCTGGTTTGTTACTTTTTACCACATATCACTTGCTATGAGGAAACATGATTTACAGTCCTTTTGTCTACATAACCAGCAGAGGCTCTACAATGAATTGCATAGGGATGACAATGTGCTTTCCAACATAGCACAATAAAATGTTATGTTGGCAAAATGTTGACGTCTCCAATGGAGAAAGTAACTATATTACCATAAATTGTATTAATGACACTTTGCAAGTGATGTTTAAAAACAAAAACCCTATAACTGTTTTACAATGAAATTGTCAGCTAGGTAAAAACGCCTACGGTGAAAATATAATTGTTCTAAGTGTATAGATAGAACTAATACTCGCTTTATACAGGTGACAATGAAAGATATTCTTCTCCTAGTTCTTACTAAGCGGTTTTTTGTTTTTTTTGCATTGTTGGTTCAATCCAGTCTGAGGAAAAAAAATTACAAGATTGGTACACTCAGGGCAACATTTCAGAAACTTTAGTATTGTTTTACAGTAGTTCAAAGTAATTTTGCACCGAGGCAAACAGTTCTACATGGCAATTGCAAAGTTTAATATATATATTTTTTTTTAAAAGAACATTTGCACGGACATACCTGGATAAAGACGCCATTTTGTACTAGGCCATTAGTGCAAATGGCATTTCAAAATTGGTGGAAAATTCCTAAATTCTAGTGCAAAATGAACTAGCAGAGGTGCCATTTAACGATTAGGATGCCTCTTGTACTGTTGTTGATTTTTGATTCACATCCTGCCACCCTATTCTATAATCAATCTCGTGCATATCATGATAGGCAAAACAAGTGTTTTTTTCATCTTTTCACAGAAATAGACTGTTTTTGCTCATTTAGATTTTCACACCCTCACTCTACCGCACAACTGTAGATGGTGGAGTCCTGGGTTCTAGTTCCAGCGTTGACATTTAACCAACAATTGTATTATTCTGAGAAATTATGCCAGATTTCTTTGAGAAACAATATAAATATGCAATCGAAATAGGTAAAAGGTGAGGGCTTAATTTTTGCAAATTGTACTTGTCTGTGCAATTTTGTTACAGCGTTTAACAAATTACAATTTTTCCAGCGACCATAAAATTGAAAACTATCTGTGAAGAGCAAAAATCATTAGTGCACTGACAGTTTGTTGTAAAGATGGCATTTTATGTTGATTGGTAGAAACTATTGCAATTTACGCAATCTGAAAACAGTGCAAATTTGTGCTGCCAGCCATGCAATCTCTGTAATCCAGAAAACATCGCATCCTCAGTGGTTAGGCTGGGCCCCCCCCTCGGCTAGGGTGGGAGTGGGCCCAGCAAATGCTGAACTGCACAGCGAGGTCCATTATCATTCTATGTGTGATATTTGGCCTACAGCCGTCTGCGGCAGGTCGGGGAGGGGCTGCTGCAGGCCCTTGAGTTCACAGCAGGAATGCAAGCCGGCCCTATAGTGAATAATAAAGGACCATGGGGCTTTTTGCAGGGAGGCAGAGCAACTCCCTGCAATGTCCACAGTTACGGGCAAAAGGCGTCCGTGAAAGGAATCTTCACGGACAACGGACATGAGGCACAAATTACGGACGGGCCGTGAAATTTACGGACGGGTGGTCACCACACTGCAGGGGCACATGTCCGCAGTGGTGAGGCCTGTAGTCTCTGTAGCATTATACAACTTTATAAATTCATAAAGGCTAAATAATTCCTGATTTCTCTAGGGCACAAGTTATTTTTGTATGTTACAGATAAGTTTTTAAGTAATGTAAAATATGTAGTTGATGACCATGGAACATTGTTCACGCTCAAAAACTTGAGAACTCGCACTGTTTATTTGAGAACGTGTTAAAATGTTAGTAGAGGCGAGGTTGAGCGTGTTGTGTGAGGAATGGGTTTAATTTGAGCTACTGCTGAGCCTGGGAAGAATGCGTACAACCATTTAGAGAGGGAACATTGAAGTAGATGCTATGCCAAATTACTTTCTCACACCCGGCATTAATATGGTCATAATTCTATTCCGTGTCTCAGGCAACCTACCTCTATAGATATGAGGAAGCAATAATGCATTTGTTGTTTAGGCGCTCTGCACATAGTTTACGGCAAACGTCATAAAGTGTTGCCAATGCTCTTGGTGGTGTTAGAGAACAAACATTATTAATAACAAGCATTTGCAATGCAACAGGTCTCGCATTTCTCCGAGTTAGAGCTATTAGCAGTTGTAAACTCCAAGCCGGACTTTTCTTGCCTCATTAAGTGGGGAAAAAAACGAGCGCGATTGCGCTGCTAAACAAGCGAGATTGCGCTGCGAAAAAAGAGAAAAAATAGTCCATAAACAAGACCGAAAACAGCGAGTCTCGTATGTTTTCAGTACTTGGTCGTTGCGCTCTAGGAGGGCTAACCACTGGAAAAGGCATGACGTATGCATGCCTTCCACTAAAGAAAGAAAGCAGATTTTAAAAGGCAAGCCCACGAACCAATGA
The DNA here is from genome assembly GCF_031143425.1 of Pleurodeles waltl. Lineage (NCBI taxonomy): Eukaryota > Metazoa > Chordata > Amphibia > Caudata > Salamandridae > Pleurodeles > Pleurodeles waltl. The sequence continues at coordinate 149,237,183 of NC_090446.1, forward strand.
AAGACACTGACGTGACATGGGCGGGGCTCTGAGCCCTTTTCTAACTACTACAGCGTCTCGCAAGCGATACGCAGGCTCGACCCTAAAAATTAGTAACCAAATCATAAAACATATGTGTTCTAAAAGGCCTAAATAGAAAAACATATGTTAGAAAAATAAAATATGTATGTTTAAATTGTGGCTAACATGGTGTCAGCCACCTCGAGTTCGAAGTGAAATAATAAATGACTGTGAAAGTGTATTTTTGATGAATTATAACTACATGTACTGCAAAACAAATGATTTGAAATTATTTATTGAAAAATAATTTACTAAACATGGTTGGAACATGATATGAGAATTGTTTTATTCTTCATGTATTAGCATTAGTAAAAAGCCCTACATTTTAGTATTTTTCTAGAACAAGATGTTGAACTGTTATGCTGACTTTATTGAAATGCTTTTGCAAATATTGTTTATTACGCTCACAGTAGAAAGCTACTGCTTTCTCAATTCTTGTTCTCTCTGTATTTCCTTGTGATAAATATTGCAAGTTTTAACAATGGGCTAGGAGTGCAGAGCCAATGCAGTGTCTTACTAGCCTTATCTCCCCCACTGGTAGATTCTGCTGCACATGGCCACCAAACCTTCCCTCGCCTCTTGTTTGAGCTCCTGCCAGAGCAGGGTCTGAGCATGCTCTTATTATGGACTTCTGTCCAGAGAGTGCAAGACGACTCTGTAGTTCTAGAATACGCTTCCGAAGGTCTTTGACCACCTTCCTACTTTTCTTCTTATGACATTTAGCATAGTTAAGAATGTGGCCCCTAATCGAGGCTTTCTGGGCCTCCCATCACACCCAGGGAAGATACAGGGCCCGATTGTCAGCAAGGAACTGTTGATTCTGGTGTTGACACATTTCCCTAAATTCATCTTTTTGAAGGTACCAGCAATCCCGTCGCCAATCTGATCTCCCGCTTTTCTGGCCCCAGGCCAAATCCTCCACCACCATTGAGTGGTCCGATAGACCCCTAGTGAGATTCCTGACATCCACAACCCTATGGTACTCAGCTATGCATGAAGAAATAATCCAGTCGGGAGAATGATCAACGTGTCCCTGAATAGAAGGTATATCCAATCTCATCTGGGTGATGTGCTCTCCATGGATCAACCAGGCTTAAATTGCGAAAATCACAAGGTCTGTTGGTCTGCGGCCGCCCCTGATTTTTGTTGAGAAATAGTCTAAACTTGCATTACTCACGCCATTGAGATCACGACCCAGAAGTCAGGTGCATCCAACAGCTCTCTTACCAAGTCCCATAACGTAGATAAGAATCCCGCCGTTAGCAGAGGTGGGGCGTACACACAGACCAGGCATAGGGAGAGACTGTGTAAGGTGCCCGAGACTGCCACATAGTGGCCCAGGCGGTTCTGTCATACCTTGGAAACCACCAGAGGAGTGCATCTCTGAATTAAAATCGAGGTGCCTCAGGATCCCCCTGTGAAAGCCAGCATGCTGCACCTGGGAATAACCCCTACTGGCTAGTAAGGGACACCTATTACCCAGGAGGTGGGTTTCACAAAGAATATGTAGGTATCTGTTCTCGAAGCTGCCCTAAGGACCCACCCTGCTTTTGACCTTGTCTAACAACCCATTCACATTCCATGTCACAACTTTTAAAGTGGACCGGGCTGTGGTCTTATGCCTGCAGGACCTCTGTGAAGCCAAGTCATCCATCACTAACAAGTGTCTGAATGCTTTGTTCTATGCCTGTGTGTTCAAAGTGCACCTTTGTTTAATGCCAAAACATGAGAAGGAAACAAAAAGTCCCCCCCACCCCCCATACTTTGTGAATTGGCAGTACATGTCTTGGTGCGACTAGGGAACTACCCAACCAGGCTAATGTGATGTGTACCCCCCACCTTCGTCTGGAGAAAACTGAATCCCAACTCAATATGTAACAAAGCAACTAGACCAGTTGTCCAACAACCCATGCAGATAGTCTTGAATTAAATCTTCCGTTGCTAGTCTCATTCTTCAGGTCCCAGAGTCGTCAGTGGCTCCTGCCTCAGGTTTGCAATATCTTCTCGGGTGTCAGGGCCAATAGGTGAAGGAGACATGTCTTTCCTTGCATCAGATTGCACAGGATATAGGGACCGTAAATAAGAGCATATATGTGAGGCCTATGGCCCTTAGTTTTTGTTTGGCCTCATGAAAGGAGCATCACTTCTGCTGAACCTTCAACGTGTATTTTGGGAAGATAATCACGGGGAATTTTGGTACATCAACTGACCAACCTTGCATGCCACCTTAAGGACAGAGTCACGGTCAGCATAATTGAGCACTCTTACAATGAATGGTCCTTGGGGGAGGAGGTGGTCAGCCACCAGTGGTTTAGCAGTCTGGGCCCTATGTGCACGCTCAACGATAAAGCTGGTCGATAATTCCCCTTTTGGGACCCAACTCGCCAGCCAGTCCCACATAACTTTAGTGGGGAGGAGCCCTCTGTTCCCTTAGGGATGCCCACAACTCGCAAATTATTCCTTCTGTACTTCCCGTCCATGTCCATAGCCCTGGCTTCAAGCTGGCTCACCAGTCACTGCAGATGCACCAAGCGTTCTTCATGTGACTTGACAGTATCTTCCGTCTCGGATAGCCGGCTCTCCACCTCCGTGACCCTATGGATGGTATTGCAAAAATCATGTTATATTAATGCCAGGTCAACATTAAGTTCCCCCATCTTTCCCTCAAAGGTGACCTTAAGATCCTGCATTGCTTGTTGTATGGGCAATTTCTGAACTTTGTCATCCACTGCTGGGCCAACCCCAGCAGCCACCCCTGTGGGGGCATTGTGTTTGGTATACGTGTCAATTTTTGGCTGGGTAGCAGTGGGCATTGGTTTACCTCGCACGATACTGCGGTTGCGTTGTACAAGTGGCCCAGTCCAGCATCCCAAGGGGGGCAATCGCCACTTCTCGGGTCCCTTTCAAGGGTGGTCTCCAGATAGCATTCTGTCCTGTCGAGGAGCCCCTTAGCACTCCCTGTCGCAGATTCACCTCGCTCAATGCCTGGCCTCCCATCTCCGCCTCCCTGATTATCACCAGTCAAAATGCTCTCTTTATTCCCTGACCCCCTCCTGTTGCGGGGCAGCCCCCTTTATGTTCCCTGGAGATGTGGATATGGCAGGACCCCCCCGCCTCACTCCCCTGTGCTTTATTAGTCAGAGGGGCCTCCAGCACTCACCACCTGTCAGGGCACCACTCGCCTTCCTCCATCGTCTCTGGGGCCAGTCCAGTCACTTCAAACCTCCCAGGCTGCCAGCTCAGCTTTGGACCTCTGGGCCCCGTGCGGCATTTAGTGGCAAGCAGGCGCCTCTTCCTCCAGTCGCACTCTGCGGGCCTCAGGGCTATGGTCCAGCCCTTCTTCATCAAGAGGCCCAAGTTCGGCTGCAGCACATCAATGGTTATGAGTGCCGCGGGGTGCCAAGTAACCGCTGGAGCACTCCTCCAATCCTCCTTCTGCGGTGCAGAAACCCACTGTGGTGCCTTCTCTCACGAGGCCCAGCTGCGGTCTCATCTTACTTTACCAGTAGTGAGAGACCATCGTAACCTGCCCCTCATGCACTGTAGGGACAATGAGGTATTTCTTACAGTTAAAACCACCAGGAGAATTGTTGGCACCCCAAAAGATTCCTATGTTGTTGTGGTTAGCGATGCCTGCCCAGTAGCAGCGCTTGATTAAATGGAATGATTGAACAAATTCTAATTCCTATAGGCGTAAAGAAACCAAGCTCCATGGGCTATGCCTCTCAGGCTGGAGCCAAAACTGTTTGAATTCCCTGCACGATCATCAGAATTTGCCTCTTCTCTTTATTGTTTGCTTTGGCTGAAGTGATAAGCAGTGAGGCTCACAGAGATAATCTCTGCCAGACAGCACTCACAGCTGCCGTGTGCCCTCTAAAGGTGGTGACCCTACACCACATGCATGGTCTTCCTCTGACAGCAGACAAGGGAAACCTCTTCCATGTCTTCATACTAGGGTAGTTGCCATTGTGGCTGCTGCAGTTCTTCTGGCCGCGAGGCATCACTACTGCAGTTAGCAGTCAGGAGGCAATATGTGGATGAAGAGCGCTGTTGTTAATCTCCTTACCGATAGTAGGCACGTATACCAGCAGTAATAATTATGAGGGGATTCCCTGAATTTAATACGCGTAGCTCAGACAGGGAAATAACCAAAGTAGGAAAAAACTACTACAAAAGCTACTAAGATAGCCATGAAGATACCATCATCTTCACGTACCAGTAATGTAGTCTGAAATGATACTAACTATATATGGCTGACCAGTTGTATATTTATGATATCAGGCTGCTCAGTTTAGGTACTCAATTACAAGTAACAAAATCCTATTACATAGTTGATACAAACTTATTTTACAAATATAGATATTTTATTATTCCATAATGATACAATCATAAAAAATATATACATTAAATCAAAAAAATAGCAAAAACATACATACAAAGCACCTAGGTCAAACATACCACATAAACATTGAATTATTCAGATAAGAAAACGTGTCTTATTTACAAGTGAACCACCACATTAAAAAACTAATTCAAATAATATGATTGAAACAATTTAGAGTAATAAGAATATACAGATATAAATTGTTCTAGTATATTAGTCTTAATGATCTGATACACAGCCAAAAAGAAAAACAATATGAGCATGGTTCTGTCAAAGTGATACCATAGGGACCGAAGGCCTACGCGCGTTTCGGTGTTATAGAATATAGAAAACAACCTTCCTCAGGGCCGTTCCCAGTGGTACTAATGTATAATACTCGAATCTTGGCAGCCAAATCTTCTGGTCAAGTCAATTATACATTTGTAGTGTTCTTTTTGATGATGTAGTCCAAAAATCTAATAAAAGAATTGATTTATATAAACATTTGGTATAAAATTCTCGTGCTAGTTGTCTAGTGGTCACCTCTGTAGGCATGACATGTGTATCTCTACCAACAGTGGCATATTGTCTTGTCAGAGAAGCGTGCCCAAAAAAAGTAAAGTGAGTTGTATATAGTGTTGTTAATGGAAAAATACATAAATCGTAAGGTATAGAGTATACACATATATAAACTGAAATTACTTAATTTGAAAACATAAAGATAGTTCATGTAATATTGATTACTGCAATGCATACCAGGTACCATTAGAGATTGCAATGGTTAGTATGTCATCAGTGATAAGTGTCTTATATTGATCCACCTGTATACCTTAGTTCCCTTCTAGTGAGAACATGCAGCTTGGTACATGCAAAATAGTGAAAAATGATAGATTTTAATACAGACAGACCTTATTTGAAGAGTCTTGTCTAGCGTTTTTATAAGCTATTAATTCTTCTGACCATAGCTGCTTCGCTGCAGAACATGATGCTACCTATTATAATACAGAAGAATAGACTGAATAGGGACCCAGAGACACTTAATTGGTAAATAGATAGATAAATAAATAATAGTGATAAATGGATAATTTAATCAATATATATTATTACTATTAATAATATGGTCTACAATTCACTTAAATATAGGCTGATGTCTGTTTCTGAATTCGGGTCCAGATGAGCCCCTGTATGTAAATATAAATCCTCAGAATCTTGCCAATGGACCGAATGAATTCGGGAAGTGGAGGCCTGGATGCAATGATTTGAGCTCTTATAGATAGCAATAAATAAAAAGAAACAAGAAGAAAAGACCGAAATAGTTAAACCCTTTTGTGATTATAGCTCATGTGGAGCTAAGTGACAGTAATGGAATAAATATAATACAAATATAATGAGAAAAACGCTACGGACTCGAATAGAAAGATACCGGTCTCGGCGTTGGCTCTTCCCGCGTTCGCTGACAAAGTCAGCTGCCGCCGATAAAGGACGTTTTTAAGCAGCTGTGCAGAGATGTTATCTCTGTTACTGGGCCGCAAAGAAGAGAAAGTATAGGCAGACTACTATGGCGGCCATATTGGGAATGTTTTGAGAGTATCTGAACAGTGCAAAACGGATAATAAATATGCTCTGTTCGATACCTCTTGCACCCAAATTTAATATTTAAGCAGGTAATTTTGAAAACCAGCCTATATATGTATCACAGATTCATCAGAGATATCGATGTTGAATGAAATCTTATCATAAACAAAACGTGAATTAAATATATAGTATATAATATAAAGACTTGCCGTGAGAGAGTGGTTCAAAGCACAAGGGGCATTATTGGCTCTACTAAATCTATAGGATATACTCTAAGTTGTAATAGGATAGAAGTTGAGGACTGACAGACTCACTTTCAAATAAGAGTCTCCTTCTTTTAGCATAAAGCTAGTTATGCTAAAAATGGTACTGTGGTCAAAATGGGAGTAAGGATAGAAATTATAATAAGAAATAAACTTATATAATTGCATTTTCCCATGGAGTATGTTCATTCAATCCCTTTTCACAGCTATTTAATGTAAAAATCCAGAAGACTTCTCTCTTTTTCCGAATTTTGTGATCTTCTCTCTGTCCAGGGTTCTTAATCTTTTCTAGGACAGTCCAAGAGAGATCCTCAATTTTATGTCCATGCTGTATCCAATGGGTGACCAAAGGAGCATTTTCTTTACTGTTTCGAATGTTGGAGATATGCTCCAATATTCGGATTTTCACTTCTCTTCCAGTTTCTCCTACATAGAGGAGAGGACAGGGACATCTAATTACATAGATACAATTGACTGTTTTACAGTTGGTCATATCTGATAATTGGAAGTTGGTACTTTTCCATGAAAATATATTGCCCACAATAGCTCTCGGGCAAGCTTTACAGTTACCACATTTATGGTTACCCGTAATAGGTCGATTGCCATATATCGACTTTTGACAAAAGGTCTCGTTCTTAGGTAGAATAGCTCTAACTAGTTTGTTCGCAATGTTTTGATTTCTCCTAAAGGACAGGAGGGGGCGCTCTAATAGTGCTTGACTAGAGTCACTGTTTAAAATGTGCCAATTGGTAAATATTATTTTCCTGACTTTGTCATTAAGATTGGAATGTTGGATGACACAGGTTATGGGAGAAATAGATTTTTTGTTCTGTTTCTCGAACATACTTGCTCTGTTATAGTATTTGGCTCTTTTGTATGAGTCTCTAATCAATTTTTTGGGATATCCTCGTAGCCGAAATTTCCGTTGTAAGATGTTGGCATGGTGTTCATAGTCTCCCATATTGGAGCAATTTCTGCGGACCCGTAGGAATTGGCTAAAGGGTATCCCTTGTTTCTGACTGGTAGGATGAAAACTGTTATAATGTAATAAAGTATTCCTAGCTGTTGGTTTTGTAAACAAAGACATCTCAAGTTTGTAGTTATTATGGCCAATCCAGATGTCTAAGAATTCAACTTTATTTCTGCTGGTGTGGATAGTAAACTTGAGGTTGGGATCACATACGTTGATCCACTGACTGAATTCTGTTAGAGCGTCCTCTTCACCTGTCCATATGAAAAAAATGTCATCTATGAACCGTGACCAACAATGGACATTTTCGTAAAATGGTGCCATCTCGTTATAAATATGGGTTTCCTCAAATGAGCCAACATAAATGTTGGCCACACTCGGGGCGCAGGCAGCCCCCATACTGACCCCTTTCTTTTGCTGATATGTTTGGCCATCGAATTCAAAAAAGTTTTCTTGTAGGACAATATTGAGGCACTGTAAAATGAAGGAAGAATGTTCCGTATTACCTTCTTTTTCAAAGAGGCGCGCAACAGCTAGCCACGCTTCTTTCTGTGGGATGTTAGTATACAGTGCTTCAATGTCCATGGTTACTAGTAGTTGGGTGATCGAATTGAACGGAAGACCTTCTAGTTTGGCAATAATGTGGCTAGTGTCACGAATGAATGCTGGTAGTAATGCTACTCGCGGGTTTAGAAATTTCTCAATGTATTTGGATAGAGGTTCTGTCAGTGCTCCTACCGTAGAGACAATAGGTCTCATAGGAGGGTCTGTCGTATTTTTATGTATTTTAGGGACCCCATAAAACACAGGGGTCCTAGTTTTCACTGGATTAAGGTATTGGAACTCTTGTTGACAAATGATCCCATTCTCTAAGGCTTCAGTACTTATGTTAATTATCTCTCTCTTAACTCGTTCTTGCCAGTTATTACCTGTCTTGTGATAATAATCCGGTTGATTTAACATGGTTAGAATTTTGGATTTATAGGTTTCAGTTTCCATCAGGACTATACCTCCTCCCTTGTCGCATGGTTTGACTGTAATAAGTTTATCTTTTTGCAGTCTTTGTAGGGCTTGATGTTCTCCTTTATTTAAGTTAAAATATGGCCTAGGAACAAATTTCAACAGTGATTGGATCTTGTTCACCACTATATTCTCAAAGATTTTAATTTCAGGTCCCACCATATCAAGGTGGGGAGTAAAGGTGGAAACAGGTTTTAACCCAGAAAGATTGAGTTCCCTAAGATCTGTTTTATCTTCAAAATATCTAGAGAGCCTGATTTTCCGAAGGAAGGCATGCAAATCGGAAAGGAGACCGAATTTGTTGATGGGAGTAGTAGGGATAAATGACAACCCTTTCTTCAATAATGACTCAGTGTCTATATCCATGGGTGAAGTACTTAAATTGAAGACTGGTGCTGTCTTTAGTCCCTCCCATATTGTTGTCTCCTGGTTTGAAGGGTATGTGGTTGATTGTCCACATTCTGAAACCTGCCCCTCTGGTAGTTTCTGTATCTCATTTGAGGTCTCCCTCCTCTGGATAAAAAATGGTTCGAGCGGCTTGGGCCTTCATTGGGGCCTACCCTCACATTATATTGTTCGGACTGGTTAAGAGTTCCTTCTCCCTCAGATTCTGAGGAGTCAGAGAAGGTGACGATTTTCTTTGTCGTCCAAAATTGTCGGTCTTGTTCTGATGCTATCTTAGTAGCTTTTGTAGTAGTTTTTTCCTACGTATACCAGCAGTACCTGTTATAGAGGAAAGTTAATTATCATGCCAGTTAACCCTGAATTGACAACATCTTCCCCTAATTATGACTGCAGTATAGATTACCCCACAAACAAATCATGCACTGCTGAGCAGCGATGAAAGAGTAAGTGCTTTTCCTGGATAAATGATTATAAAGGACTGCCTATACTGTTATTGGTGGACAGTGTTGACTGTAAGACTCCTGGGATATGTAGTCTTTTGTTATATGGTTATACTTGCTGTTTTCTTTTGGCTGCTGAATCCAGTAAATGAAAGAGAAATACATAACCAGAGCCTCTGGCCCTGACATAGAATTCATGCGTAGATTACTATTTAGCGCAGTGTTAATAATACACATATTAAATGCACAAAGACATCTAGAACGATGTATGCTGCTTCCATGGTAGTAGGCCAGTCCCATTATCTGGGGATGGTAAGCGGAGCTACACCACACTCCAGACAATAAGCTGATTTGCACCCTTGTCTTTGGCCCTACTCGAAAGAAACAGTGATCCACCAAGGGTTTTGACTATGGTCACCCTGATCAGACCCTGACCAAGGGACATTCTGGATGGTGAGGTGGTCTGTTCCCCATGTGCAGGTGGAAGCCATGACTGTTGAGAGGGGTGCAGGTGTGGAGTATTAAAGCTCCCCTGACAAAAAGAGAAACCGTTACTGGACCAACTGCATGGAGTACTCTCCTACAATAGTTTCTTAATTTGCAGACATGACCACTGCACATTTCTCAGAATTTGGAAGGACTGAAATGTGAGTGCTATCTCAATGCTCTATTGAACTGCGGTAAAGGGACAACTGAGAAGATCGATGCAAGGATAAAGTTTTAGGGCAATGAGATATTGCGGCCTGTGAAATGTATATTTGTTTTTTTTAAATTAACTGCAACAAACAATCCTGCCATTAATATTACTGCTCAACTTTACAAGTAACTACCTCTTTGAGATATTCTAACATTAAGTTAATGGTTTTATTGTCCTCCACCAAAATCATTGGAAAGATACCCCCCCAAAATGCGTATCCTCTCTCTATTTTCTGGCAGCATGATGCACTAGTTTCTACTGCTAACAGCTGACCTAAATCACAATGGCGGCTGGTGACTTTTAACAGTGGTGGGGTCAAACGTTGTTTGACAAAGTGATTTAACCCAAGCGACCCGAAGCGGGTTCATGGGGAAGAGTTCCTTTAGTCACCAGTGAACATTTTAAGATATAGAGTGCAAATCTACGCATTTTAAAGCATTGTTTAGAAGAATTTGAATAAAAGGAATATGTTCAAATATAGAATTTTACACAGAACTTCCATTCCCTGCCTTTGCGTCCTCCAGAAACGGATGACATGGCTATTTTGAATGATTTTCCATGGGGCAGAATTGGTGCATATATATGTTGTGCTATTTTGGCTCTTAAGGTAGTATGAAAAAAGTAGTGAACTGATTTGTTCTGTAACTTGCCCCCCTTTAATTACACGGAGCAAATGTATTTGTGGAGTTCCCTATTAGGAAATAAGTAAAAAATAGTGCAAATCGGAGTTTTTTGCACCAGTACAAACGTTTTTATAACATGGCTGATGGTACTACTGGAGACAAATCTGCTTGTGTTGCCCCTTTTCAGTAGAAGAAAAAATGGTGCAAAATATTTTTGCCTCATTTTTTGCATCACATTAAACATAAGTATCAATGTCCCCATGATTTGCGATGAATCTACAAATCAAATGAGGAAACCTTCATATATCTCTTCTCTGAGGAGCATTACATGATAATACAGTGTTCACTAACATAATTGTAGCCATGATGTGATTATAAACACATCATTTTGTAGAATAGAAAAGGCTGTGGATACTTATCTGCTCACTAGACTATGGACACACACGTTTTTCACTTACTAATCAGTGACTGCAGCAAGAAGCAGAAATGGCAATTACTTCGATCTTAGATGAATACATGGCGGACTCACCTTCCCATAAAGTAAGTTTGTACAGTCAATGATCTGCAGGCACACGTGTGCAGCTCTTCACTCTATCTCCAAGGCAGAGTTGATTATTTATATCTGGTGAATTAGTTCGTTTGAGTCTCTCCAGTCCTGTGGACAGAATCATGGCACACAGACTCTCTGCCCCGTCCCTCCATATCCCCGTGGTCAGCGTTGCAGTATTAAAAAGGAAAGGTCCCACAGCACAGCCAAGTCGAGGACCAAAAGAAGTATCCCAAATCTTTAAAGTGGCTTCAAATTAAAGCTCCACAATGACTAGGTGCATCGATGATCGATGGGATCTTCCCTCCTACTGGGAATCCTCCGTATTGCACAGCCGGTACGAAAGCAAGCACCCTGTAACAGTGCCCATTCATCCAATCCAAATGCTGCTCTCATGCCATTTATTTACTGAAATAGCACAAGAGCGACATTAGGATTGGCTGGACAGGTGCACCCGCCGCTCCATTTGAGACAAGGGTACTATCTATCTGTTTCTCAAGTCTCGTTTCAAAGAGCAGGATGCAGAAGGCCGAAGTACGCATGTCAGGCTGGTCGTATCAAAGAAACCAGTCAGTCTGACATGCGCACCTCCTTTACTGCAGAGGGGCAGCCAGAACCGCAGTTACTCCATGTCAATCGTGTGCCACGACCCCCAAGCAGAGGCCCGTCAGCTTTATCAGAACAGAATGAAAGAAACTGGATGAATAAAAGTAAAATTAAACTAAACATGTTCTATTTCAAGCACTGTACAGTGGGCAACCCTCGTTACGCTCCTATAGACGAGCCGCCCCTGTTACATCTTTTATGCCAGGAGTCATTCATTGTCTTGGACTTAGTCCAATAAGAGCTTGCTTTGGAAATGTTGTCACTACTATTTTCAGAAATGAATCCCTCCCTCGAGCATTACCGATGCCTCTTGGTACCCCTAGGTTTCCCTCGGGTAGACCGAAAGTAATAATTGTTTAGTTTGTGTCCGCTCTGCTTTGAGACAGCTTGTCCAGAACATGTCCGAGATTATGAACCATTCTTGTTCTTCTATCTTTAGCTGTGTCCGAGATACTCTGCTCTTTACAGCTGTGCCCGCGTTAGTGCCAGGGAGCCTCGCTGATGTCTGTTATGATGGGACTTGCCGGTGTCTTTCTCAACAGCAGGTCTGGGCCTCTTGTTTCCTTGCCTCCTTCTTATTTACAGAGGAAGACAGCCCGGACTGGGTCTTGCATTGCAGGGGGAGGCTGCTTGTGCCGCACTAAACCTGCTTCTGGAATTTCTGACGTGTAGACATTGTTTGTTGCATGTATGTATCAGACTGGCTCTCACAGTTACACTTGCTAATATGCTCTGTAGATGGGGAAAGTACCTCATAAATGTTGAGTATTATTTCCAGGAAATGGCATGCAGTTGCGGAATCATAAGCTAGACATCCATGGTTACAAACACAGAAACGTGGAGCGGGGTAGGGTTGCATGCTTTAGGCCATGTCACTAAAATAGCTGGTGCTGGAGAGCAATTTCGAGAATGTTATAAAAAGCTTGCCACTGGCTGGACAGTGATTGCTGTCACTCTGCAGCAGACAAAGGCCGACTTCATGTGAGGCCTGTGGGGACAGGGTGGTTATTCCTGCGGCGGATTCACTGCCAGCAGCTCTGATAGCTCTGCATGTTCGTACACGAGACCATCCTAAATAAACCCTAGAACTGTGAATGCTTCTAACTTTTGAATTGATCAAGCAGCCTGTTGTCAGTTTTTATCTGTTACATATGTTGGCACGGTTGAGAATGTGCCAATAGCATTATTATAATTATAATATCTGGCATGGTAACGTTTACGTGGTAACCGCGAGCATTTACTCTGAGTCCAGTGACCACAAAATTGCTTATCTGAAATCTGAGTTACTGTTGCCTTTTTTCTGTCTGTTGCTAGCTCTGGGGTCCATGTAGGAGTGAATTAAGGGAAGTTTCCAGTTAATCTATATGGTTCCAGGGTTTCTCATGAAGCTAAGAGCTTTCCCTTACACATTGGACTAGCCAGCACCCTTTTATATTTTGTACATCTTTATATATGTATGATTATAGCTTAACCATGGTCTGTCAAAAGCAGCAGGATTAATAAATGCATATTCTTTATGGGTAACCAATATCAAAATTGTATTTGTTCCTAAATTGATATAGCCTTTAGTAGGTTGGGTTGTCGAGCACTATTCATGTTTGAATTATTTTAACTGGGTCTTGGCTTTTGAGTGTCCCAGTACCAGCTGGTGCCAGAAGTCTTGCATACAGTATGTTTGCCTATCTTTATTTTATTTTCTAGTTCAGGTTGGCATATTTCTAAATCGCTTCCTATCCATTTTCCCCTGCCTGCATAGAACTTGGACAAGGGGAAGCTACTCCACTAAGGAGGAGCGTCGCCCTGCTAGTTTTCCCAAAAGGAAAAATAAAATTATAATAATATAGGCGGGCTGTGTGCACACAAAGTGCGCATGTCTGTTTGCCCGGCTGTGTTGGGTTGGCCAAAAAGACAGGCGCACTTTCATCTTCGCTATCTGGCTGCATAGCACAGCCGAGTGGAGAACATGCCCAGGCTCTCATTCCCAGTCTGAGCGGCGAAGCAGGCCGCTCAGACCAATCACGACGCTGCTGTCAGCAGTGTTGTGATTGGCTGGGAGCCTGTGCAGCCAGGAAGAGGACGGAGGAGAGACGAACACGTCTTCCCTCGAAGGTAAGTGTTTTTGGGATTGTTCTTAAATCCGCCACTGACTAGGGTCACCGAAAAACTGTATGAATTTCTTTTTCTGCACGGACCATGGCGCTATTCCTCTGTTGACATAGAACCATGAAGCAAAAAGCATTGACAAAGCCAATAATTCTCATCTTGGGTATCTACTCGCTTTACCAATGGCGTTAAGCAAGGCGGTGCAGCCTGGCTAAAGAGGAAACCAAAAAAAGGTGCTTTGACGTGGGTGCTGCGGCCATGTTATTTTGTAGGCGCGTGCACTATTCATGCATGTGCCTTAAAAATGCTTATCCAAGTTGGATTGGTGGGTAAAAAGGGAGGGCAAAAGTTTTTTGTTTTTTTTTTTTAAGTGGGTGGGGAAACAACAAGGAGAGAAGGGGTGGAAACAACATGAAGGGCATGAGTAGACAGAAGTATCACAAAGGGCAAAGTCAGAAGCAACACAAAGGGATGAGTGAGAAGGACATAATACTGACAAGCGTGAGAACAGAAGCGCAGTGGTGAAAGAAACCGCAACGTGGAATGGAGAGGAGCACACACACGAGAAAGTAATGCAGGGGAAGAAGCCCAGAAGGGCAACCACAACTCGGAGGGAGCTTGGGCACAAACGCAAGAGCAACATGGAGCACAGCAGAGGGGCAAAGAAAAATATACAAAGTGAGACAGCTGGAAAATACATGCATTCTCATTAAGTGCATAAAAATGAAAAAGGGTTGCCTTGAAGTAGTTGAAGTAAACAAGTAATGGAGCCTTGTTTCAGGGGAGGGACAAACACAAAAATAGGAAGGACTGCTCACACACCAGACTTTGAAGGAGGATTTACCACATTTTTGGGTTGCTTTATTGAGAGCATGCCAGTTAATGCAATGAACCCTACGTTTATGTATTCCCACTGCACAGCAATTAAAATGTACAAGGCAGTTAAATATGAAGTTTATGTAAATATGGATCTGCCCAGTGAGCACTCGCGCTAGGGTTCACACCAGCATCATAGGATAGTTCCTTCTCAATGTCCACATATTGAGCCGCATACGATAGTGTGACAGGTTAATAGATAGTTATAGATGACATGTAAATAAATATTTCTTATTCTTTGATATGACTTAGCTTTATTTACTAGATACCTAGATGCATAGTTTTAGTCGAACCTCTTACTAAAGAAATGCAAAGGTAATGCAAAACTATACAATAAAACAGTCAATCAGAGAGTTGAAAACGGTTGTTAAAAATGAAGTGTTTGTACAGGAATTGAGAGCCATTTTGGGTGAAAGGATGGTGGTGGTGAGGGTGGTTGATGGCAGTGATCTTGAGGTGATGATCTGGAGGTGGTGAGGTGGAGTGTTGTATGGTGGTGAGGAGAGTGGTGGTGGGTGTGGTTTAGGTTGTGGTTAGGTTAGGGTAGGGTGGTGGTGTTTAGTGTATGTTAGTGGTGGTGGGCAGGATGGCTCGGTAATGGTGGTAGGCTGGTTAGGTTAGTGGTGGTTGTTGTGGTGTTGGTTAGGGTGGTGGTGAGGGTGACAGGGTAGGACTGGGGTAATTAGAGTAGGATGAAGGTGGTTATAGTCAACACTAGGGTAGTGTAGTGGTAAGCTGATTAGCGTGGTGGTGTTGGCAGGGTGATGGTGATAGGTAGGGTAATGGTTATGGTGGTGGGAGTATTTAGGATGTTGTTTGTGGTTAGGGTAGGGTGATGGTTGTTAAAGTGCTGTTGGTGGTTGTATGTGGTAGGGTGGTGTTGGCAGGGCAGTAGTGGTAGTAGTTTGTTGGCAGTGTGGTAGTAGGGTGATGTTGGCAGTGTGGTAGTAGGGTGATGTTGGTAGTGTGGTTGCAGTAGGGTGATGTTGGTAGTGTGGTTGCAGTAGGGTGGTGTTAGAAATAAGTGATATTTAAGGTCGGTGTGCCTGCATGTTTCTGAGTGGGTGTATATGAGAGTTTGTTTAGATTTTTATGACCCCTTTCCCCCAATTTACCCAAACAAGAATAATTCCAGCAATATTTTTTTCCAACAGCCTACATGAAATATCATTTTAAACAGGCAATAGGACATTTTGGAAAAACGCAGCCAAGGAGATGAGATAATTCACAGATGACATAATTCCCTTGTAAAATCTGAATGATGAGACTCTAAGCACTGCTCCTCCTCCTAAAGACGTTGTGCCACCGGAAACAGTCACTGCTCTTTATCCTCCTCAGTGGCGCCATGGAGCATTTATCTCTCACCACATTTGCATCACCAGGCCAAATTCCAGCATGCATCAGCCTGCTTTCACCGGTCATCAGCAGTGCATTGTATTGTGGGCAGGGGGGGAGGTTCGGGGTGGGGTTTTTCGGGGTGTTACACCCCCTAAAAAATGTATTTCCTGATAAATGGTTGGGTACAAGTGCTTTCAGTTGGGTATAGTAAGGTGTCTGTTGGATTTCACCAGGAACTTTTACACACAGACAAAAACGCATGAGCACACTCTTTCCCTCTCTCTGTAAAGACTTCAAAAATGTTGGTTATTTCACAAACTAATGTGTTTTCACTCACTTTAATACCCCTACCAGTCGGCATTTCTCTCCCTTTCCACTGCATCTTAAGCCCCGCTCATGTATTTTAACATGGTGTCAGCGTGATTGTTGGGAAATCTGAAGCTGACACCCAGTGGCGTAACAAAACTCGAGGCCCCAACACCCTCCCCCCGTACATCCACACTCACTTAGGAGGTCTCAGGCTAGTGTGCTATGCTGAGGGAGCACCCTGAAGCTCAGCTGCCTTCCCCAACGCGGGGGTTGCAAGGGCCTTTGTTATGCCACTGCACACTCTTTCCACCCCTCCCGCCCCCAAAAATCTAACTGAGCAAGCAACGTGCCTGACTGTGGGATTTGAAGTCTTACTTGTACCCTTTCAATCACCGACTTCACATTTGCAGAGACAAAGTGATGGTTATTAAAAAGACAGTCCTGTCACTGTGGTCCACACATTTTTATCACCACTTGGCAGCTATAGGCAGGGTACATGAAAGTTGTAGGGGATGTTAAATTGTACCTATGAGTTAGTAGGTGGTGAGCCAGTGGGCTGCTTTGAGGTTGTCTCGGGTGCCTCGAGGGCACACATTCACTGTAAATGTACCTCTTATGCCTGACCCTAACAATAACAGTTACATTATGTGTAAGCGTGGCTTCCACAAACCTCACATGATATGCTTGTTTTATGGAACTGTACGACTTTTTTCCCACTCCCCTTTTTGTACAACGCAGAGAGGGATGGGAAGTTGGAAGGGGACAGGCAACAACACAGAGTGAGACAAGAGGAAGGAGATGGCCTGCAAACATAAGCACTCTTATGGAGTGCTTCAACTAACATTGCAATAAAAAGAAAAGCAACGAGAGTTTACTAGGTGCCCCAAGGAAGCAGTACTTGACCCATGCTCCAGTAAAGGAACAAGCACACAAAGTGGAAGTGAAGCTAGCATGCGCTTGCCAAAGAGAAGCAAGGAAAATAATGACTATGGAGCCCGCCCACTGCTTACCACTGGTTGGTTTCAAGCCCCATGTAAGTAAACAAAATGTGCTGACTCGGGAAACACCTCAGTGAAGCTAAATATTGTCCTTTTGCAGTTTGGTGTATTTTTGACTTGGATTTCTAAACAACTATTTTGTTGATTTTCAAAGGAACAAATACAGCAACACATTCTCCGGCAAGATCAGCCTGTTCAGAAACCATCAAAATATACGATTCTGGAATATAGTCTCTCAACACCACCACCACCCTACCTACCTACCTACCTACCCACCCACCCACTCACCCACCCACCCTTCTGGTCTTCCCCTTTTCTACCTCACCCAGCAATGAAACAGGGTCTTATGAAGTAACAGGTCCTTCAGGATCACCAGTATTCAATGTGTGTTACATTAGTGCACCTTTAGTCAAATAGTCTTAGAGCCTCGAGTCTTAGAAGGAATATTACTTCCAGTTTGATCATATATTTGTCTTGTTACTCCCATGTTTTCCTACACCTCCTCTTCTTTTTACCTGGCTCCGAAATCCTTGCTCTTCGGCACTCTCACAGGTGCATCACTTATGTACGTTTACACCATGCCTTTTTGTGTTGGGCGCACACACAACCAATCCAGTTATTCTTATTGTGTTGCTCCCAGGTACCCCTAATGCACGTCTTCGGTTCCTGTTGCTTTCAAGTATTGTTAAATCATTGTTCCCTAAATATATGACCCCAAGGAGAACTTGTTAAAATGGGAACTAAAGCTTTGGCTTCGTGGTCTGCTCCAATGCTCTTTGGCTGGTCAGCCTTCTGAACTCAGTGTCTCATAGGCTAAGAGCTGCCAGGCCTAGCAAATCAGCCCGCTTCAATGCTTACTCCATCCACACCTACCGTGTGCAGTTTCCAGCTTTGCCACCGTTTCCTCTGAACGGCGTTCCTTTTGGTTTGTCCCTAACAAAATTCGAATGCTTCCTCGTGTCACTTGGCTGTGGTTTGGGATGTCGCTAAATATGTTCAGTCCGATCTGTGAATGATGGGGCCGGTTATCCCAGGACTACTCTACGACCTCGTGTGTGTATCCTCTTGTAGTGTTTGATTGTGCTTATCAGCTCTCCTCTTAATATGCATGACACCTGCCAATTTCTTGGACAATGCTGTTTTTAGGTTTGAGCACAAAGCGCTCTCTGTGGGCTTTTAACTACGCCCATCAGTTTGGTTGGTTCGTGGGCTTGCCTTTTAAAATTTGCTTCATTTCATTAGTGAAAGGCAAGCAGGCGTACGTCATGCATTTTCAGGTGTTTAAACCTCCTCAAGCGCACCGGCCAACTACTGAAAACATACGACGCTCTATGTTTTCCGTATGGTTTCTGGACTACTTTTTCTCTTTATTTTGCAGGTAGCGCGATCTTGCTGGGAAGTAGTCGAGCGGTTTGCCTGACATCGATCCTGTTACATGGATAATTGCACTTTTTCCGGTTACATGGCTAATTGCACTTTTGCCAGTTGCATGGATAATTGCACTTTTGCCAATACTTTTCACCGCGACCGAACTTCTGTTTACTTTTGTGTGTCTCCGTCTCACTTCATGGTGGCCGTGGGCTCGCTTATGTGAAACTGATTTACTTTTCAGTTTATGTGGCAATAAAATGTCCGGTTAGGAGTTTGAAACGCGAATAACTCAAACTCGAGCAAACGTGAGACCCGTTGAACTGCAAATGCTTGTTTGTCCCTCGGATCATGAACATAGCAATCCGTCTTTTTGAAGCGGATTCTTCGATCACCTGACTTCATGAGCTGCAAGTGTTCTGGAGGTTATGGAGAAATCCGTTTTTATGAGCATGAGGTTTGTGAGTCTCACAGTATAACCTGAATGTGGTTTGATGCAGCTAGGGAGAGGTAGCAAGGATATGTAGTTACTATGGTACAGGAAGGTAGGAGCCTTTTACTATAAGATGTATTTACTGATATTTCAAAGAAAGTTTCAGAACTTCTGCAACTCCTTAAAAATGTCAAATGCCCAATAAAAGAGTTCAAGTTGCAATTTGTGTTAACGCACAACGTGTACAAGCTGATACTGGAGCGGCTGCCGTCGGATTCATATTTTTATTATTTATCTTTTTACTTGTATTATTTGCATGTGAAAGTTCTATAGGGAATTTATTTTTTATGTTAGCTTTTTTTTTATTTGTGTCTTTGTGCATTCCTTTAATATTAAGCGTGTTATGCATATTCTTAACAAGCAATGTAAGGCCTAAAGTGATATGAAACACTGGTGGTTTGGGGTGGCTTCATTCCCAAGGGAGGGTGTATGAAATGGGGGACAAGGCTGGGAAGCTACTTCACGGGCTACTTCATGGGCTTGCAAGTCCCCAAAGGGGATTCACACCTCTGGGGGTGAGGAGCTCCAATCCACGATACCCATTGCCACAGCATTTGCCACCCACTTTGGCAACCTCTGTGCTTCCTGTGTGCCCTCACCCGACCACCACCCACCCCCCAAAAACGGACCACCCCATAGTGGTGGACCTCCAGGTGAGGGCCCTTAGTGGGGGGGAGACTGCTGAACTTGACTTTACTATCACGATTGAGGAGGTGCAGCTGGCCATTGCCTTGAAGACCACTAGCAGAACACCAGGTTCTCCCCCTGGAGTTCTCTGTGCTTTCCCTGCATTTGCTGGCTGTATTTGAAGATGCTATGGTACTTGGCCCATTGGCCTGACTTGCTAGAGGTCCTTCGTAGAATGCATTTGGACCCTTGGTTCATCGGTTGGATAGCCACCCTTTAGAAAGGCTTATGAGCACAAGTTAGAGTCAATGGAATCCTCTCCCTTCCCTTTGTAATAGAATGGGGCACTCAACAGGGGTACCCACTTTCACCAGTGCTCTTTGCTGTCATGGTGGAGCCTTTGGCAAAGTTTATCAGGTTGGCAGGGTGGACTAGAGACATGGTCTCCCTCTATGAGGATGACATGCTTCTTTATGTCCGGTGCCCCAAGCCTATGGTCCCTCTTCTGATGGGAATCCTTTGACTTTTTGGTGGTGCTGGTGAAAGGAGAGATACAAGAGTAGTCAATCGGCACCAAACTCCTGTTGGTAGGAGACTGTTTCAGCTACCTAGGTATGACTGTGGCCTTGACTCAGATACTGGGATCTGATTGTGGCCCACTGCTAAGTGAGATGACACGAGACTTTGAGACATGGGCACCAATGCCTCTGACTACGGCAGGCCCAAGGAGCGCTATTTAAGATAGTCACACTCACACAATTCTTATGTTTTTCAGCACTACCCATACACTGTCCCACCTTCATTTTTTTTAATCCTCTATGCCCAAATTAGGGCCTTCCTGTAGGCCAACAAAACCCTGCAAGTGGCATTTGCCAAATGTCAGATATCCCAGTATGTGGTAGTGCTGGGGTGGGTAGACATTAAACTCTACTACTGGACATCTCACCTAGTACCAGTAGATAACTGGCTTCATGGAGATATAAACATGAATTCATTGGTCCATAAGGAGTTCTTAACTTACTAAATGGCAATTCCTCCCCCACCCAACCCCTCCACACTCCACCCTGCTACTCTCCTCTCCCTCCATTATTGTCATGCAGCACTGAAGCACATGCACTGGCATGGAAAGTTACCAGCAGCAATCCTGCTGTGGCAGGGCACCTGGTTTTCTGAACCAGCAAAGCTGTCTAGTTTTGCCAAACGGGACCTAATAAGACTTTCTAAACTGGGGGAATGGGTGTAAGGGGGGCTCCATCAGGTTCTTTCCAAGACCTGGCCGCAACTTTCACCACCCCTTGTTACTATTCTGTCATTATTTACACGTTAGGTACTCTCGAAGTATCTTGGGACAAGCTTACATCCCTCCCAGAATATAATTCTTTAGAGTGTTCTCTCTTCCTTGCCACGCTTGGGAAATGGGGCTTCTCCAGACTATACAAAACATCCATAAATAACTCTCCTGACCCCTGCTCACACTCAGAGCACAGTGAGAAGGGGATTAGGGAGCTTCGAAGATGAGGAGTGGGTTGAGACTAAGATGGCGCCTCGCCGGCTTGAAATACTGATGGGTTTTCATCTAAAACAACTTAAATTCCTTCATAAATTCTTCTATACCCTGCATTGTCTCTGTCAGAGGAGAAGAGTAGCCAGCCCCACCTGCCTCAGGTGCTCTTCCTCTCCGATATCTTGTTCCATACTGTTCGGGAGTGTCCAGTGATTGTTCCGTATTGTGTGACGTGCGAGGCAGACCTTTAGACTTGGACCCTAAGATAGCCCTACTGTGTGTGATGGACTCTTTGGAGGTGGGGGGGGGGGGGGGGGGGTGTTGGAGTGCACATACACTTGTGGCCATGTGATGCCTTATTGCCAAAAGTGACATAGCCCACCATTGGCAAACCACTCGTGCCCTCTCAATCTCAGCGTTGACCAACAGGATGAATCATTGTGCAGCTTTTGAAGAACAAACTGGTCTTTAAAGTCCAGGTGATACACAAGAAATATTTCAGAATACGGTCTCCACCGGTCCCAGGCGGCGACAGCTCTGGGACAAGCTGCTAGCTCCTGACTCTGAATAAGTTCAAATGTGGATGGCAGTGTTGGGTGATTCGAAGGAGTGGATATGTGTACTGTACTGCTGGTTTAGTGAATACTCCCACGAGTCAAGGCACTAGTTGTGTGTGTAAATGTGCATTTCTTTATTCAGAATATCAATAGTTATAAAAAAGTGATTTGAAAAACCTAAAATATGAATGAGGTTTTGCTTGTGTAGAAAGACTGTCAGTATGAAAGGATATCCTTATGTCTATGAAGTTGTCAGGGAGACTGATAAGCAATACATTCCACAATCTATGTGGGATAAGATGAGGGCCTGGATTGTGGGCCGAAAAGTGGTAAGATGCAAGAATAGTTTTATTCTGAGAAGGTGCCTTAATTGGAAACAAGGTATGTGGTTAGTCTTTGGCCATGAACATTCTAAAGATCTGAATGGAGCTTGTGTTGAAGCCCATTGATTGGTTCCAAGAGGCGATGAAGGAAGAGTAACCCTCATGTTTCATATTTGACAATCATAGTTTGATCTGAGGTTGAAAGAAGCTGCCATTTAGAAGAATGACTCGATCTTAGGTTGAGTTTTCAAATATAGGGTAGAGATCCATGGATGGATAGTGTAACATAAAGATCTCAGGCAGAAGTGAAGCATCCAACCCACCTGTTTTTTCAATACTCACTCCAGGCCTCCTCAATCTAGTGAGTTCATCCATTATGAAAAGCATAGTCTCTGAACTCTTGAAATGCACCGTCATAAAAAGCCTTCCACAACCAAAATGTACTGCCCAACTGCAGCTCAATGAGGAACCTTTCATATCTAAGTAAGATTGTAAAAAGTGAAGTAACCAAGCAACTTCAAGGGTATGTGACATTGTATATTTGTCTTCACAAGTTAAAAGAAAAGATTATGTTAACAGGAACAGAAACAACTTTGGGTAGCATAGGTGAGGACCAACAGTCCACCTTTGATGAAGACAACAATAAAGCAATGCTAAAGGAACTGTTTAGAATTTCGGGACCAGCCCAAGGGTGTGCCCAGTGTTTTGTATTACACCTCAGTCAGTAAATCAGGTTAAACCTGCTGAATTCACCAAACATTATGTTCCTATAATTGATCCTATAAAAGCTTGGTTTTTCCTAAGTAGTAAGCAGTTAAATGGATTTGATCTATCCAATCGATGTACGTGGAAGAAGAAGGTATATAACTATTAGTACAACTATTCCATAGCCAGACACAAACACACAGACTACACAGAACAAATGCATGCAAAGGAAACGTCCACAAGTTATTGGCTGAGAACACACACGTTTTGTTTGGTGAAAGTTATGCTGCAAGTTTATTTGGTACAGTAATGGTTTATCTTATGGGCAGTCCAAGAGCATCAAGTAATGTGACCTAAGCTGACTGCCAGCCTGATTAGTCCATGAGGAACAGGTATACATATCATCTGGTGCTGAACCTTTGGGGCTTACCCCACAACTGAACTTAATAGCCTGGAAAATAACTCACGTGCAGAGTGGTGCCTGTCAAGACCCCAGTTGCCCAGGCTTAAAATTGCCTATGAGAATAACAGGGTACCATCACTTGTATCCTCTGGTCCTTCCTTAAGAACGCCTGGGGTATTGGCATTAAGCCCCTATAGGCTGTTTCATGTGGTTGCTTTTCACACTAAAGTCCTTTGGATCTCCCATAACTCTGCCTGTAACGCAGAACAAGAGATAATCCCATCACAACACATGCATTACACCAGTAATCAGAAACAAGTCAATAAGGGAAAGAGGTAGTGTGGGAAGTGCTATGCGGTCTCGTCCAAAGAAGACTACTCCTGGAGCCTTAGGGTATATGAGGAAGATCATGTCCCAGAAGTTCCTTAGCTGAAGGGGTTTGACCTTCCTCAAGTGCCAGCACCCCTTCCCCCCACCCCAAGCCCTAACCTGTCCTGAGGGTATACAGCCTTGCAGGGAATGCTACACTAAGATACTGCCTTCCAAATTGTCATCCTGTGTGTGACACATGTAGCAAAATTCTACATAAATCCAAGTGCTCCAGATCAGTCACCACCCCCAGAAAATCGGAGGCCACCTAGATTTATGATGTGCCACGCTCTCCAGGGTTTCTGAGTACAGGATACACTTCCTGGTTAAAATCACTTAACTACCACAACGGTAGTATTTCTGACCCGGTCCTAATTCTTGTTTTGAATAATATCGCCATTCCTAAGACTGAGAAAAAATCTAACTCAGCCCCTTCCTTAGTCTGAAAAGATTATATGCTGTAGCCCTTTAGGTTCTTTGAATAAGCCCCTGACACTTCCATGTATATGCCTCCTCTGTGTACACCACCTCGAGCTCTCCAAAGAAACTGGAAACATTGCTCAAATTCAACCTCCTAACCAAAAACAGCAGAGGTTAAAATTGACTCTAGAACCACACAGCAGCAAGTTTATTGTCCGTGACAGATCTCCGTCAAAGTTAAAAAAAAAAGGGTGTGTGGTCGCGGGTAGGTCACGAAGCAGGGACCTCATCACAAATTGCGATGACAATCTCTCGGCTTGCACTTTTCCGATGATGCCCTTCCCTTAATATAGGGGGGGGCTATACCTATTTAGGTCTCTTTTGCATAGGTTTTGATGTAAGTTACACTTTTTCCTATTCTTCACACTTATTTGGGTACTTCAGAGTAGCTTAGGAGTTTTTTGTGGTCCTTATGAAACGCCACCTGATTGGTAGGGACAACTAAGACGTGAAACCTTTTGACCTGCATTTAGGGCAAGAGCTAGAGTCCCTTTGCCCTCCTTTTTGTTTGGTAGAGTAGGGGAACGTTATTTCCTTTCTACTCCCCTTTGTTTTGTGTGAGGGTTCTAGCTTCTAAGCATAGAAGTGCCTTTTTGACCCCTGGCCATTCATGTGGAACAATGTACTTTTCTGATTTGTACTGATTTTAGGGAGGCTGTACACTGGACCCGTTAAGAAGCTCCCTGTCCCTTTTATCTTTTAATAGTGTTTTCCAGCACCTCTTACAGCAGTGCAGAAGACATTGATGTTTAATGATCAAGATTTCGACCCACTCCTACAAGGCCCTGCACAACGAAGGACCAGCATACATCAAGAAATGCCTGACCTTCCACCAGCCGACCAGACACCTACGAACAGCTTCCCTCTCCCTCGCAGACACCCAACAGATCCGTCGAGCCAGCAGCAGAGAACGCTCCTTCTTGCCCCTGGCAGCCAAGGCCTGGAACAACCACCCCCTGCACCTCAGGACCGTATCGTCACTCCAGAGATTCGGAAGGGAACTAAAGACCTGGATGTTCGAATGATCCTTCCTCCATGCAGAAGCATACAAGTCCAGCGCTTCAAGATTCATGTGTGATTTACTGCGCTCTATTAATGTTTCATTGATTGATTGATGCGGCCTTCACAAACTCACTACTGCTCCAAGTGAATATATTTCTAGCCACTATTCAAGCCACTCTCGTCCTCACAGCTTCAAATATATTCTTTTCACAACGTTTCTATGACAGTTATCGCGACACCCTTTTTGATTGCATCAAAAGTAGACAGATCACTCCTCTCCACCATATTTTGTCTTTCAAAAGTGAGAGCCTACAGTGAATCGAGCACAACACACAGTGGCCTCGAACAGTGGACGTGGAGCAAAATGAATCTCTGCAGGGCCCCAACATAACCTCACTTTGCACTACTGAAACCTACAGCACGTTAGCCCCCTCTCTGCCAATGCCCGCTCTCCCCCTCATCTCCCCTGTCTCAGTCCTAAGTCCAAGATAGCCCTTCCAAGTGCCAGTGAATCCCCAGAGACCTGTTGGCTATTCTCAGCACGGCTGTTGCCTCTGCAGTGTTGTCTTTAGCCTTAGAGTTCCAGTGCCATCACATCATGCACCCTCACTTTAGATAGCCACTGAAAATCCACATTGTCAACACAGCGTCACCACTCTTACTGCCAAACACTATATTGGTAAGATGTGAATTGCTTTGTATCAGATGTATTCAATTCTGAAGGAAATTGGAGTTTGGAGGAATGCCACTAACGTAAGTAGCTCATTGAGGGGTAAAGAAAAATAACTATTTTCTTCTCCACATCCTACATCTCCGTTAACCACCAACAATAGGCATACTAGGATGATACATTGATGACATCATCTGGGGTTTTAAAATGTATTGTGACATCATTCACCAGATAGCCCTTTTAAAACCAATACTAACAGTCTGCCCTGCCATCCTGGCCAAACTGTTGTACCTAAAATGTGTGTCAGATTAAGGGCAATGTGCAACGTTTGCATTCAGAGGACAGTTCAGTATTGATCTTAGGATCCTAGTGGGTTGCTGCAGCAGCCAGTGAGCTAACAGTCTTTTCACTGTACAGCTAGTCAAAATACTCCAGCAAAGAAGGCACTGAGTGCACATTTTGATGTACTGACCCGGGGCGAGAGGAGCAGCAGCTAGGAAATCTGACCACATGTCTTTATGGTTGAAGAATAGTGTAAGCACATAATGTGTAGGAAGTAGCCTGCATACTGCTTGCTTTGAACAAATCTTAAGCATTTTAAAGATGCCGAACTGTGATAATTGTTCCAAATATTTAGGAAAGGTTTTTGCATAACTACACTACGGGGGATTAACGCGCATTTTCAGAGGCAATTATATGTGAAGATAGTGTTTACCGAAGGACAAATTAAACTACAACATCCCCCACCAAAGCTTGTACTACAAAGAGCCTTGTCTCCTATTATATAAACCTGTTTGGAATGCAAATTTATAAATGTTTTGCTCTTTAGATGAAAGAGAGCATTGCAAATGTAAATTCTGAATTCAAAAGATTCCACATGATGTCTAAATATTCCAATTGGTGTGTTTAGAGAATTTTGAAAAACCTGCTCTTGAAAAAGAAAGCAGATCCTGATTAAGATAATGGCGGATGGGTTACTCTGTCACAATGGTGATGAATAGCCCGTCTCCTGAAATCTGAATCCCATAGGAAATAATGGGATTTAGATTTCGGCAGACAGGATATCCATCACCGTTGTGACGGAGTAACCCATCCGCCAATATCTAAATCAGGCCCTTAACGAACAAAGGAAATGCACTTGTTTTACTGCATCCCTAATCCTACAAGCCCTTTTCTCCTGGTATGATGAACCAGGAAGGGTCTCACACATTGTAGGCAGGATAGACGGGATAATATCCTTAACTTATCTTACTGTACAAGAAGGGGAGAAGGAAGAGGCTTACCACAAAGTTTCATCACAATTTTAGATTTTGTGTATTGTTTGTACCTTACCTTATTTTTTATTTTAGTGTTAATATCTCCAGCCTTATGCCAAGTCCTGCTCATGGCCATATATACTTCCTAACTTATCCAGAATCTTCTCTGGATCACATCTGCCTGGACTGATGGTCATTGCAAGCTGGTGGAGAGGGCCGGGGTCTGCAGGCAGGGTGTCTGGCAATACCCTCCCTTTATAGCACCACAGGTGAGCAAGTAACCCTTCCAACCAGCAAGACTGCTTGCTCCTCTTACCCCCACAAAGCCCCCTTCGCCCCCTGACACTCTGAACCTGCACTGGCTTTTCAGCAACGATGGTCACCACCTGCTCAGGGCAGGTGGTAAATATCAATCCAATAGCCCCTGGAATCTTGGAAAACATGTAATCTTAATCTGCTATTCTGGGTCCACATAGTTATTCTCTGATCCAGGCACTAAAGCTCATAATTGCCGAATTTAGATGCAGCGATAAACCCATCTTTCGGTACCATAAATGAGGGCCTAAAAAGGAAAAGCCAGCTAACACCACAATGTTTCTTCTAATTTAAGCTACCAAAACCGGACCCTAAAGAGACATGCTAGGAACTTTCCTGTACAAATCCAATTCGTAATTTGCTGGGTTACCAGCCACACCAAAGTAAGAGAGGGTGAGTTCATAGGCTGCAGCAATAATTTGTACGTCGTGGGTTCAATTCCCTTTGAAGTTTGATATTCTGAGAACTGGAATATGATGCTTACCTCGGTGAACGTCTACTTTGGCGCCTTGCTGTGATGATCACATTCTCAGGTGGGTTGGCTTTCTTCCAGGCGTTTCTGTGTCTTCTGGATTTAAGCATGCGTGAGCTCTTCAGATGTCTTCCTCGTCCATGCATTAATTCTTCGATTGTGTCAGCCTGTGATTGATGCCTCTCTTAACACCACAAACGTGCCTACAACAGCAAGGGCTAATGGAAAACATGAAGAACAGCAATCCTACCTTTATATACCTGTTTGTGCCTTAGTTTACTTCTATCAGATTAGAAATATGTGGCTGACCCCTACCGATTTACGTGTGTAACATGCACCCTTGACTTCTGAGTCTCGTGTGCATGCACCGGATGACACAAGTCATCCAAGTATAGAGAACTTGGATAATCAACCCTTAGTGTGTTCTCTTTCTTCACTAGATTTTACGCCTGTAGATCAACAACTTTATTAGGTAAATAACAGACAAGTGAATTTATTTACCATATTCCATGTCTTATTCGTATTTCAATTAATAAACAATTTACATCGGTGCCTTAAAACAACCCATTGGGTGGTTCTGCCCAGGAACACACGGTTCAAAAGCATTATAGTAGCTATCTTGCCACTCTCCTGGGGTTCGGATAAGTATTTTGTGCGTTTCACAATTACATTCGATGTCTTAAAGGTTTAATTTCTAACAGAAGCTTTTGAGTTGGTTAAAATATTAGCCCATAATGCTTTACGAAGGCATTTGCTCTCTTTTTTAGTGATATGATATAGTTTGTCAGAAGGTAAATGCATTTAAATGCAACATTGGAAAAACAATTGATTACCAGGGCTTAGCATGCACAAAGGATGGGATTCATGAAGTACTGCTTAACCCGTCAATTAAACAATTACTAAAGCCAATAGATTGGGACAGAAGAGGCACATGACATACTTATGCAGACAAAATGTGGAGGTTCCAGCCTAAAATTGGCTCTTGTTTGGTCCATCCTGTTGGTGGGCATCAGCATGGTTGATAGGCACATCATGCCTACGCCTCACCCTGGCTTACAAATGTTGGCATCTCTGATGAAGGATCAGAGCAGTCCCCAAACCACAATGTAGTAGGCACTGATTTCAATTTGCTTTCAAATGTAGTCACAGTAAATTGTTTGAGCAAAGGAGACATATGCAACTCTTATGATGCACAACATCATTTATATCGAGACCACATTCTCCAGTGATACCTTCTGTAGGGACAAACATTGTGTTGGTGACTGTTTACTTACTTCCATTACCACCATATGGAAACTGAGCTACAAACGAAGACTTGTATGTGTGTTTCCTTCAAGTCGTGCTTCTCATCCTGCCATTTTCCCTACACTTCTACCACCATACTTTAATATATTCCAAGAATATTGATCATATTGGGGTTGCTGTGTGGCAACTGTTGTGATGTTGTGCCCATGTGTGCCAAACAGTGAGGCTTGGTGCTCTTATGAAACACTCCCAGAAATTGTTTGTCTCTTCTGTAACAAGCCTAGTCTCAAGATGATTGACTCTCTCATTTTGTTTCAGTAAATAAATCAGAGTCTTTACATGCAATATATACTGTCGCCAGTAGATAGTTAGAGTTAGGACCTAGCTTTCATAGAAAAATAGTTTTTTTGACTTGCATATGTCTTTAGCACTGTTTGACGAATCTTCCCGAATGTTTCTTTTTTTTTTTTTTTAAAGTGCACCCAAGAATCTTGTTGTATACAGAAAGTTTCTGGGCAATTCGTCAAGCGGAGCCCTAGAAATAGGTGGGGTTAAAAACAAAATGCATTTCCCATGTTAATTTTCATAGACCTTTTAAACTCCTGCAGCTGAACCGCTGGACGCAATTACACCAAATGTGGCAGAGAGGTACCTTTTTGTCCCTCTCCCCCAACCCCACAGCCTTGGAGCCCCCCAGGACTAAAAAGAATTAAAAAACAAAAATCACAGAGAAAATGGCGACTATTCGCAAATATTGCTTTTTTTTATTTTTTTCATTCAAGCGTGGTCTTCTGCGCTTGCTTTTATTTTTGCCCCTGGGTGGGCCAGGTCCCAGGGGAATATTATTTGAAGGAGTGGGGGGCAAGGGGACCCCCTCCTGGGGCTTACTCAAGCCTCAGCGACTGCACCATCCCTGGGGCTAAAAATGTAAAGTATGTGGGGGTGCGTGTCCCAGGGACCACTACCTTTCAGATGGAAAATACTTTTATAATAATAGGGGCGGTCCTTGGGGCAGACACCTCCCTAGGGCTTAAAGTTAATAGTATGATGGGGGCATGCGGCCACTCCCTCCCCCCCAACCCCCCTGGCCCTAAGGACCGCTATCTCACCAAGAGTATTAAATGAAATTAGATGGGGGTCCATTGCAGATGCCCAGTCCTGGGGACCACCACCTCCCCAGGGCAAATTTTAAACAATGAATGGTGGCTGCGCGGACCCCCTTGTGGAGCCATATATGGCCCTGGGGACTGCCACCCCCAGGGCTGGCTCCTACTACCTCCCGAGGTGCCTGGAGTTAGCTGTTTGCTTTTGCTTGGGCTAACTCCGCTTTCAGCAAGCCCTTGCTGAAAGCACAGCTTTCACCCCACCCCAGGCCAGGCCCTGCAGCCAACCCCCACAGTACATGGCCGAAGGCTGTGCGTGGTGCAAAGTTTGGTGGTTATAGTGGATTGGCTCCAACCCCCACTATGTACGACTGACGGCTGTGTGCAGCATTGGTTGAATTAATGTATATGGTACCGTATAGTAATTAAAATTAGTTATAATGACTATAACTCATGCCCTAAGGTAACTATTACTCACGCCCTCACCATGCACTGCTGATTAGCCCACAAATTACAGCACTCATGGAATCCTTGATAACCTCATTGATAATATCAATGTCATATTTGAAGTAAAAGTTTTGATGAAAAAACTACATGATGGGGGTGCAAGTTATACTTACCTTAGGGCACGAGTTAGTTACTTGAGATAACTCTAGAGCAGGTGAATTTCTATGGTTTTGTGCATAACAAATGTGTGGCTAACAATGACATCCCTGTAACCTTTGTTTTTTTAAAGTGAATTTCTATTTTGTTTTTTTTTTATTTAATTTCCTAATTGCTTATAATGACTTGTAGTTATTCTGGAAGCTTCCCTTGGAATGCATTCTACCCTATGCTTTGTGGTTTGTAATTCACATTTGCTTGCTTTATTTATTTTAGCCTGTCCAGCTTGATTCGTCCGTTCGTTTGAGCAATGTCTGTTTACTGTATCTTTCGGAGTGTTCATTTTCTGTGAACAGGCCTTTAAATCTTGTTCTTATCTTGTCATATTTGCGTTACATTTAAAGACCCATGTCAAATGCCAGGCTGTGTCTTCTGAGGGATCTTGATGTTTACTTGTTTTTCTCTGACTTAAAAGTCAGAGAATCTATGTGACAATCTTACTGTGAAATGAAAGGCTTTTTTTATAGCACAGAACAAAGATGGACTGTGCTGATATATCAGAATATATCAGAATTAGGAAAGTACAAATTGTTCTTCTTTTTGTAAGTCTGAATTGTGGTGGAAACAAATACTTGAATATGATTAAAAACATCAGTACCCTAGGTGATGACTTTTCTATACGTTATCCTTTGTGTGCAGTAAAACTGTGTCTGTCCAATTGTAATGTTCATTTCAATTGAAAATATATTGCATGTAAGAACAGTGCGCTACCACACCATGCATATTCAACAGTATGCCACTTTACAAAACTGTCTTCCACTCTGTGCCCCTCCTCTCTACGCCACACCATTCCATTTTGTGACACTGCATGACCCACCACTCCACTCTACGACATGCCACTCCTCTCTAAGTCACTCTACCCCTCTCCACTCTAAAACACCTTATCCGACTCTACCCCACTCCACCCCACACCAGTCTACCCTGCTCCACTCCAATTTACCCCACTCCTCTCCAACTTACCCCACTCCATGCAAGTCTAACCCACTCCACCCCAGTCTAACCCACTCCACCCCAATCTACCACACTCACTCTACTCAGTGTACCTCGGTCTACCCCCACTCCAGTTTACCTCACTCTACTCCAGTCTGCCTCACTCCACTCCAGTCTATCTGACTGTTTCGATCTGCCCTACCCTAATCTACGGTACTCCAATCTACCCCACCCCACTCCACTCCACTCTAACCCTTCTCACTCAGGTTTACCCCAATCTACACCACTCATGTCTACCATAGTCTACTACAGTCTATCCCAATCTGCCCTACCCTAATCGATTTCAATTCACTCCACTCTCCCACAATCTACCACACTCCAATCTACCCCAATTTAATCTCCTCAACTCTGCACTATACTCCTCTATACTGCAGTCTACTCCACGTCACTTCATTTAACCCACTCCACCCAACCTTTCCCAATCCACCCCTATTTGCCCCACTCCATTCTACCTCACTATCTACCCCACTCCACTCCAATCTATGCCACTCCAATCTACCCCAATCTAGACCACTCCAATCTAACCCATTTTACCCTAAACCACCCACTCCAATCTGCCCCACCTTACTCACTCCAGTCTACTGCCACCCCACTCCAATCAAATATACCCACTTCACTCCAATCCAATCTACCCCATACCACTTAAAAATCATCTATTGCAGTCCACTCCAATCTACCCCACTCCACTCTAATCCACCTCACTCCAATCCACTCCACTCCTATCTACCCCACTCCCCACTGTATTCCACTCCACTCCAATCTACACCACTCAAGTCTACCACACTGTACCCCAGTCCAATCTACCACATTCTTCCCCATCTCAGCCCCCAACCAAGTCCACTCCACTCTACCCCACTCCAACCCACTCCACCCCAAGTGTCCCTATTCCACTAAAATCTTCACCAATCCATTCCAGTCTACCCCTCTCCAATCCACCCACTCCACCCCACACCACTCTACCCCACTCCAATCTAGCCCAATCTACTGTACCCCAATGTACTCCACCCCAGTATACCCCAAACCACTGTACCCCACTCCACTCTAGCCCACTCCACCCCACTCTACCCTACTCTAATCCCATCTACCCAGCTCCACTGAAATCTACCACTCCATTCCAATCTACCAAAGTCCAATCCACCCAATCTACTCCACTCCACTACAATCTACCTCCCTCCACTACAATCTACCCCAGAACAGTCTACCCCACATCACTCTACACCACTCCAATCTACCCCAATCCGCTCCAGTTCTCCAAACTCCACTCTACCCCACTCAAACCTACCCCAGTCTACCCCACCCCTATCAAATATTTCCCACTCCATTCCAATCTAACATACTCCAGTCTACCAAATCTACCCAATTCCACCACAATCTACCCCACTCTGCTCCTATCTACTTTCCTCTAGTCTACCCAACACAATTCCAATCTTCCCCTCTTCACTCTACCCCATTCCACTCCAATCTACTCCAGTCCACCCTACTACACTCCACACTTCTGTGCCTCAGTCTACCCACTGCCCTCCAATCTTCCCCACTCCAATCTATCACACTCTCCTCCAATTCAATCTACCCCACTCCAATCCAATCTACTCCACTCTACCCCTAATCCAATGTACCCCACCCCAGTCTACCCCACTCAACTCCACTTCAATCTACCCCTGTTAACCCCGCTCACCCCACTCTATCCCATTCGACTCTACCCAACTCTACTCCAATCCACTCTGCCCCACACTGCTAACTTTTAGCCATGCTGAACAGCAGTCACAGTTTTGTACAACACTGCTAAAACACATTGCCAAAGGCAATAGCTCTTGCGTAGGTGAGACCTTTTGAATTTGCCAATGCTTGTTTTTAAAACAATTTACAGACTTGGGAATTTGGGTAAAAACAATTTATGGACTACAGAATTCAGATTACTCCAAGACTATTAAAATCACTGCATGCCAGACAACCTTGATACAAAAACATGAAGGAGACTCTTTAAATGCTCAAATTGAACCTTCCTAGCATACCAAGCATTTGGAATCCTAGTAAATTCTATGAAGGTGGCATATTTTACTCCAGTAAAAGCTGGTAATGTCAGTCAAGTTAAACATTTTCAGATCATTTAATTGTACTGTTTTTGTTTTGTTGTGACTTGCCATCTTTATTTAAAAAAAATACAAAAAGAACAGTAACATTACATTCAGTAGGAAAAGTGTTGTTGTTATTGTAGAAGAAATTGTTAAAGGTATAGCCTGTGAAAATTAGTGGTTTGCTGGGACAGAGGTTCTTTGATTCCATATTCCAGCAGGCGTTTGGGTTGTGTGTTGTCTTCTCTCCTTTCACATTTGTAGATGTCAGTCACCTGGCATTTGTTGCGGGCTCAAGCATGTGCTTTAGAACCTTATGTTTGGAATGTGTTTGAGGGTTCTATTGGCAGTTGAGATGTTACTCTGTGGCCTATTTCTCCTGCTTATAGTGGACTATTTCAAACCGGCACTGGCGACAAGGATTAAAATGGCTATTTATGTCTGACAACACTGCATGTGCCATTTGGCTTGCAAAGCTCTTATGTCAGCATATCAGTGACATGCACACCTATTTGGAATGTAGCCCCTCTGCAGTTTTTTTGACCTGCCCAGTTGAGTAAGTGGAAAAAAACATTATGGAAACGATACAAAAGTTTCTTGTGGAGGAAATCTTAGTGCTGAGTGTATACAGTCTTCACTTGCACTGTCGAGGTGGAGAAGGTCAAAAGGTTTTGGAGACTGTACAAGATCTCATTCCTGAAGACTTAAGGAATATTAATGAGTACAACATATACATTCTAAAACTAGGCACTATCTTCCTTGCACAAGTACTATAATGGAGAGATTACTTTGAATTAAGGGCGCAAGGAAAAAAAGAAACAGTGGGAGTCTAAATTACTAGTTTAAGGAAACTTGCATCTGCATGTAAATTTGAGGCAGTAGAGGAGGAAAGAATATGAGATCAGTGTGTACTACAATGTTGCAAAGATAAAATAAGAGCCCTTGCTTAAGCTCTTGAGGAGGTTATTAATATTGCAAAAAAGGTAGAACATGTTGAAGTGTGTTAAGAATTTGAGTTCTTCAAAAACTTTAGATTTCAAAAAAGCTAATTTGGAAAACAGTGTGAGTGTGGTGGAGAGGAAAAATGTGGGGGTCAGTGATAGTAAAAAAAAAAAAACAATCTTGAGGGGATGTTTCAGATGTGGCAGATTAGGTAAAGTGAATGGCAGTTAGTGTCCAACATTACATAAAATTTGGAATGTTTGTAGAAAGAAAGGCTGTTTTGGGTTTTGGTAAATGTTGTAATAGTCACAACACAAAAAAGGTATATCCAAAGAGTGAAGGAAGTTACACAAGAAATTATCTTCCAAATTGATGAAATAAGTGAAAATTCAAATAGTCACCCATGTGAATTTGTGAGATTTAATCAAACATATGTGATGGCATTTGACTCCTGTTTTCATGTTACTATAATTTCTAAAACGACATATGAAGAACATTTTGAGAAAGATGTTTTCTTGGCTTAATTGGATGTATGTCCAGGATATGGAGGTTTTCCAATTTGAATGTTGCGATATTTTGCTGCACAGTTAGTGTTAGGAACACATTGTATAGTTTGGGAAAGTATATGTATCCTTCAAAAGTGATGATCTCATAGGTTGGCCGCATCAACAGTGTTAAACTTAATGCCAATTCGATATTTCAAATTCTTTCTATTGCAGATCATTCAGCAATGTTTGAACAAGAACCTAGTAAGTTGTTTGAGGATCACTTAGGTTGTCTGGAAAGGTACAAGCATCACATCAGATTAAGAGGGATGCCATTCCTATAGTGGCGGAAGTAAGACTTATACCTTTAATTATGCAAGACAGTGTCAACAAAAAATTGAGGGAGTTGGTTGATTTAGCAGTTATTGGAGCTTTTGAAGCTATGCAGTGGGTAGCTCTTTTTTAATTGCAAAAAAGTCTAGTTGGGCTATACGATTATGTGTGGATTTAAGAGAGCCCTCAATCGAGAAGTAGTAGTAGACAAATGTTCCTTACCTAATATAGATGAGATGGTCATGACTCTTTGAGGGTGCTGGGTATTTTACGACGTTGGATCTAGCTTCCGTTTATTATTATATTGTACTAGATAGTGCTTCACAATGAGTTATCTGCGTTCATTACGCCCTTTCTTGTGTCCACATTCAAGAGGATGCCGTTTGGTCTTATTTCTGTGTTTTCCAGAGAATGATGACAAATGTGTTACTTTGATTTCGGAGTGTACTTTGCTATCAAGGTGTCGTCCTTCTTTTTGATGAGAATAAAGAACAACAAGATGTCAGGGTTTGTGCAGTGTTAAACAAGTTGTGGGCTGCATGTATGACATTAGGAAAGGCTAAGTGCAGGTTTGGCGTCTCTGAGGTTAACTATCTTAGACATTATATATCTGGTTCAGGAATAAGATGTAAGAAGGATCTGGCTAAAACAATATTCAATTTAAAAGAACATCGTTTCAAGCAGGAGATGGTTTCATTCTATGGAATAGTGGAATAATATACAGTTATCAAAGGATATGTGGAGAAGTCTGTATCTTTGAGGATGTTGTTGAACAAGAAACTGGAGTATCAGTGGAGTGAGGTTTGTTCAAAATAATCTGTGGCTCTAAAGAATGACCATACCTAATTTGAAAGCTTTTGTACCTGGAGAGGAGTCTTTTGTAAACCTAGATGCCAGTTCAAAGGGTCTGGGTGCCATTATTCTACAGAGAAAAGGTGAAGAACAATTGATAACTTGTGCTTCTCATTGTCTAACGGGTGCAGAGATTAACTACTTTGTTGTTGAAAGGGAGACTTTTGCCATATTCTCGGCTTTGAACAAATTTTGGAATTTTGCTAGGGGCATATTGACTAAGGTTTGCACAGACCATAAACCTCTAAAGGAGGCAGGTTTTTCTGAAGTAAGGATTAGATCTAATCTTGTCAAGAATAAGGAGATGGGTTATCTTTCTGCAAGAGTTTGATTTTACAGTGAGTATTAACCTGGAGGTAAAAATCAGACCGCTGATTGTCACGTTTGGTTGGACAAGTGAACGTGAATACAGAAGTTGATGGTTGTCAGAATAGTGATGTTGAAGAAGAATTAAGTGTGCGTGAGTTAACACACAGAGTTCTAACTGAGAGTGAAAGGAAGACAGCTTTAAGTCATGATGAAGTTTTGAGTAAAGTTATTCATGTCGCTGGAACAGGGACATTTTATGCTCTTGATAAATTGTGTCTCAAGTAAAAGATGAGCTAGCAGTTGATAATGCTATTTTGCTGAGAGGTACCACATTAATTCATCCAGGACCACTTAGACACTGAGTAATTTCCATGGCTCATGTAGGCCAAATGGGAATTGTAAAAACAAAAGACATTGGGATCTCATTTCTAGTGGCCTTGAATGTGTGCTGAAGTTGGACAAATACTTTGGGAATGCATAGTGTACAATAATAGCTACAAAAGTTTAATTAGTAGGTACATATCAATGGTGGCTTGTGTTCTTCTGGGTCATCCTTGGGATGATGTGGCAGTAGAGCTAGTGAGGCCTCTGAGCAGTGAACAGTATACACACTTACTCATAGTTGTGCTTCATTATACTACATTTCAGGTAGATTGAACTAACTTATGAGAGAGAAAGTTTTTACAAATTCTATACTTTCTGACAATGGTCCTCAATTGTGTTTGAACGAATTTTGGCAGTTCATGAAATAATGTGGTGTTATGCACAAGAAAAGTTTTATTTTACACTAAGAAAGTAAAGGTGCCGTAGAGAGTTTGAATAAAACTTTGAAGGTAAGTGTCCAGATGGCTAGAGTAAATGGTTTAGATCGAATGGGTGAATTACAAGAAAGGATCACAGTATGCAGGATGGCTCATCATTCTTCTGTTGTGTAGCCATTTTAGTTATAGCTCCATGGACGTTATTTTAGCACACTAGGCCTGCTGCTGTGCACTTTAACCTAGATATATTTTATTCAGCTTTGTTTATTATTTTAACAATAGCCACATTTGTGGTCTTGTTTTATTTCTCTCTCTATCTAGCTGTTCTTTGCTTGGGCCAGCACTGTGTTCTTAAACAAGAATTCCGTGCTTCTCTCAAGGCTGCTGTGAGATAGGTTGCCGGTAAAACGTGGTAACGCTTTGTCTCTGGTATTCATAGAAACATACACATCCTTACGTAGGGACATTTTCTCAGAACATCAGCTGTTTTATTATAAAACATTTCCCCGTCCCATACACGTTTGAGGGAGATTCCAGCCAGATGACCACAACTGTATGCTGATTGCTTCGCTACAGCTGCTTATGCAGACTTCAGGCCTTTGCTCATGTATGGGGGATGTTGTCTTACCAGGGGATCCTGAAGGGCAGAACTAGAGCTTAACATGCTGTGCTCTAATATAGCCTAGGTAGGAATTAGTCTATTGACTCTAGTGACAATACGGTAGCGTTATTTCTATGCTTTACTCTCCTTGTCACAATTTTAATTCTGTCATGCTTTATCATCCCAGTTATTGCAGTACATGTTTATTATCTAAGACGCAGTTGCTTAATTAAAACCTTATTGAAACATATACTGCCTCTGCATGTCATTGTATATGTGAGACTAATGTAACTGAGAGAAACGGATGAGATCTGAGTGCCCACAATTTCCCTGAGGAGTCAATTGTGTCGTGCGCTCGGTGTCCAATCATCCCTGCTCTTGGGTAGAGATGAGGCACTGCTAGTTAGCCGGAGCAAAAGCCGGATTTGGGCAACGGGTGTCACCTGTAGTGGGTTAATGCTCAGTCTCCCACACCGAGGCGATTCTGCCACTCAAATCCAGTAGTCTCATGAGAATAATGAGAGCCTACGCGACACTTCCGTTGGGAAAATATCTTTTGAACTCTGCAAGGGCAGATTCCCTAGTGCTTTGCTTCGTCCAGAGTAGAATATGCACCTAAATTGCTAAGTGTGGAAAAGGAATGTAGTATGACAACATATATCTTCTGCTACTCCTTCCCCCTTATGTTTTCCATTGAGATTCCTTGTTAAGGATCGCAGATGAATTGTGATGCTCCACTATTGGTTCCCATTAACGTTCAGAGAAAAAACTACTAGCTAGAGGCTAGAAGGATGCCTTCTTACCCCGGGCCTGGTGCCAGCCCTGATCCAACCCACACACAACCTTGATCTTACCTGGGGATCAGCTAGATTGTAAGGGTGTCACTCACCACATGAAACTTTCTGAGAAAAATATTCCCACCTCCCTTTCCCAATGCTCATATGTACAGATACGGGATTTCATGGGACGAATCAGGTTTGTTGTCTAGCCTGAACAGTACACCTTCATTCACTTGGCCTCTTTAGCTTCCTGCTTTGACTTTCCATGAGTGCTGTTGCATATAGCACAGCAATGATGTTTAGAAACAGGAGGAAAGAAAGGGTGGAGAGGTCCACACCTGAAGCATGATCACCCTTTAATTATCCTTAATGTTTTCCTCAGTGCTAGAACAAAGAAGACATCTGCCTTTCCAACTCTCACCAAGGGCCAGATGTAGCAAAGGGTTTTTCCCATTCTGTGTCAATGGGAAAATGTGTTCGTACATATGGCCCCAAGTCTCTTAGCAGAACAGAAAGCACATTTCCACACTACGACATCCGTATCATCACTTTTTCTGGCTGTTACCTTCCTACTGCGGTCACTTGCATTGGTCACATGAAAAAGGAAGACCAGACCTTTAGCCATGTCAAAATACTGTTTTCCTCTTTCAAGAAGGGACTATCTCACAGTTTCTCATTTGAGTGAGCCCTGACCAACGGAAATTTAGTAACACATTATATTTCTGGAAGTAGGCAACTGGAAGTAGATGTGCATAATACTCCAAAAAGCCATTTCAGCGAACAAAACTCCGTAAAACATACTTGAAATAGTTGCTAACAAACATTATAGCATCGTTGTCTGCTGTTCTTGGGTTCTAAAATGATGCCAGAAATGCATGAGTTCCCCAACTGTATCCAATTAGAGTTAAGTTGCAGGTAGAACATGGGCTGCAGCCTTGGTGCAATTTGACACCTGCCAGAAAAGATTACCTCTGCGGAAAATCGTTTGACTTTGTGGGTAGATTATAATGCTACATTTATGAATAACAGAAAGGTTTGGAATTTGAGGTGGGTGGGGTTCATATACTATTTCCTTAAGGATTTTCCAACTTAACTCCTCATTACGAATGTAAAAAATATATAATGCCACATTAACTGTAAGCAAATTAAGGTGCCTTGTCAATTTTCAGTTGACAACCAGTCACATTTGCTCCAGGACATGCATCCATGATCATCTGAACTACTGCAATGTTCTGCCTAGTATTAGGGATGATGTGGCGATGTGTAAAACCTTTGGAATTACAGCAAGATATCAGTGCACATAGATGAAGGTATTTTTGTTTATTAAATACAATTTAGTTTTACACGGGCAAATATGCCACAGAACAGCTTACATCAAATCCATTATAGACGCCTTATGGAATTTGTCCATGCAATATCATAGAATGGCGCCAATTTCTGGGGTTTGGTAAAAGATTAAAGCCCAGAAAGCATCATGTTTCAAGGGAAAAAACAGTCCTCAGGACGTGCATCAGCCACCACCTCATGGCAAGGTGCTCTTCTGGCTTCACTTTTGCTCAGTCTCAACCACGGACAGTACACCTGAAAGACCAATCGCTGGCAGCCAGATGAGTGTTCCAATCCACAAACCTTTTGTATGAAGGAGATCTGTGGTTGTGTAACCTAAAAACAGTCTCAGAGCATGTCCAAATCCCTTTCAGAGGGCCACAGGGCAAGCAGGAGTTGCTGGACAAACAGTTGTGATTGACACCTTTCACTCCTAATATTACAGGGCCGGCCTACTATGGGGTCAGAGCAACTGGCCAAGTACTCCTTCAGCACTTGGCCCTCAGTATAAGCGCGGATTGAGAGGTCCAAGACTTCTCGGGTAGGAGGAAGGGGTTGGATTAACACAGACTCACAACTCAGCATAAATCGATCAACCCAAAAAATTAATGTCCAGTCCAAAACTTGCTTTTATGAAAAAGAGTATTTACCTAGTAACACAAAGTACAATACCACACATCACAAATATTATACTAAGTCTTCGTGAGGCAGGTTACGTGGGTTAGCTCTCTAGTTCCACTTCCATTCTAA
Source organism: Pleurodeles waltl (assembly GCF_031143425.1). Lineage (NCBI taxonomy): Eukaryota > Metazoa > Chordata > Amphibia > Caudata > Salamandridae > Pleurodeles > Pleurodeles waltl. The sequence goes on from NC_090446.1 coordinate 149,278,131, forward strand.
GGCCTGTGTTTGTTACGTAAGGTGACACCTAATCTAAGCCGCACAAGTGAGTTCAAGTCTTAGAAGTTCTACTATGACTTTGAGAAAGTGAAAGTGTTTGTGTGCCGTAATGCGTCAGTCAGAGCAAGTTCTTCCAAAGGTTGGGCGGGCGGCTATACCGTCCTACCTGCTCTCACTGGACTGGTGGTTCAAGTCTCCTGCTGCGCGTCAGCGACCGCGAAGTGGACAGAATTCAGAGTGCTCCAATTGAGGCAGCAGGCATCCATGGCGCTCCTCTGGTCATGCTGTAAGTCTCTCTATAAGTCTGCCAGCAGTTCTTGGGTATTCCCAGATTCAGGTTGTACAATCGTTGCCATACCTCTGTAGGTCATGGCCTGCTCCTTCATGGCTCTAATCTGCTTTAGGACAGTAGCTCTTTCACTTCACCAGAGCCCCCTTTGGGCATACCGGGGGTAGAGGGTAGTAATGAAGGGGGATGGCCCTCTTCAGGTTACAGTAGTACACAGGGTGATGGCCCTCTTCTTCATCTAGCACTGTACTAGAGCGACAACCCTCAGCTTCTGCCTTGTTCATATTTCTTGGCCTGAGCTGTGCCCTCAGGACAGCAGTGGGAGTGGCGGACACTGGAATGTCAAATTTACTATTCTAGCTCCAGTACTAGAATATTTGGGGTAAGATCCATTTAGCCCCCATATTCTAACTCTAGTCCTGGAATATTTGGGGAAAGTTATAAATTCCCCAACTATTATAGGAAAGGTTAAAAAGTAGTAATTTTGAATAGAAGAAAGTGCTGCCCTGAGGGTGCAGCTCTGGGCAAAAAACTAGGAATATGCAATCTTTGCCGCAGACCCCCATCAGACATACAGGAGTTGTGAGCAACAAGAATAAGGCAACTGCCCTCCTAAGGCCATGCCACTTCTCCAAGCGATGGCTGTTATCTTGTTCAGTGTAGCACTAAGGGCGATGACCCTTATTCTTCAGTAGAATCCCCACTTGGCATACTGGAGTCACGAATTATGCACAAGGGCAAATGGCCTGATTGTTCTGACTGTGCACATGGGCAGACAGCTTTGTCAGTGTCCGGTCCCAATGGACCGGAATCGAACATTCCTGGAATACACTTGGCATTATCCCCAGTGGCCCTCGCTCCCTCCTTGTGATTTTCTTCCCCTCACATGGTTCTCTCATCTTGGGCCAGGCAGAAGGTGGTGCGCCAATCAAGTGTTCCTGACCTCCTGAGTGATGTCCCCTCACCCAGCATGGGAGACTGGCAGACCCTTAGTCCACGCTCTGGTCACAAGCAGCAGGACTCGTGCTGAGCTTCTCTGCGCTTTTGTACAGCTTTTGTTTGAGAATTTTGGAGTCCCAAGCTCACATTTTTATAATCCTTTTCAAGACACAAATGTTATTTAGTATCTCTGCCTTTGAAGTTTGTGTTTGAAGTGCCCATTCCTCTGCCATGCTCTTCCTCCAGGGAGGAGTCTTTCACAGCAGGTGCGCCTCCAAATCTGGTAGCACCAAACACAGGCCATGGAAGTAGGTAGGGGAATTCACTTTATCATCCTCATTGATATGTGTTTCAGAAGGTTACAAAGATCCCACCCCTACTCTTTATGATTCCCTCATCTCCTTCATGAGATGTGTCCAGGCCCCTTTGACTAGCTAACTTCAGAATCAAAGAGCCCCTTTGAAGAGTACTGAGGAGCTTGGCTTTTCCCTCTTCCAGTGGGTGGGTGTCCCTCCCATCTCTCAGGAATGCATGAATCCACAAATCTGTCGAATTCCTCAACTGCCTCATGTTCCTCCAGCAAGCCCTCAGGTTCCCAATTTATGACGCGCAGGCCCACATGCCTTTAACATTCACAGGCACTAATGCATTCTTACTGCTGCAGGCAAACAGATGTGTAGTCCTTCATGTACTGTACCACTTACCGGGTGCACCTATACACCAGTGCGATACACTTACACATGCATGCGTTGTCTCCGTGTACTACAGAACAAACTGTCTCATATACAACTGTGTGGTACACTGCAACATACACTTGCTGCTTCCTGGTACTGTAGCCCTCAATGACTCGCATACATACCAGTGTGGTGCACTCAAACATGAATTCACTGTCTCTCCAATTCCATCCTAAAGTAGGCCAACATTGAACTGAACACTCAAGTACAGAACTTCCTACGAGTGGGCAGTAGGCCACACTCCCATGACACGGGTCAGAAGGCTTGGCCATATTACTTCATTATGTACTATAAAACCTGTATGCTGCCATCACCACGCTCATGCTACTCAGCTCCTGCCAAGGGAAGTAGCCCTCCACCACTGTGAAGGTAGTGCGTTGGATGCCCCTACCTCTCTAACCAGACCGCAATCTGTGAGACAGGCCTAGGACATGGTGCATACGCTTGATCTGTATTTGCCCAATGCCAAAAATACATTAGCAAGGATCCAGATATCACTGCAGCAGATATACTCAGGGCAAGGTTCTTGCCTACTACGATGTGAGGGACTTTTCGATCCCAACATAGCACCTTGGGACTGATTTACTGTGATTGAATTAAGAGTCATACTCATGTATCTGGTAGATTGACCAATACCTCACTCTCTTTATTTTCTTTATTCGTTGTTTTTCAATTGTCTTCAAAATCAGAAGAGTGCAGGATGCACCCCAGACAACTCTTGCTTTTAGGGCTTAAGGCTTCTGTTTTTTGCAGGTAAACTGATAACTGTAGATGGTGAGGTTTTTAAGTATATTCATTCTAAATGAAAATGAGCAGCAGACAACTGTGTGTCTGTTGAAGTAAAACAGGAACCAATTCTCCCCAACATCTGGGAATAGTTGACGTGGCCACCGTCCCCCCACATTTTACCATATTAAGTTGGACAGTCCTGGCTAAATAAACCGCCTCCTCAGCCACCCCACAAGCCTATGCCTCCATAATTATCTTCAGAGGTGGGGCTCTCCAGTATTTTGCAATGTCCCTCTTAGCGAACACTATACTTGTAAACACAAATCGCCGTCTAGTCCGCTCACCCCTCTCACCAGCCATTATCCCAAGTAGAGCAGGTCGGGGATCAGCAGTCAGTGGCCTCCTTCTAACCTATGCCAGGACCTTGTGTATCCGTAACCAATGAACGCGTATCACCAGGCATTCCCACACCACATTATAAAATATTGCTCGTACACAAGAGGCATCCAAGGCAGAGGCCATTGGTACTTTTCGTCATTTTGAACAGCTGATATAGCGTGTGTTATACTATATTAAAATACATACACTGTATGAGAAGCAACCAGGCCTGCATAAGAGGATGACACGCAGCCATCTTAGCCTCAACCCTATCGTTGTCGTCCATGGGGCCGAGGTGAAGTTCTCACCTCTCTATGACTGGTTTACGGAATCCAAAGTATTGATGACCAGCGCCTTTTCGATGCAGCCTACCCAGAACTAGCTTTAGCTCATCGGAATTAAATCAGGTAATTTCGTAATTAAACTGTCTACTTCTTGCTTTGCCTGATTTGGAAAGTCGTTTTTACATAAATTATGGGTCATCACCTTCTGTAGGATTTCATGATAAATTCTAATTTAATTATCAAGCTGACTTCTCAAGATCGGCTGCGTTATGGTGAGGTGTCAGTGGCCACTTAGTCACAAATAATTAATACAAAGGGAGGACTGAAATCACTTTCAAATGGATTGAAAGTACACGGAGCCAAGAACTGAGAAGCAGCCATTTCTCTAAGCTTTCAGTAGTGGAAATGACATTTAAAAAGCAGAAGAAAGTGGAGTATCGCCAAATACAGCAAAGAAGATGAGACAGAAAGCAAAGGAGGAATGACCAGAGTTTGAATACCATGAATGAAGAACTGACAGAAAGGAACCTCGGAGTGAAGTCGCACATCAAAGACAATTCTAGTTTTTTTTAAAAAGGTGATATTGAGACAAGGGAATGGGTGAATGGATGCAGTGACAGAGAAAAGTTAGAAGGGAGTGAAAAGTAGAGACCGGTGTTAAGCACTAGAAGTTCAAGGACTGCACCCTGGACTAACCTAGAGGCAAGAGAGTCCGAGAAACACCAGAGGTTATAGATAGTAAAATGGCAATAGAAGTGAGAAACATCATAAAGATTTTCGTGCAAAAGGGAGATTTGCAGTGCAAGAGCTTTAAATTCACTCTTAAAAAAAAAAATCGAACTTGAAGAGGGTATTTGCTTGCAGGGGTAGTGCACGTTTGTCTTTGTTCTAAATGTGACCATGAAATTACAGAATGCGATTAACTGAATGTCATGATGTTTAGTGATCGTGACAGTGAATAAAGGCCCTGCGAATGGAGCCCCCAGGAAGCACGCCTGCGCTGGTTTCAGAGCCCCAGTGTCTGTCCAGTTCCAATGTTTGGGTTTGAGCCCGTGGGAAGTTCTGTACTGTCCAGCAAAAAGATCATTTTAAGGTTATTGTAGAATTATGTTTTGTGAAAGAGGGTGTTGGGCGGAGTAAGAGTGTCACGTTGTAGGCAGAGATTCCCATGGGCGAGTAAGGCTGGGAAGGATCCGTTCACGTCTGGGTCACCTCCGGAAGGCAGGGTTGGCTGGTGAAGAGAAAGTCCTAAGCTTTGCCTGACCAGAGCCCTCAGCATTAAATACTGAAAATTAAGCATACAATTATGCTGATTACAAAATACACCAGTAAACAAGGTCCAGGTCAGAACGCCCCTTTGGTTCTATCAAGATCTTGTTGATTGAGTTTCACGTTCTGTTAATGCCACTGTTGCCTGGTTCTGTAAAATCCCTTGAGCTGTAGTTTCAGTCTTCGACTGGAATTTCGGTTAGTGTGGCAGACTGGCACTGCGGGATGGGCCAACTAGATAGCGGCATTTATGTGCAGGGTTGCAATTACAGGTATTACAAATGTGCTATTTCTGAGAATCTAAATTAGAATCTTGTGTACCAGCGATGGACACTCCTGATTTGTACAGGGCATCCTTCACAGTCTACGGGCACAAATGTTAAATGGCCGTGTCCTTGTTTTCATTTCAGAAGGGTGCGTTACCTCGAGTGCCTCTATAACCATAAACAGTGAAGAGCACATTCACATGTGTACTGCTTTGATCGGAGCTTGCACAGACCTTCGTGCCCACTGCATTCTTGTTTGAATGCGCTGCTTTCACTCGCAGGACATATGGCCAACTCTGCGTGAAGTCTGCATTCTCATCTGCGAGGCTGTTTGAACAGAAGCCTCCTTCTTTGTTTAATGACCCGCCAAGAAGAACACCAGAGGTCTGGGGAGCAGAAGAAATCATGGGCGAAAAAACAATTGTCACTGGAAAGAAAGAACTGAACGGATTTATTTGGCTTATAAAGTTGGCACTGGATCATGTGATGCATGATGGATTTAGTCAAATATTTTCTTACCGCACTGTTTGCAGCTTAGCAAATGCACTGTGTGGTTGACAGCGTCGCTTTCTGAACTTGTAATAAAACAGTTGGGCGCCTAATATGTTCTGTGGAGGGTAGTGAATCTCACGTACCCCATTAATCTGCCGTAGAAAAGTGACTTCAAAAACTGCAGAATGAAATCGAAGATGAAAGCAGCAGATGAGAACCGTCTCCTCAGAACATCACAACAGCACTCTGAGCTCGCGAGATTACAATAAAATAGGCGATTTGGTGACACGTAGGGGCATTTCATACTTCACGAGGACCCATTTAGACCAAGGCCTATTAATATCTGCGAGAAATGGGAGCCTCAGGAGGGCATTTTGTCTTACAAAATGGTCCCAACAGTTTTGGTGTTTTCTTAAATGACAGAAAACAAGCTTTGGCAATGTAAATAGGTCCTACCTTTTAGTTTTGCCAGTGCTTTTTGTCGATGCTGTTCACCAGCAGCAATAACAAAACACAACACGATGATATGCAACATGTAGTAGAACCCATTTTTAAAAAAATTGCTGTACCATTTCAAGACGGCAGCATCCATATTGGTGTGATAAATACAAAATGAAAAACGTACTTGAAGCAGCATGTAGGAAAAGGAGTTGCCACCTGCAGCTGGAAGACCCTTCTAAACAGAAAAACAAAAAGTATAATTAAAAAACGAGTCGCAGAAAGAGCAAAATATAAGAGGAAGGGAAGAAGAACCAACTCTGCTAATGAAGGGTTATAATAAAAAAACAAGCGTTTGCAATGCAATGTGTCTCTCGTTTGCTCGAGTTAGAGCTATTAGCATTGTAAACTCCTAACTGGACTGTTCTTGCCACATAAACTGAAAATGAAAAGATAAACAGTTTCACATAAGTGAACCAACAGCCGCCATGAGCACGAAGAAGACACAAAAAAGGAAACAGAAGTTTGCTCGCAGTGAAACATATCGGCAAAAGTGCAATTATCCATGTTACCAGCAAAAGTGCAATTATCCATGTAACCAACAAAAGTGCAATTATCTATGTAACAGTGTCGATGTCATGCAAAGCGCTCAACTATTGCCCAGTGAGATAGCGCTGCCTACGAAATAGAGAGAAAAAGTAGTCCAGAAACCATATGAAAACATGGAGCCTCGTATGTTTTCAGTAATTGGCTGATGCGCTCGAGGAGGGCTAAACACCGGAAAAGGCATGAATTATGCATTTCATTTCAATAATGAAATCAAGCAAATTTAAAAAAGGCAAGCCCAAGAACGAACCAAACTGATGGACGTGGACCTTAAAAAGAAGCGAGGTGTGGTGATGCAGCACACATGCAGAGGGGCGACAATAAGAAAACACGCGCTATCCTATGACTTGCTGAAACTAAAAGCATTTGGCTGAGCCAACACGTCGGGCTTGACTGAAATGCAAAACATTGGTACAGGGCGGTACCATTTTATCGATTTAAAATTGTGAAGCAGAAAAAGACTGTAGTCCTGTCTGCAGCACAATATAAAAACTTGAGATGTGCGGTAGCTCTGACAATGTGGAATTCATTAGTTCTTCTTGTGTACAGCATATAGCTGTCTGTTGCCAAATGCCAAAAAATTGTTCCCTGAATGTAAGCAGTGGAAGGAAAGAATGGTATAGAAGCTATGCTCTAGGAGAGGGACACACAAGAAAGAAGAGGAAAGGTATCGTGTAAGAAGCAAGCAAGCAAGCTAAATTGACTAGAAAACCAACAATTGATAAGCAATAGGCTGCCCCAAAAGCAATTACAAGTCTTGGTTTTGTACAGAATAGGTCGTTGACAACAGACCGCTAAAAGATGTCATTTGAAGGGACCTAAAAATAATACTGACACAGAATGTGTAGCATTATGCCTCATGATTTGACTTGTCTTGCTGGATAATTTAGTCTAATCACCCATGTAGCTTTTTTGGTTCTCTGCTGCTATTTAATTCAAGGGGCCATGCCTACTCCTGAATTATACAGCTTTAATTTTACTCTGTCCTTGAATACTTATTGAATTGAAACCTTTTGTGCAAAAACGTTCTTTCTGTATCTTTTTAGGTCTCTCTACAGACAGTTTCGCTGTATGAAATACCTCCTGGCAGTTCCTCAGAAAATATAGTGAGAAATACATAGACAGTGAGACTGACCTTTGGGTCAGCCTCTGTCAGCTATTGACTTTCATGTGTTTTTCTTGGCTTGCCACAGCTCGATGGGCTATCCATCAATACCTTTGCATTGTCTTGATAGTTACAATAGCACAACTATGTTTCCACTAGGTGATGGAACATCACATCGTCCTTTTGTTAGACTGCACATGCATATATCGCTTGAAATGAGAGCCAGTGGTGTTCCGTGATGTATGCACTTTGTTGGGGCTATACTATTTTAATTACTGATTGTTGGAAATGGCCCTTTCTGCAGGGTTATCCCCAAACTTGCTGCCTTTCTCCTTTTTTTTCTGACCCTCTTTTTAGGACTCTTGGTACTTTACCACTGATAATCAGTGCACAAGTGCATGTGCTATGTGCCCTTAAAGCTTGACATTATTAGCTTACACCTGTTTTGTTTAATTATTTACATGTAAGTCACTTGTAAAGTGGTATACCATATACCTAGGACCTGTAAGTTAAATGCTACTGGTGGGCCTGCAGCACAGATTGTGCCACCCACAGAAGTGGCCTTTCACACTTGTCTTGGGCCTACCACTGCAGGGCCTGTGTGCACAATTTACTGCCACATTGACTTGGCAAGTCAAACTACATGTGGAGGCTTAAACCCCCTTTTTTGCTACACCTATTTCACCCCTAAGGTAGACCATAGATAGCCATATGGGCAGGGTGCTGTGAATGTAAAAGGTAGGACATATATTTGTATGTGCTACGTGTCCTAGAAGTGACTAAAAGCTTATTTAATGTTTCACTGCTGTGATTGCTGCTCCTCTCATAGGTTTCCATTGGGAATTCCTTTACCTATGTCTAAGTGGTAATTTCTGATCTGTAAGGAGTAGTGTAGGTATGTATGGAATGGTTCTGAGAAATCCTGCTTACTGGTGTGAGTGGAGTTTACATTAATATTTTAGAAATGCCACTCCTAGAAAGTGGGCATTTCTCTCTGCTTATAACTCTGGAGCTTTGCAGCCTGACTCCAAATCACATCTAGAGCAGCGTGACAGCTCTACTTTGTGCATACTCCCCAGACAGTCATCCATCAGGGAGAGTTAGGTGTGACAGGGTTACTGCTTTTCTGATTGTGGCCCTCCTGCTCCCTGATTTGTGTTCTACAAGGGACACTGTTAGATCTGACAGCCTTAGGGTGGTCACCCCTAACTTTTTGCCTGCCTCCCTCCACTTTTGAGATACTGTTTTTGCTGGTTTTCAGACTCTGCACACTTTACCACTGCTAACCAGTGCTAAAGTGCATATGCTCTCTCCCTTTAAACATGGTAACATTGGATCACACCCAATTGGGCTATTTAATTTACTTATAAGTCCCTAGTAGAGTGCACTATATGTGCCCAGGTCCTGTAGATTAAAAGCTACTAGTGGGCCTGCAGCACTGATTGTGCCACCCACTTCAGTAACCCCTTAACCTTGTCTCAGGCCTGCCATTGCAAGGCCTGTGTGTGCAGTTTCACTGCCAATTCGACTTGGCATTTAAAAGTACTTGCCAAGCCTAAAACTCCCCTTTTCTACATATAACCCCTAGCCCAGGCAGGGTGCTGTGTAGGTAAAAGGCAGGACATGTACCTGTGTAGTTTACATGTCCTGGTAGTGTAAAACTCCTAAATTTGTTTTTGCACTAATGTGAGGCCTGCTCCCTTCATAGGCTAACATTGGGGCTGCCCTCATAGATTGTTTGAGTGGTAGCTGCTGATCTGAAAGGAGTAGGAAGGTCATATTTAGTATGGCCAGAATGGTAATACAAAATCCTGCTGACTGGTCAAGTTGGATTTAATATTACTATGTTAGAAATGCCACTTTTAGAAAGTGAGCATTTCTCTGCACTTAAATCTTTCTGGGCCTTACAATCCACGTCTGGCTGGGTTCAGTTGACAGCTCTTTGTGCATTCACTCAGACATACCCCAAACACAGGATAGTCAGCCTCACGTGCAGACATCTGCATTTTGAATGGGTCTTCCTGGGCTGGGAGGGTGGAGGGCCTGCTCTCACACAAAGGACTGCCACACCCCCTACTGGGACCCTGGCAGACAGGAGTTAACTAAAAGGGGACCTGGTGCACTTCTAAGCCACTCTTTGAAGTCTCCCCCACTTCAAAGGCACATTTGGGTATAAAAACAGGGCCTCTCCTCTACCACCTCAGACACGTCCTGGAGAAGAAACGTGAAGCAGAACCTGCATCCTGACAAGAAGAACTGCCTGGCTGCCGAAAAGGACTCTACGGGGAGCATGAAGCTGTGGTAGGTGCTTACGTACCGAGTGGCGGCAAAACAAAATATCCAGACAAGTTTGGACCACTGAAGCATGTTGCAACCCCGAAGGGCCTCATCCTTTAGTATGAGGAGGGTTCCTGGGAGATACCCCATTTTAGGTTCATGAAAAATGAGGATTAGGTAGGTTTATTGGTCCTGACAAATCGCATTAGATCCTTGTTGACTATAGAAGCGAGAAACATGTTGACCTGACTTTGAGGCAGTATAGGGATTCCCGTACTTGCACTCATCACATTCCCAGATTATAGGGATTGTGCTCATCAGACACTTCACTTGTTTAGGGTAGGTTAGACATTATTCTAATCTCTCTCCCCTACACGATTTTTCAATCATGACAGAGGTTTAACTTCCAATAAATACTGTCTCTATTGTTTTTTCCTGTAGTCATTTTTAACAGCACTTTTTTGCACCAATCCCACATTTCAGCATTCACCAACCGGCAATTTTCTATATTAAAAGATCTCCGGTAAAGAGCCCCCTGTGGGGCCCGTCATGCATTGCAGTGCCGGCCTGACTAGGAGCAAAGCCCTATGATGAAGCATGTCACCATCTGGTGAGTAAGGGCTCTTGTTCCAACTTCATCGGACTCACAGGGACCATCCTCTCTCTCTCTCTCTCATTTTTCTCGCTGTCGGAATTTAATCTTCTATCCCTGAGTGGAAATGTGTATTCTTTGTGTTGTGCCCAAAGGACTCACCTGACTTCTTTCTGAAGAGGACTGCTGCCTTGCTGTTGCCCTGCTGTCTTGGTGTGCTCTTGCTTTGCTTCAGATGTGCTCTCCACAGGCTTGGATAGAGCTTACCTCCTGTTCCCTGAAGTCTCAGGACCAAAAAGACTTAGGGCCATATGTACGAGAGCTTTTTCCCATAGGCACAGAATGGGTAAAATCCTTTGGTACATCTGGCCCTTAACTCCTGCAGCTGAAATCCTCGTGTGGTGAAAATTCGATGCACCACCTGCCAAGAACGATGCACAGCCTGCTTGCGGTGAAAATTTCACCGCACGCCGAGTCCGGAACGACGCAGCCCGACTTCGCAACAGAAGATCGACGCAGCACCACCATCGCGACTGGAACTTCAACACACAGCCCTACTGGATCGACGCAAGCCGACTCAGAACGATGACGTCCGACTTCCTGAGAGGAATCGACGCAGCGCCTGTCGCGCGGAAGAGAAAATTCCATACATCGCCTACCGGAATTGAGACAGCTGCTGTGACTTCGCTCTGCAAGCCCAGGATTCCATGCATCATCCCCGGGGCGTCTGAAAACCCCGCAACCCGAAAGAGGATCCAAGTCCGCATGCCGGAAATCGACGCAACGTCTTCCCCGCGTGGAAAATAACGTTGCAAGTCCATGTGCGAAGGGGCGAAACCGACGCACACTCACCGTTTTCCACGCATCTCCTCCTCTGCGGTCCCTTGCAAGGCTTTTTTCAACGCAAACTAGGTACTTTGCCCTGCAAGAGACACTTGTTGTTTCTAGGCGAACTTAAGACACTTTTTATTGCTTTTACAGTAATACTTTAACTTTAGAGTCACTTGATATCACTTTCAGTGATATCCCTACATTTGCTTATTTCATCTTTAATCGTTTTGACCTGCATTTATCCAGATAAATATTATATATTTTTCTAAACACTGTGTGGTGTATTTTTGTGGTGTTATATTGTGGTATTGTATGGTTTATTGCACAAATACTTTACACATTGTCTTCTAAGTTAAGACTGACTGCTCAGTGCCAGGCTACCAAAGGGTGGGCACAGGATAGTTTGGATTGTGTGTGACTTACCCTGACTAGAGTGAGGGTCCTTGCTTGAACAGGGAGTAACCTGACTGCCAACCAAAGACCCCATTTCTAACACACACTGTGGCTCTACCAGTAGGAACCACCACTTGAACATCTTGTTGTGTGCTGGCCTGCCTATTTGCCATGTGTCCCCCCCCATGTGTTTTTTATATATATAGCCTGGGCAGCGCTATATTTTTGTGGTGTGCCTGAGGAGAACACTATTCCCTGACCGTGTGGATGGAGGTAGGGAGCTGGGCTGGAGTGCTCCTTGTCCACCACCTCGTGGCTTTCCTTTTCTATGTTTGTTGCCTGTCGCACAAGTGGAGTGCGCTCGACCTTTGTTGTGCCCATACGCCCTCTTCTGCCAAAGGAGAAGTGACAAGATAGAGAAAGGGGGCAGCATGATGCCATTCTTTCTGCCTCAGGGTGCCTTACAAGTTACGGAAGCTGCTCTCTGTGGCTGAGCCCTCGGGGTCCACTCCATGAACCTGCGCGGGCCATGGGTTCACCAGAGACCTCCCCCGGTGCATTTTCTTCACCTTCACGTGGAGACTGCGTGTCCCGACTGCCTTTCCCCGCACCATAGACTGACCTGCAACAGGGACCACCCATGTCTTCCCATCTGTGAGCACTCATAATCGCCATAGTAGAGGGGCACGGGCTGGTGTGCTCTTAGGGGGTGATATGGTATAGCGCCTAAGAGAAGCGCAGGCATCGTTCCAAGGAAGGACCACCTTCTCACACTGGCACCGGCTGCGCCAAGGTGAAGACCCAGTGATTATTAACTCGTATCCAAGCAGTCCCAGCAGGAGTACCCGGCACTGCTTGCCACTAGGTGACTTTACCATTTTGAACCTAATGAGCCCACCCCTGCGAGGCTACAACTGACTCTTCTGTGGAAGTAATGACTTGCTCTGAGTACACCTGTTTTAGCTTGTGGACACTTGGATAATTTCCTACATCATGGGGGGGAATCCTCGACGGAGGGCCCCCATTGGGAACTTGGCACCTTGGGAAACATTTTGGATCACCGTATTGCTCTTAATAGATGCACAGGAGCATCTGCACCCTACGCTTGGTGCCTAATTACCATCTAAATTTTTGTAGAAGCGCAGGTATACTGAGCTTTATGTATTTTTAGGTTGACAGTGATGATCCTTGTGTCTTTGGCCACCGTGACGTTTCCTGCCCTGAATTGTATTGTATTGTAATCGTATTTATATAGCGCTTACTACCCCTGACGAGGCGTCGAAGCGCTTTTCGATGAGTAGCACGCTACTCCGGAACCCAACAAGAATTAGTGATGGATTAGTATCATTTAATAATGAGTACAGTTTTAGTATTATTATGAGTTAATTTGAGCCGCGGATATGAGAGTTTGTTTGTTAGATTGACTGGAGTAATGGAGGGGTGGAGGAGGAAAGAAATCCAGAAGTGTTAATTGGGAGTATATCCTTCATTTACTCAATCCAAAGGCTTGGGATGAATAAAGGGGGGTGGAGGGGGGAAGAGTATGTGGAAGGGTTAGGGAGAGCATAGTAGCAGGGTGAGATGAATGCAGGAGAATTTAGTAGGGTTGTGTGGGAGGTTACAGAGGTAGAGTGAGGTTTGGTGAGTTAGATGTGGAGGTGGAGGGAAGAGTTTAGGCAGAGATATTTAGGAGATGAAAGTGGTTGAAGGGATTTTGGATGAGTTAGAGTGAGAATGGAGGATAGTTTGATAGAGACATGACATAAGAGTGATGAAAAATGAGAGCAGAAATTCATAGATATCTAGTATAACAACCCAAAAACCAGGAGCCATGCAATGATCCACAAACATGCCAAGCACAGAAACAACATATACACATACATATATATATATATATATATTTGTACACACAAATACACACACATATGCACATACAATACATAATTAGAATCATGGGTAAAAAATACTTAGTCAGACAGGTTTAAAAGAGTGTGTGTGTATTTTATTGTTATGACAGTAGCAATACATATTTTCCAAAGAAACAATAAATAAATAGAAATATACATATAATCTGAAAAAATATTTATCCACATAGGCATATGCAGTTCATAGTTGTTTGAAAAAGGTGCTACTATCTGAGACAGAGACCTCATTGCATTTTGACTCTTACCTCTCAATGGTAACAGTACAGAACGCCCATTACCCTCAAAAACTTACACATGCTGTTATCCACCCTGTTTGCTCTCCATATGTACAGTATATATATATTGCCCCGTCTGGGGCACACGTCTGTCTCTGTTGGGTGAACAGCCCTTTACTTTTTAGTTGAAAAACTGTCATAAAAAGAATTTTAAAAAAATACATATTGGAGAATATGTAGTCATATGGCTTAGTTGTAGGGGCACCAGGCTACTGTTCGCTTGGGCTCTTCCCAAATCTGCTGTGTATAGATTAAAAGCAGTGGTGCTAGGACGCATACCTGTGTCAGATCACGCTGGGTAACAATTTTGGGTGTGATAGTCTGAGAACCAGTTTTGACACGAAACCATGTGTCTGAACAGAAAGCAGTTATTGCCCGTAAGAGAGATGGGGGAAATGCACCACATGCTTAATTTACTTCATAGCATGGGATGGTCAACTTTGTCAAATGTGGCATTGGAATCAATGAAACAGCAAAAGAGGGGGAAGGAGTTTCCTTTGGGCTGCTTGGTGGCTCAACACTATAAGGAAATGGTGTTACTGATGGCTGATGCGGCTGCCTGGAAGCCTGTGTGAAAGAATGGGAATATGTCATTGTCCAGGACCAAGGCTTCTAGATGCTTAAGTAGCAGCCATGCAAATGCTTTTGTCTCTAGTCCTAACAGGGATATTAGTCGATAATTAGATGGCTTTGTTGGATCGCCTTTATGGGGGTAGAGCCTGCAAGTGCGTGCGCATGTGCATCGTATGCAAGACGCTATTGTATTCAGTAAAAGGCTTGGAGCCCGGCTGTCGCTCAACATTTGTTGGTTTGCTTGGCACTCTTCTTTACAGCCTCATAATTGGTTAAGGCATGTCTGGCATAATTTCCGTTCCTCTGTGTTGAGCAGGGATCAAGCATTAATTGATTTCAAATTATTTTGTGCCCGACCGCTGCTCCCGATGTGACTGAGGTTCTATTTTGTTCTAACTTCCAGTGCCCCGCAAACAGAAGGCTTGTGATTAGCAAAAACGTGCCCAGCAGGACAAACAAAATTGCAACCTTTTATTTTTCATAGCTAACATTATATTAAGTCATCTATTCTCAGTTTCCACTCATGTTATTTTTTTTGTTGGTTTTTTTGCTCGTGGCCGCTATTGTCAAAAGATGACAATTAACTTGTTCGAAATATGTGAGACCTATTGCATTGCAAATGCTTGATTGAAGACTGAGCACAGTACCGATCCCTTAATGCTGCTGGAATTTGAGCAGCCCAAAAAAAAAAAAAAAAGCTTAGTTGAAAAGAGGGGTTGGAAACTTGGCCAGTCCTCGGACGTATATTTAAAGATTTCTGCCGGCAAGCCATTTAGACCTAGTGCCCCGTCATTTTTTTTATTTCCTCTAAGTTTGGACACCTGAGATGGGTCTGTAATAGCCAAGTGGTTCACGGACATCTAGTAAGCAGATTTCTCTTAGTCTGTGTGCGCTGGGGCCATTGGTTGACTCGAATATTATGCTGCTACGCAAGTTACTCAAGCTCTTTCTGAAACTCCATGTTCTCTAGGGGAGTAGGGTGTTTTTAATTAACAATTCCAGAAGGGAGCTAGGCCTCTTTCCTGTAGCATTTAGGGAACCTTTAACCATCGATTGTCCTCACTTTCTTTCTTCGCTTCCCACAGTGCTTTTTTGTGTTTCTTGCGTATTTTACTGAGATGTGTTACAGTTTTTATTGTGTAGTATGACCTGTGATCTCACCAGGCTTTTCTTAGCTTGCTCCTCAAGTTTAGGACGGCCTTGTTGTGCGCCGGATGTTCTGCTCCTTCTCTGTTGTCTGAGGGGTAAATGCGGGCCCGGCTCCTTTTAGTAAATTCATGAACTGATAAGAGATTGCTCCACCTAGTATGCATTTCTCCCTGGGTCCGTAGTCATCTTGAGTAGCCATCTGGTCACAGGTGAGGTATCTATGGACCTCCATTTCAGCCTCCCGGTTAGCTTCGTTACTTGTAAGTGCATGGAAGACCCAACTGTCTGATACTTCACCGCAGCGGGTGCCCCTTAGGTTCGCGGTTATCGTCATGGGGTTGTGGTCATTTTCACTTCTATTTTGGATCTCAAAGTTCATGAGACAGTTAGCTGGAGATTTGGACCCCCCGCCCCCCTCCCAATTTTTTTTTAAAACAAAAAATGAATAATAAGAAGAATAATAATAAATATATATAAATAATAATAAGAATAATAATAAATATATATAAATAATAATAATAATAATAATAGTTGAAATTCCCCAAAAAGTCCTGGGAAGTTTAAGTTCGGCTGCGGTGGCCTTGAATACTTGTTCCACTGAGACTTATTTGTAAGTGCTCAGGAACTTGCTCATTTTTTCCTGTTACTCGTTGTTTCGGGGGGCTGCCCTTGTGGTTCCCAGGTCCTTCTTGTTAAAATCACCTGTCAGCAAATCTCAGTAAAAGGTGTGTTTCAAAAGAATCATTTCCAGGGAATTACAGAGATCCTCTATTGCATGTGATTTTGATGTTTTCTGTCTGCTGTAATAAGCAATTTATCAGAAGCAATGAAAGTTTCCTATTGCAGATTGTTAGCCCTGAAACTGTTGCCACTTGCAGGGCCTGAGAGTTTAGAGCATGAGCACACCTTCGATCCTGCCATTTTGTTTGATGAAGATTGAGAGACCTACGCCCAGATAAGCTAGACTGTTTTGCTGGTTTAAAGAGCTCATGAAAGTCACGTACGAATATTGGGGCGAGTGTCCACGTTTCCCGTAGACAGATGATATTACATCCATGCAAAAAAGCCACCGCTGATTTACTTGTCAATACTGTCTTCAGACCTGCTACATTCCATGATGTTATTATGAACTTAGGCTCTGCCGAGGAATTCAAGGGTTGCACTTGGACTGCTCGAAGGTGGCTAGGGGTTCGTCTCCCGAGTCCCCCTCTAGATCGTGTTGGGCTGGCTCTGAGTGAAGGTGTTGTGGTTGCTTGACGTGCAAGTCACAGTTCTTTGATTATGTGCAAAGGCTATTTCTAAGAGGTTTGAAGCTTTTGATGCACTAGGCAGCCAATCATGAGTAGCGCCCCATGCCCCTCTTATGATGGAACTGTGCTGCTAGGATGACTCTTGCTGGAGTAGCACATTTCCAGAACCAAGCTAGTGATTTCAAAATGTGCGCACTGTTTATGAATCATGCGGATTTGGTGTTATGATGCATGTCATGTGAATCCTTACACTACCAGAGTAATGGTTATTATCTCACTCCTTGTATTATGTTCACAATGCTTAGGTTTAATGCTATTTCGATCTTTGATATATGTAAAGGTCTGGGGTCCTATGCACAATACTTATGAACTATGTTGTTGTTGTGTCACAGTTGTGAGTGTGTTATGCAAAAGCTTTACACATGACCTCTGAGAATAAGCCTGATTGCTCTGTGCCAAGCTACACGGGGTGAGGACAGGTTATCTTTGGTGTGTAACTTACCCTGACTAGAATGGATGTTTCTGCTTGGCTGAAGTGCATACCCTAGCCAACCAGAAACCCCATTTCTAACACCGATTTATCTCTTTTTGTTTCACAAGTGTTGATATTTGTCTGTTTCTTCAAAAGTATCTGCTAGTTAATATTTGCTGTGGGTGCCTATTAAGTTCAACCCTTACAAAGCAAACTCTTCCCAGTAACACTTTTCTTTGGAGGGCACAGCCTAATGCTGACAATACAGTCTGTTCAGCTAAGAGGTACTTTTTAATTGCTCCTAATCAAAACCAGTATACACGCTTTTGTTAAAAAACCATTCATTTTCTTCTCCTATCGGGACTAATTTTTTTATAATTACGTGCTGTGAATTGTAAACAATGATAAATAATGTAATATCACACACAATACAATTACTCCTTTGTGAACAGAATAGTGACCTTTATTATAATACTGTGATACCACCAACATTAAGAACATAAATACCACTACCGTATCTACAACAAGCCAGCTATACTACAATCTTCAACCATACCACCAATATTAATATCACCGCCTCAGTGGCACTTCAGAGGTACCAATATCAAGCAGTGGCAAATCCAATAGAGCAGGATTTATTGTGCTCTTTAGTGTAATTGCATTTCATCATGTGTCGTCATGTTAAAACCATTCCATTTTTTCAGAAGTTTTGGATTTTGTTTATTACAAAACTGTCAACATGAAGCTGTGTCTCTCCAGTTGCATTTTGGTTTGCATATGGCTATTGCTCACCTGGTTGTTGTGTTGTGGATGAAGATGGTGACTGGGGCAACAGTGTGCTGACTCAAAACATCAGTGTACTGGTATCACAGTTGCTTGCATCGCACTTCATAAGATAAAATGCCCACCCCTAGTGACAGCCCAATAATTTTAGCCACTGTGATACTGATAACGCTTCCGTTTATGACTAATTTACTCACTTTAGGACTCGTTTTAGGCCAATGAATCTTTTGACCCTGATTGAAGACACCTTAGGACGAGATAGCTAATCAAGATGTCAATCAATACGTCAATAATGTCATCAAAGTTCACAGTAATACAACAATTCAAATTGACCAAAGACATTTAATAGAACTCGCAAACCACCATGACCTTTCAGTCATGAATAACCACACGAGTTTAGTATGATTTTGTAAAGTTTATTCCCTATTGATTACAATTCTACTAATAAGTTTATTAGTCTCAAAACCAAGAAACACATTAGCATTGTCACAATATGGCAACTCTGATAAGATTTCATCAAAGCAAGAATCACGAATATTAGAACATAACACAGCGTCAACATAGGTTATCCTTAGAAGAGTAACATTAGCGCATTATTCAGCAAAGCATAGATTCAGTCATTTGTCTATTTGCGTCAGTTTAGTGAACCACTCTCCTAACCTCGAATTAGCATTGGCATGTTGGGCTTCATGCAAAACAATTTAGTAACACCAATTTAGAAAACATCTAGCTGTGGTCTCTGTCAAAAGAAGCAGTTGGTACGTAGAAAGAAAAAGCAAACAATCACAATTTCATTGTCATATAGTTACCCTCCGTATTGGGTCAGCATTCAGGTTCGATCTTCGTCCTCAGGACATCAGCTGATTCGCCATCCACCAGGAATTCAGCAAGTCGGGTAAAGGGGTACTTCCCTCATAAGGAGGTAAAGTGTAATCGGGCAATATAAGGCAAGAATGGTGTTCAGAACCAAACAGCAAAGTCTCTATGCAGAGTGACAAAGTGTCTGGGTCATAGCAAAACGCGACAGCATCTCCCTCTCATCTATCTCCTAGTCTCCTATTCTAATTCACTTCCTTGTGTCAAGGGTTTTTATCCCATTTTCGTTGTACATTCTCCTAAAATTTGGTTGGATGAGGGTTGCACCCCACTATCTCCTTCCAATAGAGCTCCAATTATCTCATCAAATTTGTCACCTCATAACAGTTCTCACGTATTTTATTGGTCCTTATGATTGATGTCTTTAGCGGGTGGAATGTCTGGTATGATTTCATACTCTTGTGGTCCTTTGCACATCTTCAGTCAGTGGCTCTATTGTTTGTACCGGTTCAGGTGACCTTATACCTGCGAGTGGTCTACAGTGTTGCATTCAGCTAAAATGTTTCTACAAGCAAGTCGATTTTCATGAGAACAGATCTACTACAGTTACATTCAGTTTCTAGTTTGGAGGAAAACAAGAGTTTGTGTCCTTCAGCAAGTCAGCACACTGCACGTTAGAAAAACACATTTAATATGAAAACCAGGCTGCTAGGCCTCGACTCATGCTAACTAAGGCCTAAGGATTTATTAACAAAATTTTAGCATATAGGCTTTTATTATTAGTGCAAAATTATATTCTATCATAATATTTCAACATTATTAATCCGTTTCATTAGTCATTGTATATGGTGGCGGCCACTCCCTGTGGGCACATTTCAAGCATGCGTTCAGCAAAATACATTAATACATTTTCTATGCAGCATTATTACACATTAGGTCATAATCATTTCATGTTAATATTGATTATATAAGCTACACTCTCTCAATACCTTCTACACATTTGAATCTCCATGCAGGAGAGAGTTACTGGGCTTGGAGGGTGAACCCTCTCTAGTCAATGGCTAGAGAGAGTTTTTAAGAGAGTGACAAAGTTTTGTAGGGCGGGTAATCCCATTGAAGTCTTTGTGGGACATTCCTCTTATTTGTAGGGTGTAGATGAGCGAAAGGAGGATGAGTTTTGAGAAACTTTATTGGTCATGTCTGCCATTTTCCCATTTACAAATCGAAGATGTGAGTGTTACATGGTTGTGCTTCATCCAGTGGTATTATGTAACTGCCTTTGGCATCTTTTATCAATAGTTCTTTTTTAATAATTGTTTGAATATTTCAACCTTCTAACATATATATGTTGAGTCTTACTTATGCAAGTATTTGAAACTTAGTAAAGGGTGGTGATTGAGTATGAGTCTTCTTCAGGTCCTTGGTGGGCAGTTGAGCAGCAGGAAGCATGGTGCATACTAGCTCACCCAGTCCAGACGCAAAGGCTACACTCCTGTGGTTAACTGGCTAAGAGGAAAATACTGGGCATTGATTTTAGGGCATCTGTGAGAAGTTTAGGAAAGCTTGTAGCAGCTGGACTCCCTTAGTCAAGAGCACAGTAGTTTGCATTTTCCTTTGCTAACCACCTCGTTGCCATAAAGATGCCTTGTTGTGCCCTAAATTGAATGGAAAGGTTGAGGCCCGGCAATGGGTGATGCTGCTTGGGTGTGTCCTTTTTATGGATGTTATGGCCAAAAGGCTTGCATGAACATAGTGGGCTTCAGTGCGGTTTTTAGGGGAATTTCACATATAGTTTCAATGGCAGGGGAGTTAAACTTTTAGGCATTTACCCCATGTTTCATCCAATTGACCTTAGGGTTTCTAAAAGATATAGTGACTGAGCATAGGTCTGTGGATTGCATGTGATGTGATGTACTTGCTTTTGTAGATTAACCAAAGCTTTTCACCTGGGCATTCATCTCAACCAAGGATATAAGCCAAGTGAATAGGAGGAAAGTCATTACCTTTGGTACTAGTAGTGACATTTCTGTTGTTACAGCACCACACTCTTCTCTTTCACTGTGGATGCATACTTTATTTTGTGAGTGTAGAGGTAAGGGACCCTGTTTCAGGTACCTATCAATTATCCAAACCAAATCATAAAGAAGGTTCAGTAGGATTTCACAATATAAATCCCAACTTGTATTTGAGGATTAGGGTCTAGAATTCCAAATGGTTTTGAACAGTTTTGTGATTTATTGTAATTTACTTAGAACTGGTCGATTTAGGACAAGCCTGTAACTGGTGAAATACTTGAGTGTCAGTATGTTTTTACAGGAGCCAGTTGACAAAGTTTTGCTTTTGGGGTACTAGATCACCGCCCTGATAAGGGAAGTGTTCAGAACTTGTCTGTTCATGTACTTTGATTTGATGAATTCCTTAAGGCTCGTAACTTGGTTATGTCCTGCTGGATGTGGATTTCCTTGGTCTTTCCAGTGATCTTCAATACTCATTCGATACGTAATGAGAGGAAGGAGCAGGGTATTGTGGATTTAAATACCTGTACTAATGCAGAGTGCTGTTTATGGGGCAGTTGTTTTACACACAGGGATCTTGGAAGTGATTCCTTCAGAGAAGAGTCTATGGTCTAGCCATCAGAAACGCTTTCTCTCTAAACCAAGACTCATCCTGCATTCAGCCACGTCTTTTGTGATACATGACATCCTGCATTTTCACTGCATTGTCTGCACTGCTACATATTAGACTGGCCATTCCAATGATAGTTTCTTGAGCTTCTCCTCCTTTCAGAGAAGCTCCATAATAGGTCCCTGAACAGATTGGATATCCTTTCCCGAGTGAGAGAACAGCATCCTCCATCACAGTTTCCATTTCGGAGTTCTTTGGCCTGACTCTAGAGTACCTTTTGTATCGTTATGAACATTCAGAAAGAGGCCAAGTGTCCTCCCACAAGGAGCATGCTTGGCCACAGAACTAACCAGTTTTGCCTATGCTTGCTAAACTAGAGAATAGGTATTTGCACGTCATTAAATGACAGTTGTTCATTACTGTCTTTGGGTGGTAAAGTCTGTTCTAGTATCTAAAACAAATATTTGAGATCTCATGAAGAAAAGAGAAAGCTTTCTTATAATTCCACTACTGCATAAGAGTTGTTAGTATTAACTTCACTAACAACCCAACCCTAATGGACAACTGAGATTGGAACCAAGTAGTAAATCCAGAACTTGATTTTTGTCTGACTAGTTGGATGTACTTGTACCGGTTAGTTTTCTTTCCTATGAATAGTTTTCTTTCATGGATGCGTATGGTATTTCCCTCTGCAAAAGCAAACTGCTACACACCCGCTAAATTTAAAAAAAACAAAAAACTTTCCTTTAATCAAGTGGCAAGTAGAGGGACAACGCCTCGAGGTAGTGGTTAAAACAAAATGGTTGTAGTGATTTATTTAAAGAACATGATTAGATTCCACCGTTTGCTTTTACGTCGAAGAACTCCTATTAAGTCATTACTATTTAATGGCTTTCTTTACTAGTACATCTTAATGATGTTGACAATTTAAAATGAAATTAGTGGATTCCTGACCAGCTAAAACAAATGCCTCTGAGCTCCTTATGACATGATTTTGTTTTCCACAGTGAGTGGTGATTTTATTTTTATTCTGTAGGACTTTGTTCAGAGAACAACCCTTTGAAGATCCAGAATTTCTTAACAGCGTTACTATTTTTACAGCAGACAGCTGAGCCAGAAGATAATAAACAAACACTAGTCACTGGACAACATTGGGGGCTTGAAATCTAAATGGTCTCTTGGGATCAGATGCAAACAGGACAGCGCCATATGAATCCAAGATGTATTCCAGTTAACTAGGATGTCATAAAATGTATCTGGTGTACAGTAGGTCAGTTGACAATATCGAATCCACGTACTGGCCTCTTTTGATCAGTTACTAAGGGAAGTTTTGAAGAGAGTCAAAAAATGAGACTGTTAGTTCAAGTAACATTCAGAAGAATGGTAATCGGGTCATACAAGTTATAGCTATATGTTGGAGTTCACGTATGTTCTATGTTACCGAGTCTAATAACCAGACTCTCCTATTAAGTGTTTAATAGAATTAACTGAACTATATACTTCCTGTAAATCAGGATGACGCAGCATTCCCAGAAAATGACTAGTTATGTATCTATTACCGGCAATTTGTTCAGTAGTTTTGTGAGACAAATGGCTATTTTATGGACCATGACATTTGTAATACTAGCCAGGGAAAACTCTGAAAATGTTCTTTGGGCAGGGATGGATGTAGCCAAGCCTTTTTTCCCGATCTTCATCGAAGAAGTTGCTTCCAATTTATCCCTCAAATGTTATCATACATTTGTGTTTCTATACTTTGTCATTTCAGGACATTGTTGAGAGTCTGACCTCCGTACAAGACTTTGATCGATCCTCAAAGAGTGAAGAGTCCTTTTTGTGTGATGATCCTTGTGGTGGCCTCAGAGATTAAGGTTGTGGCTTAGAGGCCACGTCTTGAGTTGGCCTATTTTAAGTATGAATAGTGCCACTGTTCTTTGCCAAGATGCTTATAGTGCCACTGTTCCTTGCCAAGATGCTTATGGTGCGATTTCGTGTATGCAGCATACGTGCAAATGACAGATTGTAACATGCTATTTAATACCATTGCTTATTGTGGGGAGATACCATGCCTCACTGGAGGCTATGCACCGAAATGCCCCGCCCCCTCCTCTGCAGTGGTGGTAAATACCACATTATTTGAGGCGCACCTGCCTATATCGTTTATGATATAGCCTTTCTTAATGTGCTTTTATTTTTAAGAAAGGTGTTTTCCAAAACCAGGATATAATGGGTTTATGTTCATGCAGTGAGTTAGTCAATTTTATGTGGACTCATGAGTATAGGAAAAGTTGTTTTCTATAGTTAAGTAATCGGTAATATGCAGGCTGTGAGGCAGTTAATTGTATTTTTCCTCACGTCCATTTTTCTGTGTGTTCTGATAATAAGGGATTCGAACTTGGCACCATAGTAATAATTGTTTGAATGGGTTTATTAGTACAGTTGCTCTACATAACATTGGCCTACATTTTTCCTATTGAAATGGCTTAAGCGTGCACTCTTTGCTCACTTTTGCCCCCGCCCACCGCCCCAGCTGCCCTCACTTCACAGTGATAGTCACCATTCTGTAGGTAACACAGCTGCACTTTCCATTGAGTAAGTATTTATTGAGTTGCCTATAGTTTTGCCCCCTTTGACACTTGCTTATTTAGTCAGCTAAGGTCTGTCATGCAAAGGTTTGTGCAGTTTCGTGGAAGGGACAAAAAAGCTAAGGGGCAGTGGAGGGCAAGGTCAAAAATTGTTATCCCATTTAAGTTCCCATAAGAAATCCAGCTGGTACCTACAGCCAAAACCACTGAACAGATTCACCCCAAACTTGGTATGAAAGTAGAACCTTACTCAGAAAGAATGCTTTTGTTAATTTGTTGTAAATCTGTTTTCTGAGATATTTTCAAAAGATCCTCGGTGTCCTTTAGAGGTTTACCACTTTTGTACATCGTGGTCCTTTTATTCCTTAGACCAAAATAATCCCCATAGTGCTTTTTTAATTGACTGTAGCATTAGATGTTGCTATCATTGCTTCAGCTTACAATGCACAAAAATGACAAAAGATAGTTTCCACGTTAGCCATGTGTGTTCTGTCATTGTCCCCAGAAGAAACATGTTTATAGAGAGGATGCAAGAGAATGTGGTGGGTATCTTTGGACATTGAATAGGGACTTGGTCTTTTCGGTCAGTAGGGTTAGACTACAGAACCGGCTGTTAGTCAATAAATTTCTGATACCTTTGCAAGCGGGCTTCAGGAATTCCACAAGCACAATTGATCAAGTGTTCCGACTCTTGATGCTGTATAGGAATGTTGTCACGCTGGGCAGTGGCCACATGTATGTTGTTTTTGTGGACCTGCGCTCCGCCTTAGATTTAGTTCTAAATCTAGCTCTTTGGCGGTTACTTCAAGAGATGGGGGTTACCCAGTTACCTATTAGACATCATTGTGAGATTGCATAATAACAACTATGCGCTGGTCGGATGTGCCAGGCAGGTGAGCTGTCTGATCCATTCCCTATAAATAGAGGGGTGAGATAGGGTGATGTACTTGACAACCTCATACCCCAACCCCCTGCCCTCCCCCAGCGCCCTGTTATTTACACTCTATATCAACAGTCTCATAAAATGTTTAGACCAGTGTGAAAATGACGCTCCCAGGTTGGCTACCATGAGGGTCCCTGCCCTCATGTTCGCAGACGACACCCTTCTTCTCTCAAAATCTCTCATGGGTCTGCAGAAACTCCTGGATCACTGAGTGTTTCTGTAAGCAGAGGGGCCTAGAAATAATTGTGGGCAAGACCAAGTTCATGGTCTTGAATCTAGGACACAGGACTAGGGGTATTCCAACACTAGCAGGGACTCCACTTGAGCGAGTGCACACTTTTGCCTACTTGGGCGGTACACTAACATAGCACCTTGGGTTGCAAGCTCATTGTACGCAGCGCAGGCTTATGTTGGAGCAAGTGGCAGAAGGCATTATCAAGCTGTCATGTAATTTACAGTTTTGTCCTGCACATCCAGCATTACAGTTTTATGAACATCAAGCCCTAGGCATAGCCTCCTATGGTGCTGAGCTGTGGGGGTTTATGGGTGTGCCAATGCTAGACAGAACAGAGAGTCGATTTATGTGCAAGCCAGTAAGCATCCCCCTAAGTACTCTCTAGCTACCACTCAGGCTGGATCTTGGGCTTAGAACCCTATCAGATAAATTCGAAATGTTTTCATTTTGTACTGAAGGAGATTCTGGGCTACCCCAGTGCTCCACTCTTATCGGCTAGGTTTTGTTGATATACTCAGCTATTGGGGGTTCTTGCAACATACCATGGCTTAAATATGTGAAAGCCACACTGGCAGAAATTCTGAAGGCAAGCCTATGGACCAGCCCTGGTGAGGCCAGGGCGATTTCCAACTCTAACATTAAAGCAGCCTGCTGGTAACAGAAAGGTTCCTCACATAATCTATAGGTAAGATCAGGCTACTTGGCTGATGTCTTTCCTTCAGTCAAGGATCACCATCTTAGAGAAAACTTTCTAGATGAGATTGAGCCACTGTTAGCTAGGCACCTGTACCTGCTGTTTAGATATAGGACTCTCCCCTGGCACTCATTTACTGCCAAATGGGCTAGAATTCCGAAGGCTGAGGACTGGCACTGCCCGAGTTTTGGCACCCCCAAAGAATCCATTGTGCATGTTATGTTCTTCTGCCCAGGCTTTGTGAGTAGCAGGCGCAGCTGGAAGCTCCAGCTGTGCTGGAATTTTGGTGTCCAAGACCATAAAGAGGTTCTAAGGTTATTAAGAACCGCCACCAGCAAATTATTGATTCTCACTCGCTATCTGACCTTACCAATAAGTCTTAAGCATCAAGATGGTGAGGATGGCCGATAAGACTTGTGTGAAGGTATTACTGGTGATCATATGTGAAAAGTGTCTTCCAGGGATATGTGTGCAGGTTGTCAGTGCGAAAGGTATATTTTATGGGGCTCGTCTCCTCGGTGCAGCAGTTACCATTGTATTCAAAATTGTATTTACCTGAAGGAGACTGAAAAACGGCCATGAATAACTAGAAACCTAACAGGCAGGGGCAAGCGAGTAGGTGTGGTCTTTGCAAGTGTGCAATTTTTACAGTTTTTTTTATTTGCAAACAAATACAATTTGCCAACAACATTTGTCATAAATATAAAAATGAAGGCGCAGCTCAGACACATCAGCCAAGGCATACTCCTTCTCAGTTGTCTGTACCTATGATCAGGAAAAATGTCAACAACCAAAGGATGAAGAGGTCTCGCCCGCTGCCACATGCGGAGATGGGCAAAAGCAAAATGTGAAAACATTTCAAGCGAGAAAGAGGGTTGATCAAATGTTCCTGTATGTGTTTTTATATTTATATATGTTTTTTTATTAAGAATTGGTTAGAAATCACGAATCTGGGAAGACGCTGGCTCTAAGGCAGAAATTTAAATGGACCTATATATATGAACTCCCTTTCTCCCGACGAGCCACATTCTGCTGTCATTTTATGCATCCTTTCGTGTAAGATTTACACGCAGGAAAACATGGTTGCCACCGATGTCTCTTAAGCTCCAATCTAGGTGTCTCCCTCACTTGAAGGAAGTCACTCTTAAGACTTTTCTTCAATAGCCCATTGTACAGGTAGGCTAGATATTAAATCATCCCATATCAGACTGCACTAATAAACCCCCAAAATTGAAAAGAATACACAACTAATCTTATAAAACCAGTCACGCCATTGTGCTCTTAGGTCTGGCTTGACAGCACAGCTGACTGTCACATAGATTGTTAATAATTCTTTACATATACATTGAATGGGATTTGTCTCCATCCAGAGGAGTATTAGCCTCCTACCTCGTGCTGTTTTTTCGTATCATTCCGCCTTTCAGGAAGTGCTTCCATTGGGATGCATTAGGCAGTATTCAGTGTCTGAAAATGACACTCACTTGTCATGCAGTTTGTCACCTTAAGCTCTTTGTTGCCTATATACATAATGTAAAGAAAACAATCATTTTTGCATTTTTTTTTCGCAGCATTGGCTATGCAGCGCATTTAAACATTATTTTTAATGGCTGAATTTACGTACAGAGACATATTGGCTTTGCCAATGCTTGTTGTTTTATTAATAATAAGTCTATTTAAACTTGAA
Organism: Pleurodeles waltl; assembly: GCF_031143425.1. NCBI lineage: Eukaryota > Metazoa > Chordata > Amphibia > Caudata > Salamandridae > Pleurodeles > Pleurodeles waltl. Next base: position 149,305,762 of record NC_090446.1, read on the forward strand.
GAGTGATTTACCGTTTAAGGGATAACAGGGTTATTTAGATTGAGGGCAAAATTTAAAAGTTTAAATCATTCTCACAAATCATCAAAACTGATAGAATCCGAGTTATCTTTTGGTTTGGCCAGATCTGGTTTAGATGAGCTATGCTCCTGTTGCAAGTGGAATTTTTATTTCCTGAACTCCTGTTCTTTATCAACTAATCCATAAGTAGTTAGCTGTAAAAAAAAGTCAATTTGACTACCACTCCCTCTAACAATTTTTTTTTTAATTATCTTTACAACAAGTACTATACAGATTTTTAATGCCAGCGTGTAAATACGATTGACGAGAGTGCATTAAGTTAATAACATTGGGTAAAAATGTAATGGGTTGGGCAGGTACTTTATACAGGAACATAGGGAGTTGCCAAAATAAACATGTGTATTAAATAACCAATATGCTGCTTTTGAAAGCACATCTAGACCTGGGTCAGAACGTGATGGATTGTTGGGGTTCATCTACACACATGTACAAGACTACATTTAAAATTAGCTGTATAGGCACACGTTCACAAAGCCACGCAGAAAACGGGATAGGCCAGATATAAAAGTGAGAGTAAAGTATTTAGTCCTTCTTTTATGTCTGACCTGTGCCGGTTTTTACTTCACAGAATCTGGTCATCCTAACCTTGCTGGCTCTTGCGGAACTGACACTGGATGGGCCATATATTGGCTCGACTCGGCCTGGTGAATTAAGACTCTAGTGCCATTAGCAGCCTCAGGAGCCAGGAAAAGTGACAAGTCAGGGAGTGGAGACGCTTGTGACTTTACTCGGGGCCCCAGGTTAATCGGCGATGACAGGGACTGACCTGAAAAGGATCACCTGCCACCTGTAAATACTTGACCACTTTGCCTACTCGATTTGAGCCCCTGTAGTGCCATGGGAGCATTCGTCGGAACCTGCAGAGCGGCAAGACTGTCCGCATTGGCTCGGACGGTGATGCCAGTGGCAAACTCCATTGTGGAGTGCTGCGCCACACTGACCTGACACCTACTATGGGGAAAGCTGACCACTGGCAGGCAAAGATAAACTTTGAACTGAAGAAAGCAGCCAGAACAATGTCTCCTGATAGGGCAGCAGTTTCTTCTGAGGTTGTCAAGCCAGACATCCAGTCTCTCCTGATCCAAAACTGACCTTCATAGATAACAAAAATGGCATCTTGAAGCAACGAGTCGAGAAAATGGTCTCGGTACTTGCAAAGCAAGAAAAGACTATCACTGTTGCTGAAACTAGCGTAGCCGCACATAGAAAACAACACAAGTGACGCCTGCCGAGAAACTACTGAAAGTGCAAAAGGTCCCTGATGTTATCCAGGTACAAAATTAAGATCTCAGAGTCCAATCTCAGCATGATAACCTGCGGCTGGAGGGCCTCCACAAATCCAGGCAACATGACCGAATTTGTTGAAAGCCTCCTCAAACAACTATTTGGAGCTGATGTTTTCTCCCTGCTCTTTGTCGTGGAACAGGTTCACTACTTGTTGGGGCCCCAGCAACCTCCTGCTGCCCCCCTGAGACCTGATATATCGCAACTGTTCATCTACCATAATTGCGAAACTGTTCTGCATCTGTCCTGGGAGAAACCCTAATCCATGAGGGCACTACAATCCCCATCTCCAGATTTTACCTGAAAGTGCAGGCGGCCAGAGGAGCTTACCTGCGGATTAAACACAAATTACGTCAGGAAGGCATCCTCTATATAATGCTCTACGTAGCACTCTTCAAGTTTACCTATGGAAACAAACAATACATCTTTTTTGATCCACAGTCTGCTTCACGCTTCCTAGTTAAAGTAGAAAAGGGGAGGCCCTTCACTTTGGGCAGTAGGTTGGACCCCTTAGATGAGGAACAGAGTGATGTGGAATGAAGCAGGCGAGCGGCGGCACCCGTCTATGACTAAACCTCGCCATCCTAGCCACATGACATTTTGTTAATATGCTTGCCAGCCTTGGTACTATGTGCCTCTAAAGACAAGGTGATTTCCCCCATGATACTGGCTAATGTCATGCATTACACTTTCCACAACTACATAAAGACAACTTAGGTTTTGTCTGGTTCTTCCGTTGCTATAGTCTGTGAACGCCGCCCGGTGAATGTGTTGGTTTATCTTGCTTGTGATGCCCACATGTATGCCTGGCTAGTGCCCTCTGTTGCCAGGAGACACAACTGGCTGGTACTCTGGTTTCTCCTCTAGGAAGCCCCCCCCGTGCCCCCCCCCCCCCCCCCCCCCCCGCCCCGATACTTTTTAGCTTATGGGTATCCATAGCTGTACCAGGCTTTGTTCTGTTAAAATGTGTGGTGGGCATATTTCACTAGCAGGCTGGAGTGGCTGGTGTGGGTGGTGGACAAGGACAATTGCTTAATTCAGCACAATGATGTTGAACTCACTGATATTCAAGTTGCTGAATAAATGGATCAGACATACATCGCACTGCATGGACGATATAGACCACCACCCGGTTGATACCTCAGAGCATAAATCCATTACCTCTTTGACCCAAATATCATGGAATATATAGGACGCTGGTAATCTCTGCAAGGCCAGACAAATACTGGCTTACTTGGACTGCCACAAGGCGGACATTGCGCTGCTCCAGGAGACACATTTTGGGGCGTTTGCAACGCGCTGGAGTTGCTGCAGGTCCTTCTCCTACCACTCATCGTACACAAGGGGTTCAGCCGTTTTGGTCCTCCGAGGGTTGTCATTCACCATCACTGCAGAAGAAATTGATTAGTAAGGTAGATGCACTATTATCCAGGCTCGCATAGCCACAACAGTAAATACGTACAGTCTCATTACAGATAAGCATGGGTTTGTTCGACAGGTATGGGGACGCTGCGACTAAGTCACCCGGCGAGGAGCTTTGTGGGGCAACTTTAACTTAGCACTGGGCAGATACTTAGATGGCTCTCACCCGCAGCACCATGCTTCAGCAAGGGCGCTTTGGGACAGCTTGAAGTCTCACAACATACTGGACCTTGGGCGTGAGACACACTGGGGTCCACGGGAGGGCGCACACATTGTGACGGCACATCGCACCTGGGCTCTGATCAGCTATTGGCCGGGCGCTCGTGACTTCAGTCACTGGGTCACACATGTCGAAAATCTACCACGTACATATGACATTCACTCACCTTTTATAATTACCGTAGTGATACCGACTCCGGATACCGCGCCTTCCTGTGGCCCCTCTGTCCACTGGCGCGCACCGATACAGTGGTTGTAGAGGAAACCCGAGCTTATTTCTCACTTAGCGAGGGCTCTGTTGCATCATCCGGACTGCTGTGGGAGCATGTAAAGCGCATGGAGGGGGATATGCATTGCTGACAGCACCGGGCGCGGACAGCTATCCGCAGCTGATTAACACTTCAGCGAGGGAGTTACATGCCCTGGAATGCCCGCATGCAGCAGCCCTTCGGCAGCTGTATTGGCCTGATCTCTGTGCCAAGCTTGCTGAGTTCAGAGAACGAGTGGACAAGGAAGTCAAACATGTGTAACATTTTGCCGCTGCCTGAGCAGATGGTAAAGCTGACCTTTCGGGTAAAATCCTCGCCAGACTGGTGCGGAGCAGCAAGGGATCCCCTACTGTGGCACAACTGCATGGCGTGACCACTGAAGCTACTTTACAGGAGATTGTGGATTACTACTCCAGTGTATGTGCGACGCACCACTCTACCACCTCTTCAGACTATACAGCCCTCTTCGATAAGGGTGCACTAGCCCGGCCAGAGGGGCTTGTTGTCCTTTCTTAGATCTCTATATATCATACATTACCGAGGCCATATCTGGCCTGCACACGGGAGGCGAGGGGTTCACAGCCCGCATAAAGCCTACGTGAATATCCTAACACCCAGACTGCAGCTTCTATCTGCAGAAGCATGGGAGAGTGGTTCTCTCCCTCCCACCCTCTTGCCGGGCATCCATCCTCATTATGTTGCCGACACCTGGAGCATCCACAATATACAGAGTCTTACTGTCCATTGTCCCGCATAAAGACTGGTACAAAGGTCTTTGCCAAAATCCCTGCTAACAAAATCCTTCTTCTACTACCCAACCTGTTCCTACCTGAGCAGGCAGGTTGTATTCCTACCTGGAAGATCTACTTTGCATAATATAGAAACACTGTTTTCACTACTGCATCAGTTATCCCTTGCAGGAGGAGGTGGTGGTACTATTGGACACCACCACATCCAGTAGAGTGGGGATATCTCTTTGCTGTACTGGGCCACAGGGGTTTTCTAAAACAACTGCTATAGGCTACCTCTAGGGCCAGGGGTGAGGAATGTTCTGACCCGTTTGATATTAGACGGGGCATCTGACACAGGTGACCCCTGTCCCTCTTGCTGCATGCCATAGCATTGCACTGGCCTGTGCTACGCGGCACCAACATGGACATAGGTTGATTGCGTTTGCCCTGCCCAATTTAATGGTATCCTTCTACACAGAGGACAATACACTCTACCTTTGTAACATTGGCCAGAGCCTTACGCCTGTAATTCAAGAATTTACTTTATTCCGAATACTATCTCGTATAGTGATAAATTGAAATGAGTCCACCATATTTTCCCTAACCTCGGCGATGAAAGAACAGCAGCTTGTCTTTCCCATCCCTTGGTGAAATACACTCTTCAGGTACCTTGGCATTTGGAAGAATCAGGACAGAGAGACCACAATCACTGAAAATTACGGCACAACCACCTAAAAAATGGAAGATCGTTCGCCGTGCTGGATCAAACTGCCCTCGTCCCTGCTTTGTAGAACTCACCTGATGAAGACGATTCTTCTACTGAAACTTTTGTACCTATTCAATAACACGCAGAGCCACCCGAACAGACAATTCTTTAACACACTAAAGTCCCTCATGATTAAACTTGCATTGGCAGCTAAACCGCCTCAGGTCAGTTGGGAGACTCCTACCTTGCCATAAGAAGAGGGCAGCGCCAGGCTTCGAGTTGTACTATCTTAGTGCGCAAGCTCAATAAGCAAACTACTGCCTGCGCCCCTCGCCGTATATGGCAGGTATAGCCACAGAGACCGAAGTGGCCTTCCCAGCCCCCTTGTCACGCTTTTATGAAGCTGCCAAAGCATTAACATGCAGAAATGCGCACTGTGGCAAACACGCAGATGGCATGCGGGGGCATAGGCAAGACCTCTGTTACTAAGCACCCTTGGTTCGAACACTTTGGCCAGACAACCCGCATGGGATGGAACTCCATGGGGGACCGGTTATCCAATGGCTAGTTTATACCTGCTTTTGGTGTGTGAGACCCAATGGGGACACGGACACAGATTTATTTCTGTATATACAGACGTGCACAGTGCAAAGAACACTACCCCGACTTTCCGTGTGCATCCCCAGAGTGTCAGGCAGTGGCAGTCCTGCTAACTGCGGGATCGTGCAGGCTCTTGGCTATTTGCTTATATAGGACAATACAGGCTACATCTCCGATCATAACACCGGTGACGATGGAAGCCTGGGAGGAAGCATCGGAGAAACGATGGTCCTCAAGGAAGAGGCTTTCTGTGGCACACAGATCTGGGCTCTAGCCACCAATGGGCAACTTCGGCTAATTCAGTTTACTTTCTTACACTGTGTGCACCGCACCCTACTTCCAACTATGTTCTTGGGGAGTATGCCCAGACTCCAGATGTGCCCGTTGCGGCACCACTGGGGTAGATTTTTATCCACTGTGCCTGGCTGTACACACGTACAAGCACCTATTGGTCCCAGATATTCCAAACTCCTCCTGAGATGATTGCTATGACAGTGACACCCTCACCGGACCTGAATGTGCTGGGCTGCACTCTAAATATGTCTGAGGAGGGGCACTGATGTGTCTATTGCCTTGTTGATAGCAAAGAGGCCAGTGGCTTGCCACTGAGGAGGGGCAAACCCGCCTGCGGTGAAAGCATGGTTGCATGACTTATACTGCCATTAGCAATTGGATAGAAACTACCTTCTGATCCTACCTACCAGCACACCTAGAGACATATCGGGACCCCTTGCACGATTATCTACTTGGGAACGATGCGCTTGATCCTGGTGGGCACGTCAAATGACAGCAGGTGCAGAATTTTCCACTCTCATTCTGGCTGTACCTTCGAAGAGATGACTGCTGGATCCTGTGAGTTGGACCTGCCCACTGGTGGCCCTCGATGTTGGATGTATGATTATTGTGCCTGGAGCCGTTTTTTGGGGTGGATGGTCCTCCGGCATGGGGCCCTACTGGATTGCAAACGTCATCATTTACTAAGCCTGGTTCACTGTCTGTCATATCTGGATTATATTTTGTGCTATGGTGCAATGCATTGTTCTGGGGAATGTTTCAAGCAATGCTGTTTCCTATGTTTTGTTATTTTTGTAGTTGCAGCTAACTAATGAAACTTAATAAATAAAAGTATGTACGTATAATCCTAGACAGTTGGTGGAATAATTTCCTGTGGAAGTTGCTTTGCAGTTATGTCCCTAGACAGCACAAATGCGTATGGCCGGGGCTGTTTCGGAGGTCAAGGTACTAGAATCTGTTTTCCCCTTTTGCCTCACATTTTCATAGATAAGTCATCTGTCTATAGTGAAATGATCGCAGTTTGAGTGTAGGCAGTGTTGTTGCATGGGTGAGGGCATGGGAGGAGCAGGAAAGAACAGGCGTATTGCTGCATATGCGGGGTGCTCTTTGTGCCAGCTTTGCTTTGCCCGCAGGCAGGGTATTGAATGGTCCACGGCAGAAACAGCACCAGCTGCAAAACTGCCTGGCTTAAGGGCAGTCTCTGAAATCTAAGCACATTGTGCTGAAACATCAAGGCCGCACTATTTCCCCACCTGTGTGTGCCAATGTCTGTAGAGAGTGAATACAATAATTTTACCCAATAATCCTCCCGGAGACTAGATAAAAACTTAAAATAACCTAACAAGAACATCCTGAAGGAGTTATTCACATTTAATTTTTTGAACTTTTGAAATTAATCTATGTGGTAGGGATCAAATGAACCCAACCACTAACAATATTAAAATAACTCCTACGAATAACTCTGTATAAGGCGTACTCGAAGTAAATGATCAAAAATACATTTATAGAATATTAAAGACAATTCAATATAATATATACAACGAACAAACACAGATATCAGAATTCACTGAATGATCATGAGGGGTCATAAATGCATAACCGTCACCTAATAATCGCAGGATATTAATCACAATTCATTGAATAGCAATCATTGGTATTGGGTAAATCCACCCAACCGATACATGTCTCTTAAATCATAATTCCTTTCGAGATGAATGTCCATTTAAATTATGGTTGTTCAAATATTGTTTATAGTGGACACGCCTTCCGCTTTTCAGTTTCTTGAGGCTAAACATTTGATGCCATCCTCAGGACAAGGTGTTGGAGTGCAAGAAGGCAAACCCAGTCCTAGTTTCACAGAATGACTAAAGTAAAGGGAACAAAACAATCAATCAATGTGGAAATTCAAACGTCTCAGACTTGCATCCTAAATATCTAGAGTCATTCAACAGAGCAAGGTCTCAGTGGATCAGTTTATTTCAAGATTGGTAGGGTTTGGATTCATTTGATACCTACCATAAAAATTGATTTGAAAAGTTAAATAAAAAAATCAGCGTGAATTACTCTTTTAGGAGCTTTTGATTGATTACTTTTTGTGTTTATAAATAAGTATTGGTACAGAGCCGATTCACAATGGCCCTCTATCTCTCTTCAAGTGAAAGAATACATTTTGATGGATACTTCTACCTACAGGTACCTTACCTGTAGAATAATTACAAGGTATCAGACTAGATCTGGAAAACTTAAAAGGTGCAATATCGCCAGTAGAGGGCACTGGACTAAGTCAGTGCCGAAAGCGACGTCAGATGACGTCCCTGAGTCCATAAAGCACCTGTCCCAGTGCATCAGTGTCAATTCCCTTTATTTCACGCCTTTGACACACATCCGGATTTTTTATCTCTGAGAAGTTTTTCCTCACATGAAAATTTTCAAAAAAGCAGTGCCCGGTCACCACCAAAGAGTTTGAGTTTTAAACCCTGTAGGGATTGTGAGGACAGATGTCCGTCACAGACCCCCACTCTATTTGTTTATGGTGCTTGGGTTCTGGCAACAACACCAAATCCGGTACCTCCTGCTTCAGCATGACCCCCACGTCCATAAAAGACTAGGAGACCAAGCTTTTTATGGCCCGGGCCAAGGGTGACCCTCAATGATTGAAACTTTCTCAACTTCATTCCCCTTCTCCTTCTTCAACCACCATAAAAAATCGAAGAAGAACTCCAAAGATTAGTCACCTAGACAGGCTCCAACTCCTACAGGACAATCATCCTCTGTGCCTGAGTTAGTTGTGATTCTGACAAAGGATCCTCTGTGCAGTTCTCCTCCTCCTTTGGAACTGGCTGCGGTCAGACCTCCACTGTGCCCAGAGCCTTTGGGGCCTGCTCCTTTATCTGAGCCTTCAACACTGAAGTTTACCAAATTCCTGAAGCTGGGCTTGGGTCCAGCAGCATTCCTCAATGCAGTGTACAGCATCTTCGCAAGGAGTGTCAACGCCATACGTAGCTTTGTCTGGCTCAACAGCTCCACCACGTGTCCCAAAGTTCCTGCTGTTTCAGCCAATGCCATTAGACATCCCACCTTTGGATCCAGCACAGTCTCTGCCCAGCTTTGACCAGGCGCTTCAGTTTTTGGTGCCACAACTACCTTTATTGCCAGTGCCACACAACATTTACCAGCTCCACATGCAGTGTCACCAGCACTGCATACTGATGTCTAATTCTTCCTTCACTCCTACAGAGAGGCATAAAGACTGATTGAAGAGGAGACTCAACCAGCAAGCCCCCATTAAATCTTTGGCATGGACTCGGACACAGTGGAAGACCTGTTCTGTGGAGTGCAAGTGCAGGTCTCCCTGCAAGACTTTAAGGACCTATCATCGGCTAGTGGCCTGGATACCACTCCATGGAGTTTATACCTGGGCCACCAATGCCTGAGATGGTGTCCCGCCATAAAATCATGCTGAAGGATGCAGAGGCCTTGGATTTACAGTTGCCATCAACAGAAGCTAAGACCAATGTTCTTTTGGAAGTCTTACTAACTTCATCAACCACACCGGGCCCTTGCTGCCTTTCAAAGAGGTATGGCTGGCTCATGTCCTGGCAGCTTGGGAGAATTAATCATCTACACAAGCAGCAGACAATCTTGTGGTCTGACACTACTACTCAGCACTAGGTGTCCCCTCCATTCCTCTCCACTCACCCATCATTGGAGAGCCTGGTTATCCAGGCATACCGGTTAGGTACACAGTTGGGCAGCACCTTCTTTATGATGCCATTGGACATGGAGTCCAAAATACTGGAAGCTTGTGGGAAGAAAGCCTTCTCGGTTAGAAGTATGGTCTTACATTTGTTGAATATCAAAGTCTTTTTGCCAGGTATACTCAGGTGTTGTGGGAAATGGCCAAATGATGCTGCCCCACATCCGTTCAAACATAAAGGACGATTTTCAGGAGTTTATTGCTGGTGGACAGAAGGCTTTGCATCACATTATTAAGTCAAGCCTTGACACAGCGGACTCTGTCGCCTGAGCCATAGAGACCTCTGTCTTAATTTGTTGCTGTGGTTCGCTACAGACATCCACTTCCCTTCCCACGTTCAGTCCTAGTTAACAGAGCATCCCTTTAATGGGGTGTACCCCTTGGGTGTAAAGGTGAATTCGACACTGGAGAGATCCAGAGCATCAGCAGCCACAGCATGTTCACTGGGCCTCAGCTTCCACCACCAGTCAAGGACTTTCGGTCCTTTCGACACTTTTGTGCCTTTGGGAGAGAATCCTCCTTCCATTCCAGGAAATATCAGCGTTTCCAGCAGCATCCTAACCCTATTATTTGTCAATACAGGAGTCATTCCAGAGGACAAGTCTCCACCTTGCAACTCTCCTCCTATTCTTCCCGAGTGCCTCCAGGAAAAGACGCCTAGTTTGTTTCTCCATCCCCACATGGAGCCTGTGGGAGAGCAGGTTTACCATTACTTCAGACCAGTGAATCCTTCACATTATAGTAAAAGAGTACACCCTTTCTTCAGATTTCTTATTCCATCCTACGGTCCCCTCATTCCCACTTCCTGACCATTTGGCTATTTTGCAGCAGGAAGTGGCAGCTCTACTTTTGAAAGGGGCGGAGGAATTAGTGCCAGACAGGGAAATAGGCCAAGGATGCTATGCATGTTACTTCCTGGTGTCCAAAAAAGACAGCAACCTGCTTCCTATTCTAGACCTCAGGAACCAGAACTTCTTCCTCAAAAAAGGATAAGTTCACAATGCTGACCATTACTCATTTCCTAGGGGTGTTGAAGCTTGGAAACTGGATGGGACCTGCAAGATGCGTACTTCTACATACCCAGCCTGTAGTCCCATCAGAAGCACTTGCAATTTCTGGCGGGTTTTACATGCTACCAATGTGCAGTACTACCCTGTGGGTTGACATTGGCACCTCGAGTCTTCATCAATGTGATGACAGTGGTTGCAGTACATTTCAGATGGTCGGATCTGCCGATTTTCCTGTACCTAGACGACTGGCTCCTCAAAGCCAACTCACCAGAGATGGTGTTGCACCACCTGTAGTTGACGACAACCCTGTTGTTCAACCTGGTCTTTTCAGTCAACAAGCCAAAATCTTACCTGCGGCCCTCCCAATGGCTCCAGCTCATAGTGTCAGTTCTGGACACCATTTTCTCTGCGCCTTTCCTCCTTTACAGAGGATCACAGACATTCAGAAGATGATTACATCTCGCAAGTCAGGTGCAAAAGTTTCAGTTTTGAGAGTCTTGCAATTCCTAGGTTTGCCTGCTTACTGCATTCTTTTAGGCCTGCACACAAGGAACCTGCAGTGGGCCGCCACAGGCAGTGCCTATAGTATGAGGTTGACCTGTCCGATTCCATCGTGATCTCCCCTAGCGCTGCAGCAAATGTGGCTTGGTGAGGGAACTAAGCAAACCTGACATAACAAGATGGCTTTTTCTCCCGATCTGGCAGTGACTATGGTAGTGATGGATGCATTCACCCTGGGTGTGGAGCTCATCTGGAGGATTTGGTCTTCAGAAGAGCAGGTTCTTCACGTCAGCCTGATAGAACTGCAGGCGGTATGGCTTGCTCTCAACCCTCCATTGCAGGTGGGTCCTTCCAGGTCTTGACTAACATGACTGCAATGTGGTATGTTAACAAGCAAGGTGGAGTAGGGTCTCACCTCCTTTGTCTGAGGTGTTGATACTGTAGTCTTGGAAACACCACCAAGGGATCTGGCTCGCTCTGTCACTTGGCGGTTTCACAGAATGTCCGAGCCGACAGCCTGATCCGGTGTTATCTTGCAGATCATGATTGGCGTCTTCTACTGGAGGTAGTCCAGGTCATTTTCGCCTGGTGGGGTGCTCCTCAGGTGGACCTATTTGCCTCCTCAGAAAATCCCCAGTGTCAGCAATTCTGAGCCCTCCAATATCCATCAAGGAGACGCATGTCAGTTGAAGTGGAACTTTCTGCTGTTACACTTTCCCCCCACACCATTGAGTCCTCGGGTTCTGAGGAAGATTCACCAGGACCAGGCATAAGTCATTCTTATGTGACTGGATTGGCCGAGATGGGTGTGGTACACAGGCCTTCTGCGCTTCTCCATGTGTCCTCCACTCTGCTTTTTCAGGTTGGACCTTCTCTCCCAGTCAGGGGAATGGTTCTTGACCCCAGTCTCTGTGGTCTCCACCTACATGTTTGGAGATTGAACAACAGAGCTCTTCTCAGCTACCACTGAAGGTGGTGGACGTCATTTTGTCAGTGAACTTAGGCATACTCCGGCAGATGGGGCAACTTTGTTGTATGGTTTGCAAACAGTGGTGTGGATCCCTTTCAGGTCAAATTATCCCAAGTGCTGTAGATCATACTTTCCCTAGCTCAAAGGGGATGTGCCATTGGCACTGTGAAGGGTTAGCTGTCTTGTCTGCTTTCCTCTGTCTGCTGGATTAGCCATCCCTGTTTGTGTCCCATTGTCCTGCATTTACTCAAGGGCCTGACTAACCATTTTCCTCTCATTCCATTTGTAGTTCCTCAGTGGGACTTGCATTTGTTTCCTAAGTTTTTGATGGGGGACCCCCCTCAGCACAGCACCATGGTCTGAGAGCTCCTTAGTGAGTCTGGAGAGTGGGGCCTCCATATTCTTTGCACTGGGAGCCCTTCAAGTTTCTTTACACCATTGATTTCTGGTGGCTACTCTGTCTACCTGCAGACTCCTCGTCAACCCTCCGCCTCCCCATTTTGGTAGATGAATCAGATGGAAAGTTAATAAGATTCCATCTTATAAATATGTTGGTACTGCAGTCTATCCAGATTTTTAGCACCCTTATGCCTCGTAGACTTGGAAAAAATGGAGGGAAACTGACATCGATGTACCGGGGTGGGTGCTTTATAATCTTGAGGATCCCCCTTCACTTACAACACACTGAGTCCCACGCTCTCTACTGGTGGTATTGCAGCTTTGAAGTTTTCTGGATCCAGTCTGAGAGCTGGGGATTGTTCTACAGGTGAGGAATCTGCAGGTAGAAGTATCCAGATGGCCTTGTGAGAAAGCTCACCCTCAAAACAGCAGGCATGAGTTGTTATGGTGACAAGCAAATTATAGTGGTTCTAGGCCTGATTGGTTCACTGCGAAGAGGTTTATTAGATGCTATCTGTTTTTTTTAAATTCAAAGTTATGACAAAGATGGAAGAAATGATATTTACTTTGAAATGCATATGTTTAAGCCAATAGGCCTTTATGGGTGGATTCTAATTTCACCATGTTGAACCCTTCAGTAACAGTCTGCTCACATATATCCAGAGCCTAACATTAGCAGAAATCTTCAACACTTAGAAGGGTGTTTGTTACCTTATTAAGAAAAGGTTTTGGTGTTGAATACCTGCTTTGACTAACCCCAGGTGGTAGGACAGTTGCACTATGTAATCCTTACTAGACCCTTTTATTAGGGCCTGACAGGTTTAGTTGTTTGTCAAACATTTATAATCAAAACAAACAAAAAGGAAACATTTATTTATATATATACATAAGAAAGCTTTGGGTCAACCCTCGTCTGTCTGGAAAAAGTCATTCACACACTGCTTTTATCCATGACAGCACAAGGCAGGGAGCAGTGGGTCAGTCCACTTTAGCTATTGGCTCCATTGCCCCCTGAGTGACAGCATACTGACCTGACAGCTCTCGTGTGCACACCTGCCTAAAATGAGTTCACTTCAATGCAAGTGTGAGTAGGCCAGTCCTTTAGTATTTCATAATCTTCTATCTGACCGCCTTAATTTTGTCCTTATCCTTTTATTATTTTTTGTTTTAACACAGCATATTGCAGCTCATCAGACGACTGCCAAGCTACTAATTTTGCACAGCAGGCAATGAAGCCTTGTTTTCTAAATATATCAGTCATCTTGGAATGGTATTGTCCTTAGTGTATCATTGGTTTATCATTCTTCTGCAGCCAGCACTGTGCTTCTAAATGGAGCAGCCATGCTGGACTTCAAATCACTGGGCACAACACAATTTCAAGATCACTGCCTGCTAAGTATAATTTAATTTCTTATTGTATGCACAGGTCCACCACATCCGGTTAGGCACATTGTAGGAGGCTGGCTTATAGTGGGTACCCTGTGGTACTTACACCATGTGCCAGGTCCAGTTATCCCTTATTAGTAGAATAGAGGTGTTTCTAGCAGCTTAGGCTGATAGAAGGTTGCTATGGCAAAGCAGCTTAGGCTGAACTAGGAGGCATGCAAAGCTCCTACTATACCACTTATATCATATAGCACAATATCATAAGAAAACACAATACTCAGAGTTACTAAAAATAAAGGTACTTTTTTTTAATGACAATATGCCAAAAGTATCTCAGTGAGTACCCTCAGTTAGAAGGTAAGTAATATACACAAGTTATATGTACACAAACCCAAAACAGGTAAGTAACAGTAAGAAAAGTAGCGCAAACAATGTGGAACCACAATAGGATGCAATAGGTGAACGTAGGTCTAGGGGCAACACAAACCATAAACTCCAAAAGTGGAATGCGAATCACGAATGGACCCCAGACCTATGGGAGCTTGTAGAAGGTTGCTGGGACTGTAAGAAAACAGTGAGGGTGTCCAAGATACCCCACCCCACGACCCTGAAAAGTAGGAGTAAAGTTACCCTACTACCCCAGAAAGACACAACAGTCGTGATAGGGAGATTCTGCAAGAACCACAAGCACCAGCAAAACACTGAAGACGGATTCCTGGATGTGAGGACCTACAAGGCAAGGGGACCATGTCCAAGAGTCGCAATAGTGTCTGGAGGGGCAGGAGCCCAGAAAACCCCAGATGAAGGTGCAAAGGGGCTGCCTCCGGGTGGAAGAAGCTGAAGATTCTGCGACAACGAAAAGGGCTAGGAACTTCTCCTTTGGATGGAAGATGTCCCACGGCGTGCTGGATGTTGCAGCAGTGTTTCCATGCAGAAATACCGCAAACAAGCCTTGCTAGCTGCAAGGGTCGCAGTAGAGGTTTTTGGGTGCTGTGGGGGGACCAGGAAGGACCAGGATGTCGCCCCTTGGAGGAGGAGACAGGGGGGGGGCGCTCAGCAACTCTGAAGAGCCCCCGCAGAAGCAGGCAGCCCCCGCAGAAGTACTGGAGCAGGCACTTAGAAAATTTGTGAACCGGAGTCACAAAAGGAGGGACCAGTGCTGGGGACCCAGGCTAGGCTGTGCACAAAGGAATCCTTGGAGAAGTGCACAGAAGCCGGAGCAGCTGCAAATCACACAGTACACAGGTTTGATGTGTGGTGTGGGGAGGCAAGGACTTACCTCCACCAAACTTGGACTGAAGTATCACAGGACTGTGGGGGTCACTTGGGTCTAGCTTCTGTGTTCCAGGGACCACACTCATCAGGATGAGAGGGGACCCAGAGGACCGGTGATGCAGTCTTTTGGTGCCTGCGCTAGCAGGGGGAAGATTCCGTCGACCCACAGGAGATTTCTTCTTGGCTTCCAGTGAAGGGTGAAGGCAGACAGCCCCCAGAGCATGCACCACCAGGAAACAGTCGAGAAAGCCGGCAGGATGAGGCACTACAATGTTGCTGGTAGTCTTCTTGCTACTTTGTTGCAGTTTTGCAGGCGTCCTGGAGCAGTCAGCGGTCGATCCTTGGCAGAAGTCGAAGAGGGAAGTGCAGAGAAACTCTGGTGAGCTCTTGCATTCGTTATCTGAAGAATACCCTAGAGAAGAGACCCTAAATAGCCAGAAAAGGAGGTTTGGCTACCAAGAAAGGAGACTTAGCTACCAAGAGAGGTAAGAGCCAATCAGAAGGGGTCTCTGACGTCATCTGCTGGCACTGGCCACTCAGAGCAGTCCAGTGTGCCCCCAACACCTCTGAATCCAAGATGGCAGAGGTCTGGGACACACTGGAGGAGCTCTGGGCACTTCTCCTGGGAGGTACTGGTCAGGGGAGTGGTCACTCCCCGTCCCTTTGTCCAGTTTCGTGCCAGAGCAGGGCTAGGGAATCCCTGAACCGGTGTAGACTGGCTTATGCAGAGATGGGCACCATCTGTGCCCATCAAAGCATTTCCAGAGGCTGGGGGAGGCTACTCCTCCCCAGCCCTCACACCTATTTCCAAAGGGAGAGGGTGTAACACCCTCTCTCAGAGGAAATCGTTTGTTCTGCCTTCCTGGGCTGGGGCTGCCCAGACTCCAGGAGGGCAGAATCCTGTCTGAGGGTTTGGCAGCAGCACGCTGCAGTGGAAACCCTGGAAAGGCAGTTTGGCAGTATCCAGGTTCTGTGCTAGAGACCTTGGGGGATTATGGAACTGTCCCCCCAATACCACAGTGGTATTGGGGGGGCAATTCCATGATCTTAGATATGTTACATGGCCATGTTTGGAGTTACCATGGTGACGCTACACATAGGTAGTGACCTATGTGCAGTGCACGCGTGTAATGGTGTCCCCGCACTCTCAAAGTTCGGGGAATTTGCCCTGAACGATGTGGGGGCACCTTGGCTAGTGCCAGGGTGCCCACACACTAAGCAACCTGGCACCTAACCTTCACCAAGTGAGGGTTAGACATATAGGTGACTTATAAGTTACTTATGTGCAGTGAAAATGGCTGTGAAATAACGTGGACGTTATTTCATTCAGGCTGCAGTGACAGGCCTGTGTAAGAATTGCCTGAGCTCCCTATGGGTGGCAAAAGAAATGCTGCAGCCCATGCGGATCTTCTGGAACCCCAATACCCTGGGTACCTAAGTACCGTATACAATGGAATTATATGGGTATACCAGTGTGCCAATGAGAATTGGTAAAATTAGTCACTAGCCTGCAGTGACAATTTTGCAAAGCAGAGAGAGCATAAACACTGAGGTTCTGGTTAGCAGAGCCTCAGTGATACAGTTAGGCACCACACAGGGAACACATACAGGGCATACATTATGAGCACTGGGGTCCTGCCTAGCAGGATCCCAGTGATACAAGGGCAAAAACAAACATACATACAGTGAAAATGGGGGTAACATGCCAGGCAAGATGGTACTTTCCTGCACACATGTTTTATTTTTTCGATTTTTAATGTTTTAATTTATCTTGCATATGCTTGTTAATTTTGTGTTTGGTTGTATGGGTAAGAGAGTGGAGCCAGGAATGAGCCAGTAGGTGGATGAATGTATGCATGAGTGCAAAGATGAGTAACAGAGTAAATGTATGATGACTTATTGAGTACTGAAAGTCACCAATAACTACAGATATACTTTATGTTATAAGGCAGACCTACTGGAATTCCCAGTGGTTATTAAATATGATGATTTGTGGCATAAACATGTGGTCAAGTAAATAAAGAAAACTGCAATGAAACTGGCGTTTAAGAGTACTCTTCTCACTGAAAATATAGAAACACATTTGAGCTCAGTGAGTAGGGTCTGTGAGATTTGCATTCTTAAGTGCCCTGTTCGTAAAAGGATAAACGGACTAAAATAGCGAAGCAGCACAAGCTCTGAAGACAGGCTGTAAGTGCATCTGGGGCAAAAACAGGAGATGGGCCATGTTGTAGAAACTTACTTTTGAATTGATGTAAACCGAAAAAGAGAGTGCACATCCATTTACTCCCCTTGAAGGTTTGTGTAATAGGGAATATAGAAAACAGTATTTGAACCAGGACCAAAAAGAGCAACTAAATTTCATACTATTTGTGTTATGTCTAAATCATAAGAAATCTGGAAAATCCAGCTTTAAATGTGACATTTGTGAATAAGATTGAGGCAAGATCAGTTACTTCCTTACAATATAATTAGCAACAATTGCACAAAATCAGTGTGTTCCAATGAACCGCTTTGCTGTCCTAATGAAGTAAGAATATAATAAACAATGAACCACGACCTAATTTTTACAGCGACAAACGTTTGTGACCCACCTACCTTCAATGGGCCAGAGGCGTGACAATTGTTTAAAGTAAATTGTAGAAGCGCGCGCTTTTTAAAAACAACGTATTTTACATTGAAATTGCCTCTTAATTTGCAGACATACAGTTCAACTGATAAATCTACATTGCACACAAACGATACTGTGGATATTGGATTTAGTGCACATTTATTATTTGTGCATAACAAAGTAATGTCTTGATTTCTTCTGATCCTATTGAAATCTTTGTTTCCATTACACTGCGGAATTACCCAAAATACGCTTAACCCTTTAAATGCACACTACCTCCCTGGTGCGGGTCACGACCAGTGGCCGACACCAGGGAGGGGGTTAATAAATCCTCGGGTGCGTCGCACCCGAGGATTTTTTATTTTTATTTAATACTCGGGAGACACAGAAGCTTTTCCGTCTCTCCCCCCGCCCCCCACCCGCCCCTTTGTGACGTCAGTGTGCCGCGAGGGAGATTTTTGAGTATCTTGAAAGAACGTGCTGATTGAGGGAAGAAGCGCAGGTAAGGTGGCCTCTACTGTTGCACGTATCTCACACACACCATCGCTTTTGTGACTGTCTACGTAGGCTAGTGTTTTAGAGCAACAGTTTAGCCAATAGTAGAGATGGCATCTTGATGGATGATTGCTGCCATCACTCCGGTTATAGGGGACAGTTCTGACATAGGATCAGAGACTGAGACATCAGATACTGAGACAGCATCTGAGGGATAGGACAATGGCGCAGACTATAGGAGTGATTTTTCAGTCGGAGGAGTCCCATTCGATAACTCCTCTTCCAGTAAATTATGAGGGAGGTGATGAGGACAGTCCTGCTGCTGTCCCTTCGCAAGCACAGTCTGTGCAACGGGGTAAATAGTGGGTTAGCCCAATCCAGAGAGCAGGTGAATGCGGCGGCAAGCAGAGAGAGAGAGTGCTCTCTTGGGAGCTCCCCAATTTAGTTCAGCCCCAAATTCCACCGGCCAAATCGTATTGTGAAGACATCAAAATTATCTATCACAAAACAAACTGGTTTTGTAAGGCAGGCACCTGTGTTTTTGGTCCTGGGTTCGGCGGTCATATAGAGAAACATACTAAACCCATACCTTTCTGGAAACTAGACATCCAGGGGAGTCCACAGAGGTGTGACTTGTGTGGATTCCCCAAAGTTTTCTTACCCAGAATACCCTGCAAAGCTGAAATGTTGAATAAAAACTCTATTTGTCTTGCATTTCTGTCACACAAACTACAGGAATATGCTGGGATCCACAAAATTCCTACCACCCAGTGATTCCTCACCTGTCCCGATAAAAACACTACCCTACTTGAGTGGCTATACCGAGTGCCTGCGTCAGGAATGGATCAGCCCAGGGTCAACAGCTGCCTCATGTAATGACCAACATTGACTGTTGTGCGATCTATTCCTGTCGCAGGCATCAGGCCTACCCACACAAGTGAGGTACCATTTTTATCGGGAGACTTGGGGGAACTCTAGGTGGAAGGAAATTTGTGGCTCCTCTCAGACTCCAGAACTTTCTGTCACCGAAATGTGAGGAAAAAGTGTTTTTTTTAGCCACATTTTGAGGTTTGCAAAGGATTCTGGGTAACAGAACCTGGTCAGAGCCCCACAAGTCACCCCATCTTGGATTCTCCTAGGTGTCTAGTTTTCAAAAATGCCAAGGTTTGCTAGGTTTCCCTAGGTGCTGGCTGCGCTAGAGGCCAAAATCCACAGCTAGGCACTTTGCAAAAAACAGGTCTGTTTTCTTTGGGAAAATGTGATGTGTCCACGTTGTGTTTTGGGGCATAAAGTGTCGCGGGTGCTAGGCCTACCCATACAAGGGAGGTACCATGTTTATCGGGAGAATTGGGTGAATGCTGGGTGGAAGGAAATTTGTGGCTCCTCTCAGATTCCAGAACTTTCTGTCACCGAAATGAGAGGAAAAAGTGTTTTTCAGGCCAGATTTTGAGGTTTGCAAAGGATTCTGGGGAACAGAACCCGGTGAGAGCCCCACAAGTCACCCCATCCTGGATTCCCCTAGGTGTCTAGTTTTAAAAAATGCACAGGTTTGGTAGGCTTCCCTAGGTGCCGGCAGAGCTAGAGGCCAAAATCTACAGCTAGGCACTTTGAAAAAAACACGTCAGATTTCAATGTAAAAATGTGATGTGTCCATGTTGCGTTTCCTGTCGCGAGCATTAGGCCTACCCACGCAAGTGAGGTACCATTTTTATCGGGAGACTTGGGGGAACACAGAAGCACAAAAACAAGTGTTATTGCCCCTTGTCTTTCTCTACATTTTTTCCTTCCAAATGTAAGACAGTGTGTAAAAAAGACGTCTATTTGAGAAATGGCCTGTAATTCACATGCTAGTATGGGCACCCCGGAATTCAGAGATGTGCAAATAACCACTGCTTCTCAACACCTTATCTTATGCCCATTTTGGAAATACAAAGGTTTTCTTGATACCTATTTTTCACTCTTTATATTTCAGCAAATTAATTGCTGTATACCCGGTATAGAATGAAAACCCATTGCAAGGTGCACCTCATTTATTGGCTCTGGGTACCTA
Source organism: Pleurodeles waltl (assembly GCF_031143425.1). NCBI lineage: Eukaryota > Metazoa > Chordata > Amphibia > Caudata > Salamandridae > Pleurodeles > Pleurodeles waltl. The sequence goes on from NC_090446.1 coordinate 149,325,819, forward strand.
GAGTTCTTGATGAACCTACAAGCCCTATATATCCCCGCAACCAGAAGAGTCCAGCTGACGTAACGGTATATTGCTTTCAAAAATATGACCTCGCAGGAAAAAGTTACAGAGTAAAACGTGGAGAAAAATGGCTGTTTTTTTCAGCTCACTTTCAATATTTTTTTATTTCAGCTGTTATATTCTGTAGGAAAACCTTGTAGGATCTACACAAATGACCCCTTGCTGAATACAGAATGTTGTCTACTTTTCAGAAATGTTTATTTGTCCGGGATACAGCATTGGTTTCACACCCATTCCTGTCACTAACTGGAAGGAGGCTGAAAGCACCAAAAATAGTAAAAATGGGGTATGTCCCAGTAAAATGTCAAAATTGTGTTGAAAAAAGTGGTTTTCTGATTCAAGTCTGCCCGTTCCTGAAAGGTAGGAAGATGGTGATTTTAGCACCAGAAACCCTTTGTTGATGCCACTTTCTGGGAAAAAACCACAAGCCTTCTTCAGCAGCCTTTCTTTCCCATTTAAAAAAAAAAACGAAATTGTCACTGTATTTTGGCTAATTTCTTGGTCCAGGGGAAACCACAAACTCTGGGTACCATTAGAATCCCTAGGATGTTGTAAAAAAAGGACGCAAATTTGGCGTGGATAGTTTATGTGGACAAAAAGTTATGAAGGCCTAAGTGCGAACTACCCCAAATAGCCAAAAAAGGGCTCAGCGCTGGGGGGTGGGGGCCAGCAGCTAAGAGGTTAATTTTTGTTTCCTAACTGCTGAATGCATACAATTATTTGTTACAAAAAAGTGGCATCCACACCCTGTACCCAAGCAAGATTGTCACATAATTCACTTTACTTTGTTTGTTTGCTCTGAGTGCAAAGTGAGAGGAGTTTGTAAACACCAATTCCCCTTTTAAACAAGCACTGATATAACCAATAGGTCTTGCCTATGCGTGAGCTATTGGCTTTGGTAATGTTTTTTTAGCCACGTTGTACACCAGTGTGGCTGATGTTCAGCTTGTTTAAAAGTTACTGGCATAGAGTGGTATAGAATGGACTGGGGTATTTTGGGTTAGATTGGAGTGGGAAGTTGGGTAGATTGGCATGGTGGATTGGAGTGGGGTGGATTTCGGTAGATTGCAGTGGAGTAAATTGAAGTTGGGGAGGTAGGAGTAGGCCAGATAAAGGTAGATTGGGGTGGAGTGGGATACACTGGGGTAGAGTTGAGTGGGGTAGATTGGAATGGAATGGGATATATTGGGTGGATTATAGTAGGGTGGCTTGAAAGGGAGTGGGGATAGATTTGGGTAGTTTGGAGTGGTGTGGGTTAGATTGGGGTGGAGTAGAGTTGATTGGGGTGGAGTGTGGTAAATTAGGGAAAAGTGGGGTATATTGGAGTGGAGTAGACTGGAGTGGGAGAGTGGGGTAGATTGACTTGGGGTGGAGTGGTGTAGATTGGAGTGGCGTGGGGATATTGGGATGGAGTAGGGTAGACTAGAGTGAAGTGGGCTAGATTGGTGTTGAGTGGTTTGATTGGAGTGGGATAGATCAGAGAGAGTGGAGTTGGATGAATTGGGGTAGATTAGAGAGGGGAAGAGTGGAGAGGAGTGGAGTGGGGTAGATTAGGGTGCAGTGGGATAAAGTGGAGTGGGGTAGATTGGGTGGATGATGGTATGGTACATTGGAGTGAAGTGGATAGATTAGATTGGAGTGTGGTGGAGTGGGATAAATTGGGTTGAGATAAATTGTTGCGGGGTAAATGGAGTAGGCTAGATTGGGTTGGAGTGGAGTAGATTGGACTGAAGATAAGTGGATTGGAGTGTAGGGGGTGAATTAGGGCATATTGGGTTGATTGGCATGTGGTAGATTGTATTGGAGGGGGATAGATTGTGGTAGATTAGAGTGTAGAGGAGTTGGATAGATTGCGGTGGAGGTTGGAGTGGAGTGGTGTAAAAAAATTTTAAGGGGTTCAATTGGACCTGGGTAGATTGGAGTGGAGTAGATAGATGTGGGGTGAAGTGGGGTAGATTGGAGAGAGTAGATCAGCGTGGATTGGGGTGGGGTAGACTGGGGTAGATTGGAAGCGAGTGGGGTAGATTTGAGGGGAAAGAGACAGATTGGGGTTGATTGTAGTGGGGTTGGGTAGTTTGGAGTGGGGTAGATTGAATCATAGTTGAGTGGATTGGGGTAGTTTGTAATAGATTGGTGTGGTGTAGATTGGAATATGGGGTAGATTTTAGTGGTGTAGGTTGCGGTGGGGTGGGGTAGATCCAAGTGGGGTAGATTGGAGTGGGCTAGAGTGGAGGGGCTTGTTGTGTCGTGGAGTGTCAGTCATTGAGTTGAGTGTCACAGAATTGAGAGAAATGGCATAGAGGGGAATAGTGTGGACAATGCAAGGTGTGGTAGAGCCCTGCCATTACAGACAACACATTTTCAATTGAAATGACCATTACATTTGCATTGAAAAATGTTTTTACTGCACACAAATGATAATATATGCAAATGTCACCTATTGTATTGATGCGTTTTGATCATATTCAAATATTTGTTTCCACCACACTTTAGAAATACAAAATAGTGCTAACTGCAACAGTTCTGAAATATTTTGAATCATCAGCACAGTTTATTTATGTTTTTGTTATGCGCTAGAAACAATAAATATCCTACTCTTTTTCCTGTCACATAGGCACTCAGCAAGACTGTCACATAAATTCTCTCACTTTGAAAGAAAAATAAACTCCAAGCTCCTTCGGCAGACAGACAGAGCCTGTTGACATTTGAACTTTGTCTTTGAATGCACAGCAAATGTGACAAGATAAGAACAAGATTTAAAGGCCTGTTTACAGAAAGAGAGTTTGTAAAAGAATACAGTGAACAAGGTTTGAGTAGCAGGTGGGACAAACTGAAGCTGGACAGCCTAAAACAAAAAAGCCAGAAAATGTGAGTTACAGACCATAAGGCCAAAGTCCGCAATGGATGGAATACATTCTCAGGGAAGTTTTCAGAATGCCCCTAAGACGTTATAAGCAAACCAGACAGCTTTGCAGTCTGTTAGGCTAGAACCTAAACGGCAGTAATTTGTCAGAGGACATAGCCCGATGTTTGACCTCTGCCTTTGAGGTGCAGCAAATGTGACAAGTTAAATGAAGAATTTAGTGGCATCTTTATTTATTGCTTTGCCTTTAACTACAGACCAGAAATTGGCTCACGACCTACCAGTAGGTTGCAACCCACAGTTTAGGAGCCACTGCCTAGTGTCCTTTTAAAAAAAGTAATGGTGCATGCACTGATAGGAGACATTATTTTTCTGCTGTGGATGGTTAAAGGGAGTTTGCTGGAGCCCTATTGCTACTGGGCAGCAGCAAACTCTCTAATGAGGCCCCTCTGGCTCACTTCTAAGCCACTTCCTTAATCCTTCATTTTGCAGTGCTTCTTTGCCCAAAAGAAGCTTTGTGAAAGGAATGAGTTGTGTGTCTGTGCTCCAGCAAGACATGGTCTGGATTTTTGTTGAACCAAAGGAAAATACCTACAGTGATAGCCTCCTTTGTGGGGCATAGGCACACATTTTAATAGATAATGTTGAATGTCCTACATCCTGAGTTTCTTCACTTCTTAGTACAACAGTAGCCATACAATTGTGGGCGTGCCTATCATTTCAAATAGGAAGCCCAAGACCGTGACCATAGAGAGTGTAAGAATGAAGCATGTAATTAGAATGGTTAATGGGTTGTAGGTAGCTACAGTATTTAGGCCAGAGTTCCTCCAGCACCTAGGGAAACTTACCAATCCCAGACATTTCTGAAAATTGAACATCTGGGGAGTACTGGTGGTATGGGTTGCTTTGATGACACCAGTTTTTCTTACCCAGAAAGCCTTTCAAATGTCAAACATTGGTTAAGCAAACAGAATTTCCTTACATTTCTGTGTCGGAATTCTGGCATCTGTAAAGAAGAGCAACATCCCATTGCTCAATAAAAATAGTACCTCACATGCGTGGATGGACCCACCATAATGGACAGGAATAGCCCAAAACTGTGACCGTGTGACATCATTATAATGTCACTGTAGTCTTCAAGTGACCAATGTTTTGTCCTATTTGTGTCTTCTGCAGTAGGCTCACCCACATATTTGGGGTACCCACTTTTTGTCAGGAGAAATGTGGGAACCTTGGATGCAGGGGCTTTTGCCATTTACCAAAAGTCTGGATTTTTATGTCACAGAAAAGCAAGAAATTGTGTTTATCAATGCGATGACCTAGAGTGTTTTCACACCCACTAATGGTCACTGGCAGTTAAAAGCCTCCAGAAACGAGCGAAAGCCACTGCAGGCAGTGTCTGGCACAGTATTAAAGATGGTGGAGGTGAATTTAAGGCTACGCTCCCTTGGTATTCAGCAAGCCAACATTTAATTGCATCAGCCCAGGGGTTATGAGCAGCGCTTTGAGGACCAGCAGTCATTTATTTACATAGTTAAAACTGCATCTATTCATTATGCAGTCTCCAGTTTGAGTTGTTGAATTCTTGTGTTTTGAGGTGCTTGTGACTCAGGCCTAGTTCATTGTCAGGTAATACTCTAGGTCAGTGGTTCCCAAACTGTGGGGTGCCACCTACTAGTGGGTCGTGAACACACTTTTGGTGGATCGCAAAAGTCCAAGCAATAAATAAAGATGCCTTTAAACTCTATATTTATCTTGGCCCCCCTTCAAGGGATTTGACAGATTGGATAATACTGATGGCCAGATGACCGCTTGATTTTGAAGTTAAGCTACCAAGTCTTGATCATTGTTCGGTGAGTGAAACTGCCGAGTCACTGTCCATTTCCCTCTATGTTCTGTGTTATACCACACAAAGTGTGCATGATGGAACACCTCGTCTTCTCTGTAAATATGTAGCACTCAAACACACTTACTCTGTACTGTTCCTTTACTATTTGCAGTGATGTTTACATTTTGTTGGAAAATGAATACAAAAGAAACTCAAAATCATCTCATTTGCTGTTTTCAAAGATAGGTCAAATATCAGGCTATGTCTACTGACAAATTACTGCTTATTTTTTAACATCGGGATTGTTGTTTACAAACTCCTTTCCCTTTGCTGTGGCACAGGGTGTGTGGAAGGAATGGCTATAGGCTGTTATGTTTTTGTAACACACTACAAAATGAATTACCTGCAAATAAAGTGTACACATTCAACAATTAGGAAAATAAAAATGAAGCACATTGTTTTGTAGTTCTGGAGTGTGATGGAAAGAAACATGTACGTAATTGCCATTTGTGTGGAAAATAGTTTCATCAGTAAAAATGTATGGCTTCGCAAATTTAATGGCAATTTAAATGGAAAATGTGCTGTCTTTAAATGACAGTGCACTACTACATGATGCTCTTGTCAGAAATCGCCCGCTTCATGTCCATTAAAGTTAGGTGTGTTGCAAAATGTTTTTAAAAATTGGGTTAAAATTGGGTTATGGTTCTAAAAAGTTTGGGAAGCACTGCTCTAAATCACTTAGTGACAGAGGTTTGATATTCCACCTTTTAAAAGTTTGGTCTCAATTTGGTGGTCCTACCAAAGAATGAAGCATTGGTCAGAAAACTCTTTACTGGAGTGAATGGAGTAAAGGGTTCAGCCAAAAATGTTGCACAGTTTATTTTTTTCTGACATATTAAATGCATCTACATCATAACGGAAGCCCTAGACCAGTGGTTCTTAGCACTTAACAGGTGATTTCAGCCGGCTGACTTGAAATGTTTCCAAACTGATTGCTTAAACAGTGTTTTTTGCTGTTGGCAGAGACGTTTTAAGGCATGAGCAAAGTGGGCAATTCCCCAGGTCCCCATCTTCCAAGGCCTTCGTGAGAACATTAATTTTCACTTTATTTGACCTCTGTCTATCCCTGTCTCTATTTAAACCTCTGACATCTGTGCCTACCTCCAGCTGTGACTCTGACTTTCTACTCTGTGATTATAAGACATTTTGGGGCCCTGAGTAAAGCATACATTAACTGTTTTTGTGCCACTCTGTTAAAGTGTAACATTTAATTTAGTATTTGCTCTGTTCAAGAGCCCCCAAACATGCCTTGGCCCGGCCCCGAAAATCCTTAAAACGAAAACCGCCTTTTGGAGGAGGGGACCTGCTTTACCAAGATTATCCAGTGCATGGCACATGCATGAAATATATCCCTTTGTTTATTTTATAACATTTATTTAAACACCAAAGAATAGCACAGAGGACAAATAGGTGCCTAAAGTAGGTTAGGCATCATATGCCAAAGAGGAGATGGAACAGACATTTGCATATAAGCCTTCTGTGAATAACACAAACACGGACAAAACAAAACATACATACTTGTAGATCAGAGGTGGGGGGGTACGAGAAGACAAGAAGGAGTAGGTGGAAGAGGGGAGTGGGACAGAAGTATAAAGCCAGGTTTTGAAGCTCATTCCTAAATGGCACGAGTTGGAGTCCATGAGATGAATGGCGAGATTGTGTCAGAGTTTGGTGTCTTAAACGAAGATGGCCTGTTTTGTTTTATCCTTTCTGCTTATCACGTTTAAGCAGTGGGCTGCTCAGCTCGTCATGATTGGCTTTGTGGTGCTGCAGATTGATCTGAACTTCACGCATGCTGGTAGATGGAGGCAGCGGGTATCGTTAATCTGGCCCTGCATACAATGGGCATTGATGAAGTGTGTATCTGCATGGAACATGGCCTTCAACGATTACAGAGGCGTCAAGGAGGGGCGATAGCAGGACTTCGCCCCATCAGCACAAGTAGTGCTTTCTGTTTCACAGAAGGTGAGGAATGGAAGCCTGCGATGCCTACTGGGTAGAAGGCTTACTAGGCTGCAGTATGAATGAGAGGCAGGGATTAAATTAGCATTACAGTGCCTTATCACTGAGGTGATGGATCTGTATTGATAAGGATTAAGGTAAAATGTGCGCTGGACAGTCCGTGATTGGGTAATGTACAAGTGTTGCCTAAGGTGAAGAACGTCAGTGGGCAGCAACACCTTGAATTCTAGCTGTGTGCCTTCTGATTAGTGATGTATGTAGGTCAAGGACTTGCTCCGCCAGTGTAATACTCATATGGTCATCTATAGTACTGATGAACATTGAGCAGGCAGTGAATAAAAATTTGCAGAGATGGTTGATTTTTTTTGATAGGTCTGTATGGACATTATATTGTATTGTAAGTGCATTTATATAGCACTTACTACTCCACACGAAATGTTAAAGCCCCTTCTGCTAAGCAAGGTGCAGCTCAGAAACTCAAGATTCATGGTTAATCCATATGATTGGGATACGTTTTGTGCTCTCAAGGAGACCAGTCCATGCATTTACTCCAGTTTCATTACTCTACTCCAGCAGATTAAATTAATAGCAGACCTGCCAACTGCAAGAAACATCTCAGTGTCAGAGGGTGTGGCCTCGTGCAGAGAAGCACCTAAGAGTTACTTTTGCCCCCACCCTGACCCCAAACCCCCAACTCTTGAAATAAAAAGACATTTAAAAAAAACAAAGCTGTCTGAAGCTGTTGGTTGTACCTTGGGGTGGTTTCACACCCATTAATGGACATTGGCAGTTAAAAGCCTCTGAAAGTCACTGCTTGCAGAGGTTTCATCTTGTTTTCTCTGCCACTGTGTGATATTGGCTCCTCACCAGGTGACCATGTAATGAGAGCCAATATTGTGTGTCACACAATGGGACCGTGTGAGTTGGCAGGTCTGTAATAGGAGTTCGGCATAATCATTAGTTTGTGGGGAAGTTCATACAAATGGTTGGTGGGATTAATAGATGAACTTGAGGAGATTGACTTAGTTTGCAGGGGGTGTCTTTCAAAGGAGTGTTTGTGATCTTTGAAATGAAGTGTGGGTAATTTGCAGCAAGATAAACACCCAAGTGACTTAAAGAAGGCTGAGGTCCAAAAGCGGAGGCTTGCAGTTAATGGAAAGTAAGAAAGAGAAAAAAGAGAGGAGACAATCAGAAGTTGTAAGTCAAGGCCAGCTTTTCATGCAGAATTTTGGGATGAAAGGGAAGGCTTTTTGAGATAGGATTAAAAACTGCAGAAAGAAATGTTATTTGTATGTGATATAGTCTGATATTAGGTACTTTGAGAGGCAGTAGAATCTTTTGAAGCAGTGGCAGCTGATCTACTTAGGCACTGGACCAGTAAAGCCTCAGCTAGATGCATATATAAGAAAATAGTGAAAGCTTTAGAATGCGATTGTTGGAACATTATGCTCATGATGATAGCACTGTTTGATAATAAACGGGGTAAACAATGAATATTGATAAGTGATTTTGCAAATGGCGGAGCGAATGTCTTCTGATGTTCATCCTTAAAGTTTGGTTCACAGTACTGATAACAAAACAAAGATGGATCCATTCGGATGCCCATGGTTTTGCATGGAACAAGATGAAGGTGACGTGTTATTTGTTGCCATACAGTGAGGTGCATTGGCTGATAATCGTCTATAGAATGACCATGTGAGAAACAGGTTGCTAAAGATTAAATATAATGAGGCATGTATTTCATGTGTTCATTTCATTATACCAATGGCATGGTTTGAGTCTTGTGATACAGGAGAACTCTGATTGGGAGATATGTAGGAGAATGTGCTGGCCAATGTGTGAATTGGCGGGCCACTGCTATCTCCAGGGCCTATCCAAGGTAATCACCAGTTTTATGGAGTTGTTGTCAGTGAGGCTGTCTAGTCAAGGTATCCTTTTTGAGTAGTGTGGCGATTTTGCAGGTTTTGAGAGATGATGGGAAAGCATTTTCTGTTGATAAAATATAGATTTGCACTATAGTTTACCTTGCAGAAGACATTTGTACAAGTTGTGTTCCAAAGACATCTAAATGTGAAGGTTATGGAGGAGTGCTCGAGCCTGGTTAAAGCTTTGTAAAGTTAATCATTTTCAAATGCTTACAGCATGTAAAAACCTCGAGAAGCATTTGTCAGGACAGTTGTTTATACCCTTTTGATTTCTGTGGACCCACACTCAGGGCCAGCTTAGCGCTGGTGGCGCCCGGCCGACAAGTATTTTTGACAATCCACCCCCCCTAATCTTTTTCTTTGGATTCCCTCACTAACACCACGTAAAAATGCCTTTCATCTCTCAAAATCCCCTCTTCCACATATATTTCATTTGTTTTAAAACAGTGGGAAAGACTGGTTTTACCAATCCACTCAGCTCTCCACATAAAATACAGATCTGTTCACTGCAGCAGGCATATTAACCCTCTGCGCTACTTTATTGTGACTCTAGACTGCCACTAGACAAAACTCCATCTCTCTCTCTCTCTCTTTAGCAGGAACATTAATCAAAAGAGTTATCTTTGTATGTTTATAGATGTCTGAAAGCTGGATGCACAAAGAACTCTACACCATGTATCAAGTAATTGTGAGCACACAATATTGATCTGTTCATATTTACTCAGAGTTTTCTGGGGCATGCCTCGTGCTTTTTAGCCCCCGCAAAATTGTCTGCCACTGCTTTCCTTTGATGCTTTGGGGGAGGGGTGAGAGGACCAAGTGAGAACTCACTAATAGTATTTTTTCCCTGCCAAGAACTGACAACTTTCTTGAAAAAGTGTAAGCACTTAGCCTAGTACCTCTGCATTTAGTGGCCATCTTACGTGTGTGTTAAGGGGCAGAGTGAGAAACTGTCTAAGACAGAATAGATACGCATAAAATATTGCCATTTTTGCAAGCAGCTGTGTATGATATAACCGGAAAGTAAGTTTGAACAATGCCAATGATTTCAAAATCCTGTTTTGACTTTGAGGGACTGCAAAACATATGCCTCATGTTTAAATGAGAAAAATACAGTTTAGCTGCTTCTGGGTGTTAGAAATGGGGTTTCTGGTTGGCTGGGGTATGCACCTATGCCAGGCAGAACTCACCACCCTAGTCAGGGTGAGTGAGATACACACCCAAGATATCCCTGCTCACCTCCTTGGAAGCTTGGCTCAAGCAGTCAGGCTTATCTCAGAGGCAATGTGCAAAGTGTTTACACAACACACGTAATTTATGTGACACAATAAATGCACCAGAAAGAAAAAACAACAAGTTATATAAAAATAAACTGTATTGCATAAAACCTCATTAGACCAAACACAACATGTATCAGTAATACCCTGCTACACAAGCAGTTGTCAGAACGCTACAATAGGGCATAGATCCTATAGAACATTACCCACCCTCCCATGGTATATTAGGCAGATCCTACAGTCATGCACATCACCCCAATCATAGTAGTGTGACATGTAATAAGTATCAGGCCATGACAGAATACAGAGGGTAAACAGGAGCACAAGGGTGAACGGCAGGCTGAAGGGTAATCACCAACAACGCTCACCGAATGTCGACTATCGTGCCTCCTGCGCACCTCGTTCAACAATGTGGTTGTATTTTCTGGTGGTGTAGCCCCACTCCTCGTACAGGGGCTACAACCGCAGGGGATGATGGGGGAAAACACTCCTGGGACTTCCTTGTACAGTTACCCTGGCCAGGGCCACCAGGAACACAGCGCTGTGGCTGGGGAGAGCCCCCCCCCCCCCTCCAATGCCCAGAAAAGCAGACTTCCTCTGGGAGACCTCACGTGGTCTACCTGCCATGAGGGCGACAAGAACAAGGGCTCCTCTCCAGTGGGGTCGCCCCCGTCAGGAAGGAACAGTCGGGTCTGCTGTGCTCGGTCTTTCCGAGCTGGCAGGTTGATCAGCAATGGGGGTTTCCTCTGTCGCTGCAATAATGGGGCCCCCACGCGGGGATCTCTGACGGGTGAGGCTGCTTCTTCTGGGCAGTCTGGGAGCACTGCTGGGCGGATCTCCTGCGCACTGACAAAATTAGGCAAGGGACGTGGCTCACCTGGGGTTGCTTTCTGCTGTGGAGACAGCTATTCCCACTATAGCACTGCAGCTGCCCGACCTCCGTGAGGTCCAGCCTGTCCTCAGCTCTTCCAGGAGGCAAGCAGCTGCAGGCTCTAGTGAGAGATGTCCTTAGAGTGCGTCTCAGGCTGTGGTGGTGAATGCACCCAAAGCAGGTGCCTGCCTGTGCCCCAGGGGCACTACACAAATCGCTCCTGTGCTCTGGGGACACTACACAAAGCACTCGTCCGTGCTGTGCGAGGGGCTCCTTGCTACCTTTTCCACGACAGGGAAGGGGGGGAGCCTTGCACAAGGGTAAACAGGGCACTTCTTGCTCTCGGCGATGCACCATCTAAATGAGTGCTCTGGCCAAAGGAGCTTGACATAAATAAGAGGCACTCTACTTGAGGAGCAGAAGTGCAGAAGGAAAGGGGGCACACCACCCAGCCCATGGAGAACAACTGGGGGGGGGGGGGCGGCAAGGGGCACTCAAGCTAGAGGACAAGCAGCAAGCCAGCTCATATGGGTCCTAGGTACCAAGTAGCAGTTTTTCTTGTGACCTAGCCGGCCATAGGTCAGCACATCAGCAGGGTAGTTCCAATGGCGGTTCCTGGTAAGTCCTTGCAGCAGCATTTGGTGTCAGTGTCGACGTAGTGCCTTAAAATGTGGGGGACAGCCTCCTGTACTTGTACTCATTTTGCGCAGCCTCCACAAAAGGGGGAAAAGAGGTTCCAACCAGCACAAATTGGTTCCAGGAATGTCACCTCTTTCCACCAGCACTGGCTCCAGACATCAGTGGGGGGAGTAAACGAGCCCTTTGTGCGAGTCCAAGGCACAACCTTTGCAGATGAAGGTTTGCCCGGCCTCTGCTTCTCCCAGCCCAGGAAGACCATTCAGTATGCAGATTCAGTCTTGTGACACCTGCACCCCACCCCCCCTTTGTACAGGCTGTCTGAAAAGTATGCACAAAGCTCAGGAGTCACTCTGCCCCAGGCGTGGATTGGAGTCAAGCTGCAAAATACAGGAGTCATAAGCACAGAGAAATGTTCACTTTCTAAAAGTGGCATTTCTATAATGGTAATAAAAAATCCACCTACACTAGTAATCAGCATTTCTCACTACCATTCCAACCACTCCAAACATGCCTACGCCACCCCTCATAGGTCAGACAGTACCACTATAGCCTTAGAGCCCTCCGTAGCAGGCTATAATGGCCATTAAAGGCCCACTCTAGCGTTACGGGCAGGGCCTTTAACAAGGGAGCGGGCACTTAATGGCCAGTATAGCCCAGCTACGAAGGGCGATAAAGCTATTAGAACATTCCGCCTCTAGAGGGCAGAAAGTTCTAATAAATACAATAAAGCCCTCATGGAGCCCAAGGGGATTAAAAATCCCCTTGGGCTCCATGAGGCCTTTGTTCACACCAAGAGCATTGGAATGTTGACGTTCTGGTCTTTTACCAACCAGTATAAGAACAGAGCACTCCACTGTCTCCAATGGAGCACCCACATTCCAATGTTCTCTTTATACAAAGATAAGAGCATTTCCAATGCAATCCTTTAAGAGAGGCAGCACTCACAGTAGTGAGGAACCAAATACGCTGTTTGTCACTTATAGGGCATTTAGTACATAAAGACATATGTCCTACCTTTTACATACACAACACTGCCCATCGGGCTAGCTAGGGCCTACCTAAAGTGGAGTTCCAGGCCTGGCAAGTAAATTTAGATACCAGGTCCCTGAGGCAGTAAACTGTGCAGGCAGGCCCTGCGGTAGCAGGCCTGAGACAGGTTTGAAAGGCTACTTTTGTGGGTGGCTCAAACTGCACTGCAGGCCCACTAGTAGCATTTAATTTACAGGCCCTGAGTATAAGAATACCACAGTACTAGGAAACTTACAGGTAAATTAAATGTGCCAATTAGGTGTATCCCAATCATACCAAGTTTAGAAGGGAGAGCACAAGCACTTTAGCACTGATCAGCAGTGGTAAAAGTGCTCAGAGTCCTAACTTCACCACAAAGGGTCAGAAAAAAATAGGAGGAGGAAGACAAAAAGTTTGGGGATGACCTTGTAAAAAGGGCCACGTCCAACACTGGCATAATATTCCTCATTGTTTATGAATTAGCCACAGGGGATGTTGTGTTACTTGCATGAAGTTCTGTGGCGCCTGTGTACCAGTAGCCTATGAGTCCGCTGCCAGAAAGGTTGCCCATGGACATATACCACCCACATAGGACGATCCCTCCAGTCTACAGAAGCACTTCTCTAACGATTAATAATGACGAATTTGACATTGCATAAAAAACATTTTCCTGATCGAATAATCTGAATGCATTTTCTACTATGAAAAATAAATAGTCTATTAATGAGTGTTAGAATTCAGCTTTTTAGTGAAAGGTGATAAAAAGTTGAACCTTTGCACAGACCGCAAACTGAGTCGTCTTTTAGAGCCCAGGTAATAGCTATATTTTCGACCGTGTACCTGACTTGTTTATTTCTGTTTTTGGCCTCAGAACGGTTTGTGCAGTAAGTGATAGCTAATGTCCCCACTGGACCCCAGCTCAGCTCTTCAAATGTTTGAGAATGTCTTAGCACCTTATTAGATCTGTCCTCTCTCCAAGTACTCCATTGTGCATATTTATACATATTTTTATTTGAAAGTTTGTAGCGTGCTGTTTATAATGTTTTGCTTGCTTTAGAATGCAAGATGAGGACTTCCACATAATTTGGTCAGAAGTGAGAGAGAAAGCATCCAATCAGGTGTGGTAGTGTCCCAAGCTGATGGTCTGTTGTGTTGCTCTTGCTTGTGTGACTCGTTTTCAAAACCTTCCTGAAATGCATGTGGTTGGGTTTGAATCTCAAGGAGGGTCTGCCCAGAGTCTACTATCTTGGACGACGTCCTGCGTGTTTGATCTGTTTGGAAGGGACACTTCATGCATGTTTGATCTATTTGGAAAAGTGTTAATCTCTTGAGTGAGCAAATTATGAGATTTCTACCTTGGGTGTAGTGTGGTGCTATCTTCTGCAGGTATTTGGGGCTTTCTCCAAGAAGGCTTTGTGGAAAGGGACCCTTTGGCCAGTAGCCAGTGATGACCTTACACAGAAAGCTTGATAGGGTCTTTATTACGAAGGTTAAGGCACACTCTGGCTGCCTGCTTCTGTAGTCTTTGTAAACCTACAGTGACTGGTTTGGAGAGGCCACTGTAGATGATGATATTGTAGTCCATGCAAGACATGGTGAGGGCTCTCTTTAGTGTCATCTCATGGTCAGTTTGGAACATTGACACGATTTCAGAGTAAGAAGAGTTTGTGATAGATCACTTGGACTTCTGTATTGACTTCTGGAGTGAACAACAGTCTGAATCAATAAGGATAAACAGAGTTCTTGCTTTTGGAGTGGTTGAAGGGAGGGGGTTTTCAAAGGCTTCTGTTGAGACTGAACTTAAAAAGACAAATTAATTTTCTCTCATTAAGGGGATCTTAGTCTTGGTCTCATACATGCATAAGAATCCCTTTGTATTGTGGTGGGGATGGTCCTGGAAAATTCTGAGGTTAGTAGGTTTGTTTAGCTGTTTGCTGACCGTAATTGAATTTGTGTATCATCTGCTTTCATATGGAATTTTATTTGGTGCTACCCTAGAAGTTGTGCTGAGGTGCATACATGGATGTTCTACAAGAGGCATGATATTGAAAAATACTAGATGTTTGAACGGGCACAATAGATGACATTGAAGGATACCAGATGTATGGACAATTCAGTTGTTACAATGTTTTCACTGCACTTGATATTGGAAGGATTGATTTCTGGAAAGAGCGAGGCCTGTTATACCTACTCAGTTTTCTAGCCTGTATAGCAGTATTGTGAGGTCAACAGTTTATTAAGCTGGGGATGGTATGAGGAGTATATGAAGGCTGCTTCTGTATCTTCCAGTGAAATAGGTAGGTTTGCTTGAGTAAGTATGAAAGATTTTAACTTTGTATAGTCACTTGATTGCACGTCTAGTGTGTGTGCTGCAAGGCTGAGTAAGTGTTAATGAGGCAGAGTTTTACAAATGAGATGGGCTCACCAAGCAAGATGAGCTCCAGGAAGTGGATGGATGCTCTCTTTAGTATAGATGGGGCTGGTTGCTATTGTTTTGGGGGGATGTCTGCATTGGGAGGGTGTTTGTGGGGATGGGTCAGCCTATGACGTTTCTGGTGGTGCCATCAAGTCTGTAGACCCCTTCGATGTCAGACATTTTTCTCACATTAAGGTTCGATTCGATTGTCTTGTGCCATTCATCAATGTGCGTGTATACATAACTTAGATTTTTGTCTTTGTGTTTTTTTTAGCTGCTGTAGAGATTTGCAACAAGGGTAGTGTCCCAGGGTCTGTTCACATGATAGTGCGTATTACACTTTTTCACGAGTTCTAAGATACTGTCATTGATGTATAAAGGATAGAGAAACGCTGAGCCAACACGTAAAAATGGTGCTTTTGGACCTGTGTAATTTCTGGCTGAGATAAGCATGACTGCCAAGTAAACATTTATTTTTGAGGTAATGCTTAGCGACAGCACTACAATAGCTCTAGTGAGGCTGGTTTTAAATAGTCCTGTCTGCTTGCGAAAAGTCGCAGATTTTACTTTTATAGACTACGATGTGGCGCCCTTTTACATCAATTATACTTAGTGGCTGTACGGGAATGAACCTTCCTGGGTTGGAGTTGAGTGCAAAGGATCTTCTTTTATAACAGTCAGTTCGTCTGGTTGGTTGGCATTTGACAGGCAAAGTAGTGCACCTAAGATAGCCTCTCGTGGCGAAGGATTTAAAGAGCTTTGCCTGTGAATGGGATTTATTATTGTGCTCTAGTTTTGGTATTACATGAACAGACCAGTAGCTGGGCTCTTGTTGAGGTTTACACGCCTGCTGATTGGTTTGGGGGGTGGCTTGGAGAATTTACCAATCCAGGCATTCGTTTACATTTTTATACTCTTAGGTCCTCGGCATGGCAGTAGTCATGGTGTCTGTTGGTGTGATGGTGCAAATTTCCAGAAGTGCCCCTTTGGGATAATTTGGGAGCTGCATCAGGGGCTGCTACACCACAGACCTCCTTTATGTCTCTCAGTTGAGTTCGATGGACTAGTTTTCCTTTGCAGGTGGAGCTGCGAATGACTGTCCCTCATGTCATAAATACATTTTTTGTGAGGAGGCCCGACAGTCCAGCCAGGTTGCACTCACGGCTTTATCCACCAGGTTCCTCAACTTTTGCCTTATCAGTCATCTGCTTCAGCACTATCTGCTCTACATACTCCATAGAGAAGTAAAAGATGGTCTGGCACCCCTGCAGTGCATGGGTATGTTTAAAGCATGAATCTAGATACAAAACGACTGAAAGCTACAAAGGAATGGGCACAAAGTGAAGGAAGGTAATGGATATCTTTCACACTTTCCTTCTGCCAGTTAGTCATCTGGAACAATTTGCCATATAAACTGTGCCTCAGGCTATGTACAATGAAGACCGATTAATATATGGGTGTGGGTGTGTGTGTGTGTGTGTGTGTATATATATATATATATATATATATATATATATATATATATATATATATATATACACACACACACACACACACATATATATACAATGAAGACCGATTAATATATGGGTGGGTGGGTGTGTGTGTGTATATATATACACACACACACCCACCCATATATTAATCGGTCTTCATTGTACATATATATATATACACAAGAGAGAGTTGTCCTGAACAAAAGCGCACTCACAACTGGTCATTATGGAATGTAGCAAAGTCAGCAACTTACAGAGAATTCTTTGGCCTTTTCATTATTTCAGGCCTTGTATTCTCAAACATCTCTGGACACGTGTTTCTGGGTTAATCCCTTCATCATCAGAGAACAAACATTTCCTTCCTTTTTCAAAGGCCAACTGCCTGGCTGCTCAGCAGATTTAATTGCAGGCACCTGATAGCAGTTGAATACCAGTTTTGTCCCAGTGGACCTCAGGTGAGCTGCAAAGTGCATCCTGGTAGAGGTATTTATATATAGATATATATATATATATATATATATATATATATATATATATATATATATATATATATATATTTGATGCAAGACAAAGTACCATACTAGCCAGTTCTTACAGTGTGATGCACTCCCATCGTGGTATCAGGATTGTCAAGTGCCTAACCCCAGCCATGAGAAGCTACTCCAAGTGAGGCTTATCTAAAACACTACCACAAGGCCTCTCAACTATGGTTCACCAGACACATCCCTGCCATGTGCTGTCTTCACACAGACTTGGGGAGCACTAGATTTAAATAAAGCAGCAGACACGTTATGCACGCACACAAAAAATAAACAGGCTATGTTTGTTGAGGGACTAGAAATGGACAGGAAGGGGATGGCCTTGTTTAAAAACAAGGAGTAAAAACATTTTACATTGCCATATTGATTAAGTAACTCATGTCTTCACCCAGAGCAAGGACTCGTCTTCCATGAGAAAGGTCTTTGTGATAAGGAACATGGAGGATAATAATGTATTCTCCTAAGAACTGAAATGACCCCACAGCTAATGAGGATTAACCTCTGATCAGATAGCACTTCAGAAGTAAGCTGACTGCTCAAGTTAAGCAGGGTTCTACAACTCTACCACCCTGTATGCATTATTTATCCAGATACTAGGAAAAGGTGAATGTTTTGGTGGCAAGTTGCTGCCTAAATGCTGATGGCAGGAGGGAATAAGGTACAGATAAGCCTTCAAAATCCTTGCGTGGACAATATTTGTTTTCATCCCTAATTTAGTTGGAGCTAGCTTGGAACCATAAAAAAGCTTTACAATGTGGTTGGTTCACTTAAACTCCTCCATGACACTAAACCAATGGTTCTTAACCTTTACACTTCTGGGGACCTCGACTGAATCCCTACTTTAAGCTGGGGACCACAGCCTAAGAAATGTCTACAATTATGAACTGCTAAACAATACAAAGAAATTGAGGAATGTGTGGATCTAACACATTTACAAATTCAGAACTAATTTAATTCATAAAATATAGATTTTAATTTCAGTTAGAAGGTTTGACCTTTTTTTTTTTTTTTTTTCATTTGGGCAAACAGAATTAATGTCAAAGGTGGATCTTTTGGTACAAAATAATGTGATTTCGTGCCTTTACGTTCAGTTCATAAAGGTGTTAAGGATGGCCTATTGACACTAGAATAAAAGACAATCCCATCAAATAGTTCCAGCATCTAATTAATACACTTTTCCCTTAGAAATAATGCCCAAAGAATCATCATCTAAACAAACTAATGAACTGACAGACACAGGGACTCCATATAACAAGGAAAATGTTCTAA
Source organism: Pleurodeles waltl (assembly GCF_031143425.1). NCBI lineage: Eukaryota > Metazoa > Chordata > Amphibia > Caudata > Salamandridae > Pleurodeles > Pleurodeles waltl. The sequence continues at coordinate 149,344,032 of NC_090446.1, forward strand.
GCATAACCTTAAATCAATAAGAAAGACAAGAATATAATGGATTGCACAGTTAAAAAGCATGTCACCAACACTACAGCATTGTTAAAAAAAAACACACTAAAAAAACAGTTGAAGCTAGGTAATACCCCAGCTTACATCATTGTATCATGCACCCACTTACTTAGTGCTGACCAAATCCGCTGACCCCAGCATCTCTTTTTATAACCTTTGAGCCTATATAAGCTCAGCTCCAAGGTCTGGAGAGCCAGTAATCTCGCTCTCCAATTCTCAAATGCTGAAGGCTCAGCCTTTAACCAGTCTGAGGCAATACACAACCGTAAGATCGCCATGGCCATAAAGAGAAGATATTTCTCTTTTTTTAAGCATTCATTTATCTGTGCGGGATCTGACTCTCCCAACAATACTAATGTCGATATAAGGGCGACCCGCACCCCAATATTATCCCCTAGAAAATGCTCAATTGCCTGTAGCAATGGTTTCAACTTAGAGCAGGCATAGAACATGTGCACAATCTCCGCCTCCGATTCCCCACAGCGTTTGTATGTGCCATCAGACCCAGCCCACTTACGAACCTTAGCGAGCATATAATACAAGTTGAACATTGTCTTATAGTGTTGAGTTTTTAAGGTAGATGCAAGAAAATGCTCTTTCTGCCATTTCCACAGATTTTTGATTCTGCACCTCCATAGCATTCGTCTGCTTATCTAATAACAGATTGTAGAGTACCCCTATCCTGACTTTATGCCTGACTGCTTCTATTATTGGAATCTTATCTATAAGGGGATTTTCTCTTTTATGGCAATGTAGAAAATCTCGGATTTGCAGAAATTTAAAAAAATGGGACCGGGGTAAATCATGTTGATGCTGCAGTTTAGTAAACGCCTTGAGTGTATTACTGGCACATAGATTGCCAATCCTAGTTATTCCTTGTCGCTTCCAGATCTCCACTATGGTACCATGAAAGACAGAAAAAGGGAGGGGAGGCGCTGACATTGGTGTTTAGCTATTTATCCTTCCCATAGAGCACCATCGCTTCAGTTACCGCCATATCAGCTGGGCTGCTCTAGGACCTTGAATCTTGTTTTCTTATAGTAACTTGGTTCTATATGTTCCTGAAGCCACGCTTGAGCCTCCGACCCCAGCATCATCTCATAAATCGAGGGAGAATCAGCATAAGAACACCCCTGTGTTTCTCCAGTGATCAAAACATTCATCTGCTGCAAGGCACACATAATAATATAACGCGAACTGGACGGACCAACCTCCCCGGGATCTTCGGAGTGTCATATACTTCATCACCCTTCTTGACTTAGTATAACCCCACATAAAATTATTTGTAATACTCTCCAGCTTGGTCAGCCAGTTCTTAGTAAATTCCAGGGGGATTGCCCGAAATAGATACAATATTTTGGGGAGGATATACATTTTTAATACGTTATAGCGTCCTAGAAGAGTTAAATGTAAATGTTTTATCCTATCTAAGTCTTTCTTGATTTTGGCCAGCATCGGAGCCATATTCTGCTCCACAACTTGACCAGCTATACCAGTAATTCTTACCCCCAGATATACAGCATCGGGTACAACCCGCTTGTCTCTAATAAGTCTGGGGAGAACAAATAATCTGACTTCTTTCTCCTTATTCAGCTTATAGCCGGAATATGCTCCAAATACACTGGCCAATTATTCAATTTCCTTAACAGCTACCTCCGGATTAGTTGCCACTATTGCCACATCATCTGCATATGCCAGCACCTGATAGCTCTCCCCACAACAAGTAACTGGGGTAATATCCTCACACTCTTCTAGTTTAATTGAAGAATCTATGTATAATGCGAATAGTAGCGGAGAGCAAGGACATCCCTGTCTCGTTCCCCTAGAAATGCATATTAGGTCAGATTCTAAGCTAGCCAAACGTAGCCGGGCTTTGGGGGTTATGTACAATCCCTTGATAGCTGTTAAAAACCCTCCCCAATCCCCTTCCATCTCAAGACCTCCCATAAGAAGGGACAAGCCACTCTATCAAATGCTTTCTCAGCATCTAGCACGATCACGGCTAAAGATGTTTGTTGTACAGATCTAGCAAGGATATAACTCTTCTAATATGATCTACCGTCCCTCTCTCAGGAGTAAAACTATGTTGTGCTTCTGTTGAGGCCACCAAGCAGCTATACTACATTCTATTTGCTGTATTTACCCTGCTCGCCAAATCAACCAAACTAAACTAGATTATTATTCATCAGTCGCTTACCCCCTTATCTCCCCTCGCCGATGTCCAGGGGCCCAACAACCACGGGTTGAGACCACTGTACTAAACAATCAAGACAGTGCCCCAGCAAGGCCCTGCACCCTAAATCATTGGAAACAAAATAAACGTGTTTTGTCAAGGAACTACAAAACTAAGGTCTGCTCACCACACCAGTATCCTCAACCAGGATTTCGGGGAAGGCCAACTGCAATAGCTAAAAGAAGTGCAAAGTAACCTAGACACAAGCTAATCAATAGAACAAATCTAATTCTGCTTAGGCCTGTGCATTCTTATATTTTAGGAAGAATTAAGTACGAATCCTGGTCACAGTTTTGAAGTTCATCCAGTAGTCTGGCCTTCCTAGCTGCAAGAGAAAACAAGTTAGGCAACTGACAACGTGTCTTCTTTTGACAGAAAACCAAAGACAAACAGTACAATACAATGCATTACTTTGCTTCTCAACTACTTCCACATTTTCGACAGCTGGTTTTGGATCACTTCTGGGCCACTTCTAGAATCAGCAAAGTACCAAAAGAGAGAGATGCCCATCCACCTTGTCTAAGGTGGACATGCTGGGAATATATAAGGTCATATAAAAGCCATTTATTGCTCTGCCAATGGCTGTAGCACACATTACCATAGCAGTAAAACTGTAGCAAAGCGACAGGGAGACCTGGCTTAAGGTGTAGAGGACTGCATGTGGGTAAAATGCATTTTGAGGATGAAGTGGGACAATTTTAAACCAGAAGATTTAGGGGCAGTGGCGGGTTTACCTCCGTATTTTATAAATGACCAGACTTTGGAATTCCGGATTAACCCTTGGCAATGGCCTTGTCAAGCGAAAGAATGGAAGCCAACTACATATTCAAACAACATATATTAGAGTGTGTTAATAATTGGATGAGTTGTAAGGTGACCGTGCCCCATCTGAATTCTGTAAATATGTTGTTTTTTCGAATGAACATTTGATAAAACGATTTCTAAAAAAAGATATGTACCTAACCAGAGAAAACTGAACTTTTATCTGTGAAAATGGACACTAGTAATCAAGTGTTTTATTTCTGTCACTTGTTTTTATCAATTGCTATTTAGTATGCTATAGGTGATGCTTCTGTCCATCCACCTGTTCACCTCTTCATCCTCTGACACACTCCAGAGGCCCAGCGAAAATTAGATTTGACATTCATTGATGGAGTCTGTGACATCTGTCCATTCATATGGTCTTCAGTGGCCTCTCCAAATTAAATGATGGTTTCTGTTATTTAAAATCTTAAGCCTGTTTCTCTGCTTGCTGGCTTATTTTGCACCTGTCCCTGCCTGGGCCTATTTAACTTCCTACGTTCGGTGTCATCAGTTCAAGACTATTTACTCTGTTGTGAAAATGCTGGTTACTGCAGAAATGTACACCCTGAGCTAAGCCTTTAACATTTACAAAATTGACTGAGGAAACTTGCTTCTCGTCAGAATACCTTAAAATCCTCTGCCACCAGAACGTTCTGCTACACTCACAGTATATGAAGACCTCTGGATTGGCTAACCCTCACTGGAAAGATTAAGATTAAGTCAAAACGAGCCTCGTTTTCAAAAATGTCAAATACCAACAACTAGCACATCCCCACTCCACTCTAAATATATCAGGTCATAGAAACCTCAGAGGCAAAATATTTGACTGGAATCAAAAAGATTTAATTCCCACTGAGCTTTAGCCAAATATTGTTATGGGTCTGCTCTTGCGTTATGGAATTTCTTGTTGAGAATCTGAAATGGTAATAAAATAATGTAAACACGATCTTTAAATTTTTGCCAATTTGTTTAACTCCTATCGTCTGCCTTGCCTTTTTCTCCATTAGATAAAGAAGAAATGTCTTCTTTCCCTGAGATATTTTAACGCACCTTATGTCACTCTTTTACTATGCAGCATGAACTAGGAGTTTTCGACCTTTGTTGTTGAATTTCTGTGTTCTATAAAATTGAGACTCTGATCTCGTGTTTTTCTTAAAAGTAAAGTTATTGACACCCAGAGGGCTTAGAGTAGTGTTGTATCAAAATCAAAACTTTATAACTTTGGCTTTGAAGTCACTAAATTTGCTTCCAGTATATCAGCTCCTTTTCAAGTCAAAACTTGGTGGGTTGGAGGGACAGAAGCGAATGAGAACACAGAGGTTTTGTGGAAAGCTAGTTAGATTCCTGAAACTAGAGTGAATCTGTCCAGGGAAATATCCCCGTAGGACCTGCAGAGCTGCTGTCAACATTTAATACAGTAACAAAGAGGAGTAACAGATTCAGTTACTCTCAATTGCATGCTTGCATGCTTTACACAGCATATACTGGCTACCATACATCTCTTCATCCGAGAGATCAATCATTTATAGGTTATGATACAAACAAGGAACTCTAAATATTTCCACACCTCTACACTTTCTACTCTTTCTGTTACGCTGGTGTTCTCAAATTTCCAGAATACTCTAAGCAGTTCATTGTGCAGACAGATGCCTCTGAACATGGGATAGAAGCAGTCCTGTCCCACATCAATGATGATGCCCATGGTCAGTCTATTGCTTTCATTCCCTCTGGGTGCCATGCCCACAAACTACAGACTGTGGCATAGGTAAGTTGCCCCTCTAACAGGACTTGCAACCCTAATGCAGGGTGCACTGTACCACAGGTGAGGGCATAGCTGCTTGAGCAATATGCCCCTACAGCGCCTAAGTCCATTATTAGACATTGTGAGTGCAGTATACATGGGCTGAGAGTTTGTTATCACGAACTCCACAGCTCCATGATGGCTTCACTGAAGACTGGGGAGTTTGGTATCAAAGATTTCATCTCAATAAACCCACACTGATGCCAGTGTTCGATTTATTGAAAAAATGCACACAGAGGGAATCTTAAAGATGTCCCTTGTATCTCACCCATCCCTTTAGTGCAAGGCTAACAAGTCTGTGCCTGCCTGGCATTAACAGTTCAGTGTCTGACCCTATGGGGTGAGGGCCTTTGTGCTATCTGGGGTCAGGAACAAAGTCTGCTCTGGGTGGAGGTGCTTCACACCTCCCCCTTGTAGGAACTGCAACACTTGGCGGTGAGGCTCATAGGCTCCTGCCTTGCAATAGACTGCCCCAGGGCACTGCAGCGAGTGGAAGCTCTACACATCCCCACCCCCACCCCCTTCACCCCAGACCAAGCCCCACTTTTGGCAGCCGGTCTGGCTGGACAATTAGTAAACACCAAGAAGTTTACCCACCCCAGCTAGGACCACCCCTAGGGTGCCCAGAGCTGAGGTGACCCCCTCCTGGCAAAATCCTCCATCTTGCTTTAGAGGATATTAGCCAGTAAGGTTAGGAATGTGCCACCCTCCTCAAAGGGAGTGGACACAGGAATTGTGAAGCCACTCTCTGACCCCTGTAACGCCCCTAAATCTAGTATTTCGGGGCACCCCTGAACTTCCGATTCCTGGTGACCTGAAAGAAGAACTGAAGAGCCGCAACAGCAAAGAAGACTCCAGACAACAACTGACTTGGCCCCAGTCCTACCAGCCTGTCTGCAGCATCAAGACTCCTGCTACAAGAAGACGGCTCGTCCTGTAGGACCAGCGACCTCTACAAACCCTCAGAGGACTGCCTGCTTACACAAGGACCAAGATCTCCAGAGGACAGCAGCCCTGTCCACAAAGAAAACTCCAAAAGGACCTCAGAACCACCCTGGATCTGCAAGGCCGCTCTGTACCCGGCATCCAGGGCCTGTGTCCAGGCGGCTCACCGGTCCAGAGAATGTCCCCAGGCGATTCCAACTTCGAGTCCACCCTAGGTTCACCCCTCCTGACCAACATGACAATGCCTGCAGCCTAAAACCACGTCCATTGGGAAGTGGGCATAATCCTGATCGTAGTGGCCTAATTCCTTCCAAACCAAGATGGAGGAATTTAAAAAGTGGTGTCAGTAAGTGGCCACACCTCTTAATATGCCTAATTTTCACGCCTGTCTTCCTGCCAAAAGTGGGGTCAGGGCAGCTAGGTTGGTCATCCCCACCATTCGGAGAGACCTTGGTCTCATTACAAAGGCGCTACGCCTTTGAAGCTTTTCGTCCTGGAATGCACATCTTGCCTGGAGGAGGTGTCAGCATACCCGCTCAGTGCAGGCTTTTATCTCATACTAGTAGTTGTTCGTTTTTCAGTGGGCACCTTTAAGGTGCCCTCTGGGTGCTTGTATTGGTAAATCCAATGCTGGATCAGTGAGAGTTCACCAATATGAGATGTTTGTTACAAAACATCCCTATCTTCAGTGAAACCATCATTTAGCCGGGGAACTCATGGAGACCAGTGTCCAGCACATGTATTTAGAATGGCTTCCCTGGTCACTTACTATGTCTGAAAATCGACAAAGACGTAGTAGGGGCATATCTGCTTGCGCAGATCTGCCCCTCACATGTAATATACTGCACCCTGCCTTAGGGCTGCTAGGTTTGCTAGAGGGGTGGCTTACATATATTGCATGCAATTGCATAGAAAGGGTACACAGGATGGGTGCCATGACGTGTTTTCAGTTTGGTCAGCACCAAGATACGCAGCCTGCAATGGCAGCCTGTCACCTGCTTAGTGAGGAGTCCCTAAGGTGGCACAATTCATGCTGCAGCCCTTAGGGACCCTCTTTAGTACCCCAGGTACCAGGGGTACCATGAACTAGGGACTTACAGAGGGTGCTAGAGTTTTTAGCAATTGGGGAAATGACTGTGCAGTTTTGAGGACAGATATCTTGCACTGGGGACTGGGTTAGCAGGAACCCAGTACACTTTAGTCTAAATTACATTAGATACTATGCTAAAGGTGGGGGGCTAACCATGCCAAAAAGGGTGCTTTCCTCCACTTTTTTCTTATGATAAAGGGAAGTTTAGTGCAGGTGTTCACTTCCATGTAGTAATGCAACAAACAGTCTGGGGTGGGGTTGTGGACCCTGTGTCAGGATGCTCTACACCTCTGGATATGGCTGAAAAGTCAGGGCATTTTCTTGGTGGTTCAACAGCTGATGGGCTATTGAATGCCAGAGTGGACAAACTCAGCTGTTGATGCCCAGCAGAAGTGGTGTAAAGACTCTTCACAGACTGAGGAGAACCTTGGTTAGATCTGTTCACTGCCATAAAGAACATGCAGTGTCACCACTGCTGCTTGCTGGAGTTTCCAAGGTGACTCTTGCTCGTAGGTGTTGTTTTTTTTTTTAGTGGAGCTCAGGCCTTCTGTACCCCTTTTCAATAATACCGCTTCAGCCCAGAGTTCTCAAGATGTTGAGGAATGACTATGCCCAAGTCACTCCTGTGGCTCAGAATTGAGCACAGAGAGTATGGTATGCGAGTATGGTATGCGCATGCCCATGCACATGAGCATCGGTCTTCAGGCTACCTCTTTGGGAGGATCTTCTGTCACAACAGCAGTGCATGGTCTTGTATCGGAACCGGCATATGTTCCGCCTTCATGCTTGGAGATGGAGCTGTGACAGTTCACAGTTTTTTACCAGCCTCCTGAAACCTACGATGTCATTCTGGTGCCCTGACATCCCTCAACCAAGACGGTATATTGTTGTGATAGATGTGGGGCATGGTGTGCCTCCAAGAATGGGGATCCTCATTCTGCACCCTTATCCTGAGCTTTGTTGTTCATTCTATCCCTGGCCCAGCAAGGCTTTGCTTTGGGCACTGTCAAAGGTTATCTGTCAGACATTTCGGCTTTCTTATGGTTGCTAGGCCAACCTTCCTTGTTCAAGTAATCCGTTGTGACTCGTTTTCTAAAGAGACTCCAATGCCTGTTTCCTTCACAATCATTTATCATGCCCCAATGGGACCTCAACCTAGTCTTAACATTTCTAATGTGTGTGCCATTCATGCCTCTACACAATTGTCCGTTCTGTTTACTCACCATCAAAACAGCTTTTCTGGTGGCAATACCATCCTCCAGGAGGGTCAGTGAGCTCCAAACACTTTCTGTGTACTCTCCCTACAAGACTCACTACACAGACCAACTGGTATTGACAGCAGTGCCTCCTTTCTCCCAAAGGTGGTGACACCTGTTGATGTGGGCCAACATATCACCTCACCTTCTTTGCCCAGCCTCACCCTTCCAATAAAGAGGAAAAATCTTGCAGACTGTATCCAAAAAGAGCATTATCGTCTTACATTGATCATACCACAGAGTTCCAGGTGAACAGTCAACTTTTCATTGGGTACGTTGGGGCAAGGAAACAGATCATCCCACAATTGATAGTACTCAGCATTAAATCTGCTGTGAATTGGCCAAGAAGTAACCCCCAAGGGCTTGTGCGCTCATTCCACCAGAGCCACGGCTGCGATCACTGCGTTAGCTTGAGGAGTCGTGCCTGGACTGTCAGGTCCTTTTGGATAGGCACTTCGCCTGCTAGGTCCTCCAGGACTTCCTAGTGTATATCTGTTAGCAGACCCACCCCTGTAGAAGTGTTGCCTGGGTATCTATTCTAAGGTAAGGAGTCTGCAGCTAGAAGCCTCTATCAGATTAACAAGTTACTTACATTTAGTAACAACGTATCTTGTTGAAAACCGACTCTACCATCCTTCCTGCTCTGCAAACGGATTTCTCGACATAGAGTACCCTTTTAAGGTCCTTAGTGCTGCACATCAGTAGATCCACAACCTTTGAGGCTGTGCACCTTTGGCATGGAAAGGCTGAAAAAAGCTGTGTCAGCACGCTGGGGTGGAGCCTCTAGAAGCACTGTGCAATCACTTCTTGTGCAGAGCTGAATGACACCACCTACCGGCGCAGAGGTACTGCTTGAAAAGTTTCCAGATCCAGTCTTGTCCCTGTAGATAATTCTACAATAATGACTCTGCTGCTAAATATAGTCTCTATGAGATAAGATGTCACTGAAACTAAGTAACTAGTTAATTTCGAAGTAATGGGTCCATCAAGGGCGTCTTACCTCTCCCTTCATTACTTTCCCTTGTCCGTTACACTTTTTGCTCATTCCCCTTTACACTTTATTCAAATCCCTTTCCCTTGCATACACAACATTGAAATTCTTCATGTCTAGATTGATATAGGAATAATATAATATATAAAAATGTTGTTCTGAATTTCCCTAGCCGCCAAATATTTCTATTTTTTCAAAGTGTGGCATGTGCACAAAAAGATTATCAAAACAATTGTTTGTTTATTTAGGCATTCCTTGACAGAAAATCCTTTGACTAGGTAGGTTTGCAAGACTGTAAAGGTGAAGTACACAGTGAGCAGGGAAGGTAATGCTTAAACAGCCCATTCAGGACATGAGCACTGGTAGCTTTTACTATAACACCCATCCAAAGCAAATAGCCAGGTGCCAAAGCATGGAATGTCAGTGCCCTTTAGAAAGCAATATTCAGAAATTAAATTATTAATCACTTAGATGAGAGGGTTCACCACACACCTTCACCCGTCAATAAAAACACAAACTTCCCAAAAATTAGAAAACCTAAAGGAAATTGTAAAACAGACACTAAGCATCATACAAATCAAACAAAAACAAACACTAGAACAAAGGGAAGAAGTTTCCAAGGGGCAGATATACTTCTTAAGGTATGATGGATTTCTTGAGACTCACAAGTGCCTGTTTTATTGTGGGGTTACAGACATTGCCAGTGTGAGCATGACCACCACCACCCGAGCTCCCTAACTCTTTTCCACCAGCTAGTCTTTTCGCATATGGTCACCCAGATCACGTTCTGAATTGTTCCATTTGTAGTTTTGACAGCATTGCGAAAAAATGTGACACCTCTTAAAGGTTTTGTGAACTTAGAATATCAGCAGTTTCTGTGGGAGCTTTTATCTTCACCCAGTTCATCATGCTCAGTTTCATTTTTTACATGATTTCTGTTATCATATTCCTTATTCCTTTTCAACAGTGTGTCCCTCTCTTTCCCATGCCACTCCTCATCACTGCCTCAGTGTTCCAGTCCTTCCTCCACTTCATACAATCTGGTACCAATCTACAGCATGGGACCCTTTCCCTAAACAATTCAAAAGAAGATTTGTCAGTAAATTGATGAGGAGTCAACCTGAACAACACTGCTCTGTTAATCTTCTCCTTCCAATGCAGGCCAACTGCCTTGGCCAATTGGAAGCTGTTGTTTGAGTGGTTCATTAAAATGCACATCTTGTTTGCTGAATTCCACTTTCTTCATAAGAATTCAGTCTCTTTCAAACAAAACTGAGTCCTATTATCAGCCTGTGTCAGCCCGAGGAAACCTTTGCTATCAGAAATGTGAACCAGAAATTTAATGACAGCTTTACACCGAATGCCCGTTTCCACATGTGACCTCTGCAAGAATGTATAGAGGACCCGTAGGACCAACTGACAGGCAATTGGAAAGACAGGATAGACCTATCCCGTCATGCAAAGCTGTCTCTCAAATGGGTGGTGTTCTCCAATAAACCTGCTTTGATGGATGCCTTTTTATCAGGAGGTTCCTCCTCAAACAATAGTGACGGCTGCCTCACTGCTGGGATGGGGAGCCCACATGGATCACCTCCAAATCCAGGGCACATCAATTTCCTAGAGCTACATGCAGTCCATCTAGCGCTGAAGGCGTTTCACCCATCGTTCAGATTCCACCCCCTGCTTGTTCAGATAGACAATACAACCATCATGTACTACCTCAGCAGGCAGGGAGGGACAAGATCCAGGCCCCTGTCACACGAGGCCCAAGCAATCTGAAAATGGCTCATAGCCAGGGACCTAACGATCACCACAACTCACCTTCCAGGTGTGCAAAATTCTCAGGCAGACTCTCTCTGCTGGTTTCTTCAAGAAAACCACAAGTGGGTCTTACACAGCAACATCGTACAAAACATCTTTAACTGTGGGGCACCCCAGCCATCGACTCGTTCTCCACTGCAGAAAACAAAAAATGCTGAAGCTTCACCTCGAGCTACTTCCAAGCCAGGGACACTGGGGAATGCACTATGAATCAGCTGGACAGGCAAATTTCTTTACGCTTTTCCACCAATTTCACTGATTCCATCAATCCTTAATTAGCTGTCCCGCTTGAGAGCCCAGATGAACCTAATAGCTCTAGATTGGCCATGTCAGTGGCGATTCATGGATCTCCTTCACAGGTCTGTCTGTCCATATCTCAAGCTGCCATGCAGACCAAACCTGCTAACAACGTTTGGAGGCCAGATAGTACACCCCAATCTCTCCTCTTTGAATTTGGCAGCATGGCTCCTTGGTTGTGCAGTATAGACACTTGAATCTGCCTCAGGTTGTATGGATGTCGCAGAGAGGCTAAGCGGCCTTCAACACGTTCCACATATGCCTTCAACACGTTCCACATATGCCTTCAAGTGGAAGAGATTTTGCATCTGGTGTTCCGCTAAGAACGTGGACCCTACATCTTGCCAGGAAGTTGTCATTCTTCCATACATACTCCACCTGGCAAAATCTGGCTTGCAATTATCTTCTATAAAAGTTCACCTAGCAGCCCTTACTGCCTACAGATAATGTCCTTCATGAATCTCTTTTCCCAAAATTCCGGTCATCAAGGATTTTCTAGAAGGGTTGAAGAAGGTTTTCCCTCCCATTAGGCAGCCTTCACCTCCCTTGGAGTTTAACATTGTACTCTCTTGTCTTAAGCAGGATCCCTTTGAACCTGTTCACAAAGCCTCCCTGCAGCACCTTTCTTGGAAGACAGCTTTCCTTGTAGCAATAACATAAGCTTGCAGGGTTAGCGAGATCCACCCGCTTTGTTCTCACAAGCAATACACAGTCTTCCACTCTAGCAAAGTGGTTATGAGAACTCACCCGAAATTCCCCCCTAGGGTTATTTCAGATTTCCATGTTAATCAGACCATATCTCTCAATCAAAACCTTTATTTCAGCTTGTTGGCCATAAAAAGTACATTGAAACAATAAGATAGGATACACTGAATAAATAGATTACAACGGAAGCTATAGACCCATGGATTAAAAAAGTCTTTAAACACTAGTAAAGTAAAGACTACTGAGATTAAATTGTGTTAAATCAGTGGAAAAATATATACTAAAAATAATCAGGTTCTGAAGGGACAAAAATACATTGTATATAAATATACAAAGAGTATTCATTATGTCTTGCATATTGGGACAGGAGCATTGGCTTGATTTTCATGGGAGGCACATATCTTAGCCCTAGTTCTCCACATGACCATCAAAAATCGAGTAATTGCATAAATCAATGACTTGCTCAGATCTGTTTTAACATCCTAAATGCCACTTTGTACTCTCTAATACCCCAGTTCAACAGAGCGGGAATATCCAACAGCATCTACTGACCTTATATACCGGACAAAAGAACAATTCATGCTCTGGGGTTTCTTCAGAGACCCCACAGGCCAGGCACTGCCGGTCAATCGCTGTCAGGTTTTTGCCCCACTTTGCAGTAAATGAATGAAGGTGTAGAGTCCCACAATGAAACAACAGAAATAAGCGCCTAGCTAAGGGGGGCTCTATCTCATCCAAGAAATTTCTCTAAGATAGGAATCCTTGGCTGTGAGAAAGGCATCAATCAATCTACCTGGGCTGGCCCGAGACTGTAGAAGGGAGTCTCTATACTGCCCGTAAACTGTTTTTATATTGAACTTAGGTAATTACTTTGCCTCTCTTGTAGTACTCCACATAGTTGCCAACCCAATCTCCCCCTGTTTGGCTTTCACAAACTTGATCCAGGGTATGTCACGGAAGCCCACAAGGCTAAGAATTTCTTGAAGACCTTTACAAAAGATGGAATTCTGGGGTAGCCCAGATCCTCCTCCAGTAAAGGATTTGACATAGCCCTGTTTTGTTTGAAAGGGCTCTTACCCGAAGATCTAGTCTGAGGGGCAGGATGGGGGTACTAATAGGGACATTAACCAATAAGCGCATGAATCGATTCTCCACTAAATCTATGGTGGACGTGTCTAGATGCCCCCACAGCTCTGCTCCATAAGTAGCCATCTCCAGGGCTTGATGATGGTAAACATGTAGGGGCGGCAGTACAGGTCGGCATGGGGAGTTGTGTCATCTTGATTATGCCTCCCAATACTTTCTGAAACTTTTAACCTGATTTGAATAATGTGGGTCTACCACCTAAATATTGAGTTATAGTAATACCAGGTATGCACCTCAAGCGGAATCCCTGCTAGTGTCGGGTTAGCCCTGGACCAGTGGCCCAGATTTAGTATCACATACTTGATCTTCCCCACGTTAATTTCTAGGCCCCACGCTATACAGAATTTCTCAAAGCAATCCAAGAGCTTTTGGAGGCCCATAGGCAACTTAGAGAGAAAGAGGGTGTCATCAGTGAACATGCACGCCGGGATCCTCATGTTAACCAACTTTGGGTCGTCATTATCACTCTGTTCCAAAAAGTCAATGAGACCGTTAATGTTCAGTGAAAATAACATGCGGGCAATTATGCACCCTTTCCTGACCCCTCTACTTACAGGAATCTGGTCTGTCAGCTCATCGTCCTGTCCTCACCTGACCTGCACAAATTTGTTATTGTGCAGCCTCACAATAATATCTCAAAGATAACTGGGTACCCCCATTTCTTGCAGAACCCACCACAGTGACAGCCTGGCTACTAAATCAGTAGCGGATTGGTGGTCCACAGTTGGCCAGATTTTATCCAATCCTGGTGCTTTATTGGGTATAATGCCCTTGATAGCTTCAGACACTTCCTGGTCTGAAATTTCACAATCTTAAAAGGCAGGCCCAGGATTCAAGATGTAAATTTGTGTGTCCTCTGTGCATGCAGCCACCTCCTTTGTAATCAATAGTGATTGTCCTGAAGCCCCCTGTCTTGCCGTGTCACTAGTAGCAGCTATCCGTACTTCCGGGTGCACATATAGGCTTGAAAAATGGGCAACCCAATCACTGGATGAAGTATTAGTTTTGATTGGTCGAAGCCCTTCCCTACCTCCAAAAGATACCAAATTTCAAAAACTTGTGATGGTCTTTCTGCACGGTGGTTACTAACAGACTCTCCTACCTCTCCCTCTGGCAGTCTTTTTTAGCAATATAAAGGGCCTTTTTTATTAGCGCTCCTTGCAGCTTGTATTAATGCTTTAGCTTTAGTTTTTATAGCTGCAACCAAGATAAGCCTGGGCTTCCCTACAAAATTTGGTATAGCAGGTCGCTGGACACTTCCTTTTAACCTTTCGCCCAGCCTCAACCCAGAAAAGGTTTCTCATTTTATCAAACATCCCATTATGGATCTTTGTAATTTGCTTCAACTGTCCTTCAGGATCCCCTGCCAAGGAAGAAGACACCATCCCCTACATGCTATCGGTCACCAACCCATTGTGCTAGTCACTCTTAATCTGCTATCTAGCGACTGTCATATATTATCAAAATGGCCTATGATATTTAAGTTAAGCTCAAGTGCCAGAGCATTGTGATTACTGTCCTTTCGTTATAAGACTATTGTATCCTCAAGATAGGGCCATAACTTAATATCCAGCAAGATATAATCAATGAGGCTAGTGGCATTAGTGCGGTTAAAAGTATACAATCCCACCTGATCAGTCCTAGTTCTGCAGTTACAGGCTTGAGGTCTTGATTTAAAATAAGTACATTAATTTTAACTGCAGTAGGTATCCTTTTCTTTATGAGGGGGATTCTCCAAGGCTGGAACTCGCAATAAATTATCCTCATCTGTCCTTAAGGACTGGAACTCTATCCTCAATGGTACAATTTGGCAGTTAAAATCTCCCTCACAATTTTCCTAGCTTTTGTAGGCGGTGCAGCTAAATGTGTATTTAAGTGTTCGAGCACCGCTGGCTCCTTATTACTACCGGCAGACCTGCAATAGACGTTGTAAAAATAATTATTTCACCCTGAGGGACTATTAAACAAACACACAATATATCTGGAGAATCCACCTGAATCTCTCTCAACCACCTAACACCGTTGTACTTATCCAGGTGATGAGGACCTCCCCTTCCCGGTTTCCTTTGAGTAGTTAACATCGCCTGCAAAGTAGAGGGGCTATAGGGACCATGTCTCTTGAAATAAACAATTGTCGAACTGGTTGAGGAATTCGCACCACTCAGGGCAAACATGTTTGGAAGCCAGGCCTGCCGCGTTCCATGATATAAGCTTAGTCTGGCGATCCAAAACGACACCGCTAACCCCACCCTCTGCGTCGATCATTCTGTTTTGCATTGGGGTACATGAAATCCCCAGAGTGCCTGCATTATAAGTTGTGGCGTACATAACATTCAAGCCCCCCTTAATTGTTGGACCATCCTAGCTTTTGTTAAACCCCACACTAAATATGGTTTGGCTCACAATATGTTCAGGCCCTGAGGGATATATTGTGAGACATTCATTCCCAAGATTCTGACACTTCTACATTTGTGGGCTTGTCCATAACCATGGGGGCCCCTTGCTCACCCTTACATTCTTGGCCGCTATTTCCCAATTTAATATTAGGATGGGCAGAGGTCCTACTGGCTCCTCTGTCAACACTGGGAAAAGCACAGCCACTCACTTCTATCCCCACGCCCTTTGAGCCTAGGAGTTTGCACTGCCCTTCATCTGGCAGTTAATCAACCCCTGCCAGACTATTGAAACAATTGTGTTGGTATTAAATTAAAAAGTGGTAATCATACCTCCTCTGGCTGGGGCGAAACACAGGATGTATAGGCTCTTTGCTCTCCCTTTGTGTGTGACAAAAATAATTGTATTCTGATCCGCAAAGGAGCGATAAAACGTAGCCTAGAGGAAGGTCCCTAAACAGGCCCATGCTGAAAGCTTACTAGCAATGCCAAATAGGACACAGTGGGCCAGAGATGGAGATATAAAATTAATGATGACACAATCACCATCTTGGTCCACCCTCACTGGGCCAACCCATGCACTTTTCCCACATGTAGCAAGTTGTTAGATTGCGTGAGGGGGAAACCTCTAAACCGAACTAACCACCCCAGAATTTTATTATAAACGGCATCGTATGATTCACTTTGACCTTCTCTCAGATTATATACTCCAGTTAGTACTACTACCTATAGACACAAAGCCAGTGGAAGATTTATGACCAGCAACTTAAGGTTTTCCCTAAGATTAGTGGGGCAAGGCCGATATCAGCGAAGGGTCATTCTTGTTACAACCTAGACTACCAGAATGTACAGGAGGAGTTATATTGGTATGTTCTAAACCATCCCTCCCTTGTCCTTGAGTGGAGAGCTCAGCCAGTGTTCTAGCTTCTGAGCACATTGAGTTAGAGGGCATCACCTGGGCACACAATATACAATGCTTCTCAGTCCTAGATCCTTGTGGAACTCTGGGTTACATAATTACTGTGGTGTTAGTCTGAGCATTCCTACTATCATTCAATTCCTTCTCCATAGCTGCTAGATGGACGCAAATTGGAGTTAGCTGCTCTTTTAGGAGCTCCTTAACCTTACATAGAAAATCATCCATAAGTTGCCTGTAGCAATCAGACACTGCCCCCTCGCTAAGCATTGATTGTGATAGGTCAGGCAGCTTATCCCTTAGGTGCGCCTGGGCTAGAGCGGGTTATGGAGGTGCAACTTTTTCCTACAACCTGCGGGCTACCTGTCTTTCGTGCCTCTTTTTCGGTTGGCCTATATCAGTTGGGCGTGGGTCGCTTACACATGTAGGATCAGGTTCACTAACTCCGGGGAGTGGGGGTATATGGCACAGGTGCAGAATCTAATAGGGGTGTGGAAAGTGTAATGTGGTCAGGCCTAGACTCAATTGCTTTTTCTTTTTAGACTGTAATGACAGTCGCCGTTCAGTAAGCACAATCTATGTTTTAATGACTCTGATGGCTCTGTGCAACATTCTGTCAATGGAAGTGGCCTTTGCAGGGGGCCTATGAACTAGCTGGCTATCCAGTGCTTTCCTCTTCTCCATCTTTACCTTTGATTACTGATCAAAGGGAGTACTATACAACTTAGATTCCCTCCCAGGCAATATAAGAAATAAGTGAATTTACAAATAGGGGAGAGCAAAAGCAGGCTGATTGGGTACAAACCCACACAATTCCGTGGCAAGGTCAAGTTACACCACCAGGCTGCTGTAGCTATTTTCGTGATAACCATACCATCCGAAACAAACCCAGCCCACACAACCCTTGAAGATCTTGAATATGCTTTTAAAGTTGTTTAGGGTGTGCAAGATTAAGTCTTGTAGAGAGTGTCTGCCTTACGACTGAAGTCTTGCCACAGGTGTTCCAATAGTCACTTCCAATATCAGGGTACAAGGAGACCACGAAAATCAACCCAAAATATCCCCAGCCATATGAAGTGTAGTTATAAAAGTTAGAACAGAATGGGGAGAGTGGTAACACAACAGAGGGACTAGTGCCCCACCTGCAGTCCAGACAGCACATATGAAAGAGACAGTACCTTTGTTCAGTTAGAGTCCTGATGTAGTTCAACCACAGAGCCAAGGGATGTGGCCTGCCCTCCCTCTTCCTGTTGCTGATGGGCGCACAATGGGCCTGCTCTTGGCCCTGACGCGTCCCAGTGCAGGATGCTGAAGGTGTTTTTCAGCACGTTGGTCCGATAGGCCACGCCCCCTCCAGAAACCATGGACAGCAACCATGCCTCCTGGCGTGTTAGAGTGGTTGATGATGTCCAAGGGGGTCGCTTGGTCTAAATTGCTCAGTCCCCCCAAGGTACTGCTGCAAGTTTGCCTCGCAATGTGGGATGCTGTAGATACTTTTCCGCTCATTGGTTCGGTAGGCCACGTCCCCTCCAGAAAACACAGACAGCAACCACAACTCCTTGCATGTTGCAGAGTGATTGATGATGTCCAAGGGGTTCTGCAGGGACTACAGTACTCACTTCCCCCTAGGTGCTGCTTCAAGATTGCCCCTATCATTACCTACATTCTTTCAGAATCCGTCTACTCCAGCTGAAAGAACTCTTCATTCCCTGGGTGTAAAGAGAGTTTTGAAATTCTATCTCAGTATTACACGAGACATCCGTAGATCAAACCAATTAACTATGGTCCTGTCCTTACGGGTTTACCCATTTCTATATAATCCATTTCCCGATGGATAGTTGCATCCTATTGCACAATCAAAAAGTTAACAAGACACTATCAGTAAGCCTAACGCATACCCCTCAAGAGGTAAGTCAACTACAGCTGCTTTATTGAGAAATGTCCATATACAGATATTTTCAAGGCAGCCATGTGAAGATCTGTCCATACATTAACCAAGCTTTACTGCCTGGACTCTGATGCCAGAGCAGACGTAGGACAGTCCTCCGTCAGAAATCTATTTACTTAACTCTACCTTAGTTCAATCTCTGTCTTCACCACTTTCGGTAGGGTTGGGATTGCTACTCTATTCAGTGCTTATGACTGTAAATGGAAATCCCCTTCGAGCGAAGCAATAGTTTCTTATGTGTAATTCCAGTTCTCTCATAGGAAAATTTCCATTATAGTCATAAGCAACCCCACCCTTCCTCTCAGGTGGAGTGGACAGAAATAACAAGTGGACCTATACAAGATCACGCATCACCTCAAAAAGAACTGAAGCAACTGCCACCAGTTCAGCATGTTGAGTTACTGGTGGTCCATAGGTTCCTAAAGGGACAGCCTCTATTTTTAACTCATATGACAGCCTGTGGGGCTACAGTGCCCTGCTTTACTTCATCTCTTTATTCTACTAAAAAAGGGTTTGTGAATTACATTTATGCTGTTTTACAAACAAAAATCATGAAATTATATACATATATAATCTCCTGACCCCTTTTTAAAGTACAAGATGAAGAATTGGGCCATTGTAGCCTGTTTCTATAGGCAGCATGATATTTTTCTCTCAAGTAACTCTGCAGGCCAACCTAAAGAAAGGCGAAAATCTACACTAAAGAAGATATATTGTAAACAAAAACAAAAAAAAGTGCTCCGGGGTCCCCGCATGTGGGCAGGACTAGTCAGTGCTTATGACTATAATAGAAATTCCACCTATAGGAGAACTAGAGTCACAGGTAAGAATCAATTCCTTCAGTACTGCAGACATATTAGACCATGATACTTTGTTGAAGGGTTTTTCTGCGTCCAATACCAACACTGTAACCTCACTCTTATATGCCATTTCACCTGTTACATGCCTCATGCATTGTCCTCTCGGTCTTTACTTTAGTTTTGGAACTACCCGGATTTCCATGTGTTAGTTCAATCAATTATAATGCAGTCACCTCCTTTCTCTTTTTTCCTTAATTTATTATGCCTTCACCGTTCCCAAATCCTTGAAACCCCTTCATAGTCCACAGCCATTTTCAAATATTTGTCCACATTTGTGCTGCTAGCTATAATCCGCCCAGATGACTTTAAATGGTGACACTTGTTAATCTCAAAACTCGTTTTACTGCGCAAGATAACCTGAGTGACAATCTGCTGCAGTATTGGGAGTTACATATTCTAACAAATTCTGCAGAATAAAAGCGATCCACTGGTATACCAAGTACTTTCATAATTACTATTTTGTTTAGAGGTTTGTTCAGAGTGTCTTGAAAAGATATTTAAATTGGATTCCGCTGCAGTGTCAGAAGACAGTCACACAAGGCAAATTCACTGTGGCAGCTCTTACTATGTTGCCATAAATGATCCATGACTGGTGTTTCATTTCAATGTGTAGCGCATGAGCGCAGGACAAATAAGGCAAATAAAGCAACTACTGTGGGTAGCGCATGAGCGCAGCATCTTTCGTTATGTGTTTGTAATGATAGTTTGCATGCTGTCAAATGATGCTTCTTGTAACCCGGTACAATGCGCTTATGGTTACTGTGTTGTTGTGTGAGGGAGCAAGTGCGTGGGATGGAAAAGCACAGAGGAGATGAGAGTGTGGGAAGGATCGTTGGATTCATAGGGGTCTGCCAGAGGTGCTAAAAACGGCCTGCTGTGTCCATTTGTGTGGCATGCCTACGCTTAGATCTTTGTTATTGCAATTCTGATTATTGTATAGGACCATTGACCTCTTGGTTTATGGATCAAATCTGTTTATTATTTTGGAAGCACTTAAACATATATATACAAAAAATAAAATGCAAGTACAGTACATCACAGTGCTATAAATGGTATACATCTCCGCAGCAGAAGCTCTAAATCCACTGACAAAAATCTTCTAGGCTAACTCTAAATTTGGCTCAAAGGAGCCTCGGTACTAGTCTCTTCTTGGTAATAGGATTAGCATGTGGAGCGCATCTAAAAATCTTCCAGACTGCGAGTCCCGTATATAAAAACCAAACAAACATACACATAGAACGAAACACATTAACAATGCTCCCCCACCGAGTCCATATCATCTTCCTATCCCTCCACCGCTCCATCCTTCCTCCCACCAAATCCCAGCCCTCTGAAATCTCTAAATCAAGCATTCTAGGCATGGTTCAAGTCAGCCTCAGGACTCTCAGATAAGCTGGGCATGTCAACTCTGTAAATTCTGCAGATAGAATCTGCAGGAATGGCTTCCATAAGTCACTCAATTCCACCGTCCGCTGCTGCGAGGCCAATGTGAGTTTCTCAATGGCAAGGATAAACCAGAGTTTCTGGAGCCAGGTGTTACGCGTCGGGACCCTATCCGTACCCCACATGGTTAGGATCAGTTGTAGAGCTGCGTTAAGTGCCAGAGCCATCTGTCTCCCCCTCGACGACCTCAAGGGAAAGGTAAGGGGATTAGGCAGCCCCAGCAAGATGTATGATGGGAATCTGGGGATCTTAGTGTGGAAAGCTATGTCAATCTCATCAATAATGCCCTCCCAATAGCGATGAAGTTTGGGACAGTGCCAGAGCAGATGCACAAGTGTACCCGTGCCTCCGCACCTCCTCCAACAGAGGTCAGATTTAGCAGAGTCCCATGCGTGCATACGCACCGGGGTGTAGTACCAGTAGGAGGCCACCTTGTATGATGTCACCGCTACATTATAGGCTGTGTGATGTATTCTGTAAAAAATACTGTCCCATTCCTCATCTGAGAACTCCCTCTCCAACTCCCTCTCCCATCGCAACTGTCCTCTAGTCCTAGGCGGGCGCTGTTCCCCCTGGAAGAGCCGATAAAGTTCTGAGATGACTCACTTATCGTCTTTCTTTAACAGGAGCCATTTCTCGAATGGCGTAAGATGTCTATCTATTAACACCCTGTTTACCGGCTGAAAAGCCCAGTGCCGTATCTGATAATACATCAATCTATCTGCCTCCGTCAAGCCATATGCTTCCCTCATCTGTTCAAAAGATAAGACCCCCTGTTCGTCAAAGAGACCTCCCACCCTTTTACAGCCCCCCTCGTACCGTCGTCTCAGAGCCTCCAGCCGAAGCCCAGGCTCAAAGTCTGGGTTTGCGCCTATGGGGGTCATCGGGGATGGAAAGGACGTCAAGCCGGATCGATTGGCCACTGCATCCCATGTGCGCAGCGTAACCCCAGTGATTGGGGAGGAATAAAGTCCGGCTGCCCTATGTCGGCGCCGAAGCCATGGCTCCTTCCATATATGCGAGCCCGCTACAGCCTGGTCCATGAAGCACCAATGTTTCTCAGTGAGCGGGCGATTCCACTCCAAAAGAAAACGTAGCTGTGTCGCCTGAAAGTATCTCTGGAGGCAAGGGATCGCTAAGCCTCCCCCACTCTTAGTACGGTACAGCACCCGTCATGATAGCCGCGGAGGTCGCCCCTCCCATATAAACTTCAGGATCGCCGATTGAAGAGTAGCTATCGTTCTCGGGGAGGATTTAGCGGAAGCACCTGAAACACATAAAGAATGCGCGGCAAGATTGTCATCTTCGCCGCCGCCACTCTACCCAGCCAAGACAGTTTATGCCTCCCCCACGATTCCAAATCTCGCTGAACTTCACGAACCAGTGTCACATAATTCAGGCTCGCTGTCCTAGCCACCGAGGTCGCTAGCTCAATTCCTAAATAGGGAGAACTCGAGGACGACCAGGGAAAGGGGTAGCTAGCCCTCAGGTCTGCCTCATGATCCGGTCTCACCGACAAACCGAGAACCTGAGACTTCTGCATGTTAACTCGAAATCCCGAGACCTGACCAAACTCAACTATTATCTACATAAGCGCTGGCAGTGAGGTCGCAGGCTCCACCAGAGTAAGGATCACATCATCTGCATAGAGGGTGATGAGATGGTCTCCGCCAAACTTCACCCCCGAAACCAAGGGACTATCCTGCAACCTCTGTGCAAGGGGCTCCATACATAGTGCAAATAAGAGGGGAGAAAGCGGGCATCCCTGTCTGGTCCCGCGTCCGACCGGGAAAGGCAGGAAGAGCACCCCATTAACTCGAACCGCCGCCCTGGGCGACCGATAAACGCAACTGATCCAAGACCTCAAAACGGGGCCTAGCCCGAATCGCTCCAACACCTTAAAGAGATAGGGCCAATGAACCCTATCAAACGCTTTTTCAGCATCGATAGAGAGGAAGAGCGCTTCCCTGCTGGAGCGATCCGTTTTATCCAACAGGTGCAGGAGCCGTTTCGTATTGTCATCGCATTGTCGGTTTGGTATAAAACCTGATTGATCCGGATCAATAAGGCCCCGCATATAGAAATTAAGGCGGGAAGCCAGAATGCCAGTAAACAACTTGGCATCTATATCCAGAAGCGAGATCGATCTATATGAGGCACACTCCTCTGGATCCTTACCCGGTTTATGTATAACTACAATAGTAGCATCCAACATACTAGGTGTCAGGGCTCCTGTCGTCCGAAAGGAGTTAAAAAGACGCACCAAAAGCGGAGCGAGTTCCACGCAGAAAGTCTTATAGAATGAGGCCGTAAACCCATCAGGGCCAGGTGACTTCCCAACCTTTAGTCGAGAAATTGCCGAAATAACCTCTTCCAACCTTCTCGGCTGGTCCAACAGAAGCGCCTCTTTTGCACCAAGAGGGGTGATTGCTATGCCCTCTAAAAATGAATCCAATGCCTCGGGATCTCCCTCATCAGCCGCGTATAAGCCCCGGTAAAACTCCGCAAAAGCCTCTGCAATCTGATCGCTCGTACCCACCACCATTCCAGAAGAGGAGTGGATCAGTTTTATCGCAGACACTGCACGCTGTGCTCGTAACCGGTGTGCCAATAGCTTCCCGCTCCTATTGCGCCCAACATAGAATTTGTGCTTGAGTCTCGCTATCGCATACTCCGCCCTATCCCAGTCCAGCCTCTTCAGCTGTTGCCTCACCTTCTCTAATTCCCGCCAAATTCGAGGTGCACCAGTAGTTTTGTGGGAGCGCTCCAGCACAACCACCCTTTGCTCCAGCTCCTCCCTTATCTCTCTCTTTGCCTTGTTATCTCTCGCGGACAGTGCCATCACCTCACCCCGCACCACTGCCTTCATAGCCTCCCATACTATCTCAGTTGAAGTGCTACCATCATCATAAAAACTAAGGTAGTCCGCGATTACGCTGTAATTGTGATATTTCCCTTCAAAGATATTTTAGAGTATCCAAAAAAAATACATGGTCTATGACAGAAAAGGTTCACAGATTTCAATTAGATTTCTAAACAAGTATTTGCAATGCAATTGGTCTCACGTTTGCTCGAGTTGGAGCTATTAGCGTTGTAAATTCCGAACCGGACTTTTCTTGCCACACAAACTGAAAATAAAAAGTAAAACAGTTGACATAAGTGAGCCGATTCAAAGCGCCGCCGTGAGTGCGAAAAGAGAGACAAAAGGAAAAAAGTTATCGCCAAAAGTGCAATTATCCATGTAACAGGGTCAATGGTCAAGGCGGTAACCGAAGCACCCTAAGGAGGGACAAACGTAAGCAGTTACCAACGAAAACAAAGGATTTTTTTAAAGACAAGCACATGAATGAGTGATAGTGATGGGCGTGCAGTGGGTGTGGTTAAAAGCCCAGATACGTACCAACACGTCGGAAAAGCAAAGCATGTGCGCTGCTGTGCTCAACCTAAAAAATGACTGATTTACATCACTTGACTTGGAGTCAAATTGTGCAAGCATTTGACCACTGAAAAGGGATCTTAAAATTGCATCCTATATGGGATGGGGAGCTAATCTACAGGCGTCTGGGTGACTGAAATTTTATCCTTCGTGCTCACACATATAACCTCTCTAAGTGAAGCATTTTGGGTCCTTTGTAAATATTTTGGGTCACAATAATGGACATCACAATAACCTCCAACAAATCTCAGATTCTGTCACTTGTTTTATAAACAGAATTTCCTACAGGAAATTCCTACTGACTATATTGTAGGGAATCTAAAAGATTAAGCACATTTTGGGACACTGAAAAAAGAGGGATGATTAAAAAAAAAAAAAGTCATTGGGTGCAGAAGAGGGAGTCTATCAAATGAATTTTGCTCATTAGTCAATTTTTAATCCCAAAAATAGAGTCCATGCAGTCTTTTATCTAGGTTCAAGGTAGTTTTGAGCAGAAAAGTTTAAGCAATACTACTTGAAATAAAACTGAAGAAAGATTATCATACTGCTGTATTTTATTTCAGATATGATTCTGGTATGTTAAATGCCATAATTTTTTTTAATTGTCATACATATGTTGAAACGGCTTAGACTAAATCTGCATACGCTACTAATAATAGAGAAAGCTCTCCATTTATAATCTCCATGTATTTACTAAATTATTTAACCCAAAAAAAGCTGGTAATCTTTAAAACTCATATTACGTAAATTGAGGAGTAACTGGTACGGTTCAGAGGTGGTTCACTCATAAAAGGGCTCTGTGGCTTGAACGAGCCTGAGGATCTTACCAATGGTGGTGATATAATCCATGATTATAGAAGTTTTCAGAGTATTTCTGAGCTGGGCGAAGGGTAACATTATACCTATGTGTGGTGAAGAGAGTATTTTCATGCACTTAATATATAAAGTATTTTATACAGTTTGTGATGCCTGATCTGGCAATGAATGTGGCTTCTTGTTTTTCCTCCTGTGATAGTCCTCATCCCTATTATGACTGATGGGAGACACCATTTGTGGGACTGGCAGCCCACAGATAGATTTCCAGGTGACATAAGCCTGCGCCTGGTGACCCCCGCTTTTTGTTCTCTCACTCATGGCTAGC
Organism: Pleurodeles waltl; assembly: GCF_031143425.1. Classification (NCBI taxonomy): domain Eukaryota; kingdom Metazoa; phylum Chordata; class Amphibia; order Caudata; family Salamandridae; genus Pleurodeles; species Pleurodeles waltl. The sequence continues at coordinate 149,369,309 of NC_090446.1, forward strand.
AAGTCTGGTTATCCAAACATTGTCCTCGAGTACCACCTTCCATAAGGCTCCTCTTGACAGAATCAAAGAAACATTACTATTTTAGCTGAAAAGTCTTTGCTTCTGGCAGCCTTGTCCTACTAATTCCCCCTACCTCGTAGGTCAACATGTTAATTCATTATGGGAATTGACAAAATTTATAATAATCAGCTTGCCAGAACTCATGAAAACAACATTTTGTGGATTCATTTAATGACAGCCTGGATGCTTCTGAACAAATCTTGAAGTGGCTCCTCAACTCTGCGAAGTCCATAATTCAACAGTTCCACCAACATGTCATGGTGTCAGAGATAGTCCTTGATTAACCAGCACTTCTCATTCTCACATCCCAGTGAGGTTTTGATTTGGGATTCATGCTAACAGTGATGTCAAATTTACTTATCTTTGGGTAATACATTTCTGATAGATTTATGATCTTCCTGAAGCTTCCTCACCTCCCTCCCTCCTCTAAGTGAAGTGACCAATAAGATCCTTGTGCATGAAAACATTTAATGTACTGTTTTTGTTGCTAATCTTTCGGTTCTTCCCTGCACGGGTCTATGGGATGCGGAAAAGTTCGGGAACTGACGCAAACATACCTATTGGCACCTAATGGGCTGTCAAATGCAGAGGCGGAGTCATAGTTGGAGCTGCCCAGCTCCACCAGGCTGCGCTCATGTGCTACTGCTTGAAAACGCTTTTCCCAACCAGTTTGAAGCCTAGAATGGATAATACTTAACATGGAGAATCTGTTGGAAGATCATGTATCTACCAGAAATCTAATTACCAAAGGTAAGTACCTTTTTCCTCAGTTCATGCCTTGAGGCTTCACTTGAGTCCATCAAATGAAATTCCCAGTGGCTGTAACCAGAAATAAAAATTAAGTGAGAGGTGTATTTAATCAAATGTATCCAGTCCTAAACTGTTGACAATCATGCTAGAATTTACTCAGGGCAGGGTTAGGTACACACAGCTGCTTAGCGCCAGGATACCCTTGTGAATGATATTGTGTTTTATAAATATACTTAACATTACAGTGAAGGCAGACAATATTTCAGTACATGTTTTTTTGTCGTTCACTTAAATCGCTGATGTGGACTTTGCCTAAAAGATGGGATAGATAAACATTTAAAATGCCTTAGAAAAGATGAGAGCTTTTGGTACCCTCACATAGAAGCCTGGTTTGGCTTGAAATTCTTTTTCACTTTACAGTGTTAAAAAAAAAAAAGGCAATGTTTTTTTTTAATCAATAGTAATGAACACACTTCTGCCTAACGTGTGGCTAGTAAGCTGGCATTTGGGTCACCACCGAATTTAATTTATCAGAGTACTAAACCCTTATTTACTGCCAATTTTCAGTATCTAAGAAAAGGAGTTAGGCAGAAATCTATAATATTAGTTTTCTTTCTGCTAGTACACATGGTTCTGTCAATATATATCAGTCACCACACAAGCTCCATTTTCTCCTCTGATTGATGCTGTTGGGACGGAAAAGTTCTCTGCATGGTAAAAGATGTGTGATTCTGTCCTGAGTGCCCAATTGTACTCTTGTCTGAATCCCTAATGATGATTTTTTGGTCATAGGCAAACACATGCATGAATCCAAGAGGCCTGTCTCTTGGATTCCCATCTTGTTGGAGCGGGAGGGTCACTTAAAGTGCTACCCTCATAGTGGTGGAAGGCTGTAGTAAACAGGACCTTTTCACCCCGTGTCACTAGAGTGAGGCCTACAGCTCACTCACCTTCTTAAAAGTTCCAATGCTGTGTGCTTAGTACACCCATGGCCTACATCAGGTAGACATGGAATGCTGTACAGTGCAGGAGTAGTGACTGCGTTGTCTGTATGTTTCCCTGGGAAGGGTATAGCACAAGGATATAGCAGTGCTTTGCAGTATGTGTGCGGTTAGTACACATACTGGGTATGCCTTAGAGGAATTAATTACATGAGCGATGTAATGCTATGCCGTGAATGCACAGGGTCTGCGTGTGTGCTTGTTTGTAGTACAATAGATGAAGGGTGAAGTGTTGTGCAGTGCACGCATAGGGAGTGTGTGTGTTTTAAAATAAGCACATCCTGGTTGGATATAGGAAAGCTTCAATACTGAACAGTGCACACAGGCTATGTGTGCTGAATGCATGTGTACATTTGAGGTTAAAATGCATAGAGGCATTGAAGCTGAACAGAAAGTGTGCTATGAATGTAAACTGTGTAAATGTACCTGCAATGGGACATTGTATGGAGGACCTTGGATTCCATTTTGGGACCCTCAAACCTGCCCGGTAAAGACATGATGAGGAGGAGAGTAATTCCCCCAGACAGATCTGTGTATTGCTACATTCCTGTGAGCTGGATGGGGGACAAACTGGAGGGAAAAGGAAGAGACTCACTTTCCATTTCCAAAGACTGCTCATTAATTTAGTGATAGATCACGAAGACGGGGCCTGGACACATCTCAAGAAGGAAGATGTGGCTGATAAGAGAATCACAAAGAATAGATCTGGGATTACCTTTTTAATGCAAATTTCACTGTGGCTGACATCCAGATGTGAACTCCGGTCACTCCCAGGAATTGTGTTGTGAACAATCTGCTTAGAAGTGGTCCCTGCTGTAGAAGACCTCTTTCATGAAGGAAGAGGAAAAGTGCCCACTTCAAAGTAAGCAGAAACCCAACATAAAACTTCAGAGACCCATACCCCTAATCTCATTTGGTGTCTGGATAAAGACTACAAGAAGGGGAGGTTGAGGCCCCAAAAATGTGTCACCTGCCAAACAGCCCGATATGCTGTGTGTGAAGGGGAAGCTCTGCAAGACTTCTGCCTGTGATTTGGACTGGGGGCCAAGGCTTGCTAGTCTCACTGATGAATGAAGGGACATCACCCAGGAAAACCAAGACCACTGGCCTTGGAACATGGAACACAAGTGTCTGCCTGCTTGCCAAGACCAGTGTGGCCTGGCAGGAAGAGGGGAGCGTGGAGGGAGCGAGATCCAATGGGGAGGCCTACTGTGAGGAATTCCTGCACAAGGTGTGAGGATTTGATTATGCACCTATCAGGCTACACAACGTATGCAAGATTGTTTTCCACGACCGCCGTAAGCTGAGCTATGTGCTGAGCGCCCTGTGAGTCTTGTTACAGCTGTACTTTGGTGACCCGGTCTTTCTCTTTCAGTTTTTCCTTCTCTTTCTTTCCTTCCTTTTTTCTATTTTTTCTTTCCTTCTCTTTGCCTTCTTTTTTCCTCTGTAGTTCCTTTTCTTTCCTGTCTTTCCTTCTTTCAGTTTCCCTCTTTTTCCTTCCTTCTTTCTTTCTTTCCTTCCTTTCTTTCCTTCTTCTTTCTTTTGCAAAGCAAACAGGTTTGCAACCAGTTTCAGAGTGACTTCCTTTTTCAGGTCTGTGTTAGGCAGGACCTTTTGATTTTACTAAAATTATATGTCTAACGTAGTTACTTGGAGGGGCTTCAACCAGCCTTTATTCATTACTGGTTGTGGTTGGTGTCATGCACATTTTTCTTCCACCCACTCCAGCATGCATCAAGAGGCAGTGTATTAGCCCACTTCAACCATTGGCTGAATTCACTAAGAGTTATGGAATTCGCCCTTTCACAAGGAGCACATCCACACACAAAGTAGTTCCCATTCAGTGCCAGGGTCTATGGCAATATATGTTTATTGAGACCAAAAAAAACAATTTACTTGTAGCAAATTATTTTTTTTCAGATTGACAAGGGCCTGGCATATTTCCAAATAATAAAGTTTTGCAAAAAAAGATAACAAAAAATAATTGTCATAAGGCTAGCGGCCAACGCCACACCTATTGGTTTTGAAAATGCTTGTTCATTACATTGCCACAAAAAGAAGAGCTTTGATAGGACTTGGGGTATTTGACTATCAAATCTGACTTTGTTGTAACAGCGATAACAATAGGAAACTCTTTCTTCTCTAAATGATTATTTTTAACAGTGTGTATAATCAATGGAAAATTATTTGCGAAAGTTTGCATTGTAAGCCAAGTTGGAACCAAGTTTATATTGGCTTCTTTAGGCTTGAGCACCCACAGAAGTACCATCCTGATTGTGCAGACACAAGTTCAAGCTAAAATAAGGCCATTTGAACGTAGCCTGGGAAAACAAGCATTTGCAATGTAATGGGTCTCGCGTTTGCTCCAGTTAGAACTATTAGCGTTGTAAATTCCTAACTGGACTTTTCTTGCTACATAAACAGAAAATGAAAAGTAATAGTTGACATAAGCAAGTCAATTCAAAGCGCAACGCCATAACCGTGAGCACGAAGGAGCGACACAAAAGGAAAAATAAGTTAGCTCGCAGTCAAACTTATTGGCAAACATGCAATTATCCATTTACCCGGTTGGTCCCTAAGGCAGTACCAAAACCGCCCTAAGGTGGAACAAACGTAAAGCATTTAACAATTAATCATAGGATTTTTGAAAGACAAGCCCAGGAACGAGTGAAAGTGATGGGCATGAGGTGGGCGTGGTTAAAAGCCCACATAGATACCAACACGTCATAAAAGCAGCGCCTGCGCGCTGCTAAGCTCGACCCAAAAATGACAGAGGCCGTTGTTTGGAACCGCTGATGGGATAATCAGAAGAAAAAAACACATACACATTGGCAGTCGCAGCACTCCTGGTCTGCTTATGTTTATCTATTTCTGAACCATTTCACCTTTTGCACGTGCAGTGTTTATTTGCCTCTGACTCATTTGCGATCGTGGGGTTATTTGTTGCTGTGCTTGTGGATTTGTGAATCTGCATAGCAGAGTTCACATTGAGATGCGTTCTTTTTACACTGAAGGGACTAGTGCCTGAAGCTCCCACTGTACCATTGTTGGAAGTCTCATGTGTGTCGTATCGACTTTAATGGATGGCTGAAAAGTGGGTTGCAATATTTATTCTCATGTTTATGCATTAAGTATAAATGGTCCGCAGGGCGAACTTATTCTGACCTGTGCTTTTCTCTTGTTTTATTTATTTTTATTTACCTCAGGGGTTCCCCAACAACTGCAACTCTGAAAACCTCTCCCTCTGGGGTTCTTTTAAAGTATGGCTGTCCTGGCACTTTGCTTGGGAAAGTGACTCCTGCGAGAACTACCACCGGGCTCTGGTAGTGGATCCCTTCTGGGAAGTAACTCCGCTAATGGTAAGTCAGCTCTGAACCCTGTCCCTGGCCAGAGGTAAGGAACCAAGACATAGGCTGCTTTGCAGCGGACAGTGAAAAGGCATGGGTTCTCAGTGACTGTAGTGCGAAGGAGAAGGGATGTCTCTGCAGAATTCTATAAAAGATGAATGCATGCAGTTGTAATCTTCTGCTCTGTAGATGTGTGGCCATTTCAGTCTGGAACAAGAGAAATGGTGAAAGCCAACGTATTTATTTGCAGAGTTAGAAAACTCTTAATGTGAGTATGTTTTGCTGCAATAGTAATATGTTTAGAGGGATGGCGAAATAATCTGAGGTTATGAAGCTAGAATTGACAATCCTATTTAAAATAAATTAGAATTTTTTTTTTTTTTTTTTAAAGTTCTTCTATTGTGTCTGTTTCTGGGCCCTTTTACACCATCAGGAAGCTTAAGGTGAGTTTTACTTTAGATGTTTTTTTTTTTTAATGCAAGGGATGCCTAGCAGTGCAACAAGGCTTACACTTCTCCATGTCGGAGTGCTGAGACACAACTAATACATTCATGCGAGTGTGTAGTTAACAGAATTCGGGGTGTGCAGTTGAATTAGCAATCCGTTTAGCTGCATTATGGTTTTCCACCAAAAAGGAATATGAAATGTTAATGCTTGTAGAGCCAAAAGTTGCAATTGTGAGTTCTTGGCCAACCAGTTTAGTGAAAGGAGCTAGGCACCCTTTCGTATATTTGTATGAATGAATCTTTTTAAAGGACTAATTATTTATAAAACTCTGTGTTTTTTTCTCAGTTATGTAATGTAAACATAACCAGCATTGGCAAAGCAAATAAGTCTATCTTTTGTGAGATCTGTTGGCTTTGACAATGTTTTTAGCCATGTTTTATAACAGTGTGGCTTCTGTGCAGCATGGCTAATAGTTAGGGGAAAAAAAACCATCAGATGGCCAGTTCTGGTTTTCCGGTTGCGTCCTAGTGCTTTTTTTTTTTGGCAGGAAAGGGCGGCGCAAGCAACAACAGTGATGGAGGGGGGGTTACATGACAAGCAACAACAACAGGGTAAGTAACACAAAAAGCACAATGACACAAGTCATAGTGCTTTTTTTCTGGCGGGAGAGAGTGGGGTGAAAATGCAAGCAATGGACAATAGGGCAAGCTACGTACAATTAGGCAAAGCAGCGGACAACAAGGCAAGCAACAACGCGGAGCAGGACAGCCAGCAAATACATGCACTGCTGCAACTAAAACAAAACAAGCCTTTGCAATGCAATGGGTCTCACCTTTACTCGAGTTAAAGCTATTAGCGTTGTAAACTCCTAACCGGACTTTTCTTGCCACATAAACTGAAAAGTGAAAGAGACACACAAAAGGAAACAGAAGTTCGCTCGCAGTGCACCGTATCGTCAAAAGTGCTATTATCCATGTAACCGTCAAAAGTGCAACTATCCATGTAACGGGGTTGATGTCATGCAAAGCGCTCTACTACTGCCCAGCAAGATCACTCTGCCTAAAGAGAAGAATAGTGCAGAAACCATATGGAAAACAAGGAGCCTTGTATGTTTTCAGTAGTTGGCCAGTGCGCTCGAGGCGGGCTAAACACCGGAAAATGTATGAGGTATGCATGCCTTTCACTAATTAAATCACACAAATTTTAAAAGGCAAGCCCACGAACCAACCAAGCTGATGGGCTTGACATTGGCATGGTTAAAAGCCCACAGAGAGATTACACCAGGGACGGAGCGATTTGTGCTCAACCCTAAAAAGTACCTCCGAAGAACAGTGGAAAGATATACACTAGGCAAGGAAGCAGTACTTGCTGTGCTCCAGGGGAAGGACAAACACACAAAGAGGAAATGAAGCAGCATGTTCTAGCCAAGTAGATGCAAGGAAATGCCAGTGACGATGAAAAAAACAATGATAATCATTAGGCAGGCTTAAGCCCCCTGTAAGTAAAGAAAATGTCTTACAAGCAACAGTGCATGCACTGGCTCAGGCGTGACCTAAAAATCAGAGTCAAACAAAATCTCTTGCATTCGCAGTCTCAGACGAGACCTAAAATCTCTTGCATTCGCAGTCTCAGGCGAGACCTAAAAATTGAAGTAACAATGGATATTTGACCACACAGATTTGACATTTAATGTGTATAACATATTCTTTATGTATTTTAGAAGTCCAATACCAAGAATAAGCAAAATAATCTAACACTTTTATAAGAAAGTGATGTTCATTTTTCCATAGTGCTTAAACTTATCTGTGTTGTGTAGAGCTATGTGTGTGCTGTATGCTATATAAAGTGTTTAGAAGTGCCTTGATGTTTCTCAGTACAACAGACTTCTTAACTCTTTCCTGTTGCTACATATACGTGTGTTGATTTAGAGGGTGTTTTTCTTGTACTCCTCAGTAGTGTCAGGATTAGGATTTCTTGAGTGTTAATATATATCTATATCGCTCGCTCTCTCTATATATATATATATATATATATATATATATATAGATATATATCTCTGCACACACACATTTTAGCAGTGTTATTCAGCACTAGCTGCGCAAGGGCATTAGAGCACTGTACTTGTACACAAGGTCAGAGTCATATTTTTCATTAAATTTGAAGTGGGGAGATTATATGATTTACCCAGAATCAGAGAATGTTGAGTCAACGCTTGGACTCCAACCTCCTTCCCCAGTTTCAGACAGCAGCTAGGACTGTTAGCCCCATCTCCTTCTTTTATAATACTAACTATTATACCACTAGAGAGTACACTTTTTACTCCCACGCACATAAGACCTATGCTTGCATAAACCTTTTTCTGGGTTGTAACGAAATCCAACAGGTGCTGAGAGACCTAGAAATCGAGCCCTGTGCATTGTCGGAGCATGCTACGTATCCCTCATGTTCAGCGTCCCCCTCCCTGGCTGAGGGTCCCCGCCCTTGGTGATTAAGAACTACTCTCCTGATGAGACTGAGGTGGTGTCCCCGATAACTAAAGCTATTGCCACTGTTCTAGAATTTAATGACACATCTGACACACCAATCTTCCTACTGTGGGACATGCTGAAGACGGTAATAAGGGGGGAAAGTGACAGAACTTGATAGGATCCACAAATGGACGGGGCCCGAGAGTTTGGAGACAGCTCAGCTCAGCGCAGCTAGGACCCAAGTTGGGGGGCTAGACATGGACACGGCAGAATACTCAGCCACTCCTATTACGTGGGCGGCAATAAATGCAGACGCCTTCTGGCAACCAGGCTTAGAGGCAGACCATGGCGGTGGAAGTAATAAGGACCCCATGGGGATCAGAGGTAATGAGCTACACTCACATTGCCTCAGCCTTCCGTAGCTTTTATCAGGCTCTTTACTCTCCGCAACAGACTGACTCGAGCACCTCCCAGCAATATCTTAACCAGGCCCCTACGACTAAATTGACACCCTTAGAGGCAACCCAGCTCTAGGCCCCAATTAAGATCGAGGAGGTAATGTCGGCAATAGCCTGACTGGAGGCCTCAAAATCCCTGCATACAGACGGCTTCCCCGGCCCCTTTTACAAAACATTCTGTACTAGCCTGGCTCTGATATAAACCTGACTTTTTAATGCTATTACGGGCCCTGGATAGATGCCACCATCTATGCTGGACGCATCTATTGTGGTAATCCCTAAGCCTGGAAAGAACCCCACAGAGTGCGGGTCCTATAGACCTATTTCATTACTAAACATAGACTTCAAGCTGCTTATGGGCATCCTTGCCGCCCACTTGAACCCGCTGATGCCTAGATTTGTAGACCCCGACCAGGTGGGATTCACCCCACACCGACAGTGTGGAGACAACACCAAACGGGAGCAGGGAGGGAGATAATGCTGCTGAGCATAGACGCTGAGAAGGCGTTTGACCGAGTTCACTGGTCACACCTCCACACAATGTTGGAGCACTTCAGCCTGGGGCCGCAGTTCCGAGCTTGGATTGCAAGTGCATATAGCCAACTGAGATCCTAAGTCAGAATCAATGGGGTAACATCCACTCCCTTTCTGGTGGGTCGCGGGTCCCGACAGGAGTGACCGCTATTCCCCCTATTTTTCACTCTTTATATGGAGCCCTTTGTGCAGAGGGTGAGGGACAACCCAGAGATTACTGGAGCATTCTTTGGCGGAGACGAATATACCATTGTGCTCTTTCAGATGATGTGGTGGTTGCACTTGACGATCCGTTACAGGCCCTCCTGGCTTTTTTGCGGGGTGGAGTCTTTTGGGACAGTGTCAGGCTTCCGGATAAACCTTTCTAAGTCAGAGGCACTCAGTCTTGCGCTCCCGAGGAAGACGGTGAACATACTGGCACAGCAATAGCCATTCCAGTGGCAGAAGGACCCCATCCAATATCTGAGCATCCAGATAGGTGGGACAGTATCAGAATAATCTGCAATGAATAACCAGCTTCTCCTTCGAGGCATCAAGTTATAGTTGGCCAAGTGGAGACACTACCCCATTTCATGGGTTGGCAGAATAGCCGCCATTAAAATGACGGTCCTCCCTAGGGCACTGATTTTATTCCAGGCACTGCCAGCCGAGCCTCCTCCCAGCTCCCTCTAGGCGTTGCAGGGTGAAATCAACTGTTTCGTATGGGGGGGGGGTAAAAAATAACAGAATGGCTCGCCTCCTGGCTTACCAGCCCCTGCACAGGAAGGGCCTGGGAATCCCAGAAGTTCAGCAATACTACAAGGCCACCCATCTTAGGTACCTGGTGGACCTAAGATCCACCAGACCAGACTCAGACACACGTTGGTTGTAAATGGACCATGGAATTGCGGGCACCTCCCTCTGGAGGATCCCATTCCTACCAGGCCGCCATAGACCACGGGGCCTCTACTCGTCCCCTGTCACCAGAACTACTATGAGGGTATGGGATCAAACAGCTCGAACAAGCAACTTAACCTCCTTTCCCTCCCCCCTGATACCCATCGTGGGAAACCCGGATTTCACGCCGGGCTTGGACCACAGCGCCTACCGCTCTTGGACATCTTCCTCATGCCGCTCCATTGGACATCTGTTTGAGGCAGAGGGAATATTGCCTTTCGAAAACTTAAGGACCCACTCTCTCCTGGAGACAGAGAGAATGCACTATCTTCAGATCCGCCACTGGGTAACGCATTCCTCGATTAGGGAGAAGGCACGTAGACCTATCACACAATATGAAAGATGGCTGTTGACAAAGACGGCAGACAAACATGCTATTTCAAGCTCTACGATCTACTCCATCACGCAGTCCAGATTCCCAAAATCCAGAGTCAGACACGTTGGGAGACAAAGTTGGGAAGATCCATAACACCCGCGAATGGGAGGCGATATATTACCGGGTGCGCCACACAGCGTGCTGTGCAACCAGCACAGAGACTGCAGTGAAGATCGCTACCTACTGGTATCTCACCCCGGCCCCGCTCCATCAAGTGGACAGCTCACGATCACCCCTCTGTTGGAGGGGTTGTGGCGACCTGGGTACCCTGACTCATATTCTGTGGGAATGCCCGTAGTTGTCTTCGTACTGGGAGGGAATCTTAAATGACATAGATCACCATATAAACACCCAACTGCCGAGCTTCCCGGCCTACATCATAATAGGCCTACCAAACCCCCTGACATTCCTGCTAAAGTCCCTACGGGGCTGACCGATCGGCCTAGTCCTAGAGGCAGCCCTACAAAACATACTGACTCGCTGGAAAACCCCTCAGATCCCTACACAGCGGAGTTGGTTACACAGGGTGGGGCTGTTTTTGGGGATGGAAAAGCTCACCCTTACCCTCACAACACAGTGGCAATCCTGTAGGTAGCTGAGGTACCCCTTCCTGTCCTTACTCTCTGGGGGATTTAGAGAACTCACCTGCCCTAAATACCTGCGACTTCTCCATTTACAAGACAGGGAGAGCCCATAGAGTGCGGACCGGAGGGTAGCCGTGTCAGAGATCCCACTCCTAATCCTGCTGACGTGACAATATACTGGCGCACCTGGGGGGGAGACTGCTGTTGCCTGTTTGTCCTTATAGGTCTGTTGGGTGCTGTGACACCCCTTGAGTTTCTCTTTTTTCTTTTTATATTGAAAATTAATAAAGAAATTTGAACCACAAACGTTTACAATAGCAATCTCAAACATATGATGAACATGCTTATCATGTCCGTAAATCCTCACAATTGAGGGAGGTTCACTGAATGAGAATGGATAACTGAGAGGGATAAACCTTGCCTCTGTGTCCTTAATAAAATGTAAACTTTCCTTCATGATAGCTAGGAAATTGTAATTTTCTATGTCAGGACCAGAGGCACAGATTATGCAAGTTTGAAGCTAGTTGACCAGTGAGGCCATTCCAGGGATTAGCTTGACATAGAGTGTCTTAAATGTAGAGCCTGAGGACCAGTCTGCTGCCCTGAAGATATCTTCCAGTCATCCCCCCAAAAAGCAAAAGCTTTTGAGGCCATCACCCCCCTAGCCGAATGGGCAAAATAGTAGGAGTTATCAATACCAGCCTCTTGTAAAATCCATTTAACCCATCTGATGATAGTCTGTGCTGAAACCAGTTTAAATGGTTTCTAAAAAGCTATGGGAAGCTGTTTCGCCCCTGCAGGGCAGTATTCTTCAGTCATAGCCTTATAGGCCTTCAGGCACTTAACCACACACAGTTTTGAGTGAGAAGGGAAAGCCGTATAATGCACCACTCATTAGTTTTGGTCCTCCAAGATATCGAGAACCAGACTCCATCCAGAGTAAATATGCAAGCTATGATATCAAGCGTTCACACGTTTGACACCCATCTGCAGAAGGTCAAGTATAATAGAATCACCAATTTACCAGACAATTCCTTACGTGACAGATATTCATTATCTTGCCATGATAACAAGAGAGGCAGGACCACATTTACATCCCATAAGAAAGAGTAATGTGGTTCCGGGGGAGTAGATAACCGAATACCTAGTCCACATCCAAGGGAATGTTCCTCAGCTGGTACTTCATGGATTGGTAAATGACCGCTGAAATGGCAGATCTACAAGCTTTAATTGTACATTCGCTAGTCTGGTGCCCGCCAACTCGGACAGAAAATTCACAGTGTGTACGACATCCGTCCCCATGGTATTGAGATCCCGCCGCAAACACCAGCGTGACCATCTACACTAAGCTGAACCATATCGCTTGATTGTAGAATTTGTCCAAGCCTCTTGATGAGTAACAAAGGTTCTAATGAAAGGCCTTCGACATCCCAGCGTCCCCTGTAATCTTCCCACCATTAAATGGAGATTGCCTTACCAAACGAACAGGTGCAAGTTGCCGTGATTGTCTGTCAGAAGGTGAGGAGTCTGGGGAAGTGGGATTGGAAAATCAATAGAAAGTTTTGGAAGAACTGGATACCAGACTTGCGACTTCCACAATGGTGTCACCAGGATCACCTCTGCCCTCTGATGCCAGACCCATGCTGTGAGTCTGACAATCATTGAAAACAGCGGGAATGCATACCTCCAAAAGTCGCTTCAGTCCTGCAGGACTTGACTGCAGGCTTACGCCAGCGAATCCGGGTGGCAACTGAAAAAATGAGGCAGTTGATGATGGAGTCCCTCAGATGCTGAGATTGCCAGTCTGCCATCAGATGGATGACCGGGGAAATACTCCACCGTGACAGAGATCTTGTTTGCCAGACAGTAATTCCAAAAATCCCTGGCCAGTTCCGTCAGCACCTTGAAGCGATTGCCCCTTAGGCGATTTATGTATCGAACTGCCAACACATTGTCCTTCTTTAAAAGGATGAAGCAAGAGACAATGTTGGCCGTCAAGCTCTGGATTGCAAATGACCCTGCCTGAAGCTCTAGATAGTAGAAATGTAGCACCCCTTCTTTGCTTGACCACGGTCCTCCAGTGGTAACCTCTCCACACTGGGCTCCCCAGCCCTGACGGCTTGCATCTAACTCTGACAAGCTCCAGATCTGTATCAAAGATGGCCCTGCCATTCCATGCTTGCATGTGGTCGGGCCATCAACAGATCTCCATCTGCACTTTAGAGGAGAAACTGACCTCCTGGGCATAAGTGAGGCATCTCCTGGGATGCAATGCTTCAACCAATAGAGTGCTCTGTAATGTAGCAACCCCAGAAAAATTGCCTGAATAAGCGAAGAGAGAAGACCAACAATCCTAGCTGGATGCCAGAGAGAGACCCATTTATAATGATCTGCACAGTTTCCTGTGAATGAGAAGCATTTTCTTGTGGGGCAGTCTGAGAAACTGTTTGATCAAATCAATCTCAAAGCCCAGTAAAAGCAATTTTTGTGTAGGAGTAAACTCTAACATCTCATCGTTGATGATAAACCCTAGATTTTGAAGCACAGATTACACTGTCCTGATGCATCAGCAAGATGTCGTCCAAATGAACGATGAATTTGACTCATCCCGCTCAAATCCATGCTATGGCCTGGTGTAACACCTACGTGGAGCCCCTTGGTGCGTAGCAGAGACCAAAAGGGAGGCATGTGACCTTGAATATCTGATCTCGCCACATGAATTGCAGAATGCGTCGCTGTGGGAAAAGATCAGAATAGTGAGGTATGCGTCCTTCAAGCCCACTGGGCAAGCCATTCTTTCAGAAGAAGGATATCCTGAAGGAGGTGAATTCCCTGTTGAACTCTCGTAAATTGATGACAGGGTGGAAGCCTTTGTCTTTATTTTCCACCTGAGAAAACCCCTGGCAAAACAGGTCATAGGAATGATCGCCCCTTTGTGTAACAGATCTTGGGCCTCCTCGGTGACGACTTGCATGCCCTCTTGTGAGAACACTAGGGGACGGGGATCCGGACCTTGTCGAGGGGTGCTGTAGAATTCTACGTGGAAGCCCTCCACCGTTTGCAGCATCCATTCATTCCCCTGTGAGCGATTCCCACGTTCAAATGAACCATCCTAACCTGCCTCTCTGGTGTGGCTGGGGTACTGCTCCCTACCTCTTCTGGCCCAACCTAAAACATTCAGGTTTAACACCTTACGGATAGACTGATGGACCTTATCCAAAGAGGAAAAAGTCATAGAAAATGTTGTGAGTCCTTTAATGAAAGGATATCTAAAGAGACCTCCCTCTAACACTGCCCTGGCCTCTGTGGTGGCTAGTTTTTCTAGCATGGGGTTGATTTTAATCAACAAAGAGCGCCTGAGATCAGTGGATAATGCACAAATGGCATTCCCCAGGAAGCAAATAGCTTGCTGAGCCCATCCAGAGAGGATGGCAGGGTCGACCAGTTCACACAATTCATGGGCAGCTTCAGCCATGACGAAAAATGTTGTGAGTGGCCCCAGGACATCAATGACCTTATCCTGGCTGGATCTCCAGCACCGGTTTTGACCCTTTCTACAGTCCTTGTTAAACTTTGCAATTAATGTTGCCACTATGCAGTCATTCTCTGAGGTACAGGACACTTTGCCTTCTAGGGAAGGTCTCGGGCACTCAGCTCTGAGTATATCCCTGACCTTTGTTCATAGGTGTGCTAATTCTGGAAGCTATGTATGTCGCATCCTTCCTATCGAGAACCCAGTCCACCGAGAGGGGGTGACAAATCTCATCAGTATCCTGTAGAGTCTGTGTCCACTGCATCTTGTGGCTTAACCACACCCTGATCATCCAGCTTGGGACGTTCCGGTCGGCAGGATCTACTGGGACCTGGTTCGTCACCAGAGCCCTCATCAGGGTTATCAGAGTCTTCCCCAGCATTATTATCTATCGTCTGAGGGGAATAGGAATCGTCGTCATCGGGGGTTACCTCAGGCTGGGAATCCGAATCCTGCATTGCCAAGGCGTCAATGTGCTCCCTCCGGAAAGCGTTGCGCAACCTTTCAAAGCTGCCGGTTGCTGGGGATACAGCCCTGGCCTTAGTTTTCCGTTTACCCTGACGGCACCCTTAGTGTCTGTAGGGGTTATAGG
The DNA here is from genome assembly GCF_031143425.1 of Pleurodeles waltl. NCBI lineage: Eukaryota > Metazoa > Chordata > Amphibia > Caudata > Salamandridae > Pleurodeles > Pleurodeles waltl. Next base: position 149,384,394 of record NC_090446.1, read on the forward strand.
ACCCACATCTTACCCTTGTGGGGGTACCACATTATGTTGGACTGTAAGCTGGACTTTTTGCCTACTCAGGGGTTGTAAGAATAAAGAGATTGCTGTCTGGGGAGAGACGTCAATGGCATCTACTAACTCCAGGTGAATGGGGAGGAGAGGTTGTTCCTCATCCCAGCCCCCCAGAAACCCTGTATTAGAACCTGCCACGGAGATGAGGTCCAGAGAAGGTGCTTAAGGGTATAGGCCGATATATTTAAGGCTCAACGCTTGTCAGTCACACGCACCCTGGGCCCTTTGGAGGTCCGACCTGAATAGTGAAACATCAGATGCCCCATAACAGTGCTTGAAAGCACCGCAATCTGCGGACTCCTGAACAGGGCTCCCGCTGAGGGACATGCTGCCACTTGCGACCAGTAATGGAAAAAACCAATACCAGCATTTACAAATGCACAGATATTGTAAATAGGCACAAAATACCAAAGCCATGCAATAAAGTCACCGAGAAAAAGCACTTATCTAGCTGCTGGGCAGCAAAGAAAGAGGGAGTGCTTTTCCTTGGTGGATATTTAAATGGTGGACTGTATCGTTGGACTGTTGAAAGTACAAAATCAAAGACTCATTGGATTTGTAGTATTTAATGTAGTTTGATATAATGTTGGCCTGGCTGCCGAACAAGAAAATTGAGAAAAGTCTTGCATAATCTGAGCCTCCATCCTGACATAGAATTAGGAGGCAGCAAACAAGAGTGACAATGAAGCCAACGAATGGTAAGCAACGGGTGAGTTCCAAGCCCTTCACTGAAAACAATTCCCCTTGCAGAGACAGTGCATCTGCTGCCAGCAGGCAAGACCTAAAAAGCAGATTGATATTACAAAACATTTTGGATAGATCATCAATTGCTTTAAAGGTTGAGACTCACCATTTCTTTGGCTCATTTCTTTCCAGTTGCGAACGTCAATGTTTTTATGCTGTCTGGCAAGAGCTGGAACATACCCTGCAGCACTAGGTTTGGCTGAATGGCATTCTCACCGCTCTTGCGGTATTTTCCCTCACACCATGGGGCTGATTTCTTTCCATCTTTATAGATAGTTTCTTGTGATCAAACCTGAGAGTTGGTTGCAAGGCTTTGTTTGTGGGTTTCCGCTTGTTACTGACTCAGTACCCGTAGCTGGACTTCAAAATACTGCTCTCTCCCGACATTTCTGGCCTTTACTTAAACTCCTCGAACTAACGTAGAAGTTAGATAAGTCTCCGGGGGCGTGGCCTGGTCGGTAAGATTTTAGGGGGTGAGCTTGAGATTTTCCAACAAACGGGATGGCTTATGTTAAAAGACATTATGCAACAAGCTGGACACATGAGAGAGGCTGAAGGGGCAGCGGAAAAAGAGGCGAACGTTGATGTGTAGCGGTACTAAGTGAAGACAACTCAATATTTTGTAAAATAAACAAATTTTTAAAAGTCTTTTAAAGCAGAGAGGGAGAAAATGTTTGCGTTTTTCTATTTTTGGAAAATGTCCTTGTGAAATCCGGCAGAGACCTCAGCATACCCGACTGAAAGCATCTGCACTTAACTATTTTTCAGAAAATACATTTATTTTGGGGAGGAGGGAGAGTGTAACACCCCAAACATCAACCACCCCCCGAAGCTACGCCCCTGCTATAGTCTACTTCTGAATACTGGGGGGCTTTCTTTTAGGTCCTACGAATCATATATCCGCGCAGTATAGAAATGAACAAATAATACCAACGGGATCACCATTTCAGGCCTTCGGTTAGGTCAGTTTAACCATCCGAGCCACGACGTCACATGGTGATGTCCCAAGATGTCCCAGCCTGATATCAAATTCCATTGTGCTCACAAGACCAGGAGGTGTTCAGCGCTTTACATAGAACAAAAACTCTGCAAGTTACTTCGAGGCGGGTAGGTGATTGATAAAACATGAAAAGTAAAATCATCAGTGGAACAAGGTAAAAATAGTAAACAGCAAAAGTATCAAACAGCTAGAGGAGCATGCATAGGACTAGGGTAGGTCTCGTTTTTATTGAGGAAGCAGCTGCCCTGGCGAAGGACAGTTTTGTGTGATAATAGATCTACGTTCTTTAAGTGGTAGTGAATCTCTCCTTATTAGGTCTCTCGATTCAGCCGGTATGATATATAGTTCTGCTAGGTACCATGTGCTGATAATATGGATGTCTTCGTAAAGCTGCCGATTGTGAATATCACTGGCTGAGAGGAGGAGCCAAACAGGACACAAGTCCTAAAAAAAAATAAACCACCAAAAAACCCAGAAGTTGGGGGACTAACCAAGTTAGGCAGCATGCAATTGATTTCACAGCGTGTGACATCGCACGTGGCCCCACAGGACGTGACATCACAATAAAGGACTTTACAGGAAGTGCCATCACAAAAAGGGACATCACACGTTTAGCAGGTCTAATATGAATACATTTGAGTGTATTGCAAGTACACGTGCAAACACTTCTGATTTAGATGGAAGACTCCCGCTTTTGCAAGCTACACATAAAAAAAATTGTTTTTTGTCAGCGTAAAGCTTCCTTTACCCAAGGATTGAACAAGCTAACGTCTCCGCAAGCCTACTCCACCAGGCATAATATTCCATATGCAGCATATTTTCATTTAGATGTGATTGGTTTGGCTGCCTGTGCTCTCCAGAGGTGAGACCACTCTCCTATGGAAAGTATGCCATTCCCACCACTTAATGTGTCTGTGGTGGGCACTTGCTCTCATTTTAGGAGGCAGAGTCTCGTCTTTCACCAAGAAACCCCAACCCAAAGGAAGATAGAAAGACAGAAAGGGATGAAAGGAGAAAGAGAAATAGGAAAATAATAATGAAAGCAGAAAATATCCTGCAGGAATACGAAAGTATAGACTACTGAAAGAAAAAGTTTATGGCAACATTAGCATTAAGCAATGGGACCCTAAGAAAAGGTTTGAGGCTCTGCAATTATGTTTTTACAAATTACAAGCTGCCGCCCAAAAGGTCTTGCCCACATTTAGCAATAGAAAGCCCTCATGTTCTTATAGATGGCATAAATATATGCATTCACCAGTGCATCATGACCCTGAACACCCATAAATTTCAAAGTGAGAGGTATCAGCAGTTCACATTAAAATAAGTGTAAGCCACCTACTGTCCAAAAATGAGAAGGAAATGTTGACAAAGGTAACTCGGAAGAAAAAGGCACATGCAATTTCAGTCCCAGCTAGCAATTTCATGTAGATATTTGCCTTCAGACGGAAATATTGCTAGTTTGCATATAAAAACTATCCAAGTGAGGAGATGTAGGAACAGCGAGAAGTACCACAAACTATGGCCAGTAATCAGAGTCTACACTAGGTTATGCTCACCAATAAGAAATGTGCATATGCTTGATATGTTCCTTTGCCAAAATGGTGCACTGGAGACAGTCTACTTGACCTACCTGTTTATATTAACACTGACCTGTGGACTTGCCTATTCACTGTAACTGAAGGAGCCAGCCCTGCGTAAGCACACATGATGTTTAATTTCATACATAACATAACTCTGAATTACAACATTCTCCCAGACCTAAGAGCATCCTAAAAGCAAAGCTACCCTCTGTTAATGTGTTATAATGCAGTATATTGCAAACCTTGCAGCTTTGCTTCAGTAGGTAAGTGTGAGAAGGGCAAACCCCGGCAGGGCAACAACTTGGAAAAATGTAATGAAAATCTCAAAAGCTGATAACTGATGTGGAATATGTACTAACACTCCAACTCATTCCACAAAACAGGTGCTCCACTGCCTGGGTTAGCCATTCAGAAAAAAACTAAATATTCCAGGAATAATATACAAAAATAATGGCGAGGCACTCAAATAATAGCTCAACTCTTCCGTTGTCCAAGAAGAAGCTAAACGTTCCATATGTTAAGTCCAAATCAATTAATCAATACTTGAAATAGACAGGTACTCATTTATAGTCAAAGTGAAATTCTTTCTTTCTTTCTTTCTTGTGAAATAGTTGGCAATCATGGCCACAATGTGAGTGACAAACACAGCCAACGTGTTTCAATATAAAGACAATGGGGCTTCTTCAGGGCTGCTGAAAAACATGTAAAACACAATAAACAAAAACTAAAATCCCTTTCACTGCAATCGTATAGAAAATGCATAACAGTAATATTTTTAAACATATGCATTGCTAAAAACATGGTACCTATGTAGTATACCAATTCACAAATATTCACACTATTTTATGGCACATAACCACAATGGGTTTGGCCTTAATTAGAAGTAGGACTTGCTCCATCAGTACAATAATAAATGCATTCATGAAAGCAGAAAACCTGGGATCCATCCCGGCTTATCAACTTGACCAAACTGAATGATCCTAGGCAAATCTCTCTCTTGTGTTTGATTTATTTGGCTGTAATTTTGCACCATGTATAATAAGAATCTAGGATGCACTTGATTTTCATGTGGATTCTCTCTGCCAGCCTCACTCTACCCTCATTCACCAAGAATGAAAGGCAGATCGTTAACCTTTGATGTGAAAAAGCTAAATAAAGAGATGTCCATTTAGTGGCTGAATTCCATAAAGTGAATGCACAAAAACCTGCTTGCTGCCCATGATCTTCGTATGCCAGGTGGGGGGTGCCACTCTGTGCATTACTCTAATGAGAAGAGGGCAGTCGCCCTGTGTAACACTGTGACCTGAAGGTGGCCCTATCCTTGTGTGCACTTACGAACCTCATATTCCAGGAGGGGGCAGAGAAGAAGTGAAAGGTTTGTCATCCTGGAGCAGGTTGCAGCTGTGAAGGAGAAGCAAGCCATTACCCACAGAAGAATTATTCCTACTACCCAACAATTCAGGAGAATCCAAGACCTGACACAGACTTCAGGGAGGCTCACTGCGTAGGCGGCCAAGCACCTACTGTAGCATCTAGAGTCAGGGCACTCGGAACCTCCCCTCCAGCGAGAATGGATAAGACTGATTACTAGGCTGACAGGCCCTGGGGAAACTTGCTCTGACTCCTACAGCGAAGAGGCACTTCGACTTTCCCAAGACCATCATTGAACTTCTAAGACTTGAAATCACTCGTGGGGCCTAGCTGGAATGTCGCATCACATCAATGGAGAATAACCACGATCCTTTGATAGGTAAGTGGGACTGGAGAGCCAACCCTGGGAAAACTAGTGTGCCTGCCCTAGAAAGACTATGTATATTATTTATACACAGAATACATGAATCAATGTATGGGAACACCCATGCACCACCTATGTAATGCCTCCCTGGTGCACAGTAACGTAAGGCAGCTTAATGAGCTGCCTTGAGTTAGTTTTTTGTTTTTTTTAACAAAGCTGTGCAAAAAATATCCTATGAGACTTTCCTCATTGTGTGTGTGCTGTTGAATACAGCATACATGCAAAAATAAAATAACAGAAAGAGAGAAATATATTTCTGTTTGTTTCATCAAACACATACAGTCTCGCCAGTTTGGTGCAAACCTATGCTTTCAAGTCTTTGCAAATATGGGTTTGCGTCAGAATACATGGGTTGGATGTAGGGGAATGCCCAAGCACCAAGCATGTAATGCCTATGTAGCACAAGTTAACACATGGCAGGGCAATGTACTGCCTGTGTTAGTAGTTTATTTTTCTTTATAACGCCAAGCAAACAGGATTTGTTAGACACAACCCAGACGCAAAATCTGGGCCTCGACTTATACATTTGTTTTTTTAAACTCTGCCACAATTAAAAAATAGGCAACAAGAAGAAACATGACAGTAAATCTGTTCTGCTTAGATGGTTGAAAAGTCATCTAAGCAGCGCAGCACACATTGTGACATCCATTTCAGTGACAATGTAAACATGACTGCAGACCTTCAACCAGTAGCCTGGTTGTGCACGTTTTAACTACAACTTCAACACATCAAAATTACCCCTTTTGACTGGCCTAAAGCTACCTTTTATATATTTATTAGTTCCTTCTAAGTAGCCTTATTGCCAATAGGACAGGGAGCAAGATATTTAAAAGTAGGACATGTAAGGTTTAATGTTAAACATGGCCTTACAGTGAAAAAGTCCCAAAAGCTGTTATTGGATAGAGATTTGTAGCCTGCAGATTCCTTACCTTAAAATGTTCCCCATGCATCAAACTGGATCCGGAAACTTTTTCGTGAGCAGTTCCCTTGCGCACCAGTAGGTGGCATTGTTCAGCTCCACGTGGTGTCGTTTGCACTTGAAGTGACGTGCACGTGCCCATATAGGCACCACAACAAGATACTGACTCCAGTTATTTTCTTTCTGCATCAGCGCAGATTCACAGACGAGCTACCCCCAGTCACTTTTTGAATTACTTTTTTTTGTTGAAGATTTTTGAGATTTTGTTTCCTGGTGTGGCAGGGATGTCCACAAGGAAGGCTGGTTTCAAGTCCTGTGGCGCCTGTCGCTGGCAAATGTTTGTGACAGATCAAAACCTTCCCTATCTCTGGTGCCTCGAGTACAACCATGACGCCAAGACCTGCATTGATTGCTGCGCCATGCTACCCAAGGCTTTGAGGGAGCAGTCCCTCAAGCTCCTTGCTGCTTGGCATGCAACGCCACAAAGGTCTCGATCCTGGTTGAGAGAAAGGTCCCTGGATAGGTCATGGAGCCATCAATCGTCCTCACAATCAAAGCTATCCGGGCAAGTCCCACAAAATGAAGAGTAAGAAATCTAATAGGCCTTTGACTTCGCCCCATTTGCTGGAGGCATCTGACAAGACAATATTGGCATTTGAGGCCTGGCTCCGCAGCGGAGCCTGTGCAAGAGCCCTTTCCACGACTCCCCAGGTTTCCAAGAGCTGGAGCAACCCCTGCCCAACTTCGTGAGGTCATGCACCTCATATTTGGTAAGCCAGTCCCTGCTGGAGCCCCTTTGGTCCCTGTGGTCTCAGAAGGGGACCCTACTTGTCTTCCTTTCGAGGGCTTGGCCCCGGCACCAGGCGGGACCCTTGAATCCATGAATAGATCTCGACTGGCGCTAGTCAAGTCACCTCTACATTCCCCAGCACCAGCAGCACTGCCCATGTCCCTGGCGCTACCACTGGCTCAGGCTCTATACTCATCCCCGACTCCAGTACGAAGCTGGATGGGTGTCTCTAACTCCACTGGAGACTAGTGGCAAGACCACCCAGGTCGGAGCCTGTGCCCAATTTCTTTGCGCTAAGACTTGGGGATGATTGGCAGGGACACTGGACCCTGATGAATACCATCCAATACATGTCACCAAGGACACCTGGTGTGATCGTCTGGCGGATGCCAGTGGACCCGAAAACTCCCCAGATACTGGCTTGGTTTCTACTTGTATCGGAGGAAGGAGCCTTATTCGCTATGGTGGTGAGGACAGAGGAGGTCCTGGACCTTCAGTTACCCACTGTGGCTGTCAGAACAAATGTCTTGACTGAGGTGACCTGGTCCAAACCCTGCACAGAGGCTCCTGTGAATAGATCAATAGCCCTTGTCCTCATCACTCTGCCCCAGGGGATCCCCGTTTCTCACATCTCACCCCACCTGAGAGATCTTGGTGCCAAGCCTCCACTTCTAAATTAAGTCCTGGTTCATTTCCTACCACTCCTGGACAGGGAATCAAAGCGGCTGGATACCTTGGGGAAGATGATGTTCTTTTCTGCCAGCCTGATCCTAAAGTCATTGAACATTGCGTGCCTTTTGGTCCAATGCTTCCACTAACTCAGGGAGTTGGTTGCGCAGGTGCTGCCTATGGTCTTGGAGGTGGGCCGAGCTATACTCTCTCAAGCTATTGCTAAAGAGAGAGATGCAGCTAAGTTCACCATATGCTATGTGCTAGATACAACCAACTCGCTATGCAGAGCTTTTTCATCTTCAATGACCTTACGGTGCCACGTCTGGCTGAGGACGGCTGAATTTTCTGGGGATGTCAAGGCTTCACTCATGGACATGCCCTTTAATGGCTCCCCTCTCATCAGAGACAAGTGGGGCCAGCTCTGGAGAGCATCAAGGACAGCAGAGCTGCAGCCAGGTCCTTGGGCCTTTCCATGCCCCCTTGCTAACCAATGTCTCCTCTTGTGGCCACTGAAGGGTCTTCCATTCACGTCTCCAACCACCCAGCCACCAAGGCCAGCTGATATCTCAATTTTTGTGTGACTGCAGACTTGGCACACACAGGCCTCGTGGGTCAGGTAGCTAGAGGTTGGTCCAGTCCCCCACCACCTATCCCCCAGCAGTCACAGCCTCCAAGCCCCTTTAGTTTGCCCTCTGACCATCATGGGCACCCACTGGGAGGCAGGATACACCATAACCTGCACCACTGGAGGCCAATAACATGCGACCACTGGGATCTCCAGATTGCCCAAAGGGGCTACTCCCTCACCTTTGTGACTAGCCTCTCCCACCCATGCTACCTACTTGTGACAAGCTGACGGAGGACCACATTTCATTACTGCGCCAGGAAGCACAGGCTCTCTTGGCCAAGGGAGCCATGAAGAGGGTGCTGGCATCAGAAGTAGGTTGTGGTTGCTATTCCTGCTACTTTCTGGTGCCAAAAAAGGATGGAGGCATTTGTTCTATCCTAGAATTGCACCCTCTCAATTTCTTCCTGAAAAAGGAGAAATTCAAAATGCTCACGCTTGCAGGTGTCCTGTCTCCCCTTGACTTGGTAGTCTGGATGGTAGCATTGGACTGCAGGACGCATACTTCCATAATCCCTTCCTGCATGTCATCAGATCTAACCTGCAGTTCCCTTGTGTGCTGACATCAGTTTCTTTTTGCAACTTTCCATTCCAGAAGCACAGAGCCACAAAAAAAGCTGACTACTGGTGTTTAGAACTAGGACCCTGTAAGGGGACAGCCCTGTACCTATAAATCAGTTTGCAGAGTGAAGAGGATGGGCAGGTCGGTAAGGAATCTGGGGCTAGACAGTGTCTACCAGATAAGGCTTTATCCAAGGTAAGTAAATTGTTCATCCGATAGAAACTTTAAGTTGCAGATTCTTTACCAATAGAATTGATATCCAAGCAATACATCTCCAGAGTAGGGACTGTGAACCAGTTTTAGACGTATGGACAAAGTGCCCATCCAGACAGACCTAACTGTCTAGGGAGTAGTGCTTGTTGAATGTGTGCAAGGAAGCCCATGTTGCAGCCTGACTGATGTCTAGGACTGGAACTTTGTTTTCTAACACAGTGGTCTCATTGGGGATTGCTTCTTGGCCAATGCGTAGCTAATCTTAACTCAGAGTACATTCCATCTGAAGATGGTTCATTTTCTCATGGCCTTCTCTTTCTTGGCTTCGACATACCCCACGAAAAGTTGATCATCCACCCAAAACGGTTGTGTACGGCCAAGATAGAACGACTATGCAATTTTTCGGTCTAGCCAGTGGAGTCTGTCCTCTTCCTTAGAGGGATCAGGCAGAGCGTAAAAGGTAGGCAGGGTGATGGACTGGCCTATATGGAATGGGGTGACCACCTTTGGCAAGAAGGATGTTTGAGTCCAAAGGACCACTTTGTCTGGGTGAATACAAATGTAGGAAGGCTTAGATGAAACTGTGCAGTTCACTGACCTTTTGGGCAGGTGTAATCACCACCAGTAAGGTCTTCTTGATAGGGAATGACTAAGAGGGCAGGAATGAAGCAGCTTAAAGGGAGCACACATGAGAAAGGTAAGAACCAAACTCCTATTGAGGCATAATGAAGGGAACTGGAGGAAACAAGTGTTGACGACCTTTAAGGAACCCACTAGCAATACAGGACTTGAAAAGTGAAGGCTGATCTGGCAGAAAAGTGGAGATAGCAGACAAATAACCCTTCAACGTCACCAATGAAGAGCTCTGCTGGGCTAGGGTGAGGATGAACAAAAGAACTGGGAAAAGAGGGCAAATAAGAGGTCAACCTGTTTGTCTGTACACCATGCCACAAAAATGCCCCAACAGCCAGCATATACTGTTTTGGTGGCAGGATTACGAGCTGCTAAAATAACATGATAGACTTCGGGTGGCACGTCAAAATCTGTTAAATATCGCTGCTCAGTCTCCGCGCATGAACGCAGAGCATTGACAGGTTCTGGTGGAGAACCCTCTTCTGCTGCGGCAACAGAAGATCTGCCCAAAGGGACAGCCTGATCAGAAGACTGATGGACGTGCTTAACAGCTCAGGATACCAGACTCTCCCAGCCCAGTCTGGAGCCACAAAGATGACCTGGCCCGGTCATCCCTGATCTTCTTGAGAATTCTGAACAGGAATGGTATTTGCGGAAATGCATATAGCAGGCTTGAGCTCCAGTCGAGACAAAAAGTGTCTCAGAGAAAGAGCTGCGGCTAGATAGAGTCTCTACCGGATAATGTATTAACAAAGGTAAGTAACGTTTTCTTCACTGTAGCAGGGTTGGCTGTTGAAGAGGAAAGCACCTGCTATTTTCTGGGAAGGAACGTGCACGTATTTTGGGACATCACTGAGGAAATCTTGATTCTGACAGCCCCAGAGAAATTCTGGCCTGCCTGACCCATACTATTCAGTATGTTGAGGGCGCTGCCAAATACATTATCAGATTAGGACTGGACACTACTGACTCTTAGGACAGAGCAGTAAGGACTAACATGGTGCTCCAACACCGTGCCTGGCTGAGATTCATGGGCTTCTTGGGTGACTTTTGGGCATCACTCATAAATATGCCTTTTGACTGGTGTCGTCTATTTGTCAAGAAGGCTGATTCCAAACTAGAAGGTTTCAAAGAAAGCTGAGCCACAGCTCACTCCCTCAACCGTTCCACACCTGCCAGACAGTATCCCCAACAGTTTCCTCCCCTTTGTGGCATTCCCTAGGGCTTTGTTCATAGGTACCGCCAAGGCCCACCACTCCAACAACAGGCAGCCTAGCCCTTTAAGCATCAGGGATTGTAAGAAATTGGATTATTATTTAAGTTGGGTGACCTGCCGCCTCAAAGAATAATCACAACCCTTGTGAGACTGAACCCTCAATTCACTAAATTTACCTGAGCTCAACCACCTAGCTGTGGAACAGGGCAGACAGGCTTAACTTTGGGCAATGAGTAAAGTGTTTACGAACTATGAAAACAGTAATAAAGTCAATATGCGAAACAATAAAAAATCCAAACTGAATTAGAAAAATGAACTAAAGTTTAATTTAAAAAAAAAACATAAAAATGACAAAAATCAAAAATGTGAAACCAGAGATGTGAATTTATACATATTTTTATTAGGAATAGTGCCAAGTAGCATAAAGTGCCAAAAATAGTGGTCGCTGTAGATCGTAAACTAGGTGCAATTTGATGCTAACCATTATGGAGCATGGGGCTGATAGACCAACCAGATTCATCCTGGTCAACGATTTTACCCTCGGACTCTAGCCCTTTAAGTTGCAGTCCACCACAGGAGTACATTTCTAAAGCCCCCCAGGACCTCATGGGAAGAACTTAGAGTCTCACTGAGTGTCAGGCAGGGTCCAAACAGCAGGGTCAGTCCACGTCCTTTTGCTTCTGGTCGCCTAGATAGTTACAACAAAATGAGTCTCTTATCTTGTTGTGCCCCTGTAGCTTTAACTGGAGGCTGCCTTCCAATCCCTGGAATCCACTCCTTTGTCCTGGTTATAAGAGTGAACAGGCCCAGTCCTTTGGGATTCTTCTCTGGCCTCATACAGCAGGTTCAGCCCTCTTCTGATCTTCCTCTGGACCAGGAGAGATCAGAAGTGTGTGCCTGGAAAGAGCTAGTCGGTGGAAATGACTCAGGACTCTACCTACTTTTGGCATTTTCAAGATATTAAAAGTCTTCGGCCATACTAAACTTGGGCTTTAAGGTCTGTGGGTGTCTGTAGGGAGCGTACTTTGGTAATCCTTGCACCCTGGCAACAAAAGGGTTTCCCTTTCCAGAATGCTTTTCTTTCTTAACTAAATACCCTATCTGATATTTTCAAGGAAAAATAAATATTTTTCTTATATTCTACCCTTACCCACTCTAGTAGTGGCATGCTTTATCATGGGTGTCATCCTGGTCCCCAAAAACCAGATGGGGTCGACCATATTCCAGAGAGCACTAAACATCACCGTGACTAGGGTACCTAAAATAGATAAAAATACCTCAAACCAATCTCTCTTTCCCTTTATTAGGAGTTGGTTATGGCTTAAAAATATCTTAGTCTGGGGGGTAAGGATGTTATGGGTCCATGACCATCACTTTTTGTTGACATGTTTCAGGCCCCATGCTCAGGCCTCTTTGGTCCAAGGCTTTCGTCAGGACGTCAATAATGCATTGCCCCAGCAACACAATCACTCTATTAGAGAAAAGCATTCAGTGCTATCTAGCATGCAAGATGAGTGTTTTACTCACCTATTCAAAAGGTTGTAAGACCTTGATTCCTAAGACAAAGGAAGGAATTGATGATCAAATACTAGGGTAACAATCAGGAAAGAAAAGCAACAATTTTTACTCATTTCACAGAACAATGGTGTTGGTACGAGTGGTTATCACTGACATTTTCTCACACTGTGCCACAAAGCTCTGGTGAAATAAATAATCCACGTATTGAAGCAAACTGTGCTGAAAAACTATGCAAATCATTCATGAGTATTTATGATGACACACATATTTTGTGTCGGTGTTGTGCCTGAAAACAATTTAACGTTCCGTGCATCACAAGTAAAAATGGTACCTCTGTTTTAATGAGATGCACTCACACACATTAATTCAGCATAGTGGAATTACCCTTTCCTCATATTCACAATGGCCACCAACAACCTGGAGGGTGTAAGTGTTTTCAAAGTGCATGTGTTGCTAATGCATCATAGGTGTGTTGCGATATTGAACCCATTATAAATCTTTCTATTGTGTACATGTGACAGTTGACAGTTTGTTTTCAGCACGTTCCACACAAGTGTTCTGAGTACAGCACCCTGTATCCGGCCATGTTGTGGTTGTAACTCCCCAGCATAGCTAGCACCAGGGACACTTAGATGAAAATGATGGTTCGTTTGCACACGAAGGCCGAGTGTGAGCTGATTCACCATTGGAATAGTCCCGTAGGACTGTAGTCTAACTCCTGGGTCCGTGCAACTCGCGGGTAATCCGGAGAGCCGAGGCCTGTGTAGGCACAGCGATGTGGGGTGTGGTGGGAACCTCCTTGGTCGTACCGTCGGGGGGCTAAGGTTCCAGTCAGTCACAGCCTTAGCCTTTTAAGTAGTTCTGTCACAAACCCTCCTAAGAGTCTCATTTGCTAATAAATACAGATAAATCTGCAGAGCATTTGTAACCGAGGGTCCCCGCGCTCCTCGGAAGTCTAGTAACTTCCTTCCGTACAGCCAGAGAAGCGCCTGTGAGTGGTGATGGCGCAAGCACACGGGCGCATTAGCCTGAGGTCTCTCGGTTTAGCTCGCGCCCTTCTTCCTCGTGCAGGAATGCCAGGCTTTGTCCGACAAATCTGGTGTTGGTACGCCAGCGTTTTTCAGTCTACCAGTGGGCAAGTCATTTCTGAATTAATCCGGAACGCTTGTGAAAAGCCTAGTAGAACAAAATCCGTGCTTTTATGTTGTCATATATTGAAGTCCTCTTATGAAGCAGCGTGCAAAATTCCTGTTAGAGAGACGTAACATGACATTTCATTGGGACAAAGAGAATTGCCGCGAAACAGGCTTGGTGGATAATAAATCAGTTCCACTCAGATGGAGCAGCTGAGGGAGCCCTTGCCTGTATGAGTAGGAACACTCGCCATTGCACGTGCATAGGTAATGCAGAACATGCTGTCTTCAGAGGCCTAGAGTTCTTGGAATGGGCAAGGGCACAAAAATATAAGGAACCAAAGGATTGAAGAATTACATCTTTGTGTTAAGAACCATCTGAATTGGTTGCGGTGTTGTATGATGATGTAATGTTAGGAGCTATTTGTAAAGGGTGCAGACATGTACACAATGGGTCACAAATGTCAGGAAAGATGTTACAGGTTCACCATTACCTCAAGGTGAGCAGGGTAAAAGATCAGGAATAAAAAGTCAACGATTTTCAGAATTTGGTGTCCCAGAGGTGGTTTGTGTAGATATTGCACAACTATCAGGTATTCCATCAAAGCTTGAAGATGACATTCATGCCAGCCTCTGTACAGATACTAATGACATACTGGCAGTGATGTCTACATATAGATTCACAATGGAGGTCTTTTGTTCTGACTGGTCTCGTTCCTGCATTTGAACTGGAGATAGACTACATTTTTGGCTCTAAGGACCAGGTGGCAGTTTTAAGGATTGCTGGAACATTTTCCTTACCACCGACTCCTCTCCTGTATCTATGACTGTAGGTAACTGAGTGCTATTACCTGTAACTAATATTGACAATGCTACATTGTCTGGTGAGAAGCCTAACTCACCATCAAAACTTAGATCAAAACCAGAAAGATTTCAGGGTGATTATGGTTTCCTATCTCAAACTATTAGACGCTAAGAATAATGGAAGCAAACAGAAGATTAAGCCAATGGTAAAATTGACCTATGGTACCACAAATAATGCTGTTGTGAACTTTCTTCTAAATACATTGTTTACAAACACTGAGCCCAACTCAGCAGCAGAAATCATGACTGCAGAGCTCCACAGCACCGGTGAGGGTCAACACAGATTACCTGCATTGACATAAACTTAATTAACAACTTCCTAACAAAAGCTACTAACTGTAGGAGGCTGGCCTGGTTTGTAGTGGGTACCTTGGGTACTTACACCTTATACCCGGTCCAGTTATCCCTTATAAGGGAAATATAGTAGTATTCTAGCAGCTTACAATGATTGAGGTAGATATAGCAGGGCAGCTTAGGCTGAACTAGGAGACATGCAAAGCTCCTGCAGTACCACTATAGTTACACAGTACTTATACACAATAGAAGACAATACTCTGTGTTACCAAAAATAAAGGTGCTTTATTTTAGTGACACAAGGCCAAAAATATCTTCAAGGCAATACTCCTTCTGGAGGTAAGTATTATACACAATATATACTAGACACCAAAATAAGGTAAGTAAATAGTCATAGGATAGTGCAAACAATAGGAAATACTATAGAATGCAATAGGAAGAAATAGGTCTAGGGGCAACACAAACCATACACTAAGAAAGTGGAATGCGAATCACAAATTCCCTCCAGACAAGTGTAGTGTGTGGAGAATTGCTGGGAGAGTAAGAAAACCACAAAGGTGAGTAAATACCCCACCGAGAGCCCAGGAAAGTAGGAGTAAAGTACTGCAAGTTTCCTTAGGACACACTACAAGTCGTGAATAGAGTTATTGCAAGAACCAAGCAAGACTGCAAGCAACAAATGGGGGATTCCTGGACCTTAAGACCTGTGAAGAGAGGAGGCCAAGTCCAGAAGTCGCAGAAGATTCCAGGATGGACAAGAGCCCCTGCCAACCTAGAGGATGCTGCAAAAGAGGATTCTTTGGTTAGAAGAAGTCTGCAGGAGAGCACCAAAGAAGATGGCTGCGAGTTCATGTGTGATGCAAAGGATGTCCCACGTGGAGATGTTGGATGGAGGCGTGTTGCAGCGCTGAATTCGTCCAACAAGCCTTGGTTCAAGCAATGTCGCAGATTGTCAAAATGCTGCTGCCTGGACCCAGGTGGGACCTGGGGGCCTTAACTCGGACTGAGGAGGCAGAGGGGACTTCCAACACTGGAGGGAACCCACAGATGACCAGGCAGCACCCACGGAGGTCCCAAGACTCAAGGACAAAGAAGGTGCAAATTGCGGTTACTGCAGCACTACAAAAGAAGGTCCCACGCCACCGTAGAACAACTCAGCGAGTTGAGCGTTGTAGGACAGAGTTCTGGGGACCTGGGCCAGGCTGTGCACGAAGGAGTTTTGCAAATAGTGCACAGGGGCCTCAGGAGGTGAAGATGACGTAGTGCACAGGAGTACTGTCGCAAACTGGGAAGGCAAGCTCTTACCTCCTCCAAATTTGGACAGCAGGACCTTCGGACAGTATGTGTCAAAGGGGTCCACCACCTGTATTCCAAGGAGCAGGCTTGTCACCAGGAGAGGAGTCCAAGAAAACTGGTTGTCGTCTTAGAAAGTGCCTGCTGGAGCAGGGAAGTGACTCCGTCCCTCCACAGGAGATTTCTTCGGTCCTTCTGGTGCAGGGTGAAGACAGGGAGTCCCCAGAGCGTGCACACCATGAAAACTGTTGCAGTTGCTGCCTGGAGCTGAATTTGCAGAGTCGAAGTAGCCCTTCTGGATACTTTGTTGCAGTTACAGCGGTTCCCGGAGCAGTCGGCGGTCGACCAGAGGTCAGAGGATGAAGCAGTGGTTGCAGAGGATTCCTGATGGAAATGTGCAAGCAGAATCTGAAGAGGAACCCACAGGAGAGACCCTAAATAGCCCTGAGAGGGGGATTGGCTGCCTAACCAGGTATGCAGCTATCAGGAGGGGTCTCTAACGTCACCTGCTGGCACTGGCCACTCAGAGGCCTCCAGAGTGCCCCCACACCTTGGAAAACAAGATGGCTGAAGTCTGAGACACACTGGAGGAGCTCTGGGCACCACACCTGGGGTGGTGATGTACAGGGAAGTGGTCACTCCCCTTTTCTTGGTCCAGTTTCATGCCAGAGCAGGGACTGGGGTCCCTGAACCAGTGTAGACCGGTTTATGCAAGGAGGGCACCATCTGTGCCCTTCAAAGCATTTCCAGAGGCCCTAGGAGGCTACCCCTCCCAAGCCTGTAACACCTATTTCCAAAGGGAGAGGGTGTAACACCCTCCTCCCAAAGGAAAGGCTTTGTTCTGCCTTCCTGGGACTGAGCTGCTCAGACCCCAGGAGGAAAGAACCCTGCCTGTGAGGGAGCAGCAGCTGTAGCTGCAGTGCAAGCCTCAGAGAGCTGGTTTGGCAGTACTGGGGGGGTCCATGGTGGAACCCCCAGGATGCATGGAATTGGCTCCCCAATACCAGATTTGGAATGGGGGCTGGGGCAATTTCCTGATCTTAGACACCTTACTTGGCCATATTCGGAGTTACTATTGTGAAGCTACATATAGTTATTGACCTATATGTAGTGCATGCGTGCACCCACAAAGTCCGGGGAATTGGCCCTGGACTGCATGTGGGAACCTTTGCTAGTGCAAGGGTGCCCTCACACTTAGTCACTTTGGATGTAGCCTTCAGTAAATGAAGGTTAGTCATATAGGTGACGTATAAGTTACTTAAGTGCAGTGAAAATGGCTGTGAAATAGTGTGTGCACTATTTCACTCAGGCTGCAGTGGCAGTCCTGTAAAAGGGTTTGTCTGAGCTCCTTATGGGTGGCAAAAGAAATGCTGCAGCCCATAAGGATCTCCTGGATCACTAGTGCCCTGGGTACCTAGGTACCATATATTAGGGACTTATAAGGGGGGTCCAGTGTGCCAATTGGAATTGGTAAATGAAGTCAGTAGCCAATAGTGACAAATTTAGAAGCAGAGAGAGCATAAGCACTGAGGTTCTGGTTAGCAGAGCCTCAGTGACACAGTTGAGCACCACTGACAACACACACATTAGGTCACAAACTATGAACACTGAGGTCCTGACCAGCAGGATCCCAGTGAAACAGGCAAAAACATACTGACATACAGGTAAAAATGGGGGTACCGTGCCAAGAAAGATGGTACTTTCCTACACTAACAATAGCCAGCCAAAAACTACCAGGAATCTGAAACTATCTTGTAAAAGTAATGACCAGCACGTAATCCTGATACAGGAGAAAAACAGTATTTGTTTGCAATTTGTTTTATTTATTTAAATTTATATTTAAGACCAATAGCGAAGGATTAAATCTCACTTGCTTATATATTAAATATATTTCACTCTCTTCTCAACTAAAAGTGTCGACTTATTGACTGATAATAGGTGTCAAAGTGAATGTTGTTTTAACATAAAGTAATATTTTGTAATTATATGTAAAGCAGTTTCCCAGCGCTCCCCATCAGCCTTATTAGACCCGGTAACTTCATCCCTTGGGTTCAAATGCAATATAAAAGGGTGGGGGACCGCACAGCCCCTCCACCCGAGCCTTCTTGGGTCCCAAGAACCCCATCCCCTGGGCCAGAGGTTGGTGCCCGATCCCACCTGGGGCACCCACAAACCACAAGTTGGGGGCTGCAGGGGGAGCCCCGTGGCCCCAGTCGTCTCTCCACATGATGCAGCAGCTGGGGTTGCTGCAGCCCAGAGGGAGCAGCTATTTATAAATGCGCCTTCCGAGAGGGAGCAATATCTGTCTCTCTGCCTGCAGCAGTGTGGGCAGGGAAACAAGTCTGCTCTCACTTGGTGGACGCATGTTTAAACCTCCCGCCGGCTGACAGAAGGCATGCATTCCCTGCCCACACTGCTACAGCTGAGGAAGACATGTTTGCTCTTGCCTGGTGAAAGATTTAAAAATGTTCTTGCCAGGTAGGAACAAACATATGGGAATCTAATCTGTCCCAGGGTTGGGCTCCCCGGGACATAGTAATTGAGCCTGCCCCAAGGATGGCATCCTTGACCATGGCGAGCATGCGCCCCTTTCCCCCCTGATTATGTATCCATTCCCCCCACCAGGCTCTGGCCCACCCCCGGAGTATGTTTTTATGATTGGGTGGGATCAAACTTTTTTTTTTAATCCTCTGTGAATTTGCTCATTACTGCCTTTTGACAGGTATTACTGTTCCCATTCAGTTTTGCACTGCTGGGTAGCCTTGCTACCATGACTGCAACCACTTCCTGGGGTTACAATGCATTTGTGTAGCATAGTTTCAAAATGGCGGACATAAGAAACGTTTCAAAGTCTTTATGGTCCGAAGTCTGCTTTCTATGTTTAGCACTATGAGCACGGAGGTGAAATTTAATGGATGCACGTTTCACTGATGGTTTAACTGTGATCAAGTAAATCTCCAAAACACATAGGGTTTTATGGTTGCCATTTACCAATAAACGCTTCACTGGCATTTGATGTTGTGCCCGCAACTGTTTCTTGCAACGAGGACCTCTGAAAAGGGACTAAAGCAGGAAAAAGGTTTGCGTGGATTGAAGGGGGTCGCTACCCTGTTATGGCTTGTGGCTGAGACAATAAGCGAAGCTGTGAGTGTGTGTGTATATATGTATGTATATGTATATGTGTGTATATATATATATATATATATATATATATATATATATATATATATATATATATATCCCCTACTGGCAGTCGCCGGTAGGTAATTACAGTTTGGACGATGTTTTCATTGAAATAGTGTTTTTTGACTTGCATATATCTTTGGTGCCGTTTGGCGAAGCTTCATGAAATTTTCCAAAAAATGTGTTCCATTGAATCTTGTACATGGGAAGTTTTGGGAGGATCCGTCGAGCAGAGGCAGAGAAAAAGGGGGGGTCAAAAAACGTGCATTTCCAATTATATTTCTCATAGGGATTTTAGACACGACTACAGCACGACCGCTGTACGGAATTACACCAAATTTAGGAGAAAGGTAAGTCTCCGTCCAGAAATAGGTATTTTTGTTATTTGGTGTAAATCCATTCAATACTTTTAGAAATATTTTTTAAAAACTTTAGATATCTAGAGGCGCGAAGGGTTTGTGAATAATAAGCTTGTGCAGGGATATGCAGAGCTCTGATTTGCAGCCAACACTTCAACCAGGAGTCGGCTTAGCATCAGCAGCCATCTTCGGACGTGGCTTCCGCTGAGTCCCATAAAAAAGATTTAAAAAAAAGAAAAGGGACAGGATAGTGTCTCCCGAGCCCCTCAGCTCTGGTGCTGGGGTCCCAGAGGGAGCCTCCCAGGGCAAAAAACATTTATTTTACATTTTTGCCACAGGTTTGCGTTGGATCTGTGAATTGCAGCAAAAATGTAAAAAAAAAAAAAAAAAACAACATAAAAACAAGTGCAGGCCTGTTGTTTAAGAAGCCTCCGGGCGGCTAGGACCCGGGGGCAGGTGAAAATTATGGAGGGGGCAAAAGGGGCTCCCCTCCATGGGCAGTTTGAAGCCCTGAGGACCTCCCTGGGACGTATTTATAATGAATGCGGGGGCATGTATCCCTGCAGCCCTGGATACGGCCACCTCCCCCGGGCATTCATCTAAAATAATGCACGGGCCACGCAGTCCCCCCTGTAGCCCTAGGGGCCTCCACCTCGCTGGTGCTTTAATATAATGCGGGGGCAGCCCAACTTCCCTGGGGCTTTAATCTAAGACAGTGCACCCAGGCCGACCATCTCCCCGGGGCTTTAATTTAATACATTGTGGGGGTGGCTGCGCAGGTACCCCCTCCCACAGCCCCACCCGCCCACAGCTATGCTGGAGGGGGTGGCGTGACCCCTCCCCCTCTCGTGGAGCCAATGATAGCCCTAGGGACCAACCCCCAGGACCGGCTCCTGCTATGTCCCGGGGTGCTCACCCCCGAGACATAGCTGTTTGCTTTCACTTGGTAGGAACTTTGACAGTCAAGTCAGAGCAAATACCACTTCTGCAGGTGAGATCTGTCAAACAGCTCTCAGTGCAGGAAGTGAAGTTTTCATCTTTTTCCTTGCACACAAATATGCATGCAGGGAAACAGCTGAAAACATTGCTCCCACAAACAGGGAGCTGCTATTTAAAGTGTCTCCCTGCTTGTGGGAGCAGTGCCAGCTCCCACAGGACGTGGGGAGCTAGCTAGGACAACGGGAGCCTTCAGGCTCCCCTGCAGTTCTGTCACCCTCTCTCTTCCATCCCATAAAGGGATGGAAGAGAGAGATTGATATTGGAATAGTCTCTCCATACAGTCACTTTAAAGAGTCAGAGTAGGTAGATGCTTGGTAAGAATGTTTGATACTTTTGGATGCAGAGCAGAACAGAGTCACTTCTGGCCTAATGGTCAAGGTCTTGTGCTGACACTCAGTGGGCTGAAGGTTCAAATCCTAGTATCGCTTGGCAGTGTGTCTGTTTATTTTCTAGTGTTTTTACTGTTGAACATTCATAGTGATGGAACATTAAAGTATTTTTCCCTTCAGAATCTGTGGGTTGATTGTCATAGCTGAGTCTGGTCCCTGCACACTAAGGTGTCACCTCTGGCCTAGTGATTAAGGTCTCAGACATGCACACTAAAGATTCAGGTTCTCTTCTAGGTGAGTCTGTGCTCGTTTCCTGGTTTAGTTTCTTTTCAACTGTAAATATTTAAGTTGCATACAAAAATGTGATTTCAGTCTTTTTAATTGACAAAAAACATTTTCTTTTAATTTTGTCCAGAAATCTCATTCTAAGTATAGCATTCATCAAAGCCTAAATCAATCTCTTTCTCTCAGTCTCTTGCTTTCTTTTTCCCCTTCTCTCACGGTTGGGTGGTTAGGGGGGGTTGGTCGCTGGAGCTGGCCACAGGCCAGGTCCTGAAGCCAACCCAGCCATGCGTGACGCAAGATTGGGTGGTTATAGGGGGTTGGCTAGGCCCTGCGGTCAACTGCAGCCATGCGTGGCAGTAGTTGCATTAACATATAGTAATGAAAATTACTTAATGATAACCATAGAAATTCACTGAAAAAAATAAAGGTTACTGGGGTGCTATAGTTAGAAAATAGAATTTTTTAAAAACAGACAAATTCATTTAAAAAAACCAAAGGTTACAGGGACATTATAGTTAGGAAATAGAATTAAACAAAAAAAACAGAGACATTTTCTGTAAAAAAAAAAAAAAAAAAAAGGTTACAGGGATGTTATAGTTAGGAAATAGAACTTTTTAAATCAAAGGAATTTGCTTAAAAAACCCAAAGGTTACAGGGAAATTAGAGTTAGGTTGAGAATTTACTCATGCAAAACCTTACAAATTCACTAGTTATAGTTATTTCAAGTACTATAACTCGGCCCTAAGATAACCATAACTCGCACCCCTGCCATGCACTGCTAATTACCCCAGATTTTACAGCACTCATGACATCTTTTATAACATCATTGATAATATTACTGTAACATTTGTTGTAAAATTATTCATAAAAAAATGTTCATGGTGGGGGTGTGAGTTAGAGTTACCTTAGGGCACGAGTTAATTGAAATAACTGTAACTGGTGAATTTTTAAGTTTTATACTAGTAAATTCAGAACCTAATTGTAACGTCCCTGTACCTTTGTTTTTTTTTTAGTGAAAAAATATATATTATATATCTTTCTATATATTTTTCGTTAGAGAAAATGTCTCGGCCATTTGCATATTCTGATATGTATATCATGGTAAGTGATCACCCTAATTCACAAATGCAGAGTGGGTGTCCATGCTTACAGCGGTTAGAATGTTATTCGATTTATATTAAACTTATAAATAATATGTATCTGAAAAGTATGGTAATGATTGCCCCAAGCTACTGTCTGATAGTCATTTAACTGATAATTAGACGGGTAGTTCATCTTGGCTCCTACGTGTTGACTGATGCCACCTGACAATTAATCTCATGGAATATTGTAGGCTTCGTTGAGCAGATATTCGACAGTTGTCAGCATACAATAATGCTTTTACAAGAAATGTGGCTATGTGCAACTATGATTTGCATCGTAGCTTACCATAAGTATACTGTCAACCTGGCATCTTAGGTAAAGGCAGAGCTGGTGGTGATCTCATGATTGCCACCAAAAGGCTGGTGGCAATATATGCACAGCATATATGTCACTGACTATCAGCAGTGTGGGCCAATTTTTTACTGATTGGTATATCAAACCTGGTAATATCAAAGAAAGGCTGGTTAAGACTGACTTGAAGTCTGTGTCTTATTGTAGTGTGACGTAATTTCTGACCGGCGTAATTAAATGTTCAAGTGAGTATTAATGGCAAAATTAGAAATGCCTATCCCAGTACTGAGTTACTAATAAATTCAACATATCAATGAGCCATTGAAAATACTCTGTTGCCTATGCAACTGTTGCCTATGCAACAGAGTAATCCTTTGATTACTCTGTTTATTACTGTAGCTCATCTAGTTTGAATGACTATTCCATCCGTTTTACCTGACATAGTGGCAATTCCAATTGACTGCATAATTTTAATTTTATTTGTTGCTCATTGCATAGCAGCCTGTTAGAACTCCATAATAGGAACATTGTTTCTTATTGGTTGTAAAACTATGACAGTAGTACAAAAACACACAAATAGTTCCCAAAACGGTTTAAAAAAAAAGGCACTCATAACATTAAAATTGAACGCACATCCAATATAAAATTCTGGTGGCCAGTGTCCAAACATTGCCTCTCGTGAAATTTAATGGGAAGACATCCAAACCCAAGTTTTCAGGTGTTGACCCAAACAAATATTGATAAATGCAACTGGGGAAAACGCAGCCCTGGGTTGATCCTGGTGTTATGTAAGATAAGCCACTGTTTATTGCATCTGTTCCATTGAATTCGAAGGCAGAACCTGTTTCAACACTTTAGTCCTAATTACGACCCTGGTGGATGGGATACTCGGTCACAAACATGAAGGATATTCTGTCCCCATATTAGAAAACCCCTTTTAAAACTACAGGCGGGATATCTGTCACTTTTGTACGGGGTATCCCATCCGCCAAGATCGTAATCGGGTCCTTTGACTGAGTAAAATCAAGCAATTGAAACCAGCTTAGAGAAACATCATTAAGTCAAAGATAAACACATAGAAAACACCTGGACACTTGTGTTGGAACCCTCACAACAGTGGCGTGATAAATATTTATGGAAATACGTGGACTGCTGTGAGACTCAGAAGAAGAATGCAGATATCTCACCATTGACAATGGTGCCCACTCTACAATAGTTGGCCTGGTGTCATTGCCTGACAAGGTTAATAATACCTTGTTGTCATTTAGCCCTAAGGAAAGTGCACTAACTTGCAATAGGAGCACAGTATCAAGGGCCACATGCCGAGGTGAATGGTCACACAATGAGTCAAAAATTAACTCTGGATGTGTGAGTCTGGAGGTCTAGTCTTGCTGCCTGCATTTCGAGAAACTCATACAAGAAAGCTACCCAACTCTTGTCAAGGCATCTATTTGAGCCCCATCTCCAAAGGAGATGTATCGTTGTCCGGGCTTTATAGAATCCGCGATATTCTGCTAAGACCAATTTACTGTTTGTTCACTTAAGCAAGAGCGTGATTAGTACCGCAGTCTTGCCATTTATTCACCCACAGCTTGGAAGGTGTCCACAGAGCATGGACCAATGGCGTTAATCACTGGCCTGCAAGAAGCTTGGTTAACAGAACAGTATTGGTGCACTGTGCATCTGTGCACTATTCAATAGCATTTGATCCAATAGATTAATGTAAGTTTGGGTCGGAGTAAAGCCAGGGAGGGGGCTCCGAAGCAGTGGAGCAAATGTATTAGCAAAGTATATTTCTCTTAGTGGGGTACGATGATACTTCAGGACTGTTAACTGAGTAAGAAAAATAGCTGCAACAAAGATGCAATAGACGGCAGCTTGCAGTCACCTCTTATTTAACCTCTGTGTGTATGACCTGAAAGCCGACCTGCGAGCTGACCAGCGTTTCCATCCAATATGTGGCTCGGTGAAAGTCCACTTTATCAGTTACAGCAGTGCGTAACAAAGGCACTCGCGGCACTGAGTTCCAGGAGCCTGAGTGAGTCCTAAAGGGGGGCGGGGGTGAGGGGGGGGCGTGTCTTGTGTGTCGCACCCCCTCCAGTTACAGGCATGACATTATCCTGTTAGGTTATACCGCACCTGGCCCGCAACAACCCCTTGATATTATTTGGATGCACATCGCAAAACTCAGTCACTCCGTTTGACTACAACTAAGGTAATGTAAGATATATTGTTTGTTCCTTAATGGAATTAAGCTCCAGAAAGCATCCTGACTCAGTTATTGACTGTCAAGTGAAGATTTTTGGTCCAACACGGCCAAATCTTAAAAGTAGGAACGTTTTATTTTGATTTAGTGTGAAAAGTAGAGGTTTTCCTACATTTACACTTAAAAGTATAAAAGACCAAAATGATCCCAATCATCACATAGAATTTCACCAGCCTGGTTGTTCAACATTAAGGTATTCCATCAAAGCAAGGCCACCGTAGAGGTGAAAGCTAATACATTATAAACGCACAAATAACATGTTCTGCCGATTCACACCCAATCAAAATAATTCCATACTCAAATGGAAAAACAGCTCGTGGAAGTTGCTGCAGCCATCCACACACTATTTCTGAGATCCTGTTATAATAATGGCCGATCTCATTAAGCTTGTATTTATTTTCTTAATCAATTAGTCATTTTTCTTAAAAAAAAGCACTTGAGTGCAAAGATGACAGCAATTTGAAAAAAGTACGATGTAATCTGTAAGAGCATTGTCTCAGGGAAAAATCAATAAAAAAATACTTTCTAAAAACTGAAAATAAAATTTCCCATCGACCCCCCAATTTGGTTACAAGTGACGTCATTAAATTAGAATGTAATCTTATCTCAACATGGTGTTCACCCCTGAATGCTCATTGTGTGCTCTTTTTTTACTGTTTTTATTTGTTTTACAGTCATGACAACACCAATAAAAAAACGATCCTCCATTTCTTGTACAGTCTGCATGTCTTACAAGTACATGCGGTAACATCAACTTGTTATTCATTGAGGGAACCCCCTAGGACAACCTCAGAGACATGACATCCCCACCAGTTGCAGCCCTTTCTCTGGATCACCTCCTCCAGTTCACCGGCCATAGTGTTACAGTTCAGGGAGGCTAGAACCCCCTGGTTGTGACATCCCCACCCAATATGGTGTTCTGGTTGACTTTAGAGTTCCAGTCCAGGCTGAAATGTTCTTGCCATGGGGCCCCATACTCTAGCAAATTTCTTTGGGCAACACCTCACAGTGTACACAACTTTCTCCACCTCCATACCCTGCCTAATTTGCCCAATGATTGAACTTGGTGGGGGGGGGGAGGGTAGGTTGGGAGGCAATCGAGTCACTCAATCCTTTGCCAATCTCTCTCTTCGCAAGGGCAAAACCCGGTGCACAAAAAAAGAGCTGTTTGCTCTGAAGGTCCACATCTTCCAGGATGCCCATTATAATAAAGTGGTGTTATGAAGAATTTCTTCCTCCAGGACAGCAGACCGCTTCTAGGTGACCTCATCCAGTATGGTTGAATATGTGGCCAGTCCCATATCATGTGGAAAAAGGTGCCCTCCCTACCAAACATCTTAAACACGTAGGGGACTGTGCCCTGCCCATCCTAAACAGCAGTTGTCCATGGTAATAAACTCGGTAGATACCCTTCAACTATATGAGTCTCAGGTCTGTCTTTATTGCTCCCTCCCTGGGGTGCTTCAGGGATGCCTCCTAGTCCACTTTTTCCATTACCCCTAGGTCGGGCTCCCATTCATCCCCGAGGACACTGTAGATTGTTGGGTTTATTATTTATAAATGTAATAATATGTGCTGGCGATGGCTTTGAAAGTCATTGCCTCCAAGAGTATCCTATTCTCCAGTGGGCTGCAATCTTGAAGCTCCTCCCACACCACCCCAGTGGCATTTAGTATGTCTCTAATCTGTAAATATCAAAGGAACTGCAAGTCCTGTCCTGTAACTCTTCCTGTAGGTCTTGAAAGGATTTCATACCCTCCTACACCACTAGATCCCAATGAGATCCCTGGGCTTCATGTTGGTAAGCTCCCCGAACTCCCGCAGCCATTCGCCCACCCACATAGCTGATGTCCGGGTAAACCTGTCTTTCCAGTCCACATAGTCTGTTGCTTTGTTTCAGGACTTGAGAGGCCTTCCTTGGTCCAGGTAGTGGGGATTTGGCAGGTCCCCTGCAGGTCTAATGTAAATGTAGTTTATGTGGGATTTGATCAGGTGTCTGTCCAGTCTAGTAGCTGTGTCGTCTCTGGGCATATGGCACCATGCATTCAGCGCTTGCAGTTATGCAGCACAGTGATATGCCCTGAGGTGGGGTAGTGTGATACCCCCATTTTATAGGCATCTACACAAAGTACGTAGAGCAATGCAGGGGGTGCACAGTCCCATAATAGAGTACGCACTGACACCTCCACTGCTGAGAGAATTCTGAAGTTTATGTAAGAATTTCTATCCACAAGTCCCTAGCCCCAACAAACTGAAGCTAGTTACAATACTTTATCAGTGCATTTGAGTGTGCGGTAAGTCCACCCTTAGAAAATACAGAAGCGGAACTAGAAAAAAGGAGTTACAGAGACTGGAATCTAGATTTATAGTACAACTTGATTGTAAAACATCAGGGTGGATAAAAAAACTGAGGAAGACCTGCAATCACATCTGTAAGGCCCCTCTGTTCTTTTTCATTTCTTATTTTGGGGCTTGTCCACATCTTGAGAGTCTATATGAGAAAGCCTAATTGAAGTTAAATTCGACCAATAAAAGTAAATAGATCGAACTGGACAAGTTTTATGAGTATACCATTTCTTGTGGTACTCTAGAAGTGGCACAACAAAAAAGTTTATTAACTGTGATTCTTTCTTGTTATAAAGTTTTTTCAACATGAGTGTATGTCAATATGTGCAGTTGATGAAATAGTTTGTTTTGTGTTCAAATATGATCCATTTTAGTGGTCCTTCAGTAATATTATTCGCAATATTGTAAGAAGTATTTCTTCCACGTAGTCATACATTATTGTATCAAAGGCAATTCTAATACTGCATTTAGAACTTAGAGTTGTAATGTTTGTACTTTGTAATGTAATGCATTGTTATTGTTTGTGAGCACTCTATTTTACAAGTGAAAAGGGTATGTATTTCTTTTATTTCCTTTGTTGTTTGAATCACACATGTACATTAAAAGCATTTTCAAAATGGCACACTTTGTATGAGCAAGGCCACATGACAGTTCCGAAACTTGGTACTGCAGTCACCAATAAAGTTTTGTAACTAGCTCCAGGGTACTGGCGCCTGTTTGGGAATTTATGGACAGGAGGAACTGTCACTTATATTGAGCAGTCTGATTCTGGCAAAGCGACACCCCCTTAATTGGATTGTCAGCCAAAAATAAATATAGAGAGAAAGAAAATATGATAATATGGCAAGGACGTTGTCCCTATCTAGCTCGGAGTGGATAGCACTGTACTGATCTTATGCTTAAACACTTTGCTAGATAAGCAGACTTTTGAGGTGAGTAAATCTACAGTGTCACTGGTGTTGCAGAGTACTCTTTACTGGAGCTGCTCTCCACCTAAATTTGGGAACTACCCAGAGTCCACTCTTGTTTTTTGCATATATATATATAAACCTTTGATTGTATGATGCTGCCGCCTTAATTATTATGCCATTGCTGATACTTACATATATTATGGACAACCACTCCCACAATGCCTTTCCAAAAATCATTAATCAGGTGCAAATCAATCTATGTTAAACCACTGTGATCAAGACGGAAGTCGAAACGTGTAGGTGGTAATGGTTGAAATGCTGACGATTATTACCATTAAAACGGTTGATTGGAATCTCCTGGGAGTGCAGTGATTTTTTTGATTTGACATTAAACGAGGGGAGGTAGTCAATCCCCTACACTTGCACCAGCAGTAAGTGCGCGAAGCTCTTGTGACCAATTTGTTTGCTATTATAATTATGAGTGGCAGTGCCTGGGACCAGTTGGAGAAGAGCAAATACGTTGTGAAGAATGGAAAGGGGGATACTAATCCCTTGCGTGTGTACTTTTACACTTGAAGACTTCAAATAAGCTTGATCGCTGGTGACTTCAAATGCGCTGTGTTGAAAATTCTGCAATGTTTGTAAACTTTTCAGTCATGGCATCGATGCGGCCTGTACACTGTGAAACTGACAGAAGGTACAGGCCCGGGGGCTTATCTACATGGACTTTTAATATCCTAAAGCAGGCATGTGTGGGAGAGTGAAAATAGGACACCGAGCATTGGAAAGGCAATAACAGTGTCTGCAGCACTGAGCTGAAGGGAAACGTGTTCTAACAGAGCATTTATTTGAAAGAACTTTGAAAACAATGGAGTATTGGGGAAAACTATAAGGATTTGAAATGCTCTTGCAAACCTTTGATCATATGATGCTGCCGCCTTAATTATTATGCCATTGCTGATACTTACATATATTATGGACAACAACTCCCACAATGCCTTTCCAAGTTAAAAATCATTAATCAGGTGCAAATCAATCTATGTTAAACCACCGTGATCAAGACGGAAGTTGAAACGCGTAGGTGGTAATGGTTGGAATGCTGACGATTATTACCATTAAATGGGTTGATACGAATCTCCTGGGAGTGCAGTGATTTTTTTGATTTGACATTAAACGAGGGGAGTTGGTCAATCCCCTACACTTGCACCAGCAGTAAGTGCGCGCCGCTCTTGTGACCAATTTGTTTGCTATATATATATATATATATATATTATAGTTGCACAGGTTTCTCATCAATACATTTTATTGCACATGCTAGAGTTTTATTATAAATGATGTAATAGAAGATGCCATTACTGATGTAATATGTGGGTTAAGTAGCAGTGCATAGTGAGGGTGCGGGTTATAGTTACCTTAGAGCCAAAGTTATAGTGTCTTGAGATAAGTATAACTATAACTGTTGCATTTCTATGGTTTTGTGTGTGTAAAATATGAACCTAATTACAATGTCCCTCTAACCTTTAATTTTTTGGGGAATTTCTAAGGTTTTTTTCAATTCTATTTCCTGATTATAATGTCCCTGTAACGTTTGTTTTTGTCAGTGAATTTCTTGTTTAAAAAAAAAAAATGTTAGCTAATATGTTAGCTAATATTTAATTACCATACGTTAATCCAACCCTGCCGTGCATGGCCTTCAGCCCTGCTCTGCGTGGGTCAGCCCTGTGGCCCACCCCCTGTATGTAGGCCCCACTGGAGGGGAGCACACATCCCTACACCCCATTCCAATTATGGCCCAAGGGACCACATCCCCTTGGGCCACCCAGTTACTAAAAGGGGAGGGGGACTGTGCAGCCTCCCTCCCTGGACCGATTTTGGCCATGGGGAAACCAGCCACCGGAGCACCAGCCAATTAGTGGAAGGGGGGTGGGGCTATGCGGACCCCACTCCCTGGGCCAGTTTTGGCCCCGGGGACCCCATCCCCCAGGGCCCAGCCACTTATTGCTAGGTGCCCAGGCCCTACCTTGGGCGCACAATGTGCAGTATTGGGGACCACAGGGGGAGCCTCAATGCCCCGCAATCCCTGCTGGCTCCTCGCCTCCAACGGGAGCTGAAATTACTCCAGCATGCAGCGAACAGCAAAAAAATGGTGCTCTCTGTGTGCGGGGACAATTTTATCATCTGTTAGCTGCGGGCAGGAAAACAGTTGAAAAGTCCTCTCCTAGTGGACAGGAGCAGATTCCCTTATCCTGCCCCTGGTGAGTGGACTTACTGTATATCGCATGGCAAGAGCTGTCAAAGTTACCGCCAAGCGAAATAATTCATATTTATAAAATAGACTGTTTATATCAAGTTGAATGTAAGCAAAATGTATCTCAATACAGTAAATGGTGCATTTTTTGGCTCTCAATGTAGAAGTAGCATTTGAGATAGCCATAGAAGATAAGATCAGATATAAGAGTTCCGTCAATGATGCATTTTTATTTACTTAAAAATCTTAAGAAATATAGCTATTTACCTCAAGGACTGTTCCTTATTTTCAGATTCATAGTGGCCCATTATTAAGCTATAATAAAAGTCCAGAAATACCTGCAATCGTGAAACATTGATTGTGGAAATGTGTTTTCATTTATTCAGTGTCTACTATGTAAAACAAATAATTGTGATATATCGGGCATGAGATATGCGTATGTCTCTTGCTGGTAATTATTAGTATTATCATGTAAACATAGGTAGTATAAATGGCAGCTTTTCATTTTACCCTGAAAGGATACAGTTCTGAGTTTACATCTTGTATATTTGAAACGGGTGTTCATAGTTGATGTTTGATTTTCTGGCAAATTAAGCGTTGAAATGTATATAGATTCTAAAACCTTTTTCAAATGAAGTGATTATTTTCGAACGATCTGACTGTGTAGCAGCCGGGCATAATAACTCAATTATCCTGTTGAAAATTTGTGACATGTAACCCAGCGGTTAACACCAGAGGATTTGAAGCTTTGGAAGTGTTTGAATAGATGTGTGCAACTGCAGTCCCCTAGTTCCAGTGAGCTCCATCTTGGAAACAAAACATGCACGAATTACATGCAACTGGACCTCATATCTATTAATATGAACTCTCGTACTCTCCTTTTTACGGTCGAGCCTGCGTCGCATGTGCTCGCGCTTGCGTATCGCTAGCGAGATGCTTTAGGTATTAGAAAAGGGCTCGGAGCCCTGTCAACGTCACATCAGTGTCTTTCATTGGCAAGTTGGCTTGCCTGTTAGAATCCGCTTCGTTTGATTAGTGGAAGGCACACATACGTCATGCCTTTTCCCGTGGTTAGCCCTCCTCGAGTGGAAACAAAACATGCACGAATTACATGCAACTGGACCTCATATCTATTAATATGAACTCTCGTACTCTCCTTTTTACGGTCGAGCCTGCGTCGCATGTGCTCGCGCTTGCGTATCGCTAGCGAGATGCTTTAGGTATTAGAAAAGGGCTCGGAGCCCCGTCAACGTCACATCAGTGTCTTTCATTGGCAAGTTGGCTTGCCTGTTAGAATCCGCTTCGTTTGATTAGTGGAAGGCACGCATACGTCATGCCTTTTCCCGTGGTTAGCCCTCCTCGAGCGCAGCGACCAAGTACAGGAAAACATGCGAGGCTCGCTGGGTTTGTGGACTACTTTTTCTCTATTTTCGCAGCGCGATCTAGCTGGGCAGAAGTCCAGCGCTTCGCATACTATCGACCTTGTTACACAGTTAATTGCACTTTTGCCGGTTACATTCATAATTGCACTTTTGCCCATAGGAATTATTATGTGTGAACTGTAGCAGCGCGATCATGCTGTTTTTTTCTTTTAATGCAAGAAAAATCTGGTTGGGAGTTTACAACTGTGAACAGCTGTAACTCCCACAAATGCGAGACCCTAGTGCATTGCAAATGCTTGTTTACTGTAGGTGGCATAGTGGTGAGTGAAAAGAAGCAATATGAAGGACTTGTTGCAAATAAATTCTTTTGATAAGTAGGGGTTATTCATTGATGTCATGAAGATTATGTTAAATGCAATTACAATTACCAAGAGATTATGAGATTAATGCAAGTGTATATATATATATATATATATATATATATATATATATATATATATATATATATATATATATACACATACACACACAGAGTAGGTATTATTATATGTGAAATTCACTTTTTAAACAAATGAAACGGCAATAAAGAATTGTATTTATTACCTTAAAAAAATCATTATTTGGAATTGACCCCTGTCTTCCTACCTTTAACTTATGCAGCGTTTAGGGAGGGCCACTGGAGTTGTGGGGCATATCGGAGGGCCTTTTGGGTCATCACTCCACTTTTGTATTTTCATCTTAGAAAGCCTGTTTTGGAAGGATCGAAGCCCTACCTCTGGAAATACCAACATGAGCTGTAGAGAAAAAAGAAAGCAAATATTTGGAAGAAGATCAGTTGTTTGCTGTAGGTATCATATTTATGACATTCAGAGTTAAAATAAGCAAAAGGCAGAGTTGTATGAGCATGACCAAGGCCTCTTGGGATCACACCAGAAGCAGGGCTGAGCGGGAAGAAAGTTTACAAAGGATCTGACAAAGGCACACGTTTCAAGTGATTCTTACCCAGAGGGACAAGCTAACATTGTACTGGTTAAAAGGTATGTAGAGAGAAGATGTGGATGAAGAAGCGAAGATCTTGATGTGGGTGAGGAAGAAGATCCTTACCTTTTATCGCGTTGTCGAGAGAATACTTGTCGATATTTTCCAGACGTTTACCAGCTTATCCTCACACTCATGCGAGAGATCTGTGAAATGAGTTTGAATGTCTCTAGTAAGACCTACATTCTTAATCCATAGTTCATAGTGGATTTTTGGAGTAGAGAGGACACAGCGCGAATGACTAACAGTAAATAAAATGCATTAGAATCACCGTCATCTCAGACTTACAAAACTCCCTGTCTGATATGTGGAAATTCTCGATTATATTCTGGCTCTGTATTTGTGCTGTAGGTGATGATTAGAACTGGCCACATTTTCTCCTGTGCAATGAGTGTAAATATCACTTGCTCTGCGTTTTACATGCTAGAAGTAATCTGCAGCGCAAAACAAATGATGCACAAAGTGCGACCTCTAATACGAGCAACACAAGTGATACCAGCTAAATGCATACAATGTCTACAGTGAAGCAGTCGCCAGTGGTAGGGCAGTGCATGCATCTTCAGTACACATCATAGTTCACAGTTCCAAGAAGATATTTTATATTGGAGCCAACCCACAAGAATATTTTTTTGCCCATGTAAGAAAACATTTACAAACCTATAGTGTTGATATGAATTCGAGACAGACACCTTATGCAGATGCCAAGCTCAGGTACCCCTCAAACAGTACAGTTGTAGTTCTGCTACAGCCTCCTTTGTACTGAACTGGCACACGTTGTGGGAGCACACTATATTGCTGATGCAGAATCACATGACCGGCAAGGGGCTGTGATGTAGACAGGCAGGTCTGCCTGCACCTTGTGAGTCCCAACCCCCCTAAAGACCGGTATTAAACGTTTGTGGCAAATGGGGGATAAAAATAACAAAAAATATTAAAACAGAAAATAATTAAATGAAGCAGTCTCTGTGGGGAGATCTCAATACATCTGTAAACAGGAATAGTGGTGGGACTATGTTGTCCCAGGGGAACAAAAGTAGGGTTCTAACCCACCCTTTGTGAATCTGGTTGGGAGAGTCCTATCCCAAGTGTTCTGCAAGAAATCAACTTATGGCTCCATGCCAGCTACAGTCTGGATAAGGAGATATTCTTTAACTTTAGATTTCATTAACTCCACCCTCTCCTTCCAACTGCGTAAAACCTATAAAAGACTTCCTTACCCAGGATCAATGCGATTTGGTTCGCTTATGCAGTTTAGAAAAAAAGGTAGGTCTTCCTAGAGATGTACCATCAGCTTGATATAACCAAGTCACAGAATGTGGTGGTCCTAATCACATGATAAACAGCCAGCAATATGTCTTTGTTAAAGACAGCTTGAGGGTTTGTCCAAACTGAGCACCATAAAGGAGCCAAGTTGCTTAGATCTTCCACATACTCAAGACCTAGCTCCTGATCAATGGCATAGATGGAACAGCAAGGCGGGAGGCCAAGGAGACTCCTGCAAAATCTACTGTCAGCCTGCAAGCCTGTAACATCAATGAGTGAGGCAATTGGCTTCTTGCCCATTGTCAATGCTAAGTTAAAAATAAACCCAACTGATATCGTAAAACGTTGTCTTTTGCTCGCAGTGCAAGGTATGGAAACTTATGGGGTTTACCAATAAGTTAACCATGGATACTTAGAGTGATTTTAAATTCCTGGACCACACACAATGATAAATTTTGGTTAGGTTAATTTCCAGATTCACCAAACCTCTACAGTCATCAAAGGCATCCAGTAGTGTTTTAAGCCCATTGGAAATTCTGGACAGTAGAATAGCATCGTCGGCATACAGTAGCATGAGGATAGACCTGTTCTTGACGACTGGCATGTCACAACCCTTTTTTACTAGGTAGCCGACTAGCCAACTGATATATAATAGAAAGAGAATCAGGGCAAGAGTGCAACCCTACTTTATCCTCCCCCGGTCTTGGGTGAAAAGACTCTGGACATTCTCCATTCAAGCCATACCTGACTGTGACTACAAGACTGAGATGAAGGGCATGCAAAAAAGTCCATGAGTCCTTTATTGACCCCCCCATGGACTCCAGCATGATCAAGAGCTTCGACGTAACCACACTGTGAAAAGCTCTTCACCCTGAAGGCAAGGTAAATTGGGCTTATTTTGGAAGCAGTGTATTTACCTGTCAACAGGTGTAAATTAAGACACTGTTCCTTCGTCCCTAGTCCAGCCTTGTAACTTACTGCGCCTCTCATAGAATGCCAGCTTTCATAGCCCAACATGTTAGTCTTTCCAGAATGACCCTCTTGATGATGTTCACAGTGGACTTTAGGGGGAGATCGGACAATAAGAACTCTGATTCTGACGATTCCTCTTTTTGAACACATGGACAATTTGGCCAACACGGCTGGGGGAAACCCCGATTTGCAAGTAAAATGAGTACAGTTGGTAAGGAGTGGGGTCCACAGATCTCGCTTCATCCAGGAAACATCACAATATCGAGGGGAAAACTGGCCGGTGTCTGACATACAACTTACCATTCAATCACCATGGGGGAAGAGATCTGACAGGAGTGTGTTACCCACTGATGTGGTGATATATTCATAACCAACTTTTTACTTGAAGAAATGGCAAGCTTGTTGTTATTAACTGTATCCCCAAACACCCTAGTATTCTTAACCTTACAGGAGAAACCCCGCTTATCCCATATGTGATTCTGTAGGTCCCTTTTTCTTTTACTCATGGCTGACTTGCACTGTTTTTCCGCACTTTACAGTGAGAATTCTATTCTTAAAGTGTCTTGAAGAGCAAGCATTTGCCTTTCTGCAGACACTAGTAAATCCTAAGTGTTGGCTATTCTTCTGATGTCTACTGGGCTTCAATAAGTGGGTCCTAACGATATTACCCAACTGCACAATGCCCTCAGTAGCACTCTGGGAAACTGCATCAGATGTCTGGCACATGTCAATCAATGGCAGGTGACTAGTACCTAAGAGACCCTGAATGTCTTCCATAATGATGTTCTTCCAAATTAACCCTTGGCCATTTTCGTTGGTGTTAAAATCCCTGTTGCCCACCACTGTCGGCTTAGGTCTCCCAGAATGTGTTTCAAATGGAATCGTGAGCTGCTTGTGATCGCTATAAACACTAGGTTAGATCGCCCCTTTACTAAGCCTGCATAAAGGGACCTGGAAACAAAAATGTAGTCACTGCATTCTGGGAAATCCCGCAGAACTAAATAGCAGTTGCGGAATAAGTATTTTCACCCTACAGAGATCGAACGTCAGCAGGTGAGACTAAAGCATGCAACCCCTTTGATGCCCACTATGAGCATGATCAACTATACCACCCGCCTCAAAGAGGTGTCACTAACAAAGGACGATTTCCCTAGCTTAGCGTTAAATTCCTCCACAAATTAAGCCCTTTATCCAGCGTAGCGTGCTTTTTAATCAAGTCTTGCTATAAAATAAAAAAACAGGCACACATTGGGGTTGGCTGTGGGGGAGAAATTATCATTGTAAAAGTTGATAACAATCATGCTAAAGTTTACTATTAAACCAGTCCAGATTGAAAGAATGGAACATGTCACAATTAAAAGTTATTGGGCAATCTTGCAATCTAAAGTAGTCTCAAACCAGGAGGCTAAGCCACCTTGTGCGTGCGCTGCAGCTGTAGGGAAAATAGGAACTGAGTCGCAGTTAAAACCATCACAAACATCTCATTAATAGCCCGAGCTTCTTGTAGCAAAACAGCGTCGTGTGATTTACCACATCTCAGTTTTCCAAGCACAATTTGCTCGAAATCTTGGCAACGTTCCAGCTCCTTAATTTGATTGAATTGTCCACCTCTGGTCCTTGGCTGGCAACCTTGATGGTTGTCATATCTCCTGGGGCAAAGGAACAGCTACGCCCATACCACGCTTGGGCGTCATACTCTTATGGGCAGGGGTGAGTTGCAGAAAACCAAGACCATGGGTTCCCACAGGGCTCATACGTGCAATGTCCTCCAGAAAACCCAATTTCAGTCATTCTCAGTCATATCATTTAGAGCTGAATACCAATTATTGGTGGGGGGTAGGGTAGGCACAAAAGGATGGGGAGCAGGAGTAAATAATTTTTATTTATGGCACTAAACCTGATTTTTTTGAGACTGGATGCTTGCTTTTGAGAGGCACATAAACGAAGTTTCTCAAGATTGCTTAGCTGTGTCCTGTGCGTACATCACCTTTGTGCCTGGTGAGTGGCGACTAATGAATGTCCACTCTGGTCAGTGGCGTAACATGCTTAAGGTGGCCACCCTGCAAAGTACCTGTAGAGGGCCTCCTCCCTCCTGGACCTAGAGAGGGGCCTTCCGCTCGTGCACAGTGTGCTGTGCTGGGGAGGGAGGGGGGGGGGCTTTGTTACTCCACTGACTCTGGATCGAGAGCTTACACTTTTTTTTTTATTTTTATTTTTATATAGGATATAGGGGGCCCCACTGTCCTGTTCCTTTCTTTGGCAATTGCCTTTATTTGCAGGCATGGAGAATAGCTGTGCCCTCAGAAGTGTGCCTAATTAATTTATATGATCGGAGTGCTTAAGAGGTTCCAAACTTTTAACTTCTTGATTTTTCAAAAGCCAATGTTGGACCGAATGCCTGAGTGGAACTGTGGAGTGATGAACAATAAGAGCTCTGAGTATCCTTGCATTTTTTCCTTTTCTGCAGGGTGCTTTGAGCAAATTGGATTAGAAGGAGTATTGAGCGTCCGCTGTCTTTGAATTTCTTTGAAGGGCCTATTTTGAGCTTTGGAAAGTTTGACATGCACGGTGGTGACATAACATAGGAGAAAGCTAACAGGAAACTGGGGATTTTGCCAAGCTACTCGGGGATCAGTGGCAGGAAAATATAATTAAATGTCACGAGATCCTTTGTTCTTTTAATGTTATTAGACAGAAATGAAATTCATTTTAGTAACATGGTTTATGACTCTTTTCAGGAAAAATAGTAGTGAGAATTGTCTTCGAAAAGTGACCCACTCGTCAGGAAATCAGATGATTTGTTTGCACAGAACCTTCATGCAATATGGTATAACAGGCCAGGGGACGTGTGTTCCCTGCCCAGCTGCGAGTATCTGGTATCCCATTCTCTGTATTTTTGGCTCCAGACTCACGCTAGCCTAGCGGGTGCATGAAGGCGTCGGCCAGCCTTTGACTTGAGACTAGACGTAGATTGGTGCACCAATTGAGCTTTCAGTGAGGATCGAAGACTGCTGTGCCTGTCACGGGTCATGCGTGTAGTGCGGTGGTGGCATCATACCGTGATCTTGATGTGATCACAAGAGTAGGAACCTACTGGCCTTATCATATAAAATTACTGCTGCTAAGAGAAAACCCGGAATCCGAGTGTCAATATTCCGAGCGCATGGATGAATGTGTTGTGTGTGAGAAGCATATTACACATTGCGTAAGTGCCTGATTGACACATGCATGTGAGTTCCATTTTTAAAGTCACAGGCCTATTGAGGTGCACAAGATGGAGTTGAATTTGCGTACCCAGACAGTGGAAGTGTATTACTGACAGGAAGGAGAGAACAGACACTGAAATAAAGATAGAGGAGACATGATTCCTCTAGTCGACCATGTTTTTTTTTATACAGATGGTTGCTGATTAGTCTGCCTGAGACTGCTATTTGGTTGATGGTAGGCTTA
The DNA here is from genome assembly GCF_031143425.1 of Pleurodeles waltl. NCBI lineage: Eukaryota > Metazoa > Chordata > Amphibia > Caudata > Salamandridae > Pleurodeles > Pleurodeles waltl. Next base: position 149,422,770 of record NC_090446.1, read on the forward strand.
AAAGCAGGATTGCAGTTCCTGTTATGATTTGTGAAGGGTTCTTTTAGAAAGGGGTCAGCCTTTGTCCCTCTTTCCGATCACTTTTGGGTGTGACTATTGATAGTCAGGTGCAGATTGTTCACACCTATTTGTGCCTCTGTTGTGGGTGATCCAGCTTGGAGACGACACTGCTGTGAAGAAAATCACTCAAGACAAAGGCTGAATCTGAAACACAGCCTGAAAAAGACACTTGAAAGGAGAACCAACCCAAACCAGTTTGGAATGAGCATTCTGAGAATTCATATCCCATGTCTGCCATCTCTGTATAAGAGTGGAGCCTGTTTGGCCCACTTGTTGTTCCAGTTTCAGGTTCTCTCTGACCATGGTGGGATTTCTCAACAGACTGCCCTGAGGACTACTGTGTAACCAGATCTGGGGTCTGCCTGATAACCAGCTTTCCATAGATGAGGAGACATCACGCGGAGTATGAACAGGAGGAAAACTGCCTTGCCTTGTCCTGGAATCCTGAGGAGTCCTCTCTGAGCAAGAGAGAAGGGGCAAGCCGACCCCACAGTTTGAGCAAACTGTTGGTGTGGACAGAAGTGGTTGACACTGCATCCAACAGAGACTCACAACTTATGTGACTGGTGTGCTTTAGCCAGGGAACCACTCATGGAACTTCTCGGACAAACCACAGCTCTGAAGTGTGCCTGAGTGGTCTCCACTGTCTTCCCCATCGCTGGAGCAGTGTCACTTACCCAAGTGTGTCGGATATGTCTGTCCGACTGAAAACGGGATTAACACTGCCCTGCAGAACCTACATACCTGCTGTGTACTCGTGATTGAGTTCAGCTTGACCATGGTACCAACCGACCCATGTGTGAGCATTCTCGGCTGCCCAAGAAAAAGAATTCTGCAAACCTGTGATACCCACCGCTAGAACCTGACTGACCTGCCTGACTGGCTATCCCACACTGAAACAGAGTATGTCAAACAGCCTATACCACTCCAAAGAACAAAACGTCTGCCTTGTGGCAACCTGTAGTGAGCACTAATTGGCTTCTGTGGCATTAGAGACTACATGCCTGATCTGACTTGGCAACCCATGCCACAAAGCACCTCTAAGCTGTTAAGGTGCTACTGTGTACCTGTAAAGGACTGGGACATCACCCAGGTAGAGGGTAGAGGGACTTTCATTGTCACTCATCAGATCAGAGGAACTTCACCCACTTTAACTACTAGGCATGTCTTCTGCTGACACTGCCAAAAGCCCAGAAGGCCACCAACAGTAGTCAGCTGCTCTCACTGCTGACTTCAGGTTCCTGCCGAGTAGCCTACATCAACCTGACCTGAGAAAATTTGCTATATGACTAGACCTCGGTCCAGCGCAACTCTGAGTCAGACTGTGAGCAGATGTCCAGTGCGGGCTGTCTCCGCCTAAAGCGATGGGTGAGAAGCTCTTTAGCTTTTTCAGCAGAGAGAGACAAAATGTCAATAGGGGAACCACGATACCTGCAGTAGTTACTAGGCTACCAGATAAGGTTAAAAAGTTAAGAAAGGGGAAGGAAAGGGACGTGGCCGACTGCCGCTGAACGTGGGTGCATACTAGAGGAGTTCTCTGGTCATCAGCTGTTGATCCCCTGTCATCCGCCCTAAAATCATGTACAATTGTGAATTGTTGAGCCCAACTACATCCCTACTGACCAGGGGCCTTTGGTGTTGAGAGTGGTGGCGGTCTGTGGACGGCCTGGAGGATCAGGTGAGGGATGAGCTGGTGCTGCTGCAGAGCATAAAGTGGGGGCATCAGCCATAGGCCTCCACGACTGAGAAGAGGAGGTGTGGGGACGTGCGGGCTGCAGAAGAACCCCAGGTGACACTGAGAAGGTTGAGTATCGGATCTGGGACATAAAGCACCTCTGAGATGAGATGGCGACTTTGGGCAAGGTGTCGGCTGGCTGGGCATTGTTCGCAGGAACCCGCCATGAGTCACATTGTGGAGTGAGGGGTCGGCTGGGGTCGCGCCCGGGCCACTCTGCGTCTGCCTGCGAGCAGAGAGACAGATTTTCCCAGAGATGCAGCTCTGGGTGTAAGAGATAGGGTGTGGTGGGCCACTGATAACTACAGACCTGCTTGCCTGGTGGGTCTCTACCGCGGGGACAAAAAAGGACCCTCTGCATGTGAGGTGACCTGGCTGCGAGGAGAGGCCCAGGTCTGAACGAAGAGTGAAGCCCAGGACTGTGGAGGGCATCTTCCCTGCCTTCTCCACACGCAGCGAGGACTGATTAAAAGATAAGTGTGACCTGAACCGCCTGGTCAGGGTATTGAGCGCGGAAGGTAGTGAGGCACCGTGCTAAGTGCAGGAGCTGATTGCGGCCCCACCTGGGTGCCTGGCAACCGCGGATGTGAAGAGAGGCGCCCGCCTTTGGCACTATAACTCCAGGTGGGTGACAGAGAGCGGGGACCCAGGGATCTTTGGCGAATAATTGAAGGAGCCGAGGTGAGTCTGCGGGGGTGGGGGGGAGTAGACTGTGCTTGCAACAGTCCAGCCACCAGAAGAGGACTGAGACAAGGAACCCAGAAGAAAGGGAGGAGCTCAGCGCTAAAGGGCCCATAAACCTCTGCCCTCACAGAGCCAGCAGAAGTACCTGCCTTCTCCCCTGCGTGGTGGCTCCTGGCCGCTGGACTATCTCCGACAGGGTGCATCAGAGCGCTGGACCTTGAGATCTGAACGGGGACGGCCCTGCCACCGTCCCCCTCATCCTCTGCCAGTTGCCTGCAAGGAAGTGGTGCCAGGTGGAGGTATCCTGCGGACTCCCTCCACTTCCCTGTGGGACTTCTGAGTCCAGGGACGTTGCCTGCCCCTCACTGGAAGTGGGTCTCTCTGTGCTCCATCGAGTCTGCTGAGATTGTTCGCCTGGCTTATAGGGTCTGTTGCAGCCTGGTAGGGAATTCACCTTAATATCTGTTCCTTGTACATTCCGCCAAGATCTCATGCCCAGACACTCCCTGATGTTGTTGTTGAACTACTGTTGGGGCTGCCCCCTGCAGTGTTGATACTAGGGGGAGACACAAATACGTAATTGACCCTGACTAGTACAGAGCGAGGGGAGCCGCCCGGCTGTGGGATGGGGGCATTACGTTCCTTTGAAGAGGCAATGGGGCCGATTGACCTCTGGCATGCATACAATCTCACAGCGAGAGAGTACACATAATTCTCTGTGGCACATAATAGGGATTTCTGCACTGACCATTTGTTTACCCAGTAGGGTGACCACCTGGAATTGAGGCAAATTCTGGACAGGACTGTAAAAAAATCAGGACAAAGGGTCCAAATTCAGGACAAAAATTCAGGGCAAAGGGTCAAAATTCAGGACAAAAATTCAAGCACAAACATCAGTTTTACAGACACACCCAAGAGAGGCCATGCCTCACTATGTTGTCAGTGCATTTATTTACTCTTTTTTAGCATAGCACTATTTATTCACTGTGGTCTTTTTGGGATTGCCTCCTGGTATGCTACATTCAGGTGTCATATTAGGTTCTTGTTCAGTAGTAAATTAATGCCCTTCAGTACTGTGGCAACGCCTTCACCCCTACCCAAAGCTACCCAATCTTTCTTGAACAGCAACATTTTGATTATGTTTCCGAACAGTTTAAAACCCCTAGCAAACAGTTTGGGAAACATTATGGTAATTAACCTTATGCTAGTTTAAAAAAACATCTGGCTTACCCCAACTGCCCATGGATGTTGAACCTAAAAAAACTTTAAAGAGGCAGGGCAGATGGTGTGGGCAACAGTCTCACACCTAATGTCAGGATGTGAGATACCCACAACTTGTTTGTAGTCTCACAGCACTAGAGTTTATGTCTGGGACTCTACATTTATCTCAGAAACGGGAGCCCGGACTACCAATCAAAGCTAATAAAAGAGAAGGATGAAATCGAGATCAAATGGGAAATCCACAGCAAGTGATTCAAAGCGTTGTTGCTAAGAAGTGGATAAATAAAGAAGAGAAGAACAAGGTGGGACGATTCCTAAAATCAGACAAGATGGGTCCACCAAGACTATCGGAAGGTATTGGGTGCCGGGGGAATTGTCTCTGCACACAGGAGAGAAACAGAAGAGGCACTGTCAAGTGGTTGAACAAGCAACACTCATCCACCTTGGCAAACTCTTCTGGTGCAATGGTCCGCTGTTCGTGCTTGTGAAGGGTGAGCAGGGGCTAGATTTGCTGTGCATTCAAAGAACAAAGTCAAATGTCTGGCTCTGTCTTCAGCGGGAACTTAGTGTTTACTTTTCTTTCTCTGACTTCAAAGTGGGAGGATTTATGCGACAATCTTGCTGGATACTGGGGTTCGGAAAGGTTTTTTTTCTATCACATGAAAACATTGAAATAAACTTCAGAATAAATCAGAATCAGGAGATCAAATGAAGCACATTTTTGTTAATTCTGAACTGTGCTGGAAACAAATACCTTTATACAATTAAAACCATTGCATTAGGTGATGCAATTTCCACACATCATCATCTGTGCACAGTATAGTTTGATTCGAGAAACTGTATATCTGTGCAATGTAATGGTAATTTCAATAAAAAAATGTGTTGTCTGTAATGGCAGTGTGTTACCACACCATGCATACTCCATTCTGCTCTGCACCACTGCACCCCACTGCACCCTACTCTTTATCACTCCACTTTACGCCACTGTACTCTTCTCCATTTTGAACCACTTCACATTATGCCACTGCACTCTAAGCTACTTCACACTATGCCTTTCTACTCTACTCTGTACCACTCTACTCTACGCCAATGCACTTCACGCCTCTCTGCACCACTGCGCTCTACCCCTCTGCATGCTATACCACTCCAGTCTGGGCCACACAACTCCACTCTATGCCATTCTGCAACACTGCACTGTACGCCATTGCACTCTATGTTAATACACTCTATGCTAGTACACCTTTCTCTATAACACTCAACTCTATGCCCCTGCACTCTACATCAATACACTGTACATCACTCTAATCTACTCTGCACTCTATGCCACGGCACTCTACACCACTTTACTCTATGCTATCACACCCTATGCCACTCTAAGCAACTCCACTCTACCCTGCACCTCTCCACCCAAAGCCACTTCACTCTACTGTGAAACAATCTACTTTATGCTACTGCACTCTGTGCCACTGCATTCTATGCCACTGCACTCCACCCTGCACCTCTCCACTCTATGCAACTGCACTCTACTTTGAAACAATCTATTTTACGCCACTGCACTCTATGCCACTCTGACCACTGTGCTCTAGTTTAATGCACTCTACACCCCTGCACGCTGACACTCTACTCTGCAACACTGCACTGGCCTCCACTATATTCTACACCACTCTACTCTGTACTACTACATTCTGCACCAGTCGACTCTATGCCACTCTGCTCTGCCCCATGCCACTCTATGCCACAGAACGCTACACCAGTGCACTATAAACAACAGCACTGTATGCCACTTCCCTTACTCTGCACCACTGTGCTGCATGCCACTGTTCTCTGTACCACTCTACACCACTGCACTGACACTCTACAACACTACACTCTAAACCACTCTACTCTGTACTACTGCATTCAGTGCCACTGCACGCTATGTCACTGCACTGTGCATCACTGCACTCTAGGCACTATACTCTACTCTGCACTGCACCACTCTACAATACTCCACTCTGCACCACTCTATGCCACAAGTCTACTCTGCACTCTGACACTGCACCACTCTGCATTACTGCACTCTCTGCCACTCTATTGTATACCACTCTACTCCACAGCACTCTATGCTACTCTACCCCATGCCATTCTATGCCACTGCACTCTGCACCAATGCACTCTAAACAACTGCACTGTATGCCACTGCCCTCTACTCTGCACCACTGTACTCTACGCCACTGCTCTCTGTGCCACTGTACATCACTGCACTGACACTCTACTCTGGAACATTGCACTCTCTGCCACTGTACTGTACTCCAATCTACTCTGTACTTCTGCATTCTACGCCACTGCACTCTATGCCACTCTACTCTGCATCACTCCACTCTACGCGACTGCACTCTACAGTACTATACTCTAATCTGCACTGCACCACTCTACACTATGCTACTGCACTCTCTGCCACGCGAGTCTACTCTTCACTCTATGCCACTGCACCACTCTACACTACTGCACTCTCTGCCACTCTATTGTATGCCATTCTGCTCTACTGCACTCTGTCAATCTACTCTGTCCCACGCCACTCACTGCACTGTACCCCAATGCACTCTATGCAACTGCACTGTACACCATTGCACTGTACTCTATACCACTACGCCACTGCTCCTATGCTACTCTACTCCACCCCATACTACTATCCCACTAACCTTTAGCCATGCTGAACAGCAGCCACTCTGGTGTATAATATGGCTAAAGCACATTATCAAATTCAATAACTCTTTCATAGACGAGACCTATTGGCTTTGCCAATGTTTGTTAGTACAATAGGTTCGATGTCCCTGAAAGAACTGTGAATGTGTAAGTCCTTATTTTAAACATGCATTTGACGCCTTGTCAGCGGTAGTAAGCACTATATAAATACAATTACATAATTAAAAAGGCTGCTACAAAATGCACAAATACATTTCGATTAAAAGTTAAAGTGCTTCTCAAATACAGATTTCAATAATATGCAGTTTATACATAGTACTAACATTCTTTATAACACTCCATTAAAACCACACACTCCACAGCTCACCTTGGAACACCCTTAAGGTACCTCTCTAAAAGAAAATGCCTTTGCCATCAGAAAGCTTCCAGGGACTCCTTTGGTGAAATTCAGTGCAGGTTTTCAAGCCCCTTTACATTTACAGATTGCCCACATTTGCATTTCTTCAGGGGAGGAGACACCCTGGCAAGAAGGCCTTTTCTTATGTGTGGGCCCCTCCCTCCCTCAGAGCACCTGAGACCCCCTGCCTTTCAGTTCAGCTTTGGAAACTAACCTGCCCGTAATTTCGCCTTGCCCTCCTTTGTACTTTAGGTGAAAGGCTAAAATTACGGACAAATGCTGTCCTCTATGCCTTTCATCACGGACAACGGACGGCAGGGCGAAATTATGGGGCAGTTTGTGAAATTTACGGACGGGTGGTCACCCTATTACCCAGCTAAATCTGACTGGTGCATTTTGGGCAGCCACGCTACGAACCAGGGGAGTTTCACAAACTCCGCCGTTGAGATACAGTTCCTTGGCCCGACCAACCATCACACACTGGTACTTTCGAGACAAGCAAACTACACTGTGGAATGAGGCAGATGCCTATTTTAAGGTCAATATGGGGACGGTTTATTTGGCCTGCACCTTCTTGGAGGCCTTCAAGACAGTTATTTGGGGACATGCTCAGGCCCTGATCGGAGGGAAAAAGAAGAAAAAAAACGCCCTGAAATGTGAGGAAATAGAACAAAACATTTCAAAACTTGAAAAGCAATTGCCATCTAGAGAGACGGAAGGCATCGCCACCTCCTTCGCCTCCGGCAAAATGATCTCCAGGCTCTAGTGGAGCAGAAGGTGCGGAGTTATGCCCTGATGACTCAAAGGCTGGCTATACGATGTCGGGGATAAGGGCAATAGGTTACTGGCCTGGCGGGAGAGGAAAGATAGGGAGCGATCCTGGCTCCTTGAGGTTTGGGAGACGATGGGAGACACTGTAAAGATAGCGATTGCATCGCGGAAACCTTCTCAACCTATTATGAGACCATTTATACATCTACAACGTCAGTGATGGAGTATGAATGAGTGGAGCTATTTAAAGATATCAGGCTCCAGACCTTGACAGGGAAATAGTGGGAAGGATTGGCGGAAGCACTAACTATCCATGATCTCCAGTTAGGGAAAGCAGTAGGACCCAATGGACTCCCGGTAGAAATGTACAAAGGTATGGCGGATAAGGTTTCCACGCGCATGCTTGACATGTTTATAAAAGCACTAAAGAAGGGATTCCTACCAAAAGACCAACGATTAGCGGCAATAGTCCTTATACATAAAGAAGGCAAACCACCCCCCAATTGTAGTCCCTATAGGCCGATTTCCCTGCTAAATTTGGGAACCAAAGACCTGGCAAAGGCTATGGCACGTAGATTGCTCACAGTAAGTACCACTGTGATACATCCTGATCTATCAAGCTCCATGTTGCACAGAAGTACCCATCTCAATCTACGTCATCTCTATGGGGTCCTACACACGTTTACTACCTTTCATCTGAAAGCAGCTTTAGTGATGGCCTTAGATTAAAAAATGGCCTTTGACAGTATTGACTGGAATATATATCTTTGCTACCTTGATAAGATTGAGCTTTGGTCCTAAATTCTGCAGTTGGGTGAGGCTACTGTACCGAAATCCATTGGCAAGAGTTAAAGGGAATGGAGCAGTTTCCGGTGCCTTTGCATTGCGCAGAAGGACAAGGCAGAGCAGCCTCTTCTCTCCAGTGATATTTGCCCTAGCACTGGAACCATTGGCTTTCTAGGTCGACCAGGATGCTTTAGTGAGGAATGTAACTATGGATGAGAATTGGGAAGAGCTGCATCTCCTTGTATCCAGATAACATTGTGTTATACTTAACCTGACCCCCCCCCCATTCCATAGATTGAATCCTCTGTATCTCTGATATTTTTGGGGACCACTAGGGTTATCGTATTAATTGGTCCAAATCCGTAATTTTCCCATTAACCAATGACCAGCTGCGCATTCCAGTGAGATGTGCAGCACCTTTAGTGCCGGATGGATTTAAATATCTAGGGATCTGAATAATACGAGACCCCAATGACTTCTTAAGTCAGAATTTAATCCTAAAGTAGATTGATTACACCAGGATGTCGAGCATTGGAGACCGCTACCTCTCTGATGGATAGGGTGTCTCTGTATAAAATAATGTCCCTCTCATGACTGCTCTACGTCCTACAGAACACACCATTTGGGATCCCAGCAGTACTGTTCCAATGAATAAATAGTTCAGTTCGCCTAATACTATGGAATGGAAATAGCTCTAGTATCACCCTTTGTAAACTTCAGAGGTGGGTATATGATGGTAGTATAGCAGTCCCAGACATCATCAGATATTACTAGGCCTCACAGCTGGTGGTCATCAATGACTGGGTCACTGACTTCAGTGATAGAGGGGAGCCAGCTTATAGAACTGATAGGGAGGCCATGGGAAGGAGGGGTTAAATAATGGCTCTATATTGATAGAAGCACGAGCGGAACCTACCACCCACATGCGACTATTGTCTGGGTGTGGAGGGAAGCCTCAAACTATCTAGGCTGCCAAAATAAACTCACAGAGATGATCCCTTTCTGGAACAGGGACCTATTGAGAGAAGTGCAACATTGATGGGCTTTTCAAAGTGGGAACTAAATGGCATAGAACGGCTGGGTGATATTCGGAGGGAGCATTCCTTTATACAGTTCGAAGTCCTCCAGCAAGAATTCGAGCTAGCAAAGACTGATAGATACATATACCTCTGTGCGCACTCCAATACTATATCCGAGAGGGTGAACAATTGCAGGAAGCATCTCCTTTAGAGAACAGACTTCTCACAGAGCCCATGGTGGAAAAGGCTATCACTCTGACCTATAGAAAAGCCGTGAATAACTCCCCAGATCCACTGGAATCCATGAGGGAGGCATGGGCCAGAGACTTAGACAATGACGCCTGGGCAGAGGCGCCACAGAGCCTGCGGATAGTTGCCATCTGCACTCGCTTTCGACCAACTCGCTTTCAACGAACTGAAAATCCTGCATAGAGCCTATTTTCGTAGAACCTTCCTACATAAAATAGATCAGGCCTCTACAGGGATGTGTCTTAGAGGCTGCCGCCAGGAGGAAACCTTCTTCCACATATTATGGGAGTGTCTGGAGATCCAAACGTATTGGCAAGGTGTAACCCATAAAATCTCTCAGGTTCTGAGGCACACCATTCCTTTAGTCCTAAGTGGTTGGTTTACACATATCCAGGGAGAAGACATGGCCAAAATACCAACATATATGGGCAAAGCTAGCAATGGGTGTGGCAAAACACAATGTGGCATGACGCTGGGGTAGCCCAACCCTGCTGGGGTTGACGGAATGGGAAACAGACTTAGACTGGTATCAAAAAGCAGAACAAGTGGTCTATGAGAGTAGGAGCTATCCCAACAGGTAGGAGAAGGTGACGGGCATGGAACTCGTATCGGGGGGGAGTTTAAGGGAGGAGTATGGTGAAATGGCGGTAATGATACCCCCTATATTGTCCATTAAATGCTTACTAGTAAGTTGTATTTCCGGTTGCAGAAATGTCAACTTGTATTACATCATACTGTAAGGATAGCGTGATGTTGCCTGTGTTCAAATTCTGCTTGCTGTTATTTGCTGACCTATACAAATGACGAGTACTGTTTCAATAAAAATAATTTTAAAAAAAGAAAGGGGAAGGGTAGAGTGAGCAGTGGAGGAAGGGGTGGTGGGCATCCTTGGAGCGTAATTGACTTGCACCGATAGATCAGGTAACCATTACATTCTCGTGTTTTGAATAGTATTGTTAGTATAGTACCTTACTGTAGAATAAAGTTTTGATGGGGACTTTTAGATGCAAATTACTTACCTTTGAATTTTTGCCTGGGCAGTACCCTTGTGTGCCATTGAGTGGCTTTGTTCAGTTCCATGTGACATCACGATTACTTATATATGCGTCACCTTGGCACACAGACAGCAGGTTTTTTTCTGTGCCAGTTAACGCTGATCTGGAGAAAGAGTTAGCCCTCTGTCGCTTTTTTACATGTTTTTTGGGCATTTTGTTGAATTTTGTTTCGAGTGTGATGAGGAGTTTCTTCGCATAAGACAGGTTTTAAACCACGTGGCAGTTGTCACCGCGCCATGTCGGTCACAGACCCCCATTTGATCTGTGTGTGGTGCCTCAAGCTTGACCACGACTCTAAGTCGTGCTCGGATTGCCGGGCCATGGCACCGAGGACATTGAGGGAGCTGTCCCTAAAGCTGCTTGCGGCCCAGTAGTCAACACCACTTAGCGTGACTCCTCGGAGATCTCTGTCCCGAGTGAGAAAAAAGTTGCAGGACTGCTCCAGGAATGCCAAATCCCCTTTGTCCCACTTCAGGTCATCTAGACACTCGGGGAAGAGACATAAAAAGCACAAGAAATTGAAGCGTGCTTTGAGTTCTCTGTGTCAGTCAGCTGATGCAATGACTTCAGAACATCCGCTTTCAAGGCAAGGTTCTGCAGAGCTGTACCAGATCCGACTCCGAGCCTCTCAGCATTTCCAGGAACTGCAGTGACCCCGGCTCAGGTGGGAGAGTTCTCCGAGGCCATGTGCTGTGTTTTTGAGTGGGTGAGCACCTTCGGGCCTTGTGGGTTCGGAGGAGGCCGCATCAGGGTTCTGTGTCGACAGCTTCGGCCTTGGCCCTGATGAGGTCTCATGGATCTGATCATGGATCTGGACCTGCACCGGTCGTGACAACATGACCTTCTCCGGCGCCGGTCCTGACACCGATGCTCCGGCGCCACCGTCAGAGCCAGCCACTTTTTAAACCTCAACGACTCTGAACTGTGTTGCTCAATGCTGATTCTCGCATCAACAGGGCCCATTGGTCCTAGATCGTTGCTTGAGCATTTCTCTGAGCAGCCAGGCATAGGGGGAGAATGGGATGGGTCACTGGACCCCTTAGAATACCAATTGGGAAAATCTATGGATTGGTATGAGGAACTGGTTGATACCAGTGGACTTGCATAGTGTTCAAAGAAAGAATAGGCATGTCCTCTTCAACTGGCAGGTTTTCATTGTTTTCTTGAATGATCCTACACAAGGAAGGTTTTGGAAGTTTAGATACAGAGATACATAGTTATGCTTCCGCACTCAGACTCAGTATGGTTTTTTCTCCATACTTCTTGCTATTGAACTTGGCATGGGTAATCAAGTTTGCCCTTTTTGGATCTGAAATTACAGAACGAAATCAGACATGTAGGTAGGTATGACCTCAACTCTTGTGCGCCTTGAATATATCGCTGAGTAACTTGAATTTTATTGTTTGTGCAGTTAGGAGCTTACATGTGAATTGATAATTTTATGTTAGGACAGGAGGCCATATATGATTTTTGTTGAAGAGACCATAGTGTTGTGGTCCCTTTCCAGTGGGCATCAGCACAGATTGTCACAAGAAATGAGACTCGATAACCAAAGGTCCCTTGTGATTTCAAGCCAATGTGTAACCTGGATCATTTGGAGCAACCGTCTCATTTGTGGTAAATAGACATTGAGGCTGTTGACCAACTCAGTGTTTTTGTGGCCAATCGATAGGTTTTAGTATGACCATATACATAAAGTTTTGACTGCATGTGTTGGCAAGATCTGTAGCACAGGTAAACAGCGTTGTGTTTGTTTTGTTCCCTCTAGTTGCCCAGACGGATATGTAGTAGCATAACATCTTTGCACATTTGGAAATGGGGTTGAGATACAGAGGAATTATGTGAGCAAGTGATCTCATGTAGATGCTAAACTGAATTGGGAGGGGAGAGCAGAGTGATACTTGTGCGACTAATGGCAAGTCGATTCTAAATTATTAGTTGACTCTTAATAAGATTACATAACAGAGACTGACACCACTGAAGAGGCGTAATTTTCACTCGTCCATTTTTTAATAAGTTCTGCTCCCTCTAAACATCGGGTTGTACTTTTAAACATGTGAACTACGTCTTTTATTTGTCTACAGTTTTTTCTTCTGCTGTTCTCTATGTACAGTGTCAGCATTTTTGGATTAGCATTAGTTGCCTGTCTTCCTCCACTTACCTATTATTATATTTGATTTGATATTTTGTATGACACTGATTTGATCAGAAGGGGTATGCATTCTATTTGTTTGGTTCACCAGTAGACGTATTTTTGAGTAGATAAGGCTTAATTATGCAGTGCTAGATGAACAATATTGAGCGAGGAACGTCTACAAATCCCTCCTATTGATTTTCTTGAGCACTTGTGGTTTGTACTGAGATGTTCATAGGACTTTCGCCAGTATTTACATTTATGGGACTTTGGGCTATCCTTTTCTCCTGTTTGTAATAACATTTGAAGAGGGGTTTTCAATAATTAGTTTCACATCCCATAAAGGTATTATATATTTGGCTGTATCGATGTGGTTATATATACATATTTTGTGTCTATTTGTTGAGCGCGCACACACACACACACACTGCTTTGGGGGTTGCTTAAGATGGACAGATGCAGCGGAACAGTTCGCAAATGTGTTTTCGGGGGTCAGTGGTTGCAGTGCAGAACACAATGTTCTTCAGGGCCCTTATGAACTGCAAATGATTTGCTTCCAGTCAGGGCACAAGTCCTTAAAAAAAGAAGTGGGGGACTAACCAAGTTAGGAAGTATGCACGTGACATGACAGCGTGTGACATCACTCATGGCACCACAGGAAGTAACATCACAATCAAGGACTTTACAGAAAGTGTCATCACAAAATGGAACATCAGATCTTAAGACCTCACACATGTTTAGCAGGTCTATCCTGAGTGCATTTGAGTAAATTAAAAGTATACATGCAAACACTCCTGATTTAAGTGGAAGACTCACACTTTTGTAAGCTACACATAAAAAACAATGTTGCTTTTTGTCAGCCTAAAGCTTCCTTTACCCAAAGATTGACCAAACGAACTCCGCCTCCAACTTACTCCACCAGCTATATTATTCCATATGCAGCATATTTCCATGCAGATGTGATTGGTTTTGCTGACTGTGCTCTCAAGAGGTGAGACCACTCTTCCATGCAAAGTATGCTTAGTTAGCCATACCCACCACTTAATGTGTCTGTGGTGTGCACCTGCACTCATTTTAGGAGACTGAGGCTCAGTTTTCACCATCAGACCACAACCCAAAGGAAGACAGGACGGAAAGGGAAGAAAGGAGATAGAGAGATAGGAAAACAATATTGAAGGACATGCAGGAATAAGCAAATGTAGACTACTTAAAGAAAAAGATTATGGTATAGTTGGCATTCAGGATTGGGACCCTAAGAAAAAGCTTGGGGCTCTGCATTTAGGTTTTTGCAAATTACAAGCTGCCACCCAAAAGGTCTCCCCCACATTTAGCAACATACATCTCATGTTCTTATAGACAGCATAACTATATCTAAGCCAGCCTCACATTCACCAGTGCATCCTAACAGCTCACCCTAAAATCAGTACAACCAGAACACCCATACCAAGAACGGACCATAAATTTCAAAGTAAGAGGTATCACCAGTTCACATTAAAATAAACGTAAGCCACCTAGTTTCTAAAAATGAGAAAGAAATGGTGATAAAGGTAACTTACAAGAAAAAAGGCACATGCAATTTATGTCCTAGCTAGCACTTATTAGAAGATATTTGCCTTCAGATGGAAATATTGCTGATTTGCATAAAAAAACTACCCAAGTAGTAAAATGTAGGAACAGCGAGAGATACCACAAAGTATAGCAAGTAATCACAGTCTACACTAGACTATGCTTATTTATAAGAAATGTGCATATGCTAAACATGTTAGATTGCCAAATTGGTGCACTGGAGACAGTCTACTTGACCTACTTGTTTATAGTAACAATGACCTGTGGGCTCACCTATTCACTGTAACTGAAGGAGTCAGCCCTGCGTAAGCAAACATGAACTTTCATTTCAAAGATAGCATAACTCTGAATTGCAACATTCTCCCAGACCTGAGCACATCATAACAACAAAGCTAACCTCTGTTATTGTGTTATAGTGCAGTACATCACAAACTTTGCAGCATTGCTTCTGTAGGTAGGTGTGAGAAGGCAAAAAACAAGACCACCCATACCCTGTCAGGGCACCAACTTGGCAAAATGTAATGAAAATCTCAAAAGCTGATAACCAATGTGAAATATGTACCCACACCGCAACTCATTCCGCATCACAGGTGCTCCAGTGCCTGGGTTAACCGTTCAGAAAAGAACAAAACATACCATGAATAATATGCAAAAATAAGGGAGAGGCACTCCTTAAACGATAGCACAACTCTTACATGTGTGAAGAAGAAGCTAAATGTTCCATATCTTAAGTCCAAACCAATGAATCACTATTTCAAATAGACAGGTACTCATTCATAGTCAAAGTTGTAGTCTTTATTTCTTTCTTGTAATATAGATGACAATCATGGCCACAGTGTTAGTGACAAACGCAGCCAACTTGTTTCGACACAGACAATGGGGCTTCTTCAGGGCTGTTGAAAACATATAAAACACAATAAACAAAAACTAAAATCCCATTCACTGCAATCATATAGAAACCACTTAACAGAAACATTTTTCAAAATATGCATTGCTAAAAACATTGTACCTATATAGTATACCAATTCACAAATCAAACATTCTTAAGGCACGTAACCACATATGGGTTTCGCCCTAATTACAAGTAAGACATACGCCATAAGTACACCTGTAATAAATAAAACAACAATGTGAAAGCAGAAAACCTGGGATCAATCCCAACTTTTCAGCTTGACCAAATTGTATGTTCCTAGGTAATTCTCTTTCTTGTGTTTGATTTAATTGGCTGTAATGTTGCACCATGTATAATAAGAATCTTGGATGCACTTGATTTTCATGTCGATTCTGTCTGCCAGCCTCACTGTACCCTCATTCACCAAGAATTAAAGACAAATCATTAACCTTTGATGTGAAAGAGGAGTAGTGCCCAAATTACACAAAGTAAATGCAAAAAACCTGTATGATAGGTGGGGGCAGCAATGATTGAGGGCTCTCGCTCTGGTGCTTTGAAGAGGGCCGTCGCCCTGTGCAACGCCGTGACCTGAAGGTGGCTGTATCCCTATGTACACTGTTGTGAACCCCCATCTGCCTGTAGGGGGAAGTGAAGAAGTGAAAGAGTTGTCATCCTGGAGCAGTGTGCAGCTGTGAAGGAGAAGCAAGCCATTATCTGTTGAAGAAAAGCAACGATTCCAACTAACCAAAAATTCAGGAGGATCCAAGGCCTGACACAAAATTCAGGGAGGCCCACTGCGTAGGCGGCGGAGCACCCCTACTGTAGTATCTAGACCCAGGGCACTCCGAACCTCCCTTCTAGCGAGAGTGTGTAAGACTAACTACTGGGCAACCAGGCTTTGGGGCAACTTGTTCTGACTGACATGCTACGGCGAGGAGGTACTTTGACTTTACCAAAGCCATCACTGAACTTCTAGGACTTGATCTCACCAACGGGGCCTAGCTGGAATGTACCTCACATAAATGGGGAATAACCATGGTCCTTTGACAGGGAAGTGGGACTGGTGAGCTAACCCAGGGAAAGCTAATGTGCCTTCCCTAGAAAAACTATGTAAATCATTTATACACAAAATACATGGATGATGGATGTATGGAAACACCCATGCACCTCCCATGTTATGCCTCCCTGATGCATGGTAACATAAGGCAATTTAATATACTGCCTTGGCCTTGCGTTGGTTTCAAATTTTTTTTTATTTTACAAAGCCACGCAAAAACTATCCTATGAGGCTATTTTCTCATTGTATGTGTGCCATCAAATGCAGCATACTTATAAAAAAAAGAAATAGCAAAACGAAATGAAGACCTCAGGCAGACTCGCCAGTTTGGTGCAAACCATGCTTACAAGTCTTTGCAAATATGGGTTTTCGTCAAACTACATGGGTGGATGCATGGGAACACCCAGCCACCATGCATGTAATGCCTACCTGTGCGCAAGGTAATGCATGGCAGGGCAATGTGCTGCCTGTGTTAATTTATTTTTCTTTACAAAGCCAAGCAAACAGGATTTGTGTGTGGTACTGTAAATCTCAAAATAGATTTTGCGTCACAGTTGTGCTAGAAAAGTGACACAACCCAGATGCATAATTTGAGCCTCAACTTATACATTTGGGGCCAGATGTTTGAAAGCATTTTGCATTCGCAAACGGTGCGAATGCCCATTTGCGAATGCAAAATGCCAGTTCAGAATGTATGAAATACATTCTGAACGCAATTTTAAGGAATCGCTAAAATACAGATTCCTTAAAATTGCGACCCTGTTTAGAGAGTCGCAAATTGCGACTCTCTAAATTAGAAATCGCAAATAAGGATTCCTTATTTGCGATTTCTTAGCACATGTATGAAGCAATTCATAAATGCGATTTTGGCATTTAGGAATCGCTAATTACCACCAAGTTGAACTTGGTGGTAACCATGTGCAAAATGTAAAAATGCATTTAAAATGCATTTTTAAATTGTACATGTAAAGCACACATGCCCTTTTGGCATGCGTGCACCTTACATGTCCCCCCAAAATTTTTGGGGTGCAGCAGAGGGGGCCTTAGCCCCCCAGCACCCTGGGGTTTTGCATTTCCAAAATTGCGATTTCTGGTTCAGAAATTGCAATTTTGGAAATGCAAAAAATTTGCAGATATGGGCCAACAGGCCCATAGCTGCGAATGGGGCCAGTATCGCAATTTGCAATTCGGTAATAGCATTTGCGATTTTTAAGAAATCGCTATTACCGAATCGCAAATGTGATACATGGCACTTTGCGAGTCGGAAATAGCGATTTCTTAAAAATCTCTATTTCCGAATCGCAAAGGGCTGTGATGATACATCTGGCCCTTGTTTTTTAAAACCTCTGCCAGAAATTAAAAAAAATAGGCAACAGGGAGAAATGTGACAGCAGATCTGTTCTGCTTAGTTGGTTGCAAAGTATGAATTTTAAAATATCTTATCTGGTTAAGGCATCTGCTGCAGAGATCTTAGTGTTCCCAGTAAATCTGAGCAAATAATAATAGTAAGCTAACTTTAGTGGTTAATGCATTTGTGGGAAAGATCTGTATTTTGTCTTATCCCTGTTTTGACTCAAAGTGTATTAGAGGGTTAATGAGTCTCTTGTAAAGCACATCATGTAAAATGCAGATGGTAGATTTTTATTTTATGTACATAAGTAAGTGGGTTACAGCTTTAACACAGAGATCCTTTTGTTAGTTCCAGTTGCATCGTAATCCTTCTAATATTGCACAGTGAGCTGTGAATAATGATAGCCTACACCTTGTAACCTTCACTGCATTGTGTAATATATCCTGTACACTGATTTACATAATGTGTACGTGTGATGTAAAGTGCTCTGAGACCTTGCATTGGGATGACTAGCGCCATAAAAGAAATAAAGTAATTATTTTGTTTAAATACTTGATCAGAGCTACATATTGGACATTCTTATAGTGCATGCATGTACAGGGACTGAACAAAGTCAAAATCGGGCCTCTCTTAAGTAAGTATGAAGTGCTAACAAGCAGTGTGCTTATGTTTCCCTTCCGTTGCACTTACATCTAGGTGTTAGGCCCCAGATAGCTCTGGGTAAGGATACATAAGGCCTTGTGGCCCCATAAATGGAGTCTTTGTTGTGGTCCCAGCTGGACTATCATGCAAGAAGGGACCCACCGTGCCTACACATTGTTGCTCAGACCTGATCCATAGCACACAACATGCAGGCGCTACTGAATGTGTCCCAGTGTTTGAAAATTACACTGGGGCGACTTCAGCATATCTTAAGTGGGGCCCAACTTTTTTGAACGAGTGGACGGCATCCAATCTCTAGAAATAGTGAGTGGACAACCTCTACCCGAATGTACCCTCAACTTGTGCCCTAGTGCCAGGGAAAGATGGGCAAGAAGGAACTCCATAAGGGAAGCTTTAGTAGTGTACGGCTCAACCCTCCAGATTGTTTGTTTAGGCACACCGATAATAAATAGGGTTTTGTAAAATTGCCATAGGCATCTGATCAACTGGGAGTACAGTGTAGCTGAGTCAGGTTGGTATAGGTGGCTGTAGGGACAAAGCAAAATGTATTTGATAACTTATTTCATCTATTCCTTAGCCGATGTAGAGTCTTCAGCACGCAGCTATCCTGTCTAAATGCTTGAGGCTATTGCGCCATGTGCATGTGCATGTGCCCAATAGACCCCAGTGTTGATTAACACAAGAAAAGGACAGGAAGTCTGAAATTTACACGTTTTGAGTGCGTTTTCAAGACCGGGAAATTTACAACTAATTACAGAACTCTACTGGGAAGTTGCAAATGTAGCAAAAAGGTATGTTCATTTGAGCGTGGCAAAATGACATATTTCTACCTTGTAATTATTTTTGCTTTTCTCTAGTGGAAAATATTTTCCCTTCAGAGAGAGACCCTATCATTTCCCTTCACACTCACCAATTTAGGAAGTGCCTGCTCTCCATTTCCACCTTGAAAACAGAGATCCCCCTGCCCTTGAAATTAGTAAATTTTACAGTTTTAAGTGTCGAAAACTACCTTAAAAGGTTTGAGTACTCAAAACCTACAAGTTTGTGAATGTATAAATGTCTCCCGCGGGGCGCTTCTATGAATGTCTGTAATCCTGCCGTGTGAGCATATTTGCACAGGTGAAGTCCACAGTACTAGCAGAAATTCCGTTTGTGTAAATCAAGAATAAGAATGTGTAACCCTATAATAAAGTGTTTAGTGTTGTTAGGAGCTAGTGACAGAATACTATTCTGAGGTTAAGCAACTTTCTGCAAGTCACAACACAGTTCTGAGTCAAGGATGCTTCCACTTGAATAAATGTGTATATGTTTTCAGTATACTGGAAACTTTATTTTGCTCACTGCCACAGAGATTCGCAGATCCGACCAGAAAATGTTTATTACATTGAGGAAATTCAGTTTCCCCTCAGCTAGGTTTCTGTTCTGAACTGAAGTCTGAAATAAACAAGATTCTACTTCTTTAATGGAGAAAAAAAAAACACATTCGACTATAAAACCACTCTGCCAGTATAATTAGCTTTACTTTGTGGTACTTCAGAGTCACCATGACAGCTGCTTTTCTGGCTTGGGTTTTATGCCTGCCTCTTGCCGGCACACTGAAGTAACATGTTAGCATGGGTACTCATTGTGCAGCTGGATCACCAGAGCCTATAAGAGCATCTGGTATGAAGTCTCTCAAGTTGTTGTGTTCAGTCCACAAGATCTATTATTCTGATTCTGGCAGATCTTCCGATATGCTTCCCTTTCTTCAACTGAAATTTCAGTATGTCTGTCTGATCCTTAAATAAAAAGCTAATTTTATTTTTTTTAAACTATCACATCTGATAATGCTTCTCATGATCAGCTTTTATAGTAGTCAATGGTAGTATAAACCTTCATGAAATTGACATTCTTTAATTTCAGTTAATCTGTTAAGCTCTTTTACAAGCTACCCAAGGTGTTGATGGATACTGGTATATTTCTCGAGCTGTTAATTTATTTTCGATTACTTCGTATAGGGATTTGAGCATACTAGTGAACCTCAGGAGTACAGTATTTTGCCTTTTAGCTCACAACCCCATTTGAAAATCAGCTTGGATATTTATTGCAATTCACAACCTTGTAGGGTCTAAACTACTTTTAAATATATTTCAAACATTTGTATTATTTAATGGTTTTTACATAATTGCAAAGTTACAAAATACGTCTTTATCTAGCTCTGGTTTAACTTTGTCAGTCATAAAAGCATTTTTTTATAACAGTGCATGAGTTGGTCAACATCACTTACCATGGTTTCTTCTGCAAGATGTCCACACTAAGTTACACTGTTCATCTATTGACTAGGCATTTCATTTGTCCTCATATTTCTTTCACGAAGATTTCGGTATACGATAATATAATCAATTAAGCTTTGGATTGTAACTTGGATACTGAAAAGTGTTCATGTTTGGTGATTTTATTTTATTAGTATACTTGATAAAACACTGTTCACCAGCAGGTTTCTTGGCGCTGAGTACCTCAGAAATTATAAAGGTAGAATTAATAAGATAGGCCTAGCTGCAGTAAGGCTGTTCAAGATATTTCCTAAAAGCTCTGAAAAGAGTTTCTAAACTAAGATGACCAGTGAGAGAATTCCAAAGGATCGATGCCTGGACAGAAAAACTCTGGCATCCATGCAGTTCCTCTAAAATCTGGGAGTCTCTAATGATTGGACTTGAAAGATCTTAGCAGGGTAGTATGTTTTCTGAGCTTGCTAGATATATACCGAGCACCCAGTCCTCTAATGGCTTTGAGGGTAATTTAGAAGACCTTAAATTGTATCCTTTGCTTAGTGGGCAGCCAATGCAGTCGTTTTAATGAATGTGTCACACGGAACTTGCTTGGTAATTTGTAAATGGGGCATACTGCTTCATTTTGTACTGCTTCGAGCCTGTAAGCAGCATTTTTTGGAAAACCTATATAAAGTGAGTTAGAGTAGTCTAAACTTGAAAAAATAAGGACATCATTACTGTTTTAAGGCTCCTGCTGGCTGATAAACTGATGTGGTATTATGGGTAATGGCATTCCTTTGTGAATATCCCTTGAAAACCTCACTTGTGAATTGGGGTCCATTATCTGTAATTATGCACTTGAGCTAACCTTCCCAGGAAACTCACTACGACACATGTATCAGTTTTCGTTACAATCTCTATTTCCGGCCACTTAGCAAAATGATCATACGCAACAATTATGTCCTTAGACGTCATTCTGTAATCAACAGTTCCAAATGTATCTAATCCTATCCTTTCCCATGGCATTTCAGGAGATTTATTGACTGGGGATTACAAATGACTACGATTTTCTCTGCATCGTTACATGGGTAACATTCTCTGACTTTCCTTTACATTGCCATATCAATACCCAGCCACCAATATAGTTAATTCACTCTGCTCTTGGCTTTTGTAACCCCCAAATGACCTTCATGGCATATGTCCAAAATCTTGTCTCTGAGTGCACTTGGTGATACTATCCTCCCATTGCATATGACAGTTCCATCCTCTTCTGACAATTCATCCCTCAGTTCCCCCCAAAAAACTGGTATCATCCTACATGTCACTCATATTTGGCCATTCATCCTTTATCCACTTACGCACCTTTTGTAACACACCATCATTCTTTGCTGCCTACTTCCATTCTATCTTTAAAACACCACTGACTTCCTAAATTATGTCTGCTACATAAAAATCAAAGACATCACCATCAGAATTTCCCATACTCGCACTCTTGTTCTCAATTCGTTGGCAGCTTAAAAAATCTGCAATTTTTGTACTTCCCACCAGGCACATAATTGATGACATAATTATAGTCCAACAGCCTTAATGATAACTGTGCTAAGGATGGTGATGCATTGAATAACCCTTTACTAGTGAATACCTTTGTTAGGGGTTTATGATCACTACGTAGTTTAATCTTTGATCCCCAAATAAACACCCTAAAACTTTTTAATCCCCAGACACACACCAAGATTTCTTTCTCAATCACTGAATATTTATGTTCCGGTGGCGACAGTGACCGCGAAGCAAAACCGATAATACACTCTTTTTCTCTCTCATCCACCTGCGTGAGGACCGCCCCCAATCCCTTACCACTAGCGTCTGATGTTTTTAATTCAATGGTCAAATCCTTGCAAAGGTGGAGCATTAATGACCTCCTTTTTAATTAATGCCAAAGCTCCCTCACACTCTTTGGACCATTTGATCTAATTTTTATGTTTAAGTAATGGTCTAATATGGTAAGTCTTACTTGCAAAATTTTGCACATACTTTGAGTAATATTCAGATAACCCAAGGAAGGCCATGACTTCATATTTATTAGAGCGAGAGGGAGCATCCCTTATGACATCCACTAAGGTTGTCTTCGGTACAATACCTTTACCCCTTATTTCGTGACCAAGATATGTGACTCTTCTTTTTGCTAATTTGCATTTACTAAACTCTACAGTTAGTCACCTTTCTTTTAAAGTGTCGATAACTCTAACTAAATTCGCATCATGCTGGTCCCTGGTCCTGCCATTTACCAGTATGTTGTCCTGAAAAAATAAGACTTCTTTGCAGCCTTTAAATAACATAAACCTAAGCCGCTAAAACATGGCCACTGCCGATGCCAGCCCAAATGGAACCCTTACAAATTGAAAAAATCCAAAAGGAGTAATGAATGCTGTAAGTCTGGGGCTGTCTTTATGAAGTGACACCTGATGATAGGCAGATTTCAAGTCTATGGTACTGAACCATTCTTTTCCCTTTGTCATTGATAACATCTCACGAATTTTCGGAAGTGGAAACTAGCCTTCCAAAATGTTCCTGTTTAAATCTCTCAAATCTATGCAGCCTCAATTTACCTTTGGGTCCTCGCACAACCGCCAAGGGCGCAACCAAATCTGAGTATTCAATCGGTTGATAATTCCAGCTTCTTACAATTTTTCTAGTTCACCTATAACCTCGTACCTGATACCTATAGGCACGTTTCTAGCTTTGTGTATGCACGGTATTGCATTTTCTTTCAGGACACTTTTTATGCTGGAATTCCTTTAATTTGCCTTTGGTATTGGAACAAACATACAGATATGCCAACACAAACCTTTCCTCACTCTGACCATTAAAACCTTCTATAGCTAGTACTAGTTCCGGGCTATTGGGGACTAATATAATTCCAAGATCTCCCTGTTCCCACCAGTCCAGAACTGAAGGACCATGTTTAGATACATACAATTTACACTCTGCTTTTCTGCTTTTAAAAACAAAGGGCAATGTTCTAAACCCCAAAAGATCAGTGGGTTCTCCCGTAAAACGTCTTGGGAAAACATCCAGTAGTTCCAAAACATCCACTAATTCTGATGCAAATTTTTTTATCCCACACAATTTTATTGACTTTGGTATAAGGTGAACCAGAATCAGCAGTTATTACAAATCTTATACCTCCAGTGCTTAATTCACATTTGGGTTTGTTCTTTTTAAAATTAGTTTCCATGCTTACGTTTGAGTATGAGTCAACACACACAAATTTCTGTCATCATCATCATTACTGCTATGTGAATCCTGACAAGAAAAATATTCCAATACTTTTATGGCACCACTTCTTTTTTTCCTGCACACTTTTTTGAAGTGACCCATAATACTACTTGCTGCACAATGTTGATTGCGGACAGGACATTTTTTGTCACTAGCATAATGCCCCAGAAACCCGAACCTGTAACATTTGATTGCACTCTTATTATCTAGTTTTGTTTTTTGTGTAGCAAGTTTTTTTCCTGACCTGAAGTCAGAATTGTTCTGCCTCCTGTTGGGTTAAATTTTATGAACAATTTCACTAGGCCTATGATCTTTGTCAATCTTTGTGATGAGCTCTAGTTATTTTCATTCAACACAGCTTTCGCGCATCTACCTGTTAATTTTGCACGTTTGACTATGTCAATAACATTTTACAAAGGTGCCTCCCCTTTAGCCCAGAGATTATCTTGGATGGTGGGATTTAGAGCATGCATAACAATCTGGTCTCAAATGACATTTTGTTTGCCCTGCTATGTAATCTTCAATAGATTCTTCTTTGGCCTGTTTCCTGTAGAAAAATGTATATCTGTCAATACGAACACAAACTGTTGGCACAAAATACTTATCCAAATCCTCAAGTGCACCTTTAATAACATCACCTTGAGAAGTTTTTCTTTTTCTTCTATACAACAGTAAACTTTCCACCCTGCAGGTCCTAAACAATGTAGTAAAATCTTTATTTTTTTTCAAAGTGAACTCTTCCTCATCCTCAAATGTGGAAATGTAGTTCAAAAAATATTCTGCCACTTCTGCCACTTAAGCGATGCGTCCCCTGAAACTGAATTAAAAAGTTGTGGTGGTGATAGATTTAAAGTGTTGGATGTCATTGTCACTCTGCGCTTGTGAAAAACAGATTAAGCTTTGCTTGTAGATGTAGTGGTAGTACAACAGTGTGCACTTCACTATGGTAATGCAAGTAAATTTGTTAAGTATGGCCAAATGAATAAATATACTAACACATATGTAGTGCACAGGTATAGTATATCTTGAAGGTTGCTGTTTGTAATTAAAGTATTGGCGTCAAAGTTATTCAGGTAAAAGCATGTACAATCACTGAATTGACAAGGTTGTACTGGTGAAAGGAATGTCGGTGTGTGCAATGAGTTTGTAAAAATGAAGGCACGCACATCGGCAGTCACTGACATGAAATTATTTGTTCTGGAACTGTGTTAAGTTGTACAAAGTGTGTTGTCACTTAAAAAGTAAACGTGCACCGGTGTAAGTGAAGATAAGGTGATCAGACATACGCACTGCGTTCTGTGTCTTCAGGCTGTAACAGTCGTCCACCTAGTGTTGTGCGCCATCATGTTTAGAGCGTTACAAGATGACGGACCACTAACAATGACGAGCAGGGACGCTCAAGGAATCCAGCGCGTGAATGCCAGCGTTCAAATGGAAACACTCAGAGCAATAGTTAGATCACCATTTGTGCAGTAAGAAAGGTACCTATTTCTGTATGGTGAGATCTTAAAAAACTGTGAAAGGCTTTTCGAAATGTAGATTATGCGATGTTAGCTGACCTATGATGTAGCAGCAAAGTTGTAGTGAAGAAGCTAAATCGGATCAACAGTTTGCAGCAAAGGTTCGGTACTAGGGTTGATCGTCACCACAAATTGTAATGATGAATCGCTCACACTTGGAACTGGATATGAGCTTTATTGTAGTAACAACCCTATTGCAACAGATGGAGGAATGTCCCCTGCTTCCTTGAGCTGCTCTCCTCAGGCTCCGTTTGAGCCTTTCCAAACAACTCTTGCTACCACATTCCAAATTGACATAAGTGACCTATGTGTGCTCTACTCTGTCACTCAGTGTGAGCTCACATCATGACATGGTGTTTAGCTACTTTTAATTCAGGGAAAACCCAGAAAGCTGGTTTAATGCTATTTGTACATCTTTGTAGAGTTGCATGTAAGTTACCGGCCTCAAACAGGAGTCTGAGGCTGTCTCCATCGGGTAAGAAGTGCCTGATTTAAAGTTTGGTGGATGAGAATAGCATTCTAACATTCTGAAGATGAAATGCCTACGCATAGTAATGTATGTCTGGAAGTGTAAGGCCCCCCTTTTCTTTTCTTCTGCGTAATTTCTTCCATGAAAACCTGGGGCCTTTTTGAGCCCAGATAAGAGTTTATTTTCTGTTGAAGTGTGACAAGGTTTTTTTTTATCCATTTGTAGAGGGGTAGAATTGCAAATGAAATTCAGCTTAGGTAAAATTATAATTTTGACCAAATTGACTCCTCCAATAATTGTAAGAGGAAGCTGTGCCCATCCTTGCGTTAGTTTACTACACTGTTACTACTATCTTGATATTAACCGCCACTGTTTGTTCCAAATCCTGCACAATTGATAGCCCTAAATACCTCATTGATTCTGTAATATGCCAGTTATCGCCCTTCAATATTCAATAAAGTAGTTAAGGCTATAGATAAGTTAGAGGTATAAACTAAAAGGACGTCGGCATATAAAGCAACTTTCTTCACCCACCCCTTGCTACTAAAGGGAGGGATTCTGGGATTCTGCCTAACCTTTTTAGCGAAAGGTTCTATGTATAGATCAAACAACAGGTTGAAAGGGGGCAACCCTGTCTAGTACCCCTAGTGATCCTAATGGAGTCAGTTAGGTTCCCATTTACCAGAACCCTAGCCTCCGGCACATGATAAATTAATCAAATCGCCCGGCAGAACTTAGTACCCAAGTTATTTCTTTTCTGGATCATATTTAAGTAATTCCAGTTGACTCTGTCAAAAGCCTTCATTGCACCCAGAGCTATAACAGCCAGGGGTTCTTGGTATGTAGTAGCTAAATCAATAGTGCCAATTAAATTAAAAGTTTTTTCATGCAGGAATCTATTTTGAATAAAGCCCTGTTGGTCCGGGTGTACCAAGTCGCTTATCACCCCGCTCAAACTATTTGCCAATATTTTAGCAAATTACTTATAATCGCTATTTAACAAAGATATTGGCCTGTAGGATTCGCATCTCGCTGTGGATTTCCCTGGCTTTAAAATAAGAGATTTAGGGCCATATGTATGAACACGTTTTCCCATAGACACAGAATGGGTAAAAACCTTTGATACATCTGGCCCATAGTTGCCTCATGCCAGGAAGCAGGCAATGGGACTCGTTAAAAAATTCCTGAAAATAATTGTGCGATTACTGGAACTATGTAAATGCCCAAAGCTTTATAAAATTCAACAGGGATGCAATCTGGTCCCACTGATTTTCCCTTCTTACTTTAAAAACTGCTCCTGTTTGCCCCTGAGTAATAGATCTAGTCAGCTTAGTCTGCTTACCCTGTGTAAGACGAAGGAGTCTGTCCATATCCAACCAATCACTAACTTCATCCTCCTGTACATCCCTCTCCTCTGCATAGAGCTGTGTGAAGAACTTTATAAAAGCCTCTTCTATACAGTCAGGTGATATAAGCCTAACCCTCGACTGATTGTCCACTATCTCCTTTACACTATTCCATGTTTGATCTCTCTTAATCTTCCAAGCTAGTAATCTTCCAACACTTTCCCCATATTCAAATTGGGCTTGCTTGCTTGCCTCCCATCTTTTTGCAATCCTAGCTTGCAGAATAGATTCCAGCTGCTGCCTCAACTGACTTATCCTGTTATTCAAACACTGCTTGTCCCCCCTTCGCATACTGAGTATTACATAACAAAATTTCCTGCTCTATACCATTCAGTTCCTTCCTATAGCACTTACTTCTATGGCTTACAAGACTTATAATCTTCCCCCTCATCACAGCCTTAAAGGTATCCCAAACTACGACTGTAGAAGCAGACTACTGATTAATTCTGAAGAAATCCTCAGCCTCTTTACAAAGGTAACCAATGACTTCCTCCTCCAGTAACAAAGCCTTATCAAAAGCCCATCTCGTCCCACCTGCTTCCTGGGGGCACCTAATCGTTAAGAACACTGCCACATGGTCTGATAAATGAGCAGGTTAATATGTAATATCCGCTACCAGACCACACACTAAGTGGTCTACTAAAAAATAGTCATTCCAAGAAGCATGTCCGAACTTTTTATTGTAAAACAAGAATCCCTGCTTCCCCCTACCCTCTGCCTCCAAAAATCGCAGAACCGAAAATCTTTCATCATCATTTTTAGGTATTGTTGGGACTTTGGAGTACCCATCGATCTACATTTGACTGATCTATCCAGTTTGTTATCTATAACCACATTAAAGTCTCCAGCCATAATGATCGGGTCTGGAAACTCCAAGAGGTTGGAGAAAACCATTCTAAGGGGTTCATGTCATTGCAGTTTGGGCAATAAAATCCTGAAAATGTGAATTTCCTACCACCCAGCTGCAGTCTAGCTATAATCCATCTACCTAATCTATCTGATATCACCTCTGACAATGTTGCATTTACCTGCTGCTTAGCTAGCATCGCAACCCCCTTAGCATTAAAGTTATACTCAGTACTAATGAAATATCATGCCCATTTCTGAGTTTTAAAAAGGGTTATGCTTCCCTCCTTAGTAAATGTTTTTCTTGCAAGATTATTATATGAGCTGGGGAGTCCCTAAGAAATTGCAATTTGTTTCTGGCACTCCCTTTAACCCGCAAGCCATTGATATTCCAGAACATTAATTGTATTAGTCTGGTTCTGTCTCCCTGGCTCCCTTTCCCCTTATCCAGTTACACTTGCGTAGACTGAAGTGTATGAGGTTATTTTTCCTTTTTTCCCCCACATGCTTCCCACTCAGTGCCCTCCTGCTACCCCCTTCTGTGCCCTCATCTGTGCCCAGTATCCATCCCCCTTTCTATTTATGGACCCGCTGGTCCCATTTAGAGCGCCTATGAGTCCCCCGTCTTTCCTTTCACGGTATTCCCCTTCCTTATGCCGCCTAATAATTCATCCGCTGCAGTGGGGTCCTTGATGGTATGCATGTTATTGTACATTACACGGAGGTTCGCTGGAAATTTAAGTTGGGCTACTGCACCTACATTTTTAAACTTCTCCAATCGTTTTCCCAAATCCCATTGTTTATTTAGTGCTGCACTAGAAAGATCTGATTTAATCTCAAATGAGAATTCCTCAACTCTTAGAGATCTCACACTCAGCGCCTTTGCCAGTATCACCAGAATCTTGAGTGACTTCTTATTGTTGAGGTTCTTCCGATATGGATCTCTATGAATCCTCTGAATGTCGTTCACAATCTCAGTCTCACTTTCATCCAGTACAATTACCTTTTTAATAAGAGAAGCTACATAATTTTTAAATCCTCTCCCTCTGCTCATTCTCGCGTATTCAAAATTCTAAAGTTATTCCTTCTGGAACTATTTTCTAACTGTTCTAGTTTCTCCTGCACATCACGCTCGTTCCCTTTTAGCTGTTGAATTTCTACTTATTCCTCCTCAACTCCTCCTTTATAATCTCAACTGATTCCTCAAGGGCTTGAGTTCTAAGTGCCAGGAGGTCAAAAAAGAATTTCCAGAGATTCACAAGCCAGCCTTATCTCTCGTTAATTTGCTTCTGAGACCGCAAAACCTTTTTGAATATTATCTGTGAGTGACAAGAACATGTTTTCCAAAGTACTAGACTCCGGCAGCATGGCTTGACCTCGATTATCCACTTGATCCAAAGGATGTGGGGGTTCCACAGGCTCTAGGGCCCCAAGTGAGTCAAGAGTTTCAAGTGTCCCATTATTGGCTTCTCCAGGACATCCTCATCCCCATTAGCCCTTGCCTTGAGTTATGAGGTAGCTTTCACCAAGGGGTAACCCTACCAATGTGGAGGGTATAAACCCCCCTTCTCAGCCTCCGGGCCTCACAAGGGAGGGGAACCTTTACTCAGCTCCTCCTCCATCTGACTGATAGTAGTGTTAGCTACTACTAATGGCAGAGCCTTAAAGTAAGCCCGTAAGGAGGGGGTAACGTTAGAATTAACAATACTTACTTTTTGCTTAATTTTATTCTTCTATGCAAAATTGCACGCCTCCTCTTCTCTGAGACCTTAAAAGTCTGTCCTGTAGCTTCCCCCCTCTTCCTCACCTCCCTACCCTGAGCATGTGCTGTCTGTAATAGTTGTTTTGCCTCTCCTCTAGTGTCCCCTTTGTCTTTCTCCAGCCAGAAAGAGGCCTCTTACCGTCTGACACTTATCCCCCACTTCTGCAGTCACAATGGGCCCTCCAGTCCCTCCACCTGCCTTTGTGAGTTCCAGGAGCTCCAGGGTGCTGCTAGAAGCCAATTTCTCTGATGAGGCTGCTGCAAGACTTGTGCTAGCTCCAGGGCGCTCCCCCAGAGGGGAACGCGTGATACAGCTCGCTGGCTCCTTCAGAGCTCCACGGCGGTGCGAGCCCAGCTTGCGGCCCTGCCGGGATCATCTATGCTCCAGCCGCGGTCCTCGGTAGGTGAGACACACATGGACCTGCTGTTCTGCAGCAGCGGAACCTGCGAGGGAATCCGCTATCCCCCGTCCCCCGTGGAGCTCAGGTATGCGCTCAGCGAGTGGTTGTCCTGCCGCCCGCCATGTTCTCTGTGGGCTTCATTTCTTGATACCCTTACAATTAACTTTTAATCTGCTGTGGACCATTTTACACCTTCCGGCCACTGTATCTGACCCATGGGGCACCTCTATGGAAGGTTTCTTAAAGAAGACCTTTGGGGGCCTTAATGAACATATAGCAAATATGGAATGTTCTACAAATGCCTTTGCCTTTTAAATTTTTGGTGTTTCAGTACATGCAGGGTAATGTGGTGGGCTCACCGTCCACACCTCTAGTACGGACTGATGTACCTGACTGCAACTCTGACTGTGTTGGTATGGCTATGTATTGGGAAACTGTAGTTCTGACTAACACCAATTTTGATGCCTTTTATTGCTGCCTTTGCAGGTACATCTTAATAATTGTCTTTTACATATTTACATTGTATGCCTTTTAAGATTTTCGATACAATAGAAGAGCTTTTAACATATTTTAATGTTAGATTACAGGTATTTGAAAGGAGAATAATGTCCCATGGCTTTCCTGTAGTTGCTTCAACAAATTGCTGTCTAGCAGATGGAAGCATCCACTATTACTCTACCTTTTTTTACTAATGTGTTATCTAGTTTGAGAAGGACTTCCCAACTTCTCTGCAAGAGTGCATACTCTGGTGCTCCCGATTGTAGTAGGGAATATTGAAGACAAAATAATATATGTATGTGTATATATATATATATATATGTGTTATTGGTGGTCACCAGTAGGTTGTTATAGTTAGCACCAATTTTTCACAGGAAAAGTATTTTTGTTTTGCAAATGGGTGCTGCTTGGCGAATCTTCACAAAAGTTTCAAAATGAATATCACAGTTGGTTCAGCTGCTGTCTTGAACGTTTTGGGGTGATCTGTCAAGCGGGGGCCGAGAAAAAGGGGGGAGTCCCAAAACACGTTTTCCTCATTCATTTTCCCATAGCGTCTTTAACAAGCCTACAGCCTGAACCGCTGAACAGAGTCCCAGGAAAAAAAAAACACAAAAAAAGAAAAAAGAGCAGGTTCGGACTACTCTGAGCCCCTAGCCTTGGCCCAAGTACCCTCTCGGGGCAAAAAAGCATTAAAAAATATATATATATCCCAAAAATTGATGAATGGATCTTCGGATCAGCCCTATTTAATTGCCCCTGGGTGGGCCATGTCTCGAGGGCGTTGTGGGGATTTAAAAAATTGGAGAGGGCAACCGGGTCCGCTCCAAGGGCTTATTAAAGCCCGGGGACCACCACCTGCCCAGGGCCATAACATTTGAAGTATGCTGAGGGCTGTGCTGAGCCCTGGCATTGGGGTGCCAATCCCATGCATCCCCGGGTCTCCACTATGGACCCCGGGTACTGCCAAACCAGCTCTCTGGGGTTTTCTCTGCAGCTACTGCTGCTGCCAACCCACAGACAGGCTACTGCCCTCCTGGGGTCTGGGCAGCCCAGTCCCAGGAAGGCAGAACGAAGAATTTCCTCTGAGAGAGGGTGTTACACCCTCTCCCTTTGGAAATAGGTGTTAATGGCTGGGGAGGAGTAGCCTCCCCCAGCTTCTGGAAATGCTTTGAAGGGCACAGATGGTGCCCTCCTTGCATATGCCAGTCTACACCGGGTCAGGGAACCCCCAGTCCCTGCTCTTGTGCAAAACTGGACAAAGGAAAGCGGAGTGACCACTCCCCTGTTGATCACCACCCCTGGGGTGGTGCCCAGAGCTCCTCCAGTGTGTCCCAGACCTCTGCCATCTTGAATCCAGAGGTGTGAGGGCACAATGGAGGCCTCTGAGTGGCCAGTGCCAGCAGGTGACGTCAGAGACCCCTCCTGGTAGGTGCTTGCGTGACTAGGTGGCCAATCCTCCTCTGAGGGCTATTTAGGGTCTCTCCTGTGGGCTTTTCCTCCGATAACGATGTGCAAGAGTTCACCAGAGTTCCTCTGCATCTCCCTCTTCGACTTCTGCCAAGGATCGACTGCTGACTGTTCCAGGACACCTGCAAAACTGCAACAAAGTAGCAAGAAGACTACCAGAGACATTGTATCGCCTAATCCTGTCGGCTTTCTCGACTGTTTCCTGGTGGTGCATGCTCTGGGGGCTGTCTGCCTTCACCCTGCACTGGAAGCAAAGAAGAAATCTCCCGTGGGTTGACGGAATCTCCCCCCGCTAATGCAGGCACCAAACTTCAGCTTCACCAGTCCTCTGGGTCCCCTCTCATTGTGACGAGCGTGGTCCCTGGAGCACAGGTGGTGGATCCAAGTGACCTCGACAGTCCAGTGGTCCATCTGTCCTAATTTGGCAGAGGTAAGTCCTCGCCTCCCCTCACCAGACAGTAATCCTGTGTACTGCCTGAACTGCAGCTGCTAGGGCTTCTGTGCACTTCCGCAAGGAATCCTTCGTGCACAGCACAGCTCAGGTCCCCAACACTCTGTTGCTGAGTTGATCACCGGCTTCGTGGGACCCTCCTTTGTAGTGTTGAGACGACCGCCGTGCTCAGTTTTCTAGAACCCGTGTTCAAGTACTTCTGCGGGTGCTGCCTTCTTGTGCATGAGCTCTCTGTGTTGCTGATGGCCCCCTCTGTCTCCTCTTGCAAGTGGCGACCTCCTGGTCCTTTCTGGGCCCGGGCAGCACCCTTTTTCTTCAACCGCAACCTTTGTAGCTAGCAAGGCTTGTTTGCGGTCTTTCTTTAAAGAAACAACTCCGCATCCTTCAGCATTCCGTGGGACATCTTCTTTGCAAAGGAGAAGTTCCTGCCACCTTCCGTTGTTGCAGAATCTTCAGCTTCTTCCACCCGAAGGCAGCCATTTTGCACCTTCAGTGCTTTGCAGTCAGTTGTGGTCTTTGCAGAACCTCCTATCACGACTTTTAGTGTGTTTCTGGGGAAGTGGGGTCACTTTACTCCTACTTTTCAGGGTCTTGGGGTGAGGTATCTTGGACACCCTTAGTGTTTTCTTACACTCACAGCGACCCTCTACACACTACACTAGCCTAGGGGTCCCTAAGTGGTTTGCATTCCACTTTCAGAGTATATGGTTTGTGTTGCCCCTAGGCCTACTGCATCCTACTGTATTCTACAGTATTTGCACTACTTTTCTAACTGTTTACTTACCTGATTTTGGTTTGTGTGTACATTTTGTGCATTTTACTTACCTCCTAAGGGAGTGTATCCTCTCAGATATGTTTGGCACATTGTCACTAAAATAAAGTACCTTTATTTTTAGTAACTCTGAGTATTGTGATTCTTATGATATAGTACTATATGATATAAGTGGTATAGTAGGAGCTTTGCATGTCTCCTAGTTCAGCCTAAGCTGCTCTGCTATAGCTATCTCTATCAGCCTAAGCTGCTAGAACACTACTAATCTACTAATAAGGGATAATTGGACCTGGCACAAGGTGTAAGTACCATCAGGTACCCACTATAAGCCAGGCCAGCCTCCTACACATCCTAATTGAAGAAGTTGAAACACCCTTGGGTGGGGCCCAAGCGAAATGTCTGTGCCAACATAAAGCATCTGACAAAGTTGCCCCTATAATTTCCTGGAGAAAGAAGTCTAAATCCCTGGGTCAAACGGTTAGCAATCTAGCTACGCTGCCATGACACCAGTTGGTCCGATGACTGTACTTCTACTACTGCCAATAAAACTACATATAGATGTGACCCTGAGCCACCTACCCCTATGGCTTTATGTTCAAATAGATATTTGATTCTCGTGACTTCTCCATTGAGCACTGCTAAGGAGGAGGGCCCTGTGAGGGAGAAAGTTGTCACTAACTCGAGTATTCAACCTATTGTAGCCATAGAATTGGATCCACTCTTCCCAGATGACACTAACATGGACATTGGCAGTATTGTTTGGAAGACAGTAGCCTCTTTCTAGCATGGTTACCCCCACTTTTGGCCTGTTTGTGAGTGTGTGTCAGTGTGTTTTGCCTGTCTCACTGGGATCCTGCTAGCCAGGTCCCCACTGATCATAGTTTATGGCCTAATGTGTGTGTTGTCAGTCGTGCTAACCAGCTTCTATGCCATGCTCCACCTGGAACACCAACTCCGACGAAGACGACGACGGTGAGGGCAGCTGCCTAGCACACACATGGGAGGAAAAGGAGGTTGACACACACACGCATGACACACACCACACACACAACCAGCTGCAGATAAACAATTATGGTACATGACACTTGGCATAATAATGCAAGGACAACAAGAAGGCAGTAATGCGAATGTATTGAATGGGAAGAGCCACCAAATGAACCAATTGGATAAAAAAAGAGATATGTACAAATGTCCACAAAGGGCCAATGCCCAGTCCAAAGTACATAGGGCCCACATGGCCACAGGGCACAGTCCAAGGCCCAACTTGTCTCCTGACATCATTCACACAGAACTCTGCAGGGGCTTCATTTTGCAAGTAGGCAGGCACCTCAGGGGGGTGGGGGGTGGAGGGCACTTCAGCCGAAGTCGGGAACTTTCCCACTGGTTCTGGAGGGGCTCCATGCCCATTTCTCTGTGCTGGGGAGCGCAAGGTCAGTCTCTCAGGTGGATGACTTGCCCACTGGTTCTGGAGGGGGCTCCATGCCCATTTCTCTGTGCTGGGGAGTGCAAGGTCACAGTCTCTCAGGTGGGTGACTTTCCCACTGGTTCTGGAGGGGTCTCCATGCCAATTTCTCTGTGCTGGGGAGTGGAAGGTCACAGTCTCTCGGGTTAGTGACTTTCCCACTGGTTCTGGAGGGGGTTCCATTCCAATTTCTTTGTGCTGGGGAGTGGAAGGTCACAGTCTCTCAGGTTAGTGACTTGCCCTGTGGTTCTGGAGGGGGCTCCTTTGTAAAGCAGTCCCAGGAGGGTGGCCTACATGCCCTCTGCTGGAGGTGAGGGCTGCACTGTCTCATCTGGAGGTGAGGGCTGCACTGTGTCAGCAGGTGAAGGTGCCTCCTGGGTAGCCTCTGCTGGAGGTGAGGGCTGCACTGTCTCAGCAGGTGAAGGTGCAGCCTCTGCAGGAGGAGTGGGCTGCAATGCCTCATCTGGAAGTGAGGACGCCATGACCTCTGGTGGTGGTGTCGTCACCCTGCCAGCCTCTGCTGCTGGTGAGGGCTGCACTGGCTCTGCTGGAGGTGAGGGCTCTATGAGCACCATTGGTGGTGATGGTGTCACCCTGCCAGCCTCTGCTGGAGTCGAGGGCTTCTTCCCCTTCTTGACAGGAGTTGTGGCCTCCTTCCTCTTCATGGCAGGAGTCGAGGGCTTCTTCCCCTTCATGGCAGGAGTCGAGGGCTTCTTCCCCTTCATGGCAGGAGGTAGGGCCTCCTTCCCCTTCATGGCAGGTGTCGAGGGCTTCTTACCCTTCATGGCAGGACTTGTGGCCTCCTTCCCCTTCATGGCAGGAGTCAAGGGCTTCGTCCCCTTCATGGCAGGAGGTGCGGCCTCCTTCCCCTTCATGGCAGGAGTCGAGGGCTTCTTCCCCTTCATGGCAGTGGGTGTGGGATCCTTACCCTTCCTGGCTGGTGGAGTGGAATCCATCACTGTCTTGCCTCCACGACTAGTAGGTGGCTCCTCTGTTCGCGTGGACTGTTTGGCTGAGGTGCTGGGCTGGGTCGTTGGGACCCTGCTCTTACGGGCAGGATGGGGGGGAGGGAAGAGGTCAAGTTGGGCAAGAAAAAGCGTTTTAGGGACGGTGGGGCGGGAAGAGGGAGGAGGGATGCGAGTTGAGGTTAAGGGAATGGTTGTTGGAGGTGTATGTCTGCTGGACTTGGGTGCACGTGCATGGGAAGTGTGTGTGTGTGAGGTGGATGGCTGTTGGGTGTCTGAGTGCTTGCGTTTGTGCCCTTTAGTGGGGGGGACAGACAGAGTGGGAGAGGACAGAGGGGGCACGTGTATGGATGTTGTGGAGGTGTCTGCTAGTGAGGTGTGTGTGCTGCTTGTTATGGTGATGCTGGTGGTGGATGTCGATGCAGTGCATGCAGGTGTGAGTGTGGACATGACTGTGAGGGAGGTGGAGGAGGGGGAGACTGAAGCGTGGTGCCTGTGTTTGACTGTGCTACTCTTGTGTGATGTCTTGTGTGCATGGGATGGGTTGGGGTTCAGGAGACTGGGATTGGGAAGTGGTAGTTGGAGGGAGGATGGTAGGAACAGCGACAATAGCTGCCATCAGAGGAGGCCAGAGCCTGAATCGATCTCTGGGCTGCCAATCCATTGTGGATCCCCTCCAGAAACGCACTGCATTTGCTGCATCTGGGATGCCAGCCCCTGGACGGCATTCTCAATGGTTGACTGCCCTACAGAGATGGATCTCAGGAGGTCAATAGCCTCCTCACTCAGGGCAGCAGTGCCCACTGGGGCAGGGCCTGAGGTGCCTGGGGTGAAGGAGATGCCCACCATCCTGGGTGAGCAGGCACAGGCAACTCGCTAAGGGGCTACTGGGAGGGCGGTGTTGGTACAGGGGTGGCATCCGTGTGTGCAGCAGGAGTGGTCACAGAGGTGTCCGCCACCACCAGGAAGCTTCCATCGGAGGAGGTATCTGAATCAGTGTTGTCATCTTCTGTCTCCGCCGTAGTCCTCCCAACGCCCTCCGTCCCACTGGTTCCCTCGACATCAGTGGAGGCTGCCTCTGGGGTCCTGTGGGATGCAGCTCCCTCTGTCGCCGGTGCACCTGCTCCTCCGCCAAATTATGCTAATGCACACATGGACAGGATGGCAGAAGTAAAAAGGGGGGTAGAGAAGGGGAGCACTAGGTCAATTACTGCACCAACACCACAGAAGGCATACACAGTATCATCACACACGGATCAGGATTTAGCACTATGCATTGCACTGCCAAACAATTGGCTATATGCCACAGCAAGATGAGGGCCAACCCCCGCCAACCGCACCCCTCCTGGGACCCACTAAGCCCTGTCTGACATGGAATGCAACCTAGCTAGGTTACCTTGTTTTCCCTTTCAACCATCACCCCGGAGCTGGATCATGCTGCAATGTCTGGCCTGGCTTTAAGGGGCACCCACTCATTGACACCCACCACCCGGATCCCATGCCACATACAAATTATTGTTGTAACGGCCACTGTACCCACCCCCTGTGGCTGCTGTGATGTCCTCAAGTGCCCATCCAGCTCTGGGTAGGCCACCGCCAGTATGCGGGCCATCAGGAGGGTCAGGTTCTGACGGGCACCCCTTCCTCGTTGGGAGGCCATCCCTACCTGGGCCTCCGTGGTCTTCCGTGCCCAGTGTCTCAGGTCCTCCCACCGTTTCCGACAGTGGGTGCTCCGCCTGCCATACACCCCCACGGTCCGCACATCCTTGGCGATGGCACGCCATAATCCCTTCTTTTGATACGCACTGACCTGCAGAGGTGATACAAACAGGAAGACACCATTCCACATACAATCTAGCCTGTTACACTTATGGCCCACCAATCCCGATTTCCATCACCATTGACAGACACATCGCCTGGTGCACATCATGTACACCACCACATGACATTCCCACCTCCCCTGTCCCCTGATGACACGATGCTTGCACACACATCTCCATGCATCCTTCCCACATGCATCATGTCCAAGACATACTCACCTGTTGGTCTGGAGGCCCATACAGCAGTCCGTACTGGGGTAGGACCTCATCCACCAATCGTTCCAACTCCTCCACAGTAAAGGCAGGGGACCGTTCCCCGGTCAAACCGGCCATGGTAGGTTCCAGACACAGGTCACAGCAGCACATGCAGTGTAGGTGTTCTCCTGTTGAAGATCAGGAAACAAGTGAGGAATCAGATAGAAAATGGCGGTCACGTCCGCAGCAGTGTGTACACCGTCACCGCCTGTGCAGATCCCCACTAGCCACTGTACTTCATAGAGCCCATATTATCCAATGAGGAATTGCACGGTGGTGCAAGAGCGCCTTCCGCCACAATGCCCATCGTTGGCGGAGTTTCCTCACTTTCACCTGTCCCTACATACAGGACCGGCGGTCGCCATTTCATGGTGGTGGACAACGATCAGATTAACCTTGACTGCGTCACTGCCTAGATTTTCACTTACCTTGCCATTCCCACTGTCCCATCACATAAATGCACTGTGTACACTGAGGTGGTGGATCCGTTGTTCAAATTGTGACAGCCTGCTCACTCTTGTGTCCCTTAGATACCTACCGCTGCGACCCTTTGTGGACTTGGCTGTACTGGAGGACAGGCACATTATTCCGACTTACAGACTGGACAGGACCACAATCACAGAGCTGTGTGCCCAGTTGGAGCCTGACCTGATATCAGCTATCCGTCACCCCACTGGGATCCCGCCTCTTGTGCAAGTGCGGTCAGTGCTCCATTTCCTGGCAACTGGTTCTTTTCAAGTGACAGTGGGCTTGGCAGCTGGAATGTCACAGCCAATGTTTTCAATGGTGCTGGCAAATGTTTTGTCTGCCCTGGTGAAACACATGTGCAGCTACATTGCTTTCCCCCAGGTGTTAGATTTGGCCACTGTGAAGGCAGGATTCTATGCAATGGGTCATAGCCCCAATATTATTGGGACGATTGACGGTACACATATTGCGTTTGTCCCCCCCCCACCAGAATGAACAAGTGTTCAGGAATCATAAGAGTTTCCACTCACTGAATGTGCAAATGGTGTGCCTGGCAGACCAGTGCATCTCTCACGTCACTGCCAAGTATCCTGGGTCGGTGCATGACACCTTTGTCCTGAGGAATTGCAGCATCCCAAATGTGATGGCCCAACTACAGAGTCATAGAGTGTGGCTAATAGGTGAGCTACAGCCCCCACCCACTGTATGCCTTCAGGTGTTATTCCCCATAGGATTGTGTAAGGCTAAATGTTGTCCCTCAATACTTGCAGGTGACTCTGGCTATCCAAACCTATTGTGGCTCCTGACCCCTGTGAGGAATGCCAGGACAGGGGCTGAGGACCATTATAATGAGGCACATGTGCGAACCAGAATAATAATCGAGCGGACCGTTCGGCCTCCTGAAGGCCAGGTTCAGGTGCCTCCATCTGACAGGTAGAACCATGTGCTATTCACCCGGAAAGGTCTGCCAGATAGTAGTGTCATGCTGCATGTTGCACAACCTGGCCCTCAGACGACATATGCCTTTTCTGCAGGAGGAGGGGACTGGGATGACCCTGTGGCAGCAGTGGACCCTGAGGACAGTGAGGATGTGGAGGCAGAGGATGAGGATGAGGACAACAGAACATCAGTTTTTCGTCATTATTCCAATGACACACAGGTGAGACAGTGGAACTGACATTACTCTGACTATTGATTTATCTGTGTGGCTGTAGCATGATGGTATTCACTTCCTTTGCATCTCAACTTACTGTCACCTATGGCTTCTTATTTTCCAGATTTTGGTGATATAACAACAATGTCCTGATGTGATGACTGCAGACAGTTACAGGTCATTATTTGTATGCTATCACAGTGTTCAGATCATTTGCACTAGATGTGACTGTTCCCACAAATGCACATTTTCAAAACATAAAATAGTGTCACTCAAATTGTGTTTAAGGGTGTTTATTGTAGTGCAAATAAGTGACTGAAAGGTGCAATGGAATTGGGTGATGGTGTAAGATAGTATTGTTCCAGTCTGTTTGTAGCACAGGTCCAGTGTCCAAGGGGACATAGGAAGGTGAGCAAAAGCATTTCAAAGTGGACAAGATGACAGGGTGAGACACAAGGTGGACGATCAGGAGAGTCTCATTTCCTGGCGGTTGTCTTGGTCTTGGCAAGTGTCTCTGGCTTCTGTCTGATTCGTAGGGAACGTTTGCGGGGTGGTTCACCTTCTGCACGGGAAGGGGTCCTGGTGGCTTGTGGGTCATGTGGCGGGCCTCCTGTCCACTAGCTGAAGTGGATGTGCTGGGCTGGTCAACAGACTGGTTAGTGGTAGGGGCTCGCTGCTGTACAGTCCATTCCCTCATGATATTGGCCATATCTGCCAGCACCCCTGCTATGGAGATCATGGTAGTGTTTATGGCCTGCAATTCCTCCCTGATTTCCTGATGGTGTTCCTCTGCAGCCGCTTGTTCTCCTGCATGTTGTTCAGGATCTGGCCCATCGTGTCCTGGGATTGTTGACAGGCCCCCAGGACATTAGTGAGTGCCTCCTGGGGAGTCGGTTTCCTGTGCCTGTCCTCCCCCTGGTGCACGGTGGTCCTCCCAGTGTCCCTGTTGCCCTGTGCCCCTGTCCCCTGAACAGTGTGCCCACTGCCACTGACCCCATGTCCCTGATTGTCTTGGGGGCGAGGTGTTAACTGGGGTCCCTCTACCGGTGGGCACACTCTGATTGATGTGTCCTGGGGACAGAGGAGTGGAGACACTGGGTGGGTGCTGTGGTGTTGAATACTGATGAGGGAGGCTCTGTGGTGGACTGTGTGTGGGCTGGGGTGACCAACTGACCAGTGGTCCCTGATGGGCCAGGTTGTTGATCCAGATACTGAAATCCAGAGTTACTGTCATTCCTGGGGGCGTCTTCTGTTTGGGGACTGGATAGTTGTGGCACCTCCTCTCCGCTGAGATTGGCTGGGGCACCTGTGGGGATGTAAGTGATGTCTTATGCTTCCTGCCTGTGACATATTGTACATCCCTATCTTCCCCTCCATCGTTGCTGTTGCCCTGCCACCTTTGAACGTGTATGGTGATGTATTGTGTGATTGTTAGATCAGTGTCCACGCAGGGCTGGGAGGGCTGTCCATGCATTAGTATGGCATGCAGGGCTTGGCATTGGGGTTAGTCATCTGCGTTGGTGCCGTGTGTGGGATGGAGGGAGTGATGGGAGTGAGGGTGAGGGTGTGAGATGCAGGTATGGGGGGTGATAAGTGGTAAATGTTGACTTTCCAGTGTCCAGTCCTCCGGCTACTCCAGTGAGCCCCTCAGAATGCAATAATGCCAAGACTTGCTCCTCCCATGCTGTGAGCTGTGGAGAAGGAGGTGGGGATCCACCGCCATTCCTCTGTATGGGGAGCTGGTGCCTTGCTTTCATGGAATGTACCTTCCCCCGTAGGTTGTTCCACCTCTTCCTGATGTCATCCTTTGTTCTTGGATGCTGTCCCACGGCATTCACCCTATCCACGATTCTCCGCCATAGCTCCATCTTTCTTACAATGGATATCTGCTGTACCTGTGCTCCAAACAGCTGTGGCTCTACCCTTACTATTTCCTCCACCATGACCTGCAACTCCCCGTCTGTGAAACGGGGGTGGCTTGGTGGGGCCATGGGTGTTGTGTGGTATGTGGGTGTTGGGTAGTGTGAATGGGTGTGTTTAGTGGAGTGCTTGAGAGATGTATGGGTGTATCTGTAGTCACAGTGGTCTTGATGTCTGTCTGGTGGCAATGATTTGTATTCATAAAGGGTTGTGGGTAAGGTGGGTGTGGGTTTTACAGTGATGTGAGTGGGTGGGTGTGGTGTGTGCTGTTTGAATTGGACAATGTTGTGTAGGTTAGAATTTAGGTGCCCATTCTGAGCGCGGCGGTGTGTATCACCAGTGGTTCACCGCCATTGAATGTCCACTGTGGTGATTCGTGGATCATGATGTGGTAGGAGTTGTTTTGTTGGCGTAATGGTATGGGTGTTGGTACTGATAGTTTACCACTGACCTTTGGGCTCGTGGATTTGTGTATGTGGCTGTATTCTGCAGTTTGGTGTGTGTGTGTGTGTGTCATAATACGCCGAACAGATATCCTCCAATGTGGCGGTATGTTGGTGCCCGTCAGTGTGGTGGTAAGCGGGATTTACCACCAATGTCATAATGAGGGCCATAATTTCTTTAACCGTGGGGAGAGAGGGGTGGCGAAACATTGCCCTATAGCAACGTGCTGCGGATAGGGCCCTTTTTGACACACACAATTCCCTAATTATTGCAAGCAATTTTAATACACATACAAGCTTTTTGATAGTAATAGTTGCTCTCCCTCTTATGTAGATGAGGTATGGGGTATACTCTCCTTTAAATGCCGCTTCAGTGAAGCAGTGTACAGTTGCATCTTACCAGCTGTTGTCCTTTACTCTGCTGGCCTGAGAGCGTGCAATGGCCCTACGCCGTCTAAACAGCATGGATCCCACACTTTTAACAGGCCTGGCCACTCCGGTAGGATTGACTACATCTTGATCGCCCTTTTACTCTGGAGAATTGTTGCTGACATGAAGGTGCTTACTAGGACTGATAGTGATCATAATGTTCTCCATTGCCTGCTGAATGGTATGCTTAAACATTCAGCAAGCAATCCACTTTCACTTACTACAGATCTAATTCCATCTAATAGGAGTAGGGTAAAATGGGCCAAAGTAGCGGTCCAATGAGACCGAAGGTTTACAATGAATAGGGCTCTGCTCAGTGCCATTTCGGAACTAGATAGCCCCCTCTCCCTGAAAGATAGACACCTCGACTCTTCATCTATACATGAAAATCTGTTTAAAACCTTAGGTGAATGTTTTACATGGCACCATGCATGTAGCCTCAAGGCCACTAAACCTGGTCACACCTGATACAATACAGATTGCAGTAGAGTGAAATCTGAGCTTTGCCAGGCCCTTGAATGTGGCAATATTACCCTTATTAGACCCAGAAGGAAGCAATACAAATTGACCCAGGTAAATGCACATCACAATTGGGACGCACTGATCTGGGAAGCTACACGAGGCTGCAACCTCCATGTATACTAGGAAGTTTTGGCAGTTGGTAGCACATAGGGGACATAGTTCCACAACTCACCTCTCTGACTCTAGCCACCTGGAGTCCTAGCATAAACACTTTGCCGACCTTTATGGTGCCCCCACAACAAAAACAGTGGATGTTAGTGCTCCTCCAAATTTTGCGTCAAAAACCTTTATCCCCACACTAACGATTGAGATAAAAGAGACCGTGGGCGCAGTCAAGGGCATTACGACTGGAAAAGCCATTGGACCTGATGGTGTACCTGGAGATCTTTTATCAGATATAGAGAACAGGTCCCTATATATAAAAAAGATAACCAACACCATTTTGGAGGGGGTTGGCATCCCCTGCAGCTGGAAAGTGGTCAAGATTGTCTGGGTTTATAGAAGGGCACAGGGGATTCCCCTTTGAACTACAGACCAATCATCATCTTTGATGTAATCCAGGTCTTCTGTAGGAAGATTTTGAACAAACTGGACCTCTGGATATAGGAACACAAATTCTTGTCATACCTGCAAGCGATGATAAGGGCCAGATAAGCACTATCGATCAGGTTTTTAGGTTCCTGACTATCTACCGGAAGACAATTGTCCTCAGTAAGTTTTACTTATACTTCCTCATGCACCTTCATCAAGATAACTATGCTCAAGTCCGATGGGGCACTAGGGGCAAGCTAACATATGAGTACACAAATGTGTTCACCAGGGGTGCCACAACATTATTTTTTATGTATCTCAATGATGTGGTTATTGTTTGGAGGACAGCGAAAATGATGCCCCTAGGGTTTTTGCAGATGTCACCTTATTGGTGTCTAAAACTCTGGCTGGGTTACAAACTTTGGTCAATAGATTTGCTGCATTCTGTGCCGATCAAGGGCGGGTGATTAACTACTTGTAAATTACATTTATGACCATCAGCCCTCCTAGAACTTTAGAGGCATCATTAGGCCTGAAGAAAAACCATTAGACAAGGTCACTGAGTTTAACTACCTGAGAATTACAGTGACTTGGAATATGGTTTGGCCTCCCCAGGTTAAAGAAAAAGCACCTTGAATTTATTCCATCAAGCCTTGGCAGATTTTACAAATCCTCCAAAGTTAGGTACATTTCACCAGCCTTAAAAGTATATAGGTCCAATGCAGAGGGCAGTGCACTAAATGGGGTGGAGTTGTAGGGCTTTAGAAGGCTAGCCTAACTGGGTGTAGCAGAAAACAACTTTTTAAGAGCCTTGGTTAGTCAAACCAAAGGTACCCTTTATTACCATTACGACAGGAACATGGTTATCATGCCACTGGTTCATAAAGCCCAGTTGAGACCTTTTTTTTTACTGGCATAGACTTAAGTACACCCCGATCCTTGAAGACTATTACAGTGTCTTCAAAGAAATAGTTGCAA
This sequence comes from Pleurodeles waltl, assembly GCF_031143425.1. NCBI lineage: Eukaryota > Metazoa > Chordata > Amphibia > Caudata > Salamandridae > Pleurodeles > Pleurodeles waltl. The sequence goes on from NC_090446.1 coordinate 149,467,158, forward strand.
AAAGATCAAATGATGGATGGAATGTAGAACTAATCGAACATTCATCACCTGTCACAGATCTGGGTTTAATCCACCAGTTTTTTGTTTGCTCACTAGGCCCTTCCAGTTCAGACTGAGCCAAATGCAAACCAGTCTTGACCCTGCTCCCCATGGGAACAGTCAAGCCCCAACTGCCAGGCCAGGTCCACCCTGAACCCGAAACAAGCATCCTGAGACAGGTTTGGAGTATTACTCCGCATCAGCCAGGCTAGCTTGAATCAGGTGGCATAGCGAGCAAGGGACCATATCTGGGAATACCCTTGCCACCTAGGGTGAACATAGCAACACAATAAGATGATGGACGGAGTGCTGAAACTTTTCAAACACTCACCCTCAGGCACAGATCTGGGTTAAATTATTCTGATCTTTAGACAGCTTGGGTGTAGGCAATACTCCCTAGCACTTAGGCTTCTATGCAAATAGACCCTAGAGTCAGTTGTCCGTGCTGTTGCGAAATACTAACATTGGAGGTGGTGTGTCAGAGCCAAAGCACTGGGGTAAAGGTCTGCTGGTGACTGGCAATTGTGGGGCCCCTCTCTGAACTTTTACTTGTCGGGAAGCTTCCCATGCCACCTCTAGTCCATTCTTTTTTACCTATTATATTTTTACACATTTTATTTTTGTGATATTTATTAGATGCTTTTACAGTTTTTAAAAACGTTTTATCCTATGGATCTCTGCTCGACCTTTTCACGTTATGATTGGTCATTATATGTATTTATTTGTGTCTGTGTATTGTTTTATGTGCTTCTATGGTTTTGTAAACCAAATAAAGTATTTGAATAGAATTGACATGCAATTTTAAGTAAGTGTTTTTTGTTGAAATTCTTTTTATTGATGTTTACTGGTATAATAGCAGAAATCAAACCAAGAAACCTTAGAGATTAGGCCAGTATGCTGTAAGGATGCTTTAGAGAAATGCATAGAGGTGACCACCCTTGCCGTATGCTAATGCATACGTGAGAATAACGTAATGAATTACGAAAAGAACATGCTGAAAAATAGGAGGGAAAGCAGTAATGGGGATCCCCATTTCAGTGGACACGTGTGGGCCTAAAATGCAAGCCATCAAGACAAATGTAAGGGAGCTTGTATACAACATGTCTGTGGATGCTGGAGTGGTTGATAAGTAGTGCTTGGCAGTCGAAGGTTGTGGAGGGTGTTATTCGTCTTGGTGACTTGCCCTCCCCATGGGTGTTGCCGCTTGTACAGGGTATATTGTGCTGTTGGGGCTTGTACGGAGTTACCTTATTTCGTTAAGGCATTGGATGTCCGCTAGGTTTTATGGGAGATATTCTGTACCATGGGCTCAGTTAAAGAATTGTAAAGGTCTTTAGAAGCCAGTGTGTTAAGCAGTAGAATTCCAGGAGAGACCTGTAATATATCAGTGGCTCCCAGGTGTTTGTAAAATTTCTTGTCTGTGTGTGCTAAGGTGCTAGTGATCTCTTCTATGGCTAAGGCCTGCCACAGTTTATTAAATAGGAGGGCCTCAGGGGGGACCACCCTCTTTTTCCAGAACAGTGCAGTAAGCTGCTTGGCCATCCCTGTGATATGCTGGATTAATGTCTTGTCTGATTTAATTAACCCCTTTGTGTTAGATGGCAGTGCACCTAGGAGGACCACAAGGGGACGTGCCGGGATTGGATATACTAGTGTTTCTTTAATGTGGCCTAGTATTTTCTTCCAGTTTGTCTAGGTGAGCATGCAGTCCCACTGCATATGTAAGAAGGTATCTTCTCTAGCACATCTCCAGCAGAGGGTTGAGGTTGACATTTTATGTAGACAAGTTGGTGTAAGGTACCTTTTGAACATGATTTTATAGACTTTCTCTTTGTGAGATACATTGTAGTGTTTTCAGTATGTCCTGCCATAGCCTATCCCATTCTTTGGTCCCTTTTGCTTCCCGAAGGTCTGTGTCCCAGCAGGTTTGGTAGGGGTGTTGGGATCACAGTTTCTGAGGCCTCTTAGAACCTATATGTCCTAGAGGCCAACCTTTTGTGCCATCATATGTACGTACTAAGATCTCAAAGGGCGTTAACTTCCGTATGACTGTTTGGGTATTAGAGGGTGCAGGACCCAGTGTCATAATTTTCAGTATTGAAGTCTGGAGGACTCATGGATATGGAATTTCTGTTTACACTTCTCAAACAGTTTAACAGAGCCTCCTTGGAACAGGTTTTTTAACGTTCCACAATTGCATTCAGTCCAGTCAGAGAAGGGCTTAGGATCCAAGGAGCGGGAGAAGTCTGAGTTATGAGCTATTGGTGTGTTAGAGGAGGAGAAGGTTGTAAGACCCTTTCTGGTGATCAGGTGGTCCCAGATGTCTAGGACCATTTTTGTAGGTGTAGCTCCGTAAGCACTTTTCTGTGATGCAGTTCTTGGAAGCCATGCCAAATCCCATAAGGAGCAGCATTAGACAGCTCGGTCTATATGATCGAGGTGTGGACAGGCAATACCGCCTTTTGTTCCTGGGGAGCATGAAGAGTTTATTTGATGTATGAAGTTGTTGTCCATTACACACACATCCTTGTATCTTGGCCTGTAAGTTAGTAATATGCACGGGGAAATGGGTGTGGGAAGAGCTTGGAAGAGGTACAGAAGTCTGGGTAGGATATTAATTTTGATGATGCTAATCCTACCCAGCCAGGGCAAGTAAAGTGGTTTCCATCTCCTCGGGTCATTCCTAATTTCTCTACGGTAGGGGGTCCGGTGCGGCCAAGACCATTCATCTACATGGGCACTGATCTGGAATCCGAGATAGGAAATTGATGTTGTGGCCCATTGGAGGGGTGCCTGTGCTTTCAGGCTTAGTATATCCCATGGGCTAACCATGAGGTTAATCTCATGATATTTTTCCTTATTTATTTTGAAACCTGACACTTTTCCAAAGTGGTCTAGTGCGGACATCAGTGCTGGTAGGGAGTTTGGCTAGTGGACCAAGGTGATGAGTATATCATCTGCAAATAGATTGATTTTATTTTCCCTCCCTGTGAACGATATGCCAGTGATAGTGGGAGTCTGCCAGATGGTCAGTGTTAGGGGTTCTGCCACCAGGGCAAACTGAGGTGGAGAGAGTGAGCCTCCCTGCCTCATCCATCCGCCCAATCTGATCAGGACGGTGCACTGGCCTTTTACCTGTATGATTGCTTTTGGAGTGGGGTATGCTGCCATGATGTTTTCCTTTGCCTTGAGACTTAGCTGGATGTTTGCAGGGACTGCCTTCACTAGGGACCAACTGACTTGGCTGGGCGCTTTTTCTGCATCTGGGGAGATAAGTAGGGCAGGAATTTTTCTCTTGCAAACTTTCTCCATGAGGTGTGTGTGGTGCCTAATATTACCTGCCTCCCGTCTATTGCATATAAAAACCTACTTGTTCAGGGTACATTTTTGCCCAATCACATTGTTAATCACTAATCAAAGCTATTTGGATAGTGACCATTTAATAGGTGTTGCTAGAGTTCATCTGTCATTCATGTATTGTTATTTATGGAAACATTTTTTATACATAATATTGTTAAAGGGTGACGGTGCCTGCTTTAGTGAGTTAGATTTATTACCAATAATAACCTGCTGTATTTCCACAGATCTTGCTTGAATATGTCTCTGTGTAATAGGACAGAATTGCAAATGTCTGGTATAAAAGGTAAAATTCAGAAAGGGGAGATTCACCAGGTGGGACAAATGCAAATGTTCTTAGATGTGGTATGTTCCCATCAGGAGCTGGGTCCACTGGATATAATTCGGGCAAGGCTTGAGCTTTTCAGACGGTTAATGCAGCCCTGTTCAAAATGGAACAGTTTAGACTCCTATTCTTCAGTACATGGGGACAATTTATCAGTAGTGTACCATTATAGATCTTTATTGGAACGCCCTTTGTCCAAAAAATGCGTCATCAGCTGTTCCTCTGTTTTCTTACATCTTATTGTACTCCTTTGTTCATTTTGCCTTGCCCGGGCCTTGTGTATCATCATTCCTATGTATTTAAGACCACTCAGATTATCAAGTAAATGACATTTCTCTACTCACAATTTGTGTGATGTTTAAGACACCAAGTAGTATTTAGACACAGATCAAGTTATTTTACTTTCTTGGTTAGTAGACAGATATTACAATACCCACAAAGGTGCTGTCCAGAAACCGGAGGGAAAGTTCCATGCTGTTCTATGTAAAACTGGAGGGAAGTTCCATGCTGTTCTATGTGTTTTGTCTAGCGACTGTTTAGGCCTGATATGGACTAGTGAGTCTTTTAGTGATCTGCCCCGTCTAAATGAAAACATTGGTTTCTCGAACTTTAGTGGGCCAGATGTGAGATTCTCCAAATTTTGTTGATGATTTACTCAAGTGATTTGAATGTACAGCACAGGTAGTGACAGAAATAAGTTGATCTGACTTAGGTTTTGAAATGATTAAAGAAGCTGATCGCAAGCGTTATTTAAGGCTCTTTTTTATAGCTTTATTATCTTGACAGGGTACTCCTTCTCTCTACCTTTCTTTGCTAGTAGGCCTGCATGATGTTTATAGTCATTCTTTTCAGGGCAGTTCCTCCTAAGTCTGGGAAACTGGCCAATTAGTAAGTTGTCTCCTAGTGATTTCGGATGAAAACTGTCATACCTCAGGAGGTTGTTCTGTTCAGGACTGTTTGCTTATCCAAGACCTCATATTTCAGGGGTTTTCATGTGCTTCTATATATAGGTCTAAGAACAAAGTCCTTTTTTGGCTTATTGTCATTGTGAATTTAGTATTTCATTCCTAGTGCTTAGCTAGTTTGTGAAGTCTAATGCCTCTGTTTTGCTGCCCCACCAAATAATTAAAACATCATCAATGTAACGTTTCCAAGCGCTGATGTTGTTAGAGAATGGATTTGAAAAGCTTAAGATATGTGGTATTTCAAAAACTTGAGCATATAAACAGACTTTGCTGGGGCAGTTGTACTGCCTGTTAGGGTGCCGGGCACCTATATATAGATAACTCATCCTCAAATCTGAAATAATTTCTAGTCAGGGCCATAGCTGTGCAACCTAATACAAACTCCACTGGAGTGACTGAATCTCATTTCTCCCTTTGAGAAGTACTTCAAGTACTCTCAGTGATTTCTTGGGAAATGCGTGCATACCAAGCCTAAACATCCAAAGTCATGAGTATTTCAGTATCTGGATTCAATTCAACACCCTCAAGAATATCTTTAGTGTCTTTAACGTAAGACAACATTCTTGATACAAGGGGCCCTGAGAAATGGTCTGAGAACTTAAGTAGATGTTCCAAGGCCCATACTATGACTGACATAATTGGCCTCCCTTGAGGGGCATGTTTACCGTTGTGCATTTTTTGGCAGAATGTAAAAACAAGAACATTTGTTTTTGTTCATATAGGAACTCTGCGTTTTGTTTTGTAATCCAATAGGTTTCAGCAGCCACGCTCACCATGAGCTCTTGGCGTAAGAGGGGTACAAAATGGCAATAAAACCCAGCATTGTCCTCTCATCAATACTTTATAGTATTTTTTAATGTATGCCAAGGCCACTGAGTAAAGTATATTCTTGCGGTTTATCCATAGGTATTTTTCATAGGTACAACTGGATCCTGGAAAATGTATCCATATTTGTCATTTCTAAGTACTCACTCAAGAAACCCCCCCCCCCCTTGAGTTCGAGCCCACCTTGGTAGTACTATCTTACCAGGGTGGGGTGAGTTGGACATTGATGAAGCATGTTAAATTACATGAGTGAGTCCACCTCACCCAATTCTTGGAATTGCCTGGAATGGAGGTAGATGAATAAGTATAGGTAGACCACACTCAAATTAATTGGGAACACTAAGAAAAGTTTAAGTACCCTATTGTGCAGTGATCTCATTGATGCATCAGATATACATGGATTTTTCATCATATCGGGGGAACCAGATTATAAAGGGCATTCCTTTCAATATACCTCCAGATATTTTTGTGACATACCTGAATCCCTGCTATAATTCAGTCTCTATTTCTATAAAAAATCCCAGCACTGACTGAATCCACCAAGGTGTTATTTATCTACAGAGTTGTGGAAAATCACCTACAGTGAAGCATGCCACAATGTTGCGGATCAGACAATTTTTCCGAAATCTTTAGGGTTCCTGCAGGTTTCAACCTAACCTTCTAATCATGCCCTTGCCATCTTTTGTGTAATTATTAACATTTCAATGGTGCCTAAAGAGCTTATTGAAAACTGGCTGACCTTAGCCGGGGGTCAGCTGAAGTAGATCCCCAAATATTATAACATGCTTTCCGCCCCACAGAGTATCATAGTTCATTCTGAGACCTTCTCGCATTCTCAGATGAAAAAAAAGCTAGAAATAATATTGAAACCATGCTAGCCTCATCTATGGTCAGAACCTTCGACTTTTTAAGAACCCTTGTTACTTAGTGACAAACATCACCGGATAACTTTAACGTATGGTTTTCCAGTTTGTCATGTTCCCCAGGCAAAATCAGAAGCAGATGCAAAATAATAACTTTTATATTGTGTGCAGGTAGTCCAGTGAGTGCTGCTGACACAAGACAAAAATGGTTACAATCTGTCTTTTTATTGACTTATGCGGTAAGCATTTTGATCAGGAAACGTTTACCAATGCCTGGTTGTCTACTAACGAAGAGATGTGTAGACTTGAATATGATGCACGTACATTCATTGTTAGAAAGCAGAATTACATGATCCACTGATGCAGTTATTGCCTGGTAAATCTGTAGTTGCTCTTCGTTTACTTGAACTATTAAGTTGTCTAAGTAAATAGATTGATTCTTCACTTGATTAATAGCATGTTGCAACCCTCATTCATAGCAATGTCTACCTCATTACTAAAATGGACTGGCCAAGAGGATCTTAACCATCAGGTCCTGTTTTGTGAACTATCCGTCCCAATCTCTGCTGCTTTTGTCTAATTTTGTTGAATCTCATCATTTAACATTTTCAAATAAGTAGGAAACATTGAACATTCTATTTGTCCGTTAACTGCGTTGAAAGCATCCTCATAGGAGTTGTATTGACCTAACAGTTTTTCTTCAAGTTTCCAAGGTTTGAAGAGTTGCAGAAGAATCAACAATTAACTCTTTCCTATCTGCACTTTGACAACTGAGTTTATGGTGGCTGATGAGACTTTGGGCCTGGTTTAGATCTTGCAGAGGGGAATACTCCGTCACAAAGGTAACGGATATTTATTTTGCCATATTACGATCCCATTATATTCTATGGTGATCGTAGTACAGCAGACGGGATATCTGCCACGTTTGTGACAGAGTATCCCCTCTCCCAAGATCTAACTCAAGCCCTTGTTTTTTGTGTCTCACTTAACACTATTAGACCCAGAGATAGAAAACTTGCTACTTTTAATGTTTTCTTCCAAATCGTTTCGCTGTTTGTAGAAATGAACTTCTTCATACAGACAGAGGTATTCTAAATGAACACTTTGATTTGGATAGTAAATATCTAGCCTATTTGTTTTGACTGTGTGTGCTATCAAGATCAGGAGGTTCAAGATACTCAAGCTCATTAAAAGACTTCAACACTCTGTTACAAGCAGATGCAAGACCTAAACTATTCCAAACAATGGATTTGGACTTCCCCATATAAGGTAGCTAAATCAGTCACATGCCTCATAAGAACTTATTTCCCTATGGGAAAGCATTTTCAGTCAGAAGCTATACAACCTTTTTGTTGAAGACTTCTCTGCTAAAATATCTTTCCACACCTCTTTAATTTCTGTCTTTTCAGACTTCGTGATGTAAGATGTAATGTAGCAAGCAACGGCAATGGAATTGTCAGCTACAACCTGAATGTATGTTTCATTCCGCATTGACAAAATCACAGACTTGTAATTGGTAATAACTTTGGATGCCTCACCTCTCTTAATATTGTATGTATTCTTTGGATATTTGCTAGTAACTGTATGGCTGACTGCAGACATAAAGCTGCTTACTCTTACTTTAGAGATAGAAAGCCTAGGCAAACCACAGAAAACAATTGGTGTACTATTTTCATATGGCTGTATATTTGGGACAATAATATTTACCACATCTGTGGGACTGAAATCACAACACTTGCTGCCTAGGGGTTCTGTCCTCAGACTCATTGGGAATCTGACATGTTATATATGACTCCGTAAATGACAGTACTCATTTATCAGTATCCTGTCATAATTTTGGTGTGCCTTTTTGTCAACAGTAACATGGGACTATGGAGCTCCTCTAGCTTGGTATTCTTTCCTCCGAAAGTTGTCAACAACCTCTCCTAGGGGACGATTTCTTTTATAGCAGATAAAGTTAATAATATAGCTTGAGATCTATGGTTAAAATGCCTGCAAACATTTGCTGGATCCATGGAGCACAATTCTCCTGGTGTTAAAGTTGATGGCAGTAATTTTAGGTTTTGCTTCTTTGAGGAAGTTGAACAAATCATCCCAGGCATTCTGCACACAGCTAAGAGTTATGAACCATGTAGGCGAGCCTGAAGTGCACAATATTCATTTGAGCTCACAATGCTGATGGAACCAGTATTCATTTGATCCACCTTGGCATGCCATAAGGTTCGTGAGGTTGCACTCAGTATTTTCACCTTTCCTATAAACTTTCACTACAAAGTCTTTCACACTCATATTTTGAAATTGTGTTCCTGTTTTCAAAATATGTGCAACAGCATATGGGAAAACAGAAACTTCACTTGCAAAGAGAAGATGAAAAAGATAAGGAATGTTTTGTCTGATTTGCGGAGCTTCAGAGTATAGTCTATTTGATCTGTACTCTGAAGCAGGAATTGCCATAATGACCTCATTCTCCTGTTGGAAACTGATGTGGACAGCAACAAGCATCCAAACTCTTTTCCCACACACTGAGTTCACCTTTGACTTAGTTCATTTGATATAATTCTAATGCATCACGTATTGCATCCCTAGAGTTTAAAGGATGAATATTGTAGTGTTCATACACCTCTTCTACTTTTGCAGGATTTACTTTTTCAAGCTGACCTCTAACAGTCGACTTTGAAGGGAGCGTACCCAGTGAAATTGTATGCTGATCTACAGCTACCTCTTTGCACAACCTATGTTTTCTATTTGAGATATTCTATGGCTTTACTTTCTCCATCCAAATAATTTCCTGACATATCTTTTTATTGGCATGCCATTTACTAGAATCACTAGTGGTTCTTCTAATTCTCGATCTATATCAAAGGTTTCGCTATTCTGTTTACAATCTAGCAGAAGGTACACACCTTTTCCTTTAAGACCTTTCACTATAGTACTTGTAGGTAATTTTGCAGGTTTTGTCTGCATTCTCACTATTGCTTGAAAGGGATGTAGTGTTTGGACTGCAATACTCATACACATTCAATTTTTGTAGTTCCGGAGGGATTGGAAAACTTTCTAACTTAATGTGCATGCACTAGCTGGCATTTTGTTATCACCAAGTTTGCTTGTGCAGTATGTACACTCTACTTTATTTATTTAATAAATCAAATACATCTTCTAAAATTAAATACAGGGTAAGTTTAAGCCACTGAATCAGGTTATCTTCTCCACTTTATGAAGATTGCCAGGTCCTGGGTTCAGCAAGCAGCGTTTGGTGGCTTTTCATTGTGCAGCAGGTCCACAGTTCTCATGCCTTGGATCTTCTTGGTGCTGGTCTTCTTTTTTGTCCGTTGAATCTGATTACTTGGTCTAGGGATGCCCACTAAGTACTGAATTTAGTGGGTGTTTTAGGGGTAACCTGGTAATGTCCAATGGGACACCTACCTTTGGGTGGCTACACCCACTACAGTGCCCTCTTCCTGTGGGAAGGGTCACTTCCATATCCCTGATTGCCTATTTCCTTCTATCTAAGATGGAGGGATATTAAATGTTGTGCCCACCTTGCAGGCAACACTTTAGGGGTGGTGCATGTCAGGTGGGGCCGTTCCTCCTACCCTTTGTGTAGTTTCCCACCTTTGCTCCTGACAAAAGTGGGGGTTTTCAAAGGGGTTGACAATCTGCTGCTAGCAGCAGGCCTGAGGGTCGAGTTTCGAAAGCGGTAAGCCCTTTGAAACTTGCCTCCAGGGCAGTGCACATTCGTGAGGGAGGGGGTGTTAGCGCCTCCACCCAGGAAGGGCATTGTTCTACAAACCAGAGAGACAGACCTCTCCCCCAAGGTTTGTAGATTGGGTGCTTGGAGGTGGCAGGCTGGATAGAACCAGTCAGCCACCATGCCAGGGTAGTTAGCTTTTGCAGGGGGCACCTCTAAGGTGACCCCTGGGTACTTTTAGGGATAAATCCAATAATGGTACCAGTTTGGGTTTATCATTCTGAATTGTTGATACTAAACAACCCAGGGTTCAGATAGGCCATTATGTAGCTGGGAAACTCGTGTTGACCAGTGTCCAGCACATGTATTAAAACGGCTGCTCTGTTCACTTTCTATGTCCCAGGTTTAGCAGGGACACAGTGGGGCCATATTGCTCATACAGTATACAGCTATGCCCTCACATATGATATGTTGCACCCTGCCTTAGGGCTTGAAGGCCTGACAGAGGGGTGTCTTACCCATAGTATATGCAGTGTATGGTGTTCAGGGCACACAGGCAGTGTGCCTTGTTAAGTTTGTGTTTTAGGTTTGCACCCAGACACTCAGCCTGCAATGGTAGTGCTTGGGTGCATCTGGATGCATGGCCCTAGAGGGTGGCACAATCAGTGCTGCTGCCTTCAGGGTCCTACCCTTAGTACCCCCTGCCCTGGGTGCCTAAGTACCTTTTAGTAGGGACTTATAGTGGTAGCTGAAGGTGTATCCAATTACCTCTGCAATGTTTTAGGGATAGAACACTGGCACTGGGAACCTGGGTAGCAGGATCCCACTGCACTCAAGTCCAGGTTGCATCCAGAAGCCAGGCAAAAAGTGCGGGGGTACTGCAACAAAGTGCCAGTTTCTCACATGGAGTTCTTGCAAAACTCCACCTACCGCTGCGTGGCATAGGTTTTTCTCATCTGTGGCTTGCCAACACTAAGTTGACAGGTGGAGGGAGAATTTACATCCCCAATCAAGATTTTTGAGCGCTCGATTTCTCAACGTGGGCGGTCGTGGCAGGTCACAAAAGTTTGCTTTCAGAAAGCTGCCGCTCAACTAGAATATTTACTTGAGGGCAGAAAGAAGTAGGGCCCTCTGGCACGCCGCATGGTGCTGTTCGCTCCGATCTTACAGTGCAGAACAAGCTTCCGGCGATAAATAGTGCGAGCAGCGCAATGTGCCCGAATTCCGCCTACTCACAGAACTCAGTGGAATCTCGCAGAGTTTTTATGTAACTCCTCCGAATTCAACAGAGTGAAACTCCATGAGTTCCGCCCATGCCTAATGTAGAAGAAACTTAGCATACTGAGAAGTGGTGCATGAGGTGGCGGACTGGCCTTTTCATGGTGAGCTGTATTCATAGCAAAAGCTTAATGTTGAAGAGGCTCGGCCTACTTATAAGTGGGGAACTGGACTCATCATGCCAAACTTTGTTTGCGTTGAAAGCTATATGTAGAAGAAGCTCAGCCTGTTAACAAGTAGGTTGTGTGATGGTGAACTGGCCTCTACATGCTGAGCTTTGTTCAGGGTGAGAGCTCTAAGTAGAAGAAGCACTGCCTATTAATAGGTGATTTGTGTGCTGGGGGATGCTCTCTTCATTGTGAACTTTGTTCATGGCTTCATCTACATACATATGTGTGCCTGAGCACACATATATATGTATGTAGATGAAGACCTGAACCAACTAGTCCCTCATCACAGAAAACTTGTTATTTGTTGAGCAAGTCTCTTCCACCCCCAGCTTTCATGCTGAACCCTGCTTATCATGTAGAGGTAAGCCCCACACCACAGACATCACATTGCTTGAGCACACTTTTTCTACATACATATTTCACTCTTAACTAAGCTCTTCACATAAAGGTCAATCCCCTACTACAATCTACCCCTAATTTTTAACCAATCCTCTTCCACAAATGTCTTTGTTCCTGAACTGAACTCTTTGGGGAGAGGCCTGTTTCCATCACAGACATCACCTATTGCTTGTCCAAGCTTCTTCATGCAGGTTTTATCCTGAACAGAGCTCTACAAGAGGAGGCCAACCCCCACCTCAGACAACCCCGCTATTTATTTTTAAAAGCTCTTCAGCACACAGCTTTCACACTGGACTGAGCTCTTCACAGCAGACCATTATCCCACTACAAACCACACCCACATCTTAGCCTTAACCAAGCCTCTTCAACACACTGCTTTGGACATGAACAGAGCTCTATGCGGGGGGGGGGGTGACCCCCACCACACACCTCACCTATTAGCTGGCAGAGCCTTCTCCTTTGCAAACCTCAAAATGTGTCCAAATAAACACTTTTCCCACACATTTCAGTGATAGTTCTGGAATCTAAGAGGAACACCCCATTTTTATCCACCCAGCATTCCTCCAAGTCACCTGATAAAAATGGTACCTCACTTGTGTGGGTAGGCCTAGTGCCCCCGAAAGGAAATGCCTCAAAACACTATGTGGACACATCAAAATTATCAAATACAAAACTACCTGTTTTTCCCGGGGGGCCACCTGCGTTTTTGGTCCTGGGCTCACCAACCATATAGAGAAACCTACCAAACCCAAACATTTCTGGAAACTAGACACCCATGAACGTCCAGGGAGGTGTGACTTGCATGGATCCCCCAGTGTTTTCCTACCGAGAATCCGCAACAAACCTCAAATTTAGCTAAATATAAATAAATCAAATTTTCCCACATTTCTGTGTGGGATCACCGCACCGGGACACATTTCCTACCACACAACGTTCCCCTCAGTCTCCTGGTAAAAATTATGCCTTACTTGTGTAGGTGGGCCTGTGACAGGGAAGAGCCAAAAAAATGTCGAAATTGAGGGGGAACCAAAGCGGGTTCAAAAGGGCAGTTTGGAAAAAAAAAATGTAGGCTGACAAGTGGGGCAGAATTTCTATCGGTATAGATGCGACAATGCTGGGTGGTAGGAATTTTGGGGATTCCTGCAGATTCCGAAAGTTTCCATCACAAAAATGTGGGGAAAAATGTGTGATTTCCAGCAAAGTTGGAGGTTTGCAGGGCATTGTGGGTAAGAACATGATGCTGGGTGCATGTGAAGCCCACTGGACTCACCCAGATGTTTAGTTTTCAGATGTGTCTAGGTCTTGTAGATTTTTCTACATGACAGCGTCCCAAAGTCCAAACAGTCCAGCCCTCACCATTCCAAGTGGGACGATTTTGAGAGTTAGACAAGCTCTCATGGCCCAAATGTAAAACCAAAACTCAAAATAATCAAATTTCCTCTTGCTTGCAGTAGGATAAGATGTTTTAGTGTGCATGAGGGAGAGGTGAAAGACTGTTACCCCCTTCAGTTGGGGTGGGGGCATAACCATGCCCATACTGGTTGGTAGCCACCACCCCACTGTTTTTTATCTATTTTTTTAGTTCCCTGGCATCTAGTAGGCTTTTTGCCCCCCCCCCCCCAGGGGAGCGACCCTTGCCTAAGGGGTTGCTCCCCTTGCGTGAAATTGGTGCAAAAAAATCCCTGGTGCCTAGTTGTTTCTGCCCCCAAAGAGGGTTGAAATGTGCTAAAGTAAATTTGCCCCCCAGGGGAACGACCCTTGCCTAAGGGGTCACTCCCCTTGCGTGAAATTGACAAACAAAAAATAAAAATCCCTGGTATCTAGTGTTTTCTGCCCCCCTTGGGGGCAGATTGGCCTAATAAAAATAGGCCGATCTGCCCCCAAGGGGGGCAGAAATGGCCTAAAGATAATTTTGCCCCTAGGGGAGTGATCTAAGGGGTCCCTCCCCACATCTAAAAAAACAAGACAAATAAAACGATCCCTGGTGTCTAGAGGTTTCTGCCCTCCTGGGCCGATTTGCCCCTGTAGGAAAATGGCTCCCTGTTGCAGTTACCCCCCCCCCCCCCCCCCCCACACTTTTTGTCTGATACTGATGCTGACTTGACTGAGAAGTGTGCTGGGACCAGGCCCCAGCACCAGTGTTCTTTCACCTAAAATGTACCATTGTTTCCACAATTGGCACACCCCTGGCACACAGATAAGTCCCTTGTAAAAGGTACCAGTGGTACCAAGGGCCCTGTGACCAGGGAAGGTCTCTAAGGGCTGCAGCATGTGTTGTGCCACCCTTAAGGACCCCTCACCTAACCCATGCACACTGCCATTGCAGATTGTGTGTGTTGGTGGGGAGAAAAAGGCAAAGTCGACATGGCATCCCCCTCAGGGTGCCATGCACACAAAATACTGCCTGTGGCATAGGTAAGTCACCCCTCTAGCAGGCCTTACAGCCCTAAGGCAGGGTGCACTATACCACAGGTGAGGGCATAGCTGCATGAGCAATATGCCACTACAGTGTCTAAGTCCATTCTTAGACATTGTAAGTACAGTGTGGCCATATTAAGTATATGGAGTGGGAGTTTGTCAAAAACGAACTCCACAGCTCCAAATTGGCTACACTGAATACTAGGAAGTTTGGTATCAAACTTCTCAGAATAATAAACCCACACTGATGCCAGTGTTGGATTTATTAACAAATGCACACAGAGGGCATCTTAGAGATGCCCCCTGCATTTTACCCAATCCTTCAGTGCAGGACTGACTGGTCTGTGCCAGCCTGCTGCTGAGAGACGAGTTTCTGACCCCCTGGGGTGAGAGCGTTTGTGCTCTCTAGGGCCAGAAGCAAAGCCTGCATTGGGTGGGGATGCTTAACACCTCCCTCCCTGCAGGAACTGTAACACCTAGCAGTGAGCCTCAAAGGCTCAAGCTTCGTATTACAATGCCCCAGGCCATTGCAGCTAGTGGAGATGCCCGCCCCCTGGACACAGCCTCAACGTTTGGTGGCAAGTCCAAGGGAGATAATGAGAAAAACAAGGAGGAGTCACCCACCAGTCAGGACAGCCTCTAAGGTGTCCTGAGGTGTGGTGACCCCTGCCTTTAGAATTCCTCCAACTTGATTTTGGAGGATTCCCCCAATAGAATTAGGGATGTGCCCCCCCTCCCCTCAGGGAGGAGGCACAAAGAGGGTGTAGCCACCCTCAAGGACTCCCAGACCTAAACACACACCTAAATTCAGTATTTAGGGGCACCCCAGATCCCAGGAAATCAGATTCCTGCAACCTGAAGAAACAAGGGGGATTGCTGACCTACAAGCCTGCAGAGAAGGAGGAAGACGACAACTGCTTTGGCCCCAGCCCTACCGGCCTGTCTCCAACTTTGAAAACCTGCAACCAGCGACGCATCCGACAAGGACCAGCGACCTCTGAAGCTTCAGAGGACTGCCCTGGACTAAAGGACCAAGAAACTTCTGTGAGCAGCAGCTCACTCAAAACCAGCTACTTCTTTGCAACTAAGAAGCAACTTTCAAAGACTGCACGTTTCCTGCCGGAAGCGTGAGACTTCACACTCTGCTCCCGACGCCCCCGGCTAGAGATCCAGAGAACGAACAAACCACAGGGAAGACTGCCCGGCAACTGCGAGCCCGTGAGTAGCCAGAGACAACCAACCTGAACCCCCACAGCAACACCTGCAGAGACAATCCAGAGGCTCCCCCTAACTCCGACTGCCTGTAACAAGGGACCTGACGCCTGGAACCAGCACTGCACCCCCAGCCCCCAGAACCTGAAGGAACCGAACCTCAGCGCAGGAGTGACCCTCAGGCGACCCTCTGCTTAGCCCAGGTGGTGGCTGTCTCAAGAAGACTCCCCTGTGCCTGCCTTCACCGATAGAGTGACCCCCGGGTCCCTCCATTGATTCCTTTCTGAAACCCGACGCCTGCTTTTCACACTGCACCCGGCCGCCCCTGTGCTGCTGAGGGTGTGTTTTGTGTGCCTACTTGTGTCCCCCCCCCCAGTGTTCTACAAAACCCCCCTGGTCTGCCCCCCGAGGACACGGGTACTTACCTGCTGGCAGACTGGAACCGGAGTACCCCTGTTCTCCATAGTCGCCTGTGTGTTTTGGGCACCTCTTTGACCTCTGCACCTGACCGGCCCTGAGCTGCTGGTGTGGTAACTTTGGGGTTGCCTTGAACCCTCAACGGTGGGCTGCCTATGCCCCAGAAATGAGACTTGTAAGTGTTTTACTTACCTCCTAATTTAACCTTTACTTACCTCCCCCAGGAACTGTTGTTTTTTGCACTGTGTCCACTTTGAAAATAGCTTATTGCCATTTTTACAATGACTGTATATGATATTGCTTTTATTCAAAGTTCCTAAAGTATCTAAGTGAAGTACCTTGCATTTAATGTGTTTACTGCAAATCTTGAACCTGTGGTTCTTAAAATAAAGTAAGAAAATATATTTTTCAATATAAAAACCTATTGGCCTGGAGTAAGTCTTTGAGTGTGTGTTCCTAATTTATTGCCTGTGTGTGTACAACAAATGCTTAACACTACCCTCTGATAAGCCTACTGCTCGACCACACTACCACAAAATAGACCATTAGAATTATCTACTTTTGCCACTATCTTACCTCTAAGGGGAACCCTTGGACTCTGTGCACACTATTTCTTACTTTGAAATAGCATATACAGAGCCAACTTCCTACAGCCCCCCTGGGGAGCAGCCCTTGCCCAAGGGGCCGCTCCCCTTAGGAGTAAAAAAAAAAATAAAAACTCGCTGGTTTCTAGTGGGCATTTCTGCTACCCGATCGCTTCACGATCGGGCAGCAGAAATGCTGAGAGAGACATCAACAGAAAGGCCTTTTATTTCCTTTGATGCCTCTCTCACCCCCTCCACGTGATCGGATGAGAAATGCTTTTGCATTTCTCTTCCGATCCACCCTGTGGGGGCAGCCTCTGATGAGGTCAGCGCACGATCGCTCGCTGATGGCATCAGACGCCACAGGTGGGTCTGGTGAGGGCGGATGTCAGTGGGGGTGGAAGGGGAAGTGATTCACCTTCCAGCCTTACCCATGAGTGGGGGAGGGAGGCCCCAGGGGGAGCGCTAGCGCTTACTATGAGGGCCCATACCAGGACGAGGTGGTTATGTCCGTGCTGCTGACGTGGACGAGACCACCTCGTCCTGGGCACCCAACGGATTAATCCATGTAAAACATGAACATTGATTTAAAGTTTGGCGGATAGGGTTACTCCATCACAATGTGACAGATATACCATCTGCCATATTACGATTCCATTGTAGCCTATGGAGATCATAGTACGACGGATGGGATATCCATCTCTTTTGTGACAGAGTAGCCCCTCCACCAAATTCTAACTCAAGCCCAGTGTTTGACCATGGCATTAATGTTTCATTTGCAGCAGGGCCAGATGTATTCAAGTTTCAGGAGACCATCTCGAGTTCCCTGTAAACACAATAGGTATGTATATATGTCGTGTGTCACCTTTGTGCACAACCACCTTTCATTAAAACTCTAATCTCATATGTCAGAATGTTCGCTATAAAAATATCATAGCCACAATATGAAGTGTCGAAATGCGTTGAAGCGAAGTACAGATTTTCTATTCTTGTCTACAAACCCATGGACCTTGAAGATATGTGTTGGCATGTATCTATAAGTGAAGTTAAGTATGGTAGGCTTATATTCAGGATATTCTGGTGATATTTTTGTAGCACATATTTAGGAGTCGATTTCCCTCTAGTACGCCCTACAAACTGAGGTGCTATAACTAAATTCCCACCAAGTTGCAACTGTTGCACGGAATACCATACTTAGTCCTTTTCTAAGCTCTGTAATTTAAATGACAAACATTAGCCACGTTATGGTGGTTATTAAGGCTTAGAATGATGTCAAGGACCTGACATTGGCAGCGGCAAGCATTCAGCTCACTGAGCTATCCTTCGGCCTAGCAGTCTGACATACCACATCCATTATTTCAATACCTATTCCCAGGTACACTGAGTTTGTGCAGGATTCTGACCCCAAAGATATAGATGTTGTTTAGACACTCTGATGAAAAATGACTTTACATGTAAAACTTACTAACTTGCAGAGTATAGCATCTATAAGTCTGGAACGATTATGATAAAGAAGGCATATTAATAAACAGCAGTATCGGGTAGATCCCATGTTTAGATAGGTATATCTTAGTTTTAGCTGGTGGCTCCCTCCTTCGACACTCAAGTTGTAAAATAGCCTAAAAGCATGAAAACATTTGTTACTAGCAGGTCTCCCTAAAATCAGGTTTAGCCCTCTAATATACTTAAAAGGCTGCCACACTGAACTGTTGATGATCTTTATACAAAGTTGTGGGCTAGACTCAAGTAAGAAGTTATCATTCTGACCAAAACGATCACAACTCAGGTCATCGAATGTAGAATGTTAAGAAAATCTGGCTGAACTACACCCCACACACATCTTCCTAATGCAGTGTTTCTTAGCCTTTTGACATCTGTGGACTCCCCATGTTATAATTATTGGAACCCGGGACCCCCACTGAATCATTAATGGAATCCGGGAAACCCCAAATGAGTCATTAATGGAAGCCGGGGACCCGGTCTAAACACTGTTGATGATCTGAATTGCAAAAAATACACAAAAAATACATAAACCACCATTACATCATAAACAAACGATGACACATTTTATTTAATTTGGGAACAAATATAAATTAAAAAAATAAAAACTTTAATTTTAATAGGAAGGTTGGAGCTTTTCAGATTGAAGCCATACATCATCCTTTCTGTATTCTGGTTGATGCACATGCACTGTTCCCTCGAATCAATCTGAAGATACTGATTTCATTTTTAGCCTCCAACTAAAAAAATCTTTGACATTTACAGTATGTTGTAAAATTTTCAATTGAACGGTTAGCCATTTTTTTATATACACTTTATATATCTGTTAATATTATTTAATTTTCTAAGCAGTCACGGTTCCCCTGCAGAGGTTTCACGGCCCACTAAGGCTCACCGGACGAC
The DNA here is from genome assembly GCF_031143425.1 of Pleurodeles waltl. Lineage (NCBI taxonomy): Eukaryota > Metazoa > Chordata > Amphibia > Caudata > Salamandridae > Pleurodeles > Pleurodeles waltl. The sequence continues at coordinate 149,486,101 of NC_090446.1, forward strand.
AGGTTGGGAACAACTGTCCTAATGCATTCAGAAAATGTGCACATCCATGCGCACGGGAAATAATAATTATTGTGCAAATTTAGGAACTTAACCATTTAAAATTGTGGAAACAAAAATATAAATATATTACTTAAGAATCACACAGCAATAGAGTGCTGCTTCACTGAGGAGTGCCACAAATGCTTACTATGTAAAGAGTTCACAAGCAATCAAAATCTGGACGCCGAGTTTGTAGCACATGATCCGGTCTTTATGCTGGATCAATTTCATAGCAGGGGGATGGGACCCTGCGTGAGGCAGGCATTTCCTTTTACCCCCACAGGTCAGATCATGTTCATCAAAAATAGGTCACAGTATCTTCATTAGAAGCAGTTCCAACAGCAGCCACTAAATTATACAGCACCCAACATGGTGCCAATTGCAGCCACTGGCTTGAAATAGTGCTCCGTGTAGCACCTAGGGTAACTGCTGTTTTAAAACAGTACCCAGCGCGGCGCCAAGAGCAGCCCTCCTCCCAATTATAAATCCCCCAGGACCTAGCCAACTCAGGGGGCAAAATAAGAGCAAGCGCGGGAGACCGCGCTTTTATTTTTTTCATATTTTCTGTGGCTGTGAGGGTCCTCAGCAAATCTGTAGCAATCATTTGAAAAAAAAAATGTTGGGGCCCCAGCGGGGTCCAAGTGGCTTAGGGCATCTGGCTATTATGACCTTGCCACCTTCTGCTTTTTTTAAAACTTTTTTTCGATGGGACTCAGCTGAGTGGGAGTCCCAAGATGGCTGCCACCATGTCTTGGCCGAAGAAGTGTCAGCCAGTCAGATCTTATTTTGAGATCTCTGGGATTAGCAGACCCTCTGTGTCCGTAGATATCTCTATTACTCAATAAGTCCAAAACTACTGAAAGGTTTTACACCAAATTACAAAAAGGGTTCTTTATTGACCAAGAGCTAGCCTTCTGCCAAATTTGGTTTAATTCCATCCAGCAGTTTGGGGTGTAGTCGTGTCTAAAATTCCTAAGGGAAATTGCATGCGAAAAACACATTTTGGGATGTCCCCTCAGCCCCTGCCTTGCAAATCACCCCAAAACTTTCAAGACAGCAGCTGCAGTGAGTGGCAAACTAGTTATGAAAATGTAATTTTGTGAAGATTCATCAAACGACGTCAAAGTTATTAGCAAAACAAACACGCCTCATCTATGGAACATAGGTCCTAACTATAACTACCTACTGGCGACCACCAGAAGGATATAGAAAATATATATATATATATATATATCTATATCACCGCGTTGCTACAGCGTTGAAAAACGTTGTGCTTCTTTGGCCACCTAATAAACTTTGTTTGGGAAAATAGAGATGGATTTCTCCTTTGGACCGGAGTGCACGGCAGCCTCTTGGGAATTGTGTATCAAGACGTTACAGGTCCCTCACCCGGGCGCTCACTGACTTCGAAGTTTTCCACACCTGAAGATGAGTGACTTTGTGTGGACATATATACGTGTGTGTGTGTGTGTTGATTCACACATACATATGTATATATAGTCTTGTGCTGGAGAACTAAGATTAAAACTAGGATTAAAAGTAATATTCCTTATTCATAATTTGAGGCACAGGGACTTAACAGTTGGCCCAGAATTGTGTGCTGGACGGCTCCCGACCAGACCCGTACATGACACTGGAAATCCCTCTGGTGCGAGTAAAAGAGAGATTTCCTTTCTGACAAAACAGCCTCAAGAGCTGGGGAATAGCTTGTTTTAGGTTTCAGTGAAATTACAATCAGCGTGCACAGTGCCGGTTTCGGCTCATTTCACTTTCTCTGCTCCGGTGCTCCGGAGGCTATCTCAGCCTCTGAGCACTGAGGCAGACAGGAGACGTATCATTGGAAAGGGAAGAATCTCACTTTACCAATAGTAACCCCTCCCTAGTGGATCCCTGCTAGGGGATTGCTGCAGGAGGGCGATCTTCAAGCAGGGATCCATCCACTGACAGGAGGGAGCGGCCCCTCGGGTAAGGGCTTTTGGTCCCCCCTATTTTTGTGTGCATTTTCAGTCTTTCTACCCCCTGCCCCCCCGGGGAGCAGAAGGGGGCATCAGCCACCGATCTGCCCCACTGAAGGAGGGGGTTGAAAGGCCACCAGGAACAGGGGACATTTTTTTTACAGGTGTGGGGGCTGCCCTAAATAAGCATTGTTAGGGCAGCCCCCACCCCTTCCAAAAATTGGCAGTGTTTCTGCCCCGCCCCCCTGGGGGCAGATGAGGGCAATCGCCTGTGATCAGTTCCCTCTGTGGGGACAGAAAGCCCACATGAGTTTATTTTTATTCATCTTTCACCCCACCTCCCCCAACCTCCGCAAAACTGACCATTCTGGCCAGCCCCTACCCCTCCCCCCAAAAAAGCACAGTCTGCCCCCACAGGGGAGGCACGGGGCGCAGAAAGCCCACTAGGCCACAGGGATTTTTATTTTTATTTTCAATCTAGGGGGTGAGGACTGCCCAGAATGAGCATTGCAGTAGCCTCACCCCTCTCCCAAAAACATCAGCACAGTCTTTCTGACCCCCTGGGGAGCAGATAGGACAATGGTCATCAATCTGCTCCCCCCTTTACCCCTCCCTGGGAACACTGTGTAGTAGGAAATTTATGTGGTGATCACACACAACTAAATTTGAGGTGTAGAGGGTATTCTAGGTAAGAAATATTGATGGATCCATGCAAGCCACACCTCTCTGGACTCCCCCAGGTGTTTTGTTTACAGAAATGTCTGGTTTTGGTGGTTTCCTTAGATGGCCGTTGAGCCCAGGACCAAAAAAGCACGTGCACCCCTTGCAAAAACAAATGCAAAAAGCGGGACCCACGTTTAGGCATACACTTCCCACTTGGGGCGACAAATGCAAAAACAACAGATGATGGACGGAATGCAGAGCAAATCAAATATTCACCCCAGTCATAGATCTGGGTTTAATCCATCACTGTTTTTGCTTGCCATGCCATTTCAGTTTGGACCCAGCCATATGCAAATCAGTCTTGACTCTGGCCCCCATGGGAACAGTCCAACCCGAACTACCAGGCCAGGTCTTCTCTGAACCAGAAACAAGCATCCTGGGACCGGTTTCAGGGTATCACTCTTCATCAGCCAGGCTAGCTTGAATCTGGTGGCATAGCAAGCACAGGACCCACGTCTGGGCATACCCTTCCACTTGGGGCGACAAATGCGAAAACAACAGATGATGGAGGGAATGCAGAGCTAATCAAACATTCACCCCCAGTGATAGATCTAGGTTTAATCCATCAGTTTTTTTGTTTGCCATGCCACCCAAGTTTGGACCCAGCCATATGCAAATCAGTCTTGACCCTGTTCCTCAGTGATAGATCTAGGTTTAATCCATCAGTTTTTTTGTTTGCCATGCCATTTCAGTTTGGACCCAGCCATATGCAAATCAGTCTTGACCCTGTTCCCATGAGGAACAGGGTCAAGACTGATTTGCACATGGCTGGGTCCAAACTGAAATGGCATGGCAAACAAAAAAACTGATGGATTAAACCTAGATCTATCACTGAGGAACAGGGTCAAGACTGATTTGCATATGGCTGGGTCCAAACTTGGGTGGCATGGTGAGCAAAAGAAAGATGGGTTAAACCCAGATCTGTGACTGGGGGTGCATGTTTGCGTTGTTCAGCACTCCGTCCATCATCCTTTTGTGTTGCTCCCCTTTCAAAAACAGGTTGTTTTGTGTTAGATAATTTGATGGGTCCACAATAAGTTTTGCACTCTTCCCTGTTGTGGGCACTTGGCCCACCCACACAAGTGAGGTAGCATCTTTATCGGGAGACTTGGGGAGAAGTTTGGGTGGAAGGAAGTGTGTGACTCCCCTCAATTTCTAGAACGTTCCATCACAGAAATGTGAGGTAAATTAGTTTTTTAGACAACTTTTCAGGTTTACAAGGGATTCTGGGTAACAGAACCTGGTGAGAGCCACACAAGTCACCCCATCCTGGATTCTCCTGGGTGCCTAGTTTTTAAAAAAATGTATAGGTGTGCTAGATTCCCTAGGTACCAGGTGAGCTAGGACCCAAAATGCACAACTAGGCGCACATACAAAAAGGGGCAGTTTTGGGTGGAAAAATGTGATGTCTATGTTGTGTTTTGGGACGTTTCCTGTCGCAGGAACTGGGCCTACCCACACAAGTGAAGTACCTTTTTAACCAGGACACTTAGGGGTACACAGAATAGTAGAAAAAGTGTTACTACCAATTCACGTTCTCTGCATTTGTGCCTTCCAAGTATAAGACAGTGTGTATGAAAGAACTCATTTTGAGAATTGCCCTCTAATTTATGTGCTAGTATGGGAACCCACAATTTCACAGATATGCAAGTAACCACTGCTCCTAAACTCTGTATTTTGCGCCCATTTCAGAAATACATGGGGGGGATCTAGCAGCGAAGGGGTGAAATGTCACTAGTAGACTGTAGCACCCATTGCTCCACACACTATAGTCACAGTGCAGACATGACTGAAGGTCTGCCATTTGTAGCTGGATGTTGCAGTTTTAAACCACAAATTCTAACTGTCAAGATAATACCTTTTGACAGGTCTAAACCTTCCTTTTAAATATTTAAAAGCCACACTTAAGTATGGCAGGTTGCATGGCATTTAAAAGTAGCGCATGTAGGAATTAGATTTTAAACATTTACTTACAGTGAAAAAACACAAAAGCTATTTTTACTGTAGCAGGGTTGGCAGTTCTATAGGAAAACACTGGGTTACGTTGTTACATGTAGTGATGCTTATTTCGATTAGAATACAGATAGAAAAATAATTAAACAACTGTTAGTAATAGTTATTTAAAATCCAGGTCAATATTAAAGATGTATTTTGATAAATATTAAAGCAAAGATACTTTTAGAAAGTTACGTTATCCCGGCCTAAAGCCTCTGGGGGCCCATTTGCATTTGTTCTGTCACCTGTGCCAGCCAGTAATTAGTGATTGAATAGGAGTGAATCGGTGTGAAATGCCTCCTAGGAGCATGCCTTAGGTTGCTCTTATGTGCAGAGTTAACCCTCATAACCTGACCTAATATCCAGGGTGGGGCTGTAAGCCTAGTTTTTGACATTACAGTGTTAAAATCTGCATGAATGTCAAATCCTACTTGATAGGTCTGCTGGAGTTTTACATATAACACTTGGGGCGTACTTCAAAGAGGCTTCCCCTGTCACAGGCATATGTTAGCTGATAGCTGAGCAGGGCCCTTCCTTGGGCCTGCCCCCCCAACCCCTTTAGACCCCCACCACCATCCCCAGCCAGGCACACTTCAATAACAGTTGGCCTCATTTTCATATTACATTATCACACTGCTTAAATTTCAAATCCTGGTTGACTTGTCTGCTAGGGTTTTTACTTATAACACTTGGGGCGCACTTCGAAATGTGTAAACTGGATGACAACCCAATTCTTGCATATCGACTGTCTGGTTGCTGGAAAGCCCTATTTTATTCTACCAGAATGGATTCTGTTTCTGGATTTAAATTGTTTTAATGGTAGATGTGGGAGACACTAGGATTACCATAGCATGCTCCGCACATGCACTACCAGCTCTCAGGGCCCAGTTTCACTGTGGCCGAAGACTTCTGTCATCTTAAAAATGCCAAATGTGGGTATGGTTGAACCCAGGAGCTTTTACCTTATTGGTTAGGGTGTGCCCAGTAGTCATTCCCAACCTGCTGGTTCATGCTAGGAACAAATGGTGGGACCACCTAGTACCCCCTTCAAAACACTCCTGTACCTGATTAAGATCAGAAGAGGCCTTAATCTGCTGTCTTTGCACTGAGAAGATTCCTGGAGGGCTGGACTTGATCTCTCTTATACCCAGGACGAAGAGGTGACCTCCAGGGGTCATAAGACTGACCTCTTGTTAAAGCTGCAGAGAAGGAAACATCTTTGACCAGGACGAACCAGTTGGTTTAACCAACCCGCAATCCATCAAAGTCAGCGTTTAATTGTGCTTAGGTCCCGGTCTTCCATGACCATTGACTATTATTGGCACATCATGCTTCTTGCAGCTATTCCTACTTAAAACATAATCTATACCCTTTTGCCCTGACTGGATTTTTGCCATTTGGGTGTCATTTTTATTATGACATTTTACGCTTTTTTCTCTAATTAGTTTTGAGATTTTTATTGTTTTGCTTACTGATTGTTACTGTTTTCGTACGTGCGTAAACATTTACAAATTGTTTCTAATTTAAGCCTGTCTAGTCTGTGCCAAAGCTGTCATGGGGTTGAGCTCAGGTTTACTTAGTGACTTTGAGTGTTGTGATTATTCCTTGAGGTTACTGGTCACCCAGCCAAAATAATAATCCAATTTCTTACGAGTTCCAACTCTCACCTTTCCACCTCCCAACACACATTTTTCCTTTGCGTCTCCTTTGTAGACAGCCTGTCTTCATGGGTTGTTTCCTTCTTTGCATGTCTCAAGTGTATACATTCCTTTATGAGGCATAGAAATGCATGTCCATTTGGCCAAAAGTCCTAAAAGTTTAACAAGATATTTGACTCATCCTTGCCCTAGTGGACACCCTTGTCAGCTGTGAAATGTATTTCTAGCAGCTTACTTAGTAGTAATATATGCATCACAATTTTATCCTGGTAAACTGCTAAAAATAAATTAACTCTTCCTCATCCTGTAATCACTTACTAAGTTCTTATATAGCCTTCCGACGCCCTGAAACTGCTGGGTTACCTTCTGTGTAGCTTTACTCTTTACCCCTACACCCCTTACACCACTGCGCTAAGGTAGCTTCACTCACAGCTTTCAAAGTCACCTCCTGACATCATACCCATCTACATACCACCTTCTTTGGTAAGTTTTGAATATGAAATACCATGTTTCAAAGCCATTTATAGAATGCATCCTTTTCGCAAAACGTTTCCTGCACTCTCTTGCTACTTTTTGCACAGTCTTCTTATGCTCTGCCTTACTTCACCACAATTATGCTGCTCATTCAACAGTTTGTCCTATTATCAGTCATTTAATACAATTGTTCTCCTTCTTGATAAACATGTGGAGTGCCACTATTCACAGTTCAAGAGAACATACAGGTCATGTGCATAGAAACTAGATCTCATGCATAGTATGTTTGCAGAGTGATACAATGTGCACCTTCAATGCTGCCATAACTAGTGTGCCGAGGAATTTAAGTGATAAATTGTATCCTGTGCTTCTGGATGAAAAGATGAGTTCCCCATTTATGAATGAGATGGTTCTACATGACTCACAGTTCCTGCAGGTGAATAATTGGTTGGGAGTTTGAAAGGGGTTGCCTAAGTGTGAGATGTAAGTGTGTATTTGATATTTCCAATTAGTATCTTCAGAGAGTGAAAGGCTACAGGCAGTCTTCCAGGAGGACAGCTCTCCGGTGCCTTAGCCCTGCATATACAGCCATGGTGGCATGGTGAAGGCAAACTTGTTCAGGAGTTTCCTCACCTGAAAGGACTCACTAGAAGAATGGACAGGACCCTAGCAGACCCAGTGGTTGGCCTCTCCTGCACAAAGCTAGTACAGAGTCACAAGTTTATGTATTCCTTAGTACTCAGTTGTGGAGGACAAAAAGGAGTTAGAGAGAAACAAAACGGATGCCTTCCTGTAGCAGTAAGTGGGTGGATGTGCTGTGGGTCGCAACTTCCACATACTAGGGCTATCAACTAAAGGGTATTGCAGTTGGGTACTGGGTTGGTTCCTACTTCATTGTCTGGGTGGGTGGACCTCACTTCAGACTTGGCCAGTGCTAAGTCACGGCTAGAGGTTTCCCAGGGAGGAAGTCAGTGCATTCCTGCCTTTTTGTGCAGCGCGCAGGAGGACATACCCATACACTGACTCACCTGTTTCAATTTTGCTTTGCTGCTTATTGTTAGCTATCCCCAGGGTAGGTGGAAGACAACATTGGGTTACTGCTAGGCATGGTAGAGGTTGACCCAGTCTCTACGTAAAGAAGATAAGATCAGTAAGGTACCTCAGTGTGCATACCATCTGTTTGTGTTTACAAGAGTGCACCAGCCACAAGGACAGAAAAAGGGAGGTGTGATTTGTACATTTCCCTTCATGAATATCTTATTTTTCTTTTTTCCAACATTTTATCAATTTTTCTCACATTCAAGGTACAAGCCACCATTACAAAACAGTAGGATTAATAGATATTACCATTTGTAACACATTTATACAAACCTAACTGTAAGTGTCTAATTATAACAATTGTGTATTAAGTTGTCCTAGCTATTGATCACGTTTTCCACTGATCCAAAAGGTTTACTGTAGATAACTTTAATCCGATCAGGTCCTGTTGCTAGGAAGAGTGCTTAAAAGCTCCCTCAATATCAGGGAAAACACTTTTTGAAAATAAAATCCTGTTAATGCTACCTGCCAACTAAGAATGTGGAGGCTGATTTCAGATATAGTGCATATATGTTGAGTTCTTCGACTCCCAGTAACTATGGGGAGGCACAATGTTTTATAACAAATGTATGATGTTTCATGATAAGCTTTGGGCATGTATGCAAGTAAAGCATGAACATCAGCATAAAAGGATATCCAGCTATACCAAAGACAAGGCCTTCAGCCCGTTCCTCTACAGGTAAGTTCCATAAACTGTCCTACTGCCCAATATGATGGATGTGAAGATTAAACAAAGCAGGCTACACCAAGAGGAATAGGGATCCTGGTCCTTTCTCGAGTGAAGCAAAGTTATCTTAGGAGTGACTCATGTGGGTTTTAGGGAAGAACTCCAGTATTTTGTAGAGTCCCACTCCCCATTGGAAATGTATCAGAAATAATTCCAGTATGACTTGGAACAGGATTGATGAGGACTTGCATTGGACGAATTGGGCCTAATAGTGGATAGTAGAGTTTAAGGCACTGTGTGTTGCCAGGCTGGAGAGAGCATGCATAGGCTCCAAGCCTGCCTGGGAGCCCTCTGGCTGGGCACTCTCAGCCAATCCTGACGCTGCTCCGAGCAGCATCAGGATTGGCCACAGGGCAGGCTGGAAGCCTGTGCCTGCAGTGACTAGGCAGAGGAGACAGAGGAGCGGAGCATTGCGCGACGTTCAGGTAAGCGCTTTTAAAAAAAAAAAAAATTAGAAATAATAATTTAATGTTTATTCCCAGCTCCCATCCGCCTCGCATCCCCAGCGCGCCGCCTCACCCCTTCCGCGCCCCGCATGCTGCAATTTTTTCTTGAGAGTTCTTAATAACTATATTTGGCAGTCAACAAACACAATTACACAATAATAAACTAAATGTACCCTAGAGTAAAGATAATTAATTGTAAACCATCTGCAGCATTTACTGTTGCCGTAGCTCATACATTAAATTCTGTTTTATCTAAAAAAAAAAAAAAAAAGGGGGGGGGAAGAGAAAAATTCATACCCCACACGCATACCGTGGTACACCTTTTGTCATCTGTAGCTTGTGCAGCTAAAACCAGGATTCTGCTCCCTCACCATCATCTGAGGTGCATGAAACTTCATAGTAATAACGGGTTTCTAGGACATTAGTAATGCGCGGTGGAAGAAAATTTAATTCTTGCTATATAAAACAATTCCATAAGTGAAGATAAGTTTAGCTCCGTACTAATTAGCAGTTCAAGACAAACTTCTCACCAAACTCTGCAAAAATCTGATCACAAATGTTACAACATTCCTGGACCAGATTGACATCCCCATCTGTAGTCAGTGCCAATTTAACCATTGAGTAGTCCAGTTGTGGATATAATCAACTTTCTACTTCACCGTTTGACCAATGCGACACCTTTGTGGAATCTACTCCAGAAGGATTCATCTCTTTGCATACTTAGACCACGCCTCTTGTGTCCTGCATTTATCAGAGCTCTCACCCTCTTCCATATATGTACCCAGAATACGTTCAATGCAGCTAGTTGAAAATAGTTTGAATGACGCCCATAGAACTGTACGATAATAGGCAATGCTTCAGGCATCTTGGTAACTCTTTAATAGAAAATGTAAATATAATTTATCGGAATTCCAAATAAAGTAAACTAGACCCATGCAGAATTTGCTTACTTGTTGGACCCCCCCCCCCCCAATCCATTTGCCTCTCTTAAAATCTTGAATAACCACATTTCCCCAGGCAGAAAGCATCTGATTCAAATAATTTGCTTTTTACAACTAAACACTCCTCGTGAGTTGAAATGCTATGTTTTATCGAAAGACACTTTTTTCTCCCCTACAACCTATTTTCTTAGTTGCATTGTTAACCTAGATCTTGGTGTTGAAAATCATAAATTTTGCTATGATTTATGCCATCATAGAGGTGGCCGTACAGGGCTGATAATCGGAGATTGAGCTAGCCCTCCAAAGGGTATATGTGGGCATAAATAATAACAGATAGAGGGAACTGCCTCCAAGTTAAACAATTTGAGCAAATGTTAGTGTTTTACTACAGGCATGTACATATGGTAGTACAGCAAATAATTTTGCAGGAAAAGTATGTCCAGGGACTGTCAGACATAAGAATAGTAGTTTAGTATGTGCTCTACAACACTTCACTCTGACACTCTACTCCACAACTGTACAATACAACACTCAACTCTGGCACTCTACGCTACTCTATGACATTCTACGATACTCCACTCTGCTCTTCCCTATGCCACTATCGTTTAGCCATGCTGAATAGCAACCACGCCAGAGTACAACATGGCAAAAACATGTTGCCACAGGCAATAGCTCTTGTATAGGTGAGACACTTATTGGCTTTGCAAATGGTCATAAAGTCTGAGTAAATATTTCACCTCATTAGTACCAGCTAAACATCCAAGTGCAGAAAAAAGCAACTAAAATAGGACTAGTTAATCTTTGCAAAAGCGTTCTACCGCACGCAACCATGTCACAACAATTTTAGTAATTTTTGTTCTCTTTGAGCTTTTTTTTCGTTAAAATCCAATCGTCGTTTGTGAACTTTGAAAGTGGCGGGGCATAAACCGATACCCCAGTCTTGCACTATGCAGGTGAGCCCATAACCTATGTTTTGGGGTAGTGGATGGAGAGAGAAGTGGTTCCCCCCCACAAATTCTTTTGTAACAGAGAAAATGGTGCTTTTATCCGCACAATTTCCATCTGGTTCTTACCTTTTTGGAAGTGGTTTGACAACACATTAATGGGGAGATAAGAGCCAGTTGTCTGGCTTTGCTCTGAATGACCAAGCTCGAGGCAGGCCATCAATATGTTTGGAATGTGAATCGTGCAACACGATCCAGGTAAACATTAAAGGTCCTTCAAAATTATAAAAAGGGTATTTCTTAACATGCAGAAAAGCTTTACTGTGGTATACTAGATTATATTATTGCATTGAGAGGTAGTTATTAAAAATAATAGGTTTTAAACAAGACCCTAAAAACATTTATGCCCTCTCCTACCCTTGCAACAATGCCATAGTGTTGCAGGAGGAGCCCTAGTACAAAATGAACTCCAGGAACAGCAATAATTTAACTATTTCTCTGAGTTCTCTTTCATGTAGGTGAAAAGGCACCAGACATTCCTGTTCTTTGACTATGAACATGTAAAACCTGCACTTGTAAGCTCAGGTTTGGCCAGTGTACACCAGCCCAATTAAAAAAAAGAATAATTTCACAAATGCCATTAATTTGAACTCGTGGAAAGGGAACCAGTGGAACGGAGAGCACAGAATGATACAACATAATAGGCAGCAATCCACTATATCTTGCTAGGGCAGGGCCTCGGGTTTAAATTAGCAGATTTAAACAAAGTGGCAAAACGTTAGCGGTGAGAGTAACATTTTATTTTCTGTACCTGACATTCCGGTCTCGGGGCTGCAGACTGCCAGCTGCAGATGGGTCATGCCCGTCCATGATTTACTCCCAGTCTGCACAGTTCACCTCACTGATAATAAGTTGTTTGATCAATTCTGTCTCCAAACATGACATGCTGCATGCATCACAGGCAGTACTCGGCTGCACGTGCACTTCCACTTTCTGTAAAAACCTAACATGCACTTCCTGCCTCCTCCTGACAGAAGCACACCAATCAGGGAGCAGATGCCTGGTGTTAGAAATGGGGTCTCTGGTTGACAGTCAGGTTACCCCCTGTTCAAGCAAGGTCCTTCACTCTAGTCAGGGTAAAAGTGAATCACCCTCAGCTAACCCCTGCTTACCCCCTTGGTAGCTTGCAGTAGGCTTAACTTCAGAGTGCTAGGTGTAAAGTATTTGTACCAACACACACAGTAACTTAATGAAAACACTGCAAAATGACACAACATAGGTTTAGAAAAATAGGAAATATTTATCTAAACAAAACAAGACCATAACGACAAAAATCCACAATACACAAGTTATCAATAAAAAAGCTAAATGAGTCTTTATGTAGTTTAAAACACACACTAACACTGTTAACGTGAAAATGTACCTTGGGTGCATCAAAAATAACCCCGCACGGGCGACTGTGCGTCAAAAAGGGCTTGCGATGCATCGATTCCACTCACAAGCGGGACCTTGCATCGTCTCTCCTTTCGCCGTGTGGGGCGCACCTTTCTTCTCTCCGCAGGAGAGCGATGCATCGATCCGGTCAGCACTCTTGGGTCCGGGCAGGCCTTGCGTTGTTTTCACACACCCATCGGTACTTGCGTCGGAAATCCTGCTGCACGATGATTCAAAAACTACGCAGTGCAGGTTTCGATCTGTGAGTCTCCTTCACTAATGCTGCGCGTTGTTTCTCCAGCTCTGTGCATCGATTCTTCGGTCACATTTCCGGCGAGCGGCGATTTTCAGCAGCAGAGCCGGCTGCGTCATTTCTTCAGCCGCACATCGGAGTTGCATCGATCTTTTCCCCGCACATCGCTCTGTGCGTGGATTTTTCACTCTTGGGCTGCCAGCTTCTCCTTTCAGGGTCCCAGGAACTGGATGGGCACCACAGGGCAGAGTAGGAGTCTCTCCAGAGACTCCAGGTGCTGGCAGAAAGAAGCCTTTGCTGTCCCTGAGACTTCAAACAACAGGAGGCAAGCTCTAAATCAAGCCCTTGAAGATTTCTTCTCAAGATGGAAGGCACACAAATTCCAGTCTCTGCCCTTTTACCCTTGCAGAAGCAGCAACTGCAGGATAGCTCCACAAAGCACAGTCACAGGCAGGGCAGCTCTTCTTCCTCAACTCTTCAGCTCTTCTCTAGGCAGAGGTTCCTATTGTTTCCAGAAGTGTTCTAAAGTCTGTGGTTTTGGGTACCCTTCTTATACCAAATTTCTCCTTTGAAGTAGGCCTACTTCAAAGTAAAGTCTCTTTTGAGTGTGAAATCCTGCCTTGCCCAGGCCAGGCCCCAGACACTCACCAGGAGGTTAGTGTCTGCATTGTGTGAGGGCAGGCACAGCTCTTTCAGGTGTGAGTGACCACTCCTCCCTCCCTCCTAGCACAGATGGCTCATCAGGATATACAGGCTACACCCCAGCTCCCTTTGTATCACTGTCTAGTGTGAGGTGCAACCAGTCCAACTGTTAAACTGACCCAGACAGGGAATCCACAAACAGGAAGAGTCACAGAAATGGTTTAAGCAAGAAAATGCTCACTTTCTAAAAGTGGCATTTTCAAACACACAATCTTAAAATCAACTTTACTAAAAGATGTATTTTTAAATTGTGAGCTCAGAGACACCAAACTCCACATGTCCATCCGCTCCCAAAGGGAATCTACACTTTAATCATATTTAAAGGTAGCCCCCATGTTAACCTATGAGAGGGACAGGCCTTGCAACAGTGAAAAATTAATTTAGCAATATTTCACTGTCAGGACATATAAAACACATTACTATATGTCGTACCTTAACCATACACTGCACCCTGCCCTTGGGGCTACCTAAGGCCTACCTTAGGGGTGCCGTACATGTAAGAAAAGGGAAGGTTTAGGCCTGGCAAGTAGGTATGCTTGCCAAGTCGAATTTACAGTTAAAACTGCACTCTCAGACACTGCAATGGCAGGTCTGAGACATGATTACAGAGCTGCTTATGTGGGTGGCACAACCAGTGCTGCAGGCCCACTAGTAGCATTTGACTTACAGGCCCTGGGCACCTCTAGTGCACTGTACTAGGGACTTACTAATAAATCAAATATGCCAATCACGGATAAGCCAATTACATACACATTTAGTAAAGGAGCACTTGCACTTTAGCACTGGTTAGCAGTGGTAAAGTGCCCAGAGTAACAAAAACAGCTAAATCGGAGTCCAGCACACATCAACAACCCAGGAAACAGGCAAAAAATTAAGGGTGACCACGCCAAGGATGAAAAGTCTAACAGCTGGGATAAGTGACATGAAGGGCTTCTTTCTACAATGCCCAGTGCTGCATCAATCAGATGTACCTTGCTGTACTCAACTACAACACTCGCTAAAGTGAAGATAAAGGCTTGCAGCAATGGTAAGCCCACCGTCACTGCCTCAATTCAGTCAGATGCCGAGGACTCGGGAAGAGCGAGATTGCCTGACCTTCACTACATGCGGATGTAAGAAAGCCTTGCTTTTCTCATTAGATAGTTTATTTGCACTCTTTGTCTGAGTTAATCTTTAAAGTTGTAAAGGAGGCTGCAAAGCAGGCGAAGGTGGGCGGAGCCCCACAGCCCTAATTAAGAAACCGCCACTGTTGAAATCTGCAGGATCTGCATCAGATGATGGATTTTGTGGCAGATCCAGCAAATCCATAATTATGTGAAAAAACCTGCAGCTGCAGAATCGCATAATTACAGGGGCCCTGGGTATTGAGCACCTGAACTTAATTGAATTTCAAAGCAAGAGTACGTGCATATTGGAGCCAGGGCTTTGAGTGAGCCGGTCTCAGACCTGGTAGTAATTAAAGACAGACATTGGGACGGGTTTTTACTGAGCCCTGATTTATTCTCCTTAAGCTTGCTGTTAAAAACACTGATTGATTTCTGAACAATGCATGTAAAAAACGTTAAGGTAATCCATGTCAGTGATTTAGTTCCAGTTTATATTTCATGTTGCATTTAATGTTGGATTCCCTTAGATTGTTAGCTATTCCAGGATGCTGGTTTTTTTGTGTGCATTTTTTCCCTGTATAGCATATTACTCTTGAATATTGCTTGATCATAAACAGCTAATGATCATTGTCAAAGCCAATAGGCCTGGCAGATTTTAGGTGTATACAAGTGTGTTGTGTTAAACATCTGGATGGGATAACAGAAAGCTCATGGAGGCATTGAAATACCATTTGGGGGAAGCAGTGTGGGAATCATAGAAATTTAGTAAGTGTTTAATCATTGACCTAATTTTCTTAGGCCTCACCCCTTTTAGAGACCTGTCACTTTTTTGCACCTCACTTGAAGCCCTGATGGGTGCAACATGTTTAACGGGAGAGTACTGTCTCTTCTCTATAGGAAACTGATACTCTGGGGTAGTGAGTTCCTGCACTTCTGTACACCCATGGAAAGCACTGTATATGGCCGGGCACGACCCTACTTGTAGGTGTTTAGCATGGGGCTGTGTGATCCGCCGCACACGGATAAAGACAGCAACAGCACCACTGTTTCACATCAACATGTTGAAAACATGGTGCCCAAGTCACATTGGAGAGGCATGCTACAAGCCTTCGAGACTTTCTAGTTTACAGTTAGTGGGCTACAGCTCCCTTAGAGGCTTACCATTTGTTAGCTTTAGTGTGGCTCACATTTACTTCTTTTCTATTGAGCACAACATGCATGCATCGCATGTTCCCTTGTGTTTCACCCTTCCCTCGAGCATAGAGTATATACTTGTGTCCTTCCTCTGCTCCTGTTTGCGGAGATACTTTTTGCTTTTTGTTTTCAAGCACGAGTGCTCGTGTTTTCAGGCACTCCCATATCCCATTCATGGGGCTTCATTTACCTCCCAACTCCCACCCCTGACCATCCATTGCTTCTCTCCCCTCAGACGGTCCCTCTTTCATCTTAACCCCCACCCGCCCCATCTCCCCCCATCATTTCTTGCTTCCCTGAAGTATGTACGATATAGGACAAAGCTGGACTCTGCCATTCGTTTACTTTTTCAGTAAGGTTAAACAAAGTCCCACTCCAGGGAATGATCTTCTGGTGTTTGGTAATACTGACAAACTGTACATCAAAACATGGAACAACTTGTTTTTTAAGTGCTAGTGTTTCTGGTAGGTGACTTAATTGGTGAATGGAAAGTTTTCTTTTGCCGTCCGATCCAGTCTGTTTCGTTTGTTTGTCTTGTTGCAGCATCCGTGGCCGGCTTTAGTGATGCTACTCTAAGTATGGTGACTGAGCTGCAAGCTTCCTTTTCGCAGCCAGTGTGCTCTCCTTCACCGGGGTGGACTGAGGCAGCTTTGCAGATCTCTGCCTCTTGAGGCAGGAACTTGAGCACTTTTTTAATTTTTATTTTTTTAAAGAGTGGAACCTGGAAGTATTGTGTTTTTTGCAGTGCAGAGTACCCAGTGGAGTGTTGGTTAGGGAACGAGGTAGGGGAGGCTTGAGAGCTTCTGAGTAAAATGTTTGAAATAAGCCAGATTATTCCTCCAAGCTCAGATTGGGTGGTCTTCGTGTCTGCTGAACCAAGACGGATGTATGGAATAGCAGATCATAAATTAATAACTGAGGAATATTTTATGTGCATTATAGTACACTGTTCGTTACTCCGAGTGTTTGTGTAGCATCCTTATCTTATGGTATTTTCATGTGTTGTCGTCGCCTTGTCTTGTGTTGTGTAAAAAAAAAAAAAAACATCTCAGCCTTCATTTTGTAATCTTTTGATAAAGCTGTGAAAACCCCAGGGATTGCTTTTTTTCACTGCCTACATTTCCTTGCACATGTACCTCACTGGCTCAGCTTCCTGTACTTTTACATTGCCGCCTTTTAAATGTGGTGGTCTGGTTTGAGCAGTGTCTCTGGCCTGGGGTTTCCCAGTTATGGAATGCCCATTGTCCTATTTGAATATCATAATATAAGGTGCCAGCACAATTGTTTTCGAGTTCTTGCCCCTAAAAAATGTAACTTGTCTGCAAGCACCAGATGCTTTTTCGCACCCAATTTTATTTTCCTTGTCTATAAAATACCGCCCAAGATGAAACAAGGAAGAGCAACTCTTTTCCACTCCAATGGGCTGTAGGAAGTCAGAGTGGTGCGTACCTGTCCGAGCGTACATTTGCTCGCTGGAAACATCTGAATGCCACTACACTCTTCTGTTCTCTTTATGCCAAGATGGATCCCGCCGGAGGGCCCTAGGGGGAACGGGTGCACAGTGCTTCACTTCACATGAGACCGTGTTTAGGCAATTTACATAACCCCCCACTTGCACCACTCCAGACCTTGAATAGTTTTTTTAATACTCCTGTTGGGGATGGGGGCCTGGATGGAGTCAGGCCCCCTTTCGGTGAGGCTGCCCGCAAGCCCCGAAACCAGTTTCTGGAATGCCTTTAGTTTGTCCATACACTTTTGTATTCCTGCCTTACCTACGAATAGGAAATCATTCAGGTAGTGGAGTTTGCCCCCTGATGGGTGCAGTTGGTTTATTGCCAATCCTAAGAAAGTGCTGAACTTTTCTAAATAAGCGCAGGACATTGAACAGCCCATTGGCATTGCTTTCTCCACATAAATACGGCCATTGTGTGAAAACCCAGTAGGTGAAAACTGTCTGGGTGCAAAGGTAGGAGTCTGAAAGCAGACTCTCTGTCGGCCTCTGCCATTCTAACCATGTCAGTAGCCTCTTCAATCGTGGTGTAGCCCACTGAGCAAGCCTCAGGGCTAATCCCATCATTGACTGATGTTCCCTTTGGGAAAGAGAAATGGTATATGAGTCTAAACTGTCCTACCTCCTTTTTGGATACTACTCCCAAAGGTGCAATTACCAAGCCTTTGGGAAATGGTGGGCAAAGGGGGTCCTCTCTGCAGCCCATCCTTCTTTCTCTTTCAATTTTTGCATCAATTACATTTGGGTGCTCCCCATTTATGGGGGACCTAGCTAGCCAAAAAAGTTTCCATAGTCAAAGGTCATCCTCAGGCTCCTACCTCTATGAGTGCTTCTTTTTTCTCTCTCTTTTCAGAACTGTGCTTACTGCACCTGAATCCTGAGGCCAGGTGACTGCCCCCACAGGCTGAGCAAACATGACGGAATTTGCATGCTGCCCCCCATGAACAGTCGTCGGTATTGTATTTCTAGCAGAGCGCTGGCAGGCCTTTGTCAATGGGTTGTTTCTAGCCTGAAAAGGCTTTTGCCTATGTGCTTGCATCTACTTGTCATGCTTGCCCCTAGCTTGGGAGGAATGAAAGGGTTGTTTGACCTTCCCTTGGCTATCTCATTTTGTGTATGTAACCCGACACGCCCTCCTCGTTCCATTCTATCTTGGTGTGTGCCTGCCTATTAAGCCTGAAGCCTTTATTATATTCCAACCACACGTCATTTGGTAACTGCCTGTGGGGGCGGTACCTACACTAGAAGGTGCAGGCTTTCTGGAAACCTTCCAAATGATGACTGAACGAATGTGCGTCATGATGCACCTGGCCAGAGCAGTCCCAGGCTCCCAGATCTCCCGCTGAGGACGCAGGTGGAAAAATATGCGGTATTGAGGTGTTGGTGTGTGTGTGTGTATATATATATATATATATATATATATCTATATATATCCTCCAACACTCCCTTGAAATATCAGGAGAACCAGGACACCTCCAAAATGAAAATATTTCATAAATTAATTTATTCCACCTTAAAAAACCAAACAAAACAAAACATATGTTTGTGATCAATTTGTTTTTTTAAGGTGAGCACTTTAGAAGAAATCTGTCCATGAGTAAGGCGGTTGCCGAAACGCATTGGATGTTTATGCTGGAATAAATTAATTTAAGAAATATTTTCATTTTGGAGGTGTCCTGCTTCTCCTGATATTTCAAGGGAGTGTTGGAGGATATATTAGGGCCTCTCAGAGCCCATCCAGGACCGTTGTATGGAGCTCCTGTATTCCGGGACTTGTGTATGAATTATATATATAGATATATACATATATATATATATATACACACATATACTTCGCCTGGTTAATACCGCACAGCCCTATCGAAAGCAGAGATGTGTCGCTTTGACCAGTGGTCCTCTGCCCTCACCCAGCGTTGAGTTGTATGAGGGGGGAGCAGAGTTGCATTGCCCCAACCAGGCAATCCTCTGCCCTCCCATCCTTCAATAGACAAGTGTGTTGGGCTGAATCCCAAGTTCAGGCCCTAGCGAGGGCAGAGTTGCGTCGCCCTGACCGGGCAGTCCTTAGCCCTCTCTCCCATTGAAGAGGCACGTCAGTTGCAGAATGGGGGGTGGGGTGGAGGCAGAGTTGGGATGCCCCGACCGGGCGGTCCTCTGCCCTCCCGCCCTTCAACGACGAAAGTGTTGGGCTGAATAACCCTTCTGGCCCTAACAAGGGCAGAGTCACGTCACCCAGGCCGGGCAGTCCTCTGTCCTCTCGCCCCTGGCGTAAGGAGCTGCTTGAGTAACAAGGGTGGGGTGGGGGGGCCTGAAGGGGAGGGAAGCAGAGTTGTGTCGCCCTGACCGGGCGGTCCTCTGTCCTCCCACCCTTCGATCTGAAAATGTGGTGGGACGGAATACCTGGCTGCCGCCCTAGCAAGGGCAGAGTCGAGGCCCCGACCGGGCGGCCCTCTACCCCCACGCCCTTACATGGATGTGCGCATGCAGCCCAAAAGAACCTATGACTACTATGATTTATGACCTGTTTCACATACATGATATGATCAGTTAATGACAGATGGTTTATGATCCTGTCACAATGATTGATGGTGCCACGCTGATGTACGACCTTACCTGATGATTTATGATCCGTTGTGTCATAGTGATTTATGACGCCGTTGATTGATTTATGACTTGTCAAGATGATGATTTAAGAATCAGTATTTGAATTGCGATGGTGCATGTAAGAATAAAATGCGGCTATGTTTTTCTACAAGATAACAGGACTCAAGCGTATAATTTCTTTAAACATGTTTAAAAAAAAAAAAAGCTATTCGAGGTCTGGGGTGATCCAAGTGCAGGAGTTATAGCAAAGGCCTCCCCCGAAGGTGACCTTGCAAGCCGGCTCCTAAACATCCGCAGGGGACCCTCATTGACCAGTATAACTGGTTTCGGGGCTTGCGGGCAGCCTCACCGAAAGGGGGTCTAACTCCATCCAGGCCCCCATCCCCAACAGTAGTATCACTGTTGAGTGCGCCAAGGTTGGTGCAAAAAGGAGAGCCAATTGGGGACCCAGGTATCGTTTAAACCCCCAAAGGGGAAATAGGTGGACAACTTGCATGGGTAAGTTGGTGGGGGCATATAAGACCATGCACGCTGTCCCCTCGTTTTCCAGGATCATACACGTCGAGGCGAGGGCAACGCTACTGATGGGGAGGGGGGCAGACCCCCTTTTGATGAGGCTGCCCTGGCGACCCCGAAACCGGTCAATGCAGGTCCCCAGTGGATGTGAAGGTGCTGACCCTCGAGGACTCCTTCGAGGGCGGACTTTGCCATTTTTAGCTGTTTTGGTATTAGTATCCTGTACCACTTAGTTTCTGTGACGCTGAGTGAGAAATAATTCACAACTCCATTATCTACTTTCCACAACTGTAAACAGTTACTGCCATGTTTGACCAGTGTAGCTTCAAAGTGCACATTCTTTAAAAGTGAGTTCATTTCCTTGTCGTGATCCGAGGTAACAACTTTCTATAATTTAAATTATATTTAGTGGATCAGACGTTATTGAAGAAGGTGGTTGTTCTTGGCTGTTTTCTAGGGGAGCAGGTTTCTCCTTTGCCATGTATCTTACCCGATGACAGATTGTCAATAGTTTAGTACATTACCTGAACAATAATATCCTGATGTTGTAGTAAAAATTGTATAGAGGTTGGAATATATAATCATTACAGTTGTCTGTAGGCTGTTTCAAGGTGTCCACGTAGCATGAATCTGTTACCATTAATAATGGGCCAAGGTTACTTCAAGTTATTTCTTCTTTTACATTAGAGGCGCCCAAAAGGTCTCGCGATGGTTGGAATTTCTTTTTCTTTCCCAGGAACAGGTCTGAGCTTTTTAGGTCTCCCCTACACAGCAAATGTGTTGTGCTGTGGGACATATTGTTTAGTGGGCTTAGAGTTCAGCCATAGCATACTACTCAGTTTTTTCATTGTCACTCTCATTTGCAGTCTTTCGATTGATTAGCTCCTGTAGGCTTCCCTTCCTTTCTTGTTACCTCCTTCCTGGTGCACAGACCAAGAACATGTGTTCTCCCTCATCTTTGTTCTTCCCTATTGTTTCGCAATGCACTGTTTTTTATTTATTTTTTTATTTATTTATTTTTTATAGAGTTCGGTATTATTCGTGGACATGCAATGCGCTTTCCTACTTTTAACATAGACATACAGATTCTTATTTATGTTGCTTTCATACTATCTGCTGCCTTAATTGATGCTTTTACACCCACAACTGTACCTCTCTAGGCCAGTCAACTCTATGCCATTCTACTGTACAGTACTCCACTCCACTCTGTGCCACTCTGCTCTTCGCCACTCCACTTTACGCCATGCCACTCTATTCTATGGTACTGTACTCTACCCCACTCTGTTCTGTGCTACTCTACTGCGTGCCACACCACTAACGTTTAGCCATGCTGAACAGTGGCCCCTGCTGTACAACATGGCTAAAAATAGGAACTAACTCAATGGCAGTTTGTTTACCAGTTACAGA
The DNA here is from genome assembly GCF_031143425.1 of Pleurodeles waltl. NCBI lineage: Eukaryota > Metazoa > Chordata > Amphibia > Caudata > Salamandridae > Pleurodeles > Pleurodeles waltl. The sequence goes on from NC_090446.1 coordinate 149,507,824, forward strand.
AGGATGAAAAACTGAATTGTGACCATCTTGATTAGAAATTGTCAAACTGTAGAAGTTAAAATTACTTACCCTAAAGAAATGTTTGCATCAGCTCCCTATTAAAAGGCAAAGAGACAAATCAAATTAGTTCTCCCAGTTCTGAGATTCCACCAGGTTGGAAAAGATGTCACTAGTGCTCCCTGGATGTGTTGTTCTTGATGTATTAGTTCATAAGAGAAGGAAAAGAGCCTAGTCGATGCTTCCGTATTGGAAACAAGGGCATCATCTAAGTCCAGACGGAGGTACATCAGAAGAGCTTTAAGGATGTTCTAGTACAGGGGTATCTGCATAATACAAAATAAAATGGAGGTTGTAAGAGCTCTGTGACCGTTCGTACAGAGGAGTGTTCTCCAGTAGCCAGCTCAGGAGCTACTGTTCGCTCACCAGTGCTCTAGACCAGGGCCAGCAGTGGCGGCCAGCTCAAATTTACAATTAGGGGGCGGAAGGGAGGAATACAATAAAAATAAAATTAAAAAAGCACCTACTTTTAAACAATCTTCTCTCCTCGCATCATCTCTCCCAGCACTGGACCCAGGAAATTGTACAAGCCAATCCTGACGCTGGTTTCATGCTGGTAACAAGCATGAAACCAGTGTCAGGATTGGTGGGAGCGGTCTGTCTCGGCGCTCACCAGAGCTCTGGAGGCCTGCGCCTTCTCTAACCCAGCTATCTTAAGGCAGCTGGGCTATAAATGTTTAAAGTGCACATGTGCGGCAAGACCTTTTTTTTGCTGCTCCCTTGCCCTTGTCCTCCTTCCTCACTGATTCCCTCATTATCACTTTTCTGCTGAGCCCCTTATCTCTCCATAGCCATCTCTCACATACGTTTCATTCGTTTCATAGCGTTACTCGTGCCATTGTAGGGCGTCAGAGCACTTTACATCACACACACAATACAGGAAAAATGAATCAGTCTATAGGAAATGTTACATAAGACAGTGAGGTTTACAAGGTAAAGGAATCATGTCATCTATACTAGTCGGCTACATATTTTAAGAGGGCTTGGTCCGAAGATGCACAAACTCAGGATTTACAACAAACCACAATGGTTGGATTTGGCTTTACTAATAAGATTGTACTTCTACCAAAACAAACCTTTTTAGCACCATTAGGAAAATGAAAGACTGGAGATAAAATCATAACGTTCTATCCCATATCTTGCAGTTTTCATGCAGCTATTGGATGACTGTTCATTGGTTACTGTGCTATATTAGGATGATAACTGATTAACTACAAGAAACGAAAGGATCTCTGTGACAAAAGCAGTAACAGCCTGAGCTGTCCACATAAAATACAGTTGTGTGATCTGTATGGTTCACATTCTGTGCAGCAGGCCTATTAACCCTCTGCACTACATTATTATAAGTCAAAACTGCCACTAGTCAAAAGCTCTCTCTTCTGCAGGTACATGAATCACAAGAGTTATCTTAACATGTTTATTGTTGCCTGAAAACTGATGGGTACACAAGGAACTCTGCAGCAGGTGCTTTGAAACCCATAAATTATTTCTAAAAACAGCACCTACCAGCTCAGCGCCAGGTGCTTCAGCACCGTTCGCACCTCCCTAAATCCAGCCCTGGCCTGAATATAGCTCTCTAAAGTACAGTTCAGCATAGTAGGTAATTATGGGTGGTTTCCCACATTGATGAATGCAGTACTACACATCTCTGGACCCTTAGAGTGGCAACCAGGCAAACTAATGCAGGGCCACATGTTTTTGCACAAACATACTTTTTAGCAAAGTCATAAAGAGATTTGACACTTCTCGATTCTGAATCTTTCAGTCATAAAAGGTGTGTAAATAATACCAGCTGTTCTTGGAGTGTGTTTTTTTCCCTAAATGAAAAAGACATATTTGATAGTACAATGCTTATTTTGAGAATGTAATATGCTTTTGTTTGAAAACAAAATGATTGAAAATCAAAAATATATTTGAAGATGCTGTTTCAATATTTTTGAAGAATTGTCTTGTAAGATGTACCTTTTGAGCTCAGTGTTTCCAAAATTGTATTAGTGTCTCCCTGAGCCACGCCAATCTTCTCAGATGTCACCTCGCTTATTCTTACATTTGCTCATTTACCACAAAATGGGGCCATTCTCATAAAAGAAAAATCCAGGGCTGCTGTAGATTCCAAAACTAAAACATTTGTATGAGCCAAGTACAATACACTTTTAAAGATAAAAACTATGGACGTAGTAAAGATTTTCATATACTCTTTAAAGTCTGTGTCAGAACCCCTTTAAAGGGCCATTGGGCATGCAAGGGCTACATTGCCCAACTGTGGTTTTTAGGACTTTTACAATTGATGTCTCAGGCCCAGCGTGCTATGGAATCTGAGCCGATGGGAAAAGCTTCTACACTTGACTTTCAGTGGTAAATGTGGTCGAGCAGTCCAAGGCTCACTTGGGGAGTTTGGGAGGGGTGCAGATACAGATTCGTAAACATAACTCACAACTCAAAATGTGTGCAACAGCAGCAAAAAATCAGTGTCCAGCCAAGAACTCACTTTTATGAAACCACACACAGGAAAAATACGACATTTACAAAAAAATAACTCTGGGCTCTAGTTTTAGAAATATTGGTTATTCCTCATTCACTGTTGGAAAGAACAAGGGAATGCTGTACTAGCAGTCAATATCTCAAGAGTCCACTGGACTCTTAAATTCAAATCACAAGTGTCCTAGGGCCACAGTGCTCTCAGTAGTGAGTTTCGCAGGTGCTAATAGGCCCGAAAACAAGTCCTACCTGCCCCAGTAGGAGTGAAGCATGCAGGGTCCTGAAGTGCTCCCCATCTGTGGCTTCTCTCACCGTCTCAGGTAAAGGATCAGGTGAGTTGTCTGCATGCAGGCTCAGGGGCTGCACTCAACAGGCACAGGCTCTTACACCTTTGGTGTTGTGCTATGGCAGCGACTGCAGAGTTCATGTACTCCTCCTGCAGGGTAAGTGTCTCTGTGCTCCCGATTTATTCTGACGCTCTGGTCCTCAATCCTGAACTTGAATAATAATACTCCCATGGTATCCTCACCGGCTCAGTTAGGTCGGACCAGTCGCAGTCCTAATTTCTCCCAGTGACCTATTAGTCACCTCTGCTTGTAGTCTGCGGGCTCTGGCCCCATCAAAAAGGCACAAGTGTTACTGGTAGTCCCTCCTGGCATACAGTGCTGCCTCACAACTACCACTTAAGGCTTGGACCATTACCACAAAGCCATCTTTATGATGACAATGCCTCAGGGTACGTGGGCACTGACATCCTTGCAGTGCAGGCTTTGGCCTTACCACATGGAAGTCTTTACCAAGTTCCCTCCTGACATAAAGGGCCGCTGCAACGTTACTGCGCAAGGCTTCAGACCTTACTGCGCATTTTTCCACAGCTATCTTCACAGTGGCACTCTCCTGGCATACAGGGGTTGCCAACTCAATCCTGGGCACAAGTACAGCAGCCATTTTCTCACACAGGGAGCTCACTCAGCAGGCGTCCCCCACTCAACCTTGCTGCCTGCAGTGCTCCCCTTTTTTTCACAGGGCACACTGGTCTTGGCAGACAGGCAGATGGTGGTGCTTCAGGTCAGGTTGTCTTGGATTCCCTGGGTGATGTCTCTTCAAGGAGACAAGCAGGCCTTGACCCCCAGTCCTGCTCACAGGCAGAAGTCTTGCAGAGCTTCCCCTCACACAGCCCCTCTGGTAGATTGGCAGGTGACAATCTTTGGGGTCGTAGCCTCTTATAGTCCAATTGCAGACACCAAAAGTGATTAAGAGTCTGAGTCTTTGAAGTTTTACGTTGGGGTTCTGCTTCTTTTGAAGTAACTACTTTGCTATTCCAACTTCCCCTTGAAAAGCAGTTTGTCACAGCAGGAGTGTCTTCAAAGCTGGCAATCCCACAACATAGGCCATGGAAGTGACTAGAGTTCACACCTGGATGTCAGCCACAGTGATGTTTCTCAAAAGGTTAGCTCAGTATTCCCAGTCTTACTCTTTGATTCTCTTATCAGCCCTGTATCCTTCCTGAGATGTGCCCAGTCCTCTTACTTGTGACCCCTCACTGAATCAAAGAGCACCCTTTGAAGTGTGCAGAGGAGGCCTGGACCTCCCTGTCCCAGTGTGTGCCCATCCCATGTTACAGGAATGCAGCATTCCACAAATCTGTCGGGGGGGATCTCTACCTCCACTTTGTGTTTCACCATGCAGTCCTGGGTCTTCCAAAATGGAACCCAGGGCCCCTCCATGTATTGTACCATACACAGGCACACATTCAACCAATGCATGCGTGCACTGCACAGTACTGTATGCTCCATGTACTGTACCACTCACAGGCACACATACTTCCAGCATATTCATTTAACATGCACACACTGCCCAGCAATGTATCTTTTATGTACTGTGCTATTCACAGGCACATATACATCCTGAATGTGCATTTAATATGCACACGCTGCATCCTTCATGTATTGCACCACTCACAGGTACACATACATCCACACATCTAAAATGTACACGCTGTATCATTCATGTGTTGTTCCACTCACGGTACACATTCAGCCAGCACATGCACTTATCCTGCCCGGACTGCCCAACACTACATCCTTTAGCTAGAGTACCACTCATTGGCACATGCACACACCGTAAACACACTACTCAGTACTGCACTATCCCTGTATGACACCCTGCCCAGCGCAGGTACATCGCTTCTGTGTTGTGCAGCACTTTACATCAATCTGATGTTGAGTAAGAGTGAGTTAAGCACACAGCAGCTGAACTTTTAAAAAGTTAGAGCCTGTAGGCCTCACTACAGTGACACTGGTTAAAAATGACCTGTTCAATCCTACTGATAACTACACAGTATGCTGCCTAGACGGTGCTTGTGCTGCTTAACTCCCACCAAACTCAGTAACCTTTTACCACTATGAGGGTAACGCTTTGGCCAGCCCTCCCAGTTGAACAAGACCACAATTCGTAAGACAGGGCTATGTCTTGACCCATGAGCATGATCCTTGTTTGAAAAAATCAGCATTAGGGATCCTGACATCATTACAGTTGGGCAGTGAGGGTAGGAGTGCCGCCCATTAGCATGAACAGGACTTTTCTGTCTCAGCAGTTAGTATAGGCCAGAAGAGAGCCATTGTAGGGAGACATTACTTATTGGAAACGTTTTTAGAACCATTATGTTGATTTCATACCTCCAGCAACTTTGTGGCTTAATTAATCAATTCTTCACAATTTAAGTATGTCACATGGAAAAGCTGCTGACATTTCTTAATGTCGTTTCTTGGAGAATCCTGTAAGATAACTAACTTTAATCGGGCGTGCTGCGAAATGGAAAGAAAACTGCAGGAGTTTAAGTGGCTACGTAAAGCAAGTGTTGATTGAAAGCTTTAAAGCACTGTGCGCCGAAGCGTGACTTGGATCCCTCACAGATACTGGAATGAGGCCAATGGCTTCAGGTGATGTAGAAGGTGAGAAAAGGGTGTGTGAAATCTTGTTGGTTTCACATTCTTGAAAAGTAGTCTTCCCAGTAACTGCCAGCCAGCTACTATTGATCCAGAGTGGACATGTGATCTTCAGACGTGACCTCTGCAATCGAGGAAGTGAAGTAGCAAACTAAAGTCTCTCACTTACCACCACCTTCATCATTTCCGACCAGACAGCAGAATCCAGAACCCTTTAGACTGTCACTCAAGGCACTACCTGGATTTTCCACCCCAACTGTTTGACACATGCACCCATAGACATAACTGCATTATGGGTGCTCCAGTCATCAAGTCATTTTAGGCTCCACAAATATATCTATTCTACTTTACAGCTCCTTTTCCTGCAGGTATGTGAGGATATGTATATTGGTGCATGAGGACTGTAGCGGGTGCCACCATGCTGAGTACCATGTGAATTTCTGGCTTAGCCAGGACTGTTTTTTTTGTGGGTCATGGCTCACAGTTATTATAAACAGAAATTAACGTCTCCAATGGGGGAAGTGATGCAGTATTAGTGAGATTTCAAAACACAAAATATATTGTTTTGTAACATTTTGTATTTCACTTTTCTAACCTTTGCAAGAGCAAACAAGCTCCTTATAGTTGATTGAATAAGTAACTTGTTAGTTTTCTGTTATAGTTGGGTGAAGCTATTGGTTGAGGTGCCAACTATGAGGGGTATGTTCTTTGATGTCATGCCTTAGGCCTTGAGATGCGTTTGATGTAGTAGTAATTTACTCATAAAGTTGTATCAAAGTGGAAGTGTGTGGAGTAGTTTGTGTATACATACAAGAGTCCCTTATTATCGGCGAGTGTGTTGAATTATAATTTTGGGAGCCGTTTTTGCCCTTCTGAATTGTATGTTGCTGCTGCAGATCTTTATTTTCTTTCACAGTGTGCTCCAGAGCTAGCATATCTGGACAGAGAAGTAGTTACCTCAATGAACGCGTTTTAAAAAATAATCAGGAGTGGAGACATTATGCATCTGAGGTTTCTCATTTGACTACAGTTTGAATTTTGACTATATACAATGGGTCCAGTCCCAAGGAGTGTCCTTTGAGCAATACAGAGTGCTCTGTAGGAGATTCTTGTTGTTACCAGTAGCAAATTTAGGGCTTGAGGGGCACACGTCCTATGTGCCTATCTGCTTAGTTTTAGGACTTGTGTGCCCTTTGTGTTCTGGATTTGTTGTAGCTTCCCATTTTTAGTATTTTAAAAAAATTATATGTAGAAATGACTTACCTAGTGTAAGCGTAAGGACGCTATCACTGTTGATGCCTGAATCCTGTGCCTTAAGCATCTTGAAGACATTTTCTTTTGTAGGTTTTTTATTATGATTTTATTATGCCCCTTATATTTCGAGGAAAATGTGTGACCTACTATGCATTTGAAGTGTATTGAGTCAAAACTGAATGTAATTGTAAGATGACTTTAAAGCAGATTACGTTGCAACTCTGGGCAAATGTGCATAACTTTAAAAACGACTTTTGTAGGAGTCTGTAGTAGTTCCACTGTCAGACTTTGTCAAAGGTTGCAGCAAGTGGCACATCACAAAGCATATTTAAACAGTAAAACTAGTCAGTCGTATGTAGATTTTAAATACAAAGGTAAAGGAGGATTACAAATTCTCCTTCTCATATGTATAGTTGAGAAAATGTTTTGTATATGGTCAGTGTTGGATTCCTAAGGGCAGGGGCGGCTGCTGTGCAATAGCGGAGGAGCATTGCCCCCTCCTGCCCGAGCCAGGAGATGAAAAATGTAATGCTATTTCCCCTATCGTTTTATTTTTTATCTGCTGGCTCAGCCGCAGTACAGTGAGGGGGCGGGGCTGTGCCACAGGAGGTGGGAGGGAGATAAGGAGAATGTGCACTAGGTGCACATGTGTGTTTGGCCGGCTGTCTCAGGCTGGCCAAACACACATGCGCACTTAGGTTTCTAGGGCTGGAGAAACTGCACAGGCCCCGTGGCTGTCTCTCAGCGGCAGTCCGAGCTTCTCAGACCAATCCTGGCTCTGCTTTCATGGTAGCTTTAGCATCAAAGTAGCACCAGGATTGCTGGATAGCCTGTGCCAGTGTCCCAGTTCATACTGGGACACCAGAACAGGAGTGACGAGAGAGGCGGCAGGATGCGGAAAAGTTTTTTTTTTTATTTCCTTCTTTCCCCATCCCCGTAGTCCCCCCCTCCCCCCAATGAGATTTGCAACAGCTTGGTAAGGGCACGACTCTCCCAAGAACATGCTTTATCTATTGCAACTGAAAGGAATGGCAATGCATTGGCAATCAAATAGTGACATGCTGCAGTAAACAAAATAGGTGAAATCAATGATGAGTCATTGACATTTGCTTTGCCCATGTGAGTTTGTTTGAAATCTGTGAGACAGTAATATATGACGTCTTTCCATTCATCATGTGTTCCACAGTACAAACAGATATCAATAGCAGCCCATTTATCATTTCCATGTGGCTGAGTATTAGCAGAGATACCCACTACGTGAAAAAAACTGAAACACTGGCATATACTCATAAGTTGAATATCTTGAATGGCAATCTTATTTCACTGTGATGATGATGACAATCCTAATGAGAGACAACTGTATCAAGTTCTGAATTCTCCGTCACTTTAGCTATTGACCCTCTATATGTGCACCTGCAATGCCTGTTGCGTATGAGCATTGTTTTGGGCCACTTTATAAGAGCTAGACTTCACAGTTTGCAGGCTCTCTTTTTTTGAAAGCAGCCACAGTCACTCATCCAATCCTTGAGGTTTTACTGTAAAAATTGTCTACAGATAATGTCAAGACCTGGTTTCCCCAAAGCAATACTAGCCCTTAAGCCCCACTGATACACAGTGCAGTTTTTAAAGTGAAAGCGTGCCCTATGCCCAGCCACGTGGTTTCTCAGTCTGTGCACAAAGACTTAGCTCATGGGTGGTTTTGGGGGGTTCTGGTAATACCCTAAAGACGGGCATCCGTGTCTGGAGTCGCATGGGGTGAATGGCTTGTTGCTCTGTACAGGCACTTTGTGACCAGAGTCCCTTCCTCTTGTACTTCCAGTATAGTCAGGACAGAACACTTATAATACCATTGCTGTTTTGACAGCCTTTGGAAGGATCAAAGGTTAATGAGAATGATTAACTCTACAAATGTCTGAACCTATGGTTTTAAAATTGGAACTTATGTATCCGAGATAGGTGAATCAGGGAATGAAGCTGGTTGCATGATTTGATTTGTTTATTGGTGTTCGATTAATTAAAATCATAACATCTCAAAATAAAACAAGTAAAATAATATGATGGGACAAAGTAAAAACAATATTTTGTGAAAGAGTATATGTCACGTTCGTAATCCCTTAGTATTCCCATTCCCAGGGTGCATGGCTTGAACCACAGTAAGATATCATGACTCCTGTTAAGAAAGTACATGTTCACAACCAAATTGGTATCTTGGGGCAGGTTTGCGTTCTTACCCAACCTACCGGTTCTTATTTTATTATCCTTGGAAAGTTAAAATGCTGAGTTGATTTGCTGCAATTTAAATATGTGACTAGACTACGCCTGGGTCCCTTGATTCAGTAGACTAATGTATCCACTCCAGTGATATGTGTTCCACTCCCTTGGTTGTAGGGACCAATTTGTGCAGGTCGACTCCAGTGTTCATTTTCCTGGGGTTGCTAAAATTAGAAATTGGTACAGGTAGATTACCTGTTATATAGTCCCAATGTGCTGGTAAGATCTCATAAGGAATAAACAAAGTAAAAATTCTCAGCCAATCAGTTGATTTCAGATTCGGCAAAATGGTGTTAATACTAACATGCCTTTGCATGGCACCCAGTAAAAGCACTGTAAATAATAGATGCTGGCACAGGGAGATTAAGTGATTTGCCTATAATTCATAGGATGTTGAGCAAACGCCGACTCAAACCTGGTTCTCCAGCTCCAAAGGCCACATCCTCTCCCCTTCACCTGAAGGCAAAGTTACAAGTCCAAATACATCGAAATTCCATAGGGGGACTTCACCACTCTGCATATTAAATGCACTAAGAATATTACCAAATAACATATAGATTCAGGAGAGTGGCAAAAATTGGTAGGAAGCGACTTGCACACAAGGGATTCAATTAGCCCTTTCACACTACTTCTCCCACACAAGATGAAAAGCCTGAAGCTGTTAACTTGCCTTTTGCCTCGTTACAGAAATCCATAGTGCTAGACTACCAATCAATTAATCAATCAATCAGGTATTTATAAAGTGCAGCTTATCACCCGGTGGATCTCAAGGTGCTGGGGAAGGATGCTGCTCAGTCGAAGAGCCAGGTCTTTAGGTCCTTCCTGAACTGGATCAGCGAGGGGTGATTGCCTGAGGTGTAGAGGCAACGGGTTTCAGGTCTGAGCTGCAAGGTAGAAGAAGGATCTTCCTTTAGCTGAGTTCTTGCACATCCTAGGGGTGGAGGTGAAGGCCAGCTGGGTGGAGCAGAGCTTTCTGCTGGGAATGTACAAGGAGAGGCGGTGGTTGAGGTAGGCGGGTCTGATGTTGTGTAGGGCCTTGTAAGCATGTGTGAGGAGCTTGAAGGTGATTCTTTTTTGACCAGTAGCCAGTGGAGGTCTCTCAGGTGTGCGGTGATGTGGTTGTGGCAGGGAATGTCCAGGTTGAGTCTGGCCGGGGCGTTCTGAATTCTTGTTTGGAGTTTCTTTGTGATGCCGGCATAGAGTGAGCTGCCATAGTCGAGTTTGCTGACGAGTGCCTGGCTGACTGTTCGTCTTGCCTCGACGGGGATCCATTTGAAGATCTTTCAGAGCAGGCGAAGGGTGTGGAAGCACGATGATGAGACAGTGTTGACTTGGCAGGCCATTGAGAGCAAGGAGTAGAGGATGATGCTGAGGTTGCATGCTTGGTCTGTGGGTGAGGGGGGGCCCCCCAAGGTCTGAGGGCCACCAGAAGTCATCCCAGGTGAAGGGCGCGTGGAGCCCAGGATGAGGACCTCAGTCTTGTCGGAGTTGAGCTTGAGACAGTTGCCTTTCATCCAGGTGGCAACTGCGTTCATTCTGTTTTCGAAGTTGTTCTTGGCAGTTGTTGGTTCATCAGTGAAGGAGAGAATCAGTTTGGTGTCGTCTACGTAGGAAATGATGTTGAGACCATGGTACCTGACGATGTTAGCGAGTGGGGTCATGTAGATATTGAAGAGGGTGGGGCTCCGGGAGGAGCGCTGGGGTACACCACAACTGGTCTCCGTCGGTTACACGGTGAATGGTGGGAGCCGGACTCTCTGGATTCAGCCGGGGAGGAAGGAGCATATCTACTTAAGAGACTTTCCGTGGATGCCGGCGTCTTGTAGTCTGGTGCAGTGGATGGTGTGGGAGACGGTGTCGAAGGCTGAGATACAGGAGGATAAGGAGTGCTTTATCGCTGAGGTCAAGGGGAGTGCGAATGTCATCTGTGGCTGTGAGGAGTGCGGGTTCGGTACTGTGGTTGCTCCTGGATTAGGAGGGGTCCAGGATGTGGTTGGTCTCGATGAATTCGGTGAGCTTGAGCGTTCATGACCTTCTTGATGACTTTGGCTAGGTGGGAGAGCAGAGAGATGGGTCTGTAATTTCTCAGGTCTGTCAGCAGAGGGTTTCCTCCTTAGAGGGTTGATCGCTGCATGTTTCCAGTCTTCCAGGAAGGTGTCGGCCTCGATGGAGCAGCTGGTTGTGCGGCACAGTTCGAGGGGGATGGTGGCGCTGGCTCGGTTGAAGATGTGGTGGGGGCAGGGGCCCGACGGTGCCCTGGAGTGGATTGATTTCATAGAGGGTGTCTTCTAGAGTTGAGGGAGGTCCAGTGATGTAGGGTTGGGGGGGGGGGGTGGAGTCTTTGAGTGCAGTGGCAGTGGGCGAGGTCAGTGGGTCTTGGGTGGTGAATCCATCATAGATGTCCTGGATTTTCCAGTAGAAGAAAGCGGCGAGGTTGTCGCAGAGGTCTTGGGGAAGAGTGATGTCTGTGGTGTCTGTGCTGGGTTTGGTGAATTCTTTGCCAACGGTGAAGAGTTCCTTGCTGTTGTGGGCGTTAGCGTTTGTGCGTTCCTGAATGGCTGATTTTCTTGCTGTTATGATGAGGAGGTGGTGTGCGGTGATGGCAGTTTTGTAGGCTTTGTAGTCTGCTCTGTTCTTGCTGCTTCTCCATTTTCTCTTGAGTTGTCTGTAGGTGTGCTTGGATTTTTGGAGGTCGGGGGAGAACCAGCTGGTTGTTTTGTAGTGATTGTTGGAGGATTTCTGGGGGGGTGGTAAGAGTGTTGGTGCAGTCAGAGATCTATTGGTGGAGGTTACGAGCCGAGGTGTTGGTGTCCGGTGGTGGGATGAGGTGGAGGGGTTTGGTGAGTTCGGCTTCGGCGTTCTTGATCCAGTTTCTGAGGGGGTGGTGGTATTGCCGGCAGAGAAGACGAAGTCACGGGTGTGTATTGCTGAGTGGTTTGGGAAGTTGACCAGTTGTTTGATTCCGAGGGTGGCGAGGTTCTCTAGTAGGGATGAGGTGTTCTGGTCGCCAAGGTTGTACAGGTGGAAATTGAAGTCACCGAGGAGGATGTAATCCACTGAAGTGAGGGCCTAGGGTGCGATGAAGTCAGCTATGGAATTGCTGAATGGAGGGTGAGGTCTGGGGGGGTCTGTAAATGAGGACCTTTAGAAGTTGGAAATAGAAGCCCAAATTGCCACAGCAAGCCCCTTCAGCCCTAGGATGCCCATTTACGCCATGTGCATGGAGGTGCAGACATCGAAGAACAGCGCTTTCGAAGTACGACTGTGAACAGGATATCAGTGTTAGTTTGTCTACATAACTTGCATCCACTTCAGGCTAAGATCTGATCTCTAGAAACCTACTACTCAAGAAACGGACAGTGTTACAAAGAACATACCATCTAACAATCCTGCCTTTCCCTTGGGCTGCAATTACTGTGGATTTCTAAACAGAAATGTCCTTAAAGCAATTGACCTTGGTTCAAAGACATGTCAGTCTGCCGCTAGACTTGTCTCAAAGGATTCTACATTTTTTTAGCTGTACAAATGAAAAATTAAACAGAAATTAATTAATTCCAGTGAATATATGCAGCCAAGTGTGAAACCTGCCACTGTTCGCACATTTCCTCTTTGACAGCTGCTCTCCTCTGCCCTGAAGCAATTTTGCTGTATGTTCATTCTGCTTCTGTTGCTTTACTCAGCTGGAGAATGAATTGTCAGAAATTGTGTGGTTTTAAAAGAAACACTGCGCGGTCACTAAAAGGTCAGAAAGCACGTGGACTTAACATTGATGTTTGTGAGCGTGGCGTTTCCCGCATGTCCTTGGGGGTGAAGCTGGAGTGTTCTGTAGCGCCAAGACGCACTCTTCGGTTGTGCCTGCAGTCTAAATGTTCTACAGGTACTTAGAGACAGAGAATCAAGCTGGGTAACAATGGAGCTATGTACTTATCTATACTTACGTTAGGGATAAACACATTTGCTTTTCCCAAAGACATTATACTTCCTGTATTATACTTATATTACAATTGTTTCCGAATTTTAGGCACATGAATACGAAGAGATTTGCCTGGAATCATACTATTTACAGTCACATGGAAGAACCATGATTGAAGCCTAAATCCACAGATTATTAAACAGGCCACAGCTATGCAACCTATCAAAACACATTTGTATTGGTCTTCCTGAGGTGACTGTGTAAGGTCAGCCATGTTGTTGTGACACTGTGGCCTGCACTAGGCTGTTAAATTTCAGAAGTGTTTTGTGCTGGGTTTTCTGTAGCCATTTTTGTCCTCGATTTTCAGTGGCGAGGAAGAAGCGTTTTTTCAGACCTCATACGGACTTTGATAAACATTAAACCTTACCTCACACATGGATAATTAGATGGACTTTTATGGACCAAGTCTGTTTATTATTATTTTCGCCGTTGTCAACAAAACACAGCAAATCGCCTACAACCCCATAGGCTGGCTGCGTTCAGGAGCAGGGTTAGGTATGATCATGCACACAGCTTTCGCCTACAACCCTGGGGCCGGCAGCGTGTAGCAGGCAGATTAACCTGAAGCATAGGAAACCTTAGATAAATCAAATACCCCTCCCCCCCCCCCCCCCCATTCTCGAACTACCCCCAGTATTGAACTAATCCCCCCCTTCCCCCCCACCAACCCCAGGTCTCCTGTCATTGCTAAGTGCAAGTGGGTACTACAGTGGCTGTATCAGGGATCATGCGGAGGAATGCAGATAGGATGGACAAGTCAATTCCCAAAACACAGTCGGAAGGAGGAGTATGAATGGTGCCCCTAAGTCTGCGTACCTTGAATGGTCTGATTCTGTGGCCAAGGACAACTTCTCCAGACCTAAGAAGACCACAGCCTATGTAACCAGGAGGTGTGGTCTGGTGTTTTGTCCAAGTACCAGTTCGAGATTATAACCTGATGGGCAGCACCCAGCGCCAGGGCCATTTGTCTGCCTCTGCAAGAGCACGAGTGGTAGATCTTAGGGTTCGGCAGACCCAGGATGGTGTAGGCCAGAAACCTCAGGATGGATAAGTCGAAAACCAAGTCAATATCATGTCAGAATTCTTCCCAATATCGGGTGAGTTTCAAGCAATGCCACAAGAGGTGTAAGAGTGTCCCGGTATTACCACATTCTCCCAACACTCCTGCGATTCCCGGGCTCTCCACTTCTGCAGTCTCAAAGGGGTTAAGTACCAGTAGGAGCATATCTTACATGCAGTTTCAGTGCTCGCAGTGTTATGCGTACACACTCTGTAAAAAAATATCTGCCCATTCTTTAGTGGATAGGGTTCTGCCAAGCTCCACCTCTCACCTAAGTTGCCCTTTAGATTTGGTTAGTCGTTGCCCCCCTCAGCAAAGCGTAGAGTTGCGTTATAAGTCACTTGTCGTCTGTCTTAATAAGTATCCACTTTTCAAAAGAAGTCATTGGTTGATTCACACCTGGTCGAGTCCTTGGGCCAGCCACCCAGTGGCGTAGCTGAAGGTATCTTATGTGATCCAAATAATCTAAGGCGCAGTCCAATTCTAGTAGATTGAAGGGGACAAGCCCCAGGGTATCAAAGAGGTACCCCACGCGCTTGCAACCACCCTTCACCAGCATCTCAATTGCTCTGGTTATAACCCAGGAACAAAGTCGAGTTTAGTCAGAATCTAAGTCATAGGGGAGGAGAAAGTTGTTAGGCCGGCCTTAATTGCAATGAAGTCCCATACACACTCCAGTTCCAGTTCGGACCCAGCCATATGCATACCAATCGGGACCCTCTTCCCCATGGGAACAGACCAGCCTGAACTGCCAGGCCAGGACCTCCCTGGACCAGAAACAAGCATCCTGGGACCGGTTTCGGGGTATCACCCCTCCTCAGCCAGGCTAGCTTGAATCCTGTGGCATAGCAAGCACAGGACCCACGTCTGGCATACCCTTCCCACTTAGGGCTACAAATCTATGACGAACAGTGTCAAGACTGATTTGCATATGGCTAGGTTGAAACGGGGGTGGCGTGGTAAGCAAAATAATTGATGGATTAATCCCAGATCTGTGACTGGGGGTGAATGTTTGACTTGTTCTGCATTCCATCCATCATTTGTGTTTGTTTACTTTTGTTGCTCCAAGTGCGCCGGGTATGCCCAGACGTGGGTCCCTGGCTCACTATGCCACTGGATTCAAGCGAGCCTGGCTGATAAAGGGTGACACCCTGAAGCTGGTCTCAGGATGCTTGTTTCCAGTACAGTGAGGACCTGGCCTGGCACTTTAGGCCGGATTCTTCCCAGGAGTAACAGGGTCAAGAATGATTTGTATATGGCTGGGTCCAAACTGAGGTGGGATGGTGAGCAAAATAATTGATGGATTAAACCCAGATATGTGACTAGGGGTGAATGTTTAATTTGTTGTGCATTCCGTCCATCATTTGTTTGTTTGCTAGGGATAAAATTAAATCATCATCATAGAGGCTTATTAGATGCTCTTTTACTCCAAATGTTAGTCCTCAGACAGCAGGGCTGTCTCTCAACCTTTACACTAGGGGCTCCTTGTAGAGAGCAAATAGAGGGAAGGGACAGAGTGCAGTTCTGGCATGTTTCTCACTGAATCAGGAATGATGATAATACAGATAATTTTAACAGACCCCTAGGGGTGTTGCTGTAGATACTACTCACCCATTTGGAGAAGCGTACCCGAAACCAAACTTTAGAAGAGTGTCAAGGAGAAAAGGCCAGTGGACGTGATCAAACGTTTTCTCTGCGTCCATGGACATGAGTGGAGCCTCCATTTGTGATTTATGAACCTTATCTATCAGGTGTAATATACGCTTGGTGTAATTACTGCATTGGTGTGTAGGAATAAATCCTGCATGGTCAGAGTCTATCAGGCCAGGCATAAGGGGACTGAGGTGATGAGACAAGATACTGGTGAAGAGGTTCGCATCTATATTCAACAGAGAGATAGGTCTATATGATCTGCAAAGTTTGGGATCTTTGCCCACCTTGGGGATTACCAAGATAGCAGCCTCTAGCATGGAGACCAAGTCAGCAAAGAGTTGTATAACCTTTTGTCATGATTTAGCCCCACTACTCACAGGGTCTGTTAAAATTATGAGGTAAAGAAGTCTGGACACAGGGCTTTTTTTCAAGCAGGTTATCAGAGAGATTACTTCTATACGAATGGGTTGTTCCAGGGCCAAACCGTCAGACTCTGGAAAAGAGGTGAAGGTGGTGTGTCGGAGATATTCCTGAGGGTCACCATCTGGGCCATCTGCAGTGGCAAATAGGGCACCATAAAAGGCTCAGAATGCTGCTGCTGTTTCTACATCGGAACATGTCTCAGTGGAGGGGCTGGTGCGGATCACTTTTACTGATCCCAAATGGATTTTACTGACCAAGGGGTGTGCTAGCATACACCTACACTGATTACTGCTCAAATAAAATGCATGCTTAAGGTGCATCATTGCATAGTCAACCCTATCTAAGTAGAGACGTTTAAGGAGGAGCCTGGTCTTTTCCAACACCCTCCATAACTCAGCAACTGCTTTCTCTAAGCTCTCGTGCTTATCTCTGCGGTGCCAGTTCTCCTCTGCAGAAATCGGTATTAGCTCCCCACGTACCACCAATTTCATGGCTTCCCAAATGGCCACCAGGTGAGTCTCTCTCAATCGTCATTAGTTTTCAGATATGTCTTATTGTGGCAACGGTAGCCTGGGACTGTAGAAGGGTGTTGCACAGCCGCCAGTGGGAACTTTTGAGGTGGCAGGCAGGCAATCTGATGGAGAGGATCAAGGGTGCATGGTCCAATAGCGAGCGTGGAGTTCTGGGTGTCTCGAAAAAAACATTCAGCGTGGATGGAGTTGGGAGGAAATGGTCAATTCGCACATAGGTTTTATGTGCGGCGGAGTAGAATGTATAGTCCCTAGTGGATGGGAAGAGTCTGCGCCATACATCGTTTAGTCCACAGTCAGAAAACAAACAAAGGCCTGCAGCAGAGCAGGCCCACATCTGGTTTGGCTGTTGCCCTGAGCAGTCTATATCAGTGTCCATGACCAAGTTCAAACCACCTCCCCACTAAGATAGCAACATCAGGAGTCTGAAGCACAGGAGCCAATAAGGTCATTATGAAGGTTCCTGGCGTTTTTTAGGGACATAGACATTCACCAATGTAAAGGAAAGGGAGCCCATCCAGAGTCAAATTGCCAAAAAGCACCTCTTGATCTCTCTTAGTGTGGATAATATTTCCCCCTTGAAGCCCTGGAAAAAAAAATAGCTACCCCACCTTTCTCTGTATGGCAAGAGGGCCAGAGCTGTCTTGGAAACCAGCAGGACTGCATTTTATGAATGTCTTTCGATATTTAGTGAGTCTCTTGCAGGAGACAGATATCACCTCCAGTGTGCTTGAGGAGGGAAAGGACAGCCAGCCTTTTGGTAGGGTTGTTAAGACCCGTTACATTAAGGCTAATGATCTTGAGTTCCAGGGGTTCACTTGAACAGCATGGTCAAGGGCCATCGATCCAATGTTGAACCACTACAGTGTTGAATAAATAGCCAAGAAGTGAACAGATAATATGTCGGTGACGCATAGCCCCATAGATCCCCCAAACAGATAAAACAAACATTACAACATCAAAAAAATGCAGCAGTCCATACAACATGGAAATGTGTGTAAGGTGTAAGGTGAGGCCCAATCCGTCAGGGGAGCCAGTAGTAGAAGTCGCAGATAGGGGAAGCGTTTATTCAAGAAGAGGCAGATAGGGCAAATCAAAAGAGAAAGGTCCCCTTCTCCCTATACCGCTGCATTCAGCCCCACCCACCCAGGAAAGAATGGCATCATGGACCCCAGCTTATGAAACATCAGATTTGTCCACATCTCCAGACAGCATAGTTAGCACCGACTTCCGTTCCTAGACCATAGTCTCTGAGTCCGGCTGTAGAGTTTCTGAGGGCCGGTGCAGTCGTCTCGTGCGCTGTTGTCCTAGTGTGGCCTGGTTTTGGGGGCCACACAAGAGGTCCCCTAAATAGGGGTAGTCTGGGCAAAGCACACCGCAAGATTCTTTGAGTGATCTAAGCTGACAAAGTTTGCCTTCCAGTCAGAAGATGATGAGGAACGGGTGACCCCAGGAGGAGGGGACCCTCCCCTCCCTCAAGTGTGCTGTGACAGGGCAGAAATTGCATCTCTTCTGTAGGGTGATGGCAGCTAGATCTTGATATAATAGGGGGGGGGGGGTGTCCCTTGAACTGGAGCGTGTGGAATTCCCGGGCCTTCCACAGGATAGCTTTTTTTTTACCTGAAAATCATGAACGCACCCAAAGATATCTGCTTGGGACCCTCTGGTTTGTTTCAGCGGGCCAACTCTGTGAAACTGATCATGTTTTATCTCTGTAGGCGCTGTGTCTCCCAGGATAAAGCGGAAGAGGGCATCCGCATATACCTCCATATCGGACCCCTCTGCATTGGTAGCTACCGCTTTTATGCGAATATTGTTCTGCCTTGATCGGTTTTTGAAGTCCTTAGTGTGCGACTGCAGGTCGATCTGCTGTTCGTTGAGCCGTAGCGCCTTTTCTTGTAGCCACTCAATCTCCTTGCTATGGCCAGCATCTTTGTCTTTTAAGGCAGCAACTATCTCTCCTACCTCGTCCAAATCCCGCCGTACCTTCCGGAGTTCTGAGGAGAGGTCCCCTTTTAACGGCTTGCAGGTCATCACGCAGGAAGGCAAACAAAGCCTCTAAGAAGCAGTGCAGCACTGCGCTCTCTGCTTCGTTAGCATCTTGAGGGTGATCAGCGTCTATCATGGGAGTCTTATCATTCTTAGTTCCACCTGCAGGTTTCATCAAAATGTTGCAGAGTGATCGATCTTTATTTCTAGCCGCCGAAAATGCCTCACCTCATCGGACAAAGCATCTGCGCTGTGTTCCTCGCAAGTTGCTGCGTTTCTCAAGAGGAATAGGGTGGAGCCCCGTTGCAGAATTTTCAACCAAAGGAAACACTCCCAAGGCCCATGAACGTTTGGCCCGCTATTTAATAGGATTGTGGTGTATGAATGAGTCACCACAGATGATGAATGGATGAGGGAATGACACACTCAATGCCCCCTCAGCAGTCCCAGGGAGCCTGAGGGCCTAGGCCCAGAGCAGGTCCCAGACGTTAGAGCAGGTCTTCGGGGGAGGGTGTCTCTGGTACTCAGCCACCGGGCCCTCCAGTTAGAAAGCAAGGGTCCGTTTCTAGGTCCGCGGCACAGACAGAGAGACCAAGGCCCACTTCACCCCTCTCCGGCATATCTGGCCACTCTGGATGGCGTAATACACGCTAGTCCACTGGCGCTACGGCGGGGGGAGGGCCCGTGCTGGGTCCAAGTAACATTGGAGAGTGATGAAGTCCAGATAGTGTTGTTGGTTTGCTGAAGGCTGTGTGTGGTGGAGGGGCTGGACTGCGTAAGCAAGGTCTAGGAGACTTTCTGATATTGTTATATGTTGCTTTCTCTTTCGCAAGGCCGTCTTGCCCTGAAGTGCTTAAGCCTGCAGGTCCTGTGCACCCTTCTGATCTCGGAGTAGGCGCTACACCTCCCCAGCCGAGGTGCAGCAAGCATCAGTCTTCCACCTGTCCCTTCCTGGGGAGACGCGCCAGTCCATGAGGCCCAGCCTGCAGGAGATGGGGTCGTGCAAGAGATTCACCGTTCTAACCCCACGGGGACCTTTGGCGTGCAGGGCTGTCCGTGTGTCTGGCCATATGCAGCGGGAGTCCTTGGGTTCTGTGTGGGGCCGGGATCTGTGACGGTCTCGCCCATTGAGGGCGCTCCCCCCAGAGTAGGGAGCGCCTGCCGTCATGTTGGTAGCTGCTCTGACCAGCTGCTGGTGGTGACCTCATCAGGGACACGCTAAGACCCCTCGGGCAAGGATTGAAACAGCTCCGTCACATGCAGGTGGTCGCCGCTGTTGCCCAGAGCTCAACCAGTGGTAGTGTGCTTGGCGGACAGGGAGCTTTAGAATAGTGAGGACAGGGATATGTATAAGTGCATCTTACCCACCTGCCATCTTGCCCGTGACCTCTAGATGGACTTTTAAAAAGACAGGCCATCTATAAACAAATTGTCTCAAGTGGGCCCAAACTCCATACCCAGTTCTGTTGAAGATATGGAATACAGCCAGTGCTTAATTTGAGTAGGTGGTTGCCAGCACTCATTGTTTGTGACCGGCACTTATTTTTCCTCATTAAACGTTTCCAAGCTCAAGACGGAGAAAAACATACAGAATGTTAACACAGAGGAAGAGAAAGGTGAAAAAAGTGACAAAAGGAGAAAGCAGGAGCCTGCAAGACTGAGACAAAAGGGCAGGAAGTGTCTGGAACTGAATTAAAGAGGCATGAGGTGGATTGAAGACAGCACAGATATTTATTGACACCAGCCACTGGCTCCTGAGCAGAGCTCGGGGCACCGGCACTTGATGCCTGATTCAGAGTTTGGCAGAAGAATATTCCATCGGCAGAATTAAGATGTCCATAGGCTATAATGGAATCGTAATACATCGTAATACGGCAGACAGGATATCCATCATCTTTGTGACGGGGTAACCCCCTCTGCCAAACTCTAAATCAGGCCCTTATTCTTTTTTAGGAATTGAATGCATCTACGGCTAGTTAGCCCGACATGGAGAGTGTGAGGCTAATTAGGACTTCTTTTCAGAGCACATTCATTACTGTCTGTTACATATGGAGGCTACTATCTTACCACTATTCTTCTCTTATTTTTCTTGCTGCTTGCCCTACAGTATAAGCCCTGACGTATTCTGGCTATGAATGCCAATCATTCTCTTTTGCTCAAGGCTGGACAGGGGAACCAAAAGCAGTCTTTGCAAAAATGCTCAAACCGGCGCTGCCCCTCAGTCTCCTTGTGCAGTCTTTCTATCTATCCATCCATTCTCTCTCCTTCTCTTCTCCCTCTGACTGGTTTCTCTCTCTCTCTCTCTCCCTCTCTCTCTCTCTCTCTATATATATATATATATACATATATATATCTCGAGGCCCCTTATGCCTGGTGCGATTAATCTTGCTGAGTTGGGGACAGTGACAGGCATTGGGAGCGATCCTGGCCTTACAAAACCGGCCTCCAAGGGCTCCAGACCACCAGGAAATGCCCAGTTGATGAAAAGGCCTGCCTGGCCCTGCTTTTGGTCCCTCCTTTCTTAGACACCCTTACATACATTTAATTGTTCTTCCAACCCACTTCAAGTTTCTTCCCCTGGTCCATCCGGGGTTTTTGCCTTTCTTTTCAGTGAACCAAATGCTCTAACTCCATTTTTGTGCACAGGAATTTCTCTACCTGACTTTGCCACTTCCTTCATATAGCCTATGTACCTGCAGGTGATAGAGAAAAGAGGCTGCTGCCTGTGTCAGATTGTTGTTTATAAAGATAATTTCATAAGTAGGTAGAGGGGTTACAAAAAAAGATGAATTAAGGAAAATCCAGGAGCTTCAAGAAAGAGTACTCCGATGACTGTAATGATGTGAGACTGAACTGCTCTCTGTGGAAGCCGGCATGATGGAAGGACCTCATCAGAGACAGAGCTAAATCAGAGAACCGTGGAGAGCTGGAGTAGGAGAACTGCAAAGAGTGGGCGTATATGCTAGAAAGCAGAGCTAGATCCTGAGACAGAACTATAAAGGAAGATTGGGAACCTGAAGCGCTTTATAAACACAATTTTCAATGTAATACAAAGACCAACCGTCCTGAGTGTAAAGGGAAAACAGAGGAAATGAGCCTGCTCCATTAACCCTTTACATACTTACCCTGAAACTAGAGGCAAATCAGGCAATCTAAGTATACATTATTTTTTCACATTCTAAAGTTGAAAGCATTGTGATTTGGCCGATTAACAGCAGTGCGTCTTCTGCATGGGTGGACTTAAGAAATAGGGCGTGAATGACTTTGAGTAGGGCTGGCTGGTTAATGCACATGTGCATACCTTGCCAGGAAAGCGTAAGTGTACCTATATTGTATAACACAACAACGTAATCCCAACTTAGCATTTGGTAAACTATGCTCCGCTAAAGAAGGCTCTTTCCCAAACACATTTCCTGGATTCCATTTCTTTTTGGATGCTCTGTGCAAGGCAAATTAAGTTGTTAGAAAAGGCAAAAACATCTTATAACAAAGAAAGGTTACCCAAACAACTTCTCACTTTTATTGCTGTATTGCATTTGGAGGCTATCTATTGGCACATCATTGTAGATGAATGTATTGATACTAGTTATTCTGGGCTACACTTTCGCAGATGTGCATGACTAGCAAATGTTAAAATAATAATACAATGTAATGAAATCAAACACATTTAATGTAGTCGCTGATGGGATTTTGGCAGTTTTGTTGTGACATCTGAAATAGTCTGCATGATAAACATTGGGCCTCTTACATCGAAGTCATTTGCACCAGTAGTTCTTTCCAGCCCTCCCTACCATTGTATAGATTTTCATACAAGAGAGCAGCTGCTGTTAAATGTTACAGTTCCAACCTCCTAAACAGGCAATTCTAGGATGATCGAATACGACCGTCATGAAGTAGTTTGCCCAAGACCACGAATCAATCATCATGTCTTTGGCCTACTTACGAAAATGTAATGGAAATTAAAGATCCCAATGACATTCCCTGGCAATGCGTTAGGCTTTGGTATGTTTTTTCAGTGGTATGAGACTTATTTTTTAATTGATATGGGAGAGGTTTAGTGGTACAATTGTAAGTTCCTGTATTTTATGTGATGCACCAGAAGAGACAATGTATGCGTATTTTCCTTCTATGAGCCACTGGATGTCCGTTCCAACACTGTATAGCACAGCATTGGTACACATTATCTGATCTAGACTTCTAACCACAGATTCCTCACCCTAAACCAATGGTTCCCAAACGTTTTTCAGCCCGCGGCTCCCTTGACCTACTGGATGTTTGGCTGCGGCTCCCCATTATGTTACGTTTTTTTGACAGGTGGTTGGATGTAAGCCCTGCCTCAAGAGTACTTCCATTTTTCTCCCTGAAAATAATCGTAATGAAGCTGATCATAGATGAAATCCTATCCACTGTAGAGCCCCTTGTATTGTCTACAACTGATTGGAGGGACAGGGGAGTTCTTGAAGAAGTGAACTGTTACTGCGCTGTGATGTAGTTCTCTGTAAAGAGGCGTGTCTTTAGCTCGCTCCTGAGCAGGGTTTGTGAGGCCCTAATAGAACAGGAATGTCGTTTCAGATTCTGCGTGCATTGATGGAGAAGGTCTGCATCTGCTGTCTAGTTTGTTCTTTTTTGCACATTGTTCCCTCCAGTCTGATGGTACCAGGCTGCTCTTATTTTCTTGGCAGTGTGGTCCTTGAGACGGAGGTTTGCATTCAGGGTGAATCCAACTAACTTGGTTTTGTATGAAAGTTAAGGTCTAAATAGAACCGGTTCAGGTCGCTGACTCAGGTTTGTACTAATTATTGCTTTTTTTCTTGGCAAATAACAGACCATTACAGGCTGAGCTTTAGATCGATGCTGAGCATCCAATTCTGAATGAGGGCCAGGCATTGCTTGTGATGTAGAATGCCTGGTGCAGAGGACAGTTTCAAGTAATATGACCTTTCCCTAGCAGTGCTCTGTGACTGCTAGACTGTAGCAGTGACCTCCCCCTGTGGTGTACTCCATAGGACATACATGAACACACCCCCCCGTCCCCCCACAGCCACCACCACTAACGATCACATCTAACTCCTAGTAATCCCCCAAGACGAAACTGGAGTCAATGTAATGACCTCTTCATTGAGGGCTGAAGATAAACTTGTATTCATACAAACTATGCCTCTTATTGTACACACATAAATAAGCAACATACACATCAGCGCCTAGATGTGCACGTAGTAAACTATACACCATGGTGTGCAAATGTCGTACAATATAAGGAGCAATGCATTAGGGTGCTTGGACTAAGAAGCCAAAGGTTCACATTCCACATTGCACAGTGCCTCATTCAGGTTAAAAACAAAAACAACAAAAAACACATCCGTCCTGTTTTACCGCTCTTCAAAACCTGTATCCAGCAGATAACAACCAAAAGCTGACTCTGCATCTCAGGTTCTCTGCCAAGCCCAAGAATGCACAGGTTACACATAGAGATTGCTCATCAGTCAAAAAGACGTGCCTAAGAGGCTAAAGCTCCACGCCTCAAGCTATGATGTATATAACGACAAGTGCATTAAGGAACAATCTGATCTCCTTCAAGGTAACAGCGTCTCACTTTACAACCTCACATCATCCATTTGAGCACGTTTGGTAAACCACTAATTGTACAGACACACGTGTGCGCCTAAAATTCGAAAGCTTGTAAAGTTCCCATTGAAAGGCTTTCTTTAGTGCCTGTGTGTGAGATAGGTCATATGAGATGGGCAGCAACACCAGGAAGGAATGCAGACTGGACAATGCCAAGGGCCCAGGCGCCTCGGGCATTTGCAAAATAAACACCTTCCTCCATGCAAAACAAAGGAAACTGTTTTAACTAGGTTTTCATCTGTAAAAATGACAAACAAACATACCTGACTCAATCTATTCTAAGTATAAATTGGATCACAAACATAACCAGCATTTTCATAAGAAACCATCAGTGCAGTTTTGATAAAGTTGAGAATTAAAGTGTTTGCTAAGATAATTCTGCTCCAAGATATAAACAACTTACGGGGAATCGAGTCTCCCAGCCCACTAATATACTACTGCACTGCGTCAAGCTAAGGGCATTCGCATGTTTACCTTGGCTCGAGTGTCCAAAGAAAACAAAGCAGGTGGTGGATGTGTTGAGATTTCCAAACTGTGTGCTTGGTGCACAGCACCTCTGGCGAGTTTTGACAGCACACAGATTGGGAACCACGGCCCTAGACTACTCACCATGCATCAGGCTGGATCCGGAAATGTTCGTGGGCAAAACATCTGCTTTCTGTAGGTTGCATCGTGTGGCTCAGTGTTGCGTCGACATTTGCACCAGAAGTGACTTGTGCTGTGCCTAGACAGACGCCACCCTGCACCCTCTGGGTTCTTTACTCTCTGTGGCAGTCAACTCAGATACTGGAACAGACCTCGAAAACTCTACTTGTCCACTCGCTTTGTCAAGTGAGATTTTATCAGGCAGAGTTATTTTTAGGACCTACTGGTCCATCCTGACAGTGAACATGAGCTGGAAAGGAAGAGGCAGAAGTTCTGTTCATTCAGAAGAAGAATGAGCAATAAAGATGCTTTTAATTTTAAACATTGTTTTATCATGACACATTTGCTTTGTTTATAGACAGAGGTCAAATGTCAGTTTGTCCTTTTAGTAAGTGCTGCTCATCTTACCCTGAAAAATGCAGTTTACTTTTTTAAAATCGTTCTACAGTTAGAGGATTTTGTAAAGTAAGCTATCTGACAATCATTGCGAAACAAAAGGCTGTAGGTTTTTTTCTAACAGAACATTTAAATAGCTGTTAAATAAATAGTACAAATATTTCAAAATATATCAGGAATTACAAATGTTCTTTTTTGTAATTCAGTAGTGTGATGCAGGTATTTTTTATAGGAGCAAAACAAATCAGAACATTGTACTTGGTGATGTCCAAATGACAAATATTTGCAGAAGCTCAATTTCCAAACATTACTGTTTGTACACTATATAGTTTTATCAATAAAACTGCATGTCACTTAGAAGTTGACACTTGGAAGTCTTCTGCCAGCAAGTGTGCCCTGGCACCATTCAGTTCCCTTGGATCTGTTGATGGATACTGAGCGGTACCAGTCTAGCCATCTCGACCTGCCCCAATACTTGTTCCAGTACCAGCAGCGCCATTCCCATCATTATCCCTGACTCCGGCATGTTTGCCCAAAGTCAATGAGACCCAGGAAGGTATTTGCAGCTGTAGAGAACAGTTCCACTGTGGCCTGAGAAGCAAGTTCCAAATAACAGATATGGTTAATTCCAGCAAACTCAGCTGATGTGGAAGGCAAGACAGCCAGCCATGTATCTGCAAGATTATAGCCCGATTTCAGGAATCCAGGAGCTGAAGTATCCATATTGACTCGAAGTGATGGCTTATAATACGCATCCAGCAGCAATGGCAGCCTCATAAGACAGCCCTGAAGGTGGGTCCTCAACAAACTCACATGCAGATCCATATTAACAGGTTCTAGCAGTTGCGTAGCCAGACACAAGTCCAGTGCAGACTCGAAAGGGTAACGCAGACAGCAGAACATGACAGAACATGAGCTGTATATATGGTAACAACACGTCAAAAGGACAAAGACCAGTTTGTGTTAAGTTCCTGGAGCAAAAACACTCCAAAATACTGTATCACAGGTTCACGACACAGCAGGGACTGAGACAGAATTATCACTATTTGGCTTTGAGGTGAAACATCCATTATAGAGCAAAATAGCAATGACTAGGAATAATACAAATGCTATGCCTTCAAAAACACTTGCAACCAAGGACCGTAGAATGGACGGTGTCACTCGGAATACTATTTGGAACGTGCTCACAAAGTCAGACCTAGTTGCTTTAAAAAAAAAAAAGTGTACGACTCTCATGCTATTTGATGCATTAAACATTCGGTGAACAAGCACACCAAAATGCTGTGGCAAGTTTGTGGGCAGTAGTGATTGGACTTCAGAGGTCAACCTTGCAACTGGAAGATCAAAGTTCTCCTGGGCAGATGTTAAAGCAAGTCCTTCTGAAACAAGACTTTCAGTCAGCATAGTATATCAAAGTTCACTCTAAAAATAGGGATGGAAGGCTAACAGTAATTTCCTTAACCATATGTGTGGGTGGAAATAATACGTTGTTGCAGCAGGTTACAACTCTGGAGAACGTCACCACATATGGGACACCTGGTTTCATCCTACAACAACCTTGGTCTTTCAGGACTGAATAACTCTCGTTCAAGAGTAATCAAAACACTAGGTGAATCGAGGAAACTGGTGCACCTTTCAGATGAAATGCCAAGTTGGCCATGGACACATTGCAAGTGCCGTGCAGTGTCACCTATTTACAAAGTAGTGAATGGCTGAATGAAGTTTCATAATAGTTTCTGCTAAGGAAGATTTATTTTTCCCCACTCATACATTTGTGTAATCGAAATGTAAAACGCAGGACCTGTGAACAAAACTATTCTCCATAGCTTCATATCTGCCTACTTGAAAAATGTTTCAAACAAGACGTAAATTGAGATGTGGAGATTCATAATGATATAAAGCTGTGGACCAACCACACGACAGATGGTGTCTCAGCTACTGAAAAGGGTAATTTTTCTGAAAGTTCAATGTTCAACATGGTATAAGTGGTATTTTTTTTTGTGCCATCAGTCTCTGTATGCATATTAAATTATATGGCAAAAACAATGCTGTTGCGTTCATGTACTTTCACAGTACAAGGTTTGATTTTAAAACCTGCAATGTTCAACTGAACTGCATAATCGATCTCAGATGGTTCTGCCCATGTTGTAATAAGGACATATCATTCTGTATGATATTGAATGCAGATGACACAGTAATTTACGGAATAAATACAAGTTGATAACGTAATCATGCCATTGTCCACAACAGCCAAAGCTTTTTCTAAAGTTTCCCTGTCACTCTGTCTTTACTGTTTTGCAGCTTCTGTAATGCTATCTGTATTCAACCACTAACTCCATCTTGACCACTGACTCCATTTTGTGCTTAGCTTAGCATCAGGTGCCGTCACATCGGTGGTGCAGGTATATTTCCATGCACAGTTTATTTTCTACACAGAACGTGTTTATGCTGTTCTTCCAAGCACAAGATTACACTGTGTTGGAACAAAACGTGGGGGGTGTGGAGGGTAAATGATAAGAGAAACTTTAGCCTGGGAATGTTTCTGTCAAGGAAAAGTACAGCTTCTCTGTCTCAGGAATGTGCGTAGGGGCAGGGTCCATTCCTTTGCGTGTTTTCGACGCAGACCGAGCACAGCCAGCACTTGAATTTCAGAACTTACACGAAGGAAGAGGGAGGCTGTCGGAACCTTCCTCTTCGGTATGTTTAAGGTATATAAGGTGGGGAGACTTGGCACTGAGTTAGAAGGAGCTCTTCTAAACGTGGACGCATGGTTCAGGGTAAAATATCCCATGTTGGAAGGATCTCCTACTGCCACAGCCGTCCAGGGCTCCTCGACTTGATGATGGCGAGGATGAAGAAGTCAACCCTCATGGTGATTCATTTTAATTCTTAATTATCTAGCTTTGCTGTGTGTATACATAAATATATATATATATAGATATTCACTGTATACATACTCATTGTTGATGTATTGCACTCTTGCTGCATATCATTGTTTAACTCCTTTGATTATTTTGACATCTACATATGTTTTGTTGCATTCAAGTTAAATGCTCATGTTCATATTTTGTGTGTGCTTTCGTTTGAGATCTGGGAAGTGCCTTAATAAATTAATTACACAGACTAAGAGTGTTGCATTATTTGGCTTCGTTCCCTATTAGTTTGAAGCTAAGCAAAACAGCGTCTTGCTGAGAAATGTTCCAAATCTCTTTATATGTGGCATAACCAAGTGTTTTAGACATGGTCCTAACAAGAAATCTTGAAAATTCATGTCATCAGAAAGGAGAGATAGGTGTTTGCTACCTGCAGCTAACATGGAACGCGGTAACCATTGCTGGCATAATTTCCCTACACTACACATTGTCACAACCCCTGAATGTTGTGACTACAAGTACCGGGGGTCTCGTCTGCTAGGTTTAAATCCCAAAGTGGATTTTAAAAAACATGTATGACAACCATTAGTGTCAACAGGCCACATTAACCTACCGTCTCAACCAAAAATTTAAGAATTATGTTTACCATTCTGCATCGTCATTTAATTGCTTTTCCTCGAAGTTTGCAAAATATTGCCAGTTGTCAAAACGTGCAGTGGAGGGAATGCCAGGAATATTCATTTCTTTAATTTTAGCCAGACCCGTGCAAGTTGTTTGTTGCATTGTTTTGTTTAGGAACATCATTTGTTTAGGTATGAGACATGCTCTAAACAAAGCATAAAAGCCCTGTACTTACCCATGGTGTGTTCCCCATATCGATTTCTTTTTTTTATAATTCTTTTTCATGGATTTATCATTTGTTCAGAGCATTCATAGACAGTAACATGCTCCCAATATTCAGGAGAAACATGAATCAGGAGTAAAGCATGTATGAAAATAATATGTCACATGAAACACAAGTAAATTATAGCAGTGATGAACATGAACAGTATGCGGTGAGGTCTGCAATCTAGGACTTTGCTAGGCAAAAACAGACATCCGTAACAAGGAAACAGCTGCTAATGGGCATCACGTGTAAAAGGGACAATAACAGCCGTTAAACTTGATGCCTCAAGTTCTGGGGTGTCCACAGTCTGAAGATAGTCTCTCAGAGGCTGCTATATGTCCTTCGGCCGGGACATGGGTGGTTAGAGACAAGCATGCAGTTCACTAGTAGTATCACAATACATGAGGCTTTTCAGCCAGGCTTGCGTTGTGGGTAGTGACCTTGAGCCCCAGAGTTGAGCGATCTCCTGTTTGGCCAACAATAAAGCAATAGCTGTGAGTCGTCTCGTGGGTTTAGGAGTTACTTCCACGGGGCCCAGTAGTGCAGCCAGGGGGTTATGTGTGTGGGGGGGGTACCTAGTATCACCATAAATTGATGAAAGACATCTTTCTGGTGTGACGCTAGGGCATCACAGGTCCAAATCATTTGAATGACGTCTGCTGTAATGTCTTTACATTTTGGGCAGTTAGGGGAGCGTAAGGGGCCTAGTTTGGCAATGGCAGCCGATGTCATATAGGCTTGGTGCATAAATTTATAGTGTATTGATTTATGGCTGTGGTTGAGGGAGACCAAGCGTGTTTGAGCGCTGAAGGCACACCACACCCTGTCTGATAGCGGGTGCCCCAAATCTGCCTCCCAGGCTTCTTGTACTTTCAGATTGCGAATCAGCAGGTGATGAAGGCAAGTATGATATAGTTTGGATATCAACCCAGCACCTGCGTCATCTGTAATGAGCAGTGTAAGTGGTGGGAATTCCTCCTGAGCCAGTGGATATGTGGGTAACAGGGCCCGCAGGCACTCTGGAGGTAATGCAGCATAAAATGGTCCATGAATGTAGCCGTGAGAAATCGTTTATCCTCCATCTGGGAAAACACATGGCCATCAGGGAAAAGATCTCCAAAAGTATTAAGTTTTAAGGAGGCCAGTGTGCGTTTCACCAGCTTCTTCCAAGCCATTGGGAGCCACGGGTTATCTGCCAAGGGGATCGCAGGAGAATACAACAGGCCACTTGTTAGTAGATAATCCATTTTGCGCCAGGTCCAAGTAGTCGTAGAGAGTATTTGTATGTCTGTTGAATCCAGCGGCTGACCAGCGAGGAGCAGCGCACGTAGCGGAGTTGGGGGAGAGGGACAGCCAGGCCCTTCTCAGGCATGGCGTAGAGCAGACAGGCATCTGCATGATACCCATGGTGTGAATAACGGCATTGTGCCGCCAGATAGAAGAGCTGAAAATCAGGAACCCTGAACCCACCACGCTTGTATTGGAGAATCAGGATTTTCCAACGAATACAGGGGTCCCTTCCTGCCCATACCAAACGCAGCAGTGAACTCCTGAGAGTCATGAAGAATGAGCTGGTCAGTGAGATTGGTATATTCACAAATAGGTACAAGAAAAGAGGCAGAACCACCATCTTAATAAAGGCACTGCAGCCTTGAGTGACAGAGGGAGGCGTATCCATTGGTCAATCTGATAATTCAGTTTGTTTATGGCAGGAATGTAGTTTTATTTAATGACCTGCTTCCTGTCCCAGTGAACATGTATTCCCAGATATTTAACATGGTCATTGCACCATGCGTGGGGAAACTCACAGCATAACTGAGCCGTCACCTTGGTAAAGAGAAACAATTTAGAATTGCTCAATTGATATACAACCCAGGAATGTTTACAAAGGGGATAATCTCCAGCAAGACCGGTTCCAGGTTGTCTGCTGGATATCTCAGAAAAAAAAAAATGTTGTATGCATAAAGGGAGATTAACAGTGGGCCAGGAAGCAGTCCCTTATGTGAATGTTTCAACTGAAGATGTCACACAATGGGGTCCATTGCAATAATAAAAAGTAGCAGCGACAAATAGCATCCCTTTTGAGTGCCTTTAGTGATGGAGAACACAGAAGGTAATGTGCCATTCACCCTATACCGATTCATAGGAGGGGAGTTGAGCGTAATGAAGGTGGTGAACCCACGTGGCATGCCAAGATTGTGGAGGGTGGCTTCTAAGAAAGGTAATTCTACAGAATCAAAGGCCTTCTCAGCGTCGAGGAGGGCAACAGCAGTAAAACTGTTAGTGGTCACACTATTCAGGACTTTCAAAGACCGTGCCTAAGTTTAGGGATTTAGAATGGTGGGGAACAAAGCCATACTCAGCAGGAGAAATAATCTGGTCCATTAAATGGGACATGCGGATGGCTAGAAGTTTAGCCAAGATTTTATTATGAGAATTCAGTAAGGACAGCGCGCTGTATGACCCGCACAAACAGGGCTCTTTATCTGGTTTTGATAATAGGGTGATAACCACTTCACGCAGCATGAGAGGAAGTGTGCCATGTTCAATGGCTTCAAAATACATGTCTAAAAGGTGTGGGGCGGCAAGTATCTGCTTGTATGTTTTGTAAAGTATCCTGGTAAAGTCATCCAGTCCGGGCGCCCTAGAGCCATCTAGAGAATTGATAGCCTGTATGATTTCTTCACTAGGGAAAGGCTCACTGAGAAAGTGCCACTTGGCAGCACTGAGCCACACCTTAGCAACCTTGTCTAGTAGCCTCTTAATCGGGTGGAATATTATTGTATGTAATACCGAAGGAGTTCTGTCTGCACTTCCTCTGTCGTAGTGGCACTGGTTCCCTCAGTTATTTTTTTTACAATTCAGGTATATATGATGCTGATCAGGATGGTTGGAGCAGAAGCCTGGTCTTTCGAGCTCTATATAGCTGCGTGCCCTGCCATATTTGCAGAGGAAATGCTCCTCACGCTCCACCATATAACAAAACTCCTCCATAAGGGAGGCATGCTCGTAAAAGCATACTCCGATTGGGCGCAACACGTCTCCTTGGTCCTGGTCAGCCAAAGTGGCCTCGACCTAAGCAATGCTCCAACAAAGCTTCTTAAGTACACCTGAATGTTTGGCACTGCAAACTCTGATATATGCCTCAAAGGCCTCCCACAAGGGTGGCCTCTGAGGTAACTGAGTCCTTATTGAGTTCAAAATATTCTGTGATAGCGGTAACACCTCATTGTGGAGCGCTATGGCAGGGGATGCACAATGTGAGTTTAACCGGGGAGTGGTTGTATAAAGTATGCAGAAGGTGTGAAACGATCTCAAGCCAAGGTAGTAAGTCAGCCAGTACTAGCCAGAAACCTATGCGTGACGATTTATTGTGGGGAGCGGAATAAAATGTATATGCTGGTGTGGCGGATGCGCCAAGGGTCTCACAGTGTTTAATTCTCACAAATATCTCGCAATACATGCAAGGAGCAGGCTTTGCCAGTGGTGTGAGGGTCCATGGTGTCTAGTTGTGTATCTTGAAGCACATTGAAATCCCTGCCCAGTATATGACCTGCATTCTTCCTGTCAATGTCTCTGGAGATTTCAGTAAATGTCTGAGGTGTCCGCATTCAGGTCATAGATATTGATCAGTAACATCTTGTAATCTGTCAGTGTGCTGCTACCAACATGTGCCTACCCTGTTCATCATCGAGGGAGTAGTGAGGGCGGGATGGGAGATTCTTGTATATAGGAGCGCAGACTCCACAGGAGTAGGAGCTATAGCTTGAAAATAAATATTGATGAGGGCCCCAGTGTTTAGCAAAGGCATATTTGGATGACGGGGGTATGTGAGTCTCTTGGAGAAACACTATTTGGGTGCCATGTCTATTTAAGAATTGCAAGACCTGCTTCCCTTTATGGGGATTGTTGAGTCCCCTTATATCCCAGGACATGAATGTTACCTACCATGGACCTCCTAGCGAAAGCAGGAATAGTCATCTGTGAACAAAGTGGCCTTTTAATGATGTCTTGTATGGGCAATTTATAATACAAACCAGGAAGTGAATCAAACAATAACAAATCCATTTATCAGAACCTTTCCCTACAAGTGGTAGTCTTTTCCTAGGGTTGATGGTAGTAAACAATTTCATCATGATAAACAGCAGCAGAAACCTGTAACTCACATCTCGAGTATGACCTGTATTGGCAGTAGCAACAGGAACTAGTGGAAATTCAGCATCTAAAGTCCTCAGCCAGGGAGCAGAAATACTTGTATCACTTAATGCTTAAAAAGTGGGTTTCCAGTAGGGTAGTGAGAGGAGGCAGGGAACTACACAACTGGTATAGTTTTATTAGATCGATTGAAACAAATCTTTTGCTTTCACAACCAGGCAGCGGGCCGAATCACAGTTCTTGTACATTGAATGCCTAGGATTGGCACTGGTACTTGGTATGATGGGCCACGTTCCTTCTTATCGATAATCTTCTGTCAGACCAGATCCTTAACCTTTGGAATCCAGCCAGAAGATGATGGCTGCTCCTTCACTTTATCAGTGACAGAAAGTTTGGTATTCTCATTTGAGCGCTCGTCATGGAAGTCTTGTTATTTGTTTGAGACAGTGAAATATTGATTGGTGTCAAAAATAGAGTCTGCCACCACTGCTCCAGGATTAGAGGGATCTGAAACATACATCTGAATGCCAAAGAGGGCCTCATAGGGGGTCCATCCTCCCAAAGATCTTCTGAGCAGATTATTTAAAGCTCTCTGAGCTCCATTCAAGTGATTGATCAGACTATGACCTGAACCTGCTACTCTAGCTGTTAAGGACTGCTTTAAGTCACTGTTCTTCCTATCCACTAGTAAATATCTCTCAGGATGATAGTGAGTGGAGTAATGGACAGCAAAACCCAGGGTTCCCATTGTATCCCTGCCAGTCATAGAGGCAAACGCAGGTCCCGGGTGTGAGTGGAATGTCTCTCCTGCAGATGTCTCCACAAGGACTTGCAAATCTTTAATAACAGTTTGAGTGTCCGCTAATTGCCGTGGCAACATCCATAGGAATCTATAGCAGGAATGCATGGTTAGTAGAATAAAATGATATGCACCATCAGAATTTAGAGGTCAGCGGTTGATCTAAATACACATATTGGAGAGGTCTGTTTCAAACTAAGCGGGGTGTCTTCGGTCTGTGCACTGCTCTGGAACTTTTAATTTGCTGACAAATGTCACAACTAAGGACATACTGGATTGTCTGCTTATAGAGACCGTGCAACCAGTAGTGTTTCTGAAGTAAGGAAACTGTAGCCACCACACCAGCATGTGCAGATGCCAACCCCCTCATGTGCAGCTATGATTAATTTTAGACTGCGATCCTGGTTGTATATCACTTGAGCAACCACCTGGGGAAAAAAGCAAAATTAATGTTTTGGGCACTCAACTGACAGGAATATTTTGCTGGATATCTCTAGGCAAAGCAGTAATGGCAGCCATGATGTCATCATCTACCCTTGTGTGAGAACCTGTAATTACAGAGACTACAGGAGTCTGGACTACTGCTTTTGCAGCTTTATCAGCCCGTGAATTCCCTGTAACATGTTTTCCAACACGTTGGTGACTTTATTTATTACATAGGTCCATGACAAGCAATCTTTAAAGTGTGTCATTTTTCAGTCTATGCTTCATAGTATTCCTTTTTGAGTCTTTGAATCCATTCAGTCGCCAATAATGCAAATTTTCATTATAAGACTGGACACAGTTTTATGACCCACCCATTATAAGTGTGGGAAATGAAAAATGTCCTAGCTATCCTAACGGAAAGTTTCAATTCTATTAAGGACACGGAGGTGAGGATTAGGCTGTCTCTCTTTGCTTTCATTTTAACCAGTAGCCTTTAAAGCATTATGAGGAAAAACATTTAACAAAAAACTGCAAGTCCCATGAGTATTCACTCTGGGTCAACCACTCTGGTGTCAGTGTGACCTTCAAGAGTCTATCCTGACAATCCCTTCTTCCTTTTTCTTCGCTGCTCCAGCAGCCATAAGATAAGTACCTCACTGTTAGAAATGGGGTTTTTTGGTTGGCAGTCAGGTTGCCCTCTGTCCAAGCAAGAACCCTCACTCTAGTCAGGGTAAGTCACACACAATCCAAAATCAGCCTGTGCCAACCCTCTGGTAGCTTGGCACGAGCAGTCAGGCTTAACTTAGAAGGCAATGTGTAAAGCATTTGTGCAATAAATCATACAACACTATAGCATAACACCACAAAAATACACCACACAGTGTTTAGAAAAATATATAATATTTATCTGGGTATCTTCAGGTCAAAACGATCAAAGTTGCAATATGAATTTGTAAAGATATCACTGAAAAGTGATATAAAGTGTCTTAAGTCTTTAGAAAGTAAACAAAGTCTCTTTCAAACATAAAGTACCTGGTTTCTGGTGGAAAATCTCCTCAGAGGGCCACAGGAGAAGAGGTACGTGGAAAACTGGTGTGTGCGTCGATTTCTCCTCAGCACACACGGACTTGCGTCGTTATTTTCCACGCGGGGAGTCGTGCGTCGTTTTCCGGCGCGCGGACAGTCTCTTTCTGTGGTTCGCGGGGAGTACCAGATGTCCCGGGTCTGTGCGTGGATTTTCCTGCTTGTTTTCCGGCTGCGCGTCGTTCTGCGGGGCTGCACGTTGAAGTTTCGATCTCACGGCAGGCGTCGCGTCGATTTCTCCTGGGGAGTCGGGCGGTGTTGTCCTTGCGAGGCCGTGCGTCAAAGTTTCGATCTCACGGCAGGCGTCGCGGCGATTGCTCCCGGGAAGTCGGGCGGCATTGTCCTTGCGAGGCCGTGCGTCAAAGTTTCGGTCATCCCGAAGGCGTCGCGTCGATCAGCGTCGGTGTGCGGCGTTTTTCTTGCCGCGGAACAAGCTGTGCGTCGAAAATTTCGGCGCACGGAGCGTCCAAGAGGAAGAGAGAAGTCTTTTTGGTCCTGAGACTTCAGGGAACAGGAGGCAAGCTCTATCCAAGCCCTTGGAGAGCACTTTTACAGCCAGATAAGAGTTCAGCAAGGCAGCAGGCCAACAGCAAGGCAGCAGTCCTTTGTAGAAAAGCAGACAGGTGAGTCCTTTGAGCAGCCAGGCAGTTCTTCTTGGCAGGATGTAGTTTCTGGTTCAGGTTTCTTCTCCAGCAAGTGTCTGATGAGGTAGGGCAGAGGCCCTGTTTTATACTAAGTTGTGCCTTTGAAGTAGGGGTGACTTCAAAGAGTGTCTAAGAAATGCACCAAGCCCCCTTTCAGTTCAATCCTGTCTGCCAGAGTCCCAGTAGGGGGTGTGGCAGTCCTTTGTGTGAGGGCAGGCCCTCCACCCTCCCAGCCCAGGAAGACCCATTCAAAATGCAGATGTATGCAAGTGAGGCTGAGTACCCTGTGTTTGGGGTGTGTCTGAGTGAATGCACAAGGAGCTGTCAACTAAACCTAGCCAGACGTGGATTGAAGGGCACAACAAGATTTTAGTGCAAAGAAATGCTCACTTTCTAAAAGTGGCATTTCTAGAATAGTAATATTAAATCCGACTTCACCAGTCAGCAGGACTTTATATTACCATTCTGGCCATACTAAATATGACCTTCCTGCTCCTTTCAGATCAGCAGCTGCCACTTCAACAGTGTATGAGGGCAGCCCCAATGTTAGCCTATGAAGCGAGCAGGCCTCACAGTAGTGTAAAAACGAATTTAGGAGTTTTACACTACCACGACATATAACTACACACGTACATGTCCTGCCTTTTACCTACACAGCACCCTGCTCTAGGGGTTACCTAGGGCACACATGAGGGATGACTTATATGTAGAAAAAGGGGAGTTCTAGGCTTGGCAAGTACTTTTAAATGCCAAGTCGAAGTGGCAGTGAGACTGCGCACACAGGCCTTGCAATGGCAGGCCTGAGACAAGGTTAAGGGGCTACTGAAGTGAGTGGCACAACCAGTGCTGCAGGCCCACTAGCAGCATTTAATCTACAGGCCCTAGGCACATATAGTGCACTCTACTAGGGACTTATAAGTAAATTAAATAGCCAATCATGGATAAACCAATCAATAGTATCATTTACACAGAGAGCATATGCACTTTAGCACTGGTTAGCAGTGGTAAGGTGCCCAGAGGTCAAAAGCCAACAACAACAGGTCAGAAAAAATAGGAGGAAGGAGGCAAAAAGTTTGGGGATGACCCTGTCAAAAAGCCAGGTCCAACACTCACGCATCGTTATTTTCATGCTTACACCCTGAATATTCTGTGTTTACGCATGCTTAACTTCCGCATCGCAGCCACAGGAATGCTCATTGTTACTTTGTGGCAGCTAATTGTAAACAACTTGGGATCTCGGGAGCAACGCGGTCAGCCGACTGCTAGAGGGCCGCGAACCAACTCGCGCTTAGCGCTCGGTACACCCTGCGCGTCTGGCGTCTATTTCACTCAGTTTCAGAGTGATAAGACGCCAGCCGCATCTGAGCTACTCGTTGGCTGTATTACTCACTTCTGGTTCCACCTGGAGTCTTCTGATCACCCATTTAGAAGTAACGGGTAGGGTTTTCCACAGATAACTAAAAGGGACACGACCCAGGCAAATATTATAAACCCATTCAAGAAGTTGACAAAAATATCTCTGCGACCCTACGGGGGAGAGCGCCGTCAAGTCTCTGCTTTCAGGTGCTATATTTTGACAAAACATTGCAAATGCCCAATGTTGTTTTGTATTTTTTATGGACTATATTGTTCATTAAAGCTGTACTATGTGAGTTTTAAATTGCAAAAGTGTATTTGTGACTGTTTTAATGTCTGTAGCCTAAGGCTGTGCGAAATAAATGATCCAGTTTCATTACAGGAAAAAGAGGATTATTCACATGAGACACACAGAGTTAAATGACTTTCTGGTATTCAAGTTGTGAGAGAATTTGCCTCACTGGAGCTTTTGCTTCATGTTTGATAGGGTATTGTGGTTGCACTAGTGGACTAGAGTGTATAAATATTGTATGGTATAGGGAACGCTTATCCCAACCTACATGCGGTATAGTGCCAAGGCTTGTGCAAGAGCCCATTCTTCAGCATACAGTTTCTTAACTGCTTCAGGAACAAGAACAGAGAAAGAGGGTAGTTTTACGTCTTCTCCTTGTGGGTCTTTCTTAACAAAGTCAGGCGGCTGATCTACCTCAGCCAGAAGAATGTCATAAGTGTATGTTAATTTTTCACAGAAGCTCACCTTACTAATGTGTGGTATATTGCTCTCAATTTGAATGCCCAATTCACAGCGTCTGTGTGGAGGATGCACCTGCTGCTCTGGTGTTTTAACTTGAATGAATTTACTAGCTGGTCTCAAAGCCAGAAACTCTTAAGGATTCTGGCAAACCATTGTGACCTCTGCTGCGCTGTCTAGCAGTGTCAATGCCCATGTCTTGTTCTGAAGCAGATTTCTCAATATGTGTGGCATATTTAGCGGTAATCCCGGTCACCTTCTTCTTTTTGAACTGGGGTTTTTGATGTGGAAGTTTCTTCTCCTTTTTTATGATGATGTCAGTTGAGCATTGTGAGCCTGTTTTTGGTGTCACATACTCTTTGTTCCTGTGCTGGGTTCATTCTGCTCTCCCAGAACGTTTGTTTGGCGAGTCCCGAAAAGAACAAGAAGGACGTTTATCAGTATACTGATACTTACCAGACTGTTTAAGTGTATCTCCTGTGTTTTTCTATTTACTTTATTTTTTTTGTTTGCCCAAGCATTTTTTAGAAGACTCAGGTGCCTGTTTGGAATTGTTTTGGTCAGGTTTGCCTTTAAGCTGCAGCTTATGAGGCCTGACTCCCTAATTATATTGACCTCTAGATGTATCGGTGTCAGAAATAATGTTTTGTAATTCTCGCTCTTGGTCCCCCATAGGAATCTGCGGTAGGCGTTGGCGTCTTTCTTCAGCTGAGTAGGATTAGTCCCTAACACCACAGATGTCTCCGTATAAGGGTGAGAAGAGAAACCTTGTGTCCACATAACTACTCAAGATTCCCTTTAAATAACTACCAGACCTAGAACGTTGGTAACGCCATGTTATAGGGTTCCTACAAATCAAATAGAACTGTGATTTAGTTGACATAAACTTCAGTGTATAGGGACTCAGTCTGCTCTGCCATCGGGAAATGCTGATAGTGTTGCTATTTAGCTCACAGTGCCCCATCTGAACCCCTAAACACACCAGGATACCAGCCTGTATTTGTAACCTTGAATTTGGCTACTTGGATTACCAAAGAAATCGTGGAAACAATTCTACCCTTTCATTATCACCCTTCGTACCCAAGATGAGACATAAGTAAGATGCAGAACAGTAATTTTAAACATTTATTGCAACAATTGAGTTCTTGCCTAAAAAACATGAGCTGTGATTACTGGCAAAAAGGACAAAGCATGGTAACCAGCATTACAACAAATGGTGAAAAAGATAAACAGATCAACCTTTATAATGTTATTATGTTGGTACACTCCTATCTGTTACTGCCTAACCTATTGAGAACATATTGGGAATACCCACTGCCAGATTAATTCCTGGTGGCCTAACCCCACATATCTGGGCAAAATGTATCCAGAAGCTGGTCTGGTGTAGTGGAGGCTATCATCCCTTGATGTGGTGTTCTAGGACCCCTTTAGCACCTAGGTTGGTCACCCTTATTTTAGCACAAAGCACGTGCCTTGTGCCTTTTTTTATATATATTTTTTTTTTACGTGTATACATTTTATTGATTTTTCATATTTTTTAGCACAGCCAGATTTTACCTCGTTGTTTTTATATTTTAATCAGCTTCCTCTTTCTAGGAAGACAGAGTTTACGAATCACATTTTATCAAGCCATCATACAGTGCTCACTCTGTGCCCTGTCATGTACCGTACATGATATGCTAAATTTTATTGCCACTCCAGGAGCCAGTCTCTTTCTACCAGACACATCAGTACTTCAGGCCTGTTCCCTGAACTCTGTGTGGGTTATTACATAAATAACACATAGACCTAAGGGGGGCAGAGGGCAATCTAGTCATGACCATCCTGGGACACACACCATATTGCAAACAGCTTTGCTTAACCAGGCACTGACTTTTCAGCTTCCTGAGCATGTAGACAACAGACAGACCTTGCCATTCTATTTGGGTATGAGGTTGGAGTTACTCCTTTAGATCGGGACAGGGAGCAGGGATAGGGCGTAGGCAGAAATCTCTAGGATCATTCATACACAATGGTGGATTTGTTTATGTTGTTTACAGTGGTTGTAATGATGATTACCGTATTATGTTTAATCTGCCTTATCGCAGCTCATGTTTTTATTCTAGGATGTAATTGCTTTAATAAGTGCATTGATATCCAGTTTGCATCTTGTGTCCTGCCTTGGCATGTTTGAGTCACTGAGTAACTGGATGAATGGAATATGATCTGTTTCCACAACTTACCTGAGAAGTCAGAGTGTCAGTTATACGTTGCCACAAATCATCTTCTCCTTTCCAGGATTGGGTGAGGCACTGAGGTCTAGCCAGGAGTTAGGCCAACAATGTCCAAAGTGGTGTGGGGCTGACTCAGTATCCCACACTGTGGTACTGCTGACCTAAACTTCTTATTACCATAATAGGAACTGCACAACAGTGGTAGCTGCTGGACTGTGATTGGACTGGTGGTAAAGA
Source organism: Pleurodeles waltl (assembly GCF_031143425.1). NCBI lineage: Eukaryota > Metazoa > Chordata > Amphibia > Caudata > Salamandridae > Pleurodeles > Pleurodeles waltl. The sequence goes on from NC_090446.1 coordinate 149,548,549, forward strand.
CCTGTCCCTAGCCCACTCAGAGCCCAGCAGATGTGGCAGGTGCATATTTGCTGGTCTGGGGAGGTCATGTGGGAGATGTGGAGATTGGAGGGCTCCGGTCTCTGGTGAAAACCTGACTCTACATTAACCAGTTGAAGGGGAATGTCTTGCCACTGAATGCCATTCTTTCTTCCGTCCATGGGAAACAGGTGTAAGCTGTCATGGACAACACCATCTCCATGTGGTGCTGCAACAAACATGGTGGAGTAAGGTTGTGGGTCTTGTGCCAGAAGGCCTTGCTCCTCCGGAAGTGGTTGAATCATCCTGGTGTCTTCCTGGTTGTTCAGCACTTGGCAGGATCTTTAAATGCCAAGGAGGACGATTTTAGCCTACGTTGCCTAGTAGATCATAAATAGCTGCTGCACTTGGAGGTGGCATAGAGCTTCTTTCTGTAATGGGGAGACCCATAGCTTGCACTTTTCACCACCACAGGAAACACAGAGAATCAAGCTTTTGCATGTTGGAGTTCCTACAGAAGTTCTCATTCGGAAATGCCTTAACCTGGATTGGTGCTTTGGACCCCTATACACCTTCCCGCCTCTACCTCTCCTGTGCAAAGTTCTGAAGAAGACAAAATTCGACCAGGCCAAATTCATTCTTATGGCTTGACACTGGGCAAGAAGAATGTGGTACCGCAAACTACGGGCCATGAGCATTTGTCCTCCAATATGGCTGCTTCTTCCAGAGGACCTTCTGTCAGAGCAGAGTGCTGCACAATCCACATCTTCAAGCTTTGAGATTGAGCGGCAATAGTGATTACTTTTGATCTCCCTTTTGAAGTAGTGAATGTCACCTTGACCGCCAGGTGTCTCTTGACTAAAACAGTCTATTTGGGATACTGGGAGAAGTTCGTTGTTTGGTGTTCTTCCAGATATCTTCAACCTTTATAGGTGCAGTGGACTGACATGCTACTCTCTTGTTTATCCTTAGCCCAGCAATGCTTTTCTGTTCTGACTTTTATCAGCTTTCAGCCTTTTTACGATTACCTGATTAGCCATCTTTTATCAAATCACCTGTAGTGATGCTTTTTCTAAAAGGGTGGACCCATATGTTCTCACCAACACTGTATGGCTCAGTGAGACCAGAATCTGGCCCTTACTTTTCATATGTGAAGACCATTGAAACCATTGCCCAACTGCCACCGTAAAGATAGTGTTAAAGATAATGTTCCTTGTAGCGATCACATCTGCTCATTGTCAATCAGCTACAAGCATTATCTGTCCCGTAGTGGGATATCACCTTCTTTTAAGACAAGCTGGTACTCAAGACTAAATAATTATTCCTCTTTAAAGTTCTATCGCCTCTCCATATAGGACATTAGGACATTTCATTACCCTGCCAGCATTCATCGACCCATCTCATACATCTAAAGAGGAGAGTCTTCACTGTCTAAACCCAAAGTGTTCTGAGCTTTAATCGTACCAGTAGCCACCGGGTGGATGATCAGCTCTTTTTGGGGTTCTTTGGGCGAAGAAGAGAAAAGCTGTGCAGAAGCAAACAATCTCAAGAGGATTGTTCTCTGCATCAGAGTCTGATGTGGAGCTAAGAAACAACCTCACGGAGGCCTTCACACTCATTCTGCCAGAGCAAAGGCTACTGTCACTGCCGTTCGTGTGGTGTGCCAGTCTTGGACATGTACTAGGCTGTGTGATCATCAGTTCATTCATCCAGAAACACTACTGTCTGGATGGTCCGGTGGGAAGGTCACTTTGCTTGTTCTGTTCTGCAGGATTTTCTGGTCTGAGCCAATCTGCAGTCCTCCCACCTTGACAGGCACTGCTCTGGTATCCATACAAACGTTTGGGAATCTGCAGTTAGAAGTATCCATCAGAAGAACAAGTTACTTACCTTCGATAATGCTTTTTCTGGTAGATATTCTAACTGCAGACCCCTCACTGACCTACCTCTCCATTCTTTGGAATGGAGTCTTCTTGTACATGTAAATACGTTTTCCATCTCAGAAATCTGCATATGGGCACAATCTAATTCTTGAGCTCTGCATCAAACACTTTAGACCAATATCATAAAATAACTGACCTCAACACATGGAGATGGTGACTATCTAGAGGCCCTGATGTTACATCTGAGGTGGACTGCTCTGTCTTGGAGCCACACGAACCCACCTACTGACATGTGAGAAAATTACTGTAGAAAATTCTCCCGATCTAGTGTGGCACTTAGAGGTAGTCACAAGGTGAGGAATCTGTTGTTAGATAAAGTGTCAGCCGGAGCATTACCAAAGAACAGGTAACTTCTTTATGTAGGTCATTTAGTCTAGGCTGGTGTGCTTTGATTTCTCAAATATTTTGATCCTAGAGCTTCAACATTTGACTTCTGCTGTGGACCATTGTTACTTTCCATAGTTTTAATCAGCTCAGAATTGAGTAATGATGCTGACTTTCTCAGATTTTTCGTTGTTAAGCAGTTTTCTACCACAAAGGTGTTTGAATTCTATGTTGGTTTTCATCAGCTGTGCACAAGCCACCGATGCAGATATGGGTTTGTAGTTTTTTCACAGTCTTTCTTGCTCAACATTATTTCCCCAATCTTTTTCATTCCAAACATCTTACTAAAACTATCATAACACCTTTTGTCCAATGATGGTAAAATAGCTCAGTTAATGTAGAATCTGTTGTGCTTGCCTTTTTACATTTTAACCCCCTTCTGCCATTGTCCATGTACATGTTCCTTCCCTCACCACCACTCCGATACTGGTCATGAGGCTTGTGCTCAGCTCAGATATTCAGACTTTTTGTGGGATGGTTTCAGTTCCAGAACAGGCCCTTCCATTTACTAGAATCTTGTCGATATCATTGGGTCCTCCTGGCAGCGCAGCTGTCGCTATAACTTATGTGATCGACAAAACAAGAGCGTTTGAGAGAGCTATTAATGGATGCCTTTTGCTCCACCCACATGCTGATTGCCTTGAGAAAATTTGATTGTGTGCTTCCTCTGAAAAAGGTTGCTTGTACTGATGGTGTCCAACCGATGATAAAGACTGTCATTTTGTCTGGTAGGCTCTCTAATGAGGCTACAGGATTCAAGCAGCAGGATTGCCTGCGGGGTGGGGGAATCATTAGACCAATTCCTACCTAGGTTATATTGGAGCGCAGCTTGTTAAGCTCTAGTTCTGCCCTTCAGGTCCCCTGGGAAGACATCATCCCTCATTTCTTAGTAAGAGGCCTGAAACCTGTATTAGCAGCTGTAGCGAAGCAATCAGCATACAGTTGTGGTCATCTGGCTGGAATCCCCCTCTAACGTGTGAGGGACAGTGAAGTGTTTTTATAATAAAACAGCTGATGTTCTGAAAAAATGTCCCTACGTAAGGATGTGTATGTTTCTATGAATACCAGAGACAAAGCGTTACCACGTTTTACCGGCAACCTATCTTACTGCAGCCTTGAGAAAAGCACGGAGTGAAAGAAACGTCTTGTTTAAGAACGCAGTGCTGACCTAGGCAAATAACAGCTAGATAGAGAGAAATAAAACAAGACCGCAAATGTGGCTATTGTTAAAATAATAAAGCTGAATAAAATATATCTAGGTTAAAGTGCACAGCTGCAGGCCTGGTTTTGCTAAATAACGTGTATGGAGCTATAACTAAAATGGCCACACAACAATGTCAAATGCCATAAGGTTGATCTGATTATTGTGGAAAGGTATGGCAAAGCAGAAGACCTGGCTTTTTTTTATTCAGAAACACATTTGGTAAAGTCATTAGATCTTTAATGATGGATTTTCATCACAGTTTGTTAAAGGCAAGGGCAGATATTTTATTACATGGAATGTCAGAATACCAAAGAAGGCAAGGGTTTGGGTGTTGGCAGCTGTCACTGACAATCCCTGGAAGCAGAGGATTTTCAAGTTATAATCCTTGTTTAGTGTTATATGTTTGCTATTTTATGACTTTATCCCTGATTGTTGCCTTGTGGGCAAGATTATGCCCAGTACAGTAGGCCTTGATTCATTATGGTGACAAGCCAGTGATAAAGGCTTTAGTCTCAATGGTTATAAAATGCTTATGAAATGTTATGCATAAGCAGTAGGCATGGCTTCCTTATTGTGAAAAGTATTTGTTGAAGCCAATAGCCCTTTAAGCTTGAATTGTTATTGCACTGTGTCAAAAGATATAGGCCCTCATTATGACCCTCGCGGTCGGTGGAGTAGTGACGGTATTACTGCCAACAGGCTGGCGAAAAAAGAAAAAAAAATTATGACCATGGCGGTTACCGCCATTGTTATCCACCACTTCTCCATTCCGACCGAGGGAGACTTCGTTCTCCAGCCCGGCGGCCATCACAAGACCGCCGGCGGTATCACGACCCTGCTGAACGTCATGGATTTCAGGTAGTTTGGAACCGCCATGAATTCCATGGCCGTAGGCACTATCAGTGCCAGGGAATCCCTTTCCTGGCACTGATAGGGGTCTCCCCCACCCCCACAGCCGTGTCTTCCAATCCTGCCCCCCAACCCCCTGCAACCTCCCAAAGGTGGCAGGACCACGCTCCCCATCCCTACTCTGAACATTGCAACACACCCCTACCCTACACGCATACAGACACCACCAATACACACACCTGCATGCATACCAACATACATACCAACATACACACACACACACAGTCATATACGACAGGCACGCACACATACTGACAGACATACAAACAGGCACGCACACATTTTCAACCACACAGCACCCCGCGTGCATACACGCACTCACACACACACACCCTCTACATACTCACATACACACCCCCATGCACGCACACAACACCCCCCTCATCCCCCTCCCCTAACGGACGATCAACTTACCTTGTCCGTTGATCTTCCGGGAGGGGATGGGATCCATGGGGGCTGCTCCACCACCAGCACCCCGTCACCAGAACACCACCACGCCGAATCACGGAACGTGATTCGGTGGGCGGTGTTCTGATGAGGGGCGGTGGAGGTGAAGCAACCTCCACTTCCCCGCCGACTGCCAGTATGGCTGCTGACGGCTCTCCATCTGAAAAAGGACGGAAGGCTGCCAGCAGTCATAATTTGCCGAGCAGAAAACCACCTGCACTGGCGGTCTTCAGCACGGCGGTTGTAATGACCACCATCGTTTTTTTTATTTTGCACCATGCAGTCCCACCCAATTAGTGTGGTAGGTAAACATTTTGATATTGGACACCCGTTCTGACGAACCAGGTGATTATTACACTGTGTTTAAAGACTGTAGACAGTCATATTTTTTATATTGGTGCCTACAGAGCACCCTAGTAGGCAAAGATAGTGGTATTGGTTATCACTTTTGCCAAATCTTGGTGGTAGAATAATCACACTATTCGAATCCTTGAAAGGCCGCCATGGGATAATGTGCGGATTGTTTTACCAACTGTAATTTTTTACACATTTATATTTGCTTGTCAGCATGATGGAGTTGGTTATGATGAATGGAGTTGGTTATGATGAAAAGGCAATTGTAAAGGACAAAGGCCTGATTTGGTCATTGGAAAAAAGTTACATCGGGTGCCACTGATCTGTTAGGGAAATGACTTATTATGAAAAATATATGTTAAACACCAATAGGTCTTAATGGTGGATTGTTATCACACCCATTTAAAGTTTGTAGACAGGTATTTTGTTTACATGGGATCTACCCTTGTAGGCAAAAATATATAAATAAATATATATATATATATATATTTTGTTTTTGTTTGTTTTTTTGCAAAACCTGGGTGTAGAAGAATAGCCCTGTGATCATCCTTGCTAGACTTTCATAAAAGGGCCTGAAATATTTACTTGAGCTTTGGCTATGCCATCTATTGCAATGAGTATGTTAGAGTCTCACTCTCATTCACCTTCCATATATGACAACATACAACATGGGTCAATGGGTCAGCCCACTTCAGCCATTTGCTTTATTGCTGTATGAGTGACAGCATTTTGCCTGCTCACATGTTCTCATTTGCTTGAAAATTAATGTGCTTCGATGGAATGGCCAGTGAGCCAATCCTTTGGTTTTCCATTTTATCTGTCTATAGGTCCTCTTCAATTTCTTCTCCATTTTTATATTAATTTCAACTTTAGGGCAAACTGTAGCTTCTCCACAATATTACCAGGGCCGGAGATTGCAACATCCCATGAGGCTACTGCTTCTGAACCAGGCAGCCTTCTCGTATTGGTATTGCCCATAGTGTGCCATCATTTATCATTTTAAGATGGCCAACACACCGCTTCTTAATGTGATGTCCATGTTGGAACTTTAAACCACATTGTTGACAGCTGCTGTTAATAATTTTTTTGCAAACATACTTTTAGGTGATGGCATGTTTTAATTTTTTAGGTCAAGCGCTCAAGCGCTTTGACCTATTGTAAGTGTTGTGGGCTTTTAACCACACCCATTACTTTCATTTGTTCCTAGGCTCGCCTTTCAAAAATCACTTGATGTCAATGGTAAATGCTTCAAACTTGTCCTGCCTTGAGGCTGTTTTTGTCACACCTTACAGACTGCCCCTGTTACATGGATTATTGCATGATGGCCGATATACTTCGGCATGTGTGAACTATTTTTTTTTCTTTTGTCTCTCCCCTTCATGCTGCATAGCAGCCATGGCACTCACAGCGTGAAAAGGCAGAACAACGTGAACTCGATCAGGGGTATTGGAGCGCTGGTCGCATTGTTCACAGTTATCTAATCAGAGTAATTTATTGTGGCTCTCCCCTTAAAACACTTGAAATTAGTAAATGCTATACGTAAAACAGAAATCCTCAAAGCGAAATCATCTCTCCCCGCACAGTGGGAGAGCAGATACTACAATATTCACTGCACTCGGGAAACTCGCTCCATATTGCTTTGCAGGGCATTACTTTTACAAAACATTTTTGCTCATAACTCAGCCTGTGGTGGTCCAAGACAATGGGACCACCCACGAAACATTCAGCATGGGGTGCTCTTTCTGTCTACATCATCCCTGGGTCCCCACACTAGATTAGTGGGGACCCCTAAATATTAACCCCTCCCACCATTCAATGTCTTTTAAGATTTCTCATGACTAGAACTTTTGTTTTGCAGCTGAGAGGATATTTTGTTTTCAAGGCCTTTGCAGTAGGGATGCTAGCCCTAAAAACACCCTCTAGGGGCTAAGTATATGGTTAAACTGCATTAATATTAATTTCTCCTGTTTTTTTTTCGTGGGGTTATGCCCTCCAGGGGCTAACAATATAGTTACATGACCATGTTTCTTACAAATGATATTTTTGTTATGGTGCCCGGTAGGGGCTGCTTTAAGCATTACAGTCAAATGCCAAGAGTTTATTTCGGACAAAGTTTTATATGATATTTGTATGTCTTTTAATAATCTCTCCTTATTAAAATTATGACCATGAGCCAGGCCAACTTAACATCCTTACTACACTATGACTGTCTGAACACTCTTGATATGTTTGGGTGTCCCTTCTAGTTTATTTCTCCTCTGTGAGAATGTGTCAGTGAGTGAATGAGTGCATGTACACATGGCTGAGTGTCTGATTGCTTTTAGTGCCTAAACCCCCCAGTGTCTGAAGAGGTACTTTCACTTGGAAGCCAGACCTAGTGACATTGCTAATGCTTGTTTTTCGTGCCAACTCTCCCTTGTTTCAATATTCTGCAATGCTGTGCTCTCTATGGGAAAATTGTTAGATGTTATAGTGTGCCCAGACACGTAGCTCAGTGTAATTATAGTCATTGCATGGTACACCGACTGAGAAGATAAATCTTGAACACCCGAACTTGTAGCTGTTTTCAAGGTTTGGCTCTGCCCCTAAGGTTTCAGTACATGTCCATCTTCTGGCTAAGAATTCAATTATGAAAGGCAGACAAAGAGGAACCTTTATTGAACCAACTTTAGGTATAAGCATTTTTTCCTGGAAATAAAAAACAACCATTTTATGTTCTCAAGGATTGACAGTTCCTGCATAGAGTCCAAAAAAAAGTGTTGAAGTATTCCCCCTTCTTGGCGTGTGGAATGGAATGAGAGCATTTTTTCTGCGGCATAGGAAGTGCATTCAAGGTACTATTACTCACGTGCTGCAGGCATTGCCTTTACTCTTAGCGCTTGTTTTTGTTTATTCTCCTGGGTTTGCCTTCTCTTTTCTTCCACGTCCTTCCTGGTCGATGGAAGGAAAGATGCAATCTCTAACGTCACCTTTTGCCATTCTGGTTAATATTTCCTTTTGTTGCAGAAAACGATGCAGTGTGATGGGATTGAAGACATGTCTCCCTAAGTTGCCTACAGTAAAAGGTCCAGTAGAATAAATCTTACAGGCGCTCTCTAATTCACTGAATGAAGTTTACTGAACTTCCGGTGCAAATAGTAGTTTTACTTTAAAACAAAAACAACTATGGCTTTTACTGTTATTTCAACAGGGCCTAATCGAAATACATATTGGGTTTTAATAAATCGATACTACCCCTAAAGAAGAAAGTGAACACTACACTGCTTTCCCTGAATAAATATAGTTTGTTTTATTTATCTTACTATGAAAACAAAAATATATTTGACATTAATGCTTAATGTGAGTAGGCAAGGGAATACCTACACCGAAACGCAACAAGCACACTGTTAAAGTCTTAGCATACCCTAAATCAGTGGTCTTCAAACGTTTTAATGCCGCGCCCCCCCAGTTGAAAAATAAAATCATTGGGCCCCCCTCAGAATTTTTAACAATTATTTTAGAAAGATGGCAATGTTTAAATAGGTCTAAACCTATTTAAACATTGCAGTTAAGTACTGTTACCTTTTTTAAACTGCAGTAACATGCTTCTGCTTAAAACAAAGGTATGTTATCTGTATAATATTTCTTTTGGCCAGAGTTTGCCGCCCCCCAGTTTGAAGACCTCTGCCCTAAATAGTTTGACTCGTGTTCTGTAAATGAACCCTTTGACAAAGTTTAGTGTCTGCACATTTTTTGAACTATAATGGTATAGCCTACATTAGTTCTGCTTTATCACCGTGGAATTCGACAGCTCCCATGAATAGAGGAGGGGTCATCTTGAAGAGGCGCACTCTGCACTTGCCTGCCTCATTGTCTATGCTGCGGAAGGATATGTGCCACTTATAATGCTAGTACCCTGACTTAGTAGGCGTTTTGTTGTAGATGGTTCCTGAAAATTCTTGTTTAATCAGCAATGCGGATGGCGCGACTACTGCTGGGCACCAAGGAGCGGTCGGACGCTGACCTCACGGGGCGCTGTGTTCACCATTACTCACTTCCAATTTAAAAGCACCTGCCGAAAAGCTCCTTGTGTGTCCAGCCTTCAGGAAACAATTAAAATGTCAAGAGACCTCTTGTGAATAATGGTCCTGCTAGGGTGAGAGATTTGAGTTTTGTCTAGCGGCAGTTTTGACTCGCCATAAAGTAGCAGAGAGGGTTAAAATGCTTGCTGCAGAGAACATAATTACATTTTAAGTGGATTGCTGAGTGGATTAATAAAGCTAGCATTTACAAGCGCTTTCAAACAAATGAATGCATGTGAAAGGGGGGGCTATGGAGAGATTAGCGGCACATTTGCTGGGTGGTAGTGAGAGAATCCAAGGAGGTGGTCCTGGGGTGGATGCGGGGCAAAATAGACTGTCGCACAGGGTGCCACCAGTGCTAAAGCCGGCCTGGGGGGACAGGGATTCATTTGGAGAACAAGTGCATGTAACTTCCCAGCCACACATGCACCGTATGTGGCATTCCAAGCTCTAAAGCAAACTGCTGTCAAACATGACGTTTAAGTGAGCTAATGAGTAAGGCAAGCCCATCACTCCTTTAATGGGCCATGCCTTCCATACACCTCTGCTGCTGCGGCCATGTTAGGCTTCCAAATAGTGAGTGGGATCTAACAGATTAACCAGTCGTAAGCACATTTCTCTTTACTTTCTGTTTTTTAATCTTTTATAGTTCCGCGCATGTTGGCTTCTGGCTGCTCTTTTCGATAGAGCGTCAACATGAAAATATGTATAATTTTGGTGGTGCAAAAATGATTTGTATTCTAAATAAATATTTTCTTCTATGGGTCCACCCTGTTGAATTCCACTTTACATTTCCGGGACAACAGTATACTGTGGAACGGGGCATGCAAAAATTCAAGTGGTACTGTAATACCAAATACCTATGTAAAAAGTCATCTGTTTTAGGAATTATTTTCTGAAGTAAAGGAACCTGTTTTACCAGCTTCAAACTCAAAGGGATCTGATGAACAAAGAGCTTGTCCCTGGGTTACTAACTGGTTCTGCCATTCGGTGCCCTTCTTAGATTGTTTTTCCATCACATGATACTAAGTGGTAGTGTGAAGATTTTATTATACTTTTTATATAGCACATGCCATCCTGTGAGCCCTTTGAAGCACTTGGGAATGATTGGGATACAAGTGTGTTCCTCAGTCTGCCCATTTTCTAAAGGGATGATTATCTGTAAAGTCAAAAACTCATGGTATATATTTTCTGGGTTTTCCTGAATATCAAAAAGCCTGGTTTATGATGAAGGAATAGAGGGAGCCCATTCCATTCCAAAGTGTGACAAAAACTATTGTATGCGCTAATATAATGGACACAATATTGAAAAGTAAGTACACAAATGGCAGTATATATTTACTAACTATATGTATTGTCAAAGAACATATATGGAGTAAAGAAAATCTATACATACTTACCTTTTGATGTTTAGTCCCTTGATCTTAGTGCCCCAAATTATCATGGATTCAATATTCAGAAGCCACACCCAAAGGGTGATAGTTTGCTGGTGTATGGCGAGTACAGCCTGGGGAGCCAAGCGTAGGCACATTGCTAGAGTCATATTATTAACCAGCTGGGGCGAAAGGAGCTTACACTATGGAGCAGACCTTTGCCCAATGCAAAAGGTTGAAAGTCAATTAGTTGTGTTGTTGGGAACCAGTGCAAACACCTAGTGAAGGAGAGATGTGGTCTGTGTGCTTCAGGATGCGACAAGAGACAAACTGTCTGATTGGAGCTTCACCATTGTCTTGGTTTAAAGGTTCCTGCCGATACTGTAGTGGTAGACAATGTTGGCGATGCCCTCTGAAGGGCCAAGATTGATCTTTTGCAGCAAGCGTAGCAGAGGCACTGGAGAATATAGGTAGAAGAATGTCAATTACATTGACCTTTCCTCTTGTGCCAAGGAAATGTTTACGTCCAGAGTGACCCTCAAATTACAAACATTGTGGCTGATGGTCACGGCGAGGGTGGCCAGTCAAATGAAAGTGTTGCCAGGTCACCTAGGCCCAATAACAGACCAGAGTCTTTCGAGATTTGAGACAGGATACCGTTCACTTTAGAACCGGTTAGGTAGTCCAAGATCTGCAGAAGTTCCCAGCTGGGTTGGATAGTATGATGTATATCAGCTTTCATAAGGTTGCCGATTTAAAAACCACTGAAGATGTTTGCAAGAGAAACCCTAGAAACATCGGAAAGGGACAGTGAAAGGGATAATATTTGTAGGATCCCACTGAAGAAGTCAGTCGAAGTGAAGGGGTAGGATCAAGTTTAACCTGATGAGACCAAATTAACAGAAATTAGTTAAATCCATTTAATTTAAAGGCTACCAGAGGTTCATTAGAACAAGTAGCAGTATTTATGGTTATCTATATCAAATGCTTATGATGGTTCTAGGATGATCAGTGTGCATGCCTAGCCAGGCAAGGAAGTTGAGCCGTTTTCCCAGATATGGTTTAGAGTGGTGTTGGTCCCTCTTTGAGGGCTGAACCAGGACTGGAATTTTCTATGGTGTCAGATATCTATAGAACCTAGTAAGCATCCCTTTTTCAAATACCTTTGGTGAACGAAGAGCCAAGAGATCTGTTGGTATTTTCTGAAGGACTCTGGATAGTTCTGGGTCGTCTTCATTTGTCGATGTGGCTTTGGGCTGTAAGCAAAACCATATTTGATGAATACACCAATGAACCTTATGATCACGTGAGTGGGCATAGTTTTACTGAACGTTGTGGCATTTTAGGCCTCGTTTAGAGGACATAGGCCTATGATGCACGTGTGGGTTAACCCTTCTGTGGGTGAAAGACATGAGATACATAGAGGAGGGTAGAGGTTACTGATAAATGTAAAAAGATATGGGGTGGAGCAAGTATGTGTTTCACTGTACAGCATGAAGGCAAAAAGGTTAGTGGAAACAGTCAAGGCGATGGTGATAGCCATGATATGGGCTACAATATACAAAGCATGCCCATAGTATACTAGGTCATTACAAAATGCAAGGTCCATCATTATGCTGTAAGTCGTTACCTTACTACTACATACAGACAGGTGTACTCATAGTAAGTTGATACAGCTTTTAAGATATTGTGGCAGCAATATTTCCAAGGGGAAACAGTTTGCCAAATATCCCAGACTGCACTCTCCTCACAGGCAAAGTGCTATGCCCCTTGAAGCACCTATGTGTGCACACATACAGACAAGCAAGACCGCACATTCACAGACACATTTTCAGACCCTGCCCATCTACTAACCATTTGCGTGAAATATACCACGACATTTTTAAATAAGTTACTCTCATCTTGAAGGCCTTTCCTTTGGCTGCAGAAAGTCCACTGATGCGCCCTTCCAAATGATTGTATCCTTGGGTAATATTATGTCATTTCTGCTGCCACCCTTCTATCTATGTCACTTGTGACTCTTTTCAGTCTTTGATTCTTTTGAAGTATTCTTCATCCCCATAGAATGTTCAGTTTATCAGGGCAAATCTATTTTTCTGCAACTCAAGAGAAGAAATGTTGATCAACCAGACAGTGGAATAGCTCTTCAACAGTGAGACTTCATCAGCCTCTTGGGTTCAGAGGTTGCTTTTTATTACAGATTCACGTCCCAGTGCATAGCTCCCGATCACAACTGATTCCTTAGAGTACTACTGGTGGCTTGCTGTGAGGCCCTCTCTATTACCTTCTTGTGGGGTACATCGGATCTGTCACTCCACATAACTGTTTTGACACTAAAGGTAATGCTGTAGGTGCTGAAAGGGTTCATTTTGGTGGTTAAATAAAGAATGTTGATAATGCACACAGTCAGCATCAGGCCCTCATGTTTGTGAAAAACTGAGACACCTACTCCCAGCATCTCTACCACTACTATCATCCCGAAAGCCCTCCAAAAGATCAGAGACACACTAGGATTTTCAGTTATCCTAGCAGCTCCTGTTCTTTCACCCGCTTCATCAACTTCAGAGTTCTTAAACCCAGCTCTCTGGCAGGGGCATCTCCTGTCTGTTAAAAGAAAAGTGCCCCATCAAGTTATGTAATCACATGGTTCTTGAGGAATTGGCCTTCGCCCACCTTTCCTCTTCCACACACAAACTGAGTTCCGGTTTGCTTTCAGGAAATGCGTTGCCATATTTCGGTCCAGGAATAAATAAGTAAAGTTCTATTGTCAATCATTGGCAACTGAGATCCATCCGCTCACTTTTGTGGCGAATGATTTTATGAATTTTTCTCAGCATATCTGATTCAGAACAGTTGGCCATTAGAGCTTATTGAAATAATAGGCCTGTCTTCTCATTCAAAACAATTAAACCCACCCCAGCCTTTTCCTCAAGGTTCTAAAGAAATTTGGTTGGCTTGAAGAGATTGTCCTCTGTACATTCTTTCCCTGTCAGCATGCTGTTTGAACTGAGGGCCCCTTATCTAACATGGATTTCACATGCACCATGAGCTTATGTATCTAACTGAAACCTGTACTTTGTTTTGAACTGATCAACCTTTTGTGACCTTTGGAGACAATAATATGGGCCAAATGACTACTAAGATAAATAAGTAAAATGGAGCCCCAACTGTGGAAGTGAGGATCATGCATATGTGACATATAATCAACAGTGGAAGACCATCCCATGTACTTCAAAACTCCAAATGCACATTTAGACATTCAGATGTAACACCAATCTTGAATACTTTTTCAGTTCCTTTCTCCTGCTAATACGGTCGTATAATCCTTGTGGAGTGGCCTTTGTTTATCTGCTTGCTGGTACTTCACAGGGTACTAGACTGTGTCCATTTGAAACCCTTCTTTATAATGTTATCCTGTTTTTAGTATGCAGTTGTTAAGTGCATTTATCACTGCACTATATGTCATGCTGGCATGTATTTTACCTGTAGACTACAGTTATACTTCTAAACCATTTTAATCTGTAGCCCCTGATTTTCTACATTTTAAATTTGTTTATTGTTCTTGTATTACATGGTTCTATAGGCATTTAACTATTATATTACTAACTAAAGCTCTGCACTTTCCCTCTTAATCTATCTGCCCGTTTACCTGTCATCTATTTGTCTCTCTATGTAAACATACATATCTATCTATCTCTTTGCAAATCTATCTCTCGCTGTAAAGCTCTCTTTTCAAATGTATCTATCTTTGCAAATATATTTTCTTTCTTTGGAAATCTGTCTCTCTGCAAATCTCTCGCTTTGATTATTTATCTCTCTTTGCAAATTAGTCTATCTCTTTCCAAATCCATATATTACCTTTTTACAAATCTTTCTCACTTTTCAAATATGTCTGCCTAGGCTGCCTTCTCTATCTGTGCCTACCTTATCTCTCTGTCTATGCAACCTGATCTCTCTATCTTTTCGACTCTCTCTATATATCCTTTCAAGCCTTTCTATGTGTCTGTCTTTTCAACCCTCCTTAGTTATTTTAAAGATTTTCAAAAACATCGCAAAAACGTTTGCACACGCAAGAGGTCTGGTGTTAGTCAAGAACTGTTGATGATACTAAAACTATGTATAACTTAGTTTCTTATGGGAGTTTTCAGTCAGACTCAATTATTCTGGAGTGTGTCATTTCACATACTTCTGGCACCCACTCAAGCATTCATCATGGGGCAGTGTGTCAGCCCACTTCAGCCTTTGTCTGACTGCACGGTGAATTATGGCCACCGCCGTTTCACAAGAAGCACATCCACTCACAAACACGCCCCCTTCATTTCCACGGACTCCTTTTTAATGTTGTGTTTTTTATACTCAAAAAATGTTTGCATTTAGCCAATGCTTTTTTTTATTTTTATTGATGAGGGCCGCACGGCTTCCTCAACAATTTCTATAAAGTTTTGCAAAAAACATGACGGAACGAAACAAGAGTGGCCGTAGCCAAAAGGCTGGCTGAGGATGCCGGACATATTGGTTTTGCCCGTGCTTGTTATATATATCAGAGCTGTCCTCCCTCTGCATAGCTGTGGTCAGCGTAACCAGCATGGAACCAAGTGGCTGCTAAGGCAGACAATGTCATTAATACATTCTGAATTGGAATCAAACATCTTACCGGTGTACAAACACTCAGCCAGAGCTAAGGTGGCTCCAGTGACATTTGTCAGGTATATGTCTGTCAGAGACGTGTGTTTCGAGCCTGTATTGGATATTCCCTATGCTTTCGACCTACAGTAGAGGAATACGAATACGTCCAAGCTCATTTGTACAAGAGAGGCATGTCCAGTTGATAAACTGGTTGAACACTTTCCTTTTGTTTCTGCCATGGGCAGTGTGGAAGTCAACTCATACTACCCGGTCCTTACCTGCCAATATTCTTTTACTGGTTCTTTGTTGACTAATTAGTCCCTTTCCGTGCACGTTGGATCACCTTTCTTGTAATCCTGTGTCTTTTTGAAGTGATCCGTGATCATGTTTTTGCTGTATTTATGTGCCCAATGACTGTATAATCCAGCGCTCTTTAATGTTCTCCGTTTTTTTCCAGTTGTTTCACATCACGTTTAATGGCAGTTCTTTGAAGCAGCCCATGTGCTGGAAGTTACCTTTGCCTAAAGCAGTAGAAAGTTATTGTGACCCATGAAGCACCGGCTAAATTCCTTTCGGTGACTAATAACAATCCTGGTTTATCGGCTTGAAAAAGTCAATGTTTTTCGACTCCTTAAATGTTTCCTTAACAACTTGTATAGAAATCTGTGGTAAATTAGAGAGAGCTGCTTCCACCATCTGTCCTGCACCCCCTTAAGGACACGTTAGTCACTTTTTTCATCAAGTCCATGCACACATCTGGTTTTTAATGGTGGTGTTCTGGACTGTCTTTGAAATTTCGAATTTAATAAAGTTTTCGTATTTATGCAAGCATTTTGTTCCACGTGAATGTGATCAAATTGCTTCTGCCTTTAACAGTTTCTCAACTCATTTTTTGTTCTTTAGCAACATCTGGTAAAGTGGAACAAATATTAAACCATGCTTGTGGTGGTATATATTTTCGATACTTGTCTAATCCTATTCAGCAGGGACTGAGAGTGCGAATGTATTACCATGCCTCAGGGCCTCGGAAGAAAGATAAATGCATTTATCATAATACTGCATTCAGATATGTAGACTGCTACTGAATAGAACTGTGAACCTCTCACTTCGCACATTTAAACACCAGAATCCAGAAATGAAGTGGTTTGGTGCAGATTGATTAAAGACCGCAGAAGAGAGAGATCTCAAAACAGGTGTTTTTAAAATTTTGACATGTAATGCAGCAACAATTTATAAAGCGTGACTCGTGCCCAATGAAACAGCCTTTTAGGTGCAATATGCGCAAAAGCATCAGATCAGGGGACATGTGACCCTCTGTTAGAACTGAGTCGCTACCAACAGTCCGACACCACTCGTGAGGGAGTGCAGGCCGGTTACAGAGTTGCACAGGCCCCGGGTTAAGTACCTTGGAAAACGATGAAAAAACAAAGACGCTCCACGGAGTTGGGAAGATGAGATGTTTCTGGAACCGGTGCAGTGTCAGTTCCTTACTGCAGGGCATGGGAGGTGAGGAGTCAGTTCCTTATGGTTGCAGGGGAGGTGATGCAGCATTGGTGGCGAGGCGCTGGTTTGTTACGACAAGGTGGGGTCTATGAATCCAGAAGGTCAAGATGGAAGGCGTCGAACTTTGCAGTGCTACGATCACACCACAATACCACAGGTGCTACGGTGGAGTAGGGTGTCACGGACATCGGTGACGTGGCACATTGGACTCACGCTGTGGCTGGCTGGACTTAGGAGGAGCGGTGGCGACATCGGGCCTGCAGTGTCCGTTGCGGTCATTGCACTCAGCGTGGACCATGGCTCCGGTGCAGGCAGCAGAACTGAGTTGTACAGTGGCACCAGTTCTGTAGTCACTCTGGAGTCCATGTGCCGGGTTTCTTCTTGGTTATACCAGAACTCACTCCCAAGGGCCTGGAACTGGATTTGGTACCACTTGTTAAGTCAGGACTCTCGGCAAGAGAACCCAGGTGCTCGCAGATGAAATCTTTGATGTCCCTGAGACTTCTTAACAGAAGGCAAGCTCAGTCCAAGCCCTTGGAGAGCCTTCAGAAGCAGGATGTAGAAAGCAAAATCCACTCCTTTCACTCCCAGGACAGAAGCAACAAGCAGCAGGTAAGTATAGCAAAGCAACAGGCAGAGTAGCAGTCCTTCCTACAGCATTCAGCACTTCTTCATGGCAGAATGTCCTCAGTCCAGAAGGATTGCGAAGAGAGCCTATGTGGTGTCAGATGTCCAGTACTTATGCCCATATCTGTCTTTGAAGTAGGCTAATTTCCAAAAGAAGTCCGTGTAGTGCACAGGACCCTGCCTTGCTTGCCCTGGCCCCAGACACTCTCTAGGGGTTGGAGACTACTTTGTGTGAGGACAGGCACAGAAATATTCAGGTGCAGATGTCAGCTCCTCCCACCACTCTAGGTCAGGAAGAACCATCAGCCTGTTGATGGGACATCAAGATATGCGTGGCACACCTGAGCTCTCTTTGCGTGACTGTCTAGAGTGAATAGACAAATAGCTCAGCTGTTACCTGACCCAGATGTGTATTCAGCAGAGAAGCTGAGGCACAGAATGGTTAAGCAAGAAAATGCCCACTTTCTAAAAGTGGCATTTTCAAACTTACAATTCTAACATCAACATCATAAAAAAAATATTTTTAAATTGTGGGTCAGAGACCCCAAACTCCACATCTCTATCTGCTCGCAAAGATCATTCAAGGCAATCCCTATGTTATATTATGGGAGAGACAGTCCTTGCAATCGTGAAAAATGAATTTAGAGTATTTCACCATCAGGACATGTAAAACACAACAGTACACGTCCTGCCTTTTAAATGCCCTGCACTCTGCCCATGGGACTTCCTTGGGCCTACTTTAGGGGTGACTTACATGGAGGAAAAGGGAAGGTTTGGGCCTGGCAAGTGGGGGCACTTGTCAGGTCGAAATGGCAGTTTAAAACTGCCCACACAGATGCTGCAGTGGCAGGTCTGAGAGGTGTTTACAGGGCGAATCATATGGGTAGCACAGTCAGTGCTGCGGGCCCACTAGTAGCATTTGATTTACAGGCCCTCTGCACATATGGTGCACTATACTAGGGACTAACTAGTAATTCAAATATGCCAATCATAGAGAAACCAATCACCAAAACAATTTAGACAGAAAACATATGCACTTTAGCACTAGTTTCAGGTATAACCCTGCAAAAAGGGCCAGGTCCAACACCCTGGATCTAGGAAGAACTAAATAACAGGTTTTGAGTTATTTTGGGAAGCCAACGAAAGAACGTGTGGTTCTTAGTTTGGTCAGTAGTTGCCCCATGAATTTGGCTTTTAAAACTAAGAAGGCCTATCCTCCCCTCCGATTCAGAACGATATTTGGGAGGGGGGCGAGATTGAAAAGATCTCAAATCTCTCAGAAGAGTAGGGCTTTATCAGCTTTGGAGACCACTAAGGCCATTTTTGCGAATGGATCTATGTATACAAAGTATCCTGAATATAATTCTCTTTTCTTTCAAAAGACAGTGTAACTCGGATAATTTAGACATGATAGAGCTCTTTTTTAGGAAGATTAAGGAGTCAGAAAGAATCATTTTGTGCAGCCCGGAGTGGGGAAGACCTACATAAAGGGCTTTCGCATTAGTCCTATATAAAAGTAATGAGAGTATAGACTACAAGTTTCCTAGCCGTGGGGGATATATTTGATGATCTTTCCGAAAGTTTGGATTATACCAAAATAAATGCAACTACAGATAATATCTGCTACTTGTAGGAGAGGTAATTATCAAATTTAACGCCACAATTTTGAACTACCTCAGACTAACAGGATGGGTGCCAGGCAGTGGGCCATCAGCCCTGGGTCCATTATTGTGCATTCTCACCCAGAATTGGCTTTCATGCATATGAAGACAGGAATATGATATTATTTGAACTTTTCCTGACTTGTACCATCTGAGAGGGACACACTCAATTAGGAGTATACTTCAAAAAATTGGATTACCAGACCACAAATTATAGTAAGAGAGGCCTGGGGATTATGTAAATATTAAACTGCATAGGACTCCATGAAGATCATTATGGTACCCCATGCGAGAGTGAGGTCGGTTTACAAGAAAAAGGTGGAAGACATGGATTGAGCTTGGTTGGAGAAGACGTTTTTTGATCCAAGAAATGTCTACTTTTTCTCTTCCTATAATTCATATTTGTTGCATCAATGTGTTGTGGGATACGGCGTCAAAAGGTGCTGACTGGTCCAGTAGGACCAGAGCAGCAGTTCCTCTGTTGTCTAAGATGGATTTTGGATGTTCGCACACCGCAAAACAGGACAGTTCCTGTGCTGTGTGCAGAGTGGAAGCTGAATTGGTAGGCATCCAAGATATTATTGGCTCCTAACTAGTGAGATAGCTGACTATTAATGTGGTTTTCTTAAAGGTCACTGGTAGCAGCGATTTAGGATGATATCTTGATAGAGTAAAAGGATCTGCATTGTTTTTGTAAAGGGTAGTGTGAGTTTGGCTTCCTTACAGCACACTGGGATGGTTGCTGTAGCTACATTTATTGAAAACTTCACAGAGCACAATTCCAATAGATGCTTAGCTCATCTTGAAAATGAATGAGGAGCATAGATCACTAGGGGAGCCACATTTCCCATTACTAATCAAGATCATCTTTTCTTGAAGGGAAATTGGGGCAAATTTCATTACGCTGCCAAGACTGCTTTTATGAGAATGGGGCTTACTCCTTAATCTAAGAAAAGGTAGTGTGACTGTGAAGGATTTTATCTTAAAAGGTGAAGGCTAGGCTATCACATAAGTTCTTCAACTGGTAATGTCAGATAGTCCGGCTGATGGATTAATGATAGATTTAACAGTGGATGCAATTTCTTTAGAGTAATTCTTGGATGACTTGACCTTATTGCCATAATACGTTTATTTAGCTAATTTTATAATTTTATGGTAGAGCGTTCAAGCTTTTTACCTGGTTCCTGTAAAGTAGAGGTCAATTTTCTTTTTCATTGTCAGCCGTGACGTTAAGTACTCCTCACTTCTTGAGTGAACCCCGGTGCAGGTGTCATATGGGATCTTGGGAACTTCAAATGGCAATTTTAGCCTAGAAAAACTGAAAAAAACGAGAAATGAAAGTAAGCATATACGGAAGGCACTGAGAACCTGGTTCCAGTTAGTGCCATGAATCAGTTTGGTGTATACCTGCTCAGTGAGGTTTAAGCAAATGAAAAACTCCCATTTGAGTATGTGCAGTTCATTTATAGTTCGGTTAGTATTTATGAACATGCAGCAAAAATTGAAAAGAAGCATTTGCATTTAATTGAATGTTTCCCAGTGCCCAGGAATAGTATGGAGTATTGACTGGAATCCCTCAAACAGTTTCAGAGGTATTCCAGGTAATAACCTATAAAAAGCTCTTCCTGATCAAAAAAGAAAAGAAGCTGTCCATCCTAACCAGAGCCTATCCGGGTCCAGAGAAATGTCGAAATATACCCTGAATTTACCAAGTGACTGAGGAGGATTTTCTTGGCTCTGTTATCTTGCCTGGCTCAATGGTGATGGGTGTTTGTTCCCTCCTCAGCCTTGTTGAAGGACCAGGGAATGGTGTTTAGTCCACAACCACCAGCCTTGCCCAAAATGTGCAAATATTTCAAATATCAAATTTGAAGGTCCAATTCTCCCATCCTTATAAATGCCCAGTTCTCAACTGTTGAGTGGGTTATTAGTAGGGGTATGGACCAGTTTACCCCAAAATGCAAATCAAACTTCAAAGAAAAGGTAGATAGCCCACTTATGTAAAATGTCAAATATTGAGACGATCCGTCAAATTAAAGTCAATAATAATGCTTCAAGTCCTTGTATTCAATTTACAAGCATTTATTAAGGGTGATGAAACTTAAATATCATTGGAAATCATATTCCATGTAGAAAACAGCCGACACGTGTTTCGCCCCTCATGGGTAATTCACCCGGGGCTTTCTCAAGGCTGCAAGTAATGGAAACAATTAAGATAAACAGTTCGATTTTGATGTAAATCGATATTGAAATAATAATAAGGCTAAGTGCAAGATAGGAAAGCCTGCATGAGATAGATCCATTGTTCCAGTAGAGAAAAAATAAAGAAATAAGATATTTAAGAGGAAAGTGATAGTCGCATAATACTCAACTTAAACAACAAGTTAACCTGCAATAGAGTATCACTGGGAAGAAGTATATGCATAACTGTGGTTGTGACTTTATTATTACTTATTAAGTGTGCTTGAAGCTGGCGCTAGCGAAAGAGAAAGGATAAATCATATCCCTATGATATATATGTGAAGGTGAGAGTTACTAAAAGAAATATATATATAGTGATCATAAGAGAGGTAAAGAAAATCATACCTAAAGATGTGTTCATAATAGAGCTTCCATTCTTAAATGGATGCAAACAATCTAGATAAAATCATTAAATCATAAGTGCAAATATCCTTCATTATTTAGTGTAAACAGGTATATTGCGATCTGCGAAGTAGATAAAATTTAGGAACACTGAAATCAAAGTTATTTGGTAGAAACACTAATGTTTGTCCTATTAAAATACTGAATGTAGCCATTTTTAATGTTATGACCGACTTAGCTTATGTATCAACAAAAGCAGCAATTTGGTGAAGGGCTAAGTAAGAACAATTTCGTACTGGAAAACATTACGAACAGTAGGTCTTATTGTGAACTTATTTTTTAAAGCAGACATAGCTAAGATCAAAGGGGCGGGGCGCTGAATGATATGACCTCTACCTATTAGGTAGACGAGTCTTGGTGCATGAAATTTGAAAGAGCAAGGGTATAATATTGTATTAAGCCATTAGATAAGTTGTTATAAATAGATAAGTAAGTACCCGGAGGGGTACACTTAACAATTTAATTGGACTAGCAAGGTCTCAGGATAAATCCTATAAGGCTTATTTCACGGCGTTCTAATCCAGCACCATCTTTGAATAAGGATTTGCACGTAGCCCTTCTTCTATTTCTATTATGGTTGGTGAGCGGGCTAGTTCTATCACTATTTCCGCTTACCAGGTAAAAACAAGGAGAATGTAGCAAGAGTATGCCGGCCATCTTAAGACGATCATACTCGTATAATAGGACTTCTGTGTTGGAAGACAATAGTGTTTAAAACTCATATCCTATTTGATTTTGTACTTGCATTTTTTTGTTGATAAATGGCCCATGAAAGGGTCAAACAACTAATTAAAAACAGATGGATAAGAGAGTACATAGATCTAATTAATAAATTGCGTAAGTATAATGAAGTCCTAAGAGACAAAGTGTGCGGACACAGAGATGTACAGAAACAGGGAGTTGACTAACGTACCTGTATATACTGTGTCCTAGGTCACTAACGGTACTGAAGTTGAATTATTATCGTTAAGTTGCACTAAGTTTGTTCTTGAGAGAACCGTCCATATACTGTAAGAAAAATAAGAGAAGACCATAGGCTCTAGAGTTATGCTATGTAATGTCATTGTTAATTCATAATGAATTTAGATAATCAAGTGAAACATTGAGTAATGAGTTGGTTGAGGTAAAGTAGACGAGATATGGATTATACATGGCCTAATGAGTCAAAATTTATTAGCATTGAGCATATAAGATATTAAATGTTGATTATTGCAGTATTGGAATTGGTGAGCTTGAAACAGTATTGAAATGGCTATAGTTCCATCACCTAAAATTATACAGAGGGAAGTAATCAATGAAGCCAATAGTGCCATTCCGAATCCTTGTTTAGGCCTTGTTGGACAGTGTCATAGTGGGTAATGAGTTTGCTTTCATTTTGTCTCAATTTAAGTTCAAGATTACCCCCCAAGCCGGGATGTGGTTTAAGTTTGATCAACCCGCAGAAAGAAAAGGTACCTGTATGTGGATGGCATTTTACAAAGTGTTCAACTAAGTGTAATTTGAAGTCGTCTTTCTGTATTGCCCAAAATGTGGTGAGAGTCGACATTTTAAAAACTTTTTTAACTCCCTCCACCCACCTTGCCACAGGATGAGAGAGAATTTACCTCCTCTTTATCCGCGCCTAGGCATGGCCTATGAGCAGGAGTGTAATGCCCATCTAGTTTCTTAGTCTCTCTGTTGTTGTTAGTGAGTTGTTCCTTGATAAGTAAACTTACAAGGGGGACACGTATAGGTCGATGAACCTTTTGACTCGTTTAAGGTGTTCTTACCATAGTTCCAGTACAGAGACAATAATCAATACACAAAAATCAATAATCATTAGTCAAATCAATATTCATTGGAGTCAGTAATTTTCACACACCATGACTTTGCAGCCATGAATAACTACACCTTTGGTAAAAGTTTAGGAAGTTTATTTCCCTTATATTAACAATACTAAAGTCATGTAGCTTAATCACCAAATCAAACAAAATTAATAATGATTGTTAATAAACAAGTCACAAGAAACATGATCTAATCAAAGCTTGAATCAAAAGGCATTCCAAAGCATCAACACAAATCATTAGTAAAACCACTTTCAACAAGACTATAATATCCATAGAGTTCAGCAAAATAGTTTGGCAACCATTTGTATCTGCAATTCAGCAGTAGTCATGTGAATAGCCTCAACTGACCCAGATTAGCATCAGCATGTGGGGCTTCATGCAAAACAAATTAGAACATCTACCTAAAAAAAACTATTAAGACAGCACAGTTGGTACCTAGAAAGAAAAGGCACAAAAATGCAATTCAGTCATTGTCATATCTACCTATCCATGGTATGGGTCAGCAAGCAGAATTAGTCTTCGTCCTCAGGTCATCAGTCGATCGGCAAAGCAACAGGCTCTCAGTCAGTTCTAAGTCAGTATTGCATCTCATAAAGGGGTAAGATCAATCTGTCTGAGTTTTCCTCTGTCACGTTGTTATATTAAAGTCACCCAAACTATCCCCTAATTTTCAATTGGTCAATTAATCGTACATTAGTACTCTGTCCAATAGTGTCTATATACCAAATCTATGAATTCTAATATTTCAAACTTTCCATGTCGTTGATTGGTCCATTTTACGATGTTCTCATCATGCAGCTCTTCAGTATTGAATTTGTTGCATCTTCGTCTCCAGTCAGTGTCTTCATTGTTTGCGTCCTGGGAAAGAACCCTCTGCTCATTTTACACACAGTTTGTTACTTAACGAGAGACCTCATCTCCTGTCCGTCAGTTCCCATAGAAATCTTCTGCTAAGCATTTAATTAAAACAATGAGCATTTCACAGTTAGTTCATTCTGTCAGCACTTTTTAATTAACCACTTAGAAATACAGCTTCTGTATGAGGCCTGTCAAAACTAGGCCAAGACACTTGTTAAGTTAAGGCCTACAATTAATAAGCAAGAGCATAATTGATAACCCTTAATATTACATATTACTACATTAATCTAATACATTTTCAATATTTCAAATGGATTATTAATTATTTAGTACATTTCGTGAACACTGGTGGTCATTCCCAAACACCTGGTTCTTTCAACTCCTTCAAATCACTACTTGTGTTAGTCAGATTAGTAAATCAGTTTCTTATCTCTTTACTGTTGTTAGGGATGTAAGAACAGCAATGCCTAGAGTTAATCATTTTACAGACTCTGCCATCTTTTGCTAAATGAATGTCTAAAGCATGACAATTTTGAAAAGTCATAGCTCTATCAGCAGCCAATTCAGTATCTATCTGGAGTATCGCCCTTGAAAAAATTGTCAGCATGTTATCCACAACTTTCGAATCTTAATCTAATTCAGGATGACCCCCACTGAAGGAATCACCGCACCAAATTTATTTCCCAGTATCGCAGAAGAGGAATCCCTCCTCTGTCTCTTACAATGTAATTCTGTCATTTTTGGAAACTTTTTCAAATCGTCCATCTGATAAATATTTGGGAATACTATCCCCAAATAACATGTCCTATACCATCCTCTTGGAAGAGAGTAATAAGCATTAAGTCCACAAATATAATAGATCCCTGCAATCGCAGGGTCCTGCCCATTCAAAATAAATGTCCATTTAGTCTGAAACAAAAACAAATGCCCACATTCACTTGTACCCACAAATAAAGTGTCAGTGCGCGACTTTGGGCTATGTACACAAAGCTTCCCTACATGTAATGCATCTAAAGCTAATTACCCTTGCGTTTTTATTGCAGTGTAAGCATAATCATTCTTGTAAGCCCTTTTCTCTAAGCCTCTTTCTAATTTCTTCTTCAGCACCTTCCTTCTGTCGTCAGTATGATCTAAGAAGCTTTTCCCTAACGGTGTAAGCAAGCATGTAAGATTATTCTTGTGAGCATAAGATGTCCCAAACGTTAGTGTATGTTCAAAGAATCTTGTAACTCATACTGCGTCATTATACTTAACTACTCTACTCAAATATCTAATAATAGGAACCATTGAAAACACAACATCATGGTTAGAATAGAAATATTGAATGTACTCCTGGTTATAGAATCTTGTTAGTAACAGATTACAACTTATCCCGTATGTTAATGGAGGACTATGATAAGTGACTCTTCAACTGATGAATGAATCTGAGGTCACACAAGACAAATCTTTGCATCCATCGTCTCAACATACTCACTTAACAAACAATAGAAAACATGAGAAGAAAGTTCTCTTTGAGCATTAGCAAAGTCATGCAAATATTTCTCATCTAACTTAAATCTCTCTAAAGCCGTTAGTGTAGTAGTCTCAAAAGCAGAAGTGGGGTTGGTTCCTTTCGCATCAAGAACAGACATACCCACAATCAACACTATAAAAAAAATCCCTCACATAATTGCCAAACCAATGCTCATATATTTACAGCGCCCAATATTCCTAATTTGCTTATCTACATCAGCCATGATCTGTAAAGAATCAGAAAGTAAAAGTAACTTCAAAAATTGCAGCACAAATCAAAAATAGACCATTCCTTCAACAGTTCAGTTTCACTTCCAGGACCCCTTCTTCCTTGTCAAAATCAGTTAGCAGCTTTTGTCAAATCAGATTTCAAAAGTCAAATCAGGTTATCAATGTCTCTTCCAGTTACTTTCATCAGTCTCTTTTTCAAAAATATTTTTCAAATTGTTTCAACAGTTCAGTTCATCAGGTCACCTCAAAATATTGACTTGGAGCTTCCCCATCAAAACAAAAAGACATAAGCTCTTGCTACTATTTGTTTGTAGTTGCATACGTCCATTCAGGACCTGCGTATCTTCGACTTGCTGTTCTCTTTCTTTTCAACTTTCGATCACCATTCAACTCTCCTTCAGTTAATTCTTCCTTTCTTGTATGTACTTCTTCCTCTATTATTGGTTCAACAATCACCTCTTTCTTTTTCTCCACTTGTGAATTCGGCCACTTATCTCCCTTTCGTGTACCCTCTGTCAGTATTCTCTTCAGGACTGAACTTGAATCCTTATCTTTTGCTGTGGTGTTTTTTCTTGACGGACCTGCAACAGGTTCTGGAAGAGTCAGATCACTTTGACTCTGATCTACCTCAACTCCTTCTCCTACTGGATCTGGCACTTGCTCTGTCTGTCTCTCTAAATTGTCTGCTTCTGGGAGAGCCCCCTCAGTACTAGGTTCTCCTGCTGGTTCAGTTGCAATAGGTTCCTCTGCACCCTCCTGGAGATTTCCACCTTCGTTTCTCACAGGAGTGATAGAACCGTCTTCAATGAGCTCAGGTTCAGCTTCTGTTCTTCTTTGCTCCTGTTCTGGTGCTGTAATTTGTCTCACAGTTGTTGGTACGCTCAACAACGCTTCTTCATGATCCAGTGAACATGCCACTTTCTTCATGTGACTTGCGTGAATCCATTTCGTAATCCCTGCACACTTTGCAGCTGTCTTAGTTGTTAGAATCACTTGATACAGTCCCTTCAAGTGAGGCTCCAAACACGTCTTGCGCACATGTTTTCGGACAACAACCCCGTCACCAGCTCTCAGGTTGTGCCATGGATCATGGATTGGTGGCAGTGTGGTGGCCCCCACCTGCTGAGAGCAAGAGCGGACTACATCAGCCAGACCCTTGCATTAATCCAACACCATATCATCTGTAATGTTCAGAAATGCATGTGCTGGAACTGCTGGCAACCTCATTGCTCTGCCCATGAGAATCTCATGGGGTCATAATCCTGTTTTCCTGTCAGGTGTGTTTCTCATTGACATCAATACCAAAGGCAATGCGTCAGGCCGTTTTAGATTCATAGCTGCACACATCTTGGAAATTCGTGACTTCAAAGTACCATTCATCTCTCCACTAGTCCACCTAAGGCTTCGGGCGATAACTACAATGCAATTTCTGCTCGATGTTCAATGCTGCATATAATAGCTTAATTACCCCGTTATTGAAGCACATCCCCCTATCTGATTCTAAAGAGATTGGAAATCTGAAACGTGGTATTAATTCCCTAAGCAACAATTTAGCTATTGTAAGGCTATTGTTTCTCCGTGTAGGGTATGCTTCAATCCAACGACTAAAGATGCACACAATCACCAACACATATCTTAAACCTCCACATGCAGGCATTTCAATGAAATCCAATTGCATTCTGCTGAATGGACCTCCTGCTCTTCCAGTGTGGCTCAAATTAACCACTGTCCCTTTCCGCGCATGTAATTGCTGACAAATAACACATCAATGAGAAACTGCTTCAGCTGCTTGTCTAAACTTGGGTTAAACCGATCAATTTTGAACAGACGAACCATGGCATCACTCCCAATGTGTTCCTGACCATGATAGTACCTCGCCATCTGAGACAACAGGCTATTTGGTAAAACCATCTGACCCTCCTCAGATACCCACAACTCATCTTGTCTTTGAACTCATTTCATTTTGCTCTATGACCATTTCTCTTCTTTGTCAACATTACTCTGCAGAGTTTTTAACTCTTCCAATGTATAGATCACTTTTAATGCAAAGCTCATACATGTAGTGTCTTCTTCAGATAACAATTCACACTTATCTTTGAATGATATACAGTTCAATGCGCAAGTCCATTCCCTAGTGACACGTAGTCCTGTGACTTTAGATGTGCACTGCATTTCACCACTTCACTTTCTTCAGAGAGTCGCATATAACAACTCCTTTATTCTCTCACCATTTCTCACTGGTGATCCAGTAGGAGTCAGAAAACCTCCCTGTGACCACAGTTGACCAAAGTCATGAACTATTCCAAATCCGTATTGGCTATCCATGTAGATAGTGACTGTCAATCGAGCAGGAACATGGCACGCCCTAATAAGAGTGACTAATTCCACTACTTGGGTAAAATACACTTCTCGAAGCCGGGAAGCTCCTAAGGTACCTGTAATTGTGCACACTGCATATCTCTGTCTTAGGGCCAGATGTACCAAAGGGTTTTACCCATTCTGTGTCTATGGGAAAATGTGTTTGTACATATGGCCCTTAGTGTCCCTGTGCTGTCTCTCAGACAAGAACTGTCAACGAAAAAATTCAGTAATTTGCTTCCAATCGGGTATCTCTAATGTCGGGTCTCAGTTTTGTGCACAACTCAGTCACTGCGAGACAATCATGTTCAATGTCTTCCTCTTTCTCAGTTTCAGTAGTATCACTTGGAAGTAAAGTTGCCATGTTCAGCACTGAACATCTTTTCAGTGTTACGTTTGGAGCACCCTAAGTACTCGTCTCATACCTCGTCAGCCTAGCACCAGTCAAGTATTGGGTTTTCATCCTTGTCAGTAAAATCTCAATCTAGTGAGGGACCATTACAGTCAGGGGATATCCCATCACTACTCCTTCACACTGTGAAAGAGACTGACCAACTGCGGCAACTGCACGCAAACAACCTAGTAAGGCTGCTGCAACTGGGACCAAAGTAGCTGAAAAATATGCTACTGGGCGATGTGCACCTCCATGGACCTGGGTCAAGACAGACAATGAACATGCATCACGCTCAGGGCAGAACAATGTGAAAGGCTTTGTGTAGTCAGGCATACCCAACGATGGAGTTCTGCACAAACTCTCTCTCAACTCAGTGAACGCTTTCATCTCATCCTCATCCAGCACTATGGGATCAGTGACATCTTTGAGTCAACTTCTGCAATGGCTTCGAAATTTAAGAAAAATTCGGAATCCATTGTCGACAATAGCCCACCATTCCCAAGAACATCCGAACATCTCTCTGTGGAGTCGGGGGGGTTTATTTGCAGTATTATTGTAATCCTCTCTCTGGATATTTTCCTCTACCCTTTTTTTGAACCACTATGAACCACTCTGCATCACATGGAATCTGAAACATTCCTACAGCTGGGTTGGGCACTACGGGACAAGACTTGACCACAATGTAATTTATTTTTCTCAAGTCCTGAACAATTCGAACTTTGCCAGATGGCTTCTTCAAACCCATTATCTGTGAATTACATGGGCTACTCAACACCTCCTTCAAAACTCCCTGCTTCACAAAATCTGCAATTATCTCAGCCACTTTCATCAAGAAATCTTGTGGCATATTGTACTGTGGAAGCTGCAGAAAAACTGCATTCGGCTTTAAAGTAACTTTAATCGGCTCCACTTCCTTGATTAATCCCACTTCTTTCCCTGTCAAATCCAACACGTTCTCTTGCACTGGTCCCTGCAAATCGGAATGAAGCTCTCTGACTGTGAAGATCGGGAAAAACTCAATCAAGGGGTACTCCTCATTTGTAGTTTCACACTCAGTTTCTGGGGCTGGGTCTTCTTCATCATCACTATTTGTCTGACTCTCAATTGCATTGTTTGAACAAGTAATCAGACACCTTGTCTAACACAGCAAGTCCCTTCCCAGTAGGGATACCGGACTCGAATCGCAGACTACGAACTTATGCAGTCCCTGAAAATTGCCAATTTCAACTTGCACTGGATCTGTAATTGGGTTTGTCAACTCCTGATTCGCTACCCTCACAGCCTGAACTGTCCATCCTGAAAGGTGTAAATTCGGAACTTCTGCACTTCTCGCAGAAGAGCATGTGGCTCCAATGTCTACTAGAAATTACACTCTGTGACCCATAACTTTGCCTCTCACATAAGGACCCCTCTGATCTACTTCTAAGGAAGTCGCAAGCACACATGGATCCTCATCCAAACTGTCACCCATCCATTCGCCATTTATTTCATTCTCACTCTGTAAGGGGAATTGATGCACTGCGTTGCTACTTCTGTCTTGTCTCTGACCTGTGACCTGTTGAGAAAGCATCATCTGTTGCTGCTCCATCGGGGCTTGAGGTATCTGCCCTTGCTGTCTAGGTACCATAGGAACCTGCTGCTGCATCGGCTGCGCCTGTGACACTTGTGCACGGGCAATTGCATCTGTTGCAAGGGCTGAAAATTCTGCACCTTTCGCATGCACTGAGAATTCTGCACCTGATTCACATTGTTCTGGAAATTTATATTTGGACCTCTCATTCTCGGACCTCTCACCTTTTGAAATGTATTGCCGTTGTTACCTTGCTGAACAACATCCTCCTGCACCATCATCGGACAGTCCCGCTTCCAGTATCCCACGGCTCCGCAAATGTGACACGGCAATAACTTCTTCATTCCCTGCAAATCATTCTGAACAACTACAGGATTCAAATACGGACCACGACTCAAATTGCCTCCGCGACCTCTGCCTCTCATCTGAGGCTGTAACATGACATTTCCCTGCTGTTGCGGCATCTGTTGTACAAAAGTCCCCTACACTCCTGTTTGAGCTGCCTTAATCTGCATCCCCATTGCCTTCTCTTTCAACTTTTTCTGCTTCAATTTAATCTCATTACCCCAGTATTTAGCATACTGCAACACCTCATCAATCGGCTTCGCTTGCCAGCAAATCAAATAACTCTTAATCATCTGACCTATCTCAGGTCTCAGTCCTTTCACAAACCTAAACCCAAAATACAGCATGTCTTTCGGTTCAATTCTTCTTTACCACTGTACTCCTTGAATGCCTTCAACAATCTCTCATAATACACATGTATCGATTCCTTTACTTCCTGCACTGTCCTGTCAATTCTTTGCTAATCAATGTTTTTGGGCAAAATCCTCGTCTTTAGGAACTCAATCACCTTATAGTAATGCTTCATTACCTCAGGAGATGGTGCACCTGTACACTTATCTCTCTCCGGTTCACTTGTTCGCCAATCTAAAGCTCTCTTACACTCAAACCACAAGTCAGTTGGAACCACTATCTCCAGTAATGTGTTCAAGTCTTCCCATAAACACTTTGTGAGCTTCACGAACCTATCTGTCTGCTGATACCATTCTACTTGCTTCTCCCTCAGTTTTGGATAATCATTTGTGAATGACAGAATATCACTCTTACTCCAAGGGACATGAACAAAATTTCCCCCTGGGATTTCTCCCATCTGTAAAATCCTGACCGGATCCTTGTCCTGTTGTACACTTTCATGTACCTCTAGAGAATTTTGTTTCTTTTTGTCTCTTTTCTTCACACACCTGCCTTCCCACATTTCTAATGCTCCCCAAACCTGAGCACTTTGCAGTAATTCTTTAAGGTGTGCCTTTATTCCTGCAGATCTCATATGTTCAAAATCTTTTGCCTCAAAATCTAGTCTGTAACTTCTCTTAAAATGCTGTGTTTTCTCAATTTCAATGCCCTGCTTCTCTGCCAAGTCTGCCAACCTCTGACGTACCTTGACCACCTCTGTTTTGATTCTCGGGCACAAGTATCTCCACTCCGCCTCTGTGTAAGACTCTAATCTATTCGCCCCCATTGTTGCCTCGACTAGTTTGCCCGCTTCCATGATCAATCTGACACAATTGATCTGCTCTTGTCCCTTGGAAGTATTCTGTGGGGTATTCAGCTTGTCTAGCCATTCAGTCAACTGCTGAGCTGTCAAGCCATGTAATGAAATGTTACTCACATTCACCGGTGGCATCTGTTATACCACTGCATTTGATGTCTGCGGTGTCAATAACTTCAAGCTCTGACCTGCCCTAGGTCCATTCATAGCATCTGGAAGTGCAATGAGTGGACTGAGATCTAACAGCGACCTTGATCCATCAAAGGTCTGACCCACGGAAGAGACTACCTGCACTTGTTCATCCAGTCCCCTCCTCATTAGACTCTGAGACATCGTTACTTGTTCATTCATAATTGGTTTCTTTTGTGCAAATAATGGTACTGTTGGATCAACAGTAATCGGCAGCGATATTGCATCTGGGGCTGCTGTGGCACATGAACATTGTCGGAGAGTAACTCCCATACTCTGATTCATTACCAGGGTCAAGTCTAACTGTGTTCCTGTCTTTGGCATAAATCTCAGCATCCCCTGCGGCTGTACCTGGGGCAACAAAATCACAGGCGGCTCAGTGTGAACCAACAGCGGTCTTGGAACCACTTGCTCTGTAGGCACCACTAAGTTCGAAGTCATCTCTAAAACCGACACATCAGGATAAATTCTCTGTATGGGGGGCAGATGCATCTGTGTCTGAACTACTGGAGTAGTCAACACATTAGGTCCCTGCACCACACCTGTGTCTGGCTAGTAATAACCTACACTGTGCGAACTGTTTCCATTGCCTGTGCCAGGGCTGTTGCGTCGACACTACTACACGGACCATCATCATGCACCGCATACGGTGGTGGTCTATCTCTAAATATCTGTGTAACAAGATCTTCAGCATCAGAGTCCTCCTCTACTATAGAATACTTTCTCACTACCTTACTTTCAGACGGACCCTTATTAGACATTCTAGTTGCTTTCTTTCCTTCCGTCTCATCTTCCTGCATAATTGCTGGAAACAACTTAACTCCTTGCAGTGTCTCTGCTCTCCTCCTTTTCTGCTCCCAATCCCATCTAGCCTCTGCTAAAGACTTCTCTACCTTTCTTACTCTCCTCTTGAATTTCAGTTGCTGTTGCTGTCTAGCTACCAGCTTCCAAACTGCTAATGCCTCAAACTGTGCTGGTCTAGGAAAGGGCTTTGATTCATATAGCGCCATCCGCAATTGCTCCAAAATTCTCAAATTGAACGTCCCATTCACAGGAAACGCTAAGCTCCCATTTTTCTCTGTCAATTTGCACCACTACTTTAACTAAAGACATGGCATGACACCTTGCTCTTCCATTACAATGTAAGCCGGTGTATTCTTTGGTTGAGTAGGCTGTCCTACGTTTGCTTTAATGTAAGTATCTCCCTTTAGGGCACTCTTTAATGCTTTGAAAAATGTCATCTTTTCTACCCTTTTGTGTATTCAAAATCAAATCCGGAAATTACTTTTACTCCCAAGATTCCTTTTCCCCACCTTCTCAACCAATTGCCTCTCATGGACGGCTGCCAATCCGTGTGCGACCCTTCTCACTAACCAACCCAGCGCGGCTCCAATGACGTCACACTCACACGTACTGCGGCTGACAAAGTCTTGCGGCTCGTCATCCTAAACTCCAATTTGCACAAAACTAATGCAAAATACTGTGAGCACTAATCAAAGAACAAAAAAACTAAAACAATTCTGCTGGTTTACCACAGGAAGGTATCACAATCACATCAGAAACCTTACGGATTTTCACTGACGGCCCTTTCGCTCATGCAGCTATTCCTCTTTCTCAGTCTCCCAGATTTGCAAGCAAAATCCAACCCGCAAATTTTACTCTAAACTGATCAATGGGTCTGTCCTGGTGCACATAGAACTCGCCAAATTTCAGTTAAAATTTCCTCTCGCCCACTTAACATACACACTGACTTGTTGACCACGCCCGATCAACCTACTAAACCAGACAGATTACAACATATAACCAAGTGTCTCATACACTTTTCCAATATACACAAGAGTCTTAGACCATGCAGGGGTCCGTACATTACCAACCACATGGACAATTTTTGAGCACAAATCGCCACACACACATGAAGTTCGACGACTTCCCTACTAAAACTTAATTTGGAGTATTCAAACTCACTAAATCCTCCCATATATCACAATTCACCTGCGATTTACATAAGCTGTACAAGTGCAACCTATCGCTCTCACTCTATCACTAGAACGCCGGGAACATACTCAACACTGCTAGCAGGATCCAGGATCTGGGAAAGCCATTTCTGGGCTTAAGGGAACATAATTTTCTCTACAAATGCATTTCAAAAAACAAAATTCAAATCTCAATAGTAATGAATTCTCAAACTGCTCAATCTTTAAAATATTACCATAACTAGGGACACCTGTCCATTAGCTTCCTACCACAACTGCTAACACCTGTCACTCAGTTCTGGACACCTATGGCAAGCTCTTAAAGAGACTAACCATCGGTCTCCCCACCATAACTGTTAACACTTGTCCCTCTGTACCAAACACTTATAATAAGCCCTTAGAGAGACAAACCATCAATCTGCTACCATAACTGTTAGCGCGTCGGTCCTTAATAAGTAAACTTACAAGGGGACGGGTATATGTCCATGAACCTTTTGACTTGTTTAAGGTGTTCTTACCCTAGTTTCAGTACAGAGACAATAATCAATACACTATAATAAATAATCATTAGTCAAATCAGTAATCAATGGAGTCAGTAATTTTCACACACCATGACTTTACAGCCATGAGTAACCACACCTTTAGTAAAAGTTTAGTAAGTTTATTTCCCTTATATTAACAATACTAAAGTCATGTAGCTTAATCATCAAATCAAACAAAATGAATAATGATTGTTAATCAACAAGTCGCAAGAAACATGATCTAATCAAAGCTTGAATCAAAAGGCATTCCAAAGCATTAACACAAATCATTAATAAAACCAATTTCAGCAATTCTGTAACATCCATAGAGTTCAGCAAAATAGTTTGTCAACCGTTTGTCTCTGCAATTCAGTAGTCGTCATGTGAATAGCCTCAACTAACCCAGATTAGCATCAGCATGTGGGGCTTCATGCAAAACAATTTAGAACACAAATTTGGAAAACATCTACCTAAAAAACTATTAAGACAGCACAGTTGGTACCTAGAAAGAAAAGGCACAAAAATGCTATTCAGTCATTGTCATATCTACCTATCCACGGTATGGGTCAGCAAGCAGAATCAGTCTTCGTCCTCAGGTCATCAGTCGATTAGCAAACTATCAGGCTCTCAGTCAGAGAGTACGAGCCCAATGACATAATCTTGAATCTCTTGTAAGTCAATATTGCATCTTATAATGGGGTACGATCAATCTGTTAGTGTTCTCCTCTGTCATGTTGTTATATCAGTCGCCCACACTATCCCCTAATTTCCAATTGGTCAATTAATCGTACGTTATTACTCTGCCCAATAGTGTCCATATACCAAACCTATGAATTTTAATATTTCACACTTCACATGACGTTAACTGATCCGCTTTACGATGTTCGCATCATCAGGCTCGTCAAGTATTGAATTTGTTGCATATTCGTCTCCAGTCAGTGTCTTCATTGTTCGCTTCCTGGGAAAGAACCCTTTGCACATTTTACACACAATTTGTTACTTTACGAGAGACCTCATCTCCTGTCCGTCGGTTCCCATAGAAAGCTTCTGCTAAGCATTTTATTAAAACAATGAGCATTTCACAGTTAGTTCATTCTGTCAGCCCTTTTTTAATTAACCACTAAGAAATACAGCTTCTGCATGAGGCCTGTCAAAACTAGGCCAAGACACTCGCTAAGTTAAGGCCTACAATTAATAAGCAAGAGCATAATTCTTAACCCTTAATATGACATATTACTACATTAATCTAATACATTTTCAATATTTCATATGGATTAATAATTATTTAGTACATTTCGTGAATACAGGTGGTCATTCTTCGAGGTCACATTTTCAAATGTGCACTTTATTTTTCTACATTGTTCATTTTTCTACATGTCATTATTCAAAACACATAAACAATCATTAATAATTTCTAACTAAGACATCTGCTTCAGCACTGTTTTACCCAAGGGCACGGGTTTTTTAAACCTCTCCCTTAGGAGGGTCTGGTGTACAAAGATCCAAATGTGTGAGACTTTGAGTTGTTTTGAAATATTTATTAACCTAACACTTGGTTGTACAATTGTGTATTTCAACAATAATTTTGTAAATATTTCCCAGACGTTTGTTTCACACAAGTAAATACAAATTTGAGAACCATCTGATTGGCTGAGACCTCTTGATTTCTCCTTGTGCAAGCTTCACAAAGATATCTGATCAATATTTATTACAACAATGCATTTCACTTTAGTTAACGACATTAATCAACTCGAAACACCACCATGACCTTGCAGTCATGAATAACCACACTAATTTAGTAGAATTTGATGAGTTTTATTCCCTATTAGTTACAATTCTAAAAGCAAATGTGTTAATCTCAAAACCAAGAAACACAATAGCCTAGTCATAATATGGCAACTCTGATAAGATTTCATTAAGGCAAGAATCACAAACATCAGAACATAACACGGCGAGAACATAGATCAACTTTAGCAGAGTGTCATCAACGCATCAGTTCAACAAAACATAGATTCAGTCGTTTGTCTATTTGCGTCAGTTTTAGTGAACACCTGTCCTAACCACTGATTAGC
The DNA here is from genome assembly GCF_031143425.1 of Pleurodeles waltl. Classification (NCBI taxonomy): domain Eukaryota; kingdom Metazoa; phylum Chordata; class Amphibia; order Caudata; family Salamandridae; genus Pleurodeles; species Pleurodeles waltl. Next base: position 149,585,337 of record NC_090446.1, read on the forward strand.
ATTAGCATGTTGGGCTTCATGCAAAACTATTTAGAACACCAATTTGGAAAACATCTAGCTATGGTCTCTGTCAAAAGTAAGCAGTTGGTACCTAGAAAGGAAAAGCAAACAGACAAATCACAATTTCATTGTCATAGTTACCCTCCAAGGTTTAGGTCAGCACTCAGGTTCAGTCTTCGTCTTCAGGAAAGCAGTTGATTCGCCATCATTCAAAAACTCAGCTCTCGGGCAAAAGGGGCACTTCCCTCATAATGAGGTAAAGTGTAAAATGGTCAATCTAAGGAAGAGGATGGTTTTTAGTAAAACAATAAGTTACCAAACAGAGTGACAAAGTTTCTGGATAAAATCATTAGCATTCCCTAACTCCTTCTAAAGGCTCCCCATGTTATGTTTATTTTAATCCCTTTTTCGTTGTACATTCCCCTAAAATCTAATTGGTCGACTGTTAGACCCCCACTATCTCTACCCAATTAAGAAACAGATTATGTCATTAATCTTTCACCCCATATTATTTTACAGCCATTTTATTGGTCCATATGATTGACGTCTTCAGAGGTAGCACGTCTGGTATGATTTAATCCTTCTGTAATTCTTTACACATCTTTTGGTCTGTAGCTCCATTGTCTTCACCGTTTAAAACGACCTTGTACATTATACTAATCTACACTGTTGCATTTTGGCTAAACATCTCTACAAGCACGATGAATTTCATGAGAACGGATCCACTATAGTTACGTTCAGCTTCTAGTTGAAGAAAACAAGAGGTCATGTCTTTTTGCGAACCAGCACACTGCACGTTAGAAAAACACATTTAATATGAGAGCCAGGCAGCTAAGCTTCGGCCCATGCTAACTTAAGGCCTACAAAATGTATTCAGCAACCTTTAATAACATAATCATTAATAATTAGTACAAAATCATACTTTCATGCAAATATTCATAAGCATTAGTCATTTCTATTAGTCCCTGTATATATTGGCGGCCACTCCCCGTGGTCACATTTCAAGTGCACGTTTAAGCAAAATACATTAATACAATTTCTATGCTGCATTGTCACACATTATTTCATGTTAATGTAGATTATATAAACTACGCTCTCTCAGTCCCTCCTCTGATGACATTCGTCATCACTCAAAACCTTTCTCTTTTAACCTTTCACCTTCAATTTTTCACTTTGCGCATGATGCGCATTTCAACATCTTGTCCTTTATGTGAACTTTCCCAAATTTCATTGAACATTTTCCCCCTTTCATTTTCCTCATTCCTCTTGCTTCTTTTGGTCCAATTTCTTCTAATTCTTTCATTAAATTTGCATGCTCCCCATAAACAAATTAAGACAATTAATAGACCCCCTAATATTTTTGCAAGCACCCCGTTCCAAATATTACTAAACCAGCTCCCTACTCTGGCAATTCCTTTTCCAATTTTCTCCGAAACTCCAGGTTCCTTCAAATCTGCATTATTGCTAGTTAAGTTAGTAAGCATACCTCTAATCGTTTTACTATTATCCGGAATAAATGAGCAACAATGACGCTCGTTGAGCATCTTGCAGACTCCGTCGCTCTTTGCTAAAAGAATGTCTAAAGCAAGCCGATTTTGAAGAGTCATAGCTTTTTCTGCAGCAAGTTCAGTATCCATCAGGAGTATAGCCCCTGTGAAATTGGTCAGCATGTTATCCACAATAGTAGACAACTTTTGAATCCTTATGGAGTTTAAGATAATCCCTACTGAAGGAATTATAGCTCCAAATGTGTCACCAACGACAGCAGCCGCTGTCTCTCGTTTTTGTCTAGCATGTTGTAATTCAGACATTTTAGGTATTTGCTTTAAGTCATCAATCTGGTAGATCTTTGGGAAGACTATCCCCAAATAACATGTCCCATACTATCCCTTAGGAAGACAGTAAAAAGCATTAAGTCCACATATATAATAGATCCCAGGGATCGCTGGATCCTGCCCATTTAACATGAACGTCCATTTACTCTGAAACAAAAACACATGCCTGCATTCACTCGTTCCCACAAATAAAGTGTCATGATCAGATTTTGGCATATATATACAAAGCCTTCCTACATGTAATGCATCTATAGCTAATTTGCCCTGCGTCTTTATTGCGGTGTAAGCATAATCTTTTGCATATGTGCGTTTTTCGAATCCCTTTTCTAATCTCTCTTTCAGTGCATTGCGTCTATCATCAGTGTGATCTAAAAAGCTTTTCTCTACAGGTGTTAATAAGCAGGTCAGATTGTTGCCGTGCGCATAAGCTGTCCCAAATGTCAGTGTCGGCTCAAAGAAACCTCTAACTAATTTTATACTATGCTCTTTAGCTAACTTATTCAGAAACTCAATCACAGGCACAAAAGAAAACACTTCATCCAGATTTGAATAAAAATATTGCACATCTTCCTGGTCATAGAATCTTGTTAGTAGCAGACTACAGCTTATCCCGTATGTTAGAGGCAAGCTATGGTAAGTAACCCCTTCTTGTACTGATGAAGGAATCTTTGCACACACATAACAGTTTCTCGCATCCATTGTATCAACATACTCATTCAGTAAGCGATAGAAGACATTAGTAGAGAGTTCCCCCTTTGAATTAGTTCCCTCATGCAAATATTTTGTATCTTGCTCGAACTTTTCCCATGGAGTTAGTGTAGCAGTCTCAGGTTTTGAAGCATTGTTAGCCACTTTCTTATCCAACCATGGCATTCCCATAATCACACCCACAAATATTATTGCACATACAATACCTAATATAACACTTAACCAACCACACACTTTACACTTTTTGCTACTACCTCTAGTGTAAGCCATGATCTGTAAAGAATCAGATAGCAGAATAACTTAGTCAATCAACTTGAGGACGATTTAAAGCTCTTTTTTTTTCTTAATGCAAAGTCTCTCTCTTTTTTTTTTCTCCGCCTGTATTTACAGCGCTTCACTCACCCCAGGACCCTTTTGTCAAATCAGGTTAGCTTGTCATAATCGTTTTTTCCGAGTCAAATTAGGTTTCAAGTGTGACATCCGATAATTTATAAGTCTCTTTTCTCCGCTATCAGCTTTCAATTTCAACTTTTAACACAGTCTTTTCTTGTTTGGATTTAGGTACCGTAGTATTGGCCTGGTGCTTTTCGATCAAAGCAAAATGCTAAGAATTCTTGTTGCCACTCAGATGTTGTAGTATATGCCCATTCAGGTCCTGCGTACCTCCGGTTTGCGACTCTTTCTTTTCACCCTGCGTTCACTCTGCAGCTCTCCTTCACTCGGATCCTCTTTTCTGGTTGTATCAATTTCTTCCTCTATTGTTTCACCTGGGACAACTTTCTCTCTTTCAGATTGTTTCTTTTGCCATTTATCACCTTTGTGCGTTTTCTTCCTACTTGGCCTTTCAGGATGCTGGACAGCACCCTCCTCTTGTGCTATGGTGTTTTCTCTTGACGGACCTGCAACTGGCTCGGGAGATGCCGGTGTGCTTTGACTTTCCTCTATTATTTCCCCTTCTTCTTCTGGGTCTGTAACGGGTTCAAGTTCTAACCTGTATCAGTCTACTTCTGGGAGAACCTCTCCTTGACTTAGTTCTCCTGCTGCCTCTACTGAGATAGGCTCACTGTCACCTCTCTCGAACTCGTTTACTGCTTGAGGGACTAGGCCGTCCTCAGGGGGCTCTCCTGCAGTCTCAGTTTCCCTATGAATACTCTCCGGCCCTGAGACTTCCTTCTTCGGAATTGCTGAGTCGGAAACTTCAAGTTCCTCATCAATCGGACATGTCACCTTCTTCGTATGACTGGCATGTATCCAGTTTGGAACGCCTGCACATTTCACAGCAGTGGTTGTTGTCAGTATTACTTGATATGGCCCCTTCCAGCGCGGCTCCAAACACAACTTCCTCATGTGCTTCTTGACAACCACCCAGTCACCGGTTTGCAAGTTGTGGCCTGGATCGGTGGCAATGTGTTGGCCTCCACCTGGTGGGAAAAATAGCGGACCACATCAGCCAAACCTTTGCAGTAGTCCAACACCATATCATCCGTGATATTCACAAGAGCATTTGCAGGTACTGCGGGCAACCTCATAGCTCTCCCAATCAAGAATTCATGGGGCGATAGTTCTGTCTTCTTATCAGGTGTATTTCACATTGACATTAGCACTAAAGGCAATGCATCTGGCCATTTCATATTGGTAGCTGCACACATTATTGCCATCCTCGCCTTCAAAGTACCATTCATCTGTTCCACTAGTCCTGATGCTTCGGGTGGTAGCTACAATGCAGCTTCTGTTCAATGTCTAATGCAGCACACAAGCTTTATCACCTCATTGTCGAAGTGTCTGCCTCTATCTGATTCTAAAGAGACCGGAAATCCAAACCTTGGTATTAACTCTCTAAGCAATAGCTTTGCTACTTTGAGACTGTCATTCCTACATGTAGGATATGCTTCAATCCAGTGACTGAAAACGCACACAATCACCAACACGTATCTCAAGCCTCCACATACAGGCATCTCAATAAAATCCATCTGCATCTTGCTAAACGGACCTCCAGCTCTCCCTATGTGGCTCAGAGTCACCACAGTCCATTTTCCTGCATTCATCTGTTGACAGATGATGCACCTGTGACAGGTAACCTCTGCGGCTTGTCTGAATTTTGGATTAAACCAGTCGATTTTGAACAATCAAATCATTGCGTCTCTCCCAAGATGTGCTTGACCATGGTAAAGTCTGGCAAACTGTGACAAAAGACTGTTTGGCAAAACCAATTTCCCCTCCTCTGGGACCCACAAGTTGTCTGCTCTTTGAACACATTGCATTCTTTGCCAAGAGCGTTTCTCTTCCCTGCTAGCACGACCCTGCAGTGATTTTAGCTCATCTAATGTGTCCACAACTATTAATGCAAAGTTCAAACATGTCTCATTTTCAGTTTGCAGTAACAATTCCCACTGACCTTTGAACAATATACAGTTCAATGCGCAAAACCTTGCGACTTGATCTGCCTAGCCGTTTCCCACTGACACAAAGTCTTGTGACTTAACATGGGCATTGCATTTCACCATGGCAATTTCAAGAGGTAACTGAATCGCATGCAACAAAACCCTAATTTGTTTGCCATTTTTCACTGGAGAACCAGGTCATAAAACCCCTCTGTGACCACAATTGGCCAAAATCAAGTACAATCCCAAATCCGTATCTGCTGTCAGTATAGATATTGACTTTCAGATTTTCAGCTGCATGGCATGCCTTGGTAAGGGCAATTAGTTCAGCCACTTGTGCGGAATACACTCTTTCGAGCCAGGAGGCTTCTATAAAGCCAGTGTTTGTACACACAGCATATCCGGCTCTCAGAATTCCGACTGAGTGTCTCAAACATGATCCATCAACAAACATAATGCAGTCATTTTCCTTTAACTGCGTGTCTTTAATGTCAGGTCTGGGTTTGGTGCACAGTTCTGTTACCTCAAGACAGTCGTGCTCCACTTCCTCTGTGTTATTAATCTCAGTGTTTTCAACAGGAAGGAGAGTTGCCGGGTTCAATACAGTACATTGCTTCAAGGAGACATTAGGCGACCCCAGAATAATTGTCTCATATCGGATAAGTCGGGCGTTTGTCATGTGCTGAGTCTTAGTTCGGGTCAACAGAATCTCCACTGAATATGGAACCATTACTGTTAAGGGATGTCCCATCACTATGCCTTCACACTGAGGCTCTGACCAACTGCTGCAACTGCGCGCAAACATCCCGGTAAGGCTGCTGCGACTGGGTCCAAGGTAGCTGAAAAATATGCGACGGGCGATTTGCACCTCCATGGACCTGTGTCAAGACAGACAAAGAACAAGCATCACGTTCATGACAAAACAGTAGGAAAGGCTTCGTATAATCAGGCATACCTAAGGCTGGTGCCCTACACATGCACTCTCTCAATTCCATAAATGACTCACGCTCTTCTTTGGACAAAGCTATGGTGTACAGTTCATCCTTAGTTTCCTTGCCTGTTAGCTTTATCAATGGTTTAGAGATAATCGAAAAATTGGGAATCCACTGACAGCAGTAACCCACCATTCCCAAAAACATTCTGACATCTCTGTTGTCGGGGTATTCATCTGTAGTATGGCTGTCACCCTTTCCTTTGATATTCTCCTGGATCCTTTCTCAATCAAATGCCCTAAGTATTTCACCTCTTTCTTACAGTACTGCAACTTCTTTGGGGACACTTTCTGTCCGTTCTTTCCCAAATGGTTCAGTAAGGCAATTGTGTCATACCTGCAGTCGTCTTTTGTTCGGGACGCAATCAGCAAGTCATCAATGTACTGCACTAGAGTTGAACTAAAGGGCAATTCTAGCGACTCCAAGTCCTTCTTCAATATCTGATTAAAGATGGACAGTGACTCAGAAAACCCTTGAGGAATTCTGCACCAACTGTACACCTTATCCAGGAATTTGAAACTGAATAAAAATTGGCTGGCCTCATGAAGAGGTACCGAAAAGAACGCCTGTGACAAATGCACTACTGTGAACCATTCTGCATCACATGGTACCTGGAACATGATTACTGCTGGATTTGGTACTATGGGGCAACATTTTACCACAATCTTGTTTATCTTTCTCAAATCCTGCACAATTCGAACTTTCCCACAAGTTTTTTTCAGGCCCATTATTGGTGAATTACATGGGCTGCTCAATACCTCCTTCAGGACTCCTTGCTTTACAAAGTCTGCAATTATCTGCGACAACTGTATAAGGACAACTAGTGCCATGTGATACTGCGGCACCTGAGGAAACACTGCATTCGGCTTCACTTGTACTTTAACCGGTTCAACTCTTTTTATCAATCACACTTCCTTTCCTGTCAGGTCCCACACTTTCTCTGTCACCGTTACTTGCAATTCAGCTGGCAAGTCAGTTACTGTAAGCATTGGGAATAGGGTTATCAAAGGGTAATCTTCATTTGCGGTCTCTGTTTCTGGTTCTGTAAATTGCCCATCATCCCGCTTATCATCACTGTTTGTCTGCACCTTTATTCTATCATTAGAACAGGTAATCGAACACTTCGTCTTGCACAGTAAGTCTCTTCCCAGTAGGAATACGGGACTCGAATCACAGACTACAAATTTATGCAGTCCCTGAAAGTTGCCAATCTCAACTTGAACCGGGTCTGTGATCGGGTTTGTCAAGTACTAGTTTGCTACTCGTACCACTCTTATGGTACGCCCTGAAAGTGGTAATTTGGGAACCTCTGCACTTCTGACTGTAGAGCGTGTAGCTTCCGTGTCAACCAAGAATGATACCTTGTGACCCATCACCTTTCCCTCTACATAGGGTCCCCTCTGATCTACTTCTAGGGACGCTGCAAGCCTGCACTCTTCACTGTCTGAACTGTCATCCGACCATTCATTCCATCTTCACCACGTAATGGGAATAGCTGCACTGTATTATTTTGATTCACCATTTGACCTGTGACCTGCTGAGGAAGCATCACCTGTTGCTGTCCCATTGGAGCTAATGGTAATTGCATTTGCTGTCTAGGTACCATGGGAACCTGCTGTTGCACTTGCTGCATTTGTGCTGGTTGGACACGCAGCATTTGCATGTGCTTCATGGGCTGTAACCCCTGCATCTGTACCATGTTATTCTGGAAGTTCTGATTTTGACCCCTCAATTTTGGACCCCTCACATCTTGAAATGTACCGACATCAGTGCTTTGTTGAACGACACCATCATGCACCGCATTCGGGCATTCCCGCTTCCAATGCCCCACGCCCCTCCACGCGTGACATGGTGACATCTTTTTCATCTCTTGCACATCATTTTGAACCACAACAGTATTCAAGTCTGGACCGCGATTCACAAGACCTCGGCCTCTCAGTTGCGCCTGAAACACCCCATTCCCTTGCGGTTGCTGTTGTACCATTTGCTGGATTCCGTTTCCCTGCATACCTGCCTGCGCTGCTTTAATCTGCATCACCATCACTTTCTCCTTCAACTTTTTCTGCTTCAACTCAATCTCGTCACTACAGTATTTCGCATACTGCAACACCTCATCAATCGGCTTTGCTTGCCAACAAATCAAATGATTCTTAATCATCTGGCTAACCTCTGGTCTCAGTCCTTCAACAAATCTGAACACAAGATGGTTAATGTCTTTAGGCTCAATAGTCTCAGTACCGCTGTAATGCTTGAACGCTTTCAACAACCTCTCATAATAAGCATGGATGGATTCTTTAACCTCCTGTGAGGTTCGGTCGATTTTCTGCCAATCAGTCACTTTCGGCGACACTTTCTGCTTCAAAAACTCAATCACTTTATGATAGTACTTCATCACCTCCTCGGACGGTGCTCCAGTCACCTTATCCCTTGCCGGTTCCTGCATCGTCCAGTCCACACCTCTTTTTTGCACTCAAGCCATAAATCAGGTGGAACAGTAATCTCAAACAAGGTATTCAAGTCCTCCCAGAGACACTTCGCAAGTTTCACAAACCTGTCTGTCTGCTGATACCACTCTATCGGTTTCTCCCTCAACCTGGGATAATCATTTGTAAAATACAGAATGTCTCCCCTACTCCACGGTACATGGACTAGAACCCCTCCAGCTGTTTCTCTCATCGGTAACATCTTTACTGTCCCAGTGTCTGGTGAAGCTTCAGTCGGGCTTGATCCCGGACTGTCACCTTTGTCCTTATCTCTTTTCTTTGCCCATCTGCCTTCCCACTTTTCTAAGGTGCGCTTTTATTCCGGCCGACCTCAAGTGATCAAAATCTTTAGAGTCGAAGTCTAGTCTGTAGCTTCTTTTCAAATGTTTAGTATTCTCAATATCAATATTGTATTTGTCTGCCAGGTTCGCCAACCTCTGATGCACCTTGCCCACTTCTTTAGTAATTTTGGGACACAGATACCTCAATTCTGCTTCTGTGTATGATGCTAATCTGCTTACCCCTATTGTCCCTTCCACTAGTCCAGCAGCTTCCACACCCAATCTCACAAAGTTTAGGTACTCGTCTCTTTCCGATTTCTCTGCAGTCACTATAGCGGGTTGTGAAGTTTTGTTATTTCCCAGCCATTCGTTGGAAAAGCCTTGCAACAAGCTATTTCCTGACTGCATCAAGGGTGTTTGTGACGCATCTGCACTCATTGTCTGTGGGGCTAGCACACTTGACCCTACTTGTCTAATTGCCTCCAAAGAAGCCCCAATCGGGCTAAGATCCAACAGAGATCTGAGGTGTTCGGCTGTTTGTGATCTTGGTGATATTGATCGGGGGTTCCTGTGAACCCTCCTCTTATTATTTCCTGAGTCCCCGACCCTTGGTCACTTATCTCAGGCTTACCCTGAGGATATAATGGCACCGGCGGACCAACAGTAATTGGTAATAATATGGCAGCTGGTGTCTGACCTGGTCCCAAACCCCACGGAGCAGTAACTTCTAAGGCTTGACTCACTGTGGCTGGAGCAGGTACAAATGGAGGTCCTGCTGCTGGACTATACCCCAGAATCAGCTGTTGCTGCGGCTGGGGCAGCAATTGTGGAGTTGGCTCAATCTGCACTAACCTCGACTTTGTATATATCGGATCAGGCGGCACTATCAGATTCATAGTAGTCTCTAGTACTGGGACGTCTGGATAGATTCTCTGTATCTGCGGTGGAGGTTGCAACTGTATCTGCATGTCTGACGCAGTGGGTACACGGACACCATTCTGTATCAAACCCGTATCACTAGTCTGCACTGTATCAGTAACTCCCTTCTCCTGTGTCTGGTTCCCAGGACCCGCACTAGTGCTCGGGGCATTGTCGTCCACTGCATAAGGTGGCGGGCGATCATGTAACAACTGATTAAGAAACTCTTCATCGTCTGAGTCATCGTCTTCTATCGAGGACCTCTTAGTCTCTTTAGGCTTATTAGAGTCCTTATCTGTCTTGCAGGTGGCTTTCTTTCCCTGCGTCTCGTCTTCCTGTGTTATAGCTGGGAACAATTTGAGTCCATCAACTATTCCCCTTCTCCACATTTTGCTCTCATTGTCCCATCTAGCCTCAGTCAAGGTCTTTTCTGCCATTCTCATTCTCCTCTCGAATTTCTGCTGTCTTTGTTTAATAGCCATTAACTCACAGACTGCTAATGCCTCGTACTGAGCTGGCCTCGGAGGTGACTTTTGTACGCTTAACATCTACCTCAAATTCTCTAAAATTCTCGTATTGAATTTTCTGTGCTCCGGAAACGCCAAACATCCCTCTTTTTCTGTCAATTTGTGCCACTGTTTCATCCATAAGCAAGGCGCGACGCCCTTTTCTTCCATTACTATATAAGCTGGAGTACCCTCAGGCGGTGTAGGCTCCCCTTCACTCGCCATAATGTATGCGTCTTCTTTCAGAGCGCTCCTAAAAGCTTTGATAAAATTCATCTTTGCGTCTTTTCTTTTGTTTTGTATTTAATCAGGAAATGACTTTAATTCCCAGGACACTCTTCACCCACCTTTCTCAACCTATTGCCTCTCACGGACGGCTGCCAATCCGTACGCGACCCCTCTCGACAACTGACCTATCACAGTGTGACACCACTGACGTCACACTCACACACACTGCAGCTGACAAAGTCTTGCGGCTTGTCCGCCCCTCACTGGATTCACACCAAACTAATGCAACATTACTGTGAGCACCTTTTAACAACAACAACTCGAATTTTGCCGGTTTACTACAGGAAGGGTACACAATCGCTTCAGAACTTTACAGAGATTTCACTTGAAGCCTCAGCCGCTACTCTCTCCTTCTCAGTTCCTGCATACGCAAGCAGAATTTGACCCGCGAATTCCTACTCTCGACTTGTCAATGGTTCGTCCTAGTGCACTATAGAACTTACCAAATCTCCATCGAAGATTTCATTCACACAATTTGACTCAAACTCGGCTTGTCAACAACGCCTGATTGACCTATTAAACCGCACAAATTACAACATAAACCCAAGTGTCTCCCACACTTGTCAATATACTCCGGAGTCTTAGACTGCGACGGGTCCGTACATTACCAACCAACCACGTGAATACTTTTTAGCACAAAGCGCCACACTCATATGAAGTACGCCGACTTCCCTACTCTCATACTGTGGAGTACGCCCACTCCTACTAAAACAACATTACCTTGGCCTAAACACACATAATCCTCACAAATCACCTGCAATATGCATAAGCTGAGCAAGCCCAAATTCCACACCACACATACTTAAACGCCAGGAACATTCCCAACTCACTTAGGCAGGCTCCAAGATCCCGGGAAAGTCATGGGGACTTTAGAAACACATCATATCTCCAATTTGCATTATCTCAGAAAAACAATCTATACAATAATTCTCCGTCCTAGGGCCCAAAAGGGCCAAACCGTAGCTCTGTAATTTATTACACATCAGGACTCGTTTTAGGCCAATGAATCTTTTGACCCAGTTGAGAGACACCTTAGGACGAGATAGCTAATCAATATATCAATCAATACGTCGATAATGTCATCAATATTTATTACAACAATGCATTTCACTTTAGTAAACGACATTAATCAACTCGAAACACCACCATGACCTTGCAGTCATGAATAACCACACCAATTTAGTAGAATTTTTATGAGTTTTATTCCCTATTAGTTACAATTCTAAAAGCAAGTGCGTTAATCTCAAAACCAAGCAACACTATAGCTTAGTCACAATATGGCAACTCTGATAAGATTTAATTAAGGCAAGAATCACAAACATCAGAACATAACACGGCGTGAACATAGATCAACTTTAGCAGAGTGTCATCAACGCGTCAGTTCAATAAAACATAGATTCAGTTGTTTGTCTATTTGCGTCAGTTTTAGTGAACACCTGTCCTAACCACTGATTAGCATTAGCATGTTGGGCTTCATGCAAAACAATTTAGAACACCAATTTGGAAAACATCTAGCTATGGTCTCTGTCAAAAGTAAGCAGTTGGTACCTAGAAAGGAAAAGCAAACAGACAAATCACAGTTTCATTGTCATAGTTACCCTGCAAGGTTTAGGTCAGCACTCAGGTTCAGTCTTCGTCTTCAGGACATCAGTTGATTCGCCGTCAGTCAAAAACTCAGCTCTTGGGCAAAAGGGGCACTTCCCTCATAACGAGGTAAAGTGTAAAATGGTCAATCTAAGGAAGAGGATGGTTTTTAGTAAACCAATAAGTCGCCAAACAGAGTGACAAAGTTTCTGGATAGAATAAATAGCATTCCCTAATTCCTTCTAAACGCTCCCCATGTCATGGGTTTTTTATTCCTTTTTCGTTGTACATTCCCCTAAACTCTAATTGATGGACTGTTAGACCCCACTATCTCTACCCAATTAAGAAACAGATTATGTCATTAATCTTTCACCCCATATTATTTTACAGCCATTTTATTGGTCCATATGATTGACGTCTTCAGAGGTAGCACGTCCGGTATGATTTCATCCTTCTGTAATTCTTTGCACATCTTTTGGTCTGTAGCTCCATTGTCTTCACCGGTTAAAACGACCTTGTACATTATACTAATCTACACTGTTGCATTTTGGCTAAACATCTCTACAAGCACATGAATTTCATGAGAACAGATCCACTATAGTTACATTCAGCTTCTAGTTGAAGAAAACAAGAGGTCATGTCCTTTTGCGAGTCAGACCACACTGCACGTTAGAAAAACACATTTAATATGAGAGCCAGGCAGCTAAGCTTCGGCCCATGCTAACTTAAGGCCTACAAAATTTATTCAGCAACCTTTAATAACATAATCATTAATAATTAGTACAAAATCATACTTTAATACAAATATTCATAAACATTAGTCATTTCTATTAGTCCCTGTATATTAGCGGCCACTCCCCGTGGTCACATTTAAAGTGCACGTTTAAGCAAAATACATTAATACAATTTCTATGCGGCATTATCTCACACTATTTCATAAACATTTCATGTTAATATAGATTATATAAACTACGTTCTCCCAGTGGGTTAGCAAGGACAGAGGTAATAATATTGGCCAAAACAGACACAATATCTTTTGAATTATCAGATAAATGAAACTGATGATCAAACTGACTAAACTGTATTTCGAAATGTAGAACCTCTGAAACATACTAAATGAAAGATGCATCCCAAGTGTATATGAAAAAGTCTCGGTAAAGACACGGTTCATGTTTTCAGGTCTATTTGTTTTAATTAGCACTACATAAGTGCGCATACAGTCTTGCCTAAATCACCCTAAATGTCTAAGAAATGAATACCCAGATAAAACAAGAAAGTTGACCTCTTAGGGCAGGTCCTAAGATGTTTCTGTAGATGCCATGCATTTTAATTCACTCCCAAGGTGCCCCAGTAGCTTAAGGACCCTGTTCCATTACTGACCTTCGCCTAGGGCCACAGTGCGACTCTCCAGGGCTTTGTGGCCGCCACACTTGCGCAGTGTTGTATTTCAGCCAGTCAGCTAGAATCTCTCATTAGACGTTGCTAGGCAAACAATGGAACTCCCAAGCGGTCTTGCACTAAGCAGCCTTCCCCGTGCGAGACTTTGAAACACATGCCAATGAATCAACCGGCTTATAAAAGTTGATAGTTTGAGGAGTGACTTTTATTTGAAACAGCATGATAGAATGCTCTTACCATGGGAAAGCTGGGGATTTGTTTATAAGGAGATTGTTGCAAACCAGTGAAACATTAACAGATATTAATGAAGGATTATCTGTCTTGCAAAAGGAATGTATAGTGTAATATACATGTAATAGTAATCTGGGAAACGAGGTGTGTTTGTGTTCCTGGAGAGGCAACGGATTTTAAACTATTATCACCCAGAGCTCAGTGAGATAACTCCCTTGATGTTAGGATCACAATTAAATAGCATATTACCTTGTTTATCAAGCCAGACTAATCCCCGCCAGGATCATCTTTTAGAGATAAATATTAGCAGTGTGCCTGGGGCGACTAATGATATTCTCATGTTCCTCAAGCTACGTTGGCTAGCTCTGCACGTCTGCCTGAAGCTCAGCAAAGCAAAAGGGCGCTTTGTTTCGGCTGCTAATAAAATTGCTCTTCAGAACAAATTATTTTCAGTTTGTCGGATCGATTTTCTTAAGTGTTTCCTAGGTCCTGTTTGACCTATTGAATCTGCATCAACACAGCCACTTGCTGAATTCTGCTCATGGTTCACAAGACTTCATACAGGGCATTCAAAAGCGTCACCTCCCTTGTTCTTTTTAACCTTAAAACCATTTTGTCTTTTTTTTAACTTAAAGCATACTGTTCCCTCATTCAGAGAGCATCCTGGTAGAAACGAACATTGTGTGTTACTATAATTGTTTTTATTACATGACAGAATACAAATCTAGGATCTGGGTTCTTTAACATTGCTTTGTTTTATTCTGCCATCAGAAGATGTGATATTTTCATGAGGAAGACTTCCAGTTTGACAATACAAGAATGCTTTCTGAGCCTGTTCTCTTTCACACACTTGCACTGTATGTAGCATGTTGTCAAGGCAGGGGTGACGACATACAGTTAGAAGATTCTTCGTTGCAGGCAAGGCCTGCTGCTCACATGGTTGCCTGGCTGCTAAGCCCCTTATTTCTGGGGCTGTTCATGGCAACTGATAGAATGTGGACGGTGAACACCCTACACCTGGAGGAATAACAGAGCCATATTGATCAAAAAGGGTGAGATGACTGGATCACTGTGCAGCTGTCATAGCCACTTCCAGAAGCTGCAAAGTGGCACCCGGTTGCATGTCTGACTAGGAAAATAAATATTCCATTCGATTTGTGTTCCAGTCCAAACTGGTTCTTTATTGGATGATATAAAATTCTTCAAATTCATAACATTTCTCAAGAGGTGGGCAAGAACCGCCTAAGAAACTTTATGAATTCAAAGAATTTTATAGCATCCAAAAAAGACCTCACGTGGACTAGAACACATCGAATGAGGATACTAATTTTGCAGTTAACGCCCTTGAGGATTATATGAACGGTGTAACGCCCCATTAGGGTATGGGTGCAGGAGGATAGAAGGCACTGCGATGACAATCCTTTTTACTCTACAACCAATATGAAGTCTGGATAGGATTAATGTGGGAAGGCTTAATGTGAGCCTTATACCTCTTGTCTATGCCCAATACTTCTGTCTGCCTAATGAACTGCCATCACTATTCCATTTCCATCATAATAGACACAAACAGCGCCGGACAGGACTTATATTCCACCAGCTATTTTCCCAGTGGGCTGGAGCTTAGGAGGCCAGTTTGAAAGCCCTGGGGCGCTCCTTTAGTCTCTGTCACTTTCTCCAAATCCCCGAGGCAAATGGCAGCTGACACATGGAGACTTCAATAGAGAGAGAGCTAGAGGGGAGGCGGAAAATAGAGAGAAAGTGATCAGAGTGTGAAAAGAGAGAGAGAAGCGAATGAGAGAGAAAATCGATGGATGGAAAACGGGGGATTGCTCAAGGAGAAGAAGGGAGTGGGGTTGATTTGAGCATTTTTACCAGGGCTGCTTTTGGTTCCCTTGTCTGGTCCTGAGCACTAATACCTTTTCCAAGACCCACCTTTGAATGGTCTTAGTGCTTTGCTGAACGCGCTGTGATAACATTGTGATTGACAATTTGCATCAATGATAATAACCATTTAAATTCATACAGAAACCACTAACTTGTGTAAAATTTGTCATACTATATTCTCAGCAACTTTAATTTTCAGAGAGCCCTACTCTCATTACACACAAAAACATATGCTTCTTGGTGTTAATTGAAAAATATAATGTGTGTGGGAGGGGAAACATCCCCAACCACTACTCCTGAACAACAAAGTCGTGAACAATGAAAGCGGGACAACGCTTTTGTTAACAACAGTTTCCTTGTTCTGTGCCTTAACCACACATGTGCGGAACAACACTCATGCGTGAGTAAGGCACAGAAGAAGGGAGTAGGCTTAGTCAGAGGATGTGATCAGGTAAGTGGGGCTGGGGACGTTTTAGGGGTGGGGTGGGAGGTCGGGGAATTTTTAGTTTCATGGGGTTAGAGTCGCTGTAGTTTTTAGGGGTGGGGATGGGTGGGTCGGGGTAGTTTAGTTTTAGGGGTGGGGTGGGGAGTTGCTGTATTTGTGGGGTCCGGGGGGGTCGCTGTAGATGTAGGGGTGAGGGGTCAGGGCAGTTTAGGTTTGGGGGTGGGGGGTTGCTGTAGTTGTAGTGGCAGGGGTGGAGGGGTAGAGGTGTTTTTAGGGGCAGGGGGTCATGGTAGTTTTAGGGGCGGGGTGGGGGCAGTGGTATTTTTAGTTATTAGGGGTGGGGGGGTCGGGTAGTCTTAAAGGCCAGGCTGGGGGGTCAGGGTAGTTTTAGGGGCTGGGGTGGGGAGTCGCTATATTTTTAGTTTTTAGGGGTGGGGGTAATTTAAGTTTTAGGGGTGGGAGTTGGCGTAGCGGTAGAATTGCTTTTAGGGTGGGATGGGGAGTTGGGGTACGATTGTTTTAGGGGTGGGGGATTGGGGTGGGGGGAGTCACATGCTGGAACCACACATGCCTTTACCAGGAATGCCTTTACAACGAAAAATCGTTGTTAAGGCATCCGTGATAAAGGCATTCGTGATAACAACCGGTCGTTGTTCTGACCACGTTGTTTAGGCATGCGTGGTTCCAGCATACCTTGTTCCGACTTCTATTCGTGTGGGAGTCTTTGTGGCCTATAATTGACGCCATATTAATCTTGAACTGGCAATTGCCACCAAATTTAATCTGAACGCACATTACCAGTAACTAATACCTCCATTCCAAGTAGTTGCCGTTTTTCCTCTTGGTAAACAGAAACCAGCAACTTAACATTCTTCAGGCCTTAAAGCAAAGTTCCAACCTCACAATCTCTCTTCCAACTTTAGGCACAATTCCTCCCCTAGACACATGATAACGCAGTGCTGCATCATGCAACAATCGTAAGCACCCAAAGCACAACCTTCCTGAAGCTCCAGCTCCTATCAAACCCCACGACGGAAATAAGCAATGCAAGTTTCCTGTAAGAGCTAACAGACTGAAAATACTACTTGGTGTACGCCAAAAATACCCTTGACATATAAAAGACAAATTCAGCTCTCTGGAAAGGATGTACTGAGCCGAGAGTAGATTGCGTTGAACAGCATGTTAGGGAAACTTACCCTAAAATTAGAAAATCCATTTGTTATTTTAAACCAGGGATTTTGCACAAACATTTTAGGGCTATACAGCCTGCCAATAGAGACCAAAGAAGAAAAGACATGTGAATTGTTAAAAAATGTGAAGCTCCCATGAGATACCAAGAGAGACATGCAAACGCCTCATTGGCCAGTGTCCAGTGTCAATCCTGCTCAGCCAAATACCTGCTTGAGACCATGTCTGCACCTCATTCCCAACTGGATACCATTAGGTGATTCCTTTATGGCTACAGTGAAGGCAATCCTTTTACCTATCCTGAAACACTATAGTAACATACTCCAATCGTGATCAGGAGATGCTACTAACGCAGCGCAGCCTACACATATCCTGACATCTACGACCCTCGGTGTTATATATCATGGAAAATGAAGTAACTGAATTGTGATTGAAAAGCAAAATATACTTAAATGCACTTAGAAAAGAAGCCCACCTCTGAGAAACAGAAGCTGAGAATTCCAGTGTAGGTTGGGTGTCACTCTCTATCTGTTTTGAAACTGACAGCAAGAAGCATTTCGTGAGTATATTTCTGTTGAATCCCTGAAGGCCGTAGTTATAGCCCAAGAAATGAATACTAAAAAGAGATTGGGCTGTGATTTCATCAAATGCTGCAAAATAAAGTAAAAGTGTCAGAACACTGCCTGCCCATGGACCCAAAATTACGTCCGAGTTGTCCAAGGATATACAGCAGGACTTCTGGCAGGTGTGTGTCTGTGAGAATATATACAGTGGAAGGCTCTACATGTGCCTAGGACATTGAGCAATGTATTACCTAGTGACTGAAATTGCGAGTGATGTGCACATTTCAGGTGGCCTTTTGTTCAAGAGGGACATTCGTTGGGCATGGTCCCTCAGAGGTTGGTCTGTCTCGCACAGTCCGTGTGTAAGAGAGACATCATCTGATTTGTTAGATCTTCCTTGGAGAGTGAATTTGTGTTCTGAAAGCCGTTATCTAAATGAAGCTTCTTCTCCACGTCCTGAAGGATTCTGGTTTCCTATGGGTTTCTCGCCCAGATTTTAATGGATCTCCACGCAGTTACAGTAACACCAGCTGCACACTGCGATTGACAGGGTGCTGTAAAGTGCCTGTGAATAGCTACATAGTGTAGGTGCTGGAGCTATATTCAGAAGTCCCCTATAGCGGAGTCATCTCTAAGCTGAGCTGGCTGTGCACATGGAGCGTGCTCAGTCTGGGAGTGTAAAGGCTTCTTCTTGCTTGGTGCTTGCAGGATGTTGAGAATGGTCAGAGTGAGAGTTGAAAACCCGCTCTTGACGGAGGATGGTGCTTCGAAGCTTTGTTGTTGACAGACCAGGAATAGAAATGTAGTGCTGCTGACATCCGTTGGGGACTAGGTGCTCCAGATTTTCCTAAGAATTACTAGAGAAGAGACCATGGACGTCAATTCACCGAAATTCCAGTGGTAGCAGAAGTGACATCACATGCCCTTTGACCTCCACTTTCGCTCACCCATGGGCACAAATTTACACATGTATACACTGTCTCTCACATAAACTCTCACCTGCAAGAAAACATTTTTCCTAGCCTCAGCTGCCATGGAAAGGGCATATTCCAGCAAATTGTACTCCAGTTTTATTACACTAATAGTGAATAAATATATTATTATTCACTACTAGTGTAATGAAAAGTTGACGGAAATGAGAGAGTGGAGCCCCAACTGATGTCCATACGGAGGAGCTGCCACTGTGTTACTGGTACTGAATTTGACACCTCTGAAGTCAGGGGTCGCAAAGGCAGTGCCAGGGGTTGCAGTTGCGACCTCTGGCAACTCCTAGATGACGTCCCTGAAAGACATGCCCTGTGGTTGGACTATAAGCGACAAGGTAGCATCCTCCCTTTATTAACCAGTGTTAGAACCCCCACTATCAAAACTTCAACTTAATGTTGGTGCCCATTTTGATCACCCGGATCACATGTGAGTGTTCTACTGCATGAAACGTCGCATGCAATTAAGGATCTAGACCAACCCCAAGAGAGTCTGAAACTTAACGAGCAGAGGCACAGCATAGTTTTCTGTGCTAGTAGTGGCAGTCAACAGGCAGGTAAGCTGGCACTATGGGGGTCATTCCAACTTTCCCCTGTCGAAAGACCGCTCCGCGGTCAAAAGACCACGGGGGTCATTTCGACTTTCCCGCTGGGTCGGCGGGCGACCGCCGGCCCAGCGGGAAAGACCCTGCAACAAGGAAGCCAGCTCCGAATGGAGCCGGCGGAGTTGCAGGGGTGCGACGGGTGCAGTGGCACCCGTCGCGATTTTCACTGTCTGCAAAGTAGACAGTGAAAATGTGTATGGGGCCCTGTTAGGGGGCCCCTGCACTGCCCATGCCAGTGGCATGGGCAGTGCAGGGGCCCCCAGGGGCCCCACGACACCCGTTCCCGCCATCCTGTTTCTGGCGGTGAAAAGGCGGGAAGGGGGTCGGAATCCCCATTGCGGCGCTGCAAGCAGCGCCGCCATGGAGGATTCCCTGGGCCAGGGGAAAACCGGCGGGAAACCGCCGGTTCCCCTTTTCTGACCGCAGCTTTACCGCTGCGGTCAGAATAGCCCTGGAAGCACCGCCAGCCTGTTGGCGGTGCTTCCGCTGCCCTCGTTGGAATGAGGGCCTATATCTCTAGTAGGGACTGAGATAGTCTAACCTCACCACTGAGAGAGCGAGCAGACCCTTATCGCCCGTGAAGTGCACTATAAGGACAGCCCCTGCTACCAACAGCAGTTGTTGTCACAATTCACCCTTGGCTTACCGTCTGTATCAGAGAGGGATTATGTGCGGCCCGGTTCCTGCAAGTCCTACTCTGACCGAGGCAGGGGTGACCCCTTCCGGTAGCCACAGTGCTGTTGACTTTTAGAATGCCACCACAGTCCGTGCCCTCCAGAAGGAGTCCCAGAGGAAAAACTCCAAGGGGAAAAAACCTCCAACAGGAACTCCCTGGAACAGAAGGAGGACACATTGAATTAGCACTCAGAAGTCTGGAAATACTGGAAAGCAGAGGGAAAAAACAGGAACAACTGGAGTCCAAGCGAAGACCAGCCGGAGCGTGACCACCAAAGCAGAAGTGTTGTAACGCAATGAGAAGAAGAATTGATTCCCCTTATATACCCCGAGACAGGAAGTGATAGACAGGAAGAAGTAACATCACCATTTTGGATTGGGAAGGGGCTATAGCAATAGATAGGAAAAGGCACCATAGTAAAAAGGGAACAGATGCATGCAGGGAAAAGAGAGATGCAAGGTGTGCTGGGAAGGAGAAGGCATGGCTCCAGGAATCATAAGGGAAAGGAAGGCCATGAAATGGGGCACCCGGTAAGTTTGTGACGTGGGGGGGCGCAGACACCCCACAACAACACCTGCGTCGCATTCTGTGCGCGGCCGTAGAAAAGGGCCACTGCGGGCTCCTCGACCCCTAACACGGGCCGCGGTTCCCACCGCAGCGCGCAGCCGGAAAAAAGAGCCGCCGTGGGCTCCTCGACCCCCAACACGGGCCGGCCAGGAGATGCCGCGGCG
Organism: Pleurodeles waltl; assembly: GCF_031143425.1. Taxonomy (NCBI): domain Eukaryota; kingdom Metazoa; phylum Chordata; class Amphibia; order Caudata; family Salamandridae; genus Pleurodeles; species Pleurodeles waltl. The sequence goes on from NC_090446.1 coordinate 149,606,017, forward strand.
CAACAGTAGGTCCCCCCCAAACCTACTGGGGTGTCGTATTTGGGACGACCACGGAAGACTCGAGAGTCACAGATTTCCTGGACCTCGTATTCACGCACGTTGTCAACCAGTTGAGGAGGAGGACAGGTGAATTGTCTGCGAAAAGGATCAGGGACATAGGGTTTAAGCTGAGATACATGAAACACAGGATGTATTTTCCAAGTCTGAGGCAAACGAAGACGAACAGAAACAGGATTGATCTTTTGAAGAATCAGAAATGGACCATAATACCGGGGTTTGAACTTATTTTGGGTTAATCGGAGAGGCAAGAATTTAGAGGAAAGCCAGACTTTATCGTTGATCTGATAAGGCGGGGCTTCACAACGTTTCTTGTCAGCCATTCTTTTCATGCGTGTTTTTGTGGCTAAAAGATTCGAATGTATGACACGTTGGATACCCCGTAGTTGCCGAACGTATGAGGTAATGGCAGGGAAAGTAGATGTTTCTTTAAGAGGAATAGGAAAGGCTTTCGGATCGAATCCATAAGAACAATAAAAAGGAGAGACTTTCGAGGCACTGTGTACTGAATTGCTGTATGAGAATTCGGCAAGTGGTAGGTATGTAGACCAATTGCTTTGCATAGCATTGCAAAAACTACGTAGGTATTGTTAAAGGCCTTGATTTAGACGTTCTGTCTGTCCATTAGTTTGGGGATGGAAACCAGATGTTAGAGCTACCTCTATTCTTAGTGTCTTACAAAATTGTCTCCAAAAACGTAAGATGTATTGGGGACCCCGGTCTGAGATAATGACTTGCGGCAGGCCATTAAGCCGGAAGATCTCCTGAATAAAGATGACTTAGTTCTTTTGCCGTAGGTAGTTTCCTTAATGCCGTGAAATGTGCCATTTTCGTGAAGGAGTCCATCGTTACCATATTACCCGATTCCCAACTGAAGGAGGCAAAGAGCACATAAAATCAGTGGATATAGTGTGCCATGGACCTGGTGGGACAGGTAAAGGACGGAGTAATCCTACTGTTTTTTTACGAGGTGTTTTTACTTGTGCACAGATGGGACAAGAAGTCACATAGTTTTCAGTGTCTGTTTTAAGTATGGGCCACCAAAAAGAGCGAAGCAGGAGATCTTGGGTAGCCTTCATACCACGATGACCTGCGATGGGGGAATCGTGGCACATTCGCAGGGCCTCTGTTTGGACTATTTTAGTAGGTAGGAACAATGCCTTTTTATGATAGTAGTAATCCTGATCTTTATGGAGCTGTGGTCGTAAATTGTTCACTTCAGTTGTTTCAAGGTTGGAATACTCAGTTTTCACTTTGTCAAGGAATGATTGTACCAACCCAATGATACTATTATTTTCAAATAGGTTTTGCACAGGAGAATCAATACCCTTAGGATAGCGGCGTGATAGGGCATCTGCCAAAATATTTTGGGAACCAGGGATATATATGGTGTAGAAATCGTATTGACTAAAAAAGAAAGCCCATCGAGCCTGCCGACTACTTTGGCATTGAAAGTTTCTCAAACACTGTAAATTCCGATGATCTGTCCGTGCCTCAAAAGGTTCTTTCGATCCCATAAGAAAGTGTCTCCATTCAGTGCAAGCTGTTTTCAAGGCGAGTAGTTCTCGTTCTAAAACCGAATAGTTACATTCAGAGTGAGATGTGTGAAAGGTAGAATACGGGGTCCTCTAACCCATCATCATCTTGTTTTTGTAGCAAAGCAGCCCCAATTGCTCTTTCTGAGGCGTCTGTAACAACAATGAACTGTTTGGTGGTGTCTGGATGCCGTAGAATGGGAGCTTGAATGAAGGCATTTTTTAACTCTTGGAATGTGGGTTCTGCGTCTTTGGTCCAACAAAAACCCTTCCGTAGACTTTCCTTCTTAAGGGTTTGCATAATATACCTGGTTCGCCGGGCAAAGTCAGCTATAAACTGACAATAGAAATTGGCCAATCCTAAAAAACACTGAGTTTCCTTGATAGAGGAGGGGGATGGCCAATCCAGAATGGCTTGGATCTTATCTGAATCCATGGCAACACCTACTTGATTGATGCAATACCCCAAGTATTTTACTTCAGTTTGATCAAATTTGCATTTTTCTGGCTAGCAGAATAGATGATGTTGTCTAAGCCTTTCTAATACTTGGAGTACATGTTTAGTGTGTTGTTCTGGGTGAACAGAGAATATCAGAATCATCCAGATAGACAACCACTGTCTGGTGTAGGAGATCAGAAAAAATAGCGTCCATAAATCTCTGAAAGATGGAGGGAGCATTGGTTAGCCCAAAGGGCATTACCCGATACTCATAATGGCCGAAAGTTGTTCTGAAGGCGGTCTTCCATACATCACCTTCTTTTATCCTTAAGAGATGGTATGCTCCCCTAAGATCTAACTTGGTGAATTTCTTGGCCCCTCTGACGGCTTCTAAAATATACCTTTGGTATGACAAAGAGGGGAGCCCCTGCAGGTGAAGAGGAAGGGGCAATCAGACCACTTTGTACGTTTTCCTCTAGATATTCCTTGAGGATCTTTTTCTCAGGCTCGGTTAGAGAATACGTTTTCCCAAAAGGAACCACAGCATCTGGTTCCAGAGGAATGGCACAATCGTTTTCTGTATGAGGTGGCAGTACAGGCTTTTCTGGTTTCTGGAATGCATCTGCATATTCCAGATAATGTCTGGATACTCCTTGCAGAAAGTTGATGGAATATCCTACTTTAAATGGTGTTAGTAAGATACTCTTCGGGGACCAATAAGTTCCTGCCAAATAACAATGCTGTTGGCAAAAGTGGGAGGAAAGAGAAATGGTTCTAGTTTCCCAGTTAATATAGGGATTATGCCGGGTTAGCCTTGGAATACCCAGAATCATTTCGTGATGCAGTGAGGATATCAAGTCGAAGGATATGTTTTCTTGATGTTTCCCGAAATGCAAACATAACGTAGGAGTGGTATGCCTGACAGATCCTGAGGCTAGGAGGGAACCATCCACCGTGTGGACTTGCTCTGGTACATCCTTGGGTATCCGAGTAATGTGTCTTTCCATAGCCCACGTTTCGTCTAGGTAGAGACCACTGGCTCCACAATCCAAAAAGGACAGTGCTCTTTCTTTACGGCCATTTACTAATTGTAAGGTGACGGGTAAGAAGAAAGGAGCAGTTATTTCTTCTCTGGAACAACAGATGGAAGGTATCTCGGAATATCCCGTCCTCACCCTTCTGACAGAGGACGGGAGCTGGTGTTTCCCAAGGGCTTTGCTGGAGAGATGGGACAGGTACGGAGTAGATGACCAGAAGCACCACAATAAAGGCAAAGTCCTTTCCGTCGCTAGTTTTCACGTTCACTAGTTGATAACGGCCCATGCGCCATATCGATTTGCATAGGTTCCTCATCAGTAGGCCCTTTAGTTTCAGAACGAGCCTCCTGGGAACGATGAAGAATGGCGCGGGAGGTCACTGAGTGTGATGGTATACGATTCCTTTTCTTCGCCATTCTTCGCTCATTTAGACAATATTCTATCGAAAGTGTCAAATCCATTAAACCCTTGTGATCCTCCACTCTGGCGGAGTGCACTAGTTCATCTTTGATTTCAACCCGAAGACCTCTTCGAAAAAGGGTCACCAAGGTACGCTCCACCCAAGAGGTTTCAGCTGCCAATTGTCTAAACCGTGTGATGTTTTGTAGAACATCCTGACTTCCTTGTTGAATATCGCATAGAGCTTCTTCTGCCGAGGATTCAAGTCCAGGACGCTCAAGCATTTGTTTAAAGGCGGCGATAAAGGCTGAATAGTTCGACAGGCTGGAATCATTGCCTGTCACCAGAGGTGTTGCCCAGCCTAAGGCCGGACCAGATAGAGCGTTGATCAAATATCCGTCCTTAGTTTTATCTTGCGAGAACTGTGAAGGACGGAATGCGAAGTAGATTGTCAAGGCATCTAGGAATTCTCGCAATTTGTTAGGATCCCCCAGAGAAGCGAGGTGTAGTTGCAGAGATAGTAGGGACATCAGTGGCCCTAGAGGCTAGGGCTTGTCGGAAAGCTGTATTTTCGTTTCGTAGCTGTTGGAGTTCTTGGACTTGTTGTTGGATAGTCAAGAGCAACGTTTGGCTTGTTGGTTCCGTACTCATCACGGGATTCTCCATGGTTCCGGACCACGACTGAAGTTTTGGGTGTTGCAATCTGTCATGATTCACCGTTGGCTTACCGTCTGTATCAGAGAGGGATGGTGTGCGGCCCCGGTTCCTGCAAGTCCTACTCTGACCGAGGTAGGGGCGACCCCTTCCGGTAGCCACGGTGCTGTTGACAATAGTACACCACCACAGTCTGTGCCCTCCAGAAGGAGTCCCACAGGAAAAACCCCAAGGGGAAAAAACCTCCAACAGGAACTTCCTGGAACAGAAGGAGGATACAATGAATTAGCATTCAGAATTCTGGAAATACTGGAAAGCAGAGGAAAAAACAGGAACAACTGGAGTCCAAGCAAAGACCAGCCGGAGCGTGACCACCACAGCAGAAGTGTTGCAACGCAATGAGAAGAAGAATTGACTCCCCTTATATACCCCTAAACAGGAAGTGATAGACAGGAAGAAGTAACACCACCATTTTGGATGGGGAAGGGGCTATAGCAATAGATAGGAAAAGGCACCATAGTAAAAAGGGAACAGATGCATGCAGGGAAAAGAGAGATGCAAGGTGTGCTGGGAAGGAGAAGGCATGGCTCCAGGAATCATAAGGGAAAGGAAGGCCCTGAAATGGGGCACCCGGTAAGTTTGTGATGCTGGGGGGGGGGTGCAGACACCCGACAACACCCGCGTCGCGCGCTGTGCACGGGCAGGGAAAAGGGCCACAGCGGGCTCCGCGATCCCCAACACGGGCCGCGGCTCCCACCGCGGACCAGCCAGGAGACGCCGCGGGCCGCGGCGGCGCAACAGTTGTACTCACAGCGTTAGTAACAATATTTAAAAAAAGATACAGTAGGTTTATTGGAGTGTAACAGGGTATACCTACTGCCATTCCATATGTAAAACACCTTTGGAAAGAAAGCCTTCAGTAATTTTAAACTACAATTTCAAGAGATGTAAATATTGCACATCAACCACTGTTAATTATAGGAGGATAAACAATTCCCTTGTAAACAAAGACAATCTCAGCATTCTTTTTTCTTCATGAAGAGGAGCTGCATTACTAACTATTCAATGCAAAATCACCAACACGTGATTTGCCCTTACCAGAGCAAACTTTTTCAAGGTTCAGTTCAAATGAGACAGTCACTAAGAAGCAACACTAGTCAGGATCGATTTACCAAAGTCTTAATGTTATGGCAAAAGGAACGTATCTTCAGAGTAATCATGAGAATGAAACATTAATTCTGACTGGTACATTTGTGTGTCCTCTCCAGAGAGAAGGCGGCGCCTAGATTCCTGCAACGAAACTTGTAGATTCATACGCTTTAAATAGAAATGGAGCTTTTGAACTATGCTGCGTTTGTAAGACCACGACTATCTCGTGCTTGCACCCTCCAGGTAGATGCTGCTCCTGTGGGACTTTGCCCTCACGTGGGAACTTGTGCCGCAGAGTTTAATCTAAAGGACTTTGTGCGTCGCTGTTCTATGATACCTCTGTCTTCACAGTCAAGCTCTGAACCACAGCATGATCCAAGTACTCTATAGGAAAAAAATCTAATCAAAATGAACACCAAAGGGGCTTTTAAGTGCTCCTAGTTTGCACAGTGCTGGGGATGAAAGGATACACTGCTGGATATGATGATTGCGCCCGTCTCTAGGGCAGCACTTTCAGTGACTCAGAGCACATCATCTTGAAGGCGGAAATCTTTCCCACGTGGGCACTCCAACCAAATAAAACACATTGTTTCCTCCTTGCCCCTACAACCCCTTTAAGAGTCTCTTTCCTCTCATTGTTTTTTAATTTACTGGATTTGAGCATATTCAGTTGTCTAAGAATGTTTTATTAACCATAAAAAGTCCATTCCAAGATGCAAGCTGAGTTGGAATCTTAAACTTTTACATGTGTGGTTCGAAATAATACACTGAAGGCCAAGAGTAATGTTCAAAGTAACCCGAATGGAAACACCACAGAGGAGTCGGATAAGAAGGTTTGGTGCACTGTGGCTTTTATGTACGTGGACGCAGTGCTTTAAATGGGTCGGTACTGAGAACTGGCACTTTTTTATTTTGAGAGAGTGCCTGCACTTCTCAAGATAAACTTAATACTTTGAATTGGAGAGTACCGACCCTTCTCAGAAGCAAGCAGGTACTCTGACACAGAGTGCCCGCACTTTTATTTTTCCACTTCAAGCACTACGTGGACGTATCTGTCACACCTCAGAATATTGATGCCGCTTCCAGAGCATATTCACAAATTCTGTTTATCTGTGAATTTCTGTTATGCAGAAGAACAAAAACGCAAGCATACATTATTTCCTGTGAATGAGAAGATAAGCACACCGTCAAGCACTCGTGCTTCGAAAAGTGCCCAGTTGGGTATTTGAACTAAAATAAAAAAAAATCCGACCAAGGTTTGGAATCATTTCCAATCACTGCCCGCTAGTGGCAGACAGCAGATGTCTGAAAAGGCAATTTGTAAGTGAAGGGCATACTGTGTGCCCGCCACTGGGCGTCCCTGCGATGCCTGCCTGCGTTGTGTGAGTAACAGCAACTGACCATTTAACAAAAGACTGCTGAATGTAACTCGTGGTGTAACTTTAAAGAGATTAGAGAATCTTCTGTAATAAGCGGATGCTTAAATGTTTTCCAGGATTGTCGTAAAAAACAGATTATTTCTAAATAAATAAGAGGTTTAGTCGCACAAATAGGAAACAGATTTTTAGTCCTGTGCTCCAATTTAATTGTTTTTTTAGGCAAGCATTTGTTGTGAGCACATGTTAATTTTGGAGCCGTTAGTCAAAATGCTGAAGGGGCAAATTTTTTAAAACTCACTGTCTGACATCTGTTTTCACAGAAGCATTCACACCTATTAAAAAAGTAAAAGGTTATGTTTCTGGAGGTGAGAGAAATATCTAAAAACCGTTAAAAAAATGAAACCTGCTCAATGTTAAGGCATGGGGAAAGTTCTGAAGTGGTCTATGTAGGGAGGAAAAAACATGTTCTTTTAAGTCTTAAAGCTGCAGAAACATCTGCATGTGTGCCTTAATGAGTTTTCTTGTGGTGGATGACTACTTGGAGGGCCCTCCTCCTGAATTACTTTTTATGGCTGTAGACTGTCAATTAAACTTATTTTGCATGGAAGCCAGTGATTGCTTTACTTTTATGTTGTAATGGACAATGTGGAATTGCAGTCTTTTGTTCTTATTCTTCATAACATTGTGAATGCCTTCCTCGTTTAGCATCGCTTTTATGATTCTGGCATTTTCACTATTGTAAATATTGCCCATCATCACACACCAAGCATCCTAGACCACAATAAATGTCATAGGTTCCTTTAGCTACCTGGTGTGGTGGTAATCTGCCAAGCATGGAAGCACGCCCTTACTATTTGGGAACCAAATGTTCCTTGGACATGGAATGTAGGCCAACATTATTTGTTTGGTTCAAAACGACCCCTTACTCAGCCAGCTCACATCCACAGCCTGCTCCTGGAGCTCTTGTGTTCAAGCACTGTGGTTAGAGGGTTCATGGTTATGCAGTGGACAGTTGCTTCAGCAGACGTTGTACAAGCAGCAGTAGCAACTTCATCACTCCCTCAGGTGGTGAACTGGGTATATGCAACTCTACAACTGAACATGTTTAGCGGTCTTGGCCGTTGACTACCATGAAGCCTCTGCTCCTGCAGGCCATTGTGAGATGGTAGAGTTGTGGAGTTTCTTTGGCCCACATTTATTGAACCCTGGAGGATGGAATGCTGAATTGACTCCATCCGCAGTTGTGCCTCGTTGATGCCGGATTTATGCTGCTCCTACTCACATTTCTAAATAGCTCACGTTTTATCAATTATAAACCGATAACAAATAAGTAAGCATTCTTTTTAAAAAAAAAATCTCATTAACTGTTCAGTCAGCACTCAAATTAGCTGAACACTGGAAGTTATCGGGTTTCTGTCTGTGTCCTACTGCAGAAGTGATAATGTTCTTACCTGAATATCATTTTATCACTATTTTGCACTGACCTATTAATTGAGTGTTTGTCCTGTCTTTTGTTGAAATAATAGAGGCTCACGTGCAAGAATAAAACAAGTAAAGTTAGCTAAAGTCTTATTTAGTGTTGGAAATGGGTGTTCATTTGCTTGCAATGCATGTGTTTCTGTTGAATGTTTCTCGATACATTTCTACATTGATATAATGCAAAAACATGTATTTGCCTGGATAGCTCTACAGAAAGCGTTTGTCTGTGCCACATTGATGAAAATAGACACTACTTCTTGCCCAATGTAAGCTTCTCCCTGTCTGCCTTTTCTTTTCAATCCAGTAATTTCGTACCCGTGCCTCCATTTGTTGGGGATCAGTAGCCCTGTTGGCAAACATAATTGATCTCTGGGCTATCCTCTCGGCCCTCCAGCACGTGGCAGTGGAGCTGGGCATCGCGTGGCACTCTGTTGTGTTGCTATTTGCTCTCGGCAGGTTCTCTGGTCGACCTTTACATGCGCATCTCGGCGCTACAAGCAAATAGGCCACAGAAATGTGGATTGAAAGGTACTAAATGTTGTAATCTCTTCCCAACACGGCCTGAGGAGATTGGGGGAATGACAACTTTGACAGATGACTATAAGTTGGGGTTTTGGGGGCCCAACATTCATTTTTTGGTATTCGATTAGGAAAATTGTGGTTTGGCTGAGTGGTATTTTAGACATGTTAAATGACACAAGACAGTACTCTGGAGTTCTGCCTTGTGGATGTGATATACATCATTTTGGTTTCAACTCGACTTTTTTGTCAAAATATCTCTCTTGGAAAAATGACTGACACGTCAGGTCTCAGTTAGGGATACTTTGGGACCGGGCAATTGACAGAGGAGAGGCGATTGGGGATGGATGATCATGAACAACATCAAATAAAAAATAATGCACCTACAAACAAGCTTTGATAGCCCCTCGTGGACATACCCTGCTGAAACAATTTTACTTTAGTCTTCGTACTTGTTTACAAGTCTCTTTGGTATATTGTTAGGTGATAGTATATGTTGTTATATATGTGTTTCAATGGCACTCCCTTGCCTAATAAATGATCCTAGTATTAGTGATTGAAAGAATTGACAGGCGATGATGTTCCTTGCCTAAATTGCTCCTCGCTGTAGTACTAATAGTTGCCTCAACGTAAGTCAAAAAATGTAGACGGTGCAGGAGGCATTTACAATAGAAAGTTTGACGTGAATGCAAGAAGGCAGAGGAGTACTAAAAACCATGGAGGTGCGGGATGCGGAAACCAATGGTTTTAGGCTGCTGTAGAGGATCTTTTAAGTATATCTTTTCATTTCATACTATACTGTTCAGAAGATCCCTCAGCATTTACTGCATCTGTTGTCTTTGCCAGCAAAGGACTCAAGCTAAGCAAAGTGGCTGTCAGTGGGCTGGCCTCTCTGCAGAGCACACAGAACAATGTTCATGTATTTCAGTGGCAATTGAAACCGTGTGTGTGTGTGTGTGTGAAGGGGGTATACAAATGTCAAAATATTTACAGGCAAATTAAAAAGAAAATAAAGTGATTAAACGTGAGTGACTGAAGTCTATGTTTGGAGATGGTGAAGTGAGGGAGATGCAAGGAAGTGCATTTGGTGGAGAGTGAAAAGAGGGTGCTGAAGAAGAGAGAGATAAGGTTGAAGATGTGCTGGTGGGTGCGATATGCAGAGAAAAAGGGCATACACATCTAACACAAAGCGTACATAACTGAAGGCCAATACTCCTTCCACAGGCCTCAATAATATTTAAGTCAAACACTCACAATTTCAAGGTTGAAATATTTCCAGTGTTATTTATTTAAAACAATTCATTGTTATTACTCATTTATCCTAAACAGCTAACACCCATTGACAAAGTCAGTAGTTGTGGCAGGTTGTAGGTGTATGTCAGTTGTATTATTATATTATATGGATGCAATATCATCTCAGAGAGAAACCAAAATACTGGCTGGGTGGCATGCAATGGGAATCACAAATGTATTTTACTTGTTACATTTTAGAAAGCCCCCACATTTTTCATCCCACTTGAAGACTTGTCTGCACATATTTCTATATGACTGATGGCAGCTAGCATCTGGGGACGTCTCCCGAAGCCTGGCTAGAGCATTTTCTTTCTAAGTCATTGCTGCAGGCAGTGCAAGACACTGGGCAAGCATACACCTTAAAAGGCCTAAAGTAGTTGTGCTGTACAAGCTGCACATAACAGTAACTGTTGCACATATTAATGCAGTAAGAAATGGGGCAGTTTTTAATAGGTTTAATATGTCAAGATTATATGTTCCCAGTGCTTTATAAACTTTGTTTTCTCCAGAAATTAATTTGCTTTAAAATGCACCATTTACCAATCTTTTTTTCATTTTTTTCTTGGACGAACCCTCTTCCTCTGACCCCACATTTGTACATTAAGCTTGCTTGCTTCACTTGCTACATAAATCATACCCAACTTTTATGAACCACCACTTTTAAATGTCACCAGCCGCCAGAGATGGAGGAAGGCAACAAAGTGGTGGGGAAGCAATGCTGCGGGAAGCGATGAGGTTGGTGAGAAGCAGCAGCAGGGGGTGGGGTGGGTGAGCCAATACAGAGCTAGTGGGAAAGGAACACGGAAGAGGGAGAGAACAGAGAGAGAGACGGGAACATGGGGGAACACAGAGAGACCAAATGGAGAGAGACAGCAACACAATGTTGGAGGAGAAGCACATGGGAGAAAAGACAAGGTGGAGAAGTGGGATAGGCAATCGAAGGAAGTGGGGCTAGTGTATAGGCAGCAAGCACTGTGAAGTGGGAGAGGTACATGAGGGAGATAGCAGGAATACATATCCACTCTCATTGAGTACTTAAACAAAAAGAAAACAGTTGTGCTAAAAACTGGCAGTGGACGAACACTTGTATAGGTCCATCCTCCAGGGGCAGGAGAAATGCAAGAAGTGGAAGTGGAACCCACAAGTGGTAACAAATTAGAAGCAAGCAAATGAGAGTGACAAGGAAACCAACTAATCCTAAATAATGAGTGGACTCAAAGGTCACTGCAAGTTTACAAAATCTGTCTGAGGTGACCCAGCATGCATCAGAATTCAACATTACACAAAACAATGGCCAACTATGTACAACATTTTAGTTTTTAAAAATCAAGTTCCTATTTGTGATATTTGCACTTTATTCTTGAAAGCCATTAAAGGTTAGTCAATGAAGTATTTAACGGGCTGACATGACACTTTCTGCGCAAATGTAATTCGAGTGCTAATTGGCATGTAAAAAAAAAGCTGGAATGTGTTTTAAAAAAACCTGCTCTCCACCATAGTGAGAACCCCTTGGAGTGTGAGCTCAGTGTCACAGAACCACCTGCACCCCCTGTCCACCTCTGATCATGCTATGTAGCAGCAAATTAAATAGCTCTAAATTGAGGCGAAAAGATACTTTGGTCGCTGGCGTCTTTGTGTCCTGGCAGAGCCCAGTCGTTGGTACGCTTTCAAGTGCCCCTTTACTGAAATGTTGGTGTGGACACCGTGCAGATAAGAAGATGGCACAAGTACTTATAACCCTGTAAGTAAACATATACTTTGTTGTAATGGGTTTTATGCTGATCCCATTGCATGTTCTTTCAGGGCACCAGTTAGATTTACGTGTCATGCGAACATGGAGTGCGATGAGCGTGAGGATTCGGGGAGAAAGACGGTTGGCGGTGAGAGAAAGCGAAGTCGAGGTTGCTGACCGGGTCTGGAGCATCAGTAAAGTATAGGCAACCTACCTTGAGTCCTGTGATTACCTGAACACTACAGACGTGTTGGCTACCACCCTCCTACGGTGCCCCTCCTTTCACTTTGTACACTCCTTACATTCAAAGTTGCAAAGGTAAACCATTCAAGATCCCTTCTTGGGTATCAGAAATGTCCAATCTCATGTCATGGGGTACATGATATAGTTGTGTCTTCATAGCTCACCTTTTATTCATGACTCTAATGTCTTGATTGGACAAACGCTGTCAGATTTTTATCTCAAGGGCTTTAGCCTTCACGTGGCGGTGATGGCAGTGCTGTGTCAGACCACAGGTGACGATTCAACTCTTGCTTCTTTATGCCAGTCTGTCTCTGGAAGGGGTTACAGTGGACTGCACTTTAATGATGAAGGCTACCTACTCTCCCATGCAGAGTCCCTTGAAGCATGTGTGGATCCTGTAACTGGGTTTGATTGTGCCTTTTGAAAGAGACAAAAATACAGAATAGCCCCACTCAGTTTCTCCTCTGTCACTGATTCTTAAGTGAGTTCATTGAACGTGCCGTGCAATGTGCATGCATGGAAGCCGAGCACCGTGCATCAAGTACAGTACTCCATCTTGTGCCTATTACTACAGTTCCCTGCTTGGTATGTCTGGCTGTGATTATATTAAACATATAACCTTTCTTGGGTGGAAAGAAGACTGTGGAGATTCATTCAGCCTGCCTGGCAGCTGCCAAATACATAAACCCATCTTTAAATATGTTTGCCAGTGTACTGCTGGTCCAACTGCCTCACACTGAAACTATAAGCATGAGCTCCACCAACAGCCCCAAGAGTTTCACAGAAGTGGATATGGTTTGACTTTTGATGCTGGCTGGGTGCTCACGATTGGGACCAAGACTGGAGTTCTGCTGATGGTCCTACTGGTGTCTGCCTGCCAACTGCCTGGAAGTGTTGACTATATGATGAGATGGCCCTAGCCAGCCGCCCAAAGATGCCAGAGGAGTTGCCCTAAAGTGCTTTTAATTACTCAGAGACCTCTCACAAAAGACTATGGCCCTCATTGCAACCTTGGCGGGCGGCGGAGGCCGCCTGCCAAGGTTGAACCGCCAAGCGGGCGCCTATGCAGGCACAAACCCACCGGATGCATTTTAACATCCCCGCTGGGCCGAGAAACAGAGTTCCCGCCCGCCGGCCAAGCGGGGATGTCGGCCGTAACATTGCAGCCGGCTCCTAATGGAGCCGGCGGTGTTGCGGCTGTGCGATGGGTCCAGCTGCACCCGTTGCGCATTTCACTGTCTGCTGTGCAGACAGTGAAAAGCAGGGTGAGGCTGTGTCTGGGGGCCCTTGCACTGCCCATGCCAAGTGCATGAGCAGTGCAGTGGCCCCCAGGGGCCCTGTGACTCCCCTTCCCACCAGCCTGTCCATGGTGGTGTCTACTGCCATGGACAGGCTGGCGGGAAGGGGAGTCATAATCCCCAGGGCAGCGCTGGCGGATTATAACCACCGGGACAACTATGGCGGAAAACCGCCAGTCCTGCCGTGGTCAAAATATGGCGAATTGTACCGCCAGCCTGTTGGTGGTACGATCGCCAATACAACCCTGGCAGTCGTTGACCGCCAGGGTTCTAATGAGGGCCTATGTGTAGAGTAACAGCAGCAAAGTGTATGTGAGTTCCAATAGGAATAGTGGTTTTTGCTGGTGAATGCACTCCTTCAGCACAGATGAGAAACTCTTCCTTTTACCAGGGGTCTCCCTTTCATCGACCCCAACACCCATTAGACTCCCATCTGACTTGGTGTGAACACACTCACCAGCCTAGAGTTTGAGCACTGGAGCCAGACTGGATGTCTCCATCCCTTTTGGGCCTTGCTGCAGTTCAGCAAAGGACTAGTTCCAGTCACAGTCCAGCTTGCTGACATGGATCCTGAGGTCCATTTTATAACTTAGGCTCATCTCGGCTAGAAATGCAAAGCTGGGGTTGTAGTTAGTCCAGTCCCTATTATTACTAGGGGGACTCCGCTATGATCTAAGAATCTTAACTCTCGTGGTTAGCACCAGGGATATCTATTCCTAAAATGTTAGGAGTCTTCAGCCTTACAGCCACAGCTTAGCCACCCTGCACACATTCATTTCGAATAATTTGGCGAGACAGGTCCCACAATTAAAGCCATTCATTTGATGGGTTACCTCATCCTTTCATTAGACTACTTTACCATTCAGGCGTCCTAGGGAAATTGATTTTAGACTACAGCCAGCACATTCAGAGATATTGTCTGGTAGCCGACTGTGACCCCTGAACCTAGCCGCAAGATGCCAGCAGATTGCAGCACCTTTGGGGAACCAAAATATTGAACGGGTTCCAGTGGAAACTTTGATAACCTGACTTTTATTCAAAATTGATTAGCATGGTTTGGCTTGATACAAACTATGGTGTATTTTGCAAGATGCAGGGAGAGGCTTTCTAGTGATTTCCAAAAAATATACGTTTTACCTTTGAATACTGTGTGTTCACAACAAAACCGGGACATGACTGTAGGAGTTTCAGCTCCCTGGGCAGTTCAGGAGCTTCCTGTGGTTTTGATCTGTCATGGGATATTCATGGCCCATTGTTTTCTAAGGGGAATGTTGCAACAAACCACTGAACAGTACTCTGTCATGTAGTGTAGAACAAGACCCTTGCTTAACAGTTATAGTTTGCAATACTTGTTGAATAGTTAAAGCTGAGTAACTACTACAGCCAATCTTGTCCATGGTTAGTAAACACAATTTTAAGATATTTCCTTTAGTGTGTTTTTAATGAATAGCTATGATGTAGACATTCATATTATATTTGTGTAACAAATGGTGATGATAATTTGTCTTCCATGAGCTAGATCTTGACTTTTAACCAAGTTCTATATTACTGTCAAGGAGACTTGAGGCAGAACTTAACTAGTATCCTGGCTAGTACTAAAAAGTTTGTGTATTCCCCACAGAAAAGTAAGAAGAATGGAGCTGCATTATTCATATTGGTATCACCATGTTGGAGAGGCGCCAATCCACCATTACAGTTTCAGAGGTCACGCTTACCTGGGAATGATGTTCTGTCATCCTAGGGTGTGTGGATAGTGATTACCAGATACAGAGATAAATGGATTATACCATGGGGTTGGTAGAGCTCCTCAGATGATAAATTACAAAGTGGTGTTCCCCCTGAAATCTAGATACCACTGCAACCAACGGTCAGCCCTCGTGTAGTGGAGGGGATTATACTGTTGTAAGGACAATTTATGAGATTTCTTGGGTGGAGTGTTCTTTCTCCCAACTGCATCCTCAATCCTGTCACACTAAGACTGGAATTTGTGCCCAGATGGTGACTACATTTTAGCCTCATAGACGTGCCACAGCACATAAAATAGTATAGGGAGTCGAAAAATAAAAGGAGGACTTCTTCTGAGTGTGTTTGTTTATGCAGAGGATATGCATGCTGTGGAACTGTGTGACAATAGTTTATCATGCATATTGGTTTCTAAATGATGCTAGATACTGCATGTTCTGGATGTGACTATTACTGTGGAATGATAAATGCTGGGACACTAGTGAATGCTAAGTGATGCATGCTGTTGCATTAGGTATTGGTCCGCAATGGTGCATGCTGTGCACTTGAGTAAAACTGGAACGATCTGCTTTGCACGAACTTGTAAGAGTAGTGCTTAGCAATGCATCTTATACAGTTGAGTAGTGCTTGGTGATGCATGTTGATGAGTTGTGTACTGATGGATAGAAATGCATGGTGTATAATTGAGTAGTGTTGTGGAGGTGGGTAGCGCTAGGTTCAGTACGGCAGGTGATGCACACATTGTGCAGATAAAATTCCTTAATGGATTGTGTATTGATTTATGTAATGCTTGATAGTGCTAGCTACTCGTCTAACTTGCTGGATGATGGTGTATGGTGTGGAGCTAAGTTCATTGCAGTTAACGTTGCCTTTAATCCACAATGATTTTTGTAGAATTGCAGGCTGGCCAAGTTGGAAAAACCCATAAAATAAATCCCTAGTTAAAACTAAAACAAATGCAGAACCATCCATTCAATCAGATATTTCACATAGAAAAGAAAAAAATGATTCAAATTTGCACATTTGGGAACTCCTGAACATGAAGTAAAGTGTTCCCAATATGAGTGAATACATTTGAAGCAATTTCTTTTCCCCAGTTTGGTATAGCTGGTTATGGATATGTTTTACTTTTAACTAGGAAAGTATCTTTTTTGTGGTTTCCATGATATAGGGTCCAACCTCCCATAATTTTATGGGGACCAGACCCTACCTTGAACTGTGTGTAAAGAATGCTAGTGTAATGCAGTGCCCTGAGCGAGGGCCCAGCTCTCCCATCCCTAAGAGAGCCCCTGCATACTTGTTTTACTAGAGTGACGATCTTATCCTGCCATTGGTTGCTGCTCTTCTTTCTGTAATTAAGTGAGGGATTGAACGAATAAGCTTTATATTAGTTTATTGTTTGTTTGTTTGATTGTGGACGATAGGCAGGTTGTGAAATTGGATATTGCTGGCCAGGCACCTAAACTTGATTAATGTGTGTGTGGTGCATTAGAAATCTTTTCCTTCTGTTTTCTGTTTATACAGCTCAGTGCCAAAAAGTTAATTCTGTGGCAGGACCGGAGACAAGGATTATTCCTTGTTTTCTTCCTTCATTAACATCCAGCAGAATTCAGCTTTAAAGGACACAAACTAACTTCCCATCAGCACCAGGGAAAGAACTGCAAATATGCAATTAATGAGCTTGCAGAGCGATCTAGATGTCTGCACAGCTCCCATTTAACGTCCTCTTTACTGCTTCCAGCGAAAGCTAAGTACTATGTTTCCTTCTCTCTCCAACATTAGTCTTGTATTCTTGTATGACAAGTTTTTCATGACGTTATTTGCTGTGGGCTGTATTGCAGCTTCCTTTTCACCGCAGGACCACACCTCAGCACTTCTTTTTCGGCAGCAACCAGCCTCAGGACCGCAGGAGTGCAGTGAGGCCCGCCGCCGCTAGGGGCGCAGATCAAAGGGGATGCACTTCAGTCAGTAAATTCAAAGGAAACTGATGCGAGCCGTCCCTGCGGAGTCGAGCCTCCCCGAGCCATCTGGAAGCCCTGACGCCCATTCGTTATTGGTCTGTATTGCTGTCCAGCACAAAGCGTGCTTTTGCGGGAGAATAAATCAGCACCATTACTCCCTTTTGTGTGTAAAAGGCCGCTTTATTGGAAACAGGTGCACTCACAGTTTACTGCCCTTGGCCTTGTGCCTTACAAAACTAAAGCCTCGCTATACATAATCTCTCCTATCCAACCACTCCCCCCTCCCCTACCCTTCCCCCCCCTTCCTCCTTGAACTTGCCGCTCATTAGTTCAGTCCTCCTTTCGTCCTGCTCCTGTTTAATCTGTCTAGTACCTTAATAGTCAGCTGCTAGCGCCTTGAGCGTGCAAGTCTCCAGCCCCTAATGCTCCATGTTATCTTCGTAGCCCTGCTACCGTCCACCCTCGTCCAATATGCAATTGTCTTGTCATATTTTGTGCCCGTTCTCTGTCTTCGCCTGACCACTTCGGGCCCTGTCTGCACCTGGTAAACCACTTAATCAAGGTCTCGCCTTGCCGCTAAGCTCCTACCCCGATATATGTTTTGATTTTTCTTTCAAAAACGTTAAACCGACAACATTGCACTGCCAACCTTTAGTAAACCAGAACTCCTGAACTCGCTACCTTACAAAAACTGCCAAAACCTGACTGAAAAACCTGCCGCTCACCCACCACTGTGTCACCACACAAAATGGTGACAGTTTAAGATGTCCGCCCCCTTTATAGGGTAGCCACAGGCTACCAAAATGTTGCCCCATGAAGCCCAAAACGGCGCTAATGGGCTGAACCATCTCCCGCAAACTTCCCGGGGGGGGGGGGAGACTGACGATATCGGCGCTCCCCTCCCAGACACCCTGGGAAACAGCCTGACACCTGCCTAGCGCATCAGCAGAAATTAAGGTGCAGACCTGGTGCTCTGTGGCTGTTTCTGGGGCTGGGCCCAGGTGAGTTTGCACATCCTTCAGAAATTAACTGGGTGAGTGGGCCCCCAAGGCTGTGAACCACTTAGCGCTTTGAAAACCTATGCTGGCTTGCCCAGCTCCATTCGCACCCCATAGAGCCTCACTGCCTTTCCCTGGGTTAATTTTTCGGCCTGCGCTCGCCTCCCATAGCACGCAGTTGCACAGTTGGTGCAGCCAGGACTCCTTACACTCCAAGGGGCTCCCTTTTTTCCTAGACATAGCGCCTACTATACTCCCTATAGAGCTCCATAGACCCAACTGAGGGCAACCTGACTAACATGGCAGAAGAGTATATAGAGGAAGAGTTCCTTCAGGTCCTTCCTATTGATGATGAGTTTTGTGAAGTGGTTGACGTTCCCATTCACCAAGCTGTGGCTGAAGCCATAGAACCCCTTGCTTATGCCTGCCCCCTGCCCTTAAACCTGATGGATGATTCCTGTCCGGTACTAGGGGTGCCTCCTCGCCAGAGATGCTGCCTCTGTCACCTGACCCCAACAACGGCCAATCGGCCAACAAGGTGGGCCCCTCACACCCTTGGCGCCCCTTCCCAGTCCCTTCAAACAAGAAGCCTCAAGAGTAACCCTCAACCATGTTGGAGCCGGGGACCTCATTCATCCACGTTCCACCAAATGGACCCAATAAAAGAAGGTAGAAAAATTTAGGGGCTAGTGACCTCAGGCAGCTGAATGCCCCTTCCGTCTCTCCGCGGAAAGGTAGCCCTCACTCCTGAGTTAGATACCGTCAAGGGCCACCTTCCTCCAGAAGTATATTGGGGATCCCAAAAAGGGATCGATAGGCCCTGGCACACTTGCTAGGAAAATATTGTACCTGGCGGAGGAGGACACAACTTCAGGAACCCCCCCATCTCCCCAGAGACCCTTGCAGGCTTGGTGCAACAGGCGGTCATATTTTTAGGGAATGTCAACTGCACCATAGTCGCAGAACTGTGCCCCTCATTCCTACTAAAAGTTGACACCAAACTAGAAGACCTGGAGACACAGAGGCAGGGCCAGTGGCGCAGGGAGGTATCTACAGGAAGCCTTTTATAAAGGAGCTAGGCAAATTCATTGGCAACTTTACTTCCCTCAACAAGGCGCAAACCTTCATTAAAAAGATTTTCCACCTCAAAATTTGCTTTGGGCCAGCCGCTTCTACACCCAGGGCCATCCAAGAAACCAAAAGAACAGTCCCGTCAGGGAGAATTCTTAACTACACGAAGAGGCTATTGAGGGAGCAACCCCAGATGTTCCTCAAGGGGTCAGTTCCAGGCCCAAACAGGTAAGAGTTTGTTGTTCTTCCTGACTAAAAGTGGGAGACAGGCTAGCGCATTTCAGTCACAACTGGAACGGAATCACATCCGATGCATGGGTTTCCTTAGCAACATATTCCTGGTGGAGAAAAGGGATGGAGGTAAAAAACCGGTCATCAATCTCAGACAGTTTGATGGATGGCTCATTTATCGCCATTTCAAGATGGAAGGTATCCATCTTTTGCGTGATCCCCTGTGGCCCAACGGCCGCATGGTCCGGTTGGACCTTCAAGATGCCTACCTGACAGTTTCGATCTCCCCCCCCATCGCAGATTCCTTCAGTTCAGGTGGCGAGACCGAGTGTACGAATTCAAGACACTGTCGTTTTGGTTATTGTTCACCTCTTGGTGTTTCACCAAGGTTCTCAAGCCAGTGATGAAACACCTCAAAGCCCAGGGTTTACGTCTGATCATATACCTGGATGACATCTTGCTCCTGGAACAATGTCCCAATTGTCTGGTGGAACAACTCAAAAAGACAATCCATTTAATGAAATGTTTTTGTTTTATCATCAACGAACAAAAATCTCTCCTCAGCCAGACAGAATACGTTTCTCGGGTTTGTCATAGACTCAGTGGAGCTATCCCCAGTATTCCCAACATGATGGCAGGTTGGTATTCCAGACAATGGTCCAACATGAGCCTGTGGCAACTGAACCCATCAGTTTTCAGGAGATTGGAAGCCCTATGGGGGCCTTTCTCAGTCTATTTCTTTGCATCCAGGCTGGACCATCAGATTCCCAGATACTTCAGCTGGAGGTCGGATTTCCTAGCAACCACTGTGGATGCCTATCTGCAGGATTGGTTGAAGGAGCAGGGATGCAAATTTCCCCCTCCCCCTTCATAATGATCACGAAGGCAGGCAACCAACTGCGCAAGTCTGACGTCACAGAACCCGGGTAGCCCTGATCACTCCTTTCTGGAGGTCTCATGTCAGGTTTTCAGATCTTCTTGAAGTTTCCTGGGATTCTCCAATCCTTCTACCCCATGCTCCAGATATCCTTCAAGATCCTCTGTGCAATTGTCACCCCTTAGTGCTTCAGGGACTAATGCCCATAGTGCCCTGGTGGATTTCGGGCAATGCTGGATAGTCCCAGGCCTTTCACTTGAAGCTAAGAGAATGCTGTTGGCTGTCTGGGCAGATGGCACAAACAAATGTTATAGGTCTGCATGGTCTAGATGAGTGCTGATGTGTTCAAAACAATCAGGATCCCATGGGTGTGAAGTGGTCCCCTGGAATCTCAGGGACTAGCTTTCAGGACTATCAATGCATGCAGGTTGGCCATATCCGCAGGGCATCTTCCCTTACGGAGGTTCTCCAGTGGGGGAACACCCATCGATGTGTAAACTGATGAGGGGAATACATTAAGCACTTCCCACTGAGCCTAGATACTCAATTCTCTGGGATGTCAATAAGGTCCTCTATCTTTTTTGCTCTTGGCAGAAGAATGAGTTTTTATCACGTAAAGAGGTTTCTGCAAACCTAGCCGTGTTGCTGTGCCTAGTGTCATGCTGCAGGGGTTCTAACGTTTGAGCCTTGGTCCTCGTGGTCTGGACCCTCACTCCTGAGGGAAATACTTTCCATATTTCTAGATGCAAGCAGACACATTCTAGAGTGCTGTCCTATCCAGCGTTTGTAAAGTTCTCAGAATTGTGTGTGGTGTGTTGCTTGGAAGGCATATGAAAACATGACCGAAAAATTCCGGCTGCCGGGTGAACACCATTTTCTAATCTCCCTCAGGAAACCTTTCAAAGCAGTCACCTCACCCACCATAGACAAATTGACGTCTCACAATTTGGTGCACATTCTGTGAGAGGAGCAATGGCTGCTAAGGCTTTTTTCATCGGTGCTCGACTGGAAGACATCATTAATGCAGCCGATTGTTCATCATATTCCATGTTCAAGAGGTTTTACCGCTTCTGGACATGGCTTCTTTGGTGGTGGATAAGCTTTGAACAGGCATAATTCCCGCCTCCAGTCCTGTCATAGAATGAAAAAAATCCTAGTAAACATCAAGGAAAGTTTCAGTTCTTTTAAGAACACAGAGGCGAGGATGATTCCCACCGAAGGCACCGCCTGACTACGGATAATTTTCTAGAAGGGACAAGGTAAGGTGTAAGTATCTGACTTCTTGATTTCTGTAATTTCAGCAATTTGTTGGGCCTCTGTTAATTTTTTTATTTTGCACTCTTGTATTATTGAAGTTATAGTGTATTTCTCTTGAGCTGTTTAATCCTGTGATTAGTTTGATTATTTGTGAACGTTGGATGGCAGTTTTTGGATTTGTTTGGTTTTTATTTGTAGGCTCTGATGGGACTAAAGGAGAGTGAGAAGGAAAATTAAAGACCCTCCTGTTGCCCTCAAGAAAGAGGACATTTAATGGGAGATGTGCACACATATAGACGGCTTTGCGCGCTCATTGGTTGTTAGTTTTTGTTGTTTTTATCTCTGGTGCTGATGGGAAAGTTAGTATGTGTTCTTTAATGTGTAAATCCGCTGGAAGTTAATAAAGCGGGAAAGCAAGGCATAATCCTCGCCTCCATGTCTTTAATGGAATTGAAACTTTCCTCCATGTTTACTAGAAAATTTGGAATTTCTCTCTATTTGTTTTAATTTTCATGTACTCCAGGGAAGGAGGTATATGAAAAATGAGTAACTAATGAAACACCATCCTCATTTATTTGGGTGCTAAAAAGCAGTTTAGATGTGATTGTTATGCTGTAAAGCAGTTGTAATTGTTTGTATGATACATAGTGAGCTGGCTTTGTGCCTGCTGCCAGCTATCCGTAGCAGCGCATAAAACCGCATTGAAGTGTCTTAAACTTCTGATCTGATATGGAAATAAACTTCAGGCGGCTAATCTGATTTAGACACCTGCCCAGCCCATATTACCTCTCTGCGGGCTCAGCTCTGAACTTTGGTGGATTCATAGGAATCTACTCCCCGATTTAACTTCTTGTATGTAGCTCAATTTTATCTAATTAACAGCGCATCCTGCCCTGCTTTAGGAAAAAAAAAAAGGAATCAAAAGGAAAAATCGTCAGAAGAACACTTTAAACACAACTGCATTGATTTTAAACTAAACTATATCTCAGCCAGTAACGCCAGGATATGGCCTATGCCATAAACAAGCATTGCTATTGCTTTCTTTTATTTGTGGTGTGTCAATCGGAAATGCGAACTAAGCCACGCATGTCTTCTGTGCCCAATTTAATTTATTTTAATTCTCTTATCATTCATTACGAATTCAATCGTTTTTCTTTTTAATACACACCAGTTCCAAACCTCTTCTGGGAACGTAAAGTATGATTGTCTATCATTATTTGAACGTAATGAATGCAAGCCAGAAAACGTTTTTAAAAGTGTAAACAGCATATGGATTCTTCCATGCTGCTCAGTAGATTTTTTTTTGTGGTGCATTGTCCATCATTTTCCTTAGCTGCCTGGTACTTTGTGGTGTTTATCTACCTGGTGATGGGTTGGTCCATAATGGAAGATATTTCAAGCTGTATTAGTTCATGTGACCCTTAACATCTGTACGCATGAGCATGCATGTGTGCCGCTAGTTTAAATTGCGCACACTGCTCCTGAGACCATGTGCTCCTGTTGGTCTAGTGTGCTATTTGGTACTCACTGATCAACTTGCATACCAAGTCAAGTGATAAGACTGAAGCTGTCAGGTGCATGTAAACGTAAAGTACGCATATAAATAACCTTCAAGGAGTGTTAAGTTGGGAGTTCAGGTGGATGTGAATAATATTGCATGGGATGCATGTGTGGTGTTTCCATTTTTAGGGTGGCAACAGGAAGTGATTCATGTTTTTCTGTCTCTGCTCATTGGTGGTTAGTGTGAAACTCAATGTCTGCCTCTGTGGTTCTAGGAGCAGACTGCAACATGACAAAACAAAATAAAATGATAGTCACAGATCTGGGTTTAATCCATCTTTATTTTGCTCGCCACGTCACCCCAGTTTAGACCCAGCCATATGCAACTCAGTCTTGACCCTGTTCCTCTGGGTGTAGTCCAGCCGAAAATGCCAGGCAAGGTCCTCCCTGGACACACACCTTGCCACTTATGGCGACTTTTGTGATGTTGCCTTGTGTGCCCTAGGTGGCTAGGGCATGCCCAGGTATGGGTCTCTTGCTCACTGTGCCACTGGAATCAAGCTAGCCTGGCTGATGAGGGGTGATACCCTGAAACTGGTCCCAGGATGCTTGTTTCTGGTCCAGTGATTACCTGGCCTGGCAGTTCAGGCTGGACTGTTCCTATGGGGAACAGGGTCGAGACTTATTTGCATATGGCTGGGTACAAACTAGGGTGGCATGGTGAGCAAAAGAATGATGGATTAAACCCAGATCTGTGACTGGGGGTGAGTGTTGAAAAGTGTCAGCACTCCGTCCATCACCCTTTTGTGTTGCTCTAGGAGCAGACTGTCAATATCTAAAAGGTTGGAGATTGACATAGTGTAAGGAGAAAAGAGGGAAGGGGCAATGTTGGCTTCCCAAAGGCGGAAAAGCAAGCAGATGTCACATATGCAGAGTCACTCAAGAAAAGGAGGACAAGAGCCTCTCCAAAGTTTAATTCCTAGCTCTACATGTTCTTATTTACGACACAGCATTCAGAAGAGCTTTGATCTGGCAATTCATGGAAGGCTGAACTCTAAACCTGAGGTATCCAAATGATGTAGCCTTTGGCTAGGGAAATTCAATGCAGAGAACCAAAACAAATGCAATTTCCAGAAACATTCTGTTTTTTTTTATCATTATCTTTATTAACTTTTCCATGGTAACCACTGTTCAGGCAGCAGATCAATACAATAAGGTTTAAGCAAATTATGCAATCGCATACACAAATATGTAATCCCTTTGAACTGCTGATTTCAATATATTGCAGGACATAACATATGTGCCTTTTTTACATTTGAGAATTTGTGGTTCCTCCTTCCTCAGTGAAACATCATAGCCTTATGGGGGGTGCAACACTCCGAGTAGGGAGGTCACAGCTGCTTTGACAAGAAACATTTTTTACTTCTTAAGCATCAACAAACATCGTTTCAGATCAATCAATCAATAACATTTCTTAAGCGCGCTACTCACCCAGTAGGGTCTAAAGACGCTGGGTGTGGTGGGGGGTGTTACTGCTCGAAGAGCCATGTTTTGAGGCGCTTTCTGAAAGTTAGGAGATTCTGGGTCTTGTGTAGGTTGGTGGGGATGGAGTTCCAGGTTTTGGCGGCGAGGTGGGAGAAGGATCTGCTGCCAGAGGTGGTGCATTGGATGCGGGGGACTGTTGCGAGGGCGAGGTCGGCGGAGCGGAGCTGGCGGGTCGGGATGTGGAAGTTGATTTGTTCGTTGAGGTAGGCCGGTCCGGTGTCGTGGAGGGCTTTGCGAGCGTGGATTAGGATTTTGAAGACGATCCTTTTGTTGATGGGCAGCCAGTGTAGGGATCTGAGGTGGGTGGAGATGCGCTTGTGATGAGGGAGGTTGAGGATGAGACGTGCAGCGGCATTCTGGATGCGCTGGAGTTTTCTCTGAAGCTTGGCTGTGGTCCCTGCATAGAGGGTGTTGCCGTACTCCAGTCTGCTGCTGATGACGGCGTGGGTGACTGTTCTTCTGGTTTCTATTGGAATCCACTTGAAGGTCTTGCATAGCATGCGGAGGGTGTTGAAGCAGGAGGATGATATGGCGTTGATTTGCTGAGTCATGGAGAGAGACGAGTCTAGTATGATGCTGAGATTGCGTGCGTGGGTGACGAGTGTCGGGTGGTCCTAGGGTGGTAGGCCACCAAGAGTTGTTCCATGCTGACTTGTTGGGTCCGAAGATGATGATCTTGGTTTTTCCTGAGTTCAGTTTGAGGTGGCTTGCTGTCATCCAGCTAGTGATGGCGAGAAGTCCGGCGTGTAGTTTGTTCTTGGCGGTAGATGGGTTCCTCGTGAGGGAGAGGATGAGCTGGGTGTCGTCGGCATATGAAATGATGTTGAGGTCCTGGGGGCGGAAGATGCTGGCGAGCAGAGCCATGTAGATATTGAAGAGGGAGACCTAGCAAAGCAGATACAATTGTTGGCCCCCCACCACCCACTGGTGGGCTGCTAAGAGTTCTCCTTCTCGCTTGATCTTGCGTGATGGAGGTTCTTTTGGCGCCCGTGCTTATGGGGAAAACAAATTATTTAAGGTTGATAAAGCTGGTGGGATTCGAATTCACGAATTACTGGTGTTGGAGATAACTTATATGGGAGCTAATACCGCTGAGATATTGGTCAACGTTATGCCCTTGATTGTACACCAGGTGCTAATAGCATCACCGCAGTTTCGAGAAGCCGAGGTGCAGTCGAAAAACTGCGTCCATGGTGGTACTGAGAGTATTCCTGCATGGAGCCCAAAACAACCCCGATGGGACGCAGGCGAGCTACAAAGAGGAGTGATCGAGGCTTTTCCAGGCACTGACTTTCTCTACACCTTGAGTGGACGGCTCTTCTATTTGAATCTCTTACTGGTGAGGTCCTAAACTGCTGAAGTTAAGGCCCCTAGACAACCTGTGATGTGTAGCACCATATTCTCGGCAGCTCCTGTACATGCACAGGGGGGAGAATATAGCGCTCCCTCTGCCATGCAACATCGTCCCTTCCCTCTGCCATGCGCAGTACCGTCAGGGCAGTTGGTTAATGGGTTTTAACCCCCTCAGAATGTAGGAATCTGTGCAGTTTTTCGTTTTTCACCTGGCCAGACTAAATGCTCCGTTATTCCCCAATCCACTGTATTTACGTGCGGGTATAGCGGCCGTAAATGGTATTTCTGGCCACACAGCATCCCCTGCATAAACCTGCAATCTCTGGTGAGGAGAACGAAATGCCGCTGGCAAGAAGTGGGCTAGGGCAGTTCATATATCAAAAGGGTTATGTCTTACCGACTCGTATTTGTACTATTTAAGTTAAAATATTAAATAGCACATAATACATAAAAATACATAGTACTTAAACCACGACATAAATGTGTAACGATTAGCTCAATCATTCGTATAACATTTTCTGTAGTTAACACATTTGATGATATCTTTACATTCTTAAGTGGAATATCAGTCCTCCATCAGACAAGCATGCTGCTACACGAGGCCGTTCTCACGCCGCCGCCTCCGGCACCCTGAGGAAGTACCATGCTTCGACAAAGTACTTACGATAAAATCTCCCGGTGGCAGGTCTCTTTCACACCTGGATGCTCTTCGACAAGTTACCATGTTGATTTACATCCATATAAAAAGACACTGAACAAGCCGAAAGCCATCACTCATGTGTAACCACTCAACGAACGAATGGATGGTGCAGAGCGGCCCACCTGGGAGAAGCGGGAGCTCGGGTCCAGGTGTAGTTCAGTTCACCGCGGCCACGTTTCTGCAAACCGGGGTTTTCCCGCCAATATTACACAGTGGCGTATTACCATCCAATCCAGTCAACTGTACTCCTTAATTTTCTGTCCAGCCCTCTCACTTACATTGCATTTTTAAATGGACAAAATCAACCCACATGGGTCGCATGACTCCGTCTCTCAGTGCCGCCCACCAGGTCCTCAAAACCTGGTCCCTGTCACATCCCTCCTCCACTTGTAGGGTTTGCTTCCCGAAGTTACCCCTTGAGACCTAACCTCACTCAGGAGCGAGTTGGTCGTAGGTCGTGAATCTGGCGATAAGAACACTCATTACACATTTGTTATGAGTGTAAAACATTCAGTGCCATATTTATTAACCCAAATAAGGAAAAGTTAAACTAAACCGTTCTTGTGAGAGAAAACGCACATTAAACCATTTATTATGATCATTCGCACGAATCCAGCCATGCACATCGAGAGGCAAAACACTTGTTCAATTAATATTTGTGTTATCAAAATATTACTCTGCCGCCTCCTGGAAACTGAGCTGGTAATCTGTGAGGGTTGTACACTGTGCAGACTAAATCTAGGCGAGGAAGGGATCGACTACCCTGTGGTACTTGACCCTGGAACCCAGACCCGGGGAAAATTAAAGCAAAGTGGTATTTGTTGCCCCTGTAATAAGAAGTGTGCAAATGCTGTACTCATAGCAACCTTGAGTATACCTGCCAAAGGGCAACCACGACCTGGGTGTCATTCTCATCCACCCCACCCCCGTGTACCTTGGTCATAGGGCCATTTCAAAAACAAATCTGACTTCTTCCAGAAAAGGTGCTCCCCACCACTATGCAAGAATTGACACCCGCACATGAGACAATGGGACATGAATTTGAGAATATCAGTAAGCATTAGTAACCAGGTCATGACTGCGCTCAGACTGTGCTTAGACGTGTTTACTGCTTCAAACGATGGCCCTTGCCCCCCACCTTCATGAAAGTAGTTTTGTGGTTGCAGCCTTTTTCACAGGAAGCCAGCAAAATGGACCATCAGGGTTAAAAGCATGAGTCTGTCCTCTAGTCAGACTTGGAGGTTGATTAGATTGATTTGTCCCTCTTCTTCTAGGACGTGGGAAGTAGATGCCACTGTCATTCGGAGGCGATACTGACCAACATTCCTTAGTCCCAAGAGGATGGGCTCCCCAGTCTTGACCGATTCTAAGGGTTCTGTCATAGGTTTAGTAAGACCGCAAGGAACGATATACGTTTTTTCCCTATGTCTAGGAAGACACTAGCTCTGAACACTCACCAGCACTTGAGTGACCTGTGTTGCTTCTGAGCGCCCTTCATGAGCAGAAGAGTGTTAGGCTTGTGTGAAGTGGGTGACTGATCAGTTGTGGTCTGTCTCTCACATCTTCCCACATAGGTGGAGCAACTGAATGAGACCAAAGGCCCAGTGCCCTCCTCCAGGTACTGGGTAGTGCCCTTGTGCTGATCTTTTTCCTTGAATGTAGGTTGTGCTGGCCCATGAGTCTCAGCCTACAGGTCTACCTGGCCGGTTGGTGTTCGTGATGGAAAGTGGTGCACTGACCTGCTGGATGGGCCTGGGCACAATTAGCTCAGAACTCTTACCTTGGACGCCTGGGGCTTTGGAGCTCTCACCTTGTATGGTAAACCCCAAATTTGCCATGTAGTCCTTGTGAGGCACGAAGTGATGGTATTTCATGGGAATGCAAATTGACCTTTTCGTTGGTTTACCCAATCAGATGATGGGACTCAAAATGTTGTGTGTCAGCCAGTCTGGCCTTGGGGGATTCTGTCTTTTAGCACAGAAATGTCCTGTGGTTTATCTTAAACTGCGTGCTCTTCTGCCCTTTGTCGTGTTCAGGGAAGCAAACAATCTTGTGTTCCATGAGGGCCCCTTGTTGAACTGACTGAGTCCCCAGAGCGTGGCTCTGAGGTCAGAAGAACTGTCTGAGAGCACACCTCAGAGCGCACGATTACTGACCTCCCACCTTGTTAATAGAGATTGGCAATGGTGACAGCATGAATTTATAGTGGAATCAGCAGAGCTTTGGTACCTGTCTCTATACTTACTGGTCTCTCTTGTTAAACGGTTCTGCCACGTCTGCAAGAGTGCATGTGCATTTGGTGTATGGGGGACCAGGTGAGTATAGAGCTGGTGCGAGTGTGTTCATCTGCATGAGGACAACGGAAAAATAACTATCATGGGTTGTTTTGGAGAAAATGGCGACTGACATACTAGAAGTAGCAAAGCAACTATTCATCCATGAACAGACATGGGTGTATCGCCTAAAAACATCAGAGGTGCAAATATAAGGAGTTTTTTTCAGAACATTAACAACCCCCTTTCCACCACAACACCACTCTTGTTTTCTGGGGACATTGCACAGGCACATTCAATTTATCACTATGTGATTTTTGCGTCCAGATCTTTGCACTGAAAATGGAATTGAAAGCCTTTCTAATTGACAACACAATTTACTTTATAGCACATAGCAGTTCACGAGTTAACCTTTTTGTAAAAGAAGAACAAATTAAATCAGAAGGTACATTGTATTTTTCTTATCGACACATAGAAACTGCCATCACATCATCCTACTGAGTGATTACAGGTCAAACATTAGATCTTCTAACATAACCACTAAATTTCCCAGATTACATCAGGAAGGTATTAGTGCCAAGAGTCCAAAACACTTACATACAAGACTACAGTGAAGGACTAGCACACCTGGAACTACAGCTTTCATGAGGCTTTTAACTTGCTCGGACCTCCGCGCTGCCAATTGTAGGAAAGTACCATCTTGCCTGGCATGTTACCCCCATATTTCACTGTATATATGTTGTTTTAGTGTATGTGTCACTGGGACCCTGCCAGCCAGGGCCCCAGTGCTCATAAGTGTGCCCTGTATGTGTTCCCTGTGTGATGACTAACTGTCTCACTGAGGCTCTGCTAACCAGAACCTCAGTGGTTCTGCTCTCTCTGCTTTCTAAATTGTCACTAACAGACTAGTGACCAATTTCACCAATTCACATTGGCATACTGGAACACCCTTATAATTCCCTAGCATATGGTACTGAGGTACCCAGGGTATGGGGGTTCCAGGAGATCCCTATGGGCTGCAGCATTTCTTTTGCCACCCATAGGGAGATCTGACAATTCTTACACAGGCCTGCCAGTGCAGCCTGAGTGAAATAACGTCCACGTTATTTCACAGCCATTTACCACTGCACTTAAGTAACTTATAAGTCACTTATATGTCTAACCTTCACCTGGTGAAGGTTGGGTGCAAAGTTACTTAGTGTGAGGGCACCCTGTCACTAGCCAAGGTGCCCCTACATCGTTCAAGATAAATTCCCCGGACTTTGTGAGTGGGGGGACACCATTACACGCGTGCACTGTACATAGGTCTCTACCTATGTACAGCGTCACAATGGTAACACCGAACATGGCCATGTAATATGTCTAGGATCATGGAATTGTCACCCCAATGCATTCTGGCATTGGAGGGACAATTCCATGATCCCCCGGGTCTCTAGCACAGAACCCGGGTACTGGCAAACTGCCTTTCCCGGGGTTTCACTGCAGCTGCTGCCAACCCCTCAGACAGGTTTCTGCCCTCCTGGGGTCCAGCCAGGCCTGGCCCAGGAAGGCAGAACAAAGGAGTTCCTCAGAGAGAGGGTGTTACACCCTTTCCCTTTGGAAATAGGTGTGATGGCTAGGGAGGAGTAGCTTCCCCCAGCCTCTGGAAATGCTTTGATGGGCACACATGATGTCCATCTCTGCATAAGCCAGTCTACACCGGTTCAGGGATCCCCCAGCCCTGCTCTGGCACGCAACTGGACAAAGGAAAGGGGACTGACCACTCCCCTGACCTGCACCTCCCAGGGGAGGTGCCCAGAGCTCCTCCAGCGTGCCCCAGACCTCTGCCATCTTGGATTCAGAGGTGTGCTGGCACACTGGACTGCTCTGAGTGGCCAGGGCCAGCAGGTGACGTGAGAGACTCCATCTGATAGGCTCTTACCTGTGTTACTAGCCTATCCTCATTCCTAGGTAGCCAAACCTCCTTTTCTGGCTATTTAGGGTCTCTGCTTTGGGGAATTCTTCAGATACCGAATGCAAGATCTCACCAGAGTTCCTCTGCACTTCTCTCTTCACCTTCTGCCAAAGGATCGACCGCTGACTGCTCAGGATGCCTGCAAAACCGCAACAAAGTAGCAAAGACGACTACTGCAACCTTATATCGCTTCATCCTGCCGGCTTTCTCGCCTGTTTCCTGGTGGTGCATGCTCTGGGGGTAGCCTGCCTCCTCCTTGCACCAGGAGCTCTGAAGAAATCTCCTGTGGGTCGACGGAATCTTCCCCCTGCAACCGCAGGCAACAAAAGACTGCATCACCGGTCCTCTGGGTCCCATCTCAGCACGACGAGCGTGGTCCCTGGAACTCAGCAACTCTGTCCAAGTGACTCCCACAGTCCAGTGACTCTTCAGTCCAAGTTTGGTGGAGTTAAGTCCTTGCCTCCCCACGCTAGACTGCATTGCTGGGTACCACGTGATTTGCAGCTGCTCCGGCTCCTGTGCACTCTTCCAGGATTTCCTTCGTGCACAGCCAATCCTGGGTCCGCGACACTCTAACCTGCAGTGCACAACCTTCTGAGTTGTCCTCTGGCGTCGTGGGACTCCCTTTTCTGACTTCGGGTGCACTCCGGTTCACTCCTCTTCCAAGTGCCTGTTCCGGTACTTCTGCGGGTGCCGCCTGCTTCTGTGAGGGCTCCCTGACTTGCTGGGCGCCCCCTCTGTCTCCTCATCCAAGTGGCGACATCCTGGTCCCTCCTGGGCCATAGCAGCATCCAAAAACCCTAACCGCGACACTTGCAGCTAGCAAGGCTTGTTTGCGGTCTTTCTGCGTGGGACCACCTCTGCAAGCTTCTTCACGACGTGGGACAAGCATCCTCCAAAGGGGAAGTTCCTAGTCCTCTTCGTTCTTGCAGAATCCACAGCTTCTACCATCCGGTGGCAGCTTCTTTGCACCCTCAGCTGTCATTTCCTGGGCATCTGCCCTCTCTCAACATTGTCGCGACTCTTGGACTTGGTCCCCTTGTTTCACACGTACTCAGGTCCGGAAATCCACTGTTGTTGCATTGCTGTTGTTGGTCTTCCTTGCAGAAACCCCCTATCACGACTTCTGTGCTCTCTGGGGGTTACAGGTGCACTTTACACCTACTTTTCAGGGTCTTGGGGTGGGCTGTTTTTTCTAACCCTCACTGTTTTCTTACAGTCCCAGCGACCCTCTACAAGCTCACATAGGTTTAGGGTCCATTCGTGGTTCGCATTCCACTTTTGGAGTATATGGTTTGTGTTGCCCCTATACCTATGTGCTCCTATTGCAACCTACTGTAACTTTACATTGCTTGCATTACTTCCCTTTGCTATTACAGGGAGTGCAGAATTATTAGGCAAGTTGTATTTTTGAGGATTAATTTTATTATTGAACAACAACCATGTTCTCAATGAACCCAAAAAACTCATTAATATCAAAGCTGAATATTTTTGGAAGTAGTTTTTAGTTTGTTTTTAGTTTTAACTATGTTAGGGGGATATCTGTGTGTGCAGGTGACTATTACTGTGCATAATTATTAGGCAACTTAACAAAAAAAAATATATACCCATTTCAATTATTAATTATTACCAGTGAAACCAATATAACATCTCAACATTCACAAATATACATTTCTGACATTCAAAAACAAAACAAAAACAAATCAATGACCAATATAGCCACCTTTCTTTGCAAGGACACTCAAAAGCCTGCCATCCATGGATTCTGTCAGTGTTTTGATCTGTTCACCATCAACATTGCGTGCAGCAGCAACCACAGCCTCCCAGACACTGTTCAGAGAGGTGTACTGTTTTCCCTCCTTGTAAATCTCACATTTGATGATGGACCACAGGTTCTCAATGGGGTTCAGATCAGGTGAACAAGGAGGCCATGTCATTAGATTTCCTTCTTTTATACCCTTTCTTGCCAGCCACGCTGTGGAGTACTTGGACGCGTGTGATGGAGCATTGTCCTGCATGAAAATCATGTTTTTCTTGAAGGATGCAGACTTCTTCCTGTACCACTGCTTGAAGAAGGTGTCTTCCAGGAACTGGCAGTAGGACTGGGAGTTGAGCTTGACTCCATCCTCAACCCGAAAAGGCCCCACAAGCTCATCTTTGATGATACCAGCCCAAACCAGTACTCCACCTCCACCTTGCTGGCGTCTGAGTCGGACTGGAGCTCTCTGCCCTTTACCAATCCAGCCACGGGCCCATCCATCTGGCCCATCAAGACTCACTCTCATTTCATCAGTCCATAAAACCTTAGAAAAATCAGTCTTGAGATATTTCTTGGCCCAGTCTTGACGTTTCAGCTTGTGTGTCTTGTTCAGTGGTGGTCGTCTTTCAGCCTTTCTTACATTGGCCATGTCTCTGAGTATTGCACACCTTGTGCTTTTGGGCACTCCAGTGATGTTGCAGCTCTGAAATATGGCCAAACTGGTGGCAAGTGGCATTGTGGCAGCTGCACGCTTGACTTTTCTCAGTTCATGGGCAGTTATTTTGCGCCTTGGTTTTTCCACACGCTTCTTGCGACCCTGTTGACTATTTTGAATGAAACACTTGATTGTTCGATGATCACGCTTCAGAAGCTTTGCAATTTTAAGAGTGCTGCATCCCTCTGCAAGATATCTCACTATTTTTGACTTTTCTGAGCCTGTCAAGTCCTTCTTTTGACCCATTTTGCCAAAGGAAAGGAAGTTGCCTAATAATTATGCACACCTGATATAGGGTGTTGATGTCATTAGACCACACCCCTTCTCATTACAGAGATGCACATCACCTAATATGCTTAATTGGTAGTAGGCTTTCGAGCCTATACAGCTTGGAGTAAGACAACATGCATAAAGAGGATGATGTGGTCAAAATACTAATTTGCCTAATAATTCTGCACTCCCTGTACTGCATATTTTTGGTATTGTGTACCTATATTTTGTGTATATTTGGCATCCTCATACTTAGGGTACTCACTGAGATACTTTTGGCATATTGTCATAAAAATAAAGTACCTTTATTTTTAGTATATCTGTGTATTGTGTTTTCTTATGATATTGTGCATATGACACCAGTGGTATAGTAGGAGCTTTGCATGTCTCCTATTTCAGCCTAAGCTGCTCTGCTATAGCTACCTTCTATCAGCCTAAGCTGCTAGAAACACCTCTTCTATACTAATAAGTGATAACTGGACCTGTTACAGAGTGTAAGTACCCCTTGGTACCCACTACAAGCCAGGCCAGCCTCCTACACCAATTTGCTACATTCCCAGTTGGAACTCTGCAGCCACACCCTCACAGTGAAGCGGCGCACTAAGTAAACAACTACAGCTGCCACAAACATGACATGCTCCTCATCTACCAGCAACATGGTGTGATTCGATACCGGGTAAACGTCGGCTGCTGTGCATCAATTAGTAATTCCATTAACTGAATCCCAGCGACCGAAAACACACCTAATGATTTCAGTCCGGTGAGTTTGAATTGGGCTACTTTAAGAGAACGAGCAGAAACCTGAGTTATCTTCGGAAGGAAGAGCCATTAACAGTAGGTGGACAGAGTGGAACAGACATTGATGTAGAAAGTGGGGAACAGAGTGCGGAGTAGCTTATACTATCAATGTCAGTGTTTGCACGTCAGTCCTTATTTGGCCTTATATTGTTAATTTACAAGGGGACGCGTTCGAGGTTCGATAGATCTTTTGACTACGCTTAGAGTGATTCCACCATAAGTCCTTGATTCAATTCAGATACATCATCATGACAAATAAACATCATCACATATATCTGGAGTCAATAATCTTTACAAATCATGACCCCTTTGGCCATGAATAACCACACCTTTAGACAAAGTGAATGTTTATTTCCCTAGATTAACAATGCTAGTATCATATAAATTATTCTAAAAACCAACTGATATACATACACAAACACTGGTTGACCACATCTAATAAAGAATCTCACTTTAGCTAAAGCATTGACTATTACGCATTCAAGGATCACAGTACAAAACAATAGCAAGAATAACCGGATTAGAAATGGCATACATCTAGATTCAGCAAAAGAACAATATCAACTCTTTTGGTAATAATTTGTGAGCATTTCTGTGTCTCCCTTACTAACCTTTTAATTAGAGTAGCATGCTTGGACTTCATGCAAAACAATTTTACTCAAAAGTTAATTTGGAAAACATAAAACTATGGATCTAACAAAATAGCGGTTAGTACATACAAACAAAGCACAAAATCTATAGCCAAGACAATAGCATTTTATTATACCTCTCCTCAATATGGATTGGCAAATTGCAACTCCCTTTGTCAGTTTGACATCCGTCTGGTCATCTCCAGCAAAGGACAATGAAAGGGAATGGTTCAGACCCAGGGGTCTCTAAGCAATCTGAACCATCTAGGAAGCAGTCTCTAAGGGACAGCATCCACTATTAGCCATTAAGCTAGAGAATTAAAGTTGGGAATAAAGTCATCAGAAACTGCTCAGCTCCTCAAAACAGAATCTCTATGGGGGAAATTAAAATAGAAAAGGTGCACTTCTCCTCTGTGCAGCTGGACTAAGTTAGAATCTTCTAAGGAACTTTCCACGTTGCAATTGGTCTGAAAATTTTACATTTACTGTCAATCCAATAAGAATTAAACCCCAAATCTAAGATATAACTAAACTGTCTTTCACACATTGATGATTGGCTCATCTTCTCCTGTTCCAATTGTCAGACTCATCAGGTAACGTTCTATCCATCCGTACTCCAGTCAGTGCATACATTGTTGGTTCCTGGGAATATCACATTCTCACACACCAAACTTTACAAAGTAGCGACTGCGAGTGCAAGACGTTCTAGCAAGACATCTGCTAAAACGTTTGGTCAACACAGTGTGAACAGTAAATGCATTAGTTTTTCTGGACATATATTCTCACAATTTTATTCGGAATTGCAGTGTAGCACATGAGTCTGTGCAAATTAAGCCCAAACCTTGCTAATTTAAGGCCTATGATTAATAAGCAAATACATAACATCAGATTATTAATTTAACACACTACTACAATTTTCTCTACACATACACTTTGAATAATCATTAATATGCATTCTCTAAAAGCATTACGTATTTGATGGCGGGCACTCAAGTGGGCACATATTCCAAGTCGCACATTATTTTCTCTGTCTGATTCTATGCACATTTATAACTCATAATATACAAAATTCATTAGTAATACTTTTAGCATTCACAATCCCCTCTCTGATGACTTAATATGTCATCACACTTTACATCAATCCATACACATTTTTGTTCACCTAAAATTTGCTTTCCCTATAACTTTTATTTCTTCTATCCCTTTTCGAATTTTCCCTAAAGAATCTTTCAATTTTAATTTCTTTCGTCCTCTAATCATTTTTCAGTTTTCTCATTTTAATCACATGATACAATTTATAAATTCCCCACCTTCCTGTTTTACTAGATACAATAATCAATATTGCCTGTATTATTTTCAATTTTATCCCTTTCCAATGTTGCCAAGCCAATTTCACACAGAAGCAAAACCTTTGCCAACCTTTTCCCAAACTCCAGGTTTTTTCAGCTCATTCAAATCAGTGCTCTCATTAGATTGTTAATTATGCCTATAATCTCTTTACTCTTATGAGATATAAATGTGCAACAATGTTGCGAGTTCAGCATATTACAAACTCCGCCCTCCCTTGCTAAAAGGATGTCTAACGCAAGGCGTTTCTGAAGACTCATAGCTCTTACCGCAGCCACTTCTGTATCCATTAGGATCATGGCTCCTGAAAAAATTGTCAGCATGTTATCCACAGTAGTAGACAACTTTCGAATTTTCACCACATTTAAAATAACTCCCACTGAAGGAATCATTGCTCCAAATATATCTCCCACTGTACCAGAATAAGATTCTTGCATTGTTCTATCATGATGTAATTCAGTCATTTCATGTACTTTGTTCAGATTCTCAAGTTTAAATATCTTTGCGAATACTATCCCCAAGTAACATGTGCCATACCATGCTCTTGGAAGATGGTAATACGCATTTGATCCACAGATGTAATAAACTCCTGGAAATACTGGGTCCTGTTTATTTAACATAAACTTCCATTTACTCTGAAACAAAAACACGTCTACATTCACTTGTTCCCACAAACAACCTATCAGTTGTAGATTTATGCCTATATACACAAAGCTTCCCTAGGTGTTGTGCATCTAAAGCTAATTTCCCTTGTGGCTTTATTTCACTAAATGCGTGATTATTCCTAAATGTTCTTTTCTCTAAGCCCTTCTCTAACTTCTCTATTAATGCCTTTCTCCTGTTACCTGTCTGATCTAAGAAACTCTTTTCTAAAGGTGTCAGCAAGAATGTGAGGTGGTTTCTGTGCGCATAAACTGTGCCAAATGTCGATGTAGGTTCAAAGAATCCTCTCACTTACTCTATATTATTTTCTTTAACTACTGTACTCAGGTACTTAATTATAGGGACAAACAACAACACCAAGTCATGGTTTGAATAGAAATATTGAATGTATTCCTGCTTATAGAATCTTGTTAGTAACAATCTACAGTTTATCCCATAAGTAAGAGGCAAACTATGATAAGTAATTCCTTCCTTTATTGATGAAAGAAAGTACACACATAACATTCTCTTGCATTCATCGTCTCAACATACTCACGCAACAGGCGATAGAAAACATTAGAAGAAAGATTTTCTTGGTTGTTGTCTACCTGTAAGTATTTCTCATCTAACCTAAACGTATCTAATTCTGGAAGTGCAGTAGATGTCTCTAAAGCAGAGGTATGGTTGGCCACAATATGGTCAAGAAAAGTCATACTTACAATCAGTACCAAACACCCTATCATGCACGCAATCACCAAACCAATACCTATGTAGTTACAGCACCTATTGTTCCTAAATTACTGATTTTGGTTACTCATGATCTGTAAAGAATCAAAAAGTAGAAGGAAAACTTATAGCTATGCAGCAAAAACAAACATCTTCAATCTTTTTTAGCAGTTATTTACAGCATTCAGTCTTTCTTCCAGGGCCCTTTTGTCAAAAATAGGTAGCTTGTCAAAATCGGCTTAGCAGCATGTCAAATCAGGGTATTTCAAAATTCTCACCCGGTTACTCTCAACAGTCTCTTTTTCTTTTCTCAGTTTATAACTTTACAAAGTTTAGTTCATTGATCTTGCTTCACTTGCCAAATATTGATCTGGGATTTCTCAATCAAAACAAGAAGCCAAAAATTAACTCTGCCATTCAGTTGTCGTTGCATACGCCCATTCAGGACCTGCGTACCTTCTACTTGCAATTCTCTTTCTTTTCAATCTTAAATCTCCACTTAGTTCTCCATCACTCAAATCTTCTTTTCTCGTTGTGTCTACTTCTTCCTCTGTTATTGTAACTGTAATTGCTTATTTCCTCTTTGCTTGTGATTTCGGCCACTTATCCATTTCAGTGGACCTCTGGCCAATTCTCTTTTCAGTGCTGAACTTATAACTTCTTTCTGTTCTGCAGGATTTTCTCTTGATGTACTTGCTACTGGTTCAGGAGGAGTCAGATCATTTTGGCTTTGATCCGTCTCAACTCTTTCTCCCTCTGGGTCTGTCGTTTGCTCTGTTTGTCTTTTAAGACCATCTGCTTCTGGGAGCGCCCTCCTCTGACTAGACTCTCCTGCTACCTTAGTTGAGATTGGCTCACTGACCCTTCCCTGTACTACTTCCACTTCGCCTCACAGCAGTATTCAAACCGCTTTCAGTTTGCTCAGATTCAGTCTCTGATTCTTCTGCTCTCCTCTCCAATTCTTGAGTTGGTCTGGAAGTCATTGGTACTCTCAACAACCCTTCTTCATCATCCAAAGAACATGGTACTTACCGAGTATGGCTTGCGTGGATCCAATTCGGAACTCCAGCGCACTTCATAGCAGTAGTAGTAACCAGTACAACTTGGTAAGGGCCTTTCCATCGAGGCTCCAAGCAAGTTTTCCTCACATGTTTTCTTATAACAACCCAATCTCCCGCTCTCAGGTTGTGACTTTGATCTTGCCATGGTTGCAGTGTGGTGGCTTCCACCTGATAACAGAAAGAGCGAACCACATCAGCCAGGCCTTTGCAGTAGTCTAACACCATATCATCTGTTATGTTCACCGCTGGCAATCTCATTGCTCTGCCATTGAGGATTTCATGTGGTGACAGTCCAGTTTTCATGTCAGATGTGTTTCTCATTCTCATCAGAACTAACAGCAGTGCGTCTCGCCATTTCAGATTTGTTGACGCAGAAATTTTCGCCATTCTTGACTTCAAGGTGCCATTCATCTGATCAACAAGTTTTGAGGCTTCATGGTGGTAGATACAATGCAACTTCTGCTCAATGTTTAAAGCTGAATATAGCAATTGAATTACCTCATTGCTGAAGTGATTTCCCCTATCTGATTCTAAAAAGACCGGAAAACCAAAACAGGGTATCAGTTCTCTTAGCAGTAACTTTGCTACTGTGAGGCTGTTATTTCTTTGTGTAGGGTAAGCTTCAATCCAGTGAATACAGATACAAACAATCACCATCACATATCTCAATCCTCCACACGCAGGCATCTCAATGAAATCTATCTGCATTCTACTAAATGGACCTCCCGCTCTTCCAATAGGGCTCATAGTGACCACAGTCCTTTTACCCATGTTCATCTGATGACAGATGATGAAACAATGGCAAATTTCTTCTGCAACATGTCTACATTTTGGATTGAACCAAAACTGCTTAAAGGTACGAATCATGACATCCCTTCTAACATGTGCTTGACCATGATAATATCTCGCCATTTGAGGCAACAAACTGTTTGGTAAGACCACTTGTCCCTCCCCGGACACCCATACGATGTCTTCACGCTGAATAGATTTTAACTTTGACCAATTTTTCTTTTCTTCCCTGTCAATGTTTTTCTGAAGCGCTTTCAGTTCTTCCAATGTGTTGATTACATGCAAAGCATAACTGGTACAATGTTCTTCCTCAGGTAACAATGCCTATTAGTCTTTGAACGATATACATTTCAATGTACAAAACCTTGCGACCTGATCTGCATATGTTTTTCCCATTGATACACAATCTTGAGATTTTAGGTGTGCACTGTATTCCACCACAGCAATCTTTTCAGGCAGTTTAGCTTGCAATAAGTCATGGATTCTTTCACCATTTCTAACCAGAGAACGAGAAGAGATCAGGAAACCTCTCTGTGACCACAGCTGGCCGAAGTCATGGACTATTCCAAATCCATACTGGATATCAGTATATATGGTAACTTTAAGCTGTGCAGAAACATGGCATGCTCTAGTAAGAGCCACTAATTCAGCCACTTGTGCGGAATACACTCGAAGCCAGGAAGCTTCAAGTATACCAGAAATTGTGCACACAGCATATCCTGCTCTTAGTGTTCCCATGTTATCTCTTACACAGAAACCATCAACAAAAATTATTCGGTCACTTTCTTCCAATCGGGTATCTTTAATGTCAGGTCTTAGTTTTGTTCACAAATCAGTAACCTCCAGGCAGTCTTGTTCAACTTCTTTTAAATGTGTCAACTTCAATATTCTCTTTTGGAAGCAAAGTTGCTGGGTTAAGCATTGTACACCTTTTCAGTGTTACATTGGGGGAACCCCGGATGACCGTTTCGTACCGCGTCAGCCTGGCGTTTGTCAGGTGCTGAGTCTTGCTTCGGGTAAGCAAAACTTCTATGGAGTGAGGGGTCATAACAGTTAAAGGATGACCCATCCCAATGCACTCACTCTGAGTGAGGCTCAGTTCAACGTGGCAACAGTACGCAGACAGCCTGGTAAAGCTGCTGCAACTGGGTCCAAAGTAGCAGAAAAATATGCTACCGAGCAGTTTACACCACCATTGACTTGTGTCAGAACAGACAAAGAACAGGCATTACGCTCATGACAAAACAACATGAAGGGTTTTGTGTAGACAGGCATTCCCAAAGCCGGGGCTTTGCACAAACTCTCTCTCAATTCAGTAAATGCTTTCATAAAGGCTTGCTCTAACATCAAGGGATCAGTAACTTCTTTGTGAGTCAACTTCTGCTATGGCTTTGAAATGATTGAAAAGTTGGGAATCCACTGGCGACAATAGATCACAATTCCCAAAAACATTCTGACATCTTGCTGAGTGGCTTGGAGACATATCTGCAATATTGCTGTAACCCTCTCTCTGGAAATCCTTGTAGCTCCTTTCTCTCTTTGGCGTTTGTCAGGTGCTGAGTCTTGCTTCGGGTAAGCAAAACTTCTATGGAGTGAGGGGTCATAACAGTTAAAGGATGACCCATCCCAATGCACTCACTCTGAGTGAGGCTCAGTTCAACGTGGCAACAGTACGCAGACAGCCTGGTAAAGCTGCTGCAACTGGGTCCAAAGTAGCTGAAAAATATGCTACCGAGCAGTTTACACCACCATTGACTTGTGTCAGAACAGACAAAGAACAGGCATTACGCTCATGACAAAACAACATGAAGGGTTTTGTGTAGACAGGCATTCCCAAAGCCGGGGCTTTGCACAAACTCTCTCTCAATTCAGTAAAGGCTTTCATAAAGGCTTGCTCTAACATTAAGGGATCAGTAACTTCTTTGTGAGTCAACTTCTGCTATGGCTTTGAAATGATTGAAAAGTTGGGAATCCACTGGCGACAATAGATCACAATTCCCAAAAACATTCTGACATCTTGCTGAGTGGCTTGGAGACATATCTGCAATATTGCTGTAACCCCCTCTCTGGAAATCCTTGTAGCTCCTTTCTCTCTTTGGTGTCCCAAACATTTCACTTCTTTTTGGCAGTACTGTAATTTCGCCGGTGACACTTTGTCAATTTTTCCCTAAATGAGTCAATAGTATCATACTTGCATGCTTATTTTGTCTTTGGTGTAACCAATATATCATAAAGGTACTGGACTAACGTCAATTGGAAAGGCATTTCCAATGGCTCCAGGTTCTTTTTCAGGATCTGGATGAAAATGGACAGTGACTCTGAAATTCCTTGAGGAATTCTGCACCAACAGTAGACTTGATCCAAGATTTTGAGACAGAAAAGAAACTGGGTATCTTCATGAAGAGGTACAGAAAAGAATACTTGTGACAAATCCACTACAGTAAACCATTCAGCATTGCATGGCATCTGAAACAATATCACTTCTGGATTTGGCACTACTAGACAACATTTATTCATAATCTCATTTACTTTTCTCAAATCTTGAACAATTCAACATTTCCCACATAGCTTTCGCAATCCCATTGTCGGTGAGTTACATGGGCTGCTCAGCATTTCTTTCAAAACCCCTTGGTTTACTAATTCTGCAATTATAGGAGCAATCCCCTCAATTGTGGTCTGTGTCATGTGGTATCGGGGTATCTGGGGAAAAATCACATTTGGCTTGACTGGGACCTTAACTAGCTCAACTCCTTTGATTAGACCAATGTCTTTTCCTGTAAAATCCCACACTTCCGTTTTAACTGTTCCCTGTAAGTCAGAAGGATGATCTTGTATTGTAAAGACTGGAAAGAAACTAATCAAAGTGTACCCCTCAGTCACCGTATCACAATCTGTTTCTGCAGGCAAGTCATCTTGATCATCACTGTTTGTCTGGATGGCAATTCCATTGTTTGAACATCTCAATTTGCAAAACAATTTTTCCCTAGTAAGGGTACTGGACTTGAATCAAAAACTACGAATATGTGTAACCCTTTGAAATTGCCAATTTTAACCTGAACTGGTTCTGTTATCGGATTTGTCAAATACTGACTGGCAACTCCCACAATCTGCACTGCCTTCCCTAAAAGTGGTAAGTTTGGAACTTCTGCAGTCCTCACTGTTGAGCGTGCAGCTCCTGTGTCAACCAAAAATGAGACTTTGTGACCTATCACTTTTCCCTACACATAAGAACCTTTCTGATCTACTTCTAGTGAAGCTGCTAACACGCATTCCTCTTCATCCGAAGTTTCACTCACCCAATAATCATTCGCTTCATCCTGACTGTGTAGTGAGAATTGGTGTACTGCGTTATTACTTTGGTTAAACCTTTGACTTGTGGCCTGCTGAGGAAGCATCACCTGCTGCTGTTCCACTGGGGCCTGAGGTATTTGAATGTGTTGCCGGAGTACCATTTGGACTTGAGGTTGCATTTGCTGTGACTGAGGCATCTGCAAACGTGCCATTTGTATTTGTTGCATGGGCTGAAAACCTTGCATCGGGTTCATATTATTTTGGAAATTCTGATTTTGACCTCTCATTCCCGGTTCTCTCATATTTGGGAAAGAATTTATTTAGTTTGTTTGCTGAACAACACCTTCCAGACCTCACATCGTACACTCCCATTTCCAATGTCCAAGACCTCCTCAAGCATGACATGGTAACAATCTTTTTATTTCCTTGCACATCATTCTGAACAACTACTGTACTCAAATCAGGACCACAAATCACAATTCCAATTCCACCTCTATCTTTCGCCTGGTTCTGCAACTACATGTATCCATGCTGCTGCTGTGAAAGACTTCCCTGCATCCATGTTTGTGCCACTTTAATATGCATCACCATTGCCTTCTCCTTCAACTTTCTCTGCTTCAACTCAATCTCATTGTTACAGTACTTTGCATACTGTAATACTTCATCAATCAGCTTCATCAATAACTCTTAATCATCTGGCTAATTCCGGATCTCCATCCTTCAACAAACCTGAACACAAAATTAATCATGTCTTTCAGCT
Organism: Pleurodeles waltl; assembly: GCF_031143425.1. NCBI lineage: Eukaryota > Metazoa > Chordata > Amphibia > Caudata > Salamandridae > Pleurodeles > Pleurodeles waltl. Next base: position 149,649,480 of record NC_090446.1, read on the forward strand.
CAATTGTCTCAGTCCCACTGTAATGTTTGAATGCCTGCAACAATCTCTCATAGTATGCATGTATTGCTTCCTTGCCTTCCTGATCTGTCCTGTCTATTCTCTGCAAGTCGACATTCTTGGGTGAAATTTTCATTTTCAAAAATTCAATCATATCATAATATTTCATTACATTAGTAAATGGTGCACCCATTAACTGGATCTCTCTGAGGTTCTCTTGTTGGCCAATCTACACTCCTCTTGCTCTCAACACATAAGTCTGCTGGAACCACTATTTCTAACAGTGTGTTCAAATCGTCAAACAGGTATTTTGCAATTTTCACAAACCTGTCTGTTTGCTGGCACCACTCCACTGGCTTCTCTCTCAACCTGGGGACAGTATGTCACTCCTGCTCCAAGGAACATGGACAAAGTTTTCTCCCGGAATTTCTCTCATTGGTAATATTGTCACTGGTTTCTCAGTCTGCTGCACACTTGCAGTAAGATTCCCAGAATCCCTCTTCCTTTTGTCTCTTTTCTTCACCCATCTGCCTTCCCACTTGTCTAAGGCTCCCCATGTTTGAATGCTCTGAACTAGTTCGCTAATTAATGTGAATTTTCATTCCCGGTATCCTCATGTTCTCAAAGTCCTTTGAGTCAAATTCTAATCTGTAACTCCTCTTTAAGTTCTTTGTTTTTGCAATTTCTACGTCATGTTTCTTTGCCAAGTCTGCTAATTTCTGATGTGCTGTTCCTGCTTTGTTGGTAATCAGTTTGCACAAGTAACACAACTCATCTCCATTGTTCCTTCAATCAGGTCTTCTGTTTCTAGTCTAAGCCTGGTCAAGTTCGGAGCACTTCCTCCACTGAAATCACCTTGGGTGCTACTCAGCATTTCTAACCATTCAGTTAACTGCTGAGCTGTCAAACCTTGTAATGAAAGGTGGTTATTGCTTGCACCTGGCACTTGCTGTAATATTAGGCTCAGGGTCTAATTGTCACCATGCTTGTATTGGAAACCCATATCGAATATCCCCAGACTATTTGAAGGAGTTCTAAAAGAACTCATGGGAGTCCTCATTCTTGCGTTTTCATTGAATCTCTCCCCTTCTACACTTGGATTCAGGATTTCTGCTCACTGTTCTTGTTATTTCTCTGGGCAGACAATGGTATGACTCAACCTATGGTAACCGGTACTGATACTGCATCTGGACTGGATCGGGCATTTGACTCTGGGGGGGGCGATTTCTCAGTAACTTTAAAATGAACTCATCATCATCTGAGTCCTCATCGTAAGTTAAGGACTTTCTAGCCTCTGTTGGTCTCTGCTGTTTGTCATCAGAAGGATAGGAATCCCCCTCTCAAGTACTCCTCCTAGCCTCGTTCCCGTTCTCTTGTGTAATTGCAGGTAACAGCTTAATTCCCTGAAAAGTCTCAGTTCTCCAAAATTTCTGATCACTATCCCATCTCACTTCAGATAAAGTCTTCTCAGCCTTCCTCATTCTCCTCTCAAACTTTAATTGCTGTTGCTGTCTGGCTACTAATTCCCAAATAGCTAATGCTTCAAACTGTGCTGGTCTCGAAGGAAGTTTCAGATCATACATCACCCTCCTCAAATTCTCTAAAGTCCTCAAATTAAATGTTCCATGGTCAGGGAATGCTAAACTCCTGTCTCTCTGTTTCAGCCAAAGACATGGCACAGCACCTTGTTCTTCAGAAACAACATAGGCAGGTTTACCTTCTGGTGGTGTAATTTCTCCTATTCTAACTGGAATAAACGTATCTTGCCTTAAGGCACTCTTTAACGCTTTGAAAAATGTTAATCTCAGTAATTTACGCTACTTTCAAACAGATCAAGAAGTGACTTTAAATCCCAAAATCCTTTTCGCCTACCTTCTCAACCAATTACGCTTCAGGTTTGTCCACCAATCCATTCGCGACCCTTCTCACTGACCAATCTATCCAGCACGGCTCTAATGACGTCACAGTTCCACGTACAGCGGCTGATAAAGCCCTTTGGCTTGCCCTCCTAATGTCAGATCTGCACAAAACTAGTGCAAATACTGCAAGCACTAAATAAAATCAATACACAAATTGTCTGTTTACTACACGTAGGTAATATAATCTCTTCAGAAACTTTACAGATTTTTTCTCTGTGGCCTTTCGCTCTGACAGATACTCCTCCTATCTCAGTTTCCCTGACTTGAAAGCAAAATTCGACCAGCAAATTTCACTCTAAGCTGATCACTGGATTTTTCTGGTGCACATAGGACTCACCAAATCTCAGTCGAAAACCTTTCACTCTCTTTAACACGCACTCTTGAGTTTGTCAACCATGTCGCATTAACCTACTAAACAGACAAATTACAACATAAACCAAGTGTCTCATATACTTATTCAATACCCCAGAGTCTTAGACCACGCAGGGTCTGTATACCAACAACCAAATGGGCAATTTTTGAGAACAAAGCGTCACACACATGTGAAGTTTGACGACTTCCCTACTCTCACATTTCGGAGTACACAAGCTCCTTAACAATTTCATTTGGAGTACGCAGACTCTCTAAACACTCACAAACATCACAATTTTCCTGCAATTTGCTTAAGCTTTTTCAAACAAGCATCGGCAAACTCCAAGGTTTGGGAACGTCATGGTAGGTTCTTAGGGAGACATAGGCCCTCATTCTGATTCTGACGGGCGGTGGAGGCCGCCCGCCAGAATTCAGCCCTCCATAATACCGCTCCGCGGTCAAAAGACCGCGGAGGGTATTATGAGTTTTTCCCTGGGCTGGCGGGCGGTCTCCAAAAGACCGCCCGCCAGCCCAGGGAAAAACTCCCTTCCCACAAGGATGCCGGCTCGTAATCGAGCCGGCGGAGTGGGAAGGTGCGACGGGTGCTGTTGCACCCGTCTCGTATTTCACTGTCTGCAAGGCAGACAGTGAAATACATTTTGGGGCCCTCTTACGGGGGCCCCGCGACTCCCCCTCCCGCCATCCGGTTCCCGGCGGGAGAACCGCCAGGAACTGGATGGCGGGAGGGGGAGTCGGAATCCCCAAGCCGGCGCAGCAAGCTGCGCCGGCTTGGAGGATTCCTTGGGGGCAGCGGGAAACCGGCGGGAGACCGCCGGTTTCCCTTCTCTAACCGCGGCTAAGCCGCCGCGGTCAGAATGCCCCGCGGGGCACCGCCGGCCTGTCGGCGGTGCCTCCCCGTCCAGCGGCCCTGGCGGTTACAAACCGCCAGGGTCGTAATGAGGGCCATATTCTTTTCTCTTTGTATCCTCAAATCTGGAAATCATAACCTTTATTAACTTCTCTACCAAATCTGTGAATTATTTTGATCTCTTAAGGAGACTACCCATCCAAAGCAACTATTTTACCTATTTCTAAGGAGGAAAACAACCCTATAATGGCCTCTTAAGTAGGCAAACCACCCTACTCTGCTACCATTTCTGTTAGCGTATCAGTCCTTATTTGGTCTTTTATTGTTAATTTATAAGGGCACACCTTAAAGGTTCAATATATCTTTTTACTATGCTTAGAGTGAGTGAACTATAAATCCTTAATTCAATGCAAATACATCATTATAACCAATAAACATCATCAAATGTATCTTTACACACCATGACCCATTTGGCTATGAATAACCACACCTTTAGTAAAAGTTAAAATGTTTATTTCCCTAGTTTAACAATGCTTATATCATGTAAATTAATCTCAAAACCAACTGATATACATACACAAACAGCACTGGTTGACCAAATCTTCCAACGAATCTCAATTTAGCTAAAACATTGACTATTAGGCATTCAAGGATCACAGTACAAAACAGTAGCAAGAATAACTGTGCATTAGAAATGGCATACATCTAGATTCAACAAATGAACATCATCAACTCTTTTGGTAGTAATTTGTTAGCATTTCTGAGTCTCCATAACTAACCTTCTGATTAAAATAGCATGTATGGACTTCATCCAAAAAAGTTTAGTCAAAAGTTAATTTGGAAAATATCTAACTATGGCTCTAACAAAATGGCGGTTGGTGCATAGAAACAAAGCACAAAATCTATAACTAAAACAATAGCATTTTGTTATACCTCCCCTCAATATGAATCGGCAAGCTGCGATTCTCTGTCAGTTGGACATCCGTCTGGTCATCTTTAGCAAAGGGCAATGAAAGGGAATGGCTTGGACACAGGGGTCTCTAAGCAATCTGAACCATCTAAGAAGCAATCTCTAAGGGACAGCATCCACTATTAGCCATTAAGCTTTAGAATTAAAGTTGGAAATAAAGTAATCAGGAACAGCTCAGCTCCTCAAAGCAGAACCTCTACGGGGAAAATTAAAATCGAAAAGGTGCGTTTCTTCTCTGTGCGGTTGGGCTAAGTTAGAATCTCCTAGAGAACTTCCTGTGTTGCAATTGGTCAGAAAATCATACGTTTACAGCCAATCCAATAAGAATTACACTCCAAATCGAAGATATAACTTAACTGTCTTTCACACGTTGATGATTGGCTCCTCTTCTCCTGTTCCCATTGTCAGACTCTTTTGTATCCACCTGTACCCCAGTCAGTGCATCCATTGTTAGTTCCTGGGAACATCGCTGTCTCACACATCAAACTTTACAAAGTAGCGACTGCTAGTGCAAGACATTCTGGCAAGCAGTTCTCATGAGAAAGTTCGACATTTGCTAGAATGTTTGGTCAACACAGTGTGAACAGTAAATGCATCAGTTTTTCTGGACATGCATTCCACGATTTTATTCAGATATTGCAGCTTAACATGAGGCTTTGCAAACCAGGCCCAAACGTCGCTAACTGAAGGCCTACGATTAATAAGAAAATACATAACATAACATTATTAATATGACACATTTCTACAATTTTCTTTACACATACACTTTGAAAAATCATTAATATGCGTTCTCTAAAAGCATTATATATTTAATGACAGCCACTCAAGTGGGCATATTTTCCAAGTCGCACATTATTTTCTTTATTTTTCTAAATCTATGCAAATTCATAACTCATAATATATAAAATGCTTTAGTAAGAAATACAGCATTCAAAATAGCAGTCAAGGGCCGACAATCATCTTTTTTCTTATTAAGAATGTGACGACAGGGTCTCCTGGGACCTTCCTCCATGGAGTCCAGATGACCCATAATTAGGGTAAGCGTTGTATGAGTAGAGGTCTAGCAGCATGACATTGAATGTGTATGCTACACGGTTGCAGGGTCACAGTTACACAGCATGCGCTATGAAATGCGTTTTAGCGGACTTGTTAGTCCTGCTGTATCAATCTGTATATTCTTTGGCATGTGACCGACTATTTTATTGTATTACCTCTTACAGGTAACCTGAAAACTAAAATTGGTAAATAGTACCACTTTATTGTTTGATCAGTGTATCCAGTTGGTATATATTTTGCTTAGTATCCAAAAAATGTCCTGATAAATGTCCATTGAGCCGCTAGGCAGAAACATGTCAACACACTAGTGGGGTCACGGATTTATTACTCCCCTATACTCCACAGCCAGTTCTTGTAATAACAAGAGGTACCCTACATAATAAAAACATACTGGGGTATTACACTAGTTTTTAACTTAATTTATGACTCATAGGTCAGAAAAGTGCCTCCCTGATCCCAGGGTGTAGGGCTGCTCTCCATCAAACCAAAGTTTTTGGAGAGCGTGGGGATGTCCTATGATGAAGCATGACACCTGACAGGTGATATCGTGTCAAACTTTTTATATGTGTCAAAAACAAGACTGGCAAAAATGTTTTAACACATAATTTCATTCTGTGGCCTTTTTGTGTGAAACAGGATTTCATTGGAGGCTGCCTCACCCTTGAGGCCCCAAGCTTCTAGTTCCTGACCTTGGAGATTGTCCATTGGTTTTGTAGGATGACATCTGAAAATGCCACATGTGGCCATTTTGGGGATTCCCTATGTGTGAATGGCCAAACAAGATGATGGACTTGGGATGCTACTGCTCCCCTGGTCACTGTTCGACCTAGGAGCAGACTCTGTAACCCTCAGAAGTTTTACTGTATCTGAACTTTAGTCTCTGGTGAGGGTGACCTATCCTCTCTTTTGTAGTTTTGCTTCTTGAAATTTGCTGTGACACTCACAGCTTCACTCTCTGCTCTTGCTGCAACTCTGGTAATAATGCAGGCATTATAGAACAGTACAGGAACTGTCACAAACCACTACTGGGAGAATTCCTCTTGAGACCAAATTGGCACGCCCAAATCATTCACTGATCATGTGGGGGGCATGAAGGATCTATTTCTAAAATGTTCAGTATTGCACAGAGCTTATTGCTCAGTCTGTGAATAATTAATAGACATTGCCTTGCTCAGCGTGTCAGAATTGTAAAGTGCTAAGCCTCCATTATTCTCGACCTTTTGTGTACCTCCAGTTTCCCCAGTGGCGCTTCAAGAGGATTTGGTCCACCCTTCTGTCCTAAAGGTGTATTGATGGCATGGCGAGGCTTTGGTGAGCAGAACCCATAAACTGTTTAAAAATCCTGCTGTGGCTGTAGTTATTTAAGTTTCAAGCCCTATATTGTACGAGCCTTTCACCTAGTGCCACAGCTTTGTGTGTTCCGCCTTTGCAGGAAAAAGTCCACCTGGAGTGGTGGTTTCCTTGCAGTGCACCTTTTATATCCTGTTGCACTGTAAGACTACCCACATTCAGCAGTTATGAGCAAATTGCCCTTTGAAGTTTTCACATATGGAGTCCTGGAATTTTAGTATGCAGGCCCTAGACATAATCCCCAGTCTCCTACTGAACTCCCCTTACTCACATCCATGTTATTCCCTCGGGTCCCCACGCTTGTGTGAAGTTGAGTGATGTTTGAGCCATAAAGCAGGTCAGCACAAAAGGACTGGCTGCCTGTGCAAAACTACAACTGCTTACCCTGACCGTGAGACTGCATGACTTTGGGTTATGTACAACATGGATGATGAGAAGACTGCGAGCCAAGAAGCAATAGCAAGAAGCATTAATGACTTCTTCCCAATTGTGGTGCCAAACACTCTAGGAAAGATTTCTGGACAATGAACCTTGTGCCAAATGCAACAGGGAAGGGCTGGAACATAGGGACAAACCTGTAACAAGTACAGCATTGTGGCTGGAACATTATGTTAATTCTGTTGAAGAACTCATAGCAGATCTCTACTTTAAGACTGGATAGTTGGATCTCATGTTTTTATTGTTTGCAAGTGTATTTTGTGTGTGTGCTTTCTAGTTCTGTGTGTATAGATTAAACCACTTCATTTTTTAGTAAAAGCAGCATCTGGACTCTGATTTAATAATTTTTTATTTTGTGCTTTGCTGTGATTTGATTTCTAGCTCAGACCCCCTCTCTGAGGAAGTCTTGGACTACACTACTGCGGAGGTCAAGTGCTAAAGTGGTGTACTTGATGCTCAGTTTTGGATCCAACAGTAATTGAGCCCAAGACATCAGAGACAAAATATTCTAGTTGTCACAAGTGGAGCTCAGTATGATTGCTCTGGGACCCCCAGCATCAGATCTCCCTGGGTCATCTGCGATTGGAACTGAAGATCCCCATTTCCAGAGATGATCATGTCTTCAAATATTAGGACTCATCACCTTCTAGCTTTCTCCTTCTTTGTAAACTGTCCTGTATCACACAGAGTAGACTTCTCTAATGATTCGCTTTGCTTGTGAGCTACTGGTAGATGTCCTGCTGCCTGTAAGTAGCTCTTCTGGGTCTGGCCCAGCCTACTGAATTAGACGTTTTTTTTGCCTAAATTAATATAGGTAGGCCAAAACTGAGAATGTTTGTTATATTGTGTGTATTTTCAGAACTCATAAACTGATGTTTGGAGAAATAAATGCTGAATTAAGAAATATATTTGAAGCTGATATTTTAGTGATAAATCATGTGGTATTAGGAGCACGTATTACCAAAATTATTACCATGGTGCCAGGGGCATTGCAACTATGGTTGTTCTGCATTACCCATACAGATGCATTCCAGATTGACAAAGGTCATTCTTCATTCCTGCTGGCAACCCTGCTAGATGCAATAAGGTGATCAGGGTTTGCATATGGTCGCCACTACTGTAATCTTGTCTGGAGTGGTCATTGTTAGCACCTTAAAAATAATAGTAGTTTGGGACCATTTCCATTGAACTTAAATAGCTCTTATTACCGAAAAGGTTGGAACCCCCTTTTATAGACCATGATGGTCTCATATCATTACTGAAGGCTTCTGCACTTATTCAGTGCTCTTGCTCCATAATTGGGCTCAGTGGTGTGGTATAGTTTCCTACAATTACATACTTTATTTGTCACAAGGCTTTCCACAGTTTTCTTTTTTTCCATAAAAAGACACTTGGACAAGGCCAGTTTATTGTGCAGCCTTTTTAAGAATACCACCCTGAACCAAATCGTGTCATGTAGTTGAGTGAGCTCAATTGCAAGAATAATCTGTCTACAAAGTGACATTGACACTGAAAGTTTGACCCTATAGTTATTTTCAAAATAATGAACACCTACAACTTTTTTTACATTGTAGTTGACATAATTTCCTATATGTAGCCACAGTATTGGTCAGTATTCTGAATATAGGCTGTAGAACGGATCTTTACGTGCATGCCTTTACCATGCAGACCACAGTTTGCTTGGAATGGGTGCAACTCAAATAACCAACACTTTGTGAACACAGGAGAAAACAGTTGATGCTTGTGGGTGGGGCAGGGCGGCGCGCACAGGGGTGAGGGGGAAGCAGGGTGTTCACAGGAGGAGAAAATATTAATAACATTTTTTTTTTAATTAACTTACCTGAAAGCCGCGCAGTGCCCTGCCCCTCTGCTCGCTGCAGACAGGCACAGGCTCTCTCCAGCCCTGCAACTATGTTGCAGGGCTGGAAAGAGCCCTGTGCGCATGTGTGTTTGGCCGGCCCGAGACAGCTGGCCAAACACACATACGCTCTGTGGGGGAGTGCTGAGCACTGGTTACCCCCATGGCCCCGCCCCTTTACAAAGAAACAAAAATAAACACTGTTATTCTGATGGATACAACTACCTGTGGATTCCTCACCTTATGAATTCGATCCTTGTGCCAGCATCCGACAGAAAGTCTTCTTCCTAGCTGTCAACGTCGACGAGGACGTCATAATGGCATGGCTCCACGTGACTCCATCTGACGTCAACGTGCCAATAAGAGGTCCTCGTCGGCGTACTGACGTCAGTTTTCCTTTTTTCCGTGCCTTCGACGCCAACGGTTTTTCTTCCTGGCTCGTTGATAACTGTAACGATTTTTGGAGGTTACAGTGTCGCCTCCGAAGAAGTCCGGTTTCAAGCCGTGTAGAGAATGCGGGGGTCGGATGTCAGTGACCGACCCCCACTCGGACTGTATTTGGTGCCTTAGTTCGGAACATGATGTGGAAGGTTGCTCGTCGTGTCAGAGCATGAATCCAAAAGCTCTGAAGGAGCGCGAGGCGAAGCTCTTCTTAGCCAAGGCAAAGAAGAAGGGCCATAAAAAGGATTCCTCCCATGCTTCTCCCAAAAAGCATAAGAAGCGGCGTCATCATGATTCTCGGCGCCGTCATGACTCTCTGCGCCGTTCGGAGCGGAGCCCATCGAGGAGCCGATCGAGGTCGAGGTCTTGTTTTTCACGACGCCAGAAGACATGGGAGATGAGTCCTACCGTCACGCCTCAGCAGGAGAGTCCGGAGTTGTCACCGGCGCCTTCAGTTTTTGAGGTCACTCAATGTAGCCCTCACTTTTCGCCGGCGCCGAGGGATCCTGATGTTCAGCAGACATCTGCACAACAGTACCCGGCTTTCCCGACTCCAGGGACGGATCCGGCCGCATTTTTGAATGTGATGTATGCTGTCTTTCAATCAATGGCCCCTGCTGGTGCACCGGCGGGTCCCACGGGGCCATTGGCATTCAATTTGGGCTCACCGGCGTCGTACAGGGCTGCTCCATTCATGCCCTTCTGCCCTACAGAGACTGGTGGTTCGGCGCCTAGGGTCTCCCCTGGTAGGATTCCTCCACCTGTGACTGTGGATCCGCCTGCACGTCAACCGACTCCTTCTCCGCGCCATCCGGCGTTGTTGTTGTCTCCATCCAGACCGGCTCCATCACCTTCCGGCCAATCGACTTCGAGAAGGTCATCAGCCGACTTCGTGTCGGCGCCGGCACCGGCGCCGGTTGAGCCTAGGAGCCTTCCTGGCCCTGTTCGGAGTTCGAGATCGTCGGCGTCGGTGGATTCTTTGTCGACGCCGGCCCTGGAATCACATCTTAGATCTCGGAGGAAGGCATTGAGACTGCTGGAGGAGGAGGAATACAGACAGCTTGAGGAAGGCGAGATCGAGCCTTCTGATGACTGCCAGGGTCTTGCCACTGCAAGTGGTTTGGATACTTCCCCGTAGCGGGACATTGCGTCTCCGGGGGAGTTTACTGAGGAGGCTGCTTCCTTCCATGCAGTGGTGAGAAAGGCAGCTGAGTATCTGGATTTGCCTTTGTCCGTGGCAGAAGTAAAAACTAACCTGCTCACAGAGGTACTTCACCCCTCTTTGTCCAGTGCTGACCCTTTGCTGCCTTTCAATGAGGCTTTGACTGAGCCTATTTTGGACTTGTGGAAAAAGCCAGTGACAACTGCTGCTGTGAACAGAGCAGTGGCGAGGAGACATAGAAGTGCCCCAGGAGATCCGGTTTTTCTGTCTCGTCACCCGACTCCGGAGAGCCTGGTAGTTCAGGCGTCATGTTCTGCAAAGACTGCCCCTGGAACATTCCCTGGAGTTCCAACTGATAGGGAATCCAAGAGGATGGAACAGTCTTCAAAGAAGATTTTTTCATCTTGCAGCATGGCCCTTAAAGCTACTAATTCCACCTGTGCGCTAGACAGATACATCCATGCCCTAATGGACTCTGCTAAGGAAATGGCGAGGGATCTGCCACAGGAGATGCAGAAATCGTTTGGGTCCCTTTTCTTGGATGCACAAGCTGCTGCACAGCAGATTATACAATCTAGCCTGGGTACCTCGGATTCCATTGCCAGGGCCATGGGAACATCGGTGGCTAGAAGGAGGCATGCCTGGTTAAGGTCCTCTGGATTTTCATCAGACGTACAATCCACCTTAATGGACCTTCCATTTGACGGGGAAAAGCTGTTTGGGGACAAGGCAGACTCTGCCCTTGAACGGTTTAAGGACTGTCGGGCTACAGCTAAGTCCCTGGGATTACAGACCTCTACTACAACGCCTTATAGACCTTTTCGTAGGTTTCGAGGGTTCATTCGAGGCTCTGCCTTTCGAAGGTCACAGTCTTACGCCCAGCAACCTGCCAATCTGCCCTATCGTGCCTTTAGAGGGCGGGGTAGGGGTAGGGCTAGGGCTAGAGGTCCAGCCCAGCAACCCTCTTCTTCTTCATCCTCCTCTGGTGGACAACAGCAGAAGCAGCCCTAGTTTTCCCCACTTTATCATCCATACTTCTCCTGTAGGGGGAAGATTGAGTCTTTTTCTGCAAAAATGGAGGTCAATTACAACAGACTCGTGGGTGCTAGGAATTGTAGAAAAGGGCTATGCTCTCCCCTTTCAGGAGTTCCCTCCTCCCTTCCCCCCCGTCCCTCCTTTTGTTCAGAAGACCATCTTCTGTTGTTGCAACAGGAGGTTGTCACCATGTTGGCAAAGGGTGCTATAGAGTTGATGCCGTTGCAGGAAAGGGATCAGGGGTGTTATTCAGGATATTTCCTGATTCCCAAAGTGGACGGTCGGTTACGGCCGATCCTAGACTTGAGGATTTTGAATTTGTTCCTCAAGCAGTAAAAATTCAAAATGCTGACCCTAGCGCAGGTGCTATTGGCGTTGAATGAAGGAGACTGGATGGTGTCTGTCGACTTGCAGGACGTGTACTTTCATGTTCCGATAATCAAGTCGCACAGGAAGTAGCTCCGTTTTGTGGTCGGACGCAACACTACCAGTTTCCCTTCCCTTCGCGGTCAGTCAGTTCAGGTCCTGACGGACAACACTACCGCAATGTGGTATATAAACAAGCAGGGAGGGGTAGGGTCGTACCTTCTCTGCAGAGAAGCCCTGCGACTCTGGTCCTGGGCTCAGGACCATCAGATTTGCTTAATGGCAAATCATTTGGCCGGGGTACTGAATGTACGAGCGGATGGTCTCAGTCGTCACTTCTCAATAGATCACGAGTGGCGTCTCCATCTGGATCTAGTCCTCCACATCTTCGGGATGTGAGATACTCCTCAGGTGGATTTATTCGCCACTCGAGAGAACGCGCATTGCCCGTTTTTTTGCTGCCTCCAGTATCCGATGCGAGGGGCGTTGGGGGACGCGTTTCAGATGTCCTGGAGCGGCCAGTTGCTTTACGTGTTTCCCCCCATACCCTTGATTCCCCGAGTTCTGAGGAAGATTCGTCAAGACCGGGCCATCTTGGTGGCTCCGGACTGGCCAAGAAGGGTATGGTATACAGACATGCTTCAACTATCTCAGTGCCCTCTGCTCAGTCTCCCTCTCAGATTAGACCTCTTCTCACAATCGCAGGGGCAGGTTTTACACCCCCACCTCCAGAGCCTGCACCTTCATGACTGGAGATTGAACGGGGCAACCTGAGTTTGTTTTCTCTCCCTCCGGTTGTAGTGGATGTTATTCTCTCGTCCAGGCGACACTCCACTAAATCTATTTATGCCGGTAGGTGGGCAAAATCTGTGCTTTGGTGTGGAGAGAACCAAAAAGATCCCTTAAAAGCCCACCTTTCAGATATTCTTTTGTTTCCTCTTAGTTTGGCAAAGAAAGGCTGTGCGATAGCTACAGTTAAGGGATATTTGGCAGCTGTGTCGGCATTTCTTTGCCTTCCGGACCAGCCATCTTTATTTAAGTCTCCAATTGTAAATAGGTTTCTTAAGGGTTTGGTGAATAGGTTTCCTCCTACTCCCTTTCACATGCCTCAGTGGGACTTAAATCTTGTATTGACGTTCTTGATGGGTTCGCCTTTTGAGCCCAGGCATTCATGTCCATTGAGATATTTAGTCTTGAAGACTGTTTTCTTAATCGCAATCACATCTGCCAGGAGAATTGGAGAGCTTCAAGCACTTTCCGTTAAGCCTCCTTTTACCATGTTTTTCCCTGATAAAGTGGTTCTAAAAACCATGGCTGCTTTTCTGCCGAAAGTTGTCACCCCTTTTCATATAGGGCAGTCTATTACTCTACCTGCGTTTTACCCTCCTCCCCACCCGTCTAAAGAGGAAGAGAGGCTCCATAGGTTGGACCCTAAGAGGGCCCTGAGTTTCTACCTAGAAAGGACTAAGGACTTTCGCTTAGATGATCAACTGTTTGTTGGGTATGCTGGACAGCGAAAGGGCAGAGCGGTCCAGAAACGAACACTCTCCAGGTGGGTCATCTTGTGTATTAAGATTTGTTACTCTCTGGTGAAAAAAGTCCCTTCTGAAGGTATCAGGGCCCACTCTACTAGGACTAAGTCTGCATCCTCGGCCTTAGCGAGAGGAGTTCCGTTAATAGATATATGTAAAGTGGCAACTTGGGCGTCCCTCCATAATTTCGTAAAACATTATTGTTTAGACTCTGAGATGAGGAGGGACGGTCATTTTGCTTGCTCGGTATTGCAAGATTTCTTGGTGTGATCAGGCGGGCACCCACCACCGAGTGCGGTACTGCTTGGGACTCTATTCATAAGGTGAGAAATCCACAGGTAGTTGTATCCATCAGAAGAACAAGTTACTTACCTTCGGTAACGCTTTTTCTGGTGGATACTCTAACTAGCTGTGGATTCCTCACGGTCCCTCCCGCCTCCCTGTTGCCTGCCTGGTTACACTTTTATCTTGCAGTATTTGGACTAATATCTCTTCTTATATTTATATATTTGTGTATATATATATATATATATATATATATTTGTGTATATTCTTGTATTTAAGGTAATAATGTAAATATATGGATTCAATGGACAAGATTTTTGTGTTCGTATATATTTATATATATCTATTTTCATGGTCGGTTTACACCTGTTCGCCTCAAAGGCCCGAAAAAAAAAAATGAGGTGAAACTGACGTCAGTACGCCGACGAGGACCTCTTATTGGCACGTTGACGTCAGACGGAGTCACATGGAGCAGTGCCATTATGACGTCCTCGTCGACGTTGACAGCTAGCAAGAAGACTTTCCGTCGGATGCTGGCGCAAGGATCGAATTCATAAGGTGAGGAATCCACAGGTAGTTTGTGTATCCACCAGAAAAAGCGTTACCGAAGGTAAGTAACTTGTTCTTATAGTTTCCTTGTGAAGGTTTTGCAGCTACCGCTGCTGGCAGAGGGGCAACGCTCCTCCGCCCTCATGGGGAAGTCGCCCCTGCACATAAATTGATTGAGCTTCTGTCTTTCACGAAGAAACAAACATAAGGCTTACCTTATGGCAATTTATACATTCTTTTATAGGGAATGCAACAATAAGATCACCAAGTCTTTATATTCTCCAAAGAAATTTACTGTAATCGGAGCCAGACTCAGAACCATAATGTTCCAAAGTGGGAGTGAAAAAAGGGTCCAAACAAATTAATTAAAGCAAAACATTTATATTTTTTGTGTAAGCACCATAAGAGCTGGATCGTGGAAGCCCATTGCACCCTAAAAGCAGCACACTAGCATGCAGCCAAGAAATTACTTGAGGCCCAAAAGGCCAGACTTGTCGTGACCCCGACAAGGAGCTGAACATTTCAGGTCCATCTTCTCACTTCCCCTCCCGGCCACATCAAGCTGGGATTTGACCCAGATGGTGCCAGCGCCTGGCATAAAAAATGAGGGATTTTATGTTCTCTTTGGTTTCCATAACTCATTTGCTGCTTACTTCCCACATAGTTTTCTGCACCATCAGATAAGTCTTTACTGAAACATTGGAACTCAAAAGTTACCAGTGCTACCATGACCTTTCTGCAACTGCATGTATGGCTTATTTGCTTATTGCCCACCCGGCATCTCTGCTCCGCTGACCTCGGCCTCGCAATCGTCCCATGTATCCACAGAACTACAACCGGCGGCAGATTATTCTCGCACCTCGCCGCCAAGAAGTGGAACATTCTTCCCACCCACCTGCATCAGACTAAAGACCTCCTTACCTTCAGGAAATTTCTCAAGACCTGGCTGTTCAAGCAGTAGCAGCACCTCCCACACCCTTGCCCCCCCCCCCCCCACCTCAGCGCCTTGGGACCCTTCACGGGTGAGTAGTGTGCTTTACAAATTCCTGATTGATAAATTGATTGGTTTGCGTGCTTTATATATTTTACTTGCTGGTCAGCTATACATTGATTTTACGTTCCCAGTATTTCTCTAGTTTATTAAGGATATCACTTTCTTTTCAACTAGATTGGCACATATGGACAAGTGTAACATACGTTTCTGGAAAAGGCAGAGGTTTGCATGGTTTTTCATAAATGATTACTCTTCCCTTTCTTACTGTTATTATTATACCTTCTAAGCAAGGCAGGACTGGGCATGGCATGTTTACCTGAGAGGCTGGGAGCCGCTTCTGTTACTGGGAGGCCGGGTTTGCAGTAGTAGCAGTAGTAGCGCAGCTGATTTAAAAGCACTAAAGAGTTGCTTGTATATCCAACAGTTTTCATGCAACAATAAAACTGCCAAGTTAACTCTGGTGAATAATGTATCTGCTGGACAGAGATCTGAGTTTTGTCTAGTTGCAGTTTTGACTGATCTAAGGTAGCGCAGAGGGTTAATATGCCCGTTGCAAAAAGTGTTTCATGCAGATCACAGAACAGTATTTTGTGTGCAGTGCTCAGTGTGATACTGCTTTTCTCACAGATCGTTTTGTTGCTTTGCAGTTTATAAATTATCATCATAATGTAGCACAGTGAGCTATGAACTGCCATGAATAAGCTGCATGCAAACTGCATGGATACACGTTAGAAAGTTACGATTTTTTCCCAGTCTTTGATTACCCTAATTCTGCCCAAAAAGGTTTGTTTGGGTAGAAATAAATTGTTATTAGTAAACTCAACCCTAACCACTGTGTTACGTTCTCAATACGTGGTTTGATGCTTCACCAAACAAAGCGCTAAAAAAAATCCCTTTAAGTATGGATGACGTGAATTCTACACTCCCTTTTGTCTTGCGTAAAGTTTTCTATATACTGATATACTCATGTATGATTCATTGTGCCTGCATATGTGTGTGATCTTAAGTGCTCTAACCTCTTTGCTGATAAGAGAAGCTCTGTAAAACAAATGAAATACATGTGAAAGAGAGTCTGTGGAGAGACGAGAAGCACTGTTAGAGGGTGATGGTGAGGGAATCAGTGAAGATTGCTGTATCCTAGTGCATTGTAAGGCTATTGTTTACTATGCTTTACAAACTTGACTATATAATGAAAAATGTGTTGTAGAATGCACCATTTTCGCCACTTTTCCCCAAATTTTCTTAGGGGGAAGAACCTTCCAGCCCAATTGTAGTTGTCAGGCTCGCTCGCATTGCACCCGATGGGGGCTGATCTTACAAATTTGCCAGAGCTGCTTTGGGTTCCCAGTCCAGCACTGCCTATAAGTCTTTACGTTTGAACCTGGAACTTGAAATTAGTACTTGCTGCACATCTAGATGAGTGAGGTATCACCCTTTGTACCAGGTAGTCCTGTATTGTACTTTCTCCTGTAACCATGCACTAACATTTCTGTCTTTTAGCCAATACCATCTTCTCGTCTACAGGTATAACTATTTCCCCTCTATTCAAAACATAGGATTTTAGTTCATTGGTGGCTTTCAGGGTGGTTTCTTCTCCTCTACAATAAAATTGTAGGTTAATTATATCTCAAATATTTATCAATAGTTTTCCATTGCAACATCAAAAATGCACATTCTTTATATCCTGGATTTTATCTTAGACCAATAAATACGAACTTAGAGATAAACACAGGGTTAGTTGTTTGTTTCGATAAACAAATGACCCCTTGTTTAATTCTTAGGCCAGAAAACGTAGAAAGTGGTGAACATCACTGAAAATATATTACATTGTTGGTGGTATTGTGCCATGAAAGTTGAACACTGTCCTTTCTAAGAATGCAAAACTTCAGATATTTTTCTGCCCTGAAATTAGACAAAATGAACATTACATTTACAAGGTTGTTTTAGCTCTCAAGATCACACAGACTCATATTTTTAAGAGTTCAGGTGTTTAAGGGCCAGTCTTGCGGGAAACAGCATGTTTTGCCTTAAGTGAGGTATTTGGAGCATTTACTCCTTCGACAACGTATGCTAGTTCTCAGGTATACGCAAATTATGTTGGAATGGAAGTACTGCTGAAAGAAGGCACAAAGAAGAGTTCAGCTATCTGTTGGTCGCACGAAGCCTGGTGCACCATGAAACAAACAAGCATTGGCATAGCCGATACGTCTCGCCTTTGGGACCTTACAAGTATTTAGCCATTAAATCTTTATCAGAAATAAACTGTTTGTGCATTCCCTCATACACCTGTCATTAGACTGTAATGGTGGGAATATCCCCTAGAAGTCACCACAATAAAAAATTGCAATTGTAAGAAACATGGTCATGTAACCATATAGTCAACCCCTATAGGGCATAATCAATGAAAAAAGGGCAGAGATCATTGCAGTGTAATCATATGTTCATCCCATAGAGGGCACAGTGCATTGAATATTAGAATATAATTACAAACAAGGCACTTAAAACACAAACTACACCCAGCTATAAAACAAAAGCTCCAGCCAAGAGAGAGCTTACATAAACATTGATTGGGTGGGGAGGTTATGATTTTGGCGTGTCCCCCAAGCCCCCGAAACCTAGTGAGGGGACCCAGAAGCTGGACAGAAAGAACACACCGTGCTGAATGTTTTGGTGGCGGTCCAAATGTCCTAGGACCCCCACTGGCTGGATTATGGGCAAAACTTTGTTGTAAAAGGAATGCCCCGCAAAGCATTATGGGCACGTTTCCAGAGTGCACTGAATATTGTAGTATTGGCTCGCCCGCTGTGCTGGGGAGAGCCACATTGAGGGTTTCCCTTGTGTTTTTCTATTTAAAAGTCACCAGTTTGTATATTTTTCAACTGCCGAACTTGGGAAGGATTTAGGAATGGGGCTGCACATTTAACCAGTGCTCATTTAAAGCGCTATAACTTCTGTTCGAGTTAACGCTATATAAATAAATAAAAAATACCCCCCTCCAGCTTGAGGCCTTTATCAGAGGCAGACACTGCAAAGAAACAGGAGATAGCAGAGGAAGAAATAACATACCGCCAGGAGAGCAAAGCAGAGAGGCAGAAGAAAAAAGTAGTCCACCAACACTAAGGTATATGGCCAGTCGTGCAATAATCCATGTAGCAGGGGCAAACCAAAGTATTGACCTAACAAACCAAAGGAATTTTGAAAGGCAGGCCAAAGAACAAATTAAAGTGATGTGTGTGGTAAAAGCCCACAGAAGAATATTACGGCATGTCTAGAGACAACACTTGTGCTGCGTAGGCTCGACCTAAAAACCTCTGGTAACATTATCAACAATACAGTCTCTGCGACAAGCCATCTGCAGAGTTCTGAGAACACTCTAAGCTGACTTTAGATGTACTTGAGTCTAAGACCCTAGTGTGTGTGGTCGTGGCAGAGTCGAAGTAGTAGGGGACAATGAAAAGGTAATCTCAATGAACGTTCTACAGAGTTGAAGGAGCGGAAGGATGTGGTACACTGGTTAAAGCAACAACAATTGCCTTGGTGTGCTACACATAACAAAAGGAAAAAGGTCAATTGATCTGTGGATGCATTTCTTAAGACATTCAAAAGGCATCACTCAAAATAATAATTCCAGTAGCATGCCAAAAGACCCTTCGTTTGTCAAACAAAAGTCTTCATCCATCTAGAAAATTCTTGTTGAGTTATCAGGCTAAGACATGCTTATGAGTTAACCAGAGAGAGAAGAATTGTTAAGGCCCTGAGTGCAAGATGATTGTGCGCCGTACACTAGGAGATGTAGTGAACAATGACTGGTCTCTCTTTGGAGGATGTAAAGTGTTTGAACACAGTCAACTTGCTGACTCTGTGAATCTAGAGCAGTACTCTTTAAACCTTTGGAGAATCATCTGTTTGCAAACATGTCTCCGAATACTTTGGAGCATTGTAGACTCTAACCACTACCTTGAGTCAAAACAAGTCAGTGGGAGTGGTAGGCCTCTAACATTTGCTTGGAAACCAACACAGATTGCGGAAGGCTAGGAGATGAGCGAGATGTGGGTTATGACCACTATCTTTATTATCAGGGAGCCAGAGCAGATCATGGACAGCCACAGAAGTTGAGACTTGTAGGCTATGAGTGCCTCCTCTCCTCAATCCTTTCTGACCAGCAGTAGGATCTGCATACTGTTTCTTTGGTGATGACCAGCTGTGTTGAGCTATCACAACATCACCCGTTTAAAGTTACAGAATGCTTGCTCATTCTGTGAAATCGCTGGTTGGGAATTCTTGAGATTCAGTTTATCTGGGGAAAGTTGAACTAGTTGGATGTCATTTGTTTCCCTTTAGTTTCACCATCTCAGGCATGCAGCAGAATAAATCTAACCGTAGCAGTAGAGAGGAAAAAAAAATCTTCCAAAAGACAGACTGCCCTCAAACAGTATTGAAAATTGTTTTGTTAGATTTGTCTCATTAACTTCTTACATTTTCTAATAAGAGATGACCTGGGATCAGACATTTCTTGTTCAACGTCTGTATTAGCAGCTCTAGGCGAATTACTTTGCCGGAATACTAAATGGGAGGACATCCCTTCCACTTATATATTTTCTGCTGAAATTGGGAATAGCCAAATTGAAGGCAGAAAAATGCGACCCAGATACAACCTTCAGATATGAGCTTAAGAAAGCAGTTCTTAGCATTGGGAGCTAAGTACTGCGCAGATGAAAACCGCCATGGGCTAATCGTCCTTTCAGTGCCCCCCAAGGTCCTCATTAGAAACTGATGGTCATCGTGGACGTAGGGAAGCATTCTTAACACATGTAACAGGCTGCATTTGTTAGTGGGTAAACTAGTTTATTGAACACATATGTCTTGGGCCCCTTGAGGCTTTGGCATTCGATTGCCAGTAGTGCACATGTCCTTTTTGTAGCACTCCAGATTCCCAGGAACATGCAATCCAGACCTTTTGCTTTGCATTCTGGGACTTGTAAGCCTTATGTTACAATGGGGTCAACAAGAATACAAACGTCAGAATTCAGAGTAAAATTGTGGATTGGATGGCCTACTCTCGTATGGACCGGAGAGAGGCGCAGGCTTGATAGTGGAGGAATTCTGTACCCTGACATCTGCCTTCCAGCCAGCAGCACTGATGTGAACGCAGACAGAGCAGCCTTCGCCCTGAAACATAGCGAGCGCTGTTTTTCCTACTCTGAGACAGGCCGTCACTTCACAGCAATCCTACTGTAAAGTAGCTATCTAAACATGTAATTCTAGTAGGTTTTTCTTGGTCTCGTTAATAAACTAGTTTACCAGATTTAGTAATAAATGCAACGTTATTACTAAAGAGAGTAGTCCAAACCCTTTGAAGTAAACATGCAGTCTAAACGTACAAATGTATGTACCGAGCAAGACTGCAACGAAAGTTGACTTCCCACAGTTACTTAACAAGTGTTACACGGAGCAGCAACATCTGGTTGCACAAACTGCACCAGTGAGGCTCGACCACCAGTCGCCTTCAGCAAAGGAGGAAGTGGCCTGTGATATGCGGTACTGGAAATGATGCTCTTTTGTCTGTTTCTTGTGGTCAGCGGGCGCGATGGGAATAATAACGGGCTTTATGTATTACTGGTCTGTGGCCAGAATCATGTCTCAGCTCAAGCGCACTGGCTGGCAGCTC
Source organism: Pleurodeles waltl (assembly GCF_031143425.1). NCBI lineage: Eukaryota > Metazoa > Chordata > Amphibia > Caudata > Salamandridae > Pleurodeles > Pleurodeles waltl. Next base: position 149,670,319 of record NC_090446.1, read on the forward strand.
TCACGAGTTCTTGCCTATTCTGGTCGATCATTGCCAATGGGTGGTTGTGGGGTATGGCTCTGTGGGCCTTATCAATTTCTCATTCTTGAGCCACACTCCACTCTGGAGAAACACTCTTCTGATATACTCCTTTAAACTTTGACTCTACTGAAAGGGAAGAATGATGCTGCCTGCGGTGCAGGCTGTGGGTTGAGAGGTCATACGCTGGGGTTGGTGACGCAGACCAGTGAGTGTAACATGACGTTTTTTCTTTCCACCTTGATTGTTGATAGTAGTGTCCAAAGGGGTCACAGATACCACTGCGAGAATAAAGTATGCTGGAGCTGTGTGGGGGGGGGGGGGGGGGGGGGGCGAAGGAAGGGAGAGAAGGATGAGTGGATCAAGGGTGTTGGTGGACGAGCCAATCAGAAATAAGAGAATGGCAGAGGGGTCACTGTTTCATAGGCTCTGCACTATTTTTAAGGCTTGACTCCACTGCTAAAACTTGTATTCACAAATTTTAGCCTGCTCTGTTTAAGGATAAGGCTTGTCTGATACCACTACATGGCACCAGATGCTGGTGCCGTGTTTTATTTGCCCTGGCAGAACATTTTATTTTATTATTTTATTAACATGATCCTTTACTTTAATCTGTGGAGCAGGTCTTCTATTCTTAGGGACCCACTTCTGTTTGCTGTCTAAGGCCCAACAGTAGTTTCTGTCATGTTGGTCACTGAGGTGTTGGATGTAGAGATGGGTGGATGGATGGAGAGATGGGTGGTAATTACGATGAAGAGAAGGATGTATGGAGAGAGGATGGCTAGCTGGAGGGATTTTATTCTTCAAAATATTGGCATGGGTGCTTTGGAGGGCGTTAGTTCTCCCCACAGATGTGTTTCTCTCATTGGGAGGAAGGAAGGCATTTATTCTTTCAGCCTAGTGCAGAAGATTAAGTGCGTTTGACATGTCTGTACGTCGTGTTCACGGCTTGCATTCGTAGCCCGACCCTGTCCACTTAACCTGCCTCAGCTGTAGCAGCGTTGTCCTTTAATGGCTATGGGTCTTGTACACTTCCAAATGAACTAGATGGTTGAGTGTCAGTCTTTCTAGTGAAGCATGTTTTGATCTTATCTTTTTCATCTAGGACATATTGTTCCAGGCCTAGTTTCTAATGGAAGCATGCCACCACGTGTTCAAGGTTCGCTGTCACCTGGTAATGATCCAGCACTGTTTCTGATGTTTGTCTCACTCATTTATGAGAATGTATCTGTCCCTCTGCTCTGTTTTTCTTGTCGCACCAGAGTTGTCACTCACCTTCTTTTCACCACCAGAGTCGATGATGAGGTTCTCCTTTCCTTAGACATCCTGTTCCATGGTTTCGTGGTTTCCTTTTCCCTGAAGATAGAATAGACCGCTATAGAGGTAATCAGAAAGATATGCACCCAAACACGGCATAGCTTTGCTGTCTGTAACCAGTGTGGGACAGCTCTGTTGTCTCTGACAGGTGAATTGTAGCTCATCTGTGTGGGACAGTTGAGGGATACTTTTGAGATCAGTGCTCATTGAGGAGTAAGTGAGCAGAGCAAGGGACGGCTTGGACTTTAGTTGCTTGTGGAAGTGTGCCTAATACGCCTTTCTTGTGACAAAAGATAGTCAGTGTTTGCCCTGCTGCTGGTATGTTCAGAGCTCTGCCTGGGAGCTCTGCAGGCTTTTTCTGAAGTAAGGGCCCCTACTGATTTGTTGGTACTTTTACCTGCAGGTCCAAGCAAGCCTCTGCTCTCGCTTCGTCACCACACTCACCTGTGGAGCCCAGAGTGAAAGATGTACAAGCTTTGGGATGCAAAGGAGAGCCGGTGAGAGGAGAGGTACTCCAGCCTTTGAGGCACAGACCATCAAGGGGCTGTGAAGAGACTATTCCCTTGAGTGCTCGCGTGACAGCTCTACAGTTGGCATTTGTCAGCACTCCCTAGACCAGGCAAAGTTTGTGTTTACATTAAGACATGATAGCTCAGCACGTTTCATTCCGGGTTTTAAGAGAAGAAAGAGACCCCAAATAATGACCTGTAAACTGTGCTTGTGACACACAGAGAGACATGCAGGCGTGCATATATGCCCTTGACTTCTGCCGGGGCTTCTCTCCAGTGGCCGCTATTCTCTTTACTTTGTTGCACCCGCATCCTGGTCCGGGACAAATCCACTGAAATTATGCCATTCTGCGGACATAGCTTTTTTCACATAAATATTGGTTTGCTGCATTTGCAACATAATCCATCATTGTTGCATAATCTGCAGATTTTACCAAAATGATAGTTTCTAGCTCAAATGGGTCACAAGTTACTATTAACCTGACAACGTGTGTTTGCATGCAGTGGAAGGTTCTTGGCAAAGATTCATTGATCATCTCGCAGTTGCCTGTCTCTGTATTTTCTTGTTAAAGTGGTACCAATGAGATGAAACCTTTGCCCAGATAGTGCCAAGTATAAGAATGTCAAAATAATGAAATAACAAAGACTTTGCTACATAATTGGTCTTATCTTGCTGCATAATCTAACCAGTCTTGTTACCTAATTTAGCAGACTCTGCCTCATAATTGCGTCAATCCTGCCAGATAATTTAGTCGACCCTGCCGCATAAATCCAGTGGCCCTGCTCAGGAGGCAGCAGAATAGACTCCCTGTCCAGTGTGATCTGAAAGAGAGAGGAGTGGAAGTGGGCTCTATCCTGGCGCGGCTCACGGAAATTGGATGAAAGTATGTGCCGATATCTTAATAACTTGCTGGTGCAGCAAACAAGGGCGCGTTCAGAGGACTGACTGCACAGGTTTGTAGCAGCGGTGTGGGATGAAATCAAGTTGGCCCTAATGGGAACGTGGCTGTAAGAGCAGGGATGGAGGGGGTGCTTCCTTGTGTGTGTGTTTGATTTTAGATCATTCTTCTCGTCCCAGTTTCTTGACCCAGCATTTAATGGTGGCTTGAGGTAGCGTCATTTGCAATATCTTGTTATTTCTAGTGCTTTGAAACTGCAGTAATGTGATAGCCGGGGATAGACCATCAGCAGTCACATCTAGCACATTCAGATTCATGGTCGTCTGGAGTTTAATGCGTGTTTACCTTTTTTGTCGCCTCGGGCAAGATTACATGATTGAAATGCGTTTGGGAATTCAAAACAATCTGCAATTTTCTCAGCCGCCAAAACACAGGGACTAAGCACACACTGCAATTAATTTGTTGGCCGAGATTGCGTTTTTTTCCACTCTTTTTCCCGGAAATGGAAGGCAGTCCCCCGGCAGCAACCCATGTTCAAATTAGGTCTGATACGTGGCTCTTTGGTCCCCAAACACCCTGGTAGTTTTAATAATCCAGCTATAAAAAATGTCCATGTTTTGCAGTATCTGTGTGCTGGCCGAGGCCACTGCGGTAAAGCCCAGGGGCTTCTGTGCAGCAGGTGCGGTGGCACCTGAAGTCGAGGGTTCCCTGGTAATTGCTGTATTTCACAGTTTAAACAGAGGTCGGGGGCCTTCTTCCCTAACACTAAAGCCACATTGGCTGCGCCAGCGGTAAAGCAGCGGAAATGCTGCAAGGATTGGTGTAATCCTATGTTCTTCCTCAAGGAACCTTCTTTAATAATCGTATACATTATGAAACATTAGGCTCTAACCATATTTTTAAGGATCCAATCTTATTTCTTAAAATGATTTGGGGGACACTTGCACACAGCAGGCAACTTTTCTGTCTTTTTTTAATGGGGGCAATTCGAATTGTTCTTTAACACTTTTTGTGGGTGGTCTTTTGTATCGCATGATCCTGGCCCAGAAGAAGAGTGGAGAGCTCTGATAGATCCTTAGATCCTGCCTTTGTGCTGTTGCATGCAGGTTACATGAGCAAAAGTGTGCGTTCACCAAAGAAAAGGAGTAACTGAATATTGATTGCAGCGGAAGCCCGTTTCCAGTGTAGTGAATGACCTTTGTCGTCTTGCAGGGGTAGCCGGAGCTTGGAATAACCCCGGGAATGATGAACTGATGTGGCTAAAAGTGATGCAGCGATTGGTGCCAGCTTCACAAGGGACACCCGTGCACAGGGGTACCCTGCAGTCGCTTTGTCCCCCCTCCCCTGTGTTCCGGTATATGTCCCTGTCCCCCGCCCGACCTCCACCTCATACCCCCAAAAAAGGGCCAGTGTGTATCCCGGTGTGGCACACTAAACCACCGAAGAGGCAGTTGATGTCAAGAGGGACTGCAGTGGACTAGTTGCACATTGACTCCTGTGCTAGGCCCACCTTTGCCAGGCAGGCTCATGCACCCTGCCCTACTCTGCTTGTGAGTGTGGAAGAAGCGTTATGTTCAAATTGAGAGTAAATATTCTCAGCAGCCAACCGCAATAGGGACTCTGTTTCCAGAGTGTCCATTCACCCACAGCAGCTCCGGAAGGGAGGCCCTCTCAGCAGGACAGAGCTCAGCTCAGGGGTGCGCCATGCAGATTGCATCTCTGTACTAGTCTCTAGGGCTCGGGTGACTTTCTGAATTGAGACACTTTCATTCACAAGGCCAAGGTGCAAGGGATAGATCTGCATTGCTACTCATCAGGTGCCATATAAAATAACAAGACTATTAGTCAAATTTACGTGCACTATTATATTTACTTTTCAAATGCAATTCTGAGGAAGGTCAGAATGTTGCAACAGAAGCTGCAACTGCCAATAGTTTGCTCAGTTTCTGGATCTAAGCACGGTAACGCAGGCCAGGAGTTAAGGCCAGGATCATTGGCCTGTGCATCACCTCTCGGTGTGGGGTCCTGCTCATCTGGGGGCAGAGGGAGCTCTGAAACTTCTGTTTCTGCCCAGACTGAGGCGGCTCATTCATTTCTGGAAAACATAAAGACTGTCTGAACGGAACATAAAATTGAGGTAGGAGGTAACTGTCCACCAGACATGGGCTGCAGTATTGGATACTACTGTTGGAGCCAATGGTGGTACAGGAATTTGCATGGTGGACTGGAATGCTCTTGTTTTGGCCTGTTAGTAGTTCTCTGTTAATCTGTCTCCAGCGTTTTACCCCATTTTCTATTGTCCTTCTTCTTCGTCACCTGAAGTCTATGCCCTTCCTCCCAGTCCTGGCTTTAGTATGGTAGTGAGAAATCTTCAACAGATGAACATATAGTATGGGGTATCAATATTTCACTTCTGGCACATTTTTTTTTTTTATAATGTTCTTTACTGCTTGATTAACCATATTTGGGTTGCGTGTGATGCATATGGTATCGTAGATTTGAATTCTAATAAAAAGAGTTATTTTGTTCCTCCAGACAGTTGCGGTCTCCAGCCAGCAGCAATTCGTATCTGTTGCGTGTTCTGTTAACCTCGTTATTTACTGCAAATCATTGTGTCGACCATTCATACCGGCATCATTCAGTCTTCCACATTCATCTTTGTGATTCTTATACCATAGAGAGCTGCAGAGGTGACATTTAGGAAGTTGAAGAACTGGTCTGTGGAGTAAGTTGGAACTTCTTGGAAAGATGAAGGGCCCTCCTATCGTAGTATGCAATTCGATTTAAAAGCCAGGAGACATGATACTGTTCCTCATAACTTGCCGGGGTCCTCGCCTACATTCCCTGGATTGCTTAAAGAAGTAGTTCTGTTGCCACTATTACCACTCCTGGTGATGTGTAGAGCTTAGTAGGGGACCAGTCAGTTGTCAATGTATCTATCCCCTTTGGCTCAGGCTTCAATGTTGGACGTGAGGTTTGTTGTCAAAATCCTTTTTTGTTAATATCAAGCCATCTGTGCAATTTCAGCCATAACTGAGTGGAAATGGAATAGCAACACAGCTTAACTTCTTGAAAGGCAACTATTGTGAAACCTCTGTATCTATATGAAAAAACAATACATTTTGGTTCCTCTACTGCTGGCTCCATAGTCTGGCAGCTCCTCCACTGCTACAGGGGCAACCTCTGTGTAGCCATACGGGCACTTGTCAGTTAAGTAAGAATAAATCACCTCATGGCCACAGACAGGGCTGAGCAGATCATAGGCTTTGTTGATGTGACCTATGCACAGACTACAGCAATGTCTGTTATGGGTAGCAATTCTCCTCCACGCTTCTTTAAATGTTCACTGAAATGACTAATATAGCAGTGAGGAAGAATAAACTTTGACAGCTTTGTGTCACAGGTAAACATTTCTGCTATTTTCAGGAAGTTACAACCTAAACCTCATGACATGGTACTTGGCAAATTGAAGCTCACAGTAGAGGCATTCCTCATGACAGCCTTGGTCAAACCTATCCGGTGAAGAGAAACACAAACAGAAATTCACATCTTCTAATCAGGTCCTCTTTTTTCTGTGGGACAGTGTGTCATTCTTCCTCATCATCAGCGTTCCCAATAAAAAGTCGATTCATCAACACCCTGGCCTGTAAAGTTTGTCGTACAGCAGTGGCAGTTTTCAGAATGACAAGTTCTAAGACCACCCTAAACTGCTTGTGCCATTTTCATGCAATTCTGGACTGTACAGAGCAGTTTGCAGACCTACTGCCTCGGGACCCAAGAAATGAAGTTAGGGAAATCCTGAAAGAGGTATTTACCACTTCAGACCAGCTGATTATCTCAGCATAGGAATCTTAAGAACTCCTGAGTAAAACCTATTATCGCTGTGTGTTAAAGCATTCCTCAGTGCAGCTGCTCATGCCTGAGTCCAAATGACCAGCAAGGAGTTCTAGGCCTTCTTTTCTTTGGAAACACTATTTTGTGCCCACGAGCTGCCAAGGGGGGTTCCGAAAATTAAATGAAATCCAATTCCTAAACTAATAAAGTACGTTGATGAAAAGAAAACCATTCCCCAGAAATAGACTGAAATCCTGTGGGATATGGTTCTTTAAACAGCTAGTTTATAATCCTACTAAGTGACAAGAGCAGCACCTTCACTAAAAACCTGCTAAATGTAATCGGGTAAAAACTTAGTTCTAGAAAAAGCCCCAGCAAATACAAGATAATGACTTGGTCACTTACCTCCACCACTCAGCACTGTAGAGGAGAACACCTATCAAACCATCTTCGGGCATGCTAAAATATAATGGAAAAATAAATAGGTATTGGGTACTGTACACAAATGGTTACCAGCTCTGATTATGTAGGTCCTTGACAAACACAATAGTCAGAAATCTGAGATCCTTTCTACCGGGCCAGATGCTACAAGACCTCTTTTAATAAGTAGTCTTACTTGAATTTTTGGCAATTAGAAACAATATACTTAAAACTTAAAATTTTAAAGTTTGAAACCTTTATCCACACAATTAAATATTTAAACACACAACACACCAGTTCTAAGGAGGTGCGGGCAAATGCACAGTGATAAAGGACCACATTGAAATTGTCAGTAGAGGAAGATTTACAGGTGCACTGAATTTGTATGAGAAAACATTTGTTAGCGGTTTCGTAATCCACATTACTTCAAGCGTTGACGGACACACACCAGGAGAATACCTACCCCATTCAATAATACATAGGCTAATGGATGAAACTAGAAATAGAGGGGGAGACCATTAAATTAACTGGCATTTTCTCCTTGCGAGACTCCAAATAAATTAAGGTGGCCTCTGCTTGGTTAAACAACAGAAATGTGTCAGCTTATGCCACCCAACTGTTGGTGTTCACCAACATCTCCAGCGTAACCTCCATTTGATTAATTGCGTATACAGTATGTTTCTGAAAATTAGAGGCATTGTTTTCCTGCTGCCTTTGCTGTTCTCAGGGCCATTTCCAAGGTAGATATGGGCCGTTTCCATACCAGCAACTCTCATGGTCAAGTTCGCAATTCTGTCCTCTACCTAGGCCACCTTACTTTCAATCCAAACAACCTTCTTATCCATGCCTTCATTGGAGGCCATAGTTGCCCTCTCCCCTTTTTAAGACCCATGGCCATATCACATTTTGCACTGTCAGATAGGGGTCCCCAAATGATGTTTAGGACGGATGTTAGAGTCCAATGGAGGCACCTCTTTCAGTGCAGTAACAGCTAAGGCCTTGACCTGTAGGAAGGCAATATCCAGATTTACTCACCATCAAACCTTCAGTAAGAGGGTGAGGCTCATAGACACTATTCTTTTTTTGTCCGCCCGTCCAGGCTGTTCCACAGTTGTTACAGCAACAACACGCAGCAGACAGCATTGGAAGCAGCAGAAATCATAGTAAACAGCTGAGCAGCTGATGTCACCGTGGCCACAAGGTTTCACTGTCCTGCCAGCCACCGAACTCCTTAAAAAGTTGCTGCACCAGCGGGTTCAGGATCAGCATTTTTTAATAGTTAGGCAGTACCTCTTTTCTTCAGTATTATATCTTTCATAGATCTACATGCTTGAATCTTCCCAGTCATCAAGGTGGGAGTCGCACGGTAACCACAACTAGCTGTTAGGAAAATTTCACTGGCTTATACTATAAGCACCTTTATCACAGGCTATTGTATGAATCCACATCATTTTGAACATAACCAGAGGTCAGCCAGTCCGAGAGGAGCTTGCACCCCATTCCACCTGTCCAGTGGACTTACACCTCAGATTTCGAAGCACAAGTGCCAGCAGTATAGGCCTTCATAAACTGCAACTTTCTCAAGACAGTCATTTAGAAGAAGAGCTGCAGGAAATATCCAACAGACAGTGAGAAGCAAACTCATGTTGGTCACCTCGGTGCCTTCACCTCCCCTAGATTTCAGAGACACCCTCTTCAATTGCTACGAAAATTGGAGATCCATCTCTTCGGACAAGTGGGTCTTAGACATAATAAGACATGGGCACATCCTAGAATTAATCCAGAAACCTCCAGGCCATCCGCACGTCAGGAGGTGACACCAACATCTTCAGCTGTTAAGAGGAAATGCAATCTCCGACTTCCATGGAAGCAGTAAAAGTTCTGCAAAACTGCAGACACAAGGGGTTTTATTCCAACTTTTCTTCTAAAGAATGGGAAATGGAGACAGTTGTTGTTTCTGCAGCAGCTCAACAGGTACCTCAAGAACAATCATTCAGTATAACACTGCAGGATACAATTCCACTATTGAACAAAGAAGATCACATGACATTGTTGGATCTTCTAAACGCCTATTTCCATATTCCTATACATGTTCGGCACAGGAGATATCTTCGATTCAAGGTGGCTGGAAGTCACTACCAATTCAGAGTTCTACCGTTTGGCTAAAGTCTGCCCCAATAATTTTTACCAAATGCATGGCACCAGTAGCAGCTTACCTAAGAAGGACCAGTCATCAGGTACTTTTCTTTACCTGGATGTTAGGCTAATAAAAATGAATTCCCACAAAGCTGGAATGCTTTCTACAAAGGCATGCCTTCAACTGTTTGGAAACCTGGGCTTTCACATAAACAGGAAAAAACCCTTTATGAATCCAGACACAACAACCATGTTTCTGGGAGCAGTTCTGAACACAAAGATTTGCAGAGTATACCTAACAAGAGAAAGAGTTGTAAAGATGGTAACTCTGGGATCTGTCCTCTGAAAAAGAAGGTCCACTTCAGTATGGCAGTTCAAATCCTTTATGGGAATGATGTCATCATGCATTCCGCTTATCCCGAGCTGCCGTTTGTAGATGAGGCTACTGCAGGAAACGTTGGGCAAGCAATGGACGCAGGACACAGGCCCTTTCAACAATATCATCCTTATAAGAGCAGAAATGGTGCATGTATTGCAGGGGTGGATGAAGAAAGAATACATAGCAGTAGGTTCAACATTCATATTAAAAACTGAGATTTGTCATGACAACAGATGCCTCACTGGAGGACTATGGAGCACATCTCCAGGATCTGAAAGTGTACCGAAAATAGTCAGCCGAAGAAAAGACGCAACATATCAACTTCCTAGAGGTGTTAGCAGTAGCACTGGAGCTCAGAGCTTTTCTACCAAGATTACAAGTATCAGAAGTTTTGATTCGATCAGACAATACATCCCCATTGTTCTATATAAACTAGCAAGGTGGAACAAGTTCACGTTCTCTATCCAGGGAAGCACAGGATATTTGGGACCTGTGTCTCCAACATAAGATTCTCATGAAAGCAGGATACGTACAGGGCAAGGAAAACCTGTGGACAGACAAATTAAGCAGGTCCAAATCAAGCAGGTCATCTCAAAACGATGTTCAGCAAATGGGGAACACCATCTCTGACCTGTGTGCTACTCCGGCAAACAAAAAGTGCCGACACTACGCGAGCAGTTCCCCACACAAAGGATCATGGAGGAATGCGCTTCAAATCTCATGGACATCCATATTCGCATGTGCTTTTCTGCCAATACTGTTAATTCCAAGAACACTGAACAAGATGAAAAGAGAGCCGTGCAGAATTATTTTGATAGCTCCGGCGTGGCCAAGGTAATTCTGGTACACCGAGATCCTTCGGATGTCAGAACAAAGTCACGTTCAACTCAAACCAATACCAGGATTACTGTACAGAGAAGGTGGACAGGTGATTCATCTGAACTTAGAATCTCTCAACGTAGCTGCCCGGATCCTGAATACAATTGATTTCACCAGCTAAATATTTCCCTGGAATGTAGAGACATATTGACTAAGGCTAAGGTGGAGTCCACCAACAGAGCATACAAGGCAAAATGGCTGAATTTTGTAACTGGTATGAGTCTAATGGGTGTCACAGTTTCTCCTCAGGACCTGTGCAAGTGTTACCATACCTCCTATCATTAGCTCAGTCTGGTCTATGTCTTAGCTCGATTAGGGGACATCGTGCAGCAAGATAAAGATGTTTCAAGAATAGAAAGTCCCTCTTGTCTGACAGGTAGATAAAGGAATTTCTAAAAGGGCTATTTCAAGCTTATCCTCCGAAAAAGAAACCACAAATTACCTGGCAACTTAACACAACTGATGAGAAAACCCTTCAAGCCTATCCATAAAGTGACTTTAAGCCACTCTATGGATAGGTTGGAAAACCACAGTTCTTTTAGCGCTTATGTCTGTAAGACGTGTTAGTGAGTTACAAGCCTTTACAGTGCAAGAGCCATACCTACAGTTCAAAAAGACACGGTCACCTTGCATACTAATCCTTGTTTCATTCCTAAAGTACCCACGGATTTCCACCTCAGTGAACCAGTTGTCTTAAAGCCATTCTTTCAGAACCCGTCAAGCGGAGCGTAAAGGTCGTTTCACACTCTTGACATTCAAAGATGTCTAAAATTTTATTTGGAAAGGACTGGATCTTTCAGAAGATCGGTTCAGCTTCTAGTTGCTTTTATGCCCCCAGGAAAGTTCACCGAGCATCAAGAGGAACCATAGCGAGACGAGTAACTGCAGAAATAGCACTTTGTCATGAAAGAGTGGGAAAGCCGCTTACAGATAAGGTGCGCTCCCACTCCTCTGGAAGTGTAGCAACCTCTTTGGCTCTGTTCACAGGAGTACCATTGGCTGATGTATGCAGAGCAGCCACATGGTCAAACAGGCATACACTTAGCAGGCACTATTGTCTGGATGATGTCAGCAATAAAGACGCAGCTGTTGGTCAAGCAGTTCTTCAGAATTTAATTCAATAAGGTGAACTTGTTTTATTTCTTAATAAAGGTGTTATTCATTCCAAATTTATTATTAACCGGAAACTACTTTGTCTAGTATCCACCTCCGCTAAGAAATTTGTTCTTTACAAGTTATTTTTGGTTACTTACTGCTAGCTATTCAGATTCAAGCACATAAGTGTATCTATGAAAGGTCCAATACTGGAGAAAAAACAAGTTACATACCTGTACACTGTGGTTCTCCAGTATTGATATCTTTCATAGATTCACACACAAGCCCCCCACTCCTACCCAACCCCCCCCCCCCCCCCACCTCCCCTTCGGTCACTCACCTAATTGATTTCTTCTTTTTTCAAACATTTGGTTTATTTGAGGAACTTGTACTTTGAAATCTGTGGTGTGAAGCCACAGGACAGGGGGTATGGGTTGTAATCTCCCTTCTGATTGGCTGAACTCTGGTTATATTCAAAACAATGTGGCGTGCTACACAATCCTATGAGAAAGGTGCTTATAATCTGTCAATGGAATTTTCCTTACTGCTAGTTATAGTTACCGTGGGACTCCCACCTCAACAATGGGGAAGATTCAAAGATGTGAATTTGTGAAACATATTGATACTGGAGAACCACAGTGTACAGGTATGTAACTTGTTTTTCTCCAGTATTGAATCTTTCATAGATTCACCTATGTGCTTGAATCTGAATAGCTAGCAGTAAGTAACTAAAAATAACTTGTAACTTGTTACAAGTAACTTGTTTTGTTTTCCATGATCACTCCCAAAGTTTTGGATTGATGCTGCTAGTTTTTTGACTCGGAGTGCACTGAAGCCTGGTAACCAGATTTCCAGTGTTCTAATCCTTTACAAAATGTATGTTGAATTGGCTACCCCCAATTGACATAAGTTAACTTACTTATAAGTGCCTAGTATATGTTACCAAGGGTATCCAGCGTTGTACGCTAGGGTGACACAACCCTCCTGCACCCCTGGGTGGGCACTTTAACTCACAACCCTGGAGTGTGAAAACTACAAAATGGCTCCCAGCCACCATTACAGCCTGGAAGAGCTGTTTTATACTGCTAGTTCGAATTTGCCATTTAAACCAACGGCAAAGCCGCCACTTCAGTTATTAACAGTATATATGTCTTCCCTATCTAGCCCTAAAGCAGGGAGCTGTATATTTAGTGTTTCGTATGTCCTAATAGAAGAAACACCAAATTGCTGTTTTTACTGTGGAAAGGCTAGTATCCCCATTGGGTAGTTGAGCGTTAACAGCCTGTCACCTATACCCTACTTACTTCTGATCAACACCACTAAAATGGGTACTTCAAGGTATCAAATTAATCATGGCATTAAACTTCACTTGATGCCAAGTTGAATTTGTCATTTTTAAGGAAAGGCAACTTTTAGAAGGGTGCCAATCTGTTGTCCAGTTTTTCCAGTGGCTATTCACAGCTGCTGGCCACCAGACAGCCTTCTGCCCTCCTGGGGAGGTGTGTAAACGACTCCCAAGTCAAGGAACAATAGACGCATGCCGCAGATGGGTGTTACCTCACCCTTGCAGAAAGCCACACAGGGTGTAGTCCCAAAATGCGGGCTTCGAACAAGAAGCCAAGTTTGATGGGCAATTTGCAACCACACTCAAGAGGGGCTGCCCCTTTGTTCAGGTAGACAGGCTGACAGTGGGAACAGAGAAGGGAAACCAGTTGCCAAACCAGGTTTTCTGTGGTCATGTAACCCACAGGTAGCAAAACCTCAAGGATGGGCTATCAAGCTTTCCACATTGGGAGAGGTGTTCAGACATCTTTGGAGTGGGCAAAATAATGCACTCTGGGATTGCTAAAATGGCACACATAGCTGCAAGTCATCATAGGGCAGGAGGGAACCTGGTATCCCATTGACTAGTGATGCTTTATCCCCCAGGTCTCTTTCTGGGCATAAATATAGCACTTCTGGCACCCTAAATCTCAGATCACTTCTGGACTGGAGAAAGGACCAAAGGTGGACAGACCTGCTGATCCCTGGACTTGGCAAGAGAGGTTGTACTAACTGCTTAACTGCACATGTTGCTCTTTGGGCTAGTGACTGAAAATGTGAACTCCAAGAGTCAATCAGCTGACTCCTTCCTCCCACCACAGGGCCCTAAAAGCTGAAGTAGCCTGTTCTGACTTGTTAGTAGCAACTTTCAGTGAATCGTTGCTAACTGCCAACGTGCAGCCAAAAAGGCTGATACTCTTCTCTCAAAAGTTGCATCTGCGTCTTCCATAGTGCAGATTGGTCACCAAAGACTGACACTAGCTCTCACCAAAGAAAACTGCTGGCCCTGCTGTGACTGGAGCCCAGTGGTAACTGGACTTCTGGTAGCTCAAAGAGAACTTTGAGGGACTGCGGCTCCTATGGCCCAAGTCGCCTCACCTCACTCGTGGATCGAGGAATAACCCTAGGAAGGCCCCCAAGGACCGCACAGCACCTTTCAGCATCTGAATGCTCAGCATCAGGACCATTTCATTGGAGTTTATGGCGATCTGTGTGTAAAGTGTGGAACTGGACTTATCTGTCCAAATATCCCTTATTGGCTTCTGACCTTCTATCTGTTGGAATTGGTCGCTGTTAGACCTAGCATCCTTAGGGTGGTCTTTCCCCAGACATTTTGCTTTTACCTTCTGTTTCGTTGCTGTGTCTTTTTGTTGGTCATAGGACTCTGATCACTTTACGACTTCTAATCAGTGCTAAAGTGCATTGCTTCTCCCCTAAAACATGGTGACATTGGTGTAGCCCCAATTGGCATATTTAATTTACCTGCAAGTCCCTTGTAGAGTGATATACCTCATACCAAGGGCTTGTAAATTAAAATTCACTAGTGGGCCTGCAGCATTGATTGTGCCACCCACTTAACTAGCCCTGTAAAAATGTCTCATGCCTGCCACAGCAGAGTCTGCACGGGCAGTCCCACTGCTGCTCCAACTTGGTATCTAAGACCTCTTGCCAAGTCAAGAACTCCCCTATTCTTACATGTGTCACCCCTAACGGAAGGCCCTAGGTAGCCCATGGGGCACGGTGCCACAGAAAAGGTAGGACATATACCTTTAAGTAGTCATGGCCTAGTAATGAAAAACTCTCAAAGTCGTTCTTCATTACTGCAGTTCGTGCCCTGGTTACACCATAACAGTGCTTGGGGACTTTGTGCAGTGGCTAAATGGAGCATGGGGACTAGCGCTGACTTTAGCAGGTAAGCCACGCTGGCCTGAACTCGCAGTCCAAGACTCGACTTGACGTCCCCCCTCCCCACCATTCCTGCAGTTGTGTAGCACAGCTGCCCGGCCTGTACTTTCGACCCTGTGGGAGAAGCTGCCAACTCCCCAGGGACTGGGAATACCATCCTTTTGGCAGACGGTTGCCCTGCTTGTGGCTGGAGTGGACTCATGTGGTCCCAGCTGTTCATTCAACTCTCCTCGCTGGAGAGAAAGCCTTACCACATTCCATCTAAGGCACACAACCTGCGAGGCCTGACCTGAAAACCAGCCACGGCGTCGCTCGTACAACCAGCAATCTCTGGGCATCTGCTGACATTACTAAAAAGGCCCTAATATGAGCACCACACATTCGAGGACGTAGGGTCTCTTGTCTTGGTACATCAGTCTTTTAACCCTTGCATAGACTCCTCGCAGGGTGCTTATCTTGGCCTGGGCCTGATACTGTTCCAACCAAATCTATCCTACAGTATAATCCCTAGGCTATTTTTTGGAATTACAATTTCTATATAAAGAATCACAAAATTTTCTTTAATTTTGTATGGAGTCTTTTTGGGTGGTGTTCTACTGTGTAACTGTGAGTGGGTTACTCAAATGCTTTACACAATGCCTCCTAAATTAAGTCTGACTGCTCTGTGCCAAGCTACCGGAGGGTGAGCACAGGTAAATTTAGGGTGTGTATCTGACTTACCCTGACTAGAGTGGTGGGTTTTGCCTGGCTTAGATGTATACCCTAGCCAACCAGAAACCCCATTTCTAACAGTCCCCCAATACGGACCCGATTAGTCAAACACAACTCTTTAAAACTTTTTAAAAGTTTGCAAGCTTCACAGTCACCAATGCATGCTTGTGCTTTGAACTAAAAAGCTTAAATTTACGTTTTACGTTAAAATCTATATCTCTGGAATCCTCCAGTGCATTTTGGTTTGTAAAAATTAAAACAAACTGTGCTGTGTGACTTTTGTATTCTACTGTTTGGTGTTTTCAATACTTTAGGCTAGTTCCTTTGCTTAAGCTTTGCTGCTCGAAGCCACAGCTATCCAGGGTTGAGCAAGAGGTTTTTACAAACAAGTCTGACTGGGCTCAAGATGGTTTTGTGAGTGTATTACATGGGGGTCACACAACCACACCATTAAATACACCACAATCCTCACAGGCAGCAACTCCATCCCTCTCTTCCATGGCCTCTCTCGCAACCTTTCATTTACTTGAGGGCTCTGCTTATAGAGCAGTGTAACAGAATGTGCCATATTGGACCTCTGCATGAGCTGCTTCCCTACTAAAATGTCTCTGCTTAGGACACACCAGCACATGTTCTACCTCCAGTGAATGCTTCCCTTTTTAGAGAAACTAGGTGGGCTGGAAGAATCAGCCAGGCTGCCTCGCTACACCCTATCCACCACCTGCACATACTACCACGCCCAGAAGGTCTTTCTTTGGGACCAGAAAAGGGTACTAGAGAAAGTCAAAGACACTAATGGAACAAAGGAATATATTTCTGCGGTATTTTGACGAAAACTCTGTTAGACATCAACAATAGAAACAAATGGCTCACGACGGAGAAGCTCAGGATGTTTGTGCTCCAATAAAATCGATTACCACTTGATGCAGAAAGGGGGTTGATTCTGCGGTGTAGACTTCCGGGGCACGCATTTGCACATTTAGTTATCTGGAAGTACAATATGTCTGTTTCAAAGTCATCAGCAGCACTGTCAGTAGATAGTCCTACCTTTTGCTTTCAAGTTTGTGTCCATGCTCCTTCAACAATTCCATCATTGAAGTGGCAGCTTTTCTTTAGCTTTTTTTCACAAAGGAAATATCAGTAAAAAAAAAAAAAAGAAAAAGAAAAGAAATCAGGAATGAGGAGCATCACTGAAACATAGGATCTACGACGGAAACCATGGATTGAGAGCAACGCTCAAGCATAGAACAAATGATCAGGAAAGAAAAGGCACAAAAATTAAACATCAATCTTGGTGTGTTACTTTAAGCTAATCTAAAAATAGTTTCCATAGTAATCATATTTGCAATTATTAGTGTGATGAGCGAGCTAATTCAAAAAAATAACATTTGTGTAAATTGTTATAGGAGCAAGAGGAAGTAGCTAGGCCAATTCAGACCCGAATGAAGGTGAGCCTGGTGACTACCCCGTTAAAAAGAGAAAAGACTTGATGCTAGGCGACAGTCTAAAGTTGTGACCCAGGATAATGATATGGCTAGATGGAGCAGTACATTTGGTAAAACATGTCATCAAACGGAGTTTAGGTTAGAATAAGTGGCTAGAATATGAAGCATTTGTCCCAAGCAGAGAGCATTCAGTATAGGGTAGTGTGTCCAGAATACATCATTTAGGCATACTGCTTGGTGAAAATAAATTCAACGGATGTTGTTGCAAGCCTGAGGTTCCAGATTTGACATAAAGTAGCATATCTTCTAAAGATAGATAAACAGATTACATAGTTACAGGCTTGCCGATGTACTCCCGTCATTTGTCTCTGACATTTAACACATCATCATTACCCTGTCTACATAGAGGTTGATAATAACCAGAAACAGAATAGAACATCTCCACCACACCATGTGTAAACAGTAGATTGTTATTCCAAATAATTGTCATGAGATATTTGCTGAACCTTGCTGAAAAAGTGTGATTTAGAATATTGAAGATATATTTTAAACTATCAATCTCAAACTATAAAAACCATTATCATCAAACCTGCCAAAATCTAAATCCCCAGCTTACACTGCCTCTCCAAAATGTAGTCAGACTATTTGTTATCCTAAACAGAGGAATGAGCTGAAGTTATTGGGATATTACAAGTGCAGGCATTATCTTGCCAGCATTCTTCAGTAGGACACTTTAAAGACAAGAGCATATTGAAACTTGAGAAATGCCTTACATCTGCTATTCTGCTAATATCAATCTCTAAATGGATGTTATTTATGTATTATTTCTACCACAACCCCTCAATCCACAGATGCCTATTAGAACTAGTAACTTCCTCATGGCTCCAGAAAATATTTGTACTTGAATTTGTACCTGGATAATTGCTTAAGGCAAATTCTTATCTGCTGGCATTGTAACATCTACGGGCAACATCCAAGATCCTACACATTCTGGGGATATAGTTAAACTACCAACCAAAATCAGTGACCACTCTAATTCAAGTAATCCAATATCTAAACGAAGCTCTGACCAGATTTGTCAGGAAAAACAAATTCTCCAAAGGGCAGTCTGTCTTCTACACAGTGAATATGATTCACCTTTGGACAATCCCTCCTACTGGGGGAAGACTGATCTTCTCTTTTCTAGGTTCAATGGAATCATATGAAATCATCATCCTGAATGTCAAGCTCCATATGAGACCTCTTCAGCAGCAGCAAACAGGCCTGTGCTATACAAGAACAGGTTATTGGAAGGACTGATTTAGCCCATATTCTGCAGCTCTTGATTCATTCAAGTGACGTAAAAGAAAATGGAGCATGCTGATGGGTGTGTCAATCCGAAACCATTTTTATCTCAGTCACTATGTGGGTGCTTTGGTGCAGGGTTAGAATGCTGACGTGAATCATGTGACTGCCAGAAAAGTAGTTGACTGGGTAGCAGCCTTACAACAAAATGTGTTGGAGCTGAGAGCAGCCCCTCTTGCAATAAAATAGTTTCTGCTGTCAGTGACATCTGATTCCTTTATGATTCTGAGGGATTAAACCGCAAACTATTATCTGACCAAACAGGGTGCCTTTCAAATGTGTCCAAGAAACTTTGGTAAAGGCTTTATTTATTTTATTATTTATGTTTATGTATCACAGACTTAACCACTTGTGCAACAGAGCCTTTTACTAATAACAAGAAATACAGTGGTGGCAAAATAACAGTACTGGGAAGAAGGAGAACATTGAGGATGCAGGGGTTGTTGCATAGGCTCTCATTGTTCTAATGAGACTACTGGATTTCGAGTGGCAGAATCGCCTGCGGTGTGGGAGACTGAGTCTGACCCACTACAGGTGACACCTGTTGCTCCATTCCGGGTTCTGCTCCGGCTAACTAGCAGTGGCTCATCTCTACCCCATAGCAAGGATGTTTGGGCAGCCGAGCGCATGACATAACTGGTTTCTCAGGGAAGCCGTGGTCACTCAGGTCTCATCCGTTTCTCTCAGCTACATTAAGCTCACATATACAATGACAAGCAGAGGCAGTATATATTTCAATAATGCTTTAATAAAACGACTGCATCTTAGATAGCAAAGCGTGGACTGCAATAACAAGGACGATACACCATGACAAGATTAAAATTGTGACAAGGAGAGTGAAACATAAAAATAATGCTACCATATTGTCCATATTGTCACTAAAGTCAACAGACTAATTCCTAATGAGTTTGTGATAGAGCACAGCGTTTTAATCTCTAATTCTGCCTTTCAGGTTCCCCTGGGAAGACATCATCCCCCATACCTGAGCAAAGGCCTGAAGTCTGTGAAGGCAACTGTAGCGAAGCATTCGGCAGTCAGCATACAGACGTGGTTCTGTGGCTCGAATCTCCCTCTAACGTGTAAGGGACAGGGAAGTGTTTTTATGATAAAACAGCTGATGTTCTGAGAAAATGTCCCTACGTAAAGATGTGTATTTTCTATGAATGTCAGAGACTAAACTTATACCACATTCACCGGCAACCTATCTTACTGCAGACTTGGAAGAAGCACAGAGTGAGCAAGAATGTCTTGTTTGAGAACAGAGTGCTGGCCTAGGCAAAAGCAGTCAGAGAGAAAATAAAACAAGACTGTAAAAGTGGCAACTGTAACAATAATAAAGCAAAGCCGAATAAAATATATCTAGGTTAAAATGCACAGTGGCAGGCCTAGTATGTCAAAATAATGTGCACAAAGCTATAACTAAAATGGCTACACAACCAGGGTGATTGAGAAGGTTCCATAGAGAGGAATCTGTGACATGGTGGGTCTTTAGGTTCCTCCTAAATTAGAGTAATCTTACATTGAGTCTTAGAACCTCAGGCAAATTGTTCCAAAATCTTGGACCTAGACATGAGAAGGTCTGGTTCACTGTCTTTTTTTTGCCTTCTTTTGGGGATTTTCCCGATCAGTCATGATTTGTTTCTGGTGCTTCTCATCGCTCTGGTGAATGTGGGTTTGTCTTTCATGAAGGAGTGCAGTCGTCATTGTATTGCATCTTAAAATACAATCTAGCATCTAGGAGCAGCTGGAGAAGATCTCTCAAGATTTGGTGATACAATTAAATTTGTGGTGCCCTTGACAAAAGAGCTGCCTTGTGTGGGATTGTTCTGAGGGGGCAAGTTTTGCTTTGAAAAAGCCAGCACATATTCCATTACTGTCTTCAGGTTGTTACAAGACCAAGTCTTAAGCACCCATCAAAACATAAAAACAGGTGGTCTAAGCAGGCATCAAGTTGAATATTGTCCTGTCCACATTGATTTTCCCTTGAACCGTTTGACCCCTTGGATGAGCTGGACCTTCTACATATATATCTTAACAAGATAGACATAGTTGCAGAGAGCACTTTCACAGTAAGGCGTCTCATTGGGTTACTGAAAAGTAACCTCTATTTGTTAGAGATCTCTATGATGCTCATTTTATAAACCTTGGAGGATGTGAAGATTAGTAAACCAATTGGCATTTGAATCTATGAACATGTTTTTGTGCAAAATTCCCTGGAGTGGCTTGCTTTAACCCTTTGAAGCGCAAGACCCAACAGGAAAGGTTATCTTTCTTAATGGCCGTGTCATTAACTAGAAGAGTAAAGCTGCTCACACAATGGTCCACCACGCCAAGGTTTCCTAGAGAATGCATTCCTCCTTATTTCTGTAATTTATAGCACATCTCACTCACTCAGTTCTTTTACACATAAGCCCCGAAAGGAGCTCCAGATATTATTTAGATAAGACTAAATGCATTGACAGTTCAAAATAGACATTTATAAGTTTTGGATTATAGCACACTGGTCTGGCTTCTTTTAATCAATGATACGCTCACTGTGGCTTTTGCAGCATAGAATAAGTGATGCGGTGTTAGTGTGATTTGCTCACCATGTACCCTGCATTAACATAAGTCAAGTGATGCAGTGGTATTTGTGTTACTTGTGGCTTATGCTTCGGGGAACAAGGAGTGATGCACTGTTTAGTGTAGTTTGTTAATTAAAGACACTTTTGTAATTTAAGTCAAGAGATGAAGTGATGAACGTGTTAACTGAGGTTTTTGCTGTAAGTAATGAGTGAAGCAGGGCTGAGTGTGATATGCTAAGAAAAGACACGACTGTGACATAAGCTGTGAGATGCAGTGGTGATGTTTACTTTTTCCCCACAAGCAATGATAAGTGATGCAGTGTTTAGGGTGATATGTTAATAAAAGCCATGGCTATAATAAAACCCAAGAGGCGCCGAAGTGGCTTTGTTTGCTGGTTTACTGTGAGTTTTTCTACAAGTAATGATAAATGATGCTATGTTTTAATTTGTTTTATACATTTGAAAACCAGTGGGGGCTGCCACTGAACAGGGATTGTGGGGCAGCAGAGGCGGGGGGGAGTTTAAAAATAAAACGAAAACATTTTTTTTTAAATCGCTTCCCTTCTCCTTTGGGAGACACGGTTCATCTCCCCTCCATCCTCGTCCTCTTCCCAGTAGCACACAGGCTTCCAGCCAGTCACGACGCTGCTGTCACCAGCATGACAGCAATGTTATGATTGGTTTGAGCAGCATGCTTCAGCGCTCAGATTGGGAGAGTGCTTGTTCTCCACTTGTCTGTGCAATACAGCCGTGTAGAGAAAATGCGAAGTACGCATGTCTGTTTGGCTGGCCCAACACGGCCTGCCGAACAGACATGACCACTTTAAGGTGCACTTCCAGCCATTCTAAAGCTCAGCCCCCGCCCTTCCCAGGAAAAATAAAATGATAAAAACATAGCATTATTGTAATTTTATATTTCCTTTTGCTATAATCCAGTGGGGCGATGCTCCTCCGCCTTAACAGAGGAGCCGCCGCTGTTCAAAACATTCTCCGTACACTAGCTCTGAATGCACATGCCAAAGGAGCTCTTTCGCACAAGGAGGGGAGCGGTCATGTAGTGGGGTTTCACTGTACTGAACAGGCTCTCTTGGCTCAAGACACCCAAAACCTTTACCATTCTTTTAGCAGACGGTCGAAAGAAAACAAGGAGCGGAAGCAGAAAATTTGGTGCACAAGTACTGGGGTACTAGAGGAGGACTAATAAGATGCTGTCTTCGGTGTGTTTTAGTGAGATATATCCATCGCTGGGATAGCAAGTGCATCCTTGCCTCTAGGCCATCAGTGTGCGTTAGGGCTCGCTTCTATATCTAAGCCTCGTGTTTTTCAGTGAACGTGAGTAGTAAGTAGTTCGTTCCAGGTCTGAGCTATCTCATCCTCTTACATTCCACCTTGTTGTTTCACTTGGAGTGTTGTGTTGTACTTTAGTTGATTCCCAGCAGAGAACATCTGGTGCGCTTACAGACTTCCAAGCCAGAGCTACGCCTCATTTGGCAAGCGCTAATGCTAGGTCTATAAACGTATTGTGGACTCTCTTATTCCTTGGGCGTGTCATTAGATCCAGTAAGGAGGCTTCAGGATTCATCAACTCCTTTCAGATCATTCCTTCGGAAAGTACCTCGTGATCTCTCCCCAGCATTCTGCTATTGTTGGGGAGGACAGAGAATTTGTTGGAATTGCCCCCTTTTCAGGTAACGTTAGAGCACGAGGCCAGATGCATCTTGATGTTTTTTAACGGGGTAAGTTATGCTCTTTGTAGATAGTTCAACTGAAATAACTTAATGTGCGTTTTTTTAGGATTTTTGTAGCTTTGTTCAGTTGCCTGTCTTCATCGCCGATTTCCCTTTCCAGATTACTTGGCTTTTTCTCTTTTAGTTCTGCTAAGGAGCATTTGGTCATATTCGGCAGGCCTTTAACCGCTTTTCTTCTTGATTGTTTACAACGATGGATCCTGTTGTAAAATAGAGCAGGAGTTGCAGTGGTAGTTGCTATGGTTTTTGCTGCAAGTAATACGTGATGTAGCTTTAGTGTGATGTATTTACTGCCCCCTTCAGTAACAGTCGTCAAGAAGTGCAGTGCAGGTTGTGTTTACTGTGGCTTTTGCTGCTTGTAATATGTGTTTAGTGTGGATTGATGATGATACACACTACTGTAACAGTGTCGTACTAGGACAAAAAAATAGACCGGGCACCAAATTGAAAGCAGCCCTAATTAGAGAATCAGATTTCTAAAAGAAAGTCTCCCACATTGGCAAATCAGGGCAGTTTGGAACTTGTATAGACATGCAGTATAGGTGGTTTGCGTTGGGGACTGCTCCCATCGCTGCTTCCTGCAGTCAATGTTTGTTGTAATATCCGAGACATCAGCAGCAAAAACCGGTCTACCAAACCATACCACAAGCTCAGAAATAGTCTATATGCTGACTTGAGAGACCAGGCCTTCAGTCAGTACTACATTGCCCTATAGGCCAGTCCGACCACGTTCTGTAACATAGGTGGGGAAGTGCATCACTGGTTATGTTTACTGTAGTTCTGGTTGCAAGTAATAGTGAATTCAGTAGTTTTAGGGAGCTGTTTTAACTTGAGACCCCACTGTCATATGGGAGAAAGAGAGCATGTTAAGTGTACTTTTACTGTAAACCATTCTGTAGCAGAGTTGTGTCTATGTTTACTGTGGTTTGTGCTGCATCTAATAACTGATATAGTGTTCAGTGTGATGTCTAACATATGACGTGATGCACTGGGAGTTGTTTGTTGAAGGGTTTACTGCAAGTAATAAATTATGCAGTGTTTAAATAACATGTTCAGTATCAGCCCTTCTGTAATATAGGTCAAGAGATGCAGTGGTAGTTGTGTTTGCTAGTGTTTTTGCTCTAAGTATTACCTAAACCTTTTTCCTTACTTCTCCATTTTTGCTGATCTTGTTTTTGTTGGCCTCAGTAGTCTGTGCACTTTACCACCGCTAAACAGCGATAAAGTGTGTGCACTCTCCATTAAACATGGTAACATTGGCTTACACCCAGTAGGCACATTTAGTTACTTGTAAGTTCTTACTCAAGTGGTACTACATGTACCGGGGGCCAGTAAATGTAATGCTACTAGTGGGCCTGCAGCACTGACTGTGCCACTTAGCACTGACTGTGCCACCCATTTAAGTAGCCCTTTGAACGTATTGCAGGCCTGCCACTGCAGTCTGTGTGCAGTTTTAAACTGCCATTTCGACCTGACAAAGTAAACTTTTTGCCAAGCTCGATCCCTTCTTTTTTGAATACATTTAAGTCACCCCTTGGGGTAGGCCCTACACACCCCTGATGGCAGGGCTGCAGTGGATTGAAAAAGTTGGACATGTACTTTTACTTTTACTTTTTACATGTCCTGGTAAAGAAAAACTCATTAATTCCTTTTCAGGAATGTTGAGTTTGGTGTTTAAAGAATTGTAATTTAACTGTAATCGAAAAGATGGGAAGGGCATCAACTGCCATTTACAAGAGAAACTGTGGCCAAGAAGAGACATTCTTCTGTATGATATAGAGCTATCCTGTCATTCAACAGTATTGGGAATTGGTAAATTGGTAGTTAACTTGCCTCAATGGTGTGTGTCTGTGTGTGTGTGTGGGTGTGGGTGCAATAGGAAGGTTTCGGCTAAATGGTGTCTCCTGAAGGCTGGGATGAACGACCTTAAAAAAATGGGTCTGATCTGGCTCATACTAGGTCTTATGGTTGCCAAGCGAAACATTATACGTATTTGGAGATCGGCACACACCCCACAGCTACCTGACTGGGAGAGAGATACGAACTGCTGTATGACTGCAAAACATACAGTTTAGGTAGGCAGGGCTTGGGGGAAATGGATCAAACATAGATGTGTACTTTGTGCCCCAATAGAATACACTGATCTCAGTGGTCGACACAGGGGACACTTACCTATTTAACATATCCTGTGGAACTGAGGAGGGACGGGGTGAGAGGAGGGAAGGAGATCTGGGTACAGATGAGGAATGACAGTTCTATTGGCTGTTCGTGTTTTCTGCTTTTGTCTTCTTGCTATATTTGCCATAAAAAGATGTATAAACAAAATTAAAAAGCATGTCATTTAAAGCCCTTTTTAATGGCAAAGTCTGATTTTAAGTTAAAATTTAGAAAACTGCCATTTTAAGAAAGTCAGAATTTTACTGTTCCAACCATTCGGTGGCTTCTGCCTGTATCACGTGACTTGCTGTAGCTGGCAGTTGGTCTTTATGTATTGCTCCCAGACAGTGAGACAAAGGGCAATAGGTGTTAGCAGGATGGGCCATATCTGACTAGATGAGGCCGGAGGACCTGCCAGGTGACTTTTGCACAACACAAAGGCTCTGCCTAAAAACTCTTACAAAGGTTTTGACACTAGTCTTTTGTGACCCCAGACAAGCTGGGCGGCAGGAAATTCCAGGCTCCTGTGGGTGAAAACCTTCTCCTACTTTACAGTGGGCACCAGGTAAAATATTGGACCCTCAGACCCAGCACTTCGGTACATCTCTGGACCTGTCAGAAGGTCTGTTAATCTGTTGCCCTGCTGCCTTATTGGGAAGGGCTGGGCTTGCATCTTGATCAAAGGACCACCGGAGTGGCTCCAAAGGCTAGCTGGCTGGCCTCCTGATCAGAGCCTCAGGGACAGAAAAGGCTCCAACCATCTTGAAACAGCACCTGGACTCTACCCGCTGTGATCCTTGCCCTCCAAGTGCTGCCACCTTAGTCCGGGACACCTGGAAGTTGGCATGAAGGTGGTCTGCCAGCCCAGTGTTGACCTGTAAGCAGAACTGATGCAGCATGTCACATCTCCTTGCCGCTACATTGGAAATACTCCAGCGCAACTCATCCCTAAGCCGGGCTACGCATCATAGCCCATAGTCACCTCAGCACCGCTGCTACATGGCACGTCCTCAATGTGGACCTTTGCATCACAAATCTCTCATCGAATACATCCTCGATAATGACGCAGGACTCCCTTCACAGCCCCGCAGCTTCTTGGGAACCGCTGGTGCACAACATATCTTCAACAACGGACTTTGGATTACAAGCCTCTTGCGGACAGCATCCTCAACGATGAAGCAGGACTCTGCTTTGCAGCCTTGCAGCTTTTTTGGGTTGACGCTGCGTAGCTCATCCTGGACGTGAGATTTTGCAACACTCACAAACCAGGATTTAAGGTACTTTGTTCAGTGGACCTAACTTTGTCCCTGTATCTGACCCACACTCCATCGCGGTCTACCCGAATGTGTGTCTTTGTCCCTGCCTGGCTTAACCAGATTACCACAGTTGGCACTTTGTGCTTCTAGCCACTATTTTCACTTACATTTTTCAAATTACATATCTCTAGTTCTTCTGATTAGATCGTTGTGATTTTAATGTCAAATGCTTTATTACATTTTACTCTATTTCTCTAAATTGGTGTGGGATGTTTCTTGTTCTTGTGTTGTGTTTTCACTTTATTACTGTTTGAAGTGCAGCATAAATACTTTACAAGTTAAGCCTGACTGTTCTTGCGCCAAGCTACCAGAGGATGAGCACAAGTTGATTTGGGGCTTGCTTATGACTTCACCCTACAGACATTGTGGTTGCTGCTTGAGTAAGGTTTCACCCCCCCCTCCCTCAACCGGTAACCCAATTTCCTACATTGGTGTTCAGCTGTGAGGATTTAGACGTCTGTTTGTGAAGTGCCGTACAGTGATTTTGTGTAACACTAAAAACCCAGATAGGTAATTTGAAACCATTTTGAGTTTGTTTTAAATTCTCACTGACTCTTTTGCCTTTTCTGACTCTACTTTGTCACCTTACCGAATTGTCTGTGACCATACCTACAGTAATGGGATTTCAGCTGGCCAATCTGGAAAGTTACACTGTGGTTGAGGTCAAACAATCCTGTGAGGAAAAGGAACTACAAAGCAAGAGGCACCAAGAAGCGGTAGCTTCAGAAATCTTTGAAGGCAAGGACGAGTGTATACCGGTTGCTGACAGCAAAAGAAGAAGGTAATTAGGAGGAGATTTTGGATTAGCCTGAGCATGGCCTGGATTCCAGCCCTGAGATGCAGCTCTCAGAGGAGGGGCAGGACTCTGGTCCGGAGCTGGAATTTTGTGCCAGAGCAGGAAGCAGCGTATCTTCACAGGGCTTGCCCCCAGAGATGCTGGTGGACAGGAAGGCAGAGAGGGAGTTTCAGTTGTATATGGCCAATCTTAAGGTGGAGGATGCAGGAAAGTCACTTTTTTTGCCATGTTTACCCCCACTTTTTGCCTGCTGTCATTGTGCTTAGTCTGTTATCACTGGGCTCCTGCTAACCAGGACCCAGTGATGGTGCTCTCCCCCTCTAAATTAAGTTGCCTAGGACTTTGCACACCCCACAATTGGCAAACTGGTGCTCCCTTATAAGTCCCTAGTTTATGGTACTCGGTACCCATGGCATTGAGGCACCAGGTGTTCCCCATGGGCTGCAGCATGTATTATGCCACGCATGCAAAATGTGTCTGCTGGCCTACCATTGCAGCCTGCGTGAAAAGGTGCATGCACCCTTTCACCACTGGTCACTGCACCAGGTCACTGTAAGTCGCCCCTATGTAGGCCTTTCTAGCCCAGAGGGCAGGGTGCAGGTCCCTGTGTGTGTGAGGGCACCCCTACAAACTCGAGTTCCATTGCACTGGACTTTGTAAGTACGGGAAAGCCATTTTAGTCATGTACTGGACACAGCTACACAATGGTAACTGCAAACCTGGGCATGTTTGGTATGTAAACCTGTCAGAATCGTACCCCAATACTGTTGCCAGTATTGGTTGCATGATTCCATGCACTCTGGGCACTCCTTAGAGGACCACCAGTACTGCTCCTACCAGTCTTCTGGGGTTTTCCGGGCAGCCTGTGCTGCTGCCACCCCTCAGACAGGTTTCTGCCCTCCTGTTGCATGACCAGCTCAGGCAGGGGAAGGCAGAACAAAAGATTTCCTGGCACGAAACTGGACAAAGGAAAGGGAAGTGACCATTCCCCTGCCCATCATCACCCCAGGGGTGGTGCCCAGGGCTCCTCCATGTGGCTGTTTGATTCTGCCGTCTTGAAACCAAGATGTGCAGAGGCCCCTGGTAGCATCTGTGTGGTCAGGTCAGGTCAGACCGGGGACGTCACAGACCCCTCCTGATAGATGGTCACCTAACTAGGTGACCAAACCCCCTTTTAGGGCTAGTTAGGGACTGCCTTGAGAGTGGGTCCCCAGATTTGGCATGCAAGACTCCATCAAAACTTCTCTGCATTGTTTACTTCAATTTCTGGCCACTGGAACAACAACTGGACTCTTCAGGAACCGACAAAGCTGCAGATCCGGCGACGACTTCGCTTTGCAACATTGTTTCTCCGGATCCTTCCAGCAACTGCAACATTTCTCTGGCTGTGCATCCTCTGGGGTCGACGAGACTTCAGCCTGAAGCAGGAAGGAATCTCCCTTGGAGTGAAGGAGTCGACCCCTGCATCTGCAGGCACCTACAGCAACAATGTCCAGCTGTGTGGAGCTGCTCTATTCTGGAACTGTGGATCCTGCATCACAGGTGGTGGTCTGGAGTGGTCCCCTTGGCCCTCTCTGCCAGCTGTCCAACTTGGGAGATGGTGAGCTCTTGTTCCTTGCAGGATAGTACCCCTGTGCACAGCGACTCTTGCAGATACCAAGGCTTGTTGTCTCCTGTTGTAAGGGATCTTCAGGCTTCGAGTAGCCCCAGCCCCCAGCACTCCTTCCAGCTAAGCACAGCCTCCTCTCTGTTGCTCCAGCAACATGGGACTCCTCTTTAGGTGTGCTGACTGGACCTCACTGTGCCTGCTGCCAGTGAGTGCCTGTGGGGGTTGTGACTGCTTCTGTTGGCTCTTTCGACTGCTAAGGGTCACCTCAGACTACCCTCCAAGGGTCAGGTCCCCTGGGCCTTGCTTGTCCTCTTCAGCCTTGCAACTCTTCTTTTGCTCCGCTTGTATTTGCCAAGGCTTGTTAGTGGGTCTCCAACACCACTGACCATCTGCAAACCGACAACTGACATGGGACATCATCTGCACCACTCCAAGGACTCCTCATCAACGTCTACGCTGCACAGTTGGTCTTCGTCTTCTTCTCCTGTCATCCTGGCTCGGCATCCACAGAAGGATGGGTAGTGGCTCCTGTCACGACCGGACGCTCCATCACAAACTATACTCTGTCCCCTTCTCTTGCAGGTCCTCTTCTTCCAGAATCAACTTTTGGTTTCTTCTTCTTGTCCTGTTCTTGTATAATCCTTTTTCCAAGTCCTCCTGTTAGTCCATGGGGAAACCAGGTACTTGCCTCTGCTCTCCTGGTCGCTGGGGGTCACTCAGGTACTCACCTCTTGGGGTACCTCGTTCTTCCAGCTCCCCTCTAACAACTCCACATCCTTGGGTGGGGGGACTGATATCTTGCATTCTACGTTCTTAGTATATGGTTTGGCCCTCCCCTAGGGCCCTCACTATTTTCACTGACTATTGCCAATGCTTGTTGTTTTTATGCTAATTTCTGATTGCTATTGTGTATGTATATAGTGTGTACTTACCTCTAGTTGGGAGGAACTGCTCATATGTATTCTAGTGATGTGTTACTATAATAAAGTGCCTTTATTTTTGTAACTGTGTGGTTCTTTCATGTGTGATAAGTTACTGTGTGACTATAGTGGTATTGCATAAGCCTTGCATGGCTCCTAGACAAGTCTTGGCTACTTGCTCGCAGCTAACTCTAGAGAGCACTGACGTCTGAAACACTGCCAACACTTCACTAATAGGGGATAGTTGGACCTGGTGTAGGTGACAACAACATAGGTGTCCACCATACAACCGGCCAGCTTCCTACAGAGGAAAAGACATTGACCATGGAAGAGAGGAGGCTGGCTCATAATCTAAGTCTCAGTGGGCTGGACATCAGAGTTAGCAAAGAAAGTCCAGCAACCATGGTGGCAGCATACTCACAGTGCCTGAAGGGGACAAGAAAATTTGCATACCCAAGTATCCTGTCCCCAGTTATATGGTAGAGGATGACATACACAAGTGGTTTTTTTACATATGAGGTGGGCCTTAAGATGCACCGGGTCTCAGGAGAGTTTTAGGGTCATCCCAGAGAAGTGTCCCATTAAGTTCAGGGATAGCCAAAAGATGCAGAACCAGTCTTGGGTAGATTTTCTTAATTACACCAGCAATACAATGAATTGTTGGGTGCCCGGCAGCAAATTTGACTATTTTACTGAGTTATTTAATCTGATACTAAGAGAGCACATGTTCAGTATCTGTTTAATAGCGCTCCACCAAAACCTAATTAACAGTAAGACCACTGACCCCTGAGAGGTTGCTAAGGAGGCAAAAATCGGACTGAGCACCAGCGTGTCCAAAAAGGTAGTTTTGGGGTAAGAGGATCTCTAGAAGGGTGGTCAGGCATCCCACCAGAAGAAAGAGGTGGGGGTGAAAAACTTAAAATTAAGGAGTGCTCTAAAGGCCCCCAAAATAATTCTCAACTTAACAATAGTAACCAGTCCCAGTCTGAGCCAAAAATAAAGGTGTTCTACGGAAAAAGAGATGGGGAAGTTCATCTCCCAGTGTACCTGAGTGCTCCAAGTTCGGACACTCCATGGGAGACACCAAATGTTTCAAGAGGACACAGCCCCCCCCACCAGTGGGCAGACACCTTGGTTGGCGATTGTAGTGCTTGGGAATTGGGTGGCCCCAGTTAACTTGGGAAATAGAGAAGAGGTTACCTTGGTGTCCCTGGGGAATAGAGACATGGTGTAAAAAGCCCATATGCCTTTAAATACTGCTAAGTATAAGCAGTGGGTCACTACCAGTGGGCAAATGGGGAGGATCTGAGAGACAGGAGCCAGTATAACTACAGTGAGTTGTCATCTGGTGTCCTCAGAGCAGGTCATCCCTAATACATTCAGCCGGGTCATAGTTGCAGACAGCTGTGAGAGACACTACCCAGTGGCTGTGGAGCGCTGTGAGATTCTGTTGCCTATAGATTGTTTGTTTAGGAACAACCTAAAACACACTACCTAGAAGGAAGTGGAACTCCGGTCACACCTTGAGATGTTAGGCTTGCTTGAATGGGTCTGCATGACTACAGTGTCCATGGCTGACTGAGAGTTAGATCAAGGGAGCGTGGAGTCTAGAACAGTGGTCCAGGCAGCTTCCAAGAAGAGGAAGGCAAGGGGCGCTGTAAGCCAGCCCATTAAGTTCCCATGGTCCAGGTGGACGAGAGGCCTGAGGAAGCAGCCCTCATCCTCCTGGGGAGGACATTGCTGCCCTAGGAGACCTGCCTGAGTTTGCCAGGTGGCATGTTGAGGGTGGGCCTACCAGGGAGGAAACCTGCAAAGTGCAGAAAGAGTGCCCAACCCTAGTGAACGTGACGCAGCAAGCTGAGACCCAGACAGCAGGTTATTCCTAGAGATCACCTTATCCATTTTGAGTATGATCTCCTATATAGTGAGCCCAAGATTCCTGGAATTCGAGCAGCCTGTGTGCCTGTAGGCCCTCTATGGTTACAGGACCTTTCTACTGGGGTTGGCTCATGACATACTTCAGGCAGGCCTTCTGGGGAAGACGTGTCCCCCACTTCCATTGGCCCTGGATGAAGAAAGCCTGAGATACATTCTGTAGGTCTTGTCCCACCTGTCAGGCCAGCAGGGAAGCAGAGAAAAAGCTCAATGCTCCCCTGACTCACTTGCCTGTCCTGACATGCCCTTTGAGAGGCCTGGCATTGATATAGTTGTCCCAGGGACCCAAAGACAGTCTTAAGCAAGAGGTTCATACTGGTCTTGGTAGACCACGCCACATTACCTAGAGACCATCCCTCTGAGGTTGGTGACTGTACCAGCGGTGGCTGGGGTCCTGATGGGGATTTCGATACTCATGGGGTTGCTTAAGGAACTAGCGTCTGACAGAGCTCTGATAGGAGCCTCACAAGGTAGATTGGCGAAACTCCAAAGCGTGCAGAATGTGCCAGCACAGTTGCAAGTTAATATCCCGAGGTGGTCATCCATTGGGTCGCTCTTGCTAAATTACATTGGCTTCCTATGAGTAAGAGAGTTACCTTTAAAGCGTTGTGTTTCTGACTCAAAATTCTGAATGGGAAGAGACCTCAATATTTACATCTCCTGGTAAAGTCATATTGACCTAGTAGAAGCGTCAGATCTGCTGGGGCCTCGCTCACTGCCATTCCCAAGGTGAAAAAAAGCCTGTATGGGTGAATGTTCCTTCCGCCTTTTGGCCTCATAAATTGTGGAACTCTATGCCTTTCGATTTCAGACAGGAAGGGTCAGAATTAGTTTTTTATAAGAAACTTAAGACCTGTTTTTTTAGGCAGCACTAGGGTTGGTCAAGTTTACTATTTAAGGGTCAGTACTAGAGGTTGTATTCATAGCGCGGGGATGCTGTGGATAGAGTAACCAGGTGCTTTATCAATCATTTATTATTAATAATATTAGAGGCACTGATTTCATGTCAGTGTACATGAAGACCATGCAGTATGAGTGTGGAGTAACCTACAAGTTCTCCACACCCATTCACCCTCAAACAAACAGGCTTGTTGAAAAGCCCAACAAGACCTTTAGGCGTGATTATGAACCTGCCTGAACTCATGAGGCAGAAGTGGAATGTCGTCTTTTTATGCCTGCTGTTCACATACATGGAGGTTTCACAGAAGGGGTTTGGGTTTAGCCCATTTGAACTCCCATATGGACGCCCTGTTTGGGGGGAGGGTGAGGATTTGTCAGCCTTGTGAGAGAGGGGTGGGACCAAGCTCGTAGGAGCCAAATTGTGGTGCTGCCCAAGGCTGCCGTACCAGACACCACTTGGTTCTGCGTGTACTATTGGGAGTCAATTCCGTCACCAAGACTGCTGCCCATCCTCTGAGCTAATGAGCTCATTGACAGGCTGGGCACTGCCAAGTTCCTTAGTACCTTTGTTCTTACATCATGGTACTGGCAGATTCCGCTGACTGAGGGGGCAAAAGAGAAGTCTGCATTCTGCCACTTCTAGGTGATGTTCTTTGGCTTAAAGAATGCCCCTGCCACCTTTCAGAGGTTGGTAAACAGGGTCCTGGCTGGGAAGGAGGCATTCTGTGCCACCTACCTGGAAGTAAGACCTGTACAACTTTCACAAGGTGCTTCAGGCCCGGCAACAGGTGGTGATGACTGTCAATGGCACTAAGTGACAGGGCACCGTGGTGTATCTGAGCCACATAGTGGGTGGCGGCACGGTGCAGCCCCTCCAGGCCAAGATTGACAGTAGCAATGCCTGGTAACCCCCTCAAAACTCAGACAGAGGTGAGGGACTTCCGGGGTCTCACTGAATATTACAGGAGGTTTGTGAAGGGTTATGACACCATTGTTGCCCCCTTAACTGAGCTGTCTTTGAAGAAGCAATCCAAGAAGGTGATTTGGACCAAGGTCTGTCAAAAAGCCTTTGGCTCCCTCAAAGAAGCCATGTGTACAGTCCCTGTACTCCAGGCCTCTGACTTCTTCAAGGAGGTCATTGTGCAGACAGACGCTTCATTGCTTGGTGTAGGACCTGTCTTAGAACAGTTAAATGAGGAGGGCCTAGAACAACTTGTAGCCTTCAGTTGCAGGAGGTTACTTCTCAGGGAACAGTGGTCTACTGCTATTAAGAGGTTAGCCTTTGCTGTGGACCTGTTTGGGCCTCGCTTCCGGGTTGAGACTGACCACACGCCCATCATATGAGTCTTGCAAATGAGGGGTGAGAATCCCAAGCTGTTGAGGTGGCCCATCTTCCTACAGGTACTATATTTTACAGTGAAACACTGCCCTGAGTCAGACCATGCTATTGCTGATGGCCTCTTCAGGTTCTTCTGCCTTAGTGATTAGAACTTTCAGGACGTTGGCCAGCTCCTACTACTTTCAACCAGGGTGGGGGGAGGACACATGTTAGACTTGTTATTGTTTGTGTGGTCTTCTCCCAAACTTTTGCCTTACTACTCTATTTTTGCAGATCTTGTTTTTGTTGGCCTTAGGACTCTTGGCACTTTTCCACTGCTAAACAGTGCTAAGGTAAGTGTGTGCTCTCTCCTTAAAACATGGTAACATTGGCTTACAATCAATTGGCACATTTAGTTTACTTCTAAGTTCCTAGCCAGGTGGTACTACATTGGCCCAGGGCCTGTATATTAAATGCTAGAAGTGGGCCCGCAGCACTGGTTGTGCCACCCACTAAAGTAGCCCTTTAAACATGTCTCAGGCCTGCCATTGCAGCCTGTCCACAGTTTTAAACTTCCATTTCGACCTGGCAAACCATACTTTTGCCTGACTTAAATCTTCCATTTTAATATGTATAGGTTACTACAAGGGTTAGGCCCTACACATCCCAGAGGGCAAGATGCAGTGTATTAAAAAAGTTGGACATGTACTTTTATGTGCCCGGAACTGAAAATCTCTTAAATTCGTCTTTATTGTTGCTACACCTACCTCTCCCATAGGATAACATTGGGTTAACTCATTACAGTTAACAAGTGCTCACTTTCAACTGGGAGCAGGTAGAAATGTCGAGTTTGGTGTCTAAAGACTTGTCATTTAAAGCCCTCTTCAATGGTAAAGTCGGATTTTAAGTCATAATTCTGAAAATTCCACTTTTAGAAGGTTGGCATTTTCTTGTCCTGACTATTTGGTGCCTGCTGCTTGTGTCCTGGGCCTCGTGACTGGGTATACCAGGCGGTTGACCTTCTCCCAGACAGTGAGACAAAGGGCAATAGCTGTTGGCAAGATGGGCCATTTCTGATCTGATGAGGGGAAGAGCTGGTACCTGCGACACTTGCACACCACAAAGGCTCTGCCTGGGTACACTCAGAAAGGGTTTGACACTAGTCTTTTGTGACCCCTGATAAGCTCGGGCCAGAGCAGGGAGGCAGGAAATTTCAGACCGCCAGAACCTTCTCCTACTTCAAAGCGGGCACCAGGTATACATTTTGGACCCTCAGACTTAACAGGAGGACTGCTATGGTGGTCTGCCAGAAGCACTACTATTCTGTTGCCCTGATGCCTGAGTAAGAAGTACTGAACTTGCATCTTGATCCCAGGACCACTAGAGTGACTCCAAGGGCTAGTTGGCTAGCCTTCTAATCAAAGCCTTAGGCACAGAAGAGGCTTCAACCATCTTGAATCCAGCACCTGGACTCTACATGCTATGAGCCCTGCCCTCCAAGTGGTGCCACCCCAGTTCTGGATCCTTGGGAATGGGCTGAAGGTGATCTGCCAGCCCAGCTGTGATCCTGTAAGCAGAATGGCAGCAGCACAATGCATCCCCGTTGCCAGACCTCGCATCACAGCCTGCAGCATCCTTTTCGCTGCTGCTGTGCAACTCACCCTCGATGCACGTCTTTTCATTGCAACACCCTTGTTGATGGCACCCTCGATGATGACGTAGTACTCCATATCGCAGCCCTGCATATCGCAGCCCTGCAGCTTCTTTGGAAATGGTGGTGCATGCACATCTTTGACACAGGACTTCGCATTGCAAGCCCCTCATTGACACAGCATCCTTGATGACAATGCAGGACTCCATGTTGCAGCTTGCAGCTTCCTCAGAAACCCTGCTGGGCAACACATCCTCAGCGCAGGTTCTCAGAATGCTCCACAAACCAGCATTTATTGTACTTTGTTTAGCGGCCCTAACTAAGTCCCTATATCTGGCCTGTTCTCCATCGTGGTCAGCCTGAAGTTGTGACTTTGTCCAGGTCCGGCATGACCCGAGAACCACAGTTTCTAGGCACTATTTTCACTTAAATCTTTAAAATTGCATATCTCCAGTTCTACTGATTTGATTTTTGTTGTTTTAGTGACATACTTTATTACATTTTACTCTATTATCCTAAATTGTAGGATTTGTTTTTGTGTTGTTTTCACTTTATTACTGCTGGAAGTGCTGCATAAATACTTTACACATTGCCTCTAAGTTAAGCCTGATTGTTCTTGTGCCAAGCTACCAGAGGGTTGAGCACAAGTTAATTTGAGGGTTGCTTGTGACTTCATCCTAACAGACATTGTGGTTGCTGCTTGGGTATGGTCTCACTCCCCTCAACCAGTAACCCAGTGTCCAACATCTAGTGTTTAGTGTAACATGTTCTATATGGACCCTGATGTAGCATAGGCCGAGAGATGCATTGGTGATTGTGTTTACTTTGGTTTTTGCTGTGTTATAAGAGATGCAATGTTAGTGCGGTATGGTAACTGATCACTTATGTAAAATTTACTAATGGCTGCAAAGGCTGATTTGTTCATCTGTTCGCCACACAATAAATATTCATCCTGCACGATAGTGATGGCCTGCATGCAATTGTAATTAATAGTAACATCACCACGCTTAAATCCCACAGAATGTTGCTTTGTGGAACTGGCAATTCAAGTCAAAGTAAACACATGACATTATGCATTATCATATAATCAGTCATTGCTCCAATGCCGCTGTCCTTTTAACTTCACAGTTGTAGGATTGGATTTCGCGAGAAATGTGTAATGTATGTTGCAGTAAATCCAAAATCACATTTGCGGCCTGGAAAGCCAAAAGAGGTAAACCGTGCACATTTCAGCTATTATTTTATATGTCCTCTAAACAAGTTTCATATTCTGGGTTTAGTGGGAGAACTTTAATTTAGATTGACTAGTTTACGAAAGATGCCTTTAACGTCGAAAAACCTTTACACTAGTTTTCTGTAACTCGCTTGCAAACCTGGATACTTTAATCAATACATAGTGTTAATGTCATTCTGTAATTGATAGTGCCCTAGTCAGGGGGTAATTTTAATGCATAGTTAATAAAGCCATTACTTAAGCAATGATCAGTTAGAAAGATAAACGTTAGATAAGTAGTAAAATAATATAGTTGATGGTTGTGTCAACAAACACGTTCCTCTGATTGCTTCTTATAACTTAAACATTAAATATGCCTCCTACTTCTTTTAATCAAAAACAATGATTGGCTGCCTTATGAGTTCTCTCGTTTTTTCTCCATCTTTCTTTCTGCTTTAGAGGTGAATTTTACAAAGTTTCTATGCCACTAAATGTTGTTTCCTTTTAGTAATTCAATGAACAGGTCCGAACTCTCATTTGGTTAAGTGAAGCACAACAGCACAGATAGCTTTAAAGCCAGGCAGGGCTGATTCACAGGATGTGTAATGCATACCCTACATTTTCTGTTGTTGGGTAATTTACCCCAAGGTAAAGCAAAGTCAGCTGCAGGGCATTCACCAACTCTGTACTTCATTACTTTATGCTTCGCCAATTTATATAAGTTTTAACTTGATAAGGTTGAGCTAGAGTTGTCCAGTAGCAGTTTAATCTCACCCAGGCCGGACCACTTCGAGAATATCGTAGCCTTGTATGTGAGACGCGGCTGGTATTTAAAACCCTTGTGAATTATTTAAACTTACTGATAATGTCCAGAGGTCGTGAATTTGCGAGATATGTAAAGCTCTGTCAAGACACTCTCTTCAGAGATCTTTAACTCTCACCTTCATTTTCTTCTATTTATGAAGGCCAACTGTTTTCTCCGTTGCCTTTCTAAATTTGAAGCACGTTTTCAAAAAGACAGCTTGTCCTAATAATGTTTGCTTTACAAGTTCAAAATCTAATCTTATTTGGTATTGAGAAGCGTTTTTGTAGCTCAAAGATTTGCCTATAGGTCTTGCATATAAGTGCACCCAGCAAATCTACTTCCCTTTCAAGAAAGCCCTCACAATTCCTTAATAGAAAAGTAAAACTTCCGAAACCTGCTACCTTACTTTTAAAAATAGTTACCAAAATAGCATTTGAACAGTTAGTCTCTAGTTTAGCGGTGTGCGGAATGGTTAC
This sequence comes from Pleurodeles waltl, assembly GCF_031143425.1. Lineage (NCBI taxonomy): Eukaryota > Metazoa > Chordata > Amphibia > Caudata > Salamandridae > Pleurodeles > Pleurodeles waltl. The sequence goes on from NC_090446.1 coordinate 149,707,941, forward strand.
AGTAGTACCCAGCATGGCATTCAGTGTACACGTTTGCAGAGTTGCAGTAATACCACAGTTGTTTAAATATGCAGCTCCAAGTAAATCTGCATTAAATCACACCTGTCGCATTTTTTGGCACTGTAAAGAATAACCCAAGAAACTACAACTCGAAGAATATACAATTACACAGTTTAATCTATTTCATTGGCAGAATCTCCTCATAGTGGACAGGGGACTGAAAGGCACATCGACTGATGCCTTGAACTTTTCGAGCACTTCTTCATCAACAATTCTGCAGGTTTACATAGATATTGTTCTACTAGTGGACACCGAATACTGCCACCTGACGTCAAATATACATCCCACCTCTACCACTGGACATGTTATCTAAATACATATCCTCTGGTTTCTCACATTCATTCTCTTTCATATCTGGCACCTCTGTGCCTTGACCTCCACTTTCAGTCAGAAGAACATTCTCTCCTTTACCTATTGTATACTTCCTTCATCATCACATCGGTTTCTCTTGCTCCTTTCCAGTCCGCTCACAACAACCATTCCATTCTTATCCATACATGATGTTCTGCTCAGATGCCATTTTGTTTCTGTCACATAATCTATCGTTTTTGCACCAGGTTCCATTCACCTGCAAACGTGCACTAAAGTTGACCTTCCTATTACTCGCCGTAACACATTTTCACTCATGCCTACTGCCTTACCTCCGTTATGATCATAGTCTTCAGAATATACAATGTGATTCCTGATGGATACTTCCAACCACACATTCCTCCCCTTAGAATTTCAACCAGTCTTCTTGGTCTTTTTGCTTTGTTCACCCTCCTCATCAATCATGTCAGTTGGCACACGCAAAAGCCCGTCCGTGAAACTTGAAAATCCATCAGCCCTGACATTAGGACTCAGTGGCGACTGCTTAAGATCTGCAGTAGCGCTTTACTGATCGCTCTTTGTCCTTCAGCTGTCCACTGATTCCCCGCACAGAGTTGATGGTAGTAAGGGATGCACTGCTGATGGGTTGGGGGCATCACTTTGGGAGGTGGAGCTCAGAGGACTCTGGTCTCCAGTTGAGGACTACTGGAGTTGTGGGCCATTTGTCTGACACTGAAGGCTTTCCTGCCATCACACAAGGGGAGGTGATAGATATTACCTTCTCCTCCAGACACCCCTTCCCAAACTCAATCTATGCTGGGACACATTTGTACGCTGGTATGGTGCCCGGAATACTGACCCCCTACAGGGGAAGTCGAAAAAAAGTTATTTTGTTTGTTTTGTCTTTAGCCCAGCAAAGTCTCCTTGTGGGCACTGTTAACGGACATTTGTCTTAATTTTTGTCCCTTCTTTTGCCAGACAGGCAACCCTTCTTAAAATCAACTGTTGTAATGCCGCACTGCCCTCCTGGATTCCCGTTTTACAGAATACCTTTGTTTTAATATCTAAAAGTTCTGAATTTAGGGATAAGCACAGTGTTACCCAACCATTGTTCACCCTCTGGGTCTAAGGGTATGGAAATGGAATAGAGACGAATCTGATGTCAGCGTGTGGGGTGCAATATGGAGCCAGTGCAGAGCTGAATGGCCCCACCTACACTATGCAGGCACACTGCTACAAACAATCTGCTGATCAATCTGGCGGATTTTCTAGGGTGAGAAATCTTCAGTTAGATAGGATACCTTTTAGAAAGACCGTTACTGAAGGTCAGTAACTTATTCATTTCTCCAGTCTCTTCTGTTGTACATGCCAGTTAGAGACCTCATAGCATTTGATTGAATGGAGGTGAGTCAGAATTTTGACACTCCAGAAGCGCGGGGGTAAAAAGGTATGTACCTACCAATTCAATTTACCTTTTGCTGTGTTAACGAGGCAAGGACTGCTGATCAGGATCACAGATGTCGTACACCCAGCAAGATATATATATGTAGAAGTGGCAAATATATTTGGTTGTGGTCTGCTTCTGTATGGGCCATGGCTTGATTTCTGTGATCAGTGATCAAAATAGCCCACTTGCACTGTGCTCAGTTTATTGCATTTCCCAAATCTGTTGTCAACTTTTAAACCAGGTATCTTCACACTTGGAAGACCCAGGAAAAAACTACAGTGGGATATTTTCCTGCTGGAGAGTGACTAAACAAAAATGCCATGTTTTGGAGAAAATTGCTGGATATGTGATGGACCTCATGTTTTGCATGACATCCATGACAGTCAATCTGGGCGAGGGAAATCTTCCATGAGATATTCTTCAGATGTGTAAAAGTTGGTTATGGTGTTTCCCTACCGCCCAGGGGTTGATATTTCCAATCAAAGGACTGGTATTTGTAGTTGCATGATCTAATTTACTAATGATTTGCACCTTCATTTTTTCTATATCTCCCAACAAACCATACTCTTCAATACATCTTGCATACATTAAGCTTAGCAAATTGGTTCATCCCCATGTTCATTACAAAGGTATCTGCTGGTCTGTTCTTTATGTCTAAATTATCCCTAAGTTGGATCCTAATTATCCCATGCTGCTAGTTCAGAAACCATCCCGATCCACCATTTAATCCAAAGAGAATGGTGAATGAGCTGAAATAAGTCTAGTCTGTACTTTACTATTCTTCACACCAGCCCTTAACTTCCCACTCATTAGAAAAATAATGTATTATCAAAAACAGTTTGTGTTAAATACAGTAACTCCTTATACCTGCTATTCTTTGAAAGTGTCTCCAAATTTCTGGTAACTGCAGATTTTCCATATTTCATTTAATTGCTTGCCTGACTCTAGGAACCTATCAAATTAATGCTTTGTTCTATTATATAATAAGAAGGATAAAGTCTATGCCAACACAAGTATCTTGAGAGACTCAGCAAGTCTCTGTCATTAGAGCAGATATTGTAGAAGTTATAAGACATAGGGGGTTATTCCAACTTTGGAGGAGGTGTTAATCCGTCCTAAAAGTGACGGATATACCACCAGCCGTATTACGAGTTCCATAGGATATAATGGACTTGTAATACGGCTGGTGGTATATCCGTCACTTTACAGTCACTTTTAGGACGGATTAACACCTCCTCCAAAGTTGGAATAACCCCCATAGTCTGCAAGGGTCAAATTTTGATTTTATTTCTGTTCTTGCTAGTGACCAACCTTTTTGATTTTGAATTGTGCACTTGCTATCTTAGAAATCCTTGTGGGGTGGGCCTCAAGCTAAAACTATCTCAGCCTGTTACTACTACTCCTAGATAGGTCGCTCTTAGTCAACCACACGTTCCTACTCTGGTAGATACTAAGGCCCCTGTGAGTAGGGATGGTGTGTCGGATGGGAAACTGCAGTGTGCTCACTCGGCCTTAAAAATAGATTCATTAGATCTATAAGGCATCCAGCTTGATCTTAAGCGAGGCTTTAGGCTTGTAATAATCAATGTATATGCTAGATCAGTGTCACATGGTGCAGAGTCTCAGACCTTGGCCCAGTTGGTTGAATTCACAGATACATTACATTATTCTATTAGTCTAGTGGTTGCTGGCGATGTTAATTGCTCTTTTGAACCCACACCTTATAGCAGCAATTTGACTGCAGATGAGGATGAATACTGGGGCATCCCACGATTGATGGGAAAGCGACTTCCTATTTATTCGCGTGCTGCCCTTCAGTAACAGCGCTGTGTCTTGAACAAGAGCTTAGGGCCTGCAATGGCCGTGTGCTCTCTGATCAATCCTACGCTTCTACCTTTAAGCGTGGCCAGTTAACCAGCGTCATCTGTTATTTTCTAGTAGATGTTAGACTGTGACCTATGCTGGATGATATGAAGGTTGAATTTCACCATGACAGTGATCATAAGTCTTTACTCCTTACCTTGCGTAGTGAGGTATTTATGAGAACACAGAATAATTATTCCACCTCGGTGCCTAAGCCACTACTGGCCAATGATTATAAATGTGTTACCTGGCTGAAAGTGATGTGAAACCCCTACAAGGAGATCTATAAATTGTTTATTGATGCTTTATCTAACCATGAGGACTTTGAGGTCAAAGACATTCCAATCCTTGGTATTCATGAGAGACTGGTTCTCAAACTACAGGGCATTTTTTATAGTACGACCACTACCAAGAAGGCTGTCTCTACATACACAAAAAATAATAATACGTGGTTTAACAATGATTATTCAAAGAATAAATCAGCATTAAAGATAGCGTCTCGTTCACAGGGGATGATTAGGTCGTCCGGAGCTGTTTACAACAAAGCCATAGCGCAGGCAAAGGAAAACTGGGGTGATACCGTTTGGCAGAACTTGCTTTAAGCAACCAGCTTAAATGATGATAGGATTTTTTGGAAGTTACTCTCCCAAAGGCATAACGAGTTCGAGAGTTTCAGCCATCATCATATCCAACCTGAGAGCTGGGTTGATCACTTTTCCAATCTTTGCACCCTATATAGTGATACAATTAGTAGCAACTCTTTTTCTCTGAGGCAGATCGAACAGAACCCCTTTTTAGGAGGGGAGGGCAGGATCTAGTTGTCCTGATGACCGCAATGTTTTTTCCTTGGGAGAAACTAGCGCCGCAATTGCTCCTGACAAAATACCTGGGGATCTATACAAATCTGAGCCAGAAATCTGGTGCAGTTACATCAACATGTTAACCAATGCTGTAGTAGCCGGGAGCCCCATCCCTGCTACCTGGAAGGGCACTGAAGTAATACCTATGTACAAAAAAGGGCGAAGTGAGCTCCCTTGCTAATTATCGACCTATCAGCCTTATCGATAACTTACAAAAAAAATTTGCAAGCAGGTTTTGGATAGGCTTTTAGAGTGGGTTGATGATAATCATGTGCTGTCCCCCCTTCAGGCGAGTTTTTAGACCCAGAACTAGTACAGTACATCAAGTCTTCCGGCTTGCTCTTTTATATGGGAAATATGTATTTCTTGCCTAACAAAGTTTGTATGTTGCTTTCATGGGCCTTCGGTCCGCCTTTGATTTTGTTCCCAGCCAGAAATTATGGGAGGTTTTAGACAAAGAGGGTATATCCAGGTACTTAATTCACCTTTTAATGAAGGTACATATGCCCAGGTGAGATGGGGCAAATGGGGTGAATTAACTGACCACATCCCCATACAGCCCGGGGTTCACCAATCAATCAATCAATCAATCATTCGCATTTATAAAGCGCGCTACTCACCCATAAAGGGTCTCAAGGCGCTGGTGGGGGGGGGGGGGAAGGTCAGTGCTTGAAGAGCCAGGTCTTGAGCTGCCTTCTGAAGGAGAGGTGTTCAGGTATGGCGCGAAGGTGGCTGGGCAGAGAGTTCCAGGTCTTCGCTGCCAGGAAAGAGAAGGATCTTCCTCCGGCGGTGGCTTTGCGGATGCGGGGTACGGCTGCCAGGGCCTGTCCGGCGGATCGTAGAGTGCGCGGAGGAGTGTAGAAGGAGACGCGGTTGTTGATGAGTTTGGGTCCGAGGTTGTGAAGGGCTTTGTGTGCGTGGGTGAGGAGTCGGACAAGGTTGCGTCCTGGCACCTTCACTATTTACCTTATATATAACTGGCGTGGTGCAAGTCCTGTCTTCTTGTCAGAATGATGCCCCCACTTTAAATGCTCAAACAACTCCCATACTACTTTCTGCAGATGACTCTCGCCTTATTTCTAAAACTCTGAAAGGGGTACAGATTCTTGTGGATAGGTTTAGAGCTTTTTGAGTAGACCGTGGGCTGGAACTGAATGTTAGCAAAGCAAAATTGATGGTGCTTAGTCCTGGGCCATCCAAGAGATGCACAATTTCGAAAGATGGTGTTCCCTTGGACAAGGTTGGTTCCATAGATTAACTTGGTATTAGGATCTCAAAATTTTTTAAATGGGAAGATCAGCTAAAGTAGGAGCTCTGTTATCTTACAACATAGGTCAGGTGCCATTCTGCGTTTGTGTAAGAGTACTGGCGTAAGAGCTGTATCCCCAGCCCTAAAGATTTATACACCAACAGCGCAGAATGCTGCTACCTATGGTGCAGAGGTGTGGGGCTATTGGGAAGCCCATAGTTTGTGTGTGAGGGAAAACAGCTTTGTTAAAGGACTACTTGCTTGTCCATGTAGTACTCCTCTGGTTCCTATTTATCTTGATCTTGGTCTTAATCAGATTTTAGATTTGTTAGTCTTCAAACCCTTGTCGTACTGTATAAGGATATGGACCACCCTGGATTGTAGTACTTATAGAAATTCACGTTTTGCTTTTTTAAAAAGACCTTATGTAGCCTCTATCCCATGGTTTAAGCATGTGTCAAACTGGTTCCGTATTCTGGGTTTTTGGAGTTTCTGGGAGAAAAACTCCAGGGGTTAAGGAAAGCTCAGATAAGATCTCTGAAATCGGCTTACTTGGCCTATGTGAACAACTGTCTTTTTATTATAACTCATGGGCGATTGACCAATCAATTTCTTGATCTTAAGTGGTACACCCGGTACGAGGCTTTTATAGATATAATTCCTGATCTCCTTGCTAAGAGCTTATATATTTGTTTTCGCTATGGGTGTTTGCCACTAATCTCTTTGATAAGTAGCTGGAGGACAACAGCTGTATTGAATATTTGCCCGGCCTGTGGTGCAGCCTCTGAGACTGTCGAACATTTCTTGTTTTTCTGTCCAACTTACATTTTTCCTGGGGGTAAATGGATAATAACCTTTTTCCGGAAGTTGGGCACCAGACAATATGTTACTGCTCTTAGGATCCTAAAAAGTGATACTTCTACTGTTATGGTGCTGGCTGTTGGCAAGTTCCTTGTGGCTGCATGATATATACACATCATTTTTCTAAAATGACTGTAAATTAATTATGCTAATAACTTCTATTCATTGTATTTATTAGCGCAAATTATGCGGTGCCTTTCTGTTTTTGTTGCTTTGATGGTTTAATGACCGAATAAAGCTTTGTATGATGATGACTCAGCAAGAGATACTAGGTGGCAAGGAACATTAATGCAACATGTTCCACTATGAGTCAGAAGGACAAAGTCCAAGGTGTCCATCCTGAGGAGGTTTGGAAGTTGGGATGTGTTCAGGGTTTCTACATAAGAGAGGGAATCTCAGGCAACACTATCAGGACCTTTTAAGAGTTTTTTTAGGAATTTGGGTTACTTGAATACCCAGTCTTTCAGGTACCTAAAGCTTCAGCATGCCCTGACCAGAAACCTGGAGGGGATAGGTGAAATCTGACAGTTCACTCCGCTGGAAGTGAGAGTCGCCATGACCCTCTTCCTGAAAATATTTTGCACATATATAAAAGCTTGGTTATTCACACACCAGATTGCTTTCAGACAGCCAGGCACAGTTGGTAGGCAGATGTAGTCCCACTAGATGACACAAACTGGCAGGCCTTTGTTATGTGCCAGAAAGAAGTAGCAGTCTCAGCACACTACAGGCATATCTAACTTAAATAGTTATCTTGTACATATTACACAAGAGATATGTTGTGGCAAATAAGAAGAGAGTACTCCCCTGCCTCCTTGAGCTGTCAGGAGAGGCCTCAGGGCTTAATACATTCAATGTGAAACTGTCCAATGCTAAGGCCACAGTTGGATAGTGCACCCAGGATGCACTGAAATAACTGGAATTACTTTTGAAGTGACACCTTAGATAGGCCTGTTAAAAATCTTAGATGATGTAAATACTAGTAGATACATGAAGAAGCTGTTTGTATAGCTTGAATTTCTGACAGTTTAGAGAGACACAACCCAAATGTGTAGGTCAGCAGTGACACACCCACAATCCAAATGGAGCCTTGAAGTGCATTGCTGTTGGATATTACAAAAAAAAATGCTTGACTTATGCTGTTGCCCAAAAAAAACACAAGCATATCTGGGGGAGGTCGGTTGAGTAATACGCACTGGTGAGTAAGATCCATAATAGGATGGAAGAGGCGAGAACGGTTTATCATGTCCTCATCAAAGGAAATGTTATTAATGATGCTGCCAAACTGTCTTAAGACCACCAGAGATAGTCCCTCAATACGAACATGGTGGGTTGGCCCGCCATGCCGGCATTGGCGGCTGAATCCACCAGCCGGCATGGCGGGCCAACCCACCATATTCGCTCACTCACCGCCAAGCTTCCGCTGTCAGGCAGCCTGGCGGTGCGTGGAAACACAATCCGACAGGGTAGCTGTGCTACCCTGCGGATAATGTTTCCATTTCTGCCAGCCTTTTCCTGGTGGGATATCCGCCAGGGAAAGGCTGGGGGAGGGGGTGCCCCGGGGCACTTTGCATGGGCAGTGTAGGGGCCCCGGTGCAGAGCCCTGTCACGCAGGTCACTGCCCGATTTTGTGGAGTCGATGTCCTTGCCGGGCCTTTCTTGTTTCCGCCCGCAGGCCCACAGAAATGTACATTATGTGGCCAGCGGGGTTCCGGGGTCGCTGGCGGTCCGTGTTATGACCGCCAGCATGAACACAACGCAGTTGTTACCGCCATGTTCATAATGACCACCATAGACTCCATTTTGGACACTTTGAGTTAACCTATCTTTTTTTGGTCCACATTCGGTGGGTCATTATCATTCTGAGAACTTGTGAACGTGTCAAATCATTTAAACCATGGCTTTGCTAACACATGTGTTAGAAACTGAGTTTCTTGTTGTCACAGTATGACCCTGTACAAGCAGGAACCACAGTCCTTGTCAGGGGAAGTCATATACCCCTGAATAGAAAACCAGTGCTCACCCTCTGGTAGCTTGGCACAGACCAGTCAGGCTTATCTAAAGATGCAATGTGTAAAGTGTTTGTGCAGCACACACAATAACACAATGAAAACAATACAAAAATACTCAACACCAGCTTAAAAAAAGTTTATTATATTCTGTACAAAACTAGACTAAAATTACAAAAATCCAATAAGTACAATTCGAGATATGAATTTTAGAAGAATAAGTGTAAAAATAACACTTAGAGGCAGTTAGCACTTTAAAGGTTACTTTAGGCCATGCTGGGCAAAGTCAAAGTTCGGGCAGACCTCGATGGAGCCCAGTCCAGCTACAGGACCCACGCAGGCCCCGGTGAACAAAGTACCTTTCCTGGTTTGCACCAGCGAGATGCGTGGTAAGATGCATGGATCGGACCCTCGCAGGGGTGGCGATGCGTCAATCTGTCCCATGGAGTGAAGGCAATACTTCATTTTCAAAGGCAAGCACTGGAGCCAAGATGCATAGGTTCTGAAGTGTGATGCACCTTGTTTCTCCGCGCAGTCTAGGAATGCAATGATTTCCGGAGGCTGCTGTGACTGTGATGTACGGTTCCGATGAATTGAGCTCTCAGGGCGATGCAGTGGTTCTGAGGGCAATGCACTGATTCTGCTACACACAGACAGGAGATAAGTCGATTTCCGTGATGCAGGTATCTTGGTCCCCTACCAGTGAACCAGGCACAGGAGCTTGGGTAGAGACTTTGATATCCCTGAGTCTCAAGCAACAGTAAACAAGCCAACAAGCCCTTGAAGCACACCTCAGGTAGAAGGCAGAGTCCAGCTCCCATTCAGCAGAGTCAGAGTCCAGCAGGCAGCAGTGCAACACAAGAGCCTTCCAGGTACAGCAGCCCAGCACATGCGCCCTTTAAGCAGCACTGCAGTTTTTCTGATAGAGTGCAGTCATAGGTCCAGAAGTATCTGATTTGGTGGGGTCAGATACCCAGTACTTATACCCAAAAGTGCTTTTAAAGTGAGAGTGACTTCAGAGAAGGGTCTTTCGAGTGCACAAGGATCCTTTCTTCCTCAGCTCTGGCTCCAGACTATCAGTAGGATATGCAGTATGCTGGGCCCCGTGAAACTCTACAGACAAGCTACCTACTCAAGGCTCGCATAGTGTAGAATGTAAATGTAGTTCTTAGTGTGGTAGGCTGCTAGTACAATTCTAATGATGTTAGAACTGTTCATTATATTCTCACTGCTAGTGCTGTCAATTATACTCTGTGTAGTTATTACTCATGTTCTAACCAACAGGATGAGATTGTTGAAAAACAGCACTTGGATGCATCAAGATAGACAATGTAAAACTCTATACCACAATCATTATTAAGCAGGATAGTACTTAATATATTGAGCAGCATGTCCTTTTACTATTGACTTCAGAAACCTGTCTATTTTTATCAATTTATGTGCTACCTGGAAGGTAGCTCAGCTGGACCTTTGGGGGTTCCCTTCCAGTATTTGTGATACATTTTAAATGTATTTAGTGTCTTTTTTTAGTGCAGTGTTTGAGTGTGCTATTCTAAGGAATGAAATTGGGTTTGAATTACCACTGTGTACCTGAGCCCCTTTAACCTATTCGCTGCGTTGGACGGCATGGTGCCAGTGTGAATCGGACGGCTCCCAGCCGTCCCACTGACATACAACACACTGGAAATCCCTCTGGTGCAGGCACCAGAAATATTTCCTCCAAGAAGAAACAGCCTTGGGAGGTGGGAGAAAGCTTTCCCACCTCCTGATACTGTTTCTTTGTTTAAGGGAAACGACACACGCTGATGTCATGTCCCTGAAAATGAAAGTGAAAAGAGCTGAGCGGCTCATTTCTCTTTCTCTGCACTGGTGCTCGTGGGACTATCTCAGCCTCCGAACACTGATACAGATGGAAGAGTTATCGCTAGAATGTGGACAATCTCCCCTTTCCAATGGTACCCCTGCATAGTAGATACTTGCTTGGGGATCGCCCAAGGACAGCAAACTCTTAAGCAGGGACCACACACTAGTCCCCAGGGAAGGGGAGCAGCACCTTGCTATAATTAAAGCCCCTGTGGTGGGCAGATAGGGAAAATAGCCTCCAATATCCCCCCCTCCCCCCCGGGGGTGCCAAAAGCCCACTAGGAGACAGGAACGTTTTAATTTAGTTTGTGAGGGGGGTGGGCCATGATGGCCCTATCAATGCCCCACCCCCAAAAAAATATGAGAAAAGCACACTGGGAGATTGGGGATTATTTTTATTAGTTTAAGGGTTGGGGGCTGCCCAGTATGGGCATGGCAATTCCCCCACCTTCGAAATAAAACTGTGCAATAGCCCCTGATCTGCCCCCCAGTGGAGAGGGGGTGACAGAAAGCCTACTAGGCATTAGGAACTACTAGGGGTGCTGCCCAGAATGGGCATGACAATGCCCCACCCCCAAATGGGCAGAGTCTTTCTGCCCCACCCCCTGCTGACTAAAGCATCTTATCTCAGTGGTATAAAAAAGGAGATTTTGGGTGTTGATTTTACATGTGAGCCAGCAGAGCTTGGCTAACTCCCAATGTCATCCCATTTGCAATGGTTAGCGGCCGCATTTTTTGGGCTTGGGTGGGCTGTTACCTGGAAAAACCTACCACGCCTACTCACTTCTGCAAAGTAGACATCTGGGGAAGTTCAGGATTGTGTGCCTCAAATGCAACCCACACTTTTTCGTACCCACAATGCCCTGCAAATATCCAACTTTGCCTGAAGTCACCCATTTTCCCTGCTCTTCTGTGATGGAAAATTCAAAAGCTGAAGGAATCTGCAAAACTCCTACTACCCAGCACTGCCCCACCTGTGCTAAGAAAAACTCTGCCCCACTTGTTTGTCTGGGCCTTGTGCCAGCAACAGGAACGGATCCAACTGAGGTCAATAGGTGTATCCATGCAAGTGCTTTCGTTGTCCTTCTTTTGATCAGTTACTTTTGTGGCACTAGGCCCAGCCACACAGGTGGGGCAGAGTGTTTATTGGCACATGTGGGGCAATGCTGGGTAGTAGGTATTTTATGGATTCCTGCTAATTCCGGGAGTTTCCATCACAGAAATGTAAGGAAAATGGGTGATTTCAGGAAAAGTTTGAGTTTTGCAGGGCATTGTGGGTAATAAAACCTAATGGGATCCACACCAGTCACACCGTACTGGATTCCCCTAGGTGTCCAATTTTCAAAAATGAACAGGTGGGCTAGGTTTCCCTAGGTTGCCAGCTGAGGTAGGGTCTAAAATCTAGAGCTATCCGAAAAAATTTGCTGCATACGTGTTGTATTTTGGGCCGTTTCCTGTCATGTGCATTAGGCCTACCCACACAAGTGAGGTACCATTTTATCAGGAGACCTGGGGGAATGCTGGGTGGAAGGAAGTTTGTGGCTCTCCTTAGATTGCAGAACTTTGCATCAGCGAAATGTGAGGGAAATTTGTTTTTTTAGACACATTTTGAGTTTTCCAAAGGAATCTGGGTGACAGAACCTGGTGAGAGACCCATATGTCACCCCATCCTGGATTCCCCAAGGTGTCTAGTTTTCAAAAATGTGTCGGCTGAGCTAGAGCTCAAAATCCACAGCTAGGCACTTTGTAAAAGAAATGTCTTGGTTTTCAGTTGAAAAATGTCATGTGTCCACGTTGCATTTTGGGACATTTCCTGTTGCGGGCACTAGGCCTACCCACACAAGGGAGGTGATATTTTTATCGGGATGCCTGGGGAAATACAGAATAGCAGAACAAGTGTTATTACCAACTGTCTTTCTCTGCATTTGCGGCTTCCACATGTAAGACAGTGTAAAGGAAATAAGTCATTTTGAGAAATGCTCTCTAATTCACATGCTAATATAAGTACCCTCAAATTCAGAGATGTGCAAATAAACACTGCTTCTAAACTCCATATCTTATGTCCATTTCAGAAATATGTTTCCTTGATACCCATTTTTCACTCTTTATATTTTAACAAATTAATTGCTGTAAACCCGGTTCACAATGAAAACACATTGCAAAGTAGATCTCAGCTATTGGCTTTGGTTAGCTTGGGTTCTTGGAGAACCTCAAACCCAATGCATTCCTGCAACCAGAAGGGTGCAGTGGATGTAACGGTTTGTTGCTTTAAAAAATCTGCCATAGTTAAAAGAAGTTACAGATGAAAACATAGACAGAAATGGCTGTTTGTTTTTAACTCAATTTCAATATTCTTTCATTTCAACTGTTAATTCATATAAGAAAACATTGAGGCATCCATACAAATGACCCCTTTCTGCATTCAGGCTTTTGTCTACTCATCAGGAAAGTATAGCTTTCCTTGATCCACCATTTGTTTCACACTCATTTGCGTCAGTAACTGGAAGAAGGTTAAAAGCACAAAAAAAATATGAAAAATGGGGTACATCCCAGTACAATGCCAAAACTGTGTTGAAAAATGTGTTTTTCTGGTTCTAGTCTGCCTGCTCCTGAAAGCTGGGAATATGGTGATTTTAGCACTGCAAACCCTTTGCTGATGCCAGTTTCAGGTAAAAAAAACATGTGCTTTCTTCTGCAGCACATTTTTCCCCAAAAAACGAATTTAAGCTGTATTTTGGTTAAATTCTCTGTCCCCGCCATGGGAATCCACAAACCCTGGGTGCCTTTAGAATCCCCAGGATGTTGGAAAAAAGGACGCCAATTTCATGTAGGTAGCTTATGTGGACAAAACTTATGGGGGGCCTAGGCGTGAACTACCCCAAATAGCCAAATAGAGGCTTAGCAGCAAAGAAGTTAAGGGACTGTTAGTAACTCAGAAAGCATCAACACTACACCTGCAGATATGCTTAGTGGGGTTTTGTGGGGCTACAATAATCTGGGTTTCCCTGCTCAAGCATGGTGCACTGAACTTAGTCCAGGCACCCATGGGCAGGGAATCCAAACCGTGCAAACCTGGGACGGAGTCCTAGGATGTATAACAAAATATTGCTTGTATAAATACAGAGGACACTGTCATTTTTGCATTGTATTATTACAAAATATGGCAGTAAAATAGTTTTATAAACAGAAAAATGTTATGAGCCAATAGTTCTCTGATAAATTAATTATTCCTTGCAACTACTTCTAATAGCAGTTTACATCATCAGTGTTCGGTTTTAAGTCATGACTAAGTAATGACAGCCTCATCTAAGAAAATAAAACCTGAGTGTATCAATCATCTTCAAAATAATCAAAAACTTTTTACAGTTTTGTAAGAAATTACATTTCTTATTGAGGGTGGGTAACTATACGCATCAATGAATAAACACAACTCTTGACAAAGTGAACCTTCAAAGTCACTAAATAAACCTGAGCTCACCCCTTGGCAGCTATGGCACAGAGCAGACAGGCTTAAATTACACCAATGAGTAAAGTATCCATGCAATAAAAAAACAGGGTCAAAATCAGTAAGCAAAACATATAAATACCAAACAGAAGTAGAAAAATAAAGTAAGATTTAAAATGACAAAAAACCAATAAGGGGAACTAGCGATATGATGCTTTAAATATCTAAGTAGAAATAGCTCCAGAAAGCATAAAATGTCAATGATAGTCACTGGTCTGGGTAGACCGAGATCTAGATGCAATTTGAGGCTGACCGTGATGGAGCGGGATTCTGATACCGTAAACAGGTTCTTCTGGGTCAAATATTGTACTTTCAGAGTTAGTCCTTTAAATCCCAACCCACCACAGGAATACATTTCTAAGTCCCCCCCCTGTGAGCTTGGGGTAGGTACGTAGAGGCTCGAAAGTGTCAGGCAGAGGCCAACAGCAGGATCCAGTCCAGTTCTAGTTGACACTGGTCAGCTGGTTGCTTCCAGGCAAAGGCCTCATGTGGCGTGTTGTGCCTCTGTAGCTTGAACAGAAGGTCAGTCTTATGATCCATGGAGTCCACTTCTTTTTTCTGGGTAGAAATGGAAACATGTCCAGTCCTTTAGTGCTACTCCCAGGTCAGAGACAACAGGCCAGTCCTCTTCTGATTGTCCACTGGTCCAAAACGTTTTCTGATGTGGGCACCTGTAGGTGCCACATTTATGCCTGGCAGTAGCTACTGAGAGGGAGCGACTCCAGGACACCATAGTCAATAGGGTAAAAGTTCCCAGGGCCAGCCCTACCCAGTTTCATCATTTTCAAGATAATGAAAATCTTTGGCCTCTGTAATCTTTTACAAGTGGATGGGCTCAGGTGGGCAGTGTGCTATAGTAATCCTAGTGTCCTTTCACATTTAACGCTAAAATCCAGTTTGAGGCAACTACTGTACCCACAATAAACTTGGAGGCAGAGGTCTGGGGGACAAAGTCCTTCAGCAGTCAGAAAATGGATCGACAAGAACTGTCTTGGCATCTTGCTCTCCTCCCTTTCAAGTGTGCCCCCAAGTGTTATATGTATACCCAGCAGACCTATCAAGGAGAATTTGACACTCAATGAGGATTTGACACTGTAGTTTCAATAAGGATCCCTGTTAAAGAAATATTAAAAAATGATGGTTCCAAAACAATAATAAAAATGGTTAATTATATATGAAGTAACAGACCAACAACCTTTCCAGAAGGCAGCTTCGTCAGGGCATATTTATCTTCATACAAATATTCATACTGCTAACAGTATAGAATTCTATTTGGTCATAGATGACCTAGGTAACATTCTAGCTACAACAACTACACCATAATACCAGATCATAACACATCTTTCCCCTTTACTTGTTTGAAAAAAAACAAAGTCTATCCAAACAAAATAGTAAGGACCTAAATCTGCTAATATCCTGTATGCATCATTCATATACCTGAGACAACTAGGATAATGAACATCACCAATTATTTAAAAACAAAAAAACCAAAAAAAAACAGGTAATTCATAGAGATACATGAATTACCTGACTTGATACAGATGAAGCAATATTATTACAGAACAACCTTATTATGTCACATATCTTTGAGCCAACCAGGTTTAACTTTTTTTCTTTTGGTTGTATGCGCCCTGACACCATCTGGTACTCAGTGCTCAATACGCCTGATTTATCATTTGCTTTTGCCAATCGTGACTTACCTCAAACTTCACCTGAGTCTAATATTACAACTTTTTATTATATATATTTTCTATAGTGAAACGACCCATAAATTTTGAATGTCCTTTCTTGCACAATCCAGGCCTCTTCACCAACACTCTGTCCCCTACCTTCTATCTTCTTTCCTTTACGCTCTTCTTGACATCAAAGTGAGCTTTATATTTTTCTTGATGCAAGGATCTCCACAAAGCAAGAGCTCCATCTGCCAATTGCACAGTGTTTTGTGTTTAAACTCAACCAGGCTGGATTTATTTGCTATGAGAGTTTCTGCCTCTTAACGAAGCAAACAGTCACATTAATGTTACATTGTTCGGAGGGTTCCGATGTCCCCACCAGGATTCTCGCAATACTGTTTATAAAGAAGTTTTTGTGACTAGTGTATGTTGAGCACAATTTTTTACCTGTTGGGTAACAAATTTCACCCCATTGTCAGGTCAGTAATGAGATACTTTGATATTCCTTCTCTAGAAAACTCTTCTTTAAGAAATTCAGTGATAGTTTCAGTACTTACTGCACTCACTCACTTGGTACCAACCCTTTTTAAAGTATAGTCCACCAATAACTTAACATAACATTCATCATGAGACATCAACTCAGATGGTCCAGCAATAGCTAAACCCAATTTGGTCCAAGGTTCTTTGGGGGCCTCAACTTGAGATAAAGGTGCTGTATGTATTTTCTTGCTTTTGTCATTGTTAGCATACTCTCATTACACATGGAGAGAGGAAGAGGGAGGAGGGGGGATAAATATGGAGGAACACTCCGTACTTAGCTCCCTATAATTCAAAATACACACGAAAGTACGGGGTTCTCTAAAAGAGGACGTCGCGGATATTAGCGTAGCCCTGGGTTGTATGTATTCCTGTTTGGAAGGGTAAAGTCAGTGGTCTCGGGGCATTCGTCAGGGCCTAGGATCCCTACGTCTCACGTTGGAGGAAAATACTCTATGGGGAAATCAAAGAGTGAAAAAATGGAAAATGAATGATCTACCTTACCCAAGGAATTACCTTGAGGCGGCCCTTTTCTTAGAGGCTGCTAGCCTCTGGTATCCAGGAGGGGGAGTGTCCCCTTATAGTCACACATGCATCAAAGGGGACGCTCGCCGTGCGCCTATTTCCAAGCGGTCCAAGGAGAGGACGAAATAGGCGCACGTCCCTCCAACGTGAGACGTAGGGATCCTAGGCCCTGACAAATGCCCCGAGACCTTCATTGGCTCACTTCTGAGGGCAGAAACATGTTGGCTATTAATTAGTTAGGTGACCCTGTGAGTCCTTGTCCTCACAGAGGTGTCCCAACCCCCCTTTTTAACTACACCAGTCAGACACCACCATTAAATTTGTTGCTCTTCACAGGTGTCTGCTTAGGTGTTTTTAGTTTTTTCAGTAGATTAGCTGGATCCCGATCTTTCCAGAAACAAGTTTATTTACGCACTCCCTCCTGTTCCTTTAACAGTGAGGTTGAGTCCGCCCCGGTGGCACTGTCCTACCTGGGTGGGTCTAGGTGGTCAAATGATGAAGCATGACACTATATAGTGTGTGAGACCACCTAGTCCGTAAAAGGAAATCCCTTTCTTCCCACCCCCCGTTGTTCCTCTCCGTATATGCACTCGGCAATTTCCAACTGACATTCCACTGACTTTACCCTTCCAAACAGGAATACATACAACCCAGGGCTACGCTAATATCCGCGACGTCCTCTTTTAGAGAACCCCGTACTTTCGTGTGTATATTGTTAGCATACTGCCAACACTCTTCCACCACATCTTCCACTTTGATCCATTCCCAGCCACCAATAGCGTTCACATAATCTGGCCTTGGTCATATTTCTATCCAAATGACCATCATGAGCTAAATTGATTAACTTACTTCTTAAAGGTATAACAATTTTCCCTCAGAACACCTCATCTTCCATACAAAGCTCATCTGCAACATTGAAATAACCTTTCAAAGTGTGAGGAATCTTCTTATTACCCGGCCATTCTTTAACAATAAATTATTTCTTGACCAACAATTCTGAATCAGTAGCCATGGCTTCTACACATTCCTTCTCATTTAGTGCTGCTTCTTTCACCAAACTTACTAGGGCGTTATCATTTCGATCACCCTTATGACCAACAGGCTACCGTGATAAACAATCAGCAATAGTATTGCTAAATTCAGATACACATTCAACCGTAAAATTGAAATCGGACAACCCTTCTGTTCACTGTCTGATTCTGAGAGACAAATTTTCCATTTCTCTGCGATTGAAAATCCTTGAAATTGGATGATGATCAGATTTCACAATAAAAGGTCAACCCCATAAGAAATGTTTTAAATGAAGGACATTCCAATAGACGGCCAATGCTTCTTGTTCTGTGACTGAATACTGTTCCTCTGCACTCTTTAATGAACAAGATGCAAAAGCTATTCCCTTCAATTCTCCATCCACCACTTGTGTTAACACCCTAAAAAAGGCCTTTGATGCTGGCATCAGTCAGCAAACCTGTTGTCTTGCAAGCATCAAAATGACCCAACATTGGCACCTGCCAATTCTGGCCTTTATGCAACTAAAAGCGTGATCACAATCTTTGGTCCAATTAAATTGGGAGCCTTTCTTCAATAATGCCCTTAATGGCACGGACTCACTTGCAAATTTCTCAACGAACTTGGAAGAAAATTCTGCTGATTCCAAAATAGAACACACTTGATCTTTATTCTCTGGTGCTGGATACTCCATTATGCTGGCGGCCAAACTAATTTTCGGTGTATCCCTTCCACCAAAATAGTATGGCCCAAAAAAGTCACTAATGTCACTCTGAACTTTAATTTCTCCTTCTTTATAACCAGTCCTGCCTCTTGTAATCTTCCCAAAACCTTGCAGAAAATATCATCATGTTCCTGTACATCTTTCCTATAAACTAAAATATCATCTTGGAAGAAAAACACTTTGCCCATCTCTTCCAAAACTTTTTTCATTACTCTTTGGAAGCATTCCACTGCAGTGGCCAATCCAAAAGGCATCCCTATGAATTTAAATGTACCCCAAGGAGTCACAAACAATGTCAAATGTCTGGACTCTGAATGGGAACAATACCCAATGGTGAGTGGAGGAAAAATCCATGACACTAAACGCTTTAGCATCCTTTATCAGGGCTAGAGTTTCAGAAATATTTGGTAATGGTTGTCTGTCAACCCAAATGTATTTATTCAACTCCCTCAAATCAACACACATCCTGAATTTTCTTAACATCTTTCGGAGCCAACACTATAGGGGCCACGCACTCTGAACACTTTTCCCTTCAGTGAATCCATTCTCTTTCAACTTATTGAGTTCCTGTTCCAAAGGACCCAACATTTGGTGAGGAACATTCTTTACCTTTGACACACATGGCACAGAACCATTCTTTAACCCAATTTTATGTGCAATGTTTCTGAGTAAGCCCAATTGAAAATCATACACAAAATGATGATTGAATATCTTCAGGTAAATCCTATATTGTCAACAATTGTACTTTTTGTTGTCGATTATGATTCAAGGTTATGCCCATGTCTTCTTGATGTCTCCATCCTAAAAGATTGTTCTCCCTCTTTGCCATGTAAACTTTCCCCACTCTCACAATCTGAGAGTTAAAGTTTCTTCACCGTATATACTAACACATCTATTCTCATGCCACCATACCCAAAAGGATCTGGTGCTATTAATGTGTTCTTTTCATTTCCAAACACTGTCTCCCAATTTTTTCTCAAATCATAGTTTATGGTCTACCTGAATCGGCAAGCACCAAAATATTTTTTCCTACAACTGTAATTTCATTTTGATGTTGATCCCACTGAAATGCCACACCCGTTCCATCATTTTTCACACTGAAAACATATGTTTCTTCCAACTCCACACAGTCCACACCTTGCAACTTTGTTCCTCTACACACATGGGCATAGTTACCTTTTTTTTTCCTCATTTTGTGCAAGTGGCAAATCTCGCAAAACATCCTGAACTGTCAAAAAGATGTCCTTCGCTCTCACAACTGAAACATTTAATTACCATATTTTTCCCCAGTCTCTGTGAAAACCTTTTTTTGTTCTGACTGTACCCGTGATATCTAAGCTTTTTCCTTCCTCTTTTTATGTTCTTGTCTGACCATTTGTTTCATGAACTGCTTCACCTACTGTCTGGACATCCTTTTCTTTCTCTTCAAGCATCCCATGCACCCACATAGTAGTATTTTCCATACCCTCCACAATGGCAATAGCATCTTTTGAGTCTGGAATTTGTGAGAAGCTTCACCTGAACTTTAATATTGTCGGTACACTTAACAATCTGGTCTCTTACCAATGAGTCTGTGAGTTGCGCAAAATCCCATGTGCATGCTAGAGTTTTCAAGGCTGCAGTATCAATACACACTTGTCCTGTTTTCCATGCACCCTTCTAAAAAAAAAATGTCTCTCTCTCTAACACTACGTTGATCTGTGAACCAAAATTATTTTCCAAAATCTTCAACAACATATCACACTGATTATTTGATTCTCCTTCACTCTGTCCCAATGTAATCTCATCCAAACTCTCATACACATTTCTATCCTCAGTCCCCATATTATGGAACAATATAGCTTGTTTGCTTACTGCAGAAAACTTTTCCCCTCCAAAAGTGAGTAAATAATATTGAAATATTTCCCAGCGTTTCCAAGGTAAAATGGATTCAGACATTGTGGGGGTTGGGACATGTTAGCACCAGACATTGTTTTATGTATGCATATAAAGCTTCACACTATAAATTAACTCTCACCTTAGTTACAGTTAAAAACATGGAGTATTCTTAAACAATTTATTTCAAAAGTTTCTATTCCTACAAGATCTAACCTTATGCCAAAATGTCACTTTACGTCCTGTACTCTATGCATATTCATTTCTTTGTAAACTAAATAAAACAGTGGTTTATTCCTTTAAAATTGAGTTAGATTAAAATACTGCGCACATCACTGTATAATCCTCTTTATTAAGGTTAATGTGAATCCAGTTAATTTGCATGATGTGCGCATCACCGAATAGTAATGATGTGTGCACAGTGTTAATTGATTCACCAAAGTTTCCCACACACTTAGATACTATAAATGGTTTGCGAGTGTGCGCTTTGCTCAATCCTGTTCAGTTGAGAGTTTTACTTTACCGCAGACTAAGAAGAGATATGCAAGTACTTAAAGGAATTTCTGGTATGCCACACTCTGTCAGAGAAATACATTTATTAAGGCACTTTGCAAGGTTTGAATAAGAAGTTCAATTATGTACAACACAAGTGCACATTTGAGGAAAGTCTCCACAGTGAAATAAAAGTGTTGTGCTTCTACTTCAAACTGAGTTGAAATACCAATAAAAGGAATTTCAACAATGCAGAGCTCTTAGTCTGAGTAATACATTTATTAAAGGATTGTTTAAGGTTTGAATAGAGGAGTCATATAGGTCGAACGCAGCAACACGAATACGCCTCCAAAAATGATCACAGCAGTAGAATAATAATGATCATAGAAACAAAGAATGAAAATACACTACTTTAATCATGGATTATATTTCTGCATATACAGTGTTTATGTATTCATTCACAATGCAAAGCTAAAATAAATAATTAAAAAGAATTCATTACCATGGGGCTCGCTTCCTTCATCTCTTTGCCAGCAACAGGCTGTGTACCCAGTCAACAGTGAAGAGAGAACTACCCACAATGGTAGTGACGGGGGCAAAGGCATCCCTTTCCTTCCTGATTTATATATCCACAGTCGTCTAGTTTCCTCCTCCTCCTCTTATATACTTTAAATAAGCTGGGGAGGAAAATTCTAGAAATTCCCCCTCCCATTCAGTAAGTTGTTGTTCAAACGCTGCCCGTACCAGTCCGTGTTGAGACCGTACATTAGAGATTTGGCCATATCCCAAGGTGCGCTCCCAAGACCGAGCTGTTCCCTGCCGTACCATAAGCATTCTCCTCTGGTACGTCCTATCATCTGTGCTCTTCATTCCCCCAGGTTATGTACCTATCCTTTGTGAGTAAGAGTACAAAGACTGAAAACATGAGCGAAAAACATGTTGCATAAGTTTGTGCGCAGAAAATACCTGCGTTACCAATGTGACGGTGGTTGAAGCTCAGTTAAGCACAAAATGGAGTCAGTGGTCAAGAGACAAAATGGAGTCAGTGGTCAAGATGGAGCAGTGTTTAAATACAGATATCATTACAGTTGGTGTGTGCATCACAGAGAGAGACCGAAACAATACCTTGATTTTTTATAAAGGTGTGCATGTCACTGCTAATGTTTCCCGTGCCACTGATCTGCACAGGAAAACTCCAAACTGCACTTGGGGAACACAGTGATTACTCGTTCACTTCAGCGTGCAAGAAAAGACTCTGGCTGCACAGTTTACGGGCTCTGACTCAGCACTACCCCCATGTGGATACATGTTACATTGCTAATAGAATGCTGCAGCGCGGATCATCACCAAACTCCTCTCTCTTAGTGTGATGTCATCAGTCGGCATGAGTTATCACAGCAAAAGGAACTCTGCTCTTGAATCAACAGCCTCAGGCGTCTGTTTCCGGCCTTCCACAACGAACATACCAGGAACAATTTTAAGATATGCTGCTCACTGCCACCACTCTGGTCCCGACTTCAGCAAGGAGCTTCCCGAACAGTCAAAACATATGGAAAGAGGTAGGTTCAGCACCTCGTTGAAAAAAATATCTCCACACGGGTTTTTGAGTTGGGTTTTTGCAGCTCCATCAGGGCATAACTGTCTTCATACAAATATTCAAATCACAAACAGTATAGAATTATATAGATGACCTTAATAACATTCTAGCTAAAACAACTAGACCATAACAATCCCCGCAGTCCCCGCCCTGCATATTCTGTGGAGTTCAGAGGAGTCATCACTGCCAAGCCTATTGTTTGCTACTGGGAGGGGTTCCACACATATTCTGACCTATTCAAGGCTAATTACTAGATGAGAGATGCTGGAGAGTCAAATTAGCCTCTGGGAACTTCAGGCAAGGAAAAGACAACTTTCTAAAATGTGCTTTTTTCTATAGTATTTATGAGATCTTCTGACTTCAACATTGAATTGGATTTATAATAGTTATTAAAAATAATTGTTTGATTATCTTTCTAATTGGTCTCATGCCTGAGATATAATATTAGTATTTTAATCTGTACTCTGGTTTTCTACTTAGTACAGCTAGGACTACCACGGTGAAAATAATGTTTGATTGCTACCACTGTAAGGGCATGTTAACATCAGATTTCTAGATGTCCTACTTTCAAATACCATGCACCCTCCCTTGTGGGCTACAAGGCCTAACTATGTAGGGGTGACTTATCAATATTTAAGAGAGAGGTGTTTACCTGCTAAAAAGGTTAGATAGATTGAATTGTAGATTTTACACTTCTGAAGTCAAGCTACAGTGTTAGACCTGAGTCCATGTTGGCACTTCCACTGTAGTGGATAACACAATAGTTTCTGCACTCCACTTTTGGCATTTACCTCCCAGACTCTGGGTATAATTTGTACCATATATTAAGGATATATAGGCGAGTTAAATATACCAGTTGGGAGCATACCAATTCAGCCATCTAAAAAAAGGCAGCACAGACACTTCACCACTGGTTACCAGGAACCTTTACTCTTGGTTAGCAGGAGTAAAACACACTGAGTTCTAAAGTAGCACAAATATATAGTATACACTTTTCAGCAGGTAGTGACCTGCCACGTGGAACACAGCTAACATTCTATAATAATTCTGGGGCATTTTGTAAGTCTAGACTGCTTCGTTTTGCAAGCAATCTAAAATGGAATCTAGTATCACTTGGTGAGCATTTGCCTAGAATAGCATTAATATTCTGTGGAATAATTGTCTGCACTGCAGGATGCACTTATTGTTCAGGACCAGGGGTTATTTCTACAGTCACTGTTGACTTTAAAACATGCTGTTGAATTAGCGACCAGCGATTTAGTAAATGTGATGCATCTTGAGCAAGCAGGTATGCTGACTCTGGATGTGGCGTATTCCCAGCTAGTATCAGCTTGGTAGCCCCTTCATACTTAAGGCTCATTCCATTATTCAGATCTACATGAGGCAATTGTCTATCAAATCATCCTTAGTGTTTCTAATAACCGAGGGAGTTTTCTAAGTCAAGATAAGGTTGATAATTATCAAGTATTGCAGCAGCTCTTTATGTATGAAAGCACCCAGTGTTTGGATCTACAAGATAAAACTCCATCCCTGAGTATAAGACTTTAAAGGCATATGCAGCATGTATGTTTTTCAACAAAACTTACCACAACCACCGTCTTAGGGAACCCCCTAGCCAACAAGAGGTATTATACTACTGGAGCCCTGAAGTTTACAGCTATCCTAGCAGAACTTTGTGCCATTGTAGAACGGATTCAGAATGAGATTCATAACTGAAATAGAAATGGGGAATAACTTTGACTAGTCAAGCGCCTGACACACCCACAGCAGAGCAGCAGTTGCTAGTCGAACTGCTGGAGGAAAACAATATTCCAAAAGGAAGTCTCCTCTATTAGTAAAGATTGATAAAATCTTGTGTATGTCATTCAGGATAACTCAAAGATCAGCCTCCCACCCTCCCCCCCACGAAAACAAGCATCAATTTATACATTTTCTGAAACTTACTCAGTATACAGCCCAGACTTTGGGATCCTTAGTCCCCCAGGCAGTGCAAACGTAGTCAGCATACTAACTAGAGAAAAAGAACCTGGTGGACTGTAACCCATAAAGCCACACAGCATTATCTGAAGACAGCACTTCTAGAAACCACATAGCAATGAGATCTATTTGTTTAGTTCCCAGCTAGAGATGATTCTATCCAGTCAGACTGCCATCCTACTAAATTGCTTCTAGAGTGGTTTCATAAACTATTAGTGGGAGGGGTCCATGGGAAGGTGGGCTTTGGAAAAGGAATTTATCTGTAAACCTTCCATCAATACCTGTCTCTCAGCCCTATATGCTGGGTGCTTCTGCAATCCTTTAAAATTATTAGATATAAGCAAAAGCTTTTGTCAAACATGCTAAGCCCCCCCCCCCCCCCAGTGAGATTGATAGAACCTCACCACCAATGTCTATGCAACACCCTTTCCTTATAAAAAAGTGTGAAACCTGAAGTTGAGTTGTTTGGGGAAAATGGGAGCAGTCTTGGGAAGCAATCTAGCCCGGAGATAGCTGTTGTACTCGAGCGGTGGTCCAGTATCTTAAGCCATTGGCCTCCCATTTGAGCTCTGGGTCCAAGCATATTTCCCAAGGGCAGTCCCTGGCTTGGAAAATTGCTGATTTTGCCCAGTTGACTCACCAAATTAATTGCGGGGCACTATATTGCTCTGGGGCCGAAAAGCAGGGGCATCAACAGGCAAATTAGATTTTAATCAGTATCTAAAGAGACCCTGCCCTTCACCTTCTCTTTCCAGCTTAAACCCTGGAGCTGTGTATCCACTCTTCATATTGTAGTCAGTGGTTTGATGGCTTGAACAAAGAGAAAGATTGAGAGAAGACACTCCAGCTTAGTTTCCCTCTAAACTAAAAAATGGAGCGGATAGAGCACCAATAACCTTTAGTTTTGCCATTGGTCTTGTGCATTGTTAGTAATGGGGTATTTGGTTGGCAGTCAGCTTACCCCCTGTCCAAGAAAGGACCCTCACTCCAGTCAGGGTAAAGGAGAATCACCCTCTGCTAACTCCTGCTCACCCCCTTGGTAGCTTGGCATGAGCAGGTAGGCTTAACTTCAGAGTCTAGGTGTAAAGTATTTGTACCCACACACACAGTAAATCAGTGAAAACACTACAGATTGACACAAGTTTAGAAAAATAGGAAATATTTATCTAAACAAAGCAAGACCAAAACCACAAAACTCCAACATACACAAGTCAAGTTATTAATTTTAAAAGCAAAAGACTCCTAAATCCTTTTGTAAACAGTAAAAACACTGGTAGCATTGAAAATGACCTGGTAGCGTCAAAATAACACGCACGGGCGAGTGTACGTCGAAAAAGGTTAGCGATGCATTGATTTCTCACCTCCAAGCGAGACCGTGCGTCGTTTCTCATTCTCCGGTCGGGTCAGTGTGCGTCATTTGTCCTCTCTGCAGGAGAGCAATGTGTCGATCTGGGCAGGCACTTGGGTCCAGGCAGGCGTTAAGTCGTTTTTGCGCACTCCGCAAGGTTTACTTCGAAAATCCTGCCACACGGTATCAGCAAAAACGCACTGCGTGGGTTGCAGTGTTACCAGCCTCCGTTAGTGGTGTTGCGTGTCGTTTCTTCAGCCGTGTATGTCGATCTTCCAGCCACGTTGCAGGCGGAGCATCAATTTCAGCCGCAAAGCCAGCGGCGCGTTGTTTCTTCACCTGCATCTCCAAGGTTTCATCGGAAATTTCCCTGCACAGCGGTCTGTTTGTGTATTTTAAATCTTGATCTGCCAGCTTCACCTGTCAAGGCCCCAGACACTGGATAGGGCACCACTTGGCAGGGCAGGAGTCTCAGCAGAGAGTCCAGGTGCTGGCAGGGGAAGTCTTTGGTGGCCCTGAGACTTCAACAACAGGAGGCAAGCTCAGGACAAGCCCTTGAAGATTTCTTCCCAAGTAGGAATGAACAACAAAGTCTAGTCTTTGTCCCCTTTCACCAGGCAGAAGCAGCAACTGCAGGATAGCTCCACAAAGCAAAGTCACAGGCAGGGCAGCACTTCTCCTCAGCTCTTCAGCTCTTCTGCTCTTCTCCAGGCAGAAGTTCCTCTTGATTTCGAGAAGTGATCTAAAGTCTGTGGTTTTTGGTGCTTTTCTTATACCCATTTTGGCCTTTGAAGTAGGCTTACTTCATAGGAAAGTCACTTTTGTTTGTGAAAGCCTGCCTTGCCCAGGCCGGGCCCCATACACACACCAGGGGGTTGGAGACTGCATTGTGTGGGGGCAGGCACAGCCCTTTCAGGTGTGAGTGACCGCTCCTCCCTTCCCTCCTAGCACAGATGGCTCATCAGGATATGCAGGCTACACCCCAGCTCCCTTTGTGTCACCGTCTAGAGAGAGGTGCAAACAGCCCAACTGTCAAACTGGCCCAGACAGGGAATCCACAACCAGGCAGTCACAGAATGGTTTAAGCAAGAAAATGCTCACTTTCTAAAAGTTGCATTTTCAAACACACAGTCTTAAAATCAACTTTACTAAAAGATGTATTTTTAAATTGTGAGCTGAGAGACCCCAAACTCCACATGTCTATCCGCTCCCAAAGGGAATCTACACTGTATTCATATTTAAAGGCAGCCCCCATGTTAACCTATGAGAGAGATAGGCTTCGCAACAGTGAAAACCGAATTTGGCAGTATTTCACTGTTAGGACATATAAAACTTGTTAGTATATGTCCTTCCTTAAACATACACTGCACCCTGCCCAGGGGGCTATCCTGCGCCTACCTTAGTGGTGTCTTACATGTAAGAAAAGGGAAGGTTTAGTCGTGGCAGATGGGTACACTTGCCAAGTCGAATTGGCAGTTTTACAACTGCACACACAGACACTGCAGTGCCAGGTCTGAGCCATGTTTACAGGGGTACTAATGTGGGTGGCACAACCAGTGCTGCAGGCCCACTAGTAGCATTTTATTTACAGGCCCTGGGAACCTCTAGTGCACTGTACTAGGGACTTACCAGTAAATCAAATATGCCAATCATGGAAATCCAATTACATACACATTTTATATAGGAGCACTTGCACTTGAGCACTGGATAGCTGTGGGAAAGTGCCCCGAGTAACAAAAACAGTGAAATCAGAGTCCAGCACACATCAACAACCTGGGAAACAGAGGCAAAAAGTTAGGGGAGACCACACCAGGATGTCAAGGTTAACATGTATAATATACAGTTGTATGTTAAAACTTGTCCGAATCTAACCCAGTTCAAAACTCCAGAGGTAGTCCCAGCTAAACCAATCAAATTATTTTTGGAATGAAGTTGTCAGCAGGGCACTGCAAATAAGATGAGGCTGCAATAGCAATATGTAGTTAATGGATATTAAGGTGATTAAATCTGTCAAACTGTTTTGATCTTCATGCACCAGGAAATGTATACAAGAGAGTCAGCGGTCTGAAGCTCTGGGCCTCCACACTGATCAATAAAATGTGGATGGTAGGAATAACACAGCTCAGCTGATTTGCAGGTCTTCAATAGGACTGGGATGACCAAAGACCCATTTTTCCACTGAGAACATGTCCAGCAGAGAGAGAACTAATTTAAAATAGAGACGTTTGAACATCTTGGTCAGGTACCCGTTAGGGTGGGTGGTCTTTCCCAATGAGATTTGAGCGATTGCCTCATTTGGCTCCTCTACATAGATAGGCATGTCTGATATTCTGATCGTTCCCAATCTATACAGGGAAATTACAGTTTGGAGGTAATGTCTAGCATGGCTCATGTGCCCTGGGAAACCTTCTGATCATGTGAAGTAGTGTAATCGGCTGCCAATGTGTTTTCTCTCCAGGACTCGTATGCATTGTGTGTTTCTCCCACATCTAAGGAGATCCTTTCACTGTGTCAACCAAGAGTATCTTCCCTGCTTTGTCACCATGCTCGTACACTCTGCTTTGTGAGGCAAGCAGTAATGTCTTGGTATTGGCGGTGAAGTGATGCTGTAGGGAGATCTGTGTGGTCTCCACTGCCAGCGCCCCGCCTTTCACTTCCTTTTTATGCTGCTTAAGCTGATGCGAGGTTAGTCATATAGCACTTGGGCATCCATAATGTCTAAGCATTCAAAGAAGATCCACGAAAGCAGGTCCATAGGTGAGAGAAGTTCATTTCTTGAGTATTCACGTTTGAAGGGATTGATAGCTCTTTTTTAGATTACAGCAGCAAAATAATGGTTTCCAGTTCAAAGATTACAAGCTTGTAAGTTTTTTATGTGGATATAATTTCATATTTCAATCGAAGATTGTTCCTAAATTGGGTTTAGGCTATCAAATTATCCAAATGGATCTTTTTATAACGTATAGATAGGAAATCCGAACAGACGTAAAGCATTCTGAAGAATTATAGTAGAGTACTGTTGATTGTTTTCAAAACTAGGTTCACGAGAAGTGTAATCCTAGCAAGATTGTAGATCTCAAGGTAGTATGAGTTTGTGATTTTAGTACTCGTCTTGTTTATTTGATGCTAAACACAAATTTGCCTGTTTTTTTACACTTTGATGTTGAAGGAGTAAAATCTGTTCATGCATGTATTCTTGTGTAATAACTTTGTGCTTCTGTGTGTGTGTAGAAATAAGGCATCATTTACAGAATAATTTCATGGAACATATACGTTTTATACACAGACCCTTCAATATTTACCTAGAGAGATCTATTATTACGCATTGTATCTACTTGCTTCATTTTGTAAATGGTAGTTAAATGCCCAGTGATTCTTATTTTCTAGTGCTACAATCAGAGCTTCAGGTGGTCCTCTTGTGATGCAAAAGCCCCCCACATCGGATCAAACTGCCTCCATTGCTAAAGGCATTGAACGTTTAGTTAGTGGCATCAGCGAAGGTGATGATCAACCCGGATCTGTACAAATATACATTAGGGCATGGGAGTCAATAGGAAGGAAATACCTAACAAATACGTTTCATTGGTGGACCTTGGGAGTACATGGCTAATGTTTGTCATTTCCTGCTTTGTCTACAAAGTGCAGGGTCGGGTAAAGAGTGCTAGGATTCATAATAAGTGAAAGGTTGAAGTTGTGATCTTGATAATTTAGTGGTCCCCTAAGCTCATGTGTGAGACATAAGGCTTTTCCAGCAGGTTTGGCTCACGGCACACAATCATTTCAAATAATCATTATTCCACAATTGTTGATATCGCACTGTGTATCCCTTAGATATTTCTCCTGAGGCATTTCAGTGGTTTAAGAGCACACTTGATGGTTATTTGTCACCTGCATCACTAAAGCAAGAGAAAAATAATATGTTGACAGTAGAAAAAGGCATCACTGTGATCGCAAAATAGGAGGATAAAAGAAAATAATGATTCTTATTAACACTACTTTTTCTTAGCAGTCACTCCTGTGGTGCCTATCTACAGTTTGAACTGACCTGTTAATTTGTGTGCAGGCTAGTACCTGATTTCCAACATTTTTATTTTTGTACCCCAATTTGAGGCAAAAAAAAATGGAAAATTCAAAAAGAAAAAGACTGAACACTTGTACCAACCATCATCTGTAGTGTTCGTAAGAGTTTCCATGCCCTGTTCTGATCAGGATTTGGCAAGCTGGAGAAGAATGTTGTACCATTATTTCTCCTTCGTTTTGCACAGGGATCTTTCCCACTTTACTGAGGTGGGAATTATCCCAAGGCACTTTAAGTATGTTTTCTGTGTCATCCAGTTGATTATCTTAACTCATGAAGGCAGGGGTCACAAGCCTAACCTTGTACCTGCTGTCATAAATCCACTCAGACCGAAGGATCACAATCAGCTGGTTTCATTTTTGTGTGTATTATTTGAAGCTATTCCCTTTATTCGCCAATAAAATTAAGCCACTGAAGAAGGTCATTAAAAGAAAGGTGTGGAGCTTATGTAGGACAGTAGGAATCAATGAAGTTGATTGGTGTCTGTATGCCCATAAAAATGCGACACACTGTAATCAAGAGAACAAGGGTAATGCAATAAAAAACATAAACGAGTGTTCTGCCAGGAAAATCATTAAATTAATACTATTTATATGGTAATGGGATTCACAAGAAAAATATTTTTTGGTAAACAACATTGTGGTATTGTAAAGCATAGCAAATAGACACATCTTTGGATACTTCAACATAGTCTATATTTTGAATATATTTCAATTAAGACTTATCTGTCAAAAACAGTGCTCCAAGTGGCGGCACACTGAATAGTGAAAACAATGTGCCAAAACGAATTAGATGTAACAAAAGTGAGAAAACATAAGTATATACAATATGTACAACGGAAAGGTCAAGCCCATAAATGGAACCTCATGAAAATCATACAGGAAATGTAAAAATCATGTTAATGTCAAATTCTGAATAAACATGGATTGACCATATATTACCGACATTTCATCCCCTTATGGAGAGAATTGTCCAGGGTCTTCATCAGGACAAAGAAGTGACAGGAACAAACCGGATGAAAACCAATTTTGGTCACTATAGTACAGATCCTCTAAAGTCTTGATACACGTATGTTGTCTTTTAATTAGGCGAAAGGTAGGCCACTACTATCAACGGCATCCCAACTTCCCGAATCAATCATGATTGATGCTGGTGCCATTGATGCTAGTGAGGATCTGTACTATAGTGACCAAGGTTGATTCTTGGATGATTTTCTTGAAGTTCCATTTTAGAAATATATTAAAAATATAAACTATGTTGAAGGAGCTAAAGTTATGTGTATTTGCTATGCTTGACACTACTACAGTGTTATTTACCAAATCTTTTTCTTGTGACTCCCATAACTATATAAATAGTATTCATTTACATTTTTTCCGCAGCTGCGAAAGGGAGATGTGAGTTGCCCCCTCCCCAACTAGCAGCACTGTGGGACCCGCATGACAGTGGAAACCGGCGGTAAAGAACCTGTGACAAGGAAAGATTGTTGGCCCCGGAAATTCTATACATGAATTTGCAATCAGAAGATAAAGAGCTCCTAAAGCGGAAAGCAAGGAAGCAGGAACCTGGGCTCCTCCACCCCCAAACATACAGCCCATCATGGAAGCAGGCCTACCCAGTCATCCCCCTGCACTGCTTCCCTGTTTGGAGAAGGTCCGGGGATGGCGGCTGGAGCAGCCTCAAGCCTGTTGGACTCTGGAGGACTACAGCTGTGATCCTAGGTGTCAGGCAGTGATGCCTGTCCAGCGGAGGAGCTGTAATGCCGAGCTGTAAGGCCTGAGCGGCAACCCACCCCTCCGACCCATGCCATCACCCCATACACCCCATTCCATTGTAAGGGCACAAGGGCCCACGCAAGGCCTGACAGACCAAGACACATTAGAGGAGCTAGGAGCGTAGGAGGAGATAATGGGCTTACACAGAATACTCCGAGACCGTTCCAGACCCTGAGACAAGCATGGTGTTTTTTGCCGCTCACTAGAGTTGAGGAACTAATAAGCACAAAAGCTTTCACTGGTCATTGACTCAGCTGCGAACCCTCATAGGTTGGTGCGCCGTAGCAGAACCTGGGGGCACAGATGAGCATATTGGGTGGCAGTGGCCCCACAAGTGGGTACCAGCGAGGTGATCACCTATGAATCTAGTGCTACACATAAGGGTGGCACTATCCCTGCCCATATTGAAGAACATAGAAAGGACATGGTTGGTCACTCTAGGTTAGCAAAATTCACCTGTGGATGCTGTCTGCCTCCTGGGACATCTACGCCCTGAAGGTCATGGGTGTATCATCCGAATGAGGAAAACTGAGACTAACTCATCCATCGCATACTGGACTGCTTGCAGCGCTGGTGCTCAGGGCAACGTGTGATACGTACTGGCTGAGGTCACGTCAGCAAGGGAGAAAGGGGGTGGCTAAGTGAGGGGGTCTGCTTGATATCTGGACAATCCTTGAGATGCTATTATGGTGAAACAAAAGACTTCTAAAGCTTGTGAGAACCATCAAGCTCTCCCTTCAACCAAAGTGTGCTTTTCCCAGCCTGGGGCACCACTTAGCGCAGAGCATATGATGCAAGACACTAATGCAAAATTTACAGAATTCTTTACCACCATGCAAAATCTGAAGACATCCCTGGAGCCAAAGTTAGGCTTGCTGATCATTGACATGGGTTATATTCGGGACGACCACAACAAGCTAAAGGCGAAGTTGATCATGCAGGAGACAGCAATATCGGAATTGCAACATGCGGTATCAACGACACAGGCACAAGTTGTGGGACTTCACCAGGAGGTGGAACTAATGTGGCGAAGGGCAGATGATAAGGTGGGCTGATCACCTCGCAACAATATCTGCGTGGTGAGATTACCCAACAAGATAGAGGGCCAGAGCATGGATCTTGGCATGAAAAAATGACCTGGCCCAAATGGTGCTAGGAGGTAAAACCTCCAAATTTTTATCCGTGGAGTGGGCTCATTGAGTACCGGCCCAACCACCCCCACAAGGGGCACCTCCGTGCCTAGTTGTGTGGTTATGTAATTATTGTGACAGGGATAACATCCTGCGGATAGCCCGCATTAAAGGGTGTTGTCACGTGGAAAACCAGGCAGTCATGATCTTCATAGATTACACAGCAGATGTGATGAAATGGAGAGCTTCATACGACTCAGTGAAGCATAAAACTCAGACAAATGGGGCTTAAATACGCTTTAATATTTCTGGCTGAACTCAAGGTTCTCAAAGGCGAAAAGGCGTCCATCTTTTAGTCATCACATGCGGCCTGGGAGTGGCTGGAATCCAGTGGAGGACACTTGTCCTCTGATCAACTCGAGACTGACTGGACATGGAAGACAGTGAGGAATAGATGCAAATAGTCCTGCGGGCCTGCCTGACCAAGTAACAGGTGGCTCATGAAAGAGTACAGTTGGTGGCGGAACTAGAAAGACCTTGGTTCCCTAGTTCTGGCACCTGGACAAGCTGGGGTGTTCTTGCTATGTGGTTCCCTCTCAGTCGAGATTCCAGAGGCCTTATTGGGGGGCCCTCTGGTCACTCCAATGACAGCAGATCTTGTGAAGATTTAGATATTGCTGTATCCTTTATGCTAAATCTCTAGGGACAGCAGAGCTGATTGCCCCATTGTCTCGAACTGCTATACTAGGAGGGTGGCGAGGCCTCACACAAGATGAGGCGCTGAAAGGCTTGCGGATTGTTTCAATGTCTTCAGTTGTTGCCATGCACTACCCCGCACTATCCACAGGACCTTTTTTTGTTCATTATGTTTTGCGAGGTTTGTGGCCAGTCACCGTACTGTTGCGCGAAGGTCTGGGGAGGGGAGTTTGGGAAAACTGTTATATTTGACCACTTGTGTATGAAGTTGAGAGGGATGGCCTGCCCACCGCACCCTCACCCCGTAGCACACTGGGAGCACAGACACATGGACATTACATGTCCCCAAAGAAATATAGACTACTCAGTGGAACCTGAGAGGCATGGGCTCATATGTCAAGCAACACATAGTCTATGCCTACTTACGAAGACTACAGGTACGCTTTGCATGTCTTCAGGAGAAGCATCTCACATCAGCGGAACTTATCGAACTACATAGGTGCTGGTGGAGTGGTGTTTTCGGCACATCCTTCTCTGGGTATGCTAGTGATGTGTTGGTGTGGGTGGCCGCAGGGGTCCCATTCAAGGTTTCTCAGACTGATAGACCCCAAAGGCTGCTGTGTAGTAGTAGGGGGAACATTGAATGGGTTGCCACTGACATTTGTAAGGGTGTACGCCTTAAATGCAGTGCAGTCGGCCTTCTTTGCGACCCTGACACCAACCCTACTGGCGGACCCTGCAGACCCTACAGTCTGGTGTGGGGACTGCAGTGGGGTCATGGACCTGATGACGGGCAGATCCAAGTCCGCACTCTGGGGGACAATCATGTACTGTCTTGCACCAGCAGCTGCACACTTGGCACACAACATGCAGTTAGGAGAAATCTGAAGACTGCTACATCCAGCAGGCGGGATACTTCCATTTAACAGTGCACGCAGTACACTCCAGAGTAGACATGAAGTTTGTCTCCCCCACCCTCATCCCACAGGGCACACACGCAAAATACTTAGGGCGTGCCATATCAGATCATAACCTCTTGCTGGAATCACTCAAATGGGGGAGACCCAGACAGATGATCCCTACTTGGCCCCTACCTACATCTGCACTGGATGATGAGGAATTCACCACCCAAATAGTTGAAGGCATAGAAAGTTCCTTCCAGGAAAATGAGGAGTCCGCCTCAGGGGCATTAATTGAATGGGATGCATTCAAAGTAGTCCTGAGGGGGCTGTGCTTAAAAATAACATATGGGATGCCGAAGGGCCTGACAACAGAAGTACTGACTGTAGAAGACCATATTAGAGTGCTTCAGAAAGATGGCGTGACTGACCAAAACATTCCCCTAGCCCTGACAGCCTTACGAAAAAACTATAGGGTGCTGCTGAGCAGA
Organism: Pleurodeles waltl; assembly: GCF_031143425.1. Lineage (NCBI taxonomy): Eukaryota > Metazoa > Chordata > Amphibia > Caudata > Salamandridae > Pleurodeles > Pleurodeles waltl. The sequence goes on from NC_090446.1 coordinate 149,742,789, forward strand.
CTGACTAACTTTGACTATAAGACCTACCTTCAGCGACAACACTAACAAGGGGATAAAGCCTGTCCCCTGCTGGCTTGGCTCCTCTGAGTGGAATTCACAAGCTGCCCAATCGCAGCTTTCCCCCTGCGATCAGGTCAGGTGGTGAACACACAAACTGTGATCAGTGCAGCCTTTGAGATCTCCTATAAGGGACTATAGGCCAGATGTATCAAAGCGCCTATGGGAAAATGTGTTGGTACATATGGCCCTATATGAGGACACTGCAGAGATAACTGCAGATGTGGCTGCCACATACCTGGCGCGGGTACAAACCCCCACAGTCAATCCCCTACAACGGGAATAGCTGGATAGACAGCTAACCGTGGAGGAGGTAAAGGGGGATATAACACAAATGGCACACAGGAAGGTACTGCACACAGATGGGTTCCCAATTGAGTTTTACACCTCCTATCAGACTGCCAAAACGACTGAAAGTGTAGAAGGAGGCGGGACCTGTGGGCATCTCCTGCCCTCCATGAGAGAGGCAGTGATAGTTGTACTCCCTAAGCCTGGCTGTGACCCCCTTTTCGTGACATCCTATTGTCCCTTATCACTGCTAAATCTAGACTATAATGTGCTCAGCAAGATCTTGAGTAATTTACTGAAGTGGTAGGAGCACTGGACTATCCTATACCATGGACTTTGCGAGACGCACAGGGACGGTAGATTGAGTGGCCTCCCTGGATGTAGAAAAGGCATTTGACACCCTCAGGTTGCCTTACCTAATGACAGTTATGTGACCTATGGGATTTGGCCTGCTCTTTATCAAATGGGTGGCACTACAGTACACTAGGCCTGTTGGCCAAGTGCGCACTTGGGGAATTATATCAGATCTGTTCCCAATAGCCAGGGGAACAAGACAAGGTTGCCCTTTGTTTTCGCTGTTCGCTCTGGCAATGGAACCACTAGTGTGTTTGTTGCAAAACAGAGCACCACAGTGGGACATAACAGTGCTTGGGCAGCCACAGATCATTTCCCTATATGCGGATGATGCGCTAGTGTATCTGAGGGGGGGGCCCTTCTACAGTACCAGGAGTCATGACAATGCTAGAGAACTTTGGATGTATATCAGGACTCTGTATTAATTAGGATAAGGGCTGATCATTCCCCCCAGACACCACTGACAATCAGAGGGAGGCATTACCGGACAGCGGACTGACCTGGTAGCTTGACTCTATCTGGTACCTGGGAGTTCAAGTGTATCGTGGGGAGGATGCCCTAATAGAGGGGAACCTAGGAAAAACAAACAATGACATCCATTTCCCATTCTCTTTTGGACCAACTTATGGGGTAACAATAGATAAAGAGTGGCCCTTAGCAAGCTTTATACGCCATTATATGAGGTTGGGCTGAGCACCCCCAGCTGCAAGCTGTATTGTGCAGTGGCCCAACTGCAGTGGCTGATGCGGTGACTGGCTCGGCTCCACAGCTGGAATACACAGGTGTACTAAATGAGCTAGGTGGACATCCCCTTATACATAGATTACTGGACTCCACACCCCTGGAACCTCAGAGGATATATTATTGCAAATGGCTATACAGACATGGAGGTGTTGCGCCTGCGGTGGTGCAAGGTCCACATCCTAGGCTCCCAGCTGTCCATTATGGGCAATGGAATGTAAGGGCTTGAGGATGACACACAGCAATAGGACTGGGAGGAGGCAGGGGTTCGCACATGAGCAAAAGTGATGTCTGATGAGGGATTGCATGCATTTGAGGAGTTGACACTAGAGTGTAGACTGGGACTGGAACAGTTTATGCTATACTCAGCCCTCCGAGCCATGATGTGGAACACGTGGGGCACTGTTTGGGAGCTCCTACCACAGGAGGCCTTGCTAGAAGTTGTACTGAACAGGGTTCACCAGTGACTAGAGAAAGCTTAGTCTTCAATGGGTGTGCTTCAGATGCTCTCACTGACTCCTTCAACTTTACAATACAATAGGCTCAATCTACTATCTTCTAGAACTTAATACATGTTAAATCAGCTTCCATTGGTTCGCAGTGAAGATACTCAGGCCCTAATTACAACCCTGGCGATCTTGAGACTGCCAGGATTGTGGTGGCGGTCGGACCGCTGCCAATGTGGCAGTCCGGTCTCAATGTTTTGACCATGGCGAACGCGCCATGATCGGACTGCCGGTACCACCACGTTTCAGACGGCCTGGTTGTGCTGGCAGTCTCAATCTGCTGCCCTGGGTTTTACAACCCCTCTCTCTGTCGGCGTTTACGTGGCAGTTAACCTGCCATGTAAATGCTGGCAGAGATGAGGTGCAGGGGGCCCTTGCACTGCCCATGCACTTGGCATGGGCAGTGCAGGGGCCCCAACGGCCAGCCCAGTTGTGCTTTTCACTGTCTGCTTTGCAGACAGTGAAAAGCGCGACAGGTGCTGGTGCACTTTGCCCCGGCTCATAATTGATGTAATCAATGTTGTGGGCTGTTTCCAGCTGGGTCAGTGGGTGGCTCATAATAACTTTGCCGCCAGCTCATAATTGATATAATCAATGTTGTGGGCTGTTTCCCGCTGGGTCAGTGGGAGGCTCATAATAACTTTGCCGCCGGCTCATAATTGATATATTCAATGTTGTGGGCTGTTTTCCGCTGGACCAGTGGGCAGAAACTCTGTTTCCGCCTGCTGACCCAGCTTGAAACTCATAATAGGGGGTGCAGGAAGATCACCGCACTGGCGATGATCTGACTGCGGGACTTCGGCGGACGGGCTTTTCCGTACGCTGAAGTCAAAATGAGGACCTTAGTGTATACGGACCCCTAAGTCTTTCCGTGCATGTGTTACAAAGAGAATTGCCAGAAGGCCTACTGTGACTCAGAGTACAACAAAATGAAGACTACTGTGTTATGACTTAGCCACATAGTTTCATTTGAAGTTAACTTTATTTAGTTAGAGAGCTGGCAGGTACGTCACCAACAGCGTTCTGTGGCTCCTCTGGCTCATTCTGCCCAACCGTCACCTCTAGAATCCCACGTACTTCCCCATTCTACATTCTCCACTCATACCACTTTGTCTACATCATAACTTACATCATGACATTATACAACAATGTGTTCTATAGACATAAACCCCCCCATTTTTATTTAAACAAGGGAATGCGCCCCCTATAATAATCTCACACAACAGAAGTGTAAAACAAAAAAACAAAAACTTTATACATACACAAACATAAATTTTACAAAATATAATCTTTTAACCATACAGGTTTCCTCTCCCTTTTGGATTCTTTGGGCAACGTCAGATTCACATTATAATTTGAACAATACTGAGCAGAACATTCTGTATCATCCACCTTATTACTTGCTCTACTGAGTGACCTCTCATTATCTAAGCTGGTGAATTCTTGTGAGTTGTCCCTATCTGCATTACCGCTTGAAAAACCTTAACTGGGCAAACCTGAATTCACACCTTCTTTGTTCTCATTCACATCCAACAAATCATCAATTATCCAGTCCTTAACTGAATGACGATTCGCTGTGGAAGAAGGTGCCAAATACTTTGCAGTTCCTTTAAGATTCCATACCTCTCCATCTGCCAATCGCACAGCATTGTTTAATGCATGCACTACCACCATTGGTTCATAGAACCGGCTTTCTTCTTTAGGAATTTTAACAGGTTTCCTAACCCTCACCCACTGGCTGAGAACAATCTCACATTTCTTTGTACCATGTTTGGAGCCCTACTAGTTGTTGCTCTGATTGCAATGATTCTACTCTTTCTTGAGCTAATTCTTCAGACCAGTGCACAATACTGAACTTAAATGATCCATTTAGGTGCGTAGTTGGTCCTTCGATTTTTTCCACGCATCAGAACAAAAGGGAAATATTCTGTTGTCTCACACACAAGACACCGTGTATGCCCAAACTAATTTTTCCACTTCAACCTCCCAACCCTTCTGTTTATGTGAATGATGTTTTTATAATCCTATTAAAGATCTCAACCATACTGTTACTGTTTCGATTGTACAATGAAGTAACCCTATGCCTGATGCCCAGTATAGCCAAACACTATTAAAGTAAATTGTACTCCATTGTCACTTAACAAGTTTGTTGGAATGCCTTCAGTCAAAATTGTTAGATGCAAAAATTGTAATACCACATCTGTATTGATTTTCTCCACCACCTTGACAATAGGTCATCTAGAAAGCTTATCAATTAGTACCAGTATGTAATTATGCTTTATGCCAATAGGTCTCATAATGTCAATGGCTACACTTTGCCATGGTGAATTTGACCTAATAGAGGTTTCAGTGTAACTAAAGATTTGTCAGCCGGATTGCATGCTTCACAATCACTCACAAATCTTACAATATCTCCATTCATACCAGGGCACCAAAACTATGCCTTAACTGTCTGGTCTCTTTGGATCTGACAGTGCCAAAATGTCCTTCATGACATAGACTTCAACAAACTTTTTTGAGGGATTACTCTCTAACCTCTCAAGACATTCTCACCTTGAACACACAATTCAAACCTAACCTCCCAATATAGTTTCAAAGAGTTCTCCACTCCAACTTTCTTTGGCCAAGAATTCTTCTGATACCCCCTGACCTTACCCAAGTCTTTGTCACTTTTATACTCCGCTTCCCATATGTCTTTCTTGATTCACATGCTACCATAGTTTTGTACATATGCAATCTGGTCTGAATTCCATAGGTTCTCTTCACACACATCTAGTTGTTTTGGCATTCTAGAAAGGAAATCAGCAATTACAATTTTTTGCAGGTAGAAACACAGCTTTGTAAATATAGTCCTGCAATCTAATTTATAACCTTGCAACCCCTGCAGAATGTGTTAATGGCTCCCTCAGTGGTGAGTACCTTCGCCAAAGGTTTATGATCAGAGCATTAAGTGAAACACTTCCCCCACACAAACGCTCTGAAAAGAGCTGCTGCCCAAACACAGGTTAGTGTTTCCTTCACTATTAGGGGGTATCTCTTCTCCGTAGGTGATAAAAACCGGGAAGCATATATGCTATGACATTTTTCTTTTCCATTGTCTTACACCTGTGTTAAGAGTGCACCCAACCCTTTGCTACTTGCATCTGTTATCACACCATGTATACTAGGATCAAAACCTTTAAGTGGAGCAACATTATCAATATGCTCCTTGACATAACAAAAACTACATTCATATTCAGGTGTCTACTCAAATTTGCTTCTATCTTTCATTAATTGCCTTATGTTGTATGTTGTGCCAGAAAAATTTGGGGTGTACTTGGAACAAAATTCTGCTAGACTATGGACAACCTTGCATCATCTTGACAACATAGGGCTAGCGCATTTTTTTATGGCATCAACCAGAGAAAGTTTGGTTTAATGCCATCACAACGAATAATATGTCCTAAATATGGACACTACTTGCAGCAGATGTACATTTCAAATATTCAGTGGTTAAACCATTTGACTCGAGGACCCCCAGAACCTCTTCAAATGACTTATCATGCTCCTTTTTATTTTCTCCGAAAACAAGTATATAATCTTGGAAAAAAGTTGTGTGTTTCATTTTGCCAAGTAATTGGTGCACTACTGTTGGAAAACGGCTGCTGCTGACACCAAACTGAATGGCATCCTTTTAAATTGAGAACCCTATGGCGTAATAAATGCAGTATATTCTTTGCTGCAGAGGAAAAGGAATTTGGTGGTATGCCTCAGATAAGTCAATTGTGGAAAACCAATTTGCTCCTTTCAACAAAGACAACATTTCATTTATTTTGGGAAATGGAAATTGATTGACTATAATGTTGTCATGAAGATGGCACAAATCCATACATGGCCTAAGATTTCCATAGCTCTGTTTCATCACCACCAAAGTTAAAACCCATTCTGATGTCTATGGGTTCTATTATGTCAGCAGGGACTAACTTATCTAATTCTCATGCAACATCATCTCTTAATGCGATGGGTACATCCCAGCCCTTAAGAACTTTAGGTACAACACCTTCTTTGAGTCTTATTCTATGCTCAGATCCCTTCAATTTACCGTTCTTCTTCTGGAATACAGACAGAAAACTCTTCAATAAACTCTTACCCATTTTTGTACCCTCATCCATTACCAGAACCTGTTCTGTGCGGTTAGGATCTAGTATGATGTGGACATTTTTCTGATCTCTCCATCCAAGAATAGATGGACCTTCCTTTGAAATATAGTTTCCCATATGTATGGCGGTTCTTAAATTCAAACCTGGACTAGAGCTAAGCAACCATACTGAGCTTTTCAGCTTCATAACCTTCTGGTTCAATGTTGGAAGAAAATAATTTAGTACCCACTTTGTTAATTAAGTTTTTCTTCCATACTTTGTCATTATTTTTTTATGATTGTGTAGGGTGAAACCAATTCTGCAACTATGTTTAAGCTTACTCCCCCAATCTTCATCCAACATTCAGTTTTGTTCTCTACAAGAAAACATCCATCACTAATGGTTAAAACAAGTTTCTTCTTGAAATCCGAACTGCATTCCAAAACATCTTCATCATTACTACTAGAATCACTTTCAAAATCTTCACCATCCTGTACACATTTTACTGATTTGGATCTCCTCCTGCATACCTGTAGTATAATAACCCACAATGCCGCATTTTGCCACATCTTTGCAGGGCATGACTTGGCGAATGCCAAATAATCCCTCTTCCCATACCTATAGCACTTAGGTGGTTCTCTATATGTCTTGGAAAACTTGGTATTTTTCCCTTCGAATCTTTGTTTCCCTCCTAAACTCTGTTTAATGTTTGCCTTAACTCTGGCAACCGTTCCATCATCTTTTGTTTCTGTCTTCAAAGCATTCCCACACCTGGTAGACGAGTATGTCATCCAAACTTGCCACCATTCATCCATAATCGTTCTTGGATCACTGGATTTGAAGTGTGCTTTACCACTTGCTCACGTACAAGGTCCTCTAACAGTCCCCCAAATGCACAATCTTTGGCTAACAATTTTAACTCGCTCGCATAATCATCGATGGGTTCTGATCTAAGTTGTTTCCTCTGAAAGAACTCATGTCGCATGATACCAATACAAAACTTGGGAGCAAAATGCTTATCAAGGTAAATAAATACATTACTGTCACCCCCACCAGTAACTGGTTTGTTCATCTGATGATACATTTTTAGCCCTTGCAGATCTAACAAGTGCAATAAAAAAAAGCGTTTCTTGTGAACTGCAGACATTTTCTCATCAGAATCCACCGTCTCAATGTAATCTTAATGCTGGTTCCGATCCTGCCAGCTAGAATGCCTTTGGAGGATTTAAAGAAAATGTTTGACTCATTTTTCTTCCTTTTTTTCAATTAAATTGAATGCAAGTTGTGGAACTGTTCAGTGTCTAAAGTACTGATCACAGTCCATTTTTCACCACACAACCATAGTAAATATGAGGGAACACATAAAATCACCTTCTGTTGCAAGATGCACTTCTCCCCATGTAGTGCTCACATCAGATTTGAAATCTGAGAAGAATGCCACAAATAGAGGAAAGGAAACTCCCTCACGAACGTAGAACAAGATTCAGCAGTGCCGATATCCTTAGGCACTGATTACAAGACTGGATCGCTGACTTCTCTAAACACTGGTAAGTTGGGCGTGAAAGTACACAATGCCTCGACATAACATAGCGTTTCAAGGGCGGTAGCCAAATCCAGTATGGCTGACCCACGTCCTTAGGTAGCATCCTGGCATGACACGCATCTAAATATGTGCAACACGTGCATGTTCATGCTGCCGAAGACAGACCTCCCATTAAGCATGCAAGCCACTCTGTGCTCGTGCCTGACTCACGCTCAGCCTCCGTGTTGTGTCCGCTGCCCTGATGACACACCTCAGTCCCTATTTCATGGACCTCTAAAGAGCATTAAAAAATACTCTGAGCCCCCTGTAAACAGCAAAACAGGTGAGCCCATTAAACTCGCTGCGCACCGGCCTGTAATTATCGTCACGAAAATACAGATTTTTTTCCCACCCACCTGTCGGCCTCTTCTCGATTGTAGAATGCCTGCGCACGTCGTCATAGGTTCAGGGTTGAGGTTGCTTTGCAATCGTTCTGGTTTAGACGAAAGTCACGGCCTTCTCTGTCTGCTCCTTGGGTCCTTAGTTCTTTTTTCTTAATCCCACCCATTGGCATTTTTGTTATGGCTCAGCCTCCACGCAGTTAAGGTTAAAGTTATCTTTATTTTGTTACAGTGCAGGCGGTTACATCAGCAACAGCGTCTCCTGGCTCCCCTGGATTGTTCTGTACAACCGTCACCTCTGGAGCCCACATACCTCCTTGTTCTACATTCTCCACTCACACCGCTTTGCCTACATCATAACTTACATCATGACATTCTACAGCAATATGTGTTCTAGATACATAAGACACTGTGTTGTGTAAGGGCAATACATTTTCAGCAGCACAGAGAAACAGTTCTGTCAGTGGTGGGGACTGTACATTCATTTGATGATGCTGTAGTATTAATCTAATATTTGTTCGGGTTTTTTATACAAAAAGCAGGAGTTTCAAAACCAATATTTAACATAGCTGTCACCCTGTTTATTATTTTCTCTGATACGTGGTTATGTATTATTCCCAGCAGTTGCAGATTTCTTCCTGTTTGGCCTAGAATGTCTGATTTCATTAGAAGACCGAAGGCTATCATTATGCATAAAACCTTTATTGCTGCCCCAAGATGCAGCCCTTTAAAGAACAAAACACACATCATAAAGAAAAATACAGCAGACCTAACCATAGCAACAACCATCTTCCTCTTTTATTAGCTGCTCCCATACAGAGAAGTACTTGATTTCTATCTTCTGAATATTTTGGTAATATACGTGTTGTTTTACTACATACATGTCAATGGAGCTATTCCAGTTTTTGGAATAAGCTCTTACTTTTGTTTCATCTATCTGTGTTTCTCAGTTACAGTATGTAAATTAGTTTTATATGTTTTTATTTCCTATTTTTTGCTCTTCAATTAATTACCTATTACTAAAGTCCCGTTAATGTAAATTCTAGAGTAGCTTTCATAATTATGTGTATGGGTGTGCTACCTTGAACAAACCTTTTTAAAAAAATTTGAAGGCTGCACTAATAGCGTGCTGTTCTGACAATGTTCTAATTAACTGACTTAAAAGGTGGCCCGGGAACCCAGCCGCCCCATCACAGCTCTTCTGTGTGACCTCCCCTCCCGAGCGGGTCTCCTGAAAACAAGGGGACCAGACAGGGAGGAAAGAGCCAGTGTCTTCTGCGTTGGGGTGCATCACAACTTTCCTGCAGGGCCTCCAATTCCCAAATGGGTTTCCTGACAACAAGGGGACCTGGCCGGGAGGAAAGGGTGAGTGCCTATCTCAATGAGAGTGCTCCGATTCACTTACCACGTGGCCATAACTCGGCAGAGGCACCCGCCACGTCCCGGCCTCTGTGGTGACTTCCTTTTTCAATCTACCTTGGCTAACTGCATACTAAGGGAAAATTATACTATTTAGAATTATTATACATTTCTAATCATTAAAAGTAGAATTTTTATTATAAGGCCTAGAAGTATTTGATAGTATGGTGATGTTTAAAAAATATTTGGAAGAGAGGTTGAAAAGCTCCATTAAGGAAGTGGTTGAAGCCACAGTACAAAGAGAAAGAGTGCTCCTTCAGAGTAGGAGTATTTCTCCATCTCTGATGAAAGACCTCCTATCCCCAAAAATGGCAGTAAGGCCCTATGTAAAAAAAAAAAAAAAAAAAAAAAAAGGCATCTCAACAGACAGAGACACTGGGTCGAGGACAATGCGGGATGACACCCTGTCCTCAATGCATGGTAGCCTGAGCCAGATACCAAGGTAGCCACAGCGCGACAAAAGACAATGGTGCCTGTCGTGGCACAAGAGATCATGGTATCACTCGTGGCACAATAGACAGCCAGGACTCATTTAGCCTGGATATACTTAATGGCAATGACAATGAAAAGGGCTTCGATTAGTTTGTATTTGACATGGAAGAGAACCGAGACACTCTGGGCAGCATAGATGATGATTTACCGGGCACTTTTTCTAATAAACCCCTTAAGACCCCTTGGTAAAGAAATATTCTATCCAGATTCCATTAAACACCCTTTCAGTTCATAGTGGTGGCCACTTAACCATGTGACCAGATCTATTAAATAGTGGGTTAGAAAACCACTTGAGAGGCACCAAAGAAACTTGATGAGGGCTGAATGCCCAAGGCCGAATATTGATGACAAAGCATGTCAAACATCATACCTAAATCCGTAACAGATTACGTTCCTATTTAAATCTGGCGAGGATCCAAGGATGGGTGTAGAAAGGTGCGTAAAATTATGTCAGGACCTTGATATTATGGGGCTTTTACCCCGAATTTTCGATATGCCCACATAGATCTGGAGCTCCTCAGGGGCTGGAGCCAGAGGGCAGTTTATGTATTGGGAAATGCCAACACTGCCCTCATACCTGAAAGTAAGAGGGCCATCCTCATGAGGATGAGCCCCAGACTTGCAGAGTTGGCTAATAAAAAGCAAAAGGTGAACTTGGAGCCTCCTTTTTGGGCAAGATTTTATTAAATTGCTGAGCAAGTACATCTCCACCTTTACCACTTTGAGCAAAGCCCAGTTTAATTTAAGACGTGTGTTCGGGCACATATTGTTGGGAGTGTCGACTGGAGGAGACTGGCTGCTCACCGAGGTCTCAACAGGTCCCAATTCTGTGCCTGGAGCCAGTACACTCAAGGTTCGAGGGACTACGGCAGAAGTTTCCGGACCTCACCAGACTTTTACACATAAAAAGGAAAATCGAGGTTTAGAGGAGGAAAGACCAGGTCAGATGGATCATCTCTGAATGTAGGTGGAACAATTTGCATTGGTTCTTCCCAAGTAAAGGTCGCTGGAAGATTGAAAATGTTAATTCACATATGGGAGGGATCTGACAAACTAATTCTAGGTACTAAAAACGTATTTGGCTTCAGCATAGATTTCTAGAAGTTTCCTTTTCAGACATCTCAACCCCAAGCAATTGTCTTTGACAAAGAGAGACTGGACCTAGTCGATAGGGAGGTTTCCCTAATGTTGCATAAGGATGCAATAGTGAAAGTAGTAGACGCACAGGATGGTTTTCTGAGTGCAATATTTTTGGTAAAAAAAGAAAGACAATGGATGGCGGCCAGTCATACATTTAAGAGAACTAAACGGGTATCTGGTTTACCATCACTTCAAGATGGAAGTGATCCATGTTACGCAATATTTTGCAAGAAAAGGACTGGTTAGTGAAACAAGACTTAAAGGATTCATATTTTACGATCCCTATAGCAGAGAGTTCACAGAGATACCTCCTCATTATGGTGGAGCGTAGTGTTGTCACAGTTCTGTTGTCTTACATTAGGTCTTTCCTCTGCTCCATGGTGATTTACCAAGGTTTTAAGACCAGTGGTGGCCTTTTAAGAGAGAGATGAATTTGATTGATAATCTAGTTAGATAACATCCTGTTTATGAGTCGGGTAAAGACAGATCGTCTGGGTCATTTGCATTTGACAAGAGAACTCTTGGAGAACCTGGGATTCATTATCAATGTAGAAATATCAGTTCTGGTTCCAAGCCAGTCCTTGGAATTTTTGGGTTTTCAGGTAGATACACTGCAAGCTCAACTTCTTTTACCTCAGAAAAAGATAAACAAGGTAAGAATAGTGAGCCTTATTCAGGGGTGTGGAATTTAATAAAATATCTACTTCTCCACAGGACAGGCTGCTTCATAAATCTTCTTGTCCTGTAAAAAAAATCTTCTTGTCCCACTTGGTGCCATATAGTGCAGCAACAAGGTTTGGCAGTAATCTTACAGCAGTAATCTCATTATATAAGAGCTCTGATTATGCCACGGCTAATTCTGTAGTAGGTGTTGTATACTAGCAATTTCCTTATTTTGCCACCTTTCTACGGATCTACCTACTGGGGCTGGAGGAAGCAGTAAGCAGTAATTCAGGGGTTGGAATTCTCTTTGGAGTCTGTGCATACCTACTAGCAGGTTTTAAGGATTTTCATCAGGACTTCCCCTATCATTTCCCATATTGAGAAAGGTTGAACATTACTCCAGCCAAGGGTCAGAAGTAAAAGTTCTTCCAACATTAAGAAAAAAGTGGTTAAAGGGAAAGTGAACTTCTAAACGCTCAACACATTTTCACATGAGCAAATCTGCATATTTGTTCGTGCTAAAATACAGTTCACAAATATTTTCTAGGAGTATGAATTCCTGGTCTACTTCTGTGAATTCTTGTGAATTCGTAAAGTACGCAAATCTGCACTAATGCAAAGAGATATACCATTGGTGCACTTCTGTGACTTTCTTTGAAAATTGAGCCCCTAATTAGACCTGCAGTTACCCAAGACCTTTTGTTTTATTAAAATTTAATTTCTCTCTCTATCCATCTATCTATTGGTTGACTTCACTGTGACTGATCCTACTTGCAGAACCCGCTCCTACTCAGCTCCTGGATACCCTCAAGGGTGACAAGTTCTGCACTCTACAAATCCATGTTACATTACATTACATTACAATTATAGCAATCTTCTTTTTCACAGGGGGCATATCAGCACAATGTAGGTTTGCTCAGTGCCAGGACCTACTGTGGCAATGTGTGCTTTCTGCAAGTAAAAATATTTTTGCTAATATTTTTTACAATGGTGAGGGCCCAGGAGGTCCCACAAAAATAAAGTTTTACAAAAGCCATGTTGTCAAAACAAGACTGCATTGACCAAACAAAAAGACTGACCACTAATGACTGACCTATTTGCTTTGCCAATGCTCATTTATATTCATGTTTCTCAAAATCTTGTTGAAACTGGTAACGCTTTCTTCCAATTATGAATATTTTTGAGAAAAAATGGTACCTAAAATTTCTAAGTAGTTTAGCAGGATGTTTTTTTGCCTAGATGCATTTGTTTGTGAGCATTTTATTTTGAAATTACAAAATCATCAATCTTGCTTTCAAGCTTCTGCATATACTTGCATTTAATCAGAGAGCATTCTAGGAGCATAAGTAGCCTCATATTTTTATGTTTCTGAAACTAGTATACACACTTTTGTATTAGAACGGTAGTGCAGTTCGAGCTTACAACATTTATTTAGAACACTCACTCTAATATTAAGGGCTTTGCATTATTGAACCATAAATACAAGTCCAAACAGCATTAACATATGGATACAAATATTACCTCAACTACAGACAATTCCTTTCCCTTCTCTGTAATGTGGTACTGTAAGTTGGCAGCCAAAGATTTTGTGCTGCACCCTGAATACTTGTTGTTCATGACCCCAAACAATATGTCCTGGGCGTCAGAATGGCAAAGCAATATTTGGGAAGGTGCCAGAGTTTACCTTTGAGAGGGATGCCAGTTGTTTGGTATTGGGAGCCCATCTAAACAATTTAGAAACAGAAGGTTGTTGGTCAAGTTTAGAGAGTTCCATACACATAAACTGTTTAGAGTTTATGGCAGGTCTGCATGGTCTAAGGAGCTTAAAATCTCACTTGATAAACAGTGTGGTCCTGATTCGCATGGACAACTTCTCAGCAGTCTTCTATATCAATTGCATGGGGGGCTCGAGATCAAAGCAGTTAACAAATTATTTTCACCTCAGGGACTTCAGCGATTGCCAGCTGAATCCAGACATTTTCAAGGGATCCAGAAACTTTGGGGCCAATAGATTTGGATCCTTTTGCCAGCAGGCTCGCATATCAGGTACCCAGATTTTTCAGCTGGAGACCAGACCCGGAAGCTATGGCAGTAGATGCGTTTGTCCAGGATTGGAATTCAGGGAGGAGTTATGCTTTTCCACCATTTGCCATGATCCAGAGGGTACTCTTGAAAGCTCGGTAAGAGAAGTGCAAGTTACTGCTAGTCACCCCCTTTTGGAGTTTGCAGGTTTTGTTTCCAGAAGTCTTGGAGTTAGCAGTTCAGGAACCACACCTTATCCCAGTACATCAGGGTTTGCTGATAGGCCCAGTTGGAGATCATCCTTTAGGGATAGAATGAAATCTAGACCTCCTTGTTTGGAGAAAACAAGGGGCTTTGCAGGATTCTCAAGCCTTTCAGGAAAGGCTAAGGACTTTCTTGATGAATCATGGGCACCAGGAATAGAAGAAGCTATAGGAGAGTTTGGTGCAAATAGTGTAGTTGGTCCATGGAAAGGAGTCTGAATACCGTGTAGGTTATGAAGCTGAAAAGATCAGTATGGTTGCTTATCGCTGGTCTAGGTTTGAATTTAAGAACCGCCATACATATGGGAAACTGTATGTTTCAAAGAATGGTCCACCTATTCTTGGATGGAGGGATCAGAAAAATGTCCACATCATACTAGATCCTAACAGCATATAACAGGTTCTGGTAATGGATGAGGATACAAAAATGGGTAAGAGTTTATTGAAGAGTTTTCTCTCTGTATTCCAGAAGAAGATCGGTAAATTAAAGGGATCTGAGCATAGAATAAGACTCCAAGAAGGTTCTGCACCTAAACTTCACAAGGTTTGGAATGCACCAATCCCATTAAAAGAGATGATGTTGCACGAGAATTGGATAAATTAGTCGTTGCTGACATAATAGAACCCATAGACATCAGAATGGGTTTTAGCCAACTATTTGGCCGAACTGTTCCAGTCATGTTTATCCTACAGGACTATTAATTGTCATAGATCAGTTGTTTGAGTTGGTCACGCCTTAATAGGTGACACCACGATTGGGAATAACCCACTAATTTGCAGGATGATGAAAGGGATTCAAATCAAGAGACCTCCTAGACCTCGTTATACTTCCCTTTGGGACGTTAATGTAGTTTTCACACTTTTTGACTCAGAGCAAAATTATTATTTTTCCTTAAGACAGATTTCACAGACATTGGTAAATCTATTCTATTTAATATTGTTCAGAAGGGTTTCTGATAATGTTTTGGAAATTTGTAATAGGGTTTTTTCATCAGATGGTGTTCATTTTGGCATTGGCAAAAGGACAAAGAATATGTCTAGTCATGTCCTCCATCCTTTATTCCAGGATTGTCTAAAATTGTGTGGTAAGTTGCATGAAAATATATGAGCAGAAAATGCTGGAGTTTAGACATCAAGGTGAAGACCAACTTCTTATGTGAAACCGCATAAAGCAGTTTCTAATGCCACAATAGCAAAGTGGATTAGAGCAACAGTGAGTAAAGCAAGCATAGACCTATCGCATTTTGGTGCTCATACAGCAAGAGGCCATATGGGCAGTAAGGTTTTTTCGGATGGTGTACTCTCTCTGAGATTCTTAAGGCTGCAGACTGGTCGAATGATAACTCTTTTGCGAATTTCTATCTTAGACCAATGAGGCATGCAAGTAGCTTAATTGTTGATAGCTTTAAACATGCATAATGATAACCCCCGGTTTTGTAATGAAATGACGATTTTACAATTAACCTGCTGAGAGAATCTTGATTTCATTAACCCCTTCTGTGCCCAGGACGTAATGGTTACGTCCTGAGGCACAGTGCTGCTGTGCCCAGGACGTAACCATTACGTCCTGTGCACAGAGCCCAGAGGGAGCGCTCTCGCTCCCTCTGTGGGGTTCCCCCCCACCCCCCCAAGTCAGGGATGGAAGGGGAAGCCCTTCCCCTCCCACCCCCGACCCCCCCAACCCCCCCTGTGACGTCAGCGCGCGAGCGCGCGCTGATTAGTCACAGCGTCTCCCCCATCGCGCTGGAAGCAGAGCTTCCAGCGCGATTGAAAAAGAAATGCTTTTGCATTTCTTTTTCAATCCCATGGGGGAGGCCCAGAGAGGCTTCAAAGGGAAGGAAATGTATTTCCTTCCCTTTGAAGTCTCTCACAGGTTTCAAAAGCCGGATTGCTTGCAATCCGGCTTTTGAAACCCCACTAGACACCAGGGATTTTTTTTTTTTCCTTGAAATTGGCAAAAGGGAGCGACCCCTTGGGCAAGGGTCGCTCCCAGGGGGGCATTTTTTTAGGAAGGCCTTGGGGCAGATTGGCCTATTATTAGGCCGATCTGCCCCCAGGGGGGGCAGAAACCTCTAGGCACCAGGGACCTTTTTTTTTTTTGTGATGATTTCTTTTTTTTTAGGTGGGGAGCGATCCCTTAGGCAAGGGTCACTCCCCTACGGGGCAATATATATTTAGGCCATTTCTGCCCCCTTTGGGGGCAGATTGGCCTATTTTGATAAGGCCAATCTGCCCCCAAGGGGGGCAGAAACCATTAGACACCAGGGAGTTTGTTTTTGCGCGCGAATGTCACGCAACAAAGCGACCCCTTTGGCAAGGGTCGCTCCCAGGGGGGGCAATTTTTTGGGAAGGCCTTTTCTGCCCCCCCTGGGGACAGATCGGCCTATTATTAGGCCGATCTGCCCCCAGGGGGGGCAGAAACCTCTAGGCACCAGGGATCTTTTTTTTTTTTTTTTTTTCTTTTTGTTATGTTTTCTTTTTTTTTTAGGTGGGGAGCGACCCCTTAGGCAAGGGTCGCTCCCCTAGGGGGCAAATTATATTTAGGCCATTTCTGCCCCCCTTGGGGGCAGATTGGCCTATTTTGATGAGGCCAATCTGCCCCCAAGGGGGGCAGAAACCATTAGACACCAGGGAGTTTTTTTTTTGCGTGAATTTCACGCAAGGGGAGCGACCCCTTAGGCAAGGGTCGCTCCCTGGGGGGGGTGGGGGGGGGATTATTTTAGGCCATTTCTGCCCCCCTGGGGGGGGTAGATCAGCCTATTTTGATTCGGCTGATCTGCCCCCAAGGGGGGCAGAAACCACTAGGCACCAGGGATTTTTTTGTTTTTCTGTTTTACAGATGGGGAGCGACCCCCTTGGACAAGGGTCGCTCCCCTGGAGGGGCAAAATGTATTTAGGCCATTTCTGCCCGCTTTGGGGGCAGATCGGCCGATTTTAGGTCAATCTGCCCCCAAGGGGGGCAGAAACCACTAGGCACCAGGGATCTTTTTTTTGCGCCATCACACAAGGGGAGCGACCTTGTAGTCAAGGGTCGCTCCCCGGGGGGGGGGGGGTAGGGGTGGGGGGGCCAAATTATTTTAGGCCATCTCTGCCCCCCCTGGGGGCAGATCGGCCTATTGGTATTAGGCCGGTCTACCCCCAGGGGGGGGCAGAAACCTCTAGGCGCCAGGGCAAATTTTTTTTTTGTGTTTTTTTTATTGGTTTGGTGTTTTTTTTTAGAGAAGGGGAGCGACCCATCAGGCAAGGGTCGCTCCCCTGTGGGGCAAATTGTGTTTAGCCCATTTCTGCCCCCCAAGGGGGCAGATTGGTCGATTTTAGGTCAATCTGCCCCAAGGGGGCAGAAACCACTAGGCACCGGGGATTTGTTTTTTGACGCCAATGTCACGCAGGGGGAGCGACCCCGTAGGCAATGGTAGCTCCGGGGGGGGGCTGGGGGGGGGGTTCAGGGGGCAAATTTATTTTAGGCCATTTCTGCCCCCCCTGGGGGCAGATCGACCTATTATTAGGCCGATCTGTTTGTTTGGTTTTTTTTAGAGATGGGGAGCGACCCATCAGGCAAGGGTCGGTCCCCTGGGGGGCAAATTGTGTTTAGACCATTTCTGCCCCCCTTGGGGGCAGATTGGTCGATTTTAGGTCAATCTGCCCCAAGGGGGCAGAAACCACTAGGCACCGGGGATTTGTTTTTTGGCGCCAATGTCACGCAGGGGGAGCGACCCCGTAGGCAAGGGTCGCTCCGGGGGGTGGGGGGGTGTTTGGGGGGCAAATTTATTTTAGGCCATTTCTGCCCCCCCTGGGGGCAGATCGACCTATTATTAGGCCGATCTGCCCCCAGGGGGGGCAGAAACCTCTTGTTGCCAGGGCAAATTTTTTTTTGTTGTTTTTTTTTTTGTTTGTTTGGTTTTTTTTAGAGATGGGGAGCGACCCATCAGGCAAGGGTCGCTCCCCTGGGGGGCAAATTGTGTTTAGACCTTTTCTGCCCCCCTTGGGGGCAGATTGGTCGATTTTAGGTCAATCTGCCCCAAGGGGGCAGAAACCACTAGGCACCGGGGATTTGTTTTTTGGCGCCAATGTCACGCAGGGGGAGCGACCCCGTAGGCAAGGGTCGCTCCGGGGGGTGGGGGGGTGTTTGGGGGGCAAATTTATTTTAGGCCATTTCTGCCCCCCCTGGGGGCAGATGGGCCTATTATTAGGCCGATCTGCCCCCAGGGGGGGCAGAAACCTCTTGTTGCCAGGGCAAATTTTTTGTTTGTGTTTTTTTTTTTGTTTGTTTGGTTTTTTTTAGAGATGGGGAGCGACCCATCAGGCAAGGGTCGGTCCCCTGGGGGGCAAATTGTGTTTAGACCATTTCTGCCCCCCTTGGGGGCAGATTGGTCGATTTTAGGTCAATCTGCCCCAAGGGGGCAGAAACCACTAGGCACCGGGGATTTGTTTTTTGGCGCCAATGTCACGCAGGGGGAGCGACCCCATAGGCAAGGGTCGCTCCGGGGGGTGGGGGGGTGTTTGGGGGGCAAATTTATTTTAGGCCATTTCTGCCCCCCCTGGGGGCAGAAACCTCTTGTTTCCAGGGCAAATGTTTTTTTTGTGTTTTTTTTTTGTTTGTTTGTTTTTTTTTTTAGAGATGGGGAGCGACCCATCAGGCAAGGGTCGCTCCCCTGGGGGGCAAATTGTGTTTAGACCATTTCTGCCCCCCTTGGGGGCAGATTGGTCGATTTTAGGTCAATCTGCCCCAAGGGGGCAGAAACCACTAGGCACCGGGGATTTGTTTTTTGGCGCCAATGTCACGCAGGGGGAGCGACAACGTAGGCAAGGGTCCCTCCGGGGGGGGGGGGGGGAGTGGGTGTTCGGGGGGCAAATTTATTCAGAAACCTCTTGTTGCCAGGGCAAATTTTTTTTTTGTGTTTTTTTTTTTTTGTTTGTTTGGTTTTTTTTAGAGATGGGGAGCGACCCATCAGGCAAGGGTCGCTCCCCTGGGGGGCAAATTGTGTTTAGACCATTTCTGCCCCCCTTGGGGGCAGATTGGTAGATTTTAGGTCAATCTGCCCTAAGGGGGCAGAAACCACTAGGCACCGGGGATTTGTTTTTTGGCGCCAATGTCACGCAGGGGGAGCGACCCCGTAGGCAAGGGTCCCTCCGGGGGGGGGGGGGGGGAGTGGGTGTTCGGGGGGCAAATTTATTTAAGGCCATTTCTGCCCCCCCTGGGGGCAGATCGGCCTATTATTAGGCCGATCTGCCCCCAGGGGGGGCAGAAACCTCTTGTTGCCAGGGCAAATTTTTTTTGTGTGTTTTTTTTTTTGTTTGTTTGGTTTTTTTTAGAGATGGGGAGCGACCCATCAGGCAAGGGTCGCTCCCCTGGGGGGCAAATTGTGTTTAGACCATTTCTGCCCCCCTTGGGGGCAGATTGGTAGATTTTAGGTCAATCTGCCCCAAGGGGGCAGAAACCACTAGGCACCGGGGATTTGTTTTTTGGCGCCAATGTCACGCAGGGGGAGCGACCCCATAGGCAAGGGTCGCTCCGGGGGCGGGGGGTGGATGTTCGGGGGGCAAATTTATTTTAGGCCATTTCTGCCCCCCCTGGGGGCAGATCGGCCTATTATTAGGCCGATCTGCCACCAGGGGGGGCAGAAACCTCTAGGCGCCAGGGCAAATTTTTTTTGTGTGTTTTTTTTTTTTTTGTATGTTTGTTTTTTTAGAGATGGGGAGCGACCCATCAGGCAAGGGTCGCTCCCCTGGGGGGCAAACTGTGTTTAGACCATTTCTGCCCCCCTTGGGGGCAGATTGGTCGATTTTAGGTCAATCTGCCCCCAAGGGGGCAGAAACCACTAGGCACCGGGAATTTGTTTTTTGGCGCCAATGTCACGCAGGGGTAGCGACCCCGTAGGCAAGGGTCGCACCTGGGCATTTCCCCCCCCCACCCCCACCCCCCCCCCCCCCCCCCCCCCCCCCAGGGCCGGCTGAGCTAGAGGCCAAAATCCACAGGTAGGCACTTTGAAAAAACACCTCTGTTTTCTGTGAAAAAATATGTTGTGTTTTGGGCCATTTCCTTTTGTGGGCGCTAGGCCTACCCACACAAGTGAGGTACCATTTTTATGGAGAGACTTAGGGGAACGCTGGGTGGAAGGAAATTTGTGGCTCCTCTCAGATTCCAGAACTTTCTGTCACCGAAATGAGAGGAAAAAGTGTTTTTTAGCCAGATTTTGATGTTTGCAAAGAATTCTGGGTAACAGAACCTGGTCAGAGCCCCGCAAATCACCCCATCTTGGATTCCCCTAGGTCTCTAGTTTTCAAAAATGCGCTGGTTTGCTAGGTTTCCCCAGGTGCCGGCTGAGCTAGAGGCCAAAATCCACACGTAGGCACTGTTTTCTATGAAAAAATGTGATGTGTCCACGTTGTGTTTTGGGCCATGTCCTGTCGCGAGCGCTAGGCCTACCCACACAAGTGAGGTATCATTTTTATCGGGAGACGTGGGGGAACGCTGGGTGGAAGGAAATTTGTGGCTCCTCTCAGATTGTAGAACTTTCTGCCACAGAAATGTGAGGAACATGTGTTTTTTTAGCCAAATTTTGAGGTTTGCAAAGGATTCTGGGTAACAGAACCTGGTCCGAGCCACACAAGTCACCCCATCTTGGATTCCCCTAGGTCTCTAGTTTTCAGAAATGCACAGGTTTGGTAGGTTTCCCTAGGTGGCGGCTGAGCTACAGGCCAAAATCTACAGGTAGGCACTTTGCTAAAAACAGGTCTGTTTTCTGTGATGTGTCCACGTTGCGCTTTGGGGTGTTTCCTGTTGCGGGCGCTAGGCCTACCCACACAAGTGAGGTATCATTTTTATCGGGAGACGTGGGGGAACGCTGGGTGGAAGGAAATTTGTAGCTCCTCTCAGATTCCAGAACTTTCTGCCACAAAAATGTGAGGGACGTGTTTTTTTAGCCAAATTTTGAGGTTTGCAAAGGATTCTGGGTAACAGAACCTGGTCCGAGCCCCGCAAGTCACCCCTCCTTGGATTCCCCTAGGTCTCTAGTTTTCAGAAATGCACAGGTTTGGTAGGTTTCCCTAGGTGCCGGCTGAGCTAGAGGCCAAAATCTACAGGTAGGCACTTCGCAAAAAACACCTCTGTTTTTTTCCAAAATTTAGGATGTGTCCACGTTGCGCTTTGGGGTGTTTCCTGTCTCCGGCGCTAGGCCTACCCACGCAAGTGAGGTATCATTTTTATCGGGAGACTTGGGGGAACGCTGGGTGGAAGGAAATTTGTAGCTCCTCTCAGATTCCAGAACTTTCTGCCACAGAAATGTGAGGGACATGTGTTTTTTTAGCCAAATTTTGAGGTTTGCAAAGGATTCTGGGTAACAGAACCTGGTCCGAGCCCCGCAAGTCACCCCTCCTTGGATTCCCCTAGGTCTCTAGTTTTCAGAAATGCACAGGTTTGGTAGGTTTCCCTAGGTGCCGGCTGAGCTAGAGGCCAAAATCTACAGGTAGGCACTTCGCAAAAAACACCTCCTGTTTTTTTCCAAAATTTAGGATGTGTCCACGTTGCGCTTTGGGGTGTTTCCTGTCGCCGGCGCTAGGCCTACCCACGCAAGTGAGGTGTCATTTTTATCGGGAGACTTGGGGGAACGCTGGGTGGAAGGAAATTTGTAGCTCCTCTCAGATTCCAGAACTTTCTGCCACAGAAATGTGAGGGACATGTGTTTTTTTAGCCAAATTTTGAGGTTTGCAAAGGATTCTGGGTAACAGAACCTGGTCCGAGCCCCGCAAGTCACCCCTCCTTGGATTCCCCTAGGTCTCTAGTTTTCAGAAATGCACAGGTTTGGTAGGTTTCCCTAGGTGCCGGCTGAGCTAGAGGCCAAAATCTACAGGTAGGCACTTCGCAAAAAACACCTCTGTTTTTTTCCAAAATTTAGGATGTGTCCACGTTGCGCTTTGGGGTGTTTCCTGTCTCCGGCGCTAGGCCTACCCACGCAAGTGAGGTATCATTTTTATCGGGAGACTTGGGGGAACGCTGGGAGGACGGAAATTTGTAGCTCCTCTCAGATTCCAGAACTTTCTGCCACAAAAATGTGAGGGACATGTGTTTTTTTAGCCAAATTTTGAGGTTTGCAAAGGATTATGGGTAATAGAACCTGGTCCGAGCCCCGCAAGTCACCCCTCCTTGGATTCCCCTAGGTCTCTAGTTTTCAGAAATGCACAGGTTTGGTAGGTTTCCCTAGGTGCCGGCTGAGCTAGAGGCCAAAATCTACAGGTAGGCACTTCGCAAAAAACACCTCTGTTTTTTTCCAAAATTTAGGATGTGTCCACGTTGCGCTTTGGGGTGTTTCCTGTCGCCGGCGCTAGGCCTACCCACGCAAGTGAGGTATCATTTTTATTGGGACACTTGGGGGAACGCTGGGTGGAAGGAAATTTGTAGCTCCTCTCAGATTCCAGAACTTTCTGCCACAAAAATGTGAGGGACATGTGTTTTTTTAGCCAAATTTTGAGGTTTGCAAAGGATTCTGGGTAACAGAACCTGGTCCGAGCCCCGCAAGTCACCCCTCCTTGGATTCCCCTAGGTCTCTAGTTTTCAGAAATGCACAGGTTTTGGTAGGTTTCCCTAGGTGCCGGCTGAGCTAGAGGCCAAAATCTACAGGTAGGCACTTCGCAAAAAACACCTCTGTTTTTTTCCAAAATTTAGGATGTGTCCACGTTGCGCTTTGGGGTGTTTCCTGTCGCCGGCGCTAGGCCTACCCACGCAAGTGAGGTATCATTTTTATCGGGAGACTTGGGGGAACGCTGGGTGGAAGGAAATTTGTAGCTCCTCTCAGATTCCAGAACTTTCTGCCACAGAAATGTGAGGAACATGTGTTTTTTTTGCCAAATTTTGAGGTTTGCAAACGATTCTGGGTAACAGAACTTGGTCCGAGCCCCGCAAGTCACCCCTCCTTGGATTCCCCTAGGTCTCTAGTTTTCAGAAATGCACAGGTTTGGTAGGTTTCCATAGGTGCCGGCTGAGCTAGAGGCCAAAATCTACAGGTAGGCACTTCGCAAAAAACACCTCTGTTTTCTTCCAAAAATTTGGATGTGTCCACGTTGCGCTTTGGGGCGTTTCCTGACGCGGGCGCTAGGCCTACCCACACAAGTGAGGTATCTTTTTTATCGGGAGACTTGGGGGAACATAGATTAGCAAAACAAGTGTTATTGCCCCTTGTCTTTCTCTACATTTTTTCCTTCCAAATATAGGAGAGTGTGTAAAAAAGACATCTATTTGAGAAATGCCCTGTAATTCACATGCTAGTTTGGTCACCCCGGAATTCAGATATGTGCAAATAACCACTGCTCCCCAACACCTTATTTTGTGCCCTTTTTGGAAATACAAAGGTTTTCTTGATAGCAATTTTTTACTCTTTATATTTCAGCAAATGAATTGCTTTATACCCGGTATAGATTGAAAACGCACGTCAGGGTGCAGCTCATTTATTGGCTCTGGGTTCCTTGGGTTCTTGATGAACCTACAAGCCCTATATATCCCCGCAACCAGAGGAGTCCAGCAGACGTAACGGTATATTGCTTTCGATAATCTGACATTGCAGGGAAAAGTTACAGAGTAAAACGTAGAGAAACATTTATGTTTTTTTCACCTCAATTTCAATATTTTTCTTTTTCAGTTGTTATTTTCTGTAGGAAACCCTTGTAGGATCTACACAAATGACCCCTTGCTGAATTCAGAATTTTGTCTACTTTTCCGAAATGTTTAGGTTTCTGGGATCCAGCATTGGTTTCATGCCCATTTCTGTCACTGACTGGAAGGAGGCTGAAAGCACAAAAAACTGCAAAAATGGGGTATGCCCCAGTAAAATGCCAAAATTGTGTTGAAAAATTGGGTTTTCTGATTCAAGTCTGCCTGTTCCTGAAAGCTGGGAAGCTGCTGAGTTTAGCACCGCAAACCCTTTGTTGATGCCATTTTCAGGGGAAAAAACACAAGCCTTTTTCTGCAGCCACTTTTTCCAATTTTTTTGAAAAAAACGAAATTTTCACTGTATTTTGGCCAATTTCTTGGCCTCCTTCAAGGGAACCCACAAAGTCTGGGTACCTCTAGAATCCCTAGGATGTTGGAAAAAAAGGACGCAAATTTGGCTTGGTTAGCTTATGTGGACAAGAAGTTATGAGGGCCTAAGCGCGAACTGCCCCAAATAGGCAAAAAAAGGCCCGGCACAGGAGGGGGAAAAGGCCTGGCAGCGAAGGGGTTAAAGACAACAAAGTCTATCATTATCCCACCCACCTCGCCATGTATTTCTTATTTTTAGGTGGGTAAGGTATTCATATTTATTTGCAGACAGAGTAGCATGACTAAAAAAAAAAAAAAAAAAAAAAAAGAAGAAAAGAAAGTAAGTATTGGAGCATTTTGGTGAAATAATGTCCTTTGGTATGTACTTTGTAATTATTATTTTAGACATTGGTTAAATAATGTGTTTTGGTTCATACTGTTGTATATCTTATTTGGAAACCGTTCTTTTAAACTATCTTTCTTCCATAGGGAGTAATTCTTAATTGGGAGAGACCACGATGGATTGTCTAGATGTAACCTGTTGACCTTGTTTCAAAAGCTCCACTTGTTTCAAATTCAAGGTTTTATTTTTGTATCACAGCCTAAAAGAGGAAGATGGTTGTGGCTATAATAAATGCTGTACCAGGTTTCCACAATGGAATATTTTTCTTTATGATGTATGTTTTGTTCTTTAAAGGGCTACACGTTGGGGCAGCAATAAAGGCTGTATGCATAATGATAGTCTCTGCTGTCTTTAATGAAATGAAGATTCTCTCTGCATGTTAATTGGAGAATGGTCATTTCCTTCCAACCAGTTACAATAGCATCAAGCTATTCTCCTGAGCTTCATCATTGGCCTTAGTTTAATCAGTATAATTTTCTCGAATGGTATACCTGGACGTTCTAAGTGCAATCAAGTGAATTGTTGGCTGTACCTTGCAAGCATTAGCTTCACATACCTCTTACTTGCTGACACAGAATGTGCTTCTGAAGACCGCAAAACTTTTTGTCAAAAAAACAACGTTGTAAACAGTGATCAGTAGGAAAAGTTAAAATATAACTGTTCAGATTACCCTGCAGCATTGTTGTTCAATTGGTCTCACATAGAGAAATAACTGCATTTTCACCAAGGTACCCTGGGCACAAGGTAATTGGGAGTATAATGCCTATTGAACAAGAACCAAAGAAAACACTAATTTCTGGGAAGAGTGCATAGAGGCAAGTCAAATACATTAAAATTTAAGATATTATCATTACCTTTGTAGCTACGGATTCCAAGTAAATGAACAGATGTATTTTTTTAAAGAATATCCTTAAATCTGGCAGCAACAATAGTAGAGTACAATCTAGATGAGCAAAACGGGTGTTAGGTCTCCCCCTAAGACTGTACATGCGCTGTCTGTTAGGAGACATTTTGTTAACCTACGGTGGGCTTAGAGCTCGCCTGTTACTTATCGGTTGGCTTCATAGGTGCTCTCATTTTCTTGCTTATGGTTGGTTAGCATGTGTGTACTTTACTTTCTCTTCTTGGATGTATCCCTCCTCTCTGCTAATTTCTTAGGACCTTCCATGGCTCGGATTTCAGGCTTCTTCTTTCTTCCTCGTGTATGTCTCACACTTCCCAGTGGTCGTTTGCGATGTGCTTCCCCCCCACGGTGCTTTTCTTCACTCATGTGCTTTTCCCACCCACCTCCCTGTTGAAGAGACCTACTGCCTTTGCCAATGCTTATTTATTTGTTAGTTTGGGCCTGATTCTGTGAAGTGGGTTTATGTCCAGTTGTTTGGAGCCCTACAAGAGAGTGTGAGAAGTTGTTAAAATATATCAGGGTTTATGTTACAGCACTGACCATGGCATAACCAGCAACAGTCGAATTACTGATATTAAATGAAACATTAAAAAATAGATTGGGGTGCAAAGGCTGCAGCAGGGGCTCAAATGAATCTGTGATACTTTTTGCAATTACCAATTAACGCTTCTGCACTGGTTGTCTGGTGTAAATGAGATGGAGTTATACTCTACTGGTAGTCTCTTTTCTGGGGATGCATTCTGTTAATCAAATTACAAATGATCTCATTCTATATCTCTAGATGCAGTTTAAGATGAACAGCAGCAATGTGGTGGTATAAACAACAGCACAACTTCTTTTCATAATATGAATCGTGTTGTACACAACATGCAACTGTGAGGATGAGATGTTATCGTTATTGAGCTTCTGAGGTCCTGAAAGTTATTTTTAAAAAAATGTATTAAGGATGTATTTGGGGCACGTGACATCAAACCCTCCGTGGCACACACTCATTGCCAACATGTTGAAAAAGAGCTGTGTCTTGTGATGTTTTCTGACCTTCGATATCTCAGGAGAAACAGGAAGTATTTGGATGCACTTTGAGGCCAAGTCATGACCCCTTATCCTGGCCCAGACTGTGAAAACAGAACGAGTGTTGATTGCATCAGTAGATTGAAATGCCTACAATACATGTTGCTTCTTGTATGATGTGCCTAAATGAACAAAAGCTCCATTTGAATTATTTTTTTCCACTGGTGGAAACTAAGTCAGAATTTGATATTTTCAGCTTTTGTGTGTCCCTAGAATTCAATTTGGTGCACTTATATCTGCTTTCATTAAATTGCAGAAAACATTGAGCATCATGAGGGAATATAAATGCGTGATATAGCTATTCCCTGATTTATGAAAAAGCAGAATATATACTTTTGTGAATGAAATTAATTAAATAGAAGTGGGATAGACAGGATAACTTGAGTAAAATAGCAATACCTATCACCTCTCCAGTGTAAACCGTTACCTCTGGTGAAGCATCCCTCGTCTCCTCTACCGTATTCCCTTTTTTCTGTCCGCTATGAAACCTGCTTCATGTATACAACATTCTATTGCCTTGTATCCAAGTTTGACTATATGTCCCTTATACAGGGATGTGATCTAAAGGCCTTTCCTGTTTGACTTACGCCTCCGACCACAGTCAATTGATTCTTTAATAAGGTTCTTTTCTCTCCTTACAGGCAGTTAGCTCCGTTGTTGGGCGGATCATCGTGCACCCGCTGGAAAACATAAGCCAGACAATGGGACGAAGCCTCCGAAATATCATGAAGGAGGTGCCTGGACAATGGCAGCCTATTGTTTTCCTCCTGATGCTGACTATCTGCGTAACTTCCTTGGCGGCCATCTTCCACAGGAGCCGGCTCCCAGCAGCATGTCCTGCGAATGGAAAGAAAACTGTTGCCCATACCCCACATAAACTAAGATAAAAGGGTATTTCGACACTATGCCCTTTAGGCACCACTGCTGCTCGAACTGTTCCTTTATACAGTGACGCTGCCATTGCACAGGACTTTTGGTGGGGGGTAGAGAATGCTGTATTTTGGGTGCTGCTTAACTATGCCATTGATTTATCAGAGGTCACAAACTACCACGGAAAGAAATTAGGCTGTGCAAGCCCACCTCAACTTGAACACAGCACTGGATTTTCTTCAGTTATCTTCAAAACATCCACTCAGTAGAATACATGGAGAGAAAGTTACGTTGTTGGGACGAGATATAAACAAAACCAAAAGTGCAAATAAGACTCCATCCTTTTCTTTGAGACACAGGGCATCTTTCTAGGTCCTAGTGAAATTGTAGACAATCGGAATCTGTGCTAGTGAAACTTATCAAAAAATGATGTACCAGAATTCACTTATTACATTTCACCCATGATTGAGTTCTATTTGTCATTTGCTCCAACGTGTTTTTAATGTTTGTTGGTCCAGGTAGGTGGGGCTGTTCTTGGCAGTGACAAGAGTACAAATGCGACCTACAAAATATGGTGGTCTTTTTGGTGAGACCATTCTCTGATCCTCACCTCAATAAGATATACAGTTTTTAGGACAAAATAACTTAAGACTTTTTTAAAGTCAGTCAATGGATTTTAATAATTTTTCCTGGACATTATGGCCCTCATTCCAACCCTGGCGGTCATAGACCGCCAGGGTGGCTGTCCACGGAAGCACCGCCAACAGGCTGGCGGTGCTTCATGTGGTATTCCTACAGCCGCGGTCGCCCAGCCGGGTCCGGCGGTTTCCCGCCAGATTAGCTCCGGCTGGGAGAATCCTCCATGGCGGCGCTGCAAGCAGCGCCGCCATGGGGATTCCGACCCCCTTCCCGCCAGCCTGTTTCTGGCGGTTTTCACCGCCAGAAACAGGATGGCGGGAACGGGTGTCCTGGGGCCCCCTGCACTGCCCATGCCACTGGCATGGCAGTGCAGGGGCCCCCTAACAGGGCCCCAGCATGATTTTCACTGTCTGCATAGCAGACAGTGAAAATCGCGACGGGTGCAACTGCACCCGTTGCACCCCTGCAACACCGCCGGCTCCATTCGGAGCCGGCTTCTGTGTTGCAGGGCCTTTCCCGCTGGGCCGGCGGGCGCTCTCTTGGCGGAGGCTCGCCGGCCCAGTGGGAAAGTCTGAATGGCCCCCGCAGTCTTTTGACCGTGGAGCGGTCATTTGGCGGCGTATGTTTGGCCGTACCGCCGCCCGCCAAACTTAGAATGACCCCCTATATATTTAGTTTTCTACATGCTTGACCGCTTTAGATTACGTTTTCATTCAATCCGTTCCATCATCCTGATTTAAAAAGAATACTTTTAGTTAAGTGTTTGATCCGAGTTACAACACATGTAAAAAAATATATATATTGTTTCTCAAGAAAGCTGTCATTGTTAATAGCTGAATAACTTTGTCTGATATTTTAAATACGATAGCGGTCCTATTTTATGAAAGAAGCATTAAATTGTGCTAAAAGCTTATCACCTTTGATCCTGCAAGCCATTTTATAAAGACATACACACACATATCACACGCCTTCTGTTAAGTAAACCCCAGAGGCCACGTTCGTTAAAAAATGTTTGAATCAATCAATGGACAACTTACACTAAAAAACAACTTGTCAAATAGTTCAAATAACAGAGGTTTGTGTTCATTACTGTGTGGGGCTATTAAAAAGAGTAGCACATAGTTTTCAGCCTTTAAAATATGCTGGACACTTTAGATGGAGGCACCCAGTATTGCATATTGAGAGTAGAATATGCCATTGAATCCCTTTTCTCCTAACACATGGTTCTCGCTGAGCCTTCAGAGGATTGTCAAGCTTTAGTGTAACTGTTCAACTAAACAGCCACCAAGAAAAGGAGAATGATCTGCTACACAGAAAATAATGCCCGGCCAGTGCCTTTTCTCCAGTTATGCCTCCCTACACCTATCATGCCTCTACTCTATACTATTTTGCCAATCAAGCGCTTTATTGGTG
The DNA here is from genome assembly GCF_031143425.1 of Pleurodeles waltl. Lineage (NCBI taxonomy): Eukaryota > Metazoa > Chordata > Amphibia > Caudata > Salamandridae > Pleurodeles > Pleurodeles waltl. Next base: position 149,772,087 of record NC_090446.1, read on the forward strand.
GTTTCGATTTCTGAGTAGGTATGAGAAGATATGTCATTAATTGTGTGAAAAGTGTACATATTTTTATTAAAAACCAACCTCGATTTCCTGTTCTTTGCCTTCCTTGTCTTTACTGAGTACTTATAGTGTTATATGTGCAACACTTAGGCTTTAGAGCAGATGTTAATTGAAAACCTACAGCTTTATGGAGTGTGACGTTTCTCAAATCTTAAGCGTTCCCATTGTCTCATCTACATAGATCAGGGCAAATAATGATACCATAGTCATACAGTTCACAATTTGGTTACAGATATTTGCTACTGTCCAGACTTGGTAGCACGTCTGCTTTGGATCCCTCAGGTGAAAACACGTTGGTACTTGTGTGTTGCCAAGGCCGTATTGAGGTAACTGCTGGGAAGCACAGATTTTTACTGAGGGGCAAGATATTGAGGTAGACTTACATTTCTTTTGGAAGTTTGAAGACCTAATTTTCATGGATGTTGATTAACCAAACTGTTAGACATAGCAGAAGTAACATCACACACTATTTGACACGTGGTGACCTCACGGAGCTGACCCCTTTTTTACTCTGAACCCATCAAATACCTCCTATTTGCCTGTTAATAGCGGTGGAAATAACATAAGGTAAGAAAAAGTTACTTATTTGTAGTCAATTACAGTGCAGCATCTATAACATAAAATGATACCTACATGTTTACATGATGAGGCAAAGTGCAGCGTGATAGACTTACATTATAAGAGTTAAAAAAAAAAAAAATCTACCCTTGATGCCTTGCACTAGGCGTTGCCTCTCAGTCAGATCTTTTAAAAATGAAGCGTGTAAGCTGCAAAACATTTTGAGAGTTTTTCTTTACTATATGCTTAAGAAATAAAGCCTTGGAGAAGGGAGGGTTGTTCATGACTTCATTGAAAATACCCGCCATGCAAGACCAGGTTATATTTAACTATTTCTCCTGCATCGTGCAATCTTAATCAGTAGTTGTAAATGTTAGAATAGAATAACAAACCAAAAAAACGCAACCCATGCGGCTGATGGGCATAAGGAATAAAAGTTATAATTCACTAGAGAGAATGGCAAAACTGTGTGTACAGAACAGTTTCTCTCAATAGCTTGACCAATTCTAGAGTCAACTTTTGTATTGAAATAAATGCAGTAGTGTATTGTCGCCCGGTACACCCGCAATAACATTAAAAAATAAATAAAAACGGGAAAGATTTATAATAACTTAGCATCAGGAGCTGCTCATTTATTATTCACTGGTCCTAGCAAGGTGTGCACCATGGTGCCTGAGGAAATTTTTCAAGTGCATATTTTCTTGCCTGTGGTTACCCTAGAAGAGGCAGGGGCACCATCAAACTTTTATGTTGTGGGGGTTCCAGGCAGTGCAGCAGCCCCCCAGCAACTTAAACAAAATGTCCTGAGTCATTAAATAAGTGACCCCAGGAGAGCTTACCATATTATTCAGAAGCAATTTGAACTGTAGCTGTATGCTCTTCAGCTGGAGTGCAGAGGCCTCTTATGGTTGGTTCTATGGTTGTACTTTTTGCTTCAAAAAATGTTAAAAGAAAGACTCGAAGACACATTAGTCTGTGTTTTTTAAAAAGATTTTATTCAAAATACTTTATGACTGTCACTTTTATTAATCATTACAATGTGTGACTTTATTAAATATACATTTAAATAGTTATTGATGACTTTTTGACAAAGCCAGCATATTTGCATTATTTAAAATAACACTCATATATTGTTACTCATAGTCAGCTCTGTCTGCATGCTAGCAGGTGGTTGGGTGTAGTGGCCACAGGCCATGTTCGGTGCCCAATTCCTGCCTGTGCCGTGTGCAGCGCAGAGTTGGCAGCCAGGCCCTGCACCCCAGTTGGACACGGGTTGGCCTCAGGTTGGGCCCTGGGTCAAAACCCACGTCACGCATGGTGATCAACATCTTACATTACGGTAAGAAAAACATTGAAATTCACTGCAATAACAAAGGTTAAAATGATGTTATAGTTAGTTATAATAAGTGTATCTTACTTTGCCTTAAAAAAAACAAGGTTAAAGAGATATTATAGTTAGCTGAGAGTGGCAGTTAAAACATACAGTTTTAAAACCACTGAAATTCACCAGTTATAATTATCTCCAGTAACTGTAACTTTGGGCCCTAAAGTAATTAAAATGCAGGCCCTCACCATGCACTGCTAATCACCTCCAAAATTACTTCACTCATTAGATGTTCTATGACACTGTTGATAACCTCACTGCAAATTACATCATTGATGACAACCTTGTGGATGGTGGGGGTGCTAATTATAGTTACTTCGTGATGGGAATTATAGTCGCTTTGGTTAACTATAACTGATGAATTTAAGTGTATTTTTTTTTTTTAGTTTAAAATGTTATGTTGTAAGTGACATATTCACCTAACTTTAACATCCATTTAACTTTTGGTGTATGTATGTGCGTAGATATATATATATATATAAGTGTTTTTTCCACCGGAAAAAACGAAGGTTAAAGGGACATTGTGGTTAGGTGAAAATGTTAGGTTAAAAAAACCCAGCAGTTGTAGATAACTAACCTAACTATAACTTGCACACTTTTATGCACTGCCTGTGACCTGGTAGGTGAACCTTTATCGACAGACCTCCTCTCAAGGCCAATGTCCAGGTCTTTTGAGGTATGTTACTGTAACTTTACAGGTCATACATTTGGAGTCATTACAGCGCAGGAGTTACATCTGGTGTCATTACTTCACTGGTGTTTTTTTTAAAAACTTTCCTGCACAGGTAAGCTACCTTTTGAAGATTTAATTCACCTAACCTTAACTATATGTGTATATGTTTTTTTACATGATGTGTATGCTTCTGTGTGTATATGTATACGTGTGTGTGTGTGTATACATTCTTAGGAATTAGAGTTTAGTAGTTTTAAGGGTGATAAGGAGTTGTTTAGGGTTATGGGATGGGTAGTATTAGGGACTTAGGAGTTTTTATTGTTCAGGGGTGGATAGTTTCGGGTTTGTAAGGATTGTATAGGGGTTCAGGGTTGTGTAGTGTTTAGGGATGGTAAAGAGTTATTAGGTTTGGGTAGCTTTTAGGGGAGGTAAGGGGTTTGTAGGGTTACAGGATGGGTATTTTCGTAGGGCTGGTAAGACACTTTAGGTTTCAAGGAAGTGGATAGCTTTTAGGTGTGGTAAGGAGCCTGTAGACTTCATGGATAGGTACGTTTAATGAATACATTGTGTTGCATTCATTGAAAACTAAAATTTGTTTTTAGATCTAAAATTATTTAAAGTAAAAAATATTAATTGCTAATTAATGTTTTTAGAATTCAACGTAATTTTAGGTATACATTTATATGTACACACCCTGACATTCAAAGGTATAAAGTAAAGGCTATCTTGTTGTAAAGGTACTGCTGAACAAAGTAACAACTGATATTCTCTTTTGCACATTTAGTGGATAAAGACGTGCACTTGTTTCGCCTTGTTTGTTCAAGTAGTGGAATCTAGTTTAGTCCCACTCTTAATGGCAGCAGCGCGGAACAGCTGTTAAGTGGGCTTCACTTGACCTTGTCTTGTGCCTGCACCCTTACCTATGCCCAGTCCTCCAACCAGGGTTGGCCCTTTCAGGCCCAGCTCTAGCGCTGTCCAGAGTATCCCCACGTTGACCTCCTCTTTCTTCTCGACCTTCTGCTTTGCTCTTTTTCCTCCTGCTCTCTCTCCTACATCACCACTTTCTCTTGCTCCTTTCCCTTTGACCTAATTTGCCACTTACTGGACTTTTTTCTTTCCTTTCTCTTTTATCCTCTGTTGCATTCTTGCACATTTCTTAACTTTTCCTTGCAGTTTTCTGTGCATCTCTCTTTCTTTCTTATTCAATGATCCTTTTTTGTGCATTTCTCAGTCTTTCTTTGCTGCTTCTCTGTGCATTTCTTATGCTTTCTCGCATTTAATCTTTGCACCTTTTTTGGGAATTTCTCCATGCAAATATGGGAAAGTCCTCAAATTACTGCTGCCGCTAAATGTGTGCCAGCGCTATCAGAATTAAGAGAAGGGGCAGCACAAATGCCTGCTACCCCTCTGGTAATACCATAGTGCCCCGAGGGTGCAAAAAGGTGAGTGTCCACACCTGTTGCACTACCAGGGCTGATCACCACCAGACACAAAACAGTCAACCTCCTAAAGGACCTGACAAACCTCGGACTCAGCAGGCAAGTGGATAGCCACTCCGCTGGACACCTATATGGACTCCATCTTCACAAGCTTCAGTGAAATCACAGTGGACATGTCCACATTCTTCACCTGCCTGGCCCCACCCTTGCACATTTTAACCTATCCATCATGACCACACAAATGCTATAACCAAAACATCACCATGGGATTGGAACAAGATCTAAAAAGAACACTGGACCTCCGTGCTCCTACACTACTGGCCGCAGCATCTCACCAACCTGCCCAGCTCCATATCCAACCTCAGCGCCTGGTTCACTTCCTGAGCAGACATCATGGCCACACTCAAGACACTCAATGCTGCCAGAACTATACAAGTTGGTACGAAGAGGAGCGAAACCTTACCAAGTGCCATTGCAAACAGCTAGAATGCAGATGGAAACAAAGCCACAACAACATTGGCAAGAGCAACTGCAGATCAGCCCCCAGATGATACCACCGACAAATTAGAGCCATCAAAAGCTATGCCCACACTGAGCGCATAAAAAGCAGCACCAAGTAAATGTTCGATATCGTAAAAGGTTCTACATCTCCAGCAGCAAGCTTGACCAGTGTCACTCCCTCACAAGACTAATGCACCTAGCAGTCCCTCTTCTTCAGCAGCACGATTGCCAGCATATATGACAGCTTTGAACCACAACTGGACCCTTCCACCCTTGCAGTCGCCCAGCTCATCACTTTCAATACCCACAGGACCACCCGAACCACCTGCCCCCCCATCAAAGTTCAAGAGGCCGTAGCAACTATGTGCTTCACACACTCCAGAGCACTTTTAGACCACCGTCATCATCACATATTCAATAAGGGATAGGACTCCCATCAACCCGCCCATCTCCTGCTGCCTTTCCCGTCAAGTTATGAAGAAGATCTGGGGTAAACATCTATCACCCCACCCCCTGACAACAGCCTCCTCTACACCATCCAATCTGGTTTCAGATGCAACCACAACACTTGAACCAGCCTCATTACTGCAACAGACGTCATCCGACTGATCACGGACAGAGAAGACGCCTATGCCATACTAATTTTTATAAATATGTCCACTACCTTCAATACAGTCTCCTATATTCTCATCCTCATTCAGAGCCATCCCGATCCTGGCATTCATGGACTAGCACTCTGCTGGCTCTCCTCTTTCCTTACCAGCCACACCCAGTCACCAGCCTGACTCCTTTTACCTCGTGCCCAACCAAACTCATCTGCGGAGTACCACAAGGATACCCGCCCAGTCTCACACTGTTCACCTCCTACATGACCTCATTCACCAGCATCATTCGCACCCTTCTTTAGCAGATGAGGCGTTGCAGCTTTCACTGTGGCTGAAATTAGAATCTTTTCTTATGCCACCTCTAGTAAACTTTGTAAAAGAGGTCTTGGCAGTACGTGGGATTGGAGAGTTTCAATAAGGGCTGGCGGTGATGTGTGTCTGCGGGTATGTTGAATTTGGAGCTTCCCTTCAGTACAACATCATGGAATGTATTGGTGTCGTCTACAGGGAAGTCTTTCGGAGGTGAACCTGCAGGTGATGTAGAAGTGTTGAAAGATCTGATGGCCCCCTAATCTGACTGCAGAAGACATGTTGATGGCGAAGGAGATCTGACTTGCCTACACACTTTCTTAGCATACAAAACAATAACATGAATCCCTCCAGTAAACAAGCTATTCTAGAAGGGATACCCCCTCTGAAGATGTTCCAGAGGGAGAAGGTAATTTAAATGTAGCTGACATGGAAGTCTGCCTTGACACCATCTTCAGAGGTGTAAGAAGAATAAAAAGATTCAATGGAGTTTACAATACATCCTCCACCGGTATAACTAGCTCTGGTTATCCCAAAGGCTGTGGGGTGTTTTTTTATATTGCTAAAATGTAAGCCTATCAGGCTGCGCTTTTCCTCATTGCTGTAAGCTGTACTTTGTGTTATGGGCTTTACAATATAGTTTTGCGAATGAAAAATTCAGAAGCTCTTGCCTATGGTAGCTTTTGAATGGTGTTACGCAAGATATCGACATGTTGGATTTTTCACCCACACGAGCCCTCCTCGAGCGCAGCGACCAAGTACAGAAAACATGCGTGGCTCGCTGTTTTCCATCGGGCTCGTGGACTTCTTTTTCTCTAATTTACGAGCGCAATCTCGCTTGGCAGAAGTCAAGCGCTTTACATAGTTAATTTCACTTTTTCGGCTTACGTACATAAATGCACTTTTGCCCGATAAGTGAAAAAGTAGGGTTAGGAGTTTACAACGCGATCAGCTCTAACATGAGCAAACGCGAGACCCGTTGCATTGTAAATGCTTGTTTGTTTTGCTAATAACTTTGGCGCCGTTTGACAAATCTTCACGAATTTTTTAACAATAGTATTCACCTGAATTCAGCTGCTGTGTGGAAAGTTTCAGGGTGACTCATTAACCGGGGTCGAGGAAAAAGGGAGGGTACCAAGACACATTTTCCTCATTCAATTTCCCATAGGAATTTTAGACATGACTACAGCCCGAACCACTAGACGGAATTACACCAAAGTTGGTAGAAAGCTAGCTCTTGGTCCAGAAAGAGCCCTTTTGTGATTTGGTGTAAATCTGTTCAATAGTATTTTTTGAGTTATTAGAGGAAAAGGAAATTTGCATATCTAGGGACGTGGATCCTCCGTGGATCTGACAGATCTCATGCAGATATCTGATTAGCTGCCAACACTTCCACCAGGAAGCATTGGCAGCCACCTTGGGACTCAGACTGAGCCATGTCCCAAAAAAGTTAAATAAAAAGAGAAGGGGACAGGGTGGGAATGCCCTCACCTCCTTGGCCTGGTGGTGGGGTCCACCAGGGACCCTGCCTGACAATAAAGCATTAAAAAAATGTTTTTGCTGCAATAATCTTGGAAGATCCGCAAATCACTGCAATTTTGTTTTGATTTTAAAAACAAATGTGGTCTCCCTCGCTGTATAAACCTTGGCCCCCAAGTGGGCCTGGTCCCCGGGCTTATTGAGATGAATATATTGGAGTAAGGGGGCACACCTTTCTCCTTGCCCATGGCCCCGGGGACTGCCACCTCCCCAGGACAAGGCCTATGTTTACAAGTGGAGAGGGGGCCACACTCTCTGGCCCTGGGGCCGCCACCTCCTCAGGGCAGGCTGAAGTTTCCAATGGGAGGGGGGTGGCCCCACCCGACTCCTGTGCCGTTTTCGGCCCCATGGACCACCACATGCAATTTTAAAGGAAGGAGGCTGCGTGATACCCTCCCTCCCCTTCACCCCCCAGGGCTGGCTCTCTATATCCCGAGGTGGCTACACTCAGGACATAGATGATTGCTTTCACTTGACAGGAGCTTTGACAGCACCCACCAACGTAAGCAAACAGTAAGTCTGTGACCAGCGGGTGGGAGCAGGAGAGCTGTTTCCACCCGCTGGGCGCAGACTTTTAATCTGTTTCCCTGCCCACTGTCAAGCCAACAAGGGCAGCGGGGGCATTGAGGTCCCCATCCGTGCACACTGTGTGCCCTTTGTGGGGCCCCGGGGGATGGGGTCCTCAAACTCAGACCGGGGGGCACACATGGCCCCCTCCCCTTGCACTAATTGGCTAGGCCCCAAAGAATGGCATCCCAGGGGCCTAAATAGTCCCAGGGAGGGGGCCGGCAAGGCCCCACCCCTTGCAGTAATTGACCAGACCCAGGGGGATAGGGTCCCACAGGCCACAATCAGCCCAGGACTAGTGGCCCCCCTCCCGTCTTAGTAAGGGTGGGGTCCCTAGGTCTGTAATTGACCCAGGGAGGGGAACTGCCTGCATATGAAGAGTGGGCAACAGGGCCTGGCTGCAGGCCAGGCGCTGCAGCCAACCCACCTCAGCACACGGCCAAAGGCCATGTGTGGAGTGGGGTAAGGTGGTTTTGGAGGTTGGCTGAGGGGCCTGCTGTGCGGCCAACCCCCACCGTGCATGGTCAAAGGCTGCACTTGGCTCTGGGTTAAGTGCCTATGGGGGGTTGGCTGCAGGGCCTGGCCTGTGGTCAGGCCCTGCAGCTAACCCTCTCTATGCGCGCCAAGGGTTGGATTAATGTAAGGTAGTTCAATATTACTTAAGGTAAAAAAAAAATTACAAAATTAAAATTCACGGAAAAAAACGAGTTACAGAGATTATAGTTAGGAAATGGAATTAAAAATCCTTTCGAAATTCACCTTAGAAATGCCATGCACTGTTACTTGCCCCACGTTACATCAGTAATGACATCATTTAGAATATAAGTGCAACACTTGCAGTAACATTATTGATGAGAAAACTGAGCATGCTGGAGGTACGAGTTATAGTTGCATTAAGACACAAGATATAACGTCCCTGTAACCTTTATTTTTTCAGTGAATATATATATCTCCAAAGAACTTCACAAATAAAGTACACTGTGTCACTCCCTTGCGGTGTACAGTGCAATTTATATAAGGCCAAGGTTGTTTTACAGCTGAAACTCGTCCAAGGCAGACGCAAACTTTGCCTTAAATAATTTGCACTTAACACTGCAAGAGTGCTTTATTTGTAAAGTTCTTTGGATTGTAGGTGCTACAGCACCCTGCCCATGTGGCATCCTTCTCAAACCCCATAGCCGGCCTTTGCTTTGTATGGCGCTGGGCGAAACCAAAGTTAGCACTCTCTCACTTGCCTTTAGTTATCTGTGTATTAACAACTTTGGAACGGTAAGAGTAGGGGAAGGTTAAGGGGCTTAATGAGAAGCAAATTAAACCAAATGAGGATACCCCTCCTGCCTTCCTAAAAAGTTTTAAGCACTTTTCTTTGAAGCTAGGTTGAAAGGAGAATATGGCAGACAGCTCCTGAGCCCCTTTGAAGGGCAGCGCCCTGGACCTGGTCACAGCTTGCCCATGCTAATGGTTTGCCCTGCCAAACCCATTCCCCCATCTGAGAAGTCCGAATAAACGGGGTATTGAGTAGCTTCCAAGCTCTCCCGACCCTCCAACAACTTACGCAGCCATTGGTCCACATGTAAACGCATCCATTAAGAGAGGCAGCATGAAATGTATTTTTGGGAGAGGTCGGACAGCAGGCATTGTGAGGAGGAAGAGAAGGTAGTCTCTTGTGCCGCAGGAGCTTTTTGAGGCCTACACTGCTATCTAGCACCTTTTGTGTGTGTTCCTTTATAAAACAGAAACTCTAGGGTGGTTGCTGGGAAGTGTAGTGCTGCGTTTGTCAGTTATACAGAATGTGGATGAAGTGTAACTATTAGACTTGCTTTCATCTCACACTGTGAGCATCCTTCTTTAGGCCTTCCTTAGCATCTTGCAAGTGCATCAAGATGTTGGATCATGATTTTCGCCACTGTCACCCCTTAGCCCTGCTGAAATCTGTTTCTTTCCTCTCCATACATAAACTACACTACGTGACTTAATGACATACTGTGACGTTGGAGAAGTAGGTTAAATACAGATTCCTAATATGTCTTTTTTGCGGAACAATTAAGTGTAGATTGAATCACCCAAGATGGAAAACTACATTGGTTGAACAGCTGTTTTGAGCAAGATCTTCCCACACTATCACCATACCTGATGTTTCCTCTTTCCCATTCACATAGATTTTGATTAGATTTAGATTTGGTATAGCTCATTTACTGGTCTCTTATCCTAGTTCCGCATACCATGATGCACAATTGGACCCTGGTCCTTCAGCATCGGCCCAGTCTCTTTTACATTTTTCTTCTTTTGGAAATTATATTCTGTCCCTTGAAAAGAGTTCCTGATTCCCTTACTGAGGCATTTGAATATTAGAAGGTGTAGATCTGCATTAATTAGCCTGATGGTTTACAATTTTTTATCCACTGACACCCGTTTGAAGAAGCTAGTGGGGAAGTAACTAGCTGCATCTGGTATTTCCTGTAGCTGGCGCTGTTTAACAAGGACAGGTGGCGTTTAGTTTATGGAGTAAAGCCCACTCCTTGAAGTTTTTATCTGCATTAAGCATGTTTTTATATAGTTCTTTTTTTAGACTTTAGGTTTATTCTGGTACACATTTTATGGTGTTTATTATTAACAATAATCATATGTATGCCGCTCTTGCCCAAAATCATGAATCTAAACTGAAAAATGTTATTTATTTTTATTGATTGATTTTAACATGTATTTTAATATATGCCTTTATGGTTATACTATTCTTGCTTACCGAATAAAGATTTTGATTTGATTAGAATCACCCAAACCTCCTCTGTGACTTCCTCAAAGTTTGCATGAAGACAGGCTGAGCTGCTGTCTGGTGCAGTCTAGACGGTAACAGAGTGCCAGCGCTCAAAGGTAAAAACTCAAGGCAAAGACCAGCAATGGTCCCAAGTGACCCGGGCATTACAGCCACCATAGCAAGCCCAGATCACCAAAAGATAGGTGACGCCAAGCAAAAGAAGCTAGCAGGGACATGAAAAAGACATGACGATATGTGTTTGGTTAGAGCTGGCATCAATTTTACTCTGTTAAAGCTCACTGATTCTCTCTTTAATTACACCAGCTCACTTAGTGTGCCTTAGAATGGGCAAACTAGAGGCCTGTGGCCCGATTGCTTCACAGCAGGACTGCTGCATTCAGTTAATTCTACAGTCAGTGGCAATAGTCATCATCATCAGGCTATACAACAAACGTGCTCCAGCAAATGTAGAAAATAATTTACTGTCTGGAAAAATATGAACAGGCATAAAGTAAACCAAGGAATATTTAAACAACAGTGCCCCTTTCTCTTATGGATCACTGTCTGAAGCAGTTGCCTCATGCTACATAGAGGTAATGAGTTAGACTTTTCTGTTGAGCAAAAATGCCCTTTCCACGAAGGCATGTTAGTCACTCGCACATTTCTGTAATGTACTCCTGAGTCAGTCTTGTACTAGTCTAAGTAGTGTATAGCACATAATAGTTTGGTTAATTATTACTTAAGGCTAAGTGTGTCCCACCATTATTTTTATTATGTGTAGTGTGTGAGAAAGTAGCCTCTTTCTAGCCTTGTTACCCCCACTTTTGGCCTGTTTGTATGTCAGGGTGTTTTCACTGTCTCACTGGGATCCTGCCAGCCAGGGCCCAGTGCTCATAGTGAAAACCCTATGTTTTCAGTATGTTTGTTATGTGTCACTGGGACCCTGCTAGTCAGGACCCCAGTGCTCATAAGTTTGTGGCCTGTATGTATGTGTTCCCTGTGTGGTGCCTAACTGTCTCACTGAGGCTCTGCTAACCAGAACCTCAGTGGTTATGCTCTCTCTTTACAAATTGTCACTAACAGGCTAGTGACCAATTTTACCAATTTACATTGGCTTACTGGAACACCCTTATAATTCCCGAGTATATGGTACTGAGGTACCCAGGGTATTGGGGTTCCAGGAGATCCCTATGGGCTGCAGCATTTCTTTTGCCACCCATAGGGAGCTCGGACAATTCTTACACAGGCCTGCCACTGCAGCCTGAGTGAAATAACGTCCACGTTATTTCACAGCCATTTTACACTGCACTTAAGTAACTTATAAGTTACCTATATGTCTAACCTTTACCTGGTAAAGGTTAGGTGCAAAGTTACTTAGTGTGAGGGCACCCTGGCACTAGCCAAGGTGCCCCCACATTGTTCAGAGCCAATTCCCTGAACTTTGTGAGTGCGGGGACACCATTACACGCGTGCACTACATATAGGTCACTACCTATATGTAGCTTCACAATGGTAACTCCGAATATGGCCATGTAACATGTCTATGATCATGGAATTGCCCCCTCTATACCATCCTGGCATAGTTGGCACAATCCCATGATCCCAGTGGTCTGTAGCACAGACCCTGGTACTGCCAAACTGCCCTTCCTGGGGTTTCACTGCAGCTGCTGCTGCTGCCAGCCCCTCAGACAGGCAGCTGCCCTCCTGGGGTCCAGCCAGGCCTGGCCCAGGATGGCAGAACAAAGGACTTCCTCTGAGAGAGGGTGTGACACCCTCTCCCTTTGGAAAATGGTGTGAAGGCAGGGGAGGAGTAGCCTCCCCCAGCCTCTGGAAATGCTTTCTTGGGCACAGATGTGCCCAATTCTGCATAAGCCAGTCTACACCGGTTCAGGGACCCCTTAGCCCTGCTCTGGCGCGAAACTGGACAAAGGAAAGGGGAGTGACCACTCCCCTGACCTGTACCTCCCCTGGGAGGTGCCCAGAGCTCCTCCAGTGTGCTCCAGACCTCTGCCATCTTGGAAACAGAGGTGCTGCTGGCACACTGGACTGCTCTGAGTGGCCAGTGCCACCAGGTGACGTCAGAGACTCCTTGTGATAGGCTCCTTCAGGTGTTGCTAGCCTATCCTCTCTCCTAAGTAGCCAAACCCTCTTTTCTGGCTATTTAGGGTCTCTGTCTCTGGGGAAACTTTAGATAACGAATGCAAGAGCTCATCCGAGTTCCTCTGCATCTCTCTCTTCACCTTCTGCCAAGGAATCGACTGCTGACCGCGCTGGAAGCCTGCAAACCTGCAACATAGTAGCAAAGACGACTACTGCAACTCTGTAACGCTGATCCTGCCGCCTTCTCGACTGTTTTCCTGCTTGTGCATGCTGTGGGGGTAGTCTGCCTCCTCTCTGCACCAGAAGCTCCGAAGAAATCTCCCGTGGGTCGACGGAATCTTCCCCCTGCAACCGCAGGCACCAAAAAGCTGCATTACCGGTCCCTTGGGTCTCCTCTCAGCACGACGAGCGAGGTCCCTCGAATCCAGCGACTCTGTCCAAGTGACCCCCACAGTCCAGTGACTCTTCAGTCCAAGTTTGGTGGAGGTAAGTCCTTGCCTCACCTCGCTGGGCTGCATTGCTGGGAACCGCGACTTTTGCAGCTACTCCGGCCCCTGTGCACTTCTGGCGGAAATCCTTTGTGCACAGCCAAGCCTGGGTCCACGGCACTCTAACCTGCATTGCACGACTTTCTAAGTTGGTCTCCGGCGACGTGGGACTCCTTTGTGCAACTTCGGCGAGCACCGTTTCACGCATCCTCGTAGTGCCTGTTTCTGGCACTTCTCCGGGTGCTACCTGCTTCAGAGAGGGCTCCTTGTCTTGCTCGACGTCCCCTCTCTCTGCTGGTCCAATTTGCGACCTCCTGGTCCCTCCTGGGCCTCAGCAGCGTCCAAAAACGCTAACCGCACGATTTGCAGCTAGCAAGGCTTGTTGGCGTTCTTTCGGCGGGAAAACACTTCTGCACGACTCTCCACGGCGAGAGGGATCTGTCCACCAAAGGGGAAGTCTCTAGCCCTTTTCGTTCCTGCTGAAACCTCAGCTTCTTCTGTCCAGTAGAAGCTTCTTTGCACCCACAGCTGGCATTTCCTGGGCATTTGCCCATCTCCGACTTGCTTGTGACTTTTGGACTTGGTCCCCTTGTTCCACAGGTATCCTAGATTGGAAATCCACAGTTGTTGCATTGCTGGTTTGTGTCTTTCCTGCATTATTCCTCTAACACGACTTCTTTGTCCTTAGGGGAACTTTAGTGCACTTTGCACTCACTTTTCAGGGTCTTGGGGAGGGTTATTTTTCTAACTCTCACTATTTTCTAATAGTCCCAGCGACCCTCTACAAAGGTCACATAGGTTTGGGGTCCATTCGTGGTTCGCATTCCACTTTTGGAGTATATGGTTTGTGTTGCCCCTATCCCTATGTTTCCCCATTGCATCCTATAGTAACTATACATTGTTTGCACTGTTTTCTAAGACTATACTGCATATTTTTGCTATTGTGTATATATATCTTGTGTATATTTCCTATCCTCTCACTGAGGGTACACTCTAAGATACTTTGGCATATTGTCATAAAAATAAAGTACCTTTATTTTTAGTATAACTGTGTATTGTGTTTTCTTATGATATTGTGCATATGACACTAAGTGGTACTGTAGTAGCTTCACACGTCTCCTAGTTCAGCCTAATCTGCTCTGCTAAGCTACCATTATCTATCAGCCTAAGCTGCTAGACACCCTATACACTAATAAGGGATAACTGGGCCTGGTGCAAGGTGCAAGTACCCCTTGGTACTCACTACAAGCCAGTCCAGCCTCCTACATTGGTTGTGCAGCGGTGGGATAAGTGCTTTGAGACTACTTACCACTCTTGTCATTGTACTTTTCATAAGAGAAAAATATACAAAACAAGGTCAGTGTATATACACATAGCCAAAAAGTTTTGCATTTCCTCTTTTCACTCTTTTCTAAGTGCTGAAAAGTACTTCTAACTTTCCAAAAAGTTCTAAAAAGATAAAAAAGTTTTTTTTCTCTGTCTTTCTAAAAGCTCTGACAAACTTTTTATCTTTTACTATCACTTTAACTCTCTCTAAAAATGTCTGGCACAGGCCAAAATGTTGATCTGTCCAAACTTGCATATGATCACCTTAGCTGGAAAGGAGCAAGGAGTCTCTGCATAGAGAGAGGTTTGAGTGTAGGGAAGAATCCTTCCTTAGAACTGTTAATTAACATGCTTAGAGTACAGGATAAGGCCATAAGTGCCCAATCTGTTGCAAAAGTAGCTAATGGTTCTCAATCTGATCCAGGGACTCCCCCAGGAAAAGATTCAGGAAAGAAACTTCCTAGCCTGCCCATTACTAGACAGTCTAGCATAGTTGGTACAGAGGTTGAATCACACCATACTGATGGTGTGCTCTCACATTATACTGTTAGCCAAGCTGTTAGGGTGCCCTCTGTAAGGGACAGGTCTCCTTCTGTCCATTCTCACCATACTTCTGTTTCAAGGCATGTCCCTCCCACCCACCCTGATGACAGATTGTTAGAAAGGGAGCTCAATAGATTGAGAGTGGAACAAACCAGACTGAAGCTCAAGAAGCAACAGCTGGATTTGGATAGACAGACTTTAGAAGTAGAGAAGGAGAGACAGAAACTGGGTTTAGATACCCATGGTGGCAGCAGCAGTATTCCCCATAGTCATCCTGCAAAAGAGCATGATTCCAGGAATCTGCATAAGATAGTTCCCCCTTATAAGGAGGGGGATGACATTAACAAGTGGTTTGCTGCACTTGAGAGGGCCTGTGCTGTACAGGTTGTCCCTCAAAGGCAGTGGGCTGCTATCCTATGGCTATCATTTAGTGGAAAAGGTAGGGATAGGCTCCTTACTGTAAAAGAAAATGAAGCTAATGATTACAAAGTTCTTAAGAATGCACTCCTGGATGGTTATGGCTTAACCACTGAACAATACAGGATAAAGTTCAGAGAGACCAAAAAGGAGTCTTCACAAGACTGGGTTGATTTCATTGACCATTCAGTGAAGGCCTTGGAGGGGTGGTTACATGGCAGTAAAGTTACTGATTATGACAGCCTGTATAACTTGATCCTGAGAGAGCATATTCTTAATAATTGTGTGTCTGATTTGTTGTACCAGTACCTGGTAGACTCTGATCTGACCTCTCCCCAAGAATTGGGAAAGAAGGCAGACAAATGGGTCAGAACAAGGGTGAACAGAAAAGTTCATACAGGGGGTGACAAAGATGGCAATAAGAAGAAAGATGGTGAAAAATCTCAAGATAAGCATGGGGATAAGGGTAAAACCAAAGATCCCACTTCAAATCTTAAACACTCTTCAGAGGGTGGGGATAAAACAAATTCTTCCTCTTCTTCTCAACCCACACACATTAAAAAGCCTTGGTGCTTTGTGTGTAAAAACAGAGGCCATAGGCCAGGGGATAAGTCCTGTCCAGGTAAACCCCCTGAGCCTACCACCACTAATACATCAAGCTCTAGTGCCCCTAGCAGTAGTGGTACTAGTGGTGGGACTGCTGGCAACAGTCAAGCAAAGGGTGTAGTTGGGTTCACTTATGGGTCCATCATAGAAACTGGGGTAGTCAGTCCCAAGACAGTTTCTGTCACACCTAGTGGCATTGGCCTTGCCACACTGGCTGCTTGTCCCCTTACAATGGTTAAGTACAGGCAGACAGTTTCAATAAATGGTGTTGAGGCCTTGACCTACAGGGACACAGGTGCCAGTATCACTTTGGTGACTGAAAACCTAGTGCCTCCTGAACAACACATCATTGGACAACAGTATAAGATTATTGATGTCCATAACTCCACTAAGTTTCTTCCCTTAGCTATAATTCAGTTTAGTTGGGGTGGAGTTACTGGCCCTAAGCAGGTGGTGGTATCACCTAGCTTACCTGTAGACTGTCTCTTAGGTAATGACCTAGAGGCCTCAGGTTGGGCTGATGTAGAGTTTTATGCCCATGCAGCCATGCTGGGCATCCCAGAGGAATTGTTCCCTCTCATTTCTACTGAAATGAAAAAGCAAAGGAGAGAAGGCCTGAAAACTCAGGATCCCTCTCCATCAACAGGTAAAAAGGGTATCACAGTATCCCCTAACCACCCTGCCATTCAGGATACCATTCCTGTGGTGGGAGAAACCTCTCCTGGGGTGGCACCTGTTCCAAGGGAATCATCAGCTGGTAAAGCTGTACTCCCTGAGGTAGAAGTACCTCTCTGTGGGATAACTAACATTGGTGACAAAAAGAGCACCATTTTAGTTAACATGGAGCATCCCTCCAACCCTCCCAGAGAAACTTTAGTGCAGAAACTCTGCACTGCCTCACAACACTTAGGACAGCATCCCTGCCCTAGTGTGGAGCTGATAGGACAGCATCCCTGCCCTGCTCCAACCCAAGAGAAACAGCATCCCTGTTCTCTCTTCCAGCCATATGGACAAAGTTTTTGCCCAGCTATGGCTTTTCTGAGACAGCATCCCTGTCTGGCATTTCCATCACTACAAATAGGTTCAGTGGACAATTCCCACTGCTCTAAACTAAAACTTACTGATAGAAACTCTGAAAATACATCTTCACATTGTTGCTTAGCTAAAAAACTTCAAACAGGGTGGTTTACATCCCCACAGGGAAGTAACCATATAGTGGATGATAAAGGGAGTAACCAGTCTATTGCAGAGCTACTCTCTACTTATCACCACTTAGACAATAAAGTCTCAACTGGCCAAGGTTAGCCTTATTGTCCTTCGTTGGGGGGGGGTTGTGTGAGAAAGTAGCCTCTTTCTAGCCTTGTTACCCCCACTTTTGGCCTGTTTGTGAGTGTATGTCAGGGTGTTTTCACTGTCTCACTGGGATCCTGCCAGCCAGGGCCCAGTGCTCATAGTGAAAACCCTATGTTTTCAGTATGTTTGTTATGTGTCACTGGGACCCTGCTAGTCAGGACCCCAGTGCTCATAAGTTTGTGGCCTATATGTATGTGTTCCCTGTGTGGTGCCTAACTGTCTCACTGAGGCTCTGCTAACCAGAACCTCAGTGGTTATGCTCTCTCTTTACAAATTGTCACTAACAGGCTAGTGACCAATTTTGCCAATTTACATTGGCTTACTGGAACACCCTTATAATTCCCTAGTATATGGTACTGAGGTACCCAGGGTATTGGGGTTCCAGGAGATCCCTATGGGCTGCAGCATTTCTTTTGCCACCCATAGGGAGCTCTGACAATTCTTACACAGGCCTGCCACTGCAGCCTGAGTGAAATAACGTCCACGTTATTTCACAGCCATTTTACCCTGCACTTAAGTAACTTATAAGTCACCTATATGTCTAACCTTTACCTGGTAAAGGTTAGGTGCAAAGTTACTTAGTGTGAGGGCACCCTGGCAGTAGCCAAGGTGCCCCCACATTGTTCAGAGCCAATTCCCTGAACTTTGTGAGTGCGGGGACACCATTACACGCGTGCACTACATATAGGTCACTACCTATATGTAGCTTCACAATGGTAACTCCGAATATGGCCATGTAACATGTCTATGATCATGGAATTGCCCCCTCTATACCATCCTGGCATAGTTGGCACAATCCCATGATCCCAGTGGTCTGTAGCACAGACCCTGGTACTGCCAAACTGCCCTTCCTGGGGTTTCACTGCAGCTGCTGCTGCTGCCAGCCCCTCAGACAGGCAGCTGCCCTCCTGGGGTCCAGCCAGGCCTGGCCCAGGATGGCAGAACAAAGGACTTCCTCTGAGAGAGGGTGTGACACCCTCTCCCTTTGGAAAATGGTGTGAAGGCAGGGGAGGAGTAGCCTCCCCCAGCCTCTGGAAATGCTTTCTTGGGCACAGATGTGCCCAATTCTGCATAAGCCAGTCTACACCGGTTCAGGGACCCCTTAGCCCTGCTCTGGCGCGAAACTGGACAAAGGAAAGGGGAGTGACCACTCCCCTGACCTGTACCTCCCCTGGGAGGTGCCCAGAGCTCCTCCAGTGTGCTCCAGACCTCTGCCATCTTGGAAACAGAGGTGCTGCTGGCACACTGGACTGCTCTGAGTGGCAAATGCCACCAGGTGACGTCAGAGACTCCTTGTGATAGGCTCCTTCAGGTGTTGCTAGCCTATCCTCTCTCCTAAGTAGCCAAACCCTCTTTTCTGGCTATTTAGGGTCTCTGTCTCTGGGGAAACTTTAGATAACGAATGCAAGAGCTCATCCGAGTTCCTCTGCATCTCTCTCTTCACCTTCTGCCAAGGAATCGACTGCTGACCGCGCTGGAAGCCTGCAAACCTGCAACATAGTAGCAAAGACGACTACTGCAACTCTGTAACGCTGATCCTGCCGCCTTCTCGACTGTTTTCCTGCTTCTGCATGCTGTGGGGGTAGTCTGCCTCCTCTCTGCACCAGAAGCTCCGAAGAAATCTCCCGTGGGTCGACGGAATCTTCCCCCTGCAACCGCAGGCACCAAAAAGCTGCATTACCGGTCCCTTGGGTCTCCTCCCAGCACGACGAGCGAGGTCCCTCGAATCCAGCGACTCTGTCCAAGTGACCCCCACAGTCCAGTGACTCTTCAGTCTAAGTTTGGTGGAGGTAAGTCCTTGCCTCACCTCGCTGGGCTGCATTGCTGGGAACCGCGACTTTTGCAGCTACTCCGGCCCCTGTGCACTTCCGGCGGAAATCCTTTGTGCACAGCCAAGCCTGGGTCCACGGCACTCTAACCTGCATTGCACGACTTTCTAAGTTGGTCTCTGGCGACGTGGGACTCCTTTGTGCAACTTCGGCGAGCACCGTTTCACGCATCCTCGTAGTGCCTGTTTCTGGCACTTCTCCGGGTGCTACCTGCTTCAGAGAGGGCTCCTTGTCTTGCTCGACGTCCCCTCTCTCTGCTGGTCCAATTTGCGACCTCCTGGTCCCTCCTGGGCCTCAGCAGCGTCCAACAACGCTAACCGCACGATTTGCAGCTAGCAAGGCTTGTTGGCGTTCTTTCGGCGGGAAAACACTTCTGCACGACTCTCCACTGCGAGAGGGATCCGTCCACCAAAGGGGAAGTCTCTAGCCCTTTTCGTTCCTGCAGAAACCTCAGCTTCTTCTGTCCAGTAGAAGCTTCTTTGCACCC
Organism: Pleurodeles waltl; assembly: GCF_031143425.1. Classification (NCBI taxonomy): domain Eukaryota; kingdom Metazoa; phylum Chordata; class Amphibia; order Caudata; family Salamandridae; genus Pleurodeles; species Pleurodeles waltl. The sequence goes on from NC_090446.1 coordinate 149,791,623, forward strand.
GCAGCTGGCATTTCCTGGGCATTTGCCCATCTCCGACTTGCTTGTGACTTTTGGACTTGGTCCCCTTGTTCCACAGGTATCCTAGATTGGAAATCCACAGTTGTTGCATTGCTGGTTTGTGTCTTTCCTGCATTATTCCTCTAACACGACTTCTTTGTCCTTAGGGGAACTTTAGTGCACTTTGCACTCACTTTTCAGGGTCTTGGGGAGGGTTATTTTTCTAACTCTCACTATTTTCTAATAGTCCCAGCGACCCTCTACAAGGTCACATAGGTTTGGGGTCCATTCGTGGTTCGCATTCCACTTTTGGAGTATATGGTTTGTGTTCCCCCTATCCCTATGTTTCCCCATTGCATCCTATAGTAACTATACATTGTTTGCACTGTTTTCTAAGACTATACTGCATATTTTTGCTATTGTGTATATATATCTTGTGTATATTTCCTATCCTCTCACTGAGGGTACACTCTAAGATACTTTGGCATATTGTCATAAAAATAAAGTACCTTTATTTTTAGTATAACTGTGTATTGTGTTTTCTTATGATATTGTGCATATGACACTAAGTGGTACTGTAGTAGCTTCACACGTCTCCTAGTTCAGCCTAAGCTGCTCTGCTAAGCTACCATTATCTATCAGCCTAAGCTGGTAGACACCCTATACACTAATAAGGGATAACTGGGCCTGGTGCAAGGTGCAAGTACCCCTTGGTACCCACTACAAGCCAGTCCAGCCTCCTACATAGTGGGTTTATGCTACTGTAAAGACACTGCGTGCATTTGCATGTCTAGCGAATGCAAAACAATGTGCTTCAGTAGCAGTCTATTTGCCCTGCTTGAATATCACTAGAAATTATTGAAGTGCCACACTAAAAAACACTCACTGAGAGGTGACTAAAATGATTTGCTTGCTCTTCTGCGCTATCATTGTCTAGTGCCACCAACTTTCATTTACTCCTACTAACTTTAAATCAGTACCACATCTAATCCAAATAGCCTTCTTAAGCTTTTGATTTTGTGTAAATCTTTACCAAAATTTGGGCCTGTTTTAGATATGGACGGATGGCTCACTCTGTCACAACGGTGACGGATATCCTGTCCGCTGAAATCTAAATCCCATTAGTTCCTGTGGGGTTTAGAATTTGGCGGATGAGATATCCGTCACCGTTGCGACAGAGTAACCCATCCGCTGATATGTAAATCAGGCCCTTAGTCTTGAAGAGGACCACCCACAACCCCTGTTGTGTCTGTCTGGCTTTGTGGCACTTTGAAAGACTGAAACAACTGTATAGCCCCATCAAAAGTCACCAGCGGCCACTGCTGAGGGCTCTAGCACTATGTAAGACAATTAAAAAATAAATCACGTTGCACAAATTTTGTAACAAAACATTTTTAATAGATATACAGTGCCTTTTTCTGTTATTAAAAAAATCACCAAAAGCAATATCTGAAGTGTTTTGTACAATAAATAATTCTAAATGTACAAAGATCATGCCTGTAGATAGGAGATGGCTATAAGTACTGTGTATTGGAAGAGAAAGATATATAACTATAATAATTTACTCATATCTCTATATAATATACATATTTTTGGTGGGAGTCTGCAGATTTTCGTCATCATTTTAATGCCTTGAAAAAAACAAGTTATTTACCTGTAAACTGTGGACACCAGTTCTGCTGTCTTTCATAGATTCACATTCTTGAATCATTCCTGTCAGCGAGTCAGGAGTCTCACAGTGATATATCGAATCAGCAGTACAACAAACTAGTTAAGATTTAATGGCCTAATATGACCACTCTATTATCCTGTCCACATAACTAGAAAAGAACCAAACTTCAGCTAGTCAGGACACATGAAGGCCAACACCTCTCCCCTCAAAAGCCACTACACTTTAGATTTCTTAGCTCGGGAGTGTGTTTTAGGTCCCCAGTGAGGGATGCCTGCATCTGGAAGGATGGTGGGTTAAATATAAATCAATGAAAGATACCAATGCTGTTGAACCACAGTATAGCTGTAGATTTCTTATTTATTTCACCAGAGTTGTAACATTCATAGGTTCACATGTTTGAATCAGTGTGGTGAGCTGTAAATACGACCTGTATACAGATGTCTTTATAGATAAAAAAAAAAAATGTGTATTTGCATGAACAGTATTGGCAAAGAATGGAGCGGACGACAAAAGTATGTTTTAATCAGCTCAACATAGAAGGCCAAGAACCGATTGTCCCATTGTAGCATCATTATAAATGGGTGAATCAAGACAGTAGTGTCCAGTGAAAGTGTGAGTGTCCTGTGTGGCAGATCTGCACATCTGCAACAGAGGGACACCCTCAAATAACGCAGTAAAGGTTGCTATGGTCCTTGGGGAATGAGACCTTAATGTACCTTGCAAAGGGTGACCTGCCTTTAAACGGCAGAAGAATATGGCCACTGAAACCCATTGTGCTACTGTTTGTTTGGCGATGGCACACCCTTTTCTCTGGAAACCGTATGCAATCATGCAGCATGGTTCTGGTTCTATTTTGCTTATGACTCTCCGTACCACTAGAATTGATGGAAAAACATGGGTAAAAATCCCCGTCCATGCTTTGTGTAAGGTGTTTCCTTGTGCTTCTTTTTGTGGGAATCTGCTTGCATAGAAACAACACTTTCAGTTCTTGTTGCAAACAGATTCAGGTTTGGAGCTCCCCATTTCTGGAAGATGGTCCTCAGTTGGTGACTGTCCAGTTCCCATTTGTGACACTCATTTGAAGATCAGCTCATGGTGTTAACCAATTGGTTGCTGGTACCTGCGACATAATCCGCTTTCAAAATAATTCTGTGGCTGATTGTCCACTTCAAAATCTTATATGCTTCTCTGGAAAGAAGTCATGCCCTTGTACCTCCCGGTTTAAGTTGTACAAGGTTGTTGTGTTATCTGTGCATACTAGTACTGAGGAAACTGAAATCCTTGGAGGAAGGCCGGGAGACCTAAAGACACTGCTTGCAGTTCCAAAAGGTTGATATACATCGGGGACTGTTGAAATGACCGCATTTCATTGACCTCTAAGTCCTGAAGGTGAGCTCCCCAACCTTTGAGGGAGGCATCCGGGGTCATTATGAATGGTGGGGGTGAATGAAGGAAAGTTAATAGTATTTATTTTCCCCACCAGTGTATTGCCTCTTTTTTTTTTTTTTTTTTGTGAGCTCGAGTCGTCAAAAACACCTTGGTCCTGAGACCATTGATTTCTAGTTCTCATTCATATGCAGCAATTTGGAATTAAAGGGATGCAGGATGACATCATCCTGAGGAAAGATTTGGAAATGCAGACCAATGTAGACTCTATTCTTCATAGCTTGGGATGAATAGCGGATATTCTTTTTCCCTCTCCTTTGTAGGAAAAACTTTGCCCTGCTCTGTGTTAAGAATTACTTCCATAAAGGCTATTCTTTACAGTTTTGAGGAGGATTTGATCTTGTTGAGGATTAATCCTAGTGTGCTGAACAGTAGAAGACAAACCTTCATAGATAGTTTGCATTTTGAAAGGATGAGGCCTTTAAGAGCCAACTGTCCAGGTAAGGGAACATTTTGTGGCCCAATCTTCTGAGAAAGCTGACACTGGGTCCATACATATGCAGTTAAATGGGAGGACTCTGAACTGGTAATAGTGACCAGCACTTAAGTACTTTCTGTGGGTAGGGTGCATTATGATGTAAATGAGCATCTTGAAGGCCTAGGGATGTCATGTAATTTCTCCTTTTTCAACAGCTGGCGTAACTATATGAAATGATTGCTTTATTAAGAATTTGTTGAGATGTCATAAATCTAGTATCGGTCCCCATTCACCTGATTTCTTTCTTATGAGAAAATAATCTGAACAGAAACCATAGTTTTGTTGTGAGTAGGGAACCATCTCTATTGCTCCCTTCCAAAGTAATTGTTCTTTCCCCAGTTGTAATTATGGAAGATGTTAATTTGATCTCCATTGCAGCAGGTTTGCAGTCAGCATGCTGTCAAATTCCTTGGTGTGCCAATTGAGAAATAATTTGAGGAGCCAACGGTCTGTTGTAATAGAGCTCCAATTTTTGTAAAAGGTGGAAATTCGTCCCACTTTGGGAATTAAACTGACTCATGTTCAGTTCCAAGATAATGTCACAGATGTCTAAAAGAGTATTGACATAACTGTTTTGTTGCCGTCTTTTTCTGAGGTGTATGTCTGGAGTACAAAAATGGTAGTTGGTGGTTGTCAGTATTGTTGGAATTAGCCCTGCAGAGCTGGTAGTGCTGGGTGCAGTAAGACTGGCACATGTGTCTGTACGCAAACTGACTTCCCCCTCTAGCGTCTCGAAAGGGCTGTGGTATTTTTTTGCTGCGGTACACTTAAGGATCTAACCACGTCAGTGTCTGGTTTGATGGACTGTAACACCTCATCATCATGCTTCACAAATAATGCCTCATCATTGAAGGGCATGTCAGTGCTCTTTGTCAGGACCTCATGGCGGAAAGATGTTACGTTAAACCAACCTTGACGCCTAAGAACGAATGCTCCTGCAAGTTGGAATCATGCAGAGGCTATACCCATCACTGCATCAATAATCTTGGAGGATGTCCTCCTTCCTTCATGGATAATAGCCTCTGCCTCACTTCCCTTATGCTTGAGAAGGTGTTATAGGTAAGAGCTCAAGTCTGACCAGATCTGCTTGTCATATCTTCCAAAGAGAATTAGAGCATTGGAAGCTTTGAGGTGGTAGCCGCTTTAGTTATCAGGAGGTGCAGAGCAAGGGACAGAAGGGTTCCTTGACCTTCTTTGAGCTGCTGGCGTAATAACAAGTCAGGTCTCGGTGACAATGAGGCATGCTGGAGATCTTCCATGGGCTTTATACTTTTTATTGAGGTGGGGAATGATAGGTGCCACTGTTGCTGGGTTTCCCATGATCTTCAAACCCTCTGCCTTGACATAATGATGACATGATGATAGGGATAGATCTTACTTATTTCCTTGTTGGTTCCTTGAAGTCATATAGGAAACATTTAACAGGTTTGATGGGCAAATCTTTTTGATGCTTTCTTGAGCAGTGTGAGAAAACTGGCAATGCCATCTTGTGGTGAACTAGCTGCAGGTGGACTTGGCAGAGACGATAGTGGCATAGTCATCCTATTTGGATCCTACATCAGCTGGTGGATCATCAGGAATTTCACCTTCCTCTTGGTCATCATCTGAGTACATGACCTTGTGCAGGGGAGTGTAGTAGGTCTTGTAGGTGTGGGCTGCACCACTGGAATAGGTAATCTAGGACTAGTTCTACATTGGATGGTTCTTGGCTTACAAAGTCTTGACGTTTGAGTATGCATCTGTGCCCCTGGCGATATTGTTTGCTCTGGGAATCATTTGTAAATATTTCTAGCATTAAGCACACATTTTTTTACCAACGCTCTGGGCACCCTCATCATGGATTCATCGTGGTAATAACATTCTCTTGATGGTTTCTATTTCCAACATCTTCTTTGTGGCAGGTTGAGATGGTAGTTGTTCAGCAAAGGAATATTCGTCTACCATGTATTGTCTGCATTTGTCATCTTCCAGATATTAAACGTTAAGTTCTGTGGGGCTTTAAGAAGCTCCAAAGGGAATGTTGTCCTCTAATGGTTCAGAGTCTAGTAAGTGCCTAGATGGAAAGGACAATACCGTACTTGGCGATGTGTGTTCCTGGAGAACTTGCATAGGTAGTCCCTTATCTGAAATTAAAATGACCTTAGAAGGTCTTGTTGACGAGTCTGCTGTTGACACTGGTTTAGTCATCAAAGACCTGTGTGTCATCCATGGGTTCACTGTTGATCTTGTCGTTGAAAATGTGGCAGGCTTCTGGATCTCTCTGATCTGTTGGCATTTTCTTTGTCATGGTTCAACCATCGACGGCCCCTTGGTCTTTCGTCTTGAGACTGTAGCTTCCGAGATGGAGTGGAAGGATCCAATTGTGCTCTCAGGAAGTTTTTCTTTTTCATATGACACTCTGAGATGTCAGATGTAGAGGTTTGAGGTCTAGGAGATGATACCTCAGCACTCATGCCATTTTTTCCTCCTTGTCAACAAAATGTTAACCATGAAAGGAACATATAGGGGGATATTAGTCTAAATGGCCTCTTTTTCATAGGCTTTCTTGGTCATCCTTGAAGCTTGCTGCCCTTCTCCTGAATATAGGATGTCTTTGCCTTAATCTCCTGAAGCCACTGAAGCAGCCTACCTTCTCTGTTCCTCTGTGTCTTGCCAAAAAAAAAAAGTGTAACAATATTTACAGCCCCTGGGTTTATCAAAGTGTTGCAGACAATGCATACTATTCTTGTTGGGATCTTCAGAGTGTAGGCTAACATCCCACAGAAGATACAAGACCTAAAATTACATTTTTAGAGTTTCTGCCATAAATACTATCAGGAAAGTTCATCTAGAGGTGAAGGAGGCTATTATAGATTGGCGAAGATCAAAATTTGTGGAAAGTATGAAAAATAAGTCTGAAGAGAAAACTGAGCAGAGCTCGGGGAGATGTCATCTCACACCACATGTGGTAAGAAATCTGAAGTAATGTGGCCCGTGAGGGGAGAAGTATTGACCCTCCTGTGTCCTGATTGACTGAAGTCTGGTTCTTTTCTTGTGACATGGGAAGGCTAACACAGTGGACTTTAAGCCATCAGAGTTTTGCTAGCTTTTTGTACTGTTTATTCATTATGATACAAAGAAAGTCCCACCTCAACGAATCGGATGATTCGAACATGTGAGTCTATGAAAGATCCAGTACTAATGAAACATATTTCTTTGTCTGTGAAACTTTGTTAAACCTGTCATTGCTTTACCTCCTCAATATATGCTATGTGCTCAAATCGAACTTCAGTGTTATTTACGCACACTTTTAACTTAATTACACAAAGGAAAGGGAAAAGATGTGGCAGATACAGTGCCAAACATTCATCCTGTGCAGCTGATCTGATTGTAAGTCCTCTGGTCAAGATGCTTTAACTAGGTACACTGTGCTGTCTTTCTTGACAGTGGCAGAATCAGACCTGTATTACTGAATCGGCAAGCACTTCACCATATTAATGTGGTTGTGGCTGTAGTTCCTTCAGAGAAAAATGTGTTTTTTCATGTTGGCCAAAGGAAATTAGCAAGAGCCTAAGCTGAGCAAGTGGTTGCTGTTGGAGCCCACCTGCACTCTTTTTTGGAGCCCAGGACCTATTTTAAATCATCAGACTTTAACCCAGAACATGAGAAAGGTGGCAAACAGAGGAAAGAAGGAAGAAGAGCAAAAGAAGAACAGTGGAAAAAGAGAGAATGCAGGTATGAAAAAAACCTTCAATAGTTTGATATAGTGCCAGGGAGATCGGTGGGTGCAAGAAAGAGGCATGAGTTGAAAATAGTAACACCGCTGGGCTTCTGAAATAAAATGGACCCCAGCAGTTGTTCTTCTAAAAATTAAGCACAGGAAATATCTCCTGTGTTTGTTAGCGTGGATCTTTCTGTGAGCCCAGGCAGAGCAGAACATCTTCTCAGTAATGTCCTTTTGGAGCACCCTGACCCTTTGATAAAGAACTCTTGATACCGGTGTATCCATTCAGGTTATGGTATTAAGCTGAAAGAATGCCTTTTGAACAGATTGTTTGAAGCCTCACTGTGTACGCTTCGATTTGTCTTTGGAAAGTGGTAGCAGAGGGTGCTTCCGGCCACAGCAATGTATTGTGATCTCCAGCTGTAGATAACTGCAGACAGGAGATAAAGGTAGAAATCTGAACATGACCTGCTGGGAAGTCAGAAGCAAGAACATTAGAAAGTTGTTTCTGGGTTTAGGGACAGAGCAAACAACAGTGGAAAGTAATCGTTTGAGTTTAGTGATTTGAGATTTAAGTCATGGCTTTCAACAATCAAAATGTATTTCTATGCTCCATGAAAACTTCATTAGCCTACGACACTGGACTTTCTGTTTGTATTCTTTGGGTTGTTGACCTTATCAAACCATGACAGTGAAATAAGAGTAACACATTGTTTCCTACTTCAAGATAAATTTCACAAACTTGGTGTAGTGAGCACAGCTCACCTCGCCTTCTCAAACCCTTGTACTCAATTTTTCAAGTAACTTTTTTTGTGGTCTTAAAATTGTAATATTTGATATATGTAGCAGTCTATAATTTCTAAAATTACTTAATCAGAATGCTGACTCAAAGTTGCAAAATGTTAAATGATAATATTTAGAGGGAGATGTTCCTCAGTTTAAAGCTTTGGCATAGTCTGACTGTAAAAGGAAGCTCTGTACACCATTAAGAACATAAGTTAATCTAAATGCAAAACCATCTGAAAATTTAGTATATGGTTTATGCTGAATAATAAAACTGCTAATGCCCCGAAGTCATCTTTCCGACTTTTAATTTGTTTTGAAAAATTAGAAAAGCAGGTTAGTTTGATTTGCAGGAGTTTCTGAACTTTGAAATTGCCTTATCTTCAATGCAAAGTATATTCTCTGAATGGGCCAGTATTTATGGGCAGAGGTCCCATTCACAAAGGAACAGAAAGACAGGGAAGCATATGTGTGTTTTCCTTTACCTGCATTCAGAAATAGTGTGCACAGATTTGCCTTTTGGTTATTCTAACTAGTTTGAGTGCAGGAGTCCATTTCTTACTCTGCGTTCGATTTAATTTCTAATTTTTATAGGTTTATTATTAAGCAAGTGATCTGGGCTCATCATTCCTCTTTTACTGATACATTTTCCATCACATTTGAGCAAAAAAAGACTAATTATGGTAGTCCTGGTTTCTGAGAACAGCTTCTTGCCTCACAGTTAGTACAGATATCTAAGCCGACCCATAACCGCTGGAGAGGGCTTGGAGGGCCCTCTGCTTGGGACCTAGCAACCCCACCAGAAAGTTTCTGTCTGTGATATGTGTGATGCTCTTAATTAACCTCATAGAGCCTCTGTAATACAAATGCCTGCAAACTCCCACCTCCAGGAGTTATTCTTGAAATAATTTTGAAAACTTTCCAGACTCAAAACCTCTCAATGATCATCTCCTGCGGTAACGTCCGAATTTGCAATATAAGCATGTTAGTATTTGATATTACTCTACTCAAAGAAGTCCAGGCATAGAATGGGCAGTGAAGCTTGCCGCTGGTTGACAGTTTGAGCTCTCCAGTGAGACTATCCACATTTGAGAGCCAGGGTTGTTGATGAACTACCACTGTCAGTCATTGCTAAGCAGGCCATCACCCTGCATGCACTTGACTTTATCACAGAGAAATCATAATATATCTTGCACAATCTGTTAGCATGCTGTTCTATTTCCTGGTGTATACTACAATAGGTTTATCCCAGTCTCTGACAGAGGCTTACCACAAAGTGTTTGGGGCTCCCTGCAGAATGTGGAATGGGCAGTTGAGAATCCCTCCACCATGACTGGCTACCTTTTGACTAAGCTCCAACCACCAACCTCTACTGGAAGCACCACTCACCGAAGCAGCTCTGGCTCCAACACACTTTTTTCTATTTGCTTGCTCCATACTAAATACACAATCCTCCTTACAGTCTTACCTCAAGCCTGGGGCGTAACACAGGTCCCTGCAGCCCTGGCAACGCAAGTGGACCCACAACCCTCCAGGAACCCCAAACCCTTCAAGGGGGACACCATTCAGCCCAAGACCAATGAATATCTGTGAGATATGGGATACTTGGGGGCCCTTCATCACATTATGCAGGGACCCCATCACTTTGAGTTATGCACTGCAGAGGTTCACGTTCTTTATCTCAGTGTTAGCGATAAGCCCTTGCAGTCAGAGATTGTAATTGTTGAGCTAATGACCACTTACTAAAGTTCCCCAGTAACACTGTTTAAAATCTTTATTTATTGTGCCTTGCCATCATTCCTTTTTAAGCTTCCGCAAATAAGCCAAGTTCAATCTTTTGGGCTCCTCATTAGCAAGCCTACCAGTCGCATTTTCTCAAGATGGCTCATTAAAGAGGTATTCGGTGATCAGAGCCTCCACAGACAAGCCTAATGGGACATGGAAGAAAATGTGCATTGCTCCCCTATTCTAACTGTTATTCAAGCATACCGAGATACACAGACCTTCGGAGAGCTCTGGCATGTATGGACTTATATTTTTTGTTCAAATACATCGGCCAACAATTGGAGCTCCAACAAAGAAAATGCAGTTTAGTTGTTAGAAAAGCACAGTTCGGTTATTTGGCTTGCAACTATTTGGTGTTCATCGCTGCAGAAAATTCCGGACTCTTATCCATCCCTTAGGTGCAGCAATGTTCCCTTTTTTTTCCAAACCAACATGGAAAACGTCATCATCCTGTTTGTGTACAAATACTGCGAATATTTCAAGGTGAGGCCATCCTGATAGCATGTGAAGTCCCTCCAGCAGCCCCATCCCACAGGCTCAAGGCATGAGCAGGCTTCGCAGACGCTGCATTGTTCATGGATACAACTGCGGGCTGAAGTTTTGCTTTAGTCTCTCTCTTGATGGTCTGTTTTACTCACTTCTTGGCTGCAACAACTTGAGTACCTCAAACCTAAAAGAAAAAAGAATTGTGCAAGTTAACATCACTGAAATGTCTATCGGTTACAAATGGAAAATGACAAACGGGGGTTGAGTTTTAAGATAGCAAATGAAAATTGGCCTTTGACTTGTTGTTGCCTTCTAGTGTATGAGAAGTTACAGGGTTCCTGGACGATCGCTCCCTAAGCTGAGGGGCAGTTCAGGATAGTGGGCACGGTAATGCTCATGCTGCCCAGAGTCTCAGCAGCACCCGACACTGTCATTACCCACTAAAAGGATACAAATTCACCTCAGTTACCCTTCCTGATAAAGCGCTAAATCGATTTCCTCATACTTAACACACTCCTCTTTTTCTCCCATCTCTCCACCACCTCCCCAATGTGTCATCCGTAATGCCTATTTTTTCACCCATTACTATTGTCCCACGTGTGCTTGTTTCCTTATTCGCCTTTCAACGCTATTTTTACCCTTTCCTTTGCACAGTAACACTCGCTGGCAGTTTGTTTATCGTTGTGAACACCCGTGTTGGGCCAGGGCAGCCTAACTTTCGAAGGGGGATGATCGGCAGTTTGTAAGCACAACTAACACGAGTTGTGTGGAGGTCTAGGCATTATGGCGGCGCGCATTGTCTAGGGCGTCTGACGCGTCGGCCATTATGAGCCGGACATCCCGAGGAGTAGTGTGCTGACCGCAGGAACCTTGAAACCTGTGGAAAGCTGGTGTAACGAGGAGCAGCAGTAATAATCAATGGATTGTTTACAGGGCTGGCACCTCAGGGTCGTATACAGGTGAAGCCTGTAACCACCGTACCCAAAGGTTCCAGACTCTAGCCCACCCTGACCAACTGGACCACCCTCACCACTAACGACACCCTACAGATCATGAAGACCATCCACTAAGGAGCCCCCTAGGATACCTGCACCACCACATCTTTCCCCGAGCCAGCGATACCATCGCCCCCAAGCTCTGCAGCACCAACTGCTCCATTGAGACCACCGACCATCCCTGAAGACTGGAAACACTCAGAGATCAACCCCCTGCTGAAGAAACCCTCTGCAGACCTGGTAGACCTCAAGAACTACAGACCCATCTGTATGCTCCCTTTCCAGGCCAAAGTAATTGAGGAAGCCATCAACGCTCAACTCTCCAAATTCATACAGACCATCCAAATCCTTGACCCCACCAGATCTGGCTTTTAGAAGCAACCACAGCACTGAGACTGCTCTCCTCAGCACAACAGATGACATCCGCAATCTCCTGGACCAAGGTGAAACTGCAGCCCTCATCTTCCTGGACCTCTCGGCTGCCTCAACACCATCTCCCACCCCACCCTCTGCGCAAGACTGCACGACGCCAGCATCCACGGCAAAGACCTGAAATTTATCCTCTCCTTCCTCACCGGCTAAACCCAGAGAGTCAGGCTCCCACAGTTCACATCTGAACCCAGAGATCAGCTGCGGCGTCCCCCAAGGCTCCTCCCAGAGCCCAACCCTCTTTAACATCTACATGGCCCCACTAGCAGACATCGTCAGAAACCACTGATTCAATATAGTGTCCTACGCTGACAACACTCAGCTGATCCTCTCCCCCACCGACAAACCTAGTCACGAAGACCATCTTCCACCATGGGATGAAGGTAGTCACTGCCTGGATGAAAAACAGCTGCCTCAAGCTCAACTCGACAAGACAGAAGACCTCATTTGGGTACCACCCCGTCCACCTACGATGACTCCTGGTGGCCCCCAGCTCTTGGAGCTCCCCCCCTACATCGACCAACCTCTGCATCATCCTTGACTCCTCGCTGTCTATGAACCACCAATTCAACGTCACCTGGTCCTCCTGCTTCCACATGCTACGCCTGCTCCAAAAGATCAAGTGTATCCCCATTGAATCCAGAAGAACAGTCACCCAGGTGCTCGTCAGCAGCAAGCTCGACTACGGCAGCACACACTACACAGGCAACCCCCAGAAGCTCCAAAAGAAGATGGAAAGAATCCAGAACACCGCCGCTAGACTTATCCAGGACATCCCCGCCGCAGCCACATCTCTGGTCACCTGAGAGACCTACACTGGCTCCCGATCAACAAAAGAATCACCTTTAGTCCCCTCACGCATGCCTACAAGGCCCTCCACAACATCGAACCTGCATACCTCAACCAAAGCCTCGCCTTCCGCACACCCACCTGAAAACTCCTTTCTGCTCACCTGGCCACCATCCCACCGATCTGCAAGACCACAGCTCGAAGATCCTTCTCCTACTACTCCATTAAGACCTGGAACTCTCTTCCTCTTCATCTCAGGCAATCTCCCTCAATTCAGGAAGGACCTCAAGACTTGGCTCTTCGACTGAACTGGCCATTCAGCACTTCTTCTGAGCTGCAGAACACACATTCTTCTCTCCCCCCATCACCTAGAGACCCGGACGGGTGATTAGCCACACTATATTGGACCCCTGATTGATTGATTGAATGGCGTCATTGATGAGTACAGACAGAATCAAAATATAGAGTGCTTCCCAAAGCCATGTATCAATAATGAGGAAAAAAAGAGGAGCGGGGAGGCCTTCATAGAACCCAGAAAGGGATCAAATCAGAGGTGAAAAAAGTGCATTAATGAACATGGTCTAAAAAAGTTAGGACAGATAAGGTGCCCATCGTGAAGTGAAGACCAAGTCCCAAAGCAGTTACTAGAGAAAGAAGGCGGCCAATAGAATGCAAAGAAAGAGACCAGCCCTATCGTAAACTGTAAAAGCAAAGTTAGGCACTCATAGTCTGACCCTGGCCCAGTATGATAGATGATGATACTCAGTGCATGAAACAAATAAACATGTAGTAAAGAAAGCTGGACCTGCCTCGAACAGAACTTTTGAACCATCCAAAAAAGACATGTAGCTCCTGATCTATATTGATACTTTGATCCTCAGCTCTAAGTTTAGTGATTCAACTAGTCTCCAGTCTACGAAGAGCACGGACTCTGTCACCTCCTCTGGGATGTTTTGAAGCTACTCAAGTGGTGTGGAACCTTATTTTGGCCAATTCACTGGTTCCGTGCTGGGCAATGATGTGAGATGCAAGAGGATAGTTCCCTTTTCTATTTCTGATGGCATGCATGTGCTCTTGTATTTTTTCCTTCATTGGTCTTATTGTACTTCCTATGTAAGTAAGTTGACATATACATACAATACAATAAATCACAAATTTGGTGTTACATTTTGTTAAAAGCATTGATGTTATGTTTGGTCAAAGTATTACACTGAAAACATTTTAGTCTGCCCAAGGCATACGGAATAATATTGCAATGCCCACACTTAAAAAAGCACACAATGGTTTTGGCTGGAGCCAGCAAGTAGCAACCTCTCTGTTGTCCTGTGCCATGAACCTAGGGCATAATATGTTATGTAATGTTTTACTCATACTATAAGTTACTGGAGCTTTGGTGGCAACCAGATCCTTAAGTGAAGTGTCTAAATTCAAGACCTGCCATTGTCAATACAGAATCTTCTAAGACACATGGCTCAAACTGTAGTATGGTGTGATCTGCGTCACCCTAGATGTCTTTTTAAAAACCTTCAGTTTATTTTTAAGCAAGGACTGGCTTTTCACAAACAATATCCTATGTTTAGCTTTGTCAATTATTGTAACTGGATAAGCCCGGATAATTCAGTTCGGTAAGTAACACAGGGTCCTCACCTCGGTTACATTTGAGTCTAATCATTTCCCCTTAGGGGATGGAGTGTACTTGAGATCTAGGGTGTGAACTATCAGCATGAATAACAGAATTGCAAACATTGGATTTAAGGAATAGTTTAGAAAGTATTATAGTACTCTCCCTGTAGAGCGTAAGACATATTGAACAGATTATCGTTCAGAAGGAGGATCTAATTAATTTGCGTGATTTCTTGTTTCTGAGATACAGTTGGTGCTTGGCAAGAACCAATGTAGGACTTGTTTTCACACTTTATGGCACTATTTTGGTAGCATAGTAGTGCTCACCTCTTGAGCAGTTTGTCTTTACAAATTTAAACTCAGTGTATCTACTCAAGGGAAGTGCTGTACACGTTAGACCCCTGCTACCTTTTTCTTTCTTTTGTCGAACATCTGCAACATCTTGGTCTGCCATTCGCCCACCCACCCATCATTTTGCCTCTGAAAGTGTGAGTATTCATGGGAAAGAGACGGCATCCATTACTGAAAATGCACAAGGTATTTTCAAGCAGCTCAACTTGTGTTATGTTCGTTTTTCACATAGAATCAGCAATTCAGCCAATGCTTCTGGAAAGTAGATATGACTTTTTCATCATTCTAAGAGACAACTGTTTTTCTTTTAATGCACATTTCAAACACCCTTCTAAAATCTAAAATCAAGGGAAGTCTGTTCTTAGCTGGTGCTGGTAAACTTTATATCTTGGTCTGCATATATATTTCCGTAGTCTAGCCTTTTGCATTTCAGCGAAAAGGAGTGCTTTACTTTATAAAGTCTGCATGCAATCTGGCGGGCAGTCTGTAAGCATTCTCTCTGCTTCTGCTAATTGGATTCCAAATATGGTAGCACTTTTTATTATTGCCGAAGCGCCTTATCTGTCGCTGGCAACATGTACATTTAATTATATTAGGAGGCCGTTGTGCCTACGGTGTGGTTGTGAAGTGGATTCTGTTGGCAGACGTTTAAACGCTATTGTATTAGAGGGTATTCATTTGTCATAGCAAAGACTTGGCTTAATGGAAATATCTGCAAATTAAAGTTGATGTCTTCTACATTTCCGCTAAACATATCACAAACCTATCTTTGGGAAAGTTTGATCCTCCTCCAGGAGATCTTCAGTATTAGTAAGAAGCAATGACTTGTCTTGCCCACGCGCAGGATCCCAGGGCACTCTTTTACTTATCCTTTATTTAGGAAAAGGCTGTTTTTTCTGGGCAAAAGAAATATTTTAGAACAGCCCATGACAGGCTACATCAACTAGAAAAACCTAGTGACCTTAAAAACACATTCACAAACATTTTTAAAGGAAGGGTGAGATTAAATAGGGACAATATAGCCTAATAGTTTATTGTCTGAAAGGCTGGGGAAATAGTCCTGCTCCTTTAAGGTACCCCATACCACAGTCACGGATGGTGCCCTCCCTCGTCCAGCATACGAGGATACCCAGGACAGTTACGAGGAATCTCCAGTTTAAACCCAGATAAAATACCTACACCATACCTATTTGTCTCCCAAGATAGCCAAGATGTTCCCTGGGACATCTGATTCTTGCCCAAGGTGCCAATAAACACAGGCTGATTTCTACCACATGGTGTCAGGATGTGCGCAGAGTAGGCTGTTTTGAGCTTCCATTATGGAGCTCACAGTGAGATCTCGGGTATGTCAGTGTTGCTTGCCCCTTGATGTGCATGCTGGGTCAGATGCAGCAATCAAACTGTTGAAGTATATCTGTTGTTTCATCAACCTAGTTTTAATAATAGTTCAAATGAATATTGCATTGGAATGGAAGGCAGACACAGATCCTGAATCCAAAACATGGGTGCAAGATGTATAGAAGTGGTCTGAGGTGGAACTAAGGGCCAGATGTACGAAAGGATTTTACCCATTCTGTGTCTATGGGAAAAAGCTTTCATACATATGGCCCTAAGTGCTTTACGCACTGCTAGAAGAAGGGGTTCTGGGAGCGAGTCAGTGGCCATCATGACAAGGAAGCTAAATAGAATGATCTACTATTGTACAGAGAGGGGCAAACAAATGTGCTGTAAGCTGTGGTAAGAAATATATGCACACAATGGGATTGTGACAGAATGTGAACTGTGAGTGATCTCCTGAGTAGCTCCTGATGACTTTGACATGCTAGCCCTCTTGATTAAGTGACAAATTGGAGTCGGGTAACGATGCAATGATAGAGATAAATCCGATCAACTCAATATTGTGCTGACTGACCGCTGCTGGACTCTAGGCAGAGGGGTGGAGGGGGTAATAGTTTTATCTTTTTATTGTTCAAACTCTCACCATATTAAGGGACTGTGAGTGATCCTAAGAGATGCTGCATATGCTTTACAAGTAAGTGAAATAAAGCCTGAATTGCAAAAATGTCAAACGAATCAGTAAAATCAATAAGGAGCTATTTAAAAAAGGTACACCACGCCACTGCTACTGCATCCTACCCTGTAGGTAGCAGTTGAAATAGTTCTTTTTTCTGGCTCCTACTGACAGGTTCCTAAAGCATTGAGCTTGACCTTTTAAACTTTTTTTCCCTCTTTGGTAATCTTTCCAAATCGTACAAAAACAACTTCACTCAACTTCTTTAGGGACTAACAGCACATTTTTTCTGTTTTCTGACATGTCTGATATGTTTACTTCCATCTATTTGGGAAGTGTCGTGAATGAGGGAGATAAAAGGCAAACCAGACCCACATGGTGTCTGTATTGTCTGCCTACCTTTTTCTCATCTTACTGCCTCCTGTAACTTCCATTAGAAGAAGTCAAGAAGACCTTTGAAAGATAGAAAGTAGATAAGGCTGCAAGGTCTTCAGGAAGAACAGTATAGGTGTGAAGAGACATCCAGAAGATCTGAGTGGTATGGCGAAGGACTTCCCTCTGTCTCCAATCCTTCCACATGGACACCCTACAGGAAAGATCCAGAGAAAGGGTTCACCAAGTGGAAAAGAAAGAGTTGGATGCAGTTGATGTTAAGGCCTATGACATCAAAGGTAGGGTCAGTCACATCTTGCTCACCGTCGAGGAGAGATAAGTTATCAATGAGAACAAGGCTGTTGACGTCAAAGACCTTTTGGACTTAGTGAAGACTCCAGACATCAAGGGATTCGACTTCAAGCAGATCAATCCTTCTTTCTGCTGTGTAGGTCCACAAGGTAAGGAAGAAAAGGGTTCCACAAACTCAGACTATCACCTGCATCAACTCTTATGCCTCATCTCACACATCGGAGAATGCAGCCAGTAGCACTGGTATCTCCAGTGCATCCAACATCTTCTCAACCTACCTCTTCTACAGCTCCTCCACCGACCCTACCTCCATCATCTGTGCCTCAGTCTCCTACTTATACTCTGGTGACATCCACTGGAAGTTTGAGATCTTCCATAACCAAAACAAAAAATATCACTCTAGAAGTGAAATCAGACATCACCTTTCAAATCACTAGTCTCCTTCACAACATTACTCTTGAAACCACAGCGGGTCTCTTCACTGTTTATGATCTACACACTGGTCAAGAGCTACAAGATGCTCCAGAACACCTACCCTTCTTCATCCTCTGATCATCAGTTCTCTTAGACTCTTTTGGATTGCCTATTCGATGACATTACAACCTTCAACTAGATCAGAGGTTTAAATAAACTCAATATCCCAATACCAATGATTGAAACTAAACCTTCAGGGCTTTTTAAAATCCTGCACTACCATTCCTCTTCTTGTCCTTTGCTGCCCTTCCTTTCAACTCTTCTTGAACCGGCGATGGAGTTGTTTCCAGCTTCAGTTAAATTTTCACCAACACACCTACAAAAGAAATACAGGCCTCTTGAGCTGGACCCTTTTTTTCCTCATCTGGTTTCTTCACCTTATTCAGTTATAGTGGCTGTGACACAAATACATCATCCCACTTCACCACATTCCACAGCACCTCCTAAGAAGGAGAGTAAGAAACCCAACACAGTCAGAAGGACGTTTTATGGAACATCAGCAAAACCAGCAAGTGCAACCAACCTATTCTGACAGTATGACATACCTTTGTGGGAGACTCTATAGGGTTTTAAGAAAGCATTCTTAAGAAGATAGACAGGATTTCCTAAAAGTTCTTCAAGATGGTGTGTAGGTCACCAATCAAGTGAATAGTGCTTCTTCTGATTTAGCCACTCATTGTACTATCATGACCTGGCCCATTATTGACCTTCATGGCTCCACCTGACAGGATTAAAGCTAGAGGCTCACAAATGATTTTACACCTACCATTCTCCAGCAATACTTTAGGGCCCTGGGAGATAACGAGTAGTAGTGCATTACAAGCAGAGTTGAAGACACTTAAAGTAGCTGGCCTAGAGAAACGGAAGGAGTGCAGTAAGCATTGATACAAACTTTGCAAAAGACATTACCATCATCAGAGGATTGAAACCCATCAACTATCACAGTAGTCCTATCAGCAACAACAACATCAGAAGACTTTCCAAGCTCAAAAGACAGCAAAAGGAAAGGGTGGCCAACCAACAACAGCAGCCAAACCATGTCTACCCATTTCCGTTTGGGACTCCAGAAATGGGAAGCATAAGCACTCATTTGGTAGAGTGGTGGAAAATAACAGATAGATGGGTGGTGAGATTTGGGTATAACTGTTTTGAGGTTCAAGTCATCACCTTCAACCATTACTGCCACAGAAGAAATCTCAGTATCATCAAGAGCTGCATTTTTGTACATAAGCGCCCTTCTAAGCAAAGGAGGACTGAAATTGGTCCCTCTGCACCGGAAAAGAACGGGGGCTTACTCCTCTTACTTCGTGGTTCCAGAGTAGGACTAAAACAGGAAAACCCACCCAGTCCTAGGCCTTAGGCTGACAAATGCATAAAGAAAGAAAAGTTTAAAATGTTGGTACTTCCCTGTGTGCTGTGAGCCCTCAAGTTAGATTACATTCATATCCTCATCATTCTGGAACATTGCAAATTCTTGAGGTTTTGGGTGGGCAATTCCCATTAACAATAAAAAAAAGTTCTTCCTTTCCAAGGCAGCACCACTGACCTTTTTCAAGTGATGGGAGTGGTTGCAGCACACCTCAGAAGAATATTGTTGCAGTAAAGCTCAGAAGAATTCAAATCTATGTCTATCCATACTTAGATGTCTGACTTTTAAAAGCATCAACACCTCAAGAAGTCCAGCGTCATTACAACACTATCTGTGTTTCATCAAATGGGTCTCAGAGAAAATCACTCCACGTCCTTGGTGATTCCAGTGTAGTTCACCCGGTTCCTTGGGGCACTTATGAACACACTATGAGCAAGAGTGTAGCCTTCATTGGAGAGGCGTTTTTCTTGCTTCAAAGAATGAAACGCCTGACCACCCACCAAATTTCAGCGCCTGTGGGATTTTCTGGCTTCCTGCATTTTTCTTTTATTAAATACCTATCTGCAAATGAGACCAAAGCATCAGTGGCTGGAGACTAAGATGTCCACTCTTGCACATCACAGCTGCCCACCTGCTTGGAATACGGAATGCTTAAGCAGATTCTCTCAACAGAATAATTCAAGAGATTCACAAATGATTAATAAATGAAGATATCCTGCACAACATCTTCTGTGAGTGGGATTTTCCAGATCTTGACTTATTCAGAAATGCAGACAACAAGAAATGCTCAAAGTATGGATCTATTTATTACCACGCAGGAACTCTGGCAAATGTTCTTTTGATCAATTGGTCGAAGAGTGTTTACGCATTTGCTTCAGTCTTGCTGACTCTATCAGTGCTCATCAGACTCGTGTAAACTCCATTTAAGAGCTGCCGGGCCCCCGGGCCCCCGGGGTGTTGACATCCCAGGAGTGTGGGGCTCCTTGTAGGTGAAAAAGGAAGATGACGACCCTTGATGAAGTAAGTCGGGGGTTTTGGAATTTTGGGATTGACAGGAACCACAGGACTAACATTTTTTTCCATTAGACAATTTAATTTTTTCCCCCTTGTGTGACTACCGGGATCTTCCACCCCCATTGCCTTTGAAGCCTAATGATTGTGTCTTACATGTAGGTTGACAAACTTTTTATAGTTACTCGTGTCTGCATGTTTTTGTCACTTTATTTGAGTTACTGTGTGTGCTTTTATATGCGATTTAAAATGTTCTTCTGGGACATCCTTTAGCGTGAGAGAGAAGTGGGGGCAGTCTTGCGTATATTGCATGCCTAGGTGCACTCCAGGGCAACTCATGCAATGAGCATGTATAAACATTACTTATGGGGTGAATGTCACACCCTTAAACTTATTGAACCACATTTTCCTTTTATCAACCCAAAGACTAAAAAACGGAAAGAACGAGTTACTTACCTTCGGTAACGACTTTTCTGGTGGATACATTAGCTACCTGTGGATTCCTCACCTCATGAATACTCCCATGGCGCCAGCATTCTACGGAAATCTTCTTACTAGTCTCTGCACGTCGACGAGGACGTCACTGTCTCGCACGCGACGCCGTCTGACGTCATACAGGCAATAAGAGGTCCTCGACGACGTGCGGACGTCAGTACCAATCATTTTTTACGTGCATGAGAACAACCAGGCAATGCAATGAAAGAACAAAGCAACATCCATTATATTGTAAAAATACACCACATTGTATGAATAACTGTAAATCTTTTTTATGTACATATATATATATATATATATATAAAACTCTTTCTTTTAAAAATATATACACACACCAAGTATATACATAAGATATATACACATATACCTATATATATATATATAAATATATTATATATATACATCTATTGCACCCTCAAAGATCAAGAGGAGCGCACTCAAGGATTACTTGGCAAGACCATAAAGGCAACGGGGAGGCGGGTGGGACCGTGAGGAATCCACAGGTAGCTAATGTATCCACCAGAAAAGTCGTTACCGAAGGTAAGTAACTCGTTCTTCTGATGGATACAACTACCTGTGGATTCCTCACCTCATGAATAGAGTCCCAAAGCAGTACCACGCCCGGCGGTGGGTGCCTAAATGGTCAAACCAAGAAATCCTGCAGCACTGACCGTGCAAAATGGCCGTCCCTTCTAACCTCAGAATCTAAACAGTAATGTTTTGCAAAAGTGTGAAGGGACGACCAAGTTGCGGCCTTGCAGATGTCAACCACAGGAACACCTCTGGCTAAGGCCGAAGTGGCAGACTTAGCTCTGGTGGAATGAGCTCTAATGCCCTCAGGAGGATCCTTCTTTGCCAAAGAGTAACATATTTTAATGCAAAGAACAACCCACCTGGATAGTGTTCTCTTGTGGACTGCCTTTCCTCTCCTCTTGCCCACGTATCCAATAAACAGCTGATCCTCCAGCCTGAAATCCTTTGTTCTATCGATAAAGAAGCTCAACGCTCTCTTTGGATCCAGACGGTGCAGTCTTTCTTCCTCTTTGGAAGGATGAGGCGGAGGATAGAACGTGGACAAAGTAATTGCCTGAGCCAAATGGAAGGGTGAAACAACCTTCGGAAGGAAAGCAGCCTTGGTCCTCAACACCACCTTATCCCCATAAAAAGTTGTATAAGGGGGTTTTACTGATAAGGCCTGCAACTCACCCACTCTCCTTGCTGATGTTATAGCTATCAGGAAGACTGTTTTTAAAAACAAATACCTTAAGGGGCAAGAATGCATAGGTTCAAAAGGGGACCCCATAAGGAAAGTCAGGACTAAGGACAAATCCCATTGCGGCATAACGAATGGCTTTGGAGGATATTGATTTAGAAGACCTTTCAAGAATCTGATAACAATAGGGGATTTAAATAAAGATGGTTGGTCTGGAAGACATATGAAGGCTGACAAGGCCGATAAATAACCTTTAATGGTAGCCACTGCACAACCTTTCTGCGCCAGAGATAGAGCAAAAGACAAAACGTCCGATAGATGAGCTTGTAAAGGATCAATCTGCCTCTCTCCACACCACGCAACAAATTTAGACCACCTATTAGCGTAGATAGATTTAGTGGAGTGTCGCCTGGCCGCTAATATAACATCCACTACCTCAGGCGGGAGAGAGAAGGAACTCAGGTTGCCCCGTTCAATCTCCAGGCATGTAGGTGCAGACTCTGGAGGTTGGGGTGTAGAACCTGCCCCTGCGACTGCGAGAGGAGGTCTGCCCTGAAAGGGAGACGGAGCGGCGGGCACGTTGAGAGTTGGAGAAGGTCGGAGTACCACACCCTCCTTGGCCAATCCGGAGCTATTACGATTACTAGAGCCCGGTCTTGGCGAATCTTCCTCAATACTCGAGGAATCAAGGGTATGGGAGGAAACGCGTAAAGCAACTGGCCGCACCAGGTCATTTGAAACGCGTCCCCCAATGCTTCCTGCATCGGATACTGAAGGCTGCAGAACAACGGACAATGCGCGTTCTCTCGAGTGGCGAACAGATCTACCCGAGGAAACCCCCACTTCTGGAAGATTAAACGGACTTGATCTGGATGGAGACGCCACTCGTGGTCTGCCGAGAAGTGGCGACTGAGACTGTCCGCACGCACGTTCAAGACTCCGGCCAGATGGTTTGCTATCAAGCAAATCTGATGGTCCTTTGCCCAGGACCATAGTCGAAGAGCTTCTCTGCAGAGAAGGTACGACCCCACTCCTCCCTGCTTGTTTATGTACCACATCGTGGTAGTATTGTCCGTTAGGACCTGTACCGACTGACCACGAAGGGAAGGGAGGAAGGCCTTGAGAGCCAGACGTACAGCCCGTAACTCTAACAGATTGATGTGAAAAATCTGTTCCTCTGGAGACCAAAGACCTTTGATCTCCAGATCCCCCAGATGAGCTCCCCACCCTAGAGTGGAAGCATCCGTTATGACTGTGGCCACTGGTGGCGACTGCTGGAACGGCTTTCCTTGTGAAAGATTGTTGCTTGCAATCCACCACTTCAAATCCACAGCAGCATCTCTGGAGATCTTGACAGTACCCTCTAGATCCCCTCTGTGTTGAGACCCCTGCCTTCGGAGGCACCACTGAAGAGCCCTCATGTGCCAGCGAGCATGCGTGACCAACAGAATGCAGGAGGCAAAAAGACCGAGCAGACGAAGGACCTTGAGGACTGGAACTACCGCTCCATTTCGAAACATTGGAACCAAATCCTGAATATCTTGAATCCGCTGAGGCGGAGGAAAGGCCCGACCCAATGTCGTATCCAGTACTGCCCCTATGAACAGGAGGCGCTGAGAGGGCTCCAGGTGAGATTTGGGCTCGTTCACCGAAAAGCCCAGGTCGAACAACAACTGGGTTGTTGACTGCAGATGACGCAACACAAGCTCCGGGGACTTGGCTTTGATCAACCAATCGTCCAAGTAAGGGAATACTGCTATCCCCTTCCTTCTGAGCTCTGCCGCAACCACCGACATCACCTTCGTGAAGACTCGAGGTGCTGAAGTAAGACCAAACGGAAGGACCGCAAACTGGTAGTGTTGCGATCCCACCACAAACCGGAGATACTTCCTGTGTGACTTGAGTATCGGGATATGAAAGTAAGCATCCTGCAAGTCGACAGACACCATCCAGTCTTCCATGTTCAACGCCAAAAGCACCTGTGCTAGGGTCAGCATCTTGAACTTTTCCTGCTTGAGGAACCAATTCAAGATCCTCAGGTCCAGAATTGGTCTCAAACGACCATCCTTCTTGGGAATCAGGAAATACCTTGAGTAAACTCCTTGACCCCTTTCCTGCTCCGGGACCAACTCCACCGCGCCCTTTAAAAGGAGGACTTCTACCTCCTGTTCTAGCAACAGGAGGTGTTCTTGTGAACAATACGAAGGGCGGGGCGGGATGAGGGGCGGAAACTCCCGAAAGGGAAGGGTGTAGCCTTTTCCCACAACACTGAGAACCCAAGTGTCCGACGTAACAGTCTCCCATTTGGTGAGAAAATGCTGTAATCTTCCCCCTACAGGAGAGGAGTGAGTGGGAAATGGTGGAAGCCTAAGGCTGCTTCCCCTGCTGCACCCCGCCAGAGGATGAGGAAGAGGCAGAGTGCTGCTGAGAGGCTCCCCTGGTGCGGACCCTACCCCTCCCCCTAAAAGATCTATAGGGATGGGAAGAGGCAGGTTGCTGATATCTTCCCCGAAAGGAAGAGGAGGAAGAGCCACGCCCAAATCCACGAAACCTCCTGAAGAATCTGGAAGAGGCCGTGGAAGAAGGAGCTTGGAGTCCCAACGACTTAGCCGTGGCCCTGCTCTCCTTAAAACGTTCCAAGGCCGAATCAGCCTTAGCCCCAAACAGTTTGTCCCCATCAAACGGGAGATCCAACAATGTGGACTGTACATCTGCCGAAAAGCCCGAGTTACGTAGCCAGGCCTGTCTCCTTTCCACCACAGTTGTGCCCATTGCTCTGGCTACCGAGTCGGTGGTATCCAGTCCCGTCTGGATAATTTGGGTCGCAGCAGCCTGGGCATCAGAGACAAGATCCAAAAGACCCTGGGGAAGCTCTGTAAACGAAGAGGAGATGTCATCTATCAGAGCATGAATATACCTCCCCAGGATACAGGTCGCATTAGTGGCTTTTAACGCCAGACTGCAGGACGAAAAAATCTTCTTCGACTGCGCCTCTAGCTTTTTTGAGTCTCTGTCCCCAGGCACCGTCGGGAAAGAACCAGGCGCTGATTTGGACGAACAGGAGGCCTGCACAACCAAGCTCTCCGGCGTAGGGTGCCTAGATAGGAAACCAGGATCAGTTGGAGCCGCCCGATACCTCCTGGCCACGGCTCTGTGAACTGCTGGGGAAGATGCCGGCTTCTTCCACACCTCTAAAACCGGATCCAGCAGAGCGTCATTAAAAGGTAATAGAGGCTCCGCCGCGGCTGAGGCCGGATGCAACACCTCTGTCAAAAGGTTTTGTTTCGCCTCCACCACCGGCAAAGGCAGGTCCAAAAAACTAGCTGCCTTCCGTACCACTGTATGAAAGGAAGCAGCTTCCTCGGTATATTCCCCCGGGGACGAAAGGTCCCACTCAGGGGAAGTGTCCAGCCCACTGGCCGACTCCAGTCCACGCAGCCCATCACCCGAGTCCTCTAGCTCTCCTTCCTCTAGGGCTCGTTGGTACTCCTGCTCCTCTAGTACCCGGAGAGCACGCCTCCTTGAATGCAGTCGTTGCTCAATCCGCGGAGTCGACAACACCTCCGCCGAAGTCGGAGATCGGCGCCGATCTTCCGAAGCCACCGACGCCGCCTCCGGCGCCACAGGTAACTTCGGCGCCGACTGAAGAGCAGATGAAACGGATGGACCCACCGGAGTCACAGGCCGAAATCTCGACGTCGACGGGATGGAAATCCCTGGGGCCAATCCCTCCGAAGCCATCGGAGCGGCCACCGGCGCCGACACTGGCGCCGAGCCCACGTTCCCAAACGGGAGAAAGGGCATAAAGGGTGCCGGCCGAAGAGGCGCAGGATCACCCAAAGAAAAGGCCAAAGGCCCAGCCGGAGCACCCCCTGGAGCCATCTGTTGGAAGATGGCATACATCGCATTCAAGAATGCGGAACTATCGGCTCCAGGGGTGGGAAAAGCCGGATACTGGGGTGCCTGACTAGGAGGCGACCCCGACGCCGGCCTCGGCGTCTGCGCCGGAGAAAACACCTGAGGCTCCAATACCTCAATCACCGACGCCTGTCCAGGCGAAGTTGGAGACGTCGGAGAGAGCAACGGCGTCGAAGGATGCGGCGTCACCGTGGGGCTGACCTCCCATGTCCTCCGGCGCCGATCCGGAGACCTGGAACGAGCCTCCCTTGAATGACGCCGAGATTCTCTACGGCGCCGGGAGTCTCGATGACGCCGATGTCTTGGAGAAGACTTTTTCTTGTGATGCTTCTCCTTTGACTTGGCCATAAACAGCTTCGCCTCGCGTTCTTTAATGGCCTTTGGATTCATGTGCTGACACGAATCACAAGTCGAGACGTCGTGGTCGGAGCTCAAACACCAAAGGCAATCGGAATGAGGATCCGTCACCGACATCTTGCCTCCACACTCACGACAAGGCTTAAATCCAGACTTTCTCTGCGACATTATTTCCACAGAGAAAGAGTACGCAGCAAGATATACACTGTAACCGCAAGAGTAACAGTTGCTCCCTCGAAGATAACCGTTTCGAATGCACGGAAAAAAGGGAACTGACGTCCGCACGTCGTCGAGGACCTCTTATTGCCTGTATGACGTCAGACGGCGTCGCGTGCGAGACAGTGACGTCCTCGTCGACGTGCAGAGACTAGTAAGAAGATTTCCGTAGAATGCTGGCGCCATGGGAGTATTCATGAGGTGAGGAATCCACAGGTAGTTGTATCCATCAGAAAGGTCCTTTATGGTCTGTATGTTTCATGTTATATGTTCACTATAATTGTTGAAACGTTGGTAGTGCCTCTCAATAAGTATAGTGTTTTAAAAATAATTAAAAAAGCTCCTTTTTGATCCAGAAGACAGCCTGTTGACCCTGAGTGGCACTCTGAAGGCAGAAACATGTCGACCCAATGATGTTACTGGCCATAACACCCAATTAGATCTCCTTGTTGTTAACTCTGCAAAAGGACCCTAATAATAAAATGGCGTTAGTATCTAGGAGGCAATTTAAATTCACATCTTAAGCTCTTATTCACAAATAAGAGCTCCACTTACAAACTGTTGATCCCACTCACCCACATTAGGTGTAGTGGTTGAGGATCTGATAATGAACCATGCCATGCGTGGTTCTTTGGGTAAGGATCCTACGAAGATCTGCCAGGATCCCACTAATTCACCTGTGTGTGGACCTGCTATTAATCTGATTCTATGTTAGGACCCCACAAACTGATCCCTTTAAAATGAAGGAAACATTATGGATTAAGGTGAACCCTCCTTTGTCAAGTTAAGTATTAATATTTACGTCCATCTAACCATATATTAAAGCTTGCATACAACCACAAAGTCCTAAATCCACTGATGCTTCCTACCGCCATTCATCGGTGTCTGCAGGTGCATTTGTTCTTGTAATTTGCATTCTGCACATGTATTAGAGTATTCTTTATGTGCACATGGACGTTGTCTATTGGTGCATTAAAACATATCACAGGCTAAAATGCGGCCATCTCAGCACTACAGTGAACTCGTACATCTATAGGAAGCCAGACGCATTGCTTCTTCTAATGTTTGGGCATTACAGGCTGCAGATTTCCAGGCTGCCATGATTGTTGAAACAAGCTGTGCCAACTACTTGTTATTAACCACACTTGGCAGTCTATTTAGGGAAGCTTTCCACCAATAGCCTGCGGGCTGTGTACTTAAGTTCTGCTTCTAATTCCTCCTGCTTTTCCCCCTCCCTACCAACATCTCCCACGACGATCTTGCGTCAGCTAGCAATTATTTTTTAGACCAGCTTCGAGACTTCAAATGGACAAATTAAAATAACTTCACATGCTACATTCAAACTTTTATTTTTGGCACATTCAGTTCAGCAAGTATATTTTTCAGCACAAAGAAAGAAGAAAGGGACATCTATTAGCACTTTGACTTGGACTGGATATTTGAGGAGGGGGAAAAGTAAAGAAAAGGTATGTGTTCGTTGGAATGTAAGATCCGCATGCCCTTCGCAGGAAACTGTGCGTTTTAAATGATCCTACATACATGTGTGCAGGTAGTTTGCACAAACTTAACACTGGGCCGTCACTACAGAGAAGGTGTTCGTGAAAATGCTTTCTCAATGATCTTTAGTGCACTTTGTCTAGAATGTAATATAATGAACATTCTCTGAAGGGGCAACGCACTGTTATACTGGGATTAGAGGTCCAGTTTTATAAATATTAAATACGAAGCATCTGTGCTCTGTCATAAAACAACATGCATTCTTTTTTATTGTACATGACTTAAAATAACCAAATTGGAGTTGCATATGTACATAGACAGATCTTAGTCAGAAGTGAGTCTGGAGTTGATCTCTTACTATGGTGCAAGATCTGGATTAAAAGGGGGTTTGCAGTGCTTTCTGAGGTGGGCATGGAGGAGGAGAGCGAGGGCCAAGGGGCTATTTGTTCCAGGCATGGGTTGCACTCACCAAGAAGGCTTGCTCCTTTCTTTGTGGCACTTTCTGGATTTCAGTTCTCCACAGCACTTGGATATCAATGGGTCAGAGACTTGCGGTTTCTGGCAAGACTTTAGGGTTTCTCGAAATGGACTGAATTAAAGATGAAACATTTAAGTTGCATTAATGCTCGAAAAGGGAGCCGCTGCAGTTCTCTCAGAGTTGATGTACGATGATCAGACATATCTGGTAGAGACTTCTAGTTGCTGATTCGTTACCTTTGAATTTCTCCAGGCGTCAGTCTGGATCTTGAGATTTTTCTTCGAGCAGTACCTCTGCGTGCCATCAGGTGGAGTCAGTCGTTGCTGCCGGAGTTGTTGGCGTAGAGTTCACCGTGATGGCGTCCCGATCGTATATAAGCACCACCCCGGCGCGCTGACATCAGTTATTTTATTTCCGAGCCACCATTTGCGCAGATCTGGAGAGAGCTACATCAGTCACTTTTTGACTACAACAACACTTTTGTCGAATTCTTTTTGACGAGGTTGTGGATGCATCAACAGATGTCTCGCAAGACAAGTTTCAAGCCCTGCGACTCCTGTCACCGAATGATGTCGGTGGCGGATCAGCACCTCGTGTGTCTTTGGTGCCTGGAGCGCAATCACGACCCTACATTGTGCTCAGAGTGTCAGGCCGTGAACCCGTAAGCTTTGAGGGAGCGGGTCCCTAAAGCTCATGTCGGCCCGACACTCAACTCCACAGTGCTCACGGTCTCGATTGAGAGGAAGGTCTTGAGACCAGCCGTGGAGTAACCACCACTCTTTGTCCCCTGGACATTCACGACTTCCTGGGAGACGGAGCCACCCCTGCTCAGCTCCAAGAGTTTTATGCTGCAATGCGCCTCATTTTTGGGCAGACCAACCACCTTCGGCGCCCTCGGGCACAGGTGAGTTGGTGGGGGCCCCCTCAGGTTCAAAGTTGTCGGCTTCCACCGCGGCTCCAGAGGGCTCCTCCGGAATCAATCGCGGATCTGTCCTGATGCTGGTCATGCCACAGTGACCTTCCCCGGCCTCGGGTCAGAGGTCGACACTTCAGACGTCGGTTGGGCCCACAATCAACATCAATCCCATTCTCATACCCAACGACCCAGAGGCGGAACAACGTCGCTCGATGCCGATTCCGTTCTCTATGGGCTCTCCTGGGTCCAGGGTTGACCAGACCCTTATGCTTATGGGTATGAATACGGTGAGAGTTTGGAGAGGATGCTGGGCCCTTTAGAATACCAGCTTGACCCCCAAATGGACTGGGTGTAGGATTTGGGAGATGCTAGCTACCTTCTGTGGAGATTAGGCCTAATATCCTAACCGACGTGCTTCAGCCAGGGTCTTCCTCATCAGAACTCCTTCTTCCCTTTAATGAGGCACTGACTGACGTCCTTTTGGGTACTTGGTCCAGACCCAGCACAGGGTCTCCTGTGAATAGGACGATTACCCGCTGCCATCGGCCTGCACCATCAGACCCAAAATTCCTCACCCAACACCCCACGCCTGAGAGCCTTGTCATCTGGACTTCCTCTTCATTTGGCGCATTCCCTGCCGCACCCCCGGATAGGGAATCTAAAACATTGAACACCATGAAAGAAGTTGTTTTCTTCCAACAGTCTTGAGCTGCGGTCCGTGAACACTGCATGCCTTTTTGGTCGCTATTCCCATACTCTCTGGGATACAATCACGCAAGTGCTGCCTAGAGTTCCAGGGGAGGCCCGGACTATCCTTTCCTAAGCCTTACCAGATGGGAGGGATGCAGCGAAGTTCATGATTCGTTGTGTACTGGATAGGACCGACTCCCTAGGCAGATCGGTTGCATCGACCGTGGCATTGAGACGCCACGCCTGGCTGAGGACATCTGGCTTCTCAGGGGATATCCAGCAATCCTTGATGGCACACGTCTCTTTGGAGGTTCAAGGATTCCCGAGCCACGGCCCGGTCCCTTGCCCACAAGCATGCTCCTAGACCCCAGCAGTCTGTCTTTCACCCCTTTCGTGGCTACTGAAGGGGAACCCAACCACATCCTTTCGCCCCAGGCCATCGACCCGCGCTTGCTGTACAGCCCCTGCGCGGCCGCAGATGCAATATCCCAATGCCCCTGGGGATCAGGGAGTCAGCGGGTCGCCCAGTCCACCTCAGCCCCTGCTTCAGCCTCAAAACCTTCCTAGTCAGTAGGGACACCAGGAACCAGCTGGCGGCAGGATTCGCCATCACCTGCCCCAATGGCAATCCAGTACCTCAGACAGGTGGGTTCTCCAGATTGTCTGAAGGGGCTACTCCCTCCCCTTTGAGACACCTCCTCCAGCCAAGCCAACTTTATACAGTCGCATATCGGAGGATCATATGGCGCTTCGCCGCGAAGAGTCCAAGCCCTTTTGGCCAAAGGAGATATAGAGAGGGTTCCGTTGCCAGAAGTAGGTTGTGGTTGCTATTCCCGCTACTTTCTGGTGCCAAAAAAAGACATGAGTCTTTGTCCTATATTAGATCTTTGGTCCCTCAACCTCTTCCTCGAAAAGGAGAAGTTCAAAATGTTGACAGTGGCTCAGGTCCTATCTGCCCTGGATCCCGGAGACTGGATGGTAGCGTTAGACTTGCAAGACGCATACTTCCCCATTCCTGTCTTGCCAGCCCACAGAAGTTACCTAC
This sequence comes from Pleurodeles waltl, assembly GCF_031143425.1. NCBI lineage: Eukaryota > Metazoa > Chordata > Amphibia > Caudata > Salamandridae > Pleurodeles > Pleurodeles waltl. The sequence continues at coordinate 149,822,534 of NC_090446.1, forward strand.
TATTCGTGGTAGGTCACAAGCACTTTCAGGTTTACCATGCTCCCTTTACGCCTTACCAGTGCCTCTCTTGTGTTCACGAAAGTGATGGTATCGGTGACAGCTCATCTGCGCAGGTTAGGGGTCCCAGTGTTCCCCTACCTTGACGATTGGCTGTTGAAGGCAAACTCGCCCCAGCCAGTCGTCTCCCACCTCCAGACTACGGCGAACCTTTTGCATTCGCTGGGGTTCACTATCAACGTGTCGAAGTCACGCCTGACTCCTTCTCAGACGCTCCATTTCATAGGAGCTGTTCTGGATACAGTGCAGTTTCGGGCATATCCTCCCGAAAAGCAAGTCCAGGATATTCGGGCTATGATACCGATGTTTCAGCCTCTATCCTAGATTTCAGTGAGAATGACTCTGAGGCTGCTGGGCCTCATTGCCTCCTGCATCCTTCTAGTTCAAAATGCCAGATGGGATATGCGGGCTCTTCAGTGGGACCTGAAGTTCCAGTGGGCGCAGCATCAGGGGAGTCTCTCTGACAAGATCCAGATCTCGGAAGGAACTGCAAGAGACCTGCAGAGGTGGTTAACAAATCAGGACCGGGTCAAAGGCAAATACCTCTCCTTTCCCCGACCAGATCTTACAGTCATGACAGATGCATCACTCCTGGGATGGGGCGGCAACATGGGAGAGGCGGAGATCAGAGGCCTTTGGTCTCCGGCAGAAACCGGGCTCCATATCAATCATCTGGAGCTCTGAACGATTAGACTAGCATTAAAAGCATTTCTTCCCGCTCTCAAGGGGAAAGCAGTGCAAGTGTTCACAGACAACACCACTGCCATGTGGTACTGCAACAAACAAGGCAGAGTGGGGTCATAGACCATTCGTCAAGAGGCTCTTTGCCTCTGGACTTGGCTGGAACGTCAGGGCAGGACAGACCTGGTGGGCTCCTTGAATGCCAGAACAGACAAACTCAGACAAACGATACGTGGTCGATCACGAATGGCATCTCCATCCAGAGGTCGCGCAAGGTATTTTCCTTCAGTGGGGAGAACTTTGGTTAGACTTGTGTGTCTCAGTAGAAAATGCGCAATGTCAGCTGTTTTGTACGTTGGAATTTCCAAGGCAACACTTTTCGTCACAAGTGGAATTCAGGCCTCCTGTATGCCTTTCCGCCTATACTACTTCTGCCCAGAGTTCTGAAGAAGATCAGGTAAGACTGGGCCCAAGTTTTACTGGTGGCTCCGGACTGGGCACGAAGAGTCTGGTATCCTGAGCTGTTGAGCATGGCCATAGCTCCTCTGATCAGACTGCCTCTTCGGGAAGATCTTCTGTCGCAGAAGCCGGGGAGGGTTCTCCATCTGAACCTGTCCACAGTCTGCCCCCTTTGCTTGGAGATTGAGCAGCAACAGTTGATGTCTTTTGACCTGCCACCTGAAGTCTGTAACTTTATCTTGGCAGCCATGTGTCCCTCAACCAAAACCATATACGCCAGTCTTTGTAAGAAATTTGTGGCATGGATCCTCTATCTGCTCCTCTTTCTCAAGTCCTCCTCTTTATTCTTTCCCTTGCCCAGCAGGGCTCCACCCTGGGCACTCCTAAGGGATATCTTTCAGCTATCTCTGCTTTCTGGAGGTTATCAGATCAGCCTTCCTTATTTAAATCTTTTATTGTTGGGAGGTTTCTTAAAGGCCACACACATCTCTTTCCTCCTATCCCATTCATCATCCCCCAATGTGATCTAAACCTGGTATTAACATACCTTATGTGTGCCCCGTTTGAGCTGCCACACAACTGCCCTTTACGGCTCTTAACCATCAAGACTGTCTTTTTAGTTGCCATTACTTCTGCCCGCAAAGTAAGTGAGCTCCAGGCTGTCATCTAAGCCACCTTTCCTGGCAATACACCCTGACAAAATGGTACTTTGCACAAGGGCTTCTTTCCTACCAAAAGTAGCTATACCCTTCCATGTCGGACAGTCCATCACCTTGCCTACCTTTTATCCACCCCCCCATCCCTCTCACGAAGAGGAGAGACTCCACCATCTGGACCCTAAAAGAGCATTGGCGTTCTACCTTGATTGTACCAAAGACTTCCGGTGGATGATCAACTCTTTGTGGGATATGTGGGTGCGAAGAAGGGTAAGGTGGTGCAGAAGAGGACCATTTCTTGATGAGTGCTCCTATGCATCAAAATGTGCTAAGCTTTGGCAAAGAAGCAACCTTCTGAAGGTTTGCGTGCTCACTCCACCAGAGCTACTGCTGCTACCCCAGCGCTAGCACGGGGCGTTCCAGTCCTGGACATCTGTCAGGCAGTGACGTGGGTATCTCTGGAGACTTTTACCAACCACTACTGCCTGGACAGTCAGGTCAGAAGGAACGGCTGCTTTGGTCGTTCGGTCCTGCAGGACTTCTTGGTGTGATCTTAGTTCGCAGCCCACCACCGGGAATGTATTTCTCGGGTATCTATTCAAAGGTAAGGAATCTGCAACTAGAAGTCTCTATCAGTTGTACAAGTTACTTACCTTTGGTAACGATATATCTGGTAGAGACATATTCTAGTTGTAGATTCCTTACCGACCCGCCCATCCTCCCCCACTGCAAACTGATTTCTAGGGACAGGAACTTCCCATTAAGGGCCCTAGCTTTGGCACACCACTCTGTGTGCTTCATGGCTCCGTACTACTGGCGTGGAAAGTCGTGAAAAGCAACACACGTCAGCGTGCCGGGGTGGCGCCTATATACGACCGTGACATCATCACAGTGAACACGACGCCAACGTTGCCTGCGGAGTCGACCGACGCCACCTGGCGGCACACAGAGGTACTGCTTGAAGAAAAATCTCCAGATCCAGACTGACGCCTGGGACAATTCAAAGGTAAGGAATCTGCAACTAGAATATGTCTCCACCAGATATATTGTTACCGAATGTAAGTAACTTGTACATTTTGTCCTGCAGTTAGTTACACAGGCCGCTCCATGGAACAAGACTTTAGGGGTGACCAAAGTGGTGCTGAATAGTCTTCGCAAGCAGATGTATATAGTAGAATATGTTACTTAGTGTCGAGATGCCCCTACGGGTGTCGATATGCTTTTTAAATACCGGTTATATTACGTATGACGGTTTAACTGATGAGCTACAGGGCAGGGTGAAGCGAAAAAGTGTGGGTAACCAAGCCTGCAGTGGGCTGCTTGACTGTACAAATTGCTAAAGCTCAGAGTGAATAATATTTGGCTGTGCTTGCTGCAAGAACCACAACAGCTTCAGAAGTACGACCAGTGCAATGCACAAACATGTGGTTACATTGTAAATGTTACATTGGCAACTAAAAGGATGTTAACATTAAGGTTGCTTATTACTTTTTTTTAAATAAGGAAACAGTTGTTTGGAATTCTCTTGTCGGTGTAAAACCATTTTTTTTTACTGCAGCACACCCACAATAAGGAACCTGATCACTGTAGTTTAAGGGAAGATCCCAAAGTTCAACCATGCATATGTCAGTAGCGAATGTAAATTAAAAATTAAATATATATTTTACTATAAGAAAGAGGTCTGCTTATTGAGACGATTTTTGGAAATGGGTGGAGCATGCAACAAGATTATTTTTTTCTTGACAGATGTATGGCAGTCATTCAGTTGTTCCATACTTTGATACTGTATATAAGAAGTGACTGCCGTGTGCATCGCCGTTGTTTTTTTATGTTTGTTCACATTTTCAACCATCCTACCGTTTCTGCCGTGAGGCCTACAAAATGCCCGACGCTTGACGATTTCTGCTCGCTCGAGTTTGGCTCTGCTTGCCTTGGCTGCTCCTCAGTGTTCTTTCCTGTGAAACCTTTTTCCTGCAAAGAGAGAAGATCACTTCAGATTCTGTAAGGCAGGGATTTGACTCTGAATGCATTCCCACAGCCAGAACCCCACTGGGCAGCCTCCTAACAGTGGCCAAACAATGGAATGTCCTTCTACCGGATGCTAGAAATGGGAGAGCCAGCACATTAAGGTGGAGATCCGAGCCAAGAGCCGTAAAATATTTGGGATGTAAATCATGCAAAAAACACCATGTAGGAATATGATAAAGTCTGTGTGTAACAGAGTTTGTCTGTTTTTTAAATCAGGAATTTGTCGCCGCACGTCTTTGCTGTTTTAACAGGATGCTTAAGAGCTGTCTTATTTTAATTGCTTTTATTATTCTGTATTTAAGATGTAGCATTATCAAATGTCAAATCTTTTTAAAAATGTACATTGTTATATTTCTGCTACGTTTTATTTACTTTTTGTGCTTTTATGATTATTTTGTAATAATCAAATAAAGTTTAAAAGTTAAAGTATTGGTAAACAAAAGGCAACTGAATTATGTAAACATAGATCAAGGCTGAAAATCTTTTATCGTCTCAAATAAAAAAGGGTAGCCACGGCTGTTGTTGTGTTTATAGAGGTCTGCTATAATCTAAATGCATGGCAGGAGAACCCTTAGTCCACGGTGTTTATCACTTAATGATTAGAACAAATGAATATCTGCATGATAAAACTTCATATTCATGATGTCGTTTTCTATTGAAATATAAAACATGATCCATTATACAGGACCCAGACATGGCCAAGGAATTTCAGAAGTGAAACCTCTTAGAGCTGTCTATTTGTTGACCCTCACTGTTTTTATACAGGAAGTGTTCTGGTGACGTCCTGTGGTACGGACATATGCTGTCTGTCAATGATGGTCCACATAATATCATCTTCATTAGGTGTTCCATGACACAGGTCTTCACATTTCAAGGTGTCATATTAATAGGACAAGTTACTTACTGGCAGTAACAATCTCTCTGGAGGACACTCTATCTACCTGCAGCTTCCTCACCTGTAGAACAACCCTAGGCGTCAGACTGGTTCTGAAACTTAAAAACAACAATGCCGCAGATAGAGGGCACTGGACTCAGATGGCAACAGAAGTGACATCAGATGACACTACCGAGGCCATAATGTGCCCTCCCCAGTGTATTGACAACAGTTTCTCACCGTTTTCCAAAGTGCTTGCGGCGAGATGGCAAACTGACATCAATGAAGTGTTGCAGTACCAAAATAATGTAAGATGGGATCTTATTAACTTTTCCTGTAAGTCATTCATCAAATGGCAAAGCGGGCATGTTGGTGAGGAATCTGCAGGTAGAATATCCACCAGATCGATCAATATCACAGGTAAGTAACTTTTTCTTGAGATGGATAGTTCTATCTGCAGGTTCCTCACCTATCAAATAGATTTCACAGCAATACAGAGCCCAGGAGGAGGGTTGATAGGTGATCAGATCAGGGAATCTCGCAGGACAGACCTGGCAAAGTGTTTATCCCTATGCACCTCTGCATCTAGGCAGTAATGCTTCACCAGAGTGTGCAATAAAGCCACATCGCTACCTTACGGGTGTCTGCAATCGGAAAACCTCGAGCATGTGCAGAAGTGGTTTGTTAAGCGACGATGGAATGAGCTCTGATCCCCTCTGGAGGGTCCTTCTTGGTTAAGGAATAGCTAGTCTTGATGCAGAGGATACTCCGTTGAAACAGAGTCCTCTTCTGTACCGCCTTACTTTTTTTGGAACCACAGTTGCCAACAAAAAGTTGGTCATTTGATCAAATGTCTTTGGTGCGATCCTGGTAGTAATTAACTGCCTGCCTAGGATCCAACATTCCTCCTCTTTTGTAGGATGAGAGAGAGGGTAGAAGATTGGAAAAAGGTGATAGATTGGGCAGGATAAAAAGGAGTGACCACCTTGGGAAGGAAAGCAGCTCAGATTCAGAACTCCAATTTATCTAGAAAGGCGTTAGTGAAAGGAGGGCAACAGCTTAGGGCTTGCACCTCACTGACCCTTCTAGCAGATGTGATGGCAACAAGAAACACATTCTTGAGGGTAAACATATGAAGGGTACAACTATGAAGGAGCTCAAATGGAGTCCTCATCAAAAAAGGTAAGAACCATATTTAAGCTTCATAGAGGAACCACAAAGGGAGTGGGTGAAAATAGATTGGCCGGGGCCTTAAGAAAATGCATGACAGCAGGGAACTTAAAAGAGATGGCTGATCCGGCAGGGAGAGAAAAGCGGACTTCTTCACAGTGCCAAATTGTAGCACTTGCAATATTTAAACTGCAAGGGATCCACACCCTTGTCCGCACACCATGCAACAAAAAGTTCCCCATATGCCAGAATAAGCAGATTTAGCGGAGGAACGACTCGCAGATAATATGGTGTCTACCACTTTCTGTAACAGCTGAAAAGAGCTTTGTTGTCCCCGCTCAATCTCCAAGCACATAAGAGGAGGTTTCGGAGATTGGGATGCAGAATCAGTCCCTCCAACTGTAAGAAAAAGTTTGGTCTGAATGAAAGGCAAAGTGTGGGACAAATGGAGAAGCGCAGAAGGTCTGCATACTGCACCATTCTCTACCAATCCAGGGAGATTAGAATGTCTTGGCAACTCCTTCTGAGAACTCAAGGAATCAAGGGTATGGGGAAAACGCGTAATACTGCTGAAAGTTCCACCTCAACTGATACTTGTCCCTGGAGGCTTCCCTTAATGCATAGTAGATGGCACAGAACTGTTGGCACTGCACATTTTCCAAGGAAGCAAGTAAGTCTACCTGAGAAGTGCCGCTCTGGGTAAAGATGTCCTGGACTACCTCTGATATAAGACACTACTCATGATCTGCAAGATATCACCTGGTCAGGCTGTGGGCTCTGGGCTCTGGGCTCTGACATTCAGAAACCCATCTAGGTTTGGTAGTGAAACAAATCCCTTGGTGGTGTGCCAAGAACACAAGTTTCAATGCTTCCAGGCAAATAAGGTGATATCCTACTCACCTCCGATTGTTCACGTATCACATCTTAATAGTGTTGTCCATCAAGATCTGGAAGAACCGACCTATGGATGGAAGGGAGGAAGGCCTTGAGTGCCAGCCAAATTGAATGCAGTTCCAGGAGGTTGATGTAAAATACCTGTTCTCCCAGAGGAACCTGATCTCCAGATCCTCCAAATGGGCTCTTCATCCAGCAGTGGAGGCATCAGTCACGTAGTCTTAGCCAGAGTGGGGAGTAAAGGCCATCCCACAAGTCAGCTCACCTCCTTCCCTTTCCAAGCCACTGTCGCTGCAGTGCTGGGGGAGATCACAATGGAGTCCGCAGGTTTCCTCTATGCTGGAACCATTGCCTGCAGAGGCACCACGGCAGGGTCTGCCAACATACATACAAAACTAGAAGGATGCAGGAAGCCAGTAGATCAGGATTGGAACTCTCGCAGTTTGCTGAAAGGATGGAACCATCTCCTGTATGTCCTGTATTATTTGTGACAGGAAAGGCATGGAGAAGGATGGTGTCCAGTACTGACCCTATGAACTGAAATCATTCGGAGGGACACGGGTGAAATTTGGGCTTGTTGATCGAAGAGCCCAGATCTTCCTGCAGAGATTCAGTCCACTGCAATGGCATGACCCCATGTCAGGCAAGCTGGCTTTGAGGAACCAGTCGTCAAGTTATGGGAAAACAGGGATACCATACCACCTTTGATAGATGGCAACTACTTTCATGAAGAGTTGAGGTGCCAATGTCACAGAGCAGTACTGCCAATTGGTGGTGAACCTATCATAAATACTTCCAATGCGACAGCAGGATCGGGATGTGGAAGTGTGCACCCTGAAGGTCGAGTTAGATCATCCAGTCTCGAAGTGCCAACGCCAGTAAAACTTGAAGTAGGGACAGCATCTTTAACTTTTTCTTTTTGAGGAAGACGTTCAGGCCCATGAAATCCAGAATCAGACCACTGTCCTTTTGAGATATTAGAAAGTAACACGTGTAACAATCCGGACATTTTTCATTCTCTGGCACTTAATTCCTTTGTTCCTTTGTAGAGGAGAGATGCCACCTCCTGCTGAAGAATGGCCAAATGTTCAGGAGGAGGAAAAGATGGAGGAGGTGGGCTGAGGAGTGCAACCTGAAGGAAGGGAAGGGAAGGGTGTAGCCCTCTTCTATGATTTGAACGGCCTACTGGTCTGAAGTAATGGCTTTCCATGTAGGAAGAAAGTGAGACACCGACCCTCCCACAGGCATTGTGTGGGGTTGCGAAAGGCAATTAGATCTGCGGGGGGATGATGACAGGGAAGAGAAGGAGAGTTGCATGGTGGATCCGCACCCCATTTCTCGTTGTAGTCCCGTGTATTGTCTGTTGAGCAGGTTAGGCTCCTGCTGGAGTACCTGCTGGAACTGTCTGGAAAAATAAGGGGGATCCTCTGCCAAAGCCTTGAAGGTTCACGAAGAAGCTAATAGGCTTTGCTCAGAGTTAGGAGCTCTAGTCCTAGGGAGCACACAATGGATTTGGAGGTCTGATATTGCTCCAGTGCCGAATAGTTTGTGTCTCCAAACAGGCGGGTTCCATCATATGGGGGGCCTATTTAATTGGACTGAACGCCTAAGCAAAAGTTGGATGTCTGTAGCCAAGCATGACGTCTCATGTTGACTGAGGTGCCTATGGCTCGTCTAACAGAGTCTGCCATGTCCAGCTCAGATTTGATGATGTGTTTGAGATGCATTTTGACCGTTTGCTATGAGTTCTTGCAAGTGGTGTTTTTCACATCTGCTGGAGCACGTGGTAGCATTATCTGGGCCATGTTCCTTAATGCATGGGTACAAGATGCTAGAAGATAGTACCTGAGGGTTATATCCCAGCAGAAAAAACACTTTTACCCCAGGTCTCCAGATGTTTAGACTCGTGGTCCGAAGTGTTTGTGGGAAAGGCACCATCAAACTGGGCTCCTGAACAAGAAGGCTAGGTAGTTACATTCTCCAGTGATGGGTGTGTGGAAAGAAAGGCTGGATCTCAGGACCATGGTGATAATGGCAGGCCACACGCCGGTTGACCACCGGTGTAAAGGAGGGCTTCTCCCACACCACCATGAGGGGTTCGTTCCAGCAATACCTCATTGAAGGGGGAAAAGAAGTTTGGAAAAGGCTGACGAAAGCAGGAGAACTTCAGTAAGGACTTTATTATTTGCTTCAGTAGTAGATAGTTGTAAACCCCAAACCTGCCTCCTTTAGTGAAGTGAAACAACTTCCAGTATTAGTGGACCTGCAGGGAATTTGTGACCAGCTCAGGGGAGGTATTCAAGCCACTTGCCAACAGGAAGCCGTGAAGATCAAGAGGTTTCTGGTCCTGAGCAGCACAAGGATCATAATATGTAGGATCTGAGTCTGTTCAGAAATCTGTAGGCCTCCTCTTTCATCAATCGCTGGGCAACTATGCTACAGTGGACCTGGGGCTTGACGTCAGGTTGGGGCGCCAACAGAGTGGTATCTTGTGCTGAGGAAGGTAGTGGTAGATGCAGAAATGGCACATCCACTGCATTGGTTGTAGGACTAAAGCACTGGATCAAAGTGGTTAGATGGATTTGAAGGTTCAGCTCTGAGCAGTGTCGGCTGGAAGGGCATGAACAAAAGCATACATATAGAGTTTGCTACACGTGAAGGTACACTGGATGGCATTGATGCTTTAAAGAAGATAAAAGGCGTAGGGTAAGGTGTCTACGAAGGCTCTTGGGGTCGAGGGGGTGGTGCCAAATGTTCCTGGAATGGAAGGCTGTCCGAAGCTGGGTTCATGGAAAGTTAGGAGTTGCTCGGAATATCTCAAGGCATCAGCTCAATATGTTCCAACTCCTTGAATGAAAGGCCTGTAGGACATTGAGAGCTACAATGGGTCTTATCTCTGGAGTGTTTCTTGTCCTTTCTCCTATGTCTTCTTACCTGACAAAGAAGATGGAGATGGGGAACTATGTTGAAAAAGCTTTTGACAGCAATCTTCAGCCTTAGCCCTGATCTTAGAGAGCTTGATCTCTTGTTCCTTGAAAGCTTTTGGATGCATGGAAAGGCATGAGGAGCCCAACTTGGAGTTGTGATCGACTAAAGACACCAAAGGCAAATGTTATGGGAGCCCGTGAGAGACATCTGTGTCTCACACGCCCTACATGGTTTACACCCAGATTTTTTCAGGGAAGACATGGTGCTGCCTTTTGAAATTTTCTTGTGACAAAAAATTCCCTCGGAGAATCGAAGCTCCGGATCCACATCGAAGGCTCAGAAAAAGGGGAATCAATGTCAATGCGCTGGGACGGGCAGTGGCGTTGTCTGACGTTACTTCCAGCACCACATAAGTCCTGCGAGTTGGACATCGAGTCGGACACCTGGGGTTGTTCTATAGGTGAGGAATCTGCAAGTAGAAGTATTCATCAGAATATTTCAATCTACAGGGCCATTGTACCATGCATAGCACACTTTCAATGTTGCAGTTAGTCAAATGTCTAAGTTCCCATGGTGTGCTTAGCCCTAAGTCATGCTGAGTGATAGTCTCTGTAAAAGAACAAGCACCGGATGTGCCACATAGGAAGTGGCCTCTCTTTGCTGGTGGCTTCCATAGAGCGGTTTGATTGTTCTTTTTCTTTCTCTGCTGGAGTCTCGTGTGAACTGCCAAGTCCTTTAGCTTTTTGCTCCTTCTTAAAGGTGCAGTGTAGTTTCTCCAGTTCTTGAATACCTGAATCCAGTATGCACCAATTCTTATAAGCATTTTTAATTCAGTCTGTTAGAAACTCCTGATTAGGTAGCAACACATGTAAGTCTTCTGATGGGCCATTTTTCAATGTTCTCTAGAAGCACTGCTCTATTATGGTTCTTAGCTCTTTTTCTTGCCCTGTGAATACCTGCAGAAGGGAAGCCTTCGCGCAGTCTCTCGGTTAATTTGACAGCATGTTTATCCTGAACTATTGCTCCTCACTTAAAAAATGCCCAAATGTTAAGTTATCTCTTAGGCCTCTGAGATGATGGCTGTTGAAGCTGGGTAAGGGATTTCTTTCAGGTTTTGTAGACGTCTGTGCTAACATTACTCTAGTGTAATCGAGGGGTCAACGAATTGTAGGCTGGACTTGTAGGTACTCTTAAAACGACAACAGAGTTCAACGATGCTCATGCATCCTATAAACTGCCGGCCTGCTCGTATTGGCTGCACAGATTATCATAATGTTATCAATACACCCGCTCTACAGTCTGGTGTAAGAGGATTATAGATGTTTGACATTGTACAGGCCTTTTGTTTCAAGCACATCCAAATCAGCCCATATGCACTGCCCATAAAAATACCTTCAATTTCTAGATTCAAAGTATTCTCAAAGCATTGACACATGGCTATCGTTGCACATCACACAACACAAACAAAACTGGTATCGTGTAGGTCCGATCACTTTCTGTTAATTCTTAAAAAATATATATATTTTTCAATATAAACAGCGTACAAGATAGCCTGTAGCAACAAACAGCTGTTAACAACTGCTGGAGGCACACTGGTCCAGTCATCAGCACATCACATTCCAGCCATAGAATACGCTCACATTTTCACTGCATATCCCCCTGCAGGATCTAGCAGTGTAAAGAAAAACTCTCCTTAGCTCCCCAGTGACCACCCCTTACTCCAGCCCTTCACCAAACCCAGGGCCATCTAGACAGCATCACGAATTGGACTATTCGGCAGTCCTCCATGAGCCTCACACGTTCTCAATGTTTTTCAGGGCACTGCCTACTTTGATACACCAGTTTTTCGGCCCTCATACACCATTCCATATTAGATTCCCGCTCCTGTAATGTCTGGACTACGGCACAGCCCCACTTCTGAATCAGATCTCGTTGCGCAACCATAAGGGCGACATTGCAGAACAAGAGCATGTACTGGTCTTACGTTTGTTTCCCCAAATTCCCAACGCCACTAGTTGTGGGGTGAGATCCACTATTTTGTCTACAACTGCCGAGACTTTACATCCTACCCTGTCCCAATATTCCCGGATCCTGGGGCAACCCCAAATCGTGTTGTGTATAACATGCATGCATGCAGCCCCATGTGTAAAGATCAGCATCACTTCTACCCATATGGAAAAATATGGATCTGGTGAAGTCCCCAAGACTCTGTATTCCAGTGATGTATCGGCTGTTACCTCATGCAACAGCTCACAGTATTCACGAAGAATGTGTGATAGCTGCAAGTAGCGGAGGCATATATCCCTTTGAGCCCACAGCTCTTCCAACTGCTCTCAACAATGGTGCTGCGAGGAGAAGGCCCAGTCATTGGCCACCTGCAACTGGGCTGCACAGTAGTACAAGCAAATGTCGGGAAAGGTGATTGCTCCCGGTGGGGTCTTCCTGGTCAATGATGCCAGGGCTATTAGTGGTGCTTCCCCCAATCCTAATCCCTCAGCAAGGTCCTAGTCAACTCATCCACTGACCTAAAAAACCCGACTGGAACTTCAAATGTGGTATTTTGCAATAAGTACAAGACTTTTGTTAGGTAGATCATCAGAGAACAGCCCTTTCCCAGCAGCAACAACTTGAGTCTCTGCCAGTAACCAGCATCCATCCTGTAATTCTCAAAAATTCTAGTGAGGGTTTCCCTAAGGAATCTCACTCTCTGGTCGCAAAAATGCCCTCATATGTGTTTCTGGTCAGCTCCCATCTCAGAGGATAGCCACGGCCCTGCCTGGGTTGTCACAGGATTAAAGATGTGCCATCAACTTGTGCCAGTGGATATTGATCCCAGAATGGAATGGGATCCAAACATCTCCAAAATCTGCTGTATTGTTGGCATGGAAAGCTTTGGGTCCGCCAAATAGAGCAGAATATCATCTGCATAGAGGAATAAAAAACTTCTGATTCTGGATCCCACTGCAGCCCCCGGAGCAGCACATCTTTTTGGATCCATGTGGCCAGTGGCTGAATCACCACCGCAAAGAGCTATGGGAATAGTGGGCATTCCTGCCAGGTGCTTCTGCCCAGCCTGACCTCTGCAGAGATTGCCCTATTAACATTCACCCTGGCTATCCGATCGTTATAAAGCAGACTCAGCGAGGACAGATATCTCTGGCCGAATCCCTTCTTCTGCTGAAGGGCCCTCATGTATTGACATTCCAGCAAATCAAATACCTTTCAGCATCTAAGGCTAGCAAAATGGCTAGCTCATCCATACAATCTCTGTGCGCTAAGCATCTAGTCAATCACTGCAGGTTGTGGCTTGTTGCCTACAGGGCATGGAGTCTGAGTAGTCGGGATCTACCAGGGAGCCAACCACCTACATCAGGTGGTTTGCCAAGGCCTTCGCCAATACCTTAGTCTCCAAGTTCAGCATTGATACTGACCTGTAAGAAGCACAATCCCTAGGCGGCTTCCCTGTCTTATGGATCATTCCAATTGTAGCACACCTAAGGCCTCGTGGAAGAGTACTGTTCTGTCTTGCCCTGTGCAACATTTCTTGCTTTAGGCCTGCTATATGAGAATCGAACACATTTGAAAAATTCAGGATTTCATTTGCGATATTGCCTCAGAAATGTCAGATTCTGTAATCTCACTTTCTAACTCCCAAATCACCTTGCTTTCGAGCCAGAGGGCTGGGAAATCTGCAACAAAGCCTGCTTGGTCCCTGCCTCTATCTCTGACTAGGCTGGTACTGGTACGTCAAACAGGAGGCAAAGGCCTGCGGGACCAAGCTGGGGGTTTGACTGTTTTACCAGATGCTGTCATCACTGCCTGCACCCATCGCTGCACCTTTTCTCTTTTCAATAGCCAGGCCAGGAGTTTCCCTGCCTTGTTACCCATCTTGCATAGTTATCCCTACTGTGCCTAAAATTTGGACCTCGCTTTTTGCTGGACATGTGCCCGTGGTTCTGCCTTAAGTCTCTCGATTTCGTGTGCCTAACCCAGGGAGGAGGAAGCCACATATTCTCTCTTCCATTGCTTCCGTGTGAATTCATCTCCATTGTCTTCTTGTCCTTCTTCTTCTTCTTCTACCACCTTGACACCTTTCCCAGAGAAACACCTCTAAAGCCACTGAACCCCGATAGTCCTGGAAATAATTGATTCTGGTCTCAGTAACCAGCTTCGTTGTATTCCAGTCTTTCAGTTCCCAGGTATCAAGCTTCCATTCCCACCTCAGTCCTGGGGAGTCTGTCTGTTATGTGTGTGACTATGGGTGAGTGATCCGAGATGTCCTGTGGCAAAAATGTTAGTGTGAAGCAACCCAGGTGGTGAAGCAGTACTAGAAGGTAATCCAGTCTGGACACAGAGCACATTGTGTTAGCCACAAAGGAGTATGGGTGTATTCCTGTATGTTCCTCTTGACGTAGATCGGACAACCCCAACTCTTCCAGGAACTGGACAGATGCTGGTCCGTCCAGGGCCCTGCCTCAGAGGCAGTCACCATGTCCATCTCCCCTGCACAGTTAAATTGATGTAATCTCCATTGAAGAGTAGGGCTTTCAGCAGTCCTGCGTTACAGCCCCCTAGTTTGTGCAGCCCTCTAGATTGCAGATCTGGGTGGGTATAACACATCAAGAACACCAGATCCTGCCCGTTCCGTCACCCATGCACCACTGCGCAGCATTCAAGGTCATCCACCCACGGCCAACTGACCCGCAATGGAAGAGATTTGCTGGCCAGGATCCCCACTCCCCTGGACTCCTGGAGAACCCTGCGTTAGCCATCAGTTACCTGCCACCGTTCAGGAACCCGCAGCAGTTACCTACCAGGTGTATTTCTTGGAGAAGGACAATATTTGGATCTTGCCTGGCTAAGTATTTCCACACAATTGCCCTCTTAATTTTGCTGCCCAAACCATTCACATTGCAGGAGAGTATTTTCAAGGTTAACCCCGGAGTTGCTTCATAGGGTGTTTGTCCCGCCGCACCTTAGGTTTTGCGGACCCAGGCCAGGCTTCTCGGCCTAAGCAATTTGTTTCCTGTCCCTCCACCTCATGCTGCAGATCCAGAACTACTCGACACCCAAAGGCCAGGAGTCTGTCGCCCCAACATCTTGAACCTTCGTATCTTATAAGAAAACTTGAAGGTCATACACCGAAGTATACCACAAAAGTATGGGGTGTAGCCCCACTGAGCAGTAACAAGCATCAGTAAAAGAAAGCCTGTCACCATGACCCCGGGTGCGACCCAAAGGCCCAAGGAAGTAAGGTTTCTCTCACGCGTTTTCAGCCCTTTAACCCTACATGTCTGCCATCATCTGGGTAACAACTGGGAGCACCCCACTTCCAGGTCCCCGTTAAAGTTCTCGTATTCTCCAGCTGTATCCTCAAGTCTTTTACCAGGGCAGCTAACCCATTGCCAGAGTTCAGGGACTAATGATGTTGTATATTCACAATGACTAACACGATGCAGGATATTCTGTTGCACCAATGGCACATACTCGGGGCCGTAACCCCTACAATGGCTGTCGGCCCTTGGTCATTGGCCAGGGGCTGCAGGGGAGAGGTCTCGAAAGGTCCGGTGCTAGGGCCTCAAGCACGTGTGGCCAGCTCCATTCACAGTTGCCCATGCCCCTCCTCCCTTAACAATTGTTCATTGTTGAGTAGTGTTGCATCCTGTAAAATACTAGTGCACAGACCCTCTACAACTAGACTGAAGATTATCTCTTTGTCTGGGTTGAATGGTATCCCTCCAATAAGCATACCACTTTTTTGTGGCCTTTAACAAATGACGGCATCTGACAAACCATGGATCTGAGAAACAAGGAGTTGAACTATGAAAGGAGTTCTAATATAAACCATATACCTGATAGAATAGGTCGGCCTGGTGATCCATGGCTCGTTTTATATACCTTGGGCAGTAGTGTAAAAACAAGGAATCTTTGGATTTTCCATTAACAAGAAATTCACTTCTTCCTTTGTAGACAGATTGAAAGTTAATTTACCAAACAGTTGATTAGGACTTGCAGTTTCTCACTGGAGTTTGAGTATAGCCTCTTCGAGCTCTTCCTATCTCTGAAGAGGCGAAGACATTTAACACAGTAGATGTCTGCTGTACAATAACTACCACCTTGTCTACCAGTTTTATGACAAATGTGTCATTTGCTGTTCGCTCTTTTGTAGCTTGTCTTTCTCCACATACGTTGTTGAATCGTTGAGACTTTGCTTATCTTTGCAAATTATTTTTGTACGGCTTCTACCTAAGGTGGGATGATGTGTGGAGGGGGACAAAATATGGTGTGTTTCCTTCTATTTGTTATCTTCTATGGGACTAAAGTAGGTGTATCTTTTGGAAACATTAAGTTTTGGATTACAACAGCAGCTTTAGGAGAGTTTTGGAACAGGTTGATGAGTTATTTTAGGGACAGTGTAACTTTTAGGCAAAAACATCAGCCATGATAAATTATGTAACAGTCAAAATGGGTGTTTCTGATTCTGAACATAAAATAAACATGATATAAGATAAAATGTCGCATTATCTGAAAGCTCTTGACTTGGTTCGCCATACTACTAGCTAAAAGTGTCACTTAAAAATGTCAGCCAGGTTGCCTTCACAATTTCATGTCCTAATTAAAGAGCTACGTGTTGTCTCCAAGGAGGTGAAGACATTCACAGCCGTAGCCCTCTGCAGTGTCATAGGCCCTCCCTTGTCTACTGGTTTTATGACAATAGAGTAATTTGTTGTTTGATCTTTGATAGATGGCCTTCGAACACGCAATACGTTTTTTAATTGTTTAGAGTTGTCATTGCTTATTTATTGTTGCAAATTCTTTTTGTACCACTTCTGCCTAAGGAGGAATGATGTGTGGAGGTGGACAAAATGTTGATGACTTCTTCAGTCCTGTGATAGGCTCTCACTTGTCTTCTCCTTCTACGGAGCTAAAGTGGAATTTTAGGTACATATAGCAGAAAATTTAGCCTTGGATTACAATAGTGGCTCTGGGAGAGCTTTGAGACAGGTTGCTGAATTATTTTAGGGATGATGTAACTCTTAGGCAAAACAACATCGGCCATCATAGATTATTGCAACATATTCAGAATAGAGAAGTCTTATGGAGCCTGGACATGTGATAAAATGTGACATTTACTGAAAGCTCTTGACCTGGTTTACCATAATTTTAGCTAAAAGTGTTACTAAAATCAGTTAACCAGGTGACCTTCACGGTGTTATTCCCTTACTTAATGAGCTACGTGTCATCTGTATTACTTATTTTCTGCACTACATTTGCCCCAAGGCAAGAACAATATAAGAACATTGACTGTAGAATGCGTTAGAAAAATATGTGGATCATATGCGCCTAAGTGATAGATGGCATGGCAAGGATTAGGTCAAGAAGGAAAGGATCTCCACATAGATATCAGTCATTAAGCCCTCTAAGTAGGAGTTGTAACATTTACTTCCTAAAATGATCCTCCCCCTTCTTCGGTCCTAAGAGCGGCTGTTGGCTTTCCATTCACCAACGCCTTTCCATTGTAGTAAACTCTGTTAGATGAGTATTATGGCTCACTCCGCAACAGATACCAAGGTGAATTAAGATTTGATGTCCCTTTAACAAGGGGAAAGGACAGAAGTCATTTGGGCTTTCACCCCCGGTACCCTTGAAAACAGCACCATCACTGAATGTTTACAGAAAAGTAGAATTCCACCTGTGATCGAGTAGACCATATATGCGTACACAACACATGCCATATATAGTAGTTATATTGGTAGAGAAGACATGGACTTCACAGAGCTTGTGGATATGAATTGCCATATTTATTTCTAAAACATACCTTTCGAATTGCCTTATTTAACGTTTTTTTGTTTGTTTTTTAATATAACTCGCCCCTACAGCAATCACAATCGTGACTTCTAAGGAACCCTCTTTGTAAAGCAGTGAGGAGATCCCATGTGCCAGTCTATTATGTTATCTCCTGCCTTAGCTACAACTCTGCAGCCCGTGATAGCTGCCACTGAAACTCTTGGAGTTTACCTTGTCCAGAGTAAGTTTGTTACACTTCTGTTCTGCAGTAGCTGCAAAATCAGAACTCACTCGCACAGCATCTGCGCCTGCCTGAAGATCACCCTTCCTGCTTTTGTATAATTTTTTCTAGACCTGCATGGAAGGTGGTCCACTTTTAAAGCACAGCGGTTCAGTTCGGTAAAGTATTCACCTTTACTAGAGACCAGCTTTCTATGGCCGTCCACCAGTATCCACAACCTGAGAATGATTGGAAAAGGAAGAGCTTGTACTTTCTCAGCTAATATGCGTTCTGATGTGCTTTTATAATTTTTTGTGGAATCAAAGTCAATACAGAATCTTCCTCACCACGGGTAAATGATGTGATGTTCTCCGCTGATGAAAAGAAAAGCAATATTTAAACACTGTAAAATGCTTGACTTTTCACAGAAAAAGATAGTAGGAGTATAGGAGAAAACATACTGTGCGCTTTACCAGAACTGAGATTTGATTCCAATAAAGCATCAGTTCTTTAGGCATTCACTTGAAATATTGCTTCTGTTTACTCCAGGAACAATTTCACTTAGTTCATCAGAGTAGTGTGTTTCACATACTTTTAGAACCCTTCTAGTAATTAAACAAAGCACCGAAGGCCATTTAGGAATTGCCACTATCTGTGTCTCTTACTATAAATGGATACATATGGTGGTCATTAACAAGTGCCCAACGGCGCTTTCTTTCCACTTATGTTTAATCTACTATGGGAACCCTGCTTCTGTTTGAGCTGGTGAGGGGGGGTGGCAGGATAAAACTGAAAGTGACCTCATAAAAAAGGGGTTCGAGACTCATGTTGGCTTTGACATAATGGCACCCAGAGTTAGTGCGGGACTGGCCTGCAGTGCCATCATGCAGTGCTTTATGTGTTGGTCTGCCAGATCAGTGTAGGGGGGCATTTTTTTAGCGGTTTGTGGGCCTGTTACGTGGCCAGCTGTGCTGTTTTTTAGGGTCAATCGAGCAAAGCGCTCTGTCCCTGGTGTAATCTCTCTGTGGGCTTTTAACCACGCCCATGTCACGCCCATCAGTTTGGTTGGTTCGTGGGCTTGCCTTTTGAAATTCGCTTGATTTCATTAATGAAAGACATGTATAGGTCATGCCTTTTCCGGTGTTTGGCCCACCTCAAGCACACCGGCCAACTACTGAAAACATACGAGGCTCCATGTTTTTAATATGGTTTCTGGACTACTTTTTCTCTTTATTTTGTAGGCAGCGCAATGTCACTGGGCAGTAGTCGAATGTCTTGCATGTCATTGACCCTGTTACATGGATATTTGCACTTTTACCGGTTACATGGATAACTGCACTTTTGCCGATACGTTTCACTGCAAGCAAACTTCTGTTTCCTTTTGTGTGTGTGCTTTGTGCTCATGGCTGCCGTCGGCTTGCTTATGTGAAACTGTTTTACTTTACATTTTCAGTTTATGTGGCAATAAAAGTCCGGTTAGGAGTTTACAATGTTAATAGATCGAGCAAACACGAGACCCCTTGCATTGCAAATGCTTGTTGTTACTGTTGATTTTCCCATTACCACAGCCATTGCCTGCAACAAACACAAGTGCATTCAGTCTTCCATACCTTGCTAAATACCCTTACAGCCTGTCTTTACAAGGTCAAAACAGGATTGAAGAGCAGACAGGGGCCACTTTTTAGGCTAACTGGTTCACCTTTTATTTTGGTGCCTGGGCGTTTTTTTTGTTCCAGTCCGACTCTGCCTAGGGTGAGGCGAACCTGTTACCTTTGGGTAACAGACATACTATGTAGCACTGTCCATGACTCACTTTCACTGATCTATTTGAAGTAATCCTGCCTTCTCTTGCCTTCGCTGCTCATTCCTCACTTGTTTTCACTCTCTGCTGCTCTCACTCTTCCCCTCTTTAGATACCTTGTGCTTCTAGTGACTCTTGTCCACGCTAGATAAGCAGAGACCTTTGTGCAGGTCCTTGACTGGGTCTCACTTGTTCCTCTCCCCTATGTTCTGTGGGTTAAAGCCCAGTCATTTTGTGGTGTGTGTTAAATTAACATGGTTATCTTCCTGCCATACATTGCCTTTTTGTAGCACATCCCTTTATCTAAAGCTCTTCCTCCGACCCTCAATCCACAGAGCAAAGTCAAATGAAACAAGGAGGGACTGACTGGGGTTAACCTAAAAGCCTGGATACTGTGTTCAATTTTTCATTCTATGAGCTATGGTTGACAGGCAAACACTGCCTTTAAGTCATATCTAAAAATACCTGGGCTTTTACAAAAACAGGTCCACTTCCTTGAAATGCAGAATCTGAAAACCTCTGGAGGCGTCTGTCACCAACATGTTTTTATTTCACCTGAGCCCCTTCCCTCTTGGACCCCACATTTAGCACATATAAGCCACCAGTTCAAACGAACTGCAAGAACAAGCAGGCTTATGAGCAACGTTCTCGTGGTGCCTTGTTTAATGTTTGTGCAGGACTAGTTCTATGGCAAAACAATATCAGGAAATCAGCAAGGCGGCAAGCATTAGAGCAGTATCTGGTGGATCCAGCAGGTAGCACATAAAAGCTCATTGCTTGCCCATTGACGTCTTTGCCAATCTTGCCAGCATGCTTGTTATTTGTTGGTTTTCCTTCCTCCCCGTTATACTAGTGCAGGTTTACACGCGTGCTTGATGAGGTCATAGCACCTACACATGTACTTAATGTTGTCATAGCAACACTTCCTGCTTGATATTGTCATGACAATGTTTACTGTTATACTTGCACTCACGTGCATTGTTAATTCTTGTATCTGCATGGTGTGCATGGGCTCACGCGCATTGTTATTTTCAGTACCTGCATGGTGTGCATGGGCTCACGCGCATTGTTATTTCAGTATCTCAATGGTGTGCATGGGCTCACGCGCATTATTTCTTGTATATGCATAATGTGTATTCTTTTAATTCTGTATCGGTTTGTGTACTGTTCCATGTTCGCATCTCCCACTATAAGGAGCTTCCCTTGGCTATTCTTGTTCAGTTGAGGATCTCTTGCCAGCGGGCAGTCATGGACGTGGGCTTCCTGTAATCAAATAAACTACCCACTTTTCACTTACCTGCTACAAGCGTACTTCTTTACATTTGGCGACAAGGAGCAACAAGGACAACAGGAGCCCATGGTCCAATTTCATGACATTTCTTCAGATTTGAAGTCTGCCTTCGTGAAACTGCTTTCAGCCCGTGAGCAGTTTTTACGGCTTAGACGCACATTGTTGTCTGAGTTCTTGTGAGCCTCGCTCACTACTACATTTCTTCGAGAGTTTGCTCCTGTTGGAGTCCGGACGGATATATCTCTTTTATTCACGGAACTCTGGGTGTGCAGAGTGGCCGGTGACGGTGTTCACTAGGACAATAGTGTGCAGGGAGCAGCTTGAACGGCGCTGAGGATCACAGCTTGGAGCGGGCGCTGAGGTGCACAGAGCGCGCGTTAGGATACGGCGTGGAGCAGCGCAGTGCAGTGCGACCAGGAACCGGTCTGTGGCAATTTTCGGCATCTATGAAGACACTGATGAGTCTATAAGCGTCACCAGCGATCGGCTCCGGCCAGTATAGCGACTGGCTCGCTTACAAGTTCTCTGAGTCTGCAGAGAATGTTTTTTTTCCTGCGTCAGTACAGCTATGGGCTCGCTTACAAACTCACTGAGCCTTTGCGCCTATTGGCTTTTTTTTTTTTTATTAAATATTTCTAGAGGTTCTCATTGGGCAAATATATTCAGTTAACTGTTACATAACCTAGCATTTGATCATCATCGTCTCTTAGCATTGGCCTTTTTTAAATGTGATTTTATTGGTCTTTTCTGTGTGAGCTATTGGTGGCAGTTGATATATTTGAAGCATACCTGAAAGGCAAGTGTACTGTTAATCAAGTATTTGAGGTAAATATTTTTCTGTGTGTGTCATTTCTAACCAATTTCTCTTTCAGGTATTAAGCTCATATTTATATCACACCATAGCTTTCACTCAGTGCCCAGTTCAGAAATCCCAATTTTTACAAAGTCCGGGAAAAACCCCTGTAAGACATGGGTCTATATTTTTGAGAATGTTATTGTTGCTATTGATGCCACCAAGTTTGAACCTAAAAGAAAAATAGCTCTTCTATTTAGTCACTTAGGACGTGAAGGTCAGAAGATTTTTGACAACCTGCTTATGGAAATAGCACCCGCTGGGGAGGGTGAAGGATAAAGAATATTTAGAAGCAATTTTTCATTTACAAAACAAATTTGAGGAACAACCAAGTTTTCTCCTTGAGAGATTACTTTCTTTAAAAGAAAACAACTTATTGATGAGTCTGCGGAAGAATTCATATCTGCTTTCAGGTTGCTAGGCTATAAATGTAATTTTGGTACATACTTAAACACTTCTTTGAGGGATCAATGTATTTTTCCTTGCTGTTCAAGCAAAATACATGAACATTTGTTGAGCTATCGGGATCCTTTAGGTGGGGTCATTGATTTAGCCAAAGCTATTGAACAGTCTATGGTTTCTAGTAATTTATTGTCAGCTGAACATCTCCCTGCTTCACAAGTCAATGTGCATTCATGTTCAGATGATAGCATGGTTAATGTCATGTTTACCAAAAGTAAGTCAGATAAATATGTACAAAAAAGAAATCGGGGATTCTGTTTCAGATGTGGTCCTAAGACTCATTTGGGCAACAACACAAATTGTCCTGCACTAAACAAAAGATGCATCAAATGCAAAAAAAAGGCCACATTCAAAGTGTTTGCAGATGGGGTAAACCACCTGTTAAAATTGGTAATATAAATGTATCTGTGGATGAAAGTGTCTCAGACCTCTTGAAAGTTATTTTTAACATTCAAGAGGAAGTCCAAGATAAAGTGCCTGTAATTTCCACTTCTTCGAACATGATTAAAGGAACTTTGTGTGAGGGGTTGATTCTAAATTTTAATATTAGCATGATGGCTAATTCAGGAGGTGCCATCGCCATAATATTTGATGTATGTATTCTCCATCATTGGGGTGAGAGTTTTGTTTTTGAGCAGACCGATATTTCTCCCAAAGCATTTGGCGAGCAGGACATTGATTTGCTAGGTTTCTTTATGACTCTTTGATTTGCTTAGGGAAGACAACCACCACAAAATGTTATGTTGCTGTCAAAGGTAGAAATTTGGTGAGTTGGAGGGACCTAGCCAGCTTGAGCCTTATGTTGATACCTGGGGCAAAAACGCCGTCTGTGGCAACTGGATCTTTCATTACCAATTTGCAAACAAAAATATGCTCTGAGAATGTTGTCTTGACAAGTGCCTTTCATTCATTGATCAATACCAGTAATAAAGATTTGTCTGATGTAGGACCTAACATTTCTGAAGTTACCAGTGAAATTACATTTATAAACAAGGTTCATATGGATTACAGTAATGTTATCTTGAAATTTCCAGAAGTGTTAAAAAATTAGCTATGTTCCATTAAGAATTTTGAGCATAAGATTAAAGCCAAAGTCAATGCGGTTCCAGTTGTGCACAAAGTAAGACCTGTTCCTTTGAGCGTTAGGTAAGATCTCAACAGTTTGTTGCAAAAGTTAACTTGTGAGAAAGTTATTGAAGAAAGCCGGAAGCGATAGATGATAAATCCAGCATACACATTCTTTAAATTGGTTTTCTCTATTTAGGTATAAGTAAAGAGCGAACCAACAACAGTAGAGCATCTGGTCAGTTCCGAGGACTGCGATCAATTGGCCCACTCATTTCCCTGAACTCACCCAATGTTTTATGAATAGAACATGACGTCCTTGCACAACAGAATATGTGTGCAATTTATTAGATACTACAATATCATGCCCACTAAATCTGCTGAGTGGGTAAGTCCAATTGTTATTGTGCAGAAGAAGTCTGGAGAAATTAGGATGTGTGTGGACCTTCACACTTTGAACAAAAACATTGTAACTGACTGTCACCCTCTCCTCAAAATCCAAGACATGCTAGCCAATATAAGTAAGGCTCCGTATTTTACATTATTTGACTTATGCTCAGCCTACCATCAGATTCCTCTGACTGAGAAATCTCAAGAGCTAACAACATTTGTCACATCATTTGGGGTATTTAAATTATTATGTCTTCCTTTTGGTCTGGCATCAGCCGCAAGTGTGTTTCAAAGATTTATGGACATTGTTTTACTGGAGGTGGTTGGGGCCCAGGCTTTTCAGGATAACCTATTAATTTTTGCGAAGTCACTAGAAGAACATTACTCCATTTTTAAACCATGTGGTGAATGTAGGAGTGACTCTTGCAGCTGACAAATGCAAACTTGTGGTGCAAGAATCGGATTATTTAGGGCATCATATTTCTATTTAGGGTATTAGACCTAAGTTTTCATTGATTCAAGTTATTCAAGAGGCATCTTTCCCCAAGGACAAAGATTCACTTCACTCATTTTTGGGACTGAGTGAGTATTATTCAAGGTTCATTAAGGGTTATGTGTTTATTGTATGCAGCTAATGAGGCTTTAAAAAATATATATATATTACTTATGCACCTGCTCTTGGACTCTTTGATCCGGAGGGCAAGTGTTTCTTGACTGTGGATACCAACCAAGTGGGACTTGGAGTGATGCGGTCACAATGGGTCAATGGTCAGGGGTATACTGTGGCTTTTGCTTCTCGTTGTCTTTGCAAGACCGAAACTAACTACTCAATCACAGAACGCAAAGCTCTTGTGTGCTGTTGGGCAGTAGAAAAGTTCAACGATTTGTTTGGGAGGTCAAAATTTGTTATTTTCACGGACCACAAACCTTTTTGCTATATGCTGGATGGAAATGGGGCAGATAAAGCATCATCAAGGCAATTTACTCTTCTGGCACTCTTTCAGGAATTTTCCTTCACTGTGAAGTATATTCCTGGAGTAAAGAATAGGAGAGTATGTTACTTATCATGAGCACCATTCCAGGCTGACTATCATGGAGAGTGATGGAGATGTTGAATGTGTATTTGCTCTAGTGGATGATCTGTTGAATAACAAAGGGGTGATTTCCAAAATGGAAAGGCTGAAAGCACTGGATTCTGATTTAGTGTTAAGAAATTATTGAGTATATAAACAAGAGTTGGCCAGATGACAGGAACTTGAATACTGAGATCAAACAGTATGCTAAGCTTCATGAAGAATTATCTGTTGTCAATAGTTTGTCTATGTGCAATGATTTATGTATTCCACCTATTAGCACTCGTGACACCTTGATTAGGTTCGCTCACAAAGGTCACTTGGGGGTAAGTGCCACATGTAAGAATCTTAAGCAATTCTATTAGTAGCCTTCCATGGACTTTCAGGTGGTCAGATTGGTTGATTCTTGCAGTTATTGTCTGCATTCTGACAAACACTGGAAGACATTTGAGTCACCATTGCATGTTACTGTATTACCAGAGAAGCCCTGGGATAAAGTTGCCTTGGATTGCACTGGTCCTTTTGATATGCTGCCATCAGTTCAAAGATACCTTTTGGTTCTAACTGATTACTTGTAATAGGTGTACTCTGATTTTGCAGACTCCCACATGATTTTGTTTGTGATTACATTTCTTAAGAAAATATATCAAATAGAAGGTGTCCCTTCTGTTCTAGTTACCGACAATAGGACACACTATACATCCAGTATTACGGAGCAATTTATTACTGTTAATCATATAACCCATCTATAAGTAGCTACTCTCCCACTACTAATGGCCTTGTGGAGAAAGTTAACAGATTTTTGAAGGAAGGTATACAGACCCCCATAGCTGATGGAATGAAGGTGGAGCATTTCTTAATGCAAAAATTATGGGCGTACTCTGTAACACCTTGTAGCACCACTGATATGTCTCCATTTAGGGTGTTGAGCATATCCCCAGGTCAAATTTGTACCCTGACAGGTTAAGATCTAAGGCTTCAACTGTAAGTTTAAGTGAGGAGAACATGCAAAAAAAAGTATCAAGCTCAGTTCTAGTCTGTGAGATTTGCACAAAAAAGTATTCAACAATAAAAAGCATGTAAAGGATCTCACTTTTAATGTCAATGATTGGATACTTATTAAGAAAACAGATAAGGTGTGTAAAGAGGAATCCAAGTTTTTGTCTCCTGTCAAAATTGTCAGATTATATAAGGATGCTGTTATGATTGAGGGCAAAGGACGGTAGAGCAAAAGACACCTGTTGAAGATTACATAAGAACAGGCTAACGTTTTCTGTAAACCTGAACATCAAGTTCCATCTAAGCCCCTGGATGGTTCATGGTGGACAGACAATTACAAGTCTTTCCTTTATTTCTCATTAATGGATGCTGTAGGTCTCCCAAGGGGAGTGAATGATGATTGTGTAATCACTACTGAGGAGGGTGATAGTAAGCATAACTATTCCCTGAACAAGGACGTGGTTCAAAGTGGACCAGTTCAGAGCGTACATCTTCCAACTACATTTAAAGATTTCTATATGCACTCATTTCGTTCTTTGCAATGTTCTTGTGTGTTCCCCCCAATTAAGTGGAAGATGTTGTAGAAGTACACGTCTACACGTGTGCTTCATGTTGTCATAGTGCCTACAAGCGTGCTCGATGTTGTCATATCAGCGCTTACTGCTTGATGTTGTCATAGCAATGTTTACTGTTATACTTGCGCTCACACGCATTATTTCCTGTATCTGCATGCACTCACATGCGTTGTTGTTTCTTGTATGTTCATGGCATGCATTACTTGATTCTGTACTAGTTCATTTCTATATTGGTTTGTGTACTGTTCCGCGTTCGCGTCTGCCACTATACAGAGCTTCCGTCAACTGTTCTTGTTCAGTTGAGGATATCTTGCCAGGCAGCAATCACAGACGTGGACTTCTTGTAAGTAAATAAACTATCCACTTTTCACTTACCTGCTACAAGCATACTTCTTTACACTCCTCCAAGTTTGTCCATCGCCTGGTGCACAGCTTCTTCACCAGCCTTTTGATTGGATGAGTTGTACCCTTCCACTGCCAGATTCATAGCGCTCCATCTGATTTGCCCTTTGCTTTCCCCACCCATGATTGGCTTCTTTAAAAAAAAAAAAAATCTTCCCCTGCTCTTCTGTTGCTCATCTGCCTTCTCACTTCCAGTTACCCCACCTACATTGCCCTCAACCCCTACTCCTCTGCTCCACTGCTACATAGTTGTTGGAGAGCCAAGCAGTTGCAGTTTGCTACTTGCTGGTCTGTTTACAATTGTGCTTACAAGCATGTTTAAATACATTAGTTTTGTTTACCTCTCCAATATTGGCTAGCATACATCATCCCGCTAGGCCGCTGTAGCGTCATGACGCGTAACCCCACAAGTGTGATAACACATCGTTGCGTTTTCCACGCGCTAACATAGAATATAAACCGTACAAAAGTATGCGTTGGTCAGCAGAGCAGCGCGCACAAAACTAAACGTTATTTTATGAAACCAGGTGGAAGGGAAATGTAACGGTATTCGAATATTTTTTCATAAAAAAAAGAAAGTCAAAGCATTAAAAACCTTCTAGCAAAGGTGAGGGAAAGAAAACAATAAATGAAATTGAAAAGCCTTGCCTAATGTAGAACAGAGAAATTGGCATACTAAATAGACATGGCGACCCTGATCTGTTGTCAAGTTCTATGTAATATTTCATAACAATGCATCTATAATGCTTAAGAATGGAAGATCTTACCTTCTGCTGTCTCGGGCACTTGTGCAGAACCTTGTGCACTGTTTATCATCTCGGTCTGAACAGGAGCACCGTGGTGGACGCCGTGACAGCGAGGGACTCTGGTCCTTCTCAATGGATCGCTTGCCTCTGTAGCTGCCCCTGTAGTTGGACAGTCCATATGGCACTGTTCGCCTGTAGAGGTAAGACCAGGTTCAGGACTGGAGACCGATTGCAGACCTAATAATGCACTGCTCTTGCCTTATGTACCTAGCACACTGTACTCTGGATTTAGGTATTAAAATAAAATCTTATTTTGCTACACTGAGATCTTTTACATGCCCTGTGAAATAAAAGTAGTATGCCCAGGCAAAATATCTCTCCAGACGATGTATAGTTTGATTACCTGAATAGCTTGGGTGTACCTTAGAAGAAAAGCACCAATCCCTCTAGACTGGATTGTGGTTTACGCTGCAACTTTGGAGCAGTGATTCACTTACTGGATGTACACTTGAGTTAGCTCTAAAGCGGGAGAACTTCGTGGTTAATTTGATAAACCGCAGGAGAATCGTCAATTTATAAATTTATTTAAAAAACATACCCCAAAGAAACTCGCAACAATGACAGTCTGTTTTGATTCTGTCTTGACTTACGTGTCACAAACAGACAATTTTAGTACAGCTTATGGGCTGGGGGGGCTTGCAGCAGAGACGTTTGTGCATCCCACAATGTCCCACATGCAGTATGGGGAGATCTGTGTGCAGTATAGATAGTTTAGCTCATCATAAAATATCATAGAGGGTTAATGTGCCTGCTGCAAAGCGTAACGTAACATGCAGTTCGCGGATTTGTATATTACGTAGATAGTTCTGTGAGTTACTGCTTTTGTCACAGAGTTCCTTCTGTTCCCAGCAGATCATAAGTGCAATCCTTGGCATATAGCAGAGGGAGTTATGAAAAGGCCTCAATGAGCTGCATACAAACTGAAAGAACCTTTTTGGTTTTCTGTCAGTCTTTCATTTAACGAAGGTTGCTTCAAATGGGTTCCTTGGGGTAGTGATGAAGACGCATTAATATAGACTACTCCAACCACTGCATTCTGTAGACCCCACACATGTTTTAAAAACGGACTTTGTATTACTCTATAACAAGCACTCTTAACGTATTGCCCTTCAGTATAGATGCTAAAAGACTCGTATACCTTGTAAACCCCATTTTCTTATATAACATTTGCTGTAAAATGATTTATGCACTTGTATGATTCATTTCATTAGTATATCTGTATGATGTAGAGGGCTCTGAGACCCTACGTTGCCCTAGCACCAAACCAATGAGGACAGAAAGGCCCTGTACAAGGGGGTGAGATATCCAGGGGCAAGGGAAGAGAAACAGGAAACATCAGTTTTGACGCTGATCTATCTGCAAAGTCATCAGAAGGGTCAACAGGACCCACGGGAGCTACACATGTACATTACCCACTAATTCCCCCAAGACGGCAATTATTCTGACTTGTGCTAAAGGAAGGTACTTGGTGATCAATTTGGGCTTAATAAGGGTAAAGCACCAGGATACCAGTGGTAAAAGGCTCTGATTCTTACAATCTGAGCCCAGTGACCCCTGTTTGCTTGGAAACCCTGAAAAAGTTCCAATAATGGCAGTTTCTGTGCAATTTATATATGTTTACAATAGCACACTGTAGGAAGCTGGCTCTGTATATACTATATCAAAATGTGCTATAGTGTGCACAGAGTCAAGGGGTTCCCCAAGAGGCTTGACAGAGGCAATAATAGATAATACTAATGCTCTATTTGTTGTAGTGTGGTCGAGCAGTTAGGCTTATCAGAGAGTAGTGTTAAGCATTTGTTGTAGACACACAAGCAGCAGAAGAAACACACACTGAATGACTTAACTACAGACCAATAGGATTTTATATAGAAAAATATATTTTTGTTACTTTATTACTAGAACCACAAGACTCAGTTCAGAAGTAAATACTGTTGCAGGGGAGTACTTAGCATAGGCATCAATGTAACTTTAGTCAAGTAAACAGTTTTTAAGAAAACAGAGAATATCTATTTTAAAAGTGGACACTGCATTTTCGGAACAGTTCCTGGGGAAGAAAATAAAGTACAGTTTTAGAGGTAACTACACAACTTACAGTTCCAGTCTCCGGGTTATAGGTAGTCCACCGTTGGGGGTTCAAGTGAACCCCAAGCACCCACTACCAGCAACACGGGGCCGGCCGGGTGCAGAGGTCAAAGTTGAGCTATTTTAACGTGGAGACAGGGGGTACTCGGAATTCAGTCTGCCAGCAGGTAAGTTCCCGCGGCTCGGAGGGCTGACCGGGGGGATTAAAGGAGCCCCAAGTAGGCACCAATCCCACACCCTCCGCGGCACTGGGGGGGCCGGGTGCAGGTGGCAAACAGGGTGTTGGGTTTCCAATGAAACTCTATGAGGGACCCCAGGGGGTCACTCAGGCGCTGCCCTGCAGCCGAGGTCTAGGGGGGGTGTCTTGGGCACACCACTGACCAGACAGGGAAGAGGGCCGTCTGGTGCTCATTGCTGCACCGGGTGTCGATTTCTCCAAGGCTTTGGGGCTGCAGGTGCAGTGGGTCCTTTGGCGTGGGTTATCTGCGTCCAGGTCAGTCGCGGTAAAGGAGGTCCTCGGGATTCCCTCTGCAGATGTTATCGTGGAGGGGTTGAGAGGTCAACCTAGGGTGGGCACTTGGTCACCTTCGCCTGTGGGTCCTCTCTCGTTGGTTGGGCCACCTGGACTCAGGTGCTGAGTGGTTAGGACTCATGCTTCTGGAGTGAGGTGGGAGTCCTTCAGCAGAGGTTTCTTCTTCTGGTCTTCTTTGGACAGGGCAGCTGTCCATGGGAGTTATTGATCCTCTGTGATGCAGGCAGTCCTCTGGAGGTTTTCCAGAGGTCGCTGGACCCGCAGGATGCTTTTCTTTTGCAGGTTCTTTGAAGCAGGAGACAGGCCGGTAAGGCTGGGGCCAAGTCAGTTGTGTCTCCTTTCCTTCTCTGCTGGGGTTTCCGCTAAGCAGTCCTTCATCTTCTTCTTGTGAGGTCATCAGGAATCTGACCAGCTTGGTTCAGGGAGCCCTTAAATACAAGATTTAGGGGTCTTATTAGGGGTCAAAGAGCAGTAGCCATCGGCTACTGTCCCTGAGGGTTGCTACACCTTCCTCTGCACACTCCCTTTGGGAAGAGGGCACATTCCTAACCCTATTGGTCCTGGTCCTCCAAACCAAGATGGAGGATTCTGCAAGGAGGGTCACTTCAGCTCTGGACACCTTAGGGGTAGTCCTGGCTGAGGTGGTGACTGCTCCTTGTTTTTTCCTAATTATCCCTCTGGACTTGCCACCAAAAGTGGGGGCTGTGTCCAGGGGGCGGGCATCTCCACTAGCTGGAGTGCCCTGGGGCATTTTAACATGAAGCCGGAGCCTTTGAGGCTCACGGCTAGGTGTTACAGTTCCTGCAGGGGGAGGTGTGAAGCACCTCCAACCAGTGCAGGCTTTGTTTCTGGCCCCAGAGAGCACAAAGGCTCTCACCCCATGGGGTCAGACACTTGTCTCTGAGGGGCAGCCTGGCACAGACCAGTCAGTCCTGCACTGAAGGACTGCATAAAATACAGGGGGCTTTTCTAAGATGCCCTCTGTGTGCATTGTTTAATAAATCCCACACTGGCACCAGAGGGGGTTTATTGTGCTGAGAAGTTTGATACCAAACTTCCCAGTATTCAGTGTAGCCTTTATGAAACTGTGGAGTTCGTTTTGACAAACTCCCAGGCCATATGCTTAATATGGCCACACTGCACTTACAATGTCTAAGAATAGACTTAGAGACTGTAGAGGCATAGTACTCATGCAGCTATGCCCTCACCTATGGTATAGTGCATCCTGCCTTAGGGCTGTAAGGCCTGCTAGAGGGGTGACTGTCCTATTCCACAGGCAGTGTACTGTGGGCCTGGCACCCTGAGGGGGATGCCATGTCGAATTTGCCCTTTTCTCCCCACCAACACACACAATCTGCACTGGCAGTGTGCATGTGTTAAGTGAGGGGTTCCTTAGGGTAGCACAGCACATGCTGCAGCCCTTAGGGATCTTCCCTGGTCACAGGGCCCTTGGTACCATCTGTATTTCAGGGGTGTGCCAATTGTGGAAACAACGGTTCATTTTAGGGAAAGAACACTGGTGCTGGGGCCAGGTTAGCAGGATCCCAGCACACTCTCAAGTCAAGTCAGCATCAATATCAGGCAAAAGTATGGGGGGAAGGGGTAACTGCAACAAGGGCCATTTTCCTACACACACTATATACATTTTAGATAAATGCAGATATCTTAAAGTTTCTCTTAAACCTGGTTTATGATGTGTTAAGTCTTCACAGTTTACTTCAGTGCCTATGACCCCTACAAGGATCATAATCTAGAGAATTTTCTTTTGATGGACCATATTGACTTAGTTTGCTTTTGCAACCAGAAGAGGGTGCCACAACCCCAGTGACATAACGAGAGTCCAGCCAGACGGCCAGTTTTCTATAGGGGTGGAAATAGCAAATGATGTCAGAGGTCTAAATCGCTTTCTAGGAAATGCTTAAAATCTTCTGCATCAATGCAGCCAGTTTCCAGGTGTGGACTACTTGTTCATTCTATCGGAGTTTTGGTACACCTTCCAAATAGGAAATCTGAAGTTATGTCCATTTTTGGGCAAGATATATTGGATCCCATTAGGCAAATATGTAGCTGACGCTCCCCACTGGTAGGCAGGCCTGTCCCCTGGTGGTAGATAACTGCTGCCCATTATATAAAAGTCACTGGTATCTCTGTCTGATAGTTATCCCCTGCTGGAGCATGGGCAAGCAGAATTTGTCTGACTTGTACGGTTCCACCTGCTATCACGGTCAGTACTGTAACGTTGTTTCGTATTACACTGCCAACAGTAAACACTCATACACCACCCAACATTGCACCATCATTTTACCAGTCTAATTTTCTGCGGTATGAGCATATAGCATTGGCAGGTACCTCTGAGACCTGCTCGGTTATGGTTGATGAAGGGGAAGCACAAATAATGTAGAGGAGACAGTATGATCCATGTTTGTGGAGCAGAACAATTTTTAAATAATCCTTTAGGGATGGCCAGGCTGAGATGATACTGCTACAAGCTCCTTAAGAGAGCAGGCAGAGAGACATTTGTGTAATCCCTCCCTGCATGAGAACTATCTTCTATATGTCAACACCTAAGGCTTATGTGGACGGGCAGTAAATATTACGAAATGAGGCTCCGTGTTTCAAGAACCAGAGTACACTCAAGGGTGGACTTTAGATTATTAGATGAAATCGCATCAGTTCAGATGATTCACGTAAATGATCGTCCAATCCCAAGAGATTTAATTTCATTTCCTATCTTTTGAAACTATAAAACAGTTCAGAGTGCTAGATTCTGATGCCTTCAAGCTAAAATTATTTCATGAATATTCTTTAGTTCCTCTCACATTAAAAGCAACCGAACACAATTAAAAAGTCAATGTGAATAGATATCCCCAAATTTCACACAGAACAGCACAGTATTTTGTGATCTGGACCCGGTCAGAAAGCATGCTCAATTAACTATTTTTGAAATGATCAACTAAATGTTATCTATCCCCGCGACCATCCGCTTCTAATCTGCATCTGAGTAACCATGTCGATGCTGTAATATTACTAATACAGGATCCCTCTAGAACAACATCCGACCAAGTTATTATTAAGCTAACGTTTTATGAAGCGCAGGCACAAAATATAACAGTCCCGTACAGAAGAAGGAATTCGACTATAGGCACAGAGAGCGTCACTGGAGACCCCTGCGCGCACAGCGATTTCGTTTCTCCTATTAAGGCAGCAATTCCATACATTTTGTGTTGAATCGGTGGCTCCTATACTTTTACGCCGTTCCCCTGCTTTTTAGTTCACATTCTAGACAGAAATGTATGTACGTGAGGAATTTAAAGTAGTTTTTTAATGATTGAAAAATTAACGATGGAAAAATGTGCTGTA
This sequence comes from Pleurodeles waltl, assembly GCF_031143425.1. Taxonomy (NCBI): domain Eukaryota; kingdom Metazoa; phylum Chordata; class Amphibia; order Caudata; family Salamandridae; genus Pleurodeles; species Pleurodeles waltl. The sequence goes on from NC_090446.1 coordinate 149,855,983, forward strand.
AATCATCGTGTCTGGTGTCCTGTGAGAAAAATTCAGCAAATAAATGCTTTCAGTGTGGGTCAACATGGGCCTCTGATGGAGAAATAGTTGATTCCAGTTTGAAAAAGAAAAAGATACGCTTTTTGCTTAACAGTGGCGTATTGAACAGCCTGCAGATTACAGCTGTAACTAAGTAGTGAAGGGCATGGAGATCTTTGACATGCAACTCAATGCAAACAATGGGTGCCCAATGGGTGGCACAGTATTAAGCACCTCAGGGAATGATTGACAATTGCTTACTTACCCAGGGGGTCACTACACACCCTATCTTACCACTTCATGTGGGAAGTTGCATAACCCTGTCCCAGAGTTCCTAAAGCTACCAACAATCTCTTCATAAACAGATTTTATGTTCCTGTTGACAAACACAATGTTTTTTAAAGCAAGAATACGCCTAAAGACTCCTTGTATTAATGTCCTACATATGTACTGTGTTTTTGCCGCAATTTTGTAATTTCCAAAAGGAACCCTGAGACAGGTGCACTGGAAGCCTTTGTTGCCCATTGGTACTTATTAAGCAATAGTGACAAAGGGCATTTTAATTCATATTTGCTCACATGCCTTTATTATGCATGATAGGACATATGGAGAGATTTTAGTGATACTATCTTGTGATAAGACCTGGTATCGGTGGATATTCTAGAGGAAACATCTAAGATCTTTGTCAGCTCCAGAATACTTGTCATGATGCTACCTCAGTAATAGTGACAATATCAGTGTGTCTAGCAGTGATATGGTAGGAAGCTGGCTTTTTATACAATATATCAAAATGAGATATATCGTGTAAAGAGTCCAGGGGTTCTCTTACTAGTGAGAAGGGGCTTGCTCTAGCAGTCCCAAGGTGCTCTTTTTAGGGGGTAGTGTGGTCAAGCAGCCTTAGGCTTATCAGAGAGGAGTGTTAGACATCTGCAAATACACAGTCAATAAATGAGACATGATTCAAGAAGGAGATCCACACAAAATTACAAAAACATCAAGTATCTTTATGTATTGTTTTAGCACCGGAATCAATATGATCAGGTTAGTCCATTTTGCAAGAAAAATCTTTACAGTTTTGAAAAGTTGACACTGCAATTTCTGCAAGCTGAATTTTTATCCTATGGAGGAAAAACAAAGTGGCAAAACAGGTACAATACAGCAACTTACAAGGCCACTTTCCTGGACTTTAAGTAAGTATTGGCAAGGGTCAGGATCACACCAATAGGTCACACGGGGTTGCACTGGGGCAGCCGGGTGCAGAGGTGTAGTACAGCATCAGGTGCCCAATGTTTCTCTATGGAAATTGGTCCGGTCGGAAAGATGCTGAAGGTGAGGACTGGGGATCCAGTCAGGAGAATCCAACAAGTGGGTTCCAATCTTGAGATGTCCAGGGACGAGGGGACACCTTCAGGCCTCGTCTTCACAGGCCGGGGCGATGTATGCAGAGGCATTGGGTTTTTCTCACTTGAAGCGCTCAAAGGTTGATGGGGCTTGCGTGCAGAGTCTGCATGCGATTTTGGAGGGTCCACAGTGGGCAAGTCCAAGGTGGACTTTGTTTCTGCAGGGCTGGGGGTTGGCATTGCCACTGTTGGCCTACTTCTGCTCTGGCTAGGCAGCACACATGCAGGGGTGCTTTCATGTGTTTGGTTTTTTCGGTCCTGAATCCTCTCAGGTCTCTTGAGGAGCCTGCAAGATGCAATGAAGCAACTCTGCTGCTCCACAGGAGTTCCTGGGTCTTTGTTGAAGGCAGGCTAGGCAGCACACATGCAGGGGTGCTTTCATGTGTTTGGTGTTTTCGGTTCTGAATCCTCTCAGGTCTCTTGGGGAGCCTGCAAGATGCAATGAAGCAACTCTGCTGCTCCACAGGAGTTCCTGGGTCTTTGTTGAAGGCAGGCTGGCCTTCCAAGCTTTTTGAGCCATAGCAGCTTGCAGGATGAGTTGATTTTCACATAAATCAGCAGAAACAGCAGAAAGGTTGGCAGGGCTGGGGCCACATCAGGTGCTTCTCCCTCGGTCTTTGCTTTTGCAGCTCTTGGGTGTCCTTCTTCTTCGTAGGTCAGCAGAAATCACCTTTCCTGGTGCCAGAGGATCCCCTTAATACTGGTTGTAGGGGTGTTTTAGGGAGCGAAAGGTAGTAGCCAAAGGGCTACTTACCCTGGGGGTCACTACACATCCTATATGACCACTTCATGTGGGAAGAGGCATAACCCTGTCCCAGAGTTCCTAAATATGCCAACACAAAGATGGCAGATTTCCAAATGTTATGTACACATCAGGCAGAACACTCTCTAACCTAAGAGTTGGACACTAAATTTCCTTCCTGTCCTGGTGCTAAATGGGCCCTGCGGCAGGGGGGGTTAGCCACTCTCCTTAGAGTGAAGTCAGATCTGCATACCAAGGGTGGTAGGCTTCTTTGAAGCCCCTGGCCTTGGAATGTAGAGTCGCATGTCATCCTGTTGGGTGAGGTGCATAAATACCTTTCCCAGAGCAAGCTTGGTTTATGACTATCCCAAGAGCAAAGGCTCTCACCCTTGGGGTCAGACTTGTGTTTGGAGGTGGCAGGCTGGTTAAAACTAGTCAATCCGCACCCAGGTAGATGGTAAGTTTTCAGGAAGGACCTCTAAGGTGCCCTCTAAGTGCATGTATTAATAAATCCATCACTGGCATGGGTGAGGGTTTATTAAGCTGAGGTGTTTGATAACAAACATCCCTATTTTCTCAGGGAAGTCATCCTGTAGCTGTGGATCTTGTAGTGTCCAGCACATGTACTTAAAATGGCTTCCCTGTTTACTCATCACATCTAAGAATCAACAAAGACATAGCAGGGGCATATCTGCTCTTACATATGTCCTTGCTTGTAATATAATGCACCCTGCCTTAGGGCTGTAAGGCCTGTGGTGGGGTGACTTACATATATCGCATGCATTGTTAGGGGACATGGCACACAGGCTGTGTGTTGTTTCGTGTTTTCACTTTTAGCTGTACCAAGAAACACAGCCTGCAATGGCAGTCTACATGTGCTACGTGACAGGTCCCTGAGGGTGGCACAATACATGCTGCAGGCCTTGGGGTCCCTCTTTAGTAACCAGAATCTAGGCACCAGGGGTACCATTTACTAGGGACTTACAGGGGGGGTAAAGGTATTGTCAGTTGGGGAACAATTTCCAAGTTTTAAGGAAAGCGATCTTGCACTGGGGACCTGGTTAGCAGGACTCCAGTGCACTTTCCGTCAAAAATTGCATTAATACCAGGCAAAAAGTGGAGGTGCCCATGTCATAAAGGGGCACTTTCCTAAAGATAGGCTATAAGGTTCTCAGTGACCAGAACAATTAACAACCATACACCCTAGCAGAATAAAATAAACAGTAAAGCCATTTAGCATATACATCCATACACATAATACTCCACACAAATCCACAACAAGATCCATCTGCTCACAACGCAGTATAATCCATCACTAAACAATACCCTAGTCTTTTATGAGCCTCCCCGACCCCTGTACAACTTGGCGCATCTCTAAAGCATTTGAAACACAACCAAATACAGTGTCAGACTCCAGTCAGTCCGTGCACCAGAACCTTAAATGACACCCAGAGTCCAAAAGAGCTACAGAACCAGGAATGTGGTAGTAAAACATTCTACAAATGCAGGTAACATAACATAATAAATAGTATACTTGTATCTCTAAGTACCTCATAATGGCTTGTGGTAACAAGTGTGGTGGCACTGCAGTGACCAGCAGTAACACTGGAAGTGATCAGCTACATGAGTCACAGCACTTGATGTTAAGGTATGGTAGGTACTTGTTAGAAGTCTATATTGGGATTATTTAGGCTGGAATAATAAATAAAAACATTTCGACCAAATAAATCTTCCTTCACAATACAGAGAGCTAGTGGTTATGCCTGGGAAAGTAAGTGCACAAAGTTCGGTTCTCCTTCTACACCAGGTACACTGCAGGCAGCATTTCTGCCCCAGAAATATGTTACACTTTGCAGAGTCCTCTTGTTTTCATAACTTGTTCTCCTATGTGTTCCCTGTTTACCTGCTCAGCTCCGAATTATAAGGACAAACATGGAATGTTCTGCACCCCCGCTTGAAAGCCAGTCAATTATCAAATATGTTTTTGTTTTATGAACTTATTATTAAACTAGAATTCCAGGTCTACCTTTTTACTCGACTACATTTTCACCCAAAGTGTTATTTTTATTTAATTTTTTTACTGCTAACTGTTGGGTGGTGGTGAAGAAGAAGAAACAAAGCGAGAGAGATGGAGAAAAACAGCGAGACAAGACTGGATGGTGAGCTGCTCTTAGAGGGGCATTGAACTCTCTCAATGTCATAGTAACACGTCCATTTCTTGTTTGCACTTTAGCACGTGCACTTAATACCAAAAAAAGGCAGGAAAGAGTGAATAAGCGCACGTGGAACATGGCCAAAAATCCCCATACTCCTTAGGGATGCAAAGGAACTATTTCACACAAAAAATCCGATCTGCCAGAGCACGCTTAGGGGCATATTTATACTTGTTTAGTGCCCAATTTGCGCCATTTGTGTTTAACGCAAATGCAGTGCAAAACTAACTCCATATTTATACTGTCTCACTAGACCCGTCTAGCGCTAAAGTTATGGAGTTAAAGTCATTTTTGGGATGTGGAAACCTACCTTACGTCAAGGAGATGCAAGGTAGGCGTTCCTGTGCAAAAAATGACCATGGCTTTAGCACCATATTTATCCCACGTGCTAAAATCACGCACGAGGGAGGAGGGGGTCAAATAATGGTGCAAAGCTCGCTTTGCACCGTTATTTAATGCCTGGGTCAGGGCAGGCATTAATGGACCTGTGGGCCTATTTCATAGTGGAACACCATGGAATAAGCCCACAGGTGCCTTCCCCAGGGACCCACCCACACCAGCGGAGGATGGGGGACCCCATCCCAGGTAAGTACAGGTAAGTATTTTTTATTCTTTTTTAAAGTGCCTAGGGGGCCCTGAAATGGGCCCCCCTACATGGCACTGGGTGCAATGGCCATACAGGTGACCCTGGTCCCCTGTGCTGGCCATTGGTGTGGTGGGCATGACTCCTGTCTTTTCTAAGACAGAAGTCATGTGGTATGGATGGTTTTGTGTCAGAAAATGACGCTAGGCTGGTTAGAGTATTTTTTTTTTTTAACTCTAACCTGCCTAACACATTTTTTTGGTGCAAAACCCCCTTCTCCCATACCGCCACCCCCACCCGGGTAATGCCATTTTTTTCAATGCTAGCCTACCCTTTGCGCCGGCGGTAGTGCAGTGTGCACCAAAAGATATAAATATGCCCCTTAATCCTGCAGATTATCGGCCTGTATTTGTCAAGAGGGTGAGCAGTGAGGATGAGAACTCCAGGAATCTACAACTGGCGTAGATTTCCATGACTGTCTTTTCTTGGTTTGTGCGGACCTCGAAATACATCTTCCCGTATCCCAACCCTGCCATGAGAAGCAGGAGTTTTTGTGTACTTTCCAACACTTACTGTGCCACTTGCCTGTTTCCTTTACGTGTAAGATTTCGAGTGCAGATAAAAGTTCCAATAGGTGTTTGCGAATTAAATGGCCTAGTGCCAAGTAGTATTCATCCACGGTGTCACAAATTAGGATTCTATCTGGATTTGTGACGCTGTGGATGGTTATTACTTGGGTCCAGGCCATTTATTGATGATATTGTTAAACGTTAAACCTGAAGAAGCAACATTGTAGTCGGGAAACACATGTTGGCCTTTCACGTGCTAAAAGAAATACTTTTACTCAAAACTGGATATAGCGTTGTGAACCTTCATCTTGGTTGCCTTTTGCTGACGCACTAGGTTGGGTATACCTAGCAGAGGTAGTATTGGTCTTTGTGAATAGTGGGATGGTGGTCGCTTTGCATGTCTGTCAGTGTGTGTCTGCAAGAAGTGCTGCTGTAGTGGGCTGTGCATACTTGTGGTCTGTGTAAATGCGGCCTCTATAGTGTCAGTGCTTGTTCAAGCATGGCAGCAATTATCATTCAGTACTTTTTCATTCAGTCCCAGCCATCCATGTATTCATTTTATTCTGGAAGAGGTTGCAGTTTGAACATACCATGAATGGGAGGTCACAAGACTGAATCCTGCAAGGAATGCTCAGCCTTCCATCCTTATGAAGGTGGCAAAACGAGCATCTATTAATTAACTAATAATGATAACTTATTATATACAGCCACTAGAACCGGCAGAAGTGCAATACCAAACAGTAAATAATAAAAGTTATTATTAAGAACGAGTTTGTTTGGACAGTGATTCCAATCGAAGTTAAACTGTAGTGTCATCTTTACTGCATCACACAATTCTTCCTTAGCTGGTTGAGAAATGTAGGTCCGAATTTATACTTTTTATTGCAAAACTGTGCGGACGCAAAAAAAAGTGTAGCGCCGGCTTGTGTCCTTTTACAACGCCAGCCGGGTGCCGTATTAATAGAATGGCGCAAACTGGCGGTACACTTGGGCTAGCATCTTAAAAAAAGATGATAGGCGGTAGGGATGGAGGGAGTTGTTTGTAAAAAATTTACTCTAGCAAAAAAAAAAAAGCCTCTAACCAGACATGGCTGTTTCCTGGCGCACAACCACCAAAAACATGACTTCTGTCTTAGGAAAGACAGGAGTCATGCCCATCACCCCAATGGCCAGTACAGGGGACAAGTGTCCCCTGGGCATGGCCATTGCAACCTGTGCCAAAGTTAGGGCGCCTGATGGCATAAAAATATATATTTAAAAAATACTTACCTGAACTTACATGGGACGGGGTTCCCCCATCCTCCAGTGTCCCTCTGGTGGGGGTGTTCCTGGGGTTTGGGGAGGGCACCTGTGGACCCATTCCATCATGTTTAACCATGGAAATGGGTGCACAGGTCCCCTAATTGCTGGCCTAATGCAGGTGTTAAATAATGGTGCTAAGCACGCTTAGCACCATTATTTAGCCCCTCCTCCCACCCGTGCATGCTTAGCACCATTTTTTGGAGAGGAACACCTACCTTGCTTCTCATTGATGAAAGGTAGGTACACGCATTTAAAAAATGGTGCACACTCCTATTTTTTTACGTTAGACGCGTCGAACGTCAAAATATAAATATGGAGTTAAGTTTGTGACTAATTTGCGTAAAAACATTAAGCAAATTCAGCGCAAAAGGAGTATAAGTACAGGCCGTAGTTCTTGTGGAAAGTGCGTTAAAAAGGAGTTTCCAGTGGTGATTGCATTTGCGCAGAAGACTGCGGGGGCTGTAGAAAGAGTGTAAAGGGAGGTAAAACAGTCTTGACAAGCTAAGAACCTTCTCAGTGAGTTATGTTGCAGGCTTTGAGACCTGCGATCATTTTTATGGATATCAACTCCTAGAAAGGGAGGTCAGCACATGGCCGACAGGAGGAACTGCAGAAGAGCTACCTCATCAGAGGGGAAATCCCTTAACGAATGTCCTTGTTAAAAGAAGAGCAATTTGTCAGAGGGGCCACGCAGAGGAATGCACGGAATGATTACTGGATGCCTGGATAATTTACCTCACAAGTGTCAAGTGCGCGGAGTACTTACGTCTTTAGCGGTATGAAGACTGAAAGCGCTGCCTTCTTCGTAAAAAAAAGTGAAGACTTGCCTAGTAAATAAAGCCTGCTGTATAATCCATTGTGGAAAAAATAAAATAGCGCTATGTATGTTTTATTCCAATAAACACCGAAGTTAAAGTCTAAAGATACTTTAAGTGAAGGAGAATTTAAGAGTGCCATCGGTTAGGGTGAACAGGTGTGTCTGATGCTCTGTAGTGGTGACCTCTGATTTCCGATCAGATAGTGCGAATAACAATGTCCGATGTTCTTCAGTCGCAATCTCTGATTCATGGATAAGCACAAACATTCTCCAACGGGCCCAAAAATGTAGTGTGTGATGTGCCTGAGGTCCACATTGATGCCAGCGGGGTGGCTGTCGCGCGAGGCGGTTGGGGATTGGCGATAAGGTAGGTGTAGGCGAAGCAAAGGATATCTAGTGATGAATTGAACAAGGGGCTTGGAAGCATGGGTTAATGAACAAGTGCCTTGGGAGGAAGGCATAGTTGTTGACTAAGGAGAGGAAAATGAGGGTGAAAAATGGAAGATATAGGGGGTACAGTCTGAGAGCCAAAGGTGGGAATTGGACAACAGGGAGAAATTGGAGTTCCTGAAATGCTTTGAGTCCTCAGGAGAAGAGAATCTGGATCGCTTTTGATTCAGACGGGGTAGAGGATTTAGTGAGGGAATTTTGGGTGAAAGAAGTAGAGTAGGGGAGCAAGCATGAAGGGGAGAGAAGCAGGCTAAAGCACAGCAGTTGACAGTTTCACACAAGCAGGGTAGTTGGATGAGGGAGTAATAACGAGGCAAGAGGGAGAACCAGTGGGGGAGGTGAGTTCAAGAGACTGGGACGGTGAAGGGAAAGCACAGACCACCATTGAGAGGATGAGAGCTGTAAGACGAAAAGAAGAAACTCAAGGGAGGGCGGGAACACTAGCAGGGAGCTCTTCGTGAATGATGGGGAGCCTTATGTGGGTACAGTGTTAACGAAGTGAGGATGCACAGGGAACGGGTGACGATGTGAGCATCAGAGGAAATGATGGAGAAGCAGTAAGACCAGAAGTAAAGAGAGTAGGTGCAAGAGGAGCACTGCTCCACAGTTCCTATTACAGCCACTGTAGAAAGCAGCACAAGAAGGAGGCAGGTATCTTGCTAAAAGCAAAGAAAAGTTGCAAGAGGAAATTATGGATAGCAAACAATATCGGGGACGGGAGAAGCCACGGTAGCTGGGACACATAGGCAAGAACACACTGTGTGGTTTGAACCTGCCTTGCAAGCAGCTCTGGAGGACACGATGGCTAGAGCTGAAAGTTGACAGAGCACTAGTCACAAGACTAGAGTAAAAAGTGCCTAGAACTTAGGAATTTCAGGGGGCAGGACAGGAAGAAGCATGTTGCAATGTGGGGACAACTGAGAAGACCACCGACGACCTTCCACCTGAAACCCGATAAATAGCTGTAGAGCATCTTCTTGAAGCGGATGTTAGGGTTAACCGAGATGACCCTCTTGTTAAGGGTGAGGGGCTTGGACAAATCTCAGGAAGAGCTGAGAAGACTAAATGCTAGGTAACAAGATTAGTATTTTGGTAATATATCAATGTGTGCAGCATGTCTATGTATTTGAGAGGTTTAGGAAGCATAAAGAGAAATCTATCTCAGCCAACTGGAGTAAAGAACATTAGGAATACCGATGTTGGCTGCGAAGGATACACCAGCTCATCCAGTTATGATGCACCACCTCTATGTGGGTGGTCGGGTGCTCATCGAGAATATGAAAACGACCAAAAAATGTTGTTTGTGCTACCACTTTAAAATAAGACAATTCCAGCTATGGCCAGTGTATCGTGCTGAATCAATGAAGTCAGTGCAGGGTGTCACACTACTGCCATCACACCATAGTCACTTCTTTTCAGTAAAAAAACTGGGGGCTGGCTGCACATTTAGAAGGATCACGACAACTGGTAACTGTTAAAGAAGCAAGGAGGAAACAAGATTTAAGGAGTGGGACCAGAGCACAGGGAAGGAAAAAGAAGGTGGCGAGGGTCCCAAGAACACGGAAGAGGTGGTATTCCTGCTTCCAGGTTTGCTAGTGTCTGTTTTTTTATTTTTTATAATTTGAGTTTTCACATACTACTGTGGCAAACAACCTACACCACCTAAAGTTGCCGAGAGTTCCGGAATTCAAGAGACAAAAAAAAGTGAGAAAGAACGAAGTCTGGGAAGGATCGCAGGCCCATTCCATAAAATGTTTTTCTACTATCTGAGGAGAGTCCCCTGGTTTAGTGTTAAAAAAACAAAGAAGTTATGGATGGTCCATCACCAGTCAGAACCAGAGGGTAACTCAGTGAGTTATCACCTTGATAGCAAGCCAAGGGGAGCTATTAGTTTGATAAATGTTGACTTATGTGATATGTAATGTGGTGGAGTGTTGAAACGCGTCAGTATTTTGTTTGGAACCTGTGCTGGAAGCAGAGTGCTTTGTGCATGGTACCCATTATTTGGACATCTTGTTTCTGTGGAAGGGAGGGGTTGGAGGTATGCCATAAGTCATTCAAAACATTCCAGAACATGTTTTGTTCACAGGAAATGGCAGGGGCACCAGAGAAGGGCGAGGGCCTTTTCACCCCATTTTCCTTCTTGGGGATTGACACTGATAGAGTTAAGACTGTGATAGACAAGATATCCACATCCCAGGCAGCGCTGTCTCCCCCTCCACTAATGCTGTACAGTCTAGCAGGCCGTCCAGTTTCACTATGAAGTTATTTATTTCTTCTGTTGACCCACAGAGCTATGCAGGGTGTGGCACAGTTCTCACTTTACCCACCCCCCAAGGCACTAAGTAAGATCTAAAAGGGTTGCAGAGCATAGTTGCAAAGCTTCCCAGGTCCATGTGTAATGTACTGTGCCAGTCTAGGTTTTTTTCTTTCAAAGTTTGGTACTTGTCGTCCTGTTTTAAAAAGGAATAAACAAGCCTAAAGGGCTTACCTCCACAGATAGTAAGCTATACCATCTAGGGTGTGTGGTAGGAAGGGAACTGCTTTTATTTTTAGCTTGTATGGGAAATGTTTTCAGGATATGCAGGATGACCACCGAGGCACAACTATTGTGTTTACTGATGCAGCACTTGGCATTGTGATGGGTGAGCGTATGTGAGAGGGAGACATGCATATTACAATAGTTGTAAGACTAAAATATACATGCAGGTACAACGCACCAGCCTAGCGTAGGGGCAGCGGGATGCTGTGCGTGTCTACATCTAAAAAGAGGTTAGAGATGGTCCAGTAATCCACACGGTGACATACACCAGGCAGAAATAGTGTTGAATGAGTAAAAGCATACCCAAGTGACAAGAATGGGACCTGAGCAGTAATTGCACAATCTTTAGAGGGCCAAGATTTCACCTACTCCTGCTGGGTTCAAACAGACAGTTTGAGCAGGGGTTCACACCCCAACCTCCCAAGGGTGAGCAACCCTGGTCAGGCTGTGGTTCAGAACCTTGACAGACTGGCGCACTGCACAATAGTGAATCATTAATTCCCACTCACAGTAAGGGGGCTTTGCAAACACAGTGAATGATGTCTTTGCACTGTTAGATGTTGTCAAACATGCTTACTCTTCTCGTGATGCTCTAAATAAAACCTATATATGCAAATTAACACTGCTTGGCTATTCTATTTGGCTTCAGTTAGCAATGTATAAGCAGGCCCACTGGACAAAGCATTAATAGATGACCAAATTATGCGGCACGGTTGACAAACTTTGGCAGCGTATGGGGGCATGGTGCTCTGTATCCGGTTACAGTATGAGCTCGCTATTTTATCATTTTAACACACGGTGCTACTGTTTGGGTAAAGTTTTCACCTCATTCTTATAGTTTAACTCCTAAATACAGCAATCTCAAAGCTGACAGGTAACCTTTGCATAGGACCATCCACAACGAGGCACCACATATGGCCTTTTATAAGATTATTTGATCCGTTTAAGCAAGTGACAATTTGTTTTAATTAAATCTGCAAATTATGCAGCATATGGTGGATGATGTTGCAAACATGTAAAACATATAATCATCCTGTGTCACTGAATAGCATACTGCAAGTAGCTCTGTGTTTAACCTAAGTACTGGCTATACATGATATTTTTTCAGGTCTTCTCAACCAGGGCAGTGAGAAGTTTGGGGCTCAGGAAAGCAATGCCCAGCTCACCCAATGCCAGCCTATGAAGTACTGAGGAGCTGAGAGGTTTCTCTTGCCATCTCTTTTTGCTTTCATTTTATTATTATGTTATTTTGTGCTTGCTCCACTTGTTATACTACGTTTTGAACATTAAAGTAATGGGTTGATTTACAGCCACCTTCCGAAACCAGCACTGGCAAAGCTAATATGCCTGGCTTCACTTTAAGTGTCTGATTGGAAACTTAAAAAAACCTTGAAGCAGTGAAAAAAAAGTTGTATTCTGTATCTAAATACATCCATGAGTTAAAATACGTAAAGTGTGGTGTAATACAGTCCATAATGCACTGCCGTGCAAGTACTCCACTCAGGAACGGCTTTAGCTGTGGTGGCACCTGGTGTAGCAATCTTTTTTGGCACCCCCCACCCAATCCCATGACTACATCCTCATAGACCCTCTCTACCACCCAGCAAAAGTGCCCATCATCCCTCCATAGCTCCTCTTGCACATTCATTTAATTGGTTTTAAGGCACTTGCAAAGGCTGACTTCTCTAATCTACTGCCGTATCCACAGAAAATATAGTTTTATTCTTTGCGGCAGGCATAGTGTCCCTCTGTGCTACTTTATGGTGAGTCAAAACTGCCACTGGAAAAAACTGCCATCTCTACCCCTAGCAGGAACATTAATCACAAGAGGTATCTTGAAATTTTAATTGCTTCCTGAAGGCTAGACGCGCAAGGAACTTTTCAGCAGGTGCTTTTAACCACAGCGACCCCCTGAGGTCAGTGCCCCCCAATCCAGGTCAGCGCTCAGTGCAACCGCACTTCCCTAAGACCGACCCTGACTCCAATATACTTGGAATGATTCCCTAGACAATCAATACATTTCTACATGGAGCCAGACCCCACTCTTTTATATATTAAAGCATTAGGAACAATAGGTTATGCAATTAACCGTTACACCCAGCAGCGGCCACCACAAATCTCATAGGAGGGGCGGTCAGGGGCCAATAAAATAATAATGCTACTAATAAAAAAAAGTACCTGTGCTTCTGCCGGCCCCCTTGCTCCTACCATGAGAGCAGTGCCAGGATTGTTCTGAGCAACTGTGTACACTGCATAGACAGTGAATTGGAGCCTATGCAGATTCTCCAACCCAGCTGTGCAGCACAGCTGGGTTGGAGAAACCTAAGTGCGCATGTCAATTTGGCTTGCATAAGACAGCTGACCAAACTGACACGTGCACTTAAAGCACTCCACTCCTCCCCTCCCGTGGCCCAGCCCAGCCTCTCCCTGTACATGCTGACTGAGCCAGCTGCTGTAAAATAAAACAATTATAAAATATTGTTTTATTTTTTAGCTCCTGGCTCTTAAGCCAGTGGGGTGACGCTCCTTCACCAGTGCAAAGGAGCCGCACCTGCCTACACCTTCAAGCCAGATCCGATAAGTGACCGTATATGTTTTGCTGGACCTTAACTTGTGCCATTGCTGACTATTCAGAACTTGTGCTCTACTTACCTGCTGGACTTTATGAAAGCTTGCTGGGCCTTTTATCATATTCTGGTTCATGAAGTATTTGCACTTCGTGTGCTATATGTGGCTATGTGAGAACATGGTAAATATGAAACACCCCAGAGCTTGGAATTGAAGAATACTTAACTCGTACCAAAGAAAGAAAGGAAATACATAATCATGATTCTAGGATAGTCTTCAAACCACATGCTGGCAGCCACACTGTATGCAGGATAAAGCAGCTCAAAGTCGTGAAAAGCATAAGAGTGTGCATCACAAGGGCATACGGAGAAAGACGAACTTGAAAGCAGGAGAGCTCACATTCAGAATTCAGCACATCAAGCTGTGCACCCTCGACTCCAGGTCCCGAAGTGTGAGTGCTTTAGAGAGCAGTGAATTCGAAGGAGCACTGCCCTTCAACATAGTACACATAAAGAATGAGATCTTACAAAAAAAAGTACATGTGAAGAATAGGTTAGCTCGGGTGAAGTGCACTCAAAGAATGAGTTCCTTTTAGTGCACCTGAACAGCGTCGATGTTCTACAGAGTACTGCAACTGAGCGGCTCTTGGTGGCGTGCACTCACAGAATGCTTGCCCCACAATAAAGTGCACTCAAAAATGACGGCCCGACAACAACATAGGGGCATGACTTTAAGGCCTGTGCGCCTTATTTATACTCCCGCGTCATTTTGACGCACAGGAGGGGGCAGGCCTTAAAAAACGGCGCACAGCCTGATGTGTGTTGTTTTTTAACACCTGGGTCAGGGCAGACGTTAAGGGACCTGTGGGCTCACTTCCATGGTCTCTGACCATAAAAGGAGTCCAGAGGTGCCCTTCCCTGCCCCCAGGGACACCCCCTGTCACCCTCGCCCACCCCTGGAGGACACCCATGGATGGGGGGACCCATCCCAGGTAAGTACAGGTAAGTTGAGGTAAGTATATATATTTTTTTTTTAAAGTGGTATAGGGGGGCCTAATTTGGGCCCCCTATATGCCACTGTGCCCAATGACCATGCCCAGGGGACAGAAGTCCCCTGGGCGTGGCCATTGGGCAAGGGGGCGTGACTCCTGTCTTTGCTAAGACAGGAGTCATTTCAATGGGGGTTGTGCGTCAAAAAATGGCGTAAGTCCGGTTTGAGGCATGATTTTTGCCTCAAATCTGACTTGCACCATTTTTTTACGCACAACCCCCATTTTCCCCTATGCCGGTGCTGTCTGGTTTGAGTAATTTTTTTTTACTCAGACCAGTCCGCAGCGCCAGCTAACATCATTCCTTAAATAAGGCACCCGCATAACGCGTAGGAATGGCATTAGCCGGCGGTAAAATTTGTGACGCAAACCAGCGCCAGCGCTGGTTTGCGTCAAAAAGTATAAATATGGGCCATAGTATCCTTGTAGAATGAGACATCTAAAAGGAAGTTGCACACAAAGAATGAATGCTACTGAGATGGAGAAAGATCCCCTGCATTGCTCTGCACTGCACACACTATGCATATGCTGCTTTAGTATGACCAGGCCATGGGGCCTCATGTACTGGGGTACCTGGGAAATCCAGTCTATCCATGTTCCCCTGAGACAACTGATCACAGCAAGGCACTGGTAGAAATCAACAGTATGTGGTCCAAGTATCAGACAAACAAAAGTGCCCAAGAACAGCCCCATTACGGTCGTGGCATACACAAGGAGGCGAGCTATGGGTGGCACCAACGTTTTTGGGTGGTGAATTTTGCATCTGCGCCCAAGGATGATTCCCAAGCTACAAAATTCAGGAAGTGCAAGCACAGCTACCTCACAGCCTTCTCTTTGACTGGTGCTGATACTGCCTCCGCTCACCTGTAACTTGTGCTGGCATCGTGAAGCACACTAGCTATGCCATGGCGAGTGCTCTGCTCACTGAGGAGCCTGATTCCACCAAGAGATCTGACACATACTGGTGCAGTAACAACTCAACAACAAAAATGTGATGTGCACCATAAGGGAGCCAAGAAGAAATGGCTTCTTTCGGCACACAAGGATGACTAGCAGAAAAGGACCCCAAAATAGCTAGTCTCCATTCTTCGACATCTGAATTCCAAGTGGATTGCCGAAGGGAGCAGCAGACACTGAAGGGATGATAGCTGCACAAACGTATCAGGAGATTTTCCCATTGGAGTAGCCTAAGCTACCTCCCACAGTAATCGGTGAAAAGTAATGTGTCTGTTCCCTTTTGATTTATTACTTCAGAACCATTTATGTACAGTATTATGGCACGTGCAATTCAAGTAAAATACATTTTATTTACAAAGGCTAGATATTCTGTGATTGACACGTTAAACTCTCTGAGTAAACATTGGACTATTCAACTTCACTACCCTGAGGGTCAAATGCTAAAGGTGTGTTCTTTGGTGCTCAGTTTTGGGGCCAGTAGTAAGACTCAGCCCCAGGACAGCAATTGTAAACAACTTTGATTAACACAATCTTAGTCTAGCAAATCCTGAAACAGGTTGCACATCTTCAGTGCAGTGCCTTTAAAGAATGAGTGTACCACAATGTAATGAAAGATATGTGCTGAAAGGAGCAACCTGCAATGAAGTGTGGTCAACAAATGACTCCCATAATGCAGTCACTCACCGAATACGTTTCCAGCTGTGAGTGCAGTATAATGTAGTGGTCTAGGGCGGGTGAAAGAGTACAAACTTGTGGCTTTCATCCGAGATCCTGGGGCAAATGGCCAGGGATACTTATTTAAGAGGTGTGCAGATCAGGCACTGTATTGGTCGCGTTGCCTCAGCACCGTTTGCTGGCTGAAAGTCTAGATGATGCCATCCATGCCCTGATGTTCGTGGGCCATGTGTGTGCAGTACGTGTAGTGTTGCTGGAGCAAAGTATGTGAATACAGTGCTAAAAAGTGCCCATGGATCACACCTTCCTGCAAGTCACTCGAGGTAAGTACCACTTTTATGTTGAGCGCACAAGTACTTTGACCTGTTATAAGTATTGTGGGCTTTTAACCACAACCACCTTACGCCCACCACTTTAACACGTTCGTGGGCTTGCCTTTCAAAAATCACTTGATGTCACTAGTAAGTGCTTTACGTTTGTCCAGACTTGAGGCTGTTTTTGTCACACCCTGCAGACTGCCCCTGTTACATGGATTATTGCATGATTGCCGATATACTTCTGCGTGAAATAACTATTTCTTTTGTCTCCTTTGTGCTGCATGGCAGTCATGGCACTCACAGCACAAACAGGCACAACAGCATGAACTCGATCGGCGGTATTAGAGCGCTGGTCAGGAGTCATTTTTGTGGCTCTCCCTCTAAAACACTTGAAATTGTTTAATGCTTTACTAAAACAGAAATCCTCAAAGTGAAAGCGGCTCTCTTGGTACAGCAGGAGAGCCCATACTACAGTATTCACTGCACTAAGGAAACTCTTAACATAATGTTTTGCAAGCATTTGTTTTCAAAACACTTTTTTTCATAACTCAGCCTGTGGTGGTCCTAGGACAATGGGACCACCAGCAAAACGTTCAGAACAATGTGAGGTGTCTACATCATCTTTGGGTTCCCACACAAGGTTAGTGGGGATCCCAAAATGATAACCTCTCCCACCATTCAGTATCTGTTTAACCTTTTTCATGGCTGGATCCTTTTTTTGCAGCTGAGAGTAGGTTGTGTTTTAAGGGCCTTCTTTGTAATTTATTGTTATAGGCAAATTAGCCCTGAATATGTGTAATGTACTATGCCCTCTAGGGGCTACATATATTGTTGCACTGCATTACTTACTGCCATTTGTTTGTGTAGTTATGTTCTCTAGGGGCTAACTATAGAGTTACATGACCATGTTTCTTACAAATGTTATTTTCAGTGTGGGGTCTTCTAGGGGCTGTTCTAAGCATTACAGTCATATCCACATATCAAAATATTTGTGGCACAGAGACTTGCCCCATAATGCTTTGCAGGGCATTACTTTTACAAAACATTTTTTCTCATAACTTAACCTGTGGTGGTCCTAGGACATTGGGACCACCTTCAAATCAGTGACCACAATATGCTCTTTCTGTTTACATAATCTCTGGGTCCCTACACTATGTTAGTGCGGGCTACAAAATAACAATACCACCACCATTCAATATTCTTTTAAGCTTTCTCATGGTTGGAACTTTTGTTTTACAGCCGAGAGAAGTTATGTTTTATGGACCTTGTTTGTAATATCATTGTAATTGTTCTGCTAGCCTTGGAAATGTGTTATGCACTATGTCCTCTGGGGGATAAATATATATTTATACTGTATTACTTTCATTCTTTTTTTCACGTGGTTATGCTCTTTAAAGGCTGACTGCATGGTTACATGACCATGTTTCTTCCAAATGCAATTTTTATTGTGGTGTTCTCTAGGGGCTGTTCTCAGCATTGCAGTCAACATACTATAATATTTGCAGGCACGAAAACTCACACCATAATGCTTAGCGGGGCATTACATTTACATACATTTTTGGCTCATAACTCAGCCTGTGGTGGTCCTGGGACAATGGGACCACCTTCAAAATGCTCTTTTTTTCTACATCACCACTGTGCCCCCACACTACGTTAGTGGCGACCCCAAAATAATAACCTCTCCAGCCATTCACTTTCAAGCTTTCTCTTGGCTACAGCTTTTGTTTTACAGCTGGGAAAAGTTTTGTTTTAAAGGTCAGCAGGCCTGCTAGCCCTAATAATGCCCTCTAGGGGCTAAGTATACAGTTACACTGCATTACTTTCTCCTGTATTTTTTCCATGGGGTTATCCCCTCTTGGGGCTAACAATATGGTTACATGACCATGTTTCTTAAAAATTATATTTTTGTTATGGTGCTATCTAGGGGCTGTTGTGAGCATTATAGTCTAATGCCTAACGTTTATTTCTGATAAAGGTTTATATGATAATTGTATATGTTTTAATAATCTCTCTTTGTTTTAATTATGACCATAATTCAGGCCAATTTAACATCCTTATTACATTATGACTGTTTCAACACTCTTGATATGTTTGGGTGACCCTTCTAGTTTATTTTTCTCTTTACTCCTCTGTGGCAGTCTTGTGTCTGTTTTTTGGGGAATTGTGTTCGCTAGCCAGCAACTCTGATGGTTGGGTGGTGAAAGTGGTATTCTACTGGAATTAGCATGCCAGATTTAAATTAAGATGCTAAATAGCAACATTTTCATTTTTTGCTGCAGAATGAGGAAGAAGGTAAATGGAAGTGCTTTAGTTATTTGCAGGGCCAGTGAAATTATATGGCAAGAAAATACAAAATTATGAGACAGGGTTGACCAATTTATGTGGCAAGAAAAGTCCAGTTATGAATTTACAATGCCAATAGCTCTAACTTAAGCAAATACAAGACCTATTGCATTACAAATGCTTGTTATGCTTACTTGTTGCACCTATGGTATTGGGGGCTTCTGCAATATTGGGGAAGCACTATTGTGGGCCATGGGAAATTACATTGGAAAAGGGCACATCCATCGTTGAAGGTGCTGTGGCAGTGCATGCAGTCATGGAAGTGCTGTGGCTGTGTAATAAGTAATGTTCACAGAGTATAGTGTAGGGCTGCCTGAAGGAATGCAGACATCGGCTGGTATGATACCCTGACTTGTTTCCAGTTAATAGCTAGGAGTATGCGCTGACTGTGCTGTCAGGTAGGGTGGATTGAGTTTTAATTGAAACTACACCACATTGCTGCACAGGTTGTTTGTTATGTATTTTCAAAGTCATCACCAGATAAGTGCAGGCACCTGGGAACTGTTGTGGAAAAAGAAGCAGGGCTATGGGTGGGCAGTCTTCAGAAATCCGAGTTATCTCAGATGTCACACAGAGATGCGCCAAATCCATCTTTCTGATATATATATATATATATATATACACACACACACAGTATATATATATATGTGTATATATATATATAATAGGTTTCGGTTGAGTTTGCCCTGTGTATCATGTTCTTCCCCTGTTTCCATTGAGGTCTCCTCCGTGTATATATAATGATGCCATTTTCGCCTGTACAGTGAATGCAAACTTCAAATTAAGGACATAGTTGTTGGAAGGGAGACAACATTCTCCCCCAACTTGTACCTTTTGTTTTCTTGTGCTTCTAGGTTTCTTTTGTACTGAAAACAATACCAGGCTGGTAAATTATCTTTCCAGAAGCTGTGTAGTGAAACTAGAAAAATAGGATTTAGGAAACATGCAAATTAACCCCATGACCCACCCTATCCAATTGCAAATGTATGTAAATGGGAGTAACCTGCCTCAACAAGTATGCCTAAATCCAGCAAATAGTATTGTTTTGTGAGCAGTGTTTCGAGCCTGGAGAGATCGTCTACTGTTTATTTGTGGCAGGCCACGAGATTAGACATGATTTTTTAAGTCATGCAAGTGTTGAAGAAGAAAGTTTTCACTGCTTGGTAATCTGTACTTTTTGGGTGACTGAGAAGCACTTGGCAAGGACGCATATGCCTCAGTTTTTGTAATCCTTTATTTGTGATGCCTTTGATAGTTTATAGCCAGATATACGAAAATGCAATTTCACATTTCTTAAATAGCGACTTCATAGAAATCGCTATTTAAGAAATGCAATGTACTAAAACACTGATTAGTATCTTTTGGCACTAACCCCTAACAGTACACCAATAGCGTTAAAAATTAAAAAATAAGGACACATTACTCAGCAATGTGCCCACCATTGTGTGATTCAATATGAAGGCACTAGAAATGATATTAGCTGCTACAATGTAAACATTTGTTTGAAAAATATGACAAACAGCAAGTGAGAATTAAAAAAGATATCTACATATTTTGTATACAGTGTATATACGTGTACCAGCTTACTGAGATGGGTTTTTTAAAATGGTAAATCAACTCAACCTGACATATACTTTTTTAATAACATCCCTGTATTGCACTAAATCATTAGTACATAAATAACAAGCAATATGTCACATACATCTTACTGGCCTAATACTAGCTGACTACCTGGTGTAATACCCACATTTCATCAGCATCATTAAGCCCCAATGTCACTGTTTTCAATTGTTCCATCATTCTGGGCTCTTGCGTATTTAGAATTGTCGCTGTACATTTGACTCCTAGACCATGCTTTACAACAAACACCACTGACCATTTTATAACAGCCTCTGTGGTTTACTGTGATATATTGATGCACCAATGGGACTCCCTGGGTACGGCATCTGATCCGCAAATGAATTTGCAAAATCCTAGTTCTAACAGGTTGGGTTGTTTAGCCAATGTATATTTTATCACATGGACGTGTTACACTGTAAACTACATTTGTCGTATTACAATTTTAGAAAAAGGACTGAAGAATATTTGTACCATTCACTATGATGTTTTTAGTGACAGACTTAAAACGGCATGCAATACGCTGTTGAAATCTATGGTGACTGCTGATTGGGGTAACACCAATAATTGAGGTAAATCAGAGGGGCGCTGCATGTTCCGTTCAGCACGCACAAACTGGTCTCTCAAGTTCTTTCCTCTCCCGAATGCAGCCATGGGTTTCGGAATTTCAGACGGTGACAAAATTCGCCAATTGCACAGGATGATATTCTTTTGTTTGCTTTAGGGTTAGAGGTAAGAACAGTAGCTTCATCTTTTTGTCTGGGGGTGAGTAAAGACTCAAGAGGAGCATACCATGTCCTTTTCATCACATTTTCTACTAATTTATTTGGATAGCCCCCTAGATATCAATTTATCACTCAAAATTGCTGAATTTGAGAAATAATCATCTTTGAAAGTGCAATTTCTCTGAATATGGAAAAATTTACCATATTTTTATATCTTCTTTTTGAGATCTAGGATGTCCACTTGTGAAGTACGACATATTGTTGCGTTCAGTTGGTATAGTATACAAATCAACTTGTAATTCTTGCTCATCTACAAACACCTTGAGGTCTAAGAATGTAACCATCTGTTTGTCTTGTGTGATGGTAAATTTCAAATCTTCAACCCAGTTATTTAACCAGTTATAAAATGCCTCCAAGGACTTGAGAGCCCTCCGATATCATGAAAACATAATCGACTTATGTATGGCAGCGGACAATCAAATGTGGATAGGGGTTGTTGGTAGTTTCAAACATCCACATATACTCAAAAAAGGCCATAAAGAGTTTTGCCACCTCTGGGTCAAAACTACACCCCACTGCAACTCCTGTTACCTTAAGGATTTCATATACCTCATCAATGAATGCTGTACAGAGAACTGATCAAAAGACACTTTTGGTCAATACAAACAGTAGAATACTGAAGAATGAGGAAAGGACACATACCATTGTTGAGTGATGCGGTTTTCACTCTGCTGTTGAGTGTTGCAGTTTTCACTCTAGTGTTCTAGCAGATGATCGTCAGATTACCTTTGATGATTAATGGACTCACCACTTTAGAAGCTGCCTGCAGCTCAGCAAGTTCCACTGACTCTGCAGGGTCCTCTACTGCAAAGCTCCCTGGGGGCATCATTGAGGGCACAGGCTTTAAAGAGCTAGGAATCTTAAATATGGCAACAGCACTTCAATGTAATGTGTCAATGTAGTGAGCAGAACTGATTTTGCTTGTGCTGACAAGCCTACACCTGGAGGAGATGTTACTAATACCATTTGCATTTTGTGAATGACAGGTTGAGACTGAGAGTGCATGCATTTAGAATAACAAGTGTCGGTCATCTGCTCTCAGTCTTGGTAGATCTACCTTTTGAGGTGAAGCATATTATTTGAAAAGGCAATGTGTGAGCTGCTGATCGGGACTGGCTGCAGAAGGGCACCGGAAATCCGGGCAGATACTCTTAGTTGTGATATGTCTTATCACATGGTCTGGCAAACAGCCACCTATCTCCTGTGAGTAAAAGACCGAACGTAAATAACTATAGAACATTAACAGACAAAACTAACATTGACCTTTGAATAAGAGAGGCCTTCACAGATGTCTGTCTCTGACCAGGAGACTGTATGAAAGATTAAGGGGGTTCATATAGGACACAATGTTAAAATGCAAACATTTTGATTCCTCAGCAGGTTGTCTCTGTCCTCGTGTGAATGCAACAACCTTCATGTCCTTCTTTTATTGTAGCCATCTTGAAACTCTTGAGGTGCCTGGTTGGCTTAGAAACTCTATATTTGGTCCCTGCCAAACCAGCTTCTTTGTACATTATATCAGAGCTTCCCTTACCCACTTACTGTGATGTGCAACCAAACGACCTTAATGAGGATGTCTCCGTGAAATCCTTAGTTTCCAGGGGCCAGCTGGAAAAAGTCCTCCTTTGTTTTCAGAGAGAAGGAAAAATCTGGGAGATGAAGTGACTCCTGATTGGAGGAGTTTGTAGACTTTCAAATACAGCTGACCTTCATATTGGCCCTGCTGTCATACCAGAAGACATAACTTTTAATAAATGTGTTGGCTTTTGGACAAATGTCTTTTATTAAAGCCCCAGGCTTTTGTGTTTTACTGATTTTTAAATATAGAGACAAGAACAACGTTTGCCACTGTCTCTTTTTTTAAATGGAAGAATTTTGAAAATGTGTCTTCCTTTGAGTAAGGCCCCATACTGTCAATCATGCAGGGCAATATAGGCAGATTTAACGCATTAGGAGTTTAAACAAAAATAAATGTGATTTCCTTAAATAACTCTAGGGGCCGTATAAGAAAAAGTTCCTGCGAAAGCGAAGGAGTGTGTGTCTGATGTTTGTGCCTCTGTAATACTTTGGTATTAGAGAAGGGGCCACAGGTACTTGCATGGTCCTTTCTGTAACATAGGCCATGACTGCACTAAATCGTGCCAGCAAGATCCCAGCTAGATGTTTCCTCATGAATAAATGAAGAAACATTTCCCATTGTACGAGCACCACATTACAGGGGTGGGGACAAACGTAAAGAAGTTGTAAGGAGACTAACTGAATGTGTGCCACGTTATGGGTGGCGTAGTTGAGAACCAGCTTCTATATGGTGCACGTTCAGTGTGTCCCAGATGGCACGCTACTTGGGAGGGGATCCTGGATTCCCGGTGACTCCCCAGGCATTACCTGCAAGCAGGGGAGGGACACTCTGCACCGGACTGCATTGGCTTGAATCTGAGATATAAGTATGGATGTTCTATTTTAGCATTCAGCTACTTAAGATCAATTGAGCCTAAAGCTGCTCGCCTCCTCCCCATCAATGTGCTTTTTGCAGCACAGTCCCTTCACACCTGATCCGGATAACCTGTTATCGAACTCTAAATCTTTGTATGAATTTGGCTTTGGCACTGAAATAACTGTTTGGATTTATGTGAGATCTTACTCCCGAAAAACCTATTTCTTTTAGGAGTAATAGCTCTGAAGGACATTGCAATTTTAATTGTAATTATAGTATTTACTACTCCTGACAAAGAGTTGAAGCACTTTTCGGTGAGCAGCGCACTATTCGGAAGACAAAAAGGATTAGTGGTTAATTAGTATAGGGAAATATGAGTTCATTTGAGTGGTGCCTGTTAGTTGGATTTGTTGGAAATGGCCCTTCTTGCAGGGTTATCCCCCAACCTTTTGCCTCAGACCTGCTTTTGATCTTGTGCTGAATTTCATTTTTGCTGGCTTTAGGACTCCAGGCACTTTATCACTGGTGACCAGTGATAAAGTGCATGTGCCCCCTGTCTAATTGTATTGGTGATTGGTTTATCAATGATTGGCATATATGATTTACTATAATTCTCTAGTAAGGTGCACTATGTGTGCCCAGGGCCTGTAAGTCAAATGCGACAAGTGAGCCTGCAGCGCTGATTGTGCCACCCACATGAGTAGCCCTGTAAACATGTCTCAGACCTGCCATTGCAGTGTCTGTGTGGGCAGTTTTAAACTGCCGCTTTGACCTGGCAAGGGCACCTACTTGCCAGGCCCAAACATTCCTTTTTACTACATGTAAGTCACCCTAAAGTAGGCCCAATGCAGCCCATGAGCAGGGTGCAGAGTATCTACAAGATAGGGCATGTAATGGTGTGTTTTACATGTTCTGAAAAACTGCTAAATTCGTTTCTGACTATTGGAAGGACCATCTCTCCCATAGGGTAACGCGGGAATTGCCGCAAAATATCTTTTAAGTGTAATTTCCCTCTGGGAGCAGATAGAGATTTGGAGTTGGGGTCTCTGACCTCACAACTTAAAAATACAACTTATGGTGAGGTTGGGTTTTGAATTGTAAGTTTGAAAATGGCACTTTTAGAAAGTGGGCATTTTCTTGCTTAACCATTCTGTGCCTGTATCTGTCTGTGGAACACACGTCTGAGTCAGGATGACAGTTGGGCTGTTTGTGAATTCACTCTAGACAGCCACACAAAGGGAGCTGAGGTGTGCCCTGCATTTCCTGATGGGTCTTCCTGAGCTAGAGTAGTGGGAAGAGGTGGCACTTGCACCAGAATAGGGCTTTGCCTTCCTCACACATAGCAGTCTCCAACCCACTGGAGTGTGACTGGGGCCAGGGCAGGGAAAGTTAGGGTCTTGCGCACGCATTACAAAGACTTCTCTTTGAAATTTGCCTACTTCAAAGACAGAAATGGGTATAAGTACTGTACCTCTGACAGCACAAAGTTAAAACAATTCTGTACTAAGGAAATTATGCCAGGAAGAAGAGTTGGATGCTATAGGAGGGACTGCCACTCTGTCTGTTGCTTTGGTGTGCTGGCCTGCTGCTTGCTGTTTCTGTCCTCGGAGTCAAAGGACTGGACTTAGCTTTCTACATCCTGCTTTCCAAGGTTCTCCAAGGGCTTGAACTGAGCTTGCCTCCTGTTAAGAAGACATCAAAGACTTCATCTGCCAGTGCCTGGGCTCTTTCGCTGAGAGTCCTGACATGCCAAGTGATGCTAATTCCAGTCCCTGTGCCGTTGGGAGTGTGAGCTGCTAACCTGAAGGAGAAAATCCACGCACCAATGCGCAGCGCTGAAAAATCAACGCAACGCCTGTAGAATCTATGCTGCGCCGGTCTTGCTGCTGCAGAATTGAAGCAGCGCCTGTTTCACTGTGGTTCCATCCACACAGCGTGTCTGGATTTTCCATGCATCATCCTTGGGCATCAATTTCTCATTGACCCCGCACCGCAGTAAGGAACCCAGGTTGCTTTTCCAGAAATCAACGCATCGCCTTTCCTGCAGGGAAAGAATCAATGCATCACCTCCCCTGCCAGTAAGGAGCCGATGCATCGCCTCCCCTGTGAGGAAAGTATCAACAAATCCCCTCCCCGGCGCAGTAAGGAACCAACGGATTGCTTTGCTTTTTCAGTGCCTCACCTCCTCTGTGGCCCTCAGCATCATTGTTTTTGACGCATCCCAGGTACTTTGTGCTAAAAAGATACTAACATTGACTCGTATGGACTAAGACTCATTTAAACCTTTAAAAAGTGATATCTTTACTTGTGTATGTTTGATTTCTGTCGTTTTGGTCTTGTTTCACTAAGATAAATATTGGCTATTTTTCTAAACTAGTGTGGAGTCCTTTTGTAGTGTTTTCACTGTGTTAGTGTGTGCATGTGTGTGTGTGCAAATACTTTACGCATTGCCTCTGAGATAGGCATGGCTGCTTGTGTCAACCTACAAAGGGAGTGAGCAGGAGTTACCTTAGTTGTGTGACTCCCTTCCACTGACTGGAGTGAGGGTCCCTACTTGGACAGGGTGCAAACCACTACCAATCAGAGACCTCATTTCTAACATAATTGAATGGGATAATGGAGGGATTGAAGAGGGAGGAGTCTAGAAAGTGTTATTTGGGAGATCACAGTAGTAAGATGAAGTCTGGGATGAGTAAAAGGAGAGATGGAGGAGGGAAGAGTGTCTAGAAATGGATTAAGCAGATAATACTAGTGAAATGAGGGTTGGGATGAGTCAAAGGAGGGATACATGAGGGAAAAATGTAGAAAGGGTAGTTTGGAGAACACAATAGTAATATGAGGTTTGTGGTGATCCAAGGAGGGATAGAGGAGGGAAGAGTCTAGAAGAGTCTTAGGGGAGATCATAGTAGTAGGATGAGGTTTTGGATGAGTCAGAGAGTGGGGGCAGAGGGTCTATTGAGAAAGGTATAGGGTGAGAAATCGAGTAGTGCATTGTAGAGAGTCAACATTGTTTTGTTCTTCTATTGTAGGCATGAAGTAATACATATATACGTACATAAGTACATAGAGGGGTATACATGTAAAAAGAAGAGAATATTTCAAGATTTAAAGTAGTATTTTTTAAACTCACACTTTCAAGTGCTGCTGTACTTTAAACTAATTTATTTGTGAATACTTATAACTAATATTTTTAATACTTTTATATTTTCCTCAATATTTTAATAGTGATACTATTTACATATTGTGATAGATAAATAAAACAAACCCATAAGCATCCATTTAAATTACTTATATGATAACTATGTAGTGACCTATATATATATATATATATATATATATATATATATATATATATATATATATATATATTTAACCATAAGTAATATGTACCTTTGTTAAGAGGTCCTAAAGAGTAGCTATATATTTTAAAATACACATATCTAGATACATACATGTAATCAAATTAAAAATGTTTATATACACAGGGATATGCTGTGCATTAGTGTTTGAGTATGGTAGTTATGTAGGAAAGAGCCACTCTCGAGTAGTGTTCTGAAGATAAGATAGTTAGTCATGGATCTCATATTTCAGGATAATGAGTTAAATAGTTTCGGAGCTTGGACAGAAAAAGATGGGTGTTTTTTTTTTTCTTGTATGGTGGGTCATCATTTTTCCAAATGCCGCATGTTAGTATTTCAGTTTTGGAAGAGTTTAATTTGAGATGGCTCCATGTCATCCACTGATCAATGGCTCTGAGGCAACTGAAGATTGTTGAGTTTTCAATGTCTGGGGATTTCCAGTTTAAGAGTATTTGTGTGTCACATGTATATTTATAGCATTTAAGCTGAAATTCATCGATCATAGTCGGTAATGATTTGCTTTAGATTTTGAGAAGCATGGGCGAGACGATAGAGGTTTGAGGGACCCTTGCTTTTGTGAAGTACGGTTTGGATGAGAAAGGGAGAGTGTAGATTAAATATGTCCTGTTTTGAACGTACAATGTGATCCATTCGAGAGCAGATCCTTCTACGCCTGCTTCATAGAGTCTTTGTATTAGAGTGTCATGGTCTACTGAATTGAAGGCATCTGAAAGGTCTAAGAGAAGTAGTGCAGCAACCCGGTTTTGGTCTACTGTGTTATAAGGTCACCCAGATGGCAATGAGGGAAGATTCTGTGCCTCCTCCTGGCAGAATCCTGTCTGGTATTCTGAAATTATGGAGTTATCTTCAATTGTAACATCTGGACAAATGCTGCACTTCTATCAGTTTGCCTAGGAAAGGTCCATTTGTAATTGGATTCTTGTCCAGGTTTGTTTTCTTTGATGAAGGGCATATGTATGCCTTTTTTAGGCCTTCTGGAAAGATTCCCGTACTTCATGGGTACTCACAACCATTTTCCCAGTTGGAGATGGTGATTGAGAGTGAGTTGGTGAGCTGTGTTGTTTTTGTAGAGAAGCATTGTTGCATAATAGACACAGAAATGCCTTGTTGTGAAGAGTGGCATGTTGTTTATTTTGTTTGTGTCTGTTTACGGTGGAAGGTGTAGGGGATAGGGGTGGTGGTGAATCATGTGGGACACGTTTAGGGCTCTAAATTGTGCAATGGATGAGAGTCAGGTGATGGAGAGTTGTTGTATTGGCATATTTGTGTTAGGTGTTGGTGAAGAGAGACAATTTGAGAGTAAAGATGGTTTTAAGACAGGTATTATATGTGTAGTCAGGAGAGTAGAAGTGGGTGTATATTTCTAATTTGTGACAGAACGTATTATGAAATTATTGTGTGCTATTCACCATCATCAAGTATCCAAGAATCTTATCTACTGCTACGTCTGAAAAGGACTTGACTGCTTAACAATGATATCCATAGAGAGTCGTGAAACTAAGGGATTAAATTGTTTATCCAGTAGAAGTGCAACAGTACTTGTGGCTCTGGGACACGCACACATCAAGATGACAGCAAAAGTTACCACCACTGATATTGCCCAATAACCACTGATTGCATCACTTCATACATGGGTAGGCCCTGAATCGTGCACACCAAGAAAGATGACAAAATGGGAATACGTCCTTTGTAGTCTACCATACCAAGGCCACTGAGACGTTCAACAGCACGAGCAAGCAGGGACCTCAATCACTCATTAACTGGCCCCACTGTTGATGTAAGTCTAAAGCCTGATCACTTTTAGATCTTGCAATCAAAAAGAACAATTTTTGCAATATTTCCCCATCATGGATCAGAGCTTCTCCGGGTCAGGGTAGCCTGTGCCATCATTTTTCTGATATACAGCGCTTTGAAAACAGCCAAGGGAAAAGCACAACAGATAGAAGCTCGTGGAAGATCATTTTCTTGATATCTGTTGTGAGAGCAGCGCTAACCTCTCTTGCCTGTCCATCAGAGCAATCGTTTCTCCCATGTTAAAGAGAGAAAATAACTACTGAAAATAAAGGTAACGATTTAAACATACGAACTCAGTTCCACTTATCTGACTAAAATAAAAGTATTGTGATGTTTGTAATGACTCCCTGTGAAGACCACCGCTGCATTTGGCACTATTCTATATAACAATACGTTTTTGAATGTCGCATTGTTAAAATGTCGTAGGTTATTAATTTGATTAAAAGGTGTGCCACTTCTATGCACTACTCTGATATACACTAGCAGAACAGAGTAATTACAAATATTCTGCTTTCGGAATTGTAATAAAAAGTATACTTTTGCTATAGAGATTCTCCCTTACTTTCTGACATAAGCAGGATACTGTATAACAGTAACAATACCTGACATAGCTGCTGGGCTTACTGTCCTCAATGTGAATGTTTACTTCAGGCAAGTTATCCTGTTTTACAAGAAATGTGAGATCAGACCTAAAGCACTCTCTCTTATAGGTTTAGCATCTACTGAAAACATTTCTATCTGTCCCTCGCATAGCAGGAATTAATAGCAAAAAGATTTAGCATGTGCCAATATAAAGCCTGATATTATTGTTCTCTCTTACCACAAGCATTCTGTTTGCTAACCATTGAAATCTGACTATCAGTCTAGTTTATTGACCTGGTCTGGATGACACCGGAAGGGTTCCACAACATCCTCCGGCCAAGCGTGACCAGAGGCTATATAATATAAGGAAATCGACCGTCCTAGGTCTTAAATCCCAACTAGAGTATAGTGTGTAAGTCTCTCATTTTATAGGCAAGCACGCACGCGAACCTGGGCCTCGTTCAGGCCTCCAAACTGGCGATGAGGGTCCATGACCCGCGTGCCCTCATACTGATATACACACCAACAAGCAGTACCCTGACCCCGGCAGCACGGCTGCTCGTGCCAGTTTTCCCTGCATACCAGTCGAGACTGGAGTTACGCCCCGACCAGCCTTATCTCCTGCTTTCCTGCCTGCCGCCACAGCAACGCTGACAACTACTCCCCGAAACAAGTGAATGGGCCCCACCACTTTCTACCTAGTTTACGCAGCATTCCTGGCAAAGACCTGACCTGAAGCCACGCCTCTGCTCAGAGGCCCCGCCTTACGGCCTCCAAGGCTGCCGCGTGCAAACCCTTCTGCCTCCCTTTGCCTCTCATCCCCAGCCCAGGTGCCTCCACGACCACCTCGCCTCCTGCAAGCAGGAGTAATGAGCTGTGAAAGACCCTTTACCTGAAATACTCCTACCACTGGCTGTACAGCAAGTCATTCAACGATATCCATAAGAAAAAAAACAATGCGTAACAAGAAGTAAAATGAAAAGTGTATGACAAGCCAAAATGGACATGAGCTGCAAACATTAAAGAGAAAAATTGTCTCATCAGGTAAGTGTACAGCAAGCAACAAGCATTGCACCCTAACCCCTGTGTCACCATGACAAGACAGAACAGACAGCACAAAGTGTGGCTGAGTTGCAACACCGTCCGACACACCAGATCCCAAGCAACCCCAACCACGTGCCAGTCCAACCTGGCAGATGACAACCCAGCAGCACCTCCACAGTTCCCACAACAACACACCATGGTATGCATGTTACCACCATTCAGCAAGCTTGCTGATCCAGTGACAGCCTCCCCGCAGTGGAAAATATGGATCGGGAGGTTAGAAAATTACTTTGTTGCCACCCGGGAACATGATGGAACTGTCAAGGTCTCTTCTGCTGCACTTTGGTAGGGACGAATTATACAAACTCTCTCGGCACCGCCCCAACACTGGCACCACTGATGACTATGATGCGGCTGTGAGAACGCTCAATGCTCACTTTGACCCGCAACTCAACCCAGATTTTGAGACATCCAAACTCCGCCAAGCACGCCAGCAAGAAGGAGAGTCTACAGACCAGTTCTATGTGCAGATGAGAGAGCTAACCAGCACATTCACGGCTGACGACCAACCCAAAGAAATACGCACAAAAATCATCAAAGGCTGCCACAATAAGACAATTAGAGGCATACTTAAGAGCCCCTAGCGCTTCCTTGCGCCACATTAGGATAATTTTTTTAAGCTAATGTGGCCCAACGAGGCCAAAATCCCTGCACCATAATTAAAAAGTGGTGCAATGCATGCATTGAGCTACTTTGTAACCCTTTGTGCTACATTATGCCCGCGCCCGGCATAATGTATGCAGAAAGGGGATTCCTCAATTAGGGGAGGCCTAAAAAATGTCGCAAAGAAATCTAACAGATTTCTTTGTGTCATTTTTTTCGGCACTTTTAACACCTGCCGTTTAACGCCTGCTCAGAGCAGGCATTAAAAGGAGGCACACCATTGATTACAATGGGCCTCAATGAGCTTTTCAGGATTAGCATCAACATTTTTGACATTAATCCTGCAAAGCTCCGGACTGGCATCACAAATTCTGACGCCAGTCCCCTAACTACCGCCAAAGTGCGCCATATTTTAAATATGGCGCAAACATGGTGGTGTTAGGGGGCGCTAAGGAGCTCAAGAAAAGTGGCGCTGCACTCTGTGCAGATCCACTTTCCTTAAAAATGCCCCTTAGAGGGCTCATCATGAGGCAACCCAACATCAGCCTGGATGACAAAATTATAATGGCCAAATCACACAACCTGTCTGCAGCCAGAGTGACTGAGATGGATGCCGCCATGATGCAAACCCCTGATAAAGGCCCCACTATGAAAAAGGAAGGAATTGACGTTGTGCAGGCCCAACACCACAAGTCCATGCCCAAAACTTCAACACCAGCGAGACAAGGATCATGTTTCAAGTATTGCGGGCGAGAAGAGCA
Source organism: Pleurodeles waltl (assembly GCF_031143425.1). Classification (NCBI taxonomy): domain Eukaryota; kingdom Metazoa; phylum Chordata; class Amphibia; order Caudata; family Salamandridae; genus Pleurodeles; species Pleurodeles waltl. The sequence continues at coordinate 149,887,587 of NC_090446.1, forward strand.
CGCCTCAAGGACTTCCGAGCACAAGGATAACAAAGCTCAAACTGCAGAAAAATTAGCCACTTTTTAACTGTCTGCCACGGGGGCACCAGGGGCAGAGGAGCTAGAGGGAGGCACATATCACTCAAAGAACCAGAACACCCAGAACGAGACCAACAAGCTGGGAGTTGGAAGTACATACCCGAAGACTTTTCACCCAATGAGAAAGAGGTGTTTCTCATCTCGTTCATGAAAGACCTGAAAAGACATAGGAGGCCACAACCAACCTGTGTTGTCGAAATAGCAGGGTCCCGACTGAAGACCTTAATTGATACGAGTGCTTCAGTAAACGTAATGTGTCTAGCAGTACCGCCGCCTCCAAACCCATCCTCCATTAGCACTGTCCAGTACAAAGATCTTGACATAAGGGAGCCACTACCCCTGAAACGCAAGATGATGGCACAGGGTAAGATCAGACTACAAAGAAATGCAGGCTGTCTTCCACAAGGTTTTTCAGGTCAGAGAAATACTATGACAGTTCCAAGAGCTATTCACCAGCCTAGGGTGTCTGAGAGCCCCACCTATTCATCTCCATATCGACAAGGCTGTGAAGCTCACTGCCCTACGGCACCGGCTTATCCCATTCCACCTAAGACCACTAGTGGTACAAGAGCTGAACCAGTTGGAAGAACAAGGTGTCATACAAAAATTGACTAAGCCCACGCTATGGGTGCCGCCCATGGTGATTGCAGAAAAGCCGAGACAGCCGAGGAAGATACACCTATACATTAATAAACACCTCCCGAACAAAGCAATTAAACGCGAAAGGGACATAACATCTACCATCGATGATATCATTGTCGACCTGAACGGAACCTGATGGTTTTCAAATCTAGACCTCAACCTGTTACCACCAGCTACGTCTGGCCCATGCACTTTGGGCTGCGAGGATACAAAAGAATGCATTTTTGCATCTTATCCACTGCCGAGATATTCCAGGATACCATCAGGAGACTGTGTCTGTACTACCTGGGGTCATGAACGTGAGTGACGACATCCTCATTCAATATGCCACTGCAGAAGGACACCATCAGCACCTGCCAGCCACCCTACAGCACCTTGCAGACCATGGCTTAACTCTCCAGAGAGAAAAGTGCTCATATTTTTCAAACATTCATCAACTTTTTTGGCTACATCTCCATCAGGATGGGGTGCAGGTCGACCCATGGAAGTTCCACGCAATCAAGCATGCCCTTGCACCAAAAACAGTGAGTGAAGTACGCAGTTTGCTGGGGATGGCCACCTACAGCGGTCGGTTTATACCGAACCTAGCCACAGAGGCAGAACCCCTCAGGGCCCTCACCAAAACAGAAACTCTATGGTCATGGGGTTGCATAGAAAAAGACACATTTCACTCTCTGAAGGAAGCGCCCCTAAGCAAGACCACCATGCTTTACTTCGACCTAAAGTCAAAGACAGAATTGGTGGTAGATGCCAGCTCAGTAAGCCTTGGGATGGTGCTTACCCAAGAAACCGAATCAGGCAGGTGGGCTCCACTGGCGTTTGCAAGGAAAGCACTAACGGCGACCAAGAAACACTATGCAAAGATTGAATGAGAAGCCCTAGCAATTAAGTGGGCCTTTGGGCACTTCCACCTCTACCTCTGCGGGAGGCCGTTCAAAGTGATTACTGATCACCAGCCCCTGGTCTCTCTATTCAAGGGCACAGCACCACATCCCTCACCGCACATAGAACAATGGGCTATCCAATTATAACACTATCACATGGACGTAGTATACCGAGAGGCACCAAGAATTCAGCAGACTTTCTGTCATGCCACCTGCCCCAAGGCGCTCAACCTGGAGGACATTGCTAATGCACCTGTCGACTACGTAGTACTGAAAAAAAGTGAAAGTGTTCCTGTCCGGAGAAACCTGGGAAGGGTTCCTGAAGATGCCAAAAGCTGGGCCGGCCTGGAAAAAGAACAGGTGGCAATTATCTATAGAGTCCGCAATGAACTAAGCACAACACCAGTTGGCCTTGTATTGAGAGGGTTTATGCTAGGAATTCCAACTAACCTTCAACAATGGGTGATCATGTTGACATTTGGAGGACACCAATGCACAGGAACAATTAAGTGCGCAAATAAGTATGGTTCCCCTACCTGGACGATATGGTGGACAATCACGTCAAGCAGTGCCCACCATGTGACCTGATAAGCAAGTTTGAGGCCCCAGCTCCTGTCCTAACCAAAGAGCCGTGTGACAACCCTTGGTCTAAGGTGAGCCTTGACTTTGGGAGCTTTCTTGACAGAAGGATCACCTTAGTGATGGTGGACAGTTACTCGAAATACCTGATAATTGAAGTCATAGAATCTACTGCATTTGCAAATGTCGCACTGACGTTAAACAGGAGTTTTGCAATGTATAGCCTCCTCAAATAGATAAAAATTGACAACAGCCCACCATTTCAAGGGACTGAGTTCAGGGACCTGCTAGAACACTTGGCAATAAAACTCTGACGCATCACCCCGCAATAGTCACAAGCAAATTGGGAGGCCGAGGGGTTTATGCACACCCTGAACAAAGCCCTCTGGATTGCCACACTGGAAGGTGCCAACACTGATGTGACTTTGCAACAATTTCTGAGGGAATACCGTGGCACACCACACAACACCATGCAAAACCCCCCATGCTCGGGCATGCTGAATGGAGTAAGATACCATACCAACGTGCCCGGGATGGGTACCACCTCCCTACTACTCAGAGAAGGCTCATTCAGAAAGGCAGGAAACAAATCCATGAGCCAGCAAGAGGCGACATGCGATTATGTGAACATGCGATGATTAAACCCCAGAGATTATCTGCGAAACAAGACAAGGGTGGGAGTTCAGGACGACGTTCGAACCCGGGGCACGGACAGTCTTCTCGGTGGCTGGTACGATGATCACTGCCAAGAAAGGAGCCGAGCAAGTTACTCAGAACATCTGAATCTGCACGGTTGTTACCCTGGATGATCCAGAGAACAACAACTAAGCCAGAGACAGTACTTGTGGCACATACCCCGAAGACCGAGGATCAAACAGTCACAATCTGAAGAGCCCAAAACCTGAAGCTAACTGCAGAACCCAGAAAAAACAGCGAGGCCCCAGATGCCCGGGAGAATGCCGGTCAACATCCCCATCCAGCAACAGGGACTTTTGCCAAATCCACACCCCAGTCAGAGACTCAGAGACTTCATGTGTTTTGGGACAAAATAAACGATTTAGAACCAAGTTGGGGAGGGATGAAATAAACCATGAGGTGTCAGTCTAGTTTAATACCCCGAACTGTATGACACTGGAAAGGGTCCACGACATCCTCTGGCCACGCGTGGCCACAGGCTATATAATAAAAGAAAAGGGACCACTCGAGGTCTTACTTCCCAACTAGAGTATAGTGTCTATGCCTCTCATTTTATGCACAAGCTCATGCGTGAACCAGGGTGAAATTTGGGGCTCGTTTGGAGCCGGTGCACACATTCACCATTTAAGTATTTGCATCCTAGCTGTGACTGTTACGACCTGGTAGTTTATGTTATTTTTTTTTACCTTTGCGTTTTTTAAAACCAATGCCTCCTGTTGTACAATATTTGTTGTCCCAATATATCAGACCCTCTTAGGGAACATGTGGTATAATCTTGTCAACTACAAAAGTCTGTAACTGATATGTTTTTGTACAACTATATAAAAATTGGTTAAAACAAACCTGTTACTAATGAGGTATAATCAATGATCAGACAGTGTTAATAGTTGGAGAATGGACACAATAACAAATGTATACTATCACAAAATGTGCTGCATTATGCCACATAATTTGGCTTTTGTGGCTGCATAATTTATTCAACCCTGCCATATAATGTGGCCTTCCTCAGCATCATAACTCCAGTGACCTTGGGTATAGGGTATCAGTATATATCTGCGAACTTCTGTAACCCTCACACTCATGTAGACCCCCATGCCTAAGAGCAGACAGAATCTACATGTTTCGGAGCACCTCTCGGAACTACATGCACAACTGAAATCTCGACAAGAATGCAAACTTCGGTTCTTATCCAATGGAAGACAAGGTCCTTGGGTCCTTGTGAGTTCAGAATGAGATCCCTTGCCTATCTCCAAAACGCCGCTTAGGTGGCATGTTATTTTTCTGAATCCCTTAAGTTACATGGTTACAGTGTCTCACTTGTGGAACTTCACCAAAATATTTCAACACCATCCTCCAGTTCTTAACAGCAGACATCCACTGGATTTCAGGGAGGGGTCACTTGCAATGATCATTAAAGCTGCAGAAGGCCCAGCACTGTACTGTGCATTCAGACATGTAGTCCTTGTTTTTGCAACCAAAAACCATTGAAAACCTAGTACCACCATTGGTATTGTAGGTCGGCTTTTGTACAGCATCCACCTACCACAAGCTCTGGCTTTGTCCAGTTGGCAGCATGCGCGGCAGTCCTGAGTATGCTCATTCCAAAAGGTAATATGTTTTAAGGATAATATTTTATAAACATTTTCTATCACATGGCGAAATAGGAAAGGTGGTCTTTCAGTGGCAAAGGATTGTGAGACCTCCTTCTCTGCACAGCTCAGGTTTCTCGTGTCATTGAATCCTGGTAATAAGAACACGGAACTATTGCTTATGAAGACATTCATGGCATAAAAATACAGGCGCGGCCTGATGAAGCAGAAAATGAAGGTTTTGATTTATTAGCGCTTAAACGTAGTGTTGAAATAATCATGTGTGACTTTAACCGAACTAATAAAGATTGTACGGGGACAAAATGTGCCCTTAGAGTAGTTTGCCAACATTTATAAGCGTGCTTTATATAACGTGGTGTATTAGAATTTCACTAATCCGACATAATTATAAACGTGTGCTACGATTTGCTTGCTTGAAATGTTTTAGCTTAGCATAACTTTAGTGGAGGCTTCGGCCTAGTTGCCTGGTCTCACGGTTTAGATGCTCGTATTTTTCCAATGTGCTATTAAACGTGTATTTTTGCTTGAAGCTGTACTTTTCCACTGAGATCGTTCACATGCTTATCTTAAAGTTTCGTGCCAGCTTGGCATTTTTCTCTTTACTCCAAGGTCGATCTGCAGGTGCGGACAATGGAGGCTCTGAAAGTGAGCTAATTGGTATAAAATGTTGCAACTTGCGTACCCATCTCCAAGGATAATGTATGCTTAAGTAAAAGCTTGAGAACTGTCGTTTTTGATTGGACAATTTGAAGCTAACCTATGAACCCTCCAATGGAAGACCCTACTGGATTTGAACTGTTGTCTTTTTAAACCAGGTGCACGAGAAGAAGGTAGCCATTACGGACATTACAGCCATTGCAGCTATTACAGCCATTACCAGCTCGATACCCGCCATTTTGCAGACTTCGTAGCTATTATGGCCCACTTTGCTGCGACGCCATTTTGAAAGAGACTTTGATGCTTTCTCTAATCGAGAGAAAGAGACTTAAATGATTCTTGCCCTAGAGACTTTAACTTTGACCCCTTTGCATGAAGTAATAGTTTTACTTTGCCGCCGTGAGGCAATTGCCCCGTCCACCCCTGCCCCTTTGCCCCGTCCCATGCCGATCGAAACGGTACCCATGCTGATCGAGAAACGGTACCTGTGAGACGAAGACTTCCTTGTATGCTGATCGTAATTGGTAAATATGAAAGGAAATTGTACAATTGCATTGTGTTTCTTTTAGGTAACCAACTGCTGATTTTTGACAAGATCCCTAGTTAGGAGTTTTCTAAATTAATGTTGATAAACTGTTTTTGCATGAAGCCCCACATGCCGATGCTAATTTGTGGTTAGATGAGGATTCCTTTTGTTGTACGATGCAATTTGAGACCTTGTTATGCTGACTAAATGTATGCAATTAGTTCATTACAGATTATCGTATTAGTGATTTGCATTGCTATTATCGAATGCCTTGTGATTCAAATGCTGCATAGATTGCACTTGTTTCGCCGTTATGGACAGCTATTAATGTTCATTTACGTTTATCATTTGGTGTTGAGACACATTTATATTGTGCTAGCTTTGTTAATATAGGGAAATAAATTCACTAACTTTGAATAAACTGGTGTGGTTATTCCTGACTGAAAGGTCAGGGTTCGTCGAAATGTATTCTGGATTAATTGTCAAGTGTTATGTTGATCAGGGTATTGCTTATGTTCGTTATTGATTATTGATTTGATGCAATTGATCGATATAGAGTACGGAGAGTTCCACTTAGCCAAAAGATTCATCGGCCTAAAGAGCGTCCGAATACAGGTAAATTATTAGTACGGACCGCTCTATCAGCCTTAATATCATTTTGGTCCCGTGCTCATTCTGAGTAATGGAGTTCTGTGACAAGTAGGTCAGCAGAGCAATTTGTCTCTTTTATTGTAATTAACAGCATTCTCTGCTTCCTCTTTTCTTTGATGACCTTTTGACCCACCAAGAAACATCTGCAAAGATAACTTAATGTCTGTTACATATATTCAAATCACTGTGTTTTTTTATGTCTTCCCCCCCCCCACCCCAAGCACACACACAATCGCTCTACAATTAAGGATGCCCTTAGTAGGAAAAGTGAGGCGTTCGCACAAACTGTTTTCAATGTATTTGCTTTTGTAAATCTTTCAAATCTTTGACAAAACTATTAAAAAAAAACGCATGCCACGATCGCTGCCTCACCGAAAAAACTGCACTCAAGGAGAGCATCCAAAGAAGGGTTTGTAGTGAGATAGGTATTGAAGGTGATTAAAGGGTTAAAGCTGTCCATTATGGGTCTGGCTGTCAATGTCTGCTCTTGGAATGGCTGTGGACTGAAGAAAGAAGAGCCACACCCCTTGACGTGTGCACCCTCGCTGAATCATTACTGGAATCCAGCGTCCAACCATAACTGAAAGCTGGGAATCCAGGGCCCAAGCAATCTCTACGATCTGAACCTCAAAACAATACTTAACAATACAAGAAGCATATATACATCAAATAAGCGTACAAATATTGAAAAATGTTATTTAATTCGCAGTCAAATATAGTAAAATCCAATTTTTCATTGTAATGACAAGGATCGAGCTTTTGTGCTCTCAGTGCATGCTCCTTTCGTTGTTACTTCAGTTGAGACCACCCATCATCATCTATAATGTATCCTGTTTGCTAAACTTTTTCTGCTCCAGGAACTCAGGTAATGGTACTGACTGACTTTAACCTCCAAACTCAAATTCCTTCAAATTTACAGAATGTTTTTATTTTTTCAATTTTTGCTTCTTTATATGCATGTGCTTTATTAATCTTGGTGTTATTTAATTTTCTAAGCGGTTACGGATCCCATGCGTGGGCTTTGTGGACGGGCCACCGGTTAAAACCCACTGTTCTAGAGATTTCACATTTACAGAGAGGTTTATTAAATAAGAAACAACAGCACTCCATGATCTATGGTAATGTCATCTATTGCTCTTGAGTACTGGGATGGATATCAACGTGAAAGTAATCCAGCAAAAAAACACTTCATTCTATTTATTTCAGTTTTCTTGTAAAGTGCTGCATGCTGCTGTTTGATTGCACTGGGTGCTTGGGGGCAAGGGGAGCAGGTGCTGTTCAAAACACTATGAACTTGATAGTTCTCTGTCAAGTACATATGTGTACTACAAAATGTATGAAACAGACAAAAGGTGATACAGGATGCTTGGAAAAAGTCTAACCACTGGCAGTTGCTCGGGTTAGCATTCAACCCATCCTTCTTTTGCCCACCATGCCACTTCAGATTAGACCCAGCCATTTACAACGCAGTCCTGACCCTGCTACAATAGGAACGGTCCGGCTAGACCGGCCAGGCCAGGTCCTCTCTGAACCAGAACACAAGCAACCCAAGACCATTTACACCCTGACTGGGGCGCTTTAGTCGGGTGTAGCTTGGATCAAGTGGCAAAGTGAGCATGGGACCCATGTCTGGACGTACCTTTGGCAACTTACAGCGTAACATGAAATACACAAAAGGTGATGGGAGGATACTTGCATTAAGTCTAAGCACTAGCAGTCGCCCGGAGTAGCATTCCAAACCATTGTTCTTTTGACCACCCTGCCACCTCAAATTAAACCCAGCCATATGCAAATCAGTCTTAGCCCTGCTCCAATAGGAACAGCCCAGTCCAAATTGCCAAGCCAGAACAGAAGCAAACAACACCAGTTTCACCCTGATTGGGGGGTTTTCAGTCAGGTGTAGGTTGGATCTAGGGGCACCAGTTCTGGGTTGCTTGTGTTCTTTCCCAGTGTGTGATGGACGTCCCCTAGTTCAGATTCCTGTGCAAATTCCTGCCAGGGCTAAATGGAGGTAGTGTGGGCTTTATAAGTACATTTACAGACAAAAAATACCTTTATGAATTCTGCTTAGTTTTCCAAAAATGTTAACCAAATGTATCCAGCCAGCCACAGCCAAATAAATCGATCAGTCGGGTTAGAGTTTGCTGCATACACCAAGGTTCCTGAAAGTCAACTATATAGGTAGAGTTCATCGCTGGCTGATTTGGTGAGTTGTAAATCTGACGGCAACGGAAATGAGAGCTATTGTTTGCTCGTAATTCCTGGTGTTAACAGCGCTGAGGCTACATGATTGGAGTAAACGGTTGTGAATAAAAAGAAACGATAAGAATCCAAAGAGCTATTGAAACCACACATTGTTTTCGTTTCCCCAGACCATTTTTTCCCAGACTGAATCATTTTCGAAAAAGATAAGTAGCATCTCCTAAGCAGTGTCTGAATCATCTCAGACCCGGGCTCAGCATGTGAATGTCCTCGAATGGCAAAACATAGTAACACGAAGAAAAAATATTTATAAACTTCAAATACAACCACCTTTTTTTATTTCGATATTTGTTTTTTGTGCATTAAAATATTGTGTTTAGCTGAAAAAATACAAAATTGCGACACCAAAAAACATCCCATATAATATGATAAAAGGGAGAGGGCGCAGGCCAGTTGAGGGCAAAAATAGGTGAAGGGCAGTAAGGAGTGTGGCTCAACATTTAAAAAAAACACTAAAGAAAAATGAGGAAAGTCATTGGCTGGATGGCTGATGCCTGAGCTTTTTAAAAGTACAGAAACCCCTGTGGTGGTGAGAGGGGCGGGGGCTTGAGAAAAAAAATGCCTCCAAGCATACATAACGAAATTGAGCATAAGAAGTGAAACTATTAAATATTATAAATCTTCAATAAGAGAATTTCGCGAACGGGCATTTAAAAATATCGAATTCTAGCATGGGGGGGCAACCACGGAATGACGGATCTAACACGTGGATGGACTCTAAATCCCTAGAATCAACATTTACTTTGGCTCGTTGCTTTCTTCTGTCTCGTTGTCTGAGGTGGCCTATGTGATGTATAGCCCTAAATAAAACTTCCAATAAAACGAAATATTACATGTTTTTACTACTGACTAAGGCATGCGTGGATGTCTGGAACATGTGCGGGAACATCCGTCTTTTAATGGAACGACGAGGGCTCCAGCCAGAGCCCGGGGCAGGGGTGAGCGTTGGGCCTGCGGGCTACCGGGTCAGGTAATAAAGCGTCCACCCGTTTCTAATTAAGACGCTCCCTGCGGTCTCTCATGTACTTGGCCTGTCACGCCTGTTAGCCAAAGTGTGAGTGGAATCCACTCTAGGACGGAAGACGCCTCCAGCAAACGCAGGGGTCCGCGCTGCTCAGAGCAAGCCTCTTCTCGGGGTGTTTTACTAAGGGGAATGATTAGACACACAGGCAACCCGATGACCTCTCTTTGTCAAGGCGTTGTTGTGTTCCGGAGGCACAGGGCTTTCAAAGAAAAAGACACGTCGCTGCGAGCAGCAGGCAGATGTCAAAATGGGAGCTGTGGTTTGGAAACGCCTGATGTTTGCGCCTGAGTGATAGCAGGAAAGGGCGGGGTTTACAGGGGGTTATCATTAGATGGAGGAGAGACGAGAGATACTCTGTCTGCTTTTTCAAAGGGCGCGCGTAAGATATTCGCTCGACCCCCGGTCACTGGGGGAACTTTGACTAGGGGTGAAAGGTGGAAAAGGAAGCAAACAGAAGGCTATCAGGACCATTTTCTCTAAAAAAAAATACTTGTGTTTTAAACTTGAGTCAATGGCCCATAAAGATAGTGCACTTGCACCGTGAAGTAAAAAAAAAATCTCATTAAGGTCTGTAAATAAATTCTCAATACGGTCTGTGAAGTACGAGATATAGTGAAGCAAGGCTTCCTCGTGGGCCGATCCACAAGGTCTATATCTGAGATTCCATCCACCCTCGTTAAATGCTTATTAATTTATTTATGCAATTTTATATAGCGCGTACATTAACCAAAGGTGTTAGAGCACTTTACAATAAAACAGGTTTCCTTATAAGCAGGGCCACTGGAATTATGTGGCAGGGAATGACAAATTATGTAACAAGTTCGACTAAATTATGCTGCGAAAAGCCAAATTATGTGGCATAACACAGCATATTTTGTGATAGTATTACTTCATTAGTCATTTTTAGGGGCGAGCACAAAGCGCTCCGCCCCTCTTCTAATCTCTCCTTAAGGGGATTTTAACCACGCCCACCTTTCGTCAGTCACTTTCATTGATTCGAGGGCTTTTCTTTTAAAATCCGCTTGTTTTCATTCGTGAAAGGCATGCATACGTCATGACTCTTCTGGTGTTTAGCCCTCCTAAAGAGCACCGGTAAACTACTGGAAAAATATGAGGCTCCTCATTTTCCGTATGGTTTCTAGACTACTTTTTCTCTGTATTTCGCAGTGTGATTGCGCTGTGTTTTGCGCTCATTTTTTTTTTTCATTTAATGTGGCAAGAAAAGTCCGGTTAGGAGTTTACAGCGCTAATAGCTCTAACTCGACGTAATGCGAGATCTGTTGCATAGAAAATGCTTGTTACACTTGCGAACACTGCCTGGGCATTCACCTCATTAGTACCTATTTAGCACCCAAATATCGCAATAAGCAACAGAAAGGTGACCTGTCAATCTTATCAAGCAGCATTCTACTGCACAGGAACATGTATTACTGATTTTTTCAGTACCTTTCGAACTGTTTGAGCTAGAAACAACATTTTTTACTAAAATCTGCAGATTATGCAGCAGATGATAGATTATGTGGCAAAATGCAGCAAGTCTAGAATTATGCAAAAATGCGGCATCTGCACAATCCCATAATTCCAGTTGTCTTCATTCCAATAGATACAAAGTTACAAACAGTTGGTAGTTACGATTATTACAAAAGGCGCAAGGTCGAAACTTAGGGATATGTGCTCATATCATTCTATTACCTAGGCCTACTTCACAAATTGTGGCTTTATTCAACGGTGGAGGGACAATCAAAGCACTACCCTAATATGTAGTAAAGGGTTACTGCAATTACCAGCGTTTAGTAGAACACGCTTGGTGGTGGCAGCATACTGTTTTGAACTAATGATGATCAGTAGTACCTGTGTCACTGGCCCACTCATGTAGAGTTCTGCTGCTGTGTGCTTAACTCCCCCATGGCCTCCATGGTGTTAACATGTAGCGCTGTGCAGCACACAAGTGTGTGTGCTGTGACATATGCCTGTGAGTGGTACAACACATGGAGCCCTGCGGGTTCCATGTTGGAAGCCCAGGATCTTGAGGAAAACATCTGGAGGAGCAATGCTGATAGATTTGTGGTTTGCCTGCATCCCTGAGAGCAGTGTGGGACAAACACTGCAGGAAGGGAGAGCCAAGCTCTCTTGTGCACTTGAAAAAGGTTCTGTGATTCTAAAAATGTCCCTTGTCAGTGGAGCAAGGCCACATCTCAATAAGGGGAAAAGGCTATAAAGGAATCATAAAGAATAGGCCTGAGGAGTGCATATATCACCGAGGCTGACATCCAGATCGGATCCTCTAGTCACTTCCATAACCTGTGTTGTGGGGCTATGAAGAGCCAAGTGGTTCTTGCTGTGACTGTTAGACCGGGCATCCTTAGGGTGGTCTTTCCCCAGACCTTTTGCCTTTACCTTCCGTTTTGTTGCTGTATCTTTTTGTTAGCCTTAGGACCCTGAGCACTTTACCACTGCTATTCAGTGCTAAAGTGCATGTGCTTCTCCCTAAAAAATGGCAACATTGCTGTATCCACAATTGGCATATTTAATTTACCTGTCAGTCACTTGTAGAAAGCTACCCCATATACCCAGGCCCCGTAAATTAAATGCTACTGGAGGGCCTGCAACACTTTGTGTGCCACCCACATGAGTAGCTCTGTAAAAATGTCTCAGGCCTGCTACTGCAGAATCTGCATGTGCAGTCTCACCACCACCCCACTTGGCACCTAAAGCCTCTTGCCAAGCCAAGGACAACCCTTTGCTTGCATGTAAGTCACCCCTAAGGTAGGCCCTAGGTAGCGCATGGGGCAGGGTGCTATGTAAGCAAAAGGTAGGACTTGTGCCATTAAGTTTTTCTTGTCCTAGTAATAAAAAACTCATAAAGTCATTTTTCATTACTGTGAGGCCTGCCTTTCTTATAAACCAGCATTTAAGCTGTAATACCTGATCTGAGAGGGGTAGCTGCATCATGTTTAGTACCACTGGAAGGGTAATAATAAATCCTCTTTACGGGTAGTCAGATTTATTGTTACTATTTTAGAAATGCCACTTATAGGAAGTAGATATTTCTCTGCTCTCTCTTTGTGTGTGGCTACAGTCTATCTTCACGTGAGGCTTGGGCTAGGTGACAGCTACACTTGTGCATTCCCTTCAGACACTCACAATAGAGGATTTTCAGCTACATCTGCATTCATCTGCATACTGATGGATCATCCTGGGGAGGAGGTTGGGAAGGACTCCAACTTACACTTCAAAGGGTAGTGACTAGAGTCCCCACAAAGGGGATGATTACCCCCCACTGGCCGTCTGGAGACAAGGCTGACCTGAGAGGGGGACCTGTGCACTTTACAAGATCTCTTTTGTAATCACCCCCACATCAAAGGCACTTGTCAATATAAGTACTGGGTGTCTTGACCCCCTAAGGTAGTAAACTCCTGGACCTACAAGAAACTCTGCTGGAGTAATGGCTGTTGCGCTAGAAGGACTATCACTTTGCTTTGCCTGACTGTTCCCAGGAACTGCTACTCTGCTTTTTGAGCTGCCGTGCTGCCTGCTGACCTCTACTGTGCACAAGGCACCCTCAACCTAACTCCAGAGTGACTCCACGGGCTTGATCGCTAACCCCTGTTTGTGTCCGAGGTCTGAGAACCACTGCCAATCTCAGCACCCAGAGATGTGGCTCTCTGCCAGCACCCGCAGTGCCACCTGAGCGCTGAGGACTGATCACCGTGAGAGCGTGGTAGCAGGGATCCCTAAAGTTGCAGTCCATGCTCTGGTTGCGCCACAACAGTGCTTGGGTACTTCGTGCAGCCGCGTTATGGGGCGTTAGGACTACTGCACACTCCAGCAGGTGAGCTGTGACAGCCTAAACTCACAGGCTAAGGCTCTGCACAATGTTCGCTTCCACAGGCCCTCCTGCTGCTGTGTAGCGCAGCTGCCCAGCCTGTACTACGGACCCCATGGGAGGAGCAGCTGACGTCCCAGGTACTGTAAATACAGTCCTGTTGACAGCCAGTCGCCCTGCTTGTGGCTGCAGAAGGGGATGGCGGACTCATGAGGTTGCAGCTGTTTATCCGATGCTCCTTGCTGGAGAGGAAGCATTACTGCATTCTGTCTAAGATCCACCCTGCGAGGCCCGTCCTGAGCACCAGCCACGGCCTAGCTTGTGCATCCATCGGTATCTGTGCATCTGCTGACATTACCATAAAGGCCATAATATGAGCCCCACACACTTGAGCATGCTGGGTCACTTGTTTTGGTACATCGATATTTTAACCCTTGCATAGACTCCTACCGGGCTCATAATCCTGGCCTGGGCCTGATACTGTTCCAACCAAATCTATCCTACAGTATAATCCCTAAACTATCTATTGGATTCTTGTCATTTTGGTATTACAATTACTATATAAAGAATCACTATATTTTCTTTAATTTTGTGTGGAGTATTTTTGGTGATGTTCTACTGTGTTACTATGAGTGTGTTGCATAAATATTTTACACATAGCCTCTTAAGCCTTACTGCTCTGCGCCAACTACCAGAGGGTGAGCACAGGTTAATTTAAGGAGTGTATCTGATATAAAGCTTAGGGATATGTGCTCATATCGATCGTTACAAAGGCATGGGTTTACAGATTATAAGAGGGGGCAGGTGGAGCAGGTGGTAGCAGCAAAGGCAGTGCAGTGAGACTCAGAGTTTGGGAGGGCACAATATCTTGGAGCAGTGGGATGACTCAGCCAACAGGCCTAGGTCACAAAAAGGTGACTTAAGCCTTATTTACAGTTTGGCTGATGGGCTACTTCATCCCAAATGCATAGTCTACGGCACTTGTAATATGGGGGACAGGATATCCACCATGTGGATATGCACCCATCCTTACTCTTCAGTTTTCAGGAGTAAGTAATTTACTCATGCTGTGATGGCTGGATAACCTACCCCTATAAAAATAAAATCCTGCATCACCAACATAAATAACAGGAAACCCTCCTGAGAGGAAAGGTCACTCGTATGATCATGGACATGCACCCCCTGCTCTGACTGCCCCAGCTGCAACAATATCCTGATATATGGCGTTGACTTTAAGTCATGTGCAAACGTAGATCATATGTGCATTCTATTACCTAGGCCTACTTCACAAATTGTGGCTTTATTCAACAGTGGAGGGACAATCAAAGCACTACCCTCATATGTAGTAAAGGGTTACTGCAATTACCAGAGTTAAGTAGCACACGCTTGGTGGTGGCAGCATACTGTTTTTTACTAATGATGATCAGTAGTACCTGTGTCACTGGCCCACTCATGTAGAGTTCTGCTGCTGTGTGCTTAACTCCCCCATGGCCTCCATGGTGTTAACATGTAGCGCTGTGCAGCACACAAGTGTGTGTGCTGTGACATATGCCTGTGAGTGGTACAACACATGGAGCCCTGCGGGTTCCATGTTGGAAGCCCAGGATCTTGAGGAAAACATGCGGAGGAGCAATGCCGATAGATTTGTGGTTTGCCTGCATCCCTGAGAGCTGTGTGGGACAAACACTGCAGGAAGGGAGAGCCAAGCTCTCTTGTGCACTTGAAAAAGGTTCTGTGATTCTAAAAATGTCCCTTGTCAGTGGAGCAAAGCCACATCTCAATAAGGGGAAAAGGCTATAAAGGAATCATAAAGAATAGGCCTGAGGAGTGCATATATCACCGAGGCTGACATCCAGATCGGATCCTCTAGTCACTTCCATAACCTGTGTTGTGGGGCTATGAAGAGCCAAGTGGTTCTTGCTGTGACTGTTAGACCGGGCATCCTTAGGGTGGTCTTTCCCCAGACCTTTTGCCTTTACCTTCTGTTTTGTTGCTGTATCTTTTTGTTAGCCTTAGGACCCTGAGCACTTTACCACTGCTATTCAGTGCTAAAGTGCATGTGTTTCTCCCTTAAAAAATGGCAACATTGCTGTATCCACAATTGGCATATTTAATTTACCTGTCAGTCACTTGTAGAAAGCTACCCCATATACCCAGGGCCCGTAAACTAAATGCTACTGGAGGGCCTGCAACACTTTGTGTGCCACCCACATAAGTAGCTCTGTAAAAATGTCTCAGGCCTGCTACTGCAGAATCTGCATGTGCAGTCTCACCACCACCCCACTTGGCACCTAAAGCCTCTTGCCAAGCCCAGGACAACCCTTTGCTTGCATGTAAGTCACCCCTAAGGTAGGCCCTAGGTAGCACATGGGGCAGGGTGCTATGTAAGCAAAAGGTAGGACTTGTGCCATTAAGTTTTTCTTGTCCTAGTAATAAAAAACTCATAAAGTCATTTTTCATTACTGTGAGGCCTGCCTTTCTAATAAACCAGCATTTAAGCTGTAATACCTGATCTGAGAGGAGTAGCTGCATCATGTTTAGTACCACTGGAAGGGTAATAATAAATCCTCTTTACGGGTAGTCAGATTTATTGTTACTATTTTAGAAATGCCACTTATAGGAAGTAGATATTTCTCTGCTCTCTCTTTGTGTGTGGCTACAGTTTATCTTCATGTGTGGCTTGGGCTAGGTGACAGCTACACTTGTGCATTCCCTTCAGACACCCACAATAGAGGATTTTCAGCTACATCTGCATTCATCTGCATACTGATGGATCGTCCTGGGGAGGAGGTTGGGAAGGACTCCAACTTACACTTCAAAGGGTAGTGACTAGAGTCCCCACAAAGGGGATGATTACCCCCCACTGGCCGTCTGGAGACAAGGCTGACCTGAGAGGGGGACCTGTGCACTTTACAAGATCTCTTTTGTAATCACCCCCACATCAAAGGCACTTGTCAATATAAGTACTGGGTGTCTTGACCCCCTAAGGTAGTAAACTCCTGGACCTACAAGAAACTCTGCTGGAGTAATGGCTGTTGCGCTAGAAGGACTATCACTTTGCTTTGCCTGACTGTTCCCAGGAACTGCTACTCTGCTTTTTGAGCTGCCGTGCTGCCTGCTGACCTCTACTGTGCACAAGGCACCCTCAACCTAACTCCAGAGTGACTCCACGGGCTTGATCGCTAACCCCTGTTTGTGTCCGAGGTCTGAGAACCACTGCCAATCTCAGCACCCAGAGATGTGGCTCTCTGCCAGCACCCGCAGTGCCACCTGAGCGCTGAGGACTGATCACCGTGAGAGCGTGGTAGCAGGGATCCCTAAGGTTGCAGTCCATGCTCTGGTTGCGCCACAACAGTGCTTGGGTACTTCGTGCAGCCGCGTTATGGGGCGTTAGGACTACTGCACACTCCAGCAGGTGAGCTGTGACAGCCTAAACTCACAGGCTAAGGCTCTGCACAATGTTCGCTTCTCCAGCCCCTCCTGCTGCTGTGTAGCGCAGCTGCCCAGCCTGTACTACGGACCCCATGGGAGGAGCAGCTGACGTCCCAGGTACTGTAAATACAGTCCTGTTGACAGCCAGTCGCCCTGCTTGTGGCTGCAGAAGGGGATGGCGGACTCATGAGGTTGCAGCTGTTTATCCGATGCTCCTTGCTGGAGAGGAAGCATTACTGCATTCTGTGTAAGATCCACCCTGCGAGGCCCGTCCTGAGCACCAGCCACGGCCTAGCTTGTGCATCCATCGTTATCTGTGCATCTGCTGACATTACCATAAAGGCCATAATATGAGCCCCACACACTTGAGTATGCTGGGTCACTTGTTTTGGTACATCAATATTTTAACCCTTGCATAGACTCCTACCGGGCTCATAATCCTGGCCTGGGCCTGATACTGTTCCAACCAAATCTATCCTACAGTATAATCCCTAAACTATCTATTGG
Source organism: Pleurodeles waltl (assembly GCF_031143425.1). Taxonomy (NCBI): domain Eukaryota; kingdom Metazoa; phylum Chordata; class Amphibia; order Caudata; family Salamandridae; genus Pleurodeles; species Pleurodeles waltl. Next base: position 149,904,961 of record NC_090446.1, read on the forward strand.
ATTCTTGTCATTTTGGTATTACAATTACTATATAAAGAATCACTATATTTTCTTTAATTTTGTGTGGAGTATTTTTGGTGATGTTCTACTGTGTTACTATGAGTGTGTTGCATAAATATTTTACACATAGCCTCTTAAGCCTGACTGCTCTGCGCCGACTACCAGAGGGTGAGCACAGGTTAATTTAAGGTGTGTATCTGATATAACCTGACTAGAGTGGCGGGTTCTGCCTGGCTTAGGTGTAAACCCTAGCCAACCAGAGACTCTATTTCTATCAGTGGCAAACTGCTTCCTGGACAAAGGACAGAAGAGAAGAGTCAGCACTTCATAATGGGCACCCCCCCACAATAGGAGCGTGAAAGACTAAGGGCCTTATTATGAGGCTGGCGGTCCAAGGACTGCCAGCCTCACGGTGATGGTCGGGCCTCTGCAACCGTGGCGGTCCAACTGCCACATTACAACACTGGCAGGCGGACCAGCCAGGGGACTGCTGTCCCCGCCAGGGACATGATTCCTGATAGGGTGACAGCAGTCCAAGTTGTACACAGCTAGGGCGACGCTGAACTCAGCGCCGCCTGGCTGATTACAACTCAGCTTTCTGTCAGCCTTTCCATGGTGGAAAGCCAGCGCCGGGGGCCACAGGAGGCTCTCTGCACTGCCCATGGCATGGCATGGCATGGGCAGTGCAGGGCCCCCCCAGCCCAGGACCTTTGGAATGCACGCTTTCTGCACTGCAGACAGTGCGCATTCCGAGGGTGCTGGTGTGCTGCGGTATTGGCCCTGGCTCCCATAAAGAAGCCAAGGCCGATACTGTAGCACTGTTCCCGCTGGCCAGCCCGGTGCTTTATATGCAACTAAATATAAACATTTAAGAAAGCGCTGAAATTTAAGAGGGTAATCTTTAACCTTACACTGTGTATGCCACCATTTGTCAACCAAAATATTATCTGTGATATTTTCCATTATGAATTATTAAGCTTACAGTTGAAAGAAACTTTGTTTGTATTGCATAACCCCAAAGGAATCATGGTCTAATTTAATGAGATAGAACTTTTTTTAAATACATGTACTATTTCTCAAACCCGATTCCAAAACTTTGGAAAACAAAAAACGTGTGTGTAAGACGCTGAGTTACTCTGACAGTGCCAGTAATTGTACTCCAATTGGCTTTAAACAGACCTGAGTCTATAAGATAAAATTAATTATAAAGATGTTTCGTGGGCAAGCCAAAACGAGAGAGAGGGCAAAGCCAGGGATATGACCTCACGTTATGAGTCAAAGTACCAGCAGAACCATTCACAGATGTGAATTTCATAGCAAAATGGTGATTAAAATAAGATAATCTGTTTTGAATTTTAAGGCTCTTTTTCTTTAACATTTGGAAGCTTTTCAAACAGTTGAAAATATTTGTACATTTAATTACATAACTCCACTATGTGTAATTTATCAATATTTTCGAAACAGAAACTAAAAAAGGTTCCAGAAAGAATTCCCATGAGCCCTGAATACCGTAACTGCAGTGCCGCGAGTGACTCAAAATACATTTAAGTTTTGCTGCATATAAATGAGAGCATTCATTTCAATATTCGGTGTAACGTTGAGGACTATTGCACCATATACAAGTAAGGTTTTGTCTTACATACATTACATGCAGGTGTCCTCAAATTGTCTTTCAATGGCTAAATTAGAACCCTATGTTAACTAAATATGACTTTTAATAATATCAATAAAATAATAATCACATGATAATCAATCTTACACTGAATGAGAAATCCTTCTGAAAAACAGTTTCGCAAAATAATTATGATTCAGTGTACGAGCACAAATAGGACTGACTCGTAGGCTAACACAATCCGAGGCGATGCAGAGAAGTGTAATGACTAAAAGACATTTGTTGTCCCCCTTAGTTTAGGTCTAAGAGCAGGGGGCAGAGAGCTGGATGCGTCTGTGAATATCACTCTCCTCGCCAGACTGAAAATGCAAAACAGTTTCAGAAGAAGCCCTGCAGGTGGAGTACATTAAGAATGGAATGATTGAGGTCACTAAGGTGCAAAGGCACTTGCCCTCATGCTGCAGGCTTCGGTAAGTCAATTACAAATAGTTGATGAAACCTAACTGCTAGGATTATTAATATCACACTGCCATTTTCCTCCATATTTCACACAGGTACAAATCTGGTACCACGTCTTTGTATCGGGTGGTAAATATAATAATGGTGCCCTTTTTGGGTCAGCAATATTTCCCAAAATCCCACCCTGTTACATATGCACCAACCCTACTTGCTAAAAAACAAAACATGTTTTTCACTTTTGATTGTTCTACCAAGTAAATGTTATTATTTGGTGCCCACTATGTTATGGAGCACCCCGGTACATCATGCTTTGATAAGTATTTATTTATTCAATATGGTAGATGTCTATTTCCAATAAAATATTATTATTCTTGGGGGTAGGCCCATCTATAACATTCCCTTTTCATGCAAGATTTACCAAGTACAATATGGGTCCTCAATGGATATGAAAACGGCCTTTAACGTTTTTCAAGTTGACATACACTTCACTCACCTAAAGGTTGATGCTACCTTACTGCTGTGTGATGTACCTGTGCTACATAATGTGACCTTGACGAACACTTTGGGTAATGTTGTCTATCACAGTAAACAGTATTATTCCAATTCATACAGATTAGAGAGGTTTCTCCCACCGGGGACCGACATCCTACTGAATGAGAAATGTATATATTCCAGTGTACAACTTCTGCATGCTATGACCTTCACGCTTTAGTTTCTGCATGCTATGACCTTCACTCTTTAGTTTCTGCATGCTATGACCTTCACGCTTTAGTTTCTGCATGCTATGACCTTCACTCTTTAGTTTCTGCATGCTATGACCTTCACGCTTTAGTTTCTGCATGCTATGACCTTCACTCTTTAGTTTCTGCATGCTATGACCTTCACTCTTTAGTTTCTGCATGCTATGACCTTCACGCTTTAGTTTCTGCATGCTATGACCTTCACTCTTTAGTTTCTGCATGCTATGACCTTCACTCTTTAGTTTCTGCATGCTATGACCTTCACGCTTTAGTTTGCTTGGATTTGAGCCAGAAGATGGTGGCACGACACGCTACTTTGCCCAAAGGCAGACCCCTGGTAAATACCTCCGCTATTCATGTAACTCTTCATTCCAAGTGTTAGCCTAATTACCTTGCACCCAGTTTTGGGTGCATAAACCTGATTTCATTTGGTGTACATTCTGGCCTGACTCTTTGCTCTAGCAGGACACTGGTTGTCACAGGCAGCACAAACAACCACAGCCAACACAGACAAAGAGGGTCTTATTTAAAAGTACAGAAATACAAACATATTTGTTTACTTAAGTTATCTTGTCTGTGGGCTGATATTTTCCATTACACAAAGGCTGGTATAACCTAATCAACTCAAATGCAGGAGCAACTCAAATCTATTCCTTGTTAGGACTCAACCGTAAATACATTTGCAATGTGTTTTATTTGGCAGGGTGACCACCCCAACAATATAGCATGTCACACAAGGAATCTAGAGAATATTATTATTACAATTGTTCAAAGCAACCACTGGAATAACTGTATGTCAAATGTTAACATCGCCCATAACAAGTAAAAATGCAATTACATTCTAAATAGATTACTTAAATAACAAAGGTTATGAAGAAAGGCCTTCATGCCTAATGGTGCTTTGAGAGTAAAACAGGAGTACATTAACAAGTTTTAAAACAGAAGTGTTATGTTGCATTTGTTTCGAAATGGTAATGAAACCCAAACTTTGCCTTATCATGGGAGCAGTTACTCGGACTTAAAATGCATTAATTGTAATTCACTAACAGTTAGATCAACAGACAAAGATGGATGCACTCAAAGGGGTCTATTCACAAAGGTATACACATGTGAGTAATTCTTCATGTGTAAATTTACCCTTACACTTTGTAGTAAATCTACTACTTTTGGGTGTTCACTATTTCAAAGTGTAAATGTTTTACAAAGTGTAGCCATATTCTTATGTTATGTATTTATAAAATTCCCACCTAAATTAAATATATATATTTATTTATGTTTTACATTACTAGGTTATGTATTATTTATTTTTAAATTAAAACTGTTATTGAAATATTAAATCATATAATATTGTTTTGTTTATATATCATCTTTTTACCCTTAAATTACATTTATATGTTTTAAAAAAAAGTCATAATAAAAAAATTATATTAACATTATTTTCTAGGAGGTTCTATTTTAAGCCACAGACTCCATTATTTTCAAAGGAAGAGTGTTGCTGTACTAGTGGTTGGCCATGTATGGTGCTGGACTTCCCGCAAGTCTGAGCTGGAGTATAGATACTTCTGTTTTTGGTCCTTTTTGGCTGTAGTAACTTAAAAATGCAGTTTGTGAATAGCAATGAGTTTACTCTTTTGTGGACTGGCATCTTTCAATCCTCAACCCCCTTCTTACCCCTCTCCAAACTACTCCAATTTAGTAGTACATTTTCAAGCCATTTCTCCTGGTCCCTCTCACATTTACTAGTAGTAAACTTACATATGACTGGAAGAAGTATGACCCACTGTGCGCCTGGCCTGACGATCTCTGACCACCTCCTCAATTATCCAAGGAAGTTAAAAACTTTGGAGTTACCATGGACTCCAAGTTAACTATGAATGCCCAAGTGGAGAAATTAGCACGAACAAGATTCATCACCTTGAAGACTCTGCAACACATCTTCCCCCACCTCGGATTTCCACAAAATGTGCAAGCTACTAAAAATGTGCAAGCTACTATCTCTCTTGTACTATCCAAACTGGATTATGCCAATGGCCTCTACCATGGATTATCTCTATCTATTATGAAAAAATTACAATGTATTCAAAACTCCGCTGCCAGGCTACTATTACATGTACAGCCAGAAGCCCACATCTCCCTTGCCTTGAGACCACTACACTGGTTACCTGTTGCCAGAAGATCCACCTTCAAGTTGCTTTGTATCACCCACAAAGCTATACATGGAACAGGATCACTTCTTATCAGAAACATAATAACCAAATACATTCAACAAAGAAACCTCCGCTCAAGATTGGCACCCCGCCTTAGAACACCACCATACAAGAAATAGACTATGGGTGGTACATCCTTCTCCGTTCAAGCAGCCAAACTATGGAATTCATTACCCCCAAATATCGGATCCACGGATAACTATCTTGTCTTCAGAAGACTACTCAAGAGTTGGATCTTTCCTTTATAACCACCATACTCAAACAGCAATGGACTGCGTTTGCCTGTATTTTAGATGTACAGTTCTTAGGAAATATGTATTGCTACTAAGTCATAACAATAAATGACACACATACGCTTTAAACCTGTTTACCAAATGTATATTTAGTCACGATTAAATATGTATATGTATGTGTGTGTGTGTGTGTATGAATAAAAATAAATAAGATAAAATCTATAAATCAAACTCAAAATCTAAATAAGTAAATTAAAGTTTAAAAAAATAAAGAAAATTAAATATTAAATAAATAAATATTAAGGAATAAAGATATTAAAGAAAAATAAAATAATGATTAAAAAAGTATATATTTATATATAAATAGATATATAATATATAAATAAAATTATAAATAAATAAACATAATACACATTTACTCTCTTGTAAGCTTTACTGTGTCTACCCATCACCATATGTCATGTTTCTATCAATCTATCCTCCATCCCCAGTCTGACTCATTCCAAACCCATTCTACTACCTTCATCTTCAAAATAACCCTGCCTAAGCTCTTCCCTCCTCTTCTACATGTAGCTCAACCAAACCTCACTTTACTACCATGATCTCCTAAACAACCCTAATAGATGCTCCCTCATTTATCTCACCTTGACTCATCCAAACCCCCTCCTGCTACTCTGATCTCCCTATCCCTTTCCACAGACTCTTCCTTCCTTCATCTCTCCTTTACTCATCCCAAGCCTCATCCTATTACTATTAACTCCCAATTAACACTTCTGGATTCTTCCCTCCTCTATCCCTCCATTACTCTAGTCAATCCAACTAATAAACTCACATATCCTCTGCTCAAATTAACTCATAAAAATAATAAAACTGAACTCGTATTTCCCTATACTAATCCACCACTAATTCTTCTTGGGTTCCGGAGTAGCGTGCTGCTCGCCGAAAAGTGCTTTGACGCCTCGTCAGGGGTAGTAAGCACTATATAAACACTTTTACATTACAGTGCAATATATACAGATGTCCCCTCAGAAAAAGCAGGAGACGTGGAGATTTCCACCTCTAGGTTGGTGAACTGCATTGGGTAATAAGTAGAACTACTGTAGTACTGTAGTACTTTACTTACTACAGAAAGTAGTTTGTGAATTAGGACCAATATGCTGAATTTAGTGCCAGATGTATCAAACGTTTTTGCATTGCCAAACAGTGCGAATTGCAAAATGTGGATATTTGCGAATGCAAAAAGGCCTTTCACAATGTATGAAAGGCATTTGCAGTGCAATTTTAAGGAATCGCAAACAGCGATTCCTTAAAATTGCGACCCCATCTAGAGAATCGCAAATTGCTATTCTCTAAATAGGAAACCGCAATTAAGGAATCCCTATTTACGATTTCCAAAGCACATGTATCAAGCATTTCCTAAATGCGAATTGGGCATTTAGGAAATGCTATTACCACCAAATCCAATTTGGTGGAAAGCATGTGCAATTTTTTTAATGCATTATAATTGCATGTTTAAAAATGACATGTAGCGCCCACCTACCCATAGGGCATGTGTGTGCTTCACATGTCTGCAAATATTTTTTTGGGGTGCATCAGAGGGGGCCTTAGGCCCCAAGCACCCTGGGATTTGCATTACAAAAGTTGCAAATTCCTAACTGGAATTCGCAAATTGGGAAATGCAAAACCATTTGCAACTACAGGCCTACAGGCCCATAGGGATGAATGGAGTTGCATTCTCTATTTGCGATTCGGTAACAGTGTTTACAAATTTTAAGAAATCGCTATTACAGAATCACAAATTTGATACATACCATTTTGCATTACTTTAATAGCGATTTCTTAAAATTCGCTATTTAAGAAATGCAAATCGGATTTTTGATACGAAGAAAAATGAATTGTTAAGAGTGGTATTTTAGAAAGTACCCAAAGTGATGCTGCTCGTTTCTACTACTCTGGCTTTGCCTCAGAATCAAATTTTAAATCTTCTACCTTCCTACCACACAAAAGATAGTTATTTAGAGCAAGTTCTGCCGTTTATGCCTTCAGCCTGTCTAGCGGTCTGAACTTGGAACGGTTCTGTTAAGTGCAACTGTACTCTCTCCTTCTAACTACTTATATATGACTTACTTCCACTTTAACATAGTTGCCTGTCCCTTAGAATTTATTGGACTATCACTAAATGTGTTTAGTCAAGCTAAGTGTGCCACTTTTGCACTGGATGTTTAAACTATTTAAAATAAACATCAACCTATTTCCAAACTTTTCTTCCCTTTCTCCCTCGTACCAAAATTAAAAGCTGAGATTCTCATTGTGACTTCTACCACGCTTGTCTTGGCAACGTGGTCTAGTTACAGTTTAACTCACCTGGACTCTTGAGCACATGGAGAGATCGTTTAGAAGGCTGAGGACCATGTGACATCAGCTCCCATAAACTTTTATTGAATTGCCACCAGCCGTCATGCAGCACCATGGAAACCCAGAGACGAAGGGAATTGTGTGGGCTTTTCTAATGACATGAAGAATTTCAACTTACTGAAATGTGATTCCTAAAAATTAAATTATGTAGGTGCATGTATTCAATGGGCAAAACCACTTTGGGGAAAAATTCAGCTCTGCTAAACAAATCAGACCTGGAATTGTTGTTTAGCTTAAGTTTGGACATTTGGTATTTCCTCAAAAAGGATCCCAGCCATGACAGGTCTCACAATAAGGCCAACAGGCTAACGTGAAAATAAGGGCCTAGTATGGGTATTTATTAATGATTAAGGAAATGCAACTATAAACCTAAATTCAAAATAACTGACTTTACTCCCAACATCCTGCCATTTTATGCCAAATTTTCCATCATTTCTAGGTCTCATCTGGTAAGCGTGAGCTCTCACTTGCGAAACCTTTGAGCGGAGTATTGGGTTTGGAGCCCATCCATAGCTTCCCATTCGAGGGCTTCATCGTCACGCTCATTCACTGCCTTATATTTGGACAACACATGGCAGGCGTACCTTTCTTTTCTTTCCGTGGGACACGTACCAAGCACCGATTTCTTCATATAGATTGTGTCCTTCCACTGCCGGTGCTGTTATTAAGGTACTAGTTTTTCTTTTTTTCTTTCTTCTTCTCCTGACTCGGTCACAGCTCCAGCAGGTGAGCGGCTGTCTGTACTGCCACCCTCATTGCTTCTTATTCTTCCACCACCGTCCGTGTTGCTTATTCCTTTCTAACCTGTTTCTTCTTTGTTTCTTTTCCCTATCCATGTCCCCCACAGTTCTTTTTTTTTAAAGTCCTGCTATTATGTAGCCAAATTGCACACAGGTAATGTACGTGTCAGAAGCTACTATTCAACGGTGTGAATGCTCTGGAATTATTTTAGGACTTCATCGTGCAATGCACTATTGTCACTCTCATGTGTGTCGCTCTGTTGCAAGAAACACATTTTCCAGAAGCAACAGAGCATGACTTTATAATTTTATTTTTAAATGGTGTGTTTTAGTGGGTTGTAAAATGGAACCACGCATGCTGGAACCACGCATCCCTTAACAACGTGGTCGGAATCACGACTGGTTGCTTCCATGCATGCCTTTACAATTTTTTTTCGTTTTAAAAGCATGCCTAGTAAAGGTATGTGTGGAAACAACATGCAAAACAGCAGGCATGGTTCTATTTCCTGTCCCCACCTGCCCTGAGGCCCAAAACTACCCCCACCCCTAATACCTAAACTACCCCGACCCACCCCTGCCCTATAAAAGTAAACCACCCAGATAGCCCCCACCTGCCATGAGCACAAAAAAAACTATGTTCCCCCACCCGTAAAAAGTAAACTACCCTGACCCCGTCCCTAAAAACTAAACTACCCCGACATCCGTCACCGGCCCTGAGCCCTAAATCCTTCCTCCTAATAAGTAAACTACCCCAAGCTCCCCCACCCACCCTAAGCCCTAAAAAAAAACGTATCCCAACCCCCCGCCCCAGCCACTAAAAACTAAATTACCCTAACCCCTCACCCACCCAGAGCCATAAAAAAAAGAAAATACCCCGACCCCCTCTCCTACCCCTAAAAACTAAAGCTAAAGTACCCCAACAATCCCCACCCATCCTAAGCCCTAAATCCACCCCCACCGCTTAAAACTACCCACCAACCCCACACCCAGCCCCACTTACCACATCGCGTCCTCTCCTGAGCCTTCCTCCTCTTCTCTCTCCCTTCCTTAAACCTTCTCCCCCTCTTTAAAAATCAACTACCCTGCCCCAAACTCAAATAAAAAATATACCTAAACAACCCCCACTCCCACCCTAAACAAAAAATAGCCCGACCCCTCCACCCTAAACTCTTAAAAAATACCCATACCACCATGGCTGGTTAAAAAAAAAAAAAAAGAACCCCAATCCCTTAATCCAGACCCCACCCCTGCCCCACTTACCTCACCGCATCCACTGCATCCTCTCCCGAACAAAGCATGTCTTTTTCTGGGCCTTAACCACGCAGATGCGTAGTTCAGTGCATGCGTGGTTAAGGCACAGAAAAGGCTATGCGTTGTTTAGGCAAGCATGGTTACACTGGCGTGGGAAACGTCCATGTTGGTTGAGGACATTTCCTGTTTTAGTGTAGAGGCAGAAAATGAATGCAGCCACCCCTTCGATTTCCTCTGAAAACTGTGACACTGTTCACAACTAGTAATGCTGTATTGCCCGTAGCTTGATGCATTGTTAAGGACCAGTGCTATATTTATGTTGCTGGCAGCAGCTGACTCAGGGCACCTCTCCAAATAGCCAGATAAGGATTTCATAATTGCCCTCAGAAAGACTTTTTGCTAGAGAGAAGAGTGCCTTAATAGCAAAATATTGTTTTGTTGAGCCGCCAACCATCCTTGCAACAGCCTAATGGTGGCTTTACTTTACAGCTCTTATTTTATAGTCTACCTCACTGGTAACTGAACTATAATGCTGTCTTCGTGGTACTTCACATAAGGCAAACTTCTCAATAAAATGCTGTTATCCTTGCTCCACGTCACACGTCAAGTGGTCCAACACAATGTACCCTGTATACAGAGCTATCTTTCACTCTCACACACATGCATTACCAAATGAAGGGTACCCTAATTGTATAACATATACTCATTATGTCTTGTTAGTTAAGTTAGCTCACTAACATGTTGCCTAAACCAATGCATTACACACCTTGGCTCTCTTTTTCCTGTTTACCATACTTCAGAGCAGTATTGGGAAACCACCACAGAGTAAAACAGGTGTTGGCTGCACTTTAGAGAAATTGCATTGAGGAAGAGTTTCAAGCACATTAATGTATATTTGGGATTTCAGTAATGCACCTATATAGCACACCTGCCACATATGCTCTACAGAGGTGTGTGACAGGGTCAGAGTCTTAGATGCTGGGTTTGGCTCCAGTAAGGCTTGAGATTGCTACTTCCATGATATAAGAGGAGAGGCAGTCATTTAGCCCGTGTCAAGTTCTCGCCTTGCTAAGTTGACCTACCTATATTGTTACACGCAGGCTACTACTGATTTATCTCTAGACACAGCTCTAAAGAGGAAAACTTGACAGTAGAGGGTGGGAATGGAAAACAACTCTTGGGAGGGAAAAAGATAAGGAATTAGAAATACTTTAAGAAGGATGAATTGAGGAAAAAGATGTGAAGCCATTACATTTTAGGTGAAGAGGGACCCATAATAACACACATGAATAGTTAATCATGTGCCACTGGCTTCTTTCACCCACCTATCGTCTCCTAAATTCCTTGCAGCTAAATTTATATGGCATCTTTCCACTCCTCTTTTAAGACCTTTTATTTGTTTCCTGAAGCATGTTCCAAGCACAGAGTTTGCACAGGAGATAGCGAGGCTTCAAAATAGCCACCCACCTCAACACAAAGCTTGGATTAAAAAAATGTCTGAAAACCTGACTATTTGCACTGCTATTTTTGCCTAGGTTTGAGCCCATACAAATACCACATGCATACGTAATGTGGCCTATGCCATTTTACTAACACTTCTGATGAAGGTATCTTAGTGCTAGTGCTTAATTTGTAAATAAAAATGTGCTAGTGCCCAAAGATTTCCTCTGAAACACGCAGCTGTTGCAATTAAATGTGCGAGCAAGGAATACTGAGGAAGCGTAATCCTGAAGCCATCTGGGGCCTCTTAATTCCATTTACAGCCACTCCCTGCCACTTCAGCTCACTCTTGCAGCTTTCTGCTTTCTCCCTTTGTGACGCTTTTTCGTTTTTCTCTTCCTTTTCTTTCCTATATGTATATTTTGCCCGCAGTAAGAGGCAGATTTATGGAAAGTGGCTCTGCACCGAATCCAGCGCCACTTTCTCTGCACCCATTAGCACCCCCTTACCTCCACCATCTGTGTGCTATATTTAAAATCTGGCACAACATGGCAGAGGGTAGGGGGCAATAGTGTCATTTCTCATGACGCTATTGATGTACTTTGCAGGAGTGGCACCAAAATATTGGTGCTACTCCTACAGAGTACATAGGGCCTTATTCTAAAGAATCGAAGTCCACTTTTACCGCCTGCTCTTGAGCCGTAAAAAATGGCGCTAGGAAATCTCATAGATTTCCTTACACCATTTTAAAGCACCCCTAACGGGGGAATGCCCCCTTTGCATGCATTATGTCTGGCACAGGCATAATGTAGCGCACAGCGTTACAGAGTGGAGCAATGCACGCATTGCACCACCCTGTAGATACAGTGCTGGGATTTCTGCCTCGTTGGGCCACATAAACAAAAAAATAATTATGTTAATGTGGCACAAGGTGGCGCTAGGGTATTATGAATATGTCTCTAAATGCTTGAGGCAGAAAAAAAAGTGCCCTGCACTGGAAACCACCGGCTCAAATTAAGCACTGCTAAGCACCATGATGCTGTAGCTCTCGAGCACTACAGAAACAAATAAGAACATAACACTGAATGTTTTCACCAAACGCCTAGAAATCCATATAGGAGCAGCCAGTCGGAGGTTTCATAGATTCCAACCTGGAGCAGAAGGAGCAGCTGTGAAAATGTTTTTTCTGATGGAGATGAACGGAAGTGCAGTTTGCTTTGGTATGGTAACCTCCTCTCACAAGAACAGTGTCTAACATGTTCGTGTAAATACCTTGTAAGTGTGAATATTAATGTTGTAGTGTTAGATTCCGGTTTCATTTGAGTGTTATTTGTAACAGGCCAATAAAAACAAATTCTTTAAAAAATACAGACTAGAATGAGACTTTAGAAGGGGGTGCACTTAAGTTGTTGTCTCGCTGATATAATTAAGATTGCCCAATGACGTACTTTTAGAGACAAAGCATGTGATTTCTGGCCTCTTGGTTCTGTGGTTTCTTTAGTAAAGAATGAGTTTTTAATGTATATTAGAACACTGGAATGTTAGGAGTTCCATTAAAGACAATAAAGTGGCTGATAGCTAATGATGACTGCTATAATCCGTCTGCTCCAACATTCCTATGTCTGTTTCCTAGTTTCTCCCATTTTAAATTTAGAAAAAATTATCCTCAGTGGGTGGAATGTCCTAATAGCCTTATAGCCCTTCTGCCTGGGGCAGTAACGGTTGTTAAAGCCCCTTTTACTTGGTATAGGCTCTAGCCTTCAGCTTGTGCCTATAAGTCAGGTTCAAGGCCTTTAACAAGCAGTGTAGCCCTCCGCAGAAGGCTAAAAAGCTATGCTAGACAGGGTGTTAGTTTTCATACTTGCAGTGAGGGAAGTCTATTCTGAATTCCGTCCAAAGTTTACATGACTAAGAAAGACCTCACCAATCACCAATAATCTGATTTAGAAATGTGAGGTATTTAAAGCTGGAAATCTCCTGTATGTTTTCCTCTGTGATTGACATTGATTTCTATTTTAACAGGATTCACAAAATATTGCAGGAGTGCTCTTGTTAATCTATACCACGAAATCCAGTCTTGCAGAATTGCACAATTACATTTATTTCCCATCTAGATGACAAATATTTTCCCTCCAGAGAAGCCCTATTGCTGTTTATATCGCTGGGCACATGACATGAACATTTCACAGGGGTACATTTGTGTGCGTTTCCTGGTGTGAATCTACTTGCAAAGATGTATAAAATGTTTGTGGAAGTTCACTTACTTTTACAAGGAGTCACCTTTCCCACCCCTCATCCCAAATCTGCAATAGCGAAAACTCTGCCATTCTGACAGATTTTTCAGCAGTGTAAATACACTTTCGATTTCGATCAATTATAATTTTCTGTATGAGCATGTAGGATGTTTCTCAAAACTGATAGCCGAGGACCATTCAGGGTTGTGGGATAGTGCTGATGATTTAAACGATAATATTTGTTACATCAGTTACCCTTCCTCATCCTAGTACAAGACTCCTTCCACTCCTTCTCCGCGCTATCCCTCAGGCCCCTCCCTGCACAAGAGGCCATCAAAGGGGAAGATCTACGGTACTTCCTGAAATTCCCAAGTATCAGGAATCGAGGTGATGGCAATGCAAGAGGGGGTAGAGCTGTCAGTATTAGGACTAAAAATGGTAATAGGTGTCATGAAGATTACTGGTAAGTACTTGGCGCATTACTTCCCCAGCCCATCATGGTCCCAGTCCATGAGGGTATACCAGACTAGTATTCTTTCAACCCAATCACAACAAAGCAAAAGCTGTGCAAGATGCTCCAGAAGAAGGGACACAGTATCCGAAGGCAATGCATGCAGGAAACAAATGCGTCTGTATTCAAATCCTCAGGCGAAACCATTGCTTGGCACTGGCCAAATAATGTGGGGCAGCGATCAATTGGAAGCAGACAGACACACATAAACAGAGGCTTATCCAGCCAAGAACAAACCAGGCACAAGAGAAGCAACCAATTCCAAACTGTGAAATGGAAAGGGAAAGCCCAGTAGCCCAGTCCAGTAGTGGAAAATCTGAATGAAAGTGCCACATATTTCAAGACAGAGCTAACCATCAACATGGGCAAGGGAAAGGCATAAGGAAAGAATCTAGGACCATCAGGTAGGTGCCTGGACAGAGGCAAAAAATAACACAACAGCCAACCCCAGGGTCAGATCCAGAAAATAATCAGAACAGACTGTTGCAATGAGACAGACCCACTAAAAGTGCATTATTTTTCATGAGAACTGAAACACCCAAAGGACCATATAAACTGGGCCAGACTGTCATACAAGTGCCCATCCACCATTAAAGTGTCATTAGAAATATAACATAACTCCCAGATGACAGTAAAGATCACAGGAACCCATAGTAATATGTTACCAAAAACAACCAGAAGCAGGAGACTGAGAATGTCAACAGTCCATGTCAGACAGCCTCTCTCATACAGATGAAGAGAATGCAAGATCACAAAACAAAGTCAACAAAGAGTGAAACACTCACAGTAGCCAGACAAGGACACTTGCCAAGGAAAATAAGTCATGCCAGAGAATTAATTATACAGCACAGCAGCAGACTATCCCAGGAAACCAGTAGTTCATGAAGCAAACAGCTGAGCGATTCAACTGCTAAGCAAGTGGGCAGCTGGGCAGAAGCCAGGAACAAATAGCAGGATAGGGTCACTATCCGTGCCAGGACCAGTTAACCTTTACAGCCCCCAACTAGTAAGAACGTAATCAATCCAAGGGGAATTAGAGTCAATTAAACTAAATCAATGGAAAAAAGAAAGCCAGAAAACTCATTCTCCCCACATTATGGAGCAGACAGGAAAGTATAAGGCCAACAAGTAGCTCAAAACAGCAAGTGAAAATCAATATAGGAAGACACAGAAAGATTATTGAACCCTGACCTCCCGAAATCATGGAAGCTAAAGTCAAGCCCCAACATCTCCAGCCCTAAAGCCAATAGGGAGCAAAAACACCATGAATTCCCAGTTCAACAGCAGCCAAAAGAAGCCAAAATGACCATGGCCTGACATGAGTAATTGCAAGTCCAGGGTGGTATACACAATTAGACCTGGGATGTCAAGATCTCAAGCCACAAGCTCAGACCCCAGCAAAGAACAGAAGAGGAAGCCAAAATGATCAAGGCCTACCTGCAAACTCAAAGGATAGGAGCGTTTTCATCCCCATGTCCCAGCTCCAAAGAAAAACAGATGGAGGCCGGTAAGGGTGTGAATGCTCTTCATTAATCCAGTGCCGATCCCCCGCACGTGTTCAGGCACGTCCTTCTTCTCTTATGTCCCGTCTCAAGTGTCCTGCTCCTTTTTCCTGACTGGAAGTGGTGTCCGGTCACCAGTCCTCTCCTCACCTAGTATGTGCCTGGTCCTAGTGACCACTAGCACATGTTGTTCAGACAAGGAGGTAGTACAAGAGGAAGTTAAATCCGCCAAGTATTAATTAACAAGCTCTGAACCTAGCAAATAGCACAATTCTAGAAAGGTCAATGCCTAATGTACATGTTCCCAGCCCAGCAGTAAGCACAAGAGGAAGTCAAAGTGGCCAAGGTCGAAGCCCCAAACAGGAAACACAAGAAAAAACCAGTACAGTCAAGGCCAAACCCAAAAGTTGCAAGCTCAGAGGTAAGCATGAAAGGATGCTAGGAGAGCCAAGACTTAACCAAACGCCTAAAGCACAGTAGATAGTATCCAGCGAAGGTAGAGTGACTGTGACCTAATTCCACAAGCACCACTCTCAGCAAGTTGAAAAAAGGAACCAGAATGACCAAGACCTAATCTACAAGCTCAAAGCCCAGCAGGATGTAACCTTCGAAATCAGAGTAGCCATGGCCTAATAACACCCTTCATTAGTAAGGAGTGCAAGAGAAAGCCAAAGCGCCCAAGGTCTAATACCTCAGGTACAAAGTCCAGCAAAGAGCACAAACAGGACAGAGAGGCCAAACCAAAAAAGTCCAGGCCCACCTTTAAGCCCAGTAGGAGCAGAAGAGGAAACGAGGGAGAAAACTGACAAACTCAGGAACATATGGGGTACAAGAGGAAGCAAAACTATGTAAAACATTGACTCTGGCTTCACTCGACCCTGCAAAGGGTAAGAGCGGACAAAAGACTCAAGCAGTCCTTTATAGCAGGGTCCGAGAGCACAGAAGCTCCTGCTCCATCACAACTTAGAGGAGCGATCGCTCCATTTCCACACGTAATTCCAAAGCCTAATGGCCACAGACGCTAACATCGAAGGAAACCCTGAACCCAAGGTGGCCATGATATAAACCAAAAACTTCAGAAAGACACTAGGCCCTCCTTCCAATACACATTTTCAGTGGCAGGATTCCCTATGGCCGACAACACTTAGGCATTCTCCGCCACTGGTGGTGAAAGTAAATTTGCCTGGCATTTATTTAGACAGTCACTTATCTATGGCACAACAGATTAATCCCCAGTCATCTTTTTTTCTTACTTAAAATTATTAGGAAAATCTTAGCATACTTACCTAAACATTTACCCAAGTCAGAGATGTCTGCCTGTATAATTTGAAAGCGCTATTAGCGTCTCATTCTACTCATCGTGTCTCTGCACAGTTCTGCTAACCAACCCTGGGCCTCCAATTTAAGGGATCATGAACTAATTGTTTTCCATTTCCAACAATGATTATGGCCCTTCTCAATTAATAACATTTTCAAAATATATTTGATTCCACTAAAGTAAAGCTGCTGCATCATTTTCTCACAAAGCTGACAATATTTTGTTAGTAAAATTGACAACATAAAAGTTCAGCAATTCCCCAACAGACAATTTCATTTCCTCGGCCAATGTTAAAAAACACTTCCCGCCCCCTTGGTTTGAGTTTTTTTGAGTCCGGAATGCTACTGCAAATATGACATTTCTAATCTACACCGCTGAGGTTATTACTTCTGCGGGATACATGAAGGCCGTAACGTGGCTGGTGTGGAACTGGAAGAGAAGAACTGTTAACACATGCATGAACTCTTAACACTCATGCACGTCAAAATACAGCCTCCAGCTTCCTCACATACATGTTCCAACACACCCCATCACTTTGTTAAATTTCCCTTTCAGAACCTCTAAAACCCCTTCACTGTCAAGCAAATATACAAATCTCCTACACACATTATACTACTTTTCAATAACCCTCATGGCGCATGGTGACCCGGACTGTCTGATTGAAAGGGTATCTTCGCATTTGAGCTGTTATCGTGTAGTTGCTCCCTACAGATGTGGAAACTCACATTTTTCTGTGGTGTTCTCTCTCAGCAAGACTAGGCAGCTCCAAGAGAAGTCTTCTCTCGAAGCGACCATTCCTGTTTTCAGAATAGGGTAGACATGCTACAACATTCTTGTCACAAGGCTTCTAGACACTGGCATTAAAAAGCAGGCCAACAAACGGCGGAGTGTTCCAAAGGGCATGGAGGCGACCGAAAGGACTGCAGTCCTCATCTCTAACGTACAATCTTGAATTCACCAAGGACACTAGCAAGTAAGAGCAAATAATCTTCTTGACAATGAGAAGTCTCCAAGGTGGTAGACGTTTGTGGCGACACGACAGAGCAAAACAGATGAAATCTTTGGCCTGTGATTGGTGCTGGTGTCTGACCTGGCAACATGGTGGCTGTGCCTAGTCTGTGTATCTTTCCACCTTCTGCCACAGTGGAGGCACCACCATCTCCTATGGTAGATATTTAAAGAACTTGAAATCACATTTGAATTTCTCTCTTGTCAACATGGTTACTGTAAGGCTTTGTGTTCAGCTGAGATGTTTTTTCTCCCTCTCCAGAACTCTGAGGTTTCCCATGTTCATGTGTAATTTGCTCATCCAGTCAGTGTTTATTATTTGCACTTTATAATTGTAGTCCTGTTTATGGTATTATAACATCAACAGTGCAAGTACCAGAAGGATAAGAAAAAAACAAGACTGGATGAGGTACTCATACATGGATTTGGGAAACTTAGTTGCTCTACCTCTTCCCCCACTGACAATTGCTGTTGGTAGGATGAACGATGCCTCATGCAAGAATGCCAGAGCAACATCAGGCTCCTGAAAACCTAATTCAAAGATAATTGTACTATTCATGTTGTAACAAAGGTTGTCCGTCGCCTAGCTTTGGCAGGAGAAGAGATCCAGCCTCTGGTACCAGGCATAAATGAACACTTAAACTTTGGCTAGACACAATTCTTTATCATTATAGAAATTGCCGTTGAGAAATAGTTTGGAAAAATCCATTCAAAGTATTATCACTAGGCTAGCCTAATTTGGAGCTTTGTGTAAGAGGGATATTCACTGACACTGTTTTGATATTGGACAAGGTACTTATGGCTGATTCGCCTCATAGTGCTATAGGAGCACAACACTTACAGGCTAAACACAGAAACAGCATGCAGCTGTCATTATTCCTGTAGGTAAAATTAGAGTCTGTCCGCGACTAATGGTTATAGCACTCCCACTATAGCACTCCCACATTTAGGAAAGTGTTTCACTTTACTAGCTTTGGGCCTTAATGCAAATGCATTTCCTGCATCAATGGGTAACACAAGACTAGCTACCTGAAGCCTACCAGAAGCTGAAGGCGATCTTAGTCTCCTTGGGGATGGAATGGGGAGTTCTCAAACTGTGGGTAGTCAAGACTGGTCAGGGGTCCACCGCTCAGCTGACGTGAGCCTGATTAAGTGCTCCTAGGCCGGTCCAAGTGGCACGGGGACAGTCTGTGACTGAACAGCAACTGTAGGCTTAGACAGGAAAGGACTGTGTTGCAACAGCCTACACATTCCACCCTAGTTGAACTTAATTCGACAATTGGAGGCAGCGCAAGAAGATATATGGAGGGCGCGCTGCATAGTGATAGTGTTGTGTGTATATATAAACTGCTCTTTGACTGGCCGACTCTGTGCTGCAGTCAGCCACTCACAAGACATGCAGTCTTGCCTCAAGTTGCGGAAAGGTGTTCAGGAAAGTTTCTTGGTGCCAACCGCAACAGTTTGAATATAAGTTGTTGAGCACTACAGCACCTGCAGCGATTCCTCTTTTATGATTACTGGTACTCTCCCTTGTCCTAGCACTCCAGAACTCAAAAGGAGAACGTGCCAGTACACGCTACTGGTGAGTACTGGCCCATTTAAAGCACTGGCTAGGCCATCGTGATGGGAATGCCTGAGTGAAGGGGCGGAAAGGGAGTGGAAGAATGCCTGTTCTGAGTTTTTGCTAGTTTAGGAGATGTCTGGGGAGTGGCGGATACACCTCATTTAATAAGAACTGGGATGGCGATGTTTTGATGAGGTAAAATAAGGTTTATTTTCAAATCCATATAAGTAAGCAGACTCTCTTTCACAACAGCTAGTGCAGTCAGGTACGTGAGACAGAACACATCTGTGTCTCATTTTATCAGATCCCAAAGAAGATCTAAGTATATGGTCTAGGAAGTACTGCAGCCCAGAACAAGAGCCAAAACAACAACACCATGCTCGTCAGGTTCTCTGATGGACGTCGCATCTGGTTTGTGCAAGGACGCCTTGCTGTAGTGGCTGTGGTACAGTCTTTTTTTGGGAGTATATAAACTCTTTGGTATTGAGGGACATTCAAAGTTTGTTCTCTTAAGCAAAGTGCAAGGTAGAGTTACTACTATGTTAGGAATTTCCAAGGAAAGTCATTGATTATGGGAATGGATGCAGTAAAGTGGAATGACAGCTTACCATTGTCTGCCTCCTGAATGTTTGATCTGGCGACGATGGGCCATAGCATCTACTATGTAGCCTAGTGGTAATGATAGGTAATGTAAAAGTGTCATGCATGAAGGGTGCTGTGTCCTAGGAGGACCGAGGTTCCTCCAAGAGCGGCTATCCCACTGGTAACAAAGAGGGACAGAAAAGGCTGGAGTTAGCAGGATCTGGTGCTCTCTCTATCTACCCCTACAGGTCTTGCAGGGTGTTACCGTGAAGTGAACACTAGACAATGGAAGGGATGCAGGGCTCTAAGGTGGTGGTCCACCGTAGATCAGCAGGCAGCGCAGGGGAGGTCACCTCTTACTAATAGCATTGTATAGACTAACTGCACAGCTCTCCTGCTATCCAAACAAGATTATGTGTAACTGTTGGAAGGAGTATGATAGGACCCTAAGGTCGAAGAAGACCCCGCCTTCAAGTTGATCTTCTTGTGGTATATCCTCCCACTCTGAATCGAAATATTTAAAAAAAGGAAGAAATAGAGTTCCCCAAAAGCACTGAGGAGCAACTTCTTTTCAAGAAGGTCCTTCCGTGGCTGATATACAGGTCTTGATCCCTTGTTTATGTAGACATGGCAATGTCCAGGCATGACAATTGCTATATGATGGTTACATATTTGGCTTCAGGATTCCATGGCAGAGCAGGGACATCTTAAAGATTTTGGGTGCCCTGGGCAAAAATTATTTTAGGAGCCCCTGTTCAGAACAGCTTTGAATTTATATAGGGATAGTGATGTGTGTTTTCAATAATTGTAACACAGCAGCAGCCAGTGCTTAATTTGAGCCAGTGGTTTCCGGTGCTCAGCACCGGCACTTATTTTTCAACACCGGCACGTATGACAGCTGCCACATGGTGGTGCTGTTGGTGTAATTTAGAGATGAGCAGAACAACAGTTGTTTATTCATTCAATATGTAATAGAGACAATTAATACATGTGGGCAATGCCATTCTGTTGGACTGGGCCCTTTCTACAGGATCATTCCCCAAACTTTTTGCCTTTTCCTCCTTATTTTTATAACCCTTTTTGGCTGACGTTATGACTCTGGGCACTCTACCACTGTTAATCAGTGCTAAAGTGCATGTGCTCTCCCTTGTAAACTTGGGCCCATATTTATACTTTTTTTGCGCTGCATTTGCATAATTGTTTGACGCAAAATGGTGCAAACTAACAACATTTTGTAAGTTATGGACCTTGGTATGATTGGCTTATACCTGATTGCCACATTTAATTTCCCTCTAAGTCCCTTGTACAGTGGTATCTCTATACCCAGGGCCAGAAAATTAAATTCTACAGTTGGGCCTGCAGCGCTGCTTGCGCCACCCATTGAACTAGCCTTTCAGCCTGTCTCAGGCCTGCTAGCGCAGGACCTGCATGCACAGTTTGCTGCCACAGGGACCTGGCACCTAAATCTACTTGCCAGGCCCAAAACTCCCCTTTCCATGTAAGTCACACCTAAGGCAGGCCCTAGCTAGCCCTATGGGCAGGGTGCTATGTATGTAGAAGGCAGGGCATGTGTATAGTAGCGTGGCCTGTCCTGGTAGTGACAAACAGCCTATTTGGTTTCTCACTGCTGTGAGTGCTGCTGTCTCATAGGATTGCATTGGAAATACCCTCCCTTATGTCTATGGGGTATTGTCTGATTTATGAGGGGTAGCTTAGGCATGTTTGGTATGGTTGTAATGGTAGTGAGAAATGCTGCTTACTGGTGTAAGTGGATTTTTTATTACTATTACAGAAATGCCACTTCTAGAAAGTGAGCATTTCTCTGTGCTTATGACTCTGGTGTTTTGCAGCTTGACTCCAATCCACGTCTGGGCAGAGTGACAGTTGGGCCTCATG
Organism: Pleurodeles waltl; assembly: GCF_031143425.1. NCBI lineage: Eukaryota > Metazoa > Chordata > Amphibia > Caudata > Salamandridae > Pleurodeles > Pleurodeles waltl. Next base: position 149,926,673 of record NC_090446.1, read on the forward strand.
CATACTTCTGAGACAGCCTGTACACAGGGAGGGTGGAGGTGCCACAGAGGTGCATCTGCATTCTGAATAGCCTTCCTCGGCTGAGAGGAGGGGGAGGTGGGGCATACATGCATCTGTAAAGGCTGTGCCCTGGCCTCACACAAAAGGGTTGTTTACCCCCAACTGATGTTTGGAGCCTTTGCTGGAGGAGAGAGGGGACACTCCTAGAACCAGCTGTAGCTGGTTGAAACCCCCTCTCCTTTTCATTGGAAATGCTTTGTAAAACTGAGTATAAGTACAGGGAATTTTCCCCACCATTTGGAGACACTCTGAACTTACCTGTAACTGGGCACAGAATGCTGCTGGAGGGACTCCCCAGAAACTGCCTTGGATTGCTGCTGCTGTGCTCACCTCTGACCTGCCTGGTCACCTGGAGGAACTACCTGCTGCTGGGCCCTGCTGCCCTGTGCTCCATTTGCTGTGTCCCCCAGGGGCTGGGTGCCGTGGTCCCTGACCCCTGCAACTGCCTACAGCACTTGAGGAGCGCTTCATCCTAAGTACCTAATGCCTAGAGAGTGTTTCTCTTTATGCCCCCAGCAATTTAAGAACGCTCTGTTTATTTACCTTGAAGCGCCCTGGAAGCGCTTATCTTTTGATTTACCCCGCACTCTGAAAGCACGTTCTTGTGCCCAAGAAAACCGCCCCCAGTGCTTGAAAGTGATTTTTTCCAGCAGGAAACTCACCGCCGCAACTCGGGTGTTTTGTAATCGGAGTGCGTCGAATGCATGCACCTTGAAGTGCTCCTCCTGTCTCACTTAATAGCAGGGCAGCGGGTGGAAGCACTGTCAGTGGTGCCCCGGGGGCACGGCAGGCTATCAGGAGGCACCCCCGGGGCACAAGCAGGCACTCTTCTGGTGCTTTTCACTGGCGTGGCCCGAATCTGGAGGACGCTGGTCCCCTGGGAGTAACGCTATTTTTGTGAATACTTTATTTTCATTTGCTGGTAAATTTATCTTGCTGCTTTAGGCGATCCTAGATGTACCCTGAATATGGCAGGGGAATTCATAATTGGCATGGGCACTTTTGGCTGCCTTACATTTCACAGGGAATAAGACACAGTGAATACCATTTTTGTGGCCCTCTAAAGGGGCATTTGCAGCATTTCTTTAAAATCTTGTACTTTTGCTGGGGGTTGTGTCAGTCACTTATGTGGTCCTTAGCAGCCTTCTATTCATGCTCCTTGCTCTTATGGCCAGTGGCCCTTTAGGATAGTGGAGAATGTGGTCTCCGCCAGCGGACCTAATCCTGGCCTGGTTATCCAGCCTAGTACTCTAGCGGGTGCTGGTGGTCCATCAGAGGGACTGCTAAAGGGTAATGATATTCTAGCAAAAGCGGCTACAGCCCTGGTGTACATTAAGAGTAGACTTCTTTTGCTCCAGGGTGGAAGCTATAGGGGGCTTAGAAGGTTTGGAGGTGCCGGTGGCACCAGGTGGAAGGTCAAACCATGAGTTTAATAAACTGACTGATGAACCGAGAGGGATTGTGTTTTAGGTAACTCACTGTCTAGCTGACTATGTATTCCGGAAAATGAATTTTAGGTAATAATCCTGTAAATAAGCAAGCTATATGATGTTATGAACTTGCAGATATGTTTATGTTAATAAATGCGGCCTAAATACAACAAATTAGAGGTCCCAGGCTGTCATGTGATGGGGTTGTGGTTGTGGTCAAGAAGGGGAGTTAGGTGTCCTGTTTGTGAGGTCATCTATGTGCCTCCTCCATATTTGTCTGAGCACTCCTTACTCGTTTTACGCCAAAAAAAGCCTCAACATTTAATCCCACTAGCACGGACGTATCTATAGTTGCCACGTATAGACAGGGCCACTGCAGGAGTGGGACACATTATGCTGCAGGGTTGAGTAAATAATGCAGCAAGAAAAGGCAGATTATGTGGCATAATGCAGCACCTTTTGTAATAGCATTACCTCATTATTTTGTCATTTTTAAACTTGATAACACTATCTGGGCATTAGTTGCACCTCATTAGTAGTACTTTAATACCCAAATATAGCAATAAGCAATAGAAAGTTCCAGCTTTCCAAAGGGCCTTCCACTGCGCTGCAGATTGTGTCCTCCCCTTTTTTTAAAACTTTTGAACCGTTTGAACTAGAAACAAGTTTTTTTATTAAAATCTGTGGATTATGTAGCAGATGTGGCAAATTCAGCAAATTTATAATTATGTGAAAATCGCTGCATAATTCCGGTGGCCCTGCGTATAGATGGCATTAACACCATCCTTACATAGAATGTTTTTTACTTCCCTTTAAATCAGTATGTCATGCTGCTGCCGCATAGCTAAGCCAGCTGTGTTGTCAAAATAGTTGGCTTACTATATAAGCAAGTTATTCATACTTACGCGGTTCCTAGGTCAAAACATTGTGTGTGTGTGTGGAGCACTCTTTCACTCTGGTAAATTATTTGCTCATCTATGCATTCCCTGGACAAAGAAATGCCTTATAAATCAAGGCAATCTCATCTTAAGATCCACGTTTTGGAAATCCGATCCAACCTTGTTAATGATGGCCTTCCCGCGAGTAGTTCATCCAAGGGGAGTTAACATTATTTGTGTTTCAGCAAAGGTTCAGGCGAATTTAGAATGTTGTTAAGGGCTGGGCTGTATTATGGAACACATTTTTGTCACATAGGCAGTTAAAAGGCGCTCTGTCCTGTGAATTTCTTGATTTTCTTCTTCAGGGCTTGTTTTATCTAAAATCATGTTTGAGGAGAATGTATGATTTTCATCCATATTTCAATTATTTGACGAGGCACACTAATAAAAATGTGTATTGTAATAAAATAACTTTAATATTAGGGTTTCGTTCCTCATTCAGTACCCAAATGAAGATGCCTTAAAGACTTTCTTATGACAAAGTGTCACCGTGTAGTTTGGAAAATATTTTCCCACTGATATGTTTACTGGTCTCTCTTTAAGATGTGCCCTGTACTACAATTAAAATGTATGTATCACTTGTTGAAGCATTTGCTGGTGTGTAGCATGCTAGTGGGGAAGACCTATGGACTGAAGATTGAATCAGTCATCTGACCCACATGAACAGTGTTTGATATTGTGCTTAAAGAACAGTGCTATGTTCAATTCGAGTGTAGTTGTTGTGTCTTTGCATGCATTTAAAGTGAAAAGGAGTGATAGGATGCATAAGCATTAGATGCTAGGGTATGGGTGGATATAAGGGTCCCGATTCACAAATGTAAACTTAGACCTGAAGTCTACGGACCCACTTCACAAATGTAAACTTAGACTTCAGATTTAAGTTTACGTTTGTGAATTGGACCCTAAGACTTCAGGTGTAAACTTAGAATTCAAGTCTGATCTTAAACTTCAGGTCTAATTGTAGATTTCAGGTCTAAACTTAGACTTCAGGTCTAAGTTTACCTTTGTGAATTGGACCCTTAGACTTCAGGTGTAAACTTAGAATTCAAGTCTTATCTTAAACTTCAGGTCTAATTGTAGATTTCAGGTCTAAACTTCGCTTCAGGTCTAAGTTTACCTTTGTGAATTGGGCCCAGAGAATGTGCAAACAGTGCGAGACATGTTCGGTGTTGTGCATTTATTGCAGAGACAGCTCACATCATTTTACATCGTCTGTAGCTGCACCTAAGCACAGTTTGAACCACATTGTATGTGAAAATAGCTTTTGCCCAGAAAAAAAGAGAGTTGAAATCTTGCATTACGGGTAGATTATGCCCCGCATTGCTCTTGTCTCAGGAGGAGCTTAGGGGAAACCCTTGAGAACGGGTGGATACAACAATAAATAAAAGTTAATTGTACAAATGCATACTTTCCGCCTGACTTTTGCATGCAGAATTGTGCACCTTGCCACCACTTGCCACAAATTAGGCACAAGTTATACCCCCATTCCGAGCAGCATTAGTTACCAGGTGTGGTATTATTACATCAAAACCGAGCAGAGCAGAATAATTCTCGACGACTGCTACTTATATATTTAAAAGTTGCACAATAACTCTGTACTGTCCCAGATGATTTTTCCTGGGCACATTGAGCCATGTAAACCTAGTGAAAATTGTGTTGGGGCGGGCGAACAAAAAGATCCTGCTTTGTGTCTGCTTGGAACAGGTAAGGTGTGCGGTATTTACCATGTTATGGAATAATAGATAACTGCACAGCAGTGGAAATAGAAATCACGTGGTATTGATATTTCTGGAACACCAACCTGTTAATTCACCCAAAATCCAAAAGAGGATCTTTGTATTTCCAGGTCTGTGCTTTGTTGCACTCTGTGTTAACTGTTTCATAATTCCTTAGTACTGGTGGCCTGTGCGGGATTGGCGAGGGGAGTGTTCATCACAGCACTTTAGGGTGAACGAGTGGGTGGTGTGAGAGCTTCCTTACCCTTTGGGAGCATTGAGGCTTGACCTCCTTGCATATGAAAGACGAAGGATATGCAGTGAGCCTTGTTGTGCACCACAGTATTGCCTGGCTATTTGTCTTGACAGCGATCTTTCTACCAAGGAAAGAAGAACCAGTCATGAAGGATCATTTTCAGCGTTCCTGTGCACTCTATATTTCCTTAATTCTCCATGCTAGGAGAGCAAACATTCCTTTATGAATTCTAATACATCGGGGCCACCAGTTCCATGCTGTGCAAGGACATTTCCAAATCCAAGATGGCTCCTAGTAAACCTCCCCTGACATCACTTCCTTATCGGCCATGTATACAGAGCCCTGTATTACAAGGAGATGTGTTGCAACACATTAAAAGTAAACATTGTATAGTACTTTTCTCTCCTGTTCCTACTGTTGTTGTCACTTCAGATTTTTCCTTCTCCATTTTCTGCAGGGTTCTTCCCCAGGGCTGCACTGGTTTCTTCAGACTGGTTCTGCTCCAGTGAGTCTTAAGTGGTTCAATGCACCGCCTTCCACTATCTAGTGCACCTTTAAGATTTAGTTTTCATATTTACTGCCTAGTGGATTTTTTCTTCCATTTGCCTTTGTGACTCCTTGAGCTGGTTCTGGAAGGCACTTGTCACCTTTCATGTGCTGAAGCTGGTCAGGGAGATAATGGACTTTTGGAAAAGGCCACCCTTTCCTCGGGAAATCAGCAGACCCGAAATGAACGACCACTTTGTCCAGCCATCGTCAGATTCTTAGAACTGACATAGACAAGTGACTGCTGGCTTTATGTAAAATCTACCAATAGCCTAATTTTATTTTAAGATGAAGTAAAGGTGAACTCATAGAAATACCAGGTGCTCACGTAGGTTATTTTAGTTTTAAGAGATGTGAACACATATGTCTTGCAACAGTTCGTCTTCAAGAGCGAGGGAACACACTCATAACATGTGAACAGACCCTAATAGGGAGAATTTTAAGGTAGATGTTTATGATGTTAGATCTAAGAAAATATCAGGCAATGAATTTCAGTAATTTCCGATTGGCAATTATAAACCAAAAGCAAAAAACTGTAGCCCATTACTTTTTCTTTAGAGTTCGCCACATATTCTGAATGCACAACTGGCTTAAGAATTTTGAAATGCTAATTAGGCATTTTCCAGAAACTACTTAAAGAATGTCTATTACTCAGGATGTGTAAATCAAAATGACAGATAAATAAGCCAACACTAGTGTCAGGAGTGAAATGTATGCACTATGACTCTGTTCCCCCAAATATAAAGGGCTGTTTTACTGTAAAGCACAATTGGTCTGCTTGCGATGAAGTATATATATATATATATATATGAAGATAAAATCTATGTTTGTCTTACCATTATGAATATTCTAAAGTGATGATGCGTATAATATTGAAATCAGCGATTTATATTACCTAGCATGAGATTAAATGATTAGTTTAATAGATTGGATTTTGAGCTGAGAAACCTAATAAATCAACATAGAAAATCACTTGTTTTCTTGGTTGCATATTCTGTTTTCATTATAAATAACTACTCCTAAGGGCGCAGAGACTTGAGTTGAATAACACTATAACACAGCATATCGATACACCCGTTCCTTTCCAATATTAGTTACATGTGGCAGCTGTCAACATTTTGAATAATGCAACACGAAGTCTAGGATTGCTGAGTCCCTGTTGTGAGCGCGTGTTGTGAGCGCATTCAAAACCCTTTTAGGTATCGCTTAAGGCAGCGCATGGCCTGTTGCTTGCAAGAACTTTTGTTTGCTGTACAGTGGGCTTAGACCTTCCCTTTACCTGTTATTGGTTGGCTTCATTGTCACTCTTATTGCCTTGCTTCTAAATGGTCAACTGCTATAGGCTTCCTTCCTCTTTGTATGTTTGTTCCTCCACTTTAGCATGGATGCATTACATGTGTCCTTTCACTGCTCCCTTTTTTATGTTCTATTTTTTGTGTTTAAGCACTCTACCAGAGTGCTTCTTTTTCAACTGGCTTCCTCATGTACTTCTACCATGTCTGTATTCCTCCCATGGCTGTGTTTACTTTTCCCCCACCCGTCGTTCGTCCTCCCATTGTCCGTGTTGGCTTTGCCCCCACTCTTCTATAGTCTGTCCATGTTGGCTTTGCTCCCTCCCTCTCACTATACATGCCTTCACCCTCTCCATTCGGCTGTCCATATTGTATTTGCCCCTTCCCTTCCGCTGCCCATGTTTCCTTTGCGCCCTCCCTCTTTCTGAGTTGCCTTGCCCATCCTCCATCCCTCCCCTACCACTGTCCTTGTTGCCTTGCCCTCTTGCCACCCTCCTGATGTCGATGTTGCCTTGCATCTACCCAACTTCTCTCCCACCCATCTGTGAAACAAGCATTGGCAAAGTCAATAGGTCTTACCTACACAAGGCATGATGTACGCCACAGTGGCTGCAGTTCAGCATGGCTAAAAGTTAGGTGGGTAAAGGAGAGTAGGGTGGAGTGGAGTGTTATAAAGTGGAGTAGACTGCTGTGTTATGGAGTGGCATAGAGAGTCATGGATTGGCGTGGAGTAGAGTTGAGTAGAATGAAGTAGAGTGTCATGGAGTGGAGTGGTGTAGAGTGTTGTGGAGTGTCATGGAGGGAGTAGACTATAGTGGAGTGGAAAGGCGTAAATTGGAGTAGAGTTGCGTGGCGTAAAGTGTTAGAGTGGAGTTGAAAGTTGTAGAGTGGAGTGGCATAGTGTCATGGTGTGGTGTAGAACAGAATGGAGTGGCGTAGAGGGTGTTGTGTAGCGTGGAGTAGCGTTGTAGAGTAGAGGGGCATACAGCAGAGCACACTATCTTAGAGTTAAGTGGCATAGATGGCATAGAGTGGAGTAATGTAGGAGAGTTGAATGGCAGAGAGTGGAGAGGCATAGAGCGTCATTGTAGAGTGGCATAGGGTGGACTAGTGTAGGAGAATGGAATGGCATAGAGTGGTGTAGAGTGGAGTGGCACAGATTTGAGTTGTGGAGAAGAGCAGAGTGGAGTAGCGTAAGTGTCATAGAGTGGTCTAGAGTGAAGTGGCATAAAGTACAGTGGTGCAGAGTAGGTTAGCATAGAATGCAGTGTCGTAAATGCATCGGTTTTCAGTAAAGTGGTATAGACAGCATTGGTGTAGAGTGTAGTGACATAGGGTAGAGTATAGTGGTGCAGAGTAGATTGCAGTGGCATAGAGTTCAATGGCATAGAGTGGAGTGGCGCAGACTAGAGAAGAGTGGTATAGGGAGCAGTGGTGTAGAATGCAGTGGAATAGAGTAGATTGTTTCAGAGTAGAGTGAAGTGGGGTAGAGTGGAGTGGTGCAGGGTAGAGTGTAGGGGTTCAGAGTACAGTGGCGGAGAGTGCAGTGTTGCAGAATAAATTAGAGTGGTGTGGAGTGATGTCGATTATAGTGGCAGAGAGTGCAGTAGAGAGGCGTAGGGTAGAGTGGTGGAGAGTAGAGCACAGGGGCAAAGAGTGCAGTGGTGAATAATAAAGTTGGATAGAGTTATCATTATTATATCGACTTGTAAAGCTTGTGGCTAGCCAAAAAGTGTTTCCCAGCACTAGGAAGAGGAAGGGCAGCCCAAACTGTCAAGCTAAAACAATAAGGACCATATTTATACTTTTTTAGCGCCACATTTGCGCCGCTTTTGCATCAAAAAATGACGCAAATGCAGTGCTAAAGAAGTATAAATATGGGCCTAAGAACGCACTGGCATAGAGTAGAGTGGTGCAGATTAGAGTAGAGAGGCATAGAGTACAGTGGTGCACAGTAGATTACAGTGGCGGAGTGGATTGGCATAGAGCGTAGTGGTGAAGAGTGAAGTGACAGAGTGCCTAGGCATAGAGCACAGTAGAGTGGTGCAAAGTAGAGTGAGGTGACATAAGGTGCTGTGGCATAGACTGCAGGGGCACAGAGTAGAGTGGCACACATTACAGTGGCTTAGGGTTCAGTAGCAGAGAGTGCAGTGTTGCAGAGTAGAATGTCGTAGAGTGCAGTAGTGTTAGAGTAGAGTGGCTTGGAATGCATTGGTATAGAGTTCAGTGTTGCACAGTAAGGTATAGTGGTGTGCAGTACAGTGGTGCAGAGTTGATTGGTAGAAAGTGCAGTGGTGTAGAAGTCACTGGTTTTGAGTGCAGTATCGTAGAGAGTAATGGTGTAGAATAGAGTGGTGTAGAGTGCAGTGGCACAAGGTAGATTGCAGTGTCACTGAGTGGAGAGGCGAGGATTAGAATGGAATGGCACAGAGTGGAATAGATTGGCATAGAATCCAGAGGCATAGAGTAGAGTTTCATAGAGTGCAGTGTCAATGAGTGTGCAGAGTAGAGTGTAGTGGTGTACAGTGCATTGGCGTAGACTTCAGTAGACTGGCATAGAGTGGTGCAGAATAGAGTGCAGTGGTGCAGAGTAGAGTGGCATAGAGTTCAGTGGCAGAGAGTGCAGTGATGCAGAGTCGAGTGGGGCACAGTGAAGTGTTGTAAAGAAGAGTGGTGCAGAGTGGAGCGTTGCAGGGTGGAATGCAATGGCACAGAGTGGAGTGAAGCAGAGTAGAGTGGTGTAGAGTATAGTGGCATGGAGGTCATTGACGTAGATTGGGGCAGAGTAGAGTACAGTGGCATAGAGTGCAGTGTTGCAGAGCAGGCTGTCGTACAGTACAGTTGTGTATAGTAGAGTGGTGTAGAGTGCATTGGAGTGATGTGGTGTAGAGTACAATGGTGTAAACTGCAGTTGGCTTTGAGTGCAGTGGCAAAGAGTGTTGCAGAGTAGAGTATAGTGGCATGGAGTAGAGTGTGGAGAGTAGAATTGCATGGCGCAGAGGGCCCTGGCAACGAGTGCAGTGGTGTAGAGGAGATTTTTTCAGAGAAGAGCAGAATGGTGCATGGTAGAGTACAGTGGCATTGAGTATAGTGGCAGAGAGTGCAGTGGTGCAGAGTAGATTAGAGTGACATAGAGTGGATTGGCATAGAGTGGGGTTGTATAGAGTAGAGGGCATTAGCATAGAGAGTACTGGCATAGAGTGGAGCGGTGCAGAGTTGAGTGGTGTAGAGTGCATTGGCAAGAGTACAGTGGTGCAAAGTAGAGTAGTGTGGGGTAGAATGAATTGGCAGAGAGTAGAATGGTGTAGAGTAGAGGTAAAGACTGAACTGGTGCAGAGTAGAGTGCAGTGACGCAGTGTGGAGTGGCATGGATTAGCATAGTGTGGAGTGGTGCAGAGTAGAGTGCAGTGGCGTGGAGCGGTACAGAGTAGAGTGAAGTAAAGTGGAGTGTGCATGTAGCGTACTGCCACTACAGATTACACATCTCCAATTGGAATGACCATCAAAGTATACACCATACAAATGGTAATGTATAGAAATGTCATCGCCATTGATTTGTTTTGAATGTATTAAAATATTTGTTTCCACCACAATTAAGAATGACCAAAAATAGTGCTTTGTTTGTGCTTTCTGAATTCTGATATATTCTGAAATATCTGCACAGTTAAATTACAAACATTTACATTTTGTTGTGTGGTAGGAAAAAATAACATTGTGCAGCCTTCTGACCAGCACACTCTCAGTAGCCAGTATGATTGTAACATAAATCCTCTGACTTTTAAGTCAAAGAAAGAAATGTAAGCACCAAGCTCCCTGGAAGGGAGAGCCTGACGTTTGACATCTGTCTGACCGCACAGCAAATATGACAAGATAAGAACAAGATATAATGGCCTGTTTACAGAAATCCAGTACCAGTGGAAAAATACAGTAAATAAGATTTGATCCAGGCAAGGGACAAACTCAAGCTGGATAGCCTTAAACAAATAAAGCCAACAAATAGAAAGCAAGCAAATGTGAGTTGCAAACCACAAAGCCAATGGTGAGCAAGGGACAGAATGCATTCCCAGGGAAGCTTTCTGAAAGTCCCCAAGACGTTGTTAGCAAACTAGACAGCTGCGCTGTCTGGTAGGCTTTGACCTAAAAAAGCAATATGATGTGGGCTCTGCTGGCCGCATTTCTGCAATCACTAAACATGGCCAAAACACAGGGGTCGGTACAGTGGGGAAACATGGCTTGTTTCACCGGATTATTCTCCCTGAAGACAGTAAAGTGAACTGCCAAGTTACTGTTTTGCCATGGCAACTTTGTAAAAGCAGTGACAAACAAATGTAAAAGAAGAACTTGTACAACTTTGAAACATCGGCGGGTGCAGGAGCTCTGCCGGGCCAACAAAAATATTCCATTAGAAACTGTATTTTATCCCCACTGTGGTAAACACCAGCAAACATTGACGACCACTGCAGTCTGTGCCTGGGGATGAATGCAGCAACTTTCTCCAGCCTCCCCTCCTGCATCGCCACTCCATCTGTAATCAAATTAGAATGTCAGTTCTGACTATGTGCAGCCAGGCTGCATCTCTACTCCTCTCCCTCATGCAAACACCTGGCCTTGAATTTTGGGCAGGACTGTTCCCATGGGGAACAGGGTCAAGACTGATTTGCATATGGCTGGGTTCAAACTGGAATGGCATGACGAGCAAGAAAACGGATGGATTAAACCCAGATCTGTGACTGGGGAGAATGTTTGACTTGTTCCACATTCCGTCCATCATCTGTTGTTTTTGCATTTGTCGCCTTCACCGTCAAGCAGAATGAGTGCGTTATTCTGCGCTCTTATTTCTGCCATCCAACATGCTTCTCGATTCCTTTCACTGCCATTAATTGTGTCAGAACAGAATCATGCTAACATTTTTTTTACTTTTATTAGGTTTACCAGCCAGCACTATGAAAGAATTCAATAAACCAGTTTAGTGTATATTGAACCTGTACGCTGGTTGGCCTAACTGTTTTACTTGTGAACTTTTTTGAGATGGATAGATTGATAAAGCAAGTTTCTTTCTCAAGTTGCCTTGTGATGAGACCTGCAACATGATCAGCCTTGGAGCAAACTAAACCAGGGGATCACTGGCTTGGCTCTAGGATCCAATGGGTGTCTGTACAACAGATGCAATTACAAACCATGCCTTTTCCACACAACCTTTACCAGATGGACATCTTAAACATGCACACCTTTACCTTGCATGAAAAGTATATTTTTAAGATAAGTATATTTAATTTGTATTTTTTTTACATTACTTAAAAAATATGTTTTGGGGGTGGAACCCCAGACCACACACACATTTATTTTACTTTTTTGGAGTGGGCCGGAAACTCTCCAAACTCCCCCTGTTTTTAATTTAGTCCTAAATTCTGTTTACCAGAACCCACCCCTAAACCCTAAAGTTACCCTTGCCTTTGCTGCCTTTATCAGTGCCCATCCCTAAACCCTAAAATCAACCTTATTTTCTTTTACTTCTATCGTCCTGAACCCTCAAATCAACCTAATCTTACTTTACCTCTACCTACCATGAACCCTACAATCAGCCTTACCCTCCTTTACTTCTACCCACCCGAAACTTAAAATCACCCTTACCTCCCTTTACAGCTACCCACCCCATATCCCTAAAATTAACTCTCCTCTCCTTTAGCTCTACCCATCTCTGAACCATAATATCACTTTTTAAAAATAACATAAAAATATATTTTGTTAAAAAAATAAACTTACCTGCATGGTAAAGCACTTCTTGATTAAGGAATAAATATGTACATGTGTGATAAAGACTGTGTGGTAAAGGTCCTGCGTGATAAAGGCTGCATGGTAAAGGCTGTTTCACCCCAGACAGGATACATTCTGCCCATCTCTTTGCGCACCCTACAGCCCCTAAATGTTTTGGGGGCACTGCCCATTGTTTTATGCCCTTTGGTATGCTTGGTGGGCAACTTCACCTATTTGACAGTTTGTCCCCATCCTTCCGCCTCACTCCCAATACTTTAGGTCTGGCCTGAGATACGCTTGTGCTGTAGTTTGAGAGGCAGCTTATATGGGAACTAGAGCCCGCCTATTGCTTTCAATTGCTTGGCTTCACCACCACTCGTATTTCTTTGCTTCTCTTTGGCCAGCTATTGCCGGCTTCACTTCCTTTTTGTGTGTTTGGCCCAGCAATGGAGAATGATCCAAGAGTACTGCTTCCTGTGCCCAATGTCCTTCCACTGTTCGCTGTTTTCAGAGGTACTTTTTTCCTCACTTGTACACTCTTCCTCCCACCTCCTCCAGCATTACTGCTTATCAAGGCCCCCACTCTACACTTGCTTGTCCAGTCCGTCAGCCCCCTCCCTGTTGTTGCTTGCCCTGTCCATCCCAAACAACTTTTTAAAATTCATATTTATATTTTTAGTTTTTGGGGTGGAACTCCCCCAAATGTTTTTGTGGTGGAAACCCTCCCAAGCCCACCATGTTTTTAATATTTTTAATATACTCCTAACCTCCCTTTACTGATTCCCACCCCTTAACCCCAAAAATGGCCCTTGCCTAGCTTTAGCACTAGCCAAGCTTAAATCCTAAAATTAACCTTACCTTCCTTTACCACTACCCACCCTAAACCCTAAAATTACTCTTGTCTCCATTTACCACTATCCACACAGAAACCATTTTTTAGAAACCATTTTATGTCATTTAAAAATATATATATTACATGCATGGTAAAGGTACAAATACTTACCTTTGTGTTAAAGGCATTGTGTGGCAAAGACATCGTTGTAAAAGCTATTTCCCCTACGATCAAGAGAACAACTCAAATCATGGAAAGATCAAACAATGTAAATCACACAACAAGTGTTCTCCTGTTTTCTATTTAGCAATGCTTTGAGTTCAATTTCTCATGAAGGCTGACTGCTCTCCAGGTACATCCCCCATCTACGTAGGATCCAGCGGGTTCAGGTTCATGTGGCTCCTCTAAATCCTTTAGCCTGTGGACCAGAAAGGTAGCTGATAGAGGAAGGTAAGTGTGGACCACTTCACTATCAATCAATGGGGAAAATAAATTCCCTTCTTTCAGTTACAAAGTGTTGGCATATTTGCCAGCCCCCACCATTCTTTCAGATTCTTTCAGAAGATGCAAACAACACTTGCCATTGAGCATTCCTCACCCCTGTTCACCTCACCTGTCGGGGGTCACCATGTTGTATGTCCCTGGTCTGTATTTTCCGCTCTGCTTCCTTTCCTAGCAAAGACAGTTAAGCCATGCAGTGTATGCTTTATGATGGTTTGGCAGGGATAAGGGTGGAAAAGGCAGAACAAGGCAGGGTGGCAAATTAAACAGTGCCAACAAGAGTATTCAGTGAACTATTTATCCATCTTTAGTTGCATTAAGGGATTGTTGCATGATTGCTACAGGAGCCAATTACAATGTAAAATTTGTGTCCAATGCCTCCTGAGTTAGAATGATCAAACCAACATATACAATGGAATAGAAGGTGGCTTTTTTAGTAGAAGTTGCTAGAAAGAGATACAAATCTGCAATGGTAATGCATAAGGAGGCGACGATTACAGGGATTAGAAGCTTCTAGTGAAAGGTTCATTCCTGCATGAGAAAGTGAGCAGGACCAGATTGCCCTAAGGCCTTTCCAAATCAGCCTCTGGTCAACTGGGAGCTTTTTTGCAACTGTAATAGCCTATCTTGCCTTTTCTGTACCTAGGCTATCCTGTTTTAGGTTGAAACCTATAATAACCAATAAAGGCCCACCAAAAAAGGAAATAGCCCTCATCAGTGTAAACATATAAACACTGATAAACACCTACACAACCACAAACTAAAACGCAATTCAAAGAAAGGAAAGTGAGTGAATGCATTTTTTTTTCCTAAAGCAGCCACTACAATATAACTTTGTTATAAAAGGTGTTAGCAAGATAGACTAGCCTAAGATGTTGCAGCTTGACTTCTGTTGTTTAAGGATGTCACTAAAATAGTGTTTTCTCTTCCTTTGGTGTTTCCAATTTTCTGTGCTTACATTAAAGGTGTGATGTTTAGAAACATGGATTAGGTCTGATCCAGGTAGTTTACACACTATAGAGAATCAGGAAATATTAAAACTATATTAGCTATTTTAGCAGTGTTTATTTATTTTACTGATGAGTGGAATGGCTGGGTCATAATGATCCTGGCCAATATGTACTTTCACATTTATCCACAGACACAATACGGGTAAAACACTATGATACATGAGCCCTCTTTTCTAACAAGTTAATATTGATAGCAGGTAAACTGCCAAGTACTCCAGGCTTTAAAGATTCAATGCAAGGTTTGGTGACAGGTATCTGTGAAAACAGTGCTGTAACCATGCACATGGAATAGTGGTGAAAACACGAGAAAAGACTTTTCACATACAAGCAAAATTATTATCTGTAAGGTACCTCACTCTTATGAGTGATTCCTTCAGCTAATCCTGGCTTTTTACCGAGCTGCAATTTACTGCTGGGGTTTTTGAGACCATTGCTACAATTTTAACAGCGCAATTTCAAATCCCAGAATATGATGTGATGTCTGTTAAAAGGTCAAAACTGACTTAAAGTGAGACATTTGCCATGGGGACACTTAGCAGCTATGAATGCCTACAAAACAGCAGCATCACCATAACGTAGTCAGGCAAACAGTGTAGAAAGGCAGAGCCGAGCATGCTTGAAGCATCAGGTTTCTGGTGAGAAACAGCCATTACAACGCAGCTGTTTCCCCAAACAGCCTTTACCACTCATGCGTTACAACGCATGCTGTATTACCACGAATAGCCTTTACCATGCATACCATTACAAATAATTATCTTGTAATGGTTTGCATGGTAAGAGCTATACGTGGTAATGCTGGTGAAAGCTTTCGGTGTCGTGAGAGGAAACTGCGCTGTGCCTTAGTAGTGAGGTAAGGGGGATTGGGCCTGGGAGTGGAGGAATTTTGCTTTAGGGAGGGGGTAGGGGTTTAGGTTTTAGGGCGGGAGGAAGGTTTTCAGGCTTAGTGCGGGGGGATTAGGCTGAGGGTGGGGGGTACTGCTTTAGAGAGGGGGTGGAGGTAGGAGCTTAGGTTTTAGGGTGGGGGAGACGGTTTTTTCGGGCTTAGGGCAGGGGGTTGGTCCTGGTGGTGGTGGGGGTACTGTTTTAGGGAGAGGGGGTTAGGTTTTAGGGTGGGGAGACAGTTTTCGGTCTTAGTGCGGGGTTTGGCATAGGGGTGGGAGGGTACTGTTTTAGGGAGGGCGTGGGGGCTAGGTTTTAGGGCAGGTGGTTTTTGGCGTTAGGGAGAGGGGATTGGATCTGGGAGGGGGTATTGTTTTAGTGAGGGGTGGGGGTTAGGTTTTAGGGTGGGGGGTTGGTTTTCAAGTTTGGGGGTGGAATTGGGCCTTGGGGTGTACTGTTTTAGGCAGAGGGTGGGATGTGGGGGGGTTAAGTTTTAGGGTGGGGGGATGGTTTCTGGGCTTGGGGGTGGAATTGGGCCTTGGGGTGTACTATTTTAGGGACTGTGCGGGGGATAGGTTTTAGGACAGGGGAGACGGTTTTTGGGCATAGGGACTGGTCCTGGGGGTGGGGGTTACTGTTTTGGGATGAGAGCGGGGATTGGGGGCTAGGTTTTAGGGCGGGGATCAGTTTTTGGGCTTAGTGTTGGGGGATTGGGCCTGGGCATGGGAGATAGGGTTGAACTAATTTAGGGTTCACAGTGAGGGAGGGGTATTTTTAAAATGACTGGGGGGAGAGTCACGCTAGGACCTTTACTATGCATATGCCTTTAAAACATATGCTTTTACAATGTAATTCGTTGCAAAGGCATGCATGGTAAGGGATATGCGTAGTAATGGCATTCTCGTGGTAACACAAGCGTAGTATCGACGTGCATTGCAACGGAATGCGTGGTTCCGACATACAACCGTTTCAGGTACCTTAGAATGCAGGGCTGTAAAATATCCGGTGAAATTCAATATGTTAAATGTTTCGTAAGGTACTACGCTATTGGAGGGTTGCCCACCTCTACAATGTCATAGCATTTGGTAAGGAGTAGGTGGATAACCCCAACTGTATCCAGGAATTTGTTTATTAAAACATATGAATTTAGCACTGTTACTTCATTAATCGATTTAATAGTTTTGTTAACCGGAGTCCTTGACAGAGTGAACGTGAGAGGTGATGAGATATGAGAGAGGTTAATGTAATTAGAGTCTGAGTGAAAGTTCATTACATAAACGTTCAAAGCTTAAAACAATCTAACATAAGTCCATTAGACACTCTGCCAAAGAAAAGACATGATATACCCTGGATTACTTCTCCTTTAAATTAACGATGTGCTTTATACCAATCATAGTAAAAAAAAAACACGTTTTGTAAACACTAGAAAAACCCAGTTTCCATGTGTTTTGGGGGTTAGGCAGCTCAATAAGCACTGAAAAGCTGTGATTTCGAAAGGTCTGGGAAACAGTGAGAAAACACCACTGATAGCCACAAATATAATAAACATTGAAAACGGGACAGCCTACCTATACATCACTGATCTCCACGTGACACCGTACATTAAGGAAGAAATAAGTCATTTACCTGTAACTACAGTTCGCCATCTTTTTTATCTTTCATTATTCACACTCTTCAACACACCTCATGGAATGCTTTTGTCAAAAGTGTGTTAGCCTTCATGAAGCAAATGTGATTGCTACAGGAGATGCATGCATACATGTTCAAAAAACGAATAAAGTTTGTGTTAAAAAATGTGATTTCTGCAGGAATCCATCTAATGATACTCCGTATTGTTAGGGCCTTGCCTGTGTTAAGATCCTAATAGATTTGGTACGACTGCCGGAAGGAATGAGTTCTTGCAGTATAACATTTGAGAGAGAGCGAAATGTTCTTACTTCTTCATTATTAGCAATAAAAAATAATTATTTCATGACAACAGGTTAATTAAGATGAAAGTCCGATGGTTAATTCTGGTCTGAATACTGGATTTGTTGGCAAGATCAGGCTCTTCTTGACAAACCTGAAGTAAAACTATTATATTGTGAGAACTTGTAGTTCACCAATTCTTCTAGCTCATGTCAAGGCTTGAACCACAGTCAATTTTCATGAAACATTTTTCAAATCTGCCTTAAGTATTGGTTTCAAATGGACTCCCCATTGGCGGGGATGCAATTGCATTTAATTCCAGTTTAAATAGATGATTTTTACTGGTAGAAAACCTTGAAGAGGCCCTTTATAAATTCTTTAATTCGTCTATAAGGTGGGATTGGTGGTTTAGAAATGAGCTGCATGCAGCGTCCGGAAATCACAGCAAGACAGATTTGACATAAGGTACGTTTGAGTCCCGATTGAGTAAACTGTACCATAAAAAATAAATTGTTGAGGTTAGGAATAAAAAAAGTGGCAGACATTTTGAGATGCCCCAAGAGCAGAAACTTTTTTTCCATTTGGCCTTGTGAATATTGATTGTGTAGTATGCTCTTACACGGCCAAGTATTCTACAGTTGTCAGGGATTTCTTAGCTGGTAAACTCATTGTGCTCAGGAACTAGGCAGTCCAGCAGAGAGATGATGGACATTAATTCAGAATTTGGCTACTGTAGTGGACCAGACGATGTTGGTTCTTGCTCAGAGATGTTGGAGATGTGACAAACATCTGGGGGAGGTTTGTATACCAGTGCTCCCTGGGCCATGCTTTAGCTGTGAGGATGCTGGCGTAGCTCTTGGTCTTGGCTGTTATCCTCAGAACAAGGCGTAATGATGACATGGCATACGCAAATTTTCCACTCCAGGCCATCAAAATGCATCTCTGCTCAATCCTGGTTGCCCGTAACCATTGGCAAAAAACAGGCATCTCTTCTTATCCCTTGCTGCAAAGAGATTGAGTTTTCCCCATAAATGTAATCTTTTTTGCAATGTGCTCTGATCTGATCAACTTATGGCACTCCCCAGCTGATCTGCTGAGTCGCCCACAGGTGTACTGTCTTCGGAAAGGATTTGTGAACGAGTTCCTCCCTGGTGTGGGACATGGACATGGTGTTGTTCATTTCCATGAGATCTGATGATCGTTGTAGCAATGTGAGGATGGAAGCTGGTCCCTTTGTTTAGTGCAGGTCTCCAACAGTTAGTTATGTACTTTTCCTTGGTTTGTGCCCACAATGTTCTCATAGAAAGATTTTGCTAGGGGGCCCTCCAGCCTCGTAGAGATGTAACTACTCTCATTACGTAATTGATTTTACATTAAAGTTGTTCTTGTGGACCTGCCATTGGGGATTATTTGATTTGATTTGTAGGGTATATATTGTCCCTCAAGGAGCCTGAGATTGCACTCACCACACATCTAACTTTTTTTGCATAGGTCTCATGTAAAGATGGAGTATTAGTAGCATGCAGGAGGATATCATCCCTACCACAGACATGAAGACATACAAAGTGTTTTTTGTTTGGTTCTCTGGTAAATTCTGGAACTGTTTTGCTATGCTTTCCATTATTTCAAGTCAAGGGTTGCAGCTAGAGAATGCTTCCTGTTGGTTAGGGAGAATTTATTTTGTTGGATTGAGAGTCATACCTTGTTTGTGCACGAAACAAGGCAGAAGGCAGTGGATGTTTCTGCCTCAGATTAAGATGTCCCTTTCATCAGACCACCGTTCCAGAATGGGAAGACCTGATGAACCTAACATCGTAGATGTGAAGCCACCAGAGCCATGCACATCATGTAAGTGATGAGACAGGTTTCAGGCCAAATAGTAGGGCAGGAAATTGCTAACAGCATGATAATAAACATCCTGCAAATCAAGTGATGTCTAGTGTCCTCCTATCTGTAACAGCAGAAGGATATTTGGTTAAGCATCATTGGTCCAATATTGGTCACAAGTCTCCTGACATTTTACTCAAAGAAATAAGCTTGCATGAAAACGTTTTTGGGTGAAATTTGGGGGCAGGGTTGAAAGCCTCATTTTGCATGATTAGGAAAACCTCTGTATGTGACAGTGGAAGGTGCTGGTGGTACTCACATTCGGGAGGTCTCGTAAAGATGGCTTCTCAATGTACTTGAGGGTGTGACACCACTGCAGTTTAACACCCATCTTATAGAGGTGATGCATGTAAAAAAGTAGCACCTTTCTGGCATAACTACCCCCACTTTATGCCTGGTGTCAGTATGTTTACACTGTAGTACACTGGGATCCTGCTAGCCAGGACCCAAGTGTCAGTGTTCTTGCCCCTAAATGTAGTTGATAAGTAACCTTTACACCCCACAATTGGCCAACTGATGTACCCATGTAAGTCCCTAGTATATGGTCCTTAGGTACCCAGGTCATTGGTACACAAGGGGTCCCCCAAGGGCTGCAGCATGTATGGTGCCACCTATGGGGGGGCATGCAAACTGTGACTACAGGCCTTATGGTGCAGCCTCTGTGAAATGGTGCATGAACCTTTCACCCCATATATGAGATATACCTCACCTTATTTGACGGTGACAGCACTCTGACCCTCTAAGTTACCCCTAAGGTAGGCCCTTCAGCCAAAAGGCAGGGTGCATAGTTCTAAGTGGGAAGGCACCCCTGAATGAGCAGAGGTGTCCCTATAAACTCCAGACTCCATTTTCTGGGCTTTGTAAGTGCAGGGAAACTATCCTAAAGTATCTAGTGAACACTGGTCAACACAAGATGTCCAAATACATAACAGCTTCACTGAACCTAGGCATGTTTGGTATCAAACATGTTAGAATCATGCAAATACATCGATTCCAGTGCTAGTTGCATGATGCCATTTACTGTGGGGGTTCCCTAAGGGACCCCCCATGTCTGCCTGTACAGCCTTGCAGGGTCTGCATGCCAACCTCTGCTGCTGACCCCAGATACTGTTCTGCCCTCCTACTTCTGAGCATAACTCGGCAGGAGGAGGTAGAATAGAGTTTTTCACATAGAGAAGAGGTGTTACCACCTCTCCTTTAGAAATAGGTGTCTCTGGGCTGCGGCTGGAGTGCCTCTAAGCACCAACAGAACGCTTTGAAGGGCACCTTTGGTGCCTTCCTTGCATAAACCAGTTTGCAGGAGCCCCCAGATCCCATTCTGTGGCAAAACCACACAAAGGAAACAGGAGTGACCACTACCCTGTCCAACATCTCTCCTACAGAGGTGCCCAGAGCTCTGCCAGGTGTCCACTTGATTCTGCCATCTTGGAAATAAGATGAGCAGAGGCCCCTGGGAGCATCAGATGGGTTAGTCCAGCTTGGTGACATCCCTGAACCCCTGATAGATGGGTCACTGCAGTAAGTGTCCAACCCCCTTCCTGGGTTACTTAAGGGGCTTCCCTGAGGGTGGGACCCTAGATTCATCTGTGGATTCGTCTCTGGAACCATCTGAAGACTCTCTGGAAGATACGTAAGGATCGAACTTTCTGTTGTGGTCTTGACAGTACAACCCTCATCCTCAGTGTGACAGGATAATGGATGGTAATGCAGTGAGTACTAATCATCTGGATTATTGAAACCTTCACTATCCTGGCACTTAGGGGCATATTTATACTCTGTTTGCGCCGGGATTGCGTAGTTTTTTTTACGCAATTCCGATGCAAAACGAACTCCATATTTATACTTTGGCGTTAGACGCGTCTAGCGCCAAAGTCCATGGAGTTTGCGTCATTTTTTAGCGCGGACACCTACTTTGCGTTAATGAGATGCAAGGTAGGCGTTCCCGTCTAAAAAATTGACTCCGAGGCATGTGCGCCATATTTACACTCCCGGGCAAAATTCACGCCTGGGAGTGGGCGGGTAAAAAAAAATTACGGACGGCCGCTTGTGCGCCGTTTTTTAGTACCTGGAAAAGGCAGGCGTTAAGGGACCTGTGGGCTCGGAAGGAGCCCAGAGGTGCCCTCCCATGCCCCCAGGGACACCCCCTGTCACCCTTGCCCACCCCAGGAGGACACCCAAGGCTGGAGGGACCCATCCCAGGGACATTAAGGTAAGTTCCGGTAAGTATATATATATATTTTTTTTGTGGCATAGGGGAGCCTGATTTGTGCCCCCCTACATGCCACTATGCCCAATGACCATGCCCAGGGGACAGAAGTCCCCTGGGCATGGCCATTGGGCAAGGGGGCATGACTCCTGTCTTTGCTAAGACAGGAGTTATTTCTATGGGGTTTGGGAGTCGAAAAAAATGGCGCAAATCGGGTTGAGGCAAAAAATTTGCCTCAGCCTGACTTGCCCCATTTTTTGACGCCCAAGCTCCATATCCCCCTATGCCTGCACTGCCTGGTGTACGTCGTTTTTTTCCACGCACACCAGGCAGCGCCGGCGGCTAACGCCGGCTAACGCCGGCTAACGTCATTGATTAAATACGGCGCCCGCATGGCGCTTCAGAATGGCGTTAGCCGACGCTAATTTTTTTGACGCAAAACTGCGGTAGCGCAGTTTTGCGTCAAAAAGTATAAATATGGCCCTTAATATTTAAGTACGTCGGGCTGAAAGCAAGTTCAAATGGCCCCACATAACCAGATTCCTCATATCCGTCTTCAACTGCCGCCGCAAAGATTTTCACTGGCAGAAATTAAGACACCTTGCTTTGAGATGTGTGGGCTGGCAAGAGGGGTGATGGGAGGCCCAACACAAATCTTGATGCCAGTGATGCTAGTGCTAACTTTGTCATATTGGTTTTGTAAGTAAGGAATATGCTGTCCATGATGATACTGCCGGTGAGGGCACCATTGACAATAGCACAGATATTATTATGGTCATCAACTGTATCATCATAGAGTTAACAATGAGGATGTCTCTCATGCCTGTGCCTCTCGAAAAGGAAGCTGTCAACAATGGGGTCGTTGACGAGAATGATTTAGATGTATTTTCTGCAACCGATGGCCCTGTCATTGGTGGAGTATTAGTCAATGGGGGTGAAGTAATCTCCATACAGGGGTGAGCAAACGACATACTGGTTGGAGCCGGGGGAAGGCATCAATGATGACTTCTTTGATGATGCCTTCATCAAAGGGGGTCCTGTTGGTGATTTTTCAGACAGGCCTAAATCTAGAGCATGATTCGCCTGGCCACCTTGGTGCTCCTCTCCTCCCAGCAGTCACTGGTGCACAAAGCACATGCTCCCCACCCAATCCAAACACTGATCTCATGCCACACCAAGCATGGGAGAAGTGCCGGGATTGGCCTGAGCGAGCTAGTCTGATGATCCCTCAGGCACAGGGAGCCTGTGCCATTTCTCCACCCAGCTGTGCAACACAGCTGGGTTGGAAAAATATAACTGCACGTCAGTTCGGCTGTCCTAAAACAGCTGGCCAAACCGATATGCACACTTACTGTGCCCATCATTCCTCCTCCCTGCCATGGCCCTGCCCCACCCTCGATTCCATGGGTCAGTCAGTCAGTGAAAAATAAAATGCTTAAAACATTTTTTTATTACCATTTATTTTTCACTGACTGACTCTGAGCAGGGGTGCGACGCTCCTCCACTATTAAGTATGAGCTGCCACTGCTTATGTTTCCATTATCATGCAGATCAACTGACTATAAGTGCTTCTTCCCACAAACCCCACATGGCCTGATGAGTCTGCTTAGGTGTTTCAGACATGATGATTCAAGAAAGTACAAGCTCAAAATATCCCCAGGGGCAACAGTTCTATCAGAAGGGCTGCCAATATGGATGAGGTTATCCAGAAACAAAAGAAATAATAATATGATTTCTGATTAGTTGTAAGAAAGAGCAGAGCTTTGTGGAGACTTTATGCTCTCACCACATGCAGCAGAAATCAGTGCTATAGTGAACTCTGGGGAGAGTGGCCTTCACCTAATTGTTGGGCATATCCAATGAGTGGACAACCCACTAATAAAGTGATTTTAACCACTTCGCTGCCAGGCCTTTTCCCCTCCTGTGCCGAGCCTTTTTTTGGCTATTTGGGGCAGTTTGCGCTTAGGCCCTTATAACTTTTTGTCCACATAAGCTACCCACGCCAAATTTGCATCCTTTTTTTCCAACATCCTAGGGATTCTAGAGATACCCAGACTTTGTGGGTTCCCTTGAAGGAGACCAAGACATTAGCCAAAATACAGCAAAAACTTTGTTTTTTTAAAAACAAAAGTGGGTAAAAGGGCTGCAGAAGAAGGCTTGTGTTTTTTTCCCTGAAAATTGCATCAACAAAGGTTTTGCGGTGCTAAAATCACCATCTTGCGGTGCTAAAATCACCAGCTTTCAGGAACCGGCAGACTTGAATCGGAAAACCCAATTTTTCAACACAATTTTGACATTTTACTGGGACATACCCCATTTTTACTATTTTTTGTGCTTTCAGCCTCCTTCCAGTTAGTGACAGAAATGGGTTGATCCCAGAAAGCTAAACATTTCTGCAAAGTAGACAAAATTCTGAATTCAGCAAGGGTTAATTTGTGTAGATTCTACAAGTGTTTCCTACAGGAAATAACAGCTGAAATAAAAAAGTATTGAAATTGAGGTGAAAAAAAGCAGGTATTTTTCTCTACGTTTTACTCTGCAACTTTTTCCTGCGATGTCAGATTCTTGAAAGCAATATACCACTACGTCTGCTGTATTCTTCTGGTTGCTTGGATATATAGGGCTTGTAGGTTCATCAAGAACCGTAGGTACCCAGAGCCAATAAATGAGCTGCACCTTGCAATGGGTTTTCAATCTATACCGGGTATACAGCAATTCGTTTGCAGAAATATAAAAAGTGAACAATAGGTATCAAGAAAACTCTTGTACTTCCAAAATGGGCACAAGATAAGGTGTTGAGAAGCAGTGGTTATTTGCACATCTCCGAATTCCGGGGTGCCCATACTAGCATGTGAATTACAAGGCATTTCTCAAATAGACGTCTTTTATTTGGAAGGAAAAAATGTAGAGAAAGACAGGGGGCAATGACACTTGTTTTGCTATTCCGCTCCCTGGTGTCTAGTGGTTTCTGCCCCCTTGGGGCAAAAATGGCCTAAAATTATTTTGCCCCCCCCACCCCCCAGGGAGCAACCCTTGCCTAAGGGGTTGCTCCCCACATATAAAAAAAAAAATTATCCCTGGTGTCTAGGGGTTTTCTGCCCCTGGGGGGGCAGAAATGGCCTAAAAACTGTTCTTCCTCCCCCCCTCAGGGAGCGACCCTTGCCTAAGAGTCCTCCCCACACATAAAAGAAAAAACAATCTCCCTGGTGTCTAGGGGTTTATCTGCCCATGGCCTAAAAATGATTTGGCCTCCTGGGGAGAGGCCCTTGCCCAAGAGGCCACTCCCTTCTTGACAATTACCAAAAAAACATTCCTTGGTGTCTAGTGGGCATTTCTAATACTTGTAGAGACATGAAAGGAAAGGAAATACCTTTCCTTTCATGCCTCTGCTGGCTCCCTCCTCTTGAGCGGAAGAGAAATGCTGAGCACGATGGGAGGCGACCTCTGATGAGGTCGGCACGCAATTGTGTGCTGACGTCATCAGACCACACTGGGGGGGGGGGGGGGTCGGGTGGAAGGGGAAGCAATTCCCCTTCCAGCCCTGCCATGGGAGGGTGGGGGGGAGCCCACGGAGGGAGCGCTAGCAGTCCCTCTGAGCTCCGGTGCCGGGATGTAATGGTTAAGTCCCTGTCACAGGAGCACTGTGCTGGTGGACGTAACCATTACATCCCCGGCACAGAACAAGTTAACTTATTTCTGTATCTTAATAATGTTATGCTCTGTTTTCTATAGTTTAATAATGTTATGCTCTGTTTTCTATAGCTTAATAATGTTATGCTCAGTTGTTTATCGACAGGAGGGCCCCACTATGACAACTGAGAATGATTCAAGCATGTGAATCTCTAAAAGATCCAGTTGGATACCCTGGTTCCTGCTTCTGTGATCCTTCTTCCTGAAGTCAGACATAGATTAAAAACCATGACTTACTAGTAAGTAGTGTGTCAATGTAAGGCCCTTTAGGAACTTGTTCTAAATCACCCATGTCATAATACAAAATGATGTGGTCATGTGCAAAATTTCTTGAGTGACCCCTAAAATTTCACTTAGTCTTGATGCCTTACAGGCCAAAGTTATGCTTTAGCTTGATCCCCAGGACAACTACTGTGCTGCCTCTGATGAGGAGGCACGCCTTGCACTGCCCGATATATTACTTTGGCATGAGCAAGACACTTATTATTCATGAGGCCCATGACAAATTCCATTCAGATAAGCAGAAGGGCACCTCTGCCTATATTGGAGGCTTGTGCTGTCCTTCATGGTCCACGACCAGGCTTTAATGTTCAAAGCTAACTGTTCCTTATAAATAGCAAGGCAGGCCCCTGCCTCCTCTCATTAAGCCAAGTCAAATATAGTAAATGCTTCCCAACAGGTCGTCTAGGACATCATACCAACAAAGATATAGCTCCTGCCTGATGTTATCTTATTTTATTGCCACTTTCAACTTTAATTAAGAGTTGTAGGAGAGGTCCCCTTAAGGCAGAATTTCAAGACCAAAGTTATTCCAATTGAAATAACAGAAATGAGCTCAGTGCACTGATCTACAGAAGTTAGAAGTGTAAATAAATGTCCTAATGTAAGTAGGAAATATATATTAATGTGATAATGCACTCCTCTGTAGCTCTACAGTTTTGGTGTTGCCACAGGTGAATGTTAAGGAGGTGGCAGTACGGAGACGGAAGTGATTCATCGTGATGAGGTGAAGTACTGTAG
The DNA here is from genome assembly GCF_031143425.1 of Pleurodeles waltl. Classification (NCBI taxonomy): domain Eukaryota; kingdom Metazoa; phylum Chordata; class Amphibia; order Caudata; family Salamandridae; genus Pleurodeles; species Pleurodeles waltl. The sequence continues at coordinate 149,952,597 of NC_090446.1, forward strand.
GTATAGTATAAGTCATTGTTGCTCTGAAGTCCGCATTGCACTGTCTTCGTACTGATCAGTGGCGGTTTCTTCTGAGGGTGGGGGAGTGTTGACCCCCCCCAGCGAGCTGTGCAGGAAAAAATAAGATGGCAATAAAAAAATGTCATTGCCATTTTATTTTTCCCCCTACCGCGTCCACCAGCTGGACATGTTCTCTGCTGCGGGCAACAGAGGACTGACTCTGCTTCCGGCAGCAGAGGACTGGAGCAGTGCCTGGCAGTGACGCTCCAAAGTGCGCATGTCATTTTGGCCAGCTGCTTTGTGCCGGTCAAAGTGATCTGCGCACTTTGAAGCTCTCCACTCACCTGTTCAAGACAGCTAAGTGGAGACTACACACAGCACTTCAGGGCCTGCAGAGGTGCCCAGCCAGGACTCTCCATCTAATCCAGGTGCTTCTTTCATGCTGGTTAACAGCATGATAGCAGCGCCTAGATTAGTTACGGGAGCTCTTCCGGCATCGGAGAGCAGAATCACACAGAGGAGGACATGCAGCCCATGGGTAAGTGCCTATTTTTAATGTGTAATGTTTGTGTAACGCATGTGTGCAAGGTTATGTACGTGTGTAGTGCATGTAAGAGTGTAGTGCATGTACGTGTAGTTTTTCTGTTATAGTGTTATTTGGGCTTTAGGGTGGAGGGGTGGTTTACGTTTGGGTTTTTGAGGGAGGTGGTGTTGCGAAGTAGTGGATCACTTCACTTCCCCCACCACTTTAAAAAGGTACAAGCCGTCGTTGGCACTGATGGAAGAGGGTTAAGGCCTGCTTATTTATACAGCACATTGCAACGACGAGCGCGACCCTCTGCAGCACGCAGGTGAGTTACTGGAAGGGTGCTGACTGATGTGGCTTCTAAGTAGAGTGGAGGGTGCTGTTTGGGTGATTGCTGCCTTTGTATTCAGGTTATCTGGAAGAGTAACGCCGAGGACGCATGTAAAAGAACGTGTGTTGAGGGCTCCACATCCAGACAATGAAACTGAGGAGACCTAGACGTGCTCCAATGGCAGCTAACCACAGGCTGGTGAAAGTAGCGCTCCGTAGGGACCGCACAATTTGAATTGGTAGTGCTCGTGTCGGCTGAATCTGGTTTGGAATCTGCAGCCAATTGTTTTGCATTGGATACTAAGAACCTGCATTGCCTCAAGTCTATACATTGGACAGTACACACCCGTGCCACCGACTAATTGGACTTGGGTGTCCTGACTTTTGAGTCTTTGGAGATCAATAATTTTCATTTATTAGATGAGTTGTGTCAAATTTGTGCTATTTATGTCTGTAATTCAATAGTATTGTGTTATTCATGTTTTTCTTGTTTTTCTTTGTTGTAGTTATGATCATTAGTTTTATCTGTATGTACACATGTGTGCTATATGGGCACTTTCTTTTGTATTAAATATGAAATTCAAATAGTGTAGTCTTGGAGCCATTACACAGAATTGTTATTTACTTGAATTGTACTATGGTCATCTATAGAAGCGTAAATAGAACCCAAGGATCCAGGGTTTCAACTATTATTTGAAGTAAATCACTATTAGTGTGCTCCATTCTTTTTCTTATTACAATTTGAATTGGTAGTGGTTCTGCATTACCAACAGAGCTGTCGAACAGTCCAGATGCCTGGTACGGTGATGGTTCATTTAAAAATTCTAATCGCCCCCGTATAGCGCTAAAGGATGACCTCTTCCTGGCCTCTGTGCGCTGAGGGACTGCAGGCTGGGCTCTTGGAAGCGTGGGCTGCTGCAGCCTTTTGTTACAGTGAAGAGGGTCAGAGAAGGTCAAGCACGGAAAGTTAATTGGTAAAGGTGACGATGAGCGCGGAGCCGGAGGGCCTACAGGTGCAGGGACCTCGCAGGGTTTTATTGCGGCTGTGAAAGTGATGGGAGGACCGAGGCCGCAGGCCAACAGGTGCCGACAGCAGACGGCTGCGCCTGCGCAGGGGACCGCCTCCCCTCTACTGCGTGCTGCCCCCCTCCTGACACCTGCTGTTCCAACGCCGGCCTACACACTGGCAATGCCCCACACACAGTGCAAATACTATTGGCAGTAGAACTCCAGCACCAGGAGTACAACAGATAAACATTTGCACACATTGTCAGCTCCACAGCGCCCCTGCGTCAGATTCTGTTTGTGAAGTTACAGAGTAGACCCTTAGCCCCGTCTGTGGTGGTCGAGGCTAGGTCTCCTGGGGTCCGTCCTAGTATGGCTCTGCAAACTGGGTCATGCAGCCCTTTCCGCACTTGACGCTTGGGGTAGCGAGTGCAAACACTAAGGGGGGACGTGTGGAGTGCAAGAGCTTAGAACTCAACAGGCAACCAACAGGCACAGTTATATAATGCCAAGCACAGTGTTTACCCTTATGGAAAAGAAAACAGAAGTAAATACTACAGATTTAAATAATATGTCATACAGGGTTGTCATAAGTTACACTTTAACCATGAGGCACTACACTTCCACCTCCTTCCCCTGTAACCGTCTTCTCACTCACTATGGTCAAGATGCTGCTATTACTGCCCACGCTGTACTAGGGAGTCGGCAAGGAATAGGCTGGGGTACAGCTTACTCTAAAGCTCTCCGGAGGTAAGTGTGCAACTTGGTTCTAATACTTTAGCAGCTTTTGTGCGAATACTTCTCAAGAAGGCAAGTTTGTCCACCCACCTCAGTCATCACCAGGTGCAGCTAAGCCACATGGCTACCCACTGGTTATCAAAAGCTGTCCTGGCTGTGGACTTCTAAGTCAAAGGTAGGTATGTCTAAGATCAGGGCCTCTGGAATTATGGGACAGGAGAAGGCCAAATTATGCAGCAATGTTGAGAAATATGCGGTAAGAAAAGGCAAATTATGCAGCATAATGTGGGCTATTTTGTAATATTATTACTTCATTATTTCATTATTTTTAAACTTGGTTACACTGGCTGGGCATTGGTTGCACATCACAAGTACCGGTTTAACTCCCAAATATTGCAACAGAAAACTGACCAGTACAGGTTTTCAAAGGGCCTTCTACTGTGCAACAACGCATGTTCCTGCATTTTCAGTAACTTTTGAGCTGATTGAGCTAGAAACAATTTTCTTTTTGTTAAATTCTGCATATTATGCAACAGATGATCGCAAATGAGGCAAATCTTTAATTATGTGAACATCGCTGAAGCCACCCAATTGCATAATTCCAGTGGCCTTGTCTATAATACTCAAGTCACACCTCCCAATTTGGAAGTTGTCACTAAGGTATGACCATACATGTGTTCTGGAAATGAACAAGCTCAGCATAGCCAAGTGGTGTGAGTGTCTGTGGAATTTCCTGATTAGGTTTGAGGAAGGTGAGGAATGCAAACCTTTCAAGGCTGAAGACCTCAGTGTTCCCAGCCTCATCCGAGAGCCAGTCATCTTATTTCGATGAGCTACATTAGCAACTTCAATGATATGTGTCCTTTTAGAAGGTACTTAGATGTGCTTGTGGAAGCCCCAGCACCGTACAGCCTTATAGTCTAGGTAATGATTGCATGTATGATCAATGCCTAATAAAATGGCTGCTTCATCTACTTCCTCCTTAATAACTCCTCTGTTGCATCCATAAATGGCACCTTGGTCCAACTAGACCAATGAATTTCTGTTGTTCAATGCCTTTTGCAGGCATTACTTAAAGTATCAAAAGTGGCCACAAGCTCCACATTGGTTTATATCAGACACTCATCAGCACGACTGGTGCCGTTAGCCGTGAGTAAGCTCATTCAGCTCACCAAATCCGGAACACTAAGTGATGAAGGAGTCAAGAAAAACACATAAACCTGGTAAAAGAAAATTAGATGAAGTATGTAAATTATTTAACCTGGCTTAAGAAATGGATTTGCTGAGGGTGCCAACCAAGCAACTAAAATGTCTGAAGGAAGCAGAGTGGATAGTGATCACTCAGACGCTCTTAGTGGAAAAACAGAAAATTGCTGCTCACCGAAAGAACAACGCCCTCCAGATATAACAGTATGGTGAGATGGCTATGGACCCTGACAGCATCGGAGAGGTTATCGTACGATATCTGAGATGAATGGAAGAACATTGAGGCCCTCTGGCAACCATTGATCGACTACTTACAAGAGGATACACTGGCCTTGGATTGCTCATCTACCTTGAGAGTGGTAAAGTTTAATATTAATCCAAGCATGGTACCTGAGGGGGTCCTTGATCTCGATGAAAACTATTTCACTTACAGAATCATCATTGCACATTCAGATGAAGGAGTTGCTGTTTATGTCCAGGATGTTGATAGTACAGTTATAGGGAGGGCAGAGGGGAGACTTAACGGGATTCTTCTTTCTGTTTATCACGTGTAAAACAGCTATGCGATGTCCGAATAACAGAAAACATATAAATGGTTTACAAAACAGAGTGATGTGCAGACTAAGACTGCTTTCATAATAAATCTGTTAGGCTTCTATGTATGCCTTTGGAGTCAATTTCCAGCCTCTCACTTCTTCTGCGAAAATGTACATTTCTTTATTCTCCTTCTTCACTGTAACTGGCACTGATTGAACACCGACACAGTACGAATCACAGATGCTCGACAACCATCAAAAACTCAATTTTGCCAAGGATTAGGCCTCCTAATGTTGCCTTGATGAATGCAAATCAAATACATCATCTTTTCTACCACCCTTGACAGCAACCAGCAGGTAGGATGCCCCACTCTGAAGCAAACGTGCCCAGTCTGTTCCGCCCTTCTCTACTGTGCAGCAGTTTACTACTGTTGTGTCTCAAACCATTATTGCTTTGTTAAATATTGATAATCTTTGCACTAAAGCAACAGTCTCCATACAACTATTTCTGTGGCATCCTGTATCAACCACAGAGTGCCCCAGAGGCCAAGAGACTATGCTGTACGGACAAGCTTAAACTATTGGTGAAACAGGGGTTTGTGGGGATCTAACAGTGACTGAAATATCTGACGAATTCAGCTTTAGCCACAGATCTTTCCTTTACTTCAGCATAGTTCAACAAAGCGGACTGCCATTGATAGATTTTCCCTATCCCACCAGGACAAAGTTGAAGGATCCCACAGTGCACCATGCACAATAATAGAAAACAGAATATTCTATGGACCAAACCACAATATTGCACATGTCCTTAACATCTTCATCTAGCCACTCTGGGACAAAGTCACCGTGCTCCAAGGAATGTTACCTTCAACAATATATTTGGACTGTCCACAGGTACAACCGTTTTAGGCAGGTGTATATCGACAGGTCCCAGATGTCACTAGGTTAAATAAAGACCTAAACCCGCAAGTAGGGACCCTGGGCAATTGTGATGATCAAACAAATCCCAAATACCTGTTTTTGTTCTGCAATGTAGCACTGATGGAACTAAGAGAGGCACTGTCAGACTATGAGGTTGCAGAATGCTATGTTCGCTACCAGAGTGGTCAAGGAACATTGAGTGGCACAGGCAGGCAGAAGAATCAAAATATATAAAGTTTGAGGTTGTCCCCAGATATTTGTTAAAATCCGAGGTTTATGGAAGGAGCCCTGAGACACAGAATAAACATCCCTCCTACAGAGACGGGACAATATCTGTCATTATGATTGGTACACCTTGCTAGGTGTAGTAAAAAGATGGATGCCTTGATGTGTCATTGCAATTAAAGAGCAAGGGTATTATTCATATATGATACATTATGAAAAAATAGATTGTTGTTGCATTGTACTTTACAACAAAAAATGAATACACTGTTTTAAAAAGGCATATTGAATCAGTTCCCAACAATTCAGCCAGTGCTAGTTTTATTTTTATCACTTCTAAATGCTCAGGTGTGCACACAGTTTGAATAAAGGTACATAAAAGAAGTGTATATAAGGTAAAGGCAAACGATCAATAAAGTTTGTACGAAATAAAACAAAAATGTCCACAACCCTAGTGTAGACAAAAATAGTGCAACTGATCTAGTGGCCTTTTACATTAATGGCATTTCAACCCTACACACCTCACTGAAGAGATGCAACCCATCATCCCCTGTGACATGATCTGTATGTATGTACATGTGCCTGCTCAACACCACATATCTGGGACTTACTGCGACACCCTCAACTACACCCAGATACTACACCCTTCTGCAATGATCACAAAACATCACTTTTCAACAAGTGCCTACCAAGAGTACCTAGGGGATCCCCCTGCAAACTTTCAAGAGACTGTCTTACTGTGCTAAAACAGGCGTGTGACTGTCCCTTTTGTCAATACATAGTTGCAATGCCTGATTTGTCAAGACTTGTGTGAAACTCAGCCGTGGAATATAAAAGTCCACCACCCTTACAAGATTGAGCATCCACATCAATATTTGCGAAAAGAACCATGTCTGAGTCGCTAAAGCCTATGTCTGAACATTGCAGCAAGCTCTTCTGTCACCACATTAGTTCCTCTGAACTTTCGGACATTAATGGGTCAAACTAATGCTTCACGGAAATTTGAAACAGATTAGAAGTATCATGAGATATATGAGGGATCAGAGATCGAGGGAGCCGTACAGGGATGGGTTGCATGCGAAGACGTTCTGGCTTAGTTCTACTAATGTCCTTCCTACAAAATAATTGCCTTCAAAATGTTTTTCTACAGAAGGACAGCTCCTGGGGGTGCAATAATATTTATTCCGAGGTGTTGTACAGAATGGGTCAGAAACTGAAAGAAATTGAGTACAGAAGCAAAAAATGTAATACATTTTAGTTTCTGCATAAGGACTGACTGCCCAGGTTTGAAAGACTTGCTTTGAAGAAACCATCAGGAACAAAATAATATATGATCTAATTACAGGAAGTGCATAAACATTTTTGTTTGTGTATACTGAATGAGGATTATATGCAGTGTCGGCCAGGGGGCTGAAGAGTATATAAATTTTAAATATAGCTGTTACTGGTAACAATTTGTTACAAATGGGGTCTCTAGTTGGCAGTCAGTTTACACCCTATCCAAATAGGGACCCTCACTCTAGTCAGCAAAAGGGAGATACACAGCTCAGATAGCCTCTGATCACCCCCTTGGTAGCTTGGCACAAGCAGTCAGGCCTATCTCAGAGGCAATGTGTAAAGTATTTGTACCAACTCTCACACAGTAACACAGTGAAAACACTACAAAAGGACTCCACACCAGTTTAGAAAAACAGCCAATATTTATCTAAATCAAACAAGACAAAAACAACATAAATCCAACATACACAAGCAAAGATTTGAATTTTTAAAGCAAAAAGAGTCTTAATCCATAGAAATCAGTGGATGCATAATTTTAGCACAAAGTACCTGGGCCCGTATTTATACTTTTTTTAGCGCCGCATTTGCGCCGCTTTTTGACGCAAAACGGCGCAAACCTACAAAATACAATGGTATTTTGCAAGTTTGCGCCGTTTTTGCGTCAAAAAACGACGCAAATGCGGCGCAAAAAAAGTATAAATACGGGCCCTGGTATGTGTCAAAAATAGAGCCGCACGGGCAGGCGTGCGTCGGAAAAGCAAGCGATGCGTCGATTCCTTACTTGCAAGTGAGGCAGTGCGTCGAATCTTTCTCTGCCGGGCAAGCGATGCGTCGATTCTTTCCTCGCAGGGAAGAGATGTGTAGATTTCCGGACCAGCAGCCTCAGGTCTGTGTGGTGATGTTGCAGGTTTTGACACCCAGGGATGATGCGTGGAAAATCCAGACACATGGCAGCAATGAATCTGCGCTGAGCTGGTGATGTGTCAATTTTACTGGCAATGCATCTATTTTTCAGCTGTGGTGCAGGTGCTGCATTGATTTTTCTCCTGCTCGACTCCTGTGTGTGGATTTTCACCTTGGGTTCACCAGTTTCTCCTTTCAAGAGCCCAGTGACTGGATGTGGCACCACCTGGCAGGGTAGGGGTTTCAGCAAGAGAGCCCATGTCCTGGCAGATGAAGTCTTTGATGTCCCTGAGACTTCAGAACATAGGGCAAGCTCAGTCCAACTCCCTGGAGAAACATCACAAGCAGGTTTTCAGAAAGCAAAGTCCAGTTCTTTCTCTCTTCAGGCAGAAGAAGCAGCAGCAGGAAGCAACAGGCAGAGTGGCAGGTCCTCCTCAAGCATCAAGCTCTTATCCCTGATCCAGAACTAATCTGAAAATCTGGGGCTTTGGATCCACTACTTATACTCATTTCTTTCTTTGCAGTAGGCAAACTTCAAAGGAAAGTCTCTGTTGTTCACAAGATCGTGCCTTGCCCAGGCTTGACCCCAGACATACACCAGGGGGTTGAAGACTGCATTGTGTGAGGACAGGCACAGTCCTTTCAGGTGTAAGTGTCAGCTCCTCCCTCCCCACTCTAGAGCAGGAGATTCATCACGGTATGCAGGACACTCCTCAACTCCCTTTGTGTCACTGTCTAGAGGGAATTCACAAACAGCCCAACCGTCAGTCTGACTCAGACGTGGATTCCACAGGCAGGCAGAGGCACAGAATGGTTAAGCATGAAAATGTCCACTTTCTAAAAGTGGCATTTTCAAACAGACAATATAAAAAACAACTTTACCAAAATATGTATTTTTGAATTGTGAGTTCACAGACCCCAAACGCTATATCTCTATCTGAACCCAGTGGGGAAATGTACTCAAAAGATATTTAAAGGCAATTCCCATCTTACCTATGGGAGGGATAGGCCTTGCAATAGTGAAAACCAAATTTGGCAGTGTTTCACTATCAGGACATGTAAAACACAACAGTACATGTCCCACCTTTAACATGCACTGCACCCTGACCATGGGGTTACCTAGGGCCTACCTTAGGGATGACTTACATGTAGTAAAAGGAAAGGTTTGGGCCTGGCAAGTAGGTACACTTGCCAGGTCGAATTGGCAGTGCAACACTGCACTCACAGTAACTGCAGTGGCAGGTCTGAGACATATTTACAGGGCTACTTATGTAGGTGGCACAATCAGTGCTGCAGGCTCACTAGTAGCATTTGATTTACACACCCTGGACACACATAGTGCACTTTACTAGGGACTTACCAGTAAATCAAATGTCTCAATAATGGAAAACCAATCACAAATTCAATTTAGATAGAGAGCATATGCACTTTAGCACTGGTTAGCAGTGGTAAAGTGCCCAGAGTCCTAAAGCCAACAAAAACAGGTCAGAAGAAATAGGAGGAAGGAGGCAAAAAGTTTGGGGATGACCCTGCAAAAAGGGCCAGGTCCAACAAATTTCTTAGGTTGAACCTACAAGACAGTGCAAGCTATTTGGTTGCAAGTAGATAGCTTGCACTGTCTTGTAGGCTTGACCTAAACATCATGAGCACTTAGAGCCTGCCAATTAAATATTGTTTGTTGGCATTCTTGTCATTCTCATTTACTTGCTTCTAATTCGATCTATGGCCTTGTCCATCTTGGGTCTGCTTTTTGCATGGAGCATATCGTCTTTACCTGTATTCTTCCGCTGCTCACTTTTGGGGCTTTTTGCTTATGCTCATCCTGTGAGTGCATGTGTTTTCCAGCTGTATCACTCATGTGCTTCTCTCCCCCTTGCTACTTGTTACTCTCTTGTCTGTGTGTTTTTCTCCCCACTTGCATGCCTCTCTTTCATTTCTTTTCCACATGCATTGCATTGTAGCATTTGTATAGCCTGTGTGGGGTGCTTCAGCGCTAACTCACACAGATGGCAAACTGCACAGTATAGGGTTTGTGACTGGAAGGGTCTTGTTTTTGTTTTGAACCTCCATGTGGTTTCCAGCTGTTTTCCTTGTGTGCGTCTCTCTTCCCTTTTGGTTCCATGTTGCTCTCTCTCGCCCACATGCTTCTCCTCCCCCCCACTCTCTCTCTTGTCCGTCTGTTTTTCTCCCCCGACCATACGCTTTGTGCTGCTCTCTTTCTTGCCCGTATTGTCTTCTCCCAATTGCTCGTCCCCCACCCTCCATTAGATGCTTTTCCACTTCTTCCCCCACCTCTTCCTCCGTCACCCTCTGTGATTTTCTCTTTTAATTAGTGCTTTAGAGTAGGAAAAATATTTATTTTATTAAGCGTTCGAAGTGATGTTCACCATCTTGGATCATTAAATAAAAAATGTAAGCAAAATGTAACCTATCGTTCTGCTGGCCCACAAATGAGTTGACACCAAATGCAATTGGCAAAGCTAATGAGCCCCAAATTCAAGACCCATTGCCTTTGTCAGTGCTTGTCTGAATCTGGCAAGTGAAGCCATGCACACCCTCAGTTAGCTTGTGTTGGCTCAGTGAGGTGTACAAAGGCACCACCCAAATGCCAGTGCGTGGAAGTGAAAGCAGTTTCAGGTAAGTCCCCTTTATAATTGAATGCTTTCCAAGCACCTTTCATTCTTAACAGTATTTTTTCGTGGCTACAAGACAGAGAACAGATAAATACAATTTCTAAGGGTACCCTGTTATGGCTTGAAGGTTTCTAACATTTTTAACGAATGTTTCACGATTAACTGTGTCTTATCAAAGCTTGTAACAAGTACATCATCGTTGTTCTTCACCAGGCAGCAAGCCAGCTAAGTTTCAAAATGACCATCCCTGTGGGGAACATGATTTTTCTGGGCTCAGAAAAAGGATTAATTTAATAACGTCTGGAAACTGAATACACTCAAGTGCGTCCTCGAGTTACTCTGTGCCTGTAGAATGTGTTCATGCCAGAACTGGAGAAAATTGTATTTAAACTAAGACCTAAGACAACAGATTTTTCCCACAACCTGATACTCGTAGATCATGTAAAAAGTATAGCTCGTTCTCTCTGTTGCTTTGCTTAATTAATAGAATTAGGAAACCCTGTTGTTAATTAAAGAAGTATCCAGCAGTGCCAGATGTTGATTGCTGCACTTTAATTATGTGCATAGAACATATATGACACCAGCAATGAAGCATCGCTTAAATAATAGTGTCCTGTGGCCCTGCCCCACATGCAGAGACCCGGAGGCCACCGACTACCATCTGGGATGGGACTGCCCTAGAGCGCAGCGATCTGGAGGGAGGCGGTGGAGAGATACTCGACACATAAGTCCCTCACGGTGCCAATGGCGCCTCAGATCTGTCTGGCCGTTGATGTTATACAACCAGAATATAAACTAAGAGAACATTTGTACAGTTTACACCATTACTAGCAAAAAGACAGGTAGCCATATGCTGGATGAACACAAACCCTCAAGAGATACAACAATGGATTCATGAGGTAGTAGAGTGGACCACAGAGGAGGAATTAAAAATTAACCTAACCAGAACTGGCAACAAGATACAACAAGAAGAGCTTGACCTTTGGAAAACACCATCACATGCACTGATCTACCCCCCGGACGAAGGACACTCTTGAAGGACACAACAAAGCACTCTAGTGCCTTGTGCAAATTTGAGAATTTACATTGTTGGTGCTAAAGAGATATCGTCCACCGTCATGTCCAGTACCACTGTCCAACTCTTGCACTGTGTAAATGAGTTCCAATTACTGCATGTGTCACCCGGATTCACTGTGTCCACATGGTGCATACGTGCTGTATTAAAAACTTTAGTAAAAAAATTGCGTATAGAAAAATGAAAATAGGAAATGTTGCTCTTTGAATTTGCATCATGTTTTCCTCTTCAAAACCTTTGTGGACTTTAAGCCATAAATAAACAGATGGGTTTATTTAGAGTTGTGCAGACTGTTCACCAGCCCGCCAGGTCACTGTAGGCTCTGCCCACTCCACTAGCAATGACATCCATGCTAACAGCTCACCGGATGTTAGAAAGGCTTAGCTGAAGACACTGCACCTTCTGCACGGACAACCGTGACACAAACACATGAAGAGGTGCCATGGATGCCATGCAGCTGATAGGGGGCTTCGGGTGGAAAAGGAAGTGATCGCATAGCGCAGTCTGCATTTGGCAAAAGACGTCAAGCTTTGGTTCTTCGGCACGTACCAAGCTTACACATTGGGTTAGTGGTAATGGATGTCGTCAAGCCTGATGAATTGCTCTTTCCAAGATGGTGGTCTCTACAGAGGAGTCTGTCGGAGGTTCCCAGTCCAAGGTGAATGTGACTCTTGTCAGTTCCTGCTTGAATCATATATGTAGGAGGCATGGTTTCTCCTTTATGCACCACCCTCACCAGTTTTAGCACTTTATACATGCACTTCAGGTTCACAAACGATTCATACAGGATTATATAATGAGTATCTTTTTTGTATTAACAGTTGTTTTGCTGTTATTGACTATGTTCTTATTTTGAGACTAAATACCATACATCTCTACTTCTCTTGCACTGTGCCAAAACGTTTAATACAATATGATACAAATACATATTAAAGACTGGTAGTAGCCACTCTGTAGTTATAGTTAGGGGATCCCAGACTTAGGAATTCCTCAGATTTTCACTCCTAATAATTTAGTACCCATTTGACGAATCTCTGAAAACCTTTCCAGTCCTATTTCACCCATGACATTGGTGGGGGATTGAAAGTTTTGTGGTGTTTGGTTAAGGGACGCAAAGAAAAAAGGGGAGTTTCAAAACAAAGTTGCACTCCAATTCATTTTGCATAGACTTTTTTATTGGATGTACAGCTGTACTGATTGATATGAAGTTTGGCAGGATTATACATTATGGTGCACAGATGATCACTTTGGGTAGTACAAGTAAGTAGAGTAAGTATTTTTAAGTTATAAGGTATTTTAATGTCATTATATCTTCTGTTGCTGTATTTTCCACAAAACTTTGTGTTATTTAATGGCAGTACCATGATACTTGGCGATGACAAGTCATTAGGTGATTGGCGGACTGGCTTTACAAAAGGTAAAGGCAGCCATGCTGTTTTTAGGTACAGTTTGGCTGTGTTCTGCATTGTGCCTTCAGATCTAGGTAAGTATTTTGTTTGGTATTTTTGGTAATACTTATCTATATCTGAGACCGTAACCCAGAACGCAACAAAAGGCAGACCTCAGAATGCAGTAAAACTGTGATTAAATTATATGGCTGCCTTTTACTTTTGGTAAACACAGCCATTAGCCAATCACATACTGATTTCTCATATACATGTACTGCAGTATAGCGCAAACTTACCACGGTATAGCTCACTCATCACACTACATTAACTATAACTTGCCACTTTACCATGCACTAGCTATACCCTTGCATATTAATTAACTTATCGCATTTGAACTCATAGCATTCATTACAATACTTATGACATCTGAAATGACATGATTTGTGAGAATACAGTACATGGTGGAGGGTGGTGAGTTATAGTTAATGTTGTATGGTGAGTGAGGTGACAAGACTGTGTAAGGAGGTGCGCACCTTTAAATAATTTGAAGGTGGTGTGTAAATTATAAATGTAAGTTAAAACTATGACTATGGCCGAGATCAGCCCGGGGAGGGGGGTCGTGCGGCCCCTCTCATCTGCCCCCAACAATACGTTAAGGTCAGGCCCTGGGGAATGGGGTCCCGGGCCCAAAATCAGCTAGGGAAGGGTGACTGCAGGGCCCCCCTCCACAAAACAAACAATATCTTAAAAGGCAGCGCTGCGTGCCCCGTCCCATTGAAATGTTGTGGGCACCGGGGATTTGGCCCTATGGTAACTATAACTCGCGCCCTCCTAATGCACTGCTAATTACCCCAGATTTTACAGCACTCATGACAACTTTTATAAGGTCGATAAAAATATAAATTAAAAATTAGAAGTCAAGTTGTTGAAGAACAAACTGGGCATGGTGGGGCCACGAGTTATAGTTACCTTAGTCCATGAGTTATAGTTACTTGAAATAACTCTAACTATAACTGCTGAATTTCTCTGATTTTGTATCAGTAAATTCAAAACCTAATTATAATGTCCCTGTAATCTTTGGCTTTTTTAAGTGAAGAAAAAAAAAAATATATATATATATATATATATATATAGATATATATATATCTCAACAAGAGAGAACTCTGGGAAATTCCCAAATTTAGGTGGAGAGCAGCTCCAGTAAGTAGCATCCTGCAACACCAGCGACACTCTAGATCTGCTCACCTCAAATATCTGCTTATCTAGCAAAATCTTTAAACATAGGATTAGCACAGTGCTACCCATGCCAAGCTAGATAGGGACAAAGTCTTTTGCCATTTGTACAGCAAAATCTTTAAGCATAGGATTGACACAGTGTCATCCTCGCCGAGCTGTAAAATGACAAAAGCCATTTACCACTCCAGGCACAGTATTACAGCTTTGGACTGGTCAAATACCGTCCAAGCCAACCTGGAATGAGTAAAGAAACCCCTGACACGTTTCACTCTTATTAGAGCTCTTCAGAGGGGTTTAGCTTTGTCCAGACACAAGAGAGCACCCAGTATAAGTGAAAACAAGGCCCTTTCAGGGTTAGAGTGACACATAAATTATGCAAAAAACAAGAGAGAACTCTGGGAAGTTCCCAAATTTAGGTGGAGAGGAGCTCCAGTAAGGAGCACCCTGCAACACCAGCGACACTCTAGATTTGCTCACCTCAAATATCTGCCTATCTAGAAACGTTTTATATATATATATATATATATATATATATATATATATATTCATATTCCATATATAAATATAAGGCATTTGTTCCCTTTTTTTGTCGTGTTCACCACAAATTTGTACTATTTTCTCCTTAATTTGTCACTTTGCAGCTGGATTTCCCTTTGAATTTTCTTCTGGATTTCTTGTGCGGGTCTTTCCTTTTCCCTTAATTTGGATAGCGTATCTACTTCTGCTTTACTCTTTATCTTCAACTAAGAAGAATAACGTTGCCAATGAGGTTTTGACCTCTTCTGATTATTTCCTTCTAACTAGGACCCTCATAATGGGACACTTGGCACCTTTCATGTGTAAATATAAGTATGCAGTGGCACCATATCTACAGGGAGTTGTTGCAGGCAATTAAGAAGGACACTTAACAGACCTTCTCAGCAGTGAGACAGAGATGACCATGTGTCCTATTATGAGATCCCCGCCTTTTTGGTAGGGATGTCTTTTCCTTCAGTGGTGCTGTGTTTGCAGTGAAGGCAGGGCCTTTTGCCAAGCAGGCATCATGCCATTTAGACCCTGGTAAGCAAAGTGTGTTGGTATTCAAGAAACAAAAAGCAATGGCCAGATGCTCCAGGAGATGTCTCCCTGTACCTTGTGATCAATTATTTATTTCTCTGTCAAGGATCAGCATGACCTACATGGCAGTCCAGGGCATGAAAAGGTATTGTTGGGGCTACTGTCACTAGGACCTAGTGGCCCTCTGGCAGACAAGTCATCGGGTCAAGGATTTCCACAGATGGATCCACATGACGCTCTAGCAGTGGAAAACGTGCAGTTCTGCCACCTCTTAATGAGCAGGGGAAACTGGAAGTTTGACAGGGCGATTGAACAGCCAATTTAGGGTGCTTCATTTTCTCTACCAAACTCTGCATGACCCGAATAATAGTTTACAATACTCATTTTAATAATAAGAATAATGTTCTCTACCAAACCCTGCATGACCCTGAGAATAGTTTAAAATACTCACATATGAAAAATACTCACACATGAAACTATAAATTTTGTAAAATCAAGCCACACATGCCATCGCAAAACTTTTATTCCCAGTTCCAAATCTAGTACGGGCCTAATGAGCTCATACATTGACAGTGTCTACCATCCTCATCAATCTCTCTAAGAACACTTTGGCACCTTTTAGAGGTGCTTTCCACAAACTTGATTGCTTAACCATGAATAAATGAAAATATGCTCAATTGCCTTCATCCTTAGTTTAACCCCTCTGGATACCCCCTTCCCAGTCCACAAAACATCAAGATCATCAACATTAAGAAGCCAGAGGATCATGTACAAAATACAATGTGTGCGAAGCTGGGCATGAGTGGGAGTTTAAGGGGCAGTGGAAAGGAAGAAGAGTGTGGATTGTTAGGAGTACACAAAACACAATATTCTGTTGTAATCTTCACAAAAGAATGCTCACTATTGGCCAGATTGAAAATTCAGAAAGCATACAAAGAGAGGGCAAGCATGCAAGCCTAGTCTATTTTCTCATCCATGCTCAGGCACAAGCTTAGAACCTCTCACCTTGGATCCAAGACTTGTCTGTAGTAATTGCCGGTTAAGGCCTGTTTCCTCAAGAAACAACTGCATCTACTGATTTGACTCAAAGGCCATTTGTTCGAAACATGCCTATGCACTGTTTTCATGCATCACAACTCTTCTCCCATTTCCAATACAACCATGACACGGGGATCCCACATCTCCATTTATCCAAAATGAAAAACAGCCAGACGTGCTGCAGTTTAACCACCGTCTCAGTTACTCTATTGTGTGTTTCATGTCCTTCAGCATTCTGAAATTGTGGTCTGTTTTGTCCTCTAAAGCTCTCCAGAGCACTCTGGGGCTAAAGTCCCCACTGTATACATACCTTCAATAAAATAAGAGGAAAAGAAGCCCATCTGAACTGGTTTCTATTGTCTTTAAGGGATCTTCATTCGCTGAATCCTCGCTGTTAAAATATGTTGAGCCATCTCCTCATGGGGAGCACAGTGATTTCGCCCAAACGGACTTTGATTGAATGTAGTAAGGGATTGCCTGATTACAAAACAAGTTTTCAGAAACAAGCTTCACAAAGACAAAACTGTTAGCTTTGAAGGTAGGTTAATACAATTTAGCGAATTACATGCAGCTCCTCTTCATTAGTGATGATTTCGTGGAAGCCAAGGAAATTTTCCAAAATACCATGCTGTTTATTAGAGAATGGATGAACAATAATCATCTGAAACTTAACTCTGATAAAACAGAGATAGTTATAACTCAAAATAAAATTGTATTGTGGAACCCTTTTTTTCACTTGGTAAAAAGTCTAGAAGTCTTTGTTGACAAACATTTGTTGATGAAACCCCAAGTAGGAGCAGTCACATCTGCTTGCTTTCTATAGCTGTGGAAAATTAAGAAGATCGGCAAGTTCTTCACTGTTGAAGCTCTAGTTCAGGTTATTCTTGCCTTAGCCATCTCACAAATCAACTATGGAAATGCCCTTTATCTTGGCCTTCCTAAATGTCTTTCTTGCAGACTCCAAATTGTTCAAAATTAAGCAGCTAGACTTATATTCAAGCAACCGAGACATTGTCATGCCACTCCTTTGATGAAGAAACTTAATTGGTTACCGGTGGTACAACATACCATCTTTAAGACAGGCTGTATCATCTTCAAATCCATCTATGGTAGAAGTACTCCTTTTTACCTCATCCAGAATATAAAAATACATCCCCAACCGGAATCTAATGTCTATGCACTTGAATCTACTCTACACTTCATCATTTAAAAGGAAGAGACTGGGAGGCTCTCGCTTCTCGGTCCTCGCCCTCCCCTATCTAGAAGGAACTCCTTCCCTCAGGAGTTCAAATTCACCTCTAGTTATCTAATTAGGCAACTATGGAAGACTTGGTTATTCAAACATGCATATGATTAACTGCTTTGATGGTGGGCTAAGCCTCTGTTATCTAGCGCCATGAAACCGTCTGGTGTATGTACTCTCTGTAAATATATGTAACATAACATTAATGTAATGCTATGGAATTATAATTTAGTGAACAGACCTGATTGCTTCCTCTTCCAGAGCAAAAGCTAAGAGGAGGAAGAAAGGAGCACAGATATGATATTTTTCATGTAGGATTCTATACAGGTTATGGAGCCTTGTGTTGCAGTAGCTTAAGAATCCTGCAGAGATGCTCTGTGTTCAAGGGCTACCTGAATTCCTTTAATTATCTATGAATTTATTTTAGTAATTAAACTATTGTTTCCTGTAGAACGAACTCGTCCGTTCTGCATTTCAGAGGACTTTACAATGCTTTGTATATCATAGCAAGAGTAAGCTTCTATTGATCAATCTGAAGGCTTTCTATTAGCATAAGGAGAGTAGGCACTGTTGTGGTGGGGCACAAATGTCCAAAAAGACGTACACAGAGACAGGATAATACAAGCAAGATAAGGGAATGACATACAATAGGGAAGTAAGTAGAGATTTAGATCATTCCATTACAGAGAGAAGTTGATATCTAAAGTATGACAATACTGTTATACAACAAATTAGAGACAATAGCCACAGTTCCTCAGTATGTTAGAATAGGGCATAAATAAATCGGATATGCATAGTATTTTCTGTTGTAGGTCAATGAAAAGCATTCAAATGTACCTATAACAGAGAGCTCATACAGTGGAACAAGGGCTGAAAAATATAGGTAGTTGTTGTAGGGATCATGACCATGAAGACTATTATAAGATTAACAAAACTCCAAAACAGCAAGTCATAGCCATGCATACTAGAGGCCTTTCAGATTGGACATATTTAAGAGAGGGCTTTGAAAGGTTCATCGTTAGAGCAAATAAACATATTTTTTGTCTTGTCTACCAGACAGTGAAAGATGTATTGTGAACTTACAGTGAACTTAAAGCCTGTCCATTGCTTACAAATCGCTGGCTTTATTGTTAGTCTCGTTCTCTTGTTTCTTATTAGATGTGATTTGTTAAGGACAGAATTATCCTGGTAATCTGCCGTGCCTCTGTTCCATGTTCCATTGCCTCCCAGTTTAGTTGTCTTTTTGGTGTTGTTCTCCTTGCTCAAGTTTGTGTGTTTCATGACATATTTAGAGCATTTGAATATGCCAGTCTCTCCATTGCCAAGTGTTCGTGTAAGCCTTGCAGGCAAGAAAACATTGCTGTGGACTTCTTGCTCAAAGTCCTTGAGCTATCCACACTTTACTTTGTCCCTAAGCACTTTATCTTGCAGTTGCTTCTTTCTGCAGCTGTGGGTTTACCCATGGAAGGGTATCTGTGGAGCTGTGTGTCGACACACAATGCACAATAATAATACTAAGGCTGGTGTGTGTTAGGTGTTGGTTTTTGTCTGCAGTAGGGATCTTAAAGGTGATTGGTTATTGCAACATCCAGGCCACTTCTGTGAGAAACTGAGGTGGGTTTTAGGCATATCTCTATTGGGGTATCTCACGGTGGGTGTGCTAGCCATCTGACCTTCCACGTAGTCTTTGTAGAACTCACGCTGTATTGGATACAACTGTAGTTTCACAGAGTTAGTGGGGGAACGGGGTGATAGCAATGATAAGTGTTTAAGTTAATTCTAAAGTAGCACTGTTTTTTTGGTGTTTTATGTAATCCAAAAGTAAGGGTTTGAACTTATTGCCTAGGTCAGGTGGGGTAGGATAAGTTTTTCTTTATGTGTGATTTGTGAAGGACAGAACTATCATGGTAATATACCTTGCCTCTGATCTCTGTTCCACTGTTTTCCTGTATCGTTGTCTCTATGGTGTTGGTTTCCTGCTCAAGAGTTTATGTGATTCTTAGCATACTTTGAGTATTTGAAAATGGCGGTCTCTCCGTTGTCCATGTGTTCTTGTCCATGTTTTTGTGTAAGCCTTGGGTGTAGACTGTGTGGGTGCAGAATCATGCGTGGAATAGCAAACAAGTCAAGAGAGCGTCAGAGCTCCTGAGCGGAGACACGTGTCACGCTCTTACTGCCAGACATCCGGACTGTGGTTAGGTGCAGGCAGGGCCCCAGCCAGACGCCTCCTGGATTCTCACTGTACTGTGTGGCACTTTCTGTACTTAAGTCTTTCCCCTTCATTGAAATGTCCTGGTTTTCTTTTTTCTCCGCTGTGAAAGTCATTATTTTCAGTATTGCCAAACATTGATCCTAGCCAATGTAAATACATCCCAAGAGGGAGGTTAGTTCCAAATCCTTCGGAATGTCTGTCAGTCAAAAAAGGAAACACAAGTGTTCTGGCATGAGCACTTTTTGTGTGCGTGTCTGTGCTAGGTCTTTTGTCCAGAACATCTCATCAAAGATTTGGACAGAGCAACTATGCCTTTCGGTTTAGACACCTCGTTAAAGAGGGGCCCAGAAACGGGTTTTGCTCTTTTCACAACTAAAAAGAAAAATACATCATTGCTCGTATTTAAACATTTTTAGGTGTACCAACATTTAATTAATTTGTGTAAACGGGTTATGTTTTCGTTTCTTTTATTAGAGCTTTATTTGAACAAAAATAATTTATCTTCAGTTAAGCCTAAATTTTGTACCTACATAACTTCCAGCTTTAAAATACTATGTCAGGGCACATTTGCTGCTGGGCAACCTTTTTTAACTTTATTTTGTGACTTAACTTTCTTTGTGGCTTTGAAAGCGCAGCAAATCTGTTCCATTTCTACAAGCTTCTTACTAGAATAACCAATTAATTTAAAATGTATCATAAAAGTTGTAAAAAAGAAATTATTATTGGCGCATAAAATGCAAGAAAGAAGTATTCAGTAAAAGGGGCCTGCATTCTAAAGTCACAAGTTGCTGTTTCAGAAAGAAGTCACATATAGACATAAAAAACCTTCCTTTCTGGTGGCACTGACAAAAATTGCATGTTTTCTGCTCCCCTCATCCCGACCTGATTCCAGTGTTAAAACAATCATTTGCAAAGCCAATATATCTGTTATTGCTTGTCAGCCTTTTGGCTTTGTTAGTCCGTCTTTTGTTTTCTCAAGGCTTTTGTAAAACTTTATTGTTATAGGAAGCTGCCACGTTTTTATCAATCTATAAAAACATTGTCTAAAAGCAAAACTATTTTTTGGGTCTCCAAATCCATTGTCACAGTAGTCCCTGCCACTGAAGGGAAATACTTTGAGTGTGGACATGCTGCTTGTGAAATAGTATAACGGTGTCATTCACAGTGCATTTTGCCAATGGCTGCAGTGGGCTAACTCACTGCTATATGATGTAGTGGGCAGAAGAAAAATGTGAAAGACGGTAACAGAAGCGGGCTGGCTGAAAGCCTCTATACCACCAAGTATATTTTACAAATACGTTTAGTAAAATTAAAAGCCCTTGGCTAACCGCAAACATAATACAGTTCTTCATTTTATCCAGACATGCCTTGGTCTACCTGGCCCATTCTTTCTTCGTGAAATTATTATTCAATTGCAATAACATGCTTTGTATTGTCTATTTCTGCAGTATTTATGTAGAACCTCAGAATCCTGGCACAGTCAATTAGCCCTGATTCATATCAGGTCCATGTGTAACCTTATCCTAACGAGGTGAGTATTTATATGGGTTAAAATAACAAGATAGTGAAATAACACAGCCACAGAATAAGGCACATTACCCCACCTTAGTTGCCTTTTCTTGTCTGAATAATTGTGTCAACTGAAGAATAATTTGGCCTTTCGCTGCTTCATAATTTCAGAGACAGTTGCACATGCAAATACCTGTGTCCTACAGTTATGGGGTGGTTCCCAAACTGTGGTTGGTTGCCAATTTTGCTTATTCTAGCAGAACTGAATTTCCTATGGTGAATATCAGGACTGAGGAAGAGTTTGCACTAGTGTGAGACTTTGTGAAGCGTGAAATGGCCCACAGTGGGTTAAACATAACGTGTAACATCTAGTTTGTTTGTAGGTAGGAAATAAATACAAAGAATTGGAAGATGTAATGACAATAGTGTGTAATTTGACTGAGTCTATATTAATGCCTACAGTGATTAAAAGGCCATTAAACACCAAATGCTTTCAAAAGAACAGTTTGCTCATGGAAATGTTTGAAGGGCCACTTGGCTGTAGGAAAGTACCATCTTCTTTGGCATGGTACCCCAATTTTTACCTGTGTGTCAGTAGGTTTTTGCCTGTCTCGCTGGGATCCTGCTGGTCAGGACCCCAGTGCTCATAGTTTATGGCCTAATGTGTGTGTCTGTGTAGTGCTTAACTGTGCCACGGAGGCTCTGCTAATCAGAACCTCAGTGCTTATGTTCTCTCTGTTTTTAAATTTGTCACTGTAGGCTAGTGACTTCATTTACCAATTTCAATTGGCACACTGGACCCCCCTTATAAGTCCCTAGTATATGGTACCTAGCTACCCGGGCATTAGGGTTCCCGGAGATCCTTATGGGCTGCAACATTTCTTTTGCCACCCATAGGGAGCTCAGACAAACCCGTGCACAGGCCTGCCATTGTAGCCTGCGTGAAATAACGCACACGTTATTTCACAGCCATTTTCACTGCCCTTAAGTTACTTATAAGTCACCTATATGTCTAACCTTCACTTGCTGAAGGTTAGGTGCAAAGTTACTAAGTGTGAGGGCACCCTTGCACTAGCAAAGGGGCCCCCACACAGTTCTGGGCCATTTCCCCGGACTTTGTGAGTGCGGGGAAGGCATTACACGCGTGCACTACATATAGGTTAATATCTATATGTAGTTTCACAATGGTAACTCCGAATATGGCCATGTAACATGTCTAAGATCATGGGTTTGTCCCCCCATTCCAAATCTGGTATTGGGGAGCCAATTCCATGCATCTTGGGGGCTCCACCATTGACCCCCAGTACTGCCGAACCAGCTCTCTGAGGCTTGCACTGCAGCTACAGCTGCTGCCACCTCACAGACAGGGTTCCGCCCTACTGGGGTCTGTGCAGCCCAGTCCCAGGAAGGCAGAAGAAAGCATTTCCTCTGAGAGCAGGGTGTTACACCCTCTCCCTTTGGAAATAGGTGTTTCAGGCTGGGGAGGGGTAGCCTCCCCCAGCCTCTGGAAATGCTTTGAAGGGCACAGATGTTGTCCTCCTTGCATAAGCCAGTCTACACCGGTTCAGGGACCCCTTCTCCCCTGCTCTGGAGCGAAACTGGACAAAGGAAAGGGAAGCAACCACTCCCCTGTCCATCACCACCCCAGGGGTGGTGCCCAGAGCTCCTTCAGTGTGTCCCAGACTTCAGCCATCTTGCTTTGCAAGGTGTGGGGGCACTCTGGAGGCCCCTGAGTGGCCAGTGCCAGCAGGTGACATCGGAGACCCCTCCTGATAGGTCCTTAGCTGATAAGGTAGCCAATTCCCCTCTCAGGGCTATTTAGGGTCTCTCCTCTGGGTTCTCTTCAGATTCTGCTTCCAAGTTTCCTTCAGGAATCCTCTGCAACAACTTCAGACTCTTCTGACCTCGGATCAACGGCAGCCTGCTCCAAGAAATGCTGTAACTGCAACAAAGTGTCTACAAGAGACACTTTTCATCAGCAACCTCAGCTCCAAGTCAGCAACTGCAACAGTTTCCACGGTGTGCATGCTCTGGGGACTCCCTGTCTTCATCCTGCACCAGAAGGACCGAAGACATCTCCCATGGAGTGACAGAGTCACTCCCCTGCTCCAAGCAGGCACCTTCCAATACGACGACCAGTACCCTGGGACTCCTCTCACAGCGAGGAGCGTGCTCCTAAGAACACAGAGGGTGGACATCATCGACATAGACTGTCCTGAGGTCCTGCTGATGCAATTTGGAGGAGGTAAGACCTTGCCTTTCCCTGAGAGCGACGGTACCCCTGGGTACTGTGTCTTCTTCACCTCCTGAGCCCTCTGTGCACTCTTTGCAAAATTCCTTCGTGCACAGCCTGGCCCAGGTCCCCAGCACTCCATCCTGCGACGCTCAACTCGCTGAGTTGTTCTCCGGCGGCGTGGGACATTCCTTTGTTGTGCTGCATCAACCACGTTTTGCACCTCCTTTGTCCCCGTTTCCTGGGACCTCCGGGATGCTGGCTGGCATCCTGAGGATTCTCTAAAGTGCTGAGAGCCCCCTCTTCCTCCTCACACAGAGTTGAGGCCCCCAGGTCCCTCCTGGGTCCATCCAGCGCCATTTTGACACAAAACACACTTTTGACGTGCAATCCATAGCATTTCCTATTGCTTGCATTGTTCTATGACTATTTACTTGTCTAATTTTGGTGTCTAGTGTATATTTTGTGTATAATACTTACCTCCAGAAGGAGTATTGTCTCTAAGATATTTTTGGTACTGTGTCACCCAAATAAATACCTTTATTTTTGGTAACAGTGAGTATTGTCTTCACTTGTGTATACGTACTGTGTAAGTGGTATTGCATGAGCTTTGCATGTCTCCTAGTTCAGCCTAAGCTGCTCGGCTATAGCTATCTCTATCAGCCTAAGCTGCTAGAACACTACTACATTTCACTAATAAGGGATAACTGGACCTGGTATAAGGTGTAAGTACCCAAGGTGCCCACTACAAACCAGGCCAGCCTCCTACACTGGCCCATCCAGCTTCCTCACAAAGTGATTGCTCATTACACCCCTAGCCTGGTATGGCGTCTAAATGTGCACTTGTTTTCTTCCGTGCTGCTGAAGACATTTTTTGTGCCTAAGACCTTTAAAACTAGATTACTGCTTGTGCTTATTACTGCATTTCTTCTCTCTTCTGTGCTGAAGCATGATGTCCCGATCCCTTAATTGAATTCTGTGCCCCATTATGCTCATTCTAACACCCTAAAGGTCTGTAACAATGCCTTTTTCCTGAGGTTACCTGATGTTCCCCATCATACATCTGCCCTCAATTAGACTTTAGGATGCAAATTAATGCAGAAATAGTGTACTTTATATTGATCTGTAATTCAATATCAAACTGTCTAAACATACTAATGCCTAATTTCATTGGTACTTCAGTAGTAATCAAGCATTGGTAAAGCCAACAGATATTGACTGTGCATGCTTCACCAACCATAACAGTTACACATGTTCCTTTCCTGACTGGCAGAAGCATCCCTTACGGCTAGCCCATCCAGCCCCCATGAGGAACCAAGCAGTTTTGCAATTGAATACGTGGTGCCCACCACGCCTGTGGCCAAGGACAGCATGCCACTCAGTCTACTGCTCACCCTTTGGCCCCACCTGCCAAACCTCTTTATCGTGCTCTTGCAGGAACACAGCCACCTGGTGGGAGGCAAAATCCACAGATTCTTACCAAGTTGGCAAGTGATCACTTTGGACAGGTGGGCCCTACAGATTGTTCACAAGAGACCTTCCACCGTACTCATAGCGACTGATTGATGACCATCTCTCCATTTTGTGGCAAGAAGTACAAACGCTTTGGGCCAAAGGGGCTGTTGAGAGAGTAGGGCTTTGTTGTTATTCCAGCTACTTTCTGGTGCTTAAGAACTACAGACATCTTTGACCTATTCTAGATCTGTGCCTGCTCAATGCAGTTCTCTGGAAGGAAAAGTTAGGGCCAAGGTCTTGTCTGCCCTTGACCCTTTGAGACTGGATCATGGCATTGTACCTGTAGGATACCTACTTTCATATTCTCATCCTGTCAGCCCACTGGTGTTACCTGCGGTTCGTGGTCAGAGAGTAGCATTTTCATTTTGCTGTGCTCCCCGTTAGTCTCACCAGCATCCCTCGAGTGTTCACAAAAGTGATGACAGTCGTGGCAGCACACCTTTGGAGGTTAGGGGTGCCAGTCTTCTCCTACCTTGATGACTGGCTGTTGAAGACTGATGGCCTCCTGCATCCTCCTGGTCAAGCATGCCATGTGGCAAATGCTGGCTCTGCAGTAAGATCTGAAGTCCCAGTGGGACCAACATCAAGAGGACCTCTCTAACTACATTCAGATTTTTGAGGAGAGTGCAAAACATCTGCAATGGTGATTACTGGACCACGATTGGGTCAGTGGCAGACCCCTCTCCCTTCCCCACACAGAGCTGACAGTGGCGAGTGATGCATCGCTTCTGGGTAGGGGTGTCCACCTGGGAGAGGTGGAGATCAGAGGCCTGTGGTCTCCAGCGTCTCTGCTCCACATCAAACCTCTTGAGCTGAGGGCCATCCACCTGGCGTTGAAAACCTTCCTGCCATTCATTAAGGGGAGAATGGTACAGTTGCTTACAGACAACACCACTGCCATGTGCTACTGCAACAAACAGGGCAGGGTGGGGTCACGGCTCTGTCCCAGGAGGCCTTGCACCTTTGCTAATGGCTGGCCACCAGGAGATTTTGCTGGTGTTGAAGGATCTGGCACGATCACTGAATGCCAGAGCAAATGAGTGCAGCCGTTGACACGTAGCAGATCACAAATGGCAGCTACATCCAGAGATGGAGCAAGGTCTCTTCCATGAAGTGGGAAAACCTCTGCTCGCTCTATTCATCACTGCTGAGAACATGCAATTACAAAAGTTCTGTGTGCTGGAGTTTCCAAGGCGCCTTTCACTCGGAAACATGTTTTGCCTCGAGTGGAACTTGGAAACGTGTATGCCTTCCCACCAATACAACTCCTGCCGCAAGTTCTCATGAAGCTCAGGACCAACCAAGCCCAAGTCATCCTAGTGACTCCCAGTTGGGCAGCATTCCAGAGTATCTGTCCTCCGATAAGTCTGTCCCTCAGGGAGGAGCTATTGTTGCAGGATCAGGGCAGGGTTCCACACCAGAGCCTTTGCAATCTCGTCCTCCATGTGTGGAGATTAAGCAGCGACAGCTGAACACCTCCAACCTTCCTCCAGAGGTGGTTGATGTCATCTTACCTGGCAGGCTTTCTCAACAAAAATTGTATTCACCTATCAATGGGACAAAGTTGTGGCATGGTGCAGTACACATCAGACTAACCCCTTCCAGCCCAAACTATCTGATGATCTGTTATCTGTTCTGTCTCTTGCCTTGCAAGGCTTGGCTTTGGGCATAAGTAAGGGCAAATTTGGGCTCTTTCAGCCTTCTTAAGGTTGTCAGATCAGCCCTTGATGTTGAAGTCTCCAGTTGTGATTTGATTTTTGAAAGAGCTGCCACACGTTTCCCACTTCTACTTTTGTCATTCCCCAATGGGACCATAATCTGATCCTGACTTATCTGATGTGCACTCTGTTTGAGCCGGTTCACTGCTAACATTTTCAGTTCATTATTATAAAGACTGTGTTCATTATTAGCATCTTCTCGGCACAGGGTGAGTAAGAATCAAGCTCTTTGTGTCAATCTGCCACTTCTTTCTTCCCTGACAAACTGGTTCTGTGGACATCAGAATCCTTCCTGCCAAAAGCTGTGACTCCATTTCACATAGGTTAAGCAATCACTCTTTTGGCTTTCTATGCTCTACCTCGCCTTTTTAAGAAGGTGGAGAAACGTTATCTCTTAGATTATATAACAGGGCTTAGCTTCAGCAAGGATCGTACCAAAGAACACGAGTAGATGATCAGCTCTTTCTGGGGTTTGCTGGAGTGAAAAGAAAGCAAGGTAGTGAGGAAAAGAAACATCTTTTGCATGCTTTGCATTAAGATCTGCTACACATTGGCCAAGAAGCAGCACCCTCAGATGGACTGCATGCTTATTCTACTAGGGCCAAAGCTTCTATCACTGCACTGGCACACGGAGTACCTGTCCTGGAGATCTGCCAGGCGGCTACATGGGCGTCCTTCCATTTGCCTGGACAGTCAGGTCTGCTGAGAGGGGAATTTTGCCCGATTGATCTTGTAGGGCTTTCTGGTTTGAGTCCATCCATAGACCCACTTCTGGATGGGTATAGCTTTGGTATCTATTCAAAAAGTGAGGAACCTGTGGCTAGAAGTGTACATCAGAAGAACAAATGACTTACCTTCGGTAATTCTCTATATGATGGAGATTCTATTTACCCACAGATTGCTTACTCACCCTCCCGTTCCATGGTTTAACCCTATCCTTTAATAAGATCCCAAATCTAGGAATCTGCCCATTGTCTACCGATGTACTTTTGGGGCTCTGTGTCTGAAGGCATGGACAGTCTCAAAAGCAACAGAAGTCAGCGAGCGGGAGTAGCGGCTATATGGGCCTATTACCTCATTTCCAGAGCAGAACAGCATCAGTGCAGAGTCGCAAGGCGCCATCTTCTGGCACGCAGAGGTACTACTGACAATTTTCGGGATCCAATCTGACTCCTTGTGAATAGTCAGAAGGTGAGGAATCTACAGCTAAGTAGATTCTTTACCATAAAAGCATTATCAAAGGTAAGTAATTTGTTCTTCTAGCACACACAGAAGTACCACATACACATCAGCAGTGCCGGCTCCCCCCTTACTCAAAAAAGGTTTTACCCTAATATTGCAGCCCTGGAGCAGCAGTGTGAGTATCCCTACATAGCAGTATAGATACAATGTGGTTGGAGGGAGAAGAAGTGCCCCTTACACATAGAACTGGTACAGAATAAGGGCGGCAGAAAAACACACACACACAAGCACCACAGCTACATCCTAGAGTGCAGCATTGCAAAATTCTCTCAAATATAGAGCAAGGTATGAAAGGCGTTCTGGTGTTATGTTTAAAGTGTGGGCTGTAGAACCGTATGTCATCTTCTTATGTCAACATCTTCATGTGTGGAAAACCATGCAGTTATTGGCAAATCAATGTATCTCTCAGTTTTTCAGTGATTCTAGTTAAACAAATGGTACCAAATGGACATCCCAACTGCATTGTATTGTTCTTATTACGAAAAATCAAAAGCAGCTAGAACATAGCTGAAATGCAGTAGACAGAGCTCCCTAGCTGTGGAAATTTCGCAAGTGATGTCCTTGTGAGTTGCTATAGATGGAAGCTAAGTTGTTTAAGTAAAATATGTTTACACAGGTCTAAGATTCTCCAAAAGTGCCTTGATAAAAAAGGGCATATTGGTCGATATGGTGGGTTTGACACATTGGCATTTCATGAACCCTCATTTCAGGGAGGGGCAATATTTTGGTGGGTGTATTTTCCTAAGGCGCTTCGGAATGATGCTTGATGTATCCTGTAACTGTGATAGGTGGGGCACGCACCATAGTCATGGATGAGCCGTCAGTATTTTATAACCCTCAAGTGTAACTTCGGACAGAGAGGGTAGCCTGAGCACATCCCCAACCAGATTACTTTAGAGGTAGAAGATCTGCAACAGAAAGAGAGCGGACTTAGTTTTTCAGACTATTTTTTCTGAGGCTAAAGCTCCTACTTGGAACAACCCTAGCGAGAAATAAAGGGTGGATTACCTATGCAGCCCTGCAGAGAGGGAGTGTGATCTTGATAATCCACTGATAGGCATGAAAGAAAGTCTAAGATACAGCTGACATGCTGGAATGGAAGTAGTGTGTGGCCCTGTCATAAAGGTGAAAAAACACTTCTGGGTTTCACTGAAAAACATGGAGCTCATTCGATGGACGGATTGAAAGAGAGACATTAAGCGAGTAGACCAACGGTGCAGAGATGGTGTTTTGAGCATTTTTTCCAGGGCTTTTTTAGGTTCCTCACTCCGGCTCTGGTAAATGACATAGCTACTCTACTGTTATAAGAAGTGCTTAATTTGTAAATAAAGAGGTGCCGGTGCTCAAAGCCCTTCTCTTAAACACGAGGCTGCTGTAATTAAATCTGCCAGCACTGAATACTGAGGCAGCGTAATCCTGAAGTCATCTCGGGCCTCTTCAATCCATTTACGGCCACCCCTGCCCCTTTAGCTCATCCTGCAACTTTCTACTTTCTCCCTTTATGACGCTTTTTAGTTTTTTCTTCTTCCGTCTTTCCCATATGTGTCTTTTGCTGGCAGCAAATGCTCGAGGCATAAGAATAAGCCCCGGCCCTCACAAATAAGTGCCGGTGCTCAGCGCCGGAAACAACAAGCACAAATTAAGCATTGGTTATAAGTAGTGAGCGAAATAGTGGCATTGCACTGTCTGCAGCCAGAGCAAGAAGACGTGAAAAACAACTTCCTCAGCAGAACGTTTAATGACCACTTATACAATTAAAGGCAAAGTTTGCTTTTGGGACCCCTTTCTTTCAAACTTTCTATCCTGATAATCCACAGGCATTAGGCGTTCAGAGGAAATGTTTACTTACTGCAGTGCTGAGGTCAATACATCTGTCTGTATATTACCCACATATACTAAAGTATGATGGTTTAAGACTAGTGGTTGAAAGAAATGACAAGGTGTTTATTGTTGTGTTTATTTTAATAACCAGCAAAACTGCCTCAAGTGAGAGTGAATAATCAGCTATTGGACTATATACATCTGTACATACTCCTGAACCCAGGCCAGGCAGGGGTTGGAGCTTGTCATGGGACCTAAGTGGCACTACTCACTGTTCATCTCGAGGATAATCATGGACCGAGGGAGTGGGGGTGGCAGCCCTGGTATTACCCTGGCACTACTTGATCATTCGCCTGCATTCAACGTGGTCTGGCATCAGATTCTGGAAGACAGGCAGCCAAATCAGTCACAAGGGTCTGGGTACTAAAGTGGCTTTATACATTTGTTACAGATGTGCCATCCATTTGTCACGCCGCTATACCAGTCAGCTGCTAAAAGCTTACAGAGTTGTGTTCCACAAGAATCTTCCTTAATTTCATGTGTTTTAATTTGTATGTATTCCCTCCCCCTTGCACACCATACGCAGGAGTATCAGCTATTTTTCATCTCACATGCAGAAGACAGTCAATTAATCTTGAGACTTAATGGAGTGGGTGGGGAGGGTACTCCCAGTTTTCTACAAGGGTAAATGACGAAACTACTCGACTGTAATAAGTTATTACAGCAGTATAGTGACACTGTGATGTCAGCAATGGCTGACTGGAATGCAGAAATCTATCTGAACGTGAATTCCAATAAAACAGTGGTTGTGATCCTTTAGGGCGGAGGGGCCACACCCCCCCCACCTTTTGCCCCCCATGAAGAGTGTCTGTCAGGCTGAACAAAGGTCAGCCTGACAGACACTCTTCATGTTCAGGTCAGGCAGCCAGAAGCAGACATGCGCGATTTGCGCAGACTCCTGGCTGCCTGAGCTGAACTTTGCTGGGCTGAGGAGATCACAGCTCCTATGGGCGTGACCTCCTCAGCCCAGCAAAGGTGCCTCGAGGCCCTCCCCTGGGTAAAGAGGAAAGCGTCACCAATTGACACTCTCCCTGGGCGCTTCAGTTTAAGCCCTGAAGTGCCCAGGGTGAGTGTCAATCAGTGACACTTCGTCACAGAGTGGAGTGGGGTCAGCAGTCTCACTGACCCCATCCCACTCTGTGACGAGGCTGGGACGGCTGCCTTCCCTCATTGGCTGACCTTAGGTCAGCCAACGAGGGAAGGCAGCAGTCCCAACCCTCCTGGGACCTGGAGGCCGAAGGTAAGTGTGTGTGTGTGTATGTATGTGTGTGATGTTTCAAATTGAATGTTTGGTACGTGCGTGCATGTTTGAATGGTATGAATGTTGTTTATGGATGTGCGTGCGTGCGTGTGTGAAAGAATGAGTGTGTGTGATGTTTTAAAATGAATGTTTGGTGCATGCGTGCATGTTTGAATGGTATGAGTGTTGTTAATGGATGTGCGTGCGTGCGTGCGTGCGTGCATGTCTCTGTGTGAAAGAATGAGTGTGTGTGTGCCCCGCCCGTCCCCCTCCCTCCTAAAGCTGCCGGCCGCCACTGGTTGTGATCATGTTGAGCTGTCCATCCAGTGGGTGGCCAGATGGTCTTGGTATCTGTCCTAGTCCTGTGCAACCTACAAACACCCTTGTGGCAATCTTTAATGTGGATCTCACTTTCCTTACAGCTGCCTTTCTACTACCAGAAGATTTTAAGGCCCATATTTATACTTTTTTAGGGCCAAATCTGCGTCATTTTTTGACGCAAAATTGGTGCAAATTTACAAACTACAATTGTATTTTGTAACTTTGCGCCAATTTTGCATCAAAAAGCAGCGCAAATGCGGCGCTAAAAAAAAGTATATATGGGCCTCAGTATTTTAAGGAGTAATACAATTCATAATGACAACTCGACTGGATGTTAAAGTACACTGGCTAATTTTAAGGATAACATTTATTTAGGAAAAAGATACAATAATTATGAGCAGCGCTTCCCTCAGAGTCCGTACCGCCAACGTTTCTTTCCCTTCCCAACCACCACCCCAGCAAATACTCTAGCCCAGTGTTCTATGAGGTTGGAGCTCAGGCCACCCTTCTACTTATCATTGTCCATGGAATACCACACATCCTCCCCCAAATATTTTTATGGACATTGCTTAACATTACATCATTTATTAAACATACCAACTTTGACAAGGTAATGATCCTCACCATTACATTCTGCAAAGTAGGACTAAAACCAACAACGTTTCCACATGGATATTATTATGTGGTTACATTTAATTTATCTAAATAGTTGAATAAGTATACCACTCTTATGAAGGACTTATCCTATAATTTAATCCTATTAGTAAGTTAAAACCTTTTTGTCCCTCTCACTGCGCCTACGGATGTTACTTCTCTGGACCTGAAAAGTATTATAATTCACCTCCTCTCCATGTTCAATGGCATCAGTTTCCAAACTTCCTTCGCTTCCCATCATATATCCCCCACACTCATCACATTCCTCAAACAACCCGTCCGCTTTGGCTCTCTCATTGTTGCAGACCGCTACAGGTTGCAAATTCCATATTTTCCCATCCTCTACTTGAACAGCACTTATCAATACTTAACTGACCCCTACCGGTTCAGACGAACAAGGTGTCCCCTTTGCAATGAATCCAGGTTTTTTTATGCAGACATATTGACCTTCCACTATCTCAGGAATATCATTACCATTACCATGGTATTTCCTTGTGCATGCTTGATACTGTTCCACTCTTTCCATCTTTCCTTCTTCACTAGATAACCACATTTCTTGCAATTCTTCTCTATTAACCACCAAGGTACTAAACTAGTTCATTAGCACATTCCTTGATTTTTGTCTTATGGGATTCATGTTTTCTCGCAATGTGATTTTATGTTTAAACCACTTTGATTACCACAAGGATTCTTTGAACTCTTCCATAACTTTCTCTTTAAGATTTTCATATTCACTTCCTACCTCATTTAACTCTTGCACCAAATAAACTGGTGGTCTCCTATCAGGATTCAATTTAATTCCTAATTTGTTACTGTGGGCCATCCTAGTATTAATTCACCCGTATCAGCAATATACAACTTACCCTGGCACTTCCTATGACCAAATTTAATTTGTACATTCACAAATCCCACCATCGGTATTTTGTGGCCGAATAACTTCCTGGATTTATATCTGATGTAAACACATCCCTTCCTGGCCACAATTCATCAAACATCTTTTTACTCATTATGGTGTACCTGTCTGCAATTAATACATGTGGACAATGCCACAGATTTATCCTTGGCATGTTCACTTCCGTTCTGTACCCTTAGTACTACGTTCTGCATGCTTCCTCCCTCTTCTTCTTCATCACCTTCTGACACACAATTTACACGCTTCTTGCCTCCCTACAAACGCTACTGAAATGACCAATTTTTTGACATGTGCTACAAACTTTCCCGACTGCTGGACACATTTTCTAATTAGCTAAATGATCACTTGATCCACATCTATAACATTTCAACCCCATTTCTATCATCAGTTTTCTTTCCTTTCTCCTTCCTCTCTTTGCTTCCTTTAGTAATAGCATTTATAGATTTGACATTGTTCATGCTGGATTCCTTCCTTACAGTTTTAATGCACTTTTCCAATACTTCAATGCTTCTGGCTGCATCCAATGCAGTTTTCAAATTTACATCACCACATGACCATAATTTCTCCTGCATTTCTTTTTATTTACTTTTTATTAGCAGTAGATCGCTTAAAACATGGTCATGTGACATAGTTTAAAACTTATACGTAACTGCTAACCCTCTTAGTGCCGCAACAAATTGATCAATGGATTTGTCATCCTGCTGAACCCTGGAATAAAACTTGAATCTTTCCAACACAACACTTAATCTCCCACCATAACCCTCCTGTAACTGTTTTTTCCTCAACTTGGTATACATCAGTATTCCCTGGATTTTCCAATGATGGCAAATTTTTGAATTCTCTTAATTCTATGGCTCCTAGGGCCAGATGTAGCAACCGGTTTGCATGTCGCAAACTGCGAAAAACGCAGTTTGCGACATGCAAAACGGCCATCGCGATGCTCCGACTCGCAAATAGGAAGGGGTGTTCCCTTCCTATTTGCGACTCGCGATGCTGAGTTGCTTTGTGACTGCGAAAGCGATCAGCTCTAACATGAGCAAACGCGAGACCCGTTGCATTGTAAATGCTTGTTTTGAATTGCAACTCGTTTTCCTTAAAGGAAAACGGGCTGCAATTCAAAAAAAAAAATTGCTTTATTAAAAAAGCAGTCACAGACATGGAGGTCTGCTGTCTCCAGCAGCCCACCATCCCTGTGAGTGCAGGGACTCGCTATGGGGTCGCAATTTGCGACCCACCTCATTAATATTCATGAGGTGGGTCTTTGCGACCCCATAGCGAGTCGCAGAAGGTGTCTGAGACACCTTTCTGCATACAATTTTGCGAGTTGCAAATTGCGAGTCGGTATGACTCGCAATTTGCAACTCGCAAAATTGTCTTTTCCTACATCTGGCCCCTAATCTCTGCTTTAACAGGGATAGATACCGTTCCAGAGTACACTCTTCCTCCAAAACTTCTATGTAAGCTTTGAATAAATCCAACCATAGTTCCCATTCTATCGGTGGCTCGCCCTAACCAAACTGTGGTGGTTGTATCGCTGCCATCAGAACCTTGTTACAGTTAAAACCGATTTTATATATATATATATATATATATATATATATATATATATATATTCATTCTAAATACTACCAAGTATAAACTAAACAAATTATTCTACGAACATGAGATCCGAAAATCCTCAGAAACAGGGATCCACACTTTAGAGTTGCAAGTTGTCTAAACTAATCACAAAGGCCTATAACTATAATTATTAGTCTCTATAATCTGAGTCCTCTTCACAGGTGTGCATATCACCGAAATGCTGAAAAGTCCATAAAACCTGTTAAAGTGTGCTTATCAGTTAATATTCCACTGATCCTCTATATCCATGAAAAACGTACATGCACACTGAAGGTTCAAACGCGTGCGTATCACTGAATAAATATAATTGCTACAACTTATAAAATTTGTAGAAGTGGGCGTACCACTTAATACATGTAATTGATACGCAGTATCCATAAAAGGTGAGCATTTACATAGAATGAGGCGTAAATGCTGCCAAAGTGTGCAAATCACTAAATAAAAATCATTGACATGCTGGAAGAGCAGAAGTGTGTCACTGAAGGTGTACTGTCCAAAAATGCCTGCAGTGAATATTGCGAATGACTGTTTTCTACAACCAATAGCTTTGAAGAATTCCAGACATCACACAGAAGCTTGCACCATCTATTTTGTACAGTCAATAGATGTATGACCACCACCCGTGGAATACCACGATTACACTATTTTTGGGCCTACCGGCACTGGCACTGAACAAACTTCACCTTATACAAAATTGTGCAGCATGGCTAATGTTAGGCTTGTGGAGGCAAGCCCATATAACGGGTCAGTATAGATGATTGCATTGACTTACTACTGAAAAACGTATATTATGTTCAGAAGTTTATGTTTTGGATATAAATTGCTTCATGATGAAGCCCACAAATTAATTAAGCATCATATTAGTCGATTCTCACCAAAAAGAGAAAGGGGATCCTCTGCTGCACCCCTCCTATAATTACCAGGGATAAAAAACAGCAAGACAAGGAGGAAGTGCTTTTATGATCAGCTGAGGGAGGATGATTTCAGTAACCATGTTCATTAAGAATAAAATACCCGAGTGCCTAAATTGAGCCGGTGGTTTCCGCTGTGGGGCACCGCCACTTATTTTTGAGGGTCGACACTTATTTTGCTGCCTCGAGCATTTACTGCAAGCGAAAGACACATATGGGAAAGACAGAGGACGAGAAAAATGAAAAAGTGTCACAAAGGAAAAAAGCAGAAAGCTGCAAGAGTGAGTTGAAGGAGCGTGGAGTGGCTGTAAATGGATTAAAGGGCCCGAGATGGCTTCAGGATTACCGTGCTTACGCATTTAATTGTAGCTGCTGCATGTTTCAGAGGGGAGTTTTGGGCACCAGCACGTTTTTATTAGCAAATTAAGCACTGAAATACCCACAACTCTACTTAAACAAGATATTGCATGTCACGTCACGTTTTCTCAATGGATAAATGTAATGGAAATAGATATGTACTTAAAGCAGGTGCTCAATTGAGTTAATGGGCAGGATTATTTCTATAACTCATCTTATCTTTATTTTCTTCACTACCTCAATTTACTAACCCAATTCCATCAGTTGTATGCCACACTATCAAGCCCCAAAAATATCAATCTATTAATATATAGTGACCGTAAAGTCTACTACTGACATATCATCAAGGTAAGGGTAGATTTACTGTTATTAGCTACGCTGTGATGATACTATGGGAGCCCATATTATGGACTTTATGTAGCTGTAAGTCAGAATTTTGACAATACTGTGGTACAATCACACCTACTGTTTGTATTGTTTACATTTTTGGTTTGGTCAATCAGATCACTACAGATCGATTCATGTGCAAATGTATTATTAACTTGTGGACTGTCAAGGATTATCTCAAATGTGCTTGATCTGTATTATGGCCTGACCCCACAACCACAACCCCTTCCAGGGAGTATATGATTTTTTTAAATTTTGTGTTTCTTCCCCTTGAAAAAAAATGAAATTAACAGGGAGCCGGCCCTCCTGGCATACGGTGTGACTACCTTCAGGCCAAACATATAATAATGTTTTTAATGTGTTTTCCCCTGGGGGGGGGGGGGGGGGGGGGGGGCAATCACACTCCCAGGAGGAAAATAGCATTTTTTTTAAAAAGCTGTTAGAAGGGTTGGCCCTCCTAGCATCTGGGTTGACCCCCTTTGGGCCCTTAAATTTTATTTTTAAATATGTATGTCCCCCTGAGAGGCTGATTGTGCCCCCTCGAACACACCCTTTTAAATAAAAACATTTTAGTGGGGGTTTGTAGACAGCCCTCTTCATTCATTGATCTGTTGTCTCATTCACATTATTATTGCACCCAGTGCAGCGAACTAACGGCTAACTTCATTGTGAATTGTAGCACTGTGATTTTCGCACAAAATAGGAGTCTTCAGTTGCAGGAACTACTATGTGAATTTATGCTTCCAGAGATTAAAGCTAGCTTTTTGCTGTCAGGAAATTATTTTTATGCTGGCAATGGCCCAGGAGCTTCCCCAACAATAAAGATTTGAATAAACCATAAACCATGACAAAACAAGCATTGCCAAAAAGGTCTGGCAATTACTGCCAGCCTTTCAGCTTTACTGCTGTGCCCGAACCTCATTTTTGGCCTTGTCTGACTTAGGTTCTTTTAGTTGTCTCCCACCTAAAATTGTCTCTGTTGTATGTTAGTGCCGTAATAAATCAACAGTGGCTGGAGTGGGTTCACCCACTGTACTCTAAAATATGCTGTTGTAATGGGCATGTGGCAAGGTAAAGTAATACTTTGTTTATTTCTCTTTTTTAGTGTATTTGGAGTCTGAGCTGTATTGATAACCAAAGCACTTTTTCACTGGCATACATGTCTCCACAGCCACACACATTCACCAATCAATAAGCTAAGTGCTTTTACACTTTGTCGCAACTATATCACAATTGCACACACCCACCAACTGATTTAGAAGAGTACTAATGCCTTCTACATACTACAGTGTTTTAGAAGAAAGGTTTTAGACAGTCAACAGAAGTGGCGTCTCAGTGAATGTGTGCCACGCAGGTCCTAACTCAAGTTATGGAGGAAAGCTCTAAGGCAGTAAGTATCAGATACTGAGAAAGCATGTGAGGGAAGAGAATATGGATCAGATTCAGAAAGCGATTTTTCAGTCGCTGGAGTTCTATCCAATGACTTGACTTCTACTGATTCTGAGGAACATGATCACAGCAGTTGTGATGGCTCTTCATAAGCATAATCAGTGAATCATAGAGACAGTAGCATGGTAGACTAGCCCAGAGAGCAGGCGTGTGTGTTGGCAAGCACAGACAAAGTTCTCTCCCGGCAGCCCCCAATTTAGTGCAGCCTCAAGTTCCTACATTCACTGCAGGCGCTGGATGTAAAGTCAATGTAGAACATTTTTGGTCAATTGACTACTTTCACCTCTATTGGATGTTGACTTCCTTAAAGAAATTGTGTTTCAAACAAATTTGCGTGCCAAATAGTTTTTGAGGGAGCATGGTGGCACTCTTGGGCCTCATTCTAGAGCACACTAGTGGACTCCCACTTGACTTTGGGAGTTAAATAAACTTCTGGGCCTTATGCTTAAAATGGTAGTCATGCACAGAACAAGCATACAGTCCTACTAGTCTTCCTGCATGGTTTGGGTAATACCGAGCCTTACAACGGCCCTGAGCAGAGATTGGGTTTTGCTATTGCAGTGCATGCTGCATTTAAATGATAATTCTGCAGCACTTCCCTGGGATCATCCACACCATGACAGGTTGTTCAAAATTCAGCCTCTCCTGGAACATTTGTCTGCTAGGTTTCCAGAAATTAATACTCCTGGAAAGAATACAGTTATTGCTGGGTCCTTGATCCCTTACAAAGGGCAGCTACTGTTAAGGCAGTACATTGCTATGAAAACAGCTTATTATGGTATCAAACTTTACATAGTGTGTGGGAGCTATATTGGTTATGTATACAGCCTGAAAGTGTATACAGGGAAAGGGCTCTGCTCTAAAATCCTATAGGTTGCCCTTGCATGCTAGGAGTCATAGGAAAGTTTTTATGGGAGTTTGTCCAACCACTTCTTCATAACGGTTATAACCTTTATGTGGGCAACTTCTATACAGGAGTATAGCTGTTCAGTGAGCAGTACAAAGCTCGCAATGTGGCATGTGGTATAGTTTGATGTCGCCACAAAGGATTCCTATATGAGCTTGTTTGTAAGAAAGCTACAAAAATCCCAGAGTACATTGCATTCCAACAAACTTCTCACAGTCAACTTCTCCAGAAGGCAGAATGTGTACTTGCTCACTACAACCCATGATGAAAGCACTTCCCCAGTCATGGTTTGGGCCAGTTAGCTGAGGTTCACAAGCCCACCTGTATACTTGATTACAACAAGTACATGGACGGAGTGGATAAGAATGACCAAGTAATTCAGCTACACAACACGAGTCATAAAATTCTTACGTGGTCTCAGAAGCTGTTTACCCACCTGATCCAGTTGGCAGCATAAAATGTTCCTGCAACAGCGAGAAAGACTCGAGCATGTCGTCATTGCAAAGTCTGCTTTAAGTAAGGAAAGAGGCAGGATACTCACTGTTACTTTACTCAGTGCGTAGTTCAGCCAGCCCTATGTTTCTCAACGTGCTTTACATTGTACCATACAAAATTGAGGTATTGAGAAACTGACTGCGGTGTTCTACTATATACCTTTCAGTGGCAGTGCATAGATACATATCTTCCATGGGCTGCCACTTCACTAGCCAAGCAGCCTTTCAAAGTGTTTCCTCTAGTTGAGAAAATCAGAACTAGGTAGATGTTCTGCTTGCTGTATGACAAGTGCATTACAGTCACCGCACTGCACATAACGGTGGAAGGAATACAGGCCACATTGTCACAGAGTACTCTAAGCAGAAAACCTAAAGCCTTTATTAGTTTTTGAAGCGCTCTTTGGGGAGCTTAGGATAGCCTTCCCCACTATGTTTACCTTATTTTTTAAGGTAGATATGCTCACGCTGTTCTGTAAATCTAGGCTTCGAGGCATTTTTGGACACCCCCAACTCACATCCACAACCTGGAATGAGTTGGATTTAGCACAGCTAGTGCACTAATGGGGCATGAAAGACACGTCTTTTTCAGCTTCAGGTAGCGGCCACAGAAGTCATTAGTAAAGGTTCACTTGGCAAGACAAAGACTTGAACAAATGGGAAAAGATCAGGATAGTTGTGCTTTTACAAGGATATTGAATATGTAGAAGTCAGATAGGGCCTGATTACGAGTGTGGTGGTCTTATGACCACCACTCTCGCGGTGGCAGTCTGGACAGCTGCTGGTGCGACGGACTGATTGCCACATAACAACCCTGGTGGTCTGACTGCCAGGGAACCGCCAGCTCCGCCATGATCTTGGATCCTAGTGGTCTGGTGGTGGCAGAGATCCTAATCCACCATGGCAGTGCTGCAAGCCCTGGGGATTACGACCTCGTTCTCCACCAGCCTTTTCATGGCAATAACTTCCCCTTCTCCTTTTTGCTGTCTGCCATGAGGAGGCATTATTTTGTTGGCACACAACTATCTCTACCATTGTTAGCAGAAAGGGCCTTGTGTCAAAACCCATACGTGGTTGCATGGGAACGCCCATGTGCCACCTTATGAACGCCTCCTTAATGCAAAATAATGCAAGGAGCTATTTTTGTTATTTTTTGACAACTTTACAGTGCAAAACATTTATTGTTCTGGAAAGTAAATAGTTTATAAAGACTTTGCAATGGTTTGCATCTCCTTTTGTGACTTTGCACTGGCACAAAGCCTTGATGAATTTGTCCCACAATGTTCGAACTACAATGTTTTTTCAGTTGACTGTGCTTTATTTTGTCATTAACACAACACTTTACATAGAGAACTCATAATAAATAGGACTCACCAGAAGGAATCGAGAGAATTTTAATCCATGAATAAAACAAAGTTGTGCAACGGAGGACGGTGCCTAGAAGACTCAGCAAACAATTCACGCAGCAGAGATAGGGGAAAGGCCAGGAAGTACCAGGGCTGCTTTATGTCTTTCCTCAGACTCCTTTGGCAAGTGGAGGCAGTTTGATTTTTTTGCTCACTAAATGTAGATTGCGGGCATCGTTGGTCTTTTGTGAGATTGTGCCTATTTAGTGATGCGCAAAATTGCTAAAAGCCGGAGGGTATAAATATATATCACATATATACATTTTCATTGTAATACTGCAACTGCAGCTAAAAACTGATCTATGATTCTAACTTTAATATTTATTTACTAAAAAAATTTAAACATGTCATCAAAGATGTCATTTGTGATTTCATCACTCTAATCTCTGTTTTCTTCTGTGATTTTTTATGTGAATTTCTTTGACCTTCAACTGTTCTTTGCTCCTAGCCTCCTCGTTTAGGCCAACCCCTTGTGCATGAATTACACCCAGCCTGCAGTTGGTGTGTGTGTGTATGTGTGTGTGGTGGGGAGGGAGTTGAAGGGGGCAGGAGGGAGGTGAAGAGTGGGGTGGAGGGGGGGCAAAAGGGGGACAAAGGGAGGGGCAGGGGGGAGCCGAAGGAGGGAGGAGTCTGGCCTCCCACCATGCACTGCACTTAACCCGTCGTGAGTGGAGTGCAGCTCACGGCACTTCGGCTGGGCCCTGAGCACAATCTACATGGCCGACTAACCCCCACTGCACATGGCTTTTGGTAATGCGCATGGTGGGATGACCGCTCTACATGGCTCTCGTCCTGGCCCTGTGCCAATCCTGCCAAGGGCAGCCAACCACTGCTATACACACTTTGAACAAAATACAGACTTCAGGATTTGCAAAATCCGGTGCTACAGTCATGAATCCTTGTTTCACGAAAACTTGATGCAGACAGATTTTGAATCAAAGAGTTATAAAGAAACTATAGTAGCGAAGAGTTCAGTTCTATGCCGCTTTAGTCCTAAAATGTAATACCAAATTAACTCACGCACAATCAATACTTTAAGAATAATAGAATCTTTGGATTCTGGAAAGATTCATAATAGCAATAAGTAACAAATAGTTATACATTTTCATATTCATAATCCTCATACTCCTAAGGATCGTACTTCCAGAGTGTACATAGACAGCTTAATTAAATGCAGCTATAATCGGATAAACAAAGTCAAAGCGCTATATGCAACATACATTAACACTGGAAGTCTTGTGAATCACGTCTTCAGCCTTAAATCAGAAAAAAGTGAATGCACCCAGCTAGTAATGGAATCCTAATAATGTCTGTATTGTGGTCGTCGAGGATTATTATTGATAATCAGTATTTCAATGGCACATGTGTCTAAAACGTGTCACTACCTGAGAGTTATAGGCGGTAGCTCACTGTCCAACCATGATCTGGCAATGCATAATCTAGTTATAATGATAATAAAAACAATATCCTGGTGCATCCTAGGTGAATGTTCTCTGAAAATACCAAGACAATTAGTTTAGGAGTAGGGAGTAGAGTAATGCCTATTAATCTGCCAATTTCCCTACTTACCCCAAGGTTTTCCATATACACAATAGAGGATGAGAGGCTTTCATGAAGTATGCAAACTTTGGCAAGAAACTGGCAGCCAGAACCCATAACCTCTACTGTAGGAATGACTAGGTGATCCTATACTACTGGCACTGGTCTGTGATGTGACTGAGTGCTCCATTAATGCCAGCAGGGTGGCTGCCAGAGTTTGGAGGGAATTGGCGGTAAACAGGGTATAGGGGAAGCAAAGCATGTACATCTAGTGGCTGAACTGCACAATGTGAAACCAGAAAACCTAGAATTAATCCTGGCTTCCCCACTTAATCAAACTTTGTGATCCTAAGCAATTTTCTAAAATGCCACTTTCCCTACTTTTTCTTCATTATCATGCATAAGAGAACCTTGAAATACATGACTTCAGGATGTGCACTGTACAAAACCTTCTCCTGTGTTTTATTTTTATAAACTATAATGTTGTTCATGTATAATAGGAAACCAGGCCTCTCAAAGAGTGTGCATAACAAGTGACTTGCCTCTTAGTTCACTATTGTCATTGTTGTTAGGGTCGGGGGAAGATTGAATGTTTCTAATTTTATGTTAGAAAACTATCACTATAAAAATACTTCTCAATGCACTGATATCATCTGATTTCTGCAAGTAAATGAAATACACTTTTTGAATTCTAAAGAAACATTATCATATTTTTATACTTTTGTTGCAAGATGTTTTTAAAAATGAAGTTATTTCTAAAGTTAAGAAGAGAAAGACACCCTAGTTACTTCCTTTCTTTAACTTCAATTAATCTTTAAACCAAGGCTTGCCCGTTTATTTAACATCTTTTTTATTTTAGCGCTGAGTTGAGTAAACAGCAGCCTAGTGCTGCTCTTAACTAGTTCAGGATGGCCGTATGCAGCCCCTGGGCCCTACTTTCAGTATTGCTGCTCTATACAGAGGTTTTTCTCCATTTAGTAGAATAGTCCCAGTGGCTTTCTCTAAAATTCATTAATCTTTGGACCTTAGGAGGTTACTCAGGATTTGGGAAGTCTCGGATCCCAAAAACCCCACAAAGGATTCATGACACTCACAAAAACAATTGTTTGTTTTATTAATACATTTATGTGGGGTCATTTTGGAGTGCCCCCCATGTGGGTATGTGGGTCAGTGTAGGCTCACTCTGTTCCTAAATGCCCTTTTGCTCTGGACACAGTGTTGAATAATGGCAGCTGCAACAGAATTTCTCCAATCTCAAATGCGCTGAGAATTTCTATTGCAGCCACCACCTATCAACCTGGTGTTCAGAGCAACAAAAAAGATGGCCAACTCCTGCTGTGCACAGCGTTCTGCCTCCAGCGAAGGCTAGGCCCTGCCCAACCCACCGTGGTCAACCAACCCTGCTGTGTCTGGACTTCAAATTTGCATAATGGGATTAGAACAGGGCTGCAGGTTCTGACCTCCAGTCTTTCATCCAAACCACCCCGGGTAGCCAGGCCAAAGTGTTAGCCACACAGCTTGGTCTAATGCAACAGAGCCTGGCTTCAGGGCCTGGCCTGCCAACCCGTCTTCCACCAAGCACAGTGGGATTTGGTTACAGGGTCTGCTCTAGGGCAGGCCCTGCGCTCAACCTGTTACAGCAGCTGGCCCTGCTGTATGAGGTCTTTGGATATGCCCAGTGGGTATTGGCCAAAAGGACAGGACT
Organism: Pleurodeles waltl; assembly: GCF_031143425.1. Taxonomy (NCBI): domain Eukaryota; kingdom Metazoa; phylum Chordata; class Amphibia; order Caudata; family Salamandridae; genus Pleurodeles; species Pleurodeles waltl. The sequence continues at coordinate 149,996,141 of NC_090446.1, forward strand.
ACAGCTACTCCCTGCTCTCAACCCGCCACATTTGTCCATGTCCATGGAGGCCATTGGTCAAGTGCAGTAGTGGGGCACAGAATACTCCTTTTCATTTTTATCTTTACTAGATGTGTGCATCCAATGACAGATTTGTGAATCCTGGACCCTTCCTGGGTTCACAGACCCAAGATCCATGGATCAGTCATCGGATCTGACAATCTCACCATAAAAAGTACTTTTTAAATGTATATTTGTTTTCCCAGGCATCTGTTTAGGGCCCACCCACATGGGCCTGGGAGGCCAGAGTGTACTCACCCTGCCCACTTGTGCCTTTTTATTTTGAGTCTTCTTACCACAGTGCTTAGAGTTAAGTGGACGGATGTCGAGCGCCAAGGCCTGCCGGTGGCAGACGTCCTCATTTGGCTGCAAAGTCATGCAGTGGGGCCCTGAAACTTACTGCATTCTCTGAGCTATGCTAGGCATGATCCCGGGCGGGCTACCGCAGCGTTCTTAAACTTGCCCGTTGGTACCCTGTAACAATCCAGCTATACACTTTAAGGTCAGGGCACTGAGGTCTAATTAGCAGGTCCCAGTGCACTCTCAGAGTAGAAAAACCAGCAGAATCAGTCCAAAACTTTGGGGATGACCATACAAAATGAGGCATTTTCTTGCAGAGGGCCTAAAGTAATGTGGGTGCACGTTGACTGTTACAATTGTGGCATTTGTACAAAACATTCCTTAGGTGCGAGAGTGGGCTATTATACTCCATATGCTGCCAAGGTGATCTACTTCTGCTCACTGGTTGAATGACCGATTTGAAGCTTCCAAAGACAGGAAAAATGTTAGCCTCTATTACGGAGGATGTACGGAGACTTGATAACCCCCTCAAGATGTGCAGGACCTCTCATACCTCAACCACTATCAGGTCTAATTAGGCTAATTGCAGGAAAAACATGTAGATCCTGATCGTTGACCAGCTTCGCCTCGCTATGGGCTATGTATTGTTTCTTCTCCTCATACTCAAGGGGAGTGGCTATCTTATTAAAATGGGGAATCCCATATCACCCACTGGGAGAGATGGTGTATGACCAGGGTCCATCACTATCGCCTGGGAGAGGCTGGGAATACTGTTGATCTCCACAGTCAATTGTATTGGCCCGATTACTGATGACAACACATTCTTTGACTACCTTTGAGGAAAGATTCTTTCAATTCACTCTCAGAGACCATTTAGAACAGATAGAGAGATATGGTCCCTGTAATTACAGCTCGCTGGTAAGCATGATGGGGGCACACTGAACAGATGTGACACAAGGTCTGGTGCGGCTCCTCCGTTAGGGTGGAGGAGGGTCGCTGCCATCCCTGCAGCAGTTGCTGCATATCACCTTTAACAAACAAAAAGATAATAAACTGTGTTTATTATCTTTTTGTGTGTTAAAGGGGCAGGGCATCGAGGATGACGAGATGAAGGGAGTGCACTGTGCACTCCCCTCACTGTGCATGTATGTTTGGCCAGCTGTCTTGGGCTGTCCAAACATACATGCGCAGTAGGCTCTCTCCAGCCCAGCAACAGAGTTGCCGGGCTGGCCAGAGCATGCACAGGATCCCAGTCTGCCAATCCTGATGCTGCTCTGAGCAGCGTCAGGATTGGCTGCAGGGCAGGCTGGGAGCCTGTGCCTGCCTGCAGCAACAGGAGAGGATCAGCGCCGGAGCGGGCAGTTGAGTGATTTAAAAAAAAAATGTTTTATTAATTTTTCACACCCCAACAAAGCCCTGCAAGCCGCTTCTGCACAAGGTTACAGAGAATGAAGAAGTTGACCTGCGGGAATGTAAATGTAGTGGAAAATATGCACACACACGTATATATGGCGAGGGGGGGAACCAGAAAGAATGTTAGCTGCTATGATTCAGCGCCTTAGAGCGCAGAGGTTTACTTTTCATTTACATAGCCAGAGAGCCTCGCTGGGGCCTGGCTGCTTCATTTAAACGCGCATTTTGCGAGCGCGTGTTACCTAACAGCCGTGACCTTTGGAACCTCTTGGCCGGTCACACACGCCTAATTAAAGGTATGCGCTACTCTTTGTATTCGTTTGATGTAGCGCTTGAGTTTATGGATTGTAGTTTAAATAACCGGTGTTTGGATCTTTTTAATTTTGTTTCCCCGGTCCTTTTAGATTGTTAGTCGGTCCGCGATATTTATCGATCTATTGCGTTCCCTTTGCCATCCAGGTCAGTCCCTCTGGCTATGCTCTTCATATTTATACTTTTCAAATATATGTTTTTATATATGTTCTATGATTTATTTTTTTTGTATATCTCATACATCTCTTAAAGGGTATAAGTTTCTTAATAGCTTGGCTTTGTTTACATCTCTGGGACTGCATGTGATCTGTTTGCAACCACTTTTCTACAAGCTAAGTGTCTTGCGTTGGGAAGCACTTTTATTAATTTGGTCATCATTCACTTGTTATTATTTTGTTTTTGTGCACCTAGGGTGTTTGTATGGTGAACAGGTGTGGTATTTTCCCGCCTGGTTGTGTGTACAGTTGTTATGAACCATAATGGTTTTGGTAATTTTTGTATGTTGTATATACAGGCACTGTCTCTATTGTCCTGAGGAGGCCGGATTTGTTAAGGCCGAAACGCGTTGACTGTATCTTTCGAGGAGTGACTGTCGGAATTTACGAACTATGAGATCTAAGAATTTGAGGATTGTATCGGACTTTTTCTCGGTGACTGTTTTCTCTCACTGAGGCGAGATACGTCCCTTGGACAACTGTCATCTCCTTCTTTTGTGACTGCTGGTCATTGGATGGCTACGCAGTTTATATCCAATATCTCACGGTGCTTTAATGGAACTGTTGTTTGATGATTCTCCTTATGTGTAATATGTATATATATAATTAGTGTTTTTATTAGTTTTATATAAGATTTTTTTGGGGAGCACAGGTAATTTGTGGGCACTACAGTTTAATTGGTTTAATTGGAAATAAAATAAATTATTTTTCAGTGAATAATTGAGTTTTTCACTGCGATAGTTAAGTACATCTCTATCCCTTCTGGATATTTCTGCTTGTAGTATTACCAATAGGGGATAAAAGCATGAACCTGCAGGGATACTCTCTGTGTTAACTGTATTTCTTGAGACACTGCTGTACACCTGTAAGTACACCCCCCAAGACCTACAGCCTGTGGCGTAACGAAACCCCCCTGCAAAGCACATGAAGGGGCCCGCTCCGAACTCACTTTGGAGCTCTCAGGCCAGGGCACTGTGCGGAGGGCCCCCCAGCCCGCACTGCAGGGTCTGGGTGGGCATTTGTTATGCCACTGCCTGCATCGAACACTATCTTGCAAATGTTGTCTTTAGCTTTTTGAGTGATGGTCACAGACTCTTCCTTAATCACGCAGTCACTCAGGACGAGCTCATCACAGCCATTAGCTCACTTCCAACATATAAGGCACTTCCCTGAGGAGCTCTATAAATGATATGCCTCATTGTTAGCCCCCGTCTACTGGCAGTCTGTGAGGAGGCAACCCAGACTGGTGCTCTTCCTCATTCAATGCGGGAGGCGACCATCATCATGCTCCTAAAGCCCGATAAGGCCCCTCACATCTACAATTCGTAACAGTCATTATCTCCCTTAAACTCTGATGCAGAGATACTGGCAAATATTATAATGAACAAATGAATGCTCTGTGTGCCATGCCTGGTGAGGCCGGATCAGTCGAGATTTATTCCTGTTTGTTTTGAAGGTCTATGAACGTCTGTTGCTCTACTGCAAGACCTGGGATGTCCACTCTTGCCTCTCCTACTTACAGGCACGGCTCCTCTGCTATGGCGGAGGAGCATTGCCCCCCACCAGCAGCAGCAGCTGCAAACGTTTTACCATAAAACAATAATAAACTATGTTTATTATCGTTTTGTAGTAAAAAGGGGCAGTGCCATGGACTATGAAGGGGACGGAGCACTCCCTCTCACTTTGCATATATGTTTGGCCGGCTGTCTTTGGCTGGCCAGACACACATGCGCACTGGGCTCTCTCCAACCTGGCACTGTGTTGCTGGGCTGGAGAGAGCAGGCACGGGCTCCCAGTCCCAGCATGACAGTAGCGTTCGGATTAGCTGCAGGGCAGGCGGGGAGCCCCACCCCTACAAATCGCCGCAAGCCACTCCTGTCTATTTATGCAGGCAGCTGAGCCATCAGCAGCAAACTTTAACAGTATTACTCTGACTACGCTCTACCATGTAAAATTCAGCACATTTAAGTCTCACTTTATGCTGATGACATCACTCTTCATCTGCTGAAACAGAGTGTAAGTCTCCATGTAATTCTTCAAACATTTATTCAATTTTCATTCTTTCAGGGATTCACATAAATGGGAGCAATTCCCAGATCATCCTCTTGACAGTCAACACACCAACCTTCTCGGCAGACTTCTCTCTCAGATGGTGTGTAGACAAGACTAATACCTAGGTCCCCTGGAGACAGGGATGTGATCATATGGGTGAATTATGACACCTCGCTTAACACTGTCACTGACCTGATTACTAGATTGAACTCGCTTCAGTTATCCTTTGCAGGACATGTGTGGGGCTGATTAAAATGGTGTCAAAACTGTTACACCTATTACACCTATTTTTAAACATCCAGATCCCATGAACTGCAGCACTTTTCCCTCAACTCGGGTCACACGTGGCCTGCCTGGCATGGGCTGGGGAAGAGCCCAGACTCTAATGGGAAATACTTACTTTGCCACTCTGTCATGGAGAATTCATGCCCCGTGACTTATGCCCCCAGGCACATCATGCTTTCACTGATACAAACCCACTCCTTTCCTACCCACCTGACGGTAGAGATAGATAGCAAAGCCCTGGTTACCCTAACCTCATTCATTGGTCTGCCAATGCAAGATTCTACTGGGGATGTGTCAACAACTGATTGCACTATTCGAGCACAGGAAAAACTGATAAGATTGGTAGGCAAAGATCTGATCTAGTCCCTTGACCTCCAGCACTGCTGCTAACCCCTTCTGCCAGTCATCCACAAGCAGGTGGTGATACCCCAGATGCGAGCAAAAGGCTTGATTACATAGGGTAGTCTATACAAACAGGGCACCTTTCTGTTGCTAACAGAATTCCTAGGCGTCCTTCCCAACTAACCTTTAAAGACATTTACATACCATAGGCATCACAGCAACTGCAGGATCATCCTCCCTGAATTCCCGAAGGGACCCTCGACTGTTGCCACACTGGCCGCCCTCCTATCCACCACATCCACTAAACTTCTCATTACCTCACTTTATAGACAGCAAGGGAAGACACAGAGGGAACACCTGACAGGGTGAAAATAGATTTAGGAAGCTGATTTAGGGTGTGAAATATCAGACAAGACATGGCGATTTAGCAGTGCTAAGACAGGCCTGGACTCTTTCAGCAAGGCCCTGGGGCGCCCCCTTGTATCTTTTTTTGACCTTATTGTCAGGATTCAGGACTGAGTTCTGATATGGCTACTGACATATCATTGTTGATGTGGTTGCAACCAACCAAATTTTCCTGTGGCAAAATGAAAGTGAAAAACACATTTTGGGGTACCTCCTTTTTCTCGGCCACCGCGTGGCGAATCGCTCCGAAACTTTCCAGGAAGTAGCTCAGCTGGATTCGACTTTGTTTTTGGTGAGTTTCGTGAAGATTTGTCAAACGACACCAAACATATAGGGAAACAAAATAATGCTTTTTCTATGGGAACATGGTCCTAATTATAATCCATTCCTATATATGTATATATATATATATACACATTATTTTGTTTAGTAGCCACAGGGAGGTGGCAGTGCCTAGGGTCCGCATGACCCCTTTCTTTTATAATAATAGTATTTTTTGCCCGGAGGAGGCAGCTACCCCAAGTGCATAAATTAGCCCTTGGAAGAGGGCCCGTGCCTCCCCTCCATTTGTTTTAAAAGCACTGCATGCCCTGGGAACCTGGCCTACCTGGGGGCTTAATTAAAAACAAGCGTAGGAGACCACGCTTGTTTTTTTTTTCATTTTTGCCGCAAATTTTGTGAATTTGCAGCAAAACTTTTTAAAAAAATGATTTTTTGCCCTGCTGGGGTTTCTCTGGGGCCCCAAGAATTAGGCTTGGGTGTCAGGGTGTTCCTACCTTGCCTACATTCCTTTTTTCACATTTTTGTGTGGGACTTGGCTAAGTCAAGTCCCAAGATGGCTGCAAACACTTCCTAGTTGAAGTGTTGGCAGCCCATCAGAGCTCTGCATTTCCCTGCACGAGCTGTGTGAGTGACTCAGCCACAAAAGAACTGCACCTGCCTGTTTATCCAACAAGAGTCCACAGTTTTGCACAAAATGTCTACCAAACTGAAGTACTTTCTACTGGTTAGTTAGTAAATGCTACCTCGTTGGGTAAATGTTCAGTGTGTTTTATACACTACAGTTGCGTAATGGACCATAAGGATATGTCTCCAGTGACCTTGTGTGCGTTTGGCAATGTGATTGTTCCTAGTGTGTCTTTCTCCAGAAATTTTGTGATAACATGAATACGCATATGGAAAGACCAACGAGACTACAAAGACGTAGCTCTCCACCAAACCAGGGTCCTTCGCCTTAGCTTTTTGATGGAAGTGTTTCTTTGTTTTGTAGAGATGTCCTTATATCCCTCGGCATAAAGAACGCGCCATGAAAATCAGCGGTGAACGCCCTATGCAGCCCTTTGGTAAATCATCCTGGCAAAATGCGGGAAGACCTTTGTATACTACTTAGGTGGACAGGGCAGGGCCAATTCAATGGGGGAGAGGGGGTGCACAGCCCCTCCCGGACTGATTTCTGCCCCGGGGACCCCATCCCTCAGGGCCTACCACAATTCAATGGTGGGGAGGGGGAACCACGTGAGCCGCCTCCCCAGGCCAATTTTGGCCCCGGCATCCCATCCACCAGGCCCCTCTGTAATTTAGTGGAAGAGGGGGCTGCGTGGCCCCTTACCTCGGCTTATTTTGGCCTGTGGACCCTATCCCCCAGGGCCTGCCCATGTCTCCTGGGTGCCTCCTATGGCACCGAGTGTGCAATGGGACCACAGGGGGAGCCACAAGGCCCCCACAGTACCAGCCAGGTTGCCCTCCTCCTGCCAGAGGTGACACTGCTCTTGCACATAGGAAGCTGCTAAACATGCAGCTCCCTGTGTGCAAGAACAATTGTTTCATCTCTTCCCATGTCCGCATCTCTGCGGGTAGGCAAAAAAATTAAACCTCAGCTTTCAGCGGGCGAAAGCACTTTGACAGCTCTAGCTCGCTGGGACCAGAGTGTTTGCTCCTGCCAAGTCAGGGCAAACAATGATGTTGTGGGAGTGGGCACCCGCAGGAGCTGGCCCTGGGGGTGTTGGCAGTCCCCAGGGCCATTATTGGGTCCACAAGGGCCCCCTCCAACATTTAACTTAGCCCAGGGATGTCGTGGTCCCTGGGGCAGAGGGTCCAAAATGGACCCTCTTCATTATTTTGTTTAGCAGCCCTGGTGAGGTGGGAGTCCCTGGGGTCCGCATGACTCCCTCTTTTTATAAATATAGTATTTTTGCCTAGGGGAGGTCATGATCCTCAAGGTGCGGGGGCCATGCACCCTCATGCATACTATAATCTTGGAGCCCGGAGGAGGTGGCTGTCCCTGGGGCAAGGAGGGTCTTCTGCAGGACCCCCTATTACAATTAACGTTTTCTGCCCTGGGTAGGTGGTCGTCCCCACGGGAGGGCACCAGCTTCTGCATACTATGTACTTTAAGACCAGGGGCGTGGCTGTCCCAAGTGCATAAATAAGCTCTTGGAGGGGGGACTGTGCGCCCCCTCCATTTTTAAAAAAAGCACTGCATGCCCTGGGGACCTGGCCCACCTGGGGGCAAAATTAAAAACAAGAGCGGAAGACCATCTTGTTTTTGTCTTTTTTCATTTTTGCCACGAATTTCATGAATTCGAAGCATGAATGTATTTAAAAAATGTTTTTTTGCCCTGCCAGATTCCCTCTGGGTCCTCAAGTACACGGCTTGGGGGTCAGGGTGTTTCTCCCTTGCCCCCTTTGCTTTTTTTCACGTTTTTTGTGGGACTCGGCAAAGTAAAGTCCCAATATGGCTGCCAACAGTCCTGGTTGAAGTGTTGGCAGCCAATCAGAGCTCTGCATTTCCCTGTACTAGCGTATTATTTTTTGGAAAGTTGTCGGGGAGGATCAGCAGCCCTAGATATACAAATTAGGATTATCTTAAATTTCTCAACAACTACTGAACGTATTTACACCAAATAACAAAAAGCACAATCTACAGAACAAAATGTAGCTTTCTGACAAATTTGATGTATTTCCGTCCAGCGGTTCAGGATGTAGTCGTGTTCAAAACTCCTATGGGAATTAACATGGGAAACGCCCTTTTTTGCCCCTCTCTTTTCTCAGCCCCCACTTGACGGGTGACTCCGAAAATTTTAATGCACAACAAGAATTACCAGCACACTTCTTTTTTGGAAAACTTTGTAGAGATTCGTCAAACAGTGCCAAAGATATAGAAAAGTCAAAAAAAGCTTTTCCTATGGAAACATGGTCCCAACTATAACTACATACCGGCAACGTTATATAGTAAAATCCCAGAGTTCCAAGGCTCACAACGGGCAGTAGTCGGAGTTGGTCTCCGGTAGCCCTGACATCGAAAGCAATGACTTCAGTCGATCAAGGAATACTCAAACACTTCCTGCATGTGATAATCCAGTTTACTGCAAAGCTTCCCATGGATTATCGTATGCAGGAAGTGTCCGATATATTCCTTGGATTGAGAGGTGTCATTGTTTTGCTATATATATATTTTAAACCTGTAGTTATATCACCCTGTGATGATGTTTATTTTGTGTGGTACATACCCCACCATATTCTGCCCAGCTTGTAATTGAGGGGCATATAAGTGGGTGTCAGGCCAATGTACTGTTCATTTCAATATATGTTCCTGTCTGAGGCAATAAAAGAGACAATATTTATGATTTTCGAAGTGTCCTTAATAGAATCAACACTTTTCCTTTATAAAAGCTTAGAGAAGCTTCATTCATATCCAGCATTAACTGTGAAGTCATTCGCATTTGGGGCCTGATTTATGAAAAGTTAGCACCGCCTTTGCGTCATTTTTAATGCAAAAGCGGCATAAACTTACAAAATATAATTATATTTTGTAAGTTGACGCAAAGGCGGTGCTAACTTTTCATAAATCAGCCCCTTGGTTTACTAAAGTTGTCGGAGATCGCACCTCCTTTACCTTAGCAAACTTGCATAAACAGATTTACAATTTGCTCCTAAAATCTGAAATTCTCATTTTTGGAACACATAATTAGACCTAGCTTTTCACGGTATTTTGACCTGTGGAGAGAAGGTTTGTGATGGAATTCCTTCTGGCTTTGCATTTTGCCTTACATCTCTATTAATCGTTAACGCTTTCAACCTATTACTAAGGCAAACAATGATACAGGTATTGAAATTCATCATCATCATCTTAATACATGGAGCTGAAATATGGAATATAAAACATATTTCTTGGTTTTATCTTCTTCTGTTTGATGTTTGAATGTGGGTAATGCGTGGACTTTCAGGCTCATCAGTATTTAGAATTGCTTCGTGACTTATTTCATGGCCCGTTGGTGTTTGAATGTTTTTACTTTTGTGTATTTGATCTGCATTACATAGCTGAATTGTTTTGTTACTTAATTAGTTCGACGTGTTCCAAAAAAGCATTCTTTGATGTAGTGCTTGCCAAAGCTTTTTAATATGTGTACGTTCCCAGAAACTTGTGTGTATTGTTGGCTGCATCTCTAAGAGTGTTGCTAGCAAATGTTATTCTTCTTGATCTGCGCTGGATTCATTTTTTTATATTGCAAATGTTTCCCATCAGTTTACCTCGCTGTGCAGCCACTAGGGGTGGTGCAGCCACTGTCATAGTTGGCGCGAGACCTATGCGAACATTGGATACATATGTAGAATTCGTGGCATTTGAGGCTGCACGGTCAGCCTGCCCAACCAAGCCTGGCTTTCTTCCCAGAGTCAGCATCGCAGAAAGTTGGCAAGTACTCGTCTTCCCTCGTATCCTGCCGAGGTTTGTGCCAGCGAGTTCAATCTGGGCCTTATCCAGACCTGGGGGTCACGGTGACTGCCCTGGCGCCGTTTCATTGTTCATCTGAACAGATTTCACAAGGCAACTGATCTATGTCAGTTAGGGTTCGGGGCTGCCACCCCTCGATTGCTCTCTGTGACCACCTAAGTCATGGAATAAGCATCACACTTATCAAGCTGTAATGTTCATTGTCTTTTATGCAATAATACAAAAAGAACTTACTTTAAAAAATAGATTAGTCTTTGGTGCCCTTTATCTATGCAGTTTAGAAAGAAGTTGAAGGAACAGGAAGGAAACAGTGCTCTTAAAGCAGCTGTCCAGATTCCATCATTTATTCCCCCTGTCCTGCCCCAAGCACTCGGCAGCAAATAGAGGTATTGGAGGCTTAAGAGTTAGACAAGACTCTTGTCACTTCAGCCGTTGCTGATGTTTATGGTAAATTGATGATCTAGAGTCCTTTAAGCCAGCGAAACCGTGGACCCCTCTCAGATGTCAACATATAAAGTATGACAGGAAACCATAAAAAGTTCTGCTTTGCCTTAGAACATATTGAGAGCACGGGGATGGCCTTCTAATAGATCAGGGTATAGCAGGGTATCAAGCATTGGCCCCGTAGGCTTCGAGATTTAAAACTGCCATTGTAACATAAGTCTGTGTGACACACTGCTTTCTTGATAGTGGCAAGTGTAAATCGCTGGATGAAATTAATTGTATTATAATTTACAGAGTGCAAACTCTTCGGTTTTAGCTGTTGGGTGGTTGTCTTTTCACTTTGTTCATTGTTCAGTGGCTGTTACTCTCACCAGTGAGATGCGGAATATGAGCAGACAGGGTACAACAGTTTCACATTTTGCATCTTGACCAGATCATTATCTAGTGATAGGCTCAATAGCAGGGCTGTCTGCCCTACTAGGGTTAGGGAAGGATGGTGACAATAAGCCAGATGTACGTAGATACAATTTTGCATTTCCTAAAAATCGATATTTAGGAAATGCTATGTACCAAGATACTGATTTCCTAATAGTGATTCCTACAAAGTAGGAATAGCTATTAGGAAATCACAAATAAAAAAACCCATGCCATTTGTGACAATGGGCCGGATTTGCATTGTCCAAATGGTATTTTCTTATTAGGAAATCGCTATTTGGGAAATGCAAAACCAATGATGGCAATGGGCAAAGGCCCCCTGAAATGCACCCCAAAAATAGTGGTGCACACGTACAGCACACATATGCCCAAAGTGTATGTGTGTGCTCTATAGCACTTTTAAAAAAAACATTTTGGGGTGTTTTGTTTTGAAAATAGTTTCAATATTGTAACATAGCAGCAGCTCACTAACATTACTGCAAATAATCTCTGTGACACCCTCCCATTCCTCATATGTGAGATCCTGTTTTGATCTAAAATAAACTTTCTTTATAGATGTTGCATGAAACATAAACAGAACATTTCTCAGCAAAATGTCTGTAATATACTCTCACACATCAGCCACATTAAAAATAAACTAAGTAAAAGGGGTATTTAAAACAATCTGTTTAAGAATTATTTAAAGTCATCAGGGCTAGACTCTCTGCAGAACAGAGCTGGTTCTGTCAGGTGGGCCCCTGAAAGTCTGGAACCCTAGGCCAGACCACACTTTGCAATGTCTTAAAACGCCTCTTGCTATATAAACTTATCATCTACATTTCGAACTATTCTGCAAGGGCATAGATTTAAAAGAGGTACAGAAATGTGTTATTATAATTAGTCAAGAAGTGTAACACATGGTCCAATCAATTGCTATCAGTATGGGTCACTTAAGACTATTTGGTAATTTATTCAACATTTGTAAGGAAATGCCTCCTTGGCATGGTTGCCCCCTGACTTTTTGCCTTTGCTGATGCTATGTTTACAATTGAAAGTGTGCTGAGGCCTGCTAACCAGGCCCCAGCACCAGTGTTCTTTCCCTAACCTGTACTTTTGTATCCACAATTGGCAGACCCTGGCATCCAGATAAGTCCCTTGTAACTGGTACTTCTAGTACCAAGGGCCCTGATGCCAAGGAAGGTCTCTAAGGGCTGCAGCATGTTTTATGCCACCCTGGAGACCTCTCACTAAGCACAGACACACTGCTTGCCAGCTTGTGTGTGCTACTGAGAACCAAACGAGTAAGTCGACATGGCACTCCCCTCAGGGTGCCATGCCAGCCTCTCACTGCCTATGCAAGTATAGGTCAGTCACCCCTCTAGCAGGCCTTACAGCCCTAAGGCAGGGTGCACTATACCATAGGTGAGGGTACCAGTGCATGAGCATGGTACCCCTACAGTGTCTAAACAAAACCTTAGACATTGTAAGTGCAGGGTAGCCATAAGAGTATATGGTCTGGGAGTTTGTCAAACACGAACTCCACAGCACCATAATGGCTACACTGAAAACTGGGAAGTTTGGTATCAAACTTCTCAGCACAATAAATGCACACTGATGCCAGTGTACATTTTATTGCAAAATACACCCCAGAGGGCACCTTAGAGGTGCCCCCTGAAACTTAACCGACTGTCTGTGTAGGCTGACTAGTTCCAGCAGCCTGCCACACTAGAGACATGTTGCTGGCCCCATGGGGAGAGTGCCTTTGTCACTCTGAGGCCAGTAACAAAGCCTGCACTGGGTGGAGATGCTAACACCTCCCCCAGGCAGGAGCTGTAACACCTGGCGGTGAGCCTCAAAGGCTCACCCCTTTGTCACAGCACCGCAGGACACTCCAGCTAGTGGAGTTGCCCGCCCCCTCCGGCCCCGGCCCCCACTTTTGGCGGCAAGGCCGGAGAAAATAATGAGAATAACAAGGAGGAGTCACTGGCCAGTCAGGACAGCCCCTAAGGTGTCCTGAGCTGAGGTGACTCTAACTTTTAGAAATCCTCCATCTTGCAGATGGAGGATTCCCCCAATAGGGTTAGGATTGTGACCCCCTCCCCTTGGGAGGAGGCACAAAGAGGGTGTACCCACCCTCAGGGCTAGTAGCCATTGGCTACTAACCCCCCAGACCTAAACACGCCCTTAAACTTAGTATTTAAGGGCTCTCCCTGAACCTAGAAATTAGATTCCTGCAACTACAAGAAGAAGGACTGCCTAGCTGAAAACCCCTGCAGAGGAAGACCAGAAGACAACAACTGCCTTGGCTCCAGAAACTCACCGGCCTGTCTCCTGCCTTCCAAAGAACTCTGCTCCAGCGACGCCTTCCAAAGGGACCAGCGACCTCTGAATCCTCTGAGGACTGCCCTGCTTCGACGACGACAAGAAACTCCCGAGGACAGCGGACCTGCTCCAAAAAAGACTGCAACTTTATCCAAAGGAGCAGCTTTAAAGACCCCTGCAATCTCCCCGCAAGAAGCGTGAGACTTGCAACACTGCACCCGGCGACCCCGACTCGGCTGGTGGAGAACCAACACCTCAGGGAGGACCCCCGGACTACTCTACGACTGTGAGTACCAAAACCTGTCCCCCCTGAGCCCCCACAGCGCCGCCTGCAGAGGGAATCCCGAGGCTTCCCCTGACCGCGACTCTCTGAAACCTAAGTCCCGACGCCTGGAAAAGACCCTGCACCCGTAGCCCCCAGGACCTGAAGGACCGGACTTTCACTGCAGAAGTGACCCCCAGGAGTCCCTCTCCCTTGCCCAAGTGGAGGTTTCCCCGAGGAAGCCCCCCCTTGCCTGCCTGCAGCGCTGAAGAGATCCCTTGATCTCTCATTGACTTACATTGCGAACCCGACGCTTGTTCTAACACTGCACCCGGCCGCCCCCGCGCCGCTGAGTGTGAAATTTCTGTGTGGGCTTGTGTCCCCCCCGGTGCCCTACAAAACCCCCCTGGTCTGCCCTCCGAAGACGCGGGTACTTACCTGCTGGCAGACTGGAACCGGGGCACCCCCCTCTCTCCATTGAAGCCTATGCGTTTTGGGCACCACTTTGAACTCTGCACCTGACCGGCCCTGAGCTGCTGCTGTGGTAACTTTGGGGTTGCTCTGAACCCCCAACGGTGGGCTACCTTGGACCAAGAACTGAACCCCGTAAGTGTCTTACTTACCTGGTAAAACTAACAAAATCTTACCTCCCCCAGGAACTGTGAAAATTGCACTGTGTCCACTTTTAAAATAGCTATTTGTGAATAACTTGAAAAGTATACATGCAATTGAAATAATTCAAAGTTCCTTTCAAACAAGATATTACATGTTAAATTTGAACCTGTGGTTCTTAAAATAAACTAAGAAAATATATTTTTCTATAACAAAACCTATTGGCTGGATTTGTCTCTGAGTGTGTGTACCTCATTTATTGTCTTTGTGTATGTACAACAAATGCTTAACACTACTCCTTGGATAAGCCTACTGCTCGACCACACTACCACAAAATAGAGCATTAGTATTATCTCTTTTTACCACTATTTTACCTCTAAGGGGAACCCTTGGACTCTGTGCATGCTATTCCTTACTTTGAAATAGCACATACAGAGCCAACTTCCTACAACATTCATACAGACCTTTATGAGGAGGTTGATAAGCTTCATGCCAAGGTCACTAAAGTTGTTGATTTAGGGGATTTCAGTATTTGAGTTGAGAATATGTTTGCCACAATATCCAGTCATACAATGAAGGTACGTGTATACTTACTATAATCAACATGAATGGTTTCCAACATTCAGGATGGAGACAATGTAGGGCATAGTAAAAACGTTTCTTATACTCCGATCACAACCTTGTCCAATTCACTCTCTGGCTGTTCTCTCACCTACTCATTAAATGGCTTCAAACTCACACATAGGGCCTGATTCTAACTTTGGAGGACGGTGTTAAACCGTCCCAAAAGTGGCGGATATACCACCTACCGTATTACGAGTCCATTATATCCTATGGAACTCGTAATACGGTAGGTGGTATATCCGCCACTTTTGGGACGGTTTAACACCGTCCTCCAAAGTTAGAATCAGGCCCATAAGGTTGATAAGTGTGACTTCAGACGCATTTGTAGAGATGTCAGGGTAGCATTACGTCATGGGTGCATCCTCTCTTCATTCCTTGACACTCCTTAGTAACCTACTCAAATATGTTTGTAAGCTGAATGTACACCAATTAATAAAAGGATGCCGAAAGTGCAGCTCAAACTAAATAAAGTATTCACATCAATGCCAAGAAAGTCACACTGGAATACAGGAAATTCGAAAGAAGCTTGGAAAGAGGAGGCAGAGGTTAGTGATGCTTGCATAATGTATTAGGAAGGGCTGAAGAAAACCAGCTTTCATGCAAAAAAGTTCAAATTACTTTCAGCTAGTTGAGTCGGCAAACAATGACCCAGGCACCTTATTCAAGCTGGTCAAAAACCTTCCCAAACCAGTGTGTTTAAATGCAATAATCAATATGTACGACCAAAAACATGGCAAATGATCTGTGGACTTTCTTTACTAAGAGTATACGGACCACCAAGAAATAGCAAAATCCTTCCGCCATGGCAGACTGCAATTAGTAACATCCTACAACTTGTACTTGCATTTTGAGGCTCTAGAATGAGAAGCAGAAGATTTGAGTAAATCCCTTGCAAATGCCAGCTATTCCTCTTCTCCTCTGGACTCCTGCACTGCTTATATATGTTGCCGTAGTTACTTTACCATCCTTAGTGGATATAATGTAACTAATTTAATCTTCCATCAGATTCAGCCAGGTTTTGTCCTATCGCAAGCCTATGATGTTATACCACTTTATTGCTTTAGTATCATGTCCACATTATCGACTATGAATATATCTACAAATTAGTATACATATGTAACTATAGATCTACTATTCTGAACTCCACACTGCCATAGTCACTGAAAAACAAAGGTTAAAGTGATGTTATAGTTGGGTTTGGTAGTAAAATCAGAACTTGTTTTTTTTAAACAAACCCTAGAAATTCACTGAAAAACATTAAAGATTAAAGTGATGTTACAGTTAGGTGTTGAAATAAGGTAAAACATTAAAAACCTCTGAAATACACCAGTTTAGTTTAATGAACTAACTATACTTGTGCCCCCGCCATGCACTGCTTATGAGCTTACGTAGTATATCACTCATGGCATGTTAAATGACATCAAAGGTGATATTACTTATGCAACACCACATGACATCGATGATGAGATCACTGGTGGCATCGTCTATGATAGTGCTCTAAATATTTAACTGGGAACTATAAAAACTGTGGAAAAAAAATAGAAAAATGTGGTTAGAGCTGTAGTGCTCGTAACTTTAGAATGTGAACCGCAGTATGCAGGAGAGACTAACCATGACAGCACAGCAGGGGTTCACTGTCGACTGACTGGTTCACTTATACTCTTTTCCTCGATGCAAGATGGGGTTCCAGTTTACTTGTGCTAACCATAACTGGCAAATACCAGTGTTTTTACGTTACGCTTTGTAACCATAACCGCAATGTAACTGCGTTTTTTGTCAGTGAATTTCTAAGGTTTTCTTAACAAATTCTAAGGTCCTGTTACCAAAGGTAACCCTACGTAACTATAACTTAGATTTTTCACACACATAAAACAAGTGGTGATGGCTCCTGTGTAGGTCTTAGTGATGTAAAAATGTAAGGTCCAACTCCATTCGAGTAGGCTGTGACTCTGTTTTTGGTATTTCTACAAAACCATCCACATGTCTACCTTTGGGGCAGTTGTCGTCTGTCCTTATCACCCAAAGAACCATGAAAGTGTCAAGTCATTTAGATATAGACATAAACAAAACACCCGATGTGACAGCAGTCTGGAACTAGTACCCTGTTATTTCAATTTCAAGGTCAAACAAAGAACAATAATCCAGATAGTGTAGTCTGAGCTGTTGTATTTTCACCTTATATGTATAAAGGAATGTATCCTAAACTATCACATCTTAATGCTTATTGGTTACATCAAACATTCTACAGGTGACATTGCACACTCTGGGCCTGATTTAGATCATGACGGACGAGTTACTCCGTCACAACGGTGACAAATATCCTGTCCATCGAAATAGAAATCTATTTATATCCGATGGGATTTATATTTCGGCAGACGGGATATCTGTAACCATTGTGACGGAGTAACTCGCCTGCCAAGATCTAAATCAGGCCCTCTATCTTAGATAAGATACAGTATATAAGAACTACCACTTGACCACCTGTCAGGAGAGGTCCTTCATCCCAGATTATCATGAGCAGGACCCTGAAAGAGATGCTGCAACCATATCACACTTTCTATTGAAAGCTGATATTGATTCTGAGCCTGGGAGAAAAAGATGTTGATGCTGAATGCATGTTTGCCTTTCACAGCGAATACAGCCTTCTTACCTCCTGATAATTACATCATTTTGCTGTAAAGAAAGTATGCAGTGCACTCATCCTTCAAAATAAATCTAGATTCAATTTATTCTACTCTACATGATCTCCTAGAGTAGAGCATAGAAGTAGGTTTTAGGGTGTTAGATTTTTAGATGACATTTTAACCATGCTAGAAATGTTAATTTTATTCTCATTGTTTGCAACATGCATTTGTGCTCTTTAAATCGTATTCTGTGTGATTTTTTTTGTTGTGTTAATGTGTTTTTAGTTACAGTATATTTTTCTTAGTGCATCTTCTGTGTGTATGATTGAGAAGAACGAAAAAGGTTTGTTTCTGATCACCATGGTATCTCCGAGACTTTTAGTAACCCAAAAGCATTAACCCTACTCTTACTATGTATAGAATGGAGTTCAGCAGGGCTAAAAAAAAAAAACGTCTTTCACATTCAGCATTGGCACATTGAACTAAGCTCACATGTGTCACCCGTGTGTAGGAAAGCAGAGCTGAGCTAAAGATTCAGGTTTTGCAACAATAGTATCCTTTGAAAAGGTATGTTTTTGTTTTCTGCATATCTATATACATTTCTAATAACTATTAGATATGTATTCGATTCATATCTATATACAAATACATATCTGTGATCTGTGTGTGTCTGTGTTTGTGTGTGTTTACATAAATATAGAGGAGTTGTGGAGTTATGGATATTCAATTTATAGTTATATACACTTACCTTGGCAATATGATGATAGTTAGGATCCTGGAAATGCAATATTATTTAAGATCAATAATAAAAAAACTTCCCTTCTTATGGTGGCCAAACTCATGAAGTATGGAGTAATATGTCAGCTGTAATAGTAGATCAATGAGTTATGTTTCCTCAGTAGTTGATAGTTGTGCTTCCGTACTAGTTTAAGAACTATGTCCATGCTGGTAGATGTGAAAGAACAAACCCACGTGGGCATAGGATGGAAGGAGCTGGTTATGATATTATGGGATTTGGTGGCTGCCTTTGACACTATCACTCATCACCTACTCGTTGATGGACCAGAAAGTGGGAATGGCTTCGTTAGACAGGCTAAAGAAAGGATTAACAGGGCCATTTACAGTTTGGTGGTAGTTTATCTAGATCGTACTAGGCGCCACTGTTTCTTAGAGCTCTTTTGTAGGCTGATAACTGGAATATGTTTGAAGGCGTGACTGAGTAGAAAGTGCCTTGTTGGATGGCACAGTACCATAATCCCTAATGCAGTGTTTGGAAAGATTCTGTCTCGCTAAAACATACTCTGGGTGAAAGAGATGTATCACATTTCATTGAGCTGCAACACTGGGAAAGAGCAAAGTTAGTCAACACAGAAAAGTATGGGGTTCACCAATGATATGGAGCTAAAGTCACGAGAAATTATCCGTGGGCTCTAAGACCTCGCTGGGTGTCAAAAAAGTGGAGTGTGGGTGCTGTGGTGGGTGAGTGAGGGGAGGGGGTATTTCCTTTACGGACTAGGTGGTCTCACACACTATATAGTGTCATGCATCATCATTTGACCACCTAGCCCCACCAAGGTAGGACAGTGCCATCTGGGCGGACTCGACCTCACTGTTAAAGGAACGGGAGGGAGTGCGTAAATATATTTTTATCTGGAGTTAGTGGGATCCAGCTAAGCTAAGGGAAGATAAAAACACCTAGGCAGTTACCAGTGTGTGATCTGCTGGTGTCTGCTGGTGTATGCTGGTGTATTATCTTGAAGCAATATATTTCAAATGCATTGGTTTTCATAAACCTATTCAAAACATATCTCACAAATAAAATTATTTCTGTTCCACAGAAACATGGCATCATCACACTGCTGTTATAGAAACTAAAGGTAAACACACACACCTGTGGGAATAACTGGCCTGTCTATAATCTAGCAAATTCCTTTGCAGTCTTGGAGAGAAACCTGACTTAGCATTTGCGGAGTCCCTTGAAACACAATTTCCTTCCTCACTGGCATCATCCTCTTATAAGGCAATAAGGAATGTTTCACAAGCCCCCTCCCTTTCATTACCACAGTTTAACATCTAGATGTGCCTACTGGCACAGTTGCCATGCAGCATCAGGTTCAAAAATAGGCATGTGATACCCCAATTTACTTTTGTATAGAGAACGAACTGAGTAGTCTGTTTAAATGGTTTGGTTAACACTTTTGAATTACAAATATTGTATTAAGATGTTTTATTTATGTAGACCCTAGTGCTGGACAGAATTACACAAAAACCTCTTCAATGGTTGTCAAGCATAGCACCACCTCCAATCATGGGGTCATCTTCCTCATTGATGTCACAGTTGCATTCTACATCAACACTATGCAAAAGGAATACGTTTTCAGATACTCCTGATGCAAGAAGTCCACATTTTGCTACAAACAGAATAACAAGCAAACTGACCAGACTCCTGATCATCAAATAACTTGACTACAGCAGCATTTCCCAAATTAAAATACCCAAGAAATCTTTTGACAAATTGGAGAAGATACACAATCAACTTGTCCAGAATGTGCTTGCCAACAAGACCATATGAAACTTGCCTTATTATCATGCCACAATTGTTAGCTGCTTCAGTTAGCTTTGCAAGGGTGGAAGGGGGTTACAGGAAAAGTTCAAAGGTTTAATGCGTGGGTCGAAACAGATTCTTATGTTTTCTGTTACGAACGGTGTGGTGCACAAGAGAGTGGGAGGGAGCCTAGCAGGTGAGTGTAGATTTTGGTGATCTGCTTACCGCAGCTTTAGTGGGCAAATCCTTGATGTTTAGCCTACCTGCCAAAAAGTTAAAAGTGTGATGGGGACCATTCTTGTTGACCAGCAAAAACATGTCACGCACTATAAATGGGTAATCTAAACAGTATCTGTGTGACACGAGTTTGCAAGAGGTAGGGTGGTCATTGTACCTTCTGGTGATAGCCTGCTCTGAAGAGATGGACCTTAAAGGTGTTGTGTTTTTATGTCTGACATTCAGTAAAAGTGTTCTAGAGTGATGTGCTCTGTCCATTAAATAATGTGCTCATAAAACCTTTTATCTGGCTCATTAAATTACTGATTGGACACCATTCTGTATGTCTGAGATATGCTGAAACCCCATATATAGAATAGAAATAATAAGGCAGCAAACACAGGCAAAGCCGATAGGCCTAGACGAAAGCTATTGGCTTCATCATTTTCTTTGCAATGTTGTACAGCAGAGTGGAGGAGTGACAAAAATAGA
Source organism: Pleurodeles waltl (assembly GCF_031143425.1). Taxonomy (NCBI): domain Eukaryota; kingdom Metazoa; phylum Chordata; class Amphibia; order Caudata; family Salamandridae; genus Pleurodeles; species Pleurodeles waltl. The sequence goes on from NC_090446.1 coordinate 150,016,791, forward strand.
GCTGTGATGCAGCAGCATTGGCTGTGCCATAGCACTTTTTTGTTCATTGAAGGGAATAAGATGCAAGACAATATGGACAACAGAGGGTGGGAGAGAGATTGCAACAAGGACACAGTCTGGCAAACAACAAAAGGACACAAACAACAACAGAAGGGGTGAGGGTGGGTGGAGACAAGCAACAAAACGGACAACACTGGTAGAAGGGATGGCGGGTGGGGGCTAGCAACAAGGAGGTGGGGAGAAGTACACAAGGGAGCCAGCTGAAAAAGACACACTCTGGTAGAAGGATCAAACACAACAAACGAGGTAGCACCTAAAAGGGGAACTGGAAGGACCCCAGCAATGTGTCCATGCTTCAAGAGAGGGACAAACACAAAGGAAGGAAGCCTACGCAGCTGACCAATGAAAGAAAGCAAATGCATGACAGTAAAGCCAACCAATGGTAAAAAATGGGAGGCCATCAAAGCCCAGTGCATGGGCTGTCTATGAGAGACCTACAAAATATAATTTTAATGGGAAGAAGCTCTAACAGACCACCAAATTGCCAGACTCCTGGATTTAGTTCCATTTTGAATATGAGGCACAGACTGCCCTGCTCTCACTGATGTTAACAGGATCTCCACGACTGCCTACTCTTCTTTTAATCTCGACCTTACATTTGACAATGGATTTAATTATCATTAGAAAGGTCTCTCTCTGAAAATTATTATATTGATCACTCATATCCCATGTAGCGAAACATATGTAAAAAAATGATAGATGCAAAAGGTTTTCTATTAAAGACAGATGCCAATATAAGATAAAACGCAGCTGGACAGTGACAACTGGAGTGGTTGAGGGAAGTGTAGCACGAGAGAGATGTGGGTGAAAGACATGGAGGACAAAAAGAAGGCTATGTAAAGAATTAGAGTAAAGGAGGGAGAGCAGGCCCCAGTGGTTTTACCTGATACTATTATACAGTTGTCGTTTCTTGCCTACTCAGGTGCGATCACCCCTTAGAGCATTTAGCAGTGATCCAGATGACTCCATGTCATTGGCATACCTTGCTTCTGTTTTTGGAATTTCATGTAAGAAATCAGCGGATAGTGATTCTTGTAGTCTCAGTTCACCTTAAAAGTACTAGTTGGGGTGATGCACCTCCTAATGACAACTGGAAGAATCAAAATACAGGAATGGAAAAATTGGGTGCAAGTGACATGTATCCATCTGGTACCCTTACTTGCACTTTTGCTTTGAGCCACTGCTAAAGCCCTTAGAAGGCGGGTTCAGACAGCCATTTATTTTGAGACGCTTTAGAGCACCATTTCACGAGGAAGCATGTTGGTCCCAGCTGAACTGTGTAATGTGCACATGGTTTGCAGCGCTCTCGGAAGCATCAGAAGAGTCTCCTAGCCTCAAATGAAGAAATCTTTTATGAATAAAATCAATTGCTGGCAGCCGAAATGAGGAAAATGCACCTGATAATCCACGAAAAAGTCCCTGTTATGTGGGATTCACATGATTACCACCAGAAACTTGAAGAGACAATGCTGCACAAACTTCATAGATGTTCATATTCGTGTTGTGTCCTTTAGTCACATTGATCACACTGTAATAAATACCTTGGGCATTCATAGAGTTAACATCATATCTAGCATGAAGGTATATAAGGTACTTCAGCATTGGAATTAAAACGACCTGTCAGTGATTATGATGTCACAGTCTCTTTCCACCAAAATAATCATTTTGATTGGCAGAACTGTTTGAAGGGAGCCAGGGTGGTTTAGATTTTAGGGCGTAGCAGAGATGTATGTCGAAACAACAAGCGTATTTACCGCGAATGCCTTTATGATGATGCCGGAACCACGACAGCGTCTTTAGAACAAAAGGCTTTTTAACTACTTTTTCTACCACGTGTATGCCTTTTCCATGAGAATGTAACTATATATATATATATATATATATATATATATATATATATATATATATATATATATATATATCATATATATATATATATCATATATATATATATATATATATATATATATAGCGGATGATGACGCTGAGCGATATCCCTCTTCTGTGTTTACTGTTATGAGGAAACCAATGGCTAATGTGTTTATTTGAATGCTGCTGAAAGCTCGGTCGCACTGACATTGAGAAAGGTGATTGTGCCGAAACGCGTCTGTTATGTGTTTTTATGTGTTGGCAATAAAAGGTGATTGCTAGAACTCCCGTGGGTGCTCTTCTAATTACAGCAGCCAGAATTGGATTGCGTGACCAGAGTCTATATGTTGGTCCACCCCCATGGAAAGCGGCACCGGCGGTGTGTGGTGCGGTGGCAGAAGGCATGGAGAAGAAGGATATATATATATATATATATATATATATATATATATATATATATATATATATATATATATATATATATATATATTTATAAATATGTGTAATGGGTTTAAACACTACTAACCCACCATCCCTAAACCCTAAAATATTACTGTGGTCACTGAAAACCCCACACCCACCCTAAAATTACCCTTGCCATTCAAAAACCCATATCTGCCCTAAAATTACCTGTGACACCCAAAGATCCACACCAACCCCAAACCCTAAAATTACTCTTACCACCCAAAAATCCATACCCACCCTCAACCCTAAAATTACCCTTGCCGCCCCAAAACCCATACCCACCCTAAACCCTAAAAATACCCCTGCCACCCAAAAACTCACACCTACCTGAAATCCTAAAAATACCCTTCCCACCCAACAACCCATACCCACCCTAAACTCTAAAATACCACTGCCCAGCCAAAAACCCATACCCACCCTAAACCCTAAAATTACCCTAGCCACCCTAAATTTCATACCCACCCTAAACCCTTAAATTAGCCTTGCCATCCAAAAGCCCATACCTATCCTAAAAATACCCTTGCCACCCAAAAACCCATACTCACCCTAAAAAATATCTTTGACACCCAAAAACTCATACCCACCCTAAATCCTAAAATTACCCTTGCCACGCAAAAAACCCATATCCACTCTAAACCCTAAAAATACCCTTTCTACCTAAAACCCAATAAAATGACCCTTTCCACCAAAAAAACGATACCCATTCTAAACCATAAAATGTTCCTTGCCACCAAAAACAAATACTAACCATTATATATATGTAATACATATTTAATAAATATGTATATACTATATATATTTAAATATATATAAAAACACTTAATACTTACCTTTAATACTTGCTAAATATTTACATGTATTTTTTTCCACGAGTATGCCTTTACCATTCATGCTTTTCAACGAATTTCGTTGTAAAGGCATCCATGGTAAGGGCACACTCATGGAAAAATTTATGTTGTAAAAACATTCGAAGTGAAAACAGTTTATTTGTAAAGCCTTCCTTGTAAATGCATTCATTGTTAAGACTTCGTTGTAAAGGATGTTTCCCGCATGGCATTCATCAAGCGGAAGGGTTTATAGAAGGAATGAGTGATGAGAGGCGGGGAAGATGATCAGAAGTGAGAAATGAGAGGCAGAGGAAAAAGATGAGAAGTGAGATATGAAATGAAGAGATTACAGGGGAACTGGGGTGAGTGGATTTGTAGTTTTTCCCAAGTAGCACGTTTCTAGGCACTCCCAATTTAGGTAAGTAGGGAAACTGAGACCCAGGACAATAACATTAGAAACCCAGGACAATTACATTAGAAAACATTTTGATAAAGTGAGAAGGCTAGAAATAGAATTTAGGGGCCATATGTACGAACACTTTTTCCCATAGACACAGAATGGGTAAAAACCTTTGCTACATCTGGCCCTATGTCACCTGTTCCACAGCCGACAATAAAGCCAACATGACCGAATAAATGTACTTCATAGCCAGGCCATCTCCTGCACGTGGTTTAAATGAAGGTTTTGTGAACTTTGCCTCATCTGTCCCAGGTGGATTTTAATAAGCTAATTCTTTGGGCAAAGTCAAGTAAGTGTTAGATAGCCTAGTGGACGAGTGAAGAACAACCCTGCAAGAATAATGATTACTTTTTATTGCTGGTTCAAGGATATACCAACATTCCCCAATCCTTGACACCACTGATGGCTCACAACAGTCCTCTAGAGCCTGAAACTATTCAGGAGATTGTCTTTAATAACCTGTTTTAGCACATCAAGTTTCAAATCCGGAACCTAGTTTTCTGGCCTGTGTCGACTTTGAGGCCTGTAGAAATAGCTGATACCGACCGATGGCGAAAACATTTACATGAGCATAATGTTACTGAAGGCCCTGAAAACGGTTTGTGAAGCTGGACCAGTCAGTCACATCTAAGGAGCACATGTCCTGTCTGTTTTGCTTTTTGAACGGCGCTAAAGCAGACCCACTATTTCACATTTGTGGTCCGATTCTTAAAAAATATAGCACCTTAATTCACCTTAGTTGTACAAATCTGGTAAATTAGCATGACCGAAATCCTCACACTCATTGACAGAGTGAGCAAGTGTCACTTATTCCTAAACTACCTTGATTAAGTCAGACTTGTGCATGGGAAAATACTTTGTCAATCAGACCTATTTTCAAGAAGGGTGTGTTGTAGCCCTCGCGAGTATGGTGCAATTCTTGGAAATTCTGCCAGTATGGTGAAGTGGGTGGGATCTCTGTGTGAGCAAATCTCCAAAGGTTGTGTGTGTGGGTTTTTCTATGTGGTTGAACCAACAAAAAATGGACAATATCCCAAAACTCGCAGATTTGTGGCCACGCACCGAAGGTTTTCAGTTTCTCACCCTGAATGTGCTTGTAGAATTTCTTCTGTCAAAAGAAGGAGTAAATGTGCTTTCCGTGTTGAAATAGGGAAAAAGCAAGTCTAAATCTGAAGAGGAGTTAGGAATCCGTGGTACTCAAAGTACGGCCCGCGGGCCGCCAGTCGGCCCCATGGACCTACCTTGGCGGCCCGCGGACACGTCGGACAAACGCCATATGATAATGGCCGCCGTACATAAACATAGAAGAGGGCCGCGGGAGCTTGCGCAATAGTGGCTTATTTGCGCATGCTCCCGCGGCCCTCCTCTATGTTTACGTATGGCAGCCATTATCGTATAGGGGGGTGGTTGTGCCCCCTGTAAGCCCCGCCCCCCCCACCCCCCCCCCCCCCCGCTGTCACTTCAGTGCGACCCTTGGCCGCAAACCATGCTGCAATTTTGGCCCCCGAGAAAAAGTTTGTGAGTACCCATGAGTTAGGTTAAAGGTTTTCTCCAAAAGGAAAAATACTTATCATGTGGAGAAACGTGTAATAAAGGTGTATAAACTGGTACAAATATGGCATGTAAATGTGGAAACATGTATGCATATTACTACACTTATGAATTAATGACTGTAGCAGGCTCCATTGGGTAGCGATTGAAATATTATTATTTAAAAAACGTAAATTCACTTGAAATTATAGAGTTAGCCTACAGCTATAAATATCCAAAACCTTTTTCTTTGGGCTATTGTGATATAAGCCCATAGTTTCATGGAATTTAACAGCTAGTGATGTGGGGGCCGCCCACCATCTGCAGATGTTTACAAATGTATTAAGTGTGAAAAACAATCCAGCTAAAACTGCACACACACAAATTTGAGTTATGTTGTTTTGCCACTCTGCCGCCCGAGGAGATGTGGGACTGACGCAAGTAAGGATAGACTTCAAGTGATTTAACACCATTCTGATTAATGACGTCTTGTTCAATGCCCCATTAATACCGGCTCCATTAAAGGGACTAAAAGCCTCCGTGGCCTGTTCTGGACCACACACAGCATCGTCGGGAGCCAGTGTGGGTAGCAGAAACTCTAAACCTACTGCTTTATCCAGACAACACATCCTCACCTAAGTGCAGCCTCAGGAACCCAGAACCATTTTATACTTCTCGCTGTTCAAAGCGCAATCCAGGGCCGAGGGCTTTAGGGTGCTTTACCCGAGCACCAGAAAACGTTACGCATTTTTTTTATGCACAGAGAGGCTAAGTAATTTGTCCACAAACATAGATGCTGAGGCTGGAATTCTGACCTTGTTACCAGGATCTAAAATCAGTAGCACAGCTGCAGGGCCGCCCCTCCTCCAGGACAGGTAGACTATCTGCAGTGAGGTAATACTCTGAGACGCATTAGACAGGGCCCTTAGAATGTTTATTTTCTCTAAGATTATCAGAAGTGAGAGCAGCTAACAAGTCTAGTTCAGACTCATCATAAGTGACACCAAAGGAGAAGCTTATGGGAGTGTCCGTTGCCACAAAGATCCTCTCCGAGTGCAAGCTTTCCTCAGGAGTGGTGCAGGAACTGCTATAAAATTAGCAAGTACATACACAGATCTTGCAGAGTTTGGTAGGGCGACTCCACAGAACGCCCTTGAGAAACCGAACTGGAAGTTTCCTTCTGGTGCTGGGTGCGGTGCTATGAGAAGAGCTGGGTTTTCTGCTTCTTTCTCCAGCCACCTAAAGGGAGCCAGGTAACCAGCCTGATCTGGGGTGTGATGTGTCCCGGATCGGTGTGTATTGCTTGAGACTCTTTGTGTTTTGTTGCTTTTCTTTTCGGTTTCAAGTTTGGGCGATGACAAGGAACTTTTTTTTTCATTGAACTCCAGAAATGGTGACTTACTTTGCCTGGAAGGGTGGATTGGTGTTTTTAGTGTCTTGTAATTGATGCAGCATGTCTTGAATATTTGAAATGAATTCCGACCTTTAAGAGACCGTAGGCGAGGACTATACACATAAATACATTAAAACAGGGAGAATGCTGTATATATAGTGGATGGTGAGACACTGAAAGGCCATTATAGGCAAATATAACAATATTTTACCCGGCGCTGGCAGTTGGGGGACTGTCGGTGTTCTACACTTAGTTCCTATAGAGAGGAAAGCCGAAGGAGAGGGTTGAAGGTGTGATGTGTCTGTTTTTTTACTATAATGGTAGTATTTTTAGCGTTTATGAGTAGGTAGCACTCAGCTGTTTAGGAAGGGTCTTATGGTGAAGAGGACTGAACAGCGTGAAGGATCTGAACCTTTTCTCAGCTCTTAAGTGTTGCAGTCTAAAAATGATAGTAACTTGTAGGGGCTGCTTTGTTCTAGAGCTGTGGGATTTCCCCACAGGCTGCCAAAGTGAATGTCTCATGATCTTCCGATCCACAGTCGAAAACACTCCAATGCCTCTGAGCCACATTGTTTTAAATACTGGTCACAGCGGTAAAATTCCTATAGCTCGCCCCACACTAAGCAGGATGGGATTTATTTAGGGTTTAAGCAATTGCCAAACCTCAGACGCTGTAATTTGTTGCTCTAGGAGATAATAGATCCAAAGGGCCTGGACCCCGAAAGAATCTCTCTTGCTGTTGATGGGGATTAGGTGCCTTCATGCCAACGAAGCAAAAAAAAAAAAGTAATATGTTAGATTATTTGTTCATATGTAGTGGGACGTGGAGTATCTTTTAAGAAAGAACCTTCTGCATGCTGGGTTCTGTAAATGAACGTAAATGAGGCGCTAAAAAAGTATAAATGTGGGCCTTACTGCCTTTTGTATTCAGGCCACATCTCTCCCTTGCATGTCACAGTTTACAGCATGCACTGTTTGCCCTCTTAAATATTAACATGTCTGATTGCTGTAATACTCATATCAGTGACGAGGGATGTTTGCTGGGTAGGCCATATTTTTGGAACAGCTCAAACCCTATATTCTTTTTCAAGTATTCTGGCTCACTCTGATGTTCCGTATCTTCCCCTCTTTGAGCCAGTGGACCCACAATTCACTTTTGAGATGGCAAACATATTTATCTTCTTCGTTCTTTATTTATAATAAAGAATATCACATTTAAGATCAGGTTTTCCTTGCCACATTCTAAAACCACATTATTACATATTTGTAATGTGAGAATATCCTCCTCGCAGGTTAGCTGTAGGACATATATTGGAAATATGAGAGCAGCATCTCAAACTTGTTCTTTCATGCAGGGAGTTATGAAACTTTACCCAAAAAGACCGCAGGGAGGTCCTAAGAAATTAACTCAGTCTTATGTTCACCTGCCATACACATCTTGGTATTGGAAACCTATACATTCCATAAATGTAAAGCCGGCATTCGAGAATCTCAGTTTGTGGAAACATGTATCACTTACTGCTCTGATATCAGAGCAGTGAAAACGTAGGTGTGCTTTTCCCAATCATTACAATTACAATGTGAAAAACGTGGGCTTTGAAGCAGGTTCTCTGGGCCAATACTGTTTCGGCACTCCGCTCTCATGTAGTGAAGTTGAGAGAGGATCCAAAGAGTAGAGGGAGAGGTTGAGAGAACACTCATCCCTTTATTTTTTAAATATTGGGATGGAGTTCAGGAGGTGTGTTACCTATGAAGGTGGTGGGGAAGTCGAGAAGGATGCTGAATATTGTGGTTTTTAAATACTGGCATTGGGAGGATGTTGCCAAGGGAGGCTGGTTAGAAACTGGGTGGGCAAGGTCTGGCAAGGATAAGGAGCAAGTTGACGCTGATAGGTTCCGTGCCCCGGCTGTTGCATGAATGGGCGTCCATGACTACATGTCCTGCAAGCATAAATGTTGTGAGGCATCATTGTGAGTGTGCAGACACGTGGTGGCAGGGATTCATGTCCAAGGAGGTCACAAGATTTGCATGTCTTGGACTTTTTATCAATGGTTGTCACAACGTAGTTGTTGTCTCGTTTCTTTGTTTGATATAAGATGTGGGAAGCCTCATATCTTGACCAGTCGCAGAGTTTCTGTGGTGTCTGTTTAGGTACTGAATAGTTTAATAGGGTGTTGTTAGGTGTATCCTATGTATATTATTGCATTTCAAATCTGTACTGTAATGTTTTAATACACAAAACTTGAATAAAGAGCAATTAAAAATTGTTTGTCCTTTGGTGAATGAGTAAAGTCGACATGTTGGTGATTAAGTGATTGTGAATTATTGTCCCGAGTGTTATATGCAAAGCAGTGGATTTTCTTTTTGTAGTTTATTAGAAATGGAGGTGTGTACTATCCTGTCTCGCCATTCCCTGTATATCTGGATCTGGTGTCAGGAATGCTGATTGTAAATGATGCAATCGGATGTTGTGTGGTGTGGAGGGGAAATTAGGAAATAAGAACACTGAAGACAGGATAGAGCCCTGACATGACCTGCACGCAGTAACCTAAGGGCCTAACATGAAATTAAGAATTTACCTTATACCTGAATGGCTCCAGACTCTGGTATGAAGACCAGGCACTCTAACCTCAACTCCACGCTGAACCAATGTCCAACGAGCAAGACCTTTGACTGGCCACAGTGAGTTTTCAGTGGATGCAGTTGATGATCTTTGGCCACACCATGCCCCTACAGAAGCACAGAGGATCCAGCAGCATCTAAAAACACAGGTTATGGCTTTCAGCCACACCTTCTGGCCAGATCTTCTGTCTGACAGCCTCCAGGGTGTGGTCTTTAGCCAAGCGCATCAGGCTCTTAGAACAGGGCCTCGTCCCCTGGACTACAGTGCCTGCTTGGGTACTAGAGATGTTTAACTATTTACTTTTATTGTTTTTTGATGTTCATAAACCAGAAATGTTCTGGATCAGTGACTATTTCATGTATAGATGTGTTTTGTGGATTCACAAGTGCCTACTGAAAGCCACGCATTACTATTTTTTATTTTTTTTATGTGAACATCTGAGGATTGCAATCATCATTGTCCTCGTGAACCACAAGTAATTGTAAGCATTATGGATTTTTGGTGACTCGCTAATGATCACAGTCAGTTTTTAGTGCATCTCATCATTAGAGGTCCACTGAGTTCATTTGGTGATCCACGCACTATACTTTGCAATTTAGGGATTTTATGCCACTTTGCAGTGTCCTCTGAAGTCACCCGTAGGGTGTGGAGAGCTTCCATTGGCTTGCTTAAGAGTTATTGGTTCCGGCTCACAGACCCCTTTGCAGACTGCTCTCTCAATCTGTCAGGCAGAACAAAATGTTCACGTCTGCGTCAGCCAAACAGATTATTGGAATTTATAAATCAGTTTGAGGTTTATGAATGCCACACAGTAGCAGTCTCAGCCAGTCAGTGGTTCACAAATGTGTTTACAACGTGAAAGATTGCGATCAATTCTCAAAGTTAGGGGCAGGTATTCGTAAAATAAACCCCTTAAAACTTGATTGACTCCTCTTTAAATTACAAACTTACCTAAATTGGCTAAGTTGGTTTACACCAATAAGGGCATGTACACTGAAGTATGGCCTCTTTGCGCACGTGAAATTTGGTGCCATTCTATTTATCTGTCTTTTGCGCTATGAAGCTATGAATTGAGATTTTTTATACACCTATCCAAAATCGGATGCCAGCTATACATCTCCTCTCTCTTGACCAAGCTGCATAAAACTTTAAGTGATGTACCATGTAAATGATTTTTTCAATGGAGAAACCAATCCATCTATATCAGTTCTAGACATAAGAGCATAAGGTACAGCTTTGTTTGCCATGAAAGAAATACTTTTCAATTTTCTGGTGACTGTTTATGGACCCATTGGCTACATATTTTCCTGGGAAAAAGTATGGTTTCCACCTCTGTAGGCGTCAGGCTAGTCCTCTATTGGAGCAGTTGTCTAGCCACCTTTCTCATCCAACCCACCATGGACTCAAGATCATTTGTACAGAACAATATCCGCTGACAACAAAGCAGTCTCAGAACACAGAAACATGTTCAACTGCGAACAGTTTGATTCCACATCCATTCATAAAACTAGGAAGTCCATATACCTGTATATTTTGTAAGAACATAAAACACTAATAAATAGTTGTGAACTAAATTCAGAAGGGTTCTGTGACCCTGCCAAACTTGATCCCAATCGTCCATCATTTTTTTCTGCAATTGTATAACTACTCTGTCTATGGCGGTTAAAATGGAGAAATCACATTGTAGGACCAGGCAGAATATTCAAGGATGAAACAAAGATGACTCGAATTATTTGTGGAAATCTTGGTGCAGATTAATCAAGTGGTGACACGGATATTAGCAAAACAAACGTGTTTTGCCTACTGTTTAACCAGGGCTGGAGTCGTCTCCAGGAATAAAAGAAATATGAATGGGAAGTAAGTAATGTATGAGAGGAAATGCGATTATTATTCAGCAGCAAGAGATTATCACCCATTTCCTCTAATCTAAACATTGACAAAACACACACATAATCACACAATCTGTCCGCATCTAAACCCATAAATATAACCAGAGCCACTGGAATTATGTGATTCTGCAGCTGTAGCTTTTCACATGGTTATGGATTTGATGCATTTGTCACGTAATCCACCATGTAGCATAATCTGCAGTTGTTAACCAAAACAAGTTGTTACTAGCTGAAAGGGTTCAAAAGTTACTAAAAATGTGGTGACCTGTTGGCATGCAGTGGAAGGCCCTTCACAAAGGATAATTGTTCGTCTTTCATTTGCTTGTCTGTAGTTGGTTATTGAACTGGTAGTAATGAGATGAAACCTTTGCTAGACAGCATAATCACGTGTAAAAATTACAAAATAATGAGGTAATACTACAAAAAAGTGCTGTGGAATGCCTCATAATTTGCCCTTTCTTGCTACAAACGTTAGTCACCACTGTCGCAGTGTTTCCCTGCTGCATAATTACTTTGGCTCCCACATAACTCATTTTCGTAGCTAATCTTTCAATGCCAAAATGTATGTTTTGTTTTCAGAAAATAAGTTGCATTTGAACTAGTACTGTTCTGCGGGAAGTCACAGTTTTGTGGAAAAGGGTGTTACTTGAATAATGTGACTTCATCTAATAGCACATTGTTTGGGATGAGGGTCCCAAATATTGCATCTAACCAACTGGTATGAGACATTTTCTTGTGTGTTACCTTTAATTGATCTATGATGTCTACAGGTTGGTTCACCCTTCAGTCGGCTTGATGTTTCATATCCCTGGTACTGAGATTGGGCTGCCAACAACCAAGGGTAGTGTCATCATTCCGACCATTCTAATTGGCTGAGTGAAACACAAAGCCACCTAGAACAGCAACAGAGACATTAGCTCAGCCAAAAAACAAATGACATCACAATAAGTTGCTAAGCAAAAGGAGCTGTACCTGCTAATTACAGCACATTCGAGTTTACTCACCTATTCAGAAGCAACCTTTATAAAAATTATAACCGCAGAATGTAACCGCAGCAAGCCTGCTGCTTTTTGACTCTATCCTTGCCCCGTTTGTTTCACTTCCCAACTTCTGTGAACCATGTTCTATGCCCCCTCTTTGCACAACGTCTTAACTGCTCCTTCCTCTCCTCGTCAAGGGCCCTCAGCGTCAGAGTGCAGCAATGCTATGCAACTGTTTCATTCTCAAACTCACAGATTTAACGACTATTCACCTCCATCGGATACATAACCCTCAACAGACTGTCGAGAATCGTTTTCGCTAGGCATATACAGTTACATTTGTTCAAATTCGTTAGCCAGTTTCTTGGCATTGTCAATCCTGACCCTCACTGACATATGTAGCAGGGCTTTGTTGATTATTTATATATGTTACATGCTAATCAAGCCTAATTGTATGATAAACATGAGGCACACTAACTTCAGAGTGTGTATGTGGATAGTTTATAGCCTAGAGAACAACTTTTATTGAATCATATTGATAACAGGGTGTGCACGGTCACCATACTAGTTTAGCCGCAGGTTCACATTAGTCACACTAACAAAAATAACAGAAACTGAGCAGAGAGGAAACTTCCATTCTGCTGTTTAGCAAAGTACATGCAAGTGATTAAAGTTGCAAGACCATCTGGTTGTGCACAGAACAGATTTGGAAGGGAGAAGGAAGCAAAGTTCGATACATCTGCTTGCCTTTCCAGCATTTTTATGACTGAGACTTTTCTGTACAGTGCAGATGCAAAAACTGCACATCAACATCCCCTCCTCTCTCTATGAAGAATCCCTTCAGAGATGGATATAAAGAGATCTAACAATTTGGGAGTGGCAGAAACAAAGACTGATTGCTTGAGGGGAGAGCACCATTATTCAACTATAGGCTAAAACCTTTCTGTATGTGGGACTAAATATATAGATTAGCATAAATACTTAGGAAAAGTACTAAATGTTCAGTCAATAAAGTAACCTTGAGGCTGATAAATATATTTAGATGCAAGGTAGTGCTTGGACTAATACAGCTAGAAGAGAAGTGTGTTGTAAAATGCCATAATTTTTACCATCATTACGATACTTAAAATATATGTACTTACTATACATAATAAATAATGTTTTGCTGTAAAATGACAATAGCTTTGAGTGTCAACTATTACAGGCATCTAAGGTGACAGACCATACATAGGGAAGAGTGAGAGACACCTGGCTTTTCTCCTTTTTCCAGAAGAGGGCGTTACACACCTTAACCCTCGGGTTAAGGAGATCTAACCTGGTGTGTCCACCTAACCCCAAATGGGGAGGTACATAACGTTGCATTGTAAACAGATTCACCAGTGACTTGTGACCACTCTTAGCCTGATACATAGTAACCTACAAATATAATGTAAAATGTTCTGATACCTAATAGAGGGCTAACATATCCTGTTGCACAGTGAAATGTATCTGACCCATCTCTTAACGAGATGTAGATGCAAACAAAACAATGACTTCTTTACCTTGCTCTATTTAGCTCAAAACCCCCCACAGTTAACTAACATCTAGGGCCAGTATCACTGAACATTGCCGTTCAAATGCATGTAGTATGGGAGCATCATTGTTATCGTACTTAATTCAATCCTCACTTCAAACAATTCTAGTTCCATTTTTTAATCACCTTTCTATATTTGTTCTTGTTTTGCAAATGTCACTACAAAGAAATAATATCTGCCTCCCATATTTGAGCCTACCTGATCATCATCACTATTTATGATATAACCTTAACAAGTCATACTTTTCACCTTAATCTTGCATTTTCGTTATATTTATGCTCACAACTCTAAAACCTTTCAGATACCATGTGTAGCCTCGATCCTCCACCTTGAACATAGCTTACACCCTCCATCCCTTCAAAAAGTGTATACTTGTGCTGTGTGAAAAATTTACAGGACCAGTGCCAACCATTCATTGAGGTAGGGGAAGACTGAAATCGCCAGCCTTCGCCGATGACCTGCAGCTACTGCCTTCACCTTGGTGAGCACCCAAGGGCACTGGTAAGGCCGAACGGTAGCACAGCAAACTAAAAATGCTTGCAGCCTACCATGGACCACAGATAGCGTCTGTGGGCCGGCAGGATAGGGATACGGAAATAAGCGACCTGCAAGGTCCAACTCTACCATCCAGTCTCCCGTATCTAGGGCAGACAGAACTAGAGCTGGCATAAGGATTTTGAATTTTTCCATCTTCAAGAGGTTGAGAAGGTGCAGATTTAGGATAGGACAATGTCCTTTGTTCTTTTTTGGCAGCAGAAAGTAGTAGGAATACCAACCACAACCTACTTCTGATATAGGCACCCCCTCTATTGCTCCCTTGGCCAAGAAAGCCTGCAACTCTTGATGGAGCAAGGAGAGATGGTCCTCCAGCAGCCGATCGAAAGCTAGTGGCATGGGTGGGGGTGGTGTCACAAAGGGGAGAGCAAACCCCTTTGGACTATCTGTAGAACCTAAAGTCTGATGTTACTAACTGCCAGTGGGGAAGGTGATGGCGTATCCTGCCTTCCACTGGGTGCCCATGGTGGTCTGAGGGTGAAGTAAAGGGGCTTGGAGGCAGCAGCTGCTCGGGGTGAGGGGGTTGAGGGGGGTTGGTTAGACTGACCTAACCAAAGGCCGCTGTCCCACACTGTCCCTGGGACCCACGACTTGGCCACAATAAAGCTGGGAAGCCTGCTGGCCTTGATGTCTGGGAGGGAATGGGCGTGGACGGGGACTCATTCCATAGCAAAAAGGGCAGAAGGCGGATTGAGGTTGACGAGGGGCTATTGACAAGCCCAAGAACATGGCCCTAGACCTGCTGTCCTTGAAGCGCTCCAGCGCTGAATCTGCCTTGTCTCCAAAGAGGCAACAGCCATCAAAGGGCATGTCCATGAGGGAAGCCTGGACATCTCCTGAAAAGCCAGATGTTCTCAGGTAGGCGTGGCACTGTAAGGCCACTGTCGATGAAATCCCTCTACCTAGCAAGTTGGTCATGTCAAGTCCACATCTGAAGAAGAACTTTGCTGCATCTCTCTCTTTGGCAACACAAAGGTGTATAATTTAAATGTTCTAAACTGCCTTGCAATACTACCCATTTGGCACACAATAACTATTAATATAAACTGCAAATCCCAAACTACTGAAGTGAACTTACATGGAAACTTACACACTCTACACATGCATTACCAATAAGATGCATGTAACACTCATCAATACACAAGAATCACCAACTGAACTGTTCCCCAACTTGTCGAATCTCACATTTATCAGGAAGCAAACACAGCTTTTTACAGAAGCACAGTATACGCTTGAACAACACATTCTCATTTCTATCTGCAATGTCTTTGAGAATAGTCTTACTTCTTTTTCTAACTTAACTTGGTTGGTCTTTCTTCAACATGTCCAGACCTGTCCTAATCTAACATCAGCTTAGTGCCCTTCTTCAAGATCCCCTAGTCTAAATAGCCAGCATCTCCACTCTGTCACCCAGGTCTGGAATCCAAAACATTGATGAGGCTCTCTCGCAAGCAGATTGCACTGCTATGCCCCAAACACCCCACCTTCTTAAATGACTGACTCGCACCGTACAGGAAGGTCTCCATTCACCTCGTACTACACATTGTTACAGGCCTTTTAATCAACGCCTTAACCACAGCACTAACAATAACTGAGTCATTTCCTGTGCTTACTCCAAGCTGGGCAACTTAAAAAATTTGGAATGCACATGGGATGACCCTCAGAAGGCATCGGCAAGCCTCTGCCACAGTTCATCTAATCAAGAAATCATACTGTAAACTCACCAATGCTGCTGATAAGCCACTGTGGAATGTATTACCGCCTAAAGCTCAATGGGCCATTTAAAAGTTATTCTTACTGTAAAGGAGATGTTCTGTTTCTTTTCACTATCTTCACTGCACTACCCCCACATCGCTGTCTTTATAAAAATGTTTTCACAGCAGTGACTTATGCTTAGAACTATTTACTGGGGCACGTCACCTCAATTTATAGCATCCCTTGTTGTAGCCAGACCTTGACCACCGCCCTTTTCACTGGGCTCCTCTGGCCCAGCAGCTTCAACTGATGCCACTTCCCAATAGGTCTGAATGTAGACAACTCCAAAATAGCCCTCCATGTTTACAAGGCCATCTGTGGTATCTTAGAAGTTAACTGTAAGGTTCCATCATATGTGCGTGCGCTCAAAGTGATGATGTGTAAATGGAATGTTGACATCATCATGAGAATGTAGTGGGCAGCAGTTGGAGAAAGGCCGATAGGAGGATACAGTGTGATCTGCTGGTGGGGTGGAGCTTGTGTGAACCGTGTACCTTCTAATTAACCATCTACATCATCAACCTAAGTTGAAGTGGATTACTTCTTTTTGGTGACGAGGGACGAACACCGAGCATTTGGAGACACAAAACTGCAATTCAATGGGATGCGTAAATGGTGTGTAGAACGGGATGGACAAACATTGTACATTCCACAAGCTACAACACAGCGACTCAACTTGTTAAAAGACAGTAAGTCATTGCGATTTAATCTCACCTTTGAACAATTTGGAGTGAAAAGATTAGCGAGCTCGAGCAGACCTGTAGAATCTTGTAATGCGACTGTTGCCAAGCAATCATGTCATCACGTTAACACTCCTGTTGCCTAGTAACGTAGAGGCGCCCAAGAGGAAGCATATTAGTTGGTTAGCAACTCTAAGCATCCAGGACAGGAAGCTCAAGGTGAAGAGGAAGAATGTGATGTTGATTTGGTGGGTGAGATTGCAATTTTACAAAATAGTTGTGATTCCATTAGTGGTCTTATTGACACTATTTTGGTGAATGGTGAAGCAGTCAAATCTTGTTTGATTCTGGGGGAAAGATTACGCTCATACCCAAAACATTTTATGATCATCATTTAAAAGGGAGAGTCAAGTTAATGAAACCAGATATAAAACCTAATGGTTATGGTGGAGAGCCAATCAAACTGTTGGGTTACTTTTGGGGAACAATAGAATTTAAAGAACGGATAGTACCTGCAAAGGTTTACATTTCAATAAAAGGTGATTTCTTAATCAGTTGGTTTCACCAATGTGATTTGTATGTCTATCTTGACCTGAATGAGGGTTCCGCCGTCAGGCTCAAGGAATTTCTACAGGTAGAGAGAGTAACAGAAAGTACCGGTCACTGGGTCGACAAATTTCCAGAGGTGTTTAAGAAAGAACTAGGTTGTCTAAGAAGGAGATCAAACTAAAATCAAACGCTCAACCTAAAATTGCTAAACTAAAGGGGGGCCCATTAGTAGTAAGAGAGAAAATGAAGGAAGAAGTTGACAAATTAGTTTAAATGGCATTATAGAGGAGGTTGAAGCCTCAGAATGGGTGGCACCCATTGTGATGGCATGAAAGGCCAATGGTGACACCAGATTGTGCGTTGATTTCAGGGAACTTAATAAGTCTGTCATTGTAGATCATTATCCTCTTCCTAACATGAATTAAATGAAATGCTATGTTCTTTGGATGGAGCTAAACACTTTTCAACGCTTGACCTGATGTCAGCGTTCCATCAGATAATGTTACATCCCTCATCTCAAGCTCTCACATTTATTTATTACACCTTTCGGTACCCACACATTTCTCAGAATGCCGTTTGGTCTAATATTTGCTGCCTCTGTATTACTGAAGCCCCTGTAAAAGGTGTTGAAAGGAATAAAAGGAGTAAAGATGTATCAAGACGATGTTCTAGTATTTGGATCTAATTCGCAACAACATGATCAAAGGTTGACGGAGGTATTGACGTCCTTACAAGAAAATGGTTTAACACTAAAGGTGGAAAAATGTTAAATTGATGTGGATAATATGGAGTACTTGGGTTACCAGATATCAGAAAGGGGCATTCGACCAAGAAGGGAGTTGGTAAACACTATCAAAAATCTTTTGGCTCCTCAGAATAAAGAAGAGTTGATTACATTTCTAGGGATGGCAGAGTTCAACAATAGGTTTATTCCTAGGTTTGCTGAAAGAACACCAAAAATGAGAAGTCTACTATGTAAAGGAACATAATATCATTGGTGTGCAGAATGTGAGAGTGAATTTTGTGACATACAAGAAAGCTTGGAGAAAGCATCAGAATTAGAAAGTTTGAATGCAAAGGATGAAACCATGATAACGGTTGATGCAAGCTCTAAAGGTCTAGGTGCGGTTTTAATACAAAGGGCTAGTGGGAACAGTAGGACTAGATTATTCATTTCAAGAGGACTCAGAGGAGCAAATGTAACTATTCCGTTGTTGAGAAAGAGGCACTAAGCCTATGCTGGGTGGTGAGAAAGTTAAGGAAGTTTCTGTGGGGCACGAGTTTAAAATTGTAACAGATCACAACCCTCTCAACGAAGTATTTATTAAGAAGGGCATCGACATGGTTTCTCATCAGATCCGGAAGTGGGTTGTGGCCCTACAAGAGTATGAATTTCAAGTAACTTACATACCTGGTGTTTTGAATGTGCAAGCAGATTGTCTGTCGAGATTATGTGAACCACATGAGGAAGGGTTATAGGAGTGGAGCTTATTTTGCGGGGAAAGATTTTGATGAGGAGATAAAGGTGTGTTTGATTACGAATGAAGTGGTACATGAGTCAGAATGGAGAAATTAACTCCTGGCTGATGAAGTTTTACAAAAGGTGATCAGGTTAACACAAAGGGAGTGGTGTATGAACAGGAGTGTAGTGACGATGTGTTAGCTTATTGTCAAATGAGAAATTAGTTAGCTCTTGTTGATGGGGTCTTAGTAAGGGGAAGCAAGCTTATTCCTGCTGTTACACTGAGAAACCAACTAGTCAGTCATGCCCATGCTAGTCATATGGGACTCTCCAAGACTAAGGAGAGAGTCAGAGCTAGCTACTGGTGGCCTGCAATGGATAAGCTAGTGGAGAGGGAGGTCATAAATTGTCATAAATGTGCAAGGTCCGATAAAGTGTTAAAATGTAGGACACAACCAATGATCATAAAGGAAGAAGTTGCAGGACCGTGGGTGGATATAGCATTGGAAATACTTCATCCAGTAAGAATGAAGTCACATGATCAATATGTCATTGTCTGCATAGACATGTACTCAAAATGGCCTGAGATTAAAGTAGTGAATTCGGTGGAATCTAAAGATGTAATATGTTTCTTGGAAGAGCTGTTTGAGAGGGAGAGTTTTCCTTCATCTATCCCCACAGACAATGGGGTTATATTAACCTCTGAGTTAGTGGAGATGTTTTTGAGAGAGAGGTATCAAACATGAAAAGGCAGCACTCTGCCATCCAGAGTCTAATGGTGTTTTTTTGAATGTTTTATCAAAGTTCTCAAAGAATGTTTACAGTTGTCTTCAGAACATGGTATGAGATGGGAGGAAGAGATGAGAAAGAAAGTTCATGAATATTGTTTAACACTGCATTCTAGTACAGGGTTTTCGCCTTCTCAGCTGCTCAGGGGTAGGCTGCCTATATGTGAAGTTGCTCCCAAATGGGTACCGGAGAAAAGAAAAGATATAGATGATCATGTGAAAGATATAGAGGGTTGGAGAGAAAAGGAGAGGCTACAGAAAGTGAAGAGGAAAGAAAGTTATGACACGTAAAGCTGTGAAGAACACGTCGGTGAAGGTGGGTGACTGGATTAAGATCATGTCTCCTAGAAAGGAATGTGCGTTCTCAAAATACAAAGGGTCTTATAAGGTCATGAAGTTGCTTAAAAATGCAGTAAAAACGAGTGGTCATAGGATCTGGAACCTTAACAGGGTTGCTAAGTGTGCTAACTTCCCCAGTGGAATGGGTCACTCAGAATTTTCCCGCCACGTTGGTCCCGGCGGTTGTAATCCTCCAGGGCAGCACTGCTTGCAGCCCTGCCCAGGGGATTACGAGTCCCCGTCCCGCCAGCCTTTTCATGGCGGTAGCAACCGCCATGAAAAGGCTGGTGGGAAGGGGAGTCGCGGGCCCCTGGGGGCCCCATGGAGCTTTTCACTGAAAAGCGCAACGGGTGCAACTGCACCCGTCGCACCGCCGCAACACCGCCGGCTCCATTTAGAGCCGGCTCCTGTGTTGCAGCCGACATCCCTGCTGGGCCGACTGGGGGAAACCCAGTTTCCGCCCGCCGGCCCAGCGGGATGTTGAAATGGCCACCGCGGAAGTGCGGCTGCATTGGCGGCCGCGCGGCGGTTACAACTTGGCGGGCGGCCAAAGTTTTAATGAGGGCCAAAATGTCACAAATGACATCACAACGGTCATAATTGGCAGATCACAGCACTGACCATCTCCTGACTCAAGATATCGTCAAGCCTATCTTCAGCCGAAGTAGAAACTCATAGTACATACACTCTTGCTGAAAAGAAATACCTCAGTCTTCAGCCTCTTGACAGATACCATCCATCACAATTCCGTTGCACTCTCTCACTCAAACACTAAATGAATGATGTCAAACACTGTTCAAGACATGGTGATTTTAAAGCACTGCCCACCAACTGTTTTTTTTCAAAAGAAAGAGGAAACTAGTTTGTGAGTCATATCAATAGTCGACCTGACTCTACCAAGGGGCCATAAAACGGATCTTTTAAATGTAACAGTGACAGAGGATCTCAAGGAAATGAACACAAAATAAGAAGGGTTCTTACCAAACAACATGGACGTTGGGGAAAACGTAGCTTTAAAAAATCTCAAACAATAATAAAGACGAAGCAGACAAAGGCAGTAGCACCGAGTATTCCATCCGGATGATTACAAACAAGAGGCCTTGCATAAACTTGTAAACACACCCTGCTCCAGAAGACTCAGCACAGATCTTACACCATAAATACTAACAGAGCTAGCAAAGAGAATTGCAAAAAGAGGATCAATAGGTTTTAATATCAGGTGAATTCTGGATATCTCAAAATGCCCACTCTATATATTACCAGAATGATGCAGAAGAGGTCTTCCATGGCAGGATCGCCACTCATTTCATGTAGCAATTATATATGTTCTGGAATATAACAGCACATTGATTTACAGTTGCAGACATTTGTTAAGGATCTCCACTCTTACATTCATTATTCAAGAGATAGGGCCTCATTACAACATTGGCGGGCGGCAACCGCCGCCCGCCAAGTTGTAACCGCCATGCGGCCGCACTCACGCGGTGCCTTTTTGACATCCCCGCTGGGCCGGCGGAAACCAAGTTTCCGCCCGCCGGCCCAGCGGGGATGTGGGCCGCAACACAGGAGCCGGCTGCAAATGGAGCAGGCGGTGTTGCGGCCGGGCGACGGGTGCAGTTGCACCCGTCGCGCTTTTCACTGTCTGCGTAGCAGGCAGTGAAAAGCCGCATGGGGCCCTGTAAGAGCGCCCCTGAACTGCCCATGCCAGTGGCATGGGCAGTGCAGGGGCCCCCAGGGGCCCCACGACTCCCCGTACCGCCAGCCTTTTCCTAGCGGTTCAAACCGCCAGAAAAAGGCTGGCGGTACGGGGAGTCATAATCCCCTGGGCAGCGCTGCCCAGGCGGATTATCACCGCCGGGGCAAATGTGGCGGAATACCGCCGGCCCTGGCGGTGCGACCGCGGCACTTCCGCCGCGGTCGTAATACCCCAGGAAGCACTGCCAGCCTGTTGGCAGTGCTTCCGTCATTTTAGCCCTGGCGGTCTCGTACCGCCAGGGTCAAAATGACCCCCATAGTATTAAAACGCCTCTATATCCATTGGCAAGACATATATAGCCAGACTAAATGCATCAATGCTAAAATGTGATTCTTAAGTTCTATGTATAAGATTAGCACACTACATCAAGGCTAGTAAAATAATTGCAGGGATGCTCAAATACAGCAGCACTGATCATTTGTTCAGTTTTGACACCACAACCTACATACAACTGCAGGGGACTGTCATAGAAGCAAATGATGCTCAGCCATATGTAAATCTGTTTATGTACCACAAGTAAAAACACTGGTAGTGGGATGAATCAAAGTACATTCTGAATTTAATGTATAGGGGACATTACATCAGCGACACGTGTTTGATCTTGTGAGACTTCTCTTGAAAAAATACATCAACAAAATAAACCAGAGTGACTAGACATTAAGCTTAACCTCATGTCTCTACAACAAATGTGGTGTTTCTGGACTTCGAAACAAATATCAAGGATAATCAGTGTAATAACAGACTACACAAGAAGCAAAGAACAACATGTTCATTCATCCAGAAAGTGGTTATCCTAAAGTCACACAAAGAATATACCAAATGGAGAAGTTTTGTGCATCAATGAGTCGTAGCAAACACATTATACTTACGCAAAAGATTACTGAATCGGTTATGAGGTTCTAACATCAAGGATGTTCAAAGACATCAAAGAAGCAGAAAAAAACATGCCAGGGAACAAGACTGAAACCAACAACTGAGCAAAATGACAACACCCAAAGAGAAGAATTTAAGAAGAATACCACAAAAGCCATAAACAGACTGTTTAACAAACATCATAGACATCAGGAACAGTATAACTACTTTGCCAAAGACAAGATCCATAAATGGCTAAAAGGTTGGGATCATCAATTACATCGCCATAACAGGACATGTATCATCAGATTGGACACAGTAAAACACAGTCTCAATCAAGATAAAGAAACCGCTGACAATTTATTATAAAGAAAAATATATCATCAACAATAATTCTACACTGTGAAATATTTGTTATTAAACAGGAGAATCATGCCTCCCTCCATACTTTCGTATGATATTTCATGTGGTTTTGCTTTGTGCACAGGTTCAAGGAGCTAGCTGTAGGAAGCGTGACCCTTAACATACTGGGGTTAGGTTTTAAGATCCAGTATTTGTTAATGTATACAGATCAAACATGCTTTGTTCCCTCATTTCATATACTTACGAGAAAAGTGATTTTTTCTACGTCACTGTACAACTAAGCGCCACGTCACTGTCAAACTAAGTATGCGTCCAATCACACTGTCAAGTTTCATATTAATTGTCTGTATGGTTCCGTATGCTGCTCAGTCAAGCAGTTACCCATTGACATTTAAGACTACTTGGGCAATTAGGATAAACGAGAGACTTCATACCCGAACGTTTCAGTGATCCATGTAAGTCTAACACAGAACATTACAACTGCAGCTTTTTTTCATTTGCCACACAGTAAGATGTGTAAGAATTGTGTGCTGCTGCCAATACTTTATGGATGGAGACCATATGACCACAGACTTCACCCTTTCTCATATAACAATGGTCATCAAAGTTCATCTTAGCCGAGTACTCTTGTACATATCCCTCCTAACACACACATCAAATCTGAAGGGCAAAGTAAATGTCCCTCTGGCCCAATATGGACATGGTCTAACTCTAAAGGTGTCTCTAAAGCAAGTCCACAGGCGCCCGTCTCTACCCAGGACAGGCCTAGGGCCAGTAATGCTGCCAGTCCACGATCCCAGAGCAGAGAGCTCATTCTGTTACTCCGGACTCACCACTAAGTATTCTTAGCTGCAATAGCCTGACCCTTTACCCGACATCTTCTGAGTTCCTTGCTTGAAACTCCTTTGCCTTTACTTGCTCTAATATCTCTTCTGAAAAGTTCCCCTGTGAGTCTGAAACCAGGCGCAGAGCCAGCGCGTTCCCTCAGTGCTCACTCACCTTTCAGCCTGTCATTTCAGGCTCGGAAAACAACTCTTCATGCCAATATAAACTTACCTAATATAAACTGTGTCCTTGTTAATGTTTGTTCTCTGGTGAAACAATCTTCTTCTTGACTATGACCATGACATAGTTTTTGTAACCGAGAAGTGGATAAAAGAGGATTCAACCCCAAATATTCCTCTTGCACTCCCCTCAGGCCATCATATGAAGCAGCTTAACCACCACTCACAGCCAGGGGGCGGTGTCAGCAGATATTTTCAAAGCCAGACTTACACTACCTATCCTTCTTATTGATCATGTAAAAGATTCCAAAATGTTACCATCTGCCCAAAATTCTCTTCAAAGGTACTGCTATTGTGTAGACTTCCAAGCTCAGTAAGCTGCTTCTTAATCTCACTACCTGAAGTTATTTCCACTATTGGTCTTGAAGCCAATTATTTAATTGTTTTAAGGCAAATAAATCTACACTTCAACTATACCTCTGTTGAAGTGGAACAAGAATTGTCAGTTCTTGTTTGGCCTTACAGTTTGTCCAAATAGTTCTATGGTCTACGCATCTCACTGGTCATACAATCAACCTGATTTTTGTTCACCAGATGCTATTTGATTCTTTATTGTACTCACTTGGTCTGACAAGGTCACTTACCTTCTTTCCCTTTGACAGGATGCATCCATGTTCTGCATAACTCTCCCTGCTGCTTCTTTTGAGAGTCTCTCCTCTGCCTGGACATCCTTTGCCCCTGTAATCTCAGACCACATTCTCTCTAAGCTCCACTCTATTTCACCAAGCTTTCCCCCATATCCTTTTACCACCAAGACAACCCCTTATCTTGCACCTTTGTGAGCTTGCTTTGTAATACCTCGTTAGGCTCCAGAATAGCGCCAGTCATTCCGCTCATGAAAAAGCCTACCCTAGATCTCACTGATCTGTTAAAATGTTGACGCATCTCTCTGTTGCCTCTAATTGCAAAGATAGTGGAAACCTGTTTAAACCGATAGGTGGCTAATTGTATGGAGGAACACTTTGCGTTTGAGGAATGTGTTTCTGTTCAGTTTCTGCCATAACCTTAGCACTGAAATTGCATTGGTTGCAGCAGACAATGACCTGAGACTGATCTTAGAGGCTAGCCTAGAGCTGCTATTTTCCTATTAGACCGTTCCACAGCTTTTAACATGGTCTCCTATGGCATCCTGCTGCACAGACTTGACACCATTGACATTAGGGGGACAGTCCATAACTGGTTCTCGTCCTTTCTTCATGGTCCTTGCCACGCGGTTTTGCTGACCCATTTTTGTTCTACTTACAAATCCATCAACTGTGGGGTTCCATAGGCCGCCTCCTTGCGCCCTACACTTTTCAATATCCATGGGGACCCCCTTGCTACATTTATTTAATCTTATGCACTCACATTTTATGCTCATGCGGAGGATACCTGGATGATGTTATGCCTTGATGGAGATTTCTGTAGAAGCAGTTCATTTTATACTCCATGGCCAATTGGATGATTTTCAACTCTCTCAAGATTAATACTCAAAAATCTGAGGTCAGTTTGATTCTAAAACCCACTACCTGGTCCTCCAGCTGTTGGCCTGACTCTCTCCATGCCCCTTCCAAATCTTCCTCCAGAGCTCAGAAACTTGGGGGTAATTTTTACTGACAAACTCAAATCTGCAGCACACATTGATAAGCCTACTTACACTTGCTTTTTCACGCTCAGCGTAAATAAGAAATTCAATCAGTTGCTACCTATCTCGGTCCAGGCCGTTACCATCTCCAGGCCACACAATTGTAATTCTGTGTTCATATGTTCGCCTGGCTTTCTGCTCCACAAATTACAACTTATTCAGAATGCTGATGCATGTCTTATCTCGGGGCTAGGAAGGAAAGACAGTAATTCTGTTCAGCTTTCGAATCTTCCTGGTTGCCTATGCCAGAGCAATGTCTTTTTAAGGTAATTTGTTTCCATTATAAGGCCTTTTAAAGTTTGCTCTCTGACAGCTACATGGCCTACTTTTTAAGTCGCGCTCGAAAGTGCTTTGACCTGTTGTGAGACTGGTGGGCTTTTAACCACACCCACCGCACGGCCATCACTTTCACTCGTTGGTGTGCTTGCCTTTCAAAAATCCTTTGTTATCATTGGTAAATGCTTTTCGTTTATCCCTCCTTGGGGCAGTTTGATACTGCCTTGCAGACTGCCCCTTTGATATGGATAATTGCACATTTGCAGATGCGTTTGACTGCGAGCGACTTCTTTTTCTTTTTGTGTCACTCCTTTGCGCTCATGCTCATGGCGGCCATGGCGCTTTGAATCAACTCGCTTTTGTCAACTGTTTTACTTTTCATTGTGAATTTAATTGGCAAGAAAAGTCCAGTTAGGAATTTACAGCGCTAATACTACTAACTCCAGCAAATGCGAGACCCATTGCATTGCAAATGCTTGTTTCCTCTTACAGACCCGTGATATCCCTTTGTTCCTGCTCTGCATAATGTTAACACTCCTAAATTCAAGAAAGCTAACACTGGTGTTCATTCTTTTCCATCTAGAATAAGCTAGGGAAGACCTGGGTATTGACGACCTTGGGCTCTAGGAAAATTATACAGTACACCCCGTTTCCCTCTCTTTCTAGAACCAATATCACAACCTTCTTGTCCTGATGTTCCTGTTTCGATATCTCGAAAGCAACACTCTTTTCTGGACACTCTGGCCAATTCGTTTACTTGACCCTAGATTCAGGAGGGAATCACACAAACTCTAACATTTCTGGACCACTTCTCTCACTCAGTCAACTAAAGGAGATTGTTCCACATTGTTGTGAAATGAGGAATTCGTTCTCCCACTGTAATCGATATGACAGACTCAGTATAATCAGAATCACAATGGTTTACTTGGTCAATTCGATTTGTGTTCTGTTGGACTTTTCCATCAAAATTTAACCTTGTTTTCAATTCCTTTGAATTAGGCTGTTTCCTTAGCGGTTGCCTAGGTGCCTTGCCATTCTGACCACAAAAAGACACATGATTTTGTTGATGTGGGTGATGTTTAAATGAAGTGGAATGCTACTTCTCTTCAACAGTTTGTTGAGCTTTTTTCACACCCTGAAGGAGCAGTGTGTGTGCTTCAGATTTTGGAGACGAATCAGTATGCCAGTCCATAAGCAAGACATTCCTCCATGCCAAGCCCACTGCATCTAAATATAAGGCAAGATGCTCCGACATCCGACATGAACGCAGTCTGTACCTCCATGTCCTCTAACAAGGCTGAGCATTCTTCAATAGCCTTAAATAACGATTTGAAATATTAGATCAATGATTGAGCTATGGAAATGTCATAAATTCCTGCTCTTGATATCAGATGGGCCCTGGAACATGCTTTTTTAAAGGACGAACCTCCCTATTCACATGTAGTGTCTTCTATAATAGTAATATCAGCCACAGACTTTCCTCCCACTAAGCTTCCAACAAAGTAGTCCACTCTCAGGAAATACAGACGCTTCTTTCCAACTGTTCCAGTGGATTGAATTTAGACATAAATCTAGGCACTGTGATTTTATATGGATTCTTCCATTTGCTAACACAACACTCATTATATGCGGGTCAGGGAAATCCATATTTTCCCTCACATGGTTCCATCCTGAAGGCACTATGGCCCTCATTCTGACCCTGGCGGTCTTTGACCGCCAGGGCGGAGGACCGCGGGAGCACCGCCGACAAGCCGGCGGTGCTCCAATGGGGATTCCGACCGCGGCGGTAAAGCCGCGGTCGGACCGGCACCACTGGCGGGGTCCCGCCAGTGTACCGCGGCCCCATTGAATCCTCCGCGGCGGCGCAGCTTGCTGCACCGCCGCGGGGATTCTGACCCCCCCTACCGCCATCCAGATCCCGGCGGTCGGACCGCCGAGATCCGGATGGCGGTAGGGGGGGTCGCGGGGCCCCTGGGGGCCCCTGCAGTGCCCATGCCACTGGCATGGGCATTGCAGGGGCCCCCGTAAGAGGGCCCCTACATGTATTTCACTGTCTGCTGTGCAGACAGTGAAATACGCGACGGGTGCAACTGCACCCGTCGCACAGCTTCCACTCCGCCGGCTCGA
This sequence comes from Pleurodeles waltl, assembly GCF_031143425.1. Classification (NCBI taxonomy): domain Eukaryota; kingdom Metazoa; phylum Chordata; class Amphibia; order Caudata; family Salamandridae; genus Pleurodeles; species Pleurodeles waltl. Next base: position 150,044,651 of record NC_090446.1, read on the forward strand.
TTCCGAGCCGGCTTCATCGTGGAAGCCTCTTTCCCGCTGGGCTGGCTGGCGGTCTGAAGGAGACCGCCCGCCAGCCCAGCGGGAAAGTCAGAATTACCGCCGCGGTCTTTCGACCGCGGAACGGTAACCTGACGGCGGGACTTTGGCGGGCGGCCTCCGCCGCCCGCCAAGGTCAGAATGAGGGCCTATGTCTTCCCAATATATTTCCTTTCCAGTTCATTTGGTCCCACCTTCACCTTGCTACCGGAATCAGACGTGAGGGAAAATGCCCCATCATGAGCAATAGTCATCTCCTCACTTTATATACTTGTGGCTTTTACTTTAATGCTTTAGCGGTTTCCACTTGCAGTCTCTTAATTCTTTCATCCTTTGTTTTCCCTTCCCCGTTCCCTCGCAGGAAGAGAGGAAAGTGAAGAAGATGAAAAAGTGGACTCAGACTCTAAAGGATAGCTCCTCCTGTTGCATTTGCCCATGACGCAAACAAATTCCAAAATAACAGCAAAACAATGTATAGAACTCTGAAATCACAGACACCAATATCTTGCCTTTCGAGTGAACCAGCAACCATTATCTAGCATTGGGATCTCCTTTCCCAATCTTGATTCCGGAGTGTGTGTGTGTGCATGCTCACGTCCATGGTCCTCCACTGAGCATGCACGGACCTGCAAACACCAGCAGGCTGATTCAGAAGCTCTTGCTCGGCTTGGGGGACATCCGAGTAAGCACTGACTTCGGGTGCTCAAGCCCAACTGGAACAATCTGTAAACCCATCAGAACGAATAATAACTGCTCTGTAAGACTCAATGCCAGCCAGAGCCTCTTACCTGCATGCCCTAATACTTCTGTTATAGGATGGAGATGGGAAACATAACCCGGAGGCTGCTGGGTAAACCTGGAAATATGTGGCGCCCAGGTGGTGAGTCTGTAACGCTTCGTTTTACAGCATTTCCTGGTTTGCTTGCCCTGTCCGGTGCAAATTATCTAAATCTCTTAAGTAACAACAGGGATGACGAAGCAAGACGTACAGGTAATATGGGGAAGTTAGGGTGGTACTTTACTTGCTTTTAGGTGCAATCTCAAGTGTGTCTGAATACTGCAGAACTCAGTGGGTGAGGGTACACCTTGGCCATAAAAAAACAATTATTGACAAAGCAAATACGAATGTCCTTGGCAAACGTGTGATTTTTTTAAGGTTTTTATTTTGCAAACATATGGAAGAACGGCGAATTATTATAAAAAATATAAAAAAGCAGTGTCCCAGCAGTCTAGGAATACTAGAACTGGAGTTGAAGTACACTTCACTTTAGTCAGCTAGGTACATGTTTCAGGAAATACTGCAGTCAATCGTAGTGTAAGACAGCATTACTGAGCGCACCAATGTGCCATGATTGTTTCACCTTTTTAGGGTCAAGTGCGCATGCGCTCTGTTCCTGTTGTAATCTCTCTGTGGGCTTTTAACCACGCCCATCACTTTTGTTGGTTCGTGGGCTTGCCTTTTAAAATTTGCTTGATTTCATTAGTGAAAGGCATGCATACATCATGCATTTTCTGGTGTTCAGCTCTCATAAAGAGCACCAGTAAACTACTGAAAACATACGAGGCTCTGTGTTTTTTGAATGACTTCTGGACTACTTTTTCTTTCCAACTCAGCATGATCTTGCACTTTGCATGACATCGACCCTGTTGCATGGATAATTGCATAACTGCCGATACGTTTGACTGCGAGCGAACATCTGTTTCCTTCTGTATGGTCCTTTACGCTCATGCTCAGGTGCTTTAAATTGTCTGGCTTGAGAAAAACTGTATTACTTTTCATTTTTTTAAAGCTTTCGACATAGACCAGCACAGTATATGTACTTTGGCAGCAGGTACGTGTATAGTGTTTTGAGCACCATTTGTTCAACTAGCTTAACTGACAGGAATGTGCAGCTGAACAAAAGTCATTGTTGCCATATCCAAGTAGTAGCACAGCAGAGTAACCCTGCACTACAGCAACGTGTAATGCTCAGTAGTTACAGAGCAAAGCAATAACTACTTTTACACTACCAGCCACATAAACCTGCCTCTCCTCCACTTCACCATTAGCTAAGATATTTTGTTGCCAGTGTGCACTGAAAGAAAGATTATGTTTAAATGAATCTAGCTAAACACCTTTGATGGCTTTCAGAATATTGTTTATAATCAGTGATATGGTCTCTGGCAAACACTGACCATCTACCTCTCGCCAGTAACTAATTTTAGTCATAAAATAATATTTGCATTATTTCTGGTCAGCGTCCAATATGTCTCTAGGTAGGACACATGCTCCAACGGAAAAGTAAAAAGAATTATTGACCAGAAATAAACAATGTTTAAAAGTTTTATACCTGTTGCCTTTCTCGCTAAATTGCAGTAAGTGTTTTTTTTATATTTTGTAAAACTATGTCGACATCATCAGCAATAGTTGTTGGATGCAAGGTGAAATAAACACTTGACATCACTTGCACCACGCGGCCTGGGTTAGAAGCAACAGTATCAGGTGAACCAATGCGTGATATATGGGGCAGTCGGTCCATTTTAAAACTACACCTGCCTGTACTTTATAATATGTCCTTGGAGCCTGACATTGGCCACGCAATGTCACTGAACACAGCCTGTCACTCACTAGCCGACTGAAGCAAAACTAAAGGTCATCGAGCAGCATGCTACCTATGAAAACGCCTTCATTCCAAAAGCGTGCATGACTAGCAGCAAAACATCATCCCTAGTCCTCTAAGGCCTCATCACAGGAGCTGTGTAAGGTTTTTCAGCGCTAGCCAAATAGCATGTTTCCCTTGGCGCACTCAAAAAATGCTTTGTTGCAAACTGGCTATACCTAGTGCTGATGTCCTCACGTTGATGACGTTGCCTGACCATACAGAAGCACCAGCCCTGCTACTCAGCTACCGCTCACCTAAATTCATCCCTGTGGAACTCTATTCTGGAGAGGGCATGGAGTACTGCTCCAAAACATCAAGAAAATGAGTGTATCCAGAGTCTATAACTGCTTTCCACGCAGTTGGTTCTCTTCAGGCATAAAAGTGGACCCGTTCATGCAGGAAATTACACCATGTAGCGATGCAGTACGCTCTAAAAAAAGAGAGTTTTCAGCTCCTTTTTGAAACTGTAGGAGGGTTCTTTTGTCTGACTTTTTTTGTCTCCATCCTTCCAGTGTAGCACTGTTCACCTGAGGTTGATAGTTTTCCACACATATACATGCAGGGGTGCTGTTGCTGGAGGCCTTGTATGTGACACAGCTGATCTTGAAGATGATACAAAGTTGGGGAGCAAATTAAGTTCCTTCAAGGTTGGGGTGATGTGCCTGAATGTCTTAAGGCCTTCCATGAAAAATGCATCAGCACATAGCATGTCTTTTAGGGGTCCAAGGTGGTAGATCTGCAAACCAAAAACTAGAAGTAGCATAGTGCAGTGAGTGATATGAGAGGCAGCTCGATAGTGGACCCCCAATGTATGGTGATATAGGCTTCTCTAAAGAAGTGCATCTTCCACTCTTTCCTACATTGGAGCAGTGATGGATACAGGGCTATTCGTCCAGATCCTGTGTTCATACATGCAAAAGCAACAGGAAAAGATGATAGATGGAGTGCTGAAACTTTTCATACACTCACCCCCAGTCACAGATCTGGATTAAATCCACCGTTAAATTTACGTTTGTCCCCCCTTGGGGCAGTTTTATTACCACCTTGGCCATGGACCCTGTTACATGGATAACTGCACGATTGCTGATATCTTTGACTGCGAGCGAACTTCTTTTTCCTTTGTGTCCCTCCTTCATGCTAATGGCAGCTGTAGCGCTTTAAATCGGCTTGTTTATGTCATCTGTTTTACTTTTCATTTACAACTTATGTGGCATGAAAAGTCCAGTTAGGAATTGACAACGCTAATAGTTCTAACTCGAGCAAACGCGAGACCCATTGCATTGCAAATGCTTGTTTAAAATTGCTTTTCTGGAGATTACTTCTGCCAACTGAATTTCCCTCATCCTATTCATATTGTTCTATCCCATATTATTTCTCTCTCTCTTTCCTCACTCTCCTTAGCTTTTTTTGGGTGGTGCACCCATGGACATCAATTCACCAAAATGCCAGGGGTAGCGGAAGTGACAGCACACGTCATTTCATCTTTACTTTCGATCACACACACTTGCTTACACATAAACACACATTCACTCATACACATACTCTCTTTTACATAAGCACACTCTCACCCACAAGCATGCACACAACATACATTTAAATATGTTTTTTACTTACCTCAGCTACCAAGGAGGGTCATGTTCCAGCTAACTGCACTCACATTTCTTAATTACACTAATAGTGAATAATATAGTATTATTATTCACTATTAATAAATTTAAAGAAAAACTGATTGAAAACAAGAAAGTGGAGCCCCAAGCAACGTCCGCAGGGACGAGCTGCCCCTGTGTTCCTGGCACTGACTTTGCCACCTCTGAGGCAGTTGTGGTTTACCAAATAGACAAAGTAGGCACCTGCCTATGGGTTCCCACTTCTTTTAGGGGACCCGTGACAAAGGATCAAAATAATATTGATTTGATCTTTAAAGAAAATTACAATCAAGTTTTCTTAAATTGTTTTCAAAACATAGAAAAAATGAATCAACTTAAAGAAACAAATATTTTACATTAAAGGCTCTATGGAGAAAATACTGTATTATTGTAATGTACTAATTAACAACTTAAAGTATATCAAGCATAGACATCAGATTCACATAACAGCGGTCTCTTAAAAGCTTATCTTCTGTCAGCTGTCAGTTTGTAAACAAATTCTGTGCAAACTACCTACATGTAATATTTAGTTTTCTGTAATAAAATTGGTTTATTAAAATTGTTTGTTGGTAATATTCAGAGATCATTAAAGGGGGGGGCGAAATTTCGACTGCCTAGGGGCCGGAGAGTTTAATCCGTCACTGCTCTGAGGCTAGGGCTCGCAAAGGCAGTGCCAGAGGTCACAAGGGACAAGCTCGGGGTCGCAGCAGCGACCCCCTGGCAACCCCTAAATGATGTCCATGGGTGCACCCCTTCACCCCATCGGCTCCAGCTAAATCCAAAATTAGTGGCAGATTTTCAAAGACTTCACGAAATGCAACAGAAAGTAAAATTGCTGCTTTGCGTGAACGGAAGAGAGGAGACCTGCACCATGTCTTCAAAGTTCTCTCCATGTGCTGGCACATTTTCTGCTGCCTAGCACCAATGCCAGTACCTTTGCCACAACATGTACGGGTGTCTGTCCTATGGTCAGGATAGTTATGTGCAGGAATTAGTCCCTTCCTGCACAAAAACTTTCTTTGGAGACGTATATGTGTGCTGCAGAATGCAAAGAGGAAATAAAGACGATAACTAAAGACATTTCTACCTGTAACACCGGCCTCAGGCAGATGCACCATTTTGGCGCAAAAAACATGTATACAAGTCTTTGTAAATATTGGTATGAATTAAAATCCCTTGATAGATGCGCGGGAATGCGCTCCACCCCTGGAACGCCTACTTGACACAAAGTAATGCAATGTGTTGTGTTGTGTTGTATTACTCTTTTTTTTTTTACAACACACACAAACAACAATTTGTGTTGATTTCTAAATGCCACAAACATTTTTGGGTTGGGTCAAAAAAGTGACACAAACCTGATGCATAATCTTTTAAAATCAGGGCCTTAGGTTATTCTCCTCAAGCTCTTCTTTTTTCCACTTTTTGTTTAGGTGTGGGGTGCTCAGTACACTCAGTCCTCTTCTCAATCATGTGCCTAACCTGCTTTGCTCTATCTTTGTCACTTTACCTCTTTTTCAACTTTAATAATAACACAATGACTTAACCTGGATTCGCTACGTGGCCTACATTTCTTTGAAATAAATTCTGCTTTGTTACTGTTCCTAAGAGTTTTTTTTTTTTCAACTCTATTTCTATTAATTTGTCTTCCACTAAATGGAAGTTAGATGATTTGGGGATGTCAGCAATGGATTTATATTATTTTGTTTTCCTATGACTTTACATAGTACTCTAATACCATGCCTTACCTCATCTAGGATTGCGGGTTATGTGAGCTATGTGAGAATCTGCTGATCCCTCCGGCCTCTCTCTTCACGGGCTCCTGCATTTCTGTATGCAGTCTAATGACGTCAGCATGCTTGCATAAGTGCTTCTAAGTGCCAAATTCAATGGTGATTGATTTAAGGGCAACAAGTGACCATAATCTCTTTGTGCAGGAACACTGAGGCCCTCATTCTGACCTTGGCGGTCGGCGGAGAGACGGCGGTCGGACCGCGAACAGACCGGCGGTATTAAAAATGGCATTCTGACCGCGGCGGTCACCGCCGCGACCGACCGCCACTTCCCCACTCCGACAGCCACGGCGGTCATGACCGACGGGCTGGAGTCTGCGCACTCCGGTCCGGCGGTCGACCCAAGACCGCCAACGGTATCATGACCCTGCTTACCGCCGCGGTTTCTGGCAGTCGGGAACCGCCATGCGAACCATGGCGGTAGGCACTATCGGGGCCAGGGAATTCCTTCCCTGGCACTGATAGGGGTCTCCCCCACCCCCCACTGCCCCCCCGAGTCCTCCCCCCACACCCTCCACCCCCCTGCCACCCCCCAGAGGTGGTACGAACCCCCTCCCCACCCCCACCCCGACATGCACATACACGCACCCCGACATGCACACACCCCCTACATGCACATATACACACCCCCTACACACACACATACACAACGGGGACACATACCCGCACACATACATGCCGACATGCGCACCCGCCGAACTACACACATTGCCCATAGGCACAGCAGCACTCCCCGCCCGCATGCACGCACTCACACACCCCCTCTACACACTCCCACACACACCCCCATGCACGCACACATCACACAACACCCCCCCACCCCCTCCCCTCACGGACGATCAACTTACCTTGTGCGTTGGTCCTCCGGGAGGTGACAGGAGCCATGGGGAGGTGACCGCCAACAGAAGACCGCCAACAGAAGACCGCCACACAGAAATGTGGGTCGTAATTCTGTGGGCGGTGTTCTGCTGGCGTGGCGGTGGAGGTTGACCAGTCTCCACTTTCCCGCCGACCGCCAGTGTGGCTGCTGGCGGTTTTCCGGCGGTACGCTCCCAGCGGTCAGAATGCGCACAGCGGCATACCGCCGCGGTCGGCGGTCTTCACCGCGGCGGTAACTCGCGGTCTTGCGAAAAGACCGCCAAGGTCAGAATGAGGGCCTGAGTCCTGTTCTGCAGCTGGGCTGGGCCGGGTTGAAGTTCTACACATCTAACTGGATAAATCTTGCTCTGCATGCATGTTTATCATTGCAGTAAATTCTTACATGAAATGCTTACAACGACTTCCAGGGTCCCTACTCCAGAACTACAGTTCTTGTTGTTGGCTCGTGGGGAATTTCGTTACATCATTCATTTTTTCTTATAGAGAATTTAAATTCCCTTGGCCTTTGGAATAAAGGCAAGGTAACCTAACCTTGGCTCTTCGAGGAAGCATTCTGTGATTGCCAAAGGTAGATATTCCCAGCCGCCCTCAGCATTCGCAAACGCACTTCACACCCTCATAGCCCATGTCCACTCCAAAGATGGAAGAGAACACCTGCGGCCAGTGCTTAATTTGTAAATAAAAACTTGCCGGTGCCCAAAGCCCCCCTCTTAAACACGCGGCTCCTGCAATTAAATGTGGGAAGACGGAGTATTGAGGCAACGTAATCCTGAAGCCACCTCGAGCCTCTTCAATCCACTCACAGACACTCGTTGCCCCTTCAGCTCATTGAAGCAGTTTTCTACTTTCTCCCTTGTGACACGTTTTCGTTTTCCCCTTCCCCCGTCTTTCCCATGTGTGTCTTTTGCTTGCTGGGAATGCTTGAGGCAGAAGAATAAGCGCCGGCCCTGAAAAATAAGTGCCGGTGCTCAGCACCGGAAACAACAAGCACAAATTAAGCGCTGCCTGTAGCACAGTTTGCTGGAAGAATTCTAAGTATATGCATGGTGGCTCGGTAATCTGTTCCGGTTGGGTACGTCACCTGTCTTTGAAGTGCAGGCGGGGGAAGGGGCACGGTCGTTAAAACCCGGGCACTCTCACTCAACACAACGCACGACTTGTTGATGGAGGGGGCGGTGCGTGCTGACGTGCGCTCGGCCGTAGCTGCGGGCCTCGCACTGGAGTGAACATTCGGAAACTGCACATAGCTTGAAGTGTTCTTATTTAACAAGCAGTCTCCTCGCATTCCCCGACAATGTCCCTAAAAGGGTATCTTGCAGATCAAGAAAGAATGCCGGCATCTAACCCGAGGAGAAACACGACTTCACTTTTACAGTATGTTTTTCTGCAGTTTTATACAGCGTAGCTTGACCTTTACATACGCTCCAAATTACATTACACAAGATCTGGTTTATTTTTTAGGCACTGGGAGAATACATGATTTGCCCAGAATCACGCATGTTAGGCAGACGCTGGGGCCCAAATCTGGGTCCCGAGGTCCTGAGTCGACAGCTGTGGCCGCTAGGTCACATCTTCTGTGGCAGGACAGTACCACAGTGCAAGTCAAAGCTGCCACTGTCAATTAGCAAAGTGCATTTCGTGTTGTGTGTTTCGTTTACACTAAAGGTGACTTGTGCGACTATAGAAGAGTCTAAATTTACACGTGATACTGTTCTAAAATGATTTCTGATCCAGCAATAGAATGCTCAACAGTTACTTTTGACCTCTCAAGAAACAAACACCACTGGTGATCTGTCCAGCAACAGTCAAAAGGCAGGATGACCCAGTGAACTGAAATACTTGCTGACGATATTTGTGGGGATCCGCACTCAGGGCCTGATTACGGGTGTGGCGGTCCTTGGATTGCCACACTTGCAGTGGCTGTGGGACTGCCATGGTTGTGGCGGTCTGACTGCCACATTATGAGGTTGGCGGGCAGCCCCACCACCCTACTGCTGTCTCCGCTGAGATCTTCGATCACAACGGGCTGACGGTGGCAGAGGTCGGAATCAGCCAGGGTGGTGCTGAAGTCAGCGCCTCCCTGCTGACTGTGATCTGTTCTCTGCCAGCCTTTTCATGGCAGTTTCACTGCCATAAAAAGGCTGGTGGAGAACAGGTGCAGGGGGCCACAAGGGGGGCCCTGCACTGCCCATGCACGTGGCATGGGCAGTGCAGGGGTCCCCCTGCCCAGCACCCTCGCAAAGCTCACTGTCGTGCTGGTGCACCCTGTGGGTGGCAGCATTGCCACAAGCTCGATTACGAGTCATGGGCAATGCTGCTACCACTTTCCAGCTGTGCTGACAGGCAGAAACCTTGGTTTCCGCCCATCAGACCAGCCCGAAAGTCATAATGGACCCAGTGGGGAGGTAGCCAGTATGGCAGCAACCTCCCCGTCGGATGTTCGGCAGACGGGTCATTCCGTCCGCCATTCTCATAATCAGGCATTCAGTCTTCTGTCCTAAGGAAGGTCAATCGAATATTAAGCTGCTTATTTATAACACATGTTGGAGTGTGTGCTTAGATGTGCTGCATGAGGCACTACATAAACACTATTTTTACACAATGTGATACTCCAATTAGTGGACCACATGATGAAAATTACGGATAATAAGGCCAGTGGGTTATTAATTTTCAGTATATTGAAGAATTAAAGGTAATATTTTGGGCATGATGATACTGAAAGAGTCAGAAAATATGTAGAGGAAGGCTAATGAGCATCAACAATACTGGCAGCGAATTTTTGACATTTTGTGAGAATCTATCTGAATTTTGAGAATGACTGGCTAAACACTGTTTGTGTAAAACATCAGGTAAGGCAAACGGTCGCTAGAGACAACAGAACTCAGTGTGAAATTCTTTTGTACTTGGTCTGCATGGAAAAATGTCCGGTAACCCAATACGTGGTCCACTTCCTCGCCATTACTGCAATATTTGGAATTAGAAGCATTAGGATGCCTCCACCAAACAAACACAGCCAGGCCAATGGCAGAGCTAATTGCACACACGTTTGTAAAAATTATTTAGTGAATGCGCAACACTCTAGACGGATGCATCAGTAAACAAGGGCGGAAAAACCTTCCGGGTCTCGTCAGTGCTGGCTTTAGCCTAGGGCGGTGCGACCGGTGCTGCGGCACCAGGCGCCGCCCTCTGCAGGAGCAACTGAGGTGAGATAAGAGCAGTCTACAGATATCCGAGTGCCCGGAATTTTTCAGGAGATAATAGCAAAGGCTTGTTAACTCTGGTGGTTAATGAACTTGATGAATCGATCGGTTTTTTTGTATTCACAGTTTTGGCTCATGATAAAATAGGTTAATGTTCCTACTGCAAAGCACAGCACCTAACACGCAGATCACAATTTTTGTATGTCATGCAGCTAGCTCAGTGGGTTAGTTTTGTCACAGAGATCGGGGAGTGTTTATCGGGGTAACGATTGGGGATTGAATGCTGCTAGGGAGGGGATCACGCAAGACAGAAACTGACATGCTTCCCCTTCTGAGGGATTCAGTAGTTGACATTAAGAGCAATGATAGATTACTAGCATGTAAGGAAAGTTACAAGACAATCATACATAGATTGAACTGATTCACTTATAATGAATTCGAAACCAAGCAACTCTATGAGGCTGATGGATCAGGCAGGTTAGGTTGTAAGCATGCTCCCTGATCTCAGAGGTGCCCTAAATTGCAGTGGCAATGCTATGAGGAGATTAGCTGGAGTGCCTAGGCACAGACTGACGTCAATTACATATTTGTTAATTATTATACCTCCTTGGATGCACCCCCATGTGAGATATAGCGTGCACTTACTGAAGTTCTACGGACATCAGGCTCTCCCCATCTTATCAGACCGAAGGCTTGCTCTGGGGGCACCATTAGTCCTAGCTGAAACTAGGCAAGTTATAGAAGTGCTAAGTAAGGGGAAGAACTCAGGATTGGATGGCCTCCCAAACAAATTTTACTCAATGTACTAAAAACTGCTGATTTCTCAGCTCTTGGAGGTCTATAACCAGGCTCGAACCTTACTCATGGTTCCACAAATGGCAGGGATTCAGTAGTGATTCTCAAATCTGACTGTGATGACTCCCTATGATAAACATCGACTATAAAATCCTGGGGATGGTAATAGCAAATAGATTGTTGCCCTTGCTCTCTGTCTTACCTCATGATTTCAATAACTTCATTGTGGGCAGGTGAACTTCCTTGAACTTTGATAGGTCCAGTTGATCACAGCACTCCTAGAAGCTGACCACCTACCAGCAGTGGGCATAATAGCCCTGTTCGAATTAATATAATTTATTTTTCTTTATCACAGCTTTCTCACCCCAAGTAAGCGCGGTAAGATATGTACTCTAAAGATGAATCTCGCAGATGTCAAAGGTCTCAACCCAGATTTGGTCTTAATGTGCAGGACTGCTTGATTCGATTAGTCTACTGGAACCATATGACTGAAACAATAGCAAAAGTAGTGAGTAGAAGAATCGACTGTACTCTGAGGACGAGAAGGCTGGGCCTGATGCACGGAGTCAAATGAATGAAGAATAAATGTGTGTATATATATATATATATATATATATATATATATATATATATATATATATATAGATATGATATATATATTTTGTCATGTTATCCCACAATCACCTCTCAGTCTTTCCCTGGGTCAAATCGCAAAGAATAACGGTGGCACCACCAAGTAAAAAATTCAAAACTCCATTTATTTCATCACTCCTTAAGGTGCAAACAGGAAATATGGCGGCGTGTTTCGGTTCTACGGGCAATAAGTTGTACAATACCAGAGTGTATTTAACATATGAAATGCCACCCTCCACAAATTAAAATGCTGCTACAACTAGACCGCTCACTGTTTTATCATATCATCACCACATAGTCTCTCTTCAGTGGAGGTGAGGTTATTTTTCTTGATTTCTATTTCATGCTCTGTTGTATTTATATTAATGATCATTTGCAACTTATTATACATTTCCTTGAATCATCTTTTTCTCCCTTAATGTTATTTTTTATATGATACTTCCTTCCATTTGTGTATTCATTTTAAGTAAAGAACTACATGTTCACCCTACAACAGAGTGCTGCATATCTTCAAACTTTTTACCATGCTGTCCACTACCCAAACCTTCTGACTGACTCCACATTCTTATGGCTCTTGTTACAAAAAGGTGACCATCCTGGTTAGTTGGACCGTCAGAAACTACCGCTTGTTACTACAATTATTGGTAATGTACCAAATGACTCTTTAAATCTAGTTTTTGATCTCGATGCCAATCTTAATCTCAATTAGCTCAAAGGGCTTCATGGTCACTGAGATCAAGTTTCTATCACTGATCTCAGAATTCCGTAGAAAAAAATCCCGGGATACATTTGAGAACAAATCAACACAAAGCAAAAGAAGACCTCCATAAGCTTCACAGGAAGAAATACAACATTTATATCCTCTTCATATAGTATCATAAAGGTAAGAGGGCGTATCAAACTGCCCATACCATTAAAGTGCTAAAGTGCTACTTCTAACAATAAATTTAATTTAAAAGGCGCTTTATTCCTTCTACCTTTACAAAACTATTAAATCTTGTACCAAACTCAATTTCCTACTTCTTATAAATATTGTCCCAATCAGAAGGTCTTTAATATATATATATATATATATATATATATATATATATATATATATATATATATCCAAGCCAAGTCATGAAGCTCAATAACAGCACTTGACAAAAAAGCTATTTGAGGGAGACTAAGAAATGGGTGGAAGCAGATTGTTTGTCAGTGAGAAACTCAGCTGTACACATACATGGACAAGATAATGTTGGAAACTGAAAGGCTTTCTGATGATAGGCCACCCTACCTGAAAGGCCCTAACAACTGCATTACACAATGTATTGGTGTGTGATTAACAATTATGTATATACTCTATAAGAGGCAGAAAAGAATCAAGGGATGAAACACAAGCCTCTCACTGGAAGGGAAGAAACAACTTTGAGTGTAGTAGTCTTAGGCCCGTATTTATACTTTTTTTGCGCCGCATTTGCGTCGTTTTTTGATGCAAAAATGGCGCAAACTTGCAAAATGCCATTGTATTTTGTAGGTTTGCGCCGTTTTGCGTCAAAAAGCGGCGCAAATGCGGCGCTAAAAAAAGTATAAATACGGGCCTTACTACCCGCAAGAGACCAGGTTTACTCAGGGTCCAAATCATTATCCTATGGTACTGCAATAGTTGTGACCACCCTCTAAAAAGCATATTAAAGCTGACCTCCAAACAGGGTTTGTTTGTATTGTGTTGTAAACACTGATGGTGGCTGGTAGGTTATAAAAGAAGTAGGTTTATTAGCTTAGTTGCAGGTTACAGATAAAGCCCCACCAGGAGCAGCGTCCTGCCGCTCAGTCCTTCTCACTCCAACTGTCCACTCATTCAAGCACAGACATTGTCAACATTTAAACCATACAATGACCTCACTCACTGGCTAAGCAGCAGGGAACATTAAGGGAGTGGGGAGAATGCACAAGATAGAACGAGGCCACAACATATTGTTTATTGAGGCATAGATCTATTGTTCACACTTATGAAAGGATAGGCTGTCACATAGAGAGTAAACTTTAAAATAACAAAGTAGGGGGCAGATTTATACTTTTTCAGGCAAAACTGCGCTGGTGCAGTTTTGCGTGAAAACGTTTACCACCAGCTAGCGACATTCCAAGACTTCGGCTGGGTGTCAAATCTATGGAATGACGGTAGCCGGCAGTAAGGTCCGGCTAGTGTCATAAAAAAGGATGCTAGCCGGGTGAGGGAAGCGTAGAGGGGGACAAGAGGTTGTGCGTCAAAGGATGACTCTAGTCTGGGTAGAAGCATAAAAATGCCTCTAACCAGACTAGTGTCATTTTTTGATGTACAATCCCCATGGGCATGACTCCTGTCTTATTAAAGACAGGAGTCATGCCCATGCCCATGCCCTGGGCATGGACACTGGGCCCAGTGCCATGTCGGGGGGTCCGATTTAGGCCCCCTATGGCACTCTAATAAAAATTGGAAATACCTACCTGTACTTACCTTATTTACCTGGGATGCGGTCCCCCCATCCTCTGGTGTCCCTCTGGTGTGGGTGGGGGTGTTCCTGGGGCTAGGGAAGGCCACCTGTGGGCCCATTCCATGGTCTCTGACCAAGGAAATAGGCCCACAGGTCCCCTAACGCCTGCCCTGACCCTGGCGTTAAATAATGGCACTAAGCAGTCATAGCACCATTATTTAAGGCCCCCTTCACTGTGCGTCATCTTAGCACAGGGGGATAAACATGGCCTTGAGGCCATATTGTAATTATTTGCATGGGAATGCCCACCTTGCATCTCATTGACGCAAGGTAGTTTCTTGCAAGCAAAAAATGCTGTTAACTCCAAAACTTTGGTGCTAGACGGGTCTAGCGCCAAAGTGTAGATATGGAGTTAGGTTTGCACCAAATTTGCATAAAAATGACGCAAATTCGGGGCAAACAGAGTATAAATCTGGGCCTATGTGCTTTAGGATGATATTCATATGCCCTGTAATAATGTGGTTGTTATGGCACCTTTGTAAGCATGTTTATTAAAAAGTCAATCATTTGGAACAATGTGGTACTTTCCGGACGTGGCTTCGTTTTTTCTATATGAGAAGGCATAAAGAGTCCACTTCCCCTATATTTCAGTCATGCTCAAAAGCCCTCACTTGTGGAATCTCTCAGGGCTTCTCTCTTACCTTATTCTGTCAGTTTTATTTATACTATCCTTTGGTTTCTCTCTGATGTCCTATGCAAATGATATCACTAAGGATAATTTTTTTCAGCAATGATCTGGGGTCTGCCTAAGGGGAATACACAATAGTGACAACACATACGGCTTCATCATTAAGGAACCACGTAGGATATGGCCTCCGCTTTGCTGGTGATGCAGCCACGTCAATTGCTCCCTCTGGGATGACTAAGCAAAAAATCCTGGATTCATTTTTGGCTACTTTTTCTTATTCCCTCTATAGATCAGGCATATTTTCCACTTTCTTTAACATCATCATGCTGTGCAAAATATTTCCTTTTCTCCACAATCATAAGACTGCTGTAATTAGAATTTTCTTCTCACAACTAGACAATGGAAAGTCTATCTTGAGCTTCTTGCATTCAAATCATTCAAAACTCTCCTGCATGCCTCATATGAGGCATGCCCCTTGCTTCACCATCTTTTTTCACTATTCTAATGTCCATTGCCTTCTGATTGCTAATCGATGTAACGTCAAAGTGTTGTGCCTAGATCTTTGCGCTCTTCATTGAATAGGTCCTTTGCTTCTTCACCATTGTATCATTCTTTGTATTCCTTCCAGAACTCTATGCTCTGCAGGGAGCCAACTGCCTATATCATCCTGACATTAGGCAGATACTTATTGGATGCTGATCCTTTTTCTTTCTGGCATCTAATCACTGAAACTGTCTGCCTCTCAAGCTTCTGTCCTTTGGAAAAAATAAATAAATCTTGCCTTTTCCATATTAGTGCAGTCTCCACCTCTTCTTTAGTTAACATTTGGCAACAGGCTACTTGGTTCGAGTAGAAGTGGACTTTGCATATTATTTTAATGAATTTAATTCAGTAAAACAATAAGTGTACTTAAACTGCACTATTTACCACAATTTTTTAAAAAGCCCTGGGAGGGGGAAGATGAAGAAACTCAAATATCTTCTACAAATATTTTGAAAGGCCAATGGGTCGAGGCTAAAGCAAACGACCCCCAGGTGTTTTACAGAGCACCTTGTCCCATTAATTGCTGACAAAACCAGAAATACAACCATAAGTTTTACAACAGTAGATAAACACATCAAATAGGTTTTAAACTATAACATTTTGGGCCTTATTATGACCTTGACAGAGGGGTTTCATCCATCACAAATGTGACAGATATCCGGTCCGCCTTATTGCGATCCCATTATATTCAATTGAGACAGTAATATGGAGAACGGAATATCCGTCACATTTGTGATGGAGGAAACCCCTTCGTCAAGGTTGTAATAAGGCCCTCTCTGTTAGTTCTGATAAAATTGCTTGAAAGAGATTCTTAAACTTTCTGTAAAAGTTTTTAAGTACAATTATGCATACATCAAAGTTAGATGCCCAGTGTGCTTTAAATTGTGCCATCTGCCATACACTGGCCAAAAAATGACTCCTATGCATTCATTATCCACCATAATGCTAGGATAATTCACAAGTAATGTTTAGTCCAGTGATACTCATAGTGCGGCCCTTTCGACCTTAACATGCGGCCCAGCAGCACTGGGCTGCTCTTAACTACACTCGACACTAACATTAAAAAATGTAAATAAACAGGCAAGCATTTATTTAAGGCGAGTTGAAGGTAAAGAAAAGAGATAAGAGAGGGGTTCTGTATAATGTAACATCAGAAACACCTTCATTTTTAAAGACATATTTGAAGCAAAAATGTAAAAGCACGATCAAGTCTGCTCAAAATTCAAAAAGTGTATTTCATTAACACGCAGAAATTTCACCTTAATACACCAGATTATATCAGTGCATTGAAGAAATATATTTTTTCAAAGTGTTAATTTTCTAACCAGAATTTAGAAATATTCACTCCCCCATCTCCCACCCCGAAAACAATGCCTTTGATGAGCTACGAGGCAAGTCAGCTATATGCACTCTTTCGGTGGCCTAGGTTTCAATTATACAAAAACATTATAGTTTATTAAATCAAATACAAAAAGGTTTTGTGCAGCACACATCCTAAAGTCATGCGAGGCCCTCATATGTGATAATTAACAAAAAGGAGGGAAAGTGAAGTAAAACATTTGCGTAGGATCACACAGTTTGGTTAAGTGGAGAAGCCGTGATTATTCCCAAGTTTATGGTTTCACGTTGTGCTATTCAGAAACTAGAAGTATAGCTTTGCGTCCCTTACACCCACTTTACTACCAACCCCCGACTGCCACCCTGCTGCCATCAGTGCACCCCCCCGGTCACATCGAAGACCAAACTCTGCGGCCATGAGTACCCATGGTGTAGTCTGATTCTCACCGTGACTCCAGCATTTAAGGTGTTAATCCCCCACCCCCTGAAATTTGGGCCTAGTTACGACCCTGATTGAAAGTAATATGGAGTGACCAGGATGAAAATGCTCAATTTTACAAGTATCTCGTTTCCCAGGCCCATGAGTGATGAGCTCATCTGTTCACAGTTTCCTTTGGTTCTGATGTTATAATCGTATAGACAGAACTACAAATACTGGAATGCAAACAAAAAACTTGGCGTGGGTGATATAGTCACGCATGGAAGTGGAAAACTGGAGAGATTTGCAAATCCAAGGGCTTTTGTTGATGCAACACTGGTTTTACATATATATATTTTTTTTCTGAAGACCGCCACACTGGTGGATGAAGTCTGAGGCAGGCGAGTCCAGCTCATCTTGTTTCATCGATGGGTGAGGCAGCACCCTTAACCTCGGACTGCCAAACATGAACGAAGGCGTGAAAGATCTGAGGTACACGGTCATCATTATAATACAGCGAGAGTCCTCGCGCAGCCGAGGGTTTACATGACACCCGGTGCCCCTCCTGGAGTGCGGGCCTGAAGGTACGAGACTGCAGCACCCCAAGGGGACAGGTCTTTAAGAGGATTTATCTTCACCATAACATGGCTTGCAGAGACTGGCAACAAAGCAGCGCTTTCACACAAGGTCACGCAATCCCATAGGGGTGCGAGTGTGACACAGGCCAGCCCGGTTTATAGTATGATAGGTACGGTATGCGAGGAAATCATAAAACCCGGGTTTGGGGTTGAAGTTGAACAAAAAGGAGACCTTTGGCTAGGGTGACCAGCTGGAATTAAGGCAAATTCTGGACAGGACTGTAAAAAATTCAGGAAAAAGGGTCAAAATTCAGGACAAAAATTCAGGACAAAGGGTCAAAATTCAGGACATAAATTCAAGAACAAACGTCAGTTTTACAGACACACTCAAGAGAGGCCATGCCTCACTATGTTTTCAGTGCATTTATTTACTCCTTTTTAACCTAGCACTATTTATTCACTGTGGTCTTTTTGTGATTGCCTGCTGGTATGCTACATTCAGGTGTCAGTACTGCCTCAAGGCCATCTCCTCTACCCAAATCTACCCAATCTTTCTTAAAGAGAAAGTAACAGCAAAATTTCGATTATGTTTCTGAACATTTTAAAACCCCTGGCAAACAGTTTGGGAAACTTTAAGGTAATTAACCTAATGCTAGTTCAAACAAATTGAACAAAAACATCTGGCTTACCCCAACAGCCCATGGACTTTCAACCTAATTTTTTTTTTAAAGAGGCAGTGCAGATGGTGTGGGCAACCATCTCACACTTAGGGGGTGATTCTGACCCCGGCGGTCTTAGACCGCCGGGGCCAGGGTCGGCGGGAGCACCGCCGACAGGCCGGCGGTGCCCCGCAGGGAATTCTGACCGCGGCGCTTTGGCCGCGGTCAGTGCAGGAAAACCGGCGGTCTCCCGCCGGTTTTCCGCTGCCCGTCAGAATCCTCCAAGGCGGCGCAGCATGCTGCGCCGCCTTGGGGATTCTGACACCCCCTACCGCCATCCTGTTCCTGGCGGTTCGCCCGCCAGGAACAGGATGGCGGTAGGGGGTGTCGCGGGGCACCTGGGGGCCCCTGGGGGCCCCTGCAGTGCCCATGCCCATGGCATGGGCACTGCAGGGGCCCCCGTAAGAGGGCCCCGCAAAGTATTTCAGTGTCTGCAACGCAGACACTGAAATACGTGACGGGTGCAACTGCACCCGTCGCACCTTCCCACTACGCCGGCTCCATTCGGAGCCGGCGTCCTCGTGGGAAGGTCGATTTGCCCTGGGCTGGCGGGCGGCCTTTTGGCGGCCGCAAGCCAGCCCAGGGCAAATCACAAAATACCCTCAACGGTCTTTTGACCGCGGAGCGGTATTTTGGAGGGGGAACATTGGCGGGCGGCCTCCGCCGCCCGCCAATGTTAGAATCACTCCCTTAATGTCAGCATGTGAGGTACCCACAACTTGTCTGTAGTCTCACAGCACTAGAGTGTATGTCTGGGACTCTACATTTATCTCAGAAATGGGAGCCCGGACTACCAATCAAAGATAATAAAAGAGGAGGATGAAATCGAGATCAAATGGGAGATACACGGCAAGTGATTCAAAGGGTTGTTGCTCAGAACTGGATAAATAAGGAAGAGAAGAACAAGGTGGGACAATTCCTAAAATCAGACAAGATGGGTCAACCAAGATTATCGGAAGGTATTGGGTACCTGGGGAGGTGTGTCTGCACACTCGAGAGAAACAGAAGGGGCACTGTCAAGTGGTTGAACAAGAACACCCATCCACCTTGGCAAACTCTTCTGGTGCAATGGTCCGCTGTTCGTGCTTGTGAAGGGAGAGCAGGGGCCAGACCCCTTGCAAGGTTGTGCAAGGCAATTTCCCGCTTTGTCCATGTCTTTAAATGGTTTTTAAATTGAGTAAAAGCCAAACTAGTGATCTGGTTTATCCCTAAGTGTCAAGTACACATAGAATGTTTAAAATATTTGGGATGTAAATTGCACAAACAAAATGTAAAAAATGTAAAATGTAACTAGTGTTTCTTTAACATATGGCACAGTTTTCCCCTTTATATACAATTAGATCTCAGATTGAACTGGTAACCAGTTACCTTTCAATAACTAGTGATTAATATTTACCATTTTCCCACTGATTTGCAGGATGGAAATCTTGGCAGAGTGTTACGTTCCTCCAAACCCAGTTTGCTTTTTGGTCTTCTCTTCTGCTTTCTGTAGTGGGCCACGTGGCACTAGTGAAGATGGTGTACTACCCCAATGATAGTATTATTTTGCAAACCGTCCCCTCCTCGTCCTTCATTCCTTCTTCAGACATGCCACCCATCTGATTTGGTCGCTGCTGTGCCGTCGGGTAGCCCTTTCCGCTCTAAAGCTACCTGTGACTATGGATGGATTAGGTCTTCTGGACTAAGAATGATATTTGTCAGCTGCACAGGTCCAATGGGTGGCTCGATGGCTTTCTGCCCACCTCCCTGCATGACATGGGGTTTATCAGTAAAGACTTTTAAGGAAGGCTAAATGTACTGCTCATTGTTTCCTACTGACCATTCTACGTATCACCATCCGGAGTTATCATGCACAGCTTTCTCTTGCCTTGCTAGAACCTGTAAAATCACCGAAATGAAGAAACCCTGTGCACCTGCACTATCTTTGCTAAGCATTCCCACTCGCACAGGACAGCTGTGCTCAGAGCAACTCCATCAGTGGCATGCTGCAGGTATCTTAAAATTGTGGGATTTGTTTGTGGATGGCAAGCTACTAAATTTCCAAACTCTTGTGGCAGACTACAATCTTCACCCAGGTCAACTCCTTACTTACAATCACCTTAAATAATCATTACATGCCCTATGTATGTCGGTGCAAATGTAATGGTCATTTCAATCGAAAGTGTGTTGTCTGTAATGGCAGTGTGTTACCACCCCATACACACTCAACTCCACGCTGCTCTGCACCACTCCACACCACTGCACCCTACTCTGTATCACTCCACTTTACACCACTCCATGCCACTGCACTCTTCTCCATTCTGAACCACTCCACATTTTGCCACTGCACTCTGTGCCTCTGTACCACTCTCCTCTATGCCAATGCACTTTATGCCTCTTTTCACCACTGCGCTCTGCTCCTCTGCACGATATACCACTACAGTCTAGGCAACACCACTCTAAGCCACTTCACCCTACTGTGAAACAATCTACTTTACATCACTGCACTCTTTGCCACTGCATCCTATTTCACTCCACTCTACCCTGCACCTCTCCACTCTATGTAACTGCAATCTACTCTGAAACCATCCACTCTGACCACTGCACTCTAGTTCAATGCACACTACACCACTGCATGCTGATGCTCTACTCTGCAACACTGCACTGGCCACCACTATGCTCTACACCCCTCTACTCTGTAGTACTACATTCTGCACCAAAACACTCCATTCCACTGCACTCTGCCCCATGCCACTCTATGCCACTGCACTCTACGCCAGTGCACTCTAAACAACTGCACTGTATGCCACTGCCCTTTACTCTGCACCACTGCACTCTATGCCACTGCTCTCTGTGCCACTCTACTCCACTCTACATCACTGCACTGACACTCTACTCTGCAACATTGATGCCTCGTCAGGGGTAGTAAGTGCTATATTAATACAACTACATCATAACATAGGCTGCTAAAAAATACGCAAATACATTTTGGTTAAATTAAAACAAAGTGCTTCTCAAATACAGATTTGAAAAATATACAGTTTATACCTAGTACAAAATGTTTTTATAACTCTCCATTAAAACCCCACTCTTCACAGTTCACCTTGGAACACCATTACAGTACCTTTCTAAAAGAAAATATCTTTGCCATCAGAAAGCTTCAAGTGACTTCTTTTATTAAAGTCAATGCAGGTTGTCAACCCCTTTTGCATTTGCAGATTTACCAGTTGCCCACATTTGCATTCTTTAGGGAAAGAGACACCCTGGCAAGAAGGCCTCTTCTTCTCTATCTACCAGGCGCGGTCCTTCCTTCAGGGCAGAGGGGCCATGCCCCCCACCTTTTGCCCCTCATGAAGAGTGTCTGTCAGGCTGAACAAAGGTCCTGGCTTCCTGAGCTGAAACTTGCTGGGTTGAGGAGGCCACAGCTCCTATTGGGGTGACTTCCTCGGCTCAGCAAAGGTGCCTGGAAGCCCTGTCCTGGGTGACAAGGAAAACCTCACCCATTGACTTCAACATGGGCGCTTCAGGTTTAAGCCCTAAAGCGCCCAGGGCGAGTGTCAATCAGTGACAGCTCATCACAGAGTGGTATGGGGTCAGCAGTCTCACTGACCCCATCCCACTCTGTGACGAGGCTGGGACTGCTGCCTTCCCTCAGCCAATGAGGGAAGGCAGCAGTCCCAACCCTCCTGAGACCTCTAAAGCTGAAGGTAAGTGTGTGTGTGTGAGATCGTTCTTTTAAAATGAATGTTTGGTGCGTGCGTGCATGTTTGAATGTTATGAGTGTTGTTAATAGATGTGCATGCGTGTGTGTGTGAAAGAATAAGTGTGTGTGTGTGATCTTTTAAAATGAATGTTTGGTGTGTGTGTGCATGTTTGAATGTTATGAGTGTTATTAATGGATGTGTGTGCGTGTTTGAAAGAATGAGTGTGTGTGATCTTTTAAAATTAATGTTTAGTGCATGCGTGCATGTTTGAATGTTATGAGTGTTGTTAATGGATGTGCGTGCGTGTGTGCGTGTGTGTGTGAGTTTTTTACAATTTCAAATGCAACATTTTTCTGTGGGTTGTAGCCAGCCAATCAGGTCATTCGGTACTGAAATACTAAAAGGTTCAATGGGAGAGAAAGCGCCCTTGGACAATCTGAAAGTTCTATTCTTTTATTTTACCATACTGTGGGACTCCTGTGAGACTAACCATTCAGAAATGCCTAATGTGTTAAGCCTTTCAAGTCCAACCTGAGCACCTATTTAAAAGGAAATTGCTCCAAAAAGGCTGAATGGATTTACTCTAAATCACACAAAATACACTCTGAGTAAAGGTCTAACTTTCTGCCAAATTTGGTGCAATCCTGTTCATTCTTTTTAACAGGGGAAATCAAAGTTGTGCCCACTTTCTTTTTGTTGGCCCCACTTAACCTATCTGATGAATAAAAAGATGGCTAAATAGACAGACAGACAGACAGACAGACAGATATAGAGGGTTAAAAATAATACCTTCGAAGTTGGAATGTAAAGGTTCAATGAGGTTAAATACTGTAGAGGTAATCACGATACCACAAAGTATTCTACAGCAATGTACCTACACTTGATATAACAACTGCTATTCTAGCATTGGGTCACATTTTCATGGGATGGAGAGCGATGATGAATGATGCAAGTGAGGAAAGAGGGTCCAGAAGCAAGAAGAATCAGAAGAAAGGCCTGTGAAAAAAGACCAAGAGGGTTATAAATAGGAAATTATCGAGGGGGGCGACAGAAAGGAAAAAAGGTGCTTCAAGGATGGTCATACTAAAGAAGGACGATGATATGGGGCTGCAAAGTAATTTGAGGAAAGCCAAGCCATCTACTCCAATTCAAGGCAGAGAGTGATCCAAAACAAGATGAAGAGGGGCCTTGATGGAAGACAAAAGGGGGTGCTTAAGAAAGACACAATAGTACCCCCAACGGAAGACAAAGAGAGGCCTTGAAACAAACATGCAAAAGGTGATGGGAGAAATGCTTGGATTAAGTCTAACCACTGGCAATCGCTGAAGGTGAAAAAAGACAAAGATGGTTCTCAAATGAAGAAAGCGAGATTATGGTGAATGACGAGGAAAAGCTCCAGAGAAGGTGAAGATGGGCCAAATGGAAATAACGAACAGTGCAACATTACCATAAACAGTAAGTTCTTCAGTTCAGAAGTAACAAGTCCCCACTGCCCTTCTTTCGATCCTAGCCTGCAGTCCTAAAATGGTGCAAATTTTTTCATAGCGAATTGACATTCTGTTTGTATACTCACCTCCTTATATACGGTTAGCTGCCGTACATAGAAATGAAATGTAGTATGAAATAATGACAGGTGCCACTGGAGGATTAGTAAATTCTTTTTATTTATTTTCAAATGATTAAGTTACCCTTCAACGCATGAAAACAGTTTGCAGGCAAGCACAGTTTTAGGAGTCTTGGGACCTGGGACACAGGCTCGTTGGTCCTTCTTGGCTAGCAGGATTCAGTGGGGTCTGTTTGTCAGTGTCGCACAACGCGGTGACCAAAGTTACTGCGTTGAGTTAGTGAGAGACAAAGAGCATGAAAGCGGATATCTACTGAGGTATGGCAATGTCCTGCTTTCTCCTGAGCGCTGATGTAGTCAGGCCCTGTCCCATGCACACACATCTGCACCATAATGCAAAGGTGCGTGCATCATGTCTACCGTAGGTTTCCTACTGGAAGGATACTCTTTCAGTACAAAATGTTGAAGCCCAGATTTACAAGGAAGTCATGCAAGGCAGGGTTGCAAGTAATGCTGTTGTGCTGTGCTGCATGAACTGGAGTGAGGAGAACATTTCAATATCTGCTGAGATGTATTGGCACTGTACAGCACCTTCCATACACTGGTGAACTTTGGGATGCCATGTGCCATAGAAGACATCCTTGCGCCATAGTGTAGGGATGTCTCCATTGTGTGAAGTATGGGTTTTGTGCTGAAATGGGCCCCTTCATTCCAAAAGCCACGTGTTTCCCACTTCATATGTGTGCTGTACAATGTAGCACACATACGAAGTGGGCAAAAAGGGGAGAAGGAATACATTTCTCATTGTTACTCCTGCCTCGAGGAGGAGCAGCAAATCCGTGTCTACAGTTCCTTCTATATAAGGAGTTGCATCAAAATCCATGGATGGCGTTATTCTTTGATTTTAATAAAAAAACACTATGGGGGTCATTCTGACCTCGGCGGTAAAAGGCGCTTACCGCCGGTCAGAAGACCGCCAGAACACCGCCGCAGCCGCGGTAAACCGCCACGGTCATTCTGACCCGCAACTTGCAAACCGCCAAAAACCCGACATCCACAAAAGTCCGCCACACCAAAGGTCAGCGAAAAAATGGCGATGACCAAACCTCCACTGTCACGCCAACAGAAATACGCCCATTCCATTCCGACCCACAAATCCCCGCAGCGGTCTTTCAAACGCAGTATTCCATTGGCGGTACACACCGCCGCGGTCAAAATACACACACACATAGAAAACTCAGCCACATTGGTCAGTTTGAAACACACACACCTGATACACATACTAACACCACTCCCACACACCCAACACAATATAAAACACACACCCACATCACCCACAAACCCCTACGACCCGAAATTATTGACGAAGGCTAGAGAGAGAGCACAGAATAGACAATCCCACAACACAGAGGCACACAACACCATCACCCACACAGAATCCACGCACCAAACACCACACACCACCACACGCACCACACTCATCACCATAAACGCCACCCCACACCTCATCCACACCACCCCATGGCACCCCAAAGACACCCCAGGTTCACTGACGCAGAACTCAGGGTCATGGTGGAGGAAATAGTCTGTGTAGAGCCCCAGCTCTTCGGGGCACAGGTGCAGCACACCACCATTGCCAGGAAGATGGAGCTATGGCAAAGGATAGTGGACAGGGTCAACGCGGTGGGACAGCATCCACGCAATCGGGATGACATAAGGAAGCGCTGGAACGACCTACGGGGGAAGGTGCGTTCCATGGTATCAAGGCACAACATTGCGGTGCAGAAGACTGGCGGCGGACCCCCACCTCCTCCCCCAGAATTTACAGCATGGGAGGAGGAAGTCTTGCACATCCTGCATCCTGAGGGCCTCGCAGGAGTAGGCGGAGGAATGGACTCTGGTAAGTCAAATCTTCACTACTGCTTCCCACCCCCACCCCACCTGCATGCCAAACCATACCCCCACCCTCACCTCCACCCCATCACACCAACTCCTTGCAAATGGCTCACCATCACAACCCACCCATCCCAACACCAAGCCCTGCATGCGACCACAAAGCATGGACACCCATCACCAAAGCATGCCCACTGCACACACACATCACCCCCACAAGCCACCCTCTCAAAAGCCCCCACAAGGGAATGCCTGCACTTGGGTACACGGACACCCACCCATCACACGAAATGGCACACACAGAAGCAATAACCATACCTTTATACCCCTGCAGGACCCGAACGCCACCACACCGCCACGGAGGGTACAGAGATGTCCATCCCACCCCCAGAAGAGGCCCCCAGCGATGACAGCAGCTCTGTCTCCCTGGACCCAGATGACCAGCCCGGCCCATCGGGGACCTCTGGACAGTCGGTTCCCCACAGACAGCCACAGGCTACACCAGACCCAAACCCCTCTGGGAACACCAGCACAGCTCCCACCCAGCGGGCCCATGCCTCTGTCTCCAGGACACGTCGATCAGCGGTGTGTCCACCACTACAGGGCACCCAGGTTGACCCACCACCCCAACAAAAACAGGGACCTGGGGGCAGTGGTAGTCAGCACACCGTCCAGGGGACAGAGGCCCAGGAACACTGGGGAACTGGGAGGGCTGCTGTGCGACAGGGAGGGGACAGGCCCAGGGAACCGACTCTCCAAGAGGCCCTCTCCTCCATCATGGGAGCTTACCACCACTCCCAGGAGATGATGGCAACGGTACTGGCCAGGTTCCAGGAGATCCAGGCACTGCAGGAGGAACGGTACATGGGGTTCAGAGAGGAACTGAGGAACATTGGTTCCGCAATGGGGACCATCGTCGTGGCCCTTAACCTGATAGTCACCACATTGGGGGACCATGTGGCACCCCAAGGGGCCCCTGTCACTAGCCCAGGCCAGGAACAGCCTACCACCTCCGCCGGCGCTAGTGGACAGGAGGCCCCCACACAACAACAGGCCACCAGAACCCCACCTCCTGCAGAAGAAGAACCACCCCGCAAGCGGAACCAGAGATCTCACAAGAAGACAGAGTAGGATTGCAAGACCCCCGCCAGCCTAAGATACCCCCTGATGTCATCCCACTGTCCCACATTGTCACCCTGTCCAACCTTTAACTGCTCCTGCTCCATCCTTCCACAGGCATATGGACAATGCACCTGTGCGACTGAGAACTGGACTCTGCCATGGACATTACTCCACCCCCACCCATCACCGTTTTACAATCATGTACCTATATGTAGCACTTAAAATAAATCACTTATTGCACTTAAAATAACAGGAGTCTGCTTGTATTCTTAACAATGTATTACACATAACGGTGCAATAATGTCCAGTTACTTTGTGATGACAACATACCAATTTCAATAAGCTTTAGTCCATGGGCAAACAAAGCAGAAGTCACGCAGTGGGTCATACAGCTCTGAAAAGGGAAAGGAAAGTCACAAATCAGTTAACAGGAACTGGGGGGAAACACAGACAGTGGAGACGCATGAGGCCTTAAGTAAATGTAAAATGGCGTGGGTGATTCTTACCTGTGTGCTACTGAAAATATTGTTGTATGACTGTATCCCTGTTGTCCGTGTCGTCCCCGTCGTCTTCCTCCTCTTCACTCTCCACAGGCTCCACAGCTGCTACAACACCACCATCTGGACCATCCTCCTGCAGAAAAGGCACCTGGCGTCGCAAAGCAAGATTGTGAAGCATACAGCAGGCCACGATGATATGGCACACCTTCTTTGGTGAGTACATTAGGGATCCCCCTGTCATATGCAGGCACCTAAACCTGGCCGTCAGGACCCCGAAGGTCCTTTCTATGATCCTCCTAGTTCGCCCATGGGCCTCATTGTACCGTTCCTCAGCCCTGGTCCGGGGATTCCACACTGGGGTCAGTAGCCACGACAGGTTGGGGTAACCAGAGTCACCAATTAGCCACACACGGTGTCTCTGTAGCTGTTCCATCACATAAGGGATGCTGCTATTTCGCATGACATAGGCATCATGCACTGACCCAGGGAACTTGGCATTTACATGGGAGATGTACTGGTCAGCCAAGCAGACCACCTGGACATTCATCGAATTATAACTTTTTCTGTTTCTGTACACCTGCTCACTTTCTTTGGGGGGAACCAAAGCCACATGGGTCCCATCAATGGCACCAATGATGTTGGGGATATGTCCAAGGGCATAGAAATCACCCTTCACTGTAGCCAAATCGCCCACCTCAGGGAAAATAATGTAGCTCCGCATGTATTTCATCAGGGCAGACAACACTCTGGACAAAACCTTAGAAAACATAGGCTGAGACATCCCAGATGATATGGCCACTGTTGTCTGAAAAGACCCACTTGCCAAAAAATGGAGTACTGACAGAACCTGCACCAGAGGGGGAATCCCTGTGGGTTGGCGGATGGGGACATCAGGTCTGGCTCCAGCTGGGCACATAGTTCATGTATAGTTGCTCTGTCAAGCCTGTATGTAAGTATGATATGTCGTTCTTCCATTGTCGACAGGTCCACCAGCGGTCGGTACACAGGAGGATTCTCCCTTCTCCTCGCAAGTCCCAGCGGACGGTGCCTAGGAAGGACAACATGGAGCACAGAGTCAAGCAACCCACAGGTTCGTTCACACAGCTTGCACAGTACACGAATCGCTATGCATTGAAAGGCTTGTATGAGTGGCAATGCAAGGCCTAGGCCTGTGTGACGCAGGAGAAATTCAGCCATGTGGGCCCTTGAAATGGCGGCTGCCTGACCTGTGAAGTGTGACAGTGGGATGTGAGGTCAATGCGCTGGCGTGGCACACCGTGGCGGTAGGCGGTCGAAGACCACGGTGCTAAGCCGCATTGGTTAACATGGTCCCCTTTGGGCTTCAGTAGCCAATGAGGATGTGCGCCTGCGGTCGCGGTACGCACCGCGGCGGTACGCACCGCCGCGGGCGTGACCGCCATTTTCTATCTGATTAATCACTCGAGACCTGATCATCCACAGGAGAGGACCGATACTGCAAGAGCTGCTGTGACCTCGGTCTGGGAGATACAATGGCTGCTGCGACTGGGGAAAGGGCCCCTGCCTTCACTTCTGAAGAATTGGAGAAACTTGTTGATGGGGTCCTCCCCCAGTATGCGCTACTCTACGGTCCTCCAGACCAACAGGTTAGTACACAGGGTGCACGTTGAATGGGCTATGCCTGTGTTGAGTGGGGTGTATGTAAGATGGTGGGGAGGGGAGCGAATGAGGAGTGCAACGCACGAAAGATGAGAGCATGTGCCACATGGCAATGTTGGGGAGGGGGAGGCCACTCACATTGACCAGGCAGAAAAGTAATGAGATTTCCCTTACCACCCTGTACATGTCAAATAGGTCAGCACCCATCAGAAGATCGACATTTGGCGTGCCATCGCCAAGGACGTCCGGGCCCAGGGGGTCCACAGCAGACGGGGCACCCACTGCCGAAAGAGGTGGGAGGACATCCGCCGCGGGACCAGAAAGACCGCCGAGTCTCTGCTGGGGATGGCCTCCCAACGTAGGAGGGGTGCCAGCCGCCAATTGACCCCCCTGATGTCCCGGATCCTAGCGGTGGCCTACCCCGATTTGGATGGGCGCGTGAGGACATCACAGCAGACACAAGGGGGTGAGTATCAGCACATTCTGCTATCTTTGCGCGCAGTGAAGGTGTCTGGGTGGGGGAGGAGGGCTGTGGCTATCTCTAGGCCAGGGCGCATTCTGTAGGCTAGGCCCCTCCGTTAGGCATGGCCCTGTGCCCCCGCCCCCCACCTCTGTAGGGTGCCAAGTACAGCTATCCATGGCCCTGGGTCACCCATGTGTGCATTTGTCGTCCATAGACCTGTAGGCCTAGTCACAATAACTGAGTAGTGTAACCCGATTGCGCGGCCTAGTGCAGGGGGCTTCTGTGTCTGTTCTCTCCGACAACGGTGTTGCCAATGCATGCACTCAACCTGTCTTCATTTCTTCCCCCCCACCCTTTTTCTTTGTCTTCCTGTTCATGTGTGCAATAGCATCATCAGGTGGAGGAGAAGTGGCATCGGCGCACGAGGGAGCTGCATCTCACATGGCCCCGGAGGGCCATGCAACAGACTCCGAGTACACCAGTGAGACAGAGGGCGAGTGGAGCTCCACAACGGGGACCCGTGGAGACGTCAGCGACACCGACACGTCCTCGGAAGGGAGCTCCCTTGCGGTGGCGGCAACATCCGTGCCCACCGCCACAACAGGTACAGCCGCCACCCAGCGCACCAGCCCCGCCCTCCCAGCAGCCCCTCAGCCTTCGCCCCGTGCCCGCTCGGCCAGGAAGCCAGGCATCTCCTTCGCCCCTGGCACCTCAGGCCCTGCCCCAGTTACCCCTGCTGCCCTCAGTGAGGAGGTCATTGACCTCCTGCGGACGCTCATTGTTGGGCAGTCTACCCTTTTGAATGCCATCCAGGGTGTAGAAAGGGAGGTGCATCGGAGCAATGCATACCTGGAGGGCATTCATTCGGGTCAGGCTGCCCATCAGCGATCGTTCAACGCTCTGGCCTCAGCACTGACGGCAGCCATTGTCCCTGTCTCCAGCCTCCGTCTTCTGACTCCCTCCACCCAGTCCCAGTCTCCTGTTCCTCTGCCTATCCCATCCACACCATCAGACCAGCCTGCACACACCTCTACACCCAAGGGCAGCTCATCCAGACATAAGCACCACAGATCCCACAAGCAGTCACCCAAGCAACATCCAGATGCAGACATGCCAACAGTCACCACCACCTCTGTGTCCCCCACCTCCTCATCTCCCTCCTCCCTCCCTGTGACGTCTCCACTCACACCTGCATGCACACCACCATCAGCCAGTACTTCCATCACCAGCACACCCTCCATTACAGTCCGCACACGTGCAGTCACCACCCCCACTGCCATTTACACGTCCCCTGTGTCCTCTCCCAGTGTGTCTGTCACCCCCTCTTCCAAACCACACAAACGCAGGCAGCCACCCACCCAACAGCCATCCACCTCACGACAGCCTCCGTCACAAACACCTGCACCCAAAGACAGCACACTTGACTCTCCTACAACCACATCCTCTTCCTCCACTCCCATACCCACTACACCTACCCGTCCCTGTCCTTCCCAAGTGCTTTTCCTTTCCAACCTTGAGCTCGTTCCAATCACTGACCCACCCCCTCCATCTGGTAAGAGTAAAAAAAGCACCTCAGCCACCACCAGCCCTGCATCTACTATGACCATAGTGCAGGGCTATTGGAGTCCACCAGTTCCTAGGGCAAGAACATCGGCCAGCAGCAAGGGGACAGCCAGCCCACCCCATGGGAAGAGGACAAAAAAAAAGGGCCGGCGCGACAAGCCTGAGACGGCTGCCACCAAGGACAGTAGCCTTGCCCCGTCACCTGCCACATCATCAAAGGGAGGCAAGGGCCACAGAGCTTCAGCGAAGGAGGGCAAGGGCAGCAGGGCGGAGAAGTCAGGCAGCAGGCGAGCTGCCCAGGAGGGCCCCACCAGCCCCACTCCGGTTGTGACGGACGACACCCACGGGCCCAGGACTCCATCACAGGAGGGCCCCGCGACCGCAAGGTCGGATGGCGACTGAGCGGGAAGTCTTGGCCAGGTCTAGCTCCCTAGAAACACAGGACAAGCACCGCTGAACAGGGCCCTGCCGTGAGAAGAACCGCTGAACAGGACCCCGCCGTGAGAAGAACCGCTGAACAGGGGCCCGCCGTGACAAGAACCGCTGAACAGGACCCCGCCGTGACAAGAACCGCTGAACAGGACCCCGCCGTGAGAAGAACCGCTGAACAGGGCCCCGCCGTGAGAAGAACCGCTGAACAGGGGCCCGCCGTGACAAGAACCGCTGAACAGGGGCCCGCCGTGACAAGAACCGCTGAACAGGACCCCGCCGTGACATGAACCGCTGAACAGGACCCCGCCGTGAGAAGAACCGCTGAACAGGGCCCCGCCGTGAGAAGAACCGCTGAACAGGGGCCCGCCGTGACAAGAACCGCTGAACAGGGGCCCGTCGTGACAAGAACCGCTGAACAGGGGCCCGTCGTGAGAAGAACCGCTGAACAGGGCCCCGCCGTGAGAAGAACCGCTGAACAGGACCCCGCCGTGACAAGAACCGCTGAACAGGACCCCGCCGTGAGAAGAACCGCTGAACAGGGCCCCGCCGTGAGAAGAACCGCTGAACAGGGGCCCGCCGTGACAAGAACCACTGAACAGGACCCCGCCGTGAGAAGAACCGTTGAACAGGGGCCCGCTGTGAGAAGAACAGCTGAACAGGGCCCCGCCGTGAGAAGAACCGCTGAACAGGGCCCGCCGTGATAAGAACCGCTGAACAGGACCCCGCCGTGAGAAGAACTGCTGAACAGGGCTCCGCCGTGAGAAGAACCACTGAACAGGGGCCTGCCGTGACAAGAACCGCTGAACAGGGGCCCGCCGTGACAAGAACCGCTGAACAGGGGCCCGCCGTGACAAGAACCGCTGAAAAGGGCCCCGCCGTGAGAAGAACCGCTGAACAGGACCCCGCCGTGAGAAGAACCGCTGAACAGGTGCCCGCCGTGAGAAGAACCGCTGAACAGGGGCCCGCCGTGACAAGAACCGCTGAACAGGGGCCCGCCGTGACAAGAACCGCTGAACAGGGGCCGGCCGTGACATGAACCGCTGAACAGGGGCCCGCGTGAGAAGAACCGCTGAACAGGACCCCGCCGTGAGAAGAACCGCTGAACAGGACCCGGCCGTGAGAAGAACCGCTGAACAGGACCGTGCCGTGACAAGAACCGCTGAACAGGGCCCGCCGTGAGAAGAACCGCTGAACAGGGGCCCGCCGTGACAAGAACCGCTGAACAGGGGCCCGCCGTGAGAAGCACCGCTGAACAGGGGCCCGCCGTGAGAAGAACCGCTGAACGGGACCCCGCCGTGAGAAGAACCGCTGAACAGAGGCCCGCCGTGAGAAGAACCGCTGAACAGGGGCCCGCTGTGACAAGAACCGCTGAACAAGACCCCGCTGTGACAAGAACCGCTGAACAGGGGCCCGCCGTGACAAGAACCGCTGAACAGGGGCCCGCCATGAGAAGAACCGCTGAACAGGGGCCCGCCGTGAGAAGCACCGCTGAACAGGGGCCCGCTGTGAGAAGAACCGCTGAACAGGGGCCCGCCGTGACAAGAACCGCTCCGCTGGGCACCGCCGTCTCAAGCACCGCTCCGCTGGGCCCTTCCTGTCAAGCACCGCTCCGCTGGGCCCTTCATCTCAAGCACCGCTCCGCTGGGCACCGCCGTCTCAAGCACCGCTCCGCTGGGCCCTTCCTGTCAAGCACCACTCTGCTGGGCACCGCCGTCTCAAGCACCGCTCTGCTGGGCCCTTCATCTCAAGCACCGCTCCGCTGGGCCCTTCATCTCAAGCACCGCTCCGCTGGGCCCTTCATCTCAAGCACCGCTCCGCTGGGCACCGCCGTCTCAAGCACCGCTCCGCTGGGCCCTTCATCTCAAGCACCGCTCTGCTGGGCCCTTCATCTCAAGCACCGCTCCGCTGGGCCCTTCATCTCAAGCACCGCTCCGCTGGGCACCGCCGTCTCAAGCACCGCTCTGCTGGGCCCTTCATCTCAAGCACCGCTCCGCTGGGCCCTTCATCTCAAGCACCGCTCCGCTGGGCACCGCCGTCTCAAGCACCGCTCCGCTGGGCCCTTCCTGTCAAGCACCGCTACGCTGGGCCCTTCCTGTCAAGCACCGCTCCGCTGGGCCCTTCATCTCAAGCACCGCTCCGCTGGACCCTTCCTGTCAAGCACCGCTCCGCTGGGCACCGCCGTCTCAAGCACCGCTCCGCTGGGCCCTTCCTGTCAAGCACCGCTCCGCTGGGCACCGCCGTCTCAAGCACCGCTCCGCTGGGCCCTTCATCTCAAGCACCGCTCCGCTGGGCCCTTCATCTCAAGCACCGCTCCGCTGGGCACCGCCGTCTCAAGCACCGCTCCGCTGGGCCCTTCCTGTCAAGCACCGCTACGCTGGGCCCTTCCTGTCAAGCACCGCTCCGCTGGGCCCTTCATCTCAAGCACCGCTCCGCTGGACCCTTCCTGTCAAGCACCGCTCCGCTGGGCACCGCCGTCTCAAGCACCGCTCCGCTGGGCCCTTCCTGTCAAGCACCGCTCCGCTGGGCACCGCCGTCTCAAGCACCGCTCCGCTGGGCCCTTCATCTCAAGCACCGCTCCACTGGGCCCTTCCTGTCAAGCACCGCTCCGCTGGGCACCGCCGTCTCAAGCACCGCTCCGCTGGGCCCTTCCTGTCAAGCACAGCTCCGCTGGGCCCTTCATCTCAAGCACTGCTCCGCTGGGCACCGCCGTCTCAAGCACCGCTGGCCCATTGACAGTGCCGGTTCTGTGTCGAGCAGGGCTTCACAAAGCACTCTGGGCACCATGCCTCCTCCATTAACAGTGGAGTCGGTAATCCATCTGATGGACTGTGGCTTGGCACTTTCCAGGATGTAACAGTGGGCAAGCCACCCACTGTAGATACTTGTGAGACTGTGGCTTTGCACTCCCCAGGATGGGACAGTGGGCATGGAGGCCCCTCGTGGATCTGGCGTCGTGGACTCATGTGGCTGAGGTGCCCCCCCTTCCCTTCCCCCTGAGGTGCCTGTAGTTTTATCATCTGATGCCCCAGCAGTGTTCTCTCCAATGGTATCTGGTCTCTTGTGTGGGCTTTGCCCATGTGTTTGTGCACATTGGCCCACGGACTATGGAACTTTGACAGAATGGGCAGGACTTATTGCCTATGTATATATTTTCAACTATGTTCATTCCTTATTTTGTATCTTTCATATTGCATATTTCCCATGACTTCAATGGAGCTATTTATACATATATTTTATAGATCATTTTAATTGTGTCTTTGCATTATTCTGGTGGGTTTGGGGGGTGTCACTCTGACTTGTTGCTCTGCATTGGGGTGTAGGTATTTGGGGTGGGGGGGGTGGGTGTATGGCGTATGTGTGTGCCCGTAAGCTTTCCTCCTCCCCCCTCCCCTGTGTCGTAGGTGCAGTACTCACCGTTGTCGTCTGCGCCGGCGTTCGTACTCGTGGTAGATGAGCAGGTAGACAATAGCTGGTAGGATGTTTAATTCGGGTTCCATGCTGTCCTCCTTCCTCGTGGAGTGTGTAGAGGGGAGCGTTTTCCCGTTCGTAGTCTATTTCCGCCGTGTTTTTATCGGCGGGGCTCCCGCCCCGGAAAAGGTGGCGGATTGGTGAGTTGTGATAGGGTGGGCGGTACATTGTCTGCCGCCTGCCTGTTGGCGGTGACCGCCGCGCTGTTTGTCTGTCCCGCCGTGGCGGTCGGAGTGTTAAAGTGGCGGGCTGTGCTGGCGGTTCCCGCCAGGGTCAGAATTCCATTTTTTTTACCGCCTGCCTGTTGGCGGGTTGGCCGCCGCTTTATCACCGACCGCCAGGGTTGGAATGACCCCCTATATACTTCAGATAGTTTTTTTGTCAAAAACTGTGGGTTACCACCCATGGAATGCCAGATTGACATAAAGTAATGCAAAGTGCTCGAGTTACTTTCAGGTGACTTTCCAGCAGAAAACAAGTTTTGTGCTGGAAAGTAAATTTCAAATGAACATTTTTGGTGCGATTTACATCACTTTTGTGATAAAAAACCGATGCTAAATGTTAATAAATATAGCCCACTGTCTCAAAATCTGCTTACACGTCGTAACTGAAATGAGCTACCTACTTAAGGATGTGGTTGAAAAAAGATACAGTATATGATAATTGGTGATTAAGGGCTAAAATTAAGGTGTTGTTGAAGGGGGTGTTGTTGGTGTGCTGTCAAAATTGTTTATTAATTATTTCATAGTTTGGAAACTTTATAGATCACTGTTGTTGCCTTCTGCCACTTCCACCTCACAGTAACCTTGCAGTTGGATGTTAGGTATTTTATCTCATAGAGCAATTAGGATGAGTATTTAGAATCCATTACTGATGCATGTTTGAGTAAGTTAGGACTTTTTTACTGGCCTTGTTGCACCTTCTGTACAGTTACATGTGTCAGGCCATGAAAGTGGAATTGCCCACTTGCCGATCTAGAAAACGTGCACAGGCAGACAGGCTGAGGTATTTTAAAGCCAACGGTAAGAAGTGCTGATGATCAAATACCTTTTCCTTCGTCATCAATCTACTTGTTACGGAAGGGCTCAGGTCTGCATGGACATAGGCACTTCCCTTTAAAGGTCTCCAACATCCCTATATCTCCAATGTGAAAAATACCCATGTGGTATGCTTGGTGTCATAATCAGTGGGTTGCTGGAAAGCCTGTGTCTTATCCACTGACTCTGCAAATTGACAGGTTCTGTAACCCACTCAACTGTCTTTAGACTATGCTTTGACAGCTACCACATCATCCTGATCTATTACAGGGAGCAAGACGGAAAACCCCATGACCAGTACTTGCGAGGAATCACTGAGATACCACAAAGTTGCCACACCATAGAATGGGTTTACCAGCCAACACCATTTGACACTCCATATAATCATGCTCGAAGTGCGCTGTAGCATCCGCTAGGCTGCCCACTGCACTTTGAATTGTCTTAGGCTGCTACCCTAACCAGGAGAGGATTGTGTAAGGCGCCTATTAGGGATGGTCCCCAATGGGTCAACATCTCCTAGTTATGTTAGCCACTTTGACTGAATCGTCGCTAACCTCCAATGTGCAGCCAAGGAGACCACTCCTCGATGCTCAACAGTTGCACCTGAGTCCAGCAGACACAAGGGAGTCATCAGAGTGCAGATTGGTTGCCCAAGACAGACACTAGCCTTTGCCAAATGATACTGCTGGAGCTTCTGTAACCGCAGACCAGAAGCCCACTAGTGGCTGGCCTTCTGATGGCTGGAAGCAGACTTTAAGGGATACTGACTCTTGTGGCCAGAGTCAAACCACTTCACCCGTGGACCAAGGAGTAAACTTCACCTTTTCCCCTGTCGGAATTGTTTGTCCAGTCTGGTTAAGAGTTGGCAAACACAAATCTTTCAAATTTGTCAAAAGTTTCCAAACTTTACAGTTACTTAAGCTTAGACTAAAAAGCTGTGATTTATATTTGACTTAAAAATCTATATCTCCAGTACCCTCTGGTGGATTTTACTTATCTTGGTGTCAAACTATTTTAAAAAATATAATCAATTGTTAAAATTGGTAGCAGGTTTCTTTCGTGTTGGATTGATCAAGTGGTTTTACTAACAAGCCTGAATGGACCGAAGACAGTTTGCGGGTGTATTACACAGTGAGGTCTCACAACCACAACACATAATACACTTCAATCCTCGTGGTGGGCACATTGTGCTCTACAAACAAGCCTTGTTTTTAATAATCATTGCTACACAGTAAAAAGACAAGTGTTGCAAAACTATTACTGCCACTCTAAAAATATAAATGGTGGAAATATACTTTTATCTCATTTTGGTAAGGGCAAGAAAGCCAAATCCAAATATGAAGTATGAAAAAGTTCAAGAAGTAAAAGTATTCGAGGCCAAGGAAGAGAATCTCAAAAAAAGCGTGCAATTCACAAAGTCCAAGATAATCATGGGGAGGGAGGCGAAACTGGAGATGATATAAATGGTTTAGTATTACACTATTTTGGTAGGGTGCAGGGCAGCTGTGATGGACTCTGCTATCCTATAGACCCATCTGTCAATCCTTGCAACTTTACAAAATGCAAGGACTTTTCTTCTGAAAAACGACAAGGAATTTCAGCAGGACTAAAAATGAGGTACCCCCTTATGCTCTATCTGTTTATTTCTTGGTGCTTCCAGGGAGCCAAAATCATAAATGTATCTAGTTGTTCTCCTATATTCCTAAACCAGCTATACTTTACACATTTCTCCATCGTACCCCTAAATTATGTTTCTCCCAAGTAGCCCAAACCCATTGCTTTTCTCGCAACACTCATGAACATAACTTATTTTCATTTTGATCCCAGATACAAACAATCCATTTATTATTTTTATGTTGATCCCAAGAACTCTTAAATCATTTCTTGTGTTCTGGTTGTTCCCATGTATCCCTACATCTTCTCTTCCTTTCACCTTGCTCCAATGTACCCCTAAATCCATGCTCTACGTGTTTCTCCCAGGTACATCACTTATTTTCTTGCAATACCTATGTACCTTTACACCAACCTTTCTAGTTGTACTGACCCCACACATAACCAATCCATTTATTATTTCCATGTTGATCTCAGTATCCCTAACACACCTCTTCTGGTCCTGTTACTCTCAGGTATCATTAAATCAGTGTTCCCTAAATATGTAATCCCAAGGAGAACTAATTAAACACCAACTGGAGGCTTGGTGTCCCTGCCTGCTCTAATGCTCTTTGGCTAGCCATACGTCTCAACCCAGTGTGTACTGTTTAAGGGCTGACAGTCCTGGCAAACCAGCTCATTTCAATGCCTACTCAATCCCCACATGCCAGGTGCAGTTTCCAGCTTCTCCCCTGTTTCCTCAGAACACCACTCATTTCTGTCTGTCCCAAAAACTTCTGAATTCTGATGATGCACCCTGTTGACTACTGTTACTGTCTGGGACGTCAATACATACATTTAGCTAGCAATAGAAACATTTGCAGTGCTGTTTTATTTTCTTTATCTCATTGTACTATCACCTAGGAAAGCATTACATTCTTAGTACGACATTTATTTCACTTTGTGCTTTCTCCAGGGCTACAGTCAGATAGGGTTTCCTACAGATGTGGTATGCTGTGTCTCCAACATTCACAGAAAACTAACACTTATACATGGGGACTATTTCTTAGAATGTTAGCTGTTTTATTATAAAAACATCCATTTGTCCTAGACATGTTAGAGGGAGATTCCAGCCAGATGACCACGACTGCATGCTGATTGCTGACCGCTTTTCTGCAGCGACTTGCTTGGACAGCCCCCCCCCCCCCAGTCCACATGGGGACGGTGTTTCTCTAGACTACAGGCTTCTTCCTCCAGGTATGGGTGATGATGTGCCCCCAGGGGGAAACCCAAAGGGCAGATTGGGCTTATTACGCTGTGCTCACATATAGATCAGGTGGGAGGAATATACACATCACTCTTAGTGACAGTATGGTAGAACTATTCTTGTGTTTTTCTCTGTTAGTCACCTGCTTGTTTTTATTGTGTTATGTCATCCTAGTCGTTGCAATCCATGCCTTTTTATCTAAGATGCAGTTATTTAAAAAAAAAAATTATGGAATCATATTCTGCCTTTGTTGTCTTTGTCTGTATGACACCTATTGGTAACTGAGAGAAAATGAAGGGATCTGATCGACCACGATTCTCCTGAGGAGTCTTCCTGTCATGCGCCCGGATGCCACAATCATCTTAGCCAGAGATGAGGTGCTACTAGTTAGCCAGAGAACTGGGTTTAGGCGACAGGCGTCATGTGGTGTGGAATTCTACTTAGTAGCCACAATCCAGGTGATCCTGTCCCCCAAATCCAGTAGCCTCATTACCATAATGAGAACCTACGCGACACACTCTTTACATCAACAACAATACTGGTTTCTTTGTCAAACCTGTCTTTATCCCCGCGCTCAGGAACAGACCAACTCGCTCATTAGAAGCAGGTTATTTGAGCACCTGACCTCCTAATACATGAGATCAGGGCTTTAGGTTTTAGGTTTTAAAAGCATGCTAACACGGAATTTTATAGGTTTCACAGTATAACCTGATTTTGTTTTGCTGAAGTAGGTAAGATGTAGCCAGGAGAGTTATTTGTATTTGCTGTGGTGCAGTGTGTTATGTGGATTTTAATATCACATTTATACTCCTATATTTCAAAGAAGGTTGCAGAATTTCTGCAGGACATTCTGTAAAAAGGTCAAATGTCACAGACAAAATGTTCATGTTGTGATTGGAGTCACCTAAGAATGAGTATAAGGTGACACAGAGGAGGTTATCATGAACCCGATACCTTTATGCTGTACCTTGTAAAATTGTATTCTTTGTGAATGTTTTATAGAGAAATTTATGGTAACACTTTTGATTGTTTTTTCTGTTTGTAGTTTTGTTTTAATATTAGGTGTGTTTTGTATATTCTTAACAAGAAATCTGAGACCAAGCCTGCTATAAATAAATATAACACTTGAGTGAGGGTATTGTCCCTTAAAAAGGCTATCCATTGGGTTAGGAGGCTATCAAGGAAGTTGGTGAGCAGGGCAAATTCACCATCTACATGGGATTCGACGAGGGCCGTGACAGTGCATGGGACGTTGTTGGGAGGCATGAAGGGTTTAATTCTGAACAGGACTTAATGGGAAACAAGATATGTAGTTGGCACTTATTCATGCACCTTCTGAAGATCAGAATAGAGTCTGTGTGGAAGCCCATCGATTGGTTCCAAGAACTGTTGAAGGAGGAGTAGCCTTCTTGTTTTCTATCTGACAACAATACTTGGATCTGAGGTTGGAAGAAGCAGTAATTTAAGAAAATTAATTAGTTTTAGGCTACATTTCAGATAAATATCAGAAATGCAATCCACTGAATGTGGAAATGGTAAATCGTAAGGAACAATCTCCAGTTAGAAAGAGTATCCACCAGAAAAAGCACTCTCAAAAGTAAATAAATTATTCTTCAGATGGATACTTCTAACCCAGATTCCTCACCTTTAAATTAGATACTCTAGCAGTGTGTCTCAAAGGTGGAAGCTCTGAGAAGTGGAATCCAACTAAGAATTCCAGGAGAGCCAGGAGGATAAAGTGAACTTTTCATTGCACCTGACTTTCAAGGCTGTAGTGTTTTGTGAACGTATATATCGACACCCCATCATATCCTTCAGATGTCTAGAACAGGTACCTCTCTGCCAAAGCCACTGCACTAGACTTTAACCTAGTGGAATGGACCCCCAGGTCTTCAGAGAGCTGCTCCCTGGCTTGACGTAGAGGTCTATTCAATTGACAGTGTCCTCTTCTGCATGTCTTTGCACTGGAAAGCCTCACAAACAGCTGGTCATTAACAAGGTGGTCTTTTGTGTGGTTGATATAAAAGCTCAGCACCAACTTAAGGTTGAGGATATGGAGTCTCTCTTCCTCTTTTGAAGGTTGAGCTGGGACAAGGGATGTGAAAGGGAGTCACAAACATTGGAGGCTACCTGGGTCCTCACTACCAATAAGTCTAGAAACCAGCTGGTGTATTGTGGTGACATTAAAGTGCTCACAGTTCACGCATGCAGTTCATTACATAATCACAATGAGGAAGATGTTTTTAAATGTTAACCCACCGTGTGCATCGGACAGCTGGGTTGCCTCAAATATGGTGTAGCCGGGGCTGCCTGCTTTTGATGGTGTCTCACAGTGAAGAGTGAATACTGAAAACTTTTTGCCTATAAATGTCTTTCAGTTGTTTGTGGACAATGTATTTTTGGATGAGATTGTTGAACAGACTAATTTGTATGCTGAACAGTATTTGAGGGGTAACAGTGCCAGACTGAAGCCCTAATCTAGACCTACCTGGTGGACTCCCACAAATCTGGATGAGTTGAAGAAATTCTTGGGTTTAACTTTTTTGATGGGCTTGATAATGAAGCCGTCGCTGTCTCCATATTGGTAAACCAGTATTTCGATGGCAATGGCCACATTTCCTGCAATCATGAGTTGTAATCTGTATTTGCTTCTACTTTGGATACTGCACTTTGTTCCGCAAGATCACCTTGATTGTGACCGTCTTCTTAAAATTCGGCCTGTCCTTGATCACTTTGTAGATCAATTTTCAGAGATCTATGTTCCAGGAAAAGAAGTTGCTGTGTTCCTATTCAAGGGACATTTATTTTTTAGGCAGTAAATTCCTAATAAGAGGACACATTTTGGAATTAAGATGTATATGCTGTCTGAGAGTAGTACAGGATATGTATATAATTTCTGAATTCCACTATTGACCCCCCCTGGTTGCCTGTCCACTTTCAGAGTTAATGAGAAAGTTGTGTGAAAGCTTGGTAGAGGACTTTTTAACAAAGGTCACCGTTTATGTGTAGATAACTTCTACGTTTGTGTGAAATCGTTCAGGGAATTGTTCAAAGTGGACACTGTTGCTTGTGGCACTGTCCGCTCTAACCGTAAAGGTTATCCGAAGGAGCTTGTTTGTAAAAATGTTGAGAGGGGACAGTATAGTACCTTGCGTAGTGATGAACTTCTAGTTGTGAAATATACAGACAGGAGGAATGTCTACATGCTCACTACCATTCATGATTAAAGTACTTCAGCAGTGACTGTTTGAGGTCAGGGTGCTGAAGTGCACAAACCTGAGTGCATTTTAGACTGCAACAAGCACATGGGAGGTGTATACAGAATAGATAAGAGGTTAGAACCTTACACTGCTGTACGTAAAGCATACATTTGGTATAAGAAGTTGGCTCTCTATCTGTTCCATTTAGCAACCTTTAATGCTTTTGTTGTGTTCAAGTATTGTTCTCTGGAATCAAAGATGAAGTTTGTTCAGTGTCTGGAGTCTGTGATAAGCAGCATTGCTGTGGTGAAACAAGCAAGTGCTCCTAGAGTTGGAGTGGTGGAGGATGCAGCTAGATTGAAAGATTGCCACTTTACTGATCACATTCCTCCCACACCAATAAAAACACTCCTTGTAAGAGATGTAGAGTCTGTATGTAAAGCGGCATGCAGAAAGAGAATTGTAAGCACTGCCCTGAATCTCCTTCTAAGCCTACATGTTTTATTTAGATTGCACCACATGCAAAAGAGTTTTTGGGAGCACCCGTGAGTGTTGCCTGGCCTATATTGTTTAATGTTTTTTGTTCAGATTCACTGTTGCCATTAGTGTGATGTATGTAGTCTG
This sequence comes from Pleurodeles waltl, assembly GCF_031143425.1. Taxonomy (NCBI): domain Eukaryota; kingdom Metazoa; phylum Chordata; class Amphibia; order Caudata; family Salamandridae; genus Pleurodeles; species Pleurodeles waltl. The sequence goes on from NC_090446.1 coordinate 150,087,053, forward strand.
AGCTGCTGTGCTTTTAGTCTTGTGTTTACTTACAACTGGTTTGTGTTTTCTTTTTTGTTAAAAAAATGTGATGATGGTGTTTGTGGACTGCCGTTAGACTGACGGTGTGCATGAACTGGCACATGGCTGCAGTGTACGTGGACCTGTGCTTGGCTGGCGGTGTGTGTGGACTGGCACTTGACTGATGGTGTGTTTGGACTGTTGCTTGGCTGGTGGTGTGTGTGAGCTGGCACTTGGCTGGCAGTGTGTGAGTAGTGACTTGCTGCTGGTCACTACACACACTACTAGGCAAACGCCAGTCCACACACTCCGTCAGCCGGTGTGATTGCTGTGACAGGCATGTTACAGGTTAGCTAGGGTCCTAAATCCACAGCTAGCCACATTGCAAAAAAAAAGGCAGTTTTTAATGGAAAAATGGGACGTGTCCATGTTGAATTTTGGGACGTTTCCTGTCGCAGGCACTAAGCCTACCCACACAAGTGAGGTACCATTTTTATTGGGAGACTTGGGAGAATGTTGAGTGGAAGGAAGTTTGCAAAGGGTTCTGGGTAAAAAAATGTGGCAAAAAGTCACACAAGTTACCAGTATCCTGGATTCCCCTAGGTGTTTAGTTTTCAAAAATGTACAGGTTTGCCTAGGTGTCGGCTGAACTAAAGCACAAAATCGACAGCTAGGCACACTGCAAGAAAAGGATCAGTTTTCAGAGGAAAAATGTGATGTGGCCACACTGCATTTTGGGCTGTTTCCTATTGCAGGCACTAGGCCTACCCACACAAGTTAGGTACCATTTTTATCAGGAGACTTAGGGGAATACAAAATAGCAGAACAAGTGTTATTAACAATTGTCTTTCTCTGCATTTGTGCCTTCCAAATGTAAGACAGTGTGTAAGAAAGTAGTAATTTCAAGAAATGCCCTCTAATTTACATGCTATTATGGGTACCCACAAATTTAGAGATGTGCAAATAGCCACGGCTTCTAAACTCCATGTCTTGTGCCCATTTTAGAAATACACAGGTTTCCTTGATACCTATTTTTCACTCTTTATATTTTTCCAAATGAACTGCTGTATACCGGGTACACAATGAAAAACCATTGCAAGGTGCAGCTCATTTATTGGCTCTGGGTACATCGGGTTCTAGGTGAACCTACAAGCCCTGTATATTCCCACAACCAGAATTGTTCTGCGGACATAGCGGTATATTGCTTTAGAAAATCTGCCATAATTAGAAAAAGTTACAGATGAAAATAGCTGTTCTTTTCAACTTAATTTCAATATTTGTTTATTTCAACTGTTACTTTCTGTAGGAAAACCTTAAAGGATCTACACAAATGACTCCTTGCATCATTCAGAATGTTGTCTTCTTTTCAGAAATGTATAGCTTTCTGTGATCCACCATTGGTTTCACACCCATTCCTACCACTAACTGAAAGGAGGTTGAAAGTGCAAAAAAAAGGAAAAATGGGGTATGTCCCAATAAAATGCCAAAACTGTGTGGAAAAAAATTGTTTTTATGATTCAAGTCTGCCTGTTCCTTACAGCTGGGAACATCATGATTTTAGAAAAGTAAGCCTTCATTGATGCCATTTGCAGGGAAAAAAACAGACGCGTCCTTCAGCTTCACTTTTTCACTATTTTTCCCAAAAAATGTAGCTGTAATATGGTTAATTTCTTGGTCCCCTCCAGGGGAATCCACAAACCCTGGGTACCTTTATAATTGTTGGTAAAAAGAGATCAGACTTGCTGCGGATAGCTTATGTGGACAAAACGTTATGGGGGCCTGAGAGCAAACTACCCCAAATAGCCAAAAAAGGCATTAATAGGTCAGATTACTATGTTAGCAGAAGAAAACAGTTTCTTTCAGGAAGCATCAGTTCTTTTTGATTCCCTACCAAGAGGACTGGTTATGAAGTAATTTGGATTAACCTTATGGTGGAGGGTGCTTAGTAAGGAAGTCTGGGACACCTAGGGTCGATCTACAGGTAGACTAACTAGCGGCCCAAGCATAGCTTAGACAATGTAGTCAGAAAGACATCAGTAAGGGATTCATTAAAAAACAGTAACAGCTCAGACGAAGCTGGTTGAATGATCTCCATCAATACATTTGTTTTTGTCTCTCCTGGATAACTGCAATTCTAGTGCTTCAGCTATGCTCCAAATTACAACTACAGATGAAGCACTTTGTTTATGATTCAGGAGATATGTCTTGCCCACTGGCATTTTGTGACTTTGCATACAATGATTCCTCAGCATAATGATGTGGATCAACTGTCCCCTTCCTCATCATCATCGTGTGTCTTGAGGGGCATTGGGTATTTTTGACTGGGTTTGAATCAGAACAAAATGCAGCATGAATGTTACCAGCATCAGGAAAGAGGTACTGAATTGTAACATGTCTGTATAATCACGACTTGCGTTTTCATACCATGACATAGGCTTGGATCAGTCCGATGTTGGTTCAGGGTTGGACCTCATCTTCAGGATCGGATCCTCGACTGGTGCTGATGGAGTCACCGGTGGCGCCAATACAGAGGGAACCAACAAGGACTTTGGAGCGGGTGTGCAAGTCAGTGCCTGAGTTGGAAAGAGCCTCTAAGTGGGTCCTACCGGGGTAAATGGTGTCAAGCGTAGACCAGCCAGAGAAAGAACAAATAAAGACACCTGCAGCTTTGTAGGGAAGAAAGCAGCACTAAGGGGGATGGAATCACACCAAAGATTTGCAGCATGGCCTCTTTTAACATCTCTGTTTACTGTTGGATTGATGATGAACCGGGGAATTAAGAGTAAGCCAGAACCAACAGCAGGATCGGTCCGTATTGAGGAGAATTTGGAAGACTGCAATTTTTATCTTGGCACCCTAGTGCGTCACACTAGACTTTCAGTAGTGGGACGGAGTCGAGTACGCTTGAATTTCTTGTGCTTGTGTTGAGACTTTGACTTTATTTACTGGAAGACTTTGCCAGAGATTTCTTTTTTTTTTTACAGGAACAACCTTGAGACCGGGGCTGCGATCGGGTCCCTCTGCTTGGAATAGGGTTTATGCTTTGACCGCAACCTCTTCTTCTGTTTGGCAATGTAGAGCTTTGCCTCCTGGTCCTGAAACATCTTGGAATTGTGTGATAGCACATTTATAGCACGGCTTACATGTGCCCAGACACCAAGCACCACAGCTTATTCGTGCCCAAGCACCACAGAGGTACATTGTGTGGCTCCATAACTGATGTATACTTACTGCAGTATCAGCACAGCTTGAATCCTGTCATTTTTGGTGGGGACATTGTTTGCTAGCATGACATGTAAAGTTTTAGGAGTTGTCAGAAGAGCGATTAATTTAGGAGCAATGTTCTGGATCCGTGTCAAAAGGTGCAGGAAAAAAAGACCAGTGTGCAAGGGTGGAGTTTATATAAAGCTCTGATACATCACTTCCGGGGCAGTATAGAGTTACCCTGGATCCTAGTCAGCAAATCTGGATTAAAGAAGTTGAATACATGAAATGTATGCACCACTAAAGTGTACTGCAGAGACCTGCCATATCACCTCTTTTTTCAATGACTACAACGTGTTAACACGTGTGAGTAATTGAACTTCACATCCTTCAATTGTAGATGTTTGTCACAAAAATTAGGGCAGCATTTGCTTGGTGAAATGATTTGATTTCAAGTACAACATCTCTAAATGTATTTATGACATGTGCGGGAAAACAGCTGTGTCTAACCTAGGCCGAAACACTGAACCTCAGCCTGAAAAAGTGGGACAACATTAAACCTCTCATGGACACCACTCAATGGATTCCAAGAAGCCCGAGGATTTTTTTAAAATCCTGTGCAGCAGGCACAAAGCCTCCTACATCAGAGGCAGGCGATCTAAGGTGTCATACCTCAGACCATCCATTGTATTCAAGCTGTAAACTCCAAGTCAGTCCATCAAACCTTAGAGGTAGAAAAAATGGGTGTAGGTCCCTTTGGCCCATATTTATCATTATATCACACAATGCACTGCATCGCATGACGGGGAGAGGGCAGAAAGGCCCCAGTCTATCAAGATATGGCACAATCCTGTCCTCTACTTGCGCTGGCGCAGTCAATACAGCCTAGCTCCAACCCAGGCATTACAGGCAGGATTGGTTTTGTGCTCGAAGGTGCACCTTCGTGCATTAACAGACTCTTTAGAGCCATTTTCCTGTTTCTAACTGTGCTGCAGAATGCACTACACTTAAAAAAGGAAACAACAAAATAAAAATATTTCTCCTTGTTGCACCGCTATCGGGCAGGCGTACAATTTTGACGCATTCTTAAGTCTACCAATGATGGTAAATCTGGAAATGCGTCAGAATACATGGGTGGATGCGTGTGAAAACCCACGCTCCACCCATTTAACGCCTTTCCGGTGCAGTGTAGCGCAGGGCAGCGACTTGCTCTGCCTTGCATTACATTTACATTTACCTAGCCATGCCGCGCAACGCAGGGTGCCTCTGCTTGGCATGGTAAATCTCATTCTAGGTTTTGCGTCACCCTGAGCCACCTTGCATGGCTCAAGGGCGACACGAAACCTTGATCATTCTGGGCCTTTGTGTACAAAGAGGCCCAAAACCTAAAAAAAACCACTTTGAGCCCCAACCAAAGAACAAAACAAAACCATATCTGATTCTGGCAACTCCCAAAAAGAGACCTGGTAACCACAATGTGCATGAAACAAAGCATCCTGCTTCACTAATGAACACCTGATAAAATCTATACTGCATTGTCGACTGTTTAGTGCTCTAAGGGACTGATGTCATCCTGTAAAAAACACTTCCATAACACATGAATTATACATATTCTGCACTGCACACTGGGATCATTCTCTCTGGTAACACAATACACAGTGCACTGAGGCGTTCCCTCTCACAACATAAAGCAGCGTGCATGAGGCCGGTTATCCTCAAAGACTGATACACAATGCGTTCAGACGCTCACTCCACAAACCAGGGAAGTCGTCTCTCTCGATACACACAGCACCGCCCATGCGTTGAGGCAGTCGCCTTCACAACACAAGACGAAGAACTAGGATGCTCGCTCTTAGCACTTTCGTCAGAAAAATGTTGATAGGTTCAGCAGAAATAATTGTCCGAAAGGTTAGCAAGGGTCCAGACAAACAACTTCGCTGCCTTTGAGGACTTCAAAACACCCCTTGCTCCAACCTCTGCCCTCAATAAAAATACATCAGACTCACTTTACTGCATCAACAAAAGACGTGCACGCACGTGGACTAAATGGGCCTGGTGACCTCTGTGATCTCCAGGAGCCCCTCTACTTTTCCATGGTTTCGGATTCTTGTTATTGCTGGACCAATAAAAGATATCAAATTTAAAAAATACAGAATTCTTCTTCGGACAGGCACGGTGGAAAGAAATTTTTTTTGCAAATACCATTATTTGGCATCCTTACAAAGCTTCAAGACAAATACACTGTTTTAATTTACAATATTCCATTTGTTGAGTTTTACGATTAAACGGTTCCCTTCTGTGGTACCAGCACAATCTAGTAACCAGGTAAGGGTGATGGGCGCCACTTGCAGACTCAGACAGTGAGGCAATAAGTCCGGATTTATGAAACGTTAGCGCTGCCTTTACCTCATTTTTTTACGCCAAAGCGGCGCAAACTTACAAAATATAATTATATTTTGCAAGTTGTCGCCGCTTTTGCGTCAAAAAATGAAGTAAATGCGGTGCTCACTTTTCATAAATCAGGCCCATAATGTCCTCAACACTGGTCAAGATCTGCCAAGTATCGCTGCTTCTCACCAGACTATGCCTCATCCATGTGGGGGTTTTAGGAGCACATCAAATGCCCAAACTGATGCAAAAGCAGGTCCTTCTGCTGATGCCCACATTGTTTACCTAGCAAGAAAGCACCAGCTTCCTACCTTTGTATTCGCTGTCACAATCCATCTGCTTCACTGATGTCTCTTTGCGGCGCTGCATGTTTGTGACTGTTTAGCTCCTACAAGGTGTAGCCATAACCGTTTATCTGTAGTGTTGTATGTTTGCTTGTTTTACGGATCTCTCTACTAAGCTCATTCCAGTTTCATTCTTATTTCGATCCCAAAAACTCCTAGCACCACTTTACTTGCATGTTGTACTCCAGTGCTATCTAAAGAAGGCCTTCGTGCCAGTGCCTTCTGAACCACTGCCAAGAACGACCTCATCCAGGTCAAGGGAGCCATCATCCATCCAGGCGTTACAACAGCTGTGTCACGTGACCTACTCGCCATCACTACTAAAAGTATATACTGGACTGTTCTGCTTGCTTTTAACTCATCTTCCCCTTGCTCGGCCTGATAGTCACTGTACTCTTACAGCTGCTGAGCTTCAGTTACTGTGTCTAGACACCAGTCACTCAATCTCCTTGTGGGTGCAGTGGATGCACGACTTCTTATCACAGGACCACATGAAAACTGAAAGCCCACTGAACACCTACATCTCTATTTTATGCCTGAGGCTGCTCTGCATTGCTGGCCTGGTCGAGACCGCCAGTCATACCAATGTGGCAAATTAATGATAATAAATACCACAAACTATTGGAGGTCTTAAATCAATGAGCTGTAGTTTGATGAATTACTGCTGTCTATCTTCTTTGCTATTAGGGCCATGCATTATTAGGAGGCCACTGTATGTCCTGATGATGGCCACAGAAAGAAATTATCTCTTTGTGTTGTGAGGTCTATTGTAGGTAGCATGGAAAATGTATACTGAAGTCCTGTAAGGCATTGAACTCTTATGTATTGTTGTGTATTGTAAATTATGTTTTATATGATTGTATGTGTCTCCCTCATTGCCACGAAAACCACGTGTGAACATATATACATATATATATATATAAAGATGTAATAGACATGTATGTCTGTATAACATAATAAACCCCATCGTTTTATTTGGACTGATTACTTTTCAGCATATGTAATTGGATACCTATAATTCAGCAAGTGTTCCCCCTGAGACAGTATTTTGTTGCGAGCAGACATTAGAAACAGCAATTCTGAATAAAGGGATAAAGAACTAAAATCATGCCAAAAGTCTTAACGACAAGAAAAAGGAAATGTAGCATACGATAGTCACGATACTGCTCATCACTCCTATGTGAAATAACCAGATTTATTTTTGAGAGACGCATGGCTCCAGGGCAGGTGTTTCTACCCTGCTCTCCTGCCAATTTGAAACAAGTTCTTACAGAGTGAATTACTCCAACTAAATCAGGAATGTGCTACAGAGGCACAAATATTGTAGCCAACAGATATTAAATGTTAATACTTGTTATCCCTTTTCGTTCAGTAAAGTGGTGGTTCGGGGAGTAAAATCCAACCAGTTGCACCCTCTTAAAGGTATTTCCATAATTTGGCAATGTTTTCGAAATTCATAACTTCAAAGGTTTATTCAACTTCAAAATTGCTTTAAGGTGTAATTCTGTTTGTTCAAGTATTTTGATTTGTACCATAATTGATTGGAGTGAGACTTTGCATATGTGAGGCAGAAACTGAGTGAAATATCTGAGTGACTTGACACTACACAAACTCCAGAGACTAAGGCACGCGCATTATAATTGATTTTGAGCAGTATGCTTGGTTATTCAAACACAGTTAGCAGACCTCATTTAGGACGATAGGTTGTAGGTTACAAAACCTAAGACCCATAACGAAGCCGGATACATCATTAGTCATCCTTTAAAATTCAGATTATTTTGACATGTTCTTAAGTTACCAAACTTCGATAAAGCATGAGATGGAATAAACCCTATGTCCCACTGATAGTTCTAGAAGGTAATAAGTCTGAACGCCGAGTTTAGTAAGACAAGGAAAACAACCTCAAAAATATCAGTAAAACACAACAGACAGTTCCATTAAATTGGCACAAACCAAAAAGAGCATATTATCCGAAAGTGTGCATTACATTGACAAACCTACAACACACATGATAGGCAATGACTAGACAACACTTTGGGGCTGGGGTGCAGTTTATTTTACACAAATCGTTTTGATTCCTGCACAATAGGACAGTAGATGCTAATTAAGCCAACACATTGTTTTGCTGTCCTAAGGTGTTGTGACTACAGTGTCTAAAGGCACCTTCATAAAACGCGAGGATATACGAGCCTGCCACGGCAGAGAACCCCGAGACTACCCAGTCAAGAGGATTCCGGGTTCTACCACCAAATGATATTTCATCTGAGATCGCTCTTGGGGGAAAAGTACCCCGCACGTCCATTCACGAGACAATACGTGCTCCTTGTTGGGGCTATCTGGCCACCATCGGCAGGCTCTCAGTTTGTTGCCTGAAAGCAAACAACATAAATATGATCTGGCGATTAGCAGGGCCCGGGACGAGCCCTGACCTTTGTTCGTTCAGCCGCTTCCTCCCATCAGCTCCTTCCCGCCAGGGCAGCTTGTACAGCCGTCCCGGCACTGTAGGTGGCGCTAACATATCATTATCCAAGTAGGTAGGTGGAAGGAGATTTCATTATCTCAAATTCTTTAAAAGGCTGAGATTGTGAATCCCACAACTAGTGGCGTTTTGCGACTTCACTTTATTATGATGTTAGACGATGTTCAACTCAGAGAGAGAGAAATGGCTTATGCAGGGGGGAAGGCAGTGAGACACAAACCACAGCTTCGTGGTTGGCAGTGGAGTACAGCAAAATAGTGGGACCCCCTGCAGAATATGAAGAGGGGCTCCAGTGTTTCTAGTAGCTCACAGGTATTCATTGGTCTTGTGCTATTGGGACACCGCTGAAGGGATGGGGACCCCCTGCACCGCGTGGGCTGCAGGGGCCTTGGTTACATCCCCGTGGTTGGTAAACGAGGTTGAATCTAATGAGCCAGCAGAGACTATCTATATTTACCAATGCTCTACCTGGTGAAGAAAAAAGAAAAGATGGGTCAGCTACAGTCCCAAGGCTCTTTCCTCTTGGAGACTCTCTGGGCTAGGCAGTTAGGCTCAGAATCACAACTTAACACTGTTGAGATTAAGGATGCTGAGCTCGGTTTTTTACTCAAAGCCATAGTAATCTAACTTACATACCCACAATAGAGAGCAGAGAGCACAAACCAAAGTGCACAAAAGAAATTCCGCTTGCAGTGCATATTGTGCAAACTCCCACAGTAAATAATGACATGCCATGATCATACAACCCCATGTAGGTGTGAAGGAAGGAGGAGCTACGCCTCCCCCATCCCAGTGGTATTAGTGCGCACAGACAATGGGTGCTAAGACTCACTCTGGAGTGTTGATCCATATGATGTCCAGGTGGCAGTAATACACGCACTCCTTGTCCTTGTAGGTGTAACAGGTGCAGCGCTTGTCTCTTCTCTTGGGGCGCGCAGTCTCTGCAGGACCGAGGGGCACCCCCTCCTGTTGCGTGCCCTGGAACCCTCGGGAGGCAGGGGCTGGCACAAGGGCCTCCCCGTGTGCCTCTCTCTCTTCCCTGCGCTGAGGGCTCAGCCTGGCCCCCCCTGGCCCTTGAGGTATAGACGCTGCTCCTGAGAAGCCTGCAAGGGACACAGAGGGCACATGTTACACATATGCACATGACATATACATCTTAAACAACTAAGCACGCTCATTGCACTGATTTTAAGTGCATTGTACACACACACACACACACAAAATATATAAACTAAACAAACACAGCAGACACAAGCACATTCAACACATACAGTACTTACTCATGTACTCACTTATAGACATGAACTCACCCTACATATAAATAGAAGGCAAAACCTGCATACAATAAACACGCACTAAACAGACATACTGTAAACATTCACCTCACACACTATGCATATTGATATCACCAAGCCTAAGAAACATACTTAAATACAAATATGTTGCAAGCACTAATTCTGAATATTTTAAACACACGATATGTACAACGTAAACACACACTAAACGCACACTAAGGCCCATAGTTATACCTTTTAAGCGCAGCATTTGCGTCATTTATTTGACGCAAAAGCGGCGCAAACAAAATACAATTGTTTTGTGAGTTTGCGCCGATTTTGCGTCAAAAAACGACGCAAATGCGGCGCTAAAAAAGTATAAATATGGGCCTAAATGTACACACATCCAACTCAGTACACATAAAAAACATCTACACAATATAAAAGCATCTTCACTCATAAACACACGAAATTTAAACAGTCTAAACAAGACCCTACACATAAACACACTGTATAGTGCACACCTTACACAGAAACTCAGACTGTGAAATACACATCTATTATACATAATATATTAAACACATCACATACTAAACTTACACCCATTAAACACCCAGCTCTCATACACACAACATAGACACATTACACACCACCTTTGCACGCACACCCTCACTACACAGTAAGCTAATATTAAAAAACACTTCTACAGGAGATGGCCTGGTGGGAAAAATGATGAATTGGGATTCAGCCGGGGTAAATATCAATAGCTGAGATTAATTCAAGAACTCCACCCATCACTTTTCATTGACTTCAGTGCAAGGGACATGTCAGACGTGGATCTTGTGCTCACTGTGACACTGAGACCAAGATGTACCTGACTGAAAAGCAGCAACAAGGGGAAAGGAAACTGGTCTTGGGTTGCCTGTGTTCAGGTAAAGCAGGGCCCTGACTTAGTAATTCAGGCTGGACTTTTCCTATTGGCGCAGGAGCAAGGCTGCTTTGTATTTGGCTGGGTCTATTCTGGGGTATCATGGTGGGCAAAAAAAACGATGGACTGGAATATGGCCCAAAGTAATTATCATGGAATTGACCCCAAGTAATTACCAATATTTTTTGGTTTACTTATTAGCACGCAAACAGGGCAGATAGGCACATGCCCACACACTGGGGCTCTCTCCAAACTTACTCAAGGCGCACACAAGTCACATAAATATGCAAATATCTTAAACAAACGCTGCTACTTATTATTTCTTAAATCTACACGTTGCCTTAAGAGACGTAATTAAAAGATGAAGGCGTAGTTACACAAGCCGTGACACACTATTAAAGTAATTATAATGCAATCCATGCAACTTTTGAAGGACGTGCACGCAATAAAGCGTAAACAACACATCCAAAAGTCAAAGGTGAACATTGGAACGTAAAATGAATGTTGCACACTGTGCTGCCAAGCACCAGAAATTAAAAACGCACACACCCCTTCAATCAGATTCATCAACTGCCAAAGCACATACACTATAAAAAACGTTATCAGCACTGCAAACAGTCGCAAAGATATCAGAAGACCAGGCGTTTCAAATGACAGGACATAAAAGTGAGACCCCGGACACAAGCACGATGTGCACGACATACACATCACAGCAATCTTAAGCAAGAACGCACGCCTAGATACAAATAAAACACAATAAAAGCACATCTAAACCCATCGCCACACCATGTTTCACTCGCACACAGACACCATGTACAGAATTACAAGTGTTACCGAAATATTACGAGCATATTTCCAAAGCATCCTAACCACATTAAGCACAGAACACATGCTTTCACTTTTGAAGGGCTCGGTGTCTAACTGTCATGATCCTTGCCACTCGAATCGAAGACATTAGTCCGGGCACCCTGTCATTGATAGATTGTCATTGATAGATTGTGCCGGTGAACTGGTCTGAAATCACAAAGCACGCGAACCAGGAATGGCCACAAGGTCTTAATTTGGTTTTACAGCGCATTTCACTGACCTGCTCCATTGCGGCAGGTAGTAAAAGTGTGAATGAAACATGTAGGGGCAGATTTCCTAAGATTTTGCTTCAGGGTAGCGTCAAGCTCCCACGCAAAATAATTGTTATTCACTAAGCCGTGCAAAGCCAGTTTGCGTGGTTTAGTAAATACCCTGGTGTCCCTCCCCACACGCCAGAAGCTCTGCTTCAGGGACATCAAACGTAAAGCCGTCTGTGCACAGCCCTGCCGGAGGGACAGGCGTTGAATTGAGAGTTACACGCGGGACTTCTTCCCCATGTCTACTTCTTTTCATTCATCTCTTCTGCGTCCAGTGCGTCTCGGCACAAAGTGCACCTGTGCTCAGTCAATAGGGAACTTCAAGCCACTGCGCAATGGGGGTTTTATGCTGAGAATCAAAGATTATGTACATCACGGTTCGGCTCACTCCCTGTCTAAAGCCTAAGATGAAGCATGCTGCCTGCTAAACGAAAGCGCCTTGGCCGTAAAACGAAGGTATCGCCTGCCCATCGAAAGCACCTTGCAAGAGGTAGGACCCGTCTGCCCATTAAAGCGCCTTGGCACCTCGTAAGACGTAGGAACCGCCCGTCCATCGAACGCGCCTTGGCACCTTGTAAGCGGAGGGAGGCGCCTATCTGTCGAAAGTACCTTGCCATCGAAAGCGCCTAGGCACCTCAGGTAGGAAGCGCTACATAAATCAAGTTGAAACCTAAAACCAACCAGGCCACGCGCTGGTTCGGCACTGGCTGCATACACACCACGGCAAGTGATTTTGACTTCGCTTAATGTACGTAACAACCTGGAAAAGGAAGCTCCTTGTTTCCCATCCCCGTGGATAATGCAAAGATTGCAAACATAGGCCCATATTTATACTTATTTTTAGCGCCGCATTTGCGTCATTTTTTGATGCAAAAGCGGCGCAAAATTACAAAATACAACTGTATTTTGTAATTTTGCGCCGCTTTTGCGTCACAAAGCGGCGCACATGCGGCGCTAAAAAACTATAAATATGGGCTATAGAATCAAAAATGAAATGACGACTTGATGTAAGTGTGTGTATATATATTATCTTGAACATGTAGGCAACATGCCAGTGCACTGAATCTATATGGACACATTTATAGGCTGTTATCTTATGGAGAATCGGTATACATACATATATGTATAAGGTGTAACGGGAGGGGATTGCTTACAGAGCTGGGGCTTTGCTCACTGTCAGTGCTAAGGCTCGCAACACGTGTACCAGCCTCACGCATCCCTCTACCCTTTGCCCCTTCTTTCTTCGATATTCCACAATTACTAAGAGATATGTGGCAGCCTGGAAGAAATGAGTAGGACTGTGACAGTCGCTGCAAGCATTACCGGTGGCCCCACAGTGAGTTAAGACTTTAACGACCTGCAATCTTATATGTGATGACCTGCAATTTTTTTTATATATATATATATATATATATATATATATATATATATATATATATATACACACACACACACACACAGTCGAGGTACATTACAAAATATGCATCTTTGTTACAACGCGCAATAATTCCGTGTGACCTACTGGCTTGATTGCAACAGTGAAACCATCTATTTTTTGCACAAATATTGTATTAAGTGCTATTCAAAACCGTGAGCATCTGCAAAATATTATTGGCGTGCTCATGCAAAGCGAAAGGATGCCAAGACTATTCCAAAAACAGGAGAGGCTAGGCACGTGCGTGAAAAAACATACATGTATAATATATGAGAAAACAATAGGGCGCGCAGTACGAGTTGGGTGCTTTCCATGATTTTACCCGACGCCCACCCACGCCCCGGACAGTAGAGGGCGCCCTTCTCCCCGTGTGTCCGTGGAGTTCGCCGCAGCCCGGTCAGACTCAGCCTGAAGCCGGTGCATGGCACGGCCCTGAGCTTCAGGGGGCGCAGGCTGGAGCCCGGTATCTAACCATGCACCCTGCTATGCCCGCTTCTCCGCAGCCCTGCTCCCATCCTCACCTGCGTTGGAAGTGATGGTAAGTCCCAAGAGTAACAATAAACGCAGCTCCATGAACACAAACGGGATAAAATGCCGGGAAATCCAAATGCCAAATCCAGAGAGAAACAACCCTGTGCTGAACCCTGCGGGGGACTGTCCTCCGCTCTGAGCGGTCACTGCCTTCTATACAGCCTTGGAGCGGGGAGGTCTTCCCGGCCGCTGCTGCCGCTTGCGGTGTAGGTCCTGCTAGGTAGACAACTTATCAGGCAAGAGTACGGAGCCATCCCCAGTTCTAGAGGCGGCCAGCGAGGGAGAGCCTATTAATGTTGGATCACAAAGGTGCGCCCCCTACAGGGGGAAATCCACGCAGCGCAACGCTGCACTCCGACGAGGCGGGGGCGGTGGCTTATTCTTACATAAACCATCTTTTCCCACTCTTTTTTTTCTCTAGGAGGGCAGACGTGATGATGTTTGAACTTTTTGGGATCAAAAACAAATCAGTCACCCGAGAGATTCATGTGTGCGGCATGAATGCACATTCATTTTAGGTACACACGCAACCTGTGGCTTCTTTACGTGCAAGTGACTAAGTGTCAGCGACAGTAAATGTCTTTGCTTTAACTACGAACCTGAAAGTAACAATTTTGAATCAACGCAAAAGAAGGGAAATACAATTGAGGTCACGCCAAAATCCAGAGTACGTATTTATCCATTGTGAGATGGAAAAGTCCCCTACATGGTGACGATGTGGATCACTGACATCTGATGAAGAGGATGGGCTGGTCTGATGAAGAGGATGGGCTGGTTAAAGGAAACACTGCAGAGACAGGTACTCATAAAGAACAGGGTTGTTGCCTTTGAAGGACTCTTTTTTTGTACTTTTATATAGCATAAACTCGACCGTAAGGTATTGAAGCGCTTTACATAAGGACCACTTACATTACGCAAGGTAATATTCATGTTTTTTTTTTTTTTAGCAAGGGAACATTGAGTGGTTTGCCCAGAATCACAGGATGTTGAGCCAACGCTGAGACCCGTACATGGTTCTGGTCCCCAGTTCCAAAGTTGTCAGCTCTGGCCGTAACGCCACAACCTCTTGGTAGGCATATATCGGTGAGGCTGACATTCACGTAAGATCTTCAAGTCACTCTCATGGCCTGTGTTGTGGGACTATCAAACTTGAAGCTGATCCTGCTGTGACAGGCTGCTTCCTGGATAAAGGACAGGACAGAGAAGTGGGAACTGAAAAGTAGGCTACACCCCCAACATTAACTTCAAAGACAGAGAAACTAAGGGGGTCATTACAACCCTGGCGGACGGTGTTAAAGCGGCAGTAAGACCGCAAACAGGCCGGCGGACAAAAAAAGGCAATTATGACCCTGGCGGAAACCGCCAACAAAGACAGCCACTTTAACACACCGCCCGCCACGGCGGTACAGACAAGCAGCGCGGCGGTCACCGCCAACAGACAGGCGGGAGACAATGTACCGCCCATAGTATCAGGACACACCAATCCGCCACCTTTTCCGGGGCGGATTCACCGCGGATAAAAACACGGCGGAAACAGCTTTTGCTATGGGAAAACGCTCACCTGAACACTCCATGAGGAACGATGACTCCATGGAGCCGGAACTCCAAATACTACCTGTCCTTGTCTTTCTGCTCCTCTACGACCAACAGCGACGTAGGCACCGAAGATACCGGTGAGTACTGCACCTACGACACGGGGGAGGGGGGAGGCAAAAGTTAGGGGGACACCCACTAAACACCCCCACCCCCACCCTCGCATATCACAACATACACACCAATGCAGTCAAAAATATCACATGAACAACCCACAATCCCCCCGGAAGAATGCAAAGACAAAGCGAATTGCGGTCAAACATTGTAATGTGCCAATATACATGTCATACAAAAATATACTGATATATATCTCGAAATCTGTCATAATTATATATACAATACAAGAAGTAGTGCAGATATGTACACAACAATGTCCGTGCACCAACAGTCAAAAAATGCATGGGTGAGGCCCACAATAGATACCTGACCAAAATCAGAGAGAACACTGCCGGGGCATCAGATAGAAACACTACAGGCACCTCAGGGGGAAGGGAAGGGGGGGCACCTCAGCCACATGAATGCAAAGCCAGATCCACGACTGGGCTCCATCCCATTGATGTATCCTGGGGAGTTCAAAGCCACAGTCTCTCAAGTCTCTACAGTGGGTGGGTTGCCCACTGTGCCATCCTGGGGAGTGCAAAGCCACAGTCTCTCAAGTAGATGCAGTTCTCTACTGGTACTGGGTGGGACTGGTGCCCAGACTGGATGAGTCTCCCCGTGAAAGTTCCTGTCCTGTCACTGTCCCAGCTGCACATGGGATAAGGATTCCTGATGTGGCGGCCTATTCATACCTACACGGTCTTTGCTATGTTCAGCGGTGCTTTGACATGGCGGTCTGTGCCCTGTTCAGCGGTGCTTTGACATGGCGGTTCAGGACTGTTCAGCGGTGCTTTGACATGGCGGTCTGTGCCCTGTTCATCAGTGCTTTGACATGGCGGTCTGTGCCCTGTTCAGCGGTGCTTTGACATGGCGGTCTGTGCCCTGTTCAGCGGTGCTTTGACATGGCGGTCTGTGCCCTGTTCAGCGGTGCTTTGACATGGCGGTCTGTGCCCTGTTCAGCGGTGCTTTGCCATGGCGGTTCAGGACTGTTCATCAGTGCTTTGACATGGCGGTCTGTGCCCTGTTCAGCAGTGCTTTGACATGGCGGTCTGTGCCCTGTTCAGCGGTGCTTTGACATGGCGGTCTGTGCCCTGTTCAGCGGTGCTTTGCCATGGCGGTTCAGGACTGTTCATCAGTGCTTTGACATGGCGGTTCTGATACTGACATTGGTGTGTGGCATGACGATCTCCACACTGGACATTGGTGTGTGGCATGACGATCTCCACACTGGACATTGGTGTGTGGCATGACGATCTCCACACTGGACATTGGTGTGTGGCATGACGTTCCATCATTGCCCAGTGGGGCTGTGGCATCCTGGCCCCTCCTGGACTGTGACTCCGGCGGTGGTCTCTGGACCAGTGACAATACTTGGGCCCTCCTGGGCTTTGACTCTGGTGGTGGTCTCCTGACCAGTAATGATACTTGGGCCCTCCTGGGCTGTGACTCTGGCGGTGGTCTCCTGACCAGTAACGATACTTGGGCCCTCCTGGGCTGTGACTCCGGCGGTGGTCTCCTGACCAGTAACGATACTTTGGTCCTCCTGGGCTGTGACTCTGGCGGTGGTCACCTGACCAGTGACAATACTTGGGCCCTCCTGGGCTGTGACTCCGGCAGTGGTCTCCTGACCAGTGACGATACGTGGGCCCTCCTGGGCTGTGACTCCGGCAGTGGTCTCCTGACCAGTGACGATACTTGGGCCCTCCTGGGCTGTGACTCCGGAGGTGGTCTCCTGACCAGTAACAATACTTGGGCCCTCCTGGGCTGTGACTCTGGCGGTGGTCTCCTGACCAGTAACGACGGTGCTGGCGGTTGTGTCTGGACCGCCGGAAATGATGGCGCACTTCTCCACCGTGACACTCACAACAGGCTGGGGAGACTTCCTCGGGACCTTCCCCACCTTTTTTGGAGTTACAGCTGACTCACCAATCGCCTTCGATCCCGTTTCAGTTGTAGTCCCACCAGGAGTCTTGACACGGACCCGTCGTCCACTCTCCAATTTCAGAGCCTTTACAGGGGGTGGACTGACAGTGCCTTGGCTCCGGGTCCTACTGCCTGCCCTGGTGGACGGTGCACTCCAAAAACCTGGAACACGCACGACTGGTACTGGAGGCTTTTTGGCTGAGGCGCTACGACGGGACTGATGAATTGGAGGGGGGGTGGGGGCAAAAAGGTAAATTTGACATAGGGACAGTTTCTGACGGACACTGGAATGGGTAGTTGGAGGGGGTCTGGGAGTGGAGGAAGAGGAGGTGGTTGTAGGAGGTGTCACTTTAGGTGTTTTGGGTGCAGGTACTGGAGGCTGTCGTAAGGTGGATGGATGTTGGGTGAGGGATTGCCGGCGTTTGTGTACTTTGGGAGGGGGCGTCACAGACACACTGGGAGAGGACACAGGGGACGTGTAAATGGCAGTGGGGGTGGTGAGTGCAGGTGAGTGGCTTGTGGTGCTGGGTGTCCTGGTGCGAGTCCTAGTGCTTTAGATGTGGTGCATGCAGGTGTGTGTGTAGACGAGACTGGGAGGGAGGAGGGAGAAGAGGAGGAGGGGGACACAGTGGAGACGGTGGATGTTGCTGTGTCTGTATGGGTGTGATGCTTGTGTGAGTGCCTGTGGTGTGTGTGGTGCCTATGTTTGCTTGAGCTACTTTTGGGTGTTGACTTGTGTGCATGCTGGTCTGTAGGTGTGCTTGGGATGGGCTGGGGTACAGGGGATTGGGTCTGGGTGGAGGAAGTTGGAGGGGGGAGGCTGGACACAGGGACAATGGCTGCCATCAGTGCTGAGGCCAGAGATTGCAGGGTTCGCTGAAGGACAGCCTGACCAGAATGAACGCCCTCCAGGAATGCATTACCGTGTTGCAACTCTCGTTCTACACCCTGGATGGCATTCACAATGGTAGACTGCCCAACAGTGAGTGACCTGAGGAGGTCAATGGCCTCCTCACTGAGGGCAGCAGGGGTGACAGGGGCAGGGCCTGAGGTGCCTGGGGCGAAGGTGATGCCCACCCTCCTGGGTGTGCGGGCACGGGGCGAACACTGAGGGGCTGCTGGGAGGGCGGTGCTGGTAGGGGAGGTGGTGGCTGTACCTGTAGAAGTGGGGCGCACAGATGGTGCCACCACCACAGGGAAGCTCACATCGGCGGACGAGTCAGTGTCGCTGGTTGGTGATCCTGTGGCCGACGTGAAGCTCCCCTCACCCTCCGTCCCACTGGTGCATTCAGAGTCTGTGGTGTGGCCCTCCATGGCCATGTGGGATGCAGCTCCCTCGTGCTCCGGTGCCACTGTACCTCCGCCTGATGATGCTGATGTACAAAAGGACAGGGAGAGCAGGAAAAGGGGGGGAGACAGAAGAAAGAGAGTTTTAGTGCATGGCATACCGCTACCGTTGGCGGACAAGACAGACGCAGCAGCCCCATGCATTACGCCGTGCTCCTGCCCTCTGCACATGCAATTTCTGGGATATGGCCTACATGGCAATGGTAGAAATCTGCACACATGGATGGCAAAGGGGCAACTATATATCAACTTCCCACTGTTCTGAGCTGGGGTAGAGTGCCACATGGCCTACATTACGGAGGGGCCTTGCCTACCTAACTCGCCCTGGCCTAGGGACACCCACAGCCCACCTCCCCCACCCAGACACCTCCACTGCACGCAAAGTCCACAGAATGAGGTTGTACTCACCTCCTTGTGTCTGCTGTGATGTCCTTAAGCGCCCATTCAACTCCGGGTAGGCCACCGCGAGGATCCGGAACATCAGGGGGGTCATTGTGCGACGGGCACCCCTCCCACGTTGGGAGGCCATCGCCAGCTGAGCCTCCGTCGTCTTCTTGCTGTAGCGGCGAATGTCCTCCCATCTCTTACGGCAGTGGGTGCCCTGTCTCTGGTGGGCCCCCAGGGTCCGGACTTCCTTGGCGATGGCACGCCAAATGTCCCTCTTCTGGTGGGTGCTGACCTACATGACATGCACAAGGAAAGAGGAACAGTCATTACCTACTGCACCGTCAATGTGAGTGGCCCCCTCCCCACTCTGGCCATGTGGCCCATTCATTCCCATGCATTTATGTTCTATGAACTCTGCACCCTTCTCTCTTCCAACCAGCCCTCTCCACCCAGGCATAGCCCATCCAACGTGCTCCCTGTGTACTGACCTGTTGGTCTGGAGGACCGTAGAGTAGCATGTACTGGGGGAGGACCCCATCCACAAGTTTCTCCAACTCCTGTGCAGTGAAGGCAGGGGCCCTTTCCCCAGACGCAGCAGCCATCGTCGCTTCCAGACCGAGGTCACAGCAGCACTAGCAGTGTAGGTCCTCTCCTGTCGAAGGTCAGGTATCTAGTGATAGAAGAGATAGAAAATGGTGGTGACGTCCGCGGTGGGGCGCATCATCCCCGCCGGCGCACCTGTTCATTGGCTCCTGGGACCCGTAGGGTCCAATGTTAACCAATGCAGCATTGCGCCGCGCTCTACGACCGCCTACTGCGACGGTGTCCAACGCCAGCGCAGTTACCCCACAATTCCATTGTCCCATTTTAGAGGTCAGGCAGCCGCCATTTCAGGGGCCCACATGGCTTAATTCACTACTGCGTCACACATAGCTAGGCCTATAATCAACACACATACAGGAAGGGGTTTTGTGAGTGGTGTAGTCTTGTGTGTAACTGTGGGTACATACCTGGAGGAATAGTGACTAGTTCTTTGCTGTTGTCCTTCTTAGGCACCGTCCGCTGGGACATATGAAAAGATGGCGGAATCCTCCGGTGTACCAACCGCTGGTGGACCTGTTGACAATGGAAGAAAGACATTAGATCGTGACCTACCGGTTTGACCGTGCCACAATCCAGGAACTATGTACCCAGTTGGAGCCAGACCTGATGTCACCAATCCGCCATCCGACTGGAATCCCCCCTGACGTGCAGGTGCTGTCAGTGCTCCATTTCCTTGCAAGTGGGTCATTTCAGACTACTGTGGCCATGGCATCAGGGATGTCCCAGCCTATGTTTTCCAACGTTTTGTCCAGAGTTTTGTCTGCCCTGCTGAAACACGTAAGGAGATACATCATTTTCCCTGAGGTGGAGGATTTGCCTACAGTGAAAGGTGACTTCTATGCCCTTGGACATATCCCCAACGTCATAGGTGCTATTGATGGGACCCATGTAGCTCTGGTCCCCCCCCAGAGGAGTGAACACGTGTACAGGAACAGGAAGAGTTAACATTCGATGAATGTCCAGATGGTCTGTTTGGCAGACCAGTACATCTCGCAGGTAAATGCTATGTTCCCTGGCTCTGTGTAGGACGCCTACATCCTGCGGAATAGCAGCATCCCTGATATGATGGGTAAACTCCAGAGGCACCGTGTATGGCTATTGG
This sequence comes from Pleurodeles waltl, assembly GCF_031143425.1. Taxonomy (NCBI): domain Eukaryota; kingdom Metazoa; phylum Chordata; class Amphibia; order Caudata; family Salamandridae; genus Pleurodeles; species Pleurodeles waltl. Next base: position 150,107,814 of record NC_090446.1, read on the forward strand.
GGGACTCTGGATACCCCAACCTTTCGTGGCTATTGACCCCAGTGAGGAATCCCAGGACCAGGGCAGAGGAACGGTACAATGAGGCCCAGGGGGGGGACTAGGAGGGTGATCAAACGCACCTTCAGCCTCCTGAAGGCCAGGTTCAGGTGCCTCCATATGACAGGTGGGTCCCTATTCTATTCACCGAAGAAGGTGTGTGACATCATCATCGCTTGCTCCATGCTCCATAATTTGGCATTGCGACGCCAGGTGCCTTTTCTGCAGGAGGATGATCCAGATGACGGTGTTGTAGCAGCTGTGGAGCCTGTGGACAGTGATGAGGACGAAGCTGAGGAAGACGAAAACGACAACAGGGAGTCAGTCATACAGCAATATTTCCAGTGAGACACAGGTGAGTACATTTTCAGGTTTAACATTACATTAACTTTCACACGTCTACCTCTATCCTGTACCTACATTTCACTCACTATTTGTTAATTGAGTTGTCCCCTTCCATTTCAGTTTCACAAATGTGGTAACCTACGTGTCAACAGCTTGCACCCTTGAAAGGCTTGTGATGTGTGACATTGGTATGTTGGCCTTCCAATGGGTAACCCTTTTTGACACTGTAATTGGCAATACAAAGTTCAAAATCATAGACTGACTCCAGTTTTATTAGTGTTTCAAGGGTGTTTATTTAAGTGCAGAAAAATGAAGGGGGGTTGTGAAATCGGGATGGGTTATGGTGGAAGAATGTCCATGGCAGAGTCCAGTCTATTAGTCTCACAGGTACATTGCACATCTGGCCATTGGAAGTGGAGCTGGGGCAGTTCCAATCTGGACAGGGTAACAAAGTGGGACAGTGGGGGGACAATCAGGGTAGTCTTATTTCCTGGCGGGGGTCTTGCCATCTTGCTCTGTCCTGTTCCTGGATCTCAGGGACCGCTTTCGTGGTGGTTGTCCGTCTGCAGGGGGTGGGGTGCTGGTGTGGTGGTCCTGTGGCTGGGCGTCCTGTCCACTAGCGACGGCGGAGGTGGTGGGCATTTCATCGTCGTGGCTAGTGTCAGGGGCCCCTTGGAGTGCCACGGTGTCCCTCAAAGTCTTTTGAATGTCCGTCAGCACCCCTACAATGGTGCCCAGGGCGGAGGTGATGGTCCTGAGCTCCTCCCTGAACCCCAAATACTGCTCCTCCTGCAGACGCAGGGTCTCCTGCAACTTGTCCAGGACCGTTGCCATCGTCTCCTGGGAGTGGTGGTATGCTCCCATGATGGAGGAGAGGGCCTCGTTGAGAGTAGGTTCCCTTGGCCTGTCCTCCCTCTGTCGCACAGCAGCCCTCCCAGTTCCCCTGTGTTCCAGTGCCTCCGTCCCCTGGACCTTGTGCCCACTACCACTGCCCCCAGGTATCTGTTGTTGTTGGGGTGGTGGGTTAGCCTGGGTGCCCTGTAGTGGTGGACACACCGCTGATTGACCTGTCCTGGGTAGGGAGGTATGGGCCCGCTGGTTGGGTGCTGTGCTGGTGTTACCAGAGGGTGGAAGTTCGGTGTTGGGCTGTGGCTGGGCAAGGGGAACCGACTGTCCTGAGGCCCACGATGGTCCGGGCTGGTCATCAAGATCCAGTAGGGCAGAGCTGCTGTCGTCACTGTGGGCCTCTTCTGGGGGTGGAGTGGTGTTGTCTGGACCCTCTGGTGTGGTGACGTTCCTTCGGGTTCCTGCGGGGGTATAAGTACATGATTATTGCATGTGTGTGTGTTTCATGGTGTGCAATGGTTGGGTGTGCGTGTACCCCAGTGCAGGCATTCCTGTGTGGGGGCTTGTGTGCTGATGGTTGGGGGGTGTTCTGGGTATGTGCAGTGGGCATGCTTTAGTGATGGGTATCCATGCTTAGTTGTGTCATGCAGCTCTTGGGGTTGGGATGGTTGGTTGGTGTTATGGGTACATTAGTGAGGAGTTAGGGTGATAGGGGAGGGTGTGAGGGTGGGGGTGTGTGATTGCATGCAGGTAAGGTGGGGGATATGATAGTTAAGATTTGACTTACCAGTGTCCGTTCCTCCAACGACTCCTGCGAGGCCCTCAGGATGCAAGATGGTCAAGACTTGCTCCTCCCATGTTGTTAGTTGTGGGGGAGGAGGTGGGGGTCCGCCGCCAGTCCGCTGTACCGCGATGTGGTGCCTGGATACCGTGGAACGCACCTTCCCCCGTAGGTCGATCCACCTCTTCCTGATGTCCTCCCTATTTCTTGGGTGCTGTCCCACTGCGTTGACCCTGTCCACTATTCTTTGCCATAGCTCCATCTTCCTGGCTATGGATGTGTGCTGTACCTGTGAGCCAAATAGCTGTGGCTCTACCCGTAGGATTTCCTCCACCATGACCCTGAGCTCCTCCTCAGAGAAGCGGGGGTATCTTTGGCGTGACATGGGGTGGTGTGGGTGAGGTGTGGGGTGGTGTATGTGTTGATGAGTGTGGAGTGGAGTGGTATGTGGTGTTTTGTGCGTGGATGTTGTGTGGGTGATGGTGTAGTGTGCCTCTGTGTGATGGGGTTCTCTATTCTGTGCTGTCTCTCTATGGCGTTCTCTCTAATTTTGGGTCGTAGGGGTTTGTGGGTGATGTGGGTGTGTGTTTTATATTGTGTTGGATGTGTGGGAGTGTTGTTTGTATGTGTATCAGGTGTGTGTATTTTGAATTGTCCAATGTGGCGGTGTTTTGGAGCTGTGTGTGTATTTTGAGCGCGCGGTGTGTACCGCCAATGGAATACCGCGGTTGAAAGACCGCCGCGTGGATTCGTGGGTCGTAATGGCATGGGCGTGTTTCTGTTGGCGTGGAGGTGGAGGATTTATTTCTGCATGTTTATCGCTGACCTTTAGTGTGGCGGTGTTGTGTGGGTGTCTGAATTTCGGCGGATTCCGTGATGTGTGTCATAATAGCTGTGGCGGGCTCCCGCCGCCGCGGCGGTGTGTTGGCCGTCTTCTGCACTGCGGTAAGCGCCTTTTACCACCAATGTTGTAATGACCCCCTAAATTACATCAGTTTGGGGAACGGGATTATAAAAAGGGGAGCTTGGGTATCCCAAATTGCCAATTGACAAGCAGTCAGACTGTGGCTGTTCATTGACGTGGAGAAGGTCAGCAAGACTTATGCCTGTTGTGCATAGGACTGGGGACCAAGCTCTGCTAGTCTCCCTGCTGAGTGAGGGGACATCACCCAAGAGAATCAAGACCACTTGTTCTGGAGCACCGGCATCTGACTGCCTACTGAGACCATAGGACCCTTTGAAGAGGATGAGGGGCATGCCTGGAGGTATCGAGGTCGAGTGGGGATCCTGTTGAGTAGACCCCTGTAGCAAGGTGTGAGGGTTATGGCCCAGCAAGGGCTATCTCACGGAACCAGACATTTGCCCAAGTACCACCCAAAGTTCACAACTCCGTATGCCAGAACAGGCTGCCATGAAGACAAATACTGCTGAACCGGTCGGGTTATTTGACCAGGTACCACTATAATTGTCGACCCGTATTCTAGAGGGAGCCGCTATGAAGAGTAAAAATGGTCGCCTTGGATCACTGCTGCAAAGAGTAAGGGCTACAGTCCTAGTGCAGCATGGTGTCCAGAACAAGGCCACGGCCCTGTGTGCTCCTGCTCATGACCCACTTTGTCAAGTGAGGACCAAGCAGAAGAAGGCAGGCCATCGCCCTGGTTAAGTGAGCAACTGCGAAGTGTAGCAGGTTTTAACCCACACAACTGGAGCACATACTTGAGCATCAGAAACCAAGTAGCTGCACAAGTCCTTCCCTTGGAATCAGAGGAACTTACTGCACCACTTGAGACCATACCAGATGGAGCCACAGTAAAGAGAAATGGTGGTTGCCCTGGTGCACTGCTGGAAAGAGTGAAGACCGTGTCCTAGTGCAGCGCAGTGACGGGAACAAGGCCACAGCCCTGTGCGCTGCTGCTCGTGACCTTCATATGTTAGGTGGGGACAGCAGAGAAAAAAGGCTGTTGCACTGGTAGAGCATGCAATTGTTAAGTGTAGCAGGTTTTGACCCGTGCAACCAGTGCACCTACTTGAGCATCGGAAACCAAGAAGCTGCCCAAAAACTGTAGCCAGAATCAGAGGAACTTATCACACCACTGGAGAGACACTGTGGAAGCCCAGCCGCATTGCCTGCAATGACGAGTCTACTGCTCATCGCCAGCATCCGTTCAAGTCTACTCCAATGCCAGACTGCTAAACTCTCCCAGGTCTTCTGTATCTCAACAACAGCAGGAGGGTAAGACTGTGATCAGAGCCTAGAGGAACTTTTGCTGACTAATAGCTCTGTGGCACTGGGACACTTTGGCTTTGGATAAGACATAGTGGAACTTCTAAGACTCATATTTACTAGGGGGGCCTAACTTGAATGTTGAATGACATAAATGGGGGATAACCAGTGCCAGTAGATAGTTAAGTGAGACATGGGTCTTACCTGGGCAACGCTAGATTGCTGGTCTTACAAAGACTGTTTATTGTTTGTGTGTGCCATATTCCACCGTGTGTTCACATATAAATACTACTTTTGTTATAAAAGCAAGTATCTGGCTATTCATTCATTTACTGGGGTCGGCAGATGTATTTTAAGTCTTGTGCACTTTTAAACCTTACACTTATCTCCCTCACGGGAAGCCTTGGACATTTTGACCCATGCTACCACTTAGAGTCAAATGCTGAAAGGGTAGTACTTGGCCCAAGGGCTCAAGATCCTTAGTAGTTCAGGCCCAATACATCAGTAGTAAAATGCCTCAAACTCCCTGGTTTAGCCCAGTAGCTACTGCTTGCTCTGTGGCTCTTTGAAAGGGGTTCTGGCATTCCAAAATACAAGCAAATAAGTACTCACACTTCACAGCCTTGCAGATACATCACATGAAGTAATCAAACACTATGGCCCTCATTATGACTTTGGGGGTAAATCCCACTAACCGCCACGCTGACTGCTGCCAACATACCGCGGCGTGGCAGATATTCGTTCCCCATATTATGACACACACACCAATCCGTCACTATTCAGCCACAGACATAAGTCCACCACACCAAAGGTCAGTGACAAACTGGCGGTATCAAAACTCACACCGTTACGCCAACAGAACTACACCCACCACATTCTGACCCACTAATCACCACAGCAGACATTCAATGGCAGTAAACCATTGGTGGTACATACCGCTGCGCTCAAAATACACACACACATACAAAACAACACTACATTGGTCATGGGGAAGACAGGCCCAGGGAACTGACTCTTCAGGAGGCACTCACCAAGATTCTGGGAGCCTATCAACATTCACAGTATACGATGGGCCAGATTCTGGACAATTTGCAGGAGAACAGGTGGCTGCAGGAGAGACAGTACCAGGGGATCAGGGAGGACTTGCAGGCCATCAGCCCCACCCTGGTCTCCATTGCAGGGGTGCTGGCAGACATGGGCAACATTATGAGGGAGGCAGTCTCACAACAGCAGGCCCCTGCCGCTAGCCAGTCATCTGAACTGCCTTCCACCTCCGCTGCCGCTAGTGGACAGGAGGCCCCTCCACGGGACCAACTGGCCACCAGCACTCCTCCCCTGCAGAAGGTGAACCACCCCACAAACGTTCCCTGTGATCCAGACAGAAGCCAGAGACTATTGCCAAGACCCTGCCAGGAAATAAGATTCTCCTGATTGTCACCCTTGTGTCCCACTCTTCACCCTGTCCACCTTGAATTGCCAACGCTCCCATTCCTATGTCCCCTTGGACAATGCACCTGTGCTACAAATAGACTGGAACAATACCCTGGACTTTCCTCCATTATCACCCCATCCCAATGCACTTGCCCCTCTTCTTCTTAGCACTTCAATAAACACTCTGAAAAAATAAAATTATGGAGTATGTATCATTTTTTAAGTATGTATTCGTTTAACCAGGTACAAACATTGCAATTCAACTGTACAGTAATGTTCACATAGGAAAGACCTGTAGTTTCCTGCAGTGATCACACCAGGAGCGATAGTGGGGCGTCAACATATGCAAAATGAATTGCCATAGGGTACAGTGAGTGGACATAGAAGTGGGAAATAACAGCATGCCGGTGCCAAAGATAATCTATATAATGACAATGAAATGTGAAGTAAGACTGTCTTACCTGTGTGTCATTGGAAATATTGTCGTATCACTGCTGTTCTGTTGTCCTCATCCTCATCCTCCTCATCCTCACTGTCCACAGGGTCCACTGCTGCCACACGGGCATCTCCAGCCTCCTCCTAATGCAGAAAAGGGACATGGCGTCTCAAGACAAGGTTGTGCAACATGCAGCATGCCACGATTATCTGGCAGACCTTCTTGGGTGAGTAGCACAGACATCCACCTGTTAGACGGAGGCACCTGAACCTGGCCTTCAGGAGGCCAAAGGTTCTTTCGATTATCCTTCTTGTTCGCCCATGTGCCTCATTGTGACCTTCGTTTGACCTTGTCCTGGCATTCCTTACAGGATTCAGTAGCCATTATAGGTTGGGGTAACCTGAGTCAACTGCAAATATCGAAGGAACAACATTTAGCCACACACTATCCCACATGGCCCACACCATACACCAACATATACTTGGTGGGAACCAGGCCTCACCTATTAGCCACACCCGGTTCCTCTGTAGTTGGGCCATCACATTTGGGATGCTGCTATAACTCAGGATAAAGGCATCATGCACAGACCCAGGATACTTTGCATTGACATGGCAGATGTACTGGTCCGCCAAGCACACCATCTGGACATTCATGGAGTGGAAACTCTTAACGATTTTTTAACACTGCTCATTCTGGCGGGGGAGGGGTGGCACAAATGCAATATGAGTTCCATCAATCGCCCCAATTATGTTGGGGATATGTCCCGTTGCATAGAAGTCAGCCTTCACTGTGGCCAAATCCTCCACTTGGGGGAAAACAATGTAGCTGCACATGTGTTTAATCAGGGCCGACAACACTATGGTCAGCATCATTGAGAACATTGGCTGTGACATTCCTGCTGCCACTTGGAAAGAACCAGTTGCCAGGAAATGGAGCACAGATAGGACTTGCACAAGAGGGGGAATCCCAGTGCGGTGACGGATAGCAAATATCAGGTCGGGCTCCAATTGGGCACACAGCTCTGTGATTGTGGCCCTGTCAAGTCTATAGGTGAGGATAATTTGCCTGTCCTCCATTGTTGCCAAGTCCGCCAGGGGTCTGTACATGGGGGAATGTCTCCATCTCCTATTCATCCGCAGCGGTTGAAGTCTAAGGGGCAAAAGAGTGAGGAGCCGGTCACAAACTGAACATTCGAGCCACAACAGTACAATGCATGATGTCAATTTGTAATGGGTAAGTGGGATTTGTCCTGTATGTTCAAATTTTAACAGTTACACAGTTATTATCCAGGGCCTGACCCCCCCTGAAATGGCATCCGCCTGTCCTGTGTAGAGGGACAGGTGGAAGTGAGGTAATTCCGCTGACGTTGTGCGCCATTGCGGGAGGCGGACAGGAACTGCTGTGCAACTCCCCATTGGTTAACATTGGGCCCTATGGGGTACAGTGGGCAATGGTGATGTGCGCCGGCGGTGATGGTATGCACCTTCACGGACGTGAACCCCATTTTCTATCTGAGCACTCACTTACTACCTGACCTTCAACAGAAGACGACCTACACTGCATATGCTGTTGTGACCTGTGTCTGGAACCTACCATGACCCATGTGACTGGGGAAAGGGCCCTTGCCTTCACCTCGGCGGAGTTGGAGCGACTGGTGGATGGGGTCCTACCCCAGTACAGACTGCTGTATGGGCCTCCAGACCAACAGGTGAGTACACTGTGGGCACAATGCATGTGGCAGGAATGCATGGAGTGGTGTGTGTGATGGCCTCTTGTAGAGGGGTGGGTGAATGTCCCCTGGGCGGCATACAGGTTGTGTGCTGGGTCATGTGTGTGTAAATGGTGATGTGAAGGGGTATGGTGGGCCAAAAGTGTAACAGGCAGGACTGTCTGACTGATACTATTTTCCTGTGTGTATTTCCTCTGCAGGTCAGCGCCCATCAAAAGAAGGGTATAAGGAGGTGCGGACCTTGGGGGTCTACGGCAGGTGGAGCACCCACTGTCGTAAATGGTGGGAGGACCTGAGAAGACGGCAGAGGCTCTGCTGGGGATGGCCTCCTAACGAGGAAGGGGTGCCAGTCGAACCCTGACCCCCCTGATCGCCTGCATATTGGCGGTGGCCTATCCTGAGCTGGAAAGTTTCTTGAGGGCATCACAGCAGCCACTAGGGGTGAGTACAGTTCCCATCATTACAACTTACACATTGTAGGGTGGCCCCTAGTCCAGGCCTGACATTGCAGAGTAGGTTCCATGGTGGCCAGGGTTCTGAAGTGATAATCCACCTATCTAGCTCCTATGCCTCCACAACTGGTCATGGCTGCGTGGGTCCCAGGTGTGCTGCATTTGGCGGTGTGTGCCCCTCCCCATGCCTCGGTGGCTAGCAATATAACTGGTAGTGCAATGCATAGTGCGTAGGGCTGTTCCCTGTGTGTGAGAGTGGTGTGTACGCCGACGGTGGTGTTGGTGCAGCCATTGACCAAGTGTATCCTTTGTCTCCCCCCCCCTTTTTTTTTGTCACCCTGTCCTTATGTGCATTAGCATAATCTAGCAGAGGAGGAGAGGCACCGGCGAGTGGAGGGAGCTGCATCCCACAGGACCCAGGAGGCAGAGTCCACCGAAGGTGAGGGCACCAGTGGGACAGAGGGTGAGGGGGGCACCACAGCGGAGACAGGAGGGGACAGTTCAGACACAGATACCTCCTCCGATGGAAGCTCCCTGGTGGTGGCGGACACCTCTGTGCCCACCCCAGCTACAGGTACAGCCGCCACCCCGGTACCAGCACCGTCCTCCCAGCAGCCCCTCAGCGAGTTGCCCGTGCCCGCTCACCCAGGAGGGTGGGCATCTCCATCGCCCCGGCACCTCAGGTCTTGCCCCACTGAGCCCTGCTGCCCTGAGAGAGGAGGCTATTGTCCTCCTGAGATCCATCTCTGTAGGGCAGTCATCCATTGTGAATGCCATCCAGGGGCTGGCAGCCCAGATGCAACAGACTAATACATTCCTGGAGGGCATTCACACTGGCTTGGTGGCCCTAAAGAGATCGATCCAGGCTCTGGCTTCCTCTCTGATGGCAGCCATTGTCCTTGTTTTCACCCCCCCTCTCCAACTTCCTCTTCCCAATCCCATTCCCCTCAACCCCAACCTATCCCAAGCACACAGGCAGATGAGCATGCACACAAGACAACACACTAGAGTGGCACAGGCAAACACAAGCACCACACATCATCCCACAGGCACTCACACAAACACCATCCAGATGCAGACATACCAACATCCACAATTTCCACTGTGCCTCCTCCTCCACCTCCCTCCCAGTACCGTCTCCACCACCACACCTAGCAGAACACACACCTCACTAGCAGACACCTCCACAACATCCATAAACACATCCCCTGTGTCCTCTCCCACTGTGTCTGTCCCCCCCTCAACGTACACAAACGCAAGCACTCAGACACCCAACAGCCATCCACCTCACATTAGCATCCAGCCCATGCACCTGCACCCAAACTCAGCAGACAGACACCTCTTACAACCACTCCCACTTCCTCCACTCCCAAACCTTCTCCCTCTTCCCGCCCCAAGGTCCCTCAGAAGCTTTTCCTCTCCACCATTGACCTCTTCCCTACCCGCCCGTCCTTCACGTCTGGCCAGGGTGGCAAAAACCCAGGCAAGCACCTCAGCCAACCAGTCCACGGGCCTAGTAGTCTCCACACCCACTCGTGGTGGGAAAGGATCCAGGGCACATGTCCAGAGGTTGAAGGAGCCAGCACCAGGCAGCCTCAAGGAAAGGGTGCCCGATCCATCTGGGGGCCAGAAGACCTAGGAGCCAGTCCCATTTGCTAGGAAGGGCAAGGAGCCAGCCCCAGCTGCTTCCAGGAAGGGTAAGGAGCCAGCACCAGCAGACAGGAAGGACAAGGGGCCTGGTGCAGGGACTCAGAGGATCCCCCACCACCAACCATGGTTGTGCAGCCATCCGAGGCTGCAGGGGATGGGCTGAAGCCTCCCCCCACCAGCAGCAGCAGCACCACCACCACCAGTGGGCAGCCATCCAAGGCTGCAGGGGATGAGCTGGAACCCTTCCCCACCAGCAGCTGCAGCAGCACCACTACCACCACTGAGCAGCCGTAACCGCCGGCGGACGGTATGTAGTCCTTCCTCCATAGGCTGCTGGGCGGCCTGCCCCCTGCAAATCCAGTGGGTATGACACCCACCTGAGAGACTGTGACCTTGCACTCCCCAGGATGAAGAGCACAGGGCACAATGCCCCCTCCAGAACCAGTGGGTAAGACACCCACTTCAGAGACTGTGGGCTTGCACTCCCCAAAATCAAGCACAGGGCATGTTGCCCCCTCCAAAGCATGTGGGAAAGTCACCCACTTAAGAGACTGTGGCCTTTCACTCCCCAGGACAGAGCAATGTGCATGTTGCCCCCTCCAAAGCATGTGAGCAAGTCCCCCACTTGAGAGACTGTGCCCTTGCACTGCCCAGGACAGAGCACAGGGCATGTTACCCCCTCCAGAGCATGTGGGCAAGTCACCCAATGAAGAGACTATGGCCTTGCACTCCCCAGGGCAGAGCAATGGGCACGTTGCCCCCTCCAGAGCATGTGAAGTCACCCACTTGAGAGACTGTGGCATTGAACTCCCCAGGACAGACCAATGGGCATGTTGCCCCCTCCAAAGCATGTGGGCAAGTCACCCACTTGAGAGACTGTGGTCTTACACTCCCCAGGGCAGAGCAATGGGCATGCTCTCTCTTCCAGAGCATGTGGGCAAGTCACCCACTTCGGAGACTGTGGCCTTGCTCTCCCCAGGACAGAGCAATGGGCATATTGCCCCTTCCAGAACCAGTGTTCTTCTTTCATCTGCCGGCTGAGGCGCCCCCGTTCCCCATCCCCTTGAGGTTCCTGCCTATTTTCCAACTGATGCCCCTGCAGTGTTCTCTCCTTGTTGATGCAGGTGACAAGTGGGGCTTTGGACTTTGGCCTGTGGCCCGGTGGACCACGCACAATGAGGACTGTGCAATGTCCCTTGAACTGTACATATGTATATACCAGTTACATTGCATTTTCTTATTTCTACTGTGTTGATCTTATTACACTCACTTTGGTACATTCCCGTTGTTCTTGCATTATTCATCACGGGTACGGGGTAAATATGTTTTATTACTGCAGCTGATTGTGTGTATGGTGTTGGGGGTTGGGGCGTGTGTGGTGCGTGTGTGTGTCACTCTCTTTTTCCTCCCCCTCTCCCCTGTGTGCTAGGTGGCTGTACTCACTGTGGTCGTCTTCGCTGCCGTTGGTGTTCGTGGTGGAGCAGGACGTAGAAAATCATTAGGAATATTTGCAGCTCGGGCTCCATGGTGGCGTGGTTGTTCCCTGTGTCTCCAAAGGTGAGTCCTTTCCCTTCTGTGCAGTCCACCAGGCTTTTGATATCATTGGTACCGACCCGGAAAAGGTGGCGGTTTTCGGTGTCTTAATACGGTGGGTGGAACATTGGCTTCCGCCTAGCTGTAGGCGGCTACCGCTGTGGTGCCTATTGTTTCCACCCTGGCGATCGGCGTGGTAAAGTGGCTGTCTACCTGAGTTCTCACCGCCACGGTCAGAAATTGGCGATAGTTATCGCCAGCCTGTTGGCGGTATTAACGCCACTTTATCACCGAACGGCAGGGTTCTAACGAGGGCCTATATGTATAAATTAAATGATAGCTTTGTTTAGTATCTAAAAAAGCACAATCTATTTACCCATGCACATAGTAACAGGGAGTTCATGTCTAGCAATGTGGTAACAAATGTGCCGAATGAGTAAAATGATGAAGAAGTTCCTTCTGATGATGAAAAATTAGAAGTTATGTCATGAGTGAAACTGCAGCTGATGAACCCAAAAGTATGGTGGGTGAATCATACTGTTCCCCGAAGTGTGTGATAAAGATTAGCAATGGTGAAGTGTTAGTATGGGATGATTCTTGCTCACCTTACACCTTAATAACTAAAACCATCTGGGAAAAACTGAAAGGTTGTAAGCTGTTTGCCACAGATGTTGAACCAGAGGGTTATTGTAGTGTAAAGCTACCTATAGCTGGTTATTTTTATGGTACGTTGCAGCTTGAAAAACGGTCAACAGCAGGTAAGGTGTACATTGTTGAAAAAGGAAATACATTGCTGGGTTAGTGAGAGCAAAGAGGTTTGGAAATAATACTACATCCCAAACATCCTGATCAATTGTTACTCACATGGGGAATCTGATAAACATTTGTGGTGTGGACAGCATCCTAAATTGTTTGCCGAATGGTTAGGGTGCTTGGAAAAATTTGAACATCGCATAACACTGAAAGAGGTTGTCATCCCACAATACTCAAGGTGAGGAGTTTTCTTTAGCTTTGTGTGATCAATTGAAGATGATCTTGACAGATTACTGGTGATGATTGAGCAAATTGAAGCATCCAAGTGGCTCAGCGCTATTGCACTAGCTGAAAAGTCTAACCGAAAGTGCGAATGTATGTGTAGACTTAGGAGATCTTAATGAGAATATCTGAGTTGATAAGTTATCCTCTTTCTCACATTAATGAAATACTCATGAACATAAGAGATGCCAAATATTTTTTGGTTCTTGACTTATTAAGTGCATATCAAGTATGATCGCACCCAGAACTGAAACAGCTAACATTATTCATAATGCCCGTAGGTGCTTTCCAATTTGTGCGGATGCCATTTGAGTTAGCACCTGCAACAGTATTGTTCAAAAGAGTGATGCAGAATGTCTTGAAGGACCTTGTCAATTTGTTACTCTTTCAGGACGATATATTGGTATACAGCGATACCGCACTGGCTGCACCTACTTAGGGTGAATAATTTTTTGAAAAATTCTCACTATTTATATTTAAATGACTGCATCTACCATGATGCCTTGGGGCTATTTTCCGCTTGAATGCAAGACAGTGTGCTCCCTTTTTCTTTTTGGATGTCTAAATGACGGCTCCCGTGAGCCTCTTGCTGACGAGCACTGGCGATGTACCTGTGCGCCTACTGAGTGGTACAAAAATCTGTGAAGACGTTTGGTGGCATTTCAAGCAACCCTTTCAGTTACATACGCTCTCTGCTGATGGCAGCCAAAAGCCAGAAACACGTGTCCAGAGATACGGCACTCGCGGCACCTACCTTAGGTGAAAGACTTTCTACAGCGATATGGCACTTGCTGCACCTACTTAGGGTGAATAATATTTTGAAAAATTCTCGCTATTTATATTTAAATGACTGCGTTTACCATGATGCCTTGGGGCTATTTTTCACTTGGATGCAAGGCAGTGTGCTCCATTTTTCTTTTTGGATGTCTTAATGATGGCTCCCGTGAGCCTCTTCCTGACGAGCACTGGCGATGCACCTGTGCGCCTACTGAGTGGTACAAAAACCAGTGAAGACGTTTGGCGGCATTTCAAGCGACCCCTTCAGTTACATACGCTCTCTGCTGATGACGGCCGAAAGCCAGAAACACGTGTCCAGAGATACGGCACTCGCTGCACCTACCTTAGGTGAAATACTTTCTACAGCGATACGGCACTTGCTGCATGTACTTAGGGTGAATAATTTTTTGAAAAATTCTCGCTATTTATATTTAAATGACTGCATTTACCATGATGCCTTGGGGCTATTTTACGCTTGAATGCAAGACACTGTGCTCCCTTTTTCTTTTTCGATATATTGGTATATACTGGTATTTAATCAATAGCATGATTGTGTTGCAAAGCTTAGAGCGTGTTGGATTGACAGTCAACGCTGAAAAATGCAAGTTTGGAGTAACTGAGGTGGAATATCTGGGCATACATTATCAATGATTGGCATAAAACCCAAGGTGGTGGAGGTTAGTGAAAAAAGCACCTTCACCTATTGATATGGAACATCTGAGTTCTTTCCTGGATTTAGCTGAGTACTATTCCAAGCTTGTTGAACATTTCTCAAATAAGGTGTATATGTTGCATCAGTTGATGAAAAAAGGAGTGCAGTATGAATGGGTGAGTGAGTGTCAATCAGCATTCAAAACCATCAAACAGTCCATTGTCAAGGCTGTTTTCTTGAAACCATTTGATCCCCAAGAGGAGACTATAACAGTGGCTGATGCTAGTACAATTGGATGGGAGCGGTTTTAATGCAAAGGAAAAATAAGCAATAGAGAGTTGTTGGATGTTGAAAAGAGCCGAAAGACGCGCTAAAGACTTGAGAGGGACTACATATCCCAAGCTGCTTTGAGGCCCCAGGAGGCGGCCATCTTCACGAGCACCTGCATCCACTTGACACCAACGAGCGATATAAAGCGCATGGGGACACTTCACGGTGTGGGACGCGCTAAAGACTTGAAAGGGACTACATATCCCAAGCTGCTTTGAGGCCCCAGGAGGCAGCCATCTTCACGAGCACCTTCACCCACTTGACACCAACAAACGCTATAAAGTGCGTAGTGGCACTTCGCGGCGTGGGGCGAGAGCGGGCCAAGGGCAGGCCCGTCCACGCCCGTCAGAGCCCGGAAGAGGCTGGGCCATCCCCCTAACATTGACCTTTCAAGCAGGCATCATTGACCCTCGCCTTATACATTACTTTAATACTGTGCCACCCTACAGATTGCATTGTTATATTAATACCTTACAGAATATTTTATCACCAACCACAGTCCCAGATGGGTAAAAGGAAAGCAACAGAGGCTGGGGCAGGGGTAGCGCTAAAAACTAAGCAGGAAAGGCACAAGCATGAAGCTAGTAACTGCGTTATGGACAGAATTGACACTCTTCTTGGTGAATGCGAAGGAATTTTAACCACTTCTCAGGGAAATGACTCTTAACGGAATTGTGGGAGAGTCCCCCCCAACTAAGAGGAGGGCAGGCCCAAAGAAAATTGCTGAGATATTTGCAAAATGTGGACAACAGGACACAGCCACTATAGGGCAGGGAGATGGGAGGAAAGTCATCACTCACGCTGTTCCATCGTCAGTGAATGAGCCACCACTGGGCTCTAACGACTCCATTCAGTGCAGCAACCACTTTAGCCCTTTAATTAATGCCCCAGACCCACATGATGACCCTGACCCAGGTACCAGGGTGGGCGGGCTAGTAGCCGCAAACACACACTCAACACACATAAGCACACAGCACATCCAATGCATACAAGAACTAAAAAGGGAGGTATCAGAGCTCAAACTTATGGTTAACGCCTTAACTGCAATAGTAAAGCAGCTAATTCCTCCAGATGCCACGGTCACCATGAACCACACTCAAAGCCCAACCACAACCCTATCAGGCATCTCAGTGAAGTTATCCAAGTTACCAGCACCCAGCTGTGATGGCCTCCTCTCAGCCAGCGCCAAGACCAAGAACTTCTACCAGCCTCCTTCGCACAACTGCTTAGGCGCAGGAAACGCATTAGACGACTGTCACAAAATCCCCAAACTCATGAGCAATGCTGCCCCAAAATACCCTGCTCAGCCTGCCATTGATCGGTTCTGATCAGGAAATTTAGTTCTAATGGTCAACGTTCCCAAGTTAAACTCACTGACACAAAGGGAAGGGGCAGACTCCATCAGAAACAAGGCAATTCACTGGATCTGCCACGTAAGAGGCTGTCGCTCTGTAATACATGAGGACATAATTAATGTAGTAAGAAGCCCTGACCCGGGGACACACTTTGACATCTTAAAACTGACACTTAGGGACAGTACCATGGTGGACAATTTGGTGGCCCTAGATGCAAGAACAAGTCCTCCAGGACACTTGCAGGTCCAGTTCAAATACCCTAGGCTACCCGCGCACCACGGGGTTTGCCCCAGCCACTGCCTAGCAAACAATTTATCTGCCTTCAGTGAGAACGATTGACTTAAAGCCCCATCTGGAATATATGCTGAAATACCGTGCAACTCACATATATCAATTGTCTCCGGGTCAGCTGCAGCCTCCAACACTGTCAATGCAAGTACTCATGCTCCCCCTCATGACATATCCCCCAGACCCCTGACGACTCACTGTGCAAACATGACAACATTACATCTCTCACCTTGCAGGAATATTATCCACCAAGTCAAGAACCGACAGCTAAGCACGCAAACACTTCACCCATCAGGGCCAGGCCAGCTCTACCAGAGGATCATCACCACTTACCCCAGGTTTTACTGGGCAAAAGCGGAATTGATCCCCCTCCTCCAACTCAACTTCAACTGCCAAACCAACCCCTGGTAGCCAATCCTGCAAATACTAGGCAATTGGACAGGACAGTTCCTCAACCCACTGGGGTACGACTTGTCTCATGGAACGTGGCAGGCTTGAAATCTGTTCTCTCTCTTCCATCCTTCACCTCTTTTATCGAAGAACACAACATATGCCTTTTTCAGGAGACATAGTCAATTGATCCACTTTTCAGAACAGGCTATTCAAACTCCTATATCCCTGCCTTGCCCAGCACCAGGGGCAGGCCCTCTGGGGGTTTGACCACCTGGGTCAGAACATCACTTAACTGCGTACATCACAGTTATCCACTGATTCCTCTGACCTGCTAGGTCTTCGTCTATCATTCGGGCCATACACAGTTGTGAACATTCTTAACATCTACACTCGAGCGGTCGGGAGGGACAAGTATCCAAAACCCTCTGTGTCCTGGCAGCCTTTCTGCAAAACTGTCCCCATCATCATAAAACCATTGTGACAGGTGACCTTAATGTCACATTCGAACCTCTAGACTGGGACGATCTCAGGTCCACAGACGAGGAGGATCGAGCTTGGACTATCCCTGCCCTGACTATCCCACCCATCAAGAGATGGACGCGAGTCGCTGTCCAAGTAAAATCACTGACCATGGAATTTGGGCTCAGGGCACTAAATGGCAGAACCAAATCAGATGCCAAAGGCCATCACACATTTAACAAAACCAATCACACCAGTAGAATCGACTACTATTTAGTTGACATAAGATTATGGCCCCTTGTCATCGACATGACAATCATTGAGAGAACTGAAAGTGACCACAATCCTCTCTCTGTCCATATGCTCACTCTGGGTAGCCACCCGCCCATGATTAACTCCTCAGCAACAGCACCAGAGGCTATTAGTCTGGTTAACGACAAACGTCATCTAAAGTGGGTCAAGGTTGTGGCTCGGCCCGCACTCATTATTGCAGCTAATAACACCCTAAAGACTGCATTAATGGATCTAGAGGTTGGTCCCGCAATCTCCAACGATGAAATAAGTTTAACCCACACCTCATGCTTTAGGGATATCTCGGCCCACTTCTCAGTATCCACAGCCCATGATGGCAAGAGACCTCAGGGTAAGCATTGCTGGTTTAACAAAATGTGTCGGTCCTCAAACAAGCATCTAATCCAAGCTATCAAATCCAAGGATGCCAATGCCATCCGCTTAGCCAGGAAGTCCTACAAGCTAGCCATACGCAAAGCCAAGCGTGACCAAGATGACAAGTGGTGGACAGCACTTGGCGTCGCTGTGCGTGAGAGGAATTGTAGTCTATTTTGGTGCCTGGCAGTGCGAGGCCCAGAAAGCAGTGGATTGAACATAACCACTAACATCGCCCCAAAAGACTGGGTAGACCATTTCAGTGCACTGTATTCCGACGATCATGATAGCCCCATTCCTGATCACACGGACCCTTGCTTAAACATCACTTCAGCACCCTCCGCTCAAGTGCCTCAGCTGTTCTCCCAAAAAGACATAGGGCCTCATTACAACCTTGGCGGGTGGCGACCGCTGCCCGCCAAGGTTGAACAGCTGTGCGGCCGCCAATGCGGCAGCACTCCAGCCGTGCCCATTTAGACATCCCCCATTTTGACAACAGAGTTTCCGCACGCCGGCCCTGCGGGGATGTGGGCTGCAACATGGGAGCCGGCTCCAAATGGAGCCGGCGGTGTTGCGGCCGTGCGACGGGTGCAGTTGCAGCTGTCACGCTTTTCACTGTCTGCTGTGCAGACAGTGAAAAGCAGTGTGGGGCTGTGCCAGGGGGCCCCGCAACTCCCATTCCCGGACAGGCTGGCGGGAAGGGGACTCGTAATCCCCTGGGCAGCGCTGCCCTGGTGGATTACAACCGCCGGGACCCCCGTGGCGGAATATCGCCAGAACCACTGTGGCGGAAAACCACCGGTCCCGGCGGTGCAAGCGCAGTGGTCGTAATCTGCAAGTTTGTACCGCCAGCCTGTTGGCGGTACAACCTCCAAAACAGCCGTGGTGGTCTTTGACCACCATGGTTGTAATGAGGGCCATAGTATATTCCCTAGGCACTATAAAGCGTGGCAGGGCCCCTGGCTCGGATGGTGTTCCAGCAGACCTGTTCTCAACCGATATTGCAACCTTGTCAAGATACATCACCATCATGGCGAATGCAATAGCGTCTGGGGCGCCAATCCCTGAGTCCTGGAAAGGGGCCATTGTTGTCCGATCTTTAAAAATGGCGACAGATCACTCCCCAGCAACTACAGGCCAATTAGTCTAATCGATTGTGTGCAAAAAGTGTTCTGCCACTGTCTCTTGGGGAAGATCTGGATGACTGAATATGATATCCTTAGTCCCCTCCAAGCTGGCTTCTGGAAAAAATATCTACCACTGAGCAAGCCCTCAGGTTCCTATTTTTATACTGGAAAACAGTGTTCATTGGCAAAGGGAGCTTACATGTAGCTTTTGTGGACCTAAAATCTGCATTTGATCTAGTACCCCGCAACAAACTATGGGACACTCTCTCCAGAATGGGAATTCCAGAGCACATCCTAGCGCTATTGATATGGCTCCACGAGGGCAACTATGCCAGCATCAGGTGGGACAACAAGGGGCAACTAACTGATATAATCCAGGTATCAAGGGGTGTGCGGCAAGGGTGTGTCCTTGTCCCCACCCTCTTCTCCCTCTGTCACTTGGCACACAAAAAATCCCTGTTTTGCTCTTTGCAGATGACACTCTCCTGGTATCCAAGACCCCTAGTGGATTAAGGAAACTCCTCATGTGCTTTGAGGACGACTTATAATCAACGCCTCAAAAACAAAATTAATGACCCTCAATCCCCATAGATTCTTTAGAGGGAACTTCACACTAGAGGGCACCTTCAGTTACCTGGGCATAGCATTGACTGATAACATGTCTTGGAAACCACACATAGGAAAGCAAGCTCTAAAACTAACAAAAACAAGGGGGGTACTATTAAAGGATTTCCACCTCTCACATACAAAGCCAATTCGTCCAGCATTCCAGATATATGAAGCCCAGGCTGTGACCTCAGCGCTCTATGGGGCTGAACTATGGGGCAACACTAAAACCCAAGATATAACCATCCCTGAAAACAACTTCCTAAGAAACCTTGTGTCCCTCCCGCCAAGCACTCCACTTTCCCCCCTATTCAAGGATCTTGGTATGAAACGCATTGGTCACAAAGCCCGCCAACATCCTCTTCTGTACTGGCGGCGTCTCTGGACCACCCCAGAGCTTGTATCCTTCACTGCAGCCCTGCAGGTCATTTTAGAAGCTGACCACCTTCACAGCGTCCCCTGGCTTAGATACATCAAGGGGTTACTCTACTCACTTGGGCTTAGTGAACTCTGGAACTCACCAACCACCTCCTCCTGTCCCTCAAAAAGCAAATTAAAAAAATGTATTGACACATGGTAGACTCCGAAGATCTGGGTGCCGCACTTCATACTACATTATCTGGCGACTTTGTCAACCTAAAAGAGACATGCAAGTATGAGGCTTTCTGGGACATAATCACGGTACCAAGGGAAAGGAAACTGTACTTTCAGTTCCGCATTGGCACACTGCCACTAAAACTGTTTACCAGCCACTGGTCACACAAAGAATCAACCACCTGCCCAGCCTGCAAAGCCCCCATTGAGAACCTCCCTCATGTCCTATTTGCCTGCCTCGCGTACACTGCCTCACGTACAAAATGGCTGGCCCCGGCATGCAGACTACTGGGAGTCTGCAGTTCTGAGATAGCCCTCCGAATCCTCAGATCAGACACTTGGCCAACACTAGTGATCGCTGTTGCCAAGTTCCTCGGAGCTAGTTGGATTGTTAGAGGAAATTTTTTATCTGTTTAATGGTGCCAACAAGATTGTTCCATCATACTGTGAGTGCATTTTATCTTTAATTTATTCTTATTATATCAGCCATACGTATTGTTATATTTATCTAAATTGTGTATTTATTGCTGCTATGCGCTTTTATGGCTCTTGTAGCCAAAATAAAGTTCTTCTTGACTGACTGACTGAAAGGAGCCAAATGTACATATTCCCAAATTGAAAAATAAGCGTTAACGTGTTGAAGGGGAGTGCAACATTTTATGACTTATCTATGGGGTTCTGTTTTTGAGTTGCGCATTGATCATAAACCCTTAGTAGAATAATGTTTCATAAAAGGTGCAGGAAGAGCAATGCCTACAATTGCTAATTCATGATTTGGTCAGAGTGATCTGTACTGGAGGGAATTACTGGAAGGTGTGATAGATTGCTAGTGCCTAAGTATGACCCGTATCACGAGGGACATGGTGGAATGTCGACCATGAAAAGGAAAGGCTGTGTGGATATTTGGTGGACAGACATGGACAGGGAGATTGAGAGGTATGTCCACAATTGCATTGTTTGCAAGTACAGTGATAAATCTCATACTGTGAGTGAAACCCACATTGTGTCAACAGAATTGCCCAAGAAAGCGCAAAAAGAACAGCCTCAACTGTTTCTTTCCAAGAGATGGCTCTGTATGTATTAACAATTTGACTTACAGCCTCGTTACAAGGCTGGTGGTACTAGGACTGCCAACCCAGCAGTGGTGGACAGACCACTGCGGCTGTGGCTGTCAGACTGCCATATTACAAGATTGGAAGGCAGACTTGCATAAAGACCGCCATCCGTGCCAGGATCAATGATCCCGACAAGGTGACGGTGGTCGGGCTTGTAACCAGCCATGGCGGCGCTGAACTCAACTTCACCTGGCTGATTACAACCCCTCTTTCCGCAAGCCTGTTCATTCATGGCAGGGTGCCCACCATGAATAGGCTGGGGGAAAGCCAATGCCTGGGGCCACAGGTTCCCCTTCCCCTGCCCAGCCCTGTCGGAATTCACACCGTCTGCTTTGCAGTCAGTGCACATTTCAAGGGTGCTGGAGTGTTAGGATATTGGCTTCAGCTCCCAAAAAGGAGCTGAGACTGAGAGCACGCCT
This sequence comes from Pleurodeles waltl, assembly GCF_031143425.1. Lineage (NCBI taxonomy): Eukaryota > Metazoa > Chordata > Amphibia > Caudata > Salamandridae > Pleurodeles > Pleurodeles waltl. Next base: position 150,129,093 of record NC_090446.1, read on the forward strand.
GACCTTAATAAGTAAACTTACAAGAGGACGCGAATAGATCAATTAACCTTTTGACCATGCTTAAGATCTTCCCACCGCATAGGCCCCGTACCAATACCGATCGATAACTATTTTCAATCAATAACATCAATCATCAATGACAATAACATTAGTAATTAATAGGAGTCTGTAATTGTCACACACCATGACCTTACATTCATGAATAACCACATCATTATGTAAAAGTTAAAATATTGATTTCCCTATATTAACAAAGCTAATGTAATGTAGGTTAATCTCAAAACATAAAGAAACAACACTGGCTGTCCAAAGTGGCAAAACAAACACAATCTAATCAAGGCTTGAGCTACTACTACACATCCAAAATTACAGTGCAAATTAATAGCAAGAATAACTGTGTAAACAATATTACATACATTTAGATTCAGCAAAGAAAGGACATCAAATGTTATTCAATATAGCGAACTTCATCAGTGAGAACCCTAATTAACACCAGATTAGAATTAGCATGTTTGGGCTTCATGCAAAAAATATTTAGTCAACAGAAATTTGGAAAAACATCTATCTATGGCTCTATTAAAATAGCGGGCTTGGTGCCTAGAAACAAAAGCAAATATACATAGCAAACAACATCATAGTCAATATACCTATCCTCAGTTTGGATCAGCAAGCGGTGACAGTCTTCATCATCAGGACATCAGTCTGCTCAGCAAAGCATCAGGATTCAGCATCCAAGTTCAGAAAAGGCAAAGTCTTTAAGCAATAAAGTTAAGCATGTCTCTTCTCAAGACGGTCAAGAAAATAATGGCCTTACGGTAAGATAGAAAATGGGCAAAATGGTCTAAACTCTCAAGAAGAAATGGGGCGAATGGCTTCTCTTCTCTTGGTGCAGTCCGGCTAAGTTAGATTTCCTAAAACTACTTCCCAAATCCCTATTTGTCAAGGGATTGCATGTTCACACTTTGTCCAATAAAACTAAACCCTCAAATCTACTATTTTCTAGTACATGGTTCACATGTCCATGATTGGCTCCTTTCGTACTGTTCTCATCATCCGACTTGTCAGGTAACAATATTGTTGCAGCTTATACTCCAGTCAATATGGTCATTGTTCTCTCCTGAGAAAGTCAGTCTTGCACATATTACATTAACAATGTTGCATTAGCTAGTACAGCAACTTCTAGCAAGCAGTTCTCATGAGAAAGACTTTTAGTTATGAGCACACTAGGTCAGCACAGTGGAAAATCACAATTTAATTCTCTAAACAGTTATTTTATTAAACGCCTAAGAAATGCAGCTTGACATGAGGCCGTGCAACTAGGCTAAGACCTCTACTAAGTTAAGGCCTATAATTAATAAACCTAATACATAATACATAACCCTAAATATGACATATTACTACATTAATCAAACATAAGCTCAATATTTCATATTAATAAGCCATTAATAAGTACACTTCGTGAACAGTGGTGGCCATTCACGTGGTCACGCTTTCAAATGCATGCATTATTTTTCTACGTTATTGTAATTTCTATGTAAATCCAACACTCAAAATACATTAATATTCATTAATAATTTCATTAAAAACTCAGCGTTAACAATCCCTCCTCTGATGACTAAATGTGTCATCACACTAAACTCTCACTAATTTTGGCATCAGCTAAAATTCTGTTATTTCAATCCCTTCAAATCTTTGTTTCCTTTTCAAATTTTCCCTTAACAAATTTTCCCTTTTATTCCTTCCTCTTATTATTCTTTGTCTTCTTTCATTTAATCCTTTTACCCAATTTACATATTTCCCATATTCCAATTAAGTAAATTACAATAATCAATATCCTCTTCCCAATGTTGCTGAGCCAATTTCCCACTGAAGCAAATCCTTTGCCAACTTTCTCACAAACACCTGGTTCCTTCAATTCTTTGAAATCAGTACTTTCATTAGTCAGATTATTAAGTAAGCTTCTCATTTCTTTACTATTATCAGGAATAAATGAGCAGCAATGCCTAGAACTAAGCATTTTGCAAACTCCGCCATCCTATGCTAAAAGAATGCTTACACAAGGCAGTTCTGAAGAGTCATAGGTCTTTCAGCAGCTAATTCAGTTTCCATCAGGATCTTGGCTCCTGAAAAATTTGTCAGCATGTTATCCACAATAGTAAGCAACTTTTGAATCTTTATCGAATTCAGATCATCTCCCACTGAAGGTATCAGTGCTCCCAATATATCTCCCACTATACCAGAAAGAGACTCTCTCCTTTCTCTAATATGATGTAACTCAGTAATTTTTGGAAATTTCTTTAAGTCGTCAAGTTGAAAAATCTTTAAGAAAACTATCCCCAAATAACATGTACCATACCATCCTCTTAGAAGACAGTAATAAGCATTAGGACAACAGATGTAATATATCCCAGGAATCGCTGGATCCTGTCCGTTCAACATAAATGTTCATTTATTCTGAAACAAAAACATATGTCTACATTCACTCGTTCCTACAAATAAAGTGTCAGTGCGAGATTTAGGCCTGTATACACAAATCTTACCTACGTGTTGCTCATCTGAAGCTAATTTCCCTTGTGTTTTTCTTGCACTATAAGCATAATCATTCTGGTAAATCCTTTTCTCTAAACCCTTTTCTAATTTCTCCTCCAATGCCTTTCTCCTGTCATATGGGTGATCTAAGAAGCTTTTCTCCAAAGGTGTAAGGAAGCATGTCAAGTTATTCCTGTGAGCATAAGCTGTGCCAAAAGTTAATGTAGGCTTACTGAAACCTCTTACTAATACTATGTCATTATTTTTGGCTACTCTACTCAGGTACCTAATTATAGGGACAAACGAAAACACAACGTAATGATTGGAGTACAAATACTGGATGAACTCCTGGCTATGGAATCTTGTTAGTAACAGACTAAAACTTATCCCATAATTAAGGAGAAAACTATGATAGGTAACTCCTTCGACTGATGAAGTAATCTGCGTACAGACATAACATTTCTTCGCATCCTTTGTCTCAACATACTTACTCAATAAGCGATACAAGACATTAGAAGAAATTTCCCCTTGTGCATTACCTACGTGTAGATACTTCTCATCTAACCTAAACTTCTCTGTTGCTGTTAATGCAGTAGTTGTCTCTAACTCTGAAGTAAGGTTGGCTTTACTCTTATCAAGAACAGCCATACCCACAATTAATATCACAAACAATATCACACACACAATTGCCAAACCAATACTCATGTATTGACAGCACCTGTTCTTACTACCCTGCTGGCTAATGTTACTCATGATCTGTAAAGAATCAGAAAGCAGAAGAGAAAAAAGTTTAGAAACTATGCAGCAAAAATCTAAAATCTTCTTTCAGCAGTTATTTACAATTTTCAGTCTCCCTTCCAGGATTCTTTGTCAAAATTGGTTTAGCAGGTTGTCAAAATCGGGTTTCAAAAAAAGTCAAATCAGGTTATCAAAGTATTTTCCGGTTACTTTCAACAGTGTCTTTTCTATCTGCACTTTTCTCAAATTGTTTCAACAGTTCAGTTTGTTACTTTCCTTCAAGTGCCAAAATATTGACCTGGAATGTCCTGATCAAAACAATAAGAGGAAAATTATTTCTGCTATTCACTTGTAGTTGCATATGACCATTCAGGACCTGCGTATCTTTGACTTGCTATTCTCTTTCTTTTCAACTTTCGATCTCCTTGCAACTCTCCTTCACTCAGATCTTCTATCCTTGTTGTGCCTACTTCTTCTTCGATTGTTGTTTCAACAACTACTTCCTTCCTCTGTGCTTGTGACTTTGGCCACTTTTCTCCTTTCAGTGGACCCTTGGTCAATGCTCTTTTCAGTGTTGAACTTGTAACTTCTTCTTGCTCTGCATTGTTTTCTCTTGATGGACCTGCAACTGGTTCAGGAGGAGTCAGATCACATAGGCTTTGATCCACCTAACTCCTTCCCCCTCGGGGTTTGGCAATTGCTCTGTTTGTCTCTCAAAATCGTCTACTTCTGGGAAAGCCCTCCTCTGACTAGGCTCCCCTGCTGCCTCAATTGAGATTGGCTCACTGTCAACCTCCTGGAGGTCTTCTCCTTTGTCTCTCACAGGAGTGACTGAACTGTTCTCAACGGTCCCAGATCCGGTTTCAGTTCCAGTTGGTGGCAGTGTGGTGGCTTCCACTTGCTGAGAGAAAGAGCGAACCACATCAGCCAGACCTTTGCAGTAGTCCAACACCATATCATCTGTAATGCTCACAAGCGCATTTGCTGGCACCGATGGCAACCTCATCGCTCGGCCTATGAGGATTTCATGCGGCGACAATCCTGTCCTCTGTCAGGAATAAGGCTGAGCGTGGTCCAGGTCCCGCCCGAAACTCCGCTGCGCATATTTGCAGCGCTTCATGCGCACCTCTTGTCATCCTCTCTTGTTCTACAAGTGGTCATCAGCATCGCCTGTCCAGTGGTAAAGTTTATGTAGCTGCAGGGTCAGGACATTGGTAGACAAGATGTACTTATCAGTGCTAGTCTATGAAGGGACTACAATTCCTATGTTTCTAGAGGCAGGGGCCATCTTGGGGTGTGGCAGCCCTATAAAGCCCAGCCACACCCAAGCACATTGCTCACTATTTTGAAGACCTTGATGCAGTCAGGTCCTCTGAGGAAAAGCAGATTCCTGAATGGCAGAGTGGCAACAAACAGAAGCATCCTTGTTCCATTGTGAATTCAGATACGAGTAGGTCGTACTCATAGCGGTAAGGTCTTGATGAGCCAAATCTTGAAGGGGGTTGTTACTTCCAAAGGTAAAGCGCCCCTTTAGCACAACGAGCCAAAGCATTTCAGACATTAAGAGAAAGCGTTTCAAACTCGGAAAGCAAAGCGCTTCAAAGCACAAAGGTCAAAGCATTTCAGACATTAGGAGAAAGCGTTTCACACACGGAAAGCAAAGCGTTCAAAGCACGAAGGCCAAAGCATTTCAGACATTAAGAGAAAGCGTTTCACACACAGAAAGCAAAGCGCTTCAAAGCATGAAGGTCAAAGCATTTCAGGCATTAAAAGAAAGCGTTTCAAACACAGAAAGCAAAGCGCTTCATAGCATCAAGGCCAAAGCATTTCAGGCATTAAGAGAAAGCGTTTCATACATGGAAAGCAAAGCGCTTCAAAACACGAAGGCCAAAGCATTTCACACATTAAGAGCAAGCGTTTCAAATACGGAAAGCAAAGCGCTTCATAGCACGAAGGCGAAAGTATTTCAGGCATTAAGAGAGAGCATTTTAAACACGAGGAGAAAAGCGCTTAAGGCCTTGAAGTGAAAAGCGCTTTCAGTTACCAAAAATGAAGGCACTTTATTCACGAATAGAAAGCATGCTGTAGTTTCATTTCTCTTGGAAGTGTGATTATGTGAAATACATGTATAAGCCTTGTTGAAAACTCCAATGCAGAGGCTTGATGTTATTGGGGTGAAAAGTATAATTGTTGCTCGATCATTGTTCTTGTTCTATGATTCAGAGAAGGGCCACGCAAAGTTTTGCCTAAAGCTCATGCCATCCTGAGGTATCATGATTTTACCAATTGTTATTGTTCTATGATTCAGAGAAGGGCCACGCCCAGTTTTGCCTACAGCTCGTGCCATCCTGAGGTATCATGATTTTACCAAGTGTTCTTGTTCTATGATTCAGAGAAGGGCCACGCCCAGTTTTGCCTAAAGCTCATGCCATCCTGAGGTATCATAATTTTACCAATTGTTTTTGTTCTATGATTCAGAGAAGGGCCACGCCCAGTTTTGCCTACAGCTCGTGCCGTCCTGAGGTATCATGATTTTACCAATTGTTCTTGTTCCATGATTCAAAGTAGGGTGACGCCCTATCCATAATGTTCTCAACTTGCTATTGCAGAGACACCTTTGTCCATAGGTAAATTGTGAGTTCATGTTCTTGCCTCATGATTTAAAGAAGGGCCACGCCCTATCCATAAGGGTCTCAAGTTGCTATTGCAGAGACGCCTTTGTCCATAGGAATATTGTGAGTTCATGTTCTTGCCTCATGATTCAAAGAAGGGCCATGCCCTATCCATAAGGGGCTCAACTTGCTATTGCAGGGTCGCCTTTGTCCATAGGTATAATTGTGAGTTAATGTTCTTGCTTTATGATTCAAAGAAGGGTCACGCCCAGTTCTTGATGGTCTTGACTCGCAACCACGGAGATGCCTTTGTCTAAGAGTATAATTACACGTTAATGCTGTTATAAATGAGTAATACATATCTGTTTTAACCATTTTCGTTTTGAGATCTCTCTCCCTGCAGTTCCCTATCCTAATTTCCCTTCCCCCAGCTTGGCTTCATCAATACTCAGTGTTTTAATAACTTTATGAGTTGGTGACGCCGGGAGGTGGGCCATTTGCTCAGCGGCGTGCAGATCCCTAGGAAAGGGCACTGTGACACCTCCTGTCAGGTGTGTTTCTCATTGTCATCAGAACTAACGGCAGTGTGTCAGGCCATTTTAGATTTGTGGACGCACATATCTTTGCAGCTCTCGACTTCAAGGTACCATTCATCTGTTCCACTAGTCCTGATGCCTTATGGCGGTAACTACAATGCAACTTCTGCTCAATGTTCAATGCTGCACACAGTAATTTAATTACTTAATTGTTGAAATGACTTCCCCTATCTGATTCTAAAGAGATCGGAACCCCAAAACGTGGTATCAGTTCCCTAAGCAGTAGTTTGGCTACTGTGAGGCTGTCATTTCTTTGTGTAGGGTACGCCTCAATCCAATGACTAAAGATGCAGACAATCACCAACATGTATCTCAAACTTCCACACACAGGCATCGCAATAAAATCCATTTGCATTCTGCTGAATGGACCTCCTGCTCCTCTAAGGTGGCTCAAGTTAACCACTGTCCCTTTCCCCGCGTTCATTTGCTGGCAAGTGACACAACAATGGCAAACTGCTTCAGCAACTTGTCTAAACCTTGGGTTAAGCCAATTATGCTTGAGCAGATGAATCATGGCATCGCTCTCACCATGTGCTTGACCATGATAATACCTAGCCATTTGCAACAGCAGACTATTGGGCAAAATCAACTAACCCTCTTCTGAAACCCACAGTTCATCCTATCTCTGTACACATTTCATTTTGTTCCATGAACTTTTTTCCTCGAGGCCACATTATTCTGCAATGTTTTCAATTCTTCCAATGTGTCTATTACTTTCAATGAATAACTTGGACATGTTTCATCTTCTTCAAGTACCAATTTCCACTTATCTTTGAATGATATACAGTTCAATGCGCAAAACCTTGCAACTTGATCTGCATATCCATTTCCCATTGACACGAAATCTTGTGATTTCAGATGTGCACTGCATTTCACCATGACACTCTTTTCAGACATTTGGATAGCATGCAACAGTTCTTTAATCCTTTCACCGTTTCTCACTAGTGAACCAGAAGAGGTCATGAAACCTCTCTGTGACCATAACTGGCCAAAATCATGGACTATTGCAAATCCATATTGGCTATCCGTGTAGATGATAACTTTTAACTGAGCAGAAACATGGCACACTCTACTAAGGTCTACCAGTTCTGCTACTTGTGCAGAATACACTCCCGAAGCCAAGATGCTTCCAGGATACCAGAAATTGTGCACATGGCATATCCTGCTCTAAGTGTCCCTGTATTGTCTCTTAGACAAGAACCATCAACAAAGATAATTTGGTCATTCTCTTCCAATCAGGTGGCTCTAATATCAGGTCTCAGTTTTGTGCACAGATCAGTTACCTCAAGTCAATCATGTTCAATGTCTTCCACCATTTCAATGTCAACATTTTCATTTGGAAGTAAAGTTGCCGGGTTCAGGCACTGTACATCTTTTCAATGACACACTAGGTGACCCTAAAATACTCGTCTCATAGCGACTCAATCATGCACCTGTCAGATATTGGGTTTTTGTCTTTGTGAGTAGGATCTGAATAGAGTGAGGGACCATAGTGGTTAAGGGATGTCCTATCACAATGCCTTCACAATATGTGAGGCTCTGTCTAACCGCTGCAACTGCACGCAAACAACCTGGTAAGGCTGCTGCGACTGGGTCCAAAGTAGCTGAAAAAATGCAACTGGGTGGTTTACACCTCCGTGGACCTGCATCAAGACAGACAAAGAACATGCATCACGCTCATGACAAAACAATGTGAAATGCTTAGTGTAACCAGGCATACCCAAAGCCAGAGCTTTGCACAGACTCTCTCTCAATTTAGAAAATGCTTTCAAGCAAGCCTGGAAAGAAGGATTGTGACAAGTCTATGACAGTGAACTATTCAGCATCACATTGAATCTGAAACATTACCACAGCTGTATTCGGTACCATGGGGCAACATTTGATCACAATGTAATTTATTTTTCTCAAATCCTGGACAATATGAACTTTCCCACAGGGCTTTTTCAATCCCATTATCAGTAAATTACATGGGCTGCTCAATACTTCGTTCAAAACCCCTTGGTTCACAAATTTAGCAATTATTTGGGCAACCTTTATAAGAATATCCTGTGGCATATGGTACTGGGGAATCTGAGGAAAAACTGCATTCGGCTTCACAGGAACTTTAACTGACTCAACTCCCTTTATCAGACCTATCTCTTTTCCTGTCAGGTCCCACACTTTCTGTTTAACCGTTCCCTGTAAATCAGGAGGAAGCTTCTTCACTGTGAATACTGGAAAGAAATCAATCAGAGGGTATTCCTCATTTATTGTCTCACACTCTGTCTCGGGAGCTGGGTCATCCTAATCATTGTTAGTCGTCTGAATCTCGATCCCGTCATTTGAGCAAGTAATCGAGCACCTGATTTTACACAGCAAGTCCCTTCCCAGTAGGGGTACCGGACTTGAATCACAGACTACGAATTTGTGGAATCCCTGAAAGTTGCCAATCCTAACTTGTACTGGTTCTGTTATTGGGTTGGTGAAATACTAATTCGCTACTCCTACAATCTGGATTGTTTTTCCTGAGAGGGGAAAATTTGGAACTTCAGCAGATCTTACCGTAGAATGTGTAGCTCTTGTGTCAACTAAGAATGAAACTCGGTGTCCCATGACTTTTCCCTTCACATAGGGACCTTTCTGATCTACTTCTAAGGAAGCTGCAAGCACACATTCCTCTTCATTTGAACTCTCGCTCACCCAATCATCGTTTATTCCAATCTCACTGTGTAATTGGTGTACTGTGTTATTACTTTGGTTAAGCCTCTGACCTGTGACCTGTTGAGGAAGCATCACCTGCTGCTGTCCATTGGGGCTTGAGGTATTTCAATTTGCTGTCTAGGTACCATGGGAACCCGCTGTTGCACTGGCTGCAACTGTGTCATTTGTACACATCGCATTTGCACCTGCTACATGGGTTGAAAATGTTGCATTTGAGTCACATTATTCTGAAAATTCAGATTAGGACCTCTCATTCTCAGTCCTCTCATGTTCTGGAATTAATTGATGTCATTAGTTTGCTGAAGGACACCTTCCTGCACCATCACCGGACACTCCTGCTTCCAATATCTGACCCCTCCGCAAGCGTGGCCAGGCAACAATTTCTTCATTCCTGCACATTATTCTGAACCACTATAGTATTGAAATCAAGACTATGGTTCACCATACCTCCGCAACCTCTAACTCTCATCTGATTCTGAAACACCATTTTTCCCTGCTGCAGCTGTTGTTGTGGTGGAAAATTTCCCTGCATCCCTGTTTATGCAGCTTTAATCTGCATCACCACCACCTTCTCTGTTAGCTTTCTCTGTTTCAATTCAACCTCATAATTACAGTACTTTGCATACTGCAACACCTCATCAATTGGCTTTGCTTGCCAGCAAATCAAATGACTCTTAATCATTTGGCTAATGTCAGGTCTCAATCCTTCCACAACTCTGAACACAAAATTAATCTTGTCTTTTGGCTCAATTGTCTGCGTACCACTGTAATGCTTGAACGCCTGCAATAATCCTTTGCTTCCTGAGCTGTCCAGTCTATTCTCTGCCAGTCAATGTTTTTGGGCAAAATCTTGTGTTCAGGAATTCAATCACCTTGTAATAATATTTAATTACCTCAGGAGATAGCGCACCTGTAAACTGTTCTCTCTCTGGTTCTTTTGTCAGCCAATTTATACTCCTCTTGCACTCCATCCACAAATCAGCTGGTTTCACAACACCTGTCTGTCGCTGGTACCATTCTACTGGCTTCTCTATCAACGTGTGTAGGAAAGTACCATCTTGCCTGGCATGTTACCCCCATATTTCCCTGTATATATGTTGGTTTAGTCTATGTGTCACTGGGACCCTGCCAGGCAGGGCCCCAGTGGTCATAAATATGTGCCCTGTATGTGTTCCCTGTGTAATGCCTAACTGTCTCACTGAGGCTCTGCTAACCAGAACCTCAGTGGTTATGCTCTCTCTGCTTTCCAAATTTGTCACTAACAGGCTAGTGACCAATTTCACCAATTCACATTGGCATACTGGTACACCCATATAATTCCCTACTATATGGTACTGAGGTACCCAGGGTATTGAGGTTCCAGGAGATCCCTATGGGCTGCAGCATTTCTTTTGCCACCCATAGGGAGCTCTGACAATTTTTACACAGGCCTGCCAGTGCAGCCTGAGTGAAATAACGTCCACGTTATTTCACAGCCATTTACCACTGCACTTAAGTAACTTATAAGTCACCTATATGTCTAACCTTCACCTGGTGAAGGTTGGGTGCAAAATTACTTAGTGTGTGCGCACCCTGGCACTAGCCTAGGTGCCCCCACATAGTTCAGGGCAAATTCCCCAGACTTTGTGAGTGGGTCTCTAGCACAGAATCCGGGTACTGCCAAACTGCCTTTCCAGGGTCTCCACTGCAGCTGCTGCTGCTGCCAACCCCCCAGACAGGTTTCTGCCCTCCTGGGGTCCAGGCAGCCCTGGCCCAGGAAGGCAGACCAAAGGACGTCCTCTGAGAGAGGGTGTAACACCCTCTCCCTTTGGAAATAGGTGTGAAGGGCTGGGGAGGAGTAGCCTCCCCCAGCCTCTGGAAATGCTTTGATGGGCACAGATGGTGCCCATCTCTGCATAAGCCAGTCTACACCGGTTCAGGGATCCCCCAGCCCTGCTCTGGCGCGAAACTGGACAAAGGAGAGGGGAGTGACCACTCCCCTGACCTGCACCTCCCCTGGGAAGTGCCCAGAGCTCCTCCAGTGTGTCCCAGACCTCTGCCATCTTGGAAACAGAGGTGTCTGTGGCACACTGGACTACTCTGAGTGGCCAGTGCCAGCAGGTGACGTCAGAGGCTCCTTCTGATAGGCTCTTACCTCTCTTGTTAGCCAATCCTCCTTCCTAGGTAGCCAAACCTCCTTTTCTGGCTATTTAGGGTCTCTGCTTTGGGGAATTCTTCAGATAACGAATGCAAGAGCTCATCAGAGTTCCTCTGCATCTCCCTCTTCACCTTCTACCAAAGGATCAACCGCTGACTGCTCAGGACGCCTGCAAATCCGCAACAAAGTAGCAAGACGACTACTAGCAACCTTGTATCGCTTCTCCCCTGCTTCCAGGTGGTGCATGCTCTGGGGGTAGCCTGCCTCCTCTCTGCACCAGGAGCTCTGAAGAAATCTCCCGTGGGTCGACGGAATCTTCCCCCTGCAACCGCAGGCACCAAAAGACTGCATCACTGGTCCTCTGGGTCCCCTCTCAGCACAACGATCGTGGTCCCTGGAACTCAGCAACTTTGTCCAAGTAACTCCCATAGTCCAGTGACTCTTCAGTCCAAGTTTGGTGGAGGTAAGTCCTTGCCTCCCCACGCTAGACTGCATTGCTGGGTACCGTGTGATTTGCAGCTGCTCTGGCTCCTGTGCACCCTTCCAGGATTTCCTTCGTGCACAGCCAGGCCTGGGTCCCCGACACTCTAACCTGCAGTGCACAACCTTCTGAGTTGTCCTCCGGCGTCGTGGGACTCCCTTTTGTGACTTTGTGTGGACTCCAGTTCACTCTTCTTCCAAATGCCTGTTCAGGTATTTCTGCAGGTGCTGCCTGGTTCTGTGAGGGCTCCCTGAGTTGCTGGGCGCCCCCTCTGTCTCCTCCTCCAAGTGGCGACATCCTGGTCCCTCCAGGGCCACAGCAGCACCCAAAAACCTATACTGCAACCCTTGCAGCTAGCAAGGCTTGTTTGCGGTCTTTCTGCGTGGGAACACCTCTGCAAGCTTCATCGCGACGTGGGACATCCATCCTCCAAAGGGGAAGTTCCTAGTCCTCTTCTTTCTTGCAGAACTCCAAGCTTCTTCCAACAGCTGGCAGCTTCCTTGCACCCCCAGCTGGCATTTCCTGGGCTCCTGCCCACTCTCAACACTGTCGCGACTATTGGAATTGGTCCCCTTGCCTTACAGATACTCAGGTCCGGAAATACACTGTTGTTGCATTGCTGGTGGTTGTTCTTCCTGCAGAATCCCCCTATCACAACTTCTGTTCTCTCTGGGGGTAGTAGGTGCACTTTACACCTACCTTTCAGGGTCTTGGGGTGGGCTATTTTTCTAACCCTCACTGTTTTCTTACAGTCCCAGTGACCCTCTATAAGTTCACATAGGTTTGGGGTCCATTCGTGGTTCGTATTCCACTTTTGGAGTATATGGTTTTTGTTGCCTCTATAACCATGTGCTCCTATTGCAATCTACTGTAACTTTACACTGCTTGCATTACATTTCTTGCTATTACCTGCATAATTTTGGTTTGTGTACATATATCTTGTGTATATAACGTATCCTCAAACTGAGGGTACTCACTGAGATACTTTTGGCATATTGTCATAAAAATAAAGTACCTTTATTTTTAGTACTTCTGTGTATTGTGTTTTCTTATGATATTGTGCATATGACACCAGTGGTATAGTAGGAGCTTTACATGTCTCCTAGTTCAGCCTAAGCTGCTTTGCCATAGCTACCTTCTATCAGCCTAAGCTGCTAGAAACACCTCTTCTACACTAATAAGGGATAACTGGACCTGGCACAAGGTACCTCTGGTACCCACTACAAGCCAGGCCAGCCTCCTACAACGTGGGATAATCATTTGTAAACAACAGAATGTCACTTCTGCTCCAAGGGACATGAACAAAATTCCCTTCTGGAATCTCCCTCATTGGTAACTTTTTCACTGGATCCTTGTCCTGCTACACATTTGTAGTCAACTCCATAGAATCCCTTTTCCTCTTATCTCTTTTCTTTACTCATCTGCCTTCCCATTTGTCTAATGCTCCCAAGTCTGGGCAGTTTGAAGTAATTCCTTAAGGCGTGCTTTCATTCCGGCAGATCTCATCTTTAGGCTCAAAATCGAACCTGTAACTCCTTTTCAAATGCTTTGTTTTCTCTATTTCTATGCCAAACTTATCTGCCAGGTCTGCTAGCTTTTGATACACATTGCACACTTCCCTTGTAATCTTCGGTCACAGATATCTCAACTCTGCTTCTCTGTAAGACTTTAACTTGTTCACACCCATAGGGGGTCATTCTGACCCTGGCGGTCCATGGCCGCCATGGCGGAGGGCGGCGGAAGCACCGCCAACAGGCTGGCGGTGATTCCTGGGCTATTCTGACGGCAGCGGTAAAGCCGCGGTCAGAAAAGGGGAACCGGCGGTTTCCCTGCCGGTTTTCCCCTGGCCCAGGGAATCCGCCTGGGGATTCTGACCCCCTTACCGCCAGCCTGGTTCTGGCGGTTTTGGTAACGGGTGTTGTGGGGCCCCTGGGGGCCCCTGCAGTGCCCATGCCAATGGCATGGGCACTGCAGGGGCCCTCTAACAGGGCCCCACCAAGATTTTCAGTGTCTGCCAAGCAGACACTGAAAATCGCGACGGGTGCAACTGCACCCGTCGCACCCCTTCCACTCCGCCGGCTCCATTCGGAGCCGGCATCCTCATGGAAGGGGGTTTCCCGCTGGGCTGGCGGGCGGCCTTCTGGCGGTCGCCTGCCAGCCCAGCGGGAAACTCAGAATTACCGCGGTGGTCTTTTGACCGCGCAGCGGTATTCTGACAGCGGAACTTTGGTGGGCGGCCTCCGCCGCCCGCCAAAGTCAGAATGACCCCCATAGTTCCCTCAATGAGCTCACCCGCCTAGTCTAGTGTAGTTCAAGTACTCCTCTCCCTTTGTGGGCTCTCTGTGGGGTATTCAGCTTGTCTAACCATTCAGTCAATTGCTGGGTGGTCACACCTTGCAGCGAAATGTTATTAGCCTGTACATGTGGCGCCTGTTGTGCAACCGTATTCAGGGTCTGCAGTGTCAGTAATGTCAGGCTCTGACTAATGTTTGACCCTATCACAGTATCCAGAGGAACTCCAAATGGACTAAGGTCTAACAGTGATCTTGATCCGTCAAAAGTCTGTCCCACTGGAGAGACTACTCGGGTATTCTCATTAAGTCCTCCTCTCATTGAATTTTGACTCATGCTTTCCTGTCCACCTGCTCTGTTATTCTCCTGTGCAAACAAAGGTACAATCAGACCTATGGAACAGGTACAGATACAGCATCTGGGGTTGGTCTGATACTCAAGTTGTGTGGTTGTAAAATTCCTGCATTTTGATTCATCAGTACAGACATATATGAGTGTGTCCCTGTTATCAGAGTGTATTTCGGCATGATCTGCAGCCGCACTTCAGGTAGTAAAAGTGGAGATGGCTCTGTCTGAACCAACATCGGTCTTGGGAAAGCCTGTCCTGTTGGCACAATTAGGTTTGTGGCAGTTTCCACAATGGGCACATCAGGGTAAATTCTCTGGACATTTTTCTGTGGCACCTGAGTTTGTGCTAATGGAGTAGTAGGTGCGTTAAGACTACTCTGCATCGGACTCTGTGTCAAGTTCGGATTAACCTGCACTGGACTCATTGTTGCGTTAACCTGTGTCGGAGCTGTAGGATCATCACTGGTGCTCGGACCACACTCATGTGCTACATATGGTGGGGGACGATTTCTCAATAACTGCAAAATAAACTCATTATCGTCTGACTCTACCTCCAACATCACTGATCTCCTAAACCCCTTTGGTGTCCCCTCCCTACTCTCGGAAGGGCTCCTGTTTGTTTTTCTGGTAGCTTTCCTTCCTTCTCTCTCGCTGTCCTGTGTAATCGCAGGAAACATCTTAATCCCCTGTAATGTCTAGGTTATCCAAAATCTCTGATCACTGTTTCATCTAGCCTCAACTAATGTATTTTTTGCCTTTTTCATTCTCCTCTCCAATTTCTGTTGCTGTTGCTGTCTGGCTACTAATTCCCAGACCGCTAATACCTTCAACTGTGCAGGTCTTGGAGGGGATTTCAGATCATACAGCACTCTCCTCAGATTCTCTAAGCTCCTCAAATTAAATGTTACGTTAGCAGGAAACGCTAAACTACCAACCTTCTCTGTCACCTTGCACCACTGCTTCAGCCAAAGACATGGCACAACACCCTTTTCTTTGATTACAATGTAAGCTGGTGTATCTTCCAGTGGAGCAATATCCTCCTTACTCGTTGTAATGTACATCTCTCCACTCAAAGCACTCTTTAAAGTTTTGAAAATTTTCATTTCTGCAACCTTTATTTTATTCTAAATCAAATCTGGAAGTGACTTTTAATCCCAGAATTTTCTTCACTCACCTTCTCAACCAATTGCGCTTCACGGACAGCTGCCACTCCGTATGCGACCCTTCTCACTAACCAACCTATCCCAGCGTGGCTCCAATGACGTACCACTCACACTTACTGCAGCTGGCAAAGTCTTGCGTCTTGTCCTCCTAAACTCAGATTCACACGAAACTAATGCATAATTATTGCGAGCACTAAACAAAATCAAAACCCAGGGCCATATTTATACTCCGTTTGCGCCGAAATTGCGTCGTTTTTTTTGACGCAATTTCGACGCAAAACTAACGCCAACTAACGCCATATTTATACTATGGCGTTAGAGGCGAATAGCGCCAAAGTTCCCGGAATGTGCGTCATTTTTTAGCGTGAACCCCTTCCTTGCGTTAATGATATGCAAGGGAGGCGTTCCCGTCTAAAAAATGACTCCCAGGCCTTTACGTGGTATTTATACTCCCGGGCAAAAGAGACGCCCGGGAGTTGGCGTGGCTAAAAACGGCGCATTTGCGCCACTTTTTAACGCCTGCTCAGGGCAGGCGTTAAGGGGCCTGTGGGCTCAAAATGAGCCCACAGGTGCCCTCCCATGCCCCCAGGGACCCCCCCTGCCACCCTTGCCCACCCCAGGAGGACCCCCAAGGATGGAGGGACCCACCCCAGGGACATTCAGGTAAGTTCAGGTAAGTTTTATTTTTTATTTTTTATATTTTATTTTTGTGGCATAGGGGGGCCTGATTTGTGCCCCCCTACATGCCACTATGCCCAATGACCATGCCCAGGGGACAGAAGTCCCCTGGGCATGGCCATTGGGCAAGGGGGCATGACTCCTATCTTTACAATGATAGGAGTCATGTTGATGGGGGATGGGCGTCGTTAAAAAATGGCGCAAGTCGGGTTAAGACGATTTTTTCGACGTAACCTGACTTGCCCCATTTTAAGACGGCCATGCGCCATTTTCCCCCTACGCCGGCGCTGTCTGGTCTACGTGGTTTCTTCCCACGCAAACCAGGCAGCGCCGGTCTGATTGCGCCGTCTAACGCCATTCCATAAATACGGCGCCCGCATGGCGCTTCAGAATGGCGTTAGACGGCGCAAAACTTTTTGACGCTAAACTGCGTTAGCGCAGTTTAGCGTCAAAAAGTATAAATATGGGCCCCAGTTTGTCCGTTGACTACAGGTAGGGTAACACAAGCTTTACGGATTTTTCACTGACGAAGTTTCGCTCTAACAGCTTTTCCTTGTTTCTCAGTTTCCCTGATTTGCAAGCAAAATTCGACCTGCAAATTTACTCTCAGCTGATCAGTGGGTCTGTACTGCTGCACATAGGACTCGCCAGATCTCAGTTGAGAAATTCTTTCACTCACTTTGACTCACACTCTGACTTGTCGACCACGCCTGATCGACTCATTAAACCGGAGAAATTACAACAAAAACCAAGTGTCTCATACACTTTTCAAAATACTCCGGAGACTTAGACTGCACAGGGTGTGTACATCAACAACCATGTGGACAATTTTTGAGCACAAAGCGCCACACACATGTGAAGTTCGGCGACTTCCCTACTCTCACACTGTGGAGTACGCACATTCCTTCTACAACTTCATTTGGAGTATGCAAACTCCCTAAACCCTCTCCAACATCACAATTCACCTGCCATTTGCATAAGCTGTGAAAGCGTAAAAACCTACCTCATTTACACTGTCACTAGAACACCAAGAACAACCTCAAACCACCATTGGCAAGCTACAAGATTCGGGCAAAGTCATCTCAAGGACTTTGGGGCACATTTTCTTTCCCATTTGTATCATGGAAAGAATAAATCCAAATCTCCGTGATGATGAGCTCTCAAGAGACAAGCCTATCAAACTATTACCATCTCTGGGGACACCTCTTTTCCAGGACTGTGTGATGGGCTCTTAAGGAGACCAACCATCAAGCTGTTACTATCTCTGTGAACACCTTTTATTTCTCAGTACCATGTACCAAGCCTCTATAATGGGCTCCCAAGGAGACTAACCATCAGTCTGCCACCATCACTGATAGCATGTCTGACTTTAATAAGTAAACTTAGAAGGGGACGTGAATAGGTTGATGAACCTTTTGACCATGCTTAAGATGCTCCCACCGCATAGGCCCATACCAATACGAGAATTAACATAAATTGTCAATCATTAACATCAATCATCAATGACAATCAATAACATCAGTAATCAATAGGAGTCAGTAATTGTCACACACCATGACCTTACACTCATGAATAACCACACCTTTATGTAAAAGTTAAAATTGTATTTCCCTATACTAACAAAGCTAATGTAATGTAGGTTAATCTCAAAATCAATTGATAAACATACAGATATAACACTGGCTGTCCAAAGGGGCAAAAGAAAAGCAATCTAATCAAGGCTAGAGCTGCTACACATTCAAAAATTGCTTTACCAATACCGATCAATAACCAATTGTCGATCATTAACATCAATCATAAACGACAATCAATAACATTAGTAATTAATAGGAATCCGTAATTGTCACGCACCATGACCTTACAGTCATGAATAACCACACCTTTATATAAAAAAAGCTATTGTAATGTAGGTTAATCTCAAAACATACAGAAACAACACTGGCTGTCCAAAGGGGCAAAAGAAACGCAATCTAATCAAGACTAGAGCTACTACAAATTCCAAAATTGCAGTGCAAATGAATAGCAAGAATAACTGTGCAAACACTATTACATACATTTAGATTCAGCAAAGAAATTACATAAAATGTTATTCATATTGTGAATGTAATCAATGAGAACCCTAACTAACACCAGATTAGAATTAGCTTCATGGAAAACAATTTAGTCAACACAAATTTGGAAAAACATCTATCAATGGCTCTATCAAAACAGCGCAGTTGGTACCTAGAAACAAAAGAAAAATACACATAGCAAACAACATCATAGTCAATATACCTACCCTCAGTTTGGATCAGCAAGCAGCGACAGTCTTCGTCATCAGGGCATCAGTCTGGTCAGCAAAGCATCAGGATTCAGCATCAAAGTTCAGAAAAGGCAAAGTCTTTAAGCAATAAAGTTAAGCATGTCTCCTCTCAAGATGGTCAAGAAAATAATGGCCTTAAGGCGATAGAAAATGGGCAAAATGGTCTAAACTCTCAAGAAGAAATGGGGAGGATGGCTTCTCTGAGGATATACCTATCCTCAGTTTGAATCAGCCAGCAGTGACAGCTTCGTCATCAGGACATCAGTCTGGTCAGCATCAGTCTGGTCAGCAAAGCATCAGGATTCAGCATCTAAGTTCAGAAAAGGCAACGTCTATGAGCAATAAAGTTAAGCATGTCTCTTCTCAAGACTGTCAAGAAAATAATGGCCTTAAGGCAAGATAGAAAATGGACAACATTTTCTGAACTCTCAATAAGAAATGGGAGAATGGCTTCTCTTCTCCTGGTGCAGTCCGGCTAAGTTAGACTTCCTAAAGCTACTTCCCAAGTCCCTATTGGTCAAGCATTCGCATGTTCACACTTTGTCCAATAAAACTAAACCCTCAAATCTACTATTTTCTAGTACATTGTTCACATGTCGATGATTGGCTCCTTTCATACTGTTCTCATCATCCGGCTCGTCAGGTAACAATATTGTTGCAGCTTATACTCCAGTTAGCATGGTAATTGTTCCCTCCTGAGAAAGTCAGTCTTAAATACATTACATTAACGATGTTGCATTAGCTAGTACAGAATCTTCTAGCAAGCAGTTCTCATGAGAAGGACTTTTAGCTACGAGCACATTAAGTCAGCACATTAAACGCCTAAGAAATGCAGCTTGACATGAGGCCGTGCAATTAGGCCAAGACCTCCGCTAAGTTAAGGCCTATATATAATAATGCTAATACATATTAGAACATTCGAATGTTGGCAGCTCCATTGAAAACAATGGAGTGCTGCAGGCTTTTACTGGCTGGTAAAAGCCCACAGCGCCAACATTCCAATGTTCGCTTTGTTCACAGCAACAGCTGTGAACAAAGCCTCACAGAGCCCGAGGTGATTTTAATCCCGTCGGGCTCCGTGAGCAATTTTTTTTTTTTTAATAGAACATTCTGCCCTGAGTGGCAGAATGGTCTAATAGCCTTAGAACCCACCGTAGCGGGCTCTACCAGCTATTAAAGGCCCTTACCCTTGTTAAATGCCCTTGCCTTCCGCTCGGGCATTTAACGCGGGAGCGGGCCTTTAATAGCCGGTAGAGCCCGCTACGGCGGGTTCTAAGGCTATAGTGCATAACCCTAAATATGACATATTACTAAATTAATCAAACATAAGCTCAATATTTCATATTAATAAGGCATTAATAAGTACACCGTGAAAACTGGCGGCCACTCATGTGGTCATGCTTTCAAATGCGTGCATTATTTTTCTAAGTTATTACAATTTCTACGCAAATCCAACACTCAAAATACATTAATATTCATTAATAATTTCATTAAAAACTCAGCGTTAACAATCCCTCCTCTAATGGCTAAATGTGTCATCACACTAAACTCTCACAAATTTTTGCATCAGCTTCAAAACTTTGTTCCCTTTTCAAATTTTCCCTGAACAAATTTTCCCTTTTCTTTTCTTCCTTCCTCTTATTATTCTTCGTCTTCTTTAATTTAATCTTTTTACACAATTTACATATTTCCCATATTCCAATTAAGCAAATTACAATAATCAATATTCTCTTCCCAATGTTGCTGAGCCAATTTCCCACTGAAGCAAATCCTTTGCCAACTTTCTCACAAACACTTCTAATTTCTTTACTATTATCAGGAATAAATGAGCAGCAATGCCTAGAACTAAGTATTTTGCAAACTCCGCCGTCCTTTGCTAAAAGAATGCTTACGCAAGGCAGTTCTGAAGAGTCATAGGTCTTTCAGCAGCTAATTCAGAATCCATCAGGATCATGGCTCCTGAAAAATGTGTCAGCATGTTATCCATAATAGTAGACAACTTTTGAATCTTTATCGAATTCAGCTCATCTCCCACTGAAGGTATCATTGCTCCAAATATATCTCCCACTGTACCAGAAAGAGACTCTCTCCTCTCTCTAATATGATGTAACTCAGTCATTTTCAGAAATTTCTTTAAGTTGTCAAGTTGAAAAATCTTTAAGAAAACTTTCCCCAAATAACATGTACCATGCCATCCTCTTGGAAGACAGTAATAAGCATTAGGACAACAGATGTAATATATCCCAGGAATCGCTGGATCCTGTCCGCTCAACACAATGTTCATTTACTCTCAAACAAAAACATATGTCTACACTCACTCGTTCCTACAAATAAAGTGTCAGTGCGAGATTTAGGCCTGTATACACAAAACTTACCTACGTGTTGCTCATAATTTCCCTTGTGTTTTTCTTGCACTATAAGCATATTCATTCTGGTAATCCTTTTCTCTAAACCCTTTTCTAATTTCTCCTTCAATGCCTTTCTCCTGTCATATGGGTGATCTAAGAAGCTTTTCCCCAAAGGTGTAAGCAAGCATGTCAAGTTATTCCTGTGAGCATAAGCTGTGCCAAAAGTTAATGTAGGCTTACTGAAACCTCTCACTGATACTATATCATTATCTTTGGCTACTCTACTGAGGTACCTAATTATAGGGTCAAACGAAAACACACCGTAATGATTGGAGTACAAATACTGGATGTACTCCTGGTTATAGAATCTTGTTAGTAACAGACTATGGCCCTCATTCCGACCAGGGCCGCGGGTGACGGAAGCACTACCAACAGGCTGGCGGTGCTTCCTTGCCCATTCTGACCGCGGCAGTAATGCCGCGGTCAGAAAACCGGGTCCGGCGGTTTCCCGCCGGGTTTCCCCCGGCTGGGCGAATCCGCCATAGCGGCG
The DNA here is from genome assembly GCF_031143425.1 of Pleurodeles waltl. Lineage (NCBI taxonomy): Eukaryota > Metazoa > Chordata > Amphibia > Caudata > Salamandridae > Pleurodeles > Pleurodeles waltl. The sequence goes on from NC_090446.1 coordinate 150,150,567, forward strand.
CTGCATGGGGATTCTGACCCCCTTCCCGCCAGCCTGTTTCTGGCGGTTTTTACCGCCAGGAACAGGATGGCGGGAACGGGTGTCCTTGGGCCCCTGCACTGCCCATGCCAATGGCATGGGCAGTGCAGGGGCCCCCTAACAGGGCCCCAGCATGCTTTTCACTGTCTGCCTAGCAGACAGTGAAAAGCGCGACGGGTGCAACTGCACCCGTCGCACACCTGCAACACCGCCGGCTCCATTCTGAGCCGGCTTTAGTGTTGCAGGCCCCTTTCCCGCTGGGCCGGCGGGCGCTACCTTAGGTAGCGCCCGCCGGCCCAGCGGGAAAGTTGGAATGGCCCCAGCGGTCTTTTGACTGCGGGGCGGCCAAATGGCGGTTCCCTCCAGGCGGGCGGCAACCGCCGCCCGCCGGAGTCAGAATGACCCCCTATAACTTATCCCATAATTAAGGAGAAAACTATGATAGGTAACTCCTTTTTTGACTGATGAAGAAATCTGCGTACACACATAACAATTCTTTGCATCCATTGTCTCAACATACTCACTCAATAAGCAATACAAGACATTAGAAGAAAATTCCCCTTGTGCATTACCTATGTGTAGATACTTCTCATCTAACCTAAACTTCTCTGTTGCTTTTAATGCAGTAGTTGTCTCTAAAGCTGAAGTAAGGTTGGCTTTACTCTTGTCAAGAACAGTTATACCCACAATTAATATCACAAACAATATCGCACACACAATTGCCAAAACATTACTCGTGTATTCACAGCACTTGTTCTTACTACCCTGCTCGCTAATGTTACTCATGATCTGTTAAAAACTCAGTGTTAACAAGACCAATATCCTAACACTGTTTCCGATGGGAATGCGTATTACAATGTTCCCACTGGTCAGCCCGCTGGGAACATTGTACAGTAATATGCTCGGGGGGAATGTCACCGCTATGGCGGTGGCGTCCTCCCCTTGAGTTTGACGGTCTTGTGGTGGGACAGTCACACTCATAATGAGGCCCTTAATATTTTTCAAACCACATGGCAGTGATTGGAGGCTGAACCACTGTTAGTTCTTTACCAGCATGAAGTTATACCGCTGAATCTGATGATAGAGTCATGCAGAGTCAAAAACTTTTCATGGTCTGGACTTTGCAATGTTTCTTCTAGACCAAAAATTCTCTGGCCAGTAGTTGTTGTGGCATTAAGTGTCAGCAAGTTTTGCCTCTCATTGCAATGAGTCTCAAACTTAGACCACACCTCAAATCAACAGATGTACAGCCTAAATCTCACAGCTGCAAGTGTCTCAACATGCTCTTTCTTTCCACTGACATATTATTTCAGGGAGTACCAACCAACACTGCAGTTCAGATTTTGTTTCTCACTCAATTTGTTTTGTTTTTGACTTGGAATCTTGGGATACCAGAAGTGCTCTGTGATGTGGAGGGATATTTGTTGTCATGGACACTTTGGAAATGGGCATCTGGACTATTCCAAAGTGGGTGTAATGGAAATGCAGCCACATGAAGAAGTGGGTGTAGTGCAAAGTAGTGCCCAGGCATAGTGATCAGAGAAGTATGACAAACCCACCAGTCATGTGTGGCTCAGGAGAGCAAAAAGATTGTTTGTGAGTTTCTGAAAAGTATCTGCCACACCGACAGACATCAGGATGCTTGGAACAAATATCACATAAAAATATTGTGATGCAAAAATGTTGTGGACAGGAATATTGAAGGTAGGAATATTTTAGGTGTTGTTTTCAATATAGTTGTGAATATATCATTATCTTAAATATTGTTTCAAATAATATTGGTTTATGGATAATTATTGTGAAGTATTTTATTAGTGTTTTATGCTAACTTTTGTGTTAAATACATTTTTAGTAAATTTTTATTTATTTGTAAATATTAAAATGTTTATTTAAGTATTATTTAGATTATTTCTTTATAATGTATAGATTTTATTATTCTAGAGGAGAAGGTTGTTCAGTTCATCAAGTTAAAAGGGTGGGCCGATTTTTTAAATATGTTAGTATTAATTTGTTTGTAAAGTTTGGTGTATGAATATTATTAATTTGATATATTTTTATGTTTTAATGTAACTTTTGTATTATATTATAGTTTTATATGTTTTATATTAAAAATATTTTTATTAGTTATAATAATATGTAATTAAAGTGTAATGTATAAAAAGGTTTTGACTTAATAACAAATTCATAAAAAAAGTTTGTATATTTTTGGGAACATTTTTAATGTTTGTGAGTTTTTAAATAAAATAGTGAAACTGCAATTTTTCAAAACACATTTTTATTGCAGTTTTACCCATATTTTAATATATATATTTGAAGTTAAATATTTCTCTCTAATTTATTTGCATTTTAATGTCTTTTTGTTTGTTTAAAATTCAATTAATAAAATAAAATATTATCAAATAATACGTTTTAATAAAGTAGCAAATCATTATTTTTATAATCATTTATAAGTATGCTTTAAATATATTTGATAAAAAATTATATTATGTAACACACTTATTTTGCTATCTAAACATGTATACAAAAATAAATGTATTCTAGTTTTTGAAAGTAATATATATTATAATTATTTAAATGACAGTTATTTTCTAATGAAAATGTTAGTTTTCTTATTTTATATTTTTTCCATTTATGTAATGGTAATAATTACATACTATATATGTATAATATTTATATAATTATTATATGTTCTTTCATAAATTATTATTATTGTATGTTGTTTAGTTTTTTTAAATGGGTATTTCTTTATTTGATTTGATATACAATGAATATATTTGTATACATTTTTTCAACCAAATGATTTAATTTATAGTATATTATATTTCTGTTTTTTATTTATATGTTATGTTAATTGTACTGTTAAATGCAGTGGCAATAGTGAATATTACCCCCTTAATGTTCTACACTTTCCCCAAAATGGGTTAGATTACAGTGGGAATATTAATTGTCACCCCTCTAGAGTCCAAAATCTTCCCCTAAATGGCTTAGATTGGAGTTGGAATACAAAATATTTATTGTTCAACACCTTCCCATAAATGACTTAGATTGGAGAAGAATTAGTATATTTAACCCCTTTTGTGTCAAATTATTTCCAGAAGATGGCTTGCATTGGTAAATGTCACCTCTTTACTGTGCAACACCTCCTGCTACATGGCTCAGACTTGAGATGGAATAGTAAATTTCACCAATTCATTGTCCAACCTTGTAAAAAAATGGCTTAGATTGGAATGGGAAGAGTAAATGTATTTCATGTCTAGCACCTTTCCCTAAATAGCTTGATTGGAGTGGTAACAGTAAATGTCACACCTTTATTGTCCAACCCCTTTACCTAAATGGCTTAGATTGAAGTGGGAATTGCAAATGTCACCCCTTTAGTGTCCAACACCTTACCCTAAGTGGCTTAGGGGCTATTTACAAGTTTGGTGGTACCGTGACGGCCAAGTTGGCGGTGGCAGTCCAACCACCAACAGTCTGGCAGAGTAGACAACTGCATTATGAGTTTGGCGGTCGAGGATATAGAAGTTCGCCAGCGGTCCACCGCCAGGCTGCACGGACCGCAGTGATCTTCTTGAGGAACAAACATGCAGGCGGAGACCATGTTGTCTCAGGACCTATTACGAGGTTGCACACCGCCAATGTCACCGCTGCGGTCCAACCACCACAGATCAGCAGGTGGAAACGAGCACTTCAAAGGGAGAGACACTCCTGCACACAGCAATCCACGTCCAGGGCCACCATGGAGCCATTCCTAAATGTTAACCTGTTGCTCCTGTTTGCCGAAAGACAAGGGATACAAAGCCGACGTGGAAGACACCAACCATAAGTACAAACACTTACCTGTATGATTAATATACATAACAAATTTGTAACGGTACCTAAAACATTAAGGGAGGGAAACACCAAGGCCAGCAGCCACACCTGTCATTCCAGATATACAAATTCACATACTGCATCACAGACACCCACACATTCACAATATGCACACTTCAGCCAGTACACACACACTGCATGGCAATACCGCATATATATGCATGGTTACACAACACAGGCTGAGGGACACTAATGTATTATATTATTGGCCACACAACATACACACACACTGCAAAAACTTCACAACTACTGCACATATACAGACACAGTCCACAAACCCACAACTAACACTGGCCAGGGACTGGCCACACATACAACACACATAAACATCCATCTGCCATGACACACACAACACACCACCATCAAACAACACTGCTGTTGACACACACACTCATAGCACAATGGACCAACAATGCCATGCACAAGGCACACAGAGACAATTCGACAAAAGACACAAAGCATATTACCACAAAAACACCGTCACACAGCTGTGATGGGGACAGTAGGACCATACATGGAAGGAGGCAGCATTGGGACACATATCTTGTTGAACAAGGCACCAAACAACATGCACATAGCAGTTGCACCTAAATGAATATCAGGGACAAGCACAACAACACCTATTGTCATGCATAGTCACACAGTGGGAGAAGGACCAGGCAACAAACCACACGCAACTCAATATCCATGGGATATACCCGTACACTACCCAAATGCAGGCGACCCACACTTACATGGACACATGCGCAGTCAAATGCAAAGCTACCACAACTCAACACACTCCAGGTCTGCTCTGAGAAACCTCAAGAACACACATCACAGGTAGAGAATAGCCATATCGTGAGACAAGTCATACACCATACATGCCCACATCGCACAGCACAAAAAGTTACACATCCCACTACAAACTCAACACAAAGCTAAGACACCAACATTGCAATACACACATACTCATCACACAATATACACCCTTCCCTAGGGGGATGCAGCAATGCACTCTTAAAAAAACACCACATGGAGCAGCAAGCAGGCCAAATACACACAAATACAAACACACAATCAATGTCAGTCAGGAACAACACAAAGCTAGGGAAGGAAATACAGGACAACAGTGTAACCAAAACTCCAACAACTGGTTGGGTTTATTAATGAAATTGATATCCAGTCCAAGGCCATAGGACAGCTCTAACTGGTTTGCCCAAAAGACATGTTTTTTGGCCTCTACTTGACTCTTGATATAACCTCCACAGGTAGGGGCATTAATGGCGCAGGCAGACACCTCAGGGATTGGGGGGGTTGGAAAGGGGGAATCTTCTTTGGAGGGTGGGCCTTTTCTTTGCAGGGGAGGGGCATGGGTGCCTGCAGGGGGGGCATGGGAGGCCTTGGAGTTGGAAGGGATGGTCTTGGGGAGGGAAACTGACCTTTTGGGGGGTGGTTTGGGAGAGGGGGGAAGAACAGGGGTAAGGACAAGACCACAGTGGAAAACTTTCTTAGACACAGAAGGACGGTCATCAAAAAGGGGTTGGGATTTGGAGGTTGAGGGAGTGGTTGTGTGATGTGTTGATGTGGATGTTTTGGGTGCGTGTTTGTGGGAGGTGTACTTGGGTGTCTGTTGGGTGGGTGACTGAGGGCCTTTATGTGTTTTGGGCTGAGGGGGGTAGAGATGCAGGGAGAATCTGTGATAGGTAGTGGGTGTCTGTTGGGGTGGTGACTGCAGGTATGGTGGATGTGCTGCATGTAGGTGTGTCTGTGGTTGGGGTGTCTGTGGGTGTGGTGACTGGGGTGGATATCTGAGGGTCTGCTGGTGGTGCCTGTGGGTATGATAGGTGTGGTGACTATCAGTGACTGGTAATGCAGTGTCTGTAGGTGTGCCAGATGTCGTAATCAACATCACTACCCACATATCAGACATGACAAGCATGGCATTTGTCTGTGGATGAATCCCTGACTCCAAACACATGTCATGCAAACATCAGTGCAAGTCAATCCATGATGCATTCATACAATCAGGGCACAATTCCCAAACAACACATAGGTGTGGAGGCACAGAGATAGTTGCACATGGTGCACTTACCGGGTCCACTGGTGCACCATGGAGCTGTTCATACAGGGGTAGGATCTCCTCCCTCAGCTTCTCCAGCTCCTCAGGTGAGAAGGCAGGGGCCCTATCACCTGTAGGACGCGGCATGATTACTCCCAGAGGCAGTACACAGCAGCTCAAGTCGTGGAGGTCTTGCTGGCAGCAATGTCAGGGCTCAGTAGAAAACGGCAGTCACGTCTGCCACATACGCGACCTGTGGACACTGCCATTGGGCCAAGACCACCACAGACAGCAATGTTTCCTATGGCAGTGTGTGCCCTGGTAGCCTCCGCCTACCACCATGACGACTTCTGCCAGCAGGCGGTTCCTATTGTCCAGTGGAGGAGGCCAGGCAGCCGCCATTTTAGAGGTCCACAATGCTATTGCAAGATATGTACTGATGCGTCAGAAGTATAAAATGATGTCCTTGCGAAGATTGAGTGTTGGCCTTGTCCTGTCATGTAGGTCAATCATTTCCATTGTGATGTAGGTATGTGGTCCAGCAGATATGACTACATTATTGTGAGTAAAGTCACCGCCCTCTCCCCCAAGTGTATTCCAGGCTTTGAGGCATTTATTTACAGGCAGTTTCTGGAGTGATTTGGATATGAGGTTGCTCTCCAGATAGAAGTTTTGCACACATATCTAGATGATCAAAGCATTATTGTTTCACAAATGTGCAAGTGTTAGCCCTGGTGTGTGTTGTATATCATGTTTACAGTGACTCATATGATATGACACATTTAATTTCTGACATGTATTATGTAAATTGCTAGGGACACATTGAGTCACAGTCTTTTTTTTAACTTTTTGTCCCACATAGTTACCCTGGGAGGAGAAGGATCAGACAGCCTCCTGTCCACTAGCAGACTTGCAGACCATGGACAACAGACATGTCATACAGATTTGTCGCCTGGATATGCAGACAATCATGGATCTTTGTTGTCAGTTGGAGCCAGATCTGATGCCAGCCATACATCATCCAAATTGCATACCACCCATTGTACAACTTATGTCAGTTTTGCACTTCCTGGTCACAGGTTCCTTCCAAAACACAGTGGCCCTATCTGCTGGGGTGTCCCAGCCTATGTTCAGTTTGGTGTTTAAGGATGTACTCACAGCAATGTTGAAACACCTGGACAGCTACATTTGTCTTCCTCAACATGAGAATTTTGCTCATGTGAAAGCAGAGTTCTATGGTTTGGCATACATACTGCATGTTGTGGGAGCAATTGATAGTACTCATGTAGCCCTTATTCCACCCCATTGCAATGAACAGGTCTATTGGAACAGGAAAAACTTCCATTCCATCAATGTTCAAATAGTGTGTTAGGTGGACTTTTACATTTCTCAAGTCTGTGCCCGGTACCTGGATTCAGTCCATGATGCCTTCATCATGCGGAACAGCACAATACCCCAGCTAATGACATGACTGTACTCAGAGAGGGCCTGGCTGGTTGGTAAATAATGTGTCATGTGTGTATGTATGCTATGTTTGCTGCTAATGGGATGTTGCTCTGGACTGATAGTTGCACACATGTCGCTTTTCCTTACAGGAGATTCTGCCTATCCAAACCATCCTGGTTGTTGACACCTGTGAATATCCCAAGTATGCCAGGGGAAGTCCGCTTCAACGAGGCACATGGAAGAACACGCCATGCTGTGGAGTGGGCTTTTGAGCTCCTGAAGGCAAGATTCTGCAGCATAGATAAATCTGGCAGAACCCTCCTCTATTCACCTGCAAAATCTTGTAAGATCATTGTCCACAACCTTGCCCTGAGGAGACACATCCCATGCATCCTAGATGAGGGGGAGCTGGCACTGCCACCGGGTGAGCCTCCTGAAATACCAAGTGAGGATGACAGTGATGAGGATGAAGGTGGAGACATGCGGGCAGATTTCATCAATCCGTACTTCACTTGAGTTTAAGTATGTGATGGTCTGTGATTACCTTGACTGCATGGGGTACTGTAAGAGTCAGGCTTGTGGTAAAGGGTATCTCTGTCACCATGGGACTGGGCGTTTCATGCTTTCCATCACACAGGCTAGATCTGCTGGCTACTTCAGATTTGGAGATGTGCCTCTCTTGAGGATCCCCTTTATTTGGGGCAGTCACATTGAACTGTCAGGGTAACAACAGAACTGTGAAATGACTTTTGTGTCTCAGCTATGCTTTTGCCTGCCTAAACTCCTTGTATGTCACTTTTTCCTTCCAAGTCTCTTCAACATGCCATTCTCATGTGGACATTTCTCAGTTTGTGTCATTGGCAGGTGGCTGTAGATGGTCTGACATGTGAAGGGGATATGGAATTGATCCAGGTATTGTGTATTGTAAACTTGGGTTGTATGAGTTCCTTGTCCAGGCTGCCTGGACAGTGGGAGAGCAGTTATCTAAGCTGCAAATGAGACCTGTTTGTCCTGGGATGTTGGCCCAACTTTTTCATGTGTGTGCGCATGTGGCCTTGTGACATGGCATCCTGTGCAATCCATCCAATCTCCCTTCACACTGTGTTGATAATGCTTCTGTATGACCTGTACGTATTTGTTGATGTGTTGCCTCACTGCAGGCCATCGTGCCTGTGCCAATACACTGACATATGTGAGTAACATGTCTCTGGATGACTAACCATTATAACAGGATGGGCCTCTGACTAGGGACTGTTGTACTGCCCTCTGTCTGTGTCATGGGGTATGTTAAGTTGGATAGACCTCGTTTAGGTATGTGATAAAGCTCAAGCAGGTGACAACATTCACCAACTGTTTGCCTATACTATGGAACAGGGTCTGACATAGCCCTTTCTTTTGTGGCCAGGGGAGTGGTACCTTAAGCTAAGTAGCCAGAAGAAACAATGTTCACACATTCTTGGCAGTTACAATTCGGACAAATTTTCAGCCTATGGGCTGTGCAGTGAAAATTTGAGTGCCTGACCACTTCTGTTGTGTTGCTGGTAATCATCAGCTTGGCACTGCTTGTGACACTCCCTCCTAACATTACCATCTTAAGAGTTGCTCATTTGCATCACATGAAATTCACATTGTACATCCCCTAATGTTGACAAATCCCTATTAGGCATTGATTGTGTGCTAGTAGTGTTTATTCACATGTGCTCTGATCATTAAGGTGGAACTTGGATGTAAAAAAAGAGATAAATAGTAAAGGGATCATTCATTGTGGATGTAATCATTGGAGTAGCTGCCACAACATTTGAAGTCCAAAGTCCAGTGTCCTACTATCCTGGAAAATGGATAGTGGGTGAAGAACAGTCAACAGAATGATTGTGTGGCACACAAAGGGACTCCATCAGGAAGAGGTCACTTCCTGGCAGTGGTTGAGTTCTTGGCATCTGCACCTCCTGGATGTTTGGGTGGATGTCCTGTCCCGCTTATAGGTGGTGATGGGGGGAGTTCTTCAGCTACAGAGGCAGGGGTGTCTGAGGCAGGTCCTTCCCCTGGCATGGCCTCCCTTCCACTGGCTGCCCCGGAGGTTGAAGGGGCAGATGTTACTAGGCCAATGGAAGGGGTCTGGTGTTGTTCTCGATCCCTGCTCAGGGTGGTGTTGATATCCCTCAGCACCCCAGTTAGGGAGGCCAAGGTGGCATTGTGGGCCTCCCACTGTTGCAATATTTCATGGGTGGTATCCATCTGCAGCTGCTTGATCTCCCTGAGTTCGGTGAGTACCTGGCTCATCACGCATTCAGACTGTTGGTATGCTCTCAAAACGTGGGTGAAGGTCTCTTGGCGAGACCCTCCCCAGTAGCATCATTTTGCTAACCCACACCATCTCTCCCACGCACCCTACCCCCATGTTGTTGCGCCCTTGGCACAGTTTGGCCTCTACCACTGGGTCCAGGTTCTTCATTATCAGAGGTGTCTAGATGTGACTCAGGTACCTGGACTGGGGGGGCATAAGATTGGTGATTCTGTCCTCAAGACACAGGTTTGGGGGCGACTAGTTGCCTGAGATGTTGATGCAACAGGTCTGGAAGGAGTTGATGTGGTCAGGGTGAGGCTGATAGGTGTTGTCTGACCAGGTTCCCCAGATGGGACAGCACCGTCCTCAATGTCCACACGTCCAGGAGTGGCATCCTCAATGAGGGCTTGATCCAGTCTCTTGATTAGTGTCTGTGTACCCAGTGGCAGGTAGACCTGTTGAAATAAAAAAAAAAAAGAATATTACAGGTTATATTGTGACTTGTACCTCCGATAGTTTACAGTGACATTTGACTAAGGACATGTACACTTTGGCTTTACATTTTCCCCTTATGTGAGAGGCACACCTGCTATCAACGGTATGGACCTAACATTTGAGCAACAGACCAATTCAATTTCAATTCACCTTGCTACAGGAGGTCAGAGTATCTTGGTACTTGGATGTCTGTTCACAGACCCCTACCTTTCCAGCAGTGCAGTCAAACCAGTTTTTGGGCCTCATGTGGCTTAGGTCTTCTCAAGACATAGTAGACTGTTATGGGTTCAGACCCAGATCCTTGTTGAATATGTTAGTTGTCATCATGTGGTCAGTGCATTGTGAATATGTGTTCTGCCACAAGCATTTAAATGATGAATCTTGGCAGCTTTGAGTTGTTCATTGGGCACTTATGTTTGGTTGTCCTTCCTGTCCCCATTATTTTCATCGTGGCTTATCTGCTCAAGAAGGATCTGGTTGATTAGGCACATCTTAGAGTGTACCATGATCTGTATGTTGGTCCCTCCCAGGTAGGTAACTTGCATTCGTAAATTAACATACAGCAGCACAAGGTCATTGTGGATAGTGACCTGGTAATTGGAGTTAGAGGGACTGTTCCTCCTGGCTTTTACAGTCATGTTACACCAAGTACTACACACAGCATATATAAGTCAACCTCTCAGGTAAGTGAACTTTCACAGCAGGTTGCTGTACAAGGATATTAGGATAGATTCACAGTGAGCAGGTATTATGCATCGAGTAGCCAGTGCCTGCTGAGCTTGGCATTGCTGTCTTTACCTCGCCTACCCACACACTCTTCAGTTGATAACCCTATAGGTGTGTACCTGGCAAAGGCTGAGTAGAAGTAGAATGGTCCTAGTAGCAGGGAAGACAGTATTGGCTGAGTGGGATGACATTGCCAGTGCCTGCTAAACTTGGAATTGCTGTCTTTGCCCGTCCTACCCACACACTCTCTAGATGATATCCTCATAGGTGAGTATTTGGCAAAGGCTGAGTAGAGGGAGAATAGTCCTAGAAGCAGAGAAGACAGTATTGGCTGAGGGGTGTGACATTGACAGTGGCTGCTGAGCTTGGCATAGCTGTCTTTGCCTGTCCCACCCACATACTGTACAGTTTATATGCTTTCAGGTGGGTACACTCAAATGTGGAGGTGGCAAAGGAGGTGATTTGGATTGGGCTACACTGTTCTGGTCTTAGTGATAGTGGAACAGTGCCTTCTGGGAGTTGGTGTGCTGTCAATCCCTGTACAACTCACTATACAGAAATGTGCTTCCCCCAGGTGGGTGTGATTGACATTTTGGAGGCCAGACTGCGGCTTACTGACAGGTGGACACTGGACTGTTGAGTGGAGTGACATTGTAGGTGTGGAAAGGTGAACATTGAGCATGCATGCCAATACATTAAGGTGGGCAACATTTTGTTCGACCCGACTCCAGGTATTCCTGTCAAGCACTCCAAATGCAGAATGGCTAAGACCTTCTCGTCCCATGAGGTGAACTATGGGGGACCACCGCCAGTTTTGTGGACCTCCAGCTGGTGCCTGGCGGACATGGAATGTACCTTTCCCCTGAGGTAATTCCACCTCTTCCTGATGTCATCCCTTTTGCGCGGGTAGATGCCTACAGAATTTACTCTGTCAACTATCCTTTGCCACATTTCCATTTTCCTAGCGATAGTGATCTGCTGTTCTTGGATTCCAAATATATGCGTCTATACTCTAATGTTTTCATCCACCATGACCATTAACCCGTCAACTGTGAAAGAGGGATGTTTTTGTGGTGACATGGTGGTGGTATAGAAATAATGTGAAAAATAAATTGTAAGTTCTGTGTGATGAGGGGGTGAGGGGGAGCAAATATGTGTGTTGGGGGTGTTGTGAAGATGTGTGAAATGAGCACTGTGAGAGATGGTGAGCTGCCTGATCTATGGTTAGTTTAGCTCCAGTGTTTCTCTTGCTTCTGTGTTTGGCGTTGTAGATGCAAAGGACAGTGGTATTTGGAGGGGTGTGTTTTATAGTGTGGTTGGTTGGTGTTTCGCGTGTATGTATGTGTGTCAGCTGTTTAGTTTTCAAATCTATCCAATGTGGTGGTGTGTATCACTGTGGGGAACACTGACCGCTGCGGTTCTCACTGCAATTGGAAGACTGCCATGGCAATTTTCAACTTGTAATAGGTTCAGAGGTTGGTTGACGGGCTGGCTCCTCTTTTCCACCCTCCAGAGTCCTGGAGGTGTCAGGATATTGGCTGTCTTTTGTCAGTCCTGGCTGTGCAACTCATAATACAGCAGTCTGTGTGACCGCCAACATGGCAGTCTTTTGCCGGCTGCCACTACAGCAGTCTGGCAGTCAGACTGCAGAACTCGTAATAAGGCCCTTAGATTGCAACGGGATGGTCAGTCAGTCAGTCAAAAATGTTTATTTAGACCTTAGTTTTTAATCAACAATAAAAACAATATTAATAATATTAATAATGAATATCCTTATTCATTTTAGATACAATAAAAGAGATGCCACTGATATATGCCTCAAAACACATCCCCTATAAATACCTTAAAATACAACCTAAAACTGAGATAAAGGTTCCCTCACTGCAACCATAAATCTTTCCAAGGCACAAGTCACATCCAAATATCTCATGTCTGTTAAAATAGTAGCTGCTTGTGTATGATTCCGAATGCCATATTTTAAGAAAAGTGGCTTTATCACAGTTCTTTGTATTGACAGCACTTTTGAACAGTCCAAGAGAATATGCTGGTACTCACATTTAACCATTAAACCACATGTCATTTTCACCTTCCTGTTTATATAGCTTGGGTTTAAACCGTCTCTTAATCTTAATACCGCGGATCTAAGTGTGGGGTTGAGAAATACCTCTATATATGGGAACTATTCCTTGTTTTGCCATGAATTATGCAGAAATTGGGTGGATGTCTTACTCGCTAGATACTCCATGTTGTATTCTCTGGCTGCATTTTTTATTAAATTATGAAGTTCCCCCTTCGAGATCCAAATTACCAGGTCCTGTCTATGTATATCTAATCCCAATCTACCACATATTGCTCCCAGGTTTTCTCTAACTCTCTTAGCCAATTTCAGTCCCCTATGTGTGATCTGATTTTTACAGAGCGTCAATACCTTCTGCCCATCACCTGTTGTCAGGCAAAGCCACAATCTCGCCACCTCAGCATATCCCAAGTAGCTCCAAGAGGGTAATCCAGTTTTCATTCTTATGGCCCATGTCAGTAATGACAGCAGGCTTTTTAAACATTTCCACTCTTTGTACTCCAAGTCCTGATTGCCACTTAAACATAACAATTCAACTCCATAGTGGAATTACGGGTGGGTCGTAACTGCATAGGTTAGCACAGGTCTTAAGGACTTGCCTCTAGACTTTGTTAAACATTTTGAGACCACTTACTAAGGCCATTGCTCTTACTTTCAGCGATTTGATGTGGTCTTTCCAAAGTAGTTTCTTCTCAAACAACACTCCTATGGATTTGTATTTGTCTACTGTCTCTGTTTCATTGGTGCCTAAGTGCCCTTCAAATTTAACTGTTTTTTTCTCAAACACCATCACTTTGGTTTTATCCATGTTACCACTATTTTTTTTATATTGCAATATTCCTTAAATATATCCAAACTCTTTTGTAGGTCTATTTCAGTGATATCTATAATGACAAGGGGCCTGATTTCGATTTCAGTGGACAGGTTACTCTGTCACAATGGGAACAGATATCCCTCCTGCCGAGATATAAATCCCATAGGAAACAAAGGGATTTATATTTCGGTGGACGAGATATCCATCACCGTTGTGACGGAATAACCCATCCGCTGAAATCTAAATCAGGCTCCATGTCTTCTGCATATAACAGGCATGCCGTATTTGTGTCATTTATTTTAGGGTTCAAGCATTTTGATGTGGCTAATTCTGATGGTAGATCTGCTATAAACAGAGAGAAAAGCAAAGGGGCCAAGACACAACCCTGTCACAACCTGTTGTTAATTGGGATTTTCCTGGTCATTCTTCCTTCTGTATCCGTTTTTACCTGCACCCAATTCTGATAATGAAGCACTTTTAAAATAACCAAGGAGCTCCTGGGGATTTCCAATTTAGTTAATGTTTCCCATAAGCATTGATGGTCCACCAAATTGAAAGCTGCAGAGAAATCAACAAAGCAACAGAAAAGATTTTGCCTTTGTTCCACAGACTTCAATGCAAGCACTCAAAACCTAAAGCAGTGATCTGTGGTTGAATGCCCCCTCAACCCTCACTGTTCTAGTGGGACTATATTATGCAGTTCTGCCCGTTCTTTGAGCCTGCCCAAAATAATTTTGAAAACAACTTTTCGACCAAATCGAGGCGATTAATCAATCTATATTTTTTTGCTTTTTTGTGTCCTCTTTTTTTATATAACAGCCTTATGGTTGCACCTTTCCAGCTGTTTTGGAACTGGCCAGTTGATCTTTTCTGAAACACAAAGTAGATTTTTCCCCCACCAGTCTACATTAGTTTTAAACATAATGGCAGGTAAATTATCTGGTCACGGTGCCCTAGCTCATTTTAATGTCACTATGGTGTCTTTAATATTCTGTAGGGGGAACTGTATCCCAGTTTCCTCACCGATAGTAAACCATTTCTCCCTTTCTTTTACCTCTTCCTCACATCTACCACCATACATATCATTTGGGTGCTTTACTCATACTTCTTCTAACACACACATCATTGTCCTATTTTCCTTCCCTATTCCTGACAACACCAGCTGCCAAAACTTTCTTGTATTTCTCATTGCTATTGCTTCCTGCATTTCTCTTATTAAGCCATTTTCCTACCATTCTGTAAAATTAACATATACATCCTCCCACTGCATCGCCTCAAGGATCTGTTGTAGGTTGACCAACCCCTGCGGATGTTCTTCTGAGATCCTGGTGGTTAATCTTTTTGGGTATTCTACATGTAAGTGGGGTACCTATTTTCCATTGCTTATCACCTCAAATGTTATTTCCAGATGTAGGGTTAACGGTTAAATCCATCCATCTCCATTACCTTCAAACTTACACTTTGTTCAAAGAACCAGGCATGCAAAAAAAATATAGTCGGTCGGCACAATCGCTTTTCATTTGTAAAGATTTTTCTTTCAGGGTTGTCTAGGTTAGTACAGCCATTTATTCCTTACGCTCCCTTTGAGTCCAGATATTTTACCAGTGCTGCCTCTCACGTTGTGGTTATACATGTTGGGAATCTTGCAGACCTAATATTATATGCCTGTGAGATCTCTTTAAACATTTTCTCAGATCTAGTTTATGATTAAAGTCACCTAAAAGTTCAACCATATCGTTTCATTAGTTTGTGCATAACCATTCAAAGTCCGCCTCAAACATTCTTGGGTCTGTCTCAACATACTCATCACTCCCTACTTAGATGTGTACATTAACTATGAGCAGACTATCATAACCCTTATACATTTTATGTGAATGCACTGGACAAACCACAGACCAATTATTTTATAGTTTTAGCCATGTTATTTGTTTGGCTATTTGTGCTGGGATAAGAGTTATCAGCCCCCCTGAAGTCTGGCCCAAGCCCCCTTTCTACACTTTATCATTAACCTGTAAAAACCTGTCAACCTGGTTCATTGCAAATCAAGGTTTCCTGTACACATATAGGCCCTCATTACAGCCCTGGGGGTCGGTGATAAAGTGGGGTAATACCACCAACAGGCTGGTGGTAAATACCGCCAAATTATGACCATGTCGGAAAGAGCTCAGATAGACAGCCAATTTACCACACCGACCACCTGGGCAGAATCAACAGGCACCACGGGGGTAGCTGCCTACAGCCAGGCGGAAGCCAATGTCCTGCCCAACGTATT
This sequence comes from Pleurodeles waltl, assembly GCF_031143425.1. Taxonomy (NCBI): domain Eukaryota; kingdom Metazoa; phylum Chordata; class Amphibia; order Caudata; family Salamandridae; genus Pleurodeles; species Pleurodeles waltl. The sequence continues at coordinate 150,166,610 of NC_090446.1, forward strand.
ATGTCAGGCCAATCCACCACCTTTTCCGGGGCGGTACCAATGACATCAAAAGCTTGGCGGAAACAATGCACAGAAGGGAAACGACTCACCATTGCAGACTCAGGGAAGAACCATGCCACCATAGAGCCCGAGCTGCAAATCTTTATAATGATCTTTTACGTCCTGCTCCACCACAAACACTTACGGCGGCGAAGACGACCACGGTGAGTACAGCCGCCTAGCACACAGGGGAGGGAGGGAGGAAAAAGAGAGTGACACACACACACGCAACACACAACCCCCCCACTCCAACACCATACACACCAGCAGATGCAGTAACATAACATATTTACCCCGTAACCCTCAGTAATAATGCAAGGACAACACAAATAGATGAAAGTGAGTGTAATAAGATAAATACAGTAGAAATACGTACATCCAATCTAAAAGTATATACATATTTACAAATCAAGGTACACTACCCAGTCCTCAATGTTCGTGGGCCACGGGGCCACATTACAAAGTCCAAGGCCCCACTTGACTCCTGCAACAACACGGAAAGAACACTGCAGGGGCATCAGTTTGAATATAGGCAGGCACCTCAGGGGGATGGGAAACAGGGGGCACCTCAGACGGCAGACAGAACAACACCACTGGTACTGAGGGGGCAACATGCCCTGTGTGCTGTCCTGGGGAGTGCAAGGCCACAGTCTCTCAAGTGGGTGACTTGCCCACTGGCTCTGGAGGGGGCAACATGCCCTGTGCTTGGTCCTGGGGAGTGCAAGGCCACAGTTTCTCAAGTGGGTGTCTTTACCACGGATTCTGGAGGGGGCATCGTGCCCTGTGATCTTCATCCTGTGGAGGATGGGGTGAGTGCACGGTGTCTCCACTGGTTCTGGAGAGGACATCGTGCCCTGTAATCTTCATCTTTGGGAGGATGGAGTGAGTGGATGGCATCATGCCCTGTGATGCAGATCTTGGGGAGTGCAAGGTCACAGTCTCTCAGCTGGGTGTCAGACCCACAGGATTTGCCGGGGGCAGGCCGCACAACAGCCCATGGATGCAGGACTACCGACTGTCCACTGGCGGTGATGGCTGCTCAGTGGTGGTGATGCTGATGCTGCAGCTGGTGGTGGGGGGTAGCTCCAGCCCATCCCCTGCAGCCTTGGATGGCTGCCCACTGGTGCTGCTGCTGGTGGTAGTGCTGCTTTTGGTAGTGCTGCTGCTGATGGTGGTGCTGGTGGTGGTGCTGCTGCTGCTGGTGGTGGTGGGGGGAAGCTCTAGCCCATCCCTTTGCAGCCTCAGATGGCTGCCCACTGCTGGTGGTGGTGCTGGTAGTGGTGCTGCTGCTGCTGGTGGTGGTGGTGGGGAGCTCCAGCTCATCCACTGCAACCTCAGACGGCTGCCCACTGCTGGTGGTGGTGCTGGTGGTTTTGGTGGGGGGAGGCTCCAGCACATCCCCTGCAGCCTCGGACGGCTGCACCACCATGGTTGGTGGTGTGGGCTCTGACTAAGTCCCAGCACCAGGCCCCTTGCCCCTCCTGGCAGCAGCTGGGGCTGGCTCCTTGCCCTTCCTGGCAGCAGCTGGGGGCGGCACCTGGACCTTCATGGTAGCAGCTGGGACTGGCTCCTTGCCCTTGCTGGCAGCACTTGAGGCAGGCACCCTTTCCGTGTGGCACGAGTTGCTGTGGTCACTACTGGGCCCGTGGACTGGATGGCTGAGGTGTTTGCCTGGGTTTTACCCACCCTGGCCGGACGTGAAGGACGGGGGGTAGAGAGGGTGGGAAGAGGTCAGTGGTGGAGAAGAAAAGCTGTTTAGGGACATTGGGGCGGGAAGAGAGAGAAAGTCTGGGAGTGGTTGTAGGAGGGGTCTGTCTGTTGTGTTTGGGTACAGGTGCATGGGCTGGATGCTGTTGTGAGGTGGATGGCTGTTAGGTGTCTGAGTGCTTGCGTTTGCGTACTTTGGAAAGAGTAGGCACAGACACAGTGGAAGAGGACACAGGGGACGTGTGCATTGCTGTTGGGGTGGTGACTGCCAGCAAGGTGTGTGTTCTGATAGGTGTGTGATAGAGGTATTGGATGAGGATGTAGTGCATGCAGGTGTGGGTGTAGACGCAACTGGGAGGGAGGTGGAGAATGAGGAGGAGGGGGCTACAGTGGAGGCAGTGGATGTTGGTATGTCTGCATCTGGATGGTGTTTGTGTGAGTGCCTGTGGGATGAGGTGTGGTGCCTGTGTTTGCCTGTGCCACTCTTGTGTGTTGTCATGTATGCATGCTCATCTGCCTGTGTGCTTGGGATAGGTTGGGGTTGAGGGGAATGGGATTGGGTAGAGGAAGTTGGAGGGGAGAGGGTGGAAACAGGGACAATGGCTGCCATCAGAGGAGGCCAAAGCCTGGATTGGTCTCTATTGCAGGAGGTCAATAGACTCCTCACTCAGGGCAGCACGGCTAACTGGGGCAGGTTCTGAGGTGCCTGGGGCAAAGGAGATGCCCACCCTCTTGGGTGAGCGGGGCACAGGCAACTCGCTGAGGGGTTGCTGGGAGGGCGGTGCTGGTACGGGGGGAGGCGGCTGTACATGTTGCTGGGGTGGGCACAGAGGTGTCTGCCACCACCAGGGAGCTTCCATCGGAGGAGGAATCCGAGTCCAAACTATCTCCTCCAGTCTCCGCCATGTCGCTCCCCTCGTCCTCCGTCCAACTGGTGCACTCAGCGTCAGTGGTCTCTGCCAATGTCATAATGAGGGCCATAGTCACATATAATTCTGTCACTTCTTTAAACACTGCAAGGCAGCATTTTTGTTAAACCTGGAGACATTGAAGACATGATTCGAAGGCTGTGTGATCGCATTTCTTCCTCGTCTAAGCCTCGTTACCAGTTAGGCAGTCCACAGCGGATTTGATGACCCAGCCACCATCAGATTGGGGGTCGGACTGCCAGATTACGAGTCATGCTGGCCACAGAGCAAAGATCGCTGTGGTCCTGCTGGCCCTCCTAGGCTGCACAGACTGCCACGGTCACAAGGCAGCACGAACAGGCCAGCGGAGACTGTGTTGCGTCTGGACACATTATGAGGTTGCACACCACCAATGTGACCATGGCGGACCAACCACTATGTCCCAGCAGGTGGAAACGAGGACTATAAAGGGAGACACTCACCTGCCGGCAGCCTTCTACGTCCGATGCCTCCATGGAGCCCATCACAGAAGTCCTGCAGGTGCTGCTGATCCTCAAAGGTGCATAAAATCAATGCCGCTGTGAGCGCAACTGACCGTAAGTACACACACCTACATGTCTCATTACCTGTACCAACAGATCGTTGCCCTATTGTCCACATGATATGGGGGTCACGCTACGTACATGTCTCATTGTGTACCAGGTCTGAATTATACACAAAGAAGGACACATTCACAGTCACAATATGCCCCATTTGGGCAGGTCACTCACACTGCACCCGAACACTACACAAAAAAACATGTCCACTTATCTTAGGCACAGGGACAGGCAAGTGTACACAACATTGTCTCAAACAACACCAACAACACACCAACATCACATATACAAATACAACTCACACATTCACATTCCTCACATGCCTTGGACTGTCATCACATTCAACAAACATATGTATGGATGTGGCATGGAACACAAACAACACTCCCAGTAAACAGTCCTGCAATGGACACACACATCACACAAATTGCAACACAATGGAAGGACAATGGAATGCACATTAGACAGAGAGACAAATATACAAGCCTTACTATGCACACAATACCTGCACAATTGGGATGGGACCAGCAGGACACCCAGGGAAGGAGGCTGCACTGGGACACATATCACCTTGCAACTGCCCATAAAACAACTAGTGCACAGGAACTGGCCTTTCAGGTATCTATGAGACAAACTATACTAGGCCCAAATGGCATGCCTATCTGCACAATGTGGAAGTGCAAGTCAACAAGGCACATAGAACTCCAACTGCACGGGTCATACCTCCATGTGAAGTAGCTGCAAGGCACACACAGCTAAATGAACACATACACAGTCAAATGCAAACAAAGCTAGCACAATTGAACAGACTTCATGTCTGCACAAACAAAACTCAAGCTGACACATAGATGAATACATAATCCATATCACAGGGACAAGTCTAACACCATATAGGCTCACATTGGACAACACAAGATGAAGGGCCAGATGTATCAACCTCCCGGTCTGCATTTCTTAAATAGCAAATTTTAAGAAATCCCTATTTGAGCAATGCAAAATGGGATGTATGAAAATTGCAATTCGGTAATAGTGATTTCTGAAAAATCGCAATCGCTATTAGCGAATCACAATTAGGGAATGGGACTCCATTCATCCATATGGGCCCGCAGGCCTATAGGTTCGAATGGTTTTGCATTTCCAAATTTGCGAATTCCTATTAGGAGTTCGCAAATTAGGTAATGGAAATCCCAGGGTGCTGGGGGCCCAATGCCCCCTTTGATGCACCCCAAAAAAATATTTGTGGACACCTAAAGCGCACACATGCCCTAAGGGCATGTGTGCGCTACATGTCATTTTAAAAAATGCATTTTTAATGCATTTTTAAAAATTGCACATGCTTACCACCAAACTTCAGTTCGTGGTAATTGCATTTTCTAAATGCCAAATTCGCATTTAGGAAATGCATGATACATGTGCACTGGTAATCGCAAATACGTATTCCCTATTTGCGATTCCCTATTTAGGAGTCACAATTTCAGGGAATGGCTATTTTAGCAATTCCTTGAAATTGCACTGTGTATGCCTTTCATGCATTCTGAAAGACATTTTTGCATTCGTAAACGGTGGAATTTTGGGCCAGATGTATCAAAAAAACAAATTGCATTTCTTAAATAGCGAATTTAAAGAAATCGATATTTAAGAAATGCAAAATGGTATGTATGTTTTTTGCGATTCGGTAATAGCGATTTCTTAAAATCCGCAAATGCTATTACCGAATCGCAAATAGAGAATCCAACTCCATTTGCACCTATGGGCTGCTGCGAATGGTTTTGCATTTCCTAAATTGCGAATTCCAGGGTGCTGGGGGCCTAAAGCCCCCTCTGCTGCACCCGAAAAATATTTTTAGGGACATGTGAAGCACATACATGCCTTAGGGGCATGTGTGCGCTACATGTCAATTTTAAAAATGCATTTAAAATGCATTTTTAAAATTTGCACATGGTTATCACCAAACTTTTGTTGGTGGTAATTGCATTTCCTAAATGCCCAATTCGCATTTAGGAAATGCTTGATACATGTGCTTAAGAAATCACAAATAAGGATTCCTTATTTGCGATTTCCTATTTAGAGAATCGCAATTTGAGATTCTCTAAATGGGGTCGCAATTTTAAGGAATCGCTATTTTAGTGATTCCTTAAAATTGCACTGCGAATGCCTTTCATACATTCTGAAAGGCATTTTTGCATTCGCAAACGGCCAAATTGGACGATTCGCACCGTTTGCAAATGCAAAATCGCTTGATACATCTGGCCCTTTGTGATTTGCACCGCTTGAGAATGCAAAAAGCTTTGATACATCTGGCCCGAATTACTTATCATAACACAATGCCATGACTCCACCATTACATTTACACCCACATATCCATACAGTCACCATATACTCTTGTCTTGGGGGGCACCAGCACTGCCCACAATGTCAGATACTGCAAACAACAGCAAACTGATCAGCAAGCAGTTTAAAACACACACAACTGTAGGCAGACAACACAAGTTACTTAGGAACAACATAAAGGTTGCATTGGAATTGCAGGACAAATACCCAAAAGACAACTATTAATTTGAAGTTGAGAATGTAAGAATGGCCAGTCCATACTCAATGGGAAATGCACATCACTGTGTCCACATGTGACTCCTAATTGCCAGGGGACCTCCATAGGAAGGGGTATCATATGAACAGGCAGGTGCCTCAGGGATCATCCTTGGTCAGAATTGTGAGGGAAGTTTGGTCTTGGGTTTGGAAGGGGTGGTCTGCTTGTGGGAGGTGTCGGCTTCTGGGAGGGAGAGGTATGGGTGCTTGCAGGTGGGTAGGGGAGGTCCTGGAGATGGACAGCAGGGGCTGGGAGGTGGGTGGATGCCCCTTTGGTTTGGGACGGTGGGTGGAGAGAACAGGGGAAAGGTTAAGGTCAAACAAAAATCTTTCTTAGGGACACAAGGTTGGCCAGCAGAAGGGGATGGAGATTTTGACATCGAGGAAGTGGTTGTCTGCTGAGTAGGTGTGGATGTCGTGGGTGCGTGATTCTGGGAGGTATGCTTGTGTTTGGTTTGTGTTTGTTAGGTGGGTGAGTGAGTGCGTTTGTGGGTGCTGGGGGCTGGGAGGTCGAGGTACTGGGGGATGGAGTGGTGGATGTGTGTGTGTCTGTTGGGGTGGTGACTGCAGGTATGCTGGATGTGGTGGATGTGTCTGTCTGGGTGGTGTCTGCGGGTATGGTGCTTGTGGTGGATGTCTAGGTGTCTGTTGCTATGGTATCTGCGGTTATGCTGGGGGTTGTGGGTGTGCCACTGACTGTTGGTATGGTACCTGTAGGTATGCTAGATGTATGTGTAATGCTGGGGGCAGTAGGGGTGTCTGGGCAAGTGGTGACTGTTGGGTCTGTGGGTGTCTGTTTTTTCCTTGCGTGCCAGTGTGTTCTGTGGTGCTTGTATCTGTGTGTGCTGCTGTTGTGTGTTGAGGTGGCTGCAGATGGATCTGTCTGTGTGCTTTAGGTAGGTAGGGGAAGGGGGGAATTTAGATTTGGAAGAGGGAGATGGGTATGGGGGGGGGATGGAAGGTGAGGGGTGACTGCCTGACATCAGTACGGAGGCCAGAGCCTGAAAAGATCTCTGTAGGCCAGCCATTGCACCATGAATTCCCTCCAGAAATGCATTTGTTTGTTGGAGTTGGGTTACCAGTCCCTGGATGGCATGCACAATGGCTGACTGACCCACAGAGATACTTCTCAGGAGGTCAATAGCCTCCTCACTGAGGGCAGCAAGGGTAACAGGGGCTGGGGCAGAGATGCCTGTGGCAAACAAGTTTGTCATGCACATATATGTGAGGGAATACAGACATCATCCCATCAACATAGGTAGATCATGCTTGAACCAGCAGCTTACAAATGTTTCTCAAAAGAGAAAGGGGCTCTTGCTGACATGTAGGTACAAACAATGTTGGAAACAGTGATGGTACATAAATCATGTCAATGGACATTCCCAGCTTACCGGGGGAAAGGATTGATCTATAGCTGACACAAAGAACAATGTAAGCTCTGTCTCATGTATGTTGGCCATCTTCACATTAGAGAATGCTGTGAGGCACCAGCACCTGTCATTCGCTGCAGACAACTAGACTCTGGATGGCAGATACCTATCTACACATTTACTCAGACACATGGCTGAGGAAAGTGATCAATCACTTAATTATCTTTGGTCTGTAACATTGAGGAGTAGTGGTCTGTTGCATAGAAATTGCACACACTACAACAACAAGCAGTACTTGATTAATCAATGTACCCTGCAATATTTTGTCCGTGGAGAGCAAGTGGTTTGTGTAGTTTACCCAGTTTGTGACCTATGTCCCTGGGCCATTAGACAAGGCACATCAGTATGCACAACATAACATTTCTACACAAACAATTACTCAACTAATGTGTGACACATGGCTCATCACTAATTGTCAGGGGAAAATGTTAGAACCTAACCCAATCACTAGGCAATGTGAAAAGCAGGAATATGCCCTGTACTCACACCCTTGTGGCTGCTGTGCTGCTCTCCAACTCCTATCAAGCTCGAGATAGGCCACCCCCAGAATGCAGGCCATTAGAGGAGTCATGGTCTGGTGGGCACCCGTCAGCGATCTTCTGGGCCCGGCGTCTCAGGTGCTCCTATCGTCCTCCTACCTTTTCCTATAGTGGGCGCTCCCCACAGGGTCAACACCTTCCGGGCAATGGCTCTCCATAATCCCTTCTTTTGATGGACATTGACCTGCATGGATGCAAAAGACAAATAGAGAGATCAAAATAAAGAGATCATGATCACACGTTTCATCACAAATGATTGAGTCACATACATGTCAGTTACATCAAGCTAGGACTTTTCTATTTGTCAATACTCCCCAAGTGTGACTCATACAAGCCAATAAGTACAGGGACATGACTACAGACATAAATCTTTCCATCTGCAGACTAACCCACCAACCTGCTCATGGCTTACAATGACTAAGCAAGCTTACTCACACAGGTGGACCATGCTATAGCTACTGTGATGTCAGCCACTATGAAGAACATCACACATATGTGGCTTCTGAAGGATAAACTCCTTAAGCATGAATGGACCAACATATTCACACTCTAAGAATGGCTCACTGTGTAAGTCCCTACAGGCAACTGCCAGAGTACAAACTCAAGCATTACACATAAGAAACAATGAAGGGACAGGCATGGTGAGTACAAAAAGTGTCTTCCCTGTCCATGTGTGGACATGTGCAATAACAAATGCAGACTCATGCCTCTTCAGGGGGTGGGGTTTTGTGGTATGTAACTGTACCACAGAACATTTCTTTGGAGATATGTGTCCATCCTACAGAGATGGCATCCACAAAGGCATGCTTTGTATAGTGGAGCTGTTCATACAGGGGTAGGACCTCAGTCACAAGTCTCTCCTGCTCCACCGGAGAGAAAACAGGGGCTCTATCACCTGCTGGACTTGGCATGATAGCTCCCAGGAGTGTTACACTGCAGCTTAGGTCATGGAGGTCTTTTTGGCAGCAGTGGAAGCTGTCAAGTGAATGAATCTGCAGAGCATGGCGGTCACGTCTACCACGTATACTGTTGTCACCGGTGGTGGACACAGACATTGGCCTCTGGCCGCCTCTGGCAACAACAATAGCCTATGGCTGTGTCTGTCACTGTTGCAACCACCTTCCACTATGACAACTTCCTCCGGCGGTCATGGGCGGTTCCGAATGTCCTGTGGAGTAGGTCAGGCAGCCCTGATTACCTGATTATGGTGGCCTAAAATTGGGCTTTATAAACTACAACCCACATCCGAAAATGTATTTTGGACCACACAGACATGTTTATCATGTCTTGTCAGATAGGTCCTACTACTCAAACACCATTGTAATATGTTGCAGGGCACAGATGGCCTTTAACAGTGGGACAAAGTCCACCACCTGCGACAGTCATTTTGGCGGTAAGGCTATCGAGTCACACTTTGAGGGGCAGTTGTGTTGCACATCTTTGAGTTTGGTCCATAAACATGTTGTGGACACGTGTTGAAAACCATGGGGGTCACATATGACCCTTGTTTTATTTGTGTTGATGTGTACTGGATGCCATGTCTATCCATTCAGAAATGCCTTTTCTAATGATATGACTGACATACCTAATGTATGTTGCTGTGGACACACTGACTAATATTAGAAATCATGTCTTGTCATAAATAGGTACCCAGGGAGAGGAAGGCTGCAACAACCTCCTGTATACCATCCACTGCCAGACCTTCAGACCATGGAAGAATGACATATTATCCTTCATTACCGTCTGAATAGGCAAACAATAGGGGACTTATGTCGTCAGTTGGAGTCAGACCTGATGCCAGCTATTAATTATCCACAGCATACCACCCATTGTACAAATCATGTCAGCATTGCACTACTTGGCCACAGGGACCTTCCAACATACAGTGGCCATATCTTCTGGCATGTCCCACCCTATGTTCAGTCTGGTGTTGAAGGGTGTCCTCTCAGCAGTGTTGAAACACCTGGACAACTATATCCAGTTTCCCCGATGTGACGAATTAGCCCATGTGAAGGCTGACTTTTATGGTTTTGCATGCGTCTCACATGTGATGGGAGCCATTGATGGCACACATGTTGGCTCGGTCCCACTGCAGGCTAATGAACAAGTTTACCGCAACAGAAAGGACGTCCATTCCATTAATGTGCAAGTTGTATGTGAGTCGGATCTCTGCATTTCACTGGTCTGTGCCCGTTATCTAGATTCAGTCAATGATTCTTTCATAAATACAGAACAGCACCATACCCCAGCTGTTGTCACAAATGTACCCAGAGAGGGCCTGGCTGGTTGGTAAGTCACATCTGTCCTGAGTGTGTGTGTTCAATGTCTGGTGCTACAATCATGACGTGAGTGACTTGTCGTTGCACATATGTCCCATGCCTTAACAGGAGACTCCCCATATCCAAACCATCCTTGGTTGTTGACACCACTAAGAAATCCAACTACGCCAGGGAAAGTCTGCCCCAATGCGGCCCATGGAAGAACAAGCCTGGGGTGCGGAGTGGGCTTTTGGGCTCCTGAAGGTCAGATTCTGCTGTCTTGACCTGCTTGGTGAAGCTCTCCACTACTCACCCAAGAAAGTGTGTCAGATCACTGTGGCATGCTGCATGGCCCACAACATCGCCCTGCGGAGGAACATCCAGTCCATTCCAGAGGAGGGGCAGCCTGCAGTGCCACTGGGTGAGAATACTGAAATGCCAAGTGAAGACGACAGTGGTGAATAGGAAGGAGCTGACTTGTGGGAAGATCTCAACCACAGCTACTTTTCATGAGTGTAAGTATGTCATGTGATGTCATGACTGTGACTTTACAATGTAGTGTAGGTCTGAGAATGTATGGAGTTGAATGTTTTGCCAACAACTAGGGAGCTGATACGCTGCAACATTCAGCCAAAGGGGGCTTGATGAGTTAGCCTTTCACATATCCCTACCTTGATGCTGCTGCTTTGTTTGTGACAGTCTCATTGCAATGGTATTTAATTTCCAGATGCTTGGCATGTGATTTCTGTGATAGGTATGTTTTTAAGTCCATACTGTTTGTTTTGTCTTTTGTACAGGTACCTACACCATGACATCCTCATGTGGGAATTTTAGAGTTGTGACATTGGCAGGTATTTGATGCTGTTGTGACATAGGAAGTGGACATGGATTGTCCCAGGTAATGTAAGTCTCAGATTTGGGGTGTATGAGACCTGTGCCAAGGCAGCTTGAGTAGTGTTTTGGGTGAAAGGGCTAAAGTGCACATTGTACTTGTTTAGTATGCTGTGCTGGGCCAAGTGCATCATGTGGGCCATCATGTGGGCATGAAATCTATAGTCATCTACCGTGAGCAAGACATTCACCGTTCATATTGGCTAAACACTCTCCTTTTACGACCTGAATGTAGCTCTAGATGTGTTTCATCATTGTAGGCCACAGTGCCTGTGCTACAACACGGACATATGTTTGTCTCATACCACCAGATGCATGGTCATTGGATAATGATGGGCCTGTAGTCAGGGAATGTTATACTGCCCTCTGTCTCTACCTTGATTTATGTGATGGTGGATTACTCTGGTGTGGTATATGATAAGGCTCAAGCTGGTGACACCATCCACTTTTCTGTTTGCTTATTCTAAAGACAATGTCTGACAGGGCCCTTACTTTTGTGGTCTGGGGGCTGGTACCTTGGTATGTGTACCTTGTCTCAATATGAGTCAACCATTCTTGGCTATGACAGTCCAGACATTTCAATAGCCTATGTGCTGTATTGTGGAATACAAATGTTTGGTGTGACCAGAATGTGTTTGTGTGTGTTGGTGGTAATACTTAGCAGTACACTGTACCTGTAACATATCCCTCCTTGCATTAGTAGCTTGTGTCTTCCTAATTTGCCTCACATGGTCTTACATCTCTACATAGCAAAATTTGGAACAGAAGCAAGCAGACAATAACTTTGTGATAGGTGAATTTATTGGAAATGTGTGCAGTATATAAATTGGGGCATGATGGAACTGAAAAGTGAAGGGGTCAGTCATGGTGGTTGAAATCATTGGAGTAGATGCCACACCATGGGAAGTCCAAAGACCAGTGTAATCTCCCTATTGGAAATGGAAGGTTGTTTAAGAACAGTCAACGGAGTGAATATGTGGCACACAAAGAAGATCATTTTGGAAGAGGTAACTTGCTGGCAGTGGTGGGTGTCTTGCCATCCACACCTCCTGGGTTCTTAGCTGGACATCCCACTTACGTTGGGAGGGGAGGTTCTGCTGCTGCAGAGGCAAGGGTGTCTGGGGCGGGTTCTTCCCCTGACGGGGCCTCCCTTTCAGTGGCTGGCACCAATGAAGGGCTTGGTGTAGATGCACTAAAGGAAGGGGTAGAGTGTTGTTGTCGGTCCGTGCTCAGGATGGTGTAAATGTCCCTCAGAACCCCTGTTAGGGAGGCCACATTGGTATTGTGAGCCTCCCACGGTCCACGCATTTCCCAATGAAGTCCCTCATCAGCTGTTTTATTTCCCGGAGTTCAGAAGGTACCTGGCCCATCACGCCTTGGAACTCCTGACAGATCCCCAAGATGTGGTTGATGGTGTCCTGGCCAAGATCAGCCCCAAGGGCCTCACCCCACTGGCCCACAGCATCCCTCCCAAGCACCCTACCCCAACAGCCCTGTCCCCTTGCCACAGGGTGCCCTCTCCCACTGGTCCCTGGACCATCATTGTCAGAGGTGTTGTGTTGCGTCTCAGGATCCAGGACTGGGGGGCACAATATGGTTGACACTGATCTAAGGACACAGGTTGGAGGGGCTCACGGTTGCCCGTGTTGTAGAGGCAACCGGGCTCGGAGGTGTTGACGTGGCTACAAGGAGGGTCACTGCTGGTGTCTGTCTAGGTTGCCCAGATGGGCCAGAATCGTCCTCCATGTCCAGATGCCCTGGAGTGTCTTCATCACTGAGGGCTTCATCCACAGGGATAGTGGCAGTCTCTCCAGTGGCCTCCGTGTGGGCAGTGGCAGCTAGACCTGTTGATGTGAAAGATACAATGTTACTGATTGTATTGCGACATCTACCTCCAAAACTTTACAGTAACATTTCACAAAGAACTAGTACATATTTGATTTGCGGGCAATCCTATTGTGACAGGTACACTTGGTATTGGTTGTACTGTCATGAGATTTGTAGAGCATGCCATATCTCCTTACCTGAAACAGCTGCTGAGAGGAGCAAAACATTGACCCTTGATTGGATGGTCTGAGAATGTCATCTTGCCACCAATGCAGGCTAAACAGTGGCTAGGCAAGTTAGGTTTTTGACCAATTTTGAGGCCTAGTCGAATGTAATGCAGGCAGACCCAGGAGTGTGTTATATAAGTAACAGGAGTCATCATGTGCTTACTGCAGTGCTAATGTGTCTGCTGCCAATACATTCTGGTGATACATCTTGAGGCCTTTGGGTTAATTATTTTGCACACTGGGTAAAGTGCCCTTCCTGCCCTCAATAGTTAGATCTTGGGTTAGAAGGTCAAGATGGAGCTAGGTAGCCAAAGACATCTCAGAGTTAGGTATGATCTATATCATGATCACTCCCAGATAAGTGCCCCTCAAATCTGACTTAGCAGGCAAATGTTTTTGATCAAGTGAGCACTGATGTGATTTTTTGAGTTGGGTTACAGACATGTCCCTGTCTCTACTGCACACACTTGACAATTTTCAACAAGTTTGGTACCAAACTTCTCAGCACAATAAACCCACATTGATGCTAGTCTAGAATGTATTATAAAATGCACCCAGAGGGCATCTTAGAGATGCCTCCTGTATTTTAACCAACCCTTTAGTGCAGGCCTGACCAGTCTATGCCTGCCTGTCACTGCAAGACAGGTTTCTGACCTCATGGGGCGAGTGTCTGTGCTCTCCAAGGCCAGAAACAAAGCCGGCTCTCAGTGGAGGTGTATCACACCTCCCCCCTGCAGTGACTGTAACACTTTGCGGTGAGACTCAAAGGCTCGGGCCTCCTGTTATAGTGCCCCAGGGCAGACTGGAGTGGGAATTGTAAATGTAATCCCTTCAGTGTCCAATACCTTCCCCTAAATAGCTCACATTGGAGCGGTAACAGTAGATGTCATCCCTTTAGTTTCCAACACCTTCTGCTAAATGGCTTTGATTGGAGTAGTAATAGTCAATGTAACCTCTTTTGTGTTTACTTTCCCCAAAATGACTTGGATTGGAGTGGGAATAGTAAATATAAATCCTTTAGCATCCAGCTCTTTCTCCCAAAATAGCTGGAATTGGAGTGAAAAAAGTAAATGTCCAACACCTCCTATAAATGGCTTAGATTGGAGTGGGAATAGTAAATGCCATCCCTTTAGTGGTCAATGCCTTCCCCTAAATGGTTTAGGTTGGAGTGGGAATAGCCAATGTAACCCCCATAGTTTAAAATACCTTTGTCAAAATTGCTTATACTGGAGTGGGAATAGTAAATGTAACCTGGTTAGTGTCCACCACCTGCTGCAAATTGGTCTAGACTGACATGCAAATAGGAACTGTCACCCTTTTAGTGTCCAACACCTTCTCCTAAATGAGTCAGATTAGAGTGGGACTAGTAAATGTAATCCCTTTAGTGTCCAACACCTTCCTCAAAATGGCTTAGATTGGAGTGGGAATACTAATTTCACCCCTTTAGTGTCCAACAACATCCGCTAAATGGCTTAGATTGGAGTGTGAAATGTCACCCCTTTACTTTCCAAGACCTTCCCCTAAATGGCTTAGATTGGGTAATAGTAAATGACACCCCTTTAGTGTCCACCACCTCCTAAATGGCTTAGGTTGGAGTGGGAATAGCCGATGTAACCCTTTTAGCTTCAAATACCTTTCCCAAAATGGCTTAGATTGTAGTGGGAAAAGTGAATATCACCATTTTTTGTCCAACCAGCGTCAGTTTCACCTTGGAGGCAGAAGAACATTACCACACCAAGCGCCAGTGCCATAAATAAAGTCCTTTCCATGCACAAGGACTACCGGGCTCCCTGGCTGCCCTGTAGGTGCAGCCTGCGGGGCAAGGCATGAGGCAGGGGATTGCTAATGGGAGATTGGCAGTGAATGCCATGTGCTGACCACATCAGCTCTCGGCTGACATCCAGTGCCGGGTTGGACACGTCTCGGACTATGGCCCTCATTACGAACATGGCGGTCCATTCCGCTACGCCAGCGGTGGCGGTAGAAATTCCATGCTCTAAGTAGCATGAGCCCTATTGCACACCCAGTCATCCTTCCAGACTGAAGTATGTTAAATGAGTACTCACCCCTTTGTGACTGCTGTGCAGCCTTCAAGCGCCCATCCAGATCTGGGTACGCCACCGCCAGGATCCGTCGCATGAGGGGCACGACGGGCACCCCTTCCACTTTGGGAGGACTTCCCCAGCACGGCCTCACTGATCTTTCGTGCCCAGCGCTGCAGGTCCTCCCACCTCTTTCGACAGTGGGTGATCTGCCGGTTGTAGACCCCCAGGGTCCGCACCTCCTTGGCGATGGCATGCCAATGTGCCCTCTTCTGGTGGGCACTGACCTAGAAGGGTGACACAGAAATGGAACACAGAGGTCAGGCACTTGCACGATAGGAAGCGCTGGCAAATTGTCTAACATAGGACTGACAGTACTCTCAGACATACAGGACATGCCCATCAAATTATGAACCACCATTCCGTCGCCAGTTCCGCGGCGGGAACCACCGCCACACAAACCCAGGTGGAAATGAACCAAATATAAGGAAACACTCACTGGAGTTCCACACAACGTGCAGCGGCAGCCATGGACAGAGAGCTGCTGATCATGCCAACCCTGCTCCTTGCCCTATGCCTACACGACTGAGACTGCCGACGAAGGCGATGACGGAAAGTACCGCAACCTATCACACAAGGGAGGAAAGGGCACAGTTACATACAAACCCACCCCACCCACTCTGCAACGTCCCCCCAACTCTTCCCAGCAGCACAAGTCATACACCCCACACAAAGAGGTACGTACCCGACCGAAGGCTAATGCAACTTGACCATAGTATATACAATAGCCCCACACCCATAAAAATCAAAACAAAAACCAGGGAGTAACTGCGTGCAGCCCAAACACAGGCCACACAGAAACTTTAATGAGAAGCTCACTGAGCCAAACAGTGCAAACAGGGCCAATGGTCAGTCCTTAAAATCCAGATTCTCATGGGCCACAACAGGCCACACCTGACTCCCACAAGTGCTGGGTACTCCACAGAACGGGGCACCATATGGGGATCCAGGCACCTCACGGGAGGAGGGGGGGGGATTTTCGATGAGGGTGGGACTTTGACTTTCTTGTGGAGGGTGGAGGGAGAGTGGGGTTCTCCTTTGAAGGGGGTGGGGGCTGCTTGGCTCGGGTGGAGCTGGATTGCCTAGGCTCTGACTGTGCCTATTTCTCCACCGGGGAAGGGACACAGGAATGGGAAGGCTGGACCGGGGTGGGCTGTGATGTTGAAGGAGCGGAAAGGGCAAGGAGGTGGGCACGTTTAGGGACAAGACAGGGTGGGCCAGTGGGTTGGATGAGGTCAGCATGGGAGAGGAAACGTTTTTTGGGAGCAATTGGGGTGGGCGTGGATGAGGACGTGGTAGTGGAGGCAGAGGGAGTTGATGTATGGGGTGTAGGTGTGCGTGTAGTGGGTGCAGGTGACTGCTCAGTATGCTGTGGTGTGGTGGATGTCTGATGGGTGGGTGTCTTGGTGCGTTTGTGTGTCTTGGAAGGTGGGGTTGGACACAGTGGGAGAAGACAGATAGCTAGTGTGGATGTATCTTGGGTCGGTGTCTGCAAGTCCGGTGAGTGTGCTGCATGTGTCAACTACAGTAGAGGTGGTGAGTGCAGGTGTGGTGTATGGGGTGCATGTATGGCTGTCTGCTATTGTGGTGAGTGCAGGAAGAGGAGCAGTAACAGTGAGTGAAGGTGCAGTGCATGAGGTTGTCGATGTAGAGGGGACTGACAGGGAGGTGGAAGAGGTGGGCACATTGGGGGAAGTGGACGTTGTTGTGTGAGCAGGTGTCTGTTGGCTGTGTGAATGCTTGTGGTGGGAGGTGTGGTGCTTGTGTTTTGAAGTGTGCTTCTTGTGTGTTGATGTGCCTGTCAGCGGGTCTGATTGTGTGCTTTGGACGGGTGAAGGGAGTGGGGTGCTGGAAGGGGTGGAGGAGGCTGGAGGGGGGACGGAATGGCCAGGGAAACTGGCTGCCGTCTGAGAGGAGGCTAGAGCCTGAAAAGATCTCTGTAGGGCAGACACGGCACTGTGAATGCCATCCAGATAGGCATTGGTCTGCTGCACCTCTGATGCTAGCCCCTGGATGGCATTGACAATGGTTGTCTGCCCTACAGAGATGGTTCTCAGGAGGTCAATAGCCTCCTCTGTGAGGGCAGCAGGGCTGACTGGGGCAGGAGAGGAGGTGCCTGGGGTGAAGGAGACACCCACCTTTCTGGGTGGGCGGGCACGGGTAACTCGGTGGGGAGCAGAAAGGAGTGTGGTGATGGTATGGGGGTGGAGGAAGATCTCACGGTAGTGGTGTGTGTACTAGGGTCCGCCACTGCCAGAGGACCCCCATCGGAGGAGGTCTCAGAGTCACTACCTCCTGTGGTAGTAGCCTCCCCCATGGAAGTCCCCTCGCCCTCCCACCCACTGGTCCCCTGGGCGTCCGTTGTCTCTGCCTCAGAGGACCAGTGGGCTGGTAAAACCTGACAGGGACACCCCTACACCCTTTGGGGAACATACAGTGGATGGATACCAGTGAAATTCCCTGCTCTAAGCAGCATGAGCCCTATTGCACACCCAGTCATCCTTCCAGACTGAAGTATGTTAAATGAGTACTCACCCCCTTGTGACTGCTGTGCAGCCTTCAAGCGCCCATCCAGATCTGGGTACGCCACCGCCAGGATCCGTCGCATGAGGGGCACGACGGGCACCCCTTCCACTTTGGGAGGACTTCCCCAGCACGGCCTCACTGATCTTTCGTGCCCAGCGCTGCAGGTCCTCCCACCTCTTTCGACAGTGGGTGATGTTCCGGTTGTAGACCCCCAGGGTCCGCACCTCCTTGGCGATGGCATGCCAATGAGCCCTCTTCTGGTGGGCACTGACCTAGAAGGGTGACACAGAAATGGAACACAGAGGTCAGGCACTTGCACGATAGGAAGCGCTGGCAAATTGTCTAACATAGGACTGACAGTACTCTCAGACATACAGGACAGTCACATGCAGCATTCCATGAACCATGGCCCATGCAGGCTCAGAGGAGCACACATATGTGCAATCCACACCATCCATTACACACACAGTGCCCCCCAAACCCAGACTCACCTGTACCTCTGGCCGTCCGTAGAGTTTGCCGAACAGGGGCAGGACCCCGTCCACTAGCTTCTCCAGTTCTTCCTGGGTGAAGGCCGGGGCCCTTTCACCTGCACCACGTGGCACATCCATAGCCAGAGGCAGGCCACAGCAGTACACAGAGTGGAGTACCTGTCCGCACGAGATCAGGGAGTCAGGTGATCAAACGCTGACAAACGCGCGTACGTTCCACGGCGGTATGCACCGTCACCGCCGGCGGCGATCATGATACGCCAGGATTCTCCACTGGTATCCATGTTAGCCAATGATGGTGCGGACAGCGGTCAACACCGCCTTACTCTGTGACGTCAATTGCTAGCGGTATGAGGTCACTTCCATAACGAAGGATCACTTACGCATCTTGAAATTACTCAAAATCCAGGACCTACTAGCCACATGAAGCACCTAGGCCTCTATCCATTCCATATAGTAGCACACATGAATTACTCTGTTCCCTCCTAGTGATGTACATGTATATCTGTCAGGTAGCAGTTATTGTAGAGACACTACAATGAACAATGCAGTGCATAAATGTTGCAAAATGTGCCTATGTATGTGTCTACATCACTCATTTTTGTAACCCCTCGTAGGTACCGACCTTTGTTGCGCGGAAGGGCACCATCGGTGTACAGACCACTTGTGGATATGGGGACCATGGTGGAGCGTCAGATCATAATCGCTTACAGACTCACACGTGCAACTATTCAGGACCTTTGTGCATTACTGGATCCTGCACTAACTCCGGGAAATCGTAATCAGCATGCCATTCCAACTGAGGTTCAGGTGCTCTCCGCACTCCATTTCCTGGCCACAGGCTCTTTTCAAGTGACAGTGGGCATGGGTTCTGGTTTCTCACAGCCAATGTTCAGCCAGGTACTGACAAGATATCTGAATGCATTTGTACAACATCTGCAATCCTATGTCCGATTGCCTCAAAGTACTGACCTCCCTGCCATCAAGTCTGACTTCTATGCCTTTGCAAACATTCCCCATGTCATAGGTGCCATTAATGGCACACACATAGCTATCATCCCCCCAAGAGTGAGTGAACAGGTGTACAGAAACAGGAAGAACTTTCACTCCATGAACCTCCAATGGGTGTGTACTGCAGACCAGTACATTTCCCATGTGAATGCCATGTTTCCGGGTTCAGTCCATGATTCATTTGTGTTGAGGAACAGTAGTGTGCCACAGAAGATGGAACAACTACAAGAGGACAGAAGGTGGATCATAGGTTAAGTTTGCCTGCCACCAACTGACACATTGCAGAAAACCAGCCTGTCTGACTAATGGTCATTACAATGACGACTCTGTATTGAACCATTTTGTAGGTGATTCTGGCTATCCAAACTTGCGTTGGCTACTGACACCAGTGAGGAATCCCAGGACGGATGCAGAGAGGAAATACAATGAGGCCCATGGACGTACTAGGAGGGTCATAGAGTGTACTATAGGTCTCCTGAAGGCTAGATTCCGGTGTCTACATATCTCTGGGGGTTTCCTGGCCTATGGGCCTATGGGCCTTATAAGGTGTGTAGAATAGTGGTGGCCTGCTGCATGCTGCACAACATGGCAGTGAGACATTCTATCCCCCTTTTGGAGGTGGAGGGTGCTATAGGTCCTGATCAGCTACCTCAGAGAGGTAAGGAGAGTGATGGTGAGGATGAGGAAGGGGAAGATGTCAATTCCAGGAACCAACTGATACAACTCTACTTCCAATAACTGTGTGGGACTTAAGCCTGTCATTGGGGTTAGTGACTAATACTGTCAGTGTGCTCTGTCATACAGGGGGGATTGGTCATAATAGGCAATACATTGACCACTTCTGCATGGTACTGACAAAATATATATGCATTCCCTCCTTGCCAAATTTCTAACACACAGTACCACCATCAAGCACAAATTGACTGTAGGAAAGTCCTCCTTTTTTGCCTGATCACCCCCACTCTTTTTGGATAGGTACTGGTGGTTACTGACTCTTGGCTGTGCCCTGAGTACTGCTAACCAGTCCCAGGGCCTGTGCTCTGTGTAAAATGGATATGCAAATTAGGCTAATTATAATTGGCTAAGTTAACCTACCTATAAGTCCCTAGTATAAGGTAGGGCATGTAGGTTTAGGGACCACAGCATAGGTGGTGCACACCTAGGTGCACTGCTGAGGTGCCCAGTGTCATTTTAAAAGCAAGCCTGCCTTGCTGGCTGCTTTTAAATTAAAGTTATATGCAAATTCGACTTTGGAATTAAAGGTACTTCCAAAGTCTTAAACTACCTTATTTTTACATATAAGTCACCCCTAAGGTGTGCCCTATGTGCCCCTAGGGCTGGGTGCCATGTAACTATAAGCAGGGACTTTATAAAAATAGATGTATAAGCCCTGGTGAGGTAAAAACAGCCAAATTTGTTTTTCCCTCATTGAAGTAAATGGCCTTCATAGGCTAGAATGGGCAGACTTTATTTTAAATTTTAAAGTCTCCTTAAATGTTACATACCAAGAATTTGGTATCAAATTAATTGTTGTAATAAATACCACAACTTCCAGTTGTTGGATTTAATATAACTTGTTCAGGTAAAAAGTTTAGACTTTACCTAAAAAGTTGCCAATTTCAGCTCTGCATTGTTTTTGCTGCTGTGCTCTGATTGGCCAGCCTGCAGCAGCTTCTGCCAGGCTGCCTTGATGAGGTGTGAAGTGGCCTGGCTTCACACAAAGGAATGTGCTTGGGGGAGAGAATCTCCCCTCAGCAGATGGTGAGGCAGGAAGGGGGAGGGCTGCCAAACTGGTCTTCAAAGGCAGAGAAGGACATTTGCAGCACCCAGCAACACCCCCACATCCCGCAACCCCAGACAATTAGGTGCCCCCTTGATTAGATTAGGAGAGGGCAGGAGAGGGGTGTGTTTATGATTTTTAGCCATACCAGTGGGTGGGCTCAGCCAGATGTAACCTCCAAAAATCAGATTCATCCATGTTGGATTTTTAGAGACTGTTGCCTTCTGGGATGGATTTTTGCCACACTTCCCAGGAAGTGGTCATCACAGGGGGACGACCCTGTCCCTGATTGGGGAACCAGGGCCCCCCTGCTTTTCACCCAGGAGCAAGGATAAAACTGGCAGACCTGCCCCCACACCTCAGATCCCCACCAAATTTCAAGAAGAAGAACTAAAGGAGAAGAAGGACTGCCCTGCTGGACCCCTGGCCTGCACCTGGAACCTGCACTCAGAAGGACTGCACCAGCTGCCCACTTGGGCTTCACCACAAGAAGGACTTTGCCTGGCTTCAACTGGTTCAAGGAGGGACTCCCTGTTTGCTATAGGTGAAAAATTGCTATCCAGAGTCCCCTGCACCAACTCCTGAAAAAGTGACCAGCTGACCACTGTCCAGTGGCCAAAAAGGAGTTTGCGCCAGGTGCATTCTGGGAGTTGAAGTCCGCACCCCCCAAGGACCATCACAGAACTTCTGGACCCTTGGGGTGAGCTGTGGACCCCAAAAGAACCTTAAAAGAACATCTGGGTGAAGCCCCAAAAGTTTGGAGAAGATTTGAAATTTTTTGTAAAAAAGCTCCAGAGAGGGACCGCCCGCCGCAGAAATTCTAGCCGGCTTGCCTCAACCGCGACCCGGCCTGACTTCGTGGTTCGTCCCGGTAAAGAAAAACATCCGAAAAAGAGACTAAGTCCGAAGGTAAAAAGTTGACCGGGACCTCCCAGCCATCGTATCCGAGAAGGGCTCCACGGACGTCGGATCAAGATCCAGGTTTACCCCGGTCGAAGGATTTTCATCTCGAAAAAACGACTAAGTCCGAAGGTAAAAATCACCACCGAGGAAACCCACATCGCGTATCTGGACAAGGGCTCCAGGAGGTCGGATTCAACTGGCAGGTTCGTCCCGGTAAAGAAAAACTTCAAAATAAAGACTAAGTCAGAAGGTAACTTTTTAACCGAGGCCTCCCGCGACTTGTAACCGAGCAGGGCTCCATCGCGGTCGGCCTGAAACTTTGACTTTGCCCCGGTCCTGGTGCAACCAGATGACCCGATTGGCGCTTTTTGTTTCTAAGCGCTAGAAAAATAATAATACTTTAAAAATTCATATCTCCGGTTCCCCTGAACCGATTTTAATCGTTTTTGTGTCATTTTAAAGATAAAAATATAAACTATTTTTATAAATTGGTTTTGGATTTTTAAACTGTTTCCTGTGTTTTATTTAATTACTGTTTTGTGATATTTGAATGCTTTACACACTGTCTCCTAAGTTAAGCCTTGACGCTCGTTGCCAAGCTACCACGGGTTGAGCTGGGATTAATTTACTGAGACCTAACTGTACCTAGGTGGAGGTTAGTGGCTTGTTGCTAGGTGTAGGTACCTACCTGCCCTTACTAATAACCCATTTTCCAACATTGACAATAAAGTTGTTCTCTGCCAGTTGCATCCATACTCCACTTTGTTCATCATTGAAGACAGGGGACAGTGTTATAGGTGTGAAATGTGTTTTATTGGTAGAATTGAGTGAATTGTGCTATATAAGGTGATGGGAGTCATAAGGGTTGGGTGTCCTCAAAACCAACTTGGCGGCAGCACTGTTGGATGTTTTAGATGGGTCAATTTTGTAGAACAGTACTTCAGTTTGCCCTCAGCTAAGTGTTGTTGTTGAATGGGTGGGATGTTTGCTTTGCATTAGTAGCAGTGTCAATTGTTGGAGGAGGCATTGTTCTTAGCTGGGTTTCCAGTGCCATATCTTGGCCTAAGACTACGTTTGGGCACCTGCTGTGGAGCTTCTTGGGGTGGCATGGTTGGCCCTTGGGTTTCCTGGGAGGGTATTTCCTGTGATGTTTCTGCTATTTGGGTCATCTGTTGCTGGTTGTCCTGGGCTGTTGTGGGGGCCTCTTGTCCGGTGTGGGTATCAGACAGTTTTTTTACCAACAGCAGCAGTGCTCCAGCATTAGTGGCCATTGTGGCATTGTGCTCTTTCCACTGGTCCATGGCCTGTTGGTGTTGTTCCTGATGCATCCTCTGACTTTGCTCCAGGGTGAACACAATCTGTGCCAACCTGTCTTGGGTAAGTTGGTAGGCCCCCAATACCTCTGCAATAACGTTCTGGGGTGCTGCATCCATCCAGTGGCCTCCCCTCTGACCCACTGGGACACTTGAACTTGCCCTAGCCCCCTGTGCCTGTGTCACCTGCACAGGTCTGGACGTGCCACTTGTACTGGGGCCCTCGCCTTCCTGCATGTTCGGAGTGGGAGACTGTGGCCTCTGTAGCTGTGTTCCACCAGTCTGTACCCTGGGTACACTGGTGTGGGTACGCCTCCCTTGGCCTGCTGGTCTTGACTGGGTGTTAGGTGTGACAGTGGTTTCCTGGGTGGGGCTGCTGCATGGTGAGAATCCAGGACTGTGTGAGGGGCCTGCCTGCTCATCAGTGTCCTGGGATCCTTCGCCAAGGTCTTGTGAGGTGCCTATGTCTCCCTGGAGGGCTGTGGCACTCCTTGTCCCCTCCATTAGGGTTGCATGGGTGGTGTTGCCTGTTGGGGGACATACACATGTCTGTTGCATATGCATGTAGGTTGGAGGTGTACAGGACTGTGCTATTTTGTGCTGGGGTTAATTTCAGTGTCCTTCCAGGGTGCCTTTGTGAGGTTGACATTGCCTTTAGTGGCAGTGGTGGGGTTGCATTGTGGTGGGGTATTATTCCATTGTGGGTACGTGCAGGGTGGGTGGCTGTGCACAGCGGGAGTGATGTGGGCCTATTAGTGGGTTGTAGGTGATGCCGGGTGGTGGATGTGGTGGGTAATGTAATGGCTGGGTGGGGTGTAGGTCCAGGTGGGTGTGGGTGGGGTGGGGTGGTGCATGCATTGCAGATGTGTTGTATAGGGGGTAACTGTAGATGACTTACCCGAGTCCATTCCTCCAGTGAGTCCAGTGAGTCCCTCTGGGTGCAGGATGGCGAGGACCTTCTCCTCCCAGTCGGTGTAGTCGGGTGGTGTTGGTGGCGTTCCTCCCCCAGTCTTCTGCACTGCGATGTGGTGCCTAGATGCCATGGCCCTGATCTTCCCCCGCAGGTCGTTCCATCTCTTCCAGATGTCGTCCCTGGTGCGTGGATGGTGTCTCACTGCATTCACCCTGTTGACAATGGTCTGCCACAGCTCCAATTTCCACGCGATGGGTGAGTGCTGCAACTCGGACCCGAATATTTGTGGTTCCACCTTCAGGATATCGTCCACCATGGTCCATAGTTCCCTTTCGGTGAAGCGTGAATTTTTTGGGGGGGCATTGGTGAGTGTGGTGGATGGCATCAGGACTGGGGACAGGGTAAGGGTGCTCCTCTGTGGGTCGATATGCGTCTCCTGAATGCTGCCGGTCGCTGTCTGGCTCTGGTGCTCTCTGTCCTCTGGTCCTAGTTTCGTTTCAAGGGATTGTGGGGTGTGTCTAGGGGTGTTTTATGGGGTTATGGATGTGTGTCAGGTGTGTGGGTGATACGCCTATCCAATGTGTGTACTTATTGCTGTTGTGTCCACTTGCCGCCCGTGGTGGTCGCAGCCGCCAATGGTCGTCTGGCCTCCACTGTCCGCCAAGGTGATTTGTGCATCATTATTTGGAGGGCAGGATGTGGGTGTGCTTGGCGGTGGCGGGGTGGAGTGGGCCGAGATTCCCGCCGACAGAGTCCTGGCGGGGAGTGGTAGTCTGGGAATTTTTGGCGGGGTTGGGTTTTTCATTCATTATATGGCTGGTTTCCATTCACCGCCAGCAGCGGGATTCTGTTCACCACGACACGGCGGTCGGCGGTTTTTCCCGCCATGTTCATAATGACCGCCTATGTCTGATCTGCATTCCCACTTCAGGCCTAAAATCCAGCGCTCCATTTAGGAGCCGGGGAACACAGCACAGCCCCTCTGGCAGCGGTGGTGGCCGCATATGTTAAGGGGGAGGAGGACGACAGAGGGTGATGGGGGAACATTTTTTTAGAAAAAATAAAACACTTACCGTTTCTCTTGCGCCGCCCGTCTCCCGCTGCCTCCAGCCGCCTCACTCCTCTTGTTGGGACACCAGCACAGGCTTCCCAGCAATTCTGGTGCTGCTTACATGCTAAACATAGCTTGTAAGCAGTGTCAGGATTAGTCTGAGTGGCTTGGGCTGCCGCTCAGACACAAGCCTGGGTTCTGTGCTGTTTCTCTGTATACAGCCATGTTGGAGAAATCTAAGTGCGCATGTGTGTTTGGCTGGCCTCAGACAACCGGCCAAACGCACATACACACTTAATGCACTCTCCTCTCCTCCCACCGCACACGGCCCAGCTTATCCCTCCCAGTACACTCTGCTGGCTGAGCTACCAGATGAAAAATGATGAAAAATAGAACGATAGCAAGCTATTGTTTTATTTTACATCTGCTGGGTCAGCCAGGGGGACGACGCCCCTCTGCCACTGCTGAGGCGCTGCCCCTGCCCTTTGACCTAGTTTGGTGTATCGTGTTCATCCGCTCCAACCAATCTGTGGTTTGCTTTTATGGAGCTTTAAGTGTGAAGCAGCATGAGAGCAAACCAGTAATTGATGCCCTTGTAGTGTAGTGTTAGTTTTATGTATCATTTATCATTTACCTTTTCACTATATATATATATATATATATATATCTATATATATATATATATATATATATCTCCACTAATGGTCCCCTCCAGGCGCGCTCTATTGCTGGTGCCAGCCCAATAGGGGGCCCAATTCCCTGAAAAGCATTCTCACACACGGCACACGCAGGATGTTCGGGTGATCAAGACTTTGTGGGGTTGAAACACGTTGGTGTGGGTTGTATTTGAGTAATCTTGTAATTAAAATATAATTTCCGAACATCCTGCGTGTGGCGCGTTTGACTGAGAGTCATTTTGTTGGAGAATATATATACATAGATGTGTGTTTCACTTGTGTTATACAATGCTTGTTTGTTTGTGAGTGTTCTAGTTGGAACTGTGATCGTATTTGCTATCACATGGTTCTGGAACTCTGAGGTGGTCTGCCTAGAGGACTGGAAGCCTGCTGGTGGCTGATGTGGTCGTGGGTCTTTCTCATTATGAATAAACCTGCATTTTACTCATCCAAACCTGCGTTTTACTCATCCCCACTTGGTGTTTCCTATAATCATTTTGGACCATCATCACATTAAGTGGAGGCCCATTATTACACTTGCTTTCAGCAGACAGTCATCGAGGAAAGAAAACACAGCAGTTCTCAACCTCTTGAAATGAGTTGCAACCACCATCATGACCTTGGTGCAGACTTTCCGAGCCGACGTGAGGCTGAATGGAAGGACTGCAAACTGATAGTGAGTTGACCCCACCATGAATCACAACTACTCACTGTGCGACTGCAGGATTGGGATGTGAAAGTAGCCATCCTGCAAGTAAAGAAATACCATCCAGTCTTCTGCATTCAGGGCCAGAAGGTCCTGAGCTATAGAAAGCATCTTGAATTTCACTTTGCATAAGAAGAGGTTCAACATCCTGCAGTCTAGAATTGGACAAAAGCTGCCCTGCTTTTGTGGAATTAGGAGGTACAGAGAGTAGTACGCATGTCCTTTTTTATGGTCTAGCACCAACTCCACTACACAGAGTGGTATATTAGGCTGGAAACCACCATAGGTTCCACATGCTATAGGGTGTGCATGTAGCAGCCAAGTAGACACGCTGCATTCATGGATCTTAGCCCCACACTCCCTGAGGAAAATAAGTTTTTGCTGGACACACTCACTATTTGGATTTTGTATCGATGCAATGAGTGAGGAAGGCATATGAGTTTAGTCCAGAGGTGCATGGGGCCTGAATTATTCAGCTGTCCGGAGAGGGGTGAAGGGAAAGAAAGGTTGGATCATTAGGAGCTGTCATATATCTCCTTGCTACAGCTCTGTTCACCACTCAAGTAGTGGAAGGGTGTGACCAAGAGTCCCTCCCTGGCTCTATCAATGTCCCATTAAAGGGAAGGTGGGGTTAATTAGATGAAGGTAATGCTTGTAAAACATCTATTAAAATGTTAGGATGATGGTCTACTGAGGGAAGGGGAAATCTAATTTATCTTATGCCTCTTTCAGAACTAAATGAAAAGAGTTGGTGGAACTGGAACTGGTGCTGAAACTATATCTATTACAGCCAAAATATTAAATCCATTGGCTTCCTGAAAGCTGTGTTTGTGGAACCGGAAGCAGGGAATTGCATTAACAGGTTTTCAACCTGTGCTCAGTACAGATCTTTATCTGAATTTGATCCAAATAGGTTATGAGTACGGCCCCAGTAAATACTATGGGTGTCCTCTCTGTACTCAAGGACTCTTTGCATCTCCCTCTGCAACCTTATTTTTTTGCTAGGGGTAGAGGTGGCTTCAGAGATCGTGGTCTCACTGGGGGATCAACAGCGCTGATGTGGAATCTGTTTCCATGTCCAGAAACACAAGCTGCATTGATGTTGAGAAAGGCAGCGGCAGTAGACTTATTGATACCAGTCACTGGAATCCGCAAGGGCGGTTTAGGGAATAACGCCACTAACTGTAGCTCCAAGAAAGACTGTGACTATTGAGAAACCTGAGGAGGACTCCTAACTTTGGATTTGAATCTCATGAAAGAAGAAGAAGCATTTTGCACCATCTTTTATTGGCAATGCATTTTCCCCTCAAAGATTTTGATAAGGAAAGGGAGATCTTTTTCAGGCCCTAGAACAAGATCTAGTGTGGAGATGACTTCTGCGGCCATCTTTTGCTCAGGACTTAAAATGTTTGACCTCTCATCCTTCTGATTCATCTTCAAGCAAAAATCACACCTTGATGAGCTGTGCCTTGAGCTGAGACACCATAGCCAATTGTCATGTGGATTGGTAATGGACATTTGTCTATCAAATTTTCACCTGGACTTGAAACCTGATTTCTTAGAGGGTGACATTATCAGCTTCAGGGCAACAAATTTCTTGAAGAGGGAAGCACCGTGTCCACGTCGAAATGTTCAGAAAAAAACAGAACTGGTGTTGAGGCTCTGAGGTGGCTGCTTATGGCTTCCTCGACATCACCAAGACTCCACTTCCAGCATCCAGACAGAGCCGACGAAACCTACTGGCGCAAGAGACTACCGGATCCAGTCTGCATCTCGGATATGCAAAAGTGAGGATTTTGAATGTAGAAGTATGCATCTGAACATGATGTTTGTTAATTTTCTTTATTTCCAAAACATGGTCATTTTCTCATCTCCCAAAGGAGGGAACATACACAGTTTTCATCCCATCCCTAATCTGTCTTTTTCTTGGTCTCATGACTATTAGGATACTAGAAACGTACCGGTTTCCTACATGCTCGAGCTCACCACAGTTGATATTTTGGGTGTAGTGCCTTTGGGAAATTTGGAAAGCAATTCATTGTGAAGTGTTGGTGAGATCTGTTCACATGATGCCTGGGATGTATGGAAACATATCCCAAACATATACTATTAACATTTGCTTATTAATGTTTCAAATACTGGGTGCATGATCTCCCACACCTTGATCACCTGGATGACTACGCTGACAATGTTTGTCATCTGCCGAGTACTGGTATGCCAGACATGTACAGCTTTTTTGAAGGGATTCATGATGCTGATAGACAAATCATTGGGTACAGTGCAGCTGAAAAATCTGGGAAAAAACTGAACATGAAATGCTGGCCACAGTATGACCTCTGGACTGGAAGGAGCCATAACACCTATACATTTTCAATATCTACACGCCCCAGGTTTCTATTGCTGGGAGCCAGACCTCTTTTATTAATTGGCTGTCTAGAAGATTGTGCTGAAAATTATGTTTTTCAGATTTTTCACATTTGTTTCTCAAAATATGGTAATTCCATGCAGCCTCCCTGATGCAGGAACATGTACACCAGCCTAAGGACCTAATTACGAGTCTGGCAGTCACTAAACTGCCACACTCGGGGTGGCGGTCTAGACCACCATGGCTTTGAAGGTCGAACTGTCAAATTAAGGGTTTGGTGGTCAGACCGCCAAAAGACCGCTGCCTCAGCCAGGGTCAGTGATCCCGATGGGATGACGGCAGTCGTGGTTATAATTAGCCACAGTGGTGCTGAAGTCAGCACCGCCGTGCTGAGTGCAACCTTGTTCTCTGCCAGCCTTTTCATGGTGGTCTGACTGCCATGTAAAGGCTGGCAGAGAACAAGTGCGGGGGCCACAGGGGGACACTTGCACTGCCCATTCCAATCACTGTGGCAGTGCACGGGCCCCCCCGCCCAGCACCCTTGAAATGCACACTGTCAGCTGTGCAGGCAATGTGCATTATAAGGGTGCTGGTGCAACCTGCGTGCAGCAGCAGTGCCACCGGTTCCATTATGAGTCGAAACAATGCTGCTGCACCTTTGCCACTTGCTCACCAGTGGAAACCTTAGTTTCCACTGGTCAGCCCATTGGGAAAGTTGTAATGGGCCGGTGGGAAGACTGCCAGCACAGTGGCGGTCTCCTCGTCTGGAGTTTGGCGCACGGATGTTTCCATCCGCCAAACTCCTAATGACCCTCTCAATCCATAACTTTGTTCCTCCAGATCTCCTGAGCATGGTATTCTGGCTTTTTAAGGTTCTTAAAGACGTGTACACCAAATAACACCTGTTTAGGGTACCAGCCTTTTGGTCTCATCTGTCACTCCTAGTCTCTATGGAAACATACCATATCTACATATTTTCATATTTTTAACATCTACATATTCTAAAGTCATAGGTGGTAGATGTTACTGTGCACGCCTTTACTACGAAGATATGTTTACCACGCAAGGGAAGAGTACAAGATAAGCGCATATATATATATATATATATATATATATATATATATATATATATATATATATACACATATATATAAATGTTTATATATATATATATATATATATACACACACACACACACATGTATATATTTACTGAAAAAAACATTGTAGTTAGGCGAATATGTCAGTGATAACATTAAAGTTTTGAACCAAAAAAACAGAGAAATTCACCTAGTTAGCAGCGCTTACTATAACTTGTGCCCCCGCCATGTAGTGCTTATGACCTCACAGATTAAATCACTCATGGCATGTACTACAACATCATCAATGATGTCAGTGGTGACATCATCCAAGCTTTCTGTTCCTGCATATTGCTATACAAATTACTATGGCATTAGAGGTCTAACTGTAAGTGCAAAATAGCTCAGGAAAAGATCAGGCATCATTATTACCAACAAACGACTCCATTAGGTGTTGAAAATAAGCATTATGTGTAACATTGACCTTATAGCATACACTTTACGAATAGCATAGTTCACATTATCATTCAACCACAGATTTATGGGAAACCCTCATTAAGTATGGTATTCAATCTGTGTACAACTGTTCAGAGAAAGCCAAAATACTGGATGCCAAATCCAAAACCAATGCCCTACTCTGGACAGCTTTTATCTGTATCAGACCCCTGACAAACTCTGAAGCTACATTAAGAAATAAAGCAACTATCAGTAGAGAGCTGAGTACTGTAAACAGTGTTTAATATAAAGAGAGAATTCATTCTTTACCACACTGTTTGCAAACAGTAAAACGTTCATGAGGAATACACCTGAGTATTCAAAAAAATGTACTTAGAACAGTGTGCAACAGTTGTTAAAAGATACACTATATGCTAAAAATAACCAAGATCGGAAGGTGCTAAAGATCATACTAGCGGCACCTTTCATAAAGTTGTGAAAACTTTACATATAGCCACTGCTTAATTTGTGCTCGTTGTTTTCGGTGCGGAGCACCAGTACTTATTTTTGAGGGCCGGTGCTTATTTTTCTGGCTCAAGCACTCACTGTGAGCACAACGCAAATATGGGAAAGGTGGAGGAAGAGAAAAACGTACAAGTGTCACAAAGGGAGAAAGCAGAAAGCTGCAAGAGTGAGCTGAAGGGGCAGGGAGTGGGTTTAAATGGATTAAAGAGGCCCGAGATGGCTTCAGGATTACACTGCCTCAGTATTCCGTGTTTGCACATTTAGGCCCATATTTATACTTTTTTTGCGCCGCATTTGCGTCTCTTTTTGACGCAAAAGCTGCGCAAACTTGCAAAATACAATTGTAAAAAAAGCGCTAAAAAAGTTTAAATATGGGCCTTAATTGCAGCAGTCTTGTGTTTAAGAAGAGGGCTTAGGGCACCAGCACATTTAGCCCACCTTCTGAAGCAAAACAAGCACGCGTACATAGGTTAGTACCTGGTGCACACACTCATCTATGTTAAGTATAAAATACCATGCTGACACGATTCTCTTTAATAAATCAAGGATGATTATAAAGGTTAGGGCCACATTCTTACTTTTTAACGCAAAACTGCGCCGCCGCAGTTTTGCGTAAATTTTTTTACTGCCGGCTAACGCCATTTCGTAGCACTGTGCGGGCGTCAAAATTTATACTTTGACGCACGGCGGCGCAATCAACAGGTGGGAGTCATTATTTTTGACGCACACCGCGGCGTCAAGTCGTAAAGGAAAACAACGTTAACGTGGCGGAAATGACTGTGGGTCGATTTACGACACAGCAACCCGGATAAGCGCCGTTTTTTGACGCAATAGCGTAAAAAAAAAAACGCGAACACTGCTAGTGCACCAGAGGAGAGCCAAAATGGATCCCAGATGCCACTACAGACCCCAGGAAGATGACAGCAGACCAGGAACCAGCCAGGACGATCCATACAAGAACCAGGACATTTATAGAAAGAAAAGAAAGTGTCGCTTCTGTGCAGAGGAGCAGGAAATCCTGGTTAAAGAGGTGACGGAACACCAGCACCAACAGTTTATCACCTCAAAGTTGCCAATCAGTAGGAGAGAGGCCATATGGCAACAAATTGTTGACAAGATTAACAGTGTGGCTGAAGTACGCAGGACAGTCACCGAGTGTAAGAAACGCTGGAATGACTGCAAACGCAGGACAAAGGAAAAAATGGCCAGGAACAGGAAGGCAGCACTGCAGACTGTAGGTGGGAGTCCAGCACACCAGGAGGCCCTGGACCACATGGAGGAGATGGTTGCATGTCATCCCTGAGGAGATCGTCACAGGGATTCAAGGACAGGACAGCACAGACTACCACGAAACAACACACATGCAGGGTAAGTCGCATGGGGATTTAAAATACAATAATGTTGACTCTAAGCAGGGGGGAAATACCTACTACACATTGCATGTAAGTCATCATATACATGGATTGGCATGGGTAAAGGGGTACTGCAGGGGGGCATGGCCTGCACAAACAGAAGCTGGGGCACAACATTACACTACACCAACAACAATCCTTTGGGGGCATGCTGTCATGCCAACAATGGAGCAAAGGGAAAGCCTCGACAGGAGGGAAGGCCACTTGTCAAACTTACATCCTGGCACTCGTCAGCCAACATATCTCCTACAGTAACTAGGGCCCTATTAGCAATCCTCTAGCCAAAACGACAACTGCAATGTAACTGCCACAACAGTTGACACTACCACCTCTGATCTGTGTGCAGCTATAGTAGCCAATGGCAGTAGCCTCCCCATGGAACATACATACCTAAATTAGGGGATGAGGATGACATCTGCAACAATCTCCTGAAACAAGACAAAGGCCCCAGTACACGCAAATGTCAATGCCCATAGGTGTCACAAACATCAGCCAATGTAAACAACAATAGGAGTGACACAGCACTAAGGACACACCCATGCTGCATATGTCAGGGTCCTTCCCGTGCCTGGCAAACAAGGCAACATCACAAAAGTCATACTGCTCAGACAACAGCATTGAGGAGGGGACACATGGAACTGGTCACTGAAAAACACCTGCACAGTCAGAGGGGGAAATAGGACACTGATACGACTATCAGGGCAATCCAATGTAACACACATTACCCAACATCAGCAGGACACATTAACAATATCAACATCCATGTCACATCATAACATTGCCATGCATAGGATATGCTACAAGTCAATTACAATTAAGTCAATGTGAACGCTCAGGGATTGGGGCAGGTCCTGAGAGTCAAGTGTGCTGCCAGGTCCATCAGAACATCCACAGCCAGTGAAAGGTCTCACCATGAGAATGGATATACACGGAGGGTCGAGTAGGACAAAAAGCTGGCTATTCTCTATTTGACATAAAGCAACACCTAGAGGCGATGAGGCTGACAAGTCTGATAACTCAATAACATACATGTGGCACACAGGTGGGCCATAGGCCTATAACAATGCCCATCTGAAGGACAGCAGATATCAATACAAAACAAGATCACAAAGTGAATTCATCAAAAGGCAGGCATGTCACGTTTCATTGCAAAGGCAGATGGATCACCTGCAGATATGCCTGTCCCAGATTTCCCTGATGACATGGATGACGAGCCCATAAACATTCCCCAGGAGACCATCCAAAAGGTCCTTGAAACCCTCCAGACCCCACCTTCAGTCACAAGGAGGAGCACAGAACAAGCAGCCATAGCAGAGGAACCACCCACCATCCCAATTGCAAGACCTGCCAGCTCCAATACAGCTGAGGACTCTGATGACACTGGCACCAACTTTGAAAGAACTGTAGTTGGAGTACAGCGGGAGCTGGCCAAGGAGGTGCGGGTGGGGATGCAAACTATGGCAGCCAGTCTTGAGGGGGTGCGTTCGTGCATGATGTCATCTGCAGATCAGGCAGCAGCTATGCAAGCCCTAACATCCATACTGCAAGGACTACAAGAAACTGTCAAGGAATTCACCACTGCAGTAAGGGAGTTGCCACTATACCTCGCACCCCAAACCTTCCACTGCATGCATGAATGCAATCATGACTCCCTCAGGGTTGACCTGGCTGCCTACCATCGTGATGTGCCTGCTATTCTCAAAAACCAGTAGACCCTCCTTGCTGCAGTACTGCCCTTAAGACCTTCACAGGGAGCAGCGACCGGGATGTCTGACTCCACGTCTTCTAACACTGAGGTGTGTGTTGCCCCTTCACAACCAACAACAACAAGGACGAAGCAGGCAACACACACATCAGAAGAAGAAGACATGGAACAGATCACATTCACACAAAAGAGTACCGAAAGCACTAGTCCCTGCACCATGGCCTACTTGACCAAGGTCCTACGTTTTGTCAAATGCAAGTGTTACAACAACTATACTCAATGACTGTTCTGCTAACCACTGTATAACTTGTCAGCATGCCCAGTGAATGTCTCTTTCCTACTAATCGGCAAATCCTGTCCCTCTGCACTGTCTGTAACATCACCCCAGCATGTCAGGAGCATTATCCACACCCCTTCTGTAGGCTCACCATGTAAGATTGCACTAGAACGGACTCAGCAAACATGGACAATGTACACATTGCACTACAGCACCTATCAATAAATTGCACTTGCTCACCAAATATGTCTCAGTGTAATTTGACACATCAACTGTGCAGTAGATAACACAAATGTGCCTGTGTGACAGTCATGTAGCTTGTCAATACAACTGTCCTGACATCATGTAGTCAGATACATCTGTGCAGTGACCAGGATTGCATCATAGCCTGCCCATCCTGAGGAGAATAACTGATGAAGGGAGAAACCACACACCATCATGCTGTGTTGGACAGAATAATGCTTCATCAAGAGAAATCAAAG
The DNA here is from genome assembly GCF_031143425.1 of Pleurodeles waltl. Classification (NCBI taxonomy): domain Eukaryota; kingdom Metazoa; phylum Chordata; class Amphibia; order Caudata; family Salamandridae; genus Pleurodeles; species Pleurodeles waltl. Next base: position 150,201,370 of record NC_090446.1, read on the forward strand.
TCAACTAATAGTGGCTGATAAATGTTGTCACAATGCAATTCTAACACATTGAACTATGCAGTCTAATCTAAGCAAACACTACAAAACACAGCACCAATCAACCTTTCTGAGTAAACATCCAAATAGGTAATCATGCTGAATTTTAGCACAAATGATCAATGTCAGTAATGAAGACAAGAAGACAAGAGTGTTAACAAGACCTCATCTTCAAAGATGTCCCTGAACATCACACTGCAGTCCAACCGAAAAATTTCCCCACAATACCAAGTCTGGAAGCACACTTTGTGACGTAGAAAACATACTCATCGACACAAATCCTTTGTGATCCATGTCAACTCCGATTGGTGGTTCTAACAAATGGTGGATACTTACCAAGGTAGCACTGGGGTAGCTGCCATTTTACACCTCAGTTTGTTTTTGTTTGTAGCATAGGACACAAATGTCATAGAACAACAATCATCTACACTGATGGCAAGGCCATGATCAAGTAGCAGTTAACACATAATGCAAAGGGTTATCTATATATTTATTCCAAACTAATCACACCAGAGGCAACTAAGGGAAAAGTCATACCTACACTAATCTAACCTGACTACTCATTACCCACAACTGTCCCTAACTAACCTAAGCTAAACTTACTCTTCACATAAAACGAATCGATCTAAACATCAACCCCCCACCCACCATTATGAGACAGGACACATGCAGGACAACACATACTAACCTACACACATACTATACTATCCTAAACAATCATATTTTTTTTTGTTTCTTAGTTTTTAAAATTTTTTGTATTATTTTTTTTTCATTTCTTTTTTTAAACACACAGGAACCCCAACATTGATCAACACACTTAATAAGGAAAAGTAGAAAGAATCAGGACCCCCCACCCTCCTCCCTAACACTAACTAAACTAACAACCTATACTAACCTAACACTACTCCCCCAAGCCCACTAATCATGATAACAAGGAAAGAGGAGGGAGGGGAGGGAATTATGTCCATTGAATATATCAGTCCTAGAGGTTGGCCCTCCGGAGGGTCCGCCTGATAGACCTGACCCGCTTCTTGATGTAGGCCACATCCTGGCTAAGATTGTCCACCTTCCTCATAAATTTGTCCATTTTGTGTTCCAAAGCCAGGAATGCCGCAGGGTCGATTGGAGGTGCTGCTGCTGTTTGGGTCCCAGCAGAGGTGCTCTGTGTGCATGTTGAGCCTAGCCCACTGGCCTGTCCTGCAGCTGTCACACTGCTGGGGCCTGGGTGTTCTGCAGAGGCAGGGACAACTGTCCCCACTGTGGCTGGGGCCACTTGGGGAGAACCGGTGGTTGTGGTAGTGGTGGCTGTAGTGGGCAACCTTGGGCCACCCTGTGGTGAAGCCCACCATGCTCCGGAGGCCCGATCCGACTGGTATTTACGGGCCCTCCGTCAGAACCCCAACTGCATCTGCAGGATGTGTCGGTACCTCATGGCCCGCCTCTCAAATTCATGCCTCTGTGCGGCACTCATGTTTGCAGCTGTGAAGACAAAGGGCAACTATTTACCATAGGAACTGCATTGTGTGGAATAGCACAAGTGGTCAATCTGACAATACATTTACTGTACTTGTAACAGCTCATATCACCATACAGATCATTGAAAGTCTCAGAGGAAGTACATGGAAAGCTTGCCTACAAAGGTCATCTCACACATAGCACATACAATAATCTACATGATGGGTAACAACTGGCAATAACTTGTCATCAAAGTACTTACAGTTGCAGCTAACAATCATGCTGCACCTCCTCCGCCTATTGTCTGGACTACATATGTCAGTGTATGTGATAACAATCACAAACTTCAAGGTCTGCAATTTGAAATGGGATTTGCTAATATAGAACTCATGTGCCATAACTGAGTGTGTACACTAGGTTCAAAACCATATTTCATATAATCACAAGTATGTTTAACATACTGGTTGCTTCAGTCCTAGGTACCCTATTCACAGAGCATTCCTGTCTTTGAGGGGGGGGTGGGAAGAACAACAAACAATCCCAAAATAGATGCACACCCAGTAGTGTATAGAAAGCTCAACATGTTTTTGGCTCCACACACACACCACCAGTAAGGGCTATCAACAAATTGGAGTCAGCTAAACCTTGCCCTATCAAAGGACCACACATGTCAAAATGTACTGACCTAGGGCAACATCACATACTTCCAGTGAGGCATAATTTTCAACAGACACAGAGGAGCAAGAACACCCATGATCATGAATAGCATGCACACCTAGGCCGTTGCACTCTAGTCCCACACACTTCTAGTACAACTTGTGGAAGTACATGCTCCCGGAAGATCCAACCTACAGTGTACTCAGTACATCGGTTAATAGGGAAGCAGCAGCCTTCAGACAAGCCATTTGCAGAAGCTATCTGGGAGAATGTCAGTCTGACATGCAGACTCAGTCCGAGACGAGTCCCAGTGCAACTCTTATTGTAACTAGTGTATTCCACATGACTCACCCCAGTTCCCATAGCGGGCCCAACAGGAATGGCCTACAAACCCAAGATCAGACAAATGGATAAGCATTGGTCAACTCAAAATAATGTGATAACTGAAATCCCACTAATGGAACAAGACTAATGATTGGGCAGCGCATCACACCTTGCAATGTGTTTAACACACAGTAGTCCATCACACATCACCAGCAAACACAAAACATACCACACATGTCAACACTCACTGTAGGTGTTGGGGTCCTCAAAACGAGCCACCTCTCCCACTGTGTACGGTGCAGGTCCACCTGTAAAGCATGGAAGGAAGAATATGCTCAGAATCCGTGCACTGAGAAACAATTTCAAATACAATGTGATAATCTGACATGAGTAATGAAACACTTTCAGACATGCCCATACTGCATGGAATAATTCCTGTGCAACATTTACATAGGATGGGTCTCCTGCTACAGTAACACACACTTCTACACACATGCAGTGGCCCGGACTGTCATGTGGTGGCAAACATGCACCTCCATTAGTGTGCAGCAACAATATAGGTGTGTATTCATCTCATCATGTGCATCCAAGAGAGACATCCAAAAGCTGGTTACATGAGGACTGCATGACCTGTCAAACAGCCTATGTGGTCATGACACATTTGTGACAGTTAGGTACATGGTACAGAGGGCCAGGTACTTTGGCAATACCTCATGTTGTTACAGTTTCCTAAATTGATGTGTCCAAACAATGGTGATTGGCACCAAACATAGATGTTTGTACCCTAGTCCATACCTTTGGACTGCCATCCCTAATCGGATTTTGGCACAAGTGACAATAAATACCTGTCTAATATGTTAGCTGAGGGTACCTGAGTCCTTTACAAATATGGTTCATGTTCAGATCTGGCATGTATCAATAAAATGTGAAGGAGCACATTTATCCCGAACAGGCATGGCACTTCCGTGAACACTTTCCCTACACACTAACCAGACACACATGAGACATATGTCTGGGCCACATTGCTATCATCAATTAACGTGAAGGCAGCACTCATTTTCAGCATCATGTAGGGTTTCCAATGTCAGTCTAGCTATAGCGTCAACATATGTAGGTATGATGTTACTACATCCATACTTCACTGGCAATTGTGACCTGTAGAGTCCTGATTGCGTCATTAATGTGTCGCTTGTCTGACACAAAGGCGGCACTACGTTACATTCTGCTACAACCAACCTGTATGTGTGGAAAACATGAGCTGCCTGACTGCTAGCATTTGTCATCCTTCACATAGTGCATCAATTACCCTGTATGTTTCCCTAACATTACACACAGTCAGCTACTTATCTGGCAGATTGGGTACCAATCATCTCATGTCACTACACAGCTTTTAATTGTGCAGATTTACATGATCTGTACTCACCAACATGGCCACCAAACATGATTCCCAGGTGGTCCAGCAAATCTTGCTCCCTGGAGATCAGGTCAGCCCAGTGGTGCTCAATTGATGGTCATTCCGTTGGCTCCCATACAGACGCACCAAGTGATGGCGCACCTGCCCCCACCGGACTTTTCGGGCCTCCGTGTGATACCCCTGTATCACCCTACCCCCAGCCTCCAGCATCAGTGGGAGGAAATGGCAAACCAGCCATATGAACCCCCCAATTCCTCCTCACCCATCCTGGAAAGCCGTGGCCTACCAGACATTTAGGCACAGAAAAAGGGGAAAAAGTAGTAGAAAAAAAGAAAAGGGGGAAATGGGGAAAGTTTGAGTGAGGAAATACAAAGAAAACAACAAATAGAAGAGCCCAACTATCCCCTATATAACAGTACCCTCAACAGACTCCCACAGACAATAAATACAACACTGGACTGGACAAATGTATACAACACACACTCAGACAGTATTCTACAACAATATATTTATGACAAAACAACAAGTAAGATGGCACTCTGGACACAAAAGCACTAATTCACAGGACAACACTTTGCACACAGCCACACAGTCTAGAATAATCAGAGACTGCAAAGTGGAAGTGAAAGTACACCCACTGTACAGAATCTGTAAACAGGATATCCTATTACATCACATCCTGCATAACATGGCCGCTGTTTTTTTCCATTATGCGTCATATTTTCACGCATACAGGTTGTGCGTCATATTTTTTGACGCACAGGAGTGCAGATAATGCAGAGTCAAAATATTTTTTATAATTGGTAAATAATATTTGTTTGCAGCATATTTTACAGTTCCAGAGGTAAAAATTAAGCCGCAGCCAAATATGATATCTATTTATTAATTTTTTTTTAGACTCTGCATTATTTGCACTCCTGTGCGTCAACAATTATGACGCACAAGCTGTATGCGTGAAAATATGACGCATTATGACAAATATGTATTTCATTTGTCCAAATGAGTAATGGAATTTTGCATGACCAAACGGTGCTAAGTGATAAACTTTGGGGTTAGCTATAGCAAATGTCCCTTATAGGATGTATAGAAGGTATTCACAGTGTAATAGTAATGATTGGCCAGAATGGATATTGCTCATAATTGCACACATATGTAGGTAATTGCTGATTGCAACTTTCAAAATATGAAAGAGATACCAGGATGTATTCCTTAGCAAATTTGTGAGCACATGTATCAAGCTATTCCAAATAGCATAAAGGCCAATTAGGTAATGCAATTGTCGCCTAAACCTGTTTTGGGGGTAACCATGTGCTAATTATGAGTTAATGTAGCTAAAATATGTTTCACTATTGACATGTAGGGCACACATGCCCCTTATGCATGTGTGTGCTTCACATGTGCATACAAAATGTATATTTGGGGTGCAGCAGAGGGGGACTTAGGCCCCCAGCACCCTGGGGTTTGCTGTTCCTGACTTGCAACTTTATCAAAGGATTTCCCAAATTCAGTTATGCTAAACCATTGGCAACAGGCCCATAGATGCAAATTGAGTATGATTCTCTGTTTGCTAATCTGTAATACCATTTGCCCTTTTGAAATTTGCCCTAGTACTTCTTTGGAGAATTCTGACATACCCTTTACAATTGATTTAATAGCAAATTCTCAACGTTCCTTATGTCATGATGGCAAATAGGTTGTTGATGTATGCGGCCCTTTATGCATTACCTGGTTTAGTGGCATGTTTCATTCTTCCTACTAGGTTACAACTGGGACACTACTGTGATAGGCTGCTTGCAACCATTTTGTTGATTGGATGGTACATGTACATGTGTGTGGTCCAATGTTGATCCAGTATCAACTGTTAAGGTGTATGTTGTCACTGTAACGTCCAGGTGTCATCATGCGTTATTGGCAGCTAATCGTGTATCTAATGAGTATCGTTTGTAGCTAAATGTGACTAAAGTCATTGAGGACATGGTAACCTACACGTGGATGGTCCCACCCTGTCACTGAAGACGTGTAATGAGACTTTCAAATGGGCAACCGTGGTGTGCTGAGTGAGAGAATGTCTCAGGTGTCTGGATCGAACATGTGTCATTGCAATATTTGTACTCAAGTTGCCCTCTGTGGATGGAAATACATCAGTAAACATCATAGCCTCTGTGCAGAAGTAAATGGCTGGTATTCACCACACACGAGCCATCTCTATTATTTGAACAATGTTACTCAGCGTGTGAACTGTCAGGGTCCTCATATGTGTCGACTTTTCATGGACATTATCTGAGGTTGCTGGTTCTGCTGGAGGCCACGTACACCATCAAAGGCTATGGCCCAGGTACACTGTCACACTTTGTAGTTTAGGCATTAATGAGGCCCAGACAACGGATGGGCCATGATTTAGCTATTCAAGGGCACTGTCACAAATATGATACAAATAAAAGTCATATGATGCAATACAATGTATTTGAGTATACATTGATGAGGCAAATGACAAATTAGCCTCTGAGGAAAGAGAGGTTTTGGACAGCAAGTGTGGTCCATAGGTGGCCACCGGGTATCTTTAGGGTGACCCATGGACAGGTGCCAGTCAGGCTGACAGGATGCTGGGTCAATCAGGAGCCAGCTCTTTCACAAATTACATGATCAGTGGTCTGACTAGGACTGGTCAGAGGGAGCAGTAGACAGTTGACATGTCACACTGTGTATGTCCTGTGTTGTTTTGAAGGTGACACATGAACCCTGATAAAGTGTTACACAGCAACATTAGTAGCAATGCTTAATGGTGTAATTGCCCAAATGTCTGCATCTATGCTGTAGGAGGCATCAGCAGGGACGGAGCATGTAAATTTGGGTGGTATGCATGGAAGGGTTCACTGGTGTGGCCTCCATCAGTGTCTCACAAGTCCTGTCGGATGAGATTTGCTTTAAAATGGCCTACAGTACCTTTCACACGAGAATCAATCTACAGGTGATACCAGGCCTTAAAAACTCAAAGCCAGTGTATTATTTGAGCTGACTTCCATGCAGTGAGATGGTACTATGACAATGGTAGGCATAGGAAAGGGTGTGGCACACTGGATGACTCTTGTGAGTGTGTGTATGTAGATAAGGGAATCTCAGGGTACACATATCAGCATTCCAGAGACCTCTTCAGACAGGTGGGGTCTGACCAGGCGCATGGGTGTGTAAGGTTTGTAGAAAAGGGCTGACATGTAGATGGGATGTGATGTGCTGGATGCTTGTCATATGTGTGGCACTTGTGCTGTGTATGTTCTGCTTATGTGTAACTCTAGTGACAGATAGTCATTGCAAAGATTGTATGTAGTTGGAATTACTGCTTCCAAGAGTCTGGTCATACATTCCTGTTCCTGAAGCAAAAGCATGTCAACTGCCTGATGTATGAGGCCTGTTTTCCCCTAGTTGAGTGATTGTGTTTTAGTTGTGTGCCATCTGCTGCGATGAACCATGTTTCCTACATGTATGTGTGTAATAGGTGTGGTCCTCAGCTATTGCCCTTCAAAGGTGAACTGTACAGGATGTCAGTCATTTACATTGTGTATGTATGTGACCGTTGTATGATAGGCATCACATTTGTAGTGTATTTTTTCTGTGTCCTGATTGTTATATCATTAATGCTCCATGAGGCGACATTCTTCTTCTGATACTTAGAGCTAAAGGTGTGCAGAAATGAATAGCCAGACCATGATGTGGTGTTTGTCATCAGTGTTTATTTACAATAGTTCATTAAGTGGTGATGGTGATAATAATAAAAAAAAAAAGTTCACAATGTGTTGGCGCCTACGCACTTCAGCAGCCGTGTTTGGTTGTTCCCCCTCCTGTTGCAGGGCAGCATCCTCCTCTTCCTCGTCTTCAGGCATGTATGGGTCTGGTTCGAGGAGGGGAATGTTCCTTTTGACACAAATGTTGTGCAATATTGCACATGTGAGGATGATCCTACAGACCATCTCGGGGGAATATAGTAGGCTACCACCAGTGATGTCGAGGCAGCGGAACCTTGACTTGAGGATGCCGAAGGTCCGCTCGACAACGCTGCGTGTCCTCTTATGGGCCTCGTTGTATGCCCGCTCTGCAGCAGTACTCGGGTTGCCAAATGGTGTCATTATCCATGGTGGTGTATGTGTTGTGTGTCCTAGAGGGTTGCTGTGCAGTGTGTATATAAGTAGGTTTTTGTACTTACCAACAAGTAGTCCATTGCCATACCGTCCATCCTGGAAGTGTTGGTTGATGGTGCAGTGACGGAAGATGAATGAGTCATGTACACTCCCAGGATATTTCGCCACGATGTTGGTGAACATTCCTTGGTGATCGACTATGGCCTGCACGTTGATTGAATGTGTGTGCTTCCTGTTGCGGTAGAGGTGTTCAGTTGCAGCAGGTGGCACAAGGCATACATGTGTGCAGTCGATTGCACCAAGGACGTGTGGGAAGCCACTGATTGCATAGAACCCCTGTTTAGTTTCCTGCTGCTTCTGCAGTGTGTTAGGGAAGCAGATGTGGCGGGGTGTCAGGCGAATGATGGCATCCAGTACTTTGGGCAGAAATGCGGAGAATGATGGTTGTGATATTCCGCCTACTAGGGCACCAGTTGTTTGAAAAGAGCCAGTTGCCAGCATGTGGAGTACGACAAGCAGCTTTGTTTCTGTTGGTATGGTGTGGGGTGTCACCAAAGTGGGGGCCAACTGCTGTTCAATGTTTTGCAGCAGCTGCTGAATGGCCTGCCAGTTCAACCGGTACCTCTGTATGATGTTGTGTTCCCTGAGGCCCTGAAGGGTGGTTCTTGGGCGGAATATCCTCTCCTGCCTTCTGCGCTGCCTTTGGAGTCCCTGCTGGTGTTGTTGTAGCTGCTTTTGTTGCTGCTGGGCTCTGCGTCTGCGTGCACGCTGGATTAGAATGACCTCCATGGCTCCCTATTGCTGCTCTGCTGCTCTGCTGTTTGTTCTGTGTGTTCTGATTAAATACAGGTGTGTTTGCCCCATTTTAACGCCTGCCCTGACCCAGGTGTTAAATTTTGACGCAAATCGTGCTGTGCGTCATTTTCTGGCTCCGCCTCCCGGCCGTGCGTCATTTTTGCCCGAAAGCATAAATACGACGCACGGCCGTTTGAGTCATTTTTTGGACGGGAACGCCTACCCTGCATATCATTAACGCAGGGCGGGTTGCCGCATCCAAAAAATTACGCACACGGCGGCATTTTGTCATCCGCGGGCTCGGGCGTCAAAGTTTAAATACGGGGCAACGTTTGCACTGATTGTGCGTCAAAATTTTTGACGCACAATCGGCGCAAACGGAGTATAAATATGCCCCTTAGTATCTAGTACACAGAATCTTTCCCCTTTTGGAAACTTTTCTGCAGAACTAAAAAGTTGTGTGGAGCATAACAAATACAAGTCATTTGTCACCAGCACGCAGAGTTATTCTTGAATGCAGACATTTATAATATGTTCAGTACCTCTACACTGCTATGGTGCACTATGAGACACAGACTGTGCAAAATTAGGTTGAGAAGTGCTAGACTAGTTACCCACCACTATGTAAACCGTTGGTTTTTCAGTGAATTTCATCTTTTTAAAAAAAAAATCCTGTTATCACACCGAAGTATAACGTTACTTTAACCTTTGGTTTTTAATTGAATTTCTATGGTTTTTTAAACTTAAAGTAATACCACATGTTAAGCAACTCCGCTCTGCACAGGTTTGGCTGCAGGGCATGGTCTGTGGCCTGGCCCTACAGACAACACCTCCCCATACAGCCAACCCATCGATGTGTACAGCCTTCGGCAGTGCGCAGTAGGTGGGTGGTCATAAGGCCTGGCCTTGGGGACCCCATTCCCCAGGGCCACTTTTTTAATCAAAGGGAGAGGGGCTGCGTTGCCCACATCCATGAGATGTTATTGGCTCCGGGGACCCTATCCCCTGGGGTCACTTACTTAAATAAAGGGGATGGGGCCCAGTGCCCCCCTTCCCAAGCCTTGTTAGGTCTATTAGGTGTATTAAATACAGGGGATGGTGTGCTTGAGGCTTCCCTCCTGGTACAATTTAGGCCCCAGGGATACCATCTTCAAGGGCCTTGCATACTTTTTATGGGGAGGAGGGCACAGGCCCTCCTCCCTGGTCCGATTTTGGCACCAGAGACCCCATTCCAAGGGCCTGGCACACTTTTCAGTGGGATGGGACATGCAGCCCCTCACCCCAGGCTGATTTCAGCCTCTGGGACGCATCCCCTGCAATGCTGCCAGGCCCCTCATCCCGGGGCCTGGCAGCATTTTAAGGGGACTAGGGTGTGAATGGTTCCCCTTTCAGGACCGATTTTGGCCTCGGGAGCCCAGCTTCATTTGGGAGGAGGAGTGGGGAACGCGGCCCCCTCCCCGGGCCGATTTATGGCTGGAACCCCATCTCCCAGGTCCTGACACCATTTTAAAAGGGGGGGGGGGGCGGGGCACGTGGCCCCACTTCCTGGGGAAATTTTAGCCTTGAGGACTCAATGACGCGGGCCCCGTTGTTAATATTGGTGGGAGGGTAGCAAGTGGTCCCTGTTCCCGGGCGGATTTCAGCCAGAGAGATCCCATCCCCTGAGGCCCAGCATTATTTTAAAGGGGAAAGCTGATTTTGGCCTGGGGACCCATCTCCTGAGGTCTGGCACCAATTTAAAGCCGGAGGCGGGTATGCATTCCCCCTCCGTTGGCTGTTTTTGGCCCCAGAGACCCATCCCTGGGTCCCGGCACAACCAGGGGCACAGGGCAACAGGGACACTGGGAGGACCGTAGTGCACCAGAGGGAGGACAGGTCCAGGGAAACGACTCTCCAGGAGGCACTCACTAATGTCCTGGGGGCCTACCAACAATCACAGGACACAATAGGCCAGATCCTGAACAACATGCAGTAGAACAAGCGGCTGCAGGAGGAACACCATCAGGATATCAGGGAGGACTTGCAGGCCCTCAACAACACCATGATCTGCATTGCAGGGATGCTGGCAGACATGGCCAATATTATGAGGGAATGGACTGCACAGCAGCGGGCCCCTACCACTAGCTAGTCCATTGACCAGCCAGCCACATCCGCTGCAGCTAGTGGACAGGAGGCCCCACCACAGGGCATACAGGCCACCAGCACCCTTTCCCCTGCAGAAGGTGAACTACCCCACAAACGTTCCCTGTGAACCAGACAGAAGCCAGAGACACTTGCCAAGACCAAGACCACAACCAAGAAATGAGACTCTCCTGATTGTCCCCCTTGCGTCCCACCCTGTCACCTTGTCCACTTTGAACTGCCTTTGCTCCCCTTCCTATGGCCCCTTGGACACTGGAGCTGTGCTACAAACAGACTGGAACAAACAATACCCTGGACTTTCCTCCACCATCACCCCATTCCATTGCACTTTTCAGTCACTTATTTGCACTACAATAAACACCCTTGAACACAATTTGAGTGACACTGTTTTATGTTTTGAAAATATGCATTTGTGGGAACAGTCACATCTAGTGCAAATGATCTGAACACTGTGATAGCATACAAATAATGACCTGCAACTGTCTGTAGTGATCACATCAGGACATTGTTGTCATATCACCAACATCTGGAAAATGAGAAGCCATAGGTGACAGTAAGTTGAGATGCAAAGTAAGGGAATGCCATCATGCCACAGCCACACAGATAAATCAATAGTCAAAGTAATGGTCAGTTCCACTGTCTCACCTATGTGTCATTGGAAGTACTGACGTATAACTGATGTTCTGTTGTCCTCATCCTCACTGTCCTCAGGGTCCACTGCTGCCAAAGGGTCATCTCCAGTCCCCTCTTCCTGCAGAAAAGGCACAAGTCGTCTGAGGGCCAGGTTGTGCAACATGCAGCATGCCACTACTATCTGGCGGACCTTTCTGGGTGAGTAGCACAGGGACCCACCTTTCAGATGAAGGCACCTGAACCTGGCCTTCAGGAGGCCTAAGGTCCGCTCGATTATTCTTCTGGTTCGCCCAGGTGCCTCTTTATAATGGTCCTCAACCCCTGTCCTGTCATTCCTCACGATAGGTTTCGGTAGCCAGAGTCACCTGCAAGTATGTAGGGACAACATTTAGCCTTACACAATCCTATGGGAATAACACCTGAAGGCATACGCTGACATACAGTGGGTGGGGGCTCTGGCTCACCTATCAGCCACACCCTGTGTCTCTTTAGTTGGGCCATCACATTTGGGATGCTGCTATTCCTCAGGACGAAAGTGGCTTGCCCCGACCCAGGATACTTGGCAGTGACGTGGGAGATGTACTGGAGGAAGGGGTGCCCGTCGGAACCTGACCGCCCTGATGGCCCGCATACTGGCGGTGACCTACCTAGAGCTGGATGGGCGCTTGAGGGCATCACAACAGCTACAAGGGGTTGAGCACAGTGGACGATACAAAAATAATTTGTAGGTGGCATGGGATCCGGGTGATGGGCGTCAGGTAGTGGGTACCCCTTAATGCCAGGCCCTTAATGCCGCATGATCCAGCTCCAGGGTAATGGTTGAAAGGGAAAACAAGGTAACCTAGCTAGGTTGCATTCCATGTCAGACAGGGTTTAGTGGGTCCTAGGAGGGCTGTAGTTGGCAGTAGTTGGCCCTCATCTTGCTGTGGCATATAGCCAATTGTTTGGCAGTACAATGCATAGTGCTAAATCCTGATCCCTGTGTATGACAATACTGTGTATGCCTTCTGTGGTGTTGGTGCAGTACTTGACCTAGTGCTCCCTTTCTCTCTCCCCGCTTTTTTCTTCTGTCATCCTGTCCATGTGTGCATTAGCATCATCTGGCAGAGCAGCAGGGGCACCGATGACAGAGGGAACTGCATCCCACAGGACCCTGGTGGCAGAGACCACCAACGCCGAGGGAACCAGTGGGACTGAGGGCAAGGGGAGCACCACAGGAGAGACAGGAGGTGACAACACTGACTCAGTTGCCTCCTCCGATGAAAGCTCCCTGGTGGTGGTGGACACCTCTGTGACCACCCCAGCTGCAGGTACAGCCACCACCCGTACCAGCACCACCCTCCCTTTAGCCCATCAGCGAGTTGACCGTGCCTGCTCACCCAGGAGGGTGGGCATCTCCTTCGCCCCAGGCACCTCAGGCCCTGCCCCAGTGAGCCCTGATGCCCTGAGTGAGGAGGCTATTTACCTCCTGAGATCCATCTCTGTAGGGCAGTCAACCATTGTAAATGCCATCCAGCGGCTGGCCTCCAAGATGCAGCAATGCAATACATACCTGAAGGGCATCCATGGTGGATTGGCTGCCCAACAGAGATCGATTCAGGCTCTGGCCTCCTCTCTGATGGCAGCCATTGTCCCTGTTGCTACCGTCCCCCCTCCAACTACCACTTCTCAGTCCCAGTCTCCTTTACCCCAACTCATCCCATGCACACATACAGACGAGTATGCACAAAAGAGTAGCACAGTCAAACACAGGCACCACACCTCAGCCCACAAGCACTCAAGCATACACCAGAAATTAGCACAAACAACCACATCCACTGCCTCCACTGCCTCCACTGTCTCCCCCTCCTCCTCCTCCTCCACTTCCCTCACAGTCACATCCACACTCACACCTGCATGCACTGCATCAACATCCACCACAAGCATCACCACACCAAGCAGCACATACACACCTCACTAGCAGACACCTCCACAACATCCATGCACGCGTCCCCTGTGTCCTCTCCCACCCTGTCTGTCCCCCTTCCTAAAGGACACAAACACAAGCACTCAGACACCCAAAAGCCATCCACCTCACAAACATACACTGCCCATGCACCTGCACCCAAGTCCAGCAGACACATTCCCTCAACCTCCACTCCCATCCTTCCTCCCTCTTCCTACCCCACCGTCCCTAAGAAGCTTTTCCTTGCCCAACTTGACCTCTTCCCTCCCCCGTCCTGCCCGTAGGAGCAGGATCCCAACGACCCAGCCCAGCACCTCAGCCAAACACTCCACGCAGACAGTGGAGGCACCTCCTAGTCATGGAGGCAAGACAGTGATGGATCCCACTCCACCAGCCATGAAGGGTAAGGATCCCACACCCCCTGCCATGAAGGGGAAGAAGACCTCAACTCCTGCCGTAAAGGGGAAGAAGCCCTCGACTCCTGCCATGAAGGGGAAAAAGGACGCAACTCCTGTCATGAAGTGGAAGAAGCCCTTGACTCCAGCAGAGGCTGGCAGCTGACACCACCACCGCCAGTGGTCATGGAGCCCTCACCTCCAACTTAGGCAGTGCAGCCCACTCCTCCTGCAGGGGCTGCCCAGGAGGCACCTTCACCTGCTGACACAGTGCAGCTCTAACCTTCAGATGAGACTGTGCAGCCCTCACCTCCAGCAGAAGGCATGTAGGACACCCTCCTGGGACTGTTGTACAAGAAGCCCCCTCCAGAACCAGTGGGCAAGTCACCGACCTGAAAGACTGTGACCTTGCACTCCCCAGCACTGAGAAATGGGCATGGACCCCCCTCCAGAACCAGTGGGCAAGTCACCCACCTGAGAGACTGTGACGTTGTACTCCCCAGCACTGAGAAATGGGCATGGACCCCCCCTTCCAGAATCAGTGGGCAAGTTCCTGACTTTGGCTGAGATGCCCCCCATCCCTCTGAGGTGCCTGCCCACTTGCAAAATGTTGCCCCTGCAAAGTTCTGTGCGAATGATGGTAGGAGACAAGTTGGGCCTTGAACTGTGACCTGGGCCATGTGGGCCCTTTGTACTTTCGACTTGGCATTGGCTCTTTGTGGATATTTGTACATATCTCTTTTTTATCCAATTGGTTCATTTGGTGGCTCTTCCCATTCAATACATTCTCATTACTGCCTTCTTGTTGTCCTTGTATTATTATGCTGTGTGTCATGTACCATTGTTTTTCGTCTGCAGCTGGTTGTGTGTATGGTGTGTGTGTGTCTGATGTGTGTGGTGCGTGTGTGTGTCACTCTCCTTTTCCTCCCTCCCTCCATTGTGTGCTAGGCAGCTGTACTCACAGTAGTCGTCGGCGTTGGTTTTCCAGTTGGAGCATGGCATAGAAGAGCATCTGGAAGACTTGCAGTTGCAGTTCCAATGCAGTGTTGGTCTTCTCTGTGTCTCTGTAGGTGGGTATTTCGTCTTCTGTGTTCTGTTTCCACCAGGCATTTGATGGCATTAGTTCTGCCCCATAAATCGTGGCGGTGTACTATGTCGTGATATGGTGGGCGGTACTTTGTCTCCCGACTAGCTGTTGATGGTGACTGCCGCGTGGGTGGTGTTAACACTCTGGCGAATGGTGTGGTACATTGGCTGTCTATGGGAGTTCTCACTGCCATGGTCATAATTTGGCGGTAATTACCACCAGCCTGTTGGTGGTATTTCCACCACTTTATCACTCACCGCCAATGTCATGATGAGGGCCTAAGTCTCAGGGTCCTGTAACGGCTGCCAGCAACATTTTTCTCATGTTGCTGGCAGCCAATAGGAGTGCTCATTATTACGGGAGTCGTACTCCCCCACGAGCTAGATGAGCCAAGGAAAATAAAGCCTCCTGAGCTAATCATAAACTCTATTTTTTAGATTGGCGCTCCCTTAAGAGTTTTGGAGACCCTTGCAAGCCGAACTGCCCAAATATACAAATATTGTTTTACCCTTAATGTCACAAAAACTGCTGAACACATTTGCACCAAATCACAAAAAGCACAATTTGAAGACCAAGATCTAGCTTCCTACCCCCTTTTTTCTCAGCCCTTGCTTGATGGATCACTCTGAAAGTTTCCAGGAAGGAGCTGAAGTGGATGACTTTTTTTTGGAACGTTTTGTGAAGATTTATCGAATGTGGCCAAAGTTATTAGCAAACCAAAAAACCTTCCTTCTATGGAATGCAGCCCGAACTATAATATATATTCACTTAAAAAACAAAAGGTTACAGAGATGTCTTAGTTAGGCCCACATTTTAAAGGTACAAAAACATAGAAATTCACCTGCTATAGTTAGAGTTATCTCAAGTAACTATAACTCATGCCCTAACTTAACTGCAAGTCGCACCCTGCCATGCACAGTTTTTTCATATTTTTTTTATTGTAAATAATACATTGATATTATCAATGCTGTTATCAAAGATGCCATGAGTGCTGTAGTTTGTGGGGTAACTAGCAGTGCATGGTGAAGGTGCAAGTTATGGTTGTATTAGAGCACGAGTTATAGTTACTTGAGATAACATATTGTTTGGTGGATGCTTGTGGTGGGTACCGGGGCACCCCCTGAGAAGGACCTTAGTACCTGGGAGAGGGTGTGCCCAGGGCCACCATAGGCTCACTGGGGCTGTGCCCCCTCCCTCCCCTTCAAGTTAAGTGCAACCCTGGGGAATGGAGTACCTTGGGCCTATTAAGGCTTGGGGAAGGGGATTATGCATCTACCTCCCCTTTATATAAAAAGGAGGCCCCAGGAGACTTGGGTCACTGGCACCCATAGTGTGTAGGGAGTGACTGCTTACCCCCTCCCCTTACAAGTTAGTTTTCCTCCTGAGATGGGTACTTCAGGGCCTTAAGTGGCTCCGGGACCGGGGCACATTCCTTTTCTTCAAGGGTTTGTGGTGGGTAAGAGTAGAGGGTGGTAAGGGAAATTTTAGGGTTTAGGGCTGGGTTGTGGTAAAGGATGGAAGGGATTGGGGTGAGCAGTGGTAAAGGGTGGTAAGAATAACTTGAAAAAACAAGGAGGATTAGGGGGTTCCCCTCCAAAATGTATATATATATACATATGTATGCATGCATATGAATGGTGTATATACATATATATATATATATATATATATATATATATATATATACTCCACATAGAATTCAAACGCTGGCACTCCATGCAGATTACTGTCCTTTATTTACATCCAAAATTCAATTTCATGCCAGAAAATCCATAATGCCATTAAACAAAAAATAGGGCGACGCGTTTCAACCATCACAGTCTTCTTCCTTGGCCCTTCAAATATACAGCACATGTGGCCCCTCCTACTCTCTCTATATCCACTAGCCCATAGACATAGAAAAAAATCTCTTTTTTTAAATTTTATTTTTTATATAGCTTTACCATAGAAATGTGATTCTAAAATAGTAATTATCCAATATCCTAACTCTTAACTGGTATTTATAATTCTAGATAGCCATCAAAAATAACCTATCCCATTTAAACAATATACTCACGTACTATCAACATTAATTGAACTAGTCGAGTAAGCCACATGAATTCCTGTAAGAATGAAAGATAATAAGACTAAAAATAACCAGATCTGAAACCCTGCACATATTTTCTCATATCTCTGCAAAATCTAACTAACCAATATGAATAAAAAGTTCTTCATCCTTGTTTAATCCCCAAGGATGTTGGCAATTCAGCCGTATAATATATTCCGACTCCAACTTCCTCAATTGTTTTTCTCTGTCTCCCCCCCTCGGGGTACCCAAAACCCTGTCAATACCAAAGAATTTCATCTTGTCCACCTTCCCATCATGTACCAAGTTGCAGTGCCGCGTTACTGGGTATGCGGTATCCTTATTCAATATTGCTCTCCAATGTTCAACAGTACTTTTCTTGAGGGGAAAAATTGTGCTTCCCACATACTGCAGTCCACATGGGCACTCAATAACATAAATGGCAAAATCTGAATTGCAATTTATAAATTTCTTGATATTCTCTTTACTACCCGTGGGTAGCATGTACTGCTTACGACTCGTGCTGTATCTGCATGCTTTGCACTTGGCACCTTTGTAGAAACCTTGTTGTATATCTAAGAAGATAATATGCTGGAACCATTTTAAATTTTCATCCGCCATCACCCATTGTGTTTCCCACCACCCCATGAAGGCAGGAGAAGTTCAGAGGGCAGAGTTACTAGTTCCTAGAAAGAAAGACACTGGCATCAATTCCCCGAGATTTGTGACAACATTCAATGCATATTCTTTAGAATTTAAGAAGATCCTTATCAAATATTGGCATCTAATTAAGGCGGACAAAACAATCGGTCAGTTAGTCAGTACTCTTCCAATGATAACGTACAAAAGAAGTAGCTCTTTGAGAGACATCCTCGTACATAGTTATACAAGGAAGAAAAAGGGAACCTTATTAGATATACAACAAGGTTTCTACAAATGTGCCAAGTGCAAAGCATGCAGATACACCATGAGTAGTAAGCAGTACATGCTACCCACAGGTAGTAAAGAGAATATCAAGAAATTTATAAATTGCAATTCAGATTTTGCCATTTATGTTATTGAGTGCCCATGTGGACTGCAGTATGTTGGAAGCACAATTTTCCCCCTCAAGAAACGTATTCTTGAACATTGGAGAGCAATATTGAATAAGGATACCGCATACCCAGTAACGCAGCACTGCAACTTGGTACATGATGGGAAGGTGGACAAGATGAAATTCTTTGGTACTTGACAGGGTTTTGGGTACCCCGAGGGGGGGTGGCAGAGAAAAACAATTGAGGAAGTTGGAGTCGGAAAATATTATTTGGCTGAATTGCCGACATCCTTGGGGATTAAATAAGGATGAAAAACTTTTTATTCATATTGGTTAGTTAGATTTTGCAGAGATATGAGAAAATTTGTGCAGGGTTTCAGATCTGGTTATTTTTAGTCTTATTATCTTTCATTCTTACAGGAATTCATGTGGCTGACTCGACTAGTTCAATTATCAATGTTGATAGTACGTCAGTATATTGTTTAAATGGGATAGGTTATTTTGGATGGCTATCTAGAATTATAAATACCAGTTAAGAATTAGGTTATTGGATAATTACTATTTTAGAATCATATTTATATGGTAAAGATATATAAAAAATAAATAAAAAGAGAGATTTTTTCTATGTCTATGGGCTAGTGGATATATAGAGCGTAGGAGGGGTCACATGTGCTGTAGGGCCAAGGAAGAAGACCGTGATGGTTGAAACACGTCGCCCTATTTTTTTGTTTAATAAATTATGGATTTTCTGGCATGAAATTGAATTTTGGATGTAACTAAAGGACAGTAATCTGCATGGAGTGCCAGCGTTTGAATTCTATGTGGAGTATATATTAAATGGGTTCTGTGCCCATTTTCTGAGCACCAACCTCTATAGGGAGCGCTGGAAGAATTACAGGACTTCTTCTTTGTGATATATATATTATAGCTAGATAGATAGAGAGATAGATAGATAGCTTTGACATACCATCAATTTACTTACCATGCAGGGTAAAGGCACTGGAATAAGGCTTGCATGGTAAAGGAATTAGTGGTATTGTCATACATCCATGTTCCTGGCCCTGACTTACTGTCTGTAACAATGTGTTGAACATACGTTTGTCATATTTTCTAAAATTTATTTTCCCAGAAAATGGCCATTTCCTTCTGTTTTCCTTACAGAGACCTGACCCACATTTGTGTGTGCCCTGGTTGCCTGAGTTTTCAATATTTGTGTTCCCTGACTCACACACTAAACACCAGGGAATGTTTTTAATGGTGTAAGTTCCCTGGGGGTTTGCTGCAGTATTTGGGTCTGGGGTCAGGTGATACCCAGGGAAATCCACCAGCCCAAGACATTTTTTAAAAGGAGCGATCCATGGGAAGCCATGGAGATGTGGCTTGTATCAACTCCATCAAGATAACATGTTTTGTTGGAGCATAACATTTTGTAATGTTATTAGTGCCCCAGACGTCAGCATTGGGTGACATACATTTTAATGTTTGAAGGCCTAACTTAAAGAAAACTTCACTGACTAATTTTAAAAGTACTCCCTTAAAGAAAGTGGTGGACATTGTGCCTACCAGAACTGACAATGTGCTGACATGAGTTAAAGTAAATTGAAGTATAATCCATTATTAGAGTAATTGTCAGTAGAGAAATGATTTGATTTATAATGTTTAATGATTTTTTAGTATAGAATTATATTCAGGCAGAAGAGTAAATGTACATCCCTGTCATACTTAATGTGATGCTTTAACAAAGATTGCAGTTATTAGTGAAATGTTTTACATCGTTTAACAAGTCATTATTAATACTAAATTTATCAGTTTGCATAATATGTGATTTTTATTAATGACAAGATTAGCACATTATGGCCCTCATTCTGACCTTGGCGGGCGGCGGAGGCCGCCCGCCAAAGTCCCGCCGTCAGGTTACCGTTCCGCGGTCGAAAGACCGCGGCTGTAATTCTGACTTTCCCGCTGGGCTGGCGGGCGGTCTCGTTCAGACCGCCAGCCAGCCCAGCGGGAAAGAGGCTTCCACGATGAAGCCGGCTCGGAATCGAGCCGGCGGAGTGGAAGCTGTGCGACGGGTGCAGTTGCACCCGTCGCGTATTTCACTGTCTGCGCAGCAGACAGTGAAATACATGTAGGGGCCCTCTTACGGGGGCCCCTGCAATGCCCATGCCAGTGGCATGGGCACTGCAGGGGCCCCCAGGGGCCCCGCGACCCCCCCTACCGCCATCCGGATCTCGGCGGTCCGACCGCCGGGATCTGGATGGCGGTAGGGGGGGTCAGAATCCCCGCGGCGGTGCAGCAAGCTGCGCCGCCGCGGAGGATTCAATGGGGCCGCGGTACACTGGCGGGACCCCGCCAGTGGTGCCGGTCCGACCGCGGCTTTACCGCCGCGGTCGGAATCCCCATTGAAGCACCGCCGGCTTGTCGGCGGTGCTCCCGCGGTCCTCCGCCCTGGCGGTCAAAGACCGCCAGGGTCAGAATGAGGGCCTATATTTCTTCTGTTAGCATAACCAGGCCTTAAGTCTTCGTATTTGCAGTTAAATAAATGCTGAATCATTTCTTTCTCTAATGTGAATTTTTCCATTAGGTTGTGTCTCACAAATAGTAAAGGGCCTTACTGTATTATGTGTAAGTTTTGTTTCACAGTAACCTTGGAGTAGATACATTGAGAATTTCAGACTGAATCTAAAGTAGTGCTATTTTTCAATGGCGCGTTTTTCATGTGAACGGAGGAAGACAAATTGTACCATGGAAAAGAAGGTGGTTTGCAACAAGTGATGTACAAAAATTGTTAAACTATTGGATTCACATGGAAAGGAGAGGCATCTTCTTACTAAATCCTGGGAAAATATTGGGCTGCTTCAAGTTTGATTTGTGCTAAAATTCTAATTGCAAATTGCTCCATTTGTGTAATGTAAACTCATCGAACTGGCCATGTGGACTGCTTTGAGTTTTATGATTAAGGAGTGACTTAATAAGATTGGAGGAGTCCAGTTCTGAATCTTATGCTGTCACCTTCGTCCAGATCTTTTTTGATTCCCATAGCAGCCTGTGTTCTGCTGTTTCCTTGATGCTGTTTCTAATGGAATTTGCTGATGTGCTTTGTAGACAAAACTGAATTGTCTCTTTTCCATGGAGAGGTACATTTGAATGCAATGTTCATTTCCCATGATCTGTTTTCTCAATAGACGTTAGCTTGCTGAGACTTTCATATTTTTATTTTTCCTAGTTAGTTAACTTAGCCCGAGGTAGATGATTTTCCAAATTATTTTTGTCTCATATTATTGTTTTGTCCTTATGTGTTAGTCTGCTCCCACACATGCATGTCCTATTTTGGTTGGTAGTAAGGAGTACCTATGTTCAAAAGATTCCTGATATTACATTTGTAACGTTTGATTTAATTAATGTATTCTCAGTCTGATTTAAAATGTGATTCTAATGCTCAAGTTTTGACATAATTCAAATGTGTTTCTTCTTGAATGTTTGATGGTGTTGATGCTGAGTAGATTAAACTTATTTAGGAGATTTGGTCAGCCAATAGATTTCATTCATCTGTATAATTTGGTTCTGTGCACTGTTTACGTGACTTTAGTATTGTGGTTCTGAAAATAAAGCTTTGAACTTTTTTCAGATTGGAGTTTTCCTTCCGTGGCAACATTGGTCATGTATCTAAATTGTTGATTGTCATGATGAAGTATATTGTGTTTATGGTTCACCACACTCTTTACTGGGCTAAAAGATCCATCGACCTTGGTGAAGCGGTTTTAGTCCTGCGAAGGATGAAATTGCATTAGTAGATTTGGTAGCAGAGGAATGGTCTGGTCCCATAAGAGGGGGAACTATATATTAGGTTTATGGTAGGGAATTAGGTTCAAGTTTTTGGTAGCAGAGTTGTTCTATGGCTAGTTGAGAGGTTGATGAAATTCCAGCATTGTGTTACAAGTGTACGGTGTGTTTATAAGTAGGGATTTGCACTTGCAATGCTTTTTTGCTATGAATTGTGGTGAAGTGTGATGATGTGAGATGTCTGTGGAGTCGTCATACTAGAAAGTGTTTGTGGCGCTTTTGCCTCAAAAATTGTCCATGCAATTTTTGTTGTTGTTGACGGGTCCATCGTGGCCTAACACTCCAGAGTAACACACAAGTGTTTGAGGCACACTTGGTTAATTTATTTTCTGCATTTTGATATTTGCCATTGGACGCCATGACAATATCAGTAGTTTTCCCTTGAGTGTTTGTGAGTTGTTGGTTGGTATTAGGTGAATTCTCAAGGGTCCTCAGGAGGATCCGTATCAACCCAGTCAGAATTGCTGGTCAAGTCTTACTTGTGTATTTGCGAAAGCCACAGTTGGAAGTGTAGCCGGTACAGCTTTCAAAGCGTTTGAGTCCTACCCATAGTTTGTGCAGACCGTTTTTTGGTATTTGCTCACAATAATTTAGCATTTAGTGTGTGTGAGTGATTGTTTGAGAAACAGTTGCAAAGCGACTTGCAGCTGTAGAGTGAATTGAGTGTGATGTCAGTTGTATTGTACTGAGATAGTTTGGTTAGTGAGAAGCCACACACGTATTGGTGGACAATACTGCATAGCCATGGTTGAGGACAGCTCGCAAAAAGAATTGTGGGATTAAATTTACTTTCTTTTCTCGTCGAAATTTGTATTGTTGATTGCAAGAAATTAAATTTTTCAAAGCCTTAAGAAGTGCACTGAGAGGAGATGCATTTATTGCAGTTAGGAAGGGTGAACAGACAACACTCGAAGGAACACCAGCATATGAAGTGGCAGATTTAAGAGGAGTTTCAGCATGCATTTGGGTTAAATAGTGGAGTAAGATCACTGAGAAAGAGGGTTCATTGGCTTTTCCATGTTACAGAACTTTTAATTTAAGGATTCTAGAAAGTTTGAGGAGAATATTGTGCAATAATATTTATCTGAATAAAATAAGACCAAAACAACAAAAATCCAATATGTACAAGTCAAGATATCACTTTTTAAATGTCTAAATGAGTCTCAATCCTTAAGACTCAGTGGTTATATTCTTCTAACAAATAGTACCTGGTATGGGTCAGTCAGTCAGTCAAAATAACTTTATTCGGCGATTAGCCATAAAAGTAAACATGCATACATAAAGATCATCATAAAATACAGTACTTATGACATTCATTAAAAATAAGTCTATTAAATCTAAGCTTACCACCCAAGCTTACTAAAACAGTAAGATAATAAATACTTATAAAACGTATATAACAATAAGACAATATAGTAATAGGACAATGCCTAATTTCTCTTAATAAATAGTCACATTACCAATTCATATCGATTTCTAATGGTGATAGCGGATTTAATAAAACTAAGAATAGAAATGCAGATTTGTTTGGATGAGAGGCTTTGGATGCCAATCAGTCCTTCTTTGTAGGAAGAAGTGTGCAAGTTGCGCAAAATGGGTAATAAAAAGGATTTCCTGGGAACTGAATAAAGTTTACAAAATAAAATAAAGTGGCAAGTGCTTTGTTTTGAAAAGTTATCACAAGGGCATGGGGGTAGTGTTTTTTCCCACACACATTTTATCAGGAACGCCACTCTAAAATGGATCAAATTAAATCTAAAAGATACAAGTAAAGAATATAAAGAAAGGGTCGGGAACCAAACAAAATAAGGTTCTAACAAGTCTGATGATAGAATTTGTATATATGAATTAAAAGAGCTCAATTTCTCTGCCACTTGGTATCTAAGATTCATGACATACTCTTTATGTCGAAGTTTAACAATTTCTTTCGCATTAGCTGGCAGGAGCTCTGGTTTAAAATACATAAACTCCAAATCCAAGTTTCGGAAGCCAGTGGGACTGAGGGCAAGGGGAGCACCACAGGAGAGACAGGAGGTGACAACACTGACTCAGTTGCCTCCTCCGATGAAAGCTCCCTGGTGGTGGTGGACACCTCTGTGACCACCCCAGCTGCAGGTACAGCCACCACCCGTACCAGCACCACCCTCCCTTTAGCCCATCAGCGAGTTGACCGTGCCTGCTCACCCAGGAGGGTGGGCATCTCCTTCGCCCCAGGCACCTCAGGCCCTGCCCCAGTGAGCCCTGATGCCCTGAGTGAGGAGGCTATTTACCTCCTGAGATCCATCTCTGTAGGGCAGTCAACCATTGTAAATGCCATCCAGCGGCTGGCCTCCAAGATGCAGCAATGCAATACATACCTGAAGGGCATCCATGGTGGATTGGCTGCCCAACAGAGATCGATTCAGGCTCTGGCCTCCTCTCTGATGGCAGCCATTGTCCCTGTTGCTACCGTCCCCCCTCCAACTACCACTTCTCAGTCCCAGTCTCCTTTACCCCAACTCATCCCATGCACACATACAGACGAGTATGCACAAAAGAGTAGCACAGTCAAACACAGGCACCACACCTCAGCCCACAAGCACTCAAGCATACACCAGAAATTAGCACAAACAACCACATCCACTGCCTCCACTGCCTCCACTGTCTCCCCCTCCTCCTCCTCCTCCACTTCCCTCACAGTCACATCCACACTCACACCTGCATGCACTGCATCAACATCCACCACAAGCATCACCACACCAAGCAGCACATACACACCTCACTAGCAGACACCTCCACAACATCCATGCACGCGTCCCCTGTGTCCTCTCCCACCCTGTCTGTCCCCCTTCCTAAAGGACACAAACACAAGCACTCAGACACCCAAAAGCCATCCACCTCATAAACATACACTGCCCATGCACCTGCACCCAAGTCCAGCAGACACATTCCCTCAACCTCCACTCCCATCCTTCCTCCCTCTTCCTACCCCACCGTCCCTAAGAAGCTTTTCCTTGCCCAACTTGACCTCTTCCCTCCCCCGTCCTGCCCGTAGGAGCAGGATCCCAACGACCCAGCCCAGCACCTCAGCCAAACACTCCACGCAGACAGTGGAGGCACCTCCTAGTCATGGAGGCAAGACAGTGATGGATCCCACTCCACCAGCCATGAAGGGTAAGGATCCCACACCCCCTGCCATGAAGGGGAAGAAGACCTCAACTCCTGCCGTAAAGGGGAAGAAGCCCTCGACTCCTGCCATGAAGGGGAAAAAGGACGCAACTCCTGTCATGAAGTGGAAGAAGCCCTTGACTCCAGCAGAGGCTGGCAGCTGACACCACCACCGCCAGTGGTCATGGAGCCCTCACCTCCAACTTAGGCAGTGCAGCCCACTCCTCCTGCAGGGGCTGCCCAGGAGGCACCTTCACCTGCTGACACAGTGCAGCTCTAACCTTCAGATGAGACTGTGCAGCCCTCACCTCCAGCAGAAGGCATGTAGGACACCCTCCTGGGACTGTTGTACAAGAAGCCCCCTCCAGAACCAGTGGGCAAGTCACCGACCTGAAAGACTGTGACCTTGCACTCCCCAGCACTGAGAAATGGGCATGGACCCCCCTCCAGAACCAGTGGGCAAGTCACCCACCTGAGAGACTGTGACGTTGTACTCCCCAGCACTGAGAAATGGGCATGGACCCCCCCTTCCAGAATCAGTGGGCAAGTTCCTGACTTTGGCTGAGATGCCCCCCATCCCTCTGAGGTGCCTGCCCACTTGCAAAATGTTGCCCCTGCAAAGTTCTGTGCGAATGATGGTAGGAGACAAGTTGGGCCTTGAACTGTGACCTGGGCCATGTGGGCCCTTTGTACTTTCGACTTGGCATTGGCTCTTTGTGGATATTTGTACATATCTCTTTTTTATCCAATTGGTTCATTTGGTGGCTCTTCCCATTCAATACATTCTCATTACTGCCTTCTTGTTGTCCTTGTATTATTATGCTGTGTGTCATGTACCATTGTTTTTCGTCTGCAGCTGGTTGTGTGTATGGTGTGTGTGTGTCTGATGTGTGTGGTGCGTGTGTGTGTCACTCTCCTTTTCCTCCCTCCCTCCATTGTGTGCTAGGCAGCTGTACTCACAGTAGTCGTCGGCGTTGGTTTTCCAGTTGGAGCATGGCATAGAAGAGCATCTGGAAGACTTGCAGTTGCAGTTCCAATGCAGTGTTGGTCTTCTCTGTGTCTCTGTAGGTGGGTATTTCGTCTTCTGTGTTCTGTTTCCACCAGGCATTTGATGGCATTAGTTCTGCCCCATAAATCGTGGCGGTGTACTATGTCGTGATATGGTGGGCGGTACTTTGTCTCCCGACTAGCTGTTGATGGTGACTGCCGCGTGGGTGGTGTTAACACTCTGGCGAATGGTGTGGTACATTGGCTGTCTATGGGAGTTCTCACTGCCATGGTCATAATTTGGCGGTAATTACCACCAGCCTGTTGGTGGTATTTCCACCACTTTATCACTCACCGCCAATGTCATGATGAGGGCCTAAGTCTCAGGGTCCTGTAACGGCTGCCAGCAACATTTTTCTCATGTTGCTGGCAGCCAATAGGAGTGCTCATTATTACGGGAGTCGTACTCCCCCACGAGCTAGATGAGCAAAGGAAAATAAAGCCTCCTGAGCTAATCATAAACTCTATTTTTTAGATTGGCGCTCCCTTAAGAGTTTTGGAGACCCTTGCAAGCCGAACTGCCCAAATATACAAATATTGTTTTACCCTTAATGTCACAAAAACTGCTGAACACATTTGCACCAAATCACAAAAAGCACAATTTGAAGACCAAGATCTAGCTTCCTACCCCCTTTTTTCTCAGCCCTTGCTTGATGGATCACTCTGAAAGTTTCCAGGAAGGAGCTGAAGTGGATGACTTTTTTTTGGAACGTTTTGTGAAGATTTATCGAATGTGGCCAAAGTTATTAGCAAACCAAAAAACCTTCCTTCTATGGAATGCAGCCCGAACTATAATATATATTCACTTAAAAAACAAAAGGTTACAGAGATGTCTTAGTTAGGCCCACATTTTAAAGGTACAAAAACATAGAAATTCACCTGCTATAGTTAGAGTTATCTCAAGTAACTATAACTCATGCCCTAACTTAACTGCAAGTCGCACCCTGCCATGCACAGTTTTTTCATATTTTTTTTATTGTAAATAATACATTGATATTATCAATGCTGTTATCAAAGATGCCATGAGTGCTGTAGTTTGTGGGGTAACTAGCAGTGCATGGTGAAGGTGCAAGTTATGGTTGTATTAGAGCACGAGTTATAGTTACTTGAGATAACATATTGTTTGGTGGATGCTTGTGGTGGGTACCGGGGCACCCCCTGAGAAGGACCTTAGTACCTGGGAGAGGGTGTGCCCAGGGCCACCATAGGCTCACTGGGGCTGTGCCCCTCCCTCCCCTTCAAGTTAAGTGCAACCCTGGGGAATGGAGTACCTGGGGCCTATTAAGGCTTGGGGAAGGGGATTATGCATCTACCTCCCCTTTATATAAAAAGGAGGCCCCAGGAGACTTGGGTCACTGGCACCCATAGTGTGTAGGGAGTGACTGCTTACCCCCTCCCCTTACAAGTTAGTTTTCCTCCTGAGATGGGTACTTCAGGGCCTTAAGTGGCTCCGGGACCGGGGCACATTCCTTTTCTTCAAGGGTTTGTGGTGGGTAAGAGTAGAGGGTGGTAAGGGAAATTTTAGGGTTTAGGGCTGGGTTGTGGTAAAGGATGGAAGGGATTGGGGTGAGCAGTGGTAAAGGGTGGTAAGAATAACTTGAAAAAACAAGGAGGATTAGGGGGTTCCCCTCCAAAATGTATATATATATACATATGTATGCATGCATATGAATGGTGTATATACATATATATATATATATATATATATATATATATATATATATATATACTCCACATAGAATTCAAACGCTGGCACTCCATGCAGATTACTGTCCTTTATTTACAT
The DNA here is from genome assembly GCF_031143425.1 of Pleurodeles waltl. Lineage (NCBI taxonomy): Eukaryota > Metazoa > Chordata > Amphibia > Caudata > Salamandridae > Pleurodeles > Pleurodeles waltl. Next base: position 150,229,307 of record NC_090446.1, read on the forward strand.
CCAAAATTCAATTTCATGCCAGAAAATCCATAATGCCATTAAACAAAAAATAGGGCGACGCGTTTCAACCATCACAGTCTTCTTCCTTGGCCCTTCAAATATACAGCACATGTGGCCCCTCCTACTCTCTATATATCCACTAGCCCATAGACATAGAAAAAAATCTCTTTTTTTAAATTTTATTTTTTATATAGCTTTACCATAGAAATGTGATTCTAAAATAGTAATTATCCAATATCCTAACTCTTAACTGGTATTTATAATTCTAGATAGCCATCAAAAATAACCTATCCCATTTAAACAATATACTCACGTACTATCAACATTAATTGAACTAGTCGAGTAAGCCACATGAATTCCTGTAAGAATGAAAGATAATAAGACTAAAAATAACCAGATCTGAAACCCTGCACATATTTTCTCATATCTCTGCAAAATCTAACTAACCAATATGAATATAAAGTTCTTCATCCTTGTTTAATCCCCAAGGATGTTGGCAATTCAGCCGTATAATAGATTCCGACTCCAACTTCCTCAATTGTTTTTCTCTGTCTCCCCCCCTCGGGGTACCCAAAACCCTGTCAATACCAAAGAATTTCATCTTGTCCACCTTCCCATCATGTACCAAGTTGCAGTGCCGCGTTACTGGGTATGCGGTATCCTTATTCAATATTGCTCTCCAATGTTCAACAGTACTTTTCTTGAGGGGAAAAATTGTGCTTCCCACATACTGCAGTCCACATGGGCACTCAATAACATAAATGGCAAAATCTGAATTGCAATTTATAAATTTCTTGATATTCTCTTTACTACCCGTGGGTAGCATGTACTGCTTACGACTCGTGCTGTATCTGCATGCTTTGCACTTGGCACCTTTGTAGAAACCTTGTTGTATATCTAAGAAGATAATATGCTGGAACCATTTTAAATTTTCATCCGCCATCACCCATTGTGTTTCCCACCACCCCATGAAGGCAGGAGAAGTTCAGAGGGCAGAGTTACTAGTTCCTAGAAAGAAAGACACTGGCATCAATTCCCCGAGATTTGTGACAACATTCAATGCATATTCTTTATAATTTAAGAAGATCCTTATCAAATATTGGCATCTAATTAAGGCGGACAAAACAATCGGTCAGTTAGTCAGTACTCTTCCAATGATAACGTACAAAAGAAGTAGCTCTTTGAGAGACATCCTCGTACATAGTTATACAAGGAAGAAAAAGGGAACCTTATTAGATATACAACAAGGTTTCTACAAATGTGCCAAGTGCAAAGCATGCAGATACACCATGAGTAGTAAGCAGTACATGCTACCCACAGGTAGTAAAGAGAATATCAAGAAATTTATAAATTGCAATTCAGATTTTGCCATTTATGTTATTGAGTGCCCATGTGGACTGCAGTATGTTGGAAGCACAATTTTCCCCCTCAAGAAACGTATTCTTGAACATTGGAGAGCAATATTGAATAAGGATACCGCATACCCAGTAACGCAGCACTGCAACTTGGTACATGATGGGAAGGTGGACAAGATGAAATTCTTTGGTACTTGACAGGGTTTTGGGTACCCCGAGGGGGGGTGGCAGAGAAAAACAATTGAGGAAGTTGGAGTCGGAAAATATTATTTGGCTGAATTGCCGACATCCTTGGGGATTAAATAAGGATGAAAAACTTTTTATTCATATTGGTTAGTTAGATTTTGCAGAGATATGAGAAAATTTGTGCAGGGTTTCAGATCTGGTTATTTTTAGTCTTATTATCTTTCATTCTTACAGGAATTCATGTGGCTGACTCGACTAGTTCAATTATCAATGTTGATAGTACGTCAGTATATTGTTTAAATGGGATAGGTTATTTTGGATGGCTATCTAGAATTATAAATACCAGTTAAGAATTAGGTTATTGGATAATTACTATTTTAGAATCATATTTATATGGTAAAGATATATAAAAAATAAATAAAAAGAGAGATTTTTTCTATGTCTATGGGCTAGTGGATATATAGAGCGTAGGAGGGGTCACATGTGCTGTAGGGCCAAGGAAGAAGACCGTGATGGTTGAAACACGTCGCCCTATTTTTTTGTTTAATAAATTATGGATTTTCTGGCATGAAATTGAATTTTGAATGTAACTAAAGGACAGTAATCTGCATGGAGTGCCAGCGTTTGAATTCTATGTGGAGTATATATTAAATGGGTTCTGTGCCCATTTTCTGAGCACCAACCTCTATAGGGAGCGCTGGAAGAATTACAGGACTTCTTCTTTGTGATATATATATTATAGCTAGATAGATAGAGAGATAGATAGATAGATAGCTTTGACATACCATCAATTTACTTACCATGCAGGGTAAAGGCACTGGAATAAGGCTTGCATGGTAAAGGAATTAGTGGTATTGTCATACATCCATGTTCCTTGCCCTGACTTACTGTCTGTAACAATGTGTTGAACATACGTTTGTCATATTTTCTAAAATTTATTTTCCCAGAAAATGGCCATTTCCTTCTGTTTTCCTTACAGAGACCTGACCCACATTTGTGTGTGCCCTGGTTGCCTGAGTTTTCAATATTTGTGTTCCCTGACTCACACACTAAACACCAGGGAATGTTTTTAATGGTGTAAGTTCCCTGGGGGTTTGCTGCAGTATTTGGGTCTGGGGTCAGGTGATACCCAGGGAAATCCACCAGCCCAAGACATTTTTTAAAAGGAGCGATCCATGGGAAGCCATGGAGATGTGGCTTGTATCAACTCCATCAAGATAACATGTTTTGTTGGAGCATAACATTTTGTAATGTTATTAGTGCCCCAGACGTCAGCATTGGGTGACATACATTTTAATGTTTGAAGGCCTAACTTAAAGAAAACTTCACTGACTAATTTTAAAAGTACTCCCTTAAAGAAAGTGGTGGACATTGTGCCTACCAGAACTGACAATGTGCTGACATGAGTTAAAGTAAATTGAAGTATAATCCATTATTAGAGTAATTGTCAGTAGAGAAATGATTTGATTTATAATGTTTAATGATTTTTTAGTATAGAATTATATTCAGGCAGAAGAGTAAATGTACATCCCTGTCATACTTAATGTGATGCTTTAACAAAGATTGCAGTTATTAGTGAAATGTTTTACATCGTTTAACAAGTCATTATTAATACTAAATTTATCAGTTTGCATAATATGTGATTTTTATTAATGACAAGATTAGCACATTATATTTCTTCTGTTAGCATAACCAGGCCTTAAGTCTTCGTATTTGCAGTTAAATAAATGCTGAATCATTTCTTTCTCTAATGTGAATTTTTCCATTAGGTTGTGTCTCACAAATAGTAAAGGGCCTTACTGTATTATGTGTAAGTTTTGTTTCACAGTAACCTTGGAGTAGATACATTGAGAATTTCAGACTGAATCTAAAGTAGTGCTATTTTTCAATGGCGCGTTTTTCATGTGAACGGAGGAAGACAAATTGTACCATGGAAAAGAAGGTGGTTTGCAACAAGTGATGTACAAAAATTGTTAAACTATTGGATTCACATGGAAAGGAGAGGCATCTTCTTACTAAATCCTGGGAAAATATTGGGCTGCTTCAAGTTTGATTTGTGCTAAAATTCTAATTGCAAATTGCTCCATTTGTGTAATGTAAACTCATCGAACTGGCCATGTGGCCTGCTTTGAGTTTTATGATTAAGGAGTGACTTAATAAGATTGGAGGAGTCCAGTTCTGAATCTTATGCTGTCACCTTCGTCCAGATCTTTTTTGATTCCCATAGCAGCCTGTGTTCTGCTGTTTCCTTGATGCTGTTTCTAATGGAATTTGCTGATGTGCTTTGTAGACAAAACTGAATTGTCTCTTTTCCATGGAGAGGTACATTTGAATGCAATGTTCATTTCCCATGATCTGTTTTCTCAATAGACGTTAGCTTGCTGAGACTTTCATATTTTTATTTTTCCTAGTTAGTTAACTTAGCCCGAGGTAGATGATTTTCCAAATTATTTTTGTCTCATATTATTGTTTTGTCCTTATGTGTTAGTCTGCTCCCACACATGCATGTCCTATTTTGGTTGGTAGTAAGGAGTACCTATGTTCAAAAGATTCCTGATATTACATTTGTAACGTTTGATTTAATTAATGTATTCTCAGTCTGATTTAAAATGTGATTCTAATGCTCAAGTTTTGACATAATTCAAATGTGTTTCTTCTTGAATGTTTGATGGTGTTGATGCTGAGTAGATTAAACTTATTTAGGAGATTTGGTCAGCCAATAGATTTCATTCATCTGTATAATTTGGTTCTGTGCACTGTTTACGTGACTTTAGTATTGTGGTTCTGAAAATAAAGCTTTGAACTTTTTTCAGATTGGAGTTTTCCTTCCGTGGCAACATTGGTCATGTATCTAAATTGTTGATTGTCATGATGAAGTATATTGTGTTTATGGTTCACCACACTCTTTACTGGGCTAAAAGATCCATCGACCTTGGTGAAGCGGTTTTAGTCCTGCGAAGGATGAAATTGCATTAGTAGATTTGGTAGCAGAGGAATGGTCTGGTCCCATAAGAGGGGGAACTATATATTAGGTTTATGGTAGGGAATTAGGTTCAAGTTTTTGGTAGCAGAGTTGTTCTATGGCTAGTTGAGAGGTTGATGAAATTCCAGCATTGTGTTACAAGTGTACGGTGTGTTTATAAGTAGGGATTTGCACTTGCAATGCTTTTTTGCTATGAATTGTGGTGAAGTGTGATGATGTGAGATGTCTGTGGAGTCGTCATACTAGAAAGTGTTTGTGGCGCTTTTGCCTCAAAAATTGTCCATGCAATTTTTGTTGTTGTTGACGGGTCCATCGTGGCCTAACACTCCAGAGTAACACACAAGTGTTTGAGGCACACTTGGTTAATTTATTTTCTGCATTTTGATATTTGCCATTGGACGCCATGACAATATCAGTAGTTTTCCCTTGAGTGTTTGTGAGTTGTTGGTTGGTATTAGGTGAATTCTCAAGGGTCCTCAGGAGGATCCGTATCAACCCAGTCAGAATTGCTGGTCAAGTCTTACTTGTGTATTTGCGAAAGCCACAGTTGGAAGTGTAGCCGGTACAGCTTTCAAAGCGTTTGAGTCCTACCCATAGTTTGTGCAGACCGTTTTTTGGTATTTGCTCACAATAATTTAGCATTTAGTGTGTGTGAGTGATTGTTTGAGAAACAGTTGCAAAGCGACTTGCAGCTGTAGAGTGAATTGAGTGTGATGTCAGTTGTATTGTACTGAGATAGTTTGGTTAGTGAGAAGCCACACACGTATTGGTGGACAATACTGCATAGCCATGGTTGAGGACAGCTCGCAAAAAGAATTGTGGGATTAAATTTACTTTCTTTTCTCGTCGAAATTTGTATTGTTGATTGCAAGAAATTAAATTTTTCAAAGCCTTAAGAAGTGCACTGAGAGGAGATGCATTTATTGCAGTTAGGAAGGGTGAACAGACAACACTCGACGGAACACCAGCATATGAAGTGGCAGATTTAAGAGGAGTTTCAGCATGCATTTGGGTTAAATAGTGGAGTAAGATCACTGAGAAAGAGGGTTCATTGGCTTTTCCATGTTACAGAACTTTTAATTTAAGGATTCTAGAAAGTTTGAGGAGAATATTGTGCAATAATATTTATCTGAATAAAATAAGACCAAAACAACAAAAATCCAATATGTACAAGTCAAGATATCACTTTTTAAATGTCTAAATGAGTCTCAATCCTTAAGACTCAGTGGTTATATTCTTCTAACAAATAGTACCTGGTATGGGTCAGTCAGTCAGTCAAAATAACTTTATTCGGCGATTAGCCATAAAAGTAAACATGCATACATAAAGATCATCATAAAATACAGTACTTATGACATTCATTAAAAATAAGTCTATTAAATCTAAGCTTACCACCCAAGCTTACTAAAACAGTAAGATAATAAATACTTATAAAACGTATATAACAATAAGACAATATAGTAATAGGACAATGCCTAATTTCTCTTAATAAATAGTCACATTACCAATTCATATCGATTTCTAATGGTGATAGCGGATTTAATAAAACTAAGAATAGAAATGCAGATTTGTTTGGATGAGAGGCTTTGGATGCCAATCAGTCCTTCTTTGTAGGAAGAAGTGTGCAAGTTGCGCAAAATGGGTAATAAAAAGGATTTCCTGGGAACTGAATAAAGTTTACAAAATAAAATAAAGTGGCAAGTGCTTTGTTTTGAAAAGTTATCACAAGGGCATGGGGGTAGTGTTTTTTCCCACACACATTTTATCAGGAACGCCACTCTAAAATGGATCAAATTAAATCTAAAAGATACAAGTAAAGAATATAAAGAAAGGGTCGGGAACCAAACAAAATAAGGTTCTAACAAGTCTGATGATAGAATTTGTATATATGAATTAAAAGAGCTCAATTTCTCTGCCACTTGGTATCTAAGATTCATGACATACTCTTTATGTCGAAGTTTAACAATTTCTTTCGCATTAGCTGGCAGGAGCTCTGGTTTAAAATACATAAACTCCAAATCCAAGTTTCGGAAGCCATTGTGAACAAAATTTAGCCATAGAATTTTGTTACAGTTTGATAATGAGAAACAATCTTTTACACAATCATGTGTTAAAGTAGCCGCCGGATTTGACCATACTTTTATCCATAGCAAAAGTGGGGCAATATCTATCAGATCTGTAATGTAGCGGATTCCTAGTTCCTCATGGCATAAGATGTTCGCTATGTTCTTAGGTACCATAAGTAACCGATGAAGGAATTTATTCTCTGCAAGCTGCAAAGTGCTTGGACTGGTATATCCCCGAAGGCCACCCCCATAGATCGCCGCCGAAACACATTTAGAGTTGTAGAGCGTGAGGATCTGATGGACCGGTCTATGCCCTAATCTGCGGGCAAAGCGAAAGATTGCCTCAACATTTCTTGCCAGTTGTTGAAGCTTAAAATTCAAATGGGATTTCCAAGACAGAGTGGAACTTAGATACAGACCTAGATAGCAAAAGTCTTTTACCTTTGTCAGGGTATTCCCCCCCATTCTAAAACATCTGGTACGAGTATTTTTAGGACCGCAGGTCATAAGGTGTGATTTTTTAAAATTGACTTTCAAATCCAGCTCTCGTGTGTGTGTTAAAAAAAGATCCAAGAGAGTCTGTAGACCATTGGCCGTGCGGGCAATTAAAACAGCATCATCGGCATATAATAAAATTGGCAATTGTCTAAAACTCATCCTTGGGAAATCCTTACCATTTTGGACCAAACAATTATGCAAGCCATTTATGTACAATAAAAACAGGAAAGGTGCCAGTGTGCAGCCCTGTCTAACACCTCGAGTGGAAACACGGGGATGGGACCTTTCACTGTGTTGTCCAAACTGAATTAGAATATGGAGGTCAGAGTATAAGCGTTTGATCAAAATTAGCAAATCTTGCTCAATCCCCATTGTATCCATTATGTCCCACAATTTTGCTCTGTTCACCATATCAAATGCACTAGACAGATCTATGAATGCTAAATGGATAGGTTCCCTTTTGGCAATTACATATTTACTGAGGATAAGATGTAGATTTAGGGCCTGGTCCACTGTGCCTAATCCAGGCCTAAACCCATATTGAATTGGCGATAAAATGTTTGACCTTACAACCCAATCCTCGAGCCGGGTCAGGATGACACTCCCCAGTATCTTTGCCGTGGAGTCTATTAAAGAAATGGGTCTATAGCAGAAGGGGTCAAGCCTGTTACCCTTTTTGAAAATCGGAACGATAATTGCCATTAACCATGAGGAGGGAATAGCGCTTTGAATAGCACTGTTCAGAACGTTTGTGATTAATGGAACCCACAGATCAGGTAGAGATTTAAATAGATCCACCGGTATCCCATCAGGACCAGGAGCTTTCCTTAATTTCATTTTAGTTATTGCTGCACTGATCTCATGTGCCTCAAGTAAAATGGTGCTCTTAGCTGGAATTGGTGTAGCCAAACGTGGGGGACCACATACCTCCCCTCCATCATTGGGATTATTTGCAGATTGAAATACAGATGAAAAATGGTCTACCCAAACCCCCTCTGGTATCAAACAGTCATCTTCCCTGTTTTCCTTTCCTGAAAAATATGGGTGATTAACCACCTTCCAGAATTGAGAGGGATCCCGTAGTTCCGTCGCTGCCATAAGGTCTTCCCAAGCGCTAGTGCGTATTTCATTCTTTCTCTCTTCTAGGACTGATTTATATCGGCCCCTGGCCTGTTTAATTAAATCCCGATTACTTGGAATGGTTTTGATCGCTAACTTTAGATCTCTATGGGCAGCCGTACAGGTAGAGTTGAACCACCGTTGAGGTTTTACACCTTTGGGATGTTGGGCACACAACAGTGCCTGAGAAATAGCACAGCTTAAATATTCAAAGGCATTTATAAGGTGGAATGGAGTGGGTTGCAGGGACAAGCAAGTGTTTATGTCAGCCTTGTTTTGAGTGATAAGGTTTGTATGGAAAGTGGGTCAAAAATAATGATGCCTGGTGGGATGCAGAGGAAGAGATGTGTTTAAAAAAATAAAGTGCTGCGTCAGATTTTCTGTTGCGGCACAGACGATGCATAATTTCTTTCCATAATGCAAGGTGATGCGTAGATTTTCAGGAGCGCAGCCTCGGTTCCTAACTGCGATGTGGGGATATTTTTATGCCCAGGAACGATGCGTTGAAAATCCTTGGCGCGCTGCTGAGGAGAAGCAGGCACAGCGGTGATCCAGTAGGTGATGCAGTGACTTTTCAGCAGTGAGGCTGGCACTGCTTCGATTTCTGCAGGTGTTACATCGATTTTCCGACGCACGGAGATTTTCTTCTCTTTGGTGTAGTCTTAGTGGCCCTGAAACTTCAGAACAGGAGGCAAGCTCAATCCAAGCCCTTAGAGAGCACTTGTGGGGAAGGCAGAGTTCTTCCAGCAGAGTCAGGAGGCAGCAGCCAGCAGGGCAACAACCAGGGCAGCAGTCATCTCAGCAAAGCAGTCCAGCTGAATCCTCTGGGCAGCCAGGCAGTTCCTCTAACAGAGTCCAGTTGCAGGTCTAGAAATTTTGAAGTGCACAAGTTTACCTTTCAACCCAGCCTTGTTTGCCAGGATCCCTGTGGGTGGGTTATCAGTCCTGTGTGTGAGGGCAGGCAGGCCACTAGTCTCAGAAATGTAAGAGAGAGCCCCTCCACCTCTCCTGCCAGGGAGACCCATTCAGTATGTAGATGAGTGCAATTGTGACTTGTTTTTATGGCTGTCTGAGTGGAATGCACAAGGGAAGCTGTCAACCAGCACAGCCCAGATGTGAATTGGAGACAGGCTGTAGGGCACAAAATGTGATACATACAGAGAAATGCCCACTTTTTAAAAGTGGCATTTCTAAAATAGTAATATTAAATCTCACTTCACCAGTAAGCAGGATTTTCTATGACCATTCTGGCCATACTAAACATAAAAGGGCTACTTCTTTTAGATCAGAATCTACCACTTAAATGTAGATAAGGGCAGTTCTAATGTTGGCTATGAGAAGAGCAGATCTCTCAGTAGTGGAAACTGAATTTGTGAGTACACATGTTAGTTCAGGACTGCAGATGTCCACAATTTATCCACCAGTTCCTGTTGTTAGTACAGCACAGATCAATTTGAGTCCAGTTATGAACCAGAGTATGATGAGTGTTGTTGTGAGTTAGACGGTATCCACATCTAATGTGACTCAATCATTTCTGGTTTGTGTTCAGAATCAGACCATGCCCATGTATACTTTAGTACAGACAAACCAAAGTATTACCCCAAATCAAATCAAGACAGACTTTCAGTACTGTTTTAACAGGTCAAGGTACTGGGATGTCAATTCTTCAGAGTCAGACAAATTTGCCAGGACCAGACGCATGGACAGTTCCTGTACCCATAGGTCCAGTCGTTCTATTGTATGCTTCAGATAAACCTTGAAGCCCTGCTTAGTGGATGAAAGATTCAGTAGTTCCTAAAACCCCAGTTGTATCAGCAGAGATATCACCAATTGACATGCAGAAGTTGGTATATTCGGGCAATTCAGAGATGATAGATTAGCTTCTTTGGTTCTGCCTTCGACACCTATATAGATTGCATACCCTAACGAGATGTTAAATCAAGCAGGGTCAGTTCATGATGCGAGGTTTCAACAGGGAATACAACTTCCTTACATGCTAAAACCATATAAGATTGCTGGTATGTATTGTAGTACGCCACAAAATATGACACAAAGGAGTAATATTAGTTTCAGCACAACAGTTAAATGAGTGGTTGGACAGTTTGAGTCAGAAAGGAGCTGCACATACAGTAGACTGTAGTGTCAGAATAGAAGAAATCCCAGAAAGAGACAGGACAGTGAATGTGTCTAGATTAAAATTAGAATTAAATGACTTCATTGAAGGAACACTCGAGTTGCAAAGATGGGATACATATAATGAAGAAGAATTGCGCTTTATGTGCAAGGCTTTAGAAATTGTGTAGGAATGACATATGAGAAATTAGTAGAATTGGCCAAAAATATGATTGAGTTTATGGAAATGAAAGCCTTTCAGACAGAGTTACAGATTAGAATTTAGTTCCAAAAACATTGCAAATATGAGATTATCCAGCATAAGTATGCACATCAGAGAATTAATTACAAGTATCAAAAACGTGGGGTGCATTAGATAAATGGGATGGAAGATGGGCAAAGAAAAGAGACCAAAAGAAAGGAAAGCAGAATTTGCCTCCAACTGGAGCAAATCAAGCTGAAGAAAGTGTGAAAATACTGCCAATGAGGGAGATTCCAGATTGGAGGTTAGGTACATGAGCTCTGGAGCAGAAGTGACATATTGTCATTCTCAAATGATTACCCAAGATTGAGTGAAAAATCTGTAGAATGATATAAGCAAATAGAGAGGTTTGTGAAACTTTCAAAATGCCTGTGTGAAGATTTGAATACTTCATTTGACATTGTGGTTTCAGTCGATTTATGGGATGAATGCAAGAGGAGTGTTGATTGGCCAACTTGTGAACGCGTGAGAGATCCTGCAACAGGTGCACCATCTGAAGAGGTGATAAAAGGGTACTACAAAGTGATTGAGTTTCTGAAAAATAAAGCTGCCCCAAAGGATTTTGAATGACAAAGGTTTGGCAAGACAGCACAGGAACCAAAAAAAATGTATTCATGCCTATCATGAAAGATTGCTTCAAGCGTTCAAACAGCACAGTGGGTCTGAGGTTATTGAACGAAAGACATGAGTCACTTTGTGTTTAGATTTGTGCACGGATTGAGACCTGAAATTGCCAACATGATTCAGACTAATTTGATTCGCTGGCAGAGCAAATAAATTGATGAAAGGCTGCAATATACAAGGTACTGCAGTGAGGAAATTGAGATGAAGCCTAAAACGTTAAAGGATTAAGTAATGGTGAAGAAAATTACATCTGCCCAGTCAGGAATACAGAATTCGCAAATGATGGTGAACACTAGTGAGGTACAAGGTGTGCAACAGCAGGGTAATAATGGGTCTCAGTTCAGACGTAGAGGACATGGTGTTAAGTTAGATCAGAGTGGTAATGTGGCTGATGTTCAGTCAATGAAGAAAGTGAGTCCATGTCTTGCTTGCAAAGGTTTTGGACATTGGTGTTGGGAATGTTCTTATGGTAATGTGAATAATTTGGAGCAGAATGGTGGTGTTGCTCATACTGTGGATAATAATCAAGTTCTAATTCAGAGACTCCAAAGACCCAGAATTCAAACTGTGACTGTTTCTACTGGATTACAACCGATGCAGGCCCTCAGCAAAATCAAATCCCTCAGCAAATGTAGGTTCCTCAAGCTTCAATGCAACAGCAGTGAGCGATGGTCCCTCAGCAAAAAGTGAATCAAGAGATCAAATGCAAAGGTGTCTCAGGTGGTAACACAATACCTATTGATTGATTTTAGTGATAGAGAAGTTTAAGAAACATATAACAGTGACAATTCTGATGAGGAAGAGTGCATGCTTGCAGCATCCTCAGAAGTTGATCAACATGGTCCCCATGTAAATGCTAATGTTATGGGACATGACTTTTCATTCCTTATGGGAAGTCCTTGTAACACCCCTATTTTAGGACTGCAGAAGCCCAATGGAAAATACAGCATAGTGCAGGATTTGAGAAAAATTGAGCAAATTTGTCCAGTGGTACCGAATCCTGCAGTGATTTGTTTCACATCCTGTGCAAAGCTTAATGGTATACCGTCATTGACTTCTGTCAGGCTTTCCTTCTGTTCCCTTACATGAAGATAGACAATTTTTATTTTCTTTCAAATTTGGAAACCGTGTCTATTCGTGGTGTTGTACTCCACAGAGGTATATGGAGTTAACATCCATTCTTAATCAAATCCTGAAAAGTATTAAGAGTCCCTGAACATGCCTTTTTATTCAGTTTTGATTCAGTACATTGATGATGTAATGGCATGAAGCCTGTAGGACAGATACAAATGCTCTGTTAAATTACTTAGGCAAGAATGGATATAAAGTGTCCCCAGCGAAATTACAGTATTGTCAGAAAGAAGTAAAGTACTTAGGTCATTACATTGAGAAAGGTGCAAGGAAAGTGTCCCTAGAAAGAATTTCAGTGATTATGCAAATCAATCCACCAGTAACGCAGAGGGATGTCAAAATGTTTTTGGGAATGTTGGCTACTGCCGCCAATGGATTCCAAATTTTTCCCTTTTGTCAAAGCCTTTGCTGAGGTTAACACACTAAGATGTGTCTGATCCGGAACCATTTGATGATGAATGCATGTGTGCCTTCACTGAGCTGAGAGCAAGCATGTGCCAAGCCCCTGCTCTGGAAATGCTCGATTACAACAAAAGTTTTTCCTTGTTTTATTGTGAAAGAGATGGTTGTGCACTTTCTGTTTCGCCGCAGTTGCATGGAAATGCAAATAAACATGTGGTCTATTTTTCTGCCACATTGGATCCTGTAGCTGCAGCGATGCCTGGCTGTTAAAAGGCTGTAGCAGTGATGAGTGTCAGCATTTTACAGTGCAAGAGCATTGCTATGGGTCACCCCCTAAATGCATACGGTCTGCATCCGGTTGAGATTCTTTGGACCCGTTCCAAAACCTAACACCTGACCAATGCATGCCTGAGCCAATATGAGCTGTCCATCCTTGGTTCGTCCTTCACGCCAAGGGAGATTCCTTCGTTCTTCTGGTGCAGGCTGAAGACAAGCTGTCCTCTGAGGATACACGAACGGGAAACAGTTGCAGTTGCTGGCAGGATCTGAAGATACAATGTTGCAGAAGTCATCTTTGCTTCTTTGTTGTGGTTTGTAGAGTTCCTGGAGGGTCCAGATGCAGTTTGAAGGTGAAGTAAAGGATGTAGAGTATTCCTGCTGGAGTCTTGCAATCCGAATCTGAAGAACCACCCAAGTGAGAGACTCTGAAAGGGTGATTGGTCAGCTAAACAGGTAAGCATCTATCAGGGGAGGGCTCTATCGTCACCTGCTGGCACTGGCCACTCAGATGCTCCCAGACAGCCCTGCCAACGTGGAATCCATGATAGCAAAACCCAGGGACCATCTGGAGGAGCTCTGAGCACCACCCCTGGGGTGGTGACGGACAGGGGAGTAGTCACTCCCCTTTCCTTTGTCCAGTTTCGCACCAGAGCAGGGACTGAGGGTCCTTGAACTGGTGTAGACAGGATTATGCAAGGGGGGCACCAAATGTGCCCTACACAATATTTCCAGTGGCTAGGGGAGGCTACGCCTCCCAAACCTGTAATACCTATTTCAAAAGGGAGAGGGTGTAACACGCCTCTCCCAAAGGAAATCCTTTGTTCTTCCTTCCTGGGCTTGAGCTGCTCAAGCAACAGGAGGGCTGAAACCTGTCTGAGAGGTGGCAGCAGCTGGGGCTGCCTGAAAAACCTCAGAGGGCTGGAATGGCAATACTGGGTGTCTTCTAAGGAGACCCCCAGAGTGCATGGAATCATACAACCAGTGCTTGCAAAACCACTGGGGTATGATTCTAACATGTTTGCCTATGTTCGAAGTTACCATTATGTAGTTGGGCATAGGTGGTGACCTATGTCCAGTACACATGTAAAAAAGGCATCCCGCACTCACAAAGTCTGGGAAAATGGTCCTGGAGGTCATGGGGCATCTCTGCTAGTGCAAGGGTGCCCTCACACAAAGGTACTCTGCACCCTGCCCTCAGGGCTGGTGGCCCTTTTATGGGGGTGACTTATAAGTGACCTGGTACAGTGTAAATGGCAGTGAAAGGGTGCATGCACTTTTTCACGCAGGTTGCAATGGCAGTCCTGCAGAAGCCTTTGCATGGGCTCCCTATGGGTGGCAAAAGAAATGCTGCAGCCCATGCTGCAGCGCCAAGAAATCCTAGCTATTACTTCAAACTAAATAGTGGATTTTGTGCCTTGGGCCAGTGAATTGAAATGGCATAGGTTTGAGGTCAATGATGAATATCATAGTAACCAACAATAATCAAGATATTCAATAGTCTAATCACTACACAATAACCACACCAGTTTATTAAGAAGGATTATAAATTTATTTCCCTATATTAACAATGCCAATGTAACGAAAATAACTCTCAAACATAAATGATAGGCATATAGAATCAATAATGGCAGATTAGAATGTCTTATATATCTGAGTTTAATCAAAGCAAGCAAGCAAATTATCTCAAGTATCATAACATTGATTAACAACACCAATATTTGCAACAACTATATATTATACATTAGGGCAAAGATCAAAGAATGTCAATATAAATCATGAGCATGTAAAGATAAATTCCCTTCACTAACCACAAATTAGCATTAACATGTTGGGCTTCATGTAAAAATAATTTAGAAACACAAATTTAGAAAACCATACTAACTCGGGTTATAATAAAAAAATTATTATCATCATGCAGCAATTAGTCTGTAAGTTGCAGCTGGTACCTGTAAAGCAAAATACACATATAACAATACAATTTCATACATTACCCATAGAACAATAACTTGCAGTCTACTTCAGCAAGGGGACACCACCAGGTAAGTTTCACATAGGGTCAGGTCTACATCGACAGCTAGCCCCACATCACTAATATGACTCGAACCTCCACTAAGAACTCCCTCAATCAGAAAACACCAACAGAATACTCAGAATAAGAAAATGGGAAGATAGCGAACAACACACGCCCAACAACCACCCGAAGAATAGATGACAGCTCATTACATTATTTTGTAAAGAGCTCACGATTGGTCAGTACATGGGGTGTTATACAATTCACCCAATAAAACTATTATTAGATTGCTAAAAGTTTGCTGACAACATTATTAGCTAAACTCAATTAAAACAATTTCTTCTCCTCTACGTTCTCGTCTGTGGCTCCATTGTTCCATCCCATCAAAACTTCTCTTCTCAGGAAGAAACATCTTACTTAGTATCATCTACTTCCATCCTCGAGGAAGGAACCACACTTTAGTGACAATTTCAAACAATAGAACAGTCAAACTTGTATAATGACCTAACAAGTCTGACCTTGTAAAACCTAACGCAGCAACCCACTAGCGGTAGCTGTTTACACATCTATAAGCTATTAATCACACTCTTTTAGGTAAGCATTGAGCAACGAAAAATAACTGCAATTTTAGCTGAAGTTTTGCTTAAACAGAGAACAAAATTAATTATGGTGACCATTTTCAAAATCACCCATTTTCCACATGTTAGTTCATCAATGATCAGTATATTATTGATTAACAAAGAAATCATAAAAAATGTCCACTCCTGCACTCATAGGGAGCCCCTGGAACCCCAATGCCCTGGGTACCTAGGTACCATATACTAGAAACTTGTAAGGGGGCACTGGTATGCCGATTTTGGGTGAAATACTGAGTTAACAGTATGCAACAACACAATTTATAAGAGAGAGAGCATAATCACTGGGGTTCTGGTTAGCAGGATCCCAGTGAACACAGTCAACCACACTGACATCAGGCAGAGAATAGCGGTAACCATGGCAAAAAGAGGGTACATTTTTCTACGCAGATTTAGACTTGAGCTGTGTGTCATAGATGTGTAACATGACAATAAGTGAATGTAGGGAAACACACGGTAGTTAACCTGAGTCAAATAGGTAGATCGGGAGGTCCTTTCAACAGAATGCAACTTGATTTCATTAAAGTGCCTGTGTGTAATGGATTGACATATGTTTTGGTGAAAGCATGTATTTTTTCACATTGGAATGAGGCGTATCCCACATGTAGGAATGATAGTCTCACAGTTGAAAATCTGCTTTTGAGGGAACCAATAGCTCAATTCATTTTTCCAGCTTCTTTGGAATTGGACCAAGGATCTTATTTTAATAGTGAGATCATAAAATTATTGTGTGTGGTATTACCAATTGGGCAAAGATTGTGCTGCAGTTACAGACCAGAAGCCTCGGGATTGGTTGAGCACATGAATGGAACTTTGAAGTCTTGACTGGCGAAAGCGTGTGCATCCACAATGTTGAAATGGCTGGATGCACTGCCTCTTGTCCTGATGAGAATGCATAGCACATCCAACAGAAAGATTGGTTTGTCCTCCGCATGAAATCCTTATGAGTCAAGCTATGTGATTGCCAGCTGTGCCCTTAAATGCACTTGTGAACATTGCAGATGCCTTAGTGCTGGATTATTGCAAAGGACTAGCTGATGTGGTTCAACCTTTGTTTCGCCAGGTTGGAGAAGCAACTGTTCAGCCAGCACAAGAGCGGTGGCCCAACCTGAGTCCTGTACATTGGGTGTTAGTGAAAAAGCATGTAAGAAAGTCATGCTTAGAACTACGCTGGAAAGGGCCATATCAAGTTGTTCTTGTGATTACAACGGCTGTGAAGTGTGCTGGTCTTCCGAACTGGATACATGCGAGCCACACACACACAAAGTTCCAAGTTCTCTTTAAGAAACAGTGCCTCTTCCTCTACGGTCGGGATCGATGAGTGAAGGAGTCCAGGTTATCCAAACTGTGAGGACTGGATAAGTGGCTGTCGCAGAACTCTGACAGAATGGAGACAATCTGAACGTGTCGAAAATGAAGGCGGGTCAAGTCACAGCCAGTCGCCTCCTGCTAGCTCAGTAAATGTTGAAACCTCAGTTGTCCCTGAAACGAGAACTGTAAGAGGAGACTAGTGGCCTGAGAAAAGTCTAAACCCAGGAATGGATGCGCTTCCAACTACAGCAGAAATGACTGAAGAATCTGAACAAAGTGACAACAAAGTTTGTGAAGTAAGGAGGTCAAAGAGTAAAAGAGTGCCACGCTGTGGGTACTCAGCTCCTGAATGGACTTATTCACGTTTGGGAAACATTTGAGAAGCACTGTCATTAAGGCATCTTGGAGACATTCTTTCATAACTGTAGTGGTACTTCAGAAAGACTACAAAAACAAGGCAGACAACTTCCAGGTTCTGTTGTTTAATAAGCAAGCTCTTCACACACAGAAAACAGGTCCGCTCAGCTTCTGTGTCTCAGCAACTCTCTGAGATTAGAATTATGGACACTCGAATACTGGCATGTCATAATCACTCCACTCATAAGTAAACAACAGACCTCATAACACCTCCCCCCCTCTTTTAATATAAAAAACAAATACATATTCATATGAATCACATTAAACCAGGATGGTGAGATATATTCCCACTAGTTACATTCAATTAAGTACATAAGGCCTGATTACAGAAAAGTGGTGCTGCACCCAGTGCAGGGTCACTTTTCTTGCGTCCCTTTGTGCCCACCTAATGCCACCATTTGTGCGCCATATCAAAGATACAGCATATCATGGCGGTAGTTAGGGGAACTAGCGTCAAAAATGTTTACGCTACTTCGGAGCTTTGCAGGATTTTTGTCAAAAATGTTGATGCTAATCCTGCAAAGCCTGTTGAGGCCCATTGTAAACAATTGTGTGCCTCCTTTTAGCGCCTGCTCTGAGCCTAATAGGGGAACGCCCCCCTGGTGCAGGCATAATGTAGCGCAATGGGTTACAAAGTGGCACAATGCATGCATTCTGCCACTTTGTAAATTTGGTGCAGCAATTTTGGGCTCTTTGAGCAAGATTAACGTGAAACAAAATTACACTATTGTGGCGCAAGGAGACGATAGGGGCTCTGAAATATCCCCCATAGTCTTTTAATCATTCCGGTATAACTCTCCTTCTTTTCTCATCATTAACTTTACCAGGTTGTTCCATACTCCCTTCCACTCTTTATTGTCCATTGACCATTGTGCTCTGATTACCCTCTTGCCTTTATTCCCCAACTACTTCCAAACCCTGCTGATTTTTTTGTCCACCTCATCGGCCTTTGGCATATTTTGTATGTCCTTACTCTGTAACTTGTCTTCAAACTAAAGGGGATTTTTATATACATTTCTTTCCTTCTCTTCACATTCCATTCCTGGTTCCTTCACACACAAAGCTATACATTTAAAGTTCCACACCTTGCCATTCCTTAATCTAACAGCATTCTTCAATACTTCCACTACTTCGGCATACGCAGACATTCACACAGACACCCCACTCGCTCACAAACAGGCAGACACCCCCCCCATGCACTTGCAAGCATGTAAACACCCCCCCACTCGCTCACAAACATGCACTCAGACACTCCCATTCACGCACACATGCATGCACACATACACGCACACATACACAACCATTCACATTCAATTGTATTCACGACCCCCTTTTCCCCCTTTCCCCTCTGCAAACTCGCACTCATACTACACACCCTATCCTCTCCGCATACTTGCACTCATACTACACACCTCCCTCCGCATACTCACCCTGATGCACCCACACACAGACCCCCCCCCCTTGTCAGACGATCAACTTACCTTTTCCGGTGAGCTGGTCATCCGGGAGGGGATGGGTCCTGGCAGTTTTGCATCACCCGCACCACCACACCAGCCAAGCTGTAGTAGGAAGGAAAGGTAATGGTGTAAGCAAATTTTCCAGTCCAAAGGAAGTAAAGGAAGTTCATGCTTGGCATGTGGTACTAAAGAATGGAGGGATGAAATAAGAGAAGAGTGGCTTTATATTGTAAGAATGGAGATGAGTGTAGTTGGAGGTGGAAAGGAAATGGTGTAAAGGAGCAAAGATGTTGTGGATTCATGCTCATGAAGAAATAAGTGGTGATGATAGAGGAGTTTTGGAAAGATCAAAAGATGTGACATCGAACAAAAGTAGTGAGGAACGTAATAGACAACACTGTTGTGGCCCTCATTCCGACCCTGGCAGTTTGAAACCGCCAGGGTGGAGGGCAACGGAAGCACCGCCAACAGGCTGGCGGTGCTTCCAGGGCTATTCTGACCGCGGCGGTAAAGCTGCGGTCAGAAAAGTGGAACCGGCGGTTTCCCGCCGGTTTTCCCCTTGCCCAGGGAATCCTCCATGGCGGCGCTGCTTGCAGCGCCGCCATGGGGATTCCGACCCCCTTCCCGCCAGCCTGTTCCTGGCGGTAAAACTCGGCAGGAACAGGATGGCGGGAACGGGTGTCGTGGGGCCCCTGGGGGCCCCTGCACTGCCCATGCCACTGGGCAGTGCAGGGGCACCCTAACAGGGCCCCACCATGATTTTCACTGTCTGCTATGCAGACAGTGAAAATCGCGACGGGTGCTACTGCACCCGTCGCACCCCTGCAACTCCGCCGGCTCCATTCGGAGCCGGCTTCCTCGTTGCAGGGGCTTTCCCGCTGGGCCGGCGGGCGATCTTCTGGAGATCGCCCGCACGCCCAGCGGGAAAGTCAAAATTACCCCGCGGTCATTTGACCGCGGTGCGGTCTTTGGGCGGTTTCCGCCCGGCGGGCGGCGGGCTGTTACATTTTCAGATTATGTGATGAAGTAGGCAATCTGATATGATTATGTTAGTAAAATAGTCCATTGGTTTTCATTCATTAGTTTATTTATATTTGATGGCCACATTATTTAATATGTTGATTCTCCTAGGACAGGATTTTTCTCCATTTATATTTGTGGTTTTTAAAGAAATATTATTTTGAGTATTTTCTTACTATGTTGTAGATTATGACAAATGTAATGTTGTATATAAAGAAAGGAGATATGTTGTAACTCAGATGTTGATGAAATACAACACTTAAAGTCCTTGTGCGCAGAGCGGTGTCATGGCTACTGGTGGAACTTTGCTGTGTAGGATTCCATCTGTGATGAAAAGACAGTTGAGCATGAGCATGCAAGGGGGATCTCATGTTTGTGGTTGGAGCTCAATAAAGGATTTATTCTGCAAGGATATTGCCGTGGAGTATTACCACACTAGTCATAGTGGAATGATAAACCATATATGGATAACACTGTTTCCAAGATGACCACTAGATTTAGAAAAAGAGGCTTCATTGGACAGCCTGTGCTGCAAAAGAAATGAGCAGGTTGGCAGCACAGCCTAAGGACCTGGAGTATGCTTTGTAAAAACAACAAAATAATAAAAGGATAAGGACAAAATTAAAGAGGACCTATAGAAGAAGATAATGAAACACTAAGGGACTGGCGCACTAACACTTGCACTGAAGTTAACTCATTTTTAGGCAGATGTGTACATGATATCAGTCACAATGTTGTCACTCCTGGGGCAATGGAGCCAAATAATAATGTGGGTTGACCCACAGCTCCATGCTGTGTGTTGTCATGGATAAAAGCAGCGTGTGAATGACACTCATTCAGGCCATTGGCACAAAAGGGTTGACCCAAAGCCTTCTTATGCATGTACACATAAGTATGTATTTCCATTTTATTTATTTGCTTTGATTACAAGTGTCTGGAAAACAACAAACTTGTCAAGTCCTAATAAAAGGGTCTAATAAGGATTATTGCAATGCAGATATCCCATGGCCTGGGGTTTAGTCAAAGTGGGTAGTCAACTCCAAAACCTTTACCTAATAAGGTAACAAAAAACCCTGTCCAGATCTAGACAGAACACATGACAATGATGTGGTACGTAAACAAACAAGGAGGAAGTAGGGCCTTATCTCATTTGCCTGGAAGTGTTGAGACTGTGGTCTTTGCACACCACCAAGGGATATAACTGACAGCCAATCACCTAGCAAGGCCTCTGATTGTCAGAGCTGACATCTTGAGCTGGTGTTATTTTACTGACCACAAGTAGAATCTTCTACAGGAGATAGTTAAGGACATCTTCGTCCAGACGAGCACTCCTCAGATGGAATTGTTCACCTCCTCCAAACATGCCTAGTGCCAGCAGTTCTGTGCCCTTCGGTATATGTCAAGAGGAGCCTTGGGGAAACATTTTAGTTGAGGTGGAAATTTCAGTTGCATTACACGTTTCCCCCATACCTTTGATTCTTCTGGTTCTGAGGAAGAGCCACCACTACCGGGTCCTTGTTATATTCATTGCCTTGGGTTAGACAAGGAGTGTATGGCAGATGGATCTCTACATGTCCCCAGATGCATCTACCATGCAGGCCAGATCTTTTCTTCCAGCCGGCGGGAGTGGTTATGCACCCCTATCTTTGAGGACTCCACCTACGTGCTTGGAGGTTTAGTTGGGATAGCTGAATCTCTTTCCACTGCTACCACAAGTGGTGGACTTCACATTATCAGCACACACCCCTCCACCAAATCTGCTTACTCGGGTAGACAGAATGACTTTATTGCATGGTGTGCAGACAATAATATGGACCCTTGCAGCCTAAGAAATCTCAGGTCCTGCAATATTTCTCTTTGTCAGAGAGGTTGTGTAATAGACACCGTCAAGGGGTATTAACTGCCTTGTCCATATTCCTCTGTCTTCCAGACCAGCCACCTCTTTTTAAGTCTCCCACTGTTATGAGTTTTTTGAAGGGGTTGACAAATATGTATTTATCTTCCAACACATTTTGTTGTACCCCAGTGGGACCGTAATCTAGTGTTGACATTTTTTGAGGAGACTCCATTTGATACCCTGCATAATTCGATGTTGAAATTCAAACCAAGTTTAAGGTGGCTATCACCGTAGCCAGAAGGGTGAGCAAGTTACAAACTCTTAGCTCTGGCCCTCCTTTTTCCTCTTTCTATCCTGGCAAATTGGTGGTGTGAAACAGAACTACTTTCCTGTGAAAAGTGGTGATGACCTTACACCTACGCCAGAACACCAACCCTCCGCCTTCCTATCCACTGCCTCATCACACTAAGGAAGAGGAGCATCTGCATCAGTGGGATCCTACCAGTGGGATCCTAGGCATGTGGTCAACTACTACCTCAAGAGCACCAAGGACAAACGACTGGATGATCAGCTTTTTATCTGTTATTGTGGAGCTAAGAAGGGGAAAGTGGTACCATCTCCTGATAGATCATATGTAGCCCTGGTAGTTTTAGAGAAATAAATAAATAGATGGAAGGAAGGAAGTAACTTTGGGAAAGTGGGTGATTGGCTAATTAATGTTAACCTCGTTATGTGCGAGGCCATTCAGGCTAAATTTACGCCATCAAAAATATATTTTGCTCTTTTCAGATAGCTGCTGTATTGAGAAAGCATTTGGTGCTTCAAATTGAATGTATAAGGAAGGTAGTAAATGTTTTATTTTACTCTTTTAGAAGCCAGAGAAAACTGTCTCAGTGGGTAAGCTTTTTATGAGCTTTGAATAATAATTTTGATAACCAATTTCGTGTCATACAGAATAGATGGCTTAACCACACGTACACAAGAGTAATTGGTAGAAGCTTCCCAATTTAATAGCAAATGGTTAAGAGCACCTAACTTTCGAAGAATGCAGCTGTATGCCCATTGGATGGTGTATTATACCCCCTCATTCTTGAACGAATAGAATCCCAATGTGCCCAATCTGTGTTGTAGTGTCTACAGCCTGGGGATTGGGCTCATATGCTATACGGATGAAATGTGGATAAGAATTTTGGGTCCGAGTTTTAGTATGTATGCAGACCTCACCGGGGACTGTGATTAATCCACATGTGAGTGTGATTCTCCTCAGGAACTCCAAGCGCTTGGGATTGGACCAAGAATTGCTTAGCTTTGGTGAGTCATTGCAATACTGTTAGTGTACTCTGTGATTACTACCTGTTGGAGAGCGCCTGAACCACTTGAACTTGGGTCTTGACTTAAAAAAATTAATGATTGTAATAAGAGCTCTAACATGCTGAGAGGGTGGGGGGAGAAGAAGTTTTTTACAATCTAGAAATACTCTGCACTTTATAACTTATATTGTATATATGGCAATCTGTGGAGATTTTTAAATGTGGAGAACTAATCATTAGATTCACACATGTTTAAATTAAATGAATTGTTTGTTATGGATATTTTGGATAGTGATGTATGTGTGAAATATTTTTCTGAAAAATTATATTTTTACTTCTATTAATTATTTGTAACAGAAAACCATCAATAAATAAAAAAGATAATCTTATGTATCAAAACCTGCTATGCCCTGGTCAAGATTGATCGTGCAGAAGGACTCAGGGCTCATTCCACCAAGGCGAAATCCACAACTTCTGCCCTTGCTAGGGGAATTCCCATCACAGACAACTGTAAAGCAAGGACATGGGTGTCCCTGCACACTTTTGCTAAGCACTATGGTCTGGACTCTGAAGTATGCAGGGATTGGCACTTAGCCAAAGATGCTCTACAGGGTGTCCTTGTTTAACCATTCATCAAACACCCTCCAAGGGAAGGGTATTACTCTGTAATCTGTTCTATAGGTGAGGAATCTGCACATAGAAGTGTCCATCAGAAGAAAAAGGTACTTACCTACACTAATGATCTTTCTGGTGGATACTTTTCCTACCTGCAGATTCTTCACCGGCTTACCCGCCACCCCGTTTGAAGTATGTGTTACAGGGAAAGTTGGTAAGATTCCACTTACATTTTGGTACTGTACGCCTCTACCAATGTCAGTCCTTCACTCACCTTGAAGGCTGGGAAAACATGAGTAGAAACTGATTTTGTTGCGCCGGGTGGGTGCTATATGGTTTGATGATGTCACCAAGTGCCACTTCCAATCTCGATACAAAGCAACACCCCTATCAGGGAGATGAGAGCTTTGAAGTATTCAGATCCAGTCTGACACCTGGGATGCTCTAAAAGTGAGGACTCTGAAAGTAGATAGAGTATGCACCCAAAAGATCTCTACCGAAGGTAAGTACCTTTTTCATAGCTGCACAAAATTGCAGTTGCTAAACCAGTATGCTACACTTTTAAGAAGGCCTTACATGGATTCTCACAGTACTATTCTACCTCTATGATTAACTACAGGGAGTAACTACCATGAGATCACTGCCTAATGCACACCAGACTCTTGCCTAATATGATAGTCTGTTCGATTCCATGAAGCAAAATACCTTTCTATGGGTTTTAAGAAAGTGTAATAACAATCCACTCATAAATACCAAGTGGCATTAACATATGGTTTCCACAAAAAACATGGCTGGCCTACTACAGTTTTTTAGAAGCTTTTCGTAATAAACAGATCAGGCCTATAGCCTACATGTTTGGCTTTTTACCATAAGGAAATCAGTCCTGCTGTACTAAGGATTCACGTTTCCACAAATAAAAAAAAGAGCAACACAACAACTCTTTCAGTTGAAACACACTTTCAGCCCAATCAAATGTTGCGAGCTCAAGGTAATCTACATGCAGGCAGGCCTAAAGCTCCTAACTCAGTTGTACATCTGATAGTTTTTTGTGTTGATCACCTGGGGCATATTTATAATTCACTATTTTGTAGTACATGAGGTTGTAATACAGTAGTACAACTCATGTACTAGAAAATGCCTATGCACTATCCGTTGGACCACTCCTATCTTTTCATGCGATGCTCTCCACCAAAGTGGTTGAGATCTCTGCACACATAAATGTATGTTTTTGTAATAAATGTGGGAAGGATGGGTGACTGGTTGGAAAATGGGGAATACCTACTACAAAATATTAAGGGTTTAAGGAGTATGGAGGGGTTTAGAAAGGGACATGCTAATACAGACGGCCGCCCAGAAAAAAGAGTAAGCACCCTGCTATTCACAACCAACATTCGTAATGTTATTCAGCACCAAAGACCACACAACACTCCTAAATGTACTGCAGCCCAGACTTGGACTCAGTCTAACACTACACAAGGCCATTCATGAATGCTGGAACACACTCCATTTGAAAATGATGGAGCCAGGGACTTGAATAAAACCCCAGATAAAGTATTTTGACGTCAACATACACACATATACAGCCACATACACACACACAAATTATATAATACTTACTGCCAGTCGCCAGTAGGTAGTAATAGTTAGAACCCAGTTTCCATAGGAAAAGCATTTATTTTTTTGCTAAGAACTTTGACGTAGTTATATGAGTCCTCCCAAAATTTTCAAAACTAGTTTATCACTCACCATAGCTGCTGTCTGGAATGTTTTGGGGTGATTCGTCAAGCGGGGGCCAAGACAAAAGGGGAGGTCCCAAAACATGTTTTCCTCGTGCAATTTTCTATAGGGATTTTAGACACAACTACACCCTGAATCTCTGGACAGAATTACATCAAACTTGGCAGAAAACTAGATCTTGGTAGAGAAAGATCTCTTTTTGTAATTTGGTGTAAATATGTTTGTTAGTTTTGGGGTTATTAAAGAAAAGTGATTTATGTATATCTAATTGGCTGGCCGCAACCTTACAGGAAAGTTGCGGCTAGCATTTTGTGTCTCGGGACCCTCACACACCCATTCACACTCACACACCGACTCATAGACCCACAAAATTGCCATCACTCCCAGTTACAGACCCCCACAGCCACTCCCACATCCACAAAATTACTCACACAACCATACAGCCATGTACACACCCACTAACAGACCCACAAAACCACTTGCACACCCACTCAGACCCATGCAGCCATTTATACACTCACCCACACACCCACTCACACACCCATAAACCTACTCATATACTCACTCACAGACCCACACAGCCACTCACAAACGCACTCACACACACAGTCATACACCCACTTACACACCCACACACACCTAGTCCCACACCAATACAGCAACTCACATACCCATAGCGTGAGTTTGACTGCATGCAGCCAACCTCTCGCTGCACATGGCCAAAGGCTGTGCACAGGTGGAGTTGCATGCAGAAGGTTGGTCGCAGGGCCTGGCGCAGGCAAAGCCCACCTGTGCGCAATGGTGGTTGAATTAACATATGTCTATAAATACTAGTTTATGTTAAAAAAAATTACAAATTCACTGACCAATCCAAAGGTTACAGGGACGTTATAGTTAAGAAACAGAATTTAAAAAACCTTAGAAATTCACTAAAATAAAAACAAGAGTACAGGGACGCTATAGTTAGGTTTAGATTGTACACACACAAAGCGATCGAAATTGAGCAGTTATACTTATCTCAAGAAACTATGGGCCAGATGTATTAAAAAGTTTTGCACTCGCAAGCGGTGTGAATCAGTAAATTCGTCCGTTTGCGAGTGCAAAACAGTGGTCTGCGATGCATGAAATGCATTCGCAGACCACAAGTAAGAAATTGCTAAAATTGCGATTTCTTGCGTTGCGACCTGGAAATTGTGAGTTGCAATTTGCGATTCGCAATTTCCAGGTCGCAAGGCTATGCTTGAAAAAATCGCAAATTGAGATTTTTCCAAAAATGGCATTTTGCACTTGCAAAATACCATGAAATGCAACCAGGTGGTAACCTGGTGCAAAATTTAAAAATGCAGTAAAACTGCATTTTTAAATTGAACATGTAAAGCACACATGTCCTTTTGGCATGTGTGTACCTTACATGTTAAAAAAAAAAAATATTTGGGGTGCAGGAGATGGGGCCTTAGGCCCCCAGCACCCTGGCCTTTTGCATTTCCAAAATTGCGATTTCTGGTTCAGAAATTGCAATTTTGGAAAAGCAAAAAATTTGCAGCTATGGGCCAACAGGCCCATAGCTGCAAATGGGGCCAGTATCGCAATTTGCGATTCGGTAAAAGCATTTGCGATTTTTAAGAAATCGATATTACCGATTCGCAAATGTGATACATGGCCCTTTGCGAGTTGGTAATAGCGATTTCTTAAAAATCGCTATTACCGAATCGCAATGGGCCGTGATGATACATCTGGCCCAATAACTCGTGCCCTAAGGTAACTATAGCTTGTACCCTCGCAATGCACTGTTAATTACCCCACATATTACATCAATCTATCTATATAAATGTGGTGTTAGATTGAAAACATTATGTTAAAAAATATATAAATTATTTTAAAAATTACTGATTAAGGGTGAAATATACTTAAACAGATGTTTGTGAAGAGTGTAAAACAGGGAGAATTCACTGGCTGACATTTCTGTCTATGGGGGTCATTATGAGTTTGACAGACTTTTCACCATCTGCTAAACTTCCGAAGGGGAGGTTGCCTCCATTTCGGCTACCTCCCCACCGGCCCCACTAAGAGTATCCTGCTAGTTCCGCCCGCCAGCCTAGCAGGAAACAGGCTACAGCATTGTCACCAGCTCCTAATTGAGCCTGCGGCAATGCTGTAGCCCACAGGGTGCACCAGCACTGTTGCAAGGTACACTGAGCCCCTGTAATGCCCTTGCCAAGTGCATAGGCAGTGCAGGGCCCCCCCTGTAGCTCCCTGCACCTGTTCTTCACCAGCCTTTTCAAGGCGGTGTTACCACCGCAAAAAGACTGGCAGAGAACAGGTTGTAATCCCCAGTGCAGCACTGCTTGCAGCACTGGCCTGGCAGATTAGGATCTCCACCACATCCAGACATCCTGGTGTAGCTGGCGTTTCCCTGGCAGTCCTACCACCAGGGTTTAAGGTGGCGGTCAGACCACTGCATTGGCAGCAGTCCAGACTGCCACCGCGAGTGTGGCGCTCTATAGACACTCGTAATGACCCTCTATGTGTCACAAGTTACTAGTAATAGCTTTACACCTGTAAATTCATTCTTAGATGTCTCTTCACTCAGGAGTGGAGACATACAAGTCTGCACTTAGGTGTAAACCTACACTCAGAAATGGTGAGTAGCAAATAGTGTAGATTCACGCCTAAGCACAAGTATAAATTTACACCTGAGGAAATCTACAGATGTAAATTTATCTTTGTCAGTGGGGACTGTATAATTTGACTGCAGCTGCGCGGTCAAGTAAGTCCTAAAAAATGTTTGTACATCTCCTGTACATTTCAGAGCATTACTGCTAGTTGCTCATTCCATGCCCTTGACTTAATACTATATACACAAGTTTTAAGTAGACTCTATTGTCATCATACTTGGCCCCCCACATAAGTAGAAACAGCACATGCATTGCAACATATATATATCTATATATATAATTTTCTATCCACCTCCACTTTAATTAATGTAAGTTTATTTATTCTTTATCCTTTATCCACAAACAAAACTTAAACTACACAAAAATGGAGATTTCTAAGATTATACTTATACCTTTCATTACAATTCATGCAAATACCTTCTTCATCTTATTATAAACTGCGCACAGCCATACACAGAGGGGCTGATTATGAATTTGGAGGGAGGTTTACAATGTCCGATGCACTTCTGATGGGGAGGTTGTCGCCATACTGGAACTGGATACCTCCCTGCCGGCCCTATTAAGAGTTTCCCACTAGGACAGCGGGCAGAAACCTGAGTTTCCGTCCGCTGGCCTAGTGGGAAACAGCCTACAGCATTGTCTCTGGCTCATAATCGAGCCAGCAGCAGTGCTATAGAGCGCAGGGTGCACCAGCACCCTCGCAATGTTCACTGTCTGCAAAGCAGACAGTGAACATTGCGAGGGTGCTGGCCAGAGGAGCCCTGCACTGCCCATGCCAAGAGCAGCGCAGACCCCTGGGTCCCCCTGCACCTGTTCTCTGCCAGCATTTTCATGGCAGTGGTACCACCATGAAACCGCTGGCAGAGAAGGGGGTTGTAATCCCCAGGGCAGTGCTGCTTGCAGCCTGCCCTTGTGATTAAGACCGCCACTACCTCCAGACTGCCGGGATTTATGATACTGGTGGAGCGGGCAGTTTCCTGGTGACCAGACCGCCAGGGTTGTATTGTGGCGTTTGGACCACTGTATTGGCGGTGGTCCAACCGCCATCCGTGAGTCTGGTGGTCTAGTGACTGCCAGACTTGTAAGGAGGCCCAGAGTATTCAACTCAGAGCCACACTACATTAAGTATAACTTACGCTTTCTTCATGCTCTGTTTATAGTTTCATATTATCTCACTTATAACAACTAAAAAAATAGTATTTACAATAACAGTTATGACATCACAAACAACATTTTTGTTTTTGTTTTGTGTTTGTTATAATTTGGTTAGAACATAGTGCTTGGTGGAGTGGGGTGTTATGGTTAATGTAATGTGGCTACCAAATTGAATGCACTGTGTATGGAATTGCGC
Organism: Pleurodeles waltl; assembly: GCF_031143425.1. Classification (NCBI taxonomy): domain Eukaryota; kingdom Metazoa; phylum Chordata; class Amphibia; order Caudata; family Salamandridae; genus Pleurodeles; species Pleurodeles waltl. The sequence goes on from NC_090446.1 coordinate 150,258,700, forward strand.
AAGTTATAATAATTTGAAGGTGTTGGGTTTTTCATTGAATTTCAAAGGTTTTTTACTTGTAATAAAAATCTGTTTCAACTTGTAGAGTTTACTGTCATCAAGTGGAGTGTCATTAAGTAGAGTGTGGCACAGTAGAGTGGAGGAGAGTGTTGTGTAGTGTACTGTCATAGACTATAATGTGATACAGTGGAACAGAGTAGAATAGAGTGGAATATGGAACAGTAGAATGGTGTACTGTGTAACAGCGCACAGTTGAGTGGCGTAGAGTGGAGTGTTGTACAGGTGAGTGGGGTAGAGTGGAGTGGTGTAGAGTGGAGTGTTGTAGAGTACAGTAGAGTGGAGTGGCATAGCATACAGTGGAATTAGTTGTTATATAGTGTAGTGGCATGTTATATGGTACAGTGGCATGGAGTGCACTAGAGTGGACAGGCTTAGTGTAGAATGAAGTAAATTGTTATAAACTGAAAGAGTGTCTTGTACAGTACATGGAGTGGTGTGTTGTAGAGTGTTAGAAAGTGTCATAGAGTAGAGTAAAGTGTTGTACACTGGGGTGTAGGGGCACAGATTGGAGTAGAGGGTTGTACAGTGTACTATAGTGTCATAGACTAGAGTATAGTGTTCTATAGTTGTACAGAATGTAGTTGAGTCTTGTAGAGTGGAGTGGCATAGAGTGAAGTAAGTGTGGTACAGTGGGACGCTGTAAAGTTGAGTGTTGTACAATGCCATCTAGTAGGGTAAAGAGTGGTGCAGTAGAGTAGCTTGAAGTGGAGTCCAGTGGAGAGCGAGAGCATAGAGCGAGGTAGCATTTTCTAGACTACAGTTGCGAGGAGTTGAATAGAGTGGAGTGGCATAGTATACAGTGGAGAAAAGTGTTGTAGAGTGGAGTGGTGTATGGTACAGTGGAGTGGACTTCTGAGTTGCACAGTGTTGGAAGTGTTGTAGAGTGGAGTGCAGTACAGTGTCACAGTACATCTATCTATCTATCTATCTATCTATCTATCTATCTATAGATAGATAGATAGATAGATAGATAGATAGATAGATAGATAGATAGATAGATAGACAGATAGATAGATAGATAGTGATAGGGTAACTAATGGGTAACAGTGTAATATCGTTCAATATTGCCGCCAAGGGTTTCTAGTGGTATCATAAACCACGAGGTCAAAATTTGAGTGGCTTGTTAATGTTACCAAAACCCGAAGATTACAACAGACGACCATATCACACTTTACCCGTTATGTTTATTGAAACTATTGAGTGAACTGGATGATACTTTATCATTGTCTGCAAAAAAACAGAGCAATGCTTAAATACATAGTTAACAAGGCACACTTTTAGAAAAACACCCTTCGTATTGTTAAAACACATCCTACCTGTAGAATGGAGTGATTATTGAAGCTGTAAACAACGGGCACTTATTTGAATTTGAGGACCTGATTCACAAAGACAAACTTACACTTTGGTTGAAGTTTACTATTTTTTGCAATTCACAAAGGAATTTTATGAGTAGTATCTTTATGACTCCAGAGTCTCTCAACTTGTGGCGGAGACTCCGCACATAAAAAGATAGGCCTTAGTAAAGATACTACTCATAAATGTTAATTGCACATTTTTTCAAACTTACTCCGATGTGTAAGTTTACATTTGTGAATCAAGCCCTGAATGTTTAGCTTTTGTCTACCCTTCATTAATACAGTTTTGGTTATTACTGATCGACTCCTGTTACATAGTACATATGTTTTAGCTTATAAAAAGAAAATAAATCTGGTAAGTCTTTAATTTGTCGACAAATTGTTACAAATTCATTAACACATTAATTATTATCAAAAGATTCACATATTACTGGTAATGGTTACATTCATATAACATCTCTATTTCTTTAAAAACATTTTGCCATTGACCACCCTCTTTGTGTACAATTTCTCTTTTTGTACACCTTGTATATCTTAGTGAGCCATTCTTGAAACTCTGGAGGCCTGACCACTTTCCATTAGGATGTTATTACAGAGACAACAACTAGAATAGCTATGAACCACAAGGCTTTCATATCACTAGCCCTGATTCCTAGGTGTCTAGATCTACCAAGCTGGATTTATCTAGCATCTGATATAAAGCTGTTTCCAATGGAATTTCTAATAAATAACATCTTGCTCCATAATTCTTTAATACTCAGGTGGCACCTAATCAAATGAACCAAGGACCCCATTTCACTGTACCTTGGGAAACCATTACTAATTTTGTAATTCCATTTGTGCTTCTGAGAGGGGGCATAGTATGATAGCCATTGAGCTATCTGCATGTGTTCAAAGTTTGACCCTCTCAGAGCAAAGATATTAAAGTGGAAACCTCTTCCCATTCCCTGTGGTTCAAATTGTTGCCCGTATATTTCAGCCATTTGTTTAGCAATTCCCCCAATAAAGATTCAAGATTGCATTGCGTTTAGCTTACCCATTGGGTTTGTCTACAGGGGTTAAGAAAGATGAATAGATTACTGACTCTTTCATCTTATTGTTACGAATAATGGGGGTACAAATGTCTTTAGAATACTTTGAATTATTAAGTAGAGTAATTTATCCTCTCTTTTTTGAGCATAAGCTTAGCTTTGCGAATTCCCACCGAATTTGAGTATGGATGCAGCACTATAAATGTGGATTTTCAGGTTATGAAATGGGTGGTCCCAGTAGGACCTCACTGTGAGACACAGGTCAATCTGGGCAATTCTATAATTAGAAGCAAGGGCCCTCACACACCCAAAGGGGTGTCATGCTTCATCCTCGGGCCTGCTCCTCATTGGGCCGGCACTGCAATGCACGATGGGCCCTGCAGGGGGGTACATTGCTGGAGGTCTTTTGGTAAGTGTTGTGTGTTGAGTGCAGGAATAAATTCAGCCCTGCAGGCGAGGGGAGTGAAGAACTAGAAAGTCAATGTTAAAACTGGCTATAGACCCTTTAACCTTTGTGTTTATTTACTTCCTAAAGGGTCTATGACAAGATTAAAAGCGAAGGGGGGAGTGCTAAAGGAAGTAATGTTCCTGCACTCACTGCAACGAAAGAAAAGAAGAGGGAAAAAGGAAATTACCTTTAACCCAGTGTGTAGGTCGGCCTGTTTCACACATGTATTTGTCACTAAAGCATCACGTAGATTTCCTTCAGTACTGAAAACAATAACCTAGTCCTCACTACAGAGACCTTAAGTGTGTCTGCAATGTGTAGGAATGTGAAAGAAAACTTACATGTAAGCCTGGGTGTCCTAATTTTAGGTTGACCTGGAAAGAAAAGAAAATTTTTAGAATTTGTACATCAGTGAATAAGGCGTGAAACAAGTCGACCCTGCCCAGCACCCTTGCAAAGCATTGCTACTGCACCTTTTCCACTGGGCTGACTTTTAAAAAAAAATACAAATATAAATCTTTCACCTATGAGTCTATTAAAACAGCTAGTTTGTCCAAAGCCTTGTAAATTAAGGCTTTATTCACACTTCAGTAACAAATAGTCCTTATCGATCGCCACTGAGAAAAAAGGGCCTTTTGAGGAAAGCTGGACGTAAGACTGCGATAAAGCTTTGATGTGGCTTTTGTTAAAAAGAAAAAGTGATGGTTGGCAGGTAGGAGCGCTGTCTGATCTTCACATGGTTTGCAATAATTAATTAATGTTTCCAGTCGTGCTGGGGCACACTGGCTGTGAGACTTGGACTAAAATGGTATGGACAGCTATTGCAGACTTGCCTTTCAAAGGTCTTTGCTTATGAGAAGCAATTGCATTTCTGAGCGAATCATCTAGTCAGAGCAATTCCTATTTTCATTTAAAGCTTTTTTAAGTAGCATAACTTAAAACTGGGTGTGGTCTTTTGGTCTCTGCAGCACATCTGTGCAACTTGGAGGTGCCTTTGGCAGTTCTTGGAACGCAAACAGGAAATTTAAGGTGTGAAGAATGATGTTTCTGGCGGAGAGCCTAATGCTGGAGGGGGTATGCAGACTAACACTCAGGAATGAAGAGGTGGAGTACTGCATCACCGCCTTTCCTACCTCCTTCTTCTATTCGCTGAGTCTTCCATTGCGTTTCACTTTCACCATGTCTATAGAAGTTGGGATTTAAAGTTCAGGTCTATCTCTTGCAGCACAGTGGTGATTGGTGACATTTCAAAGTGGTGGGGCATAAAAGTTGGAAATACGTTTTTACTAAGCCAACAAAGTGACGGACCTGATAGCCCTAAGGGGTTTCGGAGGGGTTTTCACTCAAGACTTTTTTTCTTAAAAAGGGGGTCAATTGGCTTGTTTTAAAGCTCGTTTTAATAAAGAATATGGTGAGAAAGCAAAGTTTATAAACCAATTATGAATGTTCGAAATATTTAAAGACAAAGGCCCTCATTACAACATCGGCGGTAAAAGCCGCTTACCGCCGTGCAGAAGACCGCCAACACACCGCCGCGGAAATCCGCCACAGCTTTTATGACCCACACCACGGAATCCGCCAAAATTCAGACACCCACACAAGTCCGCCACACCAAAGGTCAGTGATAAACTGGCGAAAACAAATCCTCCACTGTCACGGCAACAGAAATACGTCCACACTATCACGACACACGGATCCACGCGGCGGTCTTTCAACCGCGGTATTCCATTGGCGGTACACACCGCCGCGCTCAAAATACACACACATTTACAAAACACAGCCACATTGGACAATTCAAAATACACACACCACTCCCACACACCCAATACAATATAAAACACACACCCACATCACCCAAAAACCCCTACGACAAAAACACCGAAAGAAGGCCAGAGAGAGACACTACAAACTACTACCAAGCATCCACAGGCACACTATACCATCACCCTCATAACTTCCACACACCTCACACAACACACCACTACATATCAGCACACTTATCACCACACACACCACCGCACATATCACCCACACCACCCTATGGCACGGCAAAGACACCCCAGGTTCTCGGAGGAGGAGGAGCTCAGGGTCATGGTGGAGGAAATCGTCCGGGTAGAGCCACAGCTATTTGGATCACAGGTGCAGAACACTTCCATTGCTAGGAAGATGGAGCTATGGTGAAGAATAGTAGACAGGGTCAACGCAGTGGGACAGCACCCAAGAAATTGGGATGACATGAGGAAGAGGTGGAACGACCTACGGGGGAAGGTGCGTTCCGTGGTCTCAAGACACCACCTTGCGGTTCAGCGGACTGGCGGCAGACCCCCACCCCCTCCCCCACAACTAACAACATGGGAGGAGCAGGTCTTGGCGATTCTGCATCCTGAGGGCCTCGCAGGTGTAGATGGCGGAATGGACTCTGGTAAGTCAAATCTTAACTATTACATCCCCCACCCTACCTGCCTGCCAACACATACCCCCACCCTCACCCCATCACTCCAACTCCTCTCAAATGTCCCAACATCACAAACCACACATCCCAACACCAAGCCCTGCATGCAACACCAAAGCATGGACACCCATCACCAAAGCATGCCCACTGCACATACCCATACACCCCCCTAAACCATCATCACACAAGGTCCCACACAGGAATACAAGCACTGGGGTACACGGTCACCCACCCATTGCACACCATGGCACATACAGATGTAATAAACATCCTTTTATACCCCTGCAGGGCCCCTACCCAATGTCACCGAACAGGAGGGTCCACACATGTCCACACCACCAACAGAAGAGGCCCACAGTGATGACAGCAGCTCTGTCCAACTGGATCTAGATGACCAGCCCGGCCCATCTGGGACCTCGGGACAGTCGGTTCCCATCACACAGTCACAGGCCACTACAGAGCTTCCCCCCTCTGGAAACACCAGCACAGCACCCACCCAGCAGGCCCATACCTCGGTCCCCAGGACACGTCAATCAGCAGTGTGTCCACCACTACAGGGAACCCAGGCTAACCCACCACCCCAACAACAACAGGGACCTGGGGGCAGTGGTAGTGGGCACACGGTCCAGGGGACGGAGGCCCAGGAACACAGGGGAACTGGGAGGGCTGCTGTGCAACAGGGGGAGGACAGGCCAAGGGAACCCACTCTCCACAAGGTCCTCTCCTCCATCATGGGAGCCAACCACCACTCCCAGGAGACGATGGCAACGGTACTGGCCAAGTTTCAGGAGACCCAGCGCCTGCAGGAGGAACAGTATTCAGGCTTCAGGGAGGAACTCAGAACCATCAATTCGACCCTGGGCACCATCGTAGGGGTGCTGAAGGAAGTACTCAACACCAGGAGGGACACTGTGGCACAACAAGGGGCACCTGACACTAGCATGGACGATAAACAGCCCACCACCTCCGCCGGCGCTAGTGGACAGGACGCCCCACCACACCAGCACCCCACCCCCTGCAGAGGGGGAACCACCCCGCAAACGTTCCCTGAGATCCAGGACAAAGACAGAGAATGATGCCAAGACCCCCGCCAAGAAATGAGACCGCCCTGAATGTCATCCTTTTGTCCCACCTTGTCACCCTGTCCATCCTCAAACTGCCCCAGCTCCACTTCCTATGCCCATGTGGGCAATGCACCTGTGAGACTAATAGACTGGACTCTGCCATGGACATTCCTCCACCATCACCCCTCACCATTTTACAACCCCCTCCAATATTGAGCACTTAAATAAACACCCTTGAAGCACAAAACAATCTGGAGTCAGTCTGTGATTTTGAAATAGTGTATTAGCAATTACAGTGACAAAATGCTCTTTTAATTGTAATGTCAACATACCTATGTCACACAGCTCTAGTCCATGAGGAAACAAAGCAGATGTCACACAGTGGGACCCACATCTGTGAAATCGTAAGGGAAAGTGACAACTCAGTGACCATACACTGGGTGAAAACGACAGACAGTAGAGAGGTAGTAGTGTCAAAGTACATGTAGTAGGCAGGTCTGTAACCTTACCTGTGTCTCACTGGAAATATTGCTGGATCACTGAGTTCCTGTTGTCCATGTCCTCTTCTTCAGATTCCTCTTCTTCACTGTCCACAGGCTCCACAGCTGCAACAACACCGCCATCTGGACCATCTTCCTGCAGAAAAGGCACCTGTTGTCGCAAAGCTAAGTTGTGAATCATACAGCAGGCCACGATGATCTGGCACACCTTCTTTGGTGAGTAGAATAGTGATCCACCTGTCATATGGAGGCACCTGAACCTAGCCTTCAGGAGGCCAAAGGTCCATTCAATAATCCGCAGAGTTCACCCATGGGCCTCATTGTAGCGTTCCTCTGCCCTTGTCCAGGGATTCCTCACTGGGGTCAGTAGCCATGACAGGTTGGGGTAACCAGAGTCACCTGCAAATGGCGAGGGGCAACTGTTAGACACACACTAACCTGTAGGGATAACCCCAGACAACCATTCCCACTGCCTTGCTTCCAGGTGCTCACCTAATAGCCACACACGGTGCCTCTGGAGTTGACCCATCACATAAGGGATGCTGCTATTCCGCAGGATGTAGGCGACATGCACTGAGCCAGGGAACTTGGCATTCACATGGGAGATGTACTGGTCTGCCAAACACACCATCTGCACATTCATGGAATGATAACTCTTCCTGTTTCTGTACACCTGTTCACTCCTGCGGGGGGGCCAAAGCCACATGGGTCCCATCAATGGCACCTATGATGTTGGGAAATGTCCCAGGGCATAGAAATCACCTTTCACTGTAGGCAAATCCTCCACCTGAGGGAAAACGATGTAGCTCCGCATGTGTTTCAGCAGGGCAGACAACACTCTGGACAACACGTTGGAAAACATAGGCTGGGACATCCCTGATACTATGGCCACTGTTGTTTGAAATGACCCACTTGCAAGGAAATGGAGCACTGACAGCACCTGCACTTGAGGGGGGATTCCTGTGGGATGGCGGATAGCTGACATCAGGTCTGGCTCCAGCTGGGCACACAGTTCATGGATTGTGGCACAGTCAAGCCTGTATGTGATGATCACATGTCTTTCCTCCATTGTCGACAGGTCCACCAGCGGTCTGTACACCGGAGGATGCCACCATCTCCTCACATGTCCCAGTGGAGGGTGCTTATGAAGGACAAAAGCGAGCACAGAGTCAACCAACTCAGAGGTACGTACCCATGGCTTACACAAAACACGAATCCTAATCCGAAAAGTGGCCTGTATGTGTGTTGAGTCTAGGCCTAGGTACGTGTGACACAGTTAAAAATTAAGCCATGTGGGCCCCTGAAATGGTGGCTGCCTGACCTCTAAAGTGGGACAATGGGATGTGAGGTAACTGCGCTGGCATTGTACACGGTCGCGGTAGGCCGCGGCCCAGTGCTGCATTGGTTAACATTGGACCCTATGGGTCCCAGGAGCCAATGACGATGTACGCCTGCGGTGACGCTGCGCACCGCTGCGGACGTGACCGCCATTTTCTATCTGTTCAATCACTCGATACCCTCAGCCTTTGCCCCGTGTCCGCTCACCCAGGAGGGTGGGCATCACCTTCGCTCCAGGCACCTCAGGCCCTGCCCCAGTCACCCCTGCTGCCCTCAGTGAGGAGGCCATTGACCTCTTCAGGTCCCTCACTGTTGGGCAGTCTACCATTTTGAATGCCATCAAGGGTGTAGAAAGGCAGTTGCAACAAACAAATGCACTCCAGGAGGGCATTCATTCTGGTCAGGCAGCCCTTCAGCAAGCTTTTCTGACTCTGGCCTCAGCACTCATGGCAGCCGTTGTCCCCATCTCTAGCCTCCCCCCTCCAACTTCCTCCACCCAGATCCAATCCCCTGTACCCCAGCCTATCCCAAGCACACCCTTAGACCAGCATGCACAAACGTCAACACACAAGGGAAGCTCAGGCAAACATAAACACCACACATCCCACAGGCACTCACGCAAGCATCACACACATGCAGACACACCAACATTCACTGCCTCCACTGTGTCCCCCTCCTCCTCATCTTCCTCCTCCTTCCCAGTCTCGTCTCCATTCACACCTGCAGGAACTATATCTACACCCACTACTGCCATCACCAGCACACACACCACCACACCCCGCTCACGTGCAGTCACCACCCTTTCACACGTCCCCTGTGTCCTCTCCCAGTGTGTCTATGACGCCACCTCCCAAGGTACACAAACGCTGGCACACCCCCACCCAACAGCCATCCACCTCACGACAGCCTCCAGCGCGTGAACCTTCACCCAAAGTCACCAAGCGAACACCTCCTACAACCACAACCTCTTCCTCCACTCCCAAACCCCCTCCAGCTACCCATCCCAGTGTCTCCAAAAAACTTTTCCTGTCCAACCTTGACCTCTTTCCCACACCTACCCCACCCCGTCCGTCTCCTAGGGCCTGACTCTCCAGGTCCCAACCTAGCACCTCAGCCACAACATCTCCGGGACCAGTGGTGCCTGTAGTCACCGGAATCTGGAGTGCACTGGCCACCAGGGCAGCCAGTGTGGCACGGAGCCACAGCACAGACAGTCCCACACCTGTCAAGCATCAAAAGTTGGCCAGTGCCCGGCGGGAGAGGGGGAAGACTCCAGCCACCAAAGCCACTCCCAGGGTTCCCTTTGGGAGTGTGGAGTCAGCTGCGACACCTTCCAAGGTGGGGAAGGGCCACAAGAAACCCGGCAAGTCTGCTAAGAGCAGCACGGCGGGGGAGACCACCATCATCCCGGCTGCCCAGGAGGCCACCGCCATCATCCCCGCTGCCCAGGAGGCCACCGCCATCATCCCCGCGGCCCCGGCGGCCACCGCCATCATCCCCGCTGCCCAGGAGGCCACCGCCAGCACAAGCCCTGCTGGGCTAGAGAGGACCGCCAGCACAAGCCCCGCTGGGCTAGAGAGGACTGCCAGCACAATCCCCGCTGGGACCGAGAGGACCGCCAGCACAAGCCCCGCTGGGACAGAGAGGACCGCCAGCACAAGCCCCGCTGGGCTAGAGAGGACCGCCAGCACAAGCCCCGCTGGGACAGAGAGGACCGCCAGCACAAGAGAGGACCGCCAGCACAAGCCCCGCTGGGTTAGAGAGGACCGCCAGCACAAGCCCTGCTGGGCTAGAGAGGACCACCAGCACAAGCCCCGCTGCGACAGAGAGGACCGCCAGCACAAGCCCCGCTGGGCTAGAGAGGCCTGCCAGCACAAGCCCTGCTGGGACAGAGAGGGCCGCCAGCACAAGCCCCGCTGGGACAGAGAGGACTGCCAGCACAAGCCCCGCTGGGCTAGAGAGGACCGCCAGCACAAGCCCCACTGGGACAGAGAGGACCGCCAGCAGCTGAGTCACTGCAAAGGAGCCCGTCGCCTCAAGCACCGCTGAACAGGGCACCACCGCCTCAAGCACCGCTGAACAGGGCACCGCCACCTCAAGCACCGCTGAACCGGGCACCGCCGCTACAAGCACCGCTGAACAGGGCACCGCCACCTCAAGCACTGCTGAACAGGGCACCGCTGTACAGGGCACCGCCGCCTCAAGCACCGCTGAACAGGGCACCGCCGCTACAAGCACCGCTGAACAGGGCACCACCGCCTCAAGCACCGCTGAACAGGGCACTGCCGCCACAAGTACAGCTGGCCCATGAGCGCCAAGGGCACTGATGCTACTGAGTCCGTCACGAGCAGGATGAAGAACTCTGGGCGCCATGCCCCCTCCAGAACCAGAGGAGACTGTCATCCACTACCTCTGTCCTTAGCAGGATGAAGCACTCTAGGCACCATGCCCCCTCCAGAACCAGTGGAGACTGTCATCCACTACCTCTGTCCTTAGCAGGATGAAGCACTCTGGGCACCATGCCCCCTCCAGAACCAGTGGAGACTGTTATCCACTACCTCTGTCCCTAGCAGGATGAAGCACTCTAGGCACCATGCTCCCTCCAGAACCAGTGGAGACTGTCATCCCGTTGAGAGACTGTGGCTTTGCACTCCCCAGGATGGAACAGTGGGCAACCCACCCACTGTAGAGACTTGTGAGACTGTGGCTTTGCACTCCCCAGGATGGAACATTGGGCAATCCACCCACTGTATAGACTTGAGAGACTGTGGCTTTGTACTCCCCAGGATTGAACAGTGGGCAATCCACCCACTGTATAGACTTGTGAGACTGTGGCTTTGCACTCCCCAGGATTGAACAGTGGGCAATCCACCCACTGTATAGACTTGAGAGACTGTGGCTTTGCACTCCCCAGGATTGAACAGTGGGCAATCTACCCACTGTATAGACTTGAGAGACTGCGGCTTTGCACTCCCCAAGATTCAACAGTGGGCATGTGGCCCTCTCGTGGATTTGGCATCATGCACTCAACCGGCTGAGATGCCCCCCCTTTCCCTCCCCCTGGTGTGCCTGTTTTCTTGCTCTCTGATGCCCCTGAAGTATTCTCTCCGTCATGGTCGGGGATTTAGTGTGGGCGTCGCCCATACCGTGTGGGCCCAGTGTTCCACGGACTTCATTGTAGCACTACCTGGACTATTAAGCTTTGTGTATATTTTGTTTATGGTGTATATATATATTTTTGTGTACTTGATTTTAATATATTACAATGGTTACACTAATTTTCTTTTGTCTTTGCATTCTTCCAGGGGGGATGGGGAGTGTAACTATAATGTATAAATATGTATTAGTGTGTGTGTTGGTGGGGGTGTTGTGTGTGTGTGTCCCTGTTTTTTCCTTCCCCCCTCCCCTGTGTCGTAGGTGCAGTGTAGAGGTGGGCGTTTTCCCTTCGAGATCCTGTTTCCGCCGTGTTTTTGTCCAAGGTGAATCCGCCCCGGAAAAGGTGGCGGATTGGTAGGTTGTGATACCGTGGGCGGTACTTTGTCTTCCGCTTGTCTGTTGGCGGTGACCGCCAAGCTGTTTGTCTGTACCGCCGTGGCGGTCGGAGTGTTAAAGTGGCTGTCTTTGTTGGAGGTTTCCGCCACGGTCGTAATTCCAATTGTTTTACAGCTGGCCTGTTGGCGGTCTTACCACCGCTTTAACACCGTCCGCCAGGGTTGTAATGACCACCAAAGACTCTACTGTATCTCAATGCATTAACTATGTTCATCCTCAACATGTTCATCTGGGTGAGTTCAGGCTGTTAGGGGTGTTTACGGCAGGGCAGTAGTGAGAACTTCAGAGCTGAGCACTTATCACTGGGTCATAAAGGTGTTCTCATTACAGGCACATTGTTATGTTATGTGTATTCGCACTGTGCACTATGACGGGGGAGGGTATACTGTTACTGAAGCAGAAGCAGTTTGGGTCAAGCTGAGGACAACCCTGATTGAAGAGCCAAGTCTTCAACTTCTTGCAGAAATCAAGACCTGAGGAGGCTGCCTTGATGTATAGGGGCAGGTTGTTCCAGGTTTCAGGAGAGAGGTAGGAGAAGGCACAATCATGTGTTTTGGTTCTGCCTATGCAGGGAATGTGTGTAAGTAAGAGTGGCTGAGCGGAGATGTCTGGTAAGTTGGTGGAAGCTGATGCGGTTGTTGAGGTATAAGGTATTGATGTTGTTTCAATTCTTGGCCTCTGCAAAGCACTTTAACAATGGTTAACGTGTTAGTTGTGGTAAAGCACATTAACCGCTTTAGTGCACCCACACTACCTCCCTGGTGCGGGCCACGACCAGTGGCCGACAGCAGGGAGAGGGTTAATAAATACCCCGGGAGACACAAAAGATCTTCTGTGCCTCCCCCCGCTCTCCCTCCCACTCCTCTCACTATCTGTTTTCTCTACCGGAGCAGGGATCGGTCTTTTGGCCGCTTCCTGCTCCAATGAGGAAAACAGCCCCAAACACCCTTCCGGACGTTCGGGATGGCCTCGTTTGAAACAGGAGACTCTAACCTTTCAAAAAAGGCCTTCCCGAACGGGTTTAGGAAACCCCCACTGGACACCAGGAATTTCACTTGGCGGGGAGGGTCGGCCCCCTCGGCAAACTGGCTAATTCCACTCCCCGCCTCCTCCGGGGGCTAACTTTTTTAAAAGGTATGTTAGCCCAATCCAGAGAGCAGGTGCATGTGGTGGCAAGCACAGAGAGAATGCTTGCTTGGGAGCTCACCAATTTAGTTCAGCCCCAAATTCCACTGCCAAAATCGAATTGTGGAGACATCAAAATTATCTATCATAAAACAAACTGGTTTTGTAAGGCAGGCACCTGCGTGTTTGGTCCTGGGCTCAGCGGCCATATAGGGAAACATGCCAAATCCAGACATTTCTGGAAACTAGACATCTGGGGGAGTCCACAGAGGTGTGACTTGTGTGGATTCCCCAAAGTTTTCTTACCCAGAATATCCTGCAAAGCTGAAATGTTGAATAAAAAAACTTTTTTTCTTGCATTTCTGTTACACAAACTACAGGAATATGCTGGTATCCACAAAATTCCTACCACTCAGTGTTTCCCCACCTGTCCTGATAAAAACGCTACCCCATTTGAGTGCCTGTACCTAGTGCCTGCGTCAGGAATGGATCACCCCAGGGTCAACTGGTGCCCTCATGTAAGGACCATCATTGAAGGTTGTTTGATCTATTCTTGTCGCTGGCACTGGATGGAAGGAAATGTGTGGCTCCTCTCAGATTCCAGAACTTTCTATCACCGAAATGTGGGGAAAAAGTGTTTTTTTTGCCAAATATTGAGGTTTGCAAAGGATTCTGGGTAACGGAACCTGGTGAGAGCCACACAAGTCACCCCATATTGGATTCCCCTAGGTGTCTAGTTTAAAAAAATGCATAGGTTTGATAGGTTTCCTTAGGTGCCGGCTTAGCTAGAGGACAAAATCCACAGCTAGGCACTTTCCAAAAAACACTTCAGTTTTCAATGTAAAAATGTGATGTGTCCAATTTGCATTTCCTGTCGCCACGCAAGTGAGGTACCATTTTTATCGGGAGACTTACGGGAACACAGAATAGCAGAAGAAGTATTATTGTCCCTTGTCCTTCTCTACACTTTCCTTTCCAAATGTAAGACAGTGTGTAAAAAAGACGTCTATTTGAGAAATGCCCTGTAATTCACATGCTAGTATGGGCACCCTGGACTCCAGAAATGTGCAAATAACCACGGCTTCTCAACACCTTATCTTGTGGCCATTGTGGAAATACAAAGGTTTTCTTGATACTTATTTTTCACTCTTTATATTTCAGCAAATGAATTGCTGTATACCCAGTATAGAATGAAAACCTAGGTGCGGCTCATTTATTGGCTCTGGGTACCTAGAGTTCTTGATGACCCTACAAGCCTTATATATCCCCGCAACCAGAAGAGTCCAGCAGACGTAACGGTATATTGCTTTAAAAAAATCTGACTTTGCAAGAAAAAGTTAAAGAGTAAAACATGGAATAAAATGGCTGTTTCTTTCACCTCAATTTCAATATTTTTTTTATTTTAGCTGCTATTTTCTGTAGGAAAACCTTGTAGGATCTACACAAATGACTCCTTGGTGGATTCCGAATTTTGTCTACTTTTCAGAAATGTTTAGCTGTCCAGGATCCAGCATTGGTTTCACACCCATTTCTGTTACTAACTGGAAGCAGGCTGAAAGCACAAAAAATAGTAAACATGGGGTATGTCCCAGTAAAATGCCAAAATTGTGTTGAAAAATGTGATTTTCTGATTCAAGTCTGCCTGTTCCTGAAAACGGGAAGATGGTGATTTTAGCACTGCAAACCCTTTATTGATGCCCTTTTCAGGATAAAAAAAACAAGCCTTCTTCGGCAGCCCTTTTTCTCCATTTGTTTGAAAAAAATGACATTTTCGCTCTATTTTGGTTAATTTCTTGGTCTCCTCCAAGGGAACCCACAAACTTTGGGTAACTTTAGAATCCCTAGGATGTTGGAAAAAATGATGCAAAGTTGGCTTGGATAGCTTATGCGTACAAAAATTTATGAAGGCCTAAGTGAAAACTATCCCAAAAAGCCAAAAAAGGTCTCAGCAATTGGGGGGAGGGGGAGGCCCAGCAGCTAAGGGGTTAAGTATGTCAGTCAGCTGTCAAAATATGTACAGTAAGAAAGGAAAAGAAAATGCAGTGCTCACAGGTGAGTGGAGTGTGCACTTTGTCTGTGCAGGTGAGATTAAGAAGTGAAGAACAAAGTATGGGCAAAAAGGATAAAGTGGAGCTTCTGTTGAAGAGAAAAACAAGTATGTGAGAGATTGCAGATAGAAGTTCCCAAAAAGATGTGGGGACAATATGGGGGCACATTTCCAACAGAGAGACACTGCAGAGGAAAGTGGTGAAAAGGAGAGAAAGGGAGTGATTAAGTCATTCTGATGACCATTACCACTTACATTGGTAATATTTAAAACAGTACTTTGCTTCTTTTAGAAGAACTCTAACCTTTGCCCCACTTAAAGAACAATGCATACCATTTGACCCATCAGAGCTGTTTTAATTTTTACTTGCTTTTTATTTAACATGAATAGAGTCAACAAGAAATTATGGTAGTCATTTTTTTAAATATTCTTTCTTCATAATGATACAGTGACTCATAAACATATTACAGAATTATGAACCAGCACATTTGATTATAGAAAAAAGAATCATAATCATAAAGATAATGATATCTATAAGAAACAATTTGTATACACAACCAGACTATAATATTGTACCGTAGAATAATAGCATTTCTTGTTATGTTTTAGTAAAGAAAGAAAGAAAGAGAGAAAGGAAAGAAAAAAAAAACAATGCAAATTAAAAATCACATAGTTACAATAAAGCAACCATTAAGTATTAACAGTAGTATGAAAGGTCTTGTGTTGCGAAAGGAAAGAGGTGAGAGGAAGCCAAAGCATGTCCCTTTTAATTAACAGTTGAGTAGTATTAGAATTTGCTCGATCCATTCTGTGATTATAACAGATCAGATTCCACCAAGTTACAACAGATATTTTTGTAGTATCTTTTCAATTAGAAGTTATAATTTGCAGTGCACTAGCAATGAGCAAATCAGCCACTTTACAAAGCAGTGGTTGGGAATACCAAATAGATGAAGTACTACACAAAAGAATATGTAATATATTGAAAGGTACATTGATGGAGAAAATCTGATTAACTTCATCCCAAACTTGTTCCCAAAAAGTATGAACTGCAGGGCACTCAAAACACATGTGCATATAATGACTGTTTTCTTTAGAGCACGACCAACACTTGCTATCTGTAGTAAGTTTAAATTTATAAAGATCTACAGGAGTATAGTACAACTTTTTATAAAAGTAAAATAACATTTGGGTTGTAGATGCTGAACGGGTTGTTGTATGGAGTTTTGACCATATTTTTTTCCATGTTGATCTAGGAAAGTTTTGATTGAACTCCTGCTCCCATGCTAATTCTATTTTAGATTTTGGTCTCACAAGACTGGTATGTGTAAGGATTCTGTATATAAAGGACGCTGGGACTTGTGAGGAAAAATTATAAGGTTGGGAATTAGGCTGTGTAGAAGAGGGAGCCTCCAAAGATTGAGACAACAAGTTATAGAGGATAGCAGAGAGAGTTTAATATTGCACAGCATAATAAGTGGAGATATGAAATGTCTGTTGAATATCTTGAAATTCAAGTACAGCATTATCTAGAATGAAATGATCTAAAGTTATAATGCCTTTGTGCATCCACTCTTTCTATACTTAAATTCTATTATGAAATTTAATATCATTAGTGTACCATATAGGAGTTTGCCTAAGGTTCTCATATGAGGAGTGAGAGGCAAGAACTAATGGCCTGGCAATAGAAATAGAATGAGTTATTGTCAGAGAGAAGAGAGATTTAGGAGGTTTTGAAAGCCGAACTGCATCTCTAAATGTAAATGGTGTAATTTGTGAGTGTTCCAATTGACTCCCTAGAGAGGTCTCTTTATGAAAAGTGGGAGAGAGGAACAACCATACTTGTTTTAAAACAAATGCAGAGTGATATCTTCTAAGGCATGGAAAATGTACACCTCCATTATCTCTGGGTTCCTGCAGTTTGACTAGAGATATACACAATTTACGTTTGTTCCATAAAAATTTCATAAATAATGCATTTATAGTGTTTAAAAAACTAGAAGGAAGTTTAACTGGGAGCATAGATAAATAAAAATTTAAAATGGGCAACAACATCATTTTAATTGTGGCCAGTCTTCCCCACCAAGTTAAATAAAGAGGATACCATCTGTCAAGTAATTTCAAAATCCTTGACTCTACCTCTTTGAGATTAGTTCGAATAGTGTCTTTAAGAGAGTTGTAATAGGATATGCCCAGGCATTTGATGTGCTTAGAGTTGCACGTAAAACCAGTATCTTTTAACATGTCTGGTAGACAGTAAGCATTTAATGGCAAAACTGATTTATCTACATTAAACTTATAACCTGAGACACTTGAGTATTCTTGTAATAAGTTAAAAAATTCCAGAATAGTCTTTTGAGGAGTAGAGATAAAAAGTAAAATATCATCAGCGTAAACTGTGAATTTATTCTCAGTGTTTTTATGCTTAAAACAATAAAAATCAGATGACCTACGTATTTTCTCTACAAGGGGCTCAAGTGCTAATATAAATAACAGAGGTGATAGAGGACAACCTTGTTTACCATTAACTAAAATTGATGTAGAGGGTGAAGAGTATAAAAGTCTAATAAGTTTAATAATATGAGGACTAAAACCATGCCATTTTAATGCTCCAAACATAAAATCCCAACAAACTTGATCAAAGGCTTTTTCAGAATCTAGAGTTATGGCAGCTATAGGATCCCTGGACTTAAAGGCAAGATGGATAATATTGAGAAAAGTTCTACAATTATCCGATATGTATCACCCCTTAACAAAACCTGACTGATGAATGTCTATTAAGTCCGGGATAAAATGATTAATCCGTAAGGCTGGGACCTTTGCAAAGATTTTACAGTCAACATTAATAAGGGATATAGGTCTGTAATTACCGCATTTGGATAAATCCTTAGCCTATTTAGGAATTCTTTAGAAAACATTGTAAATTGTTCAATAAATAAATGATCTTGCAATAAAGTGTTATTAAACCTCCAGCGATTAGAAAAGGAGGAATTTCCTGGAAGGTTCATATCAATTATTACTGGGGCGTGATCTGATAAAAGAATAGACCCAATATCAGCATGTGAAATTGTTTGTATAACACTTTGTGTAGCAAATATATAATCTGTTCTAGAATATGAGTGATGCACTGGAGAATAAAATGTGAATTCTAATACATCTGGGTGAGCAATTCTCCATACATCACGTAAACCTCTGGAGGAGACTGCTTGATAAAATGTTTTTTGCATTTTATTAGGGATATAACGAGTTTGAGAGCGACGATCTACAAAAGGATCCATAAGTTGATTGCAATCACCTCCTACCACAGGATTTTCAGAATTGCAAGATAATAATAAAGAAGAAAAGTTAACCCAAAATTGAGGCTCTACTCCAGTTGGACCATAAGCATTGCAAATGGAAAACAGCATACCATTAATCTTAACTGTCAGTAAAATCCATCTTCCTATATCATCCTTAATCTCCTCCACAACTTGTATTTGTAAAGATCTATGAAACAATATTATTACCCCATTCTTATTATGAGCTGCAGAGGAACCAAAAACATGACCAACCCAATTTCTATGTAAACTTTTAAAGTCCTGCTCTTTAAGATGGGTTTCTTGTACAAGAGCAATTTGACAATTCAATTTAAAGAGATGTTGGAGCACTCTTTGTTTCTTAACTGGATTACGTAAACCGTTAACATTCCATGAGATAATACGATGGACATTTAACTAGTAGAAGACATTTAGACAACAAAACCTTGCCGAAACCTAAGAGACAAACAACATGGGAATCATAGAAGAAGGTGGAAGGGAAACTTATGAACATATATCTAAGTGAGGTTACGTGTTGATGCCAATCTTGCATTGTAGGACATAAAAAACAATAAAGGAAGAAAGAAAAGTATAAAGAGAAAATACCAGAGAGAAAGAAAAAGAAAGGGGTAGCAAAAGCACCCCATTGATAAAAGAAAGAAAAGATGACAAAAAGCCAAGAAGCTTCAGTCATAATTGTCTTAAAGGAAAGAAAAATACTTTGCTTGGGAGAAAGGGAGGAGCAAGAAAAGAAAAAGAGGCCAATCAGCAACAGTATCACCAAGGAACTACAATGATTGGATAACAAGAGAGAGGAGAGACAAGGAAACAGAATAAATACATTACAATATGAACAACTGACGACGTGACTTACCAACAAGGGAAAGAACACTATGATGTTGAGATATGCAGGAATATAGACACAATCGGAAAGGGGATTTTCTCAACCTGAGATTTCAACGGTTTCAATATCTGTAAAGAAGAAATAAATCATTTAAGAATTTCACATTAACCAATCAAGTCTTGCTGAGTTCCATTGCCTCCCCTTTGTGAGTATATATAAACTGTTTCAGTTCAGAGGGATTTTCAAAAGTAGTTGTTCTGTCCTTGAAGGTGACCCTAAAGAAGCAAGGGTGAATAAGGCCAAATCTAGCGTTCATAGATCTTAAAGCTGGTCGGAGATCCAGAAATTCCTTCCTTCGTGTGGCAGTCGCTGTGGCCACATCCTGGCTAAAGAAAATCTTTTGGCCCGACCACAACATTTTTTTATGTTGTTTGGCGGCAGTCAAAACAGTCATTAAATCTGAGTACTGTAGAAAGTAGGCAATAATTCCTCTTGGTTTTGATGGAGAAGAGGGACCAATTCGATGGGCTCTCTGGATGTTGAGAGCAGGAGTATTCTGAAGACCAACAATCTTTGGAATATGAGTTTGCAAGAATGTTGACAAATCTTGGCCTTCTGAGCCTTCCGGAATGCCATAAATGTTTTTTAAGTAGTATGACTTCCTTAGTCAGGTTATCAAGTTTAATAGTAGTATCTTGTATGTCACTGATACTCTGTTCCACCTCAGAAAGTCTAGAATCCAGACGTGACCATTTCTCCTCAATTCGCTGTAACGCAATATTTGTCTCCATTACAAAAGGCTTTATTAGCTTAAGCTCATCCATAATGTCATCCAATGTGAGGGGCAATGGAGACTTAGTTGGAGAGGATGGGTCTTTTTTAACTCTTTTGTGGCCCCAGAGTCTTTACGACCATTAGAGTTAGAGACAGAGCATACAGATATTTTTGAAGTGTGAGGGGCTTCCATTTCAGCCACACAGTGTATATTTAATACAATAGTTTAGTTAATGTTTCTGCAACATCGATTAAGTCACCTCCGAGGACAAATATTGAAAATTATAATAGAAAATCCAGAATAAAATGACTATAACAACTTCAAGGGTGGCATCCAAGAGTGTCAAAAAAGTATTAAGTTATACACATTGATTAAAATAGCCAAAAGACAAAAAAGAAAATATTTTTAAGGAATGAAAAAAAAATCCTCTCAAAATGGTGGCCGCATTCCTGTCAGAAAGGGAGCAGTAGGTTGAAAAGATTAAACTCTGTAAAATACCAGAGTTTAAAAAAAAGAAAAAACTCACCATACTGCTCCCTGCTTGTTCCACCATCAGATTCTGGAAAAAGAAATACCCAGCTATCAAAAACGCCTCCCTCCGACACTAAAACGCCCTCAGCAGCTCGGGAGCGTTGTTATCGAGCGGCCATCTTCGCTGCTCCGGCGCGCTTTCTCAACACATGTCACCTTAACCATGACATTACTTCATAAATCTCGGTTAACCGACCATTGTGGAAATTGGCGAATACTACCCGCGCCCCCTGCCTACCTTAACACAAACACATCTATAATATTTTCATAAGCCAATCTTGCCAAATTTTATTAAATCTAAATATAGAACCCAGCCTCTTGGCATACAGTGTTTCCCTGTCTTGAACTCTGTTCATTTTCTGTTACCCAATCTGCAACTGATGAAATTTTATTCGACCTCCAATTAGTTATGGCCCAATAGTGAGACCCAAAACTTCCCTTGTTCAACCAAATAATGCGCTCTGAGGAGGAGGGACAAGAGTAGCTGTAATTTACGCCTCTGTTCCTGAAAGTAGTCTAGCCAAAACTTTTTCAAAAGTGGACATGTAAAAATGATGTGCAACCAGTCTCCATTACCCTGACTACACCTAAAACATACCTGCGAGACAGCAGGGCACATGCTATGGAGTTTGGCTGGGGTATGATATAACGTCCATTTACTGAACAACGCATTTTTTCTCAAGTTAGCGGCTCTGACAGCTTTGCAGCTAATCTGATTATAAAATTGCCATTGCTTTGCATTTAGAAGACAACCTGTGGTACTCGCAATCAACTGGGTATATCCCGGGATTAGAGTCGTATTTTTCATAGTGGTCAGTTCCCTATACCAATTACAAATACTCTGCAAAGAGGAGATGAAATAAGCTAGACTGAGTTTATCTGACATAGGTTTGTCACAATCCCTATACTCTGAACAAAATTTCTTAATCTGGTTATAGCTAAATAAAAGAGAAGCATTTAGATTGTTGCGACGACTCGCTGGCTGATGCCATAAAAAAATTACCCATGTAGAAAAAGTCTTGAAGCCAATGAAAACCTAAACCCGACAAACGCCTACATAGTAGCACACTCAATTGTAATCCCAGTGGAATTCAATGTAGTAGCTTCAGCTGGAGATGGAAACCAGGAATATCATTACTTTCCAGAAGTTTCTGGAATCGGTTTAACATTACACGAGGCGTTTTATACCGCGGTTTCTTAGGCAACCTGGGAAGTTTCAGAAAGGGAAACTAGCCAATCTCTGATTCTTGTTGCATAAGATTTAAATAAAAGTTTGCATCATGAAAAGGTGAGCGGGAAGACCGGATCAACCAATCAAGTAGTGACGCCTGATAGTAAGTTTTTAAATTAGGTAGCACGATTGCACCTCCCTCAGGATTCAACTGTAGAGCTTGTAATTTGAGTCTTGTTTTTTTTTACCTTGCCACAAAAATTGTCTAATTTTCCCATCAACTGTCTCAAAAAAATCTTGCAGAACTTAAATCATGATATTAGCAAATAAAAAAGAAATAGAGGAATGATTGACATTTTAATTAACGGACCCCATAATTGACAGAGAAAGATATTGCCTTTGATTGAGTAATGTACGCATCTTCTGCACAGTAGTCTTGTGATTGAGGACATAGAGCTCCTCGAGTTTCAATGAAACCCAAACCCCCAAATATCTAATGGGTTCGGATGGTAAATAGTGAGCTTACATGGCATTAGGTAGTATATCTGGAGTACTATTAAACAGTAGCCTCTGATTTCGAATGATTTATTGTGTAGCCCTATTGCCATAAACTGCGTGATTCTAGTGAAAGCCCGCCTAATATTGGCACTATCAGCAGCCAAATAAAGTGCCATGTCATCCACAAACAGTTTTACATTTGCGGACCTTTCGATCAGTGCTAAAATTGATATAACTTGTTGAAGAGCCGAGGCTAACAGCTTGAGAAAAAGTGTAATTAAAGTGGGCAACAGAGGGCACCCTTGACGCGTTCCCCGACTTATTCGATCTGATCTGCTAGATTACAGTTAATGCCTATAGATGCTTTCGCATACAAATACAAATTTTTGTTTTCATAATTAAGGTGCCAAGAAGCCGCTATGTGCTGCATGTGTGCTGCATGCCAGGCTGTGTAAAGCTAGTAAAATATATTTTTTAAATTATTATTGATAATAAGATGAGTTTATAATCATTGTATCCATCTTCATAAAGATCATTAAAGCCGTATTGAGAAAACAAACTTTTCTTTGAGACATATAGGACAAACAGCTACTGTTGACGTGGCAAAATGTGCCAAACAAAACATTTAGCTCTACCTCTGCTGCACAGTTCCTGTTTATGAAACAGCAACAGAGCCTTTTGTCTGCCAGTGAATACCTCTGGGGCACAGGGAGAGAACCCCTCTCCCAACCAGAAACAGCGACCTTCTGGTTCCAGTGTGTCCTCAACAGAGACCTCTCAAGATCTTTAAAATGGAAACCCCTTTAACTCTTTCGGTGCTAAGCCTTCACCCCTGTGCTAAGCCTTTTTTTGGCTAGGTTGCCAGGGTTTGTGGATTCCCCTAGAGGGGACCATGAAATTAACCAAAATACAGCTAAATTATTGTTTTTTGGGGAAAAATTGGAAAAAAAGTGCAGCAGAAGAAAACATCTATTTTTTCCCCTGCAATGGCATCAACGAAGGGTTTGCGGTTTAACACAGTTTTGGCATTTTACAGGGACATACCCCATGTTTCATATTTTTTTGTGCATTCAACCTCCTTCCAGTTAGTGACAGAAATGGGTGTGAAACCAATGGTGTATCCCCGAATTTTCAGAAAAGTAGATAAAATTCTGAATTTAGCAAGGGGTAATTTGTGTAGATTCTTCCAGGTTTTCCTATTGAAAGTGGCCATTTTTTCTAAAACAATATGCTGTTACGTCCGATGGACCCTTATGGTTGTAGAGGTATATAGGGCTTGTAGGTTCTCCAAGAACCCAAGCTACTGAGAGCCAATAATTGTGCTGCACCTTGCAATGTTTTTTCATTGTGTACCAGGCATACAGCAATTCATTTGGTAAAATATAAAGAATGAAAAATAGGTATCAAGGAAACCCATGTATTTCTGATATTTGCACAAGATTTGGGGTTTAGCATCAGTGATTAGTTGCACATCTCTGGATTTGGAGGTACGCATGCTAGCATGTGACTTAGAGGGCATTTCTCAAAATTACTTCTTTCTTACACGCTGTCTTACATTCACAAGATGGAAATGCAGAGAAAGAAAATTGCTAATAACACTTATTCTGATATTCTGTGTTCCCACAAGTCCCCCAATAAAAATGGTACCTCACTTGTGTGGATAGGCCTAATGCCCACAACAGGAAACACCCCAAAACGTAACATGGATACATCACATTTTTCCACTGAAAACTGACTCGTTTTTTGCAAAGTGCCTAGTTGTGGATTTTGGACTCTAGCTCAGTCGGCACCTTGGGAAATCTAGCAAACCTGTACATTTATTAAAACTCGACACCTAGAGGAATCCAGGATGGGGTGACTTGTGAGGCTCACACCAGATTCTGTCACCCAGAATCTTTTGCAAATCTCAACATTTCAATAAAAACCAAATTTTCCTCACATTTCTGTGATGCAAAGTTCTGCAATCTGAGGAGAGCCACAAACTTCCTTCCACCCAACAGTCCCCCAAGTCTCCCGCTAAACATGGTACCTCACTTGTGTGGGTAGGCCTACCAGCCGTAAAAAGAAATGACCCACAACATAAATGGACACATCACATTTTTCCATTGAAAACTGAATGTTTTTTTGCAATGTGCCTAGCAAACCGGTAAATTATTTAGAACTAGACACCTAGGGAAATCCAGGATGGGGTGACTTGTGGGGCTCTCATCAGCTTCTGTCACCCAGAATCTCTTGCAGACCTCAACATTTGTCTAAAAACATTTCCCCACATTTCTGTGATGGAAAGTTCTGGAATCTGAGGGGAGCCAGAAATTTCCTACCAGTCAGCCTTCCCCTCGGTCTCCCAATAAAATGATACCCCACCCACACCAATTGCCTGAGACAGGGAATGGCCAAAACATCTAGCGATTGACGGGCCATCAAAGCTTGTTTATAAGAACAGTTTTTTAAAATACGTTTTTAGGCTGACTTTGCTTTTGGCACCCCCACAAGTGAGGAATCATTTTTATCCAGAGACCAAGGGGTATGCTGGGTAGTAGGACATTTGTGGTTTATTTCTGTTTCTAGAAGAATATGGCTCAAAAATGCAAGGAAAATGTGTGACGTTAGTCACAATTTGAGATTTACAGGGCTTTGTGGATAAGAAGGTGTGTTGGGATCCATGAGAGGTACACCACCCTGTACTCCCCTGGGTGTCTACATTCCAAACATATCTAGAGTTGGTAGATTTTCCCTACACAAGAAGCAGGCACGCTACCAAGTCTCTTACTTCTGTGATGCCCCAAACACTCAAATCGTGAAAAAATGGCCTTTGTTTTAAAAAAAAGACCCCTCACCCACCTGCCTAGCTGGTGGTATGCTTCATCATGGGGTCCCACCTGAGACACTTAGCATGTCAGAGGTGTGCCTCGATGCCTGAATACAGAAGAGCAGGTTTTATTTGTGATAACATATGCAAACTGATTGGATTTTGCATGAGAGTAAGTGATGGTTCAATATAGAAAAGGTTATTAACAAGAGATTTCACAGAAATGAAATACTCTGTTAATTGATAAGTCAAACAACTGAACAAATGACTCCCAGCTCGTGAACTGTAAAGCCATGACAAGGCACCAACTGCTTTACAGGCCATTCACACTCCTTTCATACGTGACACACACAAGATCATTCACACTGCCAGCAGCGGGCCGAGCACATTCCAACATTCACAACAAGCAACAATGTAGAGACAATTCACACGTTGGCAGAGAAAAGAGAGAAAAGACAATTATTATTGCATAACCATATATTCATCACATACACACACATACTTGTTGGATTTGGCACACGAGTGAATGATGGTTCAATAAATCAAATTTTATTAATAAGAGATTTCACAAAAATTTAATTCACTGTTAATAATTGAAAGGTCAAAAAACGGAACCAATGACTCACAGCTCATGAGCTGTAAAGTTGCATCAAGGCACCAACCATTTTACAGTCAATTCACACACCTTTCATATGTGACACACACAAGACCATTCATACTGCCAGCTGCGGGCCCACACCATTACAACATTCACATCAAAAGACAGCACCATTCAAGGGTCCATCACTTTCATACACCCACATGCCTGACACAGCAATCACGCTGGCTGACTGAGTGAGTGGACTGGCATTTAGCTAGCAGTGTGTGTAGTGACCAGCAGCAAGTCACTACTCACACACCACCTGGCAAGTGCGAGCTCACAAAGACCGCCAGCCAAGTGCCAGTCCACACAGACCGCCGGCCAAGTGCTAGCTCACACAGACTGCCAGTCAAGCTCCAGTTCCCGCACACCAATTGTAAGTAAATACAAAACTACAAACACAAAAGCTCTAACTAAATACATCACACTAATGCCAACTGTAAAACTGTACAAAAGATATGAAAGAATCTAGAACAGGCAGTTCACATTTACACTCACACTAGCAATACAAAGGCTCTCGGGGAAAGCAAGATGGCGGCTGTGTGAGGATGGCTGTTTTCCTCCTCCCGTATGCTCAGCCTAGTGATGTGATGGTTTTGTCCCAGCACCACAACGAGGGATGAGAGTCGCGGTTGGGGGCACAGTGGCTTCAACATGAGGCCTTTCCTGGGCCTGGAGGGATTTCCTGATGATGTGTTGGGCCTGGAGTCGTAGCGGTCTCCAGCCGATTGTCCAGACAGCCGCACGGCTTGGGGCGTGCAACTTGCCAATGGCGTAACCAAAGCCGGGTAAGGGACTGAAGAGGTGCGGTGGCAGTGTGATGTGAGCAGAGACAAAGTTGGAAGGGATGACTACTGGCACTACTGGCAAAAAAACAGGTCAGAAATGTCACCCTGGGCAGGACGCATTGGCAGGGGCAGAAGCAGCAGTAATGGCTGGTATGGAGATGTGGGGAAAGCTATTTTGTAAGTCCACATAGACTGGCAGCCCGGCAGTGGACTCTAGCAAAGTGACTAGTGGCCAAGAGATGGCGATTGTGGCCTTAGTGAGTATACCACCCCTAAGAACTTATTCTGTGTATTCAATTGAGGACACTCATGAGAAGGGGAAGGGTGGCTTGGAGGCTGGTACAAATCCCCCCCTGCTAAAAGAGCACAGTGTCCTGAAACTGACACAACGCAAACTAACATAAGGCCCTCCTCCTTGGGGCCCTGAGTAGTATAACACACTCCAGGGCTACTGACTGAGGAACTAAATTCACCCTCTGAAGGAGCAGTGAGAAGAAGTGAATTCAACCTCCCTATTGAAAGTGGAACAGGAGGCGCAAGGCACATTGATACAACTATGGGGCCCCCGGATATGACAGAGGGGTAAAATGTGTCAGTTTGCACAGCTAGCATAACAACTTAGGTGGAGGACATTAAGATAAATCAGCATCAATCTAAATCTCAAAGCTCCCCTGGTAAAGCACCTCTCAAGGTGGAATCTGACATTGAATTCATGGATATGTTTTTTTTCCTATCGGGCTGGTCTGGCAACGAGAGCCAGGATGAGAGCCATGAGAGGGTCAGTGCATTGAGTACAGCAACTGATTTAAGTAGTCTAGAGGAAGACCAAGGTGCCTCTTCCAATGAAGTTCCATACAATATTATTACGACAGTAAGGAAGAGGGGTAGCAAAAACCTGCTCTGAATTCACAACTTTCACTGGGTGAAGCGGAAGACAGAATTTTGACTTTGGAAAGCAAATTAGCATCTCAGAAGAATGCAATAGGGACTATAGAATCCCAGATGATGGACACCCAATGGAAACTGGAAAACTTTGAGAACAGGTGTTACTTGCAGGGGTCATCACCCTCATGCCTTCAGGGACCCCCAGGACTTTCAGGTTGTTGGTGGTCCCAGAAGGCATGAGGGTGATGACCCCTGCAAGTATATTACTGCATTCTTCAAGAGTGTGTTTCTGCAGCTGGCCAGCTGGCACTGGGAGCAAGAGATAACGCAAGCCCATTAATTTCCTTTCAAATTGAATGTGCAGTAATCTCGGGAAGGGATCCAACCTAGAGCGTTATTAACCTATGTTGGGAATTTTTTGCTCCATCAGGCTTTTTCCGATTTGGCTTGTCCAGATCGTAAGCGCTCAGGGGAGATTTGCTCATTCTTTGTTAGACATGATTATTGCCACTATACAGTACAATATGGTGGCAGCGACGTCAGCTAATTCAGCTCTTTCAGGCAAAGGGTGCGCAGTCCTAGCTCATGCAACCAGCTAAATTAAAGGTGGTATATCTCAGTTCTTCACGTCAGAGATAAAAGAGTAAGAGTTTCTTCATAGCTTAGGCTGAGAATGGAATTTTCATTTGAACTGCACAGGACAGCAGGATTTATGCAAGTATTTTTAACTCTTGATCTAATCTTTTTTTAGAGGGTACCTGATCTTGTTTGGTGCTTGGGTTTGGGGCTTGGGAATGGGGGCTTTGGACTGTCTGTGTTACGGACCACACTGAGGCTGGGTTGATTGGAGAAGTAAAATGGGTTTTGACATGAGGCTGGGCATACTGGGAGGGTGAGCACTCCATCATGGACCTGGGTGGCCGATTTGCTTTCACAAATTGGTGGGGGATGGGAAGGGGTTGGGGGGCAGGGTAGCGGGGAGGGTAGAGAAGTGAGAGGTGGAGGGTTGAAGGGGAGGGCAGGTTGGAGGGGGTAGATGTGTGGAAAGTATGTGGTATCTTTTGACATATATTGTACCAGACAAGGGCTCATATTGGGGTCAGTGAGAGATGCACAGGTTATTAGCAGCAACCCAAAAGCAGCCAGAAGGCAGTGGTATTATGTTGTTGAAAACAATGACTATTGATAGAGTATACATTTGCACTGTTAATGTTTGTGGCCTTAATGACAGAAACAAGCGAGTTAGGGTCGCTCTTGGGCTACGATATATGAAGGTAGATTTAGGCCCTCATTATTACTTTGGCAATCTCATAGAGAGCCAGGCAAAGCCACGGGTGCCAGGAGACTGCCAATGCTGGCGGTCCCCCGCTCGCCATAATATGGATACTACCGGATTTCTGCCACAACTTGGCCGTAAATCTGGCAGTAGCCGTATTATGACCAATAATATGGCCTAGCGGTGTCCTGCTGGTGGGGCACTGCCGGCGGTAGCAGCGCCCCTTCCCTGCCGGACGACCTCCTCACCGGACAAGGTAAGTCAGGCGTCTGACAGGGGAGGGGGGATGAAAGGATGGGGGGTGTTGTGTGTGTGTGTGTGGTGTCTGCGTGTGTGTATGAATGTGTGAAACCTCTCTGGTTCTCTGACACCCTTAAAGAATCAAAGAAAACCTGTCGCGCCCTCGTGAAAGCCTGGCGTAAGGACCACACCGCAGACAACATGACCGCCCTCAAGAACGCTACCCGCGAACACCACCACCTGATCCGCGCAGCCAAAAGGAATTTCTTCACAGACAGACTGGACAAAAACAGCCACAACAGCAGAGAACTCTTCAGCATCGTAAAAGAGTTCTCCAACCCCAATGCCAACGCCAACGCCATCACGCCCTCACAAGACCTGTGCAACTCCCTCGCCACCTTCTTCCATCGTAAGATTACCGACCTACACGACAGCATCGGACACCAGACCCAGCCGACCAACACTGAACCCACACCCCCAGCCACCACCCTCAACGCCTGGACCCACATCAACACAGAAGAAACCAAAACCACCATGAACTCAATCCACTCCGGTGCCCCCTCGAACCCCTGCCCACACTTCATCTTCAATAAAGCCGACGACATCATCGCCCCGCACCTCCAGACCATCATCAACTCCTCGTTTTCATCTGCTACCTTCCCCGAAAGCTGGAAACACGCTGAAGTCAATGCCCTACTGAAGAAACCTACGGCTGACCCAAGCGACCTGAAGAACTTCCGCCCCATCTCGGTCCTCCCCTTCCCTGCCAAAGTCATAGAGAAGACCGTCAACAAGCAGCTTACTAACTTCCTTGAAGACAACAACCTTCTTGACCCCTCTCAATCCGGATTCCGAGCCAACCACAGCACTGAAACCGCCCTCATCTCAGTCACCGACGACATCAGAACCCTGATGGACAACGGTGAAACAGTCGCCCTCATCATCCTCGACCTCTCGGCTGCCTTCGACACTGTCTGTCACCGCACCCTAATAACCCGCCTCCGCTCCACCGGGATCCAAGGTCAGGCCCTG
Source organism: Pleurodeles waltl (assembly GCF_031143425.1). NCBI lineage: Eukaryota > Metazoa > Chordata > Amphibia > Caudata > Salamandridae > Pleurodeles > Pleurodeles waltl. The sequence goes on from NC_090446.1 coordinate 150,288,457, forward strand.
GACTGGATCGCCTTCTTCCTCTCCAACCGCTCTCAAAGAGTCTACCTCCCACCTTTTCGCTCAGACCCCACCGAGATCATCTGCGGCGTCCCACAAGGCTCCTCGCTCAGCCCGACACTCTTCAATGTCTACATGAGCCCCCTCGCCGACATCATACGCAAGCACAGCATCATCATCACCTCCTACGCCGACGACACTCAACTTATACTCTCCCTCACCAAGGACCCCACCAGCGCAAAGACCAACCTGCAAGATGGTATGAAGGACGTCACAGATTGGATGAGACTCAGCCGTCTGAAACTGAACTCAGACAAAACGGAAGTCCTCATCCTCGGTAACACCCTGACCGCCTGGGACGACTCCTGGTGGCCCACGGCCCTTGGCACCGCACCGACCCCCTCAGACCACGCTCGCAACCTCGGCTTCATCTTGGACCCACTTCTCACCATGACCAAACAAGTCAACGCCGTGTCCTCCTCCTGCTTCCTCACCCTCCGCATGCTCCGGAAGATCTTCCGCTGGATCCCCGCCGACACCAGAAAGACCGTGACCCACGCCCTCGTCACTAGCTGCCTGGACTACGGCAACACCCTTTACGCTGGGACTACCGCAAAACTCCAGAAACGTCTGCAACGAATTCAAAACGCCTCCGCCCGCCTCATCCTCGACATACCCCGCAACAGCCACATCTCCGCCCACCTGAGACACCTGCATTGGCTTCCCGTCAGCAAAAGGATCACCTTCCGACTCCTCAACCATGCACACAAAGCCCTCCACAACAAGGGACCAGAACACCTCAACCGCCGCCTCAGCTTCTACGCCCCCACCCTTCTTCTCCTCTCCACCAGCCTCGCTCTCGCCACCGTCCCTCGCATCCGCCGCTCCACAGCGGAAGTGAATGGGTGTATGCGTGGTGCGTGTTGGTGTGTATGTGCATGTATGCGGGGAGAGGGGGATAGGTGTGCTGTGATTCTAGGGGGTGGGGGCTAGGGGGGTGCTGTGATTCAAGGGGGGCAGATGGGTCAGGTGATTGCTTGGAGGGATGGGGAAGGAATTCCTTGTTACCGGTAGTCCTACCGCCATGGTTATCGTGGCGGTGCTACCACTGCAGAAACCATGGCGGTAGGCCAGCTCATTATACCCCCGGCAGTTGTGTGTGGACTGCAGGGTCGGAGATGCACATCTCCAGCCCGGCTGTTCATACCGCCATGGCGGTATGAGTAGAGATGTGGGGGGTTGGCAGCAGCTAACCCGCACACTCATAATGTGGTGGTGTACACCGCCAGCCTGTTGGCGGTGATACCACCACATTAATCCTGGCAGTCAAAAGACTGCCAGGGTGAAAATGAAGGCCTTAGTTTTATACAAGACACAGATTCCATAAGAAAAACGATCCTGGCTAGAAGACCTAGGGATGTCTCTGGTAGCATCTATTTGCCAGGGGGATCCTTCAAGGGGGTGGCTGTGCTAGCCAATAAAGTGCTTTGCTCATGCAAATAGGTAAAGGAGGACAAAATGGGTTGTTGGACGATTGCTCCTGGTGACATATGGGGGATTGAGCTGCTGATTTGTTCTGTACATGGGTCTAATACAGTTGAAGCAGATGTGCTTGATTTTTTTAATACAGAATTGGCTCTCTGTCCTCACCCCTTTGTGGGGACCTAAACATACATTTGGATACACATGATGATTGGAACATGGAGAATTATCCTTTTTTCGGGAGGAAACCAGGTGTTTATAGGGCCTTACAGCAGTTGGTGACTAACCACGGCTTGGTTGAAATATGGTCTAAGCAGAAGGTTCCAGATCCTGACTTTACTTTTTATTCTATTCCCGACAATAAATGAGTGTGATTGGATTATTTCTTTACCTCCACGGCCCTTGCAGGGCGGGCATTGATTGAGAAGCTACCTAGGGTCATGTCAGATCACAAATCCTTTCATATTAGAAATACAGGTCAAGAGGGGGAGAGCTCTAAGAAATGAAGGTCTTTCGATAGAAAATTGTTATTAGACCAAATATACAGGGATCATATGTCTAAATGGATCACTGAAATTTCGGCTAACAATAGAGGAACTGCCTCCGTAGTCTCAGTTTGGGATTCTTTCAAAGCTGGGGTGAGGGGGGAAACCCTTAGTGTTTCCTTGAATCGGCACCGGGTAAGGCACGATGAGGTTCGCAGCATGTTGGATAGGATCAGATTGGCAGAAAGTGAACTCGCCAGATATATTCAGAGCTGTCAGGAACCACTTCAGCTCAAGCAGGGGATAGCAATACTCAAGCCTTTAATTTATAGATGCTTTGCCTCTGAGGCTGCAGCTACATAGAGGCAATGTAATGTAGCTAGGGGAGGCTACATGTCGACTTCTGGCAAAACGGATTTGACAGAAGGAGGCTGCCAATCAGACTGTGGCTATAGAGGATCAGGCTGGCCATCCGTATGAGTCCCCCATGGACATCCTTAGGGTTTTTAAGGAATTTTATTGGCCTCTTTATACAGGAGAGCCACCTCTTTCAGAGACCAGTAGCATAGATTTCCTTCAAGGGCTGCCCACGTCTCAGATTAATAAAGAGAAAGAGGCTCAATCAATCAATTAATCAGGAATTTTTAAGGCGCACTACTCACCCATGAGGGTCTCAAGGCGCTGAGGAGAGGAGGAGGGAGAAGGGGAGGAGGTGCTGCTACTGCTCGAACAGACAGGTCTTGAGAAGTTTCCTGAAGGTAAGGAGGTCTTTGGTCTGGTGCAGGTGAGTGGGAAGAGAGTTCCACGTTTTGGCAGCGAGGTGTGAGAATGATCTACCGCCGGTTGTAGTTCTGCGGACGCGTGGGACAGTTACGAGGGCGAGGTCGGCGGAGCGGAGATGCCGGGCTGGGGTGTAGAAGGAGAGTCGTCGGTTGAGGTATTCTTGTCCGGTGTTGTGCAGTGCTTTGTGAGCGTGGGTGAGGAGTTTGAAGGTGATTCCCTTGTTGATTGGGAGTCAGTGCAGGTTTTTCAGGTGGTCTGTGATGTGGCAGTGGCTGTTGATGTCCAGGATGAGATGTGCGGAGGCGGTCTGGATGTGTTGCAGCCTCTTCTGGAGTTTGGGCATGGTTCCTGCATAGGGGGCATTGCCATAGTCCAACTTGCTGCTTACGAGGGTTTGGGTGACTGTTCCTCTGGTTTTGGTGGATATCCATTTGTAGATCTTTCAAGCGGAGGGTGTTGAAGCAGGAGGAGGAGATGGCGTTGACTTGCTGGGTCATGGATAGTGAGGGGTCCAAGATGAATCCAAGGTTGCGTGCGTGGTCGGTGGGAGTCGGAGTGGTTCTGAGAGTGGCAGTCCACCAGGAGTCATCCCATGTGGAGGGGGTGGAGCTGAAGATGAGGACTTCCGTCTTGTCGGAATTGAGTTTGAGGCAGCTGCTCTTCATCCATTTGGCGATGGCCTTCATCCCTTCATGGAGGTAGGTCTTGGTGGAGTCCTTGGTGAGGGAGAGGATCAGCTGGGTGTCGTCAGCGTATGAGATGATGTTGAGGTTGTGGGATCAGGCGATGTTAGCGAGCGTGGCCATGTAGATGTTGAAGAGGGTCGGGCTGAGGGACGAACTCTGGGGAACGCTGAAGATGGTTTCGGTGGCCTCCGAGCGGAATGGGGGGAGGCGGACTCTCTGGGTTCTGCCAGTGAGAACGGAGGTGACCCAGTCCAGGGCTCTGTCACGGATTCCAGCATTGCTGAGGCGTGAGCGTAGAGTGTGGTGGCAGACGGTGTTGAACGCAGCCGTGAGGTCCAGGGGGAGAAGGGCCGCGGTTTTGCCGTTGTCAAGTATGGTTCTGATGTCGTCTGTGGTGGCAATGAGGGACGTTTCAGTGTTGTGGTTGCTGCAGAATCCCGAATGGGAAGGGTCTAGGGTGCGGTTCTCCTCGAGGAAGTGGGTTAGTTGTCTCTTGACAGCCTTCTCAATGACTTTTGCTGGGAAGGGGAGCAGGGAGAGAGGCCAGAAGTTCTTCAGGTCCTTTGGGTCTGCCTTGGGTTTTTTGAGGAGGATGTTGATCTCAGCGTGTTTCCAGCTCTCCAGGAAGGTGGCAGACTCAAAGGAGTTGTTGATGATCTTCCGTAGTTGGGGTGTGACGACGGAGCTTGCTTTGTTGAGGATGTGGTGAGGGAAGGGGTCAGATGGAGAGCCGGAGTGGATGGTGTGCATTATTTTGATGGTGTCGTTGTCATTGACGGGGGTCCAGGAGAGCAGGAGGTTGGTCGGAGGTGAATCTGTGGTGTTGGTGGTTGCCGGGGGGGTCTGGTTGCTGAAGCTGTTGTGGGTGTCTGCAATCTTGCGGTGGAAGTAGGAGGCTATGGAGTCCCAGAGGTATTGAGATGGCGGTATGTCGTTGGCGTTGGAGCTGGGGTTGGAGAGTGCTTTCATGACATTGAATAGCTCCTTGTGGCTGTGTGCGTTGTTGTTGATTCAGTCTTTGGAGGCAGTTCTCTTGGTGGCTTGGATGAGTTGGTGGTGTCTGCAGATGGCCTTTTTGAAGGCTGTGAGGTTGTCCAGAGTCTGATCTTGGCGCCACTTTCTTTCGAGTCTTCTGCAGCTTTGCTTAGATTCGTGGAGGTTGGCGGTAAACCAGAAGGCCTTTCTGTTGGTGCGTCTGTTGGATGGATTCTTGATTGGGGTGAGAGTATTGGCACAGGTGTTGACCCACTGCCTGAAGTTGCGGGCAGCTGCATCAGTGTCGGTGGTGTCGATGGGTGGGTTCTGGGAGAGGGTTGTGATAAGTTGGTCTTCGGTGACCTTGTTCCATCTGCGGTAGGGGATCCGTTGTGGGTGGTGGTGTGTTGTGGGTTTCTTGAAGGAGAAGTGGATGCAGCGGTGGTCTGTCCAGTGGAGTTCGGTGGTGTGGCTGAAAGAGACGTGATTGCTGGCGGAGAAAATAGGGTCGAGTGTGTGTCCTGCGGAGTGGGTTGGTGTTGTGACGAGCTGTTTGAGGCCGAGGTTGGAGAGGTTGTGGAGCAGGGTGGCGGTGTTGTTGTCATTGGTGTTCTCAAGGTGGAAGTTTAAGTCCCCAAGGAGTATATAGTCAGTGGATGCGAGAGCGTGCGTGCTGATGATGTTGGTAATGGAGTCGCTGAACTGCTGTCGTGGGCCGGGGAGCCTGTAGACGAGGGTCCTTCGGAGAGTGGTGTTTGGGTCAGTGTGGATTTGGAAGTGCAGGTGTTCAGCGGTGCAGAGAGTGTCTGCGGTGTTGGTTGTGATCCTGTGGGTGTTCTTGTGGATGACGACGATGCCTCATCCTGGTTTGTTGGAGTGGTCCCTGCGTGTGATCTTGTAGCCGTCCGGGATGGCTATGGCAATGTCAGGCGCTGAGGAGGGGTTCATCCAGGTCTCGGTCAGGAAGGCAACGTCGGAAGAGGCTGAGTCGAGTAGATTCCATAGCTCTACTGCGTGCTTGTGCACGGAGCCGGTGTTGAGGAGGATACATCTGAGATGGTTGCGTCCTGCCTTGGTGGGTGGGTCATTGGCGTGGAGGCTGGTAAAGGTGCAGTTCCAGCAGTAGAAGGGTCTGCAGGTGGTCTGCGGGGAGGAGTCTTGAAGGCAGGCGGGGGAGCGGGCGGTGTTTAGGGCGTGGAGGGTGGTGGCGTCGTAGTGAAGACATGCGTGTCGGTGGGGTGGGGTGTGAGCCAGGGGTTCTGGCTTGCCATCGGTGCGCCTGCGGCACGCGCCCACTGCACGACCACACAGCAGCCGCAATTAAGTAGGGATGTGGGGGGGAGGTAAGGACAGCTGGATGGGGTGGAGGGGGATGAAAAACTGTGCAAAAAAGGGGACAGAGCTGAAAAAAGGGGGCGGGACCACGGGGGGAGGCAGCGGCAGGGGAGAGAGAGAGGGGGATAGTGAAAGTGAGAGAGAGAGCAAAGTGAAAGAGAAACGAGGAAAAGGAGCACTAAGGGACAGTAGTGAAGCAGAGCAGAGAGCAAAGCAAAGCAAAAGGAGGAGAGAGTCAGAAGGTAGCCTAGTAGGAGAGCAGAGCTCTCCCACTAGACACCAGGGATGAGGCGCAGGCAGAAGTCTGCGGGTGGAGGAGGGCCTCGAACTCAGGGAAAGGGCTCTACTTAGAAGGTGGAGCCACGGGAGGCAGAGCAATGCACTGACCAGGCTATGTTAGAGGCTCCTATAACCTCTGAGGAAATGTATGAAGCAATTTGCCAGCTAGCACCTCGGAAGGCCCCAGGCCCAGATAACATTCTGGTTGAGTTTTATAGATTTTCTTCTGAGAGATTCAACATGATATGCTGCTGACCTTTTTACAGGCCCAAAAAGAACTGATTCTGGGATTGTAGGAAGCATATAATTTTGTGGTGTTCAGAAAAAAGGAGACGCCTGCGGAATTGCCAGGATTATATAAGCCAATCGCTCTTATAACTGTGATGTCAACATTTATGCAAAGGTATTGCTACCAGATTAGAAAAAGTGATCTCCCCTTCAGTATCTCCGTGTCAACATGGTTTTATTCCAGGCAGGAGAACAACAGACCATGTTCGCAGTTATTATGGTTTTGATACTGCATTAGCCACAGGATTGCCCATGGGTCTCGTTTTACTCAATGCAGAGAAAGCGTTTGATCTCGTATGATGGCAGTTCTTATCGGCAGTGATACAAAAGAAAGGTTTGGTAAAATTTCTATTCAGTCTATCAGAGCCCTGTATAAGACTCCTAGCGGTAGACGGGGCAAGAGTTGGATAGCTTTATTATTTCAAGGGGCACCAGACAAGGATGCCCATGCTCCCCGCTTTTATTTGATTTACATATTGATCCTTTATTACAGAAACTGGAGGAGAGCATCAATATGAAGCCTGCCATAGTTCATTAGATTAAGTATAAGGCCTTGGCATATGCAGACAATATTGCGATCGTCACAGTGGGCCCAAGTATGCGCTTCTCGAAATTGAAGCACAGGCTCGTCCGTTTGGGTTGCTTTCCGGCTGTCAGCTCAATGAACTCAAGACACATGTATTGTGCACCGAGGATGTTACTTTTAAGGATCTTCGAGTGCTACCAGAAGCCGTATATCTCGAGGTGAAATTTACAACAGATGTAGATAAGATTACAGAGTGAAATATAGCACTAATATTAGGCAACATGAAGTGGGATTTGGAGAGGGTGGATTATTTACACTTGACAATATTTGGAAGGGGCAATGTTTTAAAAATTAGCATTTTGCTGATGGAGCTATACCTTTTTAGAACAATGCATTAGAAATTAAGAAGAGCTGGATGTCAAGCCTGGAAAGCATCTGTAGTAGGGTTCTCTGGGTGAATCATAGACCTAGCAGAGCAATCAAATGAATGATTCTTGCACGCCTCCGAGGGGGATGGTCGGCTCCTAGTTTTCAACTGTATTATTAGGCTTGCATGTTACAGCATGTGGGGTATTATGCTTTCTGATACATCGAGTAAGGTCAGCTATACAGAACCTCCAACCATTTACAAGATATGTTTGGGGAATCAAGCCAAAAGTTACTTTGGCTTGAATTTGGAACCCAGTTACTACAAAAACTAGGTTTAAGACTGTCAAGGCTGCATTTAGGGTGTGGTGGCAGGTCAGGCAGCTGTTGGGTGTACCAAAGCTAAGTTTATATACACCCATGACGGCCGACGCTATACTCCCGCCTGTATTTCGAGATTAGATAGCTACCAAATGAGCTCGGAAGGGGTGACATCTCTGTGGGATTTCTATACTAATGGGCAAACCTGCGCTTTCACATAATTGCATGAGCGGTTTGATCTTCCCTGAGGAGAATTTTACAAATTCTTGCAGATACGGGACTTCTTAAGCAGACACTTGAGGAATTCAAAATCTGTTGTTAAGATCCCCCTGGTAGAAGCCATTAGACAGAAAGCTAGGATTGGCAGGATCTATGATGTATTATTGCAGGAGCTTTCTGACGATCTTGAGTTACAAAATGCCAAATAGGTGACTCGGGTAGGGATAGGTCTCTTTCTACAGGAGTCTTTAGAGTTGGGGAATAGGGTTCCCTTAACTGCAAATTTAACAAGCCAACATCTCATGACAATTTTCAATCTTTATCACACCCCAGCAAAGGTGGCAAAATGGGTTGCCAGGCTCGTTGGTAACTGCAGTAGACGTGGGGCCCAGGAGGCAGGCTCTGCATATGTTATTTTTTCTTGTCTTAAACAGGAGGGCTTTATGCATGAGACTGGGAGCTTATTGGGAGTAATAATGGGGACCCATTTTCATATTACACCTGCACTGATGATTCTGGGGGTGATCGATTGCTCGGAGGTCAATGAGGGGCTGAAACATGAGGCAGGGATCTTATTTGTGGCTATGTCAGTTGCTCTGCTGTGTATTACTTCTCAATGGCTTAGCCCAGACCCCCTCACGTTTACAGCGTGGAGAGCTAAGCTGCTAGCAATTTATCGTATGGAGACCTTGTATGAATGTAAGGGGTTTGCAAGAAGCGATGGGGACTAAAGTTATGGGCCCCAGTCACCAAATGGATGGAGGGATCACGGAGGTAATTTCTCGGCTTGTAGAGTGGTGTGCACTCATAATCATGGAATGATCTGGAATATTTGTACTTTCTTTTCCTTTTGGGGAATGTCTTATTGACTACTGTCATCTATGATGCATTGCTATGATATGATTTTTCTTGTATGAAATACAAGATCTATGCTTACACATATTTATGTCTGGTGCGATATTCTGGTATAAATAAATATTTGAAAAAACAAACAAAAAAACAGTAGCTCCCAAAAATTATTTTGGGTGTAATGCATTCCGAAACAGTCAGGCACACACAGCCAATGCTTAGAACAACAGTTGGGGCAGTACACATGACTCTCCTTCCACACATCTCTTCGTATACAGACTGTATGGCCCTGATTTATACTTTTTGGTGCAAAACTGCACTAACTCAGTTTTGCACCAAAAAGTTTAGCGCCGGCTTGCACCATTTCGGTACACCAGCCGGGCACCATATTTATGGAATGGTGCAAGGCGATGCAATGGGTAGGCTAGCGTAAAACATTTTTACGTTAGTCGGGTGGGGCTGGCGGTATAGAAGAAGGGGTTTTGCACCCAAAAATTACGTTAGGCAGGTTAGAGTAAAAAAAATGACTCTAACCTGTTTAAAGTAATTTTCTGATGCAAAACCATCCATACCAGAAAAGACAGTAGTCATGCCCACCACCCCAATGGCCAGCACAGGGGACCAGGGTCCCCTGGGCATGGCCATCGCACGCTGCACCATGTATGGGGGCCCATTTCAGGGGCCCCTATGGAACTTTACAAAATAAAATGCAATACTTACCTGTACTTACCTGGGATGGGTTCCCCCTTCCTCCACAGTCCCTCTGGTGTGGGGGGTGTCCCTGGGGCCTGGAGAGGGCACCTGTGGGCTTTTTCCATGGTGTTCCACCATAGAAATAGGCCCACAGGTCCCCTAACGCCTGCCCTGACCCAGGCGTTAAGAAATGGGGCAAAACAAGCTTTGCACAATTTTTTGACCACTCCTCCGTCCCATGCACCATTTTTGCAAGGGAGTATAAATATGGCGTTAAGGCCATAGAGTAATTTTTTGCACAGGAATACCTACCTTGCATTTTATTAAGGCAAGGTAGGTTTCCACTTCCGAAAAATGACTTTAACTCCATAAATTTGGTGCTAGATGGGTCTAGCACCAAAGTATAAATATGGAGTTAGTTTTGTACCGAATTAGAATAAAACAAATGACACTAATTCGGTGCAAACAGAGTATAAATATGCCCCTCCATCTACTAGGAAAGTCTTTTTTTGGCATGGGAGGAATGTGATCAGCAAAGTGGTGATATTTCATTCTAGTCACATCCTCCGTCACTCCAACTCTAGGAACACTTGCCTGCTCCACTACAGCAAGACTGCTTATCACAAACTGCTGAAACTGAACAAATGTCATCTATGACTCTGGAGAAGAATCCTTGAATACAACAAAGGCATTAAAGGTTGCTAAGTGGAATAAATGGATAGCAAACTTCTTATACCAAATGTTAGCCTCACAAACAGCAGTGTAAAGTTCTATCAACACCACCCATGTGCACATTATAGTCTAAACTGCACACAGGTTTGCACACTTCATCAACCTGACACTGAACAGGCACTGGTGAAGTAATTTCATCATGGATGGTAGTCAGCATGTACACATCGCTCCTGTCTGCAAATTTCACAGATAGAAATTCATCACTACAGAAAGCACTGCACTGTCTCCTTTTTTTACAAACACGCTCTCCTGGGTAACCTTTACGGTTAGAGCGGACAAGCAACAGTGTCCACTTTCACCAATCCCCTGAACAATTGCACTCCAGTGTAGACATTTATCTACATATAAATGGTGACCTTTGTTAAAAAGTCCTCTACCAAGTTTTCACACGATCTTCTCACAAACTCCAAAAGTGGACAGACAACCAGGGGGTCAATAGTGGAATCCCTACCAGTGTACACCCTGAAATTATAGACATATCCAGTCCTACTCTCAGACAGCATATACATCTTAATCCCATACCCTACCCTCTTGCTAGCGATGTGCTATCTAAAAAACAAATAGCCCTTGAACAGGACCAAAGACTTGTATACAGCAATTTCATTCCCTGGAATATAGATCTCTGAAAACTGATCTACAAAGTGATCAAGGACAGACCGAATTTTAAAAAGACCATCACATTCAGGGTGATCTCTTGGAAATGCTAAAGCATTATCAACAAAATGCAGCATCCAAAGCAGAAGCAAATACTGATCGCGACTCATGGTTGCAGGAAATATAGCTGTTGCAATCAAGGGACTAGTAGACCAATATAAAGACATTCGACGGCTTCCTTACCAAGCCCATCAAAAAAGTTAAACCCAAAAACTTCTTCATCTCTTCCAGATTTGTGGGATTCCACTGGGTACCTTTAGAGCAGGGCCTAAGTCTGCACTGTTGTCTCTCAAATACTGTTTGGCATACAAATTAGTCTGTTCAACAATTCCATCCAAAAATACATCATCCATAAACAACTGAAAGAAATTAATAGGAGCAAAAGGTTTTCAGTATTCACTCTACATCCTGCAACACCAGTAAAGAAAGGCAATGCGGACTGCACCATGTTTGGGGCAACCCAGAGTTCAGCTCTTCCAATGGGAAGCCTTTCAGCACCAGGTTGCAATCCAGATGCCTCCTGCTGCACTATCAGCACATCAATGCCCTCCTCTAAATCAGGCGCTTCATCCACACTGAGAGTGGCTTCATCATCAGATGATTCCTCTGGGACAGAAAATTCACTGCCAGAATCTTGCACTTCCTCCTCTGCTTCAGATGCAGAGTCAGTATCATAATCATGGTCAGAGGGAGATTCAAAAAGCATATCAACAACCTGCTGAGTGGCCATCTTGCGGCTTGCCATAATCCTTACTAAAGTAACTTGACAAATAAGTCAACAACAACAAACACTGTGTAAAATAAGTAATAAACAAAGCGAGGCTTTATCACAAAGACCTATATACTCAAAACAATATCAGTCTCTTGAAATGGCAGCTAGACTCACCAACATCTACTTTCCACAGACACAGCAAGCACCAACGATATCCCACTCGAAGGGACGAACAAAAGAAAATTACTAACAAGACAGCACAATACACATCGTGCAAAAATCCAAAGAAGCTAAATCTGCTGCTGTTATTACACCATGTACAAAACCTCATTCATACAGGGGAATTGTACTCATTTAGAGTAAACAGTACAAAAAATGTTTTCTTACCAAACACATGCACCTACACAAACTGGAGATCTACAAGTGCCGAAACCGCAAGCAGGAATCTTAGTAACGGAAATCAAAAGCTTTGCACTAGAATAAAAAGGAGAAATAAAACATTACAATCACAAATGCAAATAATGACAAGAAATAAAACAGTTAATATTATAAAATGCTAGATCACCATACAAATGCCAGTCTCTCACACACACAAACACACACACACAAGCACTCACACACACACTAAAAACTTTTCCTAGTGTCTAGCGGTTTTCTGCCACCCCTGGGGGCAGCTGGGCCTCCAACTATGGCTGATCTGCTGGGGGGGTGGGGGAAGGAGCAGAAAACGGCCAAAAGTACATATAAAAGATGCCCTCAATTGGGCCACCCCAAAACATAAACCTATATTTACCCTGGTGCTAGTGTTTTTTCTACCCACCCTGGACCTCCAACTATGGCCGATCTGCCTCCGGGTTGGACGACAACTTGCCAAAAGTACATAGAAATAAAATATCCCCTATTGGGGCAAGCGTTGCCCAAGGCGCCGCCACACACATAAACCTATATTTTCCCTGGAGCTAGTGTTTTTTCTACCTATATTTTCCCTGGAGCTAGTGTTTTTTCTGTTTTTTCTTCTGGGGAAGATGGGCCACCAACTATGGCCTGTTTGCCACCAGAGGAGCAAAAAATGGCCAAAATTACCTATACAAAATATTCTCCCAATTGGGGCGACCCTTACCCAAAGGGCCATCACCAAACATAAACCTATATTTTTCCCAGGTGCTAGTGGCTGCTCTGTCCCCCCCCGGGGGCACATAGGCCTCCAAATACAGCCGATCTGCCACCATGGTGCACAGAAAATGGCCAGAAATACGCCCCCATTATAGGAAGCGACCCTTGCCCAAGTGGTCGCTTCCTTACTCACAAAAAAAATCCCTGGTGCTAGTGGGTGCATGCCTGCTGAATGATTACAGCCTTATGTGTGATCGTACAGCAGGAATGCATTACAAAGAGACATTGGGAGAAAGGGAAAACTGCTCCCCTTCCTCTGATGCCTCTTTGCATTCCCCAAGTCCCCCAGAAGGTGAAACTTACCTTCACTTTCTGACGCGCTGGTAGCCAAATAGCTTCCAGGGTGGGATTTCCCAGCACCTTTTGATGATGTTGGCGTGTTGCAAGCGCGCCAATGTCATCAGAGCACCAATACTGGGGTCGGGTGGCAGCAGAAGCTCTTCTGCTTCTGTCCCCTGTCGGGGTTGTAGGTGGGCTGCCCAGGGGGGGAGCGGCAGATGCTTCCCCCGCTCGTTGGTGCAAGGACAGAATGGTTCCATCTTCTACACAAGCCCACCTGTGTGCATGACAAAAACAATTGCCACTATGTGAGGATCTCTTTAATATGCCTAGAAATGCGAAGATGTTATTGTGCAGGGACTTTTTCTGCCAGTCTCCAGCTGATGGGTGAGATGGAAGTGAATGACAATCAAAAGATACTGATAAGGCACAATAAAGATAAAAGGAGATGAGTTACAGATCGCACTCGAAACGTACCAAAACAGAAAGTTACAGCAAATAACATACAAACGGAAGGGAAAACTGGGTAAAAAATAGCAAGAATGAGGGAGTCCACCACACACAAAACCAAACCAGAAGCACAGACGTACATTCCTTCACACAGACGCACACGCCCACAAGCACAGACATGCAGAAACACATGCATTCTTGTATGCACATACACACACATACAAAAATATACACACACAAGCATGGACCACACACAAACACACACAAGCAGAAAAGCACATGCATGCCTCGGACTTACCTATAGGACAATCAGGCAGCGTCTAGCAAATGAAAGCCAAGGCAGGTCCAATAACAGCAAGGCATTGCTTCCATACCTCCAAATGTTTCAAGGCAGTCAGAGAACGCCAATTCTTTCTCCTTGCAAAGGAACACTTAGTTGGTTACACTATTACTTTGGATAAGAGTTTAAACAGACTGCAGGGAAGTAAAGGTCGCATAGCCACAGTGAGTTTGTTTAATACAAAAATGTACCCGTTCTCAACTAAAACTTCAAGTAGCCAACCTAGCTGAGACGAACTGAATACAGGAGGTAACGGAGGGCACTGGGAGCCCGTCTTGTGTTTGATGGTGTTGCTGGTAGGAGGGACAGGAAGTCTTCCTCTGCAGGACCATTTGTCTGTCATGTCTTCTCTGCTGGTCCGACTGTCAGAGAGGTACCAGGGCAAGGGAAGGTGAAAGCGGATGCTGGTTTAAAGAGACTCCTGGTGCATGCACAGCGAAGCATGCCAGTGTGTCTGCTTATGACAGCTTACATGACCTCAGAGCAGTCACGGCTCACATGACGCAGAAGGGGTGGGGTGGCGTGCGGGGGGATGGAGGGGGAGAGTAACAGGGGATTAAATTCAAAATAATAAAAAAAAACACTTACCTCCTCCACCGCGCACTCCTCCGTCGGCTCCTCCCATCGCTGCTGCAGGCACCGGCTCCCAGCCTGCTCTGCGTCAATCCTGACACTGCTCAAAGCAGCATCAGAATTGGCTGGGAGCGCCCAGCCAGGGTGCTCCCAGACAGACTGGGATCCTGCGCAGGCTCTTGCTGAGACGGCCGGCCAAACACATATGCGCTACGAGGGGGAGTGATGTCCTCCTCACTGCTCGTCACCCTTGTGGCACCGGCCCTCTTCCCCAAAAACAATAAACAAAGTTTATTATCATTTTTAAGAAAGGGTTTGCATCTGCCGCTGCTGGCAGGGGGTGACGCTCCTCCACTCTTATGGAGGAGCTACCCCTGCCTCAGAGTCATCAGAGCTGATGGTGCCTGGTCACATGATTCCTGGCAGCCCCCTACATAGGCACCCATGGTTGATTGATAGCCCCAGGCAGGATCGGCCTGAAAGCTAAAGCATTCGAGGCTACAATAAAAAGTGACGCTTGCTCTGCGTCATCTAGGGGTAGTGTAGTGTGTCCTCAAACAATGGTGGGCCAGGGCTGGATCAAGGTAAGCCCTCGCTTAGCCAACAAAGTTTTGATTGAGGGCACATACGCAGTGCTCAAGTGTCAGTGAAAAATAGCCTGGATGCTTCATGCAAGCTAAAGCGATGGTAAGAATTTGATAGCCAGCAAGGTTTGACTAATTTTCGAATTACTATTATAATATTATAATAGTATTTAGAAAATCAGTATGTTTATGATGCAAAGCCCTAAGCAAACAACCACCCCTTTTTTAAGGCCACAATTTGCAGTGAGCTTGGCGGCACAGCATAAACTAAGAGCAGCAACACTATCCTGACAGTGATACACAAAGGTTAGTGCCAGTTTTCAAGGCTATGAAATAAAGAAGAAACAGTAGCATATCCATTTATGTCACTAAAAGAAAAATAATCCTTCATTGTACTGAAATAATGTGGTGGTACTGAAAATATGTGGTAGAGAAAAATTAAAACAGGAATAATATAATAAACCCGTATAAGCCAGCAAGAATTTCAAAGCCTACCATTCATTCATTAGTGGAACAATGAGGAGATCGCTCACAAAGACCTCAGTTGCAAAGGAGTCACATTAACCAAAGAGAAAAAGGAAAACACATGCAGGAATAGAAACAGCAAAACAATGTACATGCTTGTATATTGATTAGTGAGTGTGTGTGTGGAGAGGTGAGTGGATGAATGTGAGAGACTTTGCACAATATTAGGTCCCCATCTAATTGTGTAGTTGATGACATTTCACAACTCCACTTCCCTTAGCAGACAAGAATACCAAAATTTCTTATATCTCTATCTCGGGATCTTAAACTACTTCTTAGTCCAATAACCTTTTATCTCTTCTTTTGACAAAGCACACATAACATTTACAATGCAAATCAAAACATCAATGAGCAATTCTATGTCAGGAAAGGAGGCTAAGACTTTTCTTAACTCTTCTTAACTCTTTTGTTTATTCGCTTCTCAGCAGCATTAACAAAAAGTACTGTATTAAAATACTACAAATCCCAGGAGTCTTTACAACAGGTCAGCACAACAACCATAGAGTGAGCCCCATATATGCAGCATAAAGGAAAAACACTTCCTATTTCTTTGCTGCTCAGCAGCCAGATAATTGCTTTTTCTTGACTGGATATTTGACAGTAATTGTGTGGTGCTACTATCCTGTGCTCATATTGATTGGGGCACCCGCTATTGTTTTTTCTTCTGCTTGGCCAATCTACTTGGGAGGTTTATTTTTCCAGATGAGCGGGGATTTTTCCTGTCGTAGCTACACATAACGGCGTGATGTGTGGTGTTAATAGGCCTTGCCAGTGCTTAATTTGTAAAAAAAAAAACATGCCAATGCCCAAAGCCCTCCTCTTAAACATGCGGCTACGGCAAACAAATGTGCAAACACAAAATTCTGAGGCAGCGTAATCCTGAAGCCATCTTGGGCTTCTTGAATCCATTTACAGCCACGCCCTGCCCCTTCAGGTCACTCTTGCAACTTTCTGCTTTCTCCAGTTGTGACGCTTTTTCGTTTTTCTCTTCCTCAGTCTTTCCCATATATGTCTTTTGCATGCAGTAAATGCTTGAGGCCAAAAAATAAGTGCCCGTGCCCCGCACTGGACACAACAAGCACAAATTAAGCACTGAGCCCTGCGGGCTGATGGAGCATAGGCGCTGTCTTTGGCCCTTTTTCTTCTTCACCCAATGCACTCTCTACTGCGTGCAGCAAGGAGTGTGGGTGGACTTGGGGAGGCATGCAGTGTAGTGGCCCTTCCCCCAGCACTCCTGTAATCTGACGCACGACTGGCTTCTGCGACACCCGCTGTGAAGTCAGGCGCGCACTAGGAGGGGTGGGGAGCGCTCACTTCCCTTGACTAGGAAAGTGCTCCTCCCCTGGACATTCCTAACATTCTACAGCTTGTCTCACAGTTCCTGTCAATTTCCCTTCCAATGTCAGTGAAGGGAAATTGACTTTAAGGACCCTTATGATGGTGCTCACCTCCTGCATTGTTTCAGCTAAGAGTAGATCCAGATAAGCGGTGATTTGTGGAGAATTGGCATTTTTCAAAGGCCTTTGATTTAGACTGGCGAATTAGTGTTTCTCCTCGCATCATGCATTGTCTAAACCAAATATTTTTTGCTGTGACCAGCTTCAGTCTTTTTCTACATAGTCCCCTTATATATTTTTCTGCCTCTACCTCATACTCCACCTGATTACCAATGGCAGGTGCATCTCATGATTACTGGGAGTCCATGGAGGAGGAACAGGCTCTTCTCCCCATTCATGAGGACCTGGAGGCACATAATGATTCCCAGCCTGGGAATACCCTTGGGGAAGATTCCAGCTCCTACAAGGGCACAGACAATTCTAGGGAGGACTCTGACATTCCTGATGGGGACTTGGCGATGAACCTGGCCCGAGCAGACCCTGGTGACCCGAAGGTCAGTGCTAAGAAGCCCAGGCTTGAGGGGAATGGCGATCAAGACTCCACAGGGTTGAACCCGGAGGATATCTATCATCCTCGTTCTGCAGACTGGTTTCCTGCATCTAAAGGGGTGCGTTATGTGGCCAGCTGAATCAGAAAACCCATGGACCAGGAGGTTCAGGGCGCTTGAGGGTGGAATGCTCAAAAACCTCACTTGCCAGTAAAGTAGCATGACACCTTGTATTGATGCCAGAATGGCTATCTTTATTACAAAGTTTGTCAACGACCCAAAGAAGAGCCTAGACCACTCCTGGTGTTCCTGTTAGGATGAGGTACTGGATGACCCAGGGCCATTTACCAAAATATGGGATATGCCTGAGGAGAACAAGGAGTCCGGTCACTTAATTGACCCCCTGTAGGAGGCTGGCTCAGTTTATGGTGTACACCTATGGTGTTGACACACTATACTAAGTCCAGGCAACCCTTAGTGATAGTCAATAGGTGTCCAGATAGCAAACGCTCTCTAGGGGTAGCTGAGGCAAGCAACTGAAGCTTACCCAGGAGGAATGTAAAGCACATTCAATACCATAGTAGTCAGACAGCAACTCACTCACAAGTAGGATCCACACAAGTGTGGCAAAAATAAAGCATACTTTATTAAAGCACTACTACTAGACTAGTATTGGTATATCTCCCTTTGGAGAAATCTACACACCATATATACACACACCACACAATAACCATCAGCAATAGCATGAAAATGCACAGGGCCCTATGGGAGGGCCATACCATATACTAAAAAAGTGGAATGTGAAAAGGTGACTCCCAATCAAGGTAAGTGTGGTAGTTATCTAGGGGCAGATAGAAACACCAGATATAAATACAGTAAGTGTCCCCAGCGACCAGGTGCAAGGTAGTTACCCATCCAGTTGTCCCATAGGCTAACACAGAGAGCTGTGCTTTGAGTTTGTGGGATTCAGGACCCTTCTCAGTGGACCCCGAGGAAACTAGCAGACAAGAGGATAGATGGTGAGTGCCCCTACCCTAGGATACCCAGAAGGCAGGAGTACCTACACCAGCGACCCAGCTGGAAAGATGGGAGAAGGGACTCCCTCAGAAGTCAGTGGAAGCCTCAGATTGTCCAGCTGCTGTCACGACTCGTGAAGCTAGCCAGGGAAACCCAGGGGCGATTCCGGATGTGGAGGACCTGCGCAGGCAGGGGACAGAGTCCAGCACCCTTGGAGGTCCCCAGCTGGTGCAGGTGGCAGTACACACCCTCCAGAAGGTGAAGTTCCTGCAAGTCAGTGGACAAAGAAGTCCAGCTGCGGGGTTTAGGAGCTGCAGAAGATCCCAGGAGTCGCCGACGAGCTGCCCCTCGATGGTCACCGAGGGACAGCTCGTAGGCGACTCCTGCTGGATTGCAGGAGGGTCAGTGACCTGCCAGGTCACCAACAAGCACCTGCTAAAGCAAATAGGAACTGAAGAAGTGTTTGCAAAGTTTTGGGGACCAGCAAGGTCCAAGAGACTCTACCTTGGAGGGGGAGTCAGTGCTGGCCCTCAGCACACCAGCAGAAGTCAATGTAGCCCCCACAAGTGACCCACAGCAATTGACACAGAGTCACAAGGAGACCTTACCAGCACTACAAGACAGAAGTCTCACGTCACAGGAGTTGCAGCACAGGGGCTGATCTTCGAGTTGCAGAGTGCTGGAGGCCAGGGCTTCTTGGGTCCTGAAGACCTTCCTGAGGAAAAGTCAACAAGCCTTGGAAAGTGCAACAGTCGCAGTGCACAGGGGTTCCAGTCCAGTGGCAGGAGCAGGGGCCCACAGTCTCCCAAGTTGGTTAGAAGACAAGGGATATCATCTACCTGGCCTAACCAGTCATATGCTCCCAGGGGCCTCTGTACATCTTATTTCCAAGATGCAGAAGTTAGGGGCCACCTGGCAGAGCTCTGTGCACCTCCCCAGTGGAGGAACTGGACAGGGGGGTGTTCACACCCCTGTCCCTTGTGTAGTTTTGTACCAGAGTGGGAACCGGGGGTACCCAAACTGGTGCAAACCAGATTCTACAAGGAGGGCACCAAATGTGCCCTTCAAAGCAGTCTGGTGGCGCTCAGGGGCCACCCCAGCACACCCCACCCCAGCCCTCAGACATCTAATACACAGGGGAAGATGGTCACACTTTTCCCTTGCTGGAAATCCTTTGTTCTGCCTCTCCGGCCTGAGTCTGGCTCACCAGCAGGAGGGGAGAACAGTGTCTAGGGTCAGCAGCAGGATGGGCTGGCAGCTAGACCCCATATGGCTGCACAGGCAGAACTGGGGGATCCTCTAAGGAACTCCCAAAGTACATGGTATCATGCAACTAACACTGGAGTCGGTGTAGTTGCATGGTTGCAACAAGTTTGATACCAAACAAGCCTAGGGTCCAAGAAGCCATTATATAGTTGGACCACTGGTGTTGACCAGTGTCCACTACATACCTAAGATGGCTGACCCACACTTACAGAGTCCAGGAATTGGCCTTGGGTCTGTAGGGTCACCCTACTCATGCAGGGGTACCTTCACACTTAGAGACATGCACTCTGCCTTTGGGCTTAAGGGCCTACCACAGGGGTGACTTATAATGTCTGAGCGCAGTGACCACATTTGGTGGTGAAAGGGTCCATGCACCATTTCACGCAGGCTGCATAGGCAGGCCTGCAGACACAGTTTACATGGGCTCCCATAGGTGCCACAATACATGCTGCAGCCCATGGGGGACCCCTGGTGTACTTAAGTACCACAAACTAGGGACTTACATGGGGGGCACCAGTATAGCAATTGTGGCTGTAAAACATTTACCAGCAACCAAATTTAGAGGAGAGAGCACACTCACTGGGGTCCAGATTAGCAGGATCCCAGTGAACTACAGTCTAAACACACTGAGATCAGGCAAAACGTGTGGGTAACTATGCTAGAAAGATGGCACTTTCCTACATAACCTCCTCCCAAATGAAAGCTAATGAGACTAACCTTCCCCAGTTGAGTCTACATTATCTAAGTGGAACTATCTGGAGAGTTCATCTGCATTGGCAGGGTTATTACCAGGTCTGTATTCCACTGAAAGGTCCATCACATGGACCGCCACAAAAGTTTGGGCTTCTCACCTTTCATCTGCTTAAGCCAGAGGAGGGAATTGAAGTTTGTCTGAACAATGGAGTGAGTGCCAAACAGGTATGGCCTCAACTTCTCCATGGCCCTTACCACAGCAAAGGCCTCCCTCTCAAAGAAAGATCAATGCTTTTATCTCAGGGTCAGCCTTCTGTTTATAAAAGCCACGGGTTGATCCTGACCCTCTTCATTAAGTTGTGATAGTCCTGCTCCTGTTCCTAATTCAGAAGCATCAGTCTGGACAATGAATTGTTTGGAATAGTCTGTGCTTTTGAGAATTGCAGCTGAGCACATGGCCTTTTTCAGGGCATAATATGCCCTAATACCCTAATGTGAAAGGCCTAACCTCCTACCTAAAGGAGAGCTGGGTTTGTTAACCCTAATCTGCCAATGCCATGTCCATGAGAGGATCCCCCAACCCTCGTTACCTTGGAATGAGGTCTCTTTCTCAGACTCCGCAGGGACACGAAGACTGGGTCAGCGTCAAGACGACTGCAGCATCGGTATCAGCGATGGTGGCGATGCCCTCTGGTCAGAATCCCTCTGATTATCTGTCTAAAGTGTGATGTATTTATACAGATCTACAAGGACCCCTGACGTAGGTGTGTTCCTAAACAATAGATAACAGACATGCTTGGGACGGCAATTAATATAAAAAATCCCTCGAAAGTATAGAGAGGGAAAATCCCTAAGTGTGAACACCTACTGTTGGTTTGTCTTTGGTGCTTGATCTTGACGCCTTGGCGCGGTGACACTGATAATGTTACCCATAACAAGTGGTCTAACTATAAACAAGGCAGCCATCTTAGAATAAATAAATAATTAAATGGGCTAAGACAGAGCAAGCTAAGTAGGTTAAAAGTCACTAGGTGACGGGGGCACGAGTCTGCAAGCCAGAGGCTAAGCTAACTCCTGTTATCCCATTAAAATGAACTAGGATTCACTACAACCTTTTTAGGCACCTTTTTAGAAGTGAGATCATTCAAAGGGGCTACAATGGAGTCATACCCTTTGACAAGTTTACTGTAGTACCCAGTCAGGCCCAGAAAAGCTCTGACCGGGGTCTGGGTAGTTAGAGAAACCCAATCCATGATGGTTTGGATTTTCCTCTGTAGGGGCTGAATTTGGCCTCTATGGACAAGGTGGCCCAAGTAAACAACTTTACTCTATCCTATCTGTCATTTTGTTGTCTTGATAGTGAGGCCTGCCTTTCTCAAAGCCTCAAGTACACTCATCCTTGAGGTGGGCCAGGTGATCCTGCCAGGTGGAGCTAAAGACAGCAATACCATCTAGATATGCTAAAAGTCTTCCAGGCCTGCCAGAACCAACCTCTGAAATGTGGCATTTGCAGTTTTCAAACCATAGGGCACCTCTGTGAAGTGATAATGCCGACCAGGAGTGGAAAATGCTGTTTTAGGCTTGGCAGCATTAGTTAGCTTGATTTGCCAATATAGCCTGCTGTCAGGTGAAATGTGCGGGGTAGTCCTTGGCTGAAGCAAGAGTATCAATCAGTTCATCTGATCTAAGGACTGGATGGGCATCAGTCTTAGTGACTGCATTGAGGCCTCTGTGGTCTACACAAAACCTAATTTCTCTCTTTCCACCCTGGGAGTGAGGTTTTTACACAAGGGCTATCTGAAGGCTCAAGTACCCCCAAATCCAGCATCTTTTGGACCTCTGCCCTGATGCAATCTCTGACATGGTCAGGTCTCCTGTAGATTTTACTTTTTACAGGCAGACTATCACCTGTTTCCACACCATGGGCACACAGGTGGTCTGACTAAGGGTCAGGGTAAAGAGTTCAACAAACTGACTGAGAACTTTTCTGCAGTCAGCTTGTTGTTCAGAAAGGCAGTCTGCAAAGACTACCCCATCCACTTAACCATCAACAGGGTTGTGGTAGAGAAGGTCAGGGAGAGGGTCACTCTCTGGTTCCTGCCCATCATCAGTGGCCATGATAAAGCTTGTATAGCCCAGTCATATTAAGGCTTAAGGCGGTTCACATGAAGCACCCTGTGGAGGCTTCTTGGAGTGCCTAGGTTAACTAAATAGGTGACCCTCACCTTTGTGTGGGGGTCAATCCACTTGTTGTGAAGTGCTCTGGGTGCCACAGGCTCTAAAACCCTCACACTTTCTGTCCTGGCTGGTAAACAGTCAGTACAGCCTTTTGGTCATGCCACTGCTTTTGAAGCTCTTGCCTGGCCTTAAGGTTTTTGGAAGCCTTTTTCATGTACTCTGCCATACAAGAGCGCAGGTCTAGAACATAGTCAACTATGTTTTGTTTAGGGGGCTTGAGAGGTTGCTCCCAACCCTACTTCACAAAAGTAAGAGGACCCCACTAACTGGATGTCCACACAGAAGTTCAAATGGACTGTAGACCACTCCCTTCTGAGGAACCTCTCTGTAGGCAAACAGAAGGTAAGGCAATAGGACATCTCATCTTCTCCTAAGTTTGTCTGAGAGTCCCATAATCATACCTATTAGGGTTTTGTTGAATCTCTCAACTAATCCATTTCCCTGTGGATGATAATGAGTGGAGAATCTATAGGTTACACCACATTCCTTCCACATTGTTTTGAGGTATCCAGACACGAACTTTGCACCTCTGTCAGATAAACCCTCCCTGGTAAAGCCCAACCTTGAAAAAGATTCCCAGGAGGGCCTTGTCCACTCGACTTAGTGGTCCTAAGGGAATGTCCTCTGGATACCTGGTGGCAAGGTCCACCACCACCAGAATAAATCTGTTCCCAGATGCTATAAGAGGGTCAAGGGGACCAACAATGTCAATCCTTACCCTCTCAAAGCGTCCCCCAATCTTGCTGCCTGAGGCCTTCAAGAGAGGGGCAGGACTACTGCTCCAAACTCTGTTCTTCACTGGAGGGCCCGTGTACCCAAGAGCTCAGCTGTGTCAGCACCCAGCTCCTGTGGTGCAGGTTCCTCGCAAGGAATCCCCCTGAGGGGACTGATCCTAACATGCGTCCTGGGCAGGAGGTAATTTCTTACCCTTCCTACCTCCCTTCTTGGGAGCTGACTGGTTCATACTTTCAGGCTCTAGTGTTCCTTATTCTCCCTGTTTTCTGGCCTGTGCTCTAGTTGTTACAAGGACATTGGCAGGGATACCCAGCATTCATTGCTGCAATGGTCTGTAACTCCACTTTAGCCAAGACTGAGGTCTCCAAATCATTGCTTTTTTCGACAATCTACAGGAATAGAACAGGACGCTACAACTCTTTTAGGGCCAGTAGCCCCTCCCCCCCCAGGTAAGATTACCAACTGCCATGAGGTGGCACTTAGTGATGCTATCTGCATTGGTTACATGGTAATTGTGACCAAGTAAGATTTGCTCAGAAGGCACCAGTTTTTCAGTCACCATAGTGACACTGGCACCTGTGTCCCTGTAAGCTTCTGCCTCAATACCATTTATAAGGGGGTATTGCCTGTATTTCCTCATATTAGGAGGCCAGTCAGCTAGAGTGGCAAGGTCAGTGCCACTCTCTGATACTAAGACAGCCTCAGTGGTCTCTCTGACTAGGCCAGAGTCCACTGCATTCCCCAGGGTGAACTTAGCTACACCCTTGGTTGAAGTACTACCATCAGTGCTATTGCTAGGGGCACTAGAAGGAATTGCTTTTCATAGGGCAAGTGCTGTCACCTGCCCTATGGCCTTTTCCCCTACACAGTAAGCCCCAAGGTTTCTTTTTGGAGGAGGAGGAAGAGGAATTGGACCCACCCCCAGAAGAACGTTGTGGGCCTGATGAAGACTCTTTCTTCTTTTCATTAGATTTCCCCCCATCTGTCTCCTGGGTCTTAGAAGAACCTTTCTTCTTCTGGTCATCCCCCCCTGTGAGTTTTATTACTGACCCTGGGGCAAACCCCTTTGTCTGCCTTCTTTCCCAGTTCTTGGGGAGAGATCAGATCTGAGTCCACCAGATATTGATGCAGCTTCTCGGACAGACAATTAAGGATGTGCTCTCTCATTTACAAAAATCTTTTTATGCTTTATATATATTTTGTACATGAAAACAAGCTGATTTTATATGCATAACTGTAATGTGAGAGGCCAGAGGTAGCACTTCTGGTAAAGAACATCTAGGTGGAGTCCATTAACTAATCAATTACATAACAACAAGTGCTATTTGTAAGTCCCCCAAGTGTCTGTGGTTTAGTGCGTCAGTTCTCGGCTCGACCTCATACCTCCGGTTCCGGATGCCCATCTTGCCGAGGCATATAGCGCCCTAAGATATCTTCTGGATGGGCAGCCGATTCGTGTAGCATTATGTGAAATCGAAGATCCAGCATAACAGCAGGTACAACAGTATAACCTCGGAAACAATAACCATCCACTCCCAGCCCCCAGTTATTGCCCCACCATCCCACAACCACACCTGCCCTGCCCACCTAGGTCTCATTGTGCGCAGTCACAAGGACCCTCTCTAGTTTATTTCATTAGGCCCCCCCCTTATTTGTGGAGGGTGTGAGTAGGGCAATCTCACTAGCAAAGGCATTGTAACTGTTCGCTACATGTAAGCAATCTAGCTGGGTATCGTCCGCATGACATCTTCGTCCCTTCGCTTGTCACGTCACCCCAGTTTGGACCCAGCCATATGCAAATCAGTCTTGACCCTGTTCCACATGGGAACAGTCCAGCCCGAACTGCTAGGCCAGGTCCTCCCTGGACAGGAAACAAGCATCTTGGGACCAGTTTCAGGGTACCACCCTTCATCAGCCAGGCTAGCTTGAATCCAGTGGCACAGCGAGAAAGGGGCCCACGTCTGAGCATACACCTGCCACTTACAGCGCACCAAGCAACAACACAAAACAAAATAAAATGATGGACGGAGTGTTGAAACTTTTCAAACACTCACACCCCAGTCACAGATCAGGGTTTAATCCATCGTTATTTTGCTTGCCACGTCACCCCAGATTGGATCCAGCCATATGCAAACCAGTCTTGACCCTGTTCCCCATGGGAACAGTCCAGCCCGAACTGCTAGGCCAGGTCCTCCCTGGACTGGAAACAAGCATCCTGGGACCGGTTTCAAGGTATCACCCTTCATCAGCCAGGCTAGCTTGAATCCAGTGGTGCAGCGAGCAAAGGACCCACACCTGGGCATACCCCTGCCACTTAGGGTGCACAAAGCAACATCACAAAACAAAATCAAATGATAGACGGCGTGTTGAAACTTTTCAAACACTCTCCTCCAGTCACAGACCTGGGTTTAATCCATCGTTATTTTTCTCATCACGTCACCCCAGTTTGGACCCAGCCATATGCAAATCAGTCTTGACCCTGTTCCCATGGGAACAGTCCAGCCCGACCTGCTAGGCCAGGTCCTCCCTGGACAGGAAACAAGTAACCTGGGACCGGTTTCAGGGTATCACCCTTCATCAGCCAGGCTAGCTTGAATCCAGTGGCGCAGTGAGCAAGGGACCCACGCCTTGGCATACACCTGCCACTTAGGGCGCACAAAGCAACATCACAAAACAAAATAAAATGATGGACGGTGTGTTGAAACTTTTCAAACACTCACCTCCAGTCACAGATCTGGGTTTAATCCATCATTATTTTGATCGCCACGTCACTCCAGTTTGGACCCAGACATTTGCAAATCAGTCTTGACCCTGTTCCCCATGGGAACAGTCCAGCCCGAACTGCTAGGCCAGGTCCTCCCTGGACAGGAAACAAGCATCCTGGGACCAGTTTCAGGGTACCACCCTTCATCAGCCAGGCTAGCCTGAATCCATTGGTGCAGCAAGCAAGGGACCCATGTCTGGACATACCCCCTAAAGATGCCCTAAGTGGGAAGGGTATGCCCAGATGTGGGTCCTTTGCTCACTGTGTCACTGCATACAAGCTAGTCTGGATGATGAAGGGTGATACCTGAAACCGGTCCCAAGATGCTTGTTTCTGGTCCAGCCACCCTGTTTAACCTCTTTATCAACGGTGTGGTAGATCAGCTGATGTACTGCAATCATGATGCCCCAAAGCTAGCAGGAGTCCTGTCCCCATTTTAATGTTTGCGGACGACACTTTCTTGATTTCAAGAACACCAATGGGTCTACAAAATGAACTTGATGCTTTTTCTATTTTTTGTACCATGAGGGGTCTTGAAATAAATCCAACGAAGACAAAGTTTATGGCCTTTACTCCGCAGAAATCATTTAGGGGGAAAATGTCTATAGCAGGACAACTGGTAGAGAGAGTTAGTCAGTTTGACTATCTGGGGATCCGACTTGCAGACGACCAACAGTGGTCGGCACAGATTGGGAAGAGTTTGTCTGTCCTTCGGCAGAGGTCAGTAGCAATAGGGAGGAAAATTGCTAACATCTCGGAAGGGGAAGTTTCACCTGCTATCACATTATATAAGGCAGCATTAGTGGCTGCTTCAACTTATGGTGCTGGGCTATGGGGGTACTGTAATTCCAGAAGTCTGACGACGATAGAAAACCATTTTATTCGTAACTTCTTGCGGCTGCCGATGAGTACCCCTCTTATACCCCTTAGATTTGATTTAGATTTAAATGAGATCCACAATGAAATTGCCCTACGACCTTTTATGTACTGGGTCCGCCTTTGGACTTCCGAACACCTGTCCACCTACCAAACTGCAACAGCTGAGCTTCTAATGGACGGTGGTGTATTAAAAATTCCTTGGTTTAAATATATTAGAGACATGAGTAAATTCCTCAAAATGGAGGAGGTATGGAGAGATCCTTGTAATTTGCCCAAGGAAGCAAAAGTACGTATAAGGAAGTGCTACTGGGAGACTATTCTAGTGCAAACTTGGCCCAAAAAAACTCAAGGCAGCAGGACATTACAGTTTCTAGATCATAAAAGTAGTCCTAAGTTTGAGGCCTATATGGATAATATAACCCCCCCCAATACTAAAACCATTTTTATCAAATTTAGGTTAGGGATTTTGCCGCTCAAGACATTCACTGCGAGGTGGAGTAAGGAGAATCACAATCTGAGTTTTTAAAATTTTTGTCACGAGCAACCAGAGTCACTCGCTCACTTTATGTTCTTTTGTCCCGGATATTTGACATCTAGGAAGAAGTGGATTATTCCCTTATACAGATCAATGGGGATAAGAAAGTGCAATACATCCTTACGCATTCTGGCAAGTGATACAAGTGACAAGGTAGTTTTTGCAGTTGCAAGGTACTTACAAACTGCTTGGGCTATAAGAACTAGAGAATTGTCATAACTGTGTGTTTTAACAATTTATCTTAGATGAAAATTATTCTTGGCTGAAGTAGACTACTAAATGGAACCAAGATGCAAAGGTTTACAGGGTTCTAAAATGTGTTGTCCGGCTTGTATCGTTTTTATATTGTGTGTTTTCAATAACTTATTATGAAGGAATTTTTTAGGGTTTTTTAATGTACTATGTGGCACTTTTTGTTTTTTTCTTTAATCGTTTTATTGTATGATTATGGTATGTTGTTATGGGATACTTTTATGGCTTTTAGCTGAAATAAAGTTATTATTGATGTTGAATAGCCAGCGGTAACAGTAAGTGGGCATAGAAGTGGGAAAAACCAGCATGCCAATGCCACAAAGAATACAACTAAAGTCATAGAAATGTAAAGTTGCACTGTCTCACCTGTGTATCCTTGGGAGTACTGACTGATCACGGATGTTCTGTTGTCCCCATCCTCATCCTCTGCCTCCTCATCCTCACTGTCCACAGGGTCCACTGCTGCCACAGGGGCATCTCCAGTCTCTTCCTCCAGCAAAAAAGGTACATGGCATCTGAGGGCCAGGTTGTGCAACATGCAGTATGCCACAACTATCTGGCAGACCTTGTTGGGTGAGTAGCACAGGGATCCACCTGTCAGATGGAGGCACTGGAACATGGCCTTCAGGAGGCCAAAGGTCCTTTCAATAATCCCTCTGGTTTGCCCATGTGCATCATTATAACATTCTTCTGCCCTTGTCCTGGCATTCCTCATGGGGGGCAGCACCCATGATAGGTTTGGGTAACCAGAGTCACCCACAAATATTGAGGGACAACATTTAGCCACAAACTATCCTATATGGCCCACACCATAGGCATACACCAACATAGACTGGGTGGGAACCAGGGCTCACCTATTAGCCACACCCTGTGCCTCTGTAGTTGGGCCATCACATTTAGGATGCTGCTATTCCTTAGGACAAAGGCATCATGCACTGATCCAGGATACTTAGCATTGACGTGGGAGATGTACTGGTCCGCCAAGCACACCATCTGCACATTCATGGAGTGGAAACTCTTACAATTGCTGAACACCTGTTCATTCTGATGGAGGAGGGACAAATGCAACATGTGTTCCCGTCAATCGCCCCAATTATATTGGGGATATGTCTCATTGCATAAAACCCGGCCTGCACAGTGGCCAAATCCTCAACCTGGGGGAATACAATGTAGCTGCACATGTGTTTTATCAGGGCAGACAACACTCTTGTCAGCACTATTGAGAACATTGGCTGTGACATTCCTGCTGCCAGGAAATGGATCACTGAAAGCACTTGCACAAGAGGGGGGATCCCAGTGGGCTGACTAATAGCAGATATCAGGTCAGGCTCCAATTGGGCACACAGCTCCGTGATTGTGGCCCTGTCCAGTCTAGGTGAGGATAATGTGCCTGTCCTCCAGTGTAGCCAAGTCCACCAGGGGTCTGTACACGGGGGTATGTCTTCATCTCCTATTCATCTGAAGCGGTAGGTATCTAAGGGACAAAAGAGTGTGGAGGCTGTCACAAACTGAACAATGGAGGCACAACAGTAGTCCACAATCTGTAAACGTGTAATGGGACAGTGCAATTTGTCAAGTATGTGCCTATTTATTCTGTGACGCAGCATTATTCCATAGGCCTGTTCCCCTCCCCCCGCAATGGCGTCCACTTGTCCTGTGTGGAGGGACAGGTGGAAGTGAGGTAATGCCGCAGACATTGTGCGCCGTGGCGGTAGGCAGTCGGGAACCGCGGTGCAACTCCTCATTGGTTATTATTGGGCCCTATTCGGTGCAGTGGCCAATGGTGATCTACGCAAGCGGTGACACTATGCACCGCCGCGGACGTGATCGCCATTTTCTATCATATTCCTCACTTGTATCTTGACCTTCCATAGGAGAGGACCTACACTGCATGTGCTGCTGTGAACTGTGTCTGGAACCTACCATGGCCCGTGTGACAGGGGAAAGGGCCCTAGCTTTCACTTCTGAGGAGTTGGAGAGACTGGTGGATGGGGTCCTACCTCAGTACCGACTGCTGTATGGGCCTCCAGACCAACAGGTTACTACACTGTGGCCATGATGCATGTGGCATGAATGCATGGAGGTGTGTGGGAAGGCATCGTGTAAGGGGGAGGGATGTCCTCTTGACTGGATACACATTGTGTGCTGGGCTATGTGTGTGCCAATGGTGATAGAAATGGGTATGGTGGGCCATTCGTGTGACTGGCTGGACTGGTTGTCTAATGATGTTCTCCTGTGTGTATTTCCTCTGCAGGTCAGCGCCCATCAAAAGAAGGGTATATGGCGTGCCATCGCCAAGGAGGTGCGGACCCTGGGGGTCTATGTCAGGCGGAGAACCCACTGTCGGAAACGGTGGGAGGAGCTGAGACACTGGGCACGGAAGACTGCGGAGGCCCAGCTGGGGATGGCCTCCCAACGAGGATGGGATGCCCATTGGACCCTGACCCCTCTGATGGCCTGCATACTGGCGGTGGCCTATCCAGAGCTGGATGGGCGCTTGAGGGCATCAGCAGCCACAAGGGGGTGAGTACAGTGGCCATCATTGAAGGTCACAGCTGGAGGGGTGGTGTCCGGGTGGTGGTTGTGTGCCAGTGGGTGCCCCTAGGCCAGGCCAGATATAGCACCGTAGGTCCTCTGGTGGCTAAGGGTCTGAAGGGGAAATACTGCCTACCTAGTTTGTTAGCATCCAATACTGGTCAGGGCTGCGTGGGTCCGAGGTGTGTTGCAGTTGGCGGTGTGTGCTCCTCCTCATGCCCTGGTGGCTAGCAATATCACTGGTAGTGCAATGCATAGTACGTAGGCCTGTACCCTGTGTGTGAGGATGCTGTGTACGCCAACGGTGGTGTTGGTGCAGTCATTGACCCAGTATATCCTTTGTCTCTCCCCCCTTTTTTGTTTAGTCATCCTGTCCTTATGTGCATTAGCATCATCTGGCAGAGGAGCAGAGGCACAAGCGACAGAAGGAGCTGCAGCCCACAGGACCCTGGATGCAGAGTCCACCCACGCTGAGGGCACCAGTGGGGCAGAGGGCGAGGGGAGCACCATGGCGGAGACTGGAAGGGACAACACAAACTCTGATACCTCCTCCGATGGGAGCCCCTGGTGGTGGCAGACACTTCTGTGACCACCCCAGCGACAGGTACAGCCGCCACCCCGTACCAGCACCGCCCTCCCAGCAGCCTCTCAGCGGGTTGCCCGTGCTCTCTCACCCAGGAGGGTGGGCATCTCCTTCACTCCAGGCACTTCAGGCCCTGCCCCAGTGAGCCCTGCTGCCCTGAGTGAGGAGGCTATTGACCTCCTGAGATCTATCTCTGTAGGGCAAACAACCATTGTGAATGCCATCCAGGGGATGGCAGCTCAGATGCAGCAATCAAATGCATTCCTGGAGGACATTCACAGTGTATTGGTGGCCCAACAGAGATCGATCAAGGCTCTGGCCTCTTCTCTGATGGCAGCCATTGCCCCTGTTTCTAGCGTCCCCCCTTCAACTACCACTTCCCAGTCCCATTCTCCTCAACCCCAACCTATCCCAAGCACACAGGCAGATGAGCATACACACAACATAACACCCAAGAGTGCCACAGGGAAACACAAGCACCACACTTCATCCCACAGACACTCACACAAACACCATCTAGTTGCAGACACAACAACATCCACTATTTCCACTGTCTCCCCCTCTTCCTCCTCCTCCACCTCCCACCCAGTTACCTCCACACTTACAACTGCATGCACTACATTATCATCCACTACCAGCATCATCACCACACCAAGCAGAACACACACCTCAGTGGCAGACATCTCCACAACATGCATGCACACATCTTCTGTGTCCTCTCCCACCGTGTCTGTCCCCCCTCTAAAAGTACACAAACCCAAGCACTCACACACCCAACAGACATCCACCTCACAACAGCATACAACCAATGCACCTGCCCCCAAATCCAGCAGACAAACACCTCCAACAACCACTCCCTCATCCTCCACTCCCATTACTTCTCCTTCTTCCCGCCCCAATGTCCCTAACAAACTTTTCCTTTCCCAGATTGACCTCTTCCCTACCCCGCCCCCCGTCCTGCACGTATGGCCAGGGTATCAAGGACCCAGCCAAGCCCCACAGCCAAACAGTCCACGGGCCCAGTTTCAGTAGCACGTACTCATGGTGGAAAGTATTCCAGGCCACAAATACTGAAGGGGAAGGAGCCTGCACCAGCCACCAAGAAGGGGAAGGAGCCTACACCAGCCACCAAGAAGGGGAAGGAGCCTGCACCAGCAGCTGTCACAGAGCCCCCACCACCAGCCGTGGTTGTGCAGCCATCAGAGAATGAAGGGGCTGAGCAGGAGTCTCCCACAACCACTATCACAGTGCAGCCATCGGAGGGTGCAGGGGTTGAGCAGGAGCCTCCCACAACCACCACTACAGTGCAGCCATCAGAGGGTGCAGGGGATGAGCAGGAGCCTCCCACAACCATCACCACAGTGCAGCCATCAGAGGCTGCAGGGGCTGAGCAGGAGCCTATCACAACCACCACCATAGTGCAGCCGTCACGTCGGCGGACGCCATATAGTCCAGCCTCCATGGGCTGCTGTGCGGCCTGCCCCCACCAGAACCAGTGGGTATTCACCCGCTCGGGAGACTGTGGTGTGGCACTCCCCAAGACAAAGCACAGGGCATGTTGCCCCCTCTAGAACCAGTGGGCAAGTCACCCACCTGAGAAACTGTGGCCTTGCACTACATAGGACAAAGCACAGGGCATGTTGCCCCCTCCAGAACCAGTGGGCAAGTCACCCACCTGAGATCATGTGGCTTTGCACTCCCCAGGACAAAGCACAGGGCATGTTGCCCCCTCCAGAACCAGTGGGCAAGTCACCCACCTGGGAGTCTGTGGCCTTGCACTCCCCAGGACAAAGCACAGGGCATGTTGCCCCCTCCAGAACCAGTGGGCAAGTCACCCACCTGAGAGGCTATGGCCTTGCACTCCACAGGACAAATCAATGGGCATGTTGCCCCCTCCAGAACCAGTGGTCTTGTTTCCACATCTGGCTGAGGTGCCCCCCGAGTTGCCTGCCTATTTGCCAAATGATGCCCCTGCAGTGTTCTCTCCGTATTGGTGCAGGAATCGAGTTGGTCTTGTATTGTGCCCTGTGGCCATGTGGCCCTTGTGAACTGTGGACTGGGCAGTATTCCCTTTTTTGTACATTTGTACATATCTGTAGCATTGCCACATCGACTTATGATTTTTGATGTTGATCTTATTACAATCAGTGTAGTCAATTACTGTTGTCCTTGCATTATTTTTCTGATTATCGTGGACAAATTGATTATCTTGTGCAGCTGATTGTGTGTATGGTATGTGTGTGTGGGGTGTATGTTGTGCATGTGTGTGTCACTCTCGTTCCCCCCCCACTTGTGTGCTAGGTGGCTGTACTCACAGTCGTTGTCTTCGCCGGCATTGCTGTTCGTGGTGGAGCATGACGTAGAAGATCAGCGGGAAAACATGCAGTTCGGGTTCCATGGCGACATGGTTCCTCCCCGTGTCTTCAATGGTGAGTCCTTTGACTTTTGTGTTCTGTTTCTGCCAGTCTTTTGATGGCGTTGGTACCGCCCCAGAAAAGGTGGCAGATTGAAGGGTCTTAATATGGTGGGCGGTACTTTGTCTTCTGCCTGGCTGTAGACAGCTACCACTGTGGTGACTGTTGTTTCCTCCCTGGCGGTCGGTGTGGTACATTGGCTGTCTTTCGGAGATATCACCACCATGGTCATAATTTGGCAGTAGTTACCACCAGCCTGTTGGCGGTAGTACCGCCACTTTATCACCCTCCGCCAGGGTCATAATGATGGCCATAGTCACTATACTAAGACCATCACATTGTAAATAGTAGAAATAAAATACTTTACACCTGATTCTCCTTGGTCTACTCTTTTTCCACTACATATACCATTGGAATGTGACTTAAACCTCAGTGAGCAGGTAAGAAACACAAGGGGAACAAGTATAGTAGCAACATCGTTTGTGATGTAAGAGGGACTACTGCCTCCATCTCACATATCAGTGACACACAATTCACGGCATGTGACTCCTGAAGGCCTAGATCCATGCACGACTACATATATTGTGCCGTCAAGTGGTCAATGTGCTAATACCTAGCCCATTAACCACAACAACACCATGCTTAACAGGATATATGCAAGGGGGCACACATAAGATAGGGGCTGTCAACAAATGGATATTAAGTAATGTAGGAACAGAACACTGTCACAACTTATGGTGATTGCAGCTTTGCCTGCATGGTACATGTGTGACAAGGGTGGGACATCATAGTAACTATGGACCTTCAGTAATTGTCCATGGATTGTAACCAATGTCCGATGCTGAGCCTGCACAGTGTATCCATGGGATAATGTCTTGGCACTGCCATCGGGCACAACCCTGACACATGGCACACACACGTTGGCTGTGGAGTGTGCAATGGGTTGCCAAACAAAATAAGCAGCTATGGGTGCAGAATCACTATCCAAACACATGACCCATTGTCAGGATCTAAGGATTTATTGGAACAATGCACCATCAAATATTTCTCTGGTTCAAATTTAGGCAGAGTGTCTTACACTCACTATGTACATGAGGTGCACACTTGTCACACAAATCTTCTGTCTTGACACATGCCTAGAGCAAATCCAGATAAACATGTGAAGACTGATGTATGGGTGTATGTCCTAGGTAGCAACGGGTTTGCCAGTATAAACAATGCTTGAGATGTCAGCACGTTTACCTAGTATGCTCTGTATAAGAACATCACACAGCACATACCAATACACACCACTCATTGTCGCTGACATGGCAGAACAAGTTCATTGTAGCAACAGTAACAATTCATCCCATTCATGTTTTGGCCTCCAGCATCACAATCAGGTGTGGGATGTGCTACTATGTCGAGCATTGTTCAATAATGTCAGAGACACAAAATCAAACTGAGCACAAGTAGACTTAGCCATATATGTTGCTTTTGGCTAATGGACAGTACAGCAATGAGATGATTTCACACCTCAACATCATTCAGTCATGGTAAGAGTCACCTCGGTTGTAGCATGCTAAAAGAAATGCATCCCCATGTTCAATGGACGATGTGGATAAACAGCTTCGAGACACCCACAGATACCTGCAAATACAACACAGGAGATCACTTGAAGACAACACAAGTGCTGTGGCATGTGTAATGTCATGTGTGCATTGAACTCATTACATCTCACAAATACTGTCAATTAAACTGTAACTATCAAGTAGCCAGTAGTAGGAGATGTGTACATCTACAAATTACACAAGTCACATGTTGCATCACGTCCATATATGACCAGACAATGTTGCTGTAAAAGATGTGTACAAAGTAGAAGCAGCCTAAAGAATGTGCGCAATGTAGGAGACAATACATTCCTTACCAGTAATACAGGAACAAATTGAGAAGGGACACACCTAGACTAATACTGACTATACAACGCATCAATGTCTTAATGTCAACATTTAACATATGTACAGAAAGGGTGGCCAGGTAAGTACTTAACCCAGTCATGTTTGCCACTAGCATACAATCTGATTTGCCCATTGTATGCCTCCGTGACAGGGGGCAGTGACAGACAGCACTATCTGTACCCTGCCACGTTTCCAATATTAAAATCACAACAGATATACAACCCATAAACAAGCTGCCCATGGAAACAACTAAGGACGTCAGATACTGAGACATGTCCTACATGTCCAAGCACCCAAGCTCTGTATATGAGAGGGGAAGGCTGACATCATGTACCGCAGGGGAAAATATGATATCCTGGTCTGTATGACCACAATTGTTCATTTGTCTATCTGCTGGCGAGTGTGCATAGCTCTGCTGAGTAGCAATCATGAAGAGTCTAGATCCTTGCTCAATATACCCACACACCACTGCTCTGGCTACATCAATGTATGGCATTGTCAGGGGCGTGATGCATGTGCACAGGGGGCTGAGTAAACTGAAGCACCATTAACCTGCCCCTTCACATGCAACCATGTGTTTGTGTTGCCATACAAACTCACACAGTGGTGATGATGAGTAGGCTGGCATCTATGCCAGACTGCAACACTGTTACACAGTGGTAGCCATTGTATGCGACAGTCATAGTCAACATGATGTAGACAAATGTGAGTGCCCAGTTGGAGGCATGCACACTTATACCACATATCTCAGCACACATGTACCACTATAATGGTTTAAGAATGGTAATGTGTCTGGATTCTGAACAAAAGGCAACCTAGCACAAAACAATGGCATAGGTATCATAAAATCAGTGTCTGAAGGAAATCACCTCCACATGTGTTCTGACATACGGAAACATAAGTGGCACTGATGTGATTACACACACATTTGTAAAATGCCAACTTGTGTCTATGGAGGAAAATAGTCATATGAGGTTTCACATCCCATAAACACACCACTGTCGTCATATGTTACAGAAATTACACAACACATGTCTTCACACACACACATGGCATATATCAACCTTCACTAACACATGTGTACATAACATCTACTGCAACTAAGATGCATGGGGAACCAAATGGAACACGTGTGGCAGAGCAACATGAAGTAAAATCCAACAACATGTCACAGATTGGACACACATGCACACTCAAATTTCCAGGGGTTACTTGATGTCAATGCGGTTCAAGTCCACTGAGTACAAATTGGTATAGTTGTCACATGCCTTACCATGTGTTGGACATAGGACTTCATATATGTTGTGTTGTAGGTATGTGTACATTTGCATCTAAAACATAACAGTGTAGTCTACCCACAAATTAGTATTCATACACATAGGTACACACATAGCACACATGTGCCAACATGTATGTAGACACAGTGTAGCTACACATGCATATATGCAGAAGGTATGAGTAATCGCATACATCAGACTCATAAACAAACCTATAGATTCAACATACCAGTGTCACCGCAGTGACATTACTGGCTAGTTGCACAAATGTAGCCATACCACATATACAAGATTGTAGAACAGCCCATGTGATATGTTAAGTGAATCAGGGTGCACTCAAGGCCTACAATGCAAAAATCCACGCAATTCCATCATGCGTTAAAAAAACAACGCAAACATATCAACTCCACACTGCAACATAAGTAAAATGACTCCTGGGCCCTGAGCGGCAACTACACATTCACACACCTCTTAACGCACCATGGTGAAAAGTTGACACAATATCGTCATGCGACAAAAGTTTTCACGGATACACATATACCATACAGTTCTCCTAAGCTAAAAAAGACCTAGCCCCTGAACGTCTATCGCACATCCACATCCAATTCCACGCTAAAGGTGAGAAAAACGACACATGACCGCCATGAGTCCAAAAAACAACGCATGACTGGAAATGTGACGCACATGTCCAGGAAGTGATGAAACAGGACATACTGCCTGCAAACATGGTACAGTGAGTTCACTTTCACTTCACAGTCGTTTTGTCTGTGACTGTGTGAGGGTGTGTGGAGTTGGTGCTGTAGGAGTTTTGGAATGTTTGTAGTGTTTATTGTACTGTGTCCTCTAGGCGTTGTGTTTTATTTGTCTTTAAACTTGTCTTTTGTATTGTAAGTGCACTGTTTTTGTCTCTGTATTGTGGGGTGTTTGTCTGGGATAGTATAGTTGTTGGGGTAGTTGGGTTAGGTGTTAGGTATATGTTATTTGATTTGGGTGAACTGACTTTGCAGGCCAGTATGTCTGGGAAAGGGAGGATGGTGTGGATGTTGGCTGATAAGCTGGGGGTTGGTCTGGCTTGTTAAGCACTACCTCCCCATGATGCTGCAACTGGGTGGCCATTTCATTCTTGACTACACCACAGAGGCAAGACAGCTGCGGTGGGGCAAGGTGCTCCACCACCTCACACAGATCTTTGGGACAGGAAGGAACGACCACCAACTCAAGCATCGCTGGGCAGATCTCATTACAAGGGAGCAGGATCTGCTGGGTCATCTGGGCACAGAGATTGGTGCAGCATTTGGTAAGTCTCTGATTTCCATACAAAGTCCTTTTTTTTGCATGTGCATGACAGTTTTAGATACGGTTGAGTGCTGCATGTAATGGTTGTGGATCTGGACATGTTGTATGCTACCCATGTGAAGAGTTCCAGCGCCACCTTAGCCCTGCAATTCAAATGTACACTAATGAAGCCGATGCAGGGCAGATGTACCATTTTCCCTGCACAACCATTATAAAGTGTTGTGATGCATGCATAGGGCAACTCAGTAATGAGCAGCACCAAATGAGGCCTGCGCCATGCATCATGTATGGAAGGGGGTCCCAAAACCTGTTTGAGCGGCAAATGTATAAGCCACTGAGTAAAATCAGAAATCCCTTATTTCAATTTTTTATGTACTGTGATCGACTGCTGAGAGCAGGATTGATATGGGGGCATAAAAATGTATGAGCTGGGCCCCCAGGTACTCAGCAGAAGTCGTGAGGATCTGTTCAACTCCTGCTGAGTACATCATTTACACATAAATAGATGCAGTTGGACCCTACTTGCATCATGCTGTGCCTTAATTCTCATTAGGTGTACACATGGTGGGGGTAAGGGGTGAACTGAGGGCCACAAGGACTGTATGGATGCAATTGGTGCTGCACCACTGCCGTTCAATCAGCCCCTTTGTGTTATTGGCCAAGGCCATATAAGGGAGCTTGACCATGCACTGGGTCCAGACTACTAGCACTTCACTGTGCCAGTTCATTGTGTATCACATATACCCTATACTATTGCCCTCATTACAACCCTGGCGGTAAAAGCCGCCTACCGCCATGCTGACGGCCGCCAACATACCGTGATCGCGGCGGTATTCTGCTACGGGTATTATGACCCACACATAGAATACCACCACTATACAGACACCCACACAAGTCCACCACACCAAAGGTCAGTGATAAACTGGTGATAGCAAAAACCACACCGTTATGGCAACAGGAATACGCCCACAGTATCACAACCCACAAATCAACATGGCGGTCTTTTAACCACGGTAAACCATTGGGGGTACACACCGCCGCGCTCAAAATAAACACACACTTACAAAACTACACCACATTGGACAATTCAAGCTACACACACCTTGCACACATACACATACCACACCCACACACTCACACCACTATAAAACACACACCCACACTACCCACAACCCCTTACAACGAAAACAAAGATAGCTAACTGAGAGAGACAAGTGAGGAGCACCCACCCAATCAGAGGCACAGAACACCATCACCCATACACCATTCACGCACATACCAGCATACACAACAACACATCACCCCACACATCCTCACACATATCACGCACACCACATCCATGGCACCCCAAAGACGCCCCAGGTTTTCTGAGGAGGAGCTAAAGGTCATGGTGGAGGAAATCATCCGGGTAGAGCCACAGCTATTTGATTCACAGGTGCAGCAGACGTCCATTGCAAGGAAGATGGAGCTATAGCAGAGAATAGTGGACAGGGTCAATGCCGTGGGAAAGGACCCAAGAACCAGGGATGACATCGGGAAGAGGTGGAACGACCTACGGGGGAAGGTGCGTTCCGTGGTATCAAGACACCAGATTGCTGTACAGAGAACTGGCGGTGGACCCCCACCTCCTCCCCCACAACTAACAACATGGGAGGGGCAAGTCTTGGTGATCATGCATCCTGAGCAGGAGTAGCAGGAGGACTGGATTCTGGTAAGTCAAATCTTAACTACCTTATCCCCCCTACCCTACCTGCATGCATCACAAACTCCTACCTCTACCCTCACCCCATCACTCCAACACCTCACATATACCCCACTAGCACAACCCACCCATTCCAATACCAAGCCCTGCATGCAACAACAATGCATGGACACCCATCACAGACCTGCATGGACACCCATCACCCCAGCATGCCCAATAGAGAGACTCACCCAGCCCACAAAATCTCCACTCACACAAGGCCAAGCCGACAGGGAAATCACAATCATCCCGGGAAACACACCCATGCAGAAGATGGAAAATGCAGATACATTAACAATGCATTTGCATCCCAACAGGACCCCTACCCAACGTCCCCGGAGAGGAGGTGCCAGCTACATCAAGTCCCCCCCAGAAGAGGCCCACAGTCATGACAGCAGCTCTGCACGCCTGGATCAGGATGAACAACCTGGCCCATCAGGGACCTCTGGACAGTCGGTTACCCTGCCACAGTCCCAACACACCACAGACCCTCCCCCCTCCGGAAACACCAGCACAGCACCTACCCAGCGGGCCCATGCCACTATCCCCAGGACACATCAATCAGCAGTGTGTCCACCACTACAGGGACCCCAGGCAACCCCACAAACCCAGGATGATCAGGGACCTGGGGTCATTGGCGGTGGGCACACAGTTCAGGGGACAGAGGCACAGGACAACAGGGAAGCTCAGAGGAATGCTGTGCGACAGGGGGAGGACAGGCCCAGGGAACGCACTCTCCACAAGGCACTCTCCAACATCCTGGGAGCATACCACCATTCCCAGGAGACCATGGGCCAGGTACTGGCCAAGTTGCAGGAGACCCAGCGGCTGCAGGAGGGACAGTACCTGGGGATCAGGGAGGACTTGACCAAAATCTACACCATCCTGGTCACCATTGCAGGGGTGCTGGCTGACATGGGCAAGACCATGAGAGAGGCAGTGGCACAACAAAGGATGTCTGACACTAGCCAAACCGAGGAACAGCCTTCCACCTCCGCCTGCACTAGTGGACAGGAGGCCCTGCCGCAGGACCAACAGGCCACCAGCACCCCACCCACTGCAGAAGGAGAACCACCCCGCAAACGATCCCTGCGACCCAGGCAGAAGACAGAGAACATTGCCAAGACCCTCGCCAGGAAATAGGACTCTCCTGATAGTCACCCTTCTGTCCCACTCAGTTCCCCTGTCCACCTTGAACTGCCATTGCTCCCCTTCCTATGCCTCCTTGGAAAATGCACCTGTGATACCAAGAGACTAGACTCTACCATGGACTTTCCTCCACCATCACCCCAGCCCATTGCACATATCCCTATACTTATTAGCACCTAAATAAACACCCTTGAAACAAATACCAATCTGGAGTCAGTGTAATGAATCTCAAATGCTTATCTGAATCATAGACGTTCTCGGGTCCGCTGGCCGAAGGTCGAATCCAACCCGTACTTGATTAGGGAAATATATTCATCATTTTAAAAGTTTTTTGTAGATTACGAGGAAAAAGAAGTCTCTGATATTCCTATTATGGCTATCCACAACAAATTGGTGGATTCCCTACAGGGTATCTTCTATAGGGAAATCCCTTCTAAACCGAGACCTGTTGACATCCCTCGTAGGGATTGGTACAATCAGGATTGTGTGCGAGCAAGATCTAATTTAAACGAGGCTGTAAAAAACTATACCCAAGAGGTTATTAAAGAGGCCCGACGTAGGTATGTCAATGCCCTGAAACAAGCAAAAAAATGACTGGGATAATGAGATATGGCAGAAGCTGCTTGAAGCAGTTAAACATCAAGATGATAGTTCCTTTTGGCGGCTGTTGACCTCCAGTTCGAAAAGGAGTAATGATGACATTGGCATGTATATTCAGCCCGAAAGATGGGTGTCCTATTTTTCTGGAACTTATGCTCCGCCTGCACCGCAAGCTCTGGAGGTCCCTGGATATGATGAGTGTTGGGCTGTTACCAAGACTTCAACTGAGAGCATTGTTTTTACCTTAGCTGAAACAACAGCTGCAATTAATTCTCTGAGGCCAGCTAAAGCCCCTGGTCCAGATAAGATTCCAGGGGACCTGTTTAAATCAGAACCAAAGATATGGGCATGGTACATAAACTTATTGTCTAATGCCATAGCAGCTGGTAGCCCTATTCCAGATTCTTGGCGTGGTGCAGAAATAATTCCAATTCACAAAAAGGGTGATGTAGGTTCACCTGCAAATTATCGACCAATCAGCCTTATCGATATCATTCAGAAGACGTTTGCTAAGCAAGTCTTAGATAGGCTTACTGATTGGATTCAGGATAATCAAATTCTATCCCCCTTACAGGCCGGCTTTCGGCCTAAAACTAACACCATGGACCAAGTCTTCAGGCTGTCATTACTATTTTGGAAGTATGTCACCCTATCTAAGCAAAAACTCTATGTTGCTTTTGTAGATCTAAGATCTGCGTTCGACTTTGTCCCAAGAGAGAAACTATGGGGAGTACTAAAGAAAATCGGTATCCCAGGAAATTTAGTGCATTTAATTCAAAGGTTACATGAAAATACATTTGCACAAGTCAGATGGGGCAATCGGGGGAACTCACCGACAAAATAGATATTAGGAGAGGAGTGCGCCAGGGCTGTGTTCTTGCCCCAACTCTATTCACATTGTTTATTAACGAGGTGGTGCAAGTCGTTACTAACTGCCAAAATGATGCTCCATCCTTGAATAACCACAAAATTCCAATTTTGCTATTTGCTGACGATTCCCTCCTGATCTCCAGAACTCCTATGGGTCTCCAGGTATAAGTTCGTTTTGTGATGACTATGGACTTGAACTTAGTCATAGCAAAACTAAACTTATGACCCTGGGCTGTGGCCCCACTAAGAGATATTCAATTTTCTATAATGGAACCCCCGTAGGCATGGTAAGCTCCATAGATTATTTGGGGGTGAGAATTAGCAACAATCTGCATTGGGGGGCCCAAATCGATAAAAGTTTAGCTCTTTTGGCCCAGAGATCTGGGGCTATTCTACGCTTCCACAAGTCTACCTCTGAGAGAGTGATTACTCCAACCATTAAAATCTACCGGGCTAAGGCACAGAGTGCTGCGGTCTAAGGGGCAGAAATCTGGGGGTCCTCGAACACTGGCAAGTTGGCAGTGGGGGAAAACAACTTTGTAAGGTCAACTTTGGCTTGTCCTCGTAATACCCCACTGCTGCCAATGTTCTGGGACCTTGGCCTGTCATGCATCTCAGATGTAATTGCCCTACGACCATTGCTTTTCTGGGTCCGTGTATGGACTACCCCTGAACTATCCACATATAAGGAATCCATTCAAGACATTCTAGATAGACCAAATGTTCTTACCATTCCTTGGTTCAATCACATCTCAAAATGGTTTTATAGATTGGGTCTTAGTGAGTTTTGGAGCCATCCAGAAAGTATAAGGAAGGATCAGAAGAACCATCTGAAATCTGTTTACTGGATATATGTCAGGGAAAACTACCTGATGTGCTCAACACATGGCAGATTGACCTCATAATCTTTTTATTTCAAATGGTATCCGTATCTGGAACCATTTATGGATACAATTCTTGATCCATTAAGTAAGAGTTTATACATTCAGTTCAGATATGGTTGCCTGCCTCTTAAATCCTATGGTAGTACACGGAGTCTGACTACAAGATCTGATCCCTGTCCTAGTTGTAATTACCCTTCAGAATCTATTGTACATTTTATGTTTATATGCCCTGCATATATGACTGCGCGACGGAAGTGGTTACGA
The DNA here is from genome assembly GCF_031143425.1 of Pleurodeles waltl. NCBI lineage: Eukaryota > Metazoa > Chordata > Amphibia > Caudata > Salamandridae > Pleurodeles > Pleurodeles waltl. The sequence continues at coordinate 150,331,577 of NC_090446.1, forward strand.
CCTGTGTGTAGGAATATGGGGATAAGACACTGTATGGCTGCCTTGAGGATCATGATGCGGTTAGCAAGTATATTGTAGGTGCTTGGCATAAACGTATCAGTTCCCTGGGGAAAAACGACGATGAGGAATACATTTTAAAAGGAAAAAAAATAAAAAAAAAGTGAAAAGGAAAGTGTTTTACTGCTAAATTTTAACTATGCACCTAAGACTGAATTAAAACCCTATGTTTAATTTAAATGATAGATATTAGGGGGTCAGGTGCATTTTTGATGGAATGTAATTTTATGTGTTTTAAGGCTGAACATATGCTATTCTATTTTATTCTTATCCCATTTTTAACTAAACTTATTTTTCTTTTTTATTCAATTGTTGGTTGTTTGCTTTTATGGTTGAAAGTAACCGAATAAAGCTATGTGTGAATTGAAAATTGAATTGAATCTCAAATGTATTAGTACAGTATTCTCAAAGCATTGCAACGTACATGTACAGTGAAATATACTACAGGATAACCTTTGGTGGGCAGCAGTACAAATAGCAGGAGCCAGAATGGGGCACACAATCTGAAAATAGAGAATCCAAAGGGAACAGTCAGTTGCCATAGACATAGGGTAAGATGCTGCCATGTATAATGTCCACAGAATACTGAAATGTTAAGTGGAGTTACAGTCTCTTACCTGTGTGTCACTGGAAGTACTGCTGTATTATGTTTGTTCTGTTGTCAACATCTTCTTCCTCTGCCTCCTCTTCGTCACTGTCCACAGGCTCCACCGCTGCCACAAGACCATCCCCAGGCTCATCCTCCTGCAGAAAAGGCACCTGGTGTCTCAAGGCCAGGTTGTGCAACATACAGCATGCCACGATGATCTGGCACACCTTCTTGGGTGAGTAGTACAGGGATCCACCAGTCAGATGGAGGCACCGGAACCTGGCCTTCAGTAGGCCGAAGGTTCTCTCAATTATCCTCCTTGTACGCCCATGTGCCTCATTGTAACGTTCCTCTGCCCTTATCCTGGGATTCCTCACTGGGGTCAGTAGCCATGACAGGTTGGGGTAACCAGAGTCACCTGTAAATATCGAGGGACAACTGTTAGACATACACTAACCCTTAGGGACAACCCCATACCCAGACACCTACATATACTGGGTGGGGAGCTTGGGCTTACCTATTAGCCACACCCGGTGCCTCTGGAGTTGGCCCATCACATATGGGATGCTGCTATTCCTCAAAATATAGGGGCCATGCACAGAGCCAGGATATTTGGCATTCACATGACAGATGTGCTTGTCCGCCAAACACACCATTTGCACATTCATCGAGTGATAGCTTTTTCTATTCCTGTAAACCTGTTCATTTCTCCGGGGTGGGGGGACAAATGCCACATGTGTACCATCAATGGCACCTATGATGTTGGGGATATGTCCCAGGGCATAAAAGTCAGCTTTCACTGTGGCCAAGTCATCCACCTGGGGGAACACGATGTAGCTGCGCATGTGTTTCAGCAGGGCAGACAACACTCTGGTCAACACTTTGGAGAACATTGGATGAGACATCCCTGATGCCATGGCTACTGTAGTTTGAAAGGAACCACTTGCCAGGAAATGGAGCACTGACAGGCCCTGCACTAGAGGGGGGATTCCTGTGGGCTGACGGATAGCTGACATCAGGTCTGGCTCCAATTGGGCACACAGTTCTTGGAATGTGGCACGATCAAGTCTGTATGTGATGATAATGTGTCTGTCCTCCATTGTTGACAGGTCCACCAGGGGTCTCTACATTGGAGGATGCCGTGATCTCATAACCTGCCTCAGCGGTTGTAGCCTATGGAGGGGAACGGTGAGCAGAGGGTCATATTTCCACATAGATTGCATTAATATTGCTGAATTTACGTCACAGAAGCAGTATGTGAAGTCAAGGGTCAGATGATGTGCCAGTGTTTGCTGTGACGCAGTTAGGTGCCATGCCATGTGCCCCCCTAAAATGGCGGCTGCCTGACCTGTGAGGAGGGACAAGTGGAAATGAGGTAAGTGCGCTGGTGTTGTGCGCCGTCGTGGTAGGCGGTCAATGACCGCCACCCAACTGCGCATTGGTTATCATTAGGCCCTATGAGTTCCAGGAGCCAATGGCGATGTATGCCGGCGGTGACGGGACGCACCGCCACGGACGTCACCGCCATTTTCTATCTCTTCACTCACTTGCTACCTGACCTTCAACAGGAGAGGACCTACACTGCAAGTGCTGCTGTGACCTGAGTCTGAAAGCGACAATGGCTCATGTGTCTGGGGAAAGGGCCCCTGCCTTCGCTGCGGAGGAGTTGGAGAAACTGGTAAATGGGGTCCTACCCCAGTACACATTACTCTGCGGTCCTCCAGACAAACAGGTGAGTACACTGTGAGCATGATATGTGGACAATGCATGTTTGGAGTGGTATGGATGTAAGCCACATGTTGGGGGGTGCTGATGTGTCCTGGCCTGAGTGCTGCATGAGAGGTGGTCAGTGTATGTGCTTAAGGGCATGGGTGGGAACTGGTGGGCAATGGGTATGCCGGTCCGGACGTGTGAGTGATTTCCTTTTCTGCTGTCTTTTCCCTCCAGGTCAGTGCCCACCAGAAAAAGGGTATTTGGCGTGCCATCGCCAAGGAGGTGCGGACCCTGGGGGTCTATCACAGGCGGAGCACCCACTGCTGCAAGAGATGGGAGGACCTGCGCTGCTGGACCAAGAAAACGGCAGAGTCCCAGTCGCACCATGACCCCCCTGATGTCCTGCATCCTGGCGGTGGCCTATCCGGAGTTGGATGAGCTTGAGGGCATCACATCAGTGTACAGATTACAGAGTACAGATCCAGAAAGCTGACTTTGCATGCTTTAAGAGATAGCTGGGTGTGGGATGTGGGCTGTGGGTGCCCCTAGGCCAGGGCGATCATGGCAGGATAGATCCCTTGTGTGCAGGCTCTGGCGCACTCCTACCCCAATGGTTTAAGTGGCCATCTACTACAGGGCAGGTTCCTGTGGGTGTCAGATGTGCAGAGGCTGGCATTAGGCATTGTACATCATGGGCTGGTGACTATCTTAGTGACTGGTTGGGCATGGCCTAGTGCATAGGGCAGCTCACTGTGTGTTGTGTACGCCAATGGTAGTGTTGTTGCTGGCACTGACCAAATGTATCCTCTGTCTCTCCCCCCCTTTGTTTTTTGGTGCCCTGTCCTTGTGTACATTAGCATCATCTGGCGGAGGAGCAGAGGCACCGGCGACGGAGGGAGCTGCATCCCACATGGGCCTGGAGGCCGAATCCACAGAGGGTGAAGGCACCAGTGGGACGGAGGGCGAGGGGAGCACCATGACGGGGACAGGAGGGGAGACTACTGACAGCGACTCCTCCTCAGATGGAAGCTCCCTGGTGGTGGCGGACACCTCTGTGCCCATCCCAACAACAGGTACAGCCGCCACCCCCCCTACCAGCACTGCCCTCCTAGCAGCCCCTCAGCGTGTTTCCCGTGCCCGCTCACCCAGGAGGGTGGGCATCTCCTTTGCCCCAGGCACCTCAGGCCCTGCCCCAGTCAGCCCTGCTGCCCTCACTGAGGAGGCTAATGACCTCCTGAGGTCTCTGTTGGGCAGTCAACCATACTGAATGCCATCCAGGGTGTAGCAGGGCATTTGCAACAAACAAATGCATACCTGGAGGGCATTCACTCTGGCGTGGCAGCCCAACAGAGAGCATTTCAGGCTCTTGCCTCAGCACTGATGGCAGCCATTGTCCCTGTGACCAGCCTCCCCCTCCAACTTCCACTACCCAGTCCCAATCCCCTCTACCTCAGCCTATCCCAAGCACACCTTCAGACCAGCATGCACCCAAATCACCACACAAAAGTGGCTCAGGCAAACATAAGCACCACTCTTCATCTCACAGGCACTCACACAAGTACCATGCCCATGCAAACACACCATTATCCACTGCCTCCACTGTGACCCCCTCGACATCCTCCTCCACCTCCCTCCCAGTATCGTCTCCACTCACACCTGCATGCACTACATCTTCATCCACTACCTCCATCACCAGCATGCCCATCACTACACGCCCTTCACTGGCAGTCCCCACCCCCACAACCTTGCACTCATCCCCTGTGTCCTCTCCCAGTGTGTCTGTGACCCCTCCTCCCAAAGTATACAAATGCAAGCACCCACCCACCCAACAGCCATCCACCTCACAACAGCATCCAACCTATGCACCTTCACCCAAACTCAGCAGAAGTACACCTCCATCAACCACTCCCTCTTCCTCCACTCCCAAACCCTCTCCATCTTCCCATCCCAGTGTGTCAAAAAAACTTTTCCTGGCTAACGTTGACTTCTTCCCTACCCCTCCCCCCCCATCCTTCCCCTCGGGCCAGGGTGTCCCGATCCCAGGCCAGCACCTCAGCTACCAAGTCGGCGTCCTCTGTGGTACCTGCAAGGTACAGAGGATCAAAGGGGACCCCCGTCAGGGCAGCCAGTGTGCCACCGACCCCTGCTAAGGACCAAGCCATCCCGCCACCTGCCAAGGAGAAGAAGGGGCCAGCATGCAGTACGGGCAAGAAGGACGACCCACCCAGCAAGGCCTCCTCCAAAACTCCAGCTGCCAGTGCCAAAGTCCCAGCAGCATCAGCCAAGGTGGGGAGGGGGAAGAAAAGCCAAGGCAAGCCACTTCAGGCCTCAGAGGCTCCAGGTGAGGGGCTAGTGCCCACCATCAGTACAGACAGCCCTGCAACCTGCACTGCGGAAAGCACCGCCGCAGGCACCGCCACCTGCACCGCCACCTGCACCGCCACCTCTCCTGCCACCTGCACCATCCCCTGCGCTGCCACCTGCACCGCCACCTGCACCGCTGCTGCTACACCAACTGTGAGCAGCATCATACCCAGTCGGCAGCCGTCCGAGGCTGCAGGAGACAGCCTGGTGTCTCCCTCCACCACTACCAGCACCTGCACCACGGCCAGCACCGGCAGCATCCGCGCCGCAGACCCCGCTGCAAGCACCGCCAACTGCACCGCCATCACTACCGCCACATGCCCAGCCAGTGCCACTACAACTGTGAGCAGCATCATCCCCAGTGGGCAGGCGTCCGTGGCTGCAGGAGACTGCCAGGACCGTCCCAACACCACTTGAAGTACCCTCACCAGCACCGGCAACACCACCAGTTTGCAGCCTTAGTCGCCGCAGGATGGAGTCTGGCTCTGCCTCAATGGGGTATCATGCTACCTGTTCCCTGAAAATCTCGTGCCTCAGACACCCAGGTGAGGGAATGTGAACTGCCACATCCCAAGTGCAGCATCCCTGGGCACCATGCCCCCTCCAGAACCAGTGGAGAATGGCATCCACTCACCCTATCCTTGGCTGGATGAAGCACACTGGGCAACATGCCCCCTCCAGAACCAGTGGAGAAATGCATCCACTAACCCCCCTCCTTGGCAGGATGAAGCACACTGGGCACAAAGCCCCCTCCAGAACCTGTGGAGAAATGCATCCACTCACCCAATCCATGGAAGGATGAAGCACACTGGGCACCATGCCCCCTCCAGGACCAGTGGAAAAAGCCATCCACTACAGAGACTGTGGCTTTGCACTCCCCAGGACAAAGCAGTGGCAAACCACCCACTTGAGAGACTGTGGCCTTTCACTCCCCAGGACCAAGCAGTGGGCAACCCACCCACTAGAGAGACTGTGGCTTTGCACTCCCCAGGACATCGCTGTGGGCAAACAACCCACATGAGAGACTGTGGCTTTGCACTCCCCAGGACCAAGCAGTGGGCATGTAGCGCCCTCCAGGACCATTGACGTAGTACCATCTTCCGACTGAGGTGCCCCCCCCTTCCCCGTCCCCCTGAGGTGCCTGTGTGTTTTCAACCTGATGCCTCTGCAATGTTCTCTCCGTTTTGAGGTAGGAGTCAAGTGTGGGCTTCGCCCATGATTTTTTGGCCAAGTGGGCCATGGACATTTGCAAAGGACAGTGTACGGCCTTCTGTACATATTGTAAATATTTGTATATACTGTTTTTCTAAACGCTTACTATGTCTGCCTATATCTAATATATCACTGATTGGACTACATTCCTTTTGTTCTTGTGTTCTTCCACGGGGTAACGGGGTGTAAATGTAATGTTGATGCATGTTTTTGTGTGTACGGTGTTGTGGGTGAGGGTGGGGGTGTTGCGTGTTGCGTGTGTGTGTCACTCTCTTTTTCCTCCCCCTGCCCTGTGTGCTAGGTGCATTACTCACCGTGGTCGTCACCGCCGCCTTTCATATCCGTCGTGTATGAGAAGATACACCAGCATGGGGAGGCCCTGTAGCTCGGGCTCCAGGGCGTCCTGGTTCTCAGTTTCTTGTTGAGAGGTGAGTGGATTCCCTTCAAAGTCCTGTTTCCACCGAGTTTATGATGGCTTCGGTACTGCCCCGGAAAAGCTGGCGGATTGGCAGGTTGTGATAGGGTGGGCGGTACATTGTCTTCCGCCTGTCTGTTGGTGGTTACCGCAGTGGTGTTTGTAGCTACCGCCGTGGCGGTCGGAGTGTTAAAGTGGCTGTCTATGTTGGCGGGTTCCGCCATGGTCGTGATTCCATTTTTTTTACCGCCGGCCCGTTGGTGGTATTACTGCTACTTTAACACTGACCGCCAGGGTTGTAACGAGGGCCTATGTCTATTACCACACACATGTGCAGAGTCAGTTCCACAGGCCTGCCGCTTCTCACTGACAATATGGGGCTGCCCTGCATCTGCTCCATCACTGGCACATCACTCAGTAACCTGCACCAACAACTGCATCCTTGGACCACAGAGCAAGTGTGTCTGTGTTGAGGCAAATTTCTATGCCGATGTTCTTATCCCTCCCTGGACAAATGTATACCATGGCAACAATGGCTGGCCACACACTATTGGCTGTACATCCATGAATTCAATCAGTCAATGTGCAGATAGGTACAACTATCTTCACATGAGTATACTACCATAGCATTGTTGATCATGTGTGTGCCTTGTGATGGCACACGCATATTTCTTACTTCACTGAAGAATGTATCACGATATTCCTCAACAACTTAGAATACCCACACAACCCCTGGGCAGTAGTTTGTCAGTTTGTTGTGACAATGAGTTAGATGTCTAAAACATCTGGGGCAGACTATAATGCTTTGGGTGTCACAATGGGACAGCCACTGCAACCACCATCGCATGTCTCTCAGATACAAAATACAGTGTCAAGCAATCCCATATGGTCATGGAGGCATAGAGCTAACAGACACCTGCATGACAATGCCATGTATAAATGGTGCAGTGAGAAGCAACACCGAAGTGTCAGGGACAGTGATGGTTTGTAGGTGCATGGGTCTACATTATCTGAGACTATGTGTGATTGACTGATCATAGATGTTTGTCAGTTGCTCTGATCTACTACTAGGATGACTTGCTCACTCAGCCTAACAAGTTAACAATGAACAATGTAGTTCGTTAACTGATGTGTACAAATTACACCAAGCAATGTTCTCCATTCATTTCTTGCAGGTGGACCTGCGCCCTACACCATAGGAGAGGTTGCCCGATTTGAAGACCCTGATGCATCCAGTAGGTGCCATCTTGAGCGTCATGTGTGCTAATCCAGGATTTGGTGTGAGTCAGTCTGAAGTGTGGAATGCTATGAAAGATGGTTTTGCCTGACCAATGATATGATATCATTGGAGAATGGATGGTGACATCATGTATGTTGGAATGTTGTGCAATGAGAAGGGCTTGCTTGTAGTTCAAGGGGCAATGTGTGCTGGCATGGAATTGTGTGAAATATGAATTGTAATGGTTGGCCACTTATTCATTGATGTCTACTATGATAGGTCTCAGGCCAGCTGTTTATGTACATAGCATGCCTGTTGACAACCACTTTGTCTCAGCACCATTGTCATTACTGTGTGCCACACATAGCTTACACTTACTGACAAGACAGTACAGATGTGGGTTATATCTGCAGAGGACTCTAAAGGGCTTATGTAGGAGAAACATACACCACAGGTGCCTCAGTATCCTTCAGATATAATGTGTCTGTAGTACTGCAAGGAGCCATATTGTTCTGCACAGCAGTCAGTAGTGTACACAATTAGTAGATAACTAAGCTCCAGATGGTTGTAGGAAAAGTCTATGATTCTTCCCATGCCAGATCCCAGCAGTTTTCACAACGTGGTCCTGCCACCATGATATTTGTTAGTGATGTAGGTCACATCACATATGCATATGATGTGAATGCTGTGTGCATGCCTGGTACTTTGATGATGTCTGACATGCATGTGCAAATGATGTAAAATGTTTCAGGTTACTGTTGCAGCACCCAGTGCAGTGCCAAACTCACCATGGGCCTAAGGACACCTATACAGCCACCATGCGTGTGCCGTTTAACACATGTAGCACTACACAGCACAGGGTAGGGGACTTCAGTTCTGTAATGTGTTGACAACTTTGATGTGCAGCTCAGGCCAAACTTTCTGGGAACCTTGCATCAGTTGTACATGTGGGCACATCATGGGCAATGGCGTGCCCCCTTGTAACGTATGCTCAGGCCAGGTCTTACCCAGGACACATGAATGTTGATTTACCAAACCTTATAAAAGCAGGTGGGAAGTTACTAGATCTGCTATCATATGGTCCATGATGACTGGGCAAGCCTTGATGTTTCACCAGGGGTGTCAAGGTGATGGATTGCAGCCCCCCAATGCACCAGGACACAGAAAATCAAGACTTGTTGGGGCACGTAATCCTCACAAGTTAGATGAGACAAATGTTTATCATTGACAATTTTGTCCAATCAGCTCTGGACCCTGTTGGTTAACAATGGATTACTGTCATCCCAGTGACATGTACATGATACTGTTGGTGGCTGGTAGGAAATAGTCATAGATGAGGAGTAAGTCATTGTTGAGGCATGTGTGTTGGACTGTATGTGTTATCTGCAGCTGCAGTGTACATTATGGGGGTCATTCCTACCCTGGCGGTCATAGACCGCCAGGGTAGGTGACGGAGGAAGCACCGCCAACAGGCTGGCGGTGCTTCCGGGGGCATTCTGACCGCGGTGGTAAAGCCGCGGTCAGAAAAGGGAAGCCGGCGGTTTCCCGCCGTCTTCCCGCTGCCCCAGGGAATCCTCCACGGCGGCGCTGCAAGCAGCGCTGCCATGGGGATTCCGACCCCCTTCCCGCCAGCTTGGTTCTGGCGGTTTTCACCGCCAGAACCTGGCTGGCGGGAATGGGTGTCGAGGGGCCCCTGGGGGCCCCTGCAGTGCCCATGCCACTGGCATGAGCACTGCAGGGGCCCCCTAACAGGGCCCCACATTGATTTTCAGTGTCTGCGTGGCAGACACTGAAAATCGCGACGGGTGCAACTGCACCCGTCGCACACCAGCAACTCCGCCAGCTCCATTCGGAGCCGGCTTCCTCGTTGCTGGTGCTTTCCCGCTGGGCGGGCGGGCGGCCTTTTGGCGGTCGCCCGCCCGCCCAGCGGGAAAGTCAGAATCACTGCGGCGGTCATTTGACTGCGCTGCGGTGTTCTGGCGGGGGAACTTTGGCAGGCGGCCTCCGCCGCCCGCCGAAGTTAGAATGACCCCCTATATGTCTGTACAACCCTCACCCAATGCTGATACTGATGCTTCCTTCTCCTCATATTTCAGCTGCCAACCTGACACAAGAACAGAGGCGAGCTTTCTATAAGAGGGCTGAACGCTACCGCCACGTAATGGAGTTTGAGACAGGTTACCGCCGAATGGGCAGGAGGTTCAGAAGTAAGAAAGCATCAGGGGAATGGCGTGTGTTTGACCATGGGAGACCTCCACTGCAGCCACATAAGGACCCTGGAGAAAAGTCATCAGGGCTGCAGGCGGCCGCAGCTGCACAAAGGCCCTCCACGTCAGCTGCACCAGTCATAACCCAGCCACCAGTTCAGTCACCTGCAGCAGTAGTCCTGAGCCAGTTGGAACAAAACATGAGAAGGGACATTGGGAAGATTTTAGCCAGACTTATAAAATTGGAGGAGGAATCAGCAGGGAACCAGAGGATGTTGCGATACATCAAGAAGAAGATTAAGAAAAGCAGGAAGTGAACCTTTTTGTGTCATACAACCTCCCAGTTCCTTCCCCTCCTTTTACTGTTTTACATAGTTTTATATTGAGTTTTAAATGTGTAGTTTTAGGTTAGTGTAGGGTAGGCATAGGATAGGTGAAGTATAGTGGGGGGGTTCTACATTATTTTATTGTTGGGGGGTTGGGTGGGGGGCAATGTTGGGGTATTTGTGTATTAAAAAAAATGAAAAAAAGAAAGAAAATACCAAAAAAATTATATTTGTTTAGGCCATAGGTTAGGTTAGTACATGTGTAATCATAGTTTATGTTGTCCTACTTGTTTCTTGTCTCTTACGGAGGAGTGGGGCAATGTTTTGAGTGTGATGTTACATGTGTAAGATAAGTTTAGAATAGGTTAGATAGGTGTAGTTGTTCATTAAGTATAGTTAGTATACGTTAGTTTAGCGTAGGGTAGTTTTTAAGTATTCTTTTGGTATATGGTTTTAAAATAAATCCTGTTCATCTTAGCCTAATAATTTTGTGATTTGATTGAGTGTCGGGGGCTTCTCATGAGTGCACCGGCAAAGTTGGGGGAATGGCCAAGGGTATGCTTACTGTCTGGATTTGCCAGGTTTCCCATGTGCATCCCCTTTGACCAAGGAGCTGTCAGAATAGCTGCTACATACTGTCTATTAGTGCATACATTTGCCATCCAGTGTTCCAGCCATTCACAACGTGTATGTTTTCTTTATCTTGGACAGGTAAATATGATACTTCACCTGTCATTGATGGGGCTCTACAATTTCATTGCTGGTAAGTGTGGTACATCTGACAACAGGCAAATTTGGAACTGTATCCTGCAACACTGACAGGTGGCCAACAATGTTAGCCTTTCCTGTTCCACACTAATAGGATGTACTGGTACTCCTATCTGGGTAAATTACCATTGATTGGGTTCAGAGCCATACATGCCTTATGTCTACTTCAAAGGAAATGGGTTCAAAACCATTAAGTATAAGTTAAGTTAGTATTAAGTAAGTTGGATGTAGCCAACAACATCACCATTCAGCTTTCTCTTGCTTGGATTCTAGTGTGTGGCTTAGTGTCTGACAGTCATGCAGTCATGTACTGATACACTGTACACATTGACATGGATTGACACAATGCTATCTTTTAGCTGAGCAGATGGATCACAGTAAACGTAGAAATGCTACATATATACAAGGTGCTTCATTTACAGGTGCAACTGTAATTGTGATTTCTATAAAATATCCATTTCACAGACCCAATGAGTGAACGTTTGCCATATGTAGTACAATCGGAGTCCAGGGTTGAGGGACATGGCATGAGGCATGGTTAGGAGTAGTGTGCATTAGTGAGGAGTGTAAAAAATTGCCCATTGGTATGGAAGAGACAATGACAGCACATAGCAGACAAGTCAGTAGTGGTTAGGTGAAGAGGGCACATTTCCTATTGTCACAAAACTGGCATGATCTTAAGCCCAGCACTAAGAAGAAACTGTCCATGATGCACAGACTGGTGCTTCCGGGTGTTTGCTTTGTGAATGTTTTTCTTTCCACATCTTCATCCTCTGATGTTTGTGGTGCCTCTTGTGCCATGGCTGATGCTGTTTTAGAGGTAGATGTGGCCGCACACACTGCTGCAAGGAGGAACTGCTGATTTTTCAACACCGCAACAACATCACAGTGGTAGGGAGCCATGTTTTCCCTGAGGGAGGCCACTTCCCACTGTATGGACTCCAGGGTATCCTGCATGCTGCTGGAAGTTTGGGAGGGCATTTGTTGCAGCCTATGCTTCATGACTGCAGCTACCTCCACCAGAGACTGTTGGAATCCACGTAGCGGGGAGTGGGTGCCTCTGATGGCAGCTGAGTTGTCCTTATTTGGACTGAGGCATTACCCAACTCCCTTTAGGCTGCCTGCCATGGTCTCCATCCCTACCTGAACCTGTTTTGCCAGCTCCCACTGGACTCCTACCACTGTCCTCTGAAAGCTGGAGTCCAAGGCTGTGTGAGTGAAGGCTAGGGGCGTGTGTTGGTGGCTGGGTGGTTCATGTGGAAACACTGCATCACTGTGGCCCTCATTACAACCCTGGTGGTTGGTGTTAAAGTGGCGGTAATACCACACACGCACAAACCCCCCCCCAACACCAATCACAATCACACAATCAGCTGCATTACTTAAAATATTTTACCCCGTAACTCAGGTGAATAGTGCAAGGACAAAACAATTTTTAAAAAGTGTATGTTATGAGAGCAACACATCAAGAAAAGTAAGTTAGCCAAGATAATAGATATATACATATGTACACAGCCCAGTCCACAATGTTCGTAGGCCAAATGGCCACAGGCAAAAGTCCAAGGCCACACATGTCACCTGCATCAATGCAGAGAGAACACTGCAGGGGTAAATAAACATGCACCTCAGGGGATGGGGGGCACCTCAGCCAGGAGATGTAACAAGACCACTGGTTCTGGAAGGGGCAACATGCCCTGTGCTTGGTCCTGGGGAGTGCAAGGCAACAGTCTCTTGAGTGGGTGACTTGCCCACTTGCTCTGAAGGGGACAACATGCCCTGTGTTTGGTCCTGGGGAGTGCAAGGCCAGAGTCTCTTGTGTGGGTGACTTGCCTACTTGCTCTGGAGGGGGCAACATGCCCTGTGCTTGATCCTGGGGAGTTCAAGGCCACAGTCTCTTGAGTGGGTGACTTGATCACTGGTTCTGGAGGAGGCCTCGTGCCCTGTGCTCTTGATCCTGGGGAGGCTTGGCTATGTGGGTGTCTTACCCACTGGTTCTGTAGGGGGGCCTTGTGCCCTGTGCTCTTGATCCTGGGGAGTCTTGGCTATCTGGGTGTCTTACCTACTGGTTCTGGAGGGGGCATCGTGCCCTGTGCCTTTGACCCTGGGGAGTGCAAGGTCACAGTCTCTCAGGTGGGTGTCATACCCACTGGATTTGCAGGGGGCAGGCCGCACAGCAGCCCATGGACGCAGGATTACATACCGTCCGCCGGCGGTGTCGGCCGCTCACTGGAGGTGGTGGTGCTGCTGGGGGGGGGAGGCTCCTGCCCATCCCCTGCAACCTCTGACAGCTGCTCACTGGAAGTGGTGGTACTGCTGGGGGAGGGAGGCTCCTTCCCATCCCCTGCAACCTCAGACGGCTGCTCACTGGAGGTGGTGGTGCTGCTGGTGGGGAGGCTTCTGCCCACCCCTGCAACCTCGGACGGCTGCTCACTGGAGGTGGTGGTGCTGCTGGAAGGGAGAGGCTCCTGCCCATCCCCTGCAACCTCGGACGGCTGCACAACCATGGTTGGTGGTGGGGGCTCAGTCACAGTTCCTGCCCCAGGCTCCTTCCTCTTCCTGCCTGCTGGTGAAGGCACCTTGCTCCTCCTGGCAGCTGCAGCAGGCTCCTTTACCTTCTTAGCAGCTGCTGGGGTAGGCTCCTTGCTCTTCCTGGCAGCTGGGGTAGGCTCCTTTACCTTCTTAGCAGCTGCTGGGGCAGGCTCCTTTCTCTTTCTGGCAGATGGGGCAGGCTCCTTCACCTTCAGAACATGTGGCATGGATCCTTTACCACCACAAGTGGGTGTTGTGATGACTGGGCCCGTGGACTGGGTGGCTGAGGTGCTTGGCTGAGTTATTCCCACCCTGGCCATACGTGCAGGACAGGGAGGAGGGGGAGGGAAGAGGTCAATGGTGGATAGGAACAGTTTTTTAGGGACATTGGGGTGGGAAAAGGGAGAAGGAATGGGAGTGGAGGAAGAGGGAGTGGTTGTTGGAGGTGTTTGTTTGCTGATTTTAGATGCAGATGCATGGGCTGGATGCTGTTGTGAGGTGGATGGCTGTTGGGTGTCTGAGTGCTTGCGTTTGTGTACCTAGGAGGGGGAGACAGACACAATGGGAGAGGACACAGGGGACGTGTGCATGGCTGTTGTGGAGGTGTCTGCCAGTGAGGTGTGTGTTCTGCTTGGTGTGGTGATGATGCTGGTAGTGGATGATGATGTAGTGCATGCAGGTGTGAGTGTAGATGGAAATGGGTGGGAGGTGGAGGAGGAGGAGGGGGAGACAGTGGAAATAGTGGATGTTGGTGTGTCTGCATCTGGATGGTGTTTCTGTGAGTGCCTGTGGGATGAAGTGTGGTGCTTGTGTTTGCCTGTACCACTCTTGGGTGTTGTCTTGTGTGCATGCTCGTCTGCCTGTGTGCTTGGGATGGGTTGGGGTTGAGGAGACTGGGACTTGGAAGAGGAAGTTGGAGGGGGGAGGGTAGAAACAGGGAAAATGGCTGCCATCAGAGAGAAGGCCAGAGCCTGGATCGATCTCTGTTGGGCCACCAAGCCAGTGTGAATGCCCTCCAGGAATGCATTAGTCTGTTGCATCTGGGCTGCCAGCCCCTGGATGGCATTCACAATGGTTGACTGTCCTACAGAGATGGATCTCAGGTGGTCAATAGCCTCCTCGCTCAGGGAAGCAGGGCTCACTAGGGCAGGGCCTGAGGTGCCTGGGGCGAAGGAGATGTCCACTCTCCTGGGTGAGGGAGCACAGGCAACTCGATGAGGGGCTGCTGGGAGGGCGGTGCTGATACAGGGGTGCAGGATGTACCTGTAGCTGGGGTGGTCACCGAGGTGTCCACCACTACCAGGGAGCTTCCATTGAAGGAAGTGTCTGTGTTAGAACTGTCCCCTCCAGTCTCCGTTGTGGTGCTCCCCTCTCCCTCCGTCCCACTGGTGCCCTCATGGTCGGTGGACTCTGCGTCCTGGGTCCTGTGGGATGCAGCTCCCTCCGTCACTGGTGTCTCTGCTCCTCCGCCAGATGATGCTAATGCACATAAGGACAGGGTGACAAAACAAAAACGAGGGGAAGAGACAAAGGATACATTTGGTCAATAGCTGCAGCAACCCCACCGTTGGCGTACACAGCACCCTCACGTACAGGGAACAGCCCTACACAATATGTCATAGCACTAGCAGAAAAATAGTCAGCAGCAAAGCCATGGGGAGTGGCGCACACCGCCAAATGCAGCACACCTGGGACCCACCCAGCCGTGACCAGTTGTGGATGCCTACGAGCTAGATAGCAAGATTATCCCTTCTGAACCCTAGCCACCAAGGGACCTATGCTGCAATGTCAGGCCTGGTCTAGGGGCACCCACTGACTCACAAATCCCCCACCCGGATACCACCTTACCATGCGTAAGTTGTAATGATGGGCGCTGTACTCATTCCCTTGTGGCTGCTGAGATGCCCTCAAGCGCCAATCCAGCTCAGGATTGACCACCGCCAGTATGCGGGCCATCAGGGGGGTCAGAGTTCGACGGGCACCCCTTTGTCGTTGGGAAGGCATCCCCAGCTGGGCCTCTGCCGTCTTTTGTGCCCAGTGCCTCAGGTCCTCCCACCATTTACAACAGTGGGTGCTCCGCCTGCCGTAGACCCCCAGGGTCCACGCGTTCTTTGCAATTGCATGCCATATACCCTTCTTTTGATGGGCGATGACCTGCAAAGGAAATACTCACAGGAAAATAGAATTAGTCAAACAGATCTGCCTGTTACACTTATGGCCCACCATACCCTTCACCATTTACACACATATGGCCCAGCACACAGCCAATACGCTGCCGAGGGGACATCCACCCAACCCCCTTACACGAGCCCTTAACACACACCACTCCATGCATTCATGCCAAATGCATTGTGCCCACAGTGTACTCACCTGTTGGTCTGGAGGCTCATACAGCATCTCGTACTGGGGTAGGACCCCATCCACCAGTCTCTCCAACTCTGCCAAAGTGAAGGCTGGGGCCCTTTCCCCAGTCACACTGGCCATGGTAGGTTCCAGACACAGGTCACAGCAGCACATGCAGTGTAGGTCTTCTCCTGTTGAAGATCAGGTAGCAAGTGAGGGATGAGATAGAAAATGGCAGTCACATCCGCAGCAGTGCATACCGTCACTGCCCGGGTAGATCACCATTGGCCCCTGTCCCCCATAGGGCCCAATGTTAACCAATGAGGAGTTGCACAGCAGTTCCTGACCGCCTCCGGCAACGGTGCACAACGTCAGCGGAATTACCTCACTTCCACCTGTCCGTCCACACAGGACAGGTGGATGCCATTTAAGGGGGGGCAGGCCCTGGATAATTTCTGCATCACTGGTAAAATTAGGGCATACTGTACAAATCACACTTATCTATTACAAGTTAACATCATGCAAAGTTCTGTTGTGGCCCCATTGTTCAGTTTGTGACTGGCTCCTCACTTTTTTGCCCCTTAGATTGCTCCTGCTGCGGATGAATAGGAGATGGAGACATACCCCGTGAACAGACCCCTAGTGGACTTGGCAACAATGGAGGACAGGTACATTATCATCACCTATAGACTTGACAGGGCCCTATTCACAGAGCTGTGTGCCCAATTGGAGCCTGACCTGATATCTGCTATCCGTCACCCCACTGGAATCCCCTCTCTTCTGCAAGTTCTATCAGTGCTCCATTTCCTGGCAACTGGTTCTTCCCAAGTGACAGTGGGCTTGACAGCAGGAATGTCACAGCCAATGTTCTCAATAGTGCTAACAAGAGTGTTGTCTGCCCTGATTAAACATGTGCAGCTACATTGTATTTCCCCAGGTTGAAGATTTGGCCACAGTGAAGGCCGAGTTCTGTGCAATGGGACATAGCCCCAACATAATTGGGGTGATTGAAGGAACACATATTGCTTTTGTCCCCCCGTCAGAATGAACAGGTGTTTAGAAATAGGAAGAGTTTCAACTCTGTGAATGTACAGACGATGTGCTTGGCGGACCAGTACATTTCCCACGTCAATGCTAAGCATCCAGGGTCAGTGCATGATGCCTTTGTCCTGAGGAATAGCGGCATCCCAAATGTGATGGCCCAACTACAGAAGCACAGGGTGTGGCTAATAGGTGAGCCCTGGTTCCCACCCAGTAGATGTTGGTGTATGGTGTGGGCCATATGGGATAGTGTGTGGCTAAATGTTGTCCCTCAAAATTTGCAAGTGACTCTGGTTACCCCAACCTATCATGGCTGCTGACCCCTGTGAGGAATGCCAGGACAAGGGGAGAAGAACGTTATAATGAGGGACATGGGCGAACCAGAAGGTTAATAGAAAGGACCTTTGGTCTGCCAGATAGTAGTAGCATGCTGCATGTTGAACAACCTTGCCCTGAGACGCCATGTGCCTTTTCTGCAGGAGGAGGAGGCTGGAGATGCCCGTGTGGCAGCAGTGGACCCTGTGGATAGTGAGGATGAGGAGGCAGAGGATGAGGATGAGGACAACAGAACATCAGTGATCAGACAATACTTCCAAAGACACACAGGTCAGACAGTGTTACTTCACATTTCAATTACATTTATTTGAATTTCTGTGGCACTGGCATGCTGTTATTTCCCACTTCTATGCCCACTTACTGTACCCTTTGGCAATTCATTTTGCAGATGTTGGTGACCTCACATATACTCCTGGTGTGATCACTGCAGCCAGGTACAGGTCATTAATCTATGCTCATTTTCTGTACAGTTGAATTGCAATGTTTGTACCTGTTTAAATATATACATACTTGAAAAATTTGACATACTACAAACTTCTTTTTTTTCCAAGGGTGTTTATTGAAGTGCTAAAATATTGAGGGGCAAGGGGATGAGGTGATGATGGCTAAAAGTCCAGGGTATTGTTCCAGTCTGTTCGTAGCACCGGTGCATTGTCCCAGGGGACATAGGAAGGGGAGCAATGGCAGTTCAAGGTGGACAGGGTGACTGAGTGAGACAGAAGGGTGACAATCAGGAGAGTCTCATTTCCTGGCGGGGTCTTGGCAAGTGTCTCTGGCTTCAGTCTGGATCACAGTGAACATTTGCGGGGTGGTTCTCCTTCTGCAGGGAAAGGGGTGCTGGTGGCCTGTGAGTCCTGTGGCGGGGCATCCTGGCCACTAGCGGCAGCGGAGGTGCAAGGCTGCTCAGATGTCTGGCTAGTGGCAAGGGCCCGCTGTTGTGTGACTACCTCCCTCATAATATTGGCTATGTGTGCCAGCACCCCTGCTATGGAGATCAGTGTGTTGTTGATGGCCTGCAAGTCCTCCCTGTTCCCCTGGTAGTGTCCCTCCTGCAGCCACCTGTTCTCCTGCACATTGTCCAAGATCTGGCCCATCGTGTCCTGGGAATGTTGATTGGCTCCCAGGATCTCTGCAAGTGCCTCCTGGAGAGTCGGTTCCCTGAACCTGTCCTCCCTCTGGCACACAGCAGTTTCCAAGTGTCCCTGTTGGCCTGTGCCTCTGTCCCCTGAACCGTGTGCCCACTGACCCCAACTCCCTGATTGTCATGGGTTTGAGCTGTGCATTGGGGTCCCTGGAGAGGCGGATACACTGCTGATTGACGTGACCTGGGGAGAGAGGTGTGGGTACGCTGGGTGGGTGGTGTGGTGGTGTTTCCTGATGGGGGAGGCTCTGTGGTGGTGTGTGACTAGGCCTGGGTAACCGGCTGTCCAGAGGACCCTGATGGGCCAAGTTTGGTCATCCAGATCCTGAAGACCAGAGTTGCTGTCATCACTGTGGGCCCTTTTCTGTTGGGGGACTGGATATTGCTGGCACCTCTGCTCTGGTGACATTTCTGGCGTACCTGTGGGGGTGTAAATGATGTGTTGTGGTTTCTGTGTCTGACATATTGTGCATCCGTGGCTTGCCCTCTTTGGTTGTATTTGCCCTGGGATGCTTTCACTTGTATACATTGTGTTATGGTGGGATTGCTAATTCTCTAGTGTGCATGCTTTAGTGATGAGTGTCCATGCAGGGTTGTGAGTGGTGTCCATGCATTGGTAGAGCATGCAGAGCTTGGCTTTGGAAGGAGTGAGATGTGATGGTGGGGTGTGTGGGTAGTGGTGGAGTGATGGGAGTGAGGGTGGGGTATGTATGGCATGTAGGTAGGGGGTGATAGTAGTAAATAGTTGACTTACCAGAGTCCAGTCCTCCTCCTACTCCGGCCAGGCCCTCAGGATGCAGGATTGCCAAGACTTGCTCCTCCCATGCTGTTAGTTGTGGGGGAGGAGGTTGGGGTCCACTGCCAGTCCTCTGTACAGCTAGTTGTTGTCTTGCTGCAATGGAACGTACCTTCCCCCGTATGTCATTTCACCTCTTCCTGATGTCATCCCTAGTTCTTGGGTGCTGTCCTACAGCGTTGACCCTGTCCACGATTCTCTGCCATAGCTCCATCTTCCTAGCTATCGATATCTGCTGCGCCTGTGCTCCAAATAGCTGTGGCTCTACCCTGATGATTTCCTCCACCATGACCCTTAGTTCCTCCTCTGTGAATCGGGGGTGTCTTTGTGGTGCCATGGGTGTTGTGTGAGGTGTGTAGGTGAGGGTGTGTTAGGTAATGTGTTGTGGTGTGTGATGTGGGGTGCGTGAGTGGTGTGTAGGTGGGGGTAGGGTGTGGCTCTGGTTGTGTCTGTGGTCTTCCTGTCACTCTTGTGGCAATTGTTTGTAATGGTAGAGGGTTGTGGATAATCTGGGTGTGTGTTTTATAGTGGTGTGGGTGTGTGGTGTGTGTATGGGTGGCAGGTGTGTGTCGTTTTAATTGTCCAATGTGGTGCTGTTTTGTATGTGGGTGTCCATTGTGAGCGTGGTGGTATGTACTGCCAATGGTTTACCGCTGTTGAATGTCCGCCGTGGTGATTCATGGGTCATAATGTGAAAATTCATTTACCACAATGTATTTACAATGCATATGTATTTATCACGCATTGCTTTCCACGAATTTCATTATAAAGGCATGAATGGTAAAGGTGTATGTGTGGTAAAGGTTTTAAAGGTAAGTACAGGTAAGTATTAAGTGGGTTGAATTATATATATATATATATATATATATATATATATATATATATATATATATGGACATTTTTAGATTTTAGGGTGGGCATGGGTTTTGGGGTGCTAAGAGCATTTTTAGGTTTTACGGTGGGTATGGGTTTTGGCGTGGTAAGGGTATTTTTAGGTTTTAGGGTGGGTATGGATTTTGGGGTGGTAATGGCATGTTTAGGTTTTGGGGTGGTAAGGTAATTTTTAGGTTATAGGGTGGGTTTTGGTTTTGGGGTGGTAAGGGCATTTTTAGGTTTTAGAGTGGCACTGGGTTTTGGGGTGGTAAGGGCTTTTTTAGGTTTTAGGGTGGGCATCGGGTGGTAAGGGGTGTTTAGGTTTTAGGGTGGGTATGGGCGTTGGGGTGGTAGGGGCATTTTTAGGTTTTAGGGTGGTTATGGGTTTTGGGGTGGTAAGGGCATTTTTAGGTTTTAGGGTGGTTATGGGTTTTGGGGTGGTAAGGGCATTTTTAGGTTTTAGGGTGGGTATGGGTTTTGGTGTGGTAAGGGGATTTTTAGGTTTTAGGGTGGGTATGGGTTATGGTGTGGTAAGGGCATTCTTAGGTTTTAGGGTGGGTTTCAGTTTTGGGGTAGTAAGGGCATTTTTAGGTATTAGGGTGGGTATGGGTTTTGGGTGGTAAGGGCATTTTTAGGTTTTAGGGTGAGTATGGGTTTTGGGGTGGTAAGAGGTGTTTAGGTTTTAGGGTGGGTATGGGTTTTGGGGTGGTAAGGGCATTTTTAGGTTTTAGGGTGTGCATGTGTTTTGGGGTGGTAAGGGCATTTTTAGGTTTTAGGATGGATTTGGGTTTTGGGTGGTAAGGATGTTTTTTGGTTTTAGGGTGGGTATGGGTTTTGGGGTGGTTAGGGCATTTTTAGGTTTTAGGGTGGGTTTGGGTTTTGGGGTGGTAAGGGTGTTTTTAGGTTTTAGGGTGGGTATGGGTTTTGGGGTTGTAAGGGTATTTTTTAGGTTTTAGGGTGAATATGGGGTTTGGTATGGTAAGGAGTGCTTAGGTTTTAGGGTGGGTATGGGTTTTGGGGTGGTAAGGGCATTTTTAGGTTTTAGGGTGGGTATGGTATTTAGGGTGGTAAGGGGTGTTTAGTTTTTTAGGGTGGGTATGCTGTTTGGGGTCATAAAGGGTGTTTAGGTTTTAGGGTGGGTATGGGTCTTGAGTGGTAAGGTTATTTTTAGGGTTTAGGGTAGGTAGGGTTTTTGGGTGGAAAGGTGTGTACATATATATATATATACATATATATATATATATATATATATTAGTCCCAAAAGGTCCAATTAAGGCGCGCTTACTTGATGTCGGTGCCTGCGCCAGTGAAGGACCTTTCCCTTAATTTATCTTCACACCAGCTTACCAGCTTGACACTTTTGTCAAAGACGCGGCACTCACAGGATTGCACAAATCTTCATTTAATAGATAAAATGATACCAAACAAACAGACACCAACGCGTTTCGACCTTCACATACTATATATATAGTATGTTATACTTACCTCTAGGTTTTACCATGCATATGCCTTTACAGACTATGCCTTTACTACAACATTTTCGTGGTAAAAGCATATGCATTGTAAAAACATTTTGTAGTAGGTGCATGCGTGGTAATGACCAGGCATTGTACTTACCGCATTGTAAAGGCATGCGTTGTAAGTGCATGCGTTGTTCCATCATACATTCCAATGAGATAGTGTAAAATCAATATTAGATTGCATTGGCTGTTGACATGGGACATCATTTATTTGCCACTGGAGGCTCAGTAACATGTCACTGACCCTAGATTGTGGTTGTACTTATGTGTAGCATCGTGCATCACACATGGGTTAAGCTCCGCTGCGCCCTTTTCACAACACAGGGATGCGCCGTATTTATTTGCATATTGTGCACCACTGTGTTGCCACTGCGCTTAATTGAGCTGCCTAGTGCCAACGCAGGCATCCTTGCACAATTGTGCAAGGAAGTCTGCATTGAAAGGTTTAATTGTTTATGTGTGGGAAGGTGTCCCTTCCTGAACATTCACAATCATTCATGGTGATTTGGCTCTTCTGTGTGTGTTGCAGAATACAGCACACACACTAGTGCCAAAGCATATTTTTTAAATGATATTTTCTTTGCATGAATGGACACCTTCCCACACATTGACAATCATGTCTGGCATTTTGCTCTTTCTTTGCGTGCTGCAGAATGCAGCACACATAGAAAAAGGAAAAAAACTAGGGAAATAAAAGTATACCTCCTTGTTGTGCCTTGCTAATACCACCCCTGGGGTAGCGTTAGATTTTGGCGCTGCCTCAGGTTTACTAATTCTTGTAAAGCTGAGGCAGCGTCAAAATGCAATGGGTGATGCTGTGGCCCCTTCCACGCAAAGCGCTGGGTGTGAAGAGGCCATATTTACAGTGTGGTGTTAAGCCACAAAAGTGTCTTAACACCACCTTTTAAATATGGCACAGGGCATTGCGCTACAGGAGTATCATGAAAAGTGATTCTTCGGTGGTGCTCGTAAATATGCCCCTAGGTATTTAGAGGCATATGTAGGTGCTCCAAGTGCCACCTGAGTGTAACCTTTGGTGACACAATGCCCTGCCTCGTATGTAATAGGTGGCATGAACCAATTTTTGTGCTTTGATGCCACCTTGTATATATAGCCGTTTCACACCCAGCACTTTCTGTGGAAGGTGTGTGCAGTGGTTGTTGCTGCTTGACGACAACACCCATTGCGTTTTGACACTGCCTCAGAATTTGGACTATTTGTATTCTGGACGCTGGGCCAATATCTGACACCAGCCCAGGGGTGCATTTAGCATGGCAAAATCTAGGAGTAATGCCTACATTTGTACAGCATTGCTTGTTGCTTTTACTATGAATGCTGTATTCTGCTGCACACAGAATAAGAGCAAATCACTATTTAATTTTGTTGTTGTGCAGGACGGTGTTTCTTCCTGTACATTAACATCCTTCCCCTCAACGCAGCCATCCTTGCATTATGGTACAAGGATGGCTGCATTGGCCCACGACATATGATTTCCACTTGCGCAGGGAGGTGCACAGGGGTGCGGTGTATTCTTATGTATATGGCACATCCCTGCATTTGTAAAATTATGGTGTGTGATGCTGCCTAATTTTGCACAGCAGCACGCACTATTGTTTTCTGTTTGATCTAGCCCTCTAACTTGTCCAATGGTGAGATTACAGCCACTGGTTCAGCTGAACACATGATGTTCACGTACGTGCACAATGTGTTGTATGCATTTTCTTTTGTGCCCATTCCCATATGAGTTGTGTTCCACAGGTAGCAAGCTTTAGGGCAGATTTGTTCTCATTTGGCATGGCTCAGGGCAGCTGCAAGATGTGTTGCAGTACACTGCAGCAATTTCGATACGCAGTGATGTGCCATATTTACTTGACTACAGTAAAGCCCTCTAATTCCTCCTGCTCCTGCACAGATGAGTGCTCCCTGCACCAACACAGGCATTGTTGCAGCATGATGACGGGGTGGCTGCCTTGAAGTGATGATTTGTTCATGTGCAGGGAGGTGTCCCTTCCTGCATATGTACAAGCTATTTTTGCAGAGATGGCATTTCAATGTGTGCCTCAAGATGCAGCACACAAATAATGGCAATGGGACATTGAGGTAGGGAAGCATTTTGGCCAGAGACTCCACCCCGACACCACCCCTGGGGTGGTATTGACTTCCGCCCTAGTCTTTGATGTTTACGTATGCAATGGGTGTTTTAATGACAAAGCCACACTATTTGCACTTGCCTACTAGGCAATTTGGTGCTTATTTACATGGTGGAGTATAGCCACAGTGAGTTGCCTATGTTGACGTTGTGTATATGTTGGTGTGCATTGCACAACCAAAGCGTCAGTACATGTGTGGCTTGGGTGAGGATGGTGCGTCTTGATTCAGGGCCTAAGTGTCCTGATGCAACTCTTTAGCATGCACTGAGTGTGCCTATGTGCCTCCCCCTTATGCCATTAGTGGAGTTCCAGATATCCCCCGCAACTTACCCTGCATTTGTGGTGGTTCCTGGTAGTCTGCGCTGTCCTGCAATTCCAGTGAACAGCTCTCCAGGATGACCGCTGCAACCATCTCCTCTGGCACATCCAGGTCCTCCTCTGGTGTGGGACTTCCTCCTCCAGTCTGCAGTGCTTCCTTAGGGTTCCTGGCAAGTTTCTCATTAGTCCTGCGCTTGCAATCGTGCCAGTGCTGCCTGACCTCAGTGGCAGTCCTCTTCACCTCCGCAACACTGTTGATTTTGTCCACTATTTGCTGCCATATTGAGTCTCGCCTGGCAATTTGGAGGGATCAAGAGAGCTGATGTTGGTGCTCCATCACCTCTGTGACCAGGATGTCATGCTCCTCCTCACTAAAGCGACCCTTGTGCTTTCTTTTGCCCTTCTCCTGTGACTTTTCTGGACCCTTCTGGCTTGTATTTGGGTGTTTGGGGTCTCCCTGGGGTCCCTTCTGGCCTGATGATTCCATCTTCTCTTGCAATTGCACTCTTTCCTGCTGTTGCATCTTGTTTTTATGCTAATGCGGTGTAAAAATGGTGCTAACCCTTTTGCGATTTCATAAATATGGCGCAAGGATGGCGCTAAGGAATGTCGCTAGCTTGCGTTAATAAAAGTGCAGTTGTGCGTCATTTTACGTAAATATGCCCCTTAGCAGCAAGTTTTTGCATACAATGAGCATCTCGTGCATTAATGTGTGGCTCTTTAATTGGTACCGTTTTTGTATTGAAATACTTATAAAAGATTTATTTAGGGGGCACCCCATTAGTACATTTGAAGTTTTCTCATGGGTAATCAGGGGACAGTACATCCAGGAGTGTTACAAGGCTCATGGGGGGAAACTAAAATAAAGAGTGACGGTGAGACACCTTCTTGTGTGGCAGTCCCTGCAGGAGACTGCTCATACAGTACTTGATCATTGCATGCAAAACCCATCCCCATCCCAGCACCCTTATATACACATAAGGAGAACTGAACGTTCTTTGACCTCTGCTGTGCTACGCTTTGGCACTGACTGTGGAGTTAGAGTCATTAAATATAAAAAGGAGTAAACACGTAGCATCTGTTCTTCACTGCCGTGGTTACAACCAATATTTAAGGTTAAGGTTTGCTTAATGTAAGTGTTGATTGGCTCATGCTTATGGCCTAAAACACAAACATTTCTTGTATGTTTTAAAGAACCCCCAGGATCACCTTTTTTGAAGTTTGGAAATTATATGGTTGCTTGGAGTGCAAAAGCAGATTTGGAGTTATGTCAGCGATGAATAAATCTATTTTAGCTTGGATTCTGTCCTGTATGCAAGAAAGCCCAGAATTAGTCTTTTTATTATGTGTAGTTGATGAATACATTCCGGAACATGTGTACTCTTTCTTCATGGTTGTTCTAATAACAGTGCATATATTCATACAATGACATCCTATAAGGAAATTAAAATAACTTTAAATTTTGCAAACATTTCATTAATATTTTCATTACTACCTTACAGTCTTTTAATGTCCTTCGTGACATTCTGGCATAAATGGCTCACCTGTTTAACCACTTTTGCCCCAATAAACAAGCACTCTGCTGTTTGTTTCCCGCGCTCGCCATTGTGCTATATGTGTCACCTATTTATTCCTGCGTACCTAGGCACAAATTTATGTTGAAGTGGCGCAGTGCAGTGCTGTTCCAGAAATAGCATTAGAAACGCAGAGGTGCACTGTATTTAGAGGAATACGGCACACCTCTGCGTTTCCCCCTACGCTGGCGCTGAACTAAGCTGCCTAGCAGCAACACATGCATCCTTGCACCATAGTGCAAGGGTGTCTGCGTTGAGGGGATAGATTGTTTACGTGCAGGAAGGTACCACTTCCTGCACGTAAACAATCGTCCATGGTATTTTGCTTCTTCTATGTGTGCTGTGGAACACCCACCGCAGAAAACTGCGTTGGAGGGGCCCATATTTACAAGGAGGCATAACGACACAAAAAAGTAGCAATGCATCTCCTTGTAAATATGGGGCAGTGCTTAGCGCCTCCGGAGCGCCACAAAAAGTGACGCTCCGGTGGCACTAGGGGCTCTTAAATATGCCCCCTAGTTGTTTGGTATTCAAGTTATATATGTAACATATCACATTCTTGTGTTCATTTAGTCCTGCTGGTGATATTGTGCCCAATAGATGAATCAAATATAGATCTCGTTCAATTAGTCTTTTATTTTAGTCTGGGGTATATGTTCTAGTAATTAGAAATATATTTGTGGTAATCTGTGATTCTTCAATTTAAAGTGGCATGTCACCTGTTATTTTTGGTACTGAGTGCGAATATCTAATTTTTTTAAATTCCAACGTTATTTTGCCATTCTGGTTGCCTGTCGAATGCATAGTAAACCATGTGGACTTTCAACACTATATATTGCATATTTACTATCAAAAGGGTGTGGATGTTTTTTTTTTTTTAGTATTTTTATTACACTGTTGCAATCTGAGTAGGCAACCATGGAAAAGTTCCTGACTCAATTGTTGGTTTGCTTCCTTTTTGGGTTGTTTCTCTAGTCATATTAGGATTTCTTTTTAATCTTCTAATTTTGCACACTCAAATAAAGATTACTTCTGAAAGTGTGTTAGAAATGTGGTTTCTGGTTGGCCAGGGTATGCATCTAAGCCAGGTAGAACCCACCACTCTAGTCAGGGCAAGTAGGTTCCACGCCAAAGATAACCTGTTTTTACCTCCTGGTAGCTTGGCACAGGGAAGTCAGGCTTATCCCCAAAGGTCATATGTAAAGCCTTTGCACAATCCCCTCACGCCAGTGACACAATAAATACACCGCAAAAGGAACTCCACACATGACTGTATATAAATATGTTTCTACATTGTATATCATAAAACCAAAGCTACATAAATTAGAAATACTGTGTATAGTATGCCCACACTGAAATAGTGCTCCTCTTTCTGTTTAAGGCAAGAATTAAAAAATGACAGGCACCAGTGGATACCTGTCAAATCAGGCAGGCTAATAGGCTGCAAACCAACATGCATTATATAGTCAGTGCAAGCAATGCAAGTGTAAAGCTCATATGGTATAACAACATGAATTATATAATAAATTCCAGCCTGGCAATAAGGTTTAGATCGCACACAAATCACAATATACAATGACATGGCACTGGGACTCCTGCGCGTCATGGTAGATTACATGAGCATCGGGGAAACAAGTATAGTTCTATGCAAAGTGTAGACCACAGGAACACCTGCACCTACTGCCTAAAATGTGGTAACTCCCCTGTTCCTTGAATCGGGCTGCACTCGAGGACCTCTGTTGTGGTTTGCCCCACTGTACTTCTAAAGATCGAGTGCCGCAAGTTAGGTTTCCAAAGGGGTGAGAGCACACACTGTAATATCCAGCGGAGAGACCTCGCTAGGTCCCCTGCCGCGTGCAGGGAAGATGTATGCAGTTGCCCTTATTCGCGCAGTGCAGCCTCTGAGGATACAATGACGCTCTCTTCGGCCTGGACGCTGCCGAGGTCGTTTCTGACCTAGGTATCGTCTGGTAAGAGGGCGGTTCCTTGTTAGGCTGACAGGAGTGGCGGTGGCAGCCCACGGGTCCCCGCAGCGTGGACGATGCAAGGCTCACTGGATTTGCCTCGGCAATACCACACAGGCATGGGCAGCTCTTCGATTCGTGTCTGCATGGTTAGTGCAGTCTGAGTCACTCAAAAGGACCCACCAGTCCTTGGGCAGCTGCATAGATCCTGAAAAATGCTAAAGGGCCATCAGGGCAGGACAGTGCTAATCGTTTGTGAGGCACTTGTCTTGGGGGTGTGGGGGAAAAGCGCTTGCCACGCGCTGATGGAAGGGAAGAGCGCTCACCCTGCACTAGTTTGGTCAAACATGGACCCCGCTGCTCCTGGACTACCTAGACATAGAGTCCCAGGGCAGAGGGGCTTCGGGGCAACCTGTGATCGCCATCGGCAAACACTTGGACCCATATTTATACTCCCTTTGCACTGGATTAGCTTCATTTTTTTACGCTAATTCGGTGCAAACTTAACACCATATTTATACTTTGACGCTAGACCCGTCTAACATCAAAATAACCCAGTGTGCGTCATTTTCTTGATGCGTGAAACCGCCTTGCGTCAATGAGATGCAAGGTGGGCGTTCCCGTCTAAAAAATGACTTAAACACCCGTGCGCCATATTTATCCAACCGTGCAAAAAACACGCACATCAGGTAGGCAGAGGCGAAAAATGGCGCAAATCCCCATTTGCGTCAAAATTTAACGCCTGGGTCGGGGCAGGCATTAAAATGGGGCAAACACACCACTACTTGAGGAAAACTCACAGAAGCAACATCAGAGTTCAAAAAGGAAGACATGGAGGTGCTATTCATCCAGCATGCATGAAGACGCAGAGCACAGCAGCAACAGCAGCAGCTACCACCACACCAACAGGGACCCCAAAGGCTACACAGAAGGCAGGAGAGGATATTCAGGACCAGGACAACCCTTGAGGGCCTCAGAGAACATGACATAATTCAGAGGTACAGACTAAACTGGCAAGCCATACAGCAGCTGCTGCGCCACATTGAGCCACAGTTGGCACCCAGCTTGCAGACATCCAACATCATTCCACCGCAGACCAAGCTTCTAGCTGTCCTGCACCTGTTGGCAAGTGGCTCTTTTCAAACCACTGGTGCCCTGGTTGCCAGGATCTCACAGCCATCATTTTCTGCCTTCCTTCCCAAGGTTCTTGATGCCATCATCTCCCTCACACCCCTCCACATCAGCTTCCCCAACACACAGCAGAAGCAGCAGGAGACCAAACAGGGGTTCAATCAAATTAATGGCTTCCCACACGTGCTTGGTGCCATTGACTGCACACATATACGGATTGTGCCACCTGCTGCAATGGAGCATTTATACTGCAGCGGGAAGCACACACACTCCATCAATGTGCAGGCCATTGTGGATCACCGTGGATTGTTCACCAACATCATGGCAAAGTATCCTGGGAGTGTACATGATTCATTCATCTTCCGCCACAGCACCATCAATCAGCACTTCCTGGTTGGACGATATAGCAATGGCCTACGTGTTGGTAAGTACAGAAACCTAGTTATTTACATGCAGCACAGGAACCCTGTAGGACACACAACACATACACCACTACATTGATGCGTGACCAGGAAGACACAGTGTTTGTGACACTGGTAATCATGTCTGATATCCTGACCCAATGGGATACACACCTATGGACAAATGACAGAGGAAAATAACAAGAGATGCCACTCCTGATCCACATGGGACCAAATTAAAACCACATTGTGACAATGACATGGACTTAACTGGCAGTACAACTTGGAAGATGAATCTTTCAATATCACATCAATCACACACCCTTCAAACCAATACGTCCTGTGTAAGGGGTGTGTAGTGTGTTTTGCTGCATGTCAAACAACATGAGATACATAGCACGATGATGCTGACTCTAATGAAGGTGACATGGAATCATTGAGGTAGTACAGGCATCTCACATCACTCCTGGGGTGACATTGCCAGCTAGCAATAAGGAAGTGGACTGTGCTATGAAAACATATGGATGTGACACTAATGCAAAGTGCACACTGCTACACATATGGATTGAGACAATTCCCCATATACATAACAGATATACAGGCACATGGACCTTCTGACACTAAAACCTTCACCCCTACAACCAAGTTAGCCAGCTTACCTGGACCAGGTTCAGTAGTGTAGGTACACGTTTGCACGCGAGCCAACTCGGTGAGGGCACAAAAATAGGTTTGCATAGACCTTGTCACACATGGGATAATTGTGCATTGTCAATTGTGAACACTTCACTGCTGCCAACTGATGGAGATGTGTTGTGCATTGTCACCTAGCCAAATCAAAGGGCCTCACTGTTGAATTTCACCTACAATTATATATGTCAAATTGGATGGGATGTCCAGGCCATATAGTGCAATGGTGTTACCACCACAATGGAATTTATTGTGTGTGTGGAAGTATCACGTCACCTCCAGTGAAGGCACATGGACACTTTATTTCACATTACATAACGCATGGGAGATACACACTGAACTGCAAGTTAATAAATATACCACTGATATCAGGTCAATCAGCCAAACACCAGTTTTGATAGTTAAACAACCCAATGCAGAAAGAACATCACAGAAACCTAGGATCCCACACAATACCACATACACTGATGAGTCACAGAAGACACAAGATAACAACTGCCATGCTAAGTGATAAGGTGCAACCAACAACCAAATACTTACCCTCATTTTCTCTTTCAGCTGATCAGGGTTACGGGATCAAGCCATGGATCATGGCCCCAGTTGCCAACCCAAGCACAGCAGCAGAGCGTGCCTATAATGAGGTACATCGTACGACACGCACCATAGTTGAGAGGACTTTTGGCATCCTGAAGTCCAGATTCAGGTGCCTGGACATCACCGGAAGCAGCCTCCTATATTCTCCTGAAATGGTCTGCAAGATAATTCTGACCTGTGCCATCCTGCACAACATTTGTGTAAGGAGGAACATTTCCCTCTATGAACCAGACCCACATATTCCTGAAGAGGAGGAAGAGGAGGATGATGTCCATGAAAATGAGGGGGAACATCCAAACACAGCTGCAGGATTGCGTCGGAGACAACACATCGTACAAAATTTCTTCAACTATAGTCACCATCACCACTTTGTTATCATATGTAATTAAACACCTCACTTCATCACTCAATCATGCTCTAGGTAATTTTTTATGCATCACATGATCCTTAGGAATCATAATCAGATTTTAGCCTCATGGAGCATTGCAGAAATACAGATTAGGATACTGAAAAAGCCACATCACATTTGATGGGTATGAATGCACAGCCAACATCACACACAGTGTAAATGACATATATCCTGTCTATTTCACATTTGAAGGGCAATATCAGAGGACCACAGCTATGAGACACATCCATGTTGCCAACATGATCCATTGCAGCACATGACACACAACTAAGGCACCATCAGTCATAAGGTAAAAAAGTGTTTCATACATGAGGCAGTGGATGTGCTATTGCATTGGTAACAGGAATGTACGACCAGACCATTGACAGCAGTAAGTGTGACATCAGCTATCTTTGCAAGGAGCATGTGTGACAAGAAGTCCATCTAAGCAGAAAATGGATAGCACGAGTGCCCCAGGTATGACAAGCATTGCTCACAAGACATGCCCTGCACAGTCCATCCCAAGCAATAAGTCCTGCCACTGCTCTGCCCACCCTTCTCTACGGGGCCCTGTAAATGGACTATCTGTACCCTGAGAATCTTCATCTACATACATCTAGACTCCCATTCTCACTCCTGGGTGCTTCCCTCTTCAGAATGGCATGCCATAGTCATAGTTCATCAGTCTGCATGGACTTCAGGTCCGATAATGCACTGCCTGGTAGTTGGTAGGACCTGTAATCAGCTGTCCATTGCTTCCTATGTGAAAGGTCCAGTTGGCCCTTTGAACTTGATTCTCAACTCCAGGACTTGTGAGAGACTGAAGCTGCACACACCTGTGAGCACTTCCATGCAGATCAGCCATTTGAACCTGCCCTGCCATTACTGCTGCCTGGAACTGCTTAGAAGCTGCCATTTTCTGAATCTCCTTGTTGTGCATTGATTTACAAATCACTTGTGTAACAAAGGCCTTGGGGGATTGTGTAACGTTGCAAACCACAGCGCAAACAGTTTTTAGTTCCCAGAGTGTTGTTTCAGTTTTTCCCAGTCTGCGTCTGCTCACTGTGTTGTTCATGTTTGTTCCTGACAGAGCCTGAATCCTGTTAGCCTGACTGGTTCCTGTCTTTGCGTTAACCATAGAGGTTCCCTGTGGCTACATTTGTCTCATAGTTGCTTTTCATGCCCTCTCTTTCCTCCTTGGCTACTGTGTCTGGTAGGTCTACAATGAATCCTCAAATAGATAGTTTAATCAGTTTACTTATCGTATTCTGTTCTGGGACATGTATTCAAATTGCCTAATCCAGCCCCCATCCCTTGTCTGGTTTTGCATGTATTCATTAGTGCCAAACAGTGACAGTGTGCTGTGGCTGTATGCCTGGATTCGGTATGATGCCTCCAGCACAACAAACAAGGGTTGCCAATGCGTATGTAAGGACAAAACGTGTTTGTGCTCTGATGGTTCACACACAGATTTACTTCTCCCGCCACCTTTTGATGGTGCTTGCGTGGTGATTAGCTGTGAGATTAGTCAGCACAGAGGCACTGATGTTTCCTGTTGTAGTGGGAATTTTAGAGCCCACCCTGTGTACAAATGTTATGATGAAAGCTGCCTGTTTGCTATTACTGATCCATAAAGTTTTTAAGCACACCAAGGTTGACCTGTCGTCAGCTTTATTGAAGTTCTGCAGTGCCATATCTGGGCTATCCCCATGTGTGACCTTAGTTGAACTTTGGCTTTAGGTCAAATCTGCTTTGAAGGATACTCTGTTAATTCAGGGAATGGCTCCACAGACTCATGTCTAGACCTGCACGTAACTGTGACAACATGGAGGCCAATACTGACACAGGGTACACATGGCCAGACACTTGAACTAGACACCTTTGTGCAATGAACCACTGGAAATATGTGAACCCATGCAGCATGGTCTGCTGGTCCTCCACAGCCACAGGAGAAACATAGGTCATTTACATGACTTAAACTGTGGTGTACATAACAATGTTAGGATTGGATTTGAGACTCAGTGTCACAAACACTGTACCTACCTAGCATGTTCAGATGCCTGACTCATAGGTAGTATACACACAAGTGACCATGAGGTGGTATTCAACATTTCATTAAATGTGTTGGGTTACATTTCTGACATAGCCATTATCAACTTTCCTCGATCTATCCTGTGTATAGTTCGTCATGTGAAATGTTTTGTCCCCAAAGTCAAGGAAGTACCCACAGCATAAGACGCAACAGATATAACAAACACATAGCATGACTGATGTGCCTCAATGAATGGCATCTGATGGTTATACACAATTATAACACATTCATACAATCACATTATGCAAAAATGTCCTTGTGACGTTCACACATTGGCACAACAACAATTTAAATAGCCAATTCACAAACATAAACACACAGGCCATGAGTCTATTTGTTTAGTTGCATAGCCTTGCTATCCTCTATTGATGCAACACCTGCTCAAACTAGGAAATACCAATTTTATTCCAAAAGTTTGTGTTGCTATTGTGTCAGTTAAGAGAACTAATCCGGCACAACTACATGAGTATTATGGTCCGCAGTAGTGTGGTCTGCCACATGTGCCCAAACACTAGAACACATGCTACAGGTCATACCATCCCATCTTTGTATATTTATAGGGTGCATGTATGTTAAAAAATGAAAAATGACACAACCACAGTTATAGACAGATTTTTTGATGCAAAAGCGTAAAAAAAGACGCATATGTGTGAAAATATGAAGCATATGCGTTAAAAAATTACGCTCACGCCCATAATACATCCATTGTTCCCTAGCGTTAATTTCAACACCGCACCCCATGAAATCGGTTATCCATTAAAAATGTAAATGTCTTGAATGCAGGGGAATTTATATGCATATGCGTCAAAAAATATTGACGTAAAGCCAGTAAGCGTCATAAAATTTCACGCAATATAATAAAAACGCCCCACATTTGAGACAGGAAGTGATGTAATAGGATATCCTGTTTCCAGAAAGTGGGTGTACTTTCACTTTCACTTTGCTGTGATTACTCTAGACTGTGTGGCTGTGTATTGAGTTGTGTCTGTGAATATTGTGCTTTTGTCTCCTGTCTGCTATTGCCATTGTATTCTGTTTTTTTGTAAGTGTCTGTGTTAATCAGTGTAAGTGTGTTTTTGTCATTTTTTGCGATTAGATTTGTCTTTGTGCTGTTGGGAGTGTGTTAGTGGGTATTGCTATTTTGGGTATTGTTGGGCTGTTTGTGCATTCTTTAAGTTTCCTTTCCATACCTCCTTTCCTTGTTTTTCCCTCTTTACCCTTTCCTATCCTTATTGTTGTTGAGATGTTGGGAAGGCCACGTCTGGGGAGAATGGGTGAGGAGGAGCAGGGGGCTTTTGTGTGGCTGGTGTGCCACTTCCTCCCCCTGATGTTGGAGGCTGGGGGCAGGGTGATACAGGGGTATCACACGGAGGCTAAGAGGCTCAGGTGGGCAAAGGTGCTGTTCCACCTAAGAAGACACTTCAACCGGCAGCGCAACAACCACCAATTAAAACATCGTTGGGCTGACCTGGTGGCCCAAGAGCAGGACCTGCTGGACCACATGGGTGTGGTGATTGGTGGCCCAGTTGGTGAGTATAAATTAGACTAATGTGTACAGTACAATGCTCTGTAGTGACAGTAGCAGATTTTGTGACATGCTGCATGCAATGTTTGTGGACATGTGGAATGCAAGTTGAACAAACAGTGGCCCTGATTTATACAATTCTTGCAACGCATTACCGTCATTTGTTGACGCAAAAGCTGCAAAAACTTACAAAATACAACTTTATCTTGTAAATTAGTGCCACTTTGGCGTAAATAGATGATGGTAATGCGGCAAAAATCACTTTATGATTCAGGGCCTGTGAGTGAACCAGGAATGGGATGTATTTCACATGCCAATACAAGGAACCAATGTAGTCCCCATTTGTTTTATACCATGTCTGAACAGTATTCATGCCAGACGTACAAAGATCTTCCTAACCTCTGTTAATATCTTAGGCCGATATTTCGACTTTGTTTGTGCAGCATTTAAATTAGTTCTAAATGCCAAAGTATAGCACACTTACTAATATCTAAATATTTTGTGCTACTTTCCATAGCTGTAGCGTAAACAAATGAAGCAAATGCTACACATAAAAAAACAAATACACCTGGGCCTAAGTTAATTGTTTCTGTGTGTTTACGTCTAGACTGAAAGTCTTTCACATGGCCAAACCTAATTGAGCCCTGATGCTACCAGATTGCAGTAGCACTAAACATGTTCATCTCGTGGCTTTTCGGAGTAGGCGTAGAAATCCTATCATTGAGTAGCAGGGCCCAACAACATTTTTGCCTTAGGCACAATTGCTGGTACAGAGCTGGTGCATTTGCCATCTGTGTCACTTTATAGTCAAAAAATTTCTAAAGTGAATGGGTCATCATGGGATCCATGAACTTTGTGAATGCATGGTCACAAACTATTTATTTGCATGATGTTGTGCAAGGGACCACTGACTGCTTCCATCATACAAATAAAGTGACAAAATAGTTTGTTATTTTACGTTTGGTATACCCCTGCTGATATAGTGCAGCATATGTACAATTATTAACTTCTCAGTATGAAGGCTATCAGAGACATGGTGATATGCTAAGATCAGCAGACCATTCCTGTGAGTGCCGCCATTCCCAAGGTGCTTTCAAATAGAGACCTACCTCATCAAGATTGCAGATGTAGGACATTTGCTAACCCATGTTTTAATTAGCGGACAGTGTCAGTTCGGTTGTATTACCACAGATCACCCAACTTGGCAATTCTAAGTTCATGAATGTGGCAAACCATGATTTACAATACCTGATATAGGTACACAGGGCCCAGAGTAACACATTTCAGGTGCAATGACTACATCTGTGCCCATGCATTCCGTCGCGGATGATCAAATTAGACACTGTCAGCATACATCTTTTTGTGGTTTGATTTAGATAAATGGCCAATCCATGTTTAGCGTAACATTCTCATCAAGTAACACACAGGATCCCGGCCATCATGTTGTCATAGGGAGCATATACGCTCTGGGTACCCTGCTAATGTGGAATATGTAACCTACATACAACACAGGCACACATATCATGGACCATTGAAAGCACAATAATTCCTGAACAAAACTCAACCCATATGAGCATCACACAGTAACTCATTGTCCCTTGATGCACAATACCTGAGTCACTGGTATTGCAGTGCACCAGGAATGTGGCTCTGCATGGCTCTCATAATAACAAACGATTAAATTGAGTACCCTCTAGAAATAATTAAGCACAAAATTGAGTATTCATCTTTGGCACCACATGATTGTTAGGGCCAGTTCATGTGTGCATATGTGTGTCTATCACTCACTAGAGTGACAGTGTCCATGCATGTTTGCATGACTATGTCTGTTGGTGTGTCCACATGCCTGATGTGCTGCTCTATCATATAAAATGTCTCACACAGTCATTTGTTGATCCAAGTTTTTTACAGTGAGCAGACATTGAGCACAAATCACCCTTCCATGTTTTACAGGTGGACCTGCCCCATATACAATTGGTGAAGTGGCTTGATTTGCGGACCCAGACTTAAAGTAAGTGCTAATATGTTTGTCCTGTGTTGTGTTTGCAGCTGTTGTGTGATTGACTCCTGTGTGTTGGACTCATTGCAAGGTATTATGTGCTGGCACATGATCTGATATGTGACTTGACTGGAGGTTCACATTTTGTTCCATGTTCGAGCTGGACATTCTGTGGTGGAGAGTCATATATTGGGAGTCGAGTGCTGCGCTATAGGCATGGGCAGGTGAACTAGGTGATTAGTTGCTACATGTATGCCAATGATTAATTTGGAGGTGGCCAGTGTCATGATCTATTCAGCAAGTCATACCCTGATTCACACTGACCAATGATGCCAAAGTCTTACCCACAAACTTGAGCATCCCTGTTAAGTAATGAACATGTAGGACTGTATGGTTGACTTTCTGGTAGCATCTAGCTCCACATGTTGTGCTCCGTTTATGTGGCACTTGAGTGAAATGTCATAGGAGTGCATGCAGCTCAAGGCAAGATGGGTGCTTGCATCAATGTGCATGATTTTGGAAAGGTGTCAGTGAGATGTAATGATGTAGAAAATTGTCCACATTTAGAAGATTAGTGTGGATGTATTTGTCTAATGTTTGAGTCAATTCTAGTTGGCAGCCTTCCTTACCTGTGGTGGACTGACTAAACCCAGCGACAGCTGTCCAAAGCTTCCTGGCTGTCCTTGATGTTTGAAAGTATGTGTTGCATGTCCTCTCCCCCACCCCCGAGGCACAGGGTTAGGGCTAGGAAATATATGTACCTAGGTGTGATGATCCCAGGGTAGAAGACATGTAATTCAAACATTCATGTGTTCCAAACTACAATGCCCCCTCATGATTACCAACTGCATACCCTCCAGCCAGGTCCATTTACAAATCACAGGTCTTGTGGGCCTTGATTGTCATCCAGAAGATAGTCATTAGTTGGCCTGGCACATGTGGAGTACTTGCAGCATTTGTTATGTGACAGTACAAAGATGCGCATATAATTTAATTAAGTACACACCTTGTTTTGTATTGCTGTTAGATAGTAGATGTGTAGGCTGCGTTGGCATGTCATTCCTTAGGGACATCTATTTTTGATGAAGGGTTAGAATATCATCTGCAGATGTATCACACAATGCTGTCACTAATGTTTGGCTTTCTCTATTTTGACAGCTGCCAACATGAATGCCCACAAGATAAGGGAATTCCAGAGGCGGGCAGTGCGTTACCGCCACATACTAGATGTGGAGGCTTGGTTCCGCAATATGGCACGTCGTTATCGCCATGAGAGAGCCACAGGGGTCTGGAGGGCATTTGCCCAAGGGGGGCCAGCATTGCCCACAACAGCCACCACCACCACACTTCAGACCACAGTGGTCCCAAGGATGACAGCCACTGTAGCAGGTCCCTCAATTTCATCTGCTCCAGGCCCACAAGCACTACCTCCTGCACTTCCCCCTCCAACCATGGCACCAGCACCAGCAATGGCATCTACAAGTGGTACACAGATATACCCAGCTGCTGTAATAGACAATGTGGAATTTCAGACACTGAAATGTGACATGCAACGAATGTTGCGCAGGGTGGACAGGCTGCAGCAGGGTGTCCAGCAATAGCAGAAGACTGCGGGGTATCAATAAAATCCTGTGTAGGGCCAATTTGTAAATAATGGATCCTCACCCATGATTCCCTCCCCTCCCTCCTCTTTCCACGTTCTTATCTTTAGTGGGTTTAGGGGGCTTAGTGTTAGGTTAGAGTAGGCTGTTAGTTTAGTTAGTATAAGTGGGTTGGGGGGTGGAGGGGGTTATATTATTACATGTTTGGGTTTATATGTATAAAACAAAATATATATATATATAAAAAATAAATAAATATATATATTTGTTTAGGATAAGTTAGTATGTGTTTAGGTTAGTATATGTTGTCCTACATGTGTCCTGTCATATAAGGGGGGTGGGGTGTTTAGATGTGTTCAGTTAAATTTGATAAGTAAGTTTATCTTAGGGTAGTTAGGGCCAGTTGTGGGTAATGTTTAGTTAGGATAGGATAGGTTAGGTTAGTTAAGGTGTTTCCCCTAGTTTAAGTTTCCTTTATTACTGTGAAATAAACTTTTAGGTACTCCTTTACAGTAGGTGTCATGTGCTTGGGGATCAGGGCCTTGGCATGGGTTTACTGTGTCAATTTAGTATTTGAATTTGTGTTCCATCCTGCATCAGAATCCCATTATTGACATGGTTATTCCCAATTCCAAATGAGCTGTCACATTGGCAGCTACAACAAAGCTACTTCTCTATGCATCTGCCATCCATTGCACCCACCACTCAAGGTTACTATGGTTCCCAATGTGTTGTAAAGGTTGGTGTGTTTTTAAATCTGTCATCGTTTGAGTCCTAAATTGGAATCTTGGGCACTGTGGTCCGTCTGCCTGCAGCCTGATGTTCATGTGAACC
This sequence comes from Pleurodeles waltl, assembly GCF_031143425.1. Lineage (NCBI taxonomy): Eukaryota > Metazoa > Chordata > Amphibia > Caudata > Salamandridae > Pleurodeles > Pleurodeles waltl. The sequence goes on from NC_090446.1 coordinate 150,370,284, forward strand.
CTGATAAGCTGAGTGATGGTATAATCTTATGTAGTTTTGTATCCATAACTCACACCTATCATTTCTTACATTGTACTTCCAGGTTACATACTTGTCAATACACTCGTACACATCCATTCCTGCTGTATGGTGTGTGTGTGTGATTAAAGTTTATAGTCAGATGTCACATACATAAAGATTGTCTTGAGGGAATGTTGGCCGCATTGAGTTTCAGCTCATACATACTTTGAAGCTGACTTTTTCTGTTCTACACAGCATTATTCTGTTTGTTCTCATTTCATTTCAGAAATAAGCCTAAGGAAGCACAGATGATGATAAAATACAGACCCCAGTGCATAGTTATCAGCCCACATTCTTTCTACACTGTTGTATTGACATTCTATGGCCATTGGCATGTTACATACATCACAAATCTTCTACACAGTTGATGTGTCACATTACACAGAGACAAAGTGGTTGTGTAAGTGCTATTTATTTTAAAGTGCTGTAGTGCAATATTTACATAGTCCAGGATTGTAAGTCCATTAGTGTGACACCTTCTATTGTGATGCAACACAAGTGCATTGGTGAGGGACATGTCATTGGACATGATGGGGTGAAGTGTCATTCAGTATAGAGGTACATGAATTGCCAATGAGGTGGTGAGAGACAATTGCAGCGCATAGTGTTAAGGTAAACAGTGTGCTGGAGAACAGTGCATGTTACCAACTGTAGCAAGACTGGCATGTTAACAAACACAGGACCAGGATATCAGTGCCCATGTGGCATGGACTAGTGCTACTGGGTACTCCTACGGGTAAAGGTGATCTGTTCCAAGTCTTCATCTTCTAATGTGTGTGTTGTCTCCTCTGCCCTTGGTGGTCGTGGGTTTGAAGGGGCAACACACACTTCAGTGTTTGAAGACGTGGAGTCGGAATTCCCGGTAACTGCCAACTGTGGGGCTATTAAGGGCATTACTGCTGCAAGGAGGAGCTGCTGGTTCTTGAGTATAGCAGCTACATGACTGTAGTAGGCAGCCAGGTTGGCCTTGTGGGGGTCATGATTGAATTTGTGCACACAGTGAAAGGTTTGGGATGCCAGGTGTTGTGGTAACTCCTTAACTGCTGTAGTGAAATCCCTCACACATTGTTGTAGTCCTTGCAGGAGGGATGGTAGCGCTTGCATGGCTGATGCCTGTTCTGCAGATCACATCATGCACGTGCGCATCCCCTCAAGGCTGGCTGCCATATTTTGCATCCCCATCCGCACCTCCTTGGCCAGCTCCCGCTGTTCTCCCACTACTGTCCTCTCAAAGGTGGTACCAGTGTCCTCTGAGTCCTCAGCTGGGTTGGAGCTGGTAGGCCGTACTATTGGGGTGGTGGATGGGTCCTTTGTGATGGCTGCTGTATCTGTACTCCTCCTTACGACTGAAGGTGGGGTCTGGAGGGTTCCAAGGACATCTTGGAGGGTCTGCTGGCTAATGTTTGTCAGCTCGTCATCCATGTCATCAGGGAAGTCCAGGACAGTAATATCGACAGGAGAGCCATCGTCCTCTGCAATGAGATATTGTACAATTAATTAGTGTGTCTGTGTTGTGGCAGTTGTAATGTGACATTACTGACTTCCTATTAGTGAGACATTGTAATCTTGGTTCCTGTTCATTGTTTCGGTCATTAATATTAGCATTCTCACAGGCCTATGCCCCACCTGCATGTCACATGTAGTGTGGGCAGTTTGGGGAATTGTCTGCATCACATCCTCTAGGTGTAGGTTCTGTCCAAATTGTATGTTGCCACCTTCGTGTCCTACTCAACCCTCCATCTACTTCCATTAGCATGGTGAGGCCTTGCAATGTCTGTGGGTGTTCTGATGCCACTTGCACCACACTTAACAACATGGAACTGACCCAGTCTCAGATATTTCACATACTCCTATATGTTGCTGAGACCAAGCACATACTATGTATAGCATTGGCATGGCACGATACAGGTGTCAGCATTCGTAGTGTGTAATGTTGATGTTAGGGAATGTGTGCTACATTGGATTGCACTGATGGGCCTGGCAGTGTTCCATTTCCTCTTATGACTGTGCGGGTGTTTTGTTTAACTAGCTAGACACATATGTCCTCGCCCTCAATGCTGTTGTCTTAGCAGTATGACAGTTGGGATGTTGAAAGGTGGCATTGCAGCTATTGTAACACAGGCACGGGGTAGACCCTGGAATGGGCAGCATGGGTATGACATTACTGCTGTGTACTTCATAATGTAAGTAACAATACCTGATGTTTATAGCGCCTATAGACACGAGCATTTGACAGGATTTACACTTTGTTAGGAATTACAGGGGATTGATAATGTCGTCATCCTGAACCCTCTATTTTGGGTGTGTTTGATCCATGGGCACGTAACTGCCATTAGCTACTTGACCTGCACACACAGCACAGGTGGTAGTGGCAACTGTTGTCAATGGTAAATACTACTTGCGGATATGGCCTGAGACTGGAAATTGAGCCCTAGTTCATGTTGTGACAATACCAGCTGTCGTGTGACAGCAGGCCAGTTTTACGTTGTACCCTACCCTCCAGGACTGGCTTTGCCTTTCCAACATCCTTCGCATAGCAGAGTACCCCCATGCAAAGGTTGTTGGTGTAGTGTTGTGCTGTGCCCCTGATTTCCCCTGCACTGCCCATGCACCCGTGCCGTGCCCCTTTGCCCTTTCCACTGCCTGATTTTCAGGGCTGACATGCATTGTGTAGTAGGTATGTTCCCCCCTGCTTACAGTTAACATTTAGGCAATTCTGCCCCCCACGCAACTTACCCTGCATCTGTGTTGTTTCCCGAAAGTCTGCGCTGTCCTGTTCTTGAATCCCTGTTATGATCTCCTCTGGGATGACGGCTGCCACCATCTCCTCCATCTGGTCCAGGGCCTACTGCGGTGCTGGACTCCCACCTCCAGTCTGCAGTGCTGCCTTCCTGTTCCTTGCCATCTTTTCCTTGGTCCTGCACTTGCAGTCATGCTAGCATTCCTTGCACTCAGTTACTGTTCTCTGTACTTCTGCCACACTGTTTATCTTGTCGACAATCTGTTGCCAAATTGCCTCTCTCCTCCCAATTGGCAATTTTGAGGTGACAATAAGTTGATGCTGGTGTTCCGTCACATCTTTCACCAGTATTTCCTGCTTATCTGCATTGAAACAAAACTTCCTTTTCATCTTCTCTCTCTCCCGGGTCTTGTCTGGGTCCTCCTGGCTGGTTCCTGGTCAATTGGGGCCTTCCTGGGGTCTCTCCTGGCTTCTGGGATCCATTTTGGGTCTCCTTAGCACATACTGCTGTGTTTACACCTCTTTTTGGCGCAATTGTGGAGAAAAATGGCACCTATTCGGTTTGCGACATTGTAAACCGGATTAAAGTCATTTTCGCCACGTTAACGTCATTCTGCTTTACGATGTGGCGCAATGGTTTGAGTAAAAAAAAATGATTCTAACCCGTGGTTTGCGCCACAGAGCGTCAAAGTATAAATTTGATGCTCGGGTGGTTCAAAGAAATGGTGTTAGCCGGCGTTAAACTTTTTGACGCAAAACTGCGTTGGAGCAGTTTTGCATCAAAAAGTATAAATATGGCTCTTGATGTGGGCACACAAAGGAAGGTAGCAGGCAGTTAGCAAAATGGCGGATTCTCCTGGCAGCACAAAAGTCGCCTGGCAATGTGCAAATTGTAGAGCCAGCAGCACCTGGTCACAAGTCCCACACAGCAGGGAGCAGCTGGCAGCAGGGCAACAAGCAGAAAACCAATCCAGTGAGTCCTTTAAGCCACCCAGCAACTAGCAGGCAGCAGGGCAACATCAGAAGAGCAGTCCAGATAAATCCTTTAAGCAGCACAGCAGTCCCTCTGACAGAAGTTCAGTTCTAGATCCAAAAGTGCTCTAAAAACATGGGGTCAGAGCCCCGTAGTTATACTCCAAAATGTCTTTCTTCAAGGGATGACTTTAAAGAAACCATTTCAATTGTAACACAACCTCTTGCAGTCCAGCCTGGCTCCAGACATCAGTAGGGGGTAAATCAGCCTTTTGTGTGAGGGCAGGACACATCCTATTGACATGTAAGGTATGAAGGACCTTTCCCAGCCCAGGAAGGTTACCAGTATGCAAATGGATACAGATGCCTATCCTGTCAACCCAGCACCTCTTTGTAGGAGGCTGGACTGGCTTGTAGTGAGTACCAAGGGGTACTTACACCTTGCACCAGGCCCAGTTATCCCTTATTAGTGTATAGGGTGTCTAGCAGCTTAGGCTGATAGATAATGGTAGCTTAGCAGAGCAGCTTAGGCTGAACTAGGAGACGAGTGAAACTCCTACAGTACCACTAGTGTCATATGCACAATATCATAAGAAAACACAATACACAGATATCCTAAAAATAAAGGTACTTTATTTTTATGACAATATGCCAAAAGTATCTCAGTGAGTACCCTCAGTATGAGGATAGAAATATACACAAGATATATGTACACAATACCAAAAGTATGCAGTATAGTATTAGAAAACAGTGCAAACAATGTATAGTTACAATAGGATGCAATGGGGACACATAGGGATAGGGGCAACACAAACCATATACTCTAAAAGTGGAATGCGAACCACGAATGGACCCCAAACCTATGTGACCTTGTAGAGGGTCGCTGGGACTGTAAGAAAACAGTTAGGGTTAGAAAAATAGCCCACCCCAAGACCCTGAAAAGTGAGTGCAAACTGCACTAAAGTTCCACAAAGAGCACAGAAGTCGTGATAGGGGAATTCTGCAGGAAAGACACAAATCAGCAATGCAACAACAATGGATTTCCAAACGAGGGTACCTGTGGAACAAGGGGACCAAGTCCAAAAGTCACAAGCAAGTCGGAGATGGGCAAATGCCCAGGAAATGCCAGCTGTGGGTGCAAAGAAGCTACTACTGGACAGTAGAAGCTGAAGATTCTGTGGGAACAACAAGGGCTAGAGACTTCCCCTTTGGGGGATGGATGCCCCACGCTGTGGAGAGTTGTGCAGAAGTGTTTTCCTGAAGAAAGACTGCAAACAAGCCTTGCTAGCGGCAAGTCGTGTGGTTATGGTTTTTGGATGCTGCTGTGGCCCAGGAAGGACCAGGATGTCGCCAATTGCGTCAGGGGACAGAGGGGGCGCCCAGCAAGACAAGGAGCCCTCTCAGAAGCAGGCAGCATCCGCAGAAGTGCTGGAACAGGCACTACAAAGAGGAGTGAAACAGTGCTCACCCAAAGTCGCACAAAGGAGTCCCACATCGCCGGAGGACAACTTAGAAAGTAGTGCAATGCAGGTTAGAGTGCTGTGGACCCAGGCTTAGCTGTGCACGAAGGATTTCCACTGGAAGTGCACAGAGGCCGGAGTAGCTGCAAAAGTCGCGGTTCCCAGCAATGCAGTCTGGCGTGGGGAGGCAAGGACTTACCTCCACCAAACTTGGACTGAAGAGTCACTGGACTGTGGGAGTCACTTGGACAGAGTTGCTGGATTCAAGGGACCTCGCTCGTTGTGCTGAGAGGAGACCCAGGGTACTGGTGATGCAGTTCTTTGGTGCCTGCGGTTGCAGGGGGACGATTTCGTCGGCCCACGGGAGATTTCTTCGGAGCTTCTAGTGCAGAGAGGAGGCAGACTACCCCCACAGCATGCACCACCAGGAAAGCAGTCGAGAAGGCGGCAGGATCAGCGTTACAGAGTTGCAGTAGTCGTCTTCGCTACTTTGTTGCAGTTTTGCAGGCTTCCAGCGCGGTCAGCAGTCGATTCCTTGGCAGAAGGTGAAGAGAGAGATGCAGAGGAACTCTGATGAGCTCTTGCATTCGTTATCTGAGGAATTCCCCAAAGCAGAGACCCTAAATAGCCAGAAAAGAGGGTTTGGCTACTTAGGAGAGAAGATAGGCTAGCAACACCTGAAGGAGCCTATCAGAAGGAGTCTCTGATGTCACCTGCTGGCCCTGGCCACTCAGAGCAGTCCAGTGTGCCAGCAGCACCTCTGTTTCCAAGATGGCAGAGGTCTGGAGCACACTGGAGGAGCTCTGGGCACCTCCCAGGGGAGGTGCAGGTCAGGGGAGTAGTCAATCCCCTTTCCTTTGTCCAGTTTCGCGCCAGAGCAGGGCTGAGGGGTCCCTGAACCGGTGTAGACTGGCTTATGCAGAAATGGGCACCATGTGTGCCCATGAAAGCATTTCCAGAGGCTGGGGGAGGCTACTCCTCCCCTGCCTTCACACCATTTTCCAAAGGGAGAGGGTGTAACACCCTCTCTCTGAGGAAGTCCTTTGTTCTGCCTTCCTGGGCCAAGCCAGGCTGGACCCCAGGAGGGCAGAATCCTGTCTGAGGGGTTGGCAGCAGCAGCAGCTGCAGTGAAACCCCTGAAAAGGCAGTTTGGCAGTACCCGGGTCTGTGCTACAGACCCGTGGGATCATGGGATTGTACCAACAATGCCAGGATGGCATAGAGGGGGCAATTCCATGATCTTAGACATGTTACATGGCCATAATCGGAGTTACCATTGTGAAGCTACACATAGGTAGTGACCTATATGTAGTGCACGCGTGTAATGGTGTCCCCGCACTCACAAAGTCCGGGGAATTTGCCCTGAACAATGTGGGGGCACCTTGGCTAGTGCCAGGGTGCCCACACACTAAGTAACTTAGCACCCAACCTTTACTAGGTAAAGGTTAGACATATAGGTGACTTATAAGTTACTTAAGTGCAGTGTAAAATGGCTGTGAAATAATGTGGACGTTATTTCACTCAGGCTGCAGTGGCAGGCCTGTGTAGGAATTGTCAGAGCTCCCTATGGGTGGCAAAAGAAATGCTGCAGCCCATAGGGATCTCCTGGAACCCCAATACCCTGGGTACCTCAGTACCATATACTAGGGAATTATAAGGGTGTTCCAGTATGCCAATGTAAATAGGTAAAATTGGTCACTAGCCTGTTAGTGACAATTTGAAAGAAATGAGAGAGCATAACCACTGAGGTTCTGATTAGCAGAGCCTTAGTGAGACAGTTAGTCATAACACAGGTAACACATACAGGGCACACTTATGAGCACTGGGGCCCTGGCTGGCAGGGTCCCAGTGACACATACAACTAAAACAACATATATACAGTGAAATATGGGGGTAACATGCCAGGCAAGATGGTACTTTCCTACACTCTTATGTTGTGGCTGTTTGGAAAGTATGCACACAGTTTAACTGTCACTCTGCCCTAGATGTGAATTGGAGTCAGGCTGCAGAACAGTTGAGATATAAACACAGAGAAATGCCCACTTCTAAAAGTAGCATTTCTAAAAGAGTAATTTAAAATGGAACTACACCAGTAATCAGGATTTCTCACAACAATTTCAAACATACAAAACATGCTCACACTACTCCTTTCAGATTGGAAATCACCACTTAAAAATATAAAAGGGAATTCCTAATGCTAACCTATGACAGGAGCAGCCCTCACAGTAGTGAAAATTAATAGGCTGTTTGTCACTACTAGGACATGCAAACTGTAAAAGTACATGTCCTCCCTTTTACATACACATCAAACTGCCTATAGAGCTACTTAAGGTCTACCTTAGGGGTGACGTAGGTGTAGTATAAGGTGAATTTAGGCCTTGCCAAGTAGTTTGAAATGCCAAGACAATGTCGCAGTAAACTGCGACATACAGGCACTGCCAGGCCTGAGACAAGTTTGAAAGGCTACTTCTGTGAGAGACGCAGTCAGCGCTGCAGGCCCACTAGTAGCATTTAGTTTAGAGGCCCTGGGTATATGGAATACCACTTTACAATGGACATACAGGTAAATTAAATATGCTGAACAGGTGCAAGCCAAACATACCATGTTTTAGGGGAGAGAGCACATGCACTTTAGCACTGGTGAGTAGTGGTAATGTACCCAGAGTTCTAAAGCCAACAAAAAGAGGGTCAGAAGAATAGGAGAAGGAAGGCAAAAGGTTTAGGGATAACTCTGCAGAAAGGGCCATTTCCAGTATAGTGCCTTATCTATTTTGTTAATTTCCTAGTGCTTTAATACTGTTGTTCTAATGTCTTTTGTTGACGTTAAGTACTGCATTATGAAGGTCACTCTCCATTTTCCTGTGATGTATCCTTATTTGGTGACAATTGTTACTTTTCCAAATGTCTTATTTTATCTATTACTCTTGCCAGAGTTTCCTATTTATACTATTTTGATCTGAATTTTGATACCAATCTCTTCTCCTGCACATAACGTTCTGGTGTTAAACTATGTGATTTAAGCTTATCAGGTGGATGTATGGTAATCCTTATATGCGTTTTTTTGTGGGAAATCTTATTGGGCTAAACAATATATTTTGTCTGTTGGTTTGCTATAATTGGTTGTTGTAAGTTGTTTGCATTCATTACTTCATGAAATAGTTGTATCTTTGCTTCCCAACCATTCCAGATTTCAAATTAAGGGGAGCATCAAAGCATTTCAAAGATCCACGACTGTTAAGTGTGCAACAGCAACTCAGAACAGCTGTGAATCAAAATCATTTTGATTATTTCGAAATTATTGTTTTAAACAATCCGGAAATTTGATGACTTGTTTTTTTCGATGTTAAGGTAGTTGATGTGGCACTACGAGAAGACTATGATTCTGCTACTAATTTGACTGTTTGGGGGATAACGGAAGGGTATCTTCTACTAAGGGGAAGGCTATCTGAATGAATGAATGGGCGAGACCTAGCTACAAATGTTCTTGGTGGGTGGCAATAATGGGTCGGGTAAATAGACAGGACTGAAGCTTGTCAGAATCAGAATTTTCTGAGAAAAAGAGTGAACAAACAGAAGGTAGAAAAGAAAATGGAAAAAATAATAGCAAGGGAAGATTCCAAGAGAAAGATTCCAAGAGTATAACAGTAGGCCACAAGGGTTACCCACAGATGCTAGCAATACTGCATAGCAACTGAATCAGTGCCCGTTTACACTGATCCACACTCAAGATGGAAAAAATACTCATTTGGCTACAGGAAGTTGATTCAATTGTCTGCTGTCATGAAGAGGAGATATTTTGTGTGCATCAATGAAAATAAGCAAATGTGTGACTGTGTGCTATATGCCTCACAATTTTGTCATATGCCGAATGTACCCATGCCTCTTGGTTTATAACAACAAAACTTTAGCTGAGGGTCTTATTTACACATATTTCTTTTAATCTTACTACTGTTGCAAACTAATCAAACTGCAGTAGACTATTCAATAATAATAACAAAGAGCAAAAAAAATGAATGATCAAAAACTGTAAAAGAGGCTCTCAATAATGATTTTGATATATTATCAAAAATATACAATTTTATTTCATCTTACATATACAATAAGAACATATTGAACCAAAGACACAATCTCATTTAAGCCCATCATATATATTGAAAGGTACAGAAAAACCCATTGCAACTTTGTTGCTCACAAATGTTTTTTTGTTTGAGAGTGTCATCCTGGCTAAAGGTGACATACTTTTTCAAAAGAATAAGGGGCATATTTATACTTTGTTTGCACTGAATTAGTGTCATTTTTTTTTTTACCCTAATTCGGTGCACAACTAAATTCATATTTATGCTTTGGCGCTATACCCGTCTATTTATGGAGTTAAAGTCATTTTTGGGACGTGGAAACCTACCTTGCCTTAATGAAATGCAAGGTAGGCGTTCCCGTGCAGAAAATGAGTCTGTAGCCTTAACGCCATATACTGCTGTGCAAAAATGATGCACAGCAGGGAGGAGGCGTCAAAAAAGTGTGCAAAGCTTGCTTTGCCCCATTTTTTAACGCCTGGTTCAGGGCAGGCGTTAGGGGACCTGTGAGTGGAATAAGCCCACAGGTGCCCTCCCCAGGCCCCAGGGACACCCCCACCTACACCAGAGGGACAGCGGAGGATAAGGGACCCCATCCCAGGTAAGTACAGGTAAGTACTTTATTTTATTTTTTAAAGTGCCATAGGGGGGCCTGAAATGGGCCCCCATACATAGTACAGGGTGCAATGGCCATGTCCAGGGGACCCTGGTCCCCTGTGCTGGCCACTGGGATGGTGGGCATGACTCCTGTCTTTTCTAAGACAGGAGTCATGTGGTATGGATGGTTTTGTGTCAGAAAATGACTCTAGGCAGGGTAGAGTCATTTTTTTACTCTAACCTGCCTAATGTCATTTTTTGGTGCAAAACCCCCTTCTTCCATACTGCCAGCCCCACTCGACTAATGTCATTTTTCTTTTTACGCTAGCCTACCCTTTGCACCGGCTTGCACCATTCCATAAATATGGTGCCCGGCTGGTGCACAGAAATGGTTCAAGCTGATGCTAAACTTTTTGGTGCAAAACTGCGTTAGTGCAGTTTTGCACCAAAAAGTATAAATCAGGGCCTAAGTATTTAAGGTTCAAGATGTTATGAAATGAAGCGCATGCACCTAAAATACTTGCAAACAATAAAGCTGTTATAATAAAGCAAGCCGAGAAGGGTGGAGGGATCATTATTTTAGGGCAAGGTAGGTTACATGGCTGAGACTGATTATCCGCTATAGAACACTGAACATTATTGGCTATTACATTCTGATACTTGAGATTAGGAGAAAAGTGCTAGAACTGATCCGCAATTATCCGAAGGTTGGCTTAGTCAAAAAAGTGAATTTATCTAACTAATCCGAATTACAGAACCCCAGTAATATATACTGCTCCCAAAACACAAAAAACAATCTTCCTGTACTTCCTTTTGTGTCAGAATGTCAGTCTGCATTGCAGCCCTTAACTATACATGTTGAGTATTTCTAAAACACTGAAAGGATCTTATGTGAGTGATAGCCCGATGGCAATACAACAATTTAATATTTGGAGTTTAATTTTGCTTGTGGTTACTTAGTGACATTAAACATTGAAAGTCTATGTACAATATTCCACAGTTACTAGCACTACAAATTATTAAAACAAGACTAGATGGTATGCCAAGACCACATTCAGTTACAACTGCACTTGGGAGTGTGTGAGAACAGTATTAATGAAACATAGTGGTTTATTGACAGCAGCTTTTACCAGCAAACTAAAGGTACTACCATAGTTACAGGTTGTGCTCCAAACCTGCCCATTTTGTACGTTGCCCAATATGAGGAAGGTCCAATGTACTACAGAAAGAATCAGCTTAGTGATTCAGTACAGATTTGTATGTGTGTTATATCGACAATGTCATGATGATCTTGCAAGGTCCAATGGACTAATTTTGGCAGATTTATGAGAGGTTGATTTCTAGATACATGGCTTAAAATTTCCCATTATGGGTGATAAAATAAGCTTTAGCTTTCTTGATTTGATGGTTTTGGCAGAGAATGGTACAAAAAGATTGGGGGAAATTTGCCATACAGTTAATTTCAGATAATAAAATGGATTTGGTCTGGGACTACTGAGTATTTTACAGACCCATATATTTTAGTCTGTAAATTGCTTGCCCGCTGTTACTCTAGGTAATTAAAATGGAGACCAGTTAAAAGGGTGTGGTACAATGATAGAGATGTGTTATTCATTAGGCATAACAGGGATGTTTTGTCAAAACTGGTACGTGTTACCACTTTTGGAAATCTCAGGATTAATAAAATGTAAATTATAAAAAATAATTTGCATCTTTTTAATTTTGGTGATTTTAAAATAGTAGAATATTTTTATTGTTCAAAGGAGGGCTGTATATTAGTGACACATTTGTAAATGCTTCCACAGAACCTACAGTAGGAGCTGTGGGGCGAAGGAATGACATGTCAAATGTGGTTCTTGTATAGAACGTGGCATGACTGGTAATCTTAAGTCTTCTTCTGTGAGTAACAAACATGGGTATTTCTGCATGTTCATCTTGTAATTGAAAAATGTAGTGTATTGTCTTAAAAATATTTGTGTGGACTTTGGTGCACAGACAAATGCAACCTAGGGCAATGCATTTTTCGACAACAATTTAGCATTTGGTGCAAAGTTTTAAACGTTACCATAGTTGAAAACTATATGAAAAAATAAGGAAATCTGTATGTTCTCATTTGTTATCAACACTTCTTTTAGGAGAAGGTCAAACATTAGAAACATTGTATCATTTGAGAAAAATAAGTGGATTTGTAAATTCAACACAGTTAGGTGTGGTCTTAATTTAGCAGTAGACAGGTGCACTCTTGCTATATTATAACAGACTCAGTAAAGAAAACTTGAGATGTATGCACAAGTATTGTCACAAACATATATGGCTTTGATTACAGTATTAGTGAAATTTCAAGTGATATATTTGAAGTGTTTTAGAGTTGCTAAATTAAGATGTTAGTGACTGTTTCAGTAACCTGAGATGTGGCTGCCTTTTAATTGCCTTACCACAAGAGTCATATGAGTGAGTGGCCTTCTGAAGTGTGAAGAGATTTGGAGTTTCTGAGAAATCTTGGGGGCGATTCACAAAGGTTACCCTAGACGTTTGGTCTAAACTTAGACCAAACTAATGGAGGTCCCACCCTGAGTGCAGACCTAAAGATACTACACGTAAATGCCCTTTGTGAATTCCCAAAGTCCTTAAGTTTACCTTTGTGAATCAGCCCACCCCCCCCCCAGGACATCTTTGCGATTTTTGCTGGGGTCACCTTTCAAGCCAAACTCTACTGAAGTTCATATTTGCGTCAAAGATGGCACAAGATGGCATCTGTTTCTCTAATACCTTTAGTTTATATAATGCTCTAATAATCAGGAGAGGATGTACACGTGGTTAAGCATAAAAAACGTTTATTGAATCTTCAGAAACTTTCAAGCAGAGGATTTGCATTTTATATTTTTTGCATATTATTGAGGCCAGTTGTGCTGTATTAAGTATGCTGGAAGTTTTGTCCTAATAGGCTGTTTTATAAGCATTATAGGACGGCAATGGGTTTAGACCAGGGGTCTCCAACCTTTTCTCTAGTGATAGCTACATTTTACGGCTGTTTCTGCCCCCCTGGGGGCAGATCGCCTAAAATTATTAGGTCGCTGTGCCCCCACGGGGGGCCAAAATCCACTAGACGCCAGGGAAAATGTTCTTTTATTTTTTTTGTATGTTTGGGGAGCGACCCCTTGGGCAAGGGTCGCTCCAGGGGGGGCAAATTATTATTAGGCCATTTATGCCCCCCCTGGGGGCAGATTGCCCTTGCGATCTGCCCCGGGGGGGGGGAAGAAACCGCTAGACGCCAAGGAATATACATTTTTGTGGGCTATTTGAAGTAAGGGGAGCAGACCCTTGGGCAAGGGATGCTCCTCTGGGGGGCAAATTATTTCTAGGCCATTTCTGCCCCCCCTGGGGGCAGATCGGCCTAATATTATTTGCCCCCGGGGGGCAGAAACATCTAGACACCAGGGATATATATTTTTTTTAATTTACTTTATGTTTTTATGTATGAGGAGCGACCCCTTAGACAAGGGTCGCTCCCCTGGGGGGCAAATTGTATTTAGGCTATTTCTGCCCCCCTTCGGGGGCAGATCAGCCTATTTTTGTTAGGCCAATCTGCCCCCTTTGGGGCAGAAACCTCTAGACACCATGGATTGGTGTGTGTGTATGTGTGTGTTTTGTTTGGAGGGGGCAGCCCCTTGGGCAAGGGTCTCTCCCCATGGGGGCACATTACTGTTATCCATAACTGCCCCCCTTAGGGGCAGGCTGGCCTATTTTGGAAGGACCATCTGCCCCCAAGGGGGGCAGAAAGCCCACCAGAGACCAGGGAAGATTTTTTTTTCAAAATAAGAGGTTGGGGGTATGGCCATACCCCCACCCCAAATAAATGGGGCCAAAGTTGTTCTGCCCACCAGTGGGCAGATTGGGCAGTTACCCCCGATCCACACCCCAGGGGGACAGAAAGTCTACTAGATGCCAGGAAATAAAACAAATAAAAGAAAATAGTGGGGTGGTGGCTACTAACCAGTATGGGCCTGGTTATGCCCCCACCCTAACTGAAGGGGCTAACAGTCTTTCAGCTCTCCCCGCACACTAAAACATCTTATCCCATGGCAAGCAAGATGACATTTGATTATTTTTGGTTTTTGTTTTACATTTGGGCCATGAGAGCTTGGTAACTCTCAAAATCGTCCCACTTGGAATGGTGAGGGCTGCACTTTTTTTTACTTTGGGACGCTGCCATGTAGAAAAATCCACAAGACCTAGACACATCTGAAACTAATCTAGTTGATTCCAGGGTGGTGTGCTTCACATGAACCCCACACCATTTCCTTACCCACAATGCCCTGCAAACCTGCAACTTTGCCGGAAAGCACACATTTTTCCCACATTTTTGTGATGGAACCTTCCGGAATCTGCAGTAATCTACAAAATTCCAACCACCCAGCATTGTCTCATCTATACCGATAAAATTTCTGCTGCACTTGTCAGCCTAAAAATGTTTTTTTTCAAACTGCCCTTTTCGACCCACTTTGGTTCCCCCTCAATTTCGACGTGTTTTTGGCTCTCCCTTGTCACAAACACCTGGCCCACCTACACAAGTGAGGTATCATTTTTACCGGGAGACTGAGGGGAACGTTGGGTGGTAGGAAATTTGTCCCGGTGCAGTGATCCCACACAGAAATGTGGGAAAAATGTGATTTTTTAGCTAGATTTGCGGTTTGCTGAGGATTCTGGGTAAGAAAATATTGGGGGATCCACGCAAGTCACACCTCCCTTGACTCCCTCGGGTGTCTAGTTTTCAGAAATGTCTGGGTTTGGTAGGTTTCCCTAGATGGCTGCTAAGCCCAGGGCCAAAAACGCAGGTGCCCCCCTCCCCCCCCCTGGCAAAAACAGGTACTTTTCTATTTGATCATTTTGATGTGTCTAGATAGTGTTTTGGGGCAATTCCTGTCGCGGGCACTATGCCTACCCACACAAGTGAGGTACCATTTTTATCGGGAGATTTGGGGGAGCGCTGGGTGGAAGGAAATTTGTGGCTCCTCTCAGATTCCAGAACTTTCTGTCACTGAAATGTGAGGAAAAAATGTTTTTTTGCCACATTTTGAGGTTTGCAAAGGATTCTGGGTAACGGAGCCTGGTGAGATCTTGACAAGTCACCCCATCTTGGATTCCCCTAGGTCTCTAGTTTTCAGAAACGCACAGCTTTGGTAGGTTTCCCTAGGTGGCGGCTGAGCTAGAGGCCAAAATCCACAGGTAGGCACTTTGCAAAAAACACCTCTGTATTCTGTCGAAAAAATTGATGTGTCCACGTTGTGTTTTGGAGCATTTCCTGTCGCGGGCACTATGCCTACCCACACAAGTGAGGTACCATTTTTATCGGGAGACTTGGGGGAACGCTGGGTGGAAGGAAATTTGTGGCTCCTCTCAGATTCCAGAACTTTCTGTCAACGAAATCTGAGGAAAAAGTGTTTTTTTAGCCACATTTTGAGGTTTGCAAAGGATTCTGGGTAACAGAACTTGGTGAGAGCTCGACAAGTCACCCCATCTTGGATTCCCCTAGGTCTCTAGTTTTTAAAAAATGCACAGGTTTCGTAGGTTTCCCTGGGTGGCGGCTGAGCTAGAGGCCAAAATCCACAGGTAGGCACTTTGCAAAAAACACCTCTGTTTTCTGTGGAAAAATTTGATGTGTTCACGTTGTGTTTTGGGGCATTTCCTGTCGCGGGCACTAGGCCTACCCACACAAGTGAGGTACCATTTTTATCGGGAGACTTGGGGGAACATAGAATAGCAAAACAAGTGTTATTGCCCCTTGTCTTTCTCTACATTTTTTACTTGTAAATATAAGACAGTGTGTAAAAAGGATGTCTATTTGAGAAATGCCCTGTAATTCAGAATTCAGAGATGTGCAAATAACCACTGCTCCTCAACACCTTATCTTGTGCCCATTTTGGAAATACAAAGGTTTTCTTGATAGCTATTTTTCTCTCTTTATATTTCAGCACATGAATTGCTGTAGAATGAAAACCCACTGCAGGGTGCAGCTCATTTATTGGCTTTGGGTACCTAGGGTTCTTGATGAACCTACAAGCCCTATATAGCCCTGCAACCAGAAGAGTTCAGCTGACGTAATGGTATACTGCTTTCAAATATCTGACATTGCAGGAAAAAGTTACAGAGTAAAACGTAGAGAAAAATTGCTGTTTTTTTTACCTCAATTACAATATTTTTATTTTCAGTTGTTATTTTCTGTAGGAAACCCTTGTAGGATCTACACAAATTACCCCCTGCTGAATTCAGAATTTTGTCTACTTTTCAGAAATGTTTAGGTTTCTGGGATCCATCATTGGTTTCACGCCCATTTCTGTCACTGAATGGAAGGAGGCTGAAAGCACAAAAAATCATAAAAATGGGGTATGTCCCAGTAAAATGAAAAAATTGTGTTGAAAAAATTGGGTTTTCTGATTCAAGTCTGCCTGTTCCTGAAAGCTGGGAAGCTAGTGATTTTAGCACCGCAAACCCTTTGTTGATCCAATTTTCAGGGGAAAAAACACAAGCCTTCTTCTGCAGCCCTTTGTTCCCATTTTTTTTTTAAAACTAGATTTTCACTGTATTTTGGCTAATTTGTTGGCCTCCTTCAGGGGAACCCACAAAGTCTGGGTACCTCTAGAATCCCTAGGATGTTGGAAAAAAAGGTCACAAATTTGGCGTGGGTAGCTTATGTGGACAAAATGTTATGAGGGCCTAAGCAAGAACTATTCCAAATAGGCAAAAAAAGGCCTGGCACAGGAGGGGGAAAAGGCCTGGCAGTGAAGGGGTTAATATCTGTCAGGGAAATAATCATTGTATTGCAGCTCAATTACTAAACATAAAAATAAATCGTTCTTACCTTCAATGCTGAACCGTGTGATGTGCTCTAATACTGTGTAACCGCAGGCCTGGGAGGGCAATTCAGAAGTTATTATTTCATTTAGCCACAGTGCGTGACAGTTAGCGGGTGCAAAGCTTTGCTGAATCTCAAAAACGTGCTTTATATCTGTCTTTGTGTTAGTCAGTGAAAGCAGCTCAGTGCATAAAATGGCTCATTGATTTTAGCTTTGGCTGTAACCACGCCATACTATAAAATCGAGGGCCTTGCATGCTCTGAGCCGCTTTCACTGACGTACATAGTGGCTGATATAATGCGCAGTGTAGTCAGTGAAAGCGGCCTTGTGCAGGCAAGGACCTTAGGTTTCAACACTGGCTGCCACCGCTTTACTATTGAAGGTGATATAAAGCGCAGTAGCAACTGAGTGCATGCAAAGACTTTTGATTTTAAACTCGGCTGCCAACGCGCTTTACTATGGATGGCAGATGTAAAGCGCTGTGGCAGCCAGGGTTAAAATCAAAGGTATTTCCCTGCACTGAGCCGCTTTCACTGACTACTATGTGAATGCTAATATAAAGTACAATGCAGTCATTCAGTGAAAGCAGCCCAGTGCAGGCAAGGACCATTGATTTTACCGTTGGCTGCCACCGCGCTTTTTTTTATTGAAGGCAGATGTAAAGCGCGGTGGCATCCGAGGTTAAAATCATAGGGCCTGCCTGCACTGAGCCACTTTTACTGAATATGCGGCTTCCCTTACCTAGGCAAGGATCAAACGGCACACATGGAGCGCGTTGCCAGCCTGCAAAACGAAGGTGGCGCGTGACCGTGCCAGAGCTCAGGAAGAACGTCAGTTCTTCAGCCTGCCCCTCCGCAGCTAAGCTCAGTTAAGTTAAACAGAGCAGCTGGTTTGGGTGAGGGCAATGGGTGAGGGCAAAAGATGTTGAAGGGATAATAAATAAATGCTCCGAAAGTAGCATTTATAATCAGATATTGGTGCAAGCTACTCCCAGGGTGTCTGCGACCTACTGGTAGCTCGTGATCGACTGGTTGAAAACCCCTGGTTTAGACTAACTTAAAATGGCGGCTTATTCAGAGGCTGTTTTGAACCAACCACTGACATTTTAGTTGTAGTAACTGTGCACATGCTGAATTATAATTAAGCTAATTGTTTTGTATTATTAAGTAATTAGTTCTCCTTATAAAAATGCACACTCGTTCCCAAGTGTTTGCTTGCTTGGAGGGAGAGGCCGGCTTTGCTACCTCAGAAATATGCAATTCCCTTAGTGTTCTTATGATTTGTTTGTTGACTGCCTTGCTTGTTGGCGTGCAATACATGCCCATATCAGTTAATATATTGACCTGATATTTTGGTATTTAAATCTGCCAAACTGATTTTTATAAGAGGCTTGATTCACAATTTGCCCATGTATTTTGGGAAGGCCTCCGCAGACACAATAACTTGAAGATTCAAAAAGCTGGATAGTGCCAATTTATCATGATGAGCACTGGAATAATTGATGAATTGTGTGTACTTTTACCCAGATTGGATTTGGTCACCTGGAGTAATCTAAGGAGTATGTAATTGCCAGCTTTTATAATCTAAAGGGCATATTTACAAGCCCCTTGTGCCTTCGCGCGCCACACTGGCATAATTTTTTAAAACGCTAATGTGGCATTAAGGATGCAGTTTCCCGCACCAAATTTACAAAGGGGTACAATGCATGAATTGTGCCACTTTGTAAACCCTTGTGCCACATTATACCTGCGTCAGGCATAATGTATGCAAGGGGGGTGTTTCTCCACAGGGAGATGTAAAAAAATAGAGCAGTGAAATCTACAACATTTTCCTGCAAAACATTTTCCATCATTTTAAATTCTTGCTCAGAGCAGTTGTTAAAATGATGCACCTGTATTAACCCCTGGGCCTCCCTGTGCTTTGCTGCACTAGCGTCAACATTTTTGACGCTAGTGCAGCAAAGCGCCACAATAGCATCAAAAATACTGACACTATTGTGCTAACGACTGCCAAGGCAAGCCGTATTATAAATACCATGTGCCATAGTGTTGTTAGGAGGCAGTAGGGGGACGCAACAAAAGTGGCGCATCAGGACCAATGTGCCACTTTCTTGTAAACCTGCCTCTAAGTTAAAAAAAATATTTACTACAAAACTGCTAGGTTAACACGAAGCATTATCTACTAGAATCATATGACTACTGTGTATAAGTTGCCTTTTTAGTAAGAAGTACCCCTGTGTGGCCTAATAAAATACTCCTTTTTTGTAGACTAACTAGTGTTTTTTAACAGTTTGACACTAATATTTGTTTGAACTTCAGTGTATATGGCAATAATGCCATGCTCTGGCTTGTTTGTGACTAGCCTAATAATTAAAAAAAGTTATACGCAACTAAATAAGTTATTCTGAGCTGTGTTTTTAGGCAATGCTTAACAGATCTTGTTGCAGAGGACAATGCAGTTGGAGCTGGTCCTCATCTGCACAGCCTTGCCTTTTCTCGTTCCAGAAAAGTCAACAAAACCTAATTGTCCACCCAGTGTTCTTTAATACGATCAGTAAGGTGATGTTCTGGCTGGCAATGAAGGGCGTCACAACTTTAGGCAACAAGGATGCCTGCGTCCGCAAAACCAGCTTGTCTGGGAAGAAGGTGGTGCATGGTGGTTTGACGTGCAGATGTAATGGCAATGAGAAACACTGCCTTGAGGATGAGGAGCGGCAAAGGACAGAGTCCAAAAGGTTCACATGGAAGGCACGTCAGAAATGTGAGAACCATGTTAAGGTCCTACTGTGGGAGAGGGAGGAAATAGATACAAATCTTTCAAAAAGCACATAACAACTAGAGACTTAAACAAAGAGGGCTGATCCAGCAACCGCAAAAAGGCCAAAAGAGCCAAAAGGTGCCCTTTAACTGTGCCCAGAGCAAGCCCTTGCCAGGCTAGGGGCAAAACAGACAATAAAACATCAGATAACTTTGCCTGAAATGGGTTTATCTGCCAAATTCCACATCAGGCTACAAATTTAACCAACAACAGGCGTATACAGTTTTTGTCGAGGGACGTCTAGCTGCCAAGATGACATCAACTACCTTTGGAGGATGGTCGAAGGTGTAGCACTGTTGTCGCACAATCTTCAAGGATCATCGTGGAGATTATGAAGGCCTGGGTGCAGTACCCTGACCCGCTCTTGCTACATCAGATTCTCCCGGAGGGACAGCCTGATTGGAGGACAGATGCCCATGCCCAGGAATTCTAGATAAGAAAACTCTTTGTGCCAGTGTGAGGCCATTAGGATGACTTGGCCCGGTTGGTCCTGATCTTCTTGAGAATGCAGGACAAGAGTGGTATTGGCAGAAAGGCAAACACGGGTCCTAATTTCCACTCAAGGCAAAATGCGCATCCAAGCAAGAGACGGCTTGAAAACTCCAACATGTAGAAGTGCTGACATTGTGTGTTTCTGGAGATGGCGAATAGATCAAGACACATTTCTTCCCATTCATGGAAAAGACCTCACGCCACCTCTGGGTGTAATCATCACTTGTGATCCACTTGGCGCTGACAGCTGAGCTTCTCCTCCCTGGCATTCCTTGATGGTCCAGCCATTTCCAGCAGTGCAGGACCCCATGGCACAGGGTCTGTGACCCCATCCTACACCGCTTATTGCAATACCGCATGAAGTGTTGTTACCCATCAGCACCTGTACCAGCCTCTCCTTGATAATGGAAACAAGGCTTTCAGTGCCAAGTGGATGGCCCTCAGCTCTAGAAAATTGACATGGAGCCTGGCCTCAGCCGGAGACTGGTGGCCTATGAGGTTGTTCTCACCCAGATAGCCACTCCAGCCCAGAAGCAATGCATCGATCACCACTGTCAGCACTGGGCAGTGGAGGGAGAGGGGTTTGCCGCTGACCTAATCTCAGTCCATTAACCAATGCTGCAGATCTTCTGAGATCTCCTCCAAAATCTGAACATGGTCAGAGAGAGCCCCTTGATGTTGGTCCCACTGAGACATAAGATCCTGCTGCAAAGCGTGTCTATGCCACCTAGCATGCTCATCTAGCATGATGTTATCAATACCAGCAGCCATAGAGCCAGCATGGCTGAAATCCAGGACCGAAGCTGAAAGGCTGGAATCATGGCCTGAATTCCTGGATTGTCTATTTCAAGGGGAAAGGCAAGAAACTAAACTGTGTCCGGAATGGTTTAGATCAAGGGGAGCATCTGAAGAGTAGTCAGGTGTGATTTTGGGACATTGATAGTGAATCCCGAAGTTGACAAGAAGTTCACCATAGTCTGCAGATGTTTAATGAATGCTTAGGGCAAGCACTCCTTCAACAGCCAGTTGTTGAGGTAGGGCAAGACCAGTACCCAACCTCCGAAGGTGTTGTGCCACCACTTCCATCACTTCTGCGAACACCGGAGGGGCAACGGTGAGACCAAAGAGGAACACAGCAAACTGAAAATGCTCCTGTCCCACCATGACCTGCAGGTAGCACCAATGTGCCTGCAGGACGAGTATATTAAAATAGGCGTCCAACAGTACCATTCAGCCTCTAGGGTTGAGGGCTACCAAGACCAGTGTAAGCATTTTTCATTTTTCCTCCTAGAGAAAGGTGATGAGAGGGTGCAGGGCTAAAGTTGGACAAAGTCCTCTGTCCTTCTTTGGCACCAGAAATAAAAAAACACGTTCTATTTCTGGCACAAATGCCCTCTTGATAGCTCCTTTGGACAAAACGGTGACACTTCCTTCTGTTGATGGTCCTCTGGCAGTGGTTGGGGGGTACGGGGGGGATGTGTGGGGAGCCTGTTGACCACCACTGGGGCAGTGGGTACCATGGCTGCAACCACAAAACTGTTGGGCGCTGTACTGGGGATGGATTAGCTATCGGTTTAGGAATGGTAGAGCTGATGTGACTAGCCAGGTGGGGCAGATAAGCCCAGGGAGCATGCCGGAGCCCTGCTCTCCTTGAACACCCAAGAGAAGAGTCAGCTTTGTTGCCAAACAGGGGAATCTCGTCAAATGACATGTCCGCAAGGGGCAAATGGGCACTGCCTGGAACAATGGTGGACTGCAGACAATCATGGAGGCGAGTGGAAACACTGGTGCCAATGGCCCAACTGATAGCATTGGTGGGAGCCCCAACAAATTGTGAACTTGGCACATCGTGATCGACCTGTGTGGCCTGGGAGAGGACTAGCTGGAGATTGTCAGGGATAACTGGGAGGCATAAAGCAATAGAGTCCCAAAGAGCGTGAGAATACCAGGCAAGCTGGTGGATGAGAAAACCCTTCTCCTGAATGTCTCCACCCATCGACTTCCTATTGGGAGGAAGTAGTCAGAAATGTGTTGGGGGTTTATCTTGCAAACAGACACCTGCACTACCAAGCTTTCATGTGAGGGGGGCTAAGACAAAACTACAATATCGCCTGGGGCTGGGCAGTGGCACTATGCGGTTTGGCAGTTGACCGGGTGGCCAGAGCAAGGTTTGGCCCACCCCCCTAAGAAGTTCCCATAAGGACCTCATTATATGGTAAGAAGGTTTCAGTAGATGTCTGCCCTGGATGAAGGAATTGCATTAATCTTGACTGCCACGGTTTTAGAGCTGTAGGTAAAGGACATTGTCCCCCCTGCACCTAACGAGAGCATAGGAAGAACTCTCCTCTGTGGAGGGGGTAAGAGGAGTCTGAACTCAGGGGAAGTATTAAGGCCACTTGCCTCCTGCAGGTCGTCATACCAATTCTTCCTCAGATAATGTTGGCTAATCTTCTCACCCGCATTGTAATTGTTGTCTGAATCCATGCCGAAAGGGGAATGCAGGATGAGTATTTGTCATTGTGCCTGCAGACCAAGTGGAGATATTGGAGCCTAAATGGCAGCTAGACTCAACTTCGTTCAAAGTTAAATCGGCACCAACTCGATGTCACAGAGAACAATAGGGGACTCGTCTTTTGGAGATGGCAGTCGGCATTGGCGTTGATGTGCCAGGAAAACATGTGGACAGTAGCACAGTGGTGGAGTCAAGAGTGGAGCCAGAGACAGTCCCATTATGGGCTCTGAGGGTCCAGCTGGCACCAAAGGCAAACTTGGTGGCATTAACCCAGGTGGAGAATCTCTTGGCTCAGTAAAGCCTGCAGGCACACAAGAGGTAGTCAGCAAGCATCTGAACAGTCAGAGCATGGCAAGGGAGAACTTTTCAATCTGTTTACGAGGGACATATGGCCCCAGAAACTCAGGTTGTGCTATAACAATTTGTTGGATAGACTCCCAAGTTGAATGACTTTGAAAGAGCGATTAATATGTTTGGTGCTGCCCTCACGCCTTCTCAGGGTAGTGTGAGTCGCAGGAAGCGGCCAAGTTCTGCTTAGATTTCTAATGTTTTTTCTTCAACTTACCTGAAGTTTGGATCAAGAGGAAGATCGACCCCTGAACTGACTCTGATGATTTCTTAATTTTGAATGGGACAGGTATTGAACTTTAGACTTGGAACAATCTTGTCATGGTGTCTTTAGGGGCTTAGCGATGTAGAGTTTTGCCTCACACTTTTTAATGTATTTGTATTCCTATTTATAGATCGCATTCCGGCCATAGCATCGAAGCGCTGAGGAGTGAGTAAAGCAGGAGGTTCCCTAGAGCGACCCAAAGATTAATGGGACAGGCCAAATACACCCTCCCTAATTAGAAAAGATCCAAGTTTTTAGCCGTTTCTGAAAAGGGAGGTGCATATCTTCCTTCCTAATAGGTAGCGGAAGAGTGTATTTACAGCCTTCCAAGTGAAGAGCTTTGTGTGTGAGGCAAAGTGTGTTAAAAATAATGCGCTTTTCCACTGATGACCAGTGCAGCTGCCTCAAGCTGCTACTGGCAGATGCTGAGCGCGGGAGATCCAAAACAAGGCAAGCCGCAGCATTCTGAATCAGCTGTAATCTTAAAGGGAACCCTTTCAGATTTTTAACATCAATGCATTGCAGTAGTCTAGTTTAGAGATGACGAAGGCTAAAATCGCAATAATTCTGAGTTCCTTCTGAAGAAAAGGAGAGTTTTTCTTGAGCATTTTCAGAGTCCAGTAACAAATTTAAACGGTGTGGTTCACTTGTTGCTCAAAAGATAGAGTCTTATTAAATACAATTCTGAGGTTTCTGGCCATTGAACTCGGAACTGGAAGCTCATTGCAGGACTGTGGCCACCAACAGGAGTTCCATAAATCAGTGTCTAAGCCAAAGAAAATAATTTCCGTCTTTTCTCTGTTCATTTTAAGCCAATTATGGCTCATCCACTTGTTGATCTCTCTCATGCAATTGTAGAATCTGTCTGCCACGTCCTCCCAATTCCTGTTGACAGGGATGATCAGCTGAGTGTCATGAGCATAGGAGACCACTTGAAAACTGAAAGAGTGGACCAGTCCTGCCAACAGGGCAACATAGAGATTAAACAGAGTAGGGCTGCGAGAAGACCCTTTTGGAATACCGCAGGGGAGTTGAAACGGGGTAGCCTTGTAGTTGCCACAGCTTACCGTGATGGATCTATCCAACAAAAAGGATTTTAGGATATCTAGGGCCTTCTCTCTAACTTCTGCACGATAGAGGCGCTGGATCATCAGTTGTGGGGAGATGGTATCAAACACCGCTGAAAGATCCAGCAGAACAAGAATGTCGCCCTTGCCCTGATCCACTCGTCTCTGAATAATGTTAGCTGTCGAGACAAGAGCGGATTCCATGCTATGTGCTTTACGGAACCCGTGTTGGGAAGGGTCGAGGCCGCCACTGGGCTGTAGAAAGCCAGCCAGTTCAATATTTAGATGTTTCTCCAAGATTTTGGCCATGGTGGAGAGTAAAGAAATGGGTAGAAGATTTTTCAAATCATTTGGTGCGCCGCCCGGTTTCTTTGTAAGCGGAATCACAATGGACTCCTTCCAGGAAGGAGGGAAGCACCCCTCCTTCAAGATGTCATGGTAAACCGGTTCTAGCACTTCAGAAACCAGGTTACGTATTAGCTTCAATATCTTAGGAAGGCAAGGGTCGTTAGGAGACCCTGACTTAACCCCGCACAACAGTTCTTTAATCCTGTTTGCCTGTAAAGGTTGGAAACTGGTGAGCTTTGGTCCATTATCTAGGGCCAGAGCTCCCCCCTGAGCTCCAACACTCAGCTCCACTGGAGGCTGCATGAAGTTGGCGTGCAACTGGAGTATTTTTTTTTAATTTTTTGGCAGAAAGCGGGAGAATTCTCGAATATCGTGGATGAGGGAGGGGAAGTCAGGGAGCGGACCACCTTTAAAAGCTCCCTGGGTACATTGTCCACATCCTTAATTTTGTGGGAGAAATAGTCAGATTTAGCTTTTTTGATATCTAATTTGTAGTCCTAAAGAGTGGACCTAAGCTTGGCTCTCTTCGCATCATTCTGGTGAAATTTCCATCTGCGTTTCTGCTGTCTGTAAAGTCTCTGTAGTTTTTTTAGTTCCTCTGAGTACCAACAAGAAGATAAATTCCTCCCTGGCTTTGGACTTGATTAGACAAGAGGGGCGAGTGAATCAATGGCCGTCCCTAAGCCCAAACTCAAAGCCCTCCCACGTGGAAATGCCCTGTTCTCTGGCCTGACACCAGCCCAACTTAAGGGCCCTAGCCAAGCTCTGCTCCTCCACCCTGTGCCCTTGCCAGGATTGCCTGTGGGCAAGGGGGACTTTGGTAGAGACTATTGTACTTGCTACCTTAAAGGTAAGCAAGTGATGATCTGTCCTATCCAGGGCAGTGTTCTCCAATCGGGTACAATTATTGTGAGAGATAAATATACCGTCAAGCGCGTGTCCTGCACAATGGGTGGTAGATGCGCCTCTTTGGTCCCAATCAGGGTTTGACATCAGGTCCAGGAACTCACCCGTGGCCGTATCAAGTTTATCTTCGAGATGTATATTGAAGTCTCCCAACACTATGGCCTTGGGGGCCATAGCAATCGGTTCAATAATGGCAGGCCAGAGAGAAAGAAAAGCATTCTTAGGGCCCGGGGGATGATAAATTAGAAGGCCCTCAAAGAGTATAGAGTACTGAAGGCTTAACTTGAAGTAGCCACTTTCGCAAATATCGGGCTAATATTAATAGATTCAAGTGCACAGTGCAAATTGCACCTAAAAATTGCCACCAGACCACCTCCCCTCTTGCCAGTCCTGTTGAGTTTAGAAAATGCATAGCCAGGCGGGGAAGCTGTCAAAAAGTCTGGGTTGCAGGCTTCTCAGGCCCACGTTTCTGTAATGAAGAGGCAATCTAAGTTGGTGGCTTCAATCATTTCTCTAATTTCCACATAGTGCTTGTTCAGTGAGCGCACATTAGTCAAACCACATAAAAGGTGTTTTTTCACCTTGTTACCTAACTTGGCCCCTAACTTCACTCGAGGAGGCAGGTCTTGCTGCTTAGTAATGTTATCAGCTCTACGATATGCTGCCTCCGGCTCCCAGATACACACCCCACACTTCCAACCCTTAAGCTGATCGGGCCAGCTTGCTCACATCCCTCATGGGTCTGCAGAGATGAAATAGCAAAAGGTCCTGTCTAGAGTATTGCAGGGGCAGGGAGAATCCTTGCCCAGTAGCATGATGTCTGTCCCCCAGGCCCAGTCGGGCGCGGACGGGCGCAGACGGGCTTGCCTTAGGCATGCCTTTGGTGCACCAGCGGCGCACCCGCTGCACGGCCGCATACCCTATGGCCTTCGGGTTCATCCACATGCAAGCACTGCAGGCCTTATAGTCGTGGGTTAGGTTTATCTATGTGCAGTCACTGCAGGCCTTAGAGTCGTGGGTTGACCCCAGGCACCATAGGGAAATTTGTTAAAGATCTGTCACAGGCATTTTTTGTGACAGTCCTTACAGGGTTAAAAACCTATCATTCTGGGGAGAGGGGTGACATGTCCCTTGCACACTGTCAAACACATTTTGGAGTGAGAAAAGATTCTCAAAGAAATGAGAGGTTGATCTGGATCCGCATCTGGTAGTGCGGACAAAAAGAAACTGACGTCAGTGCGCAGTAGTGGTGCTTCTGCATGTCGTTTCCGGAGTGCAATGGTATCAGTGCGAAGCCCCATGGAGCCACTTACCGGCATGCAGAGCTACTGCTGAAAGGTTTCTAGATCCATTCTGAAGTCTGGGGAATATTCAAAAGGTGAGGAAAAAACGGCTATAAGTCACTATCAAAACTAAGTTTACTCGCTTCATAAAGAATCGCTAGTAGAACTGTTTTATATGATACAAGTAAGGACAGATCGCAAGATACTGTACATTAGGTAGTTCGTAGGTTATTCCTGTACTCTAGTATGCGTATTATTATCATTTATAAATTAAGGACAAGAGATGTAGAACACAGTGAAAAAATTAATAGTCCTGATTACAGACACTTTATTCTGGAGGTGCCCTTCTGGTGTTTGCTCTTTTTTCCACAGTATGACAAATGGGCAGAAAAAAATATGTGGTAATCAACATTGGGAAAGTTTTACTTTTGAATGAACACTCTCAAGTTACAGAAAACACTTTCTACTTTCGGCTACCACTGTGTGCCGCACTTAATGTAGAAAAAGCTGAAGGTAATGTGGTTTTTTAAATCCATGCCCATCAGTTTCAGCTATTTCACCTCCCCAAGCAATGCTAAGGGCCATATTTATACTTTTTTACGCACAACTGCGCCAACGCAGTTGTGCATCAAAAATGTTAACGCCGGCTAACGCCATTCCAAAGCGCCATGCGGGCGCCTTATTTATGGAATGATGTTAGCCGGCGGAGCTGACTGGTGTGCGGCAAAAAAAAATGACCCACACCAGGCAGCGCCGGCGTAGGGGAAAATGGAGCTTGGGCGTCAAAAAATGGGGCAAGTCGGTCTGAGGCAAAAAATCTGCCTCAACCCGAGTTGCGCCATTTTTTTTGACTCCCACCCTCCATTGACATGAATCCTGTCTTAGCAAAGACAGGAGTCATGCCCCCTTGCCCAATGGCCATGCCCAGGGGACTTCTGTCCCCTGGGCATGGTCATTGGGCATAGTGGCATGTAGGGGGGCACAAATCAGGCCCCCCATGCCACAATAAAATTAAAAAAAAAATACTTACCTGAACTTACCTTAAGTTCCCTGGGATGGGTCCCTCCATACTTGGGCGTCCTCCTGGGGTGGGCAAGGGTGGCAGGGGGTGTCCCTGGGGGCATGGGAGGGCACCTCTGGGCTCCTTCCGAGCCCACAGGTCCCTTAACGCCTGCCCTGACCAGGCGTTAAGAAATGACGCAAAAGCGGCTGGACGTCATTTTTTTTGACCCGCCCACTCCCGTGCGCCATCTTTGTACGGCAGTTTAAATAAGGCGCACATGCCTTGGAGTCATTTTTTAGACGGGAATGCCTACCTTGCATATCATTAACGCAAGGTAGGTATCCACGCTAAAAAATTACGCAAACTCCAAGATCTTTGGCGCTAGACGGGTCTAACGCCAAAGTATAAATATGGAGTTAGCTTTGCGTCGGATTTGTGTAAAAAAAAACGACGCAATTCCGGCGCAAACAGAGTATAAATATGCCCCTAAGGGGGTCATTCCGACCCTGGCGGTAATTACCGCCAGGGCCGGGGTCCGCGGGAGCACCGCCAACAGGCTGGCGGTGCTCCTTTGGGCATTCTGACCGCGGCGGTACTGCCGCGGTCAGAAACGGAAAGACCGCTGCCCAGGGGAATCCTCCAAGCTGCGCCACCATGGGTGATTCCGACCCCCTCACCGCCATCCTGTTACTGGCGGTTGCGACTGCCAGGAACAGGATGGCGGTGAGGGGTGTCGTGGGGCCCCTGGGGGCCCCTGCAGTGCCCATGCAAATGGCATGGGCACTGCAGGGGCCCCTGTAAGAGGGCCCCACTTTGAATTTCAGTGTCTGCTTAGCAGACACTGAAATTCGCGACGGGTGCCACTGCACCCGTCGCACACCTTCCACTCCGCCGGCTCCATTCGGAGCCGGCTTCATCGTAGAAGGGTGTTTCCCACTGGGCTGGCGGGCGGCCTTTTGGCGGTCGCCCGTCAGCCCAGTGGGAAACCCAGAATGACCGCCGCGGTCTTTTGACCGCGGTACGGTCTTCTGACGGTTCCCGCTTGGCGGGCGGCGGGGAATGACCCCCTAAGTGTTGCCAGGAGTACAAATTCTTTATACTGTAACCCTAGGGTTTATTCAAAGTAAAATATATAGAGATTTTCACAACACACATTAGTTTTATGCCCAATTGTTAAAAGGCAAAACTGACGCCAGAACTCTTATACATGCTGTCAAGAGTTTATGTAATCCAGCCTTAGGATGGACTGTATGACATACTCTAAGTTGCACATAATAGTTGTGAAATGCTTAGACCCGTGATGCCATGCCTATGATAGCTGTTCCTGGCAAGTGGGGATGTTTACATTGCATCCTGATCATATGAGGCTGTGCCTAGTATATGGAGCTGTCGATGATATTATGTCTATAGTATAGTTTAATAGATTATAAGCCTGCAGCTAAAAAACGCAGAAATCTGTATGTCACAAGATTAAGGCGGTCATTCTGACCTTGGCGGGCGGCGGAGGCCGCCTGCCAAAGTCCCGCCGTCAGGTTACCGTTCCGCGGTCGAAAGACCGCGGCGGTAATTCTGACTTTCCCGCTGGGCTGGCGGGCGGTCGCCTTCAGACCGCCCGCCAGCCCAGCGGGAAAGAGGCTTCCACGATGAAGCCGGCTCGGAATCGAGCCGGCGGAGTGGAAGCTGTGCGACGGGTGCAGTTGCACCCGTCGCGTATTTCACTGTCTGCGCAGCAGACAGTGAAATACATGTAGGGGCCCTCTTACGGGGGCCCCTGCAATGCCCATGCCAGTGGCATGGGCACTGCAGGGGCCCCCAGGGGCCCCGCGACCCCCCCTACCGCCATCCGGATCCCGGCGGTCGGACCGCCGGGATCTGGATGGCGGTGGGGGGGTCGGAATCCCCGCGGCGGTGCAGCAAGCTGCGCCGCCGTGGAGGATTCAATGGGGCGGCGGTACACTGGCGGGAGCCCGCCAGTGGTGCCGGTCCGACCGCGGCTTTACCGCCGCGGTCGGAATCCCCATTGGAGCACCGCCGGCCTGTCGGCGGTGCTCCCGCGGTCCTCCGCCCTGGCGGTCTTTGACCGCCAGGGTCAGAATGACCGCCTAAATCCCTACAAGGTTGACAGCCTTCCATACATCTGAGGTCAGTAATATATATACCACTAGATTGGGTAATAGTGACAGATGTTATTTACAGTTGTTCAAAATGGTTCAAGTGAGGTATGAAGCACTATGTAAAAAAGTCATCATAACATTCTGTGGGGACTCGTCTAGGAAATGGAACATGAACTGAAATGTATGACATACATGTGTCTATTTGGGAAAACGTGTCATAAAGTGAACAGTTTGACCCTATTTTCTCAAACATTTCTTTGACTGAATACTCAAACCTCCCTTAAGGTGATCTGGCTCACTCACTTGGTGCAGTATGGGGCTGTTCTAACAAACCTTCCCAGGGTTTTTGGTTCACAGTCTGACCATGTCCAGTCCAGGCTGCTGTATGAGAGATTAGCATGCACTATAGCAGCTGGAATGGGCACAGTGTGGTGGGTGCACTGTTATCTGTGCTACTTCCCTAGAGTGAAATGAACTGTTATAAGCAGCACAGGTTATCAAAATAAATATATGCTTAAAAAAGTATGAAGTGTGTTTTTCCATGAGGCATACTTCAGAAAGGTAAGGCTTTTTGCTTTCAATGTTTTTAGACATGCAAAGCATCATGCAAGGAGTTTTGTTTATGTAGCTTGTGTTTTTGATGCAAAATGCGGTATACATAAAGGACTTGTCCTTCAGCATACAGCGTGTTGCATGCATGATGCATTCTGCAATGAGGTCTGGATCTAGCTTTAAGTGTGTTGTCTTTATAATTGACATTGAAGTTCGACAAAGCTCTTGGCTTGTTTTAGTGCTTCCCAAGCAGGGTAGGTTTGGCATCAGGCCATGCTGCTGCTTCCAGTTAAAGATTCAATCTGCAGAGCTGTCTAGCTCTTGACAGAAAGCAGCGTGGATGGATATTTTGTTCATTTCATGAGAGATTTGTGGGGTGCTGATGAAAAGAATTGCAGGCTTCTGTGGAAGAACGAGCTCTTGGTGGATAGAGGTAGAAAGACTGAGGTGGGGTGTACCCACAAACTCATCTCATGAAATAAAGGCAGTGACTGCATCTTGTGTCCATCATTATTAGTGGGGCTACTATTTCCAACAAACATGGCAATTGTGTTGCTGACGCGTTTTTAAAAACATTGAAAACGGATGCAATAATGTGCAGCATTAACGTATAGATGAAGAGCTATGCTTTTAATGTAAGTAGGCTGCCACATTTACACGTTTTAGGCTTGAATAACCGAAGCAACATTTTCTGCAAAGCTGATCTAGGTGAATGTAAAAGAAGTTAGTTTTGACCTTCCCATAGGCATATTTTTCATAGAATACAATAAGAGGTGTTAGTTTAACTCTGCAAAATGTTTGTAATCATACAATGCCTTATTAGAGACAGTCAGTAAGTAGCATGTGTTTTAGTACAATTATGTAGAAGCTTCAACATGAAACATAAGGAAAGTAAATGATGAGAACCCTAGTATATTTATATTAAGTAGTTGATCAAAATGATTCACTTAAACATTGCTGGCTGTGGACTATTGTTTCACCAGTGAGGAGACGAAATGTTCCAGTTCCTATTAAGACATTGAAAGTTGACTGACTGACTGGAGAAAGAAGAAACATGTTACAAAACCTTAGAATATGGTGTTTATATTATTGCATTTTCCTCGAGTAGGGCAGTCATTCTTTCCAGACTAATTCACTTTCCATGCCCGAATCTATATTGTTCTGAGACACTACTGAGTTTCTTGAATCTCTCTTTATGGGAAGTTCTGCTTTGATTGATAGTTGGTATTTTACTCTGAAGCTTTATGCTTTTGTAGTGTGGTCAGTTTTACGTATATTTTGCGCATTAGCTTCAGGCCTTAGGCCTCTGTGCACTTTGCCCTAAATATATTTTATTCATTTGCTAACAGCTTAGAGCCTCTGTGCACTTTACTCTAAATGCTTTCTATTAGGCTTCGTACTGTTATTTTACAGAATAGCCAGTTCTACGGTGTTGTTTTTTATTCATATCACACTGTTTTGCCTACTTCAGCACTGGAGTTCTTCATAACATATTCACTCTGTGCTTTAGTCAAGGATACAGTCTGGTACATTGCCGATAGACGTGGTAGGAGTCTAGACTTGCCATTCCTGCGCAGGAACATTTTGTGATCACGATGACATGTTAGTTATAAAATCACTTCCTTGTCCCAATACATCAAGAGGGAGATTCCGACCAGGGAACCACAACTAGACGCTGACTGCCTCGTTGCAGATGCTGAACCAGATCACAGGCCTTTGCTCAGGTATGAGTGTGTCCGTCTCCCTAGTGATACAGAAAGGCAAGCTGAAAGCTTAACATGCTGTGCTCTAAATAGAACAAGCAGAGGGAGAGTAGAAACGGTTAGGAATTATGATAGCTTTATTTCTATGTTTTACTCTCCTGGTTACTATATCAATCCTACTATGTTGTATTGTTCTGGTTATTGCGGCTCACGCCTTAATATCTAAAATACAGTCGTTTTATTAAAACATTATATAAAACTTATACTGTCTTTGTCATTTGTATATGAGACCATATAGTGAATGAGAGAGTTGGTTTGGATCTGAGTGACCACGACTTCCCTGAGAAGTTCCAAAGATGTCATGCGCTCGGCTGCCCAATCATTTCTTCCCCGTGGGAGAAATGAGGCACTGCTAGTTAGCCGGAGCAACAACCGGATTTAGGGTGACAGAGTTCCTTACACGTGGGTCAGACTCAGTCCCCCACACCGTTATCGATCCTGCTGCCTAGAAATCCAGTAGTCTCATTTAGGATAATGAGAGCCCACGCGACATGGCGCCGCCAACGTTTGGTCTGGCTCTAATGTTTGGGTCCGACTGACTCTCTCGGTCTCGTATATATTTTGACTCCTCGGTTCCGTATGCGGAGACGTCCGTGGGGCTGAGGGTTTCCGCCACCACAGGTTGAGTACATCCTATTACTTAGTGGTTGGTTGTTCAAGCTTGAACTTTGAAAGGGAATACCCCGATATTGGTGTGCCTTCTCTGTCCTAGAGCTATTATTGTTATACTAATGGCGAATCCAGTTTTAGTAAATATACCGCTTAATATGCGATTTCCGCTCACGGGTCATCTGATAGCACATGGACTGACGGTCCAGGGGGGTCCGGTCACTTTTGTGGTGGATGCCCATGCAGCCTATAGAACAGAACTTTTTTATTCTTGGGTCGTATTTCCAGCAGCTGATGGGGGTACAAATACTTTCACATATATACTGTTGCGAATGTCCCTGGACAATACAGGGCTTATGCATACTTAGAAATACCTTTATCTTATCAAGAACACCATAATTGGCTTGATGGCGCCCTCCCACATTCAGTAACACCAGTACGGTTAGGTCCGTTGAGTAATGATGGTCCGACCTGGCCTTTATTGGCTACATATACACCATATCCTGGAGTGGCAAATGTGGCAGTGGCTGAAGTGCGTCGTTTATATGTGGAATTAACTGCAACGTACAGACGATTAGTTCAGTTTGTGATGCAGACATTAAATACTAATGCAGCGCGTGCTGCTCCAGCTCATCCACATGCGGTGGTGCCGGGAATAAATCCGGCCACTGTACACTCTGTAATGGGCAAGGTACCGGCTAAACGTGAGGAGACTCCATTTTGGCTGGCGCAAAAAATTAATACGCTGGAAGCAGTATTTCCCCAAACGGGACCTCAGGATAAGCATAGAATTTTGACGATGTGTTTGCCGTATGGGATGGTTCCTACAGTGGATCTTTGTAATACTTGGGGCACGGTGTTTGCCGCTCTCTATACTACAGCACACGGTACACCGACTTTGGCTAATTTGCCGGAGGTGCTTAAACAAATTCAGGATGAATATGGGGCTGCCCCTGCCTTGGATTTAGGCATGCAATTGATGGGTAATTTTGACGTGGTTTCTTCTATTATTTTGAGTAATCTCAAGGGGGAGGCTGTAGCACTAGCAGTGCGAATGCGTCTTCGGGACGTTCCGCAGATTAATCAGGAGCGGGAACTTCCGAGAATAATAGCTGAAACATATTCTAGTATTGGTCGTGATAGCCTAGGGGCTCGACCGCAGAAACCACAATTGCAGGGTAAAAATAATAAGGATAATTCTAAGCAACAGCAACCTGAGGGTGCGAAAAAGCGCTGGGATAAGAAACAGCAAACACCTAAGAAAGATGGTGGGCAGTCTCCGCAACCGGAGATCCCACAAAATAAGTATAATCTCAGGAATAGGGATACTTTGAAGACGCCTGATAGATATCAATATACTGATACGCGCCAATCTCGTTCCTTTCAGGACTCCTCAGAGAAAAGAAGTGAGAGAGGTGGGCGGTCAGAGCGGAGGACGGAGTACGTGAAACCGAGACAGGATTCACAACGCTCAGCGGAGGTTTCTA
Source organism: Pleurodeles waltl (assembly GCF_031143425.1). Taxonomy (NCBI): domain Eukaryota; kingdom Metazoa; phylum Chordata; class Amphibia; order Caudata; family Salamandridae; genus Pleurodeles; species Pleurodeles waltl. The sequence goes on from NC_090446.1 coordinate 150,404,606, forward strand.
TTAAACAAGAAGAGAAACCGCTGCAACAAAAACAGCAGTTTAAAAAGAAGAAAGTGGCAGCAGTTTCAGTTAGACATGCCGCTCAAGAAGAGAGTTCTCTTGACGAACAAGACATGGGCGTTAGCGCTGTTAGACAGCGCGGCAGAGGTCACAATAGTTCGCCGGAGTCTTCTAGAGCATCTGGAGGTGAAAGCAACTGATGACTTCATACAAGTCGAGACGGCGGATATGCGAGTCTCTGATCCTGATCAAGTATATCTTGTGACTCTACGATTAGAAGGGGACATTGACCGCGTTGTACACGCCATCTTTTGGGACCATATGGTGAAATCATATGATGTCCTGTTGGCCGAACAAGATTGGCCACCTGACTTTGTTCGCGACTGTCCAGTTGGGGAGGAGGTTATTGCGCCTTCCTTTTCACCACTTGTTCCGAGAGAACTAGCGGAGTCATATGGTAAATCATGGGCTCTAGCACAAGCCCCCGCCCTATATAGAAATAATGTGGGGTGGGATAAACAATCACCTTATCATGTCATTCCCATTAAAGGAGAACCTCAGCCACAGCCGCAATATCCTATTAAATTTGAAGCAAGGGCATCGGTTCGGAAAATTCTTACACAATTGGAGTACCAAGGTGTGATTGAGCCTTGTGTCTCGCCGATGAATAATCCCTTATTTCCGGTTGCTAAACCGGACCATTCCTATAGGATAGTGGTGGATTACAGACATTTGAATAGTCATACACGCACATATGCTATACAGAATTCACATAGCGCTGCGCTTATGAATAATATAGTGCGTAAAAAATACAAAACAACCTTGGATATCTCGAATGGATTTTTCTGCCAGAATATAGCACCCGAAAGTCGGGACTGTACCGGTTTCAGTGCGTTTGGCTCTCAGAAAAAGTTTTGTCGTTTACCTCAGGGGTATAAGAATAGCCCAGGACTGTTCTCGGCTCGTGTGACTGAACTTCTGCACGAGTTGGACCCTGAGGCGTTATCATATGTTGATGACATTTATTTGACGGACGATGAGATTCTACAACATCTCAGTCGCGTATCGCGCATTGTTGTGGGTTTTGCTGATATTGGTTATAAGTTTAATTTTAAGAAATCGAAGATTGCCTTCCTCAGTGTTATTTTCCTGGGATATGAGTTATCGAGTGAGGGCAAGAGCCTGGCGCCACATTTTTTGGAGAAATGTGCTTTACTGCAGCCTCCTAATACGGTTCGGAAGCTCCAGTCTTTGTTGGGGTTTCTGAATTTTGGCAGAACTTACATTCCTGATTATGCTACACGTATAAAACCCTTATATGAACTGATTCGCCCGAATTTTTCAAGTAGATTTTGGACGATTGAGCATACACACATACTGCGAGAGCTGCAGAATGATCTCTTAGCGGTTAAACATTTACACACGCGGGACAATAAAACTCATTTCGTCATCAGGGTGATTCCTGGGGCTGTTGGATTTACGTATGTCACCTTTAATGAAGGGGAGACAGTCCCGATAGCATACAAGTCCCACTTGTATTCTGCTGCAGAACAACGTTTTGCACAGACGGAGAAAATTCTCACTGCAGTACAGATGGCTGTGATCAAAGAAAGACCGCTAGCCCAGGGCCAACGCATTATTGTCGTTTCCCCAATTCCGGCCTTGGAGGCTGTTACAAAAGCGAGTGTTCCTAATTCGAAAGCTTTACACCCGCGGTGGATACAATGGGCTACGTCTTTGACGGCCACTGATGTGGATTACATATTTGACCCTAAGCTGCAGACTCAAGAATTTCTTCAATATGAAATAGAGTACCCGGTTCCTGCTGGCACATTACCTATTGACCAATATGAAGTGGTCATGTATACTGATGGCTCTGCGCAACCGGCGGTAGGGACTAAACAACAGTATTCTGCTGCTTGTGCGGTGGTGAGCGGGACTATGGAGGGGGGAGTTTTCTGCCCCCGACATACTTATACTAAAACCTTGGGAGATTGCACGGCGCAGCTGGCTGAGCTCAAAGCTCTTTTGTTAGCGTTGGAGCATGCAGAGCCGGCGATATTGACCTTGCTGGTCTGTGACTCCTACTACTGTGTGCAATCCTTCAATGAATATCTGCATTATTGGAAAATGAATGGGTTCAGAGATTCTAAAGGCAACACCATTAAACATAAATTGTTGTGGGGTAAGGTTGCGGGTCTGAAAGAGACGCTTCCTAAAGTCCATGTTGTACATACACTTGGACACCAGCGCGTTGGAATACACGTTGCTGGGAATACTTTGGCTGATGAGGCTGCAAAGGCGGCAGTGACTATCGCCACTGTAGCCGCGGTAACTCGTTCGAGTTCAAAACCAGACATAGAGATTTCAGCTGCCATAAAAGCTACGGCTGATGGCACGCCATTTCCTAAAGGATTCCCTTCTAAATATAGTTACTGCTTGAGTGGTGCACTAAATGCTGTTGTTAATATTCCAGGCGTTGGTGTACGTGAGTTACCGAATAAGATTGAGAGACCTCGATTAATTTCTGCAGCGCATGAAGGGGTGGCATCTGCGCATGCTGGTGTGGCTGCCACGATTTCGCTTTTACAGGCCCGTTATTGGTGGCCTGGTCTCTATAAGGAGACAAAGCAGTATGTCCTTTGTTGTGACGTCTGTCAACAAATTAAAGCATCGTCGGCTAGACGCCCGCAGCAGACTCCTCTTCTGATATCAAATAGACCATTACAGTGTGTGTACTTGGACAATTGTGGTCCACTGACACCAGATAGTGCATACAAATACATATTGGTTGCTGTAGATTCGTGCTCCAGATTTGTGTGGGTCTGGCCACAGCGCTCGGCTGACGCTCGGACTGTTATTAAAGTTTGCGTATCTTTGTCGATACATTTGCAGTTGCGGCTTTTCATTCGGACCAGGGCCCTGCTTTTGCCTCTAAGGCATTCAGGGACTCCATGGCTTCGTTGGGGGTCCAACTCCAATTCTCGTCTCCATTTCATCCCGAGGGAAATTCTGTCGTGGAGCGTTTAAATCATGATTTAAAGCAAACCTTAACAGCCAGGGTTATAGGTACGGGTCGTAGTTGGCTAGCCCACCTGTATGGAGTACAGAGAGCACTTAATAACTTGCCTAGAAGGTCACTGGGGGGTCGTACTTCATATGAGTTCCTGTTCGGAACACAAATGTATGTTCCTGATCTAGATGGTCCTGGTGTGGAGGCGGCAGATACGCCCTTTGACATAAATGATCGTGTCACTGTTTTGCAGGATTTACAACAATTTCGTGAAGATAACTCTTCTGCGAGTGCTGCCTCCTCTGGAATTAAGGATGAGCCAGTAACACCTACTGGTTGGATACCCAGGATTGGGGATCTAGTGCGTGAAAAGGTCGCAGTAAAGAAAGAATTTGGTCCTTCTTATCGAGCACCTGTCCCGGTGTTGGGGGTGAGCGGCACGAGAACTGTGATTTTGCCGCCGCTGCAAGGGGCCAAAGGAAATCGTTTTGTTTCCATTGATAATGTCAAGTTACAACATGTGGCCGATTCTGCACAGCAGACCAAGAGGGACATCCAGTAGTTCCGGCATCCCTCTCACTACTGGGGAAGAAGTCCCGCTGCAGGTGATTAGCACCGACCATGTTTCCTCTCCGAGCTTGGGGAGGGTGGAAGATGATCTTGCGATTGTTCCACAGTCGACGATTGATATCGATTCTTTTTCTCAAGTTGCTGTACGTCCTACTGATGTTTCTGAACATGTGATTTATAGCGTACCTAGGAGAGAACCTCCATCAGCTTCCTTGTTCACTGTTGCACCTTTTGCAAGAACTGCCTCTGGCTGCTTCAACGACGCGGATGCGGCTGTATCCAGCTCTTCGTCTTCGCTGTCTTCAATCCGAGGTCCACGTAAGCTACTAAGTTGGCTTAAACGTACATATTTTGTTGTTCCTTGGAACTATTTGTGGCTTTTTATGGCTGTACTGACTATTTTTTTATGATTGGGATTTGTGGTTACCTTTTTTCTGGTAATACATGGTCATTTTCTTCCTGATCGATCAGACATTGAGCACGTGGAGACTGTGTTGAGACCACATTTTTCGTCTCATATGGTTCGAAGAGACATATCCAATGTGAACATTTCTGCGATACCAATTCCGGATGGAATTGTGTGGGATAAAGTAATGTTTGAAATATATGGTCCCACTGAATTGATTCAAATACCGTATGTTCTTAAGTTATCAATGAATGATATTGTTATTCCAGGCATTGTTTCTGATGATTGGGATGTGAGGACAGTAGATGCTATGCTAAAAGATTTGCAATATTATACTGTCTATGACGATGAAGATGCTTACCAATTTAAAGATAATCATGGTGATATGTTTTGCTACACCTATTATGGACACCACTTTATTCACAAAGCGAGTAGCCCTAAGTCCATCTTTCATTATGTACAATGGGAACATTACTCGACTCCTCCACCAGGGAGTTCGAAAACGTATAATGATAAATTTGCATATTTTTCTGGGCATGATCAGCGAAGCGCTAAGTCTTACTATTTTAAAGTGACACCGTATTCTAATAAGCAAATTTTGTTGACCGATACTAAATTACTGTATTCTAATTCGTTTGTATCTAAACTTTCGGTCGAAGGATATGAATACTGGTTGAAGACTGTTGACTTGAAAAGTGTTTGGGGTACGAAAAATTGGCAGATGCAAGGCAGAGATACATTATTTCGAGCATGCATTATCCCTGTGCAAATGATTTTCCTCAATGACACAGTACAACAGACTAGTTGTTTGGGCTTGGCGTCGATTAGAGAATTGACTTTGCCTAGCATACCTGTCCCTTCTAAATTAAATAACTGGCACCACTATGTGAATGCTACTTTTAGTGAATTTACGCATTGGGTCCAGAATGGTACGCTTAACGCTTCATCGTTACATCCGGGCGGGTGGTTATTGTGGCCTGTAGACACTAATCAGTGTCATCAACGTTTTGTTACCTCTTCTGGGGGGTTCAGGACTAGTAGGGCAGACCCTCGTTACATTTCACCAGAACATGCAGATATAATAACTACATACAGTGTGGGGAAACTTTGTCAACAATGGTTGAAGTACTCCACGCTGGGTGCAGTTAAGTCACACCTGAAGTTACTGTCTAATGGTACTGATTTACAAGATTTCTTGTCAGGTCCCAAGGTGCCCCGGAGAAAAAGGTTCTTATACGAAGTGTATAATGAGTTTTGGAAACTTTCCCAGCAGGAGGCTGCAGCCAGGTTAAGACAGATTGATCGAGAAAATCTGCTGCAGACTTTGGCCCTCATTCTGACCTTGGCGGGCGGCGGAGGCCGCCCGCCAAAGTCCCGCCGCCAGGTTACCGTTCCGCGGTCGAAAGACCGCGGCGGTAATTCTGACTTTCCCGCTGGGCTGGCGGGCGGTCGCCTAAGGCGACCGCCCGCCAGCCCAGCGGGAAAGAGGCTTCCACGATGAAGCCGGCTCGGAATCGAGCCGGCGGAGTGGAAGCTGTGCGACGGGTGCAGCAGACAGTGAAATACATTTAGGGGCCCTCTTACGGGGGCCCCTGCAATGCCCATGCCAGTGGCATGGGCACTGCAGGGGCCCCCAGGGGCCCCGCGACCCCCCCTACCGCCATCCGGATCCCGGCGGTCGGACCGCCGGGATCTGGATGGCGGTAGGGGGGGTCGGAATCCCCTCGGCGGCGCAGCAAGCTGCGCCGCCTTGGAGGATTCAATGGGGCGGCGGTACACTGGCGGGAGCCCGCCAGTGTTGCCGGTCCGACCGCGGCTTTACCGCCGCGGTCGGAATCCCCATTGGAGCACCGCCGGCCTGTCGGCGGTGCTCCCGCGGTCCTCCGCCCTGGCGGTCTTTGACCGCCAGGGTCAGAATGACCGCCTTTGTCTGTTGTTGATAATGGCATGCATACCCTTTCTGACCGTGTTTACACGATTGACAGCATTGTCTCTTCTGCTATTGACATTATAAAATCAGACATGTCTTCTTTATATCATGGGCAGAGTCAGACACGATCTATCATGCAGCTGGGTTGGACTCTTCAGACCTTGAAGGCGGGTCGCGTTCCATGGCAGCACATTCGTGCCAGAGAGATCTTTATCTCCTTTAATTTAACTCGTCAACAACAATTGATGGCTAAGAAGGAAGCGACGTATGTTATGTTAAATATTGAAAAGTTGGAGAAACTGCCTTTTACGGTGGCTGAGATTCCGTCAGCTGAGTGGTTGATTCATGGGGTTATTAATTTGCCTATCTCCACTCTGCAATTTACTTCTTGTTTGAAGCACATTCCGGTGGGTAGATATGAACTATTGGGTGACAGTTACATACACGAGGTGTGGGAGCTTCCTTTTCAGTACAGATGTGTTAATGGTTTGCGGGAAGTTTTTCTTAGCGGTAGCGACTGCGAAACTTCTGTTAGCCATTCCATGGTTTGTAAACAGCTGTCCTTGCACGGAGCGTGTAATGCTTCGATTGCTAACTTTGCTTGTTATCTGAAGGGAGTTCCGGTCCCGGTAATTAAAAACACTTTCCAGGTGCTTTCTAACGGCAGTTACATTGTTCTTAACAGCGAACGCTGCTGTGGCATGCGTGCCGGAATAGTTTACATCGTCTTTGTCAACAAGGCCGTTACGTGCTGCGGGAATGTGTTGTTTCCCCCTCCTGAATTTAGGGAGGTAGCGGACATCTGGCCTCATATTGCTACTTCCAAGGTTGATTTCGACAAGTTGAGTCGGCTGAAAGCTTTATTGTTTCAAAAGCATGTGGCCCTTACATCTGCTAGCGAGACCTACGCACTTCAAGTGGCAAGGTCATCGGCGGAGATACAGTCCCTTTTGAATACTAACTTTCCGAGTCACTTCGGTGAACTTGTGGGACGTATATTTAATGCATCCAGCACTGCTGGTATTGCTCATTTTTTCAAAGCCGTTGGTGTTGGTTTCGTTCACACCTTCTCTTCCATATTCGGTTTGATACCTTCGGCTATACACTCTATTTTCGGAAGCATTTTTGGGGGTTTCCCAATTACTTTGGCTTTATTGGCTGGAGTTTTGCTATTGTTGCTATTTTTTCGCAATGGCTGTCCCGCCGCAACGAGATCCTGTATTGCTGCTCCCGTCAGCGCAGCTGTGTCGTGAACGCATGATGCAGTGTTTTGGAGCAACACTCCTGGCTCATTTGGAGTGTGACTGGTCTTTGTCGTTCCGACCGGTTTTGGATTGTGTGCAACCCGTGTTTCGATGCCTTTGGTGCTCGTTTGAACATGCACTGGCTTTCTGTCTCTCACTGCAGCGCTCTCCAGTGGTTGATCTTGATCTGTTGATGTTCCCGATTAGGGCTCATTCCCAGACTTGTGCACTACGGTTGCGTTTGCTTCGTGAAGCGGATTATGAGATTCCCTTCCTGGAGGAAGATGGTTTTGTCTCTTTCCTTGGCACTACACGGGGTGCCGCCCTGAATGGTTTTGGGGCTTTGGAACACACCTGCTCCATGGTACTTTGTGGCGTGGATCTTCCGATATTGACATATCTCGAAGTGGAGGAGCTTCTACGTTCTATTGCTTCTGTCTGACAATTGGATTTTTTTTCTCTCTCTCCCGACTAAATTGACACTATATTGCAATTCGCTCTATCGTCACATGTTTCCTAAATTTATGACTTTGTTGTCTTCTCATCTTGTCGAAATGTTGGGTTTAAATTTAGGTCATTTTTTTTTTTTTATGTTGTTAGAACCACTTGCTACCGACAATGGGAGGGTGTAGTGTGGTCAGTTTTACGTATATTTTGCGCATTAGCTTCAGGCCTTAGTCCTCTGTGCACTTTGCCCTAAATATATTTTATTCATTTGCTAACAGCTTAGAGCCTCTGTGCACTTTACTCTAAATGCTTTCTATTAGGCTTCGTACTGTTATTTTACAGGGGTAGCCAGTTCTACGGTGTTGTTTTTTATTCATATCACACTGTTTTGCCTACTTCAGCACTGGAGTTCTTCATAACATATTCACTCTGTGCTTTAGTCAAGGATACAGTCTGGTACATTGCCGATAGACGTGGTAGGAGTCTAGACTTGCCATTCCTGCGCAGGAACATTTTGTAATCACGATGACATGTTAGTTATAAAATCACTTCCTTGTCCCAATACATCAAGAGGGAGATTCCGACCAGGGAACCACAACTAGACGCTGACTGCCTCGTTGCAGATGCTGAACCAGATCACAGGCCTTTGCTCAGGTATGAGTGTGTCCGTCTCCCTAGTGATACAGAAAGGCAAGCTGAAAGCTTAACATGCTGTGCTCTAAATAGAACAAGCAGAGGGAGAGTAGAAACGGTTAGGAATTATGATAGCTTTATTTCTATGTTTTACTCTCCTGGTTACTATATCAATCCTACTATGTTGTATTGTTCTGGTTATTGCGGCTCATGCCTTAATATCTAAAATACAGTCGTTTTATTAAAACATTATATAAAACTTATACTGTCTTTGTCATTTGTATATGAGACCATATAGTGAATGAGAGAGTTGGTTTGGATCTGAGTGACCACGACTTCCCTGAGAAGTTCCAAAGATGTCATGCGCTCGGCTGCCCAATCATTTCTTCCCCGTGGGAGAAATGAGGCACTGCTAGTTAGCCGGAGCAACAACCGGATTTAGGGTGACAGAGTTCCTTACACGTGGGTCAGACTCAGTCCCCCACACCGTTATCGATCCTGCTGCCTAGAAATCCAGTAGTCTCATTTAGGATAATGAGAGCCCACGCAACACTTTAACCTCTCTTTTTGGGAGCTCTTTATGAGTTCTACCTGATACCTTTTTCTCGTTCTCCCCAAATTTCCTTCATGGAACATGCTAAATACATTTATTCTATTATTGATTTCTTATTTTGATTTATTGACTAATGATTGACATTGATGACCTCATACTCTGATTTAAAAAAAGATGATCTCTTTAAAAGACTGACAAATAAAGCTTTTGAACTCACACCAGCTCTTATTATTGACTGAAAATAATCTCTGAAATTGTTATGACTGTTTAAGTGATGTACAGCTCCAGGTTAATTTTACCTTACATCAAAGGTCCATTGAACTGAGATGTGGGGATTTCTTCCTGAGGAGTTGGTAAGTCTTGCCCTGTATACTGACATTTAACTGAGATCCCCGCTCCAGAAATTTTTTAACATGTAGCAAGAAATTGCTAAACTTCTCTCAGATGTGAATGATACAGCTCAGTTGCAGACAGAATGGTAGCATCTGTGCAGGTTTGGTGTTGCTCCCTCTTGGCTGGTTCGGGTGCAAGTATACTAAATAGCATTAAAAAGCAGTAAGCTAACATGACAGGTAAATATGAAATGACTGTAAAGCAAAGTCTTAGGGCACATATTTGTCTCCCACTTCCATTTGGACAAACTAACTCAGTTTCCAGGAAGAAAAAACATTTCTGAAAAACATGTTTGTCTTTAAAATAGCAATTTCCATTTTTAGAAAATACACAGTCCCCAAACATTAGCTTGTAATTTTTAAGTACTCACAAGTTACCTTACTTGGACAGATTCTGCTTCAAACGCCCAGCTATCATAACCTTAGGCCTTGGTTGCTCATCTTCATCCCAAGAATGCCTGTACTTTGCCAAAAATGCCTGCTATTATACCAGACCCACCACTATGCCAAAGGTGGACACTATAGATGCGTTGGATCTGCGTGGGCACATGATGGTTATGCATAGTTTTTTCATTTTCACATAAGCATTTGGAATATGCATGTGCATTTTAGCCTTCAGCTGAATATAACATGGCTGTATGCGCCTACATGACAACTTTTCTCTGGCTTGTCATGGCAGTTCCCTAGTTAATCTGTAGATGGTAGAAACGAGAGACAGTTCTCTGCTTTAATAGTGCTTTTGTGATTTTATTAAAGGTTTTGTGATATGATTTTGTGTCAAGTGATGCAGGAATGATATCACCACTGTTACTCCCGGCATTTTGGTGAATCAACATCCATGTACTGTCTCTGGTGCACCAGTCCATGGTGCCAGAGTCTGCATTTTAACTCTCCCTGCCAGCAGTCGCAGCTCGCAGGGCGTGGAAAGGGTGGGGCAGCGCGCAGAGGAAGGGGAATAAACATTTTTTTTTTTTTAAACCATTTACCTTAACTCGCCGATGCGCCGCTCTGCTCCTCAGTCGCAGGCTGCAGACACAGGCTCCCAGCCTACCCTGCGGCGAATCCTGGTGCTGCTCAAGGCAGCATCAGGATTGGGTGGGAGCACCCAGCCAGGGCGCCCCCAGGCAGACTGGGAGCCTGTGCCTGCTCTCTCCAGCCTGGCAACACAGTGCCGGGCTGGAGAGAGCACAATGCGCTTGTGTGTTTGGCCGGCCCGAGACGGCCGTCCAAACACACATGCGCTCTGAGGGGAAGTGCTGTGCACTCTCCCTCACTGCTCGTCACCCCCACGGCCCAGCCTCTTTACAAGAAAACAATCATAAACTGTGTTTATTATTGTTTTCTTACAAGGTTTTGCAGCTGCCGCTGCTGGCGGGGTAGCAACGCTGCTCGGCACTAATGGAGGAGCCGCCCATGCCTGCCAGCCCAGGTGGGCAATGCACAAAAAACGTGTGTCTGCTCTGAGCCTCTGGGGCGCTGACTATAATCTAGTCTCTCCCCAGGCATCAGCCCCTCCTTGCCTCCTACTGTTCCTGCGGGCTGCAAACACAGGGTCATTACGTGGCTGCTTGAAAGATGAGTTTCTTTCTCTAAAGTTCATCGGAAGATAGCCAGCTTTATATTAAACAAAAAATGACAGGCTCTGGCTCTGAATGAGTATGAGCTTTCAAAGAGGCAGGGCAGTTTCTAACAGACTCCAGTGATCTTTGGCACCCAGTGCTTTTTAGAAATGCCAAGCAATTGCTGAAATAAATGGAATAGGGTTGCAAAGTTCATTGGAGTGTACCAAAACTGTCAGAAGTATCACTACATCTGCCAAGTCTCACCGTATCACAATTCTCACTGTGGCTATCAAAAAACGATCGGTCAAGCCAGGTTTTGTGCGCTGGGACTTGTTTCATTATTCTTCATATTCTGTTTTGTTTGGCATAACTTAACATTCCCTGAAACACTCTGCATAGCTACGGCACAGACAAGGACAGTGCAAACTTTCTATACACAGAAATAGCAGTTTCATTTTGTGTGATAATTTGCACAGCATATCCATAACTTTAGTCAAGAATACCAGTCCACATTTGCATATTTGCTAGACAAGTAGGCCCAGATTTAAGAGGTCCTGGTGCCATCTAACGACACGTTAGTGTCATTTTGTTTATGCTAATGTGGCATTAGATGGCCAAAAACGCCGTGTCATATTTTCTTTCTAACCACTTGCACCCCCCTTGCATAATGCATGCAAGGGGGGCGTTCCCCCATCAGGGGATGCCCAAAAAATGGTGCAAAGCAATCTAAGAGATTTCTTTGCGTCATTTTTATTTTCATTTTTAATGTCTGGTAGAGCAGGCATTAAAAGGAGGCTCCCATTGTTTTCAATGAGCCGCTGGGTGCTTTGCAGGATTAGAGTCAATTTTTTTTACACTAATCCTACAAAGCAGCGAACTAGCATCAAAAATGTTGATGCTAGTTCCCTAAATACCACCATGGTGCGCCATATGTTAAATAAGGCACAAACATGGTGGCATTAGGGGGTGCTAAGAGGTGCAAGAAAAGTAGCACTGCACTAGGTGCAGTTCCACTTTTGATAAATCTGTCCCATAGTGTTTGACAAGAGAAGGTGCACAAATAAAATTAGAGGAAAAGTCGGAGACCCAGATTTAAGAGAGCCTAGCGATATCTAATGACACATTAGATGGCCAAAAATCACCGCACCATGTTTACAAAGTGGCACAATACTTGCATTGTGCCACTTTGTTATCCCTTGCACCACATTATGCCTGCGCCATGCATAATGCATGCAGGGGGGGTTCTGGCAATAGAAGGGGCCGAAATCTAAGAGATTTCTTTGTGTCATTTTTTCCAGCATTTTTAACATCTGCTCAGAGCAGGCATTAAAAGGAGACTCCCATTGGTTTCAGTGGGCCTCTGGGTGCTTTGCAGGATTAGCGTCATAATTTTGCTGCTAATCCTACGAAACGCCAAACTAGCACCAAACATTTTGACTCTAGCTCCCTAACTACCGCCATGGTGCGCCGTATATTGAATATGAGGTACACATGGTGGCGTTAGGGGGGCCTTAAGAGGCGCAAGAAAAGTGGGGCTTCACTAGGTGCTGCACTAGTGGCACTTAAACAAATTAACAAACATTTAATAAAGATTGTGCAAAATTTCAAACCTATTTGACCTAATTTTGTGGGTTTTCTTGCTCATACTAATATTGCTGTAATACTTTGGCCTGTGTGAAACAACTGAAGCATGCAAGTATAGTTTGTTTGCCATGCATATGTAAGGCCATGTAGGGAATGCATGCAGTCTTGTAGCTACTGCGAGGTAATTTAGAGATACCAACAATGGAGTCATGTGACTGAAATTCCTAGTTCTGGAGATGAGTCGGATAGTGGAGTGTAAGATTGCTTTCAGTGGTACAAGACTGGTTAAGGAAGGCTGGTGAATTACAGTATGCAATTCTAGATATGATCCTGGACATTGACTAAATTCTTCAGGTCGGGTTTTGGCAGAAAATATTTCATGTTGTGAAGAAGTCGTCGACTCCATTGGTGATAGCCTTTCTGTAGGAGTCCAGGTTGAGTGTTAAGTATTGACTTGGTGGAAGAGGCGCCTCTTGATGAGATATTCATTTTGGGATTCTTTTCATATCCAGTAAATTGGCAAGTTACAGTGTTGCTTGGCCGAGAAAGCACTCCACTCGGATTTCTAAGGACTGAATTTTAGCTTCAAGTTCTTCAAACTTTTCTGTACTTCAGGTATGCAGATGTATTTCAGATATCAGTGCAAGATGTCCTAACTCATAGAACCAGAGGCAAGGCTATCAATAGTGAAACAAGTGAAGTGGCACCATTGCCCATGGGTGTACGTAGCATACTGCACCCTAATCGTATTTGTACTTTACAACCAAACACAAGGTCCATTTTCCTATAAGGCCCTATTTTGTTCTGCATTTATTATTGGGAGAAACTAGCAAATCTCTATTGCGGAAGCCCCCCTGCTCACTTAACTTGCTGGCTGCAACTCAGGTACAGTATCATATCCAGCTTTGGGCAGCACTAGTGATCGAAGTGGGCAGCGCAAATGGTGTAGGTGGGTGGAAACACCTAAGAAATATGTTAAGCACACCCACTTTTCTTTTTACAAAGTAAGCACTGTAGTTTCTGTTTCTTTCTTAGCAGCATTATGAACTTTAAATCAAGAATCCTCCCCCTTCATTACTAAGCATCAATGCTGAAAGAAATGGACCAACTTCAATATTTTTAGCCCTTTTTTAAGCAAATCAAGCGGCATAATTATGATGTCCCTAGCGCTACCATGTGCCACATTTGCATCATTTATTTTATTCAAAAGTTGGCATTTCCCACCCGACAAATTTATTTACAAAGTGGCTCAATGCAAGCATTTCGCTACTTTGTAAACCTTTGCACCACAATATGCCTGCGCCAGGCATAATGTATGCAAGGGGGGTGTGCGTTCCCACGTAGTGAGGCCCAGAAAAATGGAGCAGAGAAATTTACTAGATTTCACTGCGCCATTTTTTGTGTTATTATTATAGATGGCGATTCCATTAAAAACAATGGGCCTCCATATGCTGTGCTGCATTAGCTCCATAATTTATGGTGCTAATCCAGCAAAGAACCACATTAGCGCCATAAATTATGATGCTAATGTGGACACGACTGCCATGGTGTGCCGTATTGTAAATACGGCTCAGACATGGGCCCAGATTTATGCTTTTTGAAACAAAACTGCGCTAACACAGTTTTGCAGCAAAATGTTTCGCGCCGGCTTGCGTAATTTTACAGCGCCAGCCAGGTGCCGTATTTATAGAATGGCTCAAGCTGGCGCTAAGCCTGGTCTAGCAACTAAAAAAAGACACTAGCCGGGTGGGGGTGGGGGTAGGGGAGAAGGGGGTTTTGCATCTAAAAATGACACTAGGCTGGTTAGAGGCAAAATAATGCCGCTAACCTGCCTTGAGTCATTTCCAGACGCACAGCCATCCAAAAACATGACTCCTGTTTTAGCAAAGACAGGAGTCATGCCCACCATCCCAATGGCCAGCACAGGGGACCAGTGTGCCCTGGGCATGGTCATGGCACCCAGTGCCATGCAGAGGGCTTCATGTCAGGGCCCCCAAAGGCACTTAAAACATTTTTTAAGAAAAACCTACCTATACTTACCCTGCTTATCTGGGATGGGGTCCCCCATCCTGTTGTGTCCCTTTAGTATGGGTGGGGCTGTTCCTGCGGCTTGGGGTGGGAACCTGTGGATCCATTCCATGGTGTTAGACCATGGAAATGGGTCCACTGGTCCCCAACGCCTGTTCTGACCCAGGCGTTAAATAATGGTGCTAAACAAACTTATCGCCATTATTTGGGTCCGCCTCCCACCCGTGCGTCATTTTAGAATGGGGGGCATAAATATGGCGCTATGGGGATAGCGTCATTTTTTGGATAGGAAAGCCTACCTTGCATCTCATTGATGCGAGGTGTGTTCATGCATAAAAAATGGTCTAAACTCCAATATTTTGATGCAAGACGGGTCTAGCGTCAAAATATAAATATTGAGTTAAGATTGCGCCTCATTTGCGTAAAAAAAAAAGATGCAAACGCAGTGCAAACAAAGTATAAATATGCCCCATGGTGTTGTGAGGGGACGCAATGGGACGCTAGAAAAGTGGTGCATCATGAATGATGCGCCACTTTTCCATAAATATGCCTCGAAGTCTTTTATTACTATACTTGACGTTTCTACACAAAAAACCTTGGTTTAGCTAGTGTGCCAACGAATTACGTTTATGAATACATTTACAATGAAAAAAGTGTATTTTCTTCAAAGAACTTTGCACAGTGAACAGCAAACACTTGCGTAGCAGCTTAATGCTGCTGTAAATTACTCCAGTCCCAACTTTCACTTGAAAGTGTGTGACTTTGTGAAAAAGACATCACAATGTTGCCTAGGTAATGTTTCAACCCCACAGACAATTCATAATAAAGGCGTGCTTTCACACTGGACACAGTTCTTTCTCTAGCTCCCTACATAGAGAATATTTATAATGCTCAATGTATGGACCGCAAAAGAACGAGTCCCATTGACAATATTATAATTATGACCTCCAGAAAATGGCATTTTTTCAGCACCAAAAATACCAATCACTGAGCTATCTCATCTGCTGCTGCTCACCCTGCTAGGTCTGACATTAACGTGTCCCTTACTGCAGGTTCTGTTCTGCCAATTTTTGTTCACTTTAAACGCACCCTTGAAGGAATTCCGAAAGAGGCTTTTCCAGGTCATCAGGATAGCAGGCCAGGCCAAGTTTTCAGTCTGCCAACAGCTATAACCCAGAGAAAAAGCCCAGCGGGTTCACTGGAGATGAACAAGAACAGCTCCTCCAAGAACATATTGGGTGGTGCAATGAAAGTCTTGGAGCGGAACACATGGGTGGTCATTCTGACCCTGGCGGTCTTTGACCGCCAGGGCGGAGGACCGCGGGAGCACCGCCGACAGGCCGGCGGTGCTCCAATGGGGATTCCGACCGCGGCGGTAAAGCCGCGGTCGGACCGGCACCACTGGCGGGGTCCCGCCAGTGTACCGCGGCCCCATTGAATCCTCCGCGGCGGCGCAGCTTGCTGCACCGCCGCGGGGATTCCGACCCCCCCTACCGCCATCCAGATCCCGGCGGTCGGACCGCCGAGATCCGGATGGCGGTAGGGGGGGTCGCGGGGCCCCTGCAGTGCCCATGCCACTGGCATGGGCATTGCAGGGGCCCCCGTAAGAGGGCCCCTACATGTATTTCACTGTCTGCTGCGCAGACAGTGAAATACGCGACGGGTGCAACTGCACCCGTCGCACAGCTTCCACTCCGCCGGCTCGATTCCGAGCCGGCTTCATCGTGGAAGCCTCTTTCCCGCTGGGCTGGCTGGCGGTCTGAAGGCGACCGCCCGCCAGCCCAGCGGGAAAGTCAGAATTACCGCCGCGGTCTTTCGACCGCGGAACGGTAACCTGACGGCGGGACTTTGGCGGGCGGCCTCCGCCGCCCGCCAAGGTCAGAATGAGGGCCATGGTATCTGGTAACATGAAGTCCCCTATTAACATTACAGTGCACTCCCACAGACTCCGCGCGCAGGGGTACTCGGGATTTCCCAGAAAGACTTAGGGCCTGATTCTAACTTTGGAGGACGGTGTTAAACCGTCCCAAAAGTGGCGGATATACCACCTACCGTATTACGAGTCCATTATATCCTATGGAACTCGTAATACGGTAGGTGGTATATCCGCCACTTTTGGGACGGTTTAACACCGTCCTCCAAAGTTAGAATCAGGCCCTTAATGTTCTCTACTGTACCAGAGGGGATATCCTTCATCGCTTAGGTTGACACTTTCTCCCATGTCTTCTCTAACTCTGGGGGCGCCACATCTGCTGCACTAGATGGGACGCTGAATGTGTCACTAACATTCTGTGAGGGAGACAACAACCCACTCAGAGTAGCAGCTGCCTTTTCATATTTCATTAACACCAATCATTAGCTTATATTGCTCGAGAGAAATGTGAAGTAATTCTGGTGCACAGATGTTGTCCATGGGTTCCAAAATACAGAGACAATGTGAGACGGCAACAAAGATGTACATGGAATGTGGTTTAATGCATTTTTAGTAACCGAGTTGTTAAGCAAACTACCAAGGAAACCAGCCATCAAATGCATGACTTGGAATGTTAAGTCCAACTTTAAGTTATATGGCCCAGATATTTGAAAAATGACTCACAACTGGGAGCTACCGTCATTCCTTGGCGCCATCTGTGCGCCGTATGTGAAAAATGATGCACGATGGCACTATGGAATGGTTAGCGTAAAAAAAAAATGACGCTACCATTGTGACATGCCATAAGAAAAAATGACGCTAACGCTGCAAAAGTGGCGCTAGACCGTTTTGCGGCACATATTTTTGACGCAAAACGGGTTAGCACCATATTTAACCACATTATCGTAAAAAAAATGCACAAGCAAGAAAACAACATCTGGAAAGACAAGATGGAGAATTCAGGCCAGGAGAGACCCCAGGGAGACCCCAATCATGAAGTACCAGCCACAATGGTCCAGCAAAGTCCCAGGAGATGGAGAAAAGGAAACAGAAGTGTTGCTTTAGTGAGGAAGAGCATGACATCCAGGCCAGAGAGGTGATGGAGCACCAACACCAGCTCTTCATCGCCTTCAAATTGTCAGTTGGTAGGAGAGACACCATATGGCAGGCAATAGTAGACAAAGTAAACAGCATGGCAGAGGTGAGGAGGACTGTCACCGACTGTAAGAAGCGTTGTCACGATTGCAAGTGCAGGACTAAGGAGAAACTGGCCAGGAACTGAAAGGCAGCACTGCAGACTGGAGGTGGGAGTCCTGCAACATAGGAAGAACTGGATGAGGTGGAGGAGATGGTTGCAGCGGTCACTGGAATCTCAGGACAGGACAGCACAGACTACCAAGAACTACCACAAATGCAGGGTAGGTTGCAGGGGGAACTCTCTGGAATCTCACAAATGGCAGAAGGGGGATGCACATAGGACCCCCTCAAAGCATGCTAAAGGGATGCAACTGGACACATAGGCCCTGAACCAAAACACCCCATTGCCACCCAAGCCAGACTTGTACTGACGCTCTGGTTGCACAATGCACTCCGACATATACACAACATGGACATAAGCAACTCACTATGGTTATAATCCACTATTTAAATATGCAGCGCATTGCCCGGTAGTGACATGCAATCAGTGTGGCTGTGGCTCTGCCATGACAACACCCATTGCATATTGTCATAGCCCCTGATCCAACATAACTTGTACACCAGAGACTGGGACTGAAGTCAATACCACCCCATGGGTGGTGTCAGGATGGCGTAACAGGGCAAAATGCTTCCCTTCCTCCTTGTGTCATTGCCATTATCAAGTGTGCTGCATCCTGCAGCACACATTGAAATGCCACCTTGCAAAAATAGTTTGTACATGTGCAGGAAGAAACACTTCCCTGTACATAAACAATCTATCCCCTCAACGCAGGCACCCCTTCATCATGCTGTAACAATGCCTGCGTTGGTGCAGGGAGAACAAATATGAACAGGCGCAGGGGGAATTGCAGGGGTTTACCATATTCCAATAAACATGGCACATCCCAACGTTTCTAAACTGCAGCATCGTGCAACACGTGTTGCTGATGGACTGAGCTGTGCCACTTGAGCAAAATCAGGCCTAAAGTGTGCAACCTGTGGAATGCAGACCGCACAAGGTCAACAAACAACTCACACAACTCCATGCGCCATTTGGGAATGGCCACACAAATCAACACATACAACACATGGGGCATGTCTGTGAACATTGTGTGTGCATCTGTACAAGTAGCTGCAATCTCACCATCTGACAAGCTTAAGTGTGTTGTGTGAAGGGTTGGTGTACTGCTTAATGGTATAATCAACATGTGTAAGAACTGGCATAAGTGGCATCAATGTTGCACTACTGGCACAATGTCACTAGCCTGTAATGCAACTGTATCATCATTCAAAGAGTAGCCCTTGTAGAACCAAGCTGCACCTTCCCCTTGTGCCACATCAACAAAGTCACAAAATACATGCATTGATCCACATTCAACATCTTTACACCAACACATGCCTTTTGCCAATATGTTGTGTGCAAGAAAATGTTTCAAATTTAGAGAGGGACATTCTAATGGGGCAGACGATCCATAACGGTTGCACTGTCCCTTCCAATTAGCACCTGTGTGGCGCAGATGAGAATGTAATAAAAGCATTGAATGCAATGGACCTACCTGTGCTATGCTGCACTAATCCCATCATTCATGGTCCCAATGCATCAGAGCACCAAAAGAGTTACAGCACACATTACACAACTGTGACAGTGTCCACCATGATGAATAGGAAGGCTAATTACATGCCACCATAGTGTCAGAGGCAGGGACGAGGAGCCTGCAAGGAAGTAGGTGGTGTGGGATCAAAGCACAAGGGGCCAGATGTAATAGTAAATGATGGTGTGCCACGCTTCTCCAAATCTGGCAGCTTTGCGCACTGTCATTTTCAAAACTCTGGGAGGTGCAGTATTTACTAGAATACGGGGCACCCCTGTGTTTTGCACTGCACTGGCAGTAAATTAGCTGACGTGGGCCAACGCAGCAACCCTTGCACCATAGTGCAAGGATGGCTGCATTGAGGGGGAAATTGTTTTTGTGCAAGAAGGAACACTTTTCTGCACAAAAACATTCTTAAAAGGCCATTAGCACTGTCTATGTGTTTTGCAATGTGCAGCACACGTAGAGAAAGTGAAAAATGAGCATTTAACCTCATTGCGCCATGCCAACACCACCCCTGGGTGGCATTATATTTTGGCAATGCCTATGGTTTATGAAAACTCGTAAATGTGAGACGCTGTCAAAATGCAGTTGGTGTTGCTGTGGCATGCCCACAGCAACCCCCATTGCCCGTCCCTACCATGCAATGTGCTGTCTGAGAAGGGGCCTTTTTTACAAGGTGGCGTTAAGCCACCATAAGTTGTTTAGGGCCACCTTGTAAATCCGGCGCAGAGCATTGCCCTACCAGAATGTCACAAAAAGTGACATTCCGGTGGCGCTAGGGGCTCCTAAATATGCCCCAAAATACCTTTTGAGCTAGCCCGAGGTATGACGCACAATGCTACACATAATATACAACTCTACCTTGGATCTGTAACATATCACTGAGCCGCCAGTAGCAAGTAAATGATGTGCCATTTCAACAGCCGCCAATCCAAGAATGACATTTCACTATCTCATTGCAGAGGATGATGCCTTACCTCCTGCCTGTCCTGAATTTTACAGATGACATGAGTGACCAGCTGCCGACTATCAATGAAAAGACTATCTAAGATGTCCTAGGTTCCCTCCAGACACCACCTCCAGTTGCAGGGAGGATACACAGCATTGCAGGGTCACCACATGAACCACCCAGCTATCAACACAGAGCACCAGCCAGTCATGACACAGCCCTGGACTCTGAGGACCCAGACATCACCTTCCAGAGGACAGTGGTAAGAGTCCAGTGGGAGCTGGCCACGCAGGTGGGGATGAAGACCATGGCAGGCAGCCTAGAGAGAGTGCAGAGGTGCCTCAGTCTAATTAAGGACAACTCAGCTGCCATCAGAGGTACCTACTCCCTGCTACATGGACTCCAACAGTCCTTGGCCGACATAGCTTTTGTCATGAGGCAGAGGCTTCAGCAATTGCCCTCCCTAAGTGTCAGCAGCATGATAGACAACAGGCTGGGGGCTATACAGGATACCCTGGAATCCATACAGTGGGAAGTAGCCTCTCTCAGGGAAAACATGTCTGCCTACCACCGTGATGTTGCTGTGGTGTTGAGAAGTCAGCACTTCCTCCTTGCTGCAGTGATGCCTTATGTATTCCCACAAATGGCAGCTACTGGGACATCTCTATCCCCTGATGTGTGTGTTGCCCCTCAACCTCAACAATATCACCACCCATGGCACAGGAGGCACCACACACATCAGAGGATGAAGATGTGGAAGGAACAACATTCACAAGGAAAACCACCTGGTAGCACCAGTCTGTGCCACTTGGACAGTATCTCCTTAGTTCTGTGCTTAAGATCATGCCAGTGTTGTGACAGCAGGCAGTGTCCCCTCTTCACTCAACTACTGTTGACTTGTCTGCTATGTACTGTAATTGTTTCACATCTTACCTATTGGCAATTTGGACACCTCCTCACTAATGCACACTTCTTCTAACCAAGTCTCATGACATATCCCTCACCCCTGGACTCTGATTGCACAAACAATTGTGTAAGGATCTCTCATAAGGTCTGTGAACTGGATATTGTATTGCATTGGAAAATACACTTGCACCTGTAAATAAAGCAACTCGTTCATATGTAACATTTCTATGTTTACTATGATCCATCAACTCAGCTAAAATAATGCTTTGTGTGAAGCCATGTCAATGAGTACAGAACATAATTACACAAGTGCATTACTGTCAGACACAAAACCACACACTAGGATCCTAATATGAAAAAGGTGAATGGTGATGTTGTGGGCTACAACAAACTTACAGAGTCTTCAATATATGTATTGAACAGAAATCCTTGAAAGTTGACATATGGCATGTATGGGTCTGAACCAATTCTATGGTAATTTACCCAGATGGTAGCACCAGTACAACTAATATGTGTGGTTCAAAAGAGGCTAATCTAATCAGTGACATGCAGCTGTCAGTGTTGCAGGATACAGTCCCAAATTTTCCTATTGTCATATGTGCCACACTTTCCAACAACAATATTGCTAGACCCCACCAATGACAATTGAAGTTCCATACTTACCTGTCCAAGATAACGCATACATACACCATGAGAATGGCTGGAACAGTGGATGACAAATGCATTGGCTAGCTGATGTTATTTAGTAGCCAATCTGACAGCTCCTTGGTCTTCGGGGATGCACATGGTAATTCATGGATGAGAGACAGGAAGCATATCTTAAGTCATTCCTCCTACTTGGCCAGTGCACACATAAGAACACCCAGACACTCAATGAACATGAAGAAGATATAGGGGGTGATTCCAACTCTGCCCGCCAGGCGGAAACCGCCTTTTGGCCGCCATGCGGCCAAAATTCCGCAGACCCCATTCTGACATTCCCGCTGGGCTGGCGGGCGCTAACCAAGTTAGCGCCCGCCGGACCAGCGGGAATGAGGCCGCAACACAGGAGCCGGCTCCGAATGGAGCCGGCGGTGTTGCGGCGGTGCGATGGGTGCAGTTGCACCCGTCGCGCTTTTCACTGTCTGCCATGCAGACAGTGAAAAGCAGGCCGGGGCCCTGTTAGGGGGCCCCTGCACCGCCCATGCCAGTGGCATGGGCGGTGCAGGGGCCCCCAGGGGCCCCAGGACACCCGTTACTGCCAGCCTCTTCCTGGCGGTGAAAACCGCCAGAAACAGGCTGGCGGTACGGGGGTCAGAATCCCCAGGGCAGCGCTGCCCTGGCGGATTCTCCCAGCCGGGGCAAAAACGGCGGATGACCGCCGGCCCCGGCAATCCAACCGCGGCTTTACCGCCGCGGTCGGAATGGGGATTGAAGCACCGCCAGCCTGTTGGCGGTGCTTCCGTCATTCGTGGCCCTGGCGGTCCAAGACCGCCAGGGTCAGAATGACCCCCATAGTCTAATACAAACAGAATTTATTTCAAAATATTTAAACTTCATATCTAAACCTATCCTAAGAACTACCCTACACTAAATTAACCTAAACTAACTTAACTTACCTTACACCTACACCTATCTTACCTATTCTAAACTAATCTTACATATATAATGCCACACTCTAAACATTGTCCCCCCACCACCCTCAAGAGACAAGACAATTTAGGACAACATAAACTAAGGCTACACATGTACTAACTTAACCTATGTCCTAAATAAATATATATTTCTGTAAGTTATTTTTTTAAATACATATAGACCCCAATATATTCCCCACCCAACCCCCCCAAAATAAAAAAAATGTACTAACCCCCCCAATTATACTTCATCTAACCTATGCCTATCCTACACTATTTCACTAACCTAACACTACACCACTACATATATCTCATAATAACTGTAAAAGGGAGAGGGAAGGGACTGGAAGGGTGTGGTACTGACACTTCACATTTGTTTTCAATTTTTTTTACAGTACTTTAGCAGCTTATGATTTTTGTCACTCTCCTTCTCCAACCGTTCCAATCTGGCCATCATGGCGGCCATGTTCTGTCTCATGTCAGATTCAACGGGGCATATTTATACTCTGTTTGCGCTGGATTTGCGCCATTTTTTTTATGCAAATCTGGTGCAAACTTAACTCCATATTTATATTTTGATGCTAGACCCGTCTAGCATCAGAATTTTGGAGTTTGCGTCATTTTAATGATGCATGAAACCGTCTTGCATCAATGAGAAGCAAGGAAGGTGTCCCGTCAAATAAATGACTCAAACACCCTAGCACCATATTTATCCACCCGGGCAAAAATGACGCACAGGTGGGATGCGGACATGGAAAATGGCGCAAAGCCCGATTTGCGGTGAATTTTAATGCCTGGGTCAGGGCAGGCGTTAAAATGGGGCAAACACGCCATTACTTAAGGAAAACACACACAAGTAACATCATTGCTCAAGAAGGACAACATAATGGTGCTACTCATGCAGCATGCCAGACAACGCAGAGCACAGGACCAACAGCAGCCGCCAACACCACCCCAACGTGGACCTCAAATGCAACACAGAAGGCAGGAGGGTCTTCAGGCCCAGGACAACCCTCCAGGGCCTCAGGGAACAGGATATCATCCGGAGCTACAGACACAACCGGCAAGCCATACGGCACCTGCTGCATCAAATTGAGCCACAGATAACAGCCAGCCTGCAGACACCACACAATATTCCACTGGTGACCAAGCTGCTAGCTGTCCTGCACATGTTGACAAGTGGCTCATTCCAAACAACGGGTGCTCTGGTTGCTGGGGTATCACAGCCCTCATTCTCAACCTTCCTTCCCGAGGCCCTTGATGCCATCATCTCCCTCACACCCTGCCTCATCAGCTTTCCCAACACACAGCAGAAGCAGCAGGAGACCAAACAAGGGTTTTACCAAATACATGGCTTCCCGCATGTGCTTGGTTCTATTGACTGCACCCATGTCCGGATTGTACCACATGCTGCAACAAAGCACCTGTAACGGAACAGAAAGCACACCCACTCCATAAATGTGCAGGCCATAGTTGACCATAGGGATTGTTTATCAACATCTTGGCCAAGTATCCTGGGAGTGTACATGATTCCTTCATCTTCCGCCACAGCACCATCAATCTGCACTTCCAAGACGGACAATATGGCAATGGCCTTCTTGTTGGTAAGTACATAAACCTAGCAATATACACACACCACAGCAACCCTGTAGTACACGCAATACATACACAACTACATTGACACGTGGGCAGGAAGACACTGAGGTGTGACACAAGTAGTTATGTTGTACACCCTGACACAATGGGATACACACCTATGGACAAATGACTGGTGCCAATAACAAATGACGGCTTGCTACTCTAGCGCTACAAGGGACCAGTGTCAAAGCACACAGTGACAATGACATGGCCCGTCCTGGAAGTACAATTTGGAAGATGAACCATATACTATTACAATAGGCTACATAGTCAATCCCACACACTCCCAAGCAATAAGTACTGTGGAAGGGGTGTGCAATGTGTGTTGCTGCAGGTCAAACACCATGAGACACATAGCATGATGATGCTGACTCACATGTAGGTGACATGGAAATACTGAGGCAGTCCCAACATCACACTTCACTCCTTGGGTGACGTTGCCAGGTAGCAATAAGGAAGTGGACTGTGCTATGAACACATATTGATGTGCCACTAATGCAAACTGCACACTGCTGCACACACTCAAAGAGACAATTGTCCATCAAAAATAACAGATGTACATGGAGATGGCACAGATACATCCATCTCCACAAGGCAGTTAGCCAGGTTACATGGAGCAAGTTTGGTAGTGTAGGTGCACGATTGCACATGAGCCACTGGCAGAGGGAACCACAGAGGTCTACATGGAACCAGGTAAAACATGGGACAATGGTGCATTGTCAATGCTGAACACCTCCGTGCTGCCAACTTAGGGAGATGTGTTGGGCATTGTCACCAAGCCTAGTCAAAGGGCCTTACTTCTGGATTTCATCAGCAAAGACATATGTCTAAGTGGGTGGGATGTCCAGGCAATGTAGTGCAACTATGTGACCACCACACCGGAATCTATTGTGTGTGTGGGAGTATCATGTCCCCATGTCCCCTCCAGTGAAAGCACACTAAAACATGTTGCTGACTACACAGCGCATGGTAAATACATACTGAACTGCAGTTTGGAAACTAAACCATGGATATCAGGTCATTGAGCCAAACACAAGTTGTCAAGTCAAACAACCCAATGCAGAAAGAACCTCACAGAAGCCCAGGATCTCACACAATGCCACAAACACATATGACTTACAGATGACACAAGATATCAACTGCCATGCTACATTGCATTCCTGGTTGAGGCAACAACAAAATAATTGCTCCTATTTTCTTGTTCAGTTGATCAGGGTTACGGGATACAGCCATGGATCATGACACCATTCCCCAACCCAAGCACAGCAGCAGAGCGTGCCTACAATGAAGGACATCGGAGGACACGCACTATTGTTGAACCGACCTTTTGCATCCTGAAGTCCAGATTCAGGTGCCTGGACATCACCAGAGGCAGCCTCCTATATTCCCCAGAAATGGTCTGCAAGATCATATTGACTTGTGCCATCCTGCACAACATTTGTGTTAGGAGGAACATCCCCCTGTATGAACCCGAACAAGAACTGCCTGAGGAGGAGGAGAAGGCGGATGGTGCCAGGGAAAATGAGGGGGAACATCCAAACACAGCTCACTTTTTTCAACAATAGTCACTCTAAACACATTGTTACTATATGTAATTAAACTTCTCACTTTATCAATCAATCCTGCTCCGGTTACTTATTTACTTATTTATGCAACACATGTTTTTAAGGAATGTGAGTATTACCTCAGAGAGCATGTCACAAAGACAAGTCTGACTACTTCTGATGCAACATCACATGTGATGTGTATGATTGTACAGCAAACATCACACACAGTTTTAAAAAAAAAACATCTTTTCAATTTCACAAAAGAAGGACGAAATCATAGGACCACAGCATATGACAGACATCCATGTTGCCAACATGGTTTACTGTAGAACATGACACACAACTATGACATCTTCAATCATAAGGTAAATAAGCATCTCATACATGAGGCAGTGGATGTGAAATATCAGAGGTAACAGGAATGTATGAACAGACCCCTGACATTAGTAAGTGTGACATTTGCTATCTCTGCAAGGAGCTTGTGTGACAAGAGGTGCATCAATCCTGAAAATGAATAGCATGAATGTCCCAGGTAGGACAAGCAATGGTCACAACACATGCCCTGTGCAGTCCATCCCTGGTAATAAGTCCTGCCACTGCCATGTGTTAAGTCTCTGCCCTCCATTCTCTAGGGGGCGCTGTAAATGGACTATCTGTACCCTGGGAATCATCATTAACATTCACCCAGACTCCCATTCTGACTCCTGTTTGCTTCCCTTTTCCATATGGAATACTATAGAACAACTACATTAGCCTGCATGGACTTCAGGTCCCATGGTGCACTGTCTGGTAGTTGGTAAGACCTGTAATCTTCTGTCCATAGCTTCCTATGGGAAAAGTCTGGTTGTCCCCTTATACTGGCTTCTCTCCTCCAGGACTTGTGAGAGACTGAAGCTGCACACACCTGCGAGCTCTCTCATGCAGCCCAACCATGTGACTCTGCCCTGGCCTTGCTGCTGCCTGGAACTGCTTAGAAGCTGCCTTTTGTCTGAAGCCCCTCGTGGGGCATTGGAGTACAATTCATTTGTGTACCAGAACCATTGTTGGATTGTGTTACAGTTCTGATTATGACTGAAACTGCTCTCTGTTTACACAGTGCTGTTCTTGCTTGTAACAGTCAGACTCTGCTCCGTTTTTCAGCCTTGTTCATGTTTGTTTCTGACAGAGCCTGCTTTCTGTTACCCAGAACTGTTCCAGTCTTTGCGTCAACCAGAGCCTGTTCCCTGTGCCTGCATTTGCCTCCTAGTTGGTTCCCTTGCCCTCTCTTGGGGTAGTGTCTTGTAAGTGTACTATCAGTCCTCAACTGTATGGAATTGTTTAATTTTGTATTTGTTCAGGCACCTGGTTTCCAGGAGGCTAATCCAGCCCCCATTCTTTGGCTAATTTTTCATGTAGTCATTAGTGCCTAACAGTGACAGTGTGCTGTGGCTGTATTCCAGGATTTGTTACTGTGTCTCCAGCCCGAAAAACAAGGGCTAGTCTCATGTATGTAAAGACAATCCATGTTTGTGCCCTGAGGGTCCAGACACAGATTCACTTCTGCCGACACCTTACTATGGGACTTGCGAGGTGACAAGCTGTGAGATTAATCTGCACAGAGGCACTGACGTTCTCTGTTGCTGTGGGAATTTCTGAGCCCTACCATGTGTACAAACGTGATAAGCCCTGCATGTTTGTCCATTACTGACCCGTTACATATTTTTCCACACTAAGGTTGCTCTGTATTCACTCTTCTGTATTATCTGCCGTACCATAGCTGCCCTATCCCCTTGTATGCTTTTAGATGATCTTCTGCATTAGGACGAATCTGCCTTGCAAGATACTCTGTGAACTCAAGGGTGGGCCCAACAGACTCCTGACTAGACCTGCACGAAACTGTAACACCATGGAGCCCAATACTGACACAGGGTACACATGCCCATACACTTGAACTAGACACTTTTGTGCAATGCACCTCTGAAAATATGTGAACACATGCAGCCAGGGCTGCAGGTCCACCACAGCCACAGGAGGAACATAGGTAATTTACATTACTCAAACTGACGTGTACATAACAATTTTATGATTGGAACTGAGGCTCAGTGTCGCAAACACTGTACCTACCAAACATGTACAAATGCCCGTAATATGGGTAGTTTACACACAAGTAACCCTAAAGTCGTAGCCAACAATTAATGACATGTGAGAGGTAATATATCCGACATAGCTCTCATCCGCCACCCTCGATCTTCCCTGTGCATTGTTTGTCGTGGGAAATGTAATGTAGCCAAAGTCAAAGAACTACACACATATCACAAACACATATCATGACTGTTGTACAACATTGATTGCCATCGGATGGTGATACCCATTGGTAACACATTCATACATGACCATTAGGCCAAATTTATTGCATGCTGTACATACAGTAAAAATGGGGGTAACATGCCAGGCAAGATGGTACTTTCCTACATTCTAAGTTTCCTTTTTTCTATGTTCTGTTTTCCTTTATTTTTCACTTTTCTTGTCAAAGTTAAAATTCTGAACCATACAGTGTCAGGAAGGGTGAGGCTGAGCAGCATGGGTGAGAAGGAGATTGGGGCATTTGTGTGGCTAGTGTGCCACTTTCTTTCAATGATGCTGGAGGCGGGGGCCGTGTGATACAGGGGGTATCACACTGAGGCAAGGCGGCTGTGTTGGGCGAAGGTGCTCTTCCACCTGAAACGTGTGTTCAACACCTCCTGGAACGAGCACCAGCTGAAGCATCACCTGGTGGCACAGAACAGGACCTGCCGTACCTCCTGGGTGTGGTGATCAGTGGCCCTGTTGGTGAGTATCACATTGACAAATCTGTACAGTAGAATGCTTCTGAGTGACAGTAGCAGATGTCTTGACGTGCTGCATGCAATGTTTGTGGCAATGTGGAATGCAAGTAGAACAAACTGTTAGTGTACCAGTACTGAGATGTATTACACATGTTTATACATGTTAACAATGCAGTCCAGAGTTTCGTTGAGCCTTGTCTGACTATTATTTAGGGCCATAAGTACAAAGCTATTTATAACTTTCACAAACGGCCTAGTTTTCTGATTTTTTGTGTTTACGTCACATAAAATATTCTTTCAAACGCACAACCCAAATTTTGCCATTCTGCTATCACATTGCACAATCACAAAACATGATTTTTAGTGGCATTTAGGAATGGGTGTTCCTATCCTATTATCGAGTCGCAGGCGGCTAATTGTTTTTTTTCAAGGGCACAAATGCTGGCACTAAGCAATTGCAGTTACCATCTGTTTCAAGTTGGTACTAACCCATTTGCAAAAGGGGAGGGGTCCCCATGGGATCCCTTCCTCTTTGTGAAGGCAGGGCCAAAAATTGTGCAACGACCACTGACTGCTTCCAAAAAATGTTTTCAGTCATAAAATAGGTTTTTGAAATACTTTCTGTTTACCCCTGCTGAAATAAGGCTGCAATGAAACAAATATTTACATCCCAGTATGAAAGTAGTCACAGACATGGTGGTCTGATGAGCCCAGCAGGCCAATGCAAAAAGCACAAGTGATGGTCGGAATGCTGAACAATGTCAAACATTCACCCCCAGTACAGAGATCTGGGCCTAAATCCATTGTTTTTTTGCTGCCCATGCCATTCCAGTTTGGACCCAGCCATATGCAAATCAGTCTTGACCCTGTTCCCCATGGGAACAGTCCAGCCTGAACTGCCAGGCCAGGTCTTCCCTGGACTGGAAACAAGCATCCTGGGACCAGTTTCGGGGTTTCACCCCTCATCAGCCAGGCTAGCTTGAATCCAGTGGCATGGGAAGCACGGAACCCACGTCTGGGCATACCCTTCCCACTTAGGGCGACAAATGCAAAAAGAACAAGTGATGGACGGAATGCTGAACAATGTCAAACATTCAACCCCAGTACAGAGATCTGGGCCTAAATCCATTGTTTTTTTGCTGCCCATGCCATTCCAGTTTGGACCCAGCCATATGCAAATCAGTCTTGACCCTGTTCCCCATGGGAACAGTCCAGCCTGCACTGCCAGGCCAGGTCTTCCCTGGACTGGAAACAAGCATCCTGGGACTGGTTTCTGGGCTTCACCCCTCATCAGCCAGGCTAGCTTGAATCCAGTGGCATGGGAAGCACGGGACCCACGCCTGGGCATAAACGTCTCACTTAGGGCCGGAATGCTGAACAATGTCAAACATTCACCCCCAGTACAGAGATCTGGGCCTAAATCCATCGTTTTTTTGCTGCCCATGCCATTCCAGTTTGGACCCAGCCATATGCAAATCAGTCTTGACCCTATTCCCCATGGGAACAGACCAGCCAGAACTGCCAGGCCACGTCTTTCCTGGACTGGAAACAAGCATCCTGGGACCGGTTTCGGGGTTTCACCCCTCAACAGCCAGGCTAGCTTGAATCCAGTGGCATGGGAAGCACAGGACCCACGTCTGGGCATACCCTTCCCACTTAGGGCGACAAATGCAAAAAGAACAAGTGATGGACGGAATGCTGAACAATGTCAAACATTCACCCCCATTACAGAGATCTGGGCCTAAATCCATCGTTTTTTTGCTGCCCATGCCATTCCAGTTTGGACCCAGCCATATGCAAATCAGTCTTGACCCTGTTCCCCATGGGAACAGACCAGCCTGAACTGCCAGGCCAGGACTTTCCTGGACTGGAAACAAGCATCCTGGGACCGGTTTCGGGGTTTCACCCCTCATCAGCCAGGCTAGCTTGAGCCCAGCAGGCCAGCATCCCTGTGGGTGCCGCCATTCCCAAGGGGTTTGCAAAATGAGATCTACCTCATCATTATTCAAGAGGAAGGTCATTTGCTACCCCATTTTTGAATTGCAAACTGTGTCATTTTGAGTGTTCTACGTCAGATCATCCAACTTGCTAATTGCTAGTTGCTAAGTCTCGCAATGTGTGACTCACAAAACCTGATATTGATACATATGGCCCTGACTGACACATTTCAGGTGCAATGACTATACTTGTGCCAATGCATTCTGTCAAAGATGATCAGCTAAGACACTGACAGCATACTATATTTAACAGTTTTGGGACAGCAAAGTGTGCTATCCATGTTTAGGGCTACACTGTCATCATTACACACACATGATCCCTGCCATCATGTTGGCATAGGGGGCATATACGGCTTAGGGGACACTGCCAATGAGGCATTTGTTACCTACATACAACTGTGCCACATCTGTTATGGACCACTGAATGCACGATAATTGCTGACTGAAAATTACCCACATGTCCATCACACAGTTACTCATTGTCCCTTGATGCACAAGACACAATACCTGAGTCACTTGTATTACAGTGCACCAGGGAAGTGCCATTGCAATTGTCACCCAATCACAAATCATGACATGCAGTACCATGTAAAATGGGTTAGCCACAAAACTTTGTAGTGTTTAGCACCACATGATTGTTAGGCCCAGTGCATGTGTGCATATGTGTGTCTATCACTCACTGGAGTGTCAGTGTCAATGCAAGTTTGCAGTGGTATGTCTGTTGGAGTGTCTACATGCAGGATCGGCAGCTCACTCATATAAAATGTCGCACACTGTGATATGTTGTCCAAAGGTATGTACAGTGATCAGACATTGAGTATATATCTACTGTCCATGTCTTACAGGTGGATTGGCCCCTATACCATCGGGGAAGTGGCTCGATTTGAGGACCCAGACGTATCGAGTAAGTGTGAAAATGTCTGTCCTATGTAGTGATTGCAGCTGTTGTGTGACTGACTCTTGTGTGTTGGACTCATTGCAAGATATGATGAGCTGGCACGTGGTCTGATAAATGACTTAACTGGAGGTTGACATAGTGTTCCATGCAAGAGTTAGACATTCACAGGCAGAGAGTAATATCTTGGGAGTCTTGTGCTGGGCAATAGGCAGCAGCATGTCCACAAGGTGATTAGTAGCCACATGTAGGTCCACATTTGATTTGGAAGTGGTCCAATGTCAGAATATTGACAGCATGTCATGCCCTCATTTACACAACACAGTGATGTATCAGTTTTCCACACAAAATTGTGCAACCCTGTATTGTAATGTACATGTAGGACTGTATGGGTAACTGTCCCCCAGCATCTAGCCTAAAATGTTGTACTCCATTTATGTGGCACTTGTGTGGTATGTTATAGGCGTGCATGCAGGTCAAGGCCAGACGTGTGCTTGCATCAATGTGGGTGATTTTGGAAATGTGTTGGCAGATCAGATGTTGATGGTTGTCAACAAATGGAAACATTAATGTAGATGTGATTGACCAATATATACCTCATTCCTAGTTGGCAGGCCTCCTCACATGTGTTCCACTTACTAAATCCATGTACAGCTGGACATGGCTTTGTGGTTGTCCTTGACGGTTGTAATGATGTATTGCATGCCCATCCCCCAGGAGGCACAGGGGTATGGGGAGAACATATATGTAGCTAGGTGTGATGGTCACAGTGTAGATGACAGACATCTAATTCAAGCATCCATGTGTCCAAAACAACACTGACCTCTTATGATTAGCAACTACATACCATCCTGCCAATTACATATACAAATCACAGGTCTTGTGTGCCTTGAAGTTGATCCAGATGATAGGGATTAGTCGGCCTGCCCATGTTAAGTACCTGCTGCATTTGCATTGTGACACATTGCACTACATAAATACACAGATCGGTTTATTCAGTACACATCTTTTTGTGATTTGCTGTGCTGTTAAATACTTGATGGTTAGGCCGCATTGCCATGTCATTCCTTAAGGGACAATGTATCATCTGTACTGTGATTTGGACTGCATATGCAATTTGAGGGAGAGTGTTAGATTATCTTCTGTACATGCATCACACAATGATGACACTAATGGTTGCCTGTCTCATTTTTACAGCTGCCAACATGAATGCAGCTGAGATAAGGGAGTTCCAGAGGTGGGCAGTGAGATACAGGCACATCTTGGATGTGGAGTCTAAGTTTAGAATGATGGCAAGACGTTATCGTAGGGAGAGAGCCACAGGAGCATGGCTGGCTTTCAGCCAAGGGGGGGCCGTCATTTGCTACAACAGGTGTTGCCACGACCACGACTGCAGCCAGTGGCACAGTGGCCACCAGTACATCAGCCCCACCTGCGACACCCTCAGCCTCAGGAGCTACAGCCACAACACCTGCTGCTCCTTCACTTACAGCACACCTGACCACGGCACCTGCAGGAGCGACAACATCAGGGACAC
Organism: Pleurodeles waltl; assembly: GCF_031143425.1. Taxonomy (NCBI): domain Eukaryota; kingdom Metazoa; phylum Chordata; class Amphibia; order Caudata; family Salamandridae; genus Pleurodeles; species Pleurodeles waltl. The sequence goes on from NC_090446.1 coordinate 150,437,537, forward strand.
AGACCACCACAGCAACTGCTTTGGACATGGCCGCAATCACACAGCTACAGAGGGACATGAGAAAAGTCCTAAGGAAGACTGACACTCTCCAGCGGGACATGGGCAGGAATAGCTGGAGCCTAAAATCAATAAAAAAAAACTCCGAAGAGGGCAAAGATCTGAACCCCTGCATTGCCTCACCCCTAATTTCATCCCCTCCCTTCCCTTTCATTATTCTGTTTTTTAGTGGGTTTAGTGATATGTTAGAGTAGGCTAGAAGTTTAGAATAAGTAGGTTGGGGATGGGAGGTTTATATTATTACATGTTATTCTAATAAAATAAAGAAAAAACAAAATAAAAAAATATCAATATATATATATTTGTTTAGTATTAGTTAGAATCTGTTTAGTTTAGTATATGTTGTCCTACATGTGCCCCATCATATAAAGGGGGTGGAGGGTACATGTTTAGAGTGTTTAGTTAAATGTGGTAAGTAAGTTCAGCTTAGGGTTGTTAGGGCCAGTTATGGGTAATGCATTGTTAGGATAGGTTAGGTTAGTGTGGGTTGTCTTTTATACATAGTTATTAAAGTTTTAGGTACTCCTTTACGGCAAGTGTCATATGCTTGGGGATCTGGATCTTTTCATGAGTGTACAGTGCCAATTTTCTGTTGGCCTGTGTATTCCGTCCTGCATCCACATCCCTCTCTTGACATATTAATTCCCACTTCCAACTGAGCTGTCACATTGACAGCTACAACAAAGCTAAATCTCTATGCATCTGCCATCCATTGTACCAACCACTCAAGGTGACTATGGTTCCAATGTATTGGACAGGTAGGTGTGATTTTGAAGCTGTCATCGTTTGGGTTCTGTGTTTGAATCTTGGGCACTGTGGGACGTCTGCCTGTAGCCTGATGTTCATGTGAACACTGGTGTCAATTTCTGATGAGGTTAAGTATACAAAATTCACGCCTATGTGTTTTAATTTTCCTCCCAGCTGACGTTATTGGCCAAACACTCTTACACAGCCATTCCTGCTGTATGTTGTGGGTGTGGCATGTATGTTTTGAGTCAAATTTCACATACACAATGATTGTCTTGTAGGGGATGTGGCCAGCATTGAGTTTAATCTTGTAGATACCTTGGGCCTGAAATATACTATTTTTACACAGCATTTGCTTCATTTTGTAACCCAACAGCAGCTGATGATTTTAAAAAACCTGACCCTTGTGCATAAATATCTGCCCACATTATTTCTGCACTCTGTGACCATTGACATGTTACATGCATCAAAAATCTCCTGCAAAGTAGATGTATCACATTACACAGAGACAACGTGGTTGTACAGGTGCTGTTTATTTTAAAGTGCTGTAGTTCAATATTTACATAGTCCAGGTTTGTGAGCCCATTCATGAAAAGCATTCTATTGTGACGAAACACAAGTGCAAGGTTGAGGGACATGTCATTTGACATGCTGAGATGGAGTGTCATTCAGTGCAGAGGAACATGAATTGCCAATTGGATAGTGAGAAGCAATTGCAGTCCATAGAGGTAAGGTTAACAGTGTGGGTAAAGAGTGCATGTCACCAACTGTAGCAACACTGGCATGTTGTCAAGCACAGGACAAAGGAAAAACAGTGCCCATGTGACATGGGCTGGTGCTACCGGGTACTCCTACGGGTGAAGGTGATCTGTTCCACATCTTCATCCTCTGATGTGTGTGTCGCATCCTCTGCCCTTGATGGTGGTGGTGGTGAGTTTGAGGGGGCAACACACACTTCAGTGGTTGGAGAAGTGAACTCCAAATTCCCGGCTGCTGCCATCTATGTAAATAGATATGGCATAACTGCAGCAAGGAGGAGCAGCTGATTATTGAGTATGGCAGCAACATCCCTGTGGTAGGCAGCGTTGTCTGCCCTGAGAGAGTCCAGCTTGTTGTCATGCTTGCAGCTGCAAGATTGGGTGGGCAGGCGTTGTTTCAACTCCCTCACACACTGTTGTACTCCTTGCAGTTGTGATTGGGTGAGTTGTATGGCTGCTGACTGTTCTGCGGGTGTCATCATGCACTTGCACATCCCCTCAAGGCTGGCTGCTATAGCTTGCATCCCCACCCACACCTCCTTGGCCAGCTCCCGCTGTACTCCCACAACTGTCCTCTCAAAGGTGGTCCCAGTGTCATCAGAGTCCTCCACTATGTTTGAGCTGGCTGGTCGCATAATTGGGGTGGTGGATGGGTCCTCTGTGGTGGCTGCTACATGTGTGCTCCTCCTTGCGACTGGAGGTGGTGTCTGGAGGGTTCCTAGGACATCTTGGAGGGTTTCCTGGCTGATGGTTGTCAGCTGGTCATCTATGTCATCAGGGTAGTCCAGGATAGGCAGATCCACAGGAGAGCCATCGTCCTCTGCAATGATATATTGTACAATTAGTGTGTCTGTGTTGTGGTAGTTGTAATGTGATGTCACTGACTTCCTATTTGTGGTACATTGTAATCTGGGTTCCCATTCATTGTTCCTGTCATTAATGTTTGCAGTCTCTCAGGTCTATGGCCCACCTGCATGTCACATGTAGTTTGGGCAGTTTGGGGATTTGCCTGCATCACATCTTCTAGGTGTGGTTTCTGTCAAAATTGTGGCTTGCCACCTTCTTGTCCTAATCAACCCTCCCTCTGCCACCATTAGCAGGGTGAGGCCTTGTAATGCTTGTTGGTGTGCTGATGCCACATGCACCACACATAAAAATTTGGCCCTGTCCCAGTCTATCATTTTTCACCTACACCTATATGGTGCTGAGACCTAGCACTATACCATGTATTGCATTTCCATGAAACAATATCGGTGTCACCATTGGTAGTTTCTAATGTTGATGTTTGTGTATGTGTGCTATGTTGCATTGCACTGATGGACCATGGCAGAGTTCCATTTCCTCTTATGACTGTGCGGGTGTGTTTTCCTAGCTACACACATATGTCCTCCCCCTCAATGCAGTTGTCTGAGCACTATGACACCTGAGATGTTGCATGGTGGCATTGCAGCTATTGTGACACAGGCGCCAGGGTAGACCCTGGAATTGTCAGCATGGGTATGAGATTACTGCTGTATACTTCATAATGTATGTAACACTGCCTGATGTTTATTGAGTCTATGGGCATGAGCAGTTGACAGGAGTTGCACTTGGATACGGATTGATGGGAATTGATCACGTAGTCATACTGATCCCTCATTTTGAATGTGTATGTGCAATGGACACCTAACTGCCATTTCCTAATTGACCAGCACACACAGCACAGGTAGTAGTGGCAAGTGTTGTCAATGGTAAATGCCGCATGAGCCAATGGCCTGAGACTGGGCATTGTCCCCTAGCTTACATTCTCACAATACCAGCTGTGCTGTGACAGCAGACCAGTTTTACGTTCTTCCCTATCCTCCTGGTCTGCTTCAGCATTTCAAGCAGCCTTGACATGCAGTGTACCCCCATGCAAAGGTTGTTGATGTTGTGTTGTACTGTGCCCCTGGATGCCCCTGCACAGCCCATGCTCCCGTGACTTGCCCCTTTGCCCTTTCCACTGCCTGATTTTCAGGGCTGACATGCATTGTGTAGTAGGTATGTACGTCCCCCTTCTTGCACGTGACATTTAGGCATTTTTGTCCCCCATGCAACTTACCCTGCATATGTGTTGTTTCCTGGTAGTCTGCGCTGTCCTGCAATTCCTGTGACGATCTCCTTCGGTATGATGTCTGCAACCATCTCCTATATCTTGTCCAGGTCCTCTTGCAGTGCTGGACTCCCACCTCCAGTCCGCAGTGCTGCTTTCCTGTTCCTTGCCATTTTCTCTTCTGTCCTGCGCTTGCAGTCATGCCAGCGTTTGTTACACTCAGTGACAGTTCTCCTGACCTCTGCCACACTGTTAATCTTGTCCACAAATTGTTGCCAAATTGCCTCTCGTCTTCCAATTGGCAATTTAGAGGTGATGAATAATTGATGCTGGTGCTCCGTCACCTCTCTGACCAGGATTTCATGCTCCTCTGCGCTGAAGCGACACTTCCTCTTCTTCTTGTCTCTCCCCTGGGTTTGGCCTGTGTCCTCCTGGCTGGTTCCTGGTTGAATGAGGTCTCTCTGGGGTCCGTCCTGGCTTCTGGGACCCATTTTGGGGCTCCTTAGCACTGTTTGCTACATTTGCGTCGCTTTTTGACGCTATTGCAGTGAAAAATCACGCATATCCATTTTGCGATGTTTTTCCAGGATTAGAGTAATTTTTCCTACATTAACGTCATTTTGCATTACGACAAGACACAATGGTTAGCGTCAGAAAAAATGACTCTATCCTGCTCTTAGCACCACCGTGTGTCAAAGTGTAATTTTGACGCACAGGAGGCGTTACAGAAATGGCATTATCCAGAGTTAAATGTTTTGACTCAAAAATGCGTTAGCGCAGTTTTGCGTCAAAAAGTATAAATCTAGCCCAAAGTTTGATGTTGTGGCTGGAGCAGGTAGCTGTACGTGTGCCTGGCTTGAGACAAGTGCAGCAGATGTGGAGAGGATCGGACCTGCTGAGGCCCCCTTGACTCCAGATTTCTTTCCCAATGTGGCCTGCTTTGTTTGTGGCTGTTGCGGAGGTCCCCCATGTGGGAATGAATGCCATGCCCCTAAGGCATTTTCCTTCCAAAATTTCCTCTCCATTCTTTGGTACCCAGCATTCACTTCAATTATGTACCTCTACCTCTCTACCCGCTTTTAGAAAGCATGTTGTTCTGCTGGGGTCATATTGGCAGCTGATATATGAGGAGAATAAAGCATTAAATACAGCACTGGGTAGAGGTAGAACAGGCCTGCAGTGTACACAGCATCCGCAGATGACACATGCAGTCCACCACACATTCCACAACAAAGACTGACTCCAAATCTCTAACTGTTTCTTACCAGCCGTCTACGGTATCATGTACATGTCACTGGTATAATGGCTATCCATTGTTGACCATCAGGGCCCAGAGGTGAGTGGGCTACTGCTACCTTGCTCAACATTTGTGTGAACAAACTAGTGAGGATCAAGTTACCCAACAAGTCTAGATCTTCTGTGCCTTTGTCAATATGCAGTGCTATGTATGCAATCCACCACTTTGACACTCCAGGTGCTACATCAAGCCTTGCCCAGGCACCATAGATGCAAAGTGGGGGTCGTATGATAGGGGGGCTAGAAACTTACCACCTTCTATGCTAAGGTTAGGTAAAGCTTAATTAATGTATCCTGGGTTAAGACCTTCTCTGAGCATACGTTACAAGGGGGTACACCATTGCTCATAATGTGCCCACATTTACAATAAATGCAAAGTTCCCATATAGTTTGGGCAAAGCATGAACAGCACACCAAAGTTGTCTACAGATTTTGTAACTATTGCCCCCTATCCAGTGCTATGTTGTACAAAATGTGTAATGCGGCACACACATAGAGGCTGCATGTGTGCCCTTAGAGCCATAGTAAGATTGGTACTGCACTGGGTACTGCTACAGTATTCCTATCTATAGAACAAAGTGTGCACATGCATGTCAGAAATCACCTAGGTACTAGGTACACACTCAGCATTCACATTATATGCACATATGATGTGACCAAGATCACTCTCAAATATCATGATGGGTGCACCGTGTTGGTATATCTGCTAAGATCTAGCTCGCTACAATCCATAGACATTTCCCACAACCATCTGGAGCTGAATTGTGTACTAATTGTTCACATTACTGTCTATTGCCCAGCACAATGCGGCTCCTCGCACAACTGCGGCCTCAATTTAAATCTGAAGAGTACTGAGGCACCAGTTGTGCAAGTGTCTTCTACATAAGCCCCCTAGAGACCTCTATACATTTCCTTCATCTGTACTATTTTGTGAGTAACTGTAAGCTACGTGTGGCAAACAGTGCTGTCAAAAGTGCTGTGATAAAGTTGTTGCCAACAGTCATGCCAATCACATAAATAGCAGCTCTGACACCTATCATGATTAACATCAATGTATATGTGGGTATGCTTTTCATTTCCTAAAACCCACAATTCCATAGCAGAATCCATTGCCACTTGTGCAACAATCAAGCCATTCTCAATGCTCAACATTGAATCAGACATGATGTTGACTTCCTGACTCAGATGATTTCATAGCATTGATCACACAACACTTTTAATCATTGCATTGCACACATCAAACTGTTTCACAAACCCTGGAATGCCACACATGGCTCACAAGGTAACACTTACGGGCAGCATTGAGGTCTTCAAATCTGGACACCTCTCCACTGGTGTAGGGTGGAGGCCCACCTATAATACATGAAAGGAAAACATAGCTTTGTGATATTTGGACATTTCAGAAAATGGACAACAGTTTCAAAATCAACTTTTTAAGCTGAGTGAGCAAGTCAACCTAGTGGTAGATCAGAACAACTGTCAAACATCTATAATCTGTCAGTCAGACATAGGGTCAGGTAATGGAGACCCTGGCACCTACAAAGCATCACTTTCCCTGACACTCTTGTGGTGCATTTAACTCCACCATCTGTACATGGAATTGCCATGCAGGTGTTGTGTTGCTTTACACCTACATGACCATATGGGGCTGTGTTAGAAATGGGGTCTTTGGTTGGCAGACAGGTTAACCCCTGACCAAGAAAGGACCCTCACTCTAGCCAGGGTAAGTCACACACAATCCAAACTATCCTGTGCCCACCCTCTGGTAGCTTGGCACTGAGCAGTCAGGCTTAACTTAGAATGCATTATGTAAAGTATTCGTGCAATAAATCATACAATAACACCATGTAGCACCACAAAAATACACCACACAGGGGGTCATTCCGACTTTGGCGGGCGGCGGAGGCCACCCGCCAAAGTAACCCCGTCGGAAGACCGCTCCGCGGTCAACAGACCGCAACGGTCATTCCAACTTTCCCGCTGGGCCGGCGGGCGACCGCCAGAAGGCCGCCCGTCGGCACAGCGGGAAAGCCCTTTCAACAATGAAGCTGGCTCCGAATGGAGCCGGCGGAGTTGAAGGGGTGCGACGGGTGCAGTGGCACCCGTCGCGATTTTCAGTGTCTGCAAGGCAGACACTGAAAATCTTAATGGGGCCCCTGTTAGGGGGCCCCTGCACTGCCCATGCCAGTGGCATGGGCAGTGCAGGGGCCCCCAGGGGCCCCACGACACCCGTTCCCGCCATCCTGTTCCTGGCGGTAACAACCGCCAGGAACAGGATGGCGGGAAGGGGGTCGGAATCCCCATGGCGGCGCTGCAAGCAGCACCGCCATGGAGGATTCCCTTGGGCAGGGGTAAACCGGCGGGAAACCGCCGGTTGCCCTTTTCTGACCGCGGCTTTACCGCCGCGGTCAGAATTGCCCATGTAGCACCACCAGCATGTTGGCGGTGCTACCTCCGGCCTCCACCCTGGCGGTCTATGACCGCCAGGGTCGGAATGAGGCCCACAGTGTTTAGAAAATTTATCTGGATAAATGCAGGTCAAAACGATCAAAGATGCAATAAGTAAATGTTGAGAGATCACTTAAAAGTGATATAAAGTGTCTTAAGTCTTTTAAAAGCAAACAAAGGCCCTGATTCCAAACTTGGCGGGCGGCGGAAGCCGCCCGCCAAGCGGGAACCGCCAGAATACCGCTGCGCGGTCAAAAGACCGCTGTGGTAATTCTGAGTTTCCCGCTGGGCGGGCGGGCGACCGCCAGAAGGCCACCCGCCCGCCCAGCGGGAAACCCCTTCCCACGAGGATGCCGGCTCCGAATGGAGCCGGCGGAGTGGGAAGGGTGCAACGGGTGCAGTTGCACCCGTCGCGATTTTCAGTGTCTGCTATGCAGACACTGAAAATCTTTATGGGACCCTGTTAGGGGGCCCCACGGGATGGTGGTAAGGGGGTCAGAATCCCCATGGCGGCGCTGCAAGCCCTAGGGCAGCGGGAAACCGGCGGGACACCGCCGGTTTCCAGTTTCTGACCGCGGCTGTACCGCCGCGGTCAGAATGCCCATGGGAGCACCGCCAGCCTGTTGGCGGTGCTCCCGTCATTTTAGCCCTGGCGGTCGTCGACCGCCAGGGTTAGAATGACCCCCAAAGTCTCTAACAGGCACAAAGTACCAGGTTCGCGTGAAAAATCTCCGCAAAGAACTGCAGAGGAGGAGAAGCGTGGAAACAAAGTGGTCTGCGTCAATTTCTCGGGCCGCACACAGCGATGCGTCATTTAGTTTTCACACAGGGATGGCTGTGCGTCGATTTTCTGCATTCAGTCATGGATCCTCTTCGGGTTGCTTGGTTTACAGATGCCCCGGGGAGGGTGTGTGGATTTCCTGTGTTGGCAGGATGAAGTCACAGGAGCTGCGTCGATCCGGTGGGAGTTGCGTCAAATTTTCTACCATACGGCAGGCGCTGTGTCGATTCCTCTCTGGAAGTCGGGCTGCATCGTTCTGGGTCGGCTGGGCATCAATCCAGAGGGCAGTGCGTAGAATTTCCGGTTGCAACGCTGGCGCTGCATCTATCTTCTTGTTGTGAAGTCGGGCTGCATCCTTCCAGTTCGGCGTGCAGTGAAATTTTCACCGCAGGGCAGGCTGTGCGTCGTTTCTGGCAGGCTGTGCATCGCATTTTCGCTGCACAAGGAGTCCTTCTTGAAGATATGAAGTCTTTTTGGTCCTGACACTTGAGGGAATAGGAGGCAAGCTCTATCCAAGCCCTTGGAGAGCACTTCTTCACCTCAGCCAGAGAGCAGCAAGGCAGCAGGGCAACAGCAAGGTAGCAGTCCTTCACAAAAAGCAGCCAGGTGAGTCCTTTGGGCAGCCAGGCAGTTCTTCCTGGTAGCATGCAGGTTCTGGTTACAGGTTTCTTCTCCAGGAAGTGTCTGTGAGGTAGAGTGTCTACTCCAAGAAGTGTCTGAGTTGGTAGCGGCAGAGGCCCTGTTTATATACCCAAATGTGCCTTTGAAGTGGGGGAGACTTCAAAGAGTGGCTTAGAAGTGCACCAGGTCCCCTTTCAGTTAAATCCTGTCTTCCAGGGACAAAGTAGGGGGTGTGGCAGTCCTTTGTGTGAAGGCAGGCCCTCCACCCTCCCAGCCAAGGAAGACCCATCCAAAATGCAGATGTATGCAAGTGAGGCTGAGTATCTTGTGTTTTGGGTATGTCTGAGTGAATACACAAGGAGCTGTCAACTAAACCCAGCCAGACATGGATTGTAAGGCACAGAAAGATTTAAGTGCAGAGAAATGCTCACTTTCTAAAAGTGGCATTTCTAAAATAGTAATATTAAATCCAACTTCACCAGTCAGCAGGATTTTATATCACCGTTCTGGCCATACTAAATATGACCTTCCTATTCCTTTCAGATCAGCAGCTACCACTCAAACATTGTATGAGGGCAGCCCCAATGTTAGCCTTTGAAGGGAGTAGGCCTCACAGCAGTGTAAAAACGAATTTAGGAGTTTTACACTACCAAGACATGTAAACTACATAGGTACATGTCCTGCCTTTTGCCTACACAGCACCCGGCCCTATGGGTTACCTAGGGCATACCTTAGGGGTGTCTTATATGTAGAAAAAGGGGAGTTTTAGGATTGGCAAGTACTTTTAAATGCCAAGTCGAATTGGCAGTGAAACTGCACACACAGGCCTTTGCAATGGCAGGCCTGAGACAAGGTTAAGGGGCTACTTAAGTGGGTGGCACAACCAGTGCTGGAGGCCCACTAGTAGCATTTAATCTACTAGCCCTGGGCACATATAGTGCATTCTACCAGGGACTTATAAGTAAATTAAATAGTCCAATTGGGTATGATCCAATGTTACCATGTTTTAAGGAGAGAGCATATGCACTTTAGCACTGATTAGCAGTGGGAAAGTGCGCAGAGTCCTAAAGCCAGCAAAAATGAGGTCAGAAAAAGAGAAAAAGAGAAGGCAAAAAGTCTGGGGATGACTCTGCAGAAAGGCCAGGCGGAAGACAATGTACCGCCCACTCTATTATGACAGGCCTATGCGCCACCTTTTCCGGGACGGTACCAACGACATCAAAAGCATGGCAGAAACAGAACACAGAAGGCAAAGGACTCACCTCTGGAGACTCAAGGAAAAACCATGACACCATGGAACCCGAGTTGCACATATTTCCCATGATTGTATGCCTCCTCATTCACTTCCAACATCAACGCCGGCAAAGACGACCACGGTGAGTACTGTCGCCTAGCACACAAGGGAGAGGGGAGGAAAAAGAGAGTGACACACACATGCAACACCCCCAACCCCACCACCATACACACAAACAGATGCAGTGACATTACATACACACCCTGTACCCCTCAGGAATAATGCAAGGACAAAAGGACTTGATTAAAGTGAGTGTAATAAGATACACTACTTGAAATTTTTGATTAAAAATCAAAACAGTATATACATAAATACAAATGGAGGGACACTGTCCAGTCCTCAATGTCCGTGTGCCACAGGGCCACATCACATAGGCCAAGGCCCCACTTGACTCGTGCAACAAAACGGAGAGAACACTGCTGGGGCATCAGGTCGAAAATACACAGGCACCTCAGGGGGACGGGGAATGGGGGAGGCACCTCAGCCGGAAGATGGTACAACACCACTGGTCCTGGAGGGGGGTACATGCCCTGTGCATTGTCCTGGGGAGTGCAAGGCCACAGTCTCTCAAGTGGGTGGTTTGCCCACTGCTTGGTCCTAGGGAGTGCAAGGACACAGTCTCTCTAGTGGGTGGCTTCTTCCACTGGTTCTGGAGGGGGCCTTGTGCCCTGTATGCTTCATCCTGGCAAGGAGGGGGTGAGTGGATGGCTTCTTCCACTGGTTCTGGAGGGGGCCTTGTGCCCTGTGTGCTTCACCCTGGCAAAGAGGGGGTGAGTGTATGGCTTCTCAACTGGTTCTGGAGGGGCCTTGTGCCCTGTGTGCTTCATCCTGGCAAGGAGGGGGTGAGTGGGTGGCTTCTTCCACTGGTTCTGGAGGGGGCCTTGTGCCCTGTGGCCCTCATCCTGGCAAGGAGGGGGGTGAGTGGATGGCTTCTCCACTGGTTCTGTAGGGGGCCTTGTGCCCTGTATGCTTCATCCTGGCAAGGAGGGGGTGAGTGGATGGCTCCTTCAACTGGTTCTGGAGGGGGCCTTGTGCCCTGTGTGCTTCACCCTGGTAAGGAGGGGGTGAGTGGATGGCTTCTCCACTGGTTCTGGAGGGGGCTGTGCCCTGTGATCCAGATCTTGGGGAGCGCAAGGTCACAGTCTCTCACCTGGGTGCCAGACCCACAGGATTTGCAGGGTCTAGGACGCACTACAGCCCATGGAGGTAGGACTACACTGCCTGCCGGTGGTGACGGCTGCTCAGTAGTGGCAGTGGTGGTGCTGGTGTCGGGGCTGGCTGTGGTGGGGGGAGGCACCAGCCCATCCCCTGCAGCCTCAGACGGCTGCCTACTGGGGCTGCTGCTGCTGGCAGTGGAGCTGGTGGCAGTGCTGGTGGCGGTGCTGGTGTCTGGGCTGGCAGTGGTGGGGGGAGGCACCAGTCCTTCCCCTGCTGCCTCTGATGGCTGAACCGCACGGGTCGGTGGTGGGGGCTCAGAATCAGTCCCAGCACCAGGTCTCCTGTCCGTCCTGCCTGCAGGTGCAGGCCCTTTGCCCTTCCCCTTGCAGCTGGTGGTGCCTCCTTGCCCTTCCCCTTGGCATCTAGTGGTGTCTCCTTGCCCTTGCCCTTGGCAACTGGTGCTGCCTCCTTGCCCTTGGCAACTGGTGCTGCCTCCTTGCCCTTAGCAGCTAGTGGTGCCTCCTTGCCCTTGGCAGCTGGTGGTGCCTCCTTGCCCTTCCCCTTGGCAGCTGGTGGTGCCTCCTTGCCCTTCCCCTTGGCAGCTGGTGGTGCCTCCTTGTCCTTCCCCTTGGCAGCTGGTGCAGGCACACTGTCAGTGATGATGGTTGGTTGCTTGGAGCCTCTCCCACCTGCAGTAGCTGCCGACACTACTGTGGCCGTGGACTGGGTGGCTGAGGTGCTAGCCTGGGTTCTGACCACCCTGGCCCGATGTGAAGGATGAGGGGGCTAGGGGTAGGGAAGAGGTAAACGGCAGAGAGGTAAAGCTTCTTAGGGACATAGGGGCAGGAAGAGGGTGAAGGTTTGGGAGTGGGAAGAGGGAGGGGTTGTTGGAGGTGTCTGTCTCCTGTGTGTGGGTGCAGGTGCATGGGCTGGATGCTGTTGTGAGGTGGATGGCTGTTGTGTGTCTGAGTGCTTGCGTTTGTATACCTTAGGATTGGGGGCACAGACACAGTGGGAGAGGACACAGGGGACGTGTGCATGGATGTGGGGGTGGTGACTGCCAGTGAGGGGTGTGTAGTGATAGGCGTGATGGTGATGGGGTAGTGGATGAGGATGTAGTGCATGCAGGTGTGAGTGGAGACGCTACTGGGAGGGTGGTGGACGAGAAGGAGGAGGGGAACACAGTGGAGGCAGTGGGTGTTGTTATGTCTGTATCTGGATGGTGTTTGTGTGAGTGCATGTGGGATGATGTATGGTGCTTGTGTTTGCCTGAGCCACTCCTGTGTGTTGTCTTGGGTGCATGCTGGTCTGAATGTGTGCTTGGGATAGTTGCGGTTGAGGGGAATGGAACTGGGACTGGGCAGAGGAAGTTGGAGGGGGGAGGCTAGAGACAGGGACAATGGCTGCCATCAGGGAGGAGGCCAGAGGCTGGATTGATCTCTGTTGGGCCGCCATGCAAGAGTCAATGCCCTCCAGGAATGCATTTGTTTCTTGCAAATGGCCGGCCAGCCCCTGGATGGCATTCACTATGGTTGACTGCCCAACAGAGATGGATCGCAGGAGGTCAATAGCCTCCTCACTCAGGGCAGCAGGGCTAACTGGGGCAGGGTCTGAGGTGCCTGGAGCGAAGGAGATGCCCACCCTCCTGGGTGAGCGGGCTTGGGAAACTCGCTGAGGGGCTGATGGGAGGGCGGTTCTGGTACAGGGGTGGCAGCTGTACCTGTAGTTTGGGGTGTGCACAGAGGTGTCCGCCACTAGCAGGGAGCTTCCATCGGAGGAGGTATCACTGTCCGAACTGTCCCCTCCTGTCTCCGCTGTGGTGCTCCCCTCGCCCTCCGTCCCACTAGTGCACTCACCGTCAGTGGATTAAGCCTCATGGGCCCTGTGGGATGCAGCTTCCTCCGTCGCTGGTGCCTCTGCTCCTCCACCGGATGATGCTAATGCACCTAAGGACAGGATGAGAAAACAAAAAGGTGGACAAGAGACAAAGGATACACTTGGTCAATGGCAGCAACAACACCACTGTTGGTGCACCCGACACACACACACACAGGGAACAGCCCTACGCACTAGGCAATGCACTACCAGTCACAATGCTAGTCTCCAGCCTATGGACAGGAATACCTAACGCCAATAGTAGCATACCTGAGACCCACAGACCCCTGCCCAGCAGTGGATGCCAACTAGCTTGGTTGGAGGTGGTGTTCATCAGCCCCTGCCCCACATGGAGCCCACCCTGCAATGTCCGGCCTGGCCTAGATGCACCCACAAGCCAACATCCCCCACCCAGAGGGGACCTAAGTGCATCACAGTACACATAGGCACCATTTGGGCCTATCCAACGACATACTATTACAGTCACAACATACAATGCAGTGTAGTGTTTGGAAATGTGGAATACTGACCAGCTGCTCCCCGTTTTGTCCCCTAGATTACAACCGATGCGGAGTAATAGGAGATGGAGACATCCCCCTGTGTACAGACTGCTGGTGGACTTGTCAACAATGGAGGACAGGCACATTATCCTCACCTATAGACTTGACAGGGCCATAATCACAGAGCTGTGTGCCCAACTGGAGCCTGACCAGATATCTGCTATCCGTCACCCCACCGGGATCCCCCCTCTTGTGCAAGTCCTATCTGTGCTCCATTTCTTGCAACTGGCTCCTTCCCAGTGACAGTGGGCTTGGCAGCAGGAATGTCACAGCCAATGTTCTCAATAGTGCTGACCAGAGTGTTTTCTGCCCTGATTAAACACATGCGCAGTTACATTGTTTTCTCCCAGGTGGAGGATTTGGCCACAGTGAAAGCTGACTTCTGTGCAATGGGACATATCCCGAACATTATTGGGGCAATTGATGGTACACATATTGCATTTGTCCCCCCCGGAGAAATGAACAGGTGTTCAGAAATCAAAAGAGCTTTCACTCGATGAATGTGCAGATAGTGTGCCTGGCGGACCAGTACATGTACCATGTCAATGCTAAGTATCCTGGCTCTGTGCATGATTCCTATATCCTGAGGAATAGTAGCATCCCATATGTGATGGCTCAACTCCAGAGGCACCGGGTGTGGCTAATAGGTGAGCACTGGTTCCCACCCAGTGGATGTTGGTGTATGGGTATGTTGTGGGCCCTAAGGGTTAGTGTGTGTCTAACAGGTGTCCCTCGATAATTGCAGGTGACTCTGGTTACCCCAACCTCTCATGGCTACTGACCCCTCTGAGGAATCCCAGGACAAGCACAGAGGAACGTTACAATGAGGCACATGGGCGAACAAGGAGAATAATTGAGAGGACATTCGGCCTCCTGAAAGCTAGGTTTCGGTGCCTGCATCTAACAGGTGGATCCCTGTGCTACTCACCTCAAGAAAGTGTGCCAGATAATCGTGGCATGCTGCATGTTGCATAACCTTGCCTTGAGATGCCAGGTGCCTTTTCTGCAGGAGGAGGAGGCTGGAGATAGGCGTGGGGCAGTAGTGGTCCCTGTGGACAGTGAAGATGAGGAGGCAGAGGATGAGGATGAGGACAACAGAACAGCTATTATACAACAGTACTTCCAGTGACACACAGGTAAGACACTGTAACTTCACTTTGCATTGACAGTTTTGTATTTGACATTGTACATGGCAGGCAGATTATCCCACTTCTATGACCACTTACTGTACCCTTTGGCATCTCTATTTTCAGATATCTGTGCCCCACTCTGGCACCTGGTGTGTTAACTGCAGCCAACTACAGGTCATTCCTATGTATACATTACTGTACAGTTGTATTGCAGTGTTTAAACCTTGTTAAACAAATACATAGTTAAATCATTTGGCATACTCCATACTTGTAGTTTTTCAAAGGACATTTATTTAAGTGCTAAGAGGTAGAAGGGGATGTTCAATGGGCTTGGGGGATAATGGAGGAAAGTCCAGGACAGAGTCCAGTCTATTTGTATCACAGGTGCATTGTCCAAGGGGGCATAGGAAAGGGAGCAATGGCTGTTCAAGGTGGACAGGCTGACAGAGTGGGACACAAGTGTGACAACCAGGAGAGTCTTGTTTCCTGGCGGGGGTCTTGGCAATGTTCTCTGGTTTCTGCCTGGATCGCAGGGACCGCTTGCGGGGTAGTTCTCCTTCTGCAGGGGGTGGGACTGTGGCTGGGTAACCGACTGTCCGGAGATCCCTGATGCGCCAGGTTGGTCATCCAGATCCAGGCGTCCAGAGCTGCTGTCATCACTGTGGGACTCTTCTGGGGGGACTGGATGTTGCTAGCCCCTCCTCTCCAGTGACGTTGGGTGGGGGACCTGTGGGGATGTAAATGCAGTGTTATTGTTCCTGTGTGTGACATCTTGTGCATGGGTGTGTTGCCCTGTATGGTTGTGATTGCCCTGTCAGTTTTGCCTTGTGTGAGTAGTGATTTAGTGGGCTAGGTGATTCTCTCTAATGTGCATGCTTTAGTGATGGGTGTCCATGCAGGTCTGTGATGGGGGTCCATGCATTGGTGTTGCATGCAGGGCTTGGTATTGGGACGGGTGGGTTGTTATGGTGGGGTATATGTGAGGTTTTGGAGTGATGGGGGTGAGGGTAGGGGTGGGAGTTTGTGATGGCATGCAGGTAGGGGGGGTGAAAGTAGTAAAGAGTTGACTTACCAGAGTCCAGTCCTCCTGCTAGGCCCTCAGGATGCAGTATTGCCAAGACTTGCTCCTCCCATGTTGTTAGTTGTGGGGGAGGAGGTGGGTTTCCACCGCCAGTCCTCTGTACAGCTATCTGGTGTCTTGCAACCACGGAGCGTACCTTTCCCCGTAGGTCGTTCCACCTCTTCCTGATGTCATCCCTTGTTCTGGTGTGCTGTCCCACGGTGTTGACCCTGTCCATAATTCTCTGCCATAGCTCCACCTTCCTAGCAATGGATGTCTGCTGCACCTGTGATCCAAATAGATGTGGCTCTGCCTGGATGATTTCCTCCACCATGACCCTTAGCTCCTCTTCTGAGAACCTGGGGTGTCTTTGTGGTGCCATGGGTGTAGTGTGTGTGGTGTGTGTGATGTGTGTGAGGGTGTGTGGGGTGATGTCTTGGGGTGTGTGCTGTGAGGTGTGTGAATGGTGTATGGGTGATGGTGTTCTGTGGCTCTGGTTCTGTGGGTGCTCTTGGTGTGTCTCTCTCTCAGTTGTCAATTTTTTTGAGTCATAAAGGGTTGTGGATAATGTGTGTGTGTTTTATAGTGGTGTGGGTGTGGTGTGTGGATGTGTGTCAGATGCGTGTTATTCGAATTGTCCAATGTGGTGTTGTTTTGTGTGTGTGTGTGTTTTTTGAGCGCAGTGGCTTGTACCGCCAATGGTCTACCACGGTTAAATGTCCGCCGTGGTAATTCGTGGGTCATAATGCTGTGGGCGTAGTTCTGTTGGCGTAACGGTGTGGGTTTTGGTACCGCCAGTTTATCACTGGCCTTTGGGCTAGGGGACTTGTGTGTATATCTGTATAGTGACGGATTGCTATGTGTGGGTCATAATATGGGTAGCGGTAAACCGCCATGGCGGCAGTATGTGGGTGGCAGTCGGCATGGCGGTAAGCGGTACTTACCGCCAATGTCATAATGAGGGCCAATATTCTGCATCTGAGGGGCATGCAATGGTTGTTGCAGTGGCCATCCAACTGTGACACCCATAGCTTTGACCCTGGCCCAGATGTTAAAGCCATCGAGGCCCATATTTATACTTTTTTGTGCATCATTTGTGTCATTTCTTTTACGCAAATGGGGCACAAACTTAACTTCATAGTTATATTTTGAAGCTAGACACATCTAGCGTCAAAATATTAGAGTTTGCGCCATTTTTTGGATGTGTGAATGTACCTGGCGTCAATGAGATGCAAGCTAGGTATTCCCATCCAAAAAACTGCGCTATCCCCATAGCGCCATATTTATCCCCCCATGCAAAAATAATGCACGGGTGGGAGGCGAGCCTAAATAATGGTGCTAAGCTTGCTTAGAGCCATTATTTAGGGGCTGGGTTTGACCAGGCGTTAAGGTACCTGTGGACCTATTTCCATGATTAAACACATGGAATGGGTCCACTGGTGCCATGCCCAAGCCCCAGGAACACCCCAACCCCCACCATAGGGTCACCAGAGCATGGGGGTCCCATCCCAGATAAGTCTGGGTAAGTATTTTTTAAATATTTCTTTTTGCCATCGGGGGCCCTAACTTGGGGCTCCCTGCATGGCACACTTGTCCCCTGTGCTGGCCATTGGGGTGGTGGGCATGACTCCTGTTTTTTCTAAGACAGGAGTCATGTTTTTGGTGGTTGCGTGCCAGGAAATGGCGCTAGTCTGGTTAGCAGCATTTTTTCGCCTCTAACCAGGCTAGCATTATTTTTTGACGTACAACCCCATTCTTCCCCAACGCCACCCCCACCTGGCGTCGTTTTTCTGGACACTAGCTGGGACTTACCGGCGGCTTGCGCCATACTATAAATATGATGCAAGCTGGCGGTAAAGTTTTTGATGCAAAACTTCCTTAGCGATGTTTTGCACCAAAAACTATAAATATGGTCCCTAACACATTATCACCACTAAAAGACAGACAACTGCCGGAGGTTATGTGAGTATTGCAAAGTTTTGAGGAATGCATTGATACATCCTTGTTTCTTGTTTCTAATATGTGTGTGGCATTACAAGGCACACACATTTATGCTATTATGGCATGGCAGTTTACTTATGTTCATTTAGTTGTTCCTACCTGCACATTAACTGAATGACATTACGTATCTCTTGCCAATACTGTGTGGCCAGCCATCGTTGCCATTGTATACCATATATTCTCCATGAAGGGATACCAACATGCACATAGACATTCCCCTCAACACAGACACACATGCTCTGTGGTCCACGGATGCCTGTGGTGGTGCAGGTTTCTGACTAATGTGCTAGTGCTGGTGCAGATGAAGGCCTGCCCATACTGTCTGTAAGACACGGTAGGCCTGTGGTACAAATGCAGCACATGTAGGTGGGGTAATAGACACATTTTGGGGTGTATGTGATACACAACGTACAGGAAGAGGAAAGTGCTAGTAGTCTGGACGTAGTGTGTAGACAAGCTCCCTTAAATGGCACTGACCAATGGCACAAAGAGGCAGATTTAAGGAAAGTGCTGCTGCACCAAATGCACCAAGTGCATCACTACAGTCCTTGTGGCCCTTAACGCTCCCCTTGCCCTGCCATGTGTGCACCTCATGAAACATATTGTACAGGTAGGGGGCAATTGCGTCAATTTATATGGACAAAAATGATGTACTCAGAAGGAGTAGCAACAAAAAGATTAGCATGAATTCTGCGGAGTACATAGGGGCCCATCATATACAATGACATGTCCCCTTTTAAAACCTAGTCTGAGCAGCCGTTCAAAGTTCAGGAAATATGGCAATAGGAAATGTATCATATTTCCCAGACCCATGTAGTTTAGCCCCTCATATAGGGGTAGGACCCCCTCCCATACATGATGCCTGGCTGAGGTCTCATGTTGTGCTGGTCTAAACCGAGTGGTACTATGCATGCATCACACCACTTTGTAATTATGGGACAGGGAAGATGGAACTTCTGCCCTGGCTCTGCTTCATTAATGAAAATCATAGTGACAGCCCTAAGCTGGGGCTCTAAGGTGGCCTAAAACAACCTATCTAGATCCCTTGATAAAACATGCTGCACTCAACTTTATCTCCACCTGTCATGCACATGCAAATAATGGTGTTGCTATGCAAATGGGATACTTACCAACTGCTCGACCAATTTGAACCCCCAGGTGATCCAGTAGGTCTTGCTCACTTGAGATAAGGTCACCCAACGGTATTTCAGCTGGTGGTCATTGCGTCTTCCTCCACAGTTTCTGGTTAAGTGGTGGAGCACCTTGGCCCACCGCAGCTTCCTGGCCTCTGTGGGGTAGCCCTCCATAATGCGGCCACCCAAAACCAGCATCATTGGCAGGTAATGCTGCACGAGCCATATAAAGCCTTCCAGTTCATCAGCCGTCATCTTTGACATCCTCCCTTACTCAGAAATAATCAAGTTTTTGTATACTGCAAATGCAATAGCACAAAAATAAAGTAAATATAAAACTACCCCGCCTACCCCAAATACCCAACAAACTATACTACCCCTAGAAAAACACCACACAATACAGTGACATATAGAGTACAAAAACACTACAAAAGACTGATGAAAAGACAAATATGACACAACAGCAACAGGACACAGCATAAAAACACTCCAAAAACTCCAATTCACCAACACCACCAGCTCCACACACCCTCACACAGTCACAGACAATAAGATTGTGAAGTGAAAGTGAACTCACTGTAGCATGTATGCAGGCAGGATTTCCTGTTTCATCACTTCCTGGACCTGTGGGGCATGTTTTCAGATATGCGTTGTTTTTTTTGATGCATGAAGGTCATGCTTCGATTTTTTTCCCATTGTGCCTGACAAGGCCTGTGACTGTGCAATTGATGCACAGGAGCCAGGCATCATTTTGCTGGGCTTGCACGGTATGGAATTTAGCTGTTTGTGTCAAAGTATTTTGAAAACGTGGGAATTATATGGAAAGGCTTACAGTGCACCCAGATTCACATACCATGTCACAGGGGCTATGCATTTATGTAGTCAGTATGGTATGACTAAATGTGTGAGCATGTCCGTTCATATCTTGATGGTGACATTGGTATGTTTTACCTATATGTTTGTATATGTGTGTGATGCATGTGATGACTTGTACTGTGTGCATATGTGCATGTGTAGCTAGACTGTCCACGTACATGTTAGCACATCTGTACTATGAGTGTACATATGTGTTCTAACACATATTTGTGGTTGTACCACATTGTAATGTCTGAAATACAAATGTACTTATACCAACAACACAATAGAGATGATGGGCTATGTCCAATACATGGTAAAGCATGTGACAGCCATGACAAATTGTACTCAGAGGATGTAGTGGACTATGGCTGGGCTGAAATCATGTTACCCCCTGGCAATGTGTGTGGATGTATGTCCACTCTGTGGTGTGTTGTTAGGTTCAGCCTTCATAATGATCTGCTACACGTGTGACTTATAGTTCCCCATGCATCTTAGTTGCAGAAGATGGAGTACACACATGTGTCAATGAATGTTGGTATGTGCCGTGTGTGTGGAAAGACATGTGTAGTGTCATTTTAGTAACATTTGACCACAGTGGTGTGTTCATGGGATATGAAACCTCACATATCTATCTTCCTGCATGGACACATGTTGGACTTTGAAAAAATGCCTGTGTAGTCATATCAGTGCTGCCTACGTTTCCATATGTCAGAACACATGTGAAGGTCATTTTATTCTGTCAATGATCTTGTGATACATATGCACTTTTATGTGTGGAAAGTTGCCTTTTGTTCAGACTCCAATGCACATTATCAGGCCTGTGTCAATTAAGTGGTACATGTGTGCAGAGATATCTGGCATATGTGTGCATGCTACCAACTTGGTACTTACAATCAACTACATTGTGTTTGTTATGGCTGTCACATACAATGGCATACTACTGTGTAGCAGTGTTGCAGTCTGGCAAAGATGGCAGCCTACTCGTCATCACTACTGTGGGAGTCTTTATGCCCACACAGACTCATGGTTGCATGTTTAGGCGCAGGTTTTCAAGCTCCACCCTACTCAGTCCTCTTTGCACATGCATCAGGCCACTGACAATGTCAGCATTCCATGTAGCCTGAACAGTGGTTTTAGGGTGTTTTGGGTGGGGATCTAGCCTCTTCATGATTGCTCTTCAGCAGAGAACTATGCTGTCCCATTCAGACAGACACATGCAATCAATTAATCAATCAATCAGGAATTTGTAAAGCGCACTACTCACCCGTGCGGGTCTCAAGGTGCTGAGGTGGGGGGAAGTGCTGCTACTACTTGAACAGCCAGGTCTTGAGAAGTTTCCTGAAGGTAAGGAGGTCTTTGGTCTGATGCACAATTGTGATCAAAAGGACTGGGATATAATTTTTCCTCTGAGGTACTTGATGTCAGCCTTCTCCTATAATGTATTGAGGACTAGCTACTTGCATGTGTAGAACAGGTCTCATCATTTGGCAAGGTCTGACAGACATGAGTTTATGCCCTTAGTAATTTCAATGGGCAGCTTTGTTAGGCTTTGTATCTTTGTTGTAACTTGTAATTTAGGAATGTGCCAAGGAACAGATGGTGTCATCTGTCACTGCCTTCTGTCATGTTGGTATGTGATGGGCAAATAACAGGTTATTGTAGTGGCAAACCATGAGTGGGTTATGTACTGACCTAGCCATCCTCTGTACATATTTTGGGTGATCACATGTTGACAATGATGTGTTGCACAGTCAGTATTGGTCTATGTGTGTACCTTCTCTAGCTTTTACTGCATAACTTGTTAGGAATAGATTGTGTCCTAAATTGCTGCCAATCTTTAGGCTGACTACACTTTGTACACATCTTCTACAGCAACATTGGCCAGTCATACATGAACAGAATGCACCGTGTGACTATTGTAAATTGTAGATGTACACATCTTCTACTGCTGGCTACGTGATAGTTACTGTCCCAATGCTTGGATTTACGAGATTACAAAACTTCTACACACACATGATTTAACACCTGCCACAACACTTGTGCCGTCTCCAAGTGACCTCCCATGTTGTATCTCCAAGTATCTGTGGGTATCTCTCAACTGTCCATCCACATTCTTTGTTGAACATGGGTATGCATTTATTCCTGCATTCCACAACCTATGTCACTCTTACCATGTGTGTATATTGTTAGTGTTTGAAATCATCTCAGTGCTGCTTTTTTATTAGCCACAAGCAACATATCTGTCTGCTTCTACTCCCATACCTTTTTGGATGGGTCTGTGACATGTTTGGACATTGATCGACATACTTGCACATCCCACACTTGATTGGCATGTTGGAAACCTAAACATATTAGGGAATTTTGTCACTGTTGGTAACTTTCTCTTGGTCTGGAATGTGAGTGACAATGAGTGGTGTGTATTGATGTGTGCTGTGTGCTGTGTGATGATGTAATACAGACTATACTAGGTTACCTTGCTGACACATGTCAACCATTGTTGGTAATTGCAAACCCTTTGCTACCTAAGCCATACACCCATACATCAGTATTCACATGCGTAGCATCGCACCATCTGAGATATGACACTGTTCAGTTCCTACATTACTTAAGCACCATTTAATAACAGCCTCTACCTTATATATGTCCCCCTTGCATACATCCTGCCAGGCATGGGAATGGAGTGGAGAAAGGGCTAGGATTTTGCACACTGCCCACTTAATGGCACATTATATTTTGTGGTGAATGGATCTAGGAATTCAAGAACCACATGCCTGTGAGTTATGTGACACTGATGTGTGACATGGAGGGAGTAGACCCTCTTACATCACAAACTATGTTGCAATCATACTTTTAACTGTTGTGTTTCTGTCGTGCTCTCTGAGGTATGTTACATTCCAGTGGTTATTTAGTGGAGAATGAGTAGACCATGGAGATTCAGGTGCCAAGTAATTTATTGATTTTTTTGGGAAAATCTATTTATTAACGTTTTCAGCATATTATAACATTCATTTGTACAACAAACGCAGGACTTTTATTATGCGCAGCTATTAGTAGACATAGCTGTTCAAACAGACAGCTGAACAATTGGCTGCGTAGACATATTGCAGATGATTCCAACGCTCACCATAAAACCTGTGTATAACAGGATTGATTGAGGCACGAGCGCTATCAGAGAAGACCATACACTGGAATCATTGGTCACACAGATAATTGAGGATGCTACAGGCACCACAGTGGCCCCTTAGCCCTTTCCAGCAGGTCATTGTGCAAGTACAGCAGTGTGCATTCAGGCGCAGATCTTCAGGTAGGGCACAACTTAACAATAAGAACATGATCATGAACATGATCATGAACAACCTGCCTACAAGCAGTAGGCCCAGGCTGGAGCATAGTCATTGGGGCACAGAGACCCCATGTTTTGCCGCGCGCATCGGCAAGGGGCAGATATGTGCACACACCACACTCCCCCGCCTCACACATAGGTCGCACTCTCAACTCGAAGGCCAAGGTCAGGTCCACTGCTCAAAATTTAGCACCCAACCCATCACACTCCCGCACCAGGAGGAGATACATACTCTCGGTGGCCATCAGACCGCCACCTCCACATCTGAGGTCTGCCCCAAACCCCGCAAGCATACCAGCATCGCCTCCCAACTGATTGACAGTGGGTACTTACGCAGCCCCAGCGCATCTTCCCTCGCCAACGCCACTCCCTCCGCGCCAGCCCACACCTCAAACGAGGACTTCCAGGCCCTCTCAAACGGTGGGTCAGATGACTTCCACCGGCGGGTTATCAACCTCTTGGCCGTTATCAGGCCTAGGTCCAAAAATCGTGCTGCAGCTCTATTACGCGCATCCCTAGGAAAAAGGCCCAGTATACAGGACTCCCAAATAAACTGTACCGGCCGCGACACGCACTCGGATAAGCAACCCACCACCGCCCCCCAGAAGCGACCCAACTATGGACAGGACCAGAGCATATGGATCATGTACGCGTCATTGCAGGAGCAATGGGGACACGCCGTATCACTGCGAGCAAAGTATCTGTTTATGCGGGCTGGAGTGAGGTATGCCCTGTGTATGATGTAGAATTGAATCAAGCGGAATCTGGAGTTGCGCGGTATGTTTACATGGCCAGAAAGAGCTGACCTCCACCGCGCATCCGTGAATGGAGTAGTCACATCCCCATCCCAGGCGCACGCATCGAATCACATTCAAGGGCTGTGTGTAGGCACAACGCCTCAGTGAACCAGCGAATTAGGTGGCGCCCCTGTCCCATCACCTGTATATACTGTATCAATAAATGTGTAGGAGGAGCAGCAGACAAGTCACCCCATTTAGATGCAAGCGACCTTAGCAGCAAGTTATACAGCAGAAACTGCCCGCAGGAAGGCCTGACTCCTGTACCAACGCAGGGAACGGTATCAGCTTACCGTCATCATACAGATCACCCAATGTATGCAGCTCCACTGCGTGCCACGTCCGCAGCTCAGACCTGGACGTAACTATAGAGCCACGGGGAGTGCCCAACAACGCCAGCGCCGGCGCAAACGGGATCGTCCCCCCAGCAAGTCGCAGGGATCTACAATAACAGCTGAAGGCAACCCTGAGGAACAACTGATCTGGTGATGCCACTCGCGTTATTGGGTGAAACAAATGCGAGACCTGCATGAGGGACCAAGGGCCTTCCAGGGTTGCCGTATCAGAGAGATTCAGGCCCGCCAACCACTTAGACACCAATTGGAGCTGGGACGCCAAATAGTAGTGCTCCAGGTTAGGGACCGACAGGCCAACCCTCTCCAGCGGCAAGTACAATTTCCTGAGCGCGACTCTACACCTTCCCTCATTCCAAATAAAGTCTCTCAGTGTAGATTCCAGGCTCTTGAAAAAGCTCGGAAGGATATAATGCGGGATGTTAGCGAAGTAGTATAAAAGTCGTGGCAGAACTATCATTTTTAAGAGCGCTATCCTACCTGCCACCGACAGCGGCAGCGTCTGCCAAAAAGTCATCTGGGACTTGATTGAGGACACCGCTCACTTGAGGTTTCCGTCTACTAGGTCGTCTTCATGGTGATAGACGCGGATGCCCAGATAACGGAAGGTACAAGGCTGCCAAGGAACCGCAGTCCCAAAAAGGCCCAGGGTCAAAGGGGAAAAGGCAAGACTTAGCCCAGTTAACCCTGAGGCCAGACAACAAGGTGAACTGCTGCAGTAAGGACCCAACCCCTGGAGGGATTCGCGAACTATCCCAGAAGTATAACAAGAGGTCGTCGGCGTATAGCGATACCGCGTGCACGCCATCCCCAAGAGGGATGCCCCAGCTCGTACCACTGTCACACAAGGGTAGTGGGGAAAGGGGGCAACCCTGCCTCGTTACTCTGCACACATTGACTGGTTTTCATATAATACGCCCCACCTTAACCCAAACTTGCAGCTTAGTGTATAGTAGTTTAACCATACGGACAAAAAAGGGGCCCCATGCCGAAACACTGTAAGACCCCAAAAAGATAAGGCCATTCCAAGGAATCGAAGGCCTTCTCCAGGTCAAGGACAAGGCAGCCCGCCCACAGCCAGACTCGCCTCCCATAGCACATAACTCGGAGCAGCCGCCTGATGTTGTAAGACGTGTCCCTCGCCGGAACAAACCCGTTTTGGTCTGGGTGCACCAGATCCGGCATGATGGGTGCCAAACGCATCGCTAAAATTTTGGCTAATATTTTGTAGTCCGTATTGAGCATGGCCAAAGGACGGTACGAGCCCAACTCAACCGGATCCCTGTCGGGCTTGGGAAGAGACACTAGCATCGCCTCCCTCTCAGATGCCGACAAGTGTCCCCTCTGCACCACCTCTTCAAAGACACGGAGAAGCTTAGGTGCAAGAAGTGGGGTAAACGCCTTATCAAAGTTAGTCGGCAGGCCATCCGGACCCGGCGTCTTACCCGACACCAGCTCCCGAATACGATTCTGCACCTCAGTAAGATCAAGAGGCTCCTCCAGCGCATTCCTCTGGTCCGCCGTTAGGCATGGGAGCTCCACCCCAGAGAGGAAGTCCTCACACAACCACTCAGGGGCCACCACAACAGAGGTATACAATGTCTCATAGTGTTGTGTAAACACCGAGTGTATTTCCCTAGGTGTATGCAGCAAACGTCCGGTCTCCGAGCGAACCTCCATGACCGGACCATGGTCACGATCCCCTCTGATCAGCCAGGCCAGAAGTCTACCCGACTTATCTGCAGAGGCGTGCGTTCTCGCCGAGTGAGCGGCGTAGTTCAAGCGACGTAACCGTTCAAGCAGAGATAGACGCTCAGCACGGGCCTGAGACAACAGCTCCATTGTTGCGGAATCCCGAGCAACCTCCCGGTCCGGGCGCAACATTTCCCGCTCTATATGAGCAAGGTCCTGCTCAACCGAAAGTCTTAAGTTACACTGGGTCCCCATGCAATGGCCGCGGATGAAAACCTTAAAGGCATCCCACTCCAACAGGCCCATAGAGGCCGTGCCCTAATTATGCTCAAAGAACTCTGTAATGGCTGTTTTCAGTGATGTCTTAAAGGCAGCGTCCTCCAGAAGCTGAGGACTGAGCCTCCAGGTAGGGACTGCTGAAGGCAAGAAATCCCAACATAGGCCCGCCATCTGCGGGTTATGATCCGAGTGCGTACGCCCCAGATAATCCACATCCACAATCACGGAGGCCAGATTCTGCGTGCAAAATATTCGATTGAGGCGCACATGCAGGGAGTGCGGGGCAGAATAATAGGAATAAACTCTATCATCAGGATTACGCTGCCGCCATATATCAATCAAGTCCCCGTGTGGGCCCAACAGTTGGCAAAGTGGTCAGCGGGGGAAAGGAACGATCTAAATCTATATCCAACACACTATTGAAGTCGCCACCCAGCAGCCAGGGGTAATCGCTCCAACCCGATAAGTGATGGGACAGAGTGTGCAGGAAAGAAGCCTGATCTACATTTGGGGCGTAGATAGGACCCAGCACTAAGGCCCTGCCCACTAGCCACCCGCGCACCAGGGCAAACCTCCCCTCCGGGTCTATGATCTGATCTTCTGCCACAAAGGGGACACCCGGTTTAATCCAGATCAGGGCCCCTCGTGCATAGGAAGAGTGGCCCGTTGCATAAAATTGCCCTCTCCAGCTCCGCTGCAAACAAGGGAGCTCTGCCAGCGCCAAATGGGTCTCCTGCAAGAAGGCGAGATGGATCGAGTGCCGTCTAAGATACTAATATATGGAATACCTGCGCCTGGGTGTGTGTAAACTGGGCACGTTCCAGGTCATGGCAGTTTCAGCTTAGAATGCGTGCATTCCACATACTCTGACCCTAAGCTTAGCGCAGCAAGCATCATGTCAATGATCTCACGCCAAGACCACTCGCTCGCGCAGTGCCTCCAACATAAACAAAGCAAGACAAATACCATCAGAACAGATGAACAACTGGTTCCCGCCCAAACCCAACAACTTGAACTTTCAACAACACAATCGCACATATTAATCCTCTGGCAGTAGGAGAGTGGGGTAAGCCAGAACACACAAAGAGTCAGGCAGGCTCTAACCCAACCCGCCCGGCTATACTGGATAACGGCAGGTGGAAAGGGAGGACCAACGGCGGGCCAGGCCTTCGGGCCACAATCTGAGACAACCACAGCACCAGCGGAGGCCATACAGTTTATCATTACAACAACAGGTTTCCTGACATTCAGACCAGCAGGCTACCCGTACATAGCTGTATGCCATCTCCGTGAACCAGGCCCACCATTTACATGATGCAGAGGGCTACAGTACCCCCCGGCCACCCAGTTGTGTCAAAGCAGGGCCTAGAAGAGGTTGTCCGCAGTGGCAGGAGTCACCGCCAGACAATCCAGGAAACCCAACTCCGAGAGCCGGTCCGGCGTGGCAGGACGGTCACTGGGGGGCTGCGAGATTTCAGTATCCGACTCGGACATCCTCGGGGAAGTACCGATCGCCACTGCCAATTGCAGCGCTTCGCGTCTCTCCTGTTTTAACTGCTCCAGATCAGGAGCATGTGCCACGGCCTCAGCAGTACCAGCACCCTTCCTTTGGCTGCGCCGCCTCCGGCTGCGCTTGTTCTGCGGAGCTGGCGGGTGCCTCTCCGCCTCACGGCCCGAGACGCGGCCCGTTGACTCCAGCCACTCCCATGCAGCTTCTGGCATGGTGAAGAAGTGAGTTTTGTAGTCAGCTATGATACGGCGTTTGGCTGGAAACAATAGAAAGTACTCCAGGCGCAACTCTCTAAGCTTGCGCTTCAAAGGCATATAGGAGGCCCTGTCACGCTGCACTGCCAGAGTATAGTCCGGGAACAACATTATTTGTGCGTCATCCACTCGGGGCGGTGGAGCGGACCTCACCGACTTGAGGATGATGTCACGATTCACATAATGTAGCAGATGTATTATGAAGGGGCGAGGGCCGCTTCCCGGAGGCCGGGGCCGCGTGGGGATTTGATGAGCCGGTTCCACAGAGAAAAAGGGGGTCAAGGCACCCTCCGGCACCAGCCCCCTCAGCCAGTTCTCTGAGTAAGTCACCGCATTCCGGCCTTCTGCACCCTCCGGTAAGTCCACCACTCGTATGTTATTCCGCCGGGTGCGGCTCTCCGCGTCCTCCATGCGGCGCTCCAGTTCCGCCACTCGTGCCAGGGCATCCTCCATATTGGCCTCCAAGTGAGACGTCACCGGTGCTAGCTCATCCACTCTCACCTCCAACATACCTGTCTTGTCCGCCAGGTTGCGATGGTCAGCGTGCAGCAGAACAAGGTTGCTGGCTACCTTGTCAATCTTGGCTTCCAATGAAGTGCGGGCCCGTTCCAGCGAATCGCCAATGCGTTCTACCGCGGCCAACACAGCGTCCAGCTTCTGACTGTCCTGCGCCACAGAATCCTGCGCTCTCCGGGCGCCAGTGCCAGAGCGAAGACGTCCTGCTCCCGCCATCGCCAAAGTCCATCCGCACTCCAAGTCAGCACCACCGCACACTCCGGGCAACTCACCACAAACGGTGCAGGCGGCACGCCCCAGCGCAGACAACCAAATCCACGGGACTGTGCCAGGGGAGCAGTAGTGTCAGTTTAGGTCTTCTGAGCCAGCTCCTACACTCTCCTGGTAAGCCACCACTATGGCACCATTTGCCCAGCACCACAAGGCTGGAAGGATCCTCCCGCCGCCGCCAGCTCCGCACCCAGCATCGAAGTCCGTCGCCTCCTCACCTCTAGCTCTCACAGGGCAGGTGCCTCACCAAACCATCCAAAGGCCGGGCCCGCTTATCTGCGCCCCCAGTATGGCGCCGCGCAGCAGCACGTGCAGCCCGGCCTGTAAGGTACCTGCAGCCAACCTCCGTCCACTGCCCACGGGACTCCAGCCGCAAGCTCCAGCCCACAGGTAATCCAAAGAAGTGGTCTCGCCAGGAGCAGGCTGCTCAATGCGAGCCACGTGGTCAGGAGGCCTGGAGCCCCCTTCAATGTCAGGGCTCTCCGCCCGGGAGGCCGAGGCTCGACATTGCTCGCCCCCCAGGCACACAGATTCCTCTTTTGGGTCCGCGGGGGCGCCGGTCCTCCGGGTGCCCCCCACACTCAGGCCCCGATGGGCCGACCTCACGATGCTCAGTGCGCGCATCACCAACAGGCCGCGGCCGCCTGCCTGCAGCACTCGGCCAGCCGTGGGCCCACGTGGGCTCGGCTCCTTTCTGCCTCCCGCCGCCTCCAGAGGTTGGCGCTTGGGAGTGTTGTGTCCCGGGGCGCCGCGGCAGCACCTCGCCCTCACCAGCCGACCGCCGCCGGCCCTCGAACCCCCGTTAATGGCCGGATAAGCCGGGCGGTGCACGGAGCTCTTCTAGCTCACGTCAGCCATCTTCAACGGCTTGGCCATGCCCCGCCAAGTAATTTATTGATGATATTTATAAAGTGATAATATTTGTACAGTGACTATGTGTAGAAGTTCTGTACAATTTGTAGTCTCCTGCAAACTCCTGCAGCAGTGTTTTGTAGTTACCCCTCCAAATGTGCTGCACCATTGTCATCCTCTTCCTCGTTGGGGACATCCACCTGTTCATCCGAGGGAACATTGATCCATATACATATATTATGCAAGATTTCACGTACCATTATCATCTTACGTACCAATGGTGGGGTATACAACAGACTTCCTCCTTTCAGGGCCAGGCACCTCAACCTATGTCCTCGCCACAACATTTCATGTTCTTCTGTGCCCTCTATTATATGCACACTCTTCCACCATTGTGGGATTGCCAAATGGAGTCATCACCCATGGCTGTATGCTGTGACCTTGGTCAGCTGCAAAGGAATGAGAGAAGATGTGTTGGTAATGCTTGATAGAGGTTTGGTATGTACCTTGACAGTTGTTAGTTTTAGGCGCAGTGGTGACTCAGACTTGCTTTCGGTATAGTGTATGTTTGTGTTTTGTGAAATGGTTTCAAATGTCTTTGTTGATGGACATGACTGTCTTGGGTTGTGGCTCAGGGTCCTGGGGATTGTAAAATTCAATCCAAACTGATGGTTCACCCATTGCAAATATGTGTTGTGCTGTCCATATTTGTGCCAGTGTCCTAGTGTTGGTGGAACCTTCCACCTCCTTGCACCACAGTGGCGTCATATGTAGAGACACCATGGTAGCCCTACTATGCCAAACTCTGGCCTGCATGTTAACATGTGACACTACGCATGCAGCGCAACACATAGTGACCCTTTGTGGCAGTTGATGACTGTGCAAGCCATCAAGTGTACTAGGGTGTGAGTCACCCAATTGGAGGATGAGCAAAAATTGGTACAGTGGAAACTCCTAAGTTCCTATACATTATTTATCACAGACACTTTCAACACATGCACAGTGCAGGCGTTGGAAGGGGGCACACCATTCTTTTACATGGGTCCCTATCCACAGTGCATGAAAGGTTAGGTATGTCCTCTGTACTCCTACAGAGTCCTACTTTGGCATTCATGATCTTTGCAGTAATGCACCAACCCTGCGCCAAGGACGGGACGTTTATTGTATACAGCACACACATGGTGGCATTAGGGTGGCGCTAAGGGGCGTATGTGAGGTGGCAGTGAACTAGGTGCTGCACAACACCTCTTAAGTCTGCCCCATAGTCTTTCATGGCAGGTATTGTTGTATTCCTATGTGTGCGACACAATGCAGCAGACAGGTGAATGTTCACACTACAGGTATGTGTGGGTGATATGTAGCTGGTCATGGAAACACTTGGGTGGCATTCAATATTAGTGCGACCAGAGGCTTGAACCCCATGACTGATGTGGGGCTGTGCCTATGTGTGAATTTCTTTACATTGACATGGCCTATGCTATTCACATTGCTGAGCTATACATTATTAGGTGTAATGTGTGTGGGATCTGTATTTAGGTGTCAACCAGTGGACACTTGTAGTGGTTTGGGCCTAGCTTCTGAATGCAAAGGGAACACAACTCCACCTGTCCTCACAAGGTTGTGGCTGTTTTATGTACATGTGGGTGTATATGTGTGTGTGATGTGCAATGATTGTGGTGTAGTGTGGCTTGTGGCATATGTGTTGTTGCCTGTACATCTGTGTTCCCCTCCCTATGTGTGTTTAGTGTGGTGTATGCCTTGTTTGTCCTACATGGTAGGGGTGTAGTCTGTGTAATGATTGGTATTGTGGCTTACCTACGAGTAGGCCATTGCCATATTGCCCATCCTGGAACTGCTCACTGATGGTGGAATGCTGGAATATGTAGGCATCATGTACGGTGCCAGGGTATTTGGTAGGGATGTTTGAGAAGAGCCCACAGTGGTCCACAATGGCCTTCACAAATTTGGAATGGGTGTGCTTGCTGTTCCTGTATAGGTGTTCCGTTGTTGCAAGTGGCACCAGTTGGACATGGGTGCAGTCATTGCACCCAGCACATGCGGGAACCCAGCAATTAGATATAAACCTTGCTTGGTCTCCTGCTGCAATTGCTAAGTGTTGGGGAAGCAGATGTGGTGGGGTGAGAGGCTCATGGGTTGCGTCCAGAACCTTTGGAAGGAAGACCCAGAAGGATGGCTGGGAAGGCACCTGCCACTTCTGCCCCCATTGTCTAACAAGGTCCAGACACCAGCATATGGAAGACAGCGAGGAGTTTGGTCATGGGTGATATGTTTGTTGGAGTTCCCACACTTGCAGTGATGTCTGGTGCAATGTGGTGCAGCAGGTGTACTATTGACTCCCGGTTCAGATGGCAATTCCTGATTCCCTGAGCCCAAGGATGGTTGTACGCTGTTGAAATATCCCCTCCCGCCTTCTGCGCTGCCTTTGTGGCTGCTGTGGTAGTGTTTGGGGTTGCTGCGGTGGAGGGGCCTGTTGTCGTCGCTGATGTCTGCGGCATGTGCCAAGCTGGAGCAATAACAGTTCCATTTTGTCCTGGAGGTTGCAATGCTCCTTTTTTTGTGTTTTCCTTAAGTGGTGGTGTGTGGGCCTCTTTTTAGTGCCTGGTCTGACCAGGCGTTAACATTTTACACAAATTGGCCCTTGTGTAATTTTTTGGGTCCACTTCCTTTCTGTGCATCATTTTTGGGTCGGGGGTAAATATGGCACTGGAGGGCTTGCGTCATTTTTTGGAAGGGAACACCTACCTTGCATATCATTGTCGCAATACAACGCAAGGTGGGTCGGCGCTCCCACAAATTATGCTACCTCTGTTATTTTGACGGTTCTAGCATCAAAATAGTATTATGGAAGTAGGTTTGTGCTGCTTTTGCGTAAAAAAAATGGGGCAAAGGCGCACAGACCTTTTATAAGTATGTGCCTATATTCTATGAAGAATCACACAAACATGGTAAGTGTTGGATCAGCTGAAGTTTAATCCATGAGCAGGAGCATACCAGCAGAGCAGCCAGCCCATCTGACAGTCTTAACCAACTGTTCACAATCAAAGTAGAACAATCTAGACTAGATTGCTGCAAGGCCATAAACTTCAAAATGAAAGAGGAATCTATCACAGCACAAGCCAAAGGACATAAAATACAATGCGTTTTTGCCTTTAACAAACGGAACCTAAAGAAATAAAAAGGAACACCATCATCCCAAAACCTATGTACAAACACAGCCTACCACAGACACAAAAGAAAACCCTTCACACGAAAAATACAGAGCACCCACTACATTAAAGCTGCTTGCAGCACACAACTGTAACATCTAGTGAAAGGGCAAAACTTATCAGGCAGTTGCCTAAGACAAGCACTACATCTGAAGATCACAGTATGAGGTGCAATAGAACTCAGCCCAGAGAAACTGAAGTTGCTCCTAGGAAAAGATGACATTTCCTCCTTTGTCACAATTGCAAAACCTTGATGCAGCCACTATCAACTCCACCAGTTTCAAAATGGCCACCACCCACTCCAACATCCTGGGTCTGTTGCACATCCAGACACTCATAACCATCATCACTCTCATGGTTAATTTAAGTCATCCCTATCAAAGGTTCACACAAAATGGATATTCTATTAAAATTCCAGAAATTACCACCTTCAGTTCTCACTGCTTTGCTGAAAATTCAATCAACATAACAGGCTTGGACCACGTTGGCAAAGCTTTACCTCAACCAGCACTTAACTTGATCAGAACCCACTCTCCAATCATTGAACAATGAAGAGATGGTCTTCCTTTATTAACATTCATTGATGCTTTCCTTTGCTGTGGTAGTTTTACATACGCTCTCAGTCCCTTCCTAATTCCTCATCCCTTGCGATTTACATATAAACCATAACGGGACAAGCTTGGAACCTGGGTTCCTGCCCATGAACAACCCAAATGTTGAACACTTCATCAATGAACAAGGAGCTGTCCTGTACACTAACAAAGTGGGCTGATGCATCTCCATCCAAGGCAAACTAACCTTAACAGTCAATTGAACAGATTTCTTCACAGCTCTGTTAAATCTCTCCATCTGTCTCTTCTACTGAGGTGATATGGGAATTTTTTATGAAAAACTCCACACCTGGTCAAATATTCTCCCAATGCCTTGCTGGCAAACTGAGAACCATTGTATGACACAAGTTCTTCCTGTCCCCGTTCTCTACAAAACACATCCTCGTGAAATTCAATGACAACATTGGATGTTACTTTCTACAACAGCCTCACCTCTGGCTACTTAGCAAGACAATCAATTAGTACAAGAGTAAACTCCTACTTCCTAGGAATCACACAAAAGGGACATAATATATCAATCCCCAACAACCTTCTGCTTGTGTTTAACTCATTCACTGGTGATTTTGTGTCCCAAGTACTGCACCTGTTGACATCTGAATTTACATTTCACCATTTTTTAAGGGCAAATCCTTCCCTCGTAACTTGGTCAACACAGCACACACATTTTTGTCATGGTCCTGACAGTCCTTTCCAAAAATGATCATCCTGAAAAGCTACTGAACCAGCCACACCCTTTAAAGTCTATTTCATTAGTTGATGAATATGAGTGCAGTACTTGCCAGGCCAAAAGGCATTCTTAAAAATTTAAATATGTCACCCGGAGTCTTTCATGAAAGCTGACCAGGGACAAGAGACGTACTGAACTCTGCCTAGAGGACTACATATTCTAGACTGCTTTTGGCCCCTGGAGGCGGCCATCTTTCCTGCCAGCTCCTCACACTTGCACCAAAGAAGAGCGCTATAAAGCATTACCAAGATCACCGCTGCGCGGGACGCACTGAGCTCTGCCTGGGGAACTACTTATCCCAGACTGCTCGTCGTGCCTGGAGGCGGCCATCTTTCCTGCCCAGCTGCTCACACTTGCACAAGCACCAAGTGCTATAAAGAACTACCGAGATCACCGCTGCATGGGCCGCACCCAGGCCAAGAGTGGACCCGTCCACGCCCATCGTAGCCCGAAGGAGGTTGGGCTGGGCCACCCCTCTGACATTTTTATTTCTTTTAAGCTGCAGCTGTAGCTATTGTATTTTGGCACAATAGGCCTTGCTGGGACCTGTCTATTTATTACTCTCAACAAAGTGATATTGTCTGTGGGTAAAAGAAAAGCGGCAGAAGGTGGGGCTGGGACAGTGCAGAACAAAAAACGTAAAAACTGGAAGCATTCAGCAGATAATTGTGTGATGACAAGGATTGATAATCTTCTAGTCGAATGTGAAGAAATATTGACCTCCCCCCCGATAGTGCCCCCAAAAATGCTCAGGGTGTGTGTTCTTCTATAAATTTGAGGGTTAAATGCAAGAAGATTTCTGACATGTTTAAAGTACGAGACCTGCAGGGGTGTGCATATGAAGGGATAGTGGGGGCGGGTCATATTACTCACACTACACCAAAGTGGGCGAATGAACCGCCACTTGATGATAGTAATGTCCTGCTTCACAGTAATCATTTTAGTCCATCCTAGACACACATGATGATCCTGTCACTAATATTATAGCAGGCGAGACCCTCAATACGGCTGAGTTACAACATCTCTCTCGTATGCAAGATTCAAAGGCTGAGGTGGCTGTGCTCAAATCTATGGTATCTACATTAATCTCTATGGTTAAGCAGATGACTCCATCGGCCGTGATGACCCCCTTGGTTGGTGCCCATGACCTTGTGTCCAGTTCACCTGGTCCAATATCTGTGTTGTCTAATCCTCCTTTGCCAACCTCTAACAAGTGTTTTATCCCTATGTCTGGCTCCGCTAGTGCTAGTTTGGTTCCTTGTATCGACAAAAGGCCAGCAGGCGGTAGGCTAAAAATTGTTTGGCGGGTTTCCAATTGTAGTGACATAGGCATGGTTAAGGAGCCAAGAAACTACCGCTAATCCTTGGGGCCTGTAGATAATGGTATCTCTAATTGTGCAGGAGGTTCTGTTTTCGATGGGCCCAAATTTACAAACACTGTTTTGATGGTTAATGTACCCAAGCTACACCCTGCTGAATCTAGAGAGAGTGAAGAAGCCACCAAAAACAAGGCAATCCATTGGATACGTTATATGAGAGGTTGTTGACCTGTGATCCGTGAGGATATAATTAGGGCAGTCAGGAGACCAGATCCTGATACGCAACATGATGTGATTGAGTTGATACTCAGGGACATGAGCATGGTAGACGATATGTTGGCCTTAGATGCAAGAACATGTCCACCAAGGAACTCCCTTATCCAGTTGAAATACCCCAGGCTCTCTATGCACCACAATGCTCATCCAGGGGGGGTAGGTTAACAGGTCTAAATAACAATGATTGACTCAGTGTTTAATCAAAGATTGCTCCAGTTCATTCATCAGCAGTTCCCTTTTTGCATAAAGTAGGCGGTACTGTCATCAGCACTCTCCCTGCTCCTGACCCTGAGTTTATTAGTTCCCCTATCTTTGAGAGCTCTTGCCAGACTTTGCTAAATACGTCAGCTAATTGCCCAGCCAATGGCGCCACACTACATCTCTGTTACACCCAACATCTCATAATGATGGGGTACATTTTGTCTCCTGGAATGTGGCAGGTTTAAGTTCTAGTATCTCCTCGCTATCTTCTGACAAATGTATCGAGAATTACGATATCTGCCTTTTACAGGAAACATGGATAGTGGGCCCGTTCTTTCGATCTGGGTTTCTGAATTTCCATATTCCAACACGTCCTAGCACGAGGGGTAGACCCTCTGGTGGTCTAACCACATGGGTTAGAACAACATTAAACTGTTGTATATTACAGTTACCCATTGACTCTATTGATATATGAGGTATTCAGTTATCATTTGGCCCAAAGCTCGGAGTAATTATTATTATTAATATCTATGCAAGAGGAGTTGGGGGCTTGCCCTCCAGCATGCTCCACGTGCTGGAAGCATTTCTTAGGCAGTGTCCCCGATTTTCTAAAATCATTGTAGCTAGAGACTTCAATGTCACTTTCGAGCCTTTAGATGCTCTCAGCTCCACTATGAGTAAGATCGGATGTGGGGTGTTCCATCCCTAGACATCCCTCCCATAAATAGGTGTTTCCAAGCAGCTATGCTGCTAAAAGCCCTGACTGTGGAATTTGTGCTAAGAGCACTTAATGGCAGAACTAAATCAGATGCTAAGGGCTCTCATACTTATAACAAAACAAACCACGCAAGCAGAATCGATTATTGCCTAGTTGATCTGAGATTGTGGCCTTTGATCTTTGACATGGCAGTTGTTGAGAGGATAGAGAGCAACCGTAAGCCACTCACTGTCCAAATGCTTGCTGTATGTGGCCAATTGTCAATCACTCCCATTATACCACTAACGGATATTAGTATGACCAAAGATAAAAGACATTTGAAGTGGCATCAATTAGCTGCCCGGCCCGATATTTAAAGTTTTGTTAATGCTGTCTTGAGGTCCTGGCTGACACAACTTGAGGTGGGCTCCACAACTAATGTACAATTGGTTGCATGTCATGTTCTTTGTTTTGAAAGTATTGCGATTCATTTTATGATAGATGGTAACCCTGGTGGCGAAAGTCTCAAAGGGAAACATCCTTGGTATAATAGGGACTGCCGGGCCTTAAACAAACAACTGATTCAAGCTCTTAAAATGAAGGATATGGCCTATATCCAAAAAGCCAGAAAATCTTACAAGGGAGCCATCTATAAAGAAAAGCATATGCAGGATGAGAAATGGTGGGTGGCATTGAATGAAGCTGCATCTGATAAGGGTTGTGTAAGATTTTGGTCCTTGGCTTTAAGAGGCCCTGATAATGGTGTGGTCCGTGTAGAGACTAATATTGCTCCATCAGAGCCTGTTAATCATTTTAGTCAACTATAAATTATGGATTGCTTTAGTGTGGTGTATGAGCAGAACTGGGCTGTTCCCGTCACCTCTGATCAACCACCCGATTTTTCAACTCCTCATCTGTTCACCCTTTCTGATGTTGTGCATTCATTAGGCACCCTTAAGTGCGGTAGGGTAGCTGGCCAAGATGGTGTCCCGGCAGACTTATTTTTGACTGACATAGATGCCTGGCCTAGATACATTATTATTGTATCTAATGCATTAGGGCGGGGGCTCCAGTCCCTGACTCGTGGAAGGGTGCTGTTGTTGTACCCATCCATTAAAAGGGTGATAGATCCTTGCCCTGTAATTATAGACCCATTAGCTTATTAGACTGCGTGCAAAAAAATCTTCTGCCGCTGCCTTCTGGGGAAGATCCAGGATTGGATACCTGACCATGACATTCACAGCCCTATGCAAGCTGGGTTTCCTACAAAAATCTCCAGTATTGACCAAGGTTTTAGATTCCTGCTTTTATACTGGAAAACTGTCTTAATTGGCAAAGGAAATCTTTATGTTGCTTTCGTGGATCTAAAATCTGCGTTTGATTTAGTACCTCGCAATAAGCTGTGGGAAGTCCTTTTTGACTTGGCAATGCCTCCCCATCTCCTTTCCTTACTAATACGTCTCCATTAGGATACTTATGCAGGCGTCAGTTGGGGGAATCAGGGGCAGCTTACTGACAAACTCCCAGTACAAAGGGGAGTATGAAAGGGATGCGCCCTTGCTCCAGCTTCATTTTCATTGTATATCAATGACATTGTCCCCTTTTTAGCTATGGTGGAGACAGATGCACCATTTTATAGGTGCACATAAAGTTCTCGTATTGTTGTTTGCAGAGAACACTCTTAGGGGGTCATTCCGACCCTGGTGGTCCATGACCGCCAGGGCGGAGGGCAGCGGAAGCACCGCCAACAGGCTGGCGGTGCTTCCTGGGCTATTCTGACCGCGGCGGTAAAGCCGTGGTCAGAAAAGGGGAACCGGCGGTTTCCCGCCGGTTTTCCCCTGGCCCAGGGAATCCTACATGGCGGCGCTGCTTGCAGCGCCGCCACGGGGATTCCGACCCCCTTCCCGCCAGCCTGTTTCTGGCGGTTGTCACCACCAGAACCAGGATGGCGGGAACGGGTGTCGTGGGGCCCCTGGGGGCCCCTGCACTGCCCATGCCACTGGCATGGGCAGTGCAGGGGCCCCATACAGATTTTCACTGTCTGCTTAGCAGACAGTGAAAATCGCGACGGGTGCCACTGCACCCGTCGCACCCCTGCAACTCCGCCGGCTCCATTCGGAGCCGGCTTCCTCGTTGCAGGGGCTTTCCCGCTGGGCCGGCGGGTGGCCTTTTGGCGGTCGCTCGCTGGCCCAGCGGGAAAGTTGGAATGGCCGCTGCGGTCTTTTGACCGTGGGAGGTCATTCGGCGGTAACCGCATGGCGGTCAGAATGACCGCCTTAATCTCCAAGACCGCCAGTGGTTTCCAGAATCTCTTAAATCGATTTGACAAGTTCTGTCTCTCTCGGGACTGGAGGTCAATACCTCCAAAACGAAACTGATGACGTTTAACCCCCACAAATCATGCAAAGGGAAGGTAGTTCTCAGAGGCACGCCGCTTGAAAAGGTGAAATCTTTTGGTTACCTTGGTTTAACAATATTAGAAAATTTGTCTTGGAAATCCCCTATCACCAGGGTGGCGTTGAAGCAAAAACAGTACACTGGGATTTTAGTCAGGGACTTTAGCACCTCATATACCAAACCGATCCACCCGGCACTTCAGATCTACAAGACTAAGGCTGTTAGTTCCGCTTTATATGGTGCAGAGATATGGGGCTATGTCAAAGCTCAAGAAATATCTGCAGTCGAAAATACCTTTTTAAGGAAACTTGTTTCTCTACCATCGAGTACCCCACTGTTTCCTCTTTTCAAGGAGCGGGACATCAAGGGAATAGGCCCTAAAGCTCGTTTATGTTCTCTCCTGTTTTGGAGACAGCTCTGAACAACTCCAGAGCTTGCCTCATACACCGAAGCCTTTCAAGCTGTAGTTGAAGCTGATCACTCTTTCAGTGTCCCTGGCTTAGATATGTCAAGGCTTCACTGTATTTGCTTGGATAGTGCGAGCTCTGGGATTCCCCAACTACTGCCACCTTTCCCTCGAAGCTTGACTTTAAAAAAAAGTATTGGAAGATGGTAGATTCTGAAGAACTGCATGTAGCAATCCATTCTAAGCTGTCTCACATTTTAATTGATCTAAAGGATAGCTATGAGGCATTTTGGGATATATTCACTACCCATAAGGACAGGAAGTTGTACTTCCAATTTTGTGTAAGAACCTTACCATTAAGATCATGCACTAGCAGTTGGTCATCTCACAGAAGTACGGTCTGCCCAGCATGTATCGCCCCTATTGAAGATTTGCCCCATGTATTTTTTTACTGCACCGTCCACATAATCCCTTGCAGGAAGGGGCTTGAACCTGCCAGCAGGCTGCTGGGTGTCCGTAGATCTGCCACAGCTATTCAAATTCTTAAATCAAATACTGACCATGTTTTAGTTACTGCTGTCGCTAATTTCTTGGAGCTGTATGGACCAATAGAGCAAAGATTTAATCTTCTTCATGTGGAGTTGCTCTGTATGTATAGTTTTACATAATTGCAGGTTTCCTTCCCAACGACGGACATGGTTCAGCACATGTCATGAATGATTTTTTTATTAATGTGTGTATCTCTAACACCACCAAACTGTTGGGCCAAAGAAGCTGAGCAGTGACTGTGTTGGATCTGTGGTCCAAAATTGCGTATCTTTGTAATTGACTCTGTAGATCATCTAGGGAAGTGCTTCTCTTAGTAC
Organism: Pleurodeles waltl; assembly: GCF_031143425.1. Lineage (NCBI taxonomy): Eukaryota > Metazoa > Chordata > Amphibia > Caudata > Salamandridae > Pleurodeles > Pleurodeles waltl. The sequence goes on from NC_090446.1 coordinate 150,477,978, forward strand.
TGTATTCGGTGTTGATTGCTGAACAAAGTATTGCATTTTGCACAGATCTATAACTTTTAAAATTTCTTATGTACAGCTTTTTATGTATATGGTGCCAGCGTACTCTGTGAGCAGTTTTATGTTTAAGTTATGGGCCCAATAGTATTTATTATTGTATGTATTGAATTTTATCTTTGTTTTAACTTATTTTTTAATGTATATGAAATGTGATGGTTTTTCTTTGTGTATTTTTTGTGGTTTTATGGTACTAGTTACCGAAATAAAGCTTGCTTGAATTGAATTGACAAGTGTCAAGACTTGTCTTCCATCCTGATGATACGCACTTGCAAGACGGAAAAAAACAGTGGCACCAGCAAGAATAACCAGCATTTCATAAAGAATTGGAAGAAGATGTCTACTTATCCAAATGTCTTTGTTTGATGTTGAGTAAATCAACACACAGCCTCAATTACCCTGATGTCTTTAGGGAAATCCTCACAGGAGATACCCGTGGTGAGTAAACTATTGGCTCAGTTATGGTTTTTCAACATAAATAATCCAAGACTTTTTAAAAGACTTTCTTGGTCAGTTAATGACACATTGAGAACCTCATGCCTTAGGCCAGAGCTTTACCGTTCAAATTCATTTTACGTTTAAACCCATGGAATGTTTTTTATTCTTCTTTAAAGAGCTTGGAACATGTCTCTTTCAGCCCTGACATAAACCATCTTTTGCATTCTCATTGACTGGATACACTGAAGGGTAAGCATTTGGGTCTAACTGAATACCCATCTCCCGTTGGTGTGTCCAACCTAGAATAGGATAACCTTTTTCTGTCACATAAAATTTAGCCTTTGATTCCTGCACAAGAAAATTCTATGTCCATCCAAAAATAACCAAGCATATCAATCTTGTGGCTGGTGCATCTGTATGGCTGTACATCAGGTGGAGGTAAATATTTCTCTTCCTCCATTTCCAATGTCAACAACTGTTGAAAAATACTAAACTAAGCATATAAATCAATCATAACTAAAACATGTTTTCGTCTACTAGAACCATACACTAAGGGCCTGATTAAATGTTGGTGGTAACAGTCCTGCCATTGACTTTTCGACTGGAAACTCGTCAACTGCCCTGATGGACCACCCATGTATTTATATGTTGGCGGTTCTATAGACAATGCCCGCCGTAGTCCCACCGACTCTGCCGAGGAACCCCATCCACTGCGATAACGCCATAAGAAAGAGTGACTGACAGCAGGACTCCAGTCACACTTCCCGCAGAGCAGATTTGGATATGCCTCACCACCAAGCAAAAAGTGGTGGTTCAACCTCCACTTCTGACATGGCAGATTTCAGGTTCAAGGGAATGAAAACTCACCCCTTGTCCAGATTCAACTTCCGTTTCCAGATAGACACGACTGGACAGAACCCTTTGTCACTGTCACCACAGGACCACAGAGAAAACATGATCCCCCCCATCGCTGGGCACAGGTAGGCAACCTACATTGGCTGTATATGTTGGGGTGTCACTGCACATGGGCTCGGGGCCACTACAGACATATACGTGTCACTGTAATTTTATTAAATTAGTGTGACATGCATACGTCGGGGACATGGGTGGGTCAGACATGGATGGGGACACAAAGGTGCACAACACATATCGCCCACATATACAACTGTCATTATGGTGCCAGTATTCATTGCCAAATTAATGCTGGCATCACAATGACAGTACATTCACACCAGTCAACTGTGCCGATGTATGCACATTGCAAGGGGACCTGTACCTGTCATGTTGTGCTTCGAGTTGTGCGTGTAAATCAGTAAGTGTATGTGTGTGTGTAATGCGATTGGCTGGGTGAGGTGGAGGAAGGTGTAGTGGGTGATGTGGTTGTGTCAGTATGTGTGCCACTTGCATATGGCATGGATGTTGTTGTTTATATTGTGATGTGTGTTGCTTTGCTGCTTGCAGAACTTAGGTGTGTTTTGTTATGTGGTAGTCACTGCCGTGATGTGTGTAGTTGTGTATGTTTGTGCTTGTGGTTGTGTAGATCAGTGTGTTGCTTTACGCAGACGATGCTCTTCTTATAGAATGTACACCAAATGCGCTGCAGCTTCTTCTCGATGCTTTTAATAAATTTATGAAGGTGCCTGGAACTGAAAGTGAATTGCACAAAGTCCTTTGTGATGAAGTGCAGATCCAAACTGTCAAAAACAAGAAAATGTTTACTTGGCCTGAAGGACAGCATGAAAGTCCCCCATTTTGCGTACTTGGGTATTCCTTTTGATGTCAGTCTTAATAGGAAGGTTTTATTAAATTTGAGAATCATGCAGTTTCAATAGATGCTGTTTTTAGATTTTCTAGCTGATTGGGTCATAAGCCGGTGAGGGAAATCCTTTGCATTTTTAAAAGTAAATGTGTACCAGTGGCTATATTTGGGTCAGGAGTCTGGGGATATGTGAATTGTAAAGCTCTATAAACAGTTGTGAATATGTTCTTGAGAAGACTGTTGGCAGTTCTGCAGGCCACTCCTGCACGGTTTTGTCATGATGAGTTGAGGATATCCAGTATAACAGATTATGGGGGTCATTACAACATTGGCGTTCCGAGATTGCCAGGGCTAATAGGACGGAAGCACGCCAACAGGCTGGCGGTGCTTCCAGCCCTATTACGACCGCGGCGGAAGCGCCGCGGTCGCACCGCCGGGGCCGGCGGTTTCCCGCCATTTTAGCCCCGGCGGTGATAATCCGCCAGGGCAGCGCTGCCCTGGGGATTATGACACCCCTACCACCAGCCTGTTTCTGGCGGTTTGCACCGCCAGGAAGAGGCTGGCAGTAAGGGGTGTCCTGGGGCCCCTGGGGGACTATGCACTGCCCATGCCGCTGGCATGGGCAGTGCAGGGGCCCCCTAACAGGGCCCCGGCCAGCTTTTCACTGTCTGCATAGCAGACAGTGAAAAGCGCGACGGGTGCAACTGCACCCGTTGCACGGCCGCAACACCGCCGGCTCCATTAGGAGCCGGCTCCTATGTTGCGGCCAGATCCCCGCTGGGCCGGCGGGAATGTCATAATGGGGGCCGCGCGAGTGCGCCCGCATTGGCGGCCGCACAGCGGTTACCGCCCGCCAAGGTCGTAATGACCCCCTATGTTAGGCTGCAGCCTTTGTTACTATGTTATAGGATATGGACCAACCCGAAAGCGCAGTTGTGTAGAACTATAATCATGGACTGCATGAGCCTCGATAGATGCTTAGACATCCTCTGGCGGAGTTTTATAAAATCAATGGGGCATATTTATACTCTGTTTGCGCCGAATTTGCATCAAAAGTTTTTACGCAAATTCGGCGCAAACCTTACATCATATTTATACTGATGTGTACTGTTTTTTAATGCCTGGGTGAGGGCAGTCTTTAAGGGACCTGTGGGCTCATTTCCATTGTCTCTGACCATGGAAGCAGTCCACAGGTGCCCTTCCCTGCCCCCAGGGGCACCGCCTGCCACCCCCACCCACCCCTGGAGGACACTCATGGATGGGAGAACCCATCACAGGTAAGTACAGGTAAGTTGAGGTAAGTATTTTTTTTTTGTGGCATAGGGGAGCCTAACTTGGGCCCCCCTACATGCCACTGTGCCCAATGGCCATTTCCAGGGGACAGGAGTACCCTGGGCATGGCCATTGGGCAGGGGGGCATGACTCCTGTCTTTGCTAAGACAGGAGTCCTTTCAATGGGGGTTGTGCGTCAAAAAGTGGCGCGAGTCCGTTTAGAGCCATGATTTTTTACTCTAACCTGACTTGCACCATTTTTTTACGCACAACCCCCATTTCTCTCTACGCCGGCGCTGCCTGGTTAGAGTCATTTTTTTTTACTCTGACCAGCCCGCAATGCCGGCTAATATCAATCCATAAATAATGCGACGGCCTGGCGCATTGGAATGGCGTTAGCCGGAGGTAAGTTTTTTAATGCAAACCAGTGCTGGTTTGCGTCAAAAAGTATAACTATGGGCCAAAGTTTGAGAGTATTGGTAGACCTGCTTTCTATCATGACCCAGATAGTTTAGCTCCTATCTCATCCAAGCAAAGTAAGGAAATTTTTATGCAACACAGAAACAAGCCCCAGGTTGATACTTTGCAGAATGATATAGTGAACATCCCCAGTGGCTTTTTAGCATGTCAGGCACTTTATCTGCAGATTATTGACAAGGAGAGAAATAGGTTTTTATTGACCAGGTCTTGTCTCCAAACATTTTTTTTTTTGTGACGTTCCTGCATAAAGGCACATCGTTTTGTTCTTTCCCTGTTTGCCATTGCGAAATTTCCATCAGAATAGAGCACAATGTACTTTATAGTGTTTTGCACCTTTTACAATGCTCAAAGAAGAAAGTTCCTCTGCTCTGTTTTTGAGCAATGAAATGGTTGTTTATCCAATTTAAATGTTATAATACATGCTTTGAAGACAAGCTCCAGATATTGATCATTGTTTGCTGCTGTATTTTATTTTGTTGTTATAAGTTCAAGTGCATTTTTTTCTGTGACTTTGACGGCTCAAATTAGTCCAATAAAGTTTGAAATGATGGTTGCATTGTGTTGTTGTGTTGTTTGTGTCAAGTGTGATGCAGGGAGACGCATATGCGAAGGGTAGAGTGTGCATGTCTGACTTACCTGTATTCCAAAGCCACTGCCATTTTTCGATGTCTATTGGATTGGGTCCAGTGAAGTCCTCCCTCCGCCAGCAAACACTGCCTACCCAACTTTAAATATGGGTGTCCGAAACGCACTAGGAAGAGCACTCTGTCCTAGTGGTCTGCAGCTCAGCCGCAATACATCTAAATACAGCGGGCGGAACACCGCTGACTAGACGGTCTTCCTGGGCCCCCAGCCAACACTGCTTGGCCGTAACACCTCCAAGATGTAAATCCAGCCCAAAGGCCCATATTCATACTTTTTGACGCAAACTGGCACTGGTTTGCGTCAAAAATTTTACCGCCAGCTAATGCCATTCCTACGCACCATGTGGGCGCCATATTTAAGGATTGACGTTAGCCGGCGCTGTGGGCTGGTCAGAGTAAAAAGAAATGACTCAACGCCACTTTAAAAAAAATAATAATACTTACCTGTACTTACCTGGGATGGGTCCCCCCGTCCATGGGTGTCCTCCAGGGGTGGGCAAGGGTTGCAGGGGGTGTCCCTGGGGGCAGGGAAGGGCACCACTGGACTGCTTCCATGGTCAGAGACAATGGAAGTGAGGCAACAGGTCCCTTAACGCCTGCCCTCACCCAGGCATTAAAAAACAGCGCACATCAGGCTGGGCGCCGTTTTTTAAGGCCCGCCCCCTCTGTCATTTTTTGACGCAAAAGCAGCGCAACCTTACTAAATACAATTGTATTTTGTAAGTTTGCGCCGCTTTTGCGTCAAAAAGTGGTGTAGAAGCGGCGCGAAAAAAGTATAAATATGGGCTCATGTTCAGTTTTTCTATGTAATACACAGAGGGATCAATGCAGCCTGCTCTCTCCAGAGGAGGCACGTTCTGAAACTCATTCAGGCCAGCTCCTCCTTATCAGTGCTTCAGCAAACAAGTTCCTTTGAGGTGAACACATTCTCCATCCAGAACTCCGACATGAGCAACAAGAATGTGATACCATAGTTCCCAGTGCACTGGAGAGAGGCGAATTACAATAATGGCAATATGGACGCATATTAGTCCCAATGAGCTAACAAAATGGCAATGTGAAAGAGAAGAAGGACAAATGAAAGACAATAGTGGTTACACTGCATGTAAAGCAAAACGCACACAGAGAACACCAATCATGTGCCCCCCACACACTCCATTCCAAACTCAGGTGAGCAAGTTTTTAGTCAGCATTCAAATTGTGTAAAAACCTTAAGGCATATTTAGAAGCCCCTTGCATCACCTTGCGTCACCCTATCATTTTTTTTAATGCAAAGGCAGCACTAAGGTGGCCTTTACCCTGCACCAGATTTACAAAGTGGCACAATGCTTGAATTGCACCACTTTGCAACCCCTTGGGCCTCATTATGCCTGCGTCAGCCATAATGTATGCAAGGGGGGTGTTCAGACGCAGGGACGCCTGAAAAAATGGAGCAGTGAAACAACATTTCACTACACCAATTTTTCCATAATTTTTAACGCCTGTCTAAGCCTTACGTAAAATAACTAAAACGATCCAGAAAACCTCATCATGGCTCCCCAAGATTCTTTCACCACTATTAACATCATATTGAAAGCCTGTGACCGGTTTTATCCCTCCAGATAACTCTGCATTATGTGTTGAAAAACTGCAGTAGACTTAAGTCCAAATGGCATTCTTAGCTATCTATTCAGAACCTCAAGTGTAATAAAAGAATGGGGGGTGTGGCCGGCAGCCGATGAGGCTGCAAGCTTAGCGCAGAGCTCCGGGGCTGATTCGGGGCCCAGCCGGCATTTATACCGCACTGAGCTCAACATTTCAACTACCGACCACCGTGGGCCCTTCTGGAGATCTGCTGGATGCAGATGTGGTACCATCCCAAAAATGTTCACCCCGTCAGAGGCGGGTTTTCGTGAAACCCTCGGTCGGCCGGAGGGAAAATCTTGAAAACAAAACGGTGACCGTGGAGTACGCAGCGCCCACAGAAGGACAGAGAAAGAAGTGAACTCCCCAGGTGAGAGCAGCAACCGGAATCCGAATGCTGCGGCTTGGGGAACTCGCCGGGGACGCCGAGAAGTGCACATAGGAGCCCGGTGAGCGAGGGCAGGAGAGAGCGGTGAGGCCCTGCCAGAGATCAAAGAAGGAACGGAGGGCTGTCCACTGCGCTGGGTTAAAGAAAAAGACAGCTAGCCACTGGGACCAGTTTGACCCATGGGGAGAAGTGTTTGAGACTCGAGGGACCGCCGCCACATTTTCAATCTGCTCTAAACAGAGATCACTCGTTGCTGACCCGGTGAGGTGGGGGGAGGATCGGACCCGTCCTGTCGCAGAGCCTCTGAAGAATATAGGTCCGCTGATGCTCTCGGGCCTGGTGGGGGTCCCTTTTGAGAATCGAACCCGCTGACCCCTGCACACGTGCACCCCCGAATTTGCAGTGGGGGTGGGGGTGTCGGGACAAAATACCCCCACCTCAGTACTTGCGCTGCAAGGAACATGAGACACCATTTACCTTGGTGAGCGGACAGTCAACGTGGCCTGCTCCCTGACACTCCGCCCTGAACCGGAGTTTCGTTTTGGCTCACCGGGAAACATGCGGCCTGGCGAGCGGAGAGGCGCCACGGCATGCTCCTGGGGAACCCAGTGGAGATCGTTTGACATGGATCCCTCCCTGGGGGCTGAGGTCGTCCCCCGGGGGGCTCACCAGATAGCCGAAACATTAAAGCCAATGGAGCACGAAGTGAATGATGGCAAGAGCAGTCATTAACTGCATAGTATTTACATTGAATGGTCTCAAAGGAAAACAACCATAAAACACTTGTCACTCCCCAACCCGCACTTCGAAACCGGGCCCCGTAAGAACACCCCAAACGAAACTCGCAAGAGGACAAAAAGCGGGAAGTGGAGAAGACCCGACCCCCCCCCTCCAATGATCGAAACCCGTGGGCAGAGGTAATTTGCGGGGAAAAAGACAGACAACCTGAGCTGAAATCGTTAAGTCAGACCCCTGCACTGGTAAAGTTGCACAGATCGCCCTCCTCAGCCATAGCACAATTTCAGCCATGGGGAAACCCAAGAAGCGAGAGGATCAAGCTCAAACGGAATGTGCAAATGTGAAACAAACCACCCATTCCTCCAGCCAGGACTCCTCACCCAGGCCGACCCCTCAAGAAGCAACATTAGACACGGTGCTCCTAGCTATCAAAGAATCTCTTGAAGCACTCAAGGGGAAAATTGTCAGTCTCTCGTCAGAACTCTCACTACTTTGCGACGACCACCGCAAACTGAAAGAGAGAGTAGATACGAGTGAAAAATCTTTAACCACTATAGACCTCGCGCAGAAAACTACATCTAAGGAAATGGTACATTTGACCTCCCGAATTAAGGCATTAGAATCCAGAGCAGAAGATGACGAAAACCAAGCACGTGGGAATAACCTTAGACTTATTGGAGTGCCTGAAGGCTCGGAGTCCTCAGCAACCAGCACTGAAGCCTTTCTGGAGGATTGGATCAGAACCACCATGGCACCGGAGGGCCTGGCGGCTTACTTTGCAATAGAAAGAGCACAAAGGATCCCCAACAGAGCACCACCCCGGGGGCTAGACCTCGCACAATCATAGCTAAACTGTTGCTCTACAAAGACCGAGACTACATCCTTGCCCAGTCACCTCAACTAGGTGAAACTTTATGCAACAACCAACGGATCGTGATCTTCCCGGACTTCACGAGAGAGACCCAGGCGCAGAGGGCCTCCTTCCACGGGCACAAACGCATTCTACGAGATAATGGGATTAAATATGCAATGCTCTTCCCTGCCAAGCTCAGAATAGAACATGAAGGCAAAACTATTTTTTTCTCTTCGCCACAGCTGGTGGAGGAATGGCTGGAGACTCTGAGCCTGACCTCGTCGGCGATACCCCCCAGCCCCTCCCCACGAACCGAGGAAGATCACAGAGGCGGCCCCCCCTAAGCACCAATCCCTACGGGAGATGCGAGATGCTGTAGAAGCAGCAGCGGCCCTCAGTAAGGGAGCCAACCCTAGACCCCGAACTTCTAGCAACCTTTCGGTCCCCGACTCCAGCTGCGGGGGCTCATCCATATCCTCACGAGACACTGCCACTAGCCTGCCTATAATAACTCCAGGAACCTCAGAAGAAATCATCTGACTCTAAAAAGGGCAGTTCCTCCGGTTCGGGAGTTTCTAAAAGAAATACATTTAAACTCGACCTTGATCTTTACGCAGCAGTAGAGCCGGGGCAATAATCGTTAAATTTTGGGATAAAAGAGTGCATTACTTTGCACTTACCATGCTGCGGCCGGGCCCCAGGAGAAGCCCGGGACACGTGCTCTCGGTCCCTACTATGCCACCCTCCTATAGGATTTTAGAACTGAAATGTTAACAGTTTGGACGGGAAGAGTTTTTGTAACCGGTCCTGGGGAGTGGGAGTTGGGATTTCAGTTTCTTCAATTAGTTTTAGGGGAACATCGTGCACTGAGGTCTAGAATGGTAAATATACCTAGTCCCAAACACCTATTAGATAGTTGTAGCGAAAAATCATCCCTGAACCCCTCCTCTAATTATTTGCCAACAACCAGTGAACCAAGGCTATGACTTCAAATTACAAGCTAATAACCTGGAATGTTAGGGGGTTAAATAATATAGCCAAGCGATATAAGGTACACAGCTACATTAAACGCAGAGGGGCATATATTGCTGTTTTACAGGAAACCCATTTGCTAGAGCAGGAGGTCACGGCACTACGGAAAAGGTGGAGAGGCCAAATATTTGCCACTAATTACTCAGCGTTTGCGAGAGGAGTACTAGTATGGATACACCCTGGCATCCCTTTTTAAGCCCTACATGCATACATAGATAAAGACGGTAGATATGTAGTCATCTCGGGCAGGCAAGATGGGAGAGAAATAACCCTAGGGGCCCTCTATGCCCCGAACCAAGACCAGAAGTAACTGCAATACTAAGCATGGCAAAGGGTAAAGTACCGGGAGCAGGCGGCCTCCCATCAGAGTTCTATCAGATATATCAGGACACACTAGCACCCAGACTTTGCACACTATATACGGAAGCATGACAGAATAATAAACTACCACATTCCACTAACGAGGCCATAATGATTCCCTTATTAAAACCAGATAAACCAGCTACCGATGTCCGCTCATACCGACCGCTTTCAATGCTGAACCTAGATTATAAAATATTAAGCAGGATACTAGCTAACAGACTTTTACCCTACTTGTCCTCTTTGATTCATCAGGATCAATCGGGATTCATCCCACTACGCAGCACAGCGCAAAACATCAGGCGATTAATATCAATTCTCCATTCCCTACCTGACACCATATCACAAGCAGCAATAATCTCAATAGACATTGAAAAAGCATTTGACAGCCTGAGATGGGATTACCTAGAGCAAGTTATGTTAAAACTTGGACTGGGAGAAGGCTTCGTCCGTTGGACAAAGTTATCATTCACAAACCCCACAGCTAGAGTACGCACGGGCAACACCTTTTCCGAGCCCTTCACGGTGGGAAGAGGGACTAGACAAGGCTGCCCACTCTCCCCTCTCTTATTTGCAATTGCAGTAGAACCCCTTGCACAATCCGCAAGATCCAAAGGATACTTCGAAGGCATCCCAATCAACAACTGGACACACCACATTGCGCTATACGCCGACGACATGCTATTATTCCTTAAAAACTTGGTGGTGGATCTCCCTGGAGTGATAGAAATGCTAGATAATTTCGGCTCGGCCTCGGGGCTCAGAATTAATTGGAGGAAATCCTCCATCTTCCCGACCACCAAAGGCACCCCGAAGCCCCCCGACACAAAGGGATTACCTTGGGCTCCATTCACCTTCAAATATCTTGGAGTCAATATCTATCATTCAGTAGAAGACTTACTAGAAGGGAACATACAGAGCGCAATCAGGGGAATTAAAGCTAGCATGCAATTCTGGCGCACCCTACCACTTACAGTCGCTGGGAGAGTTGCACTGATTAAAATGATAATACTGCCCAGGCTTTTATTCTTCTTCCCACGCTACCTCTAATAATTCCCTGCTCGGTATTTAAAAGTACTGAGTCCTTAATTGCAATCTTCGTTTGGGGTCCCAACAGACACAGAATAGCACTTCATACGCTACAAAGACCTACCTCAGAGGGGGGTCTAGCCACGCCTGACTTAGAAATCTACTATTGGGCGGGACAAATACAATGGTTAGCAAGACTGGTTAACAAACCCCGAGTCGCAGAAGGCTTACAGATACCATTAAACTGCCAGCTAAGTAAAATCTTGCACAAAGTATTGATCCCCAGGAAACCGAAAGAGCCACTTCCTTTGGAATGGGAATCCATCAGGCACTGCTGGGAACTCTACCTCAAATGCTCCCACTTAAAAACCCCTTACACTCCTGAAATTCCCTTGGAAGCTCTGAACTGCCTCCCAAATAAACAAATCTCCAAACATATTAACAAAATGATCCCGTTCAACATCACAAAACTGGGTGACCTATTTAGTAACGGGAAACTTCGTTCCTTTGTGGAGCTGCAGGACCATTTTGCTCTCCCTCCCGGATTGTTTCTCACACATGCTGCCATTATTAGAATCATTCAAAAATTGTGGTGCACGGGCACCTGAGAACCCCCAACCCATATGCGATGCGATCTCCTCTGCTCAATCGGAGATCAGAGGAGGTTAATCTCTGGTATATATAAATTCATGCAATGCAACACCTGCACTCCGCTAAATAAACTCAAGACAAAATGGCAAACTGACCTTGACATGTTATTAGAAGACAATCAATGAGCCAGAATCACGTCCCACGTCTACACTATTTCTAGAAATGCAAGATTTAAATTGATAAATTTGTACATTTTCCACAGAGCTTACCTAACCCCTAAAAGGATAGCCAAAATATATAATACAAACAAATCTGATTGCCCACGCTGCACTGAACCAGCAGCAGACCTAATACACATGTTATGGAAATGCCCCCAAATTAGCGCATACTGGACGGAAGTATTTGGGAAGCTAGCTGGTTGCACTGAAAGACCCCTATCGCCTACCCCAATAGCAGCAATTCTGGGGGACTTCCCACGCCCATCGACACATAAGATATCGAACAAATTCATAGACCTAGCTTTGATCTTAGCGAAGAGAGAGATAACCTTACATTGAAAGGACCCAGGTGGCCCACTAACAATTAGATGGCTAGGTGCACCAGAAAAATGGGCCGAAATAGAGAGCACAGTGCTAATGAAAGAAGCATTACGAGGCCAAAGACCCAGGGAGAGTGTTACACAATGGGACTTACTGCTAGAAAACTTAAAATCTGCCGACGCCCCCTCCACGGACGAAGACAACTCTTTATCGAACTCAGACTCCAAACAAGCTGCTACAACTACTTAATAATAACGCTGGAGCGTTGATTTACCTCAAGACTTTTGAGACTTTTCGTCATAAGATTTATATTGAAGTACTTAGTGTACGATGAGGGGTGGGAGGGTTTAAGTTGCTGGTGGTTATCGCCACGAGTTTTGATTCATGTTATCACCCTTATAAAAGTAATAAAAGATATATTTAAAAATAATTTTTAAAAGTGTAATAAAAGAATGTTTTGATGTAATTCAAATTGGTTGCTGGCATTCGATGCAGAATACCTTGGTCTTCTATATGATGGCTATCACATTTATGTACAGAAGACAATGCTTACTAAATAAATTTTCTGAGGAATCTGAGGTTGATGTACCGCCCAAGTTTGTTACTTTGCTTCCTCACCAAACCAATGGAGCTCGCCCACTCTAAAACCACGCTGGGTTCATTTTATGCTTCAATTATATCAAACATACACAAGAGCTCTCCAAGTCTTCACAAGATGCTCTCCTCAATGTCAGAGGCACAACGTTGACCTTATGGACACAGGGTGACAAATCTGATCACAATTCTATATGGTGGTTAACCGATACAAACATTCCACTTTTTCTGCAAATTCGTGAACAAAATCTGCTTTCCAAGAACTGTCCTCAATCTCACAGATAAGCAATACTTCATGATGATGATTGGGATCCAACAACATTCCAGGTTTTCTAAGCTCCCTGCATCCCAATAGGTTTTTCTATTTTGCACAACATTTACATAAGCGTAGGTTTCCTGCCCATTAAAGTCTATTTTTTTAATCCAAAACACCTGATGATACTTATGTAAATGCTAAAGTCTGACAAATTTCACACAGCCTTGCCTGACCTATGTCACTGGGGCTGGTGGACTCGGATAGGTGCCTATGCACCACCAGTGCAGATATCACATTCATAGTACTCCTATTGACCAAATCTTGGCAACGTGTCCACAGCCAGCAGTAATCACAGTGAAGGGTGGCACGGATATTCTTCAGCTTGGGAAGTAAATTTACATCTCGATGTTGCTGAGTTCTCCTGGTGGTACTTGCCACAACTGAAAGAATATGGCGCACCATCACAGCTATAATTGGAAAGTGGTGTAATGAGTTGTTGGTTCCCAAGTTGTTTAGCAAACCACCAAGATCCCCAGAACATAACAAGTGTCTGATGTGGAATCTCCATGCACATTTCAAGTAATACATTGTACTCTAAACTCAATGGGGCATATTTATACTCTGTTTGCGCTGAATTTGCGTCATTTTTTTTTACACATCTAACATCTAAATATAGGAGTTTGCACCATTTTTTGGATGAATGCACCTACCTTGCGTCAATGAGATGAAAGGTAGGCGTTCCCATCTAAAAAATGGTGCTACTCTATATTTATCCACCAGTGCTAAAATGACGCACGGGTGGGAGGAGGGGCCAAATAATGGAATGGAATGGGTCCACATGTGCCCTCCCCAGGCTCCAGGAACACCCCCAGCCCCACCAGAGGGACACAGGAGGATGGGGGACCCCATCCCAGATAAGTCTGGGTAAGTATTATTAGATTTTTTTTTTGCCATCAGGGTCCCTGATTTGGGGCCCCCTGCATGGCACAGGGTGCAATGGCCATGCTGAGGGGACACTGGTTCCCTGTGGTGGCCACTGGGGTGGTGGGCATGACTCCTGTCTTTCCTAAGGCAGGAGTCATGTTTTTGGTATTGTGCGCCTCTAACCAGGCTAGTGTCATTATCTGACGCACAACCCCCTCCTTCCCTACTGCCACCCCCACCAAGTTAGCGTCTCCTTCTAAAACGCTAGCTCAAGTTTAGCGCCGGCTTACGCCATTCAATAAATACGGCGCCCAGTTGGCTTTGTTAAATCACGCAAGCCAGTACTAATCTTTTTGCCGCAAAACTGCGTTAGTGCAGTTTTGCGACAAAAAGCATAAATCCGGGCCTATGTTTGTAAATGAACGCCCCAACAGTACCTACTAGAATAGTCAAGATATAACAGATACCATATCTCTGTGGGTCAGTTTCTGTATCCAACAAGCAGTTTCTTCCAGGACATGAGCTACATCAGTGGACATTTACAAAGAACAACTTCTAGAGTCTCTTCGCCATTTCTATAGTAGTTTTTTCATCATCTTCTTGAAGAACAATACCAACAAAATATTTCATGATATATGTTTTCAAGCATAGATAACCATCGAATGACTTAAAAAAATGAATTGAACTGATACATGCATCATAGTGCAGGTACCGCAGACAACTCCTTCCATGCTCAAAATACTCCTCAGATTCATGGTAGCGAGAACTCTCACTTTGAAAATACTGAGAACCTGCTGAAGTGGCGTGCCTTCAGCTCTGCAAGTGTCCTTTTTTAACGACGTCTCATTTCCGGTGCGCAATTGTGTTTATTTTTTCATGTGTGAAGTTTCATTTGGTTTTATGTCCAATGGAGGCAGGAGATGGCAGCACATGATGCTAGACTTTTATGATGTCCAGAGAATCAAGGCTGCTTACACTGCGCTATGGGCTTTTTGAGTTCTATGGGCGGTGAGGAAAGGTCTACAAATAAAATGATCCGAGCAGAGAGCCCATCAGAATGACTGAGCTTGAACCCAGCTGGTCAGTCGAAGTGGCAGGGTTTAGGGCAACTCCTCACTAATTCACGGTTTACAACCAGTCTGTCATGACTTGGACATGTTGAGTCCCCTTCTAGGCTGCCTGTAGAAATGGTGTGAAGGTGTTTCTTTCCTACCGGAGTGTCAAGGCTGTCTAGAGCCAAGATTATTTTTCCACAAGAGGATGGTTACTGAAAAAGAAACACAGGTAAGTAATCATGATAAAGAAATAATAAGAAAAATAACGAAATCTTTCTTTTCCTTCCCTGGTTTTTCTCCTTTTCCAAATTACCTGTGAAATACTTTCTTCCTTTCATTTTTCCCTCTGAACAGTAGAAATATCTCTCTTTCTCTTACATCTTTTAGTTGACAGTCTTTCATGTCTTTCTATTCTATGATCATGGGCCTGATTTATATATTGGCGGATGAGTTACTCCGTCACAATGGTGATGGATATCCTGTCTGCCAACAACTAAATCCAATAGGATATACTGGGATTTAGACACTGACGGACAGGAAATCCGTCACCATTATGATGGAGTAACTCTTCCGCCACTATCAAACTCAGGCCCTGTCTCTGGTCCTTTATGAATTATTCTCTTCTCCCCTTCTTTTTTATTTACTTTTGCAACTATTTCTTGAAGGTAGTTCAAAATGAAAATTAAAGAGAAAAATCTAGGTAAGCTACATTATTTTATTGCTAGTTAACTGGCTATCATTTATATCAGTGGCTCTCAACCTCTTTATTTATCTGGACCCCACGTAATCATTACTGGAACCTGGGGCTCCACTGAATCATTTTTGCAATCTGGGAACCCCCCTGAGTCATTACTGGAACCCAGAGATCTTGGAATAGGCCTTTTCTGATGATTTGAACCACAAAATCATACAGATAACATATAAAAAAGCATTCATCAAACTAATACACAAATGATTAACTACAAAACAAATCAAAATTTTAATTTAATCTCAAATTTGGAGCGTTCCTAAATTCAGTTGAGGCTACTCATTGTCCATACTAAATTCTGTGTGATCCACTTGTACTGCTCCCATGAATCAATGTGAAGGTAGCCTTCAAATTTACAGAATACTTTAAAATGTTCAATTTTACTTTGTGCTTCTTTATGGAAATATCTCTTAATATTATTTCATTTTCTAAGCAGTTGCGGAACCATAGAGTAGGCTTCACAGACCACAGGGGTCCCCAGACCACAGTTTAAGAATCATTGCTCTTTATTACTAGTGCGATGATGCAGTGGTGTTAGCCTTGTTCATTGCCATATACAGCTCCACAGTATTATCACCTATCCCATCTCCCCGCCTTCCCCCAAGGAACTGGCCTATGCCTCATCTCATCCTCAAGCCTAGGTAGGTACAGGTCACTTTCCCTAGCAGAAGATCTCTCCCTCCTGGATATCCATTCCTTCTGCACAGTACTTCTCTTGATCCTGGATAACGTTGCTGGCTTGCTTTCTTCCGTTTACTGCATTGCATTTTCTTAGCCCGTTGAGAATTAGCTGGATTAAATCTGGTTGTTCCATGCGCTTTCTCCCAGAGAGTGTCTAATCCTGGGTGGGCCAAAGTCCTTCTTTCTCCCTTAAAAATACTAACTCCTCCTTCTTCCTGTTACTCTCAGTTCCTTTACTCGTTGTTTCTTTTTATCCTTTTGTTTTTAGTACTTCCCTCTTCAGTTCTCTTTCTACACCTTTTGTTTGCTATTGTAGCCACTTGCTGAAGATATGTACTCGTTTTCATATTTGATCCTCGAAATATGTAGTTAGCTGAATCCACCCTATAAGAAGCGGCATTTCCGCCTAATAACCACAGTGTCAACATGTGCATGGTTACATATGTGAAAGCTAGCAATCTCTCCTTAAACAGGTCCTAAATAAGAGGAACACCCTCAGAAGAAAAGAACTTCAATTACAGTCTTAGGGATCTTGCATTAAGGTGAAAATTTGTGATGATGGCAATAGCAATGCATGGGAAAAAGGAAGAAGAAAAGTTTCCCAAAAATCCAGAAGTAGAATTCAGTAGAAAATTCCAGCTGCAAGAAGTAAAACAATGTAAGCAAGGAGAAGGAAAATGTGATAAAAAAATAAGGGAGCAAGTGTACTGCAAGGCATCTTTTACTTAGAATTGCATCCTTAAATATGTTTCTAGCAGGATCTGACACCATAGCTAAACCCACTCACTTCATCTTGGATTGGGATCCTCATATAGATCCTATGGGTAGACCACCACCACGGAAATAGAATGTTATAAGGCTTCATCATGCCGTCATTCTGGAAATGATGGTGTTCGCTTGACATGCAAAGTAGAAGTCAAGTTTGATATCTTTCACAAAGTACTGCATTCCACAATCCCAATGCTGCCATTCCTGACCTGTACTCCAGACAGGCTGTGGAACACCCTTCTGGGAGTGCATGAATGCAGAGACACTGGGGTGGATCTTGCAGCATAGGAGCTCAGCCACATGTCGTGAGTGTCATCTCACAATGTGCCACTGAACAACACTGACAACTCTCATTCCTCTTCTTTCCTGATTCAGATGCAACACAGGCCACTGTGTATCTGGGTCCAATTATCTGTAGGCTGAGCTGAGGACGACCTGCCATTCCGATGCAATGGTGTTACAGTGCCCAGCAGCAGACGTATCAAGTGTAGGTGCAAGCAAAAGCAAGTTAATCACTAAAATGTATTTTCTTCAGCTACTGGAGACACAAAGGAAAGAGTTCCTGAAAGTTCAGTAAGCCAACTTTTATTTTTTAACTAAGCAGAATTACAGCCACATTCCTAAGGCACTACCTGACTCCAAAATGTATGTTGGTCAGGAAGCGGGTGGATTCAAGGCCAGTCATAAAGGATGGTTGTGGTGTCTCAGGCCCAACTAGGGGGATGTTCTTGGCCAACCCAAAGCCCCCTAACAGCAGGAATAATCTCTATTTTTAATGGGGTATGCCGCAAAACTCTTATAACAAAAATATTCCAGAAATAATCTGCATATTTTATTACCTTTCCGATACAAGTAAATAAAATGTGAATAAAATTAGAATTTCATAATGGGTGTGGCATGAAAGAAAGGGTACCATATTAGATATGTTTTTAAAAACGTTTTATTGTTTTTCCCATAAAAATGAAGTTACTCACCTGTACACTCTAGTTCCCCAGTACTAATATCTTCAATACATCACATGCTTGAACCGCCTCCGAGGTGGGAGTCCCATATATATATATATATGATTTTAGATAAAGAAAAATAACAAATACCTCAGATTTCTGAGCGCAAGTGTAAAGACAGTACAAATGTGGTATAAAAGAGGTAAATTCCTACTTGGTAGCAAGGAAGGTCTCATGAATCTAGGAAAGATATCAATTATTAGAGAACTACAGTGTGCAAGAAAGTGGCTTGTTTTTTCTTTAGCATTGAACCTTTCATAGATTCACATGCTTGAATCTAAATAGTAATTAGTTATCACTAAACAGCTTATTTGTTAAGAGAAGGTGGGACACAGACATTAAGTCTAAGTCTTAAAATGTACATTTAAATATAAAAGAGCTCATCTCATGGTGAAGAAATGCTCGATCCACTGCTATATCGTCGTTCACTTTGGTTTCTAGGTAAAAATAAGCTGTCAATCTATGGCGGTTACTCCACGTAGCAACTCTGCAAATGTTCAGGTAAAGGCACTCCTTCAAACAGGGCAGTGGAAGTGGATACTTCTATTGTGGAATGTGCTCTAACTTTACCATCCAAAGGACGTCGACCCTTTTGGTGGCAGAACATTTGTGCCGCAAAAACCCATCTAGATATAATATTGCTTGATATGGTGTATCCTTTTCTTGATGGTCCAAAGACTATAGGAAGCTGATCCAACTTTCTGAACAATTTTGTTCTACCCAGATCAAATCTGAGGCAGCTCCAGCAGGGCTGCCACTAGAGGGCGCAAGGGCGCCACCCACATCGATTTCCTAGTTATGTGGATGGCAATTGTCAAGAACAATTACCATCCACATAACTTGTTTTGTAGTTAAAAAAAAAAAACAGGGCTTTAAGCCCATCCCATGTGCCGCCCTCGGTGTCTGGCTGCC
This sequence comes from Pleurodeles waltl, assembly GCF_031143425.1. Classification (NCBI taxonomy): domain Eukaryota; kingdom Metazoa; phylum Chordata; class Amphibia; order Caudata; family Salamandridae; genus Pleurodeles; species Pleurodeles waltl. The sequence goes on from NC_090446.1 coordinate 150,496,720, forward strand.
TCTAGTTCATGCTGAGACTAGAGTCAGGCAGCCAGGCATTATTGTGAGGGACACATGCTCTAGTAAACATGTGCAGCACAGCATTTTTTTAATTCAATCCCTAAGCAGGCTAAGAGCTGACCTAGTGCCAGCCCTGGTCTGCAATTCTCAGGGGTCTGAATAGACCTCCCATTCATGACGCCATCAGTGTCATATTTGCAAGCACTCCCTGTTGTTTAGGGCAGAAGCCCTGTATTTCCGGGACTGTCTGTTCTTCATTCCACAGTTTGCAGGCAACACCCTTCCACAAGTTGCTTGCAGACTGTGAAGGAATGAGGGCATGTGACTCAAGGTCACTGAGTCATGAGATTGTGACCTCGTACTACATGTATGCTATACATAGATACACTGCACATGCTTTAGTGGACACAGAGTATCTGCTTAGAGCATGTAATAATTGGTATTTAAAGTGGTCCCTTTGTGCGCTTTTATCTTGCAGGAGTGTTTCACTTTATTTAGTACATCCGTTCATTTCACTATACTTAGAGGTATTTAATAACAGTGTTAATAAATGCCTCACAGTATAGTGATATTAACTGATGTACTAAAGCGAAACACTCCATACAAAGGGAGCACATTTAAATATGCCAGTTCTCAAAATGTTAAAAGCCTCCTGTATGCTTTCAACATGCGGGGGCATTTTACTTTAGTACATCAGTTTAGATCACAAAACTGAGAGGCACTTATTAAAATGGTTAATAAATGCCTCTCAGTATAGTGATTTGAACAAATGTACTAAAGTGAAACACACCCGATTCTTAAAAGCAAACACAAGGGCACTTTTAAATATGCCAGTTCTGGATGTGTGCATCCTGAACTAACATACTTAAAAAGCGCTTGTGTGCTTTTAACAAACGGGAGTGTTTCACTTTAGTACATCAGTTTGGATTACTGTGTTGAGAGGCATGTATTAAAACTGTTAATAAATGCCTCTCAGTATAGTGATAACAACGCAGGCACCAAAGTGAAACACTCCCGCATGTTATTAGCATACAAGAGTCACTCCTCCGTTTTAAATACCCACCAGCCGTCACTGGGCAGCACTTGACATCTACAGAATGTAGCGCTTTTTCCAACTTATTGAAGGGATTTCAGTTTTTTAAGAACAATAGGTTTGTTATGATGACAGTCTGATGAAACCTAGGGAATGAGTTGAGGATTCTATTTTCCATTATAGATATTTAAGGTCTGATTTATGAATCGGTTCAAGTGGGCTCCTCATCAGCTGAGAGAAGTCCACATTCAGCTGCCAAGAGAGGAGTGATTCCCAAATCAGATAAATGGTCCTAAATATACCCAGAGATCCTTAATCCATTGAAAAAGAGACAATTTTTCCATGGACCTTCTGAAGCGCGAAATTGCTGCTACATGTACTTTGACTGAGCTGTGAGATAAACCTGAACTACCAGATGTAACAAAAATGGCTTTGGAAGTAGCGTTTGTAATCACAGCCCTGGCTTTAGCTAAAATTTGTCTGCAGTCTTCTGACATTTCTAGATGAGTTAATTCATTACATTCAGGGGCCAGGCTTCTAATTTGAGAGAACTCTGTACTGGGTGAACGACCAAGCTTTTCCTCAATGTCAATAGATTTGGTTCTGGCCTGAACAGAGTTTTTTGTTCTTACAGAAGAAGTATCTCTATGTAGCAATATTGTCTTGGCCAAGCTTTACCTAAAACAATGATGCAACATAGTTGTACTTCTATCTTCTTTAACAATCTGGGAACCGGGTGTAGAGAGTGAAATTACGTTCCACTTTCAATGTTATCTAATGCGGTTGTGAGAAAGTAGCCTCTTTCTAGCCTTGTTACCCCCACTTTTGGCCTGTTTGTGAGTATATGTCAGGGTGTTTTCACTGTCTCACTGGGATCCTGCTAGCCAGGGCCCAGTGCTCATAGTGAGAACCCTATGTTGTAAGTGTGGTTGTTATGTGTCACTGGGATCCTACTAGCCAGGACCCCAGTGCTCATAAGTTTGTGGCCTGTATGTATGTGTTCCCTGTGTGATGACTAACTGTCTCACTGAGGCTCTGCTAACCAGAACCTGAGTGGTTATGCTCTCTCTGCTTTCCAAATTTGTCACTAACAGGCTAGTGACCAATTTCACCAATTCACATTGGCATACTGGTGCACCCATATAATTCCCTAGTATATGGTACTGAGGTACCCAGGGTATTGGGGTTCCAGGAGATCCCTATGGGCTGCAGCATTTCTTTTGCCACCCATAGGGAGCTCTGACAATTCTTACACATCCCTGCCAGAGCAGCCTGAGTGAAAAAACGTCCACGTTATTTCACAGCCATTTACCACTGCACTTAAGTAACTTATAAGTCACCTATATGTCTAACCTTCACCTGGTGAAGGTTGGGTGCAAAGTTACTTAGTGTGTGGGCACCCTGGCACTAGCCAAGGTGCCCCCACATCGTTCAGGGCAAATTCCCCAGACTTTGTGAGTGCGGGGACACCATTACACGCGTGCACTGTACATAGGTCACTACCTATGTACAGCGTCACAATGGTAACTCCGAACATGGCCATGTAACATGTCTAAGATCATGGAATTGTCACCCCAATGCGATTCTGGCATTGGGGGGACAATTCCATGATCCCCCGGGTCTCTAGCACAGATCCCGGGTACTGCCAAACTGCCTTTCCGGGGTTTCCACTGCAGCTGCTGCCAACCCCTCAGACAGGTTTCTGCCCTCCTGGGGTCAGGCAGCCCTGGCCCAGGAAGGGAGAACAAAGGACTTCCTCTGAGAGAGGGTGTAACACCCTCTCCCTTTGGAAATAGGTGTGAAGGCTGGGGAGGAGTAGCCTCCCCCAGCCTCTTGAAATGCTTTGATGGGCAGAGATGGTGCCCATCTCTGCATAAGCCAGTCTACACCGGTTCAGAGATCCCCCAGCCCTTCTCTGGCGCGAAACTGGACAAAGGAAAGGGGAGTGACCACTCCCCTGACCTGCACCTTCCAGGGGAGGTGCCCAGAGCTCCTTTAGTGTGTCCCAGACCTCTGCCATCTTGGAAACAGAGGTGTTTGTGGCACACTGGACTGCTCTGAGTGGCCAGTGCCAGCAGATGACGTCAGAGGCTCCTTCTGATAGGCTCTTACCTCTCTTGGTAGCCAATCCTCCTTCCTAGGTAGCCAAACCTCCTTTTCTGGCTATTTAGGGTCTCTGCTTTGGAGATCTCACTAGATAACGAATGCAAGAGCTCACCAGAGTTCCTCTGCATCTCCCTCTTCACCGTCTGCCAAAGGATCGACCGCTGACTGCTCAAGACGCCTGCAAAACCGCAACAAAGTAGCAAGACGACTACTAGCAACCTTGTATCGCTTCATCCTGCCGGCTTTCTTGACTGTTTCCAGGTGGTGCATGCTCTGGGGGTAGCCTGCCTCCTTCTGGCACCAGGAGCTCTGAAGAAATCTCCCGTGGGTCGACGGAATCTTCCCCCTGCAACCGCAGGCAACAAAAGACTGCATCACTGGTCCTCTGGGTCCCCTCTCAGCATGACGAGCGTGGTTCCTGGAACTCAGCAACTCTGTCCAAGTGACTCCCACAGTCCAGTGACTCTTCAGTCCAAGTTTGGTGCAGGTAAGTACTTGCCTCCCCACGCTAGACTGCATTGCTGGTTACCGTGTGATTTGCAGCTGCTCCAGCTCCTGTGCACTCTTCCAGGATTTCCTTCTTGCACAGCCAAGTCTGGGTCCCCAACACTCTAACTTGCAGTGCACAACCTTCCGAGTTGTCCTCTGGCGTCGTGGGACTCCCTTTTGTGACTTCGCGTGGACTCCGGTTCACTCTTCTTCCAAGTGCCTGTTCAGGTACTTCTGCGGGTGCTGCCTGCTTCTGTGAGGGCTCCCTGACTTGCTGGGCGCCCCCTCTGTCTCCTCATCCAAGTGGTGACATCCTGGTCACTCCTGGGTCACAGCAGCATCCAAAAACCCTAACCACAACCCTTGCAGCTAGCAAGGCTTGTTTTCGGTCTTTCTGCGTGGGAACACCTCTGCAAGCTTATTCACGACGTGGGACATCCATCCTCCAAAGGGGAAGTTCCTAGTCCTCTTCGTTCTTGCAAAAAACCAAGCTTCTTCTATCCGGTGGCAGCTTCCTTGCACCCTCAGCTGGCATTTCCTGGGCTCCTGCCCACTCTCGACACTGTCGCGACTCTTGGACTTGGTCCCCTTGTCTTACAGGTACTCAGGTCCAGAAATCCACTGTTGTTGCATTGCTGGTGTTCGTTTTCCTTGCAGAATCCCCCTATCACGACTTCTGTGCTCTCTGGGGGTTGTAGGTGCACTTTACACCTACCTTTCAGGGTCTTGGGGTGGGCTATTTTTCTAACCCTCACTGTTTTCTTACAGTCCCAGCGACCCTCTACAAGCTCACATAGGTCTGGGGTCCATTCGTGGTTCGCATTCCACTTTTGGGGTATATGGTTTGTGTTGCCCCTATACCTATGTGCTCCTATTGCAATCTACTGTAACTTTACATTGCTTGCATTACTTCCTTTTGCTATTACTTGCATAATTTTGGTTTGTGTACATATATCTTGTGTATATAACTTATCCTCATACTGAGGGTACTCACTGAGATACTTTTGGCATATTGTCATAAAAATAAAGTACCTTTATTTTTAGTATATCTGTGTATTGTGTTTTCTTATGATATTGTGCATATGACACCAGTGGTATAGTAGGAGCTTTACATGTCTCCTAGTTCAGCCTAAGTTGATTTGCCATAGCTACCTTCTATCAGCCTAAGCTGCTAGAAACACCTCTTCTACACTAATAAGGGATAACTGGACCTGGCACAAGGTGTAAGTACCTCTGGTACCCACTACAAGCCAGGCCAGCCTCCTACAGCGGTAAAACCAATTCCCATATCTTCTAGGGTTCTGTTGTTAACAGACATGACCTGTGCCACTTTGCTTGTTCAGGTAATACATTGTCATCATATTGTCTGTACAAAGAAGTACAGATCAACCTTTTATCCTTGGTACAAAGGATACAACCACCAGGAAAACGTCTGTTAGCTCTCATATGTTTCTATGGATGTTGGATTCCTGAAATAATACTTTTCCACGCACCTCTAACTCCTGCAAATGCATCCCCTAATCCTGCTAGTGGTGCATGTGCGGTCATTACAAATTGCTGAGGTTGATTTAGGAATTTTAGACCTGACAATATATTGTATCTGTTTGTCCACTAAGGCAGGGCGGTTTTCTGAATGACATCATTGAAAAATCCTTGTCTTTGAGCCCATTGCTGGTACATTTCTTCCTGAAACTGTCTCTTGTGAAGCCGGGAGATGAAAGTGACAGGAGGACTTCATTCCTAGGAATGACTTGAACACTCAAACAGAAACAGACTTTCTCTCCAATAGTGATACATTCAGCTTTATTATCATCTGTATCCTCTCTTCCATAGGTAATGTTTGCATGAGATAGTATGTAGGTTTGCCCATAGGAACATTATTTTCCAGCCTGGATGAAATTAAGATTTCTTTACATTTAAAGTTAAACTCAGGTCTTCGAAAAACTGTATGTATGCCTCTGTGGAGTTGTTTAATGTACAAAGTGAAGGACCTTTCAAAAGCCAGTTGTCCAGGTGTGGAAAAGCTTGATGACTGTTTCTCCTTAGGTAAGCTTTGACAAGAGCCATGTATTTTGTGAAAGTCCACGGATTAGAAAGGCAAAAGAGTAGAACCTTTAATTGGTTATGATAATTAGCCACCTTGAACTTTAAGAATTTTCAATTTTTTTGATGGATTGTAACATAGAAATAGGCATCATAGAGATCCAGAGTTTATGGAATCACCCTTGTTTAGCAAAGGGAGAATTTCTTGCAGGGTAACTATCCAAAATTATTGTTTTTTCAGGAATTTGTTTAACTGCCGAATGCCTAATACCATTCACCGAAGCCTGAATACAAATTGCAGTCTTGCTGATTGCGGAGAACCTCATCTATGGCTTCTTTTCAGAGGAGTGAAATAATACCCAATTTTAACAGACAACATCGATGTGACCTCTTCTGATGTGGATTTTGATGTTTCTGAGCAATTTCTAATGCGTGGCCATGATGAATAAGGAACCTCTTCAATGGCTTCTTTTCTGAGAAGTGAAATAATCTCCAATTTTAACTAAGATTTTGATGTGAGCTCCTTTGATGTGGATTTTGAGGCTTCTAAACAAATGATAAAGTGTGGCTGTTAGAAATGGGGTCTCTAGGTGGCAGAGGTATACACCCTTGTCCAAGTAGGGACCACATTCCTAGTCAGGGTAAGTTACACACAATCCAAATTATCCTGTGCCCACCCTCTGGTAGCTTGGCACTGAGCAGTCAGGCTTAACTTAGAAGGCAATTTGTAAAGTATTTGTGAAATAAATCATACAGTAACACAGTGAAAACACCAAAATAAAACACCACACAGGTTTAGAACAATATGGGATATTGATATTTATCTGGTTTAAATAAGTCAAAACAATAAAGATTTAATAAGCACAACATGAAATATCACTTTTGCAAGATGAAAAAGCGTCTTAAATCTTAGAAATCAACAGTTGTCTCTTGATTACAGAAAGTACATGGTTTGCGTCAAAAATAAGACACACGGGGACCGCAGAAAAGGAGATGCGTGGAAAAATAAGGTGAGCGTCAGATTTTCTGACTCGGTACAGACATTGCATCATTTCTTTCCATACTGCAAGGGACTTGTGTCGTTTTTCGGTCCGCAGTCTTGGTTCCTCACTGCGATGCGGGGATCTTTTTGATGCCCAGGGATAATACGGGGAAATCCTGGGCATGCTGGAAGAAGACACAGGCATTGCGTCGATCCAGTAGGGCGATGCATCGCATTTTCTGTTGCACAGCAGGCGCTGTGTCGATTTTTCAATCGGAGAATTGGCTGTGTTATTCCGGTTCGGCTGTGCGTAGATCCGGTAGGGTAGTGCTTTGAATTTTCTGTCGCACGCAAGGCGCTACATCGAATTTCCACTCTGAAGTCGAGCTGCATCATTCTGGTTCGGCTGTTCAGCGATTTTCTCGTCGCAAGGCAGGCTGTGCATCGATTTTTGTCGCACAAGGAGATGAAGTCTTTTTGGCCCTGAGACTTCAGAAAACAGGAGGCAAGCTCAATCCAAGCACTTGGAGAGCACTTCTCAGCAAAGTCAGAGGGCAGCAGGACAACAGCAGGGCAGTAGTCCTTCTCAGCAAGGCAGTTCAGAAGAGTCCTTTGGGCAGCCAGGCAGTTCCTCTTGACAGGTTGCAGGTTCAGGTCCAGAAGTGTCTGGGTTGGTGGGGTCAGGGACCCTGTTTAGATACCCAAAAATGCCTTTGAAGTGGGGGAGACTTCAAAGAGTGGTTTTGAAGTGCTCAAGTTCCACTTTCAGTACAGGTCTATCTGACAGGGTCCCAGAAGGGGGTTTGGCAGTCCATTGTGTAAGGGCAGGCCACTAGCCTTTGAAATGTAAGTGTCAGGCCCTCCACCCTTTCAGCCCAGGAAGGTCCGTTCAGTACGCAAATCAGTGCAGGTGTGGCCGAGTGTCCTGTGTTTGTGGTTGTCTGGGGGAAATGCACAAGGGAGCCCAGCCCAGACATTGATTGGAGACAGGCTATATTTAAGTGCAGAGAAATGCTCACTTTCTAAAAGTGGCATTTCAAAAATAGTAACATAACATCCACCTTCACCAATTGACAGGATTTTCTATTACCATTCTGGCCATGCTAAATATTACCTGGTTACCCCTTTCTTATCAGAATCTGCTACTCAGACAGTATATGAGGGTAGTCCTAATGCTATGCTATGAAAGGAGCAGGCCACACAGTATTGGAAAACAAATATAGGTGTTTTCCACTACCAGGACATTTAAAACACACATGTACATGTTCTGCCTTTTACCTAAATAGCACCCTGCTTTGTGGGTTACCTAGGGCCTACCATAGGGGTGACCTGTATGTGGAAATAGGGTAGTTTTCGGGCTTGGCAAGCACTTTTAAATGCCAAGACAAAGTGGCAGTGAAACTGCACAAACCAGCCTTGGAATGGCAGGCCTGATACATGGTTAAGGGGCTACTGATGTGGGTGGCACAACCAGTGCTGCATGCCCACTACTAGCATTCAATTTAGCGGCCCTGCGCACATGCAGTGCAATTTACTAGGGATTTACAAGTAAATCAAATATGCCAATTAGAAAATAACCAGTGTTACCATTTTTAAGAGAGAGAGCATATGCACTTTAGCACGGGTAAGCAGTGGTAAAATGTGCAGAGTCCTTAAACCAGCAAAACAGTGTCTGAAAAGTGTAGTGAGGTAGACAAAAAGTTGGGGGATGACCACCCTAAAACTGTCAGGTCTAACAGTGGCCATGATGAATCACATCTAGCACCCACTGATCTTTTGTGATCCATCTCCAGCTGTTTGAGTAATTGGATAGTCTTCCATCCACCTGCTGTGGGGGAGAAATAGAGTCCTGTCTTCTAACTGACTGTGTAGGCCTCTTTCTAGGAGGTGTCCTTGAATAAGTCACAGGTAGTGGTTTTCTGTGCGTCTGCTGCGTGTATTGTTGTTGATATCTCTTCTGATGTTGAGAGTATGGCTGATATGTATATGTCTGGTAATTACCTCTAGATGAAAACAATCCTCTACTTCTTGTGCTTCTAAAGAGGTGTAAGAGGTGATGCTGCAGAGTACCCAGGGATCCTGCAGTATCTGTGCCTGACTTTACAATTGAAGAGCATAGCCTCAGTGGTTACCAAATAATGCCTCCCCATCATAAGACATATCCAAAGTTTTTGTTTGCATCTCAGGTCTAAAGAAGATTGCTTCAATCAGCCCTGCCTTCTTAGGACTGTTGCTCCGGCAAGCTTACAGAAACCTGTTGCAGCCACATCCATAACTGAGTCTGTTATCTCAGAAGATATTCTTTCACCCTTATGGATTATCTCTCTAACCTTGTTTTTCTTATCATTAGGCACATATGCAAGATAGGCTCCAAGATCTGATCACATTTGTCTAACATACCTCCCCATTATTGGCAGGGTATTTGACGCTCAAACCCTGGTAGCAGCCATTGCAGAAAAAAGCTTGCTTATATTGACAAGGTGTAGTCTTTCTTTATCTGGTGGTGCTGAGCAAATAGTGAATGGGTGCATAGAACGTTTTTGGGCAGCCTGCATAACCAATGGATCTGGGCTTCGTGTCCTACGAGTCAAGCTGATGCATTGTCTCTGGCTTTATATTTTTCGACCACTTGAGGGACAACAGCAGCCACAGTTGTTGGATTCTTCATCTACTTGAAACCCTCTGTCCATATGTGGTCTATGATCAATATGGATCTAACCAATTTGCGGGATGACTCATCAAAATTATAACCAAAACAACCCATCTTTTTAACCATGATAGCAAGATCAAACCTCTTTGCAGCTCTCTCCATAAGAGCATGGAATCTACTATGACATCAGGGGCTGAATGAACTAGCTGCTGGCGGAATTCCTTATGCTCACAGTTGTGCTACAAAGTCTTCCTGTTCAGAACCAGCATCAATTGGATGGTCCTGAGTATTCTCACCTTCTTCCAGTTCTTTGTCCTCAGCATAATCATCATGTATACTGATTAATGTATGGTGTCTTGGTGGTGGTAGTCCCACAGTAAATATGCTAAAACTAGATAAGGTATGAACTATTCTAGGAGTATGTGGTGACACTATAGTTTTTGGAGGAAGGTGTTGGCTGAATTCCTGATTCCCAAAATCCCTTATAATAGTCCACTAACATCTGACCCAGATCTGTTACAAGAGCTGTGGGTGCCTGCATTATTTGCTCAGGATATTCGTACTGATCAACAAAAAGCTGTTTGGATCTGGGCTTTTCATTTCTCTAGTGGAAGGAAAAAGCCCCTTCCAAATATGGGTTGTCCTCCTCATCCAGCTCCTGGCAATTTAAATGTAGCTGGGTGGTACTGTACGCAGGCTGTAAAGAACCATCATCCTTTGATTCTTCCACATGCAGCTGTTAAGGGAGCGGAAAAGGAGGGACAGTACTTGGGGAGGTGTGCTCAGGAATGCTAGTTATCGGAATCCCTGTCAGTAATTAGCTTTACCTCTTTCTCCTCTGTTGATGGTGCAGTTGTCTGGGCTGCTGGTACTGTCATCAACAGATGTTTTCCATGAGTGAAAGTTGGGGCTTGCTCCATCCACGATCTTGATGTTCAAGCTGTTGAATCACATTTTACTGTGCTTTACAGTTTCTTCATTGATAAGGCATCTATCAATGATGTAATCAATGTCAAGGCCACCATCAGCATCGTTGATGCAGATACTGTTGTGGTCATTGTTCCTGTAGATGATTTCTCCATTGGTGGTCTCGTCAATAGTTTATTTGTCATCATAGTCTTCTGCAATGAGGGGTCTGTTGACACTCTCTTTACCTCAGAAGATATTCTTAATAAAGGAGGTGAAGGCTTGGACCTGGATCCTTTTGACAATTCTGAGGTAGTAGAGGTTTTTTTTTTTTTTTTTACCTTTTAATTTCTCACTTTTAGAAGCAGGCCTTTTATCTGCAGACCCTTTTTCAAGACTCCTTAGATTATTTTAGGGGGTTCTTGAGAAGAACCACTTTCCTTTGGATGTTTCCTTATATGAGGTTTCTTGTGTGGCATGGCTGTTCCCTTACGTTCTTCTCATGATGATGAATGCTTCTGTTTTCTGTAGCCAAAGCAAAAGCGTGCCTTCTTTATCATAAATAGTATTTCAGGAAAGGTTCTGAAGATCTTACAATCCTTAGGTATATGATGTTTGATGAAGGCCAATACAGACATTTCTCATGTGGGCCCTATTATCTGAGCTTTCCACAAGATTCGTGAAAAGATCTTTTTCAGCAAAATCTGACATTAAGTTTCTGTCAGCATACAAATTTTGCGCCACTTTTGCGTAAAAGAAATGCACAAATGCGGCACTAAAAAAGTATAAATATGGGCCTCCGTTCATTTCATGATCTAGCCTGCACTGCAAGCATTGCCGCAGTTTGTAACCCCTTGTGCCACATTATGCCTGCGCCAGACAAAATGTATCAAAGGGGGGTATTCCCCCTTTTGGAGGCAACACCTGCCCAATGGGTCTCCCAGCACATTGGTGAATTAATGCCATAATTTTGGTGCTAGTCGACCAATGTGCCACAATAGCGTCAAAAATATTGACACTATTGTGCTACTGTACACCATGCTGCACCATATTGTAAATACAGCGCTACCATGGTGACGTTAGGGGGCAAATGCGGTGCTAAAAAAGTATAAATATGGGCCTGAATTGGGCACAATTAAATGAAACAGTGAAGGTCACATGTGAGGCTCCTCAGTGCACAGAAAGGTGAAAACAAGTCAATGTTAGAACCTGCATATCACATGCATTTGTAAAGTACAACTGAAAACATGGCAAGGTCCACTCATGTCAACTTTAAGGACTTTGGGCGTGATTTAGATGTTGGCAGTAAGGGTCCCACCAATGATTTTCTGACTGAAAACCTGCCTGCCGCCATAACAGTCTGCCGCTGGATTTCGATGCTGGTAGTCCCATAAGCAAGCATCTGCATTCGTTCTGCTGTCTTCGTCAAGAAACACCGTCCGTGTCAATGGAGCTATAGGGAAAAGTGACTGACAGCAGGACTCCAGCCACCTTTCTGCCGTGCAGATTTAGATGTGCCATCCCATGAAGCAAAAAGTGGAGGTCTGACCTCCATACTTTAGTTGGCAGATTGGGGGGGGGAAATGAGGTAAAAACATACCTTTTCCCCCAATTCCACTTCCGTTTTTGACTGACTACCACTGGACAAGACCTGCTGTTGCTGCTGCCACTGACAACGGAGAAAACACAACCCCCTTTGTCGCCGGACTCGAAGGCAGGGACGATGCAGTGCCAGGGTACATTGGATAGGCACTGCACGTGAGGTTGGGACCACTGCAGGCATATACATGTTACAGTAATTTCTTTAAATTACTGTGACATGCATATGTTCGGAACACGATTGGGTCAGACAAGGATAGGGAAACACTGGCCCAACACCCATAACACACACATACACACGTCATTGTGGTGTCATTTTTCATTGCCAAATGAATGGTGGCACCACAATTATGGTACAATCGCACTTGTCAACGGTGTCCATGTGTGCACATTGCAAGGGGACCTGTACTGGCAAGGTTTTGCCACCCGTCGTATATGTGAGTCAGTATGTGTATGTGTGTTTGCGATTGGATCGAGGTGGAGGGAGCTGGAGTGGGTGATGTGGTTGTGTCTGTATGTGTGTCACTTGCAAGTGGGATCGATGTTGTGTATGTTGTCTTGCTGTGTACAATATTCAGGTGAGTGTTGTTGTGTGGCAAACGTTGTCGTGATGTGTGTAGTTGTGCCTCATGTGAGTGTGTTTGCGTAGCTGAGTGTGTAGTAGTGTTGGTTGTTGTGGTTGTGTCGTGTGTGGGTGCAGTGTCAATAGTGTGTTTATATTGTGTCATGGATTTAAGGCAATGTATGGGTTGTGTGGTGTTGGAATGGCAATGGATGACGGTGTGTATATGGTGTGTTGTGCAGTGGGATACATATGGCTAAGGTAGAGTGTGTGAGTGACTTACCCCTAATCCATAGCCACTGCTATTGCCTGTTACCCATTAGGTCCAGCAAAGGAATTCCACCATCAGCAATCCTCTGGTATGACACCGCCTGTGTTAGAAATTGAGTCTTTGGTTGACAGTCAGGTTACCCCCTGTTCAAGCAAGGACCCTCACTCTAGTCAGGGTAAAAGAGAATCACCCTCAGCTAACCCCTGCTTACCCCCTTGGTAGCTTGGCAGAGCAGTAGGCTTAACCTCAGAGTGCTAGGTGTAAAGTATTTGTACCAACACACACAGTAACTTAATGAAAACACTACAAAATGACACAACACCAGTTTAGAAAAATAGGAAATATTTATCTAAACAAAACAAGACCAAAACGACAAAAATCCAGCATACACAAGTCAAGTTATGAATTTTTAAAGATTAAACTAAAAAAATAGCGCTTAGAAACAAAAATGCTTCGATGAGATGTTAACACGGCGTCGTGACGGAGTCATTCCCAACAAGCCAACACCAGCGGCGCCGGACACGGAGTCGTGTAGACCCCCAAGTACAGTACCTTTGGTGAAGAGTGAAAACAAGCCGATGCGCGAAGTCGGGGTTCGCGGCGTCTGTGCGAAACGTTGAATCCGCGCACTTCGAGCGGCGTCGGTCACGACGTGGTGCGGCGACTTCCATGGAGTCGCGGACTTCAGTGGGGCTGCAGCGGCATCGGGCCTGCGAAGAGTGTCGCGTTCCAGCGAAGGTTGCGGCGTCGGGTGCAGGCGGCGTCACCGGATTCAGCAGCGGCGTCGGTCCGGAGTCGTCCGAAGTCGATTTCCTTGGATTTCCACCAGCTTTCCTTTCAGGGGCCCAGGGACTGGATAGGGCACCACTTGTCAGAGCAGGAGTCTCTCCAGAAACTCCAGGTGCTGGCAGAGAGAAGTCTTTGCTGTCCCTGAGACTTCAAACAACAGGAGGCAAGCTCTAAATCAAGCTCTTGGAGATTTCTTCACAAGATGGAAGGCACACAAAGTCCAGGCTTTGCCCTCTTACTCTGGCAGAAGCAGCACTGCAGGAAAGCTCCACAAAGCACAGTCACAGGCAGGGCAGCACTTCTTCCTCAGCTATCAGCTCTTCTCCAGGCAGAGGTTCCTCTTGGTTCCAGAAGTGTTTCTAAAGTCTGTAGATTTGGGTGCCCTTCTTATACCCATTTTAGTCTTTGAAGTCACCTTTCTTCAAAGGGGACTCACACCTACTTGTGAAATCCTGCCTTGCCCAGGCAAGGCCTCAGACACACACCAGGGGGTTGGAGTCTGCATTGTCAGAGGCAGGCACAGTCCTTTCAGATGAGAGTGACCACTCCACCCCTCCGTCCTAGCAGAGATGGCTAATCAGGAAATGCAGGTTACACCCCAGCTCCCTTTGTGTCACTGTCTAGTGTGAGGTGAAAAACAACCCAACTGTCAAACTGACCCAGACAGGGAATCCACAATCAAGGCAGAGTCACAGAATGGTTTAAGCAAGAAAATGCTCACTTTCTAAAAGTGGCATTTTCAAACGCACAATCTTAAAATCAACTTTACTAAAAGATGTATTTTTAAATTGTGAGTTCAGGGACCCCAAACTCCACATGTCCATCTACTCTCTAGTGGAATGTACACTTTAATCATATTTAAAGGTAGCCCCCATATTATCCTATGAGAGAGACAGGCCTTGCAACAGTGAAAAACGAAGTTGGCAGTATTTCACTGTCAGGACATATAAACCACATTATTATATGTCCTACCTTATCCATACACTGCAACCTGCCCTTGGGGCTACCTAGGGCCTACCTCAGGGGTGCCTTACATGTAAGAAAAGGGAAGGTTTAGGCCTGGCAAGTGGGTACACTTGCCAAGTCGAATTTACAGTGTAAAAATACACACACAGACACTGCAGTGGCAAGTCTGGGACATGATTACAGAGCTACTTATGTGGGTGGCACAACCAGTGCTGCAGGCCCACTAGTAGCATTTGATTTACAGGCCCTGGCACCTCTAGAGCACCTTACTAGGGACTTACTAGTAAATCAAATAGGCCAATCATGGATAAACCAATTACATACAATTTACACGGAGAGCATATGCACTTTAGCACTGGTTAGCAGTGGTAAAGTGCTCAGAGTTCAAAAGCCAACAGCGACAGGTCAGAAAAAATAGGAGGCAGGAGGCAAAAAGATTCGGGATGACCCTGCATAAGCAAAAGTCCAACAGCCTGCATAGCTGAAACATCTAAATGCAGTCAGCGGAAACACGCCTGCCTGATGCCTAGGAAGGGCACTCCATCATGGTGGTCTGCGACTCAGCCTCAGTACATCTAAATATGGTGGATGAACACCATTGACAACAGTGTTTTCAGGTCCTCTGCCAACGCAGCTTGGTGGTAACACGTTAAGATCTAAATCAGACCCTTTGTTATTAAACATAATAAAAGCATTGCATTTGTGTCTCTCCATAATTGAAGCAGAAGAAAATTGGCTGTGGAATTTGCTTCCACAGTACTTGTAGAACTCCACTCTGAAAAATCATAGTGGGCCAGTGTTTCCGTACCTGGTTTTCATGAGTGTATGTTCACTGGACACTATTTTGCTAGTTGGTAATTCTGCCCAGCAAAATTTCATAAAGCAATAGACAAGCCTTGTCCTCTATTTTTTTCTGGAAGGAAGTGAGAATTCAATCTCCTCCTTAGTCGGAACTTACCTTCCCATGATCTTCCCTAATCCCAACAACCCCCTTCTTTCCACCACCCTGCAGAGGTCCCTGCTTACATTTACCACCTACTTGTAGCAGGTGGTAAATGTATATGTTAAACCCCATCAAACTAGGAATTCTGTGTGGTTTTAAGCCTGGTAAATCTGGTTCCACAGGGTAATTCCCCATTTCATGGGGTTCAACTTGGAACTGCATGGTACTGGCATGGTGTTACTGCATGGTAACCTATGATTTGCATGTAATTTACCACCCCACTAGTACTGTACAACACAGAATCAGGTCCTTAGTGTAGCATCACTCTTAACTACAGCAATGCAAATGCCATCTCTATAATCATTGGAGACCTATAGGCAGAGAAAGTAAAAATATGCTCATTTTTCCACTGAAAACTGACCCTTTTTTACAAAGTGAGTAGCTGTAGATTTTGGACCCTAGCTCAGCGGGCACCTAAAGAAACCTATCAAGCCTGTACCTTTTTGGAACCTGGACACCTAGGGGTATCCAGGGTTGGGTGCCTCGCATGGCTCTCATCAGGTATTTGTTTACCCACAACCCCTTTCAAACTGTAAACTTTGACTGAAAAAAACATTCCTCACATTTCTGTGATGGAAAGTTCTGGAATCTGTGGGGAGCCACAGACTTCCTTCCACCAGGCATTTCCACAGGTCTCCCAATAAAAATGGCACCTCACCTTTGTGGGTAGGCCATGTGCCTGGAACAGGAAACGGCCCAAAACACAACATGGATGCATACATTTTTTCCACTCAAAACTGACCCTTTTTTTCCAAATTGGGTAGCTGTGGACTTTGGACTCTAGCTCAGTCAGCACCTAGGGAAACCTAGCAAACCTGTAAATTTTTGTAAAACTAGACACCTAGGGTTATCCAGGCTTTGTGACTTGCATTGCTTTCTACATGTTTTTGAACTCAGAATACCTTGCAAACCTCTAATTTTCCTCACAGTTCCATGATGGAAAATTCTAGAATTTGTGATGAGCCACAAACACCTGCCCAACCAGCATTCCCCAAAGTCTCCTGATAAAATTGGTACCTCACTTGTGTGGCTAGGCCTAGTGCCTGCAGTAGGAAATAACTCAAAATGCAACATGGACACATCACATTTGTCCACTGAAAACTGACCCTTTTTTGCCAATGTGGGTAGCTGTAGATTTTGGGCCCTAGTTCATCCGGCACCTTGGGAAACCTAGCAAACCTGTACATTTTTGAAAACTAAATACATAAGGGTATCCCGTGGGGGGCTTCTGTGGCTCTTACCAGGTGTTTTTTACCCAAAATTCCCCTTGTAAACCTTAAACCTTGACTTACAAAACAAATTTTCCTCACATTTCTGTAATGGAACGTTATGGAATCTGTGGGGAGCCACACACTTCCTTCCACCTGGCATCCCCTAAGTCTCTGGATAAAAAAGAACCTCACTTGAGTGGGTAAGACTAAAGCCTGTGACAGGAAATTTCCCAAAACACAATAATGACGCATCCTATTTTCCACTGAAAATTGACCCCTTTTTTTTCCAATGTAAGTAGCTATAGATTTTGGATTCTAGCTCAGCCGGCACCTAGGAAAACCTAGCAAACTTGTAAATTTTTTAAAACTAGACACTTAGGGGGTCATTACAACCCTGGCGGACGGTGTTAAAGGTGCGGTAATACCTCAAACAGGCCGGCGGACAAAAAAAGGGAATCATGACTGTGGCGGAAACCGCCAACATAGACAGCCACTTTAACACTCCGACCGCCACGACAAGCAGCGCGGCGGTCACCGCCAGCTGACAGGCGGGAGACAATGTACCGCCCACAGTATCACAACCCGCCAATCCGCCACCTTTTCCGGGGCGAATTCACCGTGGATAAAAACACGGCGGAAACAGCTTTTGCAATGGGAAAACGCTCACCTTCTACACATCCCACGAGGAAGGAGGACACCATGGAGCCGGAATTACAAATCCTACCTGCCCTTGTCTTTCTGCTCATTTCCGAACACCAGCAACAGCGGCGCCGAAGACAACGGTGAGTACTGCACCTACGACATAGGGGAGGGGGAGGCAAAAGTCACGGACACACACGCAACACCCCCACCCCCACCCTCACCCTCGCACGTTACAACACACACACCAATGCATTTCCAAAATCACAGGAACAACCCACAACCCCCCCGGAAGAATGCAAAGACCAAAGGAAATCAGTTCAAAAATTATAATGTATCAAAATACAGTTACCAAATATATACAGATATATATACACATTCCAGTTCTTATACATTACGAGAAGTAGTGCAGGTATGCACATATCAATGTCCGTGCACCACTGGGCCAAAAATGCATGGGCGAGGCCCACATTAGATACCTGTCCACAAACGGAGAGAACACTGCTGGGGCATCAGATAGAAATACAACAGGCACCTCAGGGGGAAGGGAAGGGGGGGGCACCTCAGCCGGATGACAGTACCACGCCAGATCCACGACAGGGCACCATGCCCACTGTTCCATCCTGGGGAGTGCAAAGCCACAGTCTCTCAAGTCTCTACAGTGGGTGGGTTGCCCACTGTTCCATCCTGGGGAGTGCAAAGCCACAGTCTCTCAAGTCTCTACAGTGGGTGGGTTGCCCACTGTTCCATCCTGGGGAGTGCAAAGCCACAGTCTCTCAAGTCTCTACATTGGTTGGTTTGCCCACTGTTACATCCTGGGGAGTGCAAAGCCACAGTCTCTCAAGTCTCTACAGTGGGTGGGCTGCCCACTGTTCCATCCTGGGGAGTGCAAAGCCACAGTCTCTCAAGTCTCTATAGTGGTTGGTTTGCCCACTGTTCCATCCTGGGGAGTGTAAAGCCACAGTCTATCAAGTATCTACAGTGGTTGGTTTGCCCACTGTTACATCCTGGGGAGTGCAAAGCTACAGTCTCTCAAGTGGATAACAGTCTCCACTGGTTCTGGAGGTGGACTGGTGCCCAGAGTGCTTCATCCTGTTAAGGACAGACGGAGTGGATGCATGTCTCCACTGGTTCTGGAGGGGGAATGGTGCCCACACTGCATCAGGCTCCCTGTGACGCTTCCTGTTCTGTCACTGTCCCAGCTGTACATGGGATAACGATGCTTGATGTGGCGGTGTTTTCATTCTTCAGCGGTGCTCTGCCCTGTTCAGCGGTCTTCACCATGGCGTGAGTTCCTTGTTCAGCGGTGCTTTGCCATGGTGGTCTCTGACCTGTTCAGCGGTTCTCTGCCCTGTTCAGCGGTGCTTTGCCATGTTCAGCGGTCTTCACCATGGCGGTGAGTTCCTTGTTCAGCGGTGCTTTGCCATGGCGGTCTCTGACCTGTTCAGCGGTTCTCTGCCCTGTTCAGCGGTGCTTTGCCATGTTCAGCGGTCTTCACCATGGCGGTGAGTTCCTTGTTCAGCGGTGCTTTGCCATGGCGGTCTCTGACCTGTTCTGCGGTTCTCTGCCCTGTTCAGCGGTGCTCTGCCCTGTTCAGCGTGCTTTGCCATGTTCAGCGGTCTTCACCATGGCGGTGAGTTCCTTGTTCAGCGGTGCTTTGCCATGGCGGTGAGTTCCTTGTTCAGCTGTGCTTTGCCATGGCGGTGCTCTGCCCTGTTCAGCGGTCTTCACCATGGCGGTGAGTTCCTTGTTCAGCGGTGCTTTGTCATGGCGGTCTCTGACCTGTGCATTGGTGTGTGGCATGACGTCCCTCATTGCCCAGCGGGGCTGTGGCTGCCGGGGCCCTCCTGGGCACTGACTCCGACGGTGGTCTCCTGACCAGTGACGATACTACTGCCCTCCTGGGCACTAACTCCGGCGGTGGTCACCTGACCAGTGACGATACTCCTGCCCTCCTGGGGAATGACTCCGGCGGTGGTCTCCTGACCAGTGACGACGGTGCTGACGGTGGCGTCCCGGCCGCCTGGGAGGATGGCGCCCTTCTCCGCCGTGCTGCTCTTACCAGACTGCGCAGACTTCTTCTGGCACTTCAGCACCTTTGGAGGAGTCACAGCTGACTCTGCAATCCCCCTGGGACCCTTGTGAGCAGTTTTTCCGCCAGGAGTCTTCACCCTGTCCCGTCGGCCACTTTCCAACTTGAGATGCTTTACAGGGGGTGGACTGGCAGTGCTTCGGCTCCGTGTCACACTGCCTGCCCTGGTGGCCGGTGCACTCCACACACCTTGAACACGCACCACTGGTACTGGAGTCTTTTTGGCTGAGGCGCTACTACGTGACTTATGAATTGGAGGGGTGGGGGCAAAGAGGTCAACGTTGCTGAGGGAGAGTTTCTGACAAACACTGGGATGGGTAGCTGGAGGGGGTCTGGGAGTGGAGGAAGAGGAGGTGGTTGTAGGATGTGTCACTTTAGGTGTTTTGGGTGCAGGTGCAGGTCCTGGAGGCTGTCGTGAGGTGGATGGATGTTGGGTGTGTGGGTGCCCGCGTTTGTGTACTTTGGGAGGGGGCGTCACAGACACACTGGGAGAAGACACAGGGGACGTGTACATGGTAGTGGGGGTGGTGAGTGCAGGTGAGCGGGGTGTGGTGCTGGGTGTTCTGGTGCGAGTCCTAGTGCCTGTAGATGTACTGCATGCAGGTGAGAGTGTAGACGAGACTGGGAGGGAGGAGGGAGACGACGAGGAGGGGGATACAGTGGAGGCAGTGGATGTTGCTGTGTCTGTATGTGTGTGATGCTTGTGTGAGTGCCTGTGGGATGTGTGGTGCCTGTGTTTGCCTGAGCTACTTTTGTGTGTTGAGGTGCATGCATGCTTGTCTGATGGTGTGCTTGGGATAGGCTGGGGTACAGGGGATTGGGTCTGGGTGGAGGAAGTTGGAGGGTGGAGGCTAGACACAGGGACAATGGCTGCCATCAGTGCTGAGGCCAGAGATTGCAGGGTTCGATGAAGGGCAGCCTGACCAGAATGAATGCCCTCCAGGAATGCATTACGTGTTGCAACTCCCTTTCTATACCCTGGATGGCATTCACAATGGTAGACTGCCCAACAGTGAGTGACCTGAGGAGGTCAATGGCCTCCTCACTGAGGGCAGCAGGGGTGACAGGGGCAAGGTCTGAGGTGCCTGGGGCGAAGGTGATGCCCACCCTCCTGGGTGAGCGGGCACGGGGCGAACGCTGAGGGGCTGCTGGGAGGGCGGTGCTGATAGGGGAGGTGGCGGCTGTACCTGTAGAAGTGGTGGGCACAGATGGTGCCGCCACCACAAGGGAGCTCCCATCGGCGGACGAGTCCGTGTCTCTGTTTGGTGATCCGGTGACCGACGTGAAGCACCTCTCGCCCTCCGTCCCACTGGTGCATTCTGAGTCCGTGGTGTGGCCCTCCATGGCCATGTGGGATGCAGCTCCCTCATGCTCCGGTGCCACTGTACCTCCGCCTGATGATGCTGATGCACAAAAGAACAGGGAGAGCACAAAAAGGGGGGGACGACAAAAGAAAGAGGTTGAGTGCATGGCTTACCGCTACCGTTGGCGGACAATACAGACACAGCAGCCCCCTGCACTACGCCGCGCTCTAGGCCTCTACAGCTGCAATTCCTGGGATCTGGCCTACATCGCTATGGTGGACATCTGCACACATGGATGCCACTGGGGCATGTATACCTGTACTTGGCACTCTACTGAGGTGGGGTGGAGTGGCACATGGCATGCATTACGGAGGGGCCTAGCCTATGGAAGTCGCACTGGCCTAGGGAAACCCACAGCCCTCCTCCCCCACCCAGACCCCTCAACTGCGCGCAAAGTCCCCAGAATGAGGGTGTACTCACCCCCTTGTGTCTGCTGTGATGCCCTCAAGTGCCCATCCAACTCCGGATAGGCCACCGCCAGGATCCGGAACATCAGGGGGGTCATGGTGCGACGGGCACCCCTCCCACGTTGGGAGGCCATCCCAAGCTGAGCCTCCGCCGTCTTCTTGCTCCAGCGGCGAATGTCCTCCCATCTTTTACGGCAGTGGGTGCCCCGTCTCTGGTGGACCCCCAGGGTCCATACGTCCTTGGCGATGGCACGCCAAATGTCCTTCTTCTGGTGGGCGCTGACCTACATGACATGCACAGGGGAAGAAGAGAAGTCATTACCAACTGTGCCGTCAAAGTGAGTGGCCCACATCCCTGCCCTTGCCATGTGGCACATGCATTCACACTCATTCATGCTCCCTGAACTCTGCCCCCTTCCCTCTTACAACCAGCCCTCTCTACGCAGGCATAGCCCATACAACGTACTCCCTGTGTACTTACCTGTTGGTCTGGAGGACCGTAGAGTAGCGTGTACTGGGGAGGACCCCGTCTACTAGCTTCTCCAACTCCTGAGCAGTGAAGGCAGGGGCCCTTTCCCCAGAAGCAGCAGCCATTGTCTCTTCCAGACCGAGGTCACAGCAGCACTTGCAGTGTAGGTCCTCTCCTGTCGAAGATCAGGTATTGAGTGATTGAACAGATAGAAAATGGCGGTCACGTCCACGGCGGTGACGTCCGCGGCGGTGCGTATCATCACCGCCGGCGCAATTCATCATTGGCTCCTGGGACCCATAGGGTCCAATGTTAACCAATGCAGCATTGCGCCGCGGTCTACGACCGCCTACCGCAACGGTGTACAACGCCAGCGCAGTTACCTCACACCCCATTGTCCCAGTTTAGAGGTCAGGCAGCCGCCATTTCAGGGGCCCACATGGCTTCATTTACTACTGTGTCACACATACCTAGGCCTACACTCGACACACATACAGGAAGATTTTTGTCTTTGGTGTCGTGTTCTGTGTATCTGTGGGTGCATACCTGGGATTTTGTTGAGTCTGTGGTCGCTGTTGTCCTTCCTAGGCACCGTCAGCTGGGACATTTGAGAAGATGGCGGAATCCTCCAGTGTACCGACCGCTGGTGGACCTGTTGACAATGGAAGAGCGACATTTGATCATCACCTACAGGTTTGACCGTGCCACTATCCAGGAACTATGTACCCAGTTGGAGCCAGACCTGATGTCACCAATCCGCCATCCCACAGGAATCCCCCCTGACGTGCAGGTGCTGTCAGTGCTCCATTTCTTTGCAAGTGGGTCTTTTCAGACAACAGTGGCCATGGCATCAGGGATGTCCCAGCCTATGTTTTCCAACGTGTTGTCCAGAGTGTTGTGTGCCCTGCTGAAACACGTAAGGAGCTACATCGTTTTCCCTCAGGTGGAGGATTTGGCTACTGTTAAAGGTGACTTCTATGCCCTTGCACATATCTCCAACATCATAGGTGCTATTGATGGGACCCATGTAGCTTTGGTCCCCCCCCACAGGACTGAACAGGTGTACAGGAACAGGAAGAGTTATCATTCGATGAATGTACAGATGGTATGTTTGGCAGACCAGTACATCTCGCAGGTAAATGCTATGTTCCCTGGCTCAGTGCATCACGCCCTCATCCTGCGAAATAGCAGCATCCCTTATATGATGGGTCAACTCCAGAGGCACCGTGTGTGGCTATCAGGGGACTCTGGTTACCCCAACCTGTCCTGGCTATTGACCCCAGTGAGGAATCCCAGGACCAGGGCAGAGGAACGCTACAATGAGGCCCGTGGGCGGACTAGGAAGGTGATCGAACGCACCTTCGGCCTCCTGAAGGCCAGGTTCAGGTGCCTCCATATGACAGGTGGTTCCCTATTCTACTCACCGAAGAAGGTGTGCCAGATCATCATCCCCTGCTCAATGCTTCACAATCTTGCTTTGCGACGCCGGGTGCCTTTTCTGCAGGAGGATGGTCCAGATGACGGTGTTGTGGCAGCTGTGGAGCCTGTGGACAGTGATGAGGAGGACGCTGAGGAAGAAGACATAGACAACAGGGAGTCAGTCATACAGCAATATTTCCAGTGACACACAGGTGAGAACAGTTTTCTTTTTACCATAACATTCACTTTCACACTTCTACCTCTATCCTGTCTGTCATTTCATAGCAGTATTTGGTCACTGAGTTGTACCTTTCCATTACGGTTTCACAGGTGTGGTTAGCAACGTGTGTCATCTGCTTGCATCCTTCAAGGACTTGTGATGTGTGACATAGGTATGTTGGCTTTACAATTGGAAACACATTTTGACACTGTCATTGATTATACATATTTACCAAATCACAGACTGACTCCAGATTGTTTTGTGTTTCAAGGGTGTTTATTTAAGTGCCCAAATATGGAGGGGGGTAGTAATATGGTGATGGGGGACGGTGGAGGAATGTCCATGGCAGAGTCCAGTCTATTAGTCTCACAGGTGCACTGCCCATATGGGCATAGGAAGTGGAGCTGGGGCAGTTTCAGTTTGGACAGGGTAACAAAGTGGGACGGTGGGAGGACAATCAGGGTGGTCTCATTTCCTGGCGGGGGTCTTGCCATCTTGCTCTGTCCTGTTCCTGGATCTCAGGGACCGCTTGCGTGGTGGTTGTCCGTCTGCAGGGGGTGGGGTGCTGGTGTGGTGGTCCTGTGGCGGGGCGTCCTGTCCACTAGCGCCGGCGGAGGTGGTGGGCAGTTCATCGTCCTGGCTAGTGTCAGGGGCCCTTTGGAGTGCCACGGTGTCCCTCATGGTCTTTTGTATGTCCTTCAGCACCCCTACGATGGTGCCCAGGGCGGAGCTGATGGTTCTGAGCTCCTCCCTGAACCCCAAATACTGCTCCTCCTGCAGGCGCTGGGTCTCCTGAAACTTGTCCAGGACCGTCGCCATCGTCTCCTGGGAGTGGTGGTATGCTCCCATGATGGAGGAGAGGGCCTCGTGGAGAGTGGGTTCCCTTGGCCTGTCTGCCCCCTGTCGCACAGCAGCCCTCCCAGTTCCCCTGTGTTCCTGGGCCTCCGTCCCCTGGACCGTGTGCCCACTACCACTGCCCCCAGGTCCCTGTTGTTGTTGGGGTGGTGGGTTATCCTGGGTTCCCTGTAGTGGTGGACACACCGCTGATTGACGTGTCCTGGGTACGGAGGTATGGGCCCGCTGGGTGGGTGCTGTGCTGGTGTTACCAGAGGGTGGAAAGTCAGTGTTGGGCTGTGCCTGTGCAAGGGGAACCGACTGTCCCGAGGCCCACGATGGTCCGGGCTGGTCATCAGGATCCAGTAGGGCAGAGCTGCTGTTGTCACTGTGGGCCTCTTCTGTGGGTGGAGTGGAGTTGTCTGGACCCTCCGGTGTGGTGACGTTCCTTAGTGGTCCTGCAGGGATATAAGAGCATGATTATTGCATGTGTGTGTGTAATGGTGTGCAATGGGTGGGTGTTTGTGTACCCCAGTGCAAGCATTCCTGTGTGTGGGTTTGTGTGATGATGGTTAGGGGATTGTTCTGGGTATGTGCAGTGAGCATGCTTTGGTGAGGGGTGACCATGCTTAGTTGTGTTATGCAGGGCTTGGTGTTGGGATGAGTGGATTGTGTTATAAGGACATTAGTGAGGAGTGTGAGCGTTAGGGGAGGGGGTGAGGGTGGGGGTGTGTGATAGCATTCAGGTAGGGTGGGGGATATGATAGTTGAGATTTGACTTACCAGTGTCCATTCCTCCACCGACTCCTCCGAAGCCCTCTGGATGCATGATGGTCAAGACTTGCTCCTCCCATGTTGTTATTGTGGGGGAGGAGGTGGGGGTCCGCCGCCAGTCCGCTGTACCGCAATGTTGTGCCTGGAGACCACTGAACGCACCTTCCGCCGTAGGTCATTCCACCTCTTCCTGATGTCCTCCCGATTTCTTGGATGCTGTCCCACAGCGTTGACCCTGTCCACGATTCTTTGCCATAGCTCCATCTTCCTGGCTATGGATGTGTGCTGCACCTGTGAGCCAAATAGCTGTGGCTCTACCCGTAGGATTTCCTCCACCATGACCCTGAGCTCCTCCTCGGTAAACTGGGGATGTCTTTGGCGTGACATGGGGTGGTGTGGGTGATGTGTGGGGTGGTGTAAGTGTTGATGTGTGTGTTGATGTGTAGTGGTGTGTGGTGTTTTGTGCGTGTAATGTTGTATGGGTGATGGTGTTGTGTGCATCTGTGTGGTGGGGTTCTCAGTTGCTGTGCTCTCTGTCTATCTGGCCTTCGTCCGTGAATTGTGGTCATAGGGGTTTGTGGGTGATGTGGGTGTGTGTTTTATATAGTGTTGGGTGTGTGGGAGTGGTGTTTGTATGTGTATCAGGTGTGTGTATTTCGAATTGTCCAATGTGGCGGTGTTTTGGAGATGTGTGTGTATTTTGAGTGTGGCGGTGTGTACCGCCAATGGAATACCGCGGTTGAAAGACCGCCGCGTGGATTCGTGTGTCGTGATAGTGTGGGCGTATTTCTGTTGGTGTGACGGTGGAGGTTTTGTTTTCGCCAGTTTAACACTGACCTTTGCTGTGGCGGAGTTGTGTGGGTGTCTGAATTTCGGCGGATTCCGAGATGTGGGGCATAATAGCTGTAGCGGAACTACGCGGCTGTGGCGGTGTTTTGGCGGTCTTCTGCACGGCGGTAACCGCCTTTTACCGCCAGGGTTGTAATGAGGGCCTTAGTGGTTTCCAGAGTGGGGTTATTGCATGGCCCTCACCAAGGTGAGTTTACCCAGAATCCCTTGCAATCCTCAAACTTTGACAAAAAAAACACATTTTCCTCACATTTCTGTGATGGAAAGTTCTGGAATATGCGGGGAGTCACAAATTTCCATCGTCCGGTATTCCCCTAACTCTGTTGATTAAAAATGGTACCTTACTTGTGTGGCTAGGCTTAGGTGGTCATTATGAACACGGCGGGAAACACCGCCGACCGCCGTGGCAGTGGTGAACAGAAGGCCGCCGTTGGCAGTGAAGGGAAACCCGCCATATAAGGAACGAAAATTCCGACCCGCCAAAAATCACCAGACCACCACTCCCCACCATGACCCTGTCGGCGGGAATACCAGACCTCCCCGCCCCTGCCAAGCACACCCACATCCCGCCCTCCAAATAATGATGCACAAATCACCTTGGCGGACAGTGAAGGCCGAACGACCACTGGCGGTGCCGAACGCCACGGGCGGCAAGTGGGCTTAACAGCAAGAAGTGCACACATTGGAAAAGCGTGCAACTCAAACACCTGACACACATCCAAAACCCCATAAAACACCCCTAGACATACACCACAATCCTTTGCAACAAAACCAGGCCAAGAAGACAGAAAGCACCAGAGGCAGACACCGAACGCCACCAATCACAAGACGCATACCGACCCACAGAAGAGCACCCTCAGCACGTTCCCAGCCCTGACACCATTCAACACACTCACCATGTCACCCCCCAAACATCCACGCTTCACAGAAAGGGAGTGAAGGACCATGGTGGACGAGATCCTGAAGTTAGAGCCACAAATATTCGGGCCCGAGGTGCAGCACATACCCATCGCAAGGAAGATGGAGCTATGGCAGACCATTGTGAACAGGGTCAATGCAGTGGGACACCATCAACGCATGGACAACATCTGGAAGAGATGGAACGACCTGCAGGGGAATGTCAGGGGCATGGCATCAAGGCACCACATTGCAGTCCAGAAGACTGAGGAAGGGTCTGCCATCAACACCACCAGAATACACAGACTGGGAGGAAAAGGTACTGGCCATCCTGCACCCTGAGGGACTCATTGGACTTACTGGAGGAATGGACTCGGGTAAGTCATCAACATTTACCCCATATACACCTTACCTGTAATGCATCACCCCACCCCACCCACACCCACCAGGACCAACACCCCACCCAGGCAACAGCCACTAAATCCACCCCCCCTGCATGACCACAAACCCACTAACAGGCCCACATCCCTCCCCCTGTGCACAGCCACCTACCCCTGCAAGTACCCACACTGGAATGACACCTCCCACCACAATGCAACCCCACAGTCGAAGCAAAATGCAGTGTAAACCTCACAAAGGCAACCTGTAAGGCCACAGAAAGTAACCCCAGCACAAAATATCCCAGTCCTGTGCACCCCAAACGTTCATGCATCTGTAACAGACATGTCTATGTCCCCCAACAGGCACCACCACCCATGGCACCCTAACGGACGGGACAAGGAGTGCCAGTGCCCCCCAGGGAGACAGAGGCACCTCACAGGACACTAGTGAAGGATCCCTGGACAATGATGAGCAGGCAGGCGCCTCACACAGTCCTGGACTGTTACCATGCAGCAGCCCCACCCAGGAAACCACTGTCACCCCTACCACCCAGTCAAGACCAGCAGCCCAGGGCAAGCATCCCCACATCAGTGTATCCAGGCCACAGACTGGTGGAACACAGGTACAGAGGCCACAGTCTCCCACTCCCAACATGCAAGAAGGTGAGGGCCCCAGTACAAGTGGTACTGCCAGACCTATGCAGGGGACACAGGCACTGAGGGCTAGGGCAAGTGCAAGGGTCTCAGTGGGCCGGGGGGAGGTCACAAGACGGATGCAGCAGCCCAGGATGTGATATCAGAGGCATTGGGGTCCTACCAGCATACCCATGACAGTTTGGCACAGATAGTGTCCACCCTTGAGTACAGTTAGAGGATGCAGCAGGAACACGACCAACAAGCCATAGAGCAGTGGAAACAGCACAACGCCACAATGGCCACCATAGTAGGAGCACTGCTGCAGCTGGTACAAACCCAGTCTGAGACCCACACAGGACCGGAGGCCCCCACTACAGCACCGGACACCCACCATGAAATTACACCATTAGCAGAAACATCCCAGGAACTTCCCTCACAGGAAACCCAAGGGCCTACCATGTCATCCCCTGGAGATCAACAACAGGCGCCCAAACGGACCCTCAGGCCAAGATATGGCACTGGAACCCCAGCAAAGAACAAGGCCCCCTTCAAGAAGTAACTCAGCAACAATCTGCACAACAACCATCCCACTCAATCAGCCACCACACATTGCTAAGAGGCAATATGAACTAATGTAAGAAATGATGGACCCATCAGTACTACCAACAAGACCTGCCACCATGTTGGCTTTGAAGACACCCACCCCTTTCGACTTGCCATCACTGTAAATAGCACTATTCACTCCCTGCAACCAATAAAACATATCACACCTGTAACACTGTCCCCTGTGTTAAAATGTGAACAAAGTGAAGTATGGATGCAACTGGCTGATAACCACTTTATTGTCAAATTGTTGCATGAAGGGAGTCCTGTGTGCCTAAATGCGGGCCCTCAGTAAATGCAGACAATATCAATCTGTACCATGCAGAACTGGACCATGTTTCACATATCATTATCAACCCCCCCATATGACTAAGCACACTGACAGTATGTGTCAGCCCAAAGTCCCACACAGTTACTGGAAGTAGAGTTGTATCAGTTGGGTTCTGGAATTGACATCTTCCCCTTCCGCATCATCACCATCACTCTCCTCCCCTCTCTGAGGTAGCTGGTCAGGACATACAGCACCCTCTACCTCCAAGAGGGGTATAGAATGTCTCACTGCCACGTTGTGCAGCATACGGCAGGCCACCACTATTCTACACACCTTTTCAGACCCATAGGTCAGGGAACCCCCAGAGACATGTAGACAACAAAATCTAGCCTTCAGGAGACCGATTGTGGGCTCTATCACCCTCCTAGTACACCCTCCTAGTACGTCCATGGGCCTCATTGTAATTCCTCTCGGCATCCGTCCAATGCAAGTTTGGATAGCCAGAATCACCTAGAAAAAGGTGCAATACAGAGTAGTCATTGTTAAGCCCCTTAGTCAGACAGCCTGGATGTCTGCTGTGTGTCAGTTAGTGACAGACACATTTACCTATGATCTACCCTCTGTCCTCTTGGAGTTGTTCCATCCTCTGTGGCACACTACTGTTCCTCAACACAAAGGAATCATGGACTGAACCTGGGAACATGGCATTCACATGTGAGATGTACTGGTCTGCAGTGCAAACCAATTGGATGTTCATGGAGTGAAAGTTCTTTCTGTTTCTGTACACCTGTTCACTGACTCTTGGGGGGATGATCGGTATGTGGGTGTCATCGATGGCATCTATCACATGGGGTATGTTGGCAAAGGCATAGAATTCAGACTTGATGGCAGGGAGGTCAGTACTTTGGGGAAACCTCACATAGGACTGCAGGTGTCGTGCAAATGCATTTAGAAATCTTGTCAGTACCATGCTGAACATTGGCTGTGAAAATCCAGCACCCATGCCCACTGTCACTTGAAAAGAGCCCGTGGCCAGCAAATGGAGTGCAGAGAGCACCTGCACTTCAGTAGGGATGGCATGCTGATTACGATTTCCCGGAGTTAGTGCAGGATCCGGTAAAGCACAAAGTTCCTGAATTGCTGCACATGTGAGTCTGTAATTGATTATGATCTGATGCTCCACCATAGTCCTCTTATCCACAAGTGGTCTGTACACCAATGGTGCCCTTCCTCACCACAAGGGTCGGTACCTACGAGGGGTATGAAAAAGGTGTGATGAACACACATACATAGGCACACATTGTCATCAATTGTGCACTGCATATTTCATTGTAGTGACTTACCATTAACTGCTTCTTGACAGATCTACATCTACACCTCAATGAGGGAACAGTGTTTTTCATGTGTGGTATATTACGGAATGGTCACATGCATATGTGCTTCATGTGGCTAGTAGGGCCTGCCTTGTGCACATTTTTATTTATGGATGCGTAGTTACTGCCAAAATGTCTGCTCACTGTAATCCAGGCCTTTTGTTGCGGAAGTGACCTCATACCGCTAGCAGTTGACGTCACAGAGTAAGGAGGTGTTAACCGCCGTTCGCATCGTCATTGGTTAACATGGATGCCAATGGGGAATCCTGGAGTATCATGATCGCCGCCAGCGGTGACGGGGCACACCGCCGCTGTATGTACGCGATTTCAGCATCTATTATTCACTTGACTCCCTGATCTCATGCGGAGAGGTACTCCACTGTGTGTACTGCTGTGGCCTGCCTCTGGTCATGGATGTGGCTCATGTTGCAGGGGAAAGGGCCCCGGCTTCACCCAGGAGGAACTGGAGAGGCTAGTGGAAGGGGTCCTGCCCCTGTAAGCAAAACTCTACTGACGGCCAGAGGTACAGGTGAGTCTGGGTTTGGAGGAAACTGTTTGGGTGTAATGGATGGTGTTGAATGGACATATGTGTGCACTTCTGAGCTTGCATGGGCCGTGGTGCATGGCATGCTGTGTGTGTATGGCCTGTAAGTCTGAGAGTACTGTCCGTCCCATAGTGGACAAATAGCCAGCTGTACCTATCTTGCAAGTGCCTGACCTCTGTGTTCCATATCTGTGTCACCCTTTTAGGTCAGCGCCCACCAGAAGAGGGCACTTTGGCATGCCATCGCCAAGAAGGTGCGGACCCTGGGGGTCTACAACTGGCGGAGCACCCACTGCAGAAAGAGGTGGGAGGACCTGCGGCGCTGGGCGCGTAAGATCTGTGAGGCCCAGCTGGGGAAGTCCTCCCAACGTGGAAGGGGTGCCCATCGGGCACTGACCCCCCTCATGTAACATATCCTAGTGGTGGCGTACCCAGACCTGGATGAGTGCTTGAAGGCTGCACAGCAGTCACAAGGGGGTGATTACTCATGTCACAAACTTCAGTCTGGAAGGATATCTGTGTGTGCATTAGGGTTCATGCTGCTTAGAGGCAGGGACTCTGACTGGTGTCCATGTACATGATGGGCCTCAAAGGGTGTAGGGGTGTCTTTGTCAGGTCTCCCACACGTCGCCTCCTTAGGTAGTTCAGGGGATGGGTGTAGAGCAGTGTTCTGGTCAGTAGTCAGGGGCATGGCCATGGGCATAGTGAACGGTGCTGCCTGTTGTGTGTGTCTTCTGGGTGGGTGTATGTATGGCCACTATGTACCTCCATTCAGCTATCTACAAATGTCTCTCCTATTTTGTCTCCCCCTCCCTGTTCTCTTGTGTTGGTTTTGTACAGCAGCAACATCTGGCAAGGGAGCTGAGGGACCGGCAAGTGGGGAAGCAGCGGCCCACGGATCCTCGGAGGCAGAGACATCCGACACCAAGGGGACCCAGGGTGGGAGGGTGAGGGAGTACCACAGGGAGGTAACTACCACTGGAGGTAGTGACTCCGAGACCTCCTCCGATGGGGGCTCTTCGGTGTTGGCGGATCCTAGTGGCCACACCACTATAGTGACATCTTCCGCCACCCCCCATTGCCCGCTAACCTAGAAAGGTGGGCGTCTCCTTCGCCCCAGGCACCTCCTCCCCTGCCCCAGTCAGCCCTGCTGCCCTCACAGAGGAGGCTATTGACCTCCTGAGAACCATCTCTGTAGGGCAGACAACCATTGTCAATGCCATCTAAGGGCTAGCATCAGAGGTGCAGCAGACAAATGCCTATCTGGATGGCATTCACGGTGCCATGTCTGCCCTACAGAGATCTTTTCAGGCTTTGGCCTCCTCTTGGATGGCAGCTAGTTTCCCTGGCCATTCCGTCCCCCCTTCAATCTCCTCTACCCCTTCCAGCACCCCACTCCCTTCACCCATCCAAAGCACACATTCTGACACGCAGTCAAGCACATCAACACACAAGCACTACACCTCCCACCACAAGCATTCACACAGCCAACAGACACATACACACACAACAACATCCACTTCCCCCAGTGTGCCCACCTCTTCCGCCTCTCTGTCTGTCGCCTCTACATCCACACCCTCATGCACTGCACCTTCAGTCACTGTTGCTGCACTCACCACAATAGCAGACATCCATACATGCACCCCATACACCACACCTTCACTCACCACAACTACTGTAGTTGACACATGCAGCACACTCACCAGACTTGCAGACACCCACACAACATACATCTACACTAGCTGTCTGTCTTCGCCCACTGTATCCATTCCCCTCCTCCAAAAACACACCAATCCACCAAGACACCCACCCATCACACATCCACCACACCACAGCATACTGTCCAGTCACCTGCCCCACTACACGCACCCCTACACCACATACATCCACTGCCTCTGCCTCCACTCCAACATCCTCATCCAGGACCACCCCAATTGCTCTGAAGAAACTTTTCCTCTCCCGTGCTGACCTCTTCCAACCCACTGGCCCACCCTGTCTTGTCCCTAAGCGTGCTCACCTCCTTGATCTTTCCACTCCTTCCACTTCACAGCCCACCCCTGTCTGCCCTTCACATTCCTGTGCCCCTTCCCCAGAGGAAAAAAGGCCTGGGCAGAGCCAAGTCCACCTGGCTCCACCCGCTCAAAACACCCCCCCACCTTCAAAGGACAAACCCACACCCCCTCCACCTTCCAAACGAAAATCCAAGCCACACCCCATCGCCAATCCCTACCACCCCCTGCCCCTGTTCCGTGAGGTGCCTGGATGCCCCTTTGTTGCCCCATTAGGTGGAGTACTGTGCACTTTTGGGAGTCAGGTTGGGTCCGTTGTGGCCCATGGCACCTGTAGCGCTACAGACTGGCCATTGGCCCTGTTTGAAGTAGTTGGCTCTGTGAGCTTTAATAAAATATTTCTGTGTGGCCTGTGTTTTGGTGGCACACTGTTGAACCCTGGTCTTTCGTTTCATTGTTTATGGGTGTGGGGCATTTGTATGTACTATGGTCAACTTGGATTTGCCTTGTGTCGGGTAAGTACCTCTTGCTGTGGGGTGTATGGGTTTTGCTGCTGTGAAGGGTTGTGGGGGCATTGCAGGGTGGGTGGAGTGGGTGGGTATGTAACTGTTCCCTTTCCTCTCTTGTTTCGTAGGTTGCGGTACTTACCGTCGTTATCTTCGTGGGCGGTTTCGGTAGTGGAGGTATATGGCAAGGAGCAGGGTTGGCATGATCTGCAGCTCTCTATCCATGTCTGCTTTGGTGCGTTGTGTGGGCCTCTGGTGAGTGTTTCATTGGATTTGGTTCATTTCTGCCTGGCTTTCCGTGGCGGTGGTTCCCTCCCTGGAACTGGCGGCGGACTAGTGGTTCATTATTTGATGGGCGGGTTGGGCCTTTCCGTCAGTCTGTGGGCGGACTCTGCTGTCGTCGTCGGCACTCCTCTACTGGCAGTGGGTGGTTTTCTGGATGCCTGTGTTTCATTTGGTTCATTATTTGGCAGTCCAGACCGCTCCTCTGTTGGCGGTTTTTACCGCCAGCGGCGCAGTATGGACCGCTGTGTTCATAATGAGGGCCTTAGTGTCTGTGATAGAAACGGATCAAACCAAGGTCAATGAGAGTTCCCTGGTGAGGGCTCCAATTAACCTTGGCTTGAGCCTTTCCTGTAGTGGGCACTAGGCCCACCCACACAAGTGGGACTGCATTTTTATTGGCACAAGTGGGCTACTGCAAAGTTGTAGGGATTTTGATTTACGGAAGTTTCCATCACAGAAATGGAAGACAAATGGGTAATTTCAGGCAGAGTTTGAGGTTTGCAGAGCATGGTAGCCAGGAAACCTTATGGGATCCATGCAAGGCACACCACCCTGGACTCCCCTGGTTGTGTAGTTTTCAAATATGTCTGTGGTTTGTAGGTTTGCATGTGTGGTTCCATAGCACTGTGACAATTACAGCACCTGCCCCTATTGCTTGTCCCTCAACATAGCGATTTTGGGCCTTTTGTGTTGTTTTAGCTTGGCCCACCCAAACAAGTGGGGTACAGTTCTTATTGGGAGACATGTGGGAACTGAGGGTGGTAAGAAACCTGTGGCTCCTGTGGATTTCTGGGTGCGAGTCACACAAGACATGCGCCCCTCGAATCACCTGGTTGTCCAGTTTAAAAAAAAAAACTGTGCAATGTCTGCTTGGGTGACTGTTGAGCT
This sequence comes from Pleurodeles waltl, assembly GCF_031143425.1. NCBI lineage: Eukaryota > Metazoa > Chordata > Amphibia > Caudata > Salamandridae > Pleurodeles > Pleurodeles waltl. The sequence continues at coordinate 150,530,789 of NC_090446.1, forward strand.
CGGGCTCAAAATCCACAGATACACCCATTGCAAAAAAAAAACAAAAAAAAAACATTTCTCAGTTCTCACTAAGGGCCCGATTTACATTTTGGCTGACAAAGAACACTCTGTCACCTTGGCGGACGACTTAATGTCTGCCATGCTGAGACTACACCACACGCAAAATTTAGAAATGACCGCCAAATTGGCAGTCAATTCAAAAACATTGTCAGGAGCCGCCAAAACGCTGATTCCTGTCAATGGCATTTAATGTTTGACGCACTAACCCATCAACATGACTGAGCTGTCCATCAATTTCGTTTTAATTTTGTACAAACCAAATCCCGAAGTCAGATTATCTTTCTGGAAAGAAAATGCCCCTCTCCATGCTCCCTCAGAAATTGTTCAGCATGCAAATGTGTTTGTTGCACAATTTGCTCAAGGAAGCCAACATCCAAAAAAATATGGATGTAGTCAATTGACAAAAATTTTACCTTTTAGACTTTACATACAGCATCGCTAGTGATAGGTGGAATTTGGGGCTGAACTAAATTGGGGGAGCTGTCAAGAGAGCACTCAGTCTGTGCTTGCCGCCGCACATGCCTGCTCTCTGGGTTGATCTAACCTCCTACTATCGCTCCCCTAGAAGATGAGTCATCAAATGGAACTCTGCAAACTGAAAAATCACTTCCAGATTCTGCTCCATTTGCATCTCCCTCAGATGCCCCCTCAGCATCTGCTGTCTCAGTCCCTTTTCCTGCCTCAGAGCTGTCCTCCATGACCCGAATTAGGGCCTGGGCAGCAGTCATCCACTGAGGCGCCATTTCTGCTACTGACTAAAATCGTCCTTTTAAAACACTATCCTACGTAGAAGGCAGAAGTATTGTTCTAAATCAGTCGATATGTATGTGCCTGTCACAGTAAAAAAATTAAAAATTACTTATCTGGATCCTGAATCTGCAAGTTCTCCAAAGACACTAAACAAAAGACAAAAACGACACAGTATTTCTTCACCTTGCCACATACCCAATACCACAGCATACGTTTGTCATGGCTTTCTCAAAACTTTAATGTTGGATGACCTGCTGGGCCATTATCAGTACAAGACTACTTTCCCGAAACCAAAAATCTACCTTTGTTGTCAAAAGGTGCACATTCACGCAGAAGCCCCTGCAGCTTTTGTGCGCAGAAGTGCTCTTTGTAAAAACGCATCGCTATCTCCAGGATCACTGGATTTTATGTGGCAGAAGAGCAACAAATTATGCAACAGGATGGACTAAATTATGCGTCAAGAAAAGCCAAATTATGCGACACAATGCTGCACCTTTTTTACATTACTTTTTTTTGTGACTGAACAACATAATACTGCCTGTGCAAAAATTATGTAGCATTTTCTTTTTATAAATGTGTGATTTTCCCCTGGGAGCACAATGACACCTATATTTAAAAAAAAAATGCCACATAATTTGTAATTTCTGCATAATATGCGGATTTACATATATGAAAAGGTTTGTGAATCAAATTGGCCCCCTCTTTTTTTCGTGACTTTCCTCAGAACTCTACATATGTAATTACAGATTTCCGTCCTCATTATTTCACACTTTAAGAAATCAACAAAGAAGATGAGATCAATATCCTGACCTCTCCCCCAACCCCTTTGGGTTTCTATCAGTGCTTGTAATATTGGTTTCACTGCACTTTGGAGGAGTTGGTTTTAGCTTCTGAGAGAGCATCACGTATAAACCTGACATCCATCACATAAAAAATATTAATTCTGCTTATTTCTCTTCCTTCCTTCAGTGTTTTGCTCCCAAACGATCTCTGCTCATAGTGCTCCAAACTCTCAACATTGAGAGTTGTTTTCCTCTGCTAGTTAATTCATGTTGTAAGGATTTGTCAGTTCAAATGAGAAAGTGGGAACTTCTTCTTTGATCACTTTCAGGTTGAGTCAATAATTTTCCTTAGTTGTCTGGAAATATTGAGGCTGTCACTGAACTCAAAGCTCAATTTTCTTCTAATATGCTTCTTGGTTGATTTGTCTATTCCCTGTATTCCTCTGCTAGTCATAAGGGTTTCAAGACTTCAGTGAGAGTCATCACACATATTACCTCTTGTTAGGAATTATCACAGTTCTAATGTATTGAAATAGTTCATCATATGCTTCATCTTTTATATATTTGTAGTGATAATCGGTTTGAATGCTAGATGCATGATCTTCCTCCTTTGCTTTAACCCTTGTAAAGTTCCTATAACAAGATGCATGATAATAGGCTTCTGCAGCCAATATGTCTCTACTACAAACTGCTAAGATTATTGAATCACAATTATTGGTTGCACACTCTCAAAGCCTTTTGTCAACTCTAAGCTCCATGGCCTTGATTCATTTCTCATGCGTTGATGTTCACTTGTAGCATATTATCTTTCCACAAAAAAAATATATTCTTCAGCATACACGTTTGACTTTAATGATATTCTTCTGTTTAAGTGTTTACTTGTGCACTCACTGGTTCCAGCATCACCACTGACCCTTGCTCCAGCTTTTCGCTTAATAGTCTGTAAATCTCTCTTCATAGTAAACAGGCTCCTGCACTTCTGGTGGTAAAATACTTGGGGAACCATGTTGCTTTCCACACTTCTTGCAATGTCTAACAGTGGAATGTGATTCCTTACTTGAACTGAATTTACTCCATGTTGGACATTCGACCATAAATGAACTATACACTGGGGATCAGAGGGTCAGGATGTGCGTGCTTCAGTCTTCTTCATGATGCTGCACGGTCATTCACCACCAGCTCTGGAAAAATAAATTAATTTAAAATGTTATACATTTTATTTGGTTTACTTAATATAATCATAATTACTATTATAATTATCAATTTATATAGTCACATTTAATAATAAAATTCAAATAATAAAAATTATGGAAAAAATCCATTTACACCAAAGTATCTTGGGAGTGGAGTGGTAACTCACAAAAGGCAAAGAGTTATGACTTGCTATCACGTATTTTCTATCTCTAGGCATCCATACCTTGACAATAAATCATATTAGAACCCATCCCCTCCAGTGGTACCAATAACATGGTTGGCCCAGGGCCCAATTGGTATTTGTACTCTTCCTGACAGGTGGGTAGGTAGCCTGCGGTTTAATTAAGTGCCTTTCCACCAGCAAACCCTGTTGCAGTGCCCTAGCACCATGGCAAACCTCTGTGCTGCATGTGTTTTGTGCTGTCTACAAGCAGGCTTGCTTTCTGTGTCCCTTCCAGGCCACACATGATACAATCAGACATTAAATACATTTAAGAAAATGTCAACCAGGCCTCTTGAGTAATAGTTCCTTCCTTGGAACATAAAAAGCAAGTCATACACATCGGATGACTATGACAAGCTCAATAGTTACAGAATAAACCGTCCAAAAAACGCTCATGTTTCAAAAGTTGCAAATAAAGATATAAACATAAATATGTTAGAAAACCATTAGCGAGTACCAAGCCGTTAGACACTGACAAAAATTGTCTTATCTGTTCTTGGTCTAATCAACTGGAAATCCGAATAAATCTTGGTTGGTGATTATTATTCTGCATCCGACTGATTTCTAGAAAGATGCACTTTATGAACAAGCATTGGCAAAGTCAATACATCTTGTCTATGTGAGATCTGTTGGCTTTGCTGTAGTGCAATGTAGTGGTATTATGTGGCGTGCAGTGATGGGTGCCATGGAATGGAATGGAATTGTGTAGCCTGTAATGGCAGTGTGTTGTGTGGTGTGACATTGTGTTGCGTACGGTGGAGTGAAATTACACGGAGTGGAATTTTGTGACATGGAATTGTGTGACGTTGAGTTGGACTGTGTGGCATGGAGTGGATGTGTGTGAAGTGGAGTGGTGTGGAATAGTGTTGCGTGGAATTTTAAGGTGTGGAGTGGCTTTGTGTGGAGTAGAGTGGAATTTTATGGCGTGCAACTGGGTGGCATGGAGTGGAATTTCATGGAGAGGTATTGTGTTGCAATGAGTGGAATTGTGTAGAGTGCTGTCAAATTGTAATTGTGTGGCGTGGAGGGGATTTGTGTGGCATGGAGTCAAATTGGGTAGAATAGAATTTTGTGGCTTGGGATGGAATTTTGTGGCATGAAACTGTGTGGCATGGAATGGAATTTCATGGAGAGGAACTGTGTTGCATGGAGTGGAATTGTGTGGAGTGGAATGAAGCTGTGTGGAGTGGAATTGAGTGACGTGGAATTATGTGGCATTGACTTGAATTGTGTGGCATAGTGTAGAATTGTGTGGCAAGGAATAGCGTGGCTTGGAGTGGTATCATATGGAGTTGAGTGGAGTGAAATTGTGTGGCATGGAGTTGTGTGGCGTGGAATGGCATTGTGTGGTTTGGTGTGAAATTGTGTGGCACTGAGTGGAATTGTGTGGTGTGGAATCGTGTAGCATGCTGTCAAGTTATAATTGTGTGGCATGTAGTGGAATTGCGTGGCATGGAGTCAAATTAGGTGGAATGGAATTGTGTGGCTTGGAGTGAAATTCTGTGGCGTGCATTGGAATTGTGTATCATGGAGGGGAATTATGTGGCATGAAGTCAAACTGTGTGGAATAAAGTGGGATTGTGTGGCATGGACTGAAATTCTGTGGCATGGAGTGGGATTGTGTGCCTGAAGTGGAATTGTGTAGTGTGGCGTGGAGTTGAAATTGTGTGACGTGGAGTGAAATTATGCAGCGTGGAGTGAAATTGTGTGGCATGGAGTGGAATTGTGTAGAGTGGAGTGGAATTAAATTCTGTGGAGTGGAATTCTTTGATGAGGTGTGGAGAAGAATTGTGTGGTGTGGAGTGGAATTGTGTGGAGTGGCGTGGAATTGTGTAGGGTGGAATCAAAAAGAACCACTGCAATGCATAAATGGTTGAGACTTTATTACTCACAGAACAGTGGTTAATGGTTAGGGAGGCAGATTTTTGGCAGTGTGGTGACTCCTCATAAGTAGACAAAGCTGTATCTGGAACAAAGTGGGCAATGTCAAAGTGGACTGTATCTGCAAGCAGTAGGCAGGGGCATAGCTGCGGGTAGGTGTTTCCGAAGTAACACCCCTCTAATAAAATTATTTTCTGGTAAATAGTTGGGTACAGGTGCTTACAGTCGGGAATGGTAAGGTGTCTGTCGGATTTCACCAGGAATTTTTCAGTGTACACAGACAAAAATGCACACGCAGTCTCTCCCTTTCCGTGTTTTGGACATCTACAAAAATGTTGGTAAGTTTACAAAATATTGGCCCTCATTACAACCCTGGCAGTCGGTGATAAAGTGGCATTAATACCGCCAACAGGCCGGCGCTAATCACCACTAAATTATGACCACAGCAGAAACAGCTCAGACAGACAGCCACTTTAACACACTGACCGCCAGGGCAGAAACAACAGGCACCACGGCGGTAACCGCCTACAGCCAGGCGGAAGACAATGTTCTGCCCACTGTATTAAGACATGACAATCCGCCACCTTTTCCAGGGTGGTACCAATGACATCAAAAGCCTGGTGGGAACACTGCACAGAAGGGAAACGACTCACCTGTGGAGACTCAGGGAAGAACCATGCCGCCATGGAGCCCAAGTTGCATGTCTTCCCCATGCTCTTCTATGTGCTGCTCCACTACGAACACCAACGATGGCGAAGATGACCACGGTGAGTAGAGCTGCCTAGCACACAGGGGAGGGGGGGAGGAAAAAGAGTGTGACAAACACACGCAACACGCAACACCCCTACCCCCAACACCCTACACACAAGCAGATGCAGTGACATAACATATTGACCCTGTACCACTCAGGCATTATGCAAGGACAACATCAATAGATTAAAGTGGGTGTAATAAGACAAATATTATAGGAATATGTGCATCCAAATAAAAAAAGTATATACATATTTACAAATCAAGGGACACTGCCCAGTCCTCAATGTTTGTGGGCCACAGGTCCACATCACAAAGTCCAAGGCCCCACGTCATTCCTGCAACAACACGGAGAGAACACTGCAGGGGCATCAGGTCGGAAATAGGCAGGCACCTCAGGGGAACGGGGGGCACCTCCGCCGGAAGATGGTACAACGCCACTGGTCCTGGAGGGGACAACATGCCCTATGCTCTGTCCTGGATAGTGCCGGGCCACAGTCTCTCAAGTGGGTGACTTGCCCACTGGTCCTGGAGGGGGCAACTTGGCCATTGCTCTGTCCTTGGTAGTGCAAGGCCACAGTCTCTTGAGTGAGTGACTTGCACACTGGCTCTGGAGGGGGCAACATGCCCATTGCTCTGTCCTAGGTAGTGCAAGGCCACAGTCTCTCGAGTGGGTGACTTGCCCACTGGTACTGGAGGGGGCAACATTCCCATTGCTCTGTCCTAGGGCGTGCAAGGCCACAGTCTCTCGAGTGGGTGACTTGCCCACGGGCTCTGGGGGGGGCAGCATGCCCATTGCTCTGTCCTGTGGAGTGCAAGGCCACAGTCTCTCGAGTGGGTGACTTGCCCACTGGTCCTGGAGGGGGCAACTTGGCCATTGCTCTGTCCTTGGGAGTGCAAGGCCACAGTCTCTCAAGTGGGTGACTTGCCCACTGGCTCTGGCGGGGGCATCGTGCCCAGTGAGCTTCATCCTGGGGAGGATGGGGTGAGTGGATGTCTTCTCCACTGGTTCTGGAGGGAGCATATTGCCCAGTGAGCTTCATCCTGGGGAGGATGGGGTGAGTGGATGGCTTCTCCACTGGTTCTGGAGGGGGCATCATGCCCAGTGAGCTTCATCCTGGGGAGGATGGGGTGAGTGGATGGCTTCTCCACTGGTTCTGGAGGGGGCATCGTGCCCAGTGATGCAGATCTTGGGGAGTACAAGGTCACAGTCTCTCAGCTGGGTGTCAATCCCACAGGATTTGCAGGGACTAGGCCGCACAATAGCCCATGGACGCAGGACTACACATTGTCCACCGGTGGAGACGGCTGTTCAGTGATGGCAGTGGTGGTGCTGCTGCTGCTGGTAGTGGTGGGGGGAGGCCCCAGCCCATCCCCTGCAGCCTCGGATGGCTGCCCACTGGGGCTGCTGCTGCTGGTGGTGGTGGGGGTGCTGCTGGTAGTGGTGGGGGGGAGAATACAGCCCATCCCCTGCAGCTTCAGACGGCTGCCCACTGGGGCTGTTGCTGGTGGTGACGGTGTTGCTGGTAGTGGTGGGGGGAGCCTTGGACGGCTGCCCACCGGGGTTAGGTGGTGGTGGCAGTGCTGGGGGTAGGGAGGCTCCAGCTCATCCCCTGCAGCCTCAGACAGCTGCCCACTGGGGCTGCTGCTGCTGCTGGTGGTGGTGGCGGTGGCGGTGCTGCTGGTGGTGGTGGGGGAGGCTCCAGCTCATCCCCTGCAGCCTTGGATGGCTGCACCACCATGGTTGGTGGTGGGGGATCACACTGAGCACCAGGCCCCTTGTCCTTACTGCCTGCTGGTGCAGGCCCCTCGCCCTTCCTGCCAGCAGCTGGGGATGGCTCCTTGCCCCTTTTGGCAGCAGCTGGGGCTGGCTCCTTGCCCTTCCTCCTGCAGCTGGGGCTGGATCCTTGCCCTTCCTTCCTGCAGCTGGGGCCGGCTCTTTGCCCTTCCTTGAAGCACTTGGGGCAGGCACCCTTTCCATCTTGCTGGCTGGTGGCCGGCATCCTTTCCCACCTGGAGTTGTTAGGGACACAACTGTGCCTGTGAACTGGGTGGCTGAGGTGCCTGCCTGGGTTATGACAATCCTGGCCTGACATGAGGGATGGGGGGAGTGGTACGGAAGAGGTCAATGGTGGAAAGGAAAAGCTGCTTAGGGACATTGGGGCGGGAAGAGGGAGAATGTTTTGGAGTGGAGGAAGAGGGAGTGGTTGTAGGAGGTATCAGTCTGCTGTGTTTGGGTGCAGGTGCATGGCCTGGATGCTGATGTGAGGTGGATGGCTATTGGGTGTCTGAGTGCTTGTGTTTATGTAATTTGGGAGGAGGTGGCACAGACACAGTGGGAGAGGACACAGGGGACGTGTGCATAGATGTGGGGGTGGTGACTGCCAGTGAGGGGTGTGCACTGATAGGTGTGCTGGTGATGGTGGTAAGGGATGAGGATGTAGTGCATGCAGGTGTGAGTGGAGACGCTACTGGGAGGGAGATGGACATGGAGGAGGAGAGGGCCACAGTGGAGGCATGCATGTTGGTATGTCTGCATCTGGATGGTGTTTGTGTGAGTGCCTGTTAGATTAATTGTGGTGCTTGTGTTTGCCATGTCCACTCTTGTGTGTTGTCCTGTGTGCATGCTTGTTTGTCTGTGTGCTTGGGATAGGTTGAGGGGAATGGGATTGGGTGGAGGACGTTGGAGGGGGAGGGTGGAAACAGGGACAATGGCTGCCATCAGAGAGAAGGCCAGAGCCTGGATTGATCTCTGTTGGGCCGCCAAGCCAGTGTGAATGCCCTCCAGAAATGCATTGTTCTGTTGCATTTGGGCTGCCAGCCCCTGGATGGCATTCACAGTGGTTGACTGCCCAACAGAGATGGATCGCAGGAGGTCAATAGCCTCCTAACTCAGGGCAGCAGGGCTGACTGGAGCAGGGGCTGTGGTGCCTGGGGCGAAGGAGATGCCCACCCTCCTGGGTGAGCAGGCACGGGCAACTCGCTGAGAGGCTGCTGGGAAGGTGGTGCTGGTACGGGGGTGGTGGCTGTAGCTGGGGTAGGCACAGAGGTGTCCGCCACCACCCGGGAGCTTCCATCGGAGGAGGTATCTGTGTCTGAACTGTCCCCTCCAGTCTCTGCCGTGGTGCTCCCCTCGGCCTCCGTCCCACTGGTGCCCTCACCATTGGTGGATTCGGCCTTCTGGGTCCTGTGGGATGCAGCTCCCTCTGACACCGGTGCCTCTGCTCCTCCGCCAGATTATGCTAATGCACATAAGAACAGGGTGACAAAGCAAAAAGGGGGGAAGAGACAAAGGATACACTTGGTCAATGACAGCACCAACACCACCGTTGGCATACACAACACATAGGGAACAGACCTATGCACTGGGCAATTCACTACCAGTCACAATGCTAGTCACCAGCCCATGGATAGGGGCACCTAATGCCAATTGCAGCATACCTCAGACCCACAGACCCCTGCCCAGTAGTGGATGCCTACTAGCTTGGTTGGAGGACATTCAAATCAGAACCCTGCCCAACATGGGACTTACTCTGCAATGTCAGGCCTGGCCTAGGGGAACCCACAAGGCCCACAACCTCCACCCGGATACCACCCCACTACACATAACTTTTAATGAAGGGCACTGCACTCACCCCCTTGCTGCTGCTGTGATGACCCCAAGCGGCCATCTAGCTCTGGATAGGCCGCTGCCAGTAGGCGAGCCATGGGGGGGGTCAGGGTTCGACGGGCACCCCTTCCTCGTTGGGAGGCCATCCCTAGATGGGCCTCCGCCGCCTTCGGTGTCCAGTGTCCCAGATCCTCCCACAGCTTCCGACAGTGGGTGCTCCGCCTGCTGTAGACCCCCAGGGTCCGCACATCTTTGGCGATGGCACACTATATACCCTTCTTTTGATGGGCGCTGACCTGCAGGGAAATACACACAGGGAAAGGTATTAGTCCAACATTCCTGGCTGTTACACTTATGGCCCACCATGCCCCTTCTCATCCCCATTAGCACAGACATGGGCTAGCATACATGCTGCACGCTGCCCAGGGCCCATCCACCAACCTCCTCCTACACGAGGCCTTCACACACAGCACTCCATGCATTCATGGCCCATGCATCGTACTCACGGTGTACTCACCTGTTGGTCTGGAGGTCCATACAGCAATCGGTATTGGGGTAGGACCCCATTAACCAGTCACTCCAACTCCACCGAGGTGAAGGCAGGGAGCCCCTTTCCCAGTCACACGAGCCATGGTCGGTTCCAGACACAGTGTACAGCAGCACATGCAGCGTAGATCCTCTCCTGTTGAAGGTCAGGTAGTAAGTGAGTGAACAGATGGAAAATGGCAGTCACGTCCGCGGCTGTGTGTACCGTCACCACCGGCGTACATCACCATTGGCCACTGTACCCCATAGGGCCCACTGACAACCAATGAGGAGTTGCACGGTGGTTCTCGACCGCCTCCCGCAACGGCACACAATGTCAGCGGACTTACCTCACTCCCACCTGTTCCTCCATACTGGACAGGCAGACGCCATTTCAGGGGGGGTGCAGGCCATGGATCCTAACTGCGTCACATTACACAAATTCACATTTTGGACCTATCACACCTAAATAATGTAACATTCACAATATGCATAGAACTCTAGTGGTTGCAATGTACAGATAATAACCAGCTGCTCACTCTTTTGTCACATAGATTGCAACCGATGCAGATGAATAGGAGATGGAGACAACGCCCCCGTGTACAGACCCCTGGTGGACTAGGCAACAATGGAGGACAGGCACATTATCCTCACCTATAGACTGGATAGGGCCACAATCACAGAGCTGTGTGCCCAATTGGAGCCTAACCTGATATCAGCTATCTGTCATCCCACTGGGATCCCCCCTCTTGTGCAAGTGCTATCAGTGCTCCATTTCCTGGCAACTGGTTCTTTCCAACTGACAGTGGGCTTGGCAGCAGGAATGTCACTGGCAATGTTCTCAATAGTGCTGACCAGAGTGTTGGCTGCCCTGATTAAATACATGTGCTGCTATATCGTTTTCCCCCTGGTAGAGAATTTGGCCACAGTGAAAGCTGACTTCTATGCAATGGGACATATCCCCAACATCATTGGAGCAATTGATGGAACACATATTGCATTTGTGCCCCCGACAGAATGAACAGGTCTTCAGAAATTGAAAGAGTTTTCACACCATGAATGTCCAGATGGTGTGCCTGGCGGACCAGTACACCTCCCATGTCAATGCTAAGTATCCTGGGTCTGTGCATGATGCCTTTATCCTGAGGAATAGCAGCATCCCAAATGTGATGGCCCAACTCCAGAGGCACAGGGTGTGGCAAATAGGTGAGCCCTGGTTCTCACCCCGTGGATGTTGGTGTATGGGTATGTTGTGGGCCCTAAGGGTGAGTGTGTGGCTAGCAATTGTCCCTCGATATTTGCAGGTGACTCTGGTTACCCCAACCGCTCATGGCTACTGACCCCTGTGAGGAATCCCAGGACAAGGGCAGAGGAACGCTACAATGAGGCACATGGGCGAACAAGAAGGATAATAGAAAGGACATTCGGCCTCCTGAAGGCCAGGTTTTGTTGCCTCCCTCTAACTGGTGGATCCCTGTGCTACTCACCCAAGAAGGTCTGCCAGATCATTGTGGCATGCTGTATGTTGCACAACCTTGCCTTGCGCTGCCATGTGCCTTTTCTGCAGGAGGAGGAGGCTGGAGATGGCCGTGTGGCAGCAGTGGACCCTGTGGACAGTGAAGATGAGGAGGTAGAGGATGAGGACAACAGAGTGCAGTCATTCGTCAATACTTCCAATGACACAGGTAAGACAGTGTTATTTCACATTTCATTTACAGTTTGATGTGTGACATTGTCACTGGCAGGCTGTGAATTCCTGCTTCTATTCCCACTCACTGTACCCTTTGGAACCTCTGTTTGCAGATATTGGTGCCCGACTATTGCTCCTGGTGTGTTCAGTGCAGCCAACTACAGGTCTTAACTATGTAAACATTACTGTACAGTTGAATTGCAATGTTTGAACCTTGTTAAACGAATACATTTTTAAATCATTTGACATACACCATACTTGTATTTTTTCTAAGTGTGTTTATTGCAGTGCTTGGAAGAAGAGGGGGTAGTGCAATGGGCTGGGTTCATGATGGAGTAAAGTCCAGGGTAGAGTACAGTCTATTTGTATCACAGGTGCAGTTTTTAAGGGGGCATAGGAAGGGGAACAATGGCAGTTCAAGGTGGAGAGGGTGACAGAGTGGGACACAAGGGTGACAATCAGGAGAGTCTTATTTCCTGGCGGTGGCCTTGGCAATAGTCTCTGGCTTCTGCCCGGATCGCAAGGAACGTTTGTGGGGTGGTTCACCTTCTGCAGGGGAGGGGTGCTGGTGGCCTGTTGTTCCTGTGGTGGGGCCTCCTGTCCACTAGCGGCAGCAGAGGTTGAAGGCTGTTCAGTAGTCAGGCTAGTGCAGGGGCCCAGTGGTGTGCCACTGCCTTCCTCATGTCTGCCAGTACCCCTGCAATGGAGACCAGGGTGGTGTTAATGGACTTCAAGTCCTCCCTGATCCCCAGGTACTATTCCTCCTGCAGCCACATATTCTCCTGCATCTTGTCCAGAATCTGGACCAGCATATCCTGGGAATGTTGGTAGGCTCCCAGGATCGTGGTGAGTGCCTCCTGAAAGGTCGGTTCCCTGAGCATGTCCTCCCCCTGTCACACAGCAGTCCTCCCAGCTTCCCTTTTGTTCTTTGCCTCTGTCCCCTGAACCGTGTGCCACTGCTACTTACCCCAGGTCACTGATTGTCCTGAGTTTGTGAGGAGCCCTGGGGTCCCTGTAGTTGTGGACACACTGCTGATTGACATGTCCTGGGGACACCTGGGTGGGTGCTGTGGTGGTGTTTCCTGAGGTGGGAGGCTCTGTGGTGGTGTGAGACTGTGGCTGGGTAAACAACTGTCCGGTGGTCCCTGATGAGCCAGGTTGGTCATCCAGATCCAGGTGAGCAGAGCTGCTGTCATCACTGTGGGCCTCTTCTGTGGGGGGACTGGATGTTGCTGGAACGTTTTCTCCGGTGACATTGGCTGGGATACCTGTGGGGATGTAAATGCAGTGTTATTGTTTCTGTGTGGGACATCTTGTGCATGGGTGGGTTGCCCTCTATGGTTGTTAATGCCCTGGCAGCTTTGCCTTGGGTGAGTTGTTATTTGGTGGGCTAGCTGATTGTCTCTATTGTGCATGCTTTAGAGATGAATGTCTATGCAGGGCTGTGATGGGTGTCCATGCATTGGTAGAGCATGCAGGGCTTGGCATTGGGATGAGTGAGATGTGATGGTGGGGTGTGTGGGAAGTGGTGGAGTGGTGGAGTGATGGGAGTGAGGGTGAGGGTGGGGGTATGTGAAGGCATGCAGGTAGGGGGGTAATAGTAGTAGAGAGTTGACTTACCAGAGTCCAGTCCTCCTGCTACTCCTGCCATGCCCTCAGGATGCATGATTGCCAAGACTTGCTCCTCCCATGTTGTTAGTTGTAGAGGAGGAGGTGGGGGTCCACTGGCAGTCCTCTGTACAGCGAGTTGGTATCTTGCTGCAATGGAACGTATCTTCCCCTGAAGGTCATTCCACCTCTTTCTGATATCATCCCTTGTTCTGAGGTGCTGTCCCACGGCGTTGACCCTGTCCACGATTCTCCGCCATAGCTCCATCTTCCTAGCAATTGATATCTGCTGCACCTATGATCCAAATAGCTGTGGCTCTACCCGGATGATTTCCTCCACCATGACCCTCAGCTCCTCCTCAGAGAATCTGGGGTGTCGTTGTGATGCTATGAGTGTAGTGTGAGTGGTGTGTGTGAGGATGTATAGGGTGATGTGTTGGGGTGTGTGTTGTAAGGTGTGTGGGTGGTGTATAGGTGATGTTGGTGTGTGGGTCTGGTCATGTCAGTAGTCGTGATGTCAGTCTGTTGGCAATGGTTTGTAGTCGTAAAGGGTTGTGGGTACTGTGGGTGTGTTTTATAGTTGTGTGGGTGTGGTGTGTGTATGGGTGCCAGGTGTGTGTAGTTTGAATTGTCCAATGTGGTGCTGTTTTGTTTGTGTGTATGTATTTTGAGCGTGGCGGTATGTACCGCCTATGGTTTAGCGCCATTGAATGTCCGCTGTGGTGATTCGTGGATCATAATGTGGTGGGCGTTGTTCTGTTGGCGTAATGGTGTGGATTTTGCTACCGCCACTTTATTACTGACCTTTGGTCTGGCGGATTTGTGTGTGTGTCTGAATAGTGATGGATTGGTGTGTGTGTGTCATAATATGGTTAAGCGATATCCGCTGCAGCGGCGGTATGTTGGCGGCAGTCGGCATGGGGGTAAGTAGAATTTACCGCCAATGCCATAATGAAGCCCATTGTGTTTTCTCTCATTTAATACTCCCTAACAATCGGCATTCCTTTCCCTTTCCATTGTCCCTTATGCTCCTCTCATGCGCCCTGCCCTCGTAGAATGTATTTTAACATTATATGCCAGCGTGATTGTTGGAAAATTGGAAACTCATACCACCCCCATAATCTTACTGCCCAGGTAACGGCCCTGACATCAGGAAGCAAATTCCTTGTCGCCAGAATGCTCACATCCTTGATCTGTTTGCGAACAGTTCATTTTGACAGAACAGAAGCAGGACAACTCCAGGTCAAAGCAACTTTTTCAGGTATCCATCGGGGTGGGTAGGGGTCACTTCCTGTATATCAACAGTGGTGTTAGAGGATCTTTGTGGAACCAGGATAAAAATATTTGACCCCCCTGCCCCCACTTAAGAATGACTCATGTCAGTCCCCCTCCCAACCCGGGTGCGCCACCTCCTGTCCATCCCTCAACAGATCACTATGGCGCTAGGCCCAAGCTGGAACCCCATCTGACTTATAAAATTGTTGCCCCTGATGACAATTCTGCTGTCCCACCCACTACACCAGACTACTGACTGTAGCGCAACCAGCAATGGCGGGTCTATACCACAGTTAACTCAGAGGGCCTGATTTATACTTTTTTAGCATCGCATTTGCGTCATTTTTTTACGCAAAATCGGCTCAAACTTACAAATCTCAATTATATTTTGTAAGTATGTGCCGTTTTTGCATCGAAAAATGACTCAAATGCGGCACTAAAAAGTATAAATCAGTGCCTCTGTTATTAAATATGACACATTTTGGCTATGCCATTTACCCAGGAAGGGTGAAAGGCTTGCCTAGCCTCAAAGTTTTCACAGGTTTACATCTAAAAAAATGTACAGTGATTTCTCTATTTCGGAAATTCCATAACTTGGCTTTAAAGTGATATAGCTTAGATGCATTTCTTAGGTTCAACATTTTATCAAATGGCAGATAACTCTCCATGATTTATTACTGACTTGAATTGCTCTAATAAAGACAGCATCAAATATGGTAACCAACATGTGTACATTATTTGCCAACAATGTTTTAAATATCCCCTGAGGATTATCATACAGAAATTAAGGGTGTACTTTAAGTTTTCAGCTGTATGAAAAGGTATTTTCTCGGATGTATTCAAGGCACAGCAAGCAGTGCAATTACCCGGTGGGTATGTGTGCAATGTCAATGTTAAAGATGTCAAATGAAGACATTCCAAGCCACCGACATAAAGTGAATACAACACAAGCAGTCAAACTAAGGAGAATGTTCCTTGGAGATGCATCACTTACAGCCTTCATCAGCATTTGTTTTTTTACAGAAGTGCAGTAAAGATATTCATTATATTCTCACAAAATATTCCCAATGGCTGGCGTGTGAACGCCTCTCGTATTGGGAACAATGGGGCTTGCTTAAGCCTTCCTCAAGCCACGACCGCAGAACTGTCTCGTTTAGGGTAAATACACCTATTCCAAGCCTTTTATTCTGTCTTCTATCGGAACTATGCTAACTTTTTATTAAGGCACAGTGCGCAGCAAAACGTGTGAATCCGCATACTTTACAGCCTCAGGAATTCAGTGCTAAAAATAGGGAATATTAGTATTACGCCAACTCGGTGATTCTCATTTTATTGAACTGGGAAAGAAGTTAGTCTGACTTTATCTGCCAGAATTCAAATCAAGGAATGGCAGTTCACACACTCACATATCTGCAAAGGACATTAACGATCAAGCGGTCCAGACAGCAGCTGTTTTTTATGCTTTACAAACAAACCAGGTGTGCTGTGGTGACTGCAGTAATGGGCTAATCTGGAATGTTATGTACAAGGTTCTGAATGGAACTATCCTGATCGGCAGTTGGAGCTGAGGCCGAGACAGAACGAGACGTTTCATGGTGTGCGGGGCTATTACATGTACTCAGAATAAATTACTTCAAACTTACCTGTCTCACGATTTTGGCGACGAGGACTAGAACAGCCCCCACACCACCCTGCTGCTTCGTTTAATTGCGTCGATTGCAATTTCGTCTGAACGGCTTTCGAATTTTGGAACACTATATATCTTATGTTTTTGGGGGTCCTATGTCTGACTCTGGATACCGGTAGGTGCTGCTATCTGCACTCTCTTCGCTGCACCCTCCGATACTTATTGAGCGCATCTCATGCCTTCTACGCTTTCATCGCGGCGCCGCCTGGTACTTCTTAAGCGCGTCCCGTGCACAAGGATTGAAGGCACGCTGGAACGCACGCACGCGCGCGTCAGTTCAAGGCACGCAGGCACGCGCTGCAATGTGCGTGTCTATGCGACGCATCCAACCAGGATTAAAAAAAAAAAAAAGACTCTCAACGCGTTCACGACGCGTGTGTTAATGTCACACGCGCTATCAAGGGATTAGAGGAAAATCCCTTATTCAACTTATATGTGATGTGCAGCGACAAATAGAATAGACCTTCAGAGGAGCAGTTAATAATAATAATAATAATGATAATAATAAAAAAATAAATTAATTTAAAAAAATAAACAATGGCTTCTTTGAATTTACATGCACCTCAGCCTTTTCTTCAGGCTAAAGGGGAACCTGTCATGAGATGGCGAGAATGGAAAGAATATTTTTGCAATTATTTAGACACATTTGAAGAAGATGACTTTTCTGTTGAAAAAAAAAGAAAATATTACTCCATTGCATTGGTCCTGGTGGTTTGAAACTGTACAATGAAATGGAAAACAAATCTAGGAGTGAAGCAGAAAGTGGAGACGTGTTTACGCAAGCGTTAGAGGATTTAGACATTAATTTCTCACGGACAGTTTGTGTAGCTGTGGACAGATTTAAATGTTTTCAAAGGAAACAGTCTAAATCTGAATCTGTTGAAGAGTATGTAGCAGCTCTCAGGAATTTAGCGAAAACATGCAGATTCGGAGGATTACAAGAAGAATTCATTCAGGATCAAATAGTTATGCACACGAGTAACCCAAACATTCAAGATAAATTGTGGGTCAATGGTGAAGCGCCGTTGAAAGAAGTGATAGCGCTAGTTAAAAAAGTGGAACTTACTGGGAGATGCGTCAGAGCCATTGAGGAGGATATGAAAGACAATAAACAACTATTGTTCACCAAAGAAAACCCTAGCTGCAAAAACGAAATGAAGACTGTTCGCTACAAGCAGAGGGAACAACGAGATCAGTATAGTCTTAAAAAATGCTATAGATGTGGAAGTGCTGATCACTTTGCTGATAATAAGAGGTGTCCTCAAAAAATCTGAAATGTTCATTATGTGGTCACATGGGACATTTTGCAAGGGTTTGCAAAAGTTCCAAAAAAGGAAATGTAAAGTATATTGAAGAAGAGAGTGATTCGGAATATCAGGAGGATAGGGATGATGAGAATGGAATCTTTTGCATAGAATATGATTTACTTGATATTGAACAGGGAACGAATAGAAAACCAGTTTGCAAACTGTTCATGGGTGGGATTGCAGTTAAAGTAACGGTTGATTCTGGTTCGCCTTTCTCCATTATTGAAAAAAAGATTTGGATAGAAAAATTTAAAGAAACTCATGGTGACATGTTAGATAAAACAGACGTAAAAGCAAAAGGTTTTACAGAGGAAAGAATGAATTTTCTAGGGTACAAAAACATGGAATTTGAATTTAAAGGAAAAAGTGCAATGTGCAAATTGTATATTTCAGAAAAAGGTCCGTCAGTTTTGGGTTGGGAAGATCAGGGAAAATTAGGTATATTTCTTAACCCAAATGGTTCTGAACCAGTGTTATCTACGGAAACCATTGTTGGTAGCGAAGAAATTGTACACAAGTATTCTAAAGTTTTTTCCGGTAAAGTTGGTTGTTTGAATGAGTTTAGTCATAAGATAGTATTGAAAAAAGATGTCAAGCCTATAGTTCATAAGGTCCGATACGTACCTTTCTCTATAAGAGATGAAGTTTTGTGTGAACTCAAGCGGCTGACGAATGAGGGTATAATCGAGCGTGTAGAGTCTGCTGAGTGGATTTCTCCTTTGGTTGTAGTAAAACGTACAAATGGAAAGGTCAGATTATGTGTTGACTTGAGGAGTTTGAATGAGAGTATAATAATTGATCAGTGCCCCTTACCAAAGATAAATTAAATGTTTGCATGCACGAAGGGTATGAGTTGGTTCTCTACCCTTGACTTGAAATCTGCATATCATCAAATTAAGCTGGATCCTGAAAGCAAGAAATTAACGACATTCATAACACCATTCGGTTGTTATCAATTCACGAGGGTACCTTTCGGACTAGCTTCTGCAGCTGCAATGTTTCAGAGAATTATGAGTGATTTATTATCTGATATAAGCAGTGTCATGTTCTTTCAAGATGATGTTTTGATAATGGGAAAAACGAAAAAAGAACATGATGAGCGGTTACATATGGTATTGGATGTGTTTGAAATGAAAGGTTTGACCGTAGAGTTTGACAAATGCAAAATTGCATGCAGAAGCATTAAATATCTCGGTCATGAGATTAGTGAAGATGGCATAAAACCAAAGGAAGAATTGGTGAAAGCTGTCATGATGGCACCCGTTCCACATAATAAGGACGAAGTGCAAGCTTTTCTGGGTTTGGTGGAGTTTGTTTCGAAATTCATAAAAGAAATTCTGATTTTTTTTTTGCCATAAGACAGTTACTGAAAACCAGAGTTAAATTTGTGTGGTCCAGAGATTGTCAGGAGGAATTTGATAAACTGAAGGTTGAGATTAGTAAGGCTCCTTTTCTGAAAGGTTTTGATCCTTTAAGTAAAACTTTTATCACTTCCAATGCCAGTGCTAAAGGGATAGGAGCGGTTTTATCTCAAAGAAATAATGAGAATGAAGAATGGATCATTGGCTTCGCTTCTAGATCATTGACGGAAGCGGAAGTAAAATATTCTGTAATAGAAAAAGAGATGTTAGCGTGTTCATGAAGTTTAGTACATTTCAGGCAATACATATGGGGGCTCAGGGTGATTGTGAGAACCAATCACAAACCTTTAGCGAAAGTTCTCACTAGCAAGGGGCTACAAAATGCTTCTCCGAGACTGACTAGGATGTCTGTGAAACTATTGGATTTTGATTACGAAGTACAGAACATACCTGGTGCAAAGAATAGGGTAGCTGATTTTTTAAGTCGGTTACCATTACCTTCTGATCCTAAGAAAGAATGTGACGAAAGGTTTGTGGAAGATGAGCAAGTTGCTTTGCTATTTGACGAAGGACAGGATGGAGTCAACATGATTGAATGGAAAAGGGCCATGGAGGCCGACAATGAATTATAAAATGTATTGACCTATATGCGTTCTGGGTGGCCGAACAAAATTATCCTCAGTCAATCTGAAAAGAGTTTTTGGGAAGTTCGTAATGAACTCAGTGAAGAGCAAAATATACTCTTGAGGTGTGGCAGGTTTGTTCCTCCAAAGTTGTTACGTTAAAAAAAAGTGGGAGTATGCCATGAAGGGCATTTAGGTATTTCCAAGACCAAGGCGAGAGTGAAGAACATGTACTGGTGGCCGGGTTTGGATGTTGAGGTGGAGAGACTAGTACGAGAGTGTGTTCTGTGTGAGAATGCAGATAAGACACGAAAAACTTTTAATCCGCCGTTGATTCCTGTGTCTTGCCCAAATACGCCATGGGATAAAATTCGTATTGACATTATGGGACTGGTTGAAAATGTGCAGGGCGAAAGGAAATATGTTATTGTAGCTATGGATCACTTTTCTAAATGGCCAGAGGTGGAAATCACAGATAACGTGCAGAGTGAGGTTGTTGTGGGGTTTCTGGATAAGTTGTTTATGAAGGAAAGTTTACCGAGGTGTGTGATCTCTGATAATGGTCCTCAATTTATCGCTGATACTTTAAAAACAATTCTACAAAGGAATGGTATTGTTCACAAATTAACTTCTGTATATCATCCAGAAGGCAATGGTTTAATTGAGCGGTTTAACTGTGTAGTCAAAAGTACGATACAAATGGCAGTTAGTAGTGGATTGAATTGGGAAAAAGAAATATTCAAAATGATTTGGGCGTACAGGATAACACCCAGTGGCAGTACTGGTGAGAGTCCATTTGTTATTATGAGAGGTAGGGAACCCGTGAGTAAGGAAGGTGCGTGGATTCGGGAAGGAAAGGTTTCAGAATGGTCTGTGGAAAATGTAAAAAAAAAAATATTGGCGGCAAAAAGGATATATAAAATTAATTATGACCGTAAACAGAATGTGAAATTGGTACCCGTGAAGGTTGGAGAGTGGGTAATGATAAAAAAAAGGGTAAGGTACACAAGGGTGAAAGTAAATTTAGTGAACCGTTGGAAGTTACTGAGTTATTTTGTAATTTGGCGCGATTGAGTGATGGGAAGGTGTGGCATCTGAGTTGTTTGACCAAATGTAAGAATGCGTGTGATGGAGGCAGATTGAGGAATTATGATTGGATGGATGATACTTGGGAAGGAAATATTATTGGAAGAGAAGTGGGGAGTAGTGAAGCGAGAAGAGAGAATGAATCGAGAACTGAGAGTGAGGACAGAGGCATTAATTCAGGAGGCAGGATGGGAAGGTTTGGAAGGAATATCAGAACACCAGTGAAACTGAGAGATTTTGTACATTGATAACGCTAGAATTTATATTGAGTGACTTATTAATAGTGCTACAAGTTTTTGTAGTAAAATGTATTATCATTAATAGCGTTACGAGTAGTTGGAGTGAAATGCATTATCTTTAGTAGAGTTACTGTGTTTGTAGTATATTTATATGTATAAAAAAAAAAATGATTCAGAGGGAAGATGTGTAGTAATGGGCTAATCTGGAATGTTATGTACAAGGTTCTGAATGGAACTCTCCTGATCGACAGTTGGAGCTGAGGCCGAGACAGGACTAGATGTTTCCTGGTGTGCAGGGCTATTACATGTACTGAGAATCAATTGCTTCAAACTTACCTGTCTCACGTACGTTACTACAGTGAATTCTGTATTCTTCTCCCAACCGCCCCCGCCAACACCCCCCACAACACCCTCCCGCCCCGTCCTCGCCGGCCAGGCATGGTGACTTCAGCTGTGAGGCCTGATGCTCTGAAGGCTCTCTCCCTCCAACAGCTCTCTCCCCGTCTGCCTTTGCGGGTCCGGGCAGGGTGACGTTGGCTCTCTTCCACCAGTGGACCTCCCCTGCTCTGTCCTCATTGTCAGGCACAGTGGCTTCAGCCATGGGACCTGACGCCCGGCTGACTCTACCCTTCTGTGCCCCCACCTCTCTTCCGTCATCACCGTCTGGGCATAGTGACTTCAGCTGCATGGCCTGGAGCTCTGCTGACTCTCTCCATTCAGTGGCAGTCTTTCCCCTCTGTCATTAATAGCGTTACGAGTAGTTGTAGTGAAATGCATTATCTTTAGTAGAGTTAATGTGTTTGTAGTATATTTATATGTATAAAAAGAAACTGATTCAGAGGGAAGATGTGTAGTAATGGGCTAATCTGGAATGTTATGTACAATGTTCTGAATGGAACTCTCCTGATCGGCAGTTGGAGCTGAGGCCGAGACAGGATGAGACGTTTCCTGGTGTGCAGGGCTATTACATGTACTGAGAATAAATTGCTTCAAACTTACCTGTCTCACGTACGTTACTACAGTGACATTCTGTATTCTTCTCCCAACCGCCCCGCCAATACCCTCCACAACACCCTCCGCCCCGTCCTCGCCAGCCAGGCATGGTGACTTCAGCTGTGAAGCCTGATGCTCTGAAGGCTCTCTCCCTCCAACAGCTCTCTCCCCGTCTGCCATTGCGGGTCCGGGCAGGGTGACGTTGGCTCTCTTCCACCAGTGGACCTCTCCTGCTCTGTCCTCATTGTCAGGCACAGTGGCTTCAGCCATGGGACCTGACGCCCGGCTGACTCTCCCCTTCTGTGCCCCCACCTCTCTTCCATCATCACCGTCTGGGCATAGTGATTTCAGCTGCATGGCCTGGAGCTCTGCTGGCTCTCTCCCTTCAGTGGCATTCTTTCCCCTCTGTCCTCGCTGTCTGCGGGCATGGTTAGGCTGCCTCTCCCTCCAGTGGCCCTCTTCCCTGCTTTCCTCGCCAACCAGGCACAGGGACATCAACCATGGTGCCTGGGAAAGCTTGCTCTCTCTCCCTCCAGTGGTCTTTCTCCCTTTCCACACCGACCGGGCATGATTACATTAGGCACGGGGCCTAGTGCGCTACTGACCTACTGTGGCACTCTTTCTCCCTCCCTGGGCACGGTGAATTCAGGCAAGGGGTCCATCCAGTGTCTTCGCCTACTCTGTCCTCACCGTCCAGACACGTTGACTTCAGCTGTGGGGCCCAAAGGGCTACTGGCTTACTTCCATCAGAGACTCTCTCAACCTCTGTCTTCGTCACCCGGCATGGTGACTTCAGCCATGGGACCTCACTATCTGCTGCATCTTTCCATCCAGTAGCCCACTCCCCCTCCGTCCTCTCTGACCCTGGCATCGGGACTTCAGCATAACGTTCTGTGGGGCCACCCCCTTCCATCAAGTGCAATGCAATTGCGGGGGTAGCACCAGGCTCCTCACACGATCTGGCTCAGCGGCCAATTCAGAACATCTTGACAAGTGGCCCATAGCACAGCAGGGTTAGTGCCATCTCCTCTTTCACTTGGAAGATGCACATTGTTGCGAGGGTATTGAGGACTTGTTGTAGCCCAGTATTCTTTTTCCAGAGGCACACTTGCAGGTGGATGTATCCCAAGGAGAAGCAGGATATTTCTCCCAAGATTGTAGAGGGCTATTCCAGAAGTGGGTTGTTGGGATTGAAATAATCTCTGCATGGTTCTGGATGTCTACTCCAGCCCTGAGTGCCGAACTGTACTTTTGTCTGGATCCCCATTTCTCCCTCTTTGCCTCTAACCCTCCCTGTACAGCAAGCTCTCTGTCAACATAAGGGCAGTGCGCGCTCTACGGGTGACTAGAATGCAAAAACCTAACAATTTCAAGTTAACATAATTTATGCATTGTGCTGATATAATGTTGTTTAACCTTTTGCATTGCAGAGTTTAATCCTGAAGACTTATGTTCAGCATGCATAGAAATACTGTTCACATGCAATGTACTGCTGCAGGCTTTCAGACTGTGTCAGGGTGTGGTCCCCTTCCAGGGCCTTCTAGAAGCCTTCCCTGCAGCATGCCTGGGTGTGGTTGGTGGGCTGGGTTAAGACTCTATAAAAGGGAGCCAGCCCAGCTCCACGTGCTCACTATTCAGAGGTCCCGGTGCAGAGCAGCAGCAACTCCCTGAGCTCCTGTTCCGGTGGCCTACTTTGATCTTCTAGGCCTTTGCCCTTCATTTACATTGGTGATCCTTGATCAGGGCGGTAAGACGGAGGTCGGGCTGGGCCCCCGATCCCGTTTTCGAAGGCATCCGAGTTCTTGGGCCTAATATTCATGTTGAGAGATTTTACCTTGTGTGTGTGAATGTGCTCTGGGTTTTTCTGGCATTTACATGTTTATATTCGAACCGGCAAGACGCGCGATTCGTTCTCATGCTTTAACCCTTGATATTCATTGTGCGCTACCATTTCTTGGCAGTTACATGGTGGCATTTGAATCGGCAAGACGCGCAATTCCTTCTCGTGCTTTAACCCTTGATATTCATTGTGCGCTACCATTTCTTGGCAGTCACATGGTGGCATTTGAATCAGCAAGACGTGCAATTTGTTTCTCGTGCTTTAACCCTTGATATTCATTGTGCGCTACCATTTCTTGGCAGTTACATGGTGGCATTCGAATCGGCAAGACGGGCGATTCGTTTCTCGTGCTTTAACCCTTGATATTCATTGTGCGCTACCATTTCTTGGCAGTTACATGGTGGCATTTGAATCGGCAAGACGCGTGATTCGTTCCTCGTGCATTAACCCTTGATATTCATTGTGCGCAACCATTTCTAGGCAGTTACATGGTGACATTCGAGTCGGCAGTATGCGCAATTCATTTCTTGTGTGTAATTCATGTTATTCATTGTACGCTACAATTTCCTGACATTCAGATAGTGACATTCGAGTCGGCAATACGCACAATTCATTTCCAGTGTTTAAAAATCACAGTGTTCATTATGCGCTACCACTTCATGGCATTTACTTGGTGGCTTTCGAGTTGGCAAGACGCGTGATTTATTTCTCGAGTCTATTTTATGTTATTCATGGTACACAATCATTCCACGGTATTTACAACCTTTGTAAAAATCTGCAGTGTGCGCAATTCATGTTCCGGTAATTTTGGAGAAAACAAAAATACTAGAGTTCTAGATATATTGTTGTATGTACATAATAAGTTCCTCAAACACGATTCATAAGATGGTTTTAGAAATCATTCAGATTATTTCCTGATCCTCATGCAAAAGATAATACTTGAATTTGAAAGTTGCATTTAACCTTTCTTGATTCCCTCACAGGTATCCAGTCATCTTGAAGCCTAGTTATTTAAGTCTATGCTTAGGTTGTCCCTGTTTTCAAAATGACAATGCTTAGAGTCATAGCATAGTACTGATTCATATGATATAATCTTGATATTGTGTGTTTGAACCTTTTTGCTTCCTACAGGTCTCCTTCCCAGCTGTTCCCTTCCTAATCCCCTTTTCTCCACTTGGACTCTCTTAGACTCTGTGACAATTCTGCTCAGAGTATTGGAGCTGTCTTATGGTGGAAGTGTTGGGAACGTGCACAGACCCCAAGGATCTGGTGACTCTGACACCCTCCCTCTTGTTTTACCACTATCGTTCAGTCTCTTCACACTCCTTCTCTGGCCCCTTCCCACCACTTATCATTTGCTCATGACCCTCCTATTTGACCACCTTCCTTTTACATCCTCCTCATTCTTCACAAGCGTAATCCTCCACCTTCAACCTTCTGTATTTTCTCCCCTCTGTTCACCTTTTATGGCTCCCAACTCAGTGCATGCTTAACATCCCCCTACTTGCATCACTCATTTTGCTCCTCAGTACTCTGCTCCATCCATCCTACTTCCTCAGACTGCATTTTCATCTTCCTGTATCTACCCCCACACCGTCTTCACATTCTATACTTTATGACGCTCATCACCCCTACTTCTCATTAATCAACCCTTATCGTATTTCCTCTCCTCCCTTTTAATCACTTCTTTACTCATGTTTCATCCACCTGTTTTCTTAAAATTCATTTATCTTACCCTTCCTTTTCTTCTTTTCTTACAGATTTTTTTATCCTCAAACTTTTCTCTTATTAACCCCCATTTCTTATCTCTGTATCGCATCACCTTTTCCTCTTGCCAAGAGTTTAGAATCTTTGTTGGTAACCCACTGGAGCCACAGTTCTGAAGTTGGTTGTGGGTTTTTCAGGACATCGGATGAAAACATTCCACAGCTTCCAAAGCTGTGATTTAATCTTTAGTTAATGTAATTAGTGTGACAGGGGAGTTATGCATTTGATCTGTTTAAAATGTCTCTTTGTTAAAATCTGAAATTTATACAAGAGGTGATGGACTATATTGCAGTTGTTACAAATCCAAAAAAAGTATAAAACACTATGGCTGCAGACTCACATAATTCCAGTGGCCCTGACTATAAATGATTTCTGTATATTCATGTGACAAAATGAGAGAATTTGTTGGGTGAGGATTAATGCAGAGTCACCTGTGCCCCAAAGTTGGGTGTCCATTCTTCAAACTCCTTCTAATTAGAAAGGCAACCTCTTCCTTCTGTGAGCATCTCAGGAGATGGAGAGTAGGAAGGCCATGACAGCAATGTTGCCAGTGCTGATAGGGCATTGTTGCCAGTGCCTTTCTTTGTATAATAGGCACATGCTTTGCTTCTTACCATTCTGCACCTGTGTTGTATTGCTGAAACTTGACAAGTCTTTCAAATAGAAGTCAACTTTGCCATTATCAGTGTTTTGTGCTTAAAATAGTGCCATAAGTTGGGCCATTGGACTTCTGTGATTCTGTGGCCGCAGCGTATTCCCCATGTATTTGCCACATTCGTCACATAGGCCCTCGTTTGGACATGGGCGGTCTTTTTGCAAGACCGCCGAGGTACTGCAGTGCTCAAGTCCACAAGGGCAGGTGGTTTTCCGTGCAGCGTATTATGACTGCTGGCAGCCCTCTGCCCTTTTCCGGACAGAGAGCCGCTAGCAGCCATACTGGCGGTTGGCGGTGTAGTGGAGGCTGCTCCACTGTCACCGCCACGTCATCAGGACACTGCCCACCGAATTATGTCCCAGTATTCGTCGTGGCAGAGTTCTGGTGACGGGGAGCTGGCAACGGAGCAGCACCAATGGATCCCGTTCCCTCCTGGAGGATCACTGGACCAGGTAAGGTGATCGTCCATTAGAGGGGGGGGTGGAGGGGTGTTGTGTGTTGTGGGCGTGCATGGGGGTGTGCGTGTGAGTGTGTAGAGGGGGTGTGTGAGTGCGTGTATGCATGCGGGGGTGTTTTGTGTATGGAAAATATGTGCGAGTATGTCTGTGTGTATGAGTGCGTGTATGTGTGTGTGTATGTGTGTGTGTATGTGTAGTTGTGTGAGTGTGTGTGTAGGGGGGGTGTGTGTGTCAATGTTTTCCCTGGCACTGATAGTGCCTACTGCCATGAATTTCATGAGGGTACAGAACCCCTCGAAATCCATGGCGGTATGGGGGGTTGTGATACCGCTGGCGGTGTAGTGACGGCCGCCGGGCTGGAGACCGAAGTCTCCAGCCCAGCGGACGTTACCACCATGGCGGTCGGAGTGGAGAAGTGATGGTTTTGCATGGCGGTCACCGCCATGCTTGTAATTTCATTTTCTTTACCGCCTGCCTGTTTGCGGTAGTACAGCCACTTCTCCACCGACCGCCAGGGTTGTAATGAGGGCCATAATCATCATTCATCTGCTGCTTAATTTTTAGATTTTAAGAAAATAAGTTTTTGTCTCTGGTTCAAACACATCAAATGTTACTAATCACACAGTGCCTTGGAAGTCCCTTCATAAGAGTTGACTGGTCACCTACCAGGAGCCGATTGCTGTATTTCGTTGTTAAAGTGTTACCAACAAGATGTAACATTTTTCAAGACAGTGTTAACATGAGAAAGTATAAAAATAATGAAGTTGTACTATCCAAAAATGTGCCACATTACACATTTGGTTTACCCCAGCTGCAAAATTCCAGTGGTCTTTGACAAAAGTTAGGAATAATGCCATAGCAGTAAGAAATTATAACATATCACAACTAATATATCTATCTTTACAGTACCTCCATTTTCGGACTTGGCTTGCAGTGGCAAAATCCTTCACACTGTTTCTGCAAAAAAAGTTTCATGTCTTTATTACTGTTTTACAGGAGTTTGCAGTCCCGATATAGTGGGGATGTTTCAGGTACCTCTCCTGTTTACACATGCACAGTAATAGATGCCATCCCTGGCGACCTTGCCCTTGTCCATAGGCATTTAAAGTAGCCCAAGGCATTGGTGTTATGTATGAAAGTCGGACAATTAGGTTTTGATTGCAAGCCTGCAGGCCTGTGTGAATTCTGCACTAAGCAAAAGAACAAAATATATTTTTGCTTGCGAATGGCCCCTTGGTGGGCCACAGAGCAATCTTGGGAGGGCCTGGCCCACCCTCTAGAACTGGGCTTGCCCTAGCACCCTTATATTATTTGGAAAAGTATCAGAACATTTACTAGTAAATAAAGTTGCTTTATATTTTAAGAAGAAAACGTGTTATATGAACAGCTAATGTGTGATTTATAATTTACTGTAATTATCACTAATACTACTGTTGCTTGTTTGATTTTTATATATACAGGTATAGCTACAGTTTAGACAAAACTTAACCACACCTACAAAAGGAGAAAGTGGACATTCTAAAAATAAAAATTGTAAGGTTATTAGTACATGTTCGCTGAGAAAGCTGTTTATGCTGATAATATGGGTACACCTATGAAAAAGATTCCTACAAGTTCTTAAATGTACAGTAAACACATCTACAAAAATAAACCAGGATAATTCTTTTTCCTCACACAGTCATACAAGAAGGGAAAGCATTAGACATATTATATGTAAAATGTACTACAAAATTATCGGAGTTCAAAAAAACCTACTGACAAACTGAAATATAAACAATATGTTCAAATGATTTTGGAAAAAATGTTTGCTGTAAAATAAAAATAATTTACTTTAACTATCAGTCGCAAGAAAGCACTAACACATTCAATTTTATTACATAAGTTAGTAAACAAATCGAATCAGTTATACTTTTCAAATATATTTGGAGGATGTTGGAGACAAATGTCCCGCACTGAATCATACTGTCAGGAAAAGGTTTATCATACATACAAAATTTGGTTCCTTTCTGTAAATAATGAAGGATGTTTCTATGTAGTTATGCATGGCTCTGTGGTAGGGTTAGAAAAAGAGGATGAACATATAACGGACCACTCAAAACAGGGTTTTGAGGAGAAAGCTACTGCACTTCCATATGTAAGATTCAGGTGACATCTATGGAAAAACTACAAGAGTTTATCACCAGTTAAAAAAATGCAAGAAAAAAGAAAGCTTTGGCAAACATTAGACAAAGGCCCATTTAGAAATATTACCATAAGGCCATTCTTTAGGCTGTCTTCAAAATTAAATGTGTAATTAAACTTTTCATGACATTAATATGCTTCTAGCTCATCATTCAAGTATATAAAACTTATACAAAGTTTATAGTTTGTTAAAGGGCCAGCAATACAATAGGAGCAAATAAATTATGCTCTGCTACACTGTAATCTAGAAAAGGTCCTATCAATTACGAAGATATATACACTCACAATACTTTCATGGTGCATATGAAATTTTGGTGTCCAAATATTGTATTCTCACAAACTACAACAGACAGTCCAATTATGAACTTTAAACAGTATGAATTCGATATTTTGGAATTTAACGAAAGCGTGTCTGAAATTCCAAACAAAGTGTGTATTTGCTGTAGACAGACAATTATGCCAAAAGACTAAATATATTGATTTACTGAAAAAAACGGAAAAAGAAGACAGAGGAGCTTGAAGGAAACTTGCTATTTACTGTATTGTAGAAAACAGGTATTATGTTTGTGCTGATCATATTGTATGTTATCATTGCTTTGGAAAACTAGACCTTAAATGTATGCCTTCATGTGTCATTTATATTAATTTGGAGATTTACCCTGTATCTTCAGAATTACAAAATGTAAATGTATATGAAAGTATATCAATTCAAACTTTACATCCATTTCAAACTATTATTAGAATGCAACTTAGATCCAGGAAATTTCAACCACACAAATTAGTTTGTGCGCTTAACGGAAGAGTTGTTTTCTACAATTAGATTAAAACAAAACAATCTAATTGTGGGAGTGGAGCATAATTTAGAACAACCTTTAGTTGTATTAGTTAATGGTGTGCCAAAAAAAGATAAAACATTGGCAAGTATTAATAAGCATTTCTAAAATACAAGATGCTTAAATTAATGACTTGATAGGTACCACTGACCTTGTACTTACAGACGAAACAAACGTTGGTCAGTTTGAGAAAATGACTAAAACACTCAGTATAAATATATGAGCACTATACTATAGACCCACTGCATTCTACAGAATTAATGGGTGATGCCTTAGAACTGTAACAAATGAGAGAGACTATAGGAGATCCAGTTAGTATCTAGGAAAAAACTTTAGAAGCTAGATGTTATCCAATTTTATTTTCAATTGGAAAAGGAGGGCGATATGATGATTATCCTATTCACATTTCTGCATGGGAATATCGTTCCACAAGACTATATTCAGAGGACCCACATTTTAGGCAAAACATACCTTATATTTTTTCTTTACTATATGAAAGTGACTTACCCGTCACCTCTTATGCTTTTGCAGCACATGTGATCTGAACTGGAACAGGGTTTAATAACTTTACAGCTAAAGATTTCCTAATCAACCGCCTCCCTGCTCCCAGCTTTGCTCGAGACCCTTGGTGAGGCCCGGACGAATGGTACCCTACCAACCCATATTGGGAAGGCCCTCGTAATTATGCTCCTGAAACCCAGCAACGTCCCTGTCAACCCGGGCTCATTTCAGCCACTGTCTATGCTCAATGTGGACGTCAAGTTCCCTGTGAACGTCCTGCCATTAGCCTTGGGCAGGGTGGTTATCAACCTGGTACATAGCGACCAGTGCTGTTTTATGCTGGGCAGAAGCACCCACATGAACCTTCAGAGGCTTTCACATGTGATGCATAAGACCAGGGATGAGGTGATGGAGACGGCATTGGATGCCTTAGACATTGAGAAGACATTCAACACCTTATTCTGGGACTATCTGTGGGAGGTGCTGGAACGGATGGAGTTGGGTCCGAGCTTCCTGGCATGAGTTCACCTTCTCTACCACTCACCCAGGGCAAGGGTGGGTACGGGGCACATGGTGTTTCCGATGTCTTCAACATCGAAGAAGGCAGGGGTGCCTGCTGTCTCTGCTCCTTTTCACGCTTGCCATGGAGTCACTGACGATACACCTGAGGTTGGCATTGGGGGACTGGGGCATACGGGTGGACGACACAGTTCACACTGTCTCAATGCATGCAGATGACACACTGATATAAGTGAAGGACCCAGGGCAATCCAAAACTCATCTCCTGCACCTTATGGCCAGTTTTAGAGTGGTGTTGGGCCCTCCACATTAACTGGCACAAGAGAGTGCTCTTCCCCCTGGCGTGGCTGGCAGAGAAGCAGGAGGCTAGTCTTCCTGTAGTTGGTCCGCCATGGGAAACACAACAATTTTGTTAGCTGGGAATGCAGATAACACATGACTCACGCCTACAATTTGACCTTAATGTGGGGAGAGTGTTGGAGGGTCTCGAGACCTCTGAACAGGTCTGGACACACTGCCACTGTCAGTGATAGGTAGGGTAGTGCTATATAAAATGGTACTATTACCCAGGTGCCACTACAGGTGCACAGTTCATTCTGCATACTACCAGCCTCCATCTTGAAAAGACTGGAAGCACTATTGGTGTCCTTGGTGTGAACAGAAAAGCAGGGTATGGTCTGGCTGGTGACCCTAAAACTGGACATGGTGAAGGACGGTCTGGGTTTCCCAGACCTACAGTTATACTACCTGGTGGCATTGTTCCAGTACACTGTGATGTGGGGAGACAACAACCGCAACTGGGAAAAGCTATTGCTGGGGGGATCGACCGTCACATAGGACATCCCCAGATTGCTTTTGAGAGGCCGTAGACAGCCAGTGAGAACCCTCTTTATGGGTCTCAAAAGCTTGCGAAAGAACAGTCGCCCATGTCTTGCAGCAGGTGCCCACGTGAAATTACTCCCCATATGGTGACTAGACCCATTCACACACATATGATACTCTATGGATGTCACATGTTGGGTGGAGGGCGGTTTTCAGAAAGCAGGAGACTTAGGGCCTGATTACGAGTCTGCAGTCACTAGACTGCCAGACTCGCCATGGTGGTCTGGACCACCGCTGCTGTGGCGGTCCAACCACCACATTACGACCCTGGAGGTCAAAGCGCCAGGGTACTGCCGTCTCTGCCGGGATCGATGAACTCAAACGGGCTAACGGCAGGTACAGGTCGCAATCAGCCAGCAGCACCGATCTGCTGATTATGACCTGGTTCTCTGCCCAGCCTTTCCATGGCGGTTTTGCTGCCAGGAAATGGCTGTCGGAGTACAGGTGCAGAGGGACACAGGGGGGCCTGCACTGCCCATGCACTTCGCATGGGCAGTGCAAGGGTCCCCCTACCCAGCACCCTCCCAATGATCACTGTCTGCAATGCAGACAGTGATCATTGCGAGGATGCTGGAGCCCACTGAGGGCGGCAGTATTGCTGCCGGCTTGATTACGAGCCGGCGACAATGCTGCAACCACATTCCCACTGGGCTGATGGGCAGAAACCTTCATCAGCCCAGCGGGAAAGTCGTAATGGGCTAGGTAGGGAGGTAACCAGTATGGCCGCAACCTCCCTGTCGAAGATCAGTGGGTCATTCTGTCCGCCGAACTCATAATTAGGCCCTTTTTCCTGAATGCTGCATTTATGACATTAGAGGAGGCGTGTACACACTGTGGCATCGGTTCCAGGAAATTTCTGCTATGTATCGACATATCGCACCCAACTAGGCAACTGTTGACAACTTTCCCAGTGGAACCCAATGAATCAAACATCCTGAGGTTAATGATGGATCCCAGCTCCACCAAGGCTATCATCTCCTGACTATATACAACCCTAAAGAATGATAGGCATGTAGATTTGATGTTCGCAAGAGCCAAGTAGGACAGGGACGTGGAAGACCCCCCTCTCAGACGGGGAATGGAGGCGCATCGGGCTTTGGTGAATGAGGTGGCCAGTAACACCAGGTTCAAACTGTAACACTTCTATTACCTGCACCAGACGTATCTGACGCCACACAGATAGCTTATGGTGTACCCAATGCACTCCGCTGTATGCATGAGATGCAGGGCTGCCCAAGCAGACTTCACACATGTTATGTAGGCATGTAGAAGAATAGGACCATTTTGGGAGGAAGTAGTATGGAAACTAAGGAGCGTGACAGGTGTAAATACTACCTTCACAGTGCAACACTGCCTGTTGGGATTGCTGCCATTCTTGAAAATGGGGATCACAATGAAGATATACGTTTGCTCAGCGAGGACTGTTTCTCGTCAGGTGGCGCATCACTATTTATTTGGTGAGCCTGGCACCACCAGTGTTAAACAAGTGGAGGGCAGACTTTCTGGAGTGGCTAGTTGCAGAGTCCGCATTGATGAGAATGCAGAACGAGACTAAGAACTTTGAGACTACATGATACCTGGGTACCAATAGAGATGGGGAAACTGGAAATGTAGACCCGGACTCTCCACCAACCACAAACATGTTAGAACCCACTGGTGAGAGTTTGCCGCAACCACCCAATCCTGCAACACCCAGGCCTTCCTGGGGGTTGCCCGATGGCCTGTATTGAATGGATGTGAGTAGGTCAATTAGTACGCATGTACACATCTGGGAAGGTCAAGTGAATGGGGCATGTTGTGTGGTTGAGCCCTGCAAATGCATTTCGGCCATCTTCGTCCTCTCTCTCCCCCGCCCTCCCCTTCTCAAAGGCACAAGCAAAAGACAGGGCTGTCTACAACGGGTGCACAAGAGACCACAGATATGTGCGGGGATGGCACTCACGTGTCCCTCACACTCACGGCTCCCTCCTGCACCCCCTTCCCATGGTGGATCAGGCTCGTCCCCTCCCCTTCTTCTCTGTGCCAATGTAGTGCCTGCCCATGTGCGGGTGGTGGGGGGATATGTGTGCTGGATGACATCTCTTTTCCACCCACATTTTCCTCATTTAAGGGGACGTGATTCTACACTAAGCTGCAAGTTTGTTATTGTTATCCTTTCTTCTTCACAGCAAGAGGTTAGCCTGACGATTTTATTTTTTTATATAACTGTATGTGTCATATCACTTGCAAAACCTGAATAAAGAAATTTGAAAAAGAAAGATTTCCTAAACAAGGTGGAAAGCAATGGCATAAACCTGCAATATAACTTAATAAAAAATAAGGCATGTCTGCGAGGTACAAATTAATATTGGTTCCAAGGATATGGAGAACTAAGATGCATATTGAGGAATTTGGGACCAGCTATTTGGTTTCCTACTTTGAGTTGTGCAGAATACCTATGGGTTGATTTATACAGTTCCCTACATGGAGCTAACAATAATCTCACAGATGCTGCATTTAAAACAACTGGGGAATTATGTTCTTTAGATCCAGCAAACTTTTGCAGATTTTTTAAATCTCAAATTCCAAACTACGCTCAGGTTTGTAGCGAATAAAATGAAAAAATATCCTATGAGAGGTTGTTGATCTCTTTTGGAGAAAAGAGTACCAAGCGAGAGGTGCACCTCATATTCATTTGCTGTCACAGATACAAAAATGCACCCAAATTTGGATGTGACTGAGATGAATCTGTCCTTACATTTATGGAGCTATATGTTACTTGTGACATCCCAAATAAAGAAACAAACAAAACATTGTTGGAACAAGTTATTACATTTCAAAGTCACAAATGCGTAAATTACTGCTTACATAAAATTAACGACAAATCTAAACAGTACACTAAATGATGTTTTGAGTTCCAAGACCAATTTTAACTAAAGAAAGAGTCAGCAATCTTATGTCTTCTGTTAGGCATGTTGTTAAAGAAAAAGTCCCCTAAAAACACATATAATTTGAAAACAGGACACGCATTACAGTGGATAAATGACTACAACCCTTTGATACTGAATGTTTGGAATGCTAATATCGATATACAATTAGTTGCTGATAATTCGATTGCTGTCGCCTGTTATGTAACTCCATATATTCTTGAAGCTGAAAAAACAGATATGAAGGAAGCATGAGAAGAGATATCTGCTGACCAATCTTTAACTACAAGCCTGTATCGATTTAGCCTTCAAAAGCTATCTTATAGAGAGTTGGCATTTATGAGGGATGCAACCGTTTAAGCTCTTTAAGTTTATATGCTAAATCTTGCGCCATTACATGGCTTAGCTTAGGATTTGCTTTCTCTCGAAGAAGAGTTTTAAAAGGTTTACCAGAAATTGAATATCTTGCTCACCTTGAACCTGAAAACAAAACATTGGGACAACAAATTTGTTAGACACTTACTGCCCTAACAGAAGTCCTTTATCACTAAATGAAGTAGCTCAATTTTATATTTACTGAAATAATGTAGTTGAGGTTGTTAATAGTGGCAAATTTCATGTGAATGGAACAGACATCAGCTTAATATGTCATTCTAAACATACTTTTATGAATCACTGGAAACTGTGGCATGGGCAGTGCAGGGGCTTCCCTGTCAGCACATTTGGAATGCGCACTGTTTACAATGGCAGACAATGCGCGCTCCGAGTATGCTGCTGGTGCACACAGGGAGGCAGCATTGGCTTCGGCTCTCACTGAGTTTGCCAGCCGGCGGGGAGTTCATAAAACAGCATTGGGGAGGTCGCCGGTTTTGCGGCGGCCCCCCCACCGTTGTATTGGCACTCCAGTAGTCTGACCGGCAAACTTGTATTACCCTCTTAGTTACTTACTATTATTTTGCTCCGTACTTTTACTATAACTCACAGTTGAACAAGCACAGTGTTAGAAATCTGCCAGGTCTAACACACAGCATTGTGTGATGATGACCAAAATATAATACAAATCTGCACTTTATTGGGTGGTAAATGATAGCATGACTTAGCAACTTGATTGTTACTACCATTGGAACAACACTACGTAAAATATGTAGCATTTATTAAGTATGGATTAGAAGATATGTAAATATTACTTTTTAAAACTCCTTTATATTTGAACTAAAATGTAATAGTAACAAAATAAAAAGTACAGATATTATTCCTTTACTACCAACAAAATACTAAGTTCAAATATTTTTTATTTACTCTATGTACCTACATTATATAACTTACACCTTCTCCTTAACTCTTCTTTCATATATATTAATTACTGCAGCTGTATAGGAAACTGTTAGTATAATAACCAGCTCTTTATTGCAATGAAAATAAAAATAATTCCAAACATAAATTTTTTCCTTCTTTTCCTTTTCTAATGTTTGGAATTTTTTAACTATGCCAACTAGACCAATAATAATATAAAACATCCACACCCATAAGGGCACAGCAACACCTGCTGCCAAGCAAAAATACTCCTACAGGTGTTGGGGAGGGCAGCTTCCTGTGAACATAAAGTTCACTCTCCCCTGCCACTATCACTGTTTGAAGGTACAAACAGTATGTTGCTGCACTTGCATAAAACTCAACAATGTGGTGGTCTTGCCTCAGGCGATATACAGCAACAGCCGAACCAGGTGGTGGAATTGTGGTTGTTAGTAGATGATGGTATTACTGGAGTCTGCACGGCTGAAGTGGAAGGTGTAGCAGTTGGAACTTCAGCAACTGGTGTTGATGTTGTTTCGTCCAGTTGAGCCAATTCCAACTCTTTTATCCGTTCAGCCACATGGGTGAAATGCATGGCGCAAAGCTGTTTCCGCATTC
This sequence comes from Pleurodeles waltl, assembly GCF_031143425.1. Lineage (NCBI taxonomy): Eukaryota > Metazoa > Chordata > Amphibia > Caudata > Salamandridae > Pleurodeles > Pleurodeles waltl. The sequence goes on from NC_090446.1 coordinate 150,566,886, forward strand.
CAGTTTGACCTAATGAGTACTGTTGGCCAGTTCCACATGAAAACACTTTGTGACATATGGTGCATGCCACATGCCATGTGTTGACTTTCTTCTCCACCGAAGGAAACAAACTCCCTAGTCAACGTTTCCTTCAGTTGTTCTCCCCACTCCAGCTCTTGATCTTACTGTTCAGTGGGCTCCTCTTCCATCTCTATTGCAGCCCGAGGAACTTTACTAGGTTCTCCGGCTTCTGCCATGGTTGTAAATAACAGCCAAAACAAGATAACGCAGCTTCACAATTGTTATACTTCTCCTCGACTCAAAAGCACCACAAAAAACTTAAAATAAAATCCTGCTTTCTATTGGTTCAATTCCAAATCTTTACAGCTTATCAGAAGCTTCATTATGGTTGTGAGGTACCATGGTACTACTGAGATAGCACCACGTTACCGGCGAAAACTGAAAAAAAAACCAAATACAGCAATCCAGGGTCACAATACAGAATGACCTCCCTCCCTTTGAAAACACATATTTTAAAAGTAAGTTACAAACATGCTAATAGTTACAACTGCTTCATTATATTATATATCTATAAATAGATATTCCAAACAAATTTGTCTTACTCCAAGCGTTTTGGAAACAAAGTTTCCTTGTTCATGAGCAACAAACCCCATGACAGTTTCTGTTTATTTTACAGTGCTCCAAACTACGATTAACATTGAAAACAGACTACACAAACTTGTACTCAAAGCAGGAACGAAACAATTGCGGGCATCTTTAGATGGCTATATTTAGTGAGTTAATGATAACAGTGGCAATTCGAACAATGTAAACAATATTTCTTCATGTTATAATCATTTCCAAAAGGGCTAAATATTTCCTCGATCCCGGGCAACGAACGCTATAGTAGTTTTTCTTTATATTGCAATCCTTCACACTCCAATTAACATTAAAACACCGGATTCAAAACATTTGCGGCCATCTTAGAGTGGCTATCTTATGATGATTAATAATGGTGACAGTTTAAGCAACATCTATACTTATTACAATCATACCCTAGTGGGTTAGATGTTACTTCGAAGGGAATTAAACCTAATGTTCATTATATACCCCAATCATAACACCACCATTATATATTTCAAAGAAAAAATGAAAAAAGAGAAAGAAATGTTGCAACCATACTAACCAATTGTTACAAATATCTTATCATTGAAATGTGTCAATTATTATACATATTTCTACGATTAATATACGTATTTTTAATTCATTTAACCCTACAAAAGAATACAATAGCTCCTTTGTCTTCCATTGATCTGATAATAATCCTGCTTCAAGGTCAGTTAATGTGTCCATTAGTGCTACACCACTGCTGTGACTGTGAAAAAAACAAATATATAACTGACATTAAAATGTTTAAAACATACTGAAAGCTCAGACCACAGACAAACAGTTGGATCATATAGAAGGACAATATCTCTAAGCAATATATTTAAAAACAATGATCTATACATGTTTCTCATAAAGAAACAAACACATATTTTAAGGAGGACTGGGAGATGCTAATCACCTTCATGTACTGCCATTTCTTCATCCAAATTAAGACCTGTTGGATAAAGTGTATTGAACCTTATAATGCATTTTGACTCTAATCTTCTCAACAGTAAAGTTCTATTGCGTCCTCTTTCACTGATTGCAATTCTATCCAGAACTACAAACCTCAATAAACTGACTTTCTGTAAATGGAACTCCTTAAAATGTCTGGCTACAGGATACGTTTTATCCTGATTTACAATGGCTCGATCATGTTCTGACACCTGTTTCTTTGCTGTATGAATGGTACTTCCAATGTAAAATTTGTTGCAAGGACACATTAATGCATAGACACAATAATCTGAAAGGCAAGTTAAATGCTTCCTAATGATGTAAGGTTTCTTCGGAATTGTAGGAAAATATACCTTTTTTGTATTCACACTGTGCCTACAGGCTTTACATTTACCACAAATATAAAAGCCTTGCACTGGATTATCAATTTGCACTCGTGGTACTAAACTTCTGCTCAAAGAATCATTTAGAGAAGTACTTCTCCTAAATGTATATATGGGATAATCACCTAAGTTTTTAGAAAATGTATCATCAGTTTTTAACACTGGCCAAAACTTATTGAAAATCTTTCTCAATTCACTAGTGCTGTCATGATAAGTTATAATAAACCTGATAGATTGTTCCGTATCTTGATTTTTATTCTTCATAAGTAACAAATCATTTCTCTTGCCCAGGGAGACTGTTTGAATCGCCTTGTCAATCGTAGATTTCCTATAATCTCTCTGAAAGAATCTCTCAGTCATTATTTTTACTTCATGATGAAAAGCATCATCTGAGTGGCAGTTACCTCGAGCTCTCAAAAGCTCTCCGTAAGGAATACTCTGTATGAAATTCTTAGGATGACTGCTGCGGGCATAAAGCAAACTATTGCCTGCTGTTTTTTTCTATGTAAGGTACTTGATAATTTACCCTTCTCCTTACAAATTAACACATCCAAAAATTCAATTGATTCCGAGTCAATCCTACAAGTGAATTTCAAATTCAAAGAGTTATCATTCAAACTATTGACAAAGCCATATGCTGAATCCACATCACCTTTCCAAATGCAAAATATATTGTCTATGTATCTAACCCAGAGGGTTACATGTGATTTAAAAAGGTCAATGCTCTCGGCTAACTGTTCCTCTCACCAGGAAAGGAAGAGTCCTGCATAGCTGGGGGTGAAACAGGTGCCCATTGCAGTTCCTTGCATTTGCCTGTATCTCTCTTTATTGAAGATGAAAAAGTTGTTAGTGAGACAGACTGAAATCATATCCAAGAACATCTCTGTATGCAACAAATAAGACAATGATCTAGCCCTCAAAAAATGTCTAGTTGCCTGAATGCCTAAATCATGGGGAATACTCACATAGAGACTATTAACATCTAAACACATACACAAAAAAAACATCTTCCCAGGGAATATCATTAATTAACCATAAAAAAATCTGTGGTGTCTCTGATGTATGAGGGAAGTGCTTCAACAAAGGGTTGTAAAGAGAAATCAACATACTTGGAAGTATTTTCCAATAAACTTTCTTTCGAGGATACTATAGGTCTTCCAGGGGGATTAGTTGGATTTTTGTGTAATTCAGGAAGAAAGTACAAAGCTTGTAATTTAGGGAATTCTTTCCTTAAAAACAGATACTCATCCCATGCTAATAAATTCCCTATCTTTCCATTCTTCCAATTTCTCCATGTATTTACAGTTATCTTCCTTAACCGCATCCCTGTTAGATCTCTCATAATTTAAGTTTTCAGTCAAATGATGTTGGCCTTCATCCAAGTACATTTGAATAGGTAAAATAACCACATTTCCACCCTTATCCGATTTCTTAATTACAATTCTACTGTTGTTCTCTAAAGATTGAATAGCCTCTCTATAGTTAAGTTCAAGGTTGTTCCATTTTGCTGTCTTTTAATATATCAACTCCTTCATTTCTTTAATAGCCCCTCTTTCAAATACATTGACATCATCATTCATCACTGGAGGGTGAAATACAGATTTTGTTTTAAACCCACTTGAAAAACTCAGATCAATATCAATATCACTGTTCATTAAATAATAAAGGGATCAGGTTCTGAAATCACATTACTGTCTAACTCACATAATGTATGTAAAATCTCTACATCACAGATCAAAAGTTTAGATGGTTTAACTGCTTTAATATCTTGCTTCAGTTTTGGTTTGGTGGCAAACCACTTGAGTAATTTCTATTTTCTAACAAAATAAAATAGATCAATTCTACATTGAGTGTAATTAAAATGTGTTGTTGGACAAAAAGATAACCCCAGCGAAAGTACCTGAACCTCAAATTCAGTGAGCTCAATGTCTGAGAGATTGACCACCGTTAATTTGTCTTTCATTTTGCCATCAATTGGCCCCTTGTTGAGGCTCCCACCGGGCTTTTTACATTTTCTTTTGTTCTTCTTGCGTTTCATTTGTATGTACTTCTTCCTTCACGATCTCAAGAGCACTCACTCTCTCTCCCCACAGTTTAACAACTCCAACAATTTCACACCACGTGCAACTTTAAAGGGCAACACTCCTGCAGCACAAACCCACTGCCTACTGATAAATGTTCTTTTTGTTTAAAAAAACTAGTATCACATATTCAACCCATTGATAGACACACAGCCAGATCTACTTTTCATCACAGAATCATTGCTGGGTAAGATATTGCATGAACTGTTCCCGCAGGATATAAAACTGTTTCAAAAAAATTGCATAGGCAACAGTGAGCCTAGCCATCATATTTAAAGAAACAGCTCATCCCACCAAAGCTGACGATGTTTCATTGGAAGGTTGTGAGACTACTCTTATCAGATGCAACCCCACACTAACATTATCATGTTACTTTCTAGTTCTCTACATACCACCACCTAGTAAAGCAACATTCCCAGATACATTGCTGGACACAATCTCTAACCGTGGTACAATATACTACAGTCTATGCATCCTTGGTGAACTCAACATATGGTTTGATAAACCTAATATGCCACTCCCAAGAACCATCCTCATTGGCCTAGATACATACAACCTACAGCAACTTGTTTCTAACACCACACACATTGCTGGACACGCATTAGATATAATTTTTGTCAATGCAAACAGGTACCTCAAGTAGGTCATGATTCAGCTTTGCAGAATCTCTCTCACTTCATTCATTCCATATGAATCTGTCAGACTTTTTCATTAAGCATCTCATAATTTCTGTCTTACTTGATAATCACTTGGCATAGTACTCACCGAGTCCTAACAAGAAACATAACTTCATTATCAATCGGAGAAGGGGCATACGTGATAGCTCCCAGGTAATTCACTCAACATCCAAAATTGCACTTCTCTACCCAGATGGTCTTACTCAGCTCACAGAGGCCCACAAACATCACAATTTCCAATAAGTTTTACTTTTCTTTGCTTTTAAAATATCTGAAATCATAGGCAAATAACAACACAAGAGAAAACATACTGGCACTAACTCTATTTACTAATGTATAAATCTTACCAGGCATAGAACATATTGCATGCTTGTTTTATAGAGTTTAAGAAAGCACCTGATCTGATCAACAGAAACCTCCTTTGCACTAAATTAGCTAAGTGGAGACCCTAGACAAATTGTTGAAAGCCATTATAAGCCTTTATTCGTCTAACTGGATCCAGGTTCAAACAGACTACTAGAACAGTCTGTCACATACAATATCAATAAACAAAGGATTACAACAGTGTTGTGTCCTCACACTAAATCTTTTTAATCTTTATATATGATACTAAGCCATCTTTAAAAATTCAAGAGCCTGTCCACTGAAACTGAATGGCCAGAGAACCTCCATCATTCAATTTGCAGGTGACACTGTCCTGTTGGATCAAATGTGCATCGGGCTAAACAAGGGCCTTCAGAAACGTAGTTTGTTATTGTGACCAAAAACAACTGGACATTAATTATGAGAAAACTGAAATCCCATTGTCTGCTTCAACTAAAGGAAATGCCTAATTTTGTGAGGTACAAGAGCATCTATTGAAGTGTGTAGATTCGTATTTTTGGCCTCTCCGTATTCACAAATCCAGCACAAATCCATCTCAAGTTTGGCCTAATCGAACAAGAGCTGGGAAGTAATAGGGCCTCGTTAAACTAATGGTACACCATGAAAAGAGCTGTGACAAACACTTTTTAAAGGTACATTATGTAAGGAATAAAAACATTAATTTCTACAAAAACTCCCTGGCACAGAATGATAGAGAACTTCTTAGAAGAGCTGGATCTGGTCAGCTCGTGGAAGCAAGACACCTCATAGTCCAGCTTTAAAGCTCTGTTAAGAAAGCATATCTCAATCCACTCCTGTGGCAGAGATTTAAGAAAATGTGGTCCCTGGAGACACTTGTGTTTGGCTAAAGAAAGATATGCGCTTAACTACTGTCTCTTTATCTCTTGGAAATTAAGGATAAAGAGGGTCGCCTCCCGCCAAGATCTGACCGCTGTGCGGCCGCACCCCCGCCACGGCCATTTGGAGATCCCCACTGGGCCGGCGGGCGGAAACCTGGTTTGGAAAACTGCAACATAAGTATTGATTGTCTCTCCTGGAGTCTGCACCCTTCCCCAAAACCTGAATCTGTTCACTTCATTTTTTCTTGCTGTAACTTTTGGCCAATTGTTTAACAGCACCGTTGTACTCAACAGGCTCCTCTTTGTTAATTAATACAAGTGGTGGTAAGTGTTTTGGAACTCGTGTACGCCTCAAAACCGACTTTTCATTATTACCATTCATCCAGTGAGTCTTCAGGTGGTTGTAAAAATTTAACTGATGCCAATATTCCTTCCATGCTCTGTATACCTGTGAAATATTGAATTTAATTGTTGTCGAGTCGTTGACATTTCCTTTTTATCAATGCGCTTAGCATAATTCAATGTTCTGTAACCAGCACATAAATTAAATATATGTAAGTGTGTATGAGCAAATAGGCCTTGAGCCAACCATGTCATCGGTACCACTTGGGGGGATGGGTTCTAATATGATTTATTGGCAAGGTATGGACGCATTGAGATGGAAAATATGTGATAGCAAGTCATAACTCTTTGCCTTTTGTGAGTTACCACTCCACTCCCAAGATACCTTGATGGAAATGGAAATGTTTTCATAATTTTTATTATTGTTAATTTTATTATTATAAATTACAATTACAGTAAATCTGATTACATAAATTGATAACAATAATAATTGTAATTATGATTATATCAAGTACACCAAGTAAAATATGTACATTTTGTAGTTAAATTCTATTTCAAGAGCTAGTGATGTATGATGGTGCAGCATCATGAAGAAGACTGAAACAAACGCATCATGTCCCTCTGATCCCCAGTGTATAATTCATTTATGGTCAGATGTCCAACATGGAGTTACGCTGATTAGCCCGTAGGACTACTCATCATAAAAAACTTTGTTAGAGGCAGTTCAAGTAAGGAATTACATTCCACTGTAAGACATTGCAAGAAATGTGGGAAGCAACATGGGTCCCCAAGTATTTTATCCAGAAAGTGCAGGAACTTGTTTACTTTGAAGAGAGATTTACAGACTATTAAGCAAAAAGCTGAAGCAAGTGTCAGTGATGATGCTGAAATGAGTGAGTGCATGAGTAAACACTTAAACAGAAGAACATCATAAAAGTCGAATGTGTATCCTGAAGAATGTATATTTTATGGAAAGATAAAATGCTACAAGGGAACATCAATGCTTGAGAAATTAATAAAGATCTTAGCAGTTTGTAGTAGAGACATAGGCCCTCATTCTGACCCTGGCGGTCTTTGACCGCCAGGGCGGAGGACCGCGGGAGCACCGCCGACAAGCCGGCGGTGCTTCAATGGGGATTCCGACCGCGGCGGTAAAGCCGCGGTCGGACCGGCACCACTGGCGGGGTCCCGCCAGTGTACCGCGGCCCCATTGAATCCTCCGCGGCGGCGCAGCTTGCTGCACCGCCGCGGGGATTCTGACCCCCCCTACCGCCATCCAGATCCCGGCGGTCGGACCGCCGAGATCCGGATGGCGGTAGGGGGGGTCGCGGGGCCCCTGGGGGCCCCTGCAGTGCCCATGCCACTGGCATGGGCATTGCAGGGGCCCCCGTAAGAGGGCCCCTACATGTATTTCACTGTCTGCTGCGCAGACAGTGAAATACGCGACGGGTGCAACTGCACCCGTCGCACAGCTTCCACTCCGCCGGCTCGATTCCGAGCCGGCTTCATCGTGGAAGCCTCTTTCCCGCTGGGCTGGCTGGCGGTCTGAACGAGACCGCCCGCCAGCCCAGCGGGAAAGTCAGAATTACCGCCGCGGTCTTTCGACCGCGGAACGGTAACCTGACGGCGGGACTTTGGCGGGCGGCCTCCGCCGCCCGCCAAGGTCAGAATGAGGGCCATAGTGGCTGCAGAAGCCCATTATCATGCATCTTGTTATAGGATCTACACAAGGGTTAGAGCACAGTATGAATATCATGCATCTAGCATTCAATCTGATGATCACTACAAAAGTACAAGAGATGATGCATATGATGAACTATTTCATTGCATTAGAACTGTGATTATTCCTAATAGGTGCATTTGCGGAAAAGGATAAGTAAGTGCATTCAAAATCCTGTCTGCCAACAGACATACATGCATACATACATATATACACATACATACATTCATAATTGTATATACAACAGACATACATACAGACAGACATACACAGGAAACATTTTCGCAGCTCGGAGACGAACAGGATCTCTCTGAAGAACTAATGGACAAAACTGGAGCAATTCTCATGCTTGCTTTATGCATCAGTATCTTCATTTCATCATGTGAATGACTTGAGATATCACCTATTCTGCAAAAAGGAGGGTGAGGTAGACAGTCATCAACTTCCACCTTGCAGGGACTGTCTGAAGAAACAAAGCAGAACGTGCAAATTATTAGGCCGCTATAAGAAAGAGATGTCTTGTGAATGATCCACAGACACTTAGTCCAACTGGGAGAGGATGGAAGTTGTAAAAACACGAGGAACCAGAGCAACTAGTAGTGGCCTGGAAGGAGGGGCAGCCAACACCTCATGCTGTGTTAGATCTACTAGCTTGCAACAGCATTAGGAACTGCAAACTGCCAACATGTGTCTGCTGTCTGAATAACCTCAAGTGCACTGACGTGCAGACTTCACGTCTCTGAAAATCAAACAGACGCACAGAATGATGACACCTTTTCAGAAGAAGAAGATGATGAGGACAAATGTGAATGATAAAATTGTGTTTAGGTTCACTCATGACATACATTGCCTATGTAAGATGTGACAACTATTATTTGAAATTGTAATTCAAAATTATGCATATGATTTATATCAGTGTATGAGGAATACAAGGATGTTTTCTTGCTATTATTTAAGGATGATATTATTATAATTCATAATCACAATTATTTTTAAATTATATCAAATTCATCCAAACTGGTGGAATTAGATTTATTTTTCTACATATAATGGATTTGTATGCTATTTATCCAAAATATGAAAATCATTTTTTTTTTTTACTTTGCTAATCCAATAATTTCTGACAAAACACAAAGAGTGATGACTTGCTACCACATATTTTCCATCTCTAGACATCCATACCCTCCAAAAAACATGTTAGAACCCATCCCCAGAGTGATACCAATGGCCTAAATTTGGAGTCCTAGCTCATGGCCTAAAACCATCTCAGTTTCGTTGCTCTTCCCACAACGATGTCCCCAGACAGCAAAATGTACTTAACTGGCCAGCGATAAAGTCCTGCTGGTCCCTTTTGAACCTTGTTTCTTGCCACAAACTCTAGTGATTGCTCCAGATTCTGCCATCTCAAGAAGCCATCTCTGCTTAAACGCAGATTCTGAACAATAGCTATCCCACCTCCGTCTCTCTCACAGTTCCACTTGTCACTATTGTAGAGACAGGTAGATAGTAGTAACATGAAGGAAATAGACCTGCCAGCAAAAGCCCAGAACCCTACTGGGACCCTTTGTAACCTTTCGTCAATTTTTCTTCCAGTTAATTCCACCAACAAATTAAACACATGCCTTCCAACTTCGCTTTTATACTCCAACAACAGCTAACATGCTAAAAAAGAAACTACATTTCCCAAGAGCATCGGGAAAATAGTAGGCCAATAAATAATCAATCACTGTTCATAATCCTGAGGACATTTTAGGAACTTCTCTTTCCCCTCTCTTTCTTAGCTGCTCCAATAGCAGATACGTACCCTTGTAGCTTCTCTTTTACTCATATATTGGTTCTATTCTTCGCACTATTGCTAGTGTGACTAGTACTGCCGCTTGCTTAAGATCTTTGTACTATCAGACCAGCAGTCTTGAGTAATTTTTCCATGCAGGGAGAGTACTGTCAGTGGTCAGGAGCCACAACTGCTCAGAGGTATTCCGCCGAAAGCTAGGTAGAGCCAGAGAGCTCCCTGAAGGTGGTGTCAGCGCCACACTTGGACAGGCTTCACGCTCGGTGGTGCAGGGTTTCCACTTCAACACTAAGGGGGTTATTCTAACTTTGGAGGAGGTGTTAATCCGTCCCAAAAGTGACGGAAAAGTGACGGATTTACCACCAGCCGTATTACGAGTCCATTATATCCTATGGAACTCGTAATACGGCTGGTGGTATATCCGTCACTTTACCGTCACTTTTGGGACGGATTAACACTCCTCCAAAGTTAGAATAACCCCCTAAGACTGCAAAATCAGTAGGAGCAACTTTTTAGAATCTTTAGTAAAAGCAAAGTGAATTCCCCGCAGGCCTGTTGCATCTATGAGTTCTATTGGGTACAGTATGGGTTTTAACTTATTGAGTAAATGGGCCAGGTGCCCTTTTTTAATCAGAACACTCTCTGATATGTGCACCATGTTTGCAAGCACGCTTCAGGTTGCTTATTACTAGACCTGACAGGAGACAACTGATGGACAGGTGTTCATACATTTTTGACCTAAACAGGTGCCAGTGTCTTTTGTGTTTTTCTGCCAAGTCATGCAGAGAAAGCACCAGGATTCCACTGGGGAGGAGGAGAAGGAGTACATCCAGTGGGATGAGAATATTTCTGAGAACATAGATGCTTCATTAAAGAAGGCTGTGAGCACTTCTCTAGAGCCTATCAGAAAACAATGCCTCCTAATGGCTTGTTGCCAAACCAAGCCCCTTGTGGAACATGTGAATGCCACAGAACTCAAAGCATGTCTCTACACAAGGCTCAGGCCAAATAAAAGAGGGAAACACTTTAAACAGAATAACTTTGGTGGCTTCTTCCCATTCTGAGGGACCAATAGAGAGATCTCACCTTCAGACGAGCCTTCAATTCAACAGGTTCCTTTATGCTGGTAAGTCTAATGCATTCTCACAACAAAGAATAGGAGGGAGGTTGGCATTGCTCACACACAAATTGAGGGAACTGACCTATGATGTTTCAATCCGACAGACAAGCCAGGGATTTCACTTGGAATTCTACAGTTGACCAGGCAGTGACAAAGACCGAGGCCAACCACCTTCTTAGGGACAGACTCAGAATTGATAGTCTAAGAGGTTCTGGTGCTACTGAGGAACAGTGTAATTCTCCCTTTGGTAGAATATCCAATGGAGTTCCTGAGCAACATTTTTGTCCTGCAAAAGAGACAAATGTCACTGTCAGGTGGCACATCTCATGGCCTTTAACAAATGATTATTTTTCCACTATTTGAAGATAGAGTGAACTCATTTGCTCAAGAATATCCTTCAAATGGGGGATTGGATGGTACGGGTACATCTTAATCTGATGGAAGCTTACTTAATACTACCCTTATTTCCCATTTGTGGGAGATTCCTCTAACTCTGTTGGAGACACCATACCTACAAATGTAAGGCCCTATCTTTTGGACTTTCGTCAGCACCATGGTGCTTTATGAAGGTGTAACACCTCGTAATTGAGTACTTCCGGGCCAGCAGGGTGAGGTTAATAATCTAACTGGACATCATCTTTATCATGGACCAGTGCCAGGAACTCCTGTGACTCCATTTGCAAACATTGATCACAATGTTGCAGTGTCTCAGATTAATGTATAAATAAGGAGAACACTGAAATCAACCCAAAGCAAAGCATAACCTTCCTCAGGTTTGTCAGATTCAGACAAACCAACACTGAAATGTCCAACCAAGAAGGTTGCAGGGGTAAGGAAGGAACTCAAAACAGTGTTGCTGGGATCAAGGATTTCTTTGAGCCTGCTCACGCACCAGTAGGTATGTTGTCATCTTCAATCCAAACAATCTTCCTGGAAAAATTCCAATACAGGGACCCTGCCCCCTAAAACCCCTCATCACCCTAAACATTACCCATCACTGAACCCAAAATCCTCACAGTTGACCTAAAGTCCACCCACATTTAACGTAACTTTGGATTTTTCCTTAAAATGATCTTTCCTTTAGAATGTTTCCTTTCATTTTTTTTTTTTTTATTTCCTTAAAATCGTCTTTCCTTAAAATAGTTTTTTCATGATTTGGTTTCTTCTAAAGTGGTTTCTCGGTTTTCGTTATCCATTAATTCATACACATCCCCCTTCAATGGCTAAAGGCATCCCACATAACTAGAGGTCTCATGTACTCTGAACAGACCCGATCAGATGAAGACAAGGAAAATATCTGTTGACGGCTGAAGACAAGGAAAATATCTGTTGACGGCTGGACCACATGGAGGTGTGGAATGGCTGGGCACACTTCAGTTCCACTCCTGATTTAAAAATGGCATCTGACAGCAGCAGACTCGGCTGGGGTACAAGATGCAGAGAGTTGTCTACTTGAGGAAGGCGGTGAAAGGAAGAGCTGAGCACACATATCAGTTGGTTGGAACTTCCCACAAGGTTCTTCACAGTAAAGTGCCGGACAAAGGGCAAGAAGACATACTGTGTACTGCTGAAGATGGACAAGGCCTCAGACGTCTAATGCATAAACCATATAGGGGGAACGAGGTTGAAGGCACTCACAAAACTGGCCAAGAGTTTCTGGCACGTTTGACTACATAACAAGGTGGTTGTAATGGCAGATTACCTCACAGGTTGTTAGAGTGTTTTGGCAAGCTGACAGTCAAGACATTTCAGGACCCCAGCTTGTGGAAGCTGAGGATTTGCATTACAACTGGACTTGTTTGTGGTTACTACAGAATTTGATCCTGTGGGGTCAGAACTTGTTCATGTCTTCAATTTTCTTTCAGAGATGACTCAAGAAGATTGGGCATACAGGTCAATAAACAGGTATAGATCAGCTATTTCAGCAGATCTTCTGGTGGTCAATGGTGTTGAGGTAGGGGAACAATTCTTGGTGCAGAAAGTTTTGAGGAGTGAGGCTTTTGGTTCTTCCAGAAACCCAGGCACCCTATGATGTCAGACTTAAACAGAATGCTGAGTTTAGTTCTTTCCTGGCAAAAGAATGAATATTCAAGGAAGATGTTGTCAGGTAAGCTAGCCATGATACTCTCTGTGGTGTCACATAGAAGGGTGATAGCTGTTGGAACGCTGGACATTTCTGACAGAATGTTTACACTGCATGGGGTTCCATTTGTGATTTCTAAGAGGCCAAAACAAAAACTAACGTTAGTTCATAATCAAAATTTAAAAACTGTCCAAAATTGTGTCAACTGCAATACATCAAGGCTTCAGAAGCATAACCAGAGGCAATTAGACCTCCAGGAATTGATCAGTTATTGATGTCTTTCAAGAACCATTTCTGGCAGTATCTTCTATCACCATTCCAATGTAAGTGTGTTGGGCTATGCATCAGGCCCATACTGATGTGTAAAAAGTTGGTGCCTATTCAGGGGTAGGGGCCATGGCAGCTAAAACGTTTTCTTTGGCTGCCTGGTTGGAAGATTTGATGAATGCAGCTGACTGGTCCTCAGAATCCACAATTAAGCATTTTTAAGGTAGACCTTGGTGTATATGGCTTCATTGATTGTTAACCTTTGAACAGGCATGATCCTTTTCTCCGTCTCTGGCAAAGAATACAAATTCTCCTAGCTATCAAAAAAGTATTAGGATACCATGTTAGGATACCATGTAACTATTAATGTACGCACTTACTACGCATAACATGTTGATTCTTTGCAATGTTGTGGTTACCAAAATGGCAAATGGTAAGAGTTCAGAATATTGACTGCACTTTACTTCGGATGCAGCTACTGAGCAAAAGCAAGACTAAAATTGATCGCTGTTAAAAGACAGGAAGATGTTGCACTAGGAAAGAGTGGGAAAAAGATAAATGCCTAGAATGTTGTAGAATAATAATCTGTGATTGGTTACTTGTTAGACTACTATTTTCCGAATAACCTTAGGAAATGTTAATAACGTGTTTCTCCGTTCACTGCTGTTGGACAATAAAAAGACAGCTGGAAGACATAATCCTCACCTGCATGTTCTTAATAGAACTCGAAACTTTCCTTCACGATAGCTAGGGAAATTTTATATTGAGGCACAAACATGAGTTTGTATCCGATTTGAAACTGGTATCTTCATTTCATGCCCTGTGGTTTGTCCTGCCAGGTATCACCTGGCAAAATTGGTGTTGGTAGAAAAATGCATCATTGTGTTTTTTCATCCTGGAACAAAGCAATACATTAATTCTCCAATCGGAGCTGCAGAACTCCGAATGGGGCAGTAGCACTACAGACAGATTTAAGTGAAAAAGACGGTGTGCGTCGCTGAGACAAATTTGGCAGTGTCGTGCACCATCATTTTTTAGATGCAGGGATGCGCCATCTTCACAACAATGCGGAGCACCCCTGTGTTTCCCCCCGCACCAGTGCAAAATTTGCTGCTGCATGCCAACGTAGTCACCCTTGCACTATAGTGCAAGGATGGCAGCGTTGAGGGGGAGATTGTTTTTGTGCATCAAGGGACACCTTTCTCCACAAAAACAATCTTCAATGCCATTGTGTTCCTTCTATGAGTGCTGCAAAATGCAGCACACATTGAAAGAGCAAAAAACGAGGAGATATGAAAGCATTTCTCCTCGTTGTGCCACTCTAATGCCACCCCTGGGGTGGCGTTAGATTTGGGCGCTGCCTCAGGTAGGAAAGGGGTGACCTGAATCTGGGGGAGGATGTAGGAAGGGGTGGCCTGGATCTTGGGGAGGAAGTAGGAATAATGGTATGTGTCTCAAGGGTAGGTGTACAGAGTTCCCAAACCCGGTGATCTGAGTGTGTGCATATATGCATGTGTTTATGTGTGTGTGTGTGTCTGTAGAGTTCAAATGTGCTTAGGAGGTAATAAGATAGTATAAGGGCCTAGAAGAAACCTGAAACCGAGAGCTGTGAGTAACGGGCAAAATACTGTAACGTAAACAATACTCCTTGTCTGGTTAAAGAAGAAAAATCCTCTACAAACAAATACTCTAACCTTTGGAAAATGGTACAAATTTGTGAAGACAAACACTCTTTGAACAATTCCCAATAATAACATTTCTCAAACCTGTACCAGTGCCTACTGATGCCACGGACCGTAAGGTGGATTCTGGTCTCAAGAGGGCTTTTGCGGCAGAAAATCTGGCCCTGAGAGCAGGTATATATTCAGCTTATGCGGCCCAGTCGTTGGTGCAGGATTTTGATAGACTGGCGGTTTCTGTACAGGAAGGTGCGGAGTGCTCCGACCTTCTGGCTGTCATGGAGCAGCAGGCTGGCGGACGTATCGTCGGATGTGGTCCGTACTTCGGCTCTGGCATCTGGGGGATGGGAGGTAAGGTCTTTCTAAGACAGGAGTCATTTCCATGGGGGTTGTGCGTCAAAAAATGACGCTAGTCAGGTTTGAGTCAATATTTTGACTCTAACCTGACTTGCACCATTCTTTGACGCACAACCCCCATTCTTCCGTACGCCTCCGCTGCCCGGTTAGAGTAAGTTATTCTGACGCTAACCAGACCGCAGCGCCGGCTAATGTCATTCAATAAATAAGGCGCCCGGCTGGCCCGTTGGAATGGCGTTAGCCGGCGGTAAACTTTTTGACGCAAATCTGGGCTAGCACTGATTTGCGTCATAAAGTATAAATATGGGCCTAAATTTGGGTGTCGCTGATGCCGAAATCATAAACCACAGTTGTGCACTTAGGACTGGAAACCATGAGTGTAGACCATGTATGGGAAAATCCAGTCTCAATATAATGTAACACGGTAATGTTGCATGTTTAAAATTATTTTCCTGTTTATAACTTCTCCAGTTTTATGGTTTTTAGAAGAGTAATGATTCAAAATGTATTTGTATTCTTGAGAAATCAAGCTGTCCTAAAGCTTTCAGGGACAATATGTCTGAGTATTTTAATAGACCGCTATGAGTAACATTGTTTTTCCCAGCAACAGAGAATCTATGGGCTACGTTAAAGGTGTCGGTGGATTTTATAGGCTCGATTGGTGTGATGAATGTTGTGGAATTTCTTCAGTCATTTAGTGTGTTATCTGAGAATCTACAATGCCGTCCCCATACGTAGCAGAGGTATTAACTCAGATCCACGTTAGTATGCTTTCTGAACCTGGAGAAGCGAGTGCAGCCCAATGGTATAGCAGGGTCACAGTCTGCCTTATTTTTCCTACACTGGAAGCAATTCTTCACTGGCTGCTTCCCGCCACTGCAGCAAAAATGCTGTATTTTATTAGTGTTAGACTTTTGTATATTCCTTCCCACATGTCTTTGTTTATTCACTTTTTCTTTCCAACCTGTCACAGATACTGTGAAACTGGGCTTTTTAGCCACATACTTTCTGTGTGAGCACAACTGTTTAGATACTATCTGCAGTCTTTACTTGGAACTCATCATGCCTTAGAACGAATTTGGTTCAGATTTTGAAGTTCACAAGGATTCAATTACTTTTTTGTTTGTTGCTACAGAGGTTAGCATACCATAATTAATCTATGATTCTTTGTGGTGGTGGCCCTTGATCTATATTTACTGAAAGTTGATGATAAAGTAATGAAATGTGTGTAAGCTCCTGGTTATCATTTAATGAGGATCTTTCTGAAGTTTACTTTTTGGTAACGGGTGATTGCATTTCTTTGACCTCTTCCCAGTTTCCCTTTTCTTCCTGTTCCTACTCTTATCAGGTTTGCCCTGAGGTCTATAAGATAATTTTAATAGAAACAAAGAAAAAGAAATAAACAAAATATTTTCGACCTTGTCTGTAACAGAAATGTACACACGCCTGATGCATACTATTTGCTAATATTTATAAAGACTATTTGAGTTTCCTGAACAGGGTACTCTGTCGCAATGTGGATAGAGCAACCTGTCCGTCAGACTCTTGATCCACCTGCCTGATTTAGATTTGGACTGTTCACCAGGTTTACTCTGTTGAGATAAACCTTCTTATAACGCTATGAGGGAGTATGGGCTGTCGGAGGTAGGCAAATTGACTGTCTACCTCATTAGCCTGGGTAGTCAGAGGGCTTTTTTTTCGCTGTCCATCAAATTGACAGTGAAAAAAAAATGAACCCCTTCATCATGGGAGAAAACTCTCATGATATTGAGGGCAGCAACACACTCCCGCTTTGGGGGCTCGTTTTTGGAAAAGAAGAACTTTTGTAAAGAGTTTGGTGTAAGCATCTGTCTCCAATGACAAAGCGGACAGAACTTTTAAATGGCTTTGTATGAACCCCCATGACGGCGATTCATACAAACCCAGAGAGTTCACCATGGGGCTGGAGGTGAACTCTTAATATGATGGACAGACTAAGGCAGGGTTGCAGACTTAAAGTTTTCCTCCACCCTGACTGCCTTTACTCTTTTTCTCTGGAGAGTTTTTTCTCTCAACTGTGTGTGTCACCTGTGTTAGTGAGTATTCAGAGGATATCTCATGTGCGCCCTTCCATGAAAGAAATGGATTGGACTAGTTTGACAGCTTGCACCTAGTACAGACATTGGTGCAGGAAGTAAGATTAGAGCTCTAATACCTCATAGAACAGTCCACAATCAAGTGATAACGAGGTGATGACATATGTTGTACTAGCTTTCCTGACCTAACATCACTCTTGATCTGATGTAGTGGAATGGTTAATGAGTTACAGATACTGCAAAGGATCACTGAGTTAGCTCAGCCCTCTTTCCTGACTTTAGAAACATGGGGAAACAAGATAATGAATTTCAGGAGCACCCAATGTGAGGGGGAGGAGGGTGCATGTGGATTTTGCCTCAAAGGAACCAGGTGTTACCCCAAGGAACTATGGCGAACAATGGCAGGTCTTGAGGTTAACTACCAAACAAAGAAACAATGGAAAATATTTAGGATAGGTGTAAAATGAGCACATTTAACTGTGCATTTAATGAGGTGCACCTCGGTATTCTGCCCTTGCAAGAGGCAGTTCATCTGACTACAGGCAGAAGTGAGTAGGAGAATGTTACTCCTACAAGTAGCTGCTCCCAAATGGGTTCTTAAGTTCTGAGGTGGACTGCTCTAGACCACTAGGTATGCCAGTTTACGGGTCCTGCATAGATAGGGCGACCAGTGGCTGAAGCCTTTCACTAGAACTCCATTTTCCCCTGACTTTGGAAAAAAACTGAAAAGTCGAGAGGTCAGCCCACACACCTGAGGAGAGACAACCTATGCTGTAGTGCAGCTCACGTTGAAATCCACAGTGGGTGAACCCACTCATGTGCCAGCTTTATGCTAGTGTGGGCTGGAGGACCACCTGAGGCCCTGGCCTGGGTGAGATCCAAATCCTGGGAAGGCCTCTCCGTTAAACTTGTGGATAGTAAAGTTGGCGTTATTTGGGGTCAGGTGATATCCTAAAGCAACTGATTGACACAGAAGATCCCCAATTGGGTGAAGGGATCTGTCTGATATTGATTCTGAAATTGGCAAAGAAGGTGGCCTCTCCATGGGATTTGGTGTCACTTCTACACTTCTGCCTTTCTATAAGTATCTCTGCCTCTAGTCCTTTGCTTAGGGAGAGGAGGGAAGTTTGCTGATGACCAGCTCTTCTGAGCACTGTAGATTCAGAGAAATTAAGAGTGATTGAGTAGACTGAAACTGTGGTGGCACGAAAGCTGCTGTACCCACTTCAACTGGAAACCCCAAATCACACTAGTGTTTCAAATCTACATGTTTCACTGTGCATGCTACCATTCAAGACTTGCCTGCACCAAATACAGATGTATCACAAGAGGGTGCCTCCAGGCTGCATCACCAGCAACAGTTGAGCGGCGTTTTATTTCTGACTTGCCATGGCAATAGACTCATGATCTTTTACTTTGCTCAGATTCCAAGATGTCATCTTATTTCCCAAAAAGTCCAACTGCCATAAACGTAAATTTAAGACCTAAAATAGCTTCATGAATGGAATTCAACAATTTGTAGAAGTCTCAGCAGGCCTAAATTGTATTGCTACTGCCACGAGTGTGGGGCCACTTCCAACAGTAAACCCCACATAAACTTACGGAGGATCAAAACATGTTTTGCATTGAAACTTTGGGAATGCTCACGAAATCCTGATTTTAATTGTTTTCGATCATTAACAAACTCCAATCTGACTCACTAACTCCCATCCAACTCTTTAGTACTGTGGAGGTGGCCCCAGAAAGGGGAAATAGATAATTTCCAAGCTTGGATTGTATGTACGGAAAAGGCGTTTCTGCAGAGAGAGAAAATGGCTGCATTTCCCTAGATCGGAGATGTATATAATATACAATTCTCCATGAAAATATGAACCCATTCCTAATTGTATGCCTGGAGATCTGCACCTGGTGTAGCATATTCCAGGCACACTGCTGGCAATTTTGAGTTTTTAAAAGTAATAGATCTGCACATGTTGACATAATCCAGATGAACAGAGGGAGGTAGCACATCCTCCCCTTCTAGTAAGTAAAGTTTCTGAAGGAATCGTGGGACCTGAGCTTTATCCACATCCTTCCATTCCCGAAACACCATATCCTTCACAGGTCCCTGAAAAAGGCATGGCAAACTTAGAAGGCATCTGATACTGAGGGAACAAGTGTGAGTCAGATCCCGCAGCCTGAAACCCCGGAAAACCTAAATTTTCCTGCACATGCGACATCACCTCCCACATCTCTTCCCTGGAGACATATTTCCCTCCAGAGGAAGTAGATGGAGCATCATCCTCCTCATCATCTGAAGAGGATTTCTCCGCAGTCGCAGGACGGGCCACTTTAGACTGACCAGGCCTGGCCACCCCTACCTGGAGAGCCCGAGAAACAGCCACCTCTATCATGTCCTGCACCTCCTCTCTTGACATGAGTGGTGCAGACAAACTACCCGTAACCTGGCGACCCCCAGGTGTAGAAATGGTAGTAGTACCCTCCTCCCCTGAGGAGGAGGAAGAAGAAACAATCCTGCGCCGTTTTGTAGGAACCTTCGGCATGATAATCTCAAATAGCACTACCACCCCTCCTGAACCCAACCTCTAAATATACTAGGGAAAGGTCCTCCTACAAAAAATCAATCAGCAAATACAATCACACCATCAATTAAGGAAAGAAGTTAAAACGCGGGCAGAACGCCCGTCCTACCATCCATGATGCCAAAAAATGCTCACCGGCACCTCACCGCGGCTCCGCGGGCAGAGGAACCGGAAACAGACATCCCAGCTGTAAAGAGCCGACTGACCTCGTCAGCCGACTCTCAGGACGCGTCTGCCAAGCAGCCCCGCCTGCTTCCAGAGACGCGACCGGCCGGAGCACACCCCGAGGAGCCCCACGCCTTGAGGAGTGCAACAACGATGACCCCCAGGCCCCGCCGTGGAGGAAAAGCGGAAGGTAAGTCTAGTGTGGGCTAGACAGAAAAAAACAGGAGGTGGTGGGGGTGGGGGGGTTTAAAGGGGAAGGGAGGGTCTAGGAGGAGGCAGGAAGCCTCATTGGTTAAAGGAAGGCGAGGAAGTAGGACTAGGAGTAATGCCATTATCGTAAGTAATGGACGCAGGAGTCATGCCCCCCCTGCCCAATGGCATGTAGGGGGGCTCCAGTTAGGCCCCCCTATGCCACTTTACAAAAAACAAAATTCTTACCTCTACTTACCGTAGATGGGTCTCCCCATCCATGGGTGTCCTCCAGGGGTGGGTGAGGGTGTCAGGGGGTGTACCTGGGGACAGGAAAGGGCACCTGTGGACTGCTTCCATGGTCAGAGACCATGGAAATGAGCCCACAGGTCCCTTAATACCTGCCCTGACCCAGGCGTTAAAAAATGACTCTAAACTGGTTTAGAGTCATTTTTTAAGGCCCTCCCCCTTCCGTGCGTCATTTTTGCACGGGAGTATAAATAAGGCGCAAAGGCCTTAGAGTCGTTTTTTCCCTGGAACCCCTACCTTACATCTCATTAACGCAAGGTAGGTTTCCACGGTAACAAAATGACTCAAACTCCATAAATTTGTATTTATATGGAGTTAAGTTTGTGCCAGATTTGCATAAAACAAAATTATGCAAATCCAGCGCAAACAGAGTATAAATATGCCCCTTAGTGTTTAGGTGAAGGCTTTGGTCTGTTCCTTGGCATGAGTGATGTCCATGAACTGGCCGGTGACGTGGGTCCATAACTATATCTCTTTTTCTAGTTACAGTCTGTGTAGCTGTAGGGCTGGGCACGGAAATTCTTTGTGCTTCTGTTGTTCGTACTACAAACTGGATACTATTCAAACTGGACACATAGGCTGTGTCTGGAAAACATCCCAGGAGGACAGATAAAAGAAAAACCACCCCTAATCCGTTTGGAAAATCCACAGCAGCTGGCATGAATCTCAAGGCGAGGGAAACATGGGTGGGGGGAAGAATTGTGACAAATAAAAATTAAAAAAACTTACCTTTTTCCCACTTTCGCCGTGGCGGCATCCTGCCGCGTTGCTCCTCAGTGCAGGCTCCCCAGCAATCCTGACACTGCTTACATGTAAAACATGGCATATAAAAGATAAAACAATGATTAAATAGCTTTTATCTTTCATCTCCTGGCTTCGCCATTGTGAAGGAGCCGCCTCTGTTGAAAATGCAGACAGAGAATCCATATCTCTGGTCTGCTTTGACTGTATAAAAATTAGAGTTATGGGCCCTCTTTTTTTAGGCCCAGAGTCTCATCAACCAAGAAAGAGAGTGTTCTCCAGAGTACTTAGAAGAATGATATGCAACCATAGTAGGTGTTTGCTCGACAGCCAGCTTCCTAGAGGTGAGGAAATGTCACCTACAGTCTGGCCTTATTGGAAGAGGCTGAATCTCGGACCTGAAGCACCTTGATGATAACCACTGGTAAGAAAGGGAACAAAACCTGCAAAACCTGAAAAGGTGTGACTGACTTGAAGCTGATAACGCGTCCAGCCCTTATAAATTACCTGTACCTGGACACGTTGGAGGTCGGTGAATCTTTTAACCGAGTCGGGCTCTCCTCATCCTCAATAGTCGAGTCACTCAGATCAATAATCAATAACTGTTGTAATCGGTAATCAATACTCAATTAATAGATCAATATAACACATCAGAAATCAATAACAGTTGGTATTTCGGCGCACCATGACCTTTCAGTCATGAATAACCACACCAGTTTATTAAAAGTTAGTGAATTTATTTCCCTATATTAACAAAGCTAGCATAATGTATATATGTCTCAAAACCAATTGATATATGTATATGAACATTACTAGCTGTCCATAACGGCGGAAGAAACGCAATCTACGTAAAATCTGAATGATGATACACTCTGTTATAGCAATCACCAATGTGACTAACTGTATTTGACTAATTGCATACATTCGGTCAGCATAACAAGATTTCAATTCTTCATGATACATTGAATGAATACCTCGACTAACCTCTAATTAGCATTAGCATGTGGGACTTCATGCAAAACGAATTTAGTCAACACGAATTTGGAAAACTTCTAGCTAGGATCCTATCAAAATAGCAGTTGGTACCTAAAAGGAAAAACATAATGCATAATACATTTATCCTTTCATATTTACCAAATACAATCAGCATTCAAGAAAAGTCTTCGTCCTTCAGTTACCGGTTGATCAGCATGGGGCAAATTTCAAAGGGGGCAAAGTTAAGGGCAAGCTTCCTTGCAGTGGCAAGGAGAATGGGGCAAAGTTACTGCATGGGCAAAACGGGGGCAAATCAAAGTTAAAGTCTCTAGGGTGAGAATTCTTAAAGTCTCTTTCTCTCAGATAGAGAAAAGGGCATCTGGGTGTCGTCCAAAATGGAGTCTGGCATCAGGCTTCAAACTGGCATCGAGGAAAATGGCTGACTTCTCTTTGTCCGGTGGGTTTAAGTAAGAAACATTCCAAATTTTGCAGGGTCTTCCATTGGAGGGTTCATAGGTTGGCTTCAAATTGTCCAATCAAAAATTGTCCTTTACTAGAACTTATTTGTGCATACATTAGCCTTGGAACACAAATTGTATCATGGTTTGCCAATTATTTTACTATCTGTACCTTCATTGTCCGCACCTGCAGAGACTGACCTTGTATCAAAGGGGATGTAACCGGCCTAGCACGAAACCTTGTAGATAAGTGTACCAGCCAGTTTCTACTGGAAAAATACAACTTCAAGCAAGAATATATGTTTCATTAGTTCAAGGAAAAAAAGAGTCACGCAGTTAGAATTTGAAGCCAGGCAACTAGGCCAAAGCCTGTACTAAATTTAAGCTAAGCAAAACAGTTTTCAAACAAGAAATCATGGCATACATTTGTGATTATGACAGTTTTCTACAATTTTAATACTTCGTGATTAATAAAGCTCGTTTATAATGATAGCGAACTAACCTGAGGGCACAATTCCCCTCGTACATTATTTCTTTTACTAAAATCACACTACATTACACGTATTAATCACACGGTATACATGAATATATGTCGGACCTTCTTTTTCTGCGTCATCAATCCCTCCTCTGATGACTAATTATGTCATCACATCAAATCCACCCACAAATTTTATTCCATTAAAATTCTGTATAGTAATTTTGCACTTCAGTCAATTCACTTTTTCTTTTAGTCCCTTTTGATTTTTCTCTATAGATTTCCACCATTTTGTTTTCTATTTTCTCCTCTCTCTTTCTTTTGTTCCTTGCTTTTATTATTTTAATAGTTTTCCATATTCCCCAAGGACCTAATAAACAGATTAACACTATTAATATTCCCTTTATTATCTTTAATAACAATCCGTTCCAAACGTTGCTGAGCCAATTTCCCACGGAAGCAAATCCCTTTCCAACCTTCTCCCAAACTCCGGGCTCTTTCAATTCCTTCAAATCTACGCTTTCTTTTGTTAGGTTTGTAAGCATTGTTCTAATCTTTCCACTATTATCTGGTATATAGGTACAGCAGTGACGTGTACCAAGCATTTTGCAAACGCCGCCATCCTTTGCTAAAAGAATGTCTAAGGCAAGCCGATTTTGAAGAGTCATAGCTCTTTCTGCAGCAAGTTCAGCGTCCATCAGGATTATAGCTCCTGAAAACTTTGTCAGCAAGTTATCCACAATAGTAGACAACTTTTGTATTTTGATTGAATTCAATATGACTCCCACTGAAGGAATCAATGCTCCAAATATGTCTCCTACCACACCAGAAGCTGTTTCCCTTTTCTGAACACGATGTGATTCAGACAGCTTTGGAAATTTCTTTAAGTCATCTAGTTGGTAAACCTTTGGGAACACTATTCCCAAATAACACCTCCCATACCATCCTTTGGGAAGACGATAATAGGCGTTGAGTCCACAAATATAATATACTCCAGGAATAACTGGATCTTGTCCATTCAGCATGAACGTCCACTTAGATTGAAATGCATATGTATGTTTACACTCACTCGTTCCCACAAAAACTGTGTCATAATATGATGGAAATCTATGTATACAAAATCTGCCTACATGCAATGTATCTAAAGCTATTTTCCCTTTTGTCTTTATTGCAGCAAAAGCATAATTATCCACAGACGTCCTTTCGTGTAATTCCCTCTCTAATTTCTCCTTCATTTCATTCTTCCTATCATCAGTGCGATCTAAAAATTCTATTTCTACTGGTGAAAGCAAGCATGTAAGGTTCTCCCTATGTGCGTGAGCTGTGTAAAAAGGTGACATTGGTTCGAAGAATTCCCTCATTAGTTTGGCATAATAATCTCGAGCTATCTTACTTAAATGCCCTATTATGGGGACATATGCAAATGTAACATCGTAATTAGTATAGAAATAATGAATGTCCTTTTGAGCATAAAAACTGGAAGCTACTATACTACATGTGATTCCATACGTAAGAGGCATGCTGTGATACGTTACCCCCTCCACTACTGAGGTAGGCATTTGTGTACACACATAACAATCTTTTGCATCCATGGTCTCAACATACTCACTCAGTAAGCGATAGAAAACGTTAGATGAAAGTTCCTTCTTATCATGCAAGTGTCTCTCGTCTTGCTCGAGTCTCTTGAGAGCTGTTAGTTCAGTAACGATAATAGGTTTAGAAGTAGAAGCATCATTCGTCTCACTCTCACTTTTACCATGCATTCCAAGAATTATTGCTACAATTATTAGTACGCATGCGGTTATCAAGCCTATACACGTGTATTTACAATACTTAATTTTACGCCCCTGTGTAGTGAAACTAGTCATGATCTGTATAGAATCAGAAAGTTGAAGGCACTCTATCAAAGCGGTTTTGCAGATATTTACAAAGCTGAACGAGTTCAATGTTCACACAGTTTGCTTTAGCAGCTCAGTCTCTTATCGGTTAGCAGCATTGTCTCAAAATCGGTTTCAAAGTCAATCAAGTTAGCAATGTCTTAGCCGGTCGAAAAGTCAATCAGGTTATCAATGTTTTCAATCAACAGAGTCCATAGAACTTTTGTTTCCAAAGTGTAGATCTGTTTCTTCGTTCTCGAGACTGAGGGATACGAATTCGTCTGACCAGTCGTTATTGGCTATGTATGCCCACTCCGGACCGGAATACCTTCTGCTCGGTATCCTTTTTCTTTTCAATTTTGCATCTCTCTTTGATTCTTTCTCACTCGTACTTTCCTCTTTGGCCAAGTCCTTTTCTTCACTTGGTGTTGGTACTACGACAGACACTTCCTTTCTTTTCTCTTTTACTCTTGGCCCTTCACTGTCATTCAACGTTTCTCTAGTTCTCAGTTTTACTGGTGATATGCTTTGTCTACGTTTTTCACTGGGTCCACTTGACGGACCTGCAACCTCTTCCGAAGGAGTTTGAACAGTTTCACTTTGTCTGGTTTCGTCTTCTCCCTCTGGGAAATCAATCAGGTTTTCCTGTCCTCTTCCTGTATCGTCTGTTTCTGGGAAAGCCCTCCTCTGATCAGACTTTCCTGCTTCTTCACCTGTTTCGAACCCTTTGTCACCGTTACTTTCTTCAGGCTCTTTGTCACTCTCAGCTGCTTCAGGCTCTTTGTTACCTTCAGCTGCTTCGTCGCTGTCTGAGGCTTCTCCTTGGTCTTCCCCAAGTGAATCAGTTGCTTCGTCCTCAGAGAATATTTCTCCCTCCTCTATTTCTGCCTGTTCGCTTCTAGTTCTGTTTCGCTCTGCCTCAGCGCTTAGTACTTTGTTATCAGGTACTGGTAATTTCAGCGCTTCAACTTCCTCATCTGTGGGACACAACACCCTCTTTGTGTGACTGGCGTGAATCCAGTTGGGAACTCCCTCACACTTCACAGCGGTGGTAGTCGTCAGAATCACTTGGAAAGGTCCTTTCCAACGTGGTTCCAAACACAACTTCCTCACGTGCTTCTTTATCACGACCCAGTCACCTGCTTTCAGGGTGTGTCCTGGACCTTGGATCGGTGGCAAGGTGGTTGCCTCCACCTGGTGAGAGAAAGAGCGAACCACATCAGCTAGACCTTTGCAGTAGTCTAACACCACATCATCTGTAATATTCAAAAGTGCATTTGCAGGAACTGCTGGAAGTCTCATAGCTCTGCCCATGAGAATCTCGTGTGGAGACAGTCCAGTCTTTCGGTCAGGGGTGTTTCTCATTGACATTAACACCAAAGGCAATGCGTCGGGCCATTTCAAGTTTGTTGATGCGCATATTTTCGCCATTCTTGATTTCAATGTGCCATTCATTTGCTCCACTAAGCCTGATGCTTCAGGGCGGTAGCTACAATGCAGCTTTTGCTCAATGTTCAGTGCTGCACAAAGCAATTTTATTACTTCATTATTGAAGTGACTTCCCCTATCTGATTCTAAAGAGATCGGGAATCCAAAACGTGGTATTAACTCTCTCAAGAGTAGTTTTGCAACTGTGAGACTGTCATTTCTGCGTGTAGGGTATGCTTCAATCCAGTGACTAAAAATGCACACAACCACCAACATATACTTCAAGCCTCCATGCACAGGCATCTCAATGAAGTCCATTTGCATCCTGCTGAATGGACCCCATGCCCTTCCAATGTGGCTCAAATTTACTACGGTTCCCTTCCCTGCGTTCATCTGTTGGCAAATGACGCAACGGTGGCAAACTGCTTCAGCAACTTGATGGAATTTGGGGTTAAACCAATCAGTTTTAAACAACCTAATCATGGCATCCCTCCCAAGATGAGCTTGTCCATGGTAAAATCTGGCTATCTGTGTCAAAAGGCTATTTGGAAGAACGAATTTCCCTTCACTTGAAACCCATAATTCATCTAGTCTCTTTACACATTGTGATTTAGTCCACGAGAGTTTTTCATCCTCACTGACATCATTCTGTAGGGATTTCAATTCGTCCATTGTATCTATAACTTTTAGAGCAAATATTTTGCTTTGTTCAAGCTCTGGTTCACTTATCAAATTCCATTCATCCATGAGCAATATACAGTTCAATGCGCAAAACCTTGCAACTTGATCCGCATATCCATTTCCTAGGGAAACATAGTCTTGTCCCTTCGAGTGTGCACTGCATTTCACCACTGCTACTTCCCCTGGCAATTGAATGGCATTTAACAATTCTCTTATCCTTTCACCATTTTTCACTGGTGATCCTGAAGAGGTCATGAAGCCTCTCTGTGACCACAATTGTCCAAAATCATGCACTATTCCAAACCCATATTGGCTGTCAGTGTAAATGGTAACTTTCTTTAGTGCAGAAAGTTGGCATGCTCTAGTAAGGGCTACCAACTCTGCTACTTGTGCAGAGTAAACCCCTTGAAGCCAAGAGGCTTCCAGAACACCTGTTACAGTACATACAGCGTACCCTGCTTTCAATACACCCAGTGCATCTCTTAAACATGAACCATCAACAAAAATGATTTGATCATTTTCTTCTAATCTGGTATCTTTAATATCAGGCCTTGGTTTGGTGCAAAATTCAGTCACCTGAAGACAGTCGTGCTCGATGTCTTCAGCGTTCTCAATTTCAGCATTTTCACTGGGAAACAAGGTTGCTGGATTCAACGTAGTGCACCTTTTCAGCTGCACATTAGGTGATCCCAGAATTATTGTTTCGTACCTTGTGAGTCTAGCACCAGTCATGTGCTGTGTTCGGGAACGTGTCAAAAGTATCTCGACTGAGTGAGGGACCATGACTGTTAAAGGGTGTCCCATCACTATTCCTTCACTCTGAGTGAGGCTGATACCAACTGCGGCTACGGCGCGCAAGCACCCTGACAGTGCTGCTGCGACCGGATCCAAAGTAGCTGAAAAATATGCTACTGGTCTGTTTACGCCACCATGGGCTTGGGTCAAGACAGACAAGGAACATGCATCACGTTCATGACAAAACAATGTGAAAGGTTTTGTGTAGTCAGGCATACCTAAAGCTGGAGCCCTGCACATGCATTCTTTCAATTCAATAAAAGCATCCATCTCTTCTTCTTTCAGTTCAATTTCATCCAATGCATCCTTCTGGGTCAGTTTCAGTAAAGGTTTTGCTAGGGTTGAGAAGTTGGGAATCCATTGGCGACAGTAGCTCACCATTCCCAAAAACTTCCTCACTTCCCTCCTCGTCTTCGGGGGACTCATTTGAAGTACACTTGTTATTCTTTCCTTCATTATTCTCCGTGACCCTTTCTCTATTTGGTGACCCAAATATTTCACTTTCTTCTGGCAGAATTGTAATTTTGAAGGAGACACCTTGTGTCCATTTCTTCCCAAATGGTTCAATAGGGCAATGGTGTCAGCTGTGCAGTCACTTTCTGTCTTGGATGCAATCAGTAAGTCATCAATGTACTGTACTAGGGTTGACTCGAATGGTAATTCCAACGCTTCCAAATCTTTCTTTAGAATCTGATTGAAAATTGACGGTGACTCCGAAAACCCTTGAGGAATTCGACACCAACTGTAAACTCTGTCTAAGAATTTGAAACAAAAGAGAAATTGGCTGTCCTCATGAAGAGGCACCGAAAAGAATGCTTGTGACAAGTCGACGACTGAGAACCACTCGGCATCGCAAGGGACTTGAAACATTATCACAGCTGGATTTGGTACTACAGGGCAGCATTTAATTATTATGTCATTTATTTTCCTCAAGTCCTGCACAATTCGGACCTTTCCACTTGGCTTTATTAGTCCCATAATTGGTGAATTACATGGACTGCTTAACACTTCTTTCAGTACTCCCTGCTTTACAAACTCATCAATGAGTTGGGCGACTTTCATGAGGGTGTCTTGTGCCATATGGTACTGTGGGGTCTGAGGAAAGGTTACATTGGGTTTTACAGTCACTTTCACTGGTTCCACTCCTTTCACCAGTCCCACCTCTTTTTCTTTTCCTGTCATATCCCACACTTCTTTTCTGACCGTTTCCTGTAACTCAGCTGGAATATCTGCTTCAGTGATCATCGGAAAAAGGGTAATCAGAGGATACTCTTCATCGACAGCCTCCATCTCATCCCCTTCTACACTGTCCTCTTCTTCCCCATCACTGCTCGTCTGAATTCTAATTCCATTGTTCGAACACATGATCGAACATCCCAATTTGCACAATAGGTCTCTCCCTAACAGTGATATCGGGCTTGAGTCACATACCACAAAATTATGTGACCCTTGATAGTTACCAATTCTGACTTGTAATGGATCTGTGATTGGGTTTGTCAGGTACCTGTTTGCTACTCCCACTACTTGAACTGTTCTCCCTGAAAGTG
The DNA here is from genome assembly GCF_031143425.1 of Pleurodeles waltl. Lineage (NCBI taxonomy): Eukaryota > Metazoa > Chordata > Amphibia > Caudata > Salamandridae > Pleurodeles > Pleurodeles waltl. The sequence continues at coordinate 150,596,488 of NC_090446.1, forward strand.
GCAAATTTGGCACTTCAATGCTCCTAACAGTGGAACGTGTAGCTCCTGTGTCAACCAAGAATGAAACGCGATGACCCATAACTCTTCCCTCCACATACGGACCCTTTTGATCAACTTCCAAAGATGCTGCAAGCACACAATTTCCCTCCTCATCTGAACTTCCACTCTCCCATACGTTGTTTATTCCATTCTCGCTGTGTAGTGGGAATTGGTGTATTGTGTCATTTTGACTCATTCCCTGACCCGTGACCTGTTGAGGAAGCATTGCTTGCTGCTGGTTCATTGGTGCTAAGGGTATTTGCATTTGCTGATTAGGTACCATAGGAACCTGCTGTTGCATTGGCTGCAATTGTGTCATTTGCACACGGGGCATTTGCACCTGCTGCGGTTGCATGGGTTGTAGACCCTGCGTCTGGTTCATATTGTTTTGAAAGTTTGAGTTCGGACCTCTCAGCTTCGGTCCTCTCATAGTTTGAAATGCATTGACATCATTGTTTTGCTGACCTACCCCTTCCTGCATCATCATTGGGCACTCCCTTTCCAATGCCCGACAATTCCGCACGTGTGACATGGCATCACCTTCTTCATTGCCTGTATACCATTTGGAATCATAACGGTATTCAAATCAGGACCATTATTCACAAAACCTCCTCTGCCTCTGCCTCTCATCTGCGGCTGAAACATAGCATTTCCCTGTTGCTGCTGCTGCGGCATCTGTTGTTGAAAACCTTGCAAACCTTGTAAACCTGTCTGAGCTGCTCTGAGCTGCATCACCTTTTCCTTCAATCTTTTCTGTTTTGTCTCAATCTCATCACTGCAGTATTTTGCATAATTCAACACTTCATCGATCGACTTTGACTGCCAACAAATCAAATGCGATTTAATCATCTGGCTAATTTCAGGTCTCAGCCCTTCCACAAACCTGAACACAAAATGAAGCATGTCCTTTGGCTCAATCGTTTCCGTGCCACTGTAATTTTTAAACGCTTTCAACAACCTCTCATAATACGCATGTATAGATTCTTTAATCTCTTGAGCTGTTCTGTCAATTCTCTGCCAATCCACATTTTTCGACGCAACCTTGGTTTTTAAGTGCTCGATCACCTTGTGGTACAAACTCATTATCGTAGGTGATGGCGCACCTGTGTCCCTATCTCTCTCTGGTTCACTCGTCGGCCAACCTACAGCCCTTTTACAATCTTCCCACAAATCAGCCGGAACCACAATCTCAAATAAGGTATTCAGGTCTTCCCAGAGACACTTCGCGAGTTTCACAAATCTATCTGTTTGTTGATACCACTCGATCGGTTTTTCTCTCAGTTTGGGAAAGTCGTCCGTAAAGGATTGAATATCGCACCTGTGCCATGGTACATGCACAAGTTTTCCCCCTGCTGTCTCTCTCATTGGTAACATGGTTATCCGATCGTCATTCTGTTGTTTTTTCTCACTTCGTTCTGAAGTATTTTCCTTCTTTTTATCCTTTTTCTTGACCCACCTGCTTTCCCACTTGTCTAAACATCTCCAGACCTGTGCACTCTGCAGTATCTCTTTAAGGTGTGTTTTCATCCCTGCGGATCTCATGTGTTCGAAGTCTTTTGTGTCAAAATCTAATCTGTAACTTCTACTCAGGTGTTTAGTCTTACCTATATCAATCTCGTGTCTGTCTGCAATTTCTTGTAATTTCTTATGTATGCTGCTCACTTCTCTTGTAATCCTAGGGCACATGTATCTTAGTTCTTCCTCCGTGTATGATTCTAATCTGTTCAAACCCATTGTTCCCTCAACCAGTTCGTCTGCCTCCATACCCAACCTTATTTTATTCAGGTATTCTTCTCCCTTCCCACTAGATGTACTCTGTGGGGAATTCAGGCTGTTGAACCATTGTGTCAACTGTTGCGCGTTCAGTCCCATCAATGTAGCAGTTACATCAACTGCCATCGACGGTTTCTGTAATGTTTCAGTCTGTGAGGTTAACGGTACTAATAGTGGTGGATGTGACCTTACCACGGTTGACGGAGCACAAACTGGAATTGGACTAAATTCCGACAAGGACCCAGATCCATTTGGCATTGCCACTATCGGAGTTGTCTCTGGAGTGGTTTCTATGCATCTTCTCCCTGTCCCATTCTGTATCAATAACCCTTGGTCGCTGGTGCTTGAATTTGCCTGTATGTACAGTGGTACTGGTGGACCTACAGTAATAGGTAGAGATATTGCATCTGGATTCTGTCTGTTCCCCGAATTCTGTGGCATGTTAATCCCCACATTGTGGTTCATCATTGCTGGCATACCTAACTGGCTTTCTACTACTCGCGCTTCTTGTGTCTGCTGTTGGGGCATCGAGAACTGTGTTGATTCAGCTTGAATCAATGTCGGTCTCTGATAGTTTTGCCCTCCCTGCGCCATTGAATCGGAAGTCATTCCCACATTATGCTCATCACAACAATGCCTTTGGACCTGTGGCTGATAGTTATCAGCAGGTTTCAATGTTGGCACGTCTGGGTACATCCTCTGAACCCGTGGTATTCGTGGTGAGAAAGGCATGTCAGAACTGCTCGGCCTCTGAGATGTTCTCAAATTTGGCGTTACATTACCCTGTATTGGTTCTGGAGGGGCAGTACTAATGCTTGAGCCTTTTTCGCCTTCCACATATGGCGGTGGGCGATCATTCAGCAATTGTATAATGAACTCCTCATCATCTGACTCGTCTCCCCTTTTCGAGTTTCTATTGCTCTCTCCCTCTCTGGACTGACTCCTGTTTGTCTTACAGGTGGCTTTCCTTCCTTCCGTCTCCGCTTCCTCGGCAATCGCTGGAAACAATTTAATTCCCTGCAATACGTCTGATCTCCAAACCTTTTGTGTGCTGTCCCATCTAGCATCCGCTAGTGTCTTTTCTACTTTTCTTATTCTTGTCTCAAATTTCTTTTGTTGTTGGTTTCTAGCTATTAGCTCCCAAATTGCTAATGCCTCAAACTGTGCTGGCCTTGGGGGTACTTTCATGTCGTATAGCGCAAACCTCAGATTTTCTAAAACCCTTAGGTTGAACGACCCGTGGATAGGGAACGCTACACTTCCATGTTTTTCTGTTAGTTTGCACCATTGCTTTAGCCAAAGACATGGCGCTACACCCTTTTCTTCAATGACGATGTAAGCTGGTGTACCCTCAGGCGGTGTTTCTTCTCCTACATTGGCTTTAATATAAACATCTCCCCTCATGGCACTCTTGAATGCTTTGAAAAATTTCATCTTTCCGTCTTTTGTTTTTTTTCTAAAATATGTAATCAATAAGTGACTTTATTTCCCGGAATACTCTTCGCTTGCCTTTCCCCTTCCAATTGCGCTTCACGGACTGCGTCCAATCCGTGCGCGACCCTTCTCACCAACCGACCTATCCCAGCGCGGCTCCTAGTGACGTCACACTCACACACTGCGGCTGACAAAGTCCCGCGGCTTGTCCTCTTTTCATTCGGCTTCACTCATAAACTAATTTCTGCACTATAACGCGAGCACTTAACCAAAAGAGTAAAACAGATCTGTCGGTTTACTACAGGAAAGGTAATACAATCGCTTTAGAAACCTTAGGGATTTTTCACTAGCCTCGGCAGTTATTCCACCTTTCTCGGTTTCCCACTTTCGCAAGCAAAATTTGACCCGCAAACTTTACTCTCAACTGATCAATGAACTATTCTAGTGCACTTTAGAATTCGTCAAATCTCAAAGTCAAAGTTTTCTTTCAGTCTGCAACATTCATACCGACTTGTTGACCACGCCCGATCAACCTATTAAACCGACCAGATCACAACATCAAACAAGTGTCACATACACTTTTCAACATACTCCGGAGTCTCTTGACCTCGCAGGGCCCGTCTCAACATCAACAACCACGTGGACAATTTTTTTTCTGCTCAAAGCGCTACACACACGTGAAGTTCGACGACTTCCCTACTCTCACACTTTTGGAGGAACACTCCTCTAATATCTTTTAACTCCTTAAATCCTCACAAACTTCTCAATTAATCTGCGGCGATAAGCTGTGCAAGCGCGAAACCCTAACTTCACTCATACCGTCACTAGAAATGCTGAGACCATTCTCATACCTCCATGTTCCTCATTCGCAAGCTCCGAGATCCCGGGAAAGTCATTGGGGACTTAGGGCATCATCATCTCTCCAACTTGTTTTATCAAAGAAAATTCTAACCTGACTCTGTCTATTGTTCGGATGGGGTCCCAAAGGGCGAAACCATCAATCTCTGCTACCATCTACTGATAACGCGTCCAGCCCTTATAAATTACCTGTACCTGGACACGTTGGAGGTCGGTGAATCTTTTAACCGAGTCGGGCTCTCCTCATCCTCAATAGTCGAGTCACTCAGATCAATAATCAATAACTGTTGTAATCGGTAATCAATACTCAATTAATAGATCAATATAACACATCAGAAATCAATAACAGTTGGTATTTCGGCGCACCATGACCTTTCAGTCATGAATAACCACACCAGTTTATTAAAAGTTAGTGAATTTATTTCCCTATATTAACAAAGCTAGCACAATGTATATATGTCTCAAAACCAATTGATATATGTATATGAACATTACTAGCTGTCCATAACGGCGGAAGAAACGCAATCTACGTAAAATCTGAATGATGATACACTCTGTTATAGCAATGCAAATCACCAATGTGACTAACTGTATTTGACTAATTGCATACATTCGGTCAGCATAACAAGATTTCAATTCTTCATGATACATTGAATGAATACCTCGACTAACCTCTAATTAGCATTGGCATGTGGGACTTCATGCAAAACGAATTTAGTCAACACGAATTTGGAAAACTTCTAGCTAGGATTCTATCAAAATAGCAGTTGGTACCTAAAAGGAAAAACACAATGCATAATACATTTATCCTTTCATATTTACCAAATACAATCAGCATTCAAGAAAAGTCTTCGTCCTTCAGGTACCGGTTGATCAGCATGGGGCAAATTTCAAAGGGGGCAAAGTTAAGGGCAAGCTTCCTTGCAGTGGCAAGGAGAATGGGGCAAAGTTACTGCATGGGCAAGACGGGGGCAAATCAAAGTTAAAGTCTCTAGGTTGAGAATTCTTAAAGTCTCTTTCTCTCAGATAGAGAAAAGGGCATCTGGGTGTCATCCAAAATGGAGTCTGGCATCAGGCTTCAAACTGGCATCGAGGAAAATGGCTGACTTCTCTTTGTCCGGTGGGTTTAAGTAAGAAACATTCCAAATTTTGCAGGGTCTTCCATTGGAGGGTTCATAGGTTGGCTTCAAATTGTCCAATCAAAAATTGTCCTTTACTAGAACTTATTTGTGCATACATTAGCCTTGGAGCCTTGGAACACAAATTGTATCATGGTTTGCCAATTATTTTACTATCTGTACCTTCATTGTCCGCACCTGCAGAGACTGACCTTGTATCAAAGGGGATGTAACCGGCCTAGCACGAAACCTTGGAGATAAGTGTACCAGCCAGTTTCTACTGGAAAAATACAACTTCAAGCAAGAATATATGTTTCATTAGTTCAAGGAAAAAAAGAGTCACGCAGTTAGAATTTGAAGCCAGGCAACTAGGCCAAAGCCTGTACTAAATTTAAGCTAAGCAAAACAGTTTTCAAACAAGAAATCATGGCATACATTTGTGATTATGACAGATTACTACGATTTTAATACTTCGTGATTAATAAAGCTAGTTTATAATGATAGCGAACTAACCTGAGGGCACAATTCCCCTCGTACATTATTTCTTTTACTAAAATCACACTACATTACACGTATTAATCACACGGTATACATGAATATATGTCGGACCTTCTTTTTCTGCGTCATCAAAGCCACGTTCTTGCCAGCAAGGGACTAACTGTCCCAGTATCCTACAGGGCAGAGGAGGAGCCCTGCAAAGTCCTGCACCTGTGCCTGATATCTCTACATAAGCGCACCTTGTGTTCCATGGTGTGGGAGCCACTTTCTTGCGAGCCTGTCCCGATATCCAACCCCAGGTCAAGGGCAGGCCCATTCTGCCCCTGTCAGCGACTGGCAGAGGCTGGGCTGCACCTCCCCTCTAACATCCTGACTTGTAGTTAATCAATTGATTAGCGGAGCAAAGGCAGTAGTTCTAACAAAAGGAAGCGCAAGGCGGATCTCCCGGCTCCTAAAACTACTACAACCATGGACAGTTTTTTACAACAAGCGGTAAACTTGTTTAATAACGAAATCGAGCTGGCTGAGAGGAGGTTATCATTTTTATCTTTCCCTGCTGCCTGTGCCCAAGCCAAACCAATAATGATGTGGTGCTTAATATTAGTGCAAATGATGAGACTCAAGATTCTGCACTTATAATTGTAGATTCAGGCTCTACTTCAACACCAGCTCTAGAGGACCGGGGATAAGAAATGCAATCCCTGGGCCGCGATTGTGGCAATGGGATTAGGAGGAAACCTCAAGGAGGGAAAAAGAAAAGAGATGAGGGAGGTGCAAAACCCAAAAGACTTATCCCCAGCTTTCCCCTTAAGTGAGAAAATAGAGTTAAGGGCAATATGCAGCACAGCAGGAATCATACGCCCTCTTGGTTGATGAGATTTCTAAGAGTGTGTTTTCACCATTCTCTGCTGCTTTGAGCCCCATATTAGCACGACTGACCAAAATCAAAGAAGCCCTCTCAACACTGAAATCATAGTCTGGGGAGGGGAGATATGCAGCCAGCAGCATATGGACATGAAGGATGCTCTAGCCTTGTTCCCTCCAAAGAAGGCATAGCATCGAGGGGAGGCTCCCACAGGGGAACAGGCCTCAAATCAGCTGCCTTTAAGAGGACCTCACCCACTTGGTGTGTCTGCAAACAGTGACTCTGAGGGATCAATTCTCTCTGTAATGGGAGAGCTCAGTGCATATAGTAGTTGTGCATGACGACCATCAAATTACTTTAATGGACCAGAGCCTATATACAGGATCTTCGAAGCCCTCCAAAATCCATGGTCAATCACTCCCTAAGTTCTTTGCTGCTACCAACTTTGCAACTCCCCCCACAAGCCACCTCGTATCTGATAGTATTAAAAGGCATCCCTCCATTGAGGCAAGATGGGAGTGAAGATCACAATCAGCTTTTGAATAAAGTAGTACATTGGATTAATGGCAGACTTAAGGGCAAAGTTCTTTTGCACAAGTTGATCACTCTTGTCCGGAGGACTGGATGGGTGTGCCCTTCCCAGAAAACCAGACAATAATGACTGTATAGTCACCAATTTTAATGATAAGTCAAGTTAAAGATATTGGGACAGATGTACTAAAATGCAATTTTGCATTTCCTAAATAGCGACTTCAGAGAAATCACTATTTAGGAAATGCAAAATGCTTTGTACAGAGATGCCAGTTTCCTAACAGTGCTTCCTACAAAGTAGGAATTGCTGTTAGGAAATCACAAATAGGGGATCCAATGGCATTTGTGACAATGGGCCGTTTTGATTTTCCCAAATAGCGATTTTCTTTTAGGAAATCGCTGTCTGGGAAGTGCAAAACCAAGGATGGCAATGGGCAAATGGCCACCTTTGGTACACCCCAAAAATAGTGGTGCACATGTAGAGCAAACATACGCATGTGTGTGTTCTTTTGTAATTAAAAAGAAAAGCATTTTGGGTTACTTTTTTTAAATTGCACGTGGTTACCATCGAATTGCATTTCCTAAATGCCCATATCGTATTTAGGAAATGCTGTGTACATCAGAAAAGGAATCACAAATAGGTAATCCCTATTTGCGATTTCATATGCAGGGGATTGCAAACTATGATTAAAGGCTTTTGCACATCAGAAAAGGCTGTTTTGCATTTCTTAATAGGCTGAAATACCAATTCGGACCATTAAGTAATACAAAAGGGCTTTGTACATCTGAACCGTTATGACAAGGATCCATTACTCTGGGCGACCACCCTCACCAATTGAAGATGTACCATTGGGCTTCTTCTATAGGCTCCAGAGGCAAGAGACTATTCCCCCTGTGCCCTTCTCCCACCAGGTGTCAACCTGTAACAGTTTTTCTGCCCTTTTGCACCCTTTTGCACCTGGACCTTCAGGATTGGCTTTTTGATCAAAATCCCACCCCCAGCCAATCTCCGCACAATGACGGTAGCAATACAACTGAATTCTCCAGTCAAGTTACAGTTGAGGAGATTAGTGGGGCAACTGTTACTACCTGGAATATTGCTTGTATTGCCAATAAAATGGACAAAGAGAACTGGGCAAAATATGTTAAATTTGCACACTTTGTATGTATACAAGGAACATGGGCATCCAACACAATATATTGAGATGATTTAGCAGCTTTTAATTCTCCTGCAAACCCCTCCCCTAAAGGGGGAAGGTTGGTAACCATTGTTTCTACAAGTATATCCCCAGGAATCAAGAAAAGCTTTACAAATTCCCCCTATTATCAACTTATTTCACTTACCCTTGAAAATAATTTGGTCATAACTGTTATAATTGTTATAATGATGCTTTTGATTCAACAAAGGGGGATGTGGTTAAAACATCAGAAATAGATCTAGAACGATTTATTGACCAGGACTCCTATATAATCTGAGTTAGCTTTTTTAATATCACAGAATGCCCCATCATGTCCAAACTAATCGGTGGGTATAGTGATGTTGGTAGTAATACCTTGGCTCATTTTAAACATAGCCTACATGGTCTAGCTCTTAACGACCTGATGATGAAATTGAATCTGAACTTAGTTAAACACTGCTTTTTTTAATTATCCTCATTTACCCACCTTTATAGAGCGAGGTTACATCAGTACTATTGATCACACCTCACCTCAGATAGCAGTAGAGTAGTCATTTTAGAACTTCAGGTGGTAACTAACTGTATAACTGATCATAATCCAGTGACTCTTAAATTGAATCTCAATATTCCCAGATTCATGAAAAATTTACAACATTGTCCCCACAGGTCTGAATGACGTTAAAATAAAATGAGCAGGAGTTGATCCCACTAGCTTTTTAAATAAAAAATAGTAGTCAGTAATCTGGATCAATTTATGATAGGTCTAGTTCCAGAAACTAATTACATGGAGACATGGGATCCCCACATTGCGGTATCAAATTCCATTAATCAAGATTTAACAGTGTGGCCAGAACGGGTTAGAAATGATACAAAGGGCTGGTACTGTGGCCACTGTACAAAGGCATGGAGCAACCTGATTAAAATACTAAACCAACACCCAAGAGATGTCCACTTAGTCTGGAAAGCTAGAGCCACTAATAATAATGCCATAAAACAGAGAAAGGAAGATCTACAAGCGGAGGATTGGGTGAACCTCCTGCAGGCTGCAGAAAACAACAACAGTATTTTATTTTGGAGAATGGTAAATGCCCCATTGTTCACCAAGGGAGTAGGCCCTGACCTAGAATCCTCAGTTACACCCGCTTTTCTCTCTTCAACCCCAGTAGGGAATTTTCCAACTGAAACTGAATTCATCCTTGATGAGGGCTTTAAATAAAAGTCCAGCGGGTAAGGCTCTGTGTCCTATTGGGGTCACAAAGGACACCTACAAGTCTGAACCAGACTTGTATGCTCCGTTTCTGACCAAGGTCCTGAATGTGGAAGCAGCTGGCACGTACCTCCATCTTGGTCTACTTCTCTCATTACACCCATTTTCAAAAAAGGACTTAGGAATGATCCAAAATGTTATCGCCCCATCTATCTACTCAACTCCTCCACCAAATAATTGGGGAGAGTCCTGTTAGAGAGATTAGAAATGTGGGCAGAAGAAAATTAAATCCTCTCAAATGCCCAATATGAGTTTACAAAAGGTTTGGGGACGGTCGAGCAATCACTCAACCGGAACCTTTTGATGGGGGAGTATAATTTGCCCAAGGAAGGATCACTGCACAAATGCTTCATTGACTTAAACAGTGCATTTGACCTAGTTGATCATAGGAAACTTTGGGAGTATTTGGATGAAAAGGGGGCTCCAAAGGAGATTATCTTGCTTTCGGCCTATTTGCAAAATAACTTGACAGCCAATGTCCGCTGTGGAATACAGGGTGAACTGACCACACCCTTTGGTGTAAGAGGGGGGTTTAGCAGGGGTGCGTATTGACGCCCTTCCTTTTCTCCCTATACATAAATGATGTTGAAGAAATGCTCCAGGCTGCTGATGCAGATACACCTAGGATTGGGAGGCGGTAAATCCCAGTACTTTTGTACGCTGATGACGTGGCTGTCTAGGCACTTACTCCAAATAGTCTGCAGGTTCTAGTAGAGTCCTTCGCAGATTTCATGGAAGGGAGGGGTATGAAAGTTAACATTGCAAAAACTTACAACATGAGTTGCTGTCGTGCAAGAGGGAAACATAATACTTTTTTCATTAATAGGAGGAAACTACAAAGTGTGACTACCTTTAGTTATTTAGGGATTCAGTTTTCCTACAAATTGGACTGGAAGCGTCACAGGGAGATCTCCGTCTCCAACATGATTAGAAATAATAAAGGTTTGACAAGGTTTGCCTCTAAGTTAGGTACCAAACCAACTGCAGAGTTGCTAACTCTCTATAACGCCAAAACAATTATATGGTGCAGGGATTTGACGTAGCGGCGTCAATTGTATTTCCAAAAAACAGAAAACACATTTTTAAAGAGGCTGTTAGCTGTACCCTCAATCCATAGTTCATTGGGAATGGTGAGATAACTTTCTATTGGATACTCTTGAAAGCAAACCACTCTTATTATGGTGATCTGTCTGACCCAAACAAGAAACTAAGGCCCATATTTATGAAAGGTTAGCGCTAAAGTGGCGCTAACTTAACTCCATATTTATATTTTGCCGCTAGACCCATCTAGCATCATAATATCTGAGTTAGGGTTGCTTTGTTTCTTTCTTATGTGCTCCGCATTAGAGATTTTTGGATGACAACTAAGGGACTGAAATCATTTAATATGCACTATGTCCTCATTAAGCGGCCCAGAGTCTGTCACGCTATGCCTTATGTTCGGAGTTTTATCAGACATATGTTAACACCTTATGTCAAACCCAGTTTTTATATGTATTTGTGATTTTACGAATCTGTGTCATTTTGTGAGATTGATGTTTTTATTGAACGTTTAATGTATTGATATGATGCCTCTATGAAATATATAATATGAACCAAATAAAGTTTTGAAATGTGTGACTGACTTGAACTGCCAGAGCAACTTGACTTCCTGGACTGTGGGGGTCCACAGGATGAAGTAAGACTGTTGAGATCTTTCTGCGTGTCCTAAAGCACAATAGCTGTAGACTTTCTGCAAAGATAATTACCGGAGGCATTGCGGGCAGCGACTGTGGCTGCTGCCCTCAAGAAAACAGTGACCAAAGCAGATTGTGCTGCCAACCAGAAGCTCATGTTGACGCAGAGTGTATGGCTACCAATAATTTATTGTGCCCATGGAGAAGTGTGGTGCAGTCCCCAAGACGGTGCCCATGCAGGTAGTGCTGCCACCTTTCAATCAACCACACCTGAGGTGTTACTCTGCTGCACCTGTGACCACCATGGTGGTTGCACATGCGCTGCTCTGAACTTTGACTTTGGGCCAGCAACCCAGAGTAGGTTCCTTCCTCGCCAGAAGTGACACCTGTAACTGTGGATGTAGGAAGCCAGCTTCCGCCAGCGTTCTGTTGTAGCCCTTCCTGGGGTGTAGATGGACTCCAGCCTGCGCATCTCTCTGAAAGGCAAGAGTGAAAAAGATGCATGGGGCAAGGGTCAATGATTGGCTCAAACTATGAGGCCCAAACTGGGTGAGGCTGTAAATCTGAGGCTTGAGAGGCACTGAACTCTTAGGCTGAATATCAGGGCAATATGTACCTAAGCCTTGAAACTTGCTTGAGATACCCGTAATTCCGGGGATGGGAAAGGCAACTTAGGTTCACCCGGAGAGGCATGAGGTGGGGCAAACTACGAAGTGCAGTAGTCCCCAGACAAGGATTGTGCCTGATTTTCACTGCTGTGAAGTATTACACTTCAAGTGTGTAGATTAAAATACTTTTTTTATCATAGTGAAGCTTTGGGTTAGATATTCAATGATTGTACTGCTGGGCGACTGTTGAGTAATAAACTCAAGCACCCCCACCCTACCTTCCTATGACTGCTCATCAATACTACCTAAGAGTCAAGTGTGGAAGGGGTAGTACACTGCCCAGTTTACATGGCCATATTAGGATAGGCCCTGGGACCTGAGAGACAAATGACACCAGCCCTATGCTTGAGGCTCAGCAACGCCCCTGCAGTGGGTCTGGAACATCATATACCTTTATAGGTAATTTATGAAACAGATATTATGTTCACTGGAATATAAGGCTTCTGCATTGTTCTAAGTGGTCTAATAGACTAAAAGGAAAAGTCCATTCACAAAGCAAAACATTTAACTATCTAAAATGCATGTTATAATAGCACATTTTTGATGATTAGAATACAGAGTGCAAATAACTGGGATGCCACCGTTGCAATGATCAGTAATGTCTGATTCCAGTTCTTCAAGGCTGTTTTTGAAAAAATGTTCATATGTCCAGGCTAATAGTTAAGCAAGTGGTTGTTATGTAATAAAAACAAAGAGCTTTCCTGTCAAGTACCTCTAACAATCAGAAAAAAAAATTATGCTTTTAAGTCTTTACTTCGTAGATAGTAAGTTTTCACAGCAGCAATAAGCAACAACTTGCATACAAAACTAACATTCCCAAAAGTCCATGGGAGGTTAGAATAATAACAATAACTTATCAGGTAATGGCAGTCATAATAGAGACTATCTACACTATCCATGCTGCCTCTTTTCTTCGCATGAATCACGCAGTCCTGGTTTGCTCATGAATCTTGCTTGGAGCCATCAAGCCCGAATGGAAAATCCAGAAAAGAAAATTGTCATAACTGTATCCTCAGAATAACAATTTTAAGAATCATGTACCTCATGTAAATCAACAGTCAGTGCAAGATACAATACAATTAATAAGAAAATCAACAAATACACATCAGATAACTCATTACCTACTGAATACGGAGAGGGTCAAAATATCCCAAAATGTTCTTGCAGAGTGGGATAATCCTTGCCTCGGAGTCCTGAGTAAAATTCAAACTTTCTGTGACGACAGCTAGGAAATGTTTTATTCTATGTCAGGACCAACGGCAAGGATTATGCTAGTTCAAACCTTATCCACCAATGGAGCTATATCCACCACCGGCTAAAAAAATAAAACTTGTTGAAAGTAGAATCAGAGGACCAATCTGCCATGTTCAAGCTATCTTCCAAGTGGGTACAAAGCTGGAAAGCTTTAGATGTCATCGCACCTCAGGCAGAATTAGCTCCAATCTTTCCCACACTGATTCTGGTTTCACTCATGACCCAACAAACCCATCAGGCAATCGTGAGAGAGGAGACAGCCCTATGCGACTTTCACAGGGCAATCGAAAGTTGTTGTTTATCTGGCAGATGGAATTCCTCCATCATTACCTCATATGCTTTCAAGCATTGAACGTCACATCATTTGGGAGTATTCACAAAGGCAAGCTAACAGATAATCCTAGTATGAGACTTCGTCCTTCTGCTAACGTTAAAAGACACCCCATGACGGGAAAATCCTCTACATGTAATATCCTTGGCTCTAACATCTAAGACCATATGACATGACACCAGGCACAGCAACATGGACAACTTGGCAGAAAGTTTCTCCCGTAACAAAAACTGATTGGTTTGCTAAGAAAGAAAAAGGCTAAGGACTTGGGGGACTTTTCAAAAAAGTGCAGGGACGACTGACCCTCAACAACTTACATACAAAGAGATGTTTCCCGACTGGAGATACATGAACCGGCACATGCCCCATCAAAATAGCAGAGCAAAAAGTCTCAATAGTCTGTTATGACTAACCCTCTGAGGAGAGTTCCGACAAAATATTTGGGGGGTTATTCCAACTTTGGAGGAGGTGTTAATCCGTCCCAAAAGTGACAGTAAAGTGAAGGATATACCACCAGCCGTATTACGAGTTCCATAGGATATAATGGACTCGTAATACGGCTGGTGGTAAATCCGTCACTTTTCCGTCACTTTTGGGACGGATTAACACCTCCTCGAAAGTTGGAATAACCCCCTTGGACTATATCTGCATTCATGAGATCCAGGCCTGGTCGTATGCATTAACTCATCCATTTCATCCAGGCTGATCTGTATCGCTTGACCATGCTGTCCATCCAGGCCTTTGACAAGAGAACTTCAGCCTGTCATGAAATTCCCTGGATTTTCCATCTATGCCTGAAATCCACCACACCATGTGGTGGAGAGAGTCATAGATCACCAGCCAGTAAGGCAGAAGGTTTGGATCGAGGAGGAGATTCTGAAATTAGGGGGGGGTAGGACTGGAGAATCATAAGAAAGTTCTATCAGAACTGGGAACCAAACTTGAGACCTCCAATATGGCATCACCAGCACTACCTCTGCTAACTGCCTGCAAACGTATGCTGCCACCCTCGTCATCATAGAAACCAGCATAAAGGCATATTCTTTCGCTAGTCTTCAGTCTGGAGGAAGGCATCCGTCACCACCCCCAGGGGGTTCGGCCGCCAACTGAAGAATCTGGTCAGCTGATGGTCCAGAGGAGAGGTGAAGAGACCCATCGAAAAGGGCCCCCACCTGTACGAAATCATAGAGAAGACTTTCAGATCCAGTTTCCAAAGGATGGATTTGTGTAAATGGCAAAAGTTTCAAACAGCCACCTGGTTCGACTGGTCAGGAAGATACTCGGGTGTGACCGTTAGATGATAGTCTAGGCAGAATTGCCAAAAATCTTCTGCTAGATCCAAGAGTGCTTTCGACCTGGTCTGTCTCAGATGACAGATGTAAGGTACTGCTGAAACATTGCCCATCTTGAATGCTGTCCTTGGTCCAGCATCGAACTATGCAGGATACTGCAAGGAGCGCCAAACAGTTGATGTGCAACTTCTGATCGTTTTGTGACCAGTTCTGTCAGTGGAAAGCTTCCCACACCAAGCGCCCCATCCTAGTTTGCTGGATTCGGACTCTATGATCAGATCAGGCTGGAACCGAAGATCGTTCTTCCATTCCATGCCTCCAAGTGAGAAAGCCACCATTTGATTCCTCCCTGGGCTTCCTCTGACAATGGCACTGACTGGGAGTATGTGAGCCCTCGCCTGAGGTGATGTGCCTTGAGACGAAGCGTCTGATAGTGAAGGGGCCCTGGAAAGATAGCCTGAATTGACAAAGACAGTACATCCACCAATCTCAATAAGGATGAGTATGGTCTGGATAGGGTTTGTCTCAACTGGCGATGGATCTTTGCCATCTTCTGAGATGGAAGGAGCAAAGACGGTGCCTCGGAGTCTATAACAAAACCCAGAAACTCAGTTGTCTGTGATGGTCACAGGAGAGACTTGTTCTCATTGATTACGAACCCCAGACCCTCCAGGAGGTTGACTGCTGTCTGCAGTTACAATGACAAAGTTCTTGGGCACTGGCACAAAATGAGCATGTCGTCCAGGTAAATGATGAGTCTCATTTCTTGCACCCACAGAAGCTCCACCACAGGTTTTAGGAGTTTCGTGAAGCACCACGATGGTGACGACAGGCCGAAGCGTAGGGGCAGAAATTCATAGGTCTGGTCCCTACAACACAACTAATAGGATCTGCAATGGGGTTGAGAAATTGGGACGGTCGGGTAGGTGTCTTTCAAATCCAGATGCACCATCCAGTTGAATGGTTGGAGAACGTCCCACAGAAGATGGATATCATCCATCTTTAAATGAAGGTACACCAGCCATTTGTTGAACTCTCTGAGGTTGAGGACAGGTCGCTCACGCTGTTGTGCTTGTCGACGAGGAAGATGTTGCTTAAGAAACTGTAAGGAGGAGGAGAAGTGTGGCATATGGCACCTTTGTTGAGGAAGGCCTTGGCCTCTGAGTCTAAGGGAGCTCTCTGTAGTGGAGAATTGGATCAGATGCGGAGCAATCTCCCGTCAAAGGGAGCCATAGCACTCTATCTGGAAGCCCTGAACAGTCTGGAGATCCCATGCTTCTGTTTCGAGAGACACCCAACTGAGGAGGAAATGAGTCAAACAACCTCCAGGGTAAACACTCATTATTACTGGGGGAGCCAGAGCCTTGTCCTCTGAAACCACATCTTCCGCAGATCCTTCGGCTTGTGGTGGGGTAGAAGTTCGCTAATCTGGCTTGATCCTAGTATTGTGTGCACCTAGAGCCTTGCCCCCCTGGAGAAGGACAGAGAGAGAGAGGCCGGCTGACTGGCTCCTGTCATGGCAGGGGCATTGGAAAACCCAAGTGTAAAAAATGCTCCTAATAGACGTTTGGGCCTTGTCAAGAGAAGAAAACATGGATAGAAACTTCCCCAGCTCCTTGAAAAAAGAACCTCCAAAAAGATTCACAGGACCACAATCTCCATTTCCGAGGATGCCAAGTCTCCCAGCTTTAGGTCCACTTGGATGAGCAGGGAGCTGCAGCGGTCCGTAGGCAGGGCACAGTTGGCAATTCCCCAAATAGATTGTGGTTCTCTGAGCCCAACCAGATCAGACCTCAGGGGAAATCAATGAACCAGAAACCTTGTCCTCCTCAGTAATCTCAATATAATCTTCTAAGACCTGCCTGTACAGGTGTTGTTTCACTGGGGCCATGGGGCGTGAGGAAAAAGGCCTAATTGCCAGCAGTGTATACAGATCCCAGGGTGTGTTGCAAGTCCAAATTCACTAATACAATCCATTGGGCATCACCAAAAATGCACTTAGCGCAAGTTATGGACCCTGTTTTCCTTGGGGCATTAGGCTCAGGTGCGTACTAACAGTGTCACCTAGTGGCTAGATGGCTGCACTGCAATTGCGGTCCCAGAAATTCCAGAAACTAACAATGCTACCACATAAGGAGCGCAGAACGCTCCTGCAGTGCCGCTAGTACGGAAAAAGGACCTTCAACAAGTCAACAATAAAATCCTAAAGCCAATTAACAACAATATATGTAAAGATTCAGGACAGAAGGGCAAAACACTTATTTGCGGCTGTTGAGCAATGAAGAAAAGAGGCAGCATTGACAGTGAAGATGGACTTTATTATGAATGCCATCATCTGATTGGTTGATGTTACTGTTCTTACCTCTCATGGACTTTTGGGAATGTTAGTTTTGTATGCAAGTTGTTGTTTATGGCTCCTGTGAAAGGTTACTATCAGCGAAGTAAAGACTTTGAAGAATAATCCTCGCCTTCAGGCCTGACATAGAATTCCTTCAGACAATATGAGAGCTTAAGGTAAGTTGCTAGATTAGATCTCAGTACAAATCCTTGACTGGAGTTAAGAAAACCTCATAATGATCAAGCTGCAAACTGGAACACAGAAAACCTACAGCCCACCGAACTGAGGGCCATATTTATACTTTTGCAAAAACTTTAACGCAGGCTAATGCCATTTCTTTGCGCCACCGGCAAACCACGAGTTAGAGTCATTTCTTTTGCTCTAAACATTGCGCCGCATCATAAAGCAAAATTACGTTAACGGGGGGGAAATGACTCTAATCCGGTTTGCGACGTTGCAAACCGGATATGCGCCATTTTCCATCGCATTAGCGTCAAAAAACGGCGCAAACACAGCAAACAGTGCTAAGGAGCCCCAAAATGGATCCCAGAAGCCAGGAGAGTCCCAGGGAGACCCCAATTGACCAGGAACCAGACAGGAGGACAAAGACAAGACCCAGGAGAGGGAGAAGAAGAAAAGGAAGTGTTGTTGCAGTGCTGAGGAGCATGAAATACTGGTCAGAGAGGTGAAGGAGCACCGCATCAACTTTTCGTCACCTCAAAATTGCCAATTGGGAGGAGAGAGGCAATTTGGCAACAAATTGTTGACAAGATAAACAGTGTGGCAGAGGTCCGGAGAACTGTCACAGACTTTAAGAAACGCTGGCATGACTGCAAGCGCAGGATGAAGAGAAAAATGGCAAATAACAGGAAGGCAGCACTGCAGACTTGAGGTGGGAGTCCAGCACCGCAGGAGGCCCTGGACGAGATGGAGGAGATGGTGGCAGCCGTCATCCCAGAGGAGATCGTCACAGGAATCACAGGACAGGACAGGACAGCGCAGACTACCAGGAAACAACATATATGCAGGGTAAGTTGCATGGGGGACCAAAATGCCTAAATTGTAACTGCAAGCAGGGGGAGGTACATACCTACTACACAATGCATGTCAGCCATGGAAATCAGGCAGTGGAAAGGGCAAAGGGGCACGGCACGGGTGCATGGGCTGTGCAGGGGGAATCCAGGGGCACAGCACAACACCAACAACCTTTGCATGGGGGTGCTCTGCCATGCCAAGGCTGTTGGAAAGGAAAAGCCAGTCTAGGAGGGTAGGGTAGAATGTAAAACTGGGCTGCTGTCACAGGACAGCTGGTATTGTCACAACGTGAACTAGGGGACAATGTCCAGTCTCAGGCCAATTCCGCAAGTGGCATTTACCATTGACAACAGTTGCTACTACCACCTGTGCTGTGTGTACTGGTCAAGTAGCAAATGGCAGTTAGGTGCCCATGGAACAAACACACCCAAAATAGAGGGTTCAGGATGACAACGTGATCAATCCCCTTCAATTCCTAACAAAGTGTAAATCCTGTCAAATGCTCATCTCTATGGGAGCAATAAACATCATGTATTGTTAATTACATTATGAAGTACACGTCAGTAATGTCATCCCATGCTGCCCATTCCAGGGTCTACCCCGTGCCTGTGTTACAATAGCTGCAATGCCACCTTCCAACATCCCAACTGTCATACTACTAAGACAACAGCATTGAGGGGGAGGACATATGTGTCTAGCTAGTGAAACACACCCGCACAGTCATAAGAGGAAATGGAATGTTGCCAGTCCCATCAGTGCAATCCAATGTATCACACATTGGCAAACATCAACATGACACACTACCAATGCTGACACCTGTATCGTGTCATGCCAATGCAATACATGGTATGTGCTAGGTCTCAGCAACATATAGGTGTATGTGAAATATCATAGACTGGGTCAGTCCTATATTGTTATGTGTGATGCAAATAGCATCAGAACACCCATAGGCATTGCAAGGCCTCAGCATGCTAATGGAATTAGAGGGAGGGTTGAGTAGAACAAGAAGGTGGCAACACACAATTTAGACAGAACCTACACCTAGAGGATGTGACGCAGACAATTCCCCAAACTGCCCACACTATATGTGGCATGCAGGTGGGACATAGGCCTGTGAGAATGCTAATATTAATGACATGAACAATGAACAGGAACCAAGATTACAATGTTCCACTAATAGGAAGTCAGTGACGTCACATTACAACTGCCACAACACAGACACACTAATTGTACAATATCTCATTGCAGAGGAATTGGCTCTGCTGTGGATATGTCTGTCCTGGACTACCCTGATGACCTGGATGACGAGCTGACAACCATTAGCCATCAAACCCTCCAAGATGTCCTTGGAACACTCCAGTCCCCACCTTCAGTCGCAAGGAGGAGCACAGATGTAGCAGCCATCACAGATGACACACCCACCACCCCAATAGTACGACCTGCCAGCTCCAACACAGCTGAGGACTCTGATGACACTGGTACCACCTTTAAGAGGACAATAATGGGAGTACAGTGGGAGCTGGCCAAGGAGGTGCAGGTGGGGATGCAAAATATGGCAGCCAGCCTTGAGGGGATGAGCATGTGCATGATATCATCCGCAGAACAGTTAGCAGCCATGCAAGTCCAACAATCCCTACTGCAAGGACTACAACAGTGTGTGAGGGATTTCACCACAGCAGTTAGGGAGTTGCCACAACACCTGGCATCCCAAACATTTCACTGCATGCATGACTACAATCATGAATCCCCTCAATGCCGACCTGGCTGCCTACCACAACGATGTAGCTGCTATGCTCAATAACCAGAAGCTCCTCCTTGCAGCAGTAATGCCCTTAATAGCCTCACAGTTGGCAGCTACCAGGAATTCAGAGTCCACTTCTTCAAACACTGAAGTGTGTGTTGCCCCCTCAAACCCACCACCACCAAGGGCAGAGGAGATGACACACACATCAGAAGATGAAAACATGGAACAGATCACCTTCAGCTGTAGGAGTACCCGGTAGCACCAGTCCATGCCACATGGGCACTGATTTTCCTATGTCCTGTGCTTGTTAACATGCCAGTCTTGCTACAGTTGGTAACATGCATAGTTCTCTAACACACTGTTTACCTTACCACTATGGACTGCACTTGTCTCTCACTACCTAATTGGCAATTCATGTTCCTCTGCACTGAATGACACTCCATCACAGCATGTCCAATGACATGTCCCTCACCATTGCACTTGTGTTGCGTCACAATAGAAGGCGTCATAAAAATGGACTTACAATCCTGGACTATGTAAATATTGCACTACATCACTTTAAAATAAACAGCACCTACACAACCACTTTGTCTCTGTGTAATGTGACACATCAACTGTGTAGGATATTTGTGATACATGTAACATGTCAATGGCCACAGAATGTCAATACAATAGTGTAGAAAGAATGTTGGCTGATATCTATGCACACGCGTCTGGATTTTATCATCATATGTGCTGCCTTTGGCTTATTTCTGAAGTTAAAGCCTCACAAACAGTATAATGCTGTGTAGAAATGTATATGTCAGGTCCAAAGTATCTACAAGATTAAACTCAATGTGTCCCACAGTCCCTACAAGACAATCATTATGTATGTGGCATATGACTCTAAACTTTAATCCCACACCCACACCATGCAGCAGAAATGGATGTGTACGAGTGTATGGACAATAACGTTACCTGGGAGTACAATGTAATAAATCATAGGTGTGATTTATGTATGCTGAACTTCATAAGATTATGACACCACTGAGTTTATCAGAGTTCACATGAACATCAGGCTGCAGGCAGATGTCCTACAGTGCCCAGGATTCCAACACAGGACTCAAACGATGACTGTTTTAAAATCACACCAACCTTTACAACACATTGGGGACCATAGTTACCTTGAGTGGTGGGTTCGATGGATGGCAGATGCAGAGAGATGTAGCTTTGTTGTAGCTGCCAACGTGATAGCTCATTTTGGAAGTGGGAATAACTATGTCAAGAATGGGATGTGGATGCAGGATGGAACACACAGGCAAACACAAATTTGGCACTGTACACTCCTGCAACGGCCCTGATCCCCAAGCATATGACACATACTGTAAAGGAGTACATCAAACTGTATTATATATGTATGAAAGGAAACTTAAACTATGGCAAACACCTAAACTAACCTAACCTATCCTAACTATGAATTACCCAAAACTGGCCCTAACTACCCTAAGCTAAACTTACTTACCACATGTAACTAAACACTCTAAACATCAACCCCACACCACCCTTATATAACGGGACAGGTGTAGGACAACATATACTAACCTAAACACATACTAGCTAATCCTAAACAAATATATATATATTTTTTATTTTTTTCAATTTTTTTTAATAATACACATAAACCCCAACATCAACACGCACCCACCCACCACAAACAAACATGTAAGAATGTATCTTCCCCACCCCCAACCCACTTATCCTAACTAAACTAGCCTACTCTAACCTAAAACTAAGCCCCCTAAACCCACTAAAATAAAGTATGAGGAAAGAGGAGGGCAGGGATGGAATTAGGGAAGAGGATCAATAATTTCAAAGATTGGCCCTCCTCAGGATTTTCCTTATCGCTCGCAGTCTCCTGCTGTTGCAGGCCACCTCCTGCTGTAGAGTGTCCATGCGGCACAACATACGTTGCATGTCACATTGGAGGTTGCGGAAATCTGCCATGTCCATTACTCCAGCTGTGGTGGTCTGAGTAGGACTTGATGTAGCAGGTGCTGGTGCCGTGGTTGGAGGTGGAGGTGCAGAAGGTGCTGCTGTTGGGCCTTGTGCTGATGAGGTTGAGGGACCAGCTGGAGTGGCTGTCATCCCAGTGTCCACTGTGCTTTGAGTTGGTGTGGTGGAGGCAGTTGGGGCCAATGCTGGCCCCCCTTGGCTAAATGCCCTTCATGCCCCTGTGGCTCTCTTGTGACGATACCGCCTAGCCATCATACGGAAACCAGCCTCCACATCGAGGATGATTCAGTACCGCACTGCCTGCCTCTGAAATTCACGGATTTCATGTGCATTCATGTGGGCAGCTGTAAAAATAGAGTCAGGCAAACATTAGTGACATCATTGTGTGATACATGTACAGATGATAATCTAACACTTCCTCACAAATAGGACATGCAGTCCAAATCGCAGTACAGGTGATAGAATGTCCATGAGGAATGACATGCCAACGCAGCCTACCCATCAACTATCTAACAGCACAGCAATGCACGACAAGGTCTGTACTTAATTAAATGATCTGTGCATATTTGAAGTGCTCTTCGTCACATAACAAATGCTGCAAGTACTCAACATGTGCCAGGCCAACTAATCCCTATCTTCTGGATCAAATTCAAGGCATACAAAACCTGTGATTTGTATATGGAACTGGCAGGATGGTATGCAGTTGGTTATCATAAGGTGGCATTGTAGTTTGGCACACATGAATGCTTGAATTACATGTCTGTCATCTACACTGTGACCATCACACCTAGCTACATATATTTTCTCCCCCTAACCCTGTGCCTCAGGGGGGATGCGCATGCAATACATATTTTCAACCATCAAGGACAACCACGAAGTTTTGTCCAGCAGTACATGGATTTAGTCAGTCTACCACAGATATGGAGGCCTGCCAACTAGGATTGAGTCAACCACTGGACAATCACATCTACATTCATGTTTCTATTTGTGGACAACCATCAACCTCAGATCTCACTAACACATTTCCTAAGTCAACCACATTGATGCAGGCATCCATCTGGCCTTGACCTGCATGCACGCCTATGACATTTCACTCAAGTGTCATGTAAATGGAGTACAACATGTGGAGCTAAATGCTACAGGATAGTCACTCATACAGTCCTACATGTTCATTACTTACCAGGGATGCGCAAGTTGGTGTGTAAAACTGATGCATCACTGTTCTGTGTGATTTAGGGTATGACTTGCTGACTAAATTATGACACTGGCCACCTCCAAATCAATTTTTGGCATACATGTGGCAACAAATCACCTTGTTCCCCTGCCCATGCCTATTGTGCAGCACTCGACTCTCAATATATGACTCTCTGCCAGGGAATGTCTAACTCTTCCATGGAACACTATGTCAACCTCCAGTCAAGTCACATATCAGATCACATGTCAGCTCATCATATCTTGCAATGAGTCCAACACACAGGAGTCAATCACACAACAGCTGAAAACACAACACAGGACAAACATTTGAACACTTAGTGGATACGTCTAGGTCCTCGAATTGAGCCACTTCACCTATTGTGTAGGTGGCTGGTCCACCTGTAAAACATGGAAGGGTGACATGTGCTCAATTCTGCTCACTGTGTGTGACATTTTATATGATAGAGTTGCACATCAGGCATGTAAACACCCCAACAGACATACCACTGCAAACATGCATTGACACTGTCACTCTAGTGAGTGATAGACACACACATGTACACATGCACTGGCCCTAACAATCATCTGGTGCCAAACATGATTACTCAATTTTGTGCTTACTACATTCGGGATGGTACTCAATTTCATCTTTTGTAATTGGGAGACACATGCAATGCCACATTCCTGATGCACTGCAATATCAGTGACTCAGGTATTTTGGCTTGTGCATCAAGGGACAATGAGTAACTGTGTGATGGTCCTGTGGGTTGATTTGCTTTCAGGAATTATTGTGCTTTCAGTGGTCCATAATAGGTGTGTGAGTATGTAGGTTACATATGCCACATTGGCAGTGTACCCTAAGCCGTAGATGCCCCCTATGACAACATGATGGCAGGGATCCTATGTGTTACTTGATGACAATGCTACGCTAAACCTGGATTTGCGACTTTTCTGATTCAAAACAGCAAATTGATGTATGCTGACAGTGTCTTAGTTGATCATCGTTGACATAATGCATGGGCACAGGTGTAGTCATTGCACCTGAAATGTGTTACTCTGCCCCCTGTGTAGCTATATCAGGTACTTTAAATCACACATTGTCAGAATCAGCAACTTAGAATTGACAAGTTGGGTGATCAGTGGCAGTACACCCGAACTGACACTGTCCGCTAATAAAAAAAGGGGTAGCAAATGTACTACTTCTGCAATAGTGATGAGGTAGGTCTCTATTTGAAAACACCTGGGGAATGGCGGCACTCACAGGAATGCTGGCCTGCTGATCTCAGTCTCTGTGACTGCCTTCATACTGAGAAGTTTACATTTGTAGAAATACTGAAATATTTCAGCAGGGGTGTACCAAAAGTAATATAACAACCTATTTCTTCACTAAAATAGTATCATGGAATCAGTCAGTGGTCCCTTGCACAACATCATGCTCAAAAATAGTTTGTGACCATGCATTCACAAAGAGTAGGGATCCCATGCTGACCCTTTCACTTTAGAAAATGGGTTGGCACCAAAGTGACACAGATGGTAACTGCACTAGCTCAGTCCCAGCAATTGTGCCCAAGCAAAAAATGACGTTGGGCCCTGCTACTCAATGATAGGATTTCAACACCTACTCTGAAAAGCCATGAGATGTCCCTGTTTTGTGATATTGCAGTCTGGTAGCATAATGGCCCATTTGGGTTTGGCCATGTGAATTATTATTTATCCAGACGTAAACACACAGAAACAGTGAACTTAGGCCCAGAAGTGTAATTTATTTTGTGTCGCATTTGCTTCATTTGTTGACGCAACAGTTGTGCAAATTAGCAAAATATATTTGAATGTAGCAAGGGTGCGCCACTTTTGCGTCCAGAAATTACGTGAATGCGGCGCAAACAAAGTAGAAATATGGGGCTACGATAATAGTGAAGGCTATGAAGAGCTTGGTACGTATGGCCCTGAATACTGTTTGCACATGGTTCCACAAAACTGTGGACTACATTGTTTCCATGTATTACCATGTGAAATGCATCCCATTCCTGGTACACTCACAGTTTGTCCAACTTGCATTCCACATGTCCACAAACATTGCATGCAGCATGTCACAACATCTGCTACTGTCACTCCAGAGCATTGTACTGTATACATTAGTCAATTTGCTACTCACCAACAGGGCCACCATTCACCACACCCAGGTGGTCCAGCAGGTCCTGCTCTCGGGACAGCAGGTCAGCCCAGCGATGTTTCAGCTGCTGATCGTTGCGTTGGGTGTTGAAAATGCACCTCAGGTGGAACAGCACCTTTGCCCACCTCAGCCTTCTTGCCTCCGTGTGATACCCCTGTCATAAGGGGGAGGAATTGGCACACCAGCCACACAAATTCCCCTATCTCTTCCTCACCCATGTGCCCCAGCGTGGCCTTCCCGACATCACACCAAACCAATAAATTAAAAGTAAAGAGGGAAAAACAGGGAAAGGAGGTAGAAAAAGGCAACTTATCTAACCCACAGACAGCCCAAAACTGCCCCAACTAATACTACCCACAAACAGACTCCCAACAGTACAAAGACAAATCTAAATACAATAAATGACACAAATACACTTACACAGGATACAAAAGACACCTACCAAACACCAAAAGGCAATATAAAGAGCACACAGGAGACAAATTCACAATATTCACAGAGAGACAAGTCAAACCACAGCCACACAGTCTAGAATAATCAAAGTGAAAGTGAAAGCACACCCACTGTACCATTTCTGCAAACAGGATATTCTATTACATCACTTCCTGTCTCATTTGCGGCCTGTTTTTTGTCTTGTGTGTAAATTTTTGACGCTTATGGGGTTTGCGTTAAAATCCCACGCATTCATGGATCAATACATTTTCAATGGATATCCGCATGCCTGGGGTGCGCTGGTGGAATTAACACTAGGGACCAATTGATGTATAATGTGCGTGAGCGTAATTTTTTTAATCATATGTGTCATTTTTGATGCGTTTGCGTAACAAATTCTGGCTTAAACTATGTTTGAGTCATTTTTCTAATTTTAACATGCATGCAGCCTATAGCTAGACAAAGATAGGATGGTATGACCCGCAGTGT
The DNA here is from genome assembly GCF_031143425.1 of Pleurodeles waltl. Lineage (NCBI taxonomy): Eukaryota > Metazoa > Chordata > Amphibia > Caudata > Salamandridae > Pleurodeles > Pleurodeles waltl. Next base: position 150,622,667 of record NC_090446.1, read on the forward strand.
GTGTTCTAGTATTTGGGCACATGTGGCAGACCATACTACTGCGGCCCATAATACTCATGTTGTCGTGCAGGATTAGCTCTCTTAACTGACGCAACAGCAGCGCAAACTTTGGAAATTAAACTGGATTTTTCAAGTTTGCACAGGTGTTGCATCAATAGAGGACAGCAAGGCTACGCTACTAAAAGAATTATCATGGCCTGTGTATTTTGTGTGTAAATTGTCTGTTCAAATTATTTGTGTACCTCTGTGGGAACGGCATGCAAAACATTTGGTGTAATGTTCATGTATGAAAGTGTTACAAATGGGTATAACCATCAGATGCCATTCAAAGAGGTACTTCAGTCATAATATGTGTTTGTAATATCTGCTGCCTCTTATGCTGTGTGTACTTGCTTGATATTGGGGACAATACATTTCCCATGACTAACTACACAGAAAGCTCAAGGACGGCTGATGAGGGCTATGTCAGATATGTTACCCCTCACATGTCATGAAATGTTGGATACCACTTCATGGTCACTTGTGTGTGTACTACCCATGAGTCTGGCATTTGAACATGCTAGGTAGGTACAGTGTTGGTGACACAGAGTCTCAAATCCAATCATAAAATTGTTATGTACACCACAGTTTGATTCATGTAAACGACCTATGTTTCTCCTGTGGAGGACCAGCAGACCCATATTTATGAAAGGTTAGCGCTAAAGTGGCGCTAACTTAACTCCATATTTATATTTTGCCGCTAGACCCATCTAGCATCATAATATCTGAGTTAGGGTTGCTTTGTTTCTTTCTTATGTGCTCCGCATTAGAGATTTTTGGATGACAATTAAGGGACTGAAATCATTTAATATGCACTATGTCCTCATTAAGCGGCCCAGAGTCTGTCACGCTATGCCTTATGTTCGGAGTTTTATCAGACATATGTTAACACCTTATGTCAAACCCAGTTTTTATATGTATTTGTGATTTTACAAATCTGTGTCATTTTGTGAGATTGATGTTTTTATTGAACGTTTAATGTATTGATATGATGCCTCTATGAAATATATAATATGAACCAAATAAAGTTTTGAAATGTGTGACTGACTTGAACTGCCAGAGCAACTTGACTTCCTGGACTGTGGGGGTCCACAGGATGAAGTAAGACTGTTGAGATCTTTCTGCGTGTCCTAAAGGACAATAGCTGTAGACTTTCTGCAAAGATAATTACCGGAGGCATTGCGGGCAGCGACTGTGGCTGCTGCCCTCAAGAAAACAGTGACCAAAGCAGATTGTGCTGCCAACCAGAAGCTCATGTTGACGCAGAGTGTATCGCTACCAATAATTTATTGTGCCCATGGGGAAGTGTGGTGCAGTTCCCAAGACGGTGCCCATGCAGGTAGTGCTGCCACCTTTCAATCAACCACACCTGAGGTGTTACTCTGCTGCACCTGTGACCACCATGGTGGTTGCACATGCGGTGCTCTGAACTTTGACTTTGGGCCAGCAACCCAGAGTAGGTTCCTTCCTCGCCGGAAGTGACACCTGTAACTGTGGATGTAGGAAGCCAGCTTCCGCCAGCGTTCTGTTGTAGCCCTTCCTGGGGTGTAGATGGACTCCAGCCTGCGGATCTCTCCGAAAGGCAAGAGTGAAAAAGATGCATGGGGCAAGGGTCAATGACTGGCTCAAACTATGAGGCCCAAACTGGGTGAGGCTGTAAATCTGAGGTTTGAGAGGCACTGAACTCTTAGGCTGAATATCAGGGCAATATGTACCTAAGCCTTGAAACTTGCTTGAGATACCCGTAACTCCGGGGATGGGAAAGGCAACTTAGGTTCACCGGGAGAGGCATGAGGTGGGGCAAACTACGAAGTGCAGTAGTCCCCAGACAAGGATTGTGCCTGATTTTCACTGCTGTGAAGTATTACACTTCAAGTGTGTAGATTAAAATACTTTTTTTATCATAGTGAAGCTTTGGGTTAGATATTCAATGATTGTACTGCTGGGCGACTGTTGAGTAATAAACTCAAGCACCCCCACCCTATTTTCCTATGACTGCTCATCAATACTACCTAAGAGTCAAGTGTGGAAGGGGTAGTACACTGCCGAGTTTACATGGCCATATTAGGATAGGCCCTGGGACCTGAGAGACAAATGACACCAGCCCTATGCTTGAGGCTCAGCGACGCCCCTGCAGTGGGTCTGGAACATCATATACCTTTATAGGTAATTTATGAACAGATATTATGTTCACTGGAATATAAGGCTTCTGCATTGTTCTAAGTGGTCTAATAGACTAAAAGGAAAAGTCCATTCACAAAGCAAAACATTTAACTATCTAAAATGCATGTTATAATAGCACATTTTTGATGATTAGAATACAGAGTGCAAATAACTGGGATGCCACCGTTGCAATGATCAGTAATGTCTGATTCCAGTTCTTCAAGGCTGTTTTTGAAAAAATGTTCATATGTCCAGGCTAATAGTTAAGCAAGTGGTTGTTATGTAATAAAAACAAAGAGCTTTCCTGTCAAGTACCTCTAACAATCAGAAAAAAAAATTATGCTTTTAAGTCTTTACTTCGTAGATAGTAAGTTTTCACAGCAGCAATAAGCAACAACTTGCATACAAAACTAACATTCCCAAAAGTCCATGGGAGGTTAGAATAATAACAATAACTTATCAGGTAATGGCAGTCATAATAGAGACTATCTCCACTATCCATGCTGCCTCTTTTCTTCGCATGAATCACGCAGTCCTGGTTTGCTCATGAATCTTGCTTGGAGCCATCAAGCCCGAATGGAAAATCCAGAAAAGAAAATTGTCATAACTGTATCCTCAGAATAACAATTTTAAGAATCATGTACCTCATGTAAATCAACAGTCAGTGCAAGATACAATACAATTAATAAGAAAATCAACAAATACACATCAGATAACTCATTACCTACTGAATACGGAGAGGGTCAAAATATCCCAAAATGTTCTTGCAGAGTGGGATAATCCTTGCCTCGGAGTCCTGAGTAAAATTGAAACTTTCTGTGACGACAGCTAGGAAATGTTTTATTCTATGTCAGGACCAAAGGCAAGGATTATGCTAGTTCAAACCTTATCCACCAATTGAGCTATATCCACCACCGGCTAAAAAAATAAAACTTGTTGAAAGTAGAATCAGAGGACCAATCTGCCATGTTCAAGCTATCTTCCAAGTGGGTACCAAGCTGCAAAGCTTTAGATGTCATCGCACCTCAGGCAGAATTAGCTCCAATCTTTCCCACACTGATTCTGGTTTCACTCATGACCCAACAAACCCATCAGGCAATCGTGAGAGAGGAGACAGCCCTATGCGACTTTCACAGGGCAATCGAAAGTTGTTGTTTACCTGGCAGATGGAATTCCTCTATCATTACCTCATATGCTTTCAAGCATTGAACGTCACATCATTTGGGAGTATTCACAAAGGCAAGCTAACAGATAATCCTAGTATGAGACTTCGTCCTTCTGCTAACGTTAAAAGACACCCCATGACGGGAAAATCCTCTACATGTAATATCCTTGGCTCTAACATCTAAGACCCAATGACATGACACCAGGCACAGCAACATGGACAACTTGGCAGAAAGTTTCTCCCGTGACAAAAACTGATTGGTTTGCTAAGAAAGAAAAAGGCTAAGGACTTGGGGGACTTTTCAAAAAAGTGCAGGGACGACTGACCCTCAACAACTTACATACAAAGAGATGTTTCCCGACTGGAGATACATGAACCGGCACATGCCCTATCAAAATAGCAGAGCAAAAAGTCTCAATAGTCTGTTATGCCTAACCTTTTGAGGAGAGTTCCGACAAAATATTTGGGGGGTTATTCCAACTTTGGAGGAGGTGTTAATCCGTCCCAAAAGTGACAGTAAAGTGACGGATATACCACCAGCCGTATTACGAGTTCCATAGGATATAATGGACTCGTAATACGGCTGGTGGTAAATCCGTCACTTTTCCGTCACTTTTGGGACGGATTAACACCTCCTCCAAAGTTGGAATAACCCCCTTGGACTATATCTGCATTCATGAGATCCAGGCCTGGTCGTATGCATTAACCCATCCATTTCATCCAGGCTGATCTGTATCGCTTGACCATGCTGTCCACCCAGGCCTTTGACAAGAGAACTTCAGCCTGTCATGAAATTCCCTGGATTTTCCATCTATGCCTGAAATCCACCACACCATGTGGCGGAGAGAGTCATCGATCACCAGCCAGTAAGGCAGAAGGTTTGGATCGAGGAGGAGATTCTGAAATTAGGGGGGGGGTAGGACTGGAGAATCGTAAGAAAATTCTATCAGAACTGGGAACCAAACTTGAGACCTCCAATATGGCATCACCAGCACTACCTCTGCTAACTGCCTGCAAACGTATGCTGCCACCCTCGTCATCATAGAAACCAGCATAAAGGCATACTCTTTCGCTAGTCTTCAGTCTGGAGGAAGGCATCCGTCACCACCCCCAGGGGGTTCGGCCGCCAACTGAAGAATCTGGTCAGCTGATGGTCCAGAGGAGAGGTGAAGAGACCCATCGAAAAGGGCCCCCACCTGTACGAAATCATAGAGAAGACTTTCAGATCCAGTTTCCAAAGGATGGATTTGTGTAAATGGCAAAAGTTTCAAACAGCCACCTGGTTCAACTGGTCAGGAAGATACTCGGGTGTGACCGTTAGATGATAGTCTAGGCAGAATTGCCAAAAATCTTCTGCTAGATCCAACAGTGCTTTCGACCTGGTCTGTCTCAGATGACAGATGTAAGGTAATGCTGAAACATTGCCCATCTTGAATGCTGTCCTTGGTCCAGCATCGAACTATGCAGGATACTGCAAGGAGCGCCAAACAGTTGATGTGCAACTTCTGATCGTTTTGTGACCAGTTCTGTCAGTGGAAAGCTTCCCACACCAAACGCCCCATCCTAGTTTGCTGGATTCGGACTCTATGATCAGATCAGGCTGGAACCGAAGATCGTTCTTCCATTCCATGCCTCCAAGTGAGAAAGCCACCATTTGATTCCTCCCTGGGCTTCCTCTGACAATGGCACTGACTGGGAGTATGTGAGCCCTCGCCTGAGGTGATGTGCCTTGAGACGAAGCGTCTGATAGTGAAGGGGCCCTGGAAAGATAGCCTGAATTGACGAAGACAGTACATCCACCAATCTCAATAAGGATGAGTATGGTCTGGATAGGGTTTGTCTCAACTGGCGATGGATCTTTGCCATCTTCTGAGATGGAAGGAGCAAAGACGGTGCCTCGGAGTCTATAACAAAACCCAGAAACTCAGTTGTCTGTGATGGTCACAGGAGAGACTTGTTCTCATTGATTACGAACCCCAGACCCTCCAGGAGGTTGACTGCTGTCTGCAGTTACAATGACAAAGTTCTTGGGCACTGGCACAAAATGAGCATGTCGTCCAGGTAAATGATGAGTCTCATTTCTTGCACCCACAGAAGCTCCACCACAGGTTTTAGGAGTTTCGTGAAGCACCACGATGGTGAAGACAGGCCGAAGCGTAGGGGCAGAAATTCATAGGTCTGGTCCCTACAACACAACTAATAGGATCTGCAATGGGGTTGAGAAATTGGGACGGTCAGGTAGGTGTCTTTCAAATCCAGATGCACCATCCAGTTGAATGGTTGGAGAACGTCCCACAGAAGATGGATATCATCCATCTTTAAATGAAGGTACACCAGCCATTTGTTGAACTCTCTGAGGTTGAGAACAGGTCGCTCACGCTGTTGTGCTTGTCGACGAGGAAGATGTTGCTTAAGAAACCGTAAGGAGGAGGAGAAGTGTGGCATATGGCACCTTTGTTGAGGAAGGCCTTGGCCTCTGAGTCTAAGGGAGCTCTCTGTAGTGGAGAATTGGATCAGATGCGGAGCAATCTCCCGTCAAAGGGAGCCATAGCACTCTATCTGGAAGCCCTGAACAGTCTGGAGATCCCATGCTTCTGTTGTGAGAGACACCCAACTGAGGAGGAAATGAGTCAAACAACCTCCAGGGTAAACACTCATTATTACTGGGGGAGCCAGAGCCTTGTCCTCTGAAACCACATCTTCCGCAGATCCTTCGGCTTGTGGTGGGGTAGAAGTTCGCTAATCTGGCTTGATCCTAGTATTGTGTGCACCTAGAGCCTTGCCCCCCTGGAGAAGGACAGAGAGAGAGAGGCCGGCTGACTGGCTCCTGTCAAGGCAGGGGCATTGGAAAACCCAAGTGTAAAAAATGCTCCTAATAGACGTTTGGGCCTTGTCAAGAGAAGAAAACATGGATAGAAACTTCCCCAGCTCCTTGAAAAAAGAACCTACAAAAAGATTCACAGGACCACAATCTCCGTTTCCGAGGATGCCAAGTCTCCCAGCTTTAGGTCCACTTGGATGAGCAGGGAGCAGCAGCGGTCCGTAGGCAGGGCACAGTTGGCAATTCCCCAAATAGATTGTGGTTCTCTGAGCCCAACCAGATCAGACCTCAGGGGAAATCAATGAACCAGAAACCTTATCCTCCTCAGTAATCTCAATGTAATCTTCCAAGACCTGCCTGTACAGGTGTTGTTTCACTGGGGCCATGGGGCCATGGGGCGTGAGGAAAAAGGCCTAATTGCCAGCAGTGTATACAGATCCCAGGGTGTGTTGCAAGTCCAAATTCACTAATACAGTCCATTGGGCATCACCAAAAATGCACTTAGCGCGAGTTATGGACCCTGTTTTCCTTGGGGCATTAGGCTCAGGTGCGTACTAACAGTGTCACCTAGTGGCTAGATGGCTGCACTGCAATTGCGGTCCCAGAAATTCCAGACACTAACAATGCTACCACATAAGGAGCGCAGAACGCTCCTGCAGTGCCGCTAGTACGGAAAAAGGACCTTCAACAAGTCAACAATAAAATCCTAAAGCCAATTAACAACAATATATGTAAAGATTCAGGACAGAAGGGCAAAACACTTATTTGCGGCTGTTGAGCAATGAAGAAAAGAGGCAGCATTGACAGTGAAGATGGACTTTATTATGAATGCCATCACCTGATAGGTTGATGTTACTGTTCTTACCTCTCATGGACTTTTGGGAATGTTAGTTTTGTATGCAAGTTGTTGTTTATGGCTCCTGTGAAATGTTACTATCAGCGAAGTAAAGACTTTGAAGAATATTCCTCGCCTTCAGGCCTGACATAGAATTCCTTCAGACAATATGAGAGCTTAAGGTAAGTTGCTAGATTAGATCTCAGTACAAATCCTTGACTGGAGTTAAGAAAACCTCATCATGATCAAGCTGTAAACTGGAACACAGAAAACCTACAGCCCACCGAACTGAGGGCCATATTTATACTTTTGCAAAAACTTTAACGCGGGCTAATGCCATTTCTTTGCGCCCCCGGCAAAGCACGAGTTAGAGTCATTTCTTTTGCTCTAAACATTGCGCCGCATCGTAAAGCAAATTTACGTTAACGGGGGGGAAATGACTCTAATCCGGTTTGCGACGTTGCAAACCGGCTATGCGCCATTTTCCACTGCATTAGCGTAAAAAAACGGCGCAAACAAAGCAAACAATGCTAAGGAGCCCCAAAATGGATCCCAGAAGCCAGGAGAGTCCCAGGGAGACCCCAATTGACCAGGAACCAGCCAGGAGGACAAAGACAAGGCCCAGGAGAGGGAGAAGAAGAAAAGGAAGTGTTGTTGCAGTGCAGAGGAGCATGAAATACTGGTCAGAAAGGTGAAGGAGCACCGCATCAACTTTTCGTCACCTCAAAATTGCCAATTGGGAGGAGAGAGGCAATTTGGCAACAAATTGTTGACAAGATAAACAGTGTGGCAGAGGTCCGGAGAACTGTCACAGACTTTAAGAAACGCTGGCATGACTGCAAGCGCAGGATGAAGAGAAAAATGGCAAATAACAGGAAGGCAGCACTGCAGACTTGAGGTGGGAGTCCAGCACCGCAGGAGGCCCTGGACGAGATGGAGGAGATGGTGACAGCCGTCATCCCAGAGGAGATCGTCACAGGAATCACAGGACAGGACAGGACAGCGCAGACTACCAGGAAACAACATATATGCAGGGTAAGTTGCATGGGGGACCAAAATGCCTAAATTGTAACTGCAAGCAGGGGGAGGTACATACCTACTACACAATGCATGTCAGCCATGGAAATCAGGCAGTGGAAAGGGCAAAGGGGCACAGCACGGGTGCATGGGCTGTGCAGGGGGAATCCAGGGGCACAGCACAACACCAACAACCTTTGCATGGGGGTGCTCTGCCATGCCAAGGCTGTTGGAAAGGAAAAGCCAGTCTAGGAGGGTAGGGTAGAATGTAAAACTGGGCTGCTGTCACAGGACAGCTGGTATTGTCACAACGTGAACTAGGGGACAATGTCCAGTCTCAGGCCAATTCCGCAAGTGGCATTTACCATTGACAACAGTTGCCACTACCACCTGTGCTGTATGTGCTGGTCAAGTAGCAAATGGCAGTTAGGTGCCCATGGAACAAACACACCCAAAATAGAGGGTTCAGGATGACAACGTGATCAATCCCCTTCAATTCCTAACAAAGTGTAAATCCTGTCAAATGCTCATCTCTATGGGAGCAATAAACATCATGTATTGTTAATTACATTATGAAGTACACGTCAGTAATGTCATCCCATGCTGCCCATTCCAGGGTCTACCCCGTGCCTGTGTTACAATAGCTGCAATGCCACCTTCCAACATCCCAACTGTCATACTACTAAGACAACAGCATTGAGGGGGAGGACATATGTGTCTAGCTAGTGAAACACACCCGCACAGTCATAAGAGGAAATGGAATGTTGCCAGTCCCATCAGTGCAATCCAATGTATCACACATTGGCAAACATCAACATGACACACTACCAATGCTGACACCTGTATCGTGTCATGCCAATGCAATACATGGTATGTGCTAGGTCTCAGCAACATATAGGTGTATGTGAAATATCATAGACTGGGTCAGTCCTATATTGTTATGTGTGATGCAAATAGCATCAGAACACCCATAGGCATTGCAAGGCCTCACCATGCTAATGGAATTAGAGGGAGGGTTGAGTAGAACAAGAAGGTGGCAACACACAATTTGAGGATGTGACGCAGACAATTCCCCAAACTGCCCACACTATATGTGGCATGCAGGTGGGACATAGGCCTGTGAGAATGCTAATATTAATGACATGAACAATGAACAGGAACCAAGATTACAATGTTCCACTAATAGGAAGTCAGTGACGTCACATTACAACTGCCACAACACAGACACACTAATTGTACAATATCTCATTGCAGAGGAATTGGCTCTCCTGTGGATATGTCTGTCCTGGACTACCCTGATGACCTGGATGACGAGCTGACAACCATTAGCCATCAAACCCTCCAAGATGTCCTTGGAACACTCCAGTCCCCACCTTCAGTCGCAAGGAGGAGCACAGATGTAGCAGCCATCACAGATGACACACCCACCACCCCAATAGTACGACCTGCCAGCTCCAACACAGCTGAGGACTCTGATGACACTGGTACCACCTTTAAGAGGACAATAATGGGAGTAAAGTGGGAGCTGGCCAAGGAGGTGCAGGTGGGGATGCAAAATATGGCAGCCAGCCTTGAGGGGATGAGCATGTGCATGATATCATCCGCAGAACAGTTAGCAGCCTTGCAAGTCCAACAATCCCTACTGCAAGGACTACAACAGTGTGTGAGGGATTTCACCACAGCAGTTAGGGAGTTGCCACAACACCTGGCATCCCAAACATTTCACTGCATGCATGACTACAATCATGACCTCCTCAATGCCGACCTGGCTGCCTACCACAACGATGTAGCTGCTATGCTCAATAACCAGCAGCTCCTCCTTGCAGCAGTAATGCCCTTAATAGCCTCACAGTTGGCAGCTACCAGGAATTCAGAGTCCACTTCTTCAAACACTGAAGTGTGTGTTGCCCCCTCAAACCCACCACCACCAAGGGCAGAGGAGATGACACACACATCAGAAGATGAAAACATGGAACAGATCACCTTCAGCTGTAGGAGTACCCGGTAGCACCAGTCCATGCCACATGGGCACTGATTTTCCTATGTCCTGTGCTTGTTAACATGCCAGTCTTGCTACAGTTGGTAACATGCATAGTTCTCTAACACACTGTTTACCTTACCACTATGGACTGCAATTGTCTCTGACTACCTAATTGGCAATTCATGTTCCTCTGCACTGAATGACACTCCATCACAGCATGTCCAATGACATGTCCCTCACCATTGCACTTGTGTTGCGTCACAATAGAAGGCGTCATAAAAATGGACTTACAATCCTGGACTATGTAAATATTGCACTACATCACTTTAAAATAAACAGCACCTACACAACCACTTTGTCTCTGTGTAATGTGACACATCAACTGTGTAGGATATTTGTGATACATGTAACATGTCAATGGCCACAGAATGTCAATACAATAGTGTAGAAAGAATGTTGGCTGATATCTATGCACACACGTCTGGATTTTATCATCATATGTGCTGCCTTTGGCTTATTTCTGAAGTTAAAGCATCACAAACAGTATAATGCTGTGTAGAAATGTATATGTCAGGTCCAAAGTATCTACAAGATTAAACTCAATGTGTCCCACAGTCCCTACAAGACAATCATTATGTATGTGGCATATGACTCTAAACTTTAATCCCACACCCACACCATGCAGCAGAAATGGATGTGTACGAGTGTATGGACAATAACGTTACCTGGGAGTACAATGTAATAAATCATAGGTGTGATTTATGTATGCTGAACTTCATAAGATTATGACACCACTGAGTTTATCAGAGTTCACATGAACATCAGGCTGCAGGCAGATGTCCCACAGTGCCCAGGATTCCAACACAGGACTCAAACGATGACTGTTTTAAAATCACACCAACCTTTACAACACATTGGGGACCATAGTTACCTTGAGTGGTGGGTTCGATGGATGGCAGATGCAGAGAGATGTAGCTTTGTTGTAGTTGCCAACGTGATAACTCATTTTGGAAGTGGGAATAACTATGTCAAGAATGGGATGTGGATGCAGGATGGAGCACACAGGCAAACACAAATTTGGCACTGTACACTCCTGCAACGGCCCTGATCCCCAAGCATATGACACATACTGTAAAGGAGTACATCAAACTGTATTATATATGTATGAAAGGAAACTTAAACTATGGCAAACACCTAAACTAACCTAACCTATCCTAACTATGCATTACCCAAAACTGGCCCTAACTACCCTAAGCTAAACTTACTTACCACATGTAACTAAACACTCTAAACATCAACCCCACACCACCCTTATATAACGGGACAGGTGTAGGACAACATATACTAACCTAAACACATACTAGCTAATCCTAAACAAATATATATATATTTTTTATTTTTTTCAATTTTTTTAATAATACACATAAACCCCAACATCAACACGCACCCACCCACCACAAACAAACATGTAAGAATGTATCTTCCCCACCCCCAACCCACTTATCCTAACTAAACTAGCCTACTCTAACCTAAAACTAAGCCCCCTAAACCCACTAAAATAAAGTATGAGGAAAGAGGAGGGCAGGGATGGAATTAGGGATGAGGATCAATAATTTCAAAGATTGGCCCTCCTCAGGATTTTCCTTATCGCTCGCAGTCTCCTGCTGTTGCAGGCCACCTCCTGCTGTAGAGTGTCCATGCGGCACAACATACGTTGCATGTCACATTGGAAGTTGCGGAAATCTGCCATGTCCATTACTCCAGCTGTGGTGGTCTGAGTAGGACTTGATGTAGCAGGTGCTGGTGCCGTGGTTGGAGGTGGAGGTGCAGAAGATGCTGCTGTTGGGCCTTGTGCTGATGAGGTTGAGGGACCAGCTGGAGTGGCTGTCATCCCAGTGTCCACTGTGCTTTGAGTTGGTGTGGTGGAGGCAGTTGGGGCCAATGCTGGCCCCCCTTGGCTAAATGCCCTTCATGCCCCTGTGGCTCTCTTGTGACGATACCGCCTAGCCATCATATGGAAACCAGCCTCCACTTCGAGGATGATTCAGTACCGCACTGCCTGCCTCTGAAATTCACGGATTTCATGTGCATTCATGTGGGCAGCTGTAAAAATAGAGTCAGGCAAACATTAGTGACATCATTGTGTGATACATGTACAGATGATAATCTAACACTTCCTCACAAATAGGACATGCAGTCCAAATCGCAGTACAGATGATAGAATGTCCATGAGGAATGACATGCCAACGCAGCCTACCCATCAACTATCTAACAGCACAGCAATGCACGACAAGGTCTGTACTTAATTAAATGATCTGTGCATATTTGAAGTGCTCTTCGTCACATAACAAATGCTGCAAGTACTCAACATGTGCCAGGCCAACTAATCCCTATCTTCTGGATCAAATTCAAGGCATACAAAACCTGTGATTTGTATATGGAACTGGCAGGATGGTATGCAGTTGGTTATCATAAGGTGGCATTGTAGTTTGGCACACATGAATGCTTGAATTACATGTCTGTCATCTACACTGTGACCATCACACCTAGCTACATATATTTTCTCCCCCTAACCCTGTGCCTCAGGGGGGATGCGCATGCAATACATATTTTCAACCATCAAGGACAACCACGAAGTTTTGTCCAGCAGTACATGGATTTAGTCAGTCTACCACAGATATGGAGGCCTGCCAACTAGGATTGAGTCAACCACTGGACAATCACATCTACATTCATGTTTCTATTTGTGGACAACCATCAACCTCAGATCTCACTAACACATTTCCTAAGTCAACCACATTGATGCAGGCAGCCATCTGGCCTTGACCTGCATGCACGCCTATGACATTTCACTCAAGTGTCATGTAAATGGAGTACAACATGTGGAGCTAAATGCTGCAGGATAGTCACTCATACAGTCCTACATGTTCATTACTTACCAGGGATGCGCAAGTTGGTGTGTAAAACTGATGCATCACTGTTCTGTGTGATTTAGGGTATGACTTGCTGACTAAATTATGACACTGGCCACCTCCAAATCAATTTTTGGCATAATTGTGGCAACAAATCACCTTGTTCCCCTCCCATGCCTATTGTGCAGCACTCGACTCTCAATATATGACTCTCTGCCAGGGAATGTCTAACTCTTCCATGGAACACTATGTCAACCTCCAGTCAAGTCACATATCAGATCACATGTCAGCTCATCATATCTTGCAATGAGTCCAACACACAGGAGTCAATCACACAACAGCTGAAAACACAACACAGGACAAACATTTGAACACTTAGTGGATACGTCTAGGTCCTCGAATTGAGCCACTTCACCTATTGTGTAGGTGGCTGGTCCACCTGTAAAACATGGAAGGGTGACATGTGCTCAATTCTGCTCACTGTGTGTGACATTTTATATGATAGAGTTGCACATCAGGCATGTAAACACCCCAACAGACATACCACTGCAAACATGCATTGACACTGTCACTCCAGTGAGTGATAGACACACACATGTACACATGCACTGGCCCTAACAATCATCTGGTGCCAAACATGATTACTCAATTTTGTGCTTACTGCATTCGGGATGGTACTCAATTTCATCTTTTGTAATTGGGAGACACATGCAATGCCACATTCCTGATGCACTGCAATATCAGTGACTCAGGTATTTTGGCTTGTGCATCAAGGGACAATGAGTAACTGTGTGATGGTCATGTGGGTTGATTTGCTTTCAGGAATTATTGTGCTTTCAGTGGTCCATAATAGGTGTACGAGTATGTAGGTTACATATGCCACATTGGCAGTGTACCCTAAGCCGTAGATGCCCCCTATGACAACATGATGGCAGGAATCCTGTGTGTTACTTGATGACAATGCTACGCTAAACCTGGATTTGTGACTTTTCTGATTCAAAACAGCAAATTGATGTATGCTGACAGTGTCTTAGTTGATCATCGTTGACATAATGCATGGGCACAGGTGTAGTCATTGCACCTGAAATGTGTTACTCTGGCCCCTGTGTAGCTATATCAGGTACTTTAAATCACACATTGTCAGAATCAGCAACTTAGAATTGACAAGTTGGGTGATCAGTGGCAGTACACCCGAACTGACACTGTCCGCTAATAAAAAAAGGGGTAGCAAATGTCCTACTTCTGCAATAGTGATGAGGTAGGTCTCTATTTGAAAACACCTGGGGAATGGCGGCACTCACAGGAATGCTGGCCTGCTGATCTCAGTCTCTGTGACTGCCTTCATACTGAGAAGTTTACATTTGTAGAAATACTGCAATATTTCAGCAGGGGTGTACCAAAAGTAATATAACAACCTATTTCTTCACTAAAATAGTATCATGGAATCAGTCAGTGGTCCCTTGCACAACATCATGCTCAAAAATAGTTTGTGACCATGCATTTACAAAGAGTAGGGATCCCATGCTGACCCTTTCACTTTAGAAAATGGGTTGGCACCAAAGTGACACAGATGGTAACTGCACTAGCTCAGTCCCAGCAATTGTGCCCAAGCAAAAAATGACGTTGGGCCCTGCTACTCAATGATAGGATTTCAACACCTACTCTGAAAAGCCATGAGATGTCCCTGTTTTGTGATATTGCAGTCTGGTAGCATAATGGCCCATTTGGGTTTGGCCATGTTGTAGGAGGCTGGACTGGCTTGTAGTGAGTACCAAGGGGTACTTGCACCTTGCACCAGGCCCAGTTATCCCTTATTAGTGTATAGGGTGTCTAGCAGCTTAGGCTGATAGATAATGGTAGCTTAGCAAAGCAGCTCAGGCTGAACTAGGAGACGTGTGAAGCTACTACAGTACCACTTAGTGTCATATGCACAATATCATAAGAAAACACAATACACAGTTATACTAAAAATAAAGGTACTTTATTTTTATGACAATATGCCAAAGTATCTTAGAGTGTACCCTCAGTGAGAGGATAGGAAATATACACAAGATATATATACACAATAGCAAAAATATGCAGTATAGTCTTAGAAAACAGTGCAAACAATGTATAGTTACAATAGGATGCAATGGGGAAACATAGGGATAGGGGCAACACAAACCATATACTCCAAAAGTGGAATGCGAACCACGAATGGACCCCAAACCTATGTGACCTTGTAGAGGGTCGCTGGGACTAGTAGAAAATAGTGAGAGTTAGAAAAATAACCCTCCCCAAGACCCTGAAAAGTGAGTGCAAAGTGCACCAAAGTTTCCCTAAGGACAAAATAGTCGTGTTAGAGGGAAAATGCAAGGAAAACACAAATCAGCAATGCAACAACGATGGATTCCTGTCTGAGGGTACCTGTGGAACAAGGGGACCAAGTCCAAAAGTCACAAGCAGCTCGGAGATGGGCAGATGCCCAAGAAATGCCAGCGGTTGGTGCAAAGAAGCTCTTACTAGGCTGAAGAACTGTGAATACTGCAGGAACGACAAGGGCTAGAGACTTCCCCTTTGGAGGATGGATCCCCCACGCCTTGGAGAGTCGTGCAGAAGTGTTTTCCCGCCGGATGGACGCCAACAAGCCTTGCTACACGCAAATCGTGCGTTTGGCGTTTTTGGACGCTGCTGGGGCCCAGGAGGGACCAGGAGGTCGCAAATTGGACCTGCAGAGAGAGGGGATGTCGAGCAAGACAAAGAGCCCTCACTGAAGCAGGTAGCACCCGGAGAAGTGCCAGAAACAGGCACTACGAGGATGCGTGAAACGGTGCTCGCCGAAGTTGCACAAAGGAGTCCCACGTCGCCGGAGACCAACTTAGAAAGTCGTGCAATGCAGGTTAGAGTGCCATGGACCCAGGCTTGGCTGTGCACGCAGGATTTCCACCGGAAGTGCACAGGGGCCGGAGTAGCTTGCAAAGTCGCGGTTCCCAGCAATGCAGCCCAGCGAGGTGAGGCAAGGACTTACCTCCACCAAACTTGGGCTGAAGAGTCACTGGACTGTGCGGGTCACTTGGACGGTGTCGCTGGATTCGAGGGACCTCGCTCGTCGTGCTGAGAGGAGACCCAAGGGACCGGTAATGCAGCTTTTTGGTGCCTGCGGTTGCAGGGGGACGATTCCGTCGACCCACGGGAGATTTCTTCGGAGCTTCTGGTGCAGAGAGGAGGCAGACTACCCCCACAGCATGCACAAGCAGGAAAACAGTCGAGAAGGCGGCAGGATCAGCGTTACAGAGTTGCAGTAGTCGTCTTTGCTACTATGTTGCAGGTTTGCAGGCTTCCAGCGCGGTCAGCGGTCGATTCCTTATCAGAAGGTGAAGAGGGAGATGCAGAGGAACTCGGCTGAGCTCATGCATTCGTTATCTAAAGTTTCCCCAGAGACAGAGACCCTAAATAGCCAGAAAAGAGGGTTTGGCTACCTAGGAGAGAGGAAAGGCTACTAACACCTGAAGGAGCCTATCAGCAGGAGTCTCTGACGTCACCTGGTGGCACTGGCCACTCAGAGCAGTCCAGTGTGCCAGCAGCACCTCTGTTTCCAAGATGGCAGAGGTCTGGAGCACACTGGAGGAGCTCTGGACACCTCCCAGGGGAGGTGCAGGTCAGGGGAGTGGTCACTCCCCTTTCCTTTGTCCAGTTTCGCGCCAGAGCAGGGGCTAAGGGGTCCCTGAACCGGTGTAGACTGGCTTATGCAGAATTGGGCACATCTGTGCCCAACAAAGCATTTCCAGAGGCTGGGGGAGGCTACTCCTCCCCTGCCTTCACACCATTTTCCAAAGGGAGAGGGTGTCACACCCTCTCTCAGAGGAAGTTCTTTGTTCTGCCATCCTGGGCCAGGCCTGGCTGGACCCCAGGAGGGCAGCTGCCTGTCTGAGGGGTTGGCAGCAGCAGCAGCTGCAGTGAAACCCCAGGAAGGGCAGTCTGGCAGTACCAGGGTCTGTGCTACAGACCACTGGGATCATGGAATTGTACCAACAATGCCAGGATGGCATAGAGGGGGCAATTCCATGATCATAGACATGTTACATGGCCATATTCGGAGTTACCATGGTGAAGCTACATATAGGTAGTGACCTATATGTAGTGCACGCGTGTAATGGTGTCCCCGCACTCACAAAGTTCAGTGAATTGGCTCTGAACAATGTGGGGGCACCTTGGCTAGTGCCAGGGTGCCCTCACACTAAGTAACTTTGCACCTAACCTTTACCAGGTAAAGGTTAGACATATAGGTGACTTATAAGTTACTTAAGTGCAGTGTAAAATGGCTGTGAATTAACGTGGACGTTATTTCACTCAGGCTGCAGTGGCAGGCCTGTGTAAGAATTGTCAGAGCTCCCTATGGGTGGCAAAAGAAATGCTGCAGCCCATAGGGATCTCCTGGAACCCCAATACCCTGGGTACCTCAGTACCATATACTAGGGAATTATAAGGGTGTTCCAGTAAGCCAATGTAAATTGGTAAAAATGGTCACTAGCCTGTCAGTGACAATTTGGAAAGAAATGAGAGAGCATAACCACTGAGGTTCTGATTAGCAGAGCCTCAGTGAGACAGTTAGTCACTACACAGGTAACACATTCAGGCACACTTATGAGCACTGGGGCCCTGGGTTACCAGGGTCCCAGTGACACATACAACTAAAACAACATATATACAGTGAAAAATGGGGGTAACATGCCAGGCAAGATGGTACTTTCCTACACAACCCCCCCCCCCAAACGAAGGACAATAAGACTAGCCATTACCTGATGAGTCTTCATTGTCTAAGTGGAAATATCTGGAGAGTCCATCTGCATTGGAGTGGCTACTCCCAGGTCTATGTTCCACTGTATAGTCCATTCCCTGTAGGGATATGGACCACCTCAACAATTTAGGATTTTCACCTTTCATTTGTTTTAGCCAAAGTAGAGGTTTG
Source organism: Pleurodeles waltl (assembly GCF_031143425.1). NCBI lineage: Eukaryota > Metazoa > Chordata > Amphibia > Caudata > Salamandridae > Pleurodeles > Pleurodeles waltl. The sequence goes on from NC_090446.1 coordinate 150,640,548, forward strand.
TGGTCTGTCTGAACAATGAAGTGAGTGCCAAACAGGTATGGCCTCAACTTCTTCAGAGCCCAGACCACAGCAAAGGCCTCCCTCTCAATGGCAGACCAACGCTTTTCTCTAGGGGTCAACCTTCTACTAATAAAAGCAACAGGTTGATCCTGGCCCTCAGAATTAAGTTGTGATAGGACTGCCCCTACTCCTAATTCAGATGCATCAGTTTGGACATAGAATTTTTTAGAGTAACAAGGGCTTTTCAGGACAGGTGCAGAGCACATGGCCTGCTTCAGCTCCTCAAAAGCTTTCTGACAGTTTGCTGTCCATAATACCTTTTTAGGCATTTTCTTGGATGTGAGGTCATTAAGAGGGGCTGCAATGGAGCCATAGTTCTTAATGAACCTCCTGTAATACCCAGTGAGGCCTAGGAAGGCTCTCACCTGAGTCTGAGTGGTAGGGGGAACCCAATCAATAATAGTTTGGATTTTCCCCTGAAGTGGTGTAATCTGTTCCCCACCAACAAGGTGTCCCAGATAAACCACCTTACCCTGCCCTATCTGGCACTTTGAAGCCTTGATAGTGAGGCCTGCCTTTTGCAGGGCCTCCAAAACTTTCCAAAGGTGGACCAGGTGATCATCCCAGCTGGAGCTAAAGACAGCTATATCATCCAAATATGCTGCACTGAAAGCTTCCAGCCCTTGCAGGACTGTGTTCACCAACCTCTGAAAAGTGGCAGGTGCATTTTTCAGACCAAAAGGCATTACAGTAAACTGGTAATGTCCTCCAATGGTAGAAAATGCAGTCTTAGATTTAGCATCTTCTGACAATTTGATCTGCCAATACCCTGCAGTCAAATCAAAAGTGCTTAGATACTTGGCAGATGCCAGTGTATCTATGAGCTCATCTGCCCTGGGTATAGGGTGAGCATCAGTTTTGGTTACCAAGTTGAGACCTCTATAGTCGACACAAAACCTCATTTCCTTCTTTCCATCTTTAGAATTGGGTTTTGGTACCAGTACCACAGGAGAAGCCCATGGACTGTCAGAGTGCTCAACCACTCCTAGTTCCAACATCTTCTGAACTTCTTGCTTTATGCAGTCCCTGACATGGTCAGGCTGCCTATAGATCTTACTTTTGACAGGTAAACTGTCTCCAGTATCTATAGTGTGCTCACACCAAGAAGTGGTGCCTGGCACAATGGAGAAGAGTTCTGAAAATTGTCCTAGGAGATTTATGCAATTATCTTTCTGCTCAGCAGTAAGACAATCAGCCAAAACTACACCTTCCACAAGAGCATCTTGTTCTGTGGAAGAGAAGAGATCAGGTAGAGGATCACTGTCTTCTTCCTGTCCCTCATCTGTTGCCATGAGCAGGGTGAGATCAGCCCTGTCATAGTAGGGTTTCAGGCGGTTGACATGGAGCACCCTAAGGGGACTCCTGGCAGTGCCTAAGTCAACCAAGTAGGTGACTTCACCCTTCTTTTCAACAATTGTGTGGGGTCCACTCCATTTATCTTGGAGTGCTCTTGGGGCCACAGGCTCCAAGACCCACACTTTCTGCCCTGGTTGGTACTGAACCAAAACAGCCTTCTGATCATGCCATTGCTTCTGGAGCTCTTGGCTGGCCTGAAGGTTTTTACTGGCCTTTTTCATGTACTCAGCCATCCTTGATCTGAGGCCAAGTACATAATCCACAATATCCTGCTTAGGAGCTTTTAAAGGTTGTTCCCAACCCTCCTTTACAAGTGTGAGTGGACCCCTAACAGGGTGTCCAAAAAGAAGTTCAAAGGGGCTGAAGCCCACTCCTTTCTGGGGTACCTCCCTGTAGGCAAAAAGGAGGCATGGTAGAAGGATATCCCATCTCCTGCGGAGTTTTTCAGGGAGTCCCATAATCATGCCTTTGAGAGTTTTATTAAATCTCTCCACCAGTCCATTTGTTTGTGGATGATAGGGTGTTGTGAACTTGTAAGTTACACCACACTCCTTCCACATGGCCATTAAGTATGCAGACATGAAATTGCTTCCTCTGTCTGATACTACTTCCTTTGGGAAGCCCACCCTGGAAAATATTCCCAGGAGGGCCTTTGCCACTGCAGGAGCTGTAGTGGTCCTTAAAGGAATAGCTTCAGGATATCTTGTGGCATGGTCCACTACCACCAAGATAAACCTATTGCCTGAAGCAGTAGGAGGGTCAAGGGGGCCAACTATGTCAACCCCTACCCTTTCAAAGGGAACCCCAACCACAGGCAGTGGGATAAGGGGTGCCTTTGGAGTGCCACCTGTCTTGCCACTGGCTTGACAGGTTTCACAGGACTTACAAAATTCTTTTGTGTCCTCAGACATCCTAGGCCAATGAAACAATGGTACCAATCTGTCCCAAGTTTTCATTTGACCCAGGTGCCCAGGTAAGGGAATGTCATGTGCCAGTGTTAGGAGGAACTTTCTGTACTCCTGAGGAATCACTAATCTCCTGGCAGCTCCAGGTTTAGGATCCCTATGCTCAGTGTACAAGAGGTTGTCCTCCCAGTAAACTCTGTGTGAGTCACTGACATCCCCATTAGCCTGTTTGACAGCTTGCTGTCTGAGACCCTCTAATGTGGGACAGGTTTGCTGTGCCACACTCAGCTCCTCTCTGGCAGGCCCCCCTTCACCCAAAAGCTCAGCAGTGTCTGCTTCCAGCTCCTCTGGTGTAGGTTCTGCACAGGGAGGGAATTCTTCTTCCTCAGAAGTAGAATCCACTGTAGAGGGAGGGATAGTAGGAAGTGGTTTGCTTCTACTAGCCCTAGCTTTAGGGAGCACTTGGTCCATTGTTCCAGGATCCAAGCTTCCCTGTCCTTTTTGCTTTTTGGCCTGAGCCCTTGTCAAAGCAAAAATATGCCCTGGGATGCCCAGCATTGCTGCATGGGCCTCCAACTCCACATCTTACCAAGCTGATGTCTCCAAATCATTCCCTAATAGACAGTCTACAGGTAAATCTGAAGCTACCACAACTTTCTTTGGACCAGTTACCCCCCCCAGTTGAGATTTACAACAGCCATGGGGTGGCTTTGTGTTATGTTGTGAGCATCGGTTACTTGGTACTGGTGTCCAAGTATGTGTTGTTCAGGGTGCACCAGTTTCTCAATCACCATTGTGACACTGGCACCTGTGTCCCTGTAGGCCTGGACCTCAACACCATTTATTAGGGTTAGTTGCTTGTACTTCTCCAAGATATGGGGGCAAGCAACCAAAGTGGCTAAGTCAATAGCCCCTTCAGAGACTAAAGTAGCCTCTGTGGTCTCCCTAATTAGACCAACCCCAACTAAATTACCAAAAGTGAGCCCAGCTACTCCCTTGGATTGGCTATTAGTAGGTTTGCTCCCACCACCACTGCTATTAGTAGGGACACTAGGTGTAGCAGTAGGGGTTGTAGTGGTAGGAGCTGTGGTGCCTTTCTTTGGACAACTGGGATCTGTTGTCCAATGGCCTTTTATTTTACATAAATAGCACCATGGTTTCTTTTCCTTGTTCTGATTAAAGGAGGATTTGGGCCCACCACCCCCACCAGAGTGTTTTTGTGGGCCTGATGAAGACTCATTTTTAGATTTGTCCCCACCCTTGTCAGAAGACTTACCATCCTTCTTTTTGTTGCCATCTTTGTCACCCCCTGTATGAACTTTTCTGTTCACTCTTGTTCTGACCCATTTGTCTGCCTTCTTTCCCAATTCTTGGGGAGAGGTCAGATCAGAGTCCACCAAGTACTGGTGCAACAAATCAGACACACAATTATTAAGAATATGCTCTCTCAGGATCAAGTTATACAGGCTGTCATAATCAGTAACTTTACTGCCATGTAACCACCCCTCCAAGGCCTTCACTGCCTGGTCAATGAAATCAACCCAGTCTTGTGAAGACTCCTTTTTGGTATCTCTGAACTTTATCCTGTACTGTTCAGTGGTTAAGCCATAACCATCCAGGAGTGCATTCTTAAGAACTTGGAAATTGTTAGCATCATTTTCTTTTATAGTAAGGAGCCTATCCCTACCTTTTCCAGTGAATGATAGCCATAGGATAGCAGCCCACTGCTTTTGAGGGACATCCTGTACAGCACAGGCCCTCTCAAGTGCAGCAAACCACTTGTTAATGTCATCCCCCTCCTTGTAAGGGGGAACTATCTTATGCAGATTCCTGGAATCATGCTCTTTTGCAGGATGACTATGGGGAATACTGCTGCTGCCACCATGGGTATCTAAACCCATCTTCTGTCTTTCCCTCTCTATTTCTAAAGACTGTCTATCCAAATCCAGCTGTTGCTTCTTGAGCTTCAGTCTGGTTTGTTCCACTCTCAATCTATTGAGCTCCCTTTCCAACAATCTGTCATCAGGGTGGGTGGGAGGGACATTTCTAGATACAGAGGTATGATGGGAATGAACAGAAGGAGACCTGTCCCTTACAAAGGGCACCCTAACAGCTTGGCTACCAGCATAATGTGAGAGCACATCATCAGTATGATGTGATTCAACCTCTGTACCAACTATGCTAGACTGTCTAGTAATGGGCAGGCTGAGAAGTTTCTTTCCTGAACCTTTTCCTGGGGGAGTCCCTGGATCAGATTGAGAACCATTAGCTACTTTTTCTACAGATTGGGCACTTATGGCCTTATCCTGTACTCTAAGCATATTAATTAACAGTTCTAAGGAAGGATTCTTCCCTACACTCAAACCTCTCTCTATGCAGAGACTCCTTGCTCCTTTCCAGCTAAGGTGATCATATGCAAGTTTGGACAGTTCAACTTTTTGGCCTGTGCCAGACATTTTTTAGAGAGAGTTAAAGTGATAGCAAAAGATAAAAAAGTTTTCAGAACTTTTTGGAAAGACAGAAAAAAACTTTTTAAACTTTTAAGAACTTTTTGAAAGTTTAGAAGTACTTTTCAGCACTTAGAAAAGAGTGAAAAGAGGAAATGCAAAACTTTTTGGCTATGTGTATATACACTGACCTTGTTTTGTATTTTTTTCTCTTATGAAAAGTACAATGACAAGAGTGGTAAGTAGTCTCAAAGCACTTATCCCACCGCTGCACAACCAATGTAGGAGGCTGGACTGGCTTGTAGTGAGTACCAAGGGGTACTTGCACCTTGCACCAGGCCCAGTTATCCCTTATTAGTGTATAGGGTGTCTAGCAGCTTAGGCTGATAGATAATGGTAGCTTAGCAAAGCAGCTCAGGCTGAACTAGGAGACGTGTGAAGCTACTACAGTACCACTTAGTGTCATATGCACAATATCATAAGAAAACACAATACACAGTTATACTAAAAATAAAGGTACTTTATTTTTATGACAATATGCCAAAGTATCTTAGAGTGTACCCTCAGTGAGAGGATAGGAAATATACACAAGATATATATACACAATAGCAAAAATATGCAGTATAGTCTTAGAAAACAGTGCAAACAATGTATAGTTACAATAGGATGCAATGGGGAAACATAGGGATAGGGGCAACACAAACCATATACTCCAAAAGTGGAATGCGAACCACGAATGGACCCCAAACCTATGTGACCTTGTAGAGGGTCGCTGGGACTAGTAGAAAATAGTGAGAGTTAGAAAAATAACCCTCCCCAAGACCCTGAAAAGTGAGTGCAAAGTGCACCAAAGTTTCCCTAAGGACAAAATAGTCGTGTTAGAGGGAAAATGCAAGGAAAACACAAATCAGCAATGCAACAACGATGGATTCCTGTCTGAGGGTACCTGTGGAACAAGGGGACCAAGTCCAAAAGTCACAAGCAGCTCGGAGATGGGCAGATGCCCAAGAAATGCCAGCGGTTGGTGCAAAGAAGCTCTTACTAGGCTGAAGAACTGTGAATACTGCAGGAACGACAAGGGCTAGAGACTTCCCCTTTGGAGGATGGATCCCCCACGCCTTGGAGAGTTGTGCAGAAGTGTTTTCCCGCCGGATGGACGCCAACAAGCCTTGCTACACGCAAATCGTGCGTTTGGCGTTTTTGGACGCTGCTGGGGCCCAGGAGGGACCAGGAGGTCGCAAATTGGACCTGCAGAGAGAGGGGACGTCGAGCAAGACAAAGAGCCCTCACTGAAGCAGGTAGCACCCGGAGAAGTGCCAGAAACAGGCACTACGAGGATGCGTGAAACGGTGCTCGCCGAAGTTGCACAAAGGAGTCCCACGTCGCCGGAGACCAACTTAGAAAGTCGTGCAATGCAGGTTAGAGTGCCGTGGACCCAGGCTTGGCTGTGCACGCAGGATTTCCGCCGGAAGTGCACAGGGGCCGGAGTAGCTTGCAAAGTCGCTGTTCCCAGCAATGCAGCCCAGCGAGGAGAGGCAAGGACTTACCTCCACCAAACTTGGGCTGAAGAGTCACTGGACTGTGGGGGTCACTTGGACGGTGTCGCTGGATTCGAGGGACCTCGCTCGTCGTGCTGAGAGGAGACCCAAGGGACTGGTAATGCAGCTTTTTGGTGCCTGCGGTTGCAGGGGGACGATTCCGTCGACCCACGGGAGATTTCTTCGGAGCTTCTGGTGCAGAGAGGAGGCAGACTACCCCCACAGCATGCACAAGCAGGAAAACAGTCGAGAAGGCGGCAGGATCAGCGTTACAGAGTTGCAGTAGTCGTCTTTGCTACTATGTTGCAGGTTTGCAGGCTTCCAGCGCGGTCAGCGGTCGATTCCTTATCAGAAGGTGAAGAGGGAGATGCAGAGGAACTCGGCTGAGCTCATGCATTCGTTATCTAAAGTTTCCCCAGAGACAGAGACCCTAAATAGCCAGAAAAGAGGGTTTGGCTACCTAGGAGAGAGGAAAGGCTACTAACACCTGAAGGAGCCTATCAGCAGGAGTCTCTGACGTCACCTGGTGGCACTGGCCACTCAGAGAAGTCCAGTGTGCCAGCAGCACCTCTGTTTCCAAGATGGCAGAGGTCTGGAGCACACTGGAGGAGCTCTGGACACCTCCCAGGGGAGGTGCAGGTCAGGGGAGTGGTCACTCCCCTTTCCTTTGTCCAGTTTCACGCCAGAGCAGGGGCTAAGGGGTCCCTGAACCGGTGTAGACTGGCTTATGCAGAATTGGGCACATCTGTGCCCAACAAAGCATTTCCAGAGGCTGGGGGAGGCTACTCCTCCCCTGCCTTCACACCATTTTCCAAAGGGAGAGGGTGTCACACCCTCTCTCAGAGGAAGTTCTTTGTTCTGCCATCCTGGGCCAGGCCTGGCTGGACCCCAGGAGGGCAGCTGCCTGTCTGAGGGGTTGGCAGCAGCAGCAGCTGCAGTGAAACCCCAGGAAGGGCAGTCTGGCAGTACCAGGGTCTGTGCTACAGACCACTGGGATCATGGAATTGTACCAACAATGCCAGGATGGCATAGAGGGGGCAATTCCATGATCATAGACATGTTACATGGCCATATTCGGAGTTACCATGGTGAAGCTACATATAGGTAGTGACCTATATGTAGTGCACGCGTGTAATGGTGTCCCCGCACTCACAAAGTTCAGTGAATTGGCTCTGAACAATGTGGGGGCACCTTGGCTAGTGCCAGGGTGCCCTCACACTAAGTAACTTTGCACCTAACCTTTACCAGGTAAAGGTTAGACATATAGGTGACTTATAAGTTACTTAAGTGCAGTGTAAAATGGCTGTGAATTAACGTGGACGTTATTTCACTCAGGCTGCAGTGGCAGGCCTGTGTAAGAATTGTCAGAGCTCCCTATGGGTGGCAAAAGAAATGCTGCAGCCCATAGGGATCTCCTGGAACCCCAATACCCTGGGTACCTCAGTACCATATACTAGGGAATTATAAGGGTGTTCCAGTAAGCCAATGTAAATTGGTAAAAATGGTCACTAGCCTGTCAGTGACAATTTGGAAAGAAATGAGAGAGCATAACCACTGAGGTTCTGATTAGCAGAGCCTCAGTGAGACAGTTAGTCACTACACAGGTAACACATTCAGGCACACTTATGAGCACTGGGGCCCTGGGTTACCAGGGTCCCAGTGACACATACAACTAAAACAACATATATACAGTAAAAAATGGGGGTAACATGCCAGGCAAGATGGTACTTTCCTACACATGTGAATTATTATTTGTCCAGACGTAAACACACAGAAACAGTGAACTTAGGCCCAGAAGTGTAATTTATTTTGTGTCGCATTTGCTTCATTTGTTGACGCAACAGTTGTGCAAATTAGCAAAATATATTTGAATGTAGCAAGGGTGCGCCACTTTTGCGTCCAGAAATTACGTGAATGCGACGCAAACAAAGTAGAAATATGGGGCTACGATAATAGTGAAGGCTATGAAGAGCTTGGTACGTATGGCCCTGAATACTGTTTGCACATGGTTCCACAAAACTGTGGACTACATTGTTTCCATGTATTACCATGTGAAATGCATCCCATTCCTGGTACACTCACAGTTTGTTCAACTTGCATTCCACATGTCCACAAACATTGCATGCAGCATGTCACAACATCTGCTACTGTCACTCCAGAGCATTGTACTGTATACATTAGTCAATTTGGTACTCACCAACAGGGCCACCATTCACCACACCCAGGTGGTCCAGCAGGTCCTGCTCTCGGGCCACCAGGTCAGCCCAGCGATGTTTCAGCTGCTGATCGTTGCGTTGGGTGTTGAAAATGCACCTCAGGTGGAACAGCACCTTTGCCCACCTCAGCCTTCTTGCCTCCGTGTGATACCCCTGTCATAAGGGGGAGGAAGTGGCACACCAGCCACACAAATTCCCCTATCTCTTCCTCACCCATGTGCCCCAGCGTGGCCTTCCCGACATCACACCAAACCAATAAATTAAAAGTAAAGAGGGAAAAACAGGGAAAGGAGGTAGAAAAAGGCAACTTATCTAACCCACAGACAGCCCAAAACTGCCCCAACTAATACTACCCACAAACAGACTCCCAACAGTACAAAGACAAATCTAAATACAATAAATGACACAAATACACTTACACAGGATACAAAAGACACCTACCAAACACCAAAAGACAATATAAAGAGCACACAGGAGACAAATTCACAATATTCACAGAGAGACAAGTCAAACCACAGCCACACAGTCTAGAATAATCAAAGTGAAAGTGAAAGCACACCCACTGTACCATTTCTGCAAACAGGATATCCTATTACATCACTTCCTGTCTCATTTGCGGCCTGTTTTTTGTCTTGTGTGTAAATTTTTGACGCTTATGGGGTTTGCGTTAAAATCCCACGCATTCATCGATCAATACATTTTCAATGGATATCCGCATGCCTGGGGTGCGCTGGTGGAATTAACACTAGGGACCAATTGATGTATAATGTGCGTGAGCGTAATTTTTTTAATCATATGTGTCATTTTTGATGCGTTTGCGTAACAAATTCTGGCTTAAACTATGTTTGAGTCATTTTTCTAATTTTAACATGCATGCAGCCTATAGCTAGACAAAGATAGGATGGTATGACCCGCAGTGTGTGTTCTAGTATTTGGGCACATGTGGCAGACCATACTCCTGCGGCCCATAATACTCATGTTGTCGTGCAGGATTAGCTCCCTTAACTGATGCAACAGCAGCGCAAACTTTGGAAATTAAACTGGATTTTTCAAGTTTGCACAGGTGTTGCATCAATAGAGGACAGCAAGGCTACGCTACTAAAAAAATTATCATGGCCTGTGTATTTTGTGTGTAAATTGTCTGTTCAAATTATTTGTGTACCTCTGTGGGAACGGCATGCAAAACATTTGGTGTAATGTTCATGTATGAAAGTGTTACAAATGGGTATAACCATCAGATGCCATTCAAAGAGGTACTTCAGTCATGATATGTGTTTGTAATATCTGCTGCCTCTTATGCTGTGTGTACTTGCTTGATATTGGGGACAATACATTTCCCATGACTAACTACACAGAAAGCTCAAGGACGGCTGATGAGGGCTATGTCAGATATGTTACCCCTCACATGTCATGAAATGTTGGATACCACTTCATGGTCACTTGTGTGTGTACTACCCATGAGTCTGGCATTTGAACATGCTAGGTAGGTACAGTGTTGGTGACACAGAGTCTCAAATCCAATCATAAAATTGTTATGTACACCACAGTTTGATTCATGTAAATGACCTATGTTTCTCCTGTGGAGGACCAGCAGACCCTGCTGCATGTGTTCACATATTTCCAGTGGTTAATTGCACAAAAGTGACCAGTTCAAGTGTGTGGCCATGTGTACACTGTGTCAGTATTGGCCTCCATTGTGTAACAGTTACGTGCAGGTCTAGTCAGGAGTCTGTGGAGCCAACCCTTGAATTAACCGAATATCCCTCTAAGCCGATTTGACCTAAAGCCAAAGACCAGATAACGGCATACAAGGGGATAGGGCAGCTATGGTAGAGCAGGAATTTCAGAAGGCTGACGACAGAGCAACCTTGATGTGCTCAAATACGTTATGGATCAGTAACAGAAAAACAGGCAGGTTTCATCACTACATTTGTACACAGGGTTGGGCTCTAAAATTCCCACCGCAACAGGGAACATCAGCGCCTCTGTGCTGATTAATCTCACAGCTAGTCGCCACGCAAGCCCCATCAAAAGGTGGCGGCAGAAGTGAATCTGTGTCTGGACTATCAGGGCACAAACATGTATTGTCCTTACATACACATTGACAGCCCTTGTTTGTTTGGCTGGAGGCACAGTACCAAATCCATGCATATAGCCATAGCACACTGTCACTGTTTGGCACTAATGAATACATGCTAAACCAGACAAGGGATGGGGGCTGGATTTGCCCCTTTGAAAACATGTCCCAGAACAAAATAAAATAAGAAAACAAATTAAACTATTCTATACATTTGAGGACTGATCGTAGACCTACGAGACACAGTACCCCAAGAGGAAACGGAGGGCATGGAAACCAACTATGAGGCAAATGTAGCCACAGGGAACATCTCTGGTTAACGCAAAGACTGGAACCAGTCGGGCTAACAGGATGCAGGCTCTGTCAGGAACACACTTGAACAAAGCAAATACACAGTGAGCAGAGTCTGACTGGGACAAGCAGGAACAACACTGTGGAAACAAAGAGCAGTTTCTGGTGTACTCTGCAATGTTACACAATCCCCCAAGGGCTCTTGTACACAACTGAATTGTACTCCAATGCACAACAAGGAGATTCAGGAAATGGCAGCTATTAAGCAGTTCCAGGCAGCAGCAAGGGCAGGGCAGAGTCAAATGGCTGGGCTGCATGAGAGTGCTCACAGGTGTGTGAACCTTCAGTCTCTCACAAGTCCTGGAGTTGAGAATCCAGTTCAAGGGGCCAACCGGACCTTTCACATGGGAAGCAATAGGCAGCAGATTACAGGTCGTACTGACTACCAGGCAGTGCATTATGGGACCTGAAGTCCATGCAGACTGATGAGCTAGAACTATGGCATGCCATACTGAAGAGGGAAGCACACAGGAGTCAGAATGGGAGTCTGGGTGAGTGTAGATGATGATTCTCATGGTACAGATAGTCCATTTACAGCGCCCCATAGAGAAGGATGGGAAGAGACTTAAAACATGGCAGGGGCAGGACTTATTACTTGGGACGGGCTGCGCAGGGCATGTCTTGTGAGCAATGCTTGTCATACCTGGGGCACTTGTGCTATCCATTTTCAGGTTTGATGCACTTCTTGTCATACATGCTCCTTGCAGAGATAGCTGATGTCACACTTACTGCTGTCAAGGGTCTGGTCATAAATTCCTGTTACCAATGCAATTGCACATCCACTGCCTCATGTATGATGCACTTTTTTACCTTATGATTGATGGTGTCTTAGTTGGGTGTCATATGCTGCAATGGACCATGTTGGTAACATGGACGTGTCTCATAGCTCTGGTCCTATGAAATTGCCCTTCAAATGTGACAGACAGGATGTATTTCATAAAAACTGTGTGTGATGTGTGTTGTACATTCATACCCATCAAATGTGATGTGGCATCTGAAGTATGCAAATTTGTCTTTCTGCAATGCTACATGAGGCAGTACTCTAATTAGGATTCCTATAGATCATGTGATGTATAAATAATTACCCAGAGCATGATTGAGTGATTAAGTGAGGTGTTTAATTCCATATCATAACAAAGAGGTGATAGTGACTATAGTTGGAAAAAATGTGTATGATCTGTTGTCTGCAACGCATTCCTGCAGCTGTGTTAGGATGTTCCCCCTCATTTTCCTGGACAGCATCCTCCTCCTTCTCCTCCTCCTTCTCCTCTTCAGGCAGTTGTTGTTCAGGTTCATATAGGGGACTGTTCCTCCTAACACAAATGTTGTGTAGGATGGCACAGGTCAAAATGATCTTGCAGACCAGAGGCTGCCTCCGGTGATGTCCAGGCACCTGAATCTGGACTTCAGGATGCCAAAAGTCGGTTCAACTATGGTGCGTGTCCTACGATGTGCCTGATTATAGGCACGCTCTGCTGCTGAGCTTGGGTTGGCAAATGGGTCATGATTCATGGCTGGATCCTGGAACCCTGATTAGCTGAAACAGAAAATGGGGGTAAGTATTTTGTTGTTGGTTGCACCGGGAATGTCACTTTGCATGGCAGTTGTTATCTTGTGTCGTCTGTGACTCACATGTGTTTGTGGTATTGTGTGGGAACCTAGGCTTCTGTTAGGTTCTTTCTGCATTGGGTTTTTTGACTAGCAAAACCGGTGTTTGGCTAGTTCAGTGTGTATCTCCCATGCGTTATGTAGTTAGAAAGATGTGTCTGTGTGCATTCACTGGAGATGACATGATACTTCCACACACATAATAGATTCCACTGTGGTGGTAAGATGGTTGCACTACATGGCCTGGACATCCCATCAAATTAGACATATGTAAATGCAGGTGAAATGCAACAGTGAGGCCCTTTGATTTGCCTAGGTAACAATGCACAACACATCTCCATAAGTTGGCAGCACTGAAGTGTTCAGTATTGACAATGCACAATTATCCCATGTGTGACAAGTTCTATGCAAACCTGTTTTTGTTCCCTCACCCAAATGGCTCATAGGCAACTGTGCACCTACATTACTGAACTTGCTCCAGGTGAGCTGGCTAACTTGGCTGTTGGGTGAAGGTTTTAGTGTAGGAAGGTCCATCTCCCTGTATATCTGTTATGTATATGAGGAATTGTCTCATTCAGTATGTGTAGCAGTGTGCACTTTGCATTAGTGCCACATCAACATGTTTTCATAGCACAGTCCACAGATTATTGCTAGCTGGCAATGTCACCCCAGGAGTGATGTGAGATGTTGATACTGCCTCAATAATGTAATGTCACCTTCATTTGAGTCAGCGTCATCATGCTATGTGTCTCATTGTGTTTGACCTGCAGCAACACACATTACACGCCCCTTACACAGAACGTATTGCTTGGAAGGGTGTGGGATTGACTGTGGCCTTATGTGATATTGAATGGTTCATCTTCCAAGTTGTACTGCCAGTTAAGGCCATGTCATTGTCACTGTGTGGTTTTAAATTGGTCACTTGTGGCTCTAGAGTGGCATCTATTGTTATTTGTAGCCGTCATTTGTCCATAGGTGTGTATCCCATTGGGTCAAGATATCAAACATGACTACCAGTGTCAAACCTCAGTGTCTTCCTGGCCACGTGTCAATGTAGTGGTGTATGTCGTGTGTGTCCTACAGGGTTGCTGTGCTGTGTGTAAATTACTAGGTTTCTGGACTTGCCAAAAAGAAGGCCATTGCCATATTGTCCATCCTGGAAGTGCCGATTGATGGTGCTGTGGCGGAAGATGAAGGAATCATGTACACTCCCAGGATACTTTGCCATGATGTTGGTGAACAATCCCTGGTGCTCAACAAAGGCCTGAACATTGATGGAGTGGTTGTGCTTTCTGTTGCAGTATAGGTGCTCGGTTGCAGCAGGTGGCACAATCTGGACATGTGTGCAGTCAATGGCATCAAGCACGTGCGGGAAGCCATTCATTTGATAAAACCCCTGTTTGGTCTCCTGATGCTGTGTGTTGGGGAAGCTGATGTGGCAGGTGTGAGGGAGATGATGGCATCAAGTACCTTGGGAAGGAAGGCGGAGAATGAGGGCTGGGAGACCCCGGCAACCAAGGAACCAGTAGTTTGAAATGAGCCACTTGCGAACATGTGCAGGACAGCTAGCAGCTTGGTCTCTGGTGGAATAATGTGGGGTGTCTGCAAGCTGGCTGCTAACTGTGGCACAATGTGGCGCAGCAGCTGCTGTATGGCGTGCAAGTTGAGTCTGTCCCTCTGGATGTTATCATGTTCCCTGAGGCCCAGAAGGGTTGTCCTGGTCCCAAATAGCCTCTCCTGCCTTCTGCATTGCCTTTGAGGTCCATGTTGGTGTGGTGGTAGCTGCTGCTGTTGGTCCTGTGCTCTGCGACTTCTGGCATGCTTCATGAGTAGCACCTCCATGTCATCCTTCTTGAGCAATGATGTTACTTGTGTGAGTTTTCCTTAATTAGTGGTGTGTTTGACCCATTTTAACCCCTGCCCTGACCCAGTCGTTAAAATTTGATGCAAATTGGGATTTGCGTCATTTTCCGGCTCCACCTCCCAGCCGTGCACCATTTTTGCCCAGTTGGATAAATATGGCGCACAGGTGTTTGAGTCATTTTTTGGACGGGAACGCCTACCTTGCATCTCATTGACGCAAGGTGGTTTCATGCATCCAGAAAATGACACACACACTGATATTTTGAGGCTAGACGGGTCTAGCGTCAAAATATAAATATGGTGTTAAATTTGCACCGGATTAGCATAATTTTTTTTACGGTAATCCAGAGCAAAGGGAGTATAAATATGGGCCTGAATGCTTCCACTATGTCAACATTCACTATGTGCAATGGCACAGCACAGTGGAAGGCAGGATCTCTTATAGTCACTGATGTATATGTCTAATGAAACTTATTCTTTTTCAGGGACACATCGGGGCATATTTATACTCTGTTTGCGCCAGATTTGGGTCATTTTGTTTTACACAAATCCAGCCCACACTTAACTCCATATTTATATTTTGACGCTAGACCAGTCTAGTGTCAAAATATTGGAGTTAACGTAATTTTTTGCCTGCGGAAAACTACCTTGCGTCAATGAGATGCAAGGTAGGCGTTCCCGGGCAAAAAATGACTCTAAGGCCTTTGCGCCTTATTTATCCTCACGTGCAAAAATCACGCAGGGAGGAGGTGGGCCTTAAATAATGGGGCTAAGCTTGCTTAGCAACATTATTTAACGCTTGGATCAGGCGGGCGTTAGGGGACCTGTGGGATAATTTCCATGGTCAGAGACCATGGAAGCAACCCACAGGTTCCCTCCCTGCCCCCAGGGACACCTCCACCCACACCTAGAGGACACCTAAGGATGGGGGGGACCCATCCCAGGTAGGTCCAGGTAGGTATTTTTTATATTTCATTCACAGTACCATAGGGGGGCCTAACGTGGGCCCCCTACATGGCACTGTGACCAATGGCCATGCCCAGGGGACCTAAGTCCCCTGGGCATGGCCATTGGGCTCGGTGGCATGACTCCTGTCTTTGCTAAGACAGGAGTCGTGTCCAGAGGGGTTGTGCATCATAAAAATGACGCTAGTCAGGTTAGAGTCCGTTTTTTTACTCTGACCTGACTAGCGCCAATCTTTGATGCACTACCTCCTGTTTCCCCTACGCCTCCCCCGCCCGGTTAGCATCAGTTATTTTTACGCTAACCGGGCATTACCACCGGCTAGCATAATTCCTCTAATATAACACCCGGCTGGCGTCCAGGAATGGCGTTAGACAGCGGTATACTTTTTGACGCAAACCTGCGCTAATGCAGGTTTGCATCAAAAAAGTAAAAATGAGGGCCCTCATGATTGATTAATATCAAAATAGCACTGTCTCAGCCAAATACTTCATAACATCCTACAGGTGTCACAAGTTGCAAGGTCATTTACCCTTATAACCAATGAAGACATTTGAAATTCAACTACTCTCTCTAAGGGAAAAAGTATTCTTAACCAATGTATGAGCTTTTATTAGTTATGAAAGTTTAATCTATGTCTACATAAACTTCTTAATGACTCAGGTCCTCATTATGACATTGGCAGTAAGTTCCACTTACCACCATGCTGACTGCTGCCAACATACCGCTGGCGCGCCGGATTATTGCTACCCATATTATGAAACACACATAGCAATCCGTCACTATTCAGACACACACACAAGTTCGCCAGCCCAAAGGTCAGTGATAAACTGGCGGTAGCAAAACCCACACCGTTACGCCAGCAGAACTACACCCACAGCATAATGACCCACGAATCACTGCGGCAGACAGTCAACCGTGGTAAACCATTGGCGGTACATACCACTGCGCTCAAAATACACACACTCAAACAAAACTACACCACATTGAACAATTCAAACTACACACACCTGACACACATACACACACCACACCCACACCACTATAAAACACCCACCCACAATACCCACAAACCTTTAAGACTAAAAAATATTGACAACTGCGAGAGAGAGAGACACCAAGAGCGCCCACGGAACCAGAGCCACAGAAGACCATCACCCATACACCATCCAAGCACCTCACAGCATACACCCCAACACATCACCCCACACACCCTCACACACACCACTCACATTATACCCATGGTACCACAAAGACACCCCAGGTTCTCAGAGGAGGAGCTAAGGGTCATGGTGGAAAAAATCATCCAGGTAGACCCACAGCTATTCTGATAACAGGTGCAGCAGACATCCATCGCTAGGAAGATGGAGCTATGGCAGAGAATCGTGGACCGGGCCAATGCCGTGGGACAGCACCCCAGAACAAGGAATTACATAAGGAAGAGGTAGAATGACCTACGGGGGCAGGTACGTTCCGTGGTAGCAAGACACCAGATAGCAGTACAGAGGACTGGCGGTGGACCCCCACCTCCTCCCACACAACTAACAACATGGGAGGAGCAAGTCTTGGCAATCATGCATCCTGAGGGCCAGGCAGGAGTAGCAGGAGGACTGGACTCTGGTAAGTCAAATCTTTACTACTATCACCCCCCTACCTGCATGCCATCACATACACCCACCCTGACCCTCACACCCATCACTCCACCACCTCCCACACACCCCACCATCACAACCCATCCCTCCCAAAACCAAGCCCTGCATGCAACACCAATGCATGGAGGCCCATCACAGACCTGCATGGGCAGCTATCACTAAAGCATGCACACTAAAGATAATCACCTAGCCTACTAAATCACTACTAACACAAGGCAAAGCTGCCAGGGCAATGACAACCATACAGGGCAACACACCCATGCACAAGATGTCACATGCAGAAACAATAACACTGCGTTTACATCCCCACAGGTCCCCCATCAAACGTCAACGGAGAGAAGGTGCCAGCAACATCCAGTGCCCCCCCATAAGAGGCCCACAGTGATGACAGCAGCTCTGGTTGCCTGGATCTGGATGACCAACCTGGCCCATCAGGGACCTCCGGACAGTTGGTTACCCAGGCACAGTCCCATTCCACCACAGAGCCTCCCCCTTCAGGAAACACCAGCACAGCACCCACCCAGCGGGCCCATGCCTCTGTCCCCAGGACACTTCAATCAGCAGTATGTCCACCACTACAGGGACCCCAGGACACCCCACAAACACAGGACAATCAGGGACCTGGGGTCAGTGGCAGTGGGCACACGGTTCAGGGGACAGAGGCACAGGACAACAGGGAAGCTGGGAGGACTGCAGTGTGACAGGGGGAGGACAGGCCCAGGGAACCGACTCTCCAGGAGGCACTCACCAACATCCTGGGAGCATACCACCATGCCATGGAGACGATGGGCCAGATACTGTATAAGTTGCAGGAGACCTAGCGGCTACAGGAGGGCACTACCTAGGGATCAGGGAGGAACTGAAGGACAACCACACCACCCTGGTCACCATTGCAGGGGTGCTGGCAGACATGGCCAACACCATGAGGGAGGCAGTGGCACTCTAATGGGCCCCTGACACTAGCCACACCGATGAACAGCCCTCCACTGCCACTAGTGGACAGGAGGCCCCACCACAGGACCAGCAGGCCACCAGCAGGCCACCAGCACCCCTCCCCCTGCAGAAGGAGAACCACCCCGCAAACGGTCCCTGCGATCCAGGCAGAAGCCAGAGAACATTAACAAGACCTCCGCCAGGAAATAAGACTCTCTTGAATGTAACCCATGTGTCCCACTCTGTCACCCTGTTTACCTTGATCTGCCATTGCTCCACTTCCAATGCCCCCTTGGACAATGCACCTGTGATACAAATAGACTGGACTCTACCCTGGACTTTCCTCCATCATCACCCCAGCCCATTGCAATACCCCCTCCCCTTATTAGCACTTAAATAAACACCCTTAGAAAAAATACAAGTATGAGTCTCTCAAATGATTGAACTATATATTTGTTTAACAAGCTGTAAATATTGCAATTAAACTGTACAGTAATTTATACATAGGTATGACCTCTAGTTGGCTGCAGTCAATACACCAGGAGCCACATTGGGGCACAGATATCTGAAAATAGAGATGCCAAAGGGTACAGAAAGTGCCTGTAGATTTGGGAGAATCAGCCTGCCATGTACAATGTCCAACACAAAACTGTCAATGTAAGGTGAAGTGACAGTGTCTTACCTGTGTGTCACTGGAAGTACCGTCATATGATTGATGTTCTGTTGTCCTCATCCTCATCCTCTGCCTCCTCTTCTTCACTGTCCACAGGATCCACTGTTGCCACATGGCCATCTCCAGCCTCATCCACCTGTAGAAAAGGCACCTAGGCCCATATTTATACTTTTTTAGCACCGCATTTGCATCATTTTTCCACGCAAAACCGTCGCAAACTTACAAAATACAATTGTATTTTGTAAGATTGCGCTGCTTTTGCGTGGGAAACTGATGCAAATGCGTGGCTAACAAAGTATAAATATGGGCCCTAGCGTCTCAAGGCAAGGTTATGCAACGTGCAGCATGCCACAATGATCTGGCAGACCTTCTTGGGTGAGTAGTACAGGGACCCACCAGTTAGATGGAGGCAACAAAACCTGGCCTTCAGAAGGCCAAAGGTCCTCTAGATAATCCTTCTTGTCCGCCGATGGCCCTCATTGTAACGTTCCTCTGCCCTTGTCCTATCATTCCTCACTGGGGTCAGTAGCCATGAGAGGTTGGGGTAACCAGAGTCACCTGCAAATATCAACCCTTATGGCCAACACCATACCCATACACCAACATTTATTGGGTGGAAACCAGGGCTCACCTATTAGCCACACCCGGTGCCTCTGGAGTTGAGCTATCACATATGGGATGCTGCTATTCCTCAGGATAAAGGCATTATGCACAGACCCAAGATACTTTGCATTGACATGGGAGATGTACTGGTCCGCCAGGCACACTATCTGCACATTCATGGAGTGAAAGCCCTTTCGATTTCTGAACACCTGTTCATTTCTCCGGGGGGGGGGGCAAATGCAATATGTGTACCATCAATAGCCCCAATTATGTTGGGGACATGTCCCATTGCATAGAAGTCAGCTTTCACTGTGGCCAAATCTTCCACCTGGTGGAAAACGATGTAGCTGCGCATGTGTTTAATCAGGGCAGACAATACTCTGGTCAGCACTATTGAGAACATTGGCTGTGACATTCCTGCTGCCAAGCCCACTGTCACTTGGAAGGAGCTAGTTGCCAAGAAATGATGCACAGATAGGACTTGCACAAGAGGGGGGATCCTGGTGGGCTGACAGATAGCAGATATCAGGTCTGGCTCCAATTGGGCACACAGCTCTTTGATTGTGACCCTGTCCAGTGTATAGGTGAGGATAATGTGCCTGTCCTCTATTGGTGCCAAAGCCACCAGGGCTCTGTACACGGACGGATGTCTCCATCTCCTATTCATCTGCAGCGGTTGTATTCTAGATGGAAAAACAGGGAGCAGCTGGTCAGTATTCCACATTTCCAAACACCACACTGCATTGCATGTTGTGACTGTAACAGTATATTGTTGAATAGGCCCAAATGGTGCCTATGTGCACTGTGATGCAGTTAGGTGCCTGCCATTGCCTTCCCCCCCCGAAATGGCGTCCGCCTGTCCTGTGTGGATGGACATGTGGAAAAGAGGTAATTCCGCTGATGTTGTGTGCCATTGCAGGAGGCGGTCGAATACCGCTGCGCAACTCTTCATTTGTTAACATTGGGCCCTGTGGGTTACATTGGCCAATGGTGATGTATGCCGGCAGTGATGGTACGCACAACCGTGGACGTGACTGACATTTTCTATCTGTTCACTCACTTGCTACCTGACCTTCAACAGGAGAGGACCTACACTGCAAGTGCTGCTGTGACCTGTGTCTGGAACCGACCATGACTCGAGTCACTGGGGAAAGGGCCCCTGCGTTCACAGCTGCGGAGTTGGAGAGACTGGTGGATGGGGTCCTACCCCAGTACCGAATGCTGTATGGGCATCCGGACCAACAGGTGAGTACACTATGAGAATGATGCATGGGGCATTAATGCATGGAGTGCTGTGTGTGACAGCCTCGTGTGGGGGGGTTGGTGGAAGGGCCCTGGGCAGCGTGCTGCATGGATTGGGAGCAATGTCTGTGTTAATGGGGATGTGAGGGCTATGGTGGGACATGAGTGTAACAGTCCGGACGGTCTGACTGATACCTTTTTTCTATGTGTATTTTTCTGCAGGTCAGTGCCCATCAGAAAAGGGTATATGGCGTGCCATCGCCAAGGACGTGCGGACCCTAGGGGTCCACGGCAGGTGGAGCACCCACTGTCGCAAACGGTGGGAGGACCTGAGAAGCTGGGCAAGGAAGATGGCAGAGGCCCAGCTGGGGATGGTCTCCCAACGAGGAAGGGGTGCCTGTCGAACCCTGACCCCCCTGATGGCCCGCATACTGGCGGTGACCTATCCGGAGCTGGATGGGCACTTGAGGGCATCACAGCAGTCCCAAGGGGGTGTGTACAGTTTCACAATATGCTACTTGCGCATTTTGGGGGGTCTCCGGGTGGGGGATGTGGGCCTGTGGGTGCCCCTAGGCCAGGCCGAACAATGAAGGGTAGGTCCCATGTTGGGCAGGGTCTGATGTACACCACCTCCTACCAAGCTAATAGGCATCCACTACTGGACAGGGGTCTGTGGGTACCAGTTAAGCTGCAATTGGCATTAGGTATCCCTGTCCATGGGCTGGTGACTAGCATTGTGACTGTTAATGTATTACCTAATGCGTAGGGCTGTTCCATGTGTGTGTGTTGTGTATGCCAATGGTGGTGTTGGTGCCGCCATTGATCAGGTGTATCCTTTATCTCTCCCCCCCCTTTTTGTTTTGTTACCCTGTCCTTATGTGCATTAGCATCATCTGGCAGAGGAGCAGAGGCACCGGAGACGGAGGGAGCTCCATCCCACATGGCCCAGGAGGCCGAATCCACCGACGGTGAGGGCACCAGTGGGACGGAGGGCAAGGGGAGCACCACGGCGGAGACTGGAGGGGACAGTTCTGAGAGTGATTCCTCCTCCGATGGAAGCTCCCTGGTGGTGGCGGACACCTCTGTGGCCACCCCAAATACAAATACAGCTGTCACACCCCGTACCAGCACCGCCTTCCCAGCAGCCCCTCAGTGAGTTTCCCATGCCCGCTAACCCAGGAGGGTGGTCATCTCCTTCGCCCCAGGCACCTCAGACCCTGCCCCAGTTGGCCCTGCTGCCCTGAGTGAGGAGGCTGTTGACTTCCTACGATCTATCTCTGTTGGGCAGTCAGCCATAGTGAATTCCATCCAGGGGCTGGCAGCCCATTTGCATCAAACCAATGCATTCCTGGAGGGCATTCACTCTGGCATGGCGTCCCAACAGAGATCAATCTAGGCTCTGGCCTCCTGTTTGATGGCAGCCAATGTCCCTGTTTCTAGCCTCCCCCTCCAACTTCCTCCACCCAGTCACATTCACCTCAACTCCAACCTATCCCAAGCACACAGCAGACCAGCATGCACCCAGGACAACACACGGGAGTGGTTCAGGCAAACACAAGCACCACACATCATCCCACAGGCACTCACACACACACCATCCAGATGCAGACATACCAACATCCACTGCCTCCACTGTGTCCCCCTCGTCGTCGTCGTCCACCTCCCTCCCAGTACCGTCTCCACTCACACCTGCATGCACTACATCCTCATCCACTACCTCTATCACCAGCACGCCTATCACTACACACCCCTCGCTGGCAGTCACCACCCCCACATCTATGTAAGCGCCCGTTTTTCTCCTCTCCCACTGTGTCTGTTCCCCTCCTCCCAAAGTACACAAACGCAAGCACTCAGACACCCACCAGCCATCCACCTCACAACAGCATCCAGCCCATGCACCTGCACCCAAACTCAGCAGACACACACCTCTGACAACCACTCCCTCTTCCTCCACTCCCAGACCTTCCCCCTCCTCCCACCCCAACGTCCCTAAGGAGCTTTTCCTCTCCACCGTTGACCTCTTCCCTACCCCTCCCCTCCGTCCTTCACGTCGGGCCAGGGTGGTCAGAACCCAGGTGAGCACCTCAGCCTCCCAGTCTACAGCCACAGTAGTGTTGACAGCTACTGCAGGTGGGAGAGGCTCCAGGGAACCAGGCAGCAGCACTGAAAGTGTTCCTGCACCAGGTGTGTTGAGGAAGGGCAAGGAGGCTCCACCAGCTTCCAAAGGGAAGTGCAAGGAGGCACCACCAGCTGCCAAAGTGAAGGACAAGGGAGCACCACCAGCTGCCAAAGTGAAGGGCAAGGAGTCACCACCAGCTTCCAAAATGAAGGGCAAGTAGGCACCACCAGCTACCAAAGGGAAGGGCAAGGAGGCAGCACAAGCTGCCAAAGGGAGGGGCAAGGGGCTTGCACCAGCAGGAAGGACAAGAGGCCTGGTGCTGGGACTTCTACAGAGCCCCCACCACCAAGCATGGCGGTTCAGCAGTCCGAGGCTGCAGGGGATGGGCTGGAGCCTCCCCGCACCACTGCCAGCACCACCACCAGCTCTATTGCCAGCAGCATCAGCCCCAGTGGGCAGTCGTCCAAGGCTTCAGGGGATGGGCTGGAGCCTCCCCCCACCACTGCCAGCCCTGACACCAGCCCCGCCACTGCCACCAATGAGCAGCCATCACCGCCAGCGGGCAGTATGTAGTCCTGCCTCCATGGACTGTAGTGTGTCCTGGACCCTGCAAATTCTGTGGGTGTGACACCCAAGTGAGAGACTGTGACCTTGCACTCCCCAAGTGCTGCATCACAGGGCACAATGCCCCCTCCAGAACCAGTGGAAGAAGCCATCCACTAACCCCATCCTTGCCAGGATGAAGCACAGTGGCACAATGCCCCCTCCAGAACAAGTGGAAGAAGCCATCCACTCACCCCATCCTTACCAGGATGAAGCACACTGGGCACAAGGCCCCCTCCAGAACCAGTGGAAGAAGCCACACACTCACTCCACCCTTGCCAGGATGAAGTATACTGGGCACAAGGCCCCCTCCAGAACAAGTGGAGAAGCTATCCTCTAGAGAGACTGCGGCTTTGCACTCCCCAAGACCAAGCAGTGGGCAAACCACCCACTAGAGAGACTGCGGCTTTGCACTCCCCAGGACCAAGCAGTGGGCAAACCACCCACTTAAGAAACTGTGGCCTTGCACTCCTCAGGACCAAGCAGTGGGCAAACCACCCACTAGCGAGACTGTGGCTTTGCACTTCCCAGGATCAAGCAGTGGGCAAACAACCCACTTAAGAGACTGTGGCCTTGTACTCCCCAGGACATCGCACAGGGCATGTGGCCCCCTCCAGGACGAGTTGTGTTGTACCATCTTCTGGCTGAGGTGCCCCCCATTCCCCGTCCCCCTGAGGTGCCTGTTTATTTTCGACCTGATGCCCCTGCAGTGTTCTCTCCATGTTGTTGCAGGAATAAGGTGGGGCCTTAGCCTATATGATGTGTCCCTGTGGCCCACGGACATTGAGGACTGGGCAGTGTCCCTCCATTTGTAAATATGTATATACATTTTGAAATTGAAGCACGTATTTATACTATTTTGTCTTATTACACTCACTTTAATCAGTTCCTTTTGTCCTTGCTTATTCCTGAGGGTTACGAGGTGAATATGTTATGTTACTGCATCTGGTTGTGTGTGTGGTGTTGCGGGAGTGGGTGGGGGTGTTGCATGTGTGTGTGTCACTCTCTACCCCCTCCCTTGTGTGCTAGGCGGCAGTACTCACTGTGGTCGTCTTCCATTGTGAAGATGTGCAACTCGGGCTCCATGGCCTCGTGGTAGTTCCCTGATTCTTCAGAGGTGAGTCGTTTCCCTTCTGTGCAGTGTTTCCACCATACTTTTGATGCCATTGGCACCGCCCTGGAAAAGTTGGCGGATAGGTCTGTCTTAATACAGTGGGCGGAACATTGTCTTCTGCCTGGCTGTTGGCGGTTACCGCTGTGGTACTTGTTGCTACCACCGTGGTGGTCAGTGTGTTAAAGTGACTGTCTGTGTGAGCGGTTTCTGCCACGGTCATAATTCCATTTTCGTTACCGCTGGCCTGTTGTCGGTATTACCGCCGCTTTATCACCGACTGCCAAGGTTGTAATGAAGGCCTCAATATTTTGAGGTCTGTACAAGAATTCTGCTTTGCAGGAATGGATAAATACTGTAGTAATTACTTTGTTTATGTTGCTTTTAAGGTCTTTGACCGAAATAAAATATTTTTTTTAAATCTTTGAGGTCATTTAATTAAATTATTCCTATTACTTGCAATCATGGTATGTAAATCCAAACTCTGATTCCTGAAAACAGTTGAAAGGCCTCAATGTATTAAACTATTTCTGAGTATCTTTTGCATTTCATAATTCTCCAGCAGGAACTCTAGTGTGGCGAAAACTGAATAGAATTCATGAAATACCATAATGCCTTGATCTTCTGATTCCATGACCACATTCCCAGATTTATCCTTAATTACTCTTACCCAATTCAACCCGTTTTCTTTGCCATGACTAATAAACAGTTCAAGGAATATAATCTTGCTTTAAGTGCTCTATTTTAACTATAGAACACTGTGTTTGTGAATGTACTGTTAAATATTCGCCTAACTGTTGTCAACCTAACGCAAATCCAAGGCAGAGCCAGGGTAAATAATTCACCCTGTCTTCCTTGGGTTATATCTTTTTCCCATTTTAACTGAGGATTGGGCCTGAGCATGTACATTTCCTGTACCTCAGTTGCTGTCTCCTGAATAAACTAGGGACCATATTTATACTCCTTTTGTGCGTTTTTTTTTTTAATGCAAATTCAGCACAAACTTGCGTTAGCGACGTTTAACTTCAAAATATAGAAGTTTGCACCATTTTTTGGATGAGTGAACCTACCTTGGGTCAATGAGATGCAAGGTAGGCGTTCCCATTAAAAAAAATGATGCTATCCCCATAGCCCCATATTTATCCCCCTGTGCTAAAATGACGCATGGGTGGGAGGAGGGGCTAAATAATGGTCCAAGGGACACTTGCCCCCTGTGCTGGCCATTGGGGTGGTGGGCATGATTCCTGTTGTTCCTAAGACAGGAGTCATGTTTTTGGTGGTTGCATGCCAAGAAATGGGGCTAGTCTGGTTAGAGGCATTTTTTTGCCTCTATCCAGGCCAGAGTAATTTTTTGACGCACAACCCCCTCCTTCCCAACCACCACCCCGACCCAGTTAGCGTCTTCTTTTAAGACACTAGCCCAAGTTTAGCGCCGGCTTGCGCCATTCTATTAATACTGCGCTTGGCTGGCATTGTAAAATGATGCAATCCAGTGCTTTCCCGCAGTTTTTCATCAAAAAGTATAAATTCAGGCCTAGGTATTTAGTAACCTTTATAGAAAGTCATTAAAGGCTTTGGATTCATAAGAGAGCAATCGAAATATTTACATTACGTTTTAAAAAGAAGGGCGGGAAGGCAAACATATTCTATCATCTGCCCATCACTTAATATTCTACTGCCTCCCGGAAAATTAAAGCATGATCAGCTGTAACTAACAGAAACATAACTCACTACTCAAAAATAAAAAGACTCAATGTGTGAGTGCATCTGATGCCATATACACAAAAAAGGGAAAATGTGTGTAGAAATATATTAGTCACACTAGACACCTATAAGAAAGTAAGCAGTCTACAGTTCTTTGACGACCTATCTTAATTTTATGGTGCTTTAGCAGTAATTAATTCTCTATTTCAATTAACTTGTAGTCTTTATTTCTATTAACTCCTGAATTAAAAAGACTCCCCTCATGAAAAGGAGCTATATATTGTAAATGCTCTCATTTCAGTAATTGGGGTTGTTAAGTATTAATGTCATTAGGGCAGTTGAAGCTGCAAAAACGCTTTACAGGTTTTACTTATCAATAAATTACTTGACAGTCTCAATGCCAAGCCAAGTGATAGGAATAATTACTTATCATTCAGGCTGGTAATAAACTGCAAATTGCAGGGATAATATACTTCCAAATTTTAGGCCCTCATTTTGAACTTGGCGGCAATCACCGCTGACCGCTGTGGCAACAGTGATCGGAAGACCGCCAGCGGCGGTAGACTGCACACTGCCGAATTATGATGCCAAAAGTCAAACCTCCAAAAATCCTGCAACCTCCAGCCATCGCCAGGGCCTACAACCCCGCCACCACAATGCAGACAAATCCTCCAAATAATGAAGCACAAATCTGCGTGGTGGATAGTGGATGCCAAACAACCATTGGCAGTACGGACCGCCACAGCCTGCAATGGGACCCACCAACATCAAATGCACACATTGGCAACTTTGATACCCACACACCTGACACACATCCAAAACACTATAAAACACACACATACACAGCCCACAATCCTTTGCAGTGCCAATAGCATGACTGAGATTGACAACACAACACTTATACACTGAACACAACATAACACAAGTCACACACACAAATATTCCACCAAAACACATATAAACCCCAAACACCTTAATAAGCCACACAACCACATAACAGCATCTTCACCAATACACCCACAACACACCACCCACAACACACACCATGGCACCCCGTAAGTCCCCCCGCTTCACAGATAGGGAGCTAAGGACCATGGTGGATGAAATACTCAGGGTCGAGCCACAACTATTCGGGACACAGGTGCGGCATACACCCTTGGCCAGGAAGATGGAGCTATTGCAGACGATTGTCAACAAAGTCAATGCAGTGGGAAACTATCCACGCACAAGGGATGACATCAGGAAGAGATGGAACGACCTGCGCGGAACGGTTCGGTCAATGGCATCCAGGCACAACATCGCTGTACAAAAGACTGGTGGCGGTCCACCACCTACACCCCTGATTACACCGACTGGGAGGAGAAGGTCCTGGCTATCCTGCTTCACTGGACTCACTGGAGGGCTGGACTCGGTTAAGTCAACTACAATACCTTAACAGTCACCTCACCTATAATGCATGTATCACCCCACCCCACCCCTCTCACAACACCCACATCCATCTACCCTGCGTGCCCTCTAGCCCAGAAACAGACCTCCATCCTGCCCCCTGTGCACAGTCCCCTACCCCTGCATGGATAACCAGTGGCAATACAGCACCCACAATGCACCTCCACCCCACCCATGAAATGCAAAGATATGTACACAAAGTGACCTTGCATGCCACAACAGGGGAATATAAGCACAAAATAGGGCAGAGCAGTGCATCAATTGCCGAAAAAGTACCTGACACCCACATGTCCATCCGCCCCCACAGGTGCCACCACCCATGCCACCCAGATGGAAACGCCAAGGAGTGCCAGCGCCCCACACAAAGACAGAGGCCCCACTCAGCAGAGTGAAGAGGGATGTCTGGAAACTGAGGAATACCCTGGCCCACGAAATATGTATATTTTGTCACTTAATAAATACACCTATGCACTCAAATCGTATGTCCCTCGTCAATATGAGATATCAATTGTGAGTGTGTATGCATTAGACAGTCAATTTCATAATCATACCTTTATTGCAGGAGGGGAGCCAACGCACTGTAGTGCCTGAAGTATGTCACACTGTACCTAATAATGGGTTACCTGGCACAAGCCACTTCAGTGATCAGTTAACAGTGTCAATGACTATAGACACCACATTACCAATTACATGAGTCAGACTGTAACTATGCAGTGAAGACATCAGCATCATTCAACAGTACCTTAGAGTATAGGCGGATCAGCTGGTTCCTGGAGTTGATATCTTCCCCCTCTTCTTCCTCACCATCACTCTCAACCCCTCTCTGAGGTTGCTGGGCTGGTTGGATAGCACCCTCCTCTTCCAGAAGGAGGATAGCTTTCCTCACAGCCACCACTATCTTACACACCTTGTCAGGGACATAGCACAGGGATCCCCCGAAAGATGGAGGCAACACAATCTAGCCTTCAGGAGACCTATAGTGCGCTCATTCACCCTCCTAGTACGTCCATGGGCCTCATTATAATTCCTCTCTGCATCTGTTCTGGGATTCCTCACATGTGTCAGGAGCCATTGCAAGTTGGGGTAGCCAGAATCACATGCAAAAGTGGACAAAACAGGGCCTTCATAAACTTACTTCACATGCACAGTGGCTGGCTGTCAGCTATGTACAGATCCAGTGTCATCAACACTCACTGCTGTATCTCAATACAAAGGAATCATGGACTGAGCCTGGGAACCTGGCACTGACATGTGAAATGTACTGGTCAGCAATACACACCAATTGTATATTCATGGAGTGATAGTTCTTCCGATTCCTGTACACCTGTTCATTTACTCTTGGGGTATGAGAGCTATGTGTGTTCCATCATTGGCAATAATCACATGTGGGATGTTAACAAAGGCATAAAATTCAGGTTTGATGGCAGGAAGTTCAGCCGTTCGAGGAAACTGGACATATGTTTGCAGGTGTTGGATGAATGCATCCATGAATTTTGACAGGATGAGGCTGAACATTGGCTGTGAGACCCCTGCACCCATGCCCACTGTCACCTGAAATGAGCCTGTAGCCAAACAACGGAGTACATATAGCACTTGCACAGTTGTAGGGATGGCATGCTGATTCTGATTAGCCAGTTTCAGTACAGGATCCATTAATGCACAGAGGTCATGGACAGTAGCTCTATAGAGTCTGTAGGTGACAATGATGTGACATTCCTCCATAGTTACCAAATCAACCAGAGGTCTGTAAACAAATGGGGCCCTCCCTCGCCACATGGGTCTGTACCTATGGGGGAGGAAAGAACACATTTTGAGTGTCAACATACACCTGCATCACATGATGTCACTGTATCTTTGTAAGTGCGACACGTAAGTAACACAAACAGATGCAAAGTATGCAGTACCCCATCAGACAATTGTGTGCTGAGTTCCCTCTGTAATAAAGGCATCCACAGCGTGGGCACAATTCCAAAGATGGGTGCATGTGAGGATCCTAGACTCATGTCAGCAAGCAACTAAGGTCAGAGATTTGGAGGCCCTGGGTGAGGCCCCTATCCAGGCTATGGTGACGTGGTGGTAGCAAAATGGCAGCCTACTGCCATCCAGGTATGAGGGAGTGGAAGTGACTTAATTCGGCTGGCGTTAGACGTCATGGCGGAAGGCGGTGTTAACCGCCGTGCTCCCGCTCGTTGGATTCCATGGTTGTCAATGGGGAACCTGGGACCATCATGATTGATGCGGGCGGTGACGGAGCACACTGCTGCGGTACCTACGCCATTTCGTCAGACCCGTGACACTTGACTCCTGATTCCCGTGCTGGTTAGTACTCCACTGCATGTGCTGCTGTGTCCTGACTCTGGTCCCTGAGATGGCGAGAGTCACAGGGGAACGGGCCACGGCCTTCATCACAGGAGTTGAAAAAACTGGTGGATGGGGTCATATCCCTGTATGCCAAGTTGCATGGGTGACCAGAGGCGCAGGTGAGTTGGCGTCTGTCATCCTCAGATGTGTGTGATTGTGGTGGATGCCTGTATGCATGTGGGCTCGATGTGTGACTGCCGAGCCGTAGACTGTCTGGAATGTACTGTATGTGAGTTGATAACATGGCATTCAACATTGGCCGTTCCATAGGGAACGATATGTCATCTGTATTCAGTGCACACATACTGATGTCTGTTTCTTTGCTCTGTGTGTCCCATGCAGGTCAGCGCCCATCAAAATAAATGCCTGTGGCAAGCCATCGCCAAGGAAGTGCGGACCCTAGGGGTCTACAAAAAGCAGAGCACCCTCTGCAGGAAGCGGTGGGAGGACCTAAGGCGCTGGGCCAGGAAGACCAGAGAGGCCCAGCTGGGGAAGGCCTCCCAATGAGGAAGGGGTGCCTGTCAGACCCTGAGCCC
Organism: Pleurodeles waltl; assembly: GCF_031143425.1. Classification (NCBI taxonomy): domain Eukaryota; kingdom Metazoa; phylum Chordata; class Amphibia; order Caudata; family Salamandridae; genus Pleurodeles; species Pleurodeles waltl. The sequence goes on from NC_090446.1 coordinate 150,670,915, forward strand.
CCTAATGGCCCGTATTCTGGCAGTGGCCTGTCCGGATTTGGATGAGCACTTGAAGACAGCACAGCAGCCATAAGGGGGTGAGTACCAACACTGTTGTGGTACTGCTTTGATGGATATCTGTTGGTGCTGTGGTATGTATGCATTCTAGTGCGAGGCACTTGGACAGTTGTGTTCCTGCAGTCCTGCCCCCTCGAAGTCCCTGGAATGGTGTCAGGACTAGTTTGGGCAGTCTCCATAGGCCCATGGAAGGTCCCCTTTCTGTCATCTGGTATGCTTTGTGGCCTCATGGACTTGTAAGTGCATTGGCTGGCATGGTCTCTCATGGGTGTACTCCACACAGTGTATCAGGTCTGTGTTTTCTGTGGGTAATGTGGTGTATTCTGGGGTAATGGCCACTAGCATCATCTGGCGAGGGAGCAATGGCACCGGCGAGTGGGGATGCAGCAGCTCACGGTTCCAAGGAGGCAGAGTCGAGCAACGCCAAGTGGACCAGTGGGTTGGAGGTCGAGGGTAGTACCACAGGGGAGGCAACTACCACTGGAGGTAGTGACTATAATACCTCCTCCATTGTGAGCTCCCTGGGGATGCGGACCCTACTGGGCACACCCATTCTATGCCATCTTCCGCCACCTCCCATGCTATCACCACTCTCCCAGTTGCTCCCCGCTGAATTGCCTGTGCCTGCTCACCCAGGAGGATGGGCGTCTCCTTCACCCCAGGCACCTCATCCCCTGCCCAGTCAGCCCTTCTGCCCTCACAGAGGAGGCTGTTGACCTCCTGAGAACCATCTCTGCAGGGCAGACAACCATTGTGAATGCCATCCACGGGCTAGCATCCCAGATGCAGCAATGCAATACATACCTGGAAGGCATTCACGGTGCCATGTCTGGCCTACAGAGATCTTTTCAGGCTCTGGCCTCTTTGACGCAGCCAGCGTCGCTGGTCTTTCCGCCTCACCCTCCCACCACCTCTACCCCTTCCAGCACCCCACTTCCTTCACCCATCCCAAGCACACAGACAGCCATGCACACACGTCAAAACACAAGACGCACACAGACAAACACAAGCACCACACTTCCCACCACAGGCAGGCACACCCAACATACCAAAGCACATACAACAACATCCACTTCCCCCAGTGTGTCATCCTCCCCATCACCCTGTCTGCCACCTTACCATGCACACGCACATGCACTGAACCCTCAGTCCCTGCTGCTGCCCCCATTTATGCAATCACCACAACAACTGACATCCAGACATGCACCCCAGACAACACACCTGCAGTCACCACAACTACACTGACAGACACTTGCAGCACACTCACCAGACCTACAGACACCCAGACAACATCCATGTACCCTGGCAGCCTGTCTTGTCCCACTGTGTCCACCATCCCTCCTCCCAAAACACTCAAACATTTGCAAACATCCGCACCACACACATCCATTACACATCTGCATACTTTACAGGCACCTGCATCCTTGTCCGGCACATCTACACCTGATACAAACACTCCCTCTACCTCCACTCCCAGACCTGCCTCCAAATCCCATCCAACTGCCCCTAAGAAGCTTTTCCTCTCCCGTATTGACCTGTTGGAACCCACTGGCCCATCCCGTCTCATCCCTAAACCTGCCCATCTCCTTGCCCAGTCCACTCCTTCCACGTCCAAGTCCGCCCCAGTCCTCCCTTCCCATTCGAGTGCCCCTTCCCCAGGGAGGAAGAAGCCCCGTGTTTCCCCAGGGCCCTCTGCCACCCCCCGGTCCAAGCCCACTCCCCCTCCTTCCAAGGGCAATCCCAAACCCATCCACCTCCCAAACCATAGCCAAGGCCCTCCTTCCAGACGTAAGTCCCCACCCCCACCACCCTCTGCCCCTGTTCCCTGAGGTGCATGGCTACCCCATTGTTGCCCCTTTCAAGTGGAGTACCATTTGCATATGTGGGAGTCAAATTCGGCCTATTTTGGCCCTTTAGGGTATTTACAATGGACTGGCCAATGGCCTTATTTGGACAATACTTTTTTTTCAATCCAATAAAATTTGAGTGCCCAGTAGTGCTGTTGGCACAATATAGTGACGCTGTTCAGCGTTACACTCTGGGGGTGTGGTGTGCACATGTGTGTACTTTGGTGCAGGTCTTTGTTGCCTTGTGTCTGGTAAGTACATCTTATTTTGGTGTGTATGCCTTGCGATGTGGGAGGGGTTGGAAGTGCGTTGCAGGGTGGGTGGAGTGGGTGTGTAACTGTGCCCTTTCTTCCCATGTGTACTAGGTTGCAGTACTTACCATTGTCGTCTTCTCCACTCCAACCGCCAGGGTGGTGACGTCACCAGACCGCTGTGACTGCTGCCTGGTTCTGAAGAAAACTGCTTCATTTCAATTGACAGTATCAGATTACACCTGGTGGCCAGTCCTGCACAATAGACCAATAGGACTTCTGGGTAGTTCTGACTTTGCTTGCCTTTCTGCTTTGGATTGGTTTTGTGATTGTCTTCTTCTTTCTGATACATGGTCATGATCTTCAAGAACACTCTGCTGTTGAACTGGTGGATGAGGTTTTAAAACCTTACCCATCCTCACTTTAGGTCCAAAGAGACTAGTCCTTTGTGAACATTTCAGCTGTTCCAGTTCCTGATGGGATTGTTTGGGATGAAGTACTGTTTGATATCTTTGGCTCTACAGAAATGATTCAAATTTCATATGTATTCAAAATATCTATGAATGGTATTATAAAACCAGTATCCCTCTCACTGCCATTGAGGATGTACCTCCACAAGTACTCAACAATGATGAAGATATTTCCCTGAGTTTGGGGAGGGCGGAAAATGATCTTTCATTAATTCCTGTCACGACATCATCAACAAAAAATTTCCAAGATTCAGAATTATAGTATTCAAATTAAACACAAATGTATGGAATTGTTTACTACGAACCACCAAGGGATACATCTGCCTGTTCTCTTTTACCTGCACCAGCTCCAGGTTTTCCACAAACTGCTTCTGGTTACTTTGCCGACATCAGCAAATTATTTCCAAACTCTTCAGCATCATCTGCAGCATCAAAAGCACATAAGTTCTACATGTGGCTTAAACATAACTAATTGATTCTTCCATTGTACTATCTGTGGATACTTCTGACTTTGCTTGCCTTTCTGCTTTGGATTGGTTTTGTGATTGTCTTCTTCTTTCTGATACATGGTCATGATCTTCAAGAACACTCTGCTGTTGAACTGGTGGATGAGGTTTTAAAACCTTACCCATCCTCACTTTAGGTCCAAAGAGACTAGTCCTTTGTGAACATTTCAGCTGTTCCAGTTCCTGATGGGATTGTTTGGGATGAAGTACTGTTTGATATCTTTGGCTCTACAGAAATTATTCAAATTTCATATGTATTCAAAATATCTATGAATGGTATTATAAAACCAGGAGTTGTTTCCGATGACTCAGGTGTAAAAACAGTTGATTCTATGCTTTCTGAGCTTAAATATTATACTGTATTTGAAAGTGAAAATGTTCATATGACAACTGCGAATTATGAGGAGATGTTTTGTTATCACCATTACAGACATCATTTTCTGCATGGGGCTAGTACCCCGAGAATAATTTATAATTACACATAATGGGAACATTGTCAGACTCCACTAGTAGGGAGTTGAAAAACATATGTAGAAAAGTTCAAATTCAGGGTAGGGAAGCTTCATTTAGACCATGCGTTATTCTATTACAAATTATATTCCTCAATGAATCTGTACAAAAAAAAGTTGCTTAGGCTTGACGAAAATTAAAGAACTGAATTTGCCCAGTATTCATTCACCACCTAAATATGAAAAATGGTAAAAGATGTTAAATGTCACAGAAGAAAAGCTCAAAGGATGGGTTCACAGCGGCACCTTTAATTCAACACTTTCTGGTCCCAACGGGTAGTTATTGTGGCCAATGGACATAAATTGTTGACATGTACGTTTTCTTTACTCTAAACAGGCTTTTAGAGTGAGCAGACCTCACCCTCGTTACGTCACTACACAACACTCTGGCAGTGTCACCCAAATAACGTGGGCAAACTATGTCAACAATGGTTAAACTCTTCCACACTAACATTTGTTGAAGAACACCTTGGTCTCCTGTCAGAAAATGTAGTGCAAGTTTGCTTGTTAGGTCCCAGGAAACCATGCACAATACATTTCTTTTATGCAATATATAATGACATTTAGAAGCTTTCCCAAAAGGAAAGTGCAGTCAAGTTAGGGCAAATAGATCAGGAAAATTTTAGAAAGCTCTAGTCGTTGTGGATAATGGTATGAACACATTGTCCAACCACATTTATACACTAAACAATATTGTGTTGTCTGAAACTGACATCATTCAAAATAACATGCCACTTTTACACCACAGACAGAGTCAACTCAGGTCCTTTATGCAGTGGAGTTGGATGTTACAAGTTCTTTAAAAAAGGCCACATGCCCTGGCAGCACAATAACGCTAAGGAGTTATTTTCCACGTTTAATCTGACACTGACACAACAGATGATGGCTAAGAAAGAAGCAACTTACATCATGCTTAACATAGAAAAGTTTGAAAACTTGCCTTTTACTGTGGCGGAAATTCCATCAGCAGTGTGGTTAATACATGGAGTAATTAATCTGCCCATTTGGACATTACAGTTTACTTTGTGCTTAAAACACATTAAAGTAGGCAGATTTGAGCAGCTTGGAGATAGTTACATTCATGAGGTGTGAGAGCTGCCCTTTGATTACAAATGTTTCAGTGGTATGAAGGAGGCATTTCTTAGCAGCAGTGAGTGTGAGACAGCTGTCCTTGCACGGAGCATGTAATGCTTCGGTAGCAAACTTAGCTTGTTATTTGAAGGGTATTCCCATCCCTTTGATTCGCCCAGTGTTCCAGGTGTTCTCAAATGGGAGTTATGTGACGCTGAGTGATGAAGGCTGCTGTGGTATATGGGCTGACATTGCCTACATTGTTTCGGTCTCTCAAATTGTGACTTATTGCGGAAATATGTGCCCCCCGCCCTCACGTGAGAGATAAAAGTAGCAGACATATGGCCTCAGATTGCTACTTCTAATGTAAATTATGACAAGCTGAGCAGACCGAAGGTTCTTTTGTTTCAAAAACTTGTGGTACTTGCATCTGCCCTCAAGACCTATGACCTCCAAGTATCATTGTCGTCCGTAGAGATACAGTCCCTAATAAATACCAACTTTTCAAAACATTTCTGTGAATTGATTTCTCACATCTTTATTGTGTCCAACACCACTGGGATTGTGCACTTTTTTGAGGTTGTGGGTTCCGGTTGTGTTAACAGCTTTCAAGCCGTCTTTCCAGTTATACCTTAAGCCTTTCACCTCCTATTTTTAAGTGTTTCTGAGGGATTCCCAATAACTTTGAATTTACTGGTGGTATTCTGCTGTTGCTGTTTTTCATTTGCAACGGCTGTTCAATCACAACAAATAGGAATGATGAGCTTCCACCAGGTCAACTGTGTTGTGAACAGTGTAGTACTTTAGAGCACCACTTCTGGAAGAACTGGAGTCAAATTGGTCACTGTCATTCAGACCGGTTCTAAATTGCACGCAGCCCATCTTTCAGTGCTGATGGTGCCCATTCAAACATGCACCAGAAGTGTGTCTTGCTCTGCAGCGCACACCTTCTTTGGATGCAAGACTGATTGTGTTGGTGAGAGTTCATTGCCAGACGTGCCCATTGAGATTGTGGTTGCTGCGGAATGCTTCCTATGACCCGTCCCCTTTGTGGATCTAGTGGTTCTTCATGCTCTAACACCTGGTACTGCAAGGAATGCTGCCTCCTTGGCCGGACCTGGGGCTGAGGCACCGGATCATGTGTGCTCCCTCACTTTACTAACTGATGACCTGATTAACTTATCATCTGCCACAGTGGGATCTTTAGTGGGTTCCATCACTATTGATGATATTGGTGATTTTCTGCAGAGTCATGACTACTGTTGGCTTTGATGTTTGGCATTAACTTAAGCGTATTTTTGTTCACATTCCAAATTGACCGTATTATTTGGCCTGTCTTTAACTTGTCCTGCTTGTCAACTTGGACATTTTATCTCTTTTTATGGATATTTTAGCCTGCTTTTAAATAGTAGTTTAGGAGTAATGATTTTAGCATAGGATTTTTAGGTTGGACCATGCACTCTTGTACCGAAAATGGCGAGGGTGTCGTTGGTCCATTTTAGCATTCTGCTTGGGCACATTTATTTAGCTTCCGGCCTGCAGCCTGTGCCCTTTTACCTCGTTCATTTCTTTTATTCCTTTTTATTAATTTTTCATTGCTTCTTTTTTGTGGGGATGTTTCATTATTTTTATCAGTTGTCTTTCCACACAGGCATTGTTATTAGTTCCTTTGAACAACATTTCATCTTGTGCCTCTGCTCAATGCTGTGCATGATATTTTACCAAGTATTGCCTGTTCAAGAGTACCAAGTTAACCTTAAACAGAAAGATCGCGCTATCATGTCAGGCCAGTTCTCAGAACACATCACTTTTTTTTTCTGAAAGCACCACACTGGCAAAAAGAGGTTAGGGGGAACATTCCAGCCATCCATCTTACACTGTACCATGTCGTTGCAGCTCTGCTGAACTTGGCCTCATCGTTTCATCCACTTGGGAGGACTGCCAGCAGACCACAGGCAAAAACCCTGCTTGTTATTCAGATGTGGGCTCTGGGTTTCCTTCCACTGACTAGTATGGACAGATAAGGGCTATCACTGCTATTCTCTCATGTAAATGCTAGAAGTGTAGGTAGGGATTTTAGATTCACTAGGGTGCCAGGATGCTTGGACTTCTCATCTGTTTATGCTCATGGTCACAATAATAATTTAGTATGTTTCATTTTCCTAATAATCAAAGCTCATGCTTTTTTACACAGAATGCAGTTGCTTCAATAAAACATGTCCTGCATTTGAAACCTGTCCTGCATTTCTCTGTCTGTCTTTTCATGTATGAGACCTTGTGCAAATGAGAGAAAGTGGTAAGATCTGTTCTACCATGACATTCCTCGGAAGTCAGACTGTGATGTGTTAGGATGCCACAAATCACCTTTACTTTCTAGGTTTGGATGAGGTGTTGCTAACTAGCCGAAAGGGGTAGGCTGACAGTTACCATTTGATGTGGGATTGACTCAGTCACCTATACGGGGAGGTGCTGCCTCCCATAACCAACAGTCTTACCTCCATGGTAAGAGTCCTATGACAATGGCCTTTCTAAAGCATCTAGGTTTTTGTACTAGCAGCTGTGAATATATTGCATAACTGTGGCATGATTAAAAACCCAATACGCAGCACAGAACTCTTGGAATATGAAGAGTGATCAACCAAAAACACCCAAGGAACGTTTTTGTTTAATACATCTTCTTATAACCCTTCTTAAGCCCTATTATTCTGGCACTTGTTCTTTTAAAAAAGTTAATAGCCCTCTGCAAAGAGAATCCAACTATTCCTCAACTGCAGTGAAGCTGCACCTCAGCGAGCACCGATAGAGATTTACAGATGCAAAAAAGTTCCCTCAACTAACTTCCAAGTTAATATTTGATTGTGACTGATGAGATGAGAATTGAGCTTGACCATCTAACCTGTGTAAATTCAAACTGGTCAGCTACATTTACAAATGGTCCATATCCAACTGTTGAAATGTTGGTTATGGCTGGTGAAACACTGTGTTAAAAAGGGGATCTGATATGCATCTGAAGAACTGACATTGGCTCATCAGCACACACAAAAAAAGTCAAGGTAATGGATTGGATGCTATTACACTGCCCCTATATATGTGAGTTTGTGTATATATATATATATATATATATATATATACCTATATATATATATAAAATGTCACTGAAAAAACAGGGACATTACAGTTAGGCTTACATTTTAAATGGACAAAACCACAGAAATTCACCAGTTATAATTAGAGTTACCTCAAGTAACTATAACTCATGCCCTAAGGTGCCCTAATACCTAGCGCCTCCGCCACTGGGGCAGCCAACACCCTATAAGCACCCAACCTTTCACCGTGCACGGCCATCGCCTGTGCGCAGCAAAGGTTGCCCGCAAGGCCTGGCCTGCTGCCAGTCCCTGCAGTCAACCCCGCTAACCACCTAACCCTTCTCTGCACATGGCCCTTTGGCCATGCGCAGCAGGAGATGGCCACAGCCTATCCCTCTGGATGTGAGAATAGGTGTTAAGAGGGTGTTTCTGGGGGTGAGAGTGGCCGTGAGAGTCTCTGTGTGTGGGTATGTGCATCAGTGTCATAGTCAGTGACTGCACAATCTGTGAGTGACTGCATGAGGATATCAGTGGGTCTGTGAGAGGGTGTGTGAGACTACACTTTATGATACTACACTGTCTACCACTACATCCCCTCTAATTTGTTTCCTGACATTTCATTATCTCACAAAGCGATGTCTCAAAGCCTCCTTTTTAAAATTCACCTTTATACTACTATTAATTAATCCTTTTTCTTATCCTATTTTATATAATTTACCTTTGACCAACTAGTGGAGAAAATTTAGTGAGTGGTCAGGCAAAGTAATGGTCATGTAACAGTGTGGTGCCCATATGCAACATCAGAAAGAGTGTGGAAACATGTTTACAAGCACAAACAGAATTTAGAAAAAGAAAGATAGGAGCAAAAGCACAATGAGTTGCAAAATCACCCTTGGTGTAACAGAAATTGGAGCTTGGAATCATTTTAGGGGCAAAAGGTGTATGTGCAAAAAAGTTGGATGAACAAATAAAAGTACTTTCAAAATTACTGTTGGTACAAAGTCAGCAGGAATTCGGTATCACATTTAGGTGCACAAGCACTCAGTAAAGAGAGGAAATGTGATAGATATTACATTAGGTATAACAATTGTAAACCAGTATGACAGCACCTTTGGATGACAGCAGAAGTGTGTACACAATCTTAGCTGTGTAAAAAACATTTATGTTCAAAATCACATTTAGATGCAAAATCACTCTTGGTTTATTATCGATGGACACTCAGCAGCAAAAGAACAAGTTACTTACCTTCCATAAAACTCTTTCTGGTGGGTATCATATCTAGCCAGACTGGATCCAGTACTTTTTATAATAGTGCTTCCACCTGCAATCAGGGGGCGCCATGCGTCTCTATGTTGACTTTGTGGACATGTTGTAGCCTGACTGATGTCAAGTGCAGGTACTCTGGGCCACATTTATACTTTTTTAGCATCGCATTGAAGTCATTTTTTGACGCAAAAATGGCGCAAACTTGCAAAATATAATTGTATTCTGTAAGTTTGCGCCGCTTTTGCGTCAAAAAATTACACAAATGCAGCGCTAAAAAAGTATAAATATGGGCCTCTGTGTGCCAATGCAGTGGAAGCAGACGTGGCCCTGGTAAAATGAGCACTCAGTCTTTCAAGGAAGCTGCTTTTTGGTCAAAGTGTAGCAGATGTTAATTGCAGAGGATTATCTATCTTGACAAACTCTGGCATGAATAGACTTTGTAGATGGGTACCTGACAGCAAGGATAACATCCATGACCTCACGTGGTAGATTGAACGCAGTCAACAGCCATCACTCAATCTCCTCGCATGGAGGTGCAGATTGCACAGGTTTTAGGTGCAGAACCTTGCCCTACTGCTCACACTGAAGATTCTCCTAAAGCGATAGCCCTATCTGAGTTCAGATGCTGATGCCTAGAAGTTCCAAGTACCACTCCGGCAAGGTGAATCCTGGTTTGTTTCCCATGACTCCATTTCCCCTACCTTCCCTCCAATCCCACCTGTCACTCTATACGGGAAACCCAGAGAGCGTAATACTGTGTTAAAACACAAAATCTCACATCCACAAGGCCTCAGAGATTGCCTTCCTTTCGGCCAATTTCTAAGGTTCCGCAGAAATTGCACCCCTAAGCAATATTTTTTCAAGGATGGCCATCCTGTGTGAAAAACGTTTGGGAAGAGGGTATTCCAGACACCTAGTTAAATCATCGATTAAATGGGCATGGTAAAGCCCTAGTGGCTTCATTCTTCAACCGAAAGAGAAATCATCTTCTGACAAAATGGTTTGTGCCACTACGTTTTGCCCTGATACTAACACAATTGTCAACACCATCAAGAAACATTAGTCGATTCTCAAACATATAGAGGGCCTCACTAAGCCTCCACTGTTTTCACATAAAAAAGGCAAGAACATCAGAGATCATTTGGTTCATGTGAATTCCAAACCATAAGAAACCATCTTGACATCTTGGGGCCCAGACCCCATTAAGGGTCCCTTTAAATGTGGTAACTGTATAGCATTTCATTTCACACACAACACCAAAGTCTTCAAACATGGCAATATACAGATTTCTTTACAGCACTCACTAATTATTCATTCAGTAGTGTACTATACTGCGCATGGTGCGCCTGTAACTTTATCTACATTGGTCAGACAACCCAGGAGGTCAAAGTCAGAATTGGTCAACACAGGAGTCGCATTTGATGTTGGAATGAAAGTTCTCTGCTGGTACCACATTATATGGATCATAGTCACACTGGGGCTGACATCAGATGGCAAATTATCAAAAAGGCCCAGCCTTCAGCAAGAGGAGGGTATGTCTTGTACAACTTGGAACGCTTGGAGTGCAAATGGATTGACAATTTTTTTTAATTTCTTTTTATTTCATTTTAAATAACACAGTGTGTGAAACAGTGACTGGTACAGAAATCTTATTCCTACTCATTCTCCCAGTTCCACTCGGCCTTAAAAGAGCATTGAAGAATACATTGCATGTCATCCACTACCCATCATAAGAACCACAACAGGTGTAGTCTATCTCTCCCGCTCCGCAGATTCCAAACCGCTAATGTGCCATTTGTGTTGACATAAGATATGTTGTGAAAGGAGGCCAGATATCTTTGGGCCTCGAAGTCTGCAGTAATTCTTCAGCATATAGCTCTAATTGTGTCTGTCAATACACCATGTCCTTCAGCCAGTGGGTTTTGGTAGGTTTGAGCTTACTGCCCCAATGTATCTCTACTCTTCTCTTTGCTAACAGCAAAGCCACTAGTATGAACTTACCATTATGTGGTTGCAAGTTGTGAACTAACCCCAACAGGCAGACCGCAGGGTCACAAGGCACCAATTCCCCCACCATGTCCATTAATATAGCAGTGACTTGAGTCCAGTATTGCCTAACTGGAGAATCAATCAATCAGAGATCAATCAATCAGAGCTTATAAAGTGCAGCTACTCACCCGTTAGGGTCTCAAGGTGCTAAGGGGGAGGGTGAAGCGTGTACCGGAGGTGGATTAAAAAAGCCATGTCTTCAGTTCCTTCGTGAAGCTGGGGAGGGAGGTGGTTTCTCTTATGTGGATGGGTAGGGTGTTCCAGGTGGAGCGTCCTCCTGTTCTGGTTTTCCTGGTGTGGGATACTTCTGCGAGAGAGAGCTGGGCTGAGCATAGGGTCCTGGGGGGTACGTGGAAGTTGAGTCACTGGTTAAGGTAGGCCAGTCCGGTGTTGTGGAGGGCTTTGTGTGCGTAGCTGAGGATTTTGAAAGTGATTCTTTTCTCTATGGGGTGCCAGTGCAGTTTGCAAAGTGTGCAAAACAGTACCAACCTAGATGTATGGATCCCGCTTCAGTCTCACCACATCTCATACACTTTGCATCCTCGCGCACTCCAATTTTAAACAGTTTAACTTGAGTATGATATATTTGATGTAGAGATTTGAAGTGGTTTGCAATCAGAGGTTAGTGTGTGTAATTGTTTACAACAGAATTTCCAGTCTGTGTCCTCTAGAGAATAGGAGAGCATTGTGTTCTATCATTCTAGAGCTTTTCCTGTATTTACCGGCTTATCAACTTGCACAGCATTATACAATCTAGTAATTAAATGACATCTCGTGGAGCTAGTAAGGAGTACCTGCAGTACAGTCATAGTCGGGGTGGATTTGGAAATTGAGGGTATAGGGCTCATAGAGCTGCATGAAGCCTGTAGTATAGAAACATGACCAAAAAGGTTTGTTCAAGTGAGAATGTGAGATCATTCAGGGGTATAAAAGTGTCAATAGAATAGACTACTTCCTTAGTCCTTAGGTCTATTTGAGTGAGGATGTGGAGGGCTTTCTCGTCTCCCGTAACTGATCTGTCTGGATGATGTCGGGGTGGCAGAGCTGGTGCATATAACAGGAGTTTCCCCGCCAGTGCTCCTAATCGTCACCCGGCCATAGTTGTGGCATGTAAACTATTTATTTTTGGAGATATCCTGTCTCGTGTGTGTTATAACAGCTGAAAGTGGCATAGGATATGCGTCAACATGTTCTATTGCCAGATGTGGTATATAATTGTGTGGCATATACTATTAGTAGACAAAATGGGCTTGTGCACAGTGGTAATATAGATAGAAATCTGATGCACTAAACCCAACATTGGTTAATGGGAGTGCCAGTATGTCCCACCCAATTTGAGGGCGCTTATAAGCCCGCACCATCACAATCAATAGTGAGCTCAATTTCCGAAAGAAATTTGCTAGCAGAACAATGGGCACATAGATAAATAAATAGAGGAATTTAGGTGACACCAGACAGTATTTCTGTATCTATATTTATCAGTGATAGTGGTATATAAGTCTCGCAGAACACTGGATGCCCATCGGTTTTAGTATGGTTATTATCAGAGCCTCTTGATGGTAAGTAGGCAGTACTTTATTGTTATATGCCTCTACGTACATATTATGCAGGTGAGGCACCAGGAGGTCTCAGTATTCTTTGTAAAATTCACCAGTCAGCCCACCTAGACCTGGCACCTTACAGTTAGGTAGTGTCCTAATTGCTTCCTTAACATCAGCCACTGTAATAGGCTGAATTAGATAGTTCCTGTGTCCGGCCGACAGCCATGCCAAAGCCACATTGTGCAAATATACATGGACCTCAAAAGCTTTAGCCATCGTCGAGTGCCATACAACCGCTTGTAGAAGCGTCTAAGGGTCGCCAGGTTTGCTGGTGTGTCATTGCTTGTGTGCGTCTATGTCCACTATCTTGATGACGTTTGCAGTGCCCTCCAGCAATCTCAGTTTACCAGCCAGAATATGGACGGGCCTTCCTTCCTCACCATAAACCCACGCCACATGTCATCTGGAGAGGAACTGTGCCTCTTGTGCCGCTAGTTCTTTCAATTTTGACTAATGCTACTTAATAGCCGCCACAGTGGCCGAGCTCGGGATAGATTTGTACTTTCTCTCCAGTGACTGAATTATGTTTTCCGTGGTGTTTAATTTGTTGCTGATATCTTTTAGGATACCTGCATGGGCGCTCAAACATGCACCCCTTATCGTCACTTATAATGCCCCCCATAGTGTACCCTCCCCAGCTACAGTCCCTGTGTTGTGCTCAAAATACTCCTTGACGGCTTGGTGAATATGATTGTTGAAAACAGCATCCAGCAGCGTAGGGGCGCAGGGGCACCACATAAAGGAAGGGGTGTGAGTGTTGGAAATTTGAATCGTAAACGTACCGGGCAAGTGGTCTGAACGCGTTTTGGGCAGGTGGTCAACCTTAACTACCCACAGGCAGCATTACGCTGAGTAAAAAACAGTAGTCCAATTTGGACCACTTTCTGTGAACAGAGAATACAAAGGTGCCCTCCCTTTGATGTGGATGTCGTAACTTACAGGCATCCACCATTCCACAGTCTGTCATTCCCGCTATTACGGTTTATGTGGTCTGTTTACCATGCCAGGGTGATGTTGCTGGCCTATCCATTTTAGGGACCTAGTATGCATTGAAGTCACTCTTCCCCCAGAGCAACACTGAGGGAGACCGGGTGTGTATATGGTGCCACACGTTTTCGAAGAAGCCAGGGTCATCTACATTAGGGGCATATGTCTTCATTAATGTGCTGTGTGTGCCATGCAATACCCCTTGAACAATTGCCAGCTGGCCCTGATCACCAACCACTGAGTTTGGCACTGTAAAGAGGGTCCCCCGCTTCACCAGCACCAGAACTCCTCTAGCATAGGAAGAGTATGACGACGACAAGTGATATCCCACCCACCGAGAGCCAATCATCATGTCCAGTGCAGGGGCCAAGTGGGTCTCCTAGAGAAGCGTAACCTGGATAGTATGACTGTATAAATAGTTGAGCACAAGTTGTATTGTTTTAGTATTATTGAGTCCCCAGATGTTCTATGTCTATAAATTTACATTACCTCCTTTTCAGGCCTCCATAGGAAGTTGTGCATAATGTACAGTTGACTGGGCAGCAAAAGCCTATTGTGTGAAAGTGATGAGTAGGTAGAGTAAGTATCAAGTGTAATGTTGCAACCACACCTTCTAACTCCCCCCCACCCACTCGAGCATTCCCAACCTGCCAAAGACATCCCCATCATCAAGCAGCAACTGTGAACTTAAAAATCAGAAGAGAAAAGACATAGCTTAACCAGTAGTTCTTCCTAATACACACAATTCCAGTAGGGAGCTCCCTCATGAGGTGGCACCAGGCTCACAATGCCCCTCCAGGTGGATGGAGGTGGCAGGGCTAAACAAATGTGTAGGTCATCTCGGCAATAATTGTCTCAGAAGCAGTCAAATTGATCCGCATGCTTAAGGGGAGCAGCTGCATCCGCTCAACTACCTCCACTCGTGGCAGCATCAGGCTGTTCGTACTACAAGTGTTTCTTTAGTATCTGACTCATCAGAACATCTATCTCCTTTCTGTGGGGAGAGCATCTTGATGTAGGCTCTGGCTGCATTGGGCGTCGTAAAGATTCCCTGTTTCTCCTTGTAATCTATACAGAGCCTGGCCAGGTAGAGCATGGCATGTGAGACAAATGCTTTTTTGCAACTGCTTTTTAACTGGTTGGAACTCATGTTGTGCCACCTATACTGCCATCGTGAAATCAGGGTAGAGGTTTTTCTGTTTTTTTTTATAGTTGATGTCTTGTTTCTCCCTCGCTATTCGAAGGATTGCGTCATGGTTATGATAGTTAAGTAATTTCACTATCATGGGATGAGGCGGCACTCTGGGAGGTGTCCTCACCATCAATGATCTATGTGCTTGCTCCACGACCAGTAATGTAGAGAGATTTTCGTCTCCAAATATTGTATTCAACATCGTCTCTACGTATAACTCCAGCTTCCCCATGTTGGTGGATTCTGGCACCCCAGCTATGTGCAAGTTATTTCAGCATGAGCACGCCTCCAGGTCTTAATTTTTAGCTTGGATAAGTGCTAAGACCTTTTCCATATTTAGACATTTTGTGGAGCATACATCATCTTGTGCCATCCCAAGCCGTTCCACATCTGTAAATAGCGTCGCTTGCTTGTCAAATTTAGTTGACATGTGATTAATGTAGAGGTAAAGGCTGTAAATTTTACCATCTATGTAATGGATGCTCTACATCACCAGTAAGGTCACCTCCAGTGTGGACATGTCATGCGAGCCAGAAGGCTGTTCGTGGTCGGGGATGCCTTCCTGTGACTGTTTAGTGGAGTCTCTGGTTTCAAAATTGAGGCACAACTGATTTCTGTCTTCCCCATTTCTTTTTGCTGCACCATGTTAGTAACAGTGAGAATGTCTGGCAGGCGCCGCACCCTATGCTGCGTATATTTTTACGAGGAGCCAACTATTTCTCGTCAGCAGGTGTTCCTGTAGTCTCTGGGCTGCTTTCATTGACCCAAGAGCAGAAGTGGTTCAGAAGTACAGCAGTAGGCTTCAAATTGAGACTGCCCCACAGCATAGTGCCAAGGTTGGTCATTATGCTCACTTTGTCCCATAGCATGGGAAGAGGATTCCTGAATGTTGAAACAATGGCTGTTGGCTAGCCGAAAACACCACTATTGTGGAGAATGTCAGCCGTGCTGTCGGGCTTCTCTGAAGCCTCACATTGCCAAGCTCACCTGAAATGTGTTGTGTCCCAATGTGCTCCCAGGCAGCCAGTGGCTTTCAGCAGGGAACACCTGCCGGCCCCAAGGACCCAGGGCCCCACAGTGTCACGCAGCAGCTGCTCCCAGTCTCCCAAATCCTCCAAGTTGTCTGTAGGCGGGCCCCACCTTGCCTCTTCGTGTCGGCCTCACATTGCTTGGGTCTAGTATCACCTAGCTCTGCTCCGCAGGCACCTCCCTGCGGCATCATGGGCCCTCCAAAAGCAGCAGTCTATCAGGGTGAGCCCCACGCACATGTGCACTTCACCATCTCCCCTCTGTCATAGAGGCGGGCGGCCTCCAAGCCCGCCAGGGCCCACGTCGGGCAGGCTGCACGGCCCTCGTAACTCAAAAGGCTGCCTGCCAAAGTGCTCTAGTAAGCTCTGCTCACCTCTGTGCAGTCCATGGGCAGCAGCCCAGAGCCTGCAACCCCGACCAGGGACTCACTCCAGCTACAGCAGAGGCTGCAGGGCTGCAGCGCCTCACCCTCCCAGGCCAGGTAGGTCGTAGCACTTCTCCACCTTTCCGGGCAGTCAGCAGTCTAGTGCGCAATGAGGCTCGGGTGTTCAGCCTCACAAGTCACCGGCAACACAGCACTCCGTATCGATGAGGGAGACAGTTCTTTTGTAGTGAGATTAGCTGGGCCGGTAGCAATATTGGGCCCCGGTTATCTTCCGTCCATCTCCCTAGGCTTTGAATGGTCACTTCACTCTTCCTGCGCTGCGGCCTGCCTGCCAGGAACACCAGGCGGCCAACACCACTGAACAGGTCCACAAAGACGCCTCAGGGTGTCAGTCAAGGCTCCTGGTTGTTTCCCCTTCTTTGCAGTACGATTGACTATGTTTAGATTGCGGGATGGCAGGATATATGATGGATTTTTGTGCCCAGTCGGCAGAGCTACACTGAAGTGCAAGCATCTTGTTGTGGGCTCTCTGGTGACCCACCCAGATTGACAAATGTGACTATTACGTTTGGACTAAACTCCACAGAGGAGAGTCGCAAATGTATCTCCCTCATGAACTGACGCCCTCATTGCTCCCTTAGATTGAGACTGAGCTTCGGCTCCTATGCTGTTATGACCTTCATTGGTTTCCATTGAATAAGTAGATATTATGGTGTCTGGTTGACACAATTGCTTCTCCAGTACGGTTTCATTCGCTGTTTTATTTTGTATTTTCAATGCTGTGATTTGTGTTGTTATGAGAGTATGTATTCATAATCCTGAGTATATTCTGATAAATCTGCTGTACATTTCGTGTCTTATGTCTGTCCACCTGGGTACCTTGTTCCCTACAGAACATAACTGCCCCACTCTTCCTTTTCTACATTAAACGATCCAAAAGCTGTTTCCTTGCTGCTAATGGAACAAATCCAGGGAACGTTTCCGTGACCAGCTCCTCCTCCCCAATGGAACCCTATGGTCCCCCAGTGCGCCTTCATGCTTATGGGGTAAGCATACCATCCTTGCTAAAATACAGTGCCTCACGATTAATCTATCCACATTCATTTCTCCCGGTAGGCATTGTACCGTGAGTCTATTTTATCTGGTTACGCACCTCAGGTGACATTGTTATGAACTCCCGGATTTCCTCCATGACTGACTCCTAAATTGTAGTCTTTTGTTTCTCGAGTACGCTCGAATACTTAGCGGGCAAGCACATCTGCCCTTCTGTTCCATGTGCAATAGCTTGAAGCCTGTTGTGCCTTACTAAAATATTATCCTCATTTCTTTCACGTTGTGGACACTGTACCATGAGTATAACCTTACCTTGTTGCGCACTTTCTGGCGGCATTGATTCATTCCATACAGGGACTCGTCTCCCTCTTCATCGATTGATTCGCATGTAACACAAGTATGTTCTTTTTTCTTACTTACCCATTCCATCTACCTGAGACTTTCTTTAGCTCTAATTATCTTATTTCACTATTAGTTAACCGGGTCATCCCCTGTCCTGAAGAGACCCTTTTACAAAGTGACATCACAGACAGACCATTTGTTTGTCATAACACTAGGTGACCGTTCCGTAGCGTTCCTGTATGGTCCAGAAACTAACATTGAATAAGGCTGTGTGTTATTACCAATATACCTGTACTATACACACACGTTTTTCATAACGTTTGCTTGGTTATGGTATATCACTTGGGGAATTATTGTGCACTCTTCACTGATGTTTTTTTAATTCTGCTTATTCAGTTTTATTTTTTGCATAAATAAGTAAATTCAATTCAAACTATTTGAAAGTAATCCCTACATGCTGTTTTTTTTAAAGATTTTTCTTCATGTTTATTCATGACAGTTATTTCGCTGTCTCGTATAATATGTATCTGAGTTCCATTGGAAAGTTTGTCTAAACTTTGTCTCAATAACCAAGTTTGCATGGACATTTGGACTGTTCTCCTCAGGGGAATATACTGTCAGAAAGTTGGCATTTTCCTAACCTAAACATTGAGGTCTTCTAGGAGTTTCTATCTGCCTGGCCATGTTAATTGATCCCTCATCAGGATTGCGTATTGGGCCCTGACAGAGAACAATAGGACTTAGGTGTAGCTGAGAGAGGGCCATCCTGTCAGGATGGCAGGGGCGGAGCTGTTCCCTGCCCCTCTTACATTTCAAAGGGCTGCCTGGAGCACACTCACAAAGGAACTTGACACCAGTCTTTTCTCACCCTAGACTTCTTGGTGCCTAAACAGGGTAAGAAGGGGGAAAGAAGGAACTTTCCAGAACCAGATGTGAAAGTGGGCTAGAGGTTTGTCCCACTTCAAAGGTTGGCACCAGGTCTAAATATTGGCCCTACTGAGCCACTCATTAGTACACTCCTGAACCTGTGGACAGTACAGAAGAACTGCCTTGTTTCCCAGACGACTGCCCTGCTGCTTGAGGTGTGCTTTGTACCCTAGAGAACTGTCTGCTGCTTGAAGCCTGCCTTCCTCTTTAGAGGACTGCCCTGCTGCTACTAGAGTACTACTCTGCTGTTTGAGGTCTGCCTGATTCTCCAGAGGACTGTCCTACTGTTTAAGGCCTGCCTGTTTTTCAGCTAACGTGAGTGACTCCAATCAATCAGGGATTTGTAAAGCACACTACTCACCGGTGAGAGTCTCAAGGCGCTAAGGAGGGGAGAGGGGAGAAGGTGGGGGGGAGGTGCTGCTACTGCTCGAACAGCCAGGTTTTGAGAAGTTTCCTGAAGGTAAGGAGGTCTTTGGTCTGGCGTAGGTGGGTGGAAAGAGTGTTCCACGTTCTGGTGGCGAGGTGCAAGAATGATCTACTGCCGGTCGTAGTTTTGCAGACACGGGGGACGGCTGCGAGGGCGAGGTCGGCGGAGTGGAGATGCCGGGTCAGGGTGTAGAAGGAGAGTCGTCTGTTGAGGTATTCTGGTCCGGTTTTGTGCAGTGCTTTGTGAGCCTGGGTGAGGAGTTTGAATGTGATTCTCTTGTTGACTGGGAGCCAGTGCAGGTTTTTCAGGTGGTCTGTGATGTGGCAGTAGCGGTGGATGGCCAGGATGCAGAGGCGTTCTGGATGCGTTGCAGCCTCTTCTGGAGGTTGGCTGTGGTTACTGCGTAGAGGGCATTGCTGTAGTCCAGCTTGCTGCTTACAAGGGTTTGGGTGACTGTTCTTCTGGTTTCGGTGTGTATCCAAGAGGCAGTTGGCTGAGCTACAGAGACACAACAAGCTGCAGAGGCCTTCCTGCAACTGCCCAGCAGCCCTGCTGCAAATAACCTTGCCTGGACCTGCAACTGGACCTGCCTGAGCCCTGCTGACCTCTGCTGGAGTAAGTTGCTGATCCCCAGGAGGTGCCTCCTCCCCAGGTCTTAGACCCTTGGCTGGCATCAGCTGACATTCTTCTGTGCAATGCTGAAGTTTTAAACTCTGAGTTCTGCACTTTGAGAAGGTAATTTATTTAGAGGGACTAACCTGACCTCTGAACCAAGCCCGCAATCCATCGCAGTCAACATGAACTTCTGACTTTGTCCTGGTCTAGCATGACCAGATACCCACGTTAGCGCTTTCTGATTCTTAGTGCTGTTTTTAATTAAACATTTAATATTGCACATCTCCAGTTCTACTGATTGGAGTTTTTGTTGTTTTGGTCTCATTTTATTTATTTAATTTTACTCTACTTTTCTAAATTGGTGTGGGATATCTCTTATGTGTTGTTTTACACTTTATTACTGTCCTTGTGCTGCATAAATACTTAACACAGTTCTTCTAAGTTAAGGGTTGGGTTTTTGCTTGAGAAGGGTTTTTACCCCCAGTCAAATTTCTTAATGCAGGTATGGGAGCAACACAAACAAGGGGGGGGGGGGGGGGGTTGAAGTTGACAGGAAGAAGCAAAATGGACAACAGGTGGGTGAGGGGGAAGTAGCAAAAGAGAAAATGGGAGGGTGAGGGGTAAGACGCAACATGGACAACGGGAGGGAAGAAGCAACACGGACAACAGGACAGTGGGAGGGAAGAAGCAACATGGACAAAGGAAGGGTGGGAGGTTAAGAACCAACATGCACAACTGGAGGGGAGGGAAGAAGCGAAACAAACATGTGGAGGGTGGGAGGGAAAGCAGCAGCAAGGTAAAGGGGAGGCTAGGAGGGATGCAGAAACACAGACAAGGGGATGGTGGGAGGGAGGAACCAATACAGACAATAGGGGCTATGATGCAACCAGCGCTGGCCGCAACATACCACTTTTTTTCTGATGGTGGTTGGTGGCAATGTAGGAGGGAAGAAGGAACACAACAACAGAAGGGGGAAAGGAAGAAACAACAAGGACGAGTGGGGGTGGAAGGGAAGAAAGAACATGGACAACAGGGTGGTGAGAGGAAGACACAATATAGATAACTAGAGAAGAAAGAAAAATAACACCTGAATCACAGCATAAGATACAGAAAACTAATCAAAATGAAGCAATCAGTATCAAGTGCATGCTTCCCAAGGTAGAAGAGGAAGTGAAACTAGCATGTGCTGGCCACTAAAGAGGTAGTGGATAAGAATGACAATGGAGCCAAAAAAATGTTAAGCAATGGGTGAACTCTAAGCCCCTTGCAGTAAACAATATCTCTCATATTGCTCACAAATGACAGCACGCTGTCTTAGGTGAGTCCTATTTTTTTAGGATTAATAAATGGGTTGGGTTAAGGGGTAGTAAAGGATTTTTAGGGCTCAGGGATTGGCAAGTGGTAGTATGGGATTTTTAAGTTTTATGGGGAGGGGGTTAACAGGCAGCAAGGTATTTTAGGCTTTAAGGGAGGGGTAGGTGTAAGTGGTAGTAAGGATTTTGTAAGGTTCAGGAATGGTATGGGTAAAGGTTAGTAAGGAGTAGTACATTTTCACAGATTAAAGGGTAAAGGCTAGTAAGGGAGTTTTAGGAGTCAGGGATGGGTAGGAGTAGAGGGTAGTGCGGGGTTTTAGGCTTCAGGGGTGGGTAAGGGTTTTTTAGGGTTCAGAGGTGGGTAGGGGTCAAAGGGTATTAAGGGTTCTGGGAATAGTATGGGCAAAAGGTAGTAAGATCTTTTCAGGACTCGGGGGCCAATAGTGGAAGGGGAGGTAAGGAATTTTTAAAAATGGTTCACTTGTTTGAGTTACCACACCCATAAAAGTTGAAAAAACGTAATAAAAAAAAGTAATAAACACATATAAACAAGTATACATCTTTCGCTATACCTACATCTATATATGTATATATATATATATCTATAGAGATATATAGATAGATGTCTCTCATCTCGCTCTCATCTCTCTCTCTCTCTCTCTCTCTCTCTATATATATATATATATATATATATATATATATATATATATATACATATACTGAAAAAACTCAAAGGTTAAAGGAACATTATAGTTAGGTGAATATGTTAGTGACAACACTATTGTTTTGAACAAGAAAACAGAAATTCATCAATTATAGTTAGCAGAGTTAACTATAACTTAGACCCCCGCTATGCGCTCCTTATTATAATTTCACATATAACATTACTCATGATATGTTCTATGACATCATTTATGACATCACTAATGACATCTCAAATGACTGGTATTCATCAGAAACACGTTTTGGAGCAAAGAACACATGTGGATAAACAGATTAAGGCCCGTATTTATACTTTTTTTGCGCCGCATTTGCGTCGCTTTTTTACCCAAAAACGGCGCAAACTTGCAAAATGCCATTGTATTTTGTAGGTTTGCGCCGTTTTGCGTCAAAAAGCGGCGCAAATGCGGCGCTAAAAACAGTATAAATACGGGCCTAAGTTTGATACATTGACAGGAGTGTGGCATACATTCTGCAGGAAGAACTAAATTTGTACCTGTGATCACATTTCAGTTTGCCAAATGACACTTGTTTACACAGTAAACAGCCTTATGGTACTGCATGTGGGAGCAAAAACACATGCAAGCGGAAATCATGTTAAGGTATGAAATGTGCATGGTTCTACGTCAGCAGAAGTGTGTGAACACTTTTAAGTGCAAAAAACGTAAGTTCAAAGGAAACGCTACTTACCTTTGGTAATGATCTTTCCAGAGGATACTCCATCTACCAGGAGATTACTCACTTTTGTAATATCCCAGGTGAGAGTCTGAATAACATAAACTCAGATTAATGTGGGGTCGTTAAGGAATCTACAGGTTGATAAGAGTATCCACCAGAAAGATTGTTCCTGAAAGCAAGTACCTTACCGAAGGATACTTCTACCTGCAGATGCCTCACTTTTTGAACAGACGCCTAAAGCAGTAACCAGAGGTGGGTTTAAAAGGCTGACTAAACAAAGTATTCCAGAAGGACACAGAATGCGAAGTGGTCTTCCCTCCATATTTTTGAATCTAAGTGATTTGCTTTGTAAAGGTGTGTAGGGAAGCCCAAGTTGCCACCTTGCAGATATCTTCAAGGTAGCAACTTGGGATTCCCCTACCTCTGGCTAGGGGAGTCCCATGTCTAGGACTTCCCTAGCCAGAGATGACTTTGTCAATTTCCCCAATAAGCCCGATGGCCTATGTTAATGTTAGTTTCTCATGACCGAAGGTATACATATCTATGTGCGTGAGATGATCCATCTTTACATTGTTCTTTTCTTACTAGTTTTTACCTTCACCTTGCCAATGTAGCTTATGAAAATATGATGGTCAATTCTGAAATCCTTAGTATGGTCAATGGAAAAACTGACCGATCTCTTCGAGTGTAGTCTATGAAGTCACTTTCTGGGCCTGATTTTGAGTAGGTCAGTTCATGCCAACCCATGTGTAAACGTCTGTTGCATATAGGCCAGAATTATGAGTTAGTAGTTATTTATCACATCCAGTTATTATTTGATGCTTTACCTCAAACTTTGTTAAATTTTGACAGTTTATAACAGGTGAAATGTGTATGTATTTACCACACCCTGCTGATTCTGGTGCATTAATTACCAACATCTGCATGTCATTTCACAAAAACTCATAGTTGGTGCTATTTATTTCATTTGATAAGGTACCCTGTGGTACTTTTATTTAAGAGGTGCAATTAATAGCACCTTCACCCAGAATCGAGGCCTAACTCTTTAGTAGCCTGCTGAGGATGGAAGAATGCAGGTTAGGGGTGATGGGCTGCCCCATCTGAAAGAGCATGAACACTTTGGACTGAAAAGTGGCCCTGCTCTAACAACCATCTCATTGGGAAAAAAGGCAATAAAAGAGGGCATGACACTCAGTGCCTGCAACTCACTAACAAGACTCACTGACGTAACAGCTATAAAACAAACTGTCTTAAAAGTAAGCAATCGCAACTGTGCAAAGGAACACATTAAAAATGTGAGACCAAAATTAAGATTCCACTGCAGCATTATGAATGGGGGAGGTATTAACATATTGATAAGGCCCTTCAAAATCCTTATAACTATTATTTATTGGAAGAGGGTCTATTGGTCCAATATACAAAAAAGACTGACCATACACATAAATAGCCCTGTCTGTACATCATTTGACGAAAATATCCCATCTCCCAGAATATACAATTTTGGTGGATAGCCTACAGGCAATTGGGTAAGATCCGACACTTCAGGAGGTAGAGAAAAATCATTCATGTTGCATCGCTCAGTCATCAGGCACAAAGGTGGATGCTCTGGTGGTTAGGGTGCAGTACTTGCCCCTGCAATTGGGAAAACAGCTGTACCCTGTGAGGGAGACCAACCAAGGAGACTCGGACAAGTGTACCAGGTCCACATTTCACACCCTTCTTGGCCAATCCAGGGTAATTAAGATGACTTGGGCTAGGTAAAGGCAAATCTTTCTCAGCAATCGAGCAATCAAGGTTACAGGGAGAAATGCGCATTGAAGCACAAGGCTTCACTTCAAGTGAAACATGTCCTATGAAGCTCCCTGCAATGGATAGTAATTGGTACAGAGCTCTGGGCACTGAACACTGTCTTGAGTGGCAAAAATAGCCACTCGAGGTGTGCCTAAAAGATGAAAGACGTACTGGGCCACCTTTTGGTTAAGTCTCCACTTGTGGTAGGCAAGGTAATGCTGGCTGAAGCTGTCTGCTCAAACATTCAGAAACCCACCTGATGGTTGGCAATCAGCCATATGTGATGTTCTCACACCAAAGACTGGAAATGTAGAGATTCTTAACAGATAAGATGCCCCCCCAAGACGTCCTGCTTGTTAATATACAACAGCAGTCGTGTTGTCCATCAAGATATGGATGGACTGGAAGTGAAGGGATGGCAGGAAGGCTCTTAGTGCCAGTCAAATTGCCCGTGGCTCAACTGGATTGATATGCAACATCTGTTCCTCTGGAGACCAAGGGCCTTATTTATACTTTTTGGTGCAAAAGTGCATTAATGCAGTTTTGCACCAAAATGTTTTGCACCGGCTTGCACCATTTTTTAGCACCAGCTGGGCACCATATTTATGGAATGGTGCAAGCCGGTGCAAAGGGTAGGCTAGCGTAACAAAAAATTACGTTAGGCAGGTTAGAGTCAAAATAAATGACTCTAACCAGATTAGCTTTATTTTTTTATGCTAAGGGGCATATTTATACTGTTTGCACCGAATTAGCGACATTTTTTTTTACTCTAATTCGGTGCAAAACTAACTCCATATTTATACTTTGATGCTAGACCCGTCTAGCGACAAATTTATGGAGTTAAAGTCATTTTTTGGAAGTGGAAACCTACCTTGCCTTAATGAGATGCAAGGTAGGCGTTCCCATGCAATAAATGACTCTATGGCCTTAACGCCATATTTAGGGGCATATTTATACACTGTGGCTTATTTATACTCTGTTTGCACGAATTAGCGTAATTTATTTTTTACTCTAATTCCGTGCAAAACTAACTCCATACTTATACTTTGGTGCTAGACCCGCCTAGCACCAAGGCCCGGTGCTAAACATTTTGGTGCAAAAGTGAGTTAGTACAGTTTTGCACCAAAAATATAAATAAGGGACAATATTTTGTACGTTTGCGCCATTTTTGCATCAAAAAATGACGTAATGCGGCGCAAAAAAAAGTATAAATCAGGGCCTTGGTGTTAGATGGGTCTAGCACCAAAATATAAATATGGAGTTAGTTTTGCACCGAATTAGAGTAAAAAAAAAATTACGCTAATTCGGTGCAAACAGAGTATAAATATGCCCCCAAAGGTCTCTGATCTCCTGATGAACACCTCACCCTAGAATAGAATAATCCATTATTACTGCACTCACTGCTGGTAGCGGTTAGTATACTAGGTACTAGGTTGGTTTCCACACTGCACCACATGAAACCTGGTACTATTTTGCTCAAGATTGTTACGAAACACTGTAGATCTACACCATGTTGGGACTACTGCCTGTGGAGACACTAATGGGGGACCTTTACGTGCCAATGTGCGTGAGTGACTAGAACACTGCAGGAAGCCAGCAGACCTTGGACTGGACAGGTACTTGTGCTTCCTTCTGAAACATCAGAATCCTTGCCTAAATACCCTGCACCCTCATATGAGGGGTAAAGGCTGGATTAGACATGGTGTCCAGTACTGTCCCTATAAACAGGAGGCGCTGGGAGGGCAACAGGTGAGATTTGGGCTTGTTAATTGAAAATCCCAAGTCGAACAGCAGAGCCACTGTGACTTGTAGGTGGTGAGACACTCTCTCCAGGTTCCAGTACTTGAGGAGTCAGTTGTCTAAGTAAGAAAACAGTGTGATTCATGAACATCTGAGATGGGCGGCAACTTCTGCCATCACCTGTGTGAAGTCATGTGAAGCTGAAGTTAGACCACATGGAAGGACCACAGACTGATAATATGTTGATCCTGCCGAGGGGCAGAAATACTTTGGGGCATATTTATACTCTGTTTGCACCGAATGTGCGTCAAAGATTCTGACGCATATTCGGCGCAAACCCTGCCCCATATTTATACTTTGACGCCCGACCCCGCGGACGTCAAAATCCCACCATGTGCGTCATTATTTGGAAGGGGGAACCTGCCTTGCGTTAATGGTATGCAAGGTAGGCGTTCCCTTCCAAAAAATTACTTTAAGGCCTGTGCGCCTTATTTATACTCCGGCGTCATTTTGATGCACAGGAGGGGGTGGGCCTTTAAAAACGGCGCACAGCCTGTTGTGCGCCGTTTTTTAAAGCCTGGGTCGGGGCAGGTGTTAAGGGACCTGTGGGCTCGGAAGGAGCCCAGAGGTGCCCTCCCCTGCCCCCAGGGACACTCCCTGCCACCCTTGCCCACCCCAGGAGGACACCCAAGGATGGAGGGACCCATCCCAGGGAAGTAAAGGTAAGTTCTGGTAAGTATTTTTTCCTGTTTTTTGTTTTCAAGTGGCATAGGGGGGCCTGATTTGGGCCCCCCTACATGCCACTATGCCCAATGACCATGCCCAGGGGACATAAGTCCCCTGGGCATGGCCATTGGGCAAGGGGGCATGACTCCTGTCTTTGCTAAGACAGGAGTCATGTCAATGGAGGTTGGGCATAAAAAAAATGGCGCAAGTCCGATTTGAGGCCTGATTATTGCCTCAGACCTGACTTGCACCATTTTTTGACGCACAACCCCCATTTTCCCATACGCCGGCGCTGCCTGGTGTGAGTCATTTTTTTTGACCCAGACCAGTCCGCAGTGCTGGCTAACGTCATTCCATAAATAAGGCGCCCACATGGCGCGTTGGAATGGCATTAGCCGGCGGTAAAATTTTTGACGCACAACTGCGTTGGCCCAGTTGTGCGTCAAAAAGTATAAATATGGCCCTTTGTGTGTGACCGCAGAATCAGTATATGAAAATACAAGTCCTGCAAGTCAACAGACACCATCCAGTCTTCCGCTTCCGACCCGGGCAACACCTGTACCTGGGACAGCATTATGAATTGTTTCCTTTCGCAAGAACCACTTCAAAACCCTGAGGTGTAGGATCAGATGAAGATAGCTGTTCTTATGTGGAACCTGAGTGTACTGGTAATAGCCCCCCTGGCCTCATTCTTTGCCTACCACCATCTCCATTGTCCCTTTTCAAAGTAAATTCTTTACCTCCGTGTAAGGAAATGGCTCCCTGTTGCAATTACCACCACTTTTTGCCTGATACTGATGCTGGATTGACTGAGAAGTGTGCTGGGACCCTGCTAACCAGGCCCCAGCACCAGTGTTCTTTCACCTAAAATGTACCATTGTTTCCACAATTGGCACACCCCTGGCACACAGGTAAGTCCCTTGTAAAAGGTACCAGTGGTACCAAGGGCCCTGTGACCAGGGAAGGTCCCTAAGGGCTGCAGCATATGTTGTACCACCCTAAGGGACCCCTCACCTAACACATGCACACTGCCATTGTAGATTGTGTGTGTTGATGGGGAGAAAAAGGCAAAGTCGCCATGGCATCCCCCGCAGGATGCCATGCCCACAAAATACTACCTGTGGCATAGGTAAGTCACCCCTCTAGCAGGCCTTACAGCCCGAAGGCAGGGTGCACTATACCACATGTGAGGGCATAGCTGCATGAGCAATATGCCCCTACAGTGTCTAAGTCTATTCTTAGACATTGTAAGTACAGTGGGGCCATATTAACTATAAGGTCTAGGAGTTTGTCAAAAACGAACTCCACAGCTCCATAATGGCTACACTGAATACTGGGAAGTCTGGTATCAAACTTCTCAGAATAATAAACCCACACTGATGCCAGTGTTGGATTTATCAAACAATGCACAGAGAGGGCATCTTAGAGATGCCCCTGTATTTTACCCAATTGTTCAGTGCAGGACTGACTGCTCTGTGCCAGCCTGCTGCTGAGAAACGAGTTTGTGACCCCATGTGGCGAAGGCCTTTGTGCTCTCTGAGGACAGAAACAAAAGCCTGCTCTGGGTGGAGGTGCTTCACACCTCCCCCCTGCAGGAACTGTAACACCTAGCAGTGAGCCTCAAAGGCTCAGGCTTCATGTTACAATGCCCCAGGGCACTCCAGCCAGTGGAGATGCCCGCCCCCTGGACACAGCCACCACTTTTGGTGGCAAGTCCGGGGGAGATAATGAGAAAAACGAGAAGTCACCCACCAGTCAGGAAAGCCCCTAAGGTGTCCTGAGCTGAGGTGACCCCTGCCTTTAGAAATCCTCTATCTTGATTTTGGAGGATTTCCCCAATAGGAATAGGGATGTGCCCCCCTCCCCTCAGTGAGGAGGCACAAAGAGGGTGTAGCCACCCTCAAGGACAGTAGCCATTGGCTACTGCCCTCCCAGACCTAAACACACCCCTAAATTGAGTACCGAGGAAGAGAGATTCCTGCAACCTGAAGACGAAGAAGGACTGCTGACCTGAAGCCCTGCAGAGAAGACGGAGACACCAACAGCTTTGGCCCCAGCCCTCTCGGCCTGTCTCCCCACTTCAAGAAAAAGTGTAACAGCGATGCATCCCCCAGGGTCCAGCGACCTCTGAAGCCTCATCTAAAAGGACCAAGAAGCTCCTGAGGACAGCGGCCCTGTTCAACAAACCTGTAACTTTGCAACAAAGAAGCAACTTTTAAAGACCACACGTTTCCCGACGGAAGCGTGAGACTTTCCACTCTGCACCCCACGCCCGCGGCTCGACCTGTGGATTACTAACACTACAGGGAGGACCCCCCGGCGACTGCGAACCCGTGAGTAGCCAGACTAAGCCCCCACAGCGACACCTGCAGAGGAAATCCAGAGGCTCCCCCTGACCGCGACTGCCTGCCTGGAAACCACACTGCACCCGCAGCCCCCAGGACCTGAAGGAACCGAACTCCAGTGCAGGAGCGACCCCCAGGTGACCCTCTGCCTAGCCCAGGTGGTGGCTACCCAGAGGAGCCCCTCCCTGTGCCTGCCTGCATCGTGAAGAGACCCCCGGGTCTCCCCATTGAATCCTATTGAAAACCCAACGCCTGTTAGCACTCTGCACCCGGCCGCCCCAGTGCTGCTGAGGGTGTACTTTCTGTGCCTGCTTGTCCCCCCCCCGGTGCCCTACAAAACCCCCCTGGTGTGCCCTCCGAAGTCGCGGGTACTTACCTGCTGGCAGACTGGAACCGGGGCACCCCTATTTCCATTGAAGCCTATGCGTTTTGGGCACCATTTTGACCTCTGCACCCGACCGGCCCTGAGCTGCTGGTGTGGTAACTTTGGGGTTGCCTTGAACCCCCAATGGTGGGCTACCTTGGACCCAACTTTGAACCCTGTAAGTGTTGTACTTACCTGTGAACTTAACATTTACTTACCTCCCCCAGGAACTGTTGATTTTTGCACTGTGTCCATTTTCAAAATAGCTATTGCCATTTTTGCCAAAACTGAACATGCTATTGTGATAATTCAAAGTTCCTAAGATACCTGAGTAAAATACCTTTCATTTAAAGTGTTGTTTGTAAATCTTGAACCTGTGGTTTTTAAAATAAACTTAGAAAATATATTTTTCTATATAAAAAACCTATTGGCCTGGAATTGTCTTTGAGTGTGTGTTCCTCATTTATTGCCTGTGTGTGTACAACAAATGCTTAACACTACCCTCTGATAAGCCTACTGCTCGACCACACTACCACAAAATAGAGCATTAGAATGATCTCTTTTTGCCACTATCTTACCTCTAAGGGGAACCCTTGGACTCTGTGCATGCTATTTCTTACTTTGAAATAGTACATACAGAGCCAACTTCCTATATTAGTGGATCAGCGGTGGGGTACAAGATTTTGCATTTGCTGGACTACTCAGCCAATACCTGATCACACGACTAAATTCCAAAAATTCCAAAAATTGTCATTAGAAACTGATTTTTGAAATTTGAGATATTTTTCTAAATTTTTAAAAGTCCTGCTAGGGCCTTGTGTTAGTCCCTGTTAGCATTTCTTTTAGAGCTTAAAAGTTTTGTAAAAGTTTGGATTAAGTTCTAGAGATAGTTTTAGATTCTTAAAAAGTATTCCAACTTTTAGAGAAATAATGTCTAATGCAGAAGAAATGGTGGTGGAGCTCAACCTCACCCCTTACTTGCATCTTAGGATGTCAGAGTTAAGGACTCTCTGCAAAATCAAAAAGATAAAAACTGGTTCAAACCCTACCAAACTACATCTCCTGGAGCTCTTGGCAGAGTTTGCTAAAAACAACCCCTCTGATGATGTCCTCACAGAGGGGGAAACTAGTGATGTGGAGGAATTCCCACCTCCAGTCCTATTTGGGGAGACCAAGGTTTCTCCAACCCTGACTCTAGAAGTGATAGTCAGAGATGTTGCTTCTCTCACAGGAGAGTCCAACAGCTCTGGAAGCATTGAGGGCAGCCTCAATGAAGATGACCTCCTGTTAGCCAGGATGGCCAAAAGATTGGCTTTGGAGAGACAGCTCCTAGCCATAGAAAGGGAAATACAAGAGATGGGCTTAGCTCCCATCAATGGTGGCAGCAACTTAAATAGGGTCAGAGAGAATACTGACATCCTAAAAATCCCCAAAGGGATTGTAACAAAATATGAAGATGGTGATGACATCACCAAATGGTTCACAGCTTTTGAGAGGGCTTGTGCAACCAGAAAAGTAAATAGATCTCACTGGGGAGCTCTCCTTTGGGAAATGTTCACTGGAAAGTGTAGGGATAGACTCCTCACACTCTCTGGTAAAGATGCACAGTCCTATGACCTCATGAAGGCTACCCTGATTGAGGGCTTTGGATTCTCCACTGAGGAGTACAGGATTAGGTTCAGGGGGCTCAAAAATCCTTGAGCCAGACCTTGGTTGATTTTGTAGACTACTCAGTGAAAACACTGGATGGTTGGGTAACTGGAAATGAAGTGCATGACTATGTTGGGCTTTATAATTTATTTATGAAAGAACACATTTGAAGTAACTGCTTCAATGAAAAGTTGCATCAGTATCTGGTAGACCTAGGTCCAATTTCTCCCCAAGAATTGGGAAAAAAGGCAGACCACTGGGTCAAGACTAGGGTAACCAAAACTTCCACTGGAGGTGACCAAAAGAAAGGGGTTACAAAGCCTCCCCAGGAGAAAGTGGGTGACACTAGAAACAAAGGAAAAGAGTCCTCTGTAGGCCCCCAAAAACCAGACCAGGTGGGTGGGCCCCAAGACACAACCCAAAACAAAGGTAGGTACCAGGGTAAGAACTCGGATGCCACTAAGGCATGGTGCCAAAACTGTAGACAGACAGGGCACCACACCAAGGACACTTCTTGTCCCAAAAACAAACCCCCTAGCAAAATCCCAGGAGTGACCAGTGTAGCCACTGGGGATCACTCCTCAGATGAGGAAGTCTTCATAGCCTTCAACTCGAAAAAGGGCCCAACAGGTGAGTAGGAGATTCCAGAGGGAAGTAGACACTTCCACCGCCTACTGGGAATGGAATCCCAGCCACTGCCCTGAGAGACACTTGTGCCAGTCACACTATTGTGCTTGACAGGCTGGTGTTCTCAAACCAGTACATCCCAGGTGAGACTGCCAGAGTAAGAGTTAGCCTAGACAGGGTCACTGATAGGCCTGTGGCTTTTGTGCCCATAGAAGTGGGTGGGACTTTTAGCTGGAGAAGGGTGGTAGTCAGTACAGACCTCCCCCTTGATTGTCTCCTTGGAAATGACTACCTAGAGGTTAGTCAGAGCCCAAGAGAGGAACTGGTCCAGTGCCAGTCCTCTCCCAATGATTCTTGAGGTGCTACCCCTGCAGTAACTGCAAGTAGGCCCCAAAAGAAAAAGAAAAGAAAACAGAGTAGGAAAGGTGGACAACCTTTAGCCAAGGTTCCAGCAAGCCAAGGAGATTCTGCTCCAGTAGGGGAGAACTCCAAAAATGGCACTGGTAAAGTCCAACCTGACCCACAAGAAGTCCTGGCTAGTCAGGCAACTGTTAAACCTGAGTGGGTGGCTCCTCAGTTAACAGAAGAAAGAGTGGAAGAAGGGTGTTTACTACAAGATGTAGTAACCCCCCCACTCTTACACAGCAGACAGGAACCCTGAACCCAAAGAAGCCTGCAACTTAGCTCCCTCCCTTGCAGGTGAAGAGCTAAAGGTGTGGTTCTGGGCACTGACAGCTGTCAGTGGCCTCTGCTGGGTGTTAGCCTTTATGGCTGCACTATCATTGGCATGGTGGTCTGACCCCATGCCAAATAGCAAGTTAGGCCCCCTGACCCTGTTGGTCATGGTGGGGTTACTCCAGCTCTGGGTAACCTCTTTGGGTAAGCTAGGGGTGACCCTGGCTAAGATAAGATTAGCAGAGGTGGATACCTCTAACCCCAAAATAGAGAGAATGGGTGAAGACATTAAAAGCACAGACAAGAGGCAATTCAGACTAGGTCCTATCACTGTGGAAGTGGGTCAGTTCCCCAGAGGGAATGACCTGAACAGGAGGATGTAAGGCAGAGTAGGCCCTGCAACAAACCAGCCTATTTCCTCTACTCTTCCTCGCCTGGCAGACTAGGAAGACTCTCCCAGCTTTGGCTGAGTCTCCTGGCCTGTGGGCTGGGGGGTGGGGGGAGGGGGGGCTTGTGTAAGGAAATGGCTCCCTGTTGCAATTACCCCCCACTTTCTGCCTGATACTGATGCTGACTTGACTGAGAAGTGTGCTGGGACCCTGCTAACCAGGCCCCAGCACCAGTGTTCTTTCACCTAAAATGTACCATTGTTTCCACAATTGGCACACCCCTGGCACACAGATCAGTTCCTTGTAAAAGGTACCAGTGGTACCAAGGGCCCTGTGGCCAGGGAAGGTCCCTAAGGGCTGCAGCATATGTTGTGCCACCCTAAGGGACCCCTCACCTAACACATGCACATTGCCATTGTAGATTGTGTGTGTTGATGGGGAGAAAAAGGCAAAGTCGACATGGCATCCGCCTCAGGATGCCATGCCCACAAAATACTACCTGTGGCATAGGTAAGTCACCCCTCTAGCAGGCCTTACAGCCCTAAGGCAGGGTGCACTATACCACAGGTGAGGGCATAGCTGCATGAGCAATATGCCCCTACAGTGTCTAAGTCTATTCTTAGACATTGTAAGTACAGTGGGGCCATATTAAGTATATGGTCTGGGAGCTTGTCAAAAACGAACTCCACAGCTCCATAATGGCTACACTGAATACTGGGCAGTTTGGGATCAAACTTCTCAGAATAATAAACCCACACTGATGCCAGTGTTGGATTTATAAAAAAATGCACACAGAGGGCATCTTAGAGATGCCCCCTGTATTTTACCCAATTGTTCAGTGCAGGACTGACTGGTCTGTGCCAGCCTGCTGCTGAGAGACGAGTTTCTGACCCCATGTGGTGCGGGCCTATGTGCTATCTGCTAGTGGAGATGCCCGCCCCCTGGACACAGCCCCCACTTTTGGTGCAAGTCCAGGGGAGATAATGAGAAAAACAAAGAGGAGTCACCCACCAGTCAGGACAGCCCCTAAGGTGTCCTGAGCAGAGGTGACCCCGCCTTTAGAAATCCTCCATCTTGATTTTGGAGGATTCCCCCAATAGGAATAGGGATGTTCCCCCTCCCCTCAGGGAGGAGGCACAAAGAGGGTGTAGCCACCCTCAAGGACAGTAGCCATTGGCTACTGCCCTCCCAGACCTAAACACACCCCTAAATTGAGTATTTAGGGGCTCCTAGAACCGAGGAAGAGAGATTCCTGCAACCTGAAGACGAAGAAGGACTGCTGACCTGAAGCCCTGAGAGAAGATGGAGACACCAACTGCTTTGGCCCCAGCCCTATCAGCCTGTCTCCCCACTTCAAGAAAAACTGTAACAGCGACGCATCCCCCAGGGTCCAGTGACCTCTGAAGCCTCAGAGGACTACCCTGCATCTAAAAGGACCAAGAAGCTCCAGAGGACAGTGGCCCTGTTCAACAAACCTGCAACTTTGAAACAAAGAAGCAACTTTTAAAGACCACACTTTTCCCGCCGGAAGCATGAGCCTTTCCACTCTGCACCCGACGCCCACGGCTCGACCTGCGGAAAACTAACACTACAGGGAGGACTCCCCGGCGACTGCGAACCCGTGAGTAGGCAGAGTTGACCCCCATTAGCCCCCACAGCGACGCCTGCAGAGGAAATCCAGAGGCTCCCCCTGACCGCGACTGCCTGCTTCAAGGAACCCGACGCCTGGAAACCACACTGCACCCGCAGCCCCCAGGACCTGAAGGAACCGAACTCCAGTGCAGGAGTGACCCCCAGGCGACCCTCTGCCTAGCCCAGGTGGTGGCTACCCCGAGGAGCCCCCCCCTGTGCCAGCCTGCATCGTGAAGAGACCCCCGGGTCTCCCCATTGAATCCTATTGAAAACCCAATGCCTGTTTGCACTCTGCACCTGGCCGCCCCAGTGCTGCTGAGGGTGTACTTTTTGTGCCTGCTTGTGTCCCCCCCGGTGCCCTACAAAACCCCCCTGGTCTGCCCTCCGAAGTCGCGGGTACTTACCTGCTGGCAGACTGGAACCGGAGCACCCCTATTTCCATTGAAGCCTATGCGTTTTGGGCACCACTTTGACCTCTGCACCTGACCGGCCCTGAGCTGCTGGTGTGGTAACTTTGGGGTTGCCTTGAACCCCAAACGGTGGGCTACCTTGGACCCAACTTTGAACCCTGTAAGTGTTGTACTTACCTGTGAACTTAACATTTACTTACCTCCCCAGGAACTGTTGATTTTTGCACTGTGTCCATTTTCAAAATAGCTTATTGCCATTTGTGCCAAAACTGTACATGCTATTGTGATAATTCAAAGTTCCTAAGATATCTGAGTGAAATACCTTTCATTTAAAGCATTGTTTGTAAATCTTGAACCTGTGGTTCTTAAAATAAACTAAGAAAATATATGTTTCTATATAAAAAACCTATTCGCCTGGAATTGTCTTTGAGTGTGTGTTCCTCATTTACTGCCTGTGTGTGTACAACAAATGCTTAACACTACCCTCTGATAAGACTACTGCTCGACCACACTACCACAAAATAGAGCATTAGAATTATCTCTTTTTGCCACTATCTTACCTCTAAGGGGAACCCTTGGACTCTGTGCATGCTATTTCTCACTTTGAAATAGTACATACAGAGCCAACTTCCTACACTCCGGCTAAAAGATATGTAGGTATTCCACTGAACAGCCAGTGGGAATGGGTGGAGGGGGTCTATTGAAAGGGTAGGGCTTACCACCTTTTCCACAAACTGTACGGCCCAATGGCCAGAAGGTTCGGCCCTCTAGGCCTGTGGAAAGGAGGATTTTTATCCTCCAACTTGCATCCTGTGGTCCACAAAGAGAACCAGGGCTGCTTTCCTGAAGTGGCAGGGAAGGAGGATGAGGAAGAGAGGGGATGAGGGGCAATGGGTAGCCTCTACCAGCCACATCCTCCTTGCTGTTTGTATAGTGGGTCCGATTTTTCTTGCTGCTTGTTGGCTTAAGTTTGCTGTCTGCCTCGAAAGGAAAATTCTCTGAGGAATCCTGGAGATTTCCTATATTGCCTGTAGTCTGTTAATTAGGTGTTTGCTCTGTTTGAACTACTCAAGAGCAGAGTCTGGGGAGCGACCCTTGCGTAAGGGGTTGCTCCCCATGTGTAAAAAAAACAGAAGTCCCTGGTGCCTAGGGGTTTCTGCCCCTCTTGGGTGCAGTTCGGCCTAATTAAAATAGGCCAATCTGCCCCCAAGGGGGGCAGAAATGGCCTAAAATAAATTTGCCCCCCAGGGGAGCGATCCTTGCCTAAAGGGTCGCTCCCCTTGCATGAAATTGGCGCAAAAAAATCCCTGGTGTCTAGTGGTTTCTGCCCCCCCTTGGGTGCAGATCGGCCTAATTAAAATAGGTTGATCTGCCCCCAAGGTGGGCAGAAATTGTCTAAAATAAAATTGCCCACAGTGGAGCGACCCTTGCCTAAGGGGTCGCTCCCCATCTGTAAAAAAAAAAGAATCCCTGGTGCCTAGAGGTTTCTGCCCCCCGGGGGCAAATCAGCCTAATTAAATAGGCTAATCTGCCCCCAGGGGGGGGTAGAAATGGCCTAAAATAAATTTGTCCTTCCAGGGGAGCGACCCTTGCGTGAAACTGATGTAAAAATAAAAAATCCCTGGTGTCTAGTGGTTCCTACCAACCTTGGGGGGCAGATTGGCCTAAGAAAAATAGGCTGATCTGCCCCCAAGGGGGGAGCAGAGATGGCCTAAAAACAATTTGCCCCCCAGGGGAGTGACCCTTGCCTAAGGAATCCCTCCCCACGTGTAAAATAAAATATATATTTTCCCTGGTGGCTAGTGTCTTCTGCCCCCCTGGAGGCAGATCAGTCTAATTAAAATAGGCCTTTTCTGCCCCCAGGGGGGCAGAAAAGGTCTGATAAAAAAAATGCTCCCCAGGGGAGCGACCCTTGCCTAAGGGGTTGCTCCCCTTCATTGTTTATGTTAAGCAAAACAAAATCCCTGGTGTCTAGTAAGCATTCCTGCAGCTTGATCGCTGTGCAATCGGGCTGCTGGGATGCTCAGAAAGACAAGAAAGGCATATCTCTCTCCTCACCCCCACCCCCTGATCGGAAGAGAAATGCTTTAATTTCTCTTCCGATCGTGCTAGAAGCTGAGCTTCCAGCTCAATGGGGGCGACCTCTGATGAGGTCAGCACGCAATTGAGCGCTGACATCATCAGATGTCTCTGGGGAGGGGGGTGAAGGGTCTGGGTGGAAGGAGAAGTGATTCCCCTTCAACCCCTGCCCAGGGGCCAGGTGCAGGACATAACGGTTACGTCCTCTGCACACGAGAGGTGCTGCCAAGGATGTAACCGTTACGTCCTAGGCATCCAAGGGGTTAAAAAGTTATTTCAAGGGAATTACCTTTGTTTCCAGTTCTTTAGATGTGATGGCTTCCTACATGAATGTAGTTACCTCAAATGAGAACTGCTGAATGTGGTGTGTTAACAACAACTATTTTATTTTGATTTAGGTTAGCACAGAAATATGACAGAGTAATTAACCAGCATTAATATCGACAACTTATTGGCAATGGCATATTCAATATCAGGAGGAATGAAAAATGCTTTAGGAATCACCAGCCATGCATTTGAAATCAATCACATTAACCCAGTAAGAGCATTTTTTTCTGAAACCTGCATATGTTGTGCGGGCTCTAACTTCCTAATGGGCAAACTAAAAATGTACTGTTGGTCAACAGTCCAGGAGGAGCATATTTCTGAAGATGGAATTAAAAATGATTTATGAGCTCACTATCATTTCATTTGAAGGAAGTTTTTGAGAGTTGGCAAAAGGAGCTATTGTTTTGAAATAACATTAGGTAAAATGTTTTTAAAGTGATTTGTAATTAAATCTGTAGATGCTGCTTTTATTTTGTCAAATCATTCCCCTTTTTAAAATTCTCTATCAGTAGCATATAAACATTGTCAAATTTACTGAAACATGTTCGTTATAATCAGGTTTGGCAAATATGTCTACAGTGTACAATTTAGCACCATTGTCGTGTATTAGCTTCAAGGACAGATCTGACTCATTGTTTGAAGTTTTGGCTCCGACTCCATTGGTTGACCTGTTAGCCTCCTTCAAAAGTACAGATCTGGTAGCACCCCTTGCTATGACCCATCCGGATCCTAGTGTGGCCTGCATCCCGGATGGCAGCCGGGCGCTGAGTGGTGGATGCTGCAGCTGCCTGAAACCCCATTGGAAGAGGGGTGCAGAGGCTTGGGGACCAAAGGAGACACGAGAAAAGGAGCTGACGCAACTGCTGAAGATAGGGTGTCTTCTGACTTGATGAGCAGGAGGGAAAAGCATCTTTGATACAGCCCCCATTATTGGTTTGGTGCCCCGCAAGTGACCTAGGTACATTTAATGGGGGACCCTCCGTCCGACCATCGTAAACAACAAGTGGGTGGAAAGCCTCACATCCTGTAGAGACCGGAGACTGAGGAGCATGACCTTTTCCTAGAGCCACTGCCCAAAAGAAAGAGCCCCTGAACACCTCCTGTGAGCCCAGGGTCAAGTAGTTGCCACTGACATTTTCCAGGGCGCAGGGTGGAGAAACCCCTACAGTAAAGAAACCACTGCAGAACTCTCACTGGTCATCATACAGGGAGCTGCTTGGTTCAGTGGCATGGTTGGCTGGGAAAAAGGACTTCCCAAACCCTGTTACCTGTCCTGGCCACAGCCAGAAGCTCATTCTGCCTACCCTGAGGACATGGAGGCAAGCCGACCGGCTGAAGGGTCAGTTCACCCACCTTCCTGAAATACTGCATGAAGTGAGGGGAAATACAAACCAATTTGTGAAAGTGAAAGACACCCAAACACAAACAAAAAAATGGGCAAGTTCATGTTGACAGCCTTCAGAAGAACAAGGTATTCAGGAGATCTTTTTCAGACTCAGAAACCCATAGATGTCAGTGACCTGAACACAACCCTAGAAGCAATCCAAATATCTTGTGAGGCTGGTGACATACCTCTTGTCTAGCGGAACGACCAAAACATTATCAGAGTCTCCGGGGCAGGGAGGCAGGTCTCAGTGTTCGAAGGTGCTATGGCTCTCTTAAAGAACTATGGACCTAATGTATGTACAACTGGTCACAAAATACTAGTCACAATTTGTAACCAGTGTGGTAATTTGTGACTGAGCTACGTACTAATTGGTCAGTTCGCAAATGAATGATTCATAGTGGGTTGCAATTAGATCTACCTCATGAATAATAATAAAGTCAGTGGCAAATTGTGACCAACTAGGAATCGCAGCAATGACAGGGATGGTGGCCTGTGGAGGCAAGAACACCACCACGTCTATGACTACTTTGTTTTTTCTTTAAATGCACTCGGTTTCCATGAAGGAAAATGGGATGAATTTAAAGAAAAAAAAATGAAAAGGGTTCATTTAGTTTTTAAGAGCAGCCAGTGGTCCATGGGCAAAATATTGTTTTCAACATTCACAAAGTGGAAGGGGTTCTCAAGGGGACCCCTTCACATTTGCAAAAAGCTCTCCTTTGAGGAGATGGTTAAATATTTATGCTTTGTGACCACAATTTGCTCACAAAACAATAATACATGCCATTCCAATTCAGTATTTGGAAGGGATTCCCTAAACACTTCCCTTCCAAATATCAAAATGGTATTAAGTCACAAACCCACAATCGCAATTTAGTAGCTTGTTACTGAATTGCAATTTGTGTTTTGTACACAAATAAAGTATTTTTGCTGTCGCAAATGGACCAATTCTGCAAATCAGGCCATTTATGATCTAAAGAAATGCTTTGTACATCTTGTCCAATATGTCAAAACTGCTATATACAACGATGACCATTGAACACTGAGCAGAAGATGCAGAGAAGAGAGCCAGACAAAACAATTTCAGAATTGTGGGTTTCTCAGACGATATCAAATCTACCAACCCTGAGAAATTCCTACAAACATGGCTCACCTCCTGGATATTGGAAGGAAAGCTCTCACCGTGGTTTGTGGCTGAGCAAGCACATAAATCCCTGGACCAACACTTCTTCAGGGTGCACTCGCCTACCCGTTGATCGCCCAAATACTCAGCAAGAGTGACAGATACATTATCCTTTGACAGGCACAGAAGGCTGGTAATCTGATATTTCAATCCCTCTATATCATGATTTTCCCAGACTACACCTGGGCCATCCAACAAGGGAAAACATCATTAAACAAATTAGAACAAACTTAGGCCCTGGAATCTTCAGTATATGATAATTTTCTCAGCAAAGCTCAAAGGTTTTTACAATGCAAGAGCCACGTGGGAGTGGGTGGCAGAAAAGATCTGAGACAGACAGCAGCCCAAGAACACAAACCCTTGAAACAATGTCACCAGTCCCGCTTGATCAGTAAATCAAGTAGGAAAACAAGATCCCAGCGAAACCAAAGACACACGACTCACCTGAAACATCTGGATCGGACACACCCCAGTCAAGCAGGACAAAGACCTCTGCTATCCACAAGGGTTAAACAAAGTTCAAGATGATGGATAAGAAACTGGAAGATCCTGTGACTGAGGGACTACCGTGAACAGAGAAGCAGCAGTTCACATATTTCCCACTTAAGGCACATGCATATGACCAGTTGTGGCCCCAAATCCATCTCACAGGTCCCTGTGTTCTCTGGTCCAAATACTTGGGCGAATGTGCTAGACAACTGCCGCTTCACCCAAACTTCCTTGCCCCCATCATGGCCCTGTCAGTTATGTTGTGGAATGTAAACGGCCTGTTGGACCGAATCTAAAGAACGGCTGTCCTCCGCAATGCCAAATAAACCCACTCAGCTATCCTCATGTTACAAGAGACCCACCATCTAGGATCCAATTGTCCCTACGATGTTATGGGTATAACAGGGTCTTCCATGCTGGATCTGCTAGGGGTTCCAAGGAGTAGCCATGTTTCTATTCAAACTTCATCTTAGCAGTGACAGCCACTATCTCAGACCCACAAGACAGGTTTGTGGCGGTAGAAGGTCTGCTTGAAGGGGAATAATATAACCTCCTAAGTGTTTATGTGCCACCCCAAATACCCAACCCATACCTTGGCAATATCAAATCTGCTATATTAAATCTCCAGCAAGGCATATACATTTTTGGAGGCAAATTTAACACCACAGGTAACAATGACATACACTCCACTGATCCCCCAACTGCGGGCCACCTGAGAAGAGCTAAGCAATTTTCGAGCTGGATAGATTTGATGGGCCTGTGTGATACTTGAAGGGTTTGGCATCCCCACAACAATGAATACAATCACATCCGCAGCTCACAAGACACTCCCCCAAATTGATCTACTGCTACTCCCTGCCACTGATATCCTCTAGGTTAAGGCAGTAACAGTCTTTCCACAGGGAATTTCAGATCACACACCAATCAAGCCTACACTAAGGGAGGATGGTTGCAATCCAACGCCAGTTTGGTGCTTTAATGTGTGGTATCTTACAGAAGATCAATGATCAGGCATTTGACTATCGAACTACAATTCCATTTTGAAACTAATCAAGGTACAATCAATCCAATGGATGAACTATGGGCAGCGTGCAAAGCAAATATGAGAGGTATTGCGAAAAGCTATATTAGACATGCAAAGCGAAAGGTAAACTACACTACATAACAGAGCCTGAACCCCAAATTGTAAACTTAGATTGGAACTTCATAAGGCAGTAATCAGAGTCACTCCATCATCAACTAACATTTGCTAGAGCCTTGCTGCAACAGGTCTCCATGGAAGATGCCTGCCCATGAAGGAGGGCCACTACGGGGGGAATAAATGAACATGGGGAGAAAACTGGGAACTTGCTTTCATTGGCTGGCTCAGAGAGCTGGCTTCCAGAATAGTTCACGAGATTCTAGATTTGTCAGGCCGCAAAAAATACAGATCCCTGGAAATTGCAGAGGTTTTCACTAAATACTATTAATAACTATATGTGCAGCACTCCAGGTCACTGCGAGAACTAAATAATTATAATTCCATCCTTGCAGATATTCCCTTCCCATAGATCTCAATTAGGGACTACTTAGATGGACTTCTCACTACAGAATAGATTGATCTCTGGTGTAACACTCAGACCTAATTGCTCCCCCTTAAATATTACTGCAGGTTTTGAGACATTCTTTCCCCCTGCTACTTAAATGCTATACTCAATCATTCAACCAGACTTTTTTAGAGTGCACTACTCACCCACAGGGTCTCAAGGCACTGTGGGGTATGTCCTCGGAATTCAGTCAAAGAGCCAGGACTTGAGGTCCTTCCTGAATTGAGGTAGCAGTGGTGACTGTCTGAAGTGGAGAGGTAAGGTGTTCCAACATTTTGCCGCAAGGTAGGTGAACAATCTCCCTCCAGCCGAGGACTTATTTATGCGGGGGTACTGTGGTGAGCGACTACTGGGAGGAGTGGAAAGGTCTGGCAGGAGGGTAAAAAGTGATGCAGTGGTTGAGATAGCTGGATCCAAGGTTGTGGAGGGTCCTGTAGGTGTGTACGAGAAGCTTGAAGTTGATCCTCTTCTCGACGGGGGGGGGTCCAGTGGAGATCCCTCAGGTGTCCTGTGATGTGTTCTCAATGGGAGATGTTCAGGATTAGTCTGGCCGAGGTGTTCTGGATTTGTTGTAGATTGCTTTGGTTTTTCTTGGTGGTTTCAGCAGTTAAGTCTGTTTGTGATCAAGGCATGTGTCACGGTTTTGCTGTAGTCACTAGGGATCCATCTAAAGATCTTCCCTAGGAGTCGAAGGGTATGGAAACAGGTGGAGGCGACGGAGTTGATCTGCCTTATCATGGTGAGTGCTGATTCGAGGACGACGCAGAAGTCGCATGCATGATCTGTAGGGGTTGGTGTTGCCAAGTGTTGAGGGCCACCAGGAGTCATCTCAGGCTGAGGAGGAGGGTCCCAGGATGAGGATCTCGGTCTTGTCAGAGTTTAGCTTAAGGCAGCTCTCTTTCATCCAGGCGGCGACTGCTTCCATCCTGTCTTGGAAGTTCTTCTTGGCCGTTGTGGGATTTCCAGTCAGGGAGATGATAAGCTGGGTGTCATCATAGTAGGAGACAATATTCAGTCCGTAGTTTCTGATGATCGGGGTGAGCATGGCCATGTAGATGTTGAACAGCGTGGGACTCAACGAGGATCCTAGGGGTACTCCACAGCTGATCTCTGTAGGTTCTGATAGGTGTGGCAGGAGTCTGCCTCTGTGTTCTGCCTGTCAGGAAGGAGTGTATCCACTGAAGGGCCTTGCTGGGTATGCCTGCTGTGTGGAGTGTGGCACATGGGGTGCGGTGGGACACTGTTTCCAAGGCGGCCGATAGGTCTAGTAGGATGAGGGCTGCTGTTTGGCAGCAGTCAAGGAGAGAGCGGATGTCTTCTGTTGCAGCGAGCAAGGCAGTCTCGGTGCTGTGATTAGTTCTGAATCCTGATTGGGAGATGTCCAGGATGTTGTTGTCCTCGATGTGTTGGCAGAGCTGGACATTGATTGCTTTTTTGGCAACCTTGGCTGGGAAAGGCAGTAGCGAGATGGGGCGGTAATTTTTTAGATCTGATGGGTAGGTAATTATTGAGATCCGTTGGGTCGGCTGTGGGTTTCTTCAAGAGGGTGCAGATCTCAGCATGCTTCCAGTGAACAGTGGGATTTTGGTGGATCCGGGTTGGGGCATTGTTGGTGAGTTCGGAGAGTCTTGGGGTCTGAAGCTGTTGTAGATATCCCTGATTTTCCGATGGAAGAAGGCGGCTGAGAAAGGTAGCTTCCCATCAGAGCTGGATATGGCTGCTATTGTGGTCATCTCCAAACCTGTTCATCCCACAAACTAACGTGCCTCAGACTGGCCTATATCCTTAACATAGAAATCAAAATATATGCAAAAAATATCACCAATAGGCTAGAAGGAGTCTTGGCTACCCTTGTCGATCCAGATTAATGTGGCATCATACTCAATCGTGGCACCCGCCACTGTATACCACATATACATGTTGCTTGGCCCACCTCAGGTGTACACAAGACCCCTATGCTCTCCTCTTAGTACGTTTTGAGAAAGTGTTCAACTCAGTGGAATTGTCCTTCCTGCATTCAGTTCTCTAGTGTACCGGGCTGAGCCCATGACTCGCAATTATATTAAAAAGCTATACTTGCAAGCATGCGTATTTGTGAACGGTACGATGTCAGACTCCTTTCCACTTGGAAAAGAACTAGATAGGGATGCCCACTATCCCGATTCTCTTGTCTCTAGCCAAAGAACCCCTAGCCAGAT
Organism: Pleurodeles waltl; assembly: GCF_031143425.1. Lineage (NCBI taxonomy): Eukaryota > Metazoa > Chordata > Amphibia > Caudata > Salamandridae > Pleurodeles > Pleurodeles waltl. The sequence continues at coordinate 150,714,891 of NC_090446.1, forward strand.
TGATGAGGTGCGATGCCCAATTACAAGGATGGAGATGGGAGGATAAAGATGAGGAGTGAATAGCACTTCATGCGGACCATGTCCTTTTAGTCCCTACCTTACCAACACATCACAGGCCCCCGATGCCTCCAACTGCTAGATTATATGAAGAGGCTTCTGAGTGTATCAAAGTAAATCCCTGCTGACCTCTGTCTGTGGAGATGGAAAGGGCACAACATGGCAGACAATTATACGTATGCAGGGATTAAGCTTCCGAAATCTAGGTATGTCCCAAGGGCCTGGTCCTACCTAGAGCCTCAAGCTCCCTCCCCTTGTATCTAAATTGAAGGAAAACCTCCACTGCACAACTGGCACTCCATGTACTTGGTAGACCGATCATTTTCAAAAAGATAATACCTAGATTCCTTTATGACCTCCAAAACTTTCTGCAAATGATCCCTTCCCACTGGGTTAGAGCCCTCTCTTCTACGATCCGTTCCTTCTTATGGGCAGGCCGTCACCCCGCACTACCCTAGATAAAGGCCAACATATGGTATAGGATGGAGGGATGGGAATGACTGATTTACAGATGTATTATAGAGAAGCATAAACCCTGGTAAAAAAATGACTGGAAGATGGGATCACATTATGATCCGGCATACCGAGCAGAGCTCTCCCTTCTAGGAACTGATAAAGTGATGGGGATGCTATGGGGAAACCCTATCCCACAAATACCTCCCGAAGTCACCCAGTCAGTCCTTATGAACTGGCATATGGTGCTACACTCCATGGGCTGGAACAATAAACTGACACAGGAAAATCCCCTGTGGCAGGGAAGACAACTTCACCACACTGCACAACAAGAAGGCTTCACTAAACTGGACAATATTGGCATCAAGACATTGGGCGATGTTTAGCAGGTGACCTTATATAATCATTTTAAGAATTGCAAGTGCAGTTAAACCTGTTGCAAAAAATTATGAATACCTGCAGCATCAACATACCCTGGCCACTTATAAAAACTGGGGCTGTGAACTTGCCCAAACACAATCCACTTGTGGCCAAACTTCCAATAGGCTGATTAGGAAAGGGAAGCTTATCCCAGATATACTGCACTTTGGTAGATAATGTCCCCCATAGATTAATAATCCTAAAACGGAGATGAGAGGACTGGGTGGGCCTTCACGATGATCTAGATTGGTGACTACCCTGGATGGTGCCTCAAGAGGTCGTCCTAGCCACATGCCTCAGATTGATCCAACTGAACAATCTACATTTGACCTACCTTGCGTCCTGCTACCTGTGGCACGCAGGCAAACTCCCCCACCCTACATCGTTTTCGTTGTACTTGCCAGGATGCACACGTCTTTGCACATGGTCTGACAATGTCCTAAAATTCAAAGCTAGCTGTGAACTTGCCAAAACACAATCCACTTGTGGCCAAACTTCCAATAGGCTGATTAGGAAGATGGGATCACATTATGATCCGGCATACCGAGCAGAGCTCTCCCTTCTAGGAACTGATAAAGTGATGGGGATGCTATGGGGAAACCCTATCCCACAAATACCTCCCGAAGTCACCCATCGTTTTCGTTGCACTTGCCAGGATGCACACGTCTTTGCACATGGTCTGACAACGTCCCAAAATTCAAAGCTAGCTGGACCCCAATGGAGGACCAATCCCAAAGCACAGAACTTTATAGCCCACAGGCTGCCAATGTAAACAGTCTATGAGCCTGCTTCTTGATAATGATTTGACTCTTCTTCAAAATGAAACTAACGCTTTTCAGTACCTCAAACACTTTTTTTAAGCAAAATGATGTTGATTATCTTGATTCAAACCCAAGTGTTATTCCACACTTGTAGAATCAGACTGTGGCAATTTCGTTTTTTTTCTTCTGGCATAAATGCAGATGAGGGCGTGTTAATTCCAGCACACTACTGTTATAACGGACCACCTAATTGGTTATGTTTGTTTGGTTCGTTTGAGAGGTGCTACTGCTCACGAAGTTATTTATTTACAGTGTTTGGTCTATGGGAGTAATAGCGCGGAACTTTTTGTGCTGTTATCAATGCTTTGTTGCGTTTTTACATAGGCAGCACCAATCGTTTTTCAGTACGATTTCTTATCACTAAGGGATTATCTAGTTGCAGCATTTTTATGAACTACGAGCCCCCTATTGGGTTTTCACATATTTTTACGTGACTAGGATGATGACGTGTCTGGGAGTAGCAATTCATCTAGTGTGGTACCACTGTGCCTGTTGGCTCATGTGATACACTTGCCATAGCACGGCTGTTTGTGGTATAGTAAACACTAATGGATATGCTTGATAAGATGCAGCCACACTTAGGGGTTTATTTACAAGCCCCTAGCGCCACCAGTGCATCACTTTTAGCAACACTCCGGTGGCACTCTGCCCATTTCCACATTTACAAGGTGGCACTAAGCCACTATGCGCGGCTGTTGGAGTGTGTCTTTTAAAACTAATATTAATTACGTAATCTTGCAAGTATATTGTGTGATGAAGCTGCATAGAAAATGTGTTAACATAGAAAACAATGCACAAGTTTGAAATGTGCCCACAGGGAGTGGCTACCAATGTATATGAAGACTAATGAAAAGCTTATTAATTCTGAATTTATTGTGCAATAATGTTTTGAATTTGTATTAGTATATCATAATTAGAGTTATATGTTATGCTCAAGGTGACATTCTTGCTGGATGCAACAGTGTAATTCTCAACAGGTGCAAGGTTAACCGTACTAGGAGAAGACAATGGAGCGTAAAAGTGTAAAGTTTTCTACCTGACATTCCAACCGTGAGGACGTCAATAACATGGACCAATCCGTGACATGGGAACTGAAAACAAGGAAAATTCTAGTAAGGTGCTTACCAAATTATTGGACAGAGATAACGATGCACCAAATTTTATCCAGTGAGGAATTAGGGAACAATTAGTCGGTTTTGATTTAACAGTGTAACCCAAGGGAAAAGGAGGCCACTTTTCCTTTTCCACTGTGACGGGAACATTTGCCTTTTCCTTTGCCATAAGACTTATGTCATTTACCATTTTCTGGACACTTCAAACCCATGCTTTAGAGTTAAATTGTCCTGCCACTTCAAACCATCCTCTACCCCAATTCTTGTCTGATATTAACTTCTCCTCCATCTGAGGGAAGTAATTTGTTTTTCTGAACTATGATATCCTGAGATTTTACCCCATCCTATCTCTGCTGATGGTGAATAGACTGATGTCCTGAGGACGAAGACTGATGCTGTTTGCTGATCTGTTGGATTTGGTAACTATCTTATACAAAATTTGTGATTGTCTGTTTGCCTTTTCTTTCTAGGTACCAACTGCTATTTTGATAGAGGCCTTAGTTTAGATGTTTTCCAAATTTGTGTTTACTAAAATTGTTTTGCATGAGGCCCAACATGCTGATGCTAATTCGTGGTTAGTTAAGGCGTTCACAATTATCCTATGCAAATAGACAAATGACTGAGTTCTTGCTTTGTTGAATCAATGTACTAATTAGACACTGCTAAGTTGCTTCATATTAATGATGTGTCTAAATACTAGGGGACATATTTATACTTTTTGACGCACAACTGCGCCAACGCAGTTGTGCGTAAATTTTTTTACAGCCATTCCAACGCGCCATGCGGGCGCCTTATTTATGGAATGACGTTAGCCGGCGCTGCGGACTGGTCTTCGTAAAAAAAAAAAGACTCACACTAGGCAGCGCCGGCGTATGGGAAAATGGGGGTTGTGCATCAAAAAATGGTGCACGTCAGGTCTGAGGCAAAAATTGCGCCATTTTCTTTTTATGCCCAAAGCCCCCTTGCCCAATGGCCATGCCCAAGGGACTTATGTCCCCTGGGCATGGTCAATGGGCATAGTGGCAAGTAGGGGGGCCCAAATCAGGCCCCCCTATGCCACTTAAAAAAAACGGGAAAAAATGCTTACCCCAACTTACCTCAACTTCCCTGGGATGGGTCCCCCCATCCTTGGGTGTCCTCCTGGGGTGGGCAAGGGTGGCAGGGGGTGTCCCTGGGGGCAGGGGAGGGCACCTCTGGGCTCCTTCCGAGCCCACAGGTCCCTTAACCCCTGCCCTGACCCAGGCGTTAAAAAACGGCGCCCATCAGGCTGTGCGCCATTTTTTAAGGCCCACCCCTCCTGTGCGTCAAAATGACGCCAGAGTATAAATAAGGCGCACAGGCCTTAAAGTCATTTTTTGGAAGGGAACCGCTACCTTGCATATCATTAACGCAAGGCAGGTTCCCCCTCCCAAAAAATGACGCACCTGGTGGGATTTTGACATCTGCGGGGTCTGGCGTCAAAGTATAAATATGGGGCAGGGTTTGCGCCGAATGTGCGTCAAAATCTTTGACGCACATTAGGCGCACGCAGAGTATAAATATGCCCCCAAATGAATATAACTGATGCATTGATCAAAGTCATGTTTGATTACTAATTAGGATTGTTTGGCGTGATTTATTGTTAATAAGATTAACAGACATGGGGGGTCATTCTGACCCCGGCGGTCATGGACCGCCGGGGCCAGGGTTGGCGGGAGCACCGCCAACAGGCTGGCGGTGCCCCGCAGGGCATTCTGACCGTGGCGGTTTGGCCGCGGTCAGAAGTGGAAAACCGGCAGTCTCCCGCCGGTTTTCCGCTGCCCAAAAGAATCCTCCATGCGCCGCCATGGGGATTCTGACACCCCATACCGCCATCCTGTTCCTGGCGGCTCTGCCGCCAGGAACAGGATGGCGGTATGGGGTGTCGTGGGGCCCCTGGGGGCCCCTGCAGTGCCCATGCCAATGGCCAATGGCATGGGCACTGCAGGGGCCCCCGTAAGAGGGCCCCACAAAGAATTTCAGTGTCTGCTCAGCAGACACTGAAATTCGCGACGGGTGCAACTGCACCCGTCGCACCTTCCCACTCCGCCGGCTCCATTCGGAGCCGGCGTCCTCGTGGGAAGGTTGTTTTCCACTGGGCTGGCGGGCGGCCTTTTGGCGGTCGCCCGCCAGCCCAGTGGAAAACCCAGAATCACCGCAGCGGTCTGACGACCGCGGTGCGGTGTTCTGGCGGGGGTACTTTGGCGGGCGGCCTCCGCCGCCCGCCAAGGTAAGAATCACCCCCATGATGTTAGATTGTAACCAATAGGGAAATAAATATCTGAACTTTTGACTAAACTAGTGTGGTTATTCGTGAACTGAGGAGTTAGGGTGAGTTCAATGATTAAGTTTATTAAATGTTTATTGATTAGCGATTGTTATTATTGATTGTTTATTGATTTATTGATTGGTGATGCCAAGAAAATATATTGTGCTGGGAAGTCCCCAAACGTGGCCCAAAGGTTTGTCGATATAAACGCGTCTCCTTGTAAGTTTACTTATTAAGGCTCTGACGCACTAACACAGCTTAGTGCCACCTTGCAAATATGGCCCCCCCAATGCACTTTTCTGCGGCAGAGGGGCATGCAATGGGTGTTGTTGTGAGTGTTTCCACGCAACACCCATTGCTTTTGATACTGCCCCAGATTTACAAAAAATCATAAATCTGAGACTGCATCAAAAACTAACGCCACCCCAGGGGTGGAGTTAGAGTGGCAAACAGGGGAGAAATGCTTTTAGTTCTCCTCATTTTTTATTTTTTCTATATGTGCTGCTTTCTGCAGCACACATAGAAAAAGCAAATGTTGGAAAATGGGTTATTGGTAGGGCAGGTAGGTACCTACACCTAGCAACAAGCCACTAACCTCCACATAGGTACAGTTAGGTCTCAGTAAATTAATCCCAGCTCAACCCTTGGTAGCTTGGCAACGAGCGTCAAGGCTTAACTTAGGAGACAAAGTGTAAAGCATTCAAATATCACAAAACAGTAATTAAATAAAACACAGGAAACAGTTTAAAAATCCAAAACCAATTTATAAAAATAGTTTATATTTTTATCTTTAAAATGACACAAAAACGATTAAAATCGGTTCAGGGGAACCGGAGATATGAATTTTGAAAGAATTATTACTTTTCTAGCGCTTAGAAACAAAAAGCGCCAATCGGGTCATCTGGTTGCACCTCGACCGGGGCAAAGTCAAACTTTCAGGCCGACCGCGATGGAGCCCTGCTCGGCTACAGGTCGCGGGAGGCCTCGGTTAAAAAGTTACCTTCTGACTTAGTCTTTATTTTGAAGTTTTTCTTCACCGGGACGAACCTGCCAGTTGAATCCGACCTCCTGGAGCCCTTGTCCGGATATGCGATGTGGGTTTCCTCGGTGGAGACTTTTACCTTCGGACTTAGTCGTTTTTTCGAGATGAAAATCCTTCGACCGGGGTAAACCTGGATCTTGATCCGACGTCCATGGAGCCCTTCTCGGATACGATGGCTGGGAGGTCCCGGTCAACTTTTTACGTTCGGACTTAGGGCCTCATTATGACCCTGGCGGGCGGCGGAGGCCGCCCGCCCGGATCCCGCCCTCCAAATTACCGCGCCGCGGTCAAAAGACCGCGGCGGGTATTACGAGTTTTCCCCTGGGCTGGCGGGCGGTTCCAGTAAAACCGCCCGCCAGCCCAGGGGAAAACGACCTTCCCACGAGGATGCCGGCTCGTAATCGAGCCGGCGGAGTGGGAAGGTGCGACGGGTGCAGTGGCACCCGTCGCATATTTCAGTGTCTGCAAGGCAGACACTGAAATACTTTTCGGGGTCCTCTTACGGGGGCCCCTGCCGTGCCCATGCCATTGGCATGGGCACGGCAGGGGCCCCCAGGGGCCCCGCGACCCCCCCTACCGCCATCCTGTTCATGGCGGCTTTCCCGCCATGAACTGGATGGCGGTAGGGGGGGTCAGAATCCTCATGGCTGCGGAGCGCGCTCCGCAGCCATGGAGGATTCCAAAGAGCAGCGGAAAGTCAGCGGGAGACCGCTGACTTTCCGCTTCTGACCGCGGCTGAACCGCCGCGGTCAGAATGCTCATTGGAGCACCGCCAGCCTGTTGGCGGTGCTCCCGTGGTCGGTGGCCCTGGCGGCCACCGGCCGCCAGGGTCAGAATGACCCTCTTAGTCTCTTTTTGGGATGTTTTTCTTTACCGGGACGAACCACGAAGTCAGGCCGGGTCGCGGTTGAGGCAAGCCGGCTAGAATTTCCGCGGCGGGTCGGTCCCTCTCTGGAGCTTTTTTCCAAAAATTCTCAAATCTTTTCCAAACTTCTGGGGCTTCACCCAGATGTTCTTTTAAGGTTCTTTTGGGGTCCACAGCTCACCCCAAGGGTCCAGAAGTTCTGTGATGGTCCTTGGGGGGTGCGGACTTCAACTCCCAGAATGCACCTGCCGCAAACTCCTTTTTGGCCACTGGACAGTGGTCAGCTGGTCGCTTTCTTCAGGAGTTGGTGCAGGGGACTCTGGTTTAGCAATTTTTCACCTGTAGCAAACAGGGAGTCCCTCCTTGAACCAGTTGAAGCCAGGCAAAGTCCTTCTTGTGGTGAAGCCCAAGTGTGCAGCTGGTGCAGTCCTTCTGAGTGCAGGGTCCAGGTGCAGGCCAGGGGTCCAGCAGGGCAGTCCTTCTTCTTCTTTAGTTCCTTTCTTGTTGAATTCTGGAGGGGATCTGAGGTGTGGGTGCAGGTCTGCCAGTTTTATCCTTGCTCCTGGCTGAAAAGCAGGGGGGCCCTGGTTCTCCAATCAGGGACAGGGTCGTCCCCCTGTGATGACCACTTCCTGGGAAGTGTGGCAAAAATCCATCCCAGAAGGCAACAGTCTCCAAAAATCCAACATGGATGAATCTGATTTTTGGAGGTTACATCTGGCTGAGCCCACCCACTGGTGTGGCTAAAAATCATAAACACACCCCTCTCCTGCCCTCTCCTAATCTAATCAAGGGGGCACCTAGCTGTCTGGGGTTGCAGGATGTGGGGGTGTTGCTGGGTGCTGCAAATGTCCTTCTCTGCCTTTGAAGACCAGTTTGGCAGCCCTCCCCCTTCCTGCCTCACCTTCTGCTGAGGGGAGATTCTCTCCCCCAAGCACATTCCTTTGTGTGAAGCCTTGCCACTTCACACCTCATCAAGGCAGCCTGGCAGAAGCTGCTGCAGGCTGGCCAATCAGAGCACAGCAGCAAAAACAATGCAGAGCTGAAATTGGGTAAAGTCTAAACTTTTTACCTGAACTAGTTATATTAAATCCAACAACTGGAAGTTGTAGGATTTATTACAACAATTAATTTGATACCAAATTCTTGGTATGCAACATTTAAGGAGCCTTTAAAATTTAAAATAAAGTCTGCCCATTCTAGCCTATGAAGGCCATTTACTTCAATGAGGGAAAAACGAATTTGGCTGTTTTTACCTCACCAGGGCTTATAAATCTATTTTTATAAAGTCCCTGCTTATAGTTACATGGCACCCAGCCCTAGGGGCACATAGGGCACACCTTAGGGGTGACTTATATGTAAAAATAAGGTAGTTTAAGACTTTGGAAGTACCTTTAATTCCAAAGTCGAATTTGCATATAACTTTAATTTAAAAGCAGCCAGCAAGGCAGGCTTGCTTTTAAAATGACACTGGGCACCTCAGCAATGCACCTAGGTGTGCACCACCTATGCTGTGGTCCCTAAACCTACATGCCCTACCATATACTAGGGACTTATAGGTAGGTTAACTTAGCCACTTATAATTAGCCTAATTTGCATATCCATTTTACACAGAGCACAGGCCCTGGGACTGGTTAGCAGTACCCAGGGCACCTTTAAAGTCAGGAAAACACCAGCAAAAAGTGGAAAATGGGGGCAAAAAGTTATGGGGCCTCTGCAATCAGCCCTGTTCTCTAACACAACCCCCCCCCCCCAGCCCACACGCCCAGGAGACTCAGCCCAACCCTGGGAGAGTCTTCCTGGCTTGTTAGGCGAGGAAGACAGTGAAGAAAACTGGCTGTCCCTTTGCAGGGCCTACTCTGCCTTATATCCTCCTGTCAGGGTCACTCCCTATGGGTAGTGAAGCCATCCCAACAGTAAAAGGACCCAACACAAACTGAAACTTTCCTCTAGGGGGGTCTTCCTCCTTTCTCTCTGCCAACTTGGGTAGTGAGGTGCCCACCTCCCCTACTCCAAACTTTGCTAGGGCAACACCTAGCTTACCCAAAGAGGTCACCCAACACTTGAGCAACCCCACCATGACCAATAGGGTCAGGGGGCCTACTTTGCTATTGGCCCTGGGGTCTGCCTCCCAGGCCAAGTACAGTGCTGCCAGGAAGGCTAGCACCCAGCAGAGGCTACTGACAGCTGTCAGTACCCAGAACCACACCCTAAGCTCTCCACTGACAGGTGGCTGAGCTGCTTTAGAGGCATCTTTGGGGTCCTGGCACCCCTCTTGCTGTCTAGAGTGGGGGGCTACCACCTCCTGTGGCAGACACCCTCCTTCCACTCTCCCTTCTGTCAGTGCAGGGGCAACACCTTGCATCTGGACAGCTGCCTGACTACTCAGGACTTCCTTGGGGTCAGGTGAGGCCTCACCAGTGCCAACTCTGGGCTCCCCCCCTACTGGGGCAGAAGGCCCTTGGCTCCCTGGAACTCTCTTTAAGAGTGGCCTACCCTTCCTTTTCTTCTTTCCTTTTCTTGGGGACCCCTGTCTCCTAACTGTAGGGACTGACTCCCCAGGACTTTGGGTTGGGGGGGCGCCCTGGGCGACCACCCCATCTGTGACCAGACTCACCTCTGGGAGGTCATTGCCCAGGATACAATCTAGGGGGAGGTCAGCACTGACTACCACCCTAATCCAGTCAAGGATACCCTCCCTCTCTAGGGGCACTATGGCTACAGGTTTGGAGGTGACCTCCCCTGTGGCTATCCTGACTTTCTTTGTCTTTCCTGGGACATACATGTCTGGCGTCACTAACCGGTCACTCACTATAGTGTGACTGGCACAGGTGTCCCTCAGGCCAGTGGTAGGGATCCCATTCACTTGAATGTGGTGGAAGTGCCTACTCCCACCCTCAGGGATCACCAGCTTACCATCTGGTCCTGTCTCCCAGCACAATGCTAGGAGGACTTCATCATCTGAGGAATCCTCCTCTATGGCTACACTGGACAGCCCAGTGCTAACCACCTTCCTTGGACAGGCTGCATCTCCTCTGAAGTGACCTGTCTGCTGACAGTCAAAGCAAGCCCTACTGTCCAAGAGTTTTTTTAACCCTGGGTCTCCCTGTCTCTGCTTGTCAGAGTGGGAGTGGGATTTACTCTCCTCCTTCTTAGGGTTCTGGGGTACAGAGGGAGTCTCTGTGGTGGGCTTACCACCTCCCTCGTAAGGTTTTTGGGGACCTGTCCCCCCCTTCTTGGAGTCTCCCCCCTGGGACTTGACAACCACCCTGGTTCTCAACCACTCATCAGCTGCCTCCCCTAGCTCTCTAGGGTTGGTCTGCTTAGAGTCCACTAGATGCTGGCGTAACCTTTCTTGGATACAATTGGTCAAGATGTGCTCTCTCATGATCAAATTGTATAACCCCTCATAAGTATTTACTTTGTTGCCAATAATCCAGCCCTCTAGTGCCTTTAGTGAAATGTCCACAAAGTCAACCCAAGACTGGGTTCTGACCTTCTGGGTGTCCCTGAACTTCATTCTATATTGCTCTGGGGTCAGACCAAACTTCTTGGCTAAGCACCTCTTCATACTAGGGTATGAATCTGCCTCCTCCCCCCTTAAGGTCAGAAGCCTATCCCTCCCTGAGTTGGGGACCAACTCCCACAAAAGGGAACCCCAGTATTGAGGCCTAACCCTTCTCATTTGGAGTGCCCTCTCAAAGGCCCCCAACCACTTATCTATGTCATCCCCCTCTACATAAGCAGGAACTACCCCCTGGGGTAATCTGGGGCAAACTCCCCCACCCATGGACACCTCAGCTTCTTTATCGCTGCTTCCATCTCTTTTCTCTTTGTATGCCCACTTTTTCTTTTCTAGGGCCAGCTTCTCTGCTTCCAAAGCTATGTATGCTAGCTGGGCCTCCAGCTCTCTTTCTCTGATGGATGGGTTCTCTCCTCCTGAAAGGACCCCCTTCCCACCACTAGCTTTGGATCTGCTCCTAGTGACTGTATTTACTGAGGACCGTTCTTCCTCGTCCTCACTTAGGGTCAGATGCCTTCCCTCCCCTGAGTGGTTAGAGCTTGCATCCTCCCTTCTTTCTCCCTCCTCTGGAGCTTCTTCTGACTCTACCTCTTGGGCCTCAGCCCATGCTGTCAGGGATGTGATCAGGATTTGCTTCCTGAGATCAGTGGTTGCAGGCAACCCTCTTTCAATACACAACCCCCTAAGCTGGACTACTGTCAGTGTGGGTAGGCTAGCCAGATCAAGCTCCATGGTTCCCTAGTTTTGTGTCAACAAAAACGTTTTGCAAAAATTGGAAACAAGAATTTAGAAAAATTACAAAAATTCAATAATTGAAATTAATCCAAACTAAAAATTAAAAACAATTTTTGCACTAGGACAATTTAAAGGATTTTTAATTTGTTTTACCTAAAACTGTAACGTGATATTGAACACAAGTACAGGATCCCGTCGCTGCTTCCAATTATGTTGGAAAATGGGTTATTGGTAGGGCAGGTAGGTACCTACACCTAGCAACAAGCCACTAACCTCCACATAGGTACAGTTAGGTCTCAGTAAATTAATCCCAGCTCAACCCTTGGTAGCTTGGCAACGAGCGTCAAGGCTTAACTTAGGAGACAAAGTGTAAAGCATTCAAATATCACAAAACAGTAATTAAATAAAACACAGGAAACAGTTTAAAAATCCAAAACCAATTTATAAAAATAGTTTATATTTTTATCTTTAAAATGACACAAAAACGATTAAAATCGGTTCAGGGGAACCGGAGATATGAATTTTTAAAGAATTATTACTTTTCTAGCGCTTAGAAACAAAAAGCGCCAATCGGGTCATCTGGTTGCACCTCGACCGGGGCAAAGTCAAACTTTCAGGCCGACCGCGATGGAGCCCTGCTCGGCTACAGGTCGCGGGAGGCCTCGGTTAAAAAGTTACCTTCTGACTTAGTCTTTATTTTGAAGTTTTTCTTCACCGGGACGAACCTGCCAGTTGAATCCGACCTCCTGGAGCCCTTGTCCGGATATGCGATGTGGGTTTCCTCGGTGGAGACTTTTACCTTCGGACTTAGTCGTTTTTTCGAGATGAAAATCCTTCGACTGGGGTAAACCTGGATCTTGATCCGACGTCCATGGAGCCCTTCTCGGATACGATGGCTGGGAGGTCCCGGTCAACTTTTTACGTTCGGACTTAGTCTCTTTTTTGGATGTTTTTCTTTACCGGGACGAACCACGAAGTCAGGCCGGGTCGCGGTTGAGGCAAGCCGGCTAGAATTTCCGCGGCGGGTCGGTCCCTCTCTGGAGCTTTTTTCCAAAAATTCTCAAATCTTTTCCAAACTTCTGGGGCTTCACCCAGATGTTCTTTTAAGGTTCTTTTGGGGTCCACAGCTCACCCCAAGGGTCCAGAAGTTCTGTGATGGTCCTTGGGGGGTGCGGACTTCAACTCCCAGAATGCACCTGCCGCAAACTCCTTTTTGGCCACTGGACAGTGGTCAGCTGGTCGCTTTCTTCAGGAGTTGGTGCAGGGGACTCTGGTTTAGCAATTTTTCACCTGTAGCAAACAGGGAGTCCCTCCTTGAACCAGTTGAAGCCAGGCAAAGTCCTTCTTGTGGTGAAGCCCAAGTGTGCAGCTGGTGCAGTCCTTCTGAGTGCAGGGTCCAGGTGCAGGCCAGGGGTCCAGCAGGGCAGTCCTTCTTCTTCTTTAGTTCCTTTCTTGTTGAATTCTGGAGGGGATCTGAGGTGTGGGTGCAGGTCTGCCAGTTTTATCCTTGCTCCTGGCTGAAAAGCAGGGGGGCCCTGGTTCTCCAATCAGGGACAGGGTCGTCCCCCTGTGATGACCACTTCCTGGGAAGTGTGGCAAAAATCCATCCCAGAAGGCAACAGTCTCCAAAAATCCAACATGGATGAATCTGATTTTTGGAGGTTACATCTGGCTGAGCCCACCCACTGGTGTGGCTAAAAATCATAAACACACCCCTCTCCTGCCCTCTCCTAATCTAATCAAGGGGGCACCTAGCTGTCTGGGGTTGCAGGATGTGGGGGTGTTGCTGGGTGCTGCAAATGTCCTTCTCTGCCTTTGAAGACCAGTTTGGCAGCCCTCCCCCTTCCTGCCTCACCTTCTGCTGAGGGGAGATTCTCTCCCCCAAGCACATTCCTTTGTGTGAAGCCTTGCCACTTCACACCTCATCAAGGCAGCCTGGCAGAAGCTGCTGCAGGCTGGCCAATCAGAGCACAGCAGCAAAAACAATGCAGAGCTGAAATTGGCAACTTTTTAGGTAAAGTCTAAACTTTTTACCTGAACTAGTTATATTAAATCCAACAACTGGAAGTTGTAGGATTTATTACAACAATTAATTTGATACCAAATTCTTGGTATGCAACATTTAAGGAGACTTTAAAATTTAAAATAAAGTCTGCCCATTCTAGCCTACGAAGGCCATTTACTTCAATGAGGGAAAAACGAATTTGGCTGTTTTTACCTCACCAGGGCTTATAAATCTATTTTTATAAAGTCCCTGCTTATAGTTACATGGCACCCAGCCCTAGGGGCACATAGGGCACACCTTAGGGGTGACTTATATGTAAAAATAAGGTAGTTTAAGACTTTGGAAGTACCTTTAATTCCAAAGTCGAATTTGCATATAACTTTAATTTAAAAGCAGCCAGCAAGGCAGGCTTGCTTTTAAAATGACACTGGGCACCTCAGCAATGCACCTAGGTGTGCACCACCTATGCTGTGGTCCCTAAACCTACATGCCCTACCATATACTAGGGACTTATAGGTAGGTTAACTTAGCCACTTATAATTAGCCTAATTTGCATATCCATTTTACACAGAGCACAGGCCCTGGGACTGGTTAGCAGTACCCAGGGCACCTTTAAAGTCAGGAAAACACCAGCAAAAAGTGGAAAATGGGGGCAAAAAGTTATGGGGCCTCTGCAATCAGCCCTGTTTTCTCACAGCAAAATACTATTAATGATTGTTTATGTGCCAGAAGGGACACCTTCCTGCACATAAACAATCATTCCCTTCAATGCAGGCACCATTGCACTATGGTGCAAGTGTGTCTGTGTTGGCGCCAGGCAGCTAATTTTAGCGCGGGGAAAAGACAGAAATGCGCTGTATCTTGTAGATATGGTGCATTTCTGCCCTTTCCCAGTGGCGTAGGGCGGCACACCAAGACAATTGCAGCACCACCCTGCGCCATGGGAGCTTGTTAATAAGCCCCTTAGCTTACCACATGTAGTTTGGACACTGTACAACTTTCACTCTTATTTTACAAAGGGTAATGGTCTTTTACTTGTACCCAGTTTAGTCACTCAGCCTGATTGCATTTGAATTGCACAAATTTTGAGATTGGTCATTTTAATGCACTTCCTATGAGTGTCCAAAGTAAAAAAAACTTATTTATGAATTCATACAAGTGGTTACATGCCTTTCTACCCTAAGGCAAAAACATGTATTCAATAGCATACTTGGCATACAGGTACCTAAATCTAACCACAGTGCACCGTCTCAATCACAATAGATGTAGTTTGAATGTCTTTGAAGTCATAGAAATTCTGTACCAATCTTTCTTGAAAAACAAATTCTTCTTTATTGTAAGCTTACGATACAAGCAATTTAATTCGGGTTAAAACCGTCTTTCGTATCAATTTGACAGCCAACACATGTTTCGTCACTATTGTGTCTTTCTCTAGGCATAAAAGTGTAGTATGATGCAACCCATGTATGATATGGTTCGTTCATTCAAAGGCACACTGTGCCTGACACTCAATGTTAACAAGAATAAGTCAGAAGAAATCCATACACTATCTCCTTTTCAGAGATGTCATCAATAAACATGTCTTTAAGCATGTCTTTAAGCATGTCTCTTTCTTGCATGATTCATGCATGTGGTCACTATGATATTTTTGTAATCTCATTTTTGTCTCCCTGAGTACTGTACTAATTAGACTTCATGTTTCCAATTCTTCTTTCAGTTACCCCTGATGAAGGGTATTTCCCAAAATGCACTGGGTCTTGGATAAAATAATTGGCATAAGAAGATTGTCATACTGATGTATTGCCACTGTCTGATTCTACAAGTGTGGAAAAGCTGCTTACCTGTAATCCTAGTTCTCTTTCAGGGGATTCCTCATCAAACCCCTAAGCACTGAGACTGCACACCCTTGGACACATACTAACCAACCCATCACCTCGCCGACAGGTCACTCAACTTTATTCCTTTGTTCAAGACACTGCACCTGTGACTGTATGGTCCGTCTATTCCATTTGGGAAGAAGTCAACAACCCCCCTATCTCTGATGCCCAATGGTTATATTGTTGTGGCCAAACAGACGCCCTCTCCCCAAACTATAGATTGAGCCTGATCAAATTCCTCCAAGGGTTATACCGCAACCTGTTACAGCTCCATTGCATGGGCTTAGTGGAGGATGCCCGCTGTCTGCTTTCTCCACCTTGCCTGGGAATGACTGTGTGTAGCTGGCTACCGGTCTGTTTTTTTTCTACTGTGCCCTTCATCACTGGCCACTCCCCCACCCAAGCATACCCAGTTGGACTCTTGCGTTATGTCAAGGAGGACGTCCCTGGGGCCCGCGTCTTACTGCGATACTCTTACTCCTGGCCAAGAGGCCATTCGTTGGGGGAGACGACCTGTTCCCACAGTGGAGGATTGGCTGCGAGATGCGATCTACTGTCAGGACCAGTTCTCAGTACATTGGGAGCTCATGACCCCCTGCTCAGTCCCCAAGATATTTGGGAACCACTGCTAACAAATGTAATGCAGAGAGGCTCGCCCCACCAGCAGAATGATAGAACTGCCCCCCCAGGTGCGGTCTCCCTCTCTCTATCAATGCACAAGATACCCCCTGAGGCCCTATCTTAACCTGCCCCCTACCTCCCTGAAGCAGGAGTGTCTGCAACCTTGAGACATTCTGATCCTCCGCCTGCTCTTCACTGGTTAGTCTGTGGTCTATATCTATGTGGGTAATGTCTTTCTGCAACTGTGATGAATGTATCCTCTTATCAGTGAGTCATTATGATGTCTTTATTCCTTCTTCTCTTTGTCTCCATACTGTGCCCCCTCATATGTTGGTGTACCACTGTTTGTTTTTCTAAAATGGCAATAAAAACATTTCTTTAAAAAAGGCAGAAGCACTGAATAGTCCTGTTGATCTGCAGGACCCTGGGCACATATCAAAGATATATATATATATATATATATATATATATATATATATATATATATATATATATATATATATATATATATCCTATATAAAAACACCAAAAATGTTTACATTAAAAACCATTTTAGATCAAGAAGTAATTAGTAACTCATTTCGATTAAACACAGATAAAAAGAGCACAAAACTGTTTCAAAGGAAAATTAAAAGGGATGTGAGACATTTTAGCCAATATGCTGCCACTCAAATCATAAGAAAGAAAACTGGCACTGTGCCTTTAAGACCTCCCAGGACCCCATGTACCCGATCATGCCTCACAGGTGACAGTTGGGACAGGTCATTTTTTACAGTTACATGGAATCCTGAGCAACAGAATATGCAAGAGATGCATTAAAAATTTGTTTGGGGAAGTGGAAGGGTTGCTTATGACTTCGATGAGGATTCCCCTAGAAGAGAACTATGATTACAGGTAAGCAATTTTTCCTTCTCTTCCATGGAATCCTCATCAATAGTCATAAGCACTGAACAAAATACCAATCCTATCCCAAAAACATGCAGACAAACTAAACAATAGCAGCTGTCACAATTATGCAAGAAGATTGCTCATGGAAGCCTATCCTACGTGACTATCTGCTTTTGTGCCTGAGTCTAGATAGTAATGCCTAGTATCCCTTTTGTAGCTTTACATACCTCAGAAATGGATAAGTTCCTTACTAGGACAGCTGTTGCCACTTTATCCCTGGTAGAATAGGCTTTAGGTCTGACAGGTAACTGTTTATTATCTAAACGATGAGAAAACACTATACAGGAAACTATCCACCTAGAAATCATTTGTTTGGAGGAATCTCACCCTGTTGGCATTGGACCATACTTGACAGAAAGGTGATCTGACTTTCTGATATCCTTCGTTTTATCTAGATACAACTTTAGTATTCTTTTAACATCTAGAGAATGCAAGGCCATTTCCACTGGGGTAAAGGGATTAGGAAAGAAAGTTGGTAGTGAAATAGTTTGGTTAATGAGAAAATCAGAGGCCATCTTGGGGAGAAAGCTAGGATAAGTTCTCATGAGCACCCTATTACAGTGAAAAGCTATTTATGATTCTTTTTAGCACACAAATACTGAATTTCACTGACCCTATGCACTGAAGTAATGGCTACTAGAAAAGCTGCTTCCCATGTAAGATGTTGTAAAGAAGCTCTGTGTATTTGTTCAAAAGGAGGATCTATGATTTTTGAAAGGAGAAGATTAGGCTCCCACGGAGGAGAGGGTAACGTAACCAGAGGAAACACCTTTTTTTGCCCTTCCAAGAAATCCTTGACCACTGGCATTTTCAAGAAAGACGTCTGAGAGGGTGACTTTCTGTAGGTTGTAATAGCTGCAAGGTGTACCTTGAATTGCAGACCAGATTTCACTAAATGGAGGTGATAAGATAGAATTACATATACCTGACCGAAAATTGGGTGAAGATCATTTTGAACACAGCATGAATAGAACCTTTTCCATTTTAAAGCATATGATTTTCTGGTGGATGATCGATTGGACTCCTTTAGAATGTGCATACATTCCTCCTAAAGCCCTAGATGTCTATGTTGGAGGAATTCAGGAGCCATGCTGACAACTTCAGGGGTTGGGATATGGAATTTGCCCTAAAAACCTATACAGGAGATTCTATCTGCACAGCAACCTCTTGTGTGTCCTTTCTGATAGGTGGAGAAGGTTTGTGAAACACCACTGGCGAGGCCATCCTGGTCCTATGAGAATCATTCTGGTCTTTGACTTGTACAGTTTGTTGACCACTGTTGGAATCAGTGGAGTTGGTGGAAACACGTAGGGAAATTTCCTCAACCAACTTATCAAAAGGGCATTCAACAGCGATCCTCATTGGGAGAACCTGAACACATAGTCGTGACACTTTTTGTTGTTTGCATCTGTAAAAAGGTCTATTTGTGGATGACCCCATTGTCCAAAGATGTTGTGCACAAGGTTGTTGTGTAGGATCCAGCTGTGATTTTCGTGGAAATGTCAGCTGGGAGAGTCCGCTTGAATGTTCTGGGCTTCTGGTAGGTGAATAGTTGTTCTTGGTAATGATAATGGTAAGTTCCTAGTTACCAGCAGTTTCTAAATGGCCTGAGCTTCCAGAGATAGAGGACGCAAATTAATTCCTCCTTGTTTGATTAGGTAGTACATGGTGATCACGTCGTCGGATTGGACAAGGAAAAAGCATGTTATTATCGATGGAAGAAAGGACATTAGTGGTAAATGAACTGCTCTCAATTCTAGCATGTTGATGTGCTAGTTCTTTTCCTTGTCCAACCACACTCCCTGAATCTGAAGGGAGCCCATGTGAACACTCCATCCCTGTAACGAGGCATGTGTGATCAGTGTCTGTGTTGGAGTGTTCTGGTTAAAAGGAACTCCTACCAATAAGTTCTGTTGTTGAGACTACTATGGTAGTGACTGGACTGCAGCTTTCAAGAAGATAAGCTTGTCTTCCCAGTCATCTGAAAACCTGGTTCCATTGACCCACCAGACATTGTTGTAGACAAGCCTTACATGGGGAACTTTGAAAATGCAAGAGGCCATTGATCCAAGTAGTAAAGCAATCTGTCTCACAAATGGATGTGGAGTGTTAAAGAGATTGCAACACTTCAGACTGATTGAGGCTAGTCTCTCCTCCAAAGGATACACTCTTACAGCTATTGTATCCAGTTTAGAACCCAGGTAGTCAAGACATTGTGCTAGATGTTCTATGGACTTCTTGAAATTGATCCAGAGACCTAGATTTTGCAGTGTCTAGATGCAGATTTGATAATGTTCTCTCGTTTGATTGTGATGAACTCTTTATGAGCCAATTATCTAAGTAGAGGTAGATGAATATCTTCTCTTTCCTTAAGAATGCTGCGACTAGGGCCATACATTTAAAAATTGTTCAAGGGGACGACTTTAGGCTGAAGTGTGGTACTCTGTATTGATAGTGGCGCAATCCCACTTTGAAGCGTAGACACCTCCACTGTTTTGTGGGGATCAGGATGTGGAAGTGTACATCCTGTAGATCGATCAAGCACATCCAGGCCCCTTGGTGTAGCTGTGGTTACATTTGGGTAACAGCCAGCATTCTGAATATCTCCTTGCTTTTGAATTTGTTCAGTACTCTCAGGTCCAGAATGGGTCTGATTTCTTCCTTCAGACATTTTTTCCTTATCAGGAACACATGGGAGTGGATTCCCAATCCCCTTTGATGGTCTGGCACCTCCTCTATGGCCTCCTTTTGTAGAAGAATGTTGACTTCCTTTTGCACAACGTCTTGTAGACAATACAATGTTTTTGCTGGTGGAACAGCAGGAGGAGGGCATTTGCAACGAAGTGTGTAACCATTCTAAACAATATTTAAGACATGCTTGCCTCTTGTATGTAAATGGCACTCTTCCAGGTGCTTAGTAATACTTTTCCCCACCGGAGCGGGTAACAGAGACAGGGAAAGTGAGGACTCATTGCTTTGCAGGTTGTTTCCTAGAGGGTGCCGATAGTTGTTGAGATCCTCTGGATGGTTGTCGGGGACGGTAGTACGACAAGAAGAAGTTCTTGTTGCTGGTGGCGTTGAGCCCAGTGAGGGGTTTGAACCCTCTGCTGATAGAAACTCCTGTCATGATGCCAAAATCTCTTTCAAAATACTTTTCTTCTCTCGAGCCCTACAGCCTTGAGAGTGTCTAGTTCAGCTTTCATCTTGGACATTTCCTCATCTGCATGAGTTCCTAAGAGTGAATTTCCTGTGAAAAGAAGATTCCTAATCCTGCATTGGGTCTCTGGTTTTAGGTCTGGCAGATGAAGCCAAGAATATCTTCTGGTGCAGATACCATGAGAGTATCCAAGCACAGCAAGGTCTGCAGCATCCGCAGCAGCACTTCTTATTTGGTCGGATACTAATCCCCCTTCATTCAAGACTTCTAGAAAATCTTGCCTGTCTTCTTTGGGCAGGTTGTCTGTATTTCTATTGAGAGAGTCCCAGAAAGATCTATCATATCTGCCTAGTAAGGCAGAAGCACTCGCCACTTTCTTGGAAGAAGCGGATGTCCCACTTATTTTCTTCCCTATGAAATCTACTTGCTTGTGGTCCTTATCTGGTGGGACTGATGAGGAAGCAGCAACTGGATGCATCTTATATGCAGCAGCTATTATGATTGAATCCGGTGGAGGATCAGTCCTCAGGAACAGAGGGTCCTGATCTGGAGCTTTTTATGTTTTTGAATACATGATGGGGCTGCTCTTAGAGATGCTGGAGTCAAGAAAATCTGCATTGCTGGCTCCAAAAGTCCTGGAACCAGAGGTGATAGGGGTCTGAAACTGCTCTGTGATGTAGAGTTTCTAAGATGACTGAAGACACGAGGTTGTAGGTGTAGAAATAACAATATTTTGTTTTGATGCATGTTAGAAATTGGGTCTCTAGTTGGCAGAGGTATGCACCCTGTCCAAGTAGGGACCACAGTCCTAGTCAGAGCAAGTCAAGCAATCTGCTCAACAGAAGTTGAGATGTTCAGGTTTTCATATATTAAAAGAAGTGACAAATTCCCATTCTGACAAGGGACTTGGAAGCACTTTTGACTTTCTTCAAAAGTTGAAGGCAAAGTGACAAAGCCCCATTCTGAGTGGGAACTTAGAAAAAAATTCTGATTAAGCAATAATCTGCGGGGCTCGTTCTACGAGGTATACAGTAGTTCCTTTGAGTAGCTATGAAAAGGTATTAGTGTTCCAGAGTGCGCTTCAGGCTGAGATTCTGGGATCGCACGCACGCTTCTTTTATATGGATTGTGGTAATATGATCAGCCACACTCTTCCTGGCAGAGCAGCCAGCTGCTACAGGATTATAGCAGGTTTGTAAAGTATGGTGAGGGGTGTAGAAAGCTGGCCCAGTGTCTGGTGGACACTTATGGTGTTACACCTTATACTGGATCCAAGCAAACACCTATTAGTGAGTATCACATTGTCTAGACAGCCAGGGCTCTCAATGGTAGCTATGGTGAGCAGCCACGACTTATCTAGAAGGCATGTGAAGCACTTGCAATGTCACAAAGTCACTTATCACACAGGAAAGGAACCACACAGTGTTACAAAAATAAAGGTACTTTATTATAGGAACACTAGACTAGACTCTCTGGTGTACTTCCCTCTGGACGTATGAACACACAAAATATTCACAGGTAAATAATTAGGAAAGCATAAAGTAGTAAGAGCCCTCTAAGGGGGGCCAAACCATGTACTAAAAAAAATGGAATGCTAACGGGTGTCCCCCACCAGAGTGTATGGAGTAGTTAGACAAGCACTGAGAGAGAGTGAAACCCCAAAAGGGAAGTACCTAGAAGATCCCCAGTGGCTGGTGCGAACAGGTAAGTTACCCAGTTTTCCCATAGGCTAACATGGGGACATCACAGATGGAAAATGCAGAAGCAGGACAGGACCAGTGGAACCCAATGGTGGAATCTGGGTGAAGAGGACCTGAAAAAGAAGGGGACAGAGTCCAGTTGATGCAGAAGTGTTCAGGTGAGGCAGGAGCCAATGCCTGTCCTTCTGTAGCTGAAGATCTGGGTTGGCAGTGGTGGATGAAGTCCAGCAGTGGGGTCCAGGAGCTGCTGAGGAGTCCCTGAAGTCACCTAGGAACTGTCCTTCGATGGTCGCTTGGGTCAGTGATCAGGATCACCACCAACAATTACAAGCAAATGCAAGAGCAGAGCTGTGGAGGACCAGCAACGTACTGGTGACTCAACTCTTGGAGGGGAGTTCGGGCTGACCCTCAGAAGACAGGAGAGACAGCAGAAGCAATCAGAGCCCCCAAAAGCAACCCACTGGCAACAGGCACAGTAAGTCACAGTAAGTCCCAGGCAGCACACGTGGAGGGGAGTCCCACGTCGCTGGAGCAGCAGAGAGGAGACTGTGCTTGCAGAGGTAGAATGCTGGTGGCCGGGGCTACTTGGAGCCTGAAGATCTCTTGGAGCAGGAGTCATCAAGCCTTAATTGCTGCAAACGTTGTGGTGAACAGGGATTTTTTCCTAGTGTCAGAAGCAAGGGCTTACCACCACCCATGTTGGACAGAAGGCATAGAGGACTCAGGGGATTCCTCAGAACCACCACCTGTGTTGGAGAATCTTCGCAGATCTGGAGGACAAAAGATCCCACCAGCCAGAAGTCATTGCCTTAGGTGCCAGTGGATGCATGGGAGTGACTCCTTCACTCCAAGGGAGATTCCTTCTTGTTTATTTGGTGCAGCTGAAGTCCTGCTGATCCCAGAGGATGCACAGCTGTGGAAATGTTGCAGATTGCTTACAGGAGCTGAGGAAATAATGTTGCAAGGAGAGGTCTTCTCAGGCGTTGCAGTCTTGTTCAGTTCCTGTGTTGTCCAGCAGCAGTTCTGGAGACTAAGAGCAGAAGAGGTCTTTGCAGAGGAGTCCTGGTAGGGTCGTGCATGAAGAATCTGGGGACCCGCTCTCAAGGGAATCCCTAAATAACCCAAAAAGTGGGTTTGGTCACTCTCTGGAGTGACCACCAATCAGGAGGGGTCCCTGGTGTCACCCACCTAGCCTAACCAGTCAGATACTCCCACAGACCTCTGCCATGGCAGAACCAAGTGGCCACTTGGAGGAGTTCTGGGCACCACCCTAGGGGTGGAGCTGGACAGGGGAGTGGACATTCCCCTTTACTTTGTGTGTTTCGTACCTGAGCAGGGACCAGAGGACCCTGGACTGGTGCAAACTGGATCATGCAGGGAGGGCACAAAATGTGCCCTACAAAGCAGCCCAGTGTCATGGGGAGGCACACCCTCCACAGTCCAGTAACACCTATTTCCAAAGTAAAGGAGGCTGCACCCCTCTCCTACAGGAAATTCTTTGTTCTGCTGTGCTCAAGCAGGTCAAGAAGGAGGAGGGCAGAGATATGTCTGAGGGGCTGCAGCAGCGTGGGCTGCCCGCAGACCCTGGAAGACTGGTAGGGTCAGAACTGGGGGATTCTTTAAGGAACCCCCAGGGGTGTATGGAATCATGCAACCAATACAGGAATCAGCATTGTGGTATGATTCCAACATGTTTGATACCAAACATGCTTAGATTCGGAGTTATCATTATGTAGCCCGACTATGGGTACTGACCAGTGGCCAGTACATAGCTAAAATGGCTTAACCGCACTTACGAAGTCCAGGGAATTGGAACTGGAGTTTGGAGGGGCACCCCTGTTCATGCAGGGATGCCCACACACACAGGGGCCTGCACCCTGCCCTTTGGGGTGAAAGGGCCTACTATAGGGGTGACTTACAGTGACCTTGTGTAGTGATCAGCAGTGAAAGGGTGCATATACCTTTTCACGCAGGCTGCAATGACAGGCTTGCAGAGACAGTTTGCATGGGCTCCTATGGGAGGCATAATACATGCTGCAGCCAACGGGGGACCCCTAGGTATCAAAGTACCATCTACCAGGGACTTACTGGGGTAATTGGGGGGTGTGAGAAGTACCAAGACAACCACATTTAGAGGAGAGTGCACAATCACAGGGGTCCTGGTTAGCAGAATCCCAGGGAAAACAGTCTAAGCATGCTGACATCAGGCAAAATGTTGGGGTAACCATGCCACAAAAAGGGGACTTTCCTGCAAGGGGAGGCACCAGATCAAAGTGTAGGGACCACCTGGTGCAGAAAGAAAGTTATAAAGTACATTATCCCCGTTCACAGTACCTTGCAATTAGCTTTGTAGTCATTGGACAAGGGGGCCACGCTTAGGTTTGGTGGAGGTTGCGGAGCAATCCGCTACTGACCCCGCAGCAGAAGTGATCTCACGTGGGAATGTTACCGGGTACTAGGGGGAGCATGTGGCTTTTCCGAGCGCTAGCAATAGGACTGCTTGTGGTGGCTGTCTGAGTCCTTAAGGACGTGTCTTGATTGCTCACGGTTGTAGCGGTACCGCTTGTGTTGACCGCCGGTCTCCCCCCCAGGGCTGCAGTGTGTCACACCAAAAATACAGCTACCACTGAGATAAACACCCGCACCACGGAGGATGTCTCTGTGTGAAAGATGCGAGCAGCTTGGTTCCAACAAGTTGTGGGGTTCCTGTGACCAGGGTGGGCAAGCCAGCCATCCTGGGAGACACTCTGGACGTTGCCTTGTGATTTCTTGAGTAGGACAAAGGTAAGCAGGCAGAAAGGCAGTCCAGTCAGGCAGGGCAGTAGTGCCTCAGAACGGTGGGCACCACAAGATGGCAATCCTCCAGCACAGCAGCCTTTACGCCAGTGTTGTTTCTTCCAGGTCCAGTAGTGTACTGTCTTAGTGGGTTCAGAGGCCCAGTACTCATACCAGAATGTGGGGGATTTCCGCAAAGATTTCTTCTGAAGAGCACAAGTCCTCCGTTCAGGTCAGCCTAAGCTCCAGACAGCCAGTGGGAGGTAATCAGCCTCTGCGTGGGCTCTGGTCACTATCCTTTGAGATGAAAGTGGGATCCCTTCCCAACCACCTCCCCCGGAAGACCCATCAGTATGCAGATGAATGCTGATGTAGCTGAATATCCTGTGTTGTGGGTCTCTGACGGGAATGCACAAGTGAAACTGTCACCTAGCCCAACTGGAGACAGGCTGTAAGCACAGAGGACAGAGAATGCAGAGAAATGTCCACTTCCAAAATGTGGAATTTCTAAAACAGTAATAATACATCTGATTTTACCAGAGAGGATTTATTATTTTCATTCTAATGGTACTGAACATGATGCAGCTACTCCTCTCAGATCAGGTATTATTGTTTAAAGATATTATAAAGAATTCCCAATGTTGACCTATGAGAGGGGCAGGCCTCACGGTAATGAAAAATTACTTTAGGACTTTTTCATTACTAGGACATGAAAAGCTTAAAGGTACACATCCTGCCTTCTACTTACATGGCACCTTGTCCTATGGGATACCTAGGGCCTACCTTAGGCGTGACTGACATGTAAGAAAGGGGGAGTTGTAAGGCTTGGTAAAAGGATTTAAATGCCAAGTCGGGGTGGCAGTGAAACTGCACACACAGGCTCTGAAGTGGCAGGCCTTAGACAGGTTTACAGGGCTACTTAAGTGGGTGGCAGAATCAGTACTGCAGGCGCACTAGCAGCATTAATTCTACAGTCCCTGGTTTTAAAGTACACCACTCTACAAGGGACTTACATGTAAACTGAATATGCCAATAGTGCATACACCAAAGTTACCATGTTTAGGAAAGAAGCACACACACTGTAGCCCTGGTTAGCAGTGGTAAAGTGCTCTGAGTCCTAAGGCCAAACAAAAAGATACAGCAACAAAACAGGAGGTAAGACCACCCCAAGGATGCCAGGTCTAACAATGATCCTCTTATCAAGAATTAATTGAAGGTTGTAATATCATCTAAAGGAGCCACTCTTGCTGGTGGCATGTCTGTTACAGTAGGAGAGTAGTCACTCACTAAAGAAAGGGATGTGGTGGACTAGAGGGTGATCTCTGTCTCCTACACCTTGACCTGGAATGGTGGGATTTCTGAGATCTTGAAGTGGATCTGGTTTTTGCCAACTTTATTCTAGACTTATGAGTTAGAGGACTCCTAGATTTTCGAGGGGACCTCAGCGCAGGAGTATGTCTTTCTGGAAGAGCTGATGGAGTGTCTGGAGAAAACCTTGGAGAGGGTGTCCCCTCAAGCGATTGTATATGCAGAGTAACCCTTGATGGGGAGTATGTCTGCAAGTAGTCTGAATCGGAAGAATGAGGTATGTTTCTTTCGTAGGCTTTCCATACAACGTGGAGAGATGATCAGTGGCGTCTCAGCAGTACGCTTAATTGGAGAAGAAGGCCTTGGATCCTCTGAGTCAGCTGTCACCAGCTGTACCTCTGATGATGTTAAGTAGCCTTTTGACATCAATGGCACTTGAGATGTTGATTGTCTTTTTGACATCAACTGGAGGTCTTCTACATGTTTCGACGTCGATGTTTGTGTTCTCGATGTTGATGACCACCGTGGGTCCCTTGACAGCGATACATACTTTGAAGTCAACACATGTATTTTGCTAGTCAGCGATGCTCTTGATGGTGATGTCATTTTCAACATTGTTGGCCGATGTCGATTCAACAGCCAAGTGTACCTCGATGTTGAATGGCGAGTATGTTGTGAAGCCACTCTCAACGTCGACTTCGACAGTGAACACACAGGGATTTCCTCTGCTCTAAGACATCCTAGATGAGAGGAGGGTTCTTTGGAGGCAGATTGATACCCCCCACGGCCCCTTGAAGATTCTGCAGTTCCTCTCTGCTGGAGTCCATGCAACCTTATTTTTTCTCTGTCTTTCCAGGGTTGTCTGGACAGCTTCTGGCAGTGAGGACAGGAGTCTGGACGATGGGTCTCTGGAAGACACACTATACAGCCTTAGTGTGGGTTGGTCTGAGCCGCCTTCTTCCCAGAGGAGGAGCACCTCACAAAGAGTGAAGGGATTTTTGATGGAAACATGATATATATTTTGTCAGAAAAATAATTGTCTGTACACTAGGTACTGAGAGCTTTCAAAAACCAATGGTAGCTGAAAGGTTTCAGAGAATTTTTCAGACAAATATGTAAAAAAATAGAGGGCTCAGTGCTCCAGGATCTTATCAATAGGAGCCAGAAAAAAAACTGACCAAACTGTTACCTGTGAGACATGATGGGATACATGGGATCCTGGGAGGTCTTAAAGGCACAGTGCCAGTTTCCTTTCTTATGTTTAGAGTAGCAGCCTATTGGCTAAAATGTTTTATATTCCCTTTGATTTTCTTTTTAAATAAAGGTTGTGAAACAGTTCTGTGCTCTTTTTTCTGTGTCTAACAGGAATGAGCTGCTAATTAATTCTTGATCTAAAATGAAAGTTCAATGTAATTTAGAAATGTTTAGTGTTTTATTACAGGCTGTGTACAGATATATAATATTTGACATGAGCCTTGGGGTCCCCGCAGATGGGCAAGACTATTCAGTGATTACGACTATTGATGAGGATCCCATGGAAGAGAACATTTGGGATTGAATCATAATAATCAACATCATTTTGCTTCAATGTAGTGTTTGAAGTACTGAATAGCATTAGTTACATTTTGAAGAAGAGTCAAATAATTATCAAGAAGCAGGATTATAGACTAGTGACATTGGCAGCCCGTGGGCTATAAAGGTGTGTGCTTTGGGACTGGTCCTCCATTGGGGCCCAGCTATTCTTGAATTGCTGTACAAGCATCTGGCAGAGCACCCACTATCGCAGCACACATACGTGTTGTTTATACTTTTAAGAAATATTTGGTTTATGTTTAGAAGTTGAGTTTATTGTATGATTAAATTATGCAGTTTATGAATGTGGTATAACACCTCAGTCAATTTCTATACTGGAGTCCCAATATTGCCAGACATTGGAGTCAAACTGTAGGGGTCGTGATCCAGGTTTTGAGTTAGTTGATAGAACTGTTGCCCAAACGGGCTCTGCTGAGAATAGTGAATGATCTTGGAGAGCTAGAAGAACACATTTAAAGTGCCAGAGGAGGTTCCCAGAAACATGATAAGATATAGGGTAAATGGTGGAACTGCTATGGACTGTGTTCACCCCAATTATTGGCAGGGGGCACGGCTAGCCATCCAACATTGCAGGCAGAAACTAAATGACCTCCATTGTGGCCCATATCCTCTGCCGTAATCAGGAGCCAAGCATCCCTGCAAAGACCTATGTGGGAGCAACCCTGATGCTGGGGACTTGGATTGAGCCGTGGATCTACACTTGGGAGGTTCTGATATGCAAACAGAAGGTTGGCATGCAACAGTGCCTGCAGAGGACTGAGGCCTGTAGACGGTAGACCTCCAGAAATTGGGGAATCCTGGTCTCCCCTTCCCTTGGGTACTTCTGGGAGTGATGCGTGGGCTATGGAGGACAGATTAGATCTGGTTCATCACAGTCCTCCTGTGGTCCGGAGCCTTGAGGAGATCCTTGCTGGGCTTACACATGGGGGCTAGAGGAGCAGAAAGGCAAGGCCTGCGGGGCCGGGGTTGGCAGATTGGCTTTCCCCTAACCCTACCACACTTTTCCTTCTGGATGTGAGAGCTGACAGTAATCTTGGGGGTGGGGGTCCAACAGGGGGCCCATTAGTGTGGGAGACCCTGCGCTGGCTAGGTGAAACTCACCTCAGTCCCCCATCCCCAAAAATAGGTGACAATAGCGGCTTTCCCGGTTGTCACAGATGAAACCTGCTGCATTCTCCTTTGCATTACAGGGGCACAATCAGTACTGTAAGGACCGAAGACCCAGAGTCTGTTTTACAGCTGTTTGTGCCGCACTAGAAGAGAGTGGTGCTGCATATCCCACAGGGGCAGATGAGCGCATGGGGGGCATGACACCATTAGAGCCCTGCTGACTGTGGGGAGTCTAGGTCCCAAGGGTCAAGTTGGCCATAGAGCAGCATTGACTCAGTTTACCCTGCCCCAATATCCCCACCTGGTGACTCACACAGACTGGTTCCCTCAATCTAGAAGTGGATGCTGGCTGCTCGTGCAGCTCCAAATGACGTTGCCTCAGGGGCCTGGGGACAAGGTGGGCCAATCAAGGATCCTGACTACCCAGCAGAATACAGAGGAGACTCCCGGAGGGTGACTTAATCCATCCTGGAATACAGACTTGGTGACCCATGCTGCAGCTGCTCATGCCACCCCAGGGATTATTTGATCTAATTGTCCCTTGGGGATCAGAGAAACCGAATGAATGAATTGCTGCTCCATCAAAGATAAGAGATTAAAGCCCACCCTCATGGTGATGTGAAAGTCCAAAGGAGCTAGACCAACGGCAGGCACAAGGTTCCAATCGACGACCATGACAGGCCTTGATGAGTCCACCCCAGCTCTGCTGGCCTTCATTCCGTCACAGCAATCCACCGACACAGCTCAAAAACTCAGGGCTGTACGGGACTTTAGAACAGAGCTGGAAACTAAGGTAGATACGCAAGCAATAGATTTCAAAATACTCTTTGAAAAACAACAAAAGCCATGTGGCAGGATGGAGCAAGCAGAAGCGACTATTAAAGAATTAGCCTTGGAACTTAGAAACCTCACTGAGTGTATCCAACTTCTTGATCACCGGGCAGAAGATGTGAAGGGGAGGTCCTGAAGAAATAACCAACATATAGATGGGTTACCAGAAAAAATGGAAAAGTAGAACGCAACGCTGTACATTGAAACATGTCTCAGACAATGGCTGAGTCCTGTGGATCTATCCCCATTGATTTACAGTTGAACGAGTGAACAGAATGCCAGCTAGGGCACTCACATCCGGCGCCCCAGCAAAACCTCACATTGCAAGAATCTTGGATTTTTTCAACAAGGATAGCATCCTTTGCAGGGTAAACACTGAGGGTCCTACAGAAGGGACAACTCAAAAGTGATGATTTTCCCAGATCACAGTTGCGGCCCAGTAGCAGAGAGCCTCCTTTCTTGTTAAGAAATGGCTAAGGGAACTGGGAATCACCTATTCACTCCTCTTCTTGGAAAAACTGCAGAACAGAAGACTGGCTTCTTCACCACACCCCTGACCAAGCTTGGTCCTAGGTGGAGCAATGCGCTGCAAGCTCTGGAGATGGGTCATGGATGCCTCAGTAGCCGGAATTGAGGAGCACCCTCTCGCTGAGCACAGTGACGGAGAGGCCGACCCCGAGGAATCCCCTCCCACCAACAGATCAATATTTCTCGTAGATCGGCGGTCGCCATGGCAGTAACATATTGGGACAAGATGTTGGAGCTGGAACCTGAAGAGTCAGGTGCAGGACTATCGGGCTCAGAACTAAGTGATACCCCTGGAGCCCTCGTGACACTGACCCCACGGGCAGCATATGAATTAATATAACCAACCAGTCCTGATTCGCTCCTGCCAGCTCATAGCCATGGAGGAGCTTCAAGGGGGAGGTGCATTCCCCCATTCTTCTCCCCTTTTTTCCCTCTTTTATGGGTGTCTGACAGAGCCCCCTCAGGGCGATCTCCTGAGAACGATACCAGCTATTGCAAACAGCCTTACAACTAAACTGAAACCCATCTCCGCCCTCACATACTTCAAGACCAGACGGATCCGACCTGGGCTGCGGGATGGGTGAAACTCAGTCCCCTACATGGTGAACCCACTACCCCATGATTACAATCGCCTTTCAAAATAGAAATGTTCCATTGCACAATACAGCAAAAATGGCAGTGCAGTTTTTTTCAGTTTTGGTCAGACAAAGGCCCTCATTACAAGTTTGGTGGGCGGCGGAGGCAGCCCGCCAAACTCATACCACCACCTGACCACCAGTGCAGCCAGAACACTGACGGCCCTATTGCGAGTTCACCGCTGTTTACGCCCATCGGCCCTGGGTTGAATAGAGCCTTAACACTGACTCCAGCTCGTAATCGAGCCAGCAGCAATGTGGCAGTGCAGTGGGTGCAGCAGCACCCATCACGCTGCGCGACAGGGCTGTCCATGGGGGCCCCTGTGCCGCCTTTCTGCCAGCCTTTGCTGAAATGATCCCCAAGTTGTGACACATTTGAGGCGGCAAAAGAAGCAGGACACCGCCCAGCAGCAAGCAGTGAAGCAATTGAGACTATTCTGAAACCAGGGCACCAATGAGGAGAACTCTCTTCCTATGGTCTCATTTCCATCCAAAATACTGACTATAAAGTCCTCAGCAAAGTCCTGGATAACCATATCCTACCAATTCAACTTACACTAATTCTATGTTTAAAACAAAAAAATGTAATTATTGGCAGAAAGGGAAACATTTTCTGGAGTGGCATTGAAATACAATCCATCATAGGAAAGATAGTTTGGATGGGGAAGCAACACGGGGGGTGATGGAGCCAAACTGAAGAGTTCAGGGGGTGTGGGAGGTAGTGGGGAGGAGAAACAAAGGGTGAGAGAAGGAAGACACAGGTGGGGGAAGCAACACAGAGGGTAGGACTCTGGAGGAGAAGTAAAAGTCCAGAGAAAAATTTAGAGCAGCCTGAGGAGAAGCACACAGGCAGGCAAACAACAGGTGAAAGAGGAGGGTGCAGGTGGGGAGAAGCCATGGTTGGTGCAATATAGGAAATAGGAAATGCAGGGGGGAGATGGATAATGCATGCCCTCCAATGGAGTGTTTACACAAAATCAAACAAGTAGTTCTCTGAAAGAGAGTCTCAGTACCAGTCAATCAGTGGTGGTTTCTTCATGAGGGCGGTGAGCATTGACCCGTCTGCCCGTTGCGAGTTATGCAGGAAAAAATAGAATGGCAATAAAACGTTTTCATTGCCTTTTTTATTTTTTCTGCACAACACGCATGAGCCCAAAAACATGCTGGGCGTGTTCTCTGCTGCTGGTAGCAGAGGACTTCCTCTTTTTCCAGCAGCAGAGGACTGGAGCAGTGCTGCTTTGCACCTGGCAAACTGACATGTGCACTTTGAAGCTCTCCACTCAGCTGTCTTAAGGCAGCTGAGTGGAGACCAGGCAGAGGACTCCACAGCCTGAATGAGTGTCCAGCCAGAACGCTCCATCCAATTTAAGCACTTCTCTCATTCTGGTTAACAGCATGAGAACAGCGTCTGGATAGGTTAGGGGAGCCTTTCCTATATCGTAGAGCAGAAGAACACTGAGGAGGCCACGCAGCCCGTGGGTAAGTGCCCTTTAAAAAAATAAATTGTAATGCATGTGTGTGTTTAATGCATGTTTGTAATGTATGTAAGTGTGTAGGCATGTAAGTGTAGAGGTTGTGTTTATGTTATAGTTAGTGTTATTTGGGCTTTTGGAGGGAGGGGTGGTTTACTTTGGGGTTTTGGAGGGAGGGGGTGCTTCATTATTTTATTTTTTGCGAAGTGGTGGGGCACTTCACTCGCCCACCACTTTAAAAGATTACAAGCCGCCGCTGCAGTCAATTGAAACCATTGTAAAGAGAAAATGCTCCATGAGAGGGACGAACAGAGTCTGACAGATAAGCCATCAAATAAGAAGCAGGAAAATAAGAATGACGACACAATGGGGGTCATTCTGACTCCCGCCGGGCGCGGTCACCGCGCGCCCGGCGGGAGCCGCCAAAATACCGTACTGCGGTTGGAAGACCGCGGCGGGTATTTTGACTTTTCCCCTGGGCTGGCGGGCGGCCGCCGAAAGGCCGCCCGCCAGCCCAGGGGAAAACGACCTTCCCACCATGAAGCCGGCTCGTAATCGAGCCGGCGGAGTGGGAAGGTGCGACGGGTGCTACTGCACCCGTCGCATATTTCACTGTCTGCTATGCAGACAGTGAAATACTAGCGGGGCCCTCTTACGGGGGCCCCTGCAGTGCCCATGCCATTGGCATGGGCACTGCAGGGGCCCCCAGGGGCCCTGCGACACCCCCTACCGCCATCCTGTTCCTGGCGGGCGAACCGCCAGGAACAGGATGGCGGTAGGGGGTGTCAGAATCCCCAAGGCGGTGCAGCAAGCTGCGCCGCCATGGGGGATTCAAATGGGCAACGGAAAACCGGCGGGAGACCGCCGGTTTTCCTGCACTGACCGCGGCCAAAGCGCCGCGGTCAGAATGCCCTAAGGGGCACCGCCAGGCTGTTGGCGGTGCTCCCGTGGTCGGTGGCCCTGGCGGCCACCGACCGCCAGGGTCAGAATGACCCCCAATATGTTATCTATTAGGATAGATCAAAAAAGAAGTCAAAAGTTTCCTCAGTGAAGAGAATTCAGTTTTAAAAATTGAAATCTTTCTGTGCAGCACGCCATAATTAGCAGTCAACGAGGTCTTAATGTTTCACCATCTTAAAGTGTGTGGGAGGGCAAGGAGGGATTGATCAAAGCAAACACTGCTGCATCTGGGCTTCGAGTACTCAAGTGTTGCTCATCGCAGTAAAAACCCGAGTCCCCAGACCTTTGGCAAATTACATTTCATGGTATTTGTAAAATGAACCAGACCTCACTGCTGAACAGGGTTCCCTGGCAAGATTAACACCTGGAACCCAGAAAGCTCCCAAAAAGTTCCAGCAGCTAAGCCACATCACCCAGGCAAATACTTTTTTTCAAGGCTCCAAGACATCTAAGGGCATATTTAAGGAAAGTGGTGCTGCACCTAGTGCAGCCCCACATTCTTTGCGCCCCTTAGTGCCCTCCTAACGCCACCATATGTGCGACGTATCTAAGATATGGCTCACCATGGCGCAGGGTTGGGGGCAATAGCGTCATTTTTATTGAAGCTATTGATGTGCTCCTGCAGAGTACATAGGGCCCATTATAAATAACAGAAGCCCACTTTTAACGCCTGCTCTGAGCAGGCATTAAAAGTGCCATTAAAAATGATGGAAGGAAATATGTTAGATTTCCTTGCGCCATTTTTTCAGTTTTCCTAACGTGGTAGCACCCACTTTGCCTATATTATGCTTGGCCCAGGCATAATGTAGCGCAAAGGGATACAAAGTGGTGCAATGCATGTATTGCACCACTTTGTAAATATGGTGCGAGGATTTTGGCCTCATTGGGCCACATTAGTGTAAAAAAAATGATGCTAATGTGGCGCAAGGTGGCGCTAGGGGCTTATGAATAAGCCCTCTAATGTCATTGAAAGAGGCCCATAAAATTCTTGTTCCCAAAGGCAGAATTAATGCAAGAGTTTCAGAAATAATTAAGAACTTTGACCAATTACAAAGAAAAGGTAGTCCCTTGGTATGAACTATAGTGATGATGACATGGTATCAAACAAAAGAGGGCCTGTGCATCTTAGCAGGGTCCAAACTAGGATCGCATCCATGTCCTCCAGATGCAGCCTAAGAAGGAAATCTCAGGGACTACGGGACTGGACAAGAGGTTTGTTGCGATTGTATTAAACTGGATGAACGGGTTGACTGCTGGGCTAGGAATGCGAGTGTAGGCGAGGCTGCACCACCAGAAGGTACACCAGCTTACATTGTAATGGAAGAGAAGGGTGTCGTGCCATGTCTTTGGTTAAAGCAATGGCGCAAATTGACAGAGAAAGATGGGAACTTAGCATTTCCTACAAATGAGACGTTCAATTGGAGGTTCTTGGAGCATTTACGGATGGTGCTATAGGAATCAAAACCCCTTCTGAGACCAGCACATTTTGAGGCATTAGCTATTTGGGAGCTAGTAGCCAGACAGCAACAGCAACAGCAACTGAAATTTGAGAGGAGGACGAGAAAGGCAGAAAAGACTCTCGCGGAGGCTAGATGGGACTGTGTTCAGAAAGTTTGGAGGATGGAGACTTTGCAAGGAATGAAGTTGTTTCTGGCAATCATGCAGGAGAATGAGAAGGAAGGAAAGAAAGCTACTAGGAAGACAAACAAAAGTCCGTCCGACAGTAAGGAGGCTAGAAAGTCTTTGACAGTAGAGGAGGAATCGGATGATGATGAGTTTATTACACATTTATTGAGAGATCGACCACCACCATATGCAGTACATGAGAGTGGTCCAAGTACCAGTGCTGATCCGACAGCCCCGAAACAGGTTAATGGGACAGTGAGTCTGCTGCAGCTTAATTTCTAGCCTGACAAAGAAAGCGGTGCAAAGTGGTCTTAATTTGCCTACTACTCCTGTAGTGGAGACCCAGATGCAACCGCCACAGGTTCAGAGAATTTATCCTGGTGTGCCCATTATGGAACCAACCTCAAACTTAGTGGTGCCAACTGATGAGGTCTTCCTTAGACTGATATTGGTTCAGTCTGAGCCAACTCCAATTTTATTGCCCCAAGTGCAGCCGCAGGTAATGCCAAGATTTACTCCAGGGACACAGTCGGGCATGACTCTTATGATGAATCAAAATATGGGAGTACTCTCCCACAGAGCGTAAATGCCAGAACAAACCCAGATGCTAAATTGCTACCTATTACCGTTGGTCCAGCTATACCACTATCTGTGCAGAAGGAGCTGACCGTACGTGAACAGGGAGCAATGTCACAGAACCTAATGAGGGGAGGACATAATGAAAATGCTCGAGTAGTCTCTCCTGTGGGACAGACTTTTGATGGGTCAAGGTCATTGCTAGACCTTAGTCCATTTGTAGCACTTCCAGATGCTGTGGCAGGTCCAAACATTAGTCAGAGTTTGAAATTATTTACACCACTGACTCCGAATGCAGTTGCACAGCAGGTATCACCGGTCCAAGCAAGTAACAATTTGTCACAAGGATTGACAGCTCGGCAATTAACTGAATGGTTAGACAAGCTGAATACCCCACAGAGTGCCCCTAAAGGGGAGGAGTATTTGAATTGTGCTAGGCTAAGCATGGAAGCGGGTGAACTCAATGAGGGAACGATGGGGGTGAACAGGTTGGAATCCTACATAGAGGCAGAGTTAAGATATTTGTGCCCAAAGATTACGAGAGAAGTGAGCAATGTGCATCAGATATTAGCAGACTTGACAGAGAAGTATGGCATAGAAATAGAGAAAACAAAGCATTTGAAAAGAAGTTAAAGATTAGATTTTGAGGCGAAATATTTTGAACACATGAGATCTGCCGGAATGAAGGCACACCTTAAAGAATTGCTTCAAAGTGCACAGACCTGGGGAGCATTAGACAAATGGAAAGGCAGATGGGTAAAGAAAAGAGACAAGAGAAAAAGGGATTCTTTGGAGCTGACTGAAAATGTGCAGCAGGATAAAGATCAAGTAAAGATTTTGCCAATTGGAGAGATTCTAGGGGGGAATTTTGTTCATGTTCCATGGAGCAGAAGTGACATTCTGTCATTTACAAATGATTATCCAAAACTGAGAGAAAAGCCAGTAGATTGGTATCAGCAGACAGACAGATTCGTGAAACTTGCGAAGTGTTTATGAGAAGACTTTAACACCTTATTAGAGATAGAGGTTCCAGCTGATCTGTGGATCGAGTGTAAGAGGAGTGTAAACTGGCCAACAAGGGAACCAGAGAGAGACAAGAATACAGGTGCACCGTCTCCAGAAGTAATTAAATATTACTATAAGGTGATTGAGTTTCTGAAATCAAGAATTTCGCCTTAGAATATTGATTGGCAGAGGATTGATAGGACAGCTCAGGAAGCAAAGGAGTCGATACTTGCTTATTATGAGAGATTGTTGCAGACATTCAAGCATTACAGTGGTACAGAGTCAATTGAGGCAAAAGATATGCTACATTTTGTGATCAGATTTGTGAAAGGATTGAGACCTGAAATTAGCCAGATGATTAAGAGTCATTTGATTTGTTGGCAAGCAAAGCCGATTGATGAGGTGTTGCAGTATGTGAAATACTGTAGTCATGAGACTGAGTTGAAGCAGAAAAAGTTGAAAGAACAGGCGATGGTGATGCAGATTAAAGCAGCTCAAACAGGAGTGCAAGGGAATTTTCCACAGCAGTTGCCGCAGCAGCAGCAGGAAAGCATGATGTTTCAGCCCCAGCTAAGAGGTAGAGGTCGTGGAAGAAATATGACTCGTGGTCCAGACTTGAATACTGTAGTGGTTCAGAATGATGTGCTGGGAATGACAAAGCTATTGGCATGTCACATTTGCGGAGCCGTTGGGCATTGGAAATGGGAGTGTCCAATGATGGTGCAGGAAGGTGTCGTTCAGCAGAGTAATTACATCAATTAATTTCAGAATGTGAGAGGATCGAGAGTGAGAGGTCCTGATCCAAATTTTTAGAACACTGTGAAGCAAGTGCAAAATTTTCAGCCCATGAAGCAGGTGCAAATGCCTGTGCACAAATGTCACAGTTGCAGAGAATGCAACAGGGGGTTACCATGGTATCCAGACAGCAAATTCAAATACCTCAAGCCCCGCTAGAGCAGCAACAGATGATGCTTTCTCAGCAGGTCACAGGTCTGAGGCATAACAGAAATAATAACACAGTGCACCAATTCCTGTTTCACAGATAATGGAATAAATGATGAGTGAATGAGTGACAGTTCAGATGAGGAGCCATGTGTGCTTTCAACTTCCTTAGAAGTAGATCAAAGAGGTCCCTATGTGAAAGTAAAGGTTATGGGTCACAAGGTTTTATTCTTGGTTGACACAGGAGCTACACGTTCTACAGTGAGAAGTGCAGACGTTCCAAATTTGCCTCTTTCAGGAAGGACAGTGCAGATTGTGGGAGTAGCCAACCAGTATTTGACAAACCTGATTAAAGATCCAGTTCAAGTTGAAATTGGTAATTTTCAGGGACTGCATAAATTTGTAGTCTGCGATTCAAGTCCGGTATCCCTACTGGGAAGAGACTTGTTGTGTAAAACAAGGAGTTTAATTTCTTGTTCAAATGATGGAATTGAGATTCATACGAATAGTGATGATGAAGAGGAACAAGCCCCAGAAATAGAAAATGAAATCACAAATGAGGACTACCCTTTATTGAATTTTTTCCCGATGTTCACAGTGAAAGAGCATCATCCTG
The DNA here is from genome assembly GCF_031143425.1 of Pleurodeles waltl. Classification (NCBI taxonomy): domain Eukaryota; kingdom Metazoa; phylum Chordata; class Amphibia; order Caudata; family Salamandridae; genus Pleurodeles; species Pleurodeles waltl. The sequence goes on from NC_090446.1 coordinate 150,752,491, forward strand.
ATTTGCAGGGAACGGTAAAAGAGAAGGTGTGGGATTTGACAGGAAAAAAGGTAGGTTTGATAAAGGGAGTGGAGCCAGTTAAAGTTACTGTGAAGCCGAATGCAGTTTTTCCTCAACTTCCACAGTACCACATGCCGCAGGATGTCCTTATGAACATATCTGAGATAATTGCAGACTTTGTAAAGCAAGGGGTTCTGAAAGAAGTATTGAGCAGTCCATGTAACTCACAAATAATGTGTTTGAAAAAGCCCTGTGGGAAAGTTTGAATTGTTCAGGATTTGAGAAAAATAAATGAGATTGTGGTCAAATGTTGTCCCGTGGTGCCAAATCCAGCTGTGATAATGTTCCAGATTCCATGTGATGCCGAGTGGTTCACTGTCATCGATTTGTCACAAGCATTCTTTTCTGTGCCCTTCATGAGGATAGTCAATTTCTCTTTTGTTTCAAATTCCTGGATCAAGTTTATTGCTGGTGCAAAATTCCTCAAGGGTTTTCAGAGTCACCTTCCATATTCAATCAGATCTTGAAAAAGAATTTGGAGCTATTGGAATTGCATTTCCAAACCACCTTGGTGCAGTACATTGATGACTTACTGACTGCGTCCAAAACAAGGGACGAGTGCAAGTATGATATGATTGCCCTCTTGAACTATTTGGGAAAGAATGGTCACAAACTGTCTCAGCTGAAATTACAGTACTGTCAGAAAGTTGTGAAATATTAGGGTCACCAGATTGACAAGGGTTCATCAGTGGATCCCAAATGTTTCAGTCATTTCAAGACCATTGCAGAAGCTGACTCAAAAGGAAGTCACTGATCCTGTAGTGTTAGACCAGGATGAAATGAAAGCATTCACTGAATTGAGAGAGAGTCTGTGCAGGACTCCAGCGTTGGGTATGCCTGATTACACAAAACCTTTCACATTGTTTTGTCATGAGTGTGATGCATGTTCTTTGTCTGTCTTGACACAGGTCCATGGAGGTGTAAATCGCCCAGTAGCATATTTTTCAGCTACTTTGGACCCACTCGCAGCAGCCTTACCGGGTTGTTTGCGCGCAGTTGCAGCAGTTGGTCAGAGCCTTACACAGTGTGCGGGCATTGTGATGGGACATTCCCTGACTGTAATGGTCCCTCACTCTATTGAGATTTTACTTACAAGGACGAAAACCCAATATTTGACTGGTGCGAGTTTGACGAGATATGAAACGAGTATTCTAGGGTCACCAAATGTATCATTGAAAAGATGTACAGTGCTGAACCCGGGAACCTTACTTCCGAAAGAAAATGTTGAGATTAAAAAGATGGAAGATCTTGAGCACGATTGTCTTGAAGTAACTGATTTGTGCACAAAACTGAGACCTGACATTAGAGATACCCGATTGGAAGAAAATGACCAAATTATCTTTGTTGATGGTTCTTGTCTGAGAGACAATACAGGGTCACTGAGAGCAGGACATGCTGTGTGCACAATTTCTGATACCTTGGAAGCTTCTTGGCTTCAAGGAGTGTATTCTGCACAAGTAGTGGAACTGGTAGCCCTTACTAGAGCATGCCATGTCTCTGCTCAGTTGAAAGTTACAATATGTACGGATAGCCCGTATGGATTTGGAATAGTCCATGATTTTGGTCAGCTGTGGTCACAGAGAGGTTTCCTGACCTCTTCTGGTTCACCAGTGAGAAATGGTGAGAAAAATAAAGAATTGTTACATGCTATTCAAATACCTGAAAAGATTGCTATGGTGAAATGCATTGCACATCTGAAGTTGCAGGACTTTGTGTCATTGGGACATGGATATGCGGATCAAGTCACAAGGTTTTTGCGCATTGAACTGTATATCGTTCAAAGACAGGTGGGAACTGTTACCTGAAGAAGATGAAACGTGTACAAGCTATGCATTGAAAATAATTGATACTTTGGAAGAATTAAAAGTGTTGCAAAATAATGTTGACGGGGAGGAAAAGCGTTCATGGAGCAAAATGAAATGTGTGCAAAGACAAGATTAATTGTGGGTTTCCGAAGAGGGTCAATTGGTTTTGCCAAATAGCCTGTTGTCTCAACTGGCAAGGTACTATCATGGTCAAGCACATATTGAGAGGGATTTAAATGATTTGTTTGTTCAAACATGATTGGTTCAACCCAAAGTTTAGACAAGTTGCTGAAGCAGTTTGCCATCAATGTGTCATTTGCCAACAACTAAATGCGGGGAAAGGGACAGTGGTTAATTTGAGCCACATTGGAGGAGCGGGAGGTCCATTCGGCTGATTGCAGATGGATTTTATTAAGATGCCTGTGTGTGGAGGTTTGAGATATGTGTTAGTGATTGTTTGCATCTTTAGTCACTGGATTGAAGCTTACCCTATACGAAGAAATGATAGTCTCACAGTAGCAAAACTACTGCTTAGGGAACTGATACTGCGTTTCAAATTTCCAATCTCTTTAGAATCAGATAGGGGAAGTCACTTCAACAATGAAGTCATTAAATTACTGTGTGCAGCATTGAACATTGTGCAGAAGTTGCATTGTAGTTACCTCCTGGAAGCATCAGGACTAGTGGAACAGATGAATGGCACATTGAAGTCAAGAGTTGCAAAGATGTATGCATCCACAAATTTGAAATGGCCTGACGCATTACCTTTAGTGTTGATGTCAATGAGAAACAGAGCTGACAGGAAGACAGTATTGTCGCTGCATGAGATCCTCATGGGCAGAGCAATGAGGTTACCAGCAGTGGCAGCAAATGCACTTGTCAACATTACAGATGATATGGTGTTGGATTACTACAAAGGTCTGGCTGATGTGGTTCTCTCTTTTTCTCAGCAGGTGGATGTCACCACACTGCCACCGATCCATTACCCAGGACACAACTTGAGAGCTGGGGACTGGATTGTGATCCGAAAGCACGTGAGAAATACGTGTTTGGAGCCTCGTTGGAAGGGACCTTATCAGGTAGTTCTGACAGCTACCACAGCTGTGAATGGTGCTGCAATTCCGAACTGGATTCATGCAAGTCACATGAAGAAAGTGGCATGTCCACTGGATCATGAAGAAGCGATGTTGAGAGTACCAACAACAGTGAGACAAGTCTCAGGGCCAGATCGAGAACAAAAGGGAACTGAGACTGGATCTGAGCCCGTTGAGGACGGTTCAGTCACTCCTGTGACAGATGAGGGAGTAGACCTCCAGGAGGGTGACGGAGAGCCTAGTCAGACGAGGGCTTTCCCAGAAGCAGACGATCTTGAGGGACGAACAGAGCAATTTCCCAGACCCAGAAGGGGAAGGAGTTGAGGTGGATCAAAGTCACTGTGATCTGACTCCTCTTGAACCGTTTGCAGGTCCATCAAGAGAAAACACCACAGAACAAGGAGAAGGTTCAAGTTTGATTCTGAAGAGAACACTGACAAAGGATCCACTGAAAGGAGATCAGTGGCCGGAGTCACAAGTGGAGAAAGGGAAAGAAGTGGTTGTTGAACCAACAATCGAAGAGGAAATAGATACCACAAGGAGAAAAGATATAAGTGAAGGAGAGCTGAATGGTGATCTAAAATTCGAAAGAAAGAGAATAGCAAGTCGAAGATACACAGGTCCTGAATGGGCGTATGCAACTACAAATGAATGGCAGCAAGAGTTTATGTATTTTTGTTTTGACAGAGAGATACTGGGTCAGTATTTTGGCAGGTGAAGGAAACTAATGAACTGAACTGATGAAACAATCTAAGAGAAAACTTTGAGAAAGAAACTGTTGAAAGTAACCGGAAGACACATTGATAACCTGATTTGTTATTTTGAAACCTGATTTTGACAAAGCTGCTAACAGATTTTGACAAGGGATCCTGAAAGTGAGACTGAACTGCTGAAAGAAGAGTTGCCTATTTTTGATTTTTGCTGCAAATTTTCAGAATTTCTTCTGCTTTCTGCTTCTTTACAGATCATCAGTAACATTAGCCAACAAGGTAGAGATGCTAGGCGCTGTAAATACATGAGTATTGGTGTGGCGATTATGTGTGGGATATTGTTTGTGGTGTTGATTGTGGGTATGTCTGTTCTTGATAAGAGAGAAGCCAACCATACTTCTGCTTTCGAGACTACTACTGCACTAACGGCATTAGAGAGGTTTAGATTTGATGAGAGACATTTGTATGAGGATACTAATGCGCAGGAAGAACTTTCTTCTAATGTTTTCTGTCGCTTATTGAGTGAGTATGTTGAGACAGTGGATGCAAACAATTCCTTTTTGTGTACGTAGATTCCTTCATCAGTCGAGGAAGGAGTCACGTATCATAGTCTGCCTTTAACCTATGGGATAAGTTGTGGTTTGTTACTAACAAGATTTTATAACCAAGAATGCATACAGTAATTTTACTCAAATTACGATGTAGTGTTCTCGTTTGTTCCTATAATTAGGTATTTGAGTAGAGTATCTAAGGATAATGACATAGTAATAGTAAGAGGTTTCTTTGAACCTACATCGATGTTTGGTTCAGCTTATGCACACCTCAATAATTTGACATGCTTACTTGCACCTTTGGAGTAAAGCTTTTTAGATCACACAGATGACAGGAGAAAGGCATTAAAGGAGAAATTAGAAAAAGGCTTAGAGAAAAGGACCTACAAGAATGATTATGCTTATAGTGCAATTAAAACGCAAGGGAAATTGGCTTTAGATGCACAACACGTAAGGAAACTTTGTGTATATATAGGCCTAAATCACACACTGACAGTTTATTTGTGGGAACGAGTGAATGTAGGCATGTGTTTTTGTTTCAGAGTAAATGGATGGTTATGTTGAATGGACAGGAATCTGCAGTTCCAGGGATTTATTACATCTGTGGTCTTAACCCCTTAGCTGCTGGGCCGTTAACGCCCCCCCCCCAGTGCTGAGCCCTTTTTTTGCTATTTGGGGTAGTTCGCGCTTAGGCCTTCATAACTTTTTGTCCACATAAGCTATCCATGCCACATTTGCGTCCTTTTTTTCCAACATCCTAGGGATTCTAAGAGTTTGTGGTTTCCCCTGGAGGAGACCAAGAAATTAGCCAAAATAGAGTGAAAATTTATTTTTTTCCAAAAAAATTGGAAAAAAGGGCTGACGAAGAAGGCTTGTGTTTTTTTCCCTGAAAATGGCATCAACAAAGGGTTTCTGGTGCTAAAATCACCATCTTCCCACCTTTCAGGAACAGGCAGACTTGAATCAGAAAACCACATTTTTCAACACAAATTTGGCATTTTACTGGGACATACCCCTTTTTACTATTTTTGGTGCTTTCAGCCTCCTTCCAGTTAGTGACAGGAATGGGTGTGAAACCAATGCTGGATCCCGAACAGCTAAACATTTCAGAACACTAGACAACATTCTGAATTCAGCAAGGGGTAATTTGTGTAGATCCTACAAGGTTTTCCTACAGAAAATAACAGCTGAAATAAAAAAATATTGAAATTGAGCTGAAAACAACAGACATTGTTCTTTATGTTTTACTCTGTAACTTTTTCCTGCAATGTCAGAATTTTTAAAGCAATATACCATTATGTCTGCTGGACTCTTCTGGTTGCGGGGATATAAAGGGCTTGTAGGTTCATCAAGAACCCTAGGTACCCAGAGCCAATAAATGAGCTGCACCCTGCAGTTGGTTTTCATTCTATACTGGGTAATGTAATGCACTGTAATTCGAGATTTATAAAGCGCGTTCCTACTCAAAGAGCATTGAAGCGCTGGGAAGAAAGCACGTCGTTAAAAAAATAGAGAGAGGAAAGGAAACTAACAGAAATAATGAAGATAGAAAAACATCCAATAGAAGAAACTTAAACAACTAAATCCAAAGACCCTGATCTTGATGTACCAAAAAATTAACGAGGAAAGAGCCAAGTTTTCACCATTTTCCTAAATTTCATATAGCCTGATTCTTGCCTAATATTCTGTGGGAGAGAGTTCCATCCTCTGGCTGCAGCTACTGTAAAAGCTTTGTCTCCCCATTTGGCTTTATGTGTGCGAGGGACCTGAATCTAGTGAGCTTGGGAAGGCCGCCAGCTTCTTTTAGGTACATGCAGGAGGAGTCTTGAAGTCAGGTACCGTGGTCCTATTCCATGAACTGCCTTAAAAGTAAGACGTAGCGACTTAAACTGGATACGCTGCGCCACTGGTAACCAATGTAATTTTCTGAGACTCTCTCTAATTGATATACATTGTGGGAGATTAAGAACCGCTCTGACAGCGGAATTCTGAACTAATTGGAGTCTTTTTATCAGCCACATATCCAGATTAAGGAACAGTGCATTACAGTAGTCTATCTTGGACATTACCAATGCCAGGATAGCAGATACTCTCCATTCATGTAACAGATAGGGGAAGATTTTTCTGAGCATTTTAATTGACCATAAACTGATGTTTACCACATGATTAATCTGTTTTTTAAAAGACAGATGTTCATCGAACAAGATGCCTAGGTTTCTAGTAACAGTAGTGGGCACAGGGCAGTTACCACATTCAGAGGGCCACCACCGTGAGTTCCATAAATTCTTTCCAGGTCCAAAACATAAAACTTCAGTTTTGGTGGCATTCATTTTTAGCCAATTGGTCTTCATCCATTTACTCACTTCCACCATACAATTACTGAACCGATCTGCAACCTCCTCCCATGGCTGATTAATAGGAATAATAAGCTGGGAGTCATCAGCATAGGAAGATGGAATGAAACCAAAAGTACGAATTAGACTAGCCAAAGGCGCTACATACACATTAAACAATGTGGGGCTAAGGGAAGATACCTGCGGAATCCCACATGGCAGAAGATAAGGTCTAGATTTGAAATCACCACAGCTAACTGTGGTCCATCTATTTGTAAGAAAAGACTTCAAAAGTTTAAGCGCCTTGTCCTTCAAACCCACATGATGCAAACGGGACATTAATAGTGTGGGAGAGATAGTGTCGAAGGCAGCGGATAAATCTAAAAGAACCAAAACGGCCCCCTTGCCTTCATCAACCATCCTTCGAATAGTATCAGAGGATGAGATTAGGGCAGTTTCAGTACTATGCCCTTTTCTGAACCCGTATTGGGAGATATCAAGAGCATTCGTTTTTGTTAAAAACTCGATCAATTCAGAGTTCAAAATTTTTTCTAGAATCTTTGCCAAAAACGGGAGACGTGCTATTGGCCGCAAATTACTCATGTCCTGATTATCCCCCTCTGTTTTTTTCTTGAGGGGTACTACTATTGTTTCTTTCCAGATAGATGGGTACTCCCCAGACATACAGTAGCTACCTCTTGGTAAATGGGGACCAACATCCGTGCCATTAAATCCGGAACCAAGTGAAAAATGGAAGGCGGACACGGATCCAAAGGGAAGCCCGATTTAATTTCAGGAATCTTCTTTTTAATAGTATCCATGGAAGGGGGTTGGAAATATGACATTAATGACTGGCCTTCTGCTGTAGCACTCTCTGTTATCATGGAGGGTAATACTTCGGGAATGATCTGGGTATCAAAGTTGCTATGTATTTGCAATATCTTATTTTCAAAATGAAAAGCAACTTTGTCACAGAAACCCTGAGAGTTTTCTAGACCAGCCGGCTTCATGGGCACAGTTAGGGCCTTAATGGTCTTAAAAAGTTCCCTGGGGGCATTAATAGCCTCCTTTACTTTGGTAGTATAAAATTTAGATTTGGCCATAAATTGTGCTGCTTTATAAGCCTTTAGAGTGGGCTTAAGGGCCACCCTTTCCTCAGGTACTGGATTAAGTTTCCACCGTCTTTCCTGCTGTTGATACTTTCTTTGAAGGAGTTTGAGGTCTTTTGTAAACCAATGGTGACCTGGTTTCTTCTGACTATTGGGCCTTCTAATTACAGTGAGTACCATTTCTTCCATGGTCATTTCCACTCCTTTCAGAAAGCTGTCAATCAGGGGCAAGGCCATAGCTTTAGCCTTATCCCACCCAGCTTCTAAAGCTGGGCCTAATTCCTCTACTTTAACCTGTTTCCATAACCTGGCTACCTTGTTTGTTTCCACGTTAGCAGCCCCAACATTCTTTGAGGCGAATTTAAATTTCAGCAGATGATGATCCGTCCAACTCAACTGTATCATGGTTACCTCCACCTGTTGAGAAGCTCTTGCAAACACCCCATCCAGAAGATGCCCTGCAATATGGGTGGCCGACGATACTCTGGAGGTCCAATCCAGGGCCTCCATAAAGTCAATGAATTCACGGATCTTAGGAGTTGACGTCTCATCAAAGTGCATGTTAAAATCGCCCAATATCACAGCTTTTGCAGACAGAACCATAGGTTCTATCAACTTAGACCAAGACTGAAAAATATTTTTAGTCGGTCCTGGTGGACGATATATCAACAGCCCCTCTAGTAGTACCCCACTGTTTTGAGAAATTGCAAAAGTAATTGCCTCACATGAATCTGTCGAAGAACTAATGCATGTGCATGCCAACGTAGACCTATAAATAATGGCCAGACCCCCCCCCCGTTCTGATGTCTATCAAGTCTGTGGAAGATAAAACCTGGTGGAGAGGCGACAATAAAGTCTGGGTCCGATTCTACTTTGCCCCAGGTTTCAGTAATAAATAGACAATCAATCTGCCAATTATCAATCATTTCGCAGATTTCCTGTTTATGTTTGGGAAGGGACCTAGCATTTATTAAGGCATACTGAAAGCTGTAATTATGAAATGCCTTCTGTTTCATTTTTTTCTCTCCCAACCCTGCCGGCCTAATGTCATGGTTTCTTACCTTTGATGCCTCTATAGGGACTTGAATAGCCCATTACAGGTTTCACAGGTCCAAATAGATCCACCCTTCCTTAAAGGCTTAGATACTACATTATTAGTGGGATTAGGCGATAGTTTACTGTAATCTTCCTCTCCCCCAGATACTGCACAGCTATGAAAAAGGGCAGCATTTCTGGCCCCGGGCCCCGGTCGGGCACGGACGGGCGCTGACGGGCTTGCCTTTGGCACGCCTTCGGCGCGCCAGCGGCGCGGTCGCTCGTTCCGGCACATTTGTGCCTGCAGGAACAAGGCCCAGCCCAGAATCGGCTCCCTAACACTAGACCGCTAACTTGCGGTCCCAACAGGAAGGAGGGCTCTTACTGACCCTCACTTCCAGTTTAATACAAGTAAAAACGATTTCCACTCCCTCCTGAGGCTATTTTGACTAAACTCCTCTTCCCCAAACCCCCAAAACATTAAAAATACTCAGAAATAACTTTTGCACAATTTAAAGATGCAAATTTAAAAAAAAACACACATTGATTAAAAAAACGATTTTCCTTATTTTTCTATTCTATTTTCAAAGCCACAGTAGTTATAAAAAGCAGATGTCACCACACAAACCTTAAAACAGCAAAAGCTAAAAAGAGTGCTTTCTTCTCAAGCGCGGTCGCTCGTTCCGGCACATTTATGCCTGCAGGAACAAGGCCCAGCCCAGAATCGTCTCCCTAACACTAGACCGCTAACTTGCGGTTCCAACAGGAAGGAGGGCTCTTACTGACCCTCACTTCCTGTTTAATACAAGTAAAAACGATTTCCACTCCCTCCACAGGCAATTCATTTGCTGAAATATGAAGAGTGAAAAATAGGTATCAAGAAAACCTTTGCATTTCCAAAATGGGCTCAAGATAAGGTTTTGAGGAGCAGTGGTTATTTGCACATCTCTGAATTCCGGGGTGCCCATACTAGCATGTGAATTGCAGGGCATTTCTCAAATAGACGTCTTCTTTACACACTCTCTTATATTTGGAAGGAAAAAATGTAGAGAAAGATAAGGGGCAATAACACTTGTTTTGCTATTCTATGTTCCCCCAAGTCTCCCGATAAAAATGATACCTCACTTGTGTGGGTAGGCCTAGCGCCCGCGACAGGAAATGCCCCAAAACACAACGTGGACACATCCCATTTTTTGACAGAAAACAGAGCTGTTTTTTGCAAAGTGCCTACCTGTAGATTTTGGCTTCTAGCTCAGCCGGCACCTTGGGAAACCTACCAACCCTGTGCATTTTTTTTAAACTAGAGACCTAGGGGAATCCAAGATGGGGTGACTTGTGGGGCTCTGACCAGGTTCTGTTACCCAGAATCCTTTGCAAACCTCAAGATGTGGCTAAAAAAACATGTTTTCCTCACATTTCGGTAACAGAAAGTTCTAGAATCTGAGAGGAGCCACAAATTTCCTTCCACCCAGCGTGCCCCCAAGTCTCCCGATCAAAATGATACCTCACTTGTGTGGGTAGGCCTAGTGCCCGCGACAGGAAATGCCCCAAAACACAACGTGGACACATCCCATTTTTTGACAGAAAACAGAGCTGTTTTTTGTAAAGTGCCTACCTGTAGATTTTGGCCTCTAGCTCAGCCGGCACATAGGGAAACCTACCAAACCTGTGCATTTGTGAAAACTAGAGACCTAGGGGAATCCAAGATGGGGTGACTTGTGGGGCTCTGACCAGGTTCTGTTACCCAGAATCCTTTGCAAACCTCAAAATGTGGCTAAAAAACACGTTTTCCTCACATTTCTGTGACAGAAAGTTCTTGAATCTGAGAGGAGCCACAAATTTCCTTCCACCCAGCGTGCCCCCAAGTCTCCCGATCAAAATGATACCTCACTTGTGTGGGTAGGCCTAGCGCCCGCGACAGAAAATGCCCCAAAACGCAACGTGGACACATCACATTTTTTGACAGAAAACAGAGCTGTTTTTTGCAAAGTGCCTACCTGTAGATTTTGGCCTATAGCGCAGCCGGCACCTAGGGAAACCTACCAAACCTGTGCATTTTTTAAAACTAGAGACCTCGGGGAAACCAAGATGGGGTGACTTGTGGGGCTCTGACCAGGTTCTGTTACCCAGAATCCTTTGCAAACTTCAAAATGTGGCTAAAATAACACGTTTTCCTCACATTTTGGTGACAGAAAGTTCTGGAATCTGAGAGGAGCCACAAATTTCCTTCCACCCAGCGTTCCCCCAAGTCTCCCGATAAAAATGATACCTCACTTGTGTGGGTAGGCCTAGCGCCCGCGACAGGAAATGCCCTAAAACACAACATGGACACATCCCATTTTTTGACAGAAAACAGAGCTGTTTTTTGCAAAGTGCCTACCTGTAGATTTTGGCCTCTAGCTCACCCGTCACCTAGGGAAACCTACCAAACCTGTGCAGTTTTGAAAACTAGAGACCTAGGGGAATCCAAGATGGGGTGACTTGTGGGGCTCTGACCAGGTTCTGTTACCCAGAATCCTTTGCAAACCTCAAAATGTGGCTAAAATAACACGTTTTCCTCACATTTCGGTGACAGAAAGTTCTGGAATCTGAGAGGAGCCACAAGTTTCCTTCCACCCAGCATTCCCCCAAGTCTCCCGATAAAAATGGTACCTCATTTGTGTGGGTAGGCCTGGTGCCCGCGACAGGAATAGATCACACAACGGTCAATGTTGGTCCTTACATGAGGCAGCTGTTGACCCTGGGGTGATCTATTCCTGACGCAGGCACTAGGTGTAGGCACTCAAGTGGGGTAGTGTTTTTATCAGGACAGGTGAGGAATCACTGGGTGGTAGGAATTTTGTGGATCCCAGCATATTCCTGTAGTTTGTGTGACAGAAATGCGAGAAAAATATAGTTTTTATTCAACATTTCAGCTTTGCAGGGTATTCTGGGTAAGAAAACTTTGAGGAATTCACACAAGTCACACCTCTGTGGACTCCCCCGAATGTCTAGTTTCCAGAAATGTTTGGGTTTAGTGTGTTTCTCTATATGGCTGCCGAACCCAGGACCAAAAACACAGGTGCCTGCCTTACAAAACCAGTTTGTTTTGCGATAGATAATTTTGATGTCTCCACAATACGATTTGGGTGGTGGAATTTGGGGCTGAACTAAATTGCGGAGCTCCTAAGAGAGCACTCTCTCTCTCTGCTTGCCTCCGCATTCACCTGCTCTCTGGATTGGGCTAACCCACTATTACCCAGTTGCACAGACTGCTTGCGAAGGGACAGCAGGACTGTCCTCATCACCTCCCTCATAATGTACTGGAAGAGGAGTTATCGAATGGGACTCCTCCGACTGAAAAATCACTCCCAGAGTCTGCGCCATTGTCCTATCCCTCAGATGCTGTCTCAGTATCTGATGTCTCAGTCTCTGATCCTATGTCAGAGCTGTCCTCTATAATCCGAGTGACGGCAGCAGTCATCCATCAAGATGCCATCTCTGCTATTGGCTAAACTGTTGTCCTAAAACACTAGCCTACGTAGACAGTCACAAAATCGATGGTGTGTGTGAGATACGTGCAACAGTAGAGGCCACCTTACCTGCGCTTCTTCCCTCAATCAGCACCTTCTTTCAAGACACTCAAAAAACACCTTGTCACATACCATTCGTCACAGTCTTTTAGCACCTCCTGCGCCCAGTCCAACAATCATTATTGGTGCTCCCACTCCCTTCTCCTCGGATTCCCTCATTACCACCCAGCAAAAGTGCCCTTCATCTCTCCATAGCCGCCCTCCACCCCGCACATACATTTCATTTGTATTATAGCGCAGGTAATGGCTGACTTTACTAATGTACTCAGCTATTTACATAAAATACAGATTTGCTCTTTGCAGTTGGTATATAAACCTTCTGCGCTTCTTTATGCACTAAAACTGCCACTAGACAAGTCTGATCCTTTTGTAGCAGAAACATAATCACAATACTTACTTGACTTTTTTATTGCTGCCTAAAAGCGTCAGTTGAAGTATGTGCATTGCTTTGAAGACGCAAGCTGCAACTGCAAGACAACTGTGGCAAATCTATATATATATATATATATATATATATATATACATATATATATATATATATATATATATATATATATATATATATATATATATCACTTTTATATGTGGGTCTGGTTTTCCTGGGGGCCAATCACAGCCCCCAGGGAAACCACACACGTATTGACAAAAGTGATATATATAGAGATAGATCTATATATATATATATATATATATACACATATCTATAGATCTATCTATAGATATATCCATGTAGATAGATATATCTACATAGACATATCTCTATAGATATATATATATATTTTTTTTTAGTTGTTGTATGGTTTCCTTGGGGGCCAAAATGGCCCCCAGGGAAACCCTACAACAACTAAAAAAAAATATTGCCCCCACAGGGGGTCGCCCTGCCCACGGGCTACCCCCTGTCCATTTACCGTATTTATCGGCGTATGACACGCACCAGCGTATAACACGCACCTCATAAACTTAAATTTCGGTATGTACTATGGGTCCTTAACATTATATCAGCGTATAACACGCACACATCATTTGCCCCCTATTTTCAGGGAGAAAAAGTGCGTGTTATACGCCGATAAATACGGTATTTTCTTTTTGTTTTGTTTTTAATAAAATAATAAATTAGCCACTGGGAGGGTGCGATCGTGCCCCCCCCACCCCCCAGGGGGCACCTACCTTTTTTTTAAAAAAAATATGCCCCCCAGGGGGGGGGGCCGTTTTCCGAGGGGGCCAACCCCCCCAAGTGAAATCCCTGGCATCTAGTGGTGTTTCCTGGCCCCCGATCGCAGCTGTGCTGCGATCGGGGGCCAGGAACCACTTTCAGAAGGCCTCGTAAGAAAGGGGAGACTCTCCCCTTTCTTACGAGGCCTTCCAGAAACTGTTTCCTGGCCCCCGAGCGCAGCACAGCTGCGATCGGGGTCCAGGAAACACTTTCAGAAGGCCTCGTAAGAAAGGGGAGACTCTCCCCTTTCTTACGAGGCCTTCCCGAACGTGGGGAAGGCCGTTTTCCCCATCGGAGCAGGAAGCGGCCGCAAGGATGCTTCCTTCTCTGATGGGGAAATCAACATTGTTACGTCAGCACAAAGGGGCGGGTGGGGGGAGACACGAAAGAGCTTCCGTGTCTCCCAGGGACAAAAAAAATAAATACAAATTCCTCGGGTGCGACGCACCCGAGGATTTATTAACCCCCTCCCTGGTGTCGGCCACTGGTCGTGACCCGCACAAGGGAGGTAGTGTGGGCGTCGGCCAGTGGCCGACGCCCGCACTAAAGCGGTTAATGCTTATTACTGTCTTCCAAGAGGATGGTATGGGACATGTTATTTGGGGATAGTTTTCCCAAAGATTTATCAAATGGAGGATTTGAAAAAGTTTCCGAAAGTGACTCAATTACATCATAAGAGACAGAGGAGGGAGTCTTCTTCTGCTATAGTGGGAGATATATTTGGAGCAGTGATTCCTTCAGTGGGAGTCATTCTGAATTCAATAAAGATTTGAAAGTTGTCTACTATTGTGGATAACATGCTGACAATTTTTTCTGGAGTCATACTCCTGATAGATACTGAATTAGCTGCTGATAGAGCTATGACTTCAAAATCATCTTCCTTTAAACATTCTTTTAGCGAAGATGATAGAGTCTGTAGAATAATTAATTCTAGGCAGTGATGTTCGTATATACCAGATAACTGTAAAGGGATAAGAGACTTACTAATGTGACTAATGCAAGTGCTGATTTGAAAGAATTGAAAGAACTAGGGGCCTGATTTGTACTTTTTTAGCACTGCATTTGCGTCATTTTTTGACGCAAAAGCAGCTCAAACTTGAATTATATTTTGTGAGTTTGCGCCACTTTTGCATCAAAAAATTATGCAAATGCGGTGCTAAAAAGGTATAAATCAGGCCCTAGGTGTTTGTGAAAAGGTTGGCAAAGGGTTTGCTTCAGGGGGAAATTGGCTCGGCAACATTTGGAATGGGATTCAATTGAAAATATTACAGGGAATATTAATTGTTGTGGTTTGTCTATTGGGGATGTGGAGATTGTGTAAATTATGCAAGAGACTGAAATTGAAAAAGTTAAAGAATGATCAGAGGAGGGAAGAAACAAAAAGTGAAAAATTGTACAGGGAAAATTCGAAGGGTAAACAAAAGTATGAAGGGATTGAATTGACGAAGTTTAGCTGATGCAAACATTTGTGGGTAATAATTAGTGTGATGACACATTTAGTCATCAGAGGAGGGATTGCTAGCACAGGTTTTTTTTATAAAAATTATTAATGAATGTTCATGTATTTTGAATAATATGTTTATGTAGAGAATAAAATAAAGTAGAAAAATATATCACACATTTGAAAATGTGATTACGAAGACTGGCCACCAATGTTAACGAAGTGTACTAATCAGTGATTTAATACTGATGAAATGCTGAATATATGTTAGACTTATGCAGCAATATGTCATATTAAGGGTTATGAATTTTGCTTTAGCTTTATTAATTGTAGGCCTTAACTTAGCTAGTGTCTTGGCTTACTTGCCAGGCATCATGTAAAAGCTGTATTTCTTAGCGTTTAATAAAATAGCTGTCCAAGAGAGTTAAACTGAATTTCTATTGTATTTTTTAAATTTGCTCATAATGGAAGCTTCTCGTGTGACCCGACTGCTAGGAGATGATGTTCTTACGAATGAAACATTTTATGTGTAACTGTGCTTGCAGAGGTAGAATGCTGGTGGCCGGGGCTACTTGGAGCCTGAAGATCTCTTGGAGCAGGAGTCATCAAGCCTTGATTGCTGCAAACGTTGTGGTGAACAGGGATTCTTTCCTAGTGTCAGAAGCAAGGGCTTACCACCACCCATGTTGGACAGAAGGGATAGAGGACTCTGGGGATTCCTCAGAACCACCACCTGTGTTGGAGAATCTTCGCAGATCTGGAGGACAAAAGATCCCACCAGCCAGAAGTCATTGCCTTAGGTGCCAGTGGATGCATGGAAGTGACTCCTTCACTCCAAGGGAGATTCCTTCTTGTTTATTTGGTGCAGTTGAAGTCCTGCTGATCCCAGAGGATGCACAGCTGTGGAAATGTTGCAGATTGCTTACAGGAGCTGAGGAAATAATGTTGCAAGGAGAGGTCTTCTCAGGCGTTGCAGTCTTGTTCAGTTCCTGTGTTGTCCAGCAGCAGTTCTGGAGACTAAGAGCAGAAGAGGTCTTTGCAGAGGAGTCCTGGTAGGGTCTTGCATGAAGAATCTGGGGACCCGCTCTCAAGGGAATCCCTAAATAACCCACAAAGTGGGTTTGGTCACTCTCTGGAGTGACCACCAATCAGGAGGGGTCCCTGATGTCACCCACCCAGCCTGACCAGTCAGATACTCCCACAGACCTCTGCCATGGCAGAACCAAGTGGCCACTTGGAGGAGTTCTGGGCACCACCCTAGGGGTGGAGCTGGACAGGGGAGTGGACATTCCCCTTTACTTTGTGTGTTTCGTACCTGAGCAGGGACCAGAGGACCCTGGACTGGTGCAAACTGGATCATGCAAGGAGGGCACAAAATGTGCCCTTCAAAGCAGCCCAGTGTCATGGGGAGGCACACCCTCCACAGTCCAGTAACACCTATTTCCAAAGTAAAGGAGGCTGCACCCCTCTCCTACAGGAAATTCTTTGTTCTGCTGTGTTCTGCTCAAGCAGGTCAAGAAGGAGGAGGGCAGAGATATGTCTGAGGGGCTGCAGCAGCGTGGGCTGCCCGCAGACCCTGGAAGACTGGTAGGGTCAGAACTGGGGGATTCTTTAAGGAACCCCCAGGGGTGCATGGAATCATGCAACCAATACAGGAATCAGCATTGTGGTATGATTCCAACATGTTTGATACCAAACATGCTTAGGTTCGGAGTTATCATTATGTAGCCCGACCATGGGTACTGACCAGTGGCCAGTACATAGCTAAAATGGCTTAACCGCACTTACGAAGTCCAGGGAATTGGAACTGGAGTTTGGAGGGGCACCCCTGTTCATGCAGGGATGCCCACACACACAGGGGCCTGCACCCTGCCCTTTGGGGTGAAAGGGCCTAATATAGGGGTGACTTACAGTGACCTTGTGTAGTGATCAGCAGTGAAAGGGTGCATATACCTTTTCACGCAGGCTGCAATGACAGGCTTGCAGAGACAGTTTGCATGGGCTCCTATGGGAGGCATAATACATGCTGCAGCCAACGGGGGACCCCTAGGTATCAAAGTACCATCTACCAGGGACTTACTGGGGTAATTGGGGGGTGTGAGAAGTACCAAGACGACCACATTTAGAGGAGAGTGCACAATCACAGGGGTCCTGGTTAGCAGAATCCCAGGGAAAACAGTCTAAGCATGCTGACATCAGGCAAAATGTTGGGGTAACCATGCCACAAAAAGGGGACTTTCCTGCAAGTGGAGGCACCAGATCAAAGTGTAGGGACCACCAGGTGCAGAAAGAAAGTTATAAAGTACATTATCCCCGTTCACAGTACCTTGCAATTAGCTTTGTAGTCATTGGACAAGGGGGCCACGCTTAGGTTTGGTGGAGGTTGCGGAGCAATCCGCTACTGACCCCGCAGCAGAAGTGATCTCACGTGGGAATGTTACCGGGTACTAGGGGGAGCATGTGGCTTTTCTGAGCGCTAGCAACAGGACTGCTTGTGGTGGCTGTCTGAGTCCTTAAGGACGTGTCTTGATTGCTCACGGTTGTAGCGGTACCGCTTGTGTTGACCGCCGGTCTCCCCCCCCAGGGCTGCAGTGTGTCACACCAAAAATACAGCTACCACTGAGATAAACACCCGCACCACGGAGGATGTCTCTGTGTGAAAGATGCGAGCAGCTTGGTTCCAACAAGTTGTGGGGTTCCTGTGACCAGGGTGGCAAGCCAGCCATCCTGGGAGACACTCTGGACGTTGCCTTGTGATTTCTTGAGTAGGACAAAGGTAAGCAGGCAGAAAGGCAGTCCAGTCAGGCAGGGCAGTAGTGCCTCAGAACGGTGGGCACCACAAGATGGCAATCCTCCAGCACAGCAGCCTTTACGCCAGTGTTGTTTCTTCCAGGTCCAGTAGTGTACTGTCTTAGTGGGTTCAGAGGCCCAGTACTCATACCAGAATGTGGGGGATTTCCGCAAAGATTTCTTCAGAAGAGCACAAGTCCTCCGTTCAGGTCAGCCTAAGCTCCAGACAGCCAGTGGGAGGTAATCAGCCTCTGCGTGGGCTCTGGTCACTATCCTTTGAGATGTAAGTGGGTTCCCTTCCCAACCACCTCCCCAGGAAGACCCATCAGTATGCAGATGAATGCAGATGTAGCTGAATATTCTGTGTTGTGGGTCTCTGACGGGAATGCACAAGTGAAACTGTCACCTAGCCCAACTGGAGACAGGCTGTAAGCACAGAGGGCAGAGAATGCAGAGAAATGTCCACTTCCAAAATGTGGAATTTCTAAAACAGTAATAATACATCTGATTTTACCAGAGAGGATTTATTATTTCCATTCTAATGGTACTGAACATGATGCAGCTACTCCTCTCAGATCAGGTATTATTGTTTAAAGATATTATAAAGAATTCCCAATGTTGACCTATGAGAGGGGCAGGCCTCACGGTAATGAAAAATGACTTTAGGACTTTTTCATTACTAGGACATGAAAAGCTTAAAGGTACACATCCTGCCTTCTACTTACATGGCACCTTGTCCTATGGGATACCTAGGGCCTACCTTAGGCGTGACTGACATGTAAGAAAGGGGGAGTTGTAAGGCTTGGTAAAAGGATTTAAATGCCAAGTCGGGGTGGCAGTGAAACTGCACACACAGGCTCTGAAGTGGCAGGCCTTAGACAGGTTTACAGGGCTACTTAAGTGGGTGGCAGAATCAGTACTGCAGGCGCACTAGCAGCATTAATTCTACAGTCCCTGGTTTTAAAGTACACCACTCTACAAGGGACTTACATGTAAACTGAATATGCCAATAGTGCATACACCAAAGTTACCATGTTTAGGAAAGAAGCACACACACTGTAGCCCTGGTTAGCAGTGGTAAAGTGCTCTGAGTCCTAAGGCCAAACAAAAAGATACAGCAACAAAACAGGAGGTAAGACCACCCCAAGGACGCCAGGTCTAACAATGATCCTCTTATCAAGAATTAATTGAAGGTTGTAATATCATCTAAAGGAGCCACTCTTGCTGGTGGCATGTCTGTTACAGTAGGAGAGTAGTCACTCACTAAAGAGAGGGATGTGGTGGACTAGAGGGTGATCTCTGTCTCCTACACCTTGACCTGGAATGGTGGGATTTCTGAGATCTTGAAGTGGATCTGGTTTTTGCCAACTTTATTCTAGACTTATGAGTTAGAGGACTCCTAGATTTTCGAGGGGACCTCAGCGCAGGAGTATGTCTTTCTGGAAGAGCTGATGGAGTGTCTGGAGAAAACCTTGGAGAGGGTGTCCCCTCAAGCGATTATATATGCAGAGTAACCCTTGATGGGGAGTACGTCTGCAAGTAGTCTGAATCGGAAGAATGAGGTATGTTTCTTTCGTAGGCTTTCCATACAACGTGGAGAGATGATCAGTGGCGTCTCAGCAGTACGCTTAATTGGAGAAGAAGGCCTTGGATCCTCTGAGTCAGCTGTCACCAGCTGTACCTCTGATGATGTTAAGTAGCCTTTTGACATCAATGGCACTTGAGATGTTGATTGTCTTTTTGACATCAACTGGAGGTCTTCTACATGTTTCGACGTCGATGTTTGTGTTCTCGATGTTGATGACCACCGTGGGTCCCTTGACAGCGATACATACTTTGAAGTCAACACATGTATTTTGCTAGTCAGCGATGCTCTTGATGGTGATGTCATTTTCAACATTGTTGGCCGATGTCGATTCAACAGCCAAGTGTGCCTCGATGTTGAATGGCGAGTATGTTGTGAAGCCACTCTCAACGTCGACTTCGACAGTGAACACACAGTGATTTCCTCTGCTCTCGACATCCTAGATGAGAGGAGGGTTCTTTGGAGGCAGATTGATACCCCCCACGGCCCCTTGAAGATTCTGCAGTTCCTCTCTGCTGGAGTCCATGCAACCTTATTTTTTCTCTGTCTTTCCAGGTCTGTCTGGACAGCTTCTGGCAGTGAGGACAGGAGTCTGGACGATGGGTCTCTGGAAGACACACTATACAGCCTTATTGTGGGTCGGTCTGAGCCGCCTTCTTCCCAGAGGAGGAGCACCTCACAAAGAGTGAAGGGATTTTTGATGGAAACATGATATATATTTTGTCAGAAAAATAATTGTCTGTACACTAGGTACTGAGAGCTTTCAAAAACCAATGGTAGCTGAAAGGTTTCAGAGAATTTTTCAGACAAATATATAAAAAAATAGAGGGCTCAGTGCTCCAGGATCTTATCAATAGGAGCCAGAAAAAAAACTGACCTAACTGTTACCTGTGAGACATGATGGGATACATGGGATCCTGGGAGGTCTTAAAGGCACAGTGCCAGTTTCCTTTCTTATGTTTAGAGTAGCAGCCTATTGGCTAAAATGTTTTATATTCCCTTTGATTTTCTTTTTAAATAAAGGTTGTGAAACAGTTCTGTGCTCTTTTTTCTGTGTTTAACAGGAATGAGCTGCTAATTACTTCTTGATCTAAAATGAAAGTTCAATGTAATTTAGAAATGTTTAGTGTTTTATTACAGGCTGTGTACAGATATATAATATTTGACATGAGCCTTGGGGTCCCCGCAGATGGGCAAGACTATTCAGTGATTACGACTATTGATGAGGATCCCATGGAAGAGAACATTTGGGATTGAATCATAATAATCAACATCATTTTGCTTCAATGTAGTGTTTGAAGTACTAAATAGCATTAGTTGCATTTTGAAGAAGAGTCAAATAATTATCAAGGAGCAGGATTATAGACTAGTGACATTGGCAGCCCGTGAGCTATAAAGGTGTGTGCTTTGGGACTGGTCCTCCATTGGGGCCCAGCTATTCTTGAATTGCTGTACAAGCATCTGGCAGAGCACCCACTATCGCAGCACACATAAGTGTTGTTTATACTTTTAAGAAATATTTGGTTTATGTTTAGAAGTTTAGTTTATTGTATGATTAAATTATGCAGTTTATGAATGTGGTATAACACCTCAGTCAATTTCTATACTGGAGTCCCAATATTGCCAGACATTGGAGTCAACCTGTAGGGGTCGTGATCCAGGTTTTGAGTTAGTTGATAGAACTGTTGCCCAAACGGGCTCTGCTGGGAATAGTGAATGATCTTGGAGAGCTAGAAGAACACATTTAAAGTGCCAGAGGAGGTTCCCAGAAACATGATAAGATATAGGGTAAATGGTGGAACTGCTATGGACTGTGTTCACCCCAATTATTGGCAGGGGGCACGGCTAGCCATCCAACATTGCAGGCAGCAACTAAATGACCTCCATTGTGGCCCATATCATCTGCCGTAATCAGGAGCCAAGCATCCCTGCAAATACCTATGTGGGAGCAACCCTGATGCTGGGGACTTGGATTGAGCCGTGGATCTACACTTGGGAGGTTCTGATATGCAAACAGAAGGTTGGCATGCAACAGTGCCTGCAGAGGACTGAGGCCTGTAGACGGTAGACCTCCAGAAATTGGGGAATCCTGGTCTCCCCTTCCCTTGGGTACTTCTGGGAGTGGTGCGTGGGCTATGGAGGACAGATTAGATCTGGTTCATCACAGTCCTCCTGTGGTCCGGAGCCTTGAGGAGATCCTTGCTGGGCTTACACATGGGGGCTAGAGGAGCAGAAAGGCAAGGCCTGCGGGGCCGGGGTTGGCAGATTGGCTTTCCCCTGACCATACCACACTTTTCCTTCTGGATGTGAGAGCTGACAGTAATCTTGGGGGTGGGGGTCCAACAGGGGGCCCATTAGTGTGGGAGACCCTGCGCTGGCTAGGTGAAACTCACCTCAGGCCCCCATCCCCAAAAATAGGTGACAATAGCGGCTTTCCCGGTTGTCACAGATGAAACCTGCTGCATTCTCCTTTGCATTACAGGGGCACAATCAGTACTGTAAGGACCGAAGACCCAGAGTCTGTTTTACAGCTTTTTGTGCCGCACTAGAAGAGAGTGGTGCTGCATATCCCACAGAGGCAGATGAGCGCATGGGGGCATGACACCATTAGAGCCCTGCTGACTGTGGGGAGTCTAGGTCCCAAGGGTCAAGTTGGCCATAGAGCAGCATTGACTCAGTTTACCCTGCCCCAATATCCCCACCTGGTGACTCACACAGACTGGTTCCCTCAATCTAGAAGTGGATGCTGGCTGCTCGTGGAGCTCCAAATGACGTTGCCTCAGGGGCCTGGGGACAAGGTGGGCCAATCAAGGATCCTGACTACCCAGCAGAATACAGAGGAGACTCCCGGAGGGTGACTTAATCCATCCTGGAATACAGACTTGGTGACCCATGCTGCAGCTGCTCATGCCACCCCAGGGATTATTTGATCTAATTGTCCCTTGGGGATCAGAGAAGCCGAATGAATGAATTGCTGCTCCATCAAAGATAAGAGATTAAAGCCCACCCTCATGGTGATGTGAAAGTCCAAAGGAGCTAGACCAACGGCAGGCACAAGGTTCCAATCGACGACCATGACAGGCCTTGATGAGTCCACCCCAGCTCTGCTGGCCTTCATTCCGTCACAGCAATCCACCGACACAGCTCAAAAACTCAGGGCTGTACGGGACTTTAGAACAGAGCTGGAAACTAAGGTAGATACGCAAGCAATAGATTTCAAAATACTCTTTGAAAAACAACAAAACTCATGTGGCAGGATGGTGCAAGCAGAAGCAACTATTATAGAATTAGCCTTGGAACTTAGAAACCTCACTGAGTGTATCCAACTTCTTGATCACCGGGCAGAAGATGTGAAGGGGAGGTCCTGAAGAAATAACCAACATATAGATGGGTTACCAGAAAAAATGGAAGAGCAGAACGCAACGCTGTACATTGAAACATGTCTCAGACAATGGCTGAGTCCTGCGGATCTATCCCCATTGATTTACAGTTGAACGAGTGAACAGAATGCCAGCTAGGGCACTCACCTCCGGCGCCCCAGCCAAACCGCACATTGCAAGAATCTTGGATTTTTGCAACCAGGATAGCATCCTTTGCAGGGTAAACACTGAGGGTCCTACAGAAGGGACAACTCAAAAGTGATGATTTTCCCAGATCACAGTTGCGGCCCAGTAGCAGAGAGCCTCCTTTCTTGTTAAGAAATGGCTAAGGGAACTGGGAATCACCTAGTCACTCCTCTTCTTGGAAAAACTGCAGAACAGAAGACTGGCTTCTTCACCACACCCCTGACCAAGCTTGGTCCTAGGTGGAGCAATGCGCTGCAAGCTCTGGAGATGGGTCATGGATGCCTCAGTAGCCGGAATTGAGGAGCACCCTCTCGCTGAGCACAGTGACGGAGAGGCCGACCCCGAGGAATCCCCTCCCACCAACAGATCAATATTTCTCGTAGATCGGCAGTCGCCATGGCAGTAACATATTGGGACAAGATGTTGGAGCTGGAACCTGAAGAGTCAGGTGCAGGACTATCGGGCTCAGAACTAAGTGATACCCCTGGAGCCCTCGTGACACTGACCCCACGGGCAGCATATGAATTAATATAACCAACCAGTCCTGATTCGCTCCTGCCAGCTCATAGCCATGGAGGAGCTTCAAGGGGGAGGTGCATTCCCCCATTCTTCTCCTCTTTTTTCCCTCTTTTATGGGTGTCTGACAGAGCCCCCTCAGGGCGATCTCCTGAGAACGATACCTGCTATTGCAAACAGCCTTACAACTGAACTGAAACCCATCTCCGCCCTCACATACTTCAAGACCAGACGGATCCGACCTGGGCTGCGGGATGGGTGAAACTCAGTCCCCTACATGGTGAACCCACTACCCCATGATTACAATCGCCTCTCAAAATAGAAATGTTCCATTGCACAATACAGCAAAAATGGCAGTGCAGTTTTTTTCAGTTTTGGTCAGACAAAGGCCCTCATTACAAGTTTGGTGGGCGGCGGAGGCCGCCCGCCAAACTCATACCACCACCTGACCACCAGTGCAGCCAGAACACTGACGGCCCTATTGCGAGTTCACCGCTGTTTACGCCCATCGGCCCTGGGTTGAATAGAGCCTTAACATTGACTCCAGCTTGTAATCGAGCCAGCAGCAATGTGGCAGTGCAGCGGGTGCAGCAGCACCCATCACGCTGCGCGACAGGGCTGTCCATGGGGGCCCCTGTGCCCCCTTTCTGCCAGCCTTTGCTGAAATGATCCCCAAGTTGTGACACATTTGAGGCGGCAAAAGAAGCAGGACACCGCCCAGCAGCAAGCAGTGAAGCAATTGAGACTATTCTGAAACCAGGGCACCAATGAGGAGAACTCTCTTCCTATGGTCTCATTTCCATCCAAAATACTGACTATAAAGTCCTCAGCAAAGTCCTGGATAAACATATCCTACCAATTCAACTTACACTAATTCTATGTTTAAAACAAAAAAATGTAATTATTGGCAGAAAGGGAAACATTTTCTGGAGTGGCATTGAAATACAATCCATCATAAGAAAGATAGTTTGGATGGGGAAGCAACACGGGGGGTGATGGGGGCCAAACTGAAGAGTTCAGGGGGTGTGGGAGGTAGTGGGGAGGAGAAACAAAGGGTGAGAGAAGGAAGACACAGGTGGGGGAAGCAACACAGAGGGTAGGACTCTGGAGGAGAAGTAAAAGTCCAGAGAAAAATTTAGAGCAGCCTGAGGAGAAGCACACAGGCAGGCAAACAACAGGTGAAAGAGGAGGGTGCAGGTGGGGAGAAGCCATGGTTGGTGCAATATAGGAAATAGGAAATGCAGGGGGGAGATGGATAATGCATGCCCTCCAATGGAGTGTTTACACAAAATCAAACAAGTAGTTCTCTGAAAGAGAGTCTCAGTACCAGTCAATCAGTGGTGGTTTCTTCATGAGGGCGGTGAGCATTGACCCGTCTGCCCGTTGCGAGTTATGCAGGAAAAAATAGAATGGCAATAAAACGTTTTCATTGCCTTTTTTATTTTTTCTGCACAACACGCATGAGCCCAAAAACATGCTGGGCGTGTTCTCTGCTGCTGGTAGCAGAGGACTTCCTCTTTTTCCGGCAGCAGAGGACTGGAGCAGTGCTGCTTTGCACCTGCCAAACTGACATGTGCACTTTGAAGCTCTCCACTCAGCTGTCTTAAGGCAGCTGAGTGGAGACCAGGCAGAGGACTCCACAGCCTGGATGAGTGTCCAGCCAGAACGCTCCATCCAATTTAAGCACTTCTCTCATTCTGGTTAACAGCATGAGAACAGCGTCTGGATAGGTTAGGGGAGCCTTTCCTATATCGTAGAGCAGAAGAACACTGAGGAGGCCACGCAGCCCGTGGGTAAGTGCCCTTTAAAAAAATAAATTGTAATGCATGTGTGTGTTTAATGCATGTTTGTAATGTATGTAAGTGTGTAGGCATGTAAGTGTAGAGGTTGTGTTTATGTTATAGTTAGTGTTATTTGGGCTTTTGGAGGGAGGGGTGGTTTACTTTGGGGTTTTGGAGGGAGGGGGTGCTTCATTATTTTATTTTTTGCGAAGTGGTGGGGCACTTCACTCGCCCACCACTTTAAAAGATTACAAGCCGCCGCTGCAGTCAATTGAAACCATTGTAAAGAGAAAATGCTCCATGAGAGGGACGAACAGAGTCTGACAGATAAGCCATCAAATAAGAAGCAGGAAAATAAGAATGACGACACAATATGTTGTCTATTAGGATAGATCAAAAAAGAAGTCAAAAGTTTCCTCAGTGAAGAGAATTCAGTTTTAAAAATTGAAATCTTTCTGTGCAGCACGCCATAATTAGCCGTCAGCGAGGTCTTAATGTTTCACCATCTTAAAGTATGTGGGAGGGCAAGGAGGGATTGATCAAAGCAAACACTGCTGCATCTGGGCTTCGAGTACTCAAGTGTTGCTCATCGCAGTAAAAACCCGAGTCCCCAGACCTTTGGCAAATTACATTTCATGGTATTTGTAAAATGCACCGGACCTCACTGCTGAACAGGGTTCCCTGGTAAGATTAACACCTGGAACCCAGAAAGCTCCCAAAAAGTTCCAGCAGCTAAGCCACATCACCCAGGCAAATACTTTTTTTAAGGCTCCAAGACATCTAAGGGCATATTTAAGGAAAGTGGTGCTGCACCTAGTGCAGCCCCACATTCTTTGCTCCCCTTAGCGCCCTCCTAACGCCACCACATGTGCGACGTATCTAAGATATGGAGCACCATGGCGCAGGGTAGGGGGCAATAGCGTCCTTTTTTTGATGCTATTGATGTGCTCCTGCAGAGTACATAGGGCCCATTATAAATAACAGAAGCCCACTTTTAACGCCTTCTCTGAGCAGGCATTAAAAGTGCCATTCAAAATGATGCAAGGAAATATGTTAGATTTCCTTGCGCCATTTTTTCAGTTTTCCTAGCGTGGTAGCACCCACTTTGCCTATATTATGCTTGGCCCAGGCATAATGTAGCGCAAAGGGATACAAAGTGGTGCAATGCATGTATTGCACCACTTTGTAAATATGGTGCGAGGATTTTGGCCTCGTTGGGCCACATTAGTGTAAAAAAAATGATGCTAATGTGGCGCAAGGTGGCGCTAGGGGCTTATGAATAAGCCCTCTAATGTCATTGAAAGAGGCCCATAAAATTCTTGTTCCCAAAGGCAGAATTAATGCAAGAGTTTCAGAAATAATTAAGAACTTTGACCAATTACAAAGAAAAGGTAGTCCCTTGGTATGAACTATAGTGATGATGACATGGTATCAAACAAAAGAGGGCCTGTGCATCTTAGCAGGGTCCAAACTAGGATCGCATCCATGTCCTCCAGATGCAGCCTAAGAAGGAAATCTCAGGGACTACGGGACTGGACAAGAGGTTTGTTGCGATTGTATTAAACTGGATGAACGGGTTGACTGCTGGGCTAGGAATGCGAGTGTAGGCGAGGCTGCACCACCAGAAGGTACACCAGCTTACATTGTAATGGAAGAGAAGGGTGTCGTGCCATGTCTTTGGTTAAAGCAATGGCGCAAATTGACAGAGAAAGATGGGAACTTAGCATTTCCTACAAATGAGACGTTCAATTGGAGGGTCTTGGAGCATTTACGGATGGTGCTATAGGAATCAAAACCCCTTCTGAGACCAGCACATTTTGAGGCATTAGCTATTTGGGAGCTAGTAGCCAGACAGCAACAGCAACTGAAATTTGAGAGGAGGACGAGAAAGGCAGAAAAGACTCTCGCGGAGGCTAGATGGGACTGTGTTCAGAAAGTTTGGAGGATGGAGACTTTGCAAGGAATGAAGTTGTTTCTGGCAATCATGCAGGAGAATGAGAAGGAAGGAAAGAAAGCTACTAGGAAGACAAACAAAAGTCCGTCCGACAGTAAGGAGGCTAGAAAGTCTTTGACAGTAGAGGAGGAATCGGATGATGATGAGTTTATTACACATTTATTGAGAGATCGACCACCACCATATGCAGTACATGAGAGTGGTCCAAGTACCAGTGCTGATCCGACAGCCCCGACACAGGTTAATGGGACAGTGAGTCTGCTGCAGCTTAATTTCTAGCCTGACAAAGAAAGCGGTGCAAAGTGGTCTTAATTTGCCTACTACTCCTGTAGTGGAGACCCAGATGCAACCGCCACAGGTTCAGAGAATTTATCCTGATGTGCCCATTATGGAACCAACCTCAAACTTAGTGGTGCCAACGGATCAGGTCTTCCTTAGACTGATATTGGTTCAGACTGAGCCAACTCCAATTTTATTGCCCCAAGTGCAGCCGTAGGTAATGCCAAGATTTACTCCAGGGACACAGTCGGGCATGACTCTTATGATGAATCAAAATATGGGAGTACTCTCCCACAGAGCGTAAATGCCAGAACAAACCCAGATGCTAAATTGCTACCTATTACCGTTGGTCCAGCTATACCACTATTTGTGCAGAAGGAGCTGACCGTACGTGAACAGGGAGCAATGTCACAGAACCTAATGAGGGGAGGACATAATGAAAATGCTCGAGTAGTCTCTCCTGTGGGACAGACTTTTGATGGGTCAAGGTCATTGCTAGACCTTAGTCCATTTGTAGCACTTCCAGATGCTGTGGCAGGTCCAAACATTAGTCAGAGTTTGAAATTATTTACACCACTGACTCCGAATGCAGTTGCACAGCAGGTATCACCGGTCCAAGCAAGTAACAATTTGTCACAAGGATTGACAGCTCGGCAATTAACTGAATGGTTAGACAAGCTGAATACCCCACAGAGTGCCCCTAAAGGGGAGGAGTATTTGAATTGTGCTAGGCTAAGCATGGAAGCGGGTGAACTCAATGAGGGAACGATGGGGGTGAACAGGTTGGAATCCTACATAGAGGCAGAGTTAAGATATTTGTGCCCAAAGATTACGAGAGAAGTGAGCAATGTGCATCAGATATTAGCAGACTTGACAGAGAAGTATGGCATAGAAATAGAGAAAACAAAGCATTTGAAAAGAAGTTAAAGATTAGATTTTGAGGCGAAATATTTTGAACACATGAGATCTGCCGGAATGAAGGCACACCTTAAAGAATTGCTTCAAAGTGCACAGACCTGGGGAGCATTAGAAAAATGGAAAGGCAGATGGGTAAAGAAAAGAGACAAGAGAAAAAGGGATTCTTTGGAGCTGACTGAAAATGTGAAGCAGGATAAAGATCAAGTAAAGATTTTGCCAATTGGAGAGATTCTAGGGGGGAATTTTGTTCATGTTCCATGGAGCAGAAGTGACATTCTGTCATTTACAAATGATTATCCAAAACTGAGAGAAAAGCCAGTAGATTGGTATCAGCAGACAGACAGATTCGTGAAACTTGCGAAGTGTTTATGAGAAGACTTTAACACCTTATTAGAGATAGAGGTTCCAGCTGATCTGTGGATCGAGTGTAAGAGGAGTGTAAACTGGCCAACAAGGGAACCAGAGAGAGACAAGAATACAGGTGCACCGTCTCCAGAAGTAATTAAATATTACTATAAGGTGATTGAGTTTCTGAAATCAAGAATTTCGCCTTAGAATATTGATTGGCAGAGGATTGATAGGACAGCTCAGGAAGCAAAGGAGTCGATACTTGCTTATTATGAGAGATTGTTGCAGACATTCAAGCATTACAGTGGTACAGAGTCAATTGAGGCAAAAGATATGCTACATTTTGTGATCAGATTTGTGAAAGGATTGAGACCTGAAATTAGCCAGATGATTAAGAGTCATTTGATTTGTTTGCAAGCAAAGCCGATTGATGAGGTGTTGCAGTATGTGAAATACTGTAGTCATGAGACTGAGTTGAAGCAGAAAAAGTTGAAAGAAAAGGCGATGGTGATGCAGATTAAAGCAGCTCAAACAGGAGTGCAAGGGAATTTTCCACAGCAGTTGCCGCAGCACCAGCAGGAAAGCATGATGTTTCAGTCCCAGCTAAGAGGTAGAGGTCGTGGAAGAAATATGACTTGTGGTCCAGACTTGAATACTGTAGTGGTTCAGAATGATGTGCTGGGAATGACGAAGCTATTGCCATGTCACATTCGCGGAGCCATTGGGCATTGGAAATGGGAGTGTCCAATGATGGTGCAGGAAGGTGTCGTTCAGCAGAGTAATTACATCAATTAATTTCAGAATGTGAGAGGATCGAGAGTAAGAGGTCCTGATCCAAATTTTTAGAACACTGTGAAGCAAGTGCAACATTTTCAGCCCATGAAGCAGGTGCAAATGCCTGTGCACAAATGTCACAGTTGCAGAGAATGCAACAGGGGGTTACCATGGTATCTAGACAGCAAATTCAAATACCTCAAGCCCCGCTAGAGCAGCAACAGATGATGCTTTCTCAGCAGGTCACAGGTCTGAGGCATAACAGAAATAATAACACAGTGCACCAATTCCTGTTTCACAGATAATCGAATAAATGATGAGTGGATGAGTGACAGTTCAGATGAGGAGCCATGTGTGCTTGCAACTTCCTTAGAAGTAGATCAAAGAGGTCCCTATGTGAAAGTAAAGGTTATGGGTCACAAGGTTTTATTCTTGGTTGACACAGGAGCTACACGCTCTACAGTGAGAAGTGCAGACGTTCCAAATTTGCCTCTTTCAGGAAGGACAGTGCAGATTGTGGGAGTAGCCAACCAGTATTTGACAAACCCGATTAAAGATCCAGTTCAAGTTGAAATTGGTAATTTTCAGGGACTGCATAAATTTGTAGTCTGCGATTCAAGTCCGGTATCCCTACTGGGAAGAGACTTGTTGTGTAAAACAAGGAGTTTAATTTTTTGTTCAAATGATGGAATTGAGATTCATACGAATAGTGATGATGAAGAGGAACAAGCCCCAGAAATAGAAAATGAAATCACAAATGAGGACTACCCTTTATTGAATTTTTTCCCGATGTTCACAGTGAAAGAGCATCATCCTGATTTGCAGGGAACGGTAAAAGAGAAGGTGTGGGATTTGACAGGAAAAAAGGTAGGTTTGATAAAGGGAGTGGAGCCAGTTAAAGTTACTGTGAAGCCGAATGCAGTTTTTCCTCAACTTCCACAGTACCACATGCCGCAGGATGTCCTTATGAAAATATCTGAGATAATTGCAGACTTTGTAAAGCAAGGGGTTCTGAAAGAAGTACTGAGCAGTCCATGTAACTCACAAATAATGTGTTTGAAAAAGCCCTGTGGGAAAGTTTGAATTGTTCAGGATTTGAGAAAAATAAATGAGATTGTGGTCAAATGTTGTCCCGTGGTGCCAAATCCAGCTGTGATAATGTTCCAGATTCCATGTGATGCCGAGTGGTTCACTGTCATCGATTTGTCACAAGCATTCTTTTCTGTGCCCTTCATGAGGATAGTCAATTTCTCTTTTGTTTCAAATTCTTGGATCAAGTTTATTGCTGGTGCAAAATTCCTCAAGGGTTTTCAGAGTCACCTTCCATATTCAATCAGATCTTGAAAAATAATTTGGAGCCATTGGAATTGCATTTCCAAACCACCTTGGTGCAGTACAGTGATGACTTACTGACTGCGTCCAAAACAAGGGGCGAGTGCAAGTATGATATGATTGCCCTCTTGAACTATTTGGGAAAGAATGGTCACAAACTGTCTCAGCTGAAATTACAGTACTGTCAGAAAGTTGTGAAATATTAGGGTCACCAGATTGACAAGGGTTCATCAGTGGATCCCAAATGTTTCAGTCATTTCAAGACCATTGCAGAGGCTGACTCAAAAGGAAGTCACTGATCCTGTAGTGTTAGACCAGGATGAAATTAAAGCGTTCACTGAATTGAGAGAGAGTCTGTGCAGGGCTCCATCGTTGGGTATGCCTGATTACACAAAACCTTTCACATTGTTTTGTCATGAGTGTGATGCATGTTCTTTGTCTGTCTTGACACAGGTCCATGGAGGTGTAAATCGCCCAGTAGCATATTTTTCAGCTACTTTGGACCCAGTCGCAGCAGCCTTACCGGGTTGTTTGCGCGCAGTTGCTGCAGTTGGTCAGAGCCTTACACAGTGTGCGGGCATTGTGATGGGACATTCCCTGACTGTAATGGTCCCTCACTCTATTGAGATTTTACTTACAAGGACGAAAACCCAATATTTGACTGGTGCGAGTTTGACGAGATATGAAACGAGTATTCTAGGGTCACCAAATGTATCATTGAAAAGATGTACAGTGCTGAACCCGGGAACCTTACTTCCGAAAGAAAATGTTGAGATTAAAAAGAAGGAAGATCTTGAGCACGATTGTCTTGAAGTAACTGATTTGTGCACAAAACTGAGACCTGACATTAGAGATACCCGATTGGAAGAAAATGACCAAATTATCTTTGTTGATGGTTCTTGTCTGAGAGACAATACAGGGTCACTGAGAGCAGGACATGCTGTGTGCACAATTTCTGATACCTTGGAAGCTTCTTGGCTTCAAGGAGTGTATTCTGCACAAGTAGTGGAACTGGTAGCCCTTACTAGAGCATGCCATGTCTCTGCTCAGTTGAAAGTTACAATCTGTACGGATAGCCCGTATGGATTTGGAATAGTCCATGATTTTGGTCAGCTGTGGTCACAGAGAGGTTTCCTGACCTCTTCTGGTTCACCAGTGAGAAATGGTGAGAAAAATAAAGAATTGTTACATGCTATTCAAATACCTGAAAAGATTGCTATGGTGAAATGCATTGCACATCTGAAGTTGCAGGACTTTGTGTCATTGGGACATGGATATGCGGATCAAGTCACAAGGTTTTTGCGCATTGAACTGTATATCGTTCAAAGACAGGTGGGAACTGTTACCTGAAGAAGATTAAACGTGTACAAGCTATGCATTGAAAATAATTGATACTTTGGAAGAATTAAAAGTGTTGCAAAATAATGTTGACGGGGAGGAAAAGCGTTCATGGAGCAAAATGAAATGTGTGCAAAGACAAGATTAATTGTGGGTTTCCGAAGAGGGTCAATTGGTTTTGCCAAATAGCCTGTTGTCTCAACTGGCAAGGTACTATCATGGTCAAGCACATATTGGGAGGGATTTAAATGATTTGTTTGTTCAAACATGATTGGTTCAACCCAAAGTTTAGACAAGTTGCTGAAGCAGTTTGCCATCAATGTGTCATTTGCCAACAACTAAATGCGGGGAAAGGGACAGTGGTTAATTTGAGCCACATTGGAGGAGCGGGAGGTCCATTCGGCTGATTGCAGATGGATTTTATTAAGATGCCTGTGTGTGGAGGTTTGAGATATGTGTTAGTGATTGTTTGCATCTTTAGTCACTGGATTGAAGCTTACCCTATACGAAGAAATGATAGTCTCACAGTAGCCAAACTACTGCTTAGGGAACTGATACTGCGTTTCAAATTTCCGATCTCTTTAGAATCAGATAGGGGAAGTCACTTCAATAATGAAGTCATTAAATTACTGTGTGCAGCATTGAACATTGTGCAGAAGTTGCATTGTAGTTACCTCCTGGAAGCATCAGGACTAGTGGAAAAGATGAATGGCACATTGAAGTCAAGAGTTGCAAAGATGTATGCATCCACAAATTTGAAATGGCCTGACGCATTACCTTTAGTGTTGATGTCAATGAGAAACAGAGCTGACAGGAAGACAGTATTGTCGCTGCATGAGATCCTCATGGGCAGAGAAATGAGGTTACCAGCAGTGGCAGCAAATGCACTTGTCAACATTACAGATGATGTGGTGTTGGATTACTACAAAGGTCTGGCTGATGTGGTTCTCTCTTTTTCTCAGCAGGTGGATGTCACCACACTGCCACCGATCCATTACCCAGGACACAACTTGAGAGCTGGGGACTGGATTGTGATCCGAAAGCACGTGAGAAATACGTGTTTGGAGCCTCGTTGGAAGGGACCTTATCAGGTAGTTCTGACAGCTACCCCAGCTGTGAATGGTGCTGCAATTCCGAACTGGATTCATGCAAGTCACATGAAGAAAGTGGCATGTCCACTGGATCATGAAGAAGCGATGTTGAGAGTACCAACAACAGTGAGACAAGTCTCAGGGCCAGATCGAGAACAAAAAGGAACTGAGACTGGATCTGAGCCCGTTGAGGACGGTTCAGTCACTCCTGTGACAGATGAGGGAGTAGACCTCCAGGAGGGTGATGGAGAGCCTAGTCAGGCGAGGGCTTTCCCAGAAGCAGACGATCTTGAGGGACGAACAGAGCAATTTCCCAGACCCAGAAGGGGAAGGAGTTGAGGTGGATCAAAGTCACTGTGATCTGACTCCTCTTGAACCGTTTGCAGGTCCGTCAAGAGAAAACACCACAGAACAAGGAGAAGGTTCAAGTTTGAATCTGAAGAGAACACTGACAAAGGATCCACTGAAAGGAGATCAGTGGCCGGAGTCACAAGTGGAGAAAGGGAAAGAAGTGGTTGTTGAACCAACAATCGAAGAGGAAATAGATACCACAAGGAGAAAAGATATAAGTGAAGGAGAGCTGAATGGTGATCTAAAATTCGGAAGAAAGAGAATAGCAAGTCGAAGATACGCAGGTCCTGAATGGGCGTATGCAACTACAAATGAATGGCAGCAAGAGTTTATGTATTTTTGTTTTGACAGAGAGATACTGGGTCAGTATTTTGGCAGGTGAAGGAAACTAATGATCTGAACTGATGAAACAATCTAAGAGAAAACTTTGAGAAAGAAACTGTTGAAAGTAACCGGAAGACACATTGATAACCTGATTTGTTATTTTGAAACCTGATTTTGACAAAGCTGCTAACAGATTTTGACAAGGGATCCTGGAAGTGAGACTGAACTGCTGAAAGAAGAGTTGCCTATTTTTGATTTTTGCTGCAAATTTTCAGAATTTCTTCTGCTTTCTGCTTCTTTACAGATCATCAGTAACATTAGCCAACAAGGTAGAGATGCTAGGTGCTGTAAATACATGAGTATTGGTGTGGCGATTATGTGTGGGATATTGTTTGTGGTGTTGATTGTGGGTATGTCTGTTCTTGATAAGAGAGAAGCCAACCATACTTCTGCTTTCAAGACTACTACTGCACTAACGGCATTAGAGAGGTTTAGATTTGATGAGAGACATTTGTATGAGGATACTAATGCGCAGGAAGAACTTTCTTCTAATGTTTTCTGTCGCTTATTGAGTGAGTATGTTGAGACAGTGGATGCAAACAATTCCTTTTTGTGTACGTAGATTCCTTCATCAGTCGAGGAAGGAGTCATGTATCATAGTCTGCCTTTAACCTATGGGATAAGTTGTGGTTTGTTACTAACAAGATTTTATAACCAAGAATGCATACAGTAATTTTACTCAAATGACGATGTAGTGTTCTCGTTTGTTCCTATAATTAGGTATTGGAGTAGAGTATCTAAGGATAATGACATAGTAATAGTAAGAGGTTTCTTTGAACCTACATCGATGTTTGGTACAGCTTATGCACACCTCAATAATTTGACATGCTTACTTGCACCTTTGGAGTAAAGCTTTTTAGATCACACAGATGACAGGAGAAAGGCATTAAAGGAGAAATTAGAAAAAGGCTTAGAGAAAAGGACCTACAAGAATGAATATGCTTATAGTGCAATTAAAACGCAAGGGAAATTGGCTTTAGATGCACAACACGTAAGGAAACTTTGTATATACTGTATAGGCCTAAATCACACACTGACAGTTTATTTGTGGGAACGAGTGAATGTAGGCATGTGTTTTTGTTTCAGAGTAAATGGATGGTTATGTTGAATGGACAGGAATCTGCAGTTCCAGGGATTTATTACATCTGTGGTCTTAACCCCTTAGCTGCTGGGCCGTTAACCCCCCCCCCCCCCAGTGCTGAGCCCTTTTTTTGCTATTTGGGGTAGTTCGCGCTTAGGCCTTCATAACTTTTTGTCCACATAAGCTATCCATGCCAAACTTGCGTCCTTTTTTTCCAACATCCCAGGGATTCTAATGGTACCCAGAGTTTGTGGTTTCCCCTGGAGTAGACCAAGAAATTAGCCAAAATAGAGTGAAAATTTCGTTTTTGCCCAAAAAATTTGAAAAAAGGGCTGACGAAGAAGGCTTGTGCTTTTTTCCCTGAAAATGGCATCAACAAAGGGTTTCTGGTGCGAAAATCACCATCTTCCCACCTTTCAGGAACGGGCAGACTTGAATCAGAAAACCACATTTTTCAACACAAATTTGGCATTTTACTGGGACATACCCCATTTTTACTATTTTTGGTGCTTTCAGCCTCCTTCCAGTTAGTGACAGGAATGGGTGTGAAACCAATGCTGGATCCCGAACAGCTAAACATTTCAGAAAACTAGACAAAATTCTGAATTCAGCAAGGGGTAATTTGTGTAGATCCTACAAGGTTTTCCTACAGAAAATAACAGCTGAAATAAAAAAATATTGAAATTGAGCTGAAAACAACAGCCATTTTTCTTTATGTTTTACTCTGTAACTTTTTCCTGCGATGTCAGATTTTTTAAAGCAATATACTGTTATGTCTGCTGGACTCTTCTGGTTGCGGGGATATAAAGGGCTTGTAGGTTCATCAAGAACCCTAGGTACCCAGAGCCAATAAATGAGCTGCACCCTGCAGTTGGTTTTCATTCTATACTGGGTAATGTAATGCACTGTAATTCGAGATTTATAAAGCGCGTTCCTACTCAAAGAGCATTGAAGCGCTGGGAAGAAAGCACGTCGTAAAAAAAATAGAGAGAGGAAAGGAAACTAACAGAAATAATGAAGATAGAAAAACATCCAATAGAAGAAACTTAAACAACTAAATCCAAAGACCCTGATCTTGATGTACCAAAAAATTAACGAGGAAAGAGCCAAGTTTTCACCATTTTCCTAAATTTCATATAGCCTGATTCTTGCCTAATATTCTGTGGGAGAGAGTTCCATCCTCTGGCTGCAGCTACTGTAAAAGCTTTGTCTCCCCATTTGGCTTTATGTGTGCGAGGGACATGAATCTAGTGAGCTTGGGAAGGCCGCAAGCTTCTTTTAGGTACATGCAGGAGGAGTCTTGAAGTCAGGTGCCGTGGTCCTATTCCATGAACTGCCTTAAAAGTAAGACATAGCGACTTAAACTGGATACGCTGCGCCACTGGTAACCAATGTAATTTCCTGAGACTCTCTCTAACTGATATACATTGTGGGAGATTAAGAACCGCTCTGACAGCGGAATTCTGAACTAATTGGAGTCTTTTTATCAGCCCCTTATCCAGATTAAGGAACAGTGCATTACAGTAGTCTATCTTGGACATTACCAATGCCAGGATAGCAGATACTCTCCATTCATGTAACAGATAGGGGAAGATTTTTCTGAGCATTTTAATTGACCATAAACTGATGTTTACCACATGATTAATCTGTTTTTTAAAAGACAGATGTTCATCGAACAAGATGCCTAGGTTTCTAGTAACAGTAGTGGGCACAGGGCAATTACCACATTCAGAGGGCCACCACCGTGAGTTCCATAAATTCTTTCCAGGTCCAAAACATAAAACTTCAGTTTTGGTGGCATTCATTTTTAGCCAATTGGTCTTCATCCATTTACTCACTTCCACCATACAATTACTGAACCGATCTGCAACCTCCTCCCATGGCTGATTAATAGGAATAATAAGCTGGGAGTCATCAGCATAGGAAGATGGAATGAAACCAAAAGTACGAATTAGACTAGCCAAAGGCGCTACATACACATTAAACAATGTGGGGCTGAGGGAAGATACCTGCGGAATCCCACATGGCAGAAGATAAGGTCTAGATTTGAAATCACCACAGCTAACTGTGGTCCATCTATTTGTAAGAAAAGACTTCAAAAGTTTAAGCGCCTTGTCCTTCAAACCCACATGATGCAAACGGGACATTAATAGTGTGGGAGAGATAGTGTTGAAGGCAGCGGATAAATCTAAAAGAACCAAAACGGCCCCCTTGCCTTCATCAACCATCCTTCGAATAGTATCAGAGGATGAGATTAGGGCAGTTTCAGTACTATGCCCTTTTCTGAACCCGTATTGGGAGATATCAAGAGCATTTGTTTTTGTTAAAAACTCGATCAATTCAGAGTTCAAAAATGTTTCTAGAATCTTTGCCAAAAACGGGAGACGTGCTATTGGCCGCAAATTACTCATGTCCTGATTATCCCCCTCTGTTTTTTTCTTGAGGGGTACTACTATTGTTTCTTTCCAGATAGATGGGTACTCCCCAGACATAGCTACCTCTTGGTAAATGGGGACCAACATCCGTGCCATTAAATCCAGAACCAAGTGAAAAATGGACGGCGGACACGGATCCAAAGGGAAGCCCGATTTAATTTCAGGAATCTTCTTTTTAATAGTATCCATGGAAGGGGGTTGGAAATATGACATTAATGACTGGCCTTCTGCTGTAGCACTCTCTGTTATCATGGAGGGTAATACTTCGGGAATGATCTGGGTATCAAAGTTGCTATGTATTTGCAATATCTTATTTTCAAAATGAAAAGCAACTTTGTCACAGAAACCCTGAGAGTTTTCTAGACCAGCCGGCTTCATGGGCACAGTTAGGGCCTTAATGGTCTTAAAAAGTTCCCTGGGGGCATTAATAGCCTTCTTTACTTTGGTAGTATAAAATTTAGATTTGGCCATAAATTGTGCTGCTTTATAAGCCTTTAGAGTGGGCTTAAGGGCCACCCTTTCCTCAGGTACTGGATTAAGTTTCCACCGTCTTTCCTGCTGTTGATACTTTCTTTGAAGGAGTTTGAGATCTTTTGTAAACCAATGGTGACCTGGTTTCTTCTGACTATTGGGCCTTCTAATTACAGTGAGTACCATTTCTTCCATGGTCATTTCCACTCCTTTCAGAAAGCTGTCAATCAGGGGCAAGGCCATAGCTTTAGCCTTATCCCACCCAGCTTCTAAAGCTGGGCCTAATTCCTCTACTTTAACCTGTTTCCATAACCTGGCTACCTTGTTTGTTTCCACGTTAGCAGCCCCAACATTCTTTGAGGCGAATTTAAATTTCAGCAGATGATGATCCGTCCAACTCAACTGTATCATGGTTACCTCCACCTGTTGAGTAGCTCGTGCAAACACCCCATCCAGAAGATGCCCTGCAATATGGGTGGCCGACGAGACTCTGGAGGTCCAATCCAGGGCCTCCATAAAGTCAATGAATTCATGGATCTTAGGAGTTGACGTCTCATCAAAGTGCATGTTAAAATCGCCCAATATCACAGCTTTTGCAGACAGAACCATAGGTTCTATCAACTTAGGCCAAGACTGAAAAATATTTTTAGTCGGTCCTGGTGGACGATATATCAACAGCCCCTCTAGTAGTACCCCACTGTTTTGAGAAATTGCAAAAGTCATTGCCTCACATGAATCTGTCGAAGAACTAATGCATGTGCATGCCAACGTAGACCTATAAATAATGGCCAGACCCCCCCCCGTTCTGATGTCTATCAAGTCTGTGGAAGATAAAACCTGGTGGAGAGGCGACAATAAAGTCTCGGTCTGATTCTACTTTGCCCCAGGTTTCAGTAATAAATAGACAATCAATCTGCCAATTATCAATCATTTCGCAGATTTCCTGTTTATGTTTGGGAAGGGACCTAGCATTTATTAAGGCATACTGAAAGCTGTAATTATGAAATGCCTTCTGTTTCATTTTTTTCTCTCCCAACCCTGCCGGCCTAATGTCTTGGTTTCTTACCTTTGATGCCTCTATAGGGACTTGAATAGCCCAATTACAGGTTTCACAGGTCCAAATAGATCCACCCTTCCTTAAAGGCTTAGATACTACATTATTAGTGGGATTAGGCGATAGTTTACTGTAATCTTCCTCTCCCCCAGATACTGCTCAGCTATGAAAAAGGGCAGCATTTCTGGCCCCGGGCCCCGGGCCCCGGTCAGGCACGGACGGGCGCAGACGGGCTTGCCTTTGGCACGCCTTCGGCGCGCCAGCAGCGCGGTCGCTCGTTCCGGCACATTTATGCCTGTAGGAACAAGGCCCAGCCCAGAATCGGCTCCCTAACACTAGACCGCTAACTTGCGGTCCCAACAGGAAGGAGGGCTCTTACTGACCCTCACTTCCTGTTTAATACAAGTAAAAACGATTTCCACTCCCTCCACAGGCTATTTTGACTAAACTCCCCATCCCCAAACCCCCAAACTATTAAAAATACTCAGAAATAACTTTTGCATAATTTAAAGATGCTAATTTTGAAAAAACACACACATTGATTAAAAAAACGATTTTCCTTATTTTTCTATTCTATTTTCAAAGCCACAGTAGTTATAAAAAGCAGATGTCACCACACAAACCTTAAAACAGCAAAAGCTAAAAAGAGTGCTTTCTTCTCAAGCGCGGTCGCTCGTTCCGGCACATTTATGCCTGCAGGAACAAGGCCCAGCCCATAATCGGCTCCCTAACACTAGACCGCTAACTTGCGGTCCCAACAGGAAGGAGGGCTCTTACTGACCCTCACTTCCTGTTTAATACAAGTAAAAACGATTTCCACTCCCTCCACAGGCAATTCATTTGCTGAAATATGAAGAGTGAAAAATAGGTATCAAGAAAACCTTTGCATTTCCAAAATGGGCTCAAGATAAGGTTTTGAGGAGCAGTGGTTATTTGCACATCTCTGAATTCCGGGGTGCCCATACTAGCATGTGAATTGCAGGGCATTTCTCAAATAGACGTCTTTTTTATACACTCTCTTATATTTGGAAGGAAAAAATGTAGAGAAAGATAAGGGGCAATAACATTTGTTTTGCTATTCTATGTTCCCCCAAGTCTCCCGATAAAAATGATACCTCACTTGTATGGGTAGGCCTAGCGCCCGCGACAGGAAATGCCCCAAAACACAACGTGGACACATCCCATTTTTTGACAGAAAACAGAGCTGTTTTTTGCAAAGTGCCTACCTGTAGATTTTGGCTTCTAGCTCAGCCGGCACCTAGGGAAACCTACCAACCCTGTGCATTTTTTTAAAACTAGAGACCTAGGGGAATCCAAGATGGGGTGACTTGTGGGGCTCTGACCAGGTTCTGTTACCCAGAATCCTTTGCAAACATCAAAATGTGGCTAAAAAAACATGTTTTCCTCACATTTCGGTAACAGAAAGTTCTGGAATCTGAGAGGAGCCACAAATTTCCTTCCACCCAGCGTTCCCCCAAGTCTCCAGATAAATATTATACCTCACTTGTGTGGGTAGGCCTAGCGCCCGCGACAGGAAATGCCCCAAAACACAACGTGGACACATCCCATTTTTTGACAGAAAACAGAGCTGTTTTTTGTA
Source organism: Pleurodeles waltl (assembly GCF_031143425.1). Classification (NCBI taxonomy): domain Eukaryota; kingdom Metazoa; phylum Chordata; class Amphibia; order Caudata; family Salamandridae; genus Pleurodeles; species Pleurodeles waltl. Next base: position 150,793,062 of record NC_090446.1, read on the forward strand.
AAGTGCCTACCTGTAGATTTTGGCCTCTAGCTCAGCCGGCACATAGGGAAACCTACCAAACCTGTGCATTTGTGAAAACTAGAGACCTAGGGGAATCCAAGATGGGGTGACTTGTGGGGCTCTGACCAGGTTCTGTTACCCAGAATCCTTTGCAAACTTCAAAATGTGGCTAAAATAACACGTTTTCCTCACATTTCGGTGACAGAAAGTTCTGGAATCTGAGAGGAGCCACAAATTGCCTTCCACCCAGCGTTCCCCCAAGTCTCCCGATAAAAATGATACCTCACTTGTGTGGGTAGGCCTAGTGCCCGCGACAGGACATGCCCTAAAACACAACATGGACACATCCCATTTTTTGACAGAAAACAGAGCTGTTTTTTGCAAAGTGCCTACCTGTAGATTTTGGCCTCTAGCTCAGCCGGCACCTAGGGAAACCTACCAAACCTGAGCAGTTTTGAAAACTAGAGACCTAGGGGAATCCAAGATGGGGTGACTTGTGGGGCTCTGACCAGGTTCTGTTACCCAGAATCCTTTGCAAACCTCAAAATGTGGCTAAAATAACACGTTTTCCTCACATTTCGGTTACAGAAAGTTCTGGAATCTGAGAGGAGCCACAAGTTTCCTTCCACCCAGCATTCCCCCAAGTCTCCCGATAAAAATGGTACCTCATTTGTGTGGGTAGGCCTGGTGCCCGCGACAGGAATAGATCACACAACGGTCAATGTTGGTCCTTACATGAGGCAGCTGTTGACCCTGGGGTGATCTATTCCTGACGCAGGCACTAGGTGTAGGCACTCAAGTGGGGTAGTGTTTTTATCAGGACAGGTGAGGAATCACTGGGTGGCAGGAATTTTGTGGATCCCAGCATATTCCTGTAGTTTGTGTGACAGAAATGCGAGAAAAATATAGTTTTTATTCAACATTTCAGCTTTGCAGGGTATTCTGGGTAAGAAAACTTTGAGGAATTCACACAAGTCACACCTCTGTGGACTCCCCCGAATGTCTAGTTTCCAGAAATGTTTGGGTTTAGTGTGTTTCTCTATATGGCCGCCGAACCCAGGACCAAAAACACAGGTGCCTGCCTTACAAAACCAGTTTGTTTTGCGATAGATAATTTTGATGTCTCCACAATACGATTTGGGCGGTGGAATTTGGGGCTGAACTAAATTGGGGAGCTCCTAAGAGAGCACTCTCTCTCTCTCTCTGCTTGCCTCCGCATTCACCTGCTCTCTGGGTTGGGCTAACCCACTATTACCCAGTTGCACAGACTGCTTGCGAAGGGACAGCAGGACTGTCCTCATCACCTCCCTCATAATGTACTGGAAGAGGAGTTATCGAATGGGACTCCTCTGACTGAAAAATCACTCCCAGAGTCTGCGCCATTGTCCTATCCCTCAGATGCTGTCTCAGTATCTGATGTCTCAATCTCTGATCCTATGTCAGAGCTGTCCTCTATAATCCGAAAGACGGCAGCAGTCATCCATCAAGATGCCATCTCTGCTATTAGCTAAACTGTTGTCCTAAAACACTAGCCTACGTAGACAGTCACAAAATCGATGGTGTGTGTGAGATACGTGCAACAGTAGAGGCCACCTTACCTGCGCTTCTTCCCTCAATCAGCACCTTCTTTCAAGACACTCAAAAAACACCTTGTCACATACCATTCGTCACAGTCTTTTAGCACCTCCTGCGCCCAGTCCAACAATCATTATTGGTGCTCCCACTCCCTTCTCCTCGGATTCCCTCATTACCACCCAGCAAAAGTGCCCTTCATCTCTCCATAGCCGCCCTCCACCCCGCACATACATTTCATTTGTATTATAGCGCAGGTAATGGCTGACTTTACTAATGTACTCAGCTATTTACATAAAATACAGATTTGCTCTTTGCAGTTGGTATATAAACCTTCTGCGCTTCTTTATGCACTAAAACTGCCACTAGACAAGTCTGACCCTTTTGTAGCAGAAACATAATCACAATACTTACTTGACTTTTTTATTGCTGCCTAAAAGCGTCAGTTGAAGTATGTGCATTGCTTTGAAGACGCAAGCTGCAACTGCAAGACAACTGTGGCAAATCTATATATATATATATATATATATAAAACACTCCACTAGTGGCGTTCCCTTTCGGCACCTGAACGTCAACGGTGCTATTCCTCATACGCACGCCATCGCGTATTGTATTACACACTTCTCTTCCGTGGATGTAGGAAGGCGGTAACGCCGAAACGCGTCCCTGTAGGTGAATAAACATGATTGAATTCGTTGTGGCTGTGGAGTGCTGCCTTTTTCCTACATCCACGGAAGAGAAGTGTGTAATATATATATATATATATATATATCACTTTTATATGTGGGTCTGGTTTTCCTGGGGGCCGATCACAGCCCCCAGGGAAACCACACACGTATTGACAAAAGTGATATATATAGAGATAGATCTATATATATATATATATATATATATACACATATCTATAGATCTATCTATAGATATATCCATGTAGATAGATATCTACATAGACATATCTCTATAGATATATATATATATATTTTTTTAGTTGTTGTATGGTTTCCTTGGGGGCCAAAATGGCCCCCAGGGAAACCCTACAACAACTAAAAAAAAATATTGCCCCCACAGGGGGTCGCCCTGCCCACGGGCTACCCCCTGTCCATTTACCGTATTAATTGGCGTATAACACGCACCGGCGTATAACACGCACCTCATAAACTTAAATTTCGGTATGTACTATGGGTCCTTAACATTATATCAGCGTATAACACGCACACATCATTTGCCCCCTATTTTCAGGGAGAAAAAGTGCGTGTTATACGCCGATAAATACGGTATTTTCTTTTTGTTTTGTTTTAAAAAAAATAATAAATAAGCCCCTGGGGGGGTGCGATCGTTCCCCCCCCCCCCAGGGGGCACCTACCTTTTTAAAAAAAAAATATGCCCCCCGGGGGGGGAGGCCCGTTTTCCGAGGGGGCCGATCCCCCCAAGTGAAATCCCTGGCGTCTAGTGGTGTTTCCTGGCCCCCGATCGCAGCTGTGCTGCGATCGGGGGCCAGGAACCACTTTCAGAGGGCATCGTAAGAAAGGGGAGACTCTCCCCTTTCTTACGAGGCCTTCCAGAAACTGTTTCCTGGCCCCCGATCGCAACACAGCTGCGATCGGGGGCCAGGAAACACTTTCAGAAGGCCTCGTAAGAAAGGGGAGACTCTCCCCTTTCTTACGAGGCCTTCCCGAACGTGGGGAAGGCCGTTTTCCCCATCGGAGCAGGAAGCGGCCGCAAGGCTGCTTCCTGCTCCGATGGGGAAATCAACATTGTTACGTCAGCACAAATGGGCGGGTGGCGGGCGGGGGGAGACACGAAAGAGCTTCCGTGTCTCCCAGGGACAAAAAAAATTAATAAAAAATCCTCGGGTGCGACGCACCCGAGGATTTATTAACCCCCTCCCTGGTGTCGGCCACTGGTCGTGACCCGCACAAGGGAGGTATTGTGGGCGTCGGCCAGTGGCCGACGCCCGCACTAAAGCGGTTAATGCATATTACTGTCTTCCAAGAGGATGGTATGGGACATGTTATTTGGGGATAGTTTTCCCAAAGATTTATCAAATGGAGGATTTGAAAATGTTTCCGAAAGTGACTCAATTACATCATAAGAGACAGAGGAGGGAGTCTTCTTCTGCTATAGTGGGAGATATATTTGGAGCAGTGATTCCTTCAGTGGGAGTCATTCTGAATTCAATAAAGATTTGAAAGTTGTCTACTATTGTGGATAACATGCTGACAAATTTTTCGGGAGTCATACTCCTGATAGATACTGAATTAGCTGCTGATAGAGCTATGACTTCAAAATCATCTTCCTTTAAACATTCTTTTAGCGAAGATGATAGAGTCTGTAGAATGATTCATTCTAGGCAGTGATGTTCGTATGCACCAGATAACTGTAAAGGGATAAGAGACTTACTAATGTGACTAATGCAAGTGCTGATTTGAAAGAATTGAAAGAACTAGGGGCCTGATTTGTACTTTTTTAGCACTGCATTTGCGTCATTTTTTGACGCAAAAGCATCTCAAACTTACAAAATGGAATTATATTTTGTGAGTTTGCGCCACTTTTGCATCAAAAAATGATGCAAATGCGGTGCTAAAAAGGTATAAATCAGGCCCCAGGAGTTTGTGAAAAGGTTGGCAAAGGGTTTGCTTCAGGGGGAAATTGGCTCGGCAACATTTGGAATGGGATTCAATTGAAAATATTACAGGGAATATTAATTGTTGTGGTTTGTCTATTGGGGATGTGGAGATTGTGTAAATTATGCAAGAGAATGAAATTGAAAAAGTTAAAGAATGATCAGAGTAGGGAAGAAACAAAAAGTGAAAAATTGTATAGGGAAAATTTGAAGGGGAAACAAAAGTATGAAGGGATTGAATTGACAGAAGTTTAGCTGATGCAAACATTTGTGGGTAATAATTAGTGTGATGACACATTTAGTCATCAGAGGAGGGATTGCTAGCACAGGCTTTTTTAATAAAAATTATTAATGAATGTTTATGTATTCTGAATAATATGTTTATGTAGAGAATAAAATAAAGTAGAAAAATATATCACACATTTGAAAATGTGATTACGAAGACTGGCCACCAATGTTAACGAAGTGTACTAATCAGTGATTTAATACTGATGAAATGCTGAATATATGTTAGACTTATGCAGCAATATGTCATATTAAGGGTTATGAATTTTGCTTTAGCTTTATTAATTGTAGGCCTTAACTTAGCTAGTGTCTTGGCTTACTTGCCAGGCATCATGTAAAAGCTGTATTTCTTAGCGTTTAATAAAATAGCTGTCCAAGAGAGTTAAACTGAATTTCTATTGTATTGTTTAAATTTGCTCATAATGGAAGCTTCTCGTGTGACCCGACTGCTAGGAGATGATGTTCTTACGAATGAAACATTTTATGTGTAACGTGTGTGAGAATGACTTTCCCAAGACAAGAACAATGAAAATACTGACTAGAGTAGAAGCTGCAACAATATTGTTACCTGACAAGCCGGATGATGAGGACATTGCAAGACAAACCAATCAACAACAGGTGAACTGGGTAATATTAGAATTCATAGATTTAGGATATTAGTTTTATTGGACAGAGTGTGAACATACGATTAACTGACCAATAGGGATTTGGCGGGTAGTTTTAATAGTTCTGACTTAACAAGAGTATACGGAGAGAAGGCACTCATTCTCACCATTGTCCATTTTTGTTTGCTGGCCAAAAGGCATTTTCGTTAGACATTCTGCCCTTACTATTGCCCATAATGCGTCTTGACAAAAAATGCGCTTAACTTTAATGCTTAAAGACTTTGCCTTTTCTGAACTTTTATGCTGAATCCTAATGCCTTGCTGATCGACTGATGTCCTGCAGACGAAGACTGATTCTGCTTTGTTGATCCACACTGAGGATAGGTACATCCTAACCTGTGATTATTATGCATATTTGCTTTTTCTTTCTAGGTACCAACTGCTCTGTTTTGCTACAGCCATAGTTAGATGTTTTTCCAAATTTGTGCTACTAAATTATTTTGCATGAAGCCCAACATGCTGATGCTAATTTGATGTTAGTTAAGGATTCTCACTAATGAATTATGATAACAGGGACTAATGCTTGATGAATTTCTCTGCTAAACTTCATGTACCTTTTCACATTGACGCAGCTGACTCTGGGGGTCATTCTGACCTCGGCGGTAAAAGGCGCTTACCGCCGGTCAGAAGACCGCCATAACAACGCCGCGGTCGTGGTAAACCGCCACGGTCATTCTGACCCGCAACTGGCAAACCGCCAAAAACCCGACATCAACAAAAGTCCGCCACACCAAAGGTCAGCGGGAAACTGGCGATGACCAAACTTCCACCATCACGCCAACAGAAATACGCCCATACCATTCCGACCCACAAATCCCCGCAGCGGTCTTTCAACAGCGGTATTCCATTGGCGGTACACACCGCCGTGCTCAAAATACACACACCTTTACAAAGCCACATTGGACAAATCAAAATACACACACCTGAGACACATACACACACCACTCCCACACACCCAATTAAATATAAAACACACACCCACATCACCCACAAACCCTTACGACCACAATTGCGACTGAAGGACAGAGAGAGACAGCACAGCATAGAGTAGACCATCACACAGAGGCAAATCACAACATCACCCACACAATTTCCACGCACAAAACACCATACACCACCACACTCACCACACCCTACAACACATACACCACCCCTCACCTCATCCACACCACCCCATGGCACCCCAAAGACACCCCAGGTTCTCTGACGCAGAACTCAGGGTCATGGTGGAGGAAATAGTTTGTGTAGAGCCCCAGCTCTTCGGGGCACAGGTGCAGCACACCACCATTGCCAGGAAGATGGAGCTATGGCAAAGAATAGTGGACAGGGTCAACGCTGTGGGACAGCATCCACGCAATCGGGACGACATCAGGAAGCGGTGGAACGACCTACGGGGAAGGTGCGTTCCATGGTATCAAGGCACAACATCACGGTACAGCGGACTGGCGGCGGACCCCCACCTACTCCCTCAGAATTCACAGCATGGGAGGAGGAAGTCTTGCACATCCTGCATCCTGAGGGCCTCGCAGGAGTAGGCGGAGGAATGGACTCTGGTAAGGCAAATCTCCACTACTTCATTCCCCCCACCCCACCTGCATGCCAAATCACACCCCCACCCTCACCCCCACCCCCATCACACCAACTCCTTGCAAATGTCTCACCATCACCTCCCACCCATCCCAAAACCTAGCCCTGCATGCGTCCCCAAAGCATGGACACCCATCACCAAAGCATGCCCACTGCACACACACCCATCACCCCCACAAGCCACCGTCACAAAAGCCCCCACAAGGGAATGCCAGCACTGGGGTACACGGCCACCCACCCATTACACGAAATGCCACACACAGAAGCAATAAACCTACTCTTATACCCCTGCAGGACCCGAACGCCAACACACCGCCACGGAGGGACCAGAGATGTCCATCCCACCCCCAGAAGAGGCCCCCAGTGATGACAGCAGTTCTGTCTCCCTGGACCCAGATGACCAGCCCGGCCCATCGGGGACCTCAGGACAGTCGGTTCCCCACAGACAGCCACAGGCTACACCAGACCTAACCCCCTCTGGGAACACTAGCACAGCTCCCACCCAGCGGGCCCATGCCTCTGTCTCCAGGACACGTCAATCAGCGGTGTGTCCACCACTACAGGGCACCCAGGTTGACCCACCACCCCAACAACAACAGGGACCTGCGGGCAGTGGTAGTGGGCACACCGTCCAGGGGACAGAGGCCCAGGGAAACAGTGGAACTGGGAGGGCTGCTGTGCGACAGGGGGGGGACAGGCCCAGGGAACCGACTCTCCAAGAGGCCCTCTCCTCCATCATGGGAGCATACCACCACTCCCAGGAGACGATGGCTACGGTACTGGCCAGGTTCCAGGAGATCCAGGTACTACAGGAGGAACAGTGGGGACCATCGTCGTGGCCCTTAACCAGATAGTCACCACATTGCGGGACCATGTGGCACCACAAAGGGCCCCTGTCACTAGCCTGGACCAGGAACAGCCTACCACCTCCGCCGGCGCTAGTGGACAGGAGGTCCCCACACAACGACAGGCCACCAGAACCCCACCTCCTGCAGAAGAAGAACCACCCCGCAAGCGGAACCTGAGATCTCACAAGAAGACAGAGTAGGATGCCAAGACCCCCGCCAGCAAACGATACCCCCTGATGTCATCCCACTGTCCCACATTGTCACCCTGTCCAACCTTGAACTGCCCCTGCTCCATCCTTCCACAGGCATATGGACAATGCACCTGTGAGACTGAAAACTGGACTCTGCCATGGACATTACTCCACCATCACCCATCACCGTTTTACAATCATGTTCCTAAATGTAGCACTTTAATAAAATCACTTATTGCACTTAAAAAATCTGGAGTCTGCTTGTATTTTGAACAAATGTATTAGACATAACGGTGCAAAAATGTTCAGTTACATTGTGATGACAACATACCACTGTCACACAGCTGTAGTCCATGGGCAAACAAAGCAGCGGTCACGCAGTGGGGCCCACAGCTCTGAAAACGGAAGGGAAAGTCACAACTCAGTTAACAGGAACTGGGGGTAACTCAGACAGTAGAGAGGCAGGAGACTTTAAGTAAATGTAAAATGGCGTGGTTGATTCGTACCTGTGTGCTACTGAAAATACTGTTGTATAACTGTGTCCCTGTTGTCTGTGTCGTCCCCGTCGTCTTCCTCCTCTTCACACTCCCCAGGCTCCACAGCTGCTACAACACCACCATCTGGACCATCCTCCTACAGGAAAGGCACCTGGCGTCGCAAAGCCAGGTTGTGAAGCATACAGCAGGCCACGATGATATGGCATACCTTCTTTGGTGAGTACATTAGGGATCCACCTGTCATATGCAGGCACCTAAACCTGGCCTTCAGGAGGCCGAAGGTTCTTTCTATAATTCTCCTAGTTCGCCCATGGGCCTCATTTTAGCGTTCCTCTGCCCTTGTCCTGGGATTCCTCACTGGGGTAAGTAGCCACGACAGGTTGGGGTAACCAGAGTCACCTATTAGCCACACACGGTGTCTCTGTAGCTGTTCCATCACATAAGGGATGCTGCTATTTCGCATGATGTACACGTCATGCACTGACCCAGGGAACTTGGCATTTACATGGGAGATGTACTGGTCAGCCAAACAGACCACCTGGACATTCATCTAATGATAACTTTTTCTGTTCCTGTACACCTGCTCACTTCCACTGGGGGGAACCAAAGCCACATGAGTCCCATCAATGGCACCAATGATGTTGGGGATATGTCCAAGGGCATAGAAATCACCCTTCACTGTAGCCAAATCGCCCACCTCAGGGAAAACAATGTAGCTCTGCATGTATTTCATCAGGGCAGACAACACTCTGGACAAAACCTTAGAAAACATAGGCTGAGACATCCCTGATGATATGGCCACTGTTGTTTGGAATGATCCACTTGCCAAAAAATGAAGTACTGACAGAACCTGCACCAGAGGGGGAATCCCTGTGGGTTGGCGAATGGGGGACATCATGTCTGGCTCCAGCTGGGCACACAGTTCCTGTATAGTGGCTCGGTCAAGTCTGTATGTCAGTATGACATGTCTTTCTTCCATTGTCGACAGGTCCACCAGCGGTCTGTTCATGGGAGGATTCCTCCATCTCCTCGCAAGTCCCAGCGGACGGTGCCTAGGAAGGACAACATGGAGCACAGAGTCAAGCAACCCACAGGTACGTAACCACAGCTTGCACAGTACACAATTCGCTATGCATTGAATGGCCATTTTCTATCTGCTTAATCACTCGAGACCTGATCATCCACAGGAGAGGACCTATACTGCAAGTGCTGCTGTGACCTCGGTCTGGAAGAGACAATGGCTGCTGCGACTGGGGAAAGGGCCCCTGCCTTCACATCTGAGGAATTGGAGAAACTTGTTGATGGGGTCCTCCCCCAGTATGCGCTACTCTACGGTCCTCCAGACCAACAGGTAAGTACACAGGGAGCACATAGTATGGGCTATGCCTGTGTTGAGTGGGGTGGATGTAAGATGGTGGGGAGGGGAGCGAATGAGGAGTGCAACGCACAACAGATGAGAGCATGTGCCACATGGCAAGGTTGGGGAGGGGGGGCCACTCACATCGACCATGCAGAAAAGTGATGATATTTCTTTTTCAACCCTGTACATGTCACATAGGTCAGCGCCCATCAGAAGATCGACATTTGGCGTGCCATCGCCAAGGACGTCCGGGCCCTGGGGGTCCACAACAGACGGGGCACCCACTGCCGCAAGAGGTGGGAGGACATCCGCCGCGGGAGCAGAAAGACCGCCGATTCTCTGCTGGGGATGGCCTCCCAACCTAGGAGGGGTGCCACTTGGCAATTGACCCCCCTGATGTCCCGGATCCTGGCGGTGGCCTACCCCGATTTGGATGGGCACGTGAGGATATCACAGCAGACACAAGGGGGTGAGTATCAGCACATTCTGCTATATTAGCACACAGTGGAGGTGTCTGGGTTGGGGAGGAGGGCTGTGGCTATCTCTAGGCCAGGGCGGTTTCTGTAGGCTAGGCCCCTCCGTAAAGCATGGCCCTGTGCCCCCACCCCCCACCTCTGTAGGGTGCTAAGTACAGCTATCCATGGCCCGGGCTCACCTATGTGTGCATTTGTCGTCCATAGACTTGTAGGCCAAGTCACAATAACTGAGTAGTGTAGAGGAGGTATCCAGGGGGTAGAAAGGGAGGTGCATCGGAGCAATGCATACCTGGAGGGCATTCATTCGGGTCAGGCTGCCCATCAGCGATCGTTCAACACTCTGGCCTCAGCACTGACGGCAGCAATTGTCCCTGTGTCTAGCCTCCCCCCTCCAACTTCCTCAACCCAGTCCCACTCCCCTGTTCCTCTGCCTATCCCAGACACACCTACAGACCAGCCTGCACACACATCAACACCCAAGGGCAGCTCATCCAGACATAAGCACCAAAGATCACACAAGCATTCACCCAAGCAACATCCACATGCAGACATGCCAACAGCCACTGCCTCCTCTGTGTCCCCCTCCTCCTCGTCTCCCTCCTCCCTCCCTGTGACGTCTCCACTCACACCTGCATGCACACCACCATCAGCCAGTACGTCCATCACCACCACACCCACCAGAACAGTCCGCACACGTGCAGTCACCACCCCCACTGCCATTTACACGTCCCCTGTGTCCTCTCCCAGTGTGTCTGTCACCCCTCTTCCAAACCACACAAACGCAGGCAGCCACCCACCCAACAGCCACCCACCTCACGACAGCCTCCGTCACAAGCACCTGCACCCAAAGACAGCACACTTGACTCTCCTACAACCACATCCTCTTCCTCCACTCCCATACCCACTGCACCTACCCTTCCCATTGCTCCTAAAACGTTGTTCCTCTTCAAAATTAACCTCTTTGCATCACCTGACCCACCCCCTCCATCTCGTAAGAGTCCAAACAGCACCTCAGCCACCACAAGCCCTGCACCTACTAGGACCATCGTTCAGGGCTATTGGAGTCCACCAGCTCCTAGGGCAGGAACATCGGCCAGCAGCAAGGGGACAGCCAGCCCACCCCCTGGGAAAAGAACCAAAAAATGGAAGGGCCGGCGCGACAGGCCTGAGACGGCTGCCCCCAAGGACACCACCCTTGCACCGTCACCTGGCACATCCACAAAGGGAGGCAAGGGCCCCAGAGATTCGGCCAAGGAGGGCAAGGGCAGCAGGGCGGACAAGTCCAGCAGCAGGCGAGCTGCCCAGGAGGGCCCCACCAGCCCCATTTGGGGTGTGACGGACGACACCCACGGGCCCAGTACTCCAGCACAGGAGGGCCCCGCAAGCGAAAGGTCGGATGGCGACTGAGCGGGAATTATTGGCCAGATCTGGTTCCCAAGGAACACAAGACAAGCACCGCTGAACAGGGCCCCGCTGTGAGAAGCACCGCTGAACAGGGCCCCACCGTGAGAAGCACCGCTGAACAGGGCCCCGCCAAGACAAGCACTGCTGAACAGGGCCCCGCCAAGACAAGCACCGCTGAACAGGGCCCCGCCAAGACAAGCACCGCTGAACAGGGCCCCGCCGTGAGAAGCACCGCTGAACAGGGCCCAGCCAAGACAAGCACCGCTGAACAGGGCCCCGCCAAGACAAGCACCGCTGAACAGGGCCCGCCGTGAGAAGCACCGCTGAACAGGGCCCCGCCAAGACAAGCACCGCTGAACAGGGCCCCGCCGTGAGAAGCACCGCTGAACAGGGCCCCGCCGTGACAACCACCGCTGAACAGGGCCCCGCCAAGACAAGCACCGCTGAACAGGGCCCCGCCAAGACAAGCACCGCTGAACAGGGCCCTGCCGTGAGAAGCACCGCTGAACAGGGCCCCGCCAAGACAAGCACCGCTGAAAAGGGCCATGCCAAGACAAGCACCGCTGAACAGGGCCCCGCCATGAGAAGCACTGTTGAACAGGGCCCCGCCAAGACAAGCACCGCTGAACAGGGCCCCGCCGTGAGAAGCACCGCTGAACAGGGCCCCGCCAAGACAAGCACCGCTGAACAGGGCCCCGCCAAGACAAGCACCGCTGAACAGGGCCCCACCGTGAGAAGCACCGCTGAACAGGGCCCCGCCAAGACAAGCACCGCTGAACAGGGCCCCGCCGTGAGAAGCACCGCTCCGCTGGGCCCTTCCTGTCAAGCACCGCTCCGCTGGGCCCTTCCTGTCAAGCACCGCTCTGCTGGGCACCGCAGTCTCTGAACTGCTCCGCTGGGCCCTTCCTGTCAAGCACCGCTCCGCTGGGCCCTTCCTGTCAAGCACCGCTCCGCTGGGCCCTTCCTGTCAAGCACCGCTCCGCTGGGCCCTTCCTGTCAAGCACCGCTCCGCTGGGCACCGCCGTCTCTGAACCGCTCCGCTGGGCCCTTCCTGTCAAGCACCGCTCCTCTGGGCCCTTCCTGTCAAGCACCGCTCCGCTGGGCACCGCCGTCTCTGAACTGCTCCGCTGGGCCCTTCCTGTCAAGCACCGCTCCGCTGAGCCCTTCCTGTCAAGCACCGCTCCGCTGGGCCCTTCCTGTCAAGCACCGCTCCTCTGGGCCCTTCCTGTCAAGCAACGCTCCGCTGGGCACCGCCGTCTCTGAACCGCTCTGCTGGGCCCTTCCTGTCAAGTACCGCTCCGCTGGGCCCTTCCTGTCAAGCACCACTCCGCTGGGCACTGCCGTCTCTGAACTGCTCCGCTGGGCCCTTCCTGTCAAGCACCGCTCCGCTGGGCACCGCCGTCTCTGAACTGCTCCACTGGGCCCTTCCTGTCAAGCACCGCTCCGCTGGGCCCTTCCTGTCAAGCACCCCGCTCCGCTGGGCACCGCCGTCTCTGAACTGCTCCGCTAGGCCCTTCCTGTCAAGCACCGCTCCGCTGGGCCCTTCCTGTCAAGCACCGCTCCGCTGGGCCCTTCCTGTCAAGCACCGCTCCGCTGGGCACCGCCGTCTCTGAACCGCTCCGCTGGGCCCTTCCTGTCAAGCACCGCTCCGCTTGGCCCTTCCTGTCAAGCACCGCTCCGCTGGGCACCGCCGTCTCTGAACTGCTCCGCTGGGCCCTTCCTGTCAAGTACCGCTCCGCTGGGCACCGCCGTCTCTGAACTGCTCCGCTGGGCCCTTCCTGTCAAGCACCGATCCGCTGGGCACCGCCGTCTCTGAACCGCTCCGCTGGGCCCTCCCTGTCAAGCACCGCTCCGCTGGGCACCGCCGTCTCTGAACTGCTCCGCTGGTCCCTTCCTGTCAAGCACCGCTGCGCTGGGCACCGCCGTCTCTGAACTGCTCCGCTGGGCCCTTCATCTCAAGCACCGCTCCGCTGGGCCCTTCGTCTCAAGCACCGCTGGCCCATTGGCAGGGCCGGATCTGTGTCGGGCAGGGCTTCACGAAGCACTCTGGCCAACATGCCTCCTCCATAACCAGTGGAGTCTGTAATCCACCTGATGGACTGTGGCTTTGCACTCCCCAGGATGGTACAGTGGGCAATCCACCCACTGTAGAGACTTGAGAGACTGTGGCTTTGCACTCCCCAGGATGGTACAGTGGGCAATCCACCCACTGTAGAGACTTGAGAGATGGTACAGTGGGCAATCCACCCACTGTAGAGACTTGAGAGACTGTGGCTTTGCACTCCCCAGGATGGTACAGTGGGCAATCCACCCACTGTAGAGACTTGAGAGACTGTGGCTTTGCACTCCCCAGGATGGTACAATGGGCATGGAGGCCCCTCGTGGATCTGGCGTCGTGGACTCATGTGGCTGAGGTGCCGCCCCTTCCCTTCCCCCTGAGGTGTCTGTGGTTTTATTATCTGATGCCCCAGCAGTGTTCTCTCCAATGGAATCGGGTCTCGTGTGTGGGCTTTGCCCATGTGTTTATGCACATTGGCCCACGAACAATGGAATGTAGCCAATATGTGCCGGACTTTTGGACTATGTATATATTGTTCATGTTGTAATATATTTATTTTATAAATTTCATATTTCACTTAACTTCAAATATGCTTTAATATACTTCAATTTTAATGATCATTTTATTTTGTCTTTTAATTATTCCGGGGGGTTTGGGGGGTGTCACTCTGACTTGTTGCTCTGCATTGGTGTGTAGGGATTTGGGGGGGAGGGGTGGGTGTGTCGCGTATGTGTGTTCCAGTAACCTTTTCTCCTCCCCCCTCCCCTGTGTCGTAGGTGCAGTACTCAGCGTTGTCTTCTGCGCCGGCGTTCGTGCTCCTGGTAGAGGAGCAGGAAGACAATGGCTGGTAGGATGTTTAATTCGGGTTCCATGCTGTCCAGATTCCTCGTGGAGTGTGTATAGGTGAGCGTTTTCCCATTCGTAGTCTGTTTCCGCCGTGTTTTTATCGACGGGGCTCCCGCCCCGGAAAAGGTGGCGGATTGGTGGGTCGTGATAGGGTGGGCGGTACATTGTCTGCCGCCTGTCTGTTGGCGGTGACCGCCGCGCTGTTTGTTTGTCCCGCCGTGGCGGTCGGAGTGTTAAAGTGGCAGCCTGTGTTGGCGGTTCCCACCAGGGTCAGAATTCCATTTTTTTTACCGCCTGCCTGTTGGCGGGTTGGCCGCCACTTTAACACCGACCGCCAGGGTTGGAATGACCCCCTCTGTTACTGATCTGCACCATAACCTTAGAATGTTTGGTAGTCCAAGCTTTGATTAGATTACGTTTTTTCTGCCACTTTTGACAGCCAATGTTGTTTCTGTATGTGTTTCATCTGATTTTGAGAATAATTTACATGACCTTAGCATTGTTAATATATGAAAATAAATATTTTAAACGTTTACTAAAAGGTGTGGTTATTCATGACTGAAAGGTCATGGTGTGTGACAATTACTGACGCCATTGATTAATGATGTTATTAATTACTAATGAATATTGATTGTTATCTATTGATCATGTACTGGAGCTATGGTAAGAACATCTTAATTGCGAGTCAAAAGGTTCATCCACCTATTCACGTCCCATTGTAAATTTACTTATTAAGGTCAGACGTGCTAACAGGAACTAGAGATTATTGTCACAGATAGGCTAGAAGAGGCCGTCCAATGGCTGCCACTGTGAGAACAAGTAAACAAGGAACGAGAAAGCTGAAGCGTCCTGGGTTATATTACATGGATTACGTGGCAAAATCCAATGGATTTAGTAAATCCCGATGATAAAAAATGCATCTCCAGAAAAATAATCAGTCTACTCTTACGGCTAAAACGGAAAACATGAAAACAAGAAGGGCTTTTATCGAAGCCAGATGTGTGTAAATGCAGATGTTCAGTGCTTGTTCAAAACGGACTCTTACCACAAATGTAGAGTTTTCATTCTTTTGATAGCTGGAGTGTACCCTATATTACTCTGTACTGATTGACAAGTACTACGGTGCACATTACAAATCATTTGTTCTTTTGTTTAAATAATAAATGTTGCACCCGACCTAGGGGATTAATTCAATCATTCCATGCAACATTTTTTCTTAAATGTAATAGTGTGTCATTTTTTCCAAACTCAGTGGTACTCATTTTAGTAAACCGGCTGAGTCCCCACTTATGTGAGCTGAGCAGGTGTCTCTTTGTGCCCCATCCTCACGATGGGCTGTGTTATCCAGTGTAACCACCGGATGCTGGGCAGGCACCATCACAGAGTGCCTTCTAATAAACTGGCACATTGAATTTATCAACACGAATGACCCACCAGGAGGGCATGTTGGACTTTTGTCGTCGAAAGGCAGAACTGTTCACCTCTGACCACCAAAGCGCTACGTTTTGACGACACCTCATAATTTCCCGGAGGAACAGAAGCATTATAGAAGAGAATAAATACATTAATATTATTAGTGCTAATAATGATAACCCCTAAGTGCTGAGGCTTTTCCAGTCCCATTACTGGTACGTTTTTTGATGTTTGAGGCAATTTGCGCTTACGTTTGCATATTATTTTTTTTACAAATGGTATTGAGGCCAAATTTGCGACTTTATTCCCAATTCTTGGGATCCGGAAGTTACCCTAGTTGTTGTTGGTTCATCTGGAAAGTAACCGAGAAAACAGGCGAAATATACCCACATTTTGTTTCTAAAAAGGGAAATAACTGTTGCGCAAGCAAGCATGTTTATTTATTTTTTTAAAAGCATCAGCACAAGGTTTGCTACCATCTCCTCAGCTTTCATGAACAAGAACAGTTCGTCTAACCATTATCAGTGGTAGTCTGCTTTTCCTATTTTCTGTGGTTTCAAACTACTTCAGCTTCTAGTGGAAACAGGAGTGAAACCCATGCGCTCATGGTTTTCCCAAACAAACAAAATATTGCGAACAAAAATAATGTAAATAAAATAGAGAAAAAATGGAAATATCTCAAATCGAATTCATCTGTAATCTGAAATGGCATATGCACAAAAAGCAAAACACCATTATGACCCTCAGACTATTCTGGTTACAGGGTTTTAAAGTGTTTTCGGTTGTCAAAAACGTGCAATACCAACATCCAACTACTGAGCTGCAAATTATAAAGATTCTCATTGTGTACAGACCATAAATCAATTAAAATACTTACATTTAAAGAATAAAAAAGCGTTTGCAATGCAATAGGTCTTGCATTTGCTTGAGTTAGAGCTAGTGGTGTTGTAAGTGCATACCTGGACTTTTCTTGCCACATAAATATGTCAGCCCTGCCGCATAACTTCGTCCCCTCTGCCACATAATTCCAGTGGTCCTGCATATAACTAAACCACTACCATTTACATTCTTTCTCTATCTGCAGCAATAAAATTAAAATATTGCAATGAGTTATGGGCAAAAATGTTTTGTAATAGGAATGCCCCGCAATGCATCATGGGGGAAGTTTCAGAGTTCAGCGAATATTTTAGTGGCTTGACTGTAATGTTCAGAACAGCCCCTAGAGGGCACCACTCTAAAAGTAACATTTGTAAGAAACATGTGCCCTCATTACAACATTGACGGTAAATCCTGCTTACCGCCGTGCAGAAGACCGCCAACACACCGCCTCGGCCGTGGAATTCCGCTACAGCTATTACGACCCACAGCTCGGAATCCGCCAAAATCCAGACAACCACACAAGTCCGACACACCAAAGGTCAGTGATAAACTGGCGATAACCAAACCTCCACCTTCACGCCAACAGGAATACGCCCACACTATCACGACCCACGAATCAACGCGGTGGTCTTTCAACCGTGGTATTCCGTTGGCGGTACACACCGCTGCGCTCAAAATACACACACATTTACAAAACACAACCACATTGGACAATTTGAAATACACACACCTGATACACATACACACACCACTCCCACACACCTAATACAATATAAAACACACACCCACACTACCCACAAACCCTTACAGCAAAAAATTTGGAAGAAGCAGAGAGACAGAAAAGCAAAGACCACACCAGCATCCAGAGGCACACAACACCATCGCTCATACACATCCACGCACAAAACACCACACACCCCAAAACATCACCCCACACGTCACAACACACACCACCTCACACATCACCCACACCATCCCATGGCACCGCAAAGACACCCCAGGTTTTCTGAGGAGGAGCTCAGGGTCATGGTGGAGGAAATCATCCGGATAGAGCCACAGCTATTCGGATCACAGGTGCAGCACACCTCCATAGCTAGGAAGATGGAGCTATGGCGCAGAATCGTGGGTAGGGTCAACGCAGTGGGACAGCATCCAAGAACTAGGGATGACATCAGGAAGAGGTGGAACGACCTACGGGAGAAGGTGCGTTCCGTGGTCTCAAGACACAACATTGCAGTTCAGAGGACTGGCGGTGGACCCCCACCTCCTCCCCCACAACTAACAATATGGGAGGAGCAGGTCTTGGCTATACTGCATCCTGAGGGCCTCGCACGAGTTGCTGGAGGAATGGACTCTGGTAAGTCAAATCTTTAACTACCATATCCCCCACCCTACCTGCATGCTATCACATACCCCCACCCTCGCCCTCACCCCATCACTCCAGCTCCTCACATATGTCCCATTATCACAAACCACACATCCCAACCCCAAGCCCTGCATGCAACAACAAAGTATGGACACCCATCACCAAAGCATGTCCACTATAGATACCCACACAGACCCCAAAACAATTATCACACAAGGTCCTACACAAGAATGTAAGCACTGGGGTACAGGGTCACACACCCATTGGACACCATGACACACACAGATGCAATAATCATGCCTTTACACCCCTGCAGGACCCCTATCCAACGTCACCGGACAGGAGGTTCCAGACATGTCTACACCCCCCACAGAAGAGGCCCACAGTGATAACAGCAGCTCTGTCCAACTGGATCTAGATGACCAGCCCGGCCCATCTGGGACCTCGGGACAGTCGGTTCCCCTGACACAGTCACAGGCCACCACAGAGCCTCTCACCTCAAGAAACACCAGCACAGCACCCACCCAGCGGGCACATACCTCTGTCCCCAGGACACGTCAAGCAGCAGTGTGTTCACCACTACAGGGACCCCAGGCAAACCCACCACCCCAAGAACAGCAAGGACCTGGGGGCAGTGGCAGTGGGCACACGGTTCAGGGGACAGAGGCCCAGGAAAACCGGGGAACTGGGAGGTCTGCTGTGTGACAGGGGGAGGACAGGCCCAGCGAACCTACTCTCCACGAGGCCCTCTCCAACATCATGGGAGCGTACCATCATTCCCATGAGACGATGGCAAAGGTACTGGCCAAGTTTCAGGAGACCCAGCGGCTGCAGGAGGAACAGTATTTGGGGTTCAGGGAGGAACTCAGTTCTTTCAACACCACCCTGGGCACCATTGTAGGGATGCTGAAGGACCTTGTGAACACCAGGAGGGACACTGTGGCACAACAAGGGGCCCCGACACTAGCCTGGACGATGAACTCCCAACCACCTCCACCGGCACTAGTGGACAGGAGGCACCGCCAAAGGACCACGACACCAGCACCCCACCCCCTGCAGATGGAGAACCACCCCACAAGCGGTCCCTGAGATCCAGGGCAAAGACAGAGAACAATGCCGAGACCCCCGCCAAGAAATGAGACCACCCTGAATGTCATCCTTCTGTCCCACTTTGTCACCCTGTCCATCCTTAAAATGCCACTGCTACACTTCCTATGCCCCTTTGGACAATGCACATGTGAGACAAATAACTGGACTCTGCCAAGGACATTCCTCCACCATCACCCCATACCATTTTACAACCCCCTCCACCATTTAGCATTTAAATAAACACCCTTGAATCACAAAACAATCTGGAGTCAGTCTGTGCTTTCACAAATGTGTATTTGCAACAATTGAAGAAAATAGCAATGTCCATTGTATTGTCAACATACCTATGTCACACGGCTCTAGTCCATGAGGTAACATAGCAGAAGTCACACAGTGGGTCCCACATCTGTGAAATGGAAAGGCAAGGTGACAATTCAGGGTCCATACACTGGGTGGAATTGACAGACAGATGATAGGTCTAACAATTTTATCAGATGTAGGAGTCAGTGATGTCTTCTTACCTGTGTCTCACTGGAAGTATTGAAGGATCACGTTGTTTCTGTTGTCTATGTCCTCTTCTTCTGCCTCCTCTTCTTCACTGTCCACAGGCTCCTCAGCTGCCACAAGACCTCCTTCTGGACCATCCTCCTGCAGAAAAGGCACCTGTCGTTGCAAAGCCAAGTTGTGCAGCATACAGCAGCCCACGATGATCTGGCACACCTTCTTTGGTAAGTAGTATAGGGAACCACCTGTCATATGGAGGCACCGGAACCTGGCTTTCAGGAGGCCGAATGTCCTTTCTATCACTCTCCTAGTTTGCCCATGTGCCTCATTGTAGCGTTCCTCTGCTCTTGTCCTGGGACTTTTAACTAGGTTCAGTAGCCATGACAGGTTGGGGTAACCAGAGTCACCTGCAAATGTCGAGGGAAATCTGTTAGATACACACTAACCCTTAGGGACAACCCCAGACAACTATTCACAGGGTATAGGGTCCTTGTCCTCACCTATTAGCCACACACAGTGCCTCTGGAGTTGCCCCAACACATAAGGGATGCTGCTATTCCTCAGAATGTAAGCGTCATGCACTGAGCCAGGAAACTTGGCGTTCACATGGGAGATGTACTGGTCGGTCAAACACACCATCTGCACATTCATTGAATGGTAGCTCTTCCGGTTTCTGTACACCTGTTCACTCCTGCGGGGGGACCAAGGCCACATGTGTCCCATCAATGGCACCTATGATGTTGGGGATATGTCCCAGGGCATAGAAGTCACCTTTCACTGTAGGCAAATCCTCCACCTGAGGGAACACGATGTAGCTGCACATGTGTTTCAGCAGGGCAGACAACACTCTGGACAACACGTTGGAGAACATAGGCTGGGACATCCCTGATGCTATGGCCACTGTAATTTGAAAAGACCCACTTGCCAGGAAATGGAGTACTGACAGGACCTGCACTAGAGGGGGGATTCCTGTGGGATGGCAGATAGCTGACATCAGGTCTGGCTCCAACTGGGCACACAGTTCCTGGATTGTGGCACGGTCAAGTCTGTAGGTGACTATTACATGTCTCTCTTCCATTGTCGACAGGTCCACCAGCGGTCTGTACACCGGAATATGCCGCCATCTCCTCACCTGCCCCAGTGGACGTGCCCTATGGACGAGAACAGTGAGCACAGAGTCAGCCAACACTGAGGTAGTAAAAATACGAATTTATTGCACACCTTTGTCAATCAGCTATGTGCCTGTCTCTGTGTGTATGCAAGGCCTAGATATGTGTGACGCATTTAAAGGTAATGCCATGTGGCCCCCTGAAATGGCAGCTGCCTGACCTGTAATGTGGGACAAGGGGAAATGAGGTAACAGCGCTGGCATTGTACACCGTCGCAGTAGGCGGTCGAAGACCGCGGTGCAATCCTGCATTGGTTAAAATTGGGCCCTATGGGTCCCAGGAGCCAATGACGATGTACGCCGGCGGTGACGGTACACACCGCCGCGGACGTCACCGCCATTTTCTCTCTGTTCACTCACTTGATACCTGATCTTCGACAGGAGAGGACCTACACTGCAAGTGCTGCTGTGACCTCAGTCTGGAAGCGACAATGGCTCATGCGTCTGGGGAAAGGGCCCCTGCCTTCACATCGGAGGAGTTGGATATACTAGTGGATGGGGTCCTCCCCCAGTACACGCTACTCTACGGTCCTCCAGACAAACAGGTGAGTACACTGTGAGCATGCTGTATGGGCAATGTTTGGAGTGGTGTGGATGGAAGATACGGGGGGGATGAGGCCTGCATGATCGGATGGTGAGTGTATGTGTGTCAGGGGAAGGGTGGGAACATGGGCCAATGACTGTGACGGTCCGGACGGTTCAAGTTTTTCCTTTTCCCCTGTACTATTCTTCCAGGTCAGCGCCCACCAGAAGAAGGATATTTGGCGTGCCATCGCCAAGGATGTCCGGACCCTGGGGGTCCACCACAGACGGAGCACCCACTGGCGTAAAAGATGGGAGGACATTCGCCACTGGAGCAAGAAGACAGCGGAGGCCAAGCTGGGGATGGCCTCCCAACGTGGGAGGGGTGCCCGTCGCACCATGACCCCCTGATGTTCCAGATCCTGGCGGTGGTGTATCCGGAGTTGGATGGGTGCTTGAGGGCATCACAGCAGCCACAAGGGGGTAAGTACCCTTACATCCATCTGACTCTGCGCACATTGGAGGTGTCTGGGTGGGGGAGCTGGGCAGTGGGTTCCCCTAGACTAGGGTGAACTTTGTAGGCAAGGATCCTTTGTGAGGCAGTCTAAGTGCCACCCCAACCCCACCAGTGGTAAGAGCCATCAACACCTAGACTTCCAGGTGTGCAGTAATCGGGCATAGGCCATGTACCCCTGGTCCTTGTGATTAATCTAGGAAATCTAAGTGCATGGCGTAGTGCAGAGGGCTGCTGTGTCTGTAGTGTCCGCCAACGGCAGCGATATTGCATGCACTGACCATGCCTTTCTTCTTTCTTTCCCTCCCCTTTTTGTGGTCTCCCTGTTCTTGTGTGTATTAGCATCATCAGGCGGAGGAGCTGTGCCACCGGAGCAGGAGGGAGCTGCATCCTACATGTCCCTGGAGGGCGAGACAACGGAGTCAGAAGTCACCAGAGGGACGGAGGTCGAGGGGAGCTCCACGGCAGGGACAGGAGCAGAGACCAGCGACACCGACTCCTCCTCTAATGGGAGATCCCTTACGGTGGTGGGCCCCTCTGTGCCCACCGCACCTACAGGTACAGCCACCACCCCCCCTACCTGCACTCCCCTCCCAGCAGCCCCTCAGCGTAGGTCCTGTGGCCGCTCACCCAGGAGCGTGGGCATATCCTTCGCCCCAGGCACCTAAGGCCCTGCCCCAGTCACCCCTGCTGCCCTCAGTGAGGAGGCTATTGACCTCCTGAGATCCCTCACTGTTGGGCAGTCTACCATTCTGAATGCCATCCAGGGTGTAGAGAGGCAGTTGCAACAGACAAATGCATACCTGGAGGGCATTCATTCTGGCCAGGCAGCCCAACAGCGAGCATTTCAGGCTCTGGCCTCTGCACTGATGGCAGCCATTGTCCCTGTGTCTAGCCTCCCCCCTCCAACTTCCTCCACCCAGACCCAATCCCCAGTACCTCAGCCTATCCCAATCACACCATCAGACTAGCAGGCACACACCTCAACACACAAGGGTGGCTCTGGCAAACATAAGCACCACACATCCCACAAGCACTCACACAAGCATCATACCCATGCACACATACCAACATCCACTGCCTCCACTGTGTCCCCCTCCTCCACGTCTCCCTCCTCCCTCCCTGTCACGTCTCCACTCACACCTGCATGCACTACATCTTCAGCCACTACCTCCATCACCAGCACGCCCATCACCACACACCGCTCACGTGCACTCACCACCCCCACTACCATTCACACATCCCCTGTGTCCTCTACCAGTGTGTCTGTGAGCCCTCCTTCCAAAGTACACAAACGCAGTCACACACCCACCCAACAGCCATCTACCTCACAACAGCCTCCAGCCCATGCACCTTCACCCAAAGTCAGCAAACGAACACCTCCTACAACCACTACCTCTTCCTCCACTCCCAAACCCCCTCCATCTACCCGTCCCAGTGTGTCTAAAAAACTTTTCCTCTTAAATGTTGACCTCTTCCCTACACCTTCCCCCCCCCGTCCGTCCCCTAGTGCCCGCCTTTCCAGGTTCCAACCCAGCACCTCAGCCACCACATCACTGGGCACAGTGGTGCCAGCAATACCCGGATTTTGGAGTTCGCCAAGCAACAGGGCTGCCAGTGTCCCAAGGAGCAAGGCCAAGGACATTCCCCCACCTCCAAAACAGAAATAGTTGCCCACATCCCAGAGGGAGAAGGCCAAAACACCTGCCACCAATGGGCTCAGGCAAGACAATTGTGGGGAGTGGCAAGACAGCTGCACCACCATCCAAGGTGGGGAATGGCCTGAAGAAGAAAGGCAAGTCAACATCGCCGCCAACCTGCACGTTGGACAAGACCGCCACTGGCACCACCACATGCACCACTGCCACGGACACCGCCACCAACAGCCCAGATACTGAGCCCTTCACCAGCACCGCAGACACTGTGCCCTTCAGCAGCACCGCAGCCAGTGAGCCCGCCACCAGCACCACTGCTACTGACACCGCCGCCAGCACCACGGTCAGTGAGCCCGCCACCAGCACCGCCGCTACTGACACCACCGCCAGCACCGCGGTCAGTGAGCCAGCCACCAGCACGGTAGTCATTGAGCCAGCCACCAGCATCGCAGTCAGTGAGCCAGCCACCAGCACCGCAGTCATTGAGGCCGCCACCAGCACCACCGCCACAATGACCGCCGCAAGCACCGCCGCTAATGACACCGCCGCCAGCCCCGCCAGCGGACCCGCGACAACCTGAGCCAGTGGCACCACCGCAGACATGGCTGCCATCCCCAGTGGTCATCCGTACATGGCTGGTGGTCAGTTCCAGGGGCCTGGGCAGCTTCCATGTTGCCCCACCGTCAGTGGACTGTCACATCCACTACCTCAGTCCTTGGCAGGATGAAGCACTCTGGGCACAAAGCCCCCTCCAGATCCAGTGGAGAAAGGCATCCACTACCTCAGTCCTTGGCAGGATGAAGCACTCTGGGCACAATGCACCCTCCAGAACCAGTGGAGAAAGACATCGACTACCTCAGTACTTGGCAGGATGAAGCACTCTGGGCACAAAGCCCCCTCCAGAACCAGTGGAGACTGTTATTCACTTGAGAGACTGTGGCTTTGCATTCCCCAGGATAAAGCAGTGGGCAAACCACCCACTGGAGAGACTTGAGAGACTGTGGCTTTGCACTCCCCAGGATAAAGCAGTGGGCAAACCACCCACTGGAGAGACTTGAGAGACTGTGGCTTTGCACTCCCCAGGATACATCAATGGGCATGGAGCCCCCTCGTGGAGCTGGCGTCGTGCACTCATCTGGCTGAGGTGCCCCCCTTCCCTTCCACCTGAGGTGCCTGTTTTATTTTGATCTGATGCCCCTGCAGTGTTCTCTCCGTTTCGATTGGGTATCTTGTGTGGGCCTCGCCCATGGATTTTGGGCCCAGTGGTCCACGGACTATATAGTTGCAGTACCTGGACTTGAATTCTTGGTGTACATATTTGTTTATAGTGTATATATATTTTGGACTAATGGATGTTTATTGATTACAACGGTTACAATCATTTCCTTTTGTCCTTGCGTTCTTCCAGGGGGGCTTGGGGGGTGTAAATGTAATGTTTCAGCATGTATTGGTGTGTGTGTTGTTGAGGGTGAGGGTGGGGGTTTTGCGAGTGTGTGTCACTCTCTTTTCCCTCCCCCTTCCCCTGTGTCGTAGGTGCAGTACTCACCGTGGTCGTCGCCACCGTCGGTCGTGCTCCTGGTAGAGGAGCAGGAAGACTATCGCAGGGAGTATTTGGCGTTCAGGCTCCAACGCATCCTGGTTCCTCATGGGTTGTTTAGAGGTGAGTGTTTCCCCTTCCAAGTCCTGTTTCCGCCGTGTTTTTGTTTGCGTTGAATCCGCCCCGGAAAAGGTGGCGGATTGGCCTGTCATAATAGTGTGGGTGGTACTTTGTCTTCCGCCTGTCTGTTGGTGGTGACCGCCATGCTGTTTGTTTGTACCGCCGTGGCTGTCGGAGTGTTAAAGTGGCTGTCTATGTTGGCGGTTTCCACCATGGTCATAATTCAATTTTTTTTACCGCCGGCCTGTTGGCGGTTTTACCGCCACTTTACCACCGACCGCCAGGGTTGTAAAGAGGGCCATGGCCATGTAACCATATAGGCAGCGCCTAGAGAGCATAACCACATGAAAACAGAATGGCAGAACATAATGCAGTGTAACAATATATTTAGCCTCAAGAAGACGTAGTGCCTTACACATTTTCAGGCCTAGCAGGTCTACTAGGATAATATTACAAACAAGGCCCTTAAAACACAAACTACTTCAAGCTATAAAACAAACATTCTAGCAATGAGAAAACTTAAAAGACACTGACTGGTGGGTGGGGTTATTACTTTGCCCCCCACCCCCGTCAACGTAGTGTGGTGACCCAGAGATGCCCTAGACAGAAAGGGTGTGTTGTGCTGAATATTTAGATGTCCTAGGACCACCACACAGTGAGTTTTAGACAAAAATGTTTTGTAAAAGGAATGCCCCACAAAGCATCATGAGGCAATTTTCCAAGTGCAGCAAATATTGTAGTATATTAACTGCAATGCTCAGAACAGGCCCTAGAGGACACCATAGTAAAAATAGCATTTGTAAGTAACATTGTCATGTAAACATACAGTCAGCCCCTAAAAAGCATATCAAAATGAAAACAGAATAGCAGAAAGTATTGCAATGTAACCATATAGGTAGTCTCTGGGGTGCATAGTGTCTTACACATTACCAAGCCTAGTGAGCTAACTGCAATACTATTACAAATAAGGCCCTTAAAACACAAACTACTTCCACTTGTAAAACAAAAGTTCCAGCCATAAAAGAGCCTAATAGGACATTGAATGGTGGGAGAGGTTACTATTTTGGGACCCCTACCAACCTAGTATGGGGGCCCAGAGATGGCCTAGACCTAAAGATTATGTTGTGCTGAACATTTTGATGGTGGTCCCACTGCCCTAGGACCACCACACGGTGGTTATGTGTGGAAATGTTTTGTAAAAGGAATGCCCAGCAAAGCATTATGGGGTGATTAGCTGAGTGCAGCAAATATTTTAGTATCTTGTTCGTAATGCTCAGAACAGCCCCTACAGGACACAATAATACTAAAACTGCATTTGTGAGAAACATGGTCATGTAACCGTACATTCAGCCCTTAGAAAGCATAACAACATAAAACAAAATGTCAGAAAGTAATGCAGTGTAACCATATATGTATCCCCTACAGAGCATAGTGCCTTACACATTTTAATGTCTAGCATGCCTACTGCAATGCTATTACAAACAAGGCCCTTAAAACACACACTACTGCCAGCTGTAAAACTAAAGTTCTAACCATGGGAGAGCTTAAAAAGACATTGAGTAGTGGGAGAGGCGACTATTGTGCCCCCCCCAAACTTGTGTGTGGACCCATAGATTCCCTAGATAGAAAGTGTGTGTTGCGCCGAACTCTTTGGTGGTGCTCCCATTGTCGTAGGACCACTACAGGCTGAGTTATGGGCAAACATATTTAGAAAAATAAATGGTTTGCAAAGGAAGGCAAGTTTCCAGAGTGCAGTGAATATTGTAGTATTGGCTCTCTTGCTGTGCTGGGAGAGCCGCTTTGATGATTTCTGTGTTTATTTCTGTGTTAAATGCTCCAGTTTGTATATTTTTCAACTACTAAACTTGTAGGTAAGTGGTACTCAGGTAAAGCGCTCCTCAGATTGAGGTCGCGCTATATGAAACTTCACATAGTCTTGAAAAGCGCTCCTCCGAACAAGTTCACGCTATATGAAACTTCAGCGCTCCACCGATCGTGTTTGCGCTATATGAACCTTTTAAAAAAAATGTATTAAATAAATAATAAATACCCCCCCCTCCAATTTGCAGCCTTTGTGCGCAGACACCACAAAGAAACCGCGGCATGCCCAAAACAAGGAAGAGGAAGAAAAAACAGACAGCCACGCAGCGCGAAGTGGCGAGTCAAAAGAAAAAAAATAGTGCACCCACACTAAAGTGTATGGCCGAACAAGGAATAATACATGTAACAGGGTCAGTCTGCAAGGCGTAACAAAATACACTCCAGGCGGGACAAACAGAAATGATTTACCTATGAAATCAAGGGAATTTTGAAAGTAGGGCCTAGGAATGAATGAAAGTGATGGGTGTTAGATAGGCGTGCTTAAGTTAAAGCCCACTGTAGCTAACAACATGTTGAAGAGCAGCGCTTGCGCATTGCTAAGCTCGGCCTAAAAAGGGGTATGAAGGAAAACTATGGATTTTTAAATGTACATTGACACTGAGTTTATGAATAGTACTTATTTGCAGAACTCTCATACTAACCCATACCATCACTATCACATGTTTCACAGAGTGTTTTTCAAAAAGGTGTTCTTTCTTGCTCACTGACTTAACATTTTAAACCCAGAAATGGAAATTAAATTCATGAAAACAAATGTTCAACTATTGTGTGCTTCCACACTCCTCCTGATAAAAACGGTACCCCACTTGTGTGGGCCCTATCACCCACAGCAGGAAAGACCCCAATTTTCAAAATGAAGATATCAAACTTTCACCATGAAAAATTAGCATTTTTGGCGATGTGGGTGACTACAGAATTTCGGTCTGGGCTCAGCTGTCATCCCGGAAATCAAAAAAACCTAGACATTTCTAAAAGTTTGACTTCTGGGGGAGTCTAGGTAGTGTGACTTCTTACCCATAATGTCCTACAAACCTCAAACTTTGACTAAAATCATGAATTTTCCCCACATTTCTATGAAGTAAAGTACAGGATCCACAAAATTCCTACCAACCAGTGTTCTACTCTTCTCGCGATAGAAACAGTACACCATTTGTGTTGGTAGGCCTATGACCTGCAACAGAAAAGGCCCTAAAATGCAACATGGAGACATTACATTTCCACCATGAAAAATGACTTATTTGGGTGATATGGGCACCGGCGGAATGTGAGTAAACACCCTCTACCTGTTAACAGGGGTGGGCATGGAGCGCCAAAAGATTGTTGTGCATGAGGTAAGGAATGAGCTTGCCCATGCCCAGAGGGGCGACCTCTCCAAAACCAAACTCTCGGGTGTTTACTGGGTGGGTACTGCTAGGGGATTATGTTCCAAGGGCAGTTTCCAAGCGGGGATCAAATTTGCAGAGGTACAGCTGAGAAGAGGCCAATGTCCCATTTTCACCTGCACCTGTCCCGCAGAGAATGGCGCTCGGGGGACAGCGTCATGCCACCCAAGAACCGGTCAAACAAAGTGAAAGCACTTTTGCTTATTCTAACATCAGTGTGTGGTGCATTACAGTTTAAAAAAACTCCAGATGTGAGGGAATTTCCTTTAGCAGTGTAGCTGACAAAATGTTCACATCAGACCCACCAGAGAGGTTGACGTGAATGGTTTGTCAGCAACACTGACATGGTAATCATGAGGATAGAAATAGTTATAGTAGAAACTATATTAACTTTAGCAATTATATGAACCTGATTACTAATAATAAGTAAAAACTTGTTTACCTATATAACACTTTAAGGTACTTTGAAATAACATTTTGTTTCCCAATTAGATCTAGTGCTCGTCATTGACTCTGGAGTGATGAAAAAATGCTTAATTATGTTGGTATCAAAAACTTTTTTGCGCTAAGGTCCAGCGTATGTGTCATGAGTAATTGTAGGGTGCTTAATATATTTACTAATACTCCTATTTAGGCGATTATAGCAATTGCACGGCTGACACAAAAAGAGACGAAAACGCGACTAAGTTGAAGTACAGGGTATCAAACAGCTGTGATCAAATATATAGTAACGTACATTCACTCTGGATAGGCTAACCTTCGCCAGTTATATTTTAGCAGTAGTGCCCTTCTGAACACTGTGTACTCATTTATCTAGGAAAGACAACTACAGAGAGGTCTGATGATAAGTCAACTATTGTTGTTAAAAAACTAGAGGACTGAAGTGCATCTGTAGAACTGTGGCTATGAGAGATGATGACTCTGGCTTGCCTTGAAAAGATTTCTTACAGGAATATGAGTCAGACACAGATTTTTAATGCTAATTGGAGTGTCGTTTTTACACTTCTAAAGGATGATTAGATGATTCACTGAAGAATCTGAGAAGGTATATTTGAACAATATAAGCGTGTTTCCCGTTTAGTGGATATTGACCGGATATAGATGGGGGACGTGCTTACCTTCTCGCACCAGTCAGATGCAATGCGCATCGCAAAGCTCCTGAACTTCCAAGTCTTCAACAGGGGAAGAGGTTGGGAGAAGATCACAGAATGTGTGCGCCGTCCAGACAGAGGCCTCATGTGTAAGAGAGGCACGCTATGGGGAACACCAGAGTAAAGGCACGAAGGATGACATGTCTGATGGGAATCACATGACTCGTGAGATCTGCAAAAGGGGAAAGCTACCATTAATACCTAGACTAGTGGTTCCCAGCCTGTGGTCTGGGGATCCCCAAAGCCTCCTCAGGGGGGTCCACGACTGCTTAGAAAATTAAATAATATTAACAGATTAGGTCCCTAGCTTTTAGTAATGGCTCAGTGGGCGTTACCCGGATTCCAATAATGATTCAGTGGGGGTCCCAGGGTTCCAGTAATGATAAAGTAGGGTCCACAGAAGTCAAAAGGTTGGGAACCGCTAACCTAGAATATAAGTTATTTGTGGTCCATACACTCCCTGCAAGGCAATCGTGATGCACAATTGCTGCAGCTGAGAGCGCGTTAGAATCCTCATAACTGGTTGTTCTGAGAAGATGAACGTCAGATATAATGGGAATCAGAGAAGTATTCTTGCACCACTCAGTTGAAGAATTTATACTCACACTTTGCTGCTTTCACAATGATACTACATTCGGTTTACAAACTAAGTTTTGTTGTTGGTTATTGCCTCAAAGAGCTAGGTTGGGTTTGAGAAAACTATATTATTTTCTTTCCTTTTAAATGAAAAGTCACTGGAATCACATTTGCACAGACGTTTTTTTTTGTTAAGAAAAGTATGGCATGACCATATTGATAGTAGCAAGTATATGGTTACCATTGATATGGATGGACCATACAATGTTAATGAATGATTTTTATTTTTGAGTTGTCAACCTGTTACATTAAATAGAAGCAGAACTACGGAAACATACTACATAATATTGCAAATATTATCTCTTTAACAAACAAACACATGTTCACATTATTAAATAAACTCCAACAAAGAAGGTGAAAGACAAAGGCCCATGTTTAAAGGAAAATGACAGAGCGCGATGCTGCACCAAAATTGGCAGTGCTGCACTCCGTCTTTTTCACAACGCAGGGATGCGCCGTACTTAATTGAATACCGCACACCCCTGTTTGATGGCGCTAAATTGAGCTGCCTAGCGCTAACACAGGCATCCTTGCACCATCGTGCAAGGATGTGTGAGTTGAGAGGTTTGATTGTTTATGTGTGGGAAGGTGTCTCTTCCTGCACAGAAACAATCACTAATGGCAACTTGGCACTTCTGTTTGTGATGAAGAATGCAGCACACACAGAAGTGCCAAAGTGTAATTTTCAAATGATTGTTTATGTGCAGGAAGGAACACCTTCCCGCACATAAACAATCTTGTCTGGCATTTTGCTCTTTCTATGCCTGCTGCAGAATACAGCACACATAAAAAAACGAAAAAAACAAGGAGGAATAAAAGTATTCCTCCTTGTTGCGCCATGCTAATGCCACCCCTGGGGTGGTGTTAGATTTTGGCGCTGCCTCAGGTTTATGAAATCTCGTAAATCTGAGGCAGCGTCAAAATGCAATGAATGTTGCTGTGGCACGCCCACAGCAACAGTCATTGCATGCCCCTTCCACGCAAAGGGCTGCAAGTGAAGGGGCCATATTTACAAGGTGGCGTTAAGCCACAAAAAGTGGCTTAACGCCACCTTGTATATACAGCACAGGGCACTGCGCCACCAGAGCGTCACGAAAAGTGATGCTCCGGTGATGCTAGTGGCTCATAAATATACCCCAAAGTTTCGTTTCAGTACAGAGTGGAAAATACAGAGTTTCAACAGGCATATCATGTATAACATCAGAAGTTAATGGACAAAGCCATATTATACTATAGCCATGTTGTCCCTGCCACATTCCCCTTTCCCTGGGTCTAATCTACAGAGTAATAGCGTAAGCATGGCTATGGGTTCGAAGAATTGTGGAATCACTCATCGCTCCAGTTGAATCTGGATTGATAGTAAGGTTAGTCCATTTGGAGATATATGAATGCTTAGTCGTTTAACTATTTTTCATGTTTTACACACTTTTGCAGATATTTGTTTTTTGTTTCTGAAACATTAACGTTGACATGTTTGTCAATGTATTTGAAACTGTCAAAAAATACTAAAAGAAGCAAAGAGACACTGAAGAGTAAGTGACCTGGGCTCAAATTCCTGCCTTCTATCTTGCCGAAATGATGTAGTCCTTACTACTCAATCAATTTAATCCCACCGCCCCTCATTTTGTGCATCTGAGTGGATTCTGAGCTCTAAATATTTCAGTAGTATTCTGTTGTGCTTAGGTCCTGCTCTCTCTATAAGATTTTACCATATAAGCACCAATCTAAAAAAAGAGGCACTCCCCCACTTCCAACCGCGAATAGGTGTTTGATTATTTAGAATACTACCCTATGCTAACCACGTTTCCTGAACAGGCACCTGACACACGGCATTTCATTTTATCCCGTTCTCTTTGCCTTCACAATACATCGATTAAGAGAACAGTGGCAAAATAGTGATTTTTTTCATCGCAGTTCCCTAAAAAAAAAGTACACTAGGCCATAGGTAAAAAAAACAGGTCATGAAATACAATTTCACGCGATCTGTTATTTTTCATAGAATCTTTCTTCACTTACACATTTTAATTGTGTTTATTTGTGAATCCTTCCCGTTCGAAGGAGATTTTCAGACGCAACATATCTAGCAAACTTTCACTTTTAGTAATCGAATTTATGTCCACAAACATAATATTGTCATTCTTTTTGAGTGTACCACTCCGGCACATGGAACGATCCTGTCTTGCACAGCCATGTATCACATTTTGTGGGCCCCTTGCCCACTGTACCACTGGATTCAAACTAGCCTGGCTGATGAAGGGTGATAACCTGAGACTGGTCTGAGGATGCTTGTTTCCGGTGCAGGGAGGACCTGACCTGGCAGTTTGGGCTGGACTGTTCCCATGGTGCTCAAAAAAAGAGGGATCAGGAGGAATTATGGTCCAGTGTACATCCTCCTAGTGGAAACGTCAAAATATAAGTGATACACTGTTCCAACCATGAAAAACGGAAACTGGTGGCAGGGATCCTAAATTCTAGGAGCAAGAGGCCTCACACATCCATAGGATGTCATGCTTCATCATCGGCACTGCTCCTCGTCAGACCGGCACTGCAATGTCTGACGGGCACCACCCCTGGTGGGGGGGCTCTTTGCCGGAGATCTTTTTTTGTGGTGGTGCCGTGACCCCAAAGGTGAAAGAAGTGTCAGCGGAGATCAAAAGAAAACGTGGTTAAAATTGACTCTCAAAACCGCCACTGAGACAATAGTTTTATTAGACCAGATGGACGGTCTGGGCCATGGTTAAAAAGTATAGTCATAAGAGTGAATTTAGAAATTAAGATCAATCACTCTATAGGAAAAAAATGTATCAAAGGGAGGAGTCTGGGGATTTTCCAAAGCCTACCCTCTCATGGGTCAACATGTTTCGCATCCTGGTGGTCCATACGGATCCAGTGATGCTTCATCAGGACCTAGATGACTATGTGTATCTCCTAATTTATAAGGGCCACATATGCTTCCTTAAAAAGTGTACAAGTTACTGGAGGCCAGAAAATACCTGGGAGAAGTAACAGTCACTTACATAAATGCGGAACCGATAATTCCTAACTGTCGCCCGTCCTAAATTAGAGAACGAGCTTCCTAGGAACACAAAGACCAATGCACCAGCGCTAATGAAGTTTGTCGAAGCTGCTCTGGCCAGGCGGCAACCTACCCCGGTCCGAGGTTCCTGAAGTGGGTGAGGTGCCCGTCAGACATTGCAGTGCCGGTCTGACGAGGAGCAGTGCCGATGATGAAGCATGACATCCTATGGATGTGTGAGGCCTCTTGCTCCTAGAATTTAGGACCCCTGCCACCAGTTTCCGTTTTTCATGGTTGGAACAGTGTATCACTTATATTTTGCTGTTCCCATGGTGAACAGGGTCTAGACTGATTTGCATATGGCTGGGTCCAAACTGGGGTGGCATGGTGACCAAAAACACAATGGATTAAACCCAGATCTGTGACTGGGGATGAGTGTTTGAAAAGTTTCAACACTCCGTCCATCATTCTTTTGCGTTGCTAAAGTTGCCCTAAGTGGGGAGGGTGTGCCCAGATGTGGGTCCCTTGCTCACTCTGCAACTGGTTTCAAGCTAGTCTGGTTGATGCAGGGTGATTCCCTGAAACTGTCCCTAGGATGCTTGTTTTGGGTCTGGGGAGGACCTGCTTTGGCAGTTAGGGCTGGACTGTTCCGATGGGGAACAGGGTCAAGACTAATTTGCATATGGCTTGGTCCAAACTGGGGTAGCATGGTGAGCAAAAGAACGATGGATTAAACCCCGATCTTTGACTGGGGGTGAGTGTTTGAAAAGTTTCAACACTCCGTCCATCATCCTTTTGTGTTGTTAAAGTTGCCCTAGTGAGTGTTGTTAAAGTTGCCCTAGTGAGAAGGGTATGCCCAGACGTGGGTCCCTTGCTTACTGTGCAACTGGATTCAGACCACCCTGGCTGATGAAGGGTGATACACTGAAACCGGTCCCAGGAGGCTTGTTTCCAGTCCAGGGAGGACCTGGCCTGGCAGTTCGGGCTGGACTGTTCCCATGGGGAACAGGGTCAAGACTGATTTGCATATGGCTGGGTCCAAACTGGGGTGGCATGGTAAGCAAAAGAACAATGGATTAAACCCTGATCTGTGACTGGGGGTGAGTGTTTGAAAAGTTTCAACAGTCCGCCCATCATCCTTTTGTGTTGCTAAAGTTGCCCTAGTGAGAAGGGTATGCCCAGACGTGGGTCCCTTGCTCACTGTGTCACTGGATTCAAACTAGCCTGGCTGATGAAGGGTGATACCCTGAAACAGGTCCCAGGATGCTTCTTTCCCGTCAAGGGAGGACCTGACCTAGCAATTCAGGCTGGACTGTTCCCAAGGAGAACAAAGTCAAGACTGATTTGAATATGGCTGGGTCCAAACTGGGGTGGCATGGTGAGCAAAAGAACAATGGATTAAACCCAGATCTGTGACTGGGGGTGAGTGTTTGAAAAGTTTCAACATTCTTTCCATCATCCTTTTGTGTTGCTTAAGAAGATTTTATGCCATAAGAAGAAGTTACTTATCTTCAGTAACACCATATCTGGTAGAGACTCCATCTAGTCACAGACTGCTTACCTTAGATTTATCCCCAGGAGTCAGACTGGATCTGAACATTTTTTGTAAGCAGTACACCTGCCTGACATTAGGTGGTGCAGTTCGGCTCCGCATCGTCGGTGTCATCTGCACCAGAAGTGACATGCAGGGTACCTATATAAGCGCCACCCCAGGGTTCTGATGTCAGTTTCTTCTCACAACGTTCCACGTCAGGAGCGCAGAGCCACAAAGAACAATAACCACTGGTGTTCAAGACTAGGGCCTTGTAAGGGGGACTGGTCTGTCCCTAGAAATCCATTTGCAGAGCGGAAAGTATGAGTGGGTTAGTAAGAAATCTGCGGCTAAATAGAGTCTCTACCAGATAAGGTGTTACCGTGGTATGTAATTTGTTTATTTGATAGTGTCTTCTAACCTCAGGTTACTTACCTTAGAATAGATACTAAAGCAATGCTTCCCCGAAGGTGGGCCTATGAAACGATTTCACACAAAAAAGTCCTGCAGGACTGAACAGGCAAAGTGCACATCTCAGCACACCTGACTGTCCAGGCAGGAGTGCTTAGTGAACATGTGCAGAGAGGACAACGTTGCTGCCTAACAGATATCCAGGACCGCAACTCTGTGTGCTAAAGCAGTGGTCGCAGCCTTTGCTATGGTGGAATGAGCATGCAGACCCTCTAGGTGTTGCTTCTTGTCCAATGCGTAGCAAATTTTGATGCTGAGCAGGATCCATCAGGAGATGGTACTTGTCTGCGCGGCCTTCCCTTTCTTGGCCTCAACATACCACATGTTAAGTTGATCATCCACTCAGAATGGTTTTGTGAGGTCAAGATAGATCAGCAATGCTCTTTTTGGATCCATCCTGTGGAGTCTCTCCTTTTCTTTAGAGAGTTAATAAGGGGGAGCATAAAAGGTAGGCAACATAATAGAATGGCCTATATGGAATGTGGTGACTACCTTTGGCAAGAACCATGCTGGAGTTCAAAGGACCAGTTTGTCGGGGAAAAATGAAATATAGGAATGCTGAAAGAACAGTGCCTGTAGCTCACTGATCCTCTGGGCAGGTGTAATTGTCACTAGAAAGGTTGTCTTGATGATGAAGAGCCCAAGAGGACAAGAATGAAGCACCTCAAAGGGAGTGGACATTCAGAAAGTAAGAACTAAGTTAAGGTCCCATTGAGGCATAACATTCTGAGGGAAACATGCTGCAGAGCTCTAAGCAACCTATTTAAAGTAGGGGACTTGAAAAGAGAAAGCTGATCTGGCAGCAGCAGAAAAACTGTGATGGAAAATAAAATAACCCCTCAAAGTGCCCAGTGAAGAGGCCTGCTGGTCCAGGGTTAGGATAAACAAAAGAATCTGGGAAAGGGAGCAGATAAGGGATCAACCTGTTTCTCAGCACACCATGCGACAATTTTTTCAAATGTTGGCATATACCATCTTGGTGGAGGGGTGCTGAGCTGCCAAAATAACATCACAGGCGTAGAAGGTCAAAAGCTGTCAATTACTGTTCAATCTCCACACATGAAGGTGTAAGTTTGACAGGTTTGGGTGGAGAACCCCCAAGGGTGCAGCCTGATCGGAGGACTGACACCCATACTCAACAGCTCAGTGGTATTGGCAGAAAGACGTACGGGAGGCCTGAGTGCCACTCGAGACGAAAAACGTCTCAGAGCATAAGCATTGCAGACATTGCACATACTCAGCGGTGGTGAACTGATCTAACCAAGGCTCTCCCAATGGCTGAAGGAGACCTTGCACCATCTTTGGGTGAAGGCTCCATTGGTGATCCGCTAGGCATCTTTGATGAGTTTGTCTACCCTGATGTTCAGAGAGTCTGACAGATGATGAACCACTAGGTATATGCCCTGATGTTCCAGCCATGTCAATAGGCACAGGGCCTCTTGGCAAAGGGTCAACATGGTGATGGTGTTGTCCATGAACACCTGCACTAGACTTCCCTTGATGGAGGGTAGAAAGGCTTTCAAAGCCAACCGGATCACTCGGAGCTCCAGTAGGTTGATGTGGAGTCCAGACTGCACTGGAGACCAGAGGTTTCTGATCTTCACTTCTCCCAGACGGCCGCCCCATCCCAAGAGTGACACATCTATCACTACTATCGGATCTAGTTGGGAAACAGAGAGGGGTCTGCTGCTGACCCAACTGTGGTTCATTAACCACCTCCTCAGAACATTTGCAGTGCCTTCCAGGATCTGGACCATGTTGAAGAGATTCCCTTGATGCTGCACCCACGGGAACTTCAGGTTCCACTGCAGAGGCCGCATTTGCCAGTGGGCATGTATCACAAACAGAATGCAGGAGGCCATGAGGCCCATCAGCCTCAGAGTCAGTCTCACCGAAACCAGGATAGAGGCTGAAATATCAGTATCATAGCCTGAATATCCTGTACTCGCCGTTCAAGAGGATACGCAGGAAATCTGCTGTAGTCTGGAGGTAGGAGACAACCTCCTGGGATGAGCCTGCCTTCAACAGCTAGTCATTGAGAGAGTGGAAGACTGCCATCCCTGATCTCTGCAGATGAGCTGCAACTACGGCCATCACCTTGGTGAACAACCGAACGGCGCTGATAAGGCCAAGAGGAGCATGGTGAACTGCAAGTGCTTGCAACCTACCATGAACTGCAGGTAACTTCTGTGGGCAGACAGGACGAGAATTTGGAAATACCAGCAAGACAATGCTACAAACCCATTTACCGGGTCCAGGGCAGACAGGACTTGGGCAAACATGGGCATTTTGAATTTCTCCTCTTTCAGGAATAAATTGAGAGGGTGCAGCACAAGTATAGGATGAATACCTCCATCCTTCTTGGGCACCAGAGAGTATCACCCTTTCTATGGGTCCTTTGGCCAGAGGGATGCCATTTCCTGGTGAAGAAGGAAAAAGGGTCCTCTGTCAGCCTTTCACAAGTGGGTCACATGGATGGAGGGGTGGTCACGACCGACAGGGAGTAGCCCCTTCAGACAACCTGAAGAATCCAGAGGTCAGATGTTATCGACCTCCAGTGGTGCAGGTGATGGCATATCCTGTTGCCCACTGGCTGCCCATGATGGTCAGATGGCAAACTAAAGAGGCCTGGAGGCTGCTGGGGATGGGTGGACTAGCCTGACCACTGGCTCTATAACCCACAAAGTCTGAAGGCACCACATCCTCGGCCACACAGGGGCTGGGAAGCTTGCATGCTGTGATGGCTGGATGGGTCAAGACATGGCTTGAAACCCTTCCATGGCCATGAAAGGAGCAAAAGTCAGACTTGGGTTGGTGAGGGGCCATGGAAAAGCCCAAGGACCTGGTCGTAGCTCTGCTATTCTTGAAGTGCTCCAGTGCTGAGTCCGCTTGTCTCCAGAGAGACGACCCATTAAAGGGCATGTCCGTGAGCAAACATTGGACATTCCCTGAAAAGGCAGTCGTCCTCAGCCAAGCGTGGCACTGTAAGGCCACTGATGAAGACTCCTCCAGGACCACAGGCAGCACCTGCGGAACCGAATCTCGAAGTGAATGGGATTAACAGCCTAAAAGGCATGTGGTGTTCACCAACTAAAGTGCCAGGGCATCGGGAGAAAACACTCGGCCCGATTCACAAAAGTAAACAAAACGTTTGGTCTAAACTTAGACCAAACGTCTAAGTTTACGACTTTGGGAATTCTCAAAGGACATTTATGAGTACTATCTTTACATCCACACTCCTGGCGGATCGCCGCACCGAGTGCAGACATAAAGATACTGAAGAAAGGGAGTCTTAAAGAAAGGGAGTATGTTTATAGCTCCATAATCGTTAAAAGCACCAGGCGGCCAAAACGTATGTTTGTGGGTTACTTGTTTTATATTTTAGAGGACTTTTTACTCATCATTAAACATGCTATGTTTTCAAAAGGTTTAGGTTTTCCCACTTACAGGTCAGAGACAACACTATAGTGTGAAAATAAATTTATATTGTAAATCAATTTGATACTTGTTTGCATGTTTTGCAAAAACTGGGTTAGGATATAAAGTAATTTGCACTATCATCAACCTGTCATCAAGTTGTCTTGCAAGAAACAAAACAACAAAAAATCAAAAGTACCACAATTCCAGCACAAACAGAGTGGAAAAACACTAATGAAGAAATTAATCATTACTGTAGCCATGCTCCGGGGAAGAGACAAACACACAAAAGACATACTGAAGCTGAAACATGCACTGCCCAATGAGAAACAAGAAATAAGAAGTGACAATGAAGGCAACCAATGGTAAGTAGTGATATTGTCAAAAGCCCTTT
Source organism: Pleurodeles waltl (assembly GCF_031143425.1). Classification (NCBI taxonomy): domain Eukaryota; kingdom Metazoa; phylum Chordata; class Amphibia; order Caudata; family Salamandridae; genus Pleurodeles; species Pleurodeles waltl. The sequence continues at coordinate 150,832,121 of NC_090446.1, forward strand.
TTAGGATTTGTTTTAAAAGTAACACAAGATCTTCACAAGCCGACAGCACATGGCTGTCTCAGGTGAGCTTTAAAAATGTAGAAAGACAATAAGCTTCCGGACGTCTCGACAGAATGGGAAGCAATGTTACAAAAACGTACTGACCCCCATATGCTAGACCAACCTGAGCCAGATGTACAGAGACACAAATATAAGTAGGGGCACACTAAACCACATTTAAAGTTCATATTGATAAGATGCTTAGGAGTACCAGGTGCATAACAGCACACAGCTTTGATGGGCAATAAAAGAAGGTAAGGCAAAGGAGTGGTACCAAATGAAATATGTAATGGTTAAAAAACGTGGAGCTTAAAAACACGGGAACAGTCGCTGGTGGTCTTAGTCTCTTACTTTCATTTTATCTACAGATGATTTTTTTATCTGTATTGAATTGACAAATTATTTTTTGGGTGAGTTTTGGGGTGTCGACTTATACCATTGAAGCACTTTGTCCATTGACCTTGCAGGGGAACTGGGATGTGAAGGAGGTTGATGGAGAGTATGCAGGTGTTCCACATCTGTCTGCGACCTGGAAAGAAGTCGACTCCCACAAAAGCATATATCCATGTGCAGTGGTGAAGTCTCTGACACGGAACAGTTGAATTCTTCATCAACTTAAGATATTTATGAAGGAAGAGCAGAATGGTCTTAAACAAAGATGGGGATTGATTGAAAAATAACGGACGAAACTTAAAAATGTGTCTCCGTACCTTTGAGAGCCTGTGGGCTGTGTGATCCCTGCATGATAAGTGTGTGTGTGAGCGTGTGTGTGATGGGGTGAATGGGGAAAAATGAATTGCTTTTGACTCCATAGGGGCAAGAATGTAAATGCGGTATCCGGGATATCTGCTGCTACCTTGGGTTTGCCTTGTGGTTGCTTTGGCGCGGCCTGGGGTAACAATGGTCTCAAAAGTCGTCAAGGCAGCAGCAGAAAGAGCAGGTAAGCAGTGCTCTGAAAGAGCCTCTCCTTTGTGCAGACTCACTCGTTGCAATTCCCATAGCTCCTCACCAGCAAATAGGAGGCTGTTGAAGAGCTGAGGATGGGACATACCTCTGTTCTCTATTCGGCACTTCATTTCCCAGTCGGTGCTTAGTTTCTAGAAAAAACATAATTACTGGGGCTTATCATGTTTCTAGGAGCATGCCACAAATGTGCCGAATGCCAGAGCTCCCACATACCAAGACTGCATAGTTTTCATTACACCTCATAATTTTTATAGTGTGAATGCTATTTCTCTGCAGGTCGAGATTTCGACATATTGTTGTGGATATTCCACAGCTACTGGGCTAAACTCCTAGAATACAAGGTGAAAGAAGAGGTAGGTGTAATGTGTTGATCCCAGCAGAGACATTTCTGTTGCAATCCCAACGTCACCACCCACAGTGATAACAACACATGAAATAACTATTTTAGAAAATAAACAGGCTTACTCTCATATTTAATTTGTAGGGTTGCAGGTTGGATGATTGAATCCGAGAGAGGTGTGGTGGTAATGCAGGCCCCAACTAGCGGCTTCTCGGAAGCTAGGTCTGCAAGAAAGAACAGTAGTTTGTAATCAAGCCAGGCGAGAACAGCCTGGGGCGCCCTTCCTTAGCTAACGTGGGCACTGCCAACTACCACATCCCAGACATTCTAGAGAGAAGAGTGGATTTCGTCCGCTCAGAGTCGGAACGGCTGTGCAACCTCGATCCATCAGTCTGCACAGAGAAACCTGTAACTGAAGGAGGATGATGGATATTATGCAGGAGTTCCTAATCTGTCTGCAGCCCGGAGACAGGTTGACTCCCGTGATGGCACATATCCACGTACTGTAGTCAAGTCTCTGACACGGAATAGTTTAAATTCTTCTTAAACGCAAGATATTTATCTTGCAAGGACAGAATGTTCTTAATTAGAGATTGGAAGTGGTTGAAAATAGGAGAAATGTATAAGTTATGTCTCAGTGTATCTGAGAGCCTGGTATGATCCCTGGAAGAAAACTGCACTCCGTGTGTGTGTTTGGGTGAGAGGTGGGAGAACCAAGGTCCTTATTTAAAGTTTGGCGGGTGGGATACTTCCTCACAAAGGTGACAGATATCCTGTCAGCCTTATTACAAGTGCCATTAGATAGTATGGCCTTGTAATACGGGATATGCCTCACGTCTGTGGTAGTGTGTTCCATCCGCCGGACTCCAAATAAGGCACTTGATTGTTTTTGACTCAGTACAAGCATTAAATGATATGGGCGGCAGGAGGTAGCTCCCACTACCCAGTCTCGACCCCGTGATGTCTGGGCTACCTACTAGGCTAGGATTGAAATATTGTTCCAACATTCTTGGAATGGTGGGTTTGAAGTGGTGTGAGGCAGTTGGAGTTGCTGGCTTAATGGATGGCGTACTAATGTGCTTACTTGTTAACTCACTTCACCCGAATCGTAATTACGTGGAAGACATTATCACATTTTGGCGACAAGCTTGAAGAACCTTCCTTTTCAAATTAGCTTTTCAATATTGGCTGGTCAAGGATAAAACCGTTCATACCTTACAGAAAGTAAGTCAGGAGAAAAGGCAAAGAACAATAGGCATATTTATGAGCAACTAGCGCCACTGAAGAGACACTTTTCGTAACACTCTGGTGGCGCTATGCCCTAGGCCGTATTCGCAATGTGGCATTAAGCCACTTTTTGTGGCTTACCGCACCTTGTAAATACGGCCCCTTCACACTCAGCCCTTTGCGTGGAAGGGGCGTGTAATGGGTGTTGCTGTGGGTGGCCACAGCAACACCCATTGCATTTTGACACTGCCTCAAATTTACGAGTTTTTGTAAACCTGAGGCAGCACCAAAATCTAATGCCACCCCAAGGGTGGGGTTAGCATGGCGAACCAAGGAGGAATACTTTTATTCCTCCTCGTTTTTTGCTTTTTCTATGTGTGCTGCATTTTGCAGCATGCATAGAAATGGCAAAATGCCAGAAATTATTCCTTATGTGCGGGAAGGTGTCCCTTTATGGACATGAACAATCATTTCAAAATGACACTTTGGCACTTCTGTGTGTGCTGCATTCGGCAGGACACACAGAAGTGCCAAATCGGCCATTAGTGCTTGTTTATGTGCAGGAAGGGACACCTTCCCACACATACACGATCACACCCCTCAATGCAGACAACCTTGCACGATGGTGCAAGGATGCCTGCGTTGGCTCTAGGCAGCTCAATGTAGCACCAGCGCAGGGGACAACACAGGGGTGCGCTGTATTCAATAAAATGCGGCACATCCCTGTGTTGTGAAAATGACGGAGTGTGGCGCTGCCAATTTAGGTGCAGTGTCGCGCTCCGTCATTTTCCTTTAAATATGGGCCCAAGTGTTCTCACAGAGGACTAGTAAAAATTGCAGCGAGTTTCTGACTGACGAATGGCGAAGGACCTTGTTACAGAAGTATCTTTTTCCAGGAATATTTCAAGCATGGACAGTGTGCCTGTGTGTCCATTCTGCCATCACTGTGGAATAAGCCAAGCCTCCTACCAGGGGTCACAGAGTAGGGGGTGAGCATCCAAAAGCTCCTTTTGACTCTTTCTGCTTGCTAAATGGCGATGCTCATGCTTCTCTAATGGGAGCACATATATGGGCTCCTTTGCACCGCCTCTATGTAAATGAGGAATCGTCTGCTTTGAATGTGCACTGGATGCAACAGGGCAGCAAACATTCAGTATTATATATAGGATCTTGTATTGCTACATGCATTTTGTTCATGGGACCTGACCCGTGGTACGCAAATGAGGCTGCATTTGTAGCATGAACAAAATGTGGAATTATAGCCTGATTCCCCATTTTGGACTTGCTTAACCAGGGAACAAAGGTATGGTTTCGCTGAAATTTACATCATTTAAACCACTTCATCTCTTTACCCTGCTAAGAGTGCTATATTATGAATCCTGGTATGGTTGCTTCATTAACTACAAAACAAAGCACCCAAGTGTCTAATCATTCTTTGCCGCTGGTTGCAAGAAAATTTCTCTATTGATAAGCCAAGTCAATAAATAACTCACATCTATGAGTTCAGCAAGGCCAATATCATGAGATCAGATCTCTGTGCTCCCATATCTCTTATTCCTTCTTAAACAAATGTCTAATATTCTCCCACCAGCCCCTCATTGGTAACTGCGACAAACAAGTTACTTACATTCTGTAACGTCTTTTCTGGTAGAGACTCTATCTGACCACACAACTCCTCACTTTGTGAGCACCACCAGGCGCCAGACTTAGTCCAGCGACTTTTCAATAGCAATTCCCTTGTTCGTCAGTAGGTGGTGTCTTGCAGCTCCACGTCAGATCTGTATGCAACGCTGGGGCCACTGTATCCTTACCACTTCTGTTTGTTGATATCTGTTTCTTTCTGATGTCTCTCAGAGTCCTCGACCACGGAGCCCATAGTAATCAGGATGTGTGTGCAGTTTCTAGATTGGGATCTTATTAGTGGACCATATGAATCCATTCCAGAAAAAGGGGAGGTGGGTGGGTCGTGAGAAATCTGAAGTTAGATAGAGTTCTCTGCCAGAAAAGGCATTACAAAAAGTAACTAACTTGTTCTTTTGATAGAGACTTCTACCCTCAGATTCCTCACCTTGTGAATACATACCTAGGCAGTACCTCCCCATGTGGGAGCTCTGTGGAATGGTTCAGACCAGGGAATCCTGCAGGACAGAACAGGCAAAATTCCCTTCCCGCAGGATCTGGTTGTCCAGGGAGTAGTGATTTGTGAACATATGTACAGACTCCCACGTAAATGCTATACAGATGTCACTTCTGTCATGTTATGTGATTGTTATTTTTATAGTGTGCTAATCACCTGTGAATGTATCCAGGAGCTCCGTAGCAGCTGTGTGAGGCCAGCCCTGGGGGCTTACTTGAAAAGGTCTTCAGCTTCTTGTGAAAGACACAAAAAGAGGAGGAGACTCTGATGTGTTGTGGGAGGTCATTCCAGAATCAAGGGGCCAGGTACAACAAAAGCGCAACCCCCTTCTCCGCTTTTGTTCATGCTTGGAGTGGGTGCCGGCAAAACGGAGGTGTGTGGAAGGTTAGTGGAAGTGAATGGGACTGTTCAGGTTGGCAGGGTCACTGTTGCACTGTTGTGGAGAGCTTTTTAGGTGTGGGTGAGGAGTCTGAAGTCTGCACACTTGGTTATGTGGAGCAGGTGAAGGTCCCTAAGGTGAGGTTTGATATAGGCACAGCGTGGGAGAATGATGACTAGTCTTGTTGCTACATTTTAGATGGTCCACAGTCTTCTTGTGAACTGGTTGGTGATCCCTGCATACAGTGTGTTTCCATAGATTAGCCTGCTGGTGAATGTGGCTTGGGTGACGGTTTTCCTTGTGCGGTCTGGGACCCACTTGAAGATTTTCCTCTATATCTTTAGGGTGCTGAAGCAGGAAGAGATCACTGTGTGAACTTTTGGGGTCATATCTAGTTTGCTGCCTGTGATGAGTCAGTGGTTTCTCACTGGAGAGCAGGGCATGGGACCAGAGTCTGTGGGCCACCAGGTGGGGTCCCATGGTGAAGAGTTCTTCCCTAAGACTATCACCTCTGTCTTGTCCAGGTTCAATTTGAGGCAATTGGATTTTATCCAGGTAGCCACTTCTATCATGCAGGTGGTGAACTTGTTCCTGACGTTGGATGTTTTGTCCAAATTGGACAGTATCAATTGCATGTCGCAAGCATAAGTGAGGATGCTTATGTTAAGAGTTCGGATGACATCAGCCAGCAGGGTCTTGGAGATGTTGTTGAGTGCTGGACATAGAGAAGAGCCCAGCAGGACTCCACAAGTAAGACCTTGTGCTTGTAAGGCATAAGGGGACATGCTGACGTTTTGGGTTCTTCCGGTGAGGAAGAAACAGATCTATTTGAAGGAGAGTCCCTGAATCCCTGCTTCTTGGAGTTTTCTCATGTAGGGCAGTCTTCCAGGCCACCTTTATTGGGTTGTTCCAGTGTCAGTGGGCCCAGCACACTGTGGGGGCTCTTCTCCATTGATTAATGTCGACTGTAAAATTAACAAAAACTGGCACATTGCGCAGTGGTAGCAGCCTATGCTCTGGTGCAATGAATATGCAAACCTTCAGGCGACTGCTTCTTGGCTGGCCGATAGCAGACCTTAACACATAAACAATCCATCTGGAAACAATACGTTCTGTACCATCTTCCCTTTCTTCGTGCCAGAGAAGGTCAGAAAAAGCTGATCATCCAAATGGCAGTCTCCGTTACGATCAATTTAACTCAGCACCCTCTTATGTTCAAATGGTGCAACTGTTCCTCCACCTTGGAGGGATGGATACGAGTGTAGAAAGCCGGTAAGGTGATGAAATGCCCCATATGAATGGAGCATGTTTACCTTGTGTAAGAATGCCGCTTTCATCAAGAGGACCAACTTGTCCAGAAAGAACAACGTGTATGGCTGCCAAATCAGACAAGGCCTCAGGTTAAGGTAATGAGGAATAGAGTTTTTAAGGTGAGTATAGGTAGAGAGCAGCTGTGCATGAGACCAAAGAAATTGCACATCAGGTAGGTGAGAACCACATTAAGTTATGTGTAAATGTAGCATTACAAAAGATGTTGGTTGGAACATGTGGCCCAGGCATTTCAAGAAATGCATCACAACAAGATATTTGAGAGGGGATGGCTCATCTACCAAATGCAGAAAGGCCGAATTATAATTTATAACTGTTGCCATACCAAATCCTTGCTAACCTGAGCAGGGACAAAACAGTACAATGTCAGATAACTTTGACTGTAAAGGCTGAATTTCACGAGGAACATTCCAGACAACAAGTTTTTTCCCGGTCCAACATATACAGTCTTGGTGGAAGATTGCCAGGCTACCAGAATGAAAACAACTACCTCAGGAGGGAGATCAAAACACATCAACTGTGTCTGTTCAAACCCAGGCATGGATTGAATATGGAATGTGCTGGCTGAGGTGTAGGGCCCAACCCTGCTGTTGCAACAGGAGGTCCTCCTGAAGGGGCAGCTGGTGCAGAGGGCAGATGTTCATCAGCAAAAGTTCTGGATACACACTCTCTTTGCCCAGTACAGGACCACAAGGGGGACTTGAGCCAATGCCTTTCTTGATCTTTTTCAGCACCCTGGGCAGGAGAGAAATGGGGCATAAAGAAGTCTTGAGCCCCTGTTGAGGCAAAAAGAATCCCAGAAGATGAATCGTCTTCTGGAATTACAACGCACAATGCCTTGGACACTGCGCATTCTGGGGTGGCGAATAGATCACACCAGTGTTCTCCTCATTGTTGGAGGATGCCCTGCACCACCACAGAGTGCAACTCCCATTCGTGACCCACTAGGCAATGCCGGCTGAGTTTGTCTGCCCTGACGTTTATGGATTCAGCTAGGTTTTGGGTGATAAGGGAAGCACCCTAAGAGTTCAGCAATTTCTAGAGATAGAGACCCCACCAGCACATGACCCACAGCTCAGCACTGCCCTGTTTGTTACAGTATCACATGTTGGTAATGTTTTCTGTGAGTGCCTGTTCCCCCTGATAGTAATGGGGGGAACTAATACAATGCCAAGCAGATAGCTCACAACTTCATCAAGTTAATATGGAGTCAAGTCTCCTCTAGAGACCAGAGTCCTCTGATCTATACCTCTCCCAGATGACCTCACCAATCCAGCAGCAAATGATCCATCACGACTGTTAATTCTGAGTGGGGAAGACAAGGGGTCTGCTGGTGGTCCAATTGCAGTTGAGAAGCCATCACTGCACGTCTTCACAGCCTCCCCTGACAGCTGGATGGAATCAGAAAGTCTCCCTTGGTGCTGAGCCTACTGAGATTTCAGATCCCATTACAGAGCCTACATGTGTCATTGGCATGATCCACAAGTAGGATGCTGGAGGCCAAGAGGCCAAGAAACTTCAGAGCTGCTTCACAGAGACCCAGGTCAATGGCTGAAACATTGGGATCGCAGCCCGAATTTCGCATTGAGGCATATGGAAGGTTATCCAGGAAGTCTCAGATGAAGGGGAGCCATTGTGAAGGAGTTCGGTGCGACTTTGGCACATAGATGAAAAAAGCCAGCAACATCAACAAGTGGGCCGTTGTCTGGAGGCGGTTCACAGCTGTTTGAGGTGAGCCCACGTTCAGGAACCAGTTATCCAGGTAGAGTGAGACTGGTATTCAAACTTCCTCAGATGGGTTGCAACCAAAACCATCACCTTTCTGAACACTGAGATGCACTGGTGAGGCCAAAGGGGAGAATTTAAAGTGCTTCTGGCCTACCTGAAACTGCAGGTAATGTCTATGGGATTTCAGGACGGACATGTAAAAATATGCATCCTTCAAATCCAATGTCACCACCAAGTTTCCTTGGTTCAGGGCACACTGAATCTGGGCCAGGGTGAGCATCTTGAACTTTTCTTTCTGGAGAAAAACATTTAGGACAAAGATCGAGGATTAGACTAAGGCCTACAACCTTCTTTGGTATCAGGAAATAAAAGGAGTAGCACCCAGTCCCAATCTCTGATGATGGCACCCTCTCTATGACTCTCTTATCCAAGAGAGCATGAACTTCTTCTTTGAGTATGGACATGTGGCCCTCCAGAAATGCTGCGATATCATGGCATATAAGGTTGGTAGGACAGGAAAGCAGAGGAAGCAACTGTGTCCACAATTTGGAGCAACCATTGGTCGAATGTGATGCTCCTCCACCCAGGGAGGTGATAGCTGATGCAGTGTGCACTGCTGAGGATGACCGAAACAGGTTCTGCAGCAGCTGCAGAAGGGAAGGTGGAGAGGGTTGGTCTTTGGGTAAATTGTTGCCTTTAGGGGGGCCTGGACACTAATGGCTTGATCCCCTGCCTTTATCTTGAAAGGACTAAGAGGCTTGTTGTAGGAAAATGCCACTGTTGGCATGGTTACCCCCTAACCTTTTGTCTTTTGTTGATGCCAGTTTTGATTGAAAGTGTGCTAGGACCCTGCCAACCAGGCCCCAGCACCAGTGTTCTTTCCCTAAAACTGTACCTTTGTCTCCACAATTGGCACAACCCTGGCACACAGATAAGTCCCTTGTAAAAGGTACCCCTGGTACCAAGGGCCCTGTGGCCAGGGAAGGTCTGTAAGGGCTGCAGCATGTATTATGCCACCCTGGGGACCCCTCACTCAGCACATGAACACTGCCTCACAGCTTGTGTGTGCTGGAGGGGAGAAAAAGACTAAGTCGACATGGCACTCCCCTCAGAGTGCCATGCCCACAACCCACTGCCTGTGGCATAGGTAAGTAACCCCTCTAGCAGGCCTTACAGCCCTAAGGCAGGGTACACTATACCACAGGTGAGGGCATAGCTGCATGAGCACTATGCCCCTACAGTGTCTAAGCCAATTCTTAGACATTGTAAGTGCAGGGTAGCCATAAAGAGTATATGGTCTGGGAGTTTGTCAAACACAAACTCCACAGTTCCATAATGGCTACACTGAATACTGGGAAGTTTGGTATCAAACTTCTCAGCACAATAAATCCACACTGATGCCAGTGTGGGATTTATTGAGAAATGCACACAGAGAGCATCTTAGAAATGCCCCCTGCATGCCAGCCCAACTGCTAGTGCTAGGCTGACCGGTCTCTGCCAGCCTACCACTTCCAGACCAGTTTCTGGCCACATGGGATGAGTGCCATTGTGCACTCTGTGACCAGAAACAAAGCCCGTGCTGGCTGAAGGTGCATCACACCTCTCCCTGCAGGAACTGTAACACCTGGCGGTGAGCCTCAAAAGCTCAAGCCTGGTGTTACACCGCCCCAGGGCACTCCAGCTAGTGGAGATGCCCGCCCCCAGACACAGCCCGCACTTTTGGCAGCAAGTCTGGGGAGATAATAAGAAAAACAAGGAGGAGTCACCCCCTCAGCCAGGTCCACCCCTAAGGTGACCAGAGCTTATGTGACCCCCTCCTTAGAAAATCCTCCATCTTGCTATGGAGGATTTAGACTAATAGGAATAGGGTTGTGCCCTCCCCCCCAAAGGGAGGAGGCACAAGGAGGGTGTAGTCACCCTCAGGGACAGTAGCCATTGGCTACTGCCCTCCAGCCCTAAACATATCCCTAACTTTAGTATTGAGGGGCAACCCTGAACCCAGGAAATCAGATTTCTGATGACCTACAAAGAAGAAGGACTGCTGACCTGAAAACCCTGAAGCATCCTGCGTGCCCAGTGACCTCTGTCGACTCAAAGGACTGCCCTGCAACTACAAAGGACCAAGAAACTCCAGTGGACAGCGGCCCTGTCTAAACCAACTAGAAGAAACCATCTTCAAGGGGACTCCCACCTCACTCCAGAATCATGAGTCCCCACCACTCTGCACCCGACGCCCCTGGCCAGTGTCCAGAGAAACGAACGATGCAGAGAGGGCCCCCAGGCGACTCCAATGACGTGTTCACCCTGAGCCAACCTCTCTGCTCCCCCACGACAACGCCTGCAGAGGGAATCCCGAGGACCCCCCTGAACGTGACTGCCCAGTGAAAAGAAACCCAACGGGAAGAAGCACTGCACCCGCAGCCCCCAGGCCTGTGAAGAACCAACCACCAGTGCAGCAGTGATCAGCAGGCGGCCCTCACCCTTGCCCAGTCAGTAGCTGGCCTGGGAAACCCCCAGTTCCCTGCCTACAACGTCTGAGTGACCCCGGGGTCCCACCATTGATTTCTATCGCAAACCCGACACCTTGTTTGCCCATTGCACTTGGCCGCCCCTGTGCCGCTGAGGGTGTACTTTGTGTGCCCACTTGGGACCCCCCCAGTGCTGTACAAAACCCTCCTAGTCTGCTCCCCAAGGACGCAGGTACTTACCTGCTACCAGACTCGAACTGGAGCACCCCCGTCTCCATAGGCGCCTATGTTATTCGTGTCCCTCTTTGACCTCTGCACCTGACCGGCCCTGTGTTGCTGGTGCTGGGTGTTTGGGGTTGACTTGAACCCCCAACAGTGGGCTGCCTATGCCCCGGAGACTGAACTTATAAGTGCTTTACTTACCGTGTTAACCTAACTGTACTTACCTCCCCCTGCAACTGTTGAATTTTGCACAGTATCCACTTTTAAAATAGCTTATTGCCATTTTATGCCAAACTGTGTACATTACTGTTTTTATTCAAAGTCCTATTTATACCTATGCAAAATACCCTACATTTAACATACTTACCTGCAATTTGAATCTTGTGGTTCTAAAGTAAATTAAGAAAATGATATTCTTCTATATAAAAACTTATTGGCCTGGAGTTAAGTCATTGAGTGTGTGTTCCCATTTATTGCCTGTGTGTGTACAACAAATGCTCAACACTGCCCTCTGATAAGCCTAACTGCTCAACCACACGACCACAAATAGAGCATTAGTATTATCTATTATTGCTCTGTCAAGCCTCTTGAGGAACCCCTGGACTCTGTGCACACTGTCTCTCACTTTGAGATAGTATATACAGAGCGAGGTTCCTACATGTGTTCTTGCAGGGACGCATTCTGGCACTATTGCTAATGGTAGTCCCTCCCAAAGCCTCAAAAGGGGTAACGTTTCTAGTGGAAATGCCAAGTGGGCAGTGTAATCCTAGAGAGAAGGCGGTGGCTTTGTTTTCTTTTCATCTTTCTAAGGTCGAATGTGAATTCGCACCATAAAGCCTAGAGTCATTAAAGGACATGTTCGTTAAAGTTTGCTGGAAGTCATTTGAGAAGCCAGTGGAGCAAATATATGCATGGTGCCAAAGCACCAAGCTAGTCAGAACTGCCCTACCAAGACAGTCAACAGTGTCCAGAACTGAAAGAATGGAATACTTCACTGCGTCTTGACCATCCCATAGAAGAGTTTGTAAGGTTGGTTGAATGTCCTCAGTGATGCCATGAAAATGTCTACCAATCTATCAAATAATGCGTGTGAGTTCCTCCGTATGAGTCATATGATGTTTACTGACCAAAGGGCAAGACATGTACAGGAAAACATGCGTTTGGCAAATGTTTTCATGTATTTGAATTCTCTAGGAGGCGAGGTGGTCGGGAAAGCCTAACGTTGCTCACAGATGAATGCACTATTATTCTCTCCAAAGTAGAATGTTGCAGAAAGAAATTCTGTTCTCCGGGAGCAGACCTATATCTCCTTGATACCTGCCCGTAGACCAGTAGGCAAGAGCCTTGATTTGCACAGGTGCCTATCAGCATGTCAGAAAGTGTCTCACTGAGGGGTATAAGGTTCTTGACTAATTTGCCCTGAGTTAAGGACGTCCGTCTGGACATTTGTTTTGACGTCTGTCGTAGGTAAGCTGAGGTTTAAAATTTCTGCTGCTTTTGTAATAACTGTAGGAAAGGAAGCATACTACTTTGTGGCCTTTGAAATATCAGGGGAAGAAAGGCAAAGGTCTGGAAAGGTATCCAGACCTCTAGCATCTTTAGGTCCTGGAAGAGGTTCTCATCATCAAAAGTAATCGGGGCAGTCATTGTCATATTGCTGGGACATTTCAGGGTACGAATGTGAGTACAGGTGTATTGTTTACGACCTTAGAGGAGGTTGAAGATAAGTCTGTGAGTGCAACAAAAGTATTGGCTCCATTTATGACATCGAGGCTTGGACTGATAGTGTTGGCTGTGGCATCACATGTAGTGCTGGTCTTTGCACCAGAGTCAGCACAGCAGAGCTAAAAAAAATAGGCACGGCTCAATCCAAGAGACAGTGGCACATGTTGGTGTTTAGGAACAGGTTCACGTCAGTAACCCAACTGGAGGGCTTTCCGAATCCTTAGGGTTTGAAGGCTTGGCAGAGGGATCCAGATGGGTTCCAAAAGTTGGTCTATTTCCAGTCTCAGCTCAAGGAGCTGCTGCAGCCTTGCTGATAGTCCAGGGAGGTCATCAGTACCAGGGTCAGAATCAGAAGTGAAGGAATGACTAAGTGGCGTGGAGGTACTCGGGCACCACACACCTACCATCATTGAGAGCAACAGGACAACCGTCTTCCAATGTTTTTTTGTTTATTTTTGATTTACCTGAGCTTCATGACTTTGATTGCAGTCAATCAAAAGATCAGACTCAGGATCTTATCTGTGACAGATCCAACGCAAAGCTGCACAAAGCCACTGACCAACCAGGGAGGGAAGTGAAAAATCTTCAGGTCCAGTCTAGCACCAGTGATTATTCACGAAGTGAGGGATCTGCGATTAGAACTCTCTATCAAAAATGGAAATTTAGAGCAACAATAAAAGACCTTGTTCTGCTTAGCTTCAAACTAAGAGGGAACGAGGCTAAAAAATGCAAAGAATGCAGCACTCTTAGTCTGAGTAATGAATTTATCAAGGCACTTCCCAGGTCTCAAACAAAAGTATACAAAAAATATTAATGTGAGCATTTAACTTGAATGCTGCAAAACATGTGCAGATACTAAAATAATCATAGCAGTTGAATAATAATAATTCGAAAAAGTGCAATATAGCAACAATAAATATGTATGCAGTGAATATATATATTTCTGCATGCACATAGCAAAGCTAGATAATTAAGAATTAAAATGCATCACCATGGGGATCGAACCCAACATCATCCATGTCCTTGCCAACGTCAAGCTGTGGAACCCTGCACAGCTGGCACAGGAGAAATTTTCCCCAATGGGACTCTGATTTTCTGAGCAATGCATCCACCCTCAGAAATGAGTTCCTTCTGCCTCAGCGTCAAGTTTCCCCACCTTATAAACCTTAAACAAACTCAAGAGAAAGGTCCTGGTAACCTCCCCCTCCCTTCCAGTAAATTGTGAAATTCAAGGGCTGGCTGTACCTGGTCAGTGTTGAAAACACACTAAAGGATTGGCCAGATACCCAGGTGTATTTCCAAAACATTCTTATGCTTGTACACTCTTATCATCGTTGCATCCCCCATGTTATGTTCCCGTCTCTGGTGAGAAAATCAAAAATACTTCAATGTAGAGAACAAGATGTGCGTGGAAAAATACCTGTGCCAACGATGTGACGGCATTTGAAGGTAAGCTAAGCACAAAATGAAGTCAGTGGTCAAGATGGAATCGGTGGTTAAATACATATAGCATTACAGACCTGCATCATGCAGGTCCCCTTCCAGAGTACCGGAAAACACAAAAACAATGAAACAATCAATACTGTTTAACAGGTCTTTAGAAACCATTTTTACATGAATGATTTACTGAACTGGGCTCCTATTAGGAGTGGCCTAGTAATTCTTATGGGCCACTGAACTCTCATTTTACAGGACCCATCACAATATTAATTTAGCAGAAGCACTGCTGGTGAGTGTCTGGGGAATTGCTGCCGGGTTGAATGTCCATGAAAAATGTGCTGGACAACGGGACCATCATACTATCCACTGTGCCTTTCTCTAACTCCCATGCTGTCCACTAGGACGAAAGCAAACTGGCTGGATTGACATTCTATAGGGCCTTCATCGCTGGAAACCTTTGAACATCCCCTAGGCCACATCAATGTCATAAAAATGAATGTCCTGCCCAGGGTACTTTACGTCTTCCAATCTTTGCCCATACCCATCCTAGCTTATGACATCCTGCACTTACAGAGCAACATACACTCCTTCCTTTGGGGTGATAAACGCCCCAGATTCTCAATTCTGTCCTAGTGTTGCACAGAGACAGGGGCGGCCTTGCTTGCCCTAACCTACCCAAATATTACTGGGCAGCTCACTTGTGCTATATCTTGGTGTTGGTAGTTCACAAGAGCAACAAGCACTGGTTCCATATGGACCTGGCAGTGGCCTGTCACCCTCTGTGGGACTTGGTTTGGCTGCTCAAGCACGCTCGACCTTGGAATGCTTATGTGGCCACACCTACCAGGACAGTCCTTGAAAAGTGGGAAAAACTGGTATTAATGAAAGGCCTTGCTACCTTTCCCTCCTCTAATCCTCCAAATGCCCGCAACCTGGACTTTGCTCCAGCCTTCAGCCCCCACACGTTTCCTAACTGGGAACCTGAGGATTGGAGGACACTGCCCAACCTCTTCATTGGCGACACCATTATCCCTTTGAACAATGCAAAATCAGACTTACAGCTCCCCAAATCGACATGGCTGTAGTACTACCAACTGCATCACAGGGCGCTCTACCCGCTGAGTTATCAGAGGGCCATCTGTGCCTAAGCCCAATTCGAGAAGCTTCTCCGAACCTATGATGGCTCCAAGGTCTTGATCTCTAAAACTCATCACGTGCTCCAGCATTCTACATCCTTCCCGTTCACCCATAACAAACCTACTGGCATGCAAGCACAACCAAGGGCATTTCACTAAAACTGTGGAAGATTCCCTGGCATGATATCCCCAAGACGATTAAAAGTATATCCCAGAGCGAGTCGGACTACAAACTCATGGTTCAATGGTATTACATCCGAACACGCCTCCACACTACATTCCCTATCACTTCCACTCTTTGCTCCTACTGTGGACTCGAGCCTGGGGACATTTTCCACATCTGGTGGCCCTGCTCTCTTATCACCACTTACTTGAAGACGGTCTTGGGGTACATCAAAGGCACAGTGGGATTTCCGCTTCCAACGTCTTACATCACATTAATGCTAGGTGCCCGACCTCTTGGACCTGAGGGGATGACCCGCACTGATTGGAAACTTAATAGCCGCATGCTAGGGCAGGCAAAACAGAGAAACAGCTGATAGCTCTCGTATGGAAAAAGAAATAGGCACTCCACATGGCCCTATGGATCACACACCTGTGGCATGTCATGGCAATGGAACAGCTATCACACAATTTGGCACATACTGATGCTAAGTTCACACATATCTGTAAAGACTGCTCATTGGCTACTTCACTCATCTCAAGTATACCTGCTTTACTGCCCCCAAATTAATAATAATACAGCTCTTTGACGAGGCTGCACATCCGCTGTCCTCGGAACGATGGTTCTAGGTGTCATATGCCGCTTCCACATCTAACTCACCAAACCTCACTCTACTACCGTGACCTCCCACACAACCCTACTAAATTCTCCCCCATTTATCTCACCCTGCTACTATGCTCTCCCTAACCCTTCCACACACTCTTCCCTCCTCTATCCCCCTTTACTCATCCCAAGCCTTTGGGTTGAGTAAATGAAGAATATACTCCCAATTAACACTTCTGGATTTCTTTCCTCCTCCACCCCTCCATTACTCCAGTCAGTCTAACTAACAAACTCTCATATCCGCGGCTCAAATTAACTCATAATAATACTAAAACTGTATTCATTATTTCCGATACTAATCCATCACTAATTCTTGTTGGGTTCCAGAGTAGCGTGCTACTCACCGAAAAGCGCTTTGACGCCTCGTCAGGGGTAGTAAGCGCTATATAAATACGATTACAATACAATACATTACAATACAATACAATACAATATGCCTGAATATTCTTTGCTCATACCCTCCATCAACCTCCCATCAAAGGTGTCCGCATGACAGAGACCTCAGAATACTGTGAACATTATGGGACCCTTTGAAAGCCATCTTGCCCTCGATTTGGTTGACTTATTTGTTTCTCTGTTGCCTGCTTCAGGACACACGACTTCCCATGAGACCCTCCACGTATAGCCTATCCAATGGCAATTTTCGCCCTCAATGCACACAGGAAACCTCATGCTGTTGTATGCGGATTTAATGCTATGCACTGCAATTTTGTATTGTTGGAGTGCTCCCTTCTGCTTGGAGAAAATGTCATGTTCTGTTCACAAAATGTCATAAACAGATATCTGTAAAATAGAAAACATGCTGGAATTGGCACAGTAAGTCTGATTACCACATGTTTTTACTCAAAAACGTGCAGTTTCTGTATTTCCCAGGCTTCATATTGGGACAGCCAATAATGGTAATTCAGGGGTAGTGAAACACCATGGATTTCACAGGGCCAAGTGTAAACACTGATGGGCATATTTATGAGCCCATAGCGCCACCGGAGTGTCACTCTACGTGACGCTCCGGTGGCGCTATGCCCTGCGCCGTATTTACAAGGTGGCGTTAAGCCACTTTTTGTGGCTTAACGCCACCTTGTAAATACAGCCCCTTCACACGAAGCACTGTGCATAGAAGGGGAGTGCAATGGGTGTTGCTGTGGGCGTGCCACAGCAACACCCGTTGCATTTGAATGCTGCCCCAAATTTATGTATTTTCGTAAACCCGAGGCAGCGCCAAAATCTAATGCCATGTGGCGTTAGGAAGGCGCAACGAGAAGGAATACTTTTATTCCTCCTCGTTTTTTGCTTTTCTATCTGTGCTGCATTCTGCAGCACACATAGAAAGAGCAAAATGCCAGAAATGATTGTTTAGAAGCAGGAAGGTGTCCCTTCCTGCACATAAACAATCTATCAAAATGACACTTTGGCACTTCTGTGTGTATGCTGCATTCTGCAGCATACACAGAAGTGCCAAATCGCCATTAGTGATTGTTGTTGTGCAGGAAGGTACCCCTTCTTGTACATAAACCATGAAACCGTTCAACGCAGGCATCCTTTCACGATAGTGCAGGAATGCCTGCCTTGGCGTTGGCAGCCAAAGCTAACGCCAGCGCAGGGGGAAACACAGGGTTGCGCTGTATTCTAATAAATGTGCGCATCCCTTCGTTTTTAAAGTGACACAGCGCGGCACTGCCAAATTTTGGCACAACACCGAGATGTGGCACTTTTTAGTAAATCTGACCCTGAGTGTATAATGGTACTACACACACTTCCCAAATGAACAGGATTTTTTTTTAAAACAATACCCAAATCTACTATTAAAGCTAAACAAACATCATGAAACCTGCTGGGTAACGCAAACGAAAAGAATAAAATGAAAACTATTAAGAAACAGTAAATAGAAATAGATTAACTTTTACTTACTGTGAAAAACCAAAAGGAGGCAATTGATGACCAATACAGAGCCATCTATCCCATGAGGTGGTCAAGGCCCAGAAAAAAGAACAAGCCTGATTTATGACAACAGTATGGTCTGATCCTCACGGAATACGTGATACATTCCCACAAATACTCCCCCAAGAAATTAGGATCTACAACATGATGGAACTCCCCCTCCACGGACAGAACCTTATTGTTGAAAAGAAGATACGCATTCTTCTTGGTAAGGACCAAAAAGGCAGGAAATTGAAGTATAGGGTAAAACTTTGGCAACTCTGCTCAAGGGAAGATAGAGAAAGGTGGGGAAGTAAAAAAAGACAGCAAGTGGGTAACATAAAAAGAAAGATTGTGTGGGGAGGAATAGAAAGAAGTGGAAGCTAAGGTGAGAACAAGACAGACCAACCTAATTAAACCGAAACAGAATAAGAAAGAGGTCGAAGAGAAAGATTTCGAAACAGAAGAGAGAAATGAAAGAGAAAGGAAGGAACTTCAGGAGACATGGTGGCAGGAGAGGTGATGGCCAACGAGAGAGATACAGTACATTTTTAAGACTATCAGAGACATCCTAAAGAAGTTGCATACCTACAGAGATGTCAAAAATAATAGAATAATTCAAGACTGCAATCATTTCTACCATACACTACATAAACTCTAAGAACACAATGATATAGGTAACTATCAGGGATGGTTCCTCCGTTAGGGTGGAAGAGCGCCGCCCCCCTTCCAGCAACAGCAGCTGCAAAACCTTTACCAGAAAACGACAATAAACTGGGTTTATTATTGTTTTCTGGTAAAGGGGTGGGGCCACGGGGGTGACGAGCAGTATGGGGGAATGCCCAGCACTCCCCCTCACTTTCACATGTATGTTTGGCCGGCCGCCTCAGGCCACCCAAACACACATGCGCAGTAGGCTCACTCCAGCCAGCAACTCCTGATGCTGCTCCGAGCAGCGTCAGGATTGGCCGCAGGGCACTCTGGGAGCCTGTGCCTGTAGCCTGCGACAGAGGAGAGGAGCAGCGGCAAGTGAAGGTAAGTGGTTGGTTTTAAAAAAAAAATGAAACCATTTTTATCCCCCTGCCGCTACTGGTAACTATAACTTTAAAAGAAGAAAAATAGAAAATGCTGGAGCATGGCCATGATGGGGGAGCGGTGAGGTGCTCATCACCATCCCTCCTGCTCACCATTGGTTTATAGGGTGTATCCTGTGTCCAATTTGTGCTAAAATGTACCCATTCCTGCAACAATAAGGCTGGGGAAACCATAATCCCTGCTGCTAGCTCCAGAGAAATCAGTGAGGCGAGGTTGAGCAACCACAGTGACAGGTGCAAACCTGTGAGTAGCAGCCACACCCTTGAACGTGAGGCTGCAGTTGCACAGTGAGAGTTGCCAGTGGCCCATCAATGGGTGTCTGAGAAGCCTAAAGAGACGAAGCAAGACCTATTTGTACACTTGAGGGCAAGGATGCTGGGGGAGCTGACAGCCTGACGTTCTGCACATGAGCCCAGGAGCAGCCTGGACTCTTGATGTCTCAGCTGGGCTGTGGTGATGTGGCAGTGAGTCGAGGAGGCCTTCTTTGGAGCTTTGCAGGCTGAGGCAGGCCAGACTGAATGGCACCAACAGAGGGTCATGGCTGGATTTCACAGGACGACATATTGCTGAAATTCTGTTGCCATGAGGTGACCCAACGCATCGGCTAACATTTGAGGCCTCCACTGGCGAGTGAGGAAGGAGTGCTGAACCTGATCACCAACACAAAGGATGGAGGGGGTCACACGATACCCCTACGGATGCATCCGGGCATTCAATTGTGATCACCCCGTTCTTGGAGATCAGCAAAGCTGTTAGGCTGCAGTTCGGATAAGCGTGTCCTAAAGACGGGGGAGCATGACCAATAAAGCTACACTGGGAAGCACTGCATAGCGGAGGGCGACAACTGCATCTGGTGTGCTGCCTGACCCTCTACACCTTGAGACATACGCAACGGTGAGTTGGGCCCTTGAAGTGAGGCGGTGTGGGGGCAAGTTGAGGTCGCCCCAGGCACCTGGATTCTGCCCCAGATCTTCCATGGATACCGGTGCGCCACCACACTTGCAAGCAGTGGTGTCTGTGCTATCAGTGGAGACCTCTTTCATGCCCCCTAAAAGCAAACCCTAGGCATGACACGAGCTCCTGGCACACTTAGAAGTTGTCCACCCTGACACTCGGCAACCGGTGGCTTTCAATGAAGGTGGACCTCCAGGATATTCAAGATGGAGCTAAAGTATGAACTTAAGCAAGATTTCGCAAACAGCCTAGAGGAGCTCTGCATGGACTTGGGCAACCACATTATGGTCATCAAAGGAGATGTGGACACAGTGGGGCAATGCACTGTGAAGTCCGAGTCTCACCTGGAATCGACTGCCACACCTCACGCTGCCATGGAGGTGATCTGCTTGGCTGTTGAGGACCACCTAAGGATGGCCTTGGAGATGCTGGAGGACTTAGAAAATGGCTGAAGACATGAAAATCTCTGCCTCAAAAGCCTGAGTGAGGAGATCCTGGATACCATCCTGGACAGCTTTGTGGTAAGAATGTTCTCCTCTTTGTTGGGGGACTCACACCTCAAAATAACAGTGGATCGGGTGCATCGAGTGGATCTCAAGAGACAATCACAGCAGCAGCGTCCTAGAGACATGCTTGTGAAGTTTCAATACTACTCAGAGAAAGCAAAGGTTCCTTAAGAGGCAAGGAAAGTCTCTGCCCCTGTGCATGGTGCTATGGGGGCACCATGGACCTTCTGCCTCCCATTATGGAAGGACGGAGTGTGCACTCCCTTCTGTGTTTGCCTAATGACATGTGTTAGCTGCTGCGTGATATTTTATCTCGGGTTTTCTTTTCTTTTTCTAGTTGAAACGTATTATTGGGGACAATGGGATGGGCAGGGGGGAAGGAGAGAAACACCAGCTCCACCACATTGAATACTCATTATTGCTTTACAGTGCCACCACATTTGCACATCCCTTACTAGCCAGCCAATATAACCCAAATTAGTTCACTTAATGTACGAGGGCTAAATTCCATAAATAAACATGGAGCTGTTTGGTGTGCACTTGGGAATTCCACACCTGATGTAATATGTCATCAGAAACTCACTTTCTGTGTAAAGATCAGGGAAAAATGGAACATAGGGATTACCCCTCGGGATAACCATGTCTCAGCTGCCGCCAAGCATATGAGGGTAGCAATATATATGAAATGCTATCTCCCCCATTCAGTGGCCCATGCCCACGCAGACAAGTACGGACAATACCTCATCTTGGCGGGGTCCCATGAGGACCATCCCCTCACAATAGCCACGGTGTATGCTCCTAATTCTGTCCAAGTTTTTTACCTTATTGACTGACTTCCTTGAGAAACAGGCAAGTATAGCACAGGGTGATATTGTACTGACAGAGGACTTCAATTTAGTGTGTGATTCTCATTAGGAGCGGAAGAGGGGTCAAATCACCCATTCATGGGGCTTTCTACAAAAGACTGAAAAAAGGCATTGGCTGATCTGTGCCACAGGATTTGTGGTGGGAACAACATCCAACCTTAGCAGCTTCTACCTTTTACTCTTGTGTCCATCGCACACACTCTCAGATCGACTATATACTGCATATTACATATTTCCCTTGTAGGACTGACCCTCAATGTGGATATGCAGGCCGATCTCGGTATCAGACCATACAGCAACCACTGTCCAGCTCGACT
Source organism: Pleurodeles waltl (assembly GCF_031143425.1). Classification (NCBI taxonomy): domain Eukaryota; kingdom Metazoa; phylum Chordata; class Amphibia; order Caudata; family Salamandridae; genus Pleurodeles; species Pleurodeles waltl. The sequence goes on from NC_090446.1 coordinate 150,853,738, forward strand.
TCGGGGTGTTAACACCCAGGGGAAACTGGAAACTACAACTAAAGCCACTTAGAGACCAGGTCACCAAACATTACATGGGAAAACAAATTGCTGAGTACTTTTAACATAAAGAAGGGGGGCAGTGGTCCCCACTTTGGGAGTGTGGGATGCTTTAATGCTCTTATTAGAGGCTGCTTTATAGTGATAGCTGCAGAACGTGAGCACCTCTGTGCCTTTAAAGTAAGTAAACTAGAGGATGAGATTTGTGACTTGGAAGCAGAGAGTATCTGATGGCCTTTGTGCCGCATTTTAGAGTACTCACGACTGCCAGCTGTCAATTACAAGTACAGTATACTAAAAAAGCAAAGCTTTCACTGCTCTATCTTAAAAATTGCTCATACATCGCAGGCGACGAAGTTGGAACCCCTCTAGTTAGACTCCTATGTGGTAAACAAAAGAGAGCATGTTAGAGAAATTACAACCTCCTCGGTGATCGCAATAGTGGATGATTTGAGAAAGGTAGCAGAATTCTGCTCATTTTATGAGACTCTCTATGGAGGTAATCCTGACATTAAGAGAAAAGGAGAGTTTTCTGCAGAGCATTCACCTCCCCAAACTCACTAACAAACAACAGGACTCATTAGCGGGCCCTCTTCTCACAGAAGAAGTCAAGCAAGCCATTAAAACTTTAAAGTCAAATAAAACTTCAGACCCGGATAGCCTGGTGGCCTAATTTTACAAAATATTCACTCCCTGGTTGATTGTCAGACTCACAGCTCTGTTCAACCACTGTGCTGCAGTAGGAGCAGTCAGCCCGACATGAGTGAGGCTGGGATGATTTAGTACTCCTCCCTCCTGATGCCATGCTCATGCCCACCCGCACGCATTGTACTTCGGGACAGGGTCAGAGAGATAAGTCCCAGCTGCAGGATTGTTTGATAGTGAAGCCCTCTAACCTTTAACTCTCAACTTCTGAGGTCATTTTGTTTTGCCACATTTTGCCCATCATTGCCTTGTACCACCAGCACCGCAAGCTCTGTGGCCATTTTGTTTGCGGGACATTACGGTCGACACCACTGAGGTTTCGGCTGGCATAGCTGCTGCTAGTCAGGCCCACTGCCACTCTACCTGTCCCTGGCTTAGCCGTGGAGACTGTGGTATGGGTGTACGGTAGGGTGGTAGGGTGGGGGTGCAAGTGTGGAGCTGTGTAGACCCATGCCGAGTTGCCTTGAACTGTGTACCGTATCACACATATTGCCAACCTCACTCATTAGGCATTTGCTATTGGGCGTCACCTTCAAAGTTTGGTGTGGGTGGAGGCGGTGGCTCAGCAAGATCAGGGGGAAGAGATAAGTGCCTTCACTACTGTTGTTTTGCGGTTGCACTGTATTTCTCTGTGACAAGGGGCACTGTTGAATTGTTGCTAAAATGTTGCTAAACTGTTGTTGCTTGGCGATACTCTACTCATACTATTGACTTCTGTATCACTCACCTGGGGTAGGATACATGCCCCATCTGCTGAGTGCAGGCTTTGAACTAAGGCCAGGCATTTTTTGTGACACAAAGTGCTCCGCTAGTTCTCCGATAGTTCTGCGGGCCAGGAGGAGGCTTGGTTAGGTCTTCTCCTTTGGCCTCTCTTCCCCTCTGGTCTCCTTTTGGTCTCTCTGTGGTCTCTTTGTGGTTCAGTAGTCTACATCTACCCCACAGCGTGTCCCACAGGTTTTTTGTGACCTGCCTTTTGATCAGCTCGATCAGCTTGTCCCCTTACTCTGGGGAAAAGGAAGATTGTGTCTGGTGCTGCAAGTGGGACTACGACCACCGCAACGACTATGAAGACCACTATTGGCTCCTTCTTGGTACACACAGCAAGTGTTTTGTCAAATGAGATAGAGCTTATTGATAGAAATTTTACTCTGGAAAAAGTAAAGGGCAATCCAATGACCCCCAACGATTCTTATAGCTCGATCAACCATGTGGGGACTAACAAAGGGTCTTCTGGTTCTAGATCTCCAATTCTCCTAACATTGATAGACATTGTTTGCTCACCCTTGGGAGATAGTTCACCCCCCACATAGAACCGCCAGTGAAGAGGAAGAAGGGTGGGACCCTCTGTAAAAAAGCACAGCCGTCTCTGGGTCACCTACATCAAAGGTGGACACTTCAATTTCAGCATGTATTTCCACTGCTACGGACGAGATATGTACTAAAATAAAATCTTTAATTAAGATATATCTTGAGTCAGTACATGAACGCTTAGATTCCATCGAGAAAAATGTGGCCAAACTATTAAGCTTTGGCAAAATTGTTTTTATACCTGAGGTGCCCCCCGATACCCTTGAATCCTTCTGGCACCATTGGCAATGTTAGCAATGTGGTTTTACTCGGTTATGGCACTACTTCCTCCCAATCTACTGTTCCAACTGGGAGTGGTCAGAGTAGGGGGAGGGTTAAATCAGCGCAGCCTCATATTAGAGGAACATCAGGTAGCCAGTCAATTGACCTGACAACTCCCCACCACTCCTTCCCTTCTGCATACAGGGCGAGTGACATCTCCAGGTCAGCCGGGCACGAAAACGGAGGGAGAGCTTGCTACAAGCAGGGGTACTGGCTTCATGCCTATATGTCTGCATCCTAGTAAATGTTCACAGCCCCAGGTTGAGAGCACAGGCCATTTGATCCTAAAAGTTTTCTATTGGTTAATAAAAATTGAAGATCTAGGTGACACTTTCTTAGAACACATCATGAAGGCAAGAAAGGTGGACTGGGTTGGCCCCTCACATAAAATAATCCCAGTAGACTGTGAAGTGGTTAATTTTGATAATCTGAGAGTTGTAGCAAACTTCTAAAGCACCCCCCCCCCTTCCATAACAACTGACTGCATATCTGCTTTCCCTTTGGGATTCTTTTATAAGCCCTAAAATAGTCCTTCACTTATCAACGTTGAAGGTAGATCAGCTTCTAGAGCCTGTAATGTAAGCAATTGTGTATCTAGTCCAATTGGGGTGCTGTTGAATAATAGATGCACCCCTTTAGGAGGGTAGGAAGCCTGTGATTGACTGATTCCTCAATTGGAGGCTGATGATTCTGGCAGAAGTGGGGGTAGACAGACATAGGCACTGACAGATGCCAATGCAATCACTAACTCTAGTGTTCCTATTAATTTTTTTATCAAGGAATATCACAGGCCTGGCAGGCCATGATTGGGTGAAGTTAGTGGTTAGCTACCATGTGACCTTCCTACAAGAAAAGATGGGAGATTTAACAAAGTCATTTAAATGGGTTTCGTATTTACCACTCGGCGGCCACTCCCTCTAGCTCAGGGAAAGCTAAGGGTGGTTTACTGACACTGATTGCAAATACCTTTTTTGGGGAAGTGAGTAAGTTTTATAATGTGTCCCCTTTTTTCCACTGTCTTGTGTGTAATGTGGCAAGAGATTTGGATTTGCTAATTGTGAAATATTACAATAACTGTGTCAATCACAATACCGTACAAGTGGTGGAAGCCCTTAGACTACCTTGCAGTCTATTAGAAATGATACCTCTAAGGCCCTGAAGGTCCTGTGGGTGGGAGACTGTAATGTACACTATTAATTAAAGGTGAGTAAGCCAGTATGTGGGTTAATAGAAAGTGAGGAGGATATCTGGATTCATTTCAAACATAGCAAGTATGGCGATGCCCTCAACAGTTTGCTGGTGAAATGTAGTCTCAGTAGGTTGAAAAAGGTGCTGGACTCCACAGCTCTTCTTGTTCCAACTTTTCAGGGGGCTGCTACTGAAACTACAATTGATTACATTAAGTATCAGAGTCGCTAGGTTCCTTACTGATGGACTTTGGCGTCTCGTTCAATGGTTTTAGTGATCATGCCACGTTGCCTTGTAGCATGGATTGGAAGGGGTAATCAAACCTTGCACTAGGGTGGGTTATAAACCGGTGCTGGCTAAGAAAATTGCTTTATGGTCAAATTGGACAGGGTGAATAAAACAAACTTCCTCACATGCATTGTTAATGTTGCTAGACTGAGGTCCTTGTGTGCCTGGATTTGGAAATTCCCCAACTACAGGGATGTTGAATTCCTATAGCCAGACAACCAGGACATATTGCTTGGGGTCAAGGACAACAAGTTTTCATATTTATTATGTCCTTTGGAAAAGTAGGCCCAACACCCAGCAGCACAAACCCTTTGGCTGGCAGTTTACAGAGAAGGGAACTGTCTGCAGTTGAGGTAATATGTGCATCTGTAAGTCAATGCTGTTCGAACTGCTATTTATGGTTCATTAATGAAACTTTTTTACTATTAGGGTGAGTGCTCTAAAACAAACATTTAAGGTCACACTGCACTACTGACAGTGGTTCCAGTAAAACGAAGACTACACACATTTGAAAAGTTTAATAATATGAGGCTAAGTAGAATGCCCTCAGAATGCTTTCTGATTAGATGCAAATGTTTGCAGAAGCTTGTACGCAAGAGTGGATTCTTTGCTTTCAAAATGAAATGTTCAGAATAAAATGCATGTAGGAAAAGAAACATTTTGCTACTGTGAAATTTTAGGTACTATTCCTCTGAAGCATCATTTAGCAAAATGTGTTGACACATGCTAGTATTTCCCAACAATATTCATAATGGAAAATCAGTGGAACCATTTTCAACAAAATTATGGGAAACATAAAAATAAACAAGCATTGGCAAAGCCAACCGATCAAACATTTGGTGTGAGTCTTTTGGTTTTGTCAATCCATGCCCTGCAGTGCGGCGGGCACCTTCAGCAAAGCACCTGGCATGAGTGAGTCTGGAGGGGGGCACCCTCCACGTTCTTTGCAGGGGGGGCACCACCAGTTTCATTACGCCACTGATTGCCACAATAGTTCCTGGGACTGAACAACACTACTTTGTGTGGCAATATGCTCCTTGTGGAAGAGCACAATGCTATCACTCGCAGTAAAGCCAGTCGATAGATAGAGAGAGAAATAGAGGTTTAATAAAAACAAAATGTTTTGGTTAAGGCTAGCCCTAACTAGGGACCCAAATCTTAAAGAAAGTCACAAAAGTGCACCAATGGGATGTGTCTTTGAATTAGTTGCGTCCATGAATTCACAAGAATTTACATAAGTAGATCAGGAAATCATACTCCTTGAAAATATTTGTGCACGAGCAAAGAGGTATGTGTAGATTTGCTCATGCAAAAATCTATTGAGTGGTTTACAAGTTCACTTTTCTTCCAACCACTTTTTTCCCAACACTGGAAGAACTTCTACTTCTGCCCTTGTCAGGAGTAGTAGTAGTACAAAGACTTTATTCGACTTTCAACAAGTCATAAAAGTAACAATAATTTGTCAGGAGTAAATTTCCAACCTTTCTCATTCTGGGAAAAGATTAGAGAGGAGCTGGTGAAAATCCTTAAAACATGCAAGTTAGTAGGTTTGCACAGATGAAAAGGCATTCCAGCCCTGGAACCATTGCTTACTCCTGCCTCCAGCCCTAGTATGTAGATCTGCAGATAGATGACAAGATAGAGAAATTGCTATGGTAGAGCTTGAAATTGCTAGAATTCAAGCCCTACTATAGTATTAGCCCTGGCATAATCAGAGAGGCTATTATCAGAGCTCTTACGTAATCAGATTGCTGCTAAAACTTGTGGCTGCATTGCATGGTACCAAAGGTACAAGCAGATTTTTTTACAGGACAAGAAGATTTAGGAAGCAGCCAGTCCCAGAACAAGTAGATATTTTATTAAAGCAAAACCTTTACCTTGATTTGTGGTAAAAGGCCAGACAAGTGTCCGGTCTTCTGTGCTAATAAGGGTATGGTGGTTGAGGTTACGAGCTTCGCTTTTGTGGGTGTCCTCCATGATGATAAATATTCCTAGAAACCAATGGTGGCTAACAGAGTGGCCATGTTCGAAAGGTTTCTATGCAGTGTCAAACTTCAATAAGAAGTTAGGCATGAAATCAGTGCATGAGCTATTGTCCATTTATGCTGCCAAATCTCTCAGCAGCCACATATGGTGCAGCTATCTGTGGTATGGTGAACATCCAGGAGTTACAGCATGTTAAGGATGCTTTCCTAAAAAATCTTTTAGCAGTTCCACGTAGCTGTGCTGATATTGTGTGCCATGGGGAGTTAGGTACCCCTTATCTTATGGATAAAATTAAGTTGCCCCCCCTGCTTTTATGGCATTCAATTAAGACAAGTGAATCTGTTTCTTTAAATCAGCAGGTGCTTGAGGATCGTCTAAACTTAGACTCAGCCCTTGAAATTTCTTGGATTTCATAGGTGAAAATGACCCATGAGGAAATAGGGCTCCTCAGTTTATTTGTTTCAGCAAACTCATGCCTGTTAAGTATTGAGACAAAAGTGAACCAGCTATTTTAGCTAATGCTATGGCCAAAATGGTAGCATCTAATAAAAATAAAGCCACAGTTGTGTTCTATAGCTCAATTCCTTCCTATTCAGGTTTGCAACCTTAATTATTATCCATGCAAAACCATCAGCATTGTTTCATTCATGAGATTTTGCTTTAATTACTTTCCAGTAATGTTGGGAAACCCTGAAAAATGATACTCTCTGGAGGAGCTAGGCCCTTGCCCAGGCAATGGAACTGCTGTTCAGTCTAATCTGCATATTATGCTTTTTATGTTCATTGTATGGGGTTCCTAGAAAAAGAATCTTGGTTCCCCAATAGGCAGTGCAGGCCTGTTCTTTCTTTTTTGCAAAAACTGGATGGTCTTTTGGAATGCCATGCGGTGGCATCATTCATCTGGCATTCACTATGGTTAAGAAGGTGAGCATGTCCGAAAGGGCTCTTAGCAAGAAGGACACTGTACTCGATTTATCTTAACCCCTTCTGTGCCCAGGACGTAATGGTTACGTCCTGAGGCACAGTGCTGCTGTGCCCAGGACGTAACCATTACGTCCTGTGCACAGAGCCCAGAGGGAGCACTAGCGCTCCCTCTGAGGGGTTCCCCCCCACCCCCCCAAGTCAGGAATGGAAGGGGAAGCCCTTCCCCTCCCACCCCCGACCCCCCCAAACCCCCCTGTGACGTCAGCGCGCGAGCGCGCGCTGATTAGTCACAGGGTCTCCCCCATCGCGCTGGAAGCAGAGCTTCCAGCGCGATTGAAAGAGAAATGCTTTTGCATTTCTCTTTCAATGCCATGGGGGAGGCCCGAGAGGCTTGAAAGGGAAGGAAATGTATTTCCTTCCCTTTGAAGTCTCTCACAGGTTTCAAAAGCCGGATTGCTTGCAATCCAGCTTTTGAAACCCCACTAGACACCAGGGATTTTTTTTTTTCTCAATGAAATTGGCAAAAGGAGCGACCCCTTGGGCAAGGGTCGCTCCCAGGGGGGGCATTTTTTTAGGAAGGCCTTTTCTGCCCCCCCCAGGGGCAGATTGGCCTATTATTAGGCCGATCTGCCCCCAGGGGGGGCAGAAACCTCTAGGCATCACGGACCTTTTTTTTTTTTTTTTTGTGATGTTTTCTTTTTTTTTTAGGTGGGGAGTGACCCCTTAGGCAAGGGTCGCTCCCCTAGGGGGCAAATTATATTTAGGCCGTTTCTGCCCCCCTTGGGGGCAGATTGGCCTATTTTGATGAGGCCAATCTGCCCCCAAGGGGGGCAGAAACCATTAGACACCAGGGAGTTTTTTTTTGCACGCGAATTTCACGCAATGGGAGCGACCCCTTGGGCAAGGGTCGCTCCCAGGGGGGGCATTTTTTTGGGAAGGCCTTTTCTGCCCCCCTGGGGGCAGATTGGCCTATTATTAGGCCGATCTGCCCCCAGGGGGGGCAGAAACCTCTAGGCACCAGGGAGCTTTTTTTTTTTTTTTTTTGTGATGTTCTCTTTTTTTTTAGGTGGGAAGCGATCCCTTAGGCAAGGGTCGCTCCCCTACGGGGCAATATATATTTAGGCAATTTCTGCCCCCCTTGGGGGCAGATTGGCCTATTTTGATGAGGCCAATCTGCCCCCAAGGGGGGCAGAAACCATTAGACACCAGGGAGTTGTTTTTTTTGCGCAAATTTCATGCAATGGGAGCGACCCCTTGGGCAAGGGTCGCTCCTAGGGGGGCCATTTTTTTGGGAAGGCCTTTTCTGCCCCCCCTGGGGGCAGATCGGCCTATTATTAGGCCGATCTGCCCCCAGGGGGGGCAGAAACCTCTAGGCACCAGGGATCATTTCTTTTATTTTTTCTTTTTGTTATGTTTTCTTTTTTTTTTAGGTGGGGAGCGACCCCTTAGGCAAGGGTCGCTCCCCTAGGGGGCAAATTATATTTAGGCCATTTCTGCCCCCCTTGGGGGCAGATTGGCCTATTTTGATGAGGCCAATCTGCCCCCAAGGGGAGCAGAAACCATTAGACACCAGGGAGTTTTTTTTTGCGTGAATTTCACGCAAGGGGAGCGACCCCTTAGGCAAGGGTTGCTCCCAGGGGGGGGGGGGATTATTTTAGGCCATTTCTGCCCCCCTGGGGGGTAGATCAGCCTATTTTGATTCGGCTGATCTGCCCCCAAGGGGGGCAGGAACCACTAGGCACCAGGGATTTTTTTGTTTTTTTTGTTTTACAGATGGGGAGCGACCCCTTGGACAAGGGTCGCTCCCCTGGAGGGGCAAAATGTATTTAGGCCATTTCTGCCCGCTTTGGGGGCAGATCGGCCGATTTTAGGTCAATCTGCCCCCAAGGGGGGCAGAAACCACTAGGCACCAGGGATCTTTTTTTGGCGCCGTTACGCAAGGGGAGCGACCCCGTAGGCAAGGGTCGCTCCTGGTGGGGGGGTGGGGGTTGGGGGGGCAAATTTATTTTAGGCCATTTCTGCCCCCCCTGGGGGCAGATCGGCCGGGGCAGAAACCTCTTGTTGCCAGGGCAAATTTTTTTTTGTGTTTTTTTTTTTGTTTGTTTGTTTTTTTAGAGATGGTGAGCGACCCATCAGACAAGGTTCGCTCCCCTGGGGGGCAAACTGTATTTAGAGCATTTCTGCCCCCCTTGGGGGCAGAAGTGGTCGATTTTAGGTCAATCTGCCCCCAAGGGGGCAGAAACCACTAGGCACCGGGGATTTGTTTTTTGGCGCCAATGTCACGCAGGGGGAGCGACCCCGTAGGCAAGGGTTGCTCCTGGTGGGGGGGTGGGGGTTGGGGGGGCAAATTTATTTTAGGCCATTTTTGGCCCCCTGGGGGCAGAAACCTCTTGTTGCCAGGGCAAAAAAAAATTTGGTGTTTTTTTTGTTGTTGTTGTTTTTTTAGAGATGGGGAGCGACCCATCAGACAAGGGTCGCTCCCCTGGGGGGCAAACTGTATTTAGAGCATTTCTGCACCCCTTGGGGGCAGAAGTGGTCGATTTTAGGTCAATCTGCCCCCAAGGGGGCAGAAACCACTAGGCACCGGGGATTTGTTTTTTGGCGCCAATGTCACGCAGGGGGAGCGACCCCGTAGGCAAGGGTTGCTCCTGGTGGGGGGGTGGGGGTTGGGGGGGCAAATTTATTTTAGGCCATTTCTGGCCCCCCTGGGGGCAGAAACCTCTTGTTGCCAGGGCACATTTTTTTTGGTGTTTTTTTTTTTTGTTTGTTTGTTTTTTTAGAGATGGGGAGCGACCCATCAGACAAGGGTCGCTCCCCTGGGGGGCAAACTGTATTTAGAGCATTTCTGCCCCGTCGATTTTAGGTCAATCTGCCCCCAAGGGGGCAGAAACCACTAGGCACCGGGGATTTGTTTTTTGGCGCCAATGTCACGCAGGGGGAGCGACCCCGTAGGCAAGGGTCGCTCCTGGTGGGGGGGCAAATTTATTTTAGTGCATTTCCCCCCCCCCCTGGGGCCGGCTGAGCTAGAGGTCAAAATCCACAGGTAGGCACTTTGCAAAAAACACCTCTGTTTTCTGTGAAAAAATATGTTGTGTCCACGTTGTGTTTTGGGCCATTTCCTTTCGTGGGCGCCCAGCCTACCCACACAAGTGAGGTACCATTTTTATGGAGAGACTTAGGGGAACGCTGGGTGGAAGGAAATTTGTGGCTCCTCTCAGATTCCAGAACTTTCTGTCACCGAAATGAGAGGAAAAAGTGTTTTTGGGCCAAATTTTGATGTTTGCAAAGGATTCTGGGAAACAGAACCTGGTCAGAGCCCCGCAAATCACCCCATCTTGGATTCCCCTAGGTCTCTAGTTTTCAAAAATGCGCTGGTTTGCTAGGTTTCCCCAGGTGCTGGCTGAGCTAGAGGCCAAAATCCACAGGTAAGCACTGTTTTCTTTGAAAAAATTTGATGTGTCCACGTTGTGTTTTGGGCCGTTTCCTGTCGCGAGCGCTAGGCCTACCCACACAAGTGAGGTATCATTTTTATCGGGAGACGTGGGGGAACGCTGGGTGGAAGGAAATTTGTGGCTCCTCTGAGATTCCAGAACTTTCTGCCACAGAAATGTGAGGAACATGTGTTTTTTTAGCCAAATTGTGAGGTTTGCAAAGGATTCTGGGTAACAGAACCTGGTCCGAGCCACACAAGTCACCCCATCTTGGATTCCCCTAGGTCTCTAGTTTTCAGAAATGCACAGGTTTGGTAGGTTTCCCTAGGTGGCGGCTGAGCTACAGGCCAAACTCTACAGGTAGGCACTTTGCAAAAAACACCTCTGTTTTCCTTAAAAAATTTGGCTGTGTCCACGTTGCGCTTTGGGGCGTTTCCTGTCGCGGGCGCTAGGTCTACCCACACAAGTGAGGTATCATTTTTATCGGGAGACGTGGGGGAACGCTGGGTGGAAGGAAATTTGTGGCTCCTCTCTGATTCAAGAACTTTCTGCCAGAGAAATGTGAGGAACATGTGTTTTTTTAGCCAAATTTTGAGGTTTGCAAAGGATTCTGGGTAACAGAACCTGGTCCGAGCCACACAAGTCACCCCATCTTGGATTCCCCTAGGTCTCTAGTTTTCAGAAATGGACAGGTTTGGTAGGTTTCCCTAGGTGGCGGCTGCGCTACAGGCCAAAATCTACAGGTAGGCACTTTGCAGAAAACACCTCTGTTTTCCTTCAAAAATTTGGCAGTGTCCACGTTGCGCTTTGGGGCCTTTCCTGTCTCGGGCGCTAGGCCTACCCACACAAGTGAGGTATCATTTTTATCGGGAGACGTGGGGGAACGCTGGGTGGAAGGAAATTTGTTGCTCCTCTCAGATTCCAGAACTTTCTGCCACAGAAATGTGAGGAACATGTGTTTTTTTAGCCAAATTTTGAGGTTTGCAAAGGATTCTGGGTAACAGAACCTGGTCCGAGCCACACAAGTCACCCCATCTTGGATTCCCCTATGTCTCTAGTTGTCAGAAAGGCACAGGTTTGGTAGGTTTCCCTAGGTGGCGGCTGAGCTACAGGCCAAAATCTACAGGTAGGCACTTTGCAAAAAACACCTCTGTTTTCCTTCAAAAATTTGTCTGTGTCCACGTTGCGCTTTGGGGCGTTTCCTGTCGCGGGCGCTAGGCCTACCCACACAAGTGAGGTATCATTTTTATCGGGAGAAGTGGGGGAACGCTGGGTGGAAGGAAATTTGTGGCTCCTCTCAGATTCCAGAACTTTCTGCCACAGAAATGTGAGGAACATGTGTTTTTTTAGCCAAATTTTGAGGTTTGCAAAGGATTCTGGGGAACAGAACCTGGTCCGAGCCACACAAGTCACCCCATCTTGGATTCCCCTAGGTCTCTAGTTTTCAGAAATGCACAGGTTTGGTAGGTTTCCCTAGGTGGCGGCTGAGCTACAGGCCAAAATCTACAGGTAGGCACTTTGCAAAAAACACCTCTGTTTTCCTTCAAAAATTTGGCTGTGTCCACGTTTAGCGCTTGGGGCATTTCCTGTCGCGGGCGCTAGGCCTACCCACACAAGTGAGGTATCATTTTTATCGGGAGACGTGGGGGAACGCTGGGTGGAAGGAAATTTGTGGCTCCTCTCAGATTCCAGAACTTTCTGCCACAGAAATGTGAGGAACATGTGTTTTTTTAGCCAAATTTTGAGGTTTGCCAAGGATTCTGGGTAACAGAACCTGGTCCGAGCCACACAAGTCACCCCATCTTGGATTCCCCTAGGTCTCTAGTTTTCAAAAATGCACAGGTTTGGTAGGTTTCCTGAGGTGGCGGCTGAGCTAGAGGCCAAAATCTACAGGTAGGCACTTTGCAAAAAACACCTCTGTTTTCCTTAAAAAATTTGGCTGTGTCCACGTTGCGCTTTGGGGCGTTTCCTGTCGCGGGCGCTAGGCCTACCCATACAAGTGAGGTATCATTTTTATCGGGAGACGTGGGGGAACGCTGGGTGGAAGGAAATTTGTGGCTCCTCTCAGATTCAAGAACTTTCTGCCAGAGAAATGTGAGGAACATGTGTTTTTTTAGCCAAATGTTGAGGTTTGCAAAGGATTCTGGGTAACAGAACCTGGTCCGAGCCACACAAGTCACCCCATCTTGGATTCCCCTAGGTCTCTAGTTTTCAGAAATGGACAGGTTTGGTAGGTTTCCCTAGGTGGCGGCTGCGCTACAGGCCAAAATCTACAGGTAGGCACTTTGCAGAAAACACCTCTGTTTTCCTTCAAAAATTTGGCAGTGTCCACGTTGCGCTTTGGGGCCTTTCCTGTCTCGGGCGCTAGGTCTACCCACACAAGTGAGGTATCATTTTTATCGGGAGACGTGGGGGAACGCTGGGTGGAAGGAAATTTGTTGCTCCTCTCAGATTCCAGAACTTTCTGCCACAGAAATGTGAGGAACATGTGTTTTTTTAGCCAAATTTTGAGGTTTGCAAAGGATTCTGGGTAACAGAACCTGGTCCGAGCCACACAAGTCACCCCATCTTGGATTCCCCTATGTCTCTAGTTGTCAGAAATGCACAGGTTTGGTAGGTTTCCCTAGGTGGCGGCTGAGCTACAGGCCAAAATCTACAGGTAGGCACTTTGCAAAAAACACCTCTGTTTTCCTTCAAAAATTTGTCTGTGTCCACGTTGCGCTTTGGGGCGTTTCCTGTCGCGGGCGCTAGGCCTACCCACACAAGTGAGGTATCATTTTTATCGGGAGAAGTGGGGGAACGCTGGGTGGAAGGAAATGTGTGGCTCCTCTCAGATTCCAGAACTTTCTGCCACAGAAATGTGAGGAACATGTGTTTTTTTAGCCAAATTTTGAGGTTTGCAAAGGATTCTGGGGAACAGAACCTGGTCCGAGCCACACAAGTCACCCCATCTTGGATTCCCCTAGGTCTCTAGTTTTCAGAAATGCACAGGTTTGGTAGGTTTCCCTAGGTGGCGGCTGAGCTACAGGCCAAAATCTACAGGTAGGCACTTTGCAAAAAACACCTCTGTTTTCCTTCAAAAATTTGGCTGTGTCCACGTTGCGCTTTGGGGCATTTCCTGTCGCGGGCGCTAGGCCTACCCACACAAGTGAGGTATCATTTTTATCGGGAGACGTGGGGGAACGCTGGGTGGAAGGAAATTTGTGGCTCCTCTCAGATTCCAGAACTTTCTGCCACAGAAATGTGAGGAACATGTGTTTTTTTAGCCAAATTTTGAGGTTTGCCAAGGATTCTGGGTAACAGAACCTGGTCCGAGCCACACAAGTCACCCCATCTTGGATTCCCCTAGGTCTCTAGTTTTCAAAAATGCACAGGTTTGGTAGGTTTCCCTAGGTGGCGGCTGAGCTAGAGGCCAAAATCTACAGGTAGGCACTTTGCAAAAAACACCTCTGTTTTCCTTAAAAAATTTGGCTGTGTCCACGTTGCGCTTTGGGGCGTTTCCTGTCGCGGGCGCTAGGCCTACCCATACAAGTGAGGTATCATTTTTATCGGGAGACGTGGGGGAACGCTGGGTGGAAGGAAATTTGTGGCTCCTCTCAGATTCCAGAACTTTCTGCCACAGAAATGTGAGGAACATGTGTTTTTTTAGCCACATTTTGAGGTTTGCAAAGGATTCTGGGTAACAGAACCTGGTCCGAGCCACACAAGTCACCCCATCTTGGATTCCCCTAGGTCTCTAGTTTTCAGAAATGCACAGGTTTGGTAGGTTTCCCTAGGTGGCGGCTGAGCTACAGGCCAAAATCTACAGGTAGGCACTTTGCAAAAAACACCTCTGTTTTCCTTCAAAAATTTGGCTGTGTCCACGTTGCGCTTTGGGGCCTTTCCTGTCGCGGGCGCTAGGCCTACCCACATAAGTGAGGTATCATTTTTATCGGGAGACGTGGGGGAACGCTGGGTGGAAGGAAATTTGTGGCTCCTCTCAGATTCCAGAACTTTCTGCCACAGAAATGTGAGGAACATGTGTTTTTTTAGCCAAATTTTGAGGTTTGCAAAGGATTCTGGGTAACAGAACCTGGTCCGAGCCACACAAGTCACCCCATCTTGGATTCCCCTAGGTCTCTAGTTTTCAGAAATGCACAGGTTTGGTAGGTTTCCCTAGGTGGCGGCTGAGCTACAGGCCAAAATCTACAGGTAGGCACTTTGCAAAAAACACCTCTGTTTTCCTTCAAAAATTTGGCTGTGTCCACGTTGCGCTTTGGGGCGTTTCCTGTCGCGGGCGCCAGGCCTACCCACACAAGTGAGGTATCATTTTTATCGGGAGACGTGGGGGAATGCTGGGTGGAAGGAAATTTGTGGCTCCCCTCAGATTCCAGAACTTTCTGCCACAGAAATGTGAGGAACATGTGTTTTTTTAGCCACATTTTGAGGTTTGCAAAGGATTCTGGGTAACAGAACCTGGTCCGAGCCACACAAGTCACCCCATCTTGGATTCCCCTAGGTCTCTAGTTTTCAGAAATGCACAGGTTTGGTAGGTTTCCCTAGGTGGCGGCTGAGCTACAGGCCAAAATCTACAGGTAGGCACTTTGCAGAAAACACCTCTGTTTTCCTTCAAAAATTTGGCTGTGTCCACGTTGCGCTTTGGGGCGTTTCCTGTCGCGGGCGCTAGGCCTACCCACACAAGTGAGGTATCATTTTCATCGGGAGACGTTGGGGAACGCTGGGTGGAAGGAAATTTGTGGCTCCTCTCAGATTCCAGAACTTTCTGCCACAGAAATGTGAGGAACATGTGTTTTTTTAGCCAAATTTTGAGGTTTGCAAAGGATTCTGGGTAACAGAACCTGGTCCGAGCCACACAAGTCACCCCATCTTGGATTCCCCTAGGTCTCTAGTTTTCAGAAATGCACAGGTTTGGTAGGTTTCCCTAGGTGGCGGCTGAGCTACAGGCCAAAATCTACAGGTAGGCACTTTGCAAAAAACACCTCTGTTTTCCTTCAAAAATTTGGCTGTGTCCACGTTGCGCTTTGGGGCGTTTCCTGTCGCGGGCGCTAGGCCTACCCACACAAGTGAGGTATCATTTTTATCGGGAGACGTGGGGGAACGCTGGGTGGAAGGAAATTTGTGGCTCCTCTCAGATTCCAGAACTTTCTGCCACAGAAATGTGAGGAACATGTGTTTTTTTAGCCACATTTTGAGGTTTGCAAAGGATTCTGGGTAACAGAACCTGGTCCGAGCCACACAAGTCACCCCATCTTGGATTCCCATTGTTCTCTAGTTTTCAGAAATGCACAGGTTTGGTAGGTTTCCCTAGGTGGCGGCTGAGCTAGAGGCCAAAATCTACAGGTAGGCACTTTGCAAAAAACACCTCTGTTTTCCTTCAAAAATTTGGCTGTGTCCACGTTGCGCTTTGGGGCTTTTCCTGTCGCGGGCGCTAGGCCTACCCACACAAGTGAGGTATCATTTTTATCGGGAGACATGGGGGAACGCTGGGTGGAAGGAAATTTGTGGCTCCTCTCAGATTCCAGAACTTTCTGCCACAGAAATGTGAGGAACATGTGTTTTTTTAGCCACATTTTGAGGTTTGCAAAGGATTCTGGGTAACAGAACCTGGTCCGAGCCACACAAGTCACCCTATCTTGGATTCCCATCGGTCTCTAGTTTTCAGAAATGCACAGGTTTGGTAGGTTTCCCTAGGTGGCGGCTGAGCTACAGGCCAAAATCTACAGGTAGGCACTTTGCAAAAAACACCTCTGTTTTCCTTCAAAAATTTGGCTGTGTCCACGTTGCGCTTTGGGGCGTTTCCTGTCGCGGGCGCCAGGCCTACCCACACAAGTGAGGTATCATTTTTATCGGGAGACGTGGGGGAATGCTGGGTGGAAGGAAATTTGTGGCTCCCCTCAGATTCCAGAACTTTCTGCCACAGAAATGTGAGGAACATGTGTTTTTTTAGCCACATTTTGAGGTTTGCAAAGGATTCTGGGTAACAGAACCTGGTCCGAGCCACACAAGTCACCCCATCTTGGATTCCCCTAGGTCTCTAGTTTTCAGAAATGCACAGGTTTGGTAGGTTTCCCTAGGTGGCGGCTGAGCTACAGGCCAAAATCTACAGGTAGGCACTTTGCAAAAAACACCTCTGTTTTCCTTCAAAAATTTGGCTGTGTCCACGTTGCGCTTTGGGGCCTTTCCTGTCGCGGGCGCTAGGCCTACCCACATAAGTGAGGTATCATTTTTATCGGGAGACGTGGGGGAACGCTGGGTGGAAGGAAATTTGTGGCTCCTCTCAGATTCCAGAACTTTCTGCCACAGAAATGTGAGGAACATGTGTTTTTTTAGCCAAATTTTGAGGTTTGCAAAGGATTCTGGGTAACAGAACCTGGTCCGAGCCACACAAGTCACCCCATCTTGGATTCCCCTAGGTCTCTAGTTTTCAGAAATGCACAGGTTTGGTAGGTTTCCCTAGGTGGCGGCTGAGCTACAGGCCAAAATCTACAGGTAGGCACTTTGCAAAAAACACCTCTGTTTTCCTTCAAAAATTTGGCTGTGTCCACGTTGCGCTTTGGGGCGTTTCCTGTCGCGGGCGCCAGGCCTACCCACACAAGTGAGGTATCATTTTTATCGGGAGACGTGGGGGAATGCTGGGTGGAAGGAAATTTGTGGCTCCCCTCAGATTCCAGAACTTTCTGCCACAGAAATGTGAGGAACATGTGTTTTTTTAGCCACATTTTGAGGTTTGCAAAGGATTCTGGGTAACAGAACCTGGTCCGAGCCACACAAGTCACCCCATCTTGGATTCCCCTAGGTCTCTAGTTTTCAGAAATGCACAGGTTTGGTAGGTTTCCCTAGGTGGCGGCTGAGCTACAGGCCAAAATCTACAGGTAGGCACTTTGCAGAAAACACCTCTGTTTTCCTTCAAAAATTTGGCTGTGTCCACGTTGCGCTTTGGGGCGTTTCCTGTCGCGGGCGCTAGGCCTACCCACACAAGTGAGGTATCATTTTCATCGGGAGACGTTGGGGAACGCTGGGTGGAAGGAAATTTGTGGCTCCTCTCAGATTCCAGAACTTTCTGCCACAGAAATGTGAGGAACATGTGTTTTTTTAGCCAAATTTTGAGGTTTGCAAAGGATTCTGGGTAACAGAACCTGGTCCGAGCCACACAAGTCACCCCATCTTGGATTCCCCTAGGTCTCTAGTTTTCAGAAATGCACAGGTTTGGTAGGTTTCCCTAGGTGGCGGCTGAGCTACAGGCCAAAATCTACAGGTAGGCACTTTGCAAAAAACACCTCTGTTTTCCTTCAAAAATTTGGCTGTGTCCACGTTGCGCTTTGGGGCGTTTCCTGTCGCGGGCGCTAGGCCTACCCACACAAGTGAGGTATCATTTTTATCGGGAGACGTGGGGGAACGCTGGGTGGAAGGAAATTTGTGGCTCCTCTCAGATTCCAGAACTTTCTGCCACAGAAATGTGAGGAACATGTGTTTTTTTAGCCACATTTTGAGGTTTGCAAAGGATTCTGGGTAACAGAACCTGGTCCGAGCCACACAAGTCACCCCATCTTGGATTCCCATTGGTCTCTAGTTTTCAGAAATGCACAGGTTTGGTAGGTTTCCCTAGGTGGCGGCTGAGCTAGAGGCCAAAATCTACAGGTAGGCACTTTGCAAAAAACACCTCTGTTTTCCTTCAAAAATGTGGCTGTGTCCACGTTGCGCTTTGGGGCTTTTCCTGTCGCGGGCGCTAGGCCTACCCACACAAGTGAGGTATCATTTTTATCGGGAGACATGGGGGAACGCTGGGTGGAAGGAAATTTGTGGCTCCTCTCAGATTCCAGAACTTTCTGCCACAGAAATGTGAGGAACATGTGTTTTTTTAGCCACATTTTGAGGTTTGCAAAGGATTCTGGGTAACAGAACCTGGTCCGAGCCACACAAGTCACCCTATCTTGGATTCCCATCGGTCTCTAGTTTTCAGAAATGCACAGGTTTGGTAGGTTTCCCTAGGTGGCGGCTGAGCTACAGGCCAAAATCTACAGGTAGGCAGTTTGCAAAAAACACCTCTGTTTTCCTTCAAAAATTTGGCTGTGTCTACGTTGCGCTTTGGGGCGTTTCCTGTCGCGGGCGCTAGGCCTACCCACACAAGTGAGGTATCATTTTTATCGGGAGACGTGGGGGAACGCTGGGTGGAAGGAAATTTGTGGCTCCTCTCAGATTCCAGAACTTTCTGCCACAGAAATGTGAGGAACATGTGTTTTTTTAGCCACATTTTGAGGTTTGCAAAGGATTCTGGGTAACAGAACCTGGTCCGAGCCACACAAGTCACCCCATCTTGGATTCCCATCGGTCTCTAGTTTTCAGAAATGCACAGGTTTGGTAGGTTTCCCTAGGTGGCGGCTGAGCTACAGGCCAAAATCTACAGGTAGGCACTTTGCAAAAAACACCTCTGTTTTCCTTCAAAAATTTGGCTGTGTCCACGTTGCGCTTTGGGGCCTTTCCTGTCGCGGGCGCTAGGCCTACCCACATAAGTGAGGTATCATTTTTATCGGGAGACGTGGGGGAACGCTGGGTGGAAGGAAATTTGTGGCTCCTCTCAGATTCCAGAACTTTCTGCCACAGAAATGTGAGGAACATGTGTTTTTCTAGCCAAATTTTGAGGTTTGCAAAGGATTCTGGGTAACAGAACCTGGTCCGAGCCACACAAGTCACCCCATCTTGGAGTCCCCTAGGTCTCTAGTTTTCAGAAATGGACAGGTTTGGTAGGTTTCCCTAGGTGGCGGCTGCGCTACAGGCCAAAATCTACAGGTAGGCACTTTGCAAAAAACACCTCTGTTTTCCTTCAAAAATTTGGCTGTGTCCACGTTGCGCTTTGGGGCCTTTCCTGTTGCGGGCGCTAGGCCTACCCACATAAGTGAGGTATCATTTTTATCGGGAGACGTGGGGGAACGCTGGGTGGAAGGAAATTTGTGGCTCCTCTCAGATTCCAGAACTTTCTGCCACAGAAATGTGAGGAACATGTGTTTTTTTTGCCAAATTTTGAGGTTTGCAAAGGATTCTGGGTAACAGAACCTGGTCCGAGCCACACAAGTCACCCCAGCTTGGATTCCCCTAGGTCTCTAGTTTTCAGAAATGCACAGGTTTGGTAGGTTTCCCTAGGTGGCGGCTGAGCTACAGGCCAAAATCTACAGGTAGGCACTTTGCAAAAAACACCTCTGTTTTCCTTCAAAAATTTGGCTGTGTCCACGTTGCGCTTTGGGGTGTTTCCTGTCGCGGGCGCCAGGCCTACCCACACAAGTGAGGTATCATTTTTATCGGGAGACGTGGGGGAATGCTGGGTGGAAGGAAATTTGTGGCTCCCCTCAGATTCCAGAACTTTCTGCCACAGAAATGTGAGGAACATGTGTTTTTTTAGCCAAATTTTGAGGTTTGCAAAGGATTCTGGGTAACAGAACCTGGTCCGAGCCACACAAGTCACCCCATCTTGGATTCCCCTAGGTCTCTAGTTTTCAGAAATGCACAGGTTTGGTAGGTTTCCCTAGGTGGCGGCTGAGCTACAGGCCAAAATCTACAGGTAGGCACTTTGCAGAAAACACCTCTGTTTTCCTTCAAAAATTTGGCTGTGTCCACGTTGCGCTTTGGGGCGTTTCCTGTCGCGGGCGCTAGGCCTACCCACACAAGTGAGGTATCATTTTCATCGGGAGACGTTGGGGAACGCTGGGTGGAAGGAAATTTGTGGCTCCTCTCAGATTCCAGAACTTTCTGCCACAGAAATGTGAGGAACATGTGTTTTTTTAGCCAAATTTTGAGGTTTGCAAAGGATTCTGGGTAACAGAACCTGGTCCGAGCCACACAAGTCACCCCATCTTGGATTCCCCTAGGTCTCTAGTTTTCAGAAATGCACAGGTTTGGTAGGTTTCCCTAGGTGGCGGCTGAGCTAGAGGCCAAAATCTACAGGTAGGCACTTTGCAAAAAACACCTCTGTTTTCCTTCAAAAATTTGGCTGTGTCCACGTTGCGCTTTGGGGCCTTTCCTGTCGCTGGCGCTAGGCCTACCCACACAAGTGAGGTATCATTTTTATCGGGAGACATGGGGGAACGCTGGGTGGAAGGAAATTTGTGGCTCCTCTCAGATTCCAGAACTTTCTGCCACAGAAATGTGAGGAACATGTGTTTTTTTAGCCACATTTTGAGGTTTGCAAAGGATTCTGGGTAACAGAACCTGGTCCGAGCCACACAAGTCACCCCATCTTGGATTCCCATCGGTCTCTAGTTTTCAGAAATGCACAGGTTTGGTAGGTTTCCCTAGGTGGCGGCTGAGCTACAGGCCAAAATCTACAGGTAGGCACTTTGCAAAAAACACCTCTGTTTTCCTTCAAAAATTTGGCTGTGTCCACGTTGCGCTTTGGGGCCTTTCCTGTCTCGGGCGCTAGGCCTATCCACACAAGTGAGGTATCATTTTTATCGGGAGACGTGGGGGAACGCTGGGTGGAAGGAAATTTGTGGCTCCTCTCAGATTCTAGAACTTTCTGCCACAGAAATGTGAGGAACATGTGTTTTTTTAGCCAAATTTTGAGGTTTGCAAAGGATTCTGGGTAACAGAACCTGGTCCGAGCCACACAAGTCACCCCATCTTGGATTCCCCTAGGTCTCTAGTTTTCAGAAATGCACAGGTGTGGTAGGTTTCCCTAGGTGGCGGCTGAGCTACAGGCCAAAATCTACATTTAGGCACTTTGCAAAAAACACCTCTGTTTTCCTTCAAAAATTTGGCTGTGTCCACGTTGCGCTTTGGGGTGTTTCCTGTCGCGGGCGCTAGGCCTACACACACAAGTGAGGTATCATTTTTATCGGGAGACGTGGGGGAACGCTGGGTGGAAGGAAATTTGTGGCTCTCCTCAGATTCCAGAACTTTCTGCCACAGAAATGTGAGGAACATGTGTTTTTTTAGCCAAATTTTGAGGTTTGCAAAGGATTCTGGGTAACAGAACCTGGTCCGAGCCACACAAGTCACCCCATCTTGGATTCCCCTAGGTCTCTAGTTTTCAGAAATGCACAGGTTTGGTAGGTTTCCCTAGGTGGCGGCTGAGCTACAGGCCAAAATCTACAGGTAGGCACTTTGCAGAAAACACCTCTGTTTTCCTTCAAAAATTTGGCTGTGTCCACGTTGCGCTTTGGGGCGTTTCCTGTCGCAGGCGCTAGGCCTACCCACACAAGTGAGGTATCATTTTTATCAGGAGACCTGGGGGAACGCTGGGTGGAAGGAAATTTGTGGCTCCTCTCAGATTCCAGAACTTTCTGCCACAGAAATGTGAGGAACATGTGTTTTTTTAGCCACATTTTGAGGTTTGCAAAGGATTCTGGGTAACAGAACCTGGTCCGAGCCACACAAGTCACCCCATCTTGGATTCCCATCGGTCTCTAGTTTTCAGAAATGCACAGGTTTGGTAGGTTTCCCTAGGTGGCGGCTGAGCTAGAGGCCAAAATCTACAGGTAGGCACTTTGCAAAAAACACCTCTGTTTTCCTTCAAAAATTTGGCTGTGTCCACGTTGCGCTTTGGGGCCTTTCCTGTCGCGGGCGCTAGGCCTACCCACACAAGTGAGGTATCATTTTTATCGGGAGACATGGGGAAACGCTGGGTGGAAGGAAATTTGTGGCTCCTCTCAGATTCCAGAACTTTCTGCCCCAGAAATGTGAGGAACATGTGTTTTTTTAGCCACATTTTGAGGTTTGCAAAGGATTCTGGGTAACAGAACCTGGTCCGAGCCACACAAGTCACCCCATCTTGGATTCCCCTAGGTCTCTAGTTTTCAGAAATGCACAGGTTTGGTAGGTTTCCCTAGGTGGCGGCTGAGCTACAGGCCAAAATCTACAGGTAGGCACTTTGCAAAAAACACCTCTGTTTTCCTTCAAAAATTTGGCTGTGTCCACGTTGCGCTTTGGGGCGTTTCCTGTCGCGGGCGCTAGGCCTACCCACACAAGTGAGGTATCATTTTTATCGGGAGACGTGGGGGAATGCTGGGTGGAAGGAAATTTGTGGCTCCCCTCAGATTCCAGAACTTTCTGCCACAGAAATGAGAGTAACATGTGTTTTTTTAGCCACATTTTGAGGTTTGCAAAGGATTCTGGGTAACAGAACCTGGTCCGAGCCACACAAGTCACCCCATCTTGGATTCCCCTAGGTCTCTAGTTTTCAGAAATGCACAGGTTTGGTAGGTTTCCCTAGGTGGCGGCTGAGCTACAGGCCAAAATCTACAGGTAGGCACTTTGCAGAAAAAACACCTCTGTTTTCCTTCAAAAATTTGGCTGTGTCCACGTTGCGCTTTGGGGCGTTTCCTGTCGCGGGCGCTAGGCCTACCCACACAAGTGAGGTATAATTTTCATCGGGAGACGTGGGGGAACGCTGGGTGGAAGGAAATTTGTGGCTCCTCTCAGATTCCAGAACTTTCTGCCACAGAAATGTGAGGAACATGTGTTTTTTTAGCCACATTTTGAGGTTTGCAAAGGATTCTGGGTAACAGAACCTGGTCCGAGCCACACAAGTCACCCCATCTTGGATTCCCATCGGTCTCTAGTTTTCAGAAATGCACAGGTTTGGTAGGTTTCCCTAGGTGGCGGCTGAGCTAGAGGCCAAAATCTACAGGTAGGCACTTTGCAAAAAACACCTCTGTTTTCCTTCAAAAATTTGGCTGTGTCCACGTTGCGCTTTGGGGCCTTTCCTGTCGCGGGCGCTAGGCCTACCCACACAAGTGAGGTATCATTTTTATCGGGAGACATGGGGGAACGCTGGGTGGAAGGAAATTTGTGGCTCCTCTCAGATTCCAGAACTTTCTGCCACAGAAATGTGAGGAACATGTGTTTTTTTAGCCACATTTTGAGGTTTGCAAAGGATTCTGGGTAACAGAACCTGGTCCGAGCCACACAAGTCACCCCATCTTGGATTCCCCTAGGTCTCTAGTTTTCAGAAATGCACAGGTTTGGTAGGTTTCCCTAGGTGGCGGCTGAGCTACAGGCCAAAATCTACAGGTAGGCACTTTGCAAGAAACACCTCTGTTTTCCTTAAAAAATTTGGCTGTGTCCACGTTGCGCTTTGGGGCGTTTCCTGTCGCGGGCGCTAGGCCTACCCACACAAGTGAGGTATCATTTTTATCAGGAGACCTGGGGGAACGCTGGGTGGAAGGAAATTTGTGTCTCCTCTCAGATTCCAGAACTTTCTGCCACAGAAATGTGAGGAACATGTGTTTTTTTAGCCACATTTTGAGGTTTGCAAAGGATTCTGGGTAACAGAACCTGGTCCGAGCCACACAAGTCACCCCATCTTGGATTCCCATCGGTCTCTAGTTTTCAGAAATGCACAGGTTTGGTAGGTTTCCCTAGGTGGCGGCTGAGCTAGAGGCCAAAATCTACAGGTAGGCACTTTGCAAAAAACACCTCTGTTTTCCTTCAAAAATTTGGCTGTGTCCACGTTGCGCTTTGGGGCCTTTCCTGTCGCGGGCGCTAGGCCTACCCACACAAGTGAGGTATCATTTTTATCGGGAGACATGGGGGAACGCTGGGTGGAAGGAAATTTGTGGCTCCTCTCAGATTCCAGAACTTTCTGCCCCAGAAATGTGAGGAACATGTGTTTTTTTAGCCACATTTTGAGGTTTGCAAAGGATTCTGGGTAACAGAACCTGGTCCGAGCCACACAAGTCACCCCATCTTGGATTCCCCTAGGTCTCTAGTTTTCAGAAATGCACAGGTTTGGTAGGTTTCCCTAGGTGGCGGCTGAGCTACAGGCCAAAATCTACAGGTAGGCACTTTGCAAAAAACACCTCTGTTTTCCTTCAAAAATTTGGCTGTGTCCACGTTGCGCTTTGGGGCGTTTCCTGTCGCGGGCGCTAGGCCTACCCACACAAGTGAGGTATCATTTTTATCGGGAGACGTGGGGGAATGCTGGGTGGAAGGAAATTTGTGGCTCCCCTCAGATTCCAGAACTTTCTGGCACAGAAATGTGAGGAACATGTGTTTTTTTAGCCACATTTTGAGGTTTGCAAAGGATTCTGGGTAACAGAACCTGGTCCGAGCCACACAAGTCACCCCATCTTGGATTCCCCTAGGTCTCTAGTTTTCAGAAATGCACAGGTTTGGTAGGTTTCCCTAGGTGGCGGCTGAGCTACAGGCCAAAATCTACAGGTAGGCACTTTGCAGAAAAAACACCTCTGTTTTCCTTCAAAAATTTGGCTGTGTCCACGTTGCGCTTTGGGGCGTTTCCTGTCGCGGGCGCTAGGCCTACCCACACAAGTGAGGTATAATTTTCATCGGGAGACGTGGGGGAACGCTGGGTGGAAGGAAATTTGTGGCTCCTCTCAGATTCCAGAACTTTCTGCCACAGAAATGTGAGGAACATGTGTTTTTTTAGCCACATTTTGAGGTTTGCAAAGGATTCTGGGTAACAGAACCTGGTCCGAGCCACACAAGTCACCCCATCTTGGATTCCCATCGGTCTCTAGTTTTCAGAAATGCACAGGTTTGGTAGGTTTCCCTAGGTGGCGGCTGAGCTAGAGGCCAAAATCTACAGGTAGGCACTTTGCAAAAAACACCTCTGTTTTCCTTCAAAAATTTGGCTGTGTCCACGTTGCGCTTTGGGGCCTTTCCTGTCGCGGGCGCTAGGCCTACCCACACAAGTGAGGTATCATTTTTATCGGGAGACGTGGGGGAACGCTGGGTGGAAGGAAATTTGTGGCTCCTCTCAGATTCCAGAACTTTCTGCCACAGAAATGTGAGGAACATGTGTTTTTTTAGCCACATTTTGAGGTTTGCAAAGGATTCTGGGTAACAGAACCTGGTCCGAGCCACACAAGTCACCCCATCTTGGATTCCCATCGGTCTCTAGTTTTCAGAAATGCACAGGTTTGGTAGGTTTCCCTAGGTGGCGGCTGAGCTAGAGGCCAAAATCTACAGGTAGGCACTTTGCAAAAAACACCTCTGTTTTCCTTCAAAAATTTGGCTGTGTCCACGTTGCGCCTTGGGGCCTTTCCTGTCGCGGGCGCTAGGCCTACCCACACAAGTGAGGTATCATTTTTATCGGGAGACATGGGGGAACGCTGGGTGGAAGGAAATTTGTGGCTCCTCTCAGATTCCAGAACTTTCTGCCACAGAAATGTGAGGAACATGTGTTTTTTTAGCCACATTTTGAGGTTTGCAAAGGATTCTGGGTAACAGAACCTGGTCCGAGCCACACAAGTCACCCCATCTTGGATTCCCCTAGGTCTCTAGTTTTCAGAAATGCACAGGTTTGGTAGGTTTCCCTAGGTGGCGGCTGAGCTACAGGCCAAAATCTACAGGTAGGCACTTTGCAAGAAACACCTCTGTTTTCCTTAAAAAATTTGGCTGTGTCCACGTTGCGCTTTGGGGCGTTTCCTGTCGCGGGCGCTAGGCCTACCCACACAAGTGAGGTATCATTTTTATCAGGAGACCTGGGGGAACGCTGGGTGGAAGGAAATTTGTGTCTCCTCTCAGATTCCAGAACTTTCTGCCACAGAAATGTGAGGAACATGTGTTTTTTTAGCCACATTTTGAGGTTTGCAAAGGATTCTGGGTAACAGAACCTGGTCCGAGCCACACAAGTCACCCCATCTTGGATTCCCATCGGTCTCTAGTTTTCAGAAATGCACAGGTTTGGTAGGTTTCCCTAGGTGGCGGCTGAGCTAGAGGCCAAAATCTACAGGTAGGCACTTTGCAAAAAACACCTCTGTTTTCCTTCAAAAATTTGGCTGTGTCCACGTTGCGCTTTGGGGCCTTTCCTGTCGCGGGCGCTAGGCCTACCCACACAAGTGAGGTATCATTTTTATCGGGAGACATGGGGGAACGCTGGGTGGAAGGAAATTTGTGGCTCCTCTCAGATTCCAGAACTTTCTGCCCCAGAAATGTGAGGAACATGTGTTTTTTTAGCCACATTTTGAGGTTTGCAAAGGATTCTGGGTAACAGAACCTGGTCCGAGCCACACAAGTCACCCCATCTTGGATTCCCCTAGGTCTCTAGTTTTCAGAAATGCACAGGTTTGGTAGGTTTCCCTAGGTGGCGGCTGAGCTACAGGCCAAAATCTACAGGTAGGCACTTTGCAAAAAACACCTCTGTTTTCCTTAAAAAATTTGGCTGTGTCCACGTTGCGCTTTGGGGCGTTTCCTGTCGCGGGCGCTAGGCCTACCCACACAAGTGAGGTATCATTTTTATCGGGAGACGTGGGGGAATGCTGGGTGGAAGGAAATTTGTGGCTCCCCTCAGATTCCAGAACTTTCTGCCACAGAAATGTGAGGAACATGTGTTTTTTTAGCCACATTTTGAGGTTTGCAAAGGATTCTGGGTAACAGAACCTGGTCCGAGCCACACAAGTCACCCCATCTTGGATTCCCCTAGGTCTCTAGTTTTCAGAAATGCACAGGTTTGGTAGGTTTCCCTAGGTGGCGGCTGAGCTACAGGCCAAAATCTACAGGTAGGCACTTTGCAGAAAAAACACCTCTGTTTTCCTTCAAAAATTTGGCTGTGTCCACGTTGCGCTTTGGGGCGTTTCCTGTCGCGGGCGCTAGGCCTACCCACACAAGTGAGGTATAATTTTCATCGGGAGACGTGGGGGAACGCTGGGTGGAAGGAAATTTGTGGCTCCTCTCAGATTCCAGAACTTTCTGCCACAGAAATGTGAGGAACATGTGTTTTTTAGCCACATTTTGAGGTTTGCAAAGGATTCTGGGTAACAGAACCTGGTCCGAGTCACACAAGTCACCCCATCTTGGATTCCCATCGGTCTCTAGTTTTCAGAAATGCACAGGTTTGGTAGGTTTCCCTAGGTGGCGGCTGAGCTAGAGGCCAAAATCTACAGGTAGGCACTTTGCAAAAAACACCTCTGTTTTCCTTCAAAAATTTGGCTGTGTCCACGTTGCGCTTTGGGGCCTTTCCTGTCGCGGGCGCTAGGCCTACCCACACAAGTGAGGTATCATTTTTATCGGGAGACATGGGGGAACGCTGGGTGGAAGGAAATTTGTGGCTCCTTTCAGATTCCAGAACTTTCTGCCACAGAAATGTGAGGAACATGTGTTTTTTTAGCCACATTTTGAGGTTTGCAAAGGATTCTGGGTAACAGAACCTGGTCCGAGCCACACAAGTCACCCCATCTTGGATTCCCATCGGTCTCTAGTTTTCAGAAATGCACAGGTTTGGTAGGTTTCCCTAGGTGGCGGCTGAGCTACAAGCCAAAATCTACAGGTAGGCACTTTGCAAAAAACACCTCTGTTTTCCTTCAAAAATTGGGCTGTGTCCACGTTGCGCTTTGGGGCCTTTCCTGTCTCGGGCGCTAGGCCTACCCACACAAGTGAGGTATCATTTTTATCGGGAGACGTGGGGGAACGCTGGGTGGAAGGACATTTGTGGCTCCTCTCAGATTCTAGAACTTTCTGCCACAGAAATGTGAGGAACATGTGTTTTTTTAGCCAAATTTTGAGGTTTGCAAAGGATTCTGGGTAACAGAACCTGGTCCGAGCCACACAAGTCACCCCATCTTGGATTCCCCTAGGTCTCTAGTTTTCAGAAATGCACAGGTTTGGTAGGTTTCCCTAGGTGGCGGCTGAGCTACAGGCCAAAATCTACATTTAGGCACTTTGCAAAAAACACCTCTATTTTCCTTCAAAAATTTGGCTGTGTCCACGTTGCGCTTTGGGGCGTTTCCTGTCGCGGGCGCTAGGCCTACCCACACAAGTGAGGTATCATTTTTATCGGGAGACGTGGGGGAACGCTGGGTCGAAGGAAATTTGTGGCTCTCCTCATATTCCAGAACTTTCTGCCACAGAAATGTGAGGAACATGTGTTTTTTTAGCCAAATTTTGAGGTTTGCAAAGGATTCTGGGTAACAGAACCTGGTCCGAGCCACACAAGTCACCCCATCTTGGATTCCCCTAGGTCTCTAGTTTTCAGAAATGCACAGGTTTGGTAGGTTTCCCTAGGTGGCGGCTGAGCTACAGGCCAAAATCTACAGGTAGGCACTTTGCAGAAAACACCTCTGTTTTCCTTCAAAAATTTGGCTGTGTCCACTTTGCGCTTTGGGGCGTTTCCTGTCGCGGGCGCTAGGCCTACCCACACAAGTGAGGTATCATTTTTATCGGGAGACGTGGGGAAACGCTGGGTGGAAGGAAATTTGTGGCTCCTCTCAGATTCCAGAACTTTCTGCCACAGAAATGTGAGGAACATGTGTTTTGTTAGCCAAATTTTGAGGTTTGCAAAGGATTCTGGGTAACAGAACCTGGTCCGAGCCACACAAGTCACCCCATCTTGGATTCCCCTAGGTCTCTAGTTTTCAGAAATGCACAGGTTTGGTAGGTTTCCCTAGGTGGCGGCTGAGCTACAGGCCAAAATCTACAGGTAGGCACTTTGCAAAAAACACCTCTGTTTTCCTTAAAAAATTTGGCTGTGTCCACGTTGCGCTTTGGGGCGTTTCCAGTCGCGGGCGCTAGGCCTACCCACACAAGTGAGGTATCATTTTTATCAGGAGACCTGGGGGAACACTGGGTGGAAGGAAATTTGTGGCTCCTCTCAGATTCCAGAACTTTCTGCCACAGAAATGTGAGGAACATGTGTTTTTTTAGCCACATTTTGAGGTTTGCAAAGGATTCTGGGTAACAGAACCTGGTCCGAGCCACACAAGTCACCCCATCTTGGATTCCCATCGGTCTCTAGTTTTCAGAAATGCACAGGTTTGGTAGGTTTCCCTAGGTGGCGGCTGAGCTAGAGGCCAAAATCTACAGGTAGGCACTTTGCAAAAAACACCTCTGTTTTCCTTCAAAAATTGGGCTGTGTCCACGTTGCGCTTTGGGGCCTTTCCTGTCTCGGGCGCTAGGCCTACCCACACAAGTGAGGTATCATTTTTATCGGGAGACGTGGGGGAACGCTGGGTGGAAGGACATTTGTGGCTCCTCTCAGATTCTAGAACTTTCTGCCACAGAAATGTGAGGAACATGTGTTTTTTTAGCCAAATTTTGAGGTTTGCAAAGGATTCTGGGTAACAGAACCTGGTCCGAGCCACACAAGTCACCCCATCTTGGATTCCCCTAGGTCTCTAGTTTTCAGAAATGCACAGGTTTGGTAGGTTTCCCTAGGTGGCGGCTGAGCTACAGGCCAAAATCTACATTTAGGCACTTTGCAAAAAACACCTCTATTTTCCTTCAAAAATTTGGCTGTGTCCACGTTGCGCTTTGGGGCGTTTCCTGTCGCGGGCGCTAGGCCTACCCACACAAGTGAGGTATCATTTTTATCGGGAGACGTGGGGGAACGCTGGGTCGAAGGAAATTTGTGGCTCTCCTCATATTCCAGAACTTTCTGCCACAGAAATGTGAGGAACATGTGTTTTTTTAGCCAAATTTTGAGGTTTGCAAAGGATTCTGGGTAACAGAACCTGGTCCGAGCCACACAAGTCACCCCATCTTGGATTCCCCTAGGTCTCTAGTTTTCAGAAATGCACAGGTTTGGTAGGTTTCCCTAGGTGGCGGCTGAGCTACAGGCCAAAATCTACAGGTAGGCACTTTGCAGAAAACACCTCTGTTTTCCTTCAAAAATTTGGCTGTGTCCACTTTGCGCTTTGGGGCGTTTCCTGTCGCGGGCGCTAGGCCTACCCACACAAGTGAGGTATCATTTTTATCGGGAGACGTGGGGGAACGCTGGGTGGAAGGAAATTTGTGGCTCCTCTCAGATTCCAGAACTTTCTGCCACAGAAATGTGAGGAACATGTGTTTTGTTAGCCAAATTTTGAGGTTTGCAAAGGATTCTGGGTAACAGAACCTGGTCCGAGCCACACAAGTCACCCCATCTTGGATTCCCCTAGGTCTCTAGTTTTCAGAAATGCACAGGTTTGGTAGGTTTCCCTAGGTGGCGGCTGAGCTACAGGCCAAAATCTACAGGTAGGCACTTTGCAAAAAACACCTCTGTTTTCCTTAAAAAATTTGGCTGTGTCCACGTTGCGCTTTGGGGCGTTTCCTGTCGCGGGCGCTAGGCCTACCCACACAAGTGAGGTATCATTTTTATCAGGAGACCTGGGGGAACACTGGGTGGAAGGAAATTTGTGGCTCCTCTCAGATTCCAGAACTTTCTGCCACAGAAATGTGAGGAACATGTGTTTTTTTAGCCACATTTTGAGGTTTGCAAAGGATTCTGGGTAACAGAACCTGGTCCGAGCCACACAAGTCACCCCATCTTGGATTCCCATCGGTCTCTAGTTTTCAGAAATGCACAGGTTTGGTAGGTTTCCCTAGGTGGCGGCTGAGCTAGAGGCCAAAATCTACAGGTAGGCACTTTGCAAAAAACACCTCTGTTTTCCTTCAAAAATTTGGCTGTGTCTACGTTGCGCTTTGGGGCCTTTCCTGTCGCGGGCGCTAGGCCTACCCACACAAGTGAGGTATCATTTTTATCGGGAGACATGGGGGAACGCTGGGTGGAAGGAAATTTGTGGCTCCTCTCAGATTCCAGAACTTTCTGCCACAGAAATGTGAGGAACATGTGTTTTTCTAGCCACATTTAGAGGTTTGCAAAGGATTCTGGGTAACAGAACCTGGTCCGAGCCACACAAGTCACCCCATCTTGGATTCCCCTAGGTCTCTAGTTTTCAGAAATGCACAGGTTTGGTAGGTTTCCCTAGGTGGCGGCTGAGCTAGAGGCCAAAATCTACAGGTAGTCACTTTGCTAAAAACAGCTCTGTTTTCTGTGATGTGTCCACGTTGTGTTTTGGGGCAAATCCTGTTGCGGGCGCTAGGCCTACCCACACAAGTGAGGTATCATTTTTATCGGGAGACTTGGGGGAACATAGAATAGCAAAACAAATGTTATTGCCCCTTGTGTTTCTCTACATTTTTCCCTTCCAAATGTAAGACAGTGTGTAAAAAAGACGTCTATTTGAGAAATGCCCTGTAATTCACATGCTAGTATGGGCACCCCGGAATTCAGAGATGTGCAAATAACCACTGCTTCTCAACACCTTATCTTGTGCCCATTTTGGAAATACAAAGGTTTTCTTGATAGCTATTTTTTACTCTTTATATTTCAGCAAATGAATTGCTGTATACCCGGCACAGAATGAAAACCCACTGCAGGGTGCAGGTCATTTATTGGCTCTGTGTACCTAGAGTTCTTGATGAACCTACAAGCCCTATATATCCCCGCAACCAGAAGAGTCCAGCAGACGTAACGGTATATTGCTTTAAAAAATCTGACATTGCAGGTAAAAGTTACAGAGTAAAACGTAGAGAAAAAGTGATGTTTTTTTCACCTCAATTTCAATATTTTTCTTTTTCAGTTGTTATTTTCTGTAGGAAACCCTTGTAGGATCTATACAAATTACCCCTTGCTGAATTCAGAATTTTGTCTACTTTTCAGAAATGTTGCGGTTTCTGGGATCCAGCATTGGTTTCATGCCCATTTCTGTCACTGACTGGAAGGAGGCTGAAAGCACAAAAAATCGTAAAAATGGGGTATGTCCCAGTAAAATGCCAAAATTGTGTTGAAAAATTGGGTTTTCTGATTCAAGTCTGCCTGTTCCTGAAAGCTGGGAAGCTGGTGATTTTAGCACCGCAAACCCTTTGTTGATGCCCTTTTCGGGGGAAATACCACAAGCCTTCTTCTGCAGCCCATTTTTCCCATTTAAAAAAAAAAAAAAAGAAATTTTCACTGGTTTTTGGCTAATTTCTTGGCCTCCTTCTGGGAAACCCACAAAGTCTGGGTACCTCTAGAATCCCTAGGATGTTGGAAAAAAAGGACGCAAATTTGGCGTGGGTAGCTTATGTGAACAAAAAGTTATGAGGGCCTAAGCGCGAACTGCTCCAAATAGCCAAAAAAAGGCTCGCCACAGGAGGGGGAAAAGGGCTGGCAGCGAAGGGGTTAAGGTGTGGCAAATTTGAAAGCATCCACATTTCATATGTAATTTATTGCTCTTTCATATATAGAGGAAATAACTTTTGTGTAATAATCTGTGTAAGATTATTTATTGGAAATTTGAACACAATATCAAAGTTTGTGTATGTGCATCTGAATATTCAGACGTGTTTAATGAGCTTTTGCGCTTCATTTCTATGCCCTTTCTGTCACTGCGGAAAATAGAAAATGTATCATCCTGTATAAGAGTATTGCAATTTTTAATGATTTTAAAAGAAGTTCTTTATATTTTTTATGGTTTGTGGTGTATTAAGACTGGGCTGCAAAGCTAGTTTAACACAGATTGAAAATTTTCCTAGCTATTGTAACAGAAAGTTTCAATTCTATTAGGGACACGGAGGCGAGGATTAAGCTGTCTCTCTTCACTTTATTTTTAGGATGAAGCTGTCTCTCTTCGCTTTATGTTTAAACAAGTGTTAGCGCGTCTGACCTTAATAAGTAAACTTACAAGGGGACGCAAATAGGTTGATGAACCTTTTGAATCGCAATTAAGATGATCTTACCATAGCTCCAGTACGTAATCAATACACGATAATCAATAATCATTGGCAATAAATAAAATCATTAATCTACGGAGTCAGTAATTGTCACAACCCATGACCTTTCAGTCATGAAAAACCACGCCTTTAGTAAAAGTTTAGAATGTTTATTTCCCTATATTAACAATGCTAAGGTCATATAGATTAATCTCAAAATCAAATGAAACACATATAAAAACAATACTGGTTGTCCAAAATGGCGGAAGAAACATAATCTAATGAAAGCTTGAACAACAACACATTCGAAGGTTATGGTGCAAATCAGTAGCAAAGTCAACTGTGTCAGTGTGATAACATACATGAAGTTTAGCAGAGAAGTTCATCAAGCATTAGTCACTGTTATCATGATTTCATAAGTGAGGATCCTTAAATAACATCAAATTAGCATCAGCATGTTGGGCTTCGTGCAAAACAATTTAGTAACGCCAATTTGGAAAAACATCTAACTATGGCTCTATCAAAACATCACAGTTGGTACCTGGAAAGAAAAAGCAAATATGCATGATAATCACAGTTTTGGATATACCTGTCCTCAGAGTGGATCAGCAAAGCAGAATCAGTCTTCGTCCTCAGGACATCAGTCGATCAGCAAGGAATCAGGATTCAGCATCAGAATTTAAAAAGGGCAAGGTCTTTAAGCATTAAAGTTGAGCACGTCTCCTGTCAAGACGCATAAGAAAGTAGTAACCTCTCAGTCAGGAAAAATGGGCAGTAATGGCTGTCTTCTCTCAGTGCTGTCTTGTTAAGTCAAAACTGGTAAAACTACCCCCTAAATCCCTATTGGTCAGTTAATCGTATGTTCGCACTCTGTCCAATAAAACTAAAATACCAAATCTATGAATTCTAATATTACTCCATTCACATGTCGTTGATTGGTTTGTTTTGCGATGTCCTCATCATCCGGCTTCTCAGGTAACAATATTTTTGCAGCTTCTACTCTAGTCAGTATCTTCATTGTTCTTGTCCTGGGAAAGTTAGTCTTATGCACATTACATATAAAATGTTGCATTAGCGGGAACATCATCTCCTAGCAGTCGGTTCACACGAAAAGCTTCCGTTATGAGCACATTCAAACAATACAATAGGAATTCAGAGTTTAACTTTCTCTGGACATTCATTTTACTAAACGCTAAGAAATACAGCTTTTACATGAGGACTGGCAAGTAGGCCAAGACACTCGCAAAGTTAAGGCCTACAATTCATAAAGTTAAAGCGTACTGCTTAACCTTTAATATGACATATTACTGCATTAGTCTAACATATACTCAACATTTCATAAATATTAAATCATTGATTAGTACATTTTGTTAACATTGGTGGCCATTCTTCGTAATCACATTTTCAAATGTGTGCATTATTTTTCTACGTTATTATATTTTCTACATAAACTTATTATTCAAAATAACATCAACACTCATTAATACATTTTTATTAAAATACCTGTGCTAGCAATCCCTCCTCTGATGACTAAATATGTCATCACACTAACTATTACCCACAAAGTTTTGCACCAGCTAAAATTCTGACAATTCAATCTCTTCAAAATTTCGTTTTCCCATTGAATTTTCCCTGTACAATTTTCCCCTTTCTTTCCTTCCCTCCTCTGATCATTCTTTGACTTTTTCAATTTAATCCTTTTGCATAATTTACACAATACCCATATCCCTAATAGACAAACCACAACAATTAATATTCCCTGTAATATTTTCAATAGAATCCAATTCCAAATGTTGCTGAGCCAATTTCCCACTGAACTAAACCCCTTGCCAACCTTTTCCCAAACACCTGGTTCTTTCAATTCTTTCAGATCGGCACTTGCATTAGTCAGATTAGTAGGGAAGTCTCTTATCTCTTTACTGTTATCTGGTATATACAACCAACAATGCCTAGAATTAATCATTATACAGACTCCACCATCCTTCACTAAAATAAAGTCTAAAGCAAGACGATTTTGAAGAGTCATAGCTCTATCAGCAGCTAATTCAGTATCTATCAGGAATATGGCTCCTGAAAAATTTGTCAGCATGTTGTCCACAATAGTAGACAACTTTCGAATCTTTATCGAATTCATAATGACTCCTACTGAAGGAATCACTGCTCCAAATATATCTCCTACTGCAGTGGAAGAGGACTCCCTCCTCTGTCTCTTATGATGTAATTCAGTAACTTTCGTAAACTTTTTCAGATCCTCCATTTGATAAATCTTTGGGAAGACTATCCCCAAATAACATGTCCCAAACCATCCTCTTGGAAGACAGTAATAAGCATTAAGACCACAGATGTAATAAATCCCTGGAACTGTAGGATCCTGTCCATTCAACATAAACGTTAATTTACTCTGGAACAAAAACACATGCCTACATTCACTTGTTCCCACAAATAAAGTGTCAGTGTGAGATTTAGGCCTATCTATACAAAGTTTCCCTACATGTTGTGCATCTAAAGCTAATTTCCCTTGCGTTTTAATTGCACTATAAGCATAATCATTATTGTAAGTCCTTTTCTCTTAGCCTTTTTCTAATTTCTCTTTCAATGTCTTTCTTCTGTCATCTGTGTGATCTAAGAAGCTTTTCTCTAATGGTGTAAGCAAGCATGTCAAATTATTTCTATGTGCATAAGTTGTGCCAAACGTCCATGTAGGTTCAAAGAAACCTCTAACTATTACTATGTCATTATCCTTAGCTACTCTACTCCAATAGCTAATTATAGGAACAAACAAAAACACAACATTGTAGTTTGAGTAAAAGTACTGAATGCACTCTTGGTTATAAAATCGTGTTAGTAACAGACTACAACTTATCCCGTAGGTTAAAGGCAGACTATGATAGGTGACTCCTTCCTCAACTGATGAAGGAATCTGCGTACACACAAAGCAATTCTTCGCATCCATTGTCTCAACACACTCACTCAATAAGTGACGGAAAACATTAGAAGAAAGTTCTCCCTGCGCATTAGTATCCTCATGCAAATATTTCTCATCAAACCTAAACTTCTCTAATGCCGTTAGTGCAGTAGTTGTTTCAAAAGCAGAAGTATAGTTGGCTTCTCTCTTATCAAGATCAGACATGCCCACAATCAACACCACTAACAATACCCCACACATAATCGCCAAACCAATGCTCATATATTTACAGTGCCTAGCATCTCTACCTTGTTGACTATAGTTACTCATGATCTGTAAAGAATCAGAAAGCAGAAGAAATTTAGAAAAGCTTGCAGCAAAAATAAAAAATATACAACTCTTATTTCAGCAGTTCAGTTTCACTTCCAGCATCCCTTGTCAAAATTGATTAGCAGCTTTGTCAAAAACAGGTTTCAAAAAGTCAAATCAGGTTATCAATGTCTCTTCCAGTTACTTTCAATAGTCTCTTTCTCAAAAAAATTCCCTCAGATTGTTTAAACAGTTCAGTTCATTAGCTTCCTTCAGGTGCCAAAATACTGACCCAGAACTTCTCTATCAAAACAAAAAGACATAGGCCCTCATTACAACCCTGGCGGTTGGTGTTAAAGCGGTGGTAAGACCGCCAACAGGCCGGCGGTAAAAGAATTGGAATCACGACCATGGCGGAAACCGCCAACACAGACAGCCACTTTAACACTCCAGCCGCCACAGCGGTAGAAACAAACACCGCAGCGGTAACCGCCAACAGACAGGCGGAACAAAATGTACCGCCCACTGTATTACAACAGGCCTATCTGCCACCTTTTCCGGGGCAGTACCAACGCCATCAAAAGCACGGCGGAAACAGTCTTTGGAACGGAAACCACTCACCTCTCGACACCCAACGAGGAATCAGGACGCCGTGGAGCCCGAACTTCAGGTGCTACCAATGTTGGTTTACCTCCTCTTCTACCAGGAGCAGCAAAGATGGCGGCAACGACCACGGTGAGTACTGCACCTAGCACACAGGGAAGGCAGGGAGGAAAGAGAGAGTGACACACAGACACACAACACACAATACCCCCACCCTCACCTACAACAGCATACACACAAATACATGCATCAACATTACATTTACACCCCGTCACCCCCTGGAAGAACGCAAGGACAAAATGAAATGATTGTAACAAGTGTAATCATCGAAAATTCAGATATGGAAACATCTCTGTAACAGATCATTATATACAAATATGTACAGCAACTTCACAAGTCCGGATAGTGTTCCAATCATTGTCCGTGGAACAGTGGTCCCAAGATGCATGGGTGAAGCCCACACATGATACCTGACTCTAAACGGAGAGAACACCGCTGGGGCATCAGCTTGAAATTAAACAGGCACCTCAGGGGGAAGGGGAGGGGGGGCACCTCAGCTGGTTGAAGGGACAACGCCACTGCTCCACGAGGGGGCTCCATGCCCACTGCTTGGTCCTGGGGAGTGCAAAGCCAAAGTCTCTCAAGTCTCTCAAGTGGGTGGTTTACCCACTATTTTATCCTGGGGAGTGCAAAGCCACAGTCTCTCAAGTGGGTGGTTTGCCCACTGATTGGTCCTGGGAAGTGCAACGCCACAGTCTCTCAAGTGGGTGGTTTGCCCACTGCTTTATCCTGGGGAGTGTAAAGCCACAGTCTCTCAAGTCTCTCAAGTGGGTGGTTTGCCCACTGCTTTATTCTGGGGAGTGCAAAGCCACAGTCCCTCAAGTCGGTGACATGTTCCACTGGTTCTGGAGGGGGCTTGGTGCCTAGAGTGCTTCATCCTTCCAAGGACTGGGGTAGTGGATGCTTTTCTTTCTCGACTGGTTCTGGAGGGGGCTTTGTGCCCAGAGTGCTTCATCCTGCCAAGGACTGGAGTAGTGGATGCTTTTCTCCACTGGTTCTGGAGGGGGCTTGGTGCCCAGAGTGCTTCGTCCTGCCAAGGACTGGGGTAGTGGATGCTTTTCTCCACTGGTTCTGGAGGGGGCTTGGTGCCCAGAGTGCTGCACATGCAGTGTGGCAGGTCCCATTCCCTCAATTGAGTGTGTGTACCACGAGATTGCCTGGGAACAGGTAGCATGATATTCCATGGAGTCAGAGACACACTCCACCCTGCTGCGACTTTGCCTGCCACCTGCTGGTACTAACAGTGCTGGGTGTGGTATCTGTGCACGTCGCAGGGCTGGTGGTTGCGGTGGTGTCTGTGGCAGAGATGCTGCCGGTGGTGCATGTGTCAGCACCTGTGGAGGGAGACAGCAGGACGTCTCCTGCAGCCTCGGACGGCTGCCCACTGGGGATGATGCTGGGGACTGTTGCTGGGGCAGCAGACATGCAGGTGGCGGTGTCCACCACCGTACAGGTTGCTGTTCTGTTTGCCAGAAGGGGTGACACCAGTCCCTCAACCGGAGGCTCAGTGCCCTGTGCTGACTTCCCCTTAGCCTTGTGTGCCTTCCCCACCTTGGATGTCGCTGCTGGGCCCTTGGCACTGTCCCCTTTTTGGCTTGGAGGAGGCCTTGCTGGGTGGTTGGTGCGGCTTTTCCCTACGGCATGTGGGCCCCTTCTTCACCTTGGCAAGTGGCGGAATGGGCTGATCCTTGGCCTCGCTAGGTGGCACACTGGCAGACCTGATGGGTGCCGCCCGCGATGTTACAGGACTTTCAGGGACCACAGTGCTGGAGGATTTGGTGGCTGAGGTGCTGGGCTGCGACCTGGACATCCTGGCCCTAGGGGAAGGATGAGGGAGAGGTGCAGGGAAGAGGTCAATGTTGGCCAGGAAAGGTTTTTTAGGAACACTGGGACCGGAAGATGAAGTGGATTTGGGAGTGTAGGAAGAGGTAGTGGTTGTAGCAGGTGTACGTCTGCTGAATTTGGGTGAAGGTGCATGGACCGGAGGCTGTTGTGAGGTGGATGGCTGTTGAGTGGGTGTGTGCCTGCGTTTGTGTAATTTGGGAGGAGGGCTCACAGACACATTGGGAGAGGACACAGGGGACGTGTGCATGGTAGTGGGGGTGGTGAGTGTACATGAGCAGTGGTCTGATGGTGTGCTTGGGATAGGCTGAGGTACAGGGGATTGGGTCTGGATAGTGGAAGTTGGAGTGGGGAGGCTGGACACAGGGGCAATGGCTGCCATCAGTGCTGAGGCCAGAGCCTGAAATGCTCTCTGTTGGGCTGCCACTCCAGAATGAATGCCCTCCAGGTATGCATTTGTTTGTTGCAAATGCCTCTCGACACCCTGGATGGCATTCAAAATGGCTTGTTTGCCCAACAATGAGGGATCTCAGGAGGTCAATAGCCTCCTCACTGAGGGCAGCAGGACTGACTGGGGCAGGGCCTGAGGTGCCTGGGGCGAAGGAGATGTCCGCCCTCCTGGGTGAGCGGGCACGGAAAACTCGATGAG
Source organism: Pleurodeles waltl (assembly GCF_031143425.1). Classification (NCBI taxonomy): domain Eukaryota; kingdom Metazoa; phylum Chordata; class Amphibia; order Caudata; family Salamandridae; genus Pleurodeles; species Pleurodeles waltl. The sequence continues at coordinate 150,892,694 of NC_090446.1, forward strand.
GGGCTGCTGGGAGGGCGGTGCTGGTAGGGGGGGTGGCGGCTGTACCTGTTGTTGCAGTGGGCACAGAGGTGCCCGCCACTGCAAGGGAGCTCCCATCAGAGGAGGAGTCGCTGTCGCTGGTGTCTGCTCCTGTCCCCGTCGTGGAGCTCCCCTCGCCCTCCATCCCACTGGTGCCTTCAGACTCTGTAAATTCACAGTCCTGGGCCATGTGGGTTGCAGCTCCCTCCTGCTCTGGTGCCAATGCTCCTCCGCCAGATGATGCTAATGCACACAAGGACAGGGTGCAAAACAAAAAGGGGGGGGAAGACAGAGGAGACACATGGTCAATGTCAGCAACACCACTACCGTTGGCGGTCACAACACACAGGGAGCAGCCTATGAACTAGCCCATGCACTAACAGTGCAGGGGAAAAGCACAGGCCCATAGGGGACTCTGCCTAGACCCATTTGATGCACACCTGGCACCCACAGGAGCCTGACTAGGTGTATAGGGCCACTACCACCTTTGTGGTTGGAGTGGCACTGAGCCTGCAAAACAATGGATCTACCTTGGTGCGTCTGCCCTGGCCTAGGGGAACCCACAGCCCACTTCCCCCACCCAGAAACCTCATGAAGCGCGCAGAGTCAGCTGGATGAGACTGTACTCACCCCCTTGTGGCTGCTGTGATGCCCTCAAACGCCCATCCAACTCCGGATATGCCACCGCCAGGGTCCGGTACATCAAGGGGGTCATGGTGCGACGGATACCCCTTCCACGTTGGGAGGCCATTCCCAGCTGGGCCTCCACCGTCTTTTTGGTCCAGCAGCGCAGGTCCTCCCATCTTTTGTGGCAGTGGGTGCTCCGTCTATGGTAGACCCCCAGGGTGCGCACTTGGCGATGGCACACCAAATCCCTTTCTTCTGGTGAGCGCTGACCTAGTGTCAACACCAGGACAGTGCGCGCTCTACGGGCATCTAGAATGCAAAAACCCAACACTCGCAAGATAATGTAATTTATGCATTGTGATGATATGTTATTGTTTAACCTTTTGCATTGCAGAATTCCATCCAAAAGATTCATTTTTAAGGTGCTTATAAATACTGTACATTTGCAATATATTGCTGCAGACATTCAGAGTGTGTTAGGGTGTGGTCCCTTTCCAGGGCCTTCTAGAGACTTTCCCTGCAACATGCCTGGGCGTGGTTCTAGGCTGGGCCAAGACTCTATAAAAGAGAGTCAGCCCAACTTCCAGTGCTCACTATTCAGAGGTCCCAGTGCAGAGCAGCAGCTTCTTCCTGAGCTCCTGTCCCGGCGGCCTTTTTGGATTTTCCAGTCTTCTGCACTCATCTCTCATTGGTGATCACTGTTTCCAGGCGGTAAGACGGTGTTTGGACATTTTCCCAACACCGTAATTGAGAATTTTCATATTCTTGATTTTAATTCTTAAATGAATAACAGATTACTTGTGCGCTGCCATTTTTTGACATTTGTATGGTGGTTTGCAAATAGGGAGGACGCGCAATTTATTCCATAAAGATTTGACTTCGTTATTACATTGTTGTTCATTGCGCGCTGATATTTCTTGACATTTACATGATGTTTTACGAGTTGGCAAGACGTGCAACTCGTTTCATGAGCATTTAATTTTGTTGTTCATTGTGCTCTACCTTTTCTTGACATTTACATGCTGGCATTCGAATCAGCGAAACGCGCAATTCACTTCTCGTGTGTAATTCATGCTGTTCATTGTGCGCTACCATTTTCTGGCATTAACATGGTGGCATTCGAATCGGCAACACGCGCGATTCTTTCCTTGAGTGTTTTTTTATGTTATTCATTGTGCGCTACCATTTCTTGGCATTTGTATGGTGGCATTTGAATCGACAAGACGCGCAATCTTTTCCCTGAGTGCTTTTCATGTTGTTCCTTGTGCTCTACCATTTCTTGGCATTTGTATGGTGGCATTTGAATCGGCAAGACGCGCAATTCTTTCCTCATGTATAAATAATGTAAATTACTGTGCGCTACCATTCTAAGACATTTTCTTGGTAGCATTTCAAGTTGACACGTCGCGTGATTTATTCCTTGAATCCACGTTGTGTGATTTCATGGTGCTCAATCCTTTATGGTGTTTAATACTCATATAAAAATCTGCAATGTGCTCAATTCACTTTCCAATGTTTTTTCTGAGATGAACACAACAATACCAGAGTTCTAGATGTAATGCTGTGTGTTCCTGATATGTATTCTTAAAAGGAGATTCATATGGTTGTTTAGAAATTGCTCAGAGTGTTTCCTGATTCTCATGCTAAAGAAAGTACTTGAATCTGAAAGTCCTATTTAACTTTTCCTGTTTCCTCCTCAGGTATTCGGTCATCTAAAGCCTAGTCAGTTTTAGGACTATTCTAGGGTTGTTCATGTTTTTTTTTGGGAAAAGACGAAGCTTAGAGTTGTAGCATGGTACTGACTTCATGAGATGTAATTTTGACCCTACAGGTCTCCTTCCCAGCTGTTCCCATCCTAATCCCCTTTTCTCCACTTGGACTCTCTTAGACTCTGTGATAAATCTAATCAGAGTATTGGAGCTGTCTTGTGGTGGAAGTGTTGGGAACGTGCACAGACCCCGAGGATCTGGTGACTCTGACACCTAGAGGAATAGTGAAGTAAGAATGGATGTTACTCCCCCGTCTGGTTCTTCTTACTCATTGCCCACAAACCTCCCACTCTGGCCCAGAAAAACATACACTCACCATCCTCACATGCTGGCCTGTGCCCCCCCTGTCTCCATCCACGACACTCCATACATTAATGTGCCATCCACCATGCACACAGTTTACTCACCTGTTTGTCTGGAGGACCGTAGAGTAGCGTGTACTGGGGGAGGACCCCATCCACCAGTTTCTCCAACTCCTCCGCATTGAAGGCAGGGGCCCTTTCCCCAGACACTGTAGCCATTGTCGTTTCCAGACACAGGTCACAGCAGCACTTGCAGTGTAGGTCCTCTCCTGTTGAAGGTCAGGTATCAAGTGAGTGAACAGATAGAAAATGGCGGTCACGTCCGCGGCAGTGCGTACCGTCACCGCCGGCGTACATCGTCATTGGCTCCTGGAACCCATAGGGCCCAATGATAACCAATGCTGAATTGTGCTGCGGTCTTCGACCGCCTACCGCAACGATGCACAACGCCAGCGCAGTCATCTCATTTTCCCTTGTCCCTTCTTACAGGTCAGACAGCCACCATTTCAGGGGGACACATGGCAGGGCAACTAACTGCGTCACAGCACTTCTGGCCAAGAATACGGACAGACAAATCCACACACCGATTATATCACGATTGTGCTACACAGCCTTGTGAAACCTATGTGGTGTATGACCCTCTGCTCACCCTTCTCCTCCATAGGGCACGTCCGCTGGGGCAGGTGATGGGATGGCGTCACTCTCCGGTATACAGACCCCTGGTGGACCTGTCGACAATGGAAGACAGACACATCATTATCACCTACAGACTTGATTGTGCCACAATCCATGAACTGTGTGCCCAGTGGGAGCCAGACCTGATGTCAGCTATCCGCCATCCCACAGGAATCCCTCCTCTAGTGCAGGTCCTGTCAGTATTCCATTTCTTGGCCAGTGGGTCCTTTCAAACAACAGTGGCCATGGCATCCGGGATGTCACAGCCAATGTTCTCTAACGTGTTGTCCAGAGTGTTGTCTGCCCTGATGAAACACATGCGCAGCTACATCGTGTTCCCTCAGGTGGAGGATTTACCCACAGTGAAAGGTGACTTCTATGCCCTGGGACATATCCCCAACATCATTGGTGCCATTGATGGGACACATGTGGCATTTGTGCCCCCCCGCAGGAATGAACAGGTGTACAGAAACCGCAAAAGCTACCATTCTATGAATGTGCAGATGGTGTGTTTGGCAGATCAGTACATCTCCCATGTGAATGCCAAGTATCCTGGCTCAGTGCATGATGCTTACATTTTGAGGAATAGCAGCATCCCTTATGTGATGGGGCAACTCCAGAGACACTGGGTGTGGCTAATAGATGAGCCCAAGGTCCCAATACAGTTGACATAGGTGTCTGGGTATGGGAGAGTCCCTAAGGGTTGGAGGATGGCTAACAGTTGTCCCTCGATATTTGCAGGTGACTCTGGTTACCCCAACCTGTCATGGCTACTGACCCCAGTGCGGAATCCCAGGACAACGGCAGAGGAACGCTACAATGAGGCACATGGGTGAACTAGGAGGATAATAGAGTGCACCTTCGGCCTCCTGAAGTCCAGACTCCGGTGCCTCCATCTGACAGGTGGCTCCCTGTACTACTCACCGAAGAAAGTGTGCCAGATAATCGTGCCATGCTGTATGTTGCACAACCTGGCTTTGCGACGCCAGGTGTCTTTTCTGCAGGAGGATGGGCCTGATGCTGGTCTTGTGGCAGCTGTGGAGCCTGTGGACAGCGAAGAAGAGGAGGCAGAAGAAGAAGATATAGACAACCGGAACAACATCATCATGCAATACTTCCAGTGAGACACAGGTAAGAGGATGACACTGCTTCTCACATATCATACTACTGTAGGACATTGCATGAATCTGCCTTTTTACCTCTGTGTATGGACCCTGACATGTCACTTTGCCTTTCCATTTCACAGATCTGGGTCCCACTTTGTGCCCTCTGCTATGTTTACTGCTGCAAAATAACCGTGTAACATTGGTATGTGAACATGAACATTGACATTGCTATATTTCTGAGAGGTTGCAATTACACATTTGTGAAAGTGCAGACTGACTCCAGATTTATTTGTGATTCAAGGGTGTTTATTTTTGTGCAAATAAGTGGAGGGGGTGTGCAATGGGCTGGGGTGATGTTGGAGGAATGTCCATGGTAGAGTCCAGTCTCTTGGTCTCACAGGTGCATTGTCCAAGGGGGCATAGGAAGTGGAGTACTGGCAGTTCAAAGTTGTCAGGGTGACAAAGTGGGACAAAAGAGTGATTTCCTGGTGGGGGTCTTGGCAATGTTCTCTGTCTTGTTTCTGGATCTCAGGGACTGTTTGCGGGGTAGTTCTCCTTCTGCAGGGGGTGAGGTGCTGGTGGCCTGTTGGTCCTGTGGCGGGACCTCCTGTCCACTAGCGCCGGCAAGAGTGGAGGGCTGTTCATCGTTCAGGCTAGTGTCAGGGGCCCGTTTGTGTGCCACTGTGTCCCTCATGGTGTTGGCCAGGTCTGCCAGTACCCCTGCAATGGTGATCAGGGTGGTGTTGATGTACTTCAAGTCCTCCCTGATGCCCAGGTAGTGTTCCTCCTGCAGCCGCTGGGTCTCCTGAAACTTGGTCAGTACCAATGCCCATGGTCTCCTGGGAATGATGGTATGCTCCCATGATGTTGGAGAGTGCCTTGTGGAGAGTGGGTTCCCTGGGCCTGTCCTCCCCCTGTTGCACAGCAGTCCTCCCAGTTTCCCTGTTATCCTGTGCCTCTGTCCCCTGAACTGTGTGCCCACTGACCGCAGGTCCCTGATTGTCTTGGGTTGGTGGGTTTGCCTGGGGTCCCTGTAGTGGTGGACACACTGCTGATTGATGTGTCCTGGGGACAGAGGGATGGGCCCGCTGGGTGGGTGCAGTGCTGGTGTTTCCTGAGGTGGGAGGCTCTGTGGTGGTTTGTGACAGTGGCAGGGGAACCGACTGTCCAGAGGTCCCTGATGGGCCGGGCTGGTCATCTTGATCCAGGCGTGCAGATCTGCTGTCGTCACTGTGGGCCTCTTCTATTGGGGGACTGGATATGTCTGGCACCTCCTGTCCGGTGACGTTGGGTATGGGTCCTGTTGGGGTGTAAATGCATAGTTATTGTATCTGTGTGTGCCATCTTGTGCAATGGGTGAGTTACCCTCTACTCCTGTGCTTGCATTATTATGTTTGCCCTTGTGTGATTAGTGTTTTGGGGTCTGTGTAGGTATCTGTACTGGACATGCTTTGGTAATGGGTGTCCATGCAGAGGTGTTGCATGCAGGGCTTGGTATTGGGATGGGTGGGTTGTGATGGTGGGGCATATGTGAGATGTTGGAGTGATGGGGGTGAGGGTGTGGGGGGGGGGGGTATGTAATAGCATGCAGGTGGGGTGGGGGGATATTATAGTAAAGATTTGACTTACCGGAGTCCAGTCCTCCTGCTACTCCTGCGAGGCCCTCAGGATGCAGTATTGCCAAGACTTGCTCCTCCCATGTTGTTAGTTGTGGGGGATGAGGTGCGGGTCTACCGCCAGCCCTCTGTACTGCTACCTGATGTCTGGATACCACGGAACGCACCTTCCCCGTAAGTCGTTCCACCTCTTCCTGAGGTCATCCCGTGTTCTTGGATGCTGTCCCACTGCGTTGACCTTGTCGACGATTCTCTGCCATAGCTCCATCTTCCTAGCAGTGGAGGTGTGCTGCACCTGTGATCCAAAAAGCTGTGGCTCTACCCGGATGATTTCCTCCACCATGACCCTGAGCTCCTCCTCAGAAAACCTGGGGTGTCTTTGAGGTGCCACGATTTGGTGTGGGTATTGTGTGAGGTGATGTTTGTTGTGCTGTGTGATGTGTTGTGTTGGGGTGTGTTGTTTGAGGTGCGTGGATGTTGTATGAGTGATGGTGTTGTGTGCTTGTAGATGCTGGTGTTATGTTTGCTATTCTCTCTCTCTGCTTCTTCACAAAAATGTTGTTGTAAGGGGTTGTGGGTAATGTGGGTGTGTGTTTTATAGTGGTGTGAGTGTGTGGTGTTTGTATGTGTATCAGGTGTGTGTATTTCGAATTGTACAATGTGGTTGTGTTTTGTAAGTGTGTGTGTATTTTGAGAGCGGCAGTGTGTACTGCCAATGGTTTACTGCGGTTGAAAGACCGCCGTGTTGATTCGTGGGTCGTGATAGTGTGGGCGTATTCTTGTTGGCGTGACGGTGTAGGTTTTGGTATCGCCAGTTTATCACTGACCTTTGGTGTGGTGGACTTGTGTTGGTGTCTGTTTTGTGGCGGATTACGAGCTGTGGGTCGTAATACCTGTAACGGATTTCTGCTGCTGCCACGGTATGTTGGCAGCCTTCAGCACGGCGGTAAGTGGGATTTACTGCCAGGGTTGTAATGAGGGCCATAAACTCTTGCTGCCATTCATTCGTAGTTACATACACCCATTCAGGACCTGTGTAACTTCGACTTGCTGTTCTCTTTCTTTTCAATTTTCGATCACCATTCAGCTCACCTTCACTTAGATCTTCTCTTCTTGTGGTATCTACTTCTTCTTCGATTGTTTGTTCAACAACCACTTCTTTCCCTTTCTCCACCCTGTGGCTCCGGCCACTTATCTTTCAGTGGACCCTTTGTCAGTGTTCTCTTCAGAGTCGAACTTGAACCTTCTCCTTGTTCTGTGGTGTTTTCTCTTGACAGACCTGCAACCGGTTCAGGAGGAGTCAGATCACAGTGACTTTTATCCACTTCAACTCCTTCCCCTTCTGGGTCTAGCAGTTGCTCTGTTTGTCTCTCAAGATCGTCTGCTTCTGGGAAAGTACTCCTCTGACTAGGCTCTCTTGCTGCTTCAATTGAGATTGGCTCTCTGTCGCCCTCCTAGTGGTCTCCTTCCTCGTCTCTCACAGGAGTGACTGAACCATCCTCAACAAGCTCAGATCCAGTCTCAGTTCCCCTTTGTTCTCCTTCCGGCCCTGAGAATTGGCTCACTGTTGTTGGTACTCTCAACAACTCATCTTCATGATCTAGGGGAAATGCCACTTTCTTCATGTGACTTGAATGAATCCAGTTCGGAATTACAGCACACTTCACAGCTGTGGTAGTTGCCTTCCAATGAGGCTCCAAACACATCTTACTCACATGCTTTCAGATCACAATCCAGTCCCCAGCTCTCAGGTTGTGTCCTGGGTCATGGATCGGTGGCAGTGTGGTGGCTTCCACCTGCAGAGAAAAAGAGTGAACCACATTAGCTAGACCTTTTGCAGTAATCCAACACCATATCATCTGTGATGTTGACAAGTGCATTTGCTGGCACCGCTGGTAACCTCATTGCTCTGCCCATGAAAATTTCATGCTACAACAATCCTGTCTTCCTGTCAGGTGTGTTTCTCATTGACATCAACACTAAAGGCAATGCGTCAGGCCCTTTCAAATTCGTGGACGCATCCATCTTTGCAACTCTTGACTTCAATGTACCATTCAGCTGTTCCACTAGTCCTGATGCACTTCAATCCAGTAACTAAAGATACAAACAATCAACAACACATATCTCAAACCTCCACACACAGGCATCTCAATAAACTCCATCTGCATTCTGCTGAATGGACCTCCCGCTCTTATAGTGTGGCTCAAATTAACCACTGTCCCTTTCCCTCCGTTTAATTGTTGGCAAATGACAAATCAATGGCAAACTGCTTCAGCAACTTGTCTAAACTTTGGATTAAATCACTCATGTTTGAAAAAATGAACCATTGCATCCCTCCCAATATGTGCTTGACCATGATAGTATCTCGCCAATAGACCCTCTTCTGAAACCCACAATTCATCTTGTCTTTGCACACATTTAATTTTGCTCCATGAACGTTTTTCCTCCCTGTCAACATTTTCAATTCTTCCAAAGTGTCAATTATTTTCAATGCATAGCTAGTACAAGTTTCGTCTTCTTCAGGTAACAGTTCCCACTTGTCTTTGAACAATATACAGTTCAATGCGCAAAACCTTGCGACTTGATTCGCATATTAATTTCCCAATGTCACATAGTCCTGCAACTTCAGATGTGCACTGCATTTCACCACAGCAATCTTTTCTGGCATTTGAATAGCATGTAACAATTCTTTAATTCTCTCACCATTCAGGAAACCTCTCTGTGACCACAACTGACGAAAATCATGGACCATTCGAAATCCATACTGGCTATCCGTGTAGATTGTAACTTTTAACTGAGCAGAGACATGGCACACTCTAGTAAGGGCTACCAGTTCCGCTACTTGGGCAGAATACACTCCTCGAAGCCAAGAAGCTTCCCTGGAACCAGAAATTGTGCACACAGCATATCCTGCCCTCAGTGTCCCTGTATTGTCTCTCAGACAAGAACCATCGACAAAGATAATTTGGTAATTTTCTTCCAATCGGCTGTTTCTAAAGTCAGGTCTTTGTTTTGTGCACAAATCAGTTACTTCAAGACAATTATGCTTGACACCTTCCCCTTTTTCAATTTCAGCATTTTTACTTGGAAGTATGGTTGCCGGGTTCAGCACTGTACAACTTTTCAATGACACATTTGGTGACCCTGGGGGCGTGTCCAAGATGGCGACCGGGTCGGACGTATAATTCACAGCTCCGACCCGGCCTATACTCAAGATCCTGCAAAGAGATGCTTTGACCAGCGGCGGAGGCAAAAAAACACCCCCTCCTAGCTGCGGAGCAGACGGAGCGGCGGCGGTGACGAGCACGGACCTGGGGCAGCTGCCCGGGACGAGAGATCCGAGCCGGGCCCGTGGGATGCCGGCAACTCCCTGCCGCGACGTGCAAACGCGATGTGAAGCACCGTGTGCTTCAAAATTGAAAAGCTAAGCCAGCCGGAGCCGCGCTGCCTGCATAACGTGGAGCTCCCGCGAAATAGTAAGTGCAAGACTTTTAAAATCGGAACACGAAGGGCACCATATGCAGACCTGAGGGAACAGCCCAGAACACATAACACACACCAGAACTGAGAGACGCTTGTGCCACCCTCCCTCGCCACGCAATCGAGCTGTGTAACCCCCGAGTGCTTGAGGCCCGGAAAAAAAAAAAAAAAAAAAACGTGGCGGTAGGAGCTGCGCGGGCTATAAGGATACAGAACTCCAAAACAGTAGCAAAATCGTCTAGAACCACCATGGAGAGGAAAATTATTTCTCACCAGATAGGGAACCAATGACGTAGAGGCGGCAACGCATATGGGCCTGAGGGAGTCATTACAGAAAACTAATCTGCGATAGTCCCGAGAGGCGCTCGTGACGCCCTCCACTACAGCGAGGCTAAGCTGAGAAGCACTCGAGTGCTCCTGTAATGAAAATCGTAGGCGGCGAGAACCGTGCTGACTACAGAGCTCCTAAGAGGCGGTAGGCGCGAATCCCTGGGGCCCCCGTCCCGACGCGTGCCTGACGGAGGGAAACTGGACAGTACGAACAACGTGCCCTACAGATCTCTCTTATTCCTTTAGAGGTCGGAAGCGACCCTGGCTGATAGAATAAAAACCTGGGAAAAAACGATAGTCACATAGTAACACTGCTACCAAGGGGCCAAAAACAACGCGATTCAACCATAGTAGATTGAAGAAACTTAAGAGAGTGAGCGAGCCTGATCAACACAATAAGAGCAAATTAAGAAAAACAGTGCCTAGTAGATAGGCCGAAAAGGAGCCGATACCAAAACGGCGCAGAGGTCGGCGGAAATAGGATCAACCCTTCGTAGTCCCGGCTGATGAGTGCGTAACATAGGGAAAGGTGGAGGCCACTCGTCGTTTGCAGACTCTGTGCCGTGGCTCAGCGCTTATGCAGCATAGACGATGACCTCCCGACTCTACAGCACTTAGCCTCTGTGACAAAACTAAACAGCGCAACGCTGAATTCGGAGCTTGGCAATACCTTTAAACGTGTACCATCTGATGGGTAAACCAAAGACCCCACGTGCACCCCCAGAAACCATGGGTCCAACTAATCCGCCTTTAGCACCTGGTGCCACAGACACATACCAAACCCTTCAGAAAATGGAAGAGACATTGCAAACGCACTCAGCACAATTCGAAAAAGTGCTGCAAGCCATATTGGAAACTAAAACAACTCTGGAAGCAAGAATTGGCTCAATTACAGAAGATGTTAACCTGCTTCGTACGGATCAGCAGGCACTAGCTGAAAAGGTCGACGAACTCGAAAAGGATACGTCGCACTTCAAACAAACTATTTTGGAAGTCAAATCCCAACTAAGCGCCATAACAACAGAAGTGGAGACACTTAAGCGACGAGCTGAAGAAGCCGAAGGTAGGTCGCGACGAAACAACATCCGGTTTGTAGGATTTCCAGAGCACATCGAAGGCCCAAATACAGAACTCTTTATCGAAAAATGGCTGACGGAAACAGTGTTGAAGAACAATGTCCCAAAGTTCTTTTCAATAGAACGTGCTCACAGGATTCCGGGTAGACCCCCTCCACCGGGCGCCTACCCACGTCCCCTCATAGCAAAACTATTGAACTACCGCGACAGAGACCTTATATTACAATTATTCCAGAAATTAAACCCAATTCACTTTGAGAACACGCAAATAACCGCCTACCCGGACTTCACCGCTGAGGTACAAAAAAAACGAAACTCATTCTACCGGGTCAAAGAACGTCTCAGAGAACACAATATTAAATATTCCTTGCTGTTCCCCGCTAAACTTTGAGTACAAGACATCACTCGTACCCTATTTTTCACTACTCCTGAGGATGCGTGGACATGGCTGCACGCAAAAGGACTAGCTGATCCTCTATCTCCTAATGTCAAAAGCCTACCTCCGAGAAACAAACGTAAACCTTGCAGTAAACAAGGTAACAAACCTTCCCCTGAACAATCACGAGTGGAAAGATCGCTACTACTGCAATCTGCGCAGCGTTTTGCCAATGTATCACCGACATCTCTTTCTGAACAATCAGAAGCTGAACCTGATCCAGAGTTAAATTCTGACTCAACGGAAACTGAGAGGGGCCCAAGCCTCACCCCAAGAACAGCAGACGACATTTGTTAAATACCTGATCCCATATACAGGATAACATTTCTTTAACTGTTGCTGTTTAGTCAATGCATTTGTTTGCAATTATGCAGATGCTTTCTCTGTCCCGTGTGTCCGATCCGCCGCCGCTCGACCCTAGCAATGACACCTATATACGCAAAATAGGCCGGATCTAAAACCACTTCAATACCCGTAACCATGGAACACCCTCCACACTATATAGACTGTTATCCCAAGCAGACAAGTTTGTCTATCTCCTTGTTTTTACTTCTCCTGCTATTGTCGTTAGACATAGCGGACCTTGTAGCCATAGTTGAATGGAAAGTTTGGTTATTATGTATATCGACATGCAATAATTATAGAACGTCACACCATAATGTAAAACCTAGGAGCAGGGCACACATTTCAGTATCTAGAGGGCTAGCTGTTAGGCATAGATACCAAAAAATAAAGAAAATTTGGGCTTACACAATCCTGAGCGATATCCCCTCAGATTATTTTACTCATACCCTATGGCATCACAAAATAAACAATATACTACACAGTATAAAGCCTTAACATGGAATGTAAAGGGCATGGCCTCCGCAAGCAAAAGACAACGGATTTACACATACCTCAGGAGACACCAAATACACATAGCCATGCTACAGGAGACCCACTTAGATAAATCCTTACTGGCATTAACTAAAACAAAGTGGAAAGGTCAAGTATATGGGACCACCTTTTCGTCATATGCCAGAGGTACTGTAATATGGATAGCCCCCGGGGTTCCGTATACTGTGTCCCACAAACAGTGCAACCCAAATGGACGGTATGTAGTTCTAGAAGGTACCCTAGATGGTGTCCCATTAGCCTTGATAACCGTATATGTTCCTCATACAAATCAACGCGACTTTTTAAGAACAATAGGCAGTAGCATGCTCAGCGACCCTGCAATAGATGCCATATGGGGAGGAGACTTTAACTGCGTCTTGGATATTTTGAATGATCGTTCTATCCCCCCACTGGAACACGCCCCGACTAAACGAGCATCGCTCGACCTGATAGAATGGGCTGTCAATAACATGCTCACTGAAATATGGAGAACTTCTCACCCCACACTACGCGAGTACTCATTTTATTCACCAGTACACAAACTCTATACTAGACTAGACATGTTTTTCGCTACTTCTAACATAATCCCAAAGGTAATTGCATCTAGCTACCTGGCACGCACCATATCAGATCATAATCCACACTACTCCATTCTGATGTGGGGATATATTCATGCCCGCATTCCAACATGGCGCCTACAGCCAGACGCCCTGACAGATCCCCCCTTTAACACAGAATTGACCACATGCCTAACAACCTATTTTTCTCTAAACAAAAATACAACATCAACCCGAGCTATCGAATGGGATGCCCATAAAGTAGTAGTCACAGGACACTGCCTGGCAGCATCGGTGGGCATTAAGAAAATGCTGTCCTCAGAATTATTAAAATTGGAAGCCAAAATACATAGAGCAGAGATTGAAGTCTCAACAAATAATACATCACCAGAAACACTTATATCACTGAAAGCAAAATACAGAGAAACGGACGACAGCCTTGGTAAACACAATTATAGACATTTTAAAATGAAACAACATGCTGAGGGGGACAGATCGGGCAAACTATTAGCGTGGCTGGTGCGCCAATCGCCGCAATCATCACCTATAGGAGCTATCAAACTACAAACAGGGAGAGTGGTCAACACTCAAACTGATATCAACCAGGCCTTTTTCTCATATTATTATACGTTATACCAATCTTCTACACCTCCCACAGAACAGCAACTTGCAGAATTCTTAACTCAGATTCCCCAAAACTCAAACATTGTCAACAATGCAGATATACTAGACGGCCCCATTACCATTGAAGAACTTCGCTTGGCCCTTTCTCAGATGGTGCGAGGCAAGACCCCTGGCACAGATGGCCTACCGCCAGAATATTATAACACGCAAAGCACTCACCTGTTGCAACCTCTGCTGGAGGTGTTTAATGAAGCATGCAACAGAAAACAATTACCAGACTCCATGAGGGAAGCATTAATAGTGGTCCTACCAAAACCGGGTCGGGACCCTTTGGACGTCAGATCATACAGACCACTCTCCTTGCTCTACACAGATTGCAAACTTCTTGGAAAAATCTTAGCAAACAGATTACTCCCCCATCTACCTGACTTGATACACCCAGACCAGTCGGGCTTTATTCCGGGTAGAAGCACTTTTATTAACATAAGGTGCCTAATTCGTATCATGCACAACACCTCTGACCCAGAAAGTGTGACTGTGTCACTAGACATTGAGAAGGCGTTTGATACGCTAGGCTGGGAATATCTATTCGCTACCCTTAAGATGTTCGGTTTCAGGAGCGGCTTCATTGACTGGATCATAACACTATACTCCAAACCAACAGCCCGAGTAAAAACCGGCCGGGTAGTGTCGGAGGCCTTCCCTGTGTGCAGAGGAACCAGACAGGGCTGCCCACTATCACCATTGCTATTTGCAATAGCTATGGAACCACTTGCAATTAAGATCAGGATGAATGCACATAAATGGGGAATAAAGGAGCTCGAGACATATCATATAATCTCTTTGTATGCAGACGATGCCCTGATATATTTACGCAATTACTCTGACTCCCTGCCCAGGATAATGCATATATTGGATAGCTTTGCTCTGGTGTCCGGCTTACATGTGAACTGGTCTAAATCTTGTATCTTTCCCCTCACTGGTTTGCCCCCTGAACAACAAACAGCATCCCCCATACATCAATTACCATGGTCGTACCAAACTTTCAAATACCTGGGTGTCCAAGTGTATCACTCTATAGCAGATCTAAGAGAAGGTAACTTAGACAGGCTCCTCCGCTCCACCCGGGGCTCCTTGGCATTTTGGAGTTCCCTGCCTCTATCGCCCATGGGCCGGATAGCAATAGTCAAGATGCTAATACTACCGAGATTTTTATATTATTTCTCGGCACTTCCGTTGGCCTTACCGCGCTCATTCTTCCATAAAACACATTCTCTGCTAACTGACTTACTCTGGGGCAGGGATAGGCGTAGAGTAGCTCTAAACACCACGCAATATCCACAAGAGGTAGGCGGCCTAGGTATGCCGAACCGTGAGCTATATTATGCAGCAGCCCAACTTCAATGGGTCACCAAATGGCTCAATGAGCCGTCCAATACAGAGGTTGAAGCAATATTGGGTTACATAACCCCTGCACAGATATTGGCATGGTTACTGACAGGTCTCCCTCACCTACGACATAATACTCCTCTGCTTAGCTCGGCCAGGCATTGCTCTAAGAGATATGTACAAGGCTAAATGCCGTCACTCCCCTACTCTCCCTTGATTCCAATATCTCAGCTCCCGGGCCTCCATGCCTTATCCTCTCATCATGACTTACGAACGGTTAATACCCTCTATGTGGGAGACCTATACAGCGAATCTAAAGCAATCAAGTTCGCAGATCTGACAGCTGCGGGGGCGTTGCAGCCACGGGATTTTCTGACATTCAATGCCATTAACAATCTCCTACGCAACATATGGGGCTGTGGTCAAAACGAACCAAATGAATCCCTCCTACTTTCTGCAATACTTTCTATGGGAGAGGCAAAACACACTGTCACTAAATTATATAAAATTCTATTATCAAGAAGCTGTAAAGCTCTAACCCAGGTCAAATTCCGCTGGGATTCCGCTCTTCCTACACCAATAGCACAAAAATCTTGGGACACAGCCCTAACCTCGATCAAGTCCGTATCACGTAACTTTAGATTAAGATATACGCAATTTAATTATCTGCATCAGGCTTATCTCTCCCCAGCTCATATTCATAAAATATATCCAGGAGCTAACCCCATATGTCCAAGATGCGCTACCCCAGCTGCAACCTTTTACCATATGGTCTGGGAATGTCGCACGATCAATACTGGCTGGAACCAAATCGTCAACACAACCATAGACCTATCAGGCCAACAGCTTACCCAGACTCCAGAATCCTGCTTACTTAATATACGATACCGAGAAAAAAAAGATAAGCACACCCACAAGTTTGTAGATTTAGCATTCGTGACCTACAATCGCCTGATAGCCACACATTGGAAGGCCCCAAATGCCCCTACACACTCTATCTGGCTTCGCGACCTACATGGCTACACACTGGCGGAAGCTCAAACCCTGAGGCAATCACAGCATAGAGGTCAGTCACTAAGTGGGATTGAAAATTGGGATCTCTTTGTAGTTAGAATTGAATCTAGGGATGACAAATATCCCCCATGAACCATTCCCTTTAATAAACTTGTAATACGCCATCCATAAAGTTATACACAATAACTGAATTTGCTAGGAATGGACCCAAACTATTACATCACTAGGACTAGCCCACAACACACTTACCCAATGATAGCCCCATGACACAACCATCCCTCTACACCAAAAAAAATAAAAAATACACACAGAATTGTAGCCCTCGGAAGCAGCACAACATCACGCCCCCACAATCATTATGGACGTCAAAAGACATACCTAAGAATACTATTCAGCATGTCTAATGTTATTGGTTATTGAATGTTCATGGAAAGCAAGTACACTGAAATGTATCAATACTGTGCAATGTACAAACGATAGAATATAGGTGACTTTTCACCTAAATATATGTAATGTACTGCTATGTTCAGACCTCGTTTGACTTTAAGTTTAATAAACAGATTTAAAAAAAAAAAAAAACATTTGGTGACCGTAGAATACTCGTTTCATATCTAGTCAACCTCGCACCGGACAAATATTGGGTTTTTATCTTTGTCAGTAGAATCTCAATAGAGTGAGGGACCATTAAAGTCAGGGGATGTCCCATCACAATGCCTTCACACTGTGTAAGGCTCTGACCAACTGCGGCAACTGCGCGCAAACAACCCAGTACGGCTGCTGCGACTGTGTCCAAAGTAGCTGAAAAATATGCTACTGGGTGGTTTACACCTCCATGGACCTGTGTCAAGACAGAAAAAGAACATGCATCACGCTCATGGCAAAACAATGTGAAAGGTTTTGTGTAATCAGCCTGGCCTAACACTATGGGATCAGTGACTTCCTTGTGAGTTAGCTTCTGCAATGGTCTCCAAATGACTGAGAAATTTGGGATCCACTGGCGACAATAACCTACCATTCCCAAAAACATCCTGACATCTCTCTGTGTAGTCGGGGGTTTATCTGCAATATGGTTGTAATCCTTTCTCTGTATATTTTTCTTGAAACCTTCTCAATCTGGTGGCCGAAATATTTCACTACTTTCTGACAGTACTGCAATTTCAACAGAGACACTTTGTAACCATTCTTTCCCACATGGTTCAACAGGGCAATCGTATCATACTTGCACTCGTCCCTTGTTTTGGACGCAATCAGCGAGTCATCAATGTACTGCACCAAGGTCGATTGGAGAGGCAGTTCCAACGACTCCAAATTATTTTTCAAAATCTGATTGAATATGGAAGGTGACTCTGAAAACCCTTGAGGAATTCTGCACCAACAATAGATTCGATCCAGGAATTTGAAACCAAAGAGAAATTGACTAGCCTCGTGAAGAGGCACAGAAAAGAATGCTTGTGACAAATCAATGATGGTGAACCACTCAGCATCACATGGAATTTGGATCATTATCAAAGATGGGTTTGGCACCACGGGACAACATTTGAGCACAATCTCATTTATTTTTCTCAAATCCAGAACAATCCAAACCTTCCCAAAGGGCTTTTTCAACCCCATTATTGGTGAGTTACATAGACTGCTCAATACTTCCTTCAGAACCCCTTGCTTTACAAAATCTGCAATTATCTGGGTCACTTTTATTAGGACATCATGCGGCATATGGTACTGGGAAGTAGAGGAAAAAATGCAATTGGCTTCACAGTAACTTTGATGGGCTCAACTCCCTTTATTAAACCCACTTCTTTTCCTGTCAAATCCCACACCTTCTTTACCGTTCCCTACAAATCATGATGAACATCTTTCACTGTGAACATCAGGAAAAATGCAATCAAAGGGTACTTCTCATTTGTAGTTTCATATTCTGTTTCTGGGGCTTGTTCCTCTTCATCATCACTAGTCATCTGAATCTCAATTCCATCATTTGAACAAGTAATCAAAACCTTGTTTTACACAACAAGTCTCTTCCCAGTAGGGATACCAGACTTGAATCGCAGACTACAAATGTATGCAATCCTTGAAAATTGCCAATCTCCACTTGAACTGGATCTGTAATCGGGTGTGTCAAATACTGGTTTGCAACTCCCATGACCTGCACTGTTCTACCTGAAAGGGGTAAATTTGGAACTTCTGCACCTCTCACTGTAGAGTGTGTAGCTCCTGTGTCAACTAAGAATGAAACCTTGTGACCCATAACCTTTCCCTTCACATAGGGCCCTCTTTGATCTACTTCTAAGGAAGTCGCAAGCACACATGGCTCCTTATCTGAACTGTCACTCGTCCATTCATCATTTATTCCATTCTCACTGTGTTACAGGAATTGGTGCCCTGTGTTACTATTTTTGTTATGCCTCTGACCTGGGACCTGCTGAGAAACCATCATCTGCTGCTGCTCCATCGGGGCTTGAGGTATTTGGATGTGCTGTCTAGGTACCATGGGAACCTGCTGTTGCATCGGCTGCAACTGTGAAATTTGTGCACTGGGCATTTGCACCTGCTGCATGGGCTGAAAATGTTTCACTTGACTCACATTATTCTGAAAATTTGGATTAGGACCCCTTACTCACGGTCTTCTCACGTTCTGGAATGAATTGATGTAATTACTCTGCTGAACAACACCTTCCTGCACCATCATTGGACACTCCCATTTCCAATGGCCAACGGCTCTGCAAATGTGACATGACAATAGCTTCTTCATTCCCTGCACATCATTCTGAACCACTACAGTATTCAAGTCTGGACCACGATTCATATTCCCTCTATGACCTCTACCTCTCATCTGAGGCTGGAACACACGTTTCCCTGCTGCTGCTACGGCAACTGCTGTGAAAAATTCCCTTGCACCCCTGTTTGAGCAGCCTTGATCTGCATCACCATCGCCTTCTCTTTCAACTTTTTCTGCTTCAACTCGATTTCGTCACTACAGCATTTCGCATGCTGCAACAACTCATCAATCGGCTTTGCTTGCCAGCAAATCAAATGAGTTTCAATCATCTGGCTAATTTCAGGTCTCAATCCCTCCAGAAATCTGAACATAAAATGAAGCATGTCTTTCGCCTCAATTGTCTCTGTACCACTATAATGCTTAAATGCCTGCAACAATCTCTCATAATATGCATGTATCAACTCCTTTGCCTCCTGAGCTGTCCTGTCAATCCTCTGCCAATCAATATTCTTGGTCGAAATGCTCGATTTCAGAAACTCAATCACCTTATAGTAATATTTCATCACTTCAGGAGATGGTGCACCTACATTCTTGTCTCTTTCTGGTTCACTTGTTGGCCAATCTACACTCCTCTTACACTCGATCAACAGATTAGCTGGAACCACTATCTCTAGTAATGTGTTCAAGTCTTCCCACAAACACTTCGCTGGTTTTACAAATCTTTCTGTCTGCTGATACCATTTTTCTGGCTTTTCTCTCAATTTTGGATAATCATTTGTAAATGACAGAATGTCACTTTTGCTCCAAGGGACATGAACAAAATTTCTGCTGGAATCTCTCGTTGGTAAAATATTTACTGGATCTTTATCCTGCGGCAAATTTTCAGTCAGCTCCAAAGAATCCCTTTTTCTCTTGTCTCTTATCTCTACCCATCTACCTTCCCATTTGTCTAATGCTCCCCAGGTCTGAGCACATTAAAGTAATTCCTTAAGGTGTGCCTTCATTCCGGCAGATCTCATATGTTTGATATCTTTAGCTTCAAAATCGAATCTGTAACTCCTTTTCAAATGCTTCGTCTTCTCTATTTCTATGCTGTATTTCTCTGCCAAGTCTGCTAGTCTCTGATGCACATTGCTCACTTCTCTCGTAATCTTTGGGCACAAATATCTAAATTCTGCCTCTGTGTAGGATTTTAATCTGTTCACTCTCGTCGTTCCCCAAATATGTTCACCCACTTCCGTGCTTAGTCTAGTATAATTCAAATGCTCCTCTCCTTTAGCGGCACTCTGTAGGGTATTCAGGTTGTCTAACCATTCAGTTAATTGCTGAGCTGTCAGTCTTTGTAACAAAATGTTACTTGCTTGGACCGGTGGCACCTGCTGTGCAACTGCATACAGAGTCTGCAGTGTCAATAATTTCAAGCTCTCGCTTAATGTTTGGCCCTGTCACCATATCTGGAAGTGCAACAAAAGGACTAAGGTCTAGCAATGATCTTGATCCGTCAAAAGTCTGTTCCACATGTTCATTATGTCCTCCCTTCATAAAGTTCTGGGACATTGTTCCCTGTTCACCTAGAGTCAGCTTCTTCTGCACAAATAATGGTACAGCTGGACCAACAATAATAGATAGCGATATAGCATCTGGGGCTGTTCTGCAACCTACGCTCTGTGGGAGAGTAACTCCCATACTCTGATTCATCATTGGAGTCATGTCTGACTGTGTCCCTGTCACTGGCGTAAATCTTGGCATTACCTGCGGCTGTACTTGGGGCAAAAAATTCAGTGTTGGCTCAGTCAGAATCACCTGTTCTGTTGGCACCACTAAGTTCAAAGTTGCTTCCATGATGTGGTAATTCATGACTGAAAGGTCATGGTGTGTGACAATTACTGACTCCATTGATTATTGAGTTTATTGATTCCCAATGATTATTGATTATTGTGTATTGGTTATTGATTATGTACTGGAGCTATGATAAGATCATCTTAATTGTGAGTCAAAAGGTGCTGATGGGCACATCAGAATAAATTCTCTGAACCTGTGGCAGTTGCATCTGGGTCTGCCCTTCAGGAGTAGAAGGCACATTAAGGCCACTTTGCACCACATTCTGAGTCAGGTTAGCATTAACCTGCACCAGACTCACTGTCCCATTAATCTGTGTTGGAGCTGTCGGATCAGCACTGGCACTTGGACCACTCTCATGCACAGTATATGGTGGTGGTCGATCTCTCAATAATGTGTAATAAACTTCTCATAGTCCAAGTCCTCTTCCACTGGTGAAGACTTTCTAGCCTCCTTACTCTCGGACGGACTTTTATTAGATTTCCTAGTAACTTTCTTTCCTTCCTTCTCATTTTCCTGCTTAATTGCCGGAAACAACTTAATCCCTTGCAAAGTCTCCATTCTCCATGCTTTCAAAAGGTTCATCGACCTATTCAAATCCCTTTGTAAGTTTACTTATGAAGGTTAGACGTGCTAACAGAAATGGTAGCAGACTGATGGTTACTCTCCTTAAGAGCTTACCATAGATATCCAATATAGAATAATAGACGAACAGACGAGGTATCAGTTTGATGAGTTGATTCTTTGAGAGTTCATTATTATTGAGCTTCAGATTTTGTTTTTCAATGATGATAATTGGAGAGAAAATGATGTTCCCTTAAGTCCAGAAATGACTTTCCCAGATCCTGGATCATGCAATGGTTGTTTGAGAATGTTCCCGGTGTTCTAGTGATAGTGTGAGTGAAATAGGTTGCGCTTGCACAGCTTATGCAAATCGCAGATGAATTGTGAGGTTTGCGAGTATTTTAGGGAGTTTCCGTACTCCAAATGAAGTTGCAGTAGAAGTGTGAGTACTCCGCAGTGTGAGAGTAGGGAAGTCATCGAACTTCATATGAGTGTGGCGCTTTGTGTTCAAACATTGTCCACGTGGTTGTTGATGTACTGACCCTGCCTGGTCTAAGACTCCGGAGTATATTGAAAAGTATTTGGTTTTATGTTTTAACCTGTCTGGTTTAGTAGGTTGATCGGGCGTGGTAAACAAGTCAGAGTGTGAATTAAAGTGAGTGAAAGAAAAATTAGACTGAGATTTGATGAGTCCAATGTACACCAGGACAGACCCATTGATCAGTTGAGAGTAAAATTTGCAGGTCAAATTTTGCTTGCGGATCTGGGAGACCGAGAAAGAAGGAGTAGCTGTAAATGCAGGAAGAGCCATCAGTGAAAAATGAGTAAGGTTTCTGAAGCGATTGTGTTACCTTTCCTGTCTTAAACCAGCAGATTTGTTTATGGGTTTTGATTTTTGATTAGTGCTCGCAATATTTGAATTAGTTTTATGTGAATTGGTGTTTGTGAGGACGAGCCGCAAGACTTTGTCAGCCATAGTACGTGTGACGTCATCGGAGCCACGCTGGGATAGGTTGGTTAGTGAGAGGAGTTGTGCACTGATTGGAAGCCGTCCATGAGAGGCAATTGGTTGAGAACGTAGGTGAAAGGAATCTTGGGATTAAAAGTCACTTCCTGATTTGATTTTGAATAACAATAGGTAGAAAAGATGAAGTTTTTCAAATCATTGAAAAGTGCCCTAAGGGGAGATACGTATATTACAACTAGTGTTAGGTGAGGTTACATCGCCAGAAGGTACACCGGCTTTCATTGTAATGGAAGAGAAGGGTGTCGCGCCATGTCTTTGTCTAAAGCTATGGTGCAAATTGACAGAGATAGATGGGAACTTAGCATTTCCTACAAATGGCATGTTTAAATTGAGGGTTATAGAGCATTTACGGATGGTGCTATATGAATCGAAGCCCCTTCCGAGACAAGCACAGTTTGAAGCATTAGCAATTTGGGAGCCAGTAGCCAGACAGCAGCAGCAACTGAAATTTGAGAGGAGGATGAGAAAGGCAGAAAAGACTCTAGCGGAGGCTAGATGAGACTGTGTTCAGAAAGCAAGGAGAATGGAGACTTTGCAAGGGATTAAGTTGTTTCCGGCAATTACGTAGGAAAATGAGAAGGAAGGAAAGAAAGTTACTAGGAAAACTAATAAAAGTCCGTCCGAGAGTAAGGAGGCTAGAAAGTCTTCACCAGTGGAGGAGGACTTGGACTATAAGGAGTTTATTACACATTATTGAGAGATCGACCACCACCATATACTGTGCATGAGAGTGGTCCAAGTGCCAGTGCTGATCCGACAGCTCCAACACAGATTAATGGGACAGTGAGTCTGGTGCAGGTTAATGCTAACCTGACTCAGAATGCGGTGCAAAGTGGCCTTAATGTGCCTTCTACTCCTTAAGGGCAGACCCAGATGCACCTGCCACAGGTTCAGAGAATTTATTCTGATGTGCCCATCAGAACCTTTTGACTCACAATTAAGATGATCTTATCATAGCTCCAGTACATAATCAATAACCAATACACAATAATCAATAATCATTGGCAATCAATAAACTCAATAATCAATGGAGTCAGTAATTGCCACACACCATGACCTTTCAGTCATGAATTACCACACCTTTAGTAAAAGTTTAGAATGTTTATTTCCCTATATTAACAATGCTAAGGTCATGTAGATTAATCTCAAAATCAAATGAAACACATTTCTATATGTAAAATAGAAGTGATAAAACTTTGCACAATGAGTGTGCCTGGTAAATTTGCTCTGTAAAGTCCTTCACTTGTAGGACTTAAAGTACACTTTCCCTGCATGACTCTAGGTTAGTGCCTCAAATCACCTTCCAGACATGGTATCTAGATGTTGACCATAAATGGACAGAAACACGAAAATTAAGTCATCCCAGTGTTTTGTGTTACCACCTAATGCTCTAAAGCAAAAGGAATGCTTTCTTAGTGACACAGCATAATAGCTGTACGCTTCAGTCAGGAGTATTCGTTTTGGTGTACATAGCTTTTGCTGGGCATGTACAAACGGCCATTACCTTTAGCTGGGCATGTGAATGCTGCTTTTGCATGTTTCCTGGGTATGCAAAGGTAGAGCATATCTGTTGCTGGCTATACGAAGACTGGTATTACCTGTAGTTGAGCATGCGGTGGCTATCAATACTTGTGGCTGGGTGTGCAGAGGCTGCTTTTATGTTGCTTGTCTTATGGCGACGGGCATTTTCTGTTGCTTAGCATGTCTACACTGGCATTAACTGTTAGCTGGTATATGGAAACTGGTATAATCCTGTACGAGCCATGTGGATATTGGCTTTTTCTGCATCCTGGCACGTGGATAATGGCATTTCTTGGTTTTAGAAAATGCATAAAAAAGCTAATTATTCCTATAAATATATTTTAAAAATGCCATGACATTCTGACCAGTACTTCTTGATAAAATGCATCTTTTTACAACCATTTGCTATTTTTATTTTGCAGTTTTTTATACAGCGCAAACTCAACCTATGAGCCAAGCTCTGTCCTCCTGTAGTTGTCCCATCATGTGTGGCACACTGCTGTTTCTCAGAACAAGGGAGTCATGGACTGATCCTGGGAACCTTGCATTGACATGAGTAATGGACTGATCAACGGTACACACCAATTGGACATTGATGGAGTGAAAGTTTTTACAATTTCGGAACACCTGTTCATTTACTCTTAGGGGTATGAGGGATATGTGGGTACCAATAATGGCACCTATCATATGGGAAATATTTGCAAAAGCATTTGATGGAGGTGAGATCAGCCCTTTGGGGAAACTGGACATAACTCTGCCGGTGTTGCACGAAGGAATCCAGAAATTTGGACATGATGTGGCTGAAAATTGGCTGAGATACACTGGCTGCCATACCCACTGGCACTTTGAATGAGCCCGTGGCCAGAAAATGTAGCACAGATAGTACCTGCACAGTTGTAGGGATGACATGGGGATTCCTATTGGCTGGCATCAGAACAGGCTCCATTTGGGCACAGAGTTCCAGGATAGTGGCTCGATTCAGGCGGTAAGTGATGAGGATGTGACATTCCTCCATGGTGACCAGTTAAACCAGGGATCTGTAAACAGATGGGGCCCTCCCTCGCCACATGGGTCTGTACCTATGGGGGGGAATAGAGACACATTGATTTGCCACAAACACTTAAATCACAATATTCCACAATTCAACTTGTACATGCAACACTATTGCCCCTCACACAGACGCAGAGAACTTGGTAATCCTGTCTGGGTATTGTCTGGTATGGTGTGTATTTTGCGTTGCATCACAGTGTAGGCACACTTCCCACTATGATTTCATGAGGAGCATCACTGATCATACCATTACTCGATGAAGAGGAGATGGAATAGAGCCATGTATTAGGACCAAAGACTGACTATAAAGGCGTGGTGTATGCAAAATGGCAGCCCCCTACCCTACAGGTAATGTAGTGTAGGAAGTGACTTAATTCCGCTAGTGGTAGTCCTCATGGTGGTAGGCAGTGTTCACCGCCATGCACCTCTTCATCGGATAACATTGGCATCTATGGGGAAGCAGGGCCAATCACGATCACCGCCGGCGGTGACGGTGCACACCACCACGGTAAATACCGCCATTTTGCTCTTCCCTTGCTACTTGACTCCTGCACCTCGCGAGGAAAGGAACTCCGCTGCTGTGTCCAGACTCTGGTCCTTAGAATGGCACGTGTCACAGGGGAACGTGCCTTGACCTTCACCGCGGAGGAGCTTGAGACACTGGTGGATGGGGTCCTACCCCTGTATGCGAAGCTGTATGGGCGACCAAAGGCTTAGGTAATTTGCCATTAGTCCTCCTTGAATGTATGTTAGTGTGGCGGATGCCTGTAGGCGTTTTTGTTGGCTGTGTGGATGCTTACCCGTGATGTGTCTGGCAGTTGTCGTCTTGGCTATTGCCAATATGTGTGTCTCCATGGGCCATGTGAGGTCGAACTGGCATGCCATTTGTGTATGGGGCACCCACAATTACATCTGTTTCTTTACTCTGTGTGTCCCATTCAGGTCAGCACCCATCAGAAGAAAGGATTGTGGCAAGCCATCGCCAAGGAAGTGCAGACCCTGGGGGCCTACAACCGGTGGAGCACCCACTGCAGGAAGTGGTGGGAGGACCTGCGGTGCCGGGCCAGGAAGACTGGAGAGGCCTAGCTGGGGACGGCCTCCCAACGAGGGAGAGGTGCCCGTCAGACCCTGATTCCCCCCCATGGCCCGCATACTGGCAGTGGCCTATCCCGATTTGGATGGGCGCTTGAAGGCAGCACGGCAGCCACAAGTGGGTGAGTACCTACACTCATGTGATGCTACTATGCTGTGTGTAGTTAGGTGCCATGGGATGCATGCAGTGTAGTGGCAAACCCATAGACAGGTGTGTCCCTGCAGTCCTGCTCCCCTCTACATCTGTGGGAAAGGGTTATTAGGTAGATATGGCTGGGAATGTAGGCCTGTGAGGGGGTCCCCCATTTGGGCTATTGATTTAGATGTAGCCTCATGGATTAGCAGATTTGTTGTCTTGCCAACGTCTCTCATTGTGCTGCATTGCAAAGTGTTTTGGAGTAGAGGGCCAGGATGGCCATGTAATGTACTGTGGGATGTTGCCTAGCAGTCAGGGGCACATTCAGGTGAATTATTCTGTCTGCTGGGGGTTAGTGCATGAGATGGTTGGGTGTGTATGTGTGCCAACAGGTATGTTTGATCTAGATTTGACCTACTTCTTTCTTGTTTTGTCCCACCACATGCACTTGTGTCCTTTTGTGCCTTCGCATCATCTGGCGAGGGAGCTGAGGCACCAGCGAGTGGGGATGCTGCAGCCCACGGTTCCCAGGAGGCAGAGTCCACCAATGCTAAGGGGACCAGTGGGTTGGAGGGCGAGGGGAGTACCACCGGGGAGGCAATCACCACTGGAGGTAGTGAGACACCTCCTCTGATGGCAGCTCCCTGGTGGTGGTGGAGCCTAATGGGCCCAGCCATTCCTTGTCATCTTCCACCCCCTCCATACCGTCACTGCTCTCCCAGTATCTCCCTAGCGTGTAGCCCGTGCCTGCTCACCCAGGAGGGTGGGCGTCTCCTTCTACCCAAGCACCTCATCTCCGGCCCCTGTTAGACCTGCTGCCCTCACTGAGGAGGCTATTGACCTCCTGAGAAGCATCTCTGTTGGTCAGACAACCATTGTGAATGCCATCCAGGGGCTTGCATCCCAGATGCAGCAATGCAATGCACTACTGGAAGGCATTCATGGTGCCATATCTGACCTCCAGAGATCTTTTCAGGCTCTGGCCTCCTCTTTGATGGCAGCCAGTGTCCCTGGTCTTTCCGTCACCCCTCCCACAACCTCTACCCCTTCTAGCACCCAACTCCTTTCTCCCACCCCAAGCACACATCCAGGCAGCCATGAACCCAAATCAACACCAAAGAAGCAGGCAAACACAAGCACTACATGTCCCACTACATGCAGGCACACCTCCAACATTCAAAGGAATACAAAGGAACATCCACCTCCCCCACTGTGTCCACCCCACCTCCTCCCAGGACACAGAAACACTCCCAGACATCCACTCCACACACATCCACCAACCATGGGCATCCTGTACAGGCACCTGCATCCAAGTACAGCAGACCTACACCTTATACCTCCACTCCTTCATTCTCCATTCCCAAACCTGTCTCCAAAACCCCTCCAGCTGCACCTCGTAAGTTTCCCTCGCCCATGTTGACCTGTTCAAACCCACTGGTTCACCCCCTGTCTTTTCCCTAAACGTTCCCTTGGCCTCCAGAAACCCACTCCTTCCTCATCTATGTCCTCCGCAGACCGCCCAGCCCATTCCCGTGCCCCTTCCCCAGAGAAGAAGAAGGCCTGTGTTGCCCCTGGTCCCTCTGACACCCCCGGTCCAGGCCCACTCCTCTTCCTCCCAAGGGCAAGCCCAAACTCTCTCCACCTCCAGAACCTACGCCCAAGACCCCCCCTTCCAAACCTGAGTCCCCACTCCAACCACCCCCTGCCCATGAACCCTGAGGTGCCTGGCTGCCCCATTGATGCCCCTTCTCAGTAGAGTGTTCCTTTACATCATGGGAGTCAAGTGTGGGCTATCTTTGCCCTACCGGGATTTTGTACTGGCCAATGGCCTTTTGCAAATAGTTTTTTTTTATTAAAATTTGCTGCACAGCAGACCTGTTGGTGCTAAGTTGAGCCGTTGTGCAGCGTTTCACTGTGGGGGGGGGGGGGGGGGGGGTGTGCACAGGTATGTACATTGGTGCAGGTATTTGTTGGCTTGTGTCTGGTAAGTACATTTTGTTAGGGTGTGTATGGCTTGGGGTGATGGGAGGGGTTGGGTGTGTGTTGCAGTGTGGGTGGGGTGGGTGAGTGTGTAATTGTGCCCTTTCCTCCTCTGAATGCTAGGCTGGGGGACTTACCGTCGTTGTCTTCGTCGGCGGTCACGGAATATGGCAAGGAGAAGCACTGGCATTATTTCCAACTCTAGCTCCATATCGGCATTGGCGTGTTCTGTTGGCCTCGGGTGAGTGTGTCCCTTCATATGGGTCGTTTCCATCAGGCTTTGAGTGGCGGTGGTTACCGCCCCAGAACTGATGGCGGTGTGGTGTTCATAATATGCTGGTCGGGTTGGGCCTTTCCGCCGGCCTGGAGAAGGCCTCTGCCTTCATCGGCAGTGCTTCCAAGATGGGGGTGGGTGGAAGGGCCACTGGCTGTTTCAACTAAGCTTCATTATTTCGTGGTCTGCACTGCCGGCCTTTTTGCGGTAGTTACCACCACCGCCAGCTGTGCGGTCATTACCCCCAGGTTCAAAATGACGGGCTAAGTGACTTGCGCAGCATCACAGAATGTCGAGCAGACTCGAGCCTGGCTCCCCAGATTTTAAGTTGGTGGCTCTGGCCGCTACACCTCGCCATCTCCCAATATATAACGCTGTATACGTTCTAGGTGAAAACCCCATCCCTCGTGTTTGAAGTGGAACAATTAGAACAACATTCCGTACAATGATACTGCCTGTGTGTGATTTAAAATGCACCCTTTTTGCGCTAGTTGTCCCTATAAAAGGTGAGTGAAAATCTTCGACCACCATTTTATGTCATGTCATGACCTTTTGCCTGTCCCTATGAACAATGTAAAAGAATTACAAATGTGTTCAGAATCTCACTGTCAACATAAAGAGAAATTATGTGTTGGTGGAAAAGAGCTGTAGTCAGCAGCCCATGCGGTCGTCGATGGTTTGTGATTACCTCTGGCCTAGCATGATAAAGTACAAAGATGCATGTGTGAACAGAAGGGTACAGGGTGCATATGAATAAAACGAGTAACTATGGGTTGAGCACTACCACCTGTTATCTAGAGCCAAGAAACAATTACCTTTGGTTTGTGAGTGGGTGTGAGGATAGTTATTAACCTATGCCTACACTACTACACTATGAGAGAGAGAGAGGGAGAGTGCCTATAGTTATTGTTATAAAGTTTTAAGTGAGATTGCAATATTTTAGACATCTGTAATTTGAGTGCTTGGTATGCGGTGATCTATTCTTGTCTCCCTTACATATAATAATAAAATGAATGGCACAACTGGAAAGCCGGTTATTTAAAAACATAATTAGTAAAACACCCACATTAATGATTTATTTTTATTTTTCATATTTTAATTGTAAGCATATGGTTGTTACATAAGAGCGGCTACTAGTTGTTTACATTTATTTTAGTAAAATAAAAACAAACCAATATTGAAAATCACACCAGCTCACCAAGGTTAGACCTTTTGGCTTAGCCAATGCCTGGTATTTTAATAAACCAGTATCATTGGGATTTCGTTATTTTTAAGTTTTTAATGGTTTGGTTGAGGTTGTAATTTGGAGTTCAAAATAACCAAAGAAATTTAGCAATGAAAAAAATGATGATGTGATTCTATCTTCGTGAAGGTAGCTCAAATTCTGGTTAGGTTAGCTGATACAAAATTGGAACTCAGTAGTTGGAAAAGATCCAGTCTGCAATGGCTGTCCAACACGTCCTGTGGTTTATAACGTCATATTCTTTCTTAATGTATCATCAACGCATTGGTGGACTTTTGTGCCACGAATGTCAAACAGAGCTACAACAGGTTAATGCAGAAAAAGAAATGTGGAAGTGAAATATAGATCTTTGTGAGACTCTGGGGGGAGTTTTGCTGGAGAAGGAACCAAAAAGTGAGACCGAGAAAGATAAAGACACAATAGCGAAAAAGTGGGGGAACAGCAACGATCTGAAAGGTGAAATGCCTTTCACAGTAGGAGTGGCATTTCAATTCCCAATGTAGTTTTCAAATAGGTTTAAATATTTAGACCCTTATTTATACTTTTTGACCCAAGCCTGTGTTATCACAGGTTTGCGTCAAAAAAGTATACCGCCGGCTAGCACCATTCCTGGACACTAGGCGGGTGTCATATATAAGCTATGACGCTAGCCGACGATAAGGCCTAGGTATTGTCAAAATTATTGCCACTAACCAGGTGGGGGAGGCGTAAGGGAAACTGGAGGTTGTGCGTGAAAGAATGGCACTAGTCAGGTTAGAGTAAAAAAAATGACTCTAACATGATTAGCTTCATTATTTTCAGCAAAACCCCCATGGACATGACTCCTGTCTAAGTAAAGACAGAAGTCATGCCCCCCAAGCCCAATGGTCATGCCCAGGGGACTTAAGTCCCCTGGGCTTGGCCATTGGGCACAGTGCTATGTAGGAGGGGGGCAAGTTAGGCCCCCCTGCAGCACTTTAAAAAAAAAAAAATACTTACCTGGACTTACCTGGGATGAGTCCCCCCATCCTTAGGTGTCCTCCAGGTGTTGGTGTGGGTGAGTGGGGTTGTCCCTGGGGGCATGGAAGGGCACCTCTGGGCTGTTTCTATGGTCTCTGACCATGGAAAAAGGCCCACAGGTCCCCTACCGCCTACCCTGACCCAGGTTTAAAATAATGGTGCTAAGCAGGCTTAGCACCATTATTTAAGGCCCTCCTCCTCCTGTGCGTGATTTTTGCACGGAAGGCTAAATAAGGCACTAGGGGCCAGATGTAGGAAGCATTTGCATGGTGCAAACTGCGAAAATCGCAGTTTGCGCCATGGAAAATGCTCATCGCGATGCTCATTCATAATTTGCGAGTCGGTACCACTGCCTACTCTGAAAAAACTAAACCAAATGGTTTCGTTATTTTTTTTATTTTGCAACTCATTTTCCTTTAAGGAAAACGGGCTGCAAAATAAAAATAAAAAACTGCTTTATTTAAAAAGCAGTCACAGACATGGAGGTCTGCTGTCTTCAGCAGGCCACCATCCCTGTGAGTGCAGGAACTCGCTATGGGGTCGCAAAATGCGACCCACCTTATTAATATTAATGAGGTGGGTCTTTACGACCCCATAGCGAATCACAGACAGTGTCTGAGACACCGTTCTGCATCCGATTTTGCGAATCAGAAATTGCGAGTCGCACCGACTCGCAATTTCCGATTCGCAAAATCGGAACTTGCTACATCCGGCCCTAGGGTCTTTGAGTCACTTTTTGCCCGGGAACACCTAACTTGCATCTCATTGACGCAAGGTAGTTTTCCACAGGCAAAAAATGACTTTAACTCCAATATTTTGGTGCTAGACATGTGTAGCGTCAAAATATAAATATATAAAATATATAAATATATAGAATATAAATATATAAAGATGACGCGAATCTGGTGCAAACAGAGTATAAATATGCCCCATAGATTGTTAGACACTGCCGTTTGTATTCACCTCTTTCAACAAACGACTCGCTCTCGCTGCCAGACCCCTTGAAGATCTATGAAGAGCTCTTTTAAGCTGTTTTAAAGTCATAGGCCCATATTTATACTTTTTAGCGCCACATTTGCAACATTTTTGGACGCAAAAGCGGCGCTAACTTGCAAAATACAATTGTATTTTGTAAGTTTGCGCCATTTTTGCGTCAAAAAGTGCCGCAAATGCGGCGCTAAAAAAGTATAAATATGGGCCATATTGTTTTAAAATTGCAATAAATGAGAAGATGAAAAATGTGTGCCATTATCAGCAATAATGATTTTCGTCACACTCTCAAGAGAAAATATCTTATCCAACAACTGCATATTAGGCGTACTAACAAAAGAGTAATACACCTATTCCGATTAATAATCATCTGCAACAAATACTTTGCAGCCGAATATAGCATACCAAATGGTTCTGAGAAATCCAAAGCAATTTTCTTTCAAGGGCCATTTTGCCAGAGGACAGAAACAATAGTTTAGGTGAAACCTTGCATTACTTGTATCAGATAGGAGACACTCGTTGCACTAATAAGATGTTCCCTACAAAAGCTTATCTCTACCAGGCCACCAGTAAATTGTTGAGTTTATGCATGGTAGTTGACACACCCAATTGCCTTCACGTGCCAATTGAATGAAATTAGACCTAAACGTTTTTGGTGGCATAAATGCATCCTTCCAGATGAGTAGATCTGCACATTCATTCAATCTGGAGCAGCCTCATCATAACTACGCATCTCTGCATTAAGACACCCATCTTTATAAAAGTATTCACAATATGATGAACCACAGCATTCTTACACAAATCTGTTCACGCTTGATCAGCAATAGCATATCTGGAATCTAACACAGCAGCAAAGGCTTACAACCTGCATCCTCTTGAGAAGCTGAGTCCACAACTGGCATTCTAGACAAGCAATCTGCTTTCATATTTTTCCTGCCAGGTAAGTATTTGATATCAAAATTGCATTTCAACAGCTTGAGCATGAGCCTAACCAACCGTCAATAGGCTCTACTGGAACATTCATTACTAAGCATGTAGATTTAGGGCTTGTAGTCTGTATAATTCTATAAAAATGTACCCCACACGTGTTATGAATTTCTCAACAGCCCAAGTACAATCAGGAGGCTTATCTTCAATAGCGTTGAAATTCACTTATCAATGTACTTAATGTCCTGGAAGCAAAAGATAATCTGTTCTTTCCCTTTAACAATTTGACTAAGAGCTGTCCCCAACACAACAGCACTTGCATTAAAGATGATTATCCATTTTTGACCACATACAAACAGATTAAGGGCAGGTGTATCAACAGTCATATACTTTGTTTACTAGTCATGCATTATTCACCTCCTCAAACCACAAAATGTGAGCTCTTTTTTCAGTAAGCTCCTAAGTGCCTGGACAATTAATGAATAGTCTTGCTCGAAACACATATTGGCTTACGCCCAAAAAAAGAGCATAAAGCTTCCTTATTGTTAGGTTTTGGAGCATCCATGACAGCGTGCTCTAGACAAAACGTTGGCTTGATACAGTCATGTCTGACACTGTGATCTAGATAATCAACTCTTCGCACGAAAAATGAAAAATGTACATTTCTCTTCTTCGGAAGTCATTGCTCTGTTTTTGAGGGTAGACAATACCTTCTCAAACCTCACAAAATGATTCATGGCATTTTAAGGAAAAATGAGAAAATCATCCTGAAAGTTCTGAACAGCCTCAATACTTGCAAACATGAGATCAATGACTTTCTGAAAGATGCTTGCAGCAGACACAAGGCCAAAGAGAAGCTGCAAATACTTACCAGATCCAAAAGGTTTACAGAAAGTAGTGAGATGCTGTGACAATACAGATAAAGGTATCTGATAAGCTGAACGCAAATCAAAGATTGACAAATACTGTGCTGTATCTTTGTCTACATGTCATGAAAGCGGGGTGGAAGATGACAGTCTACCTGGATGCTTTTGTTTAATGTGCGCTGGTCTGCACACAAACTTATGTCCCCTTATTTTTCACACGCCACAATGACTGGCAACTAACCCTAATTATCTACGTGTTGAATAATCTCCTGTGAACACAAATTGTCCAGTAAGATAATAATATCATTTGGATGCCTAAGGTAACGGGTCTCACTTTCTGAACACAGAGGTAAAGCATTATTTTAATGTCTTATGCAATGTTCAAATCCCTTCACAGGGTACACTCCAACGTAAAGACATAAGACCCAACTCCATTTTAAGTAGAACAGGCTTCATGGACATCACTTAGGGGTCACCAGGGGTTGCATCTGCAACTCCTGCTTGTCCCTTGCGACCCCTAGCACTGCTTTTGTGACCACTGGCCTCAGGTGGCAAAATCAATGCCAGGAACACAGGGTAGCTCATCCTTATCGGCAGTGGGCCTGCACTTTCCTCATTTTCTGTAATGTGTTTATTATACTAATAGTGAATAATACAAGATAAACTATTATTCACTATTAGTGTAGTAAAAATGGACTACAATCAACTGGAATATGACCCTCCCTGGCAGCTGCGCGGAGTAAAAAATGTTTTAAATATAACTTGAGTGTGTTTACAAGTGAGAGTGTGTGTATGCGACAGAGCATGTGTTCGTGTGAATGTGTTTGTATGTGTAAGCATGTGTGTGTTTGAAGAGAACAAAAAAGGTTGTTTCTGATCACCACAATGTCCCTGGATCCCTGTTGACTATTGGTAACCCAAAAGCATTAACACCACTTCAGCTAAGTACTGGGCGGGGTTCTAAGTAGCTACAAAAACCTGTCTTTCAAATTTAAGCATTGCTGCATTGAATGAAGTTCACTCGTGTCACTGGTGGGTGGGAAAGCAAACCTTGCAGAGCTGACCAGAAACTCAGTTTATGATACAACTCTACCTTGAAAATCGTCCTTGTATTTACTCAAGAAGGACTGAAATGAAAGCTTGTAAACCATACTACAACTCACACTGGAAATACACAACACACCTACACTGATGGGATGGGCAGACCCTGTTTCAAAACAATACCTAAAAGAGCTTGGCTCTGCCACTAGATCCCTGCCATTAATCGCAACATAGACTTTTGTTCCACTAAATCTACCCAGTGTGTTATAGAAATTACCTCACATTTCTATATCGAACACATCAAAACTTTTCAGACTGTCATTAGTGCTATTTAACCTTAGTTTGAGATAAACATTTTAAATACAATTTTAGACAAAATTGTTAAGGGTTGTCAAGAATCAGCCAGCACCTATACCTGCAACTGACCCAATATTCACAACACAAATAAGCCCTTTAGCTTTACCCAAACTTCGTTTTTCACAATCACCCATTGTTAAAGCCAAATTACTGATCTGCTCAGTAAAATCATGGATCCTTCAGTTCCAAACAGGTTAACCTTCATATTAGTACTTGCACCAAATGCACACAGAGTGACAAAAGACACATTTTTTAAAAA
Organism: Pleurodeles waltl; assembly: GCF_031143425.1. NCBI lineage: Eukaryota > Metazoa > Chordata > Amphibia > Caudata > Salamandridae > Pleurodeles > Pleurodeles waltl. The sequence goes on from NC_090446.1 coordinate 150,927,470, forward strand.
GTACTTTACTTTTTTCCCAACGCAGGACATTTTGTGTAGTTCCCCAAATCACATTTTTATCACATCTATAGCAACTAAAGTTTTTTTTTTTTGCGATCACATTTTTGGCTTCTCTCTTTAAAGGAGACGGCAGAGACATGTAGATCATCCTTCATACAGCAGATGGTCGGACAGTTTCTCTAATTCTCAGCAAAAGCTATGGAAGAGAAAAGTGAACCCTCAGTGCTCTTGGCAATGTCAAGCGTGAGAGAGTGAGAATGAAGAGGAGCAGATACAGACAGAAAGAGCGGGAAAAGAAGCAGATATGAACAGACAGAAAGGGAGAGGTAATGAAAGAGTCTGGGAAGGGTTCAGATACAGGCCGGGTGAAAGAGAGAGCTAAAGTAAGCTATACCCTTTCTACTTCAAGTAAGAAATCCCACAGTGTGGCATTTCAATTAGTCACCAGGCAGTCACATTTAGTAGAGGGTTTAAATCTGTCCAATCAGAAAATGCGCAAACTTGCCTACCTGCATGTTCAAATGGAGTTGGAAAGCAGCAGGCAGGGCAATACATATATATATTTTTATGTATATAAATCTTTGGATTTTAACTGAGACTTACTTGACTTACTGTAGTATTTGAAATTACCTGATAAAACAGAAATCATACAAACTTATGTAGGTTTCTATACTTACCATAGCTGCAAACATTTTAGGTTGCTATGTGTGACATTTTCAAAATTTCTGTGTAATTATGAGTGACATTTCAACGACTATGAGTGACACTTTCTCATGAGCAAAATCAAGCCATGAACACGAGGGAAACATTTAAATATCAGAAATTACACCTATTAGAGGTACTAAAATCTAAAAAGATGTTAAAACTGCAGGCTGTGAGGCACGCATAGCGGTCACAGTAAGGCAGGCTGTATTATTTCACGAACAACTCATAAAAATAATTAATTGAGAGCCAGTGTGCTACCCACTACTACTGCAAGTTCAGATAGTTTAGTTGCACCAGTTGTTATTTAAAAAATAAAAGACTTTTATTTAGCCCACGGTCAGGGGCAGGCTGTGTTATACGTCACAGCTCATAATTGAGAAGGGCTGGCTATGGTGACCCCCAATTTTCACGGACTGCCCATAATTTCACTCTGCTGTCCCTTGTCCGTGATGAAAAGCTTAAGGGACAGCATTTGTTCATAATGTTAGCCTTTTAACTAAAGGACAAAATGTAATTAGGACAGATCAACACGAGAGAGACGAGAGACGAGAGAGACGAGAGACGAGAGGAGCTCAGGCGTACGGCGTACGGCGCTGGTGCCGGGTGGCTCGCGTCGCGGTTGGCTCACTGCGAGTGCAAGTGTGAGCGCGAGGTGCGCGGCGTCCGGCATCCAGCGCACACGGTCTGGGGGCACTCCCCGTGTTAACAGGAGAAAACAGCCGCGGGAAGCCGGGAAGCTGAGAAGCCGAGTGAGCACGGTCCGGGGTGCAGAAGCTGCTGGCAGGGGGAGCAGCTTCCGCGAGCAGGCGAGTGCGACCAGGGCTGCTGCCTGTTTTTCACCAGCGCCGTCACGGTGCGGACTACGGCGTGGTAAGCCAGTAAGCCAGTAAGCCAGAAGGCAGAAGCCAGAAGGCAGTAAGCCAGAAGGAGCACCAGAGGAGTACCGGAGTCCCAGAGCACGAGAGGAGCACTAGAGGGGTACCAGAGGAGCTTGGAGCTTGGAGTTGCTCCCCTGCCCTGCCCTGCCCTGCCCTGCCATCACATGGACTAGGTGAAGCCAAGGAGATTATTAAACTAGTCAGAGGGAGCCAGAAGGAAGGCCGTCCCCCTGTGGACCTCCTGTGACCTCCAACAGCCCCCTCCTGGAAAAAGACGCTGAGTAGGAGAGCAGACCTGGTGAGACCAGGACTGAGACCAGGACTGACCAGGAGAGACCGGGTAAGCAGACTTCGTGGGAAGGGGGGGGGTCCCTGTCCACCATCCCGGCCATTGAACCCCTCTCCCTCTCCTGCTCCTGCCCCCGGCTCCGGCATCGGTACTCAACCGCGCCACGTCGTCTCACCCAGCCTTACCCAGCCACGGCCACGGCCACAGCCACAGCAACAGCTCTAGCCATAGCCCTAGTTGGCCTTTGGCCTTGGATTGGGATTTGGACTGGGACTTGCCGTTGTTGATTGGTGGTCTCTTCTAAAGACCAAGCAAGGAAGGAAGGAACCCAGTAAGGAACCAAGGAGCCAAGGGGAGGGGTGCGGTGAGTGGTGGGTGGTGAACGGTGAGTAGTGAGCAGTGAGCAGTGAACGGTAACTGGAGGATGGTTGGGACAAGAGGAAAAACAAAGAAGGCTAGGGAGGCCAATAAGGCGTTCACTCACCTAGCGGATTCCCAAAGACCAGAGCAGGAGCAGGAGCTCAAAAGTCTACAAAGTCTAGGGTTAGACCAGAACCAGGATCAGGACCAGGACCAGGACCAGGACCCCAGAACCATCCAGCAATCCCAGGGGGGATTCGCAAACCTAGGTGAGGACACAGCAGACACAGCAGAGGGTGTCCAATTCGGGTCTCCCGCCAACAAAAGCGATTCCGAGCCAGGAGAAGAGTCAGGCGGGACATTAGAAGTGGTGACACCGCCTTGCTTGCCAGCCCATACTGACTCTGACGATACAGGGGGTGCCCTACCGAATGCAGGAGAAACTGTAGGCGAAACTGTGGGGGGCCTTCTAAGTCCTCTGTGCAGGGGACATAAGTATACACCGACACACCCGGGCCCGGGTGGATCTACGGGAGTAAGGAAAACTAGACCAAAAACAAACACTATCACTAACTATTACAACCAAGTGAACTCGAACTCAGAACAGCCGCAAACGCAAAGTCCCCGAGCCAGTGGCCTCCGATCACAGCCACCAGGGGAAGTGGGTGGCTACAACATGGGGGGGGGTGAACTGGAGCTACCAGCGACCAGGCTCCAGGATACTCGCCCACTTCAGCAGCAACAGCAACCGGCTGGTTTATCGCAATTATTCTGCCCAATGAGTAATCCTCTTGGGGATGGTGAAGTGGAGTTAAATAACCCCCCAAAGTGGAGCAACTTTTCGGGAGAGCAAAGAAAAAGCAACGATTCACCTTATCCTGACCCCCAAACGGGACTATTGAACTCCGGGAATTTTTCACTAACATCCTCTCCACAATGTGCCCAAGCAGAATTCACAGCACTCCAAAATGTAATGGGTCCAGAAACAGACTGCTCACCATCTAAACAGACCCATAAAACCCCAGCGCCACAGCTTCACTGCGGAAGACAAATTGTTAAAACTAATTCAATGCTGGGCAGACTCAACAGTAGTTCTTTCAGTCTGGAGCTGTCCTCACTCGACAACTCCGTTATTGGCAACACAGACCCTCAACTAAACAGCATAACATCAGACGATCTAAACTTCCTGGAAGGTAGTATAATCATAGGCCACAGAGGAAAGGAAGGTAAAAATCCAGAAGGTCAGATAACCAACGAACAAAGTGGCATTGGAGACGACCTCTCACTAGACCAACCAACTCTTAGTATCATGAAAGTTATATGTGCAACACTGGGCTCAATCGCAACAACGATCATGGCCCAGTCTCAAAAATTTGATGATCAACTTGAACTGACCAAACAACTTACATCCTCAATACAGTCTATAGATTACAGGATGGCCCTAGTAGAGGGCGTAATTAGGGAAAACCTGTTGCACCAAGCAGTGGCCGATAAAATGGACAAGTTGGATGGACAAGTTTGTGGACCACTGCTGGAAAAACTATTGGAAGTCCCAAAAGTAATCAAGGACATAATCGAAGACTGCAAACATAACCTTAAAAGCACACAGGGGTGCATTCACGAGTTAGGAAAAACAGAATCTAGTTTAACTGAAGGGCCAGCAGACAAAGAAAATATAGAAAGTCACTTCGGCCCAGGACGAGAGAACTACCCAGATGTAAAAAATCAGACACCTAAGAGGGAGAGAACAAATGGAAGTCCTGAATTTGGAAGCAAAGTCCCAAATACAGTAGAAAAAAGGCCACCGGGTAAAAGGCCTCAACTAACAGGCAGATGGAAAAACACATGGAAGAAAGCTAGAGGAAAAAAAAAAGCACCAGCAGGAAAGGCCTTAAATATGTTACAACAGATAGGCCTAATAGGAGAAATCAGGAACACAGGTGACGAGAGCGCCCAACATCAGTATAAAGATAAAAGCATTAAGTCGGAGATCTTTGAGAAACCTACTGATAAAGTGTTTAACTTTATAAATAAAAATCCCGGATTATTGTGCGACAAAAGTTGCACTCACCATTCCCATATAAACCGCATACCCACTGGCCCCAGGGGACACCAAGCATCTGGGCATGACTTAGACAAAGAAAGGTGGTCCGGAAAAGACCCTGGAACAAATCATGGGATAAACGAGGTAAATGATCCTCCAGCCAACGAACAACCCAAATGGAGCCCAGGAACATCCAAACCCAGCATTTGTATCGATAAGCACCTCCCAGCTACAAAAACTGAACATTTAGTTCAGGTACACTACTCAAACATAGTAGAAGACCACTACGGAAAATACCAGCAGCCTCCGAACCCCATTAGTGAGGGGGCAGAACAAGATAATAGCAAAGGCGAAAATAGAAGGGCAGAGACCCCAGAGTATATACGAAACGGACAAAGTATAAGAACAACCATGCGCGTGGACAACACAACAGCCCCAGTTCCCGCACCCCGGACAAAGGCAAAATATTGTTCTCAGGGCAGCCCTGGAAATTATAATCTCAGCAACCAGCCTGGGTGGATCACTGATTCGCCTGCACCATCGCGCCCAGCACTGGACCTGGAAACCAATGAAATCAAAGGAAAAAGGGACAATTGGCCTCCAAAAAGGCAACCCTACGAAGAACAAAGGAACAAAGAAGTGCAACAGGGGAGGGAAAAAGGCCAGGTAAATCGAATATCTACTAGTCGGGCAGTTACCACCCAAGACAGACAAAATGAGAACACCCAACTCCAAGGTAGACTGTCGCAGGAAGGTGGCGGGCACACTGTGATCCGGTCTGAAACAACTAAAAACCCCGAAGCCACGATCTTGTTTATGCCTGAGTACTCCTCAAGAGGAAGTCACGACATCCTGAATAGGTCTAACATCTTATGTCTTGTTAACTCCCTGCCAGCCTTACAGAATGTAACAACTAAAGATCTCCTTTCAGTAAGATTCATACCAAAAAAAGAATTAGAGAACGGGGAATTAACAGAAACAGTCTGGGCCTCACCTTGGATAGCAGAACAGATCTTAAAATGTTCAAACACGATGAAGACCTGGGGAATATCCATTGCTACTCCGCAAAAAGAACTATATCCAACAATACTTCTTGAAAAAGCTACAGACCGAAACATGATGCGTAGGCAAGAGGCAAAAGGCAATTTCGGCTCGATACTTCAGGGAGCAATCAGCTCCAAACAACAACTCCCTGAACGAATAAACTTGAGTAACATGAGGTTCTGCTTGGTAGCTAATTCCCCTAGAAACAGTAGGGGTAATTCCCCACAGTTACAGAATTGCAAAGAGCAATCATTTAAAAGCTCGTAGCAAAAAATGGATAACTCGAACATAAAAAATAAAACCAGTCCCATATTAAAAATTCTAAGCTGGAACATAGCAGGTTTAAAAAACAAAATGGAAGATAAAGACTGGGTTGAATTCATTAAAAAACAAGACATCAGCTGCTTCCAAGAAACTTGGTCTACACATGCTATTGACCTAGATGGGTTCGCCACCTTCCACTCACCTGCAATTAAGCAAAAAAAAGGAAGACCCTCGGGAGGTCTGAGTATTTGGATTAGAACTTCATTACTGAGGAACTCCGTAGTAACTCACACCGTACAAAGCAAGGGAATCCAGACGCTCGCAGTCAAATACGAGGAATGGTCACTTGAAATAGTAAATGTGTACTTCCCACCTATCAGCCGGGCTCAAGTTACGCCAGGGGTGCGGCTCCTTAAAGAACATATCCTAAACAAAAGAACTATGGATCGGAGGAACCCAGTACCAGGTCACATGAACAATCGCTCTCTCCAACCTTGTAAAACCTTTTTATTGATATGTGGTGACTTCAACACTAAACCTCATTCTATCCTCTGGGACGAACAAGTAGCAGAGGAAGATTATGCTTGGAATATCCCAACGCCTCTTATCCAACGTTGTAATGACTCCAAGAAAGGAGAATTAATCTTTGAAGCATTAATAGAAGGAGGACTTCGCACATTAAATGGGAGAACAAAGTCAGATAAAACCTTTAAATCTACCTTTCGAACTGGAAAAAGGCAAAGCATAATTGACTATATGGCAATAAACATCGAAGCCTGGCATTACGTCATCGATATGGAAATAAGGGACAGAATCGAGAGTGATCACGACCCACTGCTAATGGAGATAGTCCATCCGGACACGAGCCCAGGGAAGGCGGAGTCTCCATTCAACGGAAATAGCCTAACAATAACTATGAGACCAAACAGGAAAAACATATTAAGGTCAAATGAGGATGAACCTTATATGAGTGTTCCCAGCCAAACCTGGTTGTCATCACTTAGCACGTTCTTAAACCCATCAGATAATGACGCTATACCCCTCCTGCATAACTTTAATAATTTGCTACTGCAAACAAAAAAGGAAAAGATCAAGCATCCTCAAATCAATCCTAAAATGATGGAGGGCTGGTTCGATGAAGAGTGTTTAAAGCTAAAAAAGACCTTATCACAAGCACTGAAGAACCGGCACTTGAATGATTCCAACGAGCAACATTTTCATGGATGTAGGCAACAGTACAAAAAATTATTAAGATACAAAAGGAAGATATTTCCACATAAACTTTGGAAAACTTTACTGCAAGCAATAACGGCAGGGAACTCCAAAAAGTTTTCGGAGATAGTCAGGTGGGGATGCGAAGGCCCCCCGAAAAACCTAGAACTGAATATTAACCCTCAACTTTGGGTAAAGCACTTTACTGCCTTGTATCAGGAAGTGGCCAAGACAGAACCAGGGATGACCATTAACTCAAACATCCTCACTCAAGGGCTGGGAGGCAGAAATCAAAGATCAAGCAAAGTATTTCCTCTTCAAAAGACCCACGCAGCATCTTCAAATTGTCTTTTTAGATTGGTAAACGGAACCCAGAATGTACTAGTCTCTAACGAATTTTCCAGCACAAATTCCACGCAAGTAGCCCACGTCATTCCACGTGCAATGAAGTTAATACCGGAATTTAGTGAAAAAGAGATTAAACAAGTTATCCTCCTTCAAAAGCCGCATAAGGCTGCAGGCCCAGATGGCATCCCTTCAGATGCTTACCGTAACCAGCTAACGTTATGGTTACCTGCTCTAGCCCGTCTATTCAACAGTGTTTGGCATTACGAGGTAATCCCTCCTTCTTGGAAGGAATCAATAATCGTTCCAATTCACAAAAAAGGGCCTCGGGACATGGTGAGCAATTATAGACCTATCTCACTGCTTGATAGTGTTGGAAAGATCTTTGCCAAATTGATTCAGTCGCGTCTAGACCAATGGCTAGAGGACGGAGATTTAATATCAACACACCAAGCTGGTTTTAGGAGAGGCCAAAGTACAACAGACCAACTTTTCAAGCTAAACATGATCTGTGCTAAATACGCCACCCTTAAAAACAGTCCATTATACCTGGTCTTTGTGGATCTCCAAACAGCCTTCGACAGCGTAAATCGCCAAACATTATGGCAGCTATTGTCGGACATGGGCATACAGGGAAAAATCTTAAGGCTGCTAATTCTATTGCATACAGGAAACACTGCCAGGGTCAGATATTCTACGAGAAATGATTATACGGCCAAAATTCCAATTGAGCGAGGTGTAAAACAAGGCTGCGTTTTGGCCCCAACCTTATTCAATTGTTATATAAATAAAGTAAGTCAAGTTTTGAAGGAATTAAATCTGGACGTGCCAAAACTAGCCAATGAAAGTATACCTATCTTGCTCTTTGCTGATGACGCCGTATTACTGCCAAGAACAGGGATAGCAATGCATGGTCTACTTAGGGGCTTCGAATCTTTCTGTACCTCAAGGAGCATGGTAATCAATGAGGGGAAAACAAAGTTTATGATTCTCAACCAAAAACAGACGTTGCAATCGACTTTTAGGGTAAATAATAAGCCTTTGGCCCGAGTGGCCTCCTATGATTACCTGGGCTGCAGATTAGATGAAAAACAGACATGGAAACCACAAATCTACAAAAGCAGAATTTCCTTGGCCCAACAAGCCGGAGCAGTACTCAGATTTGCAAAGGCTACAGGCAATCACTCCGTGAGCTCCGCGCTGCTTGCATACAAAACAAAAGCAAGAGCCGCAGCACTTTACAGCGCAGAGATCTGGGGATTCAGAAAGATTCCATCAATACAAGTAACCAAGAACAAATTCTTACGCCAATTACTTTGTCTAGGTAATGCTACACCAATGAACGCAATAAGAATTGATCTACAGATGAGAAAGGTTGAGGACTACATCGCTCTGGCTCCAGTAAGATACTGGATCCGTATTTGGACAAAAGAGGCTCTCAAACCATTCAGAGACGTACTTAAGGATATCATGAAGCTGCAAAACCATCGGAAACTGCCCTGGTTCAAACATATTTCAACTATCCTGGCTGCTATTGGCCAGGATGACTTTTGGCTCCATCCTGAAAAAATCGGAAGGCCTAGTCTTGCTGTCATAAAAAAGGCATATTGGGAGCGAAAGACAGAGATTATGTGCGAGTCATCTAGCCCTTTATTCAAGCGGTATATTTTGTTTAACCAAGAGCTTAAACCAGCAATATTCATAGACAGTATTTATCCGGAGGAAAAAAGGGCTCTCTACTTTAAATTCCGTATGGGCACACTACCAGTGACAGCGGTGGTCAACAGATGGCAATCCGCTCCTCCGGGTAGTTTAGAATGTTGTCCATGTCTTCATGGTGGTCCGGAAACACTTTCCCATTTCCTTTTACTATGTCACTTTATGCTCAGACTCCGTAAATTGTACCTTCGTCCACTTTTCAGAACTTTCGGAGTTAGGAAGTGCAAGGAGGCGGAAGCGCTATGTATGCGTTCAGATGAGAAATACATTGTGACAAAGGTCTCAACTTATATCTTGGAAGCATGGAAATTACGTCTATCAATGCACCTACAGTTGGCACAGGCACAATAGCCTATGTTATCCCGTACCTATTTAGCTTGGGAAATCGGTGCAGGGCAATGTAAACTGGGTTAGGCCTCGGTTTTTTTATTAAATGGCTGGAAGGCAATGCAAGGCCCCAAATGACTCGTCCCATAATAAGACATTTTAAATATTAGATTCATAATGTTTTTCTAGAATAAGTTAAGTTTTTATGTAAATTATGGTCAAATCAGGTTTTACGATAATGCATGGTAAATTGGATACATTTTGGCACATGTTAAATCAAAAATTCAAGCATAGTTCCTTTTATTGAGATGTTTTTATCTTAATGTGATTTTTATTGAGTTCGAGGGATTGATATCTATTGTGTGATTATTGTTAAGGCCGGATAGGCTAATAACAATTAAATAAATGGTAAATGGTAAATTAGGACAGATCAGTTTCCCCAGCTAGATTGAAAGGCAGGAAGTCTCCTGTGCTCTGAGGCAGGGAGGGGCAGACAGGTAAGAAAAGGCCTTCTTGCCAGGGGGTCTCCTTCCCTAAAGAAATGCAAATGTGGATACATGGTAAATCTGCAAATGTAAACGGGCTTGGAAACCTGCAAAGGAGTCACTTGAAGCTTTCTGATGCAAAGATATTTTCTTTTAGAGAGGTACTGTAAGGGTGTTCCAAGGTGAGCTGCAGAGTGTGAGGTTTTATTGGAATGTTATACAAAAATGTTAGTTCTAGGTATAAACTGTATATTATTCAAATCTGTATTTCAGAAGGACTTTTTTCATTTAACCGAAATGTATTTGCGCATTTTGTAGCAGCCTATATTATGATGTGTGTACATTTTCACAGTTCTTTCAGGGACCTCTGTACCTCATAGTACTAACAAACATTGGCACAGCAATCACAGCACAGAGAGCACACCTGCTAGCCACCAACAACATACGATTACTCCTAGACTGTGACCACACCACAGCACTCATACTCCTCAACCTCTCAGCAGCTTTCGACATGGTCTCCCACAGCACTCTGCACACCAGACTCTACAACATAGGAATCCGTGGAAGAGCCCTGGAATGGATCCACTCCTTCCTCTCCAGGAGGATGTAGAGGGTCAGACTCCCACCCTACACCTCCAGCCCCACAGGAGTCAACTGCGAAGTCCCCCAAGGATCCTCACTGAGTCCCACACTGTTCAACGTATACAGGGCCCCTCTTGCTGCCATTGTTAGAAGCCACCATATGAACATTGTGTCATATGCCGATGATACACAACTCATCATTTCCCTCACCGAAGACCCGGACACGGCCAAAAGGAACTTTCACACAGAAATGGAAGCCGTCGCCACCTGGATGAGAGAAAGCTACCTCAAGCTCAACTCCGACAAGACGGAGCTCATCATCTTCGGAAATGCCATCTCAGCTTGGGATGACTCATGGTGACCCACATACCTCAGTGCCCCCCCGCGACAACCAAGCACAACTGCAATTTAGGAATCTTTCTCAACTCCTCCCTATCCATTACCTGCCAGGTAAACTGTTTCACCTCATCCTGCTGGCACACACTTCGCACACTTCGGAAGATTTTCAGTTGGATCCCAGCAGACTGTCGCAGGACAATCACCCACGGCTTAGTCACAAGCAAGCTTGACTACAGCAACGCCCTCTACACCGGCACCCCAACTAAAAACATCAAAAAACTTAAACTCATCCAGAACGCTGCCGCCACACTCATTCTGGACGTCCCTCGCCAAGATGCATCTCCCAACACCTGAGGACCCTCCACTGGCTAGCGGTCGAGAAGCGAATCACCTTTCAAGCTGCTCACCCACATGTACAAGGCCATACACAATGCAGGACCAGCCTACCTAAACCGCCAAGTCTTCTTCCAAGCCCCCGCCAATCCCTCTGCTCTGCCCAGATGGCCCTAGCCACCGTCCCTCGCATCCACAAAACCACCTCCAGAAGTCAATCTTTTACCTACACTGCAGAGAAGAGCTGGAACAACCTCCCCCTGCACCTCAGACAAAGCCCGTCGCTCACCATCTTCAGGAAGAACCTCAAGACGTGGCTCTTCAGATAAGGCCCCTCCCCTGCCCCCCAGCACCTTGAGACCCTCATGGGTGAGTAGCTGTGCATTACAAATACAAACTGATTGATTGAAAGCCAATAGGTCTCATCTACGCAAGAGTTATTGGCTTTGCCGATGTTTTTTAGCCATGTTATACACCAGAGTGGCTGCTGTTCAGCATGGCTAAAAGTTAGTTGCATAGTGGTGTAGAGTGGAGTAGAGTAACATAGGAGCAGTGGAGTAGTATACAGTGGTGCAGAGTAGAGTGCAGTGTGGTACAGTGCAGTTGTTTGGAGTGCATTGCCGTAGAGTGCAGTGGTTTAGAGTGCGGTGGTATGGAGCGGCGTGGGGCAGAATAGAGTGGCATAGAGTGCGGTGGAGTAGAGTGGCTGAGAATGCAGTAGTGTAGAGTAGGGCAGTGGCATAGAGAGGAGAGTAGACTGGCGTGGCATAGAGTGCAGAGTAGAGTAGAGCATAGTGCTGTAGAGTGCAGTGACGTAGAGTGGAGTGATGAAGAGTGCAGTGGCATAGAGTACAGTGGCATAGAATGCAGTAGAAATACACAGAAAGAGAGCAAGGGAAGCAAGGCTAACCCACACCGCTTCCCAAAAGAAACTATATAATCACAAAAGGTGTGGGGTAGTGGGAACAGGGGGTAAGACTGGGTTAGTCTTTTAACCAGTGTCTGGTTATTTTAGGTTGCTTGATATGGGGTGCTGTGTTGACCTACAGGAATGGTGGGGGATTTTCCTTTACGGACTAGGTGGTCTCACACACATAGTAGTGTCATGCTGGTTAAAAGACTAACCCAGTCTTACCCCCTGTTCCCACTACCCCACACCTTTTGTGATTATATAGAATGCAGTAGTACAGAGTAGAGTGGTGTAGAGTGCAGTGGTGGAGAGTGCAATGTTGCAGAGTAGAGTGTCATTGCAGTAGTGTAGAGTGGCACAGAGAGCAGTGACGTACAGTGCAGTTTAGAGTGCATTGGTGTAGAGTGCAGTGCCATAGAGAGGCATGGGGCAGAGTAGAGAGGCATAGAGTATAGTGGAGTAGAATGGCATACAATAGAGTGGCAGAGAGTGCAGTAGTGTAGAGTGGTGCAGTGGTATAAAGTGCAGAGTAGACTCGAGTGGCATACAGTGCAGTGGCGTAGAGTGGTGCAGAGTGGAGTAGTGTAGCATGGTGCAGTGCAGAGCATAGTGCTGTAAAGTGCAGTGACCAGAGTGGAGTTACAAAGAGTAGAGTGGTATAGAGTGCAGTGGAATAGAGTGTATTAGTGCAGAATGCAATAGTACAGAGTACAGTGGTGGCTGCAGTGTTGCAGAGTAGAGTGTCAGAGTGCAGTAGTGTATAGTGCAGTTGTTTAGAGTGAATTGGCATAGAGTACAGTGAAGTAGAGTGCAGTGGTTTAGAGTGCAGTGTGGCAGAGTGGCGTAGAGTGCAGTGGCATAGAATAGATTGTTCCAGAGTAGAGTGCAGTGGCGTGGAGAGGTGTAGGGTAGAGTGCAGTGGCATAGAATGCAGTGGCACAGAGTGCAGTGGCATAAAGTATATTATTTCACAGTTGAGTGAAGTGCGTACGAGTGGAGAGGTGCAGGGTAGAGGGAAGTTGCATAGAGTGGAATAGAGTGTGATTGCGTAGAGTAAAGTGTTGTAGAGTGCCGTGGCATAGAGTAGATTTGAGTGACATACAGTGTATTGATGTAGACTGCAGGGGCATAGAGTTGAGTGTTACAGAGTAAAGTGCACTAGCAAAGACTGTATTAGCATAGAGTGGAGTGGTGGACAGTGCAGTGTTGCAGAGTGGAATAGAGTGGAGTTGTTTCGGACTAGATTGGTGTTGCCTAGAATGGAATGGTATAGAGTGCAGGGGTGCAGAGCGCAGTGGAGTAGAGAGGCGTAAAGTGCATTCGCATAGAGTTGAGTGGTACAACGTAGAGTAGAGAGGCATGGTGGGGAAGTAGCATCAAGTGTGGTGGCATAGAGTGTGGTGGTTCAGAGTGTAGAAGAGTGCAGTTTCCCACAGTTCAGTGGCATAGAGTGGTGTAAAGTGGAGTGATGCAGAATAGGGTGCAGCGGTGTGGAGTGGGGCAGAGCAGAGTGGAGTATGCATGGTGTGGTAACACACTGCCATTACAGATAACATGCTTTTGATTGAAATTACCATTACATTGCTCAAACATACAGTTTTTCAAATAAAACTATACAGTGTACCAACGATGATGTGTGGAAATTGCATGACCTAATGCAATGAATTGTTTTAATCATATAAAGGTATTTGTTTCCAGCACAGTTCAGAATTAACAGAAATGGGCTTGATTTGTAGTCCTTATTCTGATAAACTCTGAAGATTTGTTTAAATGTTGTCATGTGATAGAAAAAACTCTTTCCTAACCGCAGTATCCAGGAAGATTGTTGCATAAATCCTCTCACTTTGAAGTCAGAGAAACAAAAGTAAACACTAAGGCCCTCATTACCGCCACGCTGACTGCCGCCAACTTACCGCGGCGGCGGGGGATATCTGTTCACCATATTATGACACACTCACACCAATCCGTCAGTATTGAGCCACAGACACAAATCCGCCACACCAAAGGTCAGTGATAAACTGGCGGTAGCCAAACCCACACCGTTACGCCAGTAGAACAACGCCCACCACATTATGACCCATAAATCACCACGGAAGACATTCACTGGCGGTAAACCATTGGCGGTACATACCACCACGCTCAAAATGGACACCCACAGACAAAACAACACCACATTGGACAATTCAAACAACACACACCTGACACCCATACACACACCTCACCCGCACCACTATAAAACACCCACCCACATTACCCACAACCCTTTACCATTCCAAATCATTGCCAGCAGAGAGACATCAAGACCATAGACATAACCAGAGCCACACACTATACACACCTATACACCACTCAAGCACCCCACATCACACACCCCAACACATTACCCAACACACCCTCACCTACACACCTCACACAACACCCAGGGCACCACAAAGACACCCCTCTTTCACAGAGGAGGAGCTAAGAGTCATGGTGGAGGAAATCATCAGGGTAGCGCCACAGCAATTTGGAGCACAAGTGCAGCAGATAATGATAGCTAGGAAGGTAGGGCTATGGCGGAGAATTGTGGACAGGATCATCGCCGTGGGACAGCACCCAAGAACTAGAGATGACATCAGGAAGCGGTGGAATGACCAACGGGTGAAGGTACGTTCCATTGCAGCGAGACACCAGCTCTCTGTACAGAGGACTGGCATTGGACCCCCACAACTAACAGCATGGGAGGAGCAGGTCTTGGCAATCATGCATCCTGAGGGCCTGGCCGGAGTAGGATAAGGACTGGACTCTGGTAAGTCAACTCTTTACTGCTATCACCGCCCTACCTGCATGTCATCACATACCCCCATCCTCACTCTCACTCCCATCACTTCCCACATCCCCCACCATCACATCTGACTCATACCAATGCCAAGCCCTGCATTCTCTACCAATGCATGGACACCCTCACAGCCCTGCATGGACACTCATCACTAAAGCATGCACACCATAGAAAACTAATCATCCCACCATACACCAACGTACACAAGTGAAAGCTGCCAGGGCAAATACAACCAAAAAGGGCAAGCCAGGGATACACAAAATGTCAGGAGGTGCAAGCAATATCCATTCCCCCAACAGAAGAGGCCCACAGTGATGACAGCAACTCTGGTCTTCAGTATCTGCATGACCTACCTGGCCCATCAGGGACCTCTGGACAGCCGGTTACCCAGGCTCAGTCACACACCACCGCAGAGCCTCCCCTATCAGGAAACACCACCAGAGCACCCACCCAGTGTACCCACACCTCTGTCCCCAGCACACGTCAATCAGCAGTGTGTCCACCTCTACAGGGACCCCAGGGCACACCTCATACCCAAGACAATCAGGGACCTGGGCTCAGTGGCAGTGGGCACACAGTTCAGGGGACAGAGGCACAGTCCAACAGGGAAAATGGGAGAACTGCTGTGCGACAGGGGGAGGACAAGCCCAGGGAACTGAATCTCCAGGAGGCACTTGCAGAGATCCTGGGAGCTTATTAACATTCCTAGGATACAATGGGCTAGATCCTGGCAATGTGCAGGAGAACAGGTGGCTGCAGGAGGGACAGTACCAGGGGATCAGGGAGGAATTGCAGGCCATCAACAACACCCTGATCTCCATAGCAGGGGTGCTGGCAGACATGGCCAATATTATGAGGAAGGCAGTCACACAACAGAGGGCCCCTGCCACTAGCCAGACATCTGAACAGCCTCCCACCTCCGCTATCGCCAGTGGACAGGAGGCCCCGCCACATGACTCACAGGCCACCAGCACCCCTCCCCCTACAGAAGGAGAACCACCCCGCAAACGTTCCCTGTGATCCAGGCAGAAGCCAGAGACACTTGCCAAGACCTTTACCAGGAAATGAGACTCTCCTGATTGTCACCCTTGTGTCCCACTCAGTCACCCTGTCCACCTTAAACTGCCTTTGCTCCCCTTCCTATGTCCCCTTGGACAATACACCTGTGCTACAAACAGACTGGAACAATACCCTGGACTTTCCTCCATCATCACTCCATCCCATTGCACTTGCCCCTCTATATTTTAACACTTCAATAAACACCCTTGGAAAAAAAAAGAAGTTTGGAGTATGTCATGTATATCAATTATGGATTCATTGAAACAGGTACAAACATTGCAATTCAACTGTACAGAAAATGAGCATAGATTAATGACCTGTAGCTGGCTGCAGTGATCACACAAGGAGTATATGTGAGGTCACTAACATCTGCAAAATGAATTGCCAGAGGGAACAGTAAGTGGGCATAGAGGTGGGAAATATCTGCATGCCAGTGCCACAGAAATTCAAACAAATGTAATTGAAATGTGAAGTAACACTGTCCTACCTGTGTGCCATTGGAAGTATTGTCTGATCACAGATGTTCTGTTGTCCTCATCCTTTGCCTCCTCATCCTCACTCCCCACAGTGTCTACTGCTGGCACACGGGCATCTCCAGCCTCCTCCTCCTGCAGGAATGGGACATGGTGTCTGAGGGCTAGGTTATG
The DNA here is from genome assembly GCF_031143425.1 of Pleurodeles waltl. NCBI lineage: Eukaryota > Metazoa > Chordata > Amphibia > Caudata > Salamandridae > Pleurodeles > Pleurodeles waltl. The sequence continues at coordinate 150,943,830 of NC_090446.1, forward strand.
CAACATGCAGCATGCCACTACTATCTGGCAGACCTTCTTGGGTGAGTAGCACAGGGATCCACCTGTCAGATGGAGGCACCGGAAACTGGCCTTCAGGAGGCCAAAGGTCCTTTCAATTATCCTTCTGGTTCACCCACGGGCATCATCATAATGCTCTTAAGCCCTTGTCCTGGCATTCCTCACAGGGGTCAGCAGCCATGAGAGGTGGTCGTAACCGGAGTCACCTGAAATATTTAGGGACAACATTAGCCACACACTATCCCTTATGGCCCACACCATACCCATACACCAACATCTACTGAGTGGGAACCAGAGCTCACCTATTAGCTACACCCTGTGCCTCTTTAGTTGGCCCATCACATTTGGGATGCTGCTATTCCTCAGGACAAAGGCATTATGCACCGACCCAGGATACTTAGCATTGACGTGGGAGATGTACCGGTCCGCCAAGCACACCATCTGTACATTCATAGAGTGGAAACTCTTCCGATTTCTGAACACCTGTTCATTCTGGTGGGGGGGCACAAATGCAATATGTGTTCCATCAATCACCCCAGTTATGTTGGGGATATGTCCCATTGCATAGAACTCGGCCTTCACTGTGGCCAAATCTTCAACCTGGGGGAAAACAATGTAGCTGCACATGTATTTAATCAGGGCAGACAACACTCTTGTCAGCACTATTGAGAACATTGGCTGTGACATTCCTGCTGCTAAGTCCACTGTCACTTGGAAAGAACCAGTTGCCAGGAAATGGAGCACTGACAGAACTTGCACACGAGGGGAGATCAAGTGGGGTGACAGATAGCAGATATCAGGTCAGGCTCCAATTGGGCACACAGCTCTGTGATTGTTGCCCTGTCAAGTCTATAGGTGAGGATAATGTGCCTGTTCTTCTGTGTTGCCAAGTCCACCAAAGGTCTGTACACGGGAGTATGTCTCCATCTCCTATTCATCCACAGCGGTAGGAATCTATGGGGCAAAAGAGTGAGGAGCCGGTCACAAACTGAACAATGGAGCCACAAAAGAACTTTGCATGCTGTTAACTTGTAATTGGTCAGTGTGGTTTGTCCAGTATATCCTAATTTCACCAGTGACACAGCAATTTTCCAGGGCCTGCCCCCTCCCCCTGAAATGGCGTCCGCCTATCCTGTGTGGAGAGACAGGTGAAAATGAGGTAATTCTGCTGACGTTGGGCACCGTTGCGGGAGGCGGTCAGGAACCGCCGTGCAACTCCTCATTGGTTATAATTGGACCCTGTGGGTTAGAGTGGCCAATGGTAATCTACGCCGACGGTGACGGTATGCACCGTCGCGGACGTGACTGCCATTTTCTATCTGATTCCTCAGTTGCTACCTGACTTTCCACAGGAGAGGACCTACACTGCATGTGCTGCTGTGACCTGTGTCTGGAACCTACCATGGCCTGTGTGACCGGGGAAAGGGCCCCAGCCTTCACTTCGGAGGAGTTGGGGAGACTGGTGGACGGGCTCCTACCCCAGTACGGACTGCTGTGTGGGCTTCCAGACCAATAGGTGAGTACACGGTGGGCACGATGCATGTGGCATGAATGCATGGAGTGGTGTGTGTGAAGGTCTTGTGTAAGGGTGGTGGCTGGATGTCCTCTGGGCGGCGTATAGGTTGTGTACTGGGCCATGTGTCTGCCAATGGTGATGGAAACGGGTATAGTGGGCCATATGTGTAACAGGCAGAACTGTTTGTGTAATTCAATTTTCCTGTGTGTATTGCCTCTGCAGGTCAGCGCCCATCAAAAGAAGGGTATATGGTGTGCCGTCGCCAAGGAGGTGCGGACCCTGGGGGTCTATGGCAGGCAGAGCATCCACTGTCGCAAACAGTGGGAGGACCTCAGACGCTGGGCACGGAAGACAGTGGAGGCCCAGCTGGGGATGGCCTCCCAACGAGGAAGGGGTGCCCGTCGAACCCTGACCCTCCTGATGGACCGCATACTGGCGGTGGCCTATCCTGAGCTGGATGGGCATGTGAGGGCATCACAGCAGCCACAAGAGGGTGAGTACAGAGCTCATCATTTCTACTTACGCATGGTAGGGTGGTATCCTGGTGAGGGATGTGTGTCAGTGGGTGTCCCTAGGCCAGGCCTGACATTGCAGCGTAGGTTCCCTAGTGGCTAGGGTTCAGAGAGAAAATCTTGCTACCTAGCTCGTAGGCATCCACAACTGGTCAGGGCTGCGTGGATCCCAAGGGTGCTGCATGTGGCGGTGTGTGCCCCTCCCCATGCCGTGGTTGCTAACTATTTCTTTGGTAGAGCTATGGCATATTGGGTAGGCCTGTTTCCTGTGTGTGAGGGTGCTGTGTACGCCAACGGTGGTGTTGGTGCAGCCACTGACCAAGTGTATTCTTTATTTCTTCCCCCCCCCTTTTTGTTTGTCATCCTGTCCTTATGTGCATTAGCATCATCTGGCAGAGGATCAGAGGCAGCGGTGACGGAGGGAGCTGCATCCCACAGGACCCAGGAGGCAGGGGCCACCGACACAGAGGGCACCAGTGGGACGGAGGGCGAGGGGAGCACTACGGCAGAGGCTGGAGGGGATAGTTCTGACACAGATACCTTCTCCGATGGAAGCTCCCGGGTGGCGGACACTTCTGTGCCCACGCCAGCTACAGTTACATCCGCCATCCCCCGTACCAGCACCGCAATCCCAGCACCCCCTCATCGAGTTTCCCATGCCTGCTCACCCAGGAGGGTGGGCATCTCCTTCGCCCCAGGCACCTCAGGCCCTGCCCCAGTGAGCCCTGCTGCCCTGAGTGAGGAGGCTATCGACATCCTGAGATCCATCTCTGTAGGGCAGTCAACCATTGTGAATGCCATCCAGGGGCTGGCAGCCCAGATACAACAATCTAATGCATTCCTGGAGGGCATTCACACTGGATTGGCGGCCTAACAGAGATCGATCCAGGCTCTGGCCTCCTCTCTGATGGCAGCCATTGTCCCTGTTTCTACACTCCCCCCTCCAATTTCCACTTCCCAGTCCCCATCTCCTCAACCCCAACCCATCCCAAGCACACAGGTAGACGAGCATGCACACAAGAAAAAACACAAGAGTGTCACAGGCAAACACAAGCACCGCACTTCATCCCACAGGCACTCACACAAACACCATCCAGTTGCAGACACACCAACATCCACTATTTACACTGTCTCACCTTCTCCTCCTCCACCACCTCCCACCCAGTTCTGTCCACACTTACACCTTCATGAACTACATCTTCATCCACTACCAGCATCACCACACCAAGCAGAACACACAACTCACTGGCAGACACCTTCACAACAGCCATGCACACGTCCCCTGTGTCTGTCCCCCCTCCTAAAGTACACAAACAAAAGCACTCAGACACCCAAAAGCCATCCACCTCACAACAGCATACAGGCCATGCACCTGCACCCAAAAGCAGCAGATACCTCCAACAGCCACTCCCTTTTCCTCCACTCCCATTCCTTCTCCCTCTTCCAGCCACAATATCCCTAATAAACTGTTCCTGTCCACCATGGACCTCTTCCCTCCCCCCATCCTGCACGTATGGGCAGGGTAGGAAGAACCCAGCCGAGCACCTGAGCCACACAGTCCACGGGACCAGTCGTCACCACACCCACTCGTGGTGGAAAAGGATCCAGGCCACATGCCCTGAAAGTGAAGGAGCCTGCACCGGGCAGCCTCAGGGGAAAGGAGCCTGCCCCATTAGCCAGAAAGACCAAGGGGCCTGCCCCAGCAGGCAAGAAGAGAAAGGAGCCTGCCGCAGCTGCCAGGAAGACCAAGGAGCCTGCCCCAGATTGCAAGAAGGGAAAGGAGCCTGCACCAGCTGCCAGGAAGACCAAGGAGCCTGCACCAGCAAGCAGGAAGACCAAGGGGCCTGGGGCAGGAACTGTGACGGAGCCCCCACCACTAACCATGGTTGTGCAGCCATCCAAGGTTGCAGGTGATGGGCTGGAGCCTCCCCCCAACAGCAGCACCACCACCACCCCTGTGCAGCCATCATCGCCGGCGGACGGTATGTAATCCTGCCTCCATGGGCTGTTGTGCGGCCCGCCCCCTGCAAAGCCAGTGGGTATGACACCCACCTGAGAGACTGTGACCTTGCACTCCCCAGAATCAAGCACCGGGCACGATGTCCCCTTCAGAACCAGTGGGTAAGACACCCACATGCCCAACACTCCCCAGGAGCAAGCACAGGGCACGATGCCCTTTCCAGAACCAGTAGGTAAGACACCCACTTGAGAGACTGTGGCCCATCACTCCCCAGGACCAAGAGCACAGGGCAGGTTGCCCTCTCCAGAACCAGTGGGTAAGACACCTACATGCCCATCAATCCCCAGGATCAAGCACAGGGCACGATGCCCCCTCCAGAAACAGTGGGCAAGACACCCGCTCGAGACACTGTGGCCCATCACTCCCCAGGACCAAGAGCACAGGGAAGGTTGCCCCCTACAGAACCAGTGAGTAAAACACCCACATGCCCATCACTCCCCAGGACCAAGAGCACAGGGCATGTTGCCTCCTCCAGAACCAGTGGGTAAGAAACCCACATGCCCATCACTCCCCAGGATCAAGCAAAGGGCATGTTGCCTCCTCCAGAACCAGTGGGTGAGACACCCACATGAGAGACTGTGACCTTGCACTCCACAGAACCAAGCACAGGGCATGTTGCTCCCTCCAGGACCAGTGGTCTTGTTACATCTCCCGGCTAAGGTGCCCACCCCGGCCCCCATCCCCCTGAGGTGCCTGCCTATTTACCAACTGATGCCCCTGCAGTGCTCTCTCCGTGTTGAAGCAGGTGACATGTGTGGCCTTGGACTTTGGCCTGTGGCCATGTGGACTACGCAAATAGGGGACTGGGCTGTGTCCCTGTTTTTGTACATATGTATATATCTATTATCTTGCCTAACTTATTTTTCATGCTGTATTGATCTCATTACATTCACTTTTGTGAAATCGTTTTGTCCTTGCATTATTCATCCGAGATACAAGGTAAATTGTTTTGTAATGTAGCTGGCTGTGTGAATGGTGTTGGGGAGGTGTTGTGTGTATGTGTGTGTCACTCTCTTTTTCCTCCCCCCTCTCTTGTGTGCTAGGCGGCTATACTCAACTTCGACGTCTTCGCCGGCGTTGGTGTTTGTGGTGGAGCAGAACGTAGAAGATCATGGGGAAGACTTGCAGTTCAGGTTCCATGGCAGCGTGGTTGTTCCTTGTGTCTCCAATGGTGAGTCCTTTCCCTTCTGAGCGCAGTTTCCGCCAGGCTTTTGATGTCGTTGGTACCGCCCTGGAAAAGGTGGCGGTTTCCTGTGTCATAATATGGTGGGCGAAACATTGACTTCCTCCTGGCTGTTGTTTCCGCCCTGGAGGTCGGTGTGGTACTTTGGCTGTCTTTCGGGGATCTTTCCGCCATGGTCATAATTTGGCAGGAGTTACCACAAGCCTGTTGGTGGTATTACCTCCACTTTAACACCAACCACCAGGGTTGTAATGAGGCCCTAAGTTCCCACCAAAGACAGAGCCTGACATTTGACCTCGTTCTTTGAATACACAGCAAATGTGATGAGATAAGAACAAGATTTACAGGCCTGTTTACAGAATGGGAGCGCTCTGAAGGATACTGTAAATAAGGATTGGGCAAGGGAAGGGATGAACTCAAGCTGCATAGTCTAAAACAAATAAAGCCAGCAAATTGAAAACAACGAAATGTGAGTTACAAACCACAACGCCAATGGCAAGCAACTGGCGTAATGCATTACCAAGGAAGCTCTATGAATGTACTTAAAATGACAGCTGATGGATACTTTATGGGGAAAGTCCAGTATTTTAGTCCAGTCCGTATCTTGCAGAGGTTTGGCCACATCAATCACCCTGGTAGTATGATGAGAAGACCTGCAGTGGTCTCAATGTTGCAGGAAAGGTCTGTACACCCATTCTATCAGTTTGCCACCAGTCCCTATGGTGTAGAGCTTCTGGCACACCTCATGTAAGGTTAGTGCAAGGTGGCAGACAAGAAATAGGTTATTTAATGATTGTTTAAGGTGATCGTAAGTAAGAAGTTGACTGGTAGTCTGCCACAAGGTTTTGGAAATTTACTAGCTCGCAGTCCAGAAACAAATCCCCAATTTTAAGATACCTGCAGCATGCCACTGATGGAGGCTTAGCAAAGGTAGTGCAAGAGCACAAGGTTTCTTCCTGTCAGTGAGTTTACAGGTTCTAGCAAGGCAAGAGAAAGCTGTGCATGATAACCCCAGACGCTGATCCGTAGAATGGTCAGTAGGAAACAATGAGCTATGCAGTAAGCCCTCCTTAAAAGTCTTTATGGATAAACCCCATCTCATGCAGGGGGCAGGCAGAAACCAGCGAGCAACCCATTGGACCGGTGCAGCCGAATAATAGCGTTCTAAGTCCAGAAGGCCTAATCCACCCTGTGAGACAAAGGTAACTGTAGAGATTGAAAGAGCTACCCAACGGTGCCCTAGCGATCAAATCAGATGTGTGGCATGTCTGAAGAAGGAAATTAGGACAAGCAGGGGAAGGTTTGCAAAATAATACTATCATTGGGGTGGCACACAATCTTCACTAGTGCCACGTGGCGCACTACAGAAAGCAGAAGAGAAGACCAAAAAGCAAACTGGACTTGGAGGGACTGTGATGCTCTGCCGAGATTTCCATCCTGCAAATCAGTGGGAGAATGGTAGATATTAATCACTAGGTATTGAAAGGTAACTGATTCCCAGTTCAATGTGAGAGCTAATTGTATATAAAGGAGAAAACAGTGCCATATGTTAAAGAAACACTAATTACATTTTAAAATGTTTACTTTTTCTGTGCAATTTACATCCCAAATATTTTGAAGATTCTATGTGTACTTGACAATTAGGGATAACCCAGATCACTAGTTTGGCTTTTGCTCAATTTCAAAACCATTTGAGGACATGGATAAAGAGAGCAACTGCCTTGCACAACCTTGCAAGGGTCTGGCCCCTGTTCGCCCTTCACAAGCACGAACAGCGGACCAATGCACCAGAAGAGTTTGCCAAGGTGGGTGGTTGCTGCTTGTTTAACCACCTGACAGTGCCTCTTCTATTTCTCTCCTATCTGCAGAGACAACTCCCCAGGTACCCAATACCTTCCGATAGTCTTGGTGGACCCATCTTGTCTGATTTTAGGAGTTGTCCCACCTTGTTCTTCTCTTCCTTATTTATCCAGTTCTTAGCAACAACCCTTTGAATCACTTGCCGTGTATCTCCCATCTGATCTCAATTTCATCCTCCTCTTTTACTAACTTTGATTGGTAGTCCGGGCTCCCAGGTCTGAGATAAATGTACAGTCCCATGCCTGTGAGACTACAGACAAGTTGTGGGTACCTGACATCCTGACATTAGGTGTGAGACTGCCGCTCACACCATACAGTATACCCTGCCTAATTAAAAAACAATTAGGTTGAAAGTCCATGGGCAGTTGGGGTGAGCCAGATGTTTTTGTTCAATTTGTTTAAACTTGCATTAGGTTAATTACTTTAAAGTTTCCCAAACTGTTTGCCAGTGGTTTTAAAATGTTCAGAAACATAATTAAAATGTTGTAGTTACTTTGTCTTTAAGAAAGATTGTAATTGCAAATTGTGTCACTCAGGCTTTCCTGATAGTGCAAGCAAGATATGGCTGTGGTGCCAAGTGCTGTGAAATATTTATATAAGGTGCCGCCAGTGCTTCTTGCACAGGAGTGTTGCTCAGTTTTTCCAAATCACTTGCCTGGGAAAGCATTTTTGTGTGTCTTCTCAGCACAGATTTGATTGAGATATACGAATGCGTCAATTTGATCAGTTCTGCTTCATCAATTTGAAGTTTGTTTAATGCTACAGTTAGGTAGTGTGACCAGGGATTAATTTTTGTTTCAAGGATGTGGCGAAGGGCTAATTTCAAAGTGTTAGGTGGGGCCATGATTATCCTGTGATAGTATTTCAGGAAGGCCCACCTCTGGGCCCAATTCTGTCCTTCCAGGCCAAATTCTAGCCTTATCAGATGGCTCCTTATGTATTGTGGCAGCTTTAACACTCTTTTATAGATTTTAACTTGAAGCTTTTCTGTCAAAGTGGTGGATTGACCGGGATAGGCTTCATGACTATAATTCAATGCTGGAAGGAAAGCGGCTTTGAGAACTTAGAGGGTTAGTCTTGCTGAATGTCTTTCTATGAGGTTATGTAACTGACATATTCTGGTTGTGATAAAATCAGCTTTTGCCTTCAAATGATGGAGGTGGATTTTGGGCTTTCCCTTAGCCGATAGCTAAATGCCCAAGTAGTTGTACACATCTGTGCTGCTGATGACAAATAGCCCCAGCTTCCAACAAGAATGCTGGTGTTTCAATGACCCTCAAAAATTACAACTTTAGTTTTAGAAGCATTCACCTTCATTTTATTTGCCATGTTGTAGCTGTGCATGGCTGCTAATGCTTTTTGTAACCCAATTTTTGAGTGATCCAGCAAAACAATATCATCTGCACATTGCAAGATGGTGACTTTAAGGTTTTTGATTTTTAGTGGAATCAGATGTCTCACTTAATGGAGACTGAAGTAAGGGGATATGGTTGCATGTCTCTGTATCGGGTTGCTAGTCGATCCTTGTCTAGCTGGGTAAACGGAGGCTCGAACTGAGTATGTTCTGGGGGTCCAAGAGAGCACAAAACATTTCAACAAGGTTAGACATCTAGGACTTTAATTAGCTGTGACTGTTTTACAGCTTCACTTTACAGTACACTATCATGATTTCATAGCAAAACCCTCAGTGACATTAACAGGAGAACCATGCAGATTAATTCTTCAGTGACTGTGTTACCTTAAGTTGCTCACTATGTTTACGGTCAGATAGGTAAATACCAATATGATATCTGAGTAGGTTGTATGTCTGAACAATGCATGCATTTACCACGCATGCCTTTACAACGTGGTTATTATCACGCATGAATCACTGCCACATACATAATTTCAATGCATGTCATTACAACAAACACTGATAGGGGTACATTATAAGTATCTTTACCACGCATACAGTTACCACGCATACCAGTAAAATGAAAAAATTTAGAACAAATATTGTATGTCATACTACGTTACTACAGCAGTTAAAATTATTGTCAATTGAACAATGTTTATAGAAATAGCTGAACACGCTCAAATGTACTGCGATTATAACAGTTTTATAACTTTCAGTGTACAAAAACCCCAAAACAACGAAATATTACATTGTAAAGTAACTCAGTATTGCAGCAGTAAATAACACAAAACCCTAAAATATCAGATTGCATTAAAAATTACACATTTATTATAGAAATATTTGTCCTTTCTCTACTTCACTGACCCCTGTACACCTTGTCACCAACCAAGATGGCTAGCATGCACTGCGAAGAGGATCATAATGCATTTTTTAACAAATAAAATAAATATGCATTCAGTCACGCTTTAAATCAGAAAAAAACACTGTTTCTGAAACATATTTTGCTCAAAATGATCATTCAGCCTCAAAAACCTTATAAATGCAACAGTCCACCATTTTGTCACCAGTGGTACACTGCCATCCGAGGTGACCCCTAACGTTGGTGAGAGCTGAGAAAAGACAGCCAGAGAGCAACTGAAACACTGCCACCCATTGACAAAAAGTAAGTACATATATAACTTTAAAGAAGCACTGTCAACATTAGCAAATCACCTAAATCACCTGAAATAGATATCTACTGTAATTTTTATATTTTACAGAGCTTTTCCAAAATAAATAGAGACGTTGTAAAAGAATCAATTCATGCTGCACTTACAAAGGAGGTAAAACATTATGAATTAACATTTAATAAAATGAGCAAACATATAAAATTACACAAAAAGTTGTCAATTATACATTCTCAGAAATGAAGAGTAACAGTCTATGAAAATGTTTGAAAATCACCACTTATGATAGTGTTAACAAGGAAAATGTTGGACTGGTGGCAAAATTATTATTCTGATTCAACTGGGTACTTACCTCAGGGAAGGTGCTGGACAGTGATCAAAGAGCAAAATTACTATTCTAACTCCATCAGTTGCTTACCTCATGGAAGGTGCTGGAGACTGACTGGGTAAAATATTACTATTCTAACTCTGCTGGGTATTTACCTCAGGGAAGGTGCTGGACAGTAACTGTTGGCCAACATTACTGTTCTATCTCCACTGGGTACTCATCTCAGGGAAGGTACTGGACAGTGACTGGGGTGGCAAAATTACTATTCTAACGCCGCTGGGTAATAACCTCACAGAAGGTGCTGGACAGTGACCAGGGGCAAAATTACTATTCTAATTTGGCTAGGTACTTACCTCAGGGAAAGTGGTGGACAGTCACTGGGCTGGCAAAATAACTATTCTAACTCCCTGGCTACTTACCTCTGGGAAGGTGCTGGACAGGGACTGGCGGGAAAAATTACTATTCTAACTCCAACGGGTACTTACTTCAGTTACGGTGGTGGACAGTCACTGGGGAGCAAAAGTAGTATTGTTAGTGCTCTGCAAACAACTTTGCAAAAATGTATAAAAAATATAAAGTCTTGGCCAAAAACATTCCTCAAACATTTCTTTCCACCCCTCTCCAGATAGCTTCGCTAAAGGACATTTCCAACATTTAAAGAAAATAATTCAAACCAACACCTGCCAAAATCCAAATGATTCAATCAACCAAATTCCAGGGACAAATGGAACCACTATTTTTTTTCTCGAATAATTATGTTTCCCTCTGCAGCGAAAAAAAGCTACCAAACAGTGAAACATTTCTTTTTAACAGAGCATCTAAACTATTTCTTATCTCAACATAAATGAAAGGAATTACAAACCATTATTCCTTTATTTTAGCAGGAGAAAAATATGTCTAAAACATTTCTCAAGCATTTCTTTCTACTTCTCTGCAGCCATCATAAAATTCAACAGGGAAGGAATTCAAGCAAAGAAGTCCAACAGAGAGTCCTCACCTTCACAAAACTCAACCATGCAAACTGCAGGTATTTGGAAAAGAGCACCATTTACTTTTCTTCTAATCATTTTGTTCTTGAATAGAAAACAAAAAGTAATAAACAATGAAACCATTTTTCCAACAGGTTTTATAAACTTTCCCTTTTCAGCACAGAGTTGCAGAAATAACAAAACACTGTGCTTGATTACAAGTGTGAGCGGTCCAACCGCCACATAACAACCCTGGTGGTTATTGGAACCGAAAGCTCCGCCAAGATCTTGGATCCCGGCAGTTTGGCAGTGGCAGAGATCTTAATCCGCCAGGGCAGCACTTCAAGCAGCGCTGCCCTGGGGATTACAACCTCGTTCTCAGTAACACCTCCATGAAAAGGCTGGCGGAGAACAGGTGCAGTGGGCCCCCTTGTCCAGCACCCTCGCAATGTTCACTGTCTGCTTTGCAGACAGTGAACATTGCGAGGGTGCTAGTGCACCCTTCTAGCTACAGCATTGCCGCTGGCTCGATTGCAAGCTGGAGACAATCTTGTAGCCTGTTTCCTGCTAGGCCAGCAGGTAGAAACTTAGGTTTCCACCTGCCGATCTAGCAGGAAACCTTTAATAACTCCGGCAGGGAGGTCGCTGTTGTAGGCGGAGGTCACACTGTCGGGAGTTTGGGGGATGGAGTTTTTCATCTGCCAAACTAATAATGACCCCCCATTGTTTTCTCTACGAAGGGAATATGTCACTAAATAGCAAAATATTACAGATAAAAACTTTAATGTACTCTTTTTTTGTTTGTTTTTCAACAGAACCAAAAGCAATGTAGTCAAGTCGCCATGCCACTTATATTGAATCTAGGTGGGGAAACAGATTCCTAAAATATGGTGGATTCATTTACTGTAAGGAAACATTAACTGAGCCAAGGAATTATTGGATGTGTGTAGAATATTTCTCATCCCATTGCAAAGGTAGAGCAGTTAGTCTGGGTGACACTGTAGAGAGGTCCACAGAGCATAACCACTCTGCCTCTCCAATGGAGACTGCAGCTAAAGAACATCTACCAAAGATAAAATATTTAGCAGCCACCTCCAATGAACCCTGTCTCTCACTTTTACAGGACATTGTCCAAAACATCCCCATGCACGTTGCTAGTAATATGCTCACAATTTCTACTTTAAGAATGATTTAAAGAACAAAACAGGCAAGCAATCCACACACAATAACACCACAAATGTTCTCCGATATTAACATCCCTCCTGAATTTCCTGCCACTTTCACTAATTAACCCTTTCTCCTGCATGATAATGAAAACTCACTGAAACGTATACTAATCTTCTCTACAGTACAATGCATAACTTGGTAACCCTAGAGAATACTGAAGTTTGGATGATGGATGGTAATTTTAAGTCAACACCCTATCCATTTGTCCATATTTAAACTATTCACTGTCATATTAACAATACTACTAGACCCTTAATATATGGTTCACTCCCTGACAATTCTCAACTTATACTGAATTTTATCAGATGTAAAATCTCAAACTGTCAACAAAAGGCCTAGGAAATGAATAAGTGACTTTGAATTACAAATGACAAATATAATTACAAAGCTTTAGTCTGAAACTCAAATTCAAGGATGTTCTTTTCACTTTTCCCAGGCATACTGGAGAAAAATAAAAAAAACTTCCTTAGCTGAGGATTATATGGCAGACAGTAAACTTCAATTCGAGTTATGAAAAACTAACTACTTTGTTCCTCCTGAATGTGTACATGATTTCTACACATCAATTATAAAACCAGATTACTTTATTCAAAATGAAGAAAAAGTGGCACATCTTCTAAATTACTTGGAAGATACCTGGATTGGTCATCTGAGCAGGTCAGGTTGCAGGAGGAAGCCAATGTTCCACAATGATTGGTGGAACTGGTACTCGACTTGCTTAGAGGGAGGAGCAAAAACAAATAATGTCATCGAAAGAAGACATAACTCTTTCAACAAATCAACTGGAAACAGTCATCCTAACTTCGATCCTTTCTTGGAAGTTTTGAAAAAAAACAAAGCTTCCAAGAAATGAGAATGGCTCAGTCATTTTCTGGTAGCTAGAATACTCAAGCATCTAAAAGAAGCAAAGAAATGTGCGAAAGTCTACTGGGCAAAAGTCATTGATTTCCGATAATGGTAACATCAGACTATCTAGAAAATATTGCTTACATTCTACATTATTAACCTATACATTAAAGCCCTCATTATGACATTAGCGGTAAATCCCATTTACCACCACGCTGATAGCCGCCAAATTACCACCGCAGTGGTGAATATCCTTTCACCATATTATGACACAACACACCAATCCGACAGAATACAGCCACATACACAAATCTGCCAGACCAAAGGTCAGTGGTAAACTGGCAGTCCCAAAACCCATACTGTTATGCCAACAAAACAACGCCCACTACATTCTGACCCACGAATCACCACGGCGGACATTCAACGGCGGTAAACCATTGGTGGTACATACCGCCGCGCTCAGAATGGACACCCATACATAAAACAACACAACATTGGCCAATACCAAATACACACAACTGACACTCATATGCACACCACACCCACACACTCACACCACTACAAAACACACACCCATATTACCCACAACCCCTTACAAACGCCAATAGCCACAGGAGAATGAGAAGAAGAGCACAGAGACAACTAGACACACACCCCACTTACACCCATACATCCCTCACGTACTCCACATCACACACCCTACCACATTACCCAGCACACCCTCACCAACACACATCACACAACACCCATAGCACCACAGACGCACCCCTGTTTCACTGAGGAGGAGTTAAGGGTCATGGTGGAGGAAATTGCCAGGGTAGAGCCACAGCTGTTTGGAGAACAGGTACAGCAGATTGCCATTGCAAGGAAGATGGAGCTATGGCGGAGAATGGTGGACAGGGTGAATGCCGTGGGACAGCATCCAAGAACAAGGGACGACATCAGGAAGAGGTGGAACGACCTACAGGGGAAGGTAAGTTCCATAGCAGCAAGACACCAGCTCGCCATACAGATGACTGGCGGTAGACCCCCATCTCCTCCCCCACAGCTCACAGCATGGGAGGAGCAAGTCTTTGCATTACTGCATCACTTACCTCCCCAATACCTGCATGCCATCTCACACCCTCACTCCCATCACTCCACTAAATCCCACACACTCCACCCACACATCTCACAAATCCCAATGCCAAGCCCTGCATGCCATACCAATGCATGGACACCCCTCCCAGCCCTGCATGGACACCCATCACTAAAACATGCAAAGCATAGGGAAACTAACAATGCCACAATACATCACCATACACAAGCAAAAGCTGTCAGGGTAACACCAACCATAGAGGGGAAGCTACAGAAGTAAAAATGTCATACACTTGAAGTATAATACTTAATTTACATCCCCACAGGTACCCCAGCCAATGTCAGTGTAGAGGAGGTGCCACCACTATCCAGTCCCCCAACAGAAGAGGCCCCCAGTGATGACAGTAACTCTGGACTTCTGGATCTGGATGACCTACCTGGCCCATCAGGGACCACTGGACAGTCGGTCACCCAAGGCCACTCACAGACCAGACCTCTGTCCACAGGACACGTCAATCAGCAGTGTGCCCACCTGTACAGGGACCCCAGTCCACACCTCACCCACAAGACAATCAGGGACCTGGGGTCAGGGGCAGTGGGCACACGGTTCAGGGGACAGAGGCACAGGTCATCTGGACACTGGGAGGACTGCTGGGCACCAGGGGGAGGACAGGGCCAGAGAACCGACTCTCCAGGAGGCACTCTTTGAGATCCTGGGAGCCTACCAAAATTCCCAGGACACAATGTGCCAGATCCTTGACAACGTGCAGGAGAACAGGTGGCTGCAGGAGGGACAGTATCAGGGGATCAGGGAGGACTTGCAGACCATCAATACCACCCTGATCTCCATAGCAGGGGTGCTGGCAGACATGGCCAACATCATGGGGAGGAATGTATGTCGGAACAACGCATGCTGGAACAACGCATGCCTGAACCACGAGGTCGGAATAACGACTGCGTTGTTACCACTAATGCCTTTACCACGAATGACTTAACAACGCTTTTTCATTGTAAAGGCATTCCTGGTAAATGCATTAGTGATAGGCATGCGTCCCCCCTGTCCGCCTACCCCTAAAAATTACCGCTACACCCTACCCCTCCCCTAAAATCACGCCAACACCCCACCCTTGCCTCTAAAACTACCCCAACCCCCACCTCATCCCTGAAACCTAAAGTACCCCAACCACCACCCCTTAAACCTAAAAACACCCGCCCCTAAAACTACCCTGAGCCCCCACCCCGCCCCTAAAACCTAAACCCCGCCAACCCCCCACCCGCTCCTAAAATTACCCGACTCCCCAACCCACCCCTAAAACCTGAAACCACCCCAACCCCCACCCCTAAAACAACCCCCACCCCATCCCTAAAACCTAAACTACCCAAACCCCACCCCTAAAACCACCCCAACACCCCCGCCGATAAAACTACCCCGAGCCCCCAACCCCGCCTCTAAAACCTAAACCCCCACCAACTCCCCACCCCACCCCTAAAATTACCCAACCCCCCAACCTACTCCTAAAACCTAAAACCACCCCAACCCCCAGCCCTAAAACAACCCCAACCCCATCCCTAAAACCTAAACTACCCCGACCCCACCCCTAAAATCTAAAACCACCCCAACACCCCGCCCCTAAATCTACCCCGAGCCCCCAGCCAGCCCCTAAAACCTAAAACTTCCCAACCCCCACCCCACCCCTAAAATTACCCGACCCCCAACCCACCCCTAAAACCTAAAACCACCCCAACCCCCACCCCTAAAATTACCGCAACCCCTCACCCCGCCCCTAAAACCTGAAACCACCCCAACCCCCACCCCTAAATCTAAACCACCCCAATCCCCCACCCCACCCCTAAAAACCTAAACCACCCGACGCCCAAATACTAAAAATACCCGACCCCCCACCCCGCCCCTAAAACTAAAAATACCCCTCCCCAAACCTAAACCGCCCAACCCCACCCCTAAAACTAAAAATACCCCGACCCCCCAACCTCGCCCCTAAAACTAAAAATACCCCTCCCCCGCCCTAAACCTAAACCACCCGACGCCCCCTCCCCTAAAGCTAAAACCCCAATCCCCCACCCCGCCCCTAAAACTAAAAATACCCGACCCCCACCCCGCCCCTAAAACTAAAACCCCGACCCCCCCACCCCGCCCCTAAAACAAAAAATACCCCAACCCCTGCCCCTAAAACTAAAACCCCACCCCGCACCTAAAACTAAAAATACCCCGACTCTCCACCCGCCCCTAAAACTAAAACCCCAACCCCCACCCCGCCCCTAAAACTAAAACTACCCCGACCCACCACCCCGCCCCTAAAACTAAAACCCAAACCCCCACCCCAGCCCCACTTACCTGACTCATCGAGTCATCCTCCTAAGCCGACTCCCTTGCTCTGTGCCTTAACCACGCATGTGCGTTGTTCAGCACATGCGTGGTTAAGGCACAAAACAACAAAGTTGTGGTTAACGAAAGCGTTGTTCCGCTTTCGTTGTCCACGACTTCGTTGTTACGGAGTCTGCATTCAGGGCGTTTCCCCATGGGGGGGCAACAGTACACCAACGGGCCCCTACCACTAGCCAGTCAACTGAACAGCCCTCCACTTCCACTGCTGCTAGTGGCCAGGAGGCTCCGCCACAGGACCCACAGGCCACCAGCATCCCTCCCCCTGCAGAAGGTGAACCACCCCGCAAATGTTCCCTGCAAACCAGACAGAAGCCAGAGACACTTGCCAAGACCACCACCAGGAAATGAGACTCTCCTGATTTTCCCCCTTGTGTCCCACTCTGTCACCTTGTCCACCTTAAACTGCCATTGTTCCCCTTCCTGTGTCCCCCTTGGACACTGCACCTGTGCTACAAACAGACTGGAACAATACCCTGGACTTTCCTCCATCATCACCCCATTCCATTGCACCTTCCCCTCAATTTTTTAGCACTACAGTAAACACTCTTGGATAAAACTCGACTACTAGTATTTCATGTATTGCAAATTAGTATTGATTGAAACAGCTACAACCATTGCAAATAAACTGTACATTGTGAGAGTATAGGATGAATGACATGTTGCTGGCTGTTGTGATCACCTCTCGTCATTGTTGTCACATCACCAACATCTGTAAAATGACAATCCATAGGTAACAGTAAGTAGGGGAAACAAGTGGGTAATGCCAGCATGCCAATGCCACACAGAATACAACAATAGTCATAGAAATGTGAAGTTGCACTATCTCACCTGTGTGTCATTGGAAGTTCTGACAGATCGCTAATGTTCTGTTGTCCACATCCTTATCCTCTGTCTCCTCATCCTCACTGTCCTCAGGGTCCACTGCTACCACAGGGGCATCTCCAGTCTCCTCCTCCACCAGAAAAGGTACATGCCGTCTGAGTGCCTGGTTGTGCAACATGCAGCATGCCACTACTACCTGGCAGACCTTCTTGGGTGAGTAGCACAGGGATCCACCTGTCAGATGGAGGCACCTGAAGCTGGCCTTCAGGAGGCCAAAGGCTCTATCAATTATCCTTCTGGTTCACCCATGTGCCTCAGTATAATGTTCTTCTGCCCTTGTCCTGGCATTCCTCACAGGGGTCAGTAGCCATGATAGGTTGGGGTAACCTGAGTCACCTGCAAATATTGAGGGACAATGTTTAGCCACACACTATCCTATTTGGCCAACAGCATGGGCATACACCAAAATACACTTGGTGGGGACCAAGGCTCACCTATTAGCCACACCCTGTGCCTCTG
Organism: Pleurodeles waltl; assembly: GCF_031143425.1. NCBI lineage: Eukaryota > Metazoa > Chordata > Amphibia > Caudata > Salamandridae > Pleurodeles > Pleurodeles waltl. The sequence goes on from NC_090446.1 coordinate 150,961,692, forward strand.
TAGTTGGGACATCACATTTGGGATGCTGCTATTGGACAAAGGCATCATGCAATGGCCCAGGATACTTAGCATTGACATGGGAGATGTACTGGTCCGCCAGGCACACCATCTGCACATTCATGGAGTGGAAACTCTTACGATTCCTGAATAACTGTTCAGTTTGCCGGGAGGGGGGGTCAAACGCAATATGTGTTCCGTCAATTGCCCCAATTATATTGGGGATATGGCCCATTGCATAAAACCCGGCCTTCACAGTGGCCAAATCTTCCACTTGGGGGAAAGCAATGTAGCTGCACATGTGTTTTATCAGGGCAGACAAGACTTTTTCCAGCATTATTGAGAACATTGACTGTGACATTCCTGCTGCCAAGCCCACTGTCACTTGGAAAGAAACAGTTGCCAGGAAATGGAGCACTGATAAAACTTGCACAAGAGGGGGGATCCCTGGGGGATGATGGATAGCTGAGATCAGGTAGGCTGCAACATGGCACAAAGCACTCTGATTGTGGCCCTGTCCAGTCTGTAGGTGAGTATTATGTGCCTGTCCTCCAGTGTAGCCAAGTCCTCTAGGGGTCTGTACACAGGGGTATGCCTCCATCTCCTATTCATCCGCAGCGGTAGGAATCTAAGGGACACAAGAGTGAGTAGGCTGTCACAATTTGAACAACTATACTGAACAGCAGTCCACATTGTTCAATCATGTTTTGGGACAGTGGAATTTTAAAGTATGTGCTTTTATCCTGTGACGTAGCAATTATCGATAGGCCTCTTCCCCCCACAAAATGGCGACCGGCTGTCCTGTGTGGAGGGACAGGTGGAAGTGAGGTAATTCCGCTAACGTTGTGCACCGTGACGGTAGGCAGTCGTGAACCACCGTGCAATTCCTCATTGGATAATATTGGGCCCTATGGGGTACAGTGGCCAATAGGGATGTACGCCGGCAGTGACGGTATATAACGCCGCGGACGCGACTGCCATCTTATTTCACATTCCTCCCTTGTTTCCTGGCCTTCCACAAGAGAGGACCTACACTGCATGTGCGGCTGTGACCTGTGTCTGGAACGTACCATGGCCTGTGTGACCGGGGAAAGGGCCCCACTTCGGAGGAGTTGGAGCGACTGGTGGATGGGGTTCTACCCCAGTACGGACAGCTGTATGGGCCTCCAGACCCACAGGTGAGTACACTTTGGCCACAATGCATGTGACATGAATGCATGGAGTTGTGTGTGAAGGCATCGTGTAAGGGTAGGTGGGGGTGGGTGGATTTCCTCTTGGCGGTGTACATGTTGTGTCCTGGCCTATGTGTTTTGCAATGTTGATGGGATCGGGTATGGTGGGCCATGTGTGTGACAGGCTGGACTGTTCGTTTAATGGAGTTCCCCTGTATGTATTACCTCTGCAGGTCAGCGCCCATCAAAAGAAGGTATTATGGCGTGCCATCGCCAAGGAGGAGCAGACCCTGGGGGTCTAAGGCAGGCGGAGCACCCACTGTCGCAAACGGTGGGAGGACCTGAGACGCTGGGCATGGAAGACCGCGGAGGCCCAGCTGGGGATGGCCTCCCAAAGAGGAATGGGTGCCCATCGGACCCTGACCCCCCCGCTGGCCTGCATACTGGTGGTGACCTACCCTGAGCTGGATAGGCAGTTGAGGACATCACAGCAGCCACAAGGGTGTAAATACAGTGAGTATCATTACAACTTATGGCTGGTGGGGTGGTATCCGGGTGGTGGTTGTGTGTCAGTGGGTGCCCCTAAGGCTAGTCCAGACATAGCAGCGTAGGTCCTCTGAAGGGTAAGGGTTGCTTGGCAAATACAGGTATCCTAGCTTGTTAGTATTCACTTCTAGGCAGGGCTTCGTGGGTCCCAGGTGTGCTGCAGTTGGCGGTGTGTGCTCCTCATGCCTTGGTGACTAGCCATAGCACTGGTAGTGCACTGCATATTGTGTAGGCCTATTCCCTGTGTGTGAGGGTGCTGGGTACGCCAACGGTGGGGTTGGCACAGTCATTGACCCAGTTTATCTTTAGTCTCTCTCTCTCCCCTTTCTTGTTTTGTCATCCTCCTCTCATGTGCATTAGCATCATCTGGCGGAGGAGCAGAGGCACGAGTGACAGAAGGAGCTGCATCCCACAGGAAGCTGGAAGCAGAGTCCACCGACGCTGAGGGAACCATTGGGATGGAGAACGAGGAGAGCACCACAGCTGAGAATGGAGGGGACAACACGGACTCTGATACCTCCTCCGATGGGAGCTTCCTGGTGGTTGTGGCCACCCCGGTACCAGCACCGCCCTCCCAGTAGCCCCTCAGCGAGTTGCCAGTGCCTGCTCACCCAGGAGGTTGGGCATCTCCTTTGCCCCTGTACCTCAGGCCCTGTCCCAGTCAGCCCTGCTGACCTGAGAGAGGAAGCTATTGACCTCCTGAGATCCATCTCTGTAGGGCAGTCAACCATTGTGAATGCCATCCAGGGGCTGGCATCCCAGATGCAGCATGCAATGCATTCCTGGAGGGCATTCACACTGATTGGCGGTCCAACAGAGATCTATTCAGGCTCTGGCCACCTCTCTGATGGCAGCCATTGTCCCTGTTTCTACCGTCCCCCCTCCAACTTCCACTTCCCAGTCCCATTCTCCTCAACCCCAACCCATCCCAAGCACACAGACAGACGAGCATGCACACAAGACAACACCCAAGAGTGGCACAGGCAAACACAAGCACACACTTCATCCCACAGGCACTCACACAAACACCACACAGTTGCAGACACAACATCCACTGCCTCCACTCTCTCCACCTCCTCCTCCACTTCCCTCCCAGTTACGTCCACACTCACACCTGCATGCACTACATCAATATCCACTACCAGCATCATCACCACACCAAGCAGAACACACTCCTCACTGGCAGACACCTCCACAACATCCATGCACGCAGCCCCTGTGTCCTCTCCCACCTTGTCTGTACCCCCTCCTAAAGGACACAAACGCAAGCACTCAGACACCCAACAGCCATCCACCTCACAACAGCATACATCCCATGCACCTGACCCTAATTCAGCAGATATACCCCTCCAATAACCACTCCCTCATCCTCCACTCCCATTACCCCTCCCTCCTCCCACCCCAACGTCCCTAAAAAGCTTTTCCTTTCCCAGATTGACCTCTTCCCTACCCCTGTCCTGCATGTATGGGCAGGGTACCATGGACACAGCCCAGCACCTCACCAAACAGTCCACGGGGATAGTGTTAGCACCACCTACTCGTGGTGGTAAGGATACAAGACCAACAACACTGAAGGGGAAGGAGCCAGCACCACCTGGGATGAAAGAGAAGAGTCCTGCACCAGCTGTGAGGAAAGGGAAGGAACCTGCACCAGCTGTGAGGAAGGGGAAAGAGCCTGCACCAGGTGTGAAGAAGGGGAAGGAGCCTGCACCAGCCGTGAGGAAGGGGAAGGAGCCTGCACCAGCTGTGAAGAAGGGGAAGGAGCCTGCACCAACTGTGAGGAAGGGAAAGGAGCCAGCACCAGCTGTGAGGAAGGGGAAAGAGCCTGCACCACCAAGGAGAAAGGGGAAGAGCCCATCCTCCCCTGCCTGGAAGGGTAGGGGATCCCCGACCCATGAACAGGAGGACAAGAGGCACACTACAGCAGCAGAAGCTGTCAGGCAAACACCCCTACCACCACCAGCTGCTACAGGGCTCCTAACGCCAGCGGTGGATGTGCAGCCATCAGTGAGTGCAGGGGCTGCCCAGGAGCCTCCCCAACCACCACCATGCAGCCATCACTGAGTGCAGGGGCTGCTCAGCAGCCTCGCCCAACCACCACCACCATGCAGCCATCAGTGAGTGCAGGGGCTGCCCAGAAGCCTCCCCAACCACCACCACCATGCAGCCATCAGTGACTGCAGGGGCTGCTCAGCAGCCTCGCCCAACCACCACCACCATGCAGCCATCACTGAGTGCAGGGGCTACCCAGGAGCCTCCCACAACCACCACCACCATGCAAACATCACCACAGGCGGACGCTATGTAGTCCACCCTCAAGGGGCTACTGTGCGGGCTGCCCCCTCCAGAACCAGTGGGCAAGTCACCCACTTGAGAGACTGAGGCTTTGAACTCCCAAGGACAAAGCAATGGGCATGTTGCCTCCTCCAGAACCAGTGGGCAAGCCACCCACTTGAGTGACTGTGGCCTTGCACTCCCCAGGACGAAGTATTACAGACACTTTATCACCCACCGCCAGGGTCGTATTGAGGGCCCATATCTTTTATCCCCTTTCTAAAGATTCAATTGACATTTTTGATACATTTTTCGAAATTAAAAGTGTATTAAAAGTCCTACCTGCTGATGTCTTCATTTCTTGAGGCATTGTTATTTTTCAAGGAATTCTCTCACCATGACTCACAAACTATCCATTGCATAAACCCAAACACTCCAATTTGGGAACAATGATCCTGTAAATAGTTTTTCAAAAATCCATAAAACATTCAAACATTCTATAAGCAAATATTTCTGCTCCTTTTAAAAAGAAAGCAGAGAAAAAAATATCAACTCACATCTACTATACTGACTCTTCACCTTCATCCAAATATCTTTTTTTCTTGAAAAGCCCCATAATATAATCCTTTCAAACTTGGGGCCTCATTATGAGTCTGGCAGTCCATGGACCGCAAGACTCGCAGTGGCGCTCTGACCTCCGGCGACAGGGGTAGTCCAAGTTGCATATTATGACAGTGGCAGATCAGCCATGATTTGACCACCAGCACGGTCAGGTTGCTGCCAGCCGACACACTGGCAATGCCGGTGGTCTTAATCCACCAGGACAGGCTGCCCTCCGGATTAATACTCATGTTTCCACCAGCCTTTGCATGGCGGTCCTACCGCCATGCAAAGGCTGGCGGAAAGGGTATGCATGGGGCCCCATGGGGGCCCCTGCACTGCCCATGCTCTTGGCATGGGCAATGCGGGGGCCCCCATGGATAGCCCAGTCGTGCTTTTCACTGCCTGAATTACGGAGGTTGAAAAGCATGACGGGTGCTGTCGCACCCGACACACAGCAACATTACCGGCAGCTCCATTACGAGCTAGCATCAATGTTGTGGTATGTTTCCTGCTGGGCCAACGGGCGGAAATTCTGTTTCTGGCCACCAATCCAGCAGAAATCTTGTAATAGGTACCGCGGAGGGACGGCCACATATGTATGATCCCGACGGGGACTTTGACGGACGACCTGCGCTGCCTGCCAAAGTCATAATGAGGGCCTCAGTGTCCAAAAACAATCCAGGTGAAAATAAATCCACTTAACATTGTACAAAAATGTGGATGTTCTTCTATTACCCCACGTCATCCACTGCATCATTTTTTCTAAAGATTTGTTAATGAAAACACCTCTGCAAAAAAAGCTAAACAAAATGTTTTTTTATCAAAATTGGTCTAAATGAAGGAGTTTGTATTTTCCAATGACACCTTTTTAAATCTACATTGGTAAAAAAAAAAAAAACATCCCGATGTGTGTATATGAAATCAACGTGCATGGGGATGTAAATGTTGTTAGAACTGTAAAAACATACATACATACTCTCTACTCCTCCTAACAACCTGCCCCCATCTTTCATTACTGTAAATCAACCCACCATAGTATCTAAAAAAGTAAAATAAAAATGTCTTATCAGACCACACCTCGCCTTCCATTCGATCTTGACCATGATGCCCCACCAACTAAAGACATGTAAAACCACGTACATAAAGGCAAAAAGTAAAAACAGAAAATGAACAATTTCAACCTATGAACATAATGGAAAAACGTGGGAAAATACATTGTAAGTGTTTTAAAAAAAATGTTCAACTGTATTAATAATTATTGTTTTATTTTTAAAAAGTAACATGTTTAATAAAATAAGTATTGTTATTTCTGGTGATTTAAAAAAAAAATGTCGGTAATTATTTTAATTAAAAAATGTGGTGTCATTATTTCATATGCTTTATATGATTTAAAATGTAAATACATAGTAAAAAAAGAGAGAAAATATTGCTTACAATTCTAAAAAACATTGTATAATTTTAGGACTGCAATGTATTTAGATTTAAGTTATACTATTTAATTAGAACATCTTAAATTAATACTCAGGTATTAAAATGTAATACTTGAGTATTAATACACTTCTCTGCCCAATACCTCTATATCCCTTGTACCCTGTCCCTAAAGGTATATGTAACATTTTTCCATATATATATATATTATATATATATATAATATATATATATATCATGTTCACCACTCCTGGTATCTTCCAAAAGAAAAGACACATGCACTCCTAAGCATGCAAAGCAACACGTTTTTATTTTTATTTTCCCATCGTGACACAAACAGCACCCAACACATTTTGGGGTACAACACCTTGTTCATGGGTGGGTTGCTTAACTTTGCATCATGTTTTAAGTTGGAAATAGTAACAATCAACAAAGGACTAAAAAGCTTCCCCTTTCCCAATATAGAAACTGGCGGCAATCTTTGACATCTAGGCCCTCATTACAACCCTGGCGGTAAATGCCGCCTTCCGCCGTGCCGATGGCCGCCAAGATAACGTGACCGCTGCAGTAATCCGCCATTGGGTATTATGACCCACGAATAGAAATCCGCCACAATACAGACACCCACACAAGTCCACCACACCAGAGGTCAGTGATAAACTGGCGATAGCAAAACCAACACTGTTACACCAACAGGAATACGCCCACAGTATCATGACCCATGAATCAATGCGGCGGTCATCCAACCGCGGTAAACCATTGGCGGTACACACCGCCACGCTCAAAACGCACACGCACTTACAAAACCACACCACATTGGACAATTCAAAATACACAGACCTGACACACATACACACACCACACCCTCACACTCATACCACTATAAAACACACACCCACATTACCCACAACCCCTTACAATGAAAAAAACAGAGGCCAAGCACAGAGAGACAAGCAAAGAGCACACACTCACTCAAGAGGCACAGAACACCATCACCCATACACCATCCACGCACATCACAGTATACACCCCAACACATCACCCCACAAATCCTCACACATATCACTCACACCACATCCATGGCACCCCAAAGACACCCCAGGTTTTCTGAGGAGGAGCTAAGGGTCATGGTTGAGGAAATCATCCGGGTAGAGCCACAGCTATTCTGATCACAGGTGCGGCAGACATCCATTGCAAGGAAGATGCAGCTATGGCGGAGAATCGTGGACAGGGTCAACGCTGTGGGACAGCATCCAAAAACAAGGGATGACATCAGGAAGAGGTGGAACGACCTACAGGGGAAGGTACATTCTGTGGTTTCAAGAAACCAGATTGCTGCACAGAGGACTGGCGGTGGACCCCCCACCTCCTCCCCCACAACTAACAACATGGGAGGAGCAAGTCTTGGCAATCATACATCCTGAGGCCTCGCAGGAGTAGCAGGAGGACTGGACTCTGGTAAGTCATATCTTTACTACTATATCACCAACCCTACCTGCATGCCATCACAAACTCCTACCCCTACCCTCACCCCATCACTGCACCACCTCACATATATCCCACTAACACAACCCACCCATCCCAATACCAAGCCCTGCATGCAACAACAATGTATGGACCCCCATCACAGACCTGCATTGACACCCATCATCCCAGCATGCCCAATAGAGAGACTCACCCAGCCCACAAAATCACCACTCACACATGGCCAAGCTGACAAGGAAAGCACAATCATACAGGAAAACACAACCATTGCACAAGATGGCACACACAAATACATTAACAATGCATTTGCATCCCAACAGGACCACTACCCAACGTCACCCGAGAGGAGGTGCCAGCTACATCCAGACCCCCCACCCCAGAAGAGGCCCACAGTGATGACAGCAGCTCTGCACGCCTGGATCACGATGACTAACCTGGCCCATCAGGGACCTCTGGACAGTTAGTTCCCCTGCGACAGTCGCAACCCACCACAGAGCCTCCCCCCTCAGGAAACACTACCACAGCACCCACTCAGCGGGTCCATGCCACTGTCCCCAGGACACATCAATCAGCAGTGTGTCCACCACTACAGGGACCCCGGGCAACCCCACAAACCCAGGATGATCAGGGACCTGGGGTCAGTGGGCACACTGTTCAGGGGACAGAGGCACAGGACAACAGGGAAGCTGGGAGGACTGCTGTGCGACAGGGGGAGGACAGGCCCAGGGAACCGACCCTCCGTGAGGCACTCTCAAACATCATAGGTGTATACCACCATTCCCAGGAGACCATGGGCCAGGTACTGGCCAAGTTACAGGAGACCCAGCAGCTGCAGGAGGGACAGTACCTGGGGATCAGGGAGGACCAACTAAAATATACACCATCCTGGTTACCGTTGCAGGGGTGCTGGCTGACATGGGCAATACCATGAGGGACCCAGTGGCACAACAAAGGGCCCCTGACACTAGCCAAACCGAGGAAAAGCCTTCCACCTCTGCCGGCGCTAGTGGACAGGAGGCACTGCCACAGAACCAACAGGCCACCAGCACCCCACCCCCTGTAGAAGGAGAACCACCCTGCAAACGGTCCCTGCGATCCGGGCAGAAGACAGAGAACATTGCCAAGAGTCCCACCAGGTAATAAGACTTTCCTGATTGTCATCCTTCTGTCCCACTATGCCACCCTGTCCACCCTGAACTGACATTGCTCCCCTTCCAATGCCCCATTGGACAATGCACCTGTGATACCAATAGACTGGACTCTAATTGGACATTCCTCCACCATCACCCCAGCCCCTTGCACTTACCCCAATACTATTTTGCACAAAAAATAAACACCCTTGAAACAGAAACCATAGTGGAGTCAGTGTAATGATTAGAAAGATGTATTATTACAACATTATCAAAGCATTGCAACGTCTATGTTAAGTGAAATATACCACAGGATGACCTTTGGTGGGCAGCAGTACATATAGCAGTAGCCAGAATGCGGTACACAGATTTGAAAATAGAGATTCCAAAGGGAACAGTCAGTGTCCATAGACAGAGGGTAAGAGGCTGCCATATACAACGTCCAAAAGTTAACTGTAATGTAAATTTGAGTTACAGTCTCTTACCTGTGTGTCACTGGAAGTACTGCTGCATAATGTTTGTTCTGTTGTCCACATCTTCTTCATCTGCCTCCTCTTCCTCACTGTCCACAGGCTCCACCGCTGCCACAAGACCATCTCCAGGCTCATCTGCCTGCAGAAAAGGCACCTGGCGTCTCAAGGCCAGGTTGTGCAACAGACAGCATGCCACGATGGTCTGGCACACCTTCTTGGGTGAGTAGTACAGGGATCCACCTGTCAGATGGAAGCACCGTAACCTGGCCTTCAGGAGGCCGAAGGTTCTCTCGATTATCCTTCTTTTGCGCCATTGTAACATTCCTCTGCCCTTGCCCTGGGATTCTTCATTGGGGTCAGTAGCCGTGAGAGGTTGGGGTAACCAGAGTCACCTGCAAATATCGAGGGACAACTGTTAGACATACACCACCCTTTAGGAACAACCCCATACTCAGACCCCAACTTGTACTGTGTGGGGACCTTGGGCTCACCTATTAGCCAGACCCGGTGCCTCTGGAGTTGCCCCATCACATAAGGGATGCTGTTATTCCTCTAAATATAGGCGTCATGCACTCAGCCAGGATATTTGGCATTTACATGGGAGATGTACTGGTCCGCCAAACACACCATTTGCACATTCTTCGAGTGATAGCTTTTTTTATTCCTTTAGACCTGTTCATTTCTGCGGGGGGACAAAGGCCACATGTGTACCATCAATGGCACCAATGATGTTGGGGATATGTCCCAGGGCATATAAGTCAGCTTTCACTGTGGCCAAATCATCCACCTGGGGGAAAACGATGTAGCTGCGCATGTGCTTCAGCAGGGCAGACAACACTCTGGACAACACATTGGAGAACAAGGGGCTGAGACATCCCTGATGCCATGGCCACTGTAGTTTGAAAGGAACCACTTGCCAGGAAATGGAGCACTGACAGGGCCTGCATTAGAGGGGGTATTCCTGTGGGCTGACAGATAGCTGACATCAGGTCTAGCTCCAATTGGGCACACAGTTCTTGGATTGTGGCACGATCAAGTCTGTATGTGATGATAATGTGTCTGTCCTCCATTGTCGTCAGGTCCACCAGGGGTCTGTACACCGGAGGATGCCGCCTTCTCATCATCTGCCTCAGCAGTTGTAGCCTATGGAGGAGAACGGTGAGCAGAAGGTCATATTTTCACTTAGATGGCACAACTGTTTTTTAATTTATGTCACAGAAGCAGTGTGTGAATTCGAGAGTCAGTAGATGTGCCAATATGTGCTGTGACGCAGGTAGGTGCCATGTCATGTGCCCCCCTGAAATGGCAGCTGCCTGACCTGTGTGGAGGGACAAGGGGAAATGAGGTATGTGCGCTGGCGTTGTGCTGCATTGCGGTAGGCGGTCGATGACCGCCACACAACTTCGCATTGGTTATCATTGTGCCCTAGGGGTCCCAGGAGCCAATGGCGATGTACGCCAGTGGTGACAGTACAGTTTCTATCTCTTCACTCACTTGCTACCTGACCATCAACAGGAGAGGACATACACTGCGTGTGCTGCTGTGACCTGAGTCTGGAAGCGACAATGGCTAGAGTGTCTGGGGAAAGGGCCCCTGCCTTCACTGCGGAGGAGTTGGAGAAACTGGTGGATGGCGTCCTGCCCCAATACACGTTACTCTACGGTCCTCCGGACAAACAGGTGAGTACACAGTGAGCATGATGTGTGGGCAATGCCTGTTTGGAGTGGTGTGGATGTAAGCCACATGTTGGGGGGTGATAAGGCGTCCTGGCCTGAGTGCTGCATGAGAGGTGGTCAGTGTATGTGCGTCAGGGCATGGGTGGGAACTGGTGGACAATGAGTATGACGGTCCGGATGGGTGAGTAATTACATTTTCCGCTGTCTTTTCCCTCTAGGTCAGCGCCCACCAGAAAAAGGGTATTTGGCGTGCCATCGCCAAGGAGGTGCGGACTGTGGGTGTCTATCACAGGCGGAACACCCACTGCCACAAGAGATGGGAGGACCTGTGCCCTAGACGAAGAATACGGCAGAGGCCCAGCTGGGGCTGGCCTCCCAACGTGGAAGGGGTGCCTGTCGCACCATGACCCCCCTGATGTTCCGCATCCTGGCGGTGGCCTATCCGGAGTTGGATGGGCGCTTGAGGGCATCACAGCAGCCATGAGGGGGTGAGTACAGATTCTGAATCCTGACTTTGCGCGCTTTAGGAGCTAGCAGGCTGGGGGATGGGGACAGTGGGTGCCCCTAGGCCAGGGCAATCATGGCAGGGTACGTCCCTTGTGTGCAGGCTCTGAAGCACTCCTACCCCAATGGTACAAATGGACAACTACTACTGGGCAGGGTTCTGTGGGTGTCAGGTGTGCAGATGCTGGCGTGAAGCATTGTACCCCATGGGCTGGTGACTATCTTAGTGACTCGTTGGGCATGGCCTAGTGCATAGGGCTGCTCCCTGTGTGTTGTGTCCAACTGTAGTGTTGTTGCTGGCATTGACCAAGTGTATCCTCTGTCTCTCCCCCCCTTTTTGTTTGGCACCCTGTCCTTGTGTGTATTATCGTCATCTGGCGGAGGAGCAGAGGCACCGGCGACGGAGGGAGCTGCATCCCACATGGGCCTGGAGGCCGAACCCACCGAGGGTGAAGGCACCAGTGCTACGGAGGGCGAGGGGAGCTCCACGACAGCGACAGGAGGGGAGACCAGTGACAGCGAATCCTCCTCCGATGGAAGCTCCCTGGCGGTGGCAGACACCTCTGTGCCCACCCCAACAACAGGTACAGCCACCACCCCCCCCCCCACCACCCTCCCAACAGCCCCTCAGTGTGTTTCCTGTGCCCGCTCACTCAGGAGGGTGGGCATCTCCTTCGCCCCGGGCAACTCAGGCCCTACCCCAGTCAGCCCTGCTGCCCTCAGTGAGGAGGCTATTGACCTCCTGAGATCCCTCTCTGTTGGGCAGTCAACCATTCTGAATGCCATCCAGGGTGTCAAGAGGCATTTGCAACAAACAAATGCATACCTGGATGGCATTCATTCTGGCGTGGCGGCCCAACAGAGAGCATTTCAGGCTCTGGTCTCAGCACTGATGGCAGCCATTGTCCCTGTGTTCAGCCTCCCCCTCCAACTTCCACTACCCAGACCCAATCCCCTCTACCTCACCCTATCCCAAGCACACCTTCAGACCAGCATGCACACAAATCAACACAAAAAGTGGCTCAGGAAAACATAAGCACCACACATCATCTCACAGGCACTCACACAAGCACCATACCCATGCAAACATACCAACATCCACTTCCTCCACTGCGTCCCCCTCCTCCTCTTCGTCCACCTCCCTCCCAGTAGCATCTACACTCACACCTGCATGCACTACATCATCAGCCACTACTTCCATCACCAGCACCAACATCACTACACACCCCTCACGGCCAGTCACCACCCCCACAACCATGCACACGTCCCCTGTGTCCTCTCCCAGTGTGTCTGTGAGCCCTCCTCCCAAAGTACACAAACGCAGGCACACACCCACTCAACAGCCATCCACCCCACAACAGCATCCAGGCCATGCACCTTCACCCAAACTCAGCAGACGTACACCTCCTACAATCACTCCCTCTTCCTCCACTCCCAAACCTCCTCCATCTTCCCATCCCAGTGTGTCTAAAAAACGTTTCCTGGCTAACATTGACCTCTTCCCTACGCCTCCCCCTGTCCTTCCCCTAGGGCCAGGGTGTCAAGATCCCAGGTCAGCATGTCAGCCACCAACTCGGCGTCCGCTGTGGTACCTGCAAGTCCCAGGGGATCAAAGGGGGCACCCGTCAGGGCTGGTTGTGTGCCACCGAACAATGCAAAGGACCAACCGATTCCACCACCTGCCAAGGTGAAGAAGGGGCCAGCATGCAGCACGGACAAGACGCACGACCCACCCAGCAAGGCCTCATCCAAAACTCAAGAGGACAGTGCCAAGGTCCCAGCAGCATCTGCCAAGGTGGGGAAGGGCAAAAAAAAACAAAGGCAAGGCACTTCAGGGCTCGGAGCCTCCAGGTGAGGGACTGGTGACCACCAATAGTCCTGACAGACCAGCAACCTGTACCGCAGAAAGCACCGCCGCAAGCACTGTCACCTGCACCACCATCTGCCCTGCCATCTGTACTGCCACCTGCACTGCTGCTGCCACAACAACAGTCAGCAGCATCATCCCTAGTGGGCAGCTGTCCGAGGCTGCTGAAGACAGCCTGGTGTCTCCCTCCACTACTACCAGCACCTGCACCGTGGCCAGCACCGGCAGCATCTCCGCCTCAAACACTGCCGCAGGCACTGCCACCTGCACCGCCATATGCACAGCCACATGCCCAGCCGGTGCCACTACATCTGTCATCAGCAGCATCCCCAGTGGGCAGCCCTCTGAGGCTGCAGAAGACAGCCTGGACCCTGCACCCACCACCTGAAGCACCAGCACCGGCACTACCAGCAGCCTAAGTCGCCGCAGGATGAAGTCTGGCTCTGCCTCCATGGAGTATCATGCTACCTGTTCCCTACACATCTCGTGCTTCAGTCACCCAGGTGAGGGAATGTGAACTGCCATACCCCAGGTGCAGCATCACTGGGCACAAGGCCCCCTCCAGAACCAGTGGAGATATGCATCCACTCCCCATATCCTTGGCAGGATGAAGCAGACTGGGCACAAGGCCCCCTCCAGAACCAGTGGAGATATGCATCCAGTCCCCCTATCCTTGGCAGGATGAAGCAGACTGGGCGCAAGGCCCCCTCCAGAACCAGTGGAACATGTCACCCACTTGAGAGACTGTGGCTTTGCACTCCCCAGGAAAATGCAGTGGGCAAACCACCCACTTGAGAGACTGTGGCTTTGCACTCCCCAGGAGCAAGCAGTGGGCAAATCACCCACTTGAGAGACTGTGGCTTTGCACTCCCCAGGAGCAAGCAGTGGGCAAACCACCCATTAGAGAGACTGTGGCTTTCCACTCCCCAGGACCAAGCAGTGGGCAACCCACCCACTTGAGAGACTGTGGCTTTGCACTCCCCAGGACATCGCTGTGGGCATGTTGCCCCCTCCAGGAGCAGTGGCATAATACCATCTGCCGGCTGAGGTGCCCCTCTCTCCTTCCCCCTGAGGTGCCTGTGTGTTTTCGACCTGATGCCCCTGCAGTGTTCTCTCCGTTTTGAGGCAGGAGTCAAATGTGGGCTTCGCCCATGTTTTTTGGCCCACTGGTCCACGGACATTTGCAAAGGACAGTGTACGGCCCTCTGTACATATTGTAAATATTTGTATATACTGTTGTTTACAATCGTTAACTTTATCTGCATTTTCTAAATATCACTGATTTCACTCCATTCCTTTTGCCCTTGCATTCCAGGGTGTTACGGGGTGTACATATAATGTTGCTGCATGTGTTTGTGTGTATGGTGTTGTGGGTTAGGTTGGGGGTGTTGCATGTTGCGTGTGTGTGTCACTCTCTTTTTCCTCCCCCCCCTCCAATATGTGCTAGGTGCAGTACTCACTGTGGTCGTACCCGTCGCCTTCTTTGACATTCCTGGTGTATTAGCAGATACACCAGCATCGGCAGGCCCTGTAGTTCGGGCTCCATGGCGTCCTGGTTCTTCGTTGAGTGTCGAAAGGTGAGTGGTTTCCCTTCCAAAGACTGTTTGTGCTGTGCTTTTGATGTCGTTGGTACCGCCCCGGAAATACTGGTGGATTGGTGCCTTGTAATAGTGTGGGTGGTACATTGTCTTCTGCCTGTCTGATGGCGGTGATCGCCGCGGTGTTTGTTGCTCCCGCCCTGGCGTTCGGAGTGTTAAAGTGGCTGTCTATGTTGGAGATTTCCACCGTGGTCGTGATCCCATTTTTTTTACCACCGGTCTGTTGGCGGTATTACCGGCGCTTTATTACCGACTGCCAGGGTTGTAATGAGGGCCCTACTACCGTAACACAACCTTTTGACTGCTCCTCGTATCATGCTTTTGACAAAAAGCTCACAGATCCCTCCTGATCTCCCCAAAGGTATTCAAAATTCAAAATTAATGCAATCATATTCTTTCACATGTTCCTCATAGCATAATGGTTTCGTTTACCACAATACTCATCCGTTTATCCCATGTATAACATATATATAACATAGCTTGCAATCTAACCCTAATGGGCCAATTTAGATTGTCAAAACATATAGCCTCAGTGTGCAAACAACAACCCAACCAATTAGCCTCGGTAATTTGGATGAAGTAATGCATTGTCCGCCCAAATAGAGCAAATCAAAAACAACAATATTTCTGTCACAATGTAGAAACGAAACTAAATAATATTTGAATGTATAAATGCATAAATACTACAATACTTTCCATTTCCTGTTGAGACTGGGTCCATGAGAAGCTGATTTTCAGCATGGCATATTTTCACAAATGCTGTTCATTTCCCAGTGCTACTCCTGCATATGCCATCAGTTTGAAAGAGCAAACCCAAGGAAAATAGAGAAAGGAAGAGCAGTTATTAATTTATGCCATACAGTAAAAGGGGATAAACTATACTTACTGATGCACCACCGCTATAGTGCGGAAATGTGCCCATAAAACATTAACACAACCAATTGAAAACCTTTAAAAGAACTTCTAAATATTCCACTGCTAAATTAATTCTTCAAGCATAACCCAACCATCTCCCCAAAATGTACGGCTAGTTTCTCGTCTATGCTTAATTCACACGCTACCTTGGTATTCAGGGTAATGACGTATTGGGATTCCAACTTGCTTAATAATAATTCCCTGTTATTTCCTCGCTTATTTGGAGGTACTCTATCAATAATAAAGTATTTCAATGTAGAGGAGTGCCTGTTATGCTTCAGATCAAAATGTCTTGCTACTGGGTAGTGGGAGTCAACATGAGTTATGGCTCTCATGTGTTCAAGTATACACACCTCCTTGGGGCATGAATGGTACTGCCTATATATCTTACATTACAAGGACATTCCATGACATACAGGCCCAGATTTATATCTGTTTGCACTGAATTAGCGTCATTTTTTCACGCTAATTCTGCGCAAACTTAACATATTTATATTTGACGCTAGACTAGTCTAACGTCAAAATATTGGAGTTAAAGTCATTTTTGGGATGCGTGAACCCATCTTGAGACAATGAGAGGCAAGGTGGGCCTTCCCATCCAAAAAATTACTTTAAGGCCCTTGCGCCTTATTTATCCTCCCGTGCAAAAATGGTGCACAGGAGGGAGGCGGGTCTAAATAATGGCGCTAAGCCTGCTTGGCACCATTATTTAATGCCTGGATCAGGGCAGGTGTTAGGGGACCTGTGGGCCCATTTCAATGGTGGAACTCCCCAGACCGCAGGGACAACCCCACCCACACCAGAGGGACAGTGGAGGATGAGGGACCCGATCACAGGTAAGTATAGGTAAGCAGGGGTAAGTATTTTGTTTTATTTTTTAGAGTGCCACTGGGGGCCCTTAAATGGGCCCCCTACATGGCACTGGGTGCAATGGCCATGCCCAGGGGACCCTTGTCCCCTGTGCTGGCCATTGGGGTGGCGGGCATGACTCCTGTCTTTTCTAAGACAGGAGTCATGTGGTATGGTAGGTTTTGCATCAAGAAATGATGCTAGGCTGGTTAGAGTCATTTTTTTTCACTCTAACCAGCCTAACATCATTTTTTGGTGCAAAACACACATCCCCCATACTGCCACCCCTATCCGGCTAATGTAATTTTCCTTGACGTTAGCCCACCTTAGTGCCAGTTTGCACCATTGCTTAAATATGGCCCCCAGGTGGTGCTCTGGAATGGCGCAAGCCAGCGCTATACTTTTTGATACAAAACTGCATTTGCGCATTTTTGCGTCAAAAAGTATAAATCTGGGTCCTACTGTATAGTCACTCAAACATGTTAGATGAGGGTTAATGGTAATAGTTTTGTGACAGAGAATATTGTTGTTTTTTTATTTGGTCTATTTGGGCGGACAATGTACTACTTTATCCAAATTACCCAGGCTAATTGGTTGGGTTATTATTTGCCCACTGGTTCTAATGCTTTGGCAGTATACATTTGCCCACTTGAGCTAAATTGGGAGCTACGTAATATATTTATTATACATGGTATAAACAATCTGGTGAGTGTTGTGGTAAACAAAACAATTATGCTATGAGGACATGAAAGAATGATTGCATTAATTTTGAATTGTGATTACCTTTGAGGAGATTGGGAGGGAGCTGTGAGGTATTCATCGAAAGCGTGATTTGGGGAGCAGTCATTTGTTGCATTACAGCACTAGATGTCAAAAATGGCCACCAGTTTCTATGTTGGTAAAGGGGAAGCTTTATAGTCATTTGTTGAATGTTACTATTTTGAAGTTAAAACATGGTGCAGAGTTAAGCAACCCACCTGTGAACAAGGCGTTGTCTGGTGAAACGCATTGCGTATCATCCGGGGGCTGTTTGTATCACAAAGGGATTTGAAAAATAAAAACGTGTTGCCTTGCACACTTAGGAGTGCATGTGTCATTTCATCTGGCAAATATTGGGAGTGGTGAACCCGATATGTGACAGGGTGCCCGGCATGTACATGAATCGCCACCAATTGGACTCAGCAGTATGGCGGCCCAAGTGAGGAGAAGTAAGTAAAAATTGCAGTCTGCTTAGTCTGCCACATTGAAGAAAGAACAATGAGTGGTTGTGGAAGCCTAGTACCGGGGCCTAGCTAAGAGTGGCGGGATTGGCATGAAACCAGGATCCTCTGGGGAGCTAGAGTAGCCGGGCCAGAGGACCTGACACTGACAGCCCACTGGAGTTTCAGTAAGCATGCGTCCTCGGTGAACTCTTATTTTACCAGTCACGGAAATCAAGTGGTCTGTGATATTATGGGACACTGTGTTGATGTGCAAAGCTGACCCCGGTGGGCTTACGAACTGTGCTTTAACTCTGTATTTTGGGGGGAGGTTACTGGAGGTTCACAACGGTTTTCTCCTTGGTTTCTTGGAGAAGTGAATTAGGCACAATTTAAATGGTTACTGCAGGTGGAGCGCTGGTAAACCAAAGGATTGAGTTGGCGGTGAGAGAAATCAGCAGCTCATAAGTGTGCATGGGCAGCTTTCCGACATTTGTAGGATACTGTGGATGATTATTAATACTATGGATGACACAGAGAGGCGAAGGAAGGCACAGGCATAATTTGCCTCAAGAGACATGAGTGGCATACACATTGATATAGGAGTACAGAATATGACAACAAGACAGAAAATTGTCAGGGATACATGAGTGCCATCAGTGGCCCCTACCACATGGAGAATCAGTCTCATCTGATAAAAGCACCCTTCACATTGGCCAAATTCTCTCTTTGGGGAAATCTGATGTAGCTGTCTAGGTGTTGCAAGAAAGCACAGTGCATCCCTCAAATCCTGACTGAACATGGGCTGTGACATCCCTGCTGTTAAGGCAACAGTATGCTGGGATGTGACAGTGGCCAGAAAGTTTAGCTCTGGCAGTACTTGGGTGGTATGGAATAGGGATTGTGATTGCCTGGCATCAGATCTGGCTCCAACTGTCTACACAGATCCATGATGGTCTGGCGATTCAGACGGTAGGTCTGGTCGACATGCCTGTCCTGCATGGTTGCCAGGTCTACCAGTGGACAGTACACTGGTGGTTGTTTTATTCCCCTCATGGCAGAATATCTAAATAGAGAGTACAAAATGTACAATAAGTCAAGCAGTTGGCACATGACAGCAGCACATTGAATACCTACACATGCGCAGTGGCTGCGGAGCAGTGCTGACATAAACATCCCAGATCATAGAAATGGACATCAGACCATCATAGCAACACATTGTCTGGAATGTCAGTCCGATAGGAAATGTGACACATATTTATGTTACTGTGCAGTACTGCACTGATGACACATGTCACTAAATTCACCTATTACTATCAGACACCTATGTACCTCAGAGTAGCTACACAGACCGATCCACATTTATACAGGCTCAACAAGTCATTTTTATATGTTTGTCCCATTATGTAGCACTATCATGACCACACTATATTGGGTAATTTGGAATTAAGGTTGATCAGGTGTCTGACGCGCTTATTTAAGAACATGCATCGAGTACATGTGCAGAAAATGGCAGGCGCCTGACCTACTGTTCTGGACAGTTGGAAGTCACCTCAGTCTGCCGGCAGAAGTCGTAATGGCAGTAGGTGGTCGCAACCGCCGTGCAACTTGTAATAGGTTAACATCACTGCCTATGGCGGAGTTGGGCCAATGGTGATAACGGTCCTGTACGTGGCGGTCGTGACCACCATTTTTTGCAGTCTTGTTCACTTGACTCCTGGGGCTGTTGCTAGCGAGACCTCCACTATGTGAGCTGCTGTGTACTGCTTCTGAGAGCCACCATACCACGTCCCACAGGTGATAGGGCTCCTGCCTTCACACAGGAAGAGCTGGAAAAGCTGGTGGAGGAAGTCCTACCCCTGTATGAACAACTATATGGGCACCAGAGGTACAGGTGAGTCCAATGCACCAGCCATGTGTGAGGTGTGTTGTGTGTGATGGTGAATTGGCCATGTGAACTCTAGTTTGTGTAGATGCATGCATGTGTATAGTGTACAGACGTGTGGCCATGGCGGACAGGTATGAAGTGGAGAAGTGTGGCACAATGGTTAGAGCAGCAGACCCTGATGCAGATATCTGGCCCGGGACCAGGGTTCAATTCCCACCTCAGTGGGTCTTGGGCTCAATTCCCTTGGACCAGATAGTTCTTGCCTTGGTGCCTAATCTAATGAATGGGTCCCACTCTGTAACTCTGGGCAATAGCTTGCTTAATCTCCACAACAGCCCTGACAGCACTTTGATGCCTGGCTTCACCCTGGGGGTTGCCCAGGAGTGGGTACCTCACAGAGAAAAGCCAGGAGGGGTTCCACAGTGGTATGCGTACAGCGCCTTGAGACCCTAACAGGTGAGTAGTGTGCTATACAAGTACGAAGTTTACAGTTTTACGGGTATGTGTGCCCACTTGCTGTTACAGTTGTGTAGTGTCAACTAATGTTGTTATGGTGCATGTCTACATTACTTTCTCCTTTTGTCGGTGTCATCCATGCAGGTGAATGCCCATCAGAAGAACAGATCTGGTGTGCCATCGCCAAGCAAGTACAGACCCTGGGGGCCCACAGCCGACTGAGCACCTATTGTTGCAGGCGCTGGTGGGACCTGAGACGCTGGGCCCCGAAAACCACAGTGGCCAAGCTGATGATGTCCTTCCGATGAGGGAGGGGTGCCCGTCGAACCCTGACCCCCCATGGCCATTGGAGGTGACCTACCCTGAGGTGGATGGGCATTTGAGGGCAGCACATCAGCCACAAGGGGGTAAGTACTAACTGTTACCTGGTACTTGGCTCTCGTTGAATGCTGTTTGCTGTTTCACTGTACTTTCACTGACGATGTTGTAGCTGAGGAATATTTCTGGAATAGTGGTAATCAGTTGGTACCACCTTGTCAGTGTATGAGATGTGGAGCAGCCATCATGTTTTGCTATGCGTGAGTTTCGGAATCATGTATCATGACATCATTCTCACTGCATGTGGAAATGCTGAATTTCATTGGCCCATGTGTTGCACATCCTGCCCTCCCTATGCATGTGAGCTGGTGTTTCAGCATACCCTTTTAGCCTATCCCTGAGCATCCCTCTGTATATGTCTGTCACTGGCTCTGAGGTGTCTGACCACTCCTATCAGTGCTGATCACCTGTTGTAGCAACAGGTGGAGTCACTTATTTGGTACAGGCTCCCAACATTACCTTTTTATTGCTAAAGCTGTGGATTCCATGTGAGGCAGCCATCTCATGTACAACACAGGTATGGCCTGTCTAGGCCTGTTCATATCTGTGTTTGTGGTTGTAATTCCATTGACCGTTTATCTCCATACAATGGGGTATGTGAAGTTAGCAATGAAGCAACATGTGGGCATTTCATCTCAGTCCCAATGGGTGGGTAATTGTCAATGTTAGTGGTTTGCCAGAGCCAGCCTTTTACAATATGTGATATCAATGGTATGTGAGGAAATGGGCTAGCAATTCCTTTGTAACCTTGGTAATGTGCTGCCTACATCATGTCTCATTGGTTAATTGAGGGCACACCATGTGGAGTAGGACAATCTAGTTAACCTTGGCCAAGCTGATGTTTCCAGTCAGGTGAGGAAAATGTATTGCATCACTCATGTGATCATGAAGTAATGGTCTGGTTGTACTACTATATAGTAAGCAGGTATGTGTTGTAATTGAAGATGTCTTTAATGCACTGGCAGTCGTGTTGGGTCATGTGTAAATCATGTGTACATGCCATTTCCGTATGACATTTTTGTAGTCTGGAGTTAGGAACATGTAATCACATGTCAGGTATGGTGTGAGTGATATAAGTGTACTCATGTTGCCAAGTCCTGGTAATTTGAGCTGCATGTCAGGTTGAATGGTAGGTGGTCTATGATGTCTATAGTGGCTGCCTGTTGTGTAGTTGTTGTGACACTACACTCTGTGATTGACTATGAATGTATATGTTAGGTAGGCCATTCTAGCTGGACATGCATTAATGAAGTGATATGGTGCATCTGTGTTTGGTGTGTGCTAATATTCCTCTGTAATTTTGTGAATGTCATGCCATTGCGGTTCTTCAGACGTGTTTTCTACACATCAGTTGTCACCTGTATAAGAGTGCCACTTGTTGTGGCTTGATCAGTTCAGGTGCCCCAGTTGGTATTTCTGTACTGGGGTCTACCAGCAATGTGATATATATGACATGTACTAAGTGGGATGTGATTTGGGTAGTCTACACTTTGGAGGGACATTAATATTGAAGATGGAGTGGCCAGGTGTAATTTCAGGACATGCATGATGTGGTGTGATCACTCACCTGCTCTTCATATTGGTGATGGGAGTATGGAGAGATAGGATGTGGAATATGTATAATATATCTACTTCAGCAAAGGCATGAGTAGCACGTGGACATGGCTTTACAGGTGTACAGATGGATTAATCCAGTTGTGCTTGATTACTCAAATATGAATATGGGTTAGAGGAATGACTTGAAGTGGTGGATAGTATTAACATGATGTGACATTGGATAGGATATGTGTAATGCCAACTGAGATAGCTTAGCCTGGACCTGTTCACCTGCAGAACTGCATGCTTCCATGTGTGTTTGTAAGGAATGTGATGTCCCTTTCTCTCCCTCTCTGTCTCCCCCTCCCTCTCTCTCTCTCTCTGTGTATCAGCATTGGCAGGCAAAGGAGATGAGGCACTGGTGAGTAGGGATGCTGCTGGCTACTCAACCCGGAGTGCTGAGATCAGCGACAACGAGAGACCCAGTGGCCCGGATGTACCGGAACATCATCATCATCAGAATCCTCCTCCAGTGGACCCTCTGTGGTGGTGGCGGACCGATCTGGGACTACCCCAGCACCACCTTTGTCTGCCGCCCTTACTACCACTGCCCTTCCTGTAGCTCCCTACCCAGTTGTCTGTGCCCGCTCACCCAGGAGGCTGGGCGTCTCCTTCACCACAGGCATCTCTGCCCCTGTCCCTGTCAGCCCTGCTGCCCCCAGTGAGAAGGCTATTGACCTCCTAAGGTCGATCTCTGTGGGTCGGTCGTCCATCGTGAATGGCATCCAGGGACTTGCAGCTCAAGTACAACATAGCAATGCATTTCTGGAGGGCATTCACGGTGCACTGGCCGGCCTACAGAGATCCCTTCAGGCTCTGGCCTCCGTAGTGACAACAGCCAGTCACCCTTTGTCTTCCGTCCCCCCTCCATCTTCCTCTACCCAAACCCAAACCTCTCTTCCCTGTCCCTGCTAGAGCACAGACAGACAAACAAGCATTCACCTCAAGTCAAGGATACCCCAGTCAAACACAAGCACCACAAGACCCACCACCGGCATGTACACAAATAACACCCACCTGCAGACACACCGACAGCCACTACCTGCACTTAGTCCCTCAGCACGCCCACCTTCAAAGACACTACACCGACACACCAGCAGACACCACACCAACTTTCACTAGTCCAGCCACAACTACAATCCTACCAACAGCCAGCACAATAGCAGACCCTCAGACATCCACCCCGGTCACCACATCTGCAGCCACCACAACCACCTACACACTTACATGCAGCACATCCACCATACCTACAGTCACTACCCCAACAGACAGTCACCCATCCAGCACGGCATCTCTCAGCTCCTCCACCCACCTCCTCCCAAGACACATAAATGCCCACACCAACCCACCCAACAGACACCCAGCACACACACGCATTCCTCACAGACCCCTGTGCCCAAAACATCCACCAAAACACCTCCGACAAGCACTCCCTGTCTGTCCTCTCCCAAAACCTTTTGCCATGAATTGGTTGTGTTAGTGTTTAAAGGGCAAAATTTCACACTATAATGATGGTGCGTCAGTAAGCATAGTGTTTCCCCTTTTAATGTATGGCGTAAATTACTAACTGCTCTTCTTTTCTCTATTTTCGTTAGATGTGTCCCTTCGATCTGCTGGCACATGCAGGAGTAGAACTGCAAAATTAACAGCATTTGTGAAAATTTGCCATGCTGATAATCAGCTTCTTGTGAACCCGGTCTCTTTAGGAAAAGGATAGCATTGTAGTGTTTATTTGTTTGTTCTTTCAGATATTATTTAGTTTCGTTTTACATTGTGATGGAGAAAATTGTTTTTGATTTGGTCTATTTGGGCGGACAATGTACTACTTTATCCAAATTACCCAGGGTAATTGGTTGGGTTGTTTTTTGCCCACTGGGGCTATATGTTTTGGTAGTATAAATGTGTCCACTTGGGCTAGATTGGGAGCTATGTAATATATATATTATACAAGGGCTAAACAATCTGATGAGTGGTCTGGTAAACAAAACCAGTATGCTATAAGGATTATGTGAAAGAATATGATTGCATTAATTTTGAATTATGATTACCTTTGGGGAGATTGGGAGGGAGCTGTGAGTTATTTGTTGAAAGCATGATTTGGGGAGCAGTCATTTGCCAAAAGCATGATTTGGGGAGCAGTCATTTGTTGTATTACGGCACTAGATGTCAAAGATGGCTGAATCCTTTCCCAACTGTAAAATGACAAAAGCCTTTCACAGCTCCAGGCACAGTATTACAGCTTTGGAATGGTAAAATACTATCCAACCCAACCTGGAATGAGCAAAATCAACCCCTGACACATGTTTCAATGTCATTACATCTCATCAGAGGGGTTTAGCTTTATTCAGACACGAGGGAGCACATAGTATAATTCAAAACAACACCCTTTCAGAGTTAGAGTGATGCATGAGTTATGCAGAAGTGAGAACTCTGGGTAGTTCCCAAGTTTAGGTGGACAGCAGTTCCAATGAGGAGCACCTGGCAACACCAGTGACACTCTAGATTTGCTCATCTCGAATATCAGTTTTTCTAGCAAGGTTTTTAAGCATAGGATTGGCACAGTGCCATCCAGCCTGAGCTAGAAAGCAACAAAGTATTTTGCCATATGTACAGCAAAATCTTTAAGCATAGGCAGGGATCACTGATCATGGGGCCCAGGACAGAGCTATGACTGCTAAACATCAGATCCAGATGTCAGGTGTCTCATATCTGGGAAAAGGACGTGAAAGGGTGGTCATTTTCTTGTGGTCACAATTTGGTGGCCACATTTTATTTAACATTTAATATGATTTTTATAATTTCTGACTGCAAAGCATATGAGTGGAGTTTATCTCTGGATATAACATTTAATTAATGTTTCATGAACATCTATTAGAGACTAACATTTAAAAGTATTATTTTGCATAATCATTTCATATATTCTCACATGTAGTGTTTAAAATGTATTCAATTTGAAAGTATAATCGTGTTTTATTAACTTGGCTGGAGTGAAGGCTTACAGATACAGTTTTCTTTTCACAGTTAACTTTCAGTGTGGAGTTTTTATTTTTTTAAATGTTTTTTTTTAGATGCAGGTATTAGGAACAGGGTTGTAGTCAACAAGAAGCTTACTGTGCATGAGAAATAAGAAAGCCGGAGTCGATATAGTGTTCTGGAAGCTTGGCAGTTGTAACTCTTTTGAAATTTCTGAGATCGAAAAGTATCAAGATAGGATGTATCAGGGTTTTGGAAAATGTAACTTCCAATTAATTTGAAGTAGGGATTCGATCGAGAAGCTTCAACTGTGATGTCATTGTCTTGGGAATCTGTGATTTAAGGAAGGTTTAGTTAGTAAGAGATTTAGGGCTACATGTACGTAGGTTCAGATTTGCGACTCGCAAATTGCGAGTCAGAACTACTCGCGATTTGTGACTCGCAAATCCGAATGTAGGATGGTGTCCTTGACACCATTTGCGATTCGCGAGGGAGTCGCAAATGCCCACCTCATGAATATTCATGAGGTAGGTCGCAATTTGCGACCCTCTTGGGAAGGCGGCCCTCACAGGGATGGTGGCCCACTCGAGACAGCAGACCACCATGTCTGTGACTGCTTCTCAATAAAGCAGCTTTTTTTGTTGTAATGCAGCCCGTTTTCCTTAAAGGAAAACGAGATGCATTACAAAAACAAAAAATTAAAACAAAAATGTTTCCAGTGAGATTCACAACGGGGAAGGGGTCCATGCCCATTTGAAATTGGTGCAAACTGCAATTGTTTTGCGACTGCAGTCACAAAACAATCTTACATTGCACTGCGAGTCGCAATTAGGAAGGGAACACCCCTTCCTAATTGCGAGTTGCAAACCTGTTTTGTGATTCGGTAACCGCGTTAACGAATCGCAAAATTGAGTTTGTGCATCCCAATGTGCTTTTTGCACGCCGCAAACAGCCAAATTCGCTGTTTGCGAGGTGCAAAAAGCTACCTACATGTGACCCTTAGACACTTTCCTATTCTTAGAGCTGAATGGATCCTTCTGAGGTATAGACGAGTAAAGTTAGATTTTTGGTCTAACTTAATACTTTTGGTCTAAACTTAGACCAAAAGTGTAAACTTAGACCAAAAGTCAAACTTTACTATGAGTAAAGTTAGACTTTAGGTCTAGACTTACACTTGTGTCTAAACTTAAACTTTTTGTCTAAGTTTACCTTTGTGAATCAGGCCCCTCACATTTCTACATTGCCTCATGCCATCACATCTCTCTTAACAGAATATTCTACTGAATTTCTGCTTGCAGACCTTTCTCAAATACTCTTTGGAATTATAATAGGTTTTGGTTTCAATAATTAGGCAGAAGAACTTGGTTTCGGTGACCAAAAATCACACGCTTTTCCTGATTTTCTGCATTGTGGCAATTGCAGTTTTAGTTTTGTATGTGCTAAGTTCAACATTGTACAACACTTTAATTCTCTTTTGGTGATTTTCTATATTTACACTATGGTTTTGAGACTCATTTATGTAAGATGACTTTGAGGCTGTAATAATACCCTTTTAACACTATGAATTGACTGCGAATGTTATTATGTGACATTTGGGTTGTACAGAAATCGTTTAGTGAATCTGATAACTGTTACTCTTCACCGCTAGGAACTGAGAAGCAAAGATTCATCAGACCCCAGAACTAGTGAAAGGGCCCAAGGCACTATCAGGGGCAATCAATTATCCATCAATTCATGATTCCTAAATGTTAAAATTTAGAATGCTGTCTCAGATCCTGTCAGCCTGCATCAAGGAGTCTAACAAGGTTTGATTTTCTCCCTAACACTTGTTCAACCTCTGCCTCTACCTCGTACCCCCTGCACACTTCTCAGTAACTCAGGAGTCCTCTTGCACCTATACACCAATGACACACAAATCTACTTAAAGGTCTCATGCCCGGAGGGCTACACCCACTTATCCCACTTCATGAATATAATTCAAATTTGGATAGCTAACAACCACCTCAAACTCAAACCAGTGAAAACAGATTTTCTTCCCATCTCTCCAGAGAAATCTAACTTTCTGATCCAAAACTGGATTGCTCTCCTCTCAGACATGGTCAGTCTCCCTTCCTTCATTCAGAATTCCAGATCTCTGGAAATCACCCTCGACAGAGGTCTGAAGCTCCAGAACCAAATCTCCTCCATGACTAAGAGTGCGCAGTTACAGCTAAGGCTTCTCTGGGGCATCAGAAACCTCATCCCAGCACACAACCTTAAATCTGTTGTCTTGCCACTTGTGCTCTCCAGACTTGGCTACGGAATTGCACTCCTTTCTGGCATTCCCAAAGTTCACCTAGGTTCTGTTAGAGCAGCCCTACATGCGGCAGCCCACTTCGTGACAGGACAAAATAAATTCAACCACTTCTCCCCCATTCTATGCTCCCTTCTGTGGCTTCCTATAGAAAAGAGAGCTCCATTTAAAGCTGCCCCCATCACTCATAAAGCTCTGCACTCCTCTTTGCCCTTGTACCTCTCTAAAAAATTAAAACCTCAGGTGCTGGCTGAGAATCACAAAACACTAGGGGGCAGATTTAAGGAAAGAGTAGCTGGACCGAGTGAAGCACCACTTTCCCTGCGCCCCTTAGCACCCCCCTACCGCCACCATGTGTGTGCTGTATTTAAAATACAGCACACCATGGCGCAGGTTACGGGGCAATAGTGTCATTTATCATGACGCTATTGATGTACTCTGCAGGAGTAGTGCCAAAATATTGGCGCTACTCCTGCAGAGTACACAGGGCCCCTTTCTAAAGAATGGAAGCCCCCTCAAGAGCAGCCGTTAAAAGTGCCGTAAAAAATGACGTAAGGAAATCTCATAGATTTCCTTACACCATTTTTCCGGCTCCCTTAATGGGGAATGCCCCCTTTGCATACATTATGCTTGACGCAGGCATTATGTAGCGCGAAGGGTTACAGAGTGGTGCAATGTGTGCATTGCGCCACCCTGTGTAGAAGGCGGATGGATTTCAGCCTTGTTGGGCCACATTAAAGTCAAATATTATTCCCATTAGTCTGGATAGAGTTATTAAATTATTGAGCTCAACTAAATCAGGCTCTCCGCTGGACCCTGCTCCTCCTCAGATTCTATCTATGGGAACACCAGTATTAGGTCCGATAATCACTAAACTTATTAATACTTCATTAGCTTCTGGCACTGTACCTGACTCCTGGAAACAGGCTATTATCAAGCCTCACTTAAAAAAAACTAATCTGGATTCCAAGTTACTGACCAACTACAGACCGATTTCATTGCTGCCTATAATGGCTAAACTTGCGGAGAAGCATGTACATTCTCAGCTATCTACTCTTCTGGAAGAAAAAAAGCTTTTACACCCTACCCAGATGGGTTTTAGGCCTAAGCATGGGACAGAAACCGCACTGATTGCCATTACAGAAGAAGCAAAAAAGAGGATGGATAAAGGAATTGAAACCGCAATCATCCTCCTAGATCTGAGTGCGGCATTCGATACGGTTGATTTAGATATCCTCAAAGACAGATTGCAGGGATGTGGAATCGCTGGAGTCGCACTAGAATGGATTCTTTCGTTTATACATGGTAGGTCCTTTCAGGTACTGGATAGATCGTGTACCTCCAGGCGCACCTTCAGTAGTTGTGGTGTCCCTCAGGGGTCTGCTCTGAGTCCGCTACTCTTTAACATCTACATGCGGCCATTAGCAGAGATCATTGAGCCATTTGGACTGAACCTGGTGTCCTATGCAGACGATACTCAACTGATCGTCTCCCTTTCCAATACTTACCCAGATATGGGTACGGCACTAGGTCCCTGTCTGAAAGCAGTTGCTGCTTGGATATCGGGAAGTAAACTGAAGCTCAATGATGAAAAAACTGAGGTTATGTTCTTTGGGCAAAATATTTCCTTAGTCAATTCTAGCTTATTAAGAGGAGTGACCACCCTCCCACCCCCTAAATGTCTTATTAAAAGCCTTGGTGTATGGTTGGACCCCCAACTCTCAATGTCCCAACACGCCAATAGAATAGCAGGAACCTCATTCGCTCTGCTTAGGACTCTGAGGAAGGTTTTAACTATACTACAGTTTCTTGCCAGAAGACTGGTTATTCAGGCACTGATAGGTTCTCGGATTGATTATGGCAATGCCCTGTTTGTTGGATCACCAAGATATGTGATACAAAGATTACAAAGGGTACAAAACGCAGCTGCACGTCTGCTCTTAAATACTCCTAAGCAACACTCAATACGGGCCGGAATCGCGTCCCTACATTGGCTCCCAGTGGATAAAAGGATTCAGTTCAAGGCCCTATGCCACATTCATAGAGCCATATTCGATCATGGTCCTGAAATGCTCAAAACGTTGGCATCTGTCTACATTCCAGCCAGGCCACTCAGATCCTCCTCAGTTAAGCTGGTCATAGTGCCAACTGTGAAGAAAGCAAGATGGGGAGGAAGATCGTTGGCATATCAAGGTGCTTTGCTTTGGAATAACCTTCCTCTTAATATCAGATCAAATTCACAAGAGATTTCTTTTAGGAAGGATTTGAAGACTTGGTTATTTAAAACTTAAATTCCTGCACGAATATAAACAGTACAATCCCGCTATTGCAGTATAAGCGCTACGAGGCCTCTGGGCAGTTTAGGCGCTATATAAGCAATTATAACATAACATAACATAAACAATGACGTTAATGTGGTGCAAGTTGGCGCTAGGGCATTATAAATATGCCCTTACATTGCTCCTCCTCGAAACCCCTGCCTTCAAGCACAAGCAATATATAAACCAATCCTTCTCCGGAAGCGCTACAAGATTATGGAACTCTCTCGCACTGAGCCTCCGTCTGACCACGTCACCTTCAAAAATTAACTCAAAGCTCTTCTCTTTGAATGACATCTGGCCTAACCCGCTTCTACCACTTCATGCTCCCACCAAGTGCAGAGCAACATCAACCAGCACAAATGACATGTGGCAATCGCGTGGTACTATACCACCTAGTTGCCACTGTTTTGTTCTCCAATGGATAAGTGTGAAGCGCTCTACTTCGGTGGGAGGCTAACCTGGTGTTCTCTCCCCCTCTAATGTACATGCATATTTTCTATTTGCTATTGAAAGATACTGCTTTATTGTAAAATGCGCTGATGCTTACAAGCCATATACAGGCTATATAAAATCGCAATAAATAAATAAAACCCAGAAGTGACTGGTGCACAGGGTACCAAAGCATCATCAGTGGCATCTAACTTCTGGCTACATTTAATGACTGACGTCTCTTGGAGCCTGGGCATGCTGCGTCTTTGCTTGTGATCATGGAACACATGGTAAGCAGTTGTTCTTCCCTGTTTGCGTGCTTACCTTTTGCCCTGTTAGCGCACTTTCAGAAATAAGTAATGCCTGTCATTTGTGTGTTACTTGGTATTCCTTGCAGTCCCTTGTCTCAGCTTTTATCCTACATTCCCTGTTTGCCATGCTGGCCGTCTGCCCTGACTATATCCTACTGGGGCTTGTGTTGGTATTTGGAATCCCAGGGTAACTCACAGAGTCAAGGGGGCTAGATTTCCAGTTGATAGTTTGAGCTGAATCTAATTGGTTCAATTGGTTGGGCTTGGCACTAACGGAACTGTTTTTTGTGAGAAGGCAGCCACAAGGCTTGAAACAACTTTGACAGATTTCTTTCAGTTCAATACAGTTACATCAGCATACAAGTTAGATTAAAGATGGATTAAAGCTGGATGCCTGATGCTTTATCTACCTTACCGGGGGACATGGACTGTAAAGCCAACATGGTGGATGCCCCCCCCCCCAGAGCTCAACATTCACTTAAACATTATTTTTCATACTGAAATGGGCAACAACGTCGACCCCCAATACTACTGATAAGGGAGTGCTGCTGTGCTGCAAAGATTGAAATCCTGACATCAAAATCTAGTGCTGCAAAAGCAAGCTGAGCCACTCCGCACAGGAAGCACCGAAAAGAGAGGGCTGGATCTTGTTAAGTTTCTTGGAAGAGGGAATAGCATATCAAACCCCAGTGAAACACTTTGTGAAGAGACCCAAGGTCGGCCACATCTGCAGTGTGAGCGGTCTGAGGCTGCCCAGTGTAGTGGATTTGAAACCCAAAGCAACAGCCATCATTGACTTGCTCATGTCTGAACCAGGCCCTGCTGGATGAGGTGGGACCCAGCCACTGTGTCATCACTATGCAATGCCTGGAGCCCTATCTAACCTGGATGGAGTAATAGAAGGCCACAGGCAAGATTGAATCTGTGCCAGGGTTGCATGCAGGGACACTGGAACCAGGGACTTAGGCTCAACCTAGTGGGAGTTAAGTGAAGGACATTGTGCCAATGCAGCGTGGTCCCTTAAGGCCAGCAAAAATTTTTGGAAGCTGGGTGGGGGATGCCAGTGAGGTCTGGCTTGAAGGGGAAGGATCTGGCCTCCAGTGGATTTCCTCTGTAGCATTGGGATTTTAAAGGAAATGCCTCATTTTGCAAGGTCATCCCGACGTTTTATGGACTGATGCTGCTGTTTTTTTTAACTGTGAGAGAGCACTGAGGCCTGCTAACCAGACCACAGTGCAAGGCCTGGCTTACATATAAGTCCCTAGTATATGGTACCTAGACCATGGAAGACCGAGTGTCCACTCAGGGCTGCAGCACTCTTTGTGCCACCCTTCATGAGACAAGGTACAAGATGACTCCCAGCCTGCCACTGCAGACTGGGAGGGCAGTGTTTTCAATGCCAGTTTGACTTTTCCATTTAAACCAAAGGCAAAGCCACTCTATCCCTTAACATTATATGCAAGTCTTCCCTAAGGAAGGCCTATAGAGTCTTATGGCAGGGAGCATTATTTTGTTAAGCAAGACACTTCCAAATTGTTGTTTTGCTGCGGGTAAAGTTGGTAGCCTCATTGGCTAATGCAGAGTTATCGGGTGGCATCCCGACGTGGCTAACTTTTGACTGGGACTACAAAACAGTATCATGTGAGGTATCAAATTAATCGTGGCATTAAATGCGACCTGGAGCTCAGGTAAAAATTAATTTCACTATTAAATGTAGGCAGCTTTTAGAAAGTTGCCACTCTGTGCTCTGCTCGTCCAGTAGCCTACAAAGACATGCAGACACAGACATCATTCTGAAAGCCTGGAGAAATGTGTGAACGACTCCCAGGCCCAGGAACAAAGGCTGTGCGGCAGCAGTAAGGTGTCACCTCTTCGGCCCAGATGGCCCCTAGAGGGGTTAACCCAGAGGCGTGCTTCAAAGGGAAGCCACCTTTGTTGGGCCACCCGGTACAAAACCCCTGAGCAGGATGACTTTTGTTCCTGTACACAGCTTGGAGACAGGGCCAGTGAGGGGAAGCTCGCCCCAAAACCGTGTTTTACAGTGGGCGTGTTGTCCTGAGGTAGCTACACCTCTAGGGTGGGCTACCTTGCCCTTCACAACCAAGAAAGGGTGGTGCCATCTTGAAGGGGGCAAGAATGTGGCATTCTGGAATAGCCAGATGCCACACATCGCAGGATCTTCGTCACTAGGTAGGAGGGGACCCAGTAACCCATTGGCTAGTGACCAGGCGGTCCCTTCAGGGCACTTTTCTGGGATAAATAATGGTATCCCTGGCACATTCACCCTCAGTACTCTCTGGACTTGGAAGAAGGACGAGGAGAAGACCACTTTGCACCCATATGAAGTGCACAAAGAAAGACTGCATCACCTGAGTGACTGCACCTGCTGAACTTTGGGTTAGTGGAGTTTGGACCTTGGTCTGCATTCCTGGCTCAGGGAAAAGCTGATTGCCAACCCTCGACTGAAGCAGAAACTCCAAGGGTCAGTTATTTGGCCCCACAGAGTGACACTGGCTACATTAAAGCTGAAAGAGCCCAAGACACACCTCTGCTACCCACTGCAGAAGTTTTGTCGCTACTAGACATCAGGCACCCCAAAGGACAATTTGTAGATAGCGAAACAGTGGACCCATGTCTGCTGGACCCGTGAGTGTTGGTTGTTACAGATTTGTTGCCCAAGAGAAACGCCAGCCTCCAGCAGAGAGTTCAACCAGACCCATAGAGGACATCTGGGTCAGGTAGATGTCAACAAGACAGGCGGAGTGACTTGGGGGCAGAATTGGACCAGCTGTGAGGGACACCGCATGCGTACAGTCCAAGAAGGAAGAGCAAAGGAAGCTGGGTGGTGCAATAGTGGGAGGCTTGGAACTGGAGGAGACAAAGAAAGATATTGTGGAGCCCAGCCACAGAAGACGCGGGACCAGGAGACGCGAGGAAGACATCGGGAAGCACAGAGGAGCAAGGAATGGAACAGGCTGCGGTCCTTAAATGTTGCATTCACAAAAACGTCACTGCTGGTGATCCTTGGGCACCCCCCTTCATGAACACACCTTTCCCCTTTATAACACCAGATGTAGAGAACTTTAAGAGAATTCCGTTTCTTGTCCTATACTGCCACGACACATCATCCTGGAAGCAAACCAGGGTGACGAACAAGCACCAAACTAAGAAAGAAAAAGATAACAAAAAGAGTGATTACACTTGGGAAGACGGAGCGACGTGACACACATAATAACATACTCAAGAAAAGTAAAGATTAGTAGCAAAAAGGATTAATACATAAAGGCACTTTTGGTTGACACAACAAGTTGGTTTCCGCCTGTCTTTTGAAGTGTCCTAAAACCCCTCGATGGTGACCCCTGACCGGCTAACAGTACTGTCAGAAGACGCACCGGACAGGGATGGAACCCACCATTACCCTGGATGATATGGTAAAGCACCTGGGGGAGAGACAGAGCCATCCACAATTGGTGATGGAAAGCCACCCAGCAATACAGAGAACATATACAGAAAACACTGAAATCCCAAGCTGCGCTCATATCCAACAACCAACTCGTACATGAAACTGCCATCCAAAAGCTAACTAAGACCATAGCAAGTTCCATGATCCACCCAATGTGCCAAGTTTGGTGCTTCATAAGTATGAGGTGAGGGGGTACCCGGATGCCTTCTTCACTTACTTGGCCTCCTCAGCCACCTGGCCACAAGAAAGTTGGGGTCAATTCGTGGTATCCTTACTTACTGGGGAGCTTCAAATGGCATACCAAGCTGCCAATCCGGGTTTGGGCACTCCGTATGCAGAAGTAAAAAAGGCAATCCTTTAGCTCTTCAGATAGGATAGTGAGCATTACAGGATGACGTTCCGAAAGGAGAAGTTTAGTGCCCATTACAACCCCAGGGCATTGTTTTATAAGGTACAGGATTTGGGACACCGATGGTTGAAACTCAATAATTCTAGTAAGGAAGAGGTGGTCAACAAAATATTATTGGAGCAGTTCCTGGAAGCTCTCCCAGGAAATAGTCGAAACTGGATCAGGCAGCAACCGGATGTGACTGCACCATTGGCCATAGACTTAACTTGCACATCTCAAAGATCAGCAGTCTTCAGAGGACTGCAGACTCAGGGATCTCTCCCTCCCACTCCCAGTTGGAAACCCACCACCACTCCTAAACTGTCCCCTAGGATTGCCCAATAGGTCCGCAACATACCCCGCCACATCAGCAAAGATATGAGACAAGACCCTCAGTGCTTCCATTGTGCAGAATGGGGCCATATTGCATGAAATTGTCCCCATAAAGCTCAAACCTCTGAACCCATGGAAGTGGGCCTTTCCTGCGGGAGGGTGTTATGCACGACAGACGGTAACCCAAAGAACATAAAGGAAATGAGGGTCAATGACCAACCTGCTATGGTATTAGTTGATTCAGGGTGTAGACACTTAGGGGCATATTTATAGTAATCTAGCGCCACCTTGCGCCACATTAATGTCATTATTTGTACGTTGATGTGGCCTAACAAGGCCAAAATCCATGCATTGTATTTACAATTGCGCCACTCTGTAACCCTTTGCGCTACATTATGCCTGCGATAGGCATAATGTATGCAAAGGGGGTGGTCCCCTTGTTAGGAAAGCTGGAAAAATGGCATCAGAAAATATATGAGATTTCCTTGCGCCAATTTTTTACGGCACTTTTAACATCTGCTCAAGAGAAGGCATTAAAAAGAGGCTTCCATTCTTTAGAATGGGGCCCTATGTACTCTGCAGGAGTAGGGCCAATACTTTGGTGCTACTCCTGCAGAGTACATCAATAGTATAATGAGAAATTACGCTATTGCCCCCTACCCTGCGGCATTGTGTGACGTATTTAAAATACGGTGCATACATGGTGGTGGTAGAGGGGTGATGAGGGGCACAGGGAAAGTGGTAGTGCACTCGGTGCAGAGCCACTTTCCATAAATCTGCCCCTCAGTTATTAAGGCCGAGCTAGTATTCTCAAACAGCTTATGGCTCAATATGTCACCTCTTGAGCATAAAACATCTGACGATGTCAGTATACCACCCCCAGATGGATGGCCTTGTTGAGCAGCATAATAGGAAAATCAAAACTGTACTGAAAAAGTCAATCTCAGACGCTGGGCTCGACTGGGATAAGAAATTACCCCTAGTCCTTTAGGCCATACGTACTCCCACCCAATACTCTACCGGTCATAGCCCTT
Organism: Pleurodeles waltl; assembly: GCF_031143425.1. Classification (NCBI taxonomy): domain Eukaryota; kingdom Metazoa; phylum Chordata; class Amphibia; order Caudata; family Salamandridae; genus Pleurodeles; species Pleurodeles waltl. Next base: position 150,997,271 of record NC_090446.1, read on the forward strand.
TTGAGCTGGTCTTTGTGAGGCAACCCCAGAAATTACTCGATATGGCCGCCAAACAGTGGGGAGAGCGGAAGGGTCTCCTTGAACATACCCGTACCCTCAAGGAAAAGGTACATGCATTGTGGGAGGAGGTCAGATTTCGTACCAGATTTCGTACGGAAAAGATTCAAGAGAAACAAAAAATTATATGTGATCAGGGAAGTAAGGTGAGATAGTTACAAATAGGGCTTAAGGTGTTGATTCTTCTTCCATCTTCTGATAATAAAACTCCTTGCTAAATGGCAGGGGCCCTGTGAAGTCATAGCGCAGGTCACGCCGGTCACATTCAGAGAAACAGATCCACATGCCTGCAAGAACAGGCATATATATCACATCAATCTGTTAAAGCAGAAGTAGATAGAACACCGTCCATGTCACAGCCTGCCTTTTTATAGCCAATGGTCAACCCCTCAAATGTTGTTTTGCCTCCTTTGAAAATGTGGGAGTTGGAACCGACACCCACCATAGGAGAGAGCATTATCGAAAAACAAAAAAGGCAGTAAACAGACCTGGTCAAACGAAACAGGGACGTGTTCTCTAGAGTACCAGGGTAAAATACTCTTATCCAAAATGACATCCATACTGAAAGATCGTCTTGTTGAGGCCATCCCGGATCTCCGAGGCCCGACATCGAGCAGTCGAGGACGAAGTTCTCAGGGCCATATTTATACTTTTTGACGCTAAACTGCGCTAACGCAGTTTAGCGTCAAAAAAATTAGCGCCGTCTAACGCCATTCTGAAGCGCCATGCGGGCGCCGTATTTATAGAATGGCGTTAGCCGGCGTTAGCCGACCGGCGCTGCCTGGTGTGCGTGGAAAAAAAACACGTACACCAGGCAGCGCCGGCGTTGGGGAAAATGGCGTATGGGCGTCTCAAAATGGGGCAAGTCAGGTTGAGTCAAAAAAATCGCCTTAACCTGATTTGCGCCATTTGTTTACGACGCCCATCCCCCATTAACATGACTCCTGTCTTAGCAAAGACAGGAGTCATGCCCCCTTGCCCAATGGCCATGCCCAGGGGACTTCTGTCCCCTGGGCATGGTCATTGGGCATAGTGGCATGTAGGGGGGCACAAATCAGGCCCCCCTATGCCACAAAAAAAAAAAAAACTACTTACCACAACTTACCTTTTCTTCCCTGGGATGGGTCCCTCCATCCTTGGGTGTCCTCCTGGGGTGGGCAAGGGTGGCAGGGGGTGTCCCTGGGGGCAGGGGAGGGCACCTCTGGGCTCATTCTGAGCCCACAGGTCCCTTAACGCCTGCCCTGACCCAGGTGTTAAATTCAGGCGCAAATGCGGGTTTTTTTGCCCCGCCCACTCCCGGGCGTGATTTTTGCCCGGGAGTATAAATACCACGCACATGCCTGGGAGTCATTTTTTAAGACGGGAACGCCTACCTTGCATCTCATTAACGCAAGGAAGGTGTTCACGCCAAAAAATGACGCTAACTCCATGAACTTTGGCGCTAGACGCGTCTAACGCCAAAGTATAAATATGGCGTTAGTTTTGCGTCGAATTTGCGTCGAAAAAAACAAAGCAATTTCGACGCAAACGGAGTATAAATATGCCCCTCAGTATTTTAGAGGGAAACATAATTGAACCCTCCAAAAGCCTGTGTTGTCCTCCCACTGTCCTGTTGCCGAAACCTAATGGTATCTTACGATTTTGCAATGAATTCTGCCAGCTAAATTCCATATCCAAGTTCAATACCTACCTAATGCCCGAGTTGATGAACTTATCAAACTGCTGAGAACTGCCCGCTATCTCACAACCTTAGGTCTCACAAAAGGGTATTGGCACATTGCCCTCATGTTAAGGGCTAGGTAAAAAGCAGCTTTTACCACTCCCTCTGGCCTTTTTCAGTCCATGGTAGTGCCTTTTGGTCTGCACGGCGCACCAGCTTTGTTTCAGAGATTAATGGACACTCTCCTAAGACCACCTCAGACACATGCAGCAGCTTACCTGTATAATATAGTTATACTTAGTCCTTCCTGGGACCTACACTTAGAACAGGCAGAATTGGTCCTCTCAATGCTCTGAAAAGCAGGCCTTACAGTGAATCCAGAAAACTGTAGCCTGGCTAGGGATTCCATCAAATACCTCTGGTACACAGTGGAACACTGGACCATAAAATCTCAAGTAGATGAAGTAAAAGCCATCCAGGACCTACCATAATCTACAACTAAATGAGAAATCCAATCCTTTCTAGGCTTGATTGGCTACAATAGATTATTTATACCAAACTTCGCTGATCAGGCTGCCCCTCTTACAAAACGTATGAGAAACAAACGACCCAACAAAATAGCTGAACTAACCCTGCAGCAACGTGACAGCTTCAATCAGCTTAAGGCCGTATTGTGCACTAATCCCTATTATGATGCCCGACTTCTCCAGACCCTTTATCCTTCAAATTGATGCTTCCAGTCAGGGTCTGGGAGCGGTCCTTTCTCAACATGACAAAATGAACCATCTCCACCCGATAGTGTACATTAGCTGCAAACGATTGCCTCAGAAAACTCTGTACCCTACCATTGAGAAAGAGTGTTTATGCATCAAATGGGCTGTCAAATCACTTCAATACTATCTATTAGGCCGCTCCTTCACCCTACTCAAAGATCACGCTCCTTTAACATGGCTAACATGCAATAAAGACACCAAACCTAGAATCATGAGTTAGTTTGGAGCTCTGCAACCCTTTTCCTTTCAGACACTCCGCCTTCTAGGCATATACCAGACGATGGTGGACTTTCTTTCTCGGATGTCCGCATAGCACGATCGGCCATGCCTGGAAGGGGGGGTACTGTTGCGAGGCGGCAGCCGCTAACTCCAACATGGAGATGCCTAGGGAGAGGCTATTCACACTGCAGTGTACCCTGGAGGATGTAGGAACAGACGTCAACCAGACGCACAGAGGACATCCGGGTCAGGGGGATGTCAAGAGGAGAGGTGGAGCGGCTCAGTGGTGGAACTGGCCCAGCTGTGAGGGAGAAGGCGAGTGCAGAGTCAAACAAAGAAGAGTGAAGTAAGCAGGAAGGTGCAATAGAGGGAGGAGATGACCCGGATGAGACAAACAAGACATTGTGGAGCCCAGCCATGGAAGACGTGGGACCAGGAGATACGAGGAAGACACTGGGAAGCACAGAAAAGCAAGGCATGGAACTCCGTGGATAACAAGAATGCATGTGTACCTGCCATGTTCCAGGAGGAACGTGGCTTTCACAGGTATGGTCCCAATTGAAGGAACAGTGGGTCAAAGAGAGAGTGGGGGAGTGAGAGAAGTGGTGAGACTGGGTGCAAGTGGCTGTTAGAGAGGAGCACTAATTCTCCATAATTGGGTAAACAACATCACTGTTATGGTTGCGGGCAGAGGGCTGTTCTTTAATAATGAGGACAGGAACAGCCTGCTGTCCTTAAACATTGAATGCACAGAAACTTCACTGCTGGTGATCCCTGGGCACTCCTATTCACAAACCCTCCTTCCCCTTTTACAACCCAATACGTACAAAACATTACCTGAGTACCGCTTCATGTCCTCTACTCCCAAGGTACATCATCCTGGAAGTGAGCCAGGGCAACAAACAAGCACCAACCTAAGAGAGAAAGAGAGAAGAGAACAAAAAGAGGGATTACACTTGGGAAGACGGAGAGATGTGACACGTATAATAGCATACTCAAGAAAAAGCAAGTGTAGTAGCAAAGAGGATTAACGCATAAAAAGGCACTTTTGGTTGACACCGCAAGTTGGTTTACGCCTGTTTTTTGAAGTGTCCTAAAACTCCTCTGTGGGGACCCCTGACCCAGTAACAGACCCCAAAACCCATGGAGAGAGTTCCCCCACTCAAATGTGGACCGACGACTTGACCGGACTTCACCCCCATCGACCACATAGCATCAGCAGCATCCATCGGGACCAGTCAATTGCCGTCTAAAATGGTCATCCTGTAAAGTTTTGATCTTGCTCTAAAAACGCTCTGGTGGCCAGAAAACAGTCCAAAGTATACTTTATGACCTCCTAGACCTCTGTCCTGTTGGACTTGGTTGTAGTGTAGCCCTTTTTAATATAGCTTTTGGGCGTTTGCTTAAAGCATTAGGCCTCTGTGCACTTTGCCCTAGATGCATTTTATTCAGCCTTGCACTGTTATTTTTCAATAACCAGTTTCACGGTCTTGTTTTATTTTCTTCTATCACACTGTTTAGTTTACTTCAGCACCGGAGTTCTCAAACAATACATTCTTGCTCGCTCATTGCTTCAGTCAAGGATACAGTCTGGTACATTGCCGATAGATGTGGTAGAAGTTTAGTCTTTAGGGTTCGCAGAAAGTACACATTCTTACGTAGGGACGTTTCTTAGAACACCGGTGTGTTAATTATAAAAACACTTCCTAGTCCTGGTACACGTAAGAGGGAGATTCCGACCAGGGAACCACAACTAGACGCTGACTGCCCTGTTGCAGATGCTGATCCAGATCACAGGCCTTTGCTCAGGTATGAGGGTTGATGTCCTCCCGGGGGAACCTGAAAGGCAGGCGTAGAGCTTAACATGCTGTGCTCAAAATAGAACTTAGAAGAGAGAACGTACTATAGTAGCACTATGATAGTGTTATTGTTATGTTTCACTCTCCTCGTTACTATTTCAATCTTACTGTGTTGTATGGTTCTGGTTATTGCGGCTCACGCCTTGTTATCTAAAATACAGTTGTTTTATTAAACTAACCTTTAAAACTCAAATTGCCTTTGTCATTTATATATGAGACCACACTGTGTATGAGAGAACTGGTTGGGATCTGAGTGACCACGACTTCCCTGGGAAGCACTAAGATGTCATGCGCTCGGTTGCCCAATTGTCTCTTCCCTTTGGGAGGGATGAGGCACTGCTAGTTAGCCGGAGCTCAACCCGGATTTGGGGTGACAAGGGACCTTCGCCGTGGGTTAGACTTAGTCCCCCACACTGCGAACGATCCTGCCACCCAAAAATCCAGTAGTCTCATTAGGATAATGAGAGCCTACGCGACATGGCGCCGGCAACGTTTGGTCTGGCTCTAATTTTCGGGTCCACCAGTCTCTCTCGGTCTCATATATTATAATGATCCCTCAGTTCCTTTAACGGAGACGTCCGTGGCACTGAGGACTTCCACCACCGCGATATAGGTAACCCTATGTTAGCGGATGGTTGTTCAAGCTTGAACCTTAAAAGGAAAGACCCCGTTTTTGGCGTGCCTTCTCTGAACCATCGCTGTTTTTCTAATGGCGAATCCCCAGGTAATACAAATAGCTCTTAATATGAGACAACCGCTCACAGCGCATTTGCTTGCACATGGTCTTACGATCCAGGGGGGTCCAGTCACGTTTGTGGTGGCTGCCCATGTAGCCTATAGAACAGAACTTTTTTACTCTTGGGTCACATTTCCAGCAGTTGATGGGAATACAAATACATTTCACACATACACGATTGCGAACGCGCCTGGCCAGTACAAGGCATACGCATATTTAGAGATACCTCTATCTTATCAAGAACATAATAATTGGCTTGATGGCGCCTTACCCCATACAATATTGCCAGTAAGGTTAGGTCCACTGAGTAATGATGGTCCGACCTGGCCTTCATTGGCCACATATACACCACATCCTGCGGTTGCAAATATGCCGGTGGCTGAAGTTCGTCATTTATATACAGACTTAACGGCTACATAGAGACGCTTAGTACAATTTGTGATGCAGACATTAAATACAAACCCAGCGCGTGCTGCTCCAGCACAACCTCATGCAGTAGCTCCAGGTATAAACACAGCGACTGTACACTCTATCATGGGTAAAGTTCCAGCAAAACGGGAGGAGACTCCATTTTGGCTGGTGCAAAAAATTAATACGCTGGAGGCGGTATTTCCCCATACGGGACCTCAGGACAAACATAGAATATTAACTATGTGTTTACCATTTGGCATGGTTCCCACAGTGGAACATTGTAATACATGGGGCACGGTGTTTGCCGCGCTCTACACAACAGCACACGTTATACCGACATTGGCAAACCTACCGGAAGTCCTTAAACAAATTCAGGATGAATACGGGGCTGCCCCAGCCTTAGATTTGGGAATGCAACTGATGGGCGATTTTGCCACGGTTTCCTCAATAATACTAAGTAATCTTAAAGGGGAGGCAGTTGCACTAGCGGTGCGTATGCGTCTTCGTAACGTCCCGCAACTAGATCAGGAGCGGGAACTGCCTAAAATAATAGCGGAAACATATTCCAGTATCGGTCGAGATAGCCTAGGGGTGAGACCACAGAAACCACAGTTTCAAGGAAAAATTTGTAAAGATAATACTAAACAGCAACCTGAGGGTAATAAAAAGCGCTGGGAGAAAAAACAACAGACACCTAAAAGGGGAGAATCTCTGTGACCGGAGACCCCGCAGACTAGGTATAATCTCAGAAATAGGGATAACTTGAAAACGCCTGATATATATCAATACAATGATACACGCCAATTTCGTTCCTTTCAGGACTCATGGGAAAAGAGAAATGAGAGAGGTGGGCGGTCAGAGCGGAGAGCAGAGTACGTGAAACCCAGACAGGAATCACAACGCTCTTCAGAGGTTTCTGTCAAGAAGGAAGAGAAACCGATGCAACAAAAACAACAGTTTAAAAAGAAAAAAGTGGCGGCAGTCTCAGTTAGACATGCCACACAGGAAGAGAGTTCTCTTGAAGAAGAAGACATGGGCACTAGCACTGCTAGACAGCGCGGCAGAGGTCACAATAGTTCACCAGAATATTCTAGAGCATCTGGAGGTGAAAGCAACTGAGGACTTCATACAAGTTGAAACAGCAGATATGCGTGTCTCTGAACCCGATAGGGTATATACGGTGACTTTACAATTGGAAGGAGACATTGAACGCACTATAAACGCAATCTTTTGGGATTGTGTAGTCAAGATATATGACATTTTGCTGGCTGAACAGGATTGGCCACCTGACTTTGTTCGCACCTGCCCAGTTGGGGAGGAGATTATTAAACCTTTGTTCTCACCACTTGTTCCAGGGGAACTCGCAGAGTCCTATACCATCAAATGGGCTCTAGCACAGGCACCTGCCTTATATAGAAATCACGTAGGGTGGGATAGGGATTCTCCATATCATGTAATTCCGATTAAAGGTGAACCTCAGCCACAACCGCAATATCCAATAAAACATGAAGCAAGGGCACCGGTGAGAGAAATACTTACGCAATTAGAATACCAGGGAGTAATTGAACCCTGTGTCTCGCCGATGAATAATCCCTTATTCCCTGTAGCTAAACCGGACCATTCATATAGAATAGTCTTAGACTACAGACACTTGAACGGACATACACGTACATATGCTATACAAAATGCACATAGCGCCGCACTAATAAACAACATTGTGCGGAAAAAGTACAAAACGACTTTGGACATCTCAAATGGTTTCTTCTGCCAGAATATAGCACCGGAAAGTAGGGACCTTACAAGCTTTAGTGTGTTTGGATCCAAGAAAAAATTCTGTTGTTTGCCTCAGGGGTATAAGAATAGCCCAGGACTGTTTGCGGCTCGTGTGACTGAAATTTTACACGGGTTGGACCCGGAAGCATTGTCATATGTGGATGATATTTATCTCACGGATGACGAGTTACTACAACATTTAAGAATGGGTAGCCCGCATTATTGTTGGGTTTGCCAAAATTGACTACAAATGTAACTTCAAAAAATCAAAAATCGCCTTCCTCAGCGTCATATTCCTGGGATATGAGCTGTCAAATGAAGGTAAGAGCCTAGCACCACAATTTTTAGAAAAATGTGCACAATTGCAACCACCTAATACGATTAAGAAACTCCAATCATTGTTGTGCTTTCTAAATTTTGGCAGAACATACATTCATGATTATGCTACACGCATAAAACCATTATACAAATTAATACGTCCTGATTTTTCAAGCACATTCTGGACAATTGAGCATACACATACTCTTCGGGAGTTGCAAGCAGATCCCCTAGCTGCAAAACATTTACATACACGGGACAATAAGACACATTTGGTCATCAGGGTAATAGCTGGGGCCATTGGGTTTACGTATATCACATTTAATTAAGGTGAGACAGTCCTGATTGGATACAAGTCCCACTTGTATTCGGCTGCTGAACAACGATTCGCACCAACAGAGAAAATTCTCACTGCTGTACAGATGGCTGTTATTAAAGAACGACCCCTTGTCCAGGGCAAACGCATTATAGTCGTTTCCCCTATTCCAGCCCTAGAAGCTGTTACAAAAGCAAGTGTTCCTAACGCGAAAGCACTGCACCCGCGATGGATACAATGGGCTACGTCTTTAACAGCCACTGATGTAGATTACATTTTTGACCCAAAGTTACAGACTCAGGAATTTCTGCAATATGAAATTGAATATCCAGTTTCCGCTGACACGTTGCCTATTGATCACTATCAAGTAGTCACGTACACCGATGGCTCTGCGCAACCGGCGGTGGGGACAAAACACCAATATTCTGCTGCATGTGCGGTAGTGAGCGGCCATATGGTGGGGGAGAAATTCTGCCCCCAACATACTTATACACGAACCTTAGGGGACTGTACGGCACAGTTGGCTGAGCTGAAAGCTCTATTGATGGCATTATAACATACGGATCCGACACATTTCACACTGATAGTTTGTGATTCGTATTATTGTGTCCAGTCTTTTAATGAATACCTACATTACTGGCGCTTGAATGGGTTCAGAGATTCAAAGGGCAACACCATAAAACACAGACTACTGTGGGGGAAGGTAGCGGATCTGAAGGAGATGCTACCCAAAGTCCATGTTGTACATACTCTTTGACACCAGCGCGTTGGAATACACGTTGCTGGGAATACTTTGGCTGATGAAGCCGTCAAGTCGGCAGTGGCAGTTGCCACTGTGGCCGCAGTGACTCGTTCGAGTTCCAAACCAGACACAGAGATTCTGGCTGCCATAAAAGCTACGGTTGATGGCACGCCTTATCCTAAAGAATTTCCTAATAAATATCAATACTTTATGGGAAGTATGCTGAATGCTGAGGTGAAAATTCCAGGCGTAGGCGTACGCGAGATCCCCAATAAAGTTGTAAGACCTCAATTGATTAATGCAGCGCATGAGGGGGTGGCATCAGCACATGCTGGCGTGGCCGCCACAATTTCGCTATTACAGGCCCGTTACTGGTGGCCTGGTCTCTATAAGGAGGCTAAGCAGTATGTCCTTTGTTGTGACATCTGTCAACAAATTAAAGTTTCAACAGCTAAGCGCCCGCTGCAGACGCCCCTCTTAAAATCAAACAGACCATTACAATGTGTGTACTTGGATCATTGCGGTCCGCTGACACCGGATAGTGCATACAAATATATACTGGTGGCTGTAGATTCTTGCTCCAGATTTGTGTGGGTATGGCCACAGCGCTCAGCTGGCGCTCGAACTGTTATTAAAGATTTGCGTGTCTTTGTCGGTACATATGCAGTTGCGGCGTTCCATTCGGACCAGGGCCCTGCTTTTGCCTCAAGGGCATTCAGGGACACCATGGTTTCGTTGGGGATCCAGCTGCAGTTCTCGTCTCCATTTCATCCCAAAGGAAATTCTGTTGTGGAGCGATTAAATCGTGATTTAAAGCAATCCTTAACGGCAAGATCTTAGGTACGGGTCGTAGTTGGCTAACCCACCTGTCTGGAGTACAGAGAGCACTGAATAACCTGCCTAGAATGTCCCTGGGGCGTCGTATTTCATATGAGTGCCTGTTCGGAACACGCATGTTTGTTCTGGATCTAGATGGTCCTGGTGTGGAGGCGGCAGAAACACCTTTTGAAATAAATGATTGTGTCACTGTTTTGCAGGAATTACAACAGTTCCGTGAAGATAACTCTTCTAAAAGTGCTGCCTCCACAGGAATTAAGGATGTGCCAGTAACGCCTACTGGTTCGATTCCCAGAGTTGGGGATCTTGTGCGTGAAAAGGTCGCAGTGAAAAAAGAATTTGGCCCTTCTTATCGAGCACCAGTCCCTGTGTTGTGGATACACGGAACAAGAACTGTTATTTTACCACCGTTGCCAGGTGCCACAGAAAATCGCTTTGTTTCCATCGACAATGTCAAGTTACAACATGTGGCCGATTCTGCACAGCAGACCAAGAGGAACGTCCAGTAGTTCCCGAATCCCTCTCACTACTGGGGAAGATGTTCCGTTCCAAGTTATTTATACCAACACTGTTGCCTCTCCGAGCTTTGGGAGGGTGGAAGATGATCTTGCATTAGTTCCACTGACGACAAATAATTTGGAAACATTTGATCGAGTCACCATAACTACTGATGTAGTGGGTGGTGCTATCTACAGCGTACCACCGTGGGAAACACCAACTCCTCCATTGAATACGGCAACACCTTTTACAAGAACTGCCTCTGGGTACTTTGCCAACAACAATGGTCTATCAGACTCGTTTGCCTCTTCAACAACTGACCCAGGTCCACGTAAGCTGATTTATTGGCTCAAAGATACGTATTTTGTTTTTCCTTGGAACTATTTGTGGCTCTTATTGACTATGTTGCCATTTTTTCTCTGGATAGGGTTTGTCGTTACCTTTTTTCTGTTGATACATGGTCATTTTCTTCCTGAGAGATCAGTGGTTGAACAGGTGGAGGAGGTGTTGAAGCCACATTTTTCATCACATAAGGTTCGAAGAGACTTGTCCTTTGTGAACATTTCTGCAGTACCAATTCCGGATGGGATTGTGTGGGATAAAGTAATGTTTGATATATACGGCCCCACTGAAATAATTCAAATACCGTATGTTCTAAAGTTATCTATGAATGATATTGTAATACCAGGCATTGTATCTGATGATTGGGATGTGAAGACAGTTGATTCCATGATGACTGAATTACAATACTACACTGTCTATGAGAATGAAGATGTTTACCCGTTTAAAGAGAATTATGGTGACATGTTTTGCTATAATTATTATGGGCACCACTTTATACATAAAGCAAGTAGTCCGAAAACGATATTTGACTTCACGCAATGGGAGCATTGCCCAACTCCCCCGCAAGGGAGTTCTAAAACATATTCTGACAAATTTGCTTATTTTTCTGGGCATCATCAAATGAATGCTAAGTCATATTATTTTAAGTTGACTCCGTATAAAGATAAGCAAATTGTTGTATCCAAAAGAAAGGAAAAACGGAGAAGGAATATTCCTGAACACGAAGTTTATTTCTACATCAACACCAACGTCCTCACAGCTCCAAGTACAGCAACTGACTACGGGAGCCGATGAAGTCATCAGAACTCCACGCACCCAGCCTTCCATAAAGGTACACTGCCCACACCAAACAACTAATTACAATAGCATATTTTAAAACACAACACATCTTCCCCCTTAACAAACAGAACTAATACAAACACCTATGCTACACATTCCCTACTATGCTACAATAAAATATACAAAAGATACATTGGAAATGAAAAATCCCAATAAACATTCTAAACATTCCATACATACACTAAGAAATGAAAAACAATTATACCTAGGCAATAAAGGCAAGTTTTACATAAGCAATAAAGGCAATATCCCACTGCCTCCCTAAATACCTAATACGTCACAAACTGATTTCAATATTTGGGTCTAACAGCATTTCTTTTGGGCCTACCCATCACACCCTCCAGATTAACACCTTCCTCCAACCTTTCAACTTCACCTTCACCCATCACCCCAGCAGTATTTCCTATGCCAAAATTTCCACGACCGTCATGCATGTTATTTTCCCGTATGTCTTCTCCTGACCCTCTTCCTAGATCACTGAATTGCCCAGAAAACACACTTCCTCTTTCATGTGGAGAACTACCACACCCCACATTCACACCTGATCCTCTACCTAAGGCACCGCCATCATAACCACTATCTTTCAACTCAACTTCAGCCCAAACACCTGAATGTTTTACCCGAGGGGCTACATCTGTCACTTTCGCCACATTCCTCTTACTCCACCATTTGCCACCCTCAACCATAACAGAATGTTTGGATACTCTGACCACCTTGGTAGTGGGAAAAAAACTCGACAATCCCTTTCCCTTCCTCTGAGGTTTTATCTACTCTAACTACATCACCCATACCAAATTGAACCTCCTTAACTCTTTTCAGATCGTCATATCTCAATTTGCTCTTGACTTGTTGCTTAATCACCTTGTCTTTCACCTGATTGATATCAGAAGCAACAACACACCCTAAAGTTTCCTGTACAACCCACTCTGGAGACAGTTCATTGCAAGAATGTCTACCCTTCAAAAGTACAAAAGGAGCAACACCAGTAGAAGAATGTGGCGTGTTGTGATAACACCATATCCTTTCTGCCACCATCTTTCCCTGACCTGATGGCCAATTGAATAGTTTAATTGAGTAATCTATTTACTCTCTCAACAAGTCCATTACCCTGCGGACTATACAATGCAGTAGTAACATGCTTAACATTAAGGGGGTCATTCCAACCCTGGCAGTCATCGACCGCCAGGGTGGATGACCACGGAAGCACCGCCAACAGGCTGGCGGTGCTTCCCTGCCCATTCTGACCGCGGCGGTAAAGCCGCGGTCAGAAAAGGGGATCCGGCGGTTTCCCGCCGGATTTCCCCTGTCTGGGCTGAATCTCCATGGCGGCGCTGCAAGCAGCGCCGCCATGGAGATTCCGACCCCCTTCCCGCCACCCTGTTTCTGGCGGTTTTTACTGCCAGGAGCAGGATGGCGGGAACGGGTGTCGTGGGGCCCCCTAACAGGGCCCCAGCATGATTTTCACCGTCTGCATAGCAGACAGTGAAAATCGCGACGGGTGCAACTGCACCCGTCGCACCCCTGCAACACCGCCGGCTCCATTCAGAGCCGGCTTCTATGTTGCAGGGCCTTTCCCGCTGGGCCAGCGGGCGCTCCTTTGGCGGGCGCCCTCCGGCCCAGCGGGAAAGCCAGAATGGCCTCCGCGGTCTTTGGACCGCGGAGCGGCCAAATGGCGGTGACCGCATGGCGGGCGGCGGTCAGAATGACCGCCTAAGTCTTTTCAGAAATTCAACCATCTGGTGCGATACAAATTGCACCCCGTTATCTGTGACCAAAAACCTGGGAATACCCTCCCAATGAAAGATCTCTTTTTAAAATCCAATCACATTGGTGGTATTAGGTTCTCTTAAAAACTTGTACGAAACCTATTTGGAATGATAATCTACTGCAACCAACACATATTTATTTCCGTCATTGTAACCCCCAACTGGACCAATGAAATCCAATCCCAATTTCTGCCAAGGTTTTTCAGGAAACGGTACAGGACACAAAGGCACTTCTCTAGTATGCAAACCTTTATCTGCCCCCTGCAAATGCTACAATTCTTAACTGCAAATTCCACCTCTGTGTCCATACCCGGCCACCAATAATATAAACGTAACCTCTTCCTTGTGCCAGTGATTCCAACATGCCCATCATGAGCCAGCTGTATCAATTTGTGCCTTAATTTATTAGGAGGTACGAAACGTTCCCCCCTCATGACAAGGTCGTCCTCCACGTTCAATTCCTCTCTAACCATACAAAAAATATATTTTTTAAGAAGCGATAGAGAATTGTCCTCGTTCATAGCTTCCGCCCAAACCTGCCTGGAAATGACCTCCCCAGAAACAAACACTCCGTCTATCATTCCCACCATGACATCCTCATCCTCCGTTTGCTTCCCCTCAATTGGATTGTGAACCGGACACCTGGAAAGAAAATCTGCTCTACCATTGTTCTCCCCAGGAATATGTTTAATTTTCATATTAAACTCGTACAGTTTAGCCAACAACCTGGTCAATCTAGGACTAGTCTTATTGAAAAGTTTGTCATTCCACAGATAAACCAATGGCTTGTGATCTGTTACCAAAGTAAATTCTCTCCTCCAAACATACATTGATAATGGTTGACACCCCAAACACAAGCTAGTGCCTCCCTCTCAATTGTGCTATAATTCACCTCGGCCTCAGAAAGTTGTCTGGACGCAAAAGCAATGGTAAGTTACTTGCCTCCTATCATTTGACTTAAAACAGCTCCGAGGCCAATCCCACTCGCATCCACAGTAATGACAGAAGGTACGTCTTCATTGAAAGGATGAAGAGCAGGAGCCTCAATTATGAGAGTCTTAAGAGTTAAGAAGGCTTGAGCCTGCTCATCCTGCCACTGAAATTTCTCACCCTTCCTCAACAACTTCCACGATGGCTCTGTCAGATAAGCAAAATTGTGAACAAATCGCAAGTAGTATTCACAAAGACCCAAAAAGGATCTCAACTGGTCTTTATCATTAGGAGATGGAGCATTTCCAATAGCCCCTAATAAGTCCTTCTTGGGTAGTATTCCCTGTGCACAAATTGTGTAACCTAAATAATCAACCGTCTCAACCATGAATTTACATTTCTCTTTTCTCACCGTAATCCCGTGATCTTCCAGAATTTCTAGGACTTTATCAAGTTTGTGTATATGTTCCTGAATAGACTCTGAGCCTATCAGAATATCGTCCTGATATGCCAACACTCCATGTACTTCCCCAAACAGTTGATACATTAGCTTCTGAAACACAGATGCTGCGGAAGCTAAACCGAAAGGCATCCGCAAAAATCTGTAAGCCCCAAATGGAGTGACAAATGTTGTAAGAGAACGAGACTCCCTACTCAACTCAACTTGATGATAGGCGGACTTGAGGTCAATCGTGGAGAACACTTTCATACCCCCCAATCGTGCCAATAACTCCTGTATTTTGGGCAACGGGAAACAATCAACTAGAATATTTTTGTTCAAAGACCTCAAGTCCACACATAGGGGGTGATTCTAACCCTGGCGGTCGGTGTTAAAGCGGCGGCCAACCCGCCAACAGGCTGGCGGTCAAAACAATGGAATTCTGACCCTGGCGGGAACCGCCAACACAAACAGCCACTTTAACACTCCGACCGCCACGGCGGTACAAACAAACAGTGGGCGGTCACCGCCAACAGCCAGGCGGCAGACAATGTACCGCCCACACTATCACAACTCACCAATCCGCCACCTTTTCCGGGGCGGGAGCACCGCCGATAAAAACACGGCGGAAACAGACTACGAACGGGAAAACGCACACCACTACGCACTCCAGGAGGAAGGAGGACAGCATGGAACCCGAATTAAACATCCTACCTGCTCTCGTCTACCTTCTCATCTACCACGAGTACGAAGTCCGGCGCAGACGACAACGGTGAGTACTGCACCTACGACACACGGGAGGGGGGAGGACGAAAGGTTACGGGCACACACATATGCGACCCCCCCCCCCAACTATGTACACACCAATGCAGAGCAACAAGTCACAGTGACACCACCCAAACACCCCTGAAAAATGCTATGACATAATCAAATTTGGAATAAATATTTATGTACAAAAAAGCTCCTGAAAATTATCGTACAACCATGAAAGATATTTACAAGAAAACAAATGATATACACATCAGTGTATAACTGAAGTAACAAGTCCTGCACATCCTACGAATTCATCATGTCCGTGGGCCAAAGTTTTGAGAAACAAGGGCAAAGCCCACACAGGAGACCTGAGTCCTTTGGAGAGAACACTGCAGGGGCATCAGATGTAAAAACTACAGGCACCTCAGGGGGAAGGGAAGGGGGGGCACCACAGCCACATGAGTCCACGACGCCAGATCCACGAGGAGCCACCATGCCCACTGTACCATCCTGGGGAGTGCAAAGCCACAGTCTCTCAATGTCTCTACAGTGGGTGGGCTGCCCACTGTACCATCCTGGGGAGTGCAAAGCCACAGTCTCTCAATGTCTCTACAGTGGGTGGGCTGCCAACTGTACCATCCTGGGGAGTGCAAAGCCACAGTCTCTCAATGTCTCTACAGTGGGTGGGCTGCCCACTGTACCATCCTGGGGAGTGCAAAGCCACAGTCTCTCAATGTCTCTACAGTGGGTGGGCTGCCCCCTGTACCATCCTGGGGAGTGCAAAGCCACAGTCCATCAGGTGGATGACAGTCTCCACTGGTCAAGGAGGAGGCATGGTGGGCACAGTGAACCATAAACAGTGCTTGAGACGGCGGTGCCCAGCGGAGCGGTGCTTGAGATGAAGGGCCAAGCGGAGCGGTGCTTGAGAAGAAGGGCCCAGCGGAGCGGTGCATGAGAAGAAGGGCCCAGCGGAGCGGTGCTTGAGATGAAGGGCCCAGCGGAGCGGTGCTTGAGACGGCGGTGCCCAGCGGAGCGGTGCTTGAGATGAAGGGCCCAGCGGAGCGGTGCTTGAGAAGAAGGGCCCAGCGGAGCGGTGCTTGAGAAGAAGGGCCCAGCGGAGCGGTGCTTGAGATGAAGGGCCCAGCGGAGCGGTGCTTGAGACGGCGGTGCCCAGCGGAGCGGTGCTTGAGATGAAGGGCCCAGCGGAGCGGTGCTTGAGAAGAAGGGCCCAGCGGAGCGGTGCTTGAGATGAAGGGCCCAGCGGAGCGGTGCTTGAGAAGAAGGGCCCAGCGGAGCGGTGCTTGAGAAGAAGGGCCCAGCGGAGCGGTGCTTGAGATGAAGGGCCCAGCGGAGCGGTGCTTGAGACGGCGGTGCCCAGCGGAGCGGTGCTTGAGACGGCAGTGCCCAGCGGAGCGGTGCTTGAGATGAAGGACCCAGCGGAGCGGTGCTTGAGACGGCGGTGCCCAGCGGAGCGGTGCTTGAGACGGCGGTGCCCAGCGGAGCGGTGCTTGAGATGAAGGACCCAGCGGAGCGGTGCTTGAGAAGAAGGGCCCAGCGGAGCGGTGCTTGAGACGGCGGTGCCCAGCGGAGCGGTGCTTGAGATGAAGGGCCCAGCGGAGCGGTGCTTGAGAAGAAGGGCCCAGCGGAGCGGTCCTTGAGATGGCGGGGCCCTCTTCAGCGGTGCCTATCTTCACGGCGGGGCCCTCTTCAGCGGTGCCTATCTTCACGGCGGGGCCCTCTTCAGCGGTGCCTATCTTCACGGCGGGGCCCTGTTCAGCGATGCTCCTCTCCACGGCGGGCCCTGTTCAGCGGTGCTCTTCTGCACCGCGGGCCCTCTTCAGCGGTGCTCTTCTCCATGGCGGGCCCTGTTCAGCGGTGCTCCTCTCCACGGCGGGCCCTGTTCAGCGGTGCTCTTCTGCACCGCGGGCCCTGTTCAGCGGTGCTCTTCTCCACGGCGGGCCCTGTTCAGCGGTGCTCTTCTCCACGGCGGGCCCTGTTCAGCGGTGCTCTTCTCCACCGCGGGCGCTGTTCAGCGGTGCTCTTCTGCACCGCGGGCCCTCTTCAGCGGTGCTCTTCTCCACGGCGGGCCCTGTTCAGCGGTGCTCTTCTCCACGGCGGGCCCTGTTCAGCGGTGCTCCTCTCCACGGCGGGCCCTGTTCAGCGGTGCTCCTCTCCACGGCGGGCCCTGTTCAGCGGTGCTCTTCTGCACCGCGGGCCCTCTTCAGCGGTGCTCTTCTCCACGGCGGGCCCTGTTCAGCAGTGCTCCTCTCCACGGCGGGCCCTGTTCAGCGGTGCTCTTCTGCACCGCGGGCCCTGTTCAGCGGTGCTCTTCTCCACGGCGGGCCCTGTTCAGCGGTGCTCTTCTCCACGGCGGGCCCTGTTCAGCGGTGCTCTTCTCCACGGCGTGCCCTGTTCAGCGGTGCTCCTCTCCACGGCGGGCCCTGTTCAGCGGTGCTCCTCTCCAAGGCGGGCCCTGTTCAGCGGTGCTCTTCTGCACCGCGGGCCCTGTTCAGCGGTGCTCTTCTGCACCGCGGGCCCTGTTCAGTGGTGCTCTTCTCCACGGCGGGCCCTGTTCAGCGGTGCTCATCCAGCAGGTCAAGGGAGCCAGACCTGGCCTGGACTCCCTGCTCAGTCGCCCTCGGACCGTGACGTTTCTGGACCCTTCGGGGACGGACTCCTGGCCTCTTTAGTGTCCTCCTTCCCAGCTGGGATGTGACATGTGGGGTCCACCTTCTCCGCGCTCCTGCTGCCCTTCCGCTCCTTTGATGGGGCTCTCGGGCCCTTGCCTCCCCTAGATGGTGTGGCTGGTGAAGTGGCCGCACATTGCTCCTTGGGGGCAGCCCTGTCAGTCCTCGCACGGCGGCCCTTGTTTTTGCGGGTCCTCTTGCCGGGGGGGGGCTGGACGTGTCCTTGCTGCTGATCGATGTGTCACTGCTGGCAAAGGGTGGACTCCAGATCCCATGCACAACAGTGACACTCGAAGCTGGGCTGGTGGTGGCTGCGGTGCTCTTGGGACTCTTTGCAGATGGAGGGGGGAGCTCATCGGAGGGAAAGAGGTCAAGACTAGCCAGGAAAAGCTTTTTAGGTCCAAGGTAAAGGGTAGGAGAAGTGGTGATGGGAGTGGAGGAAGAGGATTTGGTTGTAGGAGAGTCAGGTGTGCTGTCATTGGGTGAAGGTGCTGGTGCTGTAGGCTGACGTGAGGTGGATGGCTGTTGGGTGGGTGGCTGCCTGCGTTTGTGTGTCTTGGAAGAGGGGGTGACAGACACAGTGGGAGAGGACACAGGGGACGTGTAAATGGCAGTGGGGGTGGTGACTGCACGAGTGTGGACTGTACTGGAGGGTGAGGTGGTGATGGAAGCACTGGCTGATGTTGGGGTGCATGCAGGTGTGAGTGTAGACGTCACAGGGAGGGAGGAGGGAGACGAGGAGGAGGGGGACACAGAGGTGGTTGTGACTGTTGGAATGTCTGCATCTGGGTGTTGCTTGGGTGAGTGTTTGTGGGATCTGTGGTGCTTGTGTCTGGATGCAAAAACAACAAGTGATGGACGGAATGCTGAACATTGTCAAACATTCACCCCCAGTCACAGATCTGGGTTTAATCCATCGTTTTTTTGCTGCCCATGCCATTCCAGTTTGGACCCAGCCATATGCAAATCAGTCTTGACCCTGTTCCCCATGGGAACAGTCCAGCCCAAACTGCTAGGCCAGGTCTTCCCTGGACTGGAAACAAGCATCCTGGGACCGGTTTCGGGGTTTCACCCCTCATCAGCCAGGCTAGCTTGAATCCAGTGGCATGGGAAGCACGGGACCCACGTCTGGGCATACCCTTCCCACTTAGGGCGACAAATGCAAAAACAACAAGTGATGGACAGAATGCTGAACATTGTCAAACATTCACCCCCAGTCACAGATCTGGGTTTAATCCATCGTTTTTTTGCTGCCCATGCCATTCCAGTTTGGACCCAGCCATATGCAAATCAGTCTTGACCCTGTTCCCCATGGGAACAGTCCAGCCCGAACTGCTAGGCCAGGTCTTCCCTGGACTGGAAACAAGCATCCGGGGACCGGTTTCGGGGTTTCACCCCTCATCAGCCAGGCTAGCTTGAATCCAGTGGCATGGGAAGCACGGGACCCACGTCTGGGCATACCCTTCCCACTTAGGGCGACAAATGCAAAAACAACAAGTGATGGACGGAATGCTGAACATTGTCAAACATTCACCCCCAGTCACAGATCTGGGTTTAATCCATCGTTTTTTTGCTGCCCATGCCATTCCAGTTTGGACCCAGCCATATGCAAATCAGTCTTGACCCTGTTCCCCATGGGAACAGTCCAGCCCGAACTGCTAGGCCAGGTCTTCCCTGGACTGGAAACAAAGCTTGTGTCTGGATGAGCTGCTCTTGGGTGTTGAGGTGTGTGCAGGCTGGTCTGATGGTGTGGATGGGATAGGCTGAGGAACAGGAGACAGAGACAGGCTGGAGGCAGTAAGAAGAGGGAGGCTGGAAACAGGGACAATGGCTGCCGTCAGTGCTGAGGCCAGAGCAGTGAACGATCGTTGATGGGCAGCCTGACCCGAATGAATGCCCTCCAGGTACGCATTGCTCTGTTGCACCTCCCTTTGCACACCCTGGATGGCATTCAAAAGGGTCGTCTGCCCAACAATGAGCGTCCTCACCAGGTCAATGAGCTCCGCACTGAGGGCAGCAGGGGCAACAGGGGCAGGGGCTGAGGTGCCTGGGGCGGAGGAGACCCGCGCCTTCCTGGGCGAGCGGGCACGGAGCGTAGGCTGAGGGGCTGCTGGGAGGGCGGGGCTGGTGCGCTGGGTGGCGGCTGTACCTGTAGAGGCGGGGGGCCCGGATGTTGCCGCCACCGCTAGGGAGCTCCCATCTGAGGACGTGTCGCTGTCGCTGCTCTCACCAGAGGTCCCCGTCGTGGTGCTCCCCTCATCCTCCGGATCACTGGTGCCCTCGGTGTCTGTTCCTGGGCCCACCGGGGCCTTGTGTCCTGCAGCTCCCTCGTGCTCCGATGCCAAATCTCCTCCGCCTGATGATGCTAATGCACACATGCACAAGAAGATGAAGAGAAAGGGTGGGGGGAGAAAAAAGAAGACCAGGTTGAGTGCATGCAATGTCAACACCGTTGGCGGAGAGGACAGACACAGGAGCCTCATGCACTAAGCCGTGCATTCGGGGTACACTACTCAGTACTACTGACTAGGACAACAGGCCAAGAGACGTCAAACGCGCACATGGGTGATGCTGGACCATCAATGGCTGTACTTGTCACCCTACAGAGGTGGGGGCCGGGGGCACAGGGCCATGCCTAAGGGAGAGGACTACACTACAGAAAGCGCCCTGGCCTAATGTCACCCACAGCCCTCCTCCCCCACCCAGACGCCTCCACTGCGCAGAAAGATATGAGAATGTGCTGATACTCACCCCCTTGTGTCTGCTGTGATGTCTTAAAGCGCCCATCCAATTCAGGGTAGGCCACCGCCAGGATCCGGGACATCAGGGGGGTCATGGTGCGACTGGCACCCCTCCTAGGTTGGGAGGCCATCCCCAGCAGTGTTTCTGCGGTCTTCCTTGTTCCGCGGCGGATGTCCTCCCACCTCTTGCGGCAGTGGGTGCCCCGTCTGTTGTGGACCCCCAAGTTCCGGACTTCCTTGGCGATGGCACGCCAAATCTCGATCTTCTGATGGGCGCTGACCTATTTGACATGTACAGGGTGGAAAGGAGGAAATCATCAATGACCTGCATGTTAGATGTGATTGGCCCCCCCCAACAACTTTGCCATATGGCACATGCTCTCATCTGTCGTGCGTTGCACTCCTCATTCGCCCCCCACCCCACGAACTTACATCCACCCCAATCCACACAGGCATAGCCCATTCCATGTGCACCCGGTGTTCGCACTTGTTGGTCTGGAGGACCGTAGAGTAGCGCATACTGGGGGAGGACCCCATCCACGAGCTTCTCTAACTCTTCAGACGTGAAGGCAGGGGCCCTTTCCCCAGTCGCAGCAGCCATTGTCACTTCCAGACCGAGGTCACAGCAGCACTTGCAGTATAGGTCCTCTCCTGTGGATGATCAGGTCTCGAGTGATCAATCAGCTAGGAAATGGAGGTCACGCCCGCGGCGGTGCGTACCGCGGTGGTGCGTACCGCGGCGGTGCGTACCGCGACCGCCGGCGCACATCGTCATTGGCTCCTGAAACCCATAGGGTTCAATGTTAACCAATGCGGCTTTGCGCCGCGGTCTTCGACCGCCTACCGCCACGGTCTGCCCCGCCAGCGCATTGACCTCACATCCCATTGTCCCACTTCACAGGTCAGGCAGCCGCCATTTCAAGGGCCTACATGGCTTAATTTTGACTGCGACACACAGGCCTAGACCTTGCATTGCCACACATACACGCCTTTCAACCCATTGCCATTCTTTAACTGTGCAAGCTGTCTGTACGTACCTGTGGTTTGCCTGACTCTGTGCTCCATGTTGTCCTTCCTAGGCACCGTCCGCTGGGACTTGCGAGGAGAAGGACGAATCCTCGCGTGTACCGACCGCTGGTGGACCTGTCGACAATGGAAGAACGCCATATAATACTTCGATACAGACTTGACCGTGCCACTATCCATGAACTGTGTGCCCAGCTGGAGCCAGCCCTGATGTCCCCCATCCGCCAACCCACAGGGATTCCCCCTCTGGTGCAGGTTTTGTCAGTCCTCCATTTTTTGGCAACTGGGTCATTCCAGACAACAGTGGCCATGTCATCTGGAATGTCTCAGCCTATGTTTTCAAAGATTTTGAGCAGAGTGTTGTCTGCCCTGATGAAACTCATGCGGAGCTACATCATTTTCCCAGAGGAGGGTGACTTGCCTACAGTGAAGGGTGATTTCTATGCCCTTGGACATATCCCCAACATCATTGGTGCCATTGATGGGACCCATGTGGCTTTGGTACCCCCAAAAGACGATGAGCAGGTGTACAGAAACAGAAAAAGTTATCATTCGATGAATGTCCAGGTGGTCTGTTTGGCTGACCAGTACATCTCCCATGTAAATGCCAAGTTCCCAGGGTCAGTGCATGACGCGTATGTTATGCGAAATAGCAGCATCCCCTATGTGATGGAGCAGCTACAGAGACAACGTGTGTGGCTAATAGGTGACTCTGGTTACCCCAACCTGCCTTGGCTACTGACCCCAGTGAGGAATCCCCGGACCAGGGCAGAGGAACGGTACAATGAGGCCCATGGGCGAACTAGGAGGATCATCGAAAGGACCTTTGGCCTCCTGAAGGCCAGGTTTAGGTGCCTGCATAAGACAGGGGGATCCCTGATGTACTCACCAAAGAAGGTGTGCCACATCATCGTGGCCTGCTGTATGCTTCACAATCTGGCATTGCGACGTCAGGTTCCTTTCCTGCAGGAGGATGGTGCAGATGGTGGTGTTGAAGCAGCTGTGGAGCCTGCGGAGAGTGAAGAGGAGGAAGACTCAGAGGACGACACAGACAACAGGGACAGAGTAATAGAACAGTATTTCCAGTAGCACACAGGTAATAATCACCCATGCCATTTTACATTTCCTGAAAGCCTCCTGCATCTCAACTTTGTCGATTTCCCCCCAGAACTATAAACATGATGTTTGATTTTCCCTTCCCTTTTCTGTGCTGTATGAGCCACTGCGTGACCTCGGCTTGGTTGGCCCATGGACTAATGCTAAGTTACCCTGGTATGTGTAATTCACAATGTTAATAATACGTAATTGATATGTAATGTGTCATACATTTGTAAATAAGACAGGCTGAGTCCTGATTGATTTCAGTGCAATGTGTTATTTATTATTAGTGCATAGATATTGGTACATGATAGTGAAACAGTGATGGGTGGGGGTGGAGTAATGTCCATGGCAGAGTCCAGTTCTCAGTCTCACAGGTGCATTGTCCATATGCCTGTGGCAGGATGGAGCAGGGGCAGTTCAAGGTTTGACAGGGTGGCAATGTGGAACAGTGGGAGGACTTCAGGGGGTATGTGATGCTGGCGGGGGTCTTGACATCCTACTCTGTCGTTTTTTTTTATCTCAGGCTCCTTTTGCGGGGTGGTTGTTGTTCAGCAGGAGGTGGGGTTCTGGTGGCCTGTCGTTGTGGTGGGGCCTCCTGTCCACTAGCGCCGGCGGAGGTGGTAGGCTGTTCCTGTTCCTGGCTAGTGACAGGGGCCCTGTGTGATGCCACATGGTCCCGAAACGTGTCCTCTATGTGGTTCAGGGCCTGGACTATGCTCCCCATAGCGGTTGAGATGTTGGTGAGTTGGTCGCTGAACCCCATGTAGCGTTGCTCCTGCTGTGCCTGGATCTCCTGGAACCTGGCCAGTACTGTCGCCATCGTCTCTTGTGAGTGGTGGTAGGCAGCCATGATGGTGGTGAGGGCCTCTTGGAGAGTGGGTTCCCTGGGCCTCTCCTCCCCCCCCTGTCGCACAGCAGCCCTCCGAGTTGCCCTGTTTCCCTGGGCCTCTGTCCCCTGGACAGTGTGCCCACTCCCACTGCCCCCAGGTCCCTGTTGTTGTTGGGTTGGTGGGTTACCCTGGGGGCCCTGTAGTGGTAGACACACCGCTGCTTGACCTGTCCTAGAGACAGAGGCATGGGCCCGCTGGGTGGGAGCTGTACTGTTGTTCCCAGAGGGGGTTGGGTCTGCAGTGGCCTGTGTCTGGGTGAGGGGAACCGACTGCCCAGAGGTCCCCGATGGTCCGGGCTGGTCGTCAGGTTCCAGGTCGACAGAGCTGCTGTCATCACTAGGGGCCTGTTCCGGGGGTGGGATGGACATTTCTGGTCCCTCCTGACCGGTGTGTTGTCGTTCGGGTCCTGCATGGGGTAAGAGGGTATGGTTATTGTTTCTGTGTGTGCATTAGCTTGCGTTTTATGGGTGCCCTTGTCCCCCAGTGCTGGCATTCCCTTGGGGGAGGTGTTGTGAGGGTGTTTTGTGGGGGGGGGGATGGGTATGTGCAGTGGTCATGCTTAGGTGATGGGTGTCCATAGTTTGGGGATGGCATGCAGGGGTTGGTGTTGGGTGGGTTGTGCTGGAGAGACATTCTCAGGGAGGATGTGTGCTGGGGGGTTGGGGGTGAGGGTGGGGGTTAGCATGCTGGGGGGGGGGTGAAGTGGTTGGCCTTGTACTTACCAGAGTCCATTCCTCCGTGTACTCCAGCGAGGCCATCAGGATGCAGGATGTTTAGTACCTCTTGCTCCTCTGTTGTGAATTCGGGTGGAGTGGGTGGGGGTCCCCCGCCAGTCTTCTGCACTGCGATGTTGTGTCGCGAGACCATCGAGCGCACCTTCCCCCGTAGGTCGTTCCATCATTTGCGGATGTCCTCTCGATTTCTGGGATGCTGTCCCACCGCGTTGACCCTGTCCACGATCCGCTGCCAGAGCTCCGCCTTCCTTGCTATGGTGGTGTGCTGAACCTGTGAGCCGAAGAGCTGGGGTTCCACTCTTATGATTTCCTCCACCATGACCCGGAGTTCTTGGTCCGAAAAGCGTGGGTGCCTTTGTGGTGCCATGGGGTGGTGTGTATGAGGTGTGGGGTGGTGTATGTGATGATGTGTGTGTTGGTGTGTGGTGCTTTGTGCTTCTATGTGGTGTGTGTGATGTTGTGGTGTGCCTCTGTGTGTCTGGCTATCTATTCTCTGATGTGTCTCTCTCTCCTTCGTCTCTGGTTTTTGTTGGTAGGGGTTTGTGGGTGATGTGGGTGTGTGTTTTATATGGTTTTGGATGTGTGGGAGTGGTGTGTGTATGTGTTTCAGGTGTGTGCCTTTCAAATTGTCCAATGTGGTAGGGGTTTGTAAAGGTGTGTGTATTTTGACCGCGGCGGGGTGTACCGCCAATGGAATACCGCGGTTGAATGACCGCCGCGTGGATTTGCGGGTCATAATGGGATGGGCGTATTTCTGTTGGCGTGGCGGTGGAGGTTTGGGCTTCTCCAGTTTACCGCTGGCCGCTGATGTGGCGGACTGCAGTGGAGGGCGGATTTTTGGAGGTTTTGCAGTTGTGGGTCAGAATGTCCGTGGCGGCTGACCGCGGCCGCGGCGGTATTGTGGCGGCCTCCTGACCGGCGGTAAGCGGCTTTTACTGCCGAGGTCAGAATGACCCCCATAATCTCAAATCCCCCTTTTCTTAACTGCAACCACAATCGGAGAAACCCATTGGGACGAATTAGTCGATTCAATGACTCCATCAGCACATAGCTCACGTAGGTGCTCCTTTAACTTCCCTCTGATGCTCAAAGGCACATTATGCACCTTGTGTACCACAGGTATCGCATCAGGTTTGAGAATTATTTTATGCTCATAACCTATTAATGAGCCTAGCTTATCCCTGAAAATCACAGTATGCTTGTCTAGGACATCTTTAAGAGTATCAAGTTTTATGTCCACTTTCTCAATCACAGTGATAGGTCGTTCAATACCCGGTCTTAGAACCATCCCAAATTGTCCTTGATCTTTCCACCCCAGAATATTGTACCCTCTCTTGGCTACATATATTTTTGTACTAATAGTCTTCTGCTGATAACAAATCCTTTCAAAGAAATACCCCATCATATCAATTTCTTGACCATCAAAAGCTACTGTTTTTATGTCAGGAGCTGACAAGGGAAGGTTACTCCAATGTGAATGATAATTTGTATCAGAGACAATTGATATAGGTGAGCCTGAATACACAGTAACACTTAGCTTGACTTCCCCAATTTTAACTTCACATACTGGATCCTTAGAAAATTTGCAATCAGAATTAATATCATCAACAATCAAAACACATCTTTTTGAAAAGTCCACCTCCCCTCCATCTGTCAGCTTGTCAATGGCTTGCTGATGCTCAACTAACATTACTTTTTGCGATTGCTTGCATACATGAGCAAAATGACCAGACTTCCTGCATTTCATGCACACTTTCCCCAGTGCAGGACAATTTGAGGAATTGGCAACATGTGACTTAGAACCACATCTGAAGCATAGTGAACTTTTAGTATTATTTTTTTTTTAATCTGGAGTGCCCGACATAATTGTTTTAGACTTCTGTAAAACTCTGTTCACATTTTCTGCCTGACTTACTTTCATTTTGCTTAACTCTTTGGAAGCTGTTACTGAACGCTCGATGCCTCTAGCAATTTCTAGTGTTTCAGACACAGTTGGATTTCTACAACATAAAAAAAATTCTTAGATTCTAGAATCATGACAGTTCACCACTAACTGATCTCTTAGGTACTGATCCAGGGGTCCTAAAAATTCACAAGTGGCTGCTAATACCCTAAGCTCAGCAACAAAATTATCAATTCATTTGTGTTGGAATTGTTTTCGAGGAAAAGAATTTGTGTCTTTCAACTATTATACTAAGGTCATCCTTAAAGTGATTTTCTAACCTCTTTACAGCTTCAGTAAAAACATCCCAACCATCACTGGATGAAGGTTGCACTTGGGGTTGATGATCAAAAATTCTCTGACCTTCTGTACCAAGGCAATTATACAAAATCGCCTTCTTTCGAACCGCAGAAAAATGTACCCCATCTATCGCCACTAAGTAACTTTCAAAAGAATTGAACCAGTGTTGCCATTTTATCGTGGGAATACCGGGTTCAGGCAAAAATGCCAGCGGTAAATTTGCTGTTTGCATAACGAGGAATAGACACTGTATGAACGTGTATATAACTAATAAGACACCACTAAAGATAAAAATGGAATAAGTGTGCGAATCACTGTACAAATCTGCAACCGCCTTCAATGTTGAGTAGTCGTGATACGTGCGTGAAATATTGCAAACAGATTCACAGGTCTGCAGATCCAGAAATGCAGTTGAGTGTGCAAATCACTGTGCGCATAACATTTTAGGTCCACATGTCCATACAATTTGTACTTTCACTGTAAATTCGCAGTCAGAATAGAAGTGTGCGAATCACTGAAAATATCCGCAATTGCGTAGAAATATCCTCCATTCAATAGCAACAGTGAGATAAATACCAGAATATGTACGAATCCGCAAGGTGCACTTAAAATGAAGAGTGCGCGAATTACTGTGCACCCGTCCGCGTGATAGTGGATTCTTATTTTCTGGTGCAGAAAGTCCTGCACATGTTCTCTTTGTTTATGTGTATAGACACAGTAGAGGCACACAGAATTCCTCCGTCGATTTGCGGATTTATATATCACTGTTTGTAAACCAAAACTTAGAACGTGCCCGGAACATAAACCACAGGAACCAGAATTTGCTCCACGTTGTTTAAAAATATGTAGATTTCAATCTCTGTAAAGAAAATATTCTTGCATGTCTTAACCCAATGTTGCATTAACCACAGCAACAAAGAAGAGTTAAACCGGTTCCTCTGACTAGAATGTTTGTTGATCAGGTGTAACTAGGCAACAGGAACTGAAACCAGAGGACTGTGCCGGGCGCGCGCAGGCAAAGGCCCTTAACGAAATACCTGAACGAAGAAGGATGAGGAACACAAACAGATTGTAATCTGCTTCAAAATAGATTTAAAAACACCGGCATACTCTGTCAGCTGAAAGATTTCCGCTTAGTATAACAACGAAGTAAACAAGTGTGAGGACATGAAATGAATATCAGAACAGTTACGTGGGTCCGGATGGTGTTGATAGAAGCTTGTCGCCAATTTATGTTGTATCCAAAAGAAAGGAAAAACGGAGAAGGAATATTCCTGAACACGAAGTTTATTTCCACATCAACACCAACGTCCTCACAGCTCCAAGTACAGCAACTGACTACAGGAGCCGATGAAGTCATCAGAACTCCACGCACCCAGCCTTCCATAAAGGTACACTGCCCACACCAAACAACTAATTACAATAGCATATTTTAAAACACAACACAAATGTTGTTGACTAATACGAAATTCATATACTCAGATTCTTTTGTTTCCCGACTGTCGATTGAAGGTTATGAATATTGGTCAAATAATGTTGATTTGAAAAGTGTTTGGGGAACAAAACATTGGCAGACACAGGGTAGAGAAACATTTGTTTAGAGCATGTCTCATTCCCGTCCAAATGATTTTTTTAAATGAAAAACTACAACAGACTAGCTGTTTGGGCTTAGAGAATTAGAGAATTAGAGAATTGAATATGCCTAGTATACCTGTCCCTACAAAAATGAAGGATTGGCATAAATATATCAATGCCACTTTTAGTGAAATTACAGACTGGGTCCAGAATGGTACATTTAACACTTCATTGTCACGTCCGGGCGGGTGGTTATTGTGGCCTATAGACACCAATGGGTGTCATCAACATTTTGTCACCTCCTCGGGGGGTTTCAGGACGAGTCGGGCAGACCCTCGCTACATATCACCTGAACATGCTGAAATTATTACTACATATAGAGTGGGAAAATTGTGTCAACAATGGTTAAAATCATCCTCGCTAGATGCAGTAAAGACACATCTCACTCTCCTGTCTAATAACACTGACTTGCAAGATTTTTTGTCAGGCCCGAAGACACCACGTAGGAAACGTTTTTTGTACGAAGTGTACAATGAAATATGGAAAATTTCCCAACAAGAGGCTGCGGCCCGGTTAAGGCAGATAGAACAGGAAAATTTGAAAAAGGCATTAGCTGTTGTGGATAATGGAATTCACACCCTGTCCGACCGAATATATACCATTGACAACATTGTTTCTTCTGCCATAGACATTATACGATCTGATATGTCTTCTTTATATCATGGACAAAGTCAAACGGATCGATTATGCAGTTGGGTTGGACACTTCAGACACTGAAGGCGGGTCGCGTTCCGTGGCAGCACATCAGGGCCAGGGAGATATTTTTTTCCTTTAATTTGACACGACAACAACAACTGATGGCTAAGAAGGAGGCGACTTATGTCATGCTTAACATTGAAAAATTGGAAAGATTGCCTTTTACCGTGGCCGAGATTCCCTCAGCTGAGTGGTTGATACACGGGGTTATTAATCTGCCTATTTCTACACTACAATTCACTTCTTGTTTAAAACATGTTCCGGTGGGCAGATATGAAAAGCTGGGAGATAGTTATATACATGAGGTGTGGGAACTTCCCTTCTTGTACAAATGTCTCAATGGCATGAGAGAGGTTTTTCTTAGCGGTAGTGAATGCGAGACTTCAGTCAGCCATTCGATGATTTGTAAGCAGCTGTCCTTGCATGGGGCATGTAATGCCTCGGTTGCGAACTTGGCTTGCTATCTGAAGGGAGTCCCGGTCCCCTTGATTAAACGCACATTCCAGGTGCTTTACAACGGCAGCTACGTCCTCCTCAATAGTGAAGACTGTTGTGGCATGCGGGTCGGAATAGTTTACGTTGTTTCGGTCACCAAGGTCGTTACTTGCTGCGGGAATGTGTTGTTTCCCCCCACTAAATTAAGGGAGGTAGCAGATATCTGGCCTCACATTGCTACTTCCAAGGTGAATTTCGACAAGTTAAGTAGACTAAAGGCTTTATTGTTTCAGAAGCATGTGGCCCTTACATCTGCACGTGAGACCTACGCACTTCAGGTGGCAAGGTCATCGGCGGAAATTCAGTCCCTGTTAAATACCAACTTTCCGAGCCACTTTGGTGAACTCGTTGGACGTATATTTAATGCATCCAGCACAGCTGGTTTGGCAAATTGTTTCAAAGCCGTAGGTGTTGGTTTCGTTCACACCTTCTCTTCCATATTCGGTTTACTACCTTCGGCTATTCATTCAATTTTCGGAAGCATTTTTGGGGGATTTCTGATCACTTTGGCTTTATTAGCTGGCATTTTGCTGTTGCTGTGGTTTTTCCGCAATGGCTGTCCCGCCGCAACAAGGACGAATGTGGGCGCTCCCATCAGCGCAGCTGTGTCGTGAACGCATGATGCAGCACTTCGGAGCAACACTCCTGGGACATTTGGAGTGTGACTGGTCTCTGTCATTCAGACCGGTTTTGGATTGTGTGCAGCCCGTGTTTCTGTGCCGTTGGTTCTCTTTTGAACATGCACTAGACGTCTGTCTCTCACAGCAACGCCCCCCAGTGGTTGATGCTGATCTGTGGATGTTCCCGAAGAGGGCTCATTCCCAGACATGCGCGCTGCGTTTGCTTCGTGAGGCTACTTACGAGATACCATTCCTGGAGGAAGTTGCTATTAACTCGTTTACGGACAGTGTACGGGATGCTGCCTTGGTTGATTCCGGGGTTTTGGAACACACCTGCTCCTTAATAGTCTTTGGCGTGGATTTTCCGGTCTTGTCATCTGCCGAAGTGGAGAACCTCCTGCTTTCAATGACCACCGTTTAAATTGGATTTGGTCTAAATTGACACTGTTACATGAATTTGGCTCTTAGCCGCATGCTTATTTTTAAATTTAGGATTATTGTGCTTTGGTGTCCTCTTGACTTGTTGAAATTATATCAGGTTTTAGTTACTTCTTTTTAACTTAGGGCATTTTTTAGCTTCGTTTTAAAATACTTTCTACCGACAAGGGGAGGGTGTAGTGTAGCTATTTTTAATATAGCTTTTGCACGTTTGCTTAAAGCATTAGGCCTCTGGGCACTTTGCCCTAGATGCATTTTATTCAGCCTCGCACTGTTATTTTTCAATAACCAGTTTCACGGTCTTGTTTTATTTTCTTCTATCACACTGTTTAGTTTACTTCAGCACCGGAGTTCTCAAACAATACATTCTTGCTCGCTCTGTGCTTCAGTCAAGGATACAGTCTGCTACATTGCCAATAGACGTGGTAGAAGTTTAGTCTTTAGGGTTCGCAGAAAGTACACATTCTTACGTAGGGACGTTTCTTAGAACACCGGTGTGTTAATTATAAAAACTCTTCCTAGTCCTGGTACACGTAAGTGGGAGATTCCGACCAGGGAACCACGACTAGAAGCTGACTGCCCTGTTGCAGATGCTGATCCAGATCACAGGCCTTTGCTCAGGTATGAGGGTTGATGTCCTCCCGGGGGAACCTGAAAGGCAGGCTTAGAGCTTAACATGCTGTGCTCAAAATAGAACTTAGAAGAGAGAACGTACTATAGTAGCACTATGATAGCGTTATTCTTATGTTTCACTCTCCTCGTTACTATTTCAATCTTATTGTGTTGTATGGTTCTGGTTATTGCGGCTCACGCCTTGTTATCTAAAATGCAGTTGTTTTATTAAACTAATCTTTAAAACTCAAACTGCCTTTGTCATTTATATATGAGACCACACTGTGTATGAGAGAACTGGTTGGGATCTGAGTGACCACGACTTCCCTGGGAAGCACTAAGATGTCATGCGCTCGGTTGCCCAATTGTCTCTTCCCTTTGGGAGAGATGAGGCACTGCTAGTTAGCCGGAGCTCAACCCAGATTTGGGGTGACAAGGGTCCTTCGCAGTGGGTTAGACTTAGTCCCCCACACTGCGAACGATCCTGCCACCCAAAAATCCAGTAGTCTCATTAGGATAATGAGAGCCTACGCGACATGGTCACCCAACTTGGGATGAAATTGTCGAACTAACTTTTACAAACTTTTCAAAAGATTTCAAACTTTCTGTTGGCCAATGCTTGTTTGCTGTTTTAATAAAAGTTATTTATTACTTCTATAACATGTATTTCTGGAACCCTCGGGTGGATTTTGACATTTAAGGTCTCTAAAAATTGATAAAAATCTGCTCTATTTTTATAAATTGGTGTCTTGTTTTTTTTTGCGTTGTGTGACTTTCTTATTCTGTTGTTTGATACTGCTAAATGCTTTACACATTGTTCCTTTGCTTAGCTTTACTGCTCGCAGCCACAGCTATTCAGAGTTGAGCTTAAGGTTAAGTAAACATACTTGACTGGACCCAAGATGGTATCTGTGAGTGTAATTCATGGTAGGGCATCCTAGCCATACCATACACTACACCTAAATCCTCACAGGAGTGTTGGACCCCGGGGAGGCCGGCAGCTGACTGGACTGTTAAAGCCCTTCACAGTTGCTGCACAGGCCTTCCCCAATCAAGAAGGGGTGACAATATATGCTGTGACATGTCAAATCCCATTGGCCCACAAGAGATTGGGGGTGAAATGGAAGTTGTATAAAACCTTAAAAGTAATGGACTAAGGTTGTGTACTAGGAGGTGGCCCTGCAGCCTAAAGGAACCATACATAGAGTTTAGGCCTTGACTGTATTGTATGACCGAGATTGACGATCCATATACATCACCACAGTCACCTTTGAGAGGCCATTGTGAATGTGAATAGGCACCTGTGAGAACTGAACTACTGGTTGGGGGCCTCTGACTCCACCCTCTTTCTGATTTACTCTCCCTCTACTCCACACGGATGCACCCTTCAGGAGATAAAACACACGGATGGCCGAGGGAGATCCATGGTTGCTCGTACCATCCTCACACACACAGAACAAATAGTGCCCAGGGGCCGTGCTTCTGCAAAGTGGTTGCCGGCCCTGCCCAGGAGCCCAGCTGATCCCTCAGTCCCCCCTGACTCTAGGGAGATTCTACCTCCTTGAAGACTCATATACACTGGTGTTCAAAATGGTATGTGAAAGACCTACATACTCCTCTAAACAGGCCACACTTGTTTAAATTGACTGGGGCTGGTGCCTAAGGCAGTGACTTCAACAATGGTGCCACAAGAATTCAGGATGTGGGGACGGGAACCGTAGAGACACCCAACGGTCCTAATTCACAGATTCACAGATTGCATACTCAAGGCAATTCGATACTCAAGGCAATCTCTAGAAACCAGGATTAGTGATTAGTTTCTTAAGGGACAATGTATCACTGCTGCAACAAGAACAGAGGCTGCTGTCTAAGTTATTACGGGAGCCAAAATCAGTTCTGCAATGAAGGGACTGAGCGAGTCCTTCCCTAATTACATCATCCCAGCTCACAGCTTGCACCTGGCGTAGGAGTCGATGGTGGCTTCAAAAACCAGGTTAGCAACACACTACAAGATACTATGACACAATACTTTACTCTAATAAAGACAAGCTAGAGCTATCTACAACGCTCTGGAAAGTATGAAAAGCAGTAACATAAGGTCAACTAATAAGAGCCATAGCCCACCAAAAAAGAGAACACACACACTCTGACCTTGCAAGAGGATGCAGTGCTGACAGTGGAACATAATTATGAAGCAGAGGCTTTGGAATCTAGCCTACAACCACAATTATGCGCAACTGCAACACAGGCAAACAAGATTGGATTCAACCCATAAAACTAGGCTGTCTGCACAGAGCAAACTTTATGATTAGTGGGACAAGACTGGTAAGCTAGCGCATTGATTAGCAAGTAGAAACAATGAAACCAGGCATACTACCCAAATACGGAGCAAAGATAGCACTATCTGCACGCACCTGCTAGGCACTACAGACACATAAGCATAATATTATACTACCCTTACTAGGCGCAAGAGCTTAGTCCAGCCCAGGATCTGTGTTTATATTTGACCAGTTTGTCAATGCTGACACTCAGAATCCGAAAAAACACTGTTGGATGGCCCTATAACTCTAGATGACACTGAAGAGGTGGTTCAACAGTTGACTGCCAGAAAAAAGCCACCCCTAACAGCTTTCAGCTGGATTCTATAAATGTTTAGATTCCGCACTAGGACAACCACTTCTAGATTCATTCAAGGAGGCCAAATTGCAAGGTAGTTTCACATCCAAGCTGTGTGAAGCCCACATAGTTACCATCCGCAAAGCAAATTGACCCCCCTCAGATTTATGTGAATCCTACCACCTGATCTTTTTAATGAATTCAGAACATAAAATCCTAGCTAAAATATTGGAGATGCACTTCATCCAGATAATTCCTACTCTAATGCGTCCAGACTAGTGTGGATTTATGCCAAATAGGTCCACCAAAAATAACACTAGAAGTGCAACTAATGCAATAACAGTGGGCCCCCCAACAGCAAAGGACTCCTAGCACTACTACTGATAGACTTTGAAAAAGCGTTTCTCTAACAGAGTCTCATGGGATTACCACTTAACCCTTCTGGGACATATGGGCTTTGGAAACAATTCCTGGTTTACAGTCGCTTATTATATTTTGGACTCATATAATCATGGCCTTGCTTAGAGTGGGAAGAGAGTCGCCCCGACACCTCCCTCTTGGGAGAGGAGTACAGCAACGATGTCAACTTTTCCCATTGCCTTTTGCAATCGTAATATAACCTCTAGGTAGGGTCATAATGCATAATCCCAGAGAAATGGATTCAGATGGTTCCCTGGATGGAGGACAAAATCTTGCTTTATGTGGCTGACGTCTTTACATACCTCAGTGACCTGGCACACACTGCCCAGACTGTGATGCACACTCTAAAATAATTTAGCTCCCACTCTTGAATGTAAAGTAACAGGTCAAAAACTCAACTGTTTCATATAGGTCATACATTTATGGGTTATGGCATTATGATCAATAAGCAAAGTATTAAATACCATGGATTTCACCTTGCACATGCAGATAAGATAGCATGTGTGGATAACTTTCTAACTTTCCTCGAGAATATCCATAAAATTCCCATGTAAAGTTCTGCCTCTGTAAAAATGATATCTCTTCTTAGGATTCTTTATGTACTACACAAATACCACATTTCCGTAATATCTAAATTCCTATAAACTTTGAAAGCCATTCTTAGGTACTTCCTGTGGAGCTGTGGTTACCACTGAGTCTCACTCACTGAAGGCTGCCAATCCGCTTATGATGGGGGACCTCACCTCCTACTATAGAGCGGCCCACTTAATTGTTATTAACAATTGGATAGGCTTTGTACAGAGTGGCATGTCTCGACACACTTACACAGCAGAACTGTGGGCTTTGAAAGAACGTCTCTCAAACCAATTTCTAAGCGGTGTGAAACGCCCAAAAGACACCCCTCTCAGCCGTAAAAGTAGCGACAGGCAAATAGAAGTCAGCAAAACAACAGGCTGGATGGTCCGGGAAGATAATGGGTCAGAACCCTCCCATGGACAGTCACTTTCCTGCCACCAGCGGCCAAGCTAGAGAGTTTTGGAAACTGGGATCAATTGGGTATACTATACCTGGGCAATGTGACACAGGCCCGTCTTCTTAAATAATTTTCTGAAATTCAAGCTGTAGTTGGATTAGTACCAACGCAATTTTACAGATATCTCCAGCTCTGCCATGCACTCATGCCATACCTATCGCTTTTAGAGGACATACCTGAGTTTAGCCCACTGGAAGCAAAACTGACAGTGGCTCAGCTCCCCTTCAAGATGAAATGTGATTCCTTAGACAAAACCCTAATTACTGATTCTCCTGACACCTTCTTTGAGCCTAGAGAGGGCTGGAAACGAGATGTAGGTCAAAAGGAGGATGAAGAACTGACATTCACACTTATGGGCCCTAGGGTGGCAGCCATTTCAAGCAGATACATAATGATTCACTTTAAACAACGTATTTTAAATGTACCTAACTCCAGAAAGATTCTGGTATCTCCAGCGGGGCCGAGGACCAAAATGCCTCAGATATCAGGCAGACGAGCATAATGTTTCATAGACAACCTGGCCTTGTCCCATGCTTTGACCTTTCTGAGAGGGAACAGGTCACACTTTTCTCAAATACTGCAATGTTCAATAGAGCTGATGCCCGTATTAGCTGTGTTAAATATCCACAATGATGAGGAAGACACGAGTGGGGGGAACTCTTTTGCAATTAGGCTGCAATGTGATCCAATCCCGAGAGTCACCGAGAACTAGCGAAAACAAACAATACCGAACCTTCTTCAGGGGACCCGCGCAATGGATAGAAGCTGCATTCTAAAACTCCCAATAAGCAAATCTAGAGGCTGCCCACACACATGGGAAGATCGGGGAGGAGTAACAGGACCAAACGGGAAGTGTATAATTAGATGCCCAGCATGAGTGAGATCTGTGCGTGGTGGGTTGCTATTAAGACGAAAACTGTAATATGACCACTAGAAATGTTTACAACTATCCAATGCCACATCTTATTGTTAATTGTGTATGTATTCAGTGTTAGAAGAAAACATTAAAGACATTTATTATAAAAAAAAGCTTCCTTTCCTTTCATACCAAGACAGCATCTGCTGTTGTTCTACGAACTGGAAGTCAATCCTTTCAGCCAACATAATACCTTCCAACCACTTCCTTGCTTACCTGTCCCTGAGCTTCCTTCCAAAGTCCCACAACTTTAGAGTACTCAGCTTATGCCTTGCTGAACGCAACCTGTGTATTTCCTCCAATCGCTTACAAACCCTGCAGCTCTGTCAGTGACCCTTACTCCGAACCAGTTCAGGGGTCTCATCCTCCTCTGTCTCTCTAGAGCAAAGACGAAAGGCATCAAGGCCTGTGCGCTCTCAAAGTCTTTCTAGATCAGTTCCTTACTCTTCTCTGGTCTTTGGAAATCTAGGGGTGCTCCCAGCCTCTTTCTGAGCTGATATGCTGCCTATGCTCTAATGAACAAAGCTCATGAGACCCAAGTCCTGTAGGCTTCTGGGCCTGGTACTAAACCAGAGGCAATCAATTCACTGCCCAAGAGACATAAAGCAGCTTGCTTTTTTTCTTACTCCTACTTCGACCATGGCAGACTGGTTACTGATTTCTACCTCGTCTCAGGGAATCATCCCCACTGGCTGCCACGTCAGTGCCACTAGCCTCTGGTTTGAGATGCTTCCTCTCAACCATAGTCATGTAAGCATCTGTATCACTCAGGGTAAGAAAC
This sequence comes from Pleurodeles waltl, assembly GCF_031143425.1. Lineage (NCBI taxonomy): Eukaryota > Metazoa > Chordata > Amphibia > Caudata > Salamandridae > Pleurodeles > Pleurodeles waltl. Next base: position 151,034,223 of record NC_090446.1, read on the forward strand.
GTCCCTCACTGATATTAGCTTCTAACACAAACCACACGTTATTTGTTAAATGACAAATGTGTCTTTTTTACAAACACGCATCGCTACTAGATCGAGTGGAGCAGGGCAGGGTCCTCTCAGGTCCCTTAACCTACAATTAACATACTTGCTATGATGAGTGCGACTGGAACAGTGTCTTTCACCAGTCAGCCCCTCTTGTAATGCCTACATTTGTGAAACGTATAACAAGTATTCACTTTGGCTGGCAAGAACCTTCCTGACCTCACCTCTCCTTGAGAACCTGATCTCACATCCAATTCCCCTTTTACTTGTGTACTCCCTTGGACTGCTGGGATTTAGTCATGCCTGTCTGCCAACACTGAAAGCATCTCTGGATTCTTTTATCACGGCATAGAGGTATAGTCTTAGCATGGCAGAGCACTCTTTGAGTCACTATCACAATCAACCAATTAAGGGCATGAAAATCCTTGCCCTCCATCCTTTTTCCCAACTCATTTCAATCACAGAACACCCAATGGATCCAAGTTTGAAAGGGAACACCATCTTCTCTCTTGCTGTCACATAAAGTACTGAGCTGGCTTCAGCCCAAACTAATTGACCAGAGCTTCCTTCATGTGATCACAGCACATTAGATCGGTCACAGGCATTCTCCTCTTAGCTACTGTACACATCATTCAAAGCATTCACTCTACAAGAGCTCTCAAAAACTCAAAATAAAGCATGAACGCTCCGTTGGAACAGTTGCAGGTACAACTGTAGAGCTGAAGGTGGTACTGCCTTTCCCAGATGTTGCCTTTTTCTGCTGCCATTCGGAGTTGTTCTTTCTCTAAGGCTATCTTCTTTCAAATTTTCTAGCCTTACCTTTGTCCCCTCCTCTGTCTGCTTTTACTTTCCTCGGGCCAACTATGCCAGTCTCACCCACCTCCTTCCCCCTTGCTCTTCACAAGCTCACATCAACGTCTCCTTCTCTCTGTATAGACTTTTATATTCCTCAGTCTTGGCTTTCTTGAGTGCCAACGGCAAGTTTGGGTTCTAAGTCGGACTTAAAGCACTTGAGGTAATAACTCTGAGAGTTGGTGACAGTGGTATCCCTAAAATCGGGCAGGTTGGGGGTTCGAGGTTTTGGGCGGTCATTTCAGTAAAATACTGGAATCCAAACTTGGGGACCCACCCTGGGTGTATCTGTGGAAATGACATGCTAAGGCCTAAGAGAACCTGACACCATTCCACTCCCATTCTGGCTTTTAGCAATAGTACCATCCCCTGAGCCCATCAAAGTTTCAGTACTCCCAGTTTCTCGAACCGGCTCTTAAATAAACAAAGATCTTTTTATACTGGTTTCTGCAAGCCCTCCACCCTCTCGCCAAACACAGATCCCTTATTTGACCTATGGACAGGCGTCAATGTCAAAACTCAGCAACCTTGATCCTCCCACTATTTGGCGTGTACTGTGCAGACAATGCTGTACTTAGGCTGAATTTATTATTCGGTTCAGAAAGTTCGAACTGGCACATGCAGCTCTCACACAGCTTGCCGCTAATTGTCAGACCTCGTTCGGAGGGCCACATACACACGCTTGGGTGTACTAAAAAAAACACTTAACATCCACACAGATGTTTCAGCAAGGCTCTGGTTTTAATAGTAACAGCTGAACTTTACATGAGAGGGGCAAGCAAGTCACACTCTCACTGACAGATATAACGGTCTTGTCAAGTTCATGAGATCACCTTACATTATGTGTGAAACCCAAGACAGGGACCTCTGTCCACTCAGAGGGTACATTTGGTGCACCCCTCCATATCACAGAATAGGTGCTGAACTTCGTATTGTCAGTTACAGACCTAGGCCTCAGTGGTGTAATAAAGCCCCTGCAGCCCCCGAAGTGTGGGGTGCCCTAAGCTCCAGGGGGCCACCTCAGCACAGCACCTGATCTGAGTGAGTCTTGGGGGGGGGGGGGGCACTCCATGTTCTTTGCAGGGGGGACTCTTCAAGTTTAGTCACGCCACTGCTAGGTCTATGCACACAAACTAGATTAGCATGATGCCAGGGAATAAAATAAAAGCCAGGATACCAGAAACACATGTAGTCCGGGACTCAGGGCAGTAGTGTATGTCTGTATTCTATGGACTAAGCATTCCCATCCCAATCAGTCCTCGCTTTCAAATATGAACTACCTGAGGAGGCATAGATAGAGATGCAGTATTTTTAAATTGGGTAACAGCTTCTACATAGCTCTGAATTGTGAAGCAACAGAAGATTTAGGTAATTGCTGGAAGGCTGGGTGCAACATACTAAAACATTTAATTTAACAAGAAGCCACTATGTTGTTCCAAGAACTGATAATTACCCAGCCGAATGATCAAGACATATAATAAATCACCTGGAACATTTCAAGTCTGGCTGAACCCTTAACAGAAGTTCTCTTAGAAAGAATATAAAGATGGGGTCTAAATGTTCTACTTCAAATTGGGGATGCCATCGATGGTCACCGATATTTTCTTTACCTAAGGAACTTTTAGCAGCTTTTGTGCGGAGGAACCTAAAACCTGAAAGAACTAGTAAATGACAAACAGAAAATACGTAAATGGCACCTAGAGACTGTTATTTCATGCAAAAGATGGTCTCTCCTGTATTTAGCAATGTCCTATACTAAAAAGATATTTGGAGACGACAGATATATTTTGAAAAAAAAGATATGGAAGTCAAGATTACATTAATAGATGATTTCACAAAAAATAAACTGGTAGAAAAGACATGTTTTGGCATTAAATCCGTTTAACTGTTAATTCTCTCATTTTGAAACATTGATTAAGAACATAATCTGAAGTAGTAATGAATAAATTATTAGGATACAAGTATTAGAAAATCCATAAAGCTTATTGTATAAAGGAAATAATTTTCACAGCATTTTCAATTAAAGAATTTGTTATAGAGGAATTAATCTGCAGAAGTGGTTTGTGGGCACCACTGTGCAAACCAGAAAGTCTGCTAATGTTACTGCTACGTACAGCACATCTGTACATTAGGGATACCCATTGTTCAATAATTATACAATTTAAGTACAACATTATTCTGACGCTGTACGTTGGATTAACTGTGAAAATCTTGAGACATCTGTCACACAACAATTGACATCCCAGTGTACCGAAATATCCACAGTAGCCAGGCCTGCCAAAGGCCCCACCCAACTGCCTGATTTTTTGGAAGGCACTTGCCTGGTAACTTCAAGAGGGGGATTTGTACAATGGCAGTATATGACCCCCACCAGTAACATTACTGGTGGGGATAATATACTGCCATTATCCCCTGCACACCGAGCCTTAACTAACTAAAATTACTAATGTACGGAAGTGCCCTCAACATACTAACATGTAACTGTAAACTTAATCTTTGGGCAAAATCGATTTATCTAGATTTTTGAAAACTCTAACATAATACAAGCCTCGTTACACAATGACTGGCATTGGTAAGTAGAGGTAAGTGACCACTGACTCTGTTTAGTAGTAAAATATATTTTACTTTCTCAATACTATGTGCCCTTTAGCTGTCTTTATAAATGCATGTGTCACGATAATGATGATAACTACTTTAAAATTAACTCAACATGTTGAACAGAGAGTACATGAAAAATTAAGGTAAATAAGGTTTGTAGGTTCCGCTGGACCCAATAATGGGGCAAAATTAGAAAGTGCATAAAGAAAAGAGTATTGGCAGTCTCAACAGTAGGTCTGACAGTGCCTCTTCAGTCACTGGCAAATGTAGGCACTCAGGGGAATTTGTGTCATTTTTTTTTTACCCAAATTCGACGCAAAGTTAATTCCATATTTATATTTTGACGTTAGACACGTCTTACGTCAAAATGTTGGAGTTTGCATCATCTTTTAGATGCGTGAACCTACCTTGTGTCAATGAGATGCAAGGTAGGCGTTCCCATTTAAAAAAACTGTGCTAACCCCATAGCCCCATATTTCTCTGCCCGTGCTAAAAGGACACACGGGTGGGAGGAGGGGTTAAATAATGGTGCAAAGCTTGCTTTTCACCATAATTTAACACCTGGGTCAAACCAGGCGTTACTGGACCTGTGGACCCATTTCCATGGTTAAACACCATGGAATGGGTCCAGGAGGTGCCCTCCTCAGCCCCCAGGAACACCCCCACCTTTACTAGAGGGACACCAGAGGATGGGGGACCCCATCCCAGGTAAGTATAGGTACGTTTTTTAAAATTAAAATGCCATTGGGGCCTAACTTGGGGCCCCCTGCATGCCTCAGGGTGCACTGGCCATGCCCATGGGACACTGGTCCCCTGTGCTGGCCATTGGGGTGGTGGGCATAACTCCTGTTTTTTCTAAGACAGGAGTCATGTGGTATGGATGGTTTTGCATCCAAAAATGACGCGAGGCTGGTTAGAGCCTTTTTTTCGCCTCTAACTAGCCTAACATAATTTTTTGGTGGTCCTCACGAATGGCGCAAGCCAGTGCTAAATATTTTGATGCAAAGCTGCGTTAGTGCAGTTTTGCATTAAAAAGTATAAATATGCCCCTCAATATCTCATCATACATGCACTCAGTTACTCATCCTTGCACTCTTTCACCTATTCACAGACACATTTTTGTACTGACCCAATCACCCATCCACAATATAGCATTCACACAAACTCAACAAGCAAAGGCAAGATAAAAACAAGTAAAAAAAAATACTGCTGAATAAAAGTGTAAGGCAGGTTCTCAAATGAAAACAAAATCAGTAAAAAATTAAACATAGTAGTGAATGGCACAGTGCATCCTTGCTGTACAGAATCAAGATAGCAAACATGTAGTTTCTAAATAGGGTGGCCATATTGGAATGGTAAAACAATAATACAGTATGTACAATACTGTTACAAGATGGCCAATCGGTTTATATTATGTTATGTGTATTTGTAGAGCGTGGCTAATCACCCATGAAGGCATCCTGGCGCAGGAGCACTGGGTGTGACAGATGCGTTATAGCACACATGCTAAAAGCAGCAAGCGGACATCACAGTAGCAGTGCTGGGGAAAATGTTGAAGGCCCCACAAAAAAATTAAAGAAAAAAGTGGTACCTGTAACAGGGGAAAACGCAAAACTAAAGTATTGGGCACAACCCCTGGAACTGAAGCACATTCACTTTCATACACGTTTACCTGTGATCAGGTAAAACGACATCACTCAAGGCACAGAGGAAATGATTGAGTGGGCACCCATTATTTCCTGGTATATGCTCTCAGGGGTGAAATGGAAACATAATGTTAACACTCGAACAGTCCAATGGCTGAAAACGGCCAACCCCAAGCCTTTCAATGTATGTATGTTTGCATACAAAGTGATTTTGGGTCAGAACCTTTCTAAACAGGAAGCATAACAGAGACACTGAAGGAATATTTGTCCAAACTGTCTTTGGACCCAATCTTTTTATCTTTGTCCTAGACAAGGCAGAAGGTTCTTCGTGGTTTCGTGGTGCACATCAAACATATTTAGAAAACAACATCATGCATGATGGCAATATGATTGCGCCTGTACTGCACACATTTGGCAAGACGAGGGTGTTTGTGTCCTCGTTCATTCCTAAATGCTTCAGGATTCAGAAATTAAGTTTGTCTTTAGATCTAACTGTTTGGTTTGGTACTGGTGTTGTTTATAACCTGTGAGATGGTGCTTTGTTTTCCTTTCTTTGGCATCTTCCTGACCATTTCTGGAATTGCAAGATTTTTATTTCCGTGTTACTTTTTAAAATTATTTATAGCCTTAAACTGATACACAGCGCCCCCGAGGGTTGGTCTGCTCTAAAATATAAAATCTGCAAATAAATAAGTACATAGGTATGGCTTTATTACAAGAGCCAGCTGTCAAGAGCTAAAACTGTTCCATCAGATCACAAAATACATTAATACTTCCACAACGAAATACTAGCCATAAAATTAAAAGTATGTTCAAAACTACAGTTGGCAAAATAAAGTACAAATATGGCTGAAAGCATGTTCCAAAAGGGTTAGCAAGGATTATCACATCGTAAATCTTATAGGGAAAACAAACACCAACTCGCTTGACTACTGTGGGAGCATGAATTCAAAAGACCGGTCGACAAGTTTTACTGCAGTAGAAACAATCCACTGCTACAGACCCATTACCACTAGCATATGCTTTTCATAGAGATAAATGAGACAATAATTTTCTAGGGGTGGGTGGAACTCATGGAGTTTAACTCTGCAGAGTTACATAAAAACTCAGTGAGATTTCACGCATTTTTTAGCTCCAGAAGCTTGTTCCATGCTGAAAAATCAGCGAGAATGGCACCACACAGTGCGTCAGAAGGTGCGGCTGCTCAAGTTGATTTTGCTGCCACTCGAGTAGATTTTCTACTCAAGCGGCAGCCTTCTCACCGTAACCGTTTGCGGTGAGAAAATCTTGCCGGGTGCCTTCCAGTGTCCCAGAATTGCACTAGGGGATGCCAGTTCCTACTCAAACTCACTGTTGGTGAGCCGCGGGCAAGGTAAAACTCCACCACATGGAGATTGGTGGCATTTGGCCAGAACCCTGCATTACAAGGGTAACGTGGATTGGCCAAAAATGTGTCAACTCCAACGGCGGAGCAGAATTCATTGCCCACTACTACAGTTTTTCAAATGAATCAATCAGGCCTATGGCCCTTATCATTGGGTGATCACTATAGCCAATTCTGGCTCGCTGCATTGTGATTACGCTATCACACGAGGCAAACGTTAGTCATACAATTATAAATGTGTCACATATTTGTGAAAAAATATTCAAACCCCCCTTAATGGTCATAAGAAGCAATATCGCAGATCAAATCTGCTACCTCCCGTGTTTATCAGAGAGATTAACCAGCACCAAGCCATGTAATGAAATACTGATTTACAGGCTATTGTGCAGTGTAATAACAATCTACCCGTTCTAGCATCTTGCCTTTAAGTTATGAGTTTTTGCAGGACAATGTTTTATTAGAATTTTCAACAATGTAACATTCCAACTTCAAACTTTCAATGGTCAAAATACTTAGGCTAAAAATGTTTCCGACCCCCACCACTAACACTACCCAAGTCCAGGACATCCCACTCATGACATCACGCTAAAAGGTCACAGTTGTCCAAGAAGTAATTTCTACGTCCTCAGATGAAAGCAAGCCCATACCAAGCTCCTACAATATTCAATTAATGTGGTCCAAACCTTCCAAATCTTCGCCTCTGCCCAGTAAGCAGGGAGTGGTTTCTCCATAGCTATAAGTTGCCACAGTCCGTAAAACCATTGCTTGTAGATTTCCATTAGATTTCCAGTGTGGTGCATTAGATTTCCAGTGTGGTGCAATCAACATTTTTAGCACAACATATGCAACATTGAGACTCAACTAGCTCTGTGTAAGTCCTGCAATTGGTAAAGACCACATACCAATAGCACTAGACTTGAGACTTCTGGAATTGGGAAGCCAAGAGCTCTTTGGCCCATATTTAAAGGAAAATGATGCAGAGCGATGCTGCGCCAAAATTGGCAGCACCGCACTCTGCCATTTTCACTACATCCGGATGCGCAGTATATAATTGAATACAGCGCACCCCTGTGTTGGCCCCTGCATTGGCGCTAAATTTAGCTGCCACTGCCAACGCAGAGATCCTTGCACCATCGTCCAAGGATGTCTGTGTTGAGGGGTTTGATTGTTTATGTGTGGGAAGATGTCCCTTCCTGCTCATAAACACTCACTAATGGTGATTCGGCACTTCTGCAGAATGCAGCACACATAGAAATGCCAAAGCGTCATTTTGAAATGATTGTTTATGTGCAGGAAGGAACACCTTCCCACACATAAACAATCATGTCTGGCATTTTGCTCTTTCTATGTGTGCTGCAAAAACAGCAAAAAACTAGAGGAATAAAAGTATTCCTCCTTGTTGCGCCCTCCTAACACCATCCTGGGGTGGCGTTAGATATTGGCACTGCCTCAGTTTTACAAAAACTCTTAAATCTGAGGCAGCGTCAAAAAGTAATGGGTGTTGTTGTGACATGCCCACAGCAACACCCATTACATGCCTCTTCCACGCAAAGGGCTGCGTGTAAAGGGTCGCATTTACAAGGTGGCATTCAGCCGCAAAAAGTGGCTTAAGCCACCTAGTAAATAGAGTGCAGGGCATAGCGCCACCAGAGCTTCACGAAAAGTGATGCTCCGGTAGTGCTAGGGGCTCATAAATATGCCCATAAGGGCTATATCTTTGAAAAATGGCACACAACTGTGCTAACGATGTTGTGCGTCATTTTTCTTAAAGCCGGCTAAGGGCATTCCTTAAAGCCATCCATGCACCATATTTATAGAATGACGCACGATAGTGCTAAGGAATGGCTAGCGTAAAAAAAAAAAAAGACGCTAGCTGGGGGGTATGGCATTAGGGAGAATGGCTCTAGTGGGTCTGGTTAGCGGGAAAAGTTTTGCCACTAGTCAGCCTAGCGTCATTGACTGACACACAAGCAGCCAGAAATAGACTCCTGTCTAAGTTTAGACAGAAGTCATGCCCATCACCCCAATGCCCACCACAGGGGACCAGTGTCCCTTGGGCAAGCCCTAAATACCCAGTGCCAGGCAGGGTGCCCCATATACTCATCTAAATTTACCTGGGATGGGGTCTCCCCTCCTGTATTGTCCCTCTGGTGTGGGTGGTGGTGTTGCTGGGGCTTGTGGTGGGCATCTTCATGCCCATTCCATCGTGTTTCACCATGGAAATGGGCTTACCTGCACTCTAACCCCTGGTCTGACCCAGGAGTTAAATAATTGTGCTAAGCTGGCTCAGCGCCATTATTTAGGTCCACCTCCCACCCGCGCTTCGTTTCTGCGCTGGGAGGTAAATATGGCGCTGGGGGTCTAGCGTCTTGTTTAGGATGGGATCACCTACCTTGCATCTCATTGACTCAAGGTAGGTGGTTCCTGCAGCCTAAACAAGGCGCTAACTCCAATATTTTGATGCTAGACGAGTCTAGCATCAAAATATAAATATGGAGTGAGGTTAGCGCCGTTTTAGAGCCAAAATAATTGGCACTAAGGCGACGCTAATCTTCCATAAATATAGGCCCAAATGTCCTAGTATTTCTTTCCACTGCGTCTGAGACGGCAGTCCCACAGGGTAAGTATGAAAGAGCCCAGACCTGTGTATAACTCCAGCATGTGTGTGTGACATATAGGGAAATATTTTACGTAGTCCATGTTCAATCATATACTGCCAGCACATACATGCTTCTTCCTAATAAGAAATATTCCCGAAACATATGAGGAACAACCTTCCAAAGCTCTGACCAGATGTTCCCCGCAATGAGCCAATGCACAGTTTTGTTCACATGTTTCCTGATAGACTGAGCACTAGTTTGGAGAATTTTGTGTCTGCTATAATTCTTGCCTCGCCACTGTAGCTTCTGAAGAAATATTAAAACTTTGTCAACTGTCTAGGGACTGTGTTGGTCGAGTACAGACCTCTGTGGTGTAACTGGTGGAATGTAACCGCTCATGCTCCAAAACTCTGAATGCCTAGTTGCATTCCTCAGAGAAGCTGACCGCCGGCAGTTACGCACAGGTAAACATTCCTCCCTTTCCACTTTCAAAGAATATTCAAACAAATGACCTGCAGTGCTGATGTAAGGTGTAGGTTGCCAGAAATTGATGTGTAGGGTGATCAGAAAGAAGTAAGCTGTCCTTGGGCAAATACACTAAACCATATCTCCATGAGGGTGGGTAGGTATACATTAAGTGAGCTGCTTCTCTTTTCGAGCCAAGCTAAGTCCCATACTGTGCAGTCCACCACTACCCAGTCTATTGGCAGCCAGGGCTTTTCTGACTCTCGAGGAGTGCATTCCACTACCACCTGCAGGTGTGCTGCTTGCTAATATTTCAAGATATCTGGTCTGAGCACAACCCCCCTGTTTCTAACTGTCATTACAAGTTTGTTAATGCTTGCATTGCCTCCCACTCAAACTGACTCATCCTGGGTTGTAACTTCACTATCTCTAATCACAGAGTTTTAACTGGCATAGTTTCAAATTAGAGAGTCTGGGAAGAAGATTCATCATAAAGAAATGGATATGGCCTAGCCAGGACAAGATGGATACGTGTTATCTTCTCAGATCCTTCAGGATTTGACATTTCAATGCAGGCCAGATGGCAGCATACCAGCCTGTGAGAGTCGGACCCAGATACTAGATTTTCTTATTAGGCAAGAATGACTCATTCTTGAAGAATGGGATTAATATTTTACTCCCCTACCAGGGAAAGTTGATTTAGGCCCTGATTTATACTTTTTGATGCAAAATCGCCCTAATGCCAATCCAGGACACCAGCAAGGGCGCCATATTAATGAAAAGCTGAATATCTTGCGAACCTCCCACTAGGTATACTGAATCCTGAGCACAGGAAAGCTCTTGCATCCTGTCGAGCAACAAAGAGATTATAATGGCATTCAAAGATAAGCCAAAAGCAAAAACACCAGGAGGGAATGGCCTGCCAGTGAAGATTTATCTGGGTATGCAGAAACGTAGGTCACGTGCTCCGCATGGTACTGGAGTCAAGCTAGCCTGGCTGATGAGGTGTGATACCCCGAAACCCGTCCCAGGATGCTTGTTTCCAGTCCAGGGAAGACCTGGCCTGACAATCCGGGCTGAACTGTCCCCATGGGGTACAGGGTCAAGACTGATTTGCATATGGGTGAGTCCAAACTGGAGTGGCATGGGCAGCAAAAAAATGATGGATTTATGTCCAAATCTCTGTACTGGGGGTGAATGTTTGATATTGTTCATCATTCTGTCCATCACTTTTTGTAATTGTTGCCCTAAGTGGGACGGGTATGCCCAGACATGGGTCCCGTGCTCCTCCATGCTGCTGGAGTCAAGTTAGCCTGGCTGATGAGGGGTGATACCCTGAAACTGTTTCCAAAATACTTGGTTCCAATCAAGGGAAGATCTGGACAAGTAATTTAGGTTGGACTGTTTGTAGTATACATAGGAATGTGGAACTCTTGGGAGTGAATTAGAATCTTGTGATGTCAGGGCTGAGGTCATGAGAGAGAGAGCTTGCTGAGGAGAGGCAGTTGGATCTTGGTTGGATGGGACCTCCTGATTACTGGAATAAAACTTCATTGTGAACTACGCGCCTTTTACATCTTTATTTCATCTGGAGAGACTTCTTGATTTACCACACTGGCGACGAGGATGGGATGCGTTTGTTCGTAGCCTTCCACGTTTTCAATCGGTTGGTTACATGGAGGTCTCAACAAAGGACTTTGTTCATTTAAGGAAGAATAACGGGAAACTTTGTTCATTTAAAGAGGAATAACAGGAAAAGGTGACTTTCGTTTTTATATTGTTTTCCTGTTTTCATTTTTTTTCTCTGAATGCCCCGTATTTATTGTTTTCTTTTGAAAGGAAGGTTCACTGTCGCGTGCCGGCTCCCCGTGTGCAGCTGAGCTGCGTCCGTGTTTCCAAGGAAACCGTACAGCAGCGGAGCTGCGTGTGAGCTTTGACGGCTGTACAGCGAGCGCTGACTCTCCGCGTGCAATACTTAACTAATCAGCTGATCGCGTGCCGGCTTCCCGTGTGCCGCCGGCTCTCCGCGTGCCTTCCTTGCTGCAAATCAGCTGAGCTGCGCCTCAGCGGAGCTGTGTATAAATTTTGACGGCTGTACAGCAGCTGAGACGCACAAGTACTACGCGTCAGCTGTTTCAAGCTTGGATCGGTTAAATTCCCAATAAACATAACCGCAAAGAAACCTATCAGCTGCACTGCAACTCAACAACTCAAACACACACGCTTCTTCCGTCAGCCCTAATTTTACGAAGACATTTGGATTTATTCACAAAATTTGTCCAGTGTATGATACAGTTTTTCTTCTACCAATTACAAAGATGTCTTCAATGTAACAAATGTTACAAGTTTGCTCATACTGTCCTGTTAACTATTTATCAACCTGAAATAGACTGCTTGTAATTTGGGACATGTAATTATGCAGAATGCCACTGCGCCCTCTTTTTTTGGCTCTGCCAGGAGAACCTCCTATAAAATGGCAAAAATGGAAGAAAGTTTTTGAGAGGTACGCAAAAGTGTGTGGTGCATCACTTAGCGTTGAAAGAAAAACTGCATTATTGTTGCATTGTTTAGGGTCAGAAGGTCAGGAAGTTTTTGACAATCTTCCAGACATATTTGACGAGAATCTGAATGAATATGAGACTTGCATAGAAAAGTTGTATAGACATTATCTTCCAAAGGTTAGCACCATACTTGAAAGATACCACTTTGGCAGAAGAAACCAAGAAGAGTGTGAAACCGTGGAGAGTTATGTTACAGCTCTTAGGAAACTGGCATCATCGTGCAAATTTGGATTGCTCTTGGATGAGGGAATCAGGGATCAGTTTATGCTGGGCTGCAACATAGAGAAGGTCAGAGAGGAAATTTGGCAAAAGGATGATCCGACACTAGATGAGGTTGTGGTATTGGCAAAGAAGATTGAACATTCCCTCAAATGTGTCGAGGCGATTAAGAAAGAGGAAAACAAATGTGACTCTGTACATCTAATCAAGAGTCCTGGAGACAAACATGAAATCTCACTGAAACAAAATTACAGAAAGGAACAAAAAGGCTTTCAAGGGAAATGTTTTCGTTGTGGCAAGCAGGGCCACATGGTGAATGATAGAAATTGTCCTGCTATTAAGGCAACATGCAATTTATGCAAAAAGAAAGGTCACTTTGCCAGTGTTTGCAAGACCAAAAGTAGGAAAGGTGGTATCTACGAAGTTAATGATGATTCAAGTAACATGGATGAAAATGATTTTGAGTGTGGCCAAATTATTCTCCAAGTTGGAAATGGGAAGCGAGGACCTATTGATGAAATTCTGGTAGATGGTGAAAAGACTAAAGTTCTTTTTGACTCTGGGGCTAAGATTACCATTGTATCAAAGGAGTTCTACGTAGGAAAACTCTTAAACAAAGTCAAGCTATACAAACCTGATATTACTCCTCGTGCGTATGGTGGAAAACCCATCAAACTGTATGGGTACTTTAGAGGCTTACTGGAATTTAAACACAAGTTTACCAATGCAAAGATCTATGTATCAAGAAAAGGAGACAGTATCCTAAGTTGGTTTCATCAAAAAGAACTTGGGGTGATACTTGATCTGAATAATGATCCCCCTGTGAAGATCAAAGATCAAGATGAAATAAACGAGATTAGGGAACATGATGAGTCTGTTGGCCAGCATATCAATAAAGACAGTGACTTTGTGGAGAAACTAAAATTGAAAGTACTTACGTGTTTCAAAACAAATTAGGGTGTCTTCGGAACTATTCTCACCATATACACCTCAAGGAGGGAGCTAAGCCGGTGTGTAGTAAAGTTTGTGGTGTACCAGTGGCTTTGCGTAAAGAAATGAAGGTGGAACTGGAGAGACTTTGGAAAGAAGGAATTATTGAGGAAGTTGAAGGAACTGAATGGTTGGCACCAGTCGTTGCAGCCAGGAAGGCGAATGGCAGTCTACGCTTGTGTGTGGACTTAAGAGAACTGAACAAAAACGTAATAGTGGATAGATATCCTCTACCGAACATTTCAGATATGTTGATGTTGTTGCAAGGAGCAAAGATTTTCTCCACCATAGACTTAACATCGGCATATCATCAAATCAGACTAACTGAAGAATCTAAAAATCTTACTGCCTTTGTGACTCCATTTGGAACTTTTAGATACACAAGGTTGCCTTTCGGCCTGATTTCTGCAGCGTCAGTCTTTCAAAGAATGTTGGAAAGAGTTTTGAAGGGATTTGAGGGTGTAAGAATATATAAAGATGATGTTTTAGTATTTTGGAAAGATGATGCTGAACATGAAGAGAGGGTTTGTAGAGTTTTGATGAGGTTGGGAGAGTGTGGCCTAACCATAAAAATGGAGAAGTGTAAATTCCAGAGGGACTCCATTGAATACTTAGGTCACATGGTCACGGGAGAAGGCATATCACCGAAGAGAGAATTAGTCGATACCATTAAGAATCTACAATCTCCTTCAAATAAGGAAGAACTGATGAAGTTTATTGGAATGGCTGAGTACTATGGGAACTTTATCATGAATTTAGCAGACATTTGTGTGAACATGAGGAGGTTGTTGCGAAAAGGTGTGGAATTTGTGTGGTGCGAAAATTGTGAGAGGGAATTCAGAGACATCAAAGAGAAGTTAGTTTGTGCTCCCAAGCTAAAAAATGTAAATCCCAATCTCCCTTCAGTTCTAATTACTGACGCCAGTGCGAAAGGTCTTGGGGCTGTGCTTCAGCAAAGTGATCATAAGTGTGAGGAAGTGGTTTTGTTTTTGTTATGAGCTTTAAAAAATTCTGAACTAAATTACTCGGTTATAGAGAAAGAAGCTTTGGCAGTACATTGGGCGGTGAAGAAACTTAAAAATTTATTGTGGGACAGCAAATTTGAAGTCAGGACAGATCATAAACCACTTTGTGAAATATTTAAGAGGAAAGGAGTTGATGCGATATCAAGTAGGATCACAAAGTGGGTGATATCATTACAGGATTTTGATTTTGAAGTGAAATACATTCCTGGTGTGCAGAACGTGGTTGCTGACACATTATCAAGGTTGGTAAAGGATACAGGTAATGATCAGGAAAGAGAAGGGAAGGATGATGATTTAGATGGTGAAGCAGTATGTGAGATAGAAGGGAGTAGCTTTGATGACAATGTGGTGACAGAAGAGAGATGGAGGAGAGAATGCGCTTTGGATAATACATAGAGAGGATACTAGAGAAAGATTGGCGAAACAAAAATGATGGAAGTGTTGAAACACAGAAGTTTTGGCATGTAAAGGGGGAATTGTCAAATAGAGACAGCCTACTGTTTAGAGGCACAAGGCTAGTTCCTCCTACCACGCTTAGACAGGAGCTTATTTCCCTTGCCCACTCGGGTCATCAAGGAATTTCCAAAACCAAAGGGCGTTTGCGATTGACATATTGGTGGCCAGGAATGTACAGGCAGGTGGAGAGGGCCATTAGGGAGTGTTTGCAATGTGTAATGAGTGAGAAAACAGTCAAGCCCAGGGTTCAACCCATGGAAATTAGAGAACGCCCCTCTCAACCCTGGGAAGAAGTTGCGTTAGACATTCTGGGGCCCATTCGTGGAGGGGGTGTGGATATGTATCTCCTGGTGCTGATAGATGTTTTTCCAAGGTGGCCGGAGATCAAATTTACCAGAGGAATTGAGACGAGGCATGTAATTGAGTTTCTTAAGGAGGTGTTTGGGAGAGAAGGCTTTCCAAAATCCATCCTCACCGATAATGGGGTACAGTTGGTGTCCAGGGAGATGGAACGATTTTTAGCGGACTGCGCCATACGGCACAAGAAATGTGCGCTTTACCATCCAGAAACCAATGGCATGGT
The DNA here is from genome assembly GCF_031143425.1 of Pleurodeles waltl. Taxonomy (NCBI): domain Eukaryota; kingdom Metazoa; phylum Chordata; class Amphibia; order Caudata; family Salamandridae; genus Pleurodeles; species Pleurodeles waltl. Next base: position 151,049,644 of record NC_090446.1, read on the forward strand.
AGAGCGTTTCAACAGGGTGTTAAAAGAAACAATAGTGTTAGCCAAAGACAATGGTATGGATTGGAAAAAAGAAGTAACTAAAAGAATAGAGGCATACAGGGTTTCCCCGCATTCCACCACGGGGAAGACGCCTTTTGAATCACTTAGAGCCAGACACCCGAATACCTTAGTAGCTCCCAGTTGGGTGAACGACATGGAGTTGAGGTCAGGAGTTATTGTATCTGATGACAAGTGGAGAGAGTGTGAACGAAAGAAAGTAGAAGCTAGGAAGAAATATTTTGACTCAAAAAAATCAGCACAAGTAACCAAAGTTAAAGTGGGAGATTGGGTACTTATTCGTGGCCCGGTTAACAAAGGCAGAGGTACGTATAAATCTAAGCCTGTGAAAGTGGTGAAGTTATTTAAAAATGCTGTAAGAACAGAAGATTCCAAGATGTGGAATCTCAAGCGAGTGGTGGTTCTCAAATGTAAAATGTTCAATTAGTTGTTGGCTCTTTTAACCTAATTTTTCTTTTTGTAATGTGTTTTTCTTATTTTAAACATATTATATATTGATTATATATTGTTTTTCCATTGTCTGTGAAAGGGGGGAGGTGTGTAGTATACATAGGAATGTGGAACTCTTGGGAGTGAATTAGAATCTTGTGATGTCAGGGCTGAGGTCATGAGAGAGAGAGCTTGCTGAGGAGAGGCAGTTGGATCTTGGCTGGATGGGACCTACTGATTACTTTAATAAAACTTCATTGTGAACTACGCGCCTTTTACATCTTTATTTCATCTGGAGAGACTTCTTGATTTACCACACTGTTCCCATGGAGAACAGGGTCAAGACAGAATTGCATATCACTGGGTCCAAACTGGACTGGAATGGGCAGCAAAAAAATTATGGGTTTAGTCCTAGATTCTGTACTGGGGGTAAATGTTTGACATTGTCGAGCACTCCGTCCATCACTTGTTCTTTTTGGAATTGTTGCCCTAAGTGGGGATTTATCAACAGATTAGGGCCCTACTTGCAGACAAACAACTGTCAGTGAATGATAAAGCCTATACAAATGGGGTACTGCCAGCTCCTAGGAAAGAGGCACAGATCATATCGGTACCCAAACCCTTCCCGGGGGAAAACTACAAAAACGTGTCAAGATCAAATTATTCAAATTAGGCACAAATACTAGCCGAGAGGCATGCAGCCATACAGTGAGCAATCCTAGAGTCCGTGAGTGCAGCGCATGGAAAAGGGACCTGATAGAATGGGACGGAACGACAGCCTAGCAGATGACGTGACAACGTGGGCAGCGATGATACAAGACATCTCACCAGTTCAGAAAATTCAAGGGCTCGAGGGCAGCAGTGAGTCAGGGACCCCAAGCACTCACACACACCCTAGTAACTCACATACACAAGGGGAAGGTGGGGAAGACATGGGCAAGTAGTCCTCGGCATTGATGGGTGATTGAATCGCTGAGAAGCAACAAGATGATGAACTGTAAAGGAAGGAACTGGGGAATACAGTTGGGCTTGAACCAACCAAATACCACACTAAAATGTGGGAAAGTGTCTGATCTAAAAAGTTACAGTTTTTGGGAGTTGGGCTCAGACAGGGTGTAATGGGGAGTATTGGGAACGACCTAATGTAATGGTACCACGAGCAATAGGAACTCTTGTAAACGTAACCAGGCTGGGTAATTGGTATCTGCAATTTGAACTCTTTTGTTGTTCTTTTTTTAATTTTCTTTTCTTTTTACTTAGACCCAATAAAACACGATTCTGAGCAAGCATGACAAAACACTGCCTACGGCAGCAGACATCTGGTAGAGCCTGAAAAAGATGTTAGTAAGCTGAAAGGGAGGCAATAGTTTGGGCAGTTGAACTCTTGCATGTATTTCTCTGTATGGTAAAGCTTTGGCTATCATCACTGATCTGTAAATATAGTGACTTTGTTTGCCAATACCAATGTGGAAATGCTGTCCCCATTGAGGTATGGGATTTGAAAGTACTACTGCTGCTAGGGAAGAATGCTAGGGTTTAGGGCAACTACAGACAGCGTAGTATGCACAGTGGCTGAAAATGATGGCAGACAGTTCAATGGAAACTCATGAGAAAAGGAACACAAGGGGGCTAACTGGATAATCACTCACTTCATAGTGTTAAGGTCACACCTGGGATTCTAGGTTAATGATAGCAGAGCCTTATTTAAGGCTAGTCAGGGGTCATGATCTTTGTCTGGCAATGTGGTGCTAGCTGCACTGACTTGCCATATATACACCAGTTCGCATGTATATCTATCCTTCACTTCACATTTATTGTTTACTTCAATTTCGGTTTCCCCATTAGTTTCCCAATAGTTCCCTTCTTCTGCATTGCCTACTTTTGTTGACGTGTCTTAGCTCTTTGTTTTTTTTAATTCTGTTCTGTTCAGTATATCTGCCGCAGTACCATGGGGCTCACAGATACATTTCAGGTCAGAACAAGGCTCTTCACAGCAATGCCTAATGCTGAAGCCAGTAAGCTGTGTAACTCTGTTTGTATGTTATGTTTTTAACTCAGCTGGTCAAACATAATAATCCACAATCCTCAGTTATCCAGCTAGTATTTTTTGATCTATCTCTAAAACATTAAGGGAGTTTGTCCCATCCTTCCTTCTACTGAAATAATCCTGCAACATACTTCAACCTAGTGCTTCTTTCTCACTCAATACCTGTTAGACTTTTCATCCTCGACATGGTCTCCCTTAACTTTTTGCCTCTGTTCCCCAGGTTGTTGATGTGTGCTGGAATTAGATTTTACTGTTTTTCGTACTCTGGGCACTTTACCACTGCTAACCAGTGCTAAAGTGCAAGTGCTCCTTTACAAAATGTGTATGTAATTGGATTATACATGATTGGCATATTTTATTTATTAGTAAGTCCCTAGTACAGTGCACTAGAGGTGCCCAGGGCCTGTAAATCAAATGCAGCTAGTGGGCATGCAGCACTGATTGTGCCATCCACATAAGTAGCTCTGTAATCATGTCTCAGACCTGCCACTGCAGTGTCTGTGTGTGCAGTTTTAACTGTAAATTCGACTTGGCAAGTGTACCCACTTGCCAGGCCTAAACCTTCCCTTTTCTTACATGTAAGGCACCCCTAAGGTAGGCCCTAGGTAGCCCCAAGGGCAGGGTGCAGTGTATGGTTAAGGTAGGACATATAGGGGGTCATTCTGACCCCGGCGGTCAAGGACCGCCGGGGCCGGGGTCGGCGGTAGCACCGCCAACAGGCTGGCGTTGCTCCGCCGGGCATTCTGACCGCGGCGGTACAGCCGCGACCAGAAGCGGAAAGTCGGCGGTGTACCGCCGACTTTCCGCTGCCCATGGGAATCCGCCATGGTGGCGCAGCTTGCTGCGCCGTCATGGGGATTCCGACCCCCTCACCGCCATCCTGTTCCTGGCGGTTCCGCCCGCCAGGAACAGGATGGCGGTGAGGGGTGTCGTGGGGCCCCTGGGGGCCCCTGCAGTGCCCATGCCAATGGCATGGGCACTGCAGGGGCCCCCGTAAGAGGGCCCCACTTTGAATTTCAGTGTCTGCTCAGCAGACACTGAAATTCGCGACGGGTGCTACTGCACCCGTCGCACATCCTCCACTCCGCCGGCTCCATTCGGAGCCGGCATCCTCATGGAGGGGTGTTTCCCACTGGGCTGGCGGGCGGCCTTTTGGCGGTCGCCCGCCAGCCCAGTGGGAAACCCAGAATACCCGCGGCGGTCTTTTGACCGCGCAGCAGTATTCTGGCGGTTCCCTCCAGGCGGGCGGCTCCCGCCGCCCGCCGGGGTCAGAATGACCCCCATAGTAATGTGTTTTAAATGTCCTGACAGTGAAATATTGCTAAATTCGTTTTTCAGTGTATCAAGGCCTGTCCCTCTCATAGGTTAACATGGGGGCTACCTTTAAATCTGATTAAAGTGTAGATTGCCTTTGGGAGCGGATGGACATGTGGAGTGTAGGGCCTCTGAGCTCACAATGTAAAAATACATCTTTTAGTAAAGTTGATTTTGAGATTGTGCATTTGAAAATGCCACTTTTAGAAAGTGAGCATTTTCTTGCTTATACCATTTCTGTGACTCTGCCTGTTTGTGGATTCCCTGTCTGGTTCAGTATAACAGTTGGGCTGGTTGCACCTCACACTAGACAGTGACACAAAGGGAGCTGGGGTGTAGTCTGCATTTCCTGAGGAGCCATCTGGGCTAGGAGGGAGGGGAGGAGTGGTCACTTACAACTGAAAGGGCTGTGCCTGTCCTCACACAATGCAGTCTCTGACCCTCTGGTGAGTGTCTGGGGCCTGGCCTGGGCAAGGCAGGATTTCACATTCAAAAGAGACTTTACTATGAAGTAGGCCTATTTCAAAGGAGAAATTGTGTATAAGAAGGGCACACAAAACCACAGACTTTAGAACACTTCTGGAAACAAGAGGAACCTCTGCCTGGAGAAGAGCTGAAGAGCTGAGGACGAAGAGCTGCCCTGCCTGTGACTGTGCTTTGTGGAGCTATCCTTTAGTTGCTGCTTCTGCCAGAGTAAGAGGGCAAAGACTGGACTTTGTGTGCCTTCCATCTTGTGAAGAAATCTCCAAGGGCTTGATTTAGAGCTTGCCTCCTGTTGTTAGAAGTCTCAGGGACAGCAAAGACTTCTCTCTGCCAGCATCTGGAGTCTCTGGAGAGCCTCCTGCTCTGACAAGTGGTGCCCTATCCAGTCCCTGGGCTCTTGAAAGGAAAACTGGTGGAAATCCAAGGAAATCGACTTCGGACGACTTCGGACCGATGCCGCTGCTGAATCCGGTGACGCTGCCTGCAACCAACTCCGTGGTCTTCACTGGAACGCGACGACCTTCGCAGGCCCGACACCGCTGCAGCCCCGTTAAAGTCCATGACTCCGTGGAAGTCGCCGCACCACGTCGTGACCGACGCTGCTCGAAGTGCTCGGATTCAACATTTTGCACCGACGCCCCGATCCCCGACTTCACGCATCGACTTGTTTTCACTCTTCACCAAAGGTACTGTACTTGGGGGTCTACGCGACTCTGTATCCAGCACCGCTGATGTCTGCTTGTTGGGAATGACTCCGTCACGACGCTGTGTTAACACCTCATCGAAGCATTTTGTGTTTCTAAGCGCTATTTTTTAGTTTAATCTTTAAAAATTCATAACTTGACTTGTGTATGTCGGATGTTTGTCGTTTTGGTCTTGTTTTGTTTAGATAAATATTTCCTATTTTTCTAAACTGGTGTTGTGTCATTCTGTAGTGTTTTCATTACGTTACTGTGTGTGTTGGTACAAATACTTTACACCTAGCACTCTGAAGTTAAGCCTACTGCTCTGCCAAGCTACCAAGGGGGTAAGAAGGGTTTATCTGAGGGTGATTCTCTTTTACCCTGACTAGACTGAGGGTCCTTGCTTGAACAAGGGGCAACCTGACTGTCAAACAAAGACCCCATTTCTAACACTGGTGATCAGCGGTTGGGATTTGGACATGTATTTGTACCTGACATACAGTGATTAAGTGTACACTACTATTTTGAGTGCAGACCACTACGTGACCACATACTACTTGTTTGGTGATCTTTGATTTTTTCTCTTTGGACTGGTTTTGCTATACCATTTTTTCACTGATTCCTTGATTGACTTTCTTTGGAACTTCATTTGAGAACTTGTTTTTCTGTCTTTGGAACTTTGCACTTGTTTTTGAATCTTCATCATGTCCCAAGCTGGAGATGCATCAGTTGGAGCTGACTTTGACCTCGAGAAATTGGAGAGTTATACCAAGGCTCAATTGAAGCAGTTCTGTAAAAGTTTTGACTGTCCCATTAAGAGCTCATCCAGGAAGGAGGAGCTGCAAAAGGCGCTGAGGGCTTGGGTGACAGCCTAGAGCACTGAAGGGTACACAGAGGATGAGGGAGATGAGTAGGAGGAGGAAGAGTGTTCAGTACGCAATGGTATTGTGGGTGGGCCTGTTATGTCCAGGGAGAAGGTCTACAGGGCAGGGAACAGTGTCTCATCTACGGGTCTGACACCTGAAGAGTTACAGGACAGACAGGCAGAAAGGGAGTACCAATTGGAGCAGAGAAGGCTAGCCCTTGAGGAGAGGAAGTTAGCGATGGCTCATGAGCTTAGCTTGAGAGAGATGGATCATAGAAGCCAGTTTAGTAGAGATGGTGGCAGCAACCCTACAGTGTAGCCTGAGAGGAGGGTGCACATTCCTAAAGACCTTGTGAAAGATTACAAGAGGGAGGATGACATATACTTGTGGTTCAAGGGGTATGAGTCTGCTCTCCACATGAACCTGGTCCCTGAAGCTCATTGGGGGGCAGGTCTGTGGAAGCACTTTGAGGTAGAGGGGAGATATACACTGACAGCCTTAGGGGATGCGCAGAATCTCACTTACTCATGAAGAATGCCTTGCTTACAAGGTATGGTCTTACCCCTGAGCAGGACAAGGATACGTTTAGGTCCTACAAGAAGAAGGAATCCCAAACATGGTTTGAATGTGTTGATTCTTATTGCAGGTCACTGGATGATTGGGTGAAGGGCAGTAAGGTCACTACGTATGAGGGGCTTTACAATCTGATTGCTTGGGAGCACTTGTACAGATATGTTTTCCAGAGCTGCGCCAGCACCTGATTGACAGCAAGCTGACTGACCCCAGGAAGCTTGCGCAGGAAGGAGACCGCTGGGAGAGCACCAGGGTCCAGAAGAGGTATGGGGGAGACCACGCCAAGGGTGGGCAAGATCCTTCTCAGAAGAAAGGGGGGCACAAGGGTAAACAGGGGGAGTTCTCTAAAGGGCCCCAAACTGATTCCCAGGGTAAAGATTCCCAACCCCCCAGTGAAAAGAAGCCATGGTTCTCCAAAGTGAAGCCAGTGGCAAGTGGTCCCCCACGTAAGTGCTATGCATGTGATCAGATGGGTCATGTGAGGGGGGACCCCAAATGCCCCAAAAGTACACTGGCACCCACTGGTGCATCATCCCAGGGTTTGGCCAGTGTAGCGCTTGGGGAGGAATTGGTTTCAGGTGGGTGGGAACCAGCTGAGATGACCCATGTCTCACTAGGGGACAGTGAGATGGTCCAGAGAATCCTAGTGCCTGAAAACACTAAGAAGTACAGACAGTGGGTGACCATTAATGGACAGAGGGTTGAGGCTCTGAGAGACACAGGAACCAGTGTGACTACAGTGAGGAGTCAGCTGGTGTCTGAAGAGCAGATAGATCCCCGGGTACGTCACCAAGTAGTAGCAGTGGACAACTCAGAGCACCTATGCATAGTGGCACAGGTTCCCTTTGAATGGGGGGGGGGTCTCAGGTTCCTTGAAGGTAGCTGTGAGTCCAACCATGCCTGTTGATTGTTTGCTAGGCAATGACCTGAAGGATTCTCCTTGGAAGAAGGTGGAACACAGGTCTTACTTGGAGATGATGGGTCTGCCTGGGTGGGTATGCGTATCACCCGTCAATGGTAGCCCATCAGGATAATCAAGAGCCCCTGGAGCCTGAAACAGTGGCCCAGGAGAACGCCAAGAAGAGGAATGGCAGGGGGTGTGGGAAACCGGCCCCAGAAGGTCCCACGGTCTGGGAGGAGGCAGAGCCTGAGGGTAAAGGGGAACAGGTGGCTGAACTGGGGGAGGACCCTGAGCTGTCACAGTGGCAGCAGGAAGGAGGGCCCACCAGAGAAGCATTCTGTGCAGCACTGAAGACATGCCCTACTTTGGAGGGTTTGCGGCAGCAGGCTGCAGACCAGGCAGCTGGCAAGGAGCCAGGATCACACCTGAGTTATTGGGAGGATGACCTCCTGTTTAGCGAGCCTAAGGTTCCTCAGCCGGTGTGCTGGTGGTACCCCAGTGCTTCAGGGCCTTCCTACTGGGGTAGGCTCATGATGTGCCTTTAGCTGGACATTTGGGGCAGGACAAGACCTTTGAGAGGCTAGTCACCCATGTTTACTGGCTCCTAATGCGCAGGCACTCAGATGCACATTGCAGGTCTTGTCAGACTTTTCAGGCCAGTGGCAAGAGTGGGAGGAAATGTAAAGCTCCCCTCCAGCCTTTGCCTGTTGTCAGTACTCCCTTTGAGAGGGTAGGCATTGACATTGTGGGGCCTCTGGACCCCAAGACAGCCTTGGGCAACAGGTTCATCCTAGTCTTGGTGGACCATGCAACACGGTACCCAGAAACCATTCCTCTGAGGTCAGTCACTTCCCCTGTGGTGGGCTGTGCACTGATGGGAGGGGAGGTTTACCTGCATGGGGTTCCCCAAGGAAGTGGTATCTGATAGGGGTACAAACTTCATATCCAGGTATATGAAATCCTTGTGAAAAGTGTGTGGGGTAACCTACAAGTTCACCACACCTTACCACCCTCAAAGTAATGGTCTGGTTGAGAGATTCAACCACACCTTGAAAGGCATGATCATGGGCCTGTCAGAGCCCTTGAGGCGGAAGTAGGATGTCCTCTTGCCATGCCTTTTGTTTGCCTACAGGGAGGTGCCTCAAAAGAGACTTGGGTTTAGCCCCTTTGAGCTGATTTATGGCCACCCTGTAAGGGGACCTTTGAGTCTGGTTAAGGAAGCTTTGGAGAAAGCTCCTAGTAAACCCCCCCAGGATGTATTCAGTTACATGCTGGCTTTGAGAAACCAGACTGCCCGCTTCAGGAGTCTTGCTCAGGAGAACCTGGAAGCAAGCCAGGAGGACATGAAACGCTGGTATGACCAGAATGCCACTCTGGTCGAGTTTCAACCTGGACAGAAAGTGTGGGTGATGGCACCAGTGGAGCCTAGGGTGCTCCAGGATAAGTGGACTGGGCAATTTGAGGTGGTGGAGCGCAAGAGTGAAGTCACCTACCTGGTGGACTTGCGGACTCCAAGGAACCCTTTAAGGGTCCTGCATGTCAACCGCCTCAAATCTCACTTTGAGCAGGCTGAACTGTCCATGCTCCTTACGACAGATGATGGGGTAGAAGAGGAGAGTGAGCCTCTTCCTGACCTCCTGTCTGCAGGAGAAAAAGATGGATCAGTGGAGGGAGTGATCCTCTCCCCCTCCCTGACTGAGGAGCAGCAAGGTGACTGTCGCCACGTGTTCGGACAGTTTTCCTCACTGTTTTCCCTGATCCCAGGAGTCACACACTTGTGCACACATGATGTGAACACTGGGGACAGTACACCTATTAAACAGAAGTTGTACAGGGTGACTAACAGGGTCAGGGCATGCATTAAGAATGAGGTATCCAAAATGCTTACACTAGGGGTTATTGAGCACTCCTTCAGTCCTTGGGCCAGCCCAGTGGTATTGGTCCCAAAGCCTGCTGCACCTGGTGCCACTCCAGAACTCAGGTTCTGTGTGGACTACCGGGGACTCAATGCGGTCAGCAAGACTGATGCACACCCCATCCCCCGAGCTGATGAGCTCATTGTCCGGTTGGGAGCTGCCAAGTACCTCAGTACGTTTGATTTAACATCTGGGTACTGGCAGATTGTCTTAACTGAGGGGGCCAAGGAGAGGTCACATTCTCTACCCCATATGGCAACTTTCAATTTAAAGTGATGCCATTTGGGATGAAGAATGCCCCTGCCACCTTTCAGAGGTTGGTCAACCAGGTTTTGGCTGGGTTGGATGAGTTCAGTGCCGCCTACCTGGATGACATTGCTTTGTTAAGTTCCACATGGAAGGAACACCTGCAACACCTCTGGAGAGTGTTAGAGGCCCTGCAGAAGGTAGGCCTCACTATTAAGGCGAGCAAGTGCCAAATAGGGCAGGGTTCTATGGTGTACTTAGAACACCAGGTGGGGAGTGGCCAGGTGGCACCCCTACAGCCTAAGATTGACATGATTCTGGCTTGGGAGCCTCCCAAGACCCAGACTGAAGTGAGAGCCTTTTTAGTTCTCACAGGATACTACAGGAGGCGTGTTAAGGGATATGGTACCATTGTTACCCCCTTAACTGAGTTGACTTCTAAGAAGCAACCCAGAAAAGTGGTCTGGACAGAGGCTTGCCAGAACGCTTTTGATGCCCTGAAGGCTGCCATGTGCACAGCACCTGTGCTGAAGGCACCTGACTACTCCAAGGAGTTTGTTGTGCAAACAGATGCCTCAGAACATGGTATTGAAGCAGTACTCTTACAGCTTAATGAAGAGGGCCTAGATCAACCAGTAGCCTTCATTAGCAGGATGTTACTATCCAGGAAACGTAGGTGGAATGCCATAGAACATGAAACGTTGTCTGTGGTCTGGGCACTGAAGAAGCTAAGATCCTACTTGTTTGGGACTCACTTCCGGGTTCAGACCAACCACAGGGCCCTCAGATGGTTAATGCAGATGAGGGGTGAGAATCCAAAACTGTTAAGGTGGCCCATTTCCCTACAGGGGATGGACTTTACGGTGGAACACCGTCCTGGTACAGAACACACCAATGCTGATGGTCTGTCCAGGTTCTTCCGCCTTAGTGATGAGAACTCCCATGAGGTTGGGTAGTTGCTCCCCATTTTCAGCTGGGGGGACATGTGTTAGACTTTGTATCCTCGGAGTGGTCTCCCTTAACTTTATGCCTCTGTTCCCCAGGTTGTTGATGTGTCCTGGACTCTGATTGTACTGTTTTTGTTACTCTGGGCACTTTACCACTGCTACCCAGTGCTAAAGTGCAAGTGCTCCTTTACAAAATGTGTATGTAAGTGGCTTATCCATGATTGGCATATTTGATTTATTAGTAAATCCCTAGTACAATGCACTTGAGGTGCCCAGGGCCTGTAAATCAAATGCTGCTAGTGGGCCTGCAGCACTGATTGTTCCACCCACATAAGTAGCTCTGTAATCATGTCTCAGACCTGCCACTGCAGTGTCTGTGTGTGCAGTTTTAACTGTAAATTCGACTTGGCAAGTGTACCCACTTGCCAGGCCTAAACCTTCCCTTTTCTTGGGCCCTAGGTAGCCCCAAGGGCAGGGTGCAGTGTATGGTTAAGGTAGGACATACAGTAATGTGTTTTATATGTCCTGACAGTGAGATATTGCTAAATTCGTTTTTCACTGTATCAAGGCCTGTCCCTCTCATAGGTTAACATGGGGACTACCTTTAAATCTGATTAAAGTGCAGATTCCCTTTGGGAGCGGATGAACATTTGGAGTTTAGTGTCTCTGAGCTCACAATTTAAAAATACATCTTTTGCGTTTGAAAATGCCACTTTTAGAAAGTGAGCATTTTCTTGCTTATACCATTTCTGTGACTCTGCCTGTTTGTGGATTTCCTGTCTGGGTCAGTTTGACAGTTGGGCTGGTTGCACCTCACACTAGGCAGTGACACAAAAGGAGCTGGGGTGTAGTCTGCATTTCCTGAGGAGCCATCTGGGCTAGGAGGGAGGGGAGGAGTGGTCACTTACACCTGAAAGGGCCGTGCCTGTCCTCACACAATGCAGTCTCTGACCCCCTGGTGAGTGTCTGGGGCCTGGCCTGGGCAAGGCAGGATTTCACATTCAAAAGAAACTTTACTTTGAAGTAGGCCTACTTCAAAGGATAAATTGGGTATAAGAAGGGCACCCAAATCCACAGACTTTAGAACACTTCTAGAAACAAGAGGAACCTCTGCCTGGAGAAGAGCTGAAGTGCTGAGGACGAAGAGCTGCCCTGCCTGTGACTGTGCTTTGTGGAGCTATCCTGCAGTTGCTGCTTCTGCCAGAGTAAGAGGGCAAAGACTGGACTTTGTGCGCCTTCCATCTTGTGAAGAAATCTCCAAGGGCTTGATTTAGAGCTTGCCTCCTGTTGTTTGAAGTCTCAGGGACAGCAAAGACTTCTCTCTGCCAGCACCTGGAGTCTCTGGAGAGACTCCTGCTCTGACAAGTGGTGCCCTAGCCAGTCCCTGGGCCCTTGAAAGGAAAGCTAGTGGAAATCCAAGGAAATCGACTTCGGTCGACTTCGGACCGATGCCGCTGCTGAATCCGGTGACGCCGCCTGCAACCAACTCTGTGGTCTTCGCTGGAACACGACGACCTTCGCAGGCCCGACGCCGCTGCAGCCCCACTGAAGTCCGCGACTCCTTGGGAGTCGCCGCACCACGTCGTGACCAACGGCGCTCGAAGTGCGCGGATTAAACATTTCGCACAGACGCTGCGATCCCCGACTTTGCGCATCGACTTGTTTTCACTCTTCGCCAAAGGGACTGTACCTGGGGGTCTACGCGACTCCGTGTTTGGCGCCGCTGGTGTCTGCTTGTTGGGAACGACTCCGTCACAATGCCGTCTTAACACCTCATCGAAGCATTTTGTGTTTCTAAGCGCAATTTTTGAGTTTAATCTTTACAAATTCATAACTTGACCTGTGTATGTCGGTTTTTGTCCTTTTGGTCTTGTTTTGTTTAGATAAATATTTCCTATTTTTCTAAACTGGTGTTGTGTCATTTTGTAGTGTTTTCATTAAGTTACAGTGTGTGTTGGTACAAATACTTTACACCTAGCACTCTGAAGTTAAGCCTACTGCTCTGCCAAGCTACCAAGAGGGCAGGGGTTATCTGAGGGTGATTCTCTTTTACCCTGACTAGAGTGAGGGTCCTTGCTTGAACAGGGGGTAACCTGACTGTCAACCAAGGACCCCATTTCTAACAATATTCATTTTTACTCTCAGATTCCTGTCGCCAGCACCAAATTTACCTTTGCTTGCTCATGTTGATATGGAGGGATGGCAGAGCATTTCACTGGGCCTGCAACTTAAGACTCTGACAGTTTGCCCAAAATCATTTTGAAATCCCTATTCAGGCTCTGGCAAAAGACATAACAAAAATTCAGAAAGAGCTAGAGGCCACTTGCCAGGAATTAGCTTTTTTATTGACGCTTCTTAAGTTAATCACACCAAGGTCTTCTTAACTTGTTACACCTCTGAAAGAGATTGATACCACAGATGCAAATAACAACAAACTAGAAAGTTGTAGTTGCACGACGACAAATAAATCTTTTACCCCCACCAGTTAGATTTTGGCACCTCCATAGAAATGTAATGGGGTTCCACACAAATTTTACAGTCTTATTGTGCAATGCCACTTGTATTACTTAGAGAAACCACACATACTGACTGACAATACTTTCAAGATCACCCTTGTGTTACTGTATTTAAATAAGGATGATGTACTAGGCCCAATTTCTGGCTTAAATTAAAGACAAAAGACTTACCACTCAATCTGCTCATGCAGGCCTTTTAGCACTTCCACAGGGAAATTAAGATCTCACTAGCTGTATTAGCCAATACCAACAACTAGCAGCTTAAGCCACATTGACAGTTCAAGAAATTTAAAATTCCTACTCAAGAGAAACCTGTGAATGAAGAAATCCAAGGTAGCAGTGGAACCACCTTACCCTCAGGAACAGTGTCTAAGGAAAGTTTACCTCTACTATTGGCCACACAAAAGGAGCAAGTGGATAAAATATGTTTTGATTTGTTCCATGAACCCTCCTTCCCAATCGTACCTGGCTTCCATCATAGTGGGGCTACTTGGATGAGGATGAATAATCCTCAGATTAATTGGGACACACAGGAAATCATCTTTTCCTTCTCACTGTACTGAGCTTTGTTTCTAGACTACATATGTGCATGATGACATGTTCCGTCATGAAACAGCCAGTCCCAGAGAGCTATTAAAGATTTGCAACTGAAAAGAGTGCTATTAAAACACACTATTAAGAATTCATAGGTGTATGCAGTAAGAAATCAGCAAGTCACCTCCAACACAGGGAAAAGGTCACCAAATAGATTTAATTCCTGGGAGATCCATTCCTCAGTCAGATCTAATCAGTAACAGTCAATGATGATGAGATTTAGCAACAATAATTTCAAGAAATCTTTAAAAAGTGTTTAGCCAGCGTTTGACTGAAACAGCAGGAGCACCAATCTTCTTTGTTGCCACGGCCAATGGGGAATAGAGATCCTGTACTGATTATAAAGTACTTAATGCCACTACAATCCATCACCAATATCCTCACTCTCCCATTTCAATACTCCTTGATAAAATAAAGTCAGCTAAGATCTTCATGAAATCGGGTATCAGAGGAGCCTATTATCTTGTACAGATGCAAGATGTGTGGAAGACATCTTTCAACACCTATTATGGCAACTCTGAGTACCATGTGATGTCCATTGGTTTTTGTAATGCTTCAGCTGCATACCTGCATTTTGTGACTGATATATTCCAAGATCTCATAAACACACTTATGGTTGTGCAATTTGGTGACACTCTAATCAAAACCTTATAAAACTAAACTCAAGTTAAAGAAGTTTTGCAAAACAATCCTAAAACATTTTCTGGATGCCAGGACAGAAAAATTATATTTTTGAGATAACTTTCTAGGTTTTGAGAGTTCAAGGCAATGCATAAGGGTATATTCTGCAAAGGTAAAAGCCATACTTGAATGGCCTCCTCAAAGAACAGGTAAAGATTTTGGCTATGCTTTCATTCAGTGGGTTGCCAAAATTTCACAGGCCATATACTTGGAACTTTTCAGTTATTATATAGCCCAGTTGACTAGGAAGGGAGTAAAATTTGACTGAAGTGAAGAAAAGGTACAAACATTTAACAAACGTAAGACCACCTTCACCTCTGCACCTATTCTAAGACATCTAGATGACAAGTAGCTTCTTTTAATCGAAATACATGGTTCATTTTTTGACCTAGGAACGGTTCTGTCATAATGAGATCAAGAATCCCATGCATTACATCCAGTCACCCATCACAATTAAACTGGCAGAGACCCAGAATAAATATAGGACCTACGATAGAGAGCGTCTGATCATCAAAAAGCTTTCTCTTACTGACATTGTTTAGAAGGCGCAAGTCACAAAATAACAGTGAGGACCATACAAACGTATTGTATCTAACATGTATGAAATGTGCTAATGCTAGGCATTCCCATCTGACACTTTTTGTTCCCATGTATTGGACTATAATATAGCCCACTGACCAGGGAATAGGTATTGAAAAGCTGACACTATCCCTTCAACTCTCCCATACACTCTCCTATACACTCTTAGAAGACTTGGAAGCATCCGATTCAGCACCATGTATTTTAGCAATTTCTACTACACTGTCTACTGACTTCCTTTCTACTGTTTAAACAAGCTTGAAAGAAATGTTCAACTCGGCAATGGATATGAAAGGAAACTGATAAAAAATCACAGTATAACAGAATCCTCTATTGAGAAGAGGCCTTCTATTTCCCTTATTAATAATTCCAGTCCAAGGGGCTGAAATGGTGCCATCATTCCCCAGTTACAGATCACCCTGCACAATGAAAACATTTTGAATTCAATAATCAAAACTTCTGGTGGCCTGGGTTAAAGTCTGTTGAGGAATATGTGGAAAGTGTATGGTACGCACCTAAGCCAAAACCCTTTGTATGTCACCAGCAGGAATTTTACAAACACTTCCTACTCCCCATCAATCATGGAGTAGGATTTAAATTTTATAGATGAATTACCCCCCCTCTAATGGTTATACAACATTTGGAAGTCAACTACTTAACGAAGATTGGGCATTTCATTCCCCTAAACAAAATCCCTACGCTTTTGAATTTTCTGGCATCATCAGCCACATTTTCTGTTACTGGCCTCTGCAAAACCATCAGAGATAACAGAGCTCAATTCAAAGCACTTCTTGGAAAGAACTCATGAAAAGAGTAGGCACCATGCAATTTAAATCCACCACCCACAAATGGATGGACAAATAGGATGACTCAATCAAGCTTTGCTATAGTATTTACGCAGCTGCTTCAGGAATCACCCAAATGGCTGGTACTGGTTGATGGGATTGCTTTAGCAGAATTTGCATACAGTACCTCTCTGTATTTACTATTGGGAAAGTCATCTTTCTCCTACAGATGTCATCCCCGGATGCTACCATAAACATGTTATTTCATCTGTTCTGACTGTTACTGCTCTTCTACGGTGACTACAGAACATACTGAAGGCTACACATTAACATCCGTTACAGGTAAAAGCAGCACACAAATGCCAGGCTGAAAGGCACCAGATTAGAAGAGAGTTTGGGTATGATTACATGCAAAATACTTACATAATTCCTGCATTGCAATCCAAATTTACACCCCATTTTGTTAGTCTAATCAGTTTTAGGGAAGGTGGTAAGTGCAACCATCCACTTGTCACTAACCAACCACTGGCAGATTCATCCTGTATTTTATGTTTATAGGATCAACCTAGCTTTGTTGCCTGCCACCCACACTAGGGAATAGTTTACCCAGGAGGGGTCACCAGAATTTGAAGTAGAAGAGATTATGGATTCCTTTATCCTCCGAGGCCCATTATAATATCTTGTGGCTTGGAAAGTATATGGTGAAACTGCAAGGTCTTTGCAACCTCTGGATTTTGGCCATGCTTCCAAGTTAGCAAGAAACTTTAATGAAACTCAACCATTTAAAGCAGGGCCCAGCCTTACATCCTAGAGGTGGGATCCTTCATGTAAAAGGGAGGGGAGGGAGGAGTTTTCAGCAGGTATGCACCTTTGAAACCTGGCAGAAGAGTATAATTCCACTGGGCTATTCTCAAAATAATCCCAACACAACCCACCTGTTGCACATTAAATTACGTAGGGCAAGAATATCGACAGACACATATATGGGCTTTATAGCATTGACTACTGTTATATCGCCATGGTACGCATGCCTAGATAAGTATAGATGTATTATTCTTAACTCCACATTTACGTATCGTAATTATACTTTGGTAGTCTATACTGAGGGGTAGATCCATCGTGGAGGCCAATATTTAAACGTGGATATTATGGTAGAACACTGTCCTCAAATAATATGTACACTGTGTAATCAATAATTCATGGTCCATTATAGTCCACAAAGCTAACATCACAAAACCATTTGCTCACATTGATAGAGCGATCAGAACCAGGTTAAGAAGTATAACCGATGGTGTAGCTTAGAGGAATTTAAGTCTTTTCCATATATTCAAGGAGAGCTGGGGTGCCAGCTGAAAGGTTTATTACTGGCCTGAATGAGACTGCTCACCCCAAATCTCTAAATGAAAGAACATCATACACTTGTCTCACAGAGGCCAACAAGGCATTGTCGACACTAAATTACTATTGAGGCAGAAAGACTGGTACCATTTACTGGACAAAAGTGCACCTCCACCTTCCATGATGCTCTACAGACATAACTACAATCATAAGGCATCTGAGAGGAAACAGACATTCTTTTTTTCAGAATGCTTTATACATGTTAGTATCACCTTAGTTTCATGGAATAGTACTCCAGATTCCCAAACGTTCCAACCATGTATACTGTCACTGTTGCAGCACTCAACAAGATCTTGCAATACCTAAGGTATGAAGTCCAACAAAGTCCTTACGTTTAAAGGTGAAGAATTCAAGGACTTCACTAAGTGAATGGGTTTTAATGACTTCACCACAACAAGATGATAATGGTATCATTGAATGCTTCACGATAAACTAAAAAAAAAACACAAGGAGCCAAAGTAATTGAAAAGCCCACATCTTAGGTACTCTACCAAACACTAACACCTTGATTTTGAAAACCTCAATGCAACAATCATTACACCCGATAAAAACAGACACCCAGGTGTTTGGAATTAATTAGGAGTGATGCTAAGGGCCTATACTGAGCTTTGCTAAAAAAATGGGACATAACCTACAGATGTGTGCGCTTACACCTCCAAAATAATAAATATATCATTTTAACACAAACATATTTATATATAATTTTAAATGTTTAATTCATTTTTTTTACATTAGTTTCTATAGCGTGTTATTTTAATTCTCTCCTTGCTTTTTTTTTCAAAGGGAAGTGTGTTGCAGTACAAGGGCCTTTAAAGGAACAGAGGTCCCTCAACTCAACATATATCAATATTAAACTGGGAAAACAATGATCCCATACACTTTGTCCAACAGACAAATTAAAATGACATGTATTAAGCAAATAAATTAAATAGGATGGTGGAAACACAAATTGCATACTATTAAATAAACAAAAGAGACTCAGGCACTAATGTGTGACATAAACTAAAGAGTTCATTATTCAGAGTCAGTGCGCAAGGGTCGATGACAGTTCTATCCTTACAAGATCACAGGATCATCATCAGGACATTTCCAAATCATGCCAGAGAATTTCTATGCAATGGTAAATGAAAATAACTGTAAGAGAAGGAGAGGAGAAAGAAAGAAAAAAATTAGTTGCCAGAGGGACGAAATCTATATGGATACCACATACGTCCAAACTGAAGGAATAGGATGCATTAGGTGCCTAGGACCAACCATACGTGGGTCCCATTCATGCATTCATGAAAAAGTACAACATGTCAGGTGCTCAGAGGGGGAACCAGACTACGGGCCGTATTTATACTCCGTTTGCGCCGAATTTGCGTCGTTTTTTTCGACGCAAATTCGACGCTAAACTAACGCCAACTAACGCCATATTTATACTATGGCGTTAGAGGCGAATAGCGCCAAAGTTCCCGGAATGTGCGTCATTTTTTAGCGTGAACCCCTTCCTTGCGTTAATGATATGCAAGGGAGGCGTTCCCGTCTAAAAAATGACTCCCAGGCCTTTACGTGGTATTTATACTCCCGGGCAAAAGAGACGCCCGGGAGTGGGCGTGGCTAAAAACGGCGCATTTGCGCCGCTTTTTAACGCCTGGGTCAGGCATGGCGTTAAGGGACAAGTGGGCTCAAAATGAGCCCAGAGTGCCCTTCCCTGCCCCCAGGGACCCCCCCTGCCACCCTTGCCCACCCCAGGAGGACACCCAAGGCTGGAGGGACCCACCCCAGGGACATTCAGGTAAGTATTTTTTTATTTTTTTTAAATAATTTTTTTTGGCATAGGGGGGCCTGATTTGTGCCCCCCTACATGCCACTATGCCCAATGACCATGCCCAGGGGACAGAAGTCCCCTGGGCATGGCCATTGGGCAAGGGGGCATGACTCCTATCTTTACAATGATAGGAGTCATGTTGATGGGGGATGGGCGTCGAAAATAAATGGCGCAAGTCGGGTTACGACGATTTTTTCGACGTAACCTGACTTGCCCCATTTTAAGACGCCCATGCGCCATTTTCCCCCTACGCCGGCGCTGCCTGGTGTACGTGGTTTTTCTCGCGCACACCAGGCAGCGCCGGTCTGCTTGCGCCGGCTAACGCCATTCAATAAATACGGCGCCCGCATGGCGCTTCAGAATGGCGTTAGCCGGCGCAAAACTTTTTGACGCTAAACTGCGTTAGCGCAGTTTAGCGTCAAAAAGTATAAATATGGGCCTAAATTGCAACAAACAAGTGGAGAACAGTGAGCTGATCATACCTGAGTGTTGTTTGTGTTTTCACCCACCTAGTTAATTGATATAACTGAGCAATAGGCCTTACCTTCAGATGCCAACCTGGATAAGAAATTGAGCACCTGCACTACATCGGTACCCACTGAATCCACACCCCATCGCACAGCTTGTCTCGAAAGACCTGGGATTCTCCACCATCCCCTGTAATCCACCATGCCATCAAGGACTATGAGCGCTCCATCACCATCCAGGAGGGAGACTCATATGGGCTCCGAAGGAGAGTCAGAAACAGCGGGAGAGGGATTAGAGAATCCCAAGAAAGTTCCATCAGAACTGGAAGCCAAATTACATTTCCCAAACCTGTGTGATGAGAACCACTGTTGCTTTTTGCCTCCTGACTTGGCCTCCTGTAGAGAAAACTGCATAGGATGCTGCAGGGAATCCTGATAAGGGGAACCACAAAATTCAATATGAAACCCGCTGACTATTTGCAAGACCCAAACATCTGTTGTTATGGATAACCAAGCCTGTAAAAAATTTGCCACCAGGCCCCCTACCTTCAGTTGGGAAGAAGGGCAAACACTCACCTTTATTAGCGGCGTGACAGGCTTGCCTTTTGAAGCTGTCCTTGCTATGGAACCACTGGCCCCTGGTGGGGTAGAAGGTTGCAAAACGGGACTGGTCCTGCCACTGGCCGTGCTTGGAGCCTTGTCTCCTCGTGAGGTACTGGGAAGTGAAGTGGCCGGCCAAGTGGCCCTGCCTCAGCCATCCCCTTGGAAAACCAGAGGGGTGAAAATCTATTTCATAGACGATTGGGTGTTGTCCAAAGAGGTGAATGTGGCCATGAATTTCCCCAATTCCCTTATGACAGGGTCTCCGAAAAGAAGCCCTTGGACCACCACCCATGCCTCCAAGGATACAAGGTCTACCAGCTTCAGGTCCACCAAGATGAGCTTCGACTGACAGTGTTGCATGGATAGCCCAACCAGAAAGGACCTTCGGAGAGAGAAGGGACCCCAAGGACTTAGACCCCTCCGTTATATCTAGGATCTTAGTCAGGGGCCAAACCTCATCCAAATGTTTATCCTGGCAGGGTCACCAGGACCTGTTGATCCCTTTTTGGGGTCTTTCATGAACTTTGGTAGGAACTTGACCATTCTGGGGTCAATTTTGGGAGTCAGGGCAACCTTACCCTCCAAGGCCGGACATGGGGATTCCGCCCAGAGGTGGCTGCGGGCCTCTTTCTCCAGTGGTTTGTGCAAGCGTGCTGTCACATATTTGGTGACCTTGTCCACTAGGGCCCACTTGGCCGATCTAGGGTGTAAAATATAATCTGGGTCTTGCGTATTTGCCTCCACATCAGAGGGAGACTGACCCATAGCAGGGAGGGTCGGGGGGGGAGGGTCTAGAAGGGCATGCATCATCATCTGAGTCCCCCTGGGAATCCTCCCAGTCAGTCTTACTCAGTGAACAGGGTTGGGAAGGCCCTGCCCGCATCTCTGAGCACCCAGGGGGCCTGGTAATGGGGGGCACCTGGTCCAAGAAGGTCCACATTAGGCAAGCAAAAACATTGTGATCCACCCCCACTTCCCAGGTTCTCTTGTGGAGTACAGGGTCTGAGCCCTGGGGAGCTTTTTGTTCATTTATTTTTGCATTTATTGTTAACAGGACCCAAACAGAACAAAGCTCCGAGGTCAACAAGCACAGCTATAGTCATCATGAAGTACAAGACTCAACTGTAGTCACATGAACAATCAGAATTATAAATCAAGGAGAAGGCGGCATAGCCGCCGCTGTGCACTGTGCAAACAGAACTGCATCATTTGAACATCCTGATGCAAACAGTGAAAGGAATAGGGGAGGAAAAGAGGAAAGGAGGAAAAACAAAGAGTAAGATAAGGAAAAAGAAAAAGGGGGGGACAAGGGAACAATGCAGCCATCATACCACCAATGTAAGTGAAAGCATACTGCATAATCAGTGGGAGGTGTTGAGCAGCCGTATGTTATTCGATGCTCGGGATCACAGGGAGGCCCATATATCTCACGGTCGTGAACCTTCAGGCATAAGCTCCCAGTAAAACATTAGTTGTTCCCGACAGTACGCAGTGTCCTTCAACCATTCACAGCAACAGGGCGTCTGCTGTCTCCCCCAGCACATCGCAACCCTATGCTTAGCCAGCAGCAGTAGCAGTCCCACTAGTCTCCTGTGTGTGGGGGGGGATCTCCTCAACATATCCCAAAAGAGCAAGCTTATGGGTGTGCAGCAACAGGAGTCAAGTCATCTCCTCAGTCGCCCGCAACACCTCCGTCCAGTAGTCTCTCAGTGTCGCACAACTCCACACGGGACTCAAGAAGTCCGCCTCAAGAGCAAGGCACCTCTCGCATAAGCTCGAATATACCCATATTCTTTAATCTACTGGGCGTATAATGCAAGTGATGTAGAAAATTGAAGTGAATAAAGCACAGTACATAATTAGGGGACAACTCTCTTATGCGCGCGCAGCAACGTCGCCACATGTCATCAGGTTTGGTTTCACCTATGTCCACCTCCCAGTGGGTTTTAGTTTTAAGCCCAGCATTAGACGCCGCGCTCTGCATGCAAACATATAGACTTGTGATAAGCCTGCGCGGGGACCGTGTTTGATATAGAAGTTCCAACACTTGGCACACCGGGGGCATTGCAGGAAAGCAGGGGTAACGCACGCGGAGCATAGCCCGAACTCTGAGAAAGAATAGTCGTTGCAGTGCGGTGTCATGTACATCACTAAGTGCAGCCTCCGAGGAGACAAATCCCATCCGAAAACCAAGATCCCAGAGTATTTAAGTTCAGCTGTCAGAGAAACTCACAGACTCGACCGCCCTCCGACAGCGGCATATCCGAAACATCTCGCACCAGCACCGAAGGCGCAAAGGGCTCTCGAACTCCAGCACGCCACAACAGGGCAGTCCAGGCCTGTGCCGTGCAAACGGATGTGTCAGTTTTTCCCATTAAATTCTGGGCTGTCGACCAGCCCAGGCAAGAGCGACAAGCGCAGACTTAAACCTCTTCATAAAGCTAATTGTAAAGACAAGAGGTAGATTGATAAATAAATACAGGAATTTGGGCAGAATGACCATCTTTGCTATCGCTATGTGCCCAGTCAGAAAGAGAGGCAGCGAATGCCATACCTCCACCTTATCTTCCAACCACGAAATGGCTTTGCCGTAATTTGCTGACCAAAGCGCATTAGTGTCCCTACTCAGCCAGACACCCAAATACCGCACCGGTCCATCAGCCCAGCTGAGGGGAAATCTAGAGGGGCACTGCACCGTAGCATCGGACAAGGGCAGCACCACCGACTTGGACCAGTTGATGGTGATCCCAGAAATCTGCCCAAAGCAAACTATCTCATCTAACAGAGCGTCAAGGTGCAGCTGCAGATAGCGAACATATAGTGCGACATCATCCGCATACATAGAGATCAATATTGGACGCTGTTGAAATGCCAATCACCTGTGGTTATTGTGTTGCCTCAAGTGTGCCGCAAGGGGTTTCATCGCGACCAAAAAAAGCAGCGGAGAGAGTGGGAATCCCGGATGAGTGACCCTAGCTATTGAAAAGGGGTCAGAAATTGTCCCGTTGATTCTCAGTTGGGCGGTCGGCTGCGAGTACAGCAGGCAGATCAATTGAATGAACCTAGGGCTTAACCCTACCCTAGCTAACAAAGGAAACATATACGGCTACGCAAGAGAGTCAAATGTCTTAATGGCATCAAGGAACACCGCTGCTGTGTGATCCTCGGGACCGATCATACTAGATATTGCAAAGTAGGTGCGGAGATTATACAAAGTAGAGTGCCCGGCACAAAGCAGGACTGATTCGGCAGCACCAAGGGAGGGAGCAAGGGCTGCAATCGGGCCGCAATCATTTTTGCCAGAATCTTATTTTCTATGTTTATTAATGAAAGGGACCGATATGAATCGCAACAGCACGGGTCTTTCCCGGGCTTCAAAATAGTCACGATGAGAGCCTCCTGCAGCGAGGCCAGGAGAACACCGCTCTCAAATGCCTCCGCATAGATATCCAGGAGGTGTGGTGCTAATAAATCTTCATATGGCTTATAGAAGGACAGAGTCAGGCCATCTAGCCCCAGGGCCTTATCACCCGGCAGACCTCGTATAGCCTGGATCACATCGTCCACCGAGAAGGGAGCATCTAGATATTGTCTATGTGAATTCTCAAGCCAAAGCAGGCTAATATCCTCAAAGTAGTCGGTGGCAGCCGCAGATCTCAGCCCTGAGTGCTCAGCGTACAGGTCAGAATAAAAGTCGGTGAGGACTCGTCTGATCTCCTCAGTGCTGGTATGATGAGCACCAGTCGAATCAGTCACCTCTACAATGTAATTGCCTGCCCACGACTTACGAAGCATTGCTGCCAGCGTTCGGCCAGCTTTCTCACCCTCACCAAATCTCCTTACTGTAGCATCTTTCCCTAGAAAGCAGACCTCGCGAAGAGCAGCCTCCTCATACTGTGTCATCTTTCCTCTCAGTTCAGCCAGAAGGTCACCAGACCCGTCAGAGACCAATCGTTTTTCTAGGTCAGCAAGCTGGGCCTTCAGATTCGCCAAGTCCCTCCTTAGCGCCTTCAGCACCCCGAGTTGTTTAGAAAGGCAGAGCCCACGGATTACTACCTTAAAAGCCTCCCACACGGTGCCCGCAGAGGACACAGATCCCTGATTCTCTGCAAAGTAGTGCACAATAGCACCACTGATCTCATCCCTAAAAGCCTGATCTCTAAGCGCTCCATGGGGCAACCTCCACATAAAGGCACGGCCAGAGCCTCAATCAATCAATCAGGAATTTGTAAAGTGCACTACTCACCTGTGAGGGTCTCAAAGCGCTGAGGAGGGGGGGAGGTGCTGCTACTGCTGGAACAGCCAGGTCTTGAGAAGTTTCCTGAAGGTAAGGAGGTCCTTGGTCTGGCGCAGTTGGGTGGGAAAAGTGTTCCACGTTTTGGGGGCGAGGTGCGAGAATGATCTACCGCCGGTTGTTGTTCTGTGGACGTGAAGGACGATTGCAAGGGCGAGGTCGGCAGAGCAGAGATGCCGGGTCGGGGTGTAGAAGGAGAACTGTCTGTTGAGGTATTCTGGTCTGGTGTTGTGCAGTGCTTTGTGAGCATGGGTAAGGAGTTTGAAGGTTGACTGGGAGCAAGTGCAGGTTTCTCAGGTGGTCTGTGATGTGGCAGTGGCAGGGGATGTCCAGGATGAGGCGTGCGGAGGCGTTCTGGATGCGTTTTGCCTCTTCTGGAGTTTGGCTGTGATTCCTGCATAGAGGGCATTGTCATAGACCAGTTTGCTGCTTACGAGGGCTTGGGTGACTGTTCTTCTGGTTTCGGTGGGTATCCATTTGTAGATCTTTCAGAGCATGCAGAGGATGTTGAAGCAGGAGGAGGAGATGGCGTTGACTTGCTAGGTCATGGATAATGAGGAGTCCAAGATGAATCCTAGGTTGCGTGCGTGGTCGGTGGGAGTCAGGGCGGCTCCGAGAGTGGCAGGCCACCAGGAGTCATCCCATGCAAAGGGGGTGGAACCGAAGATGAGGACTTCCGTCTTCTCGAATTGAGTTTGAGGCAGCTGCTCTTCATCCATTCGGCGATGGCCTTCATTCCTTCGTGGAGGTTGGTATTGATGGAGTCCTTGGTGAGGGAGAGGATCAGCTTGGTGTTGTCGGCATGTGAGATGATGTTGAGGTTGTGGGATAATGCAATGTTAATGAGCGGGCCATGTAGACATTGAAGAGGGTCAGGCTGAGGGAAGAACCCTGGGGTATGCCGCAGATGATTTTGGTGGCCTCCGAGCAGAATGGGGGGAGGTTGACTCTCTGGGTTCTGCCAGTGAGAAAGGAGGTGATCCAGTCCAGGGCTCTGCCTCGGATTCCTACATTGCTGTGGTGTGAGCATAGGGTGTGGTGGCCGACAGTGGTGAACGCGGCCGAGAGGTCCAGGAGGATGAGGGTCGCGGTTTTGCCGTTTTCCAGTATGGTTCTGATGTCGTCGGTGGCGCCGATGAGGGCAGTTTCGGTACTGTGGTTGCTGCGGAATCTGGATTGGGAAGGGTCCAGGGTGCAGTTTTCCTCGAGGAAGCGGGTTAGTTGTCTGTTGACAGCCTTCTCAGTGACTTTTGCTGGGAAGGGGAGCAGGGAGATAGGCCGGGCGTTCTTGAGGTCCTTTGGGTCCGCCTTGGGTTTTTTGAGGAGGGCATTGATCTCAGCGTGTTTCCAGCTCTCTGGGAAGGTGGTGGACTCGAAGGAGTTGTTGATGATCTTCTGTGGTTGGGGTGCGATGACAGAGCTTGCTTTTTGAGGATGTGGTGACGGCAGAGGTCAGATAAAGAGCCGGAGTGGATGGTGTTCACGATTTTGATGGTGTTGTTGTCGTTGACGGCGGTCCAGGAGGACAGGAGGTTGGTCGGAGGTGAATCTGTGGTGTTGGTGGTTGCCGGGGGTGTCTGGGTGCTGATGCTGTTGTGTATGTCTGCAATCTTGCGGTGGAAGTAGGAGGCTAGGGAGTCGCAGAGGTCTTGGGATGGCGGGATGTCATTGGCAATGGAGCTGGTGTTGGAGAGTTCCTCCATGACTCCCAGAATAAGCAGCTCCAGCATGACCGCCGAATGATCCGACAAGGTGCGGGCGTTATGCTCAATGGACTGCGTCCAGAGCTGTACGTCCCTGGTGCGAACCAACTGCCATCCCATATTTGACACAAGTACCCTACCTGTCCGTTCCATGTTTTGCCCTCCATAGGTCTACCAAAGCATCCTCGGCTATCAAAAGAGACAGGGCCTTAGCAGCCGCCACGTGCTGTGGCCTGGTTGGGTTTTCATGGTCCACCACAAAATCCAGTACCCACCTCACAGCAGGGACCCAAAACCCAGTGAGCCAATCAGCTGCCATACTTCCCCAATAAATTTGGGGTCATCAGTATTTGGGCCATAAATCAACACCAAACTGAATGGTCTATCTCGCAATATTCCTCGCAACATGACATAACGACCATTCGGATCCGCAAGTGCCTTTTCAGTAGGCATTGCAGCCCCTTCCGGATCAAGATCACTACACCCCGTGCATACCTCGAATACACTCACCAATCCAGCCAGCTTTCACCCGGTGTTTCGTGGACTCCACCAGGTGAGTCTCTTGAAGCATATAGATGTCTATCGCATGGCGCTGCATTTAGGCAGATAGTATGCTCATCTTACACCCATCATTCAGCCCACGAACATTCCAAGTGAGGCAGCGTACAGGTGTCAAGCTTTTTGCGCCATCCTAGCAATCTACCAAAACACACAACCCCCCATACCATCACTTTTGAGGCATCGGCTGCATGCAGGGGAAGGAACAGGAGAGGAAGGAAAAAGACAAGAACAGTAAACTAAGTACAAAACAATACAGACCCCCACCCACGCTGACCCCCCAATTGGGTCAGTACTACAATCCCGCCCGAACCCCAATACATATCCCACAACATGATAATAAACAACTTGAATGGACTCATCCAATGGGGCGTCAGCGAGGCCATCCGAGAACCGTCCCGAATGGGATGGGTGGGCAGGGGGCCTCACAGTGTAAAGTGTATAGCAGAACAGGCTGCACCAACATTTAAATTACCAACAAATTTGTCAAGCCTCAAGACACCGAGCGGGGCCGCAGGGACCCCCCAACAGCAGAATGAATTCAGTCATTGTCACTGAGAGCCTTACCCTCTCCTTCAGCAGCTCGCGAGCACTCCAGCATCGCCTTTTTGGGGACAGATTCAGCATATTTAACAGCCAATTTTGGGTCAGTGAAAAAGTGCAGCTTGCCCTTATGCTGTAAACGTAATTTAGCAGGATAAATTAGGGAATATTTGGCATTGGTCTGGCTCAGAGTGTGTTTGGCCGGCAAAAAGGCCTTACAGGCTACCTGCACCCCAGGAGTGTAGTCTGGGGAGATATTCAGTTCAGTATTATTGTAGATCACAGGACGACGCTCCCTGACCAATCTGAGTATGGTGTCCCTATCCATGTAGTTCAGTAAGCGTACAATAATAGGGCACGCGGGCATCCCCGGCACAGTCCGCAGCCCCAGAGATCTGTGGGCCCTCTCCACCACCAACACCTGGGAGAGCTCGCGGGGGAACAGCGCAGATAGCATAGTCTCGACATAGTCCTCCATACGCCCCATGTCCGTCGATTCCGGATGGCCCAAAATGGGGATGTTATTACAGCAGGAGCGGGCCTCACGGTCCTAATTTTTATTCCAGATCACCTCCAGCACGCGCTCCATGCTCAGCAGCTTTCCCCCGTCTCCACGGCGATTGTCCTCCAGATCTGAGGTGCGTGATTCTCTCTGCTTAAAGCGGGCATCATGACCGTTTCTTTAAACGATCCATTTGCTCAGTTAAATTGTCCAGCTTGGAATCAATCCTGGCCAGGCTATGCTTGAGGTCTAAGAACATAGCCTTCACGGAGGACGCAGAGGCCTGTTCCTCAAGCAGCAGGTCATCCGCCGACTGGCCAGCCTGGGCACTTTTCTTTTTCCCACCATCAAAAGGGCTGTTTGTGGTCCGCCCGCCACTCCGCACCTGTAGCAATCACCAGATCAGAAGGGCCACCAAAGGGCAGAAGCTCCTTGCGGGCACTCACTCCCATCTGTCGCTCTCACCACGGCAAAGAAGGAGGCGGGGTGGCACCAGGCACCGGGACCAGGCCCACGTCCGCAACCACACAGCTGGCCACAAGCACAGAGGTCCGGCGCAGCCCACAGCGGCAACACTCTCACCCACGGGGCCACGCCGCTGATCAGGCCCCGCAGGTCACCAGCAGTAGGGCCCCAGTGTAGTCCGAGAGGCCAGGACCACCACCCCTTCGAGGAGGGGGATAGGACCACTCCTTGCTCATCACCAATGGTGCCCCCCCATGGGCCACAGGGCACCAGCGGCACAGCCAAGCCCTCCAAAATGCGGGGGCGGCAGGAGCCACAAGCCCCCGGGCCCAGCCACAGGCTAACGCTCCCCGGAGGCCCGCGGCCTGACCAAGCCGCCGACCAGGCCCCGCAGGAGCAAAACGTCAGGGTGCTGGCAGAAGAAGCCAGAGGAGCAGCTGCCAAATCCGCCGCCCCTGATAGCGGGGGGCGAGAGGATAAAGGAGGAAAAGGGCTGCTCCCGTGCCATTCACCAGCTCCAACCTCAGCCGCCAGAGAAGCGGGCGCCATCAAGGCCCGCGCGCACCGTGCGCCAAGTCAGGGCCCGTTCCGCAGGGCTGCATGGGCCCAGCTGCAGCTCCCGCCACTGATCCGGCACCTCACCGCAGCCAGCAGCCTCCCTGGGTCTCCCCTTGCAGCTCCCGGCAAGGATTATGAGGCAGGCAGATCAAGTCCCAGCCCGGCAGAGCCTCACAGTATGGTGCCCATCTTGCGGGACGGCCAGGCCACGCCCCCCCAGCCCTGGGGAGCTTGAGGGGAAAGTGGGGGGGCCAGGGAGACCTGCAGGAGCCAGGTCTGCCTTGGGGAGACTAGCACACTGCTGCACACTTTGCCTGGCAAGGCACTCTTCCATGGGTTCAAAGCCTCTGCAACCGCCCTGTAAATAGAGGCATTGGAACTCATCATCCCATGGGAGAAAAGTCAAGGGGTCCCCTTCCCCATGTGGGTTCTCAGACATCTGCAAGATGTATGCCCAAGGATCGCATGTGTAAAAGGCACAGCGCTGTCAATATGAGGTACCGGGGAGCCAGTAAATGTTTTGTGTGGGCCTATTAGGTTCAAGCCCTGGGGACACACAACCCTCATGTTCACTGGGTTAAGGCCTGGGACGAGTCCCCCAAAAGGCCTAATAGGCCACCAAAAATACTGACTAACCGGCAGTAAAGAGCACACAATAGCGACCCCTCAGGGTGTCAGGCAACAATTTGCAGCTGTAGTAAGTTGGCTCTGTACATACTATATCAAAGTAAGGTATAGTGCGCACAGAGTCCAGGGGTTCCACAGAGGCTTTACAATGGCTAAAGTAGATAATACTAATGCTCTCTTTTGTGGCACTGTGGTCGAGCAGTTAGGCTTATCAGTGGGTAGTGCTAAGCATTTGTTGTACACACACAGTCAAGAAATGAGGCACACACTCAATAACTAACTCCAGTCCAATGTTTTATGTATCAAAAATAGACTTTATTGCTGTATTTCTAGAACCAAAAGTAAGGACAGTTTTAAAAATGTATCACTTTCAAGTATCAATTGCTCTTTGTTTGTAATTCAGTGTTAAAAGAGTTTTCGCGTAAGTAATACTTTTCAAAATCAAAAGTAGACGCAGTGCAATTTCCATTGAGGCAATGCAGTCCTAGGGGTGAAAAGTACATACACAATTTACAGGTAAGTACTAGAATTACAGTCACAGTCTTTGGGGGTTTAGGTGTCCACAGGACAGGGTTCGATTTGACACCAAGAGTGCACCACCACCAACAAGGAGCCGGACGGGTGCAGAGGTCAAAGTTGGTGTTGGGTGCCCAATGGAAACCAATGGAGACTAGGCGTGCTTAAAAGAGAACGGTTTGCAGGTAAGTACCCGTGGGGTCACGGGCCCAAGGGGGTTTAGATCAGCACTGGGGGGGGGGGCCTTCAGGTAAGCACCAAACACACAAACTCAGTGGCACAAGGGCGGCCAGGTTCAGGGTACCCAATGCTTTCCTATAATGAGCTCTGGGTTCACAAAGAGGCTGCAGGCTTGGTCCGGGGGACAGTTAACAAAGGCCAATGGTTGAACAGGTAAGTTGAAGCTCTTCTGGACGCCAATAGACTGTCGGCTAGGTTCCCCAAGGCCAGGGGGATGTGGGTGCAGTGGTTCCTTTAGGCGTTGGGTATCTTCACAGGATCTGGTCACGGTCGGGGGAGATTTCTGGATTCAGGCTGCAGATGTCGTCGTTGTGGCCAGGCGGGGTCAACTCGGGGTGGACTCGAGGTTGGAATCACCTGAGGACTCTCTTTGGTTAGGTGGGACACCTGGACTCGGGCCGTGGGCATCGGGTGCAGAATGGGCAGGCCACCCGAATCCGGAGGGCTTTAGAGTCCTTGTTGGAGTTTTCTTTGTGGACAGGGCTGCTGTCCTCTGGAGTTCTTGGTCCTTAGTTAGGCAGGCAGTCCTCTGGGGGTTGGTAGAGGTCGCTGGTCCCCAAGGATGAGTCCTCTTTTTGCAGCAGGAGTCTTCCAGACAAGCCAGTAGAGCTGGGGCCAAGTCAGTTGTCATCTGGAGTCTTCACTGCTGGTGAGGCTCTTCAGTCCTTCTTCTTTAAGGTCACCAGGAATCTGAAGAGAAAGGTTCAGGGGTGCCCCTAAATACTAGATTTAGGTGTGTTACAGTGGTCAGAGGGCAGTAGACCATGGCTACTGACCCTGAGGGTGGCTACACCCTTCCTGTGCCCACTCCTTTTGGGGAGGGGGGCACATGCTAACTCTATTGGCTATCCTTCTCCAAACAAAGATGGAGCATTCTGCCAGGAGGGGTTCACCACAGCTCCGGATACCCTAGGGGTGGTCCCAGCTAGGGTGGACACTCCTCCTGGTGTTTACTAATTTTTCAACCAGAACTGCCCCCAAAAGTGGGGTTTGGTCTGGGGGGTTGCGGGCATCTCCATTAGCTGGAGTGCCTTGAGGAAGCAGATCAAAAGGCAAGAGCCTTTGAGGCTCATCACCATTGGTTGCTGTTCCTGCTGGGGGGAGGTGTGAAGCACCTCCACCCAGAGCAGGCTTTGTCCCTGACCCCTGAGAGCACAAAGGCTCTCACCCCATGGGGTCAGAAAATTGTCTGGTGGTGGCAGGCTGGCATAGACCAGTCAGCCACACGCTACAGAAGTAGGTGAACTTCAGAGGGCATCTCTAAGATGTCCTCTGTATGCATTTTACAATAAATCCAACATTGACATCAGTGTGAGTTTATTGAGCTGAGATGTTTGATACCAAACTTCCCAGAAATCAGTGAAGCCATCATGGAGCTGTGGAGTTTGTAATAACCAACTCCTAGCTCATGTACTCAATATGGCTACACTGCACTTACAATGTCTAAGTATGGACTTAACCATTGTAGGGGTGTATAGCTCATACAGCTATGCCCTCACCTGTGGTGTAGTGCACCCTGCCTTAGGGCTGTGAGGCCTGTTAGAGGGGTGACTTACCTATGCCACAGGCAGTGGTTGGTGGGCATGGCAGCCAGGGAGGGATGCTATGTCGACTTTACCTTTTTCTCCCCACCAACACACACAATCTGCAATGGCAGTCTTTGGTGAGGGGTCCCTTAGGGTGGCACAATACATGCTGCAGCACTTAGGGACCCACCCTGGCCACAGGGCCCTTGGTGCCATTGGTACCTTTTACAAGGGACTTACCTGTGTGCTAGAGGTGTGCCAATTCGAGAAGCAATGGTACAGTTTAGGGAAAGAACACGTGCTGGGGCCTGGTTAGCAGGATCTCAGCACACACTCTGTCAAGTTAGCATCAGATATCAGGCAAAAAGTGTGTGTTGGGGGGGGGAACCATGCAAAAAGGGTCATTTTTTTAAAGAAGCCAATATACAGATCCTGATGCTCAGGAGTTAGTCTCCAGGCTGGGGATAAGACTCATTAGGCTATGGCAGAGTGAGTTGTCAATTTCACAAAGGAATGTGAAGAGTGTGCGTCGCCGAGCTGAGCTGGAAGCTGTGTTGGGAGTGGAGCGAAACCTGATGAGTAGCGGACTGCACTGGGTGGAAGTCCCGATACAAAGTACACAGCCCATGAAAGGGATGCAGAGCATACCCTGGGCCCATTGTTAATACACACACCATAGCAAAACATCCCAGAAAGCCCCTGAACATTGGCAGAACCGAAATCAAATCCAATGAAGAGGCTGTCAGGGAGCAAACAAAAACAGAACCTACCTTGGGCTGCGAGCAGCAAAGAAAGAGGGAGCTCTGACATGGAGGAAGAATTTTGTGGGACAAGGTGTCTCATTCTCCCCCTGCGGGTTTCTTACAAACCCTGCCAGTACTCCCACAGCTCTAGCATACTATCAGTATGGTCTTTATCACAGATTTACCCAACTCCAATGGCTGTAATTACTATTTTCTAAGATCACACACTTCATGCCCCTGAAAAAGATACCCAATACCAAGACTCTCTCCACAATATTTGTTCAGCAAATCACGTAGTCTCATGGCCTCCCTTCTGTCATTATTTCTGACAGAGGCCTGCAATTTTCCAGTTTTGGTGCAGTTTTTGCAAATTCTTGAACATCAACGCTCAACTCCATTCTGTTTCACCTCAGGCAAAGCCCATCACTCACCATCTTCAGGAAGAACCTCAAGACATGCCTCTTCGAATGAGGCCCAGACCCACCACCAGCGCCTTGAGACCCTCACAAATGAGTAGTTGCGCTTAATAAAAACTGATTGATTGATTGTTTATCGCCCACAAACTGATGTGCAGACAGAACAGGTGAATCAAGTACTGGAACAGACACTGCACTGTCTTCTAACATCAACCCCTAAAGCATGAGAATCCTTTTTACCATTTGTTGAATTTGCATACAACAACTCACAACATTCTGCCACTGCGGTATCCCCCTTCTATTGTCTAACAGGCACCCAGTCACGTATATTACATAAAAATGTTGTCATACCTTCTGAAAATGTACCTGCCACACAAGACTTTGTACATATTTATCTAACTCACAACAAGAGGTGTTAACACACTTACAGATGGCCAAATCAAGTATGGAGAAAAATGCTAACAAACATTGCCAACAACAACCGGCTTACAAAAGCAGAGATCAGGTTTGGCTGGTCATGAAAAACCTGCGATTGCAGGGCCCTCATAAATTGCAACCCAGATATGTGGGTCTCTTCCCAATAGAAAAGATCATTAACTCAGCAGCTTTTAAACTCCAACTGCCAGAAGATGAATCCATTCATACTGGGTTTCATGTATCTCTCCTGAAACCCTATCATGCCCAAACCCATCTTACTCCTCCTCCACCACCCATATCCCTGGATGGTCATCTGGAATTTGAGGTACAGAGAATCCTTGACATGAAACATGTTAATTGTTGTTTGTTTTATTTAATAAATTGGAAAGGGTATGGTGAACCTGTGTCGGGGCTTGGCCTTGTTCCCGGCCTGTGCAAGCATCTTCCACGCACTTACCTTCTGAGTTGCCTGGAACCCTCTAGAGCTTTAGTCTTCCAAGCCATCCTGTTGATCCCATGACCCTAACTCTGTTGATGTTTCCAATGTCTTTGCCAGAGCTACGATTCCACCTCCTTTTGGGCTTCTAGCACAACATTCACCTGTTTATCATCGGATTCCAGTTAAAGAATTAATCCTCAGGTTAGTCGTTCTTACCCATAGATAAATTTGAGATTAAGCCATGACTGAGTTCTTGGAAAGTGAAAACCAGTTCTTGGAAATCAGACATTATTTATTTCTACGTTTCTAAATGTCCTAATGCTCCAGACACTTTAACTCAGGGGGGCTCTAACTTTAATTGCATCAGAACTGAAGGTCTCCACATCAGTATTTTTTGGGCAGTTTGTATCGAGAACTTGGAAAGAATTTAGAAAACCTGATCTATACATTCAAGTTAGAACAGAACATTGTATACTATGACATTCTTGGGTGTGCCAGAAACTCCAGTTTACTTTTGAATTGTACCTGCTCTCAAGCATTATTTGTGATGAAGCCTGTACGTGATATTATTGTAAATAATGTTTAAACACTTTGGGCCTCATTACGGCCCTGGCGGCTGGCGGTACACCGGCGGTAACACGACCAGCAGGCTGGCGGTGTACCAGCAGTGTATTATGACCGTGGCGCATTACCTGCGGCCATACCGCCTGCCCCTCCAACTGACCGCCAGGCTTCCGGCATGCGGTCATACTTCCCAGGGCAGTGGTGCAAGCACCGCTGCCCTGGCGATTATGAGTCCCCAACAGCCAGCCTGTCCTGCCATGGAAAGGTTGGCGGTAAGGGGGACTTGGGGTGCCCCTGGGGGCCCCTGCACTGCCCATGCACTTGGCATGGGCAGTGCAGGGGTCCCCAGGCACAGCCCCATCATGCATTTCACTGCCTGAATTTCGGGCAGTGAAATGCGCGATGGGTCCTGCTGTACCCGCTGCACATCAACATTGCCGCCGGCTCTATTATGAGCCGGCTGCAATGTTGATGTGACTTTTCCGCTCGGCCAGCGGATGGAAACACTGTTTCTGTCTGCTGGCCCAGCCGTAAAGTCATAATAGGGAGCCACATATACCGCCAGCACTGGCGGTATACCGGCGTCCGAGGCTTCAGCGGTCTTTTAGTAAGACCGCCAAAGTCGTAATGAGGGCCTGGCGGTTGGTGATAAAGCAGCAGTAATACCGCCAACAGGCCGGCGGTAAAAAATTGGAATCATGACCACGGCAGAAACCGCCAACACAAACAGCCACTTTAACACTCTGACCGCCACTGCGGTAGCAACAAACACCGCAGTGCTAAACGCCAACAGCCAGGCATAAGACAATGTACCTCCCACTGCACACGCCTATCCACCAGTTTTTCCGGGGCGGTGACAACGCCATCAAAAGCACGGCGGAAACAGAACACAGAAGGGAAACAACTCACCTCTCGACACTCAAGGAAGAACCACGACGCCATGGAGCCCAAACTGCAGGTGTTTCCCATGCTGGTGTACCTTCTCATACACCAGGAACATGAACGCCAGCGAAGACGACCACAGTGAATACTGCTCCTAGCACACAGGGGAGGGGGGGAGGAAAAAGAGAGTGACACACACATGCAACAAGTAACACCCCCACCCCCACCCCATCACCATACACACAAACACATGCAACAGCATTACATATACACCCCGTAACCCTCGGAAATAACACAAGGACAAAAGGAATGGATTAAAATTAGTGTAATATTAGTAATTTTGAGAAATACCTTCTTGAAGAAATAAACAATATGTACAATATATACAATATATACAAAAGGAGGGACAATGCCCACTCCAAAATGTCCGTGGCCCACTGGGCCAAAACACATAGGCAAAGGCCACACTTGACTCCTGCCTCAATTCGGAGAGAACACTGCAGGGGCATCAGGTATAACACCACTGGCCTGAAGGGGGCTCCATGCCCACTGCTTGGTCCTGGGGAGTGCAAGGCCACAGTCTCTCAAGTGGGTGGTGTGCCCACTGCTTGGTCCTGGGGAGTGCAAAGCCACTGTCTCTCAAGTAGGTGGTTTGCCCACTGCTTGGTCCTGGGGAGTGCAAGGCCACAGTCTCTCAAGTGGGTGGTTTGCCCACTGCTTGGTCCTGGGGAGTGCAAGGCCACAGTCTATCAAGTGGGTGGTTTGCCCCCTGCTTGGTCCTGGGGAGTGCAAAGCCACAGTCTCTCAAGTGGGTGGTTTGCCACTGCTAGGTCCTGGGGAGTGCAAAGCCACAGTCTCTCAAGTGGGTGGTTTGCCCACTGCTTGGTCCTGGGGAGTGCAAGGCCACAGTCTCTCAAATGGGTGCCAGTTTTCCACTGGTTCTGGAGGGGACCTTGTGCCCAGTGTGCTTTATCCTGGATGGGGCAAGGTCACAGTCTCTCACCTGTGTGTCACAATGACAGGTGTTGCAAGGTCCAGGATGCACTGCACTCCGTGTAGTCACCACTACGCACTGCTCACCGGTGGTGCCGGCTGCTCAGTGGATGTCAGTTGTGCTGCAGGTGGCAGTGCACGCAGTGGTGGTGGTAGCCTCCAGGCCTTCACCTGCAGCCTCGGACGGCATGGGGCGGTCTTTGTGTGAGGGCCTGTGAGATGAAGTGTGGTGCTTGTGTTTGCCTGAACCACTTCTGTGTGTTGATTTGGGTGATTGCTGGTCAGAAGGTGTGCTTGCGATATGCTGGGGTTGAGGGGATTAGGACTGGGTAGAGGAAGTTGGGGGGGGGCTGGAGACAGGGACAAGGGCTGCCATCAGTGCAGAGGCCAGAGCCTGGAATGCTCTCTGTTGGGCTGCCATGCCAGAGTGAATGCCCTCCAGGTATGCATTTGTTTGTTGCAAATGCCGTGCTACACCCTGGATGGCATTCAGTATGGTTGACTGCCCAACAGGAGGGATCTCAGGAGGTCAATAGCCTCCTCACTGAGGACAGCAGGGCTGACTGGGGCAGGGCCTGAGGTGCCTGGGGCGAAGGAGATGCCCACCCTCCTGGGTGAACGGGCACGTGAAACATGCTGAGGGGCTGCTCGGAGGGCGGTGCTGGTACGGGGGTGGCGGCTGTACCTGTGGTTGGGGTGGGCACAGAGGTGTCCGCCACTGCCAGGGAGCTTCCATCGGAGGAGTAGTCGCTGTTGGTAGTGTCCCCTCCTGTTTCCATCGTGGTGCTCCCCTCGCCCTCAGTCCCACTGGTACCCTCATCGTCGGTGGAGTCAGCCTCCAGGCCCATGTGGGATGCAGCTCTCTCCGTCGCAGGTGCCTCTGCTCCTATATCAGATGATGCTAATGAACACAAGGACAGGGTGACAAAACAAAAAGAGGGGGAGAGACAGAAGATACACGAGTCAATGCCAGCAACAACACTACCGTTGGCGTACATAACACACAGGAAACAACCCTATGCACTAGGCCATGCACCACCAGTCACAATGCTAGTCACCAGCCCATGGGGTACAATGCCTAATGCCATTAGCTGCACACCTGAAACCCACAGAACCCTGCCCAGTAGTAGATGCCCACTAACAATATTGGGGTTGGAGTGCATCTGATCTTGCCCAGCATTGAACATACCCTGCCATGTTCGCCCTGGCCTAGGACACCCACAGCCCACATCCCCCACCCAGGTAAAACCTTAACACGTGCAAAGCCATGATTCAGAATCTGTACTCACCCCCTTGTGGCTGCTGTGATGCCTTCAAGCGCCCATCCAACTCCGGATAGGCCACCGCTAGGATGCGGAACATCAGGGGGGTCAGGGTACAACGAGCACCCCTTACTCGTTGAGAGGCCAGCCCCAGCTGGGCCTCCACTGTCTTCCTTGCCCCGCAGCGCAGGTCCTCCCACTGTTTGCGGCAGTGGGTGCTCCGCCTGTCAAAGACCCCCAGGGTCCGCACCTCCTTGGCAATGGCAAGCCAAATACCCTTTTTCTGATGGGCGCTGACCTGCAGAACAAATACCTTCATTTTTAAGTCACCTGTTGTACACAGGTTCCTCAAATGTCTCAGTCATCTCCCCCCATCCCCATTCAGTATGCCCCAGTGGGATCTTTAATTTGGTTCTGACCTTTTTGATGTGCGCTCCCTTAGAGCCTCTTCACAACTGTCCCCTCCGGTTTCTCACATTGAAAACAGACTTCCTTGTGACACTTACATCTGCCTGCAAAGTGAGTGAGTTGCAGGCTTTATCATCTAAGCCACCCCAGTTCTCTATCTATCCTGACAAAGTGGTGCTTCGCACTAGGGCCTCTTTTCTGCCAAAAGTGTTTACGCCGTTTCATGTAGGCCAATCTATCACTTTGCTTACTTTTTACCCACCCCCTCCTTCTAAGGAAGAGAAGAGATTCCACTGCCTGGACCCAAAACGAGCATTGGCATTCTACCTTGATTGTACAAAACAGTTCCGGTGCGTGACCAACTCTTTGTGGGATGTGTGGGTGTGAAGAAAGGTCGGGCCATGCTGAAGCAGACCATCTCAAAATGGGTGGCACTCAATATTAAGATCTGGTATGCACTACCCAAAAAGCACCCTCATGTACAATCTCATTTTGATGCAGCCCCTCCTGCTGCCCACTAGTATGGTGTGTCACCCTGAAAGTGGGAACCTTGCAACTACCTGGTTACTCTCTGAGTTGGCCTGGTCATCTTCCCTGCAAGCCTACTTGTTTTGCTCATCATGAGGGTGTGACTTAAGGGAGCAAGCAGCTGGTCAGCAGCAATTAACTGTATAAAGCCTGCTGTTCACCTCTGCAACAAACGTTTGCTCTGTTATGACAATACTTTCCTTCTTTTCTTAAAACAGTATAAGCAGAACCTCAACCTTTCTTCATGTTGGATTCATACCCACTTGTGCAAAGATTCTAATAGATGAGTGCCCATGAATTCTGTCCCTTTCAATGTAGATAACCATTGCTTTGCAACATGTAGGCACAACGATGTTGTATTGCTACATTGACCAGGCAATGTAACAATGCAACTGTCCACTTTCTGTACACCTAACAAATCTGCATGCCAGTGGTAGTCCCAAAAATAGGTGGATCGGAGATGATGTTATCCTTAGAGTCTGAAGTAAAGTAGCACTAGAGACAATATTCAAAACAGGATTGCAAAGTACAATAAATAAGGAAGGACTGACTCAAAACAGACGTTGGAAATTAAAATTTAGAAAAACTATGTAGGTTTCTTTAGGATTAATGTGAATGCTGTAGCAATCTCATAAAAATACATTAAAATCATTTGCCATGAAGGCTCTCAGTAATAGGAGTAGTACTATTAAAAAGGCAAAATCAAAATAAGATTAAGGTGGTGATTTCAATTTTGGCTGTTATGATAGTCCTTCACAACAGAAATGGAGTATCCTTCCAGCCAAGATGATGGTTTGGCCGCCAAATTTAGACGGGGACAGACTATAGGTGTAACCATAGTGGAAATTACTCAGCTTCTGTCATGGTTACACCCCTCTGATGGCCCAACAGATTAAGGGGCCTCGGAGGCTGACCTCTCTGTTTGCCCACCTAATTTAGGCAGGGGCACAGGTCAGTTTTCATTGCCCATCACCACTAGGAAAACCCTGGCTGTAAGGAGGCTTCATTCTTGAAAAAAATTAAAAAAAAATTGAGGGACAGCTCCGTCATATTGAAGGAGCCATGTGCCAAACTTTAAAATCACTGACCTCTGTGAAAACAGTTCCTGCCAACGTTTTAGAAATTATCACCTTATTTGGGGATAACTTCTGAATTTGGTGGTCAGAGTAGAATTGGCCTGGCGGACATTAACTCCTCCACTAGGTCACCAGAGATTACTCTGGCTGCAAAATATGGCACTGGACACTAAGGACCTGATTTAGAGTTTGACAGAAGGATTTCTGTGTTGCAAATGTGACCGATATATTGTCTGCCACATTCTAAGTTCCATAGGCTATAATGGAATTGTAATAGAGGACGGCATATCCGTCACGTTTGTTATGTAGTGACCCCCTCTGCCTATCTCTAAATCAGACCCTAAGTCTCAAATGAATAAAAAAATCTGTTTGAAATCTGGTGGCATCCCTAACAGAGACCAGAGGATCAATGGCTCAATCCCAATTCATGCGTTTATATACAGTTTTCTTGCATAGAAATTTAGAGAAACTGCAAAATCAGCATGATCTGAACAGTATCCCCAACAAATTACAATTCATATTTTTTTATGTCACATAACCCGAACATCTTGGCACTAACTCACTACATAAATCTTGATTGCCCTTCGGACCCAAGGTCAGCTGGAGGTGTTAGAACAAACTGGTTACATTAGCCAAGAAACAATGTGAAGTAATGCAATACAGCAGGTTAACGGGAAGCAGCTTGAACTGCACAAATGGCTTTCTCTAGCAAGTTCTTTGAGAGCGATGTCATATGGAAAACATTTTACACCTTGCTGCATGTAGTGCCAAGCAAAAAATATAAGCACTGAAAGATCATCATGACTCAAAATCTATTTTAATAAAGATGTCACCGAGGCCTAACTAAGGCCTAGTTAAATCTAAGCCAGAAAAACACAGTTAACACATTATAGTGATTTTTGTTTCAATTGCAAAATCTCCTTGTTAATATGCATGTGAGAATTCAACGCAAAAGTAAAAGAACTAATATTAATGCATATTTTAGTTAAAACACAAAGGAGTTCCCTTAATTTAACCCCTATGATGATTACATCACTAAACCTTAAACTATATACATTGCAGTACGCATTATTTTCTGTCTCTTCGTCTCGATTCTTCCAACATCTTAAACTGATCATAAACTAGTACTTTGACATTCTCCAGCTGCATCTGATCTTACCTTCTTATAGACTCTGTCCGTGACATATTTTTGTACTCACAATATGCACCCATTTTAAAATGATTAATTCAAAGAATTTAAACAAAAAGAACAGAAATATTCCACAAATTACCTCAAGGATTACAGGGGCTAATATAAAACAAGCAGTATGCTCCCCAAAAACCCTCAAACCATTCACCAGCCCTACGGCCTTTCCAATCTCACCAAACCAGGAGGTCAATAATTCACACAAGCCATATTCTTCCAAACGTTTTGCTTCACAAGAGATTAGTAATATTACGTACATATACATTAATATAATAGGTTTACTGCTATTCTGGAGGTACAGCACTCTTACCTTCAAAAGCTGAGAGTCTCCTCCCTCCTTTGCAAGACTACTGTAGGACCTCATTTTTTAAACAAGTTGCTCAATCTCTCTCAATAGAAGTAGCCATGCTGAATCATTAGATTAACCCTCTCAACAAGTGTTTGACTACCATCATGCTGTCCTCTCTCCTTGTTGGACAGGTGTTAGCTCATTTAGAGAATGGACAGATAATTCTGGGAACACATTGGGCCCACTGAAAACAGGCATCTCAGTGAAATCTGTCTGAAGTCTAGTAAATGGTCCTTCAGATTTGCGTATGCAATTTATAGTAACAAAAGTCTAGTTACCTTCATTAACTCTGTGGCAAGAAATGCATTTTTTGCATAAATCTTCTGCTACACTTCTTTGTGTTGTGCCAGTATTTTTAGAATGTCATGTTCATACTATCTCGCCCTTACACTAGACTGTCCATGCAGGTATCTAGCCATGCCCTGAAACATAGAAGAACATATAGATGATCTGAAGTCACCAGGAGGTCATAGTAATTTCTTTTACAACCAGCTAATCCCCATCTTTTCTTTTCCTTCTCTGGTACGTCCGCCTGCGATTGTCTGAGTTTATTCAGTGTTATCTGTGTTATGAATCTTATGCTGGTTCTGTTAGTTGGATTGGACTGTTACATTTTCAAGAGCATAAGAGTGGTTGCCCAAGGTGACCATGTCATCACTAGAATTATGAGTAATGCACTTTAAAGCTGATCTTTCTCTAGGTGAATGAATACCTTCAATTAATTCTAGGATATATGACCTGTTACAATTAAGAGGAAGATGTAAGGAAGCCCTTTTGTGACTATAAATGCCCAAACTTGTGTACAACTCTAAATACATATTGGTTGTCTGCATAAATTGTCTCACTCAGTTCTTTAGTCAAGCAACAGGCTTTTGTTAGGCCAATTAGCTCTGATACTTGTGCTGAAATCCATGATGCTTCACCAATTTCAGAAATAGAACATACTGCATGTACTGCTGTTGGTATTCCTCGATGGTCTTTCAGACAAGAGCCACCCACAAAGTCAGATCAGCCATTTCAAGGGGAATACCTGTCACATTTGAGCTTGGGTTGGTACACGACTCATGGGTGGGATCTTCATCTGTTAATGAATTACAGCTCTTGATTGAAACATTCTGAGTTGCCAGTA
Organism: Pleurodeles waltl; assembly: GCF_031143425.1. Lineage (NCBI taxonomy): Eukaryota > Metazoa > Chordata > Amphibia > Caudata > Salamandridae > Pleurodeles > Pleurodeles waltl. Next base: position 151,091,463 of record NC_090446.1, read on the forward strand.
TCATGAACTCAGACTTTGTGAGGCGGCTGTTTGGTAAAGACGAGTTAGAGTATGAGCTAGTGAAATTTCAAATGAAGGAAGGACTAATACAGTGGGTGTGTGACTCATGATAATTATCTCCCTCTGCTCAATTAGAAGGCAAACAGCTGCAATGATTTGAAACAACAAAGCAGCAACTGGATCTGATGGAACAGAGAATTCAGCCACAGACCGCTTCAACTCACCAATTCTTTGTACCAGCACTGACAAAGCCCTCATTTCTTTTTTTATGACAGTAGTTAAAATCCTTGTGGTAATAGTCATTCTGAGAGCAGGTGTGCTACAAAGACTTCCTTGAGCTCTCAGAAGGCATTTGTTATCAAGTGGTGGCAGATCCTTTATGTCACTGCAAGTGAGACTCAGTAAAAGTTTGAATGAAAATGTTGGAATCCAGTGAAATAAAGCAGCCACCTATTCTTAAACACATCCTCACTTCCCTAAAGGAAGTTGGAGGTATTTGCCTTCAGCATTGCAGACACACGTTTTTTCAACACTTTCCTAGCCTCTTTCTCAATATGTTGACTAAGATAAATCACTTTTTCACAGTACTACTTCTTTGTAGGTGAAACCTTCTGACCTCTGTCAGTAAGATGGTTCAAGAGCGCAATTGTATCCAACTTGCAATCCTCTTTTGTCTTGTATGCCACATTAGGTCCTCAACATACTGCACCACCACTGAATTACAGGGCAGCTGTAAACATTCCAAATCTTAGAATCAGACCAAAGATTGAGGGATTCTCTGTATGCTCTTGCAAGAATCAAGACTTAACCAGACATTTATTGCGGAATTGAAATGCAAAAAGATATTGAACATCTCTAGGAAGAGGAATGACAAAACGTTTGGCAAGAACATTTTGCAGAAGGCAATGACAGTATATGATCTGTATCAGCAGAAATGTAAAACAGAATCACAGTAGATTTCAGTACCACCAGAAAACATGGGCCTACAATTCTGCTAAATTTAGACAGGCTTCATCCCCTTATGTGCTTCTTGCGAAAGTTTGCATTGTCGAGTTTGAGGGTACACCGTGCAAGGCTTGATCTATATCTTAACTCGTTCTGCACTCTTTATTAATCCTATTTCCATCCATGTAAAATTCCATACCTCTTTGTTTACCGTCTTAAATCAAGAGGCAGGTCGTCTTTGGTAAGAATTGGACAAGAATAAACTCATGACTCTAGTGATTTTATTTTAAACTCTGAATTTTCATCTTCATTCAATCGAGACACACCCTGGTGTTAAAAGATCACCCAATTCATCTTGCAAAGCAAGTCTCTGCCAAGTAAGTTTACGTGACTTGAATCACACAATATGTGTTGGTGGTTATTTTCCTTGGGCTCTATTTTAAGTGACACATTGGCTGAAAACTAGTTAGTAATAGGTGTGCTGCTTATTGCTACAACTTCCTTTCCCGAGAGAATAGGTTTGGAACCTCCATGGAGCTTGCCACAGAGCAGATAGCACCAGTACTGATTTAAAATTATATGGGTGGCCATTCACCTCATCATCTATGTATGGGCAACTCTGGTTTCCGTCTATGCCTAACCAAGCATGCAATCCTCCTTCCCATTCAGGTACTGTCATTATGAAATTGACGCATCTGGTGAAAACTGGGTAAAATCATTCCTCAGGCTCAATCGATTTTGCTGACACCCTGTTTATATGGCAGTTTGCTTCTCATGTTTTGCTGGAACACTGGAGCTACAGACATATCGGTATGGATTTGCCCTTGATTTTGCATGTTCTACATAGGAATGTGTTGGGCTAAGGAAGCAAACTATCTGCATCTGATTTGCATTTTGCTCAATTTGAAGAACAGACGCTTTGGATTTAATCTGGGTTCTGTCTACATTTGCACTTCAAGTGTCCAACTTTCCATCAAATGTGACAAGCAATGCTGTTAATTAGCAAACTGATATTTGCATTCATTTTCATTCCGGAATAATTTACCTTCTACCCATATCTTGGGCAGAATCTCACTACCTGTTCCAACTTCTTACATCTCTTCCATCCCGATCACACCAGGACCTACAGCCAACAAAAAATCCTCATCTGAATTTATCATCCGATTTCTACTGGTTCTCTGCATCTGCTTCACTTATACAGTCAACTTCTCTGTGACCTTTTACTGCTTTGCACCAAAATAGTTACTACAGTACCTGGTATACTTGAATATTTCATAAATAATCTTAGTCTGCCAGTACATTACACTGCTAAATATGGCAACTAAGCTCAGGACCCAACCCCAAACCAAAAGCAGATAGAACCCTAAAACAAAAGCTGATGTTAATCCCCCAATGCCTTCTTTTTCTGGCTCTTCGACTCCATTGTGCTTACTATAAGTTCTGCATCCATCTCTCAAAATAGGCATGCAGTGACTCCTTTGGCTCTTGTACGGCTCTCATTATCTTTGCCCAATGTAGCTCTTTCTGGCACCATCTTTTTCAAATGCTTTATCACTTGTCTTTATTTTTTCATAACCATAACTAAATCAGTTGGAACATTTATAGGTGTCACTCTGTGATTCTTGGAATGTGCATTAAACACTGATCCCGATTGTGGTTCACTCATGACCACGTTCACTTTTTTTCCTGTGTCAATACTCTTCTTTATAGAATTACCTTTCTTCTTTCACTTGTCCCTGTATTTTCTTGAATCACTCCAGTTCTGAATTTACTCAGATAAGTCTCTTATATGAACTGGTACAGTCATTAGATCCATATTCGGTATTTCCTTTTCATCTTCTTTCTCTTTCTTCATGGGCACTTGGTCCCATTCATTTAATGCCACAAATTGTGGAGGTCCAATTTGTGGTTTTCTATAACACATTGCATGTGTCACAAAATGGTACTCTCAAAACAATATTGCATGTCATTGTCAACAGTATACTCATGCCAATCTTTTACCCATAGAAATGTAAAAAACTTCAAAGTCAGTCAGTTCAAATGCAGTAGACCCACCCCTCAGCAGGAAACACCTCAACATTAATTATAGGCAGACTAGTATCTTTAGGCTTTTTAAATACAGCGCCCATGATTTTTTATCAAAATAAATCAGGGGGGTGTGACTTGAGTCTTGACAAGATGGCTGTCTAGTCCCGCTGCTCTGTTGCTACAGAAGGAGGGAAAAATAATAATATCCTGATCCACAGTTCCTGCTTTTGTGAACAACAGAATCAACTGCTGAGGGTGCGTAGAATTGAAGTACTGTGATTAGAGCACCATTGTCACTTTGTTATGGACAGCTACTCCATTTCAGAGGCCTGCCCTGGATTAAGATGGCAGCCACCCGACACCCCGGTTGACCACTGCCAGCATACCTTCTGGGGTCACTACATCACAAACAGACTGCACAGCTCATTTGTACCTTAAACCAAGCAAAAGTCTTGAATCGCCACATTCCAGAAACATGTGCAGAAAAACACTGCAAATGTAGCTACATGGTAAGTGATTTTAAATTGGGACATGAGTGAGCTCATTGCCTCTACATGCCAAGACTGAGCACTCAATACTAACCGTCTGCCAGATTAGGAGCAAGTTCAGCAATGTTGTAAAAGTTTTAAAAGTGCAAAACGCGCTCCATGACTGAGCTAAGATCAGGAATAATGTCGGAAGCTGTTACCCTGACCTGGTTATCTGTTCACTTTTAGCTATCTGTTAATGAGAAGTTTGACATTCACAACCACACTGAGTTTAGTCAACTAGCTGCTGTTAGTGCGTCAGAGCCTTAATAAGTAAACTTACAAGGAGCCGCGTTTAGTTCGATGAACCTTTGGACCACGTTCTGGGACTTCCCAGAACGAGATGTCTTTTTGGCATCACAAATCAATAGATCAATAACTCAATAATTAATCACGATAAATAATCAACAAGCTAATAAATAACATTTAATAAGAGTCAATAAGTTGAACACACCATGACCTTTTAGCCATGAATAACCACACCAATTTAGTAAAGTGTTATGATATTTATTTCCCTATTAGTTACAATCTAATGTCATTTCTGTTAATCTCATTAGCAATTAATCTCATTAGGAACTCAACTAATTAGCAATTAGATCGCGATCAATCAATGCATAGAGAATATTCATTCAGTATTTAGGCACTTCATTAATATGAAGCAACTTAGCAAAGTCTCAGTAATACATGATTCAACAAAGCAAGAACTCAGTCATTTGTCTAATTGCGTAGGATATTTGTGAACACCTTAACTAACCTCAAATTAACATTAGCATGTTGGGCTTCATGCAACACATTTTAGCAAACACGAATTTGGAAAACATCTAAACTATGGCCTCTATCAAAAGATCAGTTGGTACCTGAAAAGAAAAGGCAAACAGTCAATTACAATTTTTGCATCAGATAGTTACCAATCCAACGGATCAGCAAACAGCGTCAGTCTTCGTCCTCAGGACATCAGTCCATTCACCATCAGCAGAGATAGGACAGGGCAAAGTCTTGATATAGCATAGCTAAGGAATAGGATCTTCCCTCATATGGAGGAGAAGTAGGTATCAGGTAAGAATGGGTAGAGGATGGTTTCAAGTATCAGGACAAAGCAAACGAGTGAAAAGTCTCCGTGAGTGAGTGAAGTCTCCCCTCTCAGCTCCGTTTCTCCTTGGATTACTCTGTTAAATCAAAACTGTCTAATTAGCCCTTAACTCCTCATTGGATAATAATTGGTGCATCGTTATCTCTGTCCAATAATTTTTCATGCATCTTGCCAGAATTTTCCACAAACCACAGTTCTCATGTCGCGGATTGGTCCATGTTATTGACGAATTCATCGGTTGGAATGTCAGGTAAGAAAAGTTACACTTTGCGCTCCAGTCAGTGTCTCCATTGTTCTCTCCTACTAAAGCTAACCTTGCACCTGTTACGAGTTACACTGTTGCATTCAGCAAGAACGTCTCCTTGAACAAGTCGGTTCTCATGAGAAAGAATTTACTACGGCTACACACACATAACTTCTGGAAAAGTACAGCTTCGTGTCCTTCAGGAAAACAGCACATTACACGTTAGAAAAATGCAGATTAATATGAGACCAAGCAGCTAGGCCCAGACCCTCGCTAAGCTAAGGCCTTCTAACTTAATAAGCAACTCCTAATACATAACTCTAATTATGATATGCTAATACGAATTCAAAACATTAGTACATAATTAAGTCAGAATTAACAGCTTTCATTAGTCTTCGTATACATTGGTACCCACTCCCCGTGGGCACATTTGAAACACGTGCATTATTTTCTGTGTTAACACATTTTCTATGCAGCTTCATCACACACTATATATTGCAAGCTTTTCATGTTAATATTGCTTTTAAAAGACACACTCCAACAATCCCTTCTCTGATGACTCTTGTCATCACAAAAACTTTCCCCACAAATTTTACATCCTAAAATTCTCTGAACTGAATTTCCTCCCTTATTGGCTTACCCTTTGATTTTGCCCTATACAATTTTTCCCTTTGTTTTTCTTCCCTCCTCTTATTATTTTTCGCCATCTTCAATTTTATTCTTTTGCTGATTATACATGCTACCCATAATCCAAATAGGCAAGCTATAACAATCAATATCCCCTGTATTATTTTAGACAATATCCCATGCCAAATGTTACTAAACCAATTTCCCACTGAAGTAAATCCTTTCCCAACCTTTTCCCAAACATCTGGTTCTTTCAATTCCTTCAAGTCTGTACTATCCCTAGTCAAGTTAGTAAGCATACTTCTAATCTCATTACTATTATCTGGTATATATGAACAACAATGACGCTCATTAAGCCTCCTACAAACTCCGCCATTTTTCGCTAAAAGAATGTCTAAAGCAAGCCTGTTTTGAAGAGTCATAGCCCTCTCCGCAGCAAGTTCAGTATCCATCAGGAGTATAGCTCCTGAAAAATTTGTCAGCATGTTATCCACAATAGTAGACTACTTTCGAATCTTCATGGAGTTCAAGATAACTCCCACTGAAGGAATTATCGCCCCAAATATGTCTCCTACTACACCAGCAGCAGTTTCACTCTTCTGTCTAGTATGATGTAATTCAGACAATTTTGGAAACCTTTTCAAATCGTCAAGTTGATATATCTTTGGGAAAACTATCCCCAAATAACATGTCCCATACCATCCCTTTGGAAGATGGTAATAAGCATTAAGTCCACATATGTAATAGATCCCTGGGATCGCAGGAACCTGTCCATTTAACATGAACGTCCATTTACTCTGAAACAAATACACATGCTTACATTCACTCATTCCCACAAACACATTGTCATAATATGACTTCGGTCTAGATATGCAAAGCTTTCCTACATGGAATGCATCTAAAGCTAGCTTCCCTTGTCCTCTAATTGCACCATAACCTTCACTACTAGCAAAAGCCCACTGCTGCAATCCTTTCTCTAATTTACCCTTTAATGCCCTCCTTCTATCTTCCGTGTGATCTAAAAATCTTTTCTCTACAGGTGTAAGCAAACATGTCAAATTATTACGGTGTGCATAAGATGTACTAATCATTAATGTCGACTAAAAGATTCCTTTAACTAGCTTTATACTATAGTACCTAGCTACCCCACTCAGATCCTCTATTATAGGCACATAGGAAAACACAAGGTCATTGTCAGAGTCACCAGATCCTCGGGGTCTGCGCACGTTCCCAACACGTCCACCACTGAACAGCTCCAAGACGATGATAGATCAATCACAGAGGCTAAGAGAGTTCAAGAGGGGAAGAGGGGATTAGGTAGGGAAACAGCTGAGAAGGAGACCTGTAGTAAGAAAAAGGTTAGAACACACAATATGAAAATTATATCTCCTGAAATCAATACTAAACTATGATTCTAAGCATAGTCATTCTGAAAACATGAACAATCTAAGAATTACATTTAAAATTACTAAGTTTCAAGATGGCCGGATATCTGTAAGGGAATCAAGATGGATTAAATTAAAACTTTCTTATTCAAGTACTTTCCTTTACATGAGAATCAGAAAAACATTCTGACTAAATTTTAAACCAGTCATATAAATCCTTTTTTGAGAATGCATACTAGGACCATACTATATTGCATCTAGAAACTCTGATCTTCTGTGTACTCTTAAAATGTTTCAACACAAATTGCGCATATTGTAGATTTATATATATATATATATATATATATATATATATGTATATATATATATATAGTAAACACCATAAAAGGATTGTGCACCATGAATTCAGGAAAATAAATCACGTAACTTGTCAACTCGAATATTATATGATAAATATCTTAGAATAGTGGCATACAATAAACAACATGAATTAAACTCGAGGAGAGAATCGTGCGTCTTGCCGATTCGAGTGTCACCATGTAAAATGCCAAGAAATGGTAGTACGGAATGAATATCAAAGTCAAATCATCATTAAACGAATCGCGGGTCTTGCCAATTCGTAAACCACGATGTAAATGCCAAGATATAACAGCTCACAATGAATAACAAGATCAAAGTACAATGAAACGAATCGCACGTCTTTTGCCGATTCTTAAGCCACCATGTAAATGTCAAGAAATGGTAGCGCGCAATGAACAACAAAGTTAAAACACCATAAAACGAATCGCGTGTCTTGCCGATTCTTAAGCCACCATGCAAATGTCAAGAAATGGTAGCGTGCAATGAATAACAAGATTAAATTATCATGAAACGAATCGCGCGTCTTGCCAATTCGCAAGTCACCGTGCAAATGTCACAAACACTCAAGCGCATATTTCACACGTGCAAAGTACTCCCTTCAAATCCTAAAAGAATTAGGCCCAAGAACATGAGAGTTCTCGATAACGGCGTCGGGAGGCCAGCCCAACCACCGGCTTACCGCCCAGAACAAGGTTCTCCAAATGAAGAATGAAAGTCAGATGTCTGGAAGATCAAATAGGCCACTGGGACAGGAGCTCAGGAAGTAGCTGCTGCTCTGCACCTGGGACCTCTGAATAGTGAGCACTTGGAGCTGGGCTGGCTCCTTTTTATAGAGTCTTGGCCCAGCCCACAACCACACCCAGGCATGTGGCAGGGAAAGTCTCTAGAAGGCCCTGGAAAGGGACCACACCCTAACACACTCTGAAAGCCTGCAGCAATACATTGCAAATGAACAGCATTTGTAAGCACATTAAAAATAAGTCTTCAGGATTGAACTCTGCAATGCAAAAGGTTAAACAACAACATATCAGTACAATGCATAAATTACGTTGTTTTGAGAGTGCTGGGTTTTTGCATTCTAGTCGCCAATAGAGAGCGCACTGCCCTGGTGTTGACAGTCATAGTTTGAGTAAAAGTATTGAATCTCTTCCTGATTATAGAATCTTGTTAGTAACAGACTACAACCTATCCCATAAGTTAGTGGCAAGCTATGATAGGTAACCCCCTCTTGTACCGAAACAGGAATCGGTGTGCACACAAAGCAATCCTTTGCATCCACTGTGTCTACATACTCACTTAGCAAGCGATAGAAAACATTAGTGGAAAGTTCCCCTTTTTGCATTATATCCCTCGTGAAAATATCTCGTATCCAACTCAAACCTCTCCCAAGCTGTTAGTGCAGTGGTAGTCTCAGGAATTGTAGTATTGTTAGTCCCACTCTTATCCATTAGTGTCATACCTACAACCACAACCATAATGAATATCACACACACAACACCTAAACCAACACCCAAATATTTACAACACCTACTCCCTCTATTATCCTGTCTAGTGTTAGCCATCCTGTAAAGAATCAGAAAGTGAAGGATGGTTAATTCAAACAACAACAGAGGATAGTTAGAATGAATTTTTTTCTTCTCTTTTTTTTTCTCGCAGCAAAGTCAAAACAAGCGAAAATCTTCCTTCAGCAATTATTTACAGTTTTCAGTTTCACTCCCAGGATCCCTGTCAATTCAGGTTAGCAGCTTGTCAAAATCAGTTTTCAAAAGTCAATTCAGGTTTACAAAGTCTCATCCGGTAAATTCTCACTCTCTATTTCTCAATTTTCAACTTTAATTCGATCCTTACACCAATTCAATCTCTTCAGCCAGACTCAGGTGCCGAAGTATTGACCTGGAATTTCTTGATCAAAGCAAAACGCCAAGAACTCTTGTTGCCATTCAGCTGTTGTTGCACACGCCCATTTAGGACCTGCGTACCTTCTGTTTGCTACTCTTTTTCTTTTCAACTTGCAATCACCTTGCAACTCTCCTTCACTTAGGTCTTCTCTCCTTGTTGTATCAACTTCTTCCTCTATTGCATCTTCGACAACCACTTCTCCCCTTTTCACTTGCAATTCTGGCCACTTGTCTCCTTTCAATATCTCTCCGGTCTTTGATCTTTCCTGTGGTAACCCGTCGCCCTCTCTCGGCTCTATGGTGTTTTCTCTTGATGGACCTGCAATCTGCTCAAGAGGAGTTTGGACACTCTGACTCTCTTCCACCTCAACTCCTTCGCCTTCTGGGTCTGTCAAATGTTCTAGCTCATTCCCATAACCGTCTGCTTCTGGGAGAACCTCCCTCTGATTAGGCTATCCTGCTGCCTCTGTTGAGATAGGCTCATCGTCACCCCTCTGGATCTCTTCTCCGTCGCCTCTTACCAGAATGATCAGTCCCATTATTGGTGAATTATATGGACTGCTCATCACTCCTTTCAAGACTTCCTGTTTCACAAAGTCTGCAATTAATTGCACAACCTTTATAAGGACATCTTGTGCCATATGATACTGCGGTATCTGGGAGAACGCAGAATTTGGCTTCATACTGACTTTAACTGGTTCTACTCCTTTTATCAGTACTACCTCTTTCCCTGTTAAGTCCCATACCTTCTCTTGGACTGTTCCCTGCAAGTTTGCCAGGAGATTAGCCACTGTGAACATCGAAAAGAAGTTAATCAGAGGATATTCCTCGTCCGTGGTCTCAGTTTCAGGCTCTGAAACCTGTTCCTCTCCTTCATCATCACTGTTTGTCTGGACCTCAATCCCCTAATTGAAACAGGTGATTGAACACCTTGTCTTGCACAGTAGGTCTCTTCCCAGTAAGGGCACAGGACTTGAATCGCAGGCCACAAATCTGTGCAATCCCTGGAAAGTGCCAAGCTCCACCTGAACCGGATCTGTGATCGGGTTAGTCAGGAGTTGGTTTGCTACTCCCACTACCTTATCTGTACGTCCCGAAAGGGGCAGTTTCGGGACCTCTGCACTTCTGGCTGTAGAGCGCGTAGCTCCTGTGTCAACCAAGAACGAAACCTTGTGACCCATTACCTTCCCCTGAACATAGGGCCCTTTCTAGTCTACCTCTAAGGACGCTGCAAGCCTACACTCCTCACTACCTGAACTCTCATCCGGCCATTTATTGTTTATTCCATTCTCACCACGCAGTGGGTACTGTTGCACTGTGTTATTTTGACTCATCCTTTGACCTGTGACCTGTTGAGGAAGCATCACCTGTTGCTGTTCCATTGGTGCTAAAGACACTTGCATTTGCTGTCTAGGTACCATGGGAACCTGCTGTTGCATTTGTTGTAAATGCATCAGCTGTGTACGCAGCATCTGCACTTGCTGCATAGACTGAAAACCCTGCATTTGATTTGCATTACTCTGAAAATTCAGATTAGGACCTGTTAGCCTCCGTCCTTTCACATTTTGAAATGAACTGACATCATTGCTTTGTTGAACAACACCCTCCTGCACCATCATCGGGCACTCCCGCTTCCAATGTCCAACAACCCCGCAAGCATGACAAGGTAACATCTTCTTCATTCCCTGTACATGGTTTTGAACTACTACAGTGTTCAAATCTGGACTTCGGTTCACAAAAACTCCTCGACCTCTACCTCTCACTTGCACCTGAAACATCCTGTTTCCTTGCGGCTGTTGCACCATCTGCTGTAGACAACCTCCCTGCATCCCTGACCGTGCTGCCTTAATTTGCATCACCATCGCTTTCAACTTTCTCTGCTTTAACTCAATCTCGTCACTACAGTACTTCGCATACTGCAACACCTCGTCAATTGGATTTGCTTGCCAGCAAATCAAGTGACTCTTAATCATCTGGCTAATCTCAGGTCTCAACTGTAGGAGGCTGGCCTGGCTTGTAGTGGGTACCAAGGGGTACTTACACTCTGTGCCAGGCCCAGTTATCCCTTATTAGTGTAGAAGAGGTGTTTCTAGCAGCTTAGGCTGATAGAAGGTAGCTATAGCAGAGCAGCTTAGGCTGAACTAGGAGACATGCAAAGCTCCTACTATACCACTGGTGTCATATGCACAATATCATAAGAAAACACAATACACAGATATACTAAAAATAAAGGTACTTTATTTTTATGACAATATGCCAAAAGTATCTCAGTGAGTACCCTTAGTATGAGGATGCCAAATATACACAAGATATATGTACACAATACCAAAAATATGCAGTAATGGCAAAAGGAAGTAATGCAAGCAGTGTAAAGTTACAATAGATTGCAATAGGAGCACATAGGTATAGGGGCAACACAAACCATATACTCCAAAAGTGGAATGCCAACCACAAATGGACCCCAAACCTATGTGAGCTTGTAGAGGGTCGCTGGGACTGTAAGAAAACAGTGAGGGTTAGAAAAATAGCCCACCCCAAGACCCTGGAAAGTAGGTGTAAAGTGCACCTATAACCCCCAGAGAGCAAAGAAGTCGTGATAGGGGGTTTCTGCAAGGAAGACCAACACCAGCAATGCAACAACAGTGAATTTCCGGACCTGAGTACCTGTGAAATAAGGGGACCAAGTCCAAGAGTCGCAACAATGTCGAGAGTGGGCAGATGCCCAGGAAATGCCAGCTGAGGGTGCAAAGAAGCTGCCACCGGATGGTAGAAGCTGTGGATTCTGCAAGAACGAAGAGGGCTAGAAACTTCCCCTTTAGATGATGGATGTCCCACATCCTGAAGAAGCTTGCAGAGGTGTTCCCAAGCAGAAAGACTGCAAACAAGCCTTGCTAGCTGCAAGGGTCGCGGTAAGGGTTTTTGGATGCTGCTGTTGTCCAGGAGGGACCAGCATGTCACCACTTGGATGAGGAGACAGAGGGGGTGCCCAGCAAGTCAGGGAGCCCTCACAGAAGCAGGCAGCACCCGCAGAAGTACCAGAACAGGCACTTGGAAGAGGAGTGAACCGGAGTCCACCCGAAGTCAGAAAAGGGAGTCCCACAACGCCGGAGGACAACTCAGAAGGTTGTGCACTGCAGGTTAGAGTGTCAGGGACCCAGGCTTGGCTGTGCATGAAGGAAATCCTGGAAGAGTGCACAGGAGCTGGAGCAGCTGCAAATCACGCGGTACCCAGCAATGCAGTCTAGCGTGGGGAGGCAAGGACTTACCTCCACCAAACTTGGATTGAAGAGTCACTGGACTGTGGGAGTCACTTGGACAGAGTTGCTGAGTTCCAGGGACCACGCTCATTGTGCTGAGAGGGGACCCAGTGGACCGGTGATGCAGTCTTTTGTTGCCTGTGGTTGCAGGGGGAAGATTCCGTTGACCCACAGAAGATTTCTTCAGAGCTCCTGGTGCAAGAAGGAGGCAGGCTACGCCCAGAGCATGCACCACCAGGAAACAGGCGAGAAAGCCAGCAGGATGAAGCGATACAAGGTTGCAGTAGTCGTCTTTGCTACTTTGTTGCGGTTTTGCAGGCGTCCTGAGCAGTCAGCGTTCGATCCTTTGGCAGAAGGTGAAGAGGGAGATGCAGAGGAACTCTGATGAGCTCTTGCATTCGGTATCTGAAGAATTCTCCAAAGCAGAGACCCTAAATAGCCAGAAAAGGAGGTTTGGCTACCTAGGAAGGAGGATAGGCTAGTAACACAGGTAAGAGCCTAACAGAAGGAGTCTCTGACGTCACCTGCTGGCCCTGGCCACTCAGAGCAGTCCAGTGTGCCAGCACACCTCTGAATCCAAGATGGCAGAGGTCTGGGGCACGCTGGAGGAGCTCTGGGCACCTCCCCTGGGAGGTGCAGTTCAGGGGGGTGGTCACTCCCCTTTCCTTTGTCCAGTTTCGCGCCAGAGCAGGGCTGGGGGATCCCTAAACAGGTGTAGACTGGCTTATGCAGAGATGGACAGCATCTGTGCCCATCAAAGCATTTCCAGAGGCTGGGGGAGGCTACTCCTCCCCAGCCTTCACACCTAGTTCCAAAGGGAGAGGGTGTTACACCCTCTCTCAGAGGAAATCCTTTGTTCTGCCTTCCTGGGCCAGGGCTGCCTGGACCCCAGGAGGGCAGAAACCTGTCTAAGGGGTTGGCAGCAGCAGCTGCAGTGGAGACCCCAGAAAGGCAGTTTGGCAGTACCCGGGTTCTGTGCTAGAGACCCGGGGGATCATGGAATTGTCTCCCCAATGCCAGAATGGCATTGGGGTGACAATTCCATGATCTTAGACATGTTACATGGCCATGTTCGGAGTTACCATTGTGACGCTATACATAGGTAGTGACCTATGTATAGTGAACGCGTGAAATGGTGTCCCCGCACTCACAAAGTCCGGGGAATTTGCCCTGAACAATGTGGGGGCACCTTGGCTAGTGCCAGGGTGCCCACACACTAAGTAACTTTGCACCCAACCTTCACCAGGTGAAGGTTAGACATATAGGTGACTTATAAGTTACTTAAGTGCAGTGGTAAATGGCTGTGAAATAACGTGGACGTTATTTCACTCAGGCTGCACTGGCAGGCCTGTGTAAGAATTGTCAGATCTCCCTATGGGTGGCAAAAGAAATGCTGCAGCCCATAGGGATCTCCTGGAACCCCAATACCCTGGGTACTTCAGTACCATATACTAGGGAATTATATGGGTGTACCAGTATGCCAATGGGAATTGGTGAAATTGGTCACTAGCCTGTTAGTGACAATTTGGAAAGCAGAGAGAGCATAACCACTGAGGTTCTGATTAGCAGAGCCTCAGTGGGACAGTTAGGCATCACACAGGGAACACATACATATAGGCCACAAACTTATGAGCACTGGGGTCCTGGCTAGCAGGGTCCCAGTGACACATAACAAACACACTGACAACATAGGGTTTTCACTATGAGCACTGGGCCCTGGCTAGCAGGATCCCAGTGAGACAGTGAAAACACCCTGACATATACTCACAAACAGGCCAAAAGTGGGGGTAACATGGCTAGAAAGAGGCTACTTTCTCACACAACCCCCCCCCCCAAACGAAGGACAATAAGGCTAACATTGGCCAGTTGAGACTTTATTGTCTAAGTGTTGATAAGTGGAGAGTAGCTCTGCAATAGACTGGGTACTCCCTTTATCATCCACTATATGGTTACTTCCCTGTGGGGATGTAAACCACCCTGTTTGAAGTTTTTTAGCTAACCAACAATGTGAAGATATATTTTCAGAGTTTCTATCAGTAAGTTATAGTTTAGAACAGTGGGAATTGTCCACTGGACCTATTTCTAGTGATGAGAATGCCAGACAGGGATGCTGTCTCAGTAAAGCCACAGCTGGGCAAAAACGTTGTCCATATGCCTGTAAGAGAGAACAGGGATGATGTTGCTCTTGAGTTGGAGCAGGGCAGGGATGCTGTCCTATGAGCTCCACACTAGGGCAGGGCTGCTGTCCTAAGTGTTGTGAGGCAGTGCAGGGTTTCTGCACTAAAGTTTCTCTGGAAGGGTTGGAGGGATGCTCCATGTTAACTAAAATGGTGCTCTTTTTCTCACCAATATTAGTTATCCCACAGAGAGGTACTTCCACCTCAGGGAGTACAGCTATGCCAGCTGATGATTCTCTTGGTTCAAGTGCCACCCCAGGAGAGGTTTCTCCCACCACAGTAATGGTTTCCTGAATGGCAGGGTTGTTAGGGGATACTGTGATACCCTTTTTACCTGTTGTTGGAGAGGGATCCTGAGTTTTCAGGCCTTTTTCTATCCTTTGCTTTTTCATTTAAGTAACAATGAGAGGGAACAATTCCTCAGGGATACCCAGCATGGCTGCATGGGTATAAAACTCTACCTCAGCCCAACCTGAGGTCTCTAGGTCATTACCTAAGAGACTGTCTACAGGTAAGCTAGGTGATACTACCACCTGCTTAGGGCCAGTAACTCCACCCCAACTAAGCTGAACTATAGCTAAGGGAAGAAACTTAGTGGAGTTATGGACATCAATAATCTTGTACTGTTGTCCGAATGATGTGTTGTTCAGGAGCCACTAGGTTTTCAGTCACCAAAGTGATACTGGCACCTGTGCCCCTGTAGGCCTGGGCCTCAACACCATTTATTGAAACTGTCTGCCTGTGCTTATCCATTGCAAGGGGACAAGCAGCCAGTGTGGCAAGGCCAATGCCACTAGGTGTGACAGAAACTGTCTTGGGACTGACTACCCGATTTTCTATGATGGACCCATAAGTGAACCCAACTACACCCTTAGTTTGACTGTTGTCAGCAGTCCCACCACTATTACCACTACTGCTAGGGGCACTAGAGTTTGATGTATGAGTGGTGGTAGGCTCAGGGGGTTTACCTGGACAGGACGTATCCCCTGGCCTATGGCCTTTATTTTTACACACAAAGCACCAAGGCTTTTTAATGTGTGTATGTTGTGAAGAAGAGGAAGGATTTGATTTATCCCCACCCCCTGAAGAGTGTTTAGGATTTGAAGAAGGATCTTTGGTTTTACCCTTCTCCCCATGCTTATCCTGAGATTTTTCACCATCTTTCTTTTTGCCACCCTTGTCACCCCCTGTATGAACTTTTCTGTTCACTCTTGTTCTGACCCATTTGTCTGCCTTCTTTCCCAATTCTTGGGGAGAGGTCAGATCTGCGTCCACTAGATATTGGTGTAACAAATCAGACACACAGTTATTCAGAATATGCTCTCTCAGGATTAGATTGTACAGGCTTTCATAGTCAGAAACTTTACTGCCATGTAACCACCCCTCCAAGGCCTTCACTGAATGGTTAACAAAGTCTACCCAGTCTTGTGAGGACTCTTTTCTGGTTTCTCTGAACTTAATCCTGTATTGTTCAGTGGTTAAGCCAAATCCATCCAAGAGTGCATTTTTAAAAACTGTAAAATTATTGGCATCACTTTCCTTCACAGTAAGGAGTCTATCCCTACCCTTTCCACTGAAAGATAGCCATAGGATAGCAGCCCACTGCCTTTGAGGGACCCCCTGTACCATACAGGCCCTCTCAAGTGCAGCCAACCACTTGTTAATGTCATCCCCCTCCTTGTAAGGGGGAACTATCTTGTGCAGATTCCTGGAATCATGCTGTCTCACAGGATTGCTATCAGGAATACTGCTGCTGCCACCATGGGGTCCTAACTCCAACCTCTGTCTCTCTTTTTCTAAGTCTAGGGATTCCCTGTCTAGAGCCAGCTGTTGCTGTTTAAGCTTCAGCCTGGTCTCTTCCACTCTCAACTTATTGAGTTCCCTTTCTAACATTTTGTCATCAGGGTGGGTGGGTTGGGAATGTTTTGACACAGAAGAAAGATTTGAATGAGCAGAGGGAGAAATGTCTCTAACAGTTGGCACTCTAACAGCCTGGCCTTCAGGAATAAAACCCTCCCTACTATGATGGGAGCTTCTATTACTACCAGCATTGCTATGAGGTCTGCTAGGGGACAGGTTTGGAAGAGAACCCTGTACCACTCTCTCTAGGGGCTCCCCTGAGTCAGAGTGTGAGCTATCTCCTATCTTCTCAATTGAACTACCAGCTAAGGGCTTTTCATTCTCAATGAGCATGTTAGACAGTAATTCTCTAGAAGGTTTCTTTCCTACCACTAAACCTCTATCAACGCAGAGACTCCTTAGGCTCTTAAAGTTTAGATTGTCATATGTTGTATTGACTAAATTAAGAGGAGTTCCTACACCAGACATGATAGAAGAAGGTTTAGAGACAGATAAAAGAGAGAAAAAGTTTCAGGACTTTTTAAAGAACATGAAAAAAAACTTTTTAAAACTTTTTGAAACCTTTAGAAAGTTTTGAAGTACTTTTCAGCACTTAGCAAATAGTGTAAGAGAAGAAAAGCAAAACTTTTTGGTTAGGTGTACATACACTGAACTTGTTTTGTATATTTTTCTCTTATGAAAAGTACAATATGACAAAGTGGTAAGCAGTTACAAGTACTTATCCCACCGCTGCACAGCCAATGTAGGACGCTGGCCTGGCTTGTAGTGGGTACCAAGGGGTACTTACACTCTGTGCCAGGTCCAGTTATTCCTTATTAGTGTAGAAGAGGTGTTTCTAGCAGCTTAGGCTGATAGAAGGTAGCTATAGCAGAGCAGCTTAAGCTGAACTATGAGACATGCAAAGCTCCTACTATACCACTGGTGGCATATGCACAATATCATAAGAAAACACAATACACAGATATACTAAAAATAAAGGTACTTTATTTTTATGACAATATGCCAAAAGTATCTCAGTGAGTACCCTCAGCATGAGGATGCCAAATATACACAAGATATATGTACACAATACCAAAAATATGCAGTAATAGCAAAAGGAAGTAATGCAAGCAGTGTAAAGTTACAATAGATTGCAATAGGAGCACATAGGTATAGGGGCAACACAAACCATATACTCCAAAAGTGGAATGCGAACCACGAATGGACCCCAAACCTATGTGAGCTTGTAGAGGGTCGCTGGGACTGTAAGAAAACAGTGAGGGTTAGAAAAATAGTCCACCCCAAGACCCTGAAAAGTAGGTGTAAAGTGCACCTATAACCCCCAGAGAGCACAGAAGTCGTGATAGGGGGTTTCTGCAAGGAAGACCAACACCAGCAATGCAACAATAGTGGATTTCCGGACCTGAGTACCTATGAAACAAGGGGACCAAGTCCAAGAGTCGTGACAATGTCAAGAGTGGGCAGATGCCCAGGAAATGCCAGCTGAGGGTGCAAAGAAGCTGCCACCGGATGGTAGAAGCTGTGGATTCTGCAAGAATGAAGAGGGCTAGAAACTTCCCCTTTGCAGGATGGATGTCCCACGTCGTGAAGAAGCTTTCAGAGGTGTTTCCACTCAGAAAGACCGCAAACAAGCCTTGCTAGCTGCAAGGGTCGCGGTTAGTTTTTTTTTGATGCTGCTGTGGTCCAGGAGGGACCAGGATGTCGCTACTTGGATGAGGAGACAGAGGGGGCGCCCAGCAAGTCAGGGAGCCCTCACAGAAGCAGGCAGCACCCGCAGAAGTACCGGAACAGGCACTTGGAAGATGAGTGAACCGGAGTCCACCCAAAGTCAGAAAAGGGAGTCCCACGACGCCGGAGCACAACTCAGAAGGTTGTGCACTGCAGGTTAGAGTGTCGGGACCCAGGCTTGGCTGTGCACGAAGGAAATCCTGGAAGAGTGCACAGGAGCCGGAGCAGCTGCAAATCACGCGGTACCCAGCAATGCAGTCCAGCGTGGGGAGGCAAGGACTTACCTCCACCAAACTTGGATTGAAGAGTCACTGGACTGTGGGAGTCACTTGGATAGAGTTGCTGAGTTCCAGGGACCACGCTCGTCGTGCTGAGAGGGGACCCAGAGGACCGGTGATGCAGTCTTTTGTTGCCTGTGGTTGCAGGGGGAAGATTCCGTCGACCCACGGGAGATTTCTTCAGAGCTCCTGGTGCAAGAAGGAGGCAGGCTACCCCGAGAGCATGCACCACCAGGAAACAGGCGAGAAAGCCAGCAGGATGAAGCGATACAAGGTTGCAGTAGTTGTCTTTGCTACTTTGTTGTGGTTTTGCAGGCGTCCTGAGCAGTCAGCGGTCGATCCTTTGGGAGAAGGTGAAGAGGGAGATGCAGAGGAACTCTGATGAGCTCTTGCATTCGGTATCTGAAGAATTCCCCAAAGCAGAGACCATAAATAGCCAGAAAAGGAGGTTTGGCTACCTAGGAAGGAGGATAGGCTAGTAACACAGGTAAGATCCTATCAGAAGGAGTCTCTGACGTCACCTGCTGGCCCTGGCCACTCAGAGCAGTCCAGTGTGCCAGCACACCTCTGAATCCAAGATGGCAGAGGTCTGGGGCACGCTGGAGGAGCTCTGGGCACCTCCCCTGGGAGGTGCAGGTCAGGGGAGTGGTCACTCCCCTTTCCTTTGTCCAGTTTCGCGCCAGAGCAGGGCTGGGGGATCCCTAAACCGGTGTAGACTGGCTTATGCAGAGATGGACAGCATCTGTGCCCATCACAGCATTTCCAGAGGCTGGGGGAGGCTACTCCTCCCCAGCCTTCACACCTATTTCCAAAGGCAGAGGGTGTTACACCCTCTCTCAGAAGAAATCCTTTGTTCTGGCTTCCTGAGCCAGGGCTGCCTGGACCCCAGGAGGTCAGAAACCTGTATGAGGGGTTGGCAGCAGCAGCAGCTGCAGTGGAGACCCCGGAAAGGCAGTTTGGCAGTACCCGGGTTCTGTGCTAGAGACCCGGGGGATCATGGAATTGTCTCCCCAATGCCAGAATGGCATTGGGGTGACAATTCCATGATCTTAGACATGTTACATGGCCGTGTTCGGAGTTACCATTGTGACGCTGTACATAGGTAGTGACCTATGTATAGTGCACGCGTGAAATGGTGTCCCCGCACTCACAAAGTCTGGGGAATTTGCCCTGAACGATGTGGGGGCACCTTGGCTAGTGCCAGGGTGCCCACACACTAAGTAACTTTGCACCCAACCTTCACCAGGTGAAGGTTAGACATATAGGTGACTTATAAGTTACTTACGTGCAGTGGTAAATGGCTGTGAAATAACGTGGACGTTATTTCACTCAGGCTGCACTGGCAGGCCTGTGTAAGAATTGTCAGATCTCCCTATGGGTGGCAAAAGAAATGCTGCAGCCCATAGGGATCTCCTGCAACCCCAATACCCTGGGTACTTCAGTACCATATACTTTGGAATTATATGGGTGTACCAGTATGCCAATGGGAATTGGTGAAATTGGTCACTAGCCTGTTAGTGGCAATTTGGAAAACAGAGAGAGCATAACCACTGAGGTTCTGGTTAGCAGAGCCTCAGTGAGACAGTTAGGCATCACACAGGGAACACATACATATAGGCCACAAACTTATGAGCACTGGGGTCCTGGCTAGCAGGGTCCCAGTGACACATAACAAACACACTGACAACATAGGGTTTTCACTATGAGCACTGGGCCCTGGCTAGCAGGATCCCAGTGAGACAGTGAAAACACCCTGACATATACTCACAAACAGGCCAAAAGTGGGTGTAACAAGGCTAGAAAGAGGCTACTTTCTCACATCAACCCTTCAACAAATCTAAACACAAGGTGATTCATGTCCTTCGCCTCAACAACCTCTGTACCACTGTAGTGCGTGAACGCCTTCAACAACCCCTCATAATAGGCATGTATCGACTCCTTGGCTTCCTGAGCCATCCGATCAGTCTTTTGACAATCAATATTCTTCGGCGAAACTCTCGATTTCAGAAACCCAATCACCTTATAGTAATACTTCACCACCTCAGGAGACTGTGCTTCTGTGATTCTGTCCCTTGCCGGTTCCTCGGTCGGCCAATCCACGCCCCTCTTGCACTCAAGCCACAAATCAACTGGAACTATGATCTCAAAGAGAGTATGCATGTCTTCCCAAAGACATTTAGCAAGTTTCACAAACCTGTCCATCTGCTGATACCACTCTATTGGCTTCTCCCTCAGAACCCCTCCGGCAGTCTCTCTCATTGGTAACATCTTTACCGTACCGGTATCCGGTAAGGTTTTTGCTGGCTTCTCGAAGCAGTCACTCTTCCTCTTGTCTCTTTTCTTCGCCCATCTGCCTTCCCACTTCTCTAAAGCTCCCCAAACTTGTGCATTCTGCAGTATCTATTTGAGGTGTGCCTTCATCCCAGTAGACCTCATGTTTTCGAAATCCTTAGGCTCAAAATCTAACCTGTAACTCCTCTTCAGATGTTTGGTATTTTCTAGATCTATGCCATATTTATCTGCCAAATTTGCCAACCTCTGGTGCACCCTGCTCACTTCTCTAGTTATCTTTGGACACAAGTATCTCAATTCTGCTTCCGTATATGACTCTAACCTGTTCACACCTATGCTCCCTTCAACAAGTTCATTTGCTTCCATGCCCAACCTCACAAAATTCAGGTGTTCTTCTCCTTCCACTCTCCCTGCAGCTATAGGGGCAGTCTGTAGAGTGTTAAGCTTGTCTAACCAGTCGGTCAGCTGTTGTGCTGTTAAACCTTGCAATGAGATATACCCAGCCTGCGCTAAAGGTGTCTGCAGTATATTCACACTCGAGATCTGCGGAGTTAACAGTCTCGAACCTGTCTGTCTCATGGCCTCTGGAGGAGCCCCAATGGGACTGAAGTCTAACAGGGATCTAGATCCTTCAAATGTCGGTTCCACTGGAGTCATTACTTGGGAGCTTCCTACGAACCCTCCTCTTGTCATATCTCGTGTCATTACCCCTTGATCGCATACAATAAGCTTCGCCTGCGCATACAATGGTACTGGTGGACCAACTGTTATAGGCAAAGATATGGCGTCTGGCGTCTGTCTGTTCCCCAAACGCTGTGGGGGATTAACTCCCATATTCTGGTTCATCACTGGTGCCATGGTTGATTGCGGCCCGGTGACCGAAGTATAATTTGGAATCATTTGCTGCTGCACCTGGGGCAGTAAAGGTGGAGTGTGATCAGTCTGAATCAACTTTGGTCCTCCATATACTTGCTTTGTCTGCACCATCAGACTTGTTGTAGTCTCTAAGATTGGGACATCAGGGTAAAGTCTCTGAACCTGTGGTGGTTGCAGCTGTGCATACCGTGGGCAGTGGACCTGCTAAAACTACTCTGCACCGGAACTGGTGTCGAGACAGGACTAACCTGTATCGTATTCACTGTCACCTTCTCTTGGGTCGAACCTGCAGGACATGTACTAGTACTCTGTCTATTGTCATCTATCGCATATGGCGGTGGTCGGTCATTCAGTAACTGATTAAGGAACTCATCATCGTCTGAGTCATCTACCTCTGACCAGGGCTTCCTAGCCTCTTTGTCTTTGGGAGGACTTTTGTCAGACTTACAAGTGGCTTTCCCCCCTTTGTCCTCACCTTCTTGGGCTATTGCTGGAAACAGCCTTACTCCATCTATTGTTTCTCTCCTCCAAACTCTCTGTACACTATCCCATCTAGCCTCCGCTAGTGTCTTTTCTGCTTTCCTCATTCTCCTCTCAAATATCTGTTGCTGTTGTCGTATTGCCATTATTTCACAAATTGCTAACGAGGTGGCTTTAGCTCATTTAGCACCCTCCGCAAATTTCCAAAATCCTCAAATTGAACGTTCGTGCTCCGGAAACGCTAAACACCCTTCTTTCTCTGTAGCTTTGCACCATTGCTTTAGCCAAAGACATGGCGCGACACCCTTTTCCTCCATTACAGCATAAGCTGGTGTATCCTCCGGCGGTGTAACCTCCCCTACACTCGCGGTAATATATACGTCTCCCATCAAAGCGCTCTTTAAAGCCTTGAACAATTTCATTTTTACATCTTTTATTTTGTTCACAATCGAATCAGGAAGTGACTTTAATTCCCAGAACTCTCTTCGCCTACCTTCTCAACCAATTGCCTCTCACGGACGGCTGCCAATCCGTGCGCGACCCTTCTCACTAACCAACCTATCCCAGCGCGGCTCCGATGACGTCACACTTACACTGCGGCTGACAAAGTCTTGCGGCTTGTCCTCCCACTCTCAAATTCACACAAAACTAATGCAATATAATGCAAGCACCAACCAAAAACAAACTCAAATTTGCCGGTTTACCTCAGGAAAGGGTGACACAATCCCTTCAGAACTTTACAGAGATTTCGCTTAGCCTCGGCCGCTACTCTCTCCTTCTCAGATCCTGCACTCGCAAGCAAAAATTGACACACAAATTTTACTCTCGACTTGTCAATGGATTATTGTTCTAGTGCACTTTAGAACTCCCCAAATCTCCATCGAAGTTTTCATTCACTCACTTTGACTCAAACTCGACTCATCGATTTCACCACCGACCTACTAAACCGCGCAAATTATACCATAAACCAAGTGTCTCATACACTTAGCAATATGCTCCGGAGTCTTAGACCATGCAGGGTCCATACATCATCAACAACCACGTGGACAATTTTTTAGCACAAAGCGCCACACTCACATGAAGTTCACCGGCTTCCCTACTCTCATACTGCAGAGTACGCACACTCCTACTAAAACATCATCATCTGGCCTAAAATAATCACAAACTTCACAATTCACCTGCGGTATGCATAAGCTGTGAAAGCGCAAAATCTACTTCATTCACACTATCACTAGAATGCCGAGAACATACTCAAACTTCCTTCAGCAAGCTCCGAGATTCCGGGAAAGTCATTTGGGACTGAGGGGCACATCATCTCTCCTATTTGCATCATTGAAAAAGAATAATTTTCCCAACCCAATTTTCCTATACACCTTGCTTACTTCCAAACCACGCCCATCAATTTCTACCAGACCTTTTGAACCATCAACTCTATCAAACCGTAGTCCCTCGCACTGGGGCCCCAAAGGGCCAAACCATCCGCACTGCTACTAAAAACTGTTAGCTCGTCAGAGCCTTAATAAGTAGACTTACAAGGAGACGCGTTTAGGTTGATTAACCTTTGGACCATGTACGAGATGTCTTTTTGGCATCACAAATCAATAGATCAATAACCCAATCAATAATCGCAATAAATAATATAATATAATATAATAAATAAATAAATAATCAACAAGCTAATCAATAACATTTAATAAGAGTCAATAAGTTGAACACACCATGACCTTTTAGTCATGAATAACCACACCAATTTAGTAAAGTGTTATGATATTTATTTCCCTATTAGTTACAATCTAATGTCGTTTTTGTTAATCTCATTAGCAATTAATCTCATCAGCAATTAGATTGCGATCAATCAATGCATAGAGAATATTCATTCAGTATTTAGGCACATCATTAATATGAAGCAACTTAGCAAAGTCTTAGTAATACATGATTCAACAAAGCAAGAACTCAGTCATTTGTCTAATTGCGTAGGATATTTGTGAACACCTTAACTAACCTCAAATTAACATTAGCATGTTGGGCTTCAAGCAAAACATTTTAGCAAACACGAATTTGGAAAACATCTAAACTATGGCCTCTATCAAAAGAGCAGTTGGTACCTAAAAAGAAAAGGCAAACAGTCAATTACAATTTTTGTATCAGATAGTTACCAATCCAACGGATCAGCAAACAGCGTCAGTCTTCGTCCTCAGGACATCAGTCAATTCACCATCAGCAGAGACAGAGTAAGAGACGGGGCAAAGTCTCGATATAGCATAGCTAAGGAATAGGATCTTCCTCATATGGAGGAGAAGTAGGTATCAGGTAAGAATGGGTAGAGGATGGTTTAAAGTATCAGGACAAAGCAAACGAGTGAAAAGTCTCCGGGAGTGAGTGAAGTTTCCCCTCTCAGCTCCGTTTCTCCTTGGGTCACTCCGTTAAATCAAAACTGTCTAATTTGCCCTTAGCTCCTCATTGGATAATAATTGGTGCATCGTTATCTCTGTACAATAATTTTTCACGCATCTTGCCAGAATTTTCCACAAACCACAGTTCTCATGTCGCAGATTGGTCCATGTTATTGACGTCTTCATCGGTTGGAATGTCAGGTAAGAAAAGTTACACTTTAGCGCTCCAGTCCGTGTCTCCATTGTTCTCTCCTACCACAGCTAACCTTGCACCTGTTACAAGTTACATTGTTGCATTCAGCAAGAACGTCTCCTTGAACAAGTCGGTTCTCAAGAGAAATAATTTACTACGGCTACACACACATAACTTCTGGAACAGTACAGCTTCGTGTCCTTCAGGAAAACAGCACATTACACGTTAAAAAAATGCAGTTTAATATGAGACCAGGCAGCTAGGCCCAGACCTCCGCTAAGCTAAGGCCTTCTAACTCAATAAGCAACTCCTAATACATAACTCTAATTATGATGTGCTAATACACATTCAAAACATTAGTATATAATTAAGTCAGAATTAACAGCTTTCATTAGTCTTCGTATACATTGGTAGCCACTCCCCATGGGCACATTTCAAACGCTTGAATTATTTTCTCTGTTAACACATTTTCTATCCAGCTTCATCCCACAATATATTGCAAGCTTTTCATGATAATATTGCTTTTAAAAGACACACTCCAACACTGCCTACATACAAATCGCCCTAGAACAAGATGGCGGCTGCTCGCCACCGCAGATGATCATTGTCAGACCACCCGCCGGAGCTCCCAAAGAATGAACAGGCCCCACAGCCAGACCACACCTTAAATCCAACCAATCCAGCCAAATCTCTATTTGCCAGGATCAAGCAACTGAATGACTTCTGCCAACTGGCCAACGCCGCTAACCAGCACACATCTTAACCTGCAAAGGTAATACCAGCACATGCAGTAATACATTCTAATTGCGTCATATGCACACCACTGCCTATCAGCTAAGATCAGGGATACTGTCTGATAGTAAAGCTTGCCATTTACAACCATACTGTGCAACATTTTGTGAAAGCCTAATACCATCTTTTAAGTGGGTAACCCACACATTGTCATAACCAGCTATAAAAGAGAAAACAATCTATTGGGGAGGCATTAAAATAGTGGTGCTAGCAGACCGCACCTGCTGTCATCACTATACACATCAATATTATTGGCATCATATACTGGAGGGTTCCTGCTGCTTGTGGTCTGTTGTCTGCACAATTCACTGTAGACACCAGTCCTGTCAGATGTGGCCAGTGGCTTCACCAATCAGGACAACAGGAGATTCTATCAAAACAATACATTGCCTAGCAATATCTTGAGAGGTACCTGGATATAAACATATAACCATGTATCTATCTTTGCTCACAACTAGAATCAAAACCAAGACATGGCTCATTTTAAAGACATTGAAAGAGGAATGAAAGAGGCAAAGGAACAGAAAGGGGCCAAAACAGAACTAAATCGGAACCTCCTATCCCAGAACTTCTAATTAAGAATAGATCAAATTGCTCCACCAACCTAGACCTGATACTTAACAAGTTGAACTCAATACACAAGTTTACTAGCTCCACCAAAAAAAACAGATCTACTACAGCTAGAAATGCAAGGTCTCGGGAAAGAGTTTCAAAATATGTCAACCAGACTAGATGAAGCTGAATCTAGAATAAACAAGTAAAAAAGACAAACTAAAAATATCAACACAAACAACAAAGAAAATGGCAAGCCCTTTCAATAAGGCAGGCCACTTGGTCGACCTGCTTCAAGGAGAAGGAAAACTCCTTATGGACATATGTAGAACTCTTAAAACCATTTTCTCTAATATCAGCTCTAACAATGAAATTTGTTAAAATGCATCACTCTACCCTATTATCAAAGATACCACTCGGACTCTTCAAACCACAGATAAACAAAATTCAAGATTCAGCGTACAGATCTCTTTGGGGTAATACAAAAATTAAAAAAGAGGGAGGCTCCCCCATGTGGTCTTGCTGGGCAGAAAAAGGCATTTTATACATCCAAGACATACGATCCTCCAGAATGCCAAATACCTTTGCGATCCAAAATAAGCACACAATCTAAGTAACAAATTAACTTAAATGTTGCATTAAACAACAGGTAACATACCTAAGTAACTGAAAGCAGATAGCATGAGACTCCCACGTCTAACCTACCCTCAAGGAAGTGAGTCTGCGAACCCGATTAAGCCAAAATGTTCAGCAGGATCGAACAGGCAAAGTGCCCATCATAACCGAGCTGACCGTCCTGGCAGTAATGTTTTGTGAACGTGAGCAGAGATGCCCACATCATTGCCTGGCAGCTGCCCAGGAGAGGGCACATGTTAATGCAATGGTCGCAGCTTTGGCTCTGGTAGAGTGAGCCCACAAGCCCTCTAGGGGCTGTTTCTTGGCCAATGCATAGCAGATTTTAATACACAGGACAATCCATTGTGATTCTCTTCTGTACAGCTTTCCCATTTTGTTCTCCCACATAGCCCATGAAGAGTTGGTCATCCACCCAGAACTCTCTTTTGTGGTCAAGGTAGAATGACAACACTCTTTGGGTCCAGGCAGTGGAGTCTCTCTTCTTTGTTGGGATGAGGTGGAGCAAAGAATGTAGGCAGGGTGATATTCTGACTACATGGAATGGAGTCACAACTTTTGGAAGGAAAGATATATATGCCCAGAGATCCAGCTTGTCTGGGTATAAGGTGGTATGAGGAGGGTGAGCAGAGAGTGTGTGCAGTTCGCTGACCCTCCTGGCTGATGTTAGGGCCACTAAAAGACAGCTTTGATGATCAATTGCTTAACAGAGCAATTGTGCAGAGGCTCAAATGGTGCAAATATGTGAAAAGTAAGGATCAGGATAATGTCATACTGAGGCATGATGAAAGAC
Organism: Pleurodeles waltl; assembly: GCF_031143425.1. Taxonomy (NCBI): domain Eukaryota; kingdom Metazoa; phylum Chordata; class Amphibia; order Caudata; family Salamandridae; genus Pleurodeles; species Pleurodeles waltl. The sequence goes on from NC_090446.1 coordinate 151,118,871, forward strand.
GTAGGTGGACACATATGTTGCAGCCGTTAAGAAACCTAGCCACACAGATGACATAAGGAGAATGTCGAGATTACAGAAAGATAACCCTTAACTGTGCCCAAAGCAGAGCCCTACTGGGCTAAAGAAAATGCAAACATGCTTACTTGTGCGAAAGGAGCATACAGGGGGCCAACATTGTGAGAAGCACCCCATAACACAAATTCTTCCCAATGGCAGGCGTATATTGACTTGGTGGAGGGAAGCCTGACTGTCAGAATAAATCACAGACTTCGGGTGGAATGTTGAAAGTTGTCAACTGTCACTGCTCAATCTCCACGCATTCACGTGGAGGGTGCACAGGTTTGGGTGCAGAACCCTGCCCTGCTGCTGCAAATGAAGATCCTCCGAAAAAGGCAGCCTGACTGGTGTACCTATGGTTACGTTCAACAGCTCAGGATACCAGATTCTCCATGGCCAATCCGGAGCCACAAGTATGACTTGGGTCAGTTTGTTCCTGATCTTCTTGAGAACTTTGATCTTAACAAAGGGTCTACTGTCCCACCTCGCCCTGTTTTTTGCAGTACCACGTTGCAGAGGTGTTTAGCCGTGAAAACCTGCACAAGCTTTCCCTTGATCGCAGAAAAAGGCTTTTAATGTCAAGCGAATTGCCCGAAGCTCCAACAGGTTTATGTGAAGCTTGAACTTCTCCAGAGAACAGAGTCCTTTGATATCCGTGACTCCCAGATGGCCATCCAGCCCAAAAGTGGCGCATCTGTCACTACAGTCAACTCTGGTTGGGGAAGGGAGAAGGGTCTGCCACTGACCAAATTGCAGTTTGTTAGCCACCACTCAAGCTCTTTTGCAATTCCCTCCAAGATTGGAACCATGAAAGAGAAGTTTCCCTGATATTGTCTCTACTGGGCCTTCAGGTCTCACTGCACAGCCTGCATATGCCAGGAGGATGTAGAAGGCAACAAGCCTCAACAGCCTTAGAGTCAGTCTCACCGAAATCCACGATAGTGGCTGAAACATCGGTATCGTAGCCTTAATATCCTGGACGTGCCGCTCGGGAGGATGGGTCTGAAACTGCACTGTGTCGAGAAAAGCTCAGAAGAAAGATAGCATCTGAGAGGGAGTCAGATGGTGTAGGAGGCTGGCCTGGCTTGTAGTGGGTACCAGAGTTACTTACACCTTGTGCCAGGTCCAGTTATCACTTATTAGTGTAGAAGAGGTGTTTCTAGCAGCTTAGACTGATAGAAGGTCGCTATGGCAAAGCAGCTTAGGCTGAACTAGGAGACATGTAAAGCTCCTACTATACCACTGGTGTCATATGCACAATATCGTAAGAAAACACAATACACAGAGTTACTAAAAATAAAGGTACTTTATTTTTATGACAATATGCCAAAAGTATCTCAGTGAGTACCCTCAGTATGAGGGATACGTTATATACACAAGATATATGTACCCAAACCAAACTTAGGTAAGTAATAGCAACAAAAGTAATGCAAACAGTGTAGAATTACAATAGATTGCAATAGGAGCACATAGGTATAGGGGCAACACAAACCATATACTCAAAAGTGGAATACGAACCACAAATGGACCCCAAACCTATGTGAGCTTGTAGAGGGTTGCTGGGACTGTAAGAAAACAGTGAGGGTTAGAAACATAGCCCACTCCAAGACCCTGAAAGGTTGGTGTAAAGTGCACCTACTACCCCCAAAGAGCACAGAAGTCGTGATAGGGGGATTCTGCAGGAAGAACAAACACCAGCAATGCAACAACAGTGGATTTCCAGACCTGAGTACCTGTAAGACAAGGGGACCAAGTCCAATAGTCGCGACAGTGTCGAGAGTGGGCAGGAGCCCAGGAAATGCCAGCTGAGGGTGCAAGGAAGCTGCCACTGGATGGAAGAAGCTTGGAGTTCTGCAAGAAAGAAGAGAGCTAGGGACGTATCCTTTGGAAGACGGATGTCCCATGTCGCGATGAAGCTTGCAGAGGTGGTCCCATGCAGAAAGACCGCAAACAAGCCTTGCTAGCTGCAAGGGTTGCGGTAGAGGTTTTTGGGGGCTGCTGTGGCCCAGAAGGGACCAGGATGTCACCACTTGGAGGAGGAGACAGAGGGGGCCCCCAGCAAGTCAGGGAGCCCTCCCAAAAGCAGGCAGCACCCGCAGAAGTACCTGAAAAGGCACTTGGAAGAAGAGTGAACCAGAGTCCACGTAAAGTCACAAAAGGGAGTCCCACGACGCCGGAGGACAACTCAGAAGGTTGTGCACTGCAGGTTAGAGTGTTGGGGACCCAGGCTTGGCTGTGCATGAAGGAAATCCTGGAAGAGTGCACAGGAGCCGAGCACCTGCAAATCACGCAGTACCCAGCAATGCAGTCTAGAGTGGGGAGGCAAGGACTTACCTCCACCAAACTTGGACTGAAGAGTCACTGGACTGTGGGAGTCACTTGGAGAGAGTTGCTGAGTTCCAGGGAATCACGCTCGTCGTGCTGAGAGGGGACCCAGAGGACCAGTGATGCAGTCTTTTGGTGCCTGCGGTTGCAGGGGGAAGATTCCGTCGACCCACGGGAGATTTCTTCAGAGCTCCTGGTGCAGGGAGGAGGCAGGCTATCCCCAGAGCATGCACCACCTGTAAACAGTCGAGAAAGCCGTCAGGATGAGGCGATACAAGGTTGCTAGTAGTTGTCTTGCTATTTTGTTGCGGTTTTGCAGGCGTCCTCAGCAGTCAGCGGTCGATCCTTTGGTAGAAGGTGAAGAGGGAGATGCAGAGGAATTCTGGTGAGCTCTTGCATTCGTTATCTGAAGAATTCCCCAAAGCAGAGACCCTAAATAGCCAGAAAAGGAGGTTTGGCTACCAAGGAAGGAGGATTGGCTACCAAGAGAGGTAAGAGCCTTTCAAAAGGAGCCTCTGATGTCACCTGCTGGCATTGGCCACTCAGAGCAGCCCAGTGTGCCACAGACACCTCTGTTTCCAAGATGGCAGAGGTCTGGAACACACTGGAGGAGCTCTGGGCACCTCCCCTGGGAAGTGCAGGTCAGGGGAGTGGTCACACCCCTTTCCTTTGTCGAGTTTCGCACCAGAGCAGGGCTTGGGGATCCCTAAACCGGTGTAGACTGGCTTATGCAGCGATGGGCACCATCTGTGCCCATCAAAGCATTTCCATACTCCTCCCCAGCCCTGACACCTATTTCCAAAGGGAGAGGGTGTTGCACCCTCTCTCAGAGGAAATCCTTTGTTCTGCCTTCCTGGGCCAGGGCTGCCTGGACCCCAGGAGGGCAGAAACCTGTCTGAGGGGTTGGCAGCAGCAGCTGCAGTGGAGACCCCGGAAAGGCAGTTTGGCAGTACCCGGGTACTGTGCTAGAGACCCGGGGATCATGGAATTGTCCAACCAATGCCATTGGGGTGACAATTCCATGATCTTAGACATGTTACATGGCCATGTTCGGAGTTACCATTGTGACGCTGTACATAGGTAGTGACCTATGTACAGAGCACGCGTGTAATGGTGTCCCCGCACTCACAAAGTCCTAGGAATTTGCCCTGAACGATGTGGGGGCACCTTGGCTAGTGTCAGGGTGCCCACACACTAAGTAACTTTGCACCCAACCTTCACCAGGTGAAGGTTAGACATATAGGTGACTTATAAGTTACTTAAGTGCAGTGGTAAATGGCTGTGAAATAACGTGGGCGTTATTTCACTCAGGCTGCACTGGCAGGCCTGTGTAAGAATTGTCAGAGCTCCCTATGGGTGGCAAAAGAAATGCTGCAGCCCATAGGGATCTCCTGGAACCCCAATACACTGGGTACCTCAGTACCATATACTAGGGAATTATATGGGTGTACCAGTATGCCAATGTGAATTGGTAAATTTAGTCACTAGCCTGTTAGTGACAAATTTGGAAAGCAGAGAGAGCATAACCACTGAGGTTCTGGTTAGCAGAGCCGCAGTGAGACAGTTAGGCATCACACAGAGAACACATACAGGGTACATACTTATGAGCACTGGGGCCCTGCCTGGCAGGGTCCCAGTGACACATAGACTAAAACAACATATATACAGTGAAATATGGGGGAACATGCCGGGCAAGATGGTACTTTCCTACAGATGGTGCACCCTTGCGAGCCTGCCTTCATCAACCAGTCATAGAAGCAGGGGAAGATTGAAAGCCCGACCTCTGCAGATGAGCTGTGACCACTGTCATCTCCTTGCTGTGAACACCAGAGGGTCACTGGTAAGGCCGAAAGGTAGCACAGCAAACTGAAAGTGTTTGTGACCCACAATGAACTGTAGATGATATCTGAGGGCCAGCAGGACGGGGATACTAATGCTACCATCCAGTCAACTGGATCTAGGGCAGACAAAACTTGAGCAAGCGTGAGCGTTTTTGATTTCTCAATATTTAAGAAGAGGTTGAGGAGGCACAGATCTAGGACATGATGAAGTCATCCATCCTTCTTTGGCACCAGAAAGCAGGGGGATTAGCAATCACAACCTGCTTGTGATGCAGGCACCCTCTTTATGGCTCTTTTGGCCAAAGAGCCTGCACTTCTTGATGGAGCAAGGAGGAATGGTCCTCCGTCAGTAAGTCATAAGTGGGTGGCATGGGTGGAGGGGGTGTCACAAAGGGGAGGGAGAAGCCCCTTTGGAATATCTGTAGTACTCAACGGTCTGATGTTATTGTCTGCCAGTGGGGGAGTTGATGGCGTAGACCTCCTCCCACTGGGTGCCCATTAAGTCATGGGGTGGACTAAAGACGTTTGGATTCAGTGGCTGCTGTGGGGGGAAGTGCAACGGGAACTGATGTGACTGCTGGCCACATGCCCCATGCGGTCTCTAGAACCCACACCCTTGGCCACAAAAGGCTGGGAAGCTTGGTGGTTGGGAGGGTATGGGTGTGGTTGGAGACTTCTTCCTTAGCCACGAAAGAGGAGGAAGGCAGATTGGGGTTAATAAGGGGCAAGCCCAAGGACCTGGCCACAGCCCTGCTGTCCTAGAAGTGCTCCAGCACTGAATCCACCTTGTCTTCAAAGAGTCAAGAGTCATCAAAGAGCATGTCAATGAGGGAAGCATGGACATCCCCAGAAAACCCAGATGTTCTGAGCCAGACATGATGCTGGAAGGCCACTGACTATGAAGGCCCTGCATCGGTCTTGTCTAGTCCATATCTGATGGAGAACTTTGCCGCATCTCACCCGTCGGCAACAGCCTGGGAGAATATGGCCCGGGTCCCCTCTGGGACCACAGGCAGCACTTGCACAGCTTAATCTCATAGTGTATGGGAATAACGACACAACAACCATGCAGTGTTCATCGACCACTGTGCACAGTGGTGGAAGAGAACATTCTCTTACCAAAGGTGTCCAGCCTCTTGGATTCCCTATCCGGTGGGATGGTAGGGAGCGTGCCAGGGTAAATACAGGATTAGGACACTTGGACCACCAAGCTCCACAGGGTTGGGCGCTGGGTAAGGTAGCTGCGATCCCCAGGAGTGGGGCAATGGCAGCGGGCAGTTGTCCTACTCACAGGAGCCCCTGTGTGGGGATTGGACCAGGCCCCAAATAGGATGCCTGTAAGGTCTTCATTAAATGGGAGTAGGGGTACTGAAGAGGTGACTCCCGGCTGAAACATCTCTGTTAAGACATTAGTCCTGACTGTCCCTGAGGGCAGGATGAGGTCCAGGATCTCAGCAGCGCTGGGTCCCATCATAGCAAAAGAGGCTCCCTCCTCTGTAGCCACAGTAGGAGGGGAAACTAGGCCAGTGTCAGGTGACATGTCCAACCCACTGGCCTCACCCAGTTCCTCATACCAGTTGTCCTCCTTAACTACATCTTCACCATTAGGGTCCATAGACCCCTCATAAACGTCTCCCTCACCAAGCGTATCCACCAAAAAAAGGCACTGGCTCTGCACTGGGAAGGAGGTCCTCGGTCAGCACCAGACACTCATCCGGCTCCATGTCAGAGGTGGGAATAACAATGGGAATTGCATCACCTAAGGGAGCCATCAGCACTCTTTTGTGGGTGCCAAGGGAGATGTCTGTCTCACTGTTGGCTATGCTCCGGATGCAGCGAGGGATCCTTGAGCCCGACTGGCGCTAAGGGTGAACCTACAGGAGTGGTCACAGTAGGTGCCCCTCTTGCACCCCTGTTGCTCAAAGGTGTTCCTGAGGGACTGTGCCACCCAATGATGAAGCGCATGGCCTCATAATATTCGTTCAAAAGGGCAGGGGTCACTCCAGCACAATTTGGGAAGCGCAGAGCGAATGCAGGTTCAGGCTCCACCGACTCGCAGGGCCTGAAATGCCGATACTGTCTTGTCTCGTCGGATGACTTCAATAGACGTGGTGAAATTGCAGAGTGTTTGGACTCTTTCTACTTTTTGTGCTTGTGGGTCTTTTCTGATGACTTAGAGTGTGACGAGGAACATCAGGAGGGGCTCCACAAATGGCCCCAGAACCTCGCATGCAACAGGGCACTCATGGGTTGCGGAGTCAACCGACATTGGGCAGGTAGGAGTTTGAGGGATCACTCACACAGCACCTTCAGGTTCATGGTGCAGCAGTCCTCACATGTCTTAGGATCGTTTTCCGGCTACAGGCACCGTCAACACACTAAGTGGGTGCCTGTCACCAACATTTGTCTACGACAGGCCATCATACACACATATACCAAGATAAATTTACACTCAAACTGACACAAATACTCCTCTACATTCACATAAATTCTGGCATAGGTTGTTGCATCCCACCCTCATCTCTCCTCTCTCTCCCTCTCTCTTTCACTCTATATCTCTTCCCCGTCTGACACAGAAACTAACAATGCTACATACATGCTCACCAAGATCTCAATTGTTCTTTGTTTGTTAACTCCACGTGCTAATGCTTGGTCTACAACAGGTACAAGATAACTGCTTTGTATCTTTCATCTGTACATGTTCCTCTCTTCCTAAAAAACAATAAGATCTTTTGAAAAGAAAATAAATAAATCTGCAAAGCTCACAAAACAAATAACAAATAATCCATGCGCAGCTATAGCAAAGGTCAGCCAATCACAGCAGAGCAGCAACCAAATAATCAGCACGATCTGTGATGACATATCACCAATCCTGGTATTACTGCCAGTGTCAGGTAATGAATTGGGTGAGATTACTCCATGAATAGAAATCAACAAAATGCCTTTAGCCACCATTAATCTAACAAACAAAATATTGTCTTCCCAACCTAAAAAAAGAAATGTAAATGAGGACAATCACATGATAAACAGCACAGGAAATATAATTAGTAGTACTGAGGTACTGATTCATAAATCCCACTAAGGAATATTTCCATCAAGCTGTAGTCCACACCTGATTAGTAAATTTACTCATGTTCACCAAAAGAGCAAATTATACCAAACCAGATTAGACACACAAGCCCTGAAAGAAGATTTGTGAATTCAGAAAAATCCCTAAACCTTGTACATGAGGTGCCTCATAAATCATAGCACCCCTTTACAGTCAAGTTTAACAATATCACAAGATCTTCAATTGTGACAAATCTGATTGCCTTAACCAACAAATAACAATCTAATACTTTTGACACTTTTACGAAATATGACAAATATATTAAAATAAGATCACGGTAATCAAACCATCAACTGAACCAAGAATCAGCAACACAAAACCAAAGATCTCACAAGCAGTGTAACAATTCATGACTACACATAATCCCACACGCTCAACTACAAATCCTACAATGCTTCATTAACACATCAAAACACTCTCAATACCAAGAATCATTCCTCCCTATTGATACTAACAATCTTTTGCTCAGGATTCCAAATCTGGTTTCTTGGGATACAGTGGTGTGTTAGTAGAAAGAAAAGGAAGAAGCTTGAAATGTGGCCACAGCAGACCTCGAAAAATCTACGTATCGATTTGCTGTGGTGGGTCAGATTTTATCAGGGTGAGCGATTCTATGTCAGAACCAGAAGCGAGGATTATGTTCAAACCTTCCACACTTTATTTATCTCCAGTAGTCTTCAACATTTAGTAAACTACCTTTCCCATGAACCCTCAGGGACGGAAACAGAAATTACTTCAACCAATCAGCATGCACAAAGTCTCATATAAGTCTATGTCTTCCTCTAAGCTCCTTCTGTCTTCGCTGTTAAAGCAGTCTACATATGAGTGCTTATTCCTTATATTTCTTTGCCATAATGCACAATGTGGTGATCTGATTTATGGTTGTGTGGTAGTTTTTTATTTTGACAATTACAACCTGCGGAACTGAGTTTCAGCACTCCTTACACAGTGTCGAAGAGTAATTCAAGCGGGGCTGCACATGCATGGTTGACCTTTCTACCCGCTTGAGGGTGCTCCACTGCCACGCTGGTCTCAGGGGATTCATATCGTTTTCCTGTGGTCAGCACGCTGGTAATTGTCCATAGTGAGCCTACTGCCCAGGGAGAATCCTTGGTCCTCGCACGGACTGGAAACAACATATCCCACGGCGTCTGTCATTTCATCCTTTGACAGAGGTATCTACTCCTGACACAGTTGGGTCATTATTTAAGTATTTTTTTCCTACTGTTAGGGTAATTACTGCACACTCATGCACTGCACCGCTGGGATGGTGCCCAGGCCTGCAACCGCTCAGAGTGCAAGATGTGTTTCTTTCCGGGCCTACACCCACCCATTGCTAACAGGGCATTAAATCATTAGCTGGCCTCGCTCCAGCACCACAGTAATCCTACCAGAACCTGCTGGTTCTAAACAGTCTTGCCTGTAGGTTAACCAGCATGATGCAAGAGGCAAAAGGCGAGCATATGAAGGAGGAGTCGGTACCCATCCTCCCCTTGGATTATGAATTTTGTGAGACTGTGGGATGCCTTCAATCAGCAGGTGCTGGCCTTGGTCATTAAACCTCTTGAGCAGAACCTCATGCAGTTGTCTTAAGTCTTCCTGGACCTTCAAAGGGTAAGCATAGAAGGACAACCCCAACCCTGAGTGTAATAAAATACAGTCTTGGATCTGTATTTCCAGATAGGGTTCTTTATTAAGAACATCTCATCCAAACTCTTCCTATCATCAGTTCAGCTCCAACTCTCTGAAGGACCTGGGGAATCCAGAACCCCCTTAAATTCTACATTCTATATGAAGACTTACTTCAACTAGCATTGAAACAACCAAACCTTTGTACTTTATTTGACATATACCACACTGAGGGCTCCCACAGCTACCTAGACAGGACAATAATTTAGTGGTGTAACACCCGCCAAAACATAAACACACCAAAGGTGTCGATATGAGTGCCATTGACATAACAAAGAAAGCCTTTCTATCAGACTCCTGCCCTACCTGGGATCAGGGCAAGAACCTGCAGGGCCATCAAGTGCTTCCCTTAAGGGCGCAACCTCCCCTTCATACACCCTGGACAGGGACCATGACGACTCCCATGGGGTTTCCAATGAAAAGGTGGGACCGTCCAGGCTGTGGCATCCTTCCCCTAATGCTCTACCCCCAGTGATACAATCCCACCCCCTTACGGGACACTGTATTTCCACATGTTGGACCCAGAGGACCTCCTGCGCCAATGTTCCTCTGAATGGTCACCAGCAGAGGTTGGTACCTACGGGGCAAGCTGCCCACCTACATTCATAGAGAAAGAGATGATAGCCTGTCTAAGGATGGAGTGCCCATGCCCATCCTCGCCTGGCAAAGTCACGTGACCCTGTAACAGACTCCAGAATCGCCACTTTCCTGGGAAAGTACATTAGCGATCCAAAGAAAAGCTCTGACCGCTGCTGGCGGTCATGTCAGGATAAGATGTTAGACGCCACTGCGCCCCTCACAAAAATTCTGAACATGGCCAAGAAGGCCAAACAATCTGGCTCCCTCATTCCACCGGATGTCCTATCCTGGTAGGCCCAGAGAGCCACCATATGTTTGAGGAACACGAACTGCGCCCTCTCTACGGAACAGTGTTGTTCCCTCCTCATAAAAGTTGGGTCCGAAACTAGGAAACCTAACGGTTTCCAAAGCTGGTACCATAGCACAAGAGAGCCTGTTTGGAAACCCATTCATTAAAGAGCTCATTCACATTTACTTCCTTCTCTATGAAGAAGATATTCAACCTTAAGGTTTTTGCCGAGGCTAGCTGTGGCAGAGGGTGCTCGATGAGCCAATTCCTCTCCCACACCCAATCACGAAGCCAAGGCTCCGACATGGCCAATGGCAGGACTCAGCCGAGTTTGGAGGGTTCTTCCCCTCCAGAGGATTCCAGAAGTCATACGGGGCCAGAGGAAATTCACTGGAACAATTGAACAGAAATAATTTAGATGAGCATTCACTTCTTTCCAACAACAGGTAGGGGGACATCCGTTTTTTTTTTCCTGCACAAATGGAGGGCTTCGACCTCAGTTGCTTGGGTGCTGCAGACGAACAGGAATTGGAGATAGATCCCTACCCGACCCTGGGTCATCCTTGCCAGTCGCAGACTCTACTCTTCTCAGAAAGGCATGCTTTTCTCATAGTCTGACTTTTAGCAAAAGTGGCAATCTTACCAACAGATACTCATCCCTCCATTTTCCTAAGCAACAGATTCCTGGTAGAGACAAGAGACGGGAGCCAGAGACCGGTTATAAACCTCCAAGAATTCAACGACTGGTTGAATTATCGTTACTTCCAGATGAAGGGCACTCACCTTTCAAGGGAGCTCTTGCTGCCCGACTGGATAACACGACTCAAGGATGTGTACCTCACAACCCCAATCTTTTCGCCCCATTGCAGATTTCTGTAATCCATTGGGAGGCTCAAGTCTTTGAGTTAAAGCCCTACCGTTCGGCCTGTCTTCATTGCTGTGATGTTTCACAAGGTCCTAAAACCTGTAGTGAGATTTCTGCGTGCTCAGGGCATCTGCCTCATTGGATTTCCAGACAACAAATTACTGACATACCAATGACCTGGAAGACTATCAGAACACCTTCAAAGGGCCGTACACCTACTGGAGAGCCTGAGGTTTGTCATCAATTAAAAGAAGTCACTCCTAAAGCCAGCTCAACAGACATTCCTAGGCTTCGCGATAAACTCTAGGGAAAAAACGCAGAGCTTTCCCTTGCTGAAGATAGCGAAGATTGGACAGGAATTGCATAAAACCTTTTTGAGACAAACCACATCATTGAAGCCCAATGCCTGACCAGTCTGCTTTCTGTCCTCCTCAATACGCACAATATTTCTGGGGCCGCTTCCAAGACTTATCGCCTATCACCTTTGCAGAGGTCTGAAGTACTCAAAGATAGTACCTTTGAAGGAAGAGGTGAAAGAAGATGGTGGCTCACACCTATGGAGGCATGCAATGGTAAAGCAATCTTCGGGTTGGATCCAGACATCACAATAGAATCTGACATACAGAAAACAGGCTGGTGAGCACGATGTAGAGAACCTTTAAAGAAGGAAAATGTTCAGCTCAAGAACAGCAATAACATATAAACCTGCTTCCCAACTGCATAGTGCCACTGAGTGGGAGCTTCCACAAACGATTGAGAAATGTCTACTAGATCTCCTTCCATTTAACTCACAGAAAAAACGTAGTAGGCGGTATGCCCTCTTATGGATAATATCTGCAAAATGTCATATAGCTATCCATTGGTTGAGCCCCCGGGCCCTAACGAGGGAAACCTGGGAGAGAGACTTGGTGGAGTGGGCAGGGGCGGAAGAAATACATCTGAGGCGCACAAGGAGAGACAGTAAGGCTCAGGATGCGCTGTTAGCATGGTCGGAGACGAATCGTACTTTGTTGGAATTTGCAGAGGCTCAAAAAGGGGGCACACTTGTACCGCATATCGCAGATGATTTAGGCTCCACTGGGGAGGGAGGGAAAACCCTGGCCCCAAACTTAGAGGTCCCCACTGGTATAGTGATATAGAGATGTATATTTAGTAACCCGTAAGTGATACCAATGATGAATATTCTTTTGCTTATATGTGTTTCTTACCTGGAAGCTCAGGAGGGAGGGAATGGGAGGGAGTGATATGGTACTGTTGCTTGGTTTTGTGGCACAGTTACCTCACGGGTGGGCGTTACATTATTCACACAAAGAAGTGGCTCTATTGACGTTGAGTGTTGTCATACTATATAAAAATAAACACACATGGTGAATCTCTGTATCCTCCTTTATTGCTACTAAAAGTAAATAAAATGTAAAAAAAAAAACATATAAACCTGCTTGGAGACGATGGACATCTCCTTCTCCATACAATGCTAGACCAAGCAAAAGGTGCAATGTGGTGTCCTGTTGAAGATGGAGAATATCTCAGCAGTGCTTTACATCAGTAATCTAGGAAGACCGAGATCAAAGATCCGAGAGGACCAGGCCGAAGTCATTTGGATGTTTGGTCTTGAGAACAATGTGTTGGTAATGGTGTAATACCTACTAGACAAAGCCAACAAGGTAGTGGACTGGTGCACCAAGAAAAGGTGATACATGAGTCTCTACAAACTAGACCAAGCTGTCTTCTCAGCAATTGAGCGCAGATGGGGACAATGTTTTTTTTTGCATCAAGGCTGAGCCATCAGATCAAATGGAACTTCACCGGAAAATGGATCATCAGGTGGCAACAACGGATCCCTTCTTTCAAGACTGGACTCAGGAATGGAATTATGCATTTTCACAATTTGCAAAGATCATGCAATTGTCAGCACAGGTGAGGAGAAAACAAAAGATCCTAGTGCTTATTGAGTCCATATGGAGATCGTAAGTTTGGTTCCCAGGTCAATGGAAATTTCCTGGGATTTTCCAATCCGTCTACCACAATCACAACTCTCAGGAACACTACCCAATTAATGCTGCAAGGAAGACTGCTGCTCATGGTGTGGAAAATCACAGGGAACGATGGACAGTTCCTGGACTTTCACAGGAGGTTAAGCATCTACTGGCAAAGGCATGGGCAGACTGCACAGTCAAACACTACAGGTCAGCTTGGACGAGATGGATACACTAGTGTCCGCAAAAAGGCGCAAATCCTGTGGAGTCCGACGTTGCCCAAGTTTTAAATTTCTTGTCCTCTTTGGCAATGGAACACTTAGCATACAAGTTAATCAACACCTTCAAGTCGACCATCTCACAGGGCCATCTTCTAATTGACAGATACCAAGTTGGTGAACTCACTTTTGTAAGTAAATTGATGAGTGGTATCTGGCTGTCTTTGCCTACAGAGCCACGCTTGGATGTTAACAGGGTAACAAATATGTTTCTATTGTGGCTCAATAATGAATATCCCTCTAGAAAGGAATGATCAGTTAAGATGGCCATGTCCTTTGGTTCATGTTAGAGAGTATCTGATATCTGTGCTTTAGACTTCTCAGCTAAAGTATTTACCCCGGACAGGGTGACATTCTATATTTCCATGAGGATGAAATGCAATCCCTAAATGGTCTCATACCTAGTTTTTGAAAAAAATCCCAAAAAGGACGTGGTCAGATACTTCAAGGCTTACAAAAATGTGATGGAAGTGTTACAGCTGCCAGGGGAAAGACAACTCCTAATTTTCCTCAAGTAACCCTTCAAGGGGGTATTACCTCCGACTGTCACCAGGTCGGTGCGTTAAACAATGTAAGAAGCTGGCATTGATCTTTCATGATTTGGAGTCCAAACCATAAATGTGGAGCTATGGTTTTTGAAGCTTTTTCTCTGGGAGCAAGGTTAGAGGATATAATTAATGCGGCAGACTGATCCACACATTCTGTGTTTAAAAGATTTTACTTTAAGCCAGTCTTAGATATGACATCAATAGTGGTGGATAAGCTTTGAACAACCATAATCCTCGCCTGTGGTCATAATGAAAATTTTGGGGGAGGGAGCACGAGCGGGCAAAGAACAGGTGTTCTGTTCATTCAGAAAGTGAATGAGCAATAAAAGTGTCTTTAAATCTTGTTTTTAGTGTGTTACATTTGCTGTGTGTTCAGATACAGGTCAAAAGTTGACTTACGTTTTCTTACAAATTGCTGCTTATTTTAACCTGAAGATTTGTTTCTACTTTTTTTTCTCACTGCAAACTTAAAGATTTTTGTAAAGTGAACTGTTTGACAATCCTTGCGAAACTAAATGCTTCAAGATGTAAGTTTGTTTTCTAACACACAACATTTATATAGCCTGTAAATGAACAGTACAGTTCAAAATACATCAGCAATTAGGAAAGCACTTTAATAATCTAATTGTGATTGAAAGAAAGATTTTATTGGAATCAAAACAAATCAGAACACTGTACTTGGTGATGTGACAGTGATAACTATTTGCTGAACGCCTGTTCCTATCCCCAACTTGATGACAGGTTAGCGAACTAAGAGGCAAGTAAGGGGTCACGAGTTTTCTATATGTGAGCGAGATTTATATAATACACAGAGCATATGTTCAGTCTATAAAACCAAACAAGAGGTTTTTGTAAAGCAGGCACTCAGAACTCACATATTTGAAGGAGCTTTCATGTGTGATAGCGAAGAAAAGGGCAGCTCAGTGAAATAAAATATTTGCTCAGAATAACACAATTTGAGGCCAGTTTATGGGTCAAGAGCATTACAGTTGGGTTGAGTAGATTAAACAAGACACTAGACCTGCAGGTCTGGTAGCATTTTAATTTTTTGTCATAGAGAATGTATCAGATGGAAATAAGTAATTCACATCTTGCTGCATGTAGTGTCAAGCAAGAAATCTAAACACAGAATGAATATCATGATTCAGCATCCATTTTAAAATACAATGGCTTCAAAGCCTGTGGCCTAGTTAAATGTAAGCTAGAAATAAACACTTAACACATTATAATGGATTTTGTTTCAATTGCAATAGCTCCTTGTTAATATGCATCTGTGAATTCAGGTGTGAAACAATTATTATTAATGAATGTTTTAGAAAAAACACACAAAAACTCCCATTAGAACTTCTGTTTTCTGAACAGCAAACCTCACTCGCTGCTGTTCACCTTGCCAGCTCTGCTTAGTGATTGAGTTGCAAAACTTAGAAAACTATATATGTCTTTGTGGCCCACATTAAATGTGAATTATGCAGCATAATGCCCCACATTCTGTAATAATATTACTTCATTATTTCATCATGTTAAAACTTAGTAACACTGTCTATGCATTGGTTGCACCTTATTAATACCAGTTTAACACCAGAATATAGAAATAAGAAACAGAAAGGTGACCAGTCCAGCTCTGAAATGGGCCTTCCACAGTGCAGCAATAAGTGTGACTGCATTTTAGTAACTTTTGAACCGTTTGAAGTAGAACCTAATTTTTCTGTTAACATTTGCAGATAATACATCAGATGGATAAATTATGTGGCAAGTGCAGAAAATCTACAACTATGTGATAATCGCCGCAGCCACACAATCACATAATTCCAGTGCCCATGTCTACACCTGGTTACTAAAAGACTTGACAGGATCCTATCAACCCGCTTATCTTGCGCCTGCCTTAAGACACACTCCAGCTAAACTTCTCCATAAGAGCCTGCAGACAGAGATTTATGAGACTTACTAGTTCTTTGCCATCTTGTTTACTAGCTATGGAGTAGGACAGTCTAACTTAGAAATCCAGCAGCTAACTAAGGTTTTGTAGGAGGTAAATAACTCAACTGCATTTTGCATTGGGATGATCACTGACCAACAGGGAGAACAAACAACTAATACAACGAAATAGGATGGCTCCTGTTTTTCTCCTGGCAACCAAAGGCAGGATTGTGCAATGCTATGGTTCGAACTTGCACATTTAAAACCTAAGTCGCTTCAGGCATGCAGGAAAAGATTGATCATGTACGTGAAAGAATTAAGAGCTTAAGCACAATTGATGACTGGATGGGGGCTCAAGTGTGGCACATCTGGTCTTGGTTGAGTTTTATTTTACCAAAATTGAGATTGAACATTCTTTAAAATGCTTTGAGCTCGAAAAGAACTTTGAAGTAAATTGTTAATGATCAATGATGTTCCTTAAGTTTCACTGATAAATAGGGCTGTCAACGGACAATAATTGTTTTAGTGTAACTACTGCAGCCATGTTCTCTTGCTCATGCTAATTATGCCTAAGGAAAATGTCTGCCTAACATGCTCAGAACCTCCAGTTCACGGCATGGCTCCTGGAGCAAGAAAGTGTTGATTAGTGTTGAAGTGGCCGAAACATTTACTCTCTAGTTCCAAACTGAAGGTAACACGTTTTCCTTTCTCATGATCTCATTTTCCAGCATGTATGTACCTTCTTTGAATTATGAAACAATATTACTCCAATTAGAAGCCTACTTGAAAAACACTATGGCCCATATTTAAGAAGGCCTAGCGCCTCCTTGTGCCACATTAGGGTAACTTTTTTATGACGCTAATGTGGCTCAAGAGGCCAGATTCGCAGCACCAGATTTACAAAGTGGCGCAATGCATGCATTGCGCCACTTTGTAACCCCATGCGACACATTATGTCTGCGCCAGGCATACTCTATGCAAGGAAGGCAGTCCCCTGTTAGTGGGACCGCAAAAATGCTGCAGTGGAATCTATGAGATTTCACTGCGCCATTTTTAGCGGCTATTTTTAACACTTGCACACAGCGGGTGTTGAAAGGGGGCACGCCATTATTCTTAATGGGCCCTTATGTACTTTGCAGGATTAGCTCCAACATTTTTGGAACTAATCCTGCAATGTACTACAATAGCATAAAAAAGTATGACTCTATTGTCCCTAACCTGCACCATGGTGCGTCTGTATCCTAAATAGGGTGCACACATGGTGGCGATAGGGGGGGCGCTAAGGGCGCACGAAAAGTGGCGCTACATATAATGCATGCCGCTTTTTTTACATTTTGGCCTATGGGCCTGATTTAGATCTTGACGGGATTTCCATTGTCCCTCCGTGTTGGCGGTTTCAAGTACTCCGTCAAGCTGACTGACTTCCGACCGCCATATTTAGATGTATTGTGGCTGAACTTCGGTCTACGTCTTCATAGTGTATTCGGTCACATAAACAGTTTCCCACTGCCAATGCAGGAGACTTGTATGCTGGCTAACAGTACTCCATCACCGTCAGGATTGCGCCAAGCACATTTACATTTTACAGTTGTGCTGGTATTGTTCTAGCGGTGGATCCCTGACGCTGGGTGTCCATTGCAGGACGCATTCAGCATTGTACTATGCCTGTGGCTATTGAATGGATACTAGCAACACACACCTGATGTCTTTTGGCTAATTGTTAACACCTGCATATCATGTTGCAAAACACACTCAACTTCAGACCATGATCCTTTGCCATTCCACTGCACAACACCATTTTGCTGCAGGAATTGCCAAACAGAAGTCAGGTTAACATTGTTTTTTTTTATCTCCCTCTGTTTATTTTTCTTTTGAATTTTATTAATCCTAAAACTTGTGGGTCTTTATATTATTTATTTTTAATCACTCATAATGGCAGAGAGGAGAAATCCCCTTTTTACAGAGAGGTATTGTCAGTCATGGTGGATAAAATCATTAGAGTAGAGCCACAGTTGTTTAGATCTCAAGCACAAAATACAACCATAGCTCAGAAAAGGCAATTGTGTTCCAGAATAGTTGACAGAGTGAATGCTGAAGCAAACAAACCTGTGCACACAGGAGGAAATTAGGAAGGGTTGGAATGACCTGTGGGGGAGAGTGCATTCCCCGGCCTCCAAGGGTCACCTGGAGGCACAGAGGACTGGCGGTGGTTCTCCTACCCCCCTATGACAACTTCTTATCTGGGAGGAGAAGGTCTTGCAGATCTTACATCCTGAAGGCTTCACAGAAATCCCTGGTAGAGTGGAGACTAGTAAATTAGACTTCTGAAAGTCTCAGGTTGCCGTTGCTAATGTGCTTAGCACCTTTGTAAAACATATAAACCCACATTAAAATTTTTATAGTCGATTGTTATTATCAAATTAGTAGCATTATGGTAGTATCTGTCGTTTTACTGATGGTCAATATATGTTGTCAGTATGTGTGTTGCGCTTCATGGATCATCGCTTGCATTTGCCTTGTTTGTGTTTTTTTAATGTATTTTGTTGTAGTTACGATAACAGGTTCCAAGCTTCTTCTAATTTCACATGAAGGAACGGTGCTTGTAAGTATTTTTTCACCTATTAATGTAATTTTCACATTGTGAATGTCTGTTCATCCACACTGCATATATGTTACTAGGTATGTTCAACTCACAATTCTGCAAGTGTTGTTAATATTGAATTGGAATGACTACAATTACCATGATGCTTTGTTTTTGTCTATGGAAAATATTAGTGCAGTGTGATGTTCGTCATTCTCTCTTGTCTTCCATATATGCACATATATTGAAGTGCCATGCATTTGTCAGTCTCCATTTTAAGCTATGGATAAAAATGTCATTATTTTATTTTGTATGTTGTCACTTTATTGTTATTTTATTGAATTGATGTAATTGGTTTCACAAATCAAAGTATGCTGACTTAAAAATTTTCATGTGTGTAATGTTGTATTCTGAATCTAAGTTGTATTGAAAATGAATATACTTTGCCATGTTTATATGATGGCTAATGCTATTAATCCTTCTATGTTGTGTAATAGTCTGAATTTTAGCCTAGTAGGCCTTGGAATGGTTTAGTTCTCATTTCTCTTCTCTTCTGTGTTGGGGCGAATGGTATATTTTATGTACACTTTCTAACTAAACGTTTTCTTTTCAGGACATCTATTCACCTACTTTTTTAAAGTTTGCATGTGTGTAATTTGAAACGGTCATGCAATTACCAAAAGAACACATAAAAGTGTAATCATTCTAATAATTATTTTTTTACTTTCAGTTTGCTACATTTGTAGCTGAAACATCATTTGAGGTATAATCCAGACTTTTAAAATTGTATTGTTTTTTGCAATCCATATTAGGTCCAACACCCAGAGTACGTGGACATCCATCTGCCACTAAGAATACTGCCATTCCAGACCATGATCAAGCCTTCAATGAGGACTCGACTCCTGCAAGTCTGGATGATGAGAAGTTGCCTGGTCCATCTGGTGTGTCTGGGCACACAGCTCCAGTGAATCTCACTCAGCCCACACCTACACCACCTACCACAGCAGTTACCATACCTCAACCCCTGGACTCCCTTCACTTTCT
Organism: Pleurodeles waltl; assembly: GCF_031143425.1. NCBI lineage: Eukaryota > Metazoa > Chordata > Amphibia > Caudata > Salamandridae > Pleurodeles > Pleurodeles waltl. The sequence goes on from NC_090446.1 coordinate 151,137,969, forward strand.
GTGTCCAAAGGAACATCACCCCAATCTTGTGGCAACCAGTCCTGGCTGCTATTTAGCGAACACTACCAGCTCCTCCAGTTCAGCCAGGACCAAGTGGGACGGGGCACACTGGGTCAAGTGCACAGGGTAGTGGACGTGGGGTTCATGGGAGGGAACCTGTGGGCCAACAAAGCGAGGCCACTGGGTTCACTGTCATTCAGGCCACCACTGCCCAAGTCTTGGGATCCCTAAATCAGTCTCAAGACATGATGGGCAAAGTCCTTACAGAGCTCCGGAACATGAAGCAGTTGCAGAGGGAGCACAATGCAGAGATACAGAATCTAAACACAAATCTGAGCTCCCTGACTGGGATGCTATTTGCTACTTATCATTATATGTGCAGGACTGTTTAAACAACATCTACTCCTTTCTGTGGTCCTATAACATGTGGTCCAACTACACCTGCCTAACCCGCAGAAGGGGAGGCCCTGCCACAAGAGCAAACACCTGCATCCACCTCAGTCCCTGCAACTGTGGACCCAACCCCCTGCCCCACCAACCCCTCAGGACGGGACGTTCATCCGGATCACCAGGAGAGGATCGCAAGACCTCCACCACCACCAGCAAAAGACGCAGAACCAAATTTCCTCCAGTGTGGGACTACCATTCACTTTGTGGACTATTTTCTGGACACATTTACCTTTTTGATGCCAGTTGTATTTTGTGCCTTGGATTTCTAACAATTGTGACTCTACAATAATAGTTTCATTCACCATGATTGAAATTTTATATCACAATTTCTTTGGGTATTTGTTTTCATCCTGTTTCTGTTTATATGGGCCTATAAAATAAAGTTAAATACAAAAAAAGTCAAAGACTTGTGTTGTATTTGTTTTGTAGTACTGTTTTCATTTTTTTCCTTCCATCATATATTTTAAAATGCCAAAAATTATAAAGATTGTAATAAAAGAAATCCATGTAGGGACTTTTTCTCCCAATTTTAAAAATGTTAACATTTAACAAACACGACAAATCTAAAGCTCATATTTTCAGACAAGTGTTGTCATTTGTCATAGTTTCCAAAAAATACGTCTAGCTCAAATGCTCTGTGTCATTTTTACATTTGCAGGTCCAGAGCTTGACATCATGGAAGAATGGGATATATACAAAAAATCTGATTCAATAGGCAATCTGTCCTTGATTCATGTCATCAGATGGAGAAAGACCTCCTGCTTCACAATAGGAATCCCACATCAATAAAACCAACAGTCAAAATCATGGCAGTACTGCATTTTGTGGCCACATGATCATTCCAATACACTGTGGCAGGATGCAAGGACAGCTGTTTACAAACCATCGAATGGCTGACAGAAGTCTTGCATTCACAACCGCTAAGAAAGACCTCTTTTATGCCACTGAGACATTTGTATGAGAAGGGCAGCTCCCACACCTCATGGATGTAACTATCTCCCAGTCTTTCATATCTGGCTACTGGAATGTGTTTTAAACAGGGCGTGAATTGGAGTGTTGAAATAGGCATATTAATGACCCTGTGCATTAACCACTCAGCAGATGGTATTTCAGCCACAGTAAAAGGCAACTTTTCCAACTTTTCAATATTTATCATGACATAAGTCACTTCTTTCTTAGCCATTAGTTGTTTTTGTCGCGTTAAATTAAATGTAGAAAATATGTCCCTTGCGTTAACGTGTTGCCAGGGAAAGCGACCTGCCTTCAATGTTTGCAGTGTCCAACCCAACTGCATAATAGACCGTAATTGACTCTGTCCATAGTGTAAAGAAGACATATCACTTTCTATTATGTCTATAGCAGAAGAGACGATGTTGTTTAAGGTATATATCCAGTCGGACAGGGTATTAATCCCATTATCTACAACAGCTAATGCCTTTTGTAAGTTTACCTGGTCTATTTGCCTAAACCTGGCCACAGCTTCTTAATGGGAAAGCTTCCAAATTTCATTATATACTGCATATTAGAAGAGCTTTCTGTGTTGTTTTCTGGTGCCTAACGGGAAGTCCTGCAAGTCAGTGTTATTAGACAGGAGACAGAGGTGTTCTCTAATAGCATCTAATGAGGAACTCTTCAACCAATGCTGGCATAGTTTCCCTACACTGTATGTTGTTACTACACCCGCATGTTCGGATGACACATGGCAAGAGCCTGGCCTACTAGTTCTAAACCCCCCATGGAGTTCATAAAACGTTTATGACACCCATTGGTATCTATTGGCCACAATAACCACCCGCCAGGACATGACAGTGAAACATTAAAAATGCCATTCTGGACCCATTCATCGAGCTGATCTTCAGTTGCATTTATATATTTTTGCGATTTGTCAAATTTTGCAGGGGCAGGAACAGTGAGCACATTCAAATCCTCAATTTTTGCTAAGCTTAAACAACTAGTTTGTTGTACAGTTTCATTTAAAATTATCATTTAACCAGGTATCAAGCATGCTCTAAATAAAGCTTCCTTCCCCCTTATTTGCCAATTTCTAGTTCCCGAAACACTTTTAAGTCAATCGACTTCAGCCAATATTCATAGCCTTCTAGAGCCAACCGTGAAGCAAAGGAATCTGAATAAATTAATTTCATATCTATCAATAATATGTGTACATTTTCCGTTGATGGCAATCTAAAATAATATGACTCAGCATTTTTAACGTTGTGCCCAGAAAAATATGCAAATTTTTCAGAATATGTTTTAGAACTCCCTTGTGGTGGAGTAGGACAATGTTCCCATTGTGTGTAATTAAAAGTAGTCTTTGGGGTACTTGCTCTGTGAATGAAATGGTGCCCATAATAATTATAGCAAAACATATCACCATAATTCTCTTTTGATTGATATACATCCTCACTTTCGAATACAGTGAAATACTGCAATTCAGCCATTATAGAATCAACTGTTTTCACATCCCAGTCATCAAAAACACCTCTGGGTATTATTACATTGTTCATTGAAAGTTTAAACACATATGGTATTTGAATGACCTTCGTAGGGCCGTATATATCAAAGGTGACTTTATCCCAAACAATCCCATCAAGAAGTGGTATAGCGGAAATGTTCACGAACTACAAGTCTCTGCGGACCTTGTGAGAAGAAAAATGTGGTTTTAGGACCTCATCCACCAGTTCAACTGTTGATCTTTCGGGACGAAAATGTCCATGTATTAATAAAAAGAACGTTATAACAAAGCCGATCCGTGGGAGAAAAGCTAATGCAGTCAAAGAAAGCCACAGATAGTTAACTGGGAAAATAAAGTAATTTGTTTTAAGCCAGTTTATAAGCTTACGTGTTTTTGGCAGTTCAGATGTAGAAGAGGCAGATGAGTCTAAGAAAGTGTAGTTGACGTCGGCAAAGTATCCAGAAGCAGTATGTGCAAAAGCTGGAGTCGTATTTGTAGGAGGACAACTGGTAAGGGTCTCCCACGGCGGTTCATAGTAAATGACGCCATCCGTCTGTGTTGTCAAATCGATCAGTACTGTCAGTATTGTTTGTTGTAACAGATGTTAGTGGAACTAATGCAAGATCATTTTCCACCCTCACCAAGCTTGGGCAGGTGTCAGCATTGCTACTCAAAACTAGTAGAGGGACTTCTTGATTAGTAGTGAGAGGGATTCAGGAACTACTGGCTGCTCCTCTTAGTCTGCTGTGCAGGATTGCCACATGGTGTAACTTGACATTGTCAATAGATACCAAGAGGTTTTCTTTAGCACCAGCCAACGGCAGTAGAATGACAGTTCTGGAACCATGTATTCCCTAGAGTGGGACTGGTGCACGATAAGAAGGACCAAACTCCTTTTTTACAGAAACCTTTTCACCTAGTAGATCCCCAACTTTAGGGATCCAGCCGGGAGGTGTTATTGGTACATCCTTAATTCTTGTGAAGGCAACACTGGCAGAAGCGTTGTCATCATGGAACTGTTGTAATTCCTGGAAGACAGTGACACGTTCATTTATGTCAAAAGGTGTTTCTGCCGCCTCCACTCCAGGACCATTAAGATCTGGAACATGCATTCGAGTTCCGAACCGGCACTCGTATGAAGTACGGCCCTCCCCCCAGGGACCTTCTAGGCAGATTGTTAAGTGCTCTCTGGACTCCATACATGTGATTAAGCCAACTACGACCTGTTCCTAAGACCTGGCTGTTAAGGACTGCTTTAAATCACAGTTTTGTCGCTCCACGACCATATTTCCCTCGGGATGAAATGGAGACGAGTAATGGAGTTGGACTCCTAATGAAGCCATGGTGTCCCTGAATACCCTTGAGGTGAAAGCAGGGACCTGGACCAAGAAGAAAGCAGCAAATGCATATGTACCAATAAAGACTCCTAAATTTTGATATTGGGGTTGAGGTTGGGGTTGATTTTTAATAGGGATTACATGATTGGGGAATCTTTCATTGCTGCAGGCACCCGTGTTATACGTGGCTGTGATATAACACGGGTGCCTGCGGCAATGCCCAATTGATGGCGTAGGACTCTGTGAGCTCCTTGGAAAAAGGGGCAAGAAAGAAGGTTTGATAACATCTTCCCCATATAGGCAGGTATGGACAAATTTAGGTGGCCAATCCCTTTCGGCCAATAGAATATCATATATGTTTACGATGCAGTCCCAAAAGATTGTGTCAATTGGCTGTGATATAACACGGGTGCCTGCAGCAATGCCCAATTGATGGCGTAGCACTCTGTGAGCTCCTTGGAAACAAGGGGGGAGAAAGAAGGTTTGATAACATCTTCCCCATATAGGCAGGTATGGACAAATTTAGGTGGCCAATCCCTTTCGGCCAATAGAATATCATATATGTTTACGATGCAGTCTCAAAAGATTGTGTCAATTGTGCGTTCAATGTCTCCTTCCAACTGTAACGTTACTTTGTACACCCTATCAGGCGTGGAGACATGCATGTCCTCAGTTTCTACTTGTAGGAAGTCATCAGTATCTTTCACCTCCAGATACTGTAGAAGATTCCGGCGAACTATTGTGACCTCTCCCGCACTGTCTAATAGCTCTAATGCCACTTCTTGTTCTTCAATAGTGCCCTCTTCTTGAGTGGCATGTTGGACAGCAACTGCTGCCACCTTTTACTTTTTGACTTGGAGTTTTTGTTGGGGAAGTTTCTCTTCTTTTTTAACAGAAACTTCTGTTGAGCGTTGTGATTCCTGTCTTGGTTTTACGTACTCAGTTCTTCACTCAGACCGCCCACCTCTCTCACTGTGTCTTTCCAGTGAGTCCTGGTAGGAATGAGATTGGCGCTGATCAGTATATTGATATCTGTCAGGCGTTTTTTTATTATCTCTATTTATATCTATTCTGTGGGGTCTCCGTATGAGGAGATTCTCCCCTTTCTTTCTTAGGTGTTTGTTGTTTTTTATCCCAGCATTTCTTAGTACCCTCAGGAGCTTGTTTGGTAGAATATTTATTAGATTTACCCTGCAACTGTGGTTTTGTTGGTCTGGCTAAGACTATCTCGACCAGTGCTAGAGTAGGTCGCTGCGATAATCTTTGGCAGCTCACGTTCTTGATCCTGTGGAGGAATGTCCCGGAGCTGCATGCGCATCACTAGTGTGACAGCTTCCCCTTTAAGGTTACTTAATATAATACAGGATACTGTGGCAAAGTTGCCCATTAGTTGCATCCCCAAGTCCAGGGCCGTGGCAGCCCCGTATTCATCTTGAATTTGTTTCAACACTTCCAGTAAATTGGCAAGTGTTGGTGTACTATGTGTGGTAGTATAGAGTGTGGCAAATACTGTGCCCCAAGTATTACAGTTATCTTTTATGGGGACCATCCCAAATGGCAAGCACATAGTTAATATTCATTTTTTTTCCTGAGGTCCCGTATGGGGAAATACTGCTTCCACTGTGTTTATTTTTTGAGCTAACTCAAACGGAATTTCTTCTCGTTTGGCGGGTACTTTACCCATGATCGAATGTACAATCGCAGGATTAATACCTGAGGTTACTGCATGTGGTTGCGCAGGAGCAGCACATGCTGGGTTTGTATTTAATGTTTGCATTACAAACTGTACTAATCGTCTATATATTGCCGTCAGCTCAGCATAAAAGCGGTGGACTTCAGCTGCAGTTAAGTTTGCAGCAGCAGGGTGAGGTGTAGAAGTGACCAATAAAGACCAGGTAGGACCATCATTACTTAAAGGACCTAACCTAATATGAAAAAATGGGTGGGGTAGGGCGCCATCAAGCCAATTATTATGTTCTTGATAAGATAGAGGTACTTCTTGATATGCATATGCTCTGTATTGTGCAAGCGCGCTTGCAGGTGTATAGTTATGAAATGTATTTGTGTTCCCATCAGCTGCTGGAAATGTGACCCAAGAATAAAAAATGTCTGTTCTATAGGCTGAATGAGCCTCAACAACGAATGTAACTGGCCCCCCCTGGGCTGTTAGGCCATGTGCCAGTAAATGTGCCGTAAGGGGTGGTCACATATTGACTGCAATTGCTACCTATTGTGGATTCGCCATAATGAATGTTAAGTTTTGTTCAGAGATAAGCACACCAAATGGGGATTATCCATTTAGAGTTCAAGCTTGAAATCCTCAATACCACGGACTTCTCTGTATATAGTACTGAGGTGTCTTCATATGTAGTGAGACAGAGATACTCAGGAGGACCCTAAAAATTAGAGCCTGACCAAACATTAGAATAATGTCGCGTAGGCGCTCATTATTCTAATGAGACTACGGTATTTGAGAGGCAGAATCGCCTGCGGGGGGGACTGAGTCTAACCCACTACAGGTGACACCTGTTGGCCTAATTTGGGTTTTGCTCCGGCTAACTAGCAGTGCATCATCTCCACCCAAGAGCAGGTATGATTGGGCAGCCGAGCGCATGACATAATTGACTCCTCAGGGAAATCGTGGTCACTCAGATCGCATCTGTTTCTCTCAGTTACATTAGTCTCAAATATGCAAGGACAGTCAGAGGCAGGATATGTTTCAATAAGATTTTAATGAAGCAACTGCATCTTAGATAATAAAGCATGTACTGCAATAACAAGGACGATGAAGCATGACAGGATTAAAATAGTGACAAGGAGAGTGAAGCATAAAAATAACGCTACCGTATTGTTACTAGAGTCATCACTATAATTCCTACCTAGGCTATGTTAGAGCACAGCACGTTAAGCACTAGTTCTGCCCTTCAGGTTCCCCTGGGAAGACAACATCCCTCATATCTGAGCAAGAGGCCTGAAGTCTGCATAAGCAGCTGTAGCGAAGCGTTCAGCAATCAACATCCAGTCGTGGTCATCTGGCTGGAATCTCCCTCTAATGTGTATGGGACAGAGAAGTCTTTTTATAATAAAACAACGGATGTTCTGAGAAAATGTCCCTGCATAAGAATATGTATGTTTCTATGAATACCAGAGACAAAGCATTACCACGTTTACGGGCAGCCTATCTTACTGCAGCCTTGAGAAAAGCACAAAGTGAAAGAAACGTCTTGTTTAAGAACACAGTGCTGACCTAGGCAAAGAACAGCTAGATAGAGAGAAATAAAACAAGACTGAAAATGTGGCTATTGTTAAAATAATAAACAACGCTGAATAAAATGTATCTAGGTTAAAGTGCACAGTGGCAGGCCTAGTGTGCTAAAATAACATGCATGGAGCTACAACTAAAATGGCTACACAACAGAACGATTGGGAAATTTCCTGGAGCTTTGGAGATGTGTGTCTGAGGATGCAATAATTTATCAGTCGGCACTCTAGCGGTTCAAAGACCGCACCAGCCCCTGGCATGTCGCCTGAGTCTAGGATAAAGAGATTGTCAGCGCCTGCAAAAGACTGTCAGAGTGTTCCCACAGCCACTTTGAGTGTGAGAAAAGGCCTCTTTTTGACATAGTTAGCCCCCCACTTTTTCCCTGGTATATGATGTAGCCTAGAAATTGTAGTGATGCATTGGCACAACTGGATACACCTTTAGCTACCACTATAAGTCCCTAGTAAAAGGTACTTAAGTGCCTAGGGCATGGGGTACTAAGGGTAAGCCCCTGAGTGCAGCAGCACTGATTGTGTCACCCTCAAGGGCCATGAATCCAGATGCCACTAGCACTGCCATTGCAGGCTGTGTGTCCTAGTGCAAGCCTAAAATCCAAACTCGACATGGCACACTGCCTGTGTGCCCTGTCCACACAAAATGGATGACACCCCTCTGGCAGGCCTTCTAGCCCTAAGGCATGGTGCACCATATTATATGTGAGGGCATAGCTGCAGGAGCAATATTCCCCCACTGTGTCCTTGCCAAACCTGGGACAAAGTGAGTGAATAGAGCTGCCATTTTGATACATGTGCTGGACACTGGTATGAGTTTCTCAGCTACATGATGGCCACTCTGAACCCTGGGTTGGTTTGGTATCAAACAACTCAGAATGATAAATCTAAACTGGTAGCAGTATTGGTTTTATCCCTAAATGTACCCTGGGGTCACCTTAGATGTGACCCTGCAAAAGCTAATTATCCTGGCATGGTTGCTGACTGGTCCTATCGAGCCTGCCACCTCCAGACACCCAATCTACAAACCTTGGGGAGAGATTTCTAGTTTGTGGTACAAAGCCCTTCCTGGGTCAAAGTGCCAACACCCCCTCCCTCAGGAATGTGCCCTGTCCTGGTGGCGAGCTTCAAAGGGCTAACCACCATTGAAACTCGACTCCCAGGCTTGCTGCTAGTAGCAGATGGTAACCCCCATGCAAACCCTCACTTTTGGCGGGAGTAACGTTGGGAAACTCAAACAAAGGGTAGGAGGAGTGGCTCCACCTGGCGTGCACCACCCCTAAGGTGTTGCCTGTGAGGTGGCCACTCCATTTCAGTTTCCTCCATCTTGGATGGAAGGAAAAAAGAAAGCAATCAGGTATAGGGAAGTGACCCTTCCCACAGGAAGTGGTCACTTCAGTGGTTGTAGGCACCCAAAGGTGGGTGACCAGTTGGTCACTACCAGGTTCCCCCTAAAATGCCCACTAAATACAGTGTTTAGTGGGAATCCCTTGACCAGGCAATCAGATTCAACGTCCAAGGCACAAGAACTGTGGACCTGCTGCAACAAAGAAAAGGCGCCAAACCCTGCCTGCTGCACCCAGGACCCAACAACACTACTGAGGCGCTGCCGGACAACTGGAAAAACTCTAAAGAACAGGAGAGGATTTCCAGGTTATGAATATCGCCATAGAACTCCCTCCAGAGTGGAGGTCCCATTCTACAGCAGCTAGAAACCAGCAAGCCAATGAGGGTCACCTCACTGACCAGCCACTAACACCCGAACCGGAAGTTGCAGCTGGACCAAACAACACACTGAGGACTGCAAGGACAAACCTGGCAAGTGTGCCACGTTTAGTGGCACTGCGCCCTCCTGTAGTCAAACTGTACCAACACCCTGGTCAGCTAATGTCCACACCAAGAAAACCAGCCCACCTGGGACTGAAAAAGGACTAGGAGGAAGCCTCAGTCAATAGACTTCAGGAACACCCTGGACCTTCCGCCAGAGTGCCCCCTTTTGTCCTGAAAACGACCCTTGAACCAGCTTACCTCCTACTACAGAAGGTATCCTTGCGCACAGCTCCTGGCTCACCGATTAGCTCTGCACCCGGCTACCCTGTCTCCTGCAATGAAGAACCTGCTGTGCTCTTAGTGTCCCACACCCTTACGACCTCGACACTCCAAGGGGACCCCAAGGAACCAACTTTAAACTTCAGAGACCTTTCATCACTGCTCCCTTCCAGAACCAGGAGCCCCCTGAATTCTCAAGCTGGCACAGTGTGCCCACCAACTACCTTGACCAACCTTCACAAGAAGAACTTGGTAAACCAACTGTATGATTGTATATGTATTTTTAAAGGTGATCTTCCATTGATTCCTATGGTGCGTGATTATGCACAAAAAAGACTATTTTTTTTAAACTTCAAAAATTCATACCTCAAAAGGTACTTAACCAACTTTGATAACCGTGGTCCTAAATATTACATAAAAATCGATCTCGAGTTATTTCTTTGAGTGTGTGAGTTGCAAGATTGATGCTGTGAGTAGATCTAATGCTTAGCACTTCTCCAAGATTGGCCTAACTGCTCGACCACACTACCTTAAAAATTAGAGCATGAGGTTATTTAGTTTTTATCCCTATAAACCAAAGTGAGGTTGACTGGACTCCCTGCACACTGTGCCTAGCTTTTACACACTATATAGAGGGCCAGCTTCCTACTTTGAGGAAAGCTGTAAAATAAAGAAGGTTTAAAATGTGCTAATATCGGAAACCACATCAATAAAGAGTACAAATGGGCCCAGAGGACCTAAGAAAGAGCAGGCAGGGGAGTCTTAAGAGACTATGGGGGTCATTCTGACCTCGGCGGTAAAAGGCCCTTACCGCCGGTCAGAAGTCCGCCATTCTACCGCCGCGGCCGCGGTAAACCGCCACGTCAGTCTGACCACCAACTGTGAAACCGCCAAAAACCCGACATCCAAGGAAGGCCGCCTCATCAGCGGGCCGCGGAAAACTGGAGATGACCAAACCTCCACCGTCACGCCAACACAAACACGCCCATGCCATTCTGACCCACGAATCCACGCGGCGGTCTTTCAACCGCGGTATTCCATTGGCGGTACACACCGCCGTGCTCAAAATACACACACAGCTCCAAAACACTGCCACATTGGCCAAATCGAATTACACACACCTGATACACATACACACAACACTCCCACACATCCAATTAACTATAAAACACACACCCACATCACCCACAAACCCCCACTAGTTGGAAATTGGAGAGAAGGCGATAGAGAGAGAGATAGAGAGAGCGAGCACAGCAATCGAATACCCCAACACACACAGGAACCCAACTTCATCACCCACACCACATTTACGCACACATCACCACATATCACCACGCACATCACCACAAACACCACCCCACACCTCATCCACACCACCCCATGGCACCCCAAAGACACCCCAGGTTCTCGGACCAAGAACTCAGGGTCATGGTGGAGGAAATTATAAGGGTTGAGCCCCAGCTCTTCGGCACACAGGTGCAGCACACCACTATAGCAAGGAAGGCTGAGCTATGGCAAAAGATCGTAGACAGGGTCAACGCTGTGGGACAGCATCCCAGAAACCTGGAAGACATCAGAAAGCGATGGAACGACCTACGGGGGAAGGTGCGCTCGATGGTGTCGCGACACAACATCGCTGTGCAGAAGACTGGCAGCGGACCCCCACCCACTCCACCCCAATTCACAGCATGGGAGCAAGAGGTAGTAAACATCATGCATCCTGATGGCCTCGCTGGAGTACACGGAGGAATGGACTCTGGTAAGTCGAATCTCAACTACTTCACCCCCCCCAACCACCAGCATGCCAACCCACACCCCCCCACCCCCAATCTCAACCCCCCAGCACACAACCTCCCTGCCAATGTCTCACCAGCACAACCCACCCTAAACCACACCAACCCCTGAATGCCAACACAAACCATAGACAGCCACCACCAAAGCATGACCATTGCACATACCCATACACCCCCCCCACCACCCTCACAACACCTCCCACAAGGGAATGCCAGCACTGGGGGACAAGGGCACTCAAAATGCACGCCATGGCACACACAGAAGCAATAACCATACTCCTTTACCCCTGCAGGGCCCGAACGCCAACACACCGCCACGGAGGGTCCAGATTTGTCCATTCCACCCCCAGAACAGGCCCCCAGCGAGGACAGCAGCTCTGTCGACCTAGAACCTGATGACCAGCCCGGACCATCGGGGACCTCTGGACAGTCGGTTCCCCACACACAGACACAGGCCACAGCAGACCCAACCCCCTCTGGGAACACCAGCACAGCTCCCACCCAGCGGGCCCATGCCTCTGTCTCCAGGACGCGTCAATCAGCGGTGTGTCCGCCACTACAGAGCACCCAGGCTGACCCAACACCCCAACAACAACAGGGACCTGGGGGCAGTGGTAGTGGGCACACCGTCCAGGGGACAGAGGCCCGGGGAAACAGGGCAACTGGGAGGGCTGCTGTGCGACAGGGGGGGGAGGACAGGCCCAGGGAACCGACTCTCCAAGAGGCCCTCACCACCATCATGGGAGCATATCACCACTCCCAGGAGACGATGGCGACGGTACTGGCCAGGTTCACCGAGATCCAGGCACAGCAGGAGGAACGCTACATGGGGTTCAGCAATGAACTCAGGAACATCGCTACCGCCATGGGGACCATAGTCCAGGCCCTCAACCGGATAGAAAACACATTGCGGGACACTGTGGCACCACAAAGGGCCCCTGTCACTAGCCAGGAACAGCGTACCACCTCCGCCGGCGCTAGTGGTCAGGAGGCCCCCACACAACGACGGGCCACCAGAACCCCACCTCCTGCCGAAGAACAACCACCCCGCAAGAGGAACCTGAGATCTCACAGGAAGACAGAGTAGGATGCCAACACCCCCGCCAGCATAAGATACCCCCTGATGTCATCCCACTGTCCCACAGTGTCACCCTGTCCAACCTTGAACTGCCCCTGCTCCATCCTTCCACAGGCATATGGAAAATGCCCCTGTGAAACTGAGAACTGGGCTCTGCCATGGACGTAACTCCACCCTCACCCATCACCGTTTTAATATCATGTACCAATATCTAGCACAAAAAATAAAACCCTCATTGCACTGAAATCATTCAGGAGTCACCCTGTATTATTTACAAATGTATAACACATTACTGATCAATAATGTTCTGTTATTTTTGTGATGACAACATACCGATGTCAATAAGCATTAGTCCATGGGCTAACCAAGCAGAAGTCACGCAGTGGGTCATACAGCACTGAAAAGGGAAGGGAAAATCAAACATTAGTATAAAAGAACTGGGGGGAAATACACAAAGTAAAGATGCAGGGGGCTTTCAGGAAATGTTAAATGGCGTGGGTGATTCTTACCTGTGTGCTACTGAAAATACTGTTGGATAACTCTGTCCCGATTGTCTGTGTCGTCCTCTTCGTCTTCCTCCTCTTCACTCTCCGCAGGCTCCACAGCTGCTTCAACACCACCATCTGGACCATCGTCCTGCAGGAAAGGCACCTGACGTCGCAATGCCAGATTGTGAAGCATACAGCAGGCCACGATGATCTGGCACACCTTCTTTGGTGAGTACATCAGGGATCCCCCTGTCATATGCAGGCACCTAAACCTGGCCTTCAGGAGCCCAAAGGTTCTTTCTATGACCCTCCTAGTTCGGGCCTCATTGTACCGTTCCTCTGCCCTGGTCCGGGGATTCCTCACTGGGGTCAATAGCCAAGGCAGGTTGGGGTAACCAGAGTCACCAATTAGCCACACACGTTGTCTCTGTAGCTGTTCCATCACATAAGGGATGCTGCTATTACGCATCACATACGCGTCATGCACTGACCCAGGGAACTTGGCATTCACATGGGAGATGTACTGGTCAGCCAAACAGACCACCTGGACGTTCATAGAATGGTAACTTTTACTGTTTCTGTACACCTGCTCATCGTCTTTTGGGGGGACTAAAGCCACATGGGTCCCATCAATGGCACCAATGATGTTGGGGATATGTCCAAAGGCATAGAAATCACCCTTCACAGTGGCCAAATCAACCTCCTCAGGGAATACAATGTAGCTCCGCATGTGTTTCGTCAGGGCAGACAACACTCTAGACAAAATTTTTGAAAACATAGGCTGAGACATTCCAGATGACATGGCCACTGTTGTCTGGAATGAGCCACTTGCCAAGAAATGGAGGACTGACAGAACCTGCACTAGAGGGGGAATTCCTGTGGGTTGGCGGATGGGGGACATCAGGGCTGGCTCCAGCTGGGTACACAGTTCATGTATAGTGGCCGGTCAAGTCGGTATCGTAGTATGATATGGCGTTCTTCCATTGTCGACAGGTCCACCAGCGGTCGGTACACGCGAGGATTCATCCTTCTCCTCGCAAGTCCCAGCGGACGGTGCCTAGGAAGGACAACATGGAGCACAGAGTCAAGCAAATCACAGGTACGTAACCACAGCATGCCTAGCACACGATTATCTATGTATTGAAAGGCGTGTATGTGTGGCAATGCAAGGACTAGGCCTGTGTGACGCAGTACAAATTATGCCATGTGGGCCCTTGAAATGGCGGCTGCCTGACCTGTGAAGTGGGACAATGGGATGTGAGGTCAATGCGCTGGCGTGGCACACCGTGGCGGTAGGCGGTCGAAGACCGCTATACGAAGCCGCATTGGTTAACATTGAAGCCTATGGGTTTCAGGAGCCAATGAGGAGGTGCGCCGGCGGTCGCGGTACGCACGGGACGGTACGCACCGCCGCGGGCATGACCGCCATTTTCTATCTACTTAATCACTCGAGACCTGATCATCCACAGGAGAGGACCTATACTGCAAGTGCTGCTGTGACCTCGGTCTGGAAGTGACAATGGCTGCTGCGACTGGGGAAAGGGCCCCTGCCTTCACGTCTGAGGAGTTGGAGAAACTTGTGGATGGGGTCCTCCCCCAGTATGCGTTACTCTACGGTCCTCCAGACCAACAGGTAAGTACACTGGGTGCACATTGAATGGGCTATGCCTGTGTGGAGTGGGGTGGATGTAAGTTGGTGGGGTGGGGGGCGAATGAGGAGTGCAACGCACGACAGATGAGAGCATGTGCCATATGGCAAGGTTGGGGAGGGGGGGCCAATCACATCTAACATGCAGAAAATTGATGGATTTTTCCTTCCCACCCTGTACATGTCAAATAGGTCAGCGCCCATCAGAAAGTGGACATTTGGCGTGCCATCGCCAAGGAAGTCCGGGCCCTGGGGGTCCATGTCAGACGGGGCACCCACTGCCGCAAGAGGTGGGAGGACATCCGCCGCGGGACCAGGAAGACCGCCGAGTCACTGCTGGGGATGGCCTCCCAACCTAGGAGGGGTGCCAGTCGTACCCTGACCCCCCTGATGTCCCGGATCCTGGCGGTGGCCTACCCTGATTTGGATGGGCGCTTGAGGACATCACAGCAGACACAAGGGGGTGAGTTTCAGCACATTCTGCTATCTTTATGCGCAGTGGAGGCGTCTGGGTGGGGGAGGAGGGTTGTGGGTGACATTAGGCCAGGGCGCTTTCTGTAGTGTAGTCCTCTCCTTTAGGCATGGCCCTGTGCTCCCGGCCCCCACCTCTGTAGGGTGACAAGTACAGCTATCGATGGTCCTGCATCACACATGTGCGCGTTTGTCGTCTCTAGACCTGTTGTCCTAGTCAGAAGTAGTGAGTAGTGTACCCCGAATGCGCGGCTTAGTGCATGAGGCTCCTGTGTCTGTCCTCTCTGCCAATGGTGTTGACATTGCATGCACTCAACCTGGTCTTCGTTTTTCTCCCCCCACCCTTCTTCTCCATCTTCTTGTGCATGTGTGCATTAGCATCATCAGGCGGAGGAGAATTGGCATCGGAGCACGAGGGAGCTGCAAGTCACAAGGCCCCGGTGGGCCCAGGAACAGACACCGAGGGCACCAGTGATCCAGAGGGCGAGAGGAGCACCACAACGGGGACCGGTGGTGACACCAGCGACACCGACACGTCCTCGGATGGGAGCTCCCTAGCGGTGGCGGCAACATCCGTGCCCCCCGCCTCTACAGGTACAGCCGCCACCCCGCGCACCAGCTCCGCCCTCCCAGCAGCCCCTCAGCCTTCGCTCCGTGCCCGCTCGCCCAGGAAGGCGGGCGTCTCCTTCGCCCCAGGCACCTCAGCCCCTGCCCCTGTTACCCCTGCTGCCCTCAGTGAGGAGGTCATTGACCTCCTGAGGACCATCATTGTTGGGCAGACTACCCTTTTGAATGCCATCCAGGGGGTAGAAAGGGAGGTGCATCGGAGCAATGCCTACCTGGAGGGCATTCATTCGGGTCAGGCTGCCCATCAACGATCGTTCAATGCTCTGGCCTCAGCACTGACGGCAGCCATTGTCCCTGTTTCCAGCCTCCCTCTTCTGACTGCCTCCACCCTGTCTCTGTCTCCTGTTCCTCAGCCTATGCCATCCACACCATCAGACCAGCCTGCACACACCTCAACACCATAGGGCAGCTCATCCAGACACAAGCACCACAGAACCCACAAGCATTCACGCAAGCAACACCCAGATGCAGACATTCCAACAGTCACTACCACCTCTGTGTCCCCCTCCTCCTCGTCTCCCTCCTCCCTCCCTGTGACGTCTACACTCACACCTGCATGCACACCACCATCAGCCAGTGCTTCCATCACCAGCACACCCTCCAGTACAGTCCGCACACGTGCAGTCACCACCCCCACTACCATTTACACGTCCCCTGTGTCCTCTCCCACTGTGTCTGTCACCCCCTCTTCCAAGACACACAAACGCAGGCAGACACCCACCCAACAGCCATCCACCTCACGACAGCCTCCAGCACAAGCACCTGCACCCAAAGACAGCACACCTGACTCTCCTACAACCACATCCTCTTCCTCCACTCCCATCACCACTTCTCCTACCCTTTACCTTGGTCCTAAAAAACTTTTCCTCGCTAATCTTAACCTCTTTCCCTCCACTGACCCACCCCCTCCATCTGCAAAGAGTCCCAAGAGCACCTCAGCCACCACCAGCCCAGCTTTGAGTGTCACTGTGGTGCATGGGTTCTGGAGTCCACCCTTTGCCAGCAGTGACACTTCAATCAGCAGCCAGGGGACAGCCAGCCCCCCCCCCAGGCAAGAGGACCAGGAAACTAAAGGGCCGCCGTGAGAGGACTGACACGGCTGCCCCCAAGGAGCAAAGTTCGCCCACTTCACCAGCCACAACATCTAGGGGAGGCAAGGGCCCGAGAGCCCCATCTAAGGAGCGAAAGGGCAGCACGGCGGAGAAGTCAGCCAGCAGGAGTGCAGAGCAGGAGGGCCCCACAAGCTCCATCCCGGGTGTTAGGGAGGACACCAAAGGGCCCAGGACTCCGTCACTGAAGGGTCCAGCAACAGCACGGTCGGAGGGCGACTGAGCAGGGAGTCCAGGCCAGGTCTGGCTCCCTTGACTTACTGGACGAGCACCGCTGAAGAGGGCCCCGCCGTGCAGAAGAGCACTGCTGAAATGGGCCCCGCCGTGAAGATAGGCACCGCTGAACTGGGCCCCGCCGTGCAGAAGAGCACCGCTGAAATGGGCCCCGCCGTGCAGAAGAGCACCGCTGAACTGGGCCCCGCTGTGAAGATAGGCACCGCTGAACTGGGCCCCGCCGTGCAGAAGAGCACCGCTGAAATGGGCCCCGCCGTGAAGATAGGCACCGCTGAACTGTGCCCCGCCGAGCAGAAGAGCACCGCTGAAATGGGCCCCGCCGTGAACATAGGCACCGCTGAACTGGGCCCCGCCGTGCAGAAGAGCACCGCTGAAATGGGCCCCGCCGTGAAGATAGGCACCGCTGAACTGGGCCCGCCGTGCAGAAGAGCACCGCTGAAATGGGCCCCGCCGTGAAGATAGGCACCGCTGAACTGGGCCCCGCCGTGAAGATAGGCACCGCTGAACTGGGCCCCGCCGTGCAGAAGTGCACCGCTGAAATGGGCCCCGCTGTGAAGATAGGCACCGCTGAACTGGGCCCCGCCGTGCAGAAGAGCACCGCTGAAATGGGCCCCGCCGTGAAGATAGGCACCGCTGAACTGGGCCCCACCGAGCAGAAGAGCACCGCTGAAATGGGCCCCGCCGTGAAGATAGGCACCGCTGAACTGGGCCCCGCCGTGCAGAAGAGCACCGCTGAAATGGGCCCCGCCGTGAAGATAGGCACCGCTGAACTGGGCCCCGCCGTGCAGAAAGCACCGCTGAAATGGGCCCCGCCGTGAAGATAGGCACCGCTGAACTGGGCCCCGCCGTGCAGAAGAGCACCGCTGAACTGGTCCCCGCCGTGAAGATAGGCACCGCTGAACTGGGCCCCGCCGTGCAGAAGAGCACCGCTGAATTGGGCCCTTTCTGTCAAGCACCGCTCCGCTGGGCCCCGCCGTCTCAGGCACCGCTCCGCTGGGCCCTTCCTGTCAAGCACCGCTCCGCTGGGCCCCGCCGTCTCAAGTACCGCTCCGCTGGGCCCTTCCTGTCAAGCACCGCTCCGCTGGGCCCCGCCGTCTCAGGCACCGCTCCGCTGGGCCCCACCGTCTCAGGCACCGCTGAACAGGGCCCTTCCTGTCAAGCACCGCTCCGCTGGGCCCTTTCTGTCAAGCACCGCTCCGCTGGGGCCCGCCGTCTCAGGCACCGCTCCGCTGGGCCCTTCCTGTCAAGCACCACTCCGCTGGGCCCTTCCTGCATGCACTGTTAACGGTTCACTGTGCCCACCATGCCTCCTCCTTGACCAGTGGAGACTGTAATCCACCTGATGGACTGTGGCTTTGCACTCCCCAGGATGGAACAGTGGGCAAACCACCCACTGTATAGACTTGAGAGACTGTGGCTTTGCACTCCCCAGGATGGAACAGTGGGCAAACCACCCACTGTATAGACTTGAGAGACTGTGGCTTTGCACTCCCCAGGATGGAACAGTGGGCAACCCACCCACTGTATAGACTTGAGAGACTGTGGCTTTGCACTCCCCAGGATGGGACAGTGGGCAACCCACCCACTGTATAGACTTGAGAGACTGTGGCTTTGCACTCCCCAGGATTGAACAGTGGCCATGGAGGCCCCTCGTGGATCTGGCGTCGTGGACTCATCTGGCTGAGGTGCCCCCCCTTCCCTTCCCCCTGAGGTGCCTGTAGTTTTTTCATCAGATGCCCCTGCAGTGTTCTCTCCAAAGGACTCAGGTCTCCTGTGTGGGCTTTGCCCTTGTGTTGTTACACTTTGGCCCACGGACACTTCGATTTTCTTTTGGTGTGCAGGACTAATTGCCTCGGTTATCCATTGCACTGTATATAGAATTATTTTTATATTGATTTTTTGGCAAGTTGACCAATACTTTTCAGAGGCTATTTTGTACATAAATGTTTATTCACAATTTAATTATGTCTTTGCATTTTTCAGGGGGGTTTGGGTGGTGTCACTGTGACTTGTTGCTCTGCATTGGTGTGTTCATATTGGGGGGGGTGGGAGTGTATCGCGTATGTGTGTGCCCGTAAGCTTTCCTCCTCCCCCCTCCCGTGTGTCGTAGGTGCAGTACTCACCGTTGTCGTCTGCGCCGGAGTTCGTACTCGTGGTAGATGAGCAGGTAGACGAGAGCAGGTAGGATGTTTAATTCGGGTTCCATGCTGTCCTCCTTCCTCGTGGAGTGCGTAGAGGTGCGCGTTTTCCCGTTCGTAGTCTGTTTCCGCCGTGTTTTTATCGGCGGTGCTCCCGCCCCGGAAAAGGTGGCGGATTGGTGAGTTATGATACTGTGGGCGGTACATTGTCTGCCGCCTGCCTGTTGGCGGTGACCGCCGCGCTGTTTGTCTGTACCGCCGTGGCGGGCGGAGTGTTAATGTGGCGGTCTGTTTTGGCGGTTCCCGCCAGGGTCAGAATTCCATTTTGTGGACCGCCAGCCTGTTGGCGGGTTGGCCGCCGCTTTATCACCGACCGCCAGGGTTAGAATCACCCCCTATGGCCCTCATTACAACATTGGCGGTAAATCCCGCTTACCACCGTGCAGAAGACCGCCAACACACCACTGCGGCGGCGGAATTCCGCTACAGCTATTACGACCCACAGCTCGGAATCCGCCATAATCCAGACACCAACACAAGTCCGCCACACCAAAGGTCAGTGATAAACTGGCGATAACAAAACCAACACCGTCACGCCAACAGGAATATGCCCACATTATCACGACCCACGAATCCACGCAGCGGTCTTTCAACCGCGGTATTCCATTGGCGGTACACACCGCCGCTCTCAAAATACACACACATTTACAAAACACACCCACATTGGACAATTCAAAATACACACACCTGATACACATACACACATCACACCCACACACCCAATCCAATATAAAGTACACACCCACATCACCCACAAACCCTTACTACCAAAAATTGCGAAAGAAGGCCAGAGACACCACCAGAAACAACACCAACATCCACAGACACACAACATCATCACTCACACAACATTCATGCACCTCAAACAACACACAACACATCCCCTCACACATCACAACACACACCACCTCACACATCACCCACACCACATCATGGCACCTCAATGAAATCCCAGGTTCTCTGAGGAGGAGCTCAGGGTCATGGTAGAGGAAATCGTCTGGGTAGAGCCACAGCTATTCGGATCACAGGTGCAGCACACCTCCACTGCTAGGAAGATGGAGCTATGGTGCAGAATCGTCGACAGGGTCAACGCAGTGGGACAGCATCCAAGAACTAGGTATGACATCCGGAAGAGGTAGAACGACCTACGGGGAAGGTGCGTTCCGTGGTCTCCAGACACCAGAGTGCTGCACAGAGGACTGGCGGTGGACCCCCACCTCCTCCCCCACAACTAACAACATGGGAGGATCAAGTCTTGGCAATACTGCATCCTGAGGGCCTCGCAGGAGTAGCAGGAGAAATGGACTCTGGTAAGTCATCTCTTAATTATTATATCCCCCATACTACCTGCATGCCATCACATACTCGCACCCTCACCCCCATCACTCCAACACCTCACATATGTCCCACTATCACAACCCACCAATCCCAACACCAAGCCCTGCATGCAACACCAAAGCATGGACACCCATCACCAAAGCATGTCCACTACAGATACCCACACAGTCCCCAAACCAAATATCACACAAGGACCTAGACAAGAATGCAAGTACTGGAGTACAGGGTCACTCACCCATTGCACACGATGGCACACACAGATACAATAATTATGCCTTTACACCCCTGCAGGACCCCTACCCAACATCACCGGACAGGAAGTACCAGACATGTCCACTCCCCCAACAGAAGAGGCACACAGTGATGACAGCAGCTCTGCACAACTGGATCAAGATGACCAGCCCTGCCCATCTGGGACCTCGGGACAGTCGGTTCCCCTAACACTGGCCCAAGCCACCACAGAGCCTCCCCCCTCTGGAAACACCAGCACAGCACCCACCCAGCGGGCCCACCCCTCTGTCCCCAGGGCACATCAAGCAGCAGTGTATCCACCACTACAGGGAACCCAGGCAAACCCACCACCCCAAGAAAATCAGGGACCTTGGGGTAGTGGCAGTGGGCACACGGTTCAGGGGAACTGTGAGGACTGCTGTGCGACAGGGGAAGGACAGGCCCAGGGAACCCACTCTCCACGAGGCCCTCTCCAACATCATGGGAGCGTACCATCATTACCAGGAGACAATGGCAACGGTACTGGCCAACTTTCAGGAGACCCAACGGCTGCAGGAGGAACACTATCTGGGGATCAGGGAGGAACTCAAGTCCATTAACACCACCCTGGTCACCATTGCAGGGGTGCTGCAAGACCTTGTCAACACCAGGAGGGACACTGTGGCACAACAAGGGGCCCCCAACACTTGCCTGGATAAAGAACAGCCCTCCGCCGGCGCTAGTGGACAGGAGGCACCGCCACAGGAACACGACACCAGCACTCCACCCCCTGCAGATGGAGAGCCACCCCGCAAACGGTCCCTGAGATCCAGGAACAAGACAGAGAACATTGCCAAGACCCCTGCCAGGAAATGAGACCCCCCCCTGAATGTCACCCTTCTGTCCCACTTTGTCACCCTGTCCATCCTTAAACTGCCATAGCTCCACTTCCTATGCCCCTTTGGATAATGAACCTGTGAAACAAATAGACTGGACTCTGCCATGGACATTCCTCCACCATCACCCCTGCCCATTTTACAACCACCTCCACTTATTTGCACAGAAATAAACACATTTCAATCACAAAACAATCTGGAGTCAGTCTGTGCTTTCACAAATGTGTAATTGCAATAACTGTGGAATATAGCAATGTCAATTTAATTGTCCACATACCAATGAAACATAGCTGTAGGGCTGGATGAAATATAGCAGAGGGCACAAAGTGGGATCACATCTGTTAAATGGAAAGGCAAAGTGACAAGTCAGGGTCAATAAACTGAGTGAAAATGAGAGACTTATGATAGCTCAAACAACAGTATGAGATATGTGAGGCAGTGACATCTTCTGACCTGTGTCACATTGGAAGTATTGCTGGATAACGTTGTTTCTGATGTCGATATCCTCTTCTTCTGTCGCCTCTTCTTCACTGTCCACAGGCTCCACAGCTGCCACAAGACCTCCAGCTGGACCATCCTCCTGCAGAAAAGGCACCGTTCCTCGCAAAGCCAGGTTGTGCAGCATACAGCAGGCCACGATGATCTGGCACACCTTCTTTGGCGAGTGGTAGAGAGAACCACCTGTCATATGGAGGCACCGGAACCTGGCCTTCAGGAGGCCAAAGGTCCATTCGATCACCCTCCTAGTTCGCCCATGTGCCTCATTGTAGCATTCCTCTGCCCTTGTCCTGTGATTTCTCACTGGGGTCAGTAGCCATGACAGGTTGGGGTACCCAGAGTCACCTTCAAATGTCGAGGGACAACTGTTAGACACACACTAACCCGTAGGGACAACCCCATACCCAGACAACTATTCACACTGTATAGGGTCCTTGTCCTCACCTATTAGCCACACACGGTGCCCCTGGAGTTGCCCCATCACATGAGGGATGCTGCTATTCCTCAGAATGTAAGCGTCATGCACTGAGCCAGGAAATTTGGCATTCACATGAGAGATGTACTGGTCGGCCAAACACACCATCTGCACATTCATCCAATGGTAGCTCTTCCGGTTTCTGTACACCTGTTCACTCCTGGGGGGGGGTACCAAGGCCACATGTGTCCCATCAATGGCACCAATGATGTTGGGGATATGTCCCAGGGCATAGAAGTCACCTTTCACTGTGGGCAAATCCTCCACCTAAGGGAACATGATGTAGCTGCGCAGGTGTTTCAGCAGGGCAGACAACACTCTGGACAACATGTTAGAGAACATTGGCTGGGACATCCCTGATGCAATGGCCACTGTTGTTTGAAAGGATCCACTTGCCAGGGAATGGAGTACTGACAGGACCTGCACTAGAGGGGGATCCCTGTGGGATGGCGGATAGCTGACATCAGGTCTAGCTCCAACTGGGCACACAGTTCATGGATTGTTGCAAGATCAAGTCTGTAGGTGACTATTACGTGTCTCTCTTCCATTGTCGACAGGTCCACCAGCGATCTGTACACCGGAGGATGCCGCCATCTCATCACCTGCCCCAGCGGATGTGCCCTATGAACGAGAACAGCGAGTAGAGAGTCAGCCAACACTGAGGTATCACAATGTGTTATTTGCAGAAACTTTATTAATCCGTAATGTGCCTGTTACTGTGTGTATGCAAGGCCTACATTGGTGTGACACAGTTAAAATTAATGCCATGTGGCCCCCTGAAATGGTGCTGCCTGACCTGTAAGGTGGGACAAGGGGATATGAGGTAACTGCGCTGGCGTTGTACACCGTCGCGGTAGGCTGTCGAAGACTGCGGCGCAATCCTGCATTGGTTAACATTGGACCGTATGGGTCCCAGGAGCCAATGACGATGTACGCCAGCGGTGATGGTACGCATCGCCGCGGATGTGACCGCCATTTTCTGTCTGTTCACTCACTTGATACCTGACCTTCAACAGGAGAGGACCTACACTTCAAGTGCTGCTGTGACCTCAGTCTGGAAGCGACGATGGCTCATGTATCTGGGGAAAGGGCCCCTGCCTTCAATTCGGAGGAGTTGGCGAAACTAGTGGATGGGGTCCTCCCCCAGTACACACAACTGTACGCCCCTCCAGACAAACAGGTGAGTACACTGTGAGCATGCTGCATGTGCAATGCCTGTTTGGAGTGGTGTGGATGGAAGATACATGGGGGGGGACTGAGGCCTGCATGAGCGGACAGTGAGTGTATGTGCGACAGGGCAAGGGTGGGAACGTGGGCAAATGAGTATGACGGTCCGGACGGGTAAAGATTTTCCTTTTCCCCTGTACTATTCCTCTAGGTCATCGCCCACTAGAAGAAGGATATTTGGCGTGCCATCGCCAAGGACGTCCGGACCCTGGGGGTCCACCACAGACGGAGCACCCACTGCCGGAAAAGATGGGAGGACCTTCACCACTGGAGCAAGAAGTCGGTGGAGGCCCAGCTGGGGATGGCCTCCCAACGTGGGAGGGGTGCCCGTTGCACCATGACCCCCCTGATGGTCTGGATCCTGGCGGTGGCGTATCCGGAGTTGGATGGGCTCTTGAGGGCATCACAGCAGCCACAAGGGGGTGAGTACAGTCACATTCAGCTGACTCTGCGCGCATTACGAGGTGTCTGGGTGGGGGAGGTGGGCAGTGGGTTCCCCTAGGCCAGGGCGAGCTTGGTAGGCAAGGTCCCTTGTGAGGCAGGTTCAGTGGAACCCCAACCCCACTAGTGATTAGTGCCATCTACACCTAGTCAGGCTCCTGTGACTTCCATGTGTGCAGCAATTGGGCTTAGGCCTTGTACCCCATGGGCATGTGATAAATCTAGGAACTATAAGTGCATGGCGTAGTTCAGGGGGCTGCTGTGTCTCTAGTGTCCGTCCACCAACAGTAGTGGTGTTGCATGCACTGAACATGTCTTTCTTCTGTCTTCCCCCCCCTTTTTGTGGTCTCCCTGTTCTTTTGTGCAATAGCATTATCAGGCGGAGGAGCAATGGCACCGGAGCAGGAGGGAGCTGCATCCCACTTGGCCCTGCAGGGCGAAACAACGGAGTCTGAAGCCACCAGTGGGACGGAGGGCGAGGGGAGCTCCACGGCGGGGACAGGAGGTGACAGCAGTGTCAGCGACTCCTCCTCTGATGGAAGCTCCCTTGCGGTGGCGGGCCCCTCTGTGCCCCCCGCATCAACAGGTACAGCCGCCACCCCCCTACCAGCACCGCCCTCCCAGCAGCCCCTCAGCGTGTGTCCCGAGCCCGCTCACCCAGGAGGGTGGGCATCTCCTTCGCCCCAGGCACCTCAGGCCCTGCCCCAGTCAGCCCTACTGCCCTCAGTGAGGAGGCTATTGACCTCCTGAGATCCCTCACTGTTGGGCAGTCTACCATTGTGAATGCCATCCAGGGTGTTGAGAGGCATTTGCAACAAACAAATGTATACCTGGAGGGCATTCATTCTGGCCAGGCAACCCAACAGAGAACATTTCAGGCTTTGGCCTCAGCACTGATGGCAGCCATTGTCCCTGTGTCCATCCTCTACCCTCCAACTTCCTCCACCCAGGCCCAATCCCCTGTACCTCAGCCTATCCCAAGCACACCATCAGACCAGCATGCACACACATCAACACACAAGGGTGGCTCAGGCAAACATGAGCACCACACATCCCACAGGCACTCACAAAAGCACCATAGCCATGCAGACACAGCAACATCCACTGCCTCCACTGTGTCCCCCTCCTCCACGTCTCCCTCCTCCCTCCCAGTCTCATCTCCACTCACACCTGCATGCACTACATCTTCATCCAATACTTCCATCACCAGCACGCCCATCACCACACACCGCTAACGTGCACTCACCACCCCCACTACCATGCACACATCCCCAGTGTCCTCTCCCAGTGTGTCAGTAAGCCCTCCTCCCAAAGTACACAAAGCAGGCACACACACACCTAACAGCCATCTACCTCATAACAGCCTCCGGCCCATGCACCTTCACCCAAATTCAGCAGACGTACACCTCCTACAACCATTAAGTCTTCCTCCACTCCCAAACCCCCTCCATCTACCCGTCCAAGTGTGTCTAAAAAACTTTTCCTGGCTAATATTGACCTCTTCCCTACACCTCCCCCCCATCCTTCCCCTAGGGCCAGGCTTTCCAGGTCCCAACCCAGCACCTCAGCCACCACATCCCCAGGCACAGTGGTGCCAGCAACTGCGGGATATTGGAGTGCGCCAACCATCAGGGCTGCCAGTGTGCCATGGAGTGAGGGCAAGGACATTCTGCCACCTGCCAAGCTAAAAAAGTTGCCCACATCCCAGAGGGAGAAGCAGAAAACACATGCCACCAAGGGGTCAGGGAAAACGAAAGGGGATAGTGGCAAGACAGCTGCGCCACCATCAAAGGTAAGGAAGGGCCAGAAACTGAAGGGCAGGTCAGGAGAGGGCATGGTGGCACTGACTGAGGGACCAGTGTCACACCTTCTGCCCACGTCGACGCCAACCTGTACGGCGGAGAAGACCGACACCTGCACCGCCACAGACCCCGCCGCCAGCACCGCTGCCAAAGAGCCCGCCGGAAGCACCGCTGCCACAGAGCCCGCCACCACCACCGCTGCCACAGACCCCGCCACCAGCACCACTGCCCAGAGCCCACCGCTAGCACCGCTGCCACAGAGCCCGCCGTAAGCACTGCTGCCACAGAGCCCACTGCATGCACCGCTGCCACAGAGCCCGCCACCAGCCCTGCCGCCACAGAGCCTGCCGCAAGCACCGCCACCACAGAGCCCACCACCACCACCGCTGCCACAGACCCCACCATCAGTACCGCTGCCACAAAGCCCGCCGCTAGCACAGCTGCCACAGAGCCTGCCGCAAGCACCGCTGCCACAGAGCCTGCCGCAATCACCGCCACGACTGACACCGCCGCAAGCACCGCCAGCGGCCCCGCGACATCCTGAGCCAGTGGCACCACCGCAGACATGGCTGCCATCCCCAGTGGTCAGTCGTCCGAGGCTGGTGGTGAGTTCCAGGAGCTTGGACAGCTTCCATGAAGCATCACTGTCAGTGGAGAAAGGCATCCACTACCTAAGTCCTTGGCAGGATGAAGCACTCTGGGCACAAAGCCCCCTCCAGAACCAGTGGAGAGATACATCCACTACCCCTGTCCTTGGCATGATGAAGCAGTCTGGGCACAAAGCCCCCTCCAGAACCAGTGGAGAGATACATCCACTACCCCAGTCCTTGGCAGGAAGAAGCAGTCTGGGCACAAAGCCCCCTCCAGAACCAGTGGAGAGATACATTCACTACCCCAGTCCTGGGCAGGATGAAGCACTCTGGGCACAAAGCCCCCTCCAGAACCAGTGAAGAGATACATCCACTACCTCAGTCCTTGGCAGGATGAAGCACTCTGGGCACAAAGCCCTCTCCAGAACCAGTGGAGACTGTAATGCACTTGAGAGACAGTGGCTTTGCACTCCCCAGGATATGGCAGTGGGCAAACCACCCACTATAGAGACTTGAGAGACTGTGGCTTTGCACTCCCCAGGACTGAACAGTGGGCAAACCACCCACTGTAGAGACTTGAGAGACTGTGGCTTTGCACTCCCCAGGATTGAACAGTGGGCATTGAGCCCCCTCATGGATCTGGCGTTGTGCACTCATCTGGCTCAGTTCCCCCCCCTTCCCTTCCCCCTAAGGTGCCTGTTGTATTTCTATCTGATGCCCCTGCAGTGTTCTCTCTGTTTTGACCTGGTATTGAGTGTGGGCCTCGCCCATGCATTTTGGGCCCAGTGGTCCACGGACTATAAATGGTGCAATATCTGGACTACTATTCTTGGTGTATATTTTGTTAATAGTGTATACATGTATATTTTTTGCGTACTGCATTTTAATAGATTACAATAGTTACACTCATTTCCTTTTGTCTTTGCATTCTTCCGGGGGGTTTGGGGGTGTAACTATAATGTATTGATATGTATTAGTGTGTGTGTTGTAGTGTGTAAGGGTGGGGGTGTTGCGTGTGTGTGTCCCTGTATTTTGCCTCCCCCTCCCCTGTGTCGTAGGTGCAGTACTCACCGTGGTCTTCGCCGCCGGCGTTCGTGCTCCTGGTACAGGAGCAGGAAGACTATCGCAGGTAGAATTTGGAGTTCCGGGTCCATGGTGTCCTGGTTCCTCGTGAAGTGTGTAGAGGTGAGCGCTTTCCCTTCGAAATTCCTGTTTCCGCCGTGTTTTTATCCGTGGTGAATCCGCCCCGGAAAAGGTGGCGGATTGGCCTGTCATAATAGTGTGGGTGGTACATTGTCTTCCGCCTGTCTGTTGGCGGTGACCGCCGCGCTGTTTGTTTGTACCGCCGTGGCGGTCGGAGTGTTAAAGTGGCTGTCTTTGTTGGCGGTTTCCGCCACGGTCGTAATTGCAAATTTGTTGCGCCGGCCTGATGGCGGTCTTACTGCCGCTTTAACACCGTCCGCCAGGGTTGTAATGAGGGCCATAATCTTCACTATAGGCACACTGATACCTATGTCAATATTAAAACATAGGAAGGAGAATATCAGGTATAATGGTCTGATTTCCTTAAGTGTGAATATTTATATGTGATTCCTGAACTACAGGTATATGAGATGAAAGATCTGTCTGTGGGAATTACCTATATTACAGAAATACTGGTCAACATGTTTTTTGCCTTTCTAGTCGCTAAGAATCTGCTGCAATTTATCAGACCCTACATATGTAATAACCTAGTCCTCACCAAGAGAGTAAGAGTACTCCTTACAAACTATGTGAATAGAACCTAAAGCTTCCCAATAGGTTGTAACTCGTCTAATGTGGGAACCCACTTAGATTCAGGCACAGGCTCCTTGGGGATATTATGGATGCTTGCTGCTTCTCAATATTAGTAATCGTGCTCAGGGAAGCCACAGTAGATTAGACCTACCCGATCTCCATGAACCCCAGAAGAACGGTGGCAGAAGAGGTAGCAGTCGGAAAGCATACAGGTGTCCTGAGCTCCACTCTAGACAAAATGAGTCTCTGAGTGAACGCATCCTTGAGAACTCTACACGCAACAGGGCTGACATTGTACATTCTCAACAGATGTAGATGAGGAAAAACAATTGAGCCAAGGTGCTCCCCGTTGATGGAAGTCACCCCACACCACCTCCGGGTGTCACTTCCATTCATAGTCCGCTAGGCATCAGTTGGTGAGATTGTGTGCAGTGACATTTAGACATACCGCCTGGTGGTTTACCAACAGAGAAATGTCCTCGTTGTCCAGCCACTTCCATAGATGCGTAGCCTCTTGGCACAGGACCCAAGACCCCACCCGCCCTCTTTCTTGCTGTACCACAAGGCAGTGGTGTTGTCTGTGAGCACCTGCACAAGCCTTCCTCTGAGACTAAGCAGAGAAGCCTTCAAGCGCAATCGAAATGCCCTCAATTCCAGACCTCATCCAGAGCTCAGCTATGCATGTGCCAAACGCTTAACCTAAGTCATTGTGTCCAAGCCATAGCAGATCACAAATTTTGCTGCATTGTGGCTCTCCTGAATAACTTGCTTCTGGGACTCCTGGAGGTTGTCCAAATCAGTTGGTAAAACTTAGGCCACTGTGTCCCTTATGGAATAAATGTAACAGCCTAGAAGACAGCTGGCATTTACAGAATGTGGAGCATAGAAGATGCACTTGCAGTTTTCTGTCATTTTAGATCAGGTGGAGTGGTGGTTGAGGGCGCCAAGCAACCTGCATGCTCACGTGGCTTCAAACATTGTTTCTCCCAAGTGCCAAAAGTGTATCCATGAGAGCTTCATTAAAGTGCAAAAGAGGTTCTGTAGATGCCTGGCCAGGCTGGAGAACCTCTTTAAGAACATTACTCTCCACCTCTGTAGCAGGTATTTGTAGGTCCAGTATTTCTGCTTCCCACTGCATAATGACATCTTTCTTTGTTGGCAGGGCCGGGAGGAGGAAAAAGGCCTGAATCTGGAGAGATATCCAGGCCACTTTTCTAGGGTCTGCCACAGACATCTGTTTCTAATAGTTCTTTCATGGTCTGAACCCTGTTCCCTGTTGTCTTAGATGGGTATGAAGCCGAAAGATGCCACATACCAGCATGCAGGAGAACTACTTTGAAGCATCCGGATTCAGTCTGGCACCTAGGAAATATTCATAAGGTGAGTAATCTGTGGCTAGAATTATCCATCAGAATGTCTATGATGGAGCCAACAAATAGACTGCCTGGCTGCAGAGAGCCTGCAGCACCAAGAACCATGCAGTCAGACTCTACATCAACTTACGGAAATCTTGTAATTCCTCACAAAGAATTTAGCTCGAGCCTGTGCAGGCTATGGTCCAAAATGGCTACCATTTTTCGCTCCAAACTACCTACATGCAACATCGCTAAAATGAATATCAGTTTTTGTTGAGTGCACCAAATCACTACATAGGTCTTGTCCGGCAGAGACATGTATGTAGAATATACAGGGAAGCATAGGCTTTGTTAGGAGTAAACTCATAGTTGGTGTTGGACCAGGTTAGAGAAGGGTATGCTTCACACAGACACTGAACCCCAGACTTTTGTGTTTTGAAAGAAATGTTTACCTACTGAAGTTTACATTATTACAATACCAAAGTTGTAAACGCAGTCAAATCATATCCTGCAATTTCACATTTTAAAATAGGAATTAAGAGAGCAAAGTAAATCAAAAATCCCTTACAGCTTACAGGTTTGACACCCAGTCATTGCCAGCCCTACTGCACAAAGCCTGTGCTAACATATTCGAGAATAGCGTAACTGGATGGACGGAATGCGGAACCAATCAAACATTCACCCCCAGTCACAGATCTGGGTTTAATCCATCCATTATTTTGCTCAGCATGCCACCCCAGTTTGAACCCAGCCATATGCAAATCAGTCTTGACCCTGTTCCTCATGGGAACAGTCCAGCCCGAACTGCCAGGCCAGGTTCTCCCTGGACCGGAAACAAGCATCCTGGGACCGATTAGGGCACTGCATAGTACTGAGAGGGCACCTTTTGAATGAGCTCCTTTCTGTAAGCAAGCCGAAATCAATGAAATAAGAAGAAGCACATTAAAGTTCCCCAATGCAGCTTTTCAGGTAACGCAAGAGCTGATACCTCCAGCACTCGTGTCACGCAAATAAAACTCGATTTGCAGACCTGAAAAGTTGTTACACCACTGAGCAGATCATCTAATGCAAAAGAGCCTGGATTGGACCAACTGCACCAATGAGATTTACCCCCAATGAGGAAAATGCACTTTTCCAATTTGGGGAACCAGAATATTAAGGGCCATATTTATACTTTTTGACGCAAAACTGCGCCGCCGCAGTTTTGCGTCAAAAATTTTACCGCCGGCTAACGCCATTTCGTAGCACCGTGCGGGCGTCAAATTTATACTTTGACGCACGGCGGCGCAATCAACAGGTGGGAGTCATTTTTTTTTACGCACATCGCGGCGTCAAGACGTAAAGGAAAACAACGTTAACGCAGCGTAAATGACTGTGGGTCGATTTACGACACCGCAACACGGATATGCGCCGTTTTTTTTGACGCAATAGCGTCAAAAATACCCGCGAACACTGCCATTTCAGCAGAGGAGAGCCAAAATGGATCCTAGATGCCACTACAGACCCCAGGAAGATGACAACAGTCCAGGAACCAGCCAGGACGATCCATACAAGAACCAGGACATATATATAAAAAAAAGAAAGTGTTGCTTCAGTGCAGAGGAGCAGAAAATCCTGGTTAAAGAGGTGACGGAACACCAGCACCAACTGTTTATCACCTCTAAGTTGCCAATCAGTAGGAGAGAGGCCATATGGCAACAAATTGTTGACAACATCAACAGTGTGGCTGAAGTACGCAGGACAGTCACCGAGTGTAAGAAACGCTGGCATGACTGCAAACGTAGGACAAAGGAAAAAATGGCCAGGAACAGGAAGGCAGCACTGCAGACTGGAGGTGGGAGTCCAGCACACCAGGAGGCCCTGGACCACATGGAGGAGATGGTTGCAGCCGTCATCCCCGAGGAGATCGTCACAGGGATTCAAGGACAGGACAGCGCAGACTACCACGAGACAACGCACATGCAGGGTAAGTCGCATGGGGATTTAAAATGCAATAATGTCAACTGTGAGCAGGGGTGGGAAATACGTACTACACATTGCATGTAAGTCATCATATACATGGAGTGGCATGGGTAAAGGGGTACTGCAGGGGGGCATGGCCTGCACAAACAGAAGCTGGGGCACAACATTACACTACACCAACAACAGTCCCATGGGGGCATCCTGTCATGCCAACAATGAAGCAAAGGGAAAGCCTCAACAGGAGGGAAGGCCACTACGTCAAACTTACATCCTGGCACTCGTCAGCCAAAATATCTCCTACATTAACTAGGGCCCTATCAGCAATCCTCTAGCCAAAACAACAACTGCAATGTAACTGCAACAACAGTTGACACTACCACCTCTGATCTCTGTGCAGCTATAGTAGCCAATGGCAGTAACCTCCCCATGGAACATACATACCTAAATTAGGGGGTGAGGATGACATCTGCAACAATCCCCTGAAACAAGACAAAGGCCCCAGTACACTCAAATGTCAATGCCCATAGTTGTCACAAACATCAGCCAATGTAAACAGCAATAGGAGCGACACAGCACTAAGGACACACCCATGCTGCATATGTCAGGATCCATCCTGTGCCTGGCAAACAAGGCAACATCACAAAAGTCATACTGCTCAGACAACAGCATTGAGGAGGGGACACATGGAACTGGTCACTGAAATACACCTGCACAGTCAGAGGACGAAATAGGACACTGATACGACTATCAGGGCAATCCAATGTAACACACATTATCCAACATCAGCAGGACACATTAACAATATCAACATCCATATCACATCATAACATTGCCATGCATAGGATATGCTACATGTCAATTACATTTAAGTCAATGTGAACAATCATGGATTGGGGCAGGTCCTGAGAGGCAATAGTGCTGCCAGGACCATCAGAACACCCACAGCCAGTGAAAGGTCTCACCATGAGAATGGATATACACGGAGGGTTGAGTAGGACAAAAAGGTGGCTATTCTCTATTTGGTATAAAGCAACACCTAGAGGCAAGTTGGCAGACAAGTCTGATAACTCAATATCATACATGTGACATACAGGTGGGCCATAGGCCTATAACAATGCCCAAATGAAGGACAGCAGATACCAATACCAAACAAGATCTCAAAGTGAATTCATCAAAAGGCAGGCATGTTACGTCAAAATTGTCACAACACAGACACACTAATTGTACCCTGTTTCATTGCAGAGGAAGATGGATCTCCTGCCAATATGCCTGTCCCAGATTTCCCTGATGACATGGATGACGAGCCCATAAACATTCCCCAGGAGACCATCCAAAAGGTCCTTGAAACCCTCCAGACCCCACCTTCAGTCACAAGGAGGAGCACAGAACAAGCACCCATCACAGAAGAACCACCCACCACCCCAATTGCAAGACCTGCCAGCTCCTATACAGCTGAGGACTCTGACGACACTGGCACCAGCTTTGAAAGAACTGTAGTTGGAGTACAGCGGGAGCTAGCCAAGGAGGTGCGGGTGGGGATGCAAACTATGGCAGCCAGCCTTGAGGGGGTGTGCTCGTGCATGATGTCATCTGCAGATCAGGCAGCAGCTATGCAAGCCCTAACATCCATACTGCAAGGACTACAAGAAACTGTCAAGGAATTCACCACTGCAGTAAGGGAGTTGCCACAACACCTCGCACCCCAAACTTTCCACTGCATGCATGAATGCAATCATGACTCCCTCAGGGCCGACCTGGCTGCCTACCATCGTGATGTAGCTGCTATTCTCAAAAACCAGCAGGCCCTCCTTGCTGCAGTACTGCCCTTAAGACCTTCACAGCGACCGGGATGTCTGACTCCATGTCTTCTAACACTGAGGTGTGTGTTGCCCCTTCACAACCAACAACAACAAGGACAAAGCAGGCAACACACACATCAGAAGATGAAGACATAGAACAGATCACATTCACAAGGAAGAGTACCCGGAAGCACTAGTCCCTGCACCATGGCCTACTTTGACCAAGGTCCATTGTCAAATGCCACTCTCACAACAACTATACTCAATGACTGTTCTGCTAACCACTGTATAACTTGTCAGAATTGCCAGTGAATGTCTCTCTCCTACTAATTGGAAAATCCTGTCCCTCTGCATTGTTGGTAACATCACCCCAGCATGTCAGGAGCCTTATCCACACCCCTTCTGTAGGATCACCATGTAAGATTTACTAGAACGGACTCAGCAAACCTGGACAATGTACATATTGCACTACAGCACCTATCAATAAATAGCACTTGCACACATAATATGTCTCTGTGTAATTCGACACATCAACTGTGCAGTAGATAACACAAAAGTGCCTGTGTGACAACCATGTAGCTTGTCAATACAACTGTCCTGACATCATGTAGTCAGATACATCTGTGCAGTGGCCAGGATTGCATCATAGCTTGCCCATCCTGAGGAGAATAACTGATGAAGGGAGAAACCACACACAATCATGCTGTGTTGGACAGAATAATGCTTCATCAATAGAAATCAAAGTCAACTAATGGTGGCTGATAAATGTTGTCACCGTGCAATACTAATACATTGAATTATGCAGTCTAATCTAAGCAAACACAACTAAACTCAGCATCAATCAACCTTTCTGAGTAAACTTCCAAATAGGTACTCATGCTGATATTTTTGCACCCATGATCTATGTCAGTAATGAAGACAAGAAGACAAGAGTGTTAACAACACCTCATCTTCAAAGATGTCCCTGAACATCACACTGCAGTCCGACCTAAAAATTTCCCCACAATACCAAGTCTGGAAGCACACTTTGTGATGTAGAAAACATACTCATCAACACAAATCCTTTGTGATCCATGTAAACTCCAAATGGTGGTTCTATCAAATGGTGGATACTTACCAAGTTAGCACAGGGGTAGCTGCCATTTTAAACCTCTTTTTTCTTTGGTTTGTAGCATAGGACACAAATGTCATAGAACAACAATCACCTACACTGATGGCAAGGCCATGATCAAGTAGCAGTTAACACATAATGCAAAGGGTTAACTATATATTTATTCATAAGTAATCACACCAGAGGCAACTAAGGGAAAAGTCATACCTACACTAATCTAACCTGACTACTCCTTACCCACAACTGTCCCTAACTAACCTAAGCTAAACTTACTCCATATATATATAACGAATCGATCTAAACATCAACCCCCCATCCACCATTATGAGACAGGACACATGCAGGACAACACATACTAACCTACACACATACTATACTATCCTAAACAATCATATATATTTTTTTTTATATATATATATATTTTTTTTTTTTTGTTGTTTTGTTTTCTAAACTCACAGGAACCCCAACATTGACCCCCACCCACCCACACACTGAATAATGAAAAGTAGAAAGAATAAGGACCCCCCACCCTCCTCCCTAACACTAACTAAGCTAACAACCTATACTAACCTAACACTAATCCCCCAAGCCCACTAATCATGATAACAAGGAAAGAGGAGGGAGGGGAGAGATTAAAGTAAATAGACCATATCAGTCCTAGAGGTTGGCCCTCCGGAGGGTCCGCCTGATGGACCTGACCCACTTCTTGATGTAGGCCACATCCTGGCTCAGCTTGTCCACCTTCCTTATGAACTGGTCCATTTTGCGGTCCAAAGCCTGGAATGCCGCAGGGTCAATTGGAGGAGCTGCTGCTGTCTGGGTCCCGGCAGAGGTGCTCTGTGTGGGTGTTGAGCCTAGCCCACTGGACTGTCCTGCAGCTGTGATAATGCTGGGTCCTGGTTGTGCTGCAGAGGCAGGGACAACTGTCCCTGCCGTTGCTGGGGCCACTTGGGGAGAACCGGTGGTTGTGGTGGTGGTGGCTGTAGTGGGCAACGTTGGGCCACCCTGTGGTGAAGCCCACCATGCTCCGGAGGCCCGATCCGCCTGGTATTTTCGGGCCATCCGTCGGAACCCCGACTGCACCTGCAGGATGTGTTGGTACCTCATGGACCGCCTCTCAAATTCATGCCTCTGTGCGGCACTCATGTTTGCAGCTGTGAAGAGAAAGGGCAACTATTTACCATAGGAAATGCATTGTGTGGAATAGCACAAACGGTCAATCGGAAAATACATTTACTGTAGTTGTAACAGCTCATATCACCATATAGATCATTGAAAGTCTCAGAGGAAGTACATGGGAAGCCTGCATACAAAGGTCATCTCACACATAGCATATACAATAATCTACATGATGGGTGACATCAGCCAAAACTTGTCATCATAACAATTACAAATGCAGCCAACATTCATGCTGCACCTCCTCCGCCTATTGCCTGGACTCCATATGTCAGTGTATGTGATAACAATCACAAACCTCAAGATCTGCAATTTGTAATGGGATTCGCTAGTATAGAACTCATGTGCCATAACCGAGTGTGTACACTAGGTTGAAAAAAAAGTTTCAAATGGTCACAAGTATGTGTAACATACTGGTTGCTTCAGTCCTAGGTACCCTATTCCCAAACACATGCCTGTCTTTGGGGGGGGGTGGGAAGAACAACAAACAATCCCAAAATCGATGCACACCCAGGAGTGTATAGAAAGCTCAACATGTTTTTGCCTCCACACACACACCACCAGTGAAGGGCTATCAACAAATTGGAGTCAGCTAAACCTTGTCCTATCCAAGGTCCACACATGTCAAAATGTACTGACCTAGGCCAACATCACATACTTCCAGTGAGGCATATTTTTCTACAGACACAGAGGAGCAAGAACACCCATGATCATGAATAGCATGTACACCTAGGCCGTTGAACTCTAGTCCCACACACTTCTAGTACAACTTGTGGAAGTACATGGCCCCGGAAGATCCAACCTACAGTGTACTCAGTACATCGGTTACTAGGGAAGCAGCAGATTTCAGACAAGCCATTTGCAGAAGCTATCTGGGAGAATGTCAGTCTGACATGCAGACTCAGTCCGAGACGAGTCCCAGAGCAACTCTTACATTAACTAGTGTATTCCACATGACTCACCCCATTTCCCATAGCGGGCCCTACAGGAATGGCCTACAGACCCAAAATCAGACAAATGGATAAGCATAGGTCAACTCAAAATTAAGTGATAACTGAAATCCCACTAATGGAACAAGACTAAAGATTGGGCAGCGCATCAAACCTTGCAATGTGTTCAACACACAGTAGTCCATCACGCATCACCAGCAAACACAAAAAATACCACACATGCAACACTCACTGTAGGTGTTGGGGTCCTCAAAATGAGCCACCTCTCCCACTGTGTACGGTGCAGGTCCACCTGTAAAGCATGGAAGGAAGAATATACTCAGAATCCGTGCACTGACAAACAATTGTAAATACAAACACAATGTGATAATATGACATAAGTAATGAAACACTTTCACACATGCTCATACTGCATGGAATTATTCATGCGCAAAATATTACATCGGATGAGTCTCCTGCTACAGTTACACACACTACTACATACATTCAGTGGCCCGGACTGTCATGTGGTGGCAAAGATGCACCTCCATTAGTATGCAGCAACAATATAGGTGTGCAATCATCTCATCATGTGTATCCAAGAGAGACATTCAAAAGCTGGTTACTTGAGGACTGCCTAACCTGTTAAACAGCCTATGTGGTCATGACACATATGTGACTGATAGGTACATGGTACAGAGGGCCAGGTACTTTGGCAATACCTCATGATGTTACAGTTTCATACATTGATGTGTCCAAACAATGGTGATTGGCACCAAACATAGATGTTTGTACCCTAGTCCATACCTTTGGACTGCCATCCCTATTCTGATTTGGGCACAAGTGACAATAAATACCTGTCTAATATGTTAGCTGAGGGCACCTGAGTCCTTTACAAATATGGTTCATGCTCAGATCTGGCATGTAACAATTAAATGTGAAGGAGCACATTTATCACGACAAGGCATGGCATTTTCGTGAACATTTTCCCTACACACCAACCAGACACACATGTGACATATGTGTGGGCCATATTGCTAACTTCAATTGACGTGAAGGCAGCACTCATTTTCAGCATCATGTAGGGTTTACCAATGTCAGTCTAGCTAAAGCGTCAACATATGTAGGTATGATGTTTCTACATCCATACTTCACTGGCTATTGTGACCTGTAGAGTCCTGATTGCGTCATTAATGTGTCGCTTGTCTGACACAAAGGTGGCACTACATTACATTCTGCTACAAGCAACCTGTATGTGTTGAAAACATGAGCTACCTGACTGCTAGCATTTGTCATCCTTCACATAGTGCATCAATTACCCTGTATGTTTCCCTACCTTTACACACAGTCAGCTACTTATCTGGCAGATTGGGTAACAATCATCACATGTCACAACACAGCATTAAATTGTGCACATTTACATGATCTGTACTCACCAACATGGCCACCAATCCTGATTCCCAGGTGGTCCAGCAGATCTTGCTCCCTGGAGATCAGATCAGCCCAGCGGTGCTTCAATTGATGGTCATTCCTTTGGCTACCATATAGACGCACCAAGTGATGGTGCACCTTCCCCCACCGGACTTTACGGGCCTCCGTGTGATACCCCTGTATCACCCTACCCCCAGCCTCCAGCATAGGTGGAAGGAAATGGCAAACAAGCCATATAAACCCCCCCCAATTCCTCCTCACCCATCCTGGAAATCCGTGGCCTACCAGACATTT
Source organism: Pleurodeles waltl (assembly GCF_031143425.1). NCBI lineage: Eukaryota > Metazoa > Chordata > Amphibia > Caudata > Salamandridae > Pleurodeles > Pleurodeles waltl. The sequence continues at coordinate 151,176,489 of NC_090446.1, forward strand.
CAGCACTGAAAAAGGAGAAAAAGTAGTGGGAAAAAGGAAAAGGGGGAAATGGGGAAAGGTAGAGTGGGTTAAATACAAAGAAAACTTAACAAGAAGAAGAGCCCAACTATCCCCTATATCACAGTACCCACAACAGACTCCCACAGACAATATATACAACACTGGACTTGACAAATTAATACAACACAGACTCAGACAGTATTCTACAACAAGACAATGATGACAAAAGAACAAGTGAGATGGCACACTGGACACAAAAGCACTAATACACAGGACAACACTTTGCACACAGCCACACAGTCTAGAATAATCAGAGACTGCAAAGTGAAAGTGAAAGTACACCCACTGTACAGATTCTGTAAACAGGATATCCTATTACATCACATCCTGCATAAAATGGCCGCCATTTTTTTCCATTATGCGCCATATTTTCACGCATACAGCTTGTGTGTCATATCTTTTGACGCACAGGATTGCAAATAATGGAGAGTCAAAAAAAAGTTCATTATTGGGATATAATATTTGTTTGAGGCATATTTTACAGTTCTAGAGGTGAAAATTAAGCCGCAGCAAATTATGATATCTATTTATGAAAAATATTTTCGACTCAGCATTATCTGCACTCCTGTGTGTCAACAATTATGACGCACAAGCTGTATGCATGGAAATATGACGCATAATCGAAAATAACGGCGGCCATGTAATGCCGGATATTATGATATCTATTTATGAATTATATTTTTGACTCTGCATTATCTGCACTCCTGTGCGTCAAAAATTATGACGCACAAGCTGTATGCGTGGAAATATGACGCATTATGACAAATATGTATTTCATTTGTCCAAATGAGAAATGAATTTTGGCATGACCAAACGGTGCTAAGTGATAAACTTTGGGGTTAGCTATAGCAAATGCCCCTTATAGGATGTACAGAAGGTATTCACAGTGCAATAGTAATGATTGGCCAGAATGGATATTACTCATAATTGTACACATATGTAGGTAATTGCTGATTGCTAATTTCAAAATATGAAAGAGATACCAGGATGTATTCCTTAGCAAAATTGTGTCCACATGTATCAAGCTATTCAAAATTGCATAAAGGCCAATTAGGTAGTGCAATTGTCGCCTAAACATTTTTTGGGGGTAACCATGTCCTAATTACGAGTTAATTTATCTAAAATGTGTTTCACTTTTGACATGTAGGGCACACATGCGCCTTATGCATGTGTGTGCTTCACATATGCATAAAAAATGTATATTTGGGGTGCAGCAGAGGGGGACTTAGGCCCCCAGCACCCCGGGGTTAGCTGTTCCAGACTTGCAACTTTATCCAAGGGTTTCCCAAATTCAGTAATGCAAAACCATTGGCAGCAGGCCCATGGAAGCAAATTGGGTATGATTCACTGTTTGCTAATCTGTAATCCCATCTGCCCATTTGAGGTTTGCCCTATTGATTCTTTGGAGAATTCTGACATACCATTTTGCATTGATTTCATATCAAAATCTCAACGTTCCTTATGTCATGATAGCAAATAGGTTGTTGATGTATGTGGCCCTTTATGCATTACCTGGTTTAGTGGCATGTTTCATTCTTCCTGCTAGGTTACAACTGGGACACTACTGTGATAGGCTGCTTGCAACCATTTTGTTGATTGGATGGTACATGTACATGTGTGTGGTCCAATATTGATCCAGTATCAACTGTTAAGGTGTATGTTGTCACTGTAACGCCCACGTCTCCTCATGAGTTAGTGGCAGCTAATCGTGTATCTAATGAGTATCGTTTGTAGCTAAATGGGAGAAAAGTCATTGAGGACATGGTAACCTACACATGGATGGTCCCACCCTGTCACTGAAGACGTGTAATGAGACTTTCAACTGGGCAACCTTGGTGTGCTGAGTGAGAGAATGTCTCAGGTGTCTGGATCCGGCATGTGTCATTGCAACATTTGTACTCAAGTTGGCCTCTGTGGATGGTAATGTATCAGGAAACATCATAGCCTCTGTGCAGAAGTAAATGGCTGGTATTCAGCACACACGACTTATCTTTATTATTTGAACAATGTAACTCAGCGTGTGAACTGTCAGGGTCCTCATATGTGTTGACTTTTCATGGACATTATCTGAGGTTGCTGGTTGGGCTGGAGGCCACGTACACCATCAAACGCTATGGTCCAGGTACACTGTCACCCTTTGTAGTTTAGGCATTAATGAGGCCCAGACAACGGAAGGGCCATGATTTAGCTATTCAAGGACACTGTCACAAATATGATACAAATAACATTCAGATGATTCAATACTATGTATTTGAGTATACATTGATGAGGCAAATGACAAATTATTCTCTGAGGTACAAGAGGTTTTGGACAGCACGTGTGGTCCATAGGTGGACCCCAGGTATCTTTAGGGTGACCCACGGACAGGTGCCAGTCAGGCTGACAGGATGCTGGGTCAATCAGGAGCCAGTTCTTTCACAAATTACATGATCAGTGGTCTGACTAGGACTGGTCAGAGGGAGCAGTAGACAGTTGACATGTCACACTGTGTATGTCCTGTGTTGTTTTGAAGGTGACACATGAACCCTGATAAAGTGTTACACTGCAACATTAGTAGCAATGCTTAATGATGTAATTGCCCAAATGCCAACATCCATGCTGTAGGAGGCATCAGCAGGGACGGGGCATGTACATTTGGGTGGTGTGCATGGAAGGGATCACTGGTGTGGCCTCCATCAGTGTCTCACTAGTCCTGTCAGATGAGATTTGCTGAAAAATAGCCTACAGTACCTTTCACACGAGAATCAATCTACAGGTGATACCAGGCCTTAAAAACTCCAAGCCTGTGTATTATATGAGCTGAGTTCCATGCAGTGAGATGGTACTATGACAATGGTAGGCATAGGAAAGGGTGTGGCACACTGGATGACTCTTGTGAGTGTGTGTGTGTAGATGAGGGAATCTCAGTGTACACATATCAGCATTCCAGGGACCTCTTCAGACAGGTGGGGTGTGACCAGCCGCATGTGTGTGTAATGTTTTTAGAAAAGGGCTGACATGTAGATGGGTAGTGATGTGCTGGATGCTTGTCATATGTGTGGCACTTGTGCTGTTTATGTTCTGCTTATGTGTAACTCTAGTGACAGATAGTCATTACAAAGATTGTAAGTAGTTGGAATTACTGCTGCCAAGAGTCTGGTAATACATTCCTGTTCCTGAAGCATAAGCATGTGAACTGCCTGATGTATGAGGCCTGTTTTCCCCTAGTTGAGTGATGGTGTTTTAGTTGTGTGCCATCTGCTGCGATGAACCATGTTTCCTACATGTATGTGTGTCATATATGTGGTCCTCAGCTATTGCCCTTCAAAGGTGAACTGTACAGGATGTCAGTCATTTACATTGTGTGTGTATGTGACCATTGTATGATGGGCATTACATTTGTTGTGTGTTTTTCTGTGTCCTGATTGTTATATCATTATTGCTCCATGAGACGACATTCTTCTTCTGATATTTAAAGTTAAAGGTGGGCAGAAATGAATAGGCCAAACCATGATGTGGTGTTTGTTATCAGTGTTTATTTACAATAGTGCATTAAGTGGTGATGGTGATAATTATGAAAATACATTATTTTCAATCTGTTGGCGCCTACGCACTCCAGCAGCCGTGTTTGGTTGTTCCCCCTCCTGTTGCAGGCCAGCATCCTCCTCTTCCTCGTCTTCAGGCATGTATGGGGCTGGTTCGAGGAGGGGAATGTTCCTTTTGACACAAATGTTGTGCAATATTGCACATGTGAGTATGATCCTACAGACCATCTCGGGGGAATATAGTAGGCTACCACCAGTGATGTCGAGGCAGCGGAACCTTGACTTGAGGATTCCGAAGGTCCGCTCGACAATGCTGCGTGTCCTCTTATGGGCGTCGTTGTATGCCCGCTCTGCAGCAGTGCTCGGGTTCCCAAATGGTGTCATTATCCATGGCTGGATGCCATACCCCTGATCAGCTGAAAGAAAAAGAAAATGGGATCATGTTGATGTAGCTTGCATTATTGAAAAGACCGTTCATGGCAGTAGTTGTCTTGTGTTGTCTGTGACTCTTTTGTGTACTGATGTGACATCCTATACTTGTAGGCTATACCATCTGCATTGTGTTTTTACCTTGGCTGAGCACGTGTTTGTCCGCTAACAGTTTGTCATCAGTATGTTTTGTGATTTTCAGTGCAATGTGCCCTCCCTAACATTGTGACTTGTGATACAGGTGTCCTTGTGTCTTCACTTGGGGTGAGTAGATAGTTCAATGTAGAGTTTAATTTATAAGTGTTGTTAGCACGTTCATATGAAAGTACCCTGGACATCCCATACCTTTAGACTTAGGCAGTGTATTAATGTAAAGGTCATTGTGACACTTACAATTTGCAAGGTGACATTTCGGATATCACACTCATTGACGTCTTCACATTAGGCTGTACAGTAAATTCCAATGTGTGACAGCTTCAATGGTGACTTACGAAACATGGCTAGTGATGTCAGGACCTCAGTGTGTTCCTGTCTAGATGTTGCTGTTGTGGTGTATGTGTTGTGTGTCCTAGAGGGTTTCTGTGCAGTGTGTGAATAAGTAGGTTTTAGTACTTACCAACAAGTAGTCCATTGCCATACCGTCCATCCTGGAAGTGTTGGTTGATGGTAGAGTGACGGAAGATGAATGAGTCATGGACACTTCCAGGATATTTAGCCACGATGTTTGTGAACATTCCTTGGTGATCGACTATGGCCTGCACGTTGATTGAATGTGTGTGTTTCCTGTTGCGGTAGAGGTGTTCAGTTGCAGCAGGTGGCACAAGGCGTACATGTGTGCAGTCAATTGCACCAAGGACGTGTGGGAAGCCACTGATTGCGTAGAACCCCTGTTTAGTTTCCTGCTGCTTCTGCAGTGTGTTAGGGAAGCAGATGTGGCGGGGTGTCAGGCGAATTATGGCATCCAGTACTTTTAGCAGAAATGCGGAGAATGATGGTTGTGATATTCCGCCAACAAGGGCACCAGTTGTTTGAAATGAGCCACTTGCCAGCATGTAAAGTACGGCAAGCAGCTTTGTTTCTGTTGGTATGGTGCGGGGTGTCACCAAAGTGGGTGCCAACTGCTGTTCAATGTTTTGCAGCAGCTGCTGGATGGCCTGCCAGTTCAACCGGTACCTCTGTATGATGTCGTGTTCCCTGAGGCCCTGAAGGGTTGTTCTTGGGCGGAATATCCTCTCCTGCCTTCTGCGCTGCATTTGGGGTCCCTGCTGGTGTTGTGGTAGCTGCTGTTGTTGCTGCTGGGCTCTGCGTCTGCGTGCACGCTGGATAAGAATCACCTCCATGTCTCCCTGTTGCTGCTCTGCTGCTCTGCTGCTCTGCTGTTTGTTCTGTGTGTTCTGATTAAATACAGGTGTGTTTGCCCCATTTTAACGCCTGCCCTGACCCAGGCGTTAAATTTTGACGCAAATCGGGCTGTGCGTCATTTTCTGGCTCCGCCTCCCGGCCGTGCATCATTTTTGCCCAGAAGCATAAATACTACGCACAGCCATTTGTGTCGTTTTTTGGACGGGAACGCCTACCCTGCATATCATTAACGCAGGGCGGGTTGCCGCATCCAAGAAATGACACACACGGCAGAATTTTGTCATCCGCGGGCTCGGGCGTCAGAGTTTAAATATGGGGCAACGTTTGCGCTGATTGTGCGTCAAATTTTTTGACGCACCATCGCTGCAAACGGAGTATAAATATGCCCTTGTGTTGTGACTTGAATGCTCATGTTATCGCTTTGGTTGCCAACCATGACTCACTAAATGACCATTAGTAGCTTTACTCCCTATTTTGACAAATCATTCCTACCACACGTCTTTAAAACAGCAGCATATTTAGTTAAGCTCCGACGTTTATCATTGAATCGCAAATCACAGGTTACATACGGATTCAAGACTCTAAACGTTGTTGAAGGGACCGAGGAAAGCGTCTGAAGATTAATTTCTGCTGAACCTTTATAAAAAAAAATAATGTAAATATTGATTAATGTTACGCCATAACTGAATTGCCTTTTAGCGGCCTAGCCATTTGAGCTACGCCTGGACGCCTTTCTCAAGCTATTTTCCTGCACAAAATCGTCAAGTGAAATAAAAATAATACCTGAAATAAAAACAATGAGAGACTGGGCTGCATTCCCACGGATCTTTTTTTCAAGTTTGCATCTTGGCTCCTTCGCCCAGATGGCAGAAACCCCTTTCACGCAGGGCGCTGCTGTTGCAGTCTTTCTTAATTAAAACCTAGTAGAGAAGCAGATCCAGCACCCGCAGAGCGAAGCACGGAAGCGAGGGTGCCTCAGGCGCATTTCTTTTAAGGCTGGATAGGACGTTTCATCCTGTGAAGTTTGAGTTCCATCGTTTACTTTACAAACCACAAACCAATCGTCAAAAGCTGCCCTGGGGATAACTCTGCACACAACACAGATATTGCACGTAACACAGGTGAGCGTGTATTTCGTTGAGCTTTTGAAACGTTCGCGACTGCAAGTGCTCCAGACGTGTGGAATGCTGCGGCCTCGTGCGCCTTTGAAGGCTTTACCCATATGGAATAACCTTTGTGACCGTCGCAAACGATACGAATCGCTGTTGGCGACCGCAAGAACGTTTTTTACTAAGTAGCAATGCCGTTTTAATAGTCTGTTAATCATAAGCAGACTCCTAAAGGGAAGTGACAGCAATGACTGCGCCAAAGGTGACATCCCAAACAAGATGAGGTTTGAGTGACTGAAATAAACAAGGGATTGGGCAGCGAGTAACATTTCTAGTAAATCAAATATAAATGTTTTCGATTCCGCGGACTGTGTGGTAGAAAGTCTCATGTGGTCTCAATTCAACCGCCACACTGATTAACCACTAAGGCCCTCATCTAGAGTTTGTTTGAATTTGAAACAGAACACGTTCTCGTTAGAAAACCGAGAGGCTTCTGCATAAATATGCATTAGCAAAGCCAGCAGGTCTCGCCCATGAAAGAGCTAATGGCTTTTCCAATGTGTTTTAGCCATGTTGTGCACCATTTTGGCTGGTGTTCAGCATGGCTAAACGTTAGTGGTGTAGAATGGAGGGGCGTGGAGTGGAGTGCATAGGTGTGGTAGTGCACTGGCTTTACAGACAACACATTTTTAATTGAAATTATCATTACATTTGCACTGACATACCGTTTTACTGATAAAACGATACAATGCACAAACACCTCTCCCCTACCCCCCACCTCAGCGCCTTGAGACCCTCACGGGTGAGTAGTGCACTCTACAAATTCCTGATTGATTGATTGAAATAGCATCATCTAGTGTTTTAATTTGTTGTGATCGTATTAAAATATGTTTCCATCACACTTCAGAATTATAAGTGTGCTTTGCTGTGCTTTCCTAATTTTGAAATATTCTGAAATATCTACACAGTCCATTTACATTTACATTTTGTAGAGTTCTAAAAAAAATGGATTTCCTTTCACAACCTCAGAAGCCAACAAGATTTTCACATAAATCCAACTCAAGCTGGACAGCCTAAAACAAATAAAGCCAGCAAATAGGAAACAAGCAGCAACTATGAGTTACAAAACACTAAGCCAAAGGTAAGCAATAGGCGGAATGCATTCCCAGGAAAGCTTCCAGAGTGTTCCCAAGAAGTCTAGCAAACCAGACAGCTGTGCTGTCTAGTAGGATTCAATCTAAAAATGGTAATGGGCCTTTTCTGAGTACAAATTCAATGCTCTTAGAGAGCAGCTTTCAATTATTAAATACAGAAAGGCAGCTTTTGTGTGCTATTTACCATTTAATTCTCAAGTATATCTAATGTCAATTACAAGAATCGTGGTATTACGAAAACCCGTCTGACGAACTCAGATCCTAAAGTAAGCACATATGCAGAATGACAACAGACAGGGAATCTGAGAGCTGCATAGCCACAGGCATTCTATGCTGCACCTACCTTGAAACATCCTTTCCCCGTAGTAGGACTCTAGCCAAGGTCTAAACCAAGGTGAGCTCTAAATGAAGGAACACTTGAACTTAATGTACCTCTCCCATCCCCAAGCACACCCCCATACATACCCTTACCAACCCCTATACCCAGGATGTAGTGTAGCTTGTGCGGTTCCTACAGTAAAAAAAATAAATTATGTGGAACATCACTCGCCGGAGGGCTTCCCCCATGTCATTACCTCCACATCATTCTTCTTCCTTGCTTATCTCGTCGCTATCCTTTCCTCTGTCACTATCTTCTTTTCAAACTCTTCCTGTTAATTTCCTACCACTGAGTTCATTACATGTCTTTTGTCACTTTTATCCTTTTTGGGCATATTCACAAACTGCATTTAGTGGTGCTTGAAGTAGTACTGTAGAGTACAAGTGGCGCTGTCTGTCGCATGGGAGGTGATGGTACTGCCACTCTGCCACCTATAAGCAAGCCCCTCCTCGGGCCTCTTCCCTAAGGCCGAACTGTCTGTCGCCACCCTTACATCCCTCAGGACCACCTGCTGCCACCTGATTTGGTCAAGTTGCTGCTTTACTGGAATGATGTCGCACCTCCCACAGCTCTGAGGGTGGTGAAAGGGGTCTCTGAACCTGCCCTTGAGGTGCTGGTGCTGCATTTCTCCACCTGACGGAAAGCCTCCTCCTGTGTTGCAATATCTTGCGTGAGCACTCTAGCTGGCGACCTCAAACTGTTGTATGCAGACAATGTGCTTCTGACATTAAGCAACCCCACAACCTTCATACCAGCACTGATAACGCTTACTGATGACTCTTCTGGCTTTTCGAGATACAGAATAAAGTGGACCAAAACAATGTGATGTCCATGACCCAATCTATGACGATGCACGGATTGACTAATTTTAGAGCCCCATTATGGCATAAAGCTGCTGTAACCATCAACTCCAGACCTTTCATAAGACCAGATTGATGTCTCAAGAGCATTACTGAGGTAGACTACCTGTTGGCAAATGGACTATAAAGTCTCAGAAGCTTATCCATTAGACATGTAGTAGGGTTTTCAAAAATAAACAAATGACACAACTCTGGTAGTAATGTAGTATATGTTTATCAAAGAGTAATACGGTGGGGGCACAGCTCAGTTCTGTAACTGAAATGACACTCAACTCAGCTTTTACAAACAGCGTCTTTTATAGGCTTAGTTCGTATATGCCCTCTTGTCATATTTCCAATTAACACAGTAGCTCAATATAATGTTATCTACCTTCATTCTTGGCACAAGCAATAATTCTCAAAAAACGCATCGGACTACTTGTCACTAAAAATGCAGCTGTAGTGTGTATAATATATGTATGCATCCTATAACGAGCACAGTTTCTTTTGTTCTCACCCTTGGAATTCCCTCTGTGTTTCCTCCCTACACTGCTCCCATACTCTGAAGTTTTACGGCCTGTTCTCCTCCCTCTACCAACCTTGATGCTCACAAGAATCCTGTGTCTTCCTTTCTGGTCTGCCCTGATGTACTCCTCCTTTTAACACTCGTATCAGGAAGTGGCTCAGGCTCTTGTGTGTGCGGCCTTCTAAGTTATCTGTGGTATGCGAGGACCGGCTGCAACTGCTTTGCCCTGCACCTGGCCTGTTCCTTTGTTTCCTTTCTGCCCCTGTACTCCATTTTAATATGTTACCCTGGTTTTGGCCTGTATTTGTCTCGCACTGTGTATGCTTCTGCACGTTTCCCTGTTAAGCCATGTGTTGACCAGAGTGGGCCTTCTTTCTTTCTCTTGAGTCCTATTACATTCCTCCCTCTAATTGAATTTTCAACTTCTAACTTACTCTTCCTGTCCAGTGTACCTATCTCATGTATGTATTCTGCTTTTCCTTCCACACTTTACTAACTACCCTACTGATAAACATCCCTCCTAACTTCTGACTGTTGGACTTAAAACACCCTACAATAATCTGGAATAGGCAATACATCAAAAGGATCAACACAAGGATTGGAAGAAGTCCTTTAAGCAATTCTGGTAGCCAGGACGGCATCCACGAAAACAACCCTGGAAACCACTTGTCGGGGGCACCCCCTTCTCCCACCATTCTCTTCTGCAGATTATGCAAAGTCTGTATGGCCTCCGTTATTGCTCCATTGTCTGCATCATTAGCTGGCATGTATGTACAACAAGCCATACCAATCTTGGCACAAACCCCTCCTTCCATAGCCGTCATCAAGTCTAACACATACCTATGTTGCATAAGGCTCTCTCGCACTGCCTGCAACTCTTCTTTGATTGCATTGAAACCATCTTCCGTAGCATTGATGGCTTTCATCAGTTCCCATTGTGTTATTTGCAACCAACGAGCTGTGGCTTTCGCTTGGATGAATCATAGGATGCTTCCAAAAAACAACTGGGCATCGTTGAGCAATCAGTACTCCTGCAGAACGTCTGCCTAAGTTGCAGTACTGAAATACTCGGTGGCTCTTCTCCTCCGATGAAGATGTAACAAGGTCGTTGGACGGCTTATAGGGTGGTCATGTAGCTTTGAAATGTCCACTCCTGGAATCACCGAAGAGGGGGTGTGCACAGTGACTAAAGAACAGAGACCTCTCCATCCTGCAGGAAGTCGCGTATATAGCCATTCTCCACACTGCCAATAGTAATCCATCAGACTGGAGGTGCCCCATTGCCTGTTAGCATTGTACCTTTTGGTGATGCAATTGACGTTCTTTCCTACAGAGACCGTTCCGTTTCCACTGAAGCATAAGGAAAAGACAATGGGTGTTCGGCCCACTTGAAGAGTTGTAGGTGCTTCTTCCCAGGTTAAACTCTGTATATTCTCATCTCATACAGGCTGACAATTCGGTTGTGGGTTAATGTTGTTTTTACTCCCTCTCCATAAGGAGAGCGATCTGCATGCAAATGTGCCATGGTGCCATTGACCATGGACGTATACTGAACCCTTTACCTTGAGATATGGTCTTTCCTGACAATCATAGGGCCTAGGTGTGGCAGAGTAATCCCTACATAAAAGAGTAGGTCATGATACCCCTAGGAATCCCTGATCTAATATTCTAGCCTTCCACCTACCCCCCTTTTACTTAGAACCCCTGTCCCAGGCATTGTCTCTAGCTTCCCTTCTATTTCTTTGTGATCGTTCAAGATATCCGTTATGCCAGCTAACTCCTCTCCATATTGTGTGGTGTTTATTAAAAATGTTCCCTTTTGTACCTGTGAGGGTTGCATCCATGCTCTCATTCTACACAGGAAAAGTCGAAAAGACACTGTGTAACATTAGGCGGTACTTCTTTAGATGAATGCAATCTATTTGAATCACTGGCATGCGGAATTAAGGAGCATACCAGGCAAGACTCATTAGTACTTTGCATGCCTACTTCTGACATATGCTGATACCACATATTATCTAATAAGCTAGTATGAATATTGTGGGATACATTTTTATACTTATATGCTTCTCTTTGCAAGCACACATTATTTGGACATGATACTATACATGAATTAAGATACCACTGTAATACAGCTGTAAATATGGTAAAACATCAGCAAGAGAACAAAACAGTAATACATAAATGTCTGCAGGCAGAGCCAATAAGGTACTGCTCGCTCTTTAAAAGAAAACAGTGTCACTCCTCTTTCTCTTTGCACTCCTCCAAATGTTCCTGTAACAATGGCGATGTTTGACACAGAGCAGGGGCCAGTCGAATGTCCGATAGGTGTATCCACTGTTTCCTGCCCTCCACTTTCACTGCAGTGGGGGTGCTCTGGGTGACTGGATAAGGCCCCTCGAACTTGCTGTCTTTCCATCGAATTGCAAATGTACACTTGGCCCATAGGAATTGAACTGGTCTGCTGGGCTGCGTTGGTGAACTTCTGCTGTTCTGCCACCTGTTTAGAAAATAACTTAGCAGACTTCAGCAACTGAGACAGCTTATTTCACTCCCCAAAACCTCAGCTGTGAGCATCTGTCTTTTGTCTTGATATTGTTAAGGGGGTTGGCATAGGGCGCCCTGTCACTATCCGGCGCGGGGTCAGGTGATATTCACTTCCTGGTTGATTCCTGAGGCCATACATGGCTAATGGGAGGCAGTGGAGCCAGTTCCTATGCAATGTAGCGCACAGTTTGCTTATTTTGTTTTTCAACTGGCCATTAAGGCGCTCCACTATACCATTACTTTGGGGGTGATAGACAGATGACAATTTATGTTTTCTCCCCAGGGAGGTGCAGATGTGTTGGAAAATGGTATTGACGAAGTGGGTTCAATTATCTGAACGAATTGCTTCTGCGATTCCCCACCTAGGTATTACTTCCCGTATTAAAAAGTTAGCTGCTGCTTTGGCATCATTATGTACACAGGGTCCTGCCTCAATCCACCTTGAGAAAAGACATATGACTACAATTAGATACCTGTAGTTGTTACATCTGTCAATCATGTCAACAAAATCTAAATGTGGATTTTTAAATGGACCTGTTCGGTGGGGAATTGTTGATGTAATAACTTTTAGTGTGGGTCTTGGGCTGTATTTTTGGAATACTGCACATTCAGCAATATACATAGTATTAATTTCAGATAGTTGTGGGATATACCAATCTGCCTGTAATGTAGCAAGAAGATGTTCTTTGGCCATATGTGCGGGGAGATGTAGTTGCTGTAGTGCAGGATACAACAGGGCTTGTGGCATTACAGGTTTCCCAGTACTGTTCTTCCTATAAATGAAATCTGTTGGCGATTGTATGCACCCTCTCTGTTCCAATAATTCCCTTTCATGTGGTTGTGCCTGCTCTTGCAACCCACGTAGATGTAATTGTGCTGTTTCTATGTACGGGGGTGGTAATTCAGTATTATTCTGTTGCCTACGCATCATCATTTCTAATGTGCGCTCTTCTAATTCAGTTTAATTGGGATATTTTGTGGCTGCCTCTTTGGCTGCCCAGTCTGCCAAAGCATTACCCCTGGAGACAAGATCTTGCGTGTTTGTGTGCGCCGCACATTTTATCACTGCTACCTTGGATGGTAGAGCTAAGGTCTGTATCAATTTTGCCAGTAAATCTTTGTGTATCATGGGGGCCCATCAGATTTAAGAAACCCCCTCCTCTCCCACTTGTGAATGCTGGAATGTACAGTGGTAGTAACATATGCTGAATCTGAATAGATGGTGATTTCTAACCCCTCAGCATGCTGCAGTGCTTCAATGATGGCCACTAGTTCTGCTGCTTGTGCTGAAAAATGAGAGGGTAGTGGTATGTGACTCACTATCGGTAAAGCATCAGATGACCTCTGCTGTTCGGCTCTTACAACTGCTGCTCTTGAATGTCTAATCCTTGTTTCTTGGTCTGCAAAAGAGGATCCATCCACAAAGAGCAGCATGCTCCCATAGATGGGGTCCTCTGCCACCTTGCTCTCTTCTTCTGGGACATAATTTGCACAGTCATGTACTTCTACTTTGTCAGTAACTGGGTGTATGAAGAATGTCGCTGGATTAACTGTGTGACATCTGATCACTTGCAAGGATCGTAAAGAAAGTCTTACTTCGTACCCAGATGCTCTCTGAGTTGTGAGAGTGCTCTTGCTTCTTTGCAAGATAGCGAATACCGCATGCTCTACATACAGTGTTAAAGGTGATCCCATCAGAATAGTGGTGCTCTTCTGGACTGCAAAAGCTGCTGTAGCCAGAGATTGCTCACATGGGTAGTGTACTTTCATGACAGGATCTAGCAGCCTACTGTAGTGGTTAATTGGTTTAAGTCCCATAGATGTCTTTTGAGTCAGTACTACAATCAATGTCATTCCGTTACAGTGACAAAAGAGGTAGAATTGTTTTTTGTACTTAAGTGTACCTAACACTGGAGCATTCATGATCGCTTTCTTTAGCTCCAGGAACGCTGTCTCCCCCTCATCTGTCAAATTAATTTGATTTGCCATTGCATGAGACTCTTTTAATGTAGTGAGGAGTGGTGCTGTCAGCGTGGCATAATCAAACACCCACTGGCTCACGTTATTACAGAGTCCCTAAAATTGCTGCATTTGTTTGGTAGTGTTGGGCCTGGGCATGTTTCTAATGCTCTCTACTTTGTCAGGTGTCACTTTTCTCCTGTCTTTAGATATTAGTTGCCCCAAATAATGGACCTCTGTTTGCACATATTGTAATTTATTTTTGTTGACTTTGTACCCTTTGTCTGCAAGTGTACAGAGGAGGCCAAGGGTATCGCCCCTACATATGTCTTCAGTGGTGCTACAAACCAGGATGTCATCCACATATTGTAAAAGCGTTGTCTTGCATTGTATATTCACTCAGGCCCTCATTCTGACCCTGGCGGTCGGTGATAAAGCGGCGGCCAAGCCGCCAACAGGCCGGCGGTCTGAAATATGCAATTCTGACCCTGGCGGGAACCGCCAACACAGCCCGCCAACTTAACACTCCGACCGCCACAGCGGTACAAACAAACAGCGCGGCGGTTCCCGCCAACAGCCCGGCGGCAGACAAAGTACCGCCCACCCTATTACGACCCACCAATCTGCCACCTTTTCCGGGGCGGGAGCACCGCCGATAAGAACACGGCGGAAACAGACTACGAACGGGAAAACGCTCACCTCTACGCACTCCACGCGAGATTCCGGCAGTATGGAGCCAGAGTTACAGGTCATCCCCGCACTCCTATTCCTCCTCATATACCAGGAGCACGCCCGGCGGCACGGAAGACATCGGTGAGTACTGCACCTACGACACAGGGGAGGGAAAAGATTACCGGCACACACCCACCCACCCACACCCACTACAACACACACATCAATGCATTCTCACAGATCACTGTCACAACCCACAAACCACCCCCCTCCGAAATAATGCAAAGACCAAAAGAAGAGATCATAAACGGGCAGATATATTGAAATATGTACGCCATTAATCCCAATAAATAAATAAACTATGTACAAAATATATACTGCTACTAAATGTAGTCCAACCACTGTCCGTGGATCACAGGGGTCCTGTGCAAAGGGGCAAGGCCCAGTCCCACGACAAGAACTCCACGGAGAGAACACTGCAGGGGCATCAGAAAGAAAATAGGACAGGCACCTCAGGGGGAAGGGAAGGGGGGGCACCTCAGCCACTTGAGTACACGACGCCAGATCCACGAGGGGACTCCATGACACTGGGCCATCCTGGGGAGAGCAAAGCCACAGTCCATACAGTCCATACAGTGGGTGGCCTGCCCACTGGGCCATCATGGGGAGAGCAAAGCCACAGTCCATACAGTCCATACAGTGGGTGGCCTGCCCACTGGGCCATCCTGGGGAGAGCAAAGCCACAGTCCATACAGTCCATACAGTGGGTGGCCTGCCCACTGGGCCATCCTGGGGAGAGCAAAGCCACAGTCCAAACAGTCCATACAGTGGGTGGCCTGCCCACTGGGCCATCCTGGGGAGAGCAAAGCCACAGTCCATACAGTCCATACAATGGGTGGCCTGCCCACTGGGCCATCCTGGGGAGAGCAAAGCCACAGTCCATACAGTCCATACAGTGGGTGGCCTGCCCACTGGGCCATCCTGGGGAGAGCAAAGCCACAGTCCAAACAGTCCATACAGTGGGTGGCCTGCCCACTGGGCCATCCTGGGGAGAGCAAAGCCACAGTCCATACAGTCCATACAGTGGGTGGCCTGCCCACTGGGCCATCCTGGGGAGAGCAAAGCCACAGTCCAAACAGTCCATACAGTGGGTGGCCTGCCCACTGGGCCATCCTGGGGAGAGCAAAGCCACAGTCCATACAGTCCATAACAGACCCCACTGCCACTGGAGGAGGCAAGTTGGCCAGAGGACATCCTGCAGCCCTGCCCGAGATAGATCCTGCCCTGCCACGTCTGCCAAAGGGCCAGCGGTTCTTGCCCTGAAGGGCCCAGTTCAGCGGTTCTTGAGACGGCGGGGCCCAGTTCAGCGGTGCTTGAGACGGCGGGCCCAGTTCAGCGGTGCTTGAGACGGCGGGGCCCAGTTCAGCGCTCCTTGCCTTGAAGGGCCCAGTTCAGCGGTTCTTGAGACGGCGGGGCCCAGCGGAGCGGTTCTTGAGACGGCGGGGCCCAGTTCAGCGGTGCTTGAGACGGCGGGGCCCAGTTCAGCGGTGCTTGAGACGGCGGGGCCCAGTTCAGCGGTGCTTGAGACGGCGGGGCCCAGTTCAGCGGTGCTTGAGACGGCGGGGCCCAGTTCAGCGCTCCTTGCCTTGAAGGGCCCAGTTCAGCGGTTCTTGAGACGGCGGGGCCCAGCGGAGCGGTTCTTGAGACGGCGGGGCCCAGTTCAGCGGTGCTTGAGACGGCGGGGCCCAGTTCAGCGGTGCTTGAGACGGCGGGGCCCAGTTCAGCGGTGCTTGAGACGGCGGGGCCCAGTTCAGCGCTCCTTGCCTTGAAGGGCCCAGTTCAGCGGTTCTTGAGACGGCGGGGCCCAGCGGAGCGGTTCTTGAGACGGCGGGGCCCAGTTCAGCGGTTCTTGAGACGGCGGGGCCCAGTTCAGCGGTTCTTGCCTTGAAGGGCCCAGTTCAGCGGTTCTTGCCTTGAAGGGCCCAGTTCAGCGGTGCATGAGACGGCGGGGCCCAGTTCAGCGCTCCTTGCCTTGAAGGGCCCAGTTCAGCGGTTCTTGAGACGGCGGGGCCCAGCGGAGCGGTTCTTGAGACGGCGGGGCCCAGTTCAGCGGTTCTTGAGACGGCGGGCCCAGTTCAGCGGTTCTTGCCTTGAAGGGCCCAGTTCAGCGGTTCTTGCCTTGAAGGGCCCAGTTCAGCGGTTCTTGAGACGGCGGGGCCCAGTTCAGCGGTTCTTGCCTTGAAGGGCCCAGTTCAGCGGTTCTTGCCTTGAAGGGCCCAGTTCAGCGGTTCTTGAGACGGCGGGGCCCAGTTCAGCGGTTCTTGCCTTGAAGGGCCCAGTTCAGCGGTTCTTGCCTTGAAGGGCCCAGTTCAGCGGTTCTTGAGACGGCGGACGGTCTATGGCCAACTGCTAAATGCCTGGTGGTGCCCTCCTGGGCAGCGGGGATGGTGCTCCTTCACTGCCCACCTGGGCTGTGGGTGGTGGGGCCCTCCTGGCCAGCTGGGCTGGGTCCTCCCTGGGCAGCGGCTATGGGGCTGGTGGGCTCTCCCGGGGCAGCTGTGCCGGTTCCTCCCGGGGCAGCGGCTATGGGGGTTGTGGGCTCCTCCTGGGCAGCAGGCCTGCTGCCTGACCTCTCCAACTTGCTGCCCTTGCCCTCCTTAGTCGTCGGCCTGTGGCCCTTTCCTCCCTTTGGAGCTGTGGCTGGTGACTGTCTCTGGGTGGTGTCCGGGGGGGATGTAGAAGGCGGGCTCCTGCGGCGCCCCTTCCGCCTTCTGCTCCTCTTCCCAGGGGGTGGGCTGGCTGTCCCCTTGCTGCTGGGCGAAGATCCAGACATGCGGGCTGGCGGGCTCCAATACCCCTGCACCCTTGTCAAGGGGGCTGCAGGGCTGGTGGTGGCTGAGGTGCTCTTCTTACCCCGACGAGAAGGAGGGGGGGGCTCAGGGTCAGGAAAGAAGTTAGTAGTGGCGAGGAAGAGCTTCTTGGGACAATGGAGAGTGGTAGGTACAGTGGGAATGGGAGTGGAGGGAGAGGATGTGGTTGTAGGTGAGTCACGTTTGCTGTCTTTGGGTGCAGGTGCAGGAGGGATAGGCTGTCGTGAGGTGGATGGCTGTTGGGTGGGTGGGTGGCTGCGTTTGTGTGGTGTGGAAGAGGGGGTGACAGACACAGTGGGAGAGGACACAGGGGACGTGTAAATGGCAGTGGGGGTGGTGACTGCACGTGTGCGGACTGGAGTGGAGGGTGTGCTGGTGATGGAAACACTGGCTGATGGTGAGGTGAATGGAGGTGTGAGTGTAGACGTCACAGGGAGGGAGGAGGGAGACGAGGAGGTGGGGGTCACAGAGGTGGTAGTGACTGTTGGCATGTCTGCATCGGAATGTTGCGTGTGTGAATGTCTGCGTGATCTGTGGTGCTTATGTTTGGATGAGCTTCTCTTGGGTGTTGAGGTGTGTGCAGGCTGGTCTGATGGTGTGGGTGGGACAGGCAGAGGAACAGGAGACTGGGAGGAGGGAGTTAGTAGAGGCAGGCAGGAGACAGGGACAATGGCTGCCGTCAGTGCTGAGGCCAGAGCCTGGAATGATCGCTGATGGGCAGCCTGACCCGAATGAATGCCCTCCAGGTACGCATTGCTGCGATGAACCTCCCTCTCCACCCCCTGGATGGCATTCAAAAGGGTAGTCTGCCCAACAATGAGCGTTCGGAGGAGGTCAATGACCTCCTCACTGAGGGCAGCGGGGGTAACAGGGGCAGGGCCTGAGGTGCCTGGGGCGAAGGAGATGCCCGGCTTCCTGGCAGAGCGGGCACGGGGCGAACGCTGAGGGGCTGCTGGGAGGGCGGAGATGGTGCGCTGGGTGGCGGCTGTACCTGTAATGGCGGGGGGCACGGATGGTGCCACCCCCGCAAGGGAGCCCCCTTCCGAGGACGTGTCCGTGTTGCTGCAGGGTCCAGTCATCCCCGTCGTGGAGCTCCCCTCGCCCTCCGTCTCACTGGTCCAGTCTGACTCTGTGGCATGGCCCTCCTGGGCCATGTGAGATGCAGCTCCCTCCTGCCCCGATGCCACTTCTCCTCCGCCTGATGATGCTGATGCACACAAGCACAGAAAGACAAACAAAAAGGGGGGGGGAGAGAGAAATAAAGGGATATTGAGTACATGGATCTCCGGTACAGTTAGCGGACATGACAGACACAGATGCCCCCTGCACTAAGTTGCGCACTTGGGGTACGCTACGCATTCCGTGGAACATGCCCTACACGCCTAGAGTTGACAACTGCA
This sequence comes from Pleurodeles waltl, assembly GCF_031143425.1. Lineage (NCBI taxonomy): Eukaryota > Metazoa > Chordata > Amphibia > Caudata > Salamandridae > Pleurodeles > Pleurodeles waltl. The sequence goes on from NC_090446.1 coordinate 151,195,319, forward strand.
CCCATGGATGACACGGCCCAGGGATGGCTGTACTGACAAACTACTGAGGGTGGTGGCTGGGGACACAGGGGCTTACGGGGGTGCCCAGCCTACAGATATCGCCCTGGCCTAGGGGGACCCCCAGCCCTCCTCCCCCACCCAGACACCTCCACTGCGCGACAACAGAGTAGATAATGCTTGGACTCACCCCCTTGTGTCTGCTGTGCTGCCCTCACGCGCCCATCCAAATCAGGGTAGGCCACCGCCAGGATCCGGAACATCAGGGGGCTCAGTTGACGGCAGGCACCCCGCCTACGTTGGGAGGCCATCCCCAGCAGAGACTCGGCGGTCTTCTTGGTCCCGCGGCGGATGTCCTCCCACCTCTTGCGGCAGTGGGTGCCCCGTCGATGGTGGACCCCCAGGGCCCGGACTTCCTTGGCGATGGCACGCCAAATCCCGATCTTCTCATGGGCGCGGACCTATGTGACACGTACAGGGAGGGAGAAATACCACGTTCAAGTTACTCAGCATTTTCCTTTCCAGTGGCCCAACGCCCCCCATCCCCGCCAGGCCCCCCGCCAGGCCCCCCGCCATGCCCAACATGCCCCCCATCCCCGCCAGGCCCCCCGCCATGCCCAACATGCCACCCATCCCCGCCAGGCCCCCCGCCATGCCCAACATGCCCCCCATCCCCGCCAGGCCCAACATGCCCCCCATCCCCGCCAGGCCCCCCGCCAGGCCCAACATGCCCCCCATCCCCGCCAGGCCCCCCGCCAGGCCCCCCGCCATGCCCAACATGCCCCCCATCCCCGCCAGGCCCCCCGCCAGGCCCAACATGCCCCCCATCCCCGCCAGGCCCCCCGCCAGGCCCCCCGCCAGCCCCAACATGCCCCCCATCCCCGCCAGGCCCCCAAGCCAGCCAGTGGCCCCAAATCCAGATTGAATTAAACTCACTTGTTGGTCTGGAGGACCGTAGAGTAGCGCATACTGGGGGAGGACCCCATCCACAAGTTTCTCCAACTCCTCTCCAGTGAAGGCAGGGGCCCTTTCCCCAGTCGCAGCAGCCATTGTCCCTTCCAGACCGAGGTCACAGCAACACTTGCAGTATAGGTCCTCTCCTGTGAAAGTTCAAGTCGCAAGTGGATAAGTAGATAGAAAATGGCGGTCACGTCCGCGGCGGTGCGTACCGCGGCGGTGCGTCCCGCAACCGCCGGCGCCCTTCGCCATTGGCTCCTGAAACCCATAGGCTTCAATGTTAACCAATGCGGCTTCGCGCCGCGGTCTTCGCCCGCCGCCCGCCGCGGTGTGCCACGCCAGCGCATTGACCTCACATCCCATTGTCACACTTCACAGGTCAGGCAGCCGCCATTTCCAGGGCCCACATGGCTCAATTTCAACTGCGTCACACAGGCCTAGGCCTTGCATAGCCACTCAGACACGCCATTCACTGCATAGAGAATCGTATACTGTGCTAGCTGTGAGTACGTACCTGTGGGTTGCCTGACTGTGTGCTCCATGTTGTCCTTCCTAGGCACCGTCCGCTGGGTTGGGCGAGGAGACGGATGAATCCTCCCGTGTACCGACCGCTGGTGGACCTGTCGACAATGGAAGAACGCCACATTATCCTGACCTACCGTCTTAACCGTGCCACTATCCATGAACTGTGTGCCCAGCTGGAGCCCGACCTGATGTCCCCCATCCGCCAACCCACAGGGATTCCCCCTCTGGTGCAGGTCATGTCAGTACTACATTTCTTGGCAAGTGGGTCATTTCAGACAACCGTGGGAATTGCTTCCGGGATGTCTCAGCCCATGTTTTCAAAGGTGTTATCCAGAGTGTTGTCTGCCCTGATGAAATCCGTGAGGAACTACATCATTTTCCATGAGGTGGGCGAATTGGCTACAGTGAAGGGTGATTTCTACGCCCTTGGACATATTCCCAACGTAATTGGTGCCATTGATGGGACCCATGTGGCTTTGGTTCCCCCAAGAGACAGGGAGCAGGTGTACAGGAACAGAAAAAGTTACCATTCAATGAACATCCAGGTGGTGTGTTTGGCTGACCAGTACATCTCGCATGTAAATGCCAAATTCCCAGGGTCAGTGCATGACGCCTACATCCTCAGGAATAGCAGCATCCCTTACGTGATGGAACAGCTACAGAGACACCGTGTATGGCTAGTGGGGGACTCTGGGTACCCCAACCTGTCGTGGCTACTGACCCCAGTAAGGAATCCCCGGACCAGGGCAGAGGAACGGTACAATGAGGCCCATGGGCGTACTAGGAGGGTGATCGAACGCACCTTTGGCCTCCTAAAGGCCAGGTTTCGCTGCCTGCATATGACCGGTGGATCCCTAATGTACTCACCTAAGAAGGTGTGTCACATCATCGTGGCCTGCTGCATGCTTCACAACCTGGCTTTGCGCCGCCAGGTGCCTTTCCTGCAGGAGGATGGTCGAGACGGTGGTGTTGTGGCAGCGGTGGAACCTGAGGAGAGTGACGAGGAGGAAGACGACGGGGCTGAAACAGACAACAGGGACAGAATCATTGAACAGTACTTCCGATAGGACACAGGTAACATTTCAAAGATAATTTAGTAAATGTTAACTACTCTGCAGCATCTCTGCTGCCTGTCTATTTGCCCCAGTGTATGATGACTGAGTTTTGGCTTTTCCCTCCCTATTTCAGATCTGGGGTCCCCACTACGAGTCCTGTGCTTCGTTTCCCCATGGACTACAGCTTTGTGGCAGCTGTTTGTTGACTTCACCATGTACAAGGACATATTTGCACTGTCATGTCAATTACAATCTATTGAAATCACAGCCAGACTCCTGATATTTTGGTGCAAAATAGGTGTTTATTGAAGTGCTCAAAATGGGATGGGTGGTTTCAAGTGGGTGGGGGCTATGGTGAAGGAATGTCCATGGCAGAGTCCAGAGTAACAGTCACACAGGTGCATTGTCCAGAGGCCTGTGGAGAGATGGAGCATGGGCAGTTCGAGGATGGACAGGGTGACAATGTGGGACAGTGGGATGACATCAGGTGGTATCCATTGCTGGCGGGGGTCTTGACATCCTACTCTGTCTTGCGAGATCTCAGGGCCCTCTTGCGGGGTGGTTCTTCTCCTGCAGGAGGTGGGGGTCTGGTGGGCTGCTGCTGTGCGGGGGCCTCCTGTCCACTAGCGCCGGCGGAGGTGGATGGCTGTTCTTGGTCCAGTCTAGTGGCAGGGGCCCTTGGGTGTTGTTCAGTGTCCGCCCTGCTGTTTACGAGGTCCTGCAGCAGCCCTACCATGGTAACCAGGGTGGTGTTGATGGCTCTGATGTCCTCCCTGTACCCCCGATAGTGTTCCTCCTGCAGCACCTGGATCTCCTGGAACCGGGCCAGTACCGTCGCCATCGTCTCCTGGGAGCGGTTGTATGCTCCCATGATGGTGGTGAGGACCTCGTGGAGAGTGGGTTCCCTGGGCCTCTCCTCCCCCCCCTGTCGCACAGCTGCCCGCCGAGTTGCCCTGTTTCCCTGGGCCTCTGCCCCCTGGCCGGTGTGCCCACTACCACTGCCCCCAGGTCCCTGTTGTTGTTGGGGTGGTGGGTTATCCTGGGTGCCCTGTAGTGGTAGACACACCGCAGATTGACGCGCCCTGGAGACAGAGGCATGGGCCCGCTGGGTGGGAGCTGTGCTGGTGTTCCCAGAGGGGTTAGGGTCTATGGTGGCCTGTGCCTGTGTGAGGGGAACCGACTGTCCAGAGGTCCCCGATGGTCCGGGCTGGTCATCGGTGTCCAGATCGACAGAGCTGCTGTCATCGCTGACGGCCTCTTGGGTGGGGGGTGTGGATAATTCTGGCCCCTCCGCCGCGGTGTGTTGACGGTCGGGTCCTGCAGGGGTATAGAGGTATGGTTATAGTTTCAATGTGTGGCATATGGGTGTATCTGTGGGTTCCCGTGTCCCCAAGTGCTGGCATTCGTGTGTGGGGGCTTTGGTGAGGGTGGCTTGTGGGGGGGATGTGTATATGCATTGGGCATGCTTTGGTGATGGGTGTCCATGCTTAGTGGACGCATGCAGGCCTAGGTTTTGGGATGTGTGGGTTGTGATGGTGAGACATTGGCGGGGAATAGGTGTGCTGGGGGTGGGGGTGAGGATGGTGGTGGGGGTGAGGATGGTGGTGGGGGTGAGGGTGGGGGTGAGGATGGGGGTGGGGGTGAGGGTGGGGTTCGAGGATGGGGGTGAGGGTTGGGGTCTGATTTGGCATGCAGGTGGGGGGGAAGCAGTATTGAAGCTTCAACTTACCAGTATCCATTCCTCCGCCGACTCCTGCGAGGCCGTCAGGATGCAGGATGTTCAAGACTTCCTCCTCCCATGATGTGAATTGTGGGGGTTGAGGTGGGGGTCCTCCGCCAGTCTTCTGCACGGCGATGTTGTGCCTGGATACCATGGAACGCACCTTCCCCCGTAGGTCGTTCCATCGCTTCCTGATGTCTTCCCGATTTCTGGGGTGCTGTCCCACTGCGTTCACCCTGTCGACAATCCTCTGCCATAGCTCCGTCCTCCGGGCAATGCTGGTGTATTGTATCTGTGTGCCGAACAGCTGGGGCTCTACACGAACGATTTCCTCCACCATAACCCTGAGTTCTTCGTCTGTGAAGCGGGGTTGTCTTTGGGGTGCCATGGGGTGGTGTGTATGATGTGTGGGGTGGAGTATGTGTATTTAAGTGAGTTGAGTGTGGTGGTGTGTGTTGTTTTGTGTGTGGATAGTGTGTGGGTGATGGTGTTGAGTGGCTGTGGCTGTTATGTTTTGGATGCTGGTGTCTCGCTCTTGTCTTCTTTACGAATTTTTAAGCGTAGGGGTTTGTGGGTGATGTGGGTGGGTGTTTTATATTGTATTGTGTGTGTGGGAGTGGTGTGTGTATGTGTATCAGGTGTGTGGGATTCAAATCGTCCAATGTGGGTGAGTTTTGTTCGTTTGTGTGTATTCTGACCGCGCCGGTGTGTCCCGCCAATGGAATACCGAGTTTGAATGACCGCCGCGTGGATTCGTGGGTCGTAATGGCATGGGCGTATTTCTGTTGGCGTGGCGGTGGAGGTTTGGTCACCTCCACCTTTCCGCCGACCGCTGGTCTGGCGGTCTGTTGTGGCGGTCGGATTTTCGGAGGTTTGCCTTCTGCGGGTCAGAATGACCGTGGCGGGTTTCCGCGACCGCGGCGGGATTATGGAGGATTTCTGACCGGCGGTAGGCGCCTTTTACCGCCGAGGTCAGAATGACCACCTAAGTCTTTTTTCACGGTCCAATAAAAAATGCTTGGGGACTCACAAAAACCTTGAGGGAGCTGTTGGTGTCAGAATTGTATATTTTTAAATGTGAACCCGGTCAAATATTGGCTGTCTGGATGTACTGGAATGCTAAAAAACACATTTTTCAAATCGATTATAGAAAAAAGTGGCATCTTTGGGGATATTTGTCAGTATAACAGATGGATCGGGTTCCACCGGGTATTCTGGAATGACTATGTCGTTCAGAGAGCACAAATCTTGAATCATTCTTCAAGTTCCTCCCTTCGCCTTTTTTATCAGAAAAATCAGCTTATTACATGGTGTTGGTCTTTCATATATCACTCCCTGCTCAAGTAACGCCCGAATTGTAGGTAGGATACCTTCCTCCGCTTCTTTGGACAGGGGGTACTGACGTATCATGGGCAATGTGGCCCCAGGTTTCAATGTAATCTTCACAGGCTCAGCTCCTTTAATCAGTCCCACGTCATGTGGCCCCTTTGTCCATAACACTTCCGGTACCTCTGCCAAATCTCTTTCTCTCATTGTAGTGTCTTGTGCGTGTTTTGGCACAGTCCTATACTGCAACTGCATTCTAATAGAGATGTCCATTTCAAACACAACTGTGCCAATTTGGGGTGCTCACTGAACAATTCTTTGTCTGAGACATCCCTTAATTGGACCCCGGGATCTGTAAACACTATTGATGCCTACCTTTCCTGCCTCCTGTCGAATGCGATGAGCACCGCATATGTTGGTCTTATTTCGAAAACTGATATGTCCAGTAGCATCTATGAGTTCACAAGGTCTAAACACCAGTTCTTTTAGTAACTGCACTGTCTTCCCTTGCAGCGCTGGTGTGTGAGCTATCAGAGCGTATCTGCCATGCAAGAAAGCCTCTGTATCAACTGGTACTTCTCTAACCTGCTGTCCTGATTGCTCATGAGCTATGAGGGACAGTATTTTGCCTGGCGTCACACCGGGTGTAGAAAACAAAGTCGATCCATCTTCCAGGAATGAAATGGTCATCTTCAACTTGCTCATTAGATCTCTTCCAAGAAGGTTGACGGGTGACTCTGGGAAATACAACAGTGGTCCGTCAATTTGTGTATCACCCACAGTCATGTTTACTGATCTCATAATAGGAACCCGTCTGACAGACCCAAAAAACCCTTGTGTGTCCATTGAGTCACAAGAAAGTGGTAATGTACCTTTCATTAGGCAAGATTTGGTGGCCGCAGTGTCAATTAAAAACTGATTGAGGCGCCCTTCTATGGCTACCGTCATAGTGGGTTCCTCTTCTGACCTGTGGGTTACCGGTAGTATTGGACACATAGGCCCTCATTACAACCCTGGTGGACGGTGTTAAGTCGGCGGTAGCACCGCCAACAGGCTGGCGGTAATTACTGCCAAATTATGACATTGGCAGTTTGGCACATGCCAAACCGCCAATGTACCACACCATCCGCCACGGCGGTAACGACCGCCAGGCTGGAGACCACGGTCTCCAGCCCGGCGGCCGTTACTAGTCAGCCTGCGGGATCATGACCCCGCATACCGCCATGGATTGCGTGGCTTTTGAACCACCATGAAAACCATGGCGATAGGCACTATCAGTGCCAGGGAATTCCTTCCCTGGCACTGATAGGTGTCTCCCCCACCCCCCTCCCCAGAGTCCACCCCCAACACCCAGAACCCCCCTACCACCTCCCAAAGGTTGTAGGGCCCCCTCCCCTGCCCTGACCTCCATGGGTCCCCTCAGACATATCTCCACCCCCCCAAACATGCACACACCACTCACACACATACACGCACACATACATGCACACATACATACATGTTACATCCACACTACATCACATCCCCCGCAAACATACACACACCCACACACCCCCTCACACCCTCATTTCACGCACACACCACACAACACCCCCCCACCCGCCTCCCCTGTTGGACGATCACCTTACCTGACTCGGTGGTCATCCGGGAGGGAACAGGTTCCATGGGGGCTGCTCCGCCGCCAGCACCCCGTCACCAGAACACTGCCACGCGAATACTGAAGCATAATTCGGTGAGCCGTGGTCTGATGATGTGGCGGTGACAGAGTAGCAACCTCCACTGCACCGCCGACCGCCAGTATGCCTGCTGTGGCTCTCTGACCAAAAAATGGCGGAGGGTCGCCACCAGTCATAATATGGTTGGCGGAAGACCGCCAACACTGTGGGTCTTCGGTCCGGCGGTAAGTTATAATGAGGGCCATAGTTGTTACCTGTGGGCTTTGTCATTGGACATAGTTAGGTATCAGTGTCCCACTGAATGCTTGGGGTGATGTGTGAAAGTGGTTACCTCCTTGCACCATCACTCCTCCTACCTGAACCTGTCCTTCCCCTCCCATGGTGTTGTTGCCCCTGGGGCCCATTTTGTGTCAGGGGCCCCTGTGGTGCCACCCACTGAGCTTGAGGGGCCAGGGGTACTCCTGTCTCCCATATTGTTGTGGTCCCCATTGCATCTACGGCGGTCTAGTTGCCTGTCTTTGAGATGTAGGCCACCCTTGCATGTCTTCATCTGACCTCTTAGCCCTGCATTCTCTTGCAAAATGACCCACCTTGCTGTAATAATAACACTGCTGTCCCACTTGGTATCCTCCTTGCCTTCTCCCCTGCATTATTTCTGGCTCTCTTGATGGACCTCCTTGTCTCCTCCCCATATCACTTGCTATTTGCCCTCCTGATGGCTGCCCTTGCACTGACGTTGCAATAGTTGCTGGTGGTGCTGTCACAAGTGCCCCTTCTGTGCTCGGTTTCCTGAGTTTCTGTTGCACCAACTTAGCGGTGGCCCTCTCTGCCTGTTCTGTTCTTTCTTTATCTTTTTCTTGTTTCCGTTTAAAATAATGTATTATCTGGGTGTGTATTTCTGGCCACGGTTTAGCCTCAGTTCCTACTACCCTATCCATATTTGCCTGTTTCTTGGTGAGAAGACCTTTCTTCCCTACGTTGTAAAATAAAAGTGCATTTCCTCTCGTATTTTCCCAATTACAACCAACCTCCTGTACCCGTTGTTGTTTCATTCTTGTGATAAACTCTGCAATGTCTTCAGTCAGCTTAATACTTTCTGCCATAAGAGCTCCAATATGTAGTCTGTCTGGGTATGTCTGCCGAAGCGCATTCCAAACGTGTTGGCGGACATTGTTGAAAGAGGACCTGTCAAACTGCATGTTTATCAATGTGACCTGAGGGAGTCCTGCTCTCGTAAATATGGTGGTTACCTCATCCTCCACTGCAGAACTTAGCAAACTTTTAACATTGCCCAAGGCGAGGTTGACTCCGGCTGTGTGTTTTTCAAAACATCCTATCCATTGTCCTGCACCTTCTTACAGCGGGGCAGTTCTCTCTTTAAATTCTCTTTGTCCATCTGTGGCCAGGGCACGTATGTTGGGACTTGCCCTCCCTTAAAAATGAGGGGCAGCTACGTGATGGGCGGGAGACCTGGCAGCCTGTGGCTTAACCTCGGATCTGTCCTGTTCCTATGTATCACTTCAGTCGGTCTGTCCTCAGCATACATCTCCCAGATTGCAAGGCATTCCTGCATGCATGGACAGTTCCAATCTGGGGCACCCTATCCCTGCCGTATACAATCTTCTGCCGTGGCTAAGTCATAGGGTTGGAAAAAACTTTGTCTAGGCCACGGTGTCCTCCTGTTTCTTTTAGTCAATGTTGCCAGGTCATCTGAAAAGGGCCGACAATAACTGCCCTCCTTCTGTGCTATCGTCTCTATAGGTGTCAGCCCCGCTCTGGATGTTTTTAAAATTGACCTTCTCTCTTTGTCTACTGGGTCCCTTGCTATCAATTGTAGTTTTTGTGTGGGCCACAGTCGGAAATTATACAAACCTCTGTCTCTTCCGAAGGTACTTTCTTTTGCTTCAAACCCTTTGTCCCATTCCTCATCCTCCTCTTCTGGCACTGCTCCCCTTTCCCTCTCATCTCGACGTTCGTTATACCGTGATCTCTCCATCTCTTTTTCCCACTCTCATTCTTCCTGCATCCACTCTCCAGCTGCCTCTCTCAGTGTTTCTGCTGATGTGTTTCCCAATTTTAGACCGATCTGCTCAGTCGTCCATTGCCCTCGAAGATGGTCAAGGCTCCTGGATCTTCCTGCCTGTTCCCTAGTGTACCGCAACTTAGGTGTTGCCCTGTCTCTTCTCTTCTCTTCTGCTCGTGATCCACCCAATGAGCTGTTGGGGCAGGTCTGGGCACTCTCCCTGCCCCTTTCACATCTGTCCTGTCTTCCTCGGGTTCAACCCGTTCTGGATCCTGATACCCAGCAGCCGCCAGAGTAGGATACATACCAAATGGTGAGGGCTCCTCTGGAGCCTGCTGTGGGGGTTCTCTTGCGCCTGCATTACTGCCTCTTTAGGCTCTGTCACTTTTACATTTGTCTTCGTATCACAGAAAACCCACCATAATGACAGAATAGCTTCCCTCTTCTTTCTCTTCTTCTTCTGATACTTAGATCTAATATTAGTCAGTGTCTGTTCAACTATGTCATCGTCAAATGTCCCTTCCTTTGGCCATGGCTGGGCATTGTCCTTAGTATCTCTATGCCATTGCTTACAATATTTCTTTATTTTCCTTTTGTCTGACGAGAAAGCTTTTATCATATGTTCCAGGGGAGCATTCATGGCTTTCCCCAGGACATACGCTTCCTGTATTTTCTTCTTAGTAATATCCCTTCTTTGTCTCCCTTCTCTGCCCTTCGTTTCCCTCACTGCTTTGTATATATGCTTATCAATGTCACTAACCAATAGCAGTGTGCTTGGTGGAGAAGTGTTCTCATGGAGTGTTGCCTGACTTGACATACATCGTCGTAAGGCCGTTCTGCTAAATATCAGCGATACTGATTGCTAACCAGTGCAGCACTTCATCTATACTAATGAAAATTATCAGTAGTGGTGTCTGGGGTGTGGCATCTCTTCCATCATTTAAAACCGCAGAATCATACAAGTCTGTGAAAAACGCATTGTGAGAAAGAAGCCTCTTTCTAGCATGGTTACCCCCACTTTTGGCCTGTTTGTGAGAGTGTCAGTATATTTTTAGTGTCTCACTGGGATCCTGCTAGCCAGGACCCCAGTGCTCATAGCTTAAACCCTATTTGTCAGTGCGTTTTGCCTGTCTCACTGGGATACTGCTAGCCAGGACCCCAGTGTTCATAGTTTATGGCCTAATGTGTGTGTTGTCAGTAGTGCTTAACTGTGTCACTGTAGTTCTGCTATCCAGAACTCCAGGGCTTATGCTCGCTCTACTTCCAAATTAGTCACTATGGTTTAGTGACTTCATATTCCAATTCCAATTGGAACACTTGACCCCCTTATAAGTCCCTAGTAAATGGTACCTAGGTACCCAGGGCATTGGGGTTCCAGGAGATCCTTATGGGCTGCAGGATTTCTTTTGCCACCCTTAAGCAGCTCAGACAAACCATTCTTCAGGACTGCCATTGCAGCCTGAGTGAAATAGTGCCCACACTATTTCACAGCCATTTTCACTGCACTTAAGTAACTTTTAAGTCACCTATATGTCTAACCTTCATTCACTGAAGGCTAGGTGCAAAGTTACTAAGTGTGAGGGCACCCTTGCACTAGCAAAAGTGCCCCCACGCTGTCCAGGGACAATTCCCCAGACTTTGTGAGTGCTGGGATACCATTACATGTGGTCAATACCTATATGTAGCTTCACAATGGTAACTCTGAATATGGCCATGTGAGGTGTCTAAGATCATGGAATTGTCCCCCCATTCCAAATCTGGTATTGGGGGGGGTAATAACATGCATCCTGGGGGCTCCACCACGGACCCCCAGTACTGCCAAACCAGCACTCTGAGGCTTGCACTGCAGCTACAACTGCTTCCACCTCACAGACAGGTTTCTGCCCTCCTGGGGTCTGAGCAGCTCAGTCCCAGGAAGGCAGGACAATATTCCTTTCCTTTGAGAGGAGGGTGTTACACCCTCTTTCTTTGGAAATAGGTGTTAAAGGCTTGGGAGGGGTAGCCTTCCAGAGCCTCTGAAAATGCTTTGAAGGGCACAGATGGTGCCCCCTTTGCGTAAGCCAGTCTACACCGGTTCAGAGAACCCCAGTCCCTTCTCTGGCGCGAAACTAGCCACGGAAAGCGGAGTGACCACTCCCCTCTCCATCACCAGGGGTGGTGCCCAGAGCTACTCCAGTGTGTTCCTTGCGTTAGCCATCTTGTTTTCCAAGGTGTGGGGACACTCTGGAGATCTCTGAGTGGCCAGTGCCAGCTGGTGATGTCAGAGACCCCTCCTGATAGGTTCATACCTGGGTAGGTAGCCAATCCCCCTCCCAGGGCTATTTAGGGTCACTCTTGTGGGTGTTTCTTCAGATTCAGCTTGCAAGACTACTCCAGGAATCCACTGCATCCTCTGCTTCAGCTTCTGACCGTCAGATCAACCGCAACTGCTCCAGGAACCGCTGTAACTGCAACAAACTATCCAGGACAACTCATGTGACCTGCAACTTCAGCTCCAGCCAGCATTTGCAACAGTTTTCCAAGGTGTGCACACTCTGAGGACTCCCTGTCTTCACCCTGCACCAGAAGAACCGAAGGAATATCCAGTGGAGTGACAGAGTTACTTCCCTGCTCCTGCAGGCAGCTTCTTCGATGACGACTGGTTCTTTGAGACTCCTCTCCTGATGACGAGCGTGCTCCCTGGAACACAGGTGGTGAACCAACACGACCCAGACTGTCCTAAGGTCCAGCTGTCCAAATTTGGAGGAGGTAAGAGCTTGTCTTCCCGGTTTTGGACCTTCTTTTGTTGTACTGCACCAACTGCATTTTGCACCTCCTTTGTCCCAATGTCCTAGGACTCCTGTGGGTGCTGCCTGGTCATCTGTGGGCTCTCTCCAGTGTTTGGAGCCCCCTCTGCCTCCTCACACTGAGTTGAGACCCCCAGGTCCCTCCTGGGTCCAGGCAGCGCCCTTTTGATGCAAACCGCGACCTTGCTTGAACCAAGGCTTGTTGGATGAATCCAGCTACACAAACAGCCTGCATCCAACATCTCAACGTGGGACATCTCCTGCACCACGCAGAAACCCGCAGCCAACTTCTTTGGTGCTCTTCTGCAGACTTCTACTAACCGCAGAATCCTCTTTTGCACCATCTTCTAGGTTGGCAGGGGCTCCTATCCTTCCTGGAATCTTCTGCGACTTCTGGACTTGGTCTCCTCTCTTCACAGGTCTTCAGGTCCAGGAATCCACCATTTGTTACTTGCAGTCTTTCTTGATTCTTGCAAGATCTCCTATCATGACTTGTAGTGTGTCCTGAGGAAACTTGCAGTACTTTACTCCTACTTTAATGGGCTCTGGGTGAGGTCTTTTACTTACCTCTGGTGTTTTCTTACACTCCCAGCACCCCTCTACACGCTACACTTGTCTAGGGGGGAATCTGTGATTCTCATTCCACTTTCTTAGTATATGGTTTGTGTTGCCCCTAGGCATATTGCATTCTATTGTATTTTCTACTGTTTGCACAATTCTATGACTATTTACTTACCTGATTTCGGTCTCTAGTGTATATATTGTGTATAATATAATACTTACCTCCAGAAGCTGTATTGCCTCTAAGATATTTTTGGCCTTGTGTCACTAAAATAAAGTACCTTTATTTTTGGTAACACTGAGTGGTATTGCAGGAGCTTTGCATGTCTCCTGGTTCAGCCTAAGCTGCTCTGCTGCAGCTCCCTCTAGACAGCCTTAGCTGCTAGAACACTACCTACATTTCACTAATAAGGGATAACTGGACCTGGTATGAGGTGTAAGTACCCTCAGTGCCCACTACAAACCAGGCCAGCCTCCTACATGCATCAAAAAGTATTTCTAATATGAGAGGGTCTTGCGTTATAATGCTAAACCGAGGGGTGTCACACGGACATGGTGGTTGGTCATGAGCCCATTTAAATGTTAAAGGTGTCTTTCTCCCGCCACCGGGAATCGTTAACTTCACTCATAAGGAGGAGGAGCCTTGGCTCAGGGTCTCTCTCCCCCCTTCCCCCTCCCTTCTACCGGGGCCGAGTGGAGGTGGCCGCCGTGGCTCCGGCGCCCCGGCCTCTGGGCGTGCCGCCCCGGCCTTTGCTGCACGGCGGGTCCCCAGCGGAGGCCTGGGGGCTGCGCGCTGCACCCACCGCTCTCCAACTGAGGGACAACAACAAGAACAGTCCCTGCCCGAACGCGGGCGAAGGCGCACGGCGCCACATTAGTGTCGGTGCGCCCGGCCGCGGCGGTGACATCAGGGGCATTTGGAAACCGGGGCCGTGGCCCCCTGCCCAGCACTACTTGAAGATTCCTTCCCCCTCCTGGGGGAGCCGGCGATGGGGGCGCAGCACCTGCAGGGGAATCGGTGGGGGGAGTGAGGGAGCAGCCCCCCTCTCTCCTTGCCCCTGCTTCTGGGGTGCCTTTGCCACCCCCCCATTCCAGCCGGAGGCTACAACAGCACGCAGAAGACACACAGGAGGCCACACGAGTGGGGAAGCCTCAGGTTGCTGTGCGCCCTACAGTTAATGACCGGAGTTATGCGCCACTGCTGCCTGGCCTGCTTGGAGTGAACACAAGAGGCCACGAGAGCACGAGAAAGTCGAAGAGTCACACACGGTGGGGCGAGGGCGCACCATCAGTGCAATCTGCCGCCTAAGTAATATTTAACAGCACTGCGAAGCACCTCGGAAGGTGCCCAACAGTAAAGCAAAATGGCCGGGAAATCCAAATCAGTGAAAAGTCAAGACCGAAATACACATGGACCAGCATCTGGCGACCAACAGCTAATACCAACCTTACAGTCACTGGAAAGCACACTCCAAGCCCACTCCTCACAATTCGAAAAAGTGCTACAGGCGATCATGGACACTAAATCCTCATTGGAAAATAGAATAGACACAGTATCACAAGACTTGAACCTACTTAGAGTGGACCATCGCAAACTGTCTGAGAGAGTGAAATCAGCGGAAGAGGTGTTGAGTGAGCTGACCCCCACGGCCTCGGATAATCAAAAACAAATTCAACGCCTGGATGCAGAGGGGAAGACATTATGGAGACGGGCGGAGGAGGTGGAAGGTAGATCTCGCTGCAACAACGTACGCTTCCTAGGATTCCCCGAAAAATCACTGGACCAAAGCTCGGAAATATCGCTAGAACATTGGCTAATCAAAGAAGTACTAAATGGGGTCCCATCGAAGTTCTTCTCTGTGGAAAGGGCGTACAGAGTCCTGGGGAGACATCCGGCCCCGGGCCAACCACCAAGACCGCTGATAGCCAGATTCCTAAATTACAGAGACCGCGATGTAATACTGCAGCAGTTCCGCAACAAAGGCCCATTCAGATATGAGGACTCAGTTGTTAACGCTTATCCAGACTTCACTCAGGAGGTACAGAGACAACGTAACTCCTACGCCAAAATTAAACAACAACTACGTGAGCATGATATCAAGTATGCCCTACTGTTTCCTGCTAAATTAAGAGTGATATCAGACGATCGCCCTCACATGTTTACCTCCCCAGAGAATGCCTGGACGTGGCTCCACGGCAAAGGGCTTGCACGATCCCAGGAGGGCACTGACGATGGTGAGGATTGGCTAATCTCCTCCTCGCGGAAGCACACCAAGAAACAAACTAAGGGACAACCCACTGAGAAACAGGCTGCAGAGGAAAGAGCGAAAGTTCTGAAAGAAACTCCCCTGCTTACACAGAACTCCTTTGAGGCTTTCCGGGCGATCCCCCAGGACAGCTTGGAATCAGACTCGGCTAGCTCGGATTCTACATTAACAGACGTGCTAAAGGGCCCGAAGCTCACTCCCAGGTCTGCGGATGCACTCTGACTGTGAGCTGCTGAGCCGCTCCTCCACTTGAACCGATTGTTAAACTTGAAGGACAGCATAGGACACCTGTGTGCGCAATTAAACGTCGGAGGATGTTACCCCCGCCGCTGAGTATCTTTTGAACAATTCTTTTCGCTCCACTAGGCGCACTGTTTGAAGCGGCAGAATATGTGAGTGGGGGGGGGCAACCACCCCGGGAGTGCCCAACTGCATTTGCAGATTAGGTCTGCGGAAGGATGTGAGCCCCGTAAAAGAGCCACATCTGGTCAGTAAAATAGCTCCCCCACAGATATCCACATGGACACAGGTTTGTTCACACACCAGCGGGGTGTGTAGTTTATTACAAGTATATAGTTGGGTTAGGGAACCAGTTGGGGTGGGAGGGGGGAAACAGTTAACTTGTACACTATAGGTCTATTCAAAACACAGGAAACACTGCTGAGGCTGATGGGCTTAACTAGATACGCGGCAGGGCCGGGAGGTGTCTGGAAGGGTTTAGCAAATTGGATTGTGTCATACGCAGATTCACTGCACACTAGCACATGGCTCAAAATGCAAACCACACCATACATCAATATAAAATAGTCACTTGGAATGTGAGGGGCCTGGGGGCGCCGAGCAAAAGGTCCCGGGTACACGTACGCCTCAGGCGCCAGGGCACACACATTGCCATCTTACAGGAGACCCACCTTCTGGACCCTGATTTACAGGAGTTGCGGGGTAAGTGGGGAGGACAGATCATAGGCACATCATACTCGGCCTTTGTTAGAGGAGTTTTGATATGGATAGCTGGAGGCGTCCCATATCTCCAAACTTCGCACAGGATAGACCAAGGGGGCAGATATGTGGCAGTCGAAGGTCGGTTAGACAGCAGACAGTTATCGCTGATTGGGATATACGCCCTTAATAGCGCGACAGCTGAATTCCTGGGTACACTCACTCCGGCATTATTGGTAAACCCTGAAGCCCCGGCCATATGGGGCGGCGATTTCAATAGCATACCGAATACAGTATTAGACAGGTCAAACACCCTCTCCAAAGCGACAGCAAACAGAAACGCCAGATGCCCACTGCAGGCATGGGCTAGCGACATGAGACTCCATGATGTATGGCGCATGAAATACCCACAACAGAGGGAATACTCATTTTACTCAATACCACACAAGGTACATACCAGAATAGACATAATATGGGGAACCCAGGACATATGCACAATGCCTAACAGGACAGAACACTTAGCCAAGACACTATCGGATCACTCACCGCTTAAAATAACACTGAATTGGGGTAGGAAGCGCCCAGCGATCCCCACGTGGAGACTACAGGTGGAAGCTCTCCATGATCAGCCATTCACAGAAGCACTGAGCACAGCACTGAAACAGTACTGGGAAATAAATGACGAATCTACTAACCTAAGAGCGGTAGAGTGGGATGCACACAAGGCAGTGGTCTGCGGCCACTGCATCTCAACCACTTGGGGAGTGAGACACAGTCTACACGCAGAGGTCAGCAAATTGGAAAAGAAATTGAGAGCAATAGAAATTGCAGTAGTGCGATACGAAACACCCTACACAGCGCTAAAAGAAGCGCGCACGAGGACGCCGAGGCTGATACCAGACTCCGCCGACATGACCATAAATACCACTTAATGCGACTACAAACGGAAGGAGACAGATCCGGCAGGTTGCTGGCGTGGCTCCTACGCGAGGACCAGCATCGGTCACCCATTGGGGCTATAGGGACAGGCGCAGGCACAATGGCTACCACGCAGGAAGAGATAAACGACACGTTCAGGGAATATACCAAACGCACAACATGCACGACCCAACAACTTGAGTCCTTCTTGGTGGGCTCACCCCTGGCGCAACTCTCACAAGCAGATAGGGAGACATTGGAGGCCCCTTTGACGCTGGGGGAATTAAACTTAGCCCTGGCGCAAATGCCCAGAAACAAAGCACCAGACACAGACGGCCTCCCGCTAGAATACTACTCCACTTTTACGACACGCCTAAAGCCTCATTTGCTGAAAGTGTTCGAGGAGGCATGGGCCAACAAGATATTACCCCCAACAAAAAGAGAGGCAATGATAGTGGTTCTTCCTAAACAAGGGCGCGATCCCACAGATGTTAAATCCTACAGACCACTCTCGCTTCTAAACCTAGATTGTAAAATATTAGGTAAAATATTGGCTAATAGGTTAGCCCTCTGCATGCACACCCTGATACACGAAGACCAAAACGGGTTCATCCCAAAACGTAACACCTTTCTAAATATCCGGAGGTTGCTGAGCGTAATGGGAGACACTCTCCCGAACGCATACGATGAAATGGTGCTCTCACTAGACATCGAGAAGGCATTTGACACACTAGAGTGGGATTTCTTATTCACCACTATGCAGCGAATGGGAATCGGCCCTAACTATATACGCTGTGTACAGACATTATACACCAAACCACAAGCCAGGGTGAAGACGGGTGGGGTTATATCAGGTAGCTTCCCAATCACTAGGGGCACTCGGCAGGGCTGCCCCCTATCCCCCCTGTTGTTCGCCATAGCAATGGAACCACTAGCCACGCGAATACGCGCAATGAAGGAAAGGTGGGGGATAATCAGAAATGGGCTATATCACGCTATATCACTATATGCAGACGACGCCTTAATATATGTACGGAGAGGAAGTGAGGTGCTGCCCTCAGTAATATCGCTGCCGTCCGAGTACGGAGGGATATCGGGCCTAGTGGTAAACTGGGAAAAATCATGCGTGTTCCCACTAACTAGATGGCCCCTGCCGAAACAAGAAAATGCCCCAGTGGGACGCCTGAAATGGTGCTTCGACACATTTAAATACTTAGGGGTCCACAAATATCATAAAACAGAGGATCTCAGGGATGGCAATTTGGGGAGAGCACTGGCCTCCATGAAGGGGTCGCTGCGATTCTGGAATAAACTACCACTATCACCACTGGGTAAGGTGGCTTTAGCGAATATGCTGATACTGCCCAGGCTGCTATATTACTTTGCGGAACTGCCACTCAGTGTCCCTAGGAGCTTCTTCCGCAATCTGAATGCGGTCTTACTGCAGCTCATATGGGGAGGGGGTAGGACGCAGGTTGCACTTTCCACGCTGCAGTGTCCAATTGGCGCAGGTGGTCTGGGCGCCCCCAACTTTGAGTCCGCTTGGCTGTCGGCTCGACTTCAGGGGGCTCCCCTGCTCACATGGCTAACAAATAAAAAAACGAAAGCGCGATCGATAACCCATTAATGGCAGTGGCACATTCATGCTGGGGGAGGTACGTTCAAAAAGGATACAAGGACCTCCCTTACTCGCCGCTCATCCCACTGGATCGGCTCCCTGGCTGGGCCGAGGCTGGGTCGCACTCGCCCGCGGTCTGGTCGGAAGCGGGCATACAATCAGTGGGAGACTGTTTTGAGGAAGGCAAACTAATGTCATTTGAATCTATACAAGCCCTCACAGCAGTGAACCCGGGACAATTTTTGGCTTACCACGCCATATGCCACTGGGCGGCCGGAGATCAAGAGCCAGAGATCTCTCCCACACTACATCACATGTTGAACTACGACACCCAAGCAAAAGCAGTGTCGAACCTATACAAACTCTTGAGTAAGTCCCCTGAACCCAATTTGGAAAAGGCAAGGGAAAGGTGGAACGCTGTCCTACCGGACCCGATTTCACAAGAAGAATGGTCAAAAGCCCTATACTACACCCACGGGGTGTCGAGAAATCCCAGATTCCGTTACACACAGTTCAACTACACACATCAAACATATTTAGCGCCAGCCAGGATTAAACAAATGTTCTCTGGGTCGGACCCGGCCTGCCCTAGATGCAATGCCCTAATGGCACAATTTTACCACATGGTCTGGGACTGCCCTCGGGTACAAAAAGAATGGACTGGGGTGGTAAAAGAAATCACAGAAATGACAGGACTCGTACTGGGAGTGGACCCCAAGTCCTGCCTGTTAGGACTTAGGACAAAGGAAAAAAAACATAAACACCTACATAAGTTTGCAGACCTGGCCTATGTGATGTACAAAAGATTGATAGCCATAAACTGGAAAGCACCCAACGTGCCCGATCTGAAAGCTTGGCACACCCTCACGCTGCGTTGGTCCCGCACAGAGCACCAGGTACTAAGGAAACTAGCGCGGGAGGGTCAACAACACACAGGTTGTGAAGCATGGGAAATGCTAGTAGCCAAACTAGAGGCAAAAAACAATGAGAAACCACCATGAGCTGTGTAACAACACAAACACCCAGATAACACCCGCCTACCTACAATACTGTCACGCAGCCGTCCATGACATAACACACCAGTCGTGGACACATCCAATTTCACTATCAACGCCCTACACTCGCCGACATCCATATTAGCCACCAAGCGAAGGACACCTACACAGAACTCACATACATGCACAACTCCATCACACGCCATTAATATTCCAACAGCACGGCACCCCCCGACCATCACCAACAAGTAGTCCCCACGAGGGTTGAGGGGCTAACTTACATTAAAATATAAGACTTATTAGCCAGAAGCAGCAGACAAGAATACTGAACGATATAATTGGACCTAGATGTGTACATTTTGTTTTAGTTGTTTGAATGTAAAGGGTTCACTAGATCTACCGCATCCTGTTAATGTGATTATAAATGCATGGCACAGAGATCTGTTTTGCAAATTTCAATAAAAATATTTAAAAAAATTAAAAAAAACGTAACTCATAAGGCCTTACTATTTATTTCCACTTGTTTTGATGTTTTCTGCTTTTAATTTGTGTGTTTTATCTGCGCTAATATTTCCCCACTTCCCCGCCGCTTTGAGTTTGTGTATTGGGATATCAAAAATTTGGCATAGATCTTTCACCCTCTCTTCCTCAGTTATTTCAGATTGTAAATTCACTGTCGAGAACCCTTGCCTTTTTTCTATAATTTGACCACTGTTGCTTCTTCGGTATTCTTTTTATCCTTCCTATTACTCATTATTTTTATTCATTGCTGTTGCGCTATTTCAGGTTCGCAACCAAGGGTCTGCCTGTGCTCAGGGTAAAGTCAATTTACTCCACCCATTCGGTCGTCTTTTTTACCTGAACGTCAGACTCCCCACTGATGCTTCGGCCTCGATTGTTTTCCCTCCAAAGCACCTTCCCGATGTCTTAAATTGAGGATTTGATAACCGGGCGTCTGACCTTTTTAGAGTGAGTCCTGCCGGTGCCGGTAAAGTAACCGTCTCCTGCAGCATCAGTCTTTGTGCGCATTACCCGATTCACCTCACTTTCTCTATTCTAACCCTCCGGGTCTAACCGGGATATCCAATGGACAAATACTGTCCCTTCCAGGAACTGCCTCCTGGGTAATGCACTACTACCTATTTCTTCCAGGAGCTGTCCCATGGGTAATACACAAGTATAATCTATTTCTTCCAGGAGCTGTCCCCTGGGTAATACTATTACAATCTGTTTCTTCCAGGAGCTGTCCCCTGGGTAATGCACTGTTACTCGTTGTACCTTTTTTTTCTCAAAAAGGGATTCCCTAGTAGCTAGTCTTTCAGCCTGGCCGGTAAATCACATTTCATTTCTGCATCACTGTAGGAAAGTACCATCTTGCCTGGCATGTTACCCCCATTTTTCACTGTATATATGTTGTTTTAGTTGTATGTGTCACTGGGACCCTGGTAACCCAGGGCCCCAGTGCTCATAAGTGTGCCTGAATGTGTTACCTGTGTAGTGACTAACTGTCTCACTGAGGCTCTGCTAATCAGAACCTCAGTGGTTATGCTCTCTCATTTCTTTCCAAATTGTCACTAACAGGCTAGTGACCATTTTTACCAATTTACATTGGCTTACTGCAACACCCTTATAATTCCTTAGTATATGGTACTGAGGTACCCAGGGTATTGGGGTTCCAGGAGATCTCTATGGGCTGCAGCATTTCTTTTGCCACCCATAGGGAGCTCTGACAATTCTTACACAGGCCTGCCACTGCAGCCTGAGTGAAATAACGTCCACGTTATTTCACAGCCATTTTACACTGCACTTAAGTAACTTATAAGTCACCTATATGTCTAACCTTTACCTGGTAAAGGTTAGGTGCAAAGTTACTTAGTGTGAGGGCACCCTGGCACTAGCCAAGGTGCCCCCACATTGTTCAGAGCCAATTCCCTGAACTTTGTGAGTGCGGGGACACCATTACACGCGTGCACTACATATAGGTCACTACCTATATGTAGCTTCACAATGGTAACTCCGAATATGGCCATGTAACATGTCTATGATCATGGAATTGCCCCCTCTATGCCATCCTGGCATAGTTGGCACAATCCCATGATCCCAGTGGTCTGTAGCACAGACCCTGGTACTGCCAAACTGCCCTTCCTTGGGTTTCACTGCAGCTGCTGCCAACCCCTCAGACAGGCATCTGCCCTCCTGGGGTCCAGCCAGGCCTGGCCCAGGATGGCAGAACAAAGGACTTCCTCTGAGAGAGGGTGTTACACCCTCTCCCTTTGGAAAATGGTGTGAAGGCAGGGGAGGAGTAGCCTCCCCCAGCCTCTGGAAATGCTTTGTTGGGCACAGAGGTGCCCAATTCTGCATAAGCCAGTCTACACCGGTTCAGGGGACCCCTTAGCCCTGCTCTGGCGCGAAACTGGACAAAGAAAAGGGGAGTGACCACTCCCCTGACCTGCACCTCCCCTGGGAGGTGTCCAGAGCTCCTCCAGTGTGCTCCAGACCTCTGCCATCTTGGAAACAGAGGTGCTGCTGGCACACTGGACTGCTCTGAGTGGCCAGTGCCACCAGGTGACGTCAGAGACTCCTTCTGATAGGCTCCTTCAGGTGTTAGTAGCCTATCCTCTCTCCTAGGTAGCCAAACCCTCTTTTCTGGCTATTTAGGGTCTCTTTCTCTGGGGAAACTTTAGATAACGAATGCAAGAGCTCATCCGAGTTCCTCTGCATCTCTCTCTTCACCTTCTGCCAAGGAATCGACTGCTGACCGCGCTGGAAGCCTGCAAACCTGCAACATAGTAGCAAAGACGACTACTGAAACTCTGTAACGCTGATCCTGCCGCCTTCTCGACTGTTTTCCTGCTTGTGCATGCTGTGGGGGTAGTCTGCCTCCTCTCTGCACCAGAAGCTCCGAAGAAATCTCCCGTGGGTCGACGGAATCTTCCCCCTGCAACCGCAGGCACCAAAAAGCTGCATTACCGGTCCCTTGGGTCTCCTCTCAGCAAGACGAGCGAGGACCCTCGAATCCAGCGACTCTGTCCAAGTGACCCCCACAGTCCAGTGACTCTTCAGTCCAAGTTTGGTGGAGGTAAGTCCTTGCCTCACCTCACTGGGCTGCATTGCTGGGAACCGCGACTTTTGCAGCTACTCCGGCCCCTGTGCACTTCCGGCGGAAATCCTTTGTGCACAGCCAAGCCTGGGTCCACGGCACTCTAACCTGCATTGCACGACTTTCTAAGTTGGTCTCCGGCGACGTGGGACTCCTTTGTGCGACTTCGGGTGAGCACCGTTTCACACATCCTCGTAGTGCCTGTTTCTGGCACTTCTCCGGGTGCTACCTGCTGCTGAGAGGGCTCCTTGTCTTGCTCGACGTCCCCTCTCTCTCCTGGTCCAATTTGCGACCTCCTGGTCCCTCCAGGGCCACAGCAGCATCCAAAAACGCTAACTGCACGATTTGCAGCTAGCAAGGCTTGTTGGCGTTTTTTCGGCGGGAAAACACTTCTGCACGACTCTCCACGGCGAGAGGGATCCGTCCACCAAAGGGGAAGTCTCTAGCCCTTTTCATTCCTGCAGAAACCTCAGCTTCTTCTGTCCAGTAGAAGCTTCTTTGCACCCGCAGCTGGCATTTCCTGGGCATTTGCCCATCTCCGACTTGCTTGTGACTTTTGGACTTGATCCCCTTGTTCCACACATACCCTAGATTGGAAATCCACAGTTGTTGCATTGTTGGTTTGTGTCTTTCCTGCATTATTCCTCTAACACGACTTCTTTGTCCTTAGGGGAACTTTAGTGCACTTTGCACTCACTTTTCAGGGTCTTGGGGAGGGTTATTTTTCTAACTCTCACTATTTTCTAATAGTCCCAGCGACCCTCTACAAGGTCACATAGGTTTGGGGTCCATTCGTGGTTCGCATTCCACTTTTGGAGTATATGGTTTGTGTTGCCCCTATCCCTATGTTACCCCATTGCATCCTATTGTAACTATACATTGTTTGCACTGTTTTCTAAGACTATACTGCATATTTTTGCTATTGTGTATATATATCTTGTGTATATTTCCTATCCTCTCACTGAGGGTACACTCTAAGATACTTTGGCATATTGTCATAAAAATAAAGTACCTTTATTTTTAGTATAACTGTGTATTGTGTTTTCTTATGATATTGTGCATATGACACTAAGTGGTACTGTAGTAGCTTCACACGTCTCCTAGTTCAGCCTAAGCTGCTCTGCTAAGCTACCATTATCTATCAGCCTAAGCTGCTAGACACCCTATACACTAATAAGGGATAACTGGGCCTGGTGCAAGGTGCAAGTACCCCTTGGTACTCACTACAAGCCAGTCCAGCCTCCTACATTGGTTGTGCAGCGGTGGGATAAGTGCTTTGAGACTACTTACCACTCTTGTCATTGTACTTTTCATAAGAGAAAAATATACAAAACAAGGTCAGTGTATATACACATAGCCAAAAAGTTTTGCATTTCCTCTTTTCACTCTTTTCTAAGTGCTGAAAAGTACTTCTAACTTTCTAAAAAGTTCTAAAAAGTTTTAAAAGTTTTTTTTCTCTGTCTTTCTAAAAGCTCTGACAAACTTTTTATCTTTTACTATCACTTTAACTCTCTCTAAAAATGTCTGGCACAGGCCAAAATGTTGATCTGTCCAAACTTGCATATGATCACCTTAGCTGGAAAGGAGCAAGGAATCTCTGCATAGAGAGAGGTTTGAGTGTAGGGAAGAATCCTTCCTTAGAACTGTTAATTAACATGCTTAGAGTACAGGATAAGGCCATAAGTGCCCAATCTGGTGAAAAAGTAGCTAATGGTTCTCAATCTGATCCAGGGACTCCCCCAGGAAAAGATTCAGGAAAGAAACTTCCTAGCCTGCCCATTACTAGACAGTCTAGCATAGTTGGTAATGATGATGAGCCACACCATATAAATAGTGTTGTCTCACATCATAGCAAAAGCATTTATTCTCACCATACTGGTAGTGATGTTTCTGTTAGCCAAGCTGTTAGGGTGGCTTCTGTAAGGGACAGGTCTCCTTCTGTCCATTCTCACCATACTTCTGTTTCAAGGCATGTCCCTCCCACCCACCCTGATGACAGATTGTTAGAAAGGGAGCTCAATAGATTGAGAGTGGAACAAACCAGACTGAAGCTCAAGAAGCAACAGCTGGATTTGGATAGACAGACTTTAGAAGTAGAGAAGGAGAGACAGAAACTGGGTTTAGAAACCCATGGTGGCAGCAGCAGTATTCCCCATAGTCATCCTGTAAAAGAGCATGATTCCAGGAATCTGCACAAGATAGTTCCACCTTACAAGGAGGGGGATGACATTAACAAGTGGTTTGCTGCACTTGAGAGGGCCTGTGTTGTACAGGATGTCCCTCAAAGGCAGTGGGCTGCTATCCTATGGCTATCATTTAGTGGAAAAGGTAGGGATAGGCTCCTTACTGTGAAAGAAAATGATGCTAATAATTTCCAAGTTCTTAAGAATGCACTCCTGGACGGTTATGGCTTAACCACTGAACAGTACAGGATAAAGTTCAGAGAGACCAAAAAGGAGTCTTCACAAGACTGGGTTGATTTCATTGACCATTCAGTGAAGGCCTTGGAGGGGTGGTTACATGGCAGTAAAGTTACTGATTATGACAGCCTGTATAACTTGATCCTGAGAGAGCATATTCTTAATAATTGTGTGTCTGATTTGTTGCACCAGTACTTGGTGGACTCTGATCTGACCTCTCCCCAAGAATTGGGAAAGAAGGCAGACAAATGGGTCAGAACAAGGGTGAACAGAAAAGTTCATACAGGGGGTGACAAAGATGGCAACAAAAAGAAGGATGGTAAGTCTTCTGACAAGGGTGGGGACAAATCTAAAAATGAGTCTTCATCAGGCCCACAAAAACACTCTGGTGGGGGTTGTGGGCCCAAATCCTCTTTTAATCAGAACAAGGAAAAGAAACCATGGTGCTATTTATGTAAAATAAAAGGCCATTGGACAACAGATCCCAGTTGTCCAAAGAAAGGCACCAAGCCTCCTACCACTACAACCCCTACTGCTACACCTAGTGTCCCTACTAATAGCAGTGGTGGTGGGAGCAAACCTACTAATAGCCAATCCAAGGGAGTAGCTGGGCTCACTATTGGTAACTTAGTTGGGGTTGGCCTTGTTAGGGAGGCCACAGAGGCTGTGTTAGTCTCTGAGGGGGCTATTGATTTAGCCACCTTAGTTGCTTGTCCCCTTAATATGGATAAGTACAAGCAGCTACCCCTAATAAATGGTGTTGAGGTTCAGGCCTACAGGGACACTGGTGCCAGTGTGACTATGGTCATAGAGAAACTGGTCCACCCTGAACAACACCTACTTGGTCACCAGTACCAAGTAACCGATGCTCACAACAACACACTTAGCCACCCCATGGCTGTTGTAAATCTCAACTGGGGGGGGTTACTGGTCCAAAGAAAGTTGTGGTAGCTTCAGATTTACCTGTAGACTGTCTATTAGGGAATGATTTGGAGACATCAGCTTGGTCAGATGTGGAGTTGGAGGCCCATGCAGCAATGCTGGGCATCCCAGGGCATATTTTTGCTTTGACAAGGGCTCAGGCCAAAAAGCAAAAAGGACAGGGAAGCTTGGATCCTGGAACAATGGACCAAGTGCTCCCTAAAGCTAGGGCTAGTAGAAGCAAACCACTTCCTACTATCCCTCCCTCTACAGTGGATTCTACTTCTGAGGAAGAAGAATTCCCTCCCTGTGCAGAACCTACACCAGAGGAGCTGGAAGCAGACACTGCTGAGCTTTTGGGTGAAGAGGGGCCTGCCAGAGAGGAGCTGAGTGTGGCACAGCAAACCTGTCCCACATTAGAGGGTCTCAGACAGCAAGCTGTCAAACAGGCTAATGGGGATGTCAGTGACTCTCACAGAGTTTACTGGGAGGACAACCTCTTGTACACTGAGCATAGGGATCCTAAACCTGGAGCTGCCAGGAGATTAGTGATTCCTCAGGAGTACAGAAAGTTCCTCCTAACCTTGGCACATGACATTCCCCTAGCTGGACACCTGGGTCAAATGAAAACTTGGGACAGATTGGTTCCATTGTTTCATTGGCCTAGGATGTCTGAGGACACAAAGGAATTTTGTAAGTCCTGTGAAACCTGTCAAGCCAGTGGCAAGACAGGTGGCACCCCAAAGGCACCCCTGATTCCAATGCCTGTGGTTGGGGTTCCCTTTGAAAGGGTAGGGGTTGACATAGTTGGCCCCCTTGACCCTCCTACTGCTTCAGGCAATAGATTTATCTTGGTGGTAGTGGACCATGCCACAAGATACCCTGAAGCTATTCCTTTAAGGACCACTACAGCACCTGCAGTGGCAAAGGCCCTCCTGGGAATATTTTCCAGGGTGGGCTTCCCAAAGGAAGTGGTATCATACAGGGGAAGCAATTTCATGTCTGCATACTTAAAGGCCATGTGGAAGGAGTGTGGTGTAACTTACAAGTTCACAACACCCTATCATCCACAAACAAATGGACTGGTGGAGAGATTTAATAAAACTCTCAAAGGCATGATTATGGGTCTCCCTGAAAAACTCCGCAGGAGATGGGATATCCTTCTACCATGCCTCCTTTTTGCCTACAGGGAGGTACCTCAGAAAGGAGTGGGCTTCAGCCCCTTTGAACTTCTTTTTGGACACCCTGTTAGGGGTCCACTCACACTTGTAAAGGAGGGTTGGGAACAACCTTTAAAAGCTCCTAAGCAGGATATTGTGGATTATGTACTTGGCCTCAGATCAAGGATGGCTGAGTACATGAAAAAGGCCAGTAAAAACCTTCAGGCCAGCCAAGAGCT
Source organism: Pleurodeles waltl (assembly GCF_031143425.1). Taxonomy (NCBI): domain Eukaryota; kingdom Metazoa; phylum Chordata; class Amphibia; order Caudata; family Salamandridae; genus Pleurodeles; species Pleurodeles waltl. Next base: position 151,222,522 of record NC_090446.1, read on the forward strand.
CCAGAAGCAATGGCATGATCAGAAGGCTGTTTTGGTTCAGTACCAACCAGGGCAGAAAGTGTGGGTCTTGGAGCCTGTGGCCCCAAGAGCACTCCAAGATAAATGGAGTGGTCCCCACACAATTGTTGAAAAGAAGGGAGAAGTCACCTATTTAGTTGACTTAGGCACTGCCAGGAGTCCCCTTAGGGTGCTCCATGTCAACCGCCTGAAACCCTACTATGACAGGGCTGATCTCACCCTGCTCATGGCAACTGATGAGGGACAGGAAGAAGACAGTGATCCTCTACCTGATCTCTTCTCTTCCACAGAACAAGATGCTCTTGTGGAAGGTGTAGTTTTGGCTGATTGTCTTACCGCTGAGCAGAAAGATAATTGCATAAATCTCCTAGATCAATTCTCTGAACTCTTCTCTACTGTGCCAGGTACCACTTCTTGGTGTGAGCACACTATAGATACTGGAGACAGTTTACCTTTCAAAAGTAAGATCTATAGGCAGCCTGACCATGTCAGGGACTGCATAAAGCAAGAGGTCCAGAAAATGTTAGAACTAGTAGTGGTTGAGCACTCTGACAGTCCATGGGCTTCTCCTGTGGTACTGGTACCAAAACCCCATTCCAAAAATGGAAAGAAGGAAATGCGGTTTTGTGTAGACTATAGAGGTCTCAACTTGGTAACCAAAACTGATGCTCACCCTATACCCAGGGCAGATGAGCTCATAGATACACTGGCATCTGCCAAGTATCTAAGCACTTTTGATTTGACTGCAGGGTATTGGCAGATCAAATTATCAGAAGATGCTAAACCTAAGACTGCATTTTCAACCATTGGAGGACATTACCAGTTTACTGTAATGCCTTTTGGTTTGAAAAATGCACCTGCCACTTTTCAGAGGTTGGTGAACACAGTCCTGCAAGGGCTGGAAGCTTTCAGTGCAGCATATTTGGACGATATAGCTGTCTTTAGCTCCAGCTGGGATGATCACCTGGTCCACCTATGGAAAGTTTTAGAGGCCCTGCAAAAGGCAGGCCTCACTATCAAGGCTTCAAAGTGCCAGATAGGGCAGGAAAAAGTGGTTTATCTGGGACACCTGGTAGGTGGAGACCAGATTGCACCACTTCAGGGGAAAATCCAAACTATTATAGATTGGGTTCCCCCTACAACTCAGACCCAGGTGAGAGCCTTCTTAGGCCTCACTGGGTATTACAGGAGGTTCATTAAGAACTATGGCTCCATAGCAGCCCCTCTTAATGACCTCACCTCCAAGAAAATGCCTAAAAAGGTATTGTGGACAGCCAGCTGTCAGAAAGCTTTTGAGGAGCTGAAACAGGCCATGTGCACTGCACCTGTCCTAAAAAGCCCATGTTACTCCAAGAAATTCATTGTTCAAACTGATGCATCTGAATTAGGGGTAGGGGCAGTCTTATCACAACTCAATTCTGAGGGCCAGGATCAACCTGTTGCTTTTATCAGCAGGAGGTTGACCCCTAGAGAAAAGCGTTGGTCTGCCATAGAGAGGGAGGCCTTTGCTGTGGTCTGGGCACTGAAGAAGTTGAGGCCATACCTGTTTGGCACTCACTTCATTGTTCAGACAGACCACAAACCTCTACTTTGGCTAAAACAAATGAAAGGTGAAAATCCTAAATTGTTGAGGTGGTCCATATCCCTACAGGGAATGGACTATACAGTGGAACATAGACCTGGGAGTAGCCACTCCAATGCAGATGGACTCTCCAGATATTTCCACTTAGACAATGAAGACTCATCAGGTCATGGCTAGTCTTATTGTCCTTCGTTTGGGGGGGAGGAGGGGGGTTGTGTAGGAAAGTACCATCTTGCCTGCCATGTTACCCCCATATTTCACTGAAGATATGTTGTTTTAGTGTATGTGTCACTGGGACCCTGCCAGCCAGGGCCCCAGTGCTCATAAGTGTGCCCTGTATGTGTTCCCTGTGTGATGACTAACTGTCTCACTGAGGCTCTGCTAACCAGAACCTCAGTGGTTATGCTCTCTCTGCTTTCTAAATTGTCACTAACAGGCTAGTGACCAATTTCACCAATTCACATTGGCATACTGGAACACCCTTATAATTCCCTAGTATATGGTACTGAGGTACCCAGTGTATTGGGGTTCCAGGAGATCCCTATGGGCTGCAGCATTTCTTTTGCCACCCATAGGGAGCTCTGACAATTCTTACACAGGCCTGCCACTGCAGCCTGAGTGAAATAACGTACACGTTATTTCACAGCCATTTACCACTGCACTTAAGTAACTTATAAGTCACCTATCTGTCTAACCTTTACCTGGTAAAGGTTGGGTGCTAAGTTACTTAGTGTGTGGGCACCCTGGCACTAGCCAAGGTGCCCCACCATCGTCTGGGCAAATTCCCCGGACTTTGTGAGTGCGGGGACACCATTACACGTGTGCACTATACATAGGTCACTACCTATGTATAGCGTCACAATGGTAACTCCGAACATGGCCATGTAATATGTCTAAGATCATGGAATTGTCACCCCAATGCCACTCTGGCATTGGGGAGACGATTCCATAACCCCTGAGTCTCTAGCACAGAACCGGGTACTGCCAAACTGCCTTTCCCGGGGTTTCACTGCAGCTGCTGCTGCTGCCAACCCCTCAGACAGGTTTCTGCCCTCCTGAGGTCCAGACAGGCTTGGCCCAGGAAGGCAGAACAAAGGACTTCCTCAGAGAGAGGGTGTTACACCCTCTCCCTTTGGAAAAAGGTGTCAGGGCTGGGGAGGAGTAGCCTCCCCCAGCCTCTGGAAATGCTTTGATGGGCACAGATAGTGCCCATCTCTGCATAAACCAGTCTACACCGGTTCAGGGATCCCCCAGCCCTGCTCTGGCGCGAAACTGGACAAAGGAAAGGGGAGTGACCACTCCCCTGACCTGCAACTCCCAGGGGAGGTGCCCAGAGCTCCTCCAGTGTGCTCCAGACCTCTCCCATCTTGGAAACAGAGGTGCTGCTGGCACACTGGACTGCTCTGAGTGGCCAGGGCCAGCAGGTGACGTCAGAGACTCCTTCTGATAGGCTCTTACCTGTGTTGCTAGCCTATCCTCCTTCCTACGTAGCCAAACCTCCTTTTCTGGCTATTTAGGGTCTCTGCTTTGGGGAATTCTTTAGATAACGAATGCAAGAGCTCATCAGAGTTCCTCTGCATCTCTCTCTTCACCTTCTTCCAAAGGATCGACCGTTGACTGCTCAGGACGCCTGCAAAACCGCAACAAAGTAGCAAAGACGACTACTGCAACCTTGTATCGCTGATCCTGCCGCCTTCTCGACTGTTTCCTGGTGGTGCATGCTCTGGGGGTAGTCTGCCTCCTCTCTGCACTAGGAGCTCTGAAGAAATCTCCCGTGGGACGACGGAATCCTCCCCCTGCAACAGCAGGCAACAAAAGACTGCATCACCGGTCCTCTGGGTCCCCTCTCAGCATGACGAGCGTGGTCCCTGGAACTCAGCAACTCTGTCCAAGTGACTCCCACAGTCCAGTGACTCTTCAGTCCAAGTTTGGTGGAGGTAAGTCCTTGCCTCCCCACGCTAGGCCGCATTGCTGGGTACCGCGTGATTTGCAGCTGCTCCGGCTCCTGTGCACTCTTCCAGGATTTCCTTCATGCAAAGCCAAGCCTGGGTCCCCGACACTCTAACCTGCAGTGCACAACCTCCTGAGTTGTCCTCTAGTGTCGTGGGACTCCCTTTTGTGTCTTCGGGTGAGCTCCGCTTCACTCCTCTTCCAAGTGCCTGTTCTGGTACTTCTGCGGGCGCTGCCTGCTTCTGTGAGGGCTCCCTGACTTGCTGGGCGCCCCCTCTGTCTCCTCATCCAAGTGGTGACATCCTGGTCCCTTCTGGGCCACAGCAGCATCCAAAAACTCTAACCGCGACCCTTGCAGCTAGCAAGGCTTGTTTGCGGTCTTTCTGCTTGGGAACACCTCTGCAAGCTTCTACACGACGTGGGACATCCATCCTCCAAAGGGGACGTTTCTAGCCCTCTTCGTTCTTGCAGAATCCACAGCTTCTACCATCTGGTGGCAGCTTCTTTGCACCCTCAGCTGGTATTTCCTGGGCATCTGCCCAATCTCGACTTTGTCGCAACTCTTGGACTTGGTCCCCTTGTTCCACAGGTACTCTCGTCTGGAAATCCACTTTGGTTGCATTGCTGGTGTTGGTCTTTCTTGCAGAAATCCCCTATCACGACTTCTGTGCTCTCTGGGGAATATAGGTGCACTTTACACCTACTTTTCAGCGTCTTGGGGTGGGCTATTTTTCTAACCCTCACTGTTTTCTTACAGTCCCAGCGACCCTCTATAAGCTCACATAGGTTTGGGGTCCATTCGTGGTTCGCATTCCACTTTTGGAGTATATGGTTTGTGTTGCCCCTATACCTATGTGCTCCTATTGCAATCTACTGGAATTCTACATTGCTTGCATTACTTCCTTGTGCTATTACTGCATATTTTTGGTATTGTGTACATATATCTTGTGTATATTTGTCATCCTCATACTGAGGGTACTCACCGAGATACTTTTGGCATATTGTCATAAAAATAAAGTACCTTTATTTTTAGTATATCTGTGTATTGTGTTTTCTTATGATATTGTGCATATGACACCAGTGGTATAGTAGGAGCTTTGCATGTCTGCTAGTGCAGCCTAAGCTGCTCTGCTATAGCTACCTTCTATCAGCCTAAGCTGCTAGAAACACCGCTTCTACACTAATAAGTGATAACTGGACCTGGTACAGAGTGTAAGTACCCCTTGGTACCCACTACAAGCCAGGCCAGCCTCCTACAGCGAGACTTTGATTGTCCATGGGGTGGTTCCCAGGGCTTTGCGCATGCAATGCTTGAGCTGTAGGTATCGCCACTCTTGGCTGTTGTGGATGTCGAACTCTTCCCGTAAAGTGTCGAAGGGTCGGGGTTGGTCACCATCTGTGATTTGTGCTATGCTGCGGTTACTGGCGTTGTTCCATTGGGGCCATCTGAGGGTGTTTCCCCCTATTTTTATGCTTTTGTTTCCTTCTATAGGGGCCTGGGCGTGTAAGAAGGGGTGTATTCCCAGTAGGCGGTGAGCCCTGCGCCATGCTGCGTTTGTTGCCATGAGGACAGGGTTGGGCGATTGGAGACAATTAGTGTATATCCCTCCTAGCTCTTCATGCTGACACCGTAGGAGTTTCTCTGTGGCTACCCACTGTGGGGGATCCGGAGTTCCAGGGAGTGTGTATGCTAGTTGCGATAGCTGCAGGGCTAAGGAGTATTGTTCTACTTAGGGGAGTCCTAAGCCTCTGTAGGATCGTCGTGCCAGTATTGTTGCCGGTTTCAGCCTTGGGCGTGTAGAGCCCCAGACAAAAGTCCTTATTGAGGCATCGATCACCCGGAGCGAGGAGAGAGGCACTTGTAAGGGGAGCATGCCTAGTATGTATGTGAAGCGCGGGAGGGTGACCATCCTGACCGCTTGTGTCCTTCCCCACATGGAAAGGCCCAGTAGTGACCACTTGGCGAAGTCCTGTTTCATCCGGGATATAAGAGGGTCTAGGTTGTCCCTGACCATGTGTTCCAGGTGCCGGTTGACATATGTTCCCAAATATTTGAGGCGTGCCGGGGTCCATTTGAATGGAAGGCCATGAATTGCGGCTCTCGTTGCTACGCATTAGAGGGGTAGTGACTTGCTCTTGTCCCAATTTACCCGATATCTGGATAGGGACGCAAAGCACTCTGTGATTGAGAGCAGCGATGGTAGGGATCTTTCTAGGTCGGACAGGGTTAACAAGATGTCGTCAGCATAAAGATAGATTTTGGAAGAGCCCCCAGTTAAAGAGATACCTTTTATCTGCTCGGAGTTTCGTATGGTAGCTGCCAGAGGTTCCATTGCTAACAGGAATAGGAGCGGTGATAGGGGGCAACCCTGCCATGTGCCTCTTCCAATGGGGAATGGATCTGATAGGAAACCCCCGCAGTTAACTTGTGCTGTAGGGTGGTCATACAGTAAATGGACTTTGGAGATAAATTGTTCTCCGAGGCTCAGGTGTTTCATGGTAGCAAACAGGTAGGGCCATTCGATGCGGTCGAATGCTTTCTCCGCATCGAGGGATAGGGCCACGGCTTCCTCTGGTAAGTGTAGTGATTCAAATAGGGTATGACAGAGAGTGCGCATATGATTTCTGGAGGTGCGGCCCGGTACGAATCCTACCTGAGTGTTATGAATCAGGGACGGTGTCACTTTACATAGACGTGCTGCCAGGACGCTGGCTAGGAGTTTCACGTCTCCGTTCAAAAGGGAGATAGGGCAGTACCTGCCACAGAGTAGGGGGTCTCTCCCTGGTTTGGGCAGGACAACAATCGTAGCCCTGTTGGACAGAGCGCCCAGGGAGCCTTCCTGGCATGCCTCCGTGAGTGCCTCATGTACTGCAGTGACTGCCTCTTCCCCTGCCCATCTATAAAATTCCGCAGGGAAGCCATCCTCGCCCGGGGATTTGTGGTAGGGGAGGTTCGTAATGGCGTGCGGTATTTCTTCCCTGCTTATGTCGCCCTTTAGAAGAGCTCGGCCTGCCTCTGAGAGACGGGGTAGATTGGCCATGGTGAGAAATGCCTCAGTCTGCGCGTAGTCGGCCGTTGTTTCAGGGGAATAGAGATGTTGGTAGTAAGTGGCAAATTCGTTTACGATATCTTGCGGGCGGGTTAGTACCGCTCCTGAGGAGGACATTATGGCCGGGATGGCGGAGGCAGCTTCTCTCTGCCGGAGTTGTGCCGGTAGGAGGCGTCCCGCCTTCTCGCCTTGTTCACAGTGGCGGCCGCATAGTCTTTGTGGCGCGAATTCCGCCTGCGATGTATGGAGCTCGTTATGTGCCATTCGGGCCTGTTCGAGGGAGCGACGTAGTGCGGAAGACGGCTGAGCGGTATATTGTCTGGTGATGCTCTGGATGGTGTCTTCGAGGGTTCGTTGGCGAGTCTCCTTGTCCCTGTTAGCTAGTGCTGCGTTGCGCATCATGTTCCCTCTCAAGGTTGCCTTTGCCGCTGCCCATAGAACCCGTTTGGAGGCCACAGTACCAGTGTTTTCGGCCAGGTATGTAGACACATGGGTCCTAAGTTGTTCTTTACCTTGGGGGGAGCGGTATCTATGCACCGCAAAGCGCCATGGTTTGCGACCAGGAGAGGCAAGGCCTGTTTGATCAGGAGTAGGATCTGGGAGTGATCTGAAAGTCCGCTATCCACTATACTGGTGTTTTGTATTTGGGGGATTATGGTGTGTGATACGAAGAAATAGTCCAGGCGGGATTGGGTGCCATGGACAGGCGATAAAAAAGTATATTCCTTATCTTTTGGGTGTGTCAGTCTCCAGCAATCGACTAAGCCTGCATCAGGGGTTAAGTCCGTCAGCAGTGCCCTATCGTGATTGTTACCAGTATCGATTGGGCCTGTCCTGTCAAGTATGGCATCACGGGCGAGGTTCCAGTCTCCCCCAATAATGTAGCGGGTGGTCCCGATTTCGGTCAGGAGACGGTTTGGTTGTAGGAAAAAAGATCGCTTGGTGCCGGATGGTGCATAGATGGAGCCCACACATAGAAAAGTGTCTCCTAACTTTAGTTTTGCGAATATATATCTTCCCTCTGCGTCGTTCCATGTTTTAATGATTGTACCCGGGAGGGATTCCCGTAGTAGTATCGCTACTCCGCATTTGCGAGGTGTGCCGCCGCCGGGCTCCTGGGCTGTTGGGCAGCAGCTAAAGGAGACCCTTCCCACCCAGTCCCGCCTAAGCTTGCTGGACTCTGGGTTGTCAAGGTGTGTCTCTTGGATCAGAGCTATGTCCACTCTTTTAGATTGGAGACAGGACATCACTTTTTTTCCGTTTAATGCCGTGCACTTTCCAAGAGAGGATTCGTAATGGATGTGTTGTGTGAGAGACATTTCCCGACATGCTGAATAGTAGGGTGAGGTCTCAGCAGTTCTGAGAGCAGTAGAGAGGGCAGCCTCAGTCGTTGGAGTAGGGACTATATCTGTGATGGTGTGGTGACTTGGGAGGGGGGTAGCTGGTGGAAGTCGTGTGTTCCTTCAAAAGAGAGAAAGAGTGGGGATAGAGAAGGTTGAGAGGGGGGGAGAGAAGATGGGGGTAGAGAGGAAGGATAGAGGGAAGGAGGGAGGTTGTTAGCATTAGGTTGTAGGATAAAGAGGGGGAAACTAGGGGACTGGTGTCCCCTGGGGATAGATCTGTAAACGGCGAGTCCGATTCCTTTTGGAGCTCCCAGTGCCGCCTGTCGGATCCTGGCCGGGGAGGCGGGGGGGGGGAGGAGGGTCGGTGGCCATTGTCTTTTGACAAAAGGTTTCACTAACTCCGGAGGGAAGGGGGATGCCACAAATGTGTTGCGGGAGAAGCTTAAGAAAGCGTAATGATAATAAAGGGGTTTGTTATCCTGGATGAGGGTGGGGAGGGAGGTGATGCGAGAGCAGTGGGGAGGGCGTAGTGTATAGGGTATCTATGTTTTACTGTTTGGGTAAGATCTTGTTGTTATGATGGTAGAAGGGAGGCTCGTATTCATGTGGGGGAGGAGGTTGTTCTGTTGACGGACGGTGTCTAGCGTTGTTCGTATACTCTCAGTGGTGGGGCGGAGGGTCGCTATGCTTGGTTGATGTTGTCAAATGGGATCCTGCACCATAGGAACGATTTAATAGGGAGGGAGGGGAGCGGGATGGTATTTGTGGGGAAGGGGAGGGGACGGTTTATGATGATGGGGGGGAGGGCAGGGGAGGGGAGGGGAAGGAAGAGGGAAGGGGGGGTTGGGGGTATAGGACAGTGTTGGGCCAGGAGGAGGCTTTAAAGTATACTTATGTGTAACAACTTATATACTTCCAGACTTATATAATATCTCTGTAACATGTAGCACAATATCTCTGTAACATGATATCTCTGTAACATAATATCATACCATACTATCGCATTGTCATCTGTTAAGCTTTGTGTCACAAGACATATCTTATCTTTGGTCTGTGGGTAAATAGTAGGGGTTAACAGGTCCTGGTCTAAATACAGACTGTATGAACTTCCTGATAGGCTAGATATAACTTGTGTTGTATTATTGCGTCATAATACTGTGCAATGCATTAAAAGGATGCCAGTTTGTTAGCTATACATTTGGTAACATCATGATAGGGCGGGATCCTGTCCCATGCGTGAACTGCGGGTGTCAGAGAGGTCTAGTCTGGGTGCAGATATGTGTGCTCGGCATTAGGCTAGAAATCATTTCATTATATCGTTGCAGTTTATAACATTACATTGTAGGGGGTGTGAGTGTGTTAGCCGCCTAGTGACAAAGGCATCAACAGCAATAAGGAAAATGCAAATATTATGTCCGGGTAAGTACTCCTCTGTCCGTAAAGTTGATTACGGTTGTATTCCATAGGACAGTGTTGGGCCAGAATGAGGCTTGAAAGTATATTTATGTATGCCAGCTTATATACTTCCAGTCTCATGGCACTGACCTTGTCAGGATCCATGGATATTCCGTGTTGATTAATACAAAACCCGAGATACCTTACTTCAGATTTATGGAACTCACACTTCTCAGGTTTACAAAACAATTGGTTTTTCTTGAGTCTTTCCAGGACTTGCAGGACATGATCTACATGGTGCTCAGGATCACGGGAATATATCAAAATATCATCCAAATAAATGACTACAAATTGGTTGAGTACATCAGAGAACACTGAATCCATAAATCGTTGAAAAACAGAAGTGGCGCTGGTCAGTCCAAAGGGCATAACATGATACTCATAGTGCCCAAAAGGGGTACGGAAAGCAGTCTTCCATTCATCTCCTTCCTTGATCCGAAGGAGATGATAGGCACTCCGTAAGTCTAATTTAGTAAACATCTTTGCTCCTTGAATGGCATCCAGTATATCTCTGATTAAAGGCAGTGGATATCGATCCTTAATCGTTATTCTGTTGAGTTCACGAAAGTCCACACAAGGACGCAGATCCTTAGTCTTCTATGGGACGAAGAAGAGAGGAGCCCAGGCGGGGGACGTGGAAGGAGCAGTCAAACCGTTGTGTAAGTTGTCGTCTAAATATTCCCTTAACACCTTCTTTTCTTGGTCTGTCAGAGAATACATTCGACCGAAGGGAACGACTTCATCAGGAATTAAAGGAATAGCACAGTCATAACTGCGATGAGGTGGATAAATAGGATTACTAGGTTTCTGAAAAATCCTGATATATTCCTGATAACAATCTGGAACCCCCTGGATAATATTGATAGAGTTAGTGTTATCCTTAGTTGACTGACAGGACCTTTTTGGAGTCCAATAAGAAGTAGTAGAATAACAATTCTGTTGACAAAAGGAAGACGTTAGGGATATAGTTCGTGTTTCCCAATTGATATAGGGGTTGTGTCGGGCTAACCAGGGAATTCCCAAAATCATGATGTGATTAGGTGAGGCTATGAGATCAAAGGCAACGTGTTCTTGATGCCCCCCAAATGTCAAACAAAGAGTAGGAGTTGAGGCCACCACAGGTCCTGAGGTTAACGGAGAGCCATCCACTGTGTGATCCTGCTCAGGGGTTTCTTTAGGAATGCGGGGAATTCCTTTACTAGTAGCCCAGGTCTCATCCAGATAGAGTCCACTGGCTCCACAATCAAGGAGAGCCAGAAGATGTTCTTCTTGATCTTGTGAACTTTGTAACTTGACCGAGAGGATAAACAGGGTGGACATGCTTTCTTTGGAGGAACATATTGATGGTACTTCAGCTCCTCCTGTCTCCTTCCTCCTTACAGGGGACAGGTGCTGGCGTTTCCCGCAGGCCTTGAGGGACGTACCGGACAATTACGGATCAGGTGGCCAGCCTTACCACAGTATAGGCAAAGTCCCCTTCATCGTCGTTCCTCCTTTTCTGACTCCGTCAATGGCCCACGAACCAGATCTATCTGCATGGGTTCCTTATGGGGAGGTGGAGAGGCTTCAGATGGACTATCTTCCGTTCGCCGACTGCTAGCACGGAAGATACCGGGCTGGTATGGAGCTCTAGTTCTACGTCTTTCCATCTTGCGCTCTCGAAGTCTATACTCGATGTTCATAGATTGATCCATTAATTCTTTCAAAGAACAAGCTGGGGAAGAGTGTACAAGCTCATCTTTAATTTCTTCATGCAGGCCTCGGCGGAAAAGGGTTACGAAGGTGCGTTCTACCCAGGAGGTTTCAGCTGCCAGCTGTTTGAAGCGGGTTATATACTGCAGTACATCCTGATTACCTTGCTGAATGTCACATAAGGTTTCTTCAGCTGCTGCTTCTTCCCCAGGTCTCTCAAACATTTGTTTGAAAACAGTCAGGAAAGCGGAATAGTTAGCCAGGACTGGGTCATCTGCAGAAACCAGAGGAGTCGCCCAAGCAAGCGCTGGACCAGACAAGGCGCTGATCAGATAGCCCACCTTAGTCTTATCCGAAGAAAACTGGAGTGGACGAAAGGCAAAGAAAACCGTCAGGGCGTCCAAAAATTCCTTCATCTTTAAAGGATCTCCGGAATATCGAGGAATAGTAGCAGATACGGGTGGTATGTCCATTGATCGGGAAGACAAGACCTGTCGTAGCGCAGTGTTCTCTGCCCTTAACTGTTGTAACTCTTGGGCTTGTTGTTCGACAGTCTGTAACATAGCTTGAGCATTTTCTGACACCTTTCCCTGTGGATCTTCCATGGCGCTCTCGCAACGCGGAAACTTTTGGCGTTGCAATCTGTCACGTACTGCGCTGGACTTCTCACCTCTGGATTTCGGATTGGCGAATACACCAAGGGGGTCATTCTGAGCTTGGCGGGCGGCGGGAGCCGCCCGCCAAGCGGGAACCGACAGAAGCCCGTCCCGCAGTCAAAAGACCGCGGCGGTCATTCTGGGATTCCCACTGGGCTGGCGGGCGACCGCCAAAAGGCCGCCCGCCAGCCCAGTGGGAAACACCCTTCTATGAGGAAGCCGGCTCCGAATGGAGCCGGCGGAGTGGAAGGTGTGCGACGGGTGCAGAAGCACCCATCGCGAATTTCATTGTCTGCTAAGCAGACACTGAAATTCAAAGTGGGGCCCTCTTATGGGGGCCCCTGCAGTGCCCATGCCATTGGCATGGGCACTGCAGGGGCCCCCAGGGGCCCCACGACACCCCTCACCGCCATCTTGTTCCTGGCGGTCGAAACCGCCAGGAACAGGATGGCGGTGAGGGGGTCGGAATCCCCCATGGCGGCGCAGCAAGCTGCGCAGCCATGGGGGATTCCTCAGGGCAGCGGAAAACCGGCGGGACTCCGCCGGTTTTCCGGTTCTGACCACGGCCATACCGCCGCGGTCAGAATGCCCTCAGGAGCACCGCCAGCCTGTTGGTGGTGCTCCCGCCGACCCCGGCCCCGGCGGCAAGTCTTCTACAGGTCCTGGATGTTCCCAGATAAGGGCGACCCCTTCTAGTAGCCACGGTGCCTCTTGACAGGCTACGCCAAAGCAGACCGTATCCTCCAGAAGGAGTCCCAGAGGGAAAAAAACCCAACACAGGAAAAAACCTCTAACAGGAACTCCTGAAGGAAAACAAGAAAAAAAAAACAGGACTTGACAACAGGAAACAAAAATAGGCAATATCCAGGGTACAAGGCAGGAAAAAAGGAACAGGCAAAAATATCCCAAGGCAAAAGCAGGAACAAAAGAACAGGCAAAAATCTCCCAAGGCAAAAGCAGGAACAAAGAACAGGCAAAAATCTCCCAAGGCAAAAAAGCAGGAACAAAGAACAGGAGCGAACAGCACAACCAGCAGGAAGTGTTTGCAACGCAAGGAGGAACAAGACTGACTGACTTATATACTGAGAAAAGGGAAGTGACATCACAGGAAAGGGAAGTAGCACCATCTTGGATTGGGAAAAGCCCATAAACCAGTATAGGAAAAAGGAAGTAGTATAAAAGAAAGCAAAGCATGCTGGGACAAAAACACGAAGAAAACAAGATGGACACAACATGGATAGAGACAGGCAAAAGGCCCAACAAAAAACCCACTACCAACAATAAAAGAAGAAAAAAGGCTACAAGTAAGTGTAGCACGACCGGGAGCGAAATATATGCTTCCCAGAAAGCATAGTCAAAAAACGCGGAGAACGGCGCTCCGAATATCGGTAGCGTGTTCCACCCGCGAGGACAGAAAGAGGCGCCGCGTCAGAGCGCAGCGTTACAATGTTAGCCGTCTATTGACAATGGCATCAACAGCAATAAGGAAAACACAAATGCAAAGTCCAGGTAAGTACTCATCCGTCCGTAGGGTTGTCGACGATCGTACTTCGAGGTACTCGCAGTTGTCTCGCATGTGCACTGTATCAGGTCACCATCTCAGGGGGGTACAGCTGCCGGTTTTAGAGGTGAGCGGGATTTGTCCCTTTCCGATAGCTGGGTGTGAACTGCCACAGCATGCAGGACCTGACCCGTGTGATCGTGTGACCTGGCTAGTCTCTCCAGGTCCCTGCCCCTAGGGCAGTTGTCAGTGTCATACCGGTCCATGCCTCCCTTCTCCAATCCTGGGGGAGAGATACCACTATCATCGTCATCCCTGAGGCATCTTGTGGTCGGGTTGTGGTAGTAGAGTCCATGGGCTGATGCTGGAAGGAGTCCAGAAAAAGTCTCAGTTCTTTGGGGTTGTAGAAGTCCTTGGATACCCCGTTTTGGTGACCCACATTCTCGCGGGATCGAAGAGGCCGTATTTCATCTCCAGTTGACGAAGTCGGGGTCTTAAAGCCAGAAAGGCCTTTCTGCGTTCGTTGGTGTCTTTAGAATAATCGGCCGTTATACGGATGTCATATTGGCCTATCCGGAAGGGTCCGTGGCTACGTGCTCTTTGGAGTATTTGACGGGTCTGGGTATGGCGTAGTAGGCATGCAATGATCGGTCGAGGCCTTGAGGTCTCATCGGAGCGTTTCGGGCCCACTCTGTGTGCTCGTTGGAATTCAAATGGCAGGTCAAAGGTCAGTGACGTCAGTTTGGGGAGGGCAGAGCCCAGGAAGGCCTGTATATCTGATCCCTCTTCATTTTCCGGGATCCCGTACAGGCGGATGTTGTCTCTTCGGCTTCTGTCCTCCAAATCTGTTATTTTGCTCCTGAGGTAGAGAAGATCCTGATCTCTGTCCTGGGACGTGGCCACCTGGGTTTCCAGTGTCCCCATATGATGTTCCAGTCCTGTCACCCTGGATTGGAAGCCTGCGATGTCTGATCGCATGGATTTGGTCTCCAGAGTCAGTGAGGATATGGAAGCGTCCATCCCCTCTATCCGGTGGCAGACGGCGGTGATCTCCTGTAGTATCCGTTCCATGGTTGTGGACTGTTCCTTGTCGGACATCGTGGTGGGCTGGGCTCGGGATAAGGATGAGTAAGGTCCTGTTGTCGTGGAGGTTGAGCGTTTATGTTGGAGTGCCTCTGAGAATAATAGTTGTCGCTCCGGTTTACCAGTGAATTTGTGGTTTGGTTTGCCGCCGGGAATCGCAGTGCCAGCCTATAAGAAAATTGTCCGGTTGAGTCCAAGGCCCTCCTCGGGGTCTGGTGGGGGTAGGAATACGCGAGTCAGTCGGCGCTCATCTCTCCCCTTTTCTTTTTTTTTTCCTTTCTTTTCTTTGCTTTTCCCCCTTTATTTGAGCGGGGCTAGTGACCACTGCAGCATATAGCGATCATCTGTTGTCACCGAGCGGGAGGTTGATAGTGATGAGGGCGCAGGGATGATTAAGCGGGCGTGGGGCCCGCAATAGTATGTAAGCCGGATGTTGAGATGGCGTTATCAGTGGTTGTTCCAAGGTTTTGAAGGCTGTGAGGCGTTAATGGGGCAGGATCCACTACTTACTTGCGTTGTTAAGCTTCGGCTTGGTGCGCCGCTGTGGGACTGCCCTCCAGTTGGGATGCGGGGGGTTAGTGGAGAGAGGGCGGGCAAGTTTGTCCTAGTGTTGTCCCTCTTTATATCATATTGTCTCCGGTCCGTCACGGCCAACGGTGTGTTCTTCTGGGTGTCTTTTCTGGTGTTGGAGCCCCATTGATGCCTATTGATGCTGGGGGCCCTTGCCGCTGCTCCGGTGGCTGGGTAGCCGGAAAGGGGGAGGCAAGCGGCGTAGGTCCCTGCCACTCCTTGTTTGCTCTTTTTTTTGGGGGGGGGGTGTATTGCCTGTCCCTCCCCGATCGCTGTTTTTATTTTTCTTCCCTTTTTCCCCCCAAAGGGAGGGGGGGGGGAGCGCGATGGCCAGGTGGAGTGATGGCGCAGCACCTCTTTCCAGTGCTGGGGCGCGTGCGCCTGTACCTGATAAGCTGGTCGAGCCGATCCGCCTTGGGCTCTAGGGATGCGACTCCGCCCTCCGGCAAGGCCTCCGTTGCCAAGACATGCTGCGGGCTTCCTGGTACGCTGCAGCGGGCCTCCCCTGCAAGGATCGGGGGCTCGATGCACTGGGAAGGTCTCCGGGGCCATCCGAAGTGCTTTTTCTTTCTCGGCGAGCCAGTCGAGCCCATCCGCCTTGGGATCTAGGGACATGGCTCCGCCCCCCGGTTAGGCATCCGTTGTCGAGACGTGCTGCGAGCTTCCTGGTACACTGTAGCGGGCCTCCTTTGCCAGGATCGAGGGCTCGGTGCGTTGGGAAGGTCTCCGGGGTTATTTGGAATGCTTTTTCGGCGGCCGCTGAGCCCCCGCCGCCTCCCCGAGACCGCCGCAACGCGGAGCTCTCAGCTTAGGTGGCCATCTTTCCTCGTGGCCCGGCCACGCATCACCATTGTATTTCAAAAACACACACAAATCCTGCATGCACTTATTCCCCTATATTACAATTGCCACAGAATTATGCACTTCAAAAAATAAAGTTTTAACCCTGACCTCTTCTCACCCTTTAGGACAGCAACCTCTGGAACCCCGACCACCCACTCGGATAGGCAGGTGTATGCTCACTTGATTTGCGCCCAATGTTCTATTCAAGTGACGCAGGCGGTGTTTCCTTTAGCCGCGGTCCAGGGAGTTGAGGAGACGGGGGCTCCTGGCTGCCGCTCACCAAAATGTAGTCGGGTTTTCAAGAATAAAGAAGTGACACAACTCTGGTAGTAATGCAGTATATGTTTATCAAAGAGTAATACGGCCAGGAGCACAGCTCATTTCTGTAACTGAAACCACACTCAATTCAGCTTTTACAAACAGCGTCTTTTATAGGCGTAGTTCGTATATGCTTTCTTATCATATTTCCAATGAACACAGTAGCTCAATATGTTACCTACCTTAATTCTTGGCACAAGCAATAACTCTAAAAAAACGCACCTGACTACTTGTCACTAAAAATGCAGCTGTAGCGTATATAATATATGTATGCATCCTCTAACGAGCACAGTTTCTTTTGATCTCACCCTTGGAATTCTATCTGTGTCTCCTCCTTACACTGCTCCCATATTCTGAAGTTTTACGGCCTGTCCTCCTCCCTCTTCCAACCTTGACACTCACAAGAATCCTATCTCTCCCTTTCAGGTCTGCCATGATGTACCCCTCCTCCTAACACTCGTATCAGGAAGTGGCTCAGGCTCTCGTGTGTGTGGCCTTCTGAATTTTCTGTGGTATGCGAGGTCCGGCTGCAACTACTTTCCCCTGCACCTGGCCTGTTCCTTTGTTTTCCTTTCGGCTCCTGTACTCCATTTTAACATGGTACCCTGGTTTAGGCCTGTATTTGTCCTGCATTGTGTATGCTCCTGGACGTTTCCCTCTTAAGCCATGTGTTGACCAGAGTGAGCCTGCTTTCTTTCTCTTGAGGCCTATTACACCCAGGTCCCTTGTCTGGAGTTATTTACATCCACTTGATGCAGGAGACTAGCAAATGACTTCACACCCCCTCACCTCTACATAATCTACGTAGTACTCTGGGGCCACTATAAGAAATTGATCACAGGACTTTATGATCTGCTTTTTACCAACCAGTTCTCTACTCCTCTGGAACAACTCCTGTGTCACCGGTGTCAACAGCAACTCTATCTCACTTACTTCCCATCTCACTGGACGCAACTTATGGCAGGAAACAACACAGGTCTTCAGGAGGCCTAAACGAAATTCAGTTACATTCAAATCCTTCACGTCTAGCATAGTACCCTGAATAGACCTCAACGGGAAATTGTCAAATACATCCAACTGCTGCAAATGAGCACTCCTGCACTGCAATATTCTGTATACCATCCTGGCCCAATCCTACACTTCTGCCCTACTGGACTCAGATATGGGGAGCCCTTACAGATAACAAGACTTAAACTATACCCCATCAGAGGCCCTCACAGTGTTGCATGACACCCAGGAACATTTCTGCACTCAGACACGAAAAGTGATGGCTGACTACTGCCTTGAGGATGACAAAGATTTGTATTCTTCGGAACTGGTCCAAACTCACAGCCCCTACACTAGAGGACTGGATGGACTGTATTTTTTTTTAAGATCTCTTTTATTGCTTTAGAACTGCATGAAACACATACAAAAACAAAATAACTTCCCATCTTTTTGTAACTCCCCCTCCCCTTCCCTCTCCCCTTTCGCACTATCCATAAATTATACAGAGGTATTTGTTCGGTTCACAAATGAATCACTTATTTGGTCTCTTGTACGATCTTCAACAGGAATGTCTTGATCAATTATACATGATCTGATTCTGGTAAATCTGCCTCCGCATCAGAGTTAGAAGTGTCAGGTGTTCTAAAATTCTCCAGTATCATGTTCCAGTGCTGAGCATTGTCTCTAGTTCCTAGGCCCCTGAGTGTTTCCCTTAGTAATACTGTCCCTTCAGTTTCCGCCCACTTGATTAATGCATTTCTCCAACGATTTATCTGTGGGCCCTTCGGATCTTTCCAGTGTGAAGTTATTTCTCTCCTTGCAAGTATCAAAGCCAGGTCTATGAATCTGTTTGTGATTTTATGCTTGCTGGGGCGAGGGAAATCTCCCAAAACCGCCACCATGGCTGATCAGGATAATGTTCTGCCCGTGCAAGTGGAGAGTGCTTCAAATATCCCCATCCAGTAGTCCCGATTAGTGGGCAACTCCAGAGCATGTGCAGCAACCCTGCTGCTAGTTCTGCACATCGGGGGCAGCTGGCATTTTCTACACCATAAATCTTTGATATCATATAGGGGGTTAAGTAAGCTCTGTGATAAACATATATGTTTATTAATTTAAACCTGGCATTTCTGGAAACTGTATATATGTGTGTGGTTATTCTGGTCCACTGTGTGTCATCTATTGTAACATCCAGTTCCCCCTGCCATTTGGTCTTAAGTTTATTTAAGGGAAGACATATGCTGGTTAGTAGACATGTATATATCCCTGAAATCAACTTCCCTTGGTCTCCTATAGTGCATATTTGGTCACAGGTGTTATGTCTGGGGGGCTCTTTAAGTCCTGTACCCCATTGTCTACGAAGAGTCCTAGCAATTGCGTTAAAGGTTAGGAACAGCCCTGGTGGTATCTGGAACCTTTCCTGCAGTTCTGCATAAGTGCACAGTTTCCCGTTATTATATAGAGCCCCTATGGTGTCGATATGAAGTGCCATGAATTGGGTGATACCCCTTATTACATGATTTCCTGTGACGGTTCCTATACAGATCAGGGGGGCCTCTGGCGAGTACGGTGTTCTGGTGTGTGTTCGTTTTAGGTATTGTTCCCAGCAGTGATGTGATGCTTCCCATTCTATCGGAAGTGTTTTATTCTGTTTCTTGGGGTTTAGTAGAATGCCCAGAATTCTATCAAGGGGGCAGTGGAGAGGGGTTCTCAGTGCTTCCCCCACTGGGGGTGCTCTGATGAATCGCGCCAGCCATTGGAGTTGGCTCGCCCAATAGTATAATTCAAAGTCAGGAACAGCCAAACCACCCTCTGCTGTTGTTCTCTGGAGGGTGCGCAATGCTATCCTTTGTCTGTTGGTTCCCCATATAAATCCTGTAATCAAGGACGAAATTGTTTTAAATACCACCCTCGGTATAATGAGTGGGATGGTTGCAAAATAATATAACATTCTAGGTAACACTATCATCTTAATCAGTGCAACTCTCCCAGTAACCGCTAGCGGGAGTGTCTGCCAGAATATCATGCTGTTTTTGATACTCCTAATTGTGCTCTGAATGTTCCCTTCTAGTAAATCCTCAGCGGAGTGATAAATATTGACCCCTAAATATTTGAATGTGGACGGGGACCACGGAAGACCCCAATTGTTAATTGGTTCTTCGATACCCCTAGCAGCTGGAAAAATGGACGACTTCCCCCAGTTTATCCGGAGTCCAGATGCGGCTCCAAAGTTGTCTAGCATTGTCATTGCTCCTGGTAGATCGGTCTCTGCGTTCCGGAGGAAGAGTAACATGTCATCCGCATAGAGAGCAATATGATGCGTCCAAGCATTGATTGTAATGCCTTCGTAGAACCTCTGGGACCTAGCTGATTGGGCGAGAGGTTCAACTGCCAATGCAAAAAGCAAAGGTGAAAGCGGGCATCCCTGTCTTGTACCCCTACCTATGGCAAAGGAAGGGGATATTGTACGGCCAGTGCGTACTCTCGCTGTGGGGTTTGTGTAGAGAAGCCTCATCCATTTGACAAACCCTTCTCCTAGTCCTAGCTGCAGCATCACTCGTTCTAGGTAGTCCCATCGTAGGCTATCAAAAGCCTTCTCGACATCTATCGAGATGATTACTGCTCTATTTGCGTCAGGGGGTAGGGCATGAAGGAGTGAGATCAATCGACGGATATTTTGGGCAGTGCTTCTCTTTGGAATGAATCCCGATTGGTCCTGATGGATTAATGAGGACATATATGGTAGAAGTCTATTAGCTAGTACCCTGCTTAGTATTTTATAATCTAAGTTCAACATTGATAGTGGGCGGTATGATCGAACTTCTGTGGGGGGTTTGGTAGGTTTCAGAAGGGGAATCATTATTGCCTCTGTAGTGGAAGGAGGTAAGCTCCTGTTATTCCATGCCTCTGCATATAAGATGCTGAGCTGGGAGGTTAATGAGTCCTGATATGTAAGGTAGAACTCCAGAGGGAGACCATCTGCTCCCGGTACCTTGCCCCTTGCCATACTCTGGATTGCAGCCTTTATTTCTGTAAGTGATATGGGAGTCGCCAGGGCTATTCTATCTTCCCCTTTCAATGCCGGGAGGTTGAGGTTCCCCAGATCTTGTAATTGAGCGTCGCTGAGTACTTCGGAGGGAGGCGCATACAGCTCTGAGTAATATTTAAGAAAGGTGGTATTGATCTCCTTCTGTCCATATACTTTTATACCCAGGGTGGTCTCTAACTCCACCACTATGGTTTGAAGTTGGGGCGGTTTGGCCAGCCATGCCAGTAGGGCGCCTGCTCTGTCGCCCTCTGTATGTTGCTTCTGCAAGAATTGTTTGTAATCGAAACATGGCAATCTAGTGTTAGTTTCTATTATTCTAGTCCTTGTCTCTTCTAGTTGTGTTGAGAGGTCGGGTTGTGATGGGTGCTTACGTTCGAGTTCCCTAAGGGAGTTCTCGAGATCGGTTAGTTCTGTCTCTAGCACTTTCCGTACTCCCACAGTAGTGCTAATACAATATCCCCTGATCACTGTTTTAAAGGATTCTCATTCGACAGATCTGGACGAGGCAGTTCCAGCATTGTTCTCGAAGAATTCTGTAATCTGCGTGCCCAGTTGGGTTCTAAAAGCTTCGTCTTCAAGTGACTCTGCTCTCAGGCACCAAGTGGGAATCAAAGGTCTTTCGCCGCACCAGGCCAAAGAGATCAATAAGGGATTATGATCTGAGATGGTGCGGCCAAGATACTCGGCCTTCGCCACCACAGATTGCACCTCTGGAGATGCCAGAACGGTGTCCAGTCGTACATGCAGGTCGTGAACTGCTGAATAAAAAGAGTATTCTCTATTGAGGGGATTAAGTTTGCGCCAACAATCCGTTAGTTGCCAGTGTTTTTGCCACTGCTGGAAGTGCAGTGCTGTTTTATGAGTTACGGATTGTGACAATGGTGGGTGCGATCTATCCATTGCGGTATCCACTACACAATTAAAGTCTCCTCCTATTAATGTAGTGCTAATGAGAAGTGTGCTCATGATCAGTGATAATCTGTCTAGGAATTTTCCCTGTTCGTGATTTGGGGCGTATAGTCCCGCAAGAGTTACCTCTCTCCCGTCCAATCTACCAGATATCACTACGTATCTCCCCTCAGTGTCGATCAAGGTATGAAGAACCTGTAATGGAACACCTGGTCTGATCCATTGATCTCCTGCTCCAACAAGTGAGTTTCTTGTAAGATAGCTATGTGCACTCCCCTTCGTTTAAGAAAGCTGTGAACTTTGTACCTCTTGGACATGTTATTTAGGCCCCTGACATTCCATGTGATTATCTTGTATTTTGTGGTCATAGTTTAGGGAGGGGTGTGGAGGCGGTCCGCTAACACCGCTCTATTACTACTACTGGACAAACCTATTGAGTTTCGTAATCTAAGGTGTGAACCGTTTGGGCTGCGAGATAGATGTGCCTGATAAACCCTGAAGACAACACAACCAAAATCAAACCCCCTTTGTAACTCCCTCTCCCCAGGACCGGTACCTACAACTCTCCCCGTCCAAACCATTACAACTACTGTAATCCTAATTATCAACCTATTGGAGGGAGGCGTGCCAGAGACCAAGAGGCAGCGTCCCGGACTCTCCCCCAGGCCCGATTATATGTAATGTGCCGGTTAAGAAATGTCATCTAGGTTCCTATAGCTCTATATTTACGGTTGGGTCTTATCAATGCCCCTAAACAGATTGAGGTTCCCCCACAATTGTCCGCTCACTTGCCAACTTGTTCTTTTACCGAGGTCAGATAATCTCGTCCGCCGTTCCTGGGGTGATCAAAGGCAAGCCGACGAGAGTGTCCTGGGAGGATATTGAGGACTGTTCGCAGTTTGAGTCAACGTCTGATGTAGCATCTGGGGTCCGGCGTGTGCGGAAGTCTCCCCCGCTTAATGCTGCTGCTGTTTCCACCGCATCACGCATCGCCTGTTGTGATTGACGTTTCGATGGAGCCGCTTCTGTGGTCTTTTTCCGGGATCTGCTACGTTTCTTCCCGGGGTTTCGGAATGTCCGGTCGCGGGTTGCTCTGCAGTGGATGTTCAGCGATTCAAGCCATTCCATCGCCAGCTGAGGTGTGAGAAAAAAGTGGGTTCTGTTATCGTATTCCACTCTGAGTTTTGCCGGAAAGAGCATGGCATATTTTATACCATGCTCACGCATGGCTCGTTTTACTGCGATGTAGGATGCCCTTTGCGCCTGTGTTTCTCTCGTAAAGTCTGGGAATATCATAACCTTTTGGCCATCCAATTGAATCTCACCTAGCTGGCGGGATTGTGACAGTACGTAGTCTCTATCTTTGTGGTGGAGTAATCTAGCGATTATTGGCCGTGGCCTGACTCCTGGTGGGGGTGGTCTGCCAGGGATCCTGTGGGCACGTTCCACCGCAAAGAATGGTGAGAAGCCCTCTGATGCTATTGTGTCTTTGAGCCACTGTTCTAGGAATACTTCTATATTAGCTGCGGAGGCCTCCGCCCCCTCCGGAACCCCCACTAATCTGATGTTGTTCCGTCGGGCTTGGTTTTCTGCATCCTCCGCCCTTGCCTCCAATGTTTTCCGCCGGGTGGTCAGGTCTTTAATTTCTGAGGATGAGCCTTGGTGCCCCGCTAACACTCCTGTAAACGTGGTCTCGTGCAAACCCACCGTTTCCTTTAATTTACGGTGGTCGTCTCGCAAAAGGGAAAGATCTGTGGTGAGGTTATCGATTTTATGCTCAAGCGCTTCCCGGGAATCTTTAATGGCCAGTAGCACAGTGTCCAGAGTTGTTTCTTGTTGTTCGTGCCCCGTTTGCGATTCTCTGGCGGGCGTTGGGGGTGGATTCTCAGTGTGCGGGGAGTCCCCCGCTGGTGATTTGTCTTGTTTTTTTGGTTTTACCATTGTAACAGGTCTCAGACGCTTCTCTTCACTTTTTGAGATCTTATGTTGTTATTATGGCAGTATCTAAGCTTTGGGCCTGGATTGTGGCCCGAGGGCGCTGCCCTACACTGTATTCGCTGATGTTCCGTACTGTTGCTCTCGTCGTTAGTGGCAAAAGTGACTGAGTCCTTTGCGCTCTTCAATGGATCGAGGGCTGCGGCTGTAGCTGGTTTCCTGCTCCGTCGCGGCCGCCATTTTATGTCGTGGCAGCCGGGAACTTGTCAGGGGGAGTTTTTTTGGGGCGATCTCTGCCCCAAAGTGGAGCGCCGCGGTTCCTACTTGTGCTGTATATTCTCCGATCGCTTCTCTACAATTTTTAAGACCTCCGGTCGTTATTATGGTAGGATTTAAGCTTCGGGCCTGGATTGTGGCTTGAGGGCACCACCTTACTCGCATTCCCTGATGTTCCGCTTCGTAATGTTGTTCTCGCCGTTGGTGGTGAAGGTGTCTGAGCCCCTTGTGTTCCTCGATGGATGGCGTGAGGGTCCCCACCTCCACGAGACCCTCGTGTCCTCACAACCGAGGGCCGCGGCCGCAGCGAGCTCTCTGTTCTGTCGGGGGGAGCTTTCTGGGTGATCTCTGCTCCAGGGTGGGGCGCCGCGGTTCCTACTTGTGCTGTATATTCTCTGATCTCTTCTCTTCAATCCCCAAGACCTCCGGTCGTCACTATGGCAGGATTTAAACTTCGGCCTGGATTGTGGCCCAAAGGCCCCACGCTATGCCGCTTTAGCTGATGTTCCGCTTCATACTGTTGCTCTCGCCGTTTGTGGCGAAGGTGTCTGAGCCCCTCGTACCCTCCAACGAATGATGTGGGGGCCCTCATCTCCACGGGACCTTCGTACCTTCTCAGTCGTGGACTGCGGCTGCAGCGGGTTCACTGCTCTGTTGCGGCCGCCATTTTAGGTCACGGCAGCCGCGGTGTTTCTTGGTAAACTCTGCCCCAAAATGTATCGCCTCGGTCTCTACTCATGCTGTATATTCTCCGATCACTTCTCTTCAACTTTTAAGACCTCCAGTCGTTATTATGGCAGGATTTAAGCTTCGGGCCTGGATTGTGGTCCGAGAGCGCCGCACTACGCGTGCAGCTCCTTTGGTCCCAGGCCACGCCCCCCTTGACTGGATGGACTGTATGGCGACAACAGCAGCCCTTGAACATTTGATCCAATGACTAAATGACCAGACACCGCTCTTCCTAGACATCTTGGGCAGTTTCAAAGATACCCAATAGCGGAAGACACCCGCCTGCCCACCTGGTCGATTTATGAGTGGCTTATTTCTGTTACCTAATGTTTGTCCCCAGGCATGTGTCACACTTTCTAACTACAACTGGCCTCGAACTACAAGTAGTTTCTTTTTCATGTTAAATAAGGCACCATGAAAATTGCTAACATGTTCGTTAGTATATGTAAATGTAAATGTTGATGACGTTCTAACATTTCGTTATCTGATCGTTCTTCAGAGGCATGTACTCAGCCATTAGATTACTGCACTTGCTTTGTTAACTGGTGAATACCCATTTATACGTTTGGCAGGAAAAATATACAAGATGATGTCCTGGCTCTTTGATTCCAAAATGTCAATGAAAATTTGGAAGAGGGAAGGGAGAGTGGTGGGAAAATTGGAAATACTTCTTACTAAATGGAATGGATTTTTGGGAGACGTGACTGGAGTTAAGAGAGGTACATGCCAATATAAATACTCACCCACAAAAGAGTAAGACCATGTGTCAGACCTGTCAGCCTTACGGTGGTCTTCCCCCAAATGTTTTAGCCTTAATCCTCCATCATTTTCTGATCTCCTTTTTGTTGGCCTTAGGAATGTGCACTTTACCACTGCTAACCAGTGCTAAAGTGCATGTGCTCACTCATTAAAACATGGTAACACAGTATCTTTTTAATTGGCATATTAAATTCATTTATAAGTCCCTAGTAAAGTGGTACTGCCTGTACCCAGGGCCTGTAAATTAAATGCTACTAGTGGGCTGCCGCACATGTGGTGCTGCCCACTTCGGTAGCCGTGCAAACCTGTCTTAGGCCTGCTATTGCAGCCTGTGTGTGCAGTTTTAAACTGCATTTCGAGCTGGCAAAATCCACCTTTTGCATGTCCAAATCTTCCTTTTTAATACATATAAGACACCCCTACAGTAGGCCCTAACCACCCTATAGGGCAGGGTGTATGTATTTAAAAAATACAACATTTACTATTACGTTTTATATGTCCTGGTAGTGAGAAACTCCTAAATTCATTTTTCACTATTGCAAGGCCTACTTCTCCCGTAGAATAACATTAGGTTACCTTAATGCATTTAATAAAGATTGCTTCCAAATGGGAACAGGTGAACAGTTCATGTCTGGTGTCTTTAGAATCATGATGAAAAATCTTTTATGGTAAAGTCTGATTTCCTATTATAATTTTGAAAATATTGCTTTTAGAAAGTTGGCATTTTCCTTACTTAGCAATTTAGTGCTGCAGCCTGTCCTTGGTCACAGTTCTAGTATAGTTGGCATAGGTCTTTGTGTATTTCTCCCAGACAGTCAAACACAGTAGAGAGCTTAGGTTACCTGGGGTCATCACTGGCAGGATGGATGCAAAGCTGGGCACAGCCTCACTTAGACCTGAATAGGCTGCATCCTGTCACCACATAAAGGGCTGCATATCCACAGAAGTCAAAGCAGGAGAGGAAAGAAACTTGTTCACTTCTTAGGGAATCCTATAAAAGCTTCTCACACTTCAAAGAAGGCACCAGGTACAAATATTGGACCTCAGACACCAACTCGTCAGTACCTTACTGGAACTGTATAAGACTCTGCCAGTAAGAATGACTACTGTGCTGCTGAAAAAACTGCAGCTCTGCAGATTGGTGCCCTAAAGGACTGTTCCCTGCTGTGCTGACTTGCTACTTTCTTGCCTGGTTGAGGACCTCACCTGCACCCAGGTCCACCATAGGGACTCCAAAGTCTAGTCTCTTGCAACCAGTGCCTTTAGGCTGCAACTGAGTGCAAATACTCCCAAGTGGTGCCACCAAGTTCTGGAACCTTCAAAGTGGGCCTGAAGGTGTTCTGACAGCCTATCTGTGTTCCAAGCGGAACCAACACATCTCTCAGCTGTGCAGCACAACTCCAAACAGAACTGACATATCGCCACTGCAGCATGGACTTTCCCCGCACCAGTCCTTTGCATCACCCTTGCAACCCATTGGAACTGCAGCAGCGTGACGCATCCGACAAAGCCCTCACATCGCAAGCCCCTCGTCGACAGCATCCTGGACGACAGCACAGGACTCCACATTGCAAGTCTCGCAGGGCTTCATAGACACAGATGTTTGCACGCAAGACCCCTCATTGATGGTCTCAGGACCTTGTATAGCTGCCTCGGTACTCCTCAGAACCAACACTCCATCATGAATCTTGCATCTCCTCGTCTTTGAGACACTTGACCTCGCAAAGTTCCACAACCAGGATTTAAGGTACTTTTGCTCAGTGGCCCAAACTGGGTCCCTGTATTCAGCCCACCCTCCACTGCAGTTGGACTGAACCTGTGACTCTGTTCCGGTCTGGTGTGACCTAATAACAACAGTTGGCGCTTTGTGCTTTTTGGTGCTATAATCACTGAAATCTTTAGCACTGCATATCTCTGATTCTACTGATTGAATTTGTTGTTTTGGTCGTAATTTATTTATTAAAAGTTACTTTAACTATTCTCATTTGGTATGGGATCTGTCTTGTGTTGTGTTTCAATGCTAGTACGGTTTGAAGTGTTGTACAAATACTTTACACATTGCCTGTAAATTAAGCATGACTGCTTCGTGCATAGCTACCAGAGGGTTGGACACCAGTTAATTAGGGGTCTGCTTGTGACTTCACCCTGACAAGAATTGTGGTTGCTGCTTGAGTAGGGTTTAACCCCACCCCAGCCCCAACTAATGACCCAATTTCTTACACCAAGGCTATTCACAAACTCCGATCCTAAAGTTACTATAGCCTTAAAGGTCACCAAACAGTAGCAGTAATAATGGCACATTTAAAAGGCTCAAAAGGCAGTGCTATTGTTCAATTTAGAAAGACTTTGTAGGATCCTAACATAATACACTAATATTACACATAGGTCCAATGCTCAGATATCAGTTGTTATAATATCAAAAACCCTTAATAATGCAGATAATGAATTGCCAGTGACTGGTCTTATACCTGCCCTACAAATGCATTCACCATATTTGTCAGAGGTAGTAAGCGCTATATAAATACAATATAAAATTGAACCGTGTACCTGGGACCTAAGATCAACTTACAGGTATCCCAAGGATGACTAAAGGACAGGCAAAAAAGATGCTAACTATGTTATGTTCCTAGAACCATTCAGGCAGGTTAGTTTCAATTCAGGGTGCCTAACTATACCATTTAAACTTCAGACTGAAACTGAAGATGTATTTGTTTGTTTAGGCAGTGTTAGAACCCCTACCAAGAGTCCACTTGTGTGGTGGGTGCTTTCCAAATGTTGTTAATCATTCCTATATGCAAGTCAAGAACCAACAGCAGTAAGTACCACTAAACAAGGATCAGCAATAAGATTATAACATTCAGTATGAATGTAAAACTTCCTAGCGATCGTGAAGGAAAGTTTAAATTCTTTTAAGAACACAGGGGCAAGGATTATGCATTTCCCTTTCCACTTTATTTTCTCAGCAACCCCAACAGGAACACATATACCTTGATATGAAAAATACTACATGTCCCATGAGAATTTTTTAACATCAGTCAATAGTAGAGGTCCATGTTCTTCAAAAACAATCAACCAGGAAAAGTACTTCCCATTTCTTTGGGCAGACTCTAAATGAAAGTTTATTCCAACTTTAAAAATCCTGCTTTTGTTCAGATCCTAAGAAAAAAACAAGAGAAATTAAGCCTTCAAGATTTCAATACCATCAATACCATCATCAATACCAAATCACAGTACTAAACGAGATGAATATGGTACATTAATCCTAATTATACCCAATGTCACAATAGTTGCTTCGGTATTGGAGGCATGTATTTTGTACTTAGGCAGGTGGGCTAATCCATGACTTTGCCCTTAACAGAATTGAAACTTTCCATCACAATAGCAAGGAAATTTTACATTCTAAGCCAGGACCTAAGGCTCCAATTAGCCAACTTTAAAGCTTATTTACCCTAGTGAAGCCACCTCCATCACTGGTTTAAAGTAAACTTCTTTAAAGTAGAGTCTAATGACTAATCGGCAACATTGAGGGTGTATTCTAAATCGCCTCCTAAAGAAAAGGCTTTAAAGTCCAGAGCTCCCCTGGTCGAATGCGCCTTGAACAAGGACATCTCAATAAAAGCCTGCTTGCTGCATGACCCACGTACCCACAGTGCAATGGTATGGAATGAAACTGGTTTGTATGGCTTCTATATGGCTTTGAGAAATTGAGCCCTACCCGGAGGACGGTACTGTTCTGTCATAGCTTCATAAACTTTAAGACATCTCACCATGCACAACTTGAGATGCAGGGGAAAAGCTGGATATTGTACTACCCTTGCATGGGATTTTTGTTTCTAGAAATCGTGAAGGAAGCTTCCTCTGGAGTGAATATTCTTTCTGTGACACATCTTTGTACATCTTCACACAAGATAAGGCACAGCAAAACCACCAATTTACCTGTTACTTTTTTTCTGGGTAAACACTTGTTATCTTGCTGGGATTCCAATAGTCTAAGTACTATGTTCATATCACATAGTTGGGAATATATGAGTTCCTGCGGTCTTGACAACCTGACCCTCCCACACTAGGGGGGGATCTCCCACAGGAATGTCATGAAAAGGGACGTGACCTGCTAAAAAAACAACTCAGCAGGCGATAATTGTCTTTTAATCCAGACCGGCTTACGCCATTTCCTATAAGAAGTTCAACAAACAGACTACATCTGCACCCAAGGGATCAAGACCAAGGCCCAGACACCAGTGTTACCACCTATGTTAAGGTAAACTGTAGTATTTGACAGCAGAACCTGCCCATGCTTTCCTGATGGGGTTGGAAGACTGTCATGATATGCCTGGATCGTCACCGGTAATCCTTCATGCCATTAGAGAGGGACGTTCATCTTGTACCAGGTGATGCAAGTTGCTGTTGGTGCCCGTCAGCATATTCTAAATCTGGAGAAGTGGAATTGGACAATCCATAGAAAGTGACAGAAGAACTGGACACCAAGCTGGTAATTGACAAAGTGGTGTCACCAATGCCAGCTTTATCTTTTTCCTCCTGACTTGTGCCGTTCGTATGGTTATCAAGAAAAAACGCAGGAAAGGCATATCCAAGTCCACAACTCCAGTCCTGAAGGAATGCATCCTTTGCTTTTGCTACTGGATCAGGTCACCAGCTGAAGAAGCATGGCAGTTGATGAATCAGATGAGAGGCAATGAGGTCCATCTGGCAAAGACTCGATTTCTTCATCAGCATCTGAAACAGAACTGGGTACAACTTTCAGACACTGGAACCCCGTAGGTGCCTGGGATGCCAGTCAGCTATTGAATGCATGGTTTCTGTTGTTACCAAAATTTTGTGCTGCAGACTGTGGTACCAGACATCTTTGGCTACTTTCGCTAGGGGCTTGGATTTCGTCCCACCTGAATTATTTATATATCGTACAGCCGATATGTTGTCAATCTTGAGGAGAATTGAGCATGAGGCCCTGTCCACCGCTAGAATTTGCACTGCAAATCAACCCACTAATAGTTCTAGGCAGTTAAAATGCAGCATTACTTCAAGTTCTGACCATAATCCTCCTGTGGCAATATCCCCACCATGAGCCCCCAAGCCTGAGCGATTTGTTTCCTACTCTATGACGAGTTCTGGCATCAAGTTAGGGTGGCTCTGCCATTTAATGACACCCTTTGGTCTAACCACCACCGGATCTCTGTTCTCATCTTCTGTGAGATGGTCACTTACTCCTCACAAGTCAGTCCCCATTTGAGGTGCATCGCCTTCAGCTTTTACAGCATCCTGAAGTGGAAATAACACAAGCTCTTAGCCATTCTAAGGCTAGCCTCAGCACTTTTGTGAAGCTCCACAGAAGGCACACAAAATCGAAGTGCTGTTGTTCCCAACCGAACTGGAGGTGGGAAAAATCAGGATAGTTAGATGTGCATCCTTCAGGTCGAGTCTTACCAACTGGGCCATTTCCAACACCAACCAGTGGTTTTGTAAAAGGATATCTTGTGAGAAGCTGCATGGCTTCCATTATGAAATGGCAACACACCAACCATCTGTAGAAATCTCTTAAATTTATCACTGGGGGATGTCAGTTGTCTTTTCTCTCTACTAGATTTTTATCGCTGAGACAACCTTGGAGGTGAAGCAATATCAGTGTTTTGCCAGAAGTACCTGAATGTCTTGCTCCACTATTTCTGTGTCTGTGTGTGAAAGGAAAAGAGGGTGGGGACGGGTTCTTTGGCATGGCATCCCATACAACTCTATGTGGAACCTTGTAATGGTCTAAGCACCCACGCGGCTCACATTGTTTCCCTACATAAGTGCATAAACCATCTCAGCCTCTTTCTACTCCTCTTCCTACTCCTTGTTAGGAAGAAAGGGTACTCCTTGCCAGAGACTCCAACTGGTGCATTGCTCGTGCCATAGCCATTTCATCTGTTGTCACTGTGCCTGCCATTGCTGCAGGCGGGGAACAACCCCCAGAATTTCCTCTAATCTTGCCACTACTTGGATCATTTATTTGGAACTTGGGAGGATGGAGTTAAGGGTGGGCGGTCAAGTGCCACTACCATTCCCCCTACAAATCTTCTAGCCACAGGCCTTGCACATAGGTGTTGCGTACCTTATCTAAAGAAGTGAATATTGTTTGCTTCTTATTGAAAAAAATCCCCAAAGAGACCACATTCCGCCACCATTCCCACTTTGGTCATGGCCAACTGCCTGATTTTTGGGTCAATTTTAATCAGTAAACATCTACATTCTGCAGACAACGCACAACTCATGTTACATAAAAAGCAGACCACTCTTTGTGCCCATCCAGGAAGGATATCAGGGAAAATAAGGTTGCCAGTCTCCCTGTCCTCCTCAGCCATGTTTACTATTTTTGTGAGAGGGTCCAGCACATGAACAAGCTTGCTTGGACAGGACTTCCATGAACAATCTAGATCCTTTTTTGGGTTCTTTTCAATTTGGTCACAAAAGTGGCCATTTTGTTATCAATTTACGGGGGTTCAAGCCACTTTTCCTGCCATAGATGGCTTCAGGCATTCTGTCTTATTGCCTTCCCTGAACCTCTTTATCCGCTGACTTTCAAATGTGGCTGCCCACACATTCGGCTACCTTTGCTACCAGGACCCAATCCGTAGAACATGGATGATAGACATCATCAGGGTCAAACATGCCCAGAGGCTCCTTGGGACCCCTCTCTGTATCCACTTCCTCCAACCTGGGGCATTTGGGACTGCCTTCTAATCGCCACAGGTTCATCACCGGAGGCCTTATTATCATAGTCCTTCTCAGCATCTAAATAATTCCCAATTGGGCTTTAATTGTCTTCCTTGGGGGTATCCCCAGGGCGGTAAATGTTCCAAGGACTGTCAAGGTTATCTGTGTGCCTCTTTGGGAAGGCTCGCCATAGCCATTCAAAGGCGCCTGAGTGAGGTGAGGCTAATGGTGCTTTGATCATGGCCTTCTCCTTCCCCTTATAGGCTTCCTGAGTGTCTTAGGGGCAAGAGGGCCCCCACCATTCCCCCAAGGGGGTGGAATGATAATTTTGTCAGCATGACAATCTGCCTACTCAGGAGTTCTAAAACAGATGATACAACATATTTGATGGATGCATCTATAGCATTCACTAAATACACATAAATTACAAGGATTATTTGTTCCTTTTTCACAGCCTCCACTGCCTCCTCTCTGCTGGTATCTGACGTGTTAAATTAGGTGTTAGACAAATATTTAGACTGACCTAACAATGTGGGTAGGTCGCCTTGGAGCTCCCACCTGCAGTAGGACTACTTGTAGGAATCAAAGCTTGTTCATGAAAGCTGCTGCTAATGCAATGGCCAATGCTTGTTTCTAGCAGACCACCAAATCAATCAGGAAAATAAGCTCCTCAATTGCCTCAAGCCACTAAGGCACTGATACCGACACCAGATCTAACGGTTGATTAGCGTTCGTATTCTCCCAGGCTTCTGGGGGAAAATGGAGACCAACAAGATGTGCATTGAGCGGTTTAGTGTGGTGCAACCCCTGGGGTATTGAGGGAGCATCACGGTTCGAGTGAGTGCATACACTTAACAGTTCCTGTCCCAACTCTCCCCTTTCCTACCGGGCCACCCAAAGCTAATACCCATTTCTGTCCGCTGATACTCTCCCCATCCCCTCCGCCCAAAGAGAATTGATTTCTTTAAGCCATATGGTCTGTGACTGACACTGCATGCGCCTAACAGAAGTGATGTGGTTCTGTCAAGTTGTGGCCAAGCACTGCACAGAGCGGAGGGTGCCACACATAAGTAAATGACTCGTTCTCAAACATGCAAGGAGAAATACTTTCCAGATAATTAACCAAAACGTACCAATTTCTATTCAACTTCTGTAACTATTATAACCAGTAATGCAATCAATAAAAGAGATCAAAGAACAAGTGCTTATCTGTCTGCTGAGCTGCAAAGAAAGAAGATGTGCTTTTCCTTGACTGATTGTTTTCAAAGGACATGGACCTCTGCTACCGGGTGCTGGTGTTACAAGTTATGAGACTCATGAGAAATGTAGTCTCTCCATGAAAAGCTATATATTTTCATGTTGGGGCTGTGGTGAAAAAGTGGAAAGCCTTGGGTCCTGACAAAACATAACCAATCAAAAAACAGTTATAGTTTTAACCCCTTCGCTGCCAGACCTTTTCCCCCTCAAGTGCCAAGCATTGTTTTGGCTGTTTGGGGCAGTTCGCACTTAGGCCCTCATAACTTATTATCTACATAAGCTACCCACACCAAATTTGCGTCCTTTTTTTCCAACATCCTAGGAATTCTAGAGGTAACCAAACTTTGAGAGTTCCCCTGAAGGAGACCAAGAAAGTAGCCAAAATGCAGCACAAATTTTGTTTAAAAAAAAAAAAGATGGGAAAAAAGGGCTGCAGAAGAAGGCTTGTGTTTTTTTCCCCTGAAAATGGCATCAACAAAGGGTTTATGGTGCTAAAATCACCAGCTTCCCAGCTTTCAGGAACACACAGACTTGAATCAGAAAACCCAATTTTACAACACAATTTTGACATTTTACTGGGACACACCACATATTTACTATGTTACTTAGTGGGTGGGCACCCTGGCACTTGCCAAGGTGCCCCCACATTGTTCAGGGCAAATTCCCCGGACTTTGTGAGTGCGGGGACACCATTTCACACGTGCACTATACATAGGTCACCACCTATGTATGGCGTCACAATGGTAACTCCGAACATGGCCATGTAACATGTCTAAGATCATGGAATTGTCACCCCAATGCTATTCTGGCATTGGGGAGACAATTCCATGATCCCCCGAGTCTCTAGCACAGACCCGGGTACTGCCAAACTGCCTTTCCCGGGGTTTTACTGCAGCTGCTGCTGCTGCCAACCCCTCAGACAGGTTTCTGCCCCCCTGGGGTCCAGCCAGGCTTGGCCCAGGAAGGCAGAACAAAGGACTTCCTCAGAGAGAGGGTGTTACACCCTCTCCCTTTGGAAAAAGGTGTCAGGGCTGGGGAGGAGTAGCCTCCCCCAGCCTCTGTAAATGCTTTGATGGGCACAGATGGTGCCCATCTCTGCATAAGCCAGTCTACACCGGTTCAGGGATCCCCCAGCCCTGCTCTGGCGCAAAACTGGACAAAGGAAAGGGGAGTGACCACTCCCCTGACCTACACCTCCCAGGGGAGGTGCCCAGAGCTTCTCAGTGTGTCCCAGACCTTTGCCATCTTGGATTCAGAGGTGTGCTGGCACACTGGACTGCTCTGAGTGGCCAGGGCCAGCAGGTGACGTCAGAGACTCCTTCTGATAGGCTCTTACCTGTGTTACTAGCCTATCCTCCTTCCTAGGTAGCCAAACCTCCTTTTCTGGCTATTTAGGGTCTCTGCTTTGGGGAATTCTTCAGATACCGAATGCAAGAGCTCACCAGAGTTCCTATGCACTTCTTTCTTCACCTTCTGCCAAAGGATCGACCGCTGACTGCTCAGGACGCCTGCAAAACCGCAACAAAGTAGCAAAGACGACTACTGCAACCTTGTATCGCTGATCCTGCCGCCTTCTTGACTGTTTCCTGGTGGTGCATGCTTTGGGGGTAGCCTGCCTCTTTTCTGCACCAGGAGCTCTGAAGAAATCTCCCGTGGGTCGATGGAATCTTCCCCCTGCAACCGCAGGCAACAAAAGACTGCATCACCGGTCCTCTGGGTCCCCTCTCAGCACGACGAGCGTGGTCCCTGGAACTCTGCAACTCTGTCCAAGTGACTCCCACAGTCCAGTGACTCTTCAGTCCAAGTTTGGTGGAGGTAAATCCTTGCCTCCCCACGCCAGATTGCATTGCTGGGTACCGAGTGATTTGCAGCTGCTCCGGCTCCTGTGCACTCTTCCAGGATTTTCTTCGTGCACAGCCAAGCCTGGGTCCCCGACACTCTAACCTGCAGTGCACAACCTTCTGAGTTGTCCTCTGGCATCGTGGGACTCCCTTTTGTGTCTTCGGGTGGACTCCGGTTCACTCCTCTTCCAAGTGCCTGTTCTGGTACTTCTGCGGGTGCTGCCTGCTTCTGTGAGGGCTCCCTGACTTGCTGGGTGCCCCATCTGTCTCCTCATCCAAGTGGCGACATCCTGGTCCCTCCTGGGCCACAGCAGCATCCAAAAACCCTAACTGCGGCTCTTGCAGCTAGCAAGGCTTGTTTGCGGTCTTTCTGCATGGGAACACCTCTGCAAGCTTCTTCACGACGTGGGACATCCATCCTCCAAAGGGGAAGTTTGTAGCCCTCTTCGTTCTTGCAGAATCCACAGCTTCTACCATCTGGTGGCAGCTTCTTTGCACCCTCAGCTGGCATTTCCTGGGCATCTGCCCACCCTCGACATTGTCGCAACTCTTGGATTTGGTCCCCTTGTTCCACAGGTACTCAGGTCCGGAAATCCAATGTTGTTGCTTTGCTGGTGTTGGTCTTCCTTGTAGAAACCCCCTATCACGACTTCTGTGCTCTCTGGGGGTTATGGGTGCACTTTACACCTACCTTGCAGGGTCTTGGGGTGGGTTATTTTTCTAACCCTCACTGTTTTCTTACAGTCCCAGCGACCCTCTACAAGCTCACATAGGTTTGGGGTCCATTCGTGGTTCGCATTCCACTTTTGGAGTATATGGTTTGTGTTGCCCCTATACCTATGTGCTCCTATTGCAATCTACTGTAACTTTGCACTGCTTGCATTACTTCCTTTTGCTATTACTGCATATTTTTGGTATTGTGTACATATATCTTGTGTATATTTGGCATCCTCATACTGAGGGTACTCACTGAGATACTTTTGGCATATTGTCATAAAAATAAAGTACCTTTATTTTTAGTATATCTGTGTATTGTGTTTTCTTATGATATTGTGCATATGACACCAGTGGTATAGTAGGAGCTTTGCATGTCTCCTAGTTCAGCCTAAGCTGCTCTGCTATAGCTACCTTCTATCAGCCTAAGCTGCTAGAAACACCTCTTCTACACCAATAAGGGAGAACTGGACCTGGTACAGAGTGTAAGTACCCCTTGGTACCCACTACAAGCCAGGCCAGCCTACTACATTGGTTGTGCAGCGGTGGGATAAGTACTTGTAACTACTTACCACTTTGTCATATTGTACTTTTCATAAGAGAAAAATATACAAAACAAGTTCAGTGTATGTACACCTAACCAAAAAGTTTTGCTTTTCTTCTCTTACACTATCTGCTAAGGGCTGAAAAGTACTCCTAAACTTTTTAAAAGTTTCAAAAAGTTGTAAAAAAATGTTTTTTCTGTTCTTTAAAAAGTCCTGAAACTTTTCTATCTTTTATCTGTCTCTAAACCTTTTTCTATCATGTCTGGTGTAGGAATTCCTCTTAATCTTGTCAGTACAACTTATGACCACCTTAACTTTAAGAGCCTAAGGAGCCTCTGCATTGATAGAGGTTTAGTGGTAGGAAAGAACCCTTCTAGAGAGTTAATGTCTAATATGCTCATTGAGAATGATAAGGCCCAGGGTGGCACCTCATCTGAAAAGTTGATAGATAGCTCACACTCTGACCCAGGGGAGCCCCTTGAGAGAGTGTTACAGGGTTCTCTTCCTAATCTGCCCCTTAGCAGACCACCTAGCATTACTGGTAGTAATAGAAGCTCCCATCATAGTAGGGATGTTTTTATTCCTGGAGGCCAGGTTGTTAGGGTGCCAACTGTTAGGGACATTTCTCCCTCTGCTCATTCAAATCTTTCTTCTGTGTCAAAACAATCCCAACCCACCCACCCTGATGACAAGATGTTAGAAAGGGAACTCAATAAGTTGAGAGTGGAAGAGACCAGGCTGAAGCTTAAACAGCAACAGCTGGCTCTAGACAGGGAATCCCTAGACTTAGAAAAAGAGAGACAGAGGTTGGGTTAGGACCCCATGGTGGCAGCAGCAGTATTCCAGATAGCAATCCTGTGAGAGAACATGATTCTAGGAATCTGCATAAGATAGTTCCCTCTTACAAGGAGGGGGATGACATTAACAAGTGGTTTGCTGCACTTGAGAGGGCCTGTATGGTACAGGGGGTCCCTCAAAGGCAGTGGGCTGCTATCCTATGGCTATCTTTCACTGGAAAGGGTAGGGATAGACTCCTTACTGTTAAGGAAAGTGATGCCAATAATTTTACAGTTTTGAAGAATGCACTCTTGGATGGATTTGGCTTAACCACTGAACAATACAGGATTAAGTTCAGAGAAACCAGAAAAGATTCCTCACAAGACTGGGTAGACTTTATTGACTATTCAGTGAAGGCCTTGGAGGGGTAGTTACATGGCAGTAAAGTTTCTGACTATGAAAGCCTGTACAATCTAATCATGAGAGAGCATATTCGGAATAACTGTGTGTCTGATTTGTTACACCAATATCTAGTGGACTCAGATCTGACCTCTCCCCAAGAATTGGGAAAGAAGGCAGACAAATGGGTCAGAACAAGAGTGAACAGAAAAGTTCATACAAGGGGTGACAAGGATGGCAAGAAGAAGGATGGTAAGTCTTCAGACAAGGGTGGGGACAAATCTAAAAATGAGTCTTCATCAGGCCCACAAAAACACTCTGGTGGGGGTGGTGGGTCCAAATCCTCTTCTAATCAAGTAAAGAAACCATGGTGCTATTTATGTAAAGTAAAAGGCCATTGGACAACTGATGCCAGTTGTCCAAAGAAAAGCACGAAGCCGCCCACTACCACTACCCCTACTGCAACCTCTAGTGCCCCTAGTAATTATCAGTGGTGGTGGGAGCAAACCTACTAATAGCCAATCCAAGGGAGTAGCTGGGCTCACTTTTGGTCATTTAGTTGGGGTTGGTCTTGTTAGGGAGACCACAGAGGCTGTGTTAGTCTCGAAGGTGCCATTGATTTGGCCACCTTGGTTGCTTGTCCCCTTAATATGGATAAGTACAAGCAACTTCCCCTAATCAATGGTGTTGAGGTTCAGGCCTACAGGGACACAGGTGCCAGTGTTACCATGGTAATAGAGAAACTGGTACACCCTGAACAACACCTACTTGGTCACCAGTACCAAGTGACAGGCGCTCATAACAACACTCTTAGCCACCCCATGGCTGTTGTGAATCTCAACTGGGGGGGGGGGGGTTACTGGTCCAAAGAAAGTTGTGGTTGCCTCAGATTTACCTGTAGACCGTCTACTAGGGAATGATTTAGAGACATCAGCTTGGGCAGAAGTGGAGTTGGAGGCTCATGCAGCAATGCTGGGCATTCCTGGGCATATTTTTGCTTTGACAAGGGCTCAGGCCAAAAAGCAAAAAGGACAGGGTGACTTGGATCCTGGAACAATGGACCAAGTGCTCCCTAAAGCAAGGGTTAGTAAGGGTAAATCCCTACCCACTATCCCTCCCTCTACAGATGATTCAACTTCTGAGGAAGAAGAATTTCCTCCCTGTGCAGAACCTTCACCAGAGGAGCTGGCAGCAGACACTGCTAAGCTTTTGGGTGGAGGGGGGCCTGCCAGGGAGGAGCTGAGTGTGGCACAGCAATCCTGTCCCACATTAGAGGGTCTAAGACAGCAAGCTGTCAAACAGCAAAAGGGGGATGTCAGTGACTCACATAGAGTTTACTGGGAGGTCAACCTCTTGTACACAGAGGCAAGGGACCCAAAACCTGGAGCAGCCAGGAGATTGGTCATTCCCCTGCAGTACAGAGAGTTCCTCCTAACTCTGGCACACGACAGTCCCTTGGCTGGACATTTGGGTCGGATTAAAACATGGGAAAGGCTTGTTCCCCTCTTTCACTGGCCTAGGATGTCAGAGGACACAAAATACTTTTGTAAGTCCTGTGTTTCCTGCCAAGCCAGTGGCAAGACTGGTGGCACCCCAAAGGCTGCCCTGATTCCACTGCCTGTGGTTGGGGTTCCCTTTGAAAGGGTAGGGGTTGACATAGTTGGCCCCCTTGACCCTCCTACTGCTTCAGGCAATAGGTTTATCTTGGTGGTAGTGGACCATGCCACAAGATATCCGGAAGCAATTCCTCTAAGGACCACTACAGCACCTGCAGTGGCAAAAGCCCTCCTGGGAATCTTTTCCAGGGTGGGTTTCCCAAAAGAGGTTGTATCAGACAGAGGTAGCAACTTTATGTCTGCATACTTAAAGGCCATGTGGAAGGAATGTGGTGTAACACACAAATTCACCACACCTTATCATCCACAAACACCTGGACTGGTAGAGAGGTTTAATAAAACTCTCAAAGGAATGATAATGGCACTCCCTGAAAAACTCAGAAGGAGATGGGATGTCCTGTTACCTTGCCTCCTTTTTGCTTACAGGGAGGTACCCCAGAAAGGAGTGGGCTTCAGCCCCTTTGAACTCCTCTTTGGGCACCCTGTAAGAGGTCCTCTAACACTTGTAAAGGAGGGTTGGGAACAACCTTTAAAAGCTCCCAAGCAAGACATAGTGGACTATGTACTCGGCCTAAGATCCAGAAAGGCTGAATACATGAAAAAGGCCAGTAAAAACCTTCAGGCCAGCCAAGAGCTCCAAAAGCAATGGCATGACCAGAAGGCTGTTCTGATTCAGTACCAACCAGGACAGAAAGTGTGGGTATTGGAGCCTGTGGCCCCAAGAGCACTCCAAGACAAATGGAGTGGACCCCACATCATTGTTGAAAAGAAGGGAGAAGTCACATATTTGGTTGACTTGGGCACTGCCATGAGTCCCCTTAGGGTGCTCCATGTCAATCGCCTTAAACCCTACTATGACAGGGCTGATCTCACCCTGCTCATGGCAACAGGTGAAGGACAGGAAGAAGAGGGTGACCCTCTCCCTGATCTCTTCTCTTCCACAGAACAAGATGCTCTAGTGGAAGGTGTAGTTTTGGCAGAGTGTCTTACTGCTGAGCAGAAAGACAACTGCATAAATCTCCTGGGTCAGTTTTCTGAACTCTTTTCCACTGTGCCAGGCACCACTTCTTGGTGTGAGCACACTATAGATACTGGAGACGGCATGCCTGTCAAAAGTAAGATCTATAGGCAGCCTGACCATGTCAGGGACTGCATAAAACAAGAAGTTCAGAAAATGCTTGAACTGGGAGTGGTTGAACACTCTGAAAGCCCATGGGCCTCTCCTGTGGTGCTTGTACCAAAGCCTCACTCCAAAGATTGAAAAAGGGAAATAAGGTTTTGTGTAGATTACAGAGGTCTCAACTAGGTAACAAAAACTGATGCTCACCCTATACCCAGGGCAGATGAGCTCATAGATACACTGGCATCTGCCAAGTATCTAAGCACCTTTGATTTGACTGCAGGGTATTGGCAGATCAAGTTATCAGAGGATGCTAAAGCAAAAACTGCATTTTCGACTATTGGAGGGCACTACCAATTCACAGTAATGCCCTTTGGTTTGAAAAATGCACCTGCCACTTTTCAGAGGTTGGTGAATGCAGTCCTGCAAGGGTTGGAGGCTTTTAGTGCAGCATATCTAGATGATATAGCTGTCTTTAGCTCCACCTGGGATGATCACCTGGTCCACCTGTGGAAAGTTTTGGAGGCCCTGCAAAAGGCAGGCCTCACTATCAAGGCTTCAAAGTGCCATATAGGGCAGGGGAAAGTGGTTTATCTGGGACACCTGGTAGGTGGAGAACAGATTGCACCACTTCAGGGGAAAATCCAAACTATCATAGATTGGGTTCCCCCTACAACACATACCCAGGTGAGAGCCTTCCTAGGCCTCACTGGGTATTACAGGAGGTTCATTAAGAACTATGGCTCCATAGCAGCCCCACTTAATGACCTCACTTCCAAGAAAATGCCTAAAAGGTATTGTGGACAGCTAGCTGTCAGAAAGCTTTTGAGGAGCTGAAACAGGCCATGTGCACTGCACCTGTCCTAAGAAGCCCATGTTACTCCAAGAAATTCATTGTTCAAACTGATGCATCTGAATTAGGGATGGGGCAGTCTTATTGCAACTAAATTCTGAGGGCCAGGATCAACCTGTTGCTTTTATCAGCAGAAGGTTGACCCCTAGAGAAAAGCAGGCAGCAAAAGACTGCATCACTGGTCCACTGGGTCCCCTCTCAGCACGACGAGCGTGGTCCCTGGAACTCAACAACTCTGTCCAAGTGACTCCCACAGTCCAGTGACTCTTCAGTCCAAGTTTGGTGGAGGTAAGTCCTTGCCTCCCCACGCCAGACTGCATTGCTGGGTACCACGTGATTTGCAGCTGCTCCGGCTCCTGTGCACTCTTCCAGGATTTCCTTCGTGTACAGCCAAGCCTGGATCCCCGACACTCTAACCTGCAGTGCACAACCTTCTGAGTTGTCCTCCGGTGTCGTGGGACTCCCTTTTGTGTCTTCGGGTGGACTCCGGTTCACTCCTCTTCCAAGTGCCTGTTCCGGTACTTCTGCGGGTGTTGCCTGCTTCTGTGAGGGCTCCCTGACTTGCTGGGTGCCCCCTCTGTCTCCTCATCCAAGTGGCGACATCCTGGTCCCTCCTGGGCCACAGCAGCATCCAAAAACCCTAACCGCGACCCTTGCAGCTAGCAAGGCTTGTTTGCGGTCTTTCTGCGTGGGAACACGTCTGCAAGCTTCTTCACGACGTGGGACATCCATTCTCCAAAGGGGAAGTTTCTAGCCCTCTTCGTTCTTGCAGAATCCACAGCTTCTACCATCCGGTGGCAGCTTCTTTGCACCCTCAGCTGGCATTTCCTGGGCATCTGCCCACTCTCGACATTGTCGCGACTCTTGGACTTGGTCCCCTTGTTCCACAGGTACTCAGGTCCGGAAATCCACTGTTGTTGCTTTGCTGGTGTTGGTCTTCCTTTCAGAAACCCCCTATCACGACTTCTGTGCTCTCTGGGGGTTATAGGTGCACTTTACACCTACCTTACAGGGTCTTGGGGTGGGCTATTTTTCTAATCCTCACTGTTTTCTTACAGTCCCAGCGACCCTCTACAAGCTCACATAGGTTTGGGGTCCATTCGTGGTTCGCATTCCACTTTTGGAGTATATGGTTTGTTTTGCCCCTATACCTATATGCTCCTATTGCAATCTACTGTAACTTTACACTGCTTGCATTACTTCCTTTTGCTATTACTACATATTTTTGGTATTGTGTACATATATCTTGTGTATATTTGGCATCCTCATACTGAGGGTACTCACTGAGATACTTTTGGCATATTGTCATAAAAATAAAGTACCTTTATCTTTAGTATATCTGTGTATTGTGTTTTCTTATGATATTGTGCATATGACACCAGTGGTATAGTAGGAGCTTTGCATGTCTCCTAGTTCAGCCTAAGCTGCTCTGCTATAGCTACCTTCTATCAGCCTAAGCTACTAGAAACACCTCTTCTACACTAATAATGGATAACTGGACCTGGTACAGAGTGTAAGTACCCCTTGGTACCCACTACAAGCCAGGCCAGCCTCCTACAATGTCTGCTAGACTCTTCTGGTTGCGGGGATCTATAAGGCTTGTAGGTTCATCAAGAACCCTAGGTACCCAGAGCCAATAAATTAGCTTTACCTTGCTATGGGTTTTCATTCTAAACCGGGTATACAGCAACTCATTTGCTGGAATATAAAGAGTGAAAAATAGGTATCAAGAAAACCTTTGTATTTCCAAAATGGGCACAAGTTAAGGTGTTGAGAAGCAGTGGTTATTTGCACATCTCTGAATTCCGGGGTGCCCATACTAGCATGTGAATGACAGGGCATTTCTCAAGTAGATGTCTTTTTTACACTTGGAAGGAAAAATGTAGAGAAAGAAAAGGGGCAATAACACTTGTTTTGCCATTCTGTGTTCTCCTAAGTCTCCTGGTAAAAATGGTACCTCACTTGTGTGGGTAGGCCTAATGCTTGCGAGAGGAAACGCAACATGGACACATCACATTTTTACGTTGAAATCTGACGTGTTTTTTGCAAAGTGCCTAGCTGTGGATTTTGGCCTCTAACTTAGTCGGTACCTAGGGAAACCTACCAAACCTGCGCATTTTTAAAAACTAGACACATTAGCGGAATCCAAGATCAGGTGACCTGTGGGGCTTTTAACAGGTTCTGTTACCCAGAATCCTTTGCAAACCTCAAATTTGCCCCCAGAACACTTTTTCCTCTCATTTCGGTGACAGAAAGTTCTGGAATTTGAGAGGAGACACAAATTTCCTTCCACCCAGTGTTCCCCCAAGTCTTCCAATAACAATGGTACCTCACTTGTGCCTAGCGCCCGCGACAGGAAATGCCCCAAAACACAACGTGGACACATCACATTTTCCCACAGAAACAGAGCTGTTTTTTGCAAAGTGCCTAGCTGTGGATTTTGGTCTGTAGCTCAGCCGGCACCTAACAAAACCTACCAAACCTGCGCATATCTGAAAACTAGACAGCTAGGGGAATCCAATATGGGGTGACTTGTGGGGCTTGCACCAGGTTCTGTTACCCAGAATCCTTTGCAAACCTCAAAATGTGGGCCAAAAAAAAATGTTCCTCTCATTTCGGTGACGGAAAGTCCTGGAATCTGAGAGGAGCCACAAATTTCCTTCCCTTTAGCTTTCCTCCAAGTCTCCCGATAAAAATGGTACCTCACTTGTGTGGGTAGGCCTAGTGCCCGCAACAGGAAATGCCCCAAAACACAACATGGACACATTACATTTTCTGAAAGAAAACAGAGCTGTTTTTTGCAAAGTGCCTAGCTGTGGATTTTGGCCTCTAGCTCAGCCGGCACCTAGGGAAACCTACTAAACCTGTGCATTTTTTTAAACTAGACAGCTAGGGGAATCCAAGATGGGGTGACTTGTAGGGCTCTCGCCAGGTTCTGTTACCCAGAATCCTTTGCAAACCTCAAAATTTGGCCCAAAAAAACACTTTTTCCTCACATTTCGGTGACAGAAAGTTCTGAAATCTGAGAGGAGCCACAAATTTCCTTCTACCCAGCGTTCCTCCAAGTCTCTCGATAACAATTGTACTTTACTTGTGTGGGTAGGCCTAGTGTTTACCACAGGAAATGCCCCAAAACTCTATCTGGACACATTAAAATTAACAAATACAAAACTACCTGCTTTTGTTGGGGGGGGGGGGGGGGTCACCTGCGTTTTTGGTCCTGGGCTCAGCAGCCATATAGGGAAGCCTACCAAACCCAGACATTTCTGAAAACTAGACACCTGAGGGAGTCCAGGAAGGTGTGACCTGCGTGGATCCCCCAATGTTTTCTTACCCAGAATCCTCAGCAAACCTCAAATTTAGCTTAAAAAATCTAATTTTTCCCACATTTCTGTGTGGGCTCACCGCACCGGGACAAATTTCCTACCACCCAACGTTCCCCTCAGTCTCCCGGTAAAAATTATACCTCACTTGTGTAGGTGGGCCAAGTGCCTGTGACAGGGAAGAGCCAAAAACATGTCAAAATTAAGGGGGAATCAAAGCGGGTCCAAAAGGGCAGTTTGGAAATAAACATTTTTAGGCTGACAAGTGCAGTAGAACTTTTATCGGTATAGATCAGACAATGCTGGGTGGTAGGAGTTTTATGGATTCCTGCAGATTCCATAAGGTTCCATCACAAAAATGTGGGAACAATATGTGATTTCCAGCAAAGTTGGAGATTTGAAGGGCATTGTGGGTAAGAAAATGGTGCAGGGTGATGGTGAAGCACACCACCCTGGACTCACCCAGATGTTTAGTTTTCAGATGTGTCTAGGTCTTTTGGATTTTTCTACATGGCAGTGTCCCAAAGTCCAAAAAGTGCATCCCTCACCATTCCAAGTGTGACGATTTTGAGAGTAAGACAAGCTCTAATGGCCCAAATGTA
The DNA here is from genome assembly GCF_031143425.1 of Pleurodeles waltl. Lineage (NCBI taxonomy): Eukaryota > Metazoa > Chordata > Amphibia > Caudata > Salamandridae > Pleurodeles > Pleurodeles waltl. Next base: position 151,266,985 of record NC_090446.1, read on the forward strand.
AAACCAAAACCCAAAATAATCAAATGTCCTCTTGCTTGCTGTGGGACAAGATGTTTTAGTGTGCGGGGTGAGAGCTGAAAGACTGTTACCCCCTTCAGTTGGGGTGGGGGCATAACCAGGCCCATACTGGTTGGTAGCCACCACCCCACTATTTTGTGTTTTTTTTTCATTCCCTGGCATCTGGTAGACTTTCTGCCCCCCGGGGTATGGATCGGGGGTAATTGCCCCATCTACCCACTGGTGGCCAGAACAACTTTGGCCCCATTTATTTGGGGTAGGGGCATGGCCATACCACCCCCAAGGGGGCCAGATATGGCCAACAGTAATGTGCCCCCATGGGGAGCGACCCTTGCCCAGGGGGCTGCCCCCCAAACAAAACACACACACACCAATCCCTGGTGTCTATGTGGTTTCTGCCCCCTCTGGGGGCAGATTGGCCTTATAGAAATAGGCTGATCTGCCCCCAAGGGGGGCAGAAATGGCCTAAAATAAATGTGCTCCCCAGGGCAACGCCCCTTGCCTAAGGGGTCGCTCCCCATATATAAAAAAATACAAAAGTAAACATAAACAAAAATATATCTCAGGTGTCTAGGGGTTTCTGCCCCCCATGGGGCAGATCGCCCTGATTATAATAGGCCGATCAGCCCCCAGGGAGAGCAGAAGAGGCCTAAAAATATTCCCCCCCCCCCGGAGAGCAGCCACTCCCCTCATTGAAAAATATAAAAAAAATAAAAAAAATCCCTGGTGTCTAGTGGTTTCTGCCCTCCTTGGGAGCAGATCGGCCTAACAAAAATAGGCCGAACTGCCTCCAGGGGGGGCAGAAATGGCCTAAAAGTAATTTTGCCCCCTGGGGAGCAACCCTTGCCTAAGGGGTCGCTCCCCACATATAAAAAACTTAAATAAACAAAAAATATTATCCCTGGTGTCTAGGGGGTTTTGGCAGATCGGCCTAATTATATTAGGGGGGGGGGTGGCAGAAATGGCTTAAAAATAATTTGACCCCCTGGGGAGCGGCCCTTGCCCAAGGGGCCGCTCCCCTCATGACAATTACAAAAAAAAAAAAAAAAATCCCTGGTGCCTAGTGGGCATTTCTGCTGCCCGATCGCAATGCTTTCCTCTCCTTTCATGCCTTTCTAGGACCCTCCGGTGATCGGAGGAGGAATGCAAAAGCATTTCTCTTCCCATCCGCGTTGGAAGGGGCAGGCCTCTGATGAGGTCAGCGGACATCATCAGACGCCATGGGGGGCGGGGCAGAGGTTGAAGGGGAGGCAATTCCCCTTCTATCCCTGCAGTGGGGCCACTGAGGCGAGGCTGAGCCGGTACCAGGACATAACAGTTACGTCCTTGGGGCCTCAGTGCCGCAGCCAAGGATGTAACAGTTACGTCCTTGGCTGTCAAGGGGTTACATCCTCTTCCTTTTTTAGGGCAAGCGCAAAACACTCCATACCCTGATCTAATCTCTCTTTGGGCTTCTAACAACGCCCATGTTACGTCAGTCCCTTACATTGGTTTGTGGGCTTGCCTTTTAAAATCCACTTGCTTTCATTTGTGAAAGGCATGCATACGTCATGCCTTTTCCGGTGTTTAGCCCTACCGGAGTGCACCGACCAACTACTGGAAACATACGAGGCTCCATGTTTTCCGTATGGTTTCAAATTCTGGACTACTTTTTCTCCTCATTTAGCAGCATGACCGCACTCGTTCTTTTTTCTACCCATTTAATGTGGCAGGAAAAGTCAAGTTAGGAGTTTACAGCGCTAATAGCTCTAACTCGACCAAATGCAAGACCCGTTGCATTGCAAATGCTTTTTATTAAAGAAGCCTTCAACAAAGTACACCACCAGGTAAGAATAACATTGCAGATTAATACCTCAAACTGAACAGGATAAACATTTTAAGGTATAAAATTTATAAATCTGACAGAATGACTTTTTAAATGTTGGTTCCCACAACAACAAAGACTGGGGATAAAGTGAATATGGTCGTGGTGCTGGGAGGAATTTAACCATAAAGACTCACCATACAACAAGTATGCTATAAAAAGATGAACACCACATGCGGGAGTATTTATAGGAGAGGAGTACTCAGGGCCAGTGTCCTTGGACTTTAGAGACTAAAGAAATTTGAGTGGCTTCAGCTTGGGTTAAACCATTCAATTACCCATTCACTATGACTTTCAGTTTTGCAGAGTACCTGAATGGCATTTCCATCCCTAACAGTTTGCCTCTTTCTTTATAGTTCTAAGATTCTGCAGCTTTATTAGTTTGGTTTAAATCACTTCAGTAGTTTTCTCAAAATTAGAGTTTAAAAGGTACTCTGGTTTTAATTAACGAGGTTACATTCTAGAGCTATCTAGATAGTTAATTCACAAATGTACGCAAACATCTGTGAACAGAAAAATGGGGAAAACCTCATATCTGATTCAGCAAGGAAACGTTTTCTCCTGTCAGCCATTTTGGGTCAGCAGGTGATGTAGAAAGGATCTAATTGGCTGGCTGTAACACTGAGAGAAAGTGTTGTGACTGTCAACGCATAACAAGGGGACTCAGGGCCTCATGTATGACTTAGAGTTTTGCGACTCACAATTTGCAACTCATTTGCGAGTCGCAAATTGCAAACCACAAAACCATATGTGCAACAGTGTACTTCACACTGTTTGCGATTCCTAATGGGGTCGCAAATGACCTACCTCATTAATATTCAATTGGTGACCCCGTTGGGAATGGCTGCACTCACAGGGAAGGTGGCGTGTTGGGGACAGCAGACCACCATGTCTGTGACTGCTTTTAAATAAAGCAGATTTTTTTTTTTAAAGGAAAACGGGATGCATTTCAAAAACAAAAATGAAAAGTTTTCTTTTCATTTTTTCAGGGCAGGCAGTGTTCCAATGGACCACTGCCTGCTCTGAAAAAATATTTTCGCTACCATTCACAAAGGGGAAGGGATCCAATGGGGACCCCTTCCCATTTGCGAATGGGTTAGCACCATTTTGAAATTGGTGCTAACTACGAATGATTTGAGTCCGGATTCACAGTCACAAAACAATCATACAAAGCTCCTTCCTAATTGCGACTCGCAAACCTATTTTGCAATTCCATAAATAGATTACCGAATCACAAAATAGGGTTTGTACATAAAATGCTTTTTTCTTGTCGCAAATGGCCCGATTCTGAGAATTGGGCCTTTTGCGACAAGAAAAAAGCTACATACATCTGACCCTCAGTCCCTACACCCTATAAAACAAAATCTAATGGCACAAAAAGGTGCATGGTATTCATGGGTCTCAAATGACCCACCCCAGCCCATGTCATTTTTTTAACAAATTAGATTTTATCGCAGGACCCAGTGGGTGTGCCGCTTCACAGTAATCTGTAGACCAACCTCAAGCATCATGGGCTGTAGACCAACCTCAAGCATCAAGAGCTTCACTTGCCAGTCTCAGATCAGCAGCTCAGGAAGCACAGTCCAACACACATAACTGACGCTTGCACAGTACAAACTAGCCCTCAAATCTTGTCCTGGATCCAGATTTTGGAATGGTGGATCTATAACAACAAATTCTTTTTTTAAAAACAGAATGGAGGGTCCCGCCAGAGACTAGACCCTGCAGCTAACCTTACTGCTCAGGGCATGCGCATTCGCAGGAGCAGAACCTGTCTTGCGGCTCGGCTGTGAGACCAGTCCCACAGCACACATCCAAAGTCTGTGCCCAGTAAATGTAAACTGCCTGCAACAGATTAGGCATAGGATCTGGCCCAAGTCTGTACGCAGCAGTGGTTGGTCACTGCTGTGGGTTGGACCCAGGAAACTCTTGGATGTGATGTATGAGAAAAAAAATCACCTGGGACAGAACCACAAAAGCTAAAGTTGGCTTTATTATGACACCTTAACATATGTTTACAAAAACTTCAATAATTCACCTTTAGAAAAAAAAGTTGAATTGCAGTTATGGTTACAAATGAAAACGGGGGAAAGAGACATGGCCAAGCCAAGCATGGAGTTGGAAGCTGAACCTTCTGGCTCCTCTCTACTACGCAAAAACAACAAGTGATGGACAGAATGCTGAACATTGTCAAACATTCACCCCCAGTCACAGATCTGGGTTTAATCCATCGTTTTTTTGCTGCCCATGCCATTCCAGTTTGGACCCAGCCATATGCAAATCAGTCTTGACCCTGTTCCCCATGGGAACAGTCAAGCCCGAACTGCTAGGCCAGGTCTTCCCTGGACTGGAAACAAGCATCCTGGGACCGGTTTCGGGGTTTAACCCCTCATCAACCAGGCTAGCTTGAATCCAGTGGCATGGGAAGCACGGGACCCACGTCTGGGCATACCCTTCCCACTTAGGGCGACAAATGCAAAAACAACAAGTGATGGACGGAATGCTGAACATTGTCAAACATTCACCCCCAGTCACAGATCTGGGTTTAATCCATCGGTTTTTTGCTGCCCATGCCATTCCAGTTTGGACCCAGCCATATGCAAATCAGTCTTGACCCTGTTCCCCATGGGAACAGTCCAGCCCGAACTGCTAGGCCAGGTCTTCCCTGGACTGGAAACAAGCATCCTGGGACCTCTCTACTACGGCCAGAAAGAATATAAAAGCACCCCACTTGAGTCTAAAACTCCTCCAGGCAAGATTCAGAGGCCAAGGAGTGTTGTCTCCTGCATGCAATTTAAACCTCCAGGACCAGAGTGGTGAATTTCAAACTCTGCAGCAGTCGCACTTTGGGAATAAGACTGCGACCGTCATGCCCGACCCTAAGGTATTGCGGTCCTGGCCTAGAGCTTACGGTGAGGCCCATCAAATGAAACATGCCAGATCCACGAGACTGGCATCAGCACTTCGAGATCCTTCTCTCCCTACGCCCCCCCTGAGAGGTCATGAGGTGAGGGAAAGATTCCGGCTAGAAACCTAAGACCATCCCTCATGTGATAAACGTCTGGGTATCAGGGAGCTGGACTAGCAAGGCCGGGCTCCCAGCTGAATGTGTGGCGCCTCCAAAGGCCCTGGTGGAGACAAAACACAACTGAGGTGCGCACCCTGGGACTTTGGGGCTGACCGACAACTTGGGCGCTTGTGGTGGCCGCATAGAGTGGGTAGGAGTTTGGCCGTCATCTTGAGCGCTCAGTGCAATCCACCATGTTTCCTGCACTTGACTGGATATATGTGAGTGGCTTTCTGATCAAGTTGCTTTCCACCAACTACATATTACCTGATGGGGCTGGAGAGATGGCAATAGCCTTTGAAGTAAGGATCACCACAGCCAACCTTCCTCTTTATTGTCCCTGACACCAACCAGCATGATCCCGAAGGGGACTAACTACTTCTCCTCCTCAGGGTGTGGGCATGGCAATTAAAGCGATTGCCACATATCTAAAACCACAAAGCCAAGTTCTGACCTAGACCATTGAACTACCTCATGACAGGAGAAGTGCCTCCGTGTACCCACAGCATCCGTCTTCCCGGAACACAAAGTCTAGCAAGCAAATATATACACAGCCTTTACAGACTGTCACCTCTTCCACACAACCCCAACTCAATTTGCTTCTCAGAATTCAGCACCTAAATACTTCATTGCATCTAGCCACTGGCACAGTTTCCCGATGCCATACAACATGGTCAAGGGCAAATCCCCAAAAGAAGGCTTGTTACTCCACATGTGGAATCGCTTTGCAGCAGGCAAAGGAGCAGGGAAGCCAGACATGTTCCCAACAGGAGGAGTGGGTTTAAAACCGTGGGGGAGGGGAGCAGCTCATCTACTTCAGTTTCTTTCAGCCGAGACTAAATGGAACATTTCTGAGCTGAAAATGTGCTCAGAAATCGGTTCTCTCATGACAGATCTCAAAACCTGTTTGCAAGAAGTCCGCAACAATGTCACTGACCTAGAACATCACGTAGATTATCTTGAAGGCTCAGCAGACATGTGAATTAAAGACCAGGAGATGCTCTAGGGTAAAGTATAAGTGTTAGAGAATAGCATCTAGACTTGCAAAGAAAGCAAGAAGACTTGGAGAACTGAAGCAGGTGTAACAACATACGCATCAGAGGTATACCCAAAGATGCCTACTGAAACATTGTAGGATTCACCAAAGAACAATCACAGGCAATTATAGGCACCCTGGGCTAGCCACCTCCTAAACTTGACAGATCACAGGGTTCTTTTTGTCATGAACCCATAGGATAACCCACTAGTCGTACTCACCCGAGTACACTACTTTGCATACAAGAATCCATTATAGGGATCGTCAGAGGAAAAGTAGAACCTATCTCTTCGGTGTTCACCACCCAGTTTTTCCAAGACCTCTCTTTAGTCACTCTCGGAAAACAAAGGAACTTTAAGCCAATTACAGAACTCATGAAATCAAATAAATTGCTTAGGGTGATACTCTAATAAGGGGCTAAGAAAACCCACAGAAGTAGAACCACTATCAGCTTCCATTCTTCTTGTTCCCTTGAAGCCAGGGCAGAACCTTCAATGCCCTGTGTAATTAGTTTCTGGTAATGTGGAATTTGATCTGCACTACAATCGTGCTTCATTCTTCCCAAACGGTACCACCACAATCTGGTCACAAAGATACTTATCCAGAGGTTTCAAAAGCACATGCAGATGCTTAAATGGGTGATTTAGGCTCAGAAATGGGAAGAAAAAAGACACTTCAGATGACACTGTGACAGCACATTACAGAGCTAAAACCTAACTGGTGTCACTCCTTTAGGCTGCCACGTGGTCACCAGCTGAAAGGCACTGAAGGCTTTGAGCCAGGTGTCTGAATATGGCTATGCTACTTTCTTTATGACCCTGGAGCCAAAATCAAGGCAAACCTTACTGCATCTGCCTGACGCGCTCACCTGAAGGGCAGCAGTTTCAAGTCATGGAGATGCTCAGGTGTGAAAGTACTAGGAAACTGACATTAAGCTAGTGATTTTTCCAGCAGGATTATGTCCCCACCATACAAACAATTTCACAGCACTGAAGGTGTTGACAAACAGCTCATAAAAACTTAACCAATCAATCCTTCACCTTCACTTGCACATAGAAAAAGTAAAGTGTGAGGGCTTTGTTGAAGTTGAGTTGCAGCCAAGCGCTGCACTTCACTTTTGCCCCTGAAGTCCTGCAACCCTGGAATTTCAGATACCATTGTTTTGCTGTTTTGTTTAGCAGCTTTTATTGAGGTGATAAACCTCTCACGAACCCATTTTCTTTGTTAACTCCAAGAAAGCAAAGTTGTGATTTCAGCATAAAAATAAAAAGCCCTGCTGCCACTTAAACGTAACTTTGTACTTTGTACTTTTTTCTAGAAAAATGTATGGAGCTTCATTTAAGGTGTCCTAGGTATATTTATTTAATACTAGTGTTGGTTTCTTCTCGAGGTTACTGTATGGTTACTTCCCTGTGAGGATGTAAACCACCCTGCTTGAAGATTTTTACCTGACCAACAGTCTGAGTGAAAATTCTCAGAGTTTCTATTTGTATGTTTTAAAGTTGGGCAGTGGGATTGGTCCACTGGGCCTATGCCAAATGAAGAGAATGCTAGACAGGGATGCTGTCTCAATAATGCCATAGCTGGGCAAAATGTTTGTGCATATGACATCAAGAGAGAACAGGGTTGCTGTTTCTCTTTTGTTGGAGCAGGGCAGGGCTGCTGTCCTATAAGCTCCACACTAGGACATGGCTGCTGTCCTAAGTGTTCAGAGGTAGTGCAAAGCTGCTGCACTAAGGTTTTCCTGGGAGGGCTGGAGGGTTGCTCTAAAGTTACTAAAACTCTGCAATTTTGCACATCTGCTTTAGTGGTTCCACAGAGAGGTACGTTTTCCTCTAGGAGTCCGGCTATGATAGATGAGGGCTCGTTTGGTACAGGTTCCACCCCAGGAGGAGTTTCTCCCATCACAGGAATGGCATCCTTAGTGGTAGGGTGGGTAAGGACTACTTTGATACCCTTTTTACCTGTTGGTGGAGAGGGATCCTGCGATTTCAGGCCTGTTTCTCTCCTTTGCTTTTTCATTTCACCAGAAACGAGAGGAAGCAATTCCTAAGGGATACCTAGCATGGATGCATGGGACCTAAACTCTACCTCAGCCCAACCTGAGGCATCTAGGTCATTCCCTAAGAGACAATCTACAGGTAAGCTAGGTGATACCACCACCTGCTTTGGGACAGTAACTCCACCCCAAAGTTGAACTACAGCTAAGGGGAGAGACTGAGTGGAGTTGTTGACCTCAGTAACTTAGTACTTCTGTCCAAGGAGGTGCTGTGCTGGTGACACCAAGGTTTCAGTCACCAAATTGATACTGGCACCTATGTCCCTGTAGGCCTGGGCCTCAACACCATTTATTAAAATTGGCTGCTTATACTTATCAATGTTAAGGGGACAAGCAGCCAAGGTGGCAAAGCCAATGCCACCTGGTGTGATAGAAACTGTCTTGGGACTGTCTACCCCAGTTTCTATGATGGACCCAAAAGTGAACCCAATTACATCTTTTTGACTATTGCCATTAGTCCCACCACTATTACCTCTACTACTGGGGACACTAGAGTTCGATGTATTAGTGGTGGTAGACTCAGAGGCTTTACCTGGGCAGGACTTATCCCCTGGCCAATGGCCTTTATCTCTGCACACATAGCACCAAGGCTTTTTATTGTGTGTAGAGTGGGAAGAAGAGGGAAATTATTTGTCCCCACCCCCGGAGGAGTGTTGTGGACCTGAAGAAGGATCTTTGTGCTTACTTTTATCCCCATGCTTATCCTGAGACTTTTCACCATCTTTTTTCTTTTCTGTGCCCCCCCTGTATGAGCTTTTCTGCTCACCCTTGTTTTGACTCATTTGTCTGCCTTCTTTCCCAATTCTTGGGGAGAGGTCAGATCTGAGTCCACAAGATACTGGTGTAACAAGTCTGGCACACAACTATTCAACATATGCTCTCTCAAAATCAGATTATAGCGGCTCGGTTAATCAGATACTTTACTGCCATGTAACCAACCCTCTAAATCTTTCACAGAACAGTCCACAAAGCAACCCAATCTTGTGAAGATTCTTTCTTGGTTTCCCTAAACTTTATTCTGTATTGCTCTATGGTGAAGCCAAAACCATAAATGAGTGTATTCTTTAAAATGTTGTAGTTGTCTGCATCCTCATCCCTAACAGTGAGGAGTCTGCCCCTCCCTATGTCAGAGAAGGACAAACAAAGTATAACAGCACACTGCTTTTGAGAGACCCTTTGAACCTTACAGGCCTTCTCAAGTGTAGCAAACCACTTTTGAATATCATCCCCCACCTGTATGGGGGAACAATTATATGTACGTTTCTGGAGCTAATGTTGTCCTCTCTGACCTCATAAGACCTGAAATGTTCAATGCTGCTGCAACCATGGGGAACTAACCCCAACCCCTGCCTTTCCCTTTCCACAGCTAGGAATTCCCTCTGTTGCTGATGTAGCCTCAGTCTGGCATCCTCCAACCTCAGTTTTCTGAGTTCCCTGTCTAGGGACTGGTCCTCAGGGTTGGATATGTGGGACACTTCTGACACAGAAGTCACATGGGAATGAGCAGAGGTTGATCTTTCACTAACTTGTGTAACCCTAGTGACCTGGCCTCTAGGTGTGAAGGGTGCCCTACTTGTGTGAGACCGCTTTCTGCTACCAGCTACACTATGGGGTTTGTTGAGAGAAAGACCCTTCCCTGCATCTTCAGGATCCTGTCCTGAATCTACTTGGTTAGAATCTCCCTATACCTCCCCTCCTGATTGTACATGATGAGCAGGATGCTCTTGGTCATCTTGTAAGAAGAGATTCAAGAGGAAATCCTTATTAGGGTTCTTCCCAATCCCTGAGCTTCTTTCTAAACAGAGACCCCTCAGACTTTTTAAATTAAGATTTTCATAAGTCGTCTTGACAACCCTGGGCGTAGCCTCTATAGAAGACATAAGCCCTCATTTGGACCTTGGCAGTAAATACCTCCTACCGCTGCGGGGACAGCAGCCAAAAGACCGTTGCCGCGGCTACCAGCCGTCCGCTGTATCATGACCACAGCCGGATTTCCGCCAGAAGGATGGTGGAAATCCGGCTATGGCCATGCCAGCGGATAGCAGTAAGGTGGCGCTGCTGCCACCAGCAGCACCACGCCAGTAGAGCGCCGCCGTCCATATTAAGAGAATTAATACATCCTGGCGGTGTTCTGCTGGCGGATGCTGCTGGCAGCAGCACCTCGTCCCGTCTTCTGCCGGGGGAACCCCTGGATCCAGATAAGTCAGTGCTCCGACAGAAGAGGAGGTTGGGGGGTGCTGTGTGTGTGTATGTCTGTGCGTGCATGTAAGTGGTGTGTGTTGCGTGTTGTATGTGTGTGCATGATTTCAGGGTGAGTGCTTGTATGTTGAGTTGTGTGAATGCGTGTATGTATGTAAGTGTGTGTGGATGTGTGTATGAATGGATGTATGCATACGTGGATAAATGTGGGAATGGGTATGTATATGCGTGTGCGCAGGGAGGGGCGTGTATGAAGGGAGGGTCTGGAGAGGAAGGGGGAGTGGGGGGAAACCTGTGGAGGGGGCGGGGAAGACCCCTATCAGTGACAGTGAAGGGATTCCCGGTCACTGATAGTGCCTACCACCATGGTTGTCGTGGCGGTAAGGATGCCATGAAAACCTCCAGCCCGGCGGCCGCTACCGCCGTGGCGGTCAGTGTGGTACATTGGAAGATTGGCTTCAGCCAAACTGCCAATGTTATAATATGGAGGAATGTACCTCCAGCCTGTTGGCAGTACTTTCCTCCATATTACCACCGGCTGTGGGCGTCATAATGACCCCCATAGTGACAGAAGAAGTTAGGGAGAAGAGTAAGAAGTAAGCAAACTATTTCACCTAACTTTTTAGGGGAAAAGAAAAACTTTTCAGAACTTTGTGAAACTTTAAAAAAAGGTTTGGAAAAACTTTTTGGACGTGAAGAAGGAACTACTAGGTTTAATTGTATATAGCTCTAAGCATTGTAGTACACTTTTCTTGTGAAAAGCACCAGTGACGTAGTTGTAAAGCAATTGCAAGTATGTATCCCACCGCTGCCACCAATGTAGGAGGCTGGCCTGGTTTGTAGTGGGTCCCTAAGGTACTTACACCTTATACCAGGTCCAGTTATCCCTTATTAGTGAAATGTAGGTAGTGTCCAGCAGCTTAGGGTGTCTAGGTGTAGCTGTAGCAGAGCAGCCAAGGCTGAACTAGAAGACATGCAAAACTCTTGCAATACCACTATAGTCATATAGTACTTATACACAATAAAATACAATACTTAGTGTTACCAAAAGTAAAGGTACTTCATTTAAGTGACACAAGGCCAAAAATATCTTAGAGGAAATAGTCCTTCTAGGTATGTATTATACACAATCTATACACTAGTAACAAAAATCAAGTAAGTAAACAGTCATAGAATAGTGCAAACAGTGAAAAACACAATAGACTGCAATGGGCCTAGGGGCAACACAAATCATATATTAAAATAGTGGAATGTGAAGGTCCGATTCCCCCCTAGGCATGTGTAGTGTGTAGAGGGGCACTGGGAGTGTAAGAAAACACCAAAGGTAAGTAAAGTACCCCAACCCAGAGCCCAGGAAAGCAGCAGTAAAGTACAACAAGTTTCCTCAGAACACACTACAAGTTGTGATGAGGAATTATGCAAGAACCAAGCAAGACCGCAAGCAACCAATGGTGGATTCCTGGACCTGAAGGCCTGTGGAGAGAGGAGACCAAGTCCAGAAGTCGATGAAAAGTCCAGGAAAAACAGGAGCTCCTGCCCATCTGGAAGAAGATGCAAAAGTGGATTCTCCAGTTGGAAGAAAAGTACAGAAACGCACCATAGAAGATAGCTGTGGGTTCCTGCATGGTGCAAGAGATGTCCCACGTTGAGTTGTGGATGTAGGCTGTTTGCATCGCTGGATTCCGCCAACAAGCCTTGGTTCATGCAAGTACTTGTTTTGAATCAGAGAGAAGCTGCCCGGACCCAGGAAGGACCTGGGGGTCTCAACTCAGACTGAGGAGACAGCGGGGGCTCTGAGCACTTCAGAGAACCCTCAGAAGACGAGGCAGCACCCACGGGAGTCCCAGGACATGGGGAGAAAGGAGTTGCAAAGTGCGGTCGTTGCAGCATTACAAAGATGGATCCCAGGCCGCTGGACAACAAGTCAGAGAGCTGTGCATCGCAGGATGGAGTGCTGAGGACCGGGGCTACTCTGTGCACGAAGAACTTTTGGAAGAAGTACACAGAAGCCCAAGGAGCTGCAGAAGACACAATGCACAGGGGTACTGTCTGGCACGGGGAGGCAAGCTCTTACCTCCACCAAATGTTTTCAGCTGGACCTTTGGACAGTCAGGATCACTTCGATCCACAACCTGTGTTCCAGGGATCACGCTCGTCAACAGGAGAGGAGTTCCAGAGTACCGGTCGTCATTGCAGAGAGGTGTCTGCTGAAGCAGGGAAGTGACTCCGTCAATCCACGGAGATTCCTTCGGTTCTTCTGGTACAGGTTGAAGACAGGCAGTCCTCAGAGCCTGCACAACCTGGAAACTGTTGTAGTTGTTAGCTGGAGCTGAAGTTGCAGTTCTCAGTAGCCTTCCTGGATACTTTGTTGCAGTTACAGAGGTTCCTGGAGCAGTCTGCAGTTGATCCCACAGTCAGAAGCTGAAGCAGAGGATGCAGAGGAGTCCTGGTGGAGTCTTGCAAACCGAATTTGAGGAAACACCCAGAGGAGAGACCCTAAATAGCCCTGAGAGGGGGATTGACTATCTTCCCAGGTATGCACCTATCACGAGGGGTCTCTGACATCAACTGCTGGCACTGGTCACTCAGATGCTCCCATAGCATCCCCACACCTTGGAATCCAAGATGGCTAATGCCAGGGACACTCAGGAGGAGCTCCAGGCACCACCCTTAGGGTGGTGATGGACAGGGGAGTGGTCACTCCCCTTTCCTTTGTCCAGTTTTGTGCCAGAGCAGGGACTGTGGGTCCCTTGACCGGTGTAGACTGGATTATGCAAGGAGGGCACCGTTTGTGCCCTTCAAAGCATTTCTAGAGGCTCTGGGAGGATACCCCTCCCATGCATGTAATACCTATTTCCAATGGGAGAGAGTGTAACACCCCTCTCTTAAAGGAAATGGATTGTTCTGCCTTCTTGGGATTGAGCTGCTCAATCCCCAGGAGAGCAGAAACCTGACAGTACTGGGAGTCCATGGTAGAGCTCCCAGTGTGCATGGAATTGGACCCCCAATAACAGATTTGGATTGGGGGTTCAATTTCATAATCTTAGACACCTCACATGGCCATATTCGGAGTTACCATTGTGAAGCCACATATATGTATTGACATATATGTACTGCACGCTTATAATGGTGCCACCGCACTCACAAAGTCTGGGGAATTGGCCCTGGACAATGTGGGGGCAGCTTTGCCAGTGCTAGGGTGCCCTTACACACAGTAACTTTGCACCTAGCCTTCAGTAACTGAAGGTTAGACATATATGTGACTTATAAGTTACCTGGTGCATTGAACAATGGCTGTGAAATAGTGTGTGCACTATTTCACTCAGGCTGCAGTGGCAGTCCTGAAGGAGAGTTTGTATGAGCACCTTATGTGTGGCAAAAGAAATGCTGCAGCCCATAAGGATCTCCTGGAACCCCAATGCCCTGGGTACCTAGGTACCATATGCTAGGGACTTATAAAGGGGGACCAGTGTGCCAATTAGAATTGGTATTTGGAGTCACTAAACTATAGTGACAAATTTGGTACACAGAGAGAGCATAAGCACTGGAGTTCTGATTAGCAGAACTTCAGTGACACAGTGAAGCATACTGACAATTCATATAGGCCACAAACTATGAGAACTGGGGTCCTGGCTAGCAGGATCCCAGTAAGACAGTAAAAACACACTGACAAATAGATCTCAAACTATGAGCACTGGGGTCCTGGCTAGCAGGATGCCAGTGAGAAAGTTAAAACACACTGACAAACACTGACAAGCAGGCCCAAAATTGGGGTAACCATGCTAGAAAGAGGCTTCTTTCTCACAGTCACCCAGTGACTTTTACCCTACTTAGTTTGCTCTGTTTTAGCGCAATTATATCTTTCCAAGTTGGCTACATTGTTTTTAGTTAGGCAGATGTTTTAGTTTTGTGTTATTAGTGCCACTGTGCTAAGGAGTCACTTTCAGCGACAAAGAAAAACAAATTGTAGGTATTCATATTAGGTACTTTCCCTCTTTGCGCTTTCAAGGGAATTGTTTATGTAATTGCCGCCCCAAGCATGTCTAGTTATCTATTGTTTGGGAACAGACCTACGTCAGGAGTCCGATCAAATCTGTATAAATGCACCCTACACAGACAGATATTCAGAGGGATTCCTACCAGATGCCATTGACGCGATCTATACCTCACGTCGCCTTGATGCTGACCCAATCTTCGTGTCCCCACAGAGTCTGATCTAGAGACCTCATTCCAAGGTAACAAAGGTCGGGGGTTCTTCTCATGGACATGGTACTGGCAGATTAGGTTTAACACACCTAGCTCTCTTTAGGTTAGGGGTTAGGTTCATCATGTTAGGGTATTAGGACATATTTCAAAACTCACATCATTTTATAGCATTGCAAGATGAGGGGGACTTTATATTAATGACTTTCTTGTTCACAATCCTGCTTCTGCCTTGTTTATTATCCTAATCATTGCAGCCCATGCAACTTATTGTAGATTGCAGTCTTGTTAATAAAACCTATTGAACACTTTACTGCATCTCCTTCATGGCCTGTGTTTGATTGAGACATGTTCATGTGAAAAAGAGGTAATCTCTGTTTAACCACGACTCCCTGAGATGTCGCACTCTTGAGTCCATGCGTAAAGGCTGCCACAAATCACCTTTTACAATTTGGGTTTTTGGTGAGGTGCTGCTTGTGAGCCGGGTGGGTTGGGACAACAGTTTCGGCTTGTTGTAGGATTGGCATAGTTGCCTATAAACATGAGTACTGTCATCCTTAAACCAGCAGTGTTGCCTAGAGCAAGAGTCAAACTATGACAATACTATGCTGGTGAAGCAAAAGGTCATGCTGCGGGATGTAAAGGTGCTTTTAGGACATCTGAATTTTGCGTGCATGGTGGTGAGAGCTGTCAGGACTTTTCACAGACGTTTGGCCATAGCGCTGTCAGGACTCTCTATGCCTCACCATCACCTACAACTGTCAGCGGGTGTGATGAAGGATCTGTGCATGTAGAGTGCATTTTTTAACTCTTTTAATGGCATACCCATACATACACTATTAGAGATAGAGTGGGATGTAAAGATCTATTCCGAGGCTTCTAGTGGGGTAGGTTTTGGGATATATTGGCAGGGTAAATGGTGTGCTGAGAAATGGCCAGAGTAATGGAAAGGAGGGGGACGTAGCATTGCCTTCCTAGAGCTGTTTCCTTTGGTGGTGGCAGTTAAGCTTTGGAGTCACTACTGCAACACAAGAAAGTGTTATTTAGGGTACATAATATGGCAGTGGTGCAAGTGATTAACAGACAGTCAGCAAGAGATCCTAAGGTACTGAAGTTACTGTGGGTTTTTGTATTGGCATGCTTGAAAAAATTACATTTCATTTAAAGCCTGCCATGTTCCAGTAGTGGACAATAACACTGCGGACACTTTGTCTTATTCACAGTGGGGGAGGTAGCATGGACTCTCCACAGAGGTGGATGGGAAATGGACAAAAATGCCACGACAGTTTTGGATAGGAAAGAAAGGTTTCTGAGGCTGGTGGCAGGGTCTATAGCTGGGTCTACAAGAAGGGCTCACATACAGGCTTGGACAGAATTTCTCAATTCAGGGGCTCAGAGGAGAGGAGAGGATCAGAGAGTGAAAGGGTGGAAGATGTGATCCACATTATTATGGAGCTCATAGACAGGAGTCTGTCTAGGGTGACAATCACGGGAAAATTGGCAGGCATTGCCTTTATGGGTAAATTGATAATGAGATACGAGCCCTCCGCAGGAGAATTAGATACATGGCTATGGGAAGGCTGAACCAGGGAACAAGGCAGGTCGAGGTCATTGACATAGCCAGTAACATCGCATGTGTTCGGGAGAATAGTATTGTCTTTTCAGGGAATTTGTGCTTCACAGTTTGAGTCAGTTATTTTCTCCACACTGATGTCCTGGATGTTTTGGGGCATTTAGGGTATCTGAACTCCTTGGGGCCAGGAGCAGGGGGATGTAACAACAACAGGGAATTGCCATGTATCTGTGCAGTTTTAAGACATCCCAGAGGTCACAGGGAGCAAGTGTTCTGCTCCTGGCACAAGACAGGAGACAGGTTTGCCCTCAGATGTGGGGTACGCAGCTTAGGTGAATTACCCCTAAAATAAGTGGTCTGGTTTTTGTACATGCCAACAGTAGCAGAGTCACTTCTTTTCAATTGTTAATGATATTAAGGAAGGTACTGGTAAGCCTGGGTGTGTCAGAGAAGAATTATGGGATGCATTCATTTAAGATCAGGGCAACTACAGAGTTGGGGAGAAGGGGGTGGTCACGGAAGGGTATCAAAGCGCTGTGTCGGTGGTCTTCTGAATGCTTCCAATGGTATGTCAGGCAGCAAGGGTAGGAGATAGAGGAGATGTAGTTGTCATATATGTTGCTAATTACCTTTTCTTTTGCAGGTTTGGTAATGGGTCCGTTGTCTGTTAGGCTTAAGGTGTGAATTATTGGCCATTCATTTGTCAAATGGGCAAGAAAAGTGTCCGAGGCGAACAGCTGGGGCGTCAACTTGGATTTGGATAAAAGTTTTTGTTATGTATTATGGCATGGAAAAGAGGGGGACGAAAAGAAGAATGTTCTTGTATACATTTAATAGGTTGAACAGGGGGACGGTGTGCCCGGACATATTATTGATACATTTAAGGAGAAACGAGCTAGTGTGGGAGAAGGGTTTAACCTTGTTATGCATTATGAAACAGGACTTGAGGGAAGTAAAGAAACAGTGGTCTGGTTGTTTCCCGGTTTGGACAGAATTTGTACCTAGATGGAACTGGAGAGGTGCACATAAACCAGCTTTTCTAGATGAGGCTAGGAGGAAGATCACTAGGGTGAGGAGGAGCTTTTGTAGGGATTTAAGGATTGGTTGTGTAGCACATATTGACATGCATTTGAGGCAGTATTTTTTTGCAGTGACGGAGTACATTTGTCAGCATTTGGTATGAGATTATATTTGCTGGGGATTAGGGATTTTTTGACTTCCACTTTACGAGGGTAGGCCTGAAATACAGTATTAGGTGATGGGGGGTGGCAGAAAAAAGCAGTTTCTGGTGAGCATTTTTCTGGTGGTGGGTGGCCCTAAGGTTTGCAGGGCTTTACAGAAGGTTATTTGTACTTGACATTGGTGAACCAGGCAGGAATGGAAGATATGAAGAAGTTCACAACAGAAAGAGACCAAACCTTACGGTTACGCCAAAGGAGGTATATTTTCAGTCAGGTCACATGTTTATTGTTAAGCGGGGGGAGCTCAAGTGTTATGATCAGCATAAGTGAGAAGGTCATGACGTATAGATTTTTTTAAAAGTTCAAGGTGAGAGTGGGACTTTAAGGGTGGGGGGGTTAGATGGTAGGGTTTTTTTAATGTACAGTGAGGTTGGTAGTTTTGTAAGGCAGTATGCCAAGGTTTTTCTTGTGATACACACCTATTTCAATAAAGCTGCCTTTTTCTCACACAGCAAGGGAGTCAATTGTCTGTCTGTGCCCATTTCTTCCAAGGGAGTTTGGGGGACAGCCGACCAATAGGTCGGTCTGTCCCCCGGGAACATTGGGGGAATGGGTAGCACAGCCTAGACGACTGTGCTACTTCGGGCTACATCCGTTAAAGGATGTGGTCCAAGGGGTTATAAACAGCCATTTTAGGGCTGCTGGTCACCATCTTGTGGTGAATCACACCCGGTGGCAGCCCCGTGGGGAAGGCATTTTTGGTAGCTTTGCCCCTCCCACGCATCCCTCAGGTAAGGTTGTGTTTAGGTTTGAAATACTAGAGTTTCTGCTGCATTGTAGGGACAGGTGCGTAAGGTTTGGGGCAATTATATTTAGTTGTTGCTTGAAACAGGTGTGAAGTGTTGACGGCTGGCCCTAAGTTTTGCAGGGCTTTATAGAAGCTTATTTGTACTTGACATGGGTGAACCAGGGTGGAAAGGAGGATATGAAGAAGGTCCCAACAGAAAGAGACCAGAACTTAAAGTTACCTCATAGGAGATATATTTTCAGTCAGGTCACGAGTTTATTACTAAGCAGAGGGGAGTTCAAGTGTTATAATCAACAGAAGGCACTAGGTTATGACATATAGATTTGTTGCAATATTCAAGGTAAGGGTGGGACTTTAAATGAGGGGGTAGATGGTAGAGGGTTTTCAATGAACAGTGAGGTTGGTAGTTTTGTAAGACAGTAAGCCAAGGTTTGTCTTGTGATACGCAACTGTTTCAATAAAGTGGCCTTTTTCACACACAGCAAGGGAGTCAGTCGTCTGTCTGTGCCCATTTCACCCAATGTGCCACCACCTCTGCGTCAAAACCTCCAGTCGTCGGTGCTTTGCTTGCTTTTGGAAAACCAGGGCACACTGTTGCATGTGGCAGCATCAACCGCAAGGCCAGATACCGGCAAGAGAAGGACAGGGCGGGGCCCTTAGGCCAACCAAACAAGCATAGCCGGTTAATAACAAGAACCTTCAGTACAGTGCATCAGCCTAATACAGTGGCGACTGGCTTGTATTTACAATCGTGGGGCAGGGAGGGGTGTACAATAATAATAATAATAACAGAAGAACTGCACTTACCTTACGGCATCCTCCTCTCCTCTTGTTGTCTCTCCTTCTCTCCTGGAAGCTTCAACGGGGGACCCAGGAAACCGCACTGACCAATCCTGGCCCTGCTTTCATGCTGGTAACCAGCATGAAAGATGAGTCAGGATTGGAGGGAGCCACCTCTCTTAGCACTCTTAAGAGCACTGGATGCCTGTGCTTTCTCTAACCCAGCTGTCTTAAGCCAGCTGGTTTAGAGAAGTTCAAAGTGCACATTTCAGCTGGGAATCTCAAGATGGCCGGCCAAAGGGACGTGCTCACTTTAAACATAAGTGCAGAGCTCCATGCTGCCACTCAGCACAATTGCCCCGCCCTGTCCTGACACTCAGTGCAGGACTGGGTGCTGAAAAATACAATGGTAATAAATAAAGTTTATTAGGAAAAATAAAATGTTAAAAAATATATTACCATTTTATTTTTCAGCCCTGGGGGCAACACTCCTCTGCTCTTGTGGAGGGTCCACCACTGTATACTAAAGGCGTAGCACACAGGCAGGCGTAAGAACACCTACTTGAATCCTCGCTCTTGGACCCATCTAAGCCCTACTCTAAATCTATGTGAGTTTTTGGCTGCCATTGGTGCTGGACCGACTATCAGCTGCAGTTTCCTGCGCTGTTCCCAGCTCCCCCCCAACTGCCATAAAAGGGGACTGGCCACTAGTGATTCCCAACAGCAGGGCCGGCTTTAGGGTGGTGCAAGCGGTCTGGCTGCACCGGGTGCTGACCTGGATTGGGGGCGCTGACCTCACGGGGGTGCTGTGTTTAGCAATGACTTACGAAACTTGCGATTTAAAAGCACCTGCCAAAATGGTCCTTGTGTGGCGAGCCTTCTGGAAACAATTAAAATGCCACAATACCTCTTGTGATTAAATGTTCCTGCTAGTCAGAGAGATGGTTGTTTTGTCCAGCAGCAGCTTTGACTCGCCATAAAATAGACAAGATGGTTAACGTGCCTGCTTCAAAGAAAAGGTCTGTATTTTATGTGGAAGCAGAGTGCATTAGTAAAGCCAGCCTTTTCAAGTGCTTTAAAACAAATAAGTGTATGTGAAAGGAGGGCTATGGAGAGATATGGGGCACATTTGCCAGGTGGTATTGAGTGAATCCAATGAGGTGGTCATGGGGTAGGGGGGTGCCAGAAAAACTGTTGCACAGGACCAGGGCTGACTCTGGGGCAGTGCGACCGGTGCCACTGCACCGTGTTCTAACTTTGGGTGGGGGCACTGTGTTTGCAGGCATATTATGGTGTTCCTTGCCTCCAACAATTTTTAGGCAACAATGGATATGTCAAGATAACTATTGTGATTACAGGGAGTGCAGAATTATTAGGCAAATGAGTATTTTGACCACATCATCCTCTTTATGCATGTTGTCTTACTCCAAGCTGTATAGGCTCGAAAGCCTACTACCAATTAAGCATATTAGGTGATGTGCATCTCTGTAATGAGAAGGGGTGTGGTCTAATGACATCAACACCCTATATCAGGTGTGCATAATTATTAGGCAACTTCCTTTCCTTTGGCAAAATGGGTCAAAAGAAGGACTTGACAGGCTCAGAAAAGTCAAAAATAGTGAGATATCTTGCAGAGGGATGCAGCACTCTTAAAATTGCAAAGCTTCTGAAGCGTGATCATCGAACAATCAAGCGTTTAATTCAAAATACTCAACAGGGTCGCAAGAAGCGTGTGGAAAAACCAAGGCGCAAAATAACTGCCCATGAACTGAGAAAAGTCAAGCGTGCAGCTGCCACGATGCCACTTGCCACCAGTTTGGCCATATTTCAGAGCTGCAACATCACTGGAGTGCCCAAAAGCACAAGGTGTGCAATACTCAGAGACATGGCCAAGGTAAGAAAGGCTGAAAGACGACCACCACTGAACAAGACACACAAGCTGAAACGTCAAGACTGGGCCAAGAAATATCTCAAGACTGATTTTTCTAAGGTTTTATGGACTGATGAAATGAGAGTGAGTCTTGATGGGCCAGATGGATGGGCCCGTGGCTGGATTGGTAAAGGGCAGAGAGCTCCAGTCCGACTCAGACGCCAGCAAGGTGGAGGTGGAGTAGTGGTTTGGGCTGGTATCACCAAAGATGAGCTTGTGGGGCCTTTTCGGGTTGAGGATGGAGTCAAGCTCAACTCCCAGTCCTACTGCCAGTTCCTGGAAGACACCTTCTTCAAGCAGTGGTACAGGAAGAAGTCTGCATCCTTCAAGAAAAACATGATTTTCATGCAGGACAATGCTCCATCACACGCGTCCAAGTACTCCACAGCGTGGCTGGCAAGAAAGGGTATAAAAGAAGGAAATCTAATGACATGGCCTCCTTGTTCACCTGATCTGAACCCCATTGAGAACCTGTGGTCCATCATCAAATGTGAGATTTACAAGGAGGGAAAACAGTACACCTCTCTGAACAGTGTCTGGGAGGCTGTGGTTGCTGCTGCACGCAATGTTGATGGTGAACAGATCAAAACACTGACAGAATCCATGGATGGCAGGCTTTTGAGTGTCCTTGCAAAGAAAGGTGGCTATATTGGTCACTGATTTGTTTTTGTTTTGTTTTTGAATGTCAGAAATTTATATTTGTGAATGTTGAGATGTTATATTGGTTTCACTGGTAATAATAAATAATTGAAATGGGTATATATTTGTTTTTGTTAAGTTGCCTAATAATTATGCACAGTAATAGTCACCTGCACACACAGATATCCCCCTAACATAGCTAAAACTAAAAACAAACTAAAAACTACTTCCAAAAATATTCAGCTTTGATATTGATGAGTTTTTTGGGTTCATTGAGAACATGGTTGTTGTTCAATAATAAAATTAATCCTCAAAAATACAACTTGCCTAATAATTCTGCACTCCCTGTAATGTTCTGCCTGGAGAGAGATCAGAGTTTTCTCTAGTGAACGTTTTAAGGTAGCGCAAGAGGTTAATATGCCTGCTGTAAAGAATGCGTACCATACAGATCACAACGTAAAAATAATGCAAATAGGTCAGTGGGTTACTACTTTTGCCAGAGAGATCCTTTTGTTACTTGCAGTTTATAAGTTAAAATCCTAATAAGGTACAGTAAGCTATTAAGTGTCATCAAAGAACTGCATGCACACTGCAAGGTATAGATTAGAGCGTTATGATTTTTCCCCAGCCTTTCACTATCCTAATTTTGCAAAAAAGAGTTCATTTGTGCAGAAATCAATTCTTATAATTAAAGAGAACCTCCAACAATGGTGTTACACTTTAAATTCTGAGTTTGTGATTCTCCAGACAAAGCACTCTCAAACTGTACTGCCTACCAGTGTGGATGACATGTGACTCCTACACCTTAGAGTCCTCTATCTTGTTTAACATTGCTTATACATGATTTGCATACCTATGATTGATTGTATCTGTGTAATGTGTGTGCAATGTAAACTGATCTGACATTATACAGTGGTATGAGTGGAGGTATAAATATATATATAAATGAAATGCATCAGAAAGAAAGTGGTTATGGAGACTTAAGGGACCATGTTAAATTGTGGTAAATCCATGGCAGAGGTGATCATTGGGGGTGCCAACAAATATTGCCACACAAGGTGCCACCAGCGCTAAAGCCGGCCCTGTCAAACTGATTGCACCACCAGGTGGTCACCAATGCATGTTCATTAAAACTTGTACAGTTCCGATAAACTTATGTTCACCATACTCTTTAGTCTGGGGCAAATACTAAGCCAATACAGAGCACATCTAAGAAGGGAACAGAAACGCGGGCAGTGGGGAGCAGCACCAATACGACCAGTGATACAAATAAACATATATACAATACACAATAGTGAGTTATTTTAATTCCAACTCTTTGGCCCTAAAAAGAGGCATTTATCTTCTGTCTCGGAAGCATTCACAACCATCTCTACCAATGCCTTTCTGTCTCACCTAGGTCCCTTATTACTCAATGCGTTGGAAGGGAAGTGTAGAAACCGGGAAGCGCGCGAGATTGCAACAGGTGCACCTACCCTGTGCAATCATAAACCGATAACCACACCCCGCGCGCGCGCGCTCAGCCACTTCCGCTGCCTCCTCTCACCCTAAACCATTAGTGCAACCGCCGGTGACGTTATGGAGTGGTTTTGGCCTCTGGGAAGAGCCTTCGACAATGGTTGCTTGTCTTTCACCCCAGGCAAAAGCAGAGTTACTGTTTCAGTCCAGAATGTTATTACAGGTTAGTTTTTAATATAAGGAGAGTATGAAAGAAAGCAGGAGGGAGACAAGGCTGCCAAGGGGGAAGGGGGTGGGGGGGAGATTGCGAGGGGGGAGTTGGGGGTCAGATTTGTGGGCAATAGAGAAGCTAGGGCTGCCAACTTTCTCAGTTGCCGACCATTTGTTCGTGTTATGAGATTCCGGTTAAGTCGGGACTGTCAATTTGGGGAGGAGAGGCACGGAAACTCGACACCGTTGCTGTGTGTAAAAGGCTGCTTTATTGGAACAGGTGCACTTACAACATATTAACCTCGGCCTTTGCCTTACAAAACTAAATCCTCACTAGACATCAAGTCCACCTAACCACACCATCCTCCCCCCTCCCCTACCCCAACCTCCCCCCTCCCAGTCAGGTTCTCCTGCCACCTCTCTCAACTCCTGTTTAACTACTTCCCAATCCTACTTGTTTGTTCTCCTCCTGAACACTTTCAATCTTCCTTCCTGCCCGTCGCTACCTGCTGCTGTACCCCCCTACTATCCAAAATTGCCCTACCATCCTGCCCATCCCCACGTGTTTCGTTAGCTGCAAGCTCTCCTCGCCGCCACCAGAAAAAGCCCTACAGCCTTTTTCTGCCCCCCCACTCGTTATGTCTCACGAAACAGTGCTCTCAATGCGTCCTTCAACTGTAAGAGGTACAGCTCGATCCCTATGAAAGACAAATGAACTCCATCGTCCCTAAAAAATTCTTCAAAACGCAAATCCTTATGCTCTAAAAATGTAATGCCCTTCTCCAAACAGAAGCCCCTCATCTCCTTGTTAACCTTCCGCCTGGCCCTTTCCACTGCCCCTGGTTTTCTCGCTCCTCTCCAAACCCGACGCGGGACAAAACCCGTAAACAACACATGTGAACCACGCCACTGCGACACAATCGACGACAGATCCCTCTTCATTGACTTCAACAGGTCCAAACCCGTCTTAACTACCATATCATTTTCCCCCAAATGGAGTCACAAAACATCAGGACAAGGGCCGCCCCCCCGGGCCCCTTGCAAATGCGGTAAAAGCTCCTGCCACCGCATACCCCCCTTCCCAAACCAACGGACTTGATATCAACGTAAATCCAGGCCCAAATTTTCGCCCAAAGATGTCCGCCGAGCCTGACGCTGGGCCCATTTTACGAAAGAGTGGCCGACTACCCAAATGCGCACAAATTCCTCCTCGGGTCCAGCTACGACACCTGAAACAGAAAGAAGACAATTAACGCGCGCCCCCTGCCGATACCTCCCGCCCCCTGACATACCTTCTGAAACAATCAGACTTCCACCTACCCAAAGACATGAGAGACTCCCTTGTCCAACCCTTCCGCCCAACCTCAGTCGCCACCCCGATCCTGAAAGAGTGGGTGCCAAAAAGACGAGGGTCCTCCCCCATGGACACCAAACCCTTTCGCAATACTGCCAGCAACTGAGCAGGTGTTGCCCTGGTAACGTCCGCATGGCTAAAAACAGCCCCCCTTGAGCTACTATTCTGCAGGCTCCACTGCTGCCCCAATGCTAACAGGCATATCGCCGAAACCGGGTAACGCCTAAGGTACACCACCACCCCAGAGCCCTTCTGATCCGTCTTCGATCTATGAATGTGCAGAGCGACGCCCCGAGCCCCCAGCCGCACAACTGACCAGCAAATCCCTGTAGATTGTTGCGAATCAAGTTATTCCGACACCCGAAAAGCCCCAAAAAACATCCAGGACATCAGCGTACGAAAAAGAGTAACCTCCCTCCCCGAGAAACACACCGTACCCAACGACCCCGACAAATCTTTTAACAGGCGCAGCGAAACCGGGCGATGTTGACGCACCGGCGTACCCCCCTCCCGCGCTCAACCGTCCAACATCCTCTGTCCCAATTCCCCCGCCGACGGCTGGTAACCCCACAAGCATTTTCCCATAAAACCAAGAGCCGCAAGCTTACCCGCTATCGTCATCCAAGACTGACCTTTTTCGATCAACGTCAGAATAAACTGCACCACATCTTCCACCGCATCCTCTGGCCAGCTCCTCCTGCGCGCACCCGTCTGTCTAAATTCCTCCCACGCCTTTGCATACGCCCGGCGAGTTGAAGGCGCCAAAGAGTTTACCACCAGCTGAAGCATCCTCTCGTGCCTATACTCCACAGCTCCTCCGGCATAGCCGTCCTGCACAACTCCGTGCCCGTGACTAACCCAGGGAATCTGTCCCACTGTGAACGAGACAAAGCATCAGCAATGTCATTGTCCACTCCCGGCACATGCCAAACACTGTTACACAAATACCCGAAGCAACACAAGTTCCTGGGCTTCTCTCGCAGACTGCCTATTCACCAGTTGGACCACTGCCAAATTGTCCACCCTAAACAACACTTTCTTATGTCTTAAAACATCCCCCCACAAACACACCGCTATCACCATGGGGAAAAGTTCCAAGAATGCAATGCTGCGCCCTCCACCCCTCCACTCGGGCGGCCACTCCTCTGCGCACCACTTGCCTTCCCAATAAATTCCAAAGCCCGTCGCCCTGGACGCATCTGAAAAGATCTGCACGTCCCATTCCCATTCCTGCCATGCTTTCAATGGAATGCCATTAAAAGATTCCAAAAACGTGAGCCACATCCGAAGATCCTCCCGCACGCCCACTTTGATCCGCACATGGTGGTGAGGCAGTGTCCTACTCGTGAGGGCTAAGGCTAAGCGGCGACAAAAAGTCCTCCCCGCCATCACGACCCTACATGCAAAATTCAAGTGGCCCAGCAATACCTGCACCTCATGTACCGTGACTTTTCTTTTTGCCAGCACATGCGAAATCCTGTGGATCATGTCCACTCTTTTGTCCTCCGGCAGCCTCGCCGTACCTGCCACTGTATGCAATTCGATACCTAGAAACGACAGCGCCGTACCAGGCCCCACTGTCTTCTCGGGGGCCAAGGGCATACCAAGGTCCCCCATAAGATCCTGAAAAATGTGCAACATCTCCGCACACCGCGGAGAGTCAGCCTCTGCCGCAAAAAATAAGTCATCCAGGTAATGCGTAACCTGAGCATTCCCGGACACTTCCGTGAAAATCCATTGCAGGCAAGAACTGAAACATTCAAACAGGGCACACGAGCTCGCACATCACATCGGCAGAGCTTTGTCCACAAACCAACACCCACCAAACTGGATGCCCAGCAGCTCAAAATCATCCGGGTGAACCGGGAGCAACCGAAATGCCGATTTGATGTCCGTTTTTGCCATCAAAGCCCCATGCCCCAAAGCATCGACCATATCAATGGCCACATCCACCGACGCGTACGACGTGCGTGTACTCCTCCGGGATGAAGTCATTCACCGACGAGCCCTCCGGCCAAGACAGATGCTGGATCAAACGGTATTGTCCCTTTTCCTTCTTCAGCACCACGCCAATGGGGGACACGATGAGGTTGGGCAAGGGCCAATGAGAAAAGGGGCCCGCCATTCGGCCCAAACTAAGTCTTCCTTCCCCCTCACCGATCGCAAGTTTTCCGCCCACCGATGTTGCCGCGGGCCCTCATATCCCAATCTGAAACCGTGAGTGAAACCCCGACGCAGCACGTCCGCGTCCCTCTCGTTCGGATAACCACACAACCACGCCGCCAACGCATCCACCTTAACCGGAGTACGAGCCTTTTCCAGCAGCTCCCTGCCTAAATCTTTGGTCGCGCCCCACGTTCCCTGACTGCTCACGCGCCCAGGACCCCTGTCCTTGAGTGGCCGACACTCCTGAGGACGTTTGGCCAGAGCAATTAGTGACTGGATGTCTCCCTGCACATTTAGAACATTCGTGCCGAAATTTACAATATTCCCTGTGGCAGATCACTTTGTTGTAGTCCCAACAGGCCCCTGTTCGGCCGCAGCCTGAAGAACTGGCTCCAGACTGGTTAGTGCTCCCGTTCCCCACCCCTTGGGTGGGGTGCTCCGAAAGGGCCGGTAAGTGATCGGTAAGCCACTGGCCATAAAAACGGTTTTGCCAAATTTTGCCGGGCCCATAGTGTGCTGCCAAAGATCGGCATCTATTTCCCCCCACTTGACATCCGGATCCGCCGCCATACGAGCGCGAAACTCCTCATCGTATTGTCGCCATGCGAATCCCCCATAATTGAGATGGGCTTTCCGAATTATATCCATGTACTTAAACAACGCGACGGACCGCTCTGGATAACGTTCGCAAAGACGCTGGCAAAGATTAAAAAGGCTGCCGTCCAATTCTCGATATTCACGGGCACCCTCGGCCGTTTGGCCAGCTCAAACTCCTCCTCCTTAGACCCTTCCTTTGCTCTCACTTCCCTATGTAAAAGTTTGAGCACCTCCACGTATTCCCCTTTCCAAATCCTTTCTTCAGTGGCCTGCATCTGGTGGGCCCCCAACGGTTTAGCTGTGCCCATGTATGGCAAGCGTGCCCTTTTCGCTATCGGCTGATCCGCCTTATCCTCTTGTTGCTTGCTACCTCCCTTGCTAACGCCCTCCCCATCTGCCTTGCCGCCGCTTTCCGCCGCCTTTTCTCCACCTTCCCCTTTAATGGGCTCTGACCCTACGGCCCGTCAGTCCCAACGCCCACGTCGGACATGTAAATGCCCTTGACCAGCCGCGCTGCGACATTACCCAGGTCCTCTGTCGCCTCTACCGCAACAGACACCCTGCGAACACCAGCGCTCTCCTCACCTGCAGTCAAAGACAGTGGCCGCTCCTCTGCCTTCCGTCGACCCAGTTGTGATCCGTCCAACGCCTTCCTAAAAGCCGGTTGCACCTGCCGGGGCCTCTGAAACGACTGAGACAGATCATTAGCGGGCCCCGCCCCACCCTGTGCCCACCAATCCTCCTCCTCCCCCTCCCCCTCCTCAATGAACTCCCCTTCTTCCACACTGCCCTCATCAAAATCCAAAACACACGGCTCATCGCACCACGGGTCCCCTCCTTGTATCGCCGCTGCCCGGGTGCCCTGTGGATAGAACTCCTGCTGAGGCTCTACGCCCGCACGACGCACAACCTCACCCCGCGGAAGCCTTGATGGACCCGGACGTTGTTCCCAAAGAGAGGCGGCGTCGCCGGGTGCAATACCCATGCTACCACTCCCCCCTTCAGGAGCATCCGCAGTCGACGTCCTCTTCTTCTGTCCGCCTGTTGACGTACACCGGCGGGCCGCCCTAGGCTCTGCCTGAACTTCACGCCAGGGTATCGGAGCCACCCCGGACTTGCCTGGCTTCACTGGACCACTCCGTTCCGTCTGCCAAAAAAGTTTCGGCGTACCGGCAAAGATGTTATCCCTGGACTGCACCCCCCCCCGCACCCTGGCACTCACCCGCGAAAGGACCCTCTCCCCCAGTGGCTTACCCGACAACTCGCCCGCCGGTCCCCATAAACCCTACGGGGAACTCTGCAACGCGGCAGGGGGGAAGGTGAACGAGACCTCTGTGCCCTCTCCTTCACTATCAGTGGTGCTCCACTCAAGCATAGTGGGCCACTTCCTAGAAATAGGTATCAAAGGGTCTACTTTCTCCCCACAACCCAAACCCACTCCACCTTCATCATCCTCACCGCCCTGAAACGACTCCTGCTGCCAGACCTCAGCTGCCCCCGGCTCCTCTGCACTCTGGGGACTCACGCCCCTCCAGCTCCCCTCCTCGCTGCTAGAAACCTGCTGGCCCCTCGCTAAAGCCCTGCCCCCGGCTTCGCAAGGGAGGGCTAGGCCTTCAGCCTTAATGGGCCCTCCCCGCCCCTTCTTCCTCGCGCTGTGGGCCCGGGCCGGCCCGCCCCGCCCTTCTGGGGGCGTGCGGCAACGCCCGGGTCCGCCTACTGAAGCCGGCAGCCTTGAAGGCGACTTTCGCCCGCCCGCGGCCCGCCCTGCGGCCCGCCCAGGACTCCTCACCTTTCCAACGCGGCCCGTAAATGTTATGTGCTCATTTCAGTATAGCAAACCTGCTTCATAATAATTTAGGAATAATTAAATTCTAACATGCTTATGAAGTCTTCTTTCATTTCCGTTTTTAGTGAATGTTTCAAATGACAAAATATACCACCTTTTACTGATATATTTTCCCCATTTTGGCACGGGCCTTGGCATGAAAAAAATGTCAATGTAAGTAAAATACTGGACCATGGCAGTCCTAGGCTCAGCCGAGATGAACAATTAAGGGAGGCCAAAAAGGGAAAACGTTGTGAACATTTGTAATCTTGAACAAAAAATACATAGAAATAAATAGTTTTCTTTCGCTGAAAAAGCAGAGGCAGACCTCACCAATGGTAACATAAATTGCTTGATAGGCTGTTATTTTTTTATCTTTGCTATCTTATCGTTGTTTAACACTGAATTATATATTTGTCAGGGTGTGTATTGGAAATTTGGTTTCTGGTTGGCAGATGAATGTACCCTGTCAAAGTAGGAACCACAATCCTAGTGAGGGTAAGTCAGACACACCATAAATTAGCCTGTGCTCACCCTCTGGTAGCTTGGCACAAAGCAGGCAGGCTTAACTTAAGAGGTAATGTGTAAAGTATTTGTGCAACACAACACGCAGTAACGCATGAAGACACCACAAAGATACTCCACACCAGATTAGAAAAAACAGATCATGATTTTATAAATAAATCAAGTCGAGATATTAATTTTTAAAGTGGCAGGCCTGAGACATTGATAAAGGGCTACTTGTGTGGGTGGCACAATCAGTGCTGTAGGTCCTCTAGCAGCATTCAGTTTACAGGCCCTGGGTCTATGTAGTGCTATCTACTAGGGACTTGCAGATAATTACAATTATGAATTTTTAAAGAATAAAAAGGTCTATAGTGCTTAGAAGCCATGAGTGCCAGTGGAGGTTATCTTATGTCAAAGTAAAAAGTTCAGGCCGACTGCAATGGAGTGCAGGCCAGATACAGGCACCACGCAGGTCTGCTGAACAGTGTACCTTGATCCTGGTTGCAACAGCGAGATGTGGGCTGAGGCCAAGCGATGCGTCGATCCCACGGTCAAAATCATGCATCAATTTTCTTCACTGATTGGCGGCGATGCATTGGTTCTGAAGGCGATGTGCCAAACGAGAAGCGATAGTTCCGTAGATGATGCACCAGGTTTCTCCTCACAGATGAAGGGAAATGTTTATCTTCTCACACTGCACCGGCAGTGATTCCGCAGTTCCAATGCACTGGTTCTTAGTGTGATGCAATGATTCTGTTCCCGCAACAATGACAATGCGTCGGTTCTGCATCCAGCAGACAGGAGATGTCATCAACTGGAGCAAGCACCTAGGATCCGCTTCCAGTGGGCCCGGTACAGAAGCAGGTGATGATACTTTGATATCCCTGAGTGTCAAGCAAGAAGAGGCAAGCCAACAAGCTCTTGGAGATCACTCTGGGTTCTAGGCAGAGTCCAGCTGTCCCTCAGCAGGGTCAGAGAGCAGCAGGGCAGCACAGCAGAAAAACAGTTCTTCCAGAGCATCATTCCAGCAGCATGAAAGACCTTGTAGCAACAGAGCAGGCCTTCTGACAGAGATTCTTTACAGGTTCAGAAGTGTCTGATTTGGCGGAGTCAGAGACCCAGTACTTATACTGAGTTGTGCCTTTGAAGTGGGGGCTACTTTAAAGGATGGTCTTTGACTTGCACAGAGGTCCTTTCTATGTAGCTCTGGCTCCAGACTCACTACAGCGGGGTAATCAGCTCTGGGTATGGGGACAGGAGACTGCCCATTAAAAGTGTAAGTGTCAGCTCTCGTCCCTCCCATCCTGCCTAGGATGAGCTATCAGGATGCAGATGAGCACTCAGACACACCTAACCTTGCTTTGTGTGTGGCCTCTAGAGTGAATGCACAAAGTCAAGCTGTCAGCTACCCCAGACGTGTATTAGAGGCACGCTACAGGCACACAGAGCTTTAAGAGAAGAGAAACACCAACTTTCAAAAAGTGGCATTTCTAAAATAGTAACAGCTAAATCCAGCTTTGCCAGCAAAGAGGATTTCTCATTACCATTCTAATGATATGAAACATGACAGAGTTACTCCTTCTTAATCAGGAATTACAGTTTAAGAGTGTAATAAGGAATTCCCAATGTTAACCTATGAGTGGTGTAGGCCTCACAGTAGTGAAAAACTGATTTTGGTGTTTTTCACTACCAGGACTTGCAAAACTTAAAAGTACATGTCCTACCTTTTATGTACAGAGCTCCCTGCCCTATGGTCTACTTAGGGCCTACCTTAGCAGTCACATATGTAATACAAGGGGAGTTTAAGGCTTGGCAAGAGGGTTTAAATGCCAAGTCGACATGGCAGGAAAAACTGCACACACAGGCCCTGCAGTGGCAGGCCTGAGACTTGTTTAATGGGCTACTTGTGTGGGTGTCACAATCAGTGCTCTAGGCCCACTAACATCATTTAATTTACAGGCCCTGTGCCCAGGGAGTGCTCTCTACTAGGGACTTACAGATACATCAAAAATCCCAACTCTGGATAAACCAATGTTACTATGTTTTAGTGGAGAAGCGCATGCACTTTAGCACTGATCAGCAGTGTTAAAGTGCTGAGAGTCCTAAGGCCAACAAAAAGAATCAGCAAAAAGAATGGGTAAAAAGAAGAAAAGGTTTAGGGAAGGCCAGCCTTAGGCTGACAGGTCTAACAACGTGTTTTTTGCTCGACTGAATATTGATATTTTCTTCTGTGAAACTGCACTATCTTCTTTGAAAAGAATTGTCACAAAGTAGCTTACTCTCACAAATATGTCATGTGGTGCTAAATGGCACCTAAGTGCAAAACATACAAAACAAAAAAAATCACCTGAGAAATTTGTTTGAATTGGCACCTGGTGTTTTTACGGTTCCTAGTTTTGTAATAGGACTGTATGTTTAGGATAGCAGCACTACAGAGCGTGGGAGACACAGTGGAACCCATGCTGCTGGCTAGCTGTGAGCCTAGCTCCTGGCTAGCTCACAATGCCGCACCCAAACCTCCAAACCTTTCGGGTGTAAGGTGATTACAGCAACCTCAGCATGACACTCTTGACTCCTCAGGGAAGTCATGGAAACAGATCATACCTCCTTCACTCGGTTGCTCACTCATGGTAAGGCAAAACACAAAATGCAAACTGGATTTCACTGGGTTTATTGGAGCAATTGCTTTGTGGTATAAAAGGCCTGTGCTGCAATAATTAGGATGGTGAAACAAAGCAAGGTGACCAACATTACAATCAAAGTGAAGCAGATGAATAACCCCACCATATTGTGTGTTTCTAGATGTTCTAGTGACACTTGCATAACCATATGTCTACATCTGAGAGCACAGTGTTTGTAACCCTCTGCCTGGCCTGACCTAAGGGCTTAGCCCGTCCCTGAATTGAATAGCATAATTCTACCTGTTGTGTGGATGGCAATCGTCTCTGGAAGCTGAGAAGTCAGTGCCAGCAAAGCTGCCTGTTGTATAATATGCATCCCAGGGTGATCATGACCAGAATGCCCTCTACCCTCCTTGGGCCCATGTGTAGTTTATATAATGACCCATACATCATCTGGACAATAGTTATGATTAAATGCTGTGTCTTGGAGATAGCAGCTAGCTCCTGGACAGGCAACATGAGTTAGCATATTATGTACTGCATGTAACAGCCGTGGTATGAAGTCTGATTAATTATGCAGCGTGAACTTTGTCCTCCTAGAATGAAGCAGCTGATAAATTATGTAAAAGCAATTGCTAAAAAGAAGGCTTGCAAAAACGTGAATAAAAATGTGTGTAAACATAAAATAAGGCAAAAGTAGGCTTAGACAGGGGCCTAATCCGGGTACTAAAAGGGTCCTCACGACACTTCTACACTTTGCCTATCACTGTACAGTAAAGGCTGAAAAAACACAAAGACTCCATTGAGAGTTGCCTGGTGCAGTATTCCAAGAGGCTGGTGGTGTATTGTGAATTGCCCAGGGACATTCTAACATTCCTGCTATCTCTGGGCTTGGAATTAGTGGATCTGAAAACCCTGGACCTGAACATTCCAAGCCAGCAGGCATTGATTTTAAACTTTAAAGTGGAGATTCGAGTGTTGTGGGGAGCTGATGCACCTGACCCCATCTGTACTCTAGAAGTAGCATGAGTGGAGAACCAAACACTCTCCCCTCACCTGCTATGTCCGCCACCTCCTGACCAAACTCCAAAACTACATCACAGCCCTGAAAGATAGCCCTAAACATGATTACCACCTGCCTCAAGCAAGTAGTAAAATAGTGTACATTTGGGCCTGCATTTTCTCTAGAGGTCTCAAAAACAAGCAGACCTGGACT
The DNA here is from genome assembly GCF_031143425.1 of Pleurodeles waltl. Lineage (NCBI taxonomy): Eukaryota > Metazoa > Chordata > Amphibia > Caudata > Salamandridae > Pleurodeles > Pleurodeles waltl. Next base: position 151,300,296 of record NC_090446.1, read on the forward strand.
CTGAATTTTCCCTATTCCAGGGAAAATAACTCAGTGGATTTAGGTGATGGATTAATGACTCAAACCAGAGATTCCAGCTCCATGGTATCCTGCACATGAATGTTTGTACTGAGTAATCGTGGCCAGACTATGCAAGCACAAAAAGCACAAAGCAAAAATAGGCACTTTCCTTTTTGTCATTTGGTTCTCTTGCTTATGTGAGGCACTCTAATTTTTAAAGTGTCTAAATGTGGTAATTTAAAATCTTCACTTGTACTTGCACACAATATTACATTTTTAAATCCATTTACTATACAGTTGGTACCAAAATGTAGGTATCCCTTATCTTGAAATTAAGATCAAACCTTAAATGGTCCTGAAGGAGATACCCAAGGCAGAGGGAAAAAGCAGTTTATTCTCCCCAGGCCTGCATCGCTAACAATCCTCAACATTAAACATTCACAAATGGTCCTTTGTTTGATGATGCCCGCAATGGAGGTGTTGTGTATGAAGAATACTCTGCTGAGAATTGGTCTGCTGTCAATCTAAATATGAACATGTATTGCATTCTAGCTGTTCCCGCCATTCGAGGTAAAGAAAAGGAGACAATTTCAAGGGATCACCCGGCGAATGATGTGACAGTAGGACTCAAACCCCCAACAGACCAGTGATCAACGGGCCATTCTGGAATGCTTATTGGTGATTGTAAGTGAGTAAAGAGAATATTCTTTTTCTCTATACTAGATGACCCATTTGAGTCCCTCTGTATTTCTCATTGTGCATTCTAACAAATTGACCCGGCCTTCCTTTTACAAATGCTGATGCCCTAGACCCCCTGCCTTTACTATAGCCCAAGGCCCTCTTAGTGTTTGAGGTGCCCCAACTTCAGTTAGCCTTTGCTATGGATACAGCCTTTTTGGCATTGGGCTCTCAGCTTTGGAAAGTTGTCCGCATTGAGTTACCCTGCCTTTCTAATTTTTTCACAGCTTAAAAAGTCCTTAAACACACTTATTTTTTCATTGTTTCTCTATGCTGTCTGCCTGTTTGTCTCTATTCCTTGTTGACAGCAACTATTGTACTTTGCAAACAAATAAGCATTCTAATCAAAATAACACAGGGTATTTATTTTACCTACTTGAAAACCCAATAAATCACTTTATCCATACCGTGCTAACTACATTCCGATCTGCATCTCAATGTAATGTGAATCTCTTTTTCTTTATTTATTTTTTTATTTTTTATTGAATGCAAAAAAAACAGTTCATTACCAACAATGGGAAGAAGAGAGAGCAAGAGAAAGAAAAAAAACCTTCCATAAAGTATAACAATAATAAAATATATTCAGAATAAAGTGCTTTGTGCCTTATTTTTCTTTCGCTCTTTTTTTTCCCTTTCCAAATGCACCAGTGAACGAGAGTAGTCCATACACATATTAAATGCGGCCGGGCGAGGAGCCACTACCTAGACCTAACCGAGTCCCCAAAAAGCACCCATATTATCTGCCGGTTGCGTCTAGCCTCCCTCCCCTTACGTTGATAAAGTGCAGTCTCCAAATGATATATAGATAAAAGTCGTCCCAGCCACTGCTGAAATGATGGGGGTTGTGGGTCTAACCATGCAAATGCAGCACACAATCGATAAACAGCCATTGATATAAAAATAAACTTTTTTTTGTGGCCCAGCCATTCCTACTTCCTCTGATACACCTAAAACCATAATATCCGGTGTGAGCTCCACATCAAATCTTGCCACCTCTCTTAAAACCTGTTTGATCTCCCCTTTCAGCGGTTCCAATCTTGTGCAGGTGGCAAACATATGTATGATATCTGCCCCAAATACCTGACATCTCAGGCAATGGGTCCCCTCCAACCTTCCCCATTTAGCTATTTTAGATGTGGTAAAATATAGGTCATATATTGTCTTATAATGCTGTGCCCTCAGTGCTGATGAAATCAAAATAGTACAACCAAGTTCAAGGGATTCATAAAATTTAGTGCCTCCATTATTAAAACTACCTTCCCACTTTTTGCTGTATTTCTCGAGATCATTAGGTTGCTCCGACATGAGTATTGAATATAAAAAGCTTATTGACAATCGGACACCACCTGTTATCATCCCCAAGAGTGGGCTTTTTGCAAACCCCTCTGGCCCACTGGTTTTCTTGCATAAAAAAATCTCTTATTTGCAGATAGTTAAAAAATTCCCTTTGCTCCAATCCATACCTTTCTCAGAGATCCTCAAATGTTTTGGTCCCAGTTCCCTCATAAAAATATCCTAGCCTCTGAACTCCTTGCAAACTCCACTTGGCAAAGCAGCGATCTTTGAATATCTCTGGACAAGGGGGGTTATTATCTATTGGCGTATACCAGTTAAACCTACCAAGTCGTACTTTTTTCTGCCAACGGCTAGAAACATTTAAAAGAAGCCTTTAATACCTTGAACCTCACTTTCTTATAATAACTGGGTTCCACCAACAATCCATCATTAGATATCGGTTCATTTAGTAACTCATAAATATTTGGCTGATATCCTACCCCTGTCACACCACTTTTGCCTACCATCAATGGATGCATATATTGGAAAGCAGCTGCCAATCAATATAATTTTGAGTTTGGTAAAGACCATCTCCCCTTCTCTCTAGGTAGGGACATAAATTTACTAGCTCTTCTACTCTTGCCATACACCCAGATAAATCTTGTTATTAGCTGATCTATTACTATAAAACCATTAATTTTCAAAGACCAATGGAATTGTCTGAAAAAGATACAGCACCTTGGGTATAAATATAATTTTAATCATATTGCATCGCCCCATTATAGACATATACAAGTTGTTCCATCTATAAAAATCTTGTTTAGCTTACCCTAAAATCAGTGTCAAGTTTAGACTAACTATCTTCTCCACAGTGGGGGTAATGTCTATACCTAAATATCCTGCGTGGTCCACTTTACGAGTGTCATGAGTAGTTGTATACTTATTAACCAACAGCTGAGTTTTTTCTCTAATCAATAAATACCTGGAAAACTCTCCAAACTTTCTTGCCTCCTTCTCTATTTCCCTTAGGGCTTCATCTGGGTTAGCTGTTACAACAGCTATATCATCCGCATATGCTAGTATCTTGGTATTCCATCCATACCTATGAACTGGTAAAATGGTTGGGTTATTTTCTAACTGCCTAAGCAAGGGATCAATATACAATGCAAACAACAATAGGGAGCATGGACACCCCTGTCTGGTGCCCCGCCCGATTTGCATACTATCGGATTGTCCTCCCATAAATTGTATCCAAGCATTTGGATGGCTATAGATAGCTTTTATTGCCAACAAGAATTTATCTCCCAAGCCACATACCTCCAAGACTTTCTACAAATAATCCCAATTAACCCTATCAAAGGCCTTTTCAGCATCTAGTAATGCCACTGCCGTAGTTGCATCAAACAACGTGATGACTCTTCTAATATGATCATTAGTGTCCCTCCTGGGAACAAACCCATGTTGATTTGGTGTGACTAATTTGTTAACAGTAGATAACCGTGATGCAAAGATTTTAGAGTAGATCTTATTATCACTATTTATTAATCTGATTGGCCTATACGAGCTAGGATTTTGCAGCATTTTCCCCTTTTAAAAAAATACTACTATATTGGCAGAAGACCAGGAGGGGGGAGCTTTGCTACCTTTTAGCACCTGAATAAACAGTTTTAGCATTACAGGCAGCAATAGAGTCTTAAAATAAATTATAAAATTCTAGGGAGATTGCATCAGTTCCTACGGCTTTTCCAGTAGGAAGTCCCTGAATTGCCTCTTCGAGTTCATCCATGCTGATTCCGTCCCCCAATGCCTCCTGTTCCCCTTCGTAAGCTTGCCTACCTCTATAGTGCTTAAAAACCTATACATTGCTTGCACGTCTAAAGGAGGGGAAAGCTTATAAAGTTCGACATAATACACACAAAAAACCTCCCTAATACCTTCAGGATCAGAAACATTCCGTCCCTGTAGGTCTTTAATTTCTCTAATAATACCAGCAGCTGCCTTATGGTGTGCTCACTATATTCATAGCATTCAGAGCATCTTGAGAGGTATTTTTCCGCCACTTTTTTTGCTGAGATCTCATTAATTGCTGCTTTAGCAATAGCAATCTTCTGTAAGGCAGCATTCACCTCCATGCCACCCTCAATAACTAAGGTAAGTTGACTTTCTGCGTCTTTGAGCTTTAAATATGCTTCTTTGATAAGACTTTGGGTATGCTTCTGCCTTCTGAGGATGAAACTCAGAGTTTGTTCTCTTATGCCTGCCTTTAAAGTGTCCCATACAATCTCCACTGGAGCAGTCCGCTTATTCATTTCAAGAAATTCCTTCAGCCATATATTCATGTGGTGGCAGTATTCTGGATCATTAAGAAGTCCTCTCTCGAAGGACCACCCCCTCTTATTATATTTAAAGCCTGTAGGAAAGTAGCCTCTTTCTAGCATGGTTACCCCCACTTTTGGACTGTTTGTGAGTGTGTGTGTCAGTGTGTTTTTACTGTGTCACTGGGATCTTGCTAGCCAGAACCCCAGTGCTTATAGATAAAAACCTATATGTCAGTGTGTTTTGCCTGTGTCACTGGGATCCTGCTAGCCAGGACCCCAGTGCAGAGTTTGTGGCCTAATGTGTATGCCTGTGTAGTGCCTAACTGTGTCACTGAGGCTCTGCTAACCAGAACCTCAGTGCTTATGCTCTCAATTACAATTGGCACACTGGACCCCCACTTATAAGTCCCTAGTATATGGTACCTAGGTACCCAGGGCATTGGGGTTCCAGGCGATTCATATGGGCTGCAGCATTTCTTTTGACACCCATTGGGAGCTCAGACAAACCCTTACACAGGACAACCATTGCAGCCTGTGTGAAATAGTGCACACACTATTTCACAGCCATTTTCACTGCACTTAAGTAACTTATAAGTCACCTATATGTCTAACCTTCACTTGCTGAAGGTTAGGTGCAAAGTTACTAAGTGTGAGGGCACCCCTACACTAGCAAAGGTGCCCCCACATAGTTCAGGGCAATTTCCCCGGAGTTTGTGAGTGCGGGGAGGCCATTACATGCGTGCACTACATATAGGTCAGTACCTATATGCAGCTTCACAGTGGTAACTCCGAATATGGCCATGTAACATGTCTAAGATCATGGAATTGTACCCCATGCCAAATCTGGTATTGGGGAGCCAATTCCATGCATCCTGGGGGCTCCACCATGGACCCCCAGTACTGCCAAACCAACTCTCTGAGGCTTGCACTGCAGCTACAGCTGCTGCCACCTCACAGACAGGGTTCTGCCCTCCTGGGGTCTGGGCAGCCCAGTCCCAGGAAGGCAGAACAAAGCATTTCCTCTGAGAGCAGGGTGTTGCACCCTCTCCCTTTGGAAATAGGTGTTGCAGGCTGGGGAGGGGTAGTCTCCTCCAGCCTCTGGAAATGCCTTGAAGGGCACAGATGGTGCCCTCCTTGCATAAACCAGTCTACGCCAGTTCAGGGTCCCCTTCTCCCCTGCTCTGGTGGGAAACTGGACAAAGGAAAGGGGAGTGACCACTCCCCTGTCCATCACCACCCCAGGGGTGGTGCCCAGAGCTCCTCCTGTATGTCCCAGACATTAGCTATCTTGCTTTGCATAGTGTGAGGGCACTCTGGAGGGCCTGAGTGGCCAGTGCCAGCAGGTGACGTCAGAGACCCCTCCTGATAGGTCCATATCTGATAAGGTAGACAATCCCCCTCTCCGGGCTATTTAGGGTCTCTCCTGTGGGTTCTCTTCAGATTTTGCTTGCAAGTTTCCTTCAGGAATCCTATGCTACAACTTGAGACTCCTCTGACCTCTGATCAACCGCAGCCTGCTGCAAGAAATGCTGTAACTGCAACAAAGTGTCCATAAGAGGCACTTTTCTTCAACAACATCAGCTCCAAGTCAGCAACTGCAACAGTTTTCATGGTGTGCATGCTATGGGGACTTCCTGTCTTCATCCTGCACTAGAAGGGCTGAAGAAATCTCCAGTGGAGTGAGGGAGTCACTCCCCTGCTCCAAGCAGGCACCTTCCAAGACGACGACCAGTACCCTTGGACTCCTCTCACGGTGACAAGCATGCTCCTAAGGACACAGAGGGTAGACATCATCGACATAGACTGTCCTGAGGTCCTGCTGATGCAATTTGGAGGAGGTAAGGCCTTGCCTTCCCTGAGAGCAACGGTACCCCTGTGGACTGCGTCTTCTTCACCTCCTGATGCCTCTGTGCACTATTTGCAAAATTCCTTAGTGCACAGCCTGGCCCAGATCCCCAGCATTCCATCCTGCAACGCTCAACTCGCTGAGTTGTTCTCCGGCGTCATGGGACCTGCTTTTATTGTGCTGCATCAACTGCATTTTGCACCTCCTTTGTCCCCGGATCCTGCAACTCCCGGGGGTGCTGGCTGGCATCCTGAGGGCTCTTTAAAGTGCTGAGAGACCCCTCTTCCTCCTCACACAGAGCTGAAGCCCCCAGGTCCCTCCTGGGTCCATCCAGCTCCATTTTGTTGCAAAACGTACTTTTGGCGTAGCTAAGGCTTGTTGGCGACTTCCAACACGTAATCTCATCTGCAACGATCTTCACGCAGTGGAACATCTTTTGCATTATGCAGGAACCTTCTGGCGTCTTCCTAGGGTGCAATTCTGCAGTCTTTGATTAACCGTGGACTCTTCTTTTGCACCCTCTTCTGGGTTGGCAGGGGCTCCTGTCCTTCCTGGAACTTCTTTCAAGTTCTGGACTTGGTCCCCTTCCTTTGCAGGTCTTCAGGTCCAATAATCCAGCAGTTGTTCTTTGCAGACTAGGTTGGCTGCTGCAAAATCCCAAACACGAGGTGTAGTGTGTCCTAAGGAAACTTGCAGTACTTTACTCCTGCTTTTCTGGGCTCTGGGGTGGGGTAATGTACTTAACTTTACTGTATTCCTACTCTCCCAGTGATTCTGCACACACTACACTTGTCTAGAGGGGAATTTGTGATTCAAATTCCACTTTCTTAGTATATGGTTTGTGTTGCCCCTAGACCCATTTTCTCCCATTGCATTCTATAGCATTACCTATTTTTTGCATTGTTCTATGACTATTTACTTGTCTAATTTTGGTGTCTAGTGTATATATTGTGTATAATACTTACCTCCAGAAGGAGTATTGTCTCTAAGATACTTTTGGTACTGTTACCCAAATAAATACCTTTATTTTTGGTAACACTGAGTATTGTCTTTACTTGTGTATAAATACTGTGTAACTTTAAGTGGTATTGCATGAGCTTTGCACGTCTCCTAGTTCAGCCTAAGCTGCCCTGCTATAGCTACCTCTATCAGACTAAGCTGCTAGAACAATACTACATTTCACTAATAAGGAATAACTGGACCTGGTATAAGGTGTAAGTACTCAAGGTACCCACTACAAACCAGGCCAGTCTCCTACAAAGCCCTCCATGTTTATTTCCAGTATTAAAGGATTATGATCTGACATAAACCGTGGATATATTTCCATACCTGCCCTGTTAACTGTTCAGGCAAATAAAAAAGTAGTCCAATCAGGCCAGTTTCATATTAGGAGCTGAATAGTATGTATACCCAGGGTCTGGTGCACAGAGCCTTGGCCAAACATCCACCAATCCTAATTTTTTTTGTAAGCTACAGAGAGCTTTATATACTCTAGGTTTACGTCCATAATATCCATCGGGCGTGGTACCCATTAAATCTTTTAAACCATCCCAAGAGCCATTAAAATTCAAATCTCCACGTAATATATAGGGGGATGGCCACTCCGCTAACCCTACTGATATAAAATCTAACACCGATGGATCATCCATCACTGCACCATATAGGGGACATAAGGTAAAACATCCTTTACTATGATGACACTCCAAAACCCATCTTCCGTATTTATCTGCAATCCGTTTTGTAAACTTATATTTACTGCTGCCAAGTAGTATAGCAACACCTTTGGTCTTAACATTCTGTTCAGTACATATTACTACCTTCATCACTAAGGAATCTATGATAGATCTATTGCAAAACTCTAAATGCGTCTTCTGCAGGCAGTATATATCCGCCCTCAGAATTTTCACATTTTCAGCAATTTTTCGCCTTTTATGTTGATTATTTAGCCCACATATATTTATAGATGCAATTCGCATCTTAGACATTTGTCCATTGCCTCTCACCTATTATCCTTACTCACATATATTTGTAAATAGTCATACACATTTTGCCATTTCTGGCTGCCATCTTTTTATACCAAATATCGCACTTTGACATTCTTTGTCTCTTGTTCCTCCCCTTTTCACCTTCACAATCTCCTCCTCCCTCTTCATCCCCTGCAATAATCAATTCCCAGTCATCCTTGTCTTTTTTAGTGCCTACCCTCTGCCCCCTACCGACCCTCCGTCCCCCTTCCTCTTCACCTTATCCCAACCATCTTCCCTTCCCCAACCCTTCCACCACCACCCTCACCTCCCCCGCCCCCCAACAATTAGAGCAATCAGACCCCCACCGGTCTGAATGATGGTATTCCTAAGTGCCGTCCACAGGCCCCCCCCGATCAAGCCGTACTCCCACCAAATGTGTTAACACCCATCCTTGTTACAAGTTAGAGTTCTTTCTGTCTCTGCTCATGTTTCTACGGATTCTGTAATACAGTTAATTCAGATACTCCTTTGCTTGAATCTCAGAGGTAAATATTCTAGTTTTCCCTTTAATTAATGTCTTCAAACCTGCTGGGGCCAACAAAAAGGCTTCTGCCCCTATGTCCTGATAAGGCTTAATCAATTGTTGCAGCCTCCATCTGTGCTCCACAGTAACATGGCAGTAATCTGGTCGGGTACAAAAAGGTAAAATTGTCAATACAACGAGGGGGATCCGTGCGGGCCTTTTCAAAGATTGCTTGTCTTAACAAATAGTTACCAAAGAAAACCAATATGGCTCTTGGATGTTTGAATTCAGGATTGTGTTCTCTCACTCGTCTAACCAGTGGGAATCTATGGACCCTTTGGATTTCTGCCTCCCAATCCCATTTTGTGAGCTCTAGAAAAGCGTTGCGCAGGAGATTGATCATAAATGTCCTGATATCATTACCCTCCACCCCTTCTTCTATGCCTAAAAAACGCAAATTATTTCTTCTCTGCCGGTATTCATAGTCTTCCAATTTCCACATGATATCAGTTAATTGCCCTCCTTGTGTTTGTGAGAGGAGGCCTCTTTTTGCATGGCTAGCCCCCACTTTCTGCCGGATGTTGATGTGTTCTAGAAGTTGGTAGTGCCCAGGGCCCCTGCTAAACAGGTTCCCTGTGCCAGAGCTCTTCCCCAAAACTGTTGTGATGCTTGGCACAATTGGTTATACTCTTAAATACCCCTATAAGTCCCTTGTAAATAGGTACCCCAGCACCCAGGGAAAGAGATATTAAAAGTAGGTCCCTGGGGGCAGCAGCCACCCCCAAGGGCCCTGCACCCAGATGCACCCAGCATTGCCATTACAGGCTGAGTGTACTGGGGCAACCCTAAAAGGATAAACTCGAAATGGCACACTCTCTGTGTGCCTTGTCCACCATACACTGCATATGTTATGGGTAAGTCACCCCTCTAGCAGGCTTTTCAGCCCTAAGGCAGGGTGCACCATACTATATGTGAGGGCATAGCTGCATGAGAAAATGCCCCCACTGTGTGCTTGCTAAACCTAGGAGATAGTGAGTGAACAGAGCAGCCATTCTAATGTATGTACTGGGCACTGGCCAAACACAAGTTCCCCTGCTACATAATGGCCACTCTGCACCCTGGGTTGTTTGGTATCAGACAACTCAGAATATTAAATCCGAACTGATACCAGTATTGGATTTAACCTTAAATGTAACCAGCTTAGAGGTGCCCCCTGCAAAAGCTAACCCAAACTGGCAGAGTTGCTGGCTGGTTCCATCCAGCTACCACTCCAGACAGCCAATATCCAAACGTGGGGGAGAGCCCTGGCTCTCTGGTTTGTAAGACAATGCCCTTCCTGGGTGGAGGAGCTAACACCTCCTCCCTCAGGAATGTGCAACACCCTGGCGGTGAGCTTTAAAGGGCTACAGCCCATGAAACTCGAGCCTTCAGGCCTGCTGCTAGCAACAGAGGGCTTCCCCCCTTGTAAACCCCGACTTTTGGTGGGAACAAAGGCAGGAAACCAGACAAGGGGTAGGAGGAATGACCTCACTGAGCATGCACCACCCCTAAGGGCTTGCATGCGAAGTGGACCCTCTGATTCAGTTTTCTCCATCTTGGAATGGAGAAAAACAGCCAATGAGGTTTAGGGAAGTGACCCTTCCCACAGGAAGTGGTCACTATAGTGGGTGTAGCCACCCAAGGGTAAGTGCCCCATTGGACACTGCCAGGTTCCCCCTAAAAAGCCCACTAAATTCAGTATTTAGTGGCCTCCCCTAGACCAAGATTGGAAATTTCGAAAAGGATTCCAAGAAGACAAGAAGACCAGCACCAGAGAAACCGCCAGGATGAGAACTGAGGACCTGCTGCAACAGAAGAGGCACCAAGACCCCTGCTTGCTGCACCAGAGTTCTGACAATCATGACAGCAGGGGAGCTGAACACTGGACTGACCCCAAGAAACCCAGGGGCCTCCAGGCTTTAAGGATCACCCCAGATCTCCCTCCTGAATGGAGGCACCACTCAAGAAAAGCAAGTAAACTGCAAAGGACCAAGAAACCAGTGAGGGACACTTCACTGAATCACTGATTTCTCTGCGACTGGAAGTCACAGCCGGAGCCAACGACACACAGATGACAGCCCGGAAGTTCCCCCAACTGTACCAAGTTTGGTGGTGCTGCGACTCCCAGTGGCTGAGATAGAGCAATACCCTGGGTCCTGCCCAGCTGACATCAGACAAAGAGAAAGCCAGGTCCCCCGAGCTGACAAACGATCAGGAGGAAGCCCCAGTTGAGGGATTTCAGGAACACCCCGGACCTCTGACAAGAGTGCCCCCATTGTTCTGTAAGCAGCCCTCAAAGAGACTTTCCTCCAGCTCCAGTGGACTTCGTTACGCACAGCATCCAAGACCTCCAAAACGGCTTGCACCTGGCTGCCCTGGGACTTGCATCGCGGGATCTGCTGTGTGCCCCAGATCCCCAAACCCCTTGCGACCTCGACAGCCAAAGGGGACCCCCAGGCACCACTTTGAAACCAGCTCCTTTTCCAGGTGGCCCATCCAGGTGGCCCTGTGCCAAAGATCTTTTCCAACGCTGCTCCCGCTGGAACATGGAGCTGCCCTAGGCTCTCCAGCTGGCATGAGGTGCCCACCGACCCTTGCTACCACCCTGCAAAAGAAGAGACTGGTAACCTAACCGTGCGATTTTTAATGCATTTTCAAAAGTGATTGCCTATTGATTCCAATGGTGCATAATTACGCACAGAAAAACTAACTTTGCTAAAAAAAATAAAAGTCGTAACAAAAAAAGTACTGAACCTATTCTAAAGATTTTGGTCTTAAAAACTATATAAAAGTCTGAGGTATTTTTATAAATTCTGGTCTTGAGTTATTCATTGAGTGTGTGTGGTGCATGATTGGATTTATGAATACAGCAAATACTCAGAACATCTCTTGGATTAGCCTAACTGCTCGACCAGCAACCTTAAAAATTAGAGCATTAGGTGGTCTGATTTTTACCCCTGAAAACTAACGTGGTTGCCCGGACCCTCTTCATAGTTTACTTGGTTTTGTACACTACGTTGAGGGCCAGCCTCCAAAAGTGTTTCAACCTGCTCTTTCAGTACCTTGACCGCTGCCTCCACTACAGAAGTTGTGTTCTCCATTGTATTTTTTTTTCTATTTCCCCGCAGGTCTTAGCTACCTTTCACACCGTGACATGCAGTTCATTTTGTAGCCACCTGGGCTCTCCGGCTCTCCGTTCGCATTTCGGTTTGCAGTTCCCTCATTGTGCCATATATCAATTGCAACATTTTTGTTTTGTGCTACCTGGATTATTTATAGGATCACTCATACTATTTTCTCCTGCGCCAGCATTAGGAGGCGGGGTAGTCTCAGAGTCCTTCTCCAGACTAGAAAGTCTGATTCCTGAGTAGTCCTACTTCAGAGTTGCGGCACTGCGTCCTGGGATGTCTGTTCCACCTGTTGAGCCAGATCTCGACTTTATGGATCTACGGTGTTGCCGCTGCAGTTTTACTGTGGGGCCTACAGCCGATGATAAGCTGTCAGACCCTGATGGAATACTCTCTTCATCTTCGCTTTGATTACAGCCACTACTAATGGCCTCCGAATCTTCGGCTAATGAGTAGAATTTATCTCCTCCATCCTTAGACCAGTCCATATTCTTTCCACCCCATTCAGACTTTCTAATCTCAACATCCAGACCTTTTACGACTTCACCGCCTTCTAAACTTAGTTCTTTCCCCTTTCTAATGTGGGATTCTGGGGGTTCGTCAGCAATGCCATGGATGTCTTGAGTACCTTTTTTATAGGTTTACATTTTCATCTGCGTGCTTACATTGATGGCCGCCCTGGTGGTCGCCCTGGTAGCTGCTTCAATCTGCTCCTTCAGGCTCTTAGACACATCTAGTTGACTCTCCCCCCGAGTTTTTGGCATGTCAGAGTCCAGACTGCCTCCCTATGGCCCTATATAAGCATGTGGCAACTCCGCAATAAGGTTTGTTACTTCCAAATTCTCCTTCACGCACATTAGCATGTCTTTAGATGGGGGTATGAGGTTCGTGTTACCATTCTTTTGCCCTCCATTGGTGAAAAAGTTGGTAATAGCAAGCTGTGGTCTGCCCTTTGCCTTGTGATCAGTCTGAGCCACCCTGCCCATACTAGACACATCTTTAACGGTCCCCACAACCAATTTTACTGTATAATTTAGTCGGCCCTGTTACAGACTGCCTACCTGCCAAGCATCCTTCACTGCCATCCTTTGCTGTGTGTGTTTGATGAGCCCCCTCCGCTTTGTCTCCAATATTTTGTGTACCCTTAGGTGCCGTATCCACTTTCCAGAAGCTAGACGAGACCCCTGGCCAGACTCCGATTAATGTGCCTATCCTCCTTATTATTGTATGCCAGCGTTTACCTCTTTTGCAATGCAAGAGTGTCCTCCTCACTGGTGCAACCAGAGTCCATAAAATACTGCACAGAGGGCCAATCCTTTGCCTCCTCAGGCACGTCCTTTTTGCCGCATGGTCCAAACCGCGTTTATATCCTGTAATGCAGACTCCAGTTAGCATCGAGCCTCCCGGAGGCTCCCGAAGATTATCTTGCCATCCAGCAACCTCAGCGCAGCATCGGGGGGGCAGGGCAGCGCCTTCACACAGCGTGATCACTGTCATCTTGCTCACTCCACAGGTCACCTCCAAGGAGTGCAGGAAAGGTAGTATTGCCCCTGCTCGTAAGCTGCTGTCCCATGCGCTCAGCCTTCCCCGGCATGTCGCAAGCCAGCGCTAAGGATCGGTTAGCGTCAAAAGAAAAGACTCTAGCCGGGGGGAGGGGTGACGTTAGGGCAATATGGTGTTAGGGTGCCAGAAATGATGCTAGGCTGGGTAACGGCAATACAGTATATATGCCGTTAACCAGCCTAGCATCATACCTTGATGCAATAGCACCCAAAAATTACTGCTGTCTTAGTAAAGACAGGAGCCATGCCCACCACCCAATGGGCATGCCCAGGGGACCAGCATCCCCTGGGCATGGCCATTAGACCTAGTGCCATGTAGGGGGGTCCATGTAAGGGGCCCCAATAGCACAGAAAAAATAATAATTTAATACTTACCTATACTTACCCAGGGTGGGGTCCCCCATCCTTTGGCATCCCTCTAGTGTGGGCGGGGGTGTTCCTGGGGCTTGGTGTGGGCACCTGTGGGCCCATTCCATGGTGTTTGGCCATGGAACTGGGTCGACAGGTACCTTAATGCCTGGTCATACCCAGGTGTTAAATAATGACGTTAAGCAAGCTTAGCATCATTATTTGGATCTGCTTCCAGCATGTGCATCATTTTTGCACGGGGTAATAAATATGATGCTAAAGGCTTAGCATCTTTTTTTGGATGGGGACGCCTACCTTGCATCTCATTGATGCAAGGTGGGTTCACACATCCAAAAAATGACGATAATTCCAGTATTTTTGACTCTAGACGTGTTAAAATAAAAATATGGGGTTAAGTTTGCAACATTTAAACATCAAAAAATATGATGCTAAAACATCACAAACAAAGTATAAATATGCCCCTTAATTTGCTAATAATGTTAGTAGTTTGTGAAGAATATGTGCAAAATTTGGCAGAAGCTTAAAAGCGTTGTTTTTTTATTTGGTATGTCGGGTGTTGTGCCTGTCCACCGTGGGGGCAAAGTTAAATTGGAGGGGTCAAAAAAAAATTCTTCTTTTTATGACTCTTCCAATGTTTGATAGATCTGCTTTAAATGTTGCGGGCTGTTAGCAAGTCACATCATGTGCCGGTATTTTAGATTTTGTGTAGATCCTAGTGGGGAGGGGCAGAGTTTAAGAGAAGGGATCAAAAAAAATTTATTTACTAATAACTTTGGCACCGTGTGATTGATCTGCGCAGAATTTGGTGGAGATTCTTCATGTTTAGCTTACTCTTGATTTTCCCAATTTCATGCACATCCATCAAGCAGGGGAAGGAGGTTTATATAGAGGTGGGGGTCAAAGAAGTGGTCATTTCTTAATAATTGCCTCAATTTGATAAATCCATAGGAAAATTGCAAGGCATTTGGCATATTTGGATTTCTTTTGGTTATGTCAAGTTTTGACCAGATCCTTCAGGGATTGAAAGATAAATGGGGGCAATAAAAGCTTTATGTACAGATAACATTGGCGCTGTTTGACAAATATACATGAAATCACCCAGACAGTTAAGAAATTAAGCAGTGGCGGCTCCTCCGCAATGGCGAAGAAGCATCGCCCCACTGCCTACGAGCGAGCAGCTGAAAAATGAAACAATATTTTACTATAGTTTTATTTTTCAGCTGCTGGCTGAGCCAGCATGTGCAGGGAACGGCGGGGCTATGCCATGGCTGGAGGAAGGAGGAGTGGAGTGCTTTTAAGTGCGCATGTCCGTTTGGCCAGCCAAATTGACATGCACACTTAAGTTTCTCCAACCCGGCTGTGTTGCACAGCCAGGTCGAAGAAGCAGCACAGACTCTAATGCATTGTTGAATGGCAGACCAAACCGCTCAGACCAATCCTGGTGCTGCTCTTATACTTAGTATAGTATGAGAGCATTGCCAGGATTGAGTGGGAAGCCGGTGCTGGTGTCCCAGGGACTGCTGAGACACCATCAGGAGAGAAGAGGAGTGAGGTGGCTGGCGGTGGCAGCAGCAGCACAGGTAAGTTGAAAAAAAAATATTACTACATTATTTCTCTCCTCCATGCCCCCCACACCCCACCCACCCCTCCCTTTGAGATCTGCTGCGGCGGCCGCTATTATTAAGCCCAGTAAAATGCAAGGCAGGCCCTGAAACAAATTCCCACTGCGCTCAACCAAAGGCAGTTAGGTGCAGCGACTAACCAAAGGTCATGCATAGCACAGAATCAATACGTGTAAGCACAGGATAGGTAATGAGGCTAAGACGCCAACTAGGGCCTTCCCTCCCCTCCTCACCACACCCCCTCCCTTCCATCCCCTCTATTGCTCCTGGGCTTTGAAGCATGACAACATCCAACTCCCACACTAGTTTCACGTTTTGCGTGACAGTATTGTTGGCTTGCACTAATACAATGCTGGTAATCGGTAGGACCTGCTTAGGTCTGGCACTTGTTAAGTAAATTGTTCTTGCTGTTATTCTTGCTGATCACAGGGGCCAATTTCCGACACTCCTTATTGTAATGGTTGGGATGATTATTCTGTTGAACCCACTGTGCTGTTGTGTTGCTGGTTTTGTTACCCAATAAAATTGTTTTTAAAAAAGGAATAGAGACATGGCAGGTGAATGCAGTACATCAGAAAAACAAATTCACTGAAAAATACAGTTAAATGTTATTTATGCTTTAGCAGGGTCGGCTGGGAGACAGGAAGATGGCTGGGATGGCCATCGAAATAAAAGTGGCCCCCATTAGTGAACCTGATAGCTAAAAGAGTGGCCCACATCTGCAAATCAAGTCAGTTTTGAACTTGTTAAGGCAAGCTATATGAGTATTGTGCAAGTTATGGGAGGCTGCATGCATTTGTGTTTGCTGCAGGCAATGTTTGTTTTAATATCAGAGAAATTAATCATAAAAACGGCCCACCTGGCCATAAAACAGACCTGCAACTGCTGAGTGCTTCATAGGCCAGTCTAACCCTGTGTTTCAGTGAACACAGAATAGAAAAATGCCTACGGTATAGCATAGAGCAAGGAATATGCACCATAACTCACGCCCCCGCCATACTCAGTGCGTCCCTGTTGCATACCTATAAATGTATACAGTAGAATGTTGTGGATGTCATCAGATGTGGATGTTCTGGAGTTCTTCCAGGTGTAGTGACTTCCTCAGCCTGGGAACATTCTAATGTCTACGCCACACACAGAGCTGGGTATTACACATCTTTATTCCTCCATGTGTATTCACAAACTCAACATTCTAAACCTGCATTCACCTCACCATGTTTTAACGCTTATGTCACAGCTCTATGGAGCTCATCAGGAGCCAAAAGGGTTCCATAATTAATAACTCCCACAACACTACATCAGGCATTTAGAGCGAAGACATCCTTGGGAGTGCTTGTTTGTCTCTCTACTGAATAAACTAATATCTGGAACATCACAGCTTCTAGTCTTTGTGTTTCAACGACCCACACTCTACATATTGGCGAGGAAGTTATTTTGACAGATTAAGCTTTGTGGGAGTGAGACCCACTGAAAAGAAAATTGCCTCTCTGTACTGTCCTTAAATATCAATACAAATTTGTGAACACGCTGGAATTATGCAAAGCAGTATTGAACAAAAGGTGCTTTATTTTCTTTGATACCATCTCCACTCTTTGCCTACCATTGTGTTTTACTTACTATTTGATGATAATTTGTTTGACTGTTCAACTTTTCACAACACTTGTCTTTTCTCCTGTGGCGTATATGTACATCTTGCACATCGGTGACACAGACACAAATCTTCCAGTCCAAAGATCAATGATAAAGTGTGGTCCCAAAACCCATACCGTTACGCCAACAAAACAAAGCCCATCACATTATGACCCACAAATCACCACAGCGGACATTCAACTGTGGTAAACCATTGGCGGTACATACCGCTTTGCTTAGAACGGACACCCACACACTAAACAACACTACATTGGCCAATATGAAAAATACACGCCTGACAACCATCCACACACCACACCCACTCACCCACAGCACTATAAAACACACACCTACATTACCCACAACCCTTTACAAACAACAATTACTGCCAGGAGACTGAGAAGAGCACAGAGACTAGACACACACACCACATACACCCATACACCCCTCACACACTCCACATCACAAACCCTACCTCATTACTCAACACACCCTAACCGACACACATCACACAACACCCATGACACCACAAAGACACCCCCGTTTCACTGAGGAGGAGTTAAGGGTCTGTGTGGAGGAAATTGTCACAGTAGAGCCACAGCTCTTTGGAGCACAGGTAGAGCAGATATCTATAGCAAGGAAGATGAAGCTATGCGGAGAATCGTGGACCGGGTCAATGCTGTGGGATAGCACCCAAGAACAAGGGACGACATCAGGAAGAAGTAGAACAGCCTACGTGGGAAGGTATGTTCTATAGCAGCAAGACTCCAGCTCGCCATACAGAGGACTGGCGGTGGGCTCCCACCTCCTCCCCCACAGCTCACAGCATGGGAGGAGCAGGTACTGGCAATACAACATCCTGAGGGACTCACTGGAGTGGCGGGAGGACTGGACACTGGTAAGTCAATATTTACTGCCTATCACCCCACACCTGCATGCCATCACACCCCCTCACCCTCACACCCATCACTCCACACCATCACACACACTGCACATACACATATGACTAACCACAATGCCCAGGCCTGCATGCCATACCAATGCATGGACAGCCCTCCCAGCCCTGTTTGTCACTAAAGCATGCACACCATTGTTAAACTAACATAACCACAATACATCACCATACACAAGCAAAATCTGGCAGGGCAACACCAACCATAGAGGGGGAGCTACGGAAGTACAAATGTCATACACTTGAAGTATAATATATCATTTACATCCCCACAGGTACCCCAGCCAATGTCAGTGGAGAGGAGGTGCCACCACTATCCAGTCCCCCAGCAGAAGAGGCCCACAGTGATGACAGTAACCCTGGACTTCTGGATCTGGAGGACCTTCCTGGCCCATTAGGAACCACTGGACAGCCGGTCACCCAAGCCCAATCACAGACCACCACAGAGACTCCCCATCAGGAACCAACACCACAGCACCCACCCAGCGTACCCAAATCTCTGTTCCCAGGACACGTCAATCAGCAGTGTGCCCACCTGTACAGGGCCCCCAGACCACACCTCGCCCACAAGACAATCAGGGACCTGGGGTCAGTGGCAGTGGGCACACCGTTCAGGGGACAGAGGCACAGGCCAACAGGGACACTGGGAGGACTGCTGTGCACCAGGGGGAGGACAGGACCAAGGAAAGAACTCTCCAGGGGGCACTCTCCGAGATCCTGGGAGCATACCAACATTCCCAGGACACAATGGGCCAGATCTTATACAACGTGCAGGAGAACAGGCGGCTGCAGGTGGGACAGTATCAGAGGATCAGGGGGGACTTGCAGGCCATTAACAACACCCTGATCTACATTGCTGGGGTGCTGGCAGACATGGCCAACATCATGAGGGAGCCAACAGCACACCAGTGACCCCCTACCCCTAGCCAGACAACTGAACAGCCCTCCACTTCTGCTGCCGCTAGTGGCCAGGAGGCCCCGCCACAGGACCCACATGCCACCAGTACCCCTCCCCCTGCAGAAGGTGAACCACCCCACAAACGTTGCCTGCGACCCAGACAGAAGCCAGAAACACGTGCCAAGACCACCGCCAGAAAAAGAGACTCTCCTGATTGTCACCCTTGTGTCCCACTCTGTCACCTTATCCACCTTGAACTGCCATTGCTCCCCTTCCTATTTTCCTTGGACACTGCACCTGTGGTACAAACAGACTGGAACAATACCCTGGACTTTCCTCCATCATCACCCCATTTAATTGCACTTTTCCCTGCAATTTCTTAGCACTATAATAAACACCCTTGGATAAAACTTGACTACTAGCATTTCATGTATTTCAAATTTGTATTGATTGAAACAGCTACATCGATTGCAAATGAACTGTACATAGTGAGAGCATAGAATGAGTGACCTGTTGCTGGCTGTTGTGATCACATCACGACATTGTTTGTCATATCACCAACATCTGTAAAATGATAATTCATAGGTGACAGTAAGCAGGGGAAACAAGTGGGTAATGCCATCATGCCAATACCACCCAGAATACAACAGTAGTTATAGAAATGTGAAGTTGCACTGTCTCACCTGTGTGTCATTGGAAGTACTGACATATCACTAATGTTCTGTTGTCCACATCCTCATCTTCTGCCTCCTCATCCTTACTGTCCTCAGAGACCACTGCTGCCACAGGGGCATTTCCAGTTTCCTCCTCGTGCAGAAAAGGAATCTGAGGGACATGTAGTGCAACATGCAGCATGCCACTACTATCTGGCAGACCTTCTTGGGTGAGTAGCACAGGGATCCACCTGTCAGATGGAGGCACCTAAAACAGGCCTTCAGGAGGCCGAAGGTCCTCTCAATTATCCTTCTGGTTCGCCCATGTGCCTCATTATAACATTCTTCAGCCCTTGTCCTGGTATTCCTCACAGGGGCAGCAGCCACGATAGGTTTGGGTAGCCAGAGTCACCTGCAAGTACTGAGGGACAACATTTAGCGAGACACTATCCTGTTTGGCAAACATTAGAGGCATACACCAACATACACTTGGTGGGGACCAAGGATCACCTATTAGCCACACCCTGTGCCTCTGTAGTTGGGACATCACATTTGGGATGCTGCTATTCCTCAGGACAAAGGCATGATGCCCCGAACCTGGATATTTAGCATTGACGTGGAAGATGTACTGCTCCGCCAGGCACACCATCTGCACATTCATAGAGTGGAAACCCTTACGATTCCTGTACACCTGTTCATTCTGCCGGGGGAGGGGGTGGACAAACGCAATATGTGTACCGTCAATCGCCCCAATAATATTGGGGATATGTCCCATTGCATAAAATCCGGCCTTCACAGTGGCCAAATCTTCCACCTGGGGCAAAGCAAGGTAGCTGCACATGTGTTTTACCAGGGCTGACAAGACTCTTGCCAGCACGATTGAGAACATTGGCTGTGACATTCCTGCTGCCAAGCCCACTGTCACTTGGATAGAACCTGTTGCCAGGAAATGGAGCACTGATAGAACCTGCACAAGAGGGGGGGATCCCAGTGGGATGACGGATAGCTGAGATCTGGTCAGGCTCCAACTGGGCACACTGCTCTGTGATTGTGGCCCTGTCCAGTCTATAGGTGAGTATTATGTGCCTGTCCTCCGGTGTAGCTAAGTCCACCAGGGGTCTGTACACAGGGATATGTCTCCATTTCCTATTCCGCAGTGGTAGGAAAACTAAGCAACACAAGAGTGAGTAGGCTGTCACAATTTGAACAACTATACCACAACATCAGTCCACATTGTGCAATCATGTTTTGGGACAGTGTAATTTAAAAGTATGTGCCTATTTATCCTGTGATGCAGAAATTATCGATAGGCCTGTTTACCCCCCGTGAAATGGCGACCGCCTGTCCTGTGTTGAGGGACAGGTGGAGGTGAGATAATTCCGCCGACATTGTGCACCGTGGCGGTAGGCAGTCATGAACCGCCATGCAATTCCTCATTGGATTATATTGGGCCCTATGGGGTACAGTGGCCAATGGGGATCTACGCCGGCGGTGACGGTGTACACCACCACGGACGTGACCGCCATTTTCTATCTCAATCCTCACTTGTTTCCGGACCTTCCACAGGAGAAGATGTACACTGCATGTGCTGCTGTGACCTGTGTCTGGAACCTACCATGACCCGTGTGACAGGGGAAAGGGCCTCAACCTTCACTTCGAACGAGTTGGAGCGACTGGTAGATGGGGTCCTACCCCAGTACAGACTGCTGTATGGGCCTCCAGACCAACAGGTGAGTACACTGTGGGCATGATGCATGTGGCATGAATGCATGGAGATGTGTGTGAAGGCATCGTGTAAGGGTGGGTGAGGGTGAGGGAATGTCTGTTGAGGGTGTACATGTTGTGAGCTGGCCTATGTGTTTTGCAATGGTGATGGGATTGGATATGGTGGGCCATGTGTGTGTCAAGCTGGACTGTTTGTTTAATGGAGTTCTCCTGTATTTATTACCTCTGCAGGTCAGCGCCCATCAAAATAAGGGATTATGGTGTGCCTTCGCCAAGGACGTGGGGACCCTGGGGGTCTATTGAAGGCAGAGAACCCACTGTCGGAAACGGTGGGAGGACCTGAGATGCTGGGCATGGAAGACCGTGGAGGCCCAGCTGGGGATGGACTTCCAACGAGGAAGGTGTGCCTGTTGGACCCTGACCCCCCTGATGGCTTGCATACTGGCTTTGGCCTACCCTGAGCTGGATGGGCACTTGAGGGAATCACAGCAGCCACAAGGGGGTGAGTACAGTGGGTATCATTACAACTGATGGCTGGTGGGGTGGTATCCGGGTGGTGGTTGTGTGCTAGTGGTTGCCCCTAAGGCCAGGTCAGACATAGCAGCGTAGGTCCTCAGAAGGGTAATGGTTGTAGGGCAAATACAGGTAACCTAGCTGGTTAGTATTCACTTCTAGGCAGGGCTGCATGGGTCCCAGGTGTGCTGCAGTTGGTGGTGTGTGCTCCTCCTCATGCCTTGGTAACTAGCCATTTCACTGGTAGTGCAATGCATAGTGCACAGGCCTGTTCCCTGTGTGTAAGAGTGCCTTTTATGCCAATGGTGGTGTTGGTGTAGTCATTGACCTAGTGTATCCTTTGACTCTCTCTCCCCCTTTCTTGTTTTGTCATCCTATCCTTGTGTGCATTAGCATCATCAGGCAGAGGATCAGAGGCACTGGCGACAGAGGGAGCTGCATCCCACAGGACCCAGGAGGCAGAGTCCACGGATGCCGAGGGAACATGTGAGACGAAGGGCGAGGGGAGCACCACGTCGGAGTCTGGAGGGGACAACACTGACTCTGATACCTCCTCCGATGGGAGCTCACTGGTGGTGGTGGACACCTCTGTGACCACCCCAGCTGCAGGCACAGCCACCACTCCTGTACCAGCACTGCCCTCCCAGTAGCCCGTCAGTGAGTTGCTTGTGCCCGCTCACCTAGGAGGGTGGGCATCTCTTTCGCCCCAGGCACCTCAGGCCCTGCCCCAGTGAGCCCTGCTGCACTGAGTGAGGAGGCTATTGACCTCCTGAGATCCACATCTGTAGGGCAGTCAACCATTGTGAATGCCGTCCAGGGGCTGGCATCCCAGATGAGGCAATGCCATGCATTCCTGGAGGACATTCATGGTGGTCTGGCAGCCCAACAGAGATTGATTCAGGCTCTGGCCTCCTCTTTGATGGCAGCCATTGTCCCTGTTTCTACCGTCCCCCCTCCAACGTCCACTTCCCAGTCCCATTCTCCTCAACCCCAACCCATCCCATCCCAAGCACACAGACAGACGAGCATGCACACAAGGCAACACACAAGAGTGTCACAGGTAAACACAAGCAACACACTTCATCCCACAGGCACTCACACATACAACATATTGTTGTAGACACAACAACATCCACAGCCTCCACTGTCTCCCCCTCCTATTCCTCCTCCACCTCCTCCCATTTATGTCCACACTCACACCTGCATGCACTACATCTAAATCCACTATAAGCATCTCCACACCACACAGAACACACACCACACTGGCAGACACCTCCACAAAATCCATGCATGCGTCCCCTGTGTCCTCCTCCACTGTGTCTGTCCCCCTCTAAAGTACACAAACGCAAGCACTCAGACACCCAACAGCCATCCACCTTACAACAGCATACAGCCCATGCACCTGCTCCCAAATCCAGTAGACAAACACCTCCAACAACTACTCCCTCGTCCTCCACTCCCATTACTCCTCTGTACTCCCACCCCAACTTCCCTAAAAAGCTTTTCCTTGCTCAACTTGACCTCTTCCCTACCCCTCCCTCCTGTCCTGCACGTATGGGCAGGGTTCCAAGGACACAGCCCAGCACCTCAGCCAAACAGTCCACAGGGACAGTGGTAGCACCTCCTACTCCTGCTGATAAGGATACCAGACCTACGACACTGAAGGAAAAGGAGCCAGCACCACCACGGATGAAAGGGATGAGTCTGCACCAGCTGTGATGAAGGGGAAGGAGCCTTCACCACCAGGCAGAGAGGGGAAGAGCCCATCCACCCCTGCCAGGAAGGGTAAGGGATCCCCGACCTATGAACAGGAGGAAAAGGGGCACTCTACGCCAGCGGAAGCTGTCAGGAATACACTGCCACCACCACCAGCTATCACGGGGTCCCAACCGCCAGCTGTGGATGTGCAGCCATCAGAGAGTGCAGGTGCTGCCCAGGAGCCTCCTCCAACAACCACCTCCATGCAGCCATCAGTGAGTGCAGGGGCTGCCCTGTAGCCTCCTCCAACAACCACCACCATGCAGCCATCAGTGAGTGCAGGGACTGCCCAGAAGCTTCCTCCACCCACCACCACAGTGCAGCCGTCACCACCGATGGACGCCATGTAGGCCACCCTCCAGGGGCTGCTGTGCAGGCTGCCCCCTCCAGAACCAGTGGGCAAGTCACCCACTCCAGAGACTGTGGCCTTGCACTCCCCAGGACAAAGCAATGGGCATGTTGTCCCCTCCAGAACCAGTGGGCATGTCACCCACCTGAGAGACTGTGGCCTTGCATGCCCCAGGACAAAGCATTGGGCATGTTGCCCCCTCCAGAACCCGTGGGCTTGTTCCCGCATCCGGCTGAGGTTCCCCCCCTTCCCCTGAGGTGCCTGCCTATTTGCACACTGATGCCCCTGCAGTGTACTATCCGGATGTGGTCAGGGCTCGAGTTGGGCCTTAGACTGTGCCCTGTGGCCTTGTGGGCCCTTTGAACATTGGACTGGGCAGTGTCCCTTTGTGTACATGTGTACATATCTGTTTCATTGAGAAATCGAATTATTAATTTTGATGTTGATCTGATTACATCACTTTCGTCAATTCCTGTTGTCCTTGGATTATTCTGCCGTTTTTCTGGGACAAATTGATTTTCGTGTGCAGCTGGTTGTGTGTATGGTGTGTGTGTTAGGTGTGTGTGGTGCGTCTGTGTGTCACTCTCGTTTTCCTCCCACCCTCCCTTGTATACTAGGTGGCTGTACTCCCCGTCATCTTGTTCATTGGCATTGGTGTTCCAGGTGGAGCATAACGTAGAAGATCATTGGAAGAACATGCAGTTCGGGTTCCAATGGCGGCGTGGGTCTTCCCTGTGTCTCCAATGGTGAGTCCTTTCACTTCTGAGCTTTGTTTCTGCCAGGCTTTTGTTAGCGTTGGTACCGTCCCGGAAAAGGTGGAGGTTTCATGTGTCTTAATATGGTGGGCAGTACTTAGTTTCCGGCCTGGCTGTTGGCGGCTACTGCCGTGGTGGCTGTTGTTTCCGCCGTGGCGGTTGGTGTGGTACATTGGCTGTCTGTGGGAGTTATCACCACCATGGTCATAATTTGGTGGTAGTTACCGGCAGCCTGTTGGCGGTATTACCGCCACTTTATCACCCACCACCAGGGTCATAATGAAGGCCTTAATTTCATTGCAATGTCTGTTTGTTTGATTTTGTTTATTTGGACTGGTGTGTCTTTTACTTATGCCTACTCTCTATGGTTCATTATGTTTCACCTGTGATGCTGGGATTTTAAAAATAAAATAAAACTCAGGTGACTTTATTTTTTGGATAGGTTTAAGCAAAAACATATACTTTGGCAGATATCTTGAATACTGTGAATATGTTGACTGTCTACAATACATTTCAAAATACGGGAAATGCAAACAATATGGTGCAACCTGCACCCTTTCTGCAACTTCCAGGAAAACTGCTGATGTTCTGAAGAAAATGGCTCAGATTTTTTTTTAACTGTATGGCTACGATTGATGGCAAAAAATATGATGCAATTAGATGTACAGGTTTAGTTTAGTTTTCGTTTTTAAAATTTATAGAGCGCATGGCGACCCGAAGGCATCCCAGCGCTAAAAGCAACAAGGCACGAATAGGAGAGAGAGTCGATACTAATTACAGAATAAAAAAGTTTAAAGCTTTTTCCTGAAGAGGCACTCGGAGGGTTTATAACGGAGCTCCGTAGGAAGGGTATTCCAAAGGTGGGAAGCCTTACTGGAGAAGGAGTTGTTGCCCCAGGCTCTCTTAGACCGAGAAATGTTTGCATACCTAAGAGAGGAGGAACGTAAGTTCCTAGAAGGAGTGTGCAGGAAAATACGTTTCCTCAGAGAGATGGGACCTTTATCATGTAGGGCCCTATGGACAATGCAGAGAGATTTAAAATGGATCCTTTCTTTGATGGGGAGCCAGTGGAGGGTGGAGATAGCCAATTTGGCGGATGAGTATTTTGAGGAGTTTCCGTAGTCCAGACGGGAAAGAATTAAGGCTTGAATGAGAATTCTTCTGGCTGTAGGAGGGAGAAGGGTGAGAATCTTTCTGAACATGCGCAAGAGACCAAAACAGGTAGAGGAGATTTTACTGGCTTGGGAATCCATGGTAAGCCGGGGCTCAAGCATCACACCTAGAGTTTTAACCTGAGATTTGGGGAGAGGAAGAGTACTGAAGGCGTCTGAAAGCAAGGGGAGAGGAAGAGCGGGGGGACCGTGGCCCAAGACCAGGACTTCCGATTTTCCATCGTTAAATTTGAGTTTGGACTCGGTCATCCATTTGGCGATGTCACTCATACAGCGGGAGAGATTAGCCACCGGCGAGTCTCCAGAGCTGGAGAGGGACACCACTAGCTGGGTGTCATCTGCATAAGTGACCAGAGACAGATTATGAGGGGCGATTACTCTAGCTAAAGGTGACAAGTAAACGTTAAAAAGAGTGGGGCTAAGGGACGAGCCCTGGGGGACTCCACATGCCAAAGGGAAGAAGCCAGAAAAGAAGGTACGGTCCAAAACTTGGAAAGATCTATCTTTAAGGAAGGAGGAAAACCAAGAGAGAGCGGAACCTCCTACTCCTATATCTGATAGTCTCCAACAGAGAAGATTGTGGTCGACAGTGTTGAAAGCTGCACTTAGGTCAAGCAGGATGATGGCTACGTGAGACCCTAGGTCTAAGAGCTGGCGGGCCGACTCAGTTACTGTAAGAAGGGCTGACTCAGTGCTGTGCAAGGCTCTAAAGCCCATTTGGGTGGAATGAAGGAGTTCATTGCTTTCGAGATAGCTGGTTAGTTCAGTGTTGACATGTTTCTCAAGGATTTTTGCGGAAATAGGGAGGAGGGCAATAGGTCTGAAATTTTCCAATAGAGTGGGGTCCAGTTTGGGTTTCTTCAGAAGGGGCTTAACAACAGCGTGTTTAAATGACTGGGGAAGGGAGCCCGAGGATAACGAGTTGTTAAGAATTTTAGTGAGAGGAGGAACAATGATGTCTGCTACCTGCAAGAGAGCAGAGGGAGGGGCGGGGTCTAGAGGAGAGCCAAATTTAATTTTGGACAAGAAGTTAATGGTCATCTCCTCGGTGAGAAGGGGGAAGGAGGTTAGAGAAACTCCTACAGGAAGGGAATCTGTATCTTTACAAGTAGGGAGATGATTCATATAGGCGGGGAACCCAGAGTATATACTGATGACTTTGTCCTGAAAAAAAGATGCCAGTCGATCACTGTGGGAGACGGAGGCCTCCGTCATAGGGGTAGATATGGGAGGGGAAGTAAGATCTTTAAAAATTTGAAAGATTTCTTTCTGAGGACATGAAGAACATTCTATTTTTTCACCATAAAAGGTGGACTGGGCAATTTTAATATTGTGGTGATAAGTTCTGATTGATTGCTTGTAAATCTCTCTGTTAGAGAGACTGTAGTTTTTACGCCACAGTCGCTCAAGTTTTTTACAGTTCTTTTTAAGTTCAAGCAGGTAAGGGGAGAACCAAGGTTTAGATTTGTGGGATGAAGGAACTACTCTGGTTCTGATGGGTAGAACAACATCCAGAGAGGATGAGATCCATTTATCAAAAGAGTCTGCAGTTTCTGGAGCAGAAGGGGGATAGGTTTTATCAGGGGCCAGGAGGGCCTTGCGCCATTCTTCCGGGTCCAGTTTTGACCAAATATGTCCTGATGTAGTAGTGCTGGGGAGATGCCCTTGGATGGCATCAAACGGAAAAGTGAAAGAGAGAAGGGAATGATCGGTCCAAAGTAGTGGCAGGGGGGGTGCCGTCAGCAAGTTGGCAATGTTGCTGAATATAAGATCTAGCGTATGACCCTTCTGGTGGGTGGGACCAGATACATGCTGAGTTAGTTGAAGTGCTGCAAGAGAGGTTGCCAATAATTTAGCCGAGGGGCAATCCGAGTTGCCGAGATGAATATTAAAGTCTCCTAAAATAGTTAGATTGGAGAGATTGCAGATATGACTGGCTGCAACCTCCGGAAGAGAATCCAGGAAACGTAGCACAGGTCCAGGAGGTCGATAGAGCAAAATTCCTGAAAAAGTGAAAGTGGGGGACAAACATAGTGAGAACATTAAGCTCTCACAGTCAGGAATATCTAGGGGTAAAGTGGTGCATTTAATAATAATTTTATGAATGATAGCTATTCCACCACCTCTGGTAACGGGCCTATCTAGATGAATCATGGAATAGATGGAAGGCAAAGAATTGCAGATGTGTACTGTAGAGTCGTCATCGAGCCAGGTTTCAGTAAGAAACAGTACATCAGGCAGGAGGTCTTCAAGGAGATTATAGATGTATAGAGAATGAGCGGGGAGGGATCGGCAGTTGAGCAGCATCATTCTTGCTGGGTGGGGAGAAGGAACTTCAGAGGACATAGAGGGCAAAGCGGTCCACCCACAGCGTGGGCAGGAAAGGAGGAAAGGGAAGTGTGAGTCGCTCGAATGGGAGAGACAGGGATCAGTGATTCTACATGCCAATAGTTGCGAAGAAGAGTAAACTAACCTCGTTGGGGAAAAAAGGACAGCATCTCTGGGCTCAAGATGCTCAGGACGCTCCAAGGCGCGGACGGGCGCAGACGGGCTTGCCTTTGGCGCACCATCGGCGCGCCAGTGGCGCGCCCGCTGCGCGGCCAGCGCCCCTCCGTCATTAAATACTGACGAGAGGCAGCCTGAGCCTGCATTGGAAATAAAAAGACTATACCGTCAACCTAACAAAATGGCGGTTTAGAAATGTCCCAAGCAGGAAGAGGGGAAAAGAAAACTGAGCACCCGGTAGCCACTAAACACGGGCTCCGGTGCTCAAACACGGCGTGACATGAAGTAATCAAAGATAGAATTAAAGCCCAAGAGTAGAAAACCTATAAATAAAAAGTTATTATTTAAAAAATTATTAATTTAAAAAATAGCAATCAAATTCATTAAACAGTCATTATCACAACATAGAGAATTAAAAATAAGAGCCTACTCGTGCGTTACTCGCTTCAATCATCTCAGTGATGCAGGGCAAGAAGTGTATGACAATTTAGGTTGAATTATGCCGCCTCAGTCAGAAGCTGAAACATGGAATGAGTACACTTAAGCAGTAGCTCACATGACCAAACAACAATCCAAAGAGCCATTTATTGTGTTAGAAGGGCACATATGTTTCAAATGAAAACAGAAAATGGATGAATCAGTGGAGGTCTATTTTGCTGTCCTCAGAGTACTTTCAGCTCAATTAGGGTGACCAGGCATCCTGGATTTGCCAGGACAGTCCCAGTTTTTCATTACTGTGGTAGCAGATTGCAGCAAATTTGGCTCATGTCCCAGTTATTAGAGGGAGTCACTTGAAAACAGTGAGTGGCACTGTGCTAGGTGTTCCAAAGCAGGGCTAGGTAGCAACTGTTGTAAGTAAACAATTTAATTAACAAGTATGATGCTGGTTTTAAAAAATTACATTTTATTTGTCTCTTCTGTGTTCCTGTGTTGATGACGGATGTCATTCTGCGATGCTCCAGTGATGTAAAATTGTAGTACTTCTATTTTTGCAACCTGTTTTTGGCACTCAATATCTGGTCACCTTCAGCTAAATGCGAATTTGGCAGTAATCTTGATGTTTATCTCAGGCACCAGTTTGTGTTCAGTTGCACCTCAAAAACTATTCAAGAACACATTCTGAACTGCTCTGATCCCACAGACAATGAGGTCATAGACATCGCTAACAGTATACAGAGGCCTCTTGATTCCACAAAAGCCATCTCTGAAGAAACTAAAGACAGTATACCTGTGCTGTGTGGCAATTCATATGAGGAGCTCAGTGGATGTCTTGTTTCTAGGAAAACACGCCCGCTAGATCTGAGGTCAAGAAAAATGTTTAGGTGTGGTTCAAGAAGCCACATAAGTAATAATCCTGCCTGCCCTGCACAAGGAAAAAATCTAGTTTATGCAAGAAAATAGGGCACTTTCAAGCTGTTTGCAGTAGTGTGAAAACTAAAGAGAGTCACATCACACAACAAAACGATTCATGCGAGAATGTGAGTAATGTGTTAACTGTTCATGTCGAAACCATTCATACACATTAAATGTTCAAGGGGCCTATTTGTGAAGTAGACATAGATAATGTGGTGTTGAATGTCATGGCTGATTCTGGCTCGCCGCTCACAATACCCTCAGATGTAAGGTTTGAGATAGTTTGGTTAAACAGAATACTACAGTCTACAGACATCAATCCAAAAGCATTTAAAGAATATGACATTGTTAAGAGAGGATACTTTCAAGATAGTCTATACTTTAAAGGTAGAACAATTTATACACAAATTATTAGTAGCAGAAAAAGATAGGGGCATTAAGGTATGGCAAGATCAGAGTAGATTAGTCGTTTTGCTTATATCTGGCTACGATTAACCAGTTGTTTTGGGTGTAATGCCTACTTTAAGTGTAAACACTAGCAGGATCCATTCAAACATTGAAAAGCTTTTAGATAAGGATTCATAAGTCTTTAGTGAAGGGATCGGTCTGGTCAAGAATTTTGAACATAGAATTGTCCTAAAGCAGGATGTCAAGACCGTGGTGCAAAAAGTTAGACCAGTCCCTATTTCTGTTAGACAGGAGCTTTAACCATTGTTAGACAACATGTGTGAATAGAAAACTATTTCACCCATAGGCTCTTCAGAATGGGTACTGCAGCTGTGATTGCAAGAAAAAGAACTGGCTAG
This sequence comes from Pleurodeles waltl, assembly GCF_031143425.1. Taxonomy (NCBI): domain Eukaryota; kingdom Metazoa; phylum Chordata; class Amphibia; order Caudata; family Salamandridae; genus Pleurodeles; species Pleurodeles waltl. The sequence goes on from NC_090446.1 coordinate 151,330,751, forward strand.
ATTAGGTTATGTGTTGATCTCAGAGATGTCAATAGAAATATAGTTGTTGATTGCCATCCTCTCCCATGCATACATGACATTTTTGGAAATTTGGGCAATTGTACACATTTTTCAACAATAGGTCTGCGATCTGCACATCATCAGATTCCATTAGTTGAAGAATCACAAAGTTTGACTACTTTTGTAACTTGGGTTTGGAGCTTACAAGTATTTACAGATGCCTTTTGGTATAGCATTCTCAGCAAGTGCTTTCCAATGTCTGATGGATACTGTTTTTGGCAATAAAATAGGAATTCATGCTTTCCATGATGACATTTTGATCTATGGTGATACTGTTAAATCTCACAATAAAAAATTAGAAGTTCTAGGTACACTCACGAGGTGTGGTATGACACAGAAAGTAGACAGAAATGCTGTTTTCTCACACAACATGTTGATTATCTTGGTCACAAAATTTCAGGGTAGGAATTAAACCTAAAATGCCTTTGGTGAATGTAATCATGGAAGCCTGTTTCAAAGAATAAAGACAGTTTAACATAATTTCTCCGTCTTAGTGAGCACTACTCAAGGTATATCCGGGGGTATGCATTTGTGGTTCAACCTTTGAGAGACTTGCTGAAAAAAAAAGAACAAGATTTCTTTGGAATACACAAGCTCATGATGCTTTAAAAAAAAGTAAAATATGACATTGTGGAATTGCCTGCAATAGAACCATTCACGTATGGTTATGAAAGCACTATCATAGTTGATGAGAGTTCGTATGGTCTTGGTGCTGTTCTCAGTCAAAGTATTGACGGCAAAGAAAACACTGTAGCATTTGCATCTAGAGTGATGACAGAAGGTGTAAATATAGTACTATTGAGCAAGAGGCAGCAGTCTGTTTGTGGGCCTCAGAAAAGTTTAAAATATACATATGGGACATGCAATTTGATCTGTTTACAGAACATACACCATTAATATGTATGTTAAGTAATAGTTTTTCTAACAAAGGTTCATCCAGGTTGATAACACCACTAACACGATTGTTTTTATTTTGATGTTAAGTATATATCTGGAGGATGAACATGAGGGTTGACTTCCTTTCACAGTAGTTATGTTTTCTCAATTTTGTCATTATAATAAGGTAGTTGTTGTATACCTATAAAAGTATATAGTAGAATGTTGTGGATGTCATCAGCTGTGAATGTTCTGGTGTTCTTCAAGGCATTCACAGCAGAGATGTCCGTTGGAGTGGTTGTGGGTCTCTTTACTGAATAAACTATTATCTCGAACACCCCAGCATCTAGTCTCTGTGTCTAACAGATCTACACACCACAGTCCTCCCCTGTGCTTCAGTGAACACGGAATTGAAAAAGCCCTCAGTTATGGGGCCAGATTTACAAGGCCCTTGCACCACTTAACGCCACATTTGCGGCAAAGTTTTTGCCGCAAATATGATGCTAATGGGCCACTACCATAGTGCCATATTTACAAGGAGGGGCAAACTAGGTTTGCCCCAGCTTGTAAACCCTTTGCGCCACATCATGCATTATATATGCATGATGTATTCAAAGGGGGAGTTCCCTCGTTAGAAAGTCGCTAAACATAACGCAGTGGAATCTTCAAGATTCCATTGTGCCGTTTCTATTGTCATTTACCAGGCGTTAAAATGAGTCTCCTATTGATTTCAATGGGCCTCTTAGAACTATACTGGATTAGCGTTTTTTTTTTTTACCCTAATCCAGTATAGTGTTACAATAGCGTTAAAAAAATGATGATATTGCCCCTAACATTCGCCATGGTGCACCGTATTGTGAATACGGCAATACTATGGTGGCGTTAGGGGACACAAGGGTGCCATGAGAAAAATGCCTCCTCACTAGTGATGCGCCACTTTCTTGCAAATATTGCCCCGGTGTACAGCATGGAATGCACACCATAACTTACCCCCCCACCATTCTCAGTGCGTCACAGAGGAACTAACCTTGCAATTCAAATCCATCAGAAGGGATGCTAGTATCCACACTTTCCTGAACCCACTGAAGACTGTACAACGCATATATATTCTGGTAGGCAGTAGATCGATGGGGAAAGGGAATAGGACAATAGAGAGAATTAGATATACTGGATATCTTCACCTGGCCAGTTCTTACTCTCAAACTCAACCGGAATAACAGAGGTGTTGCTATTTACAACAATACTTATTTTAGGATTTGATGAGTGATATTACAGCTCACTATTTCTACTATGACTTCTGAAATACCTTGTGGCAATCTCTGTACAAACCACTCTCTGTGGTTGCTAATAACTCTAAAAGATATAAATAACTTTTGTAAATAATGCATGGAATAACCTGACCAGTAATGCATGTTTTTATATTTACAACCAATGAAATTCAGTCTGCGATCAAAATGATTCTTGATATAGTTCATCAGCTGTAACATAATGACTACTAGTATTGTGCTTTCACTTCCAACGATGTACATTCAATTCCCCACCACTGGCATTACCTTAATATCATATGTGATTCAAGTGATATAAACCAAGTCTATACAATATAGAGGATTTGCTACCTCTCCCCACATAAAGAGCTGCAATAGCTTGTAATTTGAGAATAGATGACTAGGGTGTATAGACTTGCCGGAGCATTTTAAATATTAAAAGTTAAAGCAGTTAACATGTGGAAATAAAATGTTTAGGTCTCAAACGAGAAGCTGCATTTTAAAAGCAAGTGAGGACCATAAGCTTTCACATTAACATGTATTTAGTTAAACAGGCTACAGAATACATTTGATTTTCTTTCTTTTACACTGACCTATTTGAGGAATGTATGTTACACTTTCAGTGATACAAATGTTCTGAGAAAGACATGATTTAATAGCAATTGTTAGATTTCAACCTTCCCAAATGCATAGTTTTTGTAAAATATAATGTATTAAAAGGTTTAGTTCAATTTCCTTAGAATGTTTCACACAAACAATAAGGTTGTTAATTTAGAAAGTATGTGAGCCATATGTTCTTAAGCTGAAATGTAGACACCTAACCATTAACTGTTTTGTCTTGTAGTGAGTAAACTGTGGGAATTGCTATAAATTTTACTACAATAAAAAACATTTAAATAATAATCTGTATGAGTGAATAGAAGCCCTAACTAAATGTTGCATTTTTAACATGAATTTCCATCTTGAACTGCCCATTACATGCAGTTATTTAATCTGCTAATGCTAGCAAATTCCAAACCGCTATAGTTCAGCTGAAATGTTTCTTTTGTGACTTTTGCATAACATGCATGACACAAACTTCCCATGCTAACAAACAAAAGTTATATTTTCTATTCTTTTTAACCACTTGACCTGCATTGGAACCTCTGCTTGCTTAAATAATCTTAAAAATGAATAGGCTTCTAGTGTGGAGATGTCTCAGAAATAAAAATGACATAAGCGGTTTGCGCATAGAACCTACATGAATGTTCTGTCTTTCAGAAACTAGATGGATGTGTAAACCCTTGAGTGTAGCGAAGTTGTTAAAAATTGTAGTCGAATGTTTCATGTGTGTTGAAGACTCTTTGTTCGAACTTACCATCTCAACTGAAACTGTTCCTGTCTCACAATGTCCTCGTCTTCTCATTCGATGACCGTACACTCATCTGTGAAATTGTTTAAACTTCTGTATCATTGACCTTTGTATAAAAATGTCACAACACAACACAGCATTATATGCACGCTAGAAATATAGACAAGGGATAGATTTATGTGACACGCTTTATATGTTCTGTGACTTATGCTAAATTAATAAAGATAATGAAAATGATCTGAGAACTAGTGATTAATACAACTTTTAAATTTAATCACAACTCATTATTGACTCCTGAGCAAGAAATTTGGCTGAACTTATAATAACTGAGTTGTATTAGGATGCAGTTTCTTATTTCCCTAGCTCATTTCAAAGGTCCACAATGAACTGTCTCAAGAGTTGTGGAGGTCTTATAAATTTGAGGAATCTCCACTCTCCCAAAACGTTGGTAGCAGATGTAACGTTTAATGACAAGGGAAAGAAGCTGCAATAATTAAAAGTGCCCAAAAGCTAATTGCCCAAAACTGATTGCGAAGACTGCGGAGTGCGGCTTCTGAAGCGGTTACAGATAGAAGTTGAAGACCTGGTGAACCAACAGTTGTGAGTATCAATAGGGTGATGCACCGAAATTGTAATGATTCATGTGGATTGCATTGAGAAATATCTAGGAAATAGCTAGGAAATTTTACATTCTATGTCAGGACTGGGGGCTTGCACTATGTTACTTTAAAGAGGGTCGACAACCCAAGAAGCCATACCATTGATCGGTTTCAAATAAAAGGTCTTAAAGGTAGAGTCTGAAGACCAATCAGCAGCTCTAAGGCCCTGATTTGTACTTTTTAGGGCAAAACTGCACTAATGCAGTTTTGCACCAAAAAGTTTAGCACCGGCTTGCACCATTTCTGTGCACCAGCCAGGAACCATATTTAGGAAATGGTACAAGTCGGTGCAAAAGGTAGGCTAGTGTAAAAAAAATATATATGACGTTAGTCGGGTGGTGATGGCGGTATGGAAGTAGGGGGTTTTGCACCGAAAAATGACGTTAGGCAGGTTAGAGTAAAAGGAAAAAATGACTCTAACCTGCCTAGAGTCATTTTCTGAGGCAAAGCCATCTGTACCACATGACTCCTATCTTAGAAAAGACAGGAGTCATGCCCTCACCCCAATGGCCAGCACAGGGGACTACGGTTCCCTGGACATGGCCATTGCATCCTGCGCCATGTATGGGGGCCAATTTCAGGGACCCCTATGGCACTTTAAAAAATAAAATAAAATACTTACCTGTGCTTCCCTGGGATGGGGTCCCCCATCCTCCGCCGTCCCTCTGGTGTGAGTGGGGAGTCCCTGGGGCCGGGGGAGGGCACCTGTGGGCTTATTCCATGGTGTTCCACAATGGAAAGAGGTCCACAGGTCCCCTAACACATGCCCTGACCCAGGCGTTAAAAAATGGGGCAAGGAAAACTTTGCACCATTTTTTGATCCCTCCTCCCTCCTTGCACCATTTTTGCACGGGAGTATAAATTTAGCGTTAAGGCCATAGAGTCATTTTTTGCACAGGAACGCCTTCCTTGCATCTCATTAAGGCAAGGTAGGTTTCCACGTCCAAAAAATGACTTTAACTCCATAAATTTGGCGCTACACAGGTCTAGCGCCAAAGAATAAATATGGAGTTAGTTTTGCACCAAATTAGAGTTAAAAAATGACGCTAATTTGGTGCAAAGAGAGCATAAATATGCCTCTAAGTATGTCTTCTAAGCGGACCTCAAGAAAGAAGGCCTTCAGGCCATGACTCCTCTAGTGGAGTGGGCCCCAAAAAGGATGTATCCATACCTGCCTCTTGTAAGACCTATCTCACCTATCGGGTGATAGTCGTCACTGAAACTGGTTCAAAAGGCTTCTTGAGGGAAATAAAAAGCTGTGCCATCCCTTGTGGCCTACATTCCTCAATAAAGTTTTTTACATCCTCAGGCAACCAACTGCACATAACTTGGGATGTGTTGGGAAGGCAGGGTAGTGCACAACTCTGGTACTGGTTTTTATGCGATGCAAAATAGTAAATGACACCCCATGTGGAGTAATAGGAAAACCTGTGATATCCAGGGCTCACACATCAGGTACCTTTTTGCAGGAATCATGCATAGCAAAATTGCCAACTTACCTGTTCATGCCTTGCGTGATAAATATTGATTGTCTTGCTATAAACTCAGTATAGGCAGTACTACATAACCATGCCAGAGGAGAGAGTATCTGGGCTCCGATAGGAAAGACAGTTGAATGCCCCATAAAAGTCTGCAGAATAGCAGGTGTTAACCTACCGGAATATCATGAATAGGGACATGACCCACAGAAATTGCTGATCGGCATGCGTTGATGGGAGGATATGCCAACACTTTGGTAATTCAGACAGAAATATGGACCACATTGACTACATCTGTTCTCCGCAGGATCAAGATCCTGTTGCAGATACCAGCATGCCCACCTCCTCCAGCCCAAGCCATATCTCTTGACAGTAGAATCTGCCCTTGCTCGACTGATGAGGGAGGCAGACTGAGTTGAAAGGCCCGGGGCTGTCCAATGTCCCTCGAATCTTCCAGACCATGAGGAGAAAAGTTCCTTCCTGCACCAGTGGATGTATTCCAAAGCGGTGTCATTAGGATAATTTCAGATTTCTATTGTCTGATCAGTGCTGTGAGTCTGGCTGTCCTCCAGAAAGGAGGAAACCCATACCCCTAAAACTGACTCCAGTCCTAGAGGAAGGAATCCATCATCTATGCTAGCGGATTCAGGTTCCAGCTGAAGAAGCGTGGAAGTTGACGGTTAGATCCACCTGGTATGGGCCCCATCAATCCATGATCTTTGGAAAATGAAGGGGATCTAGTTTCCACACACTGTAATCCTTCACATGTCTGAAGAGCCAGTCCACTGACTTATTGCGTTTACCCGGTTGGTATTCTGCTGTCACCAAACAATTGCGTTTCAGGCAGTGATACCAAAATTCCCTGGCCAGGTCCACCAGTATCTTGCACCATGTACCACCCAGTCGATTGATATATTGTACTGCAGAGATGTTGTCCATCTTCAAGAGAACAGAGCAAGACACCTTGTTAGCTGCTAAGCTCCTTAATGCATAGGATCCCAAAAGGAATTCCAGACAGTTGATGAGGAGGGTCTCCTCTAGCTCTGACCACTGTCTCCCTGTGGTAATATCTCCATAATGTGTGCCACCACCTCTGCCGACTGGCGTCGGACTTAGTAATGAGGTCCGGGGCTGAACTGAAAATGCCTCTTCCATTCCATGCCTGCATGTGGTCGAGCCACCAATGGAGTTCATCTGAGGACAGAGAGATCTCTTACGCATACGTCAGTTCCTTTCAGAGGTGTTGAGCTTTCAGGCTCTGTAGAACTCAATAGTCAATGGACCCGGGAAGATAGCCTGGATATAGGAAGACAGGAGGCCTACTATCCTGGCCAGATGATGGAGGGAGAATGTTTCCATGTCCAGCGCCTTGCATAGTTCCTGATGAATCAGAAGCATCTTTTTCTGTGGTAATCATAGGGATTGTCATACAGTGGCTACTCCAAACTCCAAAAAAGTAATTTGGTGAGCCGCAACGAAATCCGATTTCTGAACACTTATGGTAAAACCCAGATCTTGTAAGAGATTTTTTGTCATCTGGAGTTGGGAGATTAGAGTGGACATATCCTGGCACATTAGAAAAGTGTTGTTCAGGTGCACTCTTAGCTTGGTACCCCATGCCCACAGCCAATCCATGACCAGCCACAGTACCTTACAGAAGCACCAAGGCACTGAGTACTGCCCGAACGGCAGACATGTGAATTCGAAAATGTGGCCAATCCACTCGAACTGCAGAAAATGTCTGTGTGCAAGGAAAATCAGTATGGTAAGATAGGTGTCCTTTAGGTTGAGTCTTTCCAACAAATTGTTGTGTAGCAGTATATCCCTGAGAAGGTGAATGCCTTCCATTTTGAAAAGGCGGTACACCAACCATCAGTTAAACTCTTTCAAGTTTATAATTGGACTGTGACCTTTGTCCTTCTTTTCCACCAGAAAAATGTTGCTTAGGAATGTTCTGGGTCGAAGGATGAAGTGGACAGTGCTCTTTTTTGTAGACGTTCTCACCGCCTGGTTTACGACCTGCAACCCTTTTTGCAAGAAAACAAAGGAATGGGGATAATAATGTTGATGGGCCATGCCATAGAATTTTATAGGAAAGCCCTTCACAATCTGAAGTACTCGCATGTCCCCTCTTATGGACGTCCAATTCTGAGTGAACCATTGCAACCTGCCTCCCACCCCTGGTAGGGATATCGCTTACCGGTTGTGCCAACTGGCGTGTTGCTGGTCCCTTGGAAGGCTCCTTTGCCTCCACAACCTCTGCTGCGACCTCTAGAGGGGTAGAATCCTCTGAAGTTCTTGTGGTCTTGCCACTGGATGGAGCACCTGGTTTGTTTTTGGGGGTTGGAGATATTGGTGTGGCAATAGGAGTACCTCTACCTCCTCCAATCCCGCCAAAAACCTGTTGGTTAAAGACCTTCTTGATGGACTGCTGGGCTTTATCCAAGGATGAAAAAGTGTTTACGAAGTGTGGCAGTTCCTTAATAAAGGGTTCTCCTAAGAGGCCCCTCTTTGCCACGGGCTGGCTTTAGTGGAGGCCAACTCACAAAATCTGGGTTTGATCTTAATGAGCAAGCAGTGTCTGCCCTCTGTTGACAAGGTACAATTGGCATTGCCCAGAAAGCATATGGCCCATTGATAAAAATGAGGGGGTGTAGGAAAGTGCCATCTTTCTAGCATAGTTAACCCCACTTTTTGCCTGATGTCAGTATGTTTAGACTGTAGTTCCCTGAGATCCTGATAATCAGGACCCCATCGATTGCCCTCTCTCCTCTAAATTTGGTTGCTCGTAAACCTTTTACACCCACAATTGGCATATTGGTGCCTCCATGTAAGTCCCTAGTATATGGCACTTAGGTACCCAGGGCATTGCTTCCATTTGGCCGTGCATGTTGGTGACATGGCTGGTCACTGACCCTCCTGCAATCCGGCGACCATCCAGAGACAACTCATAGGTGACTCCTGGGATCTTCTACAACTCCTGGACTCTGCAGCTGGACTTCTTCTTCCACTGACTTACAAGAACTTCACCTTCAAGAGGGTGAGCATTGTCACTTGCATCTCATTGGCACCTCCAAGGTACTGGACTCTGCCCCCTGGCTTTGCAGGTCCTCCACGGCTGGAATCCATCCCTGGATTCCACTGGCCTGGTCCACAGGTTGTGACAGCAGCTGGACAATCCGAGGATACCTCTGACTTCAGAGAGAGCCCCTTCTTCCACCTGCATCTGGGTCCCTGGTGTATGTCTTTTGGGTATCTTGGGGTATGGGCACTCTCCACCCATCCTATTGTTTGCTGGTTTCCTCGGGGTCGACTGGGAAGGGTACTGAATCCCAAGAACTCCAACCTCTACTCTCTGTGTTAGCTTATGGGAACTCCAACCACAACTCTCTGTGTTAGCCTTTGGGACAAATGGGTGGGTTAACTACCTTGCACCTGGTTGCTGAGGACACTTATTGTTCCTACCTCTGGTGTTTCTAACTGCCCCAACCCCTAGCTAACTACCACACTTACCTTGGTTGGGGTCACTATTTCACATTCCACTTTTTTAAGACATGGTTTGGCCCTCCCATAGGGCCCTGTGCATTTTTATGCTATTTCTGATGGTTATTGTGTGTACATATTGGCCCTCATTACGACCCTGGCGGTGGGTGATAAAGTAGCGGTAATACCGCCAACAGGCTGGCGGTAACTACAGCCAAATTATGACCATGGCGATGATATCTCCAATAGACAGCCAATGTACCACACCGACCACCAGAGCGGAAACAACAGTCACCACGGCGGTCACCGCCTACAGCCAGACGGAAGACAAAGTACCGTCCACCATATTAAGACCCTTCAATCCACCACCTTTTCCGGAGCGGAACCAACACCACCAAAAGGCTGGCGAAAACAGAACACAAAAGTCAAAGGACTCACCATTGGAGACACAGGGAAGAACCACGCTGCCATGGAACCCGAACTGCATGTTTTCCCGATGATCTTCTACGTCATGCTCCACCACGAAAACCACCGCCGGCGAAGACGACAGCGGTGAGTACAGCCGCCTCACACACAAGGGTGGAGAGGGAAACGAGAGTGACACACACACACACAACACACACCTCACACACACACACACCATACACACAACCAGCTGCACAAGATAATCAATTTGTCCACGATAATCGGCAAGTACAAAGGGGAATTGACTACAGTGATTGTAATAAGATCAACATCAAAAATCATCAGTTGATGTGGCAATGCTACAGATATGTACAAATGTACAAAAAAGGAACACTGCCCAGCCCATTGTTCACAGGGGCCAAAGGGCAAAGTCTAAGGCCCCACTCGACTCCTGCACCAATACGGAGAGAACACTGCAGGGGCATCAGTTGGGAAATAGGCAGGCACCTCAGGGGGAGGGGGGGCGCCTCAGCCAGATGTGGAAACAAGACCACTGGTTCTGGAGAGGGCAACATGCCCACTGCTTTGTCCTGAGGAGTGCAAGGCCACAGTCTCTTAGGTGGGTGACTTACCCACTGGTTCAGGAGGGGGCAACATGCCCTGTGTTTTGTCCGGGGGAGTGCAAGGCCACAGTCTCTCAGGTGGGTGACTTGCCCACTGGTTCTGGAGGGGCCAACATGCCCTGTGCTTTGTCCTGGGGAGTGCAAGGCCACAGTCTCCCGAGTGGGTGAATACCCACTGGTTCTCGTGGGGGGAGGCCGCACAGCAGCCCGTTGAGGCTTGACTATTTGGCGTCCACCGGCGGTGACGGCTGCACTGTGGTGGTGGTTGTGTGAGGCTCCTGCTCAGCCCCTGCACCCTCCGAAGGCTGCACTGTGGTGGTGGTTGTGGGAAGCTCCTGCTCAGCCCCTGCACCCTCTGATGGCTGCACTATGCTGGTGGTTGTGGGAGGCTCCTGCTCAGACCCAGCACCCTCTGATCACTGCACTGCGGTGGTGGTTGTGGGTAGGCTCCTGCTCAGCCCCTGCACTATTCGATCGCTGCACTGTGGTGGTGGTTGTGGGAGGCTCCTGCTCAGCGCCTGCATTCTCTGATGGCTGCACAACCACGGCTGGTGGTGGGGACTCTGTGACAGCTGCTGGTGAAGGCTCCTTTCCCTTGTTGGTGGCTGGTGCAGGCTCCTTCCCCTTCTTGGTGGCTGGTGCAGGCTCCTTCCCCTTCTTGGTGGCTGGTGCAGGCTCCTTCCCCTTCTTGGTGGCTGGTGCAGGCTCCTCCCCCTTCTTGGTGTCTGGTGCAGGCTCCTTCCCCTTCTTGGTGGCTGGTGCAGGCTCTTTCCCCTTCTTGGTGGCTGGTGCAGGCTCCTTCCCCTTCTTGGTGGCTGGTGTAGGCTCCTTCCCCTGCTTGGTGGCTGGTGCAGGCTCCTTCCCCTTCTTGGTGGCTGGTGCAGGCTCCTTCCCCTTCAGTATTTGTGGCCTGGAATCCTTTCAACCACAAATAGGTGCTGCTAAAACTGGGCCCGTGGACTGTTTGGCTGAGGTGCTTGGCTGGCTCCTTGATACCCTGGCCATAAGTGCAGGACAGGGAGGGAGGGGCAGGGAAGAGGTCAATCTGGTATGGAAAAGCTTTTTAGGGACATTGTGGCGAGAAGAGTGAGAAGTAATGGGAGTGGAGGATGAGGGAGTGGTTGTTGGAGGTGTTTGTCTGCTGGATTTGGGTGCAGGTGCATGGGTTGTATGCTGTTGTGAGGTGGATGGCTGTTGGGTGTCTGAGTGCTTGCGTTTGTGTACTTTAGGAGGGGGGCAGACACGATGGGAGAGGACACAGGGGAAGTGTGGAGGTGTCTGCCAGTGAGGTGTGTGTGTGCTGCTTGGTGTGGTGATGATGCTGGTAGTAGATGATGATGTAGTGCATGCAAGTGTGAGTGTGGACGTAACTGGGTGGGAGGTGGAGGAGGAGGGGGAGACAGTGGAAATAGTGGATGTTGTTGTGTCTGCAACTGGATGGTGTTTGTGTGAGTGCCTGTGGGATGAAGTGTGGTGCTTGTGTTTGCCTGTGACACTCTTGGGTGATGACGTGTGTGCATGCCCGTCTGCCTGTGAGCTTGGGATGGGTTGGTGTTGAGGAGAATGTGACTGGGAAGTGGTAGTTGGAGGGGGGACGGAAGAAACAGGGACAATGACTGCCATCAGAGAGGAGGCCAGAGCCTGGATTGATCTCTGTTGGGCCGCCAATCCATCATGAATGTCCTCTAGGAATTAATTAGATTGCTGCATCTGGGCTGCCAGCCCCTGGATGGCATTCACAAAGGTTGTTTGCCTTACAGAGATGGATCTCAAGAGGTCAATAGCCTCCTCACTAAGGGTAGCAGGGCTCACTGGGGCAGGGGCTGAGGTGCCTGGGGCGAAGGAGATACCCACCCTCCTGGGTGAGCAAGCACAGGCTGCTGGAAGGGCAGTGCTGGTATGGGGGTGGCGGCTGTACCTGTAGCAGGGGTGGTCACAGAAGTGTCCACCACCACCAGGGAGCTCCCATCGGAGTAGGTATCAGAGTTTGTGTTGTTCCCTCTAGTCTCTGCTGTGGTGCTCCCCTCGCCCTCCATCCCACTGGTGCCCTCAGCGTCGGTGGACTCTGCTTCCAGGGTCCTGTGGGATGCAGCTCCCTTTTGTCGCTGGTACCTCTGCTCCTCCGCCAGATGATGCTAATGCAGATAAGGACAGGATGACAAAACAAGAAAGGGAGAGAGAGACAAAGGATACCCTGGGCCAATGACTGCACCAACACCACCGTTGGCATACACAGCACCCTCACACACAGGGTACAGGCCTACGCACTATGCATTCCACCACCAGTAATACTGCTAGCCACCAAGGCATGAGGAGGAGCAAACACTGCCATTTGCAGCACAGCTGGGACCCACGCAGCCCTGACCAGTATTGGATGCTAACAAGCTAGATAGGCAGTATTTCCCCTTCAGACCCTTAGCTACCAGAGGACCTACGCTACTATGTCTGGCCTGGCCTAGGGGCACCCATTGACACACAAACACCACCTGGATACCACCCCTCCAGCTGTGAGCTTCAATGATGGCCACTGTACTCACCCCCTTGTGGCTGCTGTGATGCCCTCAAGCGCCCATCCAGCTCTGGATAGGCCACCGCCAGTATGCGGGCCATCAGGGAGGTCAGGGTCCAACGGGCACCCCTTCCTCATTGGGAGGACATCCCCAGCTGGGCCTCCGCAGTCTTCCGTGCCCAGCGTCTCAGGTCCTCCCACCATTTCCGACAGTGGGTGCTCTGCCTGCCATAGAACCCCAGGGTCCACACCTCACGCCATATGCCCTTCTTTTGATGGGCACTGACCTGCAGAGGCAATACAGACAGGAGAACACCATTAGACAAACAGTCCAGCCAGTAACACGAATGGCCCACCATACTAATTTCCATCACTTTTGGCACACACATAGCCCAGCACACAATGTGTACCCAGCCAAGAGGACATCCCTCCCCCTTACACGATGCCTTCCCACACAACTCCATGCATTCATGCCACATGTATCATGCCCACAGTGTACTCACCTGTTGGTCTGGAGGCCCATACAGGAGTCTGTACTGGGGTATGACCCCATCCACCAGTCTCTCCAACTCCTCAGAAGTGAAGGCTGGGGCCATTTCCCCAGTCACACAGGCCATGGTAGGTTCCAGACACAGATCACAGCAGCACATGCAGTGTAGGTCCTCTCCTATGGAAGGTCTGGAAACAAGTGATGAATATGATAGAAAATGGCGGTCATGTCCGCGCCGGTGCATACCGTCACCGCCGGCGTAGATCAGCATTGGCCACTGTACTCCATAGGGCCCCAATAATAACCAATGAGGAGCTGCACTGTAGTTCCCGACCGCCTATCACCACGGTGCACAATGTCAGAAGGATTACCTCACTTCCACTTGTCCCTCCACACATGACAGGCAGACACGATTTCAGGACGGAGGAACAGGCCTATGGGATAATGCTGCGGCACAGGATAAATAGGCACATACTTGACAAATTGCACTGTCTCATTACATGTTTACAGATTGTGGACTACTGTGTGGCTCCATTGTTCAGATTGTGACAGCCTCCTCACTCTTTTGCCCCTTAGATCCCTACTGCTGCGGATGAATAGGAGATGGAGACATACCCTGTGTACAGACCCCTGGTGGACTTGGCTACAGTGGAGGACAGGCACATCATCCTCACATATAGACTGGACAGGGCCACAATCACAGAGCTGTGTGCCCAATTGGAGCCTGACCTGATATCTGCTATCCGTCAGCCCACTGGGATCCCCCCTCTTGTGCAAGTTCTCCATTTTCTGGCAACTGGTTCATTCCAAGTCACAGTGGGCTTGGCAACAGGAATGTCACAGCCAATGTTCTCAATAGTGCTGACAGGAGTGCTGTCAGTCCTGATAAAACACATGTGCACCTACATTGCATTCCCCCAGGTTGAGGATTTGGCCACTGCGAAGGCCGGGTTTTATGCAATAGGACATATCCCCAATATAAATGGGGCGATTGACGGAACACATATTGCATTTGTTCCCCCGCCAGAATTACCAGGTGTTCAGGAATTGTAAGAGTTTCCACTCCATGAATGTGCAGATGGTGCGCTTGGTGGACCAGTACATGTCCCACGTCAATGCTAAGTATCCTGGGTCAGTGCATTATGCCTTTCTCCTGAGGAATAGCAGCATCCCAAATGTGATGGCCCAACTACAGAGGCACAGGGTGTGGCTAATAGGTGAGCTCTGGTTCCCACCCAGTATATGTTGGTGTATGCCTATGGTGTGGACCATATAGGATAGCGTGTGGCTAAATGTTGTCCCTCAATATTTGCAAGTGACTCTGGTTACCCAAACCTATCATGGCTGCTGACCTCGGTGAGGAATGTCAGGACAAGGGCAGAAGAACGTTATAACGAGGCACCTGGGTGAACCAGAAGGATCATTGAAAGGACCTTTGGCGTTCTGAAAGCCAGGTTCCAGTGCCTTCATCTGACAGGTGACCCTGTGCTACTCACCCAAGAAGGTCTGCCAGATAGTCGTGGCATGCTGCATGTTTCAGAACCTGGCCCTCAGACGGCATGTACCTTTTCTGAAGGAGGAGAAGACTGGAGATGCCCCTGTGGCAGCAGTGGACCCTGTGGACAGTGAGGGTGAGGAGGCAGAGGATGAGGATGTGGACAACAGAACATCTGTGATCCGTCAGTCCTTCCAATAATACAAAGGTGAGACAGTGCAACTTTACATTTCTATGACTTTGGTTGTATTCTGTGTGGCATTGGCAAGTTGGTATTTCCCACTACTATGCCCACATACTGTTACCTCTGGCTATTCATTTTGCAGATGTTGGTGATTTGACAAATACTCCTGGTGTAATAACAACAGCCAGCTACAGGTCATTGATTCTGTGCTCATTCTATGTACAGTTCATTTGCAATGGTAGTACCTGTTTCAATCAAGGCATGTTTGAAATACATGATGTACTCGAAATCGATTTATATCAAAGGGTGTTTACTGTAGTACTAATATATAGAGGGGTGAGTGCAATGGGATGGGGTGATGATGGATGAAAGTCCAGGATATTGTTCCAGTCTGTTTGTAGCACAGGTGCTTTGTCCAAGGGGACATACGAAGGGGAGCTATAGCAGGTCAATGTGGACAGGGTGACTGAGTGGGACACAAGGGACACAATCACGAGAGTCTCATTTCCTGGCGGGTCATGGTAAGTGTCTCTGGCTTCTGTCTGGATCACAGGGAACGTTTGCAGGGTGGTTCACCTTCTGCAGGGGGAGGGGTGCTGTGGGTCCTGTGGTGGGGCCTTGTGGCCATTAGCAGAAGTGGAAGGCTGTTCAGATGACTGGCTAGTGGTAGGGGCCTGCTGGTGTGACACTGCCTCCCTCATAATGTTGGCCATGTCTGCCAGCATCCCTGCTGTGGAGATCAGGGTGTTGTTGATGGCCTGCAAGTCCTCCCTGATCCCCTGATACTGTCCCTCCTGCAGCCACCTGCTCTCCTGCACATTGTGTAGGATCTGGCCCATCGTGTCCTGGAAATGTTGATAGGCTCCCAGGATCTCAGAGAGCACCTCCTGGAGAGTTGGTTCCCTGGTCCTGTCCTCCCCCTGGCGCACAGCACTCCTCCCAGTTTCCCTGTTGGCCTGTGCCTCTGTCTCCTAAACCGTGTTCCTACTGCTACTGACCCCAGGTCCGTGGTTGTCTTGGGGGCGAGGTGTAGCCTGTGGCTCCTGTACAGGTGGGCACACTGCTGATTGACGTGTCCTGGGGACAGAGGTTTGGGTACACTGGGTGGGTGCTGTGGTGTTGTTTCCTGATGGGGAGGCTCTGTGGTGGTCTGTGACCGGGCTTGGGTAACCAGCTGTCCAGTGGTCCCTGATAAGCAAGGTAGATCGTCCAGATCCTGAAGACCAGAGTTACTGTCATCACTGTGGGCCTCTTCTGTTGGAGGACTGGATAGTGCTCGCATCTCCTCTCCAGTGACATTGGCAGGGGTACCTGTGGGGATGTAAATTATGTGTTATGGTTAATGTGTATGACATATTGTACATCCCTGGCTTCCCCTCTATGGTTGGTGTTGCCCTCCCAGCTTTTACTTGTGTATGTTGGTGTATGGTGGGATTGTTAGTTTCCCTATGCTGTGCATGTTTTAGTGATGAGTATTCATGCAGGGCTGCGAGGGGTGTCCATGGATTGGTCCCTCATGCAGGGCTTGGCATTGGTATTAGTGGGATGTGATGGTGGAGTGTGTAGAATGGAGTGAGGTGATGGGTGTGAGGGTATGTGATGGCATGCAGGTATGGGGGGTGATAATTGATTAAATTTGACTTACCAGAGTCCAGTCCTCCTCCGACTCTGGCCAGGCCCTCAGGATGCAGGATTGTCAAGACTTGCTCCTCCCATGCTGAGAGTTGTGGGGTCTACCGCCAGTCCTCTGGATAGCGAGCTGATGTCTTGCTGCTATGGAACGTACCTTCCCCCATAGGTCGTTCCACCTGTTCCTGATGTCGTCCCTTGTTCTGGGGTGCTGTCCCACAGCGTTGACCCTGTCCACGATTCTCCGCCATAACTCCGTCTTCCTGGCTATTGATATTTGCTGCACCTGTGCTCCAAATATCTGTGCCTCTGTCTTGACGATTTCCTCCACCGTGACCCTTAACTCCTCCTCAGTGAAACGGGGGTGCCTTTGTGGTGCCATGGGTGTTCTGTGATCTGTGTTGGTGAGGGTGTGTTGGGTAATGTGTTGGAATGTGTGAAGTGGGGTGCGTGAGGGTTATATTGTTGTATGTGGTGTGGGTATCTAGTTGCCGCAGTGGTCTTGGTGTCAGTCTTGTGCCAATGATTTGTATTCGTAAGGGGTTGTGGGTAATGTGGGTGTGTGTTTTATAGTGGTGTGGGTGTGTGCTTGTGGTGTGTGGATGGGTGTCAGGTGAGTGTTGTTTGAATTGTCCAATGTAGTGTTATTTTGTTTGTGGATGTCCATTGTAAGCGCAGCAGTATGTACCGCAATTGGTTTACCGCCATTAAATGTCCCCCATGGTGATTTGTGGGTCATAATGTGATGTGCATTGTTCTGTTGGCCTAATGGTATGGGTTTTGATACGGCCACTTTTGCACTGACCTTTGGGATGACAGATTTGTGTATGTGGCTGTATTCTGTCGGATTGGTGTGTGTGTGTCATAATATGGTGAATGGATATCTGCTGCCGCCGCTGTAAGTTGGCAGCAGTCAGCATGGCGGTAAGCAGGATTTACCGCCAGGGTCGTAATGAGGGCCTATGTGTAGAAGTTCTCAACAATGTAGAGTCTCCTGCAAACTCCTGCAGCAGTGTTATGTTGTTCACCCTTCAAATTATCTGCTCCATCATCATGCTCCCCCTACTTGGGGGTATCAACCTGGTCATCCCAGGGGATATTTGTTCTGACACAGATGTTGTGGAGAATTGCACATGCCAGAATTATTTTGCAAACAAGTGGTGGAGCATACAAGAGGCTTTCTCCTGTCAGGGCCCGGCACCGGAACCTTGATTTCAGGAGCCCAAATGTCCCCTCCACCACATTGCAAGTTTTCCTGTGCCCCTCGTTGTAGGCCTGCTCTTCCACCGTTGAGGGTTTGGCAAATGGAGTCATCATCCACAGATGTATGACGTACCCTTGATCAGCTGCAAAGGAAAGAGAGAAGATGTGTAGGTAAAGCTTGATAGTGTTGCAGAACACACCATGGCAGTTGTTAGTTTTAGTTGGAGTGGTGACACAAAGGGGGTCATTCTAACATTGGCGGGCGGCGGAGGCCGCCCGCCAATGTTCCCCCGTCAAAATACCGCTCCGCGGTCACAAGACCGCTGAGGGTATTTTGAGATTTGCCCTGGGCTGGCGGGCGGCCGCCAAAAGGCCGCCCGCCAGCCCAGGGCAAATCTACCTTCCCACGAGGACGCCGGCTCCGAATGGAGCCGGCGTAGTGGGAAGGTGCGACGGGTGCAGTTGCACCCGTCACGTATTTCAGTGTCTGCTTTGCAGACACTGAAATACTTTGTGGGGCCCTCTTACGGGGGCCCCTGCAGTGCCCATGCCATTGGCATGGGCACTGCAGGGGCCCCGCGGCACCCCCTACCGCCATCCTGTTCCTGGCGGGAGACCCGCCAGGAACAGGATGGCGGTAGGGGGTGTCAGAATCCCCATGGCGGCGGAGCGCGCTCCGCCGCCATGGAGGATTCACAAGGGCAGTGGTAAACCGGCGGGAGACCGCCGGTTTACCCTTTCTGGCCGCGGCTGAACCGCCACGGTCAGAATGCCCTTGGGAGCACCGCCAGCCTGTTGGTGGTGCTCCCGTGGTCGGTGACCCTGGCGGTCACCGGCCGCCAGGGTCAGAATGACCCCCAAACTGTTCTTGTGAAATGGTTTCATTGGACTGTGTTGATGGACATGACAATCTTAGGTAGTGGCTCAAAGGTTTGGGAATTTTAATGTTGATCCCAAAATGATGCTTATAAATTAGGAAAATGTGTTGTATAGTCGATATTTGAAGCAGTGTTCTATTATTAGATGGAAGCTACCACCTCCTTGCACCATAGTGGTATCAGATGTTGAGACACCATAGTTGCCCTACAAAGTCAGACTGTGCGTCCATGTTACTGTGTAACACTACACATGCAGTGTGACACTTTGTGAGCCTTTGTGGCAGATGATGCTTGTGGCAAGCATCAAGTGTACAAGGGTGTGTCTCACACATTAGTAGGATGATATATTTTGGTGTAGTAGTATCTCCTAGCTTCCAATCCATGATTTCTCACAGACACTTTCTACACATGCACACTGCAAGCTTTTGGAGGGGGCACAGCTATTTGTCACATGGGTCCCTCTGTACTGTGCATGTTAGGTCAGGGATGTCCTCTATACTCCTACTGAGTCCTAATATGGCATCCATGATTGTTGCAGTTTTTGCACAAACTCTGTACCGTGGTGGACAGTTTCTGGTATACGGAACAGACATGGTGGTGTTAGTGTGCAGTAGGGGCGCATGTGAGGTGGCAGTGGAGTAGGTGCTGCGCTATTTCTCATGATTCTGCCCCATGGTCTTTAATGGCAGATAGTGTATTTGTACGTGTGCTACACAATGCAGCAGACAGGTGTATGTGCACATTACAGGTATACAGTATCAGGTATGTGTAGATGATATGTAGTTGGTTATGGCACCACTTGGGTGGTATTTGATTTAGGTCTGCCAGAGGCTTGCACACCATGATTTATGTAGTACTGTTCCTATGTGTGACTTTCTCAAAATGACCATAGCCTATGCCATTGACATGCCTGGGTGCTTCTTTGTTCAGTGTAATGTGTGTCTGTGATCTGTATTTAGTTGTCAACCTGTGGACACTTGCAGTGGTTTGTGAGTAGCTTCTATATACAAAGGTGACTTGGCTCTACCTGTCCACACGTGGTGGACAAGTCAGGGTGTGGCTGTGTTATGTACATGTGGGTGTATGTGTTTCTGAAGTGCAATGTATGCAGTGTAGTGGGGCATGTTGCATATGTGTTGTTGCCTGTATGTCTATGTAGCTCTGCCCATGTGTATTTAGTGTGATGTTTGTCTTGTTTGTCCTAGATGGTTGATGTGTGTGTTATGATTGGTATGGTGGCTAACCTATGAGTAGACCATTGCCATAATGGTCATCCTGGAACCGCTGATGGTGCAGTGGTGGAAGATGTATGCATCATGGATGCTGCTGGAATATTTAGCAAGGATGTTGGTGAAGAGCCAACGGTGGTCCGCGAAGGCCTGCACATTGACTGAATGTGTGTGCTTGCAGTTCCTATATAGGTGATCAGTTGCTGCAAATGGCACAAGTTGCACAGTGGTACAGTCCATTGCACTCAGCACATGCAGAAACCAGCAATATGATAGAAACCTTACTTGGTCTCTTGCTGCAGATGCTGAGGTTTGGGAAGCAGATGTAGTGGGGTGTGAGGCATCAGATAGCATCCAGGACCTTAGGTAGAAGGACCGAGAAGGATGGCAAGGAGATACCAGCCACTTGGGCACCTGTTATCTGAAAAGATCCAGATGCCAGCATATGGAGGACAGCAAGGAGTTTGGTCATGGGTGGCATGTTAGAGGGAGTTTGCACCCTTGCTGTGATGTGTGGCGCAAGATGGTGCAGCAGGCGTACAATGGACTCCTGGTTCAGTCTGTACACCCGGATCACATCTTGTTCCCTCAGTCCAAGGATGGTTGTCCGCTATCTGTAGATCCTCTCCTGCCTTCTGCGCTGCCTTTGTGGCTGCTGTGGTGCTGTTTGGGGTTGCTGCAGGGGTGGTGGAAGGACCTGCTGGCTTTGCTGACGTCTGCAGCGTGTGCCAAGCTGGAGCAGTACCACTTCCATGTTGTCCTGGAGGCTTCCAGATCTCCTTCTGTGAGTGGTGGTGTGTGGGCTCTTTTTAACTCCTGGTCTAACCAGGCATTAAAATTTGAGGCTATTCAGACTTTTTAAAGTCCGCTTCCTTAGTTAGCATCGTTTTTTCTTCAGCATGAGCTGCTGTACAATATGACATAATGAAAAACAAGAAAAGCACTATGACACGGCCAGCACTGACCCTGTGATATTGTTTTTTAACTTTAAACCATTGTGCACAGCAACCCACGTGGCAGTGCAACATTTAAAAAAAAACAATGTGGGGGGGTTGGGACACCAGGGATGAGGTTGGGAAACACAACAGAGAGCAGAATGGGGGGTGTGAATTGGAGATGGGTTAGAAACAACAAGAAGAGGGAAAGGGTGGGAGTTTAGAAACAAAGGAAAGTTGATGAGTGGGTTAAGGAGAGCAGGTGGAGGCCGGGGAGTGGATTTTAAAAGAACAACAGTGGAGGAGGCAGTCCCGGGATGCGGTGGGAGTGGCGAAAGTGCCTAGCGCTATGATTACAGTGTAAATAAGGATTTGATGTGCTGCCTAGGCTGAGGGAGGGGTTTTTGTGCAACAGTTACGTCTCTAGATAGTGATAGCACAGCTTGGGGGGGGGGCATGGTCACTGCACTTGCAGCAAAAACTGTACTGTCAGGAAACAATGACCCCAGTCACGTAAACATACCTTAGGTGGTCAATGTGTCTGCTGCAGGGATCTGTTCATGGCATGCACATCTCCAGCTTCAGTTCCAGTAAGACAGTTCAGTGGGTTAATGCACCTCCTGAAGGCATAAGTGCAACCTGCATGGAGACTTGGTGAATTGGTGTACTGGTTGGATGGGATCTATAGTCTAACTTACAGGCACACAGATTTTGTTTTCTAAAAGGCCGTTCATTTGAATAATAAATCTACTGCAGACATATGTGCAATGTGTCTGCTTACAGAATCTGGGTCTCAGTCACATGTGTAGTTTCCTTATGAGCATTTGTTGGTTAAGTCAACACAGCCGCAGACACGTATGCTATTCCTGTGCCGCTGAATAGAGTTGTGTACTCCCAAGCAGAGGGAGCTGCAAGGAGCAATATCTCTATTCAGTGAAAATGTAGCATGTTTTGTTACAGTGCTTAGAAACTATATGACAACGCGGCTGACCTGGACTCACTGACAAGGCTTATGCAGTATGTAAAATGCTTCACTGCCCCTGAGAGTACATTGAAGGCGATGGTACGAAGAGAGCAAACAAAGTACCTACAGGGCCTTGCAGTGGGAGGAGCTTAGCCACCGGAAGCAGTACTTCATCCACGCTCCCCAGCAGGGCGAAGACTCGAGGCCCATGAGGAAGATGGAGGCAAGGAAGAGACACTGGCCAGTATGAAGCAACAAAACAAGAATGACGTGGGAGCCACATGGAAGCCAGTCAATGGTAAGTAAAATGACGTGGGAGCCGCATAAGAGCCAGGCAATGGAAAATAAAGGTAAGTAATAGACGGGCTCTAAGCCACTTTTAAGATTTTTTTTTCAATAGAGGAGATTTTGCAGGCACAGCAGAAGTGCTGTGCTGGCAAAACCTAAAAATGTAAGTTGCTGCTGCATAAAAAGCTCAGTCTCAAAACATGTTGTACTGAAGTGTGCTGTAGGGAGTAGGCTGAACTGTTCAACAAGCTAGACACATTTTGTCAATCCATTTTTTCTGTTACTTGTAATCCTTATAATTACATTACACACTCAGCACCAGTTACCAATATTCAAAGAAACAAATATAGATTAGATGGGATACTGTTGTACAGAAAAGGGAACATTGAGAGCTCAGAGGATGTTGGCCCTCGGGCCAAACACAGACATTAAGTGCCTCATTACGACGCTTGCAGTCTTTTAGGAAGACCGCTGCGGTGGCGGCTGCCAAAAGACCGCCATGTTGGCAGTAATCCGACTGCCGTGTTATGACTCACACCGTGAAGACCGCCAGAAAACAGCCACAAATCCGACACCGGCAGGAGATAGGAGGGCAGGAAATAGGTGGTTCCACCACCAGCACCTGCAGCCCGACAGAATTCCACCGACCATATTACAAGCCACAAATCACCACAGTGGTTCTTTCACAGTGAAAAACCATTTGCAGTGCGAACCGCTGCACTCAGAGCCCACTACTGTCAGAACACAATACCACATTGGACAGTTTGAATAACCCTCACCTAACACACATGCACACACCAGACACACCTACTCACTGCACTACATAACACATCCCCACACAACCCACAATCCTTTGCTACAAATTTGATTTTCACAAACACCGAGAGCAGGCAAATACAATTATATAGCCCCATTACACCATAGGCACATATGCACATCTCCCTCAGCACACACCACACAACTGCACTACCAACACAAAACACACATAACAAGCACACACACACACCACAAGCACCCATAACTCGCAGCGCACCACCCACACCCTATCAATCACTCTACACTGCACCTTCACACACACACACACACACACACCCAGGCCCTCAGAACAACAACTACCATGTCCCCACAAAAGCAACCATGGTTCACAGACAACGAGCTCCTACAGTTTGGAGCACAGGTCCAGCAAGCCTCAATAGCCAGAAAAATTGGGTTGTGGCAAAGAATAGTCGACAGAGTCAACTCAGTAGGCAACCATCCACACACAAGGGAAGACATCTGAAAGAGGTGGAACAACCTTAGGGGAAGGTGCATTCCATGGCATCACAACACTAGATCGCCGTGCACAAGACTGCCCCACAGTCCACATCTTGGGAGGAGAAGGTCTTGGACATTCTGCATCCCGAGGGCCTGGCTGGAATATCTGGGGGACTGGACTCTGGTAAGTACCCACAGCTTTCATGTCACACAATCGTCTTGTCCTGCATGCTTCCTCACCACTCAAATACTCCCCAATTCACTGTATGTCTCACTACACTTCCCACCTATCCTCCTAATTGCCATCTCCTGCATGCCACACCTCCACCTAGCCCAACTGCCCACACAGCCCTTGGTAAAGGCATGAATAGCATTTGATAATAGTAGCACTACGACTCCCACAATTTACTAGCCCATCTACGTAAATACCTGGAATATGAACATCACATCCCTTGCATGCATGACTATTGCACTAGCTATACCAACTAGATGGTATGACTGAGGACCACTACATGGCAATGACAGCAATGCAATGGCACAACACAATGCCAAGCAAGGCTAAACACAGCTACAGCACTGTGACTTATCCAATTGGCCACTAATCAGGATCCACAACCCAGAAATTGACCCACCATGGTATGGAATGTAAGATAGCAGACCCTATGCACATGCACAACATGCACAGACAGGACAATTAGCCTTGCATACTCACATACCCTCCTTCCACTGGGAGACCAGGCTGCAATGTCCAGCCATTTCCCCTCACAACTAGCAAGCCTGAATAGTCAATAGTTAACAGTGCAGAACAGTCGTGTGAATTATCAGACAGTACCAGAATCCATCTGCAGAGCCAAAGTTGCTATACCTGAATGACACCAACCTAAATGGAGTATGGTACACATGTCACAGACCACTATCTACTACCAATGGTATGCTGTGCAACATCTGTCATTGTCATTGCTGGGAATCATGTCAAGCCAATGTATGCATACTAAAGAAATAAACAAACACAATATGTAACTCTGTCTCGCACTCCATCCACAAGTACCTCTGCCAGTGCCACCATGAAGAGGATACCAGGGACTGGCAGCCCTCCTCAGGATGAAGACCCCAGTGAGGACAACATGAGTGGATATTTGGACACTGACGACCTACCTGGCCCATCTGGGACACCTTGTCAGTCTACGACTCCCTGCCTCACCCTGCCCACATCACTTCCCCCAACCCTGTGGCATCTACCTCACAGCCTCCCCTTCATCCCTAAACCTGTGTCCCAAGGACTGGTCAAACAATTGTGTGCCCCACAGTACAGGGACCTGAGTCAACCCCTCACACACCAGACAATGAAGGTCATGCAAACACTGGGAGTGGGCACACCGTGCCAGGGGCACAGGCATATTGGAGCAGGGGGCATGGGAGGATAGGACCACATTACACCCCCACTGATGAGTCAACTCAGGAGGACTAATGTCAGCAATTCATGTGGATATACAACCCTTGCAAACCCACAGTCACCATACCTGTATGTCACTGGAAGTACTGACTGATGAGCGCAGTCCTAGGGACAGCTGCACTTTCTTCCTCTGCCTCCTCATCACTTGCCATGTCAGCATTACCAGCCACTGGTCCAGCTGCCTCACCCTCATCAGCTAGCAATGGTATATGATGTCTCAGGGCTAGATTGTGGAGCATACAACAGGCTACTATTATCTGGCATACCGTTTGGAGGGAGTAGAGGAGGGCACTTCCAGATAGGTCCAGGCACCTGAATATGGCCTTCAGGAGGCCAAATGTTCTTTCGATTGCACGCCTCGTTTTCCCGTGGGCCTCACTAAAACGGAGTTCCCCATCCATGGCAGGGTACCTCACTGGTGTCAACAGCCAGGGAAGACAGCCAGTGTCACCTGTGTTAAAAAATGTAGGACCAGGCAAAATACAGATACAGTGCCAGGGAAGAATATGATGACAGGTGCCATAACAGTGAAACACCTTCATATGCATACATACCAATCAGCCAGGCCCTCTCTGTGTGTAGTCGTGCCATCATGTGTGGGACATTGCTGTTCCTCAAAATGTAGGAGTCATGCACAGATCCAAGAAACTTGGCTGTAACTTGTGAGATGTACTGGTCTGCCAGACACACCACCTGAACATTTATGGAGTGGTAGTACTTACTGTTCCTATACACCTGTTCATTGGCACTGGGAGGGACCAGGAATATATGGGTGCCATCAATGGCCACTATCACATGAGGGATGTGTCCCAAATCATAAAAGTCTACCTTCACATAGTCCAAATCCGTGCGTTAGGGTAACCTGATGTAGCTGTCCAGGTGTTTCAACAATGCACACAGTATATCCTTCAACACAAGACTGAGCATGGGCTGTGACATCCCTGCTGTAAAGCCCACTATATTCTGACAGGAGCCTGTGGCAAGAAAGTTTAGCACTGACAGGATTTGTACTGTGGCAGGGATGTAATAGGGATTGCGTACGGCTGGTAAGAGATCAGGCTCCAAATGTGTACATAGATCCATGATGGTCTGACAGCTCAGAAAATAGGTCTGGATGATATGCCTGTCCTTCATGGTTGCAAGGTCAGCTAGTGGATGGTAGACTGGTGGTTGTCTCAGTCTCTTCATGGCAGGATATCTAGGTAGAGAGGAGAGAATGTACATCGAGAAATGCACTTGACACATGTAAGCATAACATGTCAAAATAGCACACACCTAACACTGTAGGACATGCGTAGCACTGCTAACATATACTATTATGGCCATGCTGAAGCGCTTTGGACACCATCCTTGCAGCACACTGCTGTACATGTAAGTTGTATAGGACACATATCACATGTGGGATGTATCACATGTGGAAGACTGACCTGTCCTGCACTGATCAAAAGAATAGTAATGGGATATACCAATTTAGTGCCACCGCCTATGTGCCTCTGAGTATCTAAACATGCCCATCTTCAGATATACTGCCACATCACATCAGTGTCATGCATGTCTTTGCACTATCATGATAGCACACCATAGGCTTACTCTGCCATTTGGGTGCATATGTGCACGGGGCACTTATTTTGGCACATCAATGTATGATATGTGCACAAAATGGCAGCTGCCTGCTGCACTTGACAGTTGGACGCGACCTACGTCCGCCGGCGTATGTCGTCATGGCGGTTGCAAGTGCCGTGCTACTTGCCATTGGTTAACATTGCTGCCTACGATGGACTGGGGCCAATCGCGATGACTGCCGGCGGTGATGGTCCTGTACATGGCAGCCATGACCGCCATTTCCTGCAGCTTTGCTCACTTGACTCCTGACACTGTTGCCACCAAGATGTCCACAACCTGAACTGCTGTGTACTGTCTCTGAGAGCCATCATGCCACGTCCTGCAGGTGATAGGGCCCCAGCCTTCACCCCAGAATAGCTGGAGAAGCTTGTAGATGGGGTCCTAACCCTGTTTTGTCAGCTATATGGGGCACCAGAGAAGCAGGTGAGCCCAATGCATGGTCATGTGTGATAGTGGTTGCGTGTGACGGTAAATGGGGTAAGTGTACTGGTGAGGGATTATATGCATGCAGAGGGCATAAAGTGAGTATGGGTATGTGTGGGAACTTGGTGAGTCAGATGTGTATAGGCCACTACGATTGGTATGGTGCCAGTATACATGACTTTCTCCTTTTGTCTGTGTCATCCATGCAGGCAACACCCATCAAAAGAAAGGGATCTGGTGTGCCATCACCAAGCAAGTACTCACACTGGGGGTCCACAGCCAGCAGAGCACCCAGCTGTGGGAGGACCAGAGACACTGGGCTCGGAAGAGAGTTGACCATCAGACCCTTACCCCCCCAAAGGCCCTCATTTTGGCAGTGGTCTACCCTGAGGTGGATGGGCATTTGAGGGAAGCAGAGGAGCCACAAGGGGGTGAGTACTGACTGAATCCTGGGACTTGGCTCGTGTTGTATGGAATTAGCTCCCTCACTGTAGCTTATGTGACAATGTAGTCAATGCAACATATATGTAGACTAGTGGGAATGGGTAGTAACCACTCGGCCTGAGTATAAGTTGTAGATGTATTTTGATGGTTTGCTGTCAGTGGATGTACATCTCCCATATCAAGACATCTCCATGTCTGCATTGTGGAGATGGTCTAATAACATTGGCACATGTGTGACTCCATCCTGCCTTTACTATTGATGTGAGATTGTGTGAGATTGTGTATTACCCTATCCATTGAGTATGACCTGCTCCATCATCTCCATTTTAGCATTTGTGGCTCTAAGGTGTCAATCCATTCCCATCTGTTTGGCACATCTGTATAAGAAACTGTGTGACTCATTTTATCACAGGGATTATATACACCAATTACAGGTAGTGGTATAGACTCCATGTGATGCAGCCACTACACTTCCACCACAGATATAGCCTGTATAGGACTCGACTAATGATTTGATAGTTGTATACCCATATATTGGTCATCTGCTATCTATAGGCTATGTTAAGGTTGCTAAAGTATGATAATTTTACATGTAGGTTTGATTTGTTCTGAGTGCAATCATCATGGATTTCTAAGTGCTAGGCTTGTGGGGATGAAACATTGAACCCAATATGATAGTACTAGAGGTGTTAAGTGCCTAGGCACACCTCGTCATTGTCGATATGTAATGTAAATGCCATGTATGCCAATGCCCTTGGAATTACAATGCAACATAGCTTAGTTACTGCTTACATCATGTCACAATGGTTACTTGGGGACACATCTGATGAGTGGGGCAATGTTTGCTAGTCTTGGCCTAGCTGTAGTGGCAAATTAGGACAGGATTGGGTATTGCATGACTTATGAGATGCTATGTGAATTAAATGTTGTATTTTCTCTCCTGAGGCTGCCCAATGTAGTAGTGGGATGTGTTGTCAGTGCAAAGGCAGTGGTGTTGGTCCATGTGTGCATAACTTTTACATGTGTGTACCGTCTGAGATGTGTGTTGTCTGGACTTAGGTACAGGTATTCACATTTCTGCAATAGTGTGAGTGAGGGTGGTGTTATTATGTTGGGAAGTCCTACTGGTAAAACTGCATGTGTGGTTGTATTGTATGTGGACCATGGTGTCATATGTGCGTTCCTGAAGTTCATCAGTTGTGACACTGCAGTCAGTGATTGTGTATGGATGTGTAATATGTGCATTATGGGCCATTGTAGATACACTTAGATGTATGATTAGTTGTGATATATATGTGGTTGGGATCTTCCTCTGTGTTTGGGTCAGACTAATCTCATGCCTGTACCCCAGACTTGTATTGTACACATCAGATGTCACCTGTATGGGTGTCTAACTTGTAGTTGATGTGTTTTGTTCAGTCAGCTGCACTTCCAATGGGTGATAGGAGTATAGAGAAGTATGATGTACAATCAGGGAGTTATTTGTACTTCATCCAGGGCATGATGTGCATGCAAACATGGCTTTGGTGGTGATCATGTGGATGACTCCAGTCATGCTGACCTAATTGGAGTTAGATGTAGGTGTTAGGGTTGGCATACCAGAGTGGGTAGTAGTGACATGTTGTGACATGATGTAGGAAATGTGTATTGGCACCTGAGATAGCCTAGCCAGGATATGTATTCTTGCAGATGTGCATGTTTACTTGTGTGTATGTGAGGTATATGCTAACCCTCCCTCTCCCTATCTCTCTCTCTCCCTCTATTTGTGTGCATCAGCATTGGCAGGTGAAGGAGAAGGGGACCAGGTGAGTGGGGATGCTCCAGGCCATGGGACCCGGAGTACTGCTACCAGCGACAGCAAGGGACCCATTGGCACGGAGGGTGAGGGGAGTGCCACAGGGGAGACCAGATCTTCTACATTATCTTTGGAAACGTCCTCCAGTGGCGGACCCTTCTGAGACCACCCCAGCACCATCTCAGTCTGCCACCTCCCTTACTACCACCGCCCTCCCTGTAGCTTCCCATCCAGTTGCCCGTGCCTACTCACCCACGAGGGTCAGCATCTCTTTCACCGCAGGCTCCTCTGCCCCTGCCCCAGTTGGCCCTGCTGCCCTCAGTGAGGACGCTATTGACCTCCTGAGGTCGATCTTTGTGGGCCAGTCGACCATCGTGAATGCCATCCAGGGACTGGCAGCTCAAGTCCAGCAGAGCAATGCGTTCCTGGAGGCCATTCAAGGTGCATTGGCTGGCCTACAGAGATCCTTTCAGGCTCTTGCCTCCACACTGATGGAAGCCAGTCACCCTTCATCTACTGTCCCCCCTCGACCTACCTCTTCCAAACCCAAACCCCTCTTCCCAAACCCAGCCAAAGCACACAGACAAGCATGCATCCACCTCAACATCCAAGGGTGGCACAGACAAACACAAGCACCACAAGACCCACCACTGGCATGCACACAAACAAAACCCACCTGCAGACATACCAACACTCACTACCTGCACAGACTCCCCACACCTCTACATCAGACACACCTGAAGCCACCACACCAACATTCACTGATTCAGCCACAACTCCTATCTTACCCACAGTCAGTACAACATCAGACCCGTAGACATCCACCCCAACCACAGACACACCCACATGAAGAACATCTTCCATACCTGCAGACACCACCCCAACAGACAGTCACCCACCCAGCATGGCATCTCCCAGCACCTCCCCCCTCTCCTTCCAAGACACAAAAACTCCCGCACTCACCCACACAACAGTCACCCTGCACCCACAAGCATTCCTCACACACACATGCACCCAAGACATCCACAACATCCACCACAACACCTCCTACAAGCACTTCCACTACGACCACTCCCAAACCTTTTACACTTGTGTTAGCTTAAGGTTCTAATCACCAAGCAGTTTCTCTCTATCTCAATCGTTTTATTGGGTGCTGCTGTTGACATCACTTTCACCATATCTGCACCTCTCTTGCAGCTTTCTGCATTCCTCTCTTCTTTCTCCCACATAGTTACTATCCTTCTGCTTAGCTATTGGACATATCTAAGGTTTTCACCACATTCTTCCCATCTCTAGTGTGCTCTAGCATTGTCAATTTCACCTGAAGCAGAAGTGGCATGAAGCTGCCCTGTGACTGACCTAAGTAGCTGATGTTTTCCAGAGGGCGACGAGTTCCTGGGCTTTTTGTAGAGTCTGTAGACTCAGGCGACTGGTGCATGGAACCAGTGTGTGCTGAGGGTTAATTAGGTTGAGGCCTGTAGACAGATCCCTTCCATAGACGGTTTCTGACATTTATTGTAAGGCAATACAAGCTGGGAGGCTTCAGAAGTGACTTCTCAGCACTAAGAAAGGTAGGTTTCTCATCTTAAAATATTGAGAGCCAAAGTTCGGTAGCAAAGGATGCCCAGCAAAACCCTTCCCAGTTACTGTTGATATGCTTCTTAGAAAAAGCTATATTCTCAAAGAATAGCTTGCATCTTTTTTTGCTGCTGAAAATTCTGCAAAATGAATAAATGTAAATAAAATAAAATGCTGCAAAACCGAAACTTTATGCCTCAAAATTAGCTTTTTTGTGCCGCAAAATGTGCATATCTATTCTGCAATAACCTGGGGTGTCTGGTTACGGAAGAATGACTAGATTTTGCACACCTATGGCACCTTGGAGTCTTTACAATAAAGGAATCTCTAAGACGAAGGAAAGGTTGGGTGTTGTAATGACAGTGCAGAAACTGGATGAATATTAATTGAAAAAATGCATTTGGTACAACGCCCTAGCATTTACATTTGCCACTGAACAGATAACTGACTCCAAGTGGAATTCCACTTCTCAAGACCAAACATACCCAGATTCAGGAGAACTGACATTTAGGGATTCCTTGTCTTCAGTTCACAAGCAGAGATTACATCATTAAGAATATTTTATTGGTGTCCTGGAATTGACAGTCAAATGGAGGTAGTTGTAAGAGACTCTCTGGACTGCTTGAATAGGGAAACATTTCTTATGCCACATGTCCAACCCATGGTGATAAGGAGACTTCGAAGTAAACCTTAGGAAGATGTTGCATTGGAAACCCTAGGTTCCCTACTCAATGAAGATAAACAACAATCTGTGCTTGTGGTATTTGATATGTACTCAAGATGGCCACACACATGTGTTACCAATGGGATTGAAAGAAGGCACATCAATAACTGTCTGTGTGATGTCTTCTGCAGAGAAAGGCTTCCCAATACCTTGTTGACAGACAGTGGGGATAAACTAGTGTTAGCAGTGATGGTGGAATTGTTTTGAAGAGGAAAGGCTTTATGCAATATAAATGTACTTTCTTTCATCCAGAGGACAGAGGAATGGTTGAGGGTTTCAACTGTGTTTTGAAAGAAGTAATCCCTTTGGTAAAAAGTTATGGGAGGTGTTGGAATGAGGATTTGCATTAAAGGGTTGAGCTGTGCAGACGAACTTCGACCACCAAGATGCCATTCAAGCTGTCTAAGGGAATGAAGCAGAATGCCCGGTTTGTTCAGCTTGGATCAAGAAATAGGAGATGAGTGATTCAAGCAGTAGGGCTTGGAAATACAGGGAAGACAGGAAGTTGCAGAAAAGGAAGGCGTGACTTGAAGGCAAGAACACCAATAAGAAAGCAGTGGTTATGGTCAGTGATCTGATAAAAATCAATATTCCTGAGGTGTGCCAAAATATATAAAACAAAATGAAATACAGAATGTGGACAAGTGGAAAAACACGGAAGCCCTCCTTATGATGGGGCCTGAGTTTTCTGACACCTGCACAAACTCCTGTTTATGTGCGAGGCAGGATTATAAAATGTGTAGAGTTTACTGCACTCAGTAGTTACAACATCCTATCTTACATTTTGGAACTCAATGTGGGGAAATTTAACGGGGGGAATGGTAACGTTTTTACTGCACGAAAATCTGCATGTTATTCCCTCAAAAACTTGGTCTAAGTGCAATTTATTGTACTTGATAAATTCCGAATTTTAGGGGCTTGGATTCTATCAGGTTCAATAAATAACATCTTCCTTCAGGGAAGCTTGTTTTCATGGCCTTAAGAGTATACACTGTCATGAGAACTGCAATTACTCGTTCACCTCCCCATAAACAGTCTCCCACTCCATACTGGAAGAACTATTAGCATTACAGAGAACTTGCACTCTTCTGCCTTTGCTCGACATTTTATCTCCATCCACATTGTATCTCACCAGCGCATCCAGTTGGAATATAGCACTTCATTACCCAACCTTTCCTCCACAGCAACAAAACTCCAAAAGTGCTACACAAAAAGGAAGCTAATATCATTACTGTTGTTTTTATTAGAAGTGGTTATCCTAAGCATTGTTCGTTTATCCACTGGTACATAAAAATGGAGGGTTGAAGTGCTGCTAATATCTACCCTTACACACAGACCTCATACCACAGGATTTTACATAAGTGCCTCAACTTTACCTTTACTATAGAACAAAGAATCGCTGGCACTGAATTAACGCCAGGCTTTCTTTATTGCGTGCCAAAATTATGTATTTGAGGAAATCAGAAAACATTTACATTTGCACAAGACATATTTTTGAGATCCACTTTAGGTAGATAAAATTGTTTAACCTTCTAAGAGTAGTCAAAATATCCCAATCGCACACACTGGGGAGATCCCCCATTCGGACACTGACCATTGTCTTAGTGTCATCTCAAAAGGGGAAGGGCTCCATAGCTCACACCAAATGATGTGCTGGGTGGTAACCCTAGACACCCACTAACTCTTAGGATACAGTGTTAATGACATGGGGTTTGCAGCTAACCTTTAGTTGAACTGCTAGTAGTTTGTATGTGCTTCAAGAAACAAAGGCCAACTATTGGTGCTAGGCTTACTTGGCTTATCAATCCTGCCTAGGTGGTAACACAGAGTTAGCACACAGTTGTAAATGAAAGCTGATTAATTGCACTTAGAAGTAATGTTACAGATGTTCATTCATTCACAGTTTATGGGAATTTGGTTATATGTCCAGTTATTGTTCAACATTAGTAATTATGATATATCTGACTTAATACAGCCAGTCATAAACTCTCCAACTTCGTATTGCCATAGATAACATGTACCCGTAGATCACATCAACTTGATTATAGCTATTATAATGACCTTGCATTAATCACCACAATGTTTATGTATTTACATATCCAGTTGGGTCATATTACATATCAGTTGCTGTTCACTGTGTCTGGATGTACAACCTAATCAGTTTGAATATAGCCCTATCCTGCATAACAGGGCATTTCTAAGTCAGTACTATGATGACGTATGGGCTTCAATTTAGGGACCCTTAGACTCCCTCGATTGTTAAATCCTTCTCTCCAGACTGAGGGTGCATCACTACTGAGGTGCAATGTTCCTCGGCCTCGGGCATCTTACCTATGTTATAGATGTGTCAAGGGCGCCGTCTATGATGTATGTTAGTAGCTATTGCATTTTATCTTTAGTATTATGCAAATAACTGTTAATCCTAAATGGTTGTGTCAACAGGTTGCCTATTCACATTCCTTTTCGGTCTCCTTCCTTATTATGTTTGCAGCATAAGCGTCCATGCGAGACAATTTAGATTTCAGTCAGCGGTGGTGGTGGTGGTATGCTTTGCCCCAGGCCTTCCCTAGAGTGGCATCGGAATGGCCTAGTGCCTTCTTACTATTAAGCTCTTTCATGCACTGCAGACTTGCCCAGCCCTGTACCATGAATATCAATAAAGAGGAGACAGGAATAGTAGCTGCTATCCCTGGTTCACTTTCCATTCTCCTTTCACTGCTCTGTCCACCACTGC
Organism: Pleurodeles waltl; assembly: GCF_031143425.1. Lineage (NCBI taxonomy): Eukaryota > Metazoa > Chordata > Amphibia > Caudata > Salamandridae > Pleurodeles > Pleurodeles waltl. The sequence continues at coordinate 151,364,783 of NC_090446.1, forward strand.
TTTCAGGGATAAAGAAAGCATCAGCAGAAACAGGAAGTAAGCAAGTCTCTGAGAACCATGTTTAGTTCTGCTGGTTTCCACGGCCCATCAAAAGAAAAAAAAAGGTGGCATAAAGTTTCTGCTCTGTGTTGTTATTGGAGGGAGGATTATAAAGTACATTATGTCACTAAAGTTCTAAGAGCAAAAGTTGAACTATAAAATGATTGGAGATTATCTAAATGATACAGCAAACACCGAACAAAATTATGATAACGACTCTTTCAGGAAAATGTAAACCCTTGCGTTTTACTTCAGGACATTATATCACTGCATTGACAAGTATTAAAAGTAATATTTTAGAAAAATTACCTTTTCCCCACTTCCAATGCCATGACAACACTATAATCATCAACCAAAGATGTAATTTTATGTGCGCTGTATACAAGGCCAATTACGCTGTAACTATTATCTATTAAGTAATACATAAGCGAGGTTTTTTCAAGCTCCTCTGTTGCTACCCTTACACTACCCGGTGATCCAGAACGTGTACTTCTCCCCCACCCATTCCTCTATTGCACCCCTCCTGTCACCGTCCTTAAAAAAATATTATTTGAGGGCCTGGTAGCTTTCATTTGCTGGCTGGTCCTCTCTGCTTTCATCAACTTATTTGTTCCCCTTTGAAAACTGTTTGTTTCGTTGTTTCTCCTACCCTCCAAGTGGAGTCCACCACCAAGCAGTCGTAAAATAAAAAAAAGCAGTTAAAATGGCGGTCATTTCAGGTGCCCATACATGGTGCTGCAACCGCACATACATCATCCTGCTTAGTCAACATAGGCCCATGTTTATACTTTTTTAGGGGCATATTTATACTCCGTCTGCGCCGAATGTGCATCAAAAATTTTGCTGCACATTCAGCGCAAACGTTGCCCCGTATTTAAACTTTGACGGCCAAGCTCGCAGATGACAAAAGTCCGCCGTGTGTGTCATTTTTTGGATGCGGCAACCTGCCTTGCGTTAATGATATGCAAGGTAGGCGTTACCGTCCCAAAAATGACAAACGGCCGTGCGTCGTATTCATGCTTTCGGGCAAAAATGATGCACGGCCGGGAGGCGGAGCCGGAAAATGACACTCAGCCCGATTTGCGTCAAAATTTAACGCCTGGGTCAGGGCAGGCGTTAAAATGGGGCAAACACACCTGTATTTAATCAGAACACACAGAAGCAGCAGCAGAGCAGCAAAAGGGAGACATGGAGGTGATTCTTATCCAGCGTGCACGCAGACGCAGAGCCCAGCAGCTACAACAGCAGCTACCACAACACCAGCAGGGACCCCAAAGCCAGCGCAGAAGGCAGGAGAGGATATTCCGCCCCAGAACAACACTTCATGGCCTCAGGAAACACAACATCATCCAGAGGTACAGGTTGAACTGGCGGGCCTTTCAGCAGCTGCTGCGAAACATTGAGCCGCAGTTGGCACCCACTTTGCTGACACCCCGCACCATCCCAACAGAAACCAAGCTGCTTGCCGTACTTCACATGCTGGCAAGTGGCTCTTTTCAAACAACTGGTGCCCTGGTTGCCGGAATATCACAACCATCATTCTCTGCCTTTTTGCCCAAAGTACTGGATGCCATCATTGGACTTACACCCCGCCACATCTGCTTCCCTAACACACTGCAGAAGCAGCAGGAAACAAAACAGGGGTTCTACCTCATTAGTGGCTTCCCACACGTCCTTGGTGCAATCAACTGCACACATGTACGCCTTGTGCCACCTGCTGCAACTGAACACCTCTACCGCAACAGGAAGCACACACTCTATCAATGTGGAGGCCATTGTCAATCACCAAGGATTGATCACCAACATCATGGCTAAATATCCTGGGAGTGTCCATGACTCATTCATCTTCCGTCACTGCACCATCAATGAACACTTCCAGGATGGAAAGTATGGCAATGGACTACTTATTGGTAAGTACAAAAACCTACTTATATACACACTGCACAGCAACCCTGTAGGACACACAGCACATACACCACAACAACAACATGTCGACAGGAACACACTAAGGTTGTGACACCGCTAGCCATGTTTCTTAGGTCACCATTGAACCTGTCTCAAATCGGAAATTAGTGTACAGTCTAATGTTAAGACGTGAAAGATCACAACGTGTGGAGTGGGTTGCCTAAATGTCACCTTGCAAATTGTAAGTGTCCCAATGACGTTTACATTAATTCATTGCATAAGTCTAAAGGTATTCGATGTCCAGGGTACATTGATATGAACGTGTTAACAACACTGTCAAAATGAATCTGTGTATGGAACTATCATCTCACCCCCAGTGAAGACACACAGACACCTGTATCACAAGTCACAATACTAGGGAGGGCTCACTGTACTGCAAATCCCAAAACATACTGCTGACAAACGGTCAGCAGCCAAACACTCGTTCAGCCAAGGAAACAACACGATGCAGATGGTACATCCTACAAGCCTAGGATGCGACATAATAACATAAAAGAGTCACAGACAACACAAGACAACTACTGCCATGAAAGGTGATTTCAATGGGGCTAGCTACATCAACATGATCCCATTCATTTTCTCTTGCAGCTGATCAGGGGTATGGCATCCAGCCATGGATAATGACACCCATTGGCAACCCGAGTACTGCAGCAGAGCGTGCCTACAATGACACACATAGGAGGACACACACCATAGTCGAGAGGACCTTCAGCATCTTCAAGTCAAGGTTCCGGTGCCTCGACATCACTGGTGGTAGCCTCCTATATTCCCCGGAGATGGTCTGTAAGATCATCCTAACATGTGCTATTCTGCACAACATTTCATCAAAAGGAACATTCCCCTCCTGGAACCCGAGCCACACATGCCTGAAGAGGAGGAAGAGGAGGATGGTGGCCTGCAACATGAGGGGGAACTACAGAACACGGCCGCTAGTATACGCAGGCGGCAACATATCGTGAACAATTTCTTTTAAATATAATCACCATCACCACTTTATGAACTAATTTAAATAAACACCTATAATAATCACCATTTCATCGTTTGGCTATTCATTTTTGCACACCTTCATCTCTAACTATCAGAATAAGAGTGTTGCCTCATGGAGCATTGCTGATATACCGATTAGGACACTGAAAATCCCAGAGCTAATGTGATGCGTAACATACAATGGTCACATACACACACACTGTAAATGACATATATATCATGTACATTTCTCCTTGAAGGCCAATAGCAGAGGACCACACCTATTTCACACATACATGTTGAAATCAAGGTCCAACGCAGCATATGGCACACAACTAAAACACCATCACTCAATAAGGGGAAAGCAAGCCTCATACATGAGGCAGTGGATGTGCTTTTGCATCAGTAACAGGACTGTATGACCAGACCCTTGACAGCAGTAAGTCCAACTGCATCCAATATTTGCAAGGACTATCTGTGACCAGAGTTCCATAGAAGCAGTACATAGACAGCACAAGTGCCACACATATGAGCAGCATTGCGCACATGACATTCCATGTACATGTCAGCCCATTTCCTAACTCCTGACACACCCATGCACCTGGTCACAACCCACCTGTCTGAAGAGGTCCCTGGAATACTAAGATGTGTACCCTGATATTCCCTCCTCTACACACACAGCTTGTCAATAGCAATCCAGTGTGCTACACCCTTTCCTATGGTATACCATTGTCATAGAACATCTGACTGCATGGACGTCAGGTCAATTAATACACTGGCTTCTAGTTTCCAAGCCCTGTTAGCACCTGTAGATTGCTTCCAGTGTGAAAATGTATGTTGGCCATCCATGCGCACCACCCATTTCAACAAGCACTGCCCCTGCTGATGCCTGGAACAGCATAGGAGTTGCCATTTTGTCAAATACACCGTTAAGCATTGATACTAATTAAGCCGTGTAACACAGCCCTTGGGTTCATTTGTCACCTTCAAAAACACATGTCAACTGTCTAGTTCATCCTCCAAACAGTCTTAGTCAGACCACTGATTATGTAACTTGTCAAATTGCTGTATCCTGATTCACCCTGCATTCTGTCAGCCTGACTGGCATCTGTCTGTGCGTCACACTAAAGTATCCCTGTGTCTACATGTGTACCACACTTGTGTTAGCAAACCTGTCATTCATCAGGGGGTATTTAGGCATGTGCTTCTTCAATGCATACCCAAATACATTGTATAGCATAATCTGCCTTTTAACTGTACCATATGAGTTAAATCCTCTATGACAACCAAAATTCATGGCCCATCCCTTTTCTGGGTCTCATTTATGCATGAATGACAAAGTGTGACAGTGTCCCAGGGCCGTATGCAGGGTTTGGGTACAGAGCCTTCAGAAGAACCAGCAACCTCTGAAAATGTCCATGAAAAATCCACACATGTCAGGACCCTGACAGTTCACACACAGAATTACATTGCTCAAAATATATTTATGGGCCGTGTGTGGTGAATAGCTGCCAGAATAATCAGCACAGAGGCTATGATGTTCCCAGATGCAGTGGGAATTGCAGAGGCTAACCTGTGTACAAATGTTGTAATGACACCTGTTGGAACATGACACCTGAGACATTATCTCACTCAGCACACCAAGGTTGCCCTGCTGACTGTCTCATTACACGTCTTTAGTGACAGGGTGGGACCCTCCCTATGTAGGTTCTCATGTCCACATCCACTTTACTCACATTGATCAACAAAGGATACTCAGTAGATACAGGAATAGCTGCCACCGACTCATGATGAGTCCTGGACCGAACTGTGACAAATTACACCCCAAAAAATATACAGGATCAACATTGGACCACACACATGAACAAGACACCTATGTGCAATTGATCACTGGAAATATGTGGACACGTGCTGCCTCGTCTGCTGGTCCACCACAGCCACTGGAGAGTTTTGGCTCACTTATATGACCTCACTGTGGTGTCCTCATACATTTGTGATTCACCTTTTTCTCTCTGGGCAAACATGGTACCCACTTCCTCAATGCATGTGTATGACTCACTGTGGGATTCACCAACTAGTGCCTAGGAAGCTGTTACCAAAACTCTAGGACATAGGATGTTGAAAATGTGGACCATTGACATGAACAAGCGTCTGCCATCTATCTGGTGCATGCTTTGTCATACATGGTGTCTACGTTACCTTAAATCTTGGAAGTCCACATTACGGATGTTGCTACATGTATGACTAACACATGTCCTCTCTCATTTCAACAATGACTTGCATCTAAGGTTTGGACACATGGACGTCACATTCATACAAGCATATGTGCAATAATGCATCATGTGATACACACACACTTGGTCAACAAATACATTAGTTGCCACAGCACACACATTGAGCCAAAGGCATTTAGGTATTGTACATATGTGCGTCACATTGCTATCCTCTCCTGATGCCAAACATGCCCAATTTGTGCAATACATATATGTAGGCCACACATATGGCCATCTAGTGCATCAGCCAACCGTCAAAATACTGTGAAGGAAGTAGTGGATCATGGTCCGCTGCAGTATGATGTCACACATGTGAACATACACCAACACCATAGTGGGTGCCATCAGGCTATCTCTGATGTGTCCCAAATGTAACATAACATAAAAACAGAAAAAAAGCCCCAAACCAGTTCATGCACTGAAATGTTGACATTGCTAGCGTTATGCGTCATTTTTTGTACACCAATACTGATTTTTGCGTCATTTTTTTTTACGCACAGGAGTGAACATTAGGCCGCATCCAGATAATTGTACAGGCTATTTACTATTATTTGGATGCGGGCTAATTTTCACTCCTGTGCGTCAAAAAAAATGACGCACAAACTGTGTGAAAAAATTTACGCATAACGCGAAAAAGGGCGGGCATTTTATACAGGAAGTGATGTAATAGGATATCCTGTTTACAGATCATGTACAGTGGGTGTAATTTCACTTTCACTTTGCAGTCTATGATTCTTCTAGACTGTGTGGCTGTGTAGAGAGTGGTGTCCATAGATTTTGTGCTTTTGTGTCCTGTGTGCTGTCTCTATTGTCAATTTGTGAAATAAATATTGTTGGTGTATACTGTCCTACTGTGTGTTGTGTACATTTGTCAATTTATCTAGTGTTTTTGTTGTTTGTGGGAGTCTGTTGTGGGTAGTGGTAGTTTGGGGATAGTTGGGCTCTTTTAGTGGTTAAGTTTACCTTTCTTCTGTATTTGTACCCCTACTTTCCCCCTTTTCCCCTTTCTATTTTTTTAACCCCTATTCCCTTTCACATTTCTACAATGTCTGGTAGGCCACGTCTTGGCAGGATGGGTGAAGAGGAGTTGGGGGGCTTCATATGGCTTGTGTGCCATTTCCTGCCACTGATGATCGAGGCAGGGGGCAGGGTGATACAGGGGTATCACACAGAGGCGCGTAGAATCCTGTGGGGAAAGGTGCTGCATCACCTGCAGCGTGTGTATGCCAGCCAGAGGAGTGACCACCATCTGAAGCACCGGTGGGCTGACCTCATCACCAGGGAGCAGGATCTCTTGGACCACCTGGGCATCGTGATTGGTGGCCCTGTTGGTGAGTACTAATCATGTAAATGTGCACGATTAAATGCTCTGTAGTGACATCAGATGAATTGTACAATGTCTGCCAGCCAAGTTGCTGACTGTGTGTAATGCTGGGGAAACATACTGGGATAAATGATGCACTATGGGAAGGATCACAATTGCTAGCTGTCAGGTAGCACGTGCTCAGCAAACTTACAGGATACTTTTCCGTGAAGTAAATTGGTGCTGCCTTTGTGTCAGACAACCAAACAAAATAGGAGCCAATCATGTCTATATAGGGCACATTTGCCAGAGAAGTAAAGATGTACCAACATATTGGCTAACTTTGTTGACGCAATAGCTAGACTGACTTTAGAATCACTACATGATGCAGAAAATGAGTGCTGGCTTCACGTCAATTGATGATAGCAAAGTGGCTCAGACATATGTCTCATGTGAGTCTGGTGAGTGTGTAAGGAAAGCGTTCACGGATGTTCTATGAATGTTAGGGATTATTGTGGTCCTTTATCTTTTTGGATACATGTCAGATCTGGATTTGAAAACATCATGAAAAGGTGTAAGGTGCCCTCAGCTAACATCTTAGAATGTTTGTTGGAGTTAGTTGTGCCACATTCCAATTAGGGATGGCAGTGCAAAGGTATGCACATGGGTTCACATCTCCATGGTTGGTGCAAATCACCATAGCTGGGCCACATCAAGTGAAGAAACTGTAACAACATGAGGGCTTACAAAAGTCCCTGTCCCTCTGTACATTGTACCTATGTGTAATAAATGTCTCATGGCCACATAGGCTGTTTGACTGATAATGCAGTCCTCAAGTAACCAGGCTTTGGATGTCTCTCTTGGATGCACATGATGAGACGATTACACTCCATATTTTTTTCTGGTCACCAATGACAGGGCTTGTTTGCCACCACATTATACGTAGGGCCACTGCATGTGTGCAGATATGTGTGTAACTGTCACAGGAGACCCATGCTATGTACAAGTTGTCTGTGATATATCAGATGCAGTATCATCATGTCTGAATGGCTGCCATTTCCTTATTCAGCCTACACATTGTATATGTTTATGAAATTGTTGGTCTGTGCACAGATTTTGCGCACATTTCTTCCTTCCATTCCTTACAGGTGGACCGGCACCCTACACTGTGGGAGAAGTGGCTACATTTGAGGACCCTGACCACTCCAGTAAGTGTTGATATGTCTGTTATGTGTTGTGTTTGCTGGTTATGGACTCCTGTGTGTTGAACCAATGTTAATGTTTGAGTTGACCAATGCGTATCCTATTGTATTATCTAGGGATTGCAGGCCATTCCTGCAGGCACCACAGTGAGTACTGGGGTGAGTCATGTGGATGACACTTGTATCAACAAGACTCGCACTGGAAGTCAGCTCAGATTTAGTCAGCCTGTCAGACCCACATTCTCCAAGATTGGTACAGCAAATTGCTTTCCAATAGACTTCTGCTTCCCTATTTACCAAAGTACTTATTAAACTGTAGGTAGAACCTCCTAGCAGCATGTACCTCCACATGTAGTGCTACAAGTATGTGGAACTTGAGTGCAATGGCCTAGGTGTGCATGCTAATCATGATCATGGCTGTTCTTGCAACTCTGTGTCTGATGTAAGTCATGCCTTACTGGAAGTATATGTTGTGTACCAAGCTCTGCATTTCCTGACATGTGTGGCGCTATGATTGGTCAAGGGTTTGCAGACTCCTAATTGTAGATAGCCCTTACCTTTGGTGTGTGTGTAGAGACAAACATGTGTGGAATTTTCTATACACTTCTCGGTGTTCATGTTGTTTGGAATTGATAGTTGTTTATCCACCCCCCACCTTCAAACACAGGCATGGGTTTGTGAATGGGGTACCTAGGACTGATGCTACCAGTATGTTACACATATATGTGAAAAAGTGACTGTTTGGTTGGAACCTAGTATACACACTCAGGTTTGGCACATGAGTACTATACTGGTAAATCCTGTTACAACTTGCAGACCATATGGCTTTAGTTTTGCATTCCGTACACTGACATTTGTAGCCCAGGGATTGGCGGAGGATATGCAGCATGATTGTTAGCTGATAACTGGCAGAACTCAGAAGGCTGGCCTGCCATGTACTTCCTCAGGGACATTCAATGATCTGTATTGTGATATGAGCTGTTACAAGTACAGTAGATGTATTGCCTGATTTACTTCCTGTGCCATTTCACACAATGCAGTTCCTAATGTAGATTATTTGCATTTGTCTTCACAGCTGCAAACATGACTTCAGACCAGGTCCGTGATTTCCAGCGGCGGGACATGAGATACTAGCACATCCTGCTGGTGGAGTCGTGGTTCAGGAGGATGGCCCGTCGATATCGCCATGAATGGGCCTCCTTGGCATGGAGGGCCTTCCCACAGCTACTTTGCCCACCACAGCCACCACTAGCACAACCACCACTTCAAGCCAGGTGGCCTCACCCACAGCTGGGACTGTTGTCCCTACATCTGACGGACTTCCAGGCCCCAGCATTGCTACAGGTGCAGGACAGCCCACTGGCTTTGGCTCCACACACACACAGACCTCCTCCACCGGTACCCAGACTGCCCCAGCTCCATCTGTTGACCCTGCAGCATTCCACAACATGGAACGGAAGATGGACCGTATGTTGCACAAGTTAAGCCATCTGAGCCGTGTGAAGTCGATCAAGAGGACCCTCCGCAGGGCCAACCTGTAGACTTTTTTGATATGGACATGATTCCTTCCCCTCCCTCCTCTTTCCTTGTTCTTATACTTAGTGGGCTTAGGGGGCTTAGTGTTAGGTTAGTATAGGCTGTTAGTTTAGTTAGTGTTAGTGGGTGGGGGGTCCTGATTCTTTCTATTTTTACTTATTATGTGTGTGGGTGGGTGGTTGGCTATGTTGGGGTTCTTGTGTGTTTAAAAAAAAAAATACAAAAAATATATATAAACAAATATATATTTGTTTAGTATACAATAGTATGTGTTTAGGTTAGTATGTGTTGTCCTCCATGTGTCCCGTCTCATAAGGAGGGTGGGGGGTGGATGTTTAGAATGTTTTGTTACATGTGATAAGTAAGTTTAGCTTAGGTTAGTTAGGGACAGTTGTGGGTAATGAGTAGTCAGGGTAGATTAGGGTAGGTAAGACTTTTTCCTCAGTTTCATCTTCTGTGATTAGCATTTAATAAATATTTAGTTAACCCTTAACAGTATGTGTTAAATGGTACTTGATCCTGGGCTTGGAGTCAGTGTATCTGAATGTTGTTCTATTACTTTTGTGTCCTATGCTACAAACAAATCCCAACTGAGCTGTAAGATTGGCAGCTACCTCAGAGCTACCTTGCAAAGTTTACACCCTTCGTTGCAACCACCAATCACAGTTAATATGGATCACAATGTGTTTCTGTTGATAAGTGAGTTTTCTACGTCACAAACAGTGCTTCCAGACTTGGTATTGGGGAACAGTTTTAGGTCTGACTGCAGTGTGATGATCAAGGACACCCTTATAAGATGAGTTCTCGTAGGCACTCTTGTATTCTTGTCTTCATGACTCACATACGTCATTTGTGACACAGTTCAGCATGAGTACCTATTTGTATGTAAACTCAGACAGCTTCATTCATGCAGTGTTTGTAGTGTTTGCTTAGATTAGCGTGCACTGTTATATGTGTTAGTATTACATGGTGACAACATTTTGCTGCCACCATTTTATGACTTAGATATCCCTTGAGGAAGCATTATTCTGTCCAACACAGCATGATGGTGTATGGTTTCTCACTTCATCAGTGCTATTTATTGAAAAGTGCTGTAGTGCTATCTGTACATTGTCCATGATTGTGAGTCCATTAGAGTGACATCTTACATTGTGAACCTACACAAGGGGTTACGGGAATGCTTTTGACATGCTGGGGTGATGTTTCAGACAGTGCAGAGGGACAGGATTTGCCAATGAGTAAGAAAGAGACAATCACTGGGCAGGCTGACAAGATATACAGTGGTAAGCAGAACAGTCATTAAGTAGAGTTGTTGTAAGACTGGCATGTTACAAAGCGCAGGACCTTGGTAATTGTTGGCCATGTGGCAGGGACTAGAGCTTCCGGGTACTTTTCCGTGTGAAGGTGATCTGTTCCATGTCTTCTTCTTCTGATGTGTGTGTTGCCTCCTCTGTTCTTGGTGGTGGTGGTTGTGAAGGGGCAACACACACCTCAGTGTTAGAAGACGTGGAGTCAGACATCCCGGTCGCTGCTACCTGTGAAGGTCTTAAGGGCAGTACTGCAGCAAGGAGGATCTGCTGATTCTTAAGAATAGCAGCCACATCACGATGGTAGGCAGCCAGGTCGGCCCTGAGGGGTTCAATGTTGCATTCGTGCACGCGTTGACAGGATTGCTGTTGTAGGTGTTGGGCCAACTGTATTACAGCTGTGCTGATTTCCTTCTGGGTTTTTTGCTGTTCCTGCAAGATAGATGTTAGGGCTTGCATAGCTGCTGCCTGATCTGCAGTTGACATCATGCACTAACGCACCCCCTCTAGGCTGGCTGCCATATTTTGCATCCCCACCCGCAACTCCTTGGCCAGCTCCCGCTGTACCCCAACTACAGTTCTCTCAAAGCTGGTGCCTGTGTCGTCTGAGTCCTCAGCTATATTGGAGCTGGCATGTCTTACAATTGGGGTGGTGGGTGGATCCTCTTTGATGGCTGCTTGTTCTGTGCTCCTCCTTGTGACTGAAGGTGGGGTCTGGAGGGTTTCAAGGACCTTTTGGATGGTCTCCTGGGGAATGTTTATCAGCTCGTCATCTATGTCATCAGGGTAATCTGGGACAGGCATATCCGCAGGAGATCCATCTTCCTCTGCAATGAAACGGGGTACAATTAGTGTGTGTGTGTTGTGGCATTAGTGATGTGACATGCCTGCCTTGTGATGATTTCACATTGTGATCTTGTTTCGTGTTTATTGCTCCAGTCTTTCAGATGGGCATTCTCCCAGGCCTATGGCCCACCTGCATGTCACATGTATGTTATTAAGTTATTAGACTTGTCAGCATCATCTCTTCTAGGTGTTGGTTTTGGCCAAATAGTGAATTGCCACCTTCTTGTCCTACTCAACCCTCCGTCTACATCCATTCTCATGGTGAGACCTTTCACTGGCTGTGGGTGTTCTGATGGCACTGGCAGCACACTTAACAATCTGGACCTGCCCCAGTCTCTGATCTTTCACAGCCACTTAAATGTAGTTGACATGTAGCATATCCTATGCATAGCAATGTTATGGCACGATATGGATGTTGGCATTGGTAATGTGTACAGCTGATGTTGGGAATGTGTGATACATTGGATTGCCCTGATAATCGTATCAGTGTCCTGTTTCCTCCTCTGACTGTGCAGGTGTATGTCAGTGACCAGTTACATGTGTCCCCCCCCCAATGCTGTTGTCTGAGCAGTATGACATGTGGGATGTTACATTGTGATCCAGGCACAGGATGGACCCTGACATATGCAGCATGGGTATGTCCTTAGTGCTGTGTAGCTCCTATTGTTGTTGACATTGGCTGATGTTTGCAACAACTATGGGCATTGACATTTGACAGTACTGGAGCCTTTGTCTTTTTTCAGGGGATTGTTGAAGTTGTCATCCTCAACCCTCTAATTTAGGTGTGTATGATCCATGAGGAGGTTACTGCCATTGGCTACTTGAGCTGCACACAGAGCGGAGGTGGCAGTGGCAACTGTTGTCGCAGTTACATTCCAGTTGTCGGTATGGCTAGAGGTTGTTAATAGGGCCCTAGTTAATGTGGGTGGTATGGTGGCTGACGTGTGCCGGGATGTCAGTTTGACGTTGTGCCCTTGGCGTTAGCCGGCAGTATTATTTTTTACGCAAAACTGCGCCGGCACAGTTTTGTGTCAAAAAGTATAAATATGGGCCTTAGTGTCGAATTTGCATCATTTTTTGACGCAAATCAGCGCCAGCACTGGTTTGCGTAAAAAAAACGTACTGCTGGCTAATGCCATTCCAACACGTCCAGAAAATTACGCACACTTCTGAATTTTGACGTTCGCTGGGTTGGGCATCAAAGTATAAATAGAGTGTTAGGTTTGCGCCGAATTTGCGTCAAAAATGTTGACGCAAATTTGGCGCAAACAGAGTATAAATATGCCCCATAGTGTCTTGGTGGGTGAACATGGTATTGGTGCACCCATCATTGCACTCATTTTCAGATTGTTTTTTTTATTTTTACCGATAAATGCTCTCACTGCCCTTTTTTGGGATTGTCATTTTCACACACTCCCAAATCCCCTGAAAACTGGGGCTGCTCTGTGCCCATTTTCGTAGAAAACAGGGTCCTAGAAAATGGATTCCGTTTACATCTGAAGATGTGAAACATCCCTCCTTCATCCATCACTCCAGAGTGCACAATTCAAGACTCCATAACCCCTCGAATGTCACTTATCGTTTAAACCTGGCTTGCACCTTTCGTACGCCCCCGCCTGCACGCTGTCTCCAGTCCGTTTTCACTTCACAGAGCAAAAGACGAACCTCGGCTCCATCCCACAATGGGAATCACATCAATCACAATCTTTGTAATCGACATTCACTTGCCGGTGAGGTCAGCAGGTCCCATGAGACACCGATTTCAACCAGATGAAATAGAACAGCAGTTTAACAAGAAGTACATCCGCGAACTAACAATAGAGCAGTAGGTGCAGTGCCCTTGGACCAAGGGACTTGAGCTGCCAACTGCACCATAAATATATCGGCTTTACTAAACCAGGGGCTGAATGTCATTTTCCTTGCCTGCGTTGCTATCTTTGGCACCTTTGGTACAACCCTGTAGACGGCGGAAGTACTTGTTAATTAAGTTCTGTCCGAGCTGACACTCCAGTACTCCGGACTACCTCGTGACAGTCTTGCTGGCAAAGTCTGAAGAGTCTCCCGAGAGCCTCCGGGTTAAAGAGGCGATCACTACATAAGCCCTCAGAAAGATATCTCCCCGGTGTGCAGGGAGGCTGCTGGGAAGACTAATGCTAGTTTAATCCAGGACTGAGATGGATGCTTTCCGGCTTGGAGTTTGTTACTGCTGCGTCATGCTACCATTGAGATGTTCTCCGTACGCCAGCCTCAGGCTATCAGTGCTTTTAATGAACTGGAGGTGATGCATTGACCTACGTGATGACAAGATGGATTGCCTCATCGCCTGCAAAGGAGCCACCTGCTCAGTTTTCCCGCCTGCCTGGGAAAATAGTATTTTTTTCATTGACCATTTGACTACCCGGGTAAGCCGCGGCCAGCGCGAGATCTCACCCGCATAAACCATAGTGACGTCACATTCGATGGAAGGGTGGGTACTTATGAGGGCTTACACTTGTGAGCACCCCCTTTTTTCCGGCAGCAGCAGATAATGGCTGACTGACTGATGACGCGGAGATGTAACGTTGGCACAGGTCACCAGAACCCGCTACAAGAACTGCGCCTTCTGCCTGACAGCCATGGCGCCCAAGGCTGGCAGAGATTGAACCCCAGAGGAAACAAAGTTGCAGCATTTTGTGCTTGGCCTGTAGGCGTATAGCAGCAATATCCTATTTCCCTACACTGCCTTTGGATACTGATCCAAACAGCAATCTCTCACTTAACGCTGCTTTTGCAAGGTAGGCCCATGATGAAAACACGGTACCTGACATTAGACTGCCAGTCGAGTTTGCTATTTGTGACGTTGAATGGAAACAGATAAATTATTGCTTACACACTGCAGTATGTGCCGGGTAGATGGGAGAGTTTCCCATCTGCTGCTGCTAACAAAAAGAGGGTAAGCAGTAGTGACGCCCTCATAAATACCTTTGAGCCAAACACGACATCAGCTAGGGGGGACAGATCTCGTAATGACCGTCGCTTACTTGTCTAGTTAAATGGTCAATAGTCAGTACTATTTTATGGGAAGACGGGAAACACTAAGGGCTATCCTTTACGAGGCCAGCCTGAAGGGGACATGTCCATCCGGGTGTTTCTACTTCCTATCCCTTGTCATTGTTCCTCTTGCAACAGGTACACCTTATATGTCACAAAGCACACTACGGGCTAATTTGTTGGGAAACGCTGTTGTAAGTTTATTGATTATTAGCAATACACAGGTTGGGTTTACTAAGGATTAGACAGATGTTCAGCACTTTTCAGACTGAAAGCTGATTCCCATATAATGGCAGAGTACCGCCACTTCTCATGAGCAAACAGGTACTCGTAATAGTGAGTTGTTCAAGGCAGCATTGTCAGTGGCATTCTTTGGTGCCTTGAGACGCAGTGAGCTGACGGCATGCTCTAAAGGGGACCGTAGCATTAAATCTTTTTCAGTACAGGATATTCAGACAGGGGAAATTTGTATACACATTGTATTTATGCCACCCCTTTTTTTCTTTTGATGGGCAGTGGAAACTAGCAGAATTAAACATGGTTCTTAGAGACTTGCTTACTTCTTGTTCCTGTTGATGCTTTCATTATCCCTGCAAGCAGTGGGAGACGGAGCAGTGCCATGAGAATGGAAGATGAACCAGGGATAGCTGCTACTTTTCCTGTCTCCTCTTAATTGATATTCATGGTACAGGGCTGGGCAAGTCTGCAGTGCATCTAAGAGCTTAATAGTAAGGCACTAGGCCATTCCCACGCCACTCTAGGGAAGGCCTGGGGCAAAGCATACCACCACCACCACCGCTGACTGAATCTAAGTTGCTTCGTCTGGACGCTTATGCTGCAAACATAATAGGGAAGGAGACCAAAAAGGAAAGTGCATAGGCAACCTGTTGACACAACCATTTAGGATCAACAGTTATTTGCATTATAATACAGGAAATGTCCCAAAACACAACGTGCACACATCACAAACAGACATGTGCATTTTTGAAAACTAGACACCTAGGGGAATCCAAGGTGGGTTGACTTGTGGGGCTCTCACCAGGTTCTGTTACCCAGAATCCTTTGCAAACCTCAAAATTTGGCAAAAACACACTTTTTCCTCACACTTCGTTGACAGAAAGTTCTGGAATCTGAGAGGAGCCACAAATTTTCTTCCACCCAGCGTTCCCCCAAGTCTCCTGATAAAAATGGTACCTCACTTGTGTGGGTAGGCCTAGCGCCCGCGACAGGAAGTGCCCCAAAACTCAACATGGACACATCACATTTTCCCAAATAAAACAGAGCTGTTTTTTGCAAAGTGCCTAGCTGTGGATTTTAGCCTCTAGCTCAGCCGGCACCTAGGGAAACCTACCAAAACCTGTGCATTTTTTAAAACTAGACACCTAAGGGAATCCAAGATGGGGTGACTTGTGGGGCTCTCACCAGGTTCGGTTACCCAGAATCGTTTGCAAACCTCAAAATTTGGCCAATAAAACACTTTTTTCTCACATTTCGGTGAAAGAAAGTTCTGGAACCTGAGAGGAGCCACAAATTTCCTTCCACCCAGTGTTCCCACAGGTCTCCCAATAAAAATTGTGCCTCACTTGTGTGGGTAGGCCTAGCACCCGCGACAGAAAATGCCCCAAAACACAACGTGGACACATCACATTTTCCCAAAGAAAACAGAGCTGTTTTTTGCAAAGTGCCTAGCTGTGGATTTTGGCCTCTAGCTCAGCGGGCACCTAGGGAAACCTACCAAAGCCGTGCATTTTTGAAAACTAGACACCTAGGGGAATCCAAGATGGGGAGACTTGTGGGGCTGTCACCAGGTTCTGTTACCCAGAATCTTTTGCAAACCTCAAAATATGACCCAAAAAACACATTTTCCGTACATTTCGGTGACAGAAAGTTCTGGAATCTGAGAGGAGCCACAAATTTCCTTCAACCCAGCATTCCCCCAAGTCTCCCAATAACAATGGTACCTCACTTGTGTGGGTAGGCCCAGTGCTTGCAACAGGAAATGCCCCAAAACTCTATCTGGACACATCAAAATGATCAAATACAAAACTACCTGTTTTTGCGGAGGGGGGCGCCTGTGTTTTTGGTCCTGGGCACAGCAGCCATCTAGGGAAACCTACCAAACCCAGACATTTCTGAAAACTAGACATCCGAGGGAGTCCAGGGAGGTGTGACTTGCGTGGATCCCCCAATGTTTTCTTACCCGGAATCCTCAGCAAACCGCAAATTTAGTTGAAAAAATCAAATTTTTCCCACATTTCTGTGTGGGATCACCGCCCTGGGACAAATTTCCTACCACTCAAAGTTCTCCTCAGTCTCCTGGCAAAATGATACCTCACTTGTGTAGGTGGGCCAAGTGCCTGTGACAGGGAAGAGCCAAAAACATGTTGAAATTGAGGGGGAACCAAAGCGAGCCCAAAAGGACAGTTTGAAAGAAATCATTTTTGACTGACAAGTGCAGCAGAACTTTTATCGGTATAGATGAGCCAGTGTTGGGTGGTAGGAATTTTGTGGATTCCTGCAGATTCCACAAAAATGTGGGAAAAATGTGTGATTTCCAGCAAAGTTGGCGGTTTGCAGGACATTATGGGTAAGAAAATGGCGTGGAGTGCATGTGAAACACACCACCCTGAATCAACCAGATGTATGGTTTCCAGATGTGTCTAGGTCTTGTGGATTTTTCTACATGGCATCGTCCCAAAGTCCAAAAAGTGTGGCCCCCACCATTCCAAGTGTGATGATTTTGAGAGTTACCAAACTCTCATGGCTTAAATGTAAAACCAAAACCCAAAATAATCAATTGTCCTTTTGCTTGCTTTGGGATAAGCTGTCTTAGTGTGCGGGGGGAGCTGAAAGACTGTTATCCCTTCAGTTGGGGTGGGGACAGAACCAGGCCCATACTGGTTTCTAGCCCCCACCCCACTATTTTTTTTTTTTAATTACCTGGCATCTAGTAGACTTTCTGCCCCCCGGGGTGTGGATCGAGGGTAGTTGCCCAATCTGCCCACTAGTGGGCAGAACAACTTTGGCCCCATTAATTTGCGGTGGGGGTATGGCCATACCCCCACCCTCTTATTTTGAAAAACAAATCTTCCCTGGTCTCTGTAGGCTTTCTGCCCCCAAGGCCTTCCAAAAATAGGCCGATGCAGATATGTCCAACAGTAATGTCCCTCCATGGGAAGCGACCCTTGCCCAAGGGGCCGCTCCCCTTATGCATAAGTATATATGTAAAAAAAAAAATCCCGGTGTCTAGTGGTTTCTGCACCCCCCCCCCCCCCAGGGGCAGATCGGCCTAATTATATTATATGCCCCTGGGGGCAGAAATGGCCTAAAAATAATTTGCCCCCCCCGGGGCACGACGCTTGCCTAAGGGGTCGCTCTCCTTATGCGTAATTATGAAAAAAAATAAATCCCTGGTGTCTAGTGGTTTCTGCCCCCCCCCCCGGGGGCAGATCGGCCCAATTATATTATGCTGATCTGCGCCCAGGGAGGCAGAAATGGCCTAAAAATAATTTGCCTCCCCCCCCCCCCCCCCTGGGGAGCGACCCATGCCGAAGGGGTCACTCCCCACACATAAAAGAAAAAAAATAACAAACAAAAAAATGTATCCCTGGTGTCTAGGGGTTTTCTGACCCCACGGGGGCAGATCGCCTTAATTATATTAGGCCGATCTGCCCCCGTGGGGGGCGGCAGAAATGGCCTAAAAATAATGTGGCCCCCTGGGGAGCGGCCCTTGCCTAAGGGGCTGCTCCCCTCATGTCCATTTAAAAAAAAAAATCCCTGGTGTCTAGTGGGCATTTCTGCTGCCCGATCGCATCGCGATTGGGCAGCAGAAGTGCTTGCAGAGACATGAAAGGAAAGGCCTTTCCTTTACTTTCATGTCTCTGCCGGCACCCTCCTCCTGAGCTGAAGAGAAATGTTTTTGCATTTCTCTACTGCATCACGCTGGAAGCATGCTTCCAGTGCGATGGGAGGTGACCTCTGATGAGGTCAGCATGCAATCGCGTGCTGACATCATCAGACGTCACTGGGGGGGTCATCTGTTTACTGAACTGATGTACGGTGGGGCGGTCCTGAGGCATGTAGAACTGCTGATCCTAGGTAGGCCTGTGCAGAGTTAGAGGAGAAGTGACTCTCCAGCGTTACGTGGAGTTCCGCGAGTGACGGAGTTTGGGTAAGGTGTGCTGCTTACACTGATTTTCAGTGCAGGAGTATCTCCCGCACTGTATAATCAGTGCGAACGGCATCACGCGGAGCACCAAAGGGCTCTAACTTCTTTTTGCCACTTGAGTAGATTTTCTACTCGAGCGGCAGCTTCTTCAAAGCGAGTGGCAGCTTTCCTGTCGCGAGCGGTCGTGGCCTACCCCGATCGCTCACATTCAAAAATTGTGCTCGCCAACTTAGTGATTTCTGGCGCTCACCAACTTAACATTGGCAGGCGCGAGTGAGAGAAAAAAACTCCGCTCCATGTCACTACGCCAGTTTTTTGGAACTCCACACCCTGCGCGGCATGCGGAGTGGGGAAAACTCAGCAAACTCTGCCGGCGGAGTGGAATTCCTCACCCACCTATACTCCTGGGTGCATAAGAGAAAAAGGCCCATTGCCTTGTTTTTCTTTTTTTTACACTTCTTTTCCTAGAGTCTATTGATGTACTGTCCTGGCTGCAGGTGTGCCAAGAGCCACTAGGAATGGTGAGTTTGTTAGTAAAATAGGCAAGGGTTCAGGTCATGATGGCTTTGTAAATAATGAGTAGGTATTGAAGATACCACAAGCCTGCAAGGGGAGCCTGTGGAGTTCCATCAAGTAGAGGGTAAGGTTATTATTCTTCTTCTGGATGAGACATGCAGCAGTGTATAGGACTTCGTTAAAGGGGTCCAGTGTGGGGTCTTGAAGACCATGAGCAGTACATTTCTACCATACATTACACCTGCTAAAACTGCAGTTCTAAAGTTGCTTTCTGGGACGAGTGGTTTCACTTTCTTGAAGTAGAGAGAGAGAGATGATACCAGGTTGCCTTTATTTTTTGATAGTGTCTTAATTGAGGGTGGGGTTGGTGTTCAGGGCAAATTCAAGTGACTTGGCATTGCTTGAAAGCTAGGGTTCAAACCAATAAATGTTTGTGTCATTGAGCCAGGTTTGTATTATTTCTAGCTTGTTGTTTTTGGAAAACAACAGGAATTATGTGTTGGTGGGGTTGAGCTACAGATAGGTGCTGGGCCCCAGATCTAGATGATTTGCAGGTAGTGTTTGAGGCACTGAATGTCTTTTGCAGGGGAGATTCAATTACATGTGTTTATGGTAGACATATTAGTGAATTGTGATTTAGTTATAGGTGAGTAAAGCTGCCACATGCTCCAAAAAGAGGTTGAAGATGACAATGGCAGTTCGGAACTCTGGGGGACTTGTCAGGTGATAGAGAGCCACTGAAACCTTGAGAAGCCCATGAAAATGAACTGGTGTTGATTGAAAAGGTAGGAGGAGAGCCATTAAAGTACATTACTAGCAAATTCCATTTGAGACTTCAGGTTGGGGATGAGAGTGCGTTGACCAAGGGTGTCTAAGGCAGCAAGAGATCCAGAAATATCAGGAGTCAGGATTCAGGAGGGCATCATCTACGATATATAGCTTAGCTGTCTCCATGCTGCAGCGTGATCTAACTACAGAGACACTGGTAGTTAGTGAGATCATCAGGGACTATTGTAGAATTAATTAGAAGTAGGAGAATCTGGTTTATCATGAGGGCTTCTGAGGAGATGCGTTGTGGAGAAAGACATTGACAATAGTGGGTAAGGGTAAGAGAGCTTTTGCAGTGAAGCCATTGAGGGTAAGATATCCTTATACAAGATAGTTATGAGTGATTTTGGTATGTTAGCAAGATCTGAGAAAGTGCTTTGGCCATTGCAGAATACTACGAGATGGGGTTGGTCTAAGATGAGAGGCAGCCTTGATGGTGATGTGTGTCATATCTTCAGTATTTATTTCACTGAAGAAGAGGTTGATGGCATTGCACTTGTTTATGGATTCTAGGATAGGAAGGTTAGGCTGGGAGTTGATTTATTGCTTGAGTGTCCTTAAAAGGGTTCTGCTTCTGTTGGCAGTTTCACTGATGGTGTTGGTATAGTACTTTTTTTTGGTTGATGTGATGGGTTGCCTGCGTGTGACATGGAGGGACTCAAGTAGCATAAGGTCATTGATAGTTCTGTTTCTCCTACATTTTCTATCTGTCTGCAGATAGAGCTTTCGTTGTTTGTGAGGTGTTAGAATTACCAAGCTGCGAAGGGTTTCTGGCTTGCGTATATAGGTCAGATCTTGGGTGTTCACACCGATTTCCAAAAAATGTTGGCATCATTTAAAAGGGTGCTGATGTAAGATGTAGAGTTGGCAGGGTAAGAGGTAAGTTCTAGCTTTAGGGTTTAATAGGGAACTGGATCTGAAAATGTGATGTGCTCTTTTGGGGTGGCATTGGTTTGTTGGTTACCGCTAAGCAGGGGCATAGGGATGACAATGTGGTCAGTCTGGTACAGGGGTATGGGTGACGTGCATTGGATTGTTGGCGATATTGAGAATATGAGGTTGAGGATGTGACCGTTACCATTTTCTTTATCAACGTGCTATGCCACGTTGAGTGTGTTCATGAGAATAAGGAGGGTGTCTCTTGTTTTGCATTATCCAGAAGGTTGAAGTCACCAAGGAGGATAGTGTGGGCTTGTTGTATGGATGAGGATCTAGGGAGATCTGAGAGTTCATCAATGAAGCCTGTGTTCTGGCTTGGTAGCCTGTGGATTGGATGGAATGTGGTAGACTGAGTTGCAGAGAGTGGAAAGTGGCATGATAGGAGTTTCTTGAAGCTGATTCTCAATTGCTTGTCTAGAGTGCAGAGGGACAAATTGTGTGACAGTGAGGCCTCCTCCAGTCTCCTGTCCATGGTCTGAATGCTGAATGATGAATACTGTAGTACATCTAGAATACTTAAGGATGTGAACTATGTTTTTGTGGTGAAAAGTGCATGAGGCTTGTGACAGGTGAAAAGGTCTGTGACAACTACAGCATGTATACTGCAAAGCGGGTATTAATGAGCATGAGTATAAATGTGTGTTTGGTTGTTTTAGGGTATGTGGTGGTTAGCGGGATGTGTATGAGGTTGGGTCTGTGTGTTGTGAGGATGCTGTGAGAGTGTTTGTGTGGTCTCTGTGTGTGATTGATGAGGTGACCATTGTATGGTACTGAGCAAGGCACATTAATATATCATACCTTGGTTGCAGTGGAAGAGTGTTCTGGCCGAAGACCTTTCCTAGTCCTAATAGGCCCAAGCAGGCAAAATCTTTATCTCTATCCACCCTTTGCCTATGATATTCAAATAGCGGGATGCCCTGAGGAATGGACTGAAGAAGAGAGAAGACAGGAAGGGATGTCACTTGGTATAGATATGTATACTGATGTCACAATTCGCTCCCAGTGCTTTCAGGCCTACTCTAGGGGGCCTATTTGTGGCGCTTTCTTATTTTTAAATGAGCGCCTGGGTCTTTGTTATAACCATATATTGATTTCCATTCTCTTGGACACTTGTCTGAAATTCCCATTCATTTCAAATCAATTGCAGGTTTTTAGGAAGCCACATTGATACCTAGAATTCCCAATGCACTGCTTCATCTCCATCCTTTCAGGCTAAGGATAGGTGGAGGAATACAGCAAACATGTGGCTGGCAGGTGCTAGTCTCCTGATACCGGAGGCATGTAAACTTTGTGAGTGCTTTAATGCCTCAGTTTCCTTCAATTTCCTTCAGTCTTGCTTTTGCATCATTGGCTAAGTGTTCCTGTTTGGTTGACCCTTTGTTTCCACAGTTCCTGGTTCCTGAGCTTTTGATAATCATTGTTTCACAGTTCTTAATTTCGGAGCTATTTCTAATCCTGTATGCAGACGATTCCTAATTTGTGAGCCACATCTTAATCCTTCATTCCTTAAACTAGAAGTGTTCTACAGTGCTTACTTGTTTCTGTAGTTAACACTACTTTAGTAAATTCTTGTTTCCTGAATGTCTACTATTCATTAGGTACCCTTTTCCCCTCTCTATGTCATCCTTCCCTATTCCTAGCTCCAGTTCCAAGGGTACTGCCTTCTTTCCTACTGCCTTAGATTTTAATTTCCAGATGTGGTTTGTTTACATGTTTTCTACCTAGTGTTAAAGCACTATTCCTTTGTCACTCCTTGCCTGTCCCCGTGTGATTGCCAGGATTTGAAGGCAAAGCTGACAGCCTACTGTTTATGTTTCTTTTCTAATATCCCTAAAGTTATCAGCTCAACATACCCTGCATTTGAAAGTATGTCATATCCAATATGTGGCTATTTGCTGTCAGGGTCTATAATGGCAATTGTGGACGAGGAGATTATTGAGCTTCAGCCATACCATGTGGAGCTCCTCTGTGACATATTGGGTGGTAATAGTGAATGCTGAATTGCCTCTTTAGTGTCCATTCTTTCTGAGCATTTGAGTCTTTACCTTATTCAGAGCTTCCCTATTGGACCCCTTTTCTCCTCTGACTCCTTAATTTTGATCATAAGCCACTCTGTTACCAATATTATCTTCACATTATCTTACCTGCCACCAACCCTTACCAGAGCCCTTGGCAACTGTGATAAGCAGTGTTGTCACTTCTTGTACAGGATGGAGTCAGCTATTCTGGCTTCTACTAAAGACAGTTTGATCAAGAAACCTGTTTCCCACTAATCTGCAGATGTGACAGGAGGAGGTTGAGTTGCAACGCCCCTTTGTAATCTATTGCTGTGCTGCATTTGTTTTGTTTTTGTTCTCTCTGGCATTGTAGTCAGTCATTTTTAATTTGAAGCATCAGACATATCTCTTTCAGACAGAACATTTTAATGTATGTGGAAAGTGGGCTCTGGTCCGAGGGCCTCACCTTTCAAGGGCCCCCCACTTTAGGCTTTTGTGACAGTTTTAGACTGCACAGAGCAGCTTGTGTACCTACTTTCTTTTTTTTTAGCACGTCCAGGCTGCCCGCCCATCCTGGCTCCTACCTGAGAGATAGTGAAGGTTAAACAAAATTAAGTATTGGGTTTATTTAGATTCAGCAAGCATTTAACATTTCCAAGTGTATAAGTCCAGCGCAATTGCACCAGCCTATGCCTTTATGCACCGTGTGTTACCCTTATTGTGGCATAGAGATTGGCATTGTGTGCTAACTCTGTGAATGCATTGTTCTTTTTTGGAGCTACTGCCAGACAGGTGCGATCACAGCCTAGTACTACTAGACTCTGAATACCAGTCCCACTCAGCAGAGGCAGTGTAGTAAACAAACCCTCCCATCAGCACCGCATACCTGAATGGTGCTGACCAACAAACTACACCACACACTGTGTGGGTAGAAGGCTTGGACGGACCACTTGTCTTTCTGCTTTTCTGGTGCATTCCTGCTGAAGATTGCTTTCCCCAGTGTAGGGCCCCACAGTAGGCCACGAGTGTAGGCCACATGTCACCCTTTATGTGGAGCCACTGTTAGGACAGTGCAATCACAGCATAGTGCTAACTGACTCAGAATCACTGTTCTTTGCACAGCATGGACGGGATTGTATTAAACAAAAATGCACCCTCCATATGAACAGACCCAAAAGATGAGATACCAGTCCACTGCACAGTATGCAGTTGTCTCGTTCATGCTACTAGTCTTTCTGCTTCACTAGTGCCGGCCAGGAGGAGAGAAATTGTTTGTTAGACGGTTGTCACCGGAGGTAGGCTGACCAAGGAAGAGATTTGTCAATGATCCCACTAGTGGCTGAGATCGTGATGAAAGTGAAATGTATAATAAATTCAGAGTTGTAGCGAGCATGGGGCCCCAAAATAGGTCTGCCCTGCGGCCCCCAAAATCCTTCAGATGTCCCTGCTTTCAGATTCATTGTTTGCAATTGTTGTAAAGAGGCCTTGGTTCCAAAAGTCACATCCCCCCTCCACAAGGCTGCATGTCTCTCTAAAACAGTGTTTTGGCTCTTATTTATATTTATTTATTTTACTATTAGCACTTTACTTACACACAGGGACACCTTGACTGCAGTAGATTTGAAATCTGCTTAGCTTTGATCATTGATGCAGTTTTTCTCCAATTTTCGAAACCTTTCTTTATGAAAGAAGCTTGCTTTACCTTCCACGGAGAGGGGTCAGACTCACTGCAGTGTATGTTAGGTATTTAAACATTTTACCTTCTTGAGGACTGCTCTTTGTTCTAAGTCCATAGGATGCTCTGAAGCGTCTTTACCCCAATAAACCTTAGCGAGGTAATTGGTTTGTCAGAGCAAAGTATGAAATACAACTCCATCTGCGTGGCAGAGCAAGGCATTGTAAACCTCAGAAAGGAGAGATAAGAAGAATCTGTGTTGTGTTACCGAAGCATGACACAAGACATTTGCAAGCTTAAACTTACCTCTTAAGTCTGAGAGGATGGGGAAAGGTCGAGCCGCGCTGGGATAGGTTGGTTGTAGAGAAGGGTCGCGCACGGATTGGACGCAGTCCGTGGGGCTCGATTGGAAGGGGAAAGGCAAGCGAAGAGTATTCCGGGAATTAAAGTCACCTATTGATTACAAACTTTGTGAAATAAAAGACGAGAAAATGAAATTTTTTAAAGCATTAAGGAGTGCGATGAAGGGGGAGTCTTACATTAAAGCGAGCGTAGGAGAGGAAACGCCGCCCGAAGGCACACCAGCTTACATTGTAATGGAGGAAAAGGGGGTAGCTCCGTGCCTTTGGCTAAAGCAATGGCACAAGCTGACAGAGAAACATGGGAGCGTAGCGTTCCCGATTCATGGGACATTCAATATAAGGATCCTAGAGAATTTGAGATTCGCGATGTACGACATGAAGGTACCTCCAAGGCCAGCACAGTTTGAGGCTCTAGCAATTTGGGAACTAATTGCTAGACAGCAGCAGCAAAATAAGTTCGAGACTAGGATAAGGAAGGTAGAAAAGACACTAGCGGACGCTAGGTGGGATAATGCACAGAAGGTGTGGAGGTCAGATGTATTGCAGGGGATAAAATTGTTTCCCGCAATTACTAAGGAAGAAGAGGAGACAGGTAAGAAATCTACCTGTAAGACAAACAGGAGGTGTTCCAAGGATAGAGAGGACGAGGAAAAGTTGAGAAGAGAAGAGGAGTTAGAGGATGAGGAGTTAATAATGCAATTGCTGAACGACCGTCCACCACCTTATGCGGAGAGTGGACAAGGTCCAAGTACCAGTTCTGCCCCTCCGGCACCAGTACAGAACAGTGAAACCCAGAGTTCAGGAGCATCATCGGGATCTAAGGACCCGAGTTTACTGTTCACCCCGCAGATACCGCAGGTTAGGAGAATATATCCAGATGTGCCCATGTTGAAACCAGCAGAAAATTATCAGCCGCAGATCCCAAGGTACTACAGCAGTGACAACGGTACGGGGACGATTCTAGATCCAGCCACAATGGGAGGACAGAATGGTCACAACCCAACAATGGCACAAGCTGAATCAACCCAGTTTTTGATGCCTCAAAAGCAGATGCAGGGGGGAAACGCACATGCTCAGATGACGGGGAGTCAGATGGGCGTGCCGGCAATGATGACCCATAGTGTGGGAATGAACATGTCTCAGAACATGGGAAATGGACAGAACCCAGACGCGATATCACTACCCATTACTGTAGGTCCACCGGTACCTTTGTACAGTCAGCCTAACTTAGGTATGAGCGGTCAGGGATCAATGCTGCAGAGTGGGACAGAAAGGAGGTGCATAGAAAACACTCCAGGGATAACTCCGATAGCGGCTCAACCAATTGGATCTGGGTCCTTGATGGAGTTTAGTCCCATATGTGCTCAGTCGACAGTGGTGAGGTCGAGCCCCCCACTGATAATACCTCTAACATCGAACACTGAAAAGTTGCCGCAACCATCAATGGCAGTCGATGTGAATGCTACACTGATGGGGTTGAATGCGCAACAGCTGACACAGTGGTTCAACAGTCTGAATTCCACACAAAGCTCAGCCAGTGGGAAGGGAGAAGATTATCTGAATAGGGTCAGGTTGAACATGGAAGCACAAGAATTGGTGGAAGGGACTATGGGTGTGAATAGGTTAGAGTCCTACTCGGAAGAAGAGCTGAGGTATCTATGTCCCAGGATTACGAGAGAAGTGAACAAGGTACATAAAAGCTTGCAGGAAATAGCTGACAAAAACGGGGTTGACATAGACAAGACAAAACACTTGAGCAGGAGCTACAGGTTGGATTTCGGGACCACAGATTTTGAACACATGAGGTCAGCAGGCATGAAGGCGCACCTTAGAGAATTGTTGCAGAGTGCACAAGTATGGAGGTGCTTAGACAAATGGGAAAGCAGATGGTTAAAGAGAAAGGAAAAGAGGAAAGACAGTGTCCCAGAGCTAAACGAGAAAAGACCACAGAGTAGTGATGCAGTAACCATGTTACCAATGAGGGAGACAGCAGGGGGAAAATTAATACATGTACCATGGCACAGAAGCGACATTCAGGGCCTGATTCTAACTTTGGAGGACGGTGTTAAACCGTCCCAAAAGTGGCGGATATACCACCTACCGTATTACGAGTCCATTATATCCTATGGAACTCGTAATACGGTAGGTGGTATATCCGCCACTTTTGGGACGGTTTAACACCGTCCTCCAAAGTTAGAATCAGGCCCTCAGTCTTTTACGGATGATTTTCCTAAACTGAGAGAGAAACCGATTGAATGGTATCAACAGACTGACAGGTTTGTGAAGCTTGCAAAATGTCTCTGGGAAGACCTGAACACTCTCTTTGAGATTGTGGTTCCGGCAGATTTGTGGGAGGATTGCAAAAGAGCTGTAGGTTGGCCGACAAGTGAACCGGAGAGAGACAGGGATACGGGTGCACCATCACCTATGGTGATGAGCTTGTACTATAAGGTGATTGAGCACTTGAAGACGAAGGTTGCCGCGAAAAATGTGGATTGGCAGAAGATCGATCGAACTGCCCAAGAGGCTAAAGAGTCGATTCATAGTTACTATGAGAGGTTGTTGAAGGCGTTCAAGAACTACAGTGGCACGGAAACAATAGAGGCGAAGGACATGCTTCATTTTGTGTTTAGATTTGTGGAAGGGCTGAGACCAGAGATAAGTCAGATGATAAAGTCGCATTTGATTTGTTGGCAGTCGAAGCCTATTGATGAGGTGTTGAATTATGCGAAATACTGTAGCGACGAAATTGAAGTGAAACAGAAAAAGTTGAAAGAGAAAGTGATGATGATGCAGCTTAAAGCAGCTCAGACAGGTTTGCAAGGTCTGCAAGGTTTGCAAGGGTTCCAACAACAGGTACCGCAGCCGCAGCCGCAGTTGCAGGGAAATATGATGTTTCAGCCACAGGCCAGAGGCAGAGGCAGAGGAGGTTTTGTGAATAATGGTCCGGATTTGAACACTGTTGTGACTCCGAATGGTGTGCAGGCATTGAAAAAGGTGATGCCGTGTCACGTGTGCGGAATTGTCGGTCATTGGAAACGCGAGTGCCCGATGGTGGTGCAGGAAGGTGCAGGTGTTGGTCAGCAAAACAATGATGTCAATGCATTTCAGGCAATGAGGGGACCGAAAATAAGAGGTCCAAACCCACATTTTCAGACCATAAATCAGCTGCAGGGATTACAGCCCATGCAGCCGCAGCAGATGCAGATGCCCCGTATGCAGATGACGCAAATGCAGCCAATACAACAGCAGTTACCCATGGTACCTAATCAGCAAATGCAAATACCTTTGGCACCAATGAGTCAGCAGCAAGTGATGGTTCCTCCACAGGTCTCGGGTCAGGTAATGAATACAAATGGCACCGTACAACAGTTCCCATTACACAGTGAGAGTGGAATAAACAATGTATGGGAGAGTGAAAGTTCAGGAGAGGAAGGAGATTGTGTGCTTGCAGCATCCTTGGAAGTTGATCAAAAGGGTCCGTACGTGGAGGGAAGAGTAATGGGTCATCGTGTCTCATTCTTGGTTGACACAGGAGCCACACGTTCAACTGTTAAGAGCATTGAAGTACCAAATTTGCCACTCTCAGGAAGGACAGTTCAAGTGGTGGGAGTAGCAAACAGGCACCTGACAAACCCAATTACAGATCCGGTACCAGTCAGCATTGGTAACTATCAAGGGCTACATAAATTTGTGGTATGTGACTCAAGCCCGATAGCACTGTTAGGGAGAGACCTATTGTGCAAATTGGGATGTTCGATTATGTGTTCGAACGAGGGAATTAAAATACAGACGAGCAGTGATGGGGAAGAAGAGGACAGTGGGGAGGGAGATGAGATGGAAACCGTCGATGAAGAGTATCCTCTGATTTGTCTCTTCCCGATGATAACTGAAGAAGATATTCCAGCTGAATTACGGGAAACAGTTGGAAAGGAAGTGTGGGATATGACAGGGAAAGAGGTGGGATTGATGAAAGGAGTGGAACCAGTGAAAGTAACTGTAAAGCCCAATGCAACCTTTCCCCAGACCCCACAATACCACATGGCACAAGACACCCTCATGAAAGTTGCCCAACTCATAGAGGAATTTGTAAAACAGGGAGTACTGAAAGAAGTGTTAAGCAGTCCATGTAATTCACCAATCATGGGACTAATAAAGCCGAGTGGAAAGGTCCGACTCGTGCAGGACTTGAGGAAAATAAATGAAATCATAGTTAAATGCTGCCCTGTAGTACCAAATCCAGCTGTGATAATGTTTCAAGTCCCTTGCGATGCTGAGTGGTTCTCAGTCATCGACTTGTCACAAGCATTCTTTTCGGTGCCTCTTCATGAGGACAGCCAATTTCTCTTTTGTTTCAAATTCTTAGACAGAGTGTACAGTTGGTGTCGAATTCCTCAAGGGTTTTCTGAATCACCGTCAATATTTAATCAGATTCTAAAGAAAGACTTGGAAGCATTAGAATTGCCATTCGAGTCAACCCTAGTACAGTACATCGATGACTTACTGATTGCATCAAAGACAGAAAGTGGCTGCACAGCCGATACCATTGCTCTGTTGAACCATTTGGGAAGGAATGGACACAAGGTGTCTCCTTCCAAATTGCAGTTTTGTCAGAAGAAAGTGAAATACTTGGGTCACCAGATAGAGAAAGGGTCACGGAGAATAATGAAGGAAAGAATAACGAGTGTACTTCAAATGAGTCCACCAAAGACAAGGAGGGAGGTGAGGAAGTTTTTGGGAATGGTGGGCTACTGTCGTCAGTGGACTCCCAACTTCTCAACTCTAGCAAAGCCTTTACTGAAGCTGACCCAGAAGGATGCCTTGGATCAAATCGAGCTGAAAGGAGATGAGATGGATGCCTTTATTGAATTGAAGGAATGCATGTGCAGGGCTCCAGCTTTAGGTATGCCTGATTACACAAAGCCTTTCACATTGTTTTGTCATGAACGTGATGCATGTTCTTTGTCTGTCTTGACTCAAGCCCATGGTGGCATAAACAGGCCAGTAGCGTATTTTTCAGCTACCTTGGATCCGGTCGCAGCAGCACTTCCAGGGTGTTTGCGCGCCGTAGCAGCAGTTGGTATCAGCCTCACTCAGAGTGAAGGAATAGTGATGGGACACCCAGTAACAGTCATGGTCCCTCACTCAGTTGAAATACTTTTGACCCGCTCCCGAACGCAACACATGACTGGAGCAAGACTCACAAGGTATGAAACGATAATTCTGGGCTCACCGAATGTGCAGCTGAAAAGGTGCACTACGCTGAATCCAGCAAACTTGCTTCCCGGTGAAAATGCCGAAATTGAGGACGCTGAAGACGTCGAGCATGACTGCCTTCAGGTGACTGAATTTTGCACAAAACCTCGACCTGACATTAAGGATACTAAGCTTGATGAAAATGACCAAATTGTTTTCGTTGATGGTTCATGTCTAAGAGATGGGATGGGAATTTTGAAAGCAGGATATGCTGTATGTACTGTAACCGGTGTCTTGGAAGCGTCCTGGCTTCAAGGAGTCTATTCTGCACAAGTAGCAGAACTTGTAGCCCTTACAAGAGCATGTCAATTGTCTGCATTGATGAAAGTCACCATTTACACTGATAGTCAGTACGGGTTTGGAATTGTGCACGACTTTGGACAACTATGGTCACAGAGAGGTTTCCTGACTTCTTCAGGATCCCCAGTGAAAAACGGGGAGAGAATAAGGGAATTGTTACACGCCATTCAAATGCCAGCCGAAGTTGCAGTGGTAAAGTGTAGTGCTCATACAAAAGGACAGGACTACGTTTCTCTGGGAAATGCATATGCAGATCAAGTCGCAAGATTTTGTGCCTTGAACTGTATATTACTCAGGGATGAATGGAATTCAATAAGTGAACCAGAACTCGAACCAGCTGAAGCATTTGCCTTGAAGGTCGTAGATACAATAGATGAACTAAAAGCATTACAGAATAACGTCAGGGAGGATGAAAGAGATTCCTGGATTAAATCAGAATGTATAAAGAGACCAGATGAGTTATGGGTTTCAAATGAGGGAAAATCTGTTTTGCCAAATAGTCTCTTATCACAGCTTGCGCGGTTCTATCATGGGCAGGCTCACCTAGGGAGAGATGCCATGATAAGATTGTTCAAAACTGATTGGTTTAACCCCAGATTTCGTCAAGATGCAGAAGCAGTTTGCCATCGATGTGTTATTTGCCAGCAGATGAACCCAGGAAAGGGAACAGTTGTGAACGCGAGCCACATTGGCAGAGCCAGTGGCCCGTTTAGTAGAATGCAGATGGACTTCATTGAGATGCCTGTGCATGGAGGTTTGAAGTATGTGTTGGTGATTGTGTGCATTTTTAGTCACTGGATTGAAGCATACCCCACACGTAGAAATGACAGCCTTACAGTTGCAAAACTATTATTGAGGGAGTTAATACCACGTTTCGGATTCCCGATCTCTTTAGAATCAGATAGGGGAAGTCACTTCAATAACGAGGTGATAAAGTTACTTTGCGCAGGGCTGAACATTGAGCAAAAACTGCATTGTAGCTATCGCCCTGAAGCCTCAGGACTGGTGGAGCAAATGAATGGTACACTGAAATCAAGAATGGCGAAAATATGTGCATCGACAAATTTGAAATGGCCTGACGCATTGCCCTTGGTGCTAATGTCAATGAGAAACACCCCTGATAGAAAGACTGGATTGTCTCCGCACGAAATTCTCATGGGCAGGGCTATGAGACTTCCTGCAGTTCCCGCAAACGCGCTTTTGAATATTACAGATGATATGGTGTTAGACTACTGCAAGGGTCTGGCTGACGTGGTTCGCTCTTTCTCTCACCAGGTGGAAGCAACCACCTTGCCACCGATCCAAGGTCCAGGACACACACTGAAAGCAGGTGTAGGAGGCTGGACTGGCTTGTAGTGAGTACCAAGGGGTACTTGCACCTTGCACCAGGCCCAGTTATCCCTTATTAGTGTATAGGGTGTCTAGCAGCTTAGGCTGATAGATAATGGTAGCTTAGCAGAGCAGCTTAGGCTGAACTAGGAGACGTGTGAAGCTACTACAGTACCACTTAGTGTCATATGCACAATATCATAAGAAAACACAATACACAGTTATACTAAAAATAAAGGTACTTTATTTTTATGACAATATGCCAAAGTATCTTAGAGTGTACCCTCAGTGAGAGGATAGGAAATATACACAAGATATATATACACAATAGCAAAAATATGCAGTATAGTCTTAGAAAACAGTGCAAACAATGTATAGTTACAATAGGATGCAATGGGGAAACATAGGGATAGGGGCAACACAAACCATATACTCCAAAAGTGGAATGCGAACCACGAATGGACCCCAAACCTATGTGACCTTGTAGAGGGTCGCTGGGACTATTAGAAAATAGTGAGAGTTAGAAAAATAACCCTCCCCAAGACCCTGAAAAGTGAGTGCAAAGTGCACCAAAGTTCCCCTAAGGACAAAATAGTCGTGTTAGAGGGAAAATGCAAGGAAAACACAAATCAGCAATGCAATAACGATGGATTCCTGACTGAGGGTACCTGTGGAACAAGGGGACCAAGTCCAAAAGTCACAAGCAACTCGGAGATGGGCAGATGCCCAAGAAATGCCAGCGGTTGGTGCAAAGAAGCTCTTACTAGGCTGAAGAACTGTGAATACTGCAGGAACGACAAGGGCTAGAGACTTCCCCTTTGGAGGATGGATCCCCCACGCCTTGGAGAGTCGTGCAGAAGTGTTTTCCCGCCGGATGGATGCCAACAAGCCTTGCTACACGCAAATCGTGCGTTTGGCGTTTTTGGACGCTGCTGGGGCCCAGGAGGGACCAGGAGGTCGCAAATTGGACCTGCAGAGAGAGGGGACGTCGAGCAAGACAAAGAGCCCTCACTGAAGCAGGTAGCACCCGGAGAAGTGCCAGAAACAGGCACTACGAGGATGCGTGAAACGGTGCTCGCCGAAGTTGCACAAAGGAGTCCCACGTCGCCGGAGACCAACTTAGAAAGTCGTGCAATGCAGGTTAGAGTGCCGTGGACCCAGGCTTGGCTGTGCACGAAGGATTTCCGCCGGAAGTGCACAGGGGCCGGAGTAGCTTGCAAAGTCGCGGTTCCCAGCAATGTAGCCCAGCGAGGTGAGGCAAGGACTTACCTCCACCAAACTTGGGCTGAAGAGTCACTGGACTGTGGGGGTCACTTGGACGGTGTCGCTGGATTCGAGGGACCTCGCTCGTCGTGCTGAGAGGAGACCCAAGGGACCGGTAATGCAGCTTTTTGGTGCCTGCGGTTGCAGGGGGAAGATTCCGTCGACCCACGGGAGATTTCTTCGGAGCTTCTGGTGCAGAGAGGAGGCAGACTACCCCCACAGCATGCACAAGCAGGAAAACAGTCGAGAAGGCGGCAGGATCAGCGTTACAGAGTTGCAGTAGTCGTCTTTGCTACTATGTTGCAGTTTTGCAGGCTTCCAGCGCGGTCAGCGGTCGATTCCTTATCAGAAGGTGAAGAGAGAGATGCAGAGGAACTCGGCTGAGCTCATGCATTCGTTATCTAAAGTTTCGCCAGAGACAGAGACCCTAAATAGCCAGAAAAGAGGGTTTGGCTACCTAGGAGAGAGGAAAGGCTACTAACACCTGAAGGAGCCTATCACAAGGAGTCTCTGACGTCACCTGGTGGCACTGGCCACTCAGAGCAGTCCAGTGTGCCAGCAGCACCTCTGTTTCCAAGATGGCAGAGGTCTGGAGCACACTGGAGGAGCTCTGGACACCTCCCAGGGGAGGTGCAGGTCAGGGGAGTGGTCACTCCCCTTTCCTTTGTCCAGTTTCGCGCCAGAGCAGGGGCTAAGGGGTCCCTGAACCGGTGTAGACTGGCTTATGCAGAATTGGGCACATCTGTGCCCAACAAAGCATTTCCAGAGGCTGGGGGAGGCTACTCCTCCCCTGCCTTCACACCATTTTCCAAAGGGAGAGGGTGTCACACCCTCTCTCAGAGGAAGTTCTTTGTTCTGCCATCCTGGGCCAGGCCTGGCTGGACCCCAGGAGGGCAGCTGCCTGTCTGAGGGGTTGGCAGCAGCAGCAGCTGCAGAGAAACCCCAGGAAGGGCAGTCTGGCAGTACCAGGGTCTGTGCTACAGACCACTGGGATCATGGAATTGTACCAACAATGCCAGGATGGCATAGAGGGGGCAATTCCATGATCATAGACATGTTACATGGCCATATTCGGAGTTACCATGGTGAAGCCACATATAGGTAGTGACCTATATGTGGTGCACACGTGTAATGGTGTCCCCGCACTCACAAAGTTCAGTGAATTGGCTCTGAACAATGTGGGGGCACCTTGGCTAGTGCCAGGGTGCCCTCACACTAAGTAACTTTGCACCTAACCTTTACCAGGTAAAGGTTAGACATATAGGTGACTTATAAGTTACTTAAGTGCAGTGTAAAATGGCTGTGAAATAACGTGGACGTTATTTCACTCAGGCTGCAGTGGCAGGCCTGTGTAAGATTTGTCAGAGCTCCCTATGGGTGGCAAAAGAAATGCTGCAGCCCATAGGGATCTCCTGGAACCCCAATACCCTGGGTACCTCAGTACCATATACTAGGGAATTATAAGGGTGTTCCAGTAAGCCAATGTAAATTGGTAAAATTGGTCACTAGCCTGTTAGTGACAATTTAAAAGTAATGAGAGAGCATAACCACTGAGGTTCTGGTTAGCAGAGCCTCAGTGAGACAGTTAGGCACCACACAGGGAACATATACATGCACACCTATGAGCACTGGGGCCCTGTGTGACAGGGTCCCAGTGACACATACATATAGGCCACAAACCTATGAGCACTGGGGTCCTGACCAGCAGGATCCCAGTGACACATAACAACCATACTGAAAACATAGGTGGTCATTCTGACCTCGGCGGTAAAAGGCGCCTACCGCCGGTCAGAAATCCTCCATAATCCCGCCGCGGTCGCGGAAACCCGCCACGGTCATTCTGACCCGCAGAAGGCAAACCTCCGAAAATCCGACCGCCACAACAGACCGCCAGACCAGCGGTCGGCGGAAAGGTGGAGGTGACAAAACCTCCACCGTCACGCCAACAGAAATACGCCCATGCCATTACGACCCACGAATCCACGCGGCGGTCATTCAAACACGGTATTCCATTGGCGGGACACACCGCGGTCAGAATACACACAAACGAACAAAACCCAGCCACATTGGACGATTTGAATCCCACACACCTGATACACATACACACACCACTCCCACACACACAATACAATATAAAACACACACCCACATCACCCACAAACCCCAACGCTAAAAAATTCGTAAAGAAGGCAAGAGCGAGACACCAGCATCCAAAAAATAACAGCCACAGCCACTCAACACCATCACCCACACACTAACCACACACAAAACAACACACACCACCACACTCAACTCACTTAAATACACATACTCCACCCCACACATCATACACACCACCCCATGGCACCCCAAAGACAACCCCGCTTCACAGACGAAGAACTCAGGGTCATGGTGGAGGAAATCGTTCGGGTAGAGCCCCAGCTGTTCGGCACACAGATACAATACACTAGCATTGCCCGGAGGACGGAGCTATGGCAGAGGATTGTCGACAGGGTGAACGCAGTGGGACAGCACCCCAGAAATCGGGAAGACATCAGGAAGCGATGGAACGACCTACGGGGGAAGGTGCGTTCCATGGTATCCAGGCACAACATCGCCGTGCAGAAGACTGGCGGAGGACCCCCACCTCAACCCCCACAATTCACATCATGGGAGGAGGAAGTCTTGAACATCCTGCATCCTGACGGCCTCGCAGGAGTCGGCGGAGGAATGGATACTGGTAAGTTGAAGCTTCAATACTGCTTCCCCCCCACCTGCATGCCAAATCAGACCCCAACCCTCACCCCCATCCTCGAACCCCACCCTCACCCCCACCCCCATCCTCACCCCCACCCTCACCCCCACCACCATCCTCACCCCCACCACCATCCTCACCCCCACCCCCAGCACACCTATTCCCCGCCAATGTCTCACCATCACAACCCACACATCCCAAAACCTAGGCCTGCATGCGTCCACTAAGCATGGACACCCATCACCAAAGCATGCCCAATGCATATACACATCCCCCCCACAAGCCACCCTCACCAAAGCCCCCACACACGAATGCCAGCACTTGGGGACACGAGAACCCACAGATACACCCATATGCCACACATTGAAACTATAACCATACCTCTATACCCCTGCAGGACCCGACCGTCAACACACCGCGGCGGAGGGGCCAGAATTATCCACACCCCCCACCCAAGAGCCCGTCAGCGATGACAGCAGCTCTGTCGATCTGGACACCGATGACCAGCCCGGACCATCGGGGACCTCTGGACAGTCGGTTCCCCTCACACAGGCACAGGCCACTACAGACCCTAACCCCTCTGGGAACACCAGCACAGCTCCCACCCAGCGGGCCCATGCCTCTGTCTCCAGGGCGCGTCAATCTGCGGTGTGTCTACCACTACAGGGCACCCAGGATAACCCACCACCCCAACAACAACAGGGACCTGGGGGCAGTGGTAGTGGGCACACCGGCCAGGGGGCAGAGGCCCAGGGAAACAGGGGAACTCGGAGGGCAGCTGTGCGACAGGGGGGGGAGGAGAGGCCCAGGGAACCCACTCTCCACGAGGTCCTCACCACCATCATGGGAGCATACAACCGCTCCCAGGAGACGATGGCGACGGTACTGGCCCGGTTCCAGGAGATCCAGGCACTGCAGGAGGAACACTATCGGGGGTACAGGGAGGACATCAGAGCCATCAACACCACCCTGGTTACCATGGTAGGGCTGCTGCAGGACCTCGTAAACACCAGGGCGGACACTGAACAACACCCAAGGGCCCCTGCCACTAGCCTGGACCAAGAACAGCCAACCACCTCCGCCGGCGCTAGTGGACAGGAGGCCCCCGCACAGCAGCAGCCCACCAGACCCCCACCTCCTGCAGGAGAAGAACCACCCCGCAAGAAGGCCCTGAGATCTCGCAAGAAGACAGAGTAGGATGTCAAGACCCCCGCCAGCAATGGATACCACCTGATGTCATCCCACTGTCCCACATTGTCACCCTGTCCGTCCTTGAACTGCCCATGCTCCATCTCTCCACAGGCCTCTGGACAATGCACCTGTGTGACTGTTACTCTGGACTCTGCCATGGACATTCCTTCACCATAGCCCCCACCCACTTGAAACCACCCATCCCATTTTGAGCACTTCAATAAACACCTATTTTGCACCAAAATATCTGGAGTCTGGCTGTGATTTCAATAGATTGTAATTGACATGACAGTGCAAATATGTCCTT
The DNA here is from genome assembly GCF_031143425.1 of Pleurodeles waltl. Lineage (NCBI taxonomy): Eukaryota > Metazoa > Chordata > Amphibia > Caudata > Salamandridae > Pleurodeles > Pleurodeles waltl. Next base: position 151,402,115 of record NC_090446.1, read on the forward strand.
GTACATGGTGAAGTCAACAAACAGCTGCCACAAAGCTGTAGTCCATGGGGAAACGAAGCACAGGACTCGTAGTGGGGACCCCAGATCTGAAATAGGGAGGGAAAAGCCAAAACTCAGTCATCATACACTGGGGCAAATAGACAGGCAGCAGAGATGCTGGAGAGTAGTTCACATTTACTAAATTATCTTTGAAATGTTACCTGTGTCCTATTGGAAGTACTGTTCAATGATTCTGTCCCTGTTGTCTGTTTCAGCCCCGTCGTCTTCCTCCTCGTCACTCTCCTCAGGTTCCACCGCTGCCACAACACCACCGTCTCGACCATCCTCCTGCAGGAAAGGCACCTGGCGGCGCAAAGCCAGGTTGTGAAGCATGCAGCAGGCCACGATGATGTGACACACCTTCTTAGGTGAGTACATTAGGGATCCACCTGTCATATGCAGGCACCTAAACCTGGCCTTTAGGAGGCCAAAGGTGCGTTCGATCACCCTCCTAGTACGCCCATGGGCCTCATTGTACCGTTCCTCTGCCCTGGTCCGGGGATTCCTTACTGGGGTCAGTAGCCACGACATGTTGGGGTACCCAGAGTCCCCCACTAGCCATACACGGTGTCTCTGTAGCTGTTCCATCACGTAAGGGATGCTGCTATTCCTTAGGATGTAGGCGTCATGCACTGACCCTGGGAATTTGGCATTTACATGCGAGATGTACTGGTCAGCCAAACACACCACCTGGATGTTCATTGAATGGTAACTTTTTCTGTTCCTGTACACCTGCTCCCTGTCTCTTGGGGGAACCAAAGCCACATGGGTCCCATCAATGGCACCAATTACGTTGGGAATATGTCCAAGGGTGTAGAAATCACCCTTCACTGTAGCCAATTCGCCCACCTCAGGGAAAATGATGTAGCTCCTCACGGATTTCATCAGGGCAGACAACACTCTGGATAACACCTTCGAAAACATGGGCTGAGACATCCCAGAAGCAATTCCCACGGTTGTCTGAAATGACCCACTTGCCAAGAAATGGAGTACTGACATGACCTGCACCAGAGGGGGAATCCCTGTGGGTTGGCGGATGGGGGACATCAGGTCGGGCTCCAGCTGGGCACACAGTTCATGGATAGTGGCACGGTTAAGACGGTAGGTCAGGATAATGTGGCGTTCTTCCATTGTCGACAGGTCCACCAGCGGTCGGTACACGGGAGGATTCATCCGTCTCCTCGCCCAACCCAGCGGACGGTGCCTAGGAAGGACAACATGGAGCACACAGTCAAGCAACCCACAGGTACGTACTCACAGCTAGCACAGTATACGATTCTCTATGCAGTGAATGGCGTGTCTGAGTGGCTATGCAAGGCCTAGGCCTGTGTGACGCAGTTGAATTTTAGCCATGTGGGCCCTGGAAATGGCGGCTGCCTGACCTGTGAAGTGTGACAATGGGATGTGAGGTCAATGCGCTGGCGTGGCACACCGCGGCGGGCGGCGGGCGAAGACCGCGGCGCAAAGCCGCATTGGTTAACATTGAAGCCTATGGGTTTCAGGAGCCAATGGCGAAGGGCGCCGGCGGTGGCGGGACGCACCGCCGCGGTACGCACCGCCGCGGACGTGACCGCCATTTTCTATCTAATTATCCACTTGCGACTTGAACTTTCACAGGAGAGGACCTATACTGCAAGTGTTGCTGTGACCTCGGTCTGGAAGGGACAATGGCTGCTGCACCTGGGGAAAGGGCCCCTGCCTTCACTGGAGAGGAGTTGGAGAAACTCGTGGATGGGGTCCTCCCCCAGTATGCGCTACTCTACGGTCCTCCAGACCAACAAATGAGTTTAATTCAATCTGGATTTGGGGATACTGGCTGGCTTGGGGGCCTGGCGGGGGGCCTGGCGGGGATGGGGGGCATGTTGGGCCTGGCGGGGGGCATGGCGGGGATGGGGGGCATGTTGGGCCTGGCGGGGGGCCTGGCGGGGGGCATGGCGGGGATGGGGGCATGTTGGGCCTGGCAGGGGGCATGGCGGGGATGGGGGGCATGTTGGGCCTGGCGGGGGGCCTGGCGGGGGGCATGGCGGGGATGGGGGGCATGTTGGGCCTGGCGGGGGGCCTGGCGGGGGGCATGGCGGGGATGGGGGGCATGTTGGGCCTGGCGGGGGGCCTGGCGGGGGGCATGGCGGGGATGGGGGGCATGTTGGGCCTGGCGGGGGGCATGGCGGGGATGGGGGGCATGTTGGGCCTGGCGGGGGGCCTGGCGGGGGGCATGGCGGGGATGGGGGGCATGTTGGGCCTGGCGGGGGGCATGGCGGGGATGGGGGGCATGTTGGGCCTGGCGGGGGGCCTGGCGGGGGGCCTGGCGGGGATGGGGGGCATGTTGGGCCTGGCGGGGGCCTGGCGGGGATGGGGGGCGTTGGGCCACTGGAAAGGAAAATGCTGACAAACTTGAACGTGGTATTTCTCCCTCCCTGTACGTGTCACATAGGTCCGCGCCCATGAGAAGATCGGGATTTGGCGTGCCATCGCCAAGGAAGTCCGGACCCTGGGGGTCCACCATCGACGGGGCACCCACTGCCGCAAGAGGTGGGAGGACATCCGCCGCGGGACCAGAAAAGACCGCAGAGTCTCTGCTGGGGATGGCCTCCCAACGTAGGCGGGGTGCCTGCCGTCAACTGAGCCCCCTGATGTTCCGGATCCTGGCGGTGGCCTACCCTGAATTGGATGGGCGCGTGAGGGCAGCACAGCAGACACAAGGGGGTGAGTACAAGCATTATCTACTCTGTTGTCGCGCAGTGGAGGTGTCTGGTTGGGGGAGGAGGGCTGGGGGTCCCCCTAGGCCAGGGCGATATCTGTAGGCTGGGCACCCCCGTAAGCCCCTGTGTCCCCAGCCACCACCCTCAGTAGTGTGTCAGTACAGCCATCCCTGGGCCGTGTCATCCATGGGTGCAGTTGTCAACTCTAGGCGTGTAGGGCATGTTCCACGGAATGCGTAGCGGACCCCAAGTGCGCAACTTAGTGCAGGGGGCATCTGTGTCTGTCATGTCCGCTAACTGTACCGGAGATCTATGTACTCAATATCCCTTTATTTCTCTCTCCCCCCCCCTTTTTGTTTGTCTTTCTGTGCTTGTGTGCATCAGCATCATCAGGCGGAGGAGAAGTGGCATCGGGGCAGGAGGGAGCTGCATCTCACATGGCCCAGGAGGGCCATGCCACAGAGTCAGACTGGACCAGTGAGACGGAGGGCGAGGGGAGCTCCACGACGGGGACGACTGGACCCTGCAGCGACACGGACACGTCCTCGGAAGGGGGCTCCCTTGCGGGGGTGGCACCATCCGTGCCCCCCGCCATTACAGGTACAGCCGCCACCCAGCGCACCATCTCCGCCCTCCCAGCAGCCCCTCAGCGTTCGCCCCGTGCCCGCTCTGCCAGGAAGCCGGGCATCTCCAACGCCCCAGGCACCTCAGGCCCTGCCCCTGTTACCCCCGCTGCCCTCAGTGAGGAGGTCATTGACCTCCTCCGAACGCTCATTGTTGGGCAGACTACCCTTTTGAATGCCATCCAGGGGGTGGAGAGGGAGGTTCATCGCAGCAATGCGTACCTGGAGGGCATTCATTCGGGTCAGGCTGCCCATCAGCGATCGTTCCAGGCTCTGGCCTCAGCACTGATGGCAGCCATTGTCCCTGTCTCCTGCCTGCCTCTACTAACTCCCTCCTCCCAGTCTCCTGTTCCTCTGCCTGTCCCACCCACACCATCAGACCAGCCTGCACACACCTCAACACCCAAGAGAAGCTCATCCAAACATAAGCACCACAGATCACGCAGACATTCACACACGCAACATTCCGATGCAGACATGCCAACAGTCACTACCACCTCTGTGACCCCCACCTCCTCGTCTCCCTCCTCCCTCCCTGTGACGTCTACACTCACACCTCCATTCACCTCACCATCAGCCAGTGTTTCCATCACCAGCACACCCTCCACTCCAGTCCGCACACGTGCAGTCACCACCCCCACTGCCATTTACACGTCCCCTGTGTCCTCTCCCACTGTGTCTGTCACCCCCTCTTCCACACCACACAAACGCAGCCACCCACCCACCCAACAGCCATCCACCTCACGACAGCCTATCCCTCCTGCACCTGCACCCAAAGACAGCAAACGTGACTCACCTACAACCACATCCTCTCCCTCCACTCCCATTCCCACTGTACCTAACACTCTCCATTGTCCCAAGAAGCTCTTCCTCGCCACTACTAACTCCTTTCCTGACCCTGAGCCCCCCCCTCCTTCTCGTCGGGGTAAGAAGAGCACCTCAGCCACCACCAGCCCTGCAGCCCCCTTGACAAGGGTGCAGGGGTATTGGAGCCCGCCAGCCCGCATGTCTGGATCTTCGCCCAGCAGCAAGGGGACAGCCAGCCCACCCCCTGGGAAGAGGAGCAGAAGGCGGAAGGGCCGCCGCAGGAGCCCGCCTTCTACATCCCCCCCGGACACCACCCAGAGACAGTCACCAGCCACAGCTCCAAAGGGAGGAAAGGGACACAGGCCCACGACTAAGGAGGGCAAGGGCAGCAAGTCGGAGAGGTCAGGCAGCAGGCCTGCTGCCCAGGAGGAGCCCACAACCCCCATAGCCGCTGCCCCGGGAGGAACCGGCACAGCTGCCCCGGGAGAGCCCACCACCCCCATAGCCGCTGCCCAGGGAGGACCCAGCCCAGCTGGCCAGGAGGGCCCCACCACCCACAGCCCAGGTGGGCAGTGAAGGAGCACCATCCCCGCTGCCCAGGAGGGCACCACCAGGCAATTAGCAGTTGGCCATAGACCGGCCGCCGTCTCAAGAACCGCTGAACTGGGCCCGCCGTCTCAAGAACCGCTGAACTGGGCCCCGCCGTCTCAAGCACCGCTCCGCTGGGCCCCGCCGTCTCAAGAACCGCTCCGCTGGGCCCCGCCGTCTCAAGAACCGCTCCGCTGGGCCCCGCCGTCTCACGCACCGCTCCGCTGGGCCCCGCCGTCTCAAGAACCGCTGAACTGGGCCCCGCCGTCTCAAGAACCGCTGAACTGGGCCCTTCAAGGCAAGTAGCGCTGACCTGGGCCCCGCCGTCTCAAGAACCGCTGAACTGGGCCCCGCCGTCTCAAGAACCGCTGAACTGGGCCCTTCAAGGCAAGAACCGCTGGCCCTTTGGCAGACGTGGCAGGGCAGGATCTATCTCGGGCAGGGCTGCAGGATGTCCTCTGGCCAACTTGCCTCCTCCAGTGGCAGTGGGGTCTGTTATGGACTGTATGGACTGTGGCTTTGCTCTCCCCAGGATGGCCCAGTGGGCAGGCCACCCACTGTATGGACTGTATGGACTGTGGCTTTGCTCTCCCCAGGATGGCCCAGTGGGCAGGCCACCCACTGTATGGACTGTTTGGACTGTGGCTTTGCTCTCCCCAGGATGGCCCAGTGGGCAGGCCACCCACTGTATGGACTGTATGGACTGTGGCTTTGCTCTCCCCAGGATGGCCCAGTGGGCAGGCCACCCACTGTATGGACTGTTTGGACTGTGGCTTTGCTCTCCCCAGGATGGCCCAGTGGGCAGGCCACCCACTGTATGGACTGTATGGACTGTGGCTTTGCTCTCCCCAGGATGGCCCAGTGGGCAGGCCACCCACTGTATGGACTGTTTGGACTGTGGCTTTGCTCTCCCCAGGATGGCCCAGTGGGCAGGCCACCCACTGTATGGACTGTATGGACTGTGGCTTTGCTCTCCCCAGGATGGCCCAGTGGGCAGGCCACCCACTGTATGGACTGTTTGGACTGTGGCTTTGCTCTCCCCAGGATGGCCCAGTGGGCAGGCCACCCACTGTATGGACTGTATGGACTGTGGCTTTGCTCTCCCCAGGATGGCCCAGTGGGCAGGCCACCCACTGTATGGACTGTATGGACTGTGGCTTTGCTCTCCCCAGGATGGCCCAGTGGGCAGGCCACCCACTGTATGGACTGTATGGACTGTGGCTTTGCTCTCCCCAGGATGGCCCAGTGGGCAGGCCACCCACTGTATGGACTGTTTGGACTGTGGCTTTGCTCTCCCCAGGATGGCCCAGTGGTCATGGAGTCCCCTCGTGGATCTGGCGTCGTGTACTCAAGTGGCTGAGGTGCCCCCCCTTCCCTTCCCCCTCAGGTGCCTGTCCTATTTTCTTTCTGATGCCCCTGCAGTGTTCTCTCCGTGGAGTTCTTGTCGTGGGACTGGGCCTTGCCCCTTTGCACAGGAACCCTGTGATCCACGGACAGTGGTTGGACTACATTTAGTAGCTGTATATATTTTGTATATAGTTTATTTATTTATTGGGATTACTGGTGTCCATATTTCAATATATCTGCCCGTTTATGATCTCTTCTTTTGGTCTTTGCATTATTTCGGAGGGGGTGGTTTGTGGGTTGTGACAGTGATCTGTGGGAATGCATTGATGTGTGTGTTGTAGTGGGTGTGGGTGGGTGGGTGTGTGCCGGTAATCTTTTCCCTCCCCTGTGTCGTAGGTGCAGTACTCACCGATGTCTTCCGCGCCGCCGGGCGTGCTCCTGGTATATGAGCAGGAATAGGAGTGCGGGGATGACCTGCAACTCTGGTTCCATGCTGCCGAAATCTCGCGTGGAGTGCGTAGAGGTGAGCGTTTTCCCGTTCGTAGTCTGTTTCCGCTGTGTTCTTATCGGCGGTGCTCCCGCCCCGGAAAAGGTGGCAGATTGGTGGGTCGTAATAGGGTGGGCGGTACATTGTCTGCCGCCTGGCTGTTGGCGGGAACCGCCGCGCTGTTTGTTTGTACCGCTGTGGCGGGCGGAGTGTTAAGTTGGCGGGCTGTGTTGGCGGTTCCCGCCAGGGTCAGAATTGCATATTTTAGACCGCCGGCCTGTTGGCGGCTTGGCCGCCGCTTTATCACCGACCGCCAGGGTCAGAATGAGGGCCAATAGTGTTTTCACTATGAGCACTGAGGCCTGGCTATCAGGATCCCAGTGAGACAGTGAAAACAGTGACAAACACCCTGACATACACTCACAAACAGGCCAAAAGTGGGGGTAACAAGGCTAGAAAGAGGCTACCTTCTCACAGCAGGTGACTGGGTCGTGGTAAAGAAGCACGTGAGAAAGTCGTGTCTGGAACCCCGTTGGAAAGGCCCTTTCCAAGTGATCCTGACGACCACTACCGCTGTGAAGTGTGCGGGAGTTCCCAACTGGATTCACGCCAGTCACACAAAGAAAGTGTTGTGTCCCACAGATGAGGAAGTTGAAGCGCTGAAACTGCCAGTGCCTGATAAAACAGTGCTGAGCGCTGAGACAGAGCAAAACCAAACTGAAAGCGAACAGGCAGGAACGGAAGAGAGAGAGATATTCTCTGAGGACGAAGCAACCAACTCGCTTGGGGAAGACCAAGGAGAAAGTTCAGACAGCGACGAAGCAGCTGAAGGTGACAAAGAACCTGAAGCAGCTGAGGGTAGCAAAGAGCCTGAAGCAGCTGAAGGTGACAAAGAGCCTGAAGCAGCTGAAAGTGATAAAGAATTTGAAGAAAGTAACGGTGACGAAGGGCTCGAAAGAGGTGAAAAAGCAGGAGAGCCTGATCAGAGGAGGGCTTTCCCAGAAGCAGACGATACAGAGAAAGAAAAGGAGAACGTGATTGATTACCCAGAAGGAGGGGACAAGGCAGAACAGAACGAAGCAGGTCAGGCTTCCACGGAAAAGGTCGCAGGTCCATCAAATGGACACGGTGCAAAGAGGAGACTAAGTATATCACCAATAAAACAAAGGACTAAAGAAAATTTGGACGACGGAGAAAGGCCAAAAGTGAAAGAGAAAAGAAAGGAGGTGACTGTCGTGGTACCATCCTCAAGTGAAGGAAAAGACTTGGCCAAAGAGGAAAGTACCAGTGAGGCAGAATCGAAAAGAGAGGCAAAATTGAAAAGGAAAAGGATACCAAACAGGAGATATTCCGGTCCAGAATCGGCATATGCAGTCAATGACGACTGGACTGATGAATTTGTATCTCTTAGTCTCGAGAACGAAGAAGAAGAGATACCAATAGAAAAGAAAAGTTTTATGGACTCTGTCGATTGAAAAGCTAATAACTGACATTGCTTGCTATAATTTAACGTGAATACAACCAGCTGAGACATTGCTAAACCGGATGAGACATTTGCTAACTTGATAAGACTTTGAAAACCTGATTGACTCTTGAACCCGATTTGAGACAACTTTGAAAAAAAAAAAAAAAAAAAAAAAAAGGGAGACTGAGTTCTGAATTATTGCCGATTTCTGAGTTATTGCCGAATTGAGACAAATGCTGCTAACCGATAAGTGACTGGCCTCTTGAAGAAGACTGTGTGAACATTGCGCTCGTTCAGCTTTGTAACTGAATTGCTAAATAGTTTCTTTATAGGTGCTTCTAGCTCTCTGATTCTATACAGATCATGACTAGGTACGCTACGCAAAATAGTAGAAAGAAATATTGTAAATATGTGTGTATAGGCTTGGTAATTGCATGTGTACTAATAATAATGGCAATAGTGCTTGGAATGCATGGTAAGGGTGAGAATGAGAAAATTGATGCTTCTACTTTTGCTCCTGTTACTGTCACTGAACTAACCGCACTGAAAAGACTAGAATTAGATGAGAGGCACTTGCATGATAAGAAAGAACTTTCGTATAATGTTTTCTATCGCTTGCTAACAGAATATGTTGAGACTATGGATGCGAAGGATTGTTATGTGTGTACACAGATACCGACATCAGTAAAGGAAGGGGTGACTTATCACCACATGCCTCTTACATACGGGATTACATGTAGTATAGTAATGTCTAGGTTTTATGGTCAAACTAACATACAGTATTTTTACTCGAATTATGATGTTACCTTTGCATATGTTCCTATAATAGCGCAGCTAAGCCAGATTGCTAAAGATTGGGATGCTAAAATAATGAGGGAATTTTTCGAGCCAATGCAACCTTTTGAAACGGCTCACGCTCATAGGGAAAACCTTACCTGCTCGCTCTCTGCAGTAGAAATAAGCTTTTTAGATCGCACAGATGATAGAAGGGCACAAATGAATGCGAAATTAGAAAAAGAACTACATAAGAGGACTTCAGTAGATAATTATGATTTTGCCGCAATAAAGACACAAGGGAGAATTGCTTTAGATGCTTGGCATGTAGGGAAATTTTGTATATATCGAGGTGAATCTTATTATGACAACATTTTCGTAGGAGCGAGTGAGTGTAAACATACTATTATCTTTAAGGCCAAATGGACATTCATGATGAACGGACTTGACCCTGTCATTCCAGGTGTATATTACATTTGTGGGTATAATGCCTATTATCGTCTTCCGAAGGGATGGTGGGGGAGATGTTATTTGGGTATAGTGTTCCCAAAGGTTTATCAACTGGATGACCTATCGATGATTCCAAAGACATCTGGATCCCATCGTATCCAGAAAAGAGAGACCGCAGCTGCTGTGGTAGGAGATATATTTGGAGCCATGATTCCTTCATTGGGAGTTGTGTTGAATTCCATCAAAATAAGAAAGTTGTCTACTATAGTGGATAACATGTTGACAAAGTTTTCAGGTGCTATAATCCTGATAGATGCTGAACTTGCAGCGGAAAGAGCTATGACTCTTCAAAACAGGCTTTCCTTAGACATTCTTTTAGCAAAGGATGGCGGCGTTTGCAAAATGCTTGGTGCACGACACTGTTGCACGTATATTCCAGATAACAGTGTGAAAATTAAAACTATGCTTGCTAATCTAACAAAAGAGAGTGCAGACTTGAAGGAATTGAAAGAACCAGGAGTGTGGGAGAAGGTTGGAAAAGGACTTGCTTCAGTGGCAAATTGGATTGGGGGAATTTGGAATGGAATATTACTAAAAATAATACAGGGAATACTAATAGTACTAATTTGCATATTTGGAATTTGGGGAATAAAAAGGGGAATAATAATGATTATGGAAAGAATTAAAAGAAGGAAGGAAGAGAAAATGATGAAAAGAATGGCAGAAGAATATAAAGCGAAAACTAGGGGAATTAAAAGGAAAAGAGAACTGACAGAATTTTAATGGAATAAAATTTGTGGGCATGATTTGGTGTGATGACAAGTAGTCATCAGAGGAGGGATTGATGAAGCTGAAATGAAGGTTTTACATTTATTAGCGCTTAAACGTAGTGCTGCAATAATCATGTGTGACTTTAACCGAACTAATAAAGATTGTACGGGGACAAAATGTGCCCTTAGAGTAGTTTGCCAACATTTATAAGCGTGCTTTATATAACGTGATGTATTAGAATTGCACTAATCCGACATAATCGTAAACGTGTGCTATGATTTGCTTGTTTGAAATGTTTTAGCTTAGCATTACTTTAGTGCAGGCTTCGGCCTAGTTGCCTGGTCTCACGGTTTAGATGCTCGTATTTTTTCCATGTGCTAATAAACGTGTATTTCTGCTTGAAGCTGTACTTTTCCACTGAGATCGTTCACATGCTTATCTTAAGGTTTCGTGCCAGCCTGGCATTTTTTCTCCTTGCTCCAAGGTCAATCTGCAGGTGCGGACAATGGAAGCTCTGAAAGTGAGTTAATTGGTATAAAATGTTGCAACTTGCGAACCCGTCTCCAAGGATAATGTATGCTTAAGTAAAAGCTTGAGAACTGTTGTTTTTGATTGGACAATTTGAAGCTAACCTATGAACCCTCCAATGGAAGACCCTACTGGATTTGAACTGTTGTCTATTTAAACCAGGTGCACGAGGAGAAAGTAGCCATTTTACCAGCCATTACCCGACATTGCACCCATTGCGCCATTTGCAGCTGTTATGGCCCATCTTGCTGCAACGCCATTTTGAGAGAGACTTTGGTGCTTTCTCTAATCGAGAGAAAGAGAGTTAAATGATTCTTACCCTAGAGACTTTAACTTTGATTTGTCCTTTGCATGAAGTGGTAGTTTATCTTGCCGCCGTGAGGCAACTGCCCCGTCCACCCCTGCCCCTTTGCCCCGTCCCATGCTGATCGAGAAACGACACCTGTGAGACGAAGACTTCCTTGAATGCTGATCGAAATTGGTAAATACGAAAGGAAATTGTACAATTGCATTGTGTTTCTTTTAGGTAACCACTGCTGATTTTTGATAAGAGCCCTAGTTAGGAGTTTTCTAAATTAATGTTGCTAAATTGTTTTTGCATGAAGTCCCACATGCCGATGCTAATTTGAGGTTAGATGAGGATTCCCTTTGTTGCACGATGCAATTTGAGACCTTGTTATGCTGACTAAATGTATGCAATTAGCCCCTTACAGATTATAGTTTTAGTGATTTGCATTGCTATCATCGAATGCCTTGTTATTCAAATGCTGCATAGATTGCACCTGTTTCGCCGTTATGGACAGCTATTAATGTTCATTTACGTTTATCATTTGGTGTTGAGACACATCTATATTGTGCTAGCTTTGTTAATATAGGGAAATAAATTCACTAATTTTGAATAAACTGGTGTGGTTATTCCTGACTGAAAGGTCAGGGTTCGCCGAAATGTATTCTGGATTAATTGTTAAGTGTTATGTTGATCAGGGCATTGCTTATGTTCGTTATTGATTATTGATCTGATTAAATTGATTGATCTCTGGTGAAGAGAGTCCCACTTAGCCAAAAGATTCATCGGCCTAAAGAGCGTCCAAATACAGGTAAATTATTAGTACAGAACGCTCTATCAAGTGCTAACTGACTCAGAATCACTGTTCTTTGCACAGCATGGACGGGATTGTATTAAACAAAAATGCACCCTCCATATGAACAGACCCAAAAGATGAGATACCAGTCCACTGCACAGTATGCAGTTGGCTCGTTCATGCTACTAGTCTTTCTGCTTCACTAGTGCCGGCCAGGAGGAGAGAAATTGTTTGTTAGACGGTTGTCACCGGAGGTAGGCTGACCAAGGAAGAGATTTGTCAATGATCCCACTAGTGGCTGAGATCGTGATGAAAGTGAAATGTATAATAAATTCAGAGTTGTAGCGAGCATGGGGCCCCAAAATAGGTCTGGCCTGCGGCCCCCAAAATCCTTCAGATGTCCCTGCTTTCAGATTCATTGTTTGCAATTGTTGTAAAGAGGCCTTGGTTCCACAAGTCACATCCCCCCTCCACAAGGCTGCATGTCTCTCTAAAACAGTGTTTTGGCTCTTATTTATATTTATTTATTTTACTATTAGCACTTTACTTACACACAGGGACACCTTGACTGCAGTAGATTTGAAATCTGCTTAGCTTTGATCATTGATGCAGTTTTTCTCCAATTTTCGAAACCTTTCTTTATGAAAGAAGCTTGCTTTACCTTCCACGGAGAGGGGTCAGACTCACTGCAGTGTATGTTAGGTATTTAAACATTTTACCTTCTCGAGGACTGCTCTTTGTTCTAAGTCCATAGGATGCTCTGAAGCGTCTTTACCCCAATAAACCTTAGCGAGGGAATTGGTTTGTCAGAGCAAAGTATGAAATACAACTCCATCTGCGTGGCAGAGCAAGGCATTGTAAACCTCAGAAAGGAGAGATAAGAAGAATCTGTGTTGTGTTACCGAAGCATGACACAAGACATTTGCAAGCTTAAACTTACCTCTTAAGTCTGAGAGGATGGGAAAGGTCTATAGCGAATCACTAAATCACTAAATTCTAGAGGCTCTGCTTACTGGTTAACAAATAAGAATTAATTTATAGCGAATCACAAAATCACTAAATTCTAGAGGCCGTGCTTTATCGGGTAACAAATAATAATTAATTTATTGTTCGCATAAATAAAATCAATCAATGGTGCAATCAAAACGGAGAAAATCATTTTGCATATTACAAAAAATACGAGAATTATAACAAAATATATATGCATGAAGAAAGCATCGATAAAATACAGACTAAATTGATCACCCTATAACGAAAGATAACAATAAATATTAGTTGTACGAATATTAGTGCAATGGGTACAACGTTTTTACAGTTTTTAGTAAGTTCGTTCTTATAAACTTGGCAGCTTGCAAGAAATTGGAAACTGCAGGAATGACAAGGGGTCTTGCATATTTACAGTGCTTTCCAATAATGCCTGACTCCCAAGATTGCACAAAGTGGTTTGATCCATTTTAGTTTGAGTTTCTTGTAAGCAGGACAGAAAAATAGTATCTGCTTATCCTTCTCATAAGTATTGTTACATGCAAAACATAGTCCAGACTTAGGAGTGGGAGCGTATCCAATCTGAATTGGATAAACAGGGGCATATTTATACTTGGCTTGCGCTGTTTTAGCATCAATATTTTTTAAACTAAAACAGCGCATAGCCTACTCCATATCTATATTTTGACGCTAGACCCGTCCAGCGTCACAATATTGGAGTTAGCAACTTCTTTAGGATGCCCAAAACTACCTTGTGTCAATGAGATGCAGCGTAGGTGTTCTCGTCCTAAACACAACGCTAAACCCCTAGCGCCATATTTATCCCCAACACAAAAACATTGCTAACGAAGGAATCAAACGTAAAAAATGGTGCAAGGTCCGACTAGCGCCAAAAAATAACGCCTGCTCAGACTAGGTGTTAAAAAGAGGCTCACACACCACCACTCCAGAAAAAAATACAGAAGAAGCCTTGGAAACTGCCAGGACAACATGGAAGTGCTACTGCTCCAGCTTTGCACACACCACAGATGTCTGAGAAGACAGCAGATCCAACCACCACCACAGCAGCAACCCCAAACCCCACCACAACAGCCACAGAAGCAGCGCAGAAGGAGGAAGAGAATCTTTAGTCAGAAAATCACCATGTTATGAATGAGGGAACAAGATGTGGTCTGGATGTACAGACTAAACCGGGAGTCCATTGTACGCCTGCTGCACCTGATTGTGCCACACATCACGGCATGGCTGCAAACTCCACATAACATTCCACCCATGCCAAACTCCTCGCTGTCCTCTACGTGATGGAGTCTAGATCATTCCATACAACGGGTGCTCTAGTGGCTGATATCTCCAGTCATCCTCCTCCGCCTGCCTTCAAAAGGGAGACTAAGCAAGGGTTCTATCAGATTGCTGGGTTTCCACATGTGCTGGGTGCAATGGACTGTACCCATGTCCAACTGGTGCCACCTGCAGCAACAGAACACCTATATAGGATCTGCAAGCCCACACATTCCATCAATGTACAGGCTATCATGGACAACTGTGGGCTCTTCAGCAACATCCAGGTGAAATATCCAAGCAGGGTCCATGATCCATACATCTTTTGCCTTTGCACCATCAGCAAGCGGTTCCAGGATGGCGAATATGGCAATGGGCTACTCATAGGTAAGCCACCATTACAATCATACCACACAACAAACCAACCATCAAGGGCAAACAAGACAAACACTACACTAAATAGACATGGGTATGTCCACAGATATGTACAGGGAACAACACATAATCCACGTGCCAGACTGCACTTCACACATTGCATGTCATTCACCCAAATCTACATAACACAGCAACACCCTGAATGGCAAACCACATGTGGACAGGTGGAGCCAAGTCTCCTTTGCATGCAGAAGCTGCTCACAAATGACTACAAGTGTCCACAGGTTGACAACTAAATATAGATCACACACATTACGCCAAACAAAGAAGCGCACAGGCATGTCAATGGCATAGGCTATGGTCAAGTTGACTAAGTCACACAGAAGCTCAGTCCCACATAAACCATGGTGTGCAAGCCTCGGGCAGAACCTAAATCCAATGCCACCCAAGTAGTGCCATTACCAAGTATATATCAGCTACACATACCTGGCATACCTGTAGTGCTCACATACACCTGTCTGCTGCATTGTGTCACACACATACGTTAAAAAAAATATTTGCCATTGAAGACCATGGGGTTGAATCATGAAAAATGGGGCAGTACCTAATCCAGTGCTACCTCACATGAGCCCCTAATGGCCACTAAGAACACCATGTCTGTTCCAACTACGGGAAATGGTACACCATGGTTTTGTGTCTGTGAAAAAAACACTAACATTCATGGATGACATAGTCGGATGCAGTAAGTGTATAGTGGAGATACTTGACCTTATATGCACCATACTAAGGGACCCAGGTGAAAAATAGCTGTGGCCTTCCCAAAGCCTGCACTGTGCATGTATTGAAAGTGTCTGTCAGAAATCATGTAATAGTAGCTAGGAGATACATCTGCAACAAATCACATCATCCTACCAATGTGGGACACACACTCACGTACACTTCATGGCTGGCACAACCATCATGTGCCACAAAGGGTCACTAGGTCCCATAATTAAAGGTAAATGACATTGCGACGCTGCACCAAAATTGGCAGCGCCGCGGTCCCTCATTTACACAATGCCGGGATGCGCCTAATTTAATTGAATACAGCACACCCCTGTGTACCAGCACCAACGCAGGCATCCTTGCACCACTGTGCAAGGGTGTTTGCGTTGATGGCTCTGATTGTTTATGTGTGGGAAGGAACACCTTCCTGCACATAAACTACCATTTCTAGCATTTTGCTCCTTCTATGCGTGCAGCAGTATGCAGTACACATCAAAATAGCAAAAAACGAGGAGGAATAAAAGTATTCCTCCTCATTGTGCTTTGCTAACGCCACCCCTGGGGTGGGGACTAGATATTAGTGCTACCTCAGGTTCACGAAAACATGTAAATCTGATGCAGTATGAAAGTGCTATGGGTGCTTCTATGGCACGCCCACAGCAACACCCATTGCACGCCCCTTCTATACAAAGGGCTGCGTGTGAAGGAGCCGTAGTTACAAGGTGGCGTCAAGCTACAAAAAGTGGCATATCACCATCTTTAAAATACAGGGTAGGGCCTAGCGCCACCGGAGCTTCAATAAAATTGATGCTCTGGCGGTGCTAGGGGCTCTTAAATATGCCCCTAAGTGTCACACTACATGCATAGTGCAACATGGTAATATGGACGGCACAATCTGGCTTTGTAGGGCAACTATGCTGTATCAACATCTGACACCATTGTGCTGCTAAGAAGTGGTATGTGCCATGTAAGAATAGAACACTGCTCCAAATATGAACTACACAACACATATGCCCAAATCATGAGCATCAGTTATGGGTACAACATAAAAACTTTCCAGACCCTTAAGTAACTAACCTAGTTTGTCATGTCCATCAACACAGTCCAAATAAAAAATTTCACAAGAACAGGAACATACACTACACCCCAAGCAAGTCTGTGTCACAACTCCAAATAACAAGCATTTTCAATGCAACGGGTCTCGCATTTGTTTGAGTTGGAGCTATTAGCCTTGTAAAGCCAAAAAACGCAGCGCGACCGCGCTATGTAAAATGCAGAGCGATCACACTGCGTAGAAAATAAACAGATAAAGTAGTCCGGACTCCAGGCTGAAAACATCAATCCTCGTATATTTTTGGTACTTTACCGGTGCTGTGTAGGTGGCCTAAACACCGGAAAAGCATGCCGTATGCATGCCTTTCACAAATTAAAGCAAGCAGATTTTAAAAGGCAAGCCCACAAACCAATGTAAGTGACTGACGTGGCATAGGTGTGGTTTCAAACCCAAAGAGAGATTACAGAATGGATGGAGCACTTTGTGCTCGCCCATAAAAAGTACAACTGCCATGGAATGTTACAAACCACTATCAACACTTACCAACACATCTCCTCTCTATCCTTTCCAGCGAACAAAGGGTATGGCATTCAGCCATGGGTGATGACCCCTTTTGCCAATCCCAAAACAGGGGAACAGCAGTCTTACAAAGAGGGACACAGGAAAACCTGCAATGTGGTGGAGAGGACATTTGGCCTCCTGAAATCCAGGTTCTGGTGTCTAGCCCTGACAGGAGGAAGCCTCTTATATGCGCCACCACTTGTTTGCAAGATCATCTTGGCATGTGCAATCCTGCACAACATTTGTGTCCTGACAAATATCCCCTGGGATAAACAGGATGATGTTCCCAGTGAGGACAAGGATGACGATGGAGCAGATTATATATAGGGGGAACAAATTAACACTACTGCTGGAGTTCGTAGGAGACTCTACTTTGAGGAGAACTTCTACACATAACCACAATACTTTAAACATCACCCTATGAATAGCACTAATAAATCACTTTGCAACTGAATCTTCTTGGTCTACTCATTCTCCACTACATACACCATTAGAATGTGAATCTAACCTCAGTGAGCAGGTAGGTAACACAAAGGTGACCAGTATGGTAGCAACAACTTTTGTAACACGAGTGGGTCTACTGCCACATCTCAAATATCAGTGACACGCAATTTGCAGGCATGTGAATCCTCGAAGGTCTTGATCCATGCACCAAACACACAAAAAAGGTGTGGAGTGATGCTGATGTGAACTGGACTACTAGGCCCTGTTCAGGAAGCGCTAGTTAGGCGCATATTCTCCCCCCAAGGAAAGGGTGTGAAGAGTGGCTGTACCTTGGAGGGAGTTCCCTTTACGGACTAGGTG
Organism: Pleurodeles waltl; assembly: GCF_031143425.1. Taxonomy (NCBI): domain Eukaryota; kingdom Metazoa; phylum Chordata; class Amphibia; order Caudata; family Salamandridae; genus Pleurodeles; species Pleurodeles waltl. Next base: position 151,419,596 of record NC_090446.1, read on the forward strand.
GTCTCACACACATTATAGTGTCATGCTTCATCATATGACCACCTAGCCCCACCCAGGTAAGATGATACTACCTGGGCAGACTCAACCTCGTTGTTGAAAGAACTGCTGAGGGAGTGCTGAAATTAGATATAACTGGATAATAAAAGGGATCCAGGTAAAGAATTGGTAAATAGTAAAATTATCTTAAATATCACCTATTTTGTTGGGGATTTTTAATGTAGGTGTTCACAGGTAAACATAAAACCAAGGGAGGGACTCTGTTGAGAATGATGACTCAAGGAGTCTAAAAGAAAGGGACCAACTTGCTTCTGCCCACACTGAGAGCTGGAAGGTCTGAGGCATTCATCAGGGTCTAGGATCCCTAGGGGACACAGAGCGTATCTATACGCTCGATAATACAGAAAGTGCTCAATTAGAATAGAGATTGAAAATATATATGGGGGGCCTACCTGAATCCCTGTGTTAGAGGGGAGGCCTACATGAAGGATAAAAGAAACGCGATGAAAAAATTAGTGCCACTTCAATCAAAACACACAGCACACAAGGTGTCTGAAACATGCCGTGGGGATCACACATAAACGCATGCAGGAGAAACTGTAGACCAAAAGGCAGGGAGGTCTAAAGGTAATTGGACTTACCCTGCGAGCAAAGGCGGTTTGCCTCTGGTCTGGATTATAATGGAGGGGGGTTGCCCCTTATAGTCACACTCTGTGAAAGACAAGGAGCACTGAACCAAAAAGAGTGAAATGCTAGTATAAGGCCAGGGCCGGTAAGCCAATAAAACAGAAGGAACCAGCATCAGTGGGATAGATGGGTCACTCTTCTGATGCTAGATTAGTGCAAGTCCAGGTAAACATAAGTCATAAAGGGGGGAGATTGTATCAATTAGCAATTAGCCTTATGGGGTACTGGTATCCGGTTAAGATAGAACTGGGGTGGAACACTCAATTCTATGATGGAAAAATCAATGATAAAAAAATCAAAGGGGGGGCCCCATAGGAGAAACCGATGTAACTTACAACTCCAAAGGGTGCAACCGGTCCCGGCACCTGCGGTCTGAAATCCAGCCGCTCGACTGTTGCAATGCGCAAGCGCTGGGTTTTTAAGGACCTCGTAAGTGGCAATAGTTGTAATTAGAATCAGCTGGTATAGCCAGTAATTGCTCCGACGTCCTCTCACCGTAGAGAGGATGTTGAAGCGGAAATGACGAGATGCTATGCGCCTAACCGAAGCTCAGAGCGCCGGGAGGTGTAGTCCCTGGGCTCCGGGTCTCATGTGTTGGTGGTTGCCATCGCAACCGAGCACTCTGCTGGGGAAGGCAGAGTTGTTGGAAGTAACATGACGCGGAGCGTCTAGCCGAAGCTCTGAGTACCGGGAGGGAAGGTCCCTGGCCTCCGAGCCTCGTTTTGTTAATTGGTTGCCATCGCAACCAGGCCGCAGTCACGCTTCGCTTAGATATGCGGAATGGCATGTTCTAACACACATGGTTGTGCCTCGAGCAAAAGCATATTGCAAAATACGGGCCAGGGGTGTGGGGGTGTGTGGTGGGAGTGGGGTTTGTGGGGGTGTTTTGTTGGGGATGGGTGGGTGTGGGGTGAAAAAAGAAGACAAGAGCGCAGGAAGGAAAGAAAATAAGGAAATACAATAAAAGAAAAGAAAAGAAAGAAGAAACAAAGAAATAGGAAAAGAAAAAGGAAGAAAAAAGAGGAAACAGAAAACAAGGAGAGAGAAAGAAGAAGAAGAAAAAGGAAAAGGGAATGATGGGGAAAGAATAAAGAAGAAGAAAAGAAGAAAGAGGAGAAGAAGAGAAGGAGAGGTGGTGGAGGGGAAGGAGAGTAAGGAAAATTATTTTAGAAAGGAAAGGGAAAGAAAGAAAGAAAACTGGGGGGGAAGGGGAAAAGGGGAAGGGTGGGAAGGAAAAACCGGAAGGGAGAGATACAGAGGGGGAGGCAAGCTGCCATGAGATAGTGGAGGCACTATCATGTTTACAGGGCTGACCATTGAATATGGTAGTTCAGTCCCAGAGTGTCTGTGTGTTGCCTCCACACCCATCTTTGTTCATAGAACAGCAATTTTTGCTTCAAGTTCATTGTTGAATAATTTAGTTAATCGATGACAAACCATTCCATATCGTTGGGACTATGGTTGTTGGAGATTTAGGGGGTCATTCCGACCCCGGCAGTCCTTGACCGCCGGGGCCGGGGTCGGCGGGAGCACCGCCAACAGGCTGGCGGTGCTCCTGAGGGCATTCTGACCGCGGCGGTATGGCCGCGGTCAGAACCGGAAAACCGGCGGTGTCCCGCCGGTTTATGGGGGATTCCGACCCCCTCACCGCCATCCTGTTCCTGGCGGTTTCGACCGCCAGGAACAGGATGGCGGTGAGGGGTGTCGTGGGGCACCTGGGGGCCCCTGCAGTGCCCATGCCAATTGCATGGGCACTGCAGGGGCCCCCGTAAGAGGGCCCCACTTTGAATTTCAGTGTCTGCTTAGCAGACACTGAAATTCGCGACGGGTGCTACTGCACCCGTCGCACACCTTCCACTCCGCCGGCTCCATTCGGAGCCGGCTTCCTCGTAGAAGGGTGTTTCCCACTGGGCTGGCGGGCGGCCTTTTGGTGGTCGCCCGCCAGCCCAGTGGGAAACCCAGAATGACCGCCGCGGTCTTTTGACCGCGGGATGGTCTTCTGGCGGTTCCCGCTTGGCGGGCGGCTCCCGCCGCCCGCCAAGCTCGGAATGACCCCCTTAATGTTCTGTAAGGCAGGTAGCGTCTCGTTTGCATCTGATTGTGCTTCGATGTTCGCAGATGTGTGTGCCCACTCTCCTGGTGGTCATGCCAATATATATGAGTCGTCAGGGGCACCTTATCATATAAATAATGTTTTTGCTGTTGCAATTAGTGAAATCCCTTAGTTTCCATGGTGTCTGTAGGCCCAATTCTAATTCAAGGGTCTTCTTTGTAAATTGACAGACACTGCAATTGCCACAGGGAACGTGTCCTTTCGGTGGTGGTAGATCCTATAAGGTCCCTTGTTTTTTAGCAGGGGGCCTGTCTCGTGGGCGGGTGTGAATAATCATATCGCAAATGCTTTTAGCTTTCTTGAAGGCGTTGAGGGGAGGTTGGAAAGGGAGGCCTCCAGAGGTCAGGATTTTCCAATCATCGTTAATTATTTTTTTTCACTGCATTGGATACGGTATTATAGGTTGTTACACAAATTATCCTGTCTTTTATGTCAGTTTTTTCTGCGGGTTGCAGTAGTATATCCCTATGACTTGAACGCGCTCGTTTGTCTGCTCTTTTCATGAGATGTGCAGGATATCCTTTTGCTTGTAGCTTATTGGTGAGTTTCTTGGCATGTTTACTATAATCTGTTATTTCTGTACAATTATGTCGTAGGCGCAAGAATTGGCCCACTAGTAGGTTTTCTTTTAGAGAACGTGGGTGGAAACTTTGGAATTGTAGTAAGTTGTTCCTATCAGTTGGTTTATAAAAGACTTCTGTTTTCCGGGGAGCCATCTTTTTCGGAGATCAGGAGGTCCAGGAAGGAGACCTCTGGACTACCAATGGTTGATATAAATCTTAAAAAAGGATTTTGGGCATTCAACCATGTCACAAAGGTGGTAGCTTCTTCCTTTGTGCCTTTCCAGATCAGGAGGATATCGTCAATGTAACGTTTCCATATCCTGATTTGGCCAAGGTATGGATTTTCTTCAGTTAAAACAAATTCTCTCTCAAAATGATCTACATACAGACAGGCTAGACTTGGGGCACAGGTACTGCCCATGGATGTCCCATGAACCTGAAGATAGAAATTTTTGTTAAATTCAAAAAAGTTTCTTGTAAGTGCTATATGTGCAAGATCTATATAGTCCCATGGGCTGTTATTGAAAAGGTTGCAAATAACTTAAAGGGTGGCTTCCTGTGGAATGTTCGTGTACAAGGACTCAACGTCCAGCGTCATCAGGAGTTCGTTTTCTTTGTCAAACTCTAGACTGTCTAGTAAAACTAGAACATCCTTGGTGTCTTTAAGGTATGTGGGTATCTGTTTTACATATGGTTGCAGGAACCAATCGCAGAATTGTGTGAGAGGTTCGAGAATAGATCCGATCCCGGATACTATTGGTCTCCCTGGAGGCAAGTGCTTGTTCTTATGTATTTTTGGTAGAATGTAGAAATATGGTATTTTTGGATTTTCTTGGTTAAGGAAGGCTGCTTCATGTTTAGGGATCCAGCCATTAACTAAGCCTTTGGTTGTTAGGAAGGCTATTTCTTCTTTTATCTCCTGTGTCGGGTCTCTAGAAAGTTTTTTATAGTGCTGTGTGTTCTCTAGTAGACGTAGGCACTCTTCGTTATACATGGCCATTGGCATAATTACTGTGGCACCCACCTTCTCTGCTGGCTTGATTGTTAGCGGGGAGTCATTATAGAGTAAACCAAGATTATGAGCTACTTTTGATAATACTAAAAAGATATTCTTCTAAAGACAACAATACGATTTATATAAATACCAAATGATAATGTATGTCTTTACTAATAAATATATGTTATTACAACATGACTTTATAGCACTTTCATGTTCGGTCTGGAAGACAAATAAATCTCTTTATTTAAATCTCCATTAATACATGACATCTCAAAATGTTGGTAATATTCATAATACATAAATTTATTTAATTGATTCACAAAATATCAAATGGATAAAATATAAATTAATACAAAAATACTACAAAACTAACTCAATCCCACCTCATTTACACTCTATTACAACATCTATGAATACAATACAAAACAATAACAATGCCAGTTCCTAAAAAGACAAATACAAATGCAAAGTACATTTTGTGGGTAAAAGCCCAAAACTGTTATTGCAATACTCTCAAATGAAGATACAGAAGGAACCTATAGCTTACGCGCATTTCGGTAATCCTCTTTTCTTGAGGGTACCTTCCTCAGGGCAGTTCCCAATCTTCTAGTCCATTATTGATATGGACCCAATGACTGAACAGTCTGGCAGCATCGTATGCTAAAATGTAGATAAATGCCACGTACATATATAATATCTAATGAAAACAAACAATTAGCCCCTTCGCTGCTAGGCCTTTTCCCCCTCCTGTGCCGAGCCTTTTTTTGGCTATTTGGGGCAGTTCGCGCTTAGGCCCTCATAACTTTTTGTTCACATAAGCTACCCACATGAAATTTGCGTCCTTTTTTTCCAACATCCTAGGGATTCTAGAGGTACCCAGACTTTGTGGGTTCCCCTGAAGGAACCAAGACATTAGCCAAAATACAGTGAAAATTGTGTTTTTTCCTAAAAAAAGGGGAAAAAAGGGCTGCAGAAGGCAGCTCGTGGTTTTTTCCCTGAAAATGGCACCAACAAAGGGTTTGTGGTGGCAAGATCACCATCTTCCCAGCTTTCAGGAACAGGCAGACTTGAATTGGAAAACCCAATTTTTCGATACAATTTTGACATTTTACTGGGACATACCCCATTTTTACTAATTTTTGTGCTTTCAGCCTCCTTCCAGTTAGTGACCAAATGGGTGAGAAACCAATGCTGGATCCCAGAAAGCTAAACATTAGACATAAACAAGTAGACACAATTCTGAATTCAGCAAGGGGTCATTTGTGTAGATCCTACAAGTGTTTCCTACAGAAAATAACAGCTGAAATAAAAACATATTGAAATTGAGGTGAAAAAACAGCCATTTTTCTCCACGTTTTACTCTGTAACTTTTTCCTGCGATGTCAGATTTTTTAAAGCAATATACCATTACGTCAGCTGGACGCTTCTGGTTGCGGGGATATATAGGGCTTGTAGGTTCATCAAGAACTCTAGGTACCCAGAGCCAATAAATGAGCTGCACCTTGCAATGGTTTTTTATTCTATACTGGATATACAGCAACTCATTTGCTGAAATATAAAAAGTGAAAAATAGGTATCAAGAAAACCTTTGTATTTCCAAAATGGCCACAAGATAAGGTGTTGAGAAGCAGGGGTTATTTGCACATCTCTGAATTCGGGGGTGCCCATACTAGCATGTGAATTACAGTGCATTTCTCAAATAGACGTCTTTTTTACACACTGCCTTACATTTGGAAGGAAAAAATGTAGAGAAAGACAAGGGGCAATAACACTTGTTTTGCTATTCTGTGTTCCCCCAAGTCTCCCGATAAAAATGGTACCTCACTTGTGTGGGTAGGCCTAGCGCCCACGAAAGGAAATGGCTCAAAACACAACGTGGACACATCACATTTTTTCACAGAAAACAGAGGTGTTTTTTGCAAAGTGCCTACCTGTGGATTTTGGCCTCTAGCTCATTCGGCACCTGGGGAAACCTAGCAAACCAGCACATTTTTGAAAACTAGACACCTAGGGGAATCCAAGATGGGGTGACTTGTGGGGATCTGACCAGGTTCTGTTACCCAGAATCCTTTGCAAACCTCAAAATTTGACCCAAAAAACACTTTCTCCACTCATTTCGGTGACAGAAAGTTCTGGAATCTGAGAGGAGCCACAAATTTCTTTCCACCCAGCGTTCCCCCAAGTCTACCGATAAAAATGGTACCTCACTTGTGTGGGTAGGCCTAGCGCCCACGAAAGGAAATGGCCCAAAACACAACGTGGACACATCAAATTTTTTCACAGAAAACAGGTGTTTTTTACAAAGTGCCTACCTGTGGATTTTGGCCTCTAGCTCAGCCGGCACCTGGGGAAACCTAGCAAACCAGCGCAATTTTGAAAACTAGAGACCTAGGGGAATCCAAGATGGGGTGACTTGTGGGGCTCTGACCAGGTTCTGTTACCCAGAATCCTTTGCAAACCTCAAAATTTGACCAAAAAACACTTTTTCCTCTCATTTCGGTGATAGAAAGTTCTGGAATCTGAGAGGAGCCACAAAGTTCCTTCCACACAGCGTTCCCCCAAGTCTCCCGATACAAATGATACCTCACTTGTGTGGGTAGGCCTAGCGCCCACGAAAGGAAATGGCCCAAAACACAACGTGGACACATCACATTTTTTGACAGAAAACAGAGGTGTTTTTTGCAAAGTGCCTACCTGTGGATTTTGGCCTCTAGATCAGCCAGCCCCAGAGGGGGCAGAAATGGGCTAACATACACACTGGTACACTTTATTTTATTAATCCCATTTGGACATCTTGCATGTTTTAAATGGTTCTATTTTTGCATGATTTCACAATACAAAAATGTTTCCGTTTGACTCCCGGTCCTCAAGTGTGTTATTTAATTGTTTGTTTTCATTAGATATTATGGGGGTCATTCTGACCCCGGCTGGCGGCGGAAGCCGCCGGCCTGGCTGGGACCGCCAGGATACCACTGCGCGGTCAAAAGACCGCCGCAGGTATTCTGGGTTTCCCGCTGGGTTGGCGGGCGACCGCCAGAAGGCCGCCCGCCAGCCCAGCAGGAAACACTCTTCCATGAGGATGCCGGCTCCGAATGGAGCCGGCGGAGTGGAAGGGGTGCGACGGGTGCAGTTGCACCCGTCGCGATTTTCAGTGTCTGCATGGCAGACACTGAAAATCATGGTGGGGCCCTGTTACGGGGGCCCCTGCAGTGCCCATGCCATTGGCATGGGCACTGCAGGGGCCCCCAGGGGCCCCACGACACCCCTCACCGCCATCCTGATCCTGGCGGCCACGACCGCCAGGAACAGGATGGCGGTAATGGGGGTCGGAATCCCCATGGCGGCGCAGCAAGCTGCGCCGCCATGGAGGATTCCCCAGGGCAGCGGAAAACCGGCGGTACACCGCCGGTTTTCCGTTTCTGACCGTGGCTGTACCGCCGCGGTCAGAATGCCCATGGGAGCACCGCCAGCCTGTTGGCGGTGCTCCCGCGGTCGTTGACCCTGGCGGTTTTTACCGCCAGGGTCAGAATGACCCCCTATATGTGTATGTGGCATTTATCTACATCTTGGCATACGATGCTGCCAGATTGTTCAGTCGTTGGGTCCATATCAATAATGTACTAGAAGATTGGGAACTGCCCTGAGGAAGGTACCCTCAAGAAAAGAGGATTACCGAAACGCGCGTAGGCTATAGGTTCCTTCTGTATCTTCATTTGAGAGTATTGCAATAACAGTTTTGGATTTTTACCCACAAAATTTACTTTGACATTTATTAAGATTTGCATTTGTATTTGTCTTTTTAGGAATTGGCATTGTTATTGTTTTGTATTGTATTCATAGATGTTGTAATAGAGTGTAAATGAGGTGTGATTGAGTTAGTTTTGTTGTATTTTTGTATTAATTTATGTTTTACCTATTTGGTATTTTGTGAATCAATTAAATAAATTTATGTATTATGAATATTACCAAAATTTTGAGATGTCTTATATTAATGGAGATTTAAATTAAGAGATCAGTGGAATTGTGTCGTAACTTTTCTATTTACCGACTTACTGACTTCTTAAAGGCAAGTACCTCCGGCGGCATTTGGTGACTTGGAGGGGTGAATCTCGATTTAGGTCGTTGCCCAGTGTTCCTGTCTTGTCCTGTGGTGTCGTCAGGACAGTCCAGGAAGAAGGTTTTGAGTCTTATTTTCCGAAAGAATTCTGCTATTTTGATTCTCAATTTGTAGATATCTAGCTTAGGTGTGGGGACGAAACCTAGACCCTTCTAGGGCCTTTATTTCAGTGTCTTTTAGTGTCCTTTGGCTAAGGTTAATACCTGTGGTGGATCTAGCTGTTATATTTTGCTCATGCTGGGCATCTCGCTGTCCGATTGTTCCTCTCTTGGTTTCCAGCTTACTCACCTCCTCTAGATCCATGCACCACCACATATCTTGTCTGGTCAAGTGGGAAAGGTGCTAATACCTAGCCCATTCACCACAACAATACCATGCATAACAGGATGGATGCAGGTGGCCACACATGAGATAGGGGCTGTCAACAAATGGATATCAAGTTTTCTAGGAACAGTGCATTGTCCCATGGTGACAGTAGCATTGCCTGCATGGTACATGTGTGACAAGGGTGGTACATCATTGTGAACTGTGGTCCCTCAGTTGAAGCCCAGGGATTGTAACCAATGCTCGATGCTGAGCCTGCACACTGTATCCATTGGAATGTGTCCCAGCACTGCCAATGTGCACAACCCAGGCACACGGTGGACTGTACCTCACGTATAGCACACCCACATTGGCTGTGGAGTAGCAATGGGATGCCTTGACTACATAAGCAGCTATGGGTGCAGAATCGCCCTGAATCCCTTTTTAAGATTCACGTCCACCATGGGGAACCCGGACATCTCTTTTCTTGACCTTCTCATAAAAGAGAAGAATGGCCTCCTTAAAACCGAGGTATACTATAAGCCAATTGTCAGGAACAACCTATTGCAATTCCGTAGTTTCCACCCACGTTCCCTTATAGAGAATCTACCAGTGGGTCAATTCTTATGTCTGCGACGTAACTGTACAGAGCTTACTGATTATAAAAAACATGCCAAAAAGCTCACTGACAAACTACAGGCTAGAGGATACCCTGCATACCTCATGAGGAGAGCCGAAAAGCGTGCTCGTTTTAGCAACTGTGAAACATTACTACAACCCACCATCAGAACCAACAAGGAAGACACTTTGATTTGTGTAACCACCTGCATCCAATACGATAAAAAAGATAATAAACAAGGACTGGAAAATTCTAACCTCAGGAGGACTACCTTTCCAACCTCCCTTGAATGCCTTCAAAAAAGCGAAGAGCATCCGGGACATGATTGTCCATACTCGACCACAGGACTTCCCGTCAAAAACAGACAAGGAACCCATGGGACCTACCACCCCCAAGAGGACATTTTCCCTGCGGTAATTGCAGCGTCTGCCAGTTCACCAAGAAGACCCTTAAGGTGGAGTTGGGCTTGCAAACGCCCTGGGAGCTGAAGCATTTCACCAACTGTAACAGTAAGAATGTTATCTATATGATAACATGTCCATGCGGTCTCAAGTATATTGGGATGACAACCAGAAGAGTAGGCACACAAATTTGTGAACACAGGAGCACAATCCGTTGCAAAAGAGATGCCACAAGACTGACTGAACACTTTGTCACCTGCAACCACCATTCCAACAACATGGAATGGGTGGTCATAGATCAACTCAAACTTCCCACAATGAACTTGAAACAGAAGTAGCTGTTCTATGAACAGAGATGGGTATGGAGGCTTCTTACCGATACGAATGGACTTAATGACAACATTCAATGGTCTACACTGGGCTAACACCCCCACCCTGTGCTAATCTGCATTTCTTCCTCTTAGAGTGCACTTACGTACTAACCCATAGTAGGAACACCACCTTATGGGGTTAGAACATATTCATTGTGCCTTCTGTACTACCTTAACCGTCTACCCCGGCCCATTCCATCCGGTCTGGGATCCCTCATCAATCCAACAACCCCCCCTCCTCTTTTCTCTCTCTCCTCTTTTCGAAAAAGATCTCCTTTCTTTCCCCCCCTCTTTTCCCCTTTCTTCCCCCATCAATCCAACAACCCCCTCTCCTCCTCTTTTCTCTCTCTCCTCTTTTCGAAAAAGATCTCCTTTCTTCTTCCCCCCCTCTTTTCCCCTTTCTTCCCCCCTTCTTCTTCTTTTTTCTCTCTTCCCTTCCCCACCCCCTCCGCTCTTTCTCCCCCCTCTCTCTCTCGCTTTTCTTAAAACCTCCGTCCTCTCCTCTCTCCATCTCCACAACACCCCCCCTCCTCCCCCTCCTCCGATCCCCTCTCCCCCTCTGGATTTTTTCCGGACTCTCTTTTCCTCTAGAAGGCCGCTTGGCTTCATTATGAGCCACTGCTCAGGTTGCTCTTAGTCTCCTAGCAACCAGCTACCGGGGAAACTACAACTCCCATCGCTCCCGGGGTGGCTGGGTCGCACCGTGCCACTTCTCAACGCGCTGCGCCTCCCCTTGCCCACTTCTCCCAGGGAGACTACACTTCCCGTCTTCCCTGGGAATTACATGACGCGTCGTGGCATTCCGTGACGTGCGATCACCGCGCGCCCGACCGTGTTCCTGTGCACGAGTGGCGGCAGCGCCTCAAAGTTTTTCCTACATCGGAATTTACCGGCGCACTATTCACAGCGTGCCTTATTGACTCTACAGACATTCTTAAATACCCGGTGCTCACTCGTCCCGGCATTCGAGCAGCTGGGTTCTGGGCAGTAGGTACGCCCATCGGTAATCCCTTTGGAGTGGTAAGTTGTGTAGAAGCTTTGTTATCATCATGACTTTTCTCTTTAAAGCATTATTCTTTAAATGGAGGCTATTACTGTTTCCCTGCAGCTATATTTTCTCCTACCAGGCATTTCCTCCTCAGCCTATTAGTTGAGCTATTGAGCTACCACCTGGTGCGCTCCCTTATGCCTTCCACCACTACTGCATCTTGTAGATCTTGCTTCTTTATTGTCACTGTTCAATCTCCTAACAGAGTGTGACTACAAGGGATACCCTCCCTCCGGCATCTCCCAGACCAGATGCAAATCGCCTTATACCTCGGGGTAAGTCCCCCAATGCATGTTTGCGTGTGTGTTTAAATTTCTACACTGCATTTTTTCACCCTGTGCGCTGTGTTGTGTGCTGTGTTTTATGACACTTATTTACCACCCTTATTATGACTACTATTTTATTATTCCTACAGACCTACCTTAATATGAACAATCAGTTCAGGTAGGCTCATTATTTTACCCTTTACCACCCATAGAGCATGCTATGAAGCATTCATCCCTAAGGGATCCATGACCCTGACGAATGCCCCTGACCTTCCAGCACGTAGAGAGGGCAGAAACATGTTGGTCCCTGGTTTTTAGACTCTGTGAGTCATTAAAACTCAACTGAGTCCCAATCATAATTTTAACCTTACCTACATACACCTCTATTAAAGTACCCGACTAACCGTGATAGGTGACATGTATGGTAATTTTATTCTCACCCCATCTAGATCCCTGTGAAATATCCAGTTAGATTTATTTCAGCACTCCCTCTGTCGTTCCTTTAACAACGAGGTTGAGTCCACCCAGGTAGTACTATCTTACCTGGGTGGGGCTAGGTGGTCAAATGATGAAGCATGACGCTATTATGTGTGTGAGACCACCTAGTCCGTAAAAGGAACTCCCTCTTGTAGATACAGCCACTACCATAGACATTCTCTACACACAGCCCTTTATCCAGCAATTACGCGCTGAGACAGTGCCACTAGTCGAGGGTCCACTAATCCAGTTTACCCTCATTGTATTGCCCCACACTTCCAGTGGTATATGGGAGTAGATCTACCCATATATGTTGCAATTGGCTAATTAACTCTCCAGCACTGAGATGATGTGACACCTCAATATAAGTCAGTCATGGAAAGAGTTAGCTAGGCTGTGCCATGCTGGAAGAAATATAAACACATGTACAAAGGACGTACTGGATGGACTGCTTCCAGACACCGACACTTACTTGCAAACAGAAATGGGATGTCAAATGGAGACAACAGAAGTGGTGTGGCAGGAGTGATGTCGTGTGTGTGGAACTCATGACAACTCACAAATACTGACAATGTAACCGTATCTACCAAGTTGGCAGGAGAAAGAAATGTAAACATCTTCCATGAACACAAGTCACATGTTGCATCATGTCCATGTATATATAGACAATTTTGCAGTATGAGATGTGCACAAAGTGCAAACATACTAAAGAATGGGAGCAGTGTAGGTGACAATACATGTCTTATCAGTAGTGCAGGGATACATGGAGAAGGGACACACATAGACCAACACTGACTGTACAACACATCAATGTCTACATGTCAATATTTCACATATGTACAGAGAGGGTGGCCAGGTCAGTTCATCGCCCAGTCATGTTGACAACTTGCATACTATGGTATTTGCCCATCGCATGGCACCATGACAGGAGGCTGTGACAGATAATACCATCTGTACCCTGGCAAGTTTCTAATGTTGAAGTCACAACAGAGATACAAGCCCAAACAGATGTCACATGTACAAAATGTGCAAGACCCGAGTAATGCACGTGAGAGGGGAAAGCTGACATCAAGTACTGCAGTGGTAAATTTGAGTTCCAGGACTGTATGACCACAATTGTGCATGTGTCTATCTGCTGGGGAGAATGCATAGTACTGCTAAGTGGCAAACATGAAGAGGCTAGGTCCCTGCTCAATTAACCCACACACCACTGCTCTAGCTACATGAACATATCACATTGACAGGGGCCTGATGCATTTGAATAGGGAGGTGATTAAACTGGGGCTCCATTGACTTACCTTTTCACATGCAACCATGGGTTTGTGTTGCTATAGGAACTCACGCTGTAGTGATGATGAGTAGGTTGGCAGCTATGCCAGACTGCAACAATGTGAAACAGTGGTATGCCATTGTTTGTGACAGTCATTACTAACCTGATGTGGTCAAATATGGGTGCCTAGTTGATGGCATGCACACATATGCCACATATGTCAGCAGACATGCACCACTGTATTGGCTCAGGCATGGAAATGTGTAAGGATTGAGAGAAAAAGGCAACCTAGCACAAAAGTAGGGCATAGGTATCACTAGATCAGTGACAGACAGAAATGAGCTACACATGTGTTCCGACATACTGAAACATGGGTGGCACTGATGTGACAACACATGCATTTGTCAAATGGCAACATGTGTACATGCAGGAAGATAGTAATGTGAGGTTTCACATCCCATGAACAAACCACTTTCTTCATATGTGACAGAAATCACAAACATATGTCCATACACGCACATGGCAAACACCAATCTTCCACAACACATGTGTACATGGCATCTCCTGCAACTACGGTGCATGGGGGCACAAATGGCACACGTGTAGCAGAGCAACATGAAGAGAAATCCAACGACACCACAGAGTAAACACACATACACAGGCAAATGGGCTGGGTTGACTTTAAGTTAATGGTGTCCAAGCCCACTGTGTACTGTACTATGTGTTGGACATAGGTCGCCAAACAATTTGGTGTTGTAGGTATGGGTACATCTGTATCTCAGACATAACAATTTAGTCCATACCCAAATTAGTTTACATACACATGTATGCACATATAGCACACATGTGCCAACATGTCTGTGGACACAGTGTAGCTACACATGCACATGTGCATGAGGTATTGAATAATCGCATGAAGTAGACTCACAAACAAACCCATAGTTCCAACATACCATTGTCACCGTAATGACAGTACGGGACATACACCCACATGTTGCCATAACACATATACACCATAGTTGCACACCCCATGTAACATGTGAAGTCACTCAGGGTTCACTCAAGGCACACAATGCAAAAAGCCATGCAATGTTGTCATATGTGAAAATGTTTCACGCATATGCATTTGCCATACATTGCCCCTAAGCTAATAGACGCATAGCCCCTGTGCGTCTACTGCACGTCCACAGGCCTTTTTCACGTTAATGGTGTGAAACTACGACGCAAAACCGCCATGCGCCAAAAAAAACAACGTTTGACTGAAAAAAGTGACTCACAAACCCAGGAAGTGATGCACAGTCTGCTTCTCTGCGACTGTGTGAGGTTGTGTCTTAGGTGGATTTGTGGAGTGTTTGCAGTTTTTGTTGTGAACATTGTGTTGTGCCATGTGTTATTTTGCATAATTATTGTCTCAAAACTTGTATTTTGTATAGTGAGTGTACTGTTATTGCCTCTGTAATGTCTGGTGTAGTTTAGTAGTTGTGGTAGTTTAGGTAGTTAGGGTAGGTGTAAGGGTTAAGTTTCATTTCTTTTTTATTTGGGTGAACTCCATTCACCACTGGGAATGTCAGGGACAGGGAGGAGAAGCCGGAAGCCTGCTGATGAGCTGGGGGGTGGGGTTCATCTGGCTTGTGGCACACTACCTCTCCATGATGCTGCACCTGGATGGCCGGGTGATACTTGGCTATCCAACGGAGGCAAGGCATCTGTGGTGGGGCAAGGTGCTCCACCACTTTACCCGGATGTTTGCAACAGGAAGGAACGACCACCAAATCAAGCACTGCTGGGCAGATCTGGTGTTAAGGGAGCAGGAACAGCTCGACCATTTGGGAATTGAGATTGGTGGAACAGTTGGTAAGTCTCCCATTGCCATACAACCTAATTTTGTTAGCATGTGCATGACAGTTGCCGTTAAATTTTAGTGCTGCATTCAAATGATGTGGACATGTCATATGCGACCTGTATGAAGAGTACGTGCCCCACGTTAGGGCTGCATTTCAATTGTACAACAAGGAAGCAAATGCAGGACAGATGTATAATTTACCCTGCACAACCATCTCCAAGTGTTGAGATGCATGCATAGTGTAACTAGGTTATGAGCAGCTACAAATGAGGCCTGCGCCATGCCACATGCATGAAAGGGGCCCCAAAACATTGTTGGGACCCCAAAGTATAATCGGCTGAGTCAGGAGAAAATTCCCTACGTATCATTTACCATCACTCAGAACGGTGCTGAGAGAAGGTGTGTAATGGTGGCATACAAATGTATAGGAAGGGCCCCTATGTACTCAGCACTAGTTGTGATGATGTGTTGCATCTCCTGTTGAGTGCATCATGAACCTTCACATGAATAGATGATGTTGGATGGCACATGTATTGTGCTGTGACATATTTCTGACTATGCACACACATGGTGGTGAGTAAGGGGTGCACTGAGGGCCACAAGGACAGTACATATCCAATTAGTAATGCACCACTGTAGTTCTATCAGGCCCTTTGTGTAATTAGCCAAGGCCATGTAAGGGTGCTTGATCATGCGATGGCTCCAATCACATAAACAATCACACCCCTCAACGCAGACATCTGTCCACGATGATGCAAGGATGCCTGCGTTGGCAGCTAAATGTAGTGCCAGCACAGGGACAACACATGAGTGTGCCATATTCAATTAAATACGGTGCATCCCTGCGTTGTGAAAGTGATGGAGCGTGGCGCCGTCAATTTTGGGGCACCTTGGCGCTCCGTCATTTTCCTATAAATATGGGCCCAGATGTCTGCAGATTTGACAACATGGTCCTGCCACCATGACTATTGTGACTGCTGTAGGTCACATCACATATGCATATGATGTGAGCATGTGTACCTCGTACCTTGATGATGTATGACATGCATGTGCTAATGATGTAACACGCTTCAGGATACAGTTGCATCACCCAATGCAGTGCCAATATCACTGTGGGCTTAAGGCCATCTACACAGCGACCTTGTGTGTGCCGTTTAACACACGTAGGATTACATAGCACAGTGTAGGGGCTTCAGTTCTGTAATGTGTTGACAACTGTGATGTGCAGCTCAGGCTTTGCCGAACCTTTCTTCTGCCAACATTGCATCAGTTGTACATGTCGGCACATAATAGGAAATGGCGTGGCCCCTTGTAATATATGCTCAGGCCAGGTCTTACACCAACATGCATTAATGTAGATTTACCAAACCTCAGAATAGCAGGTTGGTAGTTAGCAGCCCCACTATAATATGGACCACACCTTGACTCCATAATGAGTGGTCAGGCCTTGATGTATTACCAGGGGTGTTAGGAGATGGATAGCATGCCCTGCCCCCCTTATGCAGAGGGAGACAGTAAATTCAGACCTGTAGAAGCATGTGATCCCCACAAGTTAGTTGACACAAATGTTGATCAGGGTTGTATTTGTTCCTTTCAGCTCTGGTCCCTTTTTATTTACAAGGGATTGCCGTCATATCACTGTCATGTACTGTAAGGAAATGCCTCCTTGGCATGGTTGCCCCCTGACTTTTTGCCTTTGCTGATGCTATGTTTACAATTGAAAGTGTGCTGAGGCCTGCTAACCAGGCCCCAGCACCAGTGTTCTTTCCCTAACCTGTACTTTTGTATCCACAATTGGCAGACCCTGGCATCCAGATAAGTCCCTTGTAACTGGTACTTCTAGTACCAAGGGCCCTGATGCCAAGGAAGGTCTCTAAGGGCTGCAGCATGTCTTATGCCACCCTGGAGACCTCTCACTCAGCACAGACACACTGCTTGCCAGCTTGTGTGTGCTAGTGAGGACAAAACGAGTAAGTCGCCATGGCACTCCCCTCAGGGTGCCATGCCAGCCTCTCACTGCCTATGCAGTATAGGTAAGACACCCCTCTAGCAGGCCTTACAGCCCTAAGGCAGGGTGCACTATACCATAGGTGAGGGTACCAGTGCATGAGCATGGTACCCCTACAGTGTCTAAACAAAACCTTAGACATTGTAAGTGCAGGGTAGCCATAAGAGTATATGGTCTGGGAGTCTGTCAAACACGAACTCCACAGCACCATAATGGCTACACCGAAAACTGGGAAGTTTGGTATCAAACTTCTCAGCACAATAAATGCACACTGATGCCAGTGTACATTTTATTGCAAAATACACCCCAGAGGGCACCTTAGAGGTGCCCCCTGAAACTTAACCGACTATCTGTGTAGGCTGACTAGTTCCAGCAGCCTGCCACACTAGAGACATGTTGCTGGCCCCATGGGGAGAGTGCCTTTGTCACTCTGAGGCCAGTAACAAAGCCTGCACTGGGTGGAGATGCTAACACCTCCCCCAGGCAGGAGCTGTAACACCTGGCGGTGAGCCTCAAAGGCTCACCCCTTTGTCACAGCACCGCAGGACACTCCAGCTAGTGGAGTTGCCCGCCCCCTCCGGCCCGGCCCCCACTTTTGGCGGCAAGGCCGGAGAAAATAATGAGAATAACAAGGAGGAGTCACTGGCCAGTCAGGACAGCCCCTAAGGTGTCCTGAGCTGAGGTGACTCTAACTTTTAGAAATCCTCCATCTTGCAGATGGAGGATTCCCCCAATAGGGTTAGGATTGTGACCCCCTCCCCTTGGGAGGAGGCACAAAGAGGGTGTACCCACCCTCAGGGCTAGTAGCCATTGGCTACTAACCCCCCAGACCTAAACACGCCCTTAAATTTAGTATTTAAGGGCTACCCTGAACCCTAGAAAATTAGATTCCTGCAACTACAAGAAGAAGGACTGCCTAGCTGAAAACCCCTGCAGAGGAAGACCAGAAGACGACAACTGCCTTGGCCCCAGAAACTCACCGGCCTGTCTCCTGCCTTCCAAAGATCCTGCTCCAGCGACGCCTTCCAAAGGGACCAGCGACCTCGGCATCCTCTGAGGACTGCCCCTGCTTCGAAAAGACAAGAAACTCCCGAGGACAGCGGACCTGCTCCAAGAAAGGCTGCAACTTTGTTTCCAGCAGCTTTGAAAGGACCCTGCAAGCTCCCCGCAAGAAGCGTGAGACTTGCAACACTGCACCCGGCGACCCCGACTCGGCTGGTGGAGATCCAACACCTCCGGAGGGACCCCAGGACTACTCTGATACTGTGAGTACCAAAACCTGTCCCCCCTGAGCCCCCACAGCGCCGCCTGCAGAGGGAATCCCGAGGCTTCCCCTGACCGCGACTCTTTGAATCCTAAGTCCCGACGCCTGGGAGAGACCCTGCACCCGCAGCCCCCAGGACCTGAAGGACCGGACTTTCGCTGGAGAAGTGACCCCCAGGAGTCCCTCTCCCTTGCCCAAGTGGAGGTTTCCCCGAGGAACCCCCCCCTTGCCTGCCTGCAGCGCTGAAGAGATCCGTTGATCTCTCATAGACTATCACTACAAACCCGACGCTTGTTTCTACACTGCACCCGGCCGCCCCCGCGCTGCTGAGGGTGAAATTCCTGTGTGGGCTTGTGTCCCCCCCGGTGCCCTACAAAACCCCCCTGGCCTGCCCTCCGAAGACGCGGGTACTTACCTGCTGGCAGACTGGAACCGGGGCACCCCCTTCTCCATTGAAGCCTATGTGTTTTGGGCACCACTTTGAACTCTGCACCTGACCGGCCCTGAGCTGCTGGTGTGGTGACTTTGGGGTTGCTCTGAACCCCCTACGGTGGGCTACTTTGGACCAAGAACTAAGCCCTGTAAGTGTCCTACTTACCTGGTTAACCTAACAAATACTTACCTCCCCTAGGAACTGTGAAAATTGCACTGTGTCCACTTTTAAAACAGCTATTTGTCAATAACTTGAAAAGTATACATGCAAGTTTTATGATTTAAAGTTCCTAAAGTACTTACCTGCAATACCTTTCGAATGAGATATTACATGTAGAATTTGAACCTGTGGTTCTTAAAATAAACTAAGAAAAGATATTTTTCTATACAAAAACCTATTGGCTGGATTTGTCTCTGAGTGTGTGTACCTCATTTATTGTCTATGTGTATGTACAACAAATGCTTAACACTACTCCTTGGATAAGCCTACTGCTCGACCACACTACCACAAAATAGAGCATTAGTATTATCTCTTTTTACCACTATTTTACCTCTAAGGGGAACCCTTGGACTCTGTGCATGCTATTCCTTACTTTGAAATAGCACATACAGAGCCAACATCCTACATTGGTGGATCAGCGGTGGGGTACAAGACTTTGCATTTGCTGGACTACTCAGCCAATACCTGATCACACGACAAATTCCAAAATTGTCATTAGAAATTGATGTTTGCAATTTGAAAAGTTTTCTAAATTCTTAAAAGACCTGCTAGGGCCTTGTGTTAGATCCTGTTTAGCATTTCTTTTAGAGTTTAAAAGTTTGTAAAAGTTTGAATTAGATTCTAGAACCAGTTGTAGATTCTTAAAAAGTATTCCAACTTTTAGAAGCAAAATGTCTAGCACAGATGTGACTGTGGTGGAACTCGACACCACACCTTACCTCCATCTTAAGATGAGGGAGCTAAGGTCACTCTGTAAAATAAAGAAAATAACAATGGGCCCCAAACCTACCAAAATACAGCTCCAGGAGCTTTTGGCAGAGTTTGAAAAGGCCAACCCCTCTGAGGGTGGCAACTCAGAGGAAGGAGATAGTGACTTGGAGGAAAATTCCCCCCTACCAATCCTATCTAGGGAGAACAGGGTCCCTCAAACCCTGACTCCAAAAATAATAGTCAGAGATGCTGGTTCCCTCACAGGAGAGACCAACACCTCTGAAATCACTGAGGATAACCCCAGTGAAGAGGACATCCAGTTAGCCAGGATGGCCAAAAGATTGGCTTTGGAAAGACAGATCCTAGCCATAGAGAGGGAAAGACAAGAGATGGGCCTAGGACCCATCAATGGTGGCAGCAACATAAATAGGGTCAGAGATTCTCCTGACATGTTGAAAATCCCTAAAGGGATTGTAACTAAATATGAAGATGGTGATGACATCACCAAATGGTTCACAGCTTTTGAGAGGGCTTGTGTAACCAGAAAAGTGAACAGATCTCACTGGGGTGCTCTCCTTTGGGAAATGTTCACAGGAAAGTGTAGGGATAGACTCCTCACACTCTCTGGACAAAATGCAGAATCTTATGACCTCATGAAGGGTACCCTGATTGAGGGCTTTGGATTCTCCACTGAGGAGTATAGGATTAGATTCAGGGGGGCTCAAAAATCCTCGAGCCAGACCTGGGTTGACTTTGTAGACTACTCAGTGAAAACACTAGATGGTTGGATTCAAGGCAGTGGTGTAAGTAATTATGATGGGCTGTACAATTTATTTGTGAAAGAACACCTATTGAGTAATTGTTTCAATGATAAACTGCATCAGCATCTGGTAGACCTAGGACCAATTTCTCCCCAAGAATTGGGAAAGAAGGCGGACCATTGGGTCAAGACAAGGGTGTCCAAGACTTCAACAGGGGGTGACCAAAAGAAAGGGGTCACAAAGACTCCCCAGGGGAAGGGTGATGAGACAACCAAAACTAAAAATAGTAAAGAGTCTTCTACAGGCCCCCAAAAACCTGCACAGGAGGGTGGGCCCAGAGCCTCTTCACAAAACAATGGGTACAAGGGTAAAAACTTTGATCCCAAAAAGGCCTGGTGTCATAGCTGTAAACAGCATGGACACCAAACTGGAGACAAGGCCTGTCCCAAGAAAGGTTCCACTCCAAACTCCCATCCAGGTAACACTGGTATGGCTAGTCTCCAAGTGGGATCAACAGTGTGCCCAGAGCAAATCAGGGTCCACACTGAAGCTACTCTAGTTTCTGAGGGTGGGGGTGGATTTAGCCACACTAGCTGTCTGGCCGCCTAACATGCAAAAATACAGACAGCAACTCTTAATTAATGGGACTAGAATAGAGGGCCTGAGGGATACAGGTGCCAGTGTCACCATGGTGACAGAGAAACTGGTTTCCCCTGGCCAATACCTGACTGGAAAAACTTACACAGTCACCAACGCTGACAATCAGAGAAAAGTACATCCCATGGCAATGGTTACTTTAGAATGGGGAGGGGTCAATGGCCTGAAACAGGTGGTGGTCTCCTCAAATATCCCAGTGGACTGTCTGCTTGGAAATGACCTGGAGTCCTCAGCATGGGCTGAGGTAGAACTAAAAACCCATGCAGCAATGCTGGGTATCCCTGAACTGGTGTGTGTGAAAACAAGAGCACAGTGCAAGGCACAGGGTGAACAAGTAGAGCTGGAGTCTGGAAGAATGGCCCAGCCTACCAAGAGGAAAGGAAGGTCAGTTGGGAAACCAACTGCAACACAGCAAAAGAAAGGGAACCTCTCTTCTCAGGAAGAAGTTCTGCCCTCTGAGGGAACTGAGCCTTTGTAGCTTGAACCTTATCAGGTTGAGCTCTTAGGCCCAGGGGGACCCTCAAGGGAGGAGCTGTGTAAGGGACAAGAAACCTGTCCCTCTCTTGAAGGCCTTAGGCAGCAAGCTGCTGAAGAGTCCAAGGGCAAGAAAAATGGAACACATAGGGTCTATTGGGAAGATGGACTCCTGTACACTGAGGCCAGAGACCCCAAACCTGGTGCCACTAGGAGAGTGGTAGTGCCTCAGCTGTTCAGAGAGTTCATCCTAACATTGGCCCATGACATTCCCCTTGCTGGACATTTGGGACAAACCAAGACGTGGGAGAGGCTAGTCAACCACTTCTACTGGCCCAATATGTCCAACATGGTTAAGGAGTTTTGCCTCTCCTGCCCCACCTGTCAAGCCAGTGGTAAGACAGGTGGGCATCCAAAGGCCCCCCTCATTCCACTTCCAGTGGTGGGGGTTCCCTTTGAAAGAGTGGGTGTGGACATAGTTGGTCCACTAGAACCTCCCACAGCCTCAGGAAATATGTATATCCTGGTAGTAGTGGATCATGCTACCAGGTATCCTGAAGCTATTCCCCTTAGGTCGACTACTGCCCCTGCAGTAGCCAAGGCCCTCATTGGTATCTTTACCAGAGTGGGTTTCCCTAAGGAGGTGGTGTCTGACAGAGGTACCAACTTCATGTCAGCATACCTAAAACACATGTGGAATGAGTGTGGAGTGACTTACAAATTCACTACACCATACCATCCACAAACTAATGGCTTAGTTGAGAGATTCAACAAGACATTAAAAGGCATGATCATGGGGCTCCCAGAAAAGCTCAAAAGGAGATGGGATGTCCTCTTGCCATGTCTGCTTTTCGCTTACAGAGAGGTGCCACAGAAGGGAGTAGGATTCTCACCCTTTGAACTTCTGTTTGGTCATCCTGTAAGGGGACCACTTGCTCTCGTTAAAGAAGGCTGGGAGAGACCTCTTCATGAGCCTAAACAAGACATAGTGGACTATGTACTTGGCCTTCGCTCTAGAATGGCAGAGTACATGGAAAAGGCAACCAAAAACCTTGAGGCCAGCCAACAGCTCCAGAAGTTTTGGTATGACCAAAAGGCTGCACTGGTTGAGTTCCAACCAGGACAGAAAGTCTGGGTTCTGGAGCCTGTGGCTCCCAGGGCACTCCAGGACAAATGGAGTGGCCCTTACCCAGTGCTAGAAAGGAAGAGTCAGGTCACCTACCTGGTGGACCTGGGCACAAGCAGGAGCCCCAAGAGGGTGATCCATGTGAACCGCCTTAAGCTCTTCCATGACCGGGCTGATGTAAATCTGTTGATGGTAACAGATGAGGATCAGGAGGCAGAGAGTGAACCTCTCCCTGATCTTCTGTCATCAGACCCAAAAGATGGCTCAGTAGATGGAGTGATCTACTCAGACACCCTCTCTAGCCAACAGCAAGCTGATTGTAAGAGAGTCCTACAACAGTTTCCTGAACTCTTCTCCTTAACACCTGGTCAGACACCCCTGTGTACCCATGATGTGGACACAGGAGACAGCATGCCTGTCAAAAACAAAATCTTTAGACAGTCTGACCATGTTAAGGAAAGCATCAAGGTGGAAGTCCACAAGATGCTGGAATTGGGAGTAATTGAGCGCTCTGACAGCCCCTGGGCTAGCCCAGTGGTCTTAGTCCCCAAACCTCACACCAAAGATGGAAAGAAAGAGATGAGGTTTTGTGTGGATTACAGAGGGCTCAATTCTGTCACCAAGACAGATGCTCATCCAATTCCTAGAGCTGATGAGCTCATAGATAAATTAGGTGCTGCCAAATTCTTAAGTACCTTTGACTTGACAGCAGGGTACTGGCAAATAAAAATGGCACCTGGAGCAAAAGAGAAAACAGCATTCTCCACACCTGATGGGCATTATCAGTTTACTGTTATGCCCTTTGGTTTAAAGAATGCCCCTGCCACCTTCCAAAGGTTGGTGAATCAAGTCCTTGCTGGCTTGGAGTCCTTTAGCACAGCTTATCTTGATGATATCGCTGTCTTTAGCTCCACCTGGCAGGATCACCTGGTCCACCTGAAGAAGGTTTTGAAGGCTCTGCAATCTGCAGGCCTCTCTATCAAGGCATCCAAATGCCAGATAGGGCAGGGAACTGTGGTTTACTTGGGCCACCTGGTAGGTGGAGGCCAAGTTCAGCCACTCCAACCCAAGATCCAGACTATTCTGGACTGGGTAGCTCCAAAAACCCAGACTCAAGTCAGGGCATTCCTTGGCTTGACTGGGTATTACAGGAGGTTTGTGAAGGGATATGGATCCATTGTGACAGCCCTCACTGAACTCACCTCCAAGAAAATGCCCAAGAAAGTGAACTGGACTGTGGAATGCCAACAGGCCTTTGACACCCTGAAACAAGCAATGTGCTCAGCACCAGTTCTAAAAGCTCCAGATTATTCTAAGCAGTTCATTGTGCAGACAGATGCCTCTGAACATGGGATAGGGGCAGTTTTGTCCCAAACAAATGATGATGGCCTTGACCAGCCTGTTGCTTTCATTAGCAGGAGGTTACTCCCCAGGGAGCAGCGTTGGAGTGCCATTGAGAGGGAGGCCTTTGCTGTGGTTTGGTCCCTGAAGAAGCTGAGACCATACCTCTTTGGGACTCACTTCCTAGTTCAAACTGACCACAGACCTCTCAAATGGCTGATGCAAATGAAAGGTGAAAATCCTAAACTGTTGAGGTGGTCCATCTCCCTACAGGGAATGGACTTTATAGTGGAACACAGACCTGGGACTGCCCATGCCAATGCAGATGGCCTTTCCAGGTTCTTCCACTTAGAAAATGAAGACTCTCTTGGGAAAGGTTAGTCTCATCCTCTTTCGTTTGGGGGGGGGTTGTGTAAGGAAATGCCTCCTTGGCATGGTTGCCCCCTGACTTTTTGCCTTTGCTGATGCTATGTTTACAATTGAAAGTGTGCTGAGGCCTGCTAACCAGGCCCCAGCACCAGTGTTCTTTCCCTAACCTGTACTTTTGTATCCACAATTGGCAGACCCTGGCATCCAGATAAGTCCCTTGTAACTGGTACTTCTAGTACCAAGGGCCCTGATGCCAAGGAAGGTCTCTAAGGGCTGCAGCATGTCTTATGCCACCCTGGAGACCTCTCACTCAGCACAGACACACTGCTTGCCAGCTTGTGTGTGCTAGTGAGGACAAAACGAGTAAGTCGACATGGCACTCCCCTCAGGGTGCCATGCCAGCCTCTCACTGCCTATGCAGTATAGGTAAGACACCCCTCTAGCAGGCCTTACAGCCCTAAGGCAGGGTGCACTATACCATAGGTGAGGGTACCAGTGCATGAGCATGGTACCCCTACAGTGTCTAAACAAAACCTTAGACATTGTAAGTGCAGGGTAGCCATAAGAGTATATGGTCTGGGAGTCTGTCAAACACGAACTCCACAGCACCATAATGGCTACACCGAAAACTGGGAAGTTTGGTATCAAACTTCTCAGCACAATAAATGCACACTGATGCCAGTGTACATTTTATTGCAAAATACACCCCAGAGGGCACCTTAGAGGTGCCCCCTGAAACTTAACCGACTATCTGTGTAGGCTGACTAGTTCCAGCAGCCTGCCACACTAGAGACATGTTGCTGGCCCCATGGGGAGAGTGCCTTTGTCACTCTGAGGCCAGTAACAAAGCCTGCACTGGGTGGAGATGCTAACACCTCCCCCAGGCAGGAGCTGTAACACCTGGCGGTGAGCCTCAAAGGCTCACCCCTTTGTCACAGCACCGCAGGACACTCCAGCTAGTGGAGTTGCCCGCCCCCTCCGGCCCGGCCCCCACTTTTGGCGGCAAGGCCGGAGAAAATAATGAGAATAACAAGGAGGAGTCACTGGCCAGTCAGGACAGCCCCTAAGGTGTCCTGAGCTGAGGTGACTCTAACTTTTAGAAATCCTCCATCTTGCAGATGGAGGATTCCCCCAATAGGGTTAGGATTGTGACCCCCTCCCCTTGGGAGGAGGCACAAAGAGGGTGTACCCACCCTCAGGGCTAGTAGCCATTGGCTACTAACCCCCCAGACCTAAACACGCCCTTAAATTTAGTATTTAAGGGCTACCCTGAACCCTAGAAAATTAGATTCCTGCAACTACAAGAAGAAGGACTGCCTAGCTGAAAACCCCTGCAGAGGAAGACCAGAAGACGACAACTGCCTTGGCCCCAGAAACTCACCGGCCTGTCTCCTGCCTTCCAAAGATCCTGCTCCAGCGACGCCTTCCAAAGGGACCAGCGACCTCGGCATCCTCTGAGGACTGCCCCTGCTTCGAAAAGACAAGAAACTCCCGAGGACAGCGGACCTGCTCCAAGAAAGGCTGCAACTTTGTTTCCAGCAGCTTTGAAAGGACCCTGCAAGCTCCCCGCAAGAAGCGTGAGACTTGCAACACTGCACCCGGCGACCCCGACTCGGCTGGTGGAGATCCAACACCTCCGGAGGGACCCCAGGACTACTCTGATACTGTGAGTACCAAAACCTGTCCCCCCTGAGCCCCCACAGCGCCGCCTGCAGAGGGAATCCCGAGGCTTCCCCTGACCGCGACTCTTTGAATCCTAAGTCCCGACGCCTGGGAGAGACCCTGCACCCGCAGCCCCCAGGACCTGAAGGACCGGACTTTCGCTGGAGAAGTGACCCCCAGGAGTCCCTCTCCCTTGCCCAAGTGGAGGTTTCCCCGAGGAACCCCCCCCTTGCCTGCCTGCAGCGCTGAAGATTCTCTCATAGACTATCACTACAAACCCGACGCTTGTTTCTACACTGCACCCGGCCGCCCCCGCGCTGCTGAGGGTGAAATTCCTGTGTGGGCTTGTGTCCCCCCCGGTGCCCTACAAAACCCCCCTGGCCTGCCCTCCGAAGACGCGGGTACTTACCTGCTGGCAGACTGGAACCGGGGCACCCCCTTCTCCATTGAAGCCT
Source organism: Pleurodeles waltl (assembly GCF_031143425.1). Lineage (NCBI taxonomy): Eukaryota > Metazoa > Chordata > Amphibia > Caudata > Salamandridae > Pleurodeles > Pleurodeles waltl. The sequence goes on from NC_090446.1 coordinate 151,446,151, forward strand.
ATGTGTTTTGGGCACCACTTTGAACTCTGCACCTGACCGGCCCTGAGCTGCTGGTGTGGTGACTTTGGGGTTGCTCTGAACCCCCAACGGTGGGCTACTTTGGACCAAGAACTAAGCCCTGTAAGTGTCCTACTTACCTGGTTAACCTAACAAATACTTACCTCCCCTAGGAACTGTGAAAATTGCACTGTGTCCACTTTTAAAACAGCTATTTGTCAATAACTTGAAAAGTATACATGCAAGTTTTATGATTTAAAGTTCCTAAAGTACTTACCTGCAATACCTTTCGAATGAGATATTACATGTAGAATTTGAACCTGTGGTTCTTAAAATAAACTAAGAAAAGATATTTTTCTATACAAAAACCTATTGGCTGGATTTGTCTCTGAGTGTGTGTACCTCATTTATTGTCTATGTGTATGTGCAACAAATGCTTAACACTACTCCTTGGATAAGCCTACTGCTCGACCACACTACCACAAAATAGAGCATTAGTATTATCTCTTTTTACCACTATTTTACCTCTAAGGGGAACCCTTGGACTCTGTGCATGCTATTCCTTACTTTGAAATAGCACATACAGAGCCAACTTCCTACATGTACGATACTGTTGATGTCTGGTTGGTAATAGACATAGATGAGGAGGAAGTCATTGTTGTGGAAGGTAGGTTTGACTGTATTTGTTAGTTGCTGTTGCAGTGTAATTTCAAACTCTGTACAAACTCTACCCAATGCTGATACCAATGCTTGCTTGATCTCATATTTCAAGCTGCCAACATGACTCATGAGCGGAGGCGCATGTTTATGAAGAGGGCAGAACGTTACCACCACATCCTTGAGGTGGAAGCAGGACACTGCAATATGGCCAGGTGTTTCAGGCATGAGAAAGCTTTGGTGGAATGGCGTGCCTTTGCACATGGTGGACCAACAAAGCAGGCACCAATGGACACAGGAGCAGGCCCCTCAGGGATGCAGGGGGTCACAGCTGCACCTACGCCCTCAACATCAGCTCCACCCATCACCACACAGCCACAGGTACTAACACCAGCAGCCGGTGTAGCAACTCAATATGAGCTGGACCTCATGAGGGACCTGAATGCAATTCTCAAGCGACTGAACAAAGTGGAGGAGGAATCGGCTGACAACAGGAGGATGTCGAAGTTCATTAAGAAAAAAATCAAAAAGTAAACAAAAATGAACTTTTGGACTTGTGGACTACCTCTTGGTTCCTTCCCCTCCCTGTTGGAGTTTTGTTAGTTTTGGGTTGGGTTGTAGATAGTTAGTATTAGGTTAGTGTAGTGTAGGAATAAGTTAGGTTAAGTATAGTGGGGGTGGTAGGTTTTATTATTATGTTTTTATTGGTGGGGGATTGGGTGGGGGTCATTTGGGGTATATGTGTTTATGAGTAAAAAAAATAAAAAAATGTTTAAAAAAAATATTTTAAAAATCTCTAAAAAAATATTTGTTTAGGCCATAGGATAAGTTAGTACACGTGTAGTTACAGTAATTGTAGTCCTACTTGTATCTTGTTTTTTAAGCGGGTGGGGGGGCAATGTTTAGAGTGTAATGTTCCATGTGTAATATAAGTTTAGATTAGTTTCGATAGATATAGTTGTTTGATGAGTATAGTTAGTATAGGTTAGTTTAGGATAGGGTAGGTTTTAGTTAATTTATAGGTTGATGTTTTTTATATTAAATCCTCTTTATTATAGCATACATTTTGTGTAAGTTGCCTGAGTATCTGGATCTTTTCATGGGTGCACTGGGCAAATTGGGGGAATGGCCTATGGAATCCTTACTGTCTTAATATCTCTGATTTACCTTGTGCTTCCCCTATTGACAAAAGATCTTTCACATTGGCTGCAACTTCTACTGGTCTATGCATTTGCCATCCAGTGTAACCACCATTCACAATGTCTATGTATACTTTGGCGGTCATTACAACATTGGCGGTAAAAGCCGCGTACCGCCGTGCAGAAGACCGCCAACACACCGCCGTGGCAGCGGAAATCCGCCACAGCTATTATGACCCACAGCTCGGAATCTGCCAAAATTCAGACACCCACACAAGTCCGCCACACCAAAGGTCCGTGATAAACTGGCGAAAACAAAGCCTCCACCGTCACGCCCACAGAAATACACCCACACTATCACGACACACGCATCCACGCGGCGGTCTTTCAACCGCAATATTCCATTGGCGGTACAAAACACAGCCACATTGGACAATTCGAAATACACACACCTGATACACATACACACACCACTCCCACACACCCAATACTATATAAAACACACACCCACATCACCCACAAACCCCTACGACCACAATTACTGAGAGAAGGCCAGAGAGAGACACCACCATCAACAATACGAGCATCCACAGGCACGCAACACCATCACCCACATAACTTCCACGCACCGCACACTACACACCATTACATATCAGCACACTTATCACCCCACACACCACCCCACACATCACTTACACCACCCCATGGCACGGCAACGACACCCCAGGTTCTCGGAGGAGGAGCTCAGGGTCATGGTGGAGGAAATCGTCCAGGTAGAGCCACAGCTATTCGGATCACAGGTGCAGCACATCTCAATTGCAAGGAAGATGGAGCTATGGCGAAGAATAGTGGACAGGGTCAACGCAGTGGGACAGCACCCAAGAAATCGGGAGGACATCAGGAAGAGGTGGAACGACCTACGGGGGAAGGTGCGTTCCGTGGTCTCAAGACACCACCTGGCGGTTCAGCGGACTGGCGGCGGACCCCCACCTCTTCCCCCACAACTAACAACATGGGAGGAGCAGGTCTTGGCGATTCTGCATCCTGAGGGCCTCGCAGGAGTAGGTGGAGTAATGGACTCTGGTAAGTCAAATCTTCAAATCAAATCATTAACATTTATTAAGCGCGCTACTCACCCGTGCGGGTCTCAAGGCACTAGGGGAAAGAGGGGGTTACTGCTGCTCGAAAAGCCAGGTCTTTAGGAGTCTCCGGAAAGCGGAGTGGTCCTGGGTGGTCCTGAGGCTGGTGGGGAGGGAGTTCCAGGTCCTGGCTGCCAGGAAGGAGAAAGATCTCCCACCCGCCATGGAGCGGTGGATGCGAGGGACGGAGCGAGTGCGAGGCCAGAGGAACGGAGGAGGCGGGTGGGGACGTAGAAGCTGAGGCGTCGGTTGAGGTATTCCAGTCCCTTGTCGTGGAGGGCTTTGTGTGCGTGGGTGAGAAGTCGAAAGGTGATCCTTTTGCTGACTGGGAGCCAATGCAGGTGTCTCAGGTGTGCGGAGATGTGGCTGTTGCGGGGTACGTCGAGGATGAGGCGGGCCGAGGCGTTTTGAATGCGTTGCAGGCGATTTTGGAGTTTGGCTGTGGTCCCAGCGTAGAGGGTGTTGCCGTAGTCCAGGCGGCTCGTGACGAGGGCGTGGGTCACGGTTTTTCGAGTGTCGGTGGGGATCCAGCAGAAGATCTTGCGGAGCATGCGGAGGGTGAGGAAGCAGGCGGAGGACACAGCGTTGACTTGCTTGGTCATGGTGAGAAGAGGGTCCAAGATGAAGCCGAGGTTGCGGGCGTGGTCTGCAGGGGCCGGTGCGGTGCCGAGGGCCGTAGGCCACCAGGAGTCGTCCCAGGCAGACGGGGTGTTGCCGAGGATGAGGACTTCCGTTTTTTCAGAGTTCAGCTTTAGGCGGCTGAGCCTCATCCAATCTGCGACGTCCTTCATACCCTCTTGTAGGTTGGTCTTGGCGCTGGCGGGGTCCTTAGTGAGGGAGAGTATAAGTTGGGTGTCGTAAGTAGGAGGTGATGATGATGTCGTGCTTGCGTACGATGTTGGCGAGGGGGCTCATGTAGACATTGAAGGGTGTCGGGCTGAGTGATGAGCCTTGGGGTACGCCGCAGATGATCTCGGTGGGTACTGAGCGAAACGGAGGGAGGTAAACTCTTTGGGAACGGTTTGAGAGGAAGGAGGCGATCCAGTCCAGGGCCTGGCATTGGATCCCGGTGGAGCGGAGGCGGGTGATTAGGGTGCGGTGACAGACGGTGTCGAAGGCAGGCGAAAGGTTGAGGAGAATGAGGGCGACTGTTTCACCGTTGTCCATCAGTGTTCTGATGTCGTCTGTGACTGAGATGAGGGCGGTTTCCGTGCTGTGGTTGGTTCGGAATCCGGTTTGTGAAGGGTCGAGCAGGTTGTTGCTTTCCAGGAAGGTGGTCAGCTGTTTGTTGACGGTCTTCTCTATTACCTTGGCTGGGAAAGGCAGGAGAGAGATAGGGCGGAAGTTTTTCAGGTCGCTCGGGTCAGCCGTAGGTTTCTTTAGTAGGGCGTTGACTTCGGCGTGTTTCCAGCATTCGGGGAAGGTAGCAGAAGAAAAAGAAGAGTTGATGACGGCCTGGAGGTGCGGGGCGATGATGTCGTCGGCTTTGTTAAAGATGAAGTGAGGGCAGGGGTCCGAAATCTTAACTATTACATCCCCCACCCTACCTGCACGCCAGCACATACCCCCACCCTTACCCTCACCTCCATCACTCCAACTCCTCACGAATGTCCCAACATCACAAACCACACATCCTAACCCCAAGCCCTGCATGCAACAACAAATCATGGACACCCATTACTAAAGCATGCCCACTGCACATACCCATACACCCCCCTAAACCATCATCACACAAGGTCCCACACAGGAATGCAAGCACTGGGGTACACGGTCACCCACCCATTGCACACCATGCCACACACAGATGTAATAACCATCCTTTTATACCCCTGCAGGACCCCTACCCAACGTCACCGGACAGGAGGGTCCACACATGTCCACACCACCAACCGAAGAGGCCCACAGTGATGACAGCACCTCTGTCCAACTGGATCTAGATGACCAGCCCGGCCTATCGGGGACCTCGGGACAGTTGGTTCCCCAAACCCAGTCACAGGCCACCACCGAGCTTCCCCCCTCTGGAAACACCAGCAGAGCACCCACCCAGCGGGCCCATACCTCCGTCCCCAGGACACGTTGTCCGCTGTGTGTCCACCACTACAGGGAACCCAGGCTAACCCACCGCCCCAACAACAACAGGGACCTGGGGGCAGTGGTAGTGGGCACACGGTCCAGGGGACGGAGGCCCAGGAACACAGGGGAACTGGGAGGGCTGCTGTGCGACAGGGGCGGACAGGCCCAGGGAACCCACTCTCCACGAGGCCCTCTCCTCCATCATGGGAGCGTACCACCACTCCCAGGAGACGATAGCAACGGTACTGGCCAAGTTTCAGGAGACCCAGTGCCTTCAGGAAGAACAGTATAAGGGCTTCAGGGAGGAACTCAGAACCATCAATTCCACCCTGGGCACCATCGTAGGGGTGCTGAAGGAAGTACTCAACACCAGGAGGGACACTGTGGCACTACAAGGGGCCCCTGACACTAGCCTGGACGATGAACTGCCCACCATCTCCGCCGGCGCTAGTGAACAGGAGGCACCGCCACAGGACCACCACACCAGCACCCCACCCCCTGCAGAGGGAGAACCACCTCGCAAACGGTCCCTGAGATCCAGGAACAAGACAGAGAATGATGCCAAGACCCCCGCCAAGAAATGAGACCCCCCTGATTGTCATCCTACTGTCCCACTTTGTCACCCTGTCCATCCTTAAACTGCCCCAGCTCCACTTCCTATGCCCATTTGGGAAATGCACCTGTGAGACTAATAGACTGGGCTCTGCCATGGACATTCCTCCGCCATTACCCCTCACCATTTTACAACCCCCTCCAATATTGAGCACTTAAATAAACACCCTTAAAGCACAAAACAATCTGGAGTCAGTCTGTGATTTCGGAATACTGTATTAGCAATAACTGTGGCAAAAAGCTCTTTCATTTGTAATGTCAACATACCTATGTCACACAGCTCTAGTCCATGAGAAATCAAAGCAGATGTCACAGTGTGGAACCCAGATCTGTGAAATCGTAAGGGAAAGTGACAACTCAGTGACCATACACTGGGTGAAAACGACAGACAGTAGAGAGGCAGTAGTGTTTAAGTACATGTAGTAGGCAGGTCTGTATTCTTACCTGTGTTTCACTGGAAATATTTCTGGATCACTGAGTCCCTGTTGTCCATGTCTTCTTCCTCTGCTTCCTTGTCTTCACTATCCACAGGCTCCACAGCTGCCACAACACCGCCATCTGGACCATCCTCCTGCAGAAAAGGCACCTGTTGTCGCAAAGCCAAGTTGTGAAGCATCGCAGGCCACGATGATCTGGCACACCTTCTTTGGTGAGTAGAATAGGGATCCACCTGTCATATCGAGGCACCTGAACCTGGCCTTCAGGAGGCCGAAGGTCCGCTCGATCACCCACGCGCATGGGCCTCATTGTAGCGTTCCTCTGCCCTTGTCCTGGGATTCCTTGCTGGGGTCAGTAGCCATGACAGGTTGGGGTAACCAGAGTCACCTGCAAATGGTGAGGGACAGCTGTTAGACACACACTAACCTGGAGGGATATCCCCAGACCCAGACAACCATTCCCACTGACTAGCTTCCAGGTGCTCACCTAACAGCCACACATGGTGCCTCTGGAGTTGACCCATCACATAAGGGATGCTGCTACTCTGCAGGATGTAGGCGTCATGCACTGAGCCAGGGAACATGGCATTCACATGGGAGATGTACTGGTCTGCCAAACATACCATCTGTACATTCCTGGAATAATAACTCCTCCGGTTTCTGTACACCTGTTCACTCCTGTGGGGGGTTACCAAAGCCACATGTGTCCCATCAATGGCACCTATGATGTTGGGGATATGTCCCAGGGCATAGAAATCACCTTTCACTGTAGGCAAATCCTCCACCTGAGGGAAAAAGATGTAGCTCCGCATGTGTTTCAGCAGGGCAGGCAACACTCTGGACAACACGTTGGAAAACATAGGCTGGGACATCCCTGATGCTATGGCCACTGTTGTTTGAAATGACCCACTTGCAAGGAAATGGAGCACTGACAGCACCTGCACTTGAGGGGGGATTCCTGTGGGATGGCGGATAGCTGACATCAGGTCTGGCTCCAACTGGGTACACAGTTCCAGGATTATGGCACGGTCAAGCCTGTATGTGATGATCACATGTCTTTCCTCCATTGTCGAGAGGTCCACCAACGGTCGGTACACTGGAGGATGCCGCCATCTCCTCACATGTCCCAGCGGACGGTGCCTATGAAGGACAACAGCGAGCACAGAGTCAAACAACTCAGAGGTACGTACCCACAGCTTACACAGAACACCATTCATAATCTAAAAAGTGGTCTCTATGTGTGTTGAGTCTAGGCCTAGGTATGTGTGACGCTGTTGAAAATGAAGCCATGTAGGCCCCTGAAATGGCGGCTGCCAGACCTGTAAAGTGGGACAATGGGATGTGAGGTAACTGCGCTGGCGTTGTACACCGTCGCGGTCGAAGACCGCGGCGCAATGCTGCATTGGTTTACATTGGACCCTATGGGTCCCAGGAGCCAATGACGATGCACGCCGGCGGTGACGGTACGCACCGCCGCGGACGTGACTGCCATTTTCTATCTGTTCAATCACTCGATACCTGATCTTCGACAGAAGAGGACCTACACTGCAAGTGCTGCTGTGACCTCGGTCTGGAAGAGACAATGGCTCGAGTGTTTGGGGAAAGGGCCCCTGCCTTCACATCGGAGGAGTTGGAGAAACTCGTGGATGGGGTCCTCCCCCAGTACACGCTACTCTACGGTCCTCCAGACAAACAGGTAAGTACACTGGGAGCATCCTGTATGGGCTATGCCTGTGTGGAGAGGGGTGGATGTAAGAAGGAAGGGGGGAGAGTGCGGGGTGCATGAAACAACGGTGAGTGCATGTGCCACATGGCAAGGGTAGGGACGGGGGCCAATCACTTTGATGGTGAAGTTGGTAATAACTTTCTCTTCCCCCTGTACAAATCATGTAGGTCAGCGCCCACCAGAAAAAAGATATTTGGCGTGCCATCGCCAAGGACGTCTGGACCCTGGGGGTCTACCACAGACGGAGCACCCACTGCCGGAAAAGATGGGAGGACATTCGCTGCTGGAGCAAGAAGACGGCGGAGGCTCAGCTGGGGATGGCCTCCCAACGTGGGAGGGGTGCCCGTCGCACCATGACCCCTCTGATGTTCAGGATCCTGGCAGTGGCGTACCTGGAGTTGGATGGGCGCTTGAGGGCATCACAGCAGCCACAAGGGGGTGAGTACACTTTCATTCTGCTGATTTTGCATGCAGCGGAGGTGTCTGGGTGGGGGAGGTGGGCTGTGGGTTTCCCTAGGCCAGGGCGAGTTCCGTAGGCAAGGTCCCTCCGTAAGGCAGGCCATGTGGCACCCCACCGCACCTCTGTAGAGTGCCAAGTACACCTAGTAATGCCCCTGTGTCATCCAAGTGTGCAGATGTCGTCCATAGCATAGTAGGCCATTTCCCAGTAATTGAACAGTGGAGCCCAAGAGCGCGGCGTAGTGCAGGGGGCTTCTGTGTCTGTCGTGTCCGCCAACGGTAGCGGTAATGCATGCACTCAACATGTCTTTCTTCTGTCGCCCCCCCCTTTTTGTGGTATCCCTGTTCTTGTGTGCATTAGCATCATCAGGCGGAGGAGCAGTGGCACCGGAGCACGAGGGGGCTGCATCCCACATGGCCATGGAGGACCACACTACGGAATTGGACTTCACCAGTGGGACGGAGGGCAAGGGGAGCTCCACGACGGGGACAGGAGCTGAGACCAGTGGCACAGACTCGTCCTGTGATGGGAGCTCCCTTATGGTGGCAGCAACATCTGTGCCCCCCCATCTACAGGTACAGCCGCCACCCCCCCTTCCAGCACCGCCCTCCCAGCAGCCCCTCAGCCTTCGCCCTGTGCCCGCTCACCCGGGAGGGTGGGCATCACCTTCGCCCCAGGCACCTCAGGCCCTGCCCCAGTCACCCCTGCTGCCCTCAGTGAGGAGGCCATTGACCTCCTCAGGTCCCTCACTGTTGGGCAGTCTACCATTTTGAATGCCATCCAGGGTGTAGAACGGCAGTTGCAACAAACCAATGCATTCCTGGAAGGCATTCATTCTGGTCAGGCGGCCCTTCAGCAAGCTTTTCAGACTCTGGCCTCAGCACTGATGGCAGCCATTGTCCCTGTGTCTAGCCTCCCCCCTCCACCTTCCTCCACCCAGACCCAATCCCCTGTACCCAAGCCTATCCCAAGCACACCTCTAGACCAGCATGCACACACGTCAACACACAAGGGAAGCTCAGGCAAACATAAGCACCACACATCCCACAGGCACTCATGCAAGCATCACACACATGCAGACACACCAACATCCACTGCCTCCACTGTGTCCCCCTTCTCCTCGTCTCCCTCCTCCCTCCCAGTCTCGTCTACACTCACACCTGCATGCACTACATCTACAGCCACTACTACCATCACCAGCACACCCACCACCACACCCCGCTCACGTGCAGTCACCACCCCCACTACCATTCACACGTCCCCAGTGTCCTCTCCCCGTGTGTCTGTGATGCCCCCTCCCAAGATACACAAATGCAGGCACACACCCACCCAACAACCATCCACCTCACGACAGCCTCCAGCGCATGCACCTTCACCCAAAGTCACCAAACGAACACCTCCTACAACCACAACCTCTTCCTCCACTCCCAAACCCCCTCCAGCTACCCGTCCCAGTGTCTCCAAAAAACCTTTCCTGTCCAACCTTGACCTCTTTCCCACACCTTGCCCACCCCGTCCGTCTCCTAGGTCCCGAACTAGCACCTCAGCCACAACATCTCTGGGACCAGTGGTGCCTGTAGTCACCGGAATCTGGAGTGCACCGGCCACCAGGGCAGCCAGTGTGGCACGGAGCCACAGCACAGACAGTTCCCCACCTGTGAAGCATCAGAAGTTGGCCAGTGCCCGGTGGAGAGGGGGAAGACTCCAGCCACCAAAGCCGCTCCCAGGGGTACAGGTGGGAGTGTGGAGGCAGCTGCGACACCTTCCAAGGTGGGGAAGGGGCACAAGAAAGTCAGCAAGTCTGGGAAGAGCAGCACGGCGGAGAAGACCGCCATCATCCCCGCTGCCCAGGAGTCCACCGCCATCATCCCCGCTGCCCAGGAGGCCACCGCCACCACCAGCCCAGCTGCCCAGGAGGCCACCGCCACCACCAGCCCAGCTGCCCAGGAGGCCACCACCAGCCCAGCTGCCCAGGAGGCCACTGCCAGCACAAGCCCAGCTGCCCAGGAGGCCACCGCCAGCACAAACCCAGCTGCCCAGGAGGCCACCGCCAGCACAAGCCCAGCTGCCCAGGAGGCCACCGCCAGCAACAGCCCAGCTGCTCAGGAGGCCACCGCCAGCACAAGCCCAGCTGCCCAGGAGGCCACCGCCAGCACCAGCCCAGCTGCCCAGGACGCCACCTCCAGCACCAGCCCAGCTGCCCAAGAGGCCACCGCCAGCAAAAGCCCCGCTGCCCAGGAGGCCACCGCCAGCACAAGCCCCGCAGGGCCATGAAGCACCGCCAGCAGCTGAGTCACTGCAAAGGAGACCATCGTCTCAAGCACCGCTGAACAGGGCACCGCTGTCTCAAGTACCGCTGAACAGGGCACCGCCGCCTCAAGCACCGCTGAAAAGGGCACCGCCGTCTCAAGCACCGCTGAACAGGGCACCGCCGCCTCAAGCACTGCTGAACAGGGCACCGCCGTCTCAAGCAACGCTGGCCCATGAGCGCCAAGGGCACTGACGCTACTGAGTCCGTCACGGGCAGAATTAAGCACTCTGGGCACCATGCCCCCTCCAGAACCAGTAGAGAGATCCATCCACTACCTCTGCCCTGAGCAGGAGGAAGCACTCTGGGCACCAACCCCCTCCAGAACCAGTGGAGAGATCCATCAACTACCTCTGTCCTTAGCAGGATGAAGCACTCTGGACACCAAGCCCCCTCCAGAACCTGTGAAGAGATCCATCCACTACCTCTGTCCTTAGCAGGATGAAGCACTCTGGGCACCATGCCCCCTCCAGAACCAGTGGAGACTGTTATCCACTTGAGAGACTGTGGCTTTGTACTCCCCAGGATTGCACAGTGGGCAACCCACCCACTGTAGAGACTTGAGAGACTGTGGCTTTACCACCCACTGTAGAGACTTGAGAGACTGTGGCTTTGCACTCCCCAGGATTGCATAGTGGGCAACCCAACCACTGTAGAGACTTGAGAGACTGTGGCTTTGCACTCCCCAGGATTGCACAGTGGGCAGCCCACCCACTGTAGAGACTTGAGAGACTGTGGCTTTGCACTCCCCAGGATTGACCAGTGGGCAAACCACCCACTGTAGAGACTTGAGAGACTGTGGCTTTGCACTTCCCAGGATTGAACAGTGGGCAAACCACCCACTGTAGAGTCTTGAGAGACTGTGGCTTTGCACTCCCCAGGATTGCACAGTGGGCACACCACCCACTGTAGAGACTTGAGAGACTGTGGCTTTGCACTCCCCAGGATTGAACAGTGGGCAAACCACCCACTGTAGAGACTTGAGAGACTGTGACTTTGCACTCCCCAGGATTGCACAGTGGGCAACCCACCCACTGTAGAGACTTGAGAGACTGTGGCTTTGCACTCCCGAGGATTGGACAGTGGGCATGTGGCCCTCTCGTGGATTTGGCGTCGTGCACTCAACCGGCTGAGGTGCCCCCCCTTTCCCTCCCCCTGAGGTGCCTGTTTTGCTGCTCTCTGATGCCCCTGCAGTGTTCTCTCCGTCATGGTTGGGGATCTTGTGTGGGCCTCACCCATACCGTGTGGGCCCAGTGATCCACGGACTTAATTGGAGCCCCACCTGGACTACTATGCTTGGTGTATATTTTGTACATGGTGTATACTTGATTTTAATATATTACAATGGTTACACTCATTTTCTATTGTCTTTGCATTCTTCCGGGGGGTTTGGGAGGTGTAACTGTGATGTGTCAATATGTATTAGTGTGTGTGTTGTCGTGGGTGAGGGTGGGGGTGTTGCGTGTGTGTGTCCCTGTTTTTTCCCTCCCCCGACCCCTGTGTCATAGGTGCAGTACTCACCGTGGTCTTCGCTGCGGCGTTCGTGCTCCTGGTAGAGGAGCAGGAAGACAATCGCAGGGAGAATTTGGAGTTCCGGGTCCATGGTGTCCTCGTTCCTCGTGGGGTGTGTAGAGGTGAGCGTTTTCCCTTCGAAATCCTGTTTCTGCTGTGTTTTTATCCGCGGTGAATCCGCCCCGGAAAAGGTGGCGGATTGGTAGGCTGTGATACTGTACTTTGTCCTCCGCCTGTCTGTTGGCGGTGACCGCTGCGCTGTTTGTTTGTACCGCTGTGGCGGTCAGAGTGTTAAAGTGGCTGTCTTTGTTGGCGGTTTCCGCCACGGTCGTAATTGCTAAATGTTTACCGCCGGCCTGTTGGCGGTGTTACCGCCGCTTTAACACCGTCCGCCAGGGTTGTAATGACCCCCTTTGTCTTTGACAGGTAAGTCTGGTACTTCAGCTGTCATTGGTGGGGTCCTGTAGTTTCAATATTGGAAACTGTGACACATCTGAAAACAGGCACAATTGGAACTTGAAGGTGGATCTTCTGGCAACGGGTAACCAATGTAGTGCTCTCAAGGAAGGGGAGATCTGGGCTTGTGGCTTTACATGTAATAGTAGCCTGGCAGTGGAGTTCTGAATACGTTTTAGTTTTTTCACAATAGATAGAGATGGTCCATGGTAGAGGCCATTGGCATAATCCAGTTTGGATAGTACAAGAGAGAGAGTAGCCTGCACCTTGTGTGGAAATCTGAGGTGGTGGAAGATGCGTCACAGAGTCTTCAAGGTGATGAAGCTTGTTCGTGCTAATTTGTCCACTTGGGCATTCACTGTTAACTTGGAGTCCATGGTAATTCCAAGGTTTTTAACTTCCTCGGATAATTGAGGAGGTGGTCCGAGATAGTCAGGCCGGGTGCACAGTGGGTCATAATTTTTCCAGTCACCACATGTGAGTATTTCCATTTTGGAAGCATTTAGTTTGAAATGGCTCCAAGTCATCCACTGATCAATGGCTCTGAGGAAACTGAAGATTTGTGAGTTTTCAATGTCTTTGGGGTATTCCAATTTAAGTAGTATTCGTGTGTCATCTGCATAATTGTAGCATGTGAGCTGAAAATCATTGATCGGTTCTGGTAATGATATCATATAGATGTTGAAGAGCAAAGGTGAGATGATTGATACTTGGGGGATCCCTGCTTTTGTGAGGAATGGTTTGGACGAGAAGGGGGAGAATAGATAATCTTAGTTCTGCTTTGAAGGTAGGATGTAATCCAGTCAAGATCAGTCCCTTCTATGCTCGCTTTGTGGAGTCTTTGAATAAGGGTGTCATGGTCAACCGTACCAAAGGCACCCGGGAGGTCCCAGAGAAGTAGTGCAGCAACTCCATTGCGGTCAACTGTGTTTTTAAGATCATCCCAGATTGCTATGAGTGCTGATTCACTGCCTCTTCCCGGGCGGAATCCAGTTTGGTAGTCTGGAAGTATGGAATTGTCTTCAATGAATTGTGACATCTGGGCAAATGCTGCTCTTCCTATCAGTTTGCCCAGGAAGGGACCATTTGTGATTGGTCTGTAGTTGTTGGGGTCCTATGGGTCTAGGTTTGTTTTCTTTAATAACAGGCATATGTATGCCTTTTTTTGGTCTTCAGGAAAAGTTCTTGTAGGTAAAGAGTTGTTAATGATTCTTCTTACAGGTGTGGCAGCAGAAGTAGATAATAGAATGTTCTTGAGTATGTGTGGTGGACAAGGGTAAGAAGGGCAACCGGAAGGCCTGCTTGCTTTAACCAAATCCATAAATTCACCTTGTGATATTTGTTTGAAGGACTGTAGAGGCTGGGTTGGTTTATTCTTAAAGGGGATTTTAGGAAAGGGGTTGGTGCTGATGGTTTTCTTCTGTTTTAAATAGGAGTCCAATGTGTCTGACTTGGTTGTGTATTGAGTTGCCAGTTTGTTTGTGAAACCTTGAGCAGTGGGATGACTTCCTTCCATGCATTTAGGTTTTCGAAATGCATTAAGAATTTTATAAAATTCTTTGGTTGCAGATTTGGCATTTTGAATTCTGTAGTACCTTTTTTTTCGCTTTTTTGATTGATGATTTTTACATCCTGTTAAGTTTGTGTAGCTGCAGTTTATCTTGAATGTTGTTTGTTTTGAGCTAGGTCCGCTGCATCCTTCTGATTTGGGACTTTGGCCCTGATTCGGACCTTGGCGGGCGGCGGAGGCCGCCCGCCAAAGTCCCGCCGTCAAAATACCGTACCGCGGTCGCAAGACCGCAGCGGGTATTTTGACTTTTCCCCTGGGCTGGCGGGCGGCCGCCGAAAGGCCGCCCGCCAGCCCAGGGGAAAACGACCTTCCCACCATGAAGCCGGCTCGTAATCGAGCCGGCGGAGTGGGAAGGTGCGACGGGTGCTACTGCACCTGTCGCGTATTTCACTGTCTGCTCTGCGGACAGTGAAATACTAGCGGGGCCCTCTTACGGGGGCCCCTGCAGTGCCCATGCCATTGGCATGGGCACTGCAGGGGCCCCCAGGGGCCCCGCGACACCCCCTTCCGCCATCCTGTTCCTGGCGGGCGAACCGCCAGGAACAGGATGGCGGTAGGGGGTGTCAGAATCCCCCATGGCGGCGCAGCGAGCTGCGCCGCCATGGGGGATTCAAATGGGCAACGGAAAACCGGCGGGAGACCGCCGGTTTTCCATTTCTGACCGCGGCCAAAGCGCCGCGGTCAGAATGCCCAAGGGAGCACCGCCGGCCTGTCGGCAGTGCTCCCGCCCCCGTTGGCCCTGGCATAATGAGGGCCTTTATCTTTTTAAGTGCTGTGTTTCTCCAAGGTGTTGGTTTTCTTTTCTCTTGTTTAGTTTTTCTGAGTGGTAGGTATTAGGATATCAAAAGCTTCCTTTAGCCACTCATAAAGTTTTGGAACCTAATTAATTGTATCTAGATGTGTGTTGGCTGTTAGTTGTGGTTCTAAGTCTTCAAAATTGAGTTTGCTCCATGGTCGACAGGTGCATGTATGTAAGTAGTTGTGGGGTGTGGTGATTTGTGGTGTTTTATGTTGGAAAGTTATCAGATGGTGGTCTGACCATGTGATTGGCATGATGCTATGAATGGTAACTACTTCAGGCTTCGCAAAAATGACATCTAGGATGTGTCCAGCAATGTGTATGAGATTGTGCCTAATCTGATGTATGTTCAATGCGACTGGGCCAGTGGTGAGAGCTTTTGGATGGAGCATATTGGGATTGTCAAACCAAATATTTAGGTCCCCAAGAATGAATAGGTTTGAGTATAATGTAATAAGGTTTGAGACTGTATCTAGAAAAGCGTCTGGAAATGTTGAGTTGTTAGGTGGAGGTCTGTAAAGGAGGAGAAAGTTACAGGAGGAAGTTCGGGTACTGTCACATCTGGTTAGGAGGGCTTCACAACCTTGTATGGAAATGTTGTGTGTTTTACTGAGATTTATTGCTTGTTTGAATATAGTAGCTAGTCCGCCTCCTCTCTTGCCTATACGGTTTTGTGTGGTGGTGTAGTAGCCCGGAGGAATAGCTTCATGCAACACTGGGGCAATGTCACCTCCCAACCATGATTCTGTTATGAATAGTAAGTCAGGTTCTGTGTCTGTGAGCAGGTCGTAGATGTGGTGCTTGTTTTGTGAGAGTGATTGGGCATTTATGAGCAGGCAGTTTAGGAAAAGTGTGTTAGTAGTGGTGTTATTTTGTTTAGGAGAAGGGTGAGCAGCATATTTTGAGCTTGTAGCAGGTATGTTGTTAGTTGAAATGACTGTGTGAAGATCACAATAGTCCTGTTTTTCAATATAGTTTTCCTCTTCCAGCAGGTTTTGGAGGCATTTTGTTTGGTCTGTTTGTGTCGGTGGTGGACTTGGTGGCTGAGAGAGACATGAAGAGTGTACTTATTTTTGTAGGGTAGCCTTATTATGTAATAGACAAGGGGATGTGAAGTTGTTAAGAGTGGCATGCTGCTTATTTTGTTTGTCTGATTAGTGTGGAAGAAACATGGGTTAGGGGTGGTGGTGGAGCATGTGGATCATAATGTAAGGCTCTAAGGCCCTGATTTATACTTTTTGACGTTGAACTGCGCTAACGCAGTTTAGCATCAGAAAGTATACCGCTGGTAGCGCCATTCCAAGACACCTGGCGGGTGTCTTATTTATGGAATGGTGCAATGGGTGGGCTAACATCATGGAGAATGACGTTAGCCGGGTGGGGGTGGCAGTATAGGAGTAGTGGGTTTAGCGTTAAAAAATGAGGTTAGGCTGGTTAGAGTAAAAAAAGATGACTCTAACCAGCCTAGTGTCATTTATTGACTCTAAACATACCATACCACATGACTCCTGTCCACCACTCCAATGGCCAGCACAGGGCATGGACATTGCACCCAGTGCCATGTATGGGGGCCCATGTCTGGCCCCCCTTTGGCACTTTAAGAATAAAAGGTAAATACTTACCTTTACTTACCTGTAGATACCTGGGATGGGGTCCCCATCCTCCGCTGTCCCTTTGGTGTGGAGGGGGGTGTCCCTGGGGCCTGGGGAGGGCACCTGTGGGCTTATTCCATGGTGTTCCACCATGGAATTGGGCCCACAGGTCCCCTAACGCCTGCCCTAACCCAGGCACTAAATAATGGCGCTAAGCAAGCTTAGCACCATTATTTAGGACCGTCTCCCTCCTGTGCACCATTTTTGCACGGGAGAATAAATAAGGCGCAAGGGCCTTTGAGCCATTTTTTTGCCCGGGAATGCCTACGTTGCATTTAATTGATGCAAGGTAGTTCTCCGCAGGCAAAAAATGACTTTAACTCCAATATTTTGGTGCTAGACATGTCTAGCGCCAAAATATAAATATAGAGTTAAGTTTACACTGAATTAGCGTAAAAAAATGACACTAATTCAGCGCAAACAGAGTATAAATATGCCCCTAAATTGTGCAATGGATGAGAGGTGGGTGAATGAATGTTGTTGTGTTGGGATGCTTGTGGCAGATGTTTGTGAAGGGTGAGAATGTAGGGGTACAGATTGGTCAGGATTTGTGTTCTTTGTGTAGTCATGAGGGTGGGAGTGGATGTGACTGAAAGTATAATGAAAGTATGTGTTATTTTGATGTGCTGATGTGTGTTATCTGTATTTCCTGTGTGGAATAGTGAGAGGGCAGGCCCCAGCCACTGTGGGAAGGGAGGAGGGAGCTGCTGCTCTATTGAGAATCTCCTTGGATACAGACAGGCTGAATCCACACTTCCAAGCTAGCAGAGTCTACTTTCCAGTTAAGAGAGAGATTATAAAAAACACTGAAATACTACTTGTCGCGGACTCAGAAAATTGGCTTTTTCAAGGCAAAAACAGTTGATGCAGACAGTTTCTAAACACACTTTAAATCACAGAAACAGATTAAGCAGTCTCCTGAACACACTCTGGTTAGCCACTGAGGTGTATATAGCCTTTTTACTTTAAAAAGAGGGGGGCTTTATGCAGTCTTTTGCCACAAAGAAGAAGGGAAATTTCAAACAGTCACGGCTAAATAACAGCACTTTAAAAAGGCCAAGCTGCCTGAAACACAGAGAGTCTACAGTAAATAGGCACGGGTAGTAGTAGAAAACACTTTTAAACAAAAAAGATTTCCTAGAAAAGTCTGGGGTTCCTTACCTAGGTCTCCTAGGAATCCTTGATCACTGGGATGTATAAGGGCACAGGGAAAAAGCTGGGCTCACAAAAAAGAGGTGGCTGTCTTGTGGTTCCCTCCACAAACTTTACAGGGCCAGGGCATGTGCGGGAGGAGGGCTCAGGTTACCTGGGACTCAGAGAGCCAATCAGCAGGCCCCAGCCACTGTGGGAAGGGAGGAGAGAGTTGCTGCTCTAGTAAGAATCTCCTTGGATACAGACAGGCTGAATCCACACTCCCAAGTTAGCAAAGTCTACTTTCCAGGTAAGGGAGAGATTGGAAAAAACACTGAAATACTGCTTGTCGCGCACTCAGAAAACTGGCTTTTTCAAGGCAAAAACACGTGATGCAGACAGTTTCTAAACACAATCACAGAAACAGATTAAGCAGTCTCTTAAACACACTCTGTTTAGCGACTGAGGTGTATGTAGCCTTTTACTTAAAAAAGAAGGGGGACTTTATGCAGTCTTTTGCCACAAACTAGGAGGGAAATGTCAAACAGTCATGGCTAAAAAACAGCACTTTCAAAAGGCCAAGCTGCCTGAAACACAGAGGGTCTACAGTAAATAGTCATGGGTACCTATAGAAACACTTTTAAACAAATAATAAGATTTTGCAGAAAAGTCTGGGGCTCCTTACCTAGGTCTCCTAGGAATCCTTGATCACTGGGCTGTATTAGGGTACAGGGAAAAAGCTAGGCTCGCAAAATGGAGGTGGCTATCTTGGGGTCCCTCCACAAACTTTAAAGGGCCAGGGCAGGTGTGGGAGGAGGGCTCAGGTTGCCTGAGACTCAGAGAGCCAATCAGCAGGCCCCAGCCCCTGTGGGAAGGGAGGAAGGAGCTGATGCTCTATTCAGAATCTCCTTGGATACAGACAGGCTGAATCCACACTTCCAAGCTAGCAGAGTCTACTTTCCAGGTAAGGGAGAGATTGTAAAGAACACTGAAATATTGCTTGTCACATACTCAGAAAATTGGCATTTTCAAGGCAAAAAACAGGTGATGCAGACAGCTTCTAAACACACAATTAGAGTCCAGGGTTGAGGGACATGTCATGAGACATGCTTAGGAGTAATGTCCATTAGTGAGGAGGAACACAATTTGACAGTTGGTATGTCTGAAACAATGACAGTACATAGCAGACAAGTCAACAGTGGGTGGGTGAAGAGAGCACATTTCCTACTGTCACAACACTGGCATGATCATAAGGCCAGAACTATGGAGAATTGTCCATGTGGCACAGACTGGTGTTACTGGGTACTCTTCCTACTGAAAGTAATTTCTTCCACATCTTCATCCTCTGATGTGTGTGGTACCTCTTGTGCCATTGGTGGTGCTGTTGTAGAGGTAGAGGGGGCCACACACACTTCAGGAGATAAAGATGTGGAGTCTAAGTACTCAGCAGCTGCCTTTTGTGGTAAGACATAAGGCATCACTGCAGAAAGAAGGAGCTGCTGATTTTTCAATATAGCTGCAACATCGTGGTGGTAGACAGCCATGTCTTCCCTGAGGGAGGCCACTTTCAGCTGAATGGACCCTAGCCTTTTGTCTACTATGCTGCTGCCAGTTTGGGAGGGCAATTGTTATGGCCTCTCCCTCATGGCACAAGCTATGTTCACAAGTGTGTGCCTCGGATGGCAGCTGTGTTTTCATTAAGTATTATGAGGCACGTCTGTACTCCCCCTAGGCTGCGCGCCATGGTCTCCATCCCCACCCGCACCTGCTTAGCCAGCTCCAACCGGACTCCTACCACTGTCCTCTGAAAGCTGGTCTCTGGGTCCTCGAAGTCCAGGGCTCTGTCAGTACTGGCAGGTGGTATATTTTGGTTTGTTGGGTAGTTCATGAGGAGACCCCACAACGCTGTGTGTCATCCTTGCAACTGTAAATGGTGTCTGGAGGGATCCCAGGACATCCTGGAGAGTTGGTTTATTGTTGATTGTCAGCTGGTCATCCAGGTCATCATTGAAATCCAGGACAGGCAGTTTGGCAGGAGGAAAGTCATCATCCTCTGCAATGAGATAGTATAAAATCAATCTTAGATTGTTGTGGAGGTTGACATGGCACATAGGGAGTCATTTTGACCCTGGCGGTACGGGACCGCCAGGGCTAAAACGACGGAAGCACCGCCAACAGGCTGGCGGTTCTTCCAGGCGTATTACGACCGTGGCGGAAGCGCCGCGGTCGCACTGCCGGGGCCGGCGATATACCGCCATTTTAGCCCTGGCGGTGATAATCCGCCAGGGCAGCGCTGCCCTGGGATTATGACTCCCCTACCGCCAGCCTGTTTCTGGTGGTTTGCACTGCCAGGAAGAGGCTGGCGGTACGGGAAAAGGTGGGGCCCCTGGGGGCCCCTGCACTGCCCATGCCACTGACCATGCCACTGGCATGGTCAGTGCAGGGGCCCCCTGACAGGGCCCCATGCGGCTTTTCACTGTCTGCACAGCAGACAGTGAAAAGCGCGATGGGTGCAACTGCGCCCGTCGCACGGCCGCAACCCCGCCGGCTCCATTTGGAGCCGGCTCCCATGTTGCGGCCCACCTCCCCGCCGGCCCTGTGGGGATGTCCAAATGGGCACCGCGGAAGTGTGGCTGCATTGGCGGCCGCCCGGCGGTTACAGCTTGGCGGGCGGCGGGCGGCGGTAGCCGCCCGCCAATGTTGTAATGAGGCCCATAATGTATTGGGTAATGGAGGCTCAGTGACTAGTTAAAGGCCCAAGGTTGTTAATGTACATTATGTGGCATATTTGTTTTAGCCCCTAGTGCCACTGGAGTGTCACATAAAGGGAAGCTCCAGGGCGCTACAGGCTGCTTCGTATTTACTTGGTGGCATTAAGCCACTTATTGTGCCTTGACGCCACCTTGTAAATATGGGCCCTTCCCATGCAGCACTTTGCATGGAAGGGGTGTGCAATGGCTGTTGCTGTGGGCGGGTCGCACCAACACCCATTTCATTTTGACACTGCCCCAAATTTACGTGTTTTTGTAGACCTAAGGCTGCACCAATATCTAACTCCATCCCAGGGGTGGCATTAGCAGGATGCAATATTGACGTATACTTTCATTTCTCCTCATGTTTTCCTTAATCAATGTGTGCTGCATTACACTGCACACATGGACCCAACAAGCAGATTGCCATATCAGTATGCTTTTGAAATTTGGTCAAGATTGTGTTCTCTAATTGTCAGTGCATGATCCAACCTAATTTGGTACGCAGGTCGCAGATTCATTTCCAGCTTGATCAGGGCCTCTATCCTGTTTGATGGTGGGACTGCAGCTACTTGTACTACTGCGCACATTGGCCCTCACAATGAGTCTGGCGGTCCCATGACCGCTAGACTTGCAGTGGCACTCGGACCACTGCCAACAGCAGCAGTCCAACCGGCACATTGGGACCATGATGTAAAAGGCACAGTGCAATGGCCTGGCACTGCCAGGTTGCCGCCGGTGCCACCGTTCTTGATCCTCCAGGTCAGCACTGCAATCAGTGCTGCCCTCCAGATTATTATCACACTTTCCCACCAGCCTTTGCATGGTGGTCTGTCCACCATGCAAAAGTTGGTGGTAATTGTGTGTGGGGTACCCCTGGATGCAGGAGTCCCCCGGGCAGCCCCTTTGCGCTTTCCACTGGCCAATTTACGGGCAGTGATAAGCGCACCCCGACATTGGCGCTCACTGTATTACATGCTAGCCTCAATGTTGTGGTGAGTTTCCCAAAGAGCTGGCAGCCTGAGACACGGCTTCCACCCAGAATCCCAGCTGGAATCTTGTAATACCTGCCACGCATGAAAGACCGCACTGGTGGTCTTTCCAACCCAGGACTTTGGCGAGCAGCCTCAGTTGGCCAATAATGTCGTAATGGCACCATGAGGTTCACAGACATGCACCATGTGTTGTATTTGTTCTATTGATTGCCCATTCCCATGTGTGTAAGATGGTTGTGTCTGAGTTGTTGTGGGTTCACCCTGAATGTGTTGTGTTCCACAGGTTGCAAGCTTTAGTGCAGATTTTTATCTTGTGGCACAGTTCAGGTCAGCAGCAATATGTGTAGCTAAACACTGCACCAGGTTAGTTACGCAGGCATGTGCCATGTTTGCTGAGATATGGGACAGCCCTTCAATTCCCCCTGCGGAGGCACTGATTTGTTCTCCATGCACTGAGACAGGCATTGTTGCAGCATGATAAAGAAGTGGCTGCCTTGAGGGGTTGAATTGTTTATGTGCAGGGGGGTATCCCTTCCTGCAGATGTACAAGTCATGTTAGCTAAGGTGGCATTTCAATGTGTGCTGCAAGATGGAAGACACTTGTGTAATGGCAACGCAACAAGGAGGTAGGAGAGCCTTTTTGCGAGATACACCAGCCTAAGCCCACCCAATAGTATTGACTTCCGTCCTAGTCTCAGTTGTCTAAGTTGTGTGGGTACAGGAAGTTTGACAATATGCATTGGTGTATATCCAAATTGTGTATATGTTAGGGGGCCTAGCACAACCAAGGCGTGTGTACATGTGTTGCTTGTATGGGGATGGGGAATCTTGATTCAGGGCGCATGTGTCCCCATGCAATCCTTTAGCATGCATTGGATGTGTCCTATCTACCTCACCCTTCCGGCATTTGTAAGATTCCTGTTAATTCCCCCATGCAACTGACCCTGCATTTGTGGTGGTGGTTGGTAGTCTGCGCTGTCCTGTCCTTGGATTCCAGTGACCAGCTGTTCCGGGATGACCGCTGCAACCATCTCCTCCAGCTCATACAGGTCCTCCTGTGGTGCAGGACTTACACCTGTAGTCTGCAATGCTGCCTTTCTGTTGTTGGCCAATTTCTACTTAGTTCTGCGCTTGCAATCATGCCTGAGCTTCTTGCACTCAGTGACAGTTCTCTTCACCTCTGCCATGCAGTTGATTTTGTCCACTATTTGCTGCCATATTGCCTCTCTCTTACCAGTTGGATCTGACAAACAGCTGGTGTTGGTGCGTCGTCATCTCTCTGACAATGATGTTGTGCTCCTCCTCACTAAAGCGACACTTCTCCAGGGACTTTTGTGCATCCTCCTGGCTGGTGCTTGGGCTATTGGGGTTTCCCTGGGGTCTCTCCTGGTCTGATTCTTCTATTTTCAGTTGCAATTGCACTCTTTCCTGCTTGTGCATTTAAATTTGGCGTGAATGTGTGCCAAAAATGGCGGTAACCCTTTTGCGACATGTTTACGTGCCGCAAAATGATTTGTGCCACTTTTGAAGCATTAACTTCATTTTTCATTATGACAGGGCACAATGGTTACTGTCATTTTGTTTTACGCTCACATTCCTTGGCACCGTTGTACGTCATACCTTAAAAAACGGCATGCGGCTGGTGCTATGGAATGATGTTAGCTCGCTTTAAATAAAATGATGCAAAACTGCGTTTGCACAGTTTTGCATCATCTTGTATAAATATGGGACCCAGTCTTCTACAGGCAGGCAAATTAAGATAATCTAAGAATTCTACAAGTTCATAGTCAAGTTTTTTGTTTCAAAATGTTTGTGAGGCTCCATAGAGTGGAGCAATTCATTAGTTTTTCCAAGGCATGATGCCAGAATCGTTCCTTTACTATGGAATGGGCGTTCGATGTAATATTTATGGAATCTAACCAAAACTCACCCAGCCCCCAGTTGAATAGTGTGTTTTTTGCACAGTTTCCAGGCTGGAGAGAGCCTGCACAGGCTCCCAGTCTGCCTGGGAGTGCCCTGGCTGGGTGCTCCCAGCCAATCCTGATGCTGCTCTGAGCAGCGTCAGGATTGGCTGCAGGGCAGGCTGGGAGCCTGTGCCTGCCTGCAGCAATGAAAGAGAGGAGCATTGCGGCTGTGAGGGAAGGTAAGTGTTTTTAAAAAAAAATAATTAATGTTTATTCCCCTCTCCCCCTCTGCACCGCCCCACCCCTCCCGCAGCCCACTGGCCACTACTAATGCTGACAATGTTGCAGAGCCCAGTCCTGTAGTGATCTAACTCTTTGATGAATTCTGGTCCAGTATAAAATCTCATAGACTTCTAGCTGCAGATTCTGTACCTTTGAACGTCTCCAGACGTCAGAATGGATCTGGAGATTTTCAAGCAGTACCCTATGCACCGGTAGGTGGCGACATTCGGTTCTACATAGGCATCATGGTGCCGGACGTGACATGCTTGGTCCCTATATATGCACCACCTTAGCACCCTGACGTCAGTTCTTTGCTTTTCACACCATATAGAGCTGATCTGGATTTAGCTACCCCTAAGTAATTTTTTGACTGGCCCTTTTCGATTTTTTGCTGAGATGTCATCTCCTGATGTGAAGAGGTCAACCAAAAAACCGGCTGGTTTCAAACCATGTGGGGCCTGTCACAGGCAAATGTCAATGACACCTGCCCACTTGGTGTATTTTTCGTTCCCGTAGCTAGGAAACAACTCTAAGACTTGTGAGGACTGCCACGCCATGCACCAGAAGGTGCTGAGAGAACGCTTCCTCAAGCTCCTCCCTGCCCGATGGCAGTTGATTCGATGATCGAGGTCCCATTCGTGGGAGCAGTCACGAGACCATTCGCTGAGCCTGTCTCTTCATTCCTCGTCACACTCAAAGTCATCTGGGAAGTCCCACAAACAAGAGAAGTTGAAGAAGTCTAAACATTGTTTGACTTCCCCTTCTTTGCCAAAGTCATCCAACGAGGCAAGGGAGCGTTGGACCTCCAGGCCCTCGAGTTGGCGGGGTCTGAACCTGGGACCGATCTGCACTTTCCCAATTTTCCCAGAGCTGGAGGAACCCTAATCCAGCTAAACAAATTTTATGAGGCCATGTTCCTCATTTTTGGGTGGCCTGACCCCTCTGGAGCACCTTTGGGCTCCACGGGCTTAAGGAGCGGCCCACTTGACCCACGCTGGCAAGTTTGCTCTTGTCACCAGTCGGGCCTCAAGGATCCCTCGAGAGACTGAGATGTTCCTCGGCGCAAGCTCCAGTGCTGACGCCCCCGGCACCATCAACACCCCTAGGTGGCACCATCCCTTCATCATACCAGACTCTGAATTGAAGCTGAATGGGTGTCGTACAGCGCCACGTCCGCTGCCGACTGAGGGCATCCTCCCTAGAATGGTGCCAGTACTTCATTTAGTGGTTAGGCCTGGAGAGGGAGACGTTTGGGAAAGGTCTATGAAGCCTTATGGAGGAGGACAACTGGTATGAGGAACAGGATGAGGCCAGCGGGTTGGACACCTCACTTGACATAAGTTTGGTTTCCCCTCCTACTGTGGCTACGGAGAAAGAAGCCTCTTTTGCTTTGGTGGTGTGCAGTGTGGCTGAGGACCTTAATCTACCTTCAGTGGCAGTCATAACTAACATTTTGACAGAGCTGCTTCAGATGGCAATTTCCCCCTCAGAACCCTTATTGGGGCCTGGCCCAGACTCCTATGAAGGGGATGATTGCCCGTCATCATCACCCTGCTCCTGGGGATCCTATTTTCCTTACCCAGCACCCCACCCCAACGAGCTCAGTAGTCCAAGCCTCCTCATCCTACATTCACCTTAGCATGTTCCATACCACTCCACTGGATAGGAAATACAAGAGGCTGGACACCTTTGGTAAGAGAATGTTCCCTTCCACCAGCCTGACACAGAGAGCGGCGTCGGAAGCAGAGGAACACGGAGGACGGCAGGTAATATTTTTTTATTATCACCCCCCACTCTGCGTGCTACCCCTCCAAGCCTTCCTGGCTTATTTCCACATCCCCATCCTGCTGGCTCACAAACACTATCTGCGGTTCACAGTGGGCCACGAGGGCTTTCAGTTCGCTGTGCTCTCCTTCTGCCTTAGCAGCGCCCCTCAGGTTCTCAACAAAGTGATGGCAGTGGTTGCAGCTCATCTGCGGAGGTCAAGGATTTCAGTCTTCCCCTACCTCAACAACTGTTTGCTGAAGATGGGCTTGTCCCAGTTAGTTGTCTCGCACCTTCAGACTAAGGCGAACCTCCTGCACTCCTTAGGGTTCACAATCAACAGGCCGAAGTCACACCGGACTCCCTCTCTGACCCTCCCTTTCATCTGAGCAGTTCTGGACATGGAGCAGCTTCTAGCCTACTCTCCAGAGCGGCAAGTTCAGATTTTTCAGTGTATGATACATATGTTTCAGCCTCTATCCTGGATTTTGGTGAGACTGACTCTGAAGCTTTTGGGCCTCATGGCCTCCTGCATGCATCCTGCCAGTGAGAAATGGCCACTGGCATATGCGGGCTCTGCTATGAGACCTAAAGGCCCAGTGGGCGCAGCGTCAGGGGAATCTCTCTGACATGGTCCACATCTTGGAGGAAACTGCAAAGAACCTGCAGTGGTGGCTAGAGAACCACTATTGGGTCAGTAGCAGACTCCTTTCCCTTCCCCAGCCAGAGTTGACTGTAGAGACAGATGCTTCACTTCTGGGCTGAGGTGACTATCTGGGATCGATGGAGATGAGAGGGCTCTGGTCTCCGGTGGAGTCCAAGCTTCATATAAACCTGTTGGAGCTTCAGGCAATCTGCTTGCCATTAAAGCCTTTCTTCCTTCAGTTGATGGAAGACTGGTGCAAGTGTTCACAGAGAACACCACCGCCATGTGGTACTGCAACAAGCAGGGCAGGGTGGTGTTGTGGACCTTGTGTCAAGAGACCCTGTGCCTCTGGACATGGCTGGAATGTCAGGGCATTTCCCTGGTGATTCAACACCTGGAAGGCTCTCCGAACACCAGGATGGTTGAACTCAGCCGATGATGCCTAGAGGGTCAGAAATGATGTCTTCACCCAGAGGCGGGCCAAGGTCTCTTTCAGCAGTGGAGGGAGCCTTGGTTAGATCGCCACCACTGAGAATGTCCAGTGTCAGAAGTTGTGCCCACTGGAGTTTCTAAGGGGGCACTTGATCAGAGATGCTTTTCATTTCGAGTAGACCTCCAGCCTCCTGTACACCTTTCCACCAATACCACTTTTGCCCAGAGTTCTCAAGAAGACCTGGAACGACTGGGCCAAAATCATTCTTGTGGCTCCAATTTGGGCACGGAGAATCTGGTGTCCCAATCTGTGGAGCATGACAATCAGCCCTCTAGTCAGGCTGCCTGTTCAGGAGGATCTTCTGTCGCAGCAACAGGGCAGGGTCATGCACCTGAACCTGTGCACCCTCCACCTTCAAGAATGGAGATTGAGCGATGACAATTCACAGTGTTCGACCTGCCTTCGGAAGTCTGTGATGTTATTCTGGCAGCCAAGCTTCCCCCCACCAAGATGGTATATGCCTGCCATCTGGAACGTTTGTATTGTGCTGTGACAACTACTATTTACATAGGCCCCCATTTTGGGAGATATCTCATGACAGGGCCAATATTTATCTGATTCTTTCAGTCATATAAAATCAACCTACATGCCGACGTACTGACTTCGCGACCAAGGGAGGCCCCAGATGTCAGAGGTGAAAGCAGCTTGCTGCTGACAGATGCCTCAATGCGACACACCTAGGTACTTGGTTGCTGCTGGATAGGCCTGAGTCTGCTCGCACCCTCCCCCAGCAAGGAGCTACATGGGTGAGGCGGGACTGGGTCCTCGAGACACTCAATGGAAACCCTGCTCTAATCCTGCCAAATCAATAACAATCCCTACTACAAGTCAAAATCTTACCACTTTGACATAACCACTGTAGTCCGGCATAGGATCTTTCAGCTTCTTGGGATGTGACCCAACATACCACTTTAGTGCACAGGTGATTCCAGAGTTCCTGTCTTCACTTCAAACACTCTTGCAGCGTGCAAAAATATTGCTCCCTGCAGACATATCAGCACCCACGCCTCTGAAACTCTATTATACACCATCAAAATGTGCAAATTAGACAGCCGGCAGACAAACTACAATTCGACGCTCAGCACTTTACGCACACGTCAGACAATGGCACTGGCCGGTCCCTCGCTGATGACTCTCCGCAGATGAACCCAGAGATGCAGTAGATATGAAAACACTTCCGGTGGCCATGCAGCAAAGTTTAACATCCATTGAAACCAAAATGGACACCATGTGTAATAGAATGGATTCCATCTTGCACAAACTAGAGAAACAAGACGGATGCCTTAAGGAAGCGGACCAACTCTCCGCAGTAGAAGACACTGTGTCGACCCGAGGTGATCAATTACACAACTTGTAAAAAGTTCTAAAACTAATTGCAGCAAAAAATGAAGATCTAGAAGCGAGGTCTCGCTGGAACAATCTGTGCATATTGGGAGTGCTCGAATGGAAAAATACAGGCAGAATGAAATACTACATTGAGTGGCTCTTTACCATTTTTTTGGGTGCAGACTCCTTGTCTAAATTACTCATATTTGAACGCGTAATTGAGCACTGCTGACCATCCTCCACTTGAAGTCCCAGGAAGACCGTTAAGGGCCAGGCTACTTAATTATAAAGATCAGAATACTGTCCTGCGCCTGGCAAAAGAGAAGCAAACTCTGCATTTTGATGGAAACAAGGTGACCATCTATCCTGACTTTACCATTGCAGTTCAAGAAGCATGGAGAAAAGTGAGACAAGCCGCCATCCCTTAGTGATGCTCTAACCAGCCTGCCTCTGCGTTTCCTTCCAGGGCAAAGAACATTTCTTTACAAGCCCAAAGCTGTTCATCAAGTTTATGCACCAATAGTCTATCCGCCTACCCTCAAGAAAGCGCTTCCTGCATATTCTAGGCCCTCTTTGCCAGCGTCAAACTTGAGCTGATCCCAAAATCTTTAGAAGACTATCATCATATGACTAGGCCTTCATTAC
Organism: Pleurodeles waltl; assembly: GCF_031143425.1. Taxonomy (NCBI): domain Eukaryota; kingdom Metazoa; phylum Chordata; class Amphibia; order Caudata; family Salamandridae; genus Pleurodeles; species Pleurodeles waltl. The sequence goes on from NC_090446.1 coordinate 151,474,624, forward strand.
TGGTGCTTACTGTGGTCTGAGGCGGACACTTTTACAGCACCCTCTCTCCATTTGGCAGTAGATAAAGGGCACACTCCATCATAATTCTACCAATTCTTTTTATGTACACTTATGACTCAGATTTAGTTTCTGCCTTTCTTTTCCATACCCACCCACAATGAGCCAGCTGAGATAAAACTGGACCCCCCGGAGACCCTCATACACACGAGGATGACCCCGTCTGGCTCTCTAGGTGGCTTCTACAGGTTACCCCTAGTTGAGACGGTTACAGAAGTTTTGTATAGTTCTTTCTGTTCCTTGTCACTCTGACCGGAGCTTCTGCGGAGGCAGAGTTCCGTGATACGGGAAGTTCTGAATGGGGCTGAATTTGGAAGCGCTAAGCTGGTTAGCCAGGCCCGACCCTGCTTAGCGCTTCCGAGATTAGGCACATTCAGGAGGGCCGCAGACAGTGAAGGCTGCTGTTTCAGGCCTCTTGTGTAGCGGCACTGCACACGGGACAGGCCGGTGCACAAGAGGCCTAAAACAGCAGCTTTTGTTGCTAGGCCTGTTTTACACCAGCCTGCCCATGCAGTGCACACGGGACAAGTCGGTGAACAACAGGCCTGAAACAGCAGCTTTCACTGCCTATGGCCCTGGCGTGAATTCAGGCCAGGGCCATAGGCAGCGAAAGCTGCTGTTTCAGTCCCTTTTTGTGCACCAATATGCACAAACAGCGCCAAAAGAAGGAATGAGATGAGGACTTACCTGAGTCTTCCAGGGGGTCCTCCTCTCCTTGTCGTCGTCTTGCCTCCCTCTGGTCTCTGCTCTCAGGCTCTGGTGCGCGCTGCAGCCCAGTTATGGGCTGCACAGTGCAAGTGCAAATTGTTTGCGCTTGTGCTGTGCAGCCCATAACTAGGCTGCAGCGCGCACTGAGTGAGCTCCGTCCCGCTGATAGTGCTAGCGGAGGTTTTGACTAACGCCGCGCTCCAAGCAGAGTGCAGAGTTCCAAAAACTCCATTAGCTCCGCCAGCAGAGCGGAGCTGCCTGCACACCTTTACTCATATTCCATTCACCTCCCATAATGCCGCTGCTTGTGAGATACATGATACCATGGAAGATCATGATCTCCTAGATGCTGGGAGAACATTTCATCCATCTGACAGAGAGGGCACATTCTATTCAGGGGTACACAACAGTTGGTCACACTTAGACTACCGGATTGTCTCCAGAAGGGTGGGATCATGGGTTCACAAAGTCTCACACCTTGTGTGAACATACTCAGATCACTCCCCTGTCCTAAGGGTATTGCATCTTCCTACCTGTGCGCCAGCATATGCAACATGACTGCCTTCCACTGTGCTCCTAGACTCTCCATTTCATGAGGAGTTATGACAGGAGATTGTTGGTTTTTTCTTGAGAAACACTGATTCAGTGCCTTTGGGAGGCATTCAAAGTCACAATTCATGGAATCTGTATTGCTAAGAGTGGGGTGTGTTGCAGTCACTGTTGGACCAATTTAGTAAACTGGAGAGTGAACTGAAACGACTTGAGGCTTGACTGGGTGATACAGACGATCCTACTTTATCCAGACGGATTAAACTACCCTTTCTGAGTTTTCAGGAGACAGCTGAGAAGGAATGCCTCTATTGAGGTGAATATGCCAAGGCTTGAGCATATGGAGAGGGCGAACTCCAGGAAGCCACCTTCAGCCAGAGATATTCTAGAGGTGCAGGGTGAAGACATGATAGTATACAGGGACACAAAGGAAATCCTACATACATTCTGCTTATTTTATGGTTCCCTCTATACATCCTGCAGGTCGGGCCCCACAGATTCGGACTCCTGTCTTGACAACGTAGCTCTGGGTTGGTAGAGTGATGCTCAGCAGGACTTCCTTGCAGAAGGTTATCACAGATGATGAGATTTGGGTTGGAGATCATGCAGTTGCAAGCCAGCAAGGCCCCAAGGCCCAATGGCCTGGTGGAAGATCTCTACAAAACATATATTGACCTATTGCTACTGATACTAAAATCTGTATATCAAGAAGTAACAACCAATGGCCTACTCTACTCATCTATGTGTGAGACTATGATTATTGCTCTGCTTAAGCCGGGTAAATCACCTTATCAGAGCAAATCTTATAGACAGTTGTCTCTCATTAATTGTAATGTTAAAATCTAAGCTGAAAATCCTGCTACCCAAGTCGTCCTCCTCATGCCATACTTAGTTAGACTAGACCAATCAAGCTTTATACCTGGATGGTCTATGTCCCATAATCTGCGGACATTATTTGCTTTGATGCAAGATATTGATGGAGACATTGCTGCGGTGGCGGCCTTTCTGGTTGCCACCAAAGACTTTGACTCCCTTGAATCGGATTTCTTAATGACTGTCATTCACCTGATGGGACTCCCCCATTCATTTTGACACAGATTGAGCTACTATCCTCACAACCAATGACAAGAGTAAGGATTACCAGATCAATCTCCTCTCCCCTGAGTATTAATAGGGGCACATGGCAGGAATGCCTGCTCTCAGTGTTGCTGCTTGATTTTGCAATAGAGCCACTGCCAGCTATGCAGACAACATCAACCTCTATTTGAAGGGCCGCAGGCCAGCCTTGATGGGGCCCACTGCAAATTTGTCCATTTTGGGGGACTTTCTGGTGTGCAGATCAACTGGGAAAAGTCCCACCTCTTCCTTCTCACGCCAGATACACAACCGTTTACCCCAGACTTCCCCTTGAAGTGATGCCACTTTGAACTTAGATACCTGGGGCGGTGATGTCAAGAGACAAAGAGGGCATTATCAGAGTGAATTATAGCACAGCGCCATCCACAATTACAGAGTATTACTCGCTGGATTTCACTACTTTTGTCATAAGCGGGTTGCATTGCTCTAATGAAAATCATTATACCGCCAAAATATTTGCATTTATTCCTCAACTTACCTTTACCATTGGGGCACCACTTCTTCCTATTGCCTAGAACGCCAATGATACGACTAGCATGGGCAGGCAAGCAACCAGATATTCAATGGGACATCCTTGTGCTGCAATTCTCTAAAGGAGGGTTTGAAGCGGTAGATATGGAACTTTATTCCAAGCACACTAAGCTATTCAATGGTGCAGACCTACTCCATTACTTCCACATTTGGCAATAGAGCAAGGATACATGACCCCTGTTCCCCCCATCCTCGTATCCGGGGTCCTTATTGACTCCAACCACACAAGCCGACTCCACGGTTGCATGCACCTCCAGTTCATGGTGTGGGCTGGCCAAGAAGCTGAGCAAACCACTGCTGCACTCCATGCTTGTTCCCCTTTCTTATCATCCATTGCTATCTGTCACATATGAGAGGGCCTGCAGATAGCTACTCCAAAGACGTGGACTTACATATTGGGGTGATCTCCATCACAGGGGCTTCTTTATATCCCGAGCTATGTTCCTTGATGGAGAATTGCCATACCCGTTTGAACATCTTTTTGTACATTCGGTTAAAACATAATGTAAATGCTGCTGCCCCAGACTTCCCTCATGAACCTCCTAGTCTGGATACACTTCATGCCTTCCTTCAGGCCAAAAATCCAAAACACCTAGGAGCATATTTACAATCCCCTAGTGCCAACGGGGTATCACTTTGTGATGCTTCGGTGCCGCTGTGCTCTGCGTCATATTTACAAGGTGGATTTAAGCCAATTTTTTGTGGCTTAACGCTGCGTTGTAAATATTGGCCCCTGTTGCAGTTTTCTGCAGCAGAGGGGCGTGCAATGAATGTTCCTGTGAGCGTACCTACACAACACCCATTGCTTTTTGACACTGCCCCAGATTTACAGCAAAACGTAAATCTGAGGCAGCATCAAAAACTGACGCCACCCGAGGGGTGGCGTTAGCATGGCGCAGTGAGAAGAAATACTTTTATTTCTCCCCGTTTTTGCATTTTCTGTGTGTGCTGCGTTCTGCAGCACACATAGAAAGAGCAAAAGGCCATAATGATTGTCTATGTGCAGGAAGGGACACCTTCCTGCATGTAGACAATCATCCCTGCAATCCATGCACCCTTGCACTATAGTACAGCGAGGTGAGATCAAAAGTATTCGCTTTGCTTATCATGATCTATCAGCATAAGAGGTGATACACTTTGACTTTTATTGTCATTTTTGCTTAACGAAAAAATCAATAAAGATTAAAAAAAAAAAAACATTTTTGATAATTTAAAAACATAGAATCTGTTGCCTTATTGGAAGGCCTTTTGTACACATTAATTACTTACAGCAAGAAAGTTGTGACAAGTGCCTGGAATATCTTTGATTGAGCTTTGAAGAGATCTTTTTACCCATGTGCATAAACACCCTGCAGCCCGACCAGCAGCAGAATTTTTCGCCATATTTTGGAGGCTCCTGAAGCCAGGTCGAAATACACTAGCAGTCAGCCAAATCTCTTGTAGCAAACATGTCACGTGTCAATGAAGGAGCCCTAATCGTTTCTACAATGTTTGCTTTCAATCCTGCGATGTTCCAAAAAACTACTGACAAGTTTGTACGGCTACGAGCTTTAGGCAGCACTGGAGCTTCTTAGATACTGGGCCCGGAGGAAGTACTAAAGAGGGATCTATCCTATTGCTGTTCACATGGGGGTGAGGTGGAAAAATCAGTTGGCAAATTTACTATTGGCTCTGGGGGCAAAGAATAACTTTTCCAAGTAACTTCCATATTGGAAGAATTGTGGAGCCTCTAAGGCAAGAGTCAGTGTGATCTATTTTGCATTTGGATTACAACAATATCATTTTTTCCCACAGAATTCCCCAGATCAGTGACATCATTACCTACAAAGTCATCCCTCATAAGTTCTGCAAAGTCATCCCTCATCAGGTCTCTAAAGGTCACCGGATTAAATTGGAGTTCCGATCCAAGTGGAGGCTCAGAACTAAACCCAAGAGCTAGTAGCCCCCTTGATAAAGAGGCATTAAGTAGAATTATTTTTATATAGTCCCATCATCACTTAGGTGGGATTGGTCACTTTGCATCTATGATATTGCTGCCGATAATGAAATAGCAATGTTGCACGCTCCAGATCCAGTGGATTACCTTATATACTAATTATTCTGGGTCTACGTGGGTACCTTGTTTCAGTTTGATACTTTAATCATAAGGACAAGTTTCTCTTCTAATGGGCTAATTGAGTTATTTGGCTTGTAGGAGGGCAGACAGGTATTTAGAATATTAGGGGAAGGATTTCTCGGTGCATTCCATTGGGCCACTGTTCCCCTCTGGTTGTCTTGATTATTGAATGTGTTAGATTGATGCATGTCCTGGGAGACTGGATGTTCTGTGTCATCTAATGTTGTGCTCTCTATAAAGGACAGTGTATCTTGGCAAAATGAAACCAAATTCATGCTGGCGTCAAAATTATTCTGTGGTCCCCTTGGGCGGGCCAGTGGCTTCTTGCAAGGTTGTGATCTGAACGGAACACTAGGTTCAAGACCATCAGTTTTCGGTCTTCAATTTCCAGTTTCATGGAGAAGAGGAGCTTGCCAGCCTCCCCAAGATCAGTAGGAAAGGGTAACAGTATTAAGATGTCAGTATGTGTTGCTTGTGATGCTTTCTCCAGTGTAGACCGCCCAGAATCTTCTTCGGACACAAGCCCTAGAAATGTATTTATGCAAGGAACCTGCAGTGTATAATTAGAGTAATCCCCTGCTCCTGTGCCGGTAACTTTATGTTCCCCACGTATAAAGTTCCTTTCCTTGGGAAACGCAGCAAGGCAGATCTGAGGGAGCCTTCTTCTGCAGTTCAAAGAATCTTGTCAGCTTTTTGGGTTTTGGGGCCTCACTTTCTATAGACAGGCCTTTATCAGATATCATACTTTCCAATTCCTCAGTGAGGTTTTCGATGTCCTCAATTATGCAGTATTCTGTGGCATGCTTTGTAGGCCTCTTGTTACTTTCCCACTCCTGGGGACTTATTACAGCTTTCCTCTTCCCTATTATAATGTAAATACTGTAGGTGGCTTGCAGGAAATCGCTAGATGCCCACCAATGGGGCAGATATGTGGCTTAGGTAAGACTACTTAAGTGCCCAGACTCTTGAGGTGTCAGCAATATAAATGTTCAAAGTTGTACATCCAGACCACATCTTGTTCCCTCATTCCTAAGATGGTGATTTGCTGTCTAAAGATTCTCTTCCTCCTTCTGCGCTGCCTCTGTGGCTGTTGTGGTGGGTTTTGGGGTTGCTGCTGTGGTGGTGGTTAGATCTGTCTTCTCAGACATCTGTTGTGTGTGCCAAGCTGGAGCAGTAGCACTTCCATGTGGTCCTGGCAGTTTCCGAGGCTTCTTCTGTATTTTTTTCTTGAGTGGTGGCATGTGAGCCTCTTTTTGACGCATGGTCTGACCAAGCGTTAATTTTTGGTGCTAATTGGACTTTGCGCTATTTTTTACGTTTGATTCCTTCGTTAGTGTCATTTTTGCATCAGGGATAAATGTGGCGCTAGGGGTTTAGCGTTGTGTTTAGGACAGGATCACCTACCTTGCATCTCATTGATGCAAGGTGGGTTCGGGCATCCTAAAGATGGTGCTAATGCCAATATTTTGACGCTAGACTGGTCTAGCATCAAAATTTAAAAATGGAGTAGGCTGTGCGCTGTTTTAGCTTAAAAAATATTGATGCTAAAACGGCGCAAGCCAAGTATAAATATGCCCCTGTATATCCAATTCAGATTGGATACGCTCCCACTTTTAACTTTCACAAGCAAATGGTCGATTCCGAACCCTAAGTCTGGACTATGTTTTGCATGTAACAATACTTATGAGAAGGATGAGCACATACGATTTTCTGTCCTGCTTGCAAGAAACTCAAACTAAAATGGAGCAAACCACCTTGTGCCATCTTGGGAGTCAGGCATTATTGGAAAGCACTGAAATTATGCAAGACCAATACTAGCACCCTTGTCATTCCTGCAGTATCAAATTTCTTGCAATCTGCCTAGTTTATGAGAACGAACTTACTAAAAACTGTAAAAACGTTGTACCCATTGCACTACTATTCTTACAACTAATATTTATTTGTATCTTTTGCTATAGGGTGATCAATTTAGTCTGTATTTTACCAATGCTTGCTTCATGTATATATATATGTTGTTATAATTCTCGTATTGTATTGATATTAGTACAGCGTTTTGTACCATTTTTATCACATTTTGTTGTTCTAGGCACATTTTGTATGAGACTGATAGTGAATTATCTTAGAGGATGATAGAAGAAGAGAGGCCAAAGCACTGGAAGGTCAACAACACTCTGCTGTGTCCTGAGGGGCGGACTGTGACAGTCGCACCGGTCAGAGCTTAAATTGAGGACAGACAGCCCACGGCCCAGGAGATATACAGGAAGAGAGGCCTAAGGACTCAGAGGTCCAGAAAACCCTACTGCATCCTGAGAGGGCTGTGGTGTGACCATCACACCGATCAGATGCTTCAATTGAGGATAGATATTCTGCAGTATGGGACACACGTGGGACATTTACAGACTAAACCGGGAGTCCATTGTACGCCTGCTGCACCTGATTGCGCCACACATCACAGCAAGACTGCAAACTGCACATAACATTCCACCCATGACAAAACTCCTCGCTGTCCTCCACATGATAGAGTCTAGATCATTCCATACAACGGGTGCTCTAGTGGGGTGTACTTTGAAGGGAAAGAGCAGGATGCCAAGACAAAGCTTGTTTATCGTCTGGTTGCTTGAGGACCCTACTCCTGTCATACCACACTTCTGTCTCTGAGTTTGTTGTGGGACAGTGCCTGCCTCAAACTGAATTTTAGTGTTAGATGTAGGAGGGATGTATCATTTCAATATTATACTCCCCACACTCACCGCCAACTATCAGAGACCAAGTTTAGTGTAGGCGATGACTTTTGCCATCTTGATAAGGCTCTGACTTATGGCAGTTTGGGCTTGTTTGCAGTAAAGCAATTAGAAATTACTTAAAAAGTAGGTTGGGTTGGCCACTGGAACTTTTACCCAATTGGTTAGGACATGGCCAGGGGTTACCCTACTAGCCGAGTCCTGACATAGATGTGGCACCTCAAGGCACCCACTTCTGAACACTTTCTGTTCCTGCGGAAGCTCAGAAGAGTACAGGAAGTGTGGTCTGTGGTATAAGAGGAGCCCTGTAGGACCGGACCTGCTCCTTCTTGTACCCAGGACAAAGTAGGTAACTCCAACGTTCAGTTGGCTGGTGTGTGTGGCTACAAGGAGAGGACAAGTTGCAAGAGCCCGAGAAGAGGCGGGCCATCCCTCTTGGTTCCATCATCTGAGGTACCATATTTGTTTTCATTTGTATTTTGCACTTGACTCCAATGGGCGGCCATAAATTGTAAGGAATAAGGAAATGGAAGGATGTATCCAATTTATTTAAACATCTAAAGAACACTTCCCAATATGGGTTTCTCCAACATCAGGTTGGCGTAATCAGCAAAGAAATTGAACTGGCTGAATGCTGTTTAATATTTACTTCTGCCACATTGGTACAACCTGCTAGTTCCCCACCCCATTACTTAACACCCCCTGGAGCACAACCATTGCCAATTAACTTTTTCCATGGCTGAGATGCCCTTTGCTACTTTTTCTTTAAAGGCTGAACATTTACTGTATTCGCCTCTTTTACCAAATGTTGGCCCACCAGTGAAACAATGGTGGCGTTTGCCGTCTGCCAGAGCTTAGAATACCCAGTGGTTAATCCCTGCTATTCAGCAGGGTTCCATCAGACACAATCAAGTAGATTTGGCTGCTGCAAACGTTCACTATGCAGAACTTTTGCTGCCAAAAGGCTAAATTGTGTCCCATTTATGATCATTCGAGGGCCACTGAAGCTAAACTGTCTACATTGAAACCTGTTTTACTGCTTAACCTGTCTGCCCTTGCCCAGATTGCCGTAGCTGCACCAACAGTCTTAGCATCCTCTACCTTTTATGAGCTTGAGGCAAACAGTTCCAGACCAAAGAACACACAACCTGTGGGTCCAGGAGGACCAAGGAGCCCAAACCATAATGCACAAACTCAGGGCACACCCACACTAACGGGGTTCAGTGCACAGGGTTGGCGGGGGACATGGGGCTGATGTCAGCCTGAATCAGCGGGGCAATACACACCCCTACAATGAACCTTCCGCCAGAGGCGTGTCCGTATGTTGTAATGATATCAAATGTTCTACATCTAGCTCCCAACGCCAATGAATACCCTAAGCCAAAAGATAAGGTGCTCCACTGGTTACATACTTAAGCACTTTTCCCAGTCTCTGCTTAACCTAACCTTGGATGGTTCGCAGAGATGGATGAGTGAGCCCTGTGTGATCATTCATTTTGGTCACACAAGTATTGTGCAAGGTTTGTTGTTCAAACGTGCCCAAAATTTTGCAAGTCGAGGCTCCATCAAGCTCCTTCCACTAGGATACTTATAACCTCACCTTCAATACGAGCCCCAGAGATTACATCATCACTTTATGGACACCTCCTTTTGCATCTCCACTGCAAATGGTTTATTGGTACTTAACAACCTTTCTGGGAATTACTAACTCTCTTGTGCCTTAAACGATGTAAACGAGCCCAGCAATTTACTTCCCTGTTGCCTATGCTTTGTGAACTGCTTCTGCAACCTGATTGAGTGGAACTCACCACTACTTCCCATCCTACCTCCCTCGCAGTAAAACCTCCACCAGTTAACGAGGCCCAAGACTAGCCCTCTTAGTTAAACCGCCAGCTACTATTGTTGTTTCTTCTGGTCCCACAATAACACATGTGGCCAGCTTAATGTATATGAGATCAAATCGGAATTAGGAGGTAGTGAGTGCGGCCTATTTATAGATGGGCACAGGATTTGTATTTTCCAGGAGTTATGGGCTTTGGAAAATATTCATTGAAGTGGATTCAAGAGTCTTTTTTTCAGCGGCAAATTCCCCGGCAGATGGATTGAATATTTGCTTGAACATTGCACTGATTTGCACTGTAACAGAGTTGTTCTTCCCTCGCCGGATATCCGGGGGTGACATTCACCCCCCCACAAGCATGCCTCTTCTGCGGAATCTTGCCCCTTGTACTAAGACTCGTCACGTTAACATTGCGGATGATCTCAATCTAACGCAGGAGCCAAATGGCATTACTGTAGATTTGTGCTTTGCAGGGGACGCATTTTGTGGTACCCCCGAGGTACCAAACCCTCAGAAAAGCTATCTGTCAAGCCGGCCCTGCCTCATTAAATTTAATCAGTCCTACAGGAAAATAGACACGACCGAGAAATAAATTCTGGATTCGGAAAAGCCTCAAGGTCGGAAACGGCGAGCTGAACATGTGACAGTAGAATGAACTGACGTTCCTCTACTTATAGAGCAGGTCATCTCCTAACATGACCTGTTTCACGAATATTTCTCATTCCTATCATCACAAGTGTGCATAATACAGTCGAAAACTAAGTTTCCAACCCCAGACATCTGGGTGGAGCATCTGTTTCAGCTTTCACTCATGTATGGAATACCCAAAAAAGACATGTTTTTTATAAGGGTCCAAATAAAATGCAGCACTTAAATGGGTAAATTCAGAACAGAAAGCTGAGCATTAGGGAATAGACACCTACAGATTGGAAGCTGCTGTGCGCTCCGAGGCCCAGGCGAGTCACTCTTGAGTTCAAAGGAAAATAGAATAAGACGAGGGCAACTAGTGCAATCAAAACAACATCTGGACAACTTCTTTGCTGATCTTCATGCTATCCAAGGAGGATATCTTGGCCAGATGGAAGCAGATTAGACATTACTGACACTGGGTTTCATCAATCCACATTTCCCTAACTGCGGATAAAATCCGGCTTACTGACTGAAGAAAAATCTTCAAACGATAAGTGTTTATGCATGATGCTGGCAATAATCAACTCATCCAGAACCGATGGTCTCCTGTAGGCTATGATGCTTTTGACACCAGGTTGGAGAGACGTAAAATCAAAACTGGAAATATAACATCACATGATCACAAGGCTACATAATGTGGAAAAGCTTCTTGACTTTGAGTATGGTAGTGACCTCTTCTTGAGATTAAGTCCATTGTCTCTGATTCAACTATATATAGAATTCTTCTTGACTCTTGGACAGATATCTGAATAGGACCAATGATTGCAGTGGGAATACATTTCAACGTCCTGCGACTAAAAGGTGGGATGGATGTTAAATTGCAGTTCATGGAAAAGAATCACAAAATTTGCAAATTGCAATAGTATTATATTGGAAACTCTCTACTGAGATTCACAAGTGCATCACAAATTACAAAGGGCCACAACTAGTTGAGAAATTGATTTGCGATTCTCAAAAGCAAGGAATAAAACAACTTCCTCTTTACAGTTGTAAATAGGAGGAGAACTTTGGTAGTTTTTTTCCAGGTCCTTTGGCAGTAGGAGATCGTTCACCAGTATACTTCTGCAGGTGCTGTCATTTACCACCAGTGTCACCGAGTTGTGAATACAGTTCAATAAGAATGACCGAGTATTCATTTAGTACTCCTAAATCTTCAAGGATAGCTTTGGAAAACAATTGAGGCTTTTTCGAGGTAGGTTTGGAGCTAGTGCAGCTAATTTAATGCCTGAAACTCAATATCATGCCATCCAAATGGGAACTAGAAAACCAAAGGGAAACAGAAGGTTGAGATTTCTGGTGTGCTGGGAAATACTCAAGTGCAGGTAGCACGCTTTACTGGTTACAGTTCAGGGGGCCAGTAGTGACTTCAACCAGGTTCATGCAAGTTCAAGGTGCGATGTGGTGACAGGGAATGACATGGTAAGTTGTGGGTGGCACCTAGGAATGTTGAAATATTTAGATGCATTTATCCTGTATGGTTGTGGCCAAGATATTCTAGAAGTGGAGGCATTCACGGGACTTGGGCACCCGCTAGAATAGTTGGCATTGTCCAAGAATATGAGGCACTCTAATTTAGGATTAGAGTGGTATTGGATTTTCAAAATGTGGTAACTCAAAATGCAAAATCTGTAGAAGGATGGTTCTGACGCTTCCAAGTTCAGCATGACCAGCCTTTGCTAATGGAAAGCACCATAAGTATTTAGGATGGTAGAGAAATCCTTAAAGTATCGCTCAGGTCCAGGAAATGGTGATGCAAGCTCCTGTAGAGTCAGGAGATGTTCTGTGACCCTCTTTAGGGCACATTCCCTGCTCCTACTTGGCCCATGGAACCTGGTACTTCTATCAGCTTGCAGGGCGCGAGATTCTGGTAGCAAGCTGCGGGCACCTGCTCTTTAGTATCTCTGGCATGTTGTTGACATTCTCCAGGTACTGATGTTGATTCTTGAATCTCACCTTTGAACAAGATCAGTTGGTCTGTAGATCTTTACTGCAGTTGGGCATTCCTCAAATCATTCTCCATGCAGCTCTCTTCAGCCCAGTGTTGGCTTGTTTTCCTGATCAGAGCAGCTACTTTCCTCTATGACCTGTCAGGGCATTCACCTTCCAAGTGACAAAAACAAACACAACTTTAGTTCTTCTGAAGATGATGACATGATTACGATTTTGTTGGATTTTATTTAACACATTATTAAGTAACAAGTTGTTGATCAGTACTCATGTAAACATACAGTACATTGTAAGTATAGTATATTCAGGAGGCATGTTATTTTCTTTGCATGCCATGAAGACAGTAGCTCTTCCTTCTGCATTGCCGCACATGCAAGAGCCAGCAAAGAGCATTCCCATTTTATGTTTGAAACAATTAGAAGTTAATTGATGTGAACATCCCTGGTCATTGGACCTGGTTAAAGCATAACACACAGAAATGTGAGTAGTATCTAGATGGGCAGTAGGACAGGACACTCCCTTTATATAAGTCCATAGTGACTAAGGATACTCTATAAAGTGGGAAATAGAGGGTGCATTGATCTATCAAGAGTTTTGTTGAAATTGATTTGGTTTGAGTGGAGGGGACCCTTGATATAGATTCCCTCTTCAACTCCTAGTATATTGGATTCTTGGGCTGGACTCTTTGGGAAGAGAGGGTAGCTATAAAAAGGATGGACAGTTGCCCTCACAAGCCTTGAGAAGCATCAAGTCCTGCACTGACCCACTGACTTGTCACCTTTTTCCTTAAGGCAAGTGAGGAGAACAATTCAGGGGATGATAGAAGGGTTGGAGTGGAAGAAGGCAGCAGTTCCTACAGTGATTCACTAACTGATCGCCGGAATCCCAAAGAGACTGATCTAGGACTACCAAGAATGACTCCCACCAACACTAACTAATCTGAGTACTGCTTTCTTAAAGAAGGGAAGGACAAAGAGATCCATATTTTCCTGGTGGGAATGATAAAATATCTGTGTATCTACCGCTGTAGGTTCTTTAAGGTGCCACTATGATGGATATGGGAGGAATGTGGAACTGGGGTTGGCTGCACCAGGGACACAGCAAACCCTAGATGCAGGGACCAAACAACACAATAAGACACCATGTACTCAATGGAAGAATCAATAAGAATGGGGAGGAGGATGGACTAATATTTAAGGGGACAAGACTCCCTCTGCACTTGTTACAATCCAAACCTATACTTCACCCAATCCCTGTAGGGAAAGTAGACACCCTTGGGCTGGACCTTGTGGGAAGAGTGGGTGGTTACAAAAAGGATGGGGAAAAGGGTAAATTGTTGTGTAAGAGCAGTTGCCCTCATAGGCCTTGAGAAGCATCACGTCCTACATTGACCCACTGACTGGTCACCTCTTTCATTCAAGAAAGTGAGGAAAACAATTCTAATCGCAATTATTTTAATTTCATTTGAGATAATATAAATTTAGATCTGTTTTCTTTCTGGATTTTATCTGTGTTTTGCCAAGGCAATAAAACTAGTGGTAACAGTCTTAGGCCCTACTCAACTGACACAACATTATCTAGATATTGAAGTAATCATGGTCGGACACATACTTAGTAAAAGTTTTACAATTAGTTTGGAGTTTGGTAATTATTTGAGAGGAAATCAAAATATTTCAGAAATCACTGTCAGACATACTTATTAATAGTTTTACAATTAGTGTGGAGTTTGGCCATTATTTGAAATGAAATCTCATTTCTATCCAACATGGACATTTTGGCAGTTTTCAGATGAACTCCATTTTGTTTTTATTCATCTTCATGAAAGATGACTTGGAAAAGAGAGCTGGAGAGATGGGTCGGCTACGAGGGCAAGGTGCTCCTTATTGAAGCCCGGCGAGGGCAGGGTTCGTTGGACGTAGCACGAGCCTGGGAAACACTGGTAGGTGCCCTTAAAGCTTTGGTCCCCCTATTGCCGGGACTGACACCTGGTACCCCCTAAGACTGATTCCTACACTACAGGCTATATATATCTCTGTGAGATAGGAAGGGAATCAGTTTGCATCTGAATCATTTACGAGTTATGTAACCCGATAGCTGGGAGAAGGGACCACTGATAAGCAGAGTGAGTTATTAGGAATATCACCGAGAGTCAATAGACATTAGGGTACAGTTTCGGGAGGGAAGAGGGTAATTAGACTAAAGTGGTTTTACAATGGTTATGAATGCTGGATTTGTTTTTAATGGTTGTTGTAGGAAAGTCCTTTTTTTTTGCCTGATCACCCCCACTCTTTCTGGATAGGTACTGGTGGTTACTGACTCTTGGCTGTGCCCTGGGTACTGCTTACCAGTCCCAGGGCCAGTGCTCTGTGTAAAATGGATATGCAAATTAGGCTAATTATAATTGGCTAAGTGAACCTACCTATAAGTCCCTAGTATATGGTAGGGCATGTAGGTTTAGGGACCACAGCATAGGTGGTGCACACCTAGGTGCACTGCTGAGGTGCCCAGTGTCATTTTAAAAGCAAGCCTGCCTTGCTGGCTGCTTTTAAATTAAAGTTATATGCAAATTCGACTTTGGAATTAAAGGTACTTCCAAAGTCTTAAACTACCTTATTGTTACATATAAGTCACCCCTAAGGTGTGCCCTATGTGCCCCTAGGGCTGGGTGCCATGTAACTATAAGCAGGGACTTTATAAAAATAGATTTATAAGCCCTGATGAGGTAAAAACAGCCAAATTCGTTTTTCCCTCATTGAAGTAAATGGCCTTCATAGGCTAGAATGGGCAGACTTTATTTTAAATTTTAAAGTCTCCTTAAATGTTACATACCAAGAATTTGGTATCAAATTGATTGTTATAATAAATCCCACAACTTCCAGTTGTTGGATTTAATATAACTAGTGCAGGTAAAAAGTTTAGACTTTGCCTAAAAAGTTGCCAATTTCAGCTCTGCATTGTTTTTGCTGCTGTGCTCTGATTGGCCAGCCTGAAGCAGCTTCTGCCAGGCTACTTTAATGAGGTGTGAAGTGGCCTGGCTTCACACAAAGGAATGTGCTTGGGGGAGAGAATCTCCCCTCAGCAGATGGTGAGGCAGGAAGGGGGAGGGCTGCCAAACTGGTCTTCAAAGGCAGAGAAGGACATCTGGAGCACCCAACAACACCCCCACATCCTGCAACCCCAGACAGCTAGGTGCCCCCTTGATTAGATTAGGAGAGGGCAGGAGAGGGGTGTGTTTATGATTTTTAGCCACACCAGTGGGTGGGCTCAGCCAGATCTCTCCTCCAAAAATCAGATTCATCCATTTTGGATTTTTAGAGACTGTTGCCTTCTGGGATGGATTTTTGCCACACTTCCCAGGAAGTGGTCATCACAGGGGGACGACCCTGTCCCTGATTGGAGAACCAGGGCCCCCCTGCTTTTCACCCAGGAGGAAGGATAAAACTGGCAGACCTGCACCCACGCCTCAGATCCCCTCCAGAATTCAACAAGAAAGGAACTAAGGAAGAAGAAGGACTGCCCTGCTGGACCCCTGGCCTGCACCTGGACCCTGCACTCAGAAAGCCTGCACCAGCTGCACACTTGGGCTTCACCACAAGAAGGACTTTTGCCTGGCTTCAACTGGTTCAAGGAGGGACTCCCTGTTTGCTACAGGTGAAAAATTGCTATCCAGAGTCCCCTGCACCAACTCCTGAAAAAGTGACCAGCTGACCACTGTCCAGTGGCCAAGAAGGAGTTTGCGCCAGGTGCATTCTGGGAGTTGAAGTCCGCACTTCCCAAGGACCATCACAGAACTTCTGGACCCTTGGGGTGAGCTGTGGACCCCAAAAGAACCTTAAAAGAACATCTGGGTGAAGCCCCAGAAGTTTGGAAAAGATTGGAGAATTTTTGAAAAAAAGCTCCATAAAGTGACCGACCCGACACGGAAATTCTAGCCGGCTTGCCTCAACCGCGACCCGGCCTGACTTCGTGGTTCGTCCCGGTAAAGAAAAACATCCAAAAAAGAGACTAAGTCCGAACGTAAAAAGTTGACCGGGACCTTCCAGCCATCGTATCCGAGAAGGGCTCCACGGACGTCGGATCAAGATCCAGGTTTACCCCTGTCGAAGGATTTTCATCTCGAAAAAACGACTAAGTCCGAAGGTAAAAATCACCACCGAGGAAACCGACTTCGCGTATCCGGACAAGGGCTCCAGGAGGTCGGATCCAACTGGCAGGTTCGTCCCGGGGAAGAAAAACATCAAAAAAGAGACTAAGTCAGAAGGTAACTTTTTAACCGAGGCCTCCCGCGACTTGTAGCCGAGCAGGGCTCCATCGCGGTTGGCCTGAAAGTTTGACTTTGCCCCGGTCCTGGTGCAACCAGATGACCCGATTGGCGCTTTTTGTTTCTAAGCGCTAGAAAATAATAATACTTTAAAAATTCATATCTCCGGTTCCCCTGAACCGATTTTAATCGTTTTTGTGTCATTTTAAAGATAAAAATATAAGCTATTTTTATAAATTGGTTTTGGATTTTTAAACTGTTTCCTGTGTTTTATTTAATTACTGTTTTGTGATATTTGAATGCTTTACACTTTGTCTCCTAAGTTAAGCCTTGACGCTCGATGCCAAGCTACCAAGGGTAGAGCTGGGATTAATTTACTGAGACCTAACTGTACTTATGTGGAGGTTTGTGGCTTGTTGCTAGGTGTAGGTACCTACCTGCCCTACCAATAACCCATTTTCCAACATAATTGGAAGCAGCAACGGGATCCTGTACTTGTGTTCAATATCACGTTACAGTTTTGAGTAAAACAAATTAAAAATCCTTTAAATTGTCCTAGTGCAAAAATTGTTTTTAATTTTTAATTTTAACTTTTTTTTTTAATTTTTAATTTGGATTAATTTCAATTATTGAATTTTTGTAATTTTTCTAAATTCTTGTTTCCAATTTTTGCAAAAAGTTTTTGTTGACACAAAACTAGGGAACCATGGAGCTTGTTCTGGCTAGCCTACCTACACTGACAGTAGTCCAGCTTAGGGGGTTGTGTATTGAAAGAGGGTTGCCTGCAACCACTAATCTCAGGAAGGAAATCCTGATTAAATCCCTGACAGCATGGGCTGAGGCCCAAGAGGTAGAGACAGAGGAAGCTCCAGAGGAGGAAGAAAAAGGGGAAGATGCTAACTCTAACCACTCAGGGGAGGGAAGGCATCCGAACCTAAGTGAGGAAGAGGAAGAACGGTCCTCAGTGGATACAGTCACTATTGGCAGACCCAAAGCTAGTGGTAGGAAGGGGGTCCTTTCAGGAGGAGAGAACCCATCCATCAGGGAAAGAGAGCTGGAAGCCCAGCTAGCCTACATAGCTTTGGAAGCAGATAAGCTTGCCCTAGAAAAGAAAAAGTGGGCAAGCAAAGAAAAAAAAGATGGAGGCAGCGAGAAAGAAACTGAGGTGTCCCTGGGTGGGGGTTTTGCCCCCAGATTACCCAAAGGGGTGGTTCCTGCCTATGTAGAGGGGGATGACATAGATAAGTGGCTGGGGGACTTTGAGAGGGCCCTCCAGATGAGGAAAGTCAAGCCTCAGTACTGGGGTTCACTTCTTTGGGAGTTAGTTCCCAACTCTGGGAGGGATAGGCTCCTAACCATGAATGGGGAGGATGCAGACTCATACCCCAGTATGAAGAGTTGCTTGACTAAAAAGTTTGGTCTAACCCCAGAGCAGTATAGGCTTAAGTTTAGGGACACCCAAAAGACAAGCACCCAGTCCTGGGTGGACTTTGTGGACATTTCAGTAAAAGCACTGGAGGGCTGGATACAGGGCAACAGGGTAAGTACCTTTGAGGGGCTGTACAATTTGATTATGAGGGAGCACCTTCTAACTAATTGTGTCCAAGAGAGGCTCCGCCAGTATCTAGTAGACTCTAGGTTGACCAACCCCAGAGAGCTGAGGGAGGCAGCAGATGACTGGTTAAGAACTAGGGTTAACCAGAAACCCCCAGGGGGTGATCAGAAAAAGGGAGGACATGGTTCTTCTCAGGGGAAGAACCAGGGGAAAGATGACAAAAAACCCAAAGAGTCCTCACAAGAGTCCCCAAAAACTTCTCAGGGAGGGGGAGCCCCGAGCCAATTCACTTTTAAAGGGAAAGGGTATCAGGGAAAGAATTATGATCCTGCTAAAGCAGGAAAGTTTCAGGAGCTTGCTAAGGCCGGCAAGTGTTTTGACTGTCATCAGCCAGGACATAAAAGAGGGGATGCTATCTGCTCCAAGAAGCCCCCCACTGGTGGGCAATCCCAGGGGATTGCTAGTGTAGGGTTGGGGGTGGAAGTTGGCCCAGGGGTGGAATCAGAGTACACTGAGGTCACCTTAGTATCCGTGGGTGGGGTGGACATTGCAACTATGGCCACCTTACCTCCCATCATGGAGAGGTATAGGCAGAGGCCTAAAGTCAATGGGACTGAAGTGGAAGCTCTGAGAGATACAGGAGCCAGTGTGACAATGGTCGCAGAAAAGCTGGTTTCTCCAGAGCAGGTCTTACCTGGTGTCTTCCACCAGGTGACTTATGCAGATACCAGAACCAAACTCCATCCCATGGCTATGGTGAGTCTGGAATGGGGAGGTGTGACTGGCCCTAAAAAAGTAGCTGTAGCTCCTGCCCTCCCAGTAGAGTGTCTACTGGGGAATGATCTTGAAGCATCTGAGTGGTCAGAAGTGGAAAGAAGGGTCCATGCACAGATGCTGGACCTCCCTGAATGGGTGTGTGCTGTGACCAGGTCACAGGCGGCACAACAGGGGAATGCTGGACACTTGGACCCTGGAACAATGGGCCAAGCCTCCAAGAAAAAGAGAAAAGGCACTGGGTCTGGCTTGCCAGCCCCAACAAGTACAGAGGGTCAGGAAGAATCCAACCCTGAGGGGGAGGATCTGAACTCTGAGGGAGGGACACCTTCCCTGCAAACTCTGCCTGACTTGGCAGAACTGCAAGGGGCAGGTGGGCCCACCAGAGAAGATTTGTGCCAGGGACAAAGAGAGTGTCCCACTCTTGAGGGCCTGAGGCAGACTGCTGCCAGGCAAGAACAAGGGGATACCAGTGGTACCCACAAGGTTTACTGGGAGGATGGAGTTCTCTACACTGATGCAAGGGCCCTTAAAGAAGGGGCTACTAGGAGAGTAGTGGTCCCCCAAAAGTATAGAGAATTCCTCCTTACCTTACGCCATGATATCCCCTTAGCTGGTCATTTGGGACAGACCAAGACCTGGAGCAGGCTGGTCAACCATTTTTATTGGCCCGAAATTTCAGAAAAAGTCAGGGAGTTTTGCAGCTCCTGTGTCACCTGTCAAGCCAGTGGCAAGACGGGGCAAGCCAAAGGCTCCCTTGATTCCACTGCCAGTGGTTGGGACTCCCTTTGAGAGGGTGGGGATTGACATTGTTGGTCCCCTAGACCCACCAACTGCTTCAGGTAACAGGTACATTGTGGTGGTAGTGGACCATGCCACCAGGTACCCTGAGGCAATACCCCTCCGGACAGTCACTGCTCCCACAGTGGCTAGGGCCCTACTTGGTGTGTTCACCAGAGTGGGATTCCCAAAGGAGGTGGTCTCAGATAGGGGCACAAACTTTATGTCAGCCTATCTGAAAGCCATGTGGGAGGAGTGTGGTGTTACTTATAAGTTCAGCACACCCTACCATCCACAGACCAATGGTCTGGTGGAAAGATTCAATAAGACCCTGAAGGGCATGATCATGGGTTTGTCTGACAAACTCAGGAGGAGATGGGATGTCCTCCTCCCATGCCTGCTGTTTGCCTACAGGGAGGTGCCACAGAAGGGGGTTGGATTCAGCCCCTTTGAGTTACTGTTTGGGCACCCTGTAAGAGGCCCATTGTGCTTGGTGAGAGAGTCTTGGGAAAAGCCTCTCAAGGAATCCAAGGAGAATGTGCTGGATTATGTACTAGGCCTGCGGTCTCGCATGGCTGAGTATATGAAGAAGGCAAGCAGAAACCTGGAGGCCAGTCAGGAGCTCATGAAGCTCTGGCATGATCAAAAGGCTACCATGCCTGAGTATCACCCAGGACAGCTGGTGTGGGTTTTGGAGCCCATGGCTCCTAGGGCACTACAGGCCAAATGGACTGGGCCCTATCCAATCCTAGAGAAAAAAGGTGAGGTCACCTACTTGGTGGATCTTGGCACCCCCAGGAATCCTCACAGGATCCTACATGTAAACAGGATGAAACCCCACCAGGACAGGGCAGACATGACCATGCTGATGGTCACTGATGAAGGGAAGGAGGAGGAGGGTGAACCTCTGCCAGACCTCCTGTCCTCAAAGGCAAAAGATGGGTCAGTGGAGGGAGTGGTACTCTCTCCCAAATTGACAGATCAGCAACAACAAGACAGTAAGCAAGTCTTGGGACAGTTTGCTAGTCTGTTCTCCCTGACCCCTGGACTCACCAATTGGTGTGTCCATGATGTTGACACTGGTGACAGCTTGCCTGTCAAGAACAAGCTGTACAGGCTGTCTGACCAGGTCAAGGCCAACATCAAAGCTGAAGTGGCTAAGATGTTGGACCTGAAGGTAATTGAGCCCTCTGATAGTCCTTGGTCCAGTCCAGTGGTACTGGTGCCCAAAGCTAATCCCCAAGGTGGGAAGAAAGAATTAAGATTCTGTGTGGACTACAGAGGTCTAAATGCAGTCACTAGGACTGATGCTCACCCCATACCTAGAGCCGATGAGCTCATTGACAGGTTGGGGGCTGCCAAATTCCTGAGCACATTTGATCTGACCTCAGGATATTGGCAGATTGCCTTAAGTCCAAGAGCTAAGGAGAGGTCAGCATTTTCCACACCAGAGGGCCACTTTCAGTTCAAGGTGATGCCCTTCGGGATGAAAAATGCTCCTGCCACCTTCCAACGGTTGGTGAATAGAGTCCTATCTGGGTTGGAATCTTTTAGTGCAGCTTATCTGGATGATATAGCTGTATTTAGTTCCACCTGGAGGGACCACCTGGTCCACCTGAAGGAAGTGCTTCAGGCCCTGCTTCAAGCAGGCCTGACTATCAAGGCAAGCAAGTGCCAGATAGGGCAAAGTTCTGTTGTGTACCTGGGCCACCTTGTTGGTGGAGGCCATGTACAACCTCTCCAGCCCAAGATCCAGACTATCCTGGATTGGGAGGCTCCAAAAACCCAGACTCAGGTCAGGGCCTTTCTTGGCCTGACTGGGTATTACAGGAGGTTTGTTCAGAATTTTGGGACCATAGTGGCCCCTCTGACTGAGCTTACCTCCAAGAAACAACCCAAGAAGGTCATTTGGACCCCAGAGTGTCAGAAAGCTTTTGACACCCTAAAACAGGCTATGTGTTCAGCACCAGTGTTACTGGCCCCTGACTATAGCAAGGAATTTGTAGTGCAAACAGATGCTTCAGAGGAAGGGATTGGGGCAGTGTTAGCACAAGTTAATGAAGAGGGCCATGATCACCCAGTTGCCTTCATCAGCAGGCGACTACTCCCCAGAGAGAAAAAATGGAGTGCCATTGAGAGGGAGGCCTTTGCTGTGGTTTGGTCCCTGAAGAAGTTGAGGCCTTACTTGTTTGGCACTCACTTCCGTGTACAAACTGACCACAGACCTCTCAGATGGTTGATGCAGATGAGGGGGGAGAACCCAAAACTGTTAAGGTGGTCCATTTCCCTACAGGGGATGGACTTCACAGTGGAGCACAGACCTGGGACTGCCCATGCCAATGCAGATGGCCTTTCCAGGTTTTTCCACTTAGCTGATGGGGACTACCAGGGTGTAGGTTAGTACCCATCACCTTTCATCTGGGGGGGGCAGTGTAGGAAAGTCCTTTTTTTTTGCCTGATCACCCCCACTCTTTCTGGATAGGTACTGGTGGTTACTGACTCTTGGCTGTGCCCTGGGTACTGCTTACCAGTCCCAGGGCCAGTGCTCTGTGTAAAATGGATATGCAAATTAGGCTAATTATAATTGGCTAAGTGAACCTACCTATAAGTCCCTAGTATATGGTAGGGCATGTAGGTTTAGGGACCACAGCATAGGTGCACTGCTGAGGTGCCCAGTGTCATTTTAAAAGCAAGCCTGCCTTGCTGGCTGCTTTTAAATTAAAGTTATATGCAAATTCGACTTTGGAATTAAAGGTACTTCCAAAGTCTTAAACTACCTTATTTTTACATATAAGTCACCCCTAAGGTGTGCCCTATGTGCCCCTAGGGCTGGGTGCCATGTAACTATAAGCAGGGACTTTATAAAAATAGATTTATAAGCCCTGGTGAGGTAAAAACAGCCAAATTCGTTTTTCCCTCATTGAAGTAAATGGCCTTCATAGGCTAGAATGGGCAGACTTTATTTTAAATTTTAAAGTCTCCTTAAATGTTACATACCAAGAATTTGGTATCAAATTGATTGTTATAATAAATCCCACAACTTCCAGTTGTTGGATTTAATATAACTAGTGCAGGTAAAAAGTTTAGACTTTACCTAAAAAGTTGCCAATTTCAGCTCTGCATTGTTTTTGCTGCTGTGCTCTGATTGGCCAGCCTGCAGCAGCTTCTGCCAGGCTACTTTAATGAGGTGTGAAGTGGCCTGGCTTCACACAAAGGAATGTGCTTGGGGGAGAGAATCTCCCCTCAGCAGATGGTGAGGCAGGAAGGGGGAGGGCTGCCAAACTGGTCTTCAAAGGCAGAGAAGGACATCTGGAGCACCCAACAACACCCCCACATCCTACAACCCCAGACAGCTAGGTGCCCCCTTGATTAGATTAGGAGAGGGCAGGAGAGGGGTGTGTTTATGATTTTTAGCCACACCAGTGGGTGGGCTCAGCCAGATCTCTCCTCCAAAAATCAGATTCATCCATTTTGGATTTTTAGAGACTGTTGCCTTCTGGGATGGATTTTTGCCACACTTCCCAGGAAGTGGTCATCACAGGGGGACGACCCTGTCCCTGATTGGAGAACCAGGGCCCCCCTGCTTTTCACCCAGGAGCAAGGATAAAACTGGCAGACCTGCACCCACGCCTCAGATCCCCTCCAGAATTCAACAAGAAAGGAACTAAGGAAGAAGAAGGACTGCCCTGCTGGACCCCTGGCCTGCACCTGGACCCTGCACTCAGAAAGACTGCACCAGCTGCACACTTGGGCTTCACCACAAGAAGGACTTTTGCCTGGCTTCAACTGGTTCAAGGAGGGACTCCCTGTTTGCTACAGGTGAAAAATTGCTATCCAGAGTCCCCTGCACCAACTCCTGAAAAAGTGACCAGCTGACCACTGTCCAGTGGCCAAAAAGGAGTTTGCGCCAGGTGCATTCTGGGAGTTGAAGTCCGCACTTCCCAAGGACCATCACAGAACTTCTGGACCCTTGGGGTGAGCTGTGGACCCCAAAAGAACCTTAAAAGAACATCTGGGTGAAGCCCCAGAAGTTTGGAAAAGATTGGAGAATTTTTGAAAAAAAGCTCCATAAAGTGACCGACCCGACACAGAAATTCTAGCCGGCTTGCCTCAACCGCGACCCGGCCTGACTTCGTGGTTCGTCCCGGTAAAGAAAAACATCCAAAAAAGAGACTAAGTCCGAACGTAAAAAGTTGACCGGGACCTTCCAGCCATCGTATCCGAGAAGGGCTCCACGGACGTCGGATCAAGATCCAGGTTTACCCCGGTCGAAGGATTTTCATCTCGAAAAAACGACTAAGTCCGAAGGTAAAAATCACCACCGAGGAAACCGACTTCGCGTATCCGGACAAGGGCTCCAGGAGGTCGGATCCAACTGGCAGGTTCGTCCTGGGGAAGAAAAACATCAAAAAAGAGACTAAGTCAGAAGGTAACTTTTTAACCGAGGCCTCCCGCGACTTGTAGCCGAGCAGGGCTCCATCGCGGTCGGCCTGAAAGTTTGACTTTGCCCCGGTCCTGGTGCAACCAGATGACCCGATTGGTGCTTTTTGTTTCTAAGCGCTAGAAAATAATAATACTTTAAAAATCCATATCTCCGGTTCCCCTGAACCGATTTTAATCGTTTTTGTGTCATTTTAAAGATAAAAATATAAGCTATTTTTATAAATTGGTTTTGGATTTTTAAACTGTTTCCTGTGTTTTATTTAATTACTGTTTTGTGATATTTGAATGCTTTACACTTTGTCTCCTAAGTTAAGCCTTGACGCTCGATGCCAAGCTACCAAGGGTAGAGCTGGGATTAATTTACTGAGACCTAACTGTACTTATGTGGAGGTTTGTGGCTTGTTGCTAGGTGTAGGTACCTACCTGCCCTACCAATAACCCATTTTCCAACAGTTGTACATTATGCCATGTCAAAACCAATAAAAATGTTTAAAACAAATAAATAAAATCTAGCGGTGCATTGCATAATTGCCCATGGCCACGCAAGATTCTGCACAACCCCATGTAAATCTAGACCAGGATTCTCCAATAGGTAGCTTGCCAGCTGCCAGCAGGTAGCTCTCCGACATGGAGCTCAGCATAATGCATAATTCAGTGGCTCTGAAACAACCTTGTTGCCTCTTACGTTGTGAAGGGGTCAGAAGCACTAAGCTGTGTATCCTAGAAGTGGCACTCAGCCGAATCAGCCCCAAAGTTCCATGCTCAACGCACTTACAATGTGAATCACAGCATAAAGTCTGCAACATAACCAATCACCATGTAGCAAAGCGCTTGCTGAAGAGGGCCCTGGCACTATAAGTAACACTGTGTAAGTCCTGGTTTGGGAAGGAAGATCTTACCTCCAAAATGGAGACTGCAACATTTGAAGTGTGGAAATCTAAAAAAAAAGCTGACAATGATGTCAGAACTGGTAACTGCTGTAACAGATATTGTATTAGTATCTCAAGATGATTTCTTTTGATCAAAAGTAGCTCTCATTATAGAAGAGGGTGGAGACCCCTAATCTAGACCTTCATTTGGCAGATGTCAATTTGCAGATCTTGAACGGTTATGTAATTTATGGATTTTTTTATATAGTGGGAAACATATTAGGGGTGGGAGGGCTGAAAACTTTCTCCCAGTTACAAGAAGAATGTGGCCTTGCCTCTTCTTTTGATTTTAAGGGCCTTATTTACAAACCCCTTGTGCCTCCGGTGCGTCACTTTTATATGGAAAAAATTAACGCAAATAAGCCCCTAAGCACTTACAGTTATGCTGTGCCGAGGCTTCCTAACCTATAAACTTGTAGTATGTGCCAGATGCAGCCCCCCTAGAGTACAGAATAATAACAGAGGCTAGGGGAGAGGTTGAATACCCTAAATAACAGTGTGCTAGACTGTCTACACAGACTCAGGGGGTCTTGGAGAAAAGAAGTGAGGCCGCTTGAAGATGTTTATCATGTGGTGATAAGAGCCTTATTAAGTAGAAAGTATTATATAGAGCGACTATGACAGGATGGTCTTGGTCATGAATGAAATTTCTTCGAAATGCAAGGAACAGGCCATCTCCCTACAAAGGATCTGTGTAGAGTTCTTCAGATCTTCTGAAGTGATATAGTGAATGAGTTGTCTGCAGTAATAGGGACTAGGATCCCTTGATATCTTTGTCATCTCAGGAATCCAAATTATGTTGATCTGACCAGATATAAATATTGAATATTTTCCTTGGGGCTCATAATTTTGAAAAGGGACAGTGCTAGCAATGTGGGTAGCCAGCAGTGCCCTACGAAATCAAGATGGTATTCAGGCAAGGCACCCTGTATAAAGGCATTGCTGCACTGCCCTGCATCACAGGGAAAGGGCAGGAATGTGCTATATTTATCTAATATGGCACATTTCTGTCCTTTCCATCTTCGCTGGGGCCCTTTTGGCTGCCTAGTGCCAATGCAGACCCCCTTGCACCATGCAGGGGTATGGCCCTGAAATTCCATGTGAGAGTGTGAGAATTTTCTAACATGATTATTAATGATTTTAATTAACTAAATGAATGATGCTTTAACATGTAAAACAAGTGTCTTTTGAAAAGTTCATTATAATTCATTTTCTGTCTCTAACTGAGTAAAACTCTAACTAAATAATGTGTTATTTTCCATGATTCAATGCTTACATAAAAAGTATTTGGAGTCTGAATAGATGTGTACACAGCTACCCCTAGTGGGTTGCTGCATTATGGCTTGTAAGGTCATATTTTAACCAAGCATTGCATTAGTTGAATGTCTTATTGTTTGAGAATGTTACTAATATGTGGTTTTTCCTTGAGGATGGAAGCAGAAAAAGTAACTGTAAAAGTTTCTTCCTGAGAAGTGGTGTCCGAACGAAGATGGAACAATGGGGCTACAGGCAAGATGGAAGAGGAAGGGATTAACACAAAGAAAAGGTTTTAGTTAATGTAGAATTGTCGTATTTTAGGTTATCAGTTTAGTTGTTGATTGGCTAGAGAGTAAGCACCCTATGGACTGACTAATCATAAGCTTTTTAGAGTTTAGTATAACAAGTCAGATAGGGCTGGAAGAGTTAGAGTGATTGATGACGAGAGTCAGGTGAAGCAGGAGGCTAACAAGTGTTCCTGTATCAAAGGGATTAGCTATCGATAGGCCAAATTCCGAAGACCACTGGCTGAAGTAGACTGCTTGTTGATGTCACTAGTAATTGGGTAAAGTATAATATTGAGATGTTATGTGTTCCTATTTGTTTTCCAGGTACCAGCTGCAACATGTGACTTGAGTGCTGCATAACAATATTAATAATAATAATATTTTTTTACCTTTATTAATCCAAGTTAAGCATGTTTCTAAATTTATGTTACTAAATTCTTTTCACATGAAGCCCAACACGTTAATGCTAATTTGTGGTTAGTAAGGGTCTGACTTCGAATGCATATGATTTTTTATTGACATAATGTGAGTGTTGTACTAATGTATACATTACCATTATTACCTGCTCTGGTATTACTGACAAATGAGTTTCTCTTGGAAATAATTTGTTTAGTTGTATTAATCAAATTGAGATATATTAGACGCTTTAGTCAACCGTTATTGATCCTTTAAGCTTATCATTTGTGTTTGAGAGTTACTTTAGCATTGTTAATATAGGGAAAAAATGTTATAATTTTTCTTAATATACTAGTGTGGTTATTGAATAAGATTCTAATTTTGTTAAATGATTTATTATTGTTGGTCTTCACATACCTCATTGATGACATCCCCTCAAACGTATGTCGCTTTGATCCATCGTCCTCTAGCGCAGAATCCACTATTAGTGTGAGCTATAGCTAGGATTCCGTGGCACGTTAGCATCCAGGGGCAGAGAATGTCCTTAAACATCTGTTAAAATCTGGGAATCAGGTAGAGCTGTCTCTTGTCTTGATGATGTTAAGAACCCCAGGACCCTTTGGGCGAGCGAGTTACCTGTAGAAGGATGGCTTACTGGAAACGAGTCCAAGCAACATCAAAACTTTCACAGAAGGCAACTCCCTCAGGGCATGAATTTACTGATAAGGATATATATTTTCTCTTTGAACTGCCCATCCGCTAGCATACTTTTCTAGAGGTAAATGTTTTGTTTATTTTATTAATGGAAAACAAAATAAAAATGTTTAAAATACTATTTCTATAATGAACTTTAACGTAGAGTCAATTGCTACCCCACAAATTATCATACAAAGTTGGCATAAAGATCTCCTTGAACCTCCTCTTTTAGAAGCAGTGTATTTTCCTTCATCACTTTTTAATGCTGGGGAGCACCTTTTAGGATTTTAATAGATTTTCAGACTTCCTATTGGTTCAGGACAAGATCTTGAGGAAGGTGCGTCACTGGTAGTGTCTCTTTCATTCCTAGAAACTCAGTGGATTGAATGTTTACATTCACCCGATGCCTACACTGCTTTTGTGAGCTGTAAAGTAAAAGTTCAGAAATGAATGGAAGTCTTGTACAACATTTCAGCCAAACTAGATAAGAGACCAGGGAGACCAGGTCTTATATCCTTTCTATGTTGTTTGATATTAGATGTTTTTAAATAATAAAATTTTTGAAAATCTATGAATCGCAGAGGTTTTTTTTTCTTTATTGAAGCTTCTTGTTCTGACATAAAATTCGTTAGGTGGACACTTACCAGGGTTAACACATCCACGTTTGACTTTCTGTTATAACTAGCAGGGGTCGCCAGGAGTGTCTGGTGCTACTCCTGCCTTGTTTTTTGGTATACATGAAAATGCTCTTTCTGCCCCTGATCCCAGGGGTTATAAAGGCAATGGAAGGGACTGAAAGTAAACCAAGGACTTAGGAGCCATTGCTTCTTTCTGAGATTTCTAGGTTGTTTGTAAATATGTCTCTGCGAGTCAAGTAGAGTATACAAATGTGAAGACAGAACAGTAGCATCATAAATGATGCAACTATCATGTTTATCAGTCTGTATGGCATTAATGTCCTTTTAAAGTTGAATCCGGTATTTCTGTTGTATATAACTGACAGGTCTATGCTGGTAGTGGCAGCAGGGGAACCCCTGCCCTGCTCCCTCCAGGTCCCGCTCCTAGCCGTCCTCGCTCTCCCCACACTCCCTATTTCATTTGCTGCTGCATTTTCATTGATGGGGAGCCAGAGCTACCCTCCTCTTGGCTTTTCTACGCCTCTCCCTTCGGTCACTTCCTTCTCACTACCATGGCTTTCATCACCCTATTCATATGTGGATTCCATCACTATGCTTTGTTGCATATTCCACACCTCCACCCTCCTTTTCTGTGCAACGAAACCCACAGAACAGCAAAAATGTGAACAGTGTTGAATCTTCTTCCTCAACAGAATCATGGGTGAAGCTGGATACAGAGACAGGGTTGTGAAGTGATATTTAGTGACCTCCTGTTGGTCACTGACTGCAAGTCATTCTTCTAATTCCTGGAAGCTTAGTTCCACCAAAACTGCTTTTTCTGTAGCCTGCTAATGAAGTGTGGTCTTCCCCACTGATCACAGGACACTACTCTATTTCAGGGTCCTAATATACAGCATCCCTACTTCTCATCCCTACTTATCATCCATCAAACATCATCCCTGCTTCTCATCCATCATCCCTGCTTCTCTTCTATCAACCTAACTTCTCATCCATCATCTCTACTTCTCAATCATCATATATCATCCCTACTTCTCATCCATCATCCCTACTTCTCTTCCATCATCCCTACTTCTTATCCCTGCGTCTCATCCATCATCCCTACTTCTCATCCATCATCCCTACTTTTCCTCCATCATCCCTGCTTCTCATCCATCATCCATCATCCCTACTTCTCATCCATCATGCCTGCTTCACTTCCATCATCCCTACTCCTCATCCATCAACCCTGCTTCTCTTCCATCATGCCTACTTCTCATCCATCATATATCATCCCTACTTCTCATCCATCATCCCTACTTCTTATCCATCATCCCTGCTTCTCTTCCATCATCCCTACTTATCATCCATCATCCCTGCTTCTCATCCATCATACATCAACCATGCTTCTCTTCCATCATCCCTACTTCTCATCCATCATTCCTGCTTCTCATCCATCATACATCATCCCTACTTCTCATCCATAATCCCTGCCTCTCTTCCATCATCCCTGCTTCTCATCCCTACTTCTCATCCATCATTCCTACTTCTCATGCCTCAGCCATCATCCCTACTCCTCATCCATCATCCCTACTCCTCATTTCTCATCCCTCAGTCATACCAACACATTTTCAGTTTTGTGAAACATACCTTCACACTGATAAATTGGGAACAGCCAATCAGAGTTATGAGAGAGAGCTGCATTCTATTTCACTGAAAAACAGCCTTCTCATTGCACATGGTGGGTGAAGAGGGAGGAGAGGAAATGCAAATGTCTGTTTGTTTCCAGTGAATTCAAGGCTGCACAATATTTCATTTTATTTAACTAAGTGTTTTTCTGTTTACACAGGCCTCTGCAGAAAGCTCTGCGGCTTGGGGAATACAAGGAGCCCCAGCTTGGGCCATAAATCAGCTCTTGGAGAAAGGGTTATAGAGGTCATCTACAGTTCACCCAAAAACCTTTCTGGTTTCAGTTTCATATGTATCAGTGTGAAGGCATGTTGTGTTTCATAAAACTGAAAATGTGTTGGTATGACTGAGGGGTGAGGAATGAGGAGTAGGGATGATGGATGAGAAATGGGGATGATGGATGATGGATGAGAAGTAATGATGATGGATGAGAAGTAGGGATGATGGATGAGAAGTAGGGATGATGGATGAGAAGCAGGGATGACGGATGAGAAGTAGGGATGATGTATGATGGATGAGAAGTAGGGATGATGGATGAGAAGCAGGGATGAGAAGTAAAGATGATGGATGAGAAGCAGGGATGAGATGCAGGGATGAGAAGGATGATGTATGAGAAGTAGGGATGATGTATGAGAAGTAGGGATGATGGATGAGAAGTAGGGATGATGGATGAGAAGCAGGGATGATGGATGAGAAGTAGGGATGATGGAAATTAAGTAGGGATGATGGATGAGAAGTAGGGATGATGGATGAGAAGTAGGGATGATGTATGATGGATGAGAAGTAGAGATGATGGATGAGAAGCAGGGATGAGAAGTAAGGATGATGGATGAGAAGTAGGGATCATGGGTGATGGATGAGAAGTAGGGATGATGGATGATGGATGATAAGTAGGGATGATGGATGAGAAGCAGGGATGAGAAGCAGGAATGAGGAGTGAGGATGTCCTAAAATGGATGCCGTACTAATGACCAACTCAACATCTTCACCTCTCCTTGCTTGACAATAAACTACCCGCGTTCAGAAAATCCCCCTCCTTTTTCTCTGATGTCCAAGAAGGTTGCTGCTCTATATTGTATGGTAACCGGGGTAGTCAAGTTAGTCTTACCACACCTATGGCTGTGGATGAAGCAAACTTTTGTTGTAAATTAGTCTTGAATTGGAGGCCCATACAACTTTGTTTAGCATCATTAACATTCTTTCATGTTTATTTTACAGTCTTGTACAGTGACAACAGCACTTTAACGAGCATTTCAGTGAAACTCTTTTTGGGACAGAGAACACATTTAGGAGGGAAAACATGTAAGTGCAAAATTACATTTGGTTGGAAAATCACCCCCATTGCTACAACAGCAGTGTGAAAATGCTTTTAGGAGCAAAAAATACATTCAGGTGCAAAATCATAGAGGCAATATGAGCTGCAATGCAGAAATATTTTAATTTTGAAAGATTGTTTGCAGCTTATTTACGGCCATTCTTTAGTGAAATTTTCCTGCATTTAACCTCCCATTCGGCAAAATGGACACATTATATCATAGATCCATTCCCTTCACAAAGCTCTGAATCTCACCAGCAAATCAGGATTGGCTCTGTAATGCAATACAAAAAGGCACATACAATCCAGAGAAAAAACAAACATCTGTGCTGTAAAAACCCTACTATATACTAGTTTGCTTTACAATCCTTTTGTTTTTGTACTATTTACCCTCGCCTTTGCTCTCCTACATACAGCGGTGAGATTCAGGGGGCAGGAATCCTAAATTGCCCAAATAAAGAGGTGGTCAACAGGTTTGAGTGGTTGAAGTGACAAAGGGTAACAGCACCCATGAGTAGCTGTTGTTTAATCAGACGCATACGGCCAGATTATGATCTTGGCAGATGGGGTACTCCATCACAAAAGGATGCAACAGGTTTTATATATATCACTTTTATATATGTGTGGTTTCCCTGGGGGCCAATCCAGGCACCAGGAAAACAATACATGTAAAAAAGCGATACATATATATATATTTATATCTATTTAGAGAGAGAGACTGACTCTCTACATCACTTCTTTATTTTTTTAAACATGTGTGATTTCCCTGGGGCTGATCGTGACTCCATGGCAAAACACACAAGCATTTGTAATGCAATGGGTCTCACGTTTGCTCGAGTTAAAGCTATTAGCGTTGTAAACTCCTAACCGGATTTTTCTTGCCACATAAACTGAAAAGTAAAACTGTTTTACATAAGCAAGCCGACGACCGCTATGAGCGACAAGCAACAGGAGGGCAGAAACCTGTCTGTGAGGTGGCAGCAGCTGGCGCTGCCTGGAAAACCTCAGAAGGCAAAATGGCAGTGCTGGGGGTCCTCTAAGAAGCCCCCAGAGTGCATAGAATCATACAACCAATGCTTGCAATAGCCTAGGGTATGATTCCAATATGTTTGATAGCAAACATGGTCATATTCGGAGTTACCATTGTGAAGCTGGACGTAGGTGGTGACCTATGTCCAGTGCGCGCATAAAATAGCGTCCCCGCACTCGCGAAGTCTGGGAAAATGGTCCTGTAGGTCGTGGGGGCACCTCTGCTAGTGCAGAGGGGCCCTCACACACAGGTACTCTGCACCCAGCCTCCATGGCTAGAAGGCCTACAATAAGGGTGACTTATAAGTGACCTGGTACATTGCCAATGGCAGTGAAAGGGTGCATGCACTATTTCACACAGGCTGCAATGGAAGTCCTGCAGAAGCCTTTGCATGGGCTCCCTATGGATGTCAAAAGAATTGCTACAGCCCATTCGGATCCCCTGGAACCCCAATGTCCTAGACACCTAGGTACCATTTACTAGGGACTTATAAGGGGGCATCAGTATGCCAATTATGAGTGGAATACTGTGTTAACAGTATCCAACAACCACATTCAGAGGAAGAGAGCATAACCACTGGGGTTCTGGTTAGCAGGATCCCAGTAGACACAGTCAAACACACTGAGAAACAGGCCAAAAATGGTGGTAACCGTACTAGAAAGAGGCTACTTCCCTACAGGAAATACCCAAAACGGATTGTGGAGACATCAAAATTACCTACCACAAAACAGCCTGGTTTTGTAAGACAGTCACCTGAGTATTTGGTCCTGGGCTCGGCTGCCGTATAGGGAAAACTACTAAACCCAGACATTTCTGAAAACTAGACACTCGGGGCAGTCCAGGGAAGTGTGGCGTGTTTGGATTTCACAAAGTTTTATTACCCAGAATACCCTGCAAAAGTAAAACATTGATTAAAAACACTATTTTTCCTTGCTTTTTTATCACAGAACCTACAGGAATGTTGAGGGATCTACAAAATTCCTACACCCAGTGTTTTTCCACTTGTCCTGAAAAGAAAACAACCCCACTTGTTTGCCTGTGCCTAGTGCCTGCGTCAGGAATGGATCACTCCAGGGTCAACAGTAGCCCTCTTGCAAGGACTACCATTGACCCTTGTGTGATCCATTACTGTTGTGGGCACTAGCCTACCCACACACGTGAGGCACCATTCTTATCGGGAGACTTGGGAGAAATGCTGGGTGGAAGGAAGTTTGTGGCTCCCCTCAGATTCAAGAACTTTCCATCACCAAAATGTGAGGAAAAAGTTTTTTTGGGCCAAATGTTGAGGTTTGCAACGGATTCTGGTAAACAGAACCTGGTGAGAGCCCCACTAGTCACCCCATATTGGGTTCCCCTAGCTGTCTAGTTTTGAAAAATGTGTGGGTTTGGTAGGTTTCCCTAAATGCCTGTTGAGCTACAGCCCAAAATCCACAGCCAGGCACTTTCCAAAAAACACATCACTTTTCAATGTAAAAATGTGATGTGTCCATGTTGAGTTTAGGGGCGTTTCCTGCCTTGGCCACTAGGCCTACCCACACACGTGAGGTACCATTTTTATCGGGAGACTTATGGGAATGCTGGGTGGAAGGAAGTTTGTGGCTCCCCTCAAATTCCAGAACTTTCCATCACGGAAATGTGAGGAAAAGGTGTTTTTTTTGCCAAATGTTGAGGTTTGTAAAGGATTCTGGGTAACAGAACCTAATGAGAGCCCCATAAGTCACCCCATCTTGGGTTCCCCTAGCTGTCTAGATTTGAAAAATGTGTGGGTTTGGTAGGTTTCCCAAAGTGCCTGCTGAGCTACAACCCAAAATCCACAGCCAGGCACTTTCCAAAAAACATATCACTTTTCAATGTAAAAATGTGATGTGTACATGTTGTGTTTAGGGGCATTTCCTGCCTTGGTCGCTAGGCCTACCCACACAAGTGAGGTACCATTTTTATAGGGAGACTTATGGGAATGCTGGGTGGAAGGAAGTTTGTGGCTCCCCTCAGATTCCAGAACTTTCCATGACCGAAATGTGAGGAAAAAGTGTTTTTTTGCAAACTTTTGAGGTTTGCAAAGGATTCTGGGTGCCAGAACCTGGTGAGAGCCCCACAAGTCATCCCATTCTGAGTTCCCCTAGGTGACTAGTTTAAAAAAATGTATAGGTTTGTTAGGTTTCCCAAGGTGCCGGCTGAGCGAGAGGCCACAATCCACAGCTAGGCACTTTACAAAAACCACGTCCATTTCATTGGAAAAATGTGATGTGTTCACGTTATGTTTTGTGGCATTTCCTGTTGCGGGCACTAGGCCTACCCACACAAGTGAGGTACCATTTTTATCAGGAGACTTGGGGGAATGCTGGGTGGAAGGAAGTTTGTGGCTCCCCTCAGATTCCAGAACTTTCCATCACTGAAATGTGAAAAAAAGTGTTTGTCTGCCAAATATTTGAGGTTTGCAAAGGATTCTGGGTGCCAGAACCTGGTGAGAGACTCACAAGTCACCCCATTATTCTGAATTCCCCTAGGTGTCTAGTTTTAAAAAATATATTGGTTTGCTAGGTGCAGGCTGAGCTAGAGGCCAAAATCCACAGCGAGGCACTTTGCCAAAAACAGGTCAGTTTTCTTTGGGAAAATGTGATGTGTCCCTATTGTGTTCTGGGACATTTCCTGTCACGGGCAGTAGGCCTAACCACACAAGTGAGGTACCATTTTTATCGGGAGACAAGGGAGAATACGGAATAGAAGAACAAATGTTACTACCCATTGTCTTTCTCTACATTTTCTCCTTCCAAATGTAAGACAGTGTGTAATAAAGAAGTGTATTTGAGAAATGCCCTGTAATTCACATGCTAGTATGGGGACCCCCAAATTCAGTGATGTGCAAATAACCACTGCTTCTCAACAGTTTATCTTGTGCCCATTTTGAAAATTCAAATGTTTCCTTGATACCTATTTTTGACTCTTTATATTTTACCAAATAAATTGCTGTATACCCGGTATGCAATGAAAACCCATTGCAAGGTGCAGTTCATGTATTGGCTCTCGGTACCCAGAGTTCTGCCAAAATTGTGTTGAAAAATGTGTTTTTCTGATTCAAGTCTGCCTGTTCCTGAAAGCTGGGAAGATGGTGATTTTTTTCAGGGAAAAAAACACCTGCTTTCTTCTGCAGCCCTTTTTTCCCATTTTTCTGGAAAAACAAAATTGTAGCTGTATTTTGTCTAATTGCTTGGTCTCCTCCAGGGGAACCCACAAACTCTGGGTACCTTTAGAATCCCTAGGATGTTGGAAAAAAGGGCACAGATTTGGCATGGATAGCTTAAATGGACAAAAGGTTATGAAGGCCTAAGCGCAAACTACCCCAAATAGCCAAAAAAGGTCTGAAGGGCTCAGCACTGGCGGTGGGGGGGTGGGGGAGATAGGCCCAGGAGCTAGTGGGTTAATATGGCACTCCTACATAATATATCACATTGATATTGTGGGCTGATTTACAAAGTTACATTTATGACTCAAAATTTATGCCAGTCAAGTATCCCCCAATGGATACCTTGCATTTACTATAGTATAATTGTAAACCACAACTTTGCACAATTATGCAGTGGTAAATCCTGAGCAATTGTGGAGTGGGAGGATCAACCATGATCGACCTTGAGAGTTTGTGAATGCTCTTCAACTTGTAAGCTGGTGGGAACTGCCAAACTCCTGTCTGTCCCTTTCCCATCTTAGCTATTGTCATAGGTTCGCTTTAGCAAAGTGCTGGAGTATATCTTCAAGGATGGGAAGTGGAAAGGAACGCTTCAATATTTTGTGCAGTGCATTGGAAAGGGTTTCTCCTGGCATAAAAATATTTTCCCAGTAGAGAAAAACTGCAAAGCAAACATTCCCATTGAGAAAATGTAGTGGTTATACAATCTGCATTTTGGATATAGTAAAATGTAAAAAATGTCACATGACAAAAATGTCACAAGAAGAAATCACAGTAGGCGACAGGGGTTTAAAAAATACATATACAAAAATAAATGAAAACAGAGGTGGGGGTGACCCAACAGGCACAGGTCCATCCTCACCTCCAAAAGGGACAGAACAGTCTTTATGCCCACCTCGGGGGCACCTTGGTGGGCTTGACTCTCATCTTCCCCAGGGAGTGCAGAAAGCTCATTAGACATCAAAGGCAACAAAAGAAAGAAAGGCCCGAAGGATTGTGAGTGGCCCACCATGCACATGGTTATGCGCCCATTCCAGAAAGAACACAATTAGGGCCAGATGTAGCAAAGTCCCAAATTGCGACTTGCAATTTGCGAGTCCCTGCGACTCGCAAATTGCAAGTCGCAATTTGGGATGCAGAAAGGTGTCTCAGACACCTTCTGCTACTCGCAATGGGGTCGGAAAGACCCACCTCATTAATATTAATGAGGTGGGTCGCAATTTGCGACCCCATTGTGAGTATGGGCACTCACGGGGATAGTGGCCTGCTGGAGACAGCAGGCCACCATGTCCGTGACTGCTTTTAAATAAAGCAGTTTTTTTTTTCAAAGTGCAACCCGTTTTCCTTAAAGGAAAACGAGCTGCACTGTGAAAAAAAAACCGAAACCTTTAGGGCCATATTTATACTTTTTGACGCAAAACTGCGCTAACGCAGTTTTGCGTCAAAAAAATTAGCGCCGGCTAACGCCATTCTGAAGCACCATGCGGGCGCCGTATTTAATCAATGACGTTAGCCGGCGTTAGCCGCCGGCGCTGCCTGGTGTGCGTGTAAAAAAACGACGTACACCAGGCAGCGCCGGCGTAGGGGGATATGGGGCTTAGGCGTCAAGAAATGGGGCAAGTCAGGTTGAGGCAATTTTTTCGCCTCAACCCGATTTGCGCCATTTTATTCGACTCCCAACCCCCATAGAAATGACTCCTGTCTTAGCAAAGACAGGAGTCATGCCCCCTTGCCCAATGGCCATGCCCAGGGGACTTATGTCCCCTGGGCATGGCCATTGGGCATAGTGGCATGTAGGGGGGCACAAATCAGGCCCCCCTATGCCACAAAAAAAAATGAAAAAAAAGACTTACCTGAACTTACCTTAATGTCCCTGGGATGGGTCCCTCCAGCCTTGGGTGTCCTCCTGGGGTGGGCAAGGGTGACAGGGGGTGTCCCTGGGGGCATGGGAGGGCACCTCTGGGCTCCTTCAGAGCCCACAGGTCCCTTAACGCCTGCCTTTTGCAGGCGCTAAAAAATGGCGCAAAAGCGGCGTACGTCATATTTTTTGACCTGCCCACTCCCGGGCGTGAATTTTGCCCGGGAGTATAAATCCGACGCACATGCCTCGGAGTCGATTTTTTAGACGTGAACGCCTACCTTGCATCTCATTAACGCAAAGTAGGTGTCCACGCAAAAAAATGACGCAAACTCCATGGACTTTGGCGCTAGACGCGTCTAACGCCAAAGTATAAATATGGAGTTAGTTTTGCGTCGAAATTGCGTCAAAAAAAAGACGCAATTCCGGCGCAAACGGAGTATAAATATGCCCCTTAGTTTCGGTATTTTTCAGGGCAGGTAGTGTCCATTGGACCACTGCCTGGACTGAAAAATTATTTTTATGGCCAGACACAAAGGGGAAGGGGTCCCCTGGGGACCCCTTCCCGTTTGCGCCTGGGTTACCATCCACTTCAAGTGGATGGTAACTGCACCTTCATTTGCGACCGTAATCGCGGTCGCAAATGAATATACATAGCATTGCGAGTCGCTAATAGGAAGGGAGAACCCCTTCCTATTAGCGAGTCGGAAATGCATTTTGCGAGTCGGGTCCGACTCGCAAAATGCATTTCTGCATTCCGGTGAGGCTTTTGCGACTCGCAAACGGCGTTTTTCGCCGTTTGCGAGTCGCAAAAGCTTTGCTACATCTGGCCCTAAGTCTTTTTGCCCCTTCATGAGTGCTTAGTGGGTGATTTGCCCCAAATGTGCCCACTAGACTCAAAGGATTGTACATTTGGGAAAAAGAAAGGAGTGCAGGGGCCCAACCCTCCATTGAGCCATACCACCACCCCAAAAGGGCCAAACCAGTCTATCCCCTGGGTCTGACCCCAATCTGCTCCATGAGTGGCAGGAAGCTAACTAAAACCAAAACATAACATATCCTCCTGTCTTCACATTGAGTAACTAATAAAGAATGGTAAACAAAAACAACAAGGGAAACAGAAACAAGTTGTACTTAAGAATACAGGTAACTAGTAACATACTTGATAAAAAACAATAAAGCAACAATTTAAGACACAAGTTACTTCATAACATAGTCCTTCAGATAATTAGGACACTTATGAACCCTCATCGGTTGTTTACGAATGGTTGTCTCCGCTTGAAGTGCACTTGCACCTTGTTTCTCACCCTCTTGAATTGCACTTGAACCTTGTATCACACCTTCTTGAACAGCCCTTGTGCTTTGTATCTCAACCTCTCCTGCCTCTTCACAGGTTCCATCACTCACACCAAAGGTAGATGCTTCAGAAACAACATCCATCTTACTCTCATTCCCCAAGAAAAAGGAACTAGAGCCCTGTTCCACCTCTTGACTTCGGGCACACGCTCCACTTCTCTGATACAAAGCCACATTTCTCACATTCTACTTCTCCCCTCCTTCAATCTCAACTTGAAACTTTCCCACCTTCTTCACACAAAAAGGTCCTCTAAATCTCAAAACTCCCCCCTTGACTCTACCTGACTTGACCTTGACCCAATCCCCCACCTTCAATTTATGGTTGTGATGAGGGATTGCAACCTTGTCGCCACTCGCCATCTTGACTCCACCTGAAGCAACCCACTCTTGAAGCCAGGAAGGAATCAATTTTGACCCTATCGATCCCCCCCTCATCACTCGAAAAGGAGACTTTCCAGTAACACTGTGAATTGTGGAATGATAGGCTCGTACCACATCAACCATCATTTTCTGCACACAACAATGATTAGCAAGAGCTAGCTGTACTGTCCCCTTGATTAATCTGTTGATTCTTTCTACAATTCCATTACCCTGAGGATAATACAGGGACGCTCTGGCGTGACGCACTCCACAATTCTTCAGAAACGAACACATCTCATTCAAAGTTAATTGAGTGCCGTTGTCCGTAATCAGAACCATTGGAATACCTTCTTCCATAAAAATGTCCTCCAAAACTTTTATGGTCGTGGTTGTGATCACATCACGTACAATGCTAACCACTAACCATCTTGAATGTACATCTACCACCACTACTGCAAACGCATCTGAAGTGGAAGTTCCAATAGTGGACCAATAAAATCTAAACAAATAGTGTGCCAGGGCTTCCCAGGATCTTCAATGTGTCCTTCCACCTTGCCCACTCCAACTTTCAACCTCTTCTCACTCTCCTTGCACAGTCTACACTGCTTCACCCAACACTTAACCTGACCATCTAAACCCGGCCACCAAAAAAACTCTTTCAACCTCCTGCTTGTCATCCCTTGACCCAAGTGACCCTCATGAGCTAGAGAAAATAATTTAAACCTTAACCCAACTGGTGGACCAAAGCGTTCTCCCCGCATCAATACACTGTCCCCACAACACGACAATTCCTCCAACACATCCAGAAATAATCTTACCGACAACGGAAGAGAACTCTCTCTTCTAGCCCCTAAAGAAACTAGTTTGAAAACACACTTAAGGCAATCATCTGCAGCCATCTCACTCTTCCATTCCTCCAGCGTAAATATATCCAAACCCCACTCAACCACATCACAAATGGAGGCTACAGCATCATCCGTATCGCAACACTTTACCGATTGAGCATCAACTTTCTCCCAGTCAAGAGACAATCTGGACAGGCAATCGGCCTGGACATTTTTCCAACCTTGGACATACTCAACACGATACAAATACTCCTGCAACCTCGCAGAAAGTCTGGCCAATCTCACTGACCCCTTCCTCGCACCACCAGCAGACAATATCCTTAAGAATGGTTTGTGATGACTCCTGAAAGTAAACTCCAACCCCCACAAATACGTTCTGAAGTATTCTGTACCCCATACAGCCGCCAAGGCCTCCCGTTCAATAACTGAATAGTTCCGTTCCGTCTGGGTCAAAGTTCGAGATGCAAATGCAACCATCTTTTCCTGATTCCCATGCATTTGTGATAACACCGCTCCTAAACCAGTACCGCTGGCATCTACAGTCAAGATAGAGCGCAAATTAATGTCAAAAGCTGTTAGGATACCTGCTTCACAAATTTCACCTTTGATTTTGTCAAAGCAACTCATCTGCTCACCAGACCAACAAAACTTACCCCCTTTCCTCAACAATTTTCGTAAATCCTCAGTCTTGCTTGCAAACTTATCCACAAACTTGGAGTAGTATTCCACAAGTCCTAAAAAGGACCTTAATTGTTCTCTATCAGTTGGTGTCAGTGCCAACCTAATGGCCTCTATTAGACTTTTCTTCGGTTTGATACTCCCTTTAGAAATAGAGTACCCTAAGTAGTCAATTTCCTCCACCAGAAAAGTGCATTTCTCTTTATTCAAACTTAAGCCAGCTTCACCAATGATCTTGAGAACTTTCCTGAGTGTGATATTATATTCATCAACTGTTTCACCCATCACAAGTATATCGTCCTGAAAAAATAATACATCTTTAACATCTCCAAAAATCTTGGCCATCATACGTTGAAACACACTCACAGCGAATACCAGACCAAAAGGCATATGGGTAAATTGTAAGGTACCTTCCGGAGTGACAAACTCTGTAATGTGTTTGGATTCAGGATGAAGTCTAATCTGATGATAGGCATTTCTCAAATCTAATTTCGAGAAAAACCTACCATTTTTGACTGCTGTTAACAACTCATATATATTTGGCAAGGGGTAAGTATCCACCACAATATTCTGATTCACAGACCTCAAGTCCACACATAATCTCACCTTCCCGTCTGATTTCCGTTTAATGACAACCAGAGAAATCCATGGAGAAACCTCAATAGGTTCAATAGTACCCTCTGCTAACATGTTACTTATTACTTTTTTGACTTCATCCCTCACAACAAATGGTATCTTGTGAACCTTGTGCTGACTTGGGTGAGCATCATCTCTCAACATTATCTTATGTACGTAACCTTTCAAGCATCCTCACTCTTTTTTAAAAACATCCTTGGCCCACTCCAAAATGTCTTCCAATTGTATATTATCTACCAACAAAACTTGACTGGAAGCTCTGGGACTGATGACGATGTTGAGATCAAATTGATGCATCCATCCCAGGATGGGTGGACCCTCAACTGCTACATAGATTTTCACAAGAACTTTCCTTTTTCCAAACCGAATTTCTTTCAACATATAACCAAGAAATTGAATTTTCACCCCTTGATACCCACCCGGGGATATGTCTTTTGGTAACAATTTTTCCCTCCGCCAATGGCGTCTAAAAATGCTCTCAGGGATTATGGTGTACAATGAACCAGAGTCCACCATGAGATTTACTTGAACTTCCCCAATAGAGAAAAGAGCCGATGGTCTAGAGCATCTGCGGTCACTCCCATTCGTTCTCATGGTCACATCATTTTCAACTACGAGTATCTTGTCCTCACAAGCAGATTCACAGCATTCTTCCACTATATTTA
Organism: Pleurodeles waltl; assembly: GCF_031143425.1. Classification (NCBI taxonomy): domain Eukaryota; kingdom Metazoa; phylum Chordata; class Amphibia; order Caudata; family Salamandridae; genus Pleurodeles; species Pleurodeles waltl. The sequence goes on from NC_090446.1 coordinate 151,516,548, forward strand.
TACTCGGTTTAGATTCTTTAGCAAATCGGTTACTTTCCCTGCATACACAAGCATAATGTCCCCTACGAACACACTTGCGACACTCCTTATTAGCAGCAAAACATTTCTTGGAGTCCCCTAAGTGAAAAGTACTGCCACACCGAAAGCACTCCTTCCCCGTGCTCCTGGTATACCCCCCTTTCTTTGGTACAGTTTCCTGTTGAGACCTGTAGAATCGCTTGACAAAGCCAAACATCCACAGTTTTCTCTTTCCTTTCTAATTCTTTTATACAGCGTCTCGATTCCTCCATCACTTTTGCCAGGTCAATTGCTTCTTGCAACGTAGGATCCTTGGCCGCCCATAACCTCGCCTGAATTTTTTTATCGCAGCACTGAACAATGAGTTGATCCCGTATTAGTTCATCTGTCATGGTCCCAAACCTGCACTTGACGGACAACTCTCTCAACCGTGACACAAAATCATCAATGGATTCATGATGATCCTGGGGTTGGGTATAAAATGTATACCTAGCTAGTACTAAAGTAGTCTCCTTAGCGAACCCGTTCTCCAACCTTTTGATGGCTTCTTTAAAAACATCGTCCATAGGCTGGCCATTGGGCCCCATGGAAGGGAGAACATATTTAAAGATTCTTTGACCTTCACACCCCAAAGTACTTAGAAGAATAGCTTTTTTTTCTTTGTGGCGAAAAACCTTGTCCATCTAAAGCAACAATATAATTATCAAGCATTTCTATCCAATCTTCCCAAGGAAGAGTTGGAGTACCTGGAAGTGGTAGAAATAATGGTGGTGGGGATATATTGGTCTGGGTAGCCATTACAACTATGCACTGTCAAGCAATAAGGATACAATTTGAATACAACACAATACAGTGCTATGCTGGAATACAGTACCAATACAACACAATATACACAAAATAAAATGTAGAGATGAAAAGAACAGTATATTATTTTCCTTCTCTCCCAAAACTCTCACTATGTTCTGTTTTCTAATTTGAAGCACCACTTCCTCTTCAGCACTCCGAAGGTGCCAGCTCCTCTCCAATGTCTCTTGCCTCCGTATACCAATAGCAAAACTGTGTCACGACGAGACTCCTACTGTGCACCGTTTTTTTTTCTCCGTAAGCTCTGTGCTCCTCCTCAATATTCCAAGGGTGCCACCCCCAAAATCTGCCTCCTCCAATATGAGCGCTGGTGTGACGTGAGCCAGCCCGCTCCCCCGGAAGCACTAGTGGTGTCCTTCCTCAATTCGGGAAGCGTGCGCCGGTCGATATCGTCTGTAGAAATAAAAGCCGACCGGCCGCTCATCAACGCCGGCGGCACAAAGGGAAAGCACCGATCAACACCGGGAGGCGCCTGTTAGTGCCAGACGGGTGCCAACAGGCAAGGCCAGAAGTCCAGAGAAGGCGGGCGTCAAAGTGTGGGCAAGCCGCCCATGAGCACCGGATGAGCGCCAGCGCCAGCTACAGAGACCGGCCTGGGATCAGCGCCACTCCCGCCTGGGAGACTCAAGGAAAGCACACCTGTGCTCCGCCGTCAGAAGAGGACTCAACGCACTTGAAGGGAAAGAGCAGTCAACAACGGCATGAACCCGGCTGTCAACAGGTCCGAACCGAACGATGAACAGGGCTGACCTAGTTCGCGTTGCCACGTTCCTGACCCTCGTCGGCAAAATTGATGTGAAGAAGGATACGGGTCCACCACAGAAGTAAGTTAAATCAGTAAGTTTATTCATAAATGCGACCTAGCGTCCAGCCACTCTGGGTAGGCATCAGTAACTGTCTTCTCCAGAATGTTTAGACGCCTACGTTCTTCAGAACACAACCAAGAACCAAAACATAACACCAAGCCACACCCCTCAGTAAAAAAGGGCCAGTACAGTATTTTTGCCCCACATGAGGGCAGATGGGAGGTCTGTCCCAATTGGGGAGGTTTCCCAGATGTGCCCTCCCAGTGAGATAGCAGAAAGCCTACTAGTCACCAGGTATTTTACATTTGAGCTAAAGAAAGGGGTGAGGGTGTCTTACCCTAGCATTTGGTCGGAGCCCCACCCCAAAAGGGGAAAACCAGTCACCCACTAGACACCAGGAATTTCAACATGATGCCAAAACAAGTAAAAGAAAGAGGCAGCAAACCATAACACTGGGCCAAACCACAGAAGGAACAATAGAGTCTTTCTGCTCCCTGGGGGCAGATAGGAGGTTTGACCCGATTGAGGAGGTTGCCTCTAATATGACCCTGTGTGGGTTGAAAGCCCACTAAACACAAGATTTTACATTTGGGCAAATGAAAGGAGTGTGAGTGTGCTGCCTGGCATTGGGACATACCCATACCTCAGAAGGAGCAATCCAGTCTTTTTGCCCCATGATGGGCAAAGAGGATGTTTGCCCCAGTTTGCACCAATGGGGAGGGAAGAAAGCACGCGGGATGGCAACAATATTTTTTATATAAAATAATAGGGTGGGGCCTAGCCCATCTTGACATTAGGCCCCACCTTCACCTTTAAAGCCTCAACAGTCTTCCTGCTCCCTATTCCAATGGCAAGTGAGTGGAAATTTTGATTCTTTGGGTGTTGTTTTTACATATGGGACAGCAGAGTGGGGTTAAATTCCAATGTCATTCACTTGCCACAGTCAGTGGCTTCACATTTCAGACTTAGGTCAGCCGCCGCCTGGGGACACCTACCAAACTCAGGCATTTCTAAAAAGTATACATACAGGGGAGTCCATGATGGTGTGTCTTTGCTCACAATTCCCTGCAACCTTTACCTAAAATCTTATGTTTTTCTTCCATTTCGCTACCGTAATCTTCCAGAATTAGCAGCGATAAACAAAATTCTTACTACCCAGCGATTCTCCACTTGTCTCGATAAAAACACTACCACACTTGTGTGGGTTAGCCTAGCGTTGTTTACAAAAACAACTTGCTTCCTCCCCTTTTCAAATCTATTCTCATCTTTCTAGCCCCACTCCAAACACTAATAACCACACAATCAAGAGCACAAGCTTAACACAACTACTTCACAAGGGTAAAAAGTATTTACTACTAATCTACTGAGAATTAAATTCTAATTTTGAGTAACAGATTACCATTCTACTGGCCGCATAACACTTCAGTGCTTCTCCATTTCATTTTTATTGGGCGCTGTGGGAATGCTGAGTGGTAGGAAATTTGTGGATCCTTGCAGATTCAAGAAATTTGTCATCAGAAAAATATAATGAAATTCTATGTTTTTAGCTTGTTTGAGATTTACAAAGGCTTCTAGTTAAGAAAACTGTGTGAGTCCACGCAAGTCATGACCTTTGACTCCCATTGTGTGTCTATTTTTCACAAAGACTTAAGTATGCTTCCCCAGGTGCCAGCTACGCTAGGACCCAACATCCACGGCTACCCAAATTGCAAAAAGGGTTGGCTTGGAGTGGAAACGTTTGATTTGTGAATGTTGGATTTTGGGCCCTTACTATTTCAGGCTCTAGAACCACCCACACAAGTTGGGCATCACTTTTATAGGGAGACATGTGGAAACACTGGGGGGCATATTTATACTCCGTCTGCGCCGAATGTGCGTCTAAACTTTTGACGCACATTCAGCGCAAACGTTGCCCCGTATTTAAACTTTGATGCCCGCGGACGACAAAATTCTGCCGTGTGCGCCATTTTTTGGATGCGGCAACCCGCCTTGAGTTAATGATATGCAAGGTAGGCGTTCCCGTCCAAAAAATGACTTAAACGGCCGTGCGTCGTATTTATGCTTTCAGACAAAAATGACGCACGACCGGGAGGCGGAGCCAGAAAATGACACGCAGCCCGATTTGCGTCAAAATTTAACGCGTGGGTCAGGGCAGGCGTTAAAATGGGGCAAACACACCTGTATTTAATCAGAACACACAGAAGCAACAGCAGAGCAGCAGAGCAGCAAAAGGGAGACATGGAGGTGATTCTTATCCAGCGTGCATGCAGACGCAGAGCCCAGCAGCTACAACAGCAGCTACAACAACACCAGCAGGGACCCCAAAGGCAGCGCAGAAGGCAGGAGAGGATATTCCGCCCCAGAACAACCCTTCATGGCCTCAGGGAACACAACACCATCCAGAGGTACAGGTTGAACTGGCAGGCCATTCAGCAGCTGCTGCGAAACATTGAACCGCAGTTGGCACCCGCTTTGCTGACACCCCGCACCATCCCAACAGAAACCAAGCTGCTTGCCGTACTTCACATGCTGGCAAGTGTACAGTCTAATGTTAAGACGTCAATGATCACAACGTGTGGAGTGGGTTGCCTAAATGTCACCTTGCAAATTGTAAGTGTCCCAATGACGTATACATTTATCCATTGCATAAGTCTTAAAGGTATGGGATGTCCAGGGTACATTGATATGAACGTGTTAACAACACTGTCAATTTTAACCTGTGTATGGAACTATCATCTCACCCACAGTGAAGACACCTGTATCACAAGTCACAATGCCAGAGAGGGCACACTGTACTGCAAATCCCAAAACATACTGCTGACAAACAGTCAGCAGACAAACACTCATTCAACCAAGGAAACAACACAATGCAGATGTTACATCCTAGAAGCCTAGTATGCAACATTATAACACAAAAGAGTCACAGACAACACAAGACAACTACTGCCATGAAAAGGTCATTTCAATAGGGCCAGCAACATCAACATGATCCCATTCATTTTCTCTTGCAGCTGATCAGGGGTATGGCATCCAGCCATGGATAATGACACCTATTGGCAACCCGAGTACTGCAGCAGAGCGTGCCTACAACAACGCACATAGGAGGACACGCACCATAGTCGAGAGGACCTTCGGCATCCTCAAGTCAAGGTTCCGGTGCCTCGACATCACTGGTGGTAGCCTACTATATTCCCCGGAGATGGTCTGTAAGATCATCCTAACATGTGCAATATTGCACAACATTTGCATCAAAAGGAACATTCCCCTCCAGGAACCAGTGCCCCACATGCCTGAAGAGGAGGAAGAGGAGGATGGTGGCCTGCAACATGAGGGGGAACTACAGAACACGGCTGCTGGTATACTCAGGCAGCAACATATTGTCAACAATTTCTTTTAAATATAATCACCATCACCACTTTAATGAACTAATTTAAATAAACACCTATAATAATCACCATATCATGGTCTGGCTAATCATTTTTGCACACCTTCATCTCTACTTATCAGAATAAGAGTGTTGCCTCATGGAGCATTGCTGATATACTGATTAGGACACTGAAAATCCCAGAGCTAATGTGATGCGTAACATACAATGGTCACATACACACACACTGTAAATGACATATATCATGTACATTTCTCCTTTGAAGGCCAGTAGCAGAGGACCACACCTATTTCACACATACATGTTGAAATCAAGGTCCAACACAGCATATGGCACACAACTAAGACACCATCACTCAATAAGGGGAAAACAAGCCTCATACATGAGGCAGTCGATGTGCTTTTGCATCAGTAACAGGAATGTCTGACCAGACCCTTGACAGCAGTAAGTCCAACTGCATCCAATATTTGCAAGGACTATCTGTGACCAGAGTTCCATAGAACAGAACATAGACAGCACAAGTGCCACTCATATGAGCAGCATTGTGCACATGACATTCCATGTCAGCCCATTTCCTAACTCCGGACACACCTATGCACCTGATCACAACCCACCTCTCTGAAGAGGTCCCTGGAATACTAAGATGTGTACCCTGATATTCCCTCCTCTACACACACAGACTAACAATAGCAATCCAGTGTGCTACACCCTTTCCTACGGTATGCCATTGTCATAGAACATCTGACTGCATGGACGTCAGGTCAATTAATACACTGGATTCTAGTTTCTAAGCCCTGTTAGCACCTGTAGATTGCTTCCTGTGTGAAAATGTCTGTTGGTCATTAGAATGCAAATCTCACCTACAGGACTTGTGAGAAACAGATGCAGCCCACACCTGTGATCACCTCCATGCACCCCACCCATTACAACAAGCACTGCCCCTGCTGACGTCTGGAACAGCATAGGAGTTGCCATTTTGTCTAATACACCGTTAAGCATTGATACTAATTAAGTCATGTAACACATCCCTTGTGTTCATTTGTCACCTTCAAAAACACAGGACATACACAGTTTGACATGTCAACTCTCTAGTTCGTCCTCCAAACAGTCTGAGTCAGACCACTGATTATGTAACTTGTCAAATTGCTGGATCCTGAATCACCCTGCATTCTGTCAGCCTGACTGGCATCTGTCTGTGCGTCACACTAAAGTATCCCTGTGTCTACATATGTACCACACTTGCGTTAGCAAACCTCTCATTCATCAGGGGGTATTGGGCATGGGCTTCTTCAATGCATACCCAAATACATTGTATAGCATCATCTGCCTTTTAACTGTACCATTTGAGTTACATCCTCTGTGAAAAGCAAAATTCATGGCCCATCCCTTGTCTGGGTCTCATTTATGCATGAATGACAAAGGGGGTTATTCTAACTTTGGAGGAGGTGTTACTCCGTCCCAAAAGTGACGGATTTACCACCAGCCGTATTACGAGTCCATTATATCCTATGGAACTCGTAATACGGCTGGTGGTATATCCGTCACTTTACTGTCACTTTTGGGACGGATTAACACTCCTCCAAAGTTAGAATAACCCCCAAAGTGTGTCAGTGTCCCAGGGCTGTATGCAGGTATTGGGTACGGGGCCTTCAGCAGAACCAGCAACCTCTGATAATGTCCATTAAAAATCCACACATGTCAGGACCCTGACAGTTCACACACAGAATCACAGTGCTCACAACATATTGATGGGCTGTGTGTGGTTAATAGCTGCGAGAATAATCAGCACAGAGGCTATGATGTTCCCAGATGCAGTGGGAATTGCAGACGCTAACCTGTGTACAAATGTTGTAATGACACCTGCAGGAACATGACGCCTGAGACATTATCTCACTCAGCACACCATGGTTGCCCTGTTGACTGTCTCATTACACGTCTTTAGTGACAGGGTGGGGCCATCCCCATGTACGTTCTCATGTCCTCATCCATTTACTCACATTGATCAACCAAGGATACTCAGTAGATACAGGAATAGCTGCCACTGACTCATGATGAGTCCTGGACCGAACTGTGACAAATTACACCCCAAAAAATATACAGGATCATCATTGGACCACACACATGAACAAGACACCTATGTGCAATTGATCATTGAAAATATGTGGACACGTGCTGCCTCGTCTGCTGGTCCACCACAGCCACTTGAGAGTTGTGGCTCACTTCTATGACCTCAACTGTGGTGTCATCATACATTTGTGGTTCACCTTTGTCTGTCTAGGCAAACAACATGGTACCACTTCCTCAATGCATGTGTATGACTCACTGTGGGATTCACCAACTAGTGCCTAGGAAGCTGTTACCAAAACTCTAGGACGTAGGATGTTGAAAATGTGGACCATTGACATGAACAAGCGTCTGCCATCTATCTGGTGCATGCTTTGTCACATGTGGTGTCTACGTTACCCTAAAACTTGGAAGTCCACATTACGGATGTTGCTACATGTATGATTAACACATTTCCTCTCTCATTTCAACAATGACTTGCATCTAAGGATTGGACACATGGACGTCACATTCATACAAGCATATCTGCAATAATGCTTCATGTGATACACACACACTTGGTCAACAAATACATTAGTTGCCAAAGCACACACATTGCGCCAAAGGCATATAGGTATTGTACATATGTGCGTCACATTGCTATCCTCTCCATATGCCAAACATGCCCAATTTGTGCAACACATATATGTAGGCCACACATATTGCCATCTAGTGCGTCAGCCAACCGTAAAAATACTGTGAAGGAAGTAGCGGATCAGGGTCCGCTGCAATACGATGTCACACATGTGAACATACACCATGAACACCATAGTGGGTGCAATCAGCCTATCGGTGATGTGTCCCAAATGTAACATAACATAACAACAGAAAAAATGCCCAAAACCAGTTCATGCACTGAAATTTTGACGTTCCTAGAGTTATGTGTCATTTTTTGCCCACCAATACTGTATTTGCGTCATTTTTTTTGACGCACAGGAGTGAACATTAGGCCGCATCCAGATATTTGTACAGGCCATGTACTAATATTTGGATGCGGGCTAATTTTCACTCCTGTGCGTCAAAATAGATGACGCAAATACAGTATTGGTGGACAAAAAATGGCGCATAACGCGAAAAAGGGCGGACATTTCATACAGGAAGTGATGTAATAGGATATCCTGTTTACAGATCATGTACAGTGGGTGTACTTTCACTTTTACTTTCCAGTCTATGATTCTTCTAGACTGTGTGGCTGTGTAGAGAGTGTTGTCCTAAGATTTTGTGCTTTTTTGTCCTGTGTGCTGTCTCTATTGTCAATTTGTGAAATAAATATTGTTGGTGTATACTGTCCTACTGTGTTTTGTGTACATTTGTCCATTTATCTAGTGTTTTTGTTGTTTGTGGGAGTCTGTTGTGGGTAGTGGTAGTTTGGGGATAGTGGGGCTCTTTTAGTGGTTAAGTTTACTTTTCTTCTGTATTTGTACCCCTACTTTCCCCCTTTTCCCCTTTCTATTTCTTTAACCCCTATTCCCTTTCACATTTCTACAATGTCTGGTAGGCCACGTCTTGGCAGGATGGGTGAAGAGGAGTTGGGGGGCTTCATATGGCTTGTGTGCCATTTCTTGCCACTGATGATCAAGGCAGGGGGCAGGGTGATACAGGGGTATCACACAGAGGCGCGCAGAATCCGGTGGGGAAAGGTGCTGCATCACCTGCAGCGTGTGTATGCCAGCCAGAGGAGTGACCACCAGCTGAAGCACCAGTGGCTGACCTCATCACCAGGGAGTAGGATCTCTTGGACCACCTGGGAATCGTGATTGGTGGCCCTGTTGGTGAGTACTAATCATGTAAATGTGCATGATTAAATGCTCTGTAGTGACATCAGATGATTTGTACTATGTCTGCCAACTAACTTGCTGACTGTGTGTAATGCTGGGGAAACATACATGGATAATTGATGCACTATGGGACGGATCACAATTGCTAGCTGTCAGGTAGCACGTGCTCAGCAAACGTACAGGATACTTTTCCATGAAGTAAATTGGTGCGGCCTTTGTGTCAGACAACCAAACAAAATAGGAGCCAATCATGTCTATATAGGGCACTTTTGCCAGAGAAGTAAAGATGTACCAACATATTGGCTAACAATCTAGCAATAGCTAGACTGACTTTAGAATCACTACATGATGTAGAAAATGAGTGCTGGCTTCACGTCAATTGATTATAGCAAAGTGTCTCAGACATATGCCTCATGTGAGTCTGGTGAGTGTGGAAGGAAAGCGTTCACGGAAGTACTATGAATGTTTGGGATTATTGTGGTCCTTTATCTTTTTGGATACATGTCAGATCTGGATTTGGAAACATTGTGAAAAGGTGTAGGGTGCCCTCAGCTAACATCTTAGAATGTTTGTTGGAGTTAGTTGTGCCACATTCCAATTAGGGATGGCAGTCCATGGGTTCACATCTCCATGGTTGGTGCAAATCACCATAGCTGGGCCACATCAATTGAATAAACTGTAACAACAGGTGGGCTTACAAAAGTCCCTGCCCCTCCCTCTGTACATTGTACCTATGAGTCATAAATGTGCCATGGCCACATAGCATGTTTGACTGGTAATGCAGTCCTCAAGTAACCAGGCTTTGGATGTCTCTCTTGGATGCACATGATGAGACGATTACACTCCATATTTTTTTCAGGTCACCAATGACGGGGCATGTTTGCCACCACATGATAGTTAGGGCCAATGCATGTGAGCAGATTTGTGTGTAACTGTCACAGGAGACTCATGCTATGTACAAGTTGGCCGTGATATATCAGATGCAGTATCATCATGTCTGAATGGCTGCCATTTCCTTATTCAGCCTACACATTGTATATGTTAATGAAATTGTTGGTCTGTGCACAGATTTTGAGCACATTTCTTCCTTCCATGCCTTACAGGTGGACCGGCACCCTTCACTGTGTGAGAGGTGGCAACATTTGAGGACCCCGACCACTCCAGTAAGTGTTGATATGTCTGTTTTGCGTTGTGTTTGCTGGTTATGGACTCGTGTGTGTTGAACGCATAGCAAGGTGTGATGCGTTGGGCAATCATTTCTCTTGTTCCATGAGTGGGATTTCAGTTTCTCAAATGTTTTGAGTTGGCCAAAGCGTATCCTATGGTATTATCTAGGGATTGTAGGCCATTCCTGTAGGCCCGACAGTGAGTACTGGGGTGAGTCATGTGGATGACGCTTGTATCAACAAGAGTCGCACTGGAAGTCAGCTCAGATTTAGTCAGCCTGTCAGACCCACATTCTTCAAGATTGGTACAGCAAATTGCTTTCCATTAGACGTCTGCTTCCCTATTTACCAAGGTACTTATTAAACTGTAGGTAGAACCTCCTAGCAGCATGTACTTCCACATGTAGTGCTACAAGTATGTGGAACTCGAGTGCAATGGCCTAGGTGTGCATGCTAATCATGATCATGGGTGTTCTTGCAACTCTGTGTCTGATGTAAGTCAGGCCTTACTGGAAGTATATGTTGTGTACCAAGTTCTGCATTTCATGACATGTGTGGCCCTATGATTGGTCTAGGGTTTGCTGATACCTAATTGTTGATAGACCTTACCTGTGGTGTTTGTAGAGCCAAACACATGTGGAGTTTTCTATACAGTCCTCGGTGTACATGTTGTTGGAAATTGATAGTTGTTTATCCACCCCCCCCCCACCCTCAAACACAGGCATGGGTTTGTGAATGGGGTACCTAGTACTGATGCTACCAGTATGTTACACATACATGTGAATAAGTGACTGTTTGTTTGGAACCTAGTATACACACACACTCAGGTTTGGCACTTGGTACTATACTGGCAAGTCCAGTTACAACTTGCAGACCATGTGGCTTTAGTTTTGCATTCTGTACACTGACATTTGTGGCCCAGGTCTTGGCGGAGGATATGCAGCATGATTGTTAGCTGATAACTGGCAGAACTCAGATGGCAAGTCAAAGCCATTTGTTACCCATCTTGTAGGTTATGGATGTGCTATGTGTGATGTGACCTTTGTAGGCTGGCCTGCCATGTACTTCCTCAGGGGCATTCAATGATCTGAATTGTGATATGAGCTGTTACAAGTACAGTAGATGTATTGTCTGATGAACTTCTTGTGCCATTTCACACAATGCAGTTACTAATGTAGAATATTTGCATTTGTCTTCACAGCTGCAAACATGACTCCAGACCAGGTCCGTGAATTCCAGCGGCGGGCCATGAGATACCAGCACATCCTGCTGGTGGAGTCGGGGTTCAGGAGGATGGACCGTCGATATCGCCATGAACGGGCCTCCTGGGCATGGAGGGCCTGCCCACCACAGCCACCACCAGCACAACCACCACTTCAAGCCAGGTGGCCCCACCCACAGCTGGGACTATTGTGCCTACATCTGCTGGACTTCCAGGCCCCAGCATTGCTACAGGTGCAGGACAGCCCGCTGGCCTTGGCTCCACACACACACAGACCTCCTCCACCGGTACCCAGACTGCCCCAGCTCAATCTGTTGACCTGCAGCCTTCCACAACATGGAACGGAAGATGGACCGTGTGCTGCGCAAGTTAAGCCACCTGAGCCGGGATGTGCGCCACATTAACCGGCGTGTGAAGTCAATCAAGAGGACCCTCCGCAGGGCCAACCTCTAGACTGTTTTTGATATGGACATGATTCCCTCCCCTCCCTCCTCTTTCCTGTTCTTCTTGTTCTTATCGTTAATGTGCTTAGGGGGCTTAGTGTTAGGTTAGTATAGGCTGTTAGTTTAGTTAGTGTTAGTGGGTGGGGGATGGGGGGTTCTGATTGTTTCTATTTTTTCTTATTACTTGTGTTGGACTATTTTGGGGTTCTTGTGTGTTTAATAAAAAACAAAGAAAAAATATATATATATATATTTGTTTAGGATAGTATAGTATGTGTTTAGGTTAGTATGTGTTGTCCTCCATGTGTCCCGTCTCATAAGGGGGATGGGGGGTGGATGTTTAGAATGTTTCGTTACATGTGATAAGTAAGTGTAGCTTAGGTTAGTTAGGGACAGTTGTGGGTAATGAGTAGTCAGGGTAGTTTAGGGTAGGTAAGATTTTTCCCTCAGTTTCCTCTTCTGTGATTAGCATTTAATAAATATTTGGTTAACCCTTAACAGTATGTGTTAAATGGTACTTGATCCTGGGTTTGGAATCAGTGTACATGAATTTTGTAGTATTACATTTGTGTCCTATGCTGCAAACAAATCCCAACTGAGCTGTACGATTGGCAGCTACCCCAGAGCTACCTTGCAAAGTTTCCACCCTTCGTTGCAACCACCAATCACAGTTAATATGGATGACAATGTGTTTCTGTTGATAAGTGTGTTTTCTACATCACAAACAGTGCTTCCAGACTTGGTATAGGGGGAACAGTTTTAGGTCTGATTGCAGTGTGATGATCAAGGACAGCCTTATAAGATGAGTTCTCGTAGGCACTCTTGTATTCTTGTCTTCATGACTCTCATACGTCATTTGTGACACAGTTCAGCATGATTACCTATTTGTATGTAAACTCAGGCACCTTCATTTATGCAGTTTTTGTAGTGTTTGCTTAGATTAGTGTGCACTGTTATATGTGTTAGTATTGCATGGTGACAACATTTTGCGGCCACTATTTGATGACTTAGATATCCCTTGAGGAAGCATTCTTCTGTCCAACACAGCATGATGGTGTATGGTTTCTCACTTCAACAGATATGTCCCTCAGGATGGGCAGAGTATGATGCAATCATGGGCACTGTGCAGATTTATCTGACTACATAATATCAGGACAGTTGTATTGACAAGCTACGTAATTTGACAGTAGGCACATTTCAGTTATCTACTGCACAGTTGATATGTCACATTACCCAGAGACAGATTTGTTGTGTAAGTGCTATTTATTGAAAAGTGATGTAGTACTATTTGTACATTGTCCATGATTGTGAGTCCATTATAGTGACATCTTACATTGTGATCCTACACAAGGGGTTAAGGAAATGCTTTTGACATGCTGGGGTTGATGTTTCAGACAGTGCAGAGGGACAGGATTTGCCAATGAGTAGGAGAGAGACAATCACTGGGCAGGCTGACAAGATATACAGTGGTAAGCAGAACAGTCATTAAGTAGAGTTGTTGCAAGACTGGCATATTACAAAGTGCAGGACCTTGGTAATAGTTGGCCATGTGGCAGGGACTAGTGCTTCCGGGTACTTTTCCTTGTGAATGGGATCTTTTCCATGTCTTCTTCTTCTGATGTGTGTGTTGCCTCCTCTGTCCTTGTTGTTGGTGGTTGTGAAGGGGCAACACACACCTCAGTGTTAGAAGACGTGGAGTCAGACTTCCCGGTCACTGCTCCATGTGAAGGTCTTAAGGGCAGTACTGCAGCAAGGAGGATCTGCTGTTTTTTTAGAATAGCAGCCACATCACGATGGTAGGAAGCCAGGTCGGCCTTGAGGGGTTCAATGTTGCATTCGTGCACACGTTGACAGGATTGCTGTTGTAGGTTTTGGGTCAACTGCATTACAGCTGTGCTGATTTCCTTCTGGGTTTTTTGCTGTTCCTGCAAGATAGATGTAGGGCTTGCATAGCTGCTGCCTGATCTGCAGATGAAATCATGCACGAACGCACCCCCTCAAGGCTGGCTGCCATAGTTTGCATCCCCACCCGCACCTCCTTGGCCATCTCCCGCTGTACTCCAACTACAGTTCTCTCAAAGCTGGTGCCAGTGTCGTCTGAGTCCTCAGCTGTATTGGAGCTGGCAGGTCTTATAATTGGGGTGGTGGGTGGATCCTCTGCGATGGCTGCTTGTTCTGTGCTCCTCCTTGTGACTGAAGGTGGGGTCTGGAGGGTTTCAAGGACCTTTTGGATAGTCTCCTGGGGAATGTTTATAGGCTCGTCATCCATGTCATCAGGGTAATCTGGGACAGGCATATCCTCAGGAGATCCATCTTCCTCTGCAATGAAACAGGGTACAATTAGTGTGTCTGTGTTGTGGCATGAGTGATGTGACATGCCTGCCTTGTGATGAATTCACATTGTGATCTTGTTTCGTGTTCATTGCTCCAGTCCTTCACATGGGCATTCTCCCAGGCCTAAGGCCCACCTGCATGTCACATGTATGTTATTGAGTTATTAGACTTGTCAGCATCATCTCTTCTAGGTGTTGGTTTTGGCCAAATAGAGAATTGCCACCTTCTTGTCCTACTCAAACCTCCGTCTACATCCAGTCTCATGGTGAGACCTTTCACTGGCTGTGGGTGCTCTGATGGCACTGGCAGCACACTTAACAATCTGGACCTGCCCCAATCTCTGATCTTTCACATCCACTTAAATGTATTTGACATGTGGCATATCCTATGCATAGCAATGTTATGACACGATATGGATGTTGGCATTGGTAATGTGCACTGCTGATGGGGAATGTGTGGTACATTGGATTGCCCTGATTGTCATAGCAGTGTCCTATTTCCTCCTCTGACTGTGCAGGTGTATTTCAGTGACCAGTTACATGTGCCCCCCCCCCTCAATGCTGTTGTCTGAGCAGTATGACATTTGGGATGTTGCATTGTGACCCAGGCACAGGATGAACCCTGACATATGCAGCATGGGTATGTCCTTAGTGCTGTGTAGCTCCTATTGTTGTTTACATTGGCTGATGTTTGCAACAACTATGGGCATTGACATTTGACAGTACTGGGGCCTTTGTCTTGTTTCAAGGGATTGTTGAAGTTGTCATCCTCCACCCCCTAATGTAGGTGTGTATGATCCATGGGAAGGTTACTGCCATTGGCTACTTGAGCTGCACACAGAGCGGAAGTGGTAGTGGCAACTGTTGTCGCAGTTACATTCCAGTTGTCGGTATGGCTAGAGGTTGTTAAGTGGGCCCTAGTTAATGTAGGGGTATGGTGGCTGACATGTGCCGGGATGTCAGTTTGATGTTGTGGCCTTCCCTCCTGGCGTGGATTTCCCTTTACTCCATCGTTGGCATGACAGCATGCCCCCATGGGACTGTTGTTGGTGTAGTGTAATGGTGTGCCCCAGCTTCTGTTTGTGCAGGCCATGCCCCCATGCCATCCCCCTTTACCCATGCCACTCCATGTATATGATGACTTCCATGTATTTTGTGGTCGGTATCCCCCTCTGCTTACGGTTAACATTGGTGCATTTTAATTCCCCAAGCGACTTACCCTGCATGTGCGTTGTCTCCTGGTAGTCTGCACTGTCCTGTCCTTGAATCCCTGTGACGATCTCCTCCGGGATGACGGCTGTGACCATCTCCTCCATGTGGTCAGGGCCTCCTGGTGTGCTGGACTCCCACCTCCAGTCTGCAGTGCTGCCTTCCTGTTCCTGGCCATCTTTTCCTTGGTCCTGCGCTTGCAGTCATGCCAGCGTTTCTTGCACTCGATGACTGTTCTGCGTACTTCTGCCACACTGTTAATCTTGTCAACAATTTGTTGCCATATAGCCTCTCTCCTACTGATTGGCAACTTTGAGGTGACAAAGAGTTGGTGCTGGTGTTCCGTCACCTCTTTAACCAGAATTTGAATTTCCTGCTCCTCTGCACTGAAGCGACTTTTCTTCTTATAAGTGTCCTGGTTCTTGTGTGGGTCCTCCTGGCTGGTTCCTGGTCTGTTGTCATCTTCCTGGGGTCTGTAGTGGCACCTGGGATCCATTTTGGCTCTCCTCTTGTGAAATGGCAGTTTTCGCAGGGTTTTTTGACGCTATTGCGTCAAAAAACGGCGCGTATCCGGTTTGCGGGGTCGTAAATCGACCCACAGTCATTTCCGCCGCGTTAACGTCATTTTGCTTTACGACTTGACGCTGCGGTGTGCATCAAAAATAATGACTCCCACCTGTGGTTTGCGCCGGCGTGCGTCAAAGTATAAATTTGACGCCCGCACGGCGCACCAAATAGCCGGCGGTAATATTTTTGATGCAAAACTACGCTGGCGCAGTTTTGCGTCAAAAAGTATAAATATGGCCCTGGGTGGTAGGGAATTTGTGAATTCCTGCAATTTCTAGCTTTTCTCTCACAGAAATGTGAGGACAATGTTTATTTTTAGCCAAATTAAGGTTTGCAAAGGCTTCTGGGTGAAAAAAAACCATGAGATTCACAGAGCTCACACCCACCCTACACTCCCCTAGGTGCTGACTTTCAGAAATGTCATGGTATGGTAAGTCTCAAAAGGTATTGGCTGAGCTAGTGCCCAAATTCTGCAGCCACCAACTTTGTAAGAGGGGTCAGTTTTGAGGGTAAAAATGTGTTCTGCCATGTTGTATTTTGGACTGTTTCCTGTTGTAGGCGATCGGCCCATCCACACAATTGGAGTACCCTTTTTATTGGGGTAATTCGGGCAGTGAAATGCGCGATGAGGCTGTGCATGGGGGCCCCTCCATTTCCCATGCCAAGTGCATGGGCAGTGCAGGGGCCCCACTGACACCTCTATTCCGCCAGCCTTTCCATGGCGGTGTTTACCGCCATGGAAAGGCTGGCGGATGGGGACTCATGATCCCCAGGGCAGCGCTGCTTGCAGCACTGCCCTGGTGGATTACAACCCCCAGGACCGCCAGGCTGCAGGCTGGCTGCAGCCTGTTGGTGTCGGCGGTTGGACCATGGCGGCTCCACCACTGTCATAATGGGGCAGTCAGACTGCCCTCTCTGCGGTGGTCCGACCGCCATCGCGAGGCTGGCAGTCCTAAGACCGGCAGCCTCGCAATGAGGCCCTATATGTTGCTTTTGTATATCAGCCATTGTAACAAGAATTTACTGATGAAAACGTTTTCATAAATGAATGTTTTTCCTTAGCCAGTTTAATTTTTTTTGTTTATTTCAGCAGTTAGTTTCTTTTAAAAAACCTTGAGGGATCTATACAAAGCACCCCTTGCTGAATGCAGAATTTTGTCTACTCTTCAGAAATGTTCAGCATCCTAGGCTCACATCTGTTTCCAAAACAAACTCTGCAGCCACCGACTTTGTAAGAACAGTCAGTTATGAGGATAAAAAATGGTTCTGCCCATGTTGTGTTTTGGAGTGTTTCCTGTTGTAGGCAATCGGCCCATCCACACAATTAGAGTACAGTTTTTATTGGGGTAATTCGGGCAGTGAAATACGCGATGAGGATGTGCATGGGGGCCCCTCCATTTCCCGTGCATGGGCAGTGCAGGGGCCACAAGGGGCCCCACCGACACCTCTATTCCGCCAGCCTTTCCATGGCAGTGTTTACCACCATGGAAAGGCTGGCGGATGGGGACTTGTGATCCCCAGGGCAGCGCTGCTTGCAGCGCTGCCCTGGTAGATTACAACCCCGGGACCACCAGGCTGCAGGCTGGCTGCAGCCTGTTGGTGTCAGCGGTTGGACAGTGGCGGCTCCGCCACGGTCATAATGGGGCAGTCGCACTGCCCTGTTTGCGGTAGTCCGACCGCCATCGTGAGGCTGGCAGTCTTAAGACAGCCAGCCTCGTGATGAGGCCCTATATGTTGCTTTTGTAAATCAGCCATTGTAACAAGAATTTACTGATGAAAACGTTTTCATTAGTTGTTTTTTCCTAGACAGTTTAATTATTTGTTTTATTTCAGCACTTAGTTTTTTTACAAAAACCTTGAGGGATCTATACAAAGAATCCCTTGCTGAATGCAGAATTGTGTCTGCTCTTCAGAAATGTTCAGCTTCCGAGGCTCACATCTGTTTCCAAAACAAACTGCAAGCAGGCAACTGAAACCTCAACAATTACCAACAAGCATTTGCAATGCAACGTGTCTCGCGTTTGCTCATGTTAAAGCTGATAGCGTTGTAAACTCCTAACCCGACTTTTCACCTTTCGGCAAAAGTGCATTTATGTACGTAACCCGAATAAGTGCAATTAACTGTGTAAAGCGCTCGACTTCTGCCAAGCGAGATCGCGCTGCGAAACTAGCGAAAAAGTAGTCCACAAGCCGGACAGAAAACAGCGAGCCTCGCATGTTTTCTGTACTTGGTCGATGCGCTCGAGGAGGGCTATCCACCGGAAAAGGCATGACATATGCATGCCTTCCACTAATGAAATCAAGCAGATTCTAACAGGCAAGACCACAAGCCAATGACAGACACAGATGTGACGCGGACAGGGCTCCGAGCCCTTTTTAATTACTAAAACGTCTCGCTTAGCAAAACGCATGCGCAAGCGCATGCAACTCAGACTCGACCCTAAAAATGGACTACCTCTTACACAACTGCAAAAACTGTGGTAATTTTGTTTTAATAAACGTCTGCTTGTTTCTAAAATCTGGGAGGCAAACCTTTTGTGAATTGCTTTCATAGGAATAAATATGTAGTCTTCCACAGCACGTTTTTCCTTTTTGTTCCACAAAAAAACATTTCGCACATCTTGGCTGTTTTTCCTCTTCCCTAGAGAGAAATCTGCAGCCCCTGGGTACTTTTTAAATCCCCAGGATGCAGGAATAACAGGATGTAAATTTGTCATGTAGACCTTTTTTGGAAAGAACGTTAGAAAGGATTAAACGAAAGCTACTTCTAATATCCAGAAAATGGCTTAGTACAAAGGAGGAAAGTCCTAGCAGTCACGAGGTTAATAACTTTTTAACATGCCCAATGTGATCTCATCTAGCAACCAGATCAATCATTGTCTCTATGACCCTTGTTGTACCTTTCTAAACGCTCTCCATTCCAAAAAAAAAAATGAAATTCATAACTTAATCGCTCTTTATAAACTCAAATTTCTTCTTCTCGAAGCGACAAGGCTTGAGGAGGTTTCCGTCCTGGATCTAGCCATGGTAACCTTGTTTTTAAGACCATGTCTGTACATAGGGAAACTAATAAACAGGGTGCTGTTACACTTATATTTAGAGAGACATACACAATTCTATTTTCTGCTTTCAAACTTAGGTATTAAATTTATATTTCCCCAGTCTTTTACATGTATTTCTGCTTATCGTCCTCTAAACCCAACTACTACTTTTAGCGCTTTTAGGGGCATATTTAATAGAAAGTGGCGTAATGGTCCTGATGTGACATTTTTCTTGCGTCGCCCCTGCCCCACTCAACAACACCATGGATGCGCCGTATTTACAATACAGTGCACCATTGCGGTCATTAGGACAAAAGCGGCATGACGATTATGTGGCACTTTGCTGCACTAGCATTAAAAATCTTGATGCTAGGGAAGCAAAGCACAGGGAGGCCCATTGATTAAATTGGGTGCGTCACTTTAACGCCTGCTCTGCCTAGGCTTTAAAAATGACGGGAAATATGGCGCAGTGAAATATTGTAAATTTCACTGTGCCATTTTTTCAGGCCCCTCTGCGTCTGAACGCCTCCCTTGCACAGATTGTGCCTGGCGCAGGCATAATGTGGCACAAGGGTTTACGAAGTGGTGCAATGCAAGCATTGCTCGACCTTTTAAATACAGTGTGGGAGAAAGACCTTCTTAGCATAAAAAAATTACGCTAGGGTGGCGCAAGGTGGCACTAGGGCAGTGGTCTTCAAACATTTTAATGCTGTGCCTCCCCAGTTGGAAAATAAAAATCCTTGGGCCCCCCCTCAGAATTTTTCACAATTATCTTATAAGAATGGCAATGTTTAAATATGTCTAGGCCTATTTAAACATTGCAGTTAAGTACTGTTACCTTTTTTTAAATGCATTAACATGCTTCTGCTTAAAACAAAGGCCTGTTATCTGTATAATGCTTCTTTTGGCCAGAGTCTGGCGCCCCCCCTTGGATCACTTGGGACCCCACCAGGGGGGCTGGCCCCCCAGTTTGAAGACCTCTGCACTAGGGGCTTGTAAATATGCCCCTTAGTCCTTTATTCCCAGACTATCTCTCAGCGTTTGGCGCGAAGCCTCTAACTTTCTGGTTTTAGGTGGTTTTAACATAAGGGTCGACTGTCCTGCTGTTACCATCCCAGCCTGCTTCCTAGAGAAGAGTAAAGTGTTTGGTGTTTCTCAGATGGTCTTGAGTATGACCACATTATGGACCGCACTCTTGATTTGATCTTTTCATTTAGTCCAAATATCAAGGACGCACAATGCACTCCTCTTCCCTGGACAACTCATTACTAAATACAATTTGTTTAAAACTTCGTAGGCCTCTTAAAATGTTGTATCCTAATAATGGTATTACAATCCCTGCTTGACAGAATGTCATATCTGGGATGTTTGCCGGTGTTCTCAGCTCTACTGTACCACTTTATGAAATTGATCTTTCGGATTTAAAACTTATCAATAATATAGTTCACAGCTGGCTTTATATTGTCTTGGAAGAAATAGCTCCAATGAAAACCATGCAGTCCTTTTGTACAAACTATATGAACCCTTGTTTTCTGATAAAATATGTATGCTAAAAAAAAAGAGTAAAAAGCGTGAACGTAAATGGCGGAATGACTATAATTCACAAAATAAATTAGAGTATGTATCACCTTTTCACCATTACAAAACAATAATTAAACTCTCTAAATCCAAGTATCTTGCAGAACAAACACAGTCTGATTCCAACCACCCATCCCCTGTTCAACATTGTGGAAATGTTTCTTAAACCTAAAACTGTCAAGTAATGTGTAATATATTATCAAACTATTTCCTTGCGAAAATAGAGAAATTCTACAAGAATTTCACCAAACCGAATAGCTGCCTCAACTCCACTGGTTTACTTAAACCCCTTTGTTTTGTTCTTTGTGCCATAGCAAACCACGTTCCCCTTCATATGCAAGAATTGTTTCACAGACACAAGCAGAATAAATGCCTAGGTACGGCATCAAAAGATAATGTGAGTGTTCCCTCTTTCAAACAAGCATTTGCAATGCAATGGGTCTTGCGTTTACTCGAGTTAGGGCTATTAGCATTGTAAATTCCTAACTGGACTTTTCTTGGCGCATACATTAAACACGAAAAGTAAAACAGTTGACACAAGAAAGTCAATTCAAAGCACCACGGCCACCATGAGCGTGAGCGCGAGCACAAGAGTTATTGACTCCCTGCGTGCATGTCTGGGAAGGATCGTGGCTGGGATGAAAAGCAAACCGAAACCGGAGGAGGGGCCATTACACGCTGTAACAGGAAGAAGCGTGACGCAGTGTGATGGCCAACAAAAATGTTCACTTAGTGAAATTGCCTGGGAGGGATCGCAGCACACAAAGGGGGGACATTTCACAAAATGCACCAATAAAAATGAAGCATTTAAGATAAGCACAACAAAGAATGAATAACAGTAGTGGGTGTGGTTAAAAGCCCACAGAGGGATTACAACAAGCCAGAGCGCTTGTGCGCTCGACCCTAAAAATGCGCTATGATTGGAGGGCGTTTTGCACTCACTCAAAATATTAGAAATTCTCTGTATCTTGTTGATGAAATCCACTCTTTATTGAAAAAGTGGAATGTGAAAGAGACATCCTCAATTGTTTTACCTTCATGATACTTAGATGGGTGACATCTTAATATTGTGCATCAGAACATTCCTATGGACTAGGACATTGTTCTATATACCTCAGTTGGGCCATAGGGCAGTCCCTTGTTCCCAGCCGCCGTTTGCTCCTACCAGTGCTTTAAATGGAAATGTCGAAGTGGAGGTACTCACTTTTCTGAGTAACTGCTCGTGAGAAGTGCCAGTACCCTCCAATTAAATGTATTGCAGCAGTGCTGAGAAGTGCAGGTACTCTTGCTTCCAAATTAAAGAAGTGCAGGCACTCAGTACCTGACAGTACCGGCCCATTTAAAGCACTGGCTCCTACCTCTTGTAACAGTGAACTCCAGACCTCTTCCATTTGTGCCCCTATCCTTATTTAACTGGTGACGAGGATGGGATGCGAGCTCCTTGCAGCTGAGTCTGTCAATCAGAATTTGAAGATTGTCACTGCATGAACTAGTCTTGCCATGCTGAGACCTTTCTCCACAAGCATACAGAAGGCTGAGCTTCGCTGTTGTCCCACAGTGTATCTTTTCAGGACTATTGAGGTGAGGTACAGCAGCCACGGTTGTTCTTGCCATGTCATGCATTGTCAGAGCTGCACATTATCACCGCCGCTACTCATGCTTATTATCAGATATACTTCCCTCAGTTAGGCTGCCATGGTGCCATGGTGTTGGTATACTGGTGAATTATCCCGGTATCTCAAGCCTCGCTTTCACTACAGTAGCCATTTTGAATTTCTGTTGGCATTAGAAAGAAAAGTTCCCTATACCTTACCATAGGGAGATCCCCATCCCGGTGGCGGAGATCTCCATACGGTAAAGTATGAGGAACATTTAAAAAGTTTATTAAACTTGGAAAATGTTTGTAAAAACATTTTAGTGATAAATATTAATGTAAATTATTGTTATATATTTATTTTAAATGTAGAACTGAAAAAAGTGCTATGTATATATTCTTAAATTACCATAAATATACACAACTAAATTAACTATATTTTTTAGGTTTAATCCAAAAAATAAATCCCCACCTAAAGTAATAAAATGTTTTTATTATGTATCAATAATTGTTAAAAGTGGAATATAAAATGCATTAAAAATAATTTAACTATGATTTATTAAAAGTTAATCTAAAATTATTTTTTATGTTAAAAGGTCGCATTTGATATTTTAGAAATAAATAATAAGTATATATTATTTTTAAATATTTGTGTAAAAATTAAAATATATTTTTTTAACTATTTAAATAAACTAAAATAATATTAACATTATTTCCTATGGATTCTTATTGTCATTCCCTACTTCTATTATTTCTGAGTGGGTCTTTTAGTACCACTGTTTAGCCATGTGTGGTTCTGGAGTTAGGGCCTGATTATGACTTTGGGAGAGAGGATTACTTTGTATCCGTCACGTTTGTGATGGAGTAATCCCCTCCACAAAGGTCGTAACCAGGACCTTAATACAATCTTTTTCCAGTAGTAACTTACACATATAATTGGGGTTCCACCCCTTATTTCAGGATGTGGAGATGTGGAAATTTACACTTTTGAGTAACGTTACACTTGGATCTTGTGAATAGCCATAAGTACTAAAGTTATTCAAAGATGTAAGAGTAAATTACATGTGTAAATTACTCAAAATTGTAAGTTACCTTTATGAATAGCTCCACAGTCTTATTTCTTTTCACCGAACAATAAAACAATAATGGTCAATTAAGTTATTTTGTGAAGTACATATGCTGGTCAAACTAACATTCTGTTCCACAAACAATCTTGAGGTGTGCATTGGTTGTCAGAATATAATTAGCAAACATATTGTCTGACATAAATATTGTGTCATAAATATTGTTTACAATAATATCAACTGACAGGATGTAGATTTTCTATGATTAATTCCATTTGAGCAATATATTTTGGTATGCAATATTTAGGACACGGTATTTCTATCAGACGATGTTTTAGTGATGATATTGTGGTACTAGACCTCTTGGCTGTTTGACCTCGCAACCCTTCTGAAAGTCAAAGCCTCGAGAGAAGGTACTTGGGAACTCATTGAGCTTGCAGTAATATGTGGCACTTGTTCCAGGGATCATTGCAGTACTTGATCAGTAACCAACAGAGCATGTTGACTGCAGCTTACAAATACCCAATAACCGTAAAAGGGGTCTTTTGGGGGATCAGGGCTCACTTTTCATCATCAGATATTGACCCAAAGCATGACAGAAAAGGGAGAAAGAATGAGGAAGAGAAAGCAAAACTGACCCAAGGAAAAAACAGCGATGAAAAATAACTCACGAGATTCAAATGAGGATGAGATAAAGAAACAGGAAGTGCAGAGGTGTGAAAGGAATTCTTGAGGTCGAGCAGTCAGCACCCCAGCGCCACTGTTTTTTTCAACTAATTAATCACTAAATAGTGTTTCTAAGGGCAGTATGATGACGCCAGTGAGGTCTGCTGACACCTGTTGGAGCTGTTGGTATTACTATTTTTTAAGAAGAGAACGAATATTCTATGTGGACAAACGCTATAACTTTCTGATAAAGATGCGAACAAGCAAAAATGTGTATTATCACTCAATCTCAGTTCTATTTTCAGCTCTGGCTGATAAGCAGTCAGTACATCCGATAGTCGCCTCGGGGACCAGGCTGGAAGTATTTCCCCACCGATGCAGATCAGCGCACATGGGATACATTCCTTTCATGCAAATATATTTGAAAGCGCTTGCAAAGAGGGGAGACAACGGCTTAAATTCTCCTTTGTTGGCTCCAATAATACCCTACACTGGAGGCCGCAGGCTGGAATTCATGAGTAAATGATCCCTTCATTCATTTTTTTTAACATATTTCTTTTAAAGTTGTTAGAAGTTCCAAAAACATTTCTAAATAATGCTGCATGTATGTGTATGGCAGCTATAAACATTACCACTAAGGCCTGCTTGCGTGTGAGTGAATAAAACACACAGGGGCGGATGTACCTCTCTGCAAACTGCTGTCCCAAAAAATCTGCTGTTAATGAAAGGAATCGAAATCCAATGCGTACTTTACTTTCAAATGAAGGGGCATATTTACAAGCCCATAGCGACTCCTTGTGCCGCCTAGCATCATTATTTGGACGGTAAGGTGGCGTGAAGGAGGCTTTTCCCCACGCTGGATTTACAAAGTGGTGCATTGCAACCACTTTGCAAACCCCTGCACCACATTATGACTGTGCCAGCGATAATATATGCAAGGGGTGCATTCCCGTTAGCAGGCCCAGATAAATGGTGCAGTGAAATTTACCAAATTTTACTGTGCCAATTTTCCCATCGTTTTTAACGTCTGCTTGAG
Organism: Pleurodeles waltl; assembly: GCF_031143425.1. NCBI lineage: Eukaryota > Metazoa > Chordata > Amphibia > Caudata > Salamandridae > Pleurodeles > Pleurodeles waltl. The sequence continues at coordinate 151,541,421 of NC_090446.1, forward strand.
GCAGGCTTTAAAGTGACGCTCCCATGTTTCCAATGGGCTTCCCCATGCACTGCTGGACCAGAGCCATCATTTTTGGCGCTAGTCGACCAATGTGCCACAATAGCGTAAAAAATGTTGACGCTTGATGCTATTGTGCTAACGTGCGCTATATTATAATATGTCTCTACCATGGTGACATTAGGGGAGTGCAGGGGGCACGAAAAGTGGTGCATCATAGCTGATGCACCATTTTATTGTAAACACGCCTCGAAGATTGAAAATGCAAGAAAAAAAAAACAAGGGTTACAGCTTCCACAGTGCCAGGGGACTTTACTAAAGGAACATACCTGTAAAATGTGTGCCGCTTTGTCAAAGGACTACTAACTCATGTCCATGTGCAGCAGATGCACCACAGCTGGTGCCACGTGAATTTGGAGATGTATAGATACACTAATACTAACTCCACATCTATGTACCTTGAAGATATATGTCCAGCATAGATACATATATGTGGAGTTAGGTATAGAATATCTAGATGTGCTTACCTGTTGACATTGTTTCTCAAAATGTGGTCCTCAATAATGTGTTCCATCGATATTCTATTAATCAGGGTGCACATACTTCAACAGTGGATCCGTGCTTTATGAAACTGTTATGTTATGAAATAGGTCAAAATGACCAATACAATTGCAATGCAAGCTCCTGAGACAGAGTACCGGAAGATGTTACAGACTGGAAAGCCCCTTTCAAATGTATGGACATCGCATCTGAGATAGATGCCATAGCTAGTTTTGAGAAAGAGAAAAAGAACAAGACCTTATATGCAACTACAGACCATTCAGAACAAGGTTAATTTGTCAGTGGCTGACGGTGGGGAGCATATCTAGCTGACATAAGGGGTATAACCTTACAAAAACTAGGAAACCCATAAGTAGGAGACCGTACAAGTAACAAACATTAGCACTCTTGTATGTTTGCAGTGCTAGTTGTGGAACCCACTGATGAACTATACCACGCTAAGTAGGTCAGTTTCATCATCGTATATACAAGTACATGAATGTATGATAATTCTGTTAGAGGTCTTTGTAACATTTTTAAACCATACCTTAATAGTGACTCTACATCATATTTAAAACCTTCGCCAATACTGGCCAGAGGCAGTTTCTCTTTTAGGGCTGATGGGCTGCGCCCCTCTGAAATTCCTACACATTAATTAGAAAAAATAGATTAATACAATCATATGTCTTAACAAATCAATGCATTTAAGACTCGTCTGTCTGTCCCAGGCTTCCTGCCCGCCTCACTTTAAAGCATGAGACGGAAGCCAGGCAGTAAACCAACTTTCTACACTGTGATGCACAACGCAGGGCTGACTGCTCTAAAGTCCTTCATTTCCATTGTGATCTATGCCAGTATCCACTACAGGCCAGTGACACTTGTAGCGTTATGATTTTGGGCGTCGGAGCCTTCATCCCTGCGTAAGGGCAGCCATCTGTCATTAACAGGCATAGATCCCACCCTTCCACCCATTCGTCATGCAGTAGGAGTGGATGCAAGCATGTGATTTAGTGCCTTGTCTTTGGTAACAGTAAGTGTTATAATGTTAATTATGTGTTATTTTTATTGTACTGAGACCCCTTGTCATGCTAACTTCCCTTGTGTGACACTCCAGGCCCTAGCTGAAGATCGGTGGCTCCTTTAGAAGTGGAGCTGCTATATTTGTTCTTCATTAAATTGTTCCAAAAAACTAGCAGGATTCTTGTTACCTTGCAAAATTGATCCAAATATCCATGTCAAGCACAAGGGGAGAAATACATGCTTACAGTAAAGGCAGTTATCGGCTGTGTGGCGTTAAAACTGGCCCTATCTTCATGCCCTAAACATTAATGCCACAAACATAGATTTATACGCGAACAATGAATGTTAAAATGTGTGTAATGTGTGTCAGCAATTTAGTTCCTCTTATTTCACATGTTTTACTTAATGTTGCATTCCCCAAGAGAGTTAGCTGATTCATCATGCTGTGTTTCTGTGCATTGTATTACTCTTGCATAGTGCATATTTTAACTCGTGCCAGGTGTTTATGAGGGGCTTTTATTGAGAGCGCTGGTGCTAAAGCTGAGGGCAAAGCAAAGTGCCTTACAGTGGTCTCTCTGCAGAGCACACAGAACAATGGTCATGTGTTCCAGTTGCAAATTAAATTCAATGTAAATGTGTGTGAAGGGGTGCATAGAGGTTGAAATATTTAGAAGGCAAAAGCACAATGAAATAAAGGCCCGTATTTATACTTTTTTTAGCGCCGCATTTGCGCCACTTTTTGGCGCAAAACGGCGCAAACCTACAAAATACAATGTAATTTTGCAAGTTTGCGCCGTTTTTGCGTCAAAAAACGACGCAAATGCGGCACAAAAAAAGTATAAATACGGGCCAAAGTGCTTAAATGTGAATGAGTGCAGTGTATGTTTGGGGTAGTAAAATGAGGGAGATGCGAGGGACTGCATTCAGGTAGAAGGAAAAGAGGGTGCAGAAGAGGAAAGAGAGGAGGTTTCAGATTGCAGTTGTGCAGATGATGAGATGCGAAGAGAAAAAAAGCAGACATATCTAACGTAAAGCACACATAACTGAAGGCCATACTCCTTCCACAGGCCTCAATAATATTCCATTCACAGTCTCAGAATTGAAACATTTCCAATGTTAATTATTTATAACTAATCATTGTTATTACCCAACCATTGACAACGCCAATAGTGCTGACAGGTTTTGGGTGTATGTACGTTGTTGTGTTATATTTCTGGATGCAATAACATCTCAAAGAGAAACCAAAATACAGGCTGGGTGGCATACTGTGGGAATCACATAAATTTATCTTACATGTTTCCTTTTAGAGAGCCCCCACTTTTTCATCCCACTTAAAGATCTGTCTGCACATATTTCTGTGTGATTGATTGCAGCCAGCAGCTCTGGGTACTTCCTGATGCCTGGTTAGAGCATTTTCTTCCAAAGTTGATGCTGCATGCAGTGCAAGACACTGGGCAAGCTCACACTTTAAAGGGCCTGAAGTTGTGATGCTGTACAATTTGCACATTAAAGAAACTGTTGAACTGATTAATGCTGTAAGACATAGGGCAGTTTTTAATGTGTTTAGTATTTCATGACTGTATGTTCCCACTGCTTTATAAACCTTGCTTTCTCACTAAATGCATTTGCTTTCAAATGCTCCATTTGTCCATCATTTTTCAATTTGTTCTTAAGAGGAGGGCTCACCTTGGACCCCACGTTTGTCCATTAAGCTTGCTTTCTTCACTCGCTACATAAAAGTCATATTCAACATTTACACCCCACCACTTTCAAATGTCATCAGCTGCCACTGATACTGGCATTGTAGCTAACATCACTTTGCATTCTGAGGCTTTGGACCCATAAAGAAAGTGTTATGGCTAAAATACATGCCCCACAATGTAATATATTGTTGGCCGAAAAGCAAGGAATGGCTGATTTGTCATATTTAGGGTCACTGGAATTATGCAATTGTGCAGCTGTGCTGCACTTCCCACATAATCCATCATCTTGTGCAAAATGTGCACATTTTTTCAAAAACAAATTTAGTTTCTAGCTCATTCAGATCAAAGTTATTAAAATCATTACCGTGCATGTGCTGTCCATTGGCAGACCTTTTGTCATGTAGAGGAAGGCCACCTTTCAGTTGCTGATTGCTGTAATTTGGTGTTCAACCAATATTAATGAGGTGAAAACATTGCTCAATATATAGTTGATGTGAGAAAACAGGGCTGATTGCAGAGGCCCCCTAACTTTTTGCCACCATTTTCCACTTTTGGCTGGTGTTTTCCTGACTCTGATGGTGCCCTGGGTACTGCTAACCAGTCCCAGAGCCTGTGCTCTGTGTAAAATCAATATGCAAATTAGGCTAATTATAATTGGCTAAGTCAACCTACCTATAAGTCCCTAGTATATGGTAGGGCATGTAGGTTTAGGGACCACAGCATAGGTAGTGCACCCATAGGTGCACTGCTCAGGTTCCCAGTGTTATTTTAAAGGCAGGCCTGCCTTGCTGGCGCTTTTAAATTAAAGTTATATGAAAATTCGACTTTGGAATTAAAAGTAGTTCCAAAGTCTTAAACTACCTTATTTTTACATATAAGTCACCCCTGAAGTGTGCCCTATGTGCCCCTAGGGCTGGGTGCCATGTAACTATAAGCAGGGGCCAAATTTGCTTTTCCCTCATTGTAGTGAATGGCCTTCATAGGCTAGAATGGGGAGACATTATTTTAATAATAAAGTCCCCTCAAATGACAGATACAAAGAGTTTGGTATCAAATTAATTGTTATAATAAATCCCACAACTTCCAGTTGTTGGATTAAATATAACTTGTTGAGATTAAGAGTTTTAAACTTTACCTGAAAAGTTGCCAATTTCAGCCCTGCATTGTTTTTGCTGCTGTGCTCTGATTGGCCAGCCTCTAGCAGCCTGGCCAGGCTGCGTTGATGAGGTGTGAAGTGGCCTGGCTTCACACAAAGAGATGTGCCTGTGGGATGGAATCTCCCCTCAGCAGATGGTGAGGCAGGAAGGGGGAGGGCTGCCAAACTGGTCTTCAAAGGTAGAGAAGGACATTTGGAGCAACCCAGCAACACCCCCACATCCTGCAACCCCAGACAACTAGGTGCCCCCTTAATTAGATTAGGAGAGGGCAGGAGAGGGGTGTGTTTATGACTTTTAGCCACACCAGTGGGTGGGCTCAGCCAGATGTAACCTCCAAAAATCAGATTCAGCCATGATGGATTTTTGAAGAATGTTGCCTCCTGGGATTGATTTTTGCCACACTTCACAGGAAGTGGTCATCACAGGGGGAAGGACCCTTCACCTGATTGGAGAATCAGGACCCCCCCTGTTTTTCACCCAAGAGCAAGGATAAAACTGGCAGACCTGCACCCACACCTCAGTTCCCTACCACATCCCTACCAGGAAAAACTACAGAAGAAGAAGGACTGCCCTGCTGGACCCCTGGCCTGCACCTAGAACCTGCACTCAGAAGGGCTGCACCAGCTGCACACTTGGGCTTCACCACAAGAAGGACTTTGCCTGGCTTCAACTGGTTCAATGAGGGACTCCCTGTTTGCTACAGGTGAGAAATTGCTAACCAGAGTCCCCTGCACCAACTCCTGAAGAAACCGACCAGCTGACCACTGCCCAGTGGCCAAAAAGGAGTTTGTGCCAGGTGCATTCTGGGAGATGTAGTCCGCACCCCCAAGGATCATCTCAGAGCTTCTGGACCCCAGGGGCGAGCTGTGGACCCCAAAAGAACCTTAAAAGAACATCTGGGAGAACCCCAGAAGTTTGGAGAAGTTTGGAGTACTTTTGAAAAAAAGCTCCATAGAGGGACCAACCTGCCGCGGCAACTCTAGCCGGCTTGCCTCAACCTCGACCCGGCCTGATTTGCAGGTTCGTCCCAGTGAAGAAAATCTCCAAAAAAGAGACTAGGGGCCATATTTATACTTTTCGACGCACAACTGCGCCAACGCAGTTGTGCGTCAAAAAATCTAACGCCGGCTAACGCCATTCTGAAGCGCCATGCGGGCGCCGTATTTATTCAATGACGTTAGCCGGCGTTAGCCGGCGGAGCTGCCTGGTGTCCGTAAAAAAAAATGACGTACACCAGGCAGCGCCGGCGTAGGGGAATATGGAGCTTGGGCGCCAAAAAATGGGGCAAGTCAGGCTGAGGCAAAATTTTCGCCTCAACCCGATTTGCGCCATTTGTTTTTACTCCCAACCCTCATTGAAATTACTCCTGTCTTAGCAAAGACAGGAGTCATGCCCCCTTGCCCAATGGCCATGCCCAGGGGACTTCTGTCCCCTGGGCATGGTCATTGGGCATAGTGGCATGTAGGGGGGCACAAATCAGGCCCCCTTATGCCACAAAAAAAATAATAAAATTACTTACCTGAACTTACCTTATGTTCCCTAGGATGGGTCCCTCCATCCTTCGGCGTCCTCCTGGGGTGGGCAAGGGTGACAGGGGGGGTCCCTGGGGGCATGGGAGGGCACCTCTGGGCTCCTTCCGAGCCCACAGGTCCCTTAACGCCTGCCTGACCAGGTGCAAAAAAACGACGCAAAAGCGGCTGGACGTCATTTTTTTTGACCCGCCCACTCCCGGGCGTAATTTTTGCCCGGGAGTGTAAATACGGCACACATGCCTCGGAGTCAATTTTTTAGAAGGGAACGCCTACCTTGCATATCATTAACGCAAAGTAGGTGTCCACGCTAAAAAATTACGCAAACTCAATGGACTTTGGCGCTAGACGCGTCTAACGCCAGAGTATAAATATGGAGTTCGTTTTGCGTTGAATTCGCATTAAAAAAAACGACGCAAATCCGGCGCAAACGGAGTATAAATATGGCCCTAAGTGCGAAGGTAAAAAATTGACCGGGACCTCCCAGCCAGCGCATCCGAGGAGGGCTCCAGGTACGTCGGATAAAGATCCAGGTTTGCCCTGTAGAAGGATTTTCACCTTGAAAAAACGACTAAGTCCGAAGGTAAAAATCTCAACCGAGGGCTCCCGCGACGCGTATCCGGAGAAGAGTTCCAGGAGGTCGGATTAGACTGGAAGGTTAATCCCGCTGAAGAAAATCTTCAGAAAAGAGACTAAGGGCCATATTTATACTTTTTGACGCAAAACTGCGCTAACGCAGTTTTGCGTCAAAAAAATTAGCGCCGGCTAACGCCATTCTGAAGCGCCATGCGGGCGCCGTATTTAATCAATGACGTTAGCCGCCGGCGCTGCCTGGTGTGCGTGGAAAAAAACGACGTACACCAGGCAGCGCCGGCGTAGGGGGATATGGAGCTTGGGCGCCAAAAAATGGGGCAAGTCAGGCTGAGGCAAATTTTTCGCCTCAACCCGATTTGCGCCATTTTTTTCGACTCCCAACCCCCATAGAAATGACTCCTGTCTTAGCAAAGACAGGAGTCATGCCCCCTTGCCCAATGGCCATGCCCAGGGGACTTCTGTCCCCTGGGCATGGTCATTGGGCATAGTGGCATGTAGGGGGGCACAAATTAGGCCCCCCTATGCCACAAAAAAAAAAAAATAATAATACTTACCGGAACTTACCTTAATGTCCCTGGGATGGGTCCCTCCAGCCTTGGGTGTCCTCCTGGGGTGGGCAAGGGTGACAGGGGGTGTCCCTGGGGGCATGGGAGGGCACCTCTGGGCTCCTTCCGAGCCCACAGGTCCCTTAACGCCTGCCTTGTCCAGGCGCTAAAAAACGGCGCAAAAGCGGCCATACGTCATTTTTTTTGACCCGCCCACTCCCGGGCGTGAATTTTGCCCGGGAGTGTAAATACGGCGCACATGCCTCGGAGTCAATTTTTTAGACGGGAACACCTACCTTGCATATCATTAACGCAAAGTAGGTGTCCACGCTAAAAAATGACGCACACTCCATGGACTTTGGCGCTAGACGCGTCTAACGCCAGAGTATAAATATGGAGTTCGTTTTGCGTCGAATTTGCATTAAAAAAAACGACGCAAATCCGGCGCAAACGGAGTATAAATATGGCCCTAAGTGCAAAGGTAAAAAATTGACCGGGACCTCCCAGCCAGCGCATCCAAGGAGGGCTCCAGGTACGTCAGATCAAGATCCAGGTTTGCCCTGTCGAAGGATTTTCACCTTGAAAAAACGACTAAGTCCGAAGGTAAAAATCTCAACCGAGGGCTCCCGCGACGCATATCCGGAGAAGAGTTCCAGGAGGTCGGATTGGACTGGAAAGTTAATCCCGCTGAAGAAAATCTTCAGAAAAGAGACTAAGGGCCATATTTATACTTTTTGACGCAAAACTGCGCTAACGCAGTTTTGCGTCAAAAAATCTAACGCCGGCTAACGCCATTCTGAAGCGCCATGCGGGCGCCGTATTTATTCAATGACGTTAGCCGGCGTTAGCCGCCGGCGCTGCCTGGTGTGCGTGGAAAAAAACGACGTACACCAGGCAGCGCCGGCGTGGGGGGATATGGAGCTTGGGCGCAAAAAAATGGGGCAAGTCAGGCTGAGGCAAATTTTTAGCCTCAACCCGATTTGCGCCATTTTTTTCGACTCCCAACCCCCATAGAAATGACTCCTGTCTTAGCAAAGACAGGAGTCATGCCCCCTTGCCCAATGGCCATGCCCAGGGGACTTCTTCTGTAGATGTTAACACCTTGGGTGAATTGTACTCTCTGGGAACTGCATTCTCTGTGCACACCACTTGGCTAAGGAACACAGTCAACAGAGAGATTTGTTTTATAGCTAAGCGCTTAGACGTTCTATGGGCTCTCCAACATGTGTTTCCCTACTGCACAGCCATTAACACAACATCAGGTTTGCAGTGAGTTGGTCTCAGTGCAGCACATCCTTCCACTAGTGAGTAGACTCAGTAGCAGAATGTAATCTGGAAAAACAAATGTGTATAGAATCATTCTTATTTACCCATGCATGCACTTATTCTAGGCACAGCCCACATTCCTCACCATGCTTGTATAACCCAGCTGGAATACACATGCCATTTCATCTCCACACATCTGTCCAAGTACTCATAGCCCTTGCATCAGAAGTCCACATGAGTTTATAAATGGTGCAAGGTACACACTGTACTCATATACTTGTTGAAAAGAGCACAACATCGTTTTCCAACTTGATCATGCCTTTTCTGCACCCACCACAGCACCAAAGGTGAAGTGACTGGCAAAATGCTACTCTCAATAGAAAATCCACACCACCCTATCTTTATTCCTACGTGGCCCCATTCCTTCCAAACCAACCACACAAAAACACAGCATGACATTCTAAATGCCAAACATTATAACTCACAGAACTAGCCATTTCTATTACACCCCCCAGTTCTACCCCTACCTAAGACTACATGGTCTGTATGGCCTTGCACATGCTCACATGCAACATCAGGAATAGCATGTGATGCCTGCTAATCTAACCAAGGCCCTTGCTGTTTCTCTAATCCACCTGGAGCATGTCAAAATGCGCACTTTAAATAAGTAGATCATGCAGCTGCACTGACCCTGGATAACCGAGAACAAATATGCCTACGTTCACCAAACAGCCCACAGCCTATAAGAGAAAAAATACATCAAAAACCTACATACATGCAAAACTGACAATGGATGAGTAAAATGTCACTTTCTTATCAGAAAGACGGTAAACTCTTCCAAGGACAAGTGTAGAGTAGTTTTTAGAAGTGAATGATGCAGAAGGTGTTAAAGGGTGTGTCCGGGGAATGGTGTCACAATAGATTTAACAACCCTATACTTTTCTTTTGTAGATATCCCTGTTTGAATTATACATGTAACTTTATTCAGGTGTATGTTTTAAACCAAGTTTTAAACCAAGGGTAGGTCGCTCCCCCTGCCGCTGCAGCTCCTCCAAGTTCCCGAGTTCCTGTGTTCCTGAGACCCACCTAACTGTAAGTACCCCCCTCCTCCCAGCCCCTCGCCCTGCCCCGCGCCACTCACCTTCTCTCCTGCTCCTGCTTCTTTTCCTCCTCTCTGTCTCTTCCTCCTCGCTCCCCCTCTGCAATCTTCTTCTGTGTTCTTCTGTTCTTCTGTTCTGTTCTTCTGTTCTTCCCTTCTGTTCTTCTGTGTTCTTCCGGTCTTCTGTGTTCTTCTTCTCTGTTCTTCTCGGTGCTTCTGTGTTCTTCTTCTCGGTTCTTCTGTGTTCTTCTCTGTTCTTCTCTGTTCTTCTCTGTTCTTCTCCTCTTCTGTCTTCTGTTCTTCTGTCTTCTGCTCTTCCGGTCTTCTGTTCTTCTGTCTTCTGTTCTTCTGTCTTCTGTTCTCCTGTCTTCGGCTCTTCTACCTCCTCCGTCTTCGTCCCCCGAGCCTGCCCTCCTGCTCCTTCCTCATCCCCCTCCCTCACTCGCCTCCCCCTCTCTCACCCCTAACTAACCCGTACGCTATCTACCTCCCTCACTCCTCCTATCTTCCTATCTCTCTAGCTCCCTATCTCACTATCTAACTCCCCCACTCTCCACCTCCTCCTACCTACCTATCTGTCTATCTACCTATTTCCCTATCTATCGACTTCTCTATCTATTTTCTCTATCTATTTCTCTATCTCTCCCCCCCTCCCGCCACCCCCTCTACTACCTATCTCCCTATCCTCTCACTCTACCTCTCTCCCTCACCCATCTCTACAACCCCCCCTCCCCTATCTTCACAACCCTACTCCTATCTCTCTCCCTAATCTCCAAACCTCCTAACACTCACCCTCCTCCACCCTAAACCCCCTCCCCCAGCTCCTCTCACTCTACCTGTCCCCCCCTCCCTCGCGCTTTCCCGCCGCGACCTCCTGCACGCCCCCGCCCCCCAGCTCCCATTCGTCCCCAGCTGACCCCTCCCCCCCCCTCCTACCTCTTATGGCAGCCGCTGCGCGACAGTGGTAGCGACCCTTGACCCAAGGGTAGGTCGCTCCCCCTGCCGCTGCAGCTCCTCCAAGTTCCCGAGTTCCTGTGTTCCTGAGACCCACCTAACTGTAAGTACCCCCCTCCTCCCAGCCCCTCGCCCTGCCCCGCGCCACTCACCTTCTCTCCTGCTCCTGCTTCTTTTCCTCCTCTCTGTCTCTTCCTCCTCGCTCCCCCTCTGCAATCTTCTTCTGTGTTCTTCTGTTCTTCTCTTCTGTTCTTCCCTTCTGTTCTTCTGTGTTCTTCCGGTCTTCTGTGTTCTTCTTCTCTGTTCTTCTCGGTGCTTCTGTGTTCTTCTTCTCGGTTCTTCTGTGTTCTTCTCTGTTCTTCTCTGTTCTTCTCTGTTCTTCTCCTCTTCTGTCTTCTGTTCTTCTGTCTTCTGCTCTTCCGGTCTTCTGTTCTTCTGTCTTCTGTTCTTCTGTCTTCTGTTCTCCTGTCTTCGGCTCTTCTACCTCCTCCGTCTTCGTCCCCCGAGCCTGCCCTCCTGCTCCTTCCTCATCCCCCTCCCTCACTCGCCTCCCCCTCTCTCACCCCTAGCTAACCCATTCGCTATCTACCTCCCTCACTCCTCCTATCTTCCTATCTCTCTAGCTCCCTATCTCACTATCTAACTCCCCCACTCTCCACCTCCTCCTACCTACCTATCTGTCTATCTACCTATTTCCCTATCTATCGACTTCTCTATCTATTTTCTCTATCTATTTCTCTATCTCTCCCCCCCTCCCGCCACCCCCTCTACTACCTATCTCCCTATCCTCTCACTCTACCTCTCTCCCTCACCCATCTCTACAACCCCCCCTCCCCTATCTTCACAACCCTACTCCTATCTCTCTCCCTAATCTCCAAACCTCCTAACACTCACCCTCCTCCACCCTAAACCCCCTCCCCCAGCTCCTCTCACTCTACCTGTCCCCCCCTCCCTCGCGCTTTCCCGCCGCGACCTCCTGCACGCCCCCGCCCCCCAGCTCCCATTCGCCCCCAGCTGACCCCTCCCCCTCCCTCCTACCTCTTATGGCGCCCGTCCGCGCCTGGCCCGCGCCCAGCGCCACGACCCCTGGTCCCCAGCTCCCCCAAGCCCCGCTGATCCGCTACGACCCCACCACCCTCCACGCCCTCAACCCAGGGCGCTCCAAAACCTGCTTCCTAGCTTACCCCAAACGCACCCATGGACCCTTCGCCTGCAACTCCTGCAAACGCATCTTCCACCACGCAACTACCACGACCACAAGCCCACGCGCCATCAACCACCTCAAGTGCATCCTGATCAACGCTCGTTCCGTCCACAAGCACGCCGTTGAACTTTGGGACCTCCTGGACTCCACAGCCCCGGACGTCGCCTTCATCACGGAGACATGGATGAACGCCTCCTCTGCTCCAGACATCGCTACCCGCCATCCCCGAAGGCTACAAGATCTCCAGAAAAGACCGCACCAACCAAGTAGGAGGAGGTGTCGCCATCATCTTCAAAGACTCCATCAGCGTCACCACCTCCACCGAAGACCCCCCCCTCGCCGCTGAACACCTGCATTTTCAGATTCGCACCGACCCAAGGACCACCCTCAGAGGATCCCTCGTCTACCGTCCTCCCGGACCTCGCGCCTCTTTCAGCGACGCCATCGCCGACTTCATCTCCCCGCACGCCCTCGCCTCACCGGACTACACCCTCCTAGGCGACCTCAACTTCCATCTGGAACAAAACAACGACCCCAACACCACCACCCTGCTCGACAACCTCGCCAACCTCGGCCTCAAACAACTGGTGAACACCGCCACCCACATCGCCGGACACACGCTCGACCCTATCTTCTCCGCCAGCAAACACGTCTTCTTCAGCCACACCTCTGCCCTACACTGGACCGACCACAGCTGCGTCCACTTCACATTCCGACGCGAGACCTCCCACCTCCGCACTCAACCCATCCCTCATCGACAGTGGAACAAGATCCCAGAAGAGCAACTCTTCTCCGCTCTCGCCGCCAACCAACCCACCCTCACCACCGACCCCAACGACGCAGCTCTCAACCTCACAAACTGGATCTCCAACTGCGCTGACAACCTTGCTCCCCTCAAACGCACGCATCGACAGACCAACACCAAAAAACCTCTCTGGTTCTCCGACACCCTCAAAGAATCAAAGAAAACTTGTCGTGCCCTTGAGAAGGCCTGGCGCAAGGACCACACCGCTGACAACATGACCACCCTCAAGAACGCTACACGAGAACACCACCACCTGATCCGCACTGCCAAAAGGAACTTTTTCACCGACAGACTAGACAAAAACAGCCACAACAGCAGAGAACTCTTCAGCATCGTCAAAGAGTTCTCCAACCCCAGCGCCAGCGCCAACGCCGTCACGCCCTCACAGGATTTGTGCGAATCCCTCGCCACTTTCTTCCATCGCAAGATCAGCGACCTCCACGACAGCTTCGGACACCAGACCCAACCATACACCACTGAACCCGCTTCCCCGGACATCACCCTCAACAACTGGACCCACATCAACACGGAAGAAACCAAATCCATCATGAACTCTATCCACTCCGGCGCCCCTTCGGACCCCTGCCCGCACTTCATCTTTAACAAAGCCGACGACATCATCGCCCCGCACCTCCAGACCGTCATCAACTCTTCTTTTTCTTCTGCTACCTTCCCCGAATGCTGGAAGCACGCTGAAGTCAACGCCCTACTAAAGAAACCTACGGCTGACCCAAGCGACCTGAAAAACTTCCGCCCCATCTCTCTTCTACCTTTCCCAGCCAAGGTAATAGAAAAGACCGTCAACAAACAGCTGACCACCTTCCTGGAAGACAACAACCTGCTCGACCCTTCACAAACCGGATTCCGAACCAACCACAGCACGGAAACCGCCCTCATCTCAGTCACAGACGACATCAGAACCCTGATGGACAACGGTGAAACAGTCGCCCTCATTCTCCTCGACCTCTCGGCTGCCTTTGACACCGTCTGTCACCGCACCCTAATCACCCGCCTACGCTCCACCGGGATCCAAGGCCAGGCCCTGGACTGGATCGCCTCCTTCCTCGCTAACCGCTCCCAAAGAGTTTACCTCCCTCCGTTTCGCTCAGAACCCACCAAGATCATCTGCGGCGTACCTCAAGGCTCATCGCTCAGCCCGACACTCTTCAATGTCTACATGAGCCCCCTCGCCGACATCGTACGCAAGCACGACATCATCATCACCTCCTACGCCGACGACACCCAACTTGTACTCTCCCTCACCAAGGACCCCGCCAGCGCCAAGACCAACCTACAAGAGGGTATGAAGGACGTCGCAGATTGGATGAGGCTCAGCCGCCTAAAGCTGAACTCTGAAAAAACGGAAGTCCTCATCCTCGGCAACACCCCGTCCGCCTGGGACGACTCCTGGTGGCCCACGGCCCTCGGCACCGCACCGACCCCCGCAGACCACGCCCGCAACCTCGGCTTCATCTTGGACCCTCTTCTCACCATGACCAAGCAAGTCAACGCCGTGTCCTCCGCCTGCTTCCTCACTCTCCGCATGCTCCGTAAGATCTTCCGCTGGATCCCCGCCGACACCAGAAAAACCGTGACCCACGCCCTCGTCACGAGCCGCCTGGACTACGGCAACACCCTCTACGCCGGGACCACAGCCAAACTCCAAAACCGCCTGCAACGCATCCAAAACGCCTCGGCCCGCCTCATCCTCGACGTACCCCGCAACAGCCACATCTCCGCACACCTGAGACACCTGCATTGGCTCCCAGTCAGCAAAAGGATCACCTTCCGTCTTCTCACCCACGCACACAAAGCCCTCCACAACAAGGGACCGGAATACCTCAACAGACGCCTCAGCTTCTACGTCCCCACCCGCCCCCTCCGCTCCGCTGGCCTCGCACTTGCTGCCGTCCCTCGCACCCGCCGCTCCACGGCGGGTGGGAGATCTTTCTCCTTCCTGGCGGCCAAGACCTGGAACTCCCTCCCCACCAGCCTCAGGACCACCCAGGACCACTCCGCTTTCCGGAGACTCCTAAAGACTTGGCTGTTCGAGCAGCGATAACCCCCCCTTTCCCCCCTAGCGCCTTGAGACCCGCACGGGTGAGTAGCGCGCTTTATAAATGTTAATGATTTGATTTGATTTGACAAATACCAATGGCGTTAAAGTATTTGTCTTATTGCAATGTGATAATTCAGCTTGCTCAGACTTTGCCATGTTTTATTTTGGTGTAGATTTTATTGTATTTCTAGTTATTGTTTGTAAATTATGAACAATATTTCATAGAAATTGATATCTTGATTTCCCAGGTATTGTTTTAAAACAAAAGCTTTGTTTAATAGACTATAACGAGGTGAAATGCTAGAGGGGGTTTAATTGACTATTGTTTATTCTGAAGATGTATATAAACTGAAAAAAGCGTTATTTTTAGAGAGAAGAGTTTCACTCCTGGGACTCAAGACTGAGGGTCATCTGGTAGCTGTAGACACCTTTTCTTGTGGAAGGCTACAAAGAAGGCACATTAATTCCTCAGTACAGCTTAGCGTATCTACTGGCTTCAAAATTATAGCTGCTGAAACGGAGCTACGGGAGCAGCAGCAGCTATGCCTTTATTGAACACTACTTCTTTTGTTCAGAAAAGGTATGCCAATGTCAACCATCTTTGAAACTTGAATAGGTCCCCGTTGGTGCTACGTTTAGCTTAACACAGGAAGGGAGCTGTTGGGGTCTTAAGGAGACTCCAGCAATACTGCCATAATATTACAGTGGTTCCTGTTATTTCTGCTGACCCACATTGTTGCTGCCAACATGTTTATTTTTATTATAACTACTATTCATATTGTGTGCAGTAGGATAGGATTTTGATTTTAATACATCTTGAAAATATATTCCTAGCCTCGTAGTGTTCTTAAGTATAACGTTTTAGGATGAAAGAGGGTAAGGGTTCCACTAACAATTCCTGTGAGAGTCTCACAGGACTGATTGGTACCTAATACACATGTCACTTACATAATTTACAGTAGGGAGCGGGAGACTGCAGTCAACTGGATTCTCTGACTCATATTGATACACTTGGGGGGTCATTACAACACTGGCGGTCTTTGACCGCCAGGGCTGTTTTGGAGGAAGCACCGCCACATGCTGGCTGTGCTTCCAAAGGGATTACGGCCGCGGTCGCACCGCCGGGGCCGGTCGTTTCATGCCACTTTTGTCCCGGCGGATTTAATCCTCCAGGGCAGCGCTGCTTGCATCGCTGCCCAGGGGATTACGAGTCCCCCTCCCGCCAGCCTTTTCATGGCGGTTTTAACCGCCATGAAAAGGCTGGCAGAAAGGGGAGTCGCGTCGCCCCCTGCCACGGCCCCATGGAGCTTTTCACTGTCTGCTATGCAGACAGTGAAAAGCACGACGGGTGCAACTGCACCCGCCGCACAGCTGCAACACCGCCAGCTCCATTTGGAGCCGGCTCCCGTGTTGCGGCCGAGATCCCCGCTGGGCCGGCGGGCTGAAACCAGGTTTCCGCCCGCCGGCCCAGCGGGGATCTCATAATAGACCCCGCGGGAGTGCGGCGGCATTGGCGGCCGCCCGGCGGTTCAACCTTGGCGGGCGGGTTGTAATGAGGGCCTAAGTCCTTAGTGTCATCGGGTCTAAATAACTTTTTCTTGGTCTGTGTTTTGGAGAGAAATCCAGAAAACATATCTTTGGCACCAAAAGCCGTGTTCGTCTTGGCACACTCAAGATTTTGCCTGTTATTACTAATATTATATTATCGGTTGTAATACAGGGCTCCTGCTTCAGTTCAGAAAGGTGTTTCCTCTCCATTGTGACTTTGTCAGGAACTTGACTTATAAAAGGTTAGCTCCCCATTTTGATTTCAGCTTTGAGTCTCATGTTTTGAATCTGTTTTAAAATTGCCCAGCAACCTATTTTGATGGGGGCATCACAAACAAATCACCTCTTTGCTAGGTGTTTTCCTAAATCAAGGTGGGATGACTTTTGTTTTGGATACACATGCTACGCACCTTTTTGAGATAATTTACTCGCAGTAGATCTTGATGCTGTAGATTCCAATCCTTGAAATTTTCATACATACAGAGGTGCTGCAATACCTGCTAATTATGAACCACATTGCAACTTAGAAGTCCCGTTAGGGTGCTCAAAACATCAAGCATGTTTGGTGGATAGGTACTCAATGTAGTTCATAATGTTAGAATGGGCACCTTCAGCAATGAGGGGACTATGCTGCCGTACTGGCCAGTTACACACCACACCCTGACAAAATAAACTTGCAAGCTCCAGATTTAAGACATCTAGTAACTTAGCCAGCAGTCATTCAATTCTGACTTTGCCAGTTTGTTCTACAATTGACTGCTAGAGGACCATTTGTTTGTTCCCAGCCCTGCTTAGCAAGCAAATCCCAGTCTGCAGGCAAATAGTTCACAGATTATTAATGCTTTCATGATTAAAGTTCCATGAAAGCGAGATGAGATTCCATTCTGTAATGCTAATAAAACTGACCAATTAAGGTGGTCTATCCTCATGGAAAACCCCAGGAAAAACATATGGCCCTCATTATGACCCTGGTGGTCCGAAGACCACCAGGGCTGCAGTGGCGGTCTCACCGCCGACAGGCCTGCGATGAAGACCACCACAATACGAGTGTGGCAGTTTGGCCTCCACCAAACCATCCATCACCATGGTACCACCAGGACAGTATGACAGCCAGCCCGAAGGACAGCACCTCCGGGCCGACGGTCCTCTGAAGACCACAAGCGGTATTACAAGTCGCCTTTCTGCCAGGAATTCCGCCTCAATAGCACTGCCACAAAAACCCTGGCGGAAAGGCTGCCGGCGACAGGAAATTCCTTTCCTGCCGCTGGCAGATGACTTCCCAACACCCCCTCTTCAATTACATGACCTCCCACCCTCCCTTCCATGACAGCACCACCCTCCCCGCATACATGCACACCCACACTACATGCATTCACCAACACTTGCATACATGCATTCACCCATACGCATTCACACAAAAATACCAGCACGCACTCACTTCAACAATCACACACGCATTCACACATGCATACACATACTCATACACACTTATATTCACACACGCACAAACAATACCCCCACCTTCCCACCCCCCTCAGACGATCGACTTACCTTGTCTGGTGAGGAGGTCGTCCCCCAGTGAACGGGACCCGGCGTTTCCACCGCCGGAAGAGCCCCGCCATCAGGACACCACCACGCCGTATTACTGCTTGTAATATGGCAGGTGGAGTCCTTTTGGCATGGTGGTGACTGCAGTGTATCTGCCTCTGCGCTTCTGACCACCAGCACAACTGCTGACAGATTTCTGCCCAAATTGTGGCAGAAATCCTTCAGTAGTCGTAATATGGCGGTCAGAAGACCGCTAGCACTGGCAATTGCGGCTTCGGAGGTCTTAGGAAAAGATCACCAAAGTCGTAATGAGGGCCTATGTGTGTTCCATTTGATATGTTCCCACCCGTAGAAGAGCGCACTATTTTGGAAATAATCAGTGTAAGTATATATACTAACACGCATGGCATACCCACATTGATGGTCTTACTGGAAGTGTTATAACAGGGAGGAATTAAATTAATAGGTAGTTTAGTTTTGAAACAGTTACCTCAATAGTTCTGAGTACAATTCAAGGACAAGCTGTAGTTCCAGCACTATTCCACCGGTTGGCAAAAGTTCCTTTTCCTGACTATGAACAGGAGCTTCCTAAAATTATTGCAGAAGTTTGTCTCTGTAGGCTGTGATACTTTAAGCTGCACAACTACACCTCAAAGTAAAAAATGAGAATGAGGGCTCCAGTAAACAGAAGGCTGCACCAATATTAAGAAAAAGCAGTAAACAAAATGAAAACCAGGCTGGATCTCCTCCATAGAAAAGTACAGAAGGGATGGGTGGATGTGTTTTGAGGAACTGTGTTAAATATAGAAAGTGGGATCAGGATCTGTATTACGATAGAAGTTGTTCTTGTTGTTAGCAGGACTCTGGTGGTGGTAAATGGACAGACAGGAGTGGATGGACTGAGAGGCATATTTAAGAGCCCCTTACATGACGCTCGAGTGGCCCTACCTCTGATCCATATTTACAAGGAGGTGTAACGACACTTTTTGTGGCGTTATGACTCCTTGCAAATATGGGTGCCTCCGACACAGTTTTCTGCATCAGAGAGGCGTGCAATGGGTGTTGCTGTGGGCGTGCCACAGGAAAACACCCATTGCATTTTAACGCTGCCTCAGATTTACGAGATTATGTAAACCTGAGGCAGTGCCAAAATCTAACGCCACCCCAGGGGTGGCGTTAGCAAGGAGCAATGAGAAGGAATACTTTTCTTCCTCCTCGTTTTTTGCTTTTTCTATGCGTGCTGCATTTTGCAGCATGCATAGAAAGAGCAAAATGCCAGAAATTATTGTTTATGTGCGATAAGGTGTCCCTTCCTGCACATAAACAACCATTTCAAACTGACGCTCTGGCACTTGTGTCTGTGCTGCTTTCTACAGCACACACAGAAGTGCCAAATCACCATTAGTGATTGTTTATGTGCAGGAAGGCATACCTTCCCCCACATAAACAATCACACTCCTCAACGCAGACATCCTTGCACAATGGTGCAAGGAAGCCTGCGCTGGTGCTGGCAGCTAAATTTAGTGCTAGAGCAGGAGACAACACAGGGGTGCGCCATATTCAATTAAATACGGCACATCCCTGCGTTGTGAAAATGACGCAGCGCGGCGTTGCCAATTTTGGCACAGTGTCGCGCTCCATCATTGTCCTATAGATATGGGCCTTAGAGTCATATTTATACTCTGTTTGTGCCGAATTTGCTTAATGTTTTTTACACAAATACGGAGCAGACCTAACTCCATATTTATATTTTGATGTTAGACACGTCTAGCATCAAAATATAGGAGTTTGCACCATTTTTTGGATGCGTGCACCTACCTTGCGATAATGGGATGCAAGGTAGGCGCTTCCATCTAAAAAATGGTGCTATCCTCATAGCTCCAAATTTATCTCCCCATGCTAAATTGACACACGGGTGGGAGGAGGGGCCAAATAATGGTGCAAAGCTTGCTTTGCAAAATTATTTTACACTTGGGTCATACCAGGCGTTAGGGGACCTGTGGACCCATTCCCGTGGTTAAACACCATGGAATGGGTCCACAGGTGTCCTCCCCATTCCCCAGGAACACCCCCACCCACACCAGAGGGAAACCATCCCAGGTGAGTAGGGTAAGTATAGGTAAGTATTTTTTAATTTTATTTTAAAGTGCCATCGGAGCCCTAACTTGGGCCCCCCTGCATGGGACAGGGTGCAATGGCCATGCACGGGGGCCAGTTGTCCCCTGTGCTGACCATTGGGGTGGTGGGCATGACTCCTATCTTTCCTAAGACAGGAGTCATGTTTTTAGTGGTTGTGTGGCAGGAACTGGCGCTAGTCTGGTTAGAGGCATTTTTTTGCCTCTAACCAGGCTAGCGTCATTTTTTGACGCACAACCCCCTCCTTCCCTGCCGCCACCTCCACCCGGCTAGCATCTTCTTTTAAGATGCTAGCCCAAGTTTAGCGCCGGCTTGCATCATTCCTTTAATATGGCACCCGGCTGGCGCTGTGGAATGACGCAAGCTGGCAAGCTACTTTTTGCCGCAAAACTGTGTTTGCGCAGTTTTGCTGCTAAAAGTATAAATATGCCCTTTAGTATCATAGAAAAAATAAATACATGAGACAGAAAAGTGAACCAGTGTGTGAGTTTGAAGTTAGTGTTAAGAATAAAGAGAATGCAAACCTTTTCCTTCCTAATACCAAAAGAGTTCAGGTAAAAATATGCATGCGAGCAACCTTTGAAACAGGCTGCATTCTTGTTTAGAAACCAAGCAGAGTGGAACAAAGAATCTGTTCCACATGGCATTCTCTTAGGTAGTAAGGCCAAGCTTCAGTCTGGCTATATATTCTTAAACTAAAAGTTAAATAAGATAATAAGACACTTTTAGATCAGTCATGAAATCAAGCTGTAATAGTGCTTTGTCTTTCCTCCACAAACGCTCCTTTTTTCTGTTATTAATCTTGAGAAATCCTATAGAATAGTTTTAGATTATAGAAATCTACATGCATATCTATACACAGACACACACACACACACGCAGTGCCAAATGCATACAACACTGAACTAATGACAAATGTAGTCAGTAATGAAAGGATAACCTCTGGGTTTGGAGTCGTTCAATCTGTATTGCACATTGGGTGAATTACCTTTTATTTAATAAAACTGTTGCAGACATCTCTATTGGCTCCGTACTTTCTTACAATCACATAGGTACGACATTTATTTTGATGTGTTTCTTATTGAACTTTATAGACTGTACTACTTGTTTGGTCCTAATTATATTAGACTGGAATTAATTTCCATTAGAAGTAATTTGCACTCACATATGAATCACAGGATTTAAAGTATTGTTTGACTATGATTCTTGTCTCCCAATTTATTGGGTGTGTTATAACAGCATATTACTGTCTCTCTCATTGAACCTAATCTGCATCTTATAATATGGACATTACAGACAACATGAGAGGCTGCAGTATCTACACTTCACCACAATATAGTTAAAATAAGCATTGGCAAGGTTAATAAATCTGGCATTGGCTTCCAGCCTTTCGACTTTGTCACTGCTTATTTTGATGTATTATTGTCTTTGCAAGCCTTTATTGTTAGTAAAACTGCCAGTCTCTCACTAGGCTGAATAAATTGCCTAAAAGCAACATTTTTTTGTTCTCAGAAAGCCCACCATATCGTAGTAATCCCTGTGGATGTGCTCCATGTGAAAGGGAATAATGCTGTCTCTCACACTGAAATTATTCAATCACTGAAGTGAGCTGACCCACTGCCCCTTCTGTATGCTGTAGTGGGGGGAAATTCTATCCTATGGGATTTAGATTTCGGCAGACAAGCTATCCGGCACCATTGTGACAGAGTAATCGATCCACAAAGTTTTAAATCAGGCAATCTCTTTTTCCTATACTTTTGCTTTTCATATTGATGTTTTTCCTGTTTAATGCAGGCCTTGGAATGAAGTGTTTGTGTTACGCCTAGTGTGACTGACTGTATGTCTTGTGGCAATAATAGCGAGTATACATTGTTGCACCGAAGAACATATCTGATGATTTCTGGGTTGTGGATTTTACCAAAATGTGGTATAGAAAGCACTCCTTCAACATGGGATTTTGGAAAAGAGACAACCTTGAAAATTAAGTGGATAATAAACTCATCAGACCAACAAACCTGTGATTGTTTTGTTTACATTATGTTGCAGCACCTTTTTGGAACTTCCTGATAGGTCACTGGCCATGTCTTATGGGCTGATCCTAAATGTAACACGTGCAAGGAGTAGCCCTAGAGCAAAGTAGCATTCAATTTTGACAAGATTGTCTACCATTGTTCATTAGGGGTAATTTGAGTGTTGTTGGGAATACTGATTTTGAACTCCCCATGGGTGAGAGGTAGCAGTATTCATAGCTTTGTGGATACAGACGGAATATTAAAATGTCATCTGATTTGGCTTTTGTGAACCAATGAAGAGCAACAAGTATAGAACACAACTTGAGTGCAGGGGTGTGGAATTTCCTTATAACACAATTTGAAATCAGGGGTGTGAATTCCTATAGCCTGCCAACCAGGACATATTGTTTGGGGTCACGGACAACAAGTTTTCATAGTTATTTTGTCCTTGGGACAAGTAGGCCCAATACTCTGCAGCACAAACCCTTTGGCTGCTACTTTACAGGGAAGGGAACGGTCTGCAGTTGAGGTAATATTTGTGTTTCTATGTTAGTGCTCTTCCTACTTGTATTTATGGTTTATTATTGCAAAGCCTTTATTATTAAGGTGAGTGCTGTAAATAAATGCTGTAAGCTCGGACTGCGCTACTGACAGTGGTTCCAGTAAACAAATGTGTACACACATGTTTGAAAACTTTAACAGTACCATGCTACATATAATGCTCTCTGATTAGATGCAAATGTTTGCAGAAGCTTGTAATCAGGACTGTGGATCATTTGCTTTCAAAATAAAATGTTCAGAAAAACAATGCAAATAAGGAAAAAGGTTATCCTAAATTACTGTGAAATTTTAGGCACCATTTCTTTGAGGCATCATTTATAAAATGTGTTAATGCGTGCTAGTATTTCCAAAACATATTCCTAATAGAAAATCAGTGTAACCAATTTCAACAACATTATGGGAAACATGAACATAAACATGCATTGGCAAAGCCAAACGATTTCAAATTGGTGGTCAGTCTTTTGTTTTTTCCAATGCGTGTCTTGTACTGACATGGCTTCTGTAAAACTTTATTGTTGTGGGAGCTGCCAGGCTCTCACCATTGTAACAGGCATTGGCAAAAAGCAAAATTATTTTTGGTCACAATATGCTCCTTGTGAAAGAGCAGAATGCTATAACTCACAGTAAAGCCTGCAGGTTGATGGATAGAGAGAGAAATAGATTTTTAATAAAAACAAAAGGTCTTGGTTAACACCAGTCCTAATTAGGGGCCCAATTCCTAAAGTCACAAAACTGCACCCATGGTATTGTCTTTGTATTAGTGCAGAATTATGGCTTTCACAATTTCAGAAGAAATTACAGAAGTAGACCAGGAAATCTTACTCCTGGAAAATATTTGTGAACTGTATTTTAGCATGAGCAAATATGCATGTGTAGGTTTTCTCAAACGAAAATCTATTAAGCATTTACAAGTTTACTTTCCTTCCAAACTCTTTTTTCCCAACCCTGGAAGAACTTCTACTTCTGCCCTTATCAAGAGTAAATTTCCAACCCTTTTCAGTATTGAAAAAGATTAGAGAAGAGATGGTGAAAATCCTTTAAACATGCAAAGTTGGTAGGTTTGCACAGACTCAAAGGCGTTCCAACCCTGGAACTACTGCTTACTGCTTCCTCCAGCACCAGTATGTAGATCTGTGGAAACGTGGGAAATAAGGAAATTGCTAGTATTCAAGCCCTAGTATAGTATTAGCCCTGACATAATCAGAGAGGCTATTATCAGCGCTCTTATATAATGAGATTGCTACCATAATTTATCGTTGCACAACATGGCACCAAAGGGACAAGTACATTTTTTTATACAACAAGTAGGTTTATGAAGCAACCTGTCCCAAGGGCAGTAGATGTTTTATTAAATTCCACACCCTTGTGAGTTCATGGATCAAATATATGAATGAATGAGTACACTGATCATGCGCACAGTACGAGCAATGGGTCCCTTGGCGTGAGTCTTACAACTTTAAAATATGGCAATTTGAGACAGACAAGCAAAAGATAGATGTGGATGTGGTTTTGTAGTGCTCACCCACAAAGGGCATATGTAGCAGTCCACCATTCTGTGACATATGAACTGGTGGTGGAAGATATAGGACACAGGTGTACTTTAACTATGCCTCTTATAAGCTCATGTTTTCAAAGCACAGATGTAGATTGTGTCTATTTGGTGTGAATCCCTGCTACATAGAAATGTGAAGAACTGGTTACACCGCTATCAGGACCAGGTTCACACTGACACAATCACATTTTGAGCCTACAATCCAGAAGACAGCTCTGAGGGAAGAACTTGACCCTTGGAGAAGTCAGGTGGGCTGCAGCCCGAACCTCCTTAGTACACGCCGGCCTTCATAAGTTTTTTTTTTTTTTTTAAATAACTGACTCATTACTGATGATATTATTTTGCTCCACGGAGTGTAGAAATAGAGATTGTACATTCTTTTGATTTAACTGTTAATTGACTGTATGGTGACCTGTTCACACATCATACATTTTCTTTGGGAACTGTCCTGACACTCAGCGTTGCTACCAAAGGTGAACAAAGATGCCCTTAGTAAAATATGTTTACCCTTGAGGATTTCCCATTTCATCAGTGAAGGAACTCAGTCACAGCTCGCATCATTGAGACTGTGACTTTTCACCCATGGAGCTTGTCAGAGGCAATTTCTCGGATATTCCATGTCTGCTATATGTAAGTAATTTTGAAGAAACAGAACAGCTTTTTTGGCCACTGAAATCCTTGCAACTATCCTTTCACTATAACTTGGTTGTGCACATTGGTTTCTTCCAGCCTCATTGAACAGGGCTCCATTTCATCTTTCCTATTTCAGTCTGATGGTTGCTAAGGAGCACAGCTAGAAGATGAAAGTCTGCTAGCTTTCTAACAGCTTTCCCTCTCCAAGGAGAGGGTTAGTTCACTTGGGAACTTAATTCATCTTGTAACATTGCCCTTATTCCCCCCTTTGGAGAACAGAGTCCCAGGACATGGCCTTGTGTCGATAACTCACAGGATGCATTGGGTAATGGAAAGCTGATCGAGACAGTGGTTCTCAGTAAGTGGAGTAGGCCAGTAATTATTATATTATGTGTATTTGTAAAGCACACTACCATCCACGAGGGTCTCCTGGTGCTGAGCAGGTGTGTGTGCCCAGCCCTGCCTATGGTAGGTTGGTTAATTGAAAAGCCAGGTCTTTGGCTTCTTGTAGAATACAAGAGGAGAGGCGGAGCCTCTGATGTGTGACGGGAGGCTTTTCCATGCTTTAGGGGCGATTTAAGAGAATGACCATCCTTCTGATCTGGTTATGTTTGTGTGTGGGATATGTGCGAGTAGAAGTCCTGTGGATTGGAGGTGTGTGGGTGGTTCGAGAAAGAAGATTCAACTGTTCAGATAGGTTGGGTCTAAGTTGAGTAGTGCCTTGAATGTGTGTGAGGAGCTTGAAATATGCATGTCTGTGTATCGGGAGCCAGTGGAGCTCCCTTAACTGTGGTATAATGTGAGTTCTGTGTGGGAGTGATGATGAGCTCACCCGCTAAGTTGTGGATAGTTTGCAGCCTTCTGGTGAGTTGCTTGGTGATCCTAGCATAGAAGCTATTCCTGCAGTCCAACTTGCGTGTGATTAGAGCATGAGAAACAGTTTTTGAAGTGTTGCTTGAGAGCTATTTGGAGATCTTCCTCAGCATCTTCAGGATCTGGAAGCAGGATTTGGTAATGGCGTTGACTTATGTGATCATATCCAGTTTTCTGCCATCAATTATTCAGAGGTTCATAGGTATGCGTTTAAGTTTGGCTGGTCATCAGTTGGAGTTCTTGGTGAGGTGTTCTTGAAATAGATCACTTTCTGTCTTGCCGGTGCTAAGCTTGAGACAGTTGGCTTTCATCCAGTTAGCAACTTTGGTCATGCTGGCGGTGAACTTGTTGAATTGTGTTTATATTGGTTTTCCTCGCTGAGAGCCCTTTCCATATGACTGCATTTGGGAATGTGAAGATAGAAGGGTTCATCTTACTAACCAACCCTAGGTATGCTAGGGGAGATACACCTCCCATTAATACTTTCATCTAGTGAGAGGAGTGTGTGTAGTAATATTCAAGGTTGGGATACAGGACAGGGACAGACGTTTCCCATTTCGCCAGCTTAAAATGTTCTCCATAGCCCACACTAATCCAAATCACATTCCCCTTGTTTTATTCCATAAATTTCCCACTTAGCTCTTCGTCAATGTTGAACGTAGGAACGAGGGAACAGCCCAGTGCATTCTGGACTTACCTGGTTGCAAAAGTAAATGAGTACCATGTGCTGGCCTAGGTAAGTGCCTCTACACTTCCACCTTCAGAATTAGCACTTCGGGTCTCCCAAGGGGAGGGATGTCATGATGAAGAGCAAGATATTATAAATTTAAAAGGGCCTTCAGAGAGGCGGGACACAGGAAATATGATACGCAATCAACACACACAGACATAAGGACCGGTTAATGCAACTGACAACAAATTAACATACACAAATTTATCTTCCATCATTCTGGATTTACTTCGAAATTACAGTACAAATATTTAGGAATTTAACATCATAATAAAGCCATAAAAATCAGAAAACAATGTGGCAAAATGGACAAAAGGCCCAGTCGCATAAGGGTAAAATACAAGATGCCTGCCACAGCAGCGTCACTCAATCGTACAATGACTTTGCGGTGCTCTTTGATCTTGAGGGCATACACCGCCCTTTCGGTGAAAGTTTTACCCTTGCATGCTTCCTCCATAAACACAGCACGTGCCAGACTAGGAAAATCTTACCCTGCCGTGGCTAGGTGTGAAGTGGAAAAATGGCATTACAATTCTGCACAAACAGCCACCCCACATCAAAGTGCAACATTTTCTGAGAATTCAATGGAAAGATTATACAACACAGTATAGGCATGACCTGCTGCATGTCAAAACAGTACAAGCCACCGAACTGTAGCATATGATGACCAGACATCCTGGATTTCCCTGGCGTTTGCACGGCCTGGTTTTCAAGAGAGGGTTGGGCTAAATGTGTACACTAATTCAGTTTTGCAGAGTTCATTCCGTGTTTGGCACTTTTGAAGACAAAACTGAGAAGTAACAATTTCCACTGGCCCTCCCATCACACTTCCAGCAGACCCTAAAGGGCATATTAACAGGCCGCTAGTGCCACCTTAGCGTCACTTTTAGTGACGCTCCGGTGACACTGTGCACTGCGCCATTTTTTACAAGGCAGCGCGAAGCCACTTTTGTGGCTTAATGCCGCCTTGTAAATATGGGCCCCTCCAACGAAGTTTTCTGCGGCACAGGGACGTGCATTGGGTGTTGCTGTGGGCATTCCACCCCAACACCCATTGCTTTTGACGCTGCCCCAGATTTACAAGGAATCGTAAACCTGAGGCAGGCCAAAAACTATCACCGCCCCAGGGGGTTGCGTTCTATGTGTGGTCCATTAATAATTGTTTATGTGCAAGAAGTGCCACACACATAGAAGTGCCAAATCGCCATTGTAGGTTGTTTATGTGCAGGAAGGGACACCTTCTTGCACGTAAACAACCACTCCCATCAACGCAGACACCCGTGCACTACGGCGCAAGGGTGTCTGTGTTGGCACAGGCAGCTAAATTTAGCGCTTAGGGAAACACAGGGATGCACTGCATTTTTGTAAATACAGTGCATCCCTGCGATTCAGAACTGATGCAGCGCTGCCAATTTTAGCGCAGCACCACGCTGCGCTGGTTCCATGTAAATATGCCCCTAAATTCTTTAGTCAGCTGCTGTGTTGCATCACCTCATTCACGCAGCACACCAATTTTTAATGAGGGGTGTAAATGCAGTTATGCCAGCTCACATTGTGCCACTGTGTATCACGATATCGACTCTCTTCACAGCGACCCCCGGTGAGGAGCAGATGTCATGCAGTGAGTGGCAGGGAAACCCATCTAGAAACCACTGCAAAGAGTGAATTTACATTTTGTCTTTTGAGGCTTTTAAAAGCTAATGTCCATTAAGGGGTGGAAAAAGTAAACACCAAGGACATCAGCATGGTCTCAGCAAGCTTTTTTCATTCAAGCTGGGTTTGGTTAGTTAAGGAGAAAGAAGTGCCTCTTACGTAGTTCTCGCCAGGAGGCCCCCTCCAAGGCCATGCACCCTCCTCGCTTGGTGATTTTGTTTTTAAGTTGGCAGGTTTTTAAACATCAGAGGAGCACGTCAGCTAAGTACAAGGTCCAGCAGTTTGGTCATGGGACTTATCAAAACACAGGTAAGTAATGTTTTCACATGATGTGTTTCAGCTATCAGAAGTTAACACACTTTTATATGTCATGTCAAAAAAGGATTGATTTTCTGGGGTGGAAAGCAAATAATTCTCATTGTGGACCAATGACCACCTCTCCATCACCACCATGCACTCCTCCTCCTTGAAACACAAATTAAAGCTCATCCAAAACTATATTTTTTAATTTGCCTTCTGGCATTTGTAGTCTTGTTTTACCAGTCTAAAAGAAGGACTACAAGACCCATAATGCGAAGAAAACCGGACTAATGGCACTGCTCATGTGTGATAGAAAGTTATTTAAGTTAAATGCAGTTCTTAATTTGTGCTTGCTGTTTCCGGTGCTGAGCACTGGCACTTATTTCTGAGGGCCGGCGCTTAAGTTTGTGTCTCAAGCATTTACTGTGAGAAAAAGACACGGGAAAGATGGAGGAAGAGAAAAAAGAAGAAGCGTCAGAAAGGGGAAAAGCAGGAAGCTGCAAGAGTGAGCTGAAGGGACGGGGACTGGCTGTTAATGGGTTTCAGGCCCAAGGTGGCTTCAAGATTACTCTGCCTCAGTATTATGTGCTCGCATTTTTAATTGCAGCAGCCGCGTGTTAAGAGGAGAGATTTTAGCACCGGCACCTTTTTATTTACAAATTAAGCACTGGTTAAATGTACTTTTTCCATGGCAGGTCATTACCTTTTGAAATTAAAGTGCTCAAACTCTGAAACGCTGGTCTTTTCGTCATTCTTATTTGTTTACTTTGCTACCGGTTTGTGGAATGGGGCGGTATAATCCTTTCTTAGTGGTGGGTGCAGGACTGTAGTTCATTAGCGTCCTTGGCTAGTGCCAACATCTAGTCCTTCTTCCATTTTACTGGCTGTCCCTGTTCTTGGTTCTGAAAATCTTGTCAACCTACCGTAAGAGACAAATATAACTGCGCAGATGCTTGTAAGATGGGAACAAGGGTTGAGGTTTCCTCTTGTGCTTCGCAGTCGTCAGGCAACAGACAAAACGCCTTACACACCTACCGGGTACGCTTGATTAAATGAAGCACAGTACATGTCACAGATCACGTGCTCTTGAAACCACCGTAAAGATCACTGAGCTTGTCCAGGTTAGATTGACACAGAACATTTTGGTCAAATGGCATTTAAGATGCAAATTATTTACAGCCAGCCACAAGCCAAGACTTACCACCACCATGTGCGCTGCAGCCAGCTTCTTTAAAGGAAGCAGTAAGCTGTGGTTTTACAATCTTTTCCGCAATGTGAAATTGTTATTTTAAAAAGGTGAATCCACCCTACGCCTGTTTCCGGTGGTCCAAAATTGAGCTGACGGTAATGACCCCAGTGGCTGCCATCTTGATGTGAATGGGTCTCTTTGCAAGTGGGCACTTCCAGCCAGGACTCAACATGGCGAGCCCTCAAATAAGCCCTCTCCGTCTGCAGCACTGGAGGCTCTCCTGTGGCTGCCACTGCCTTCCCTGCTGCCTGCTGGTGCAGTTTCTTGCTTCGGAGCTTTGCTTTCTCACTTTAGCCTCCTTGGAGTCAGTGGTGTAGCGGGTGTTTCATGGGCCTCAGTGCAACGAGGTAAAATTGCCCCCGCCTCCCAGGCTGCTCTTTGAACTGTGAAATATACAGCAATATTCAGGGCTCAGTGGGCCCCTCAGGCCTCTGGGCCGAGGAGCACCAATAGAAGCTACCATCCCCCCTGCTGGGAGAGAACTGGTCGCTGGGAGAGCTGGCAGGCACTTACAGGGAGAAGGGGCACCGCTTAGCTGGCACCCCCAGAGTGGGTGTGTGGCCCACATTCCAGGTGTGGCCCTAGACGTGCTTTGGGCTTCGGTCTGTACATGCACATTTTCAGGTGCAGTGCACAAGGCCCACCTCTCTCTGGACTTATGGACATGCAGTATGTGTGACAGAATATGAATAGTTTGCCTTCTCCTCAGAAGCTTACATCGCTTTTCCGAGGTGGGCTTTCTTGTTCAGGACATGGGTGTGAACTGCATCTAATCTACTCAACTGTGTATTGTAAGGTTTAGTGCAGGATACCAAGCAGCAGAAGCTGCAGGGAGGACTTCCTCACATAGCCATCAATGTACTTCTGCAGTGTAAAGACACAACCCAGATTTCTGGCAGTCATTGTCTAGTCTCTCTGCAGAGGCTCTCATTAAAAGTGCCTATGGTGACTTCCCGCACCTGTTGTCTGGGCCCCCTGTGGGCTGGAGATCCTCCTTGCCCCTTATTGAGCCATAGGTGAACTAGAGCCTGCTGCCTATCCCTTACTGTCCCTGCCTCGGCTGGAGACTCCTGTCTGTCCCTTACTGGGCCGTAGGTGAACTAGAGCCTGTTGTCTGCCCCTTACTGGCCCGTCTGGACTTGAGACTCCTTTCTGGCCCTTTCTGGTCCCTGTCTGGACTTGAGACTCCTGTCTGTCCCTTAGTGGGCCATGGGTGAACTAGAGCCCGCTGCCTGCCCCTTCCTGGCCACTGCCTGGTCTGGAGACTGCTGTCTGTCCCTTAGTATGCCAAGGGTGAACTAGAGCCCGCTGCCTGCCGCTTACTGGCCCCTGTCAGGGCTGGAGCCTGCGGCCTGCCTATGGCTGGGTCCTGCGTGGGACCTGTGTCTAGAGTCCTCTTTATTAATCCTTTGTAATATGCCAATTGGGGCTCTGCTCGCTCCACTATTCCTTCAGGAATAGTTAGACAGCTCCTAAATATTTTTGGAGAACTTTATTATTGTATTTGCTGTTTTAAGTTTACATTTCAAAGGGGAAATAATACCAGCTGTTGCTGATTCTCTCACTTTTTACTGGCATCGGGATATAATACTTTCAGCGTTATCCCTCATCTAGTGGGATTATTTGAATTCATCAAGTACTGGGTTGAGATTTGCATGTTTTATGCAAAGCCTTAACTACATTAGCCCCTCCTTCTGGAAATTATTCTTAGTTATGAATCTTTATACAAACCAGTTTTGGAAACCACCATTCCACTTAAGGCATTTCTTTCCTTCCAGTCAGAAGCTCCTGAAAAGTTTTAATGACTTTGCATTGCGGTGGGCCATACAGGTGTCAGGGTTTGGAAGGGAGTTGCAGCAAATAGGCTGCTGTCCCATAAAGCTTAGCTCCGGCAGTGAGTGCAGGGTGGTGGCTGTACCACCCCTGTAGACAACACACTTGTAGAAGTGAAAGCTATTGAGCTCTAATCTGGGCTGTAAGGATGCAAGAGTGGGTCCTAGTGTGGCTGGGCCAGTGTTTGGCACTGGTAGTGCCATACAGTGCAACACAAAGGCTTACCCACAACTCAAGTCATTACAGTGCCAGAAAGTAGAGGAACTCCGCAGGTTATTGTCTGCTTTTCATGTTTTAGGGATTCCTGAAAAATAGTATAGTTTCGAGATATTTTGGACATTTTTATGTCTGTATACGCCCACCAGCCTTGTATATCTATGGAACACCCAGTGCCCTTCCAATGCCAGCTTTATTGAGAGAATGTTGTTCGAGCATCTTTAAGAAGTTAGAAATTGGTGAGGGTGGCGTTATGGACAAATAAAAAAAAGGGGTACCCGGTGAGTTGGTTTATATCAAAGCCACTTCATCTCATTGTAGATGTTTGGCACAATTTATTTTTGATTTCCACGTGGAAAGATCAGGCCCTCACCTGACAGTCTGCAGGGTGTATGCCCCTCAGACAAAAATCTTAGTTGTTCATTTTCAAGTTTGATTTACTCTGACAGTCTGGCATCCGGTGTTAAATGAGGGATTAGTAAATCTTACGTGCACTACTTGCTGGAAGCTCTGCTTAGCATCGAAACATTCAGCGTGTTTAAGGCCAACATTTGTAATAAAGGAATCTCACCTCACAGGTGATAAGTCATGGGTGTACAACGTATGCCTTGCGGGGTGGGTAGGCCTTCATGCACGATTTTCAGGAAATCCAGGTAAGAAACATGCATAGAAATGAATTTAAATTGAACACATTTTTTTAGTTTTCCTGAAATTCTGGCATGAATCCGGGCCTCAGGAACTGTCACTGGATACCAATGCTTTTAGTGGTATTAGGACAGTCAATTAGAAATCTTGTGGTCACTGCAGTCAAGATGATTGGCCAACACAACCGTGGGAAGACTATTTCACACACAAGAAAATATGGAAAATGACCATTTCGGAAAGTTCAATTCACATTTTCGCTCAGTTTATAGCATATAGGCGAGCATACTTGGAAAATCAAGCGTTTCTGTCTTACGTGTCTCTCTTCCTGATTAATGGTGTCACATACGCTGATGACATCACTATTTAAGAATGATCCTTTGATGTGATACCGATGGAGTCAACATTATTCAACCTGCTGTACATTAGATAAAGGCATGGATGTCCTTTGCAGTATCTGCAGAAGAGGTGAGGGTTTATTTCAAGCACCCTTCAAAAGGAAAAGAACCCCCATTCATGTGCCAAGCTGTCAGTTTCAATTGGTGCTAATTTTATAAACCACAGAAGGATGAAATTCGGCGAGGACCTGCTTGGATTCAACATAGTGATGTTACATTTACAGAGTATGTAGGGGAGCATGCAGATTTCATACTATTTGCATTATAGCCCACTTCCGCGGGCTACACCAGCCTTTAAAGGCCCTCTACTTGAGTTGAGGCCCCAGCCTAGGAGAGGTCCTGTAATAAGGGACAGGGGCCAAGTCAGAAAGGCAACAGTGCTATAAGACCCTTCCACCCACAACGGGTGTAATGGTCTAAATTGAACTGGGAGAACCGAATGACAAGTATTGCAATGTTGGAGTAAACTGTCTATAAAAGCCATTATGGGCCATCTGACTCTTATCGCTTTCAATAATACACCCAGCATTCCAGAGTTCTATGTATAGTTTTCATTGCACAACCTTTCTCTAGGTTAGTTTGAAATGTATCTTTTTGTACGTAATGTGCTTTTAAAAAGCCAGTTTGAGTTGGAACGCTTCCAGGAGAAGACATTCAACAAATGGTACAGATCACCTGCAAGACTGAGTCAGTTCTCAATCTCTATCACAAGCCTATCATCGTCGCTGCTTGTATCAGTGTATTCCACTTGGGTTTGCTTCCTCGTCATTTCCAAGCTCCTTTTCTTTGTTGATCTCTGAGCCATGTCGGAGGTTCTCACAAGATGCAGAGAGCCCATGAGTGATGGAGAGGCTTCACACAATTTATTCTGAGTTACTTGATAAGTCACAGTACCTTCCCTCCAACAATCAAAGGTATCACATTCATCCTGACACGCAGTAGGTATACCTACTGCGGCGTCTCCGGCTTCCTCTGAATTACAGAATATTCCACAATATCCTGGGATTGTTGGTACAGCTGTGTCCATCAACTCGGATGGCAAAGAGCAGGTGGTGCAAACACCAAGCAAGGTATCCTTCTCTGCTGATGGGCAAGGGATCTCTGTGGTTTCCACTTCTGTCCGTCCCATCCAAACATGTGTCTCTGTCACTGGTGCACCCAACCTTTGCCTTGTCAAGGCCATTCCGTCAGTTTCTTTTTTCGAATTGTTATCTCTGACCTCTGAAACCCCAAGCCCTGCCACCAAGGGATCCGCATCAAAGAGATGTTGCAGGGAGGCCCCACTGTCATCAGGGGTGAAATGCCAACAGGAGGAAGTGTCTGGGCCTGGGAGGGTGCTTTCGGTGCACTCCAGTAGGTCCGGATTCTGGAGTACTGGGGAGGGAGGCGTGGAGATGAACCCATCAAAGGTGGCAGGCAGTGGACCCGAGTGAGATGGGTTGCTGCTGTTTGTTGTGGGTGATGGCGCCGAAGGAGCAGGCAGGTCAGTAGCAGTGTTTCGGCGTTCATTGGTAGCCCGTGAAATATCCTGGGAAGAAAAAAAGACAATTAAAATTACAGGGCAGAGAGGTGAAAGGGGCGAAAGGTAAGTTTGCTGAGTAGTTAATAAATACTTCAGACATAAACATACACTTCGTGCGTTTTTTTTCCTCCAAAAAATGGTTGCAACCTATAAGCAAAGGCAGTTAGTAGTAATGCAGTAAAGGACACGTCTTTAAAATTTAAAAATACGATGTGTGGAGTATCCGTTGCTACAGGAAGGAAGAATGAGTGCTGAAGGTCAGATTCTGAACTGAGTTAAGATGCATGGATTTGTGCAGTTAAAAGCTATTAATATAAGACCATGGCGATGCTTGCATTGTCCATTAACGTTGAGATCACAAAGGTGTATAAAATATAAAGTAACAACATGTTTTGTTTACCCTATTTTCATATTGTTTGCTAAAATTAATATTATCATCATAGAACATCTACATATATGTGGTTTTATACTTGTTGCATTTCATAACTATGTAGCAAAACTTTCACCGAGCAGCTGAGTTGTGTGAGAGGGAGAGGGCAGGAAA
Source organism: Pleurodeles waltl (assembly GCF_031143425.1). Lineage (NCBI taxonomy): Eukaryota > Metazoa > Chordata > Amphibia > Caudata > Salamandridae > Pleurodeles > Pleurodeles waltl. Next base: position 151,575,843 of record NC_090446.1, read on the forward strand.
GCGTCACATCTAAAATAAAAAAGATATGGTACTGTCCTTCTCTCTCCCTAGAGCCTGCGCCCAATCAGGCTGACGAGCGCAATGCACACACCTCTGCGCCACAGTGGAAAGTTTTCTGTGTGAGCCTTGCATTGGTTTTGGGATGCCTTACCAGTACAAAATACTATGCCTAGATTAACTTTATAGCTTTTCCCAGCTGGATGTATGCTGTACAGTGCAGCACACATGCAAAGTGGGAAGAGTTGGTTTCTCATTTTTAATCCTGCTTTCAAGTGGCATTATGTTTTGGCGCAAAACCCTGTCTTGTATTATCAGTAGATGGGGTTTTGCGCCAAAAACCAAGGGTGTTGCATGAGAACGCCCATGTACAATCCACTAAATGTCCCCTTGGAGCAGAGTAACCCACTGTTCTTTCCAAGCATCTTTGCAGCGCTAAACATGTTTTGCGCTGGAAAGTAGAACAAAAAAAAAAAAAAACATTTTGTGCAGGTTTGCGTCATTTTTGTGACACAAACCAAGGTCAAAATGTTTGTTAATCTGGGCAATCATTTTTTCCTCTTTTTGGGTACAGGACCTTTCTGCTTACTGTCCGAAGATACGCAAAGCTATCTTCAATTCATAGTGTATGATGAAAATGATCGCCACCGTCGGTTCTCTTGTGGCAGCTGTTCACAATCATTGACAAAGCCAATAGGTCCCCAAGCTGAGACTTGTTAGACTGCCAATGCCTAGTTATTTCTCCTTTTACCACCACATGTTGTAAAAGCGAACAACGTCCTTGCAACAAAAAACGTAGACTAGCATGTATTTTTCATTCTGAACATTGGAAGGTGTGTTTTTTAATCTTTATTTATTTATAGATTTCATAGGATACCCACATTGGAACAGTATATTTAGGAATTAGCAGAAAATTGCATTTTGTCGAAGATACTCTTAGTCATCTCTTAACATAACCATGATTTTATGTCGAACACAAAGTTAAGATTTTTCAAATTCTTCATCAACTTTGAACTTGTAATTTGCTTATTATCTTCATGTATTAATTTCCCAATGTTTCGGTATTATCAGCCTTGTCATTTAGCATTTGCAATGTTAAGTAGCGTTTTCAAGAGAACTAGATGCCTTTGGGGCAGGATGACTAGGGGAGGAGCAATGAGCATGTCTCTGAGGCATCATTAGACGAACTTAAAAATGGAATCCAGTCTTTAACTGGTGAAATGGAAATCTATCCCAGCTCATCGCCACTCTACGGTTGGCTAACAACAGTGCAAGAGCTATAGACCTTCCAACTGCGGTAAGAAAGTCTTTCACATACTACAGTAGAGCAATGAGGGGCATAGTTATGGATTTTGCCGCAAAACAGCACTAACACAGTTTTGCATCAAAATCCATAGCGCCTGCTAGTGCCATTCCATGGCGCAAGCAGGGTGCCATATTTATGGAATGGCGCACGGTGGCGCAAAGGACAGGCTAGCGTCCAAAGAAAAGATGTTAGCTGGGGGTTGGAGTATGGCGGGAGGGGAAAAGGCGCTAGTGAGCCAGAAATGACGCTAGGCTGGTTAGCGGCAATAAATATGCCTCTAACCAGCTTAGTATCATTTTCTGAAGCACTACCACCCAAACATTACTCCTGTCTTGGTAAAGACAGAAGTCATGCCTACCACCCCAGTGGCCAGCCAAGGGGACCAGTGTTTTTGTGATGGAGTATAAATACGGCGGCAGGGGGTTAGCGTGATATTGTGCATCTAATTAGCGCAAGGTAGTTTGCAGCAAGCACAATATGTTGTTAGCCCCTATATTTTTACACTAGACGGGTATAGCGTCAAAAGAAAAATATGGAGATAGCTATGCGCCATTTTAGCGTCAAAATTGTTGACGCTAATACAGCGCAAGCCAAGTATAAATACGCACCTGAGTGTATTAAAAGTCACACCTTTTTTGCGCCATTTTGCCTAATGCACTGCCTATGCTTTTGTCCAGATTTAATTTATTCCTTGACGTTCCTGTCGAAAGACTGTTTCTCGATAAACAATCTACTTACAGTTAACCACGGATAGAAAGTTAATTAGTTGTTTTATCCTGAAAAAAATTGTGAAAGATTATTAAATTGCATTATTGCTTCAGTGGACTGACTATTTGCTTGCAACGCAAAGCTATTTGGTTTGCTTGCTGCTCTGAGAAGTGTCAGGATTGGCTGTCAGTCTGCCGGCCACACATACATGCGCAGTGAGGGGGAGTGCTGTCCACTCCTCTTCAGGGCTCGTCACAGTCTGCGGCTCAGCCCCTTTTCCCAAAAAACGATAATAAACATGGTTTATTATCGTTTTTGGGTAAAAGGTTTTCAGCTGCTGCTAGCGGAGGAGCTGTGCCTGCTGTACATAGATAACATGGGGCACTTGGATTATTACACAATCTTCAAGTAATATTCGAATCAATCAATCACTCAATCAGGGATTTGTAAAGTGCGGCTACTCACCCGTGAGGTTCTCCAGAAATTTGTAGAGACAGCTTGTGTTGTTCCTTTTCTACAGATATCAGTAGTTATTCATGGCGCAACAGTCTTAATGGTCGTCCTAAGGGTACTGATAGGAACTGTCTATGTGGAGATTGAGCTGACCTTTGACAGCCATTGTCAGTGTTCAATCCCTTAATCACTGGGTTCCCTCTGGGTGGTATTCACCTCGCCCTCTTTCACAACACCTTCTGTCTCTTCTGATGTCTGATGAAGCAGGCTATAACTGTAGGTGTTCTGTGCTTAATGGGGGCAGCTGTACTCCAGGTGTGGTATACTAGGGAGAATTTTACCGAACGGGGATTCGGATGTCTCTGCCCAGTCTAAGCTTATGTGGTTGCTCTCTGTGACAATTGCCCTTGGACACACTTATTCAGGTAATTGCTGGCAAAACCAGTTCCTGGTAGAGGAAGGCTGCGTCTGGATTGCTTTGCTTGTGATCTAGTTGATCTTGCTGCCTGAGATCTTCCTTTGTCCCAATCGCAAACCCACCTCGACACAAGCTAGGAGCCCTACAAATATCAGTGGTGAGTACGCAATGTTAGTAGAGGTCAGCTCCGACAGGGTGGGACACCTTCTTCCCTGGAAAAGTACCTCTTCTGGCCTACTGGCTATTAAATGGAGACCACAGGCTTTTTGATGCCATGTTACTTGTAGGTGCTTTTTGCTTGAGCAGACGAATTACCGAATAATGCTCTGTAGTGCCCTACAGACAGCTGTGCTCAGGATTCTCTTCACAATGCGGGGATACCTCAACACTTCAAGATCTCTCCCTCAGGAAGAGTGATGCAGATTATTCCATGTATCACAGTGGCTAACTTCAATTTGTCCGCCTCAACTCCTTCGCAGTATTCTGTCTTCTAGTTGGCATCTTTGTCATGCAAGGGCATCTTCACTTCTCTTCCAGTCGCTCAGCTCTCTCCTTCAAGGAAAGGTTAAGGTAGTCTCTCCTGGGATGCTAGTAGAGCTATTCAGGTTTTTGGTCCAAAACTTGACAGTAGGAGTGGTGGTGAATACACCAACCCAGGAGTTTCTTTATTGCCACTTGTAAGGGACCACGGATTCTCGCGCAGAAATCATGGAACCCTGGCTGGAAGATATTCTCCCATTTTTAGACTTTGTGTTTTCCAAAAGTTAGCTCTGTATCTAATTTCGGGCAGTCCTACATTTTGATAATTCCTCTCAAGTTGATACAGCAATGGTTTTTGCCTTAAGCAGGATGTTACTTAAGCTGGGGTGGAGTTAAGGCACCTTCTCTCTACTCTACTTCACACACGACAACCCCTAGAAAGGATCTTTGGAATATACTGCAGGAGCCCTGAATTTCGCATTACTGTATGATCCACATACATCATCTACACTTAGGAATAACACATACACACTTATCACTCATGCCCCAAAAGGATGCAGCGAATAACCCAGTTGGAGAAGACAGGCAGACCAATTTAAAAAGGCAGGAAGGACCATTATATGATTCTGGCAGATAAAGTTAAAACGGTATGTCCGTAGCTTCAGTCTTATCACTACCACCACTGTCAGTCCTCTACAGCCTTGTGAGCTGGCGGTTGTCATGCTCAGTAGGGATATTTTGCACAATGAGCTCCTCCTGTTACAAAGTCTTGCTCCGGGCCACAATTCATATCACAGAAAGATCATGAACGCACATGCATGATTGTGGTGGTGCTGAGAAGAGAGCTACAAAATCTGCAGCTGGTGTTATGAGGAACTGGAAGCATGGCCACATTCTCTCCAGAGCCTTGAGAGGGAACATTTTCCCTCTCAACACAGAGATCTCCAGGACTGTTGAAGTGCAATAGCCAATTATTCCAAAGATTTCTCCAAAGATCCCTTCCTGTGCATACACATTCTCTCAACTTCTCAGACTAAACTAGGAGAATCCTTCAATACACCCAGAGGAATGAGTTAAAAATGTGAACAAACAATATAAGAGCTACTTCATTTCCAAACCTGACATCTGCAGATACGTCTGTTTACATTTTCCTGATCCATGCCAATAACCACAAGATTGGAGGAAAAGGGAGACATACAGAGGGCTCTGTGGACTTGTTCTGGTACAAACATCATTTCAAACAGGCTAGTGATTCCGGCTCTGGGGAACAAACTCTTGGAACCTGTGCAGTGAACAGAAGCCAAAACTGGACTGGACTAGGACTGGAGACCAATAAAGCACCTCCTCCTAAACAACTCCAAAATAGTCTCGCTTAGGGTGGTGGTCTCGGTATGGATCAAAAAAGCATCCATTCCTGACATTCCAGCTGGAGCAGCTGTGGCTGAAGTCAAGCCAATAGCTGGATTAGAACCAGCTGTATGGAAAGGAATCTGAGCATTAGAGAAGAAGGATCCAGTCCATACTGTTCATCAGAAACAAGGAAACGGACGATAGAAGCAAGGATGGAGGCATGATGCAATCAATTACACATAGGTACACTGTGCAGTATAAAGCTGCTTTTTAACAGCTATATAAGCAGATTCCTGTCCCAAGACTAGGTTGTGGAACCAGGAAGTAACAACAAATATGTTTATATGTTTCTTTCATTACCTACCAATCTAAAGTCAGCCAGAGAATCTTCCCACACAGAAGTAGAGGCTTAATAAAAAAAAACATTTTTTATTATTGCATTCAACAGAACGATTGCTTATTTTTTAATGCTTATTTTTCACAGTTATTCTTTTTTACCACCTGCTCTCACTTATTAGAAAAATGTCAGTTTTTTTACTAGAACTCACACGTGGTAACTAAAAGTAGATTTGCATACATGAACTAGAAAGTTATGGTCTAAGGTTTGGTAAGCCCATATATTATACATCAGACCAACGAGTTTCGTAGGTATGGGTCTGCAGTAAGGAAGATACTTCTTAGGGAACGTCTACTTCCCCAAAAAAAGAAAAGTAGTAGGGAGTGATCTAGGGAACACCAGTTAGTTTCATAATGGTGAGCCTTTGGTTGTCCAAGTGTGTTTTCCATGTATGTACAAAGCGATGACCTACATTCTCCTCAGGGTCTGTGCTTTAATTGGCCCCATTCCATTTATTGGTTATGTGAGACAACGCCTGATTCTTGTCAGCCAAACATCTCCTCACATGCTCACATTGGTTCCCATCACGCTTTTATCTGGAGTACACCAGACATAAGATAATGTGAATCACATTTGATATGTTGACAAAAAGCAATTCATTAAGTCTCTAATAACAAGTCCCTGTAAGGGTATGCAATACTGTTGTAATTGGAACACGCAGGAGCAAGATTTAGTGTAGCAAATTGGCTGTAATTGAAGAGCATAACAGAGAACAGCCTTTGGCACACAGGTAAGCCAACTCCTCGTATTTCAAAATACGGGTAATTTTCGGGAACACTGGATTTCCAGCATTCAGGTCACTTGCATCCCTAACATTCTACTTCATTATTACATGAATCAGGTTCTACTCAAGACACTACATAGGTTCTCCCCTTTGGAAATGAAAACAAATGGTTTTACCATAGGCATATATAAACTGTTATCACAATATACTCAACACCTAACGTACAATACTTATGTGACACATGGAAAAAACATATCTCTCTCTCTCTCTCTCTCTATATATATATATATATATATCTGTATATATATATATATATATATTTATATATATGGTCCATCACATTATATATCTCACAAAAATTCAGATTTGCCTCTGAGTCGGTTAGGTATTTTCTTCACCTTAATACTTCATCTCACACCCAAATCTTGACCACTTTCAACATTTGTATCCATCTTCTTTTCTTTCCCCATCTTTCTGTTGTTTTGTCTTTAGTCTGTGCAGCCGGTGCAGAACAGGGTTCTGTTCTTTTCTGCAATCCAACCAGGGGCTGCTCCTTCATGAAGGTGGAGGAGCGTCACCCCACCCCCCCAGCAGCCGCAAAACCTTTACAAGGAAACGATAACAAACGGTGTTTGTTATTGTTTCCTTGTATAGGGGCGGGGCCACAGGGGTGACGTGCTCTGAGGGGGAGTGCTGGGGGAGTGCTGAGCACTCCCCCTCAGAGTGCATTTGTGTTTGGCTGGCCGTTTCAGGCCAGCCAAATACACATGCGCCATAGTCGCTCTCCAGCCTGCACAGGCTCCCAGTCTGCCTAGGAGCACCCTGGCTGGGCCGTGCTAAAAAGGTGTTTTTTTAAAACTTAATTTTCTTACATTTTAGGTCCCCCCCCCCCCCGCGCGCCGCACCCGGCCCTCTCCTTTTGAATTAAGTGGGCCGCAACTGAATCAAACAACCAAAAATGAACCTGCAGAGGGAATGGATCAGATCAGTTAACTCGAAATCTGACTTAATATTGACTGTGGGAAAGCAGACAGCTCCCCTAGTGCTATTGGAGTGGAACGAGAGCTTAACCAAAGGATTAGGATAGCCAGGCTTCCATTCGGTTGACCTAATACTCCAGCCATGGAAATCACTACGAAAGACACAGCAACACATTGACAAAATCAGTTTGACAGCAACTTCTATTAAATAATTGTTGGATCAGTCACCTTCGATTAAATCAGGGCAATTAAATCAGAGTAACGCAGAGACCTGCATATGTGCTACATTGTCAGTCATTTGCTCATTTAAACTAAATTGTTCTTTTTCTTAAACGTCCAAGCTGCTGGGACACTGCAGGCTGCCAATGATAACTCACATACAGCTGATAACCAGATGGACCACTCCTTGTTCGAAATCCCTTTCAGGTTGCTTTCAGTCGGGAGGCAATTTGGCTCCCAATTGGCCGGAGTTATGGGACAGCAAAAGAGGGCTTTGGCTTACTTGCTGACAGACTTCTGACATTAAGGGTCATATTTACAGCAAACTGGCGTAGGGCAGCGCCGCAGATCTTTTTGGTGCTCTGCCCTACGCCAATGTGAAAGGGCAAGAATGCACCGTATTTCTGAAATACACTGCATTCCTGTCCTTTCACTCAGCACCAGCGCACATTTTGATGCCCAGCACCAATGCAGGCATCCTTGCACCATGGTGCAAGGGTGTCTGTGTTGTATCCAGGATTATGTTCGTGCAAGAAGGGGCACCTTCCTGCACTAAAAAAGCCTGAGAGGTGTTCACGGGAAGAGGAAAAAACGAGAAGAAATAAAAATATTCCTCCTTGTACGCCACCTCTGGGAATGCGTAAGGTTTTGGCGCTATCCCAGGTTTACGCCATTTAGTAAATCTGGGGCAGCGTCTAAATCTATGGGGGTTGCACTGGAAAACTTACAGCAATGCCCATGAAACCAAAGCCTTGCCTTAATCCATAGCTAAGAGGCCATGAAAAGCCATGCAAAGTGGAGTGGCTTTGCATGGCCTCAGAGATATGGTTCTGCAGTCCTCGTCACCAGAGCATCAAAAAAAGTGACTTTCCGGCAGCACACGGGGATTGTTCATGTACCTCTATGTACTGTAATATGGAATGATCAAGAAGGCACTGGGAACAACAGATTCCAGTTGTTTAATTAGTCACTCTAATTGGTGAAGATTGTTTACATCCGAATCCAGACAATGGGGCTGTGGCTACCCTAAGATGACGATATTGTGGCTCTCTAAGCGAGATGAAAACGAAGCACTGGACAAACTTGATGATAAAAGGCCACAGGAAAGTCTTGTAAAGCGAATTACTTGACCAAATCAGATAGGAGCTGATTTCACCAAAATGGCACAGGTAGCGGAAGTGATCCCACATCCTGTGAATCCCGATAATATCATGGTTTGACCACTTGGCCCATTTGTAGTCCTTAAGCAGCCTCTTATTTACTGATGAGGGGTTAAAAAAGGACCAGGAGTGGAAACTCCAACTAAGCACTTCAATAAGAATTCGGCTTGATTTCTGCTCTTGCCATGAGAGCAGAGATTGAAAGGACAGAGCAGGGATAACAAATCGAAAACCAAGAATAAAAGGTACTACCCCATTCGACCTCTTTGCCCACCAGCACATTAGGTACTAACCTCATGAGTAAGCACAACAGATTGGCTTTCTTCTCACTCCTTGTAGGAGGCTGGCCTGGCTTGTAGTGGGTACCAGAGGTACTTACACCTTGTGCCAGGTCCAGGTATCCCTTATTAGTGTAAAAGTGGTGTTTCTAGCAGCTTAGACTGATAGAAGGTAGCTATTTCAAAGCAGCTTAGGCTGAACTAGGAGACATGCAAAGCTCCTACTATACCACTGGTGTCATATGCACAATATCATAAGAAAACTCAATACACAGAAGTACTAAAAATAAAGGTACCTTATTTTTATGACAATATGCCAAAAGTATCTCAGTGAGTACCCTCAGTATGAGGATAAGATATATACACAAGATATATATACACAAACCAAAATTATGCAGGTAATAGCAAGAAAAGTAATGCAAGCAGTGTAAAGTTACAATAGATTGCAATAGGAACACATAGGTATAGGGGCAACACAAACTATATACTCCAAAAGTGAAATGCAAACCACGAATGGACCCCAAACCTATGTGAGCTTGTAGAGGTTCGCTGGGACCTTAAGAAAACAGTGAGGGTTAGAAAAATAGCCCACCCCAAGACCCTGAAAGGTAGGTGTAAAGTGCATCTACTACCCCCAGAGAGCACAGAAGTCGTGATAGGGGGATTCTGCAGGAAGAGCAAACACCAGCAATGCAACAACAGTGGATTTCTGGACCTGAGTACTTGTAAGACAAGTGGACCAAGTCCAATAGTCGCAACAGTGTCGAGAGTGGGCAGGAGCCCAGGAAATGCCAGCTGAGGGTGCAAGGAAGCTGCCCCTGGATGGAAGAAGCTTGGAGTTCTGCAAGAAAGAAGAGGACTAGGAACTTCCCCTTTGGAAGATGGATGTCCCACGTCGCAATGAAGCTTGCAGAGGTATTCCCACGCAGAAAGACTGCAAACAAGTCTTGCTAGCTACAAGGGTTGCGGTAGAGGTTTTTAGGTGCTGCTGTGGCCAAGGAGGGACCAGGATGTCGCCACTTGGATGAGGACACAGAGGGGGCGCCCAGCAAGTCAGGGAGCCCTCACAGAAGCAGGCAGCACCCGCAGAAGTACCTGCACAGGCACTTGGACGAAGAGTGAACCGGAGTCCACGCAGAGTCACAAAAGGGAGTCCCACGATGCCGGAGGACAACTCAGAAGGTGTGCAATGCAGGTTAGAGTGTCGGGGACCCAGGCTTGGCTGTGCACAAAGGAAATCCTGGAAGAGTGCACAGGAGCCGGAGCAGCTTCAAATCACGCGGTACCCAGCAATGCAGTCTAGCGTGGGGAGGCAAGGACTTACCTCCACCAAACTTGGACTGAAGAGTCACTGGACTGTGGGAGTCACTTGGACAGAGTTGCTGAGTTCCAGGGACCACGCTCGTTGTGCTGAGAGGGGACCCAGAGGACCAGTGATGCAGTCTTTTGGTGCCTGCGGTTGCAGAGGGAAGATTCCGTCGACCCACGGGAGATTTCTTCAGAGCTCCTGGTGCAGAGAGGAGGCAGGCTACCCCCAGAGCATGCACCACCTGGAAACAGTCGAGAAAGCCGGCAGGATGAAGCGATACAAGGTTGCTAGTAGTCGTCTTGTTACTTTGTTGCGGTTTTGCAGGCGTCCTGAGCAGTCAGCGGTCGATCCTTTGGCAGAAGGTGAAGAGGGAGATGCAGAGGAACTCTGGTGAGCTCTTGCCTTCGTTATCTGAAGAATTCCCCAAAGCAGAGACCCTAAATAGCCAGAAAAGGAGGTTTGGCTACCAAGGAAGGAGGATTGGCTACCAAGAGAGGTAAGAGCCTATCAGAAGGAACCTCTAACGTCACCTGCTGGTACTGGCCACTCAGAGCAGTCCAGTGTGCCACAAACACCTCTGTTTCCAAGATGGCAGAGGTCTGGGACACACTGGAGGAGCTCTGGGCACCTCCCCTGGGAGGTGCAGGTCAGGGGAGTGGTCACTCCCCTTTCCTTTGTCCAGTTTCGCACCACAGCAGGGCTGGGGGATCCCTAAACCGGTGTAGACTGGCTTATGCAGAGATAGGCACCATCTGTGCCCATCAAAGCATTTCAAGGGGCTGGGGGAGGCTACTCCTCCACAGCCTTCACACCTATTTCCAAAGGGAGAGGGTGTTACACCCTCTCTCAGAGGAAATCCTTTGTTCTGCCTTCCTGGGCCAGGGCTGCCTGGCCCCCAGGAGGGCAGAAACCTGTCTGAGGGGTTGGCAGCAGCTGCAGTGGAGACCCCGGAAAGGCAGTTTGGCAGTACCCGGGTTCTGTGCTAGAGACCCGGGGGATCATGGAATTGTCCCCCAACGCCAGAATGGTACTGGGGTGACAATTTCATGATCTTAGACATGTTACATGGCCATGTTCGGAGTTACCATTGTGACACTGTACATAGGTAGTGACCTATGTACAGTGCACACGTGTAATGGTGTCCCCGCACTCACAAAGTCCGGGGAGTTTGCCCTGAACGATGTGGGGGCACCTTGGCTAGTGCCAAGGTGCCCACACACTAAGTAACTTTGCACCCAACCTTCACCAGGTGAAGGTTAGACATATAGGCGATTTATAAGTTACTTAAGTGCAGTGGTAAATGGCTGTGAAATAACGTGGACGTTATTTCACTCAGGCTGCACTGGCAGGCCTGTGTAAGAATTGTAAGAGCTCCCTATGGGTGGCAAAAGAAATGCTGCAGCCCATAGGGATCTCCTGGAACCCCAATACACTGGGTACCTCAGTACCATATACTAGGGAATTATATTGGTGTACCAGTATGCCAATGTGAATTGGTAAATTTAGTCACTAGTCTGTTAGTGACAAATTTGGAAAGCAGAGAGAGCATAACCACTGAGGTTCTGGTTAGCAGAGCCTCAGTGAGACAGTTAGGCATCACACAGGGAACACATACAGGGCACATACTTATGAGCACTGGGGCCCTACCTGGCAGGGTCCCAGTGACACATAGACTAAAACAACATATATACAGTGAAAGATGGGGATAACATGCCAGGCAAGATCGTACTTTCCTACACTCCTTCCCACTTTTCTAGGAGTTGTTGATGCTGTCCGCTTTTCGTACTTCTTCCCGTCACTAAAGCCGTTTCTGAACTTTATGCAGCTCCAGTTCAGAACATTTTCTTTGTCAGTTTGCAGAGAGACTGATCTGTGAGCGTGCTTAGGGCCATTTTATGAATGGACTTAATTTAGATGTGTGGAAACATATTGCCACAAATAACGTTTCTGTGGGACTCCCCACGATCCATCCCATGCCTAAATCCGGCTACTATGAGGTAATGCACATGGAATAGCGACTAAACCTGTGGATCTGGTTTTCCTACACATTTGTCCGTATCCTGTTCGGATTAATACTCCCTTTTACCACTAGCACTAGGTAGATTATAAACGGGAGAAGAGGTAGGGTGGGTTGGGAACCAGGCAGGGGACAGGGCAGGCTGTAGGTCGGCAGGGAGGGAATTAAATGATCCAGCTGTGTCAAAGGAAGGGGATGGGTGAGGTACAGGGACGGGCTGGCGATCCTATCTGCGTGCAATTTTTGTGGCCAGATTTTTTCATCCAGGAAGATCAGGCCCAGTATCCCTGCACCAGACATCTATGTGATATTTGTATCCTATCTAGGGACAACTGCTCCGTCTGACTCGTACTCGAGCCCCCTCAGTTGTAGCGTTAAAGCAGAGGTACATTTTCAGTCTCCAATAGTTGTACTTATAAGAAAGACTGGTAGTCTTATGCATTTGGCCTTCAACTTGGTTGCCTTCCCTAAAGTGTCCCATGTGGAAAGGCCTGCACGCCCCTAGGGCAAAGTAGACTAAGGTAAATTGCTTCCCCTAACAAGAAAGACTCTATGACCGCCTTGGTTGTCTCACCTAGAGGTGGTAAGTTCGTTGATAGTCCATCAATGCATTGGCAACGTCCTCCACCCTCCTATCCTGTATCTGGTGAGGACTACATGAGTCACGCTGAATATTTCATGTAAAAAGTCCTGCAAGTGTGATGTCCCTGTGGCTTTATTTAGAAATGTTGGCTGCTGTTCTCGCCTTTGTCATTACCCATTCGTCTGGCATGTTTTTTATGAGTTCCAAAAGTTAAGTTAAAGGTCACGGAGTAGCTACTCCAAAGAGAGATGATCTTTGGGGTTTGGACAGCTGCCGGGAATTCTGTTCTACTTTCTTCTGTTAGTCTCCTTTCAGAGACAGCTGGGCTTGCAAGACATTGAGTCACTGAGGGTGTCTTACACTAACTTAACCTCTGGTTGCAGGAACTTTGTGTTAGAATGTATATGCAGTTTCATACCTAGTAAGGACAAAGGTTAGGTATTAGTTGTAGCAGCCACGTTTTTTCAATCGAGTTTTAACCCTGGTGGCTGACACTCCTACACAAAATCAGATAATGGAGATGCTGTGTGAAGGGGTAATGGTGAACTTTCTGTTGATATAATCAGAGCATTTGGGCCCTAATTTAAATGAAAATGACAGAGCATGAAGCTGCGTCAAAAATGGCAGCTCTGTGCTCCGACATTTTCACGACACACGGATGAGACATATTTAATTGAATACGGTGCATCCCTATGTTGTCCCCTGCGCTGGTGCTAAATCGAGCTGTCTAGCGCCAATGCAGGCATCCATGTACCATCATGCAAAGATGTCTGCGTTGAGGGGTTTGATTGTTTATGTGTGGGAAGGTGGCCCTTCCGGCACATTAACAATCACAAATGCCGATTTGGCACTTCTGTGTAAAGTGCCAACGCTTCATTTTGAAATGATTGTTTATGTGCAGGAAGAGACACCTTCCCGCACATAAACAATCATGTCTAGCTTTTTGCTCTTTCTACGCATGCTGCAGAATGCAACACACATAGAAAAAAGCAAATAACGAGGGGGAATAAAAGTATTCCTCCTTGTTGCGCCTTGCAAACTCCACCACTAGGGTGGCATTAGATTTTGGGGCTGCCTCAGGTTTACAAAAACTTGTAAATCTGAGGCAGCGTCAAAATGCAGTGGTTGTTGATGTGGCACACCCAAAGCAACACCCATTGCATGCCTCTTCCACGCAAAGGGCTGCGTGTGAAGGGGCCGTATTTACAAGGTGGCGTTAAGCCACAAAAAGTGGCTTAATGCCACCTTAATACAGCGCAGGGCTTAGAGCCACCGGAGCGTCATGAAAAGTGACGCTCCTGTTTATCTAAGGGCTCATAAATATGGTCCTAGGGGGCATATATATGGCCCAGTTTGCATCATGCTTGCACCACACAATGTGGTACATGCAGGACACAAACCTTAAGTGAGATTTATGAACCCACGCAAGGTTACTTTGCATGGTCCCGAGTGGCACCAAAAATCTGGAGTAAAGCAACACAGCACAAATAGTTGCTTTGCCTTACTCTGCACTGGGGAGGCGTTGCATGGACATTGTGTGGGTGTTCCCAAGCAATTCCCATGGTTTTTGACGCATTCCCAGAATTACCAGAACTGGTAAACCTGGAAATGTGTCAACAAGATACGTATCCTCAGGAGAGGCCTAAGGCGGAGAAATGTTTTTATTTCTCCTCGTTTCCTCTGCATTCTATGTGTGCTGCTTTCTGCAGCACGCATAGAAAGAGGTAAAAGCCTCAGGAGATTGCTTTTGACAAGAAGGTGCTCCTTCCTGCACAAAAACACTCCTGGATGCAATGGAGACACCACTGCACCATGATGCGTTGGCGCAAGGCAGCCAAAATGTCACTAGCATAGGAGAAAAGACAGGAATGCGCCATAGTCTTTTAAATACAGCTCATTCCTGCACCTTCCTTGTCACTCAGTGCAGGCAGCAAGGTGAGTTGCTGCTCTGCACTACGTGACAATCCCCATAAACATGCCCCTCAATCTGTACCAGATGTAGGGTCCTGTTCATCCTTAAGTGTAGAGCAACACCTGCAGCATTATAAATAGCCTGGGGTCTGTCAGAGCAAAAACACAAGCTCTTGATTATTAAAGTAGATGACCATCCAAACGTAGGGAAAAATCTTGAAGAGGTGGAAGCTCGAGGTGGTGGTCTTTTAGAAAAATAAATATTAAAATGTCTGTAAGTTTAAGTCTGCCATTTAGCAGATTTCAAGTTCTATCCGATTAACGGGAAGCTGTTTAGGGGTTGGAATACCTTTCCTCCAAGGCAGGCACTGCGTTGTACATGCTTCTGTAGGAGGAGCAGACCGTTCTCAGATGTGGGTCCTGTACTCACTGTGCCACTGGATTCAAACTAGCCTGGCTGATAAAGGGTGATACCCTGAAACCGGTCCCAGTATGCTTGTTTCTGGACCTAGCCTGGCAGTTCGGACTGAACTGTTCCCATGAGGAACAGAGTCAAGACTGATTTGCATACAGCTGGGTCCAGCTGGGGTGGCAAGGTGAGCAAAAGAACGATGGATTAAACCCAGATCTGTGACTGGGGTGAGTGTTTGCATTGTTCAGCACTCAGTCCATCATCCTTTTGTGTTGCTAATGTTCTAAGGACTTCATTTACAAGAAACTGGCTAATCAGAATTGATGCACCAATTTTCTTGCACAAGCACTCAACCCTCTAACAACGCCATAATAGCTCTGTATTTATGATACATCGCTTCATGGTGCAGCATTTGCACAGATGCGTCCGAAATTCTGATAAATCTGTGGTGCTAAACCGACGCATTGCTGGACTAATGTAAAAAAAAGTATGACAGTACTTCGGCAATGCGAGGGGTCCAATGTAAAAAAGCCCAGCATCACATTAACGCCTGCTCTGGGTGTTATAAAATTTACGCTGTGAAAGCATAGAATGGCGCAGGGAAATCATGTAGATTTCACTGTGCCAGTTCTACGCAGCTTTTACCGGGGGAACACCTACCTTGCATTCATTATACCTGGTGCAGGTATAATGTGGCGCAAGGCTTTACAAACTGGCATAATGGCCCCATTGTGCTAGTTTGTAAATGTGGGGCAGTGTAGGGGACTGCTTGTGCCTCCGCAACATACAAAAAAAAAGTGATGCTACAATGGCACAAGGGGCTTGTAAATAAGCCCCAAGTATGTTACCCAAACTTTGAGAAGCTTAACACAAAACATGGCACAGTGGACACCTATGAAAGTCAGGATAGGGCAATAACTTTTCACACATATTTATTGGAGTTTGCACATTTCACAGCATGTGTCCGATCACAGATGCTTACTCAGAAAGCAGACATAAACAGTCATTGCTTGCTTCCCTAAATAGAAAAAAATGACAGCTCCGTTGCAAAGTTATGGATAATTAATTTAAACACAATGGCCATCTTTTTGACATTGGCGGTAAATCACACTTACTGCCAAGCTGACTGCCGCCAACTTACCGCTGCTGTGGCAGATATCCATTCACCATATTATGACACGCACACACCAATCCATCACTATTCAGCCACATACACAATTCCGCCACATCAAAGGTCAGTGGTAAACTGGCGGTATCCAAGCCCATACCGTTATGCCAACAGAACAACGCCCAGGACATTATGACCCATTAATCACCACGGCGGACATTCAATGGCGGTAAACCATTGGCAGTACATACCGCTGCGTTCAAAATACACACACACAAACAGAACTCCACCACATTGGACAATTCAAACAACACACACCTGACACCCATACACACACCACACCCACCCACTCAAACCACTATAAAACACACACCCACATTACCCAAAACCGTTTACCATTACAAACAATTGCCACCAGAGAGACAGCAAGTCCGCAGACACAACCAGAGCCACACACTACCTACACCTATACACTTCCCACGCACCCCACATCACACACCCTAACACATTACCCTACACACACAACACCCATGCAACCACAAAGACACCCCCGATTCACAGAGGAGGAGCTAAGGGTCATGGTGGCGGAAATCATCAGGGTAGAGCCTCAGCTATTTGGAGCACAGGTGCAGCAGATGTCAATAGCTAGGAAGATGGAGCTATGGCGGAGAATCGTAGACAGGGTCAAGAACTATGGATGACATCAGGAAGTGGTGAAACGACCTACAGGGGAAGGTATGTTCCATTGCAGCAAGTCACCAGCTCGCTGTACAGAGGACTGGCGGTGGACCCCCACCTCCTTCCCCACAACTCACAGCATGAGAGGAGCAAGTCTTGGCAATCATGCATCCTGAGGACCTGGCTGGAGTAGGAGGAGGACTGGACTCTGGGAAGTCAATTCTTTACTACTATCACCCCCTACCTCCATGCCATCACATACCTCCACCCTCACCCTCACTCCCATCACTCCATCACGTCCCACACACCCCACCATCACATCTCACTCATCCCAATGCCAAGCCCTGCATGCAATACCAGTGCATGTACACCACTCACAGCCCTGCATGGACACCTATCACTAAAGCATGCACACTAGAGAGAACCAGCAATCCCAACACATACCAACTTACACAAGTGAAAGTTGCCAGGGCAAATACAACCAAAGAGGGCAAGCCACGGATGCACAATATGTCAGACACAGAAACAATAACACATCATTCACATCCCCACAGGTACCCCAGTCAATGTCACCGGAGAAGAGGTGCCAGCAGTATCCAGTTCCCCAACTGAAGAGGCCCACAGTGATGACAGCAACTGGTCTACTGGATCTGGATGACCAACCTGGTCCATCAGGGACCTCTGGACAGTCGGTTACCCAGGCCCAGTCACACACCACCACAGAGCCTCCCCATCAGGAAACACCACCACAGCACCCTCCCAGCTTACCCACACCTCTGTCCCCAGGACATGTCAATCAGCAGTGTGTCCACCACTACAGGGACCCCAGGGAACACCTTATACCCAAGACAATCAGGGACCTGGGGTCAGTGGGCACACGGTTCAGTGGACAGAGGCACAGGCCAACAGGGAAACTGGGAGGACTGCTGTGCGCCAGGGAGGACAGGCCCAGGGAACAGACTCTCCAGGAGGCACTTGCAGAGATCCTGGGAGCCTACCAACATTCCCAGGACTCGATGGGCCAGATCATGGACAATGTGCAGGAGAACAGGCGGCTGCAGGAGGGACAGTACCAGGGGATCAGGGAGGACTTGCAGGCCTTCAAAACCACCCTGGTCTCCGTAGCAGTTGTGCTGGCAGACATGACCAATATTATGAGGGAGGCAGTCACACAACAGCGGGCCCCTGCCACTAGCCAGACATCTGAATTGCCTTCCACCTCTGCTGCCGTTAGTGGACAGGAGGCCCCGCCACAGGATCAACAGGCCACCAGCACAACTCCCCTTGCAGAAGGAGAACCCCCCCGCAAGCGTTCCCTGTGATCCAGACAGAAGCCAGAGACACTTGCCAAGACCCCCGCCACGAAATGAGACTCTCCTGATTGTCACCCTTGTGTCCCACCATGTCACCCTGTCCACCTTGAACTGCCATTGCTCCCCTTCCTATGTCCCCTTGGACAATGCACCTGTGCTACAGACTGGAACAATACCCCTCCACCATTACCCCATCCCGTTGCACTTGCCCCTCAATATTTTAGGACTTCAATAAACACCCTTGGAAAGAATAGAAGTATGGGGTATGTCAAATTTTTCAAGTATGTATTCATTTAACCAGATTCAAACATTGCAAATCAACTGTACAGTAAATGAGCATATGTTAATGACCTGTAGCTGGCTTCAGTGATCACACCATGAGCTATTGTGAGGCACCAACATCTGTAAAATGAATTGCCAAAGGGTACAGTAAGTGGCCATAGAAGTGGGAAATAACAGCATGCCAGTGCCACAGAAATTCAAAATAGTGACAATGAAATGTGAAGTAGCACTGTCTTGCCTGTGTGTCATTGGAAATATTGTCTGGTGACTGCTGTTCTGTTGTCCTCATCCTCATCCTCTGCCTCCTCATCCTCACTGTCCACAGGGTCCACTGCTGCCACACGGGCATCTTCAGCCTCCTCCTCCTGCAGAAAAGGCACATGGTGTCCCAGGGCAAGGTTATGCAACATGCAGCATGCAGCATGCCACTGTTATCTGGCAGACCTTCTTGGATGAGTAGCACAGGCATCCACCTGTTAGACTGAGGCACCTGAACCTGGCCTTCAGGGGGCCAAAGGTCCTTTCTATAATCCTTCTGATTCATCCATGTGCCTCATTATAACGTTCTTCTACCCTTGTCCTGGCATTCCTCACAGGGGTCAGCAGTCAAGATAGGTTGGGGTAACCATAGTCACCTGCAATACTGAGGGACATTTAACCATACACTATCCCATATGGACCACACCATACCCACACACCAACATCTACTGGATGGGAACCAGGGCTCACCTATTAGCCACACCCATGCCTCTGTAGTTGGCCGATCACATTTGGGATGCTGCTATTCCTCAGGACAAAGGCATCATGCACTGACCCTAGATACTTAGCATTGGCGTAGGAGATGTATTGGTCCGCCAAGCACACCATCTGTACATTTATAGAGTGGAAACTCTTCCGATTTCTGAACACCTGTTCATTTTGACAGGGGGGACAAATGCAGTATGTGTTCCATCAGTCGCCACAATTATGTTGGGGATATGTCCCATTGCATAGAAGTCGGCCTTCACTGTGGCCAAATCTTCTACCTGGGGAAATACAATGTAGCTGCACATGTGTTTAATCAGGGCAGCACGTTTGAGAACATTGGCTGTCACATTCCTGCTGCCAAACCCACTGTTACTTGGAAAGAACCAGTTGCCAGGAAATGGAGCACAGATAGAACTTGCACAAAACGGGGGATCCCAGTGGGTTGACGGATAGCAGATATTAGGTCAGGCTCCAATTGGGCACACAGCTCTGTGATTGTGGCCCTGTCAAGTCTATAGGTGAGGATGATGTGCCTGTCCTCCATTGTTGCCAAGTCCACCAGGGGTCTGTACACCGGTAGCAATCTATGGGGCAAAAGAGTGAGGAGCCGGTCACAAACTGAGCAATGGGGCTACAACAGAACATTGCATGCTGTTAACTTGTAATGGGTCAGTGTGAATTGTCCAATATGTCCAAATTTAAAAAGTGATGGAGCAATTGTCCAGGGCCTGCCCCCCGCCCCTGAAATAGCATCCACCTGTCCAGTGTGTAGGGACAGGTGGAAGTGAGGTTATTCCGCTGATGTTGTGTGCCGTTGCGGGAGGCGGTCAGGAACAGCTGTGCAACTCCTCATTGGTTATAATTGGGCCCTATGGGTTACAGTGGCCAATGGTGATCTACGCCAGCGGTGACGGTATGCACCGCCGTGGACGTGACCGCCATCTTATATCAGATTCCTCACTTGCAACCTGATCTTCAACGGAAGAGGACCTACACTGCATGTGCTGTGTCTGCAACCTACCATGGCCCGTGTGACTGGGGAAAGGGACCCAGCCTTCACTTCCGCGAAGTTGGAGAGACTGGTGGATGGGGTCCTACCTCAGAATGGGCTGCTGATTGGGCTACCAGACCAACAGGTGAGTACACTGTGGGCTTGATGCCTGTGGCATGAATGCATGGAGAGGTGTGTGAAGGCCTTGTGTACGGGGGTGTGGATGTCCTCTGGGTGGCGTAGCTGTTGTGTGCTGGGCCATGTGATGTGCAAATGGTGATGTGAAGGGGTATGGTGGGCCATAGGTGTAACAGGCAGAACTGTCTGACTAATACTATTTTCCTTGTGTATTTCCTCTGCAGGTCAGCACCCATCAAAAGAAGGGTATATGGCGTCCCATCCCCAAGGACGTGCGGACCCTGGGGCTCTACGGCAGGCGGAGCACCCAATGTCGGAAACAGTGGGAGGACCTGAGACGCTGGGCACAGAAGACGGCAGAGGCCCAGCTTGGGATGGCCTCCCAACGAGGAAGGGGTGCCTGTCGAACTCTGACCCCCCCTGATGCCCTGAATACTGGCCTATCCAGAGCTGGATGGGCGCTTGAGGGCATCACAGCAGCCACAAAGGAGTGAGTATAGTGCCCATCATTACTACTAACGCCTGGTGGGGTGGTAGCTGGATGGTGGGTGGGTGTTAATGGGTGCCCCTAGGCCAGGCCTGACATTGCAGCGTAGGTCCCCTGGTGGCTGGGGTTCTGAGGGATAGGCATCCACTACTGGTCAGGGTTGCGTGGGTCCCAGGTGTTCTGCATTTGGCAGCGTGTGCCCCTCCCCATGCCTTGGGGCTAGCAATATCAGTGGTAGTGCAATGCATAGTGCGTAGGCCTATTCCCTTTGATTGAGGGTGCTCTGTACCCCATCAGTGTTGTTGGTGCAGCCATTGACCAAGTGTATCCCTTGTCTCCCCCCTTCTTGTTTTGTCACCCTGTCCTGCATCATCTGACGGAGGAGCAGAAGCACCGGCAATGGAGGGAGCTGCATCCCACAGGACCCAGGAGGCAGAGTCCACCGATGGTGAGGGCACCAGTGGGCATGAGGGCAAGGGGAGCACCACTACGGAGACTGGAGGGGACAGTTCTGACACAGATACCTCCTCCAATGGAAGCTCCCGGGTGGTGGCAGACACCTCTATGACCACCCCAGCTACAGATACAGCCGCCACCCCGTACCAGCACCACCCTCCCAGCAGCCCCTCATTGAGTTGCCGGTGCCCGCTCACCCACGAGGGTGGGCAACTTCTTCAACCCCAGGCACCTCAGGCCCTTCCCCAGTGAGCCCTGCTGCCCTGAGAGAGGAGGCTATTGACTTCCTGAGATCCATCTCTGTAGGGCAGTCAACCATTGTGAATGCCATCCAGATGCAACAGACTAATGCATTCCTGGAGGTCATTCACACTGGATTGTTGGCCCAACAGAGATCGATCCAGACTCTGGACTCCTATCTGATGGCAGCCATTGTTCCTGTTTTCCCCCTCCACCCTACAACTTCCTCTTCCCAATCCCATTCTCCTCAACCCCAACCTATCGCAAGCACACAGGCAGACGAGCATGCACACAAGGCAACACACAAGAGTGTCAAAGACAAACACAAGCACCACACTTCATCCCACAGGCACTCAAACAAACACCATCCAGATGCAGGCATACCAACATCCACAATTTCCACTGTGTCCCCCACCTCCTACTCCACCTCCCTCCAAGTTCAGTCTATACTCACATCTGCATGCACTACATCATCATCCACTACCAGCATCACCACCACACCTAGCAGAACACACACCTCACTGGCAGACACCTCCACAACAGCCATGCACACGTCTCCTGTGTCCTCTCCCACTGTGTCTGTTACCCTCCCCCCAAGATACACAAACGCAAGCACTCCGACATCCAACAGCCATCCACCTCACAAAAGCATCCAGCACATGCACCTGCACCTGCACCCAAAATCAGCAGACAGACACCTCCGACAACCACTCCCTCTTCCTCCACTCCCAAAACTTCTCCCTCTTCCTGCCCCAATGTCCCTAAAAAACGTTTCCTATCCACCATTGACCTCTTCCCTACTCCTCCCCCCGTCCTGCACATCTGGCCAGGGTGGCAAAAACCGAGCCAAGCACCTCAGCCACCCAGTCCACGGGCCCAATCGTCATCACACGCACTCATGGTGGGAAAGGATCCAGGGCACATGTCCTGAGGGTGAAGGAGCCTGCACCAGGCAGCCTCCAGGGAAAGGAACCTGTCCCAACTGCCAGAAGTAGCAAGGTGCATGCCCAAGCTGCTGCCAGGAAGACAAAGGAGCCTGCCACAACTGCTGCCAGGAAGACTAAGGAGCCTGCCCCAGCTGCCAGGAAGAGCAAGAAGCCAGCACCAGCAGGCAGGAAGGGCAAGGGGCCTGGGGCAGGAACTGTAACGGAGCCCCCGCCACCAACCATGGTTGTGCAGCCGTCTGAGGTTGCAGGGGATGCGCAGGAGCCTCCCCCCCCCAGCAGCACCACCACCTCCACCAGTGAGCAGTCGTCCGAGGTTGCAGGGGATGGGCAGGAGCCTCCCCCCAGCAGCAGCAGCACCACCACCACCAGTGAGCAGCTTTCCCAGGTTGCAGGGGATGGGCAGAAGCCCCCCCCCCACCCCCCCAGCAGCAGCAGCACCAACACCAGTGAGCAGCCGTCCGAGGTTGCAGGGGATGGGCAGGAGCCTCCCCACCTGCAGCAGCACCACCACCAGTGAGCAGTCGCCCAAGGTTGCAGGGGATGGGCAGGAGCCTCCCCCCCAGCAGCAGCAGCACCACCACAACCAGTGAGCAGCCGTCCGAGGTTGCAGGGGTGGGCAGGAGCCCCCCCCACCTGCAGCAACACCACCACCACCAGTGAGCAGCAGTCCGAGGTTGAAGAGGATGGGCAGGAGCCTCCCCCCAGCAGCAGCAGCAGCACCACCACCACCACCAGTGAGCAGCCGTCCAAGGTTGCAGGGGATGGGCAGGAGCCTCCCCCCAGCAGCAGCAGCACCACCACCACTGAGCAGCCGTCACCGCCAGCGGAGGGTATGTAATCCTGCCTCCATGGGCTGCTGTGCGGCCTGCCCCCTGCAAATCCAGTGGGTATGACACCCACCTGAGAGACTGTGACCTTGCACTCCCAGGATCAAGAGCACAGGGCACGATGCCCCCTCCAGAACCAGTGGGTAAGACACCCACCTACCCCAGACTCCGCAGGATCAAAAGCACAGGGCACGATGCCCCCTCCAGAACCAGTGGTAAGACGTCCACTTGAGAGACTGTGGTCTTGCACTCCCCAGGACCAAGCACAGGGCATGTTGCCCCCTCCAGAGCATGTGGGCAAGTCACCCACTTGTGAGACTGTGGCTTTGCACTCCCCAGGACCAAGCACAGGGCATGTTGCCCCCTCCAGAACCAGTGGTCTTGTTCCATCTGCCGGCTGAGGTGCCCCCCCCGTCTCCCACCCCCCTGAGGTGCCTGCCTATTTCCCAAATAATGCCCCTGCAGTGTTCCCTCCATGTTGAGGCAGGTGCCATGTTTGACCTTGGACTTTGGCCTGTGGCCATGTGGACAACATACATTGTGGACTGGGCTATGTCCCTTTTTATATACATATGTATATATCTATTATCTTGCCTCACTTATTTATCTTGATGTGTTGCTCTCATTACATTCACTTTTTCTAAATCGTTTTGTCCTTGCATTATTCATCCGAGGTATGGGGTAAATATGTTTCAGTACTGCAGCCGATTGTGTGTATGGTGATGGGGGGGTGTTGTGCGTATGTGTGTCACTCTCTTTTTCCTCCCTCCCTCCCTTGTGTGCTAGGTGGCTGTACTCATCGTTGTCGTCTTCACTGGTGTTGGTGTTCGTGGTCGAGCAGCACGTAGAAGACCATGGGGAAGACATGCAGTTCAGGCTCCATGGCGGCGTGGTTGTTCACTGTATTTCCAATGGTGAGTGCTTTCCCTTCGCAGGTCTGTTTCCGCCAGGCTTTTGATGCCGTTGGTACTGCCCCGGAAAAGGTGGCATTTCCTAGGTCATAATATGGTGGGCGGAACATTGACTTCCATCTGGCTGTAGGCGTCTAACGCCGTGGTGCCTGTTGTTTCCACCCTGGCAGTCGGTGTGGTACATTGGCTGTCTATCGGAGATCTTTCCGCCATGGTCATAATTTGGTGGTAGTTACCGCCAGCCTGTTGGCGGTATTACTGCCACTTCATCACCAACCGCCAGGGTTGTAATGAGGGCCAATGTGTGTTAATATTCATGTATTCTTGGCATTAATGCTCCATTGTGCTCTATGAATAACTTGTTACACATGGTTAAAACAAATACAAACCAAGGAGTATAAGAATGGCTGGAGCATTAGAGACACATTACTATGACCCAAATGCAGCGCTAAACAGATAGGCAGATATGACTGGCCACAGCACTCCATTACTCTGTCAACCACCGTAACACTGGGAGATGTTAGGGAGGCACCTTGTCCTTTTGAAAGTATGCTCTGTGTGTTCTGATTGGAGGCACAGTGGAAAAGGAGGTAGTGTACAGTATGGATTGAAGGGGATGTACCCTTTGGTGGGGGAAGGTGGGGCTGTGTCCTGTTGTGAGGGGCCACCATGCCCTGCTTGCTTGTAAAATCAACCCAGTGCTTTGGGTGGGGGCTGCCTTGTCTGCAGCTTGATCCCAATCTATTTGCAGCCACCCAGTTTAGGACCCCCTACATCCTGCACACCCCACAGGGCCTTGATGGCAATGCTAATGATATTTTGGTTTTCTTCAGATTTTTCTCACAGAGATGAGCAAGAAATTATCATCAAGAAATAAATGTTCGGACCAAGGCGGTGTAAATAAATGCATCCCTTCTGGTTTCAGGCTCTGCCTCAGGAGGAATAATTTAACTCTTAAGCTTGAGTTGGAGGTGTCCTACCCAGGTGTGCAAGGAGTCTTTCGACAGGGAACACAAAGGCAGATATCAAGGGGGTGGAGGGGTGATTGCTCAGCAGCAGAAGCTGGTGGGGTATGCTCCTGCCTGTAACCTCCTGTGCACATATGCACAGAGCCACCCACACAGTTTCTTGCAGCCACATGGAATTTAAAACAGGCACTCCATAAGTGGTATGAGAGTACCTTATGTGTGCATTGGACCCATGCTGACCACTTCCTATGATAGCACAGGTCCCTGTGACCACAGCCATGCCCTGAATGTGAGCCTGAGCTCCGACTGATTCCTGGAAGGAGCTCTGATCTTCCACTGGAGCAGCATTATCTTATCAGCACCCAGCCAGCATTAGTTGCAGGGCACTTTAAAAACACCCTAAGAAGTCTGAGCACGCACACTGGACAAACACCTCCCTCCCAAGGACCTGCTGAATGTTTATGGGGCCCACTCTCTTACAGTGGTCTGCCTCTTACTGCAGTGAGGGGGAATGAGTGCTGACAAATGAAAGGAAGTTCACTTTATTTCACAGGTCACTTTCCTTTGGGTCCTGCAGCACTAGCCAAGGGCTCCTCACTCCTTTCTGTCTCCTCCTGCACTCTCCACTGGGCACTTTCACTCCTCCCTGCAAGGATTCCTCTGCTCATCTCCTCGTCTCTGCTGTGCTCTCCCCTGGTACTCCATGGTCTCTCTCTCTT
Source organism: Pleurodeles waltl (assembly GCF_031143425.1). Classification (NCBI taxonomy): domain Eukaryota; kingdom Metazoa; phylum Chordata; class Amphibia; order Caudata; family Salamandridae; genus Pleurodeles; species Pleurodeles waltl. Next base: position 151,601,357 of record NC_090446.1, read on the forward strand.
GACCTTTTTCACTCTCCTCCTGGTCCTGCTGCACTCAACCCTGGGACCTCCACTCTCACATGAGCTCTGTTGCACTGCTGTCTGGGCCCTTTGCTCTCACCAGGGCCCTGCTACATCCCCCTCCAGGACACTCTCCCCCAGACATGCACTGTCCCTTTCGCCCTGCTGCACTTTCTCTAGGGACTGTCCCTCTTCCGCCTGGCTTTGGGGCACTATCACTAGGACTTCTGGCACTCTCAATCAGCACCGTTCCTCTCAACGTTCCCTAAGCTCCACAGGACCAATGAATGGGCCCGCTCTGCTTTGCATGGTTTCTAGTTACCCCAAAATTAGGTTCTGGAAGTGAGGTATGTTAATGGAGCTATGTGTGGAATCTAGTATTGGAGTGCCAGTGTTGCCGAGTACTAGCCTGGAGGTGCCCTAGTGAAGCTGCGAGTGGGGCCCAGCATGGGAGTGGCATTGCCTCTGAACCACAGAAACGAGGAGTGCTGAAGGGTGTGTGCGTGAGCCTTAGTGCTGAGAAGAAATGTGAACTGAATGTTAGAATTGATGGATTCTGGCGAGCTGTAGAGGTTCCAATCAACAGTGGCGTTGGATGTTAGACTTGAGGTGCACTGGCTGAGCTTTGTTTTGCTCTTTTGGGTCTAGTATCGGCTTGGCAGCAGGACTGAATATTAGAATTGTGCTTCTGTAATGGAACTTGTATGTTAGCGGAGTCTCACTATAGGAAAAGAAATTACCTCCCCGGGGCAGAACTGAGGTACACTGATGGAGCTGCTCCCAAAGTCCCAGTACTGGAACAGCAGAGTGTACTGACTAAGAACTGAGGTACTCTGGCAGACAGCGTGTGTAGGGTTCTGGCACTGGCACACCTGAGGGCTTGGAGTGTGTGAACTGAGGTGCATTGATGTAGCTGCGCACGAGGTCCCAGTACTGGAATAGCAGTATGTACTGACTGTAAGAACTGAGGTGCTTTGGCAGACAGCATGTGGGGTTCTGGCACTGGTACAGCTGAGGGCTTGGAGTGTGTGAATAGAGATGCACAGAAGGTGCTCCAAGTGGGATCCTAGTATGGAGCTGAAGTGGGCACTGAGTGCTTAGAAGGAGGTGCTATGGCTGAGCTGAATGAGGGTAGCATAGCTAAAAGAGCAAGGACGCCATACAAAGGATTCCTAGGTGACAGCAGGTTTTACCTGGGGGCGAGGCCTCTGGATGGGGGAACTTTCCTGTATGCTTGTTGGGGCAAAAGTGTAGGTAGTGGATTCATTTACAATGCCACTGAATTGCTTAATTAGGAAAGGATAGGCACATCTGTCTAAGAAAGCAGGAAATGTTGAGCAGTCACAGTTTATTCCAAAGTTTATGAAAACAATTTTGTGGTGTACAGAGAACACTGCTAATTTTGTTGCAGACCCTGATGTTAGAAGCCCTGGGTGGCTAGGCTATAAGCAATTACCAGCAATCCTCCCATGCTCTCAGCACCAGGGACCACAGGCAGGCAGACCAAATGTGACCAAGATAACAGCCTGATTTATAGCCTTGTTTACAGCTAAGCTTAGAAACTGAAGTGCTCTGGCAGACAGCATGTGTGGGGTTTCTGTCACTAGCATGGCTGAGGGCTTGGAGTATGTGAACTAAGGTGCATGATGGAGCTGCGCCCGAGGTTCCAGTACTGGAGCAGCAAAGTGTACTGACTGCAAGAACTGAGGTGGTCTGGCAGACAGCGTGTATGGGGCTCCTGCCACTGGCACGGATGAGGGCTTGAAGTGTGTGTACTGAGGTGCACTGATGGAGCTGTACCTGGGGTCCCAGTCTTAAAGCAGCAGAGTGTACCTACTGGAAGAACTGAGGTGCTCTGGCAGACAGCGTGTGTGGTCTACCTGGCACTGGCATGGCTGAGGGCTTGGAGTATGTGAACTGAGGTGCACTGATAGAGCTGCGAGTGAGATACCAGTATGGAGCAGAAGTGGCCACTGTCTCTAAGGACTGCAGAGCCCTGGTATAGCTGGGTTCCTATGCTATAAGCGATTACCAGCGATCCTCCACCCTTACTCTCAGCAACGGGGACCACAGGCAGGCACAGAAAATTTAAGCCAAGGAAGGGCGGGAGCCAAGCAGCTGAGAGAGGGTGCAGAAAGCCCAAAAAGACAAAATGTGACCAAGACAACAGCCTGATTTATAGCCTTGTTTACAGCTACAGGAGCAAGAAACAAAGGAAGAAAAAGTCCCCTACAGACCAGATAAACAGGACAAAGTGGAATTATACCGTAGTTGGTCCTTGCTCCCACATACAAGAAGGAGGTACAAAGAGGCATCACTGACCACTAGAAAGCAAGGATTTTTAAACGACACTGAAACTAACAAATGAAATAGCTGGAAGACCACAGAAGAAGTATACTTAAAAGTATACAAGAGGTCGTACGCTTATGCTTGACCTTTCAGTTATGGTGAGTAAATAGAACTTGCTGCTTCTATACTTTTAAAACGAGTCATTGTGTTATACAGCTGTCTTTATGGCAGTCTTTTGGCCATGCTAATCGCCCAGGTGACACCAGTTGTTTCAGAATCAGACCCCACAGCAATAGGGCATCTCCCTAGAAAGAAATTGGAACCAACAAAATCTTGTCCTATACAATTGTTTGAAAACAGTCTGTGTCACTGAGTAACACCACCTGCAAAGAACGTTCTTCTGGGTGGCTTTCAAACGGGACAAAGCACAGAAACAGTTCTCTTTTGGATTGTAGATGCCAATCTGCATCTTCTATTCAGAAAACCACAGGTTGTAAGCTCATTCAGGCAACTTTGAAATATGTGAAATTTGTGGATCAGTTTTTGTAATGGATAGGGAAGCTATAATTCCTGACGGCAGCCAGGGGGAAAATTAGTAGAAAGTTCTCAAATAGTTAGACAGCCTGAAGGGTACCAATTAGAGCTGCTGAATGTCATTATCAATTTCTGCACTAACAATGGCGCAACCCACTTGGGTACATAGAAATCTAGGCAAGAGGGAGATAACACTCTGCAGCACTACTCACAAAACGTTGTATGCAGATGAAACAATATTATATCTGCTATGCAGCAAGAACTTCAAATTCTTTGGGCCCTATTTTAGAAGTTGCATTGTCTGTCAGGACTACATATAAACAAAGATGAATCCAATTAATTCTCATCAAGAGAAGGTATCAACAAAATATCAAGACTAACTAACAGTGGTATACAATGGCCTCCACCTTCCAATATCTAAAAATCAAGGTACATAGGAAGCTACAGTGGCGGCTGGTGACATTTAAAAGTGGTGGGGCGTAAAAGTTGCTGGTGAGTGCACTGTGACGAGCGAGCGTAGCGAGCCAGCCTGACTAACATAAAGGTGTTTCGAGGGGGGTTCTCCACCAAGAATATTTGAAAAAAGAGTGGGCAAATGGTGCATTTTCAATCAAATTTGAGAAAGCAAGGAGGTTAATAAAAAGCAATTGGGAAAGTGTAGTTATGACATCAATAAAGGGATTTCATGTGATAATAACATAGGTAGCTGCTTATTTAATATTACCATACAAGTTCATCACAGAGTGTGAGATAACAATTCTAGTAGCTCACAGATTTCTTTATTGATATACCTTTAGAAGTGAGATTCTTCTGACTCAAAAGTCGACAAGTCAGCCACTAGACCACCAAATCTACCTTTGTTAATTTTAACCCAGTGACACTGACAGGTACTTCTGATTTATGAGGTATGATTTCTTTCCTCAACTCAACATACTAATAGCCAGGCAAATCTTAATTTTGGCTTAATTTGACATGTATGCATCTCCCTATTCCTTTCTCACTGATGTTTTATTTGACAGATTGTACCTGTAACATTATAAGTACATGCCGCATTTTGCCGTTTTTGCAGTTTTATATACGGCTGCGCGAGATAGGGCCGACAGCATTAGAGCACTTTACATGAGCGCCAGATTACACCAACAAGGTCACATTCCTGTAATTTTCTTTTTATGCACAGGGAGATTACACGATTGCAAACCTCTCAAAAGGGCCCTGGGCTTGGCCAAGAAGGAAGCGAAAAAGAGCAGTAGAGCACGCGAAAAATGAAAGGCAAATTAAGTCCTAAAAACGGACTGCTGTTTGGCCACCAAAAAACAGGGGGGATCATGCAACAAGGCCGGATAATTAATCGCCCTGCTCAAAAAGCAGAATTTCTGAAAGTCTGTGCGCCCAACCATTATATGCAGCGAATGCAAAGCGAAACAATTCCTGTGCTGGGAAGTCTGATTAAAGGCTGGATTGAACAGGAAGAGGCCTGAGGTTGTTTAAAGAGAAAACCTTAATAGAAAAAACGTGACTGTACTAGTAACTGCGGCTCGCAGCAGCCTCCTTGGCTTCTCTGCCCACCCTCCTCCCATCCATGGTTCGGTGCAAAAATCTCTGCCTCTTTTCTTACATATATAGTGCCCAGCTCTCAGCTCTGTGATCTTAGGCGCTGCACCTGTATGTTTGAGTGGTGATTTTTTGTATATTCATTCTTGTTGCACCAATTCCGTTATCCTTTTCGGATGTTTTTTCTTTGTGACCTAGGTGTGTGTCATCTATCTTGGAAACATCTGCGTTGTTCGCCATGGCTTCCATTCCCCCTACTCTCAGCCCACCCTCACCTCCCAGCTATCCCCTCCCACCAACCAAGTGGAAAACGACATTGCTTCTGTTGGAACACTTTTCTAGTGGACGAGTGCTTCAGTTATGCTACTAATATAATATAATGTGCTTTTGTATTTTGTATACACTCTTGTTTTGCTGGTACTATTTCTGAGGTATTGATTCCTGATTTGTTCTTTCTACTCTTTAGCTCCATGTCCATGTCTTTTCCAGTGGCAGCCGTAAATGCACACAGACAGCAGGTGATTTGTGGTTATTAGAGTGTGAATTTGGTGTGACAATGTATAACCCAGGAACAAGAGGCAAAGAGAGCGTAAACCAAAGCGACAGGGTGAGAGAGAGAGAATGTAGGAGAGAGAGAGAGTGAGCAACAGAAGTGCGGAGGAAGGAGAGAAAGAAAGGAGAGACAGAGAGAGGTGAAGAATGAGCGGGGTGACAAAGAGGGGAACGGAGAGATAGATGGGGGCAGACGGGAGAGAAAGAGAGCGAGAAAGGGCTTAAAGAGGTGAAACACAGAGAGTTAAAGAGAGGAGGAGAGAAAGGGCTGAGAGAAATGAGACATACAGAGAGTGAGTGAGAGAGACAAACAGAATGAGAGAGGGAGAGGCAGAGAGAGAGACGGAGGAGAAGAAAGGGCAGGGACAGAGTGAGTGAGAGACACAGAAGAGGGAGAGGCAGAGAGAGAGAGAGGAAGAGAGAGAGAGAGAGAGGAAGAGAGAGAGAGAGAGACAGAGGAAGAGAAAGGGCGGAGACAGAGTGAGAGAGAGAAAGAGCCAGGGGGTGACAAACAGGCGAACAGAGAGAGAGAGACAACTTACACACACGTTACAGAAAATGGTGTCAGTGACTTTTAAATCCCTGCACATGAATGTGTGAAACAAGAATAGTATTTACAATTTGGAAACCACTTGTGGCGTCTGCGCAGCATTCCTTTTATTGCTCTTGATATGGAATAGAAAAACTCTGGGCATGATCGTCGCAAAGTAGTGAGTGAATAACACTGGCCGAGGAAGCACGAGTGAACTGACTGCTGTAGTATTTGTCGACAAAAGTTTTAATTATACAAAATGAATGATTTTGGCTTTTATAGACGTTGTTTTGAAATGTTTAAAGAAGTGTGGGCGCACGCCCATCTTCATATCTAAAGTCTAGTAAGCGGGCCAAAGCACAAGGGTGCTTGTGTTCATCAGGGAAAATATTTTGGTCGCTGCTGGTGGTGGGGGGTGGGGAAGGCCAAAGCTGCAGAATCCATGCTGCCAATACCGACCCTGATTGTCTGCCAGCTGCGGAAACGTCGGGCTCACTGCCAATGAAAGGTGTAACCGTGCCACGAGATCACACCCACATTAGAAACCCTGCTTTTTTACGAAATCAGTACTTTTACCAGTTCATCAAAATTCTTCCCTCATACAGTATGAGAAAAGTTAAATGATGGGTGAGTCACTCACCTACTGAAGAAAGAGACAGCCCTGTCTTTTGCGGCGATGCGGCGTCTTCTTCTGCCCCCACGGGCTCCTCTGGGTCCGTGCGGCTGCTGGTGCGGGCTGCTCAGGAGCAGGAGGCGCGGGAAGCAAACACCTTGTGTTTGCTGACCGTACATAAACTGCGCAGTGCGCAGACTCCATTTTGAGCTTGCTGGAGTTGCTGCCTTCCTGCCTGAAGCCCCGCCCACCATTTCCCAACTTGTCACAGGGCTAGACCCACCCTCTGTGATAAATTGGGAAAGGTTGGGGTGACCATCCTCCACTACCCTGACTGACGTGAAGCCCCTAGCGCTACAGGGCTTCAGCCTGAAGCGCCCGGGGCTAAGTTTATCCACACGTCATTAGGGGGTGGAGACTGGTCCTCTGAGCTATGTCTTTGCCGAGCTGATGACCTCACAGGCCTCAGGCTGTGAGCTTATCAGCCCGGCAAACATAGACTCAGTCAGGGGAGGGCCTGGCCTGATCCTGCCAGTCTAATCTCACGTGACCCAGTAGCCCCGAGCCAGGCCCCAGCCCCAAGCAAGAAAGAGGTGTGTGCATTTGTTTTAGGGAGGGAGTTTGTTTTCACCTTTTTTTGTTTTGTCATGTTTACGAGGGCGGAGCCCCGACGCCCTCGTGCAGAAACCGCCACTGGGAAGCTATATGATGTGGTGGGTGGCAACCACAAGAGGGCATTATGAGTTCTACCTGGAATGGCACTGTTCTGTAAACATATTTGAGTCGCGATGACAGGAATTATCACACTATTAGACTCCTTAGTAATTTGTAAATGTTCCAGTGATACAACCTCAGAATTGTTTCACTGAACTCAATACACTTTTGACAAAAACAATAGGGAGAAACAAGAGAAAAAGAGTAGCCTTCGAAAAATTGATGACAGAAGATGGCCTTGAAGTACTGGACTTGGAATACTATTATACCTGCAGCACAGCAGCAACAGGTTGTACAATGGATGGCGATGCCAAAAACAGTGAAGACTGCACATTCATATGACATTGCACCGCTGTCCGGGGAGCGAAGCAGACTAGGAAGTCTTCATTGCCTCAATTGGTTGACATGGGAAACAATGCAGGGTGAGACGGATCGAGTATGGAATTAAAAACAGGGTTTTTACCCGAACTGCTGCTGTGGAGTCTCCCTGGAAGCAATAAGCTAGCTGGGACAATGACCAAGAGACATTAGTCTGCAGTAGGCATGGTGTACGTGGAATGCAAATGTATACATCTTGCAATGCCACATGAAGAAAAATGTAGCAACTATGTAATGGAGGATATTAATTTTAATATTAGACCGAACAATGCATGTGGTTGATTGTAGCAATATTCCAGGGAAAGGAATCTGCAGAAATGTGGCATACAATTCTAACTGTTGTTTGGTAGTTGATTTAAATTATTTGTATCTAATATTTTTCACTTTTAAACCTGTTATAGTTAGAGTTATCTAAAGTAACTATCACACATGCCATAAGGTAACTATATCTTGTGCCCTTGCCATGCACTGCTAATTATCCCACAAATTACAGCAGTCGTGATATCTTGATAACATCACTAATCATATTAATGTGATATTTGAAGTAAATATGTTTACAAAAAAACTGTGCAGGTTACAGTTACCTTGGGGCATGAGTTATAGTTAATTCGGATAACTATCTATAACAGGTGAATTTCTATGGTTTTGAGTAAATTCAGAACCTAACTATAACGTCCCTGTAACCATTGTTTTTTTCAGTGTGTGTGTGTGTGTATGTATATATATATATATAGATAGATAGATACATAGATAGATAGATAGATAGATAGATAGATAGATAGATAGATAGATAGATAGATAGATAGATAGATAGATAGATAATCATTTTAGTAAAATCATAATGTTTGGGCTAATGCTAGACCTAATACAAATGAGACAACATGTAATTTTATATAATGTTATCAGTACCTAATTTGTGCCCATAGTGGCCGGAACTTCTTACTGGGGACTGGGACCTTTATTAGTGGTCCAGTGGAAAGTGTCAGTCTTCAGTAAATAATAATATTTCTGGGATTGTGGCTGTCTCTCTGTGACCCATTGGAGGCCTAGCCTGGGCCAGGCATTCAATATGTTTCAAGGTGCTTGGTATGCTTCATGTAATATGATGAAAGAGATGTTACACTCAGGGGCACAGCTATCAATAGTGTAGCAGGCATTGTGGTACCAGGACCCACATGCGCAAAGGGGCTTTTTTATGCCAACCAGAGGTACTGGGGCCACTCTCCTTTCTGGAATAAGGACATTTTGTGCTCTTAATATAGCACCAGTCACACTATGTTTCACCTAGAATCTGTTGTTAGCTTTTGAGCTTTAAAGTAGTTAGTCAGACTGTCCAACACAAACTTGTTGCCGCTTGCGATAGAACACCATAACTGTATGCAGCCTAGGGCTGGCACCAATATGGCATGTGAGGATTTTATTGGCTTGCACGCACCTGAGTTGTTGAACCCCTTGAAGTACCGCTGTAGGCTACCCACCTGGCCCATCTCCAAGTAATCAGTGCCAACTTCTCCCCAAGGCTGTAGTGTTTGGTGCCAACGGTTTGACTACAGGGCTAGACTGGCAACATTTTTCATGCTGCTCCGGTACTGACTCTCCAATAATCCCTGCTGAACAACGGCTGGTAGGTCATCCAGTTGATTTCATCAGACCTGTAGCAATTGTGTGGGGCCTGAGCTCAGCTGGTGCTGTGCTACAGGACTCATTCAGCCCTTTTAAGGAATCCTCATGTGCTTCTCATTTTGCCCAAAAGCCAAGACATATTTTCCAGAATGCACTAAACTGAAACTGTATCCACTAATCTCTGTCTTGCATACTGCATATTGCACAGCACTGAGACCGTCCTCTTAATGTCTCTGGGAGAGCTACGGATGTTTCTGGATGAGAGTCCTCAAGCTGGCTTGCTTTTGCTGGGTATGTTTGCTGTTTTTGATATTGAAGACCGCTCAATTTTGGGCAGCCTCGCTTGACACTTGAGGGCAGATTTAAGGAGGGTCTTTGACATACTACAGTAGAGCAATGAGGGGACTATTTTAAAAAAGTGGCGCTGCACTGTTCCTTGCGCCCCTTAGTGCCCTCCTACTGCCACCATGTGTGCGCTGCATTTAAAATACAGTGCACCATAGCACAGGGTAGGGGGCAATAGTATCATTTTTTGTGAAGCTATTGTTGTACTCTGCAGGAGTAGCGCTAAAATGTCAGTACTACTCCTGCAGAGTACATAGAGGGCAGTTATAACTAATGGAAGCCCCTGTTTAACAGCAGGCATTAAAAGTGCTGAAAAAAATGGCGCAAGGAAATCTATTAGATTTCCTAGCACCATTTTTTCAGCCCCCCTAACAGGGGAATGCCCCTCTTGCATACAGTATGTCTGGCACAGGCATTATGTGGCACAGGGGTTTACAAATTGGCACAATGTAAGCATTTGCACCATTTTGTAAATATGGCGCATGGGAAATGCGACCTCAATGCCACATTTGTGTCAAAATAAATGGCACAAATGTGACGCAAGGGGCTTATAAATATGCCCCTGGGTTTGTTAAGCTTGGTCCTCGAATGATTTAGGTCTCTTTTTGGCGGTCTCTCAGGAAGTCTTGCACCCTCCTTTCTGCTCATTTTACCCAATTCATTTCTACATGGCACCACTTGGACTTTAAGATACTAGAAGCTTGAATGAAATCCCGCTGTTGCTAAGGCTGTACCAGACCTCCACTAACGCCATTAGCCACCTAGACAGCTATCCACGTGGGGGAGGGGGGTGGCAGGCAACAGATTTTTACAAATAAATAGAGAGAAGACAACTGAGGTTTTTAGAGTCTGTCAGACAGGGAAGTCGGCTACAAATGTGGCTGAGTACCCTGTCTGCCAAACTGACAGCTGAGTCTACCATTTGGTGGACCACTGTGTTTCCGCCAGTGATGCCTTGTTGGCAATGCCAGCAGAAACCTTAGACGAAGAACCCAGCATGCTTTGGCCAGTTGGTCTGTGTCCCTCAGACCATCTACCCTATTTAGCACAAACTTTCTGATGTACTTTTTATCCTGTTTTGAACCACCAGGAAATGTTTGGTGGTCCCAAACAAAAATTTAAAGATTGCCTCCCCCAGTCCCTCCTCACAGACACTGAGAGAAAACTCACAGGGCGTCAGGGCCATTAGATTTTTGTTTTTCAACAGCAAAATCCAACTTTGGGAGTTGTGTTTCATCAACAAAAAATGTTTGCTGAGCAGCTGCAGAAAACATGCCAGCCATTCAGAAAAACTACAGTATCTTCAGAAGAACCGCTCTGAAGCCACAAAGATCTCTGCCAGGCAGATGGAGAACTCTAAATATAGCGGGCTGTAGACCACCAGGACAGCAGACACGCCTCCCCTCACCCGATCGAATGGAGTATAACATGCCAAACTCTAAATAAAGCCCAAATCATTGGTGGTGAAACTCCCTGCTGGGGCCTGGAAGTATGGTACGATCATCTAGGCACTTTGATTGTCCCTGCAAAGAAGGCAAATAATGTTTGCATTACTGTTTAATCCATGTCCCTTTTGAGTTGTGTGGTGTCTGATGGATGCACGCTGTTGAGAGCATGATGAAGCAGAACTATGTGGTCTATATTTACTGCCTTGGATGTATGTGTAATGTTCTGTCTAAATGTGCCTTTTCAGAGCAATGGAAGCATCACAGATGGTATCCTGTTTAAGACAGACATCTCGTCATTATGTGGTTAAGACAAGAATTAAAGGCGAACCAATTAATACTTTACCAGGTCTTTCAAATAAAGAAAGGTCAGGTGAATGAGGTTATAGGTGGCTGCAGCCTCTAACAACCTACTGCTGCAGCAGTTTTGAAGAGAGGCTTCGAGCAGCTAGCCTCTTAAGGTGACCCATTGGGGCTCCTCCCCTCAAGTGAGGTCACAGGCGGCAGTGTGACAGATGTGATATGACAGATTTACAAGGGTAACCATATCGGGAGTGGGATGTATGGGGCATATCTACAATAGATGCAAGCCTAAGATTTCATAGAGGTGAACTAGACATGCAGGATATATAGTACGAGGAATAACCAGATGGGAAATCTGCACTTCAGGAAGGTGATGCATTTCAGGTGTGGCCCCAGATGTGGCGCAAGGAACTAAATATGCAGCCAGTCCAGCGCAGGATGGCAGGCAATTAATCAGGTGCCTGGCAGACTGTAGAGAAAGAAAGGCAGCAAGAGGAGCCGCTAGGCCACCACTCTCCCCCCTGCAAGACAGCAAAGCATCGGACTCCAGATAAGAACCAGGATCAAACCATCAGCATGTTAGAGAAACATCCAGGAGACTGTCTGGGAAATGTACCAGAAAGCTCTGGTTCCCCTCAGAATGAACACCTTGAAGCAGATGCCATCCCAACCTCAAGATCACCAGTTCCACCAAATGCACAGCGTGCCCTAAATGGGCACACACTGTATGTGCACTTCTTGATTTGAAAGGGAAGGTGCCAGCACTTCTGTGCAGGGAGGGAGTACTTTTAATGGGAGAGTACAACCACTTCTCCATGGGAAACAGGTACTCTATGATAGCGAGTATTGCCATTTTTAATATTTCCTTTTCAAATACTGCCCCAGGCATGGACATGTGTGCCAGAACGCATCTCCAACCAGGAGGAACTCGGCTCAGGACGTCAGCGTGATAGTCATCTAAAATAAGTTCAGAAGGAAAGTCCTTCAACAGTGCAAGAATGAATGAAATCTGTGTGAATGCTCTGAGGGAAATATAGTAATTCCATCAATGATTAACAGGGTTTAGGAGCTTTGCAGCAAACATCTTACCTGGCTGCCATTTTGATGCACTTTTACTTTTGTTAACATCGGGTAAATTGAATATGTCCTCTTAGGGGGTAAAGAATTGTACGGGGTCTCAGAAAATTAGAATTGAAAACCCGACTTCTCAACTTGACCTGCGTGGGTGCACCTGGAATTCCATTCCAATTCTTCATGCGCAAAAGTAGGAGAGTTGACCTACAGCACGTTTTAGACATATGAGCTCAGGAACACAGGGCTATATATGTTCAGAGAAATCCTTGGACGGTGCCGGTGGACCATACCTTAAGAAAAGCATGGGGGTGACGGGGTGGGGGTTACTGCTTACATTACGATGACAGCTGAATAGGTAGGCGCCATCAGACAGCAAAAAATGGTTTGAAAATATAAGCACCCTGAACTAGACGTTTCTCCACAGTACAGTGCGCAGTGCTTGAAATTGAAAAATTAAAGTGCAGGTACTCTGTGCCAGAGTACCTGCTTGTTTCCCAGAAGTGCCGGTACTCTCCAATTAAAAGTATTACGTTTTTCTTGAGATGTGCCGGTACTCTCCCTCTCAAAATAAAAAAGTGCTGGTACTCAGTACCGGACAGTACCGGCCCATTTAAAGCACTGACAGTGCGTGTGCAAAAACCTACATTCCATCAGCTGGATCTAATAGAAATGAATCTTTTATTAGAGTAACAAGAATTCTACAGAGGCTACATAAAACAGGTATTATTCATCATCGAACCACAAGATTTATCAATTAACGACCGGCGCAAGGCTGCCTGGTGGCTTTCTCTCCTCCACAGGAGTTACTGCACTTGTGTAATGTTCACTTACAGCTGCATGTGGTCTGACGGTTTTCTCGATGCTGATTGGACACGTAAGCTGCGTCAGCACTCCACTTCTGTGGCTCAGCTCTTGACCGCCGGGGTTGGCTCTTCCGGGCCCTGCCTCGCGCGTTAAATGCGTGTGACCTGGCTCCGCTGGTGGCCCCGTCGTATATTTATCTGAAATAGGGATTGTTTGCAGAGATTAAAGATGTTAATATTGAGGACAATAATGACCTATGAAAACATTTATTCTATAAATCCTGTTCTGGTTTCCCCACGACTTGCTCGTCTCATGAAACCTTTGGCCATATTTTTTTGTGTATCGTATAACCAAGTACGCAACACATTTCCTGATACAATGATGTAGGGCTATGAGAAAAAGCCAGTAAAGATGTGTGCTTGTTTGTCTTCACAAAGTTCTCATGTATTTAATCCCCTCCCCACTGGCACGTCGTAGACACAGGTGTTGCTAGCCAGAAAGGGAAGTTGTTATTAAAGGAATTAGGGTAATTATTGTTTCATTCCTCGCCCAGGAGGATAATCCTCTGCTATTATTGGACGATAGTCGAGGGATGGCGCTGCAATATTCGGGTATTTTCTACGACGTCCAGGGTGGGCTTTTTGACCTTTCTTCAGACCTCTGGAAAACCAATATCTCAATAACAGACCTGCCAGCTTATTACAATGATGAATATACACATGCATAAGAGAAACAGTGGCAGGATGCGGGAGCTGGAACCCTCATGGTGGTATCCCGCATGATGTCTAGGAATGCTGCAGAGCAGAGAATAGGAAAAAAAGGTGCTTTACCCTAGTGAGCTGGGGTCGGGTGATCTGATGGGAGGGTACAGAGTTACCCATGCATCCTCAATCCTAGAGAACGTGCATCCTTCTTATCTTGAAGCTTGCCGTTCTAGAAAATATCTTGACCCATACCTGAGACCTTATCTTATCCTTGATGTTACATAAACCTAAATCAGATAGACTGGTTGAGTCCACATGCACGACAGATGCCATGGTCGTTCACAGTGTGTTTGTTTTCTGTTTGCTGCTGTTGATGCGCCACTTGCGCTGCACTTCCATGTGCCCAACAGCATTGCAAAAGCCTCGACATTTGGCCATTTGGACCTTGGGTGCTGCCATAGTTCTTATTGGCTTTTATGGTTTGTGAGAAGAAGGGACCCTGGCTGCAGATTGCTCTAAAGATCAGGACATTTCTCTCAGGGTCTACTGCCTTCAGCACTGGGGTTTGGCAAAGACCACATAGTATGGGAGTGGCACATCCCATTCACGGGAGCACATCTGATTTGCCGTGTTATCTATGGAATATTTGCCGCTGCTTGATATGTCTTTTCTGGAGGAGCCATCAAAGAGCACCCTTGGGCCCAGATTTATGGAGCCCTTGTGCCGTTCCAACGCTACATTAGTGTCTTTTTTTTTACATTAATGTGGCTTTGGAAGGGGAAAACGCCACACCATAATTACAAAGTGTGCATGCTTGCATTGCGCCACTTTGTAACTCCTTGTGCCGCATTATGCCTGCGCCAGGCATAATGTATGCAAGGGGGGGTGTAAAAACTGAGCAAAGGAATCTATGAGATTCCTTTGCAACATTTTTTGCAGCATTTTTTAACACCTGCTAAGTGCAGGAATTAAAAAGAGGCTCCTATTGATAACAATGGGCCTCTGGGTGCTTTGCAGGATTAGCATCATCATTTTTGGCGCTAATCCTGCAAAGAGCCGGACTAGCGTAAACAATGATGACTCTAGTCACCCTAACTACTGCCATGGTGTGCAGTATATTATATACAGCGCTACCATGGTGGCGTTAGGGGGGTGTTAAGGGGCGCAAGAGAAGTGGTGCAGCACTAGGTGTAGCGCCACTTTTCATAAATCTGGCCCTTAGTTTGTGAGGCAGCTCTGAAAGTGTAGGAGTTTGTCTCCTCCATCTATACTTTATATCTGATAAGAGATTACCACTTTAAAATGAACAATTTCAACAAGAGTTTCACGATGCAATAATTACACAGTAATGACTAGTGGAGAAATCATTACCTCATAGAATTTCTAATGGGACTTGGAGCGCATGCATACAATTATGATTTTGTCCGCAACGTTGTAAAAAGGTGACACGTTTTGCAGCTGGTTGAAGTTGAGGCGTTTGGAACCACTGCAAATCCTCACAGGTGGAAGAAATGTCTAGCAAAAGAAAGGTTTTGCCCACTGTTTGCAGGCATTTTCTTCCATCTGTTGTTCTTTCAATGTTGCCAGCTTCATATTTAGGGAAGTTTTACAGAAATATTTGTCAAAGCCAAATACCTAGATTTTACATACACGTAGGCACAGATTTACCATAATTCAATGGTGTGTGAAATCTGCAGCGTTGCACTGAGCAAACAGAAAAAATTGTGGAGCACCATATGTGCTAAGATTTGAGCGCCGATGATGTGATCGATCGGTCACCTTCACTATAAAAACTGACTGACTGTACAAAGGTAAACATGAGTTAGCATTGCACCACGGTGCAAAGGTGCGTGAGTACTGTTTTTTGGTGCCTGTTTTTATCTGGAAAGAAAGGCATGAAAGAGTGAAACCACCTTTTGCAGAAAAGCAGCCCTATCCCCCTGAACCAATTTATCTGCAAAGAAAATGGTGTACGGAGGATGCATCGAGAGCACCAGTAGTTTACAATCGCGATAGGCATAAATGATTTAAAAAAAGAAAGACTGTCTTGATTTCCAGAAGCCGCAGCAAACAACACTGAATAAGCGTCCATGGTGTGCAACATACTGAAAGTTAGGACTAAATTTAGGCCCTACAAGGGGTGGAAGAATGGTTTTGGAGGGAACATATTTGTCAGGCCATTCAGAAAACACATCTCAATTAGTGATTTAAATAAAGATAGAGGGTTGATCAGGCAATCACAAAAACGGAGGAAAGAACCAATAAGTGGCCCTTAACTGTGTTCAAAGGAAGGCTTTGCTGGTAAAATTACAAAACAAACAACACATCAGAAAGTTCAGCTTGCAGAGGAGTGAAATGACAGACAACCCCCACCAGACCACAAGCTTTTCCCAGCACCCAGCACTGATGGATGTAGTGGATAGGCATCTGGCTGCTAGAATGTCATCTATTACTTCAGTTGGCAAGTCAAAATAATTCAACTGTCACTGCTCAATCTCCATGCATGAATCTGTAGGTTGTGTAGACTCAAGTGTACGGCCCTCCCCTGTAGTTGAGACAGGAGGTACATCCAAAGAGGTAGTTGGACCACAGGATAAGTGCTCAGGGCAGTTCTGGCTACCACACTTGATGGGCCCTGTCCAAGGCTATTAAGATGACTTGGGCCTGGCCTGCCCTGACTTTCCTCAAAACTCAAGGAAGGTGAGGTAGTGGCAGAAACACACCCAGGAGACCTATGTACTATTGTTCAATGATCTTTTTTGAAAAAACTCCAGTGTGAAGTAATTTGACACTGCTCATTCTCACTAGTGAGAAACAGATCTAGCCAGGTCATGGCCTACTGATCGAAAATGCCCTGTGTTCCCTTGGGATGAGACACAACTTGTGGCCTGCTAGCAGATGTATTCTCAGCTCTTCTGCTCTGATGTACAGAGACCCTGCTAGGTGGGTAGTGATCAAAAAGATCTGCAGGTCCAGCCACCTCCCAAGATGTTTGGCCACATTACACAGGATCCAGTACCTCTCATGAGGCCCATAGGAATACCCATAAATGCCTTGTTATACACTAATAGTAATTCAAATGAAGATAGATCTGATTGAATAATTTCAGTCACTAAATTGGCCTTGGTTTCTAGAGCAAGGAGTTGTAAACTTAGCACTTCTTCTGTTCTTCACACTATAACAGCAAAAGAGAAACTTCCATAGGTGAACCAGGTGGTGAGTACATTCTGATGTTTAGTGGGGTATCTAGCCCACTGTCATTCTTCAAGTGTAAGTAGATGGGGAGCAAATTGTTATCTTCCTCATCATTGCTGTCGCTGGGAATATTGTGTATTCTCTGAAATGCATCAGAGTCAAAGCCAAATAGGGCCTCTAATCTCTGATGGTACCAGTATCAAGCGAGAGGTAGAAGCTGATGGTCTGACCGTATGCCTTTGGTTGCGCCCTATTTATTTCATAGCATCACCTAAGGCTGGCACAGACCAACATCAGTTCAGGCTTACAGTCTGCCATCAAAATTGGATCTGTTACCGGCTGTTACCAGCTGTATCAAAGTCTGTATGGATGCCCGCATGAAAGGAACTGGCATAGACCCGAGGGCTGGAGTGAAAGTCTGTGCCAGCTTCAGAATGGGCCTGGGAATGTGACCTAAGGCAATACACTGGAGGAAGTCTAATGGTGGTCCTTACAAACCAGCAGCATTGAAAGATCAGCTGCATACCCTCCCTGAAGGCTATAATTTCCTGTGGGCCAGACGATAGCCCAGGAAATTTGGAGCACACAGGCATCGACTGTGGCACCAGATCAGATTCAGAAGATGCTGCAGGTGAGTAACTCTTCATTTTTGCCCCATAGACTTCTTGTCTGATTATGAGTGGCTGGATGGGGTCGAATCACTCTTGGCTTTCTTGCTCAAAGGCACGTTTCAAATTTGTACAAGAGCATTCCCACACCCTGGAGCAGGAGTAAGACTGCTGTGTCTTCATAAGCTGAGTGACGTAGAGTTTTGTTTTCCGGTCCCTTCCTTCAGGTGCACGAGAGAGCACTAATCACACAACTTTGAGTTGTGACTGGAGCCCATGCGCAAGGGGAACATGTTGTGTGGGTCCGTGACAGACACCTGCTTCCTTGCAGCATGGCATGAATCCTGTCATTTTCAGGAGGAAACACTTCCATTGGCACACTATCTGGATAATTATAGAAAAAAGGTCATCTGGACCTGCATCAAAGGGCATGGAAAGAAGGGCACTAACATCAGCACACAAGGGTGGTACTCTTATTCTGCTCCTCTCCGTCATTTCTTGGGTAGTATGAAGTCAGCACGGACCCATATGGTGCCACCTACTGGTACATAAGGAACACTGCTAAAAAAAATCTTTGGATCCAGTCTGCTGCCTGGGGACATTCTAAAGGGGAGGAATCTTCAGTTAGAAGTATTGATCAGAAATGGGCCTTTCCTGACTAGAGATTTACTTTGATGCAAAGTGAGGTGTAATTCTGTTCAGCAGTTCTTCCTACAGGGGAGCACAAACATTCTTCTAGGATTTAAAATAGGAAATACTATTTCAAGCTCTTTCCAACTACTATTGCCCCATTGACTAATCTGTATGAAATTTAAAATGAGATGGACAGATCAAAAATGTGCCAGATGTTTGGTATATTCCTCAAACAGTTGAATTTTTAGCAAATCAAAAAATCAATTTCATATGAAGTGTTAATCATAATTAAAGTCACTGTTGTAAACTATGTCATGTACCCATATTCCAGAGTCAGGAGTTAGGATACATTTACTACCTTAATGTGTTACCTTTCAGGCTCTATAGATATGTCATTAAACAAAGCATTTAGATTTTGCTCAAATTGCAGACAATATGTTTAAGATCAGCCAGGCCTCTTCATCTATTGGTCTCTTGTTGTGTAAATCAGATTTTTCTTCCATCCACTATAATACACCACAGACAGCAATTGGTCTGCTCACTTCTGCCACAGTTTAACTTCATTGTGAGTGACAGCATTCTGCGGGTTCACAAGGAGTACATCCACAAAGTGTTTCCCTTCAGTGCCAGGGACTAGAATAGGAATGTGCATTTTCTTAGGACACAACAACATATGTTTGGATATAGTCCGGATTTTATGTATATCTTAAGGGTCTGGCAGCTCTCCCAACAATATTTTATTTTACAAAACCCATGTTAAAACAAAACAAGCATTGGCAAAACCAAAAGGTTGTGATCCAGCTGGTTTTGTTTTGTACCTACTATTGCAAGATTGCATTAAGAAAGTTGAATGAGAAGGCATTATCATGGGAAGCACAGTTAATGACAGTCAGCCTATTTTTTGGTAGTTCATCAACAACTCTGAAAAACACTTAGGGGGTCATTCTGACCCTGGCGGTCGTAGCACCGCCAACAGGCTGGAGGTGCTTCCTTGCCCATTCTGACCGCGGCGGTAAAGCCGCTGTCAGAAAGCCGGGGCTGGCGGTTTCCCGCCGATTTAGCCCCGGTTGGGCGAATCCGGGATGGCAGCGCTGCAAGCAGCGCTGCCATGGGGATTCTGACCCCCTTCCCGCCAGCCTGTTTCTGGCAGTTGTCACCGCCAGGAAGAGGCTGGCGGGAACGGGTGTCCTGGGGCCCCTGGGGGCCCCTGCACTGCCCATGCCACTGGAATGGGCAGTGCAGGGGCCCCCTAACAGGGCCCCAGCCAGCTTTTCACTGTCTGCCCAGCAGACAGTGAAAAGCGCGAAGGGTGCAACTGCACCGGTCGCACGGCCGCAACACCGCCGGCTCCTGTGTTGCAGCCCTCCTTCCCGCTGGGCCGGCGGGCGCTAACATTGTTAGGGCCCGCCGGCCCAGCGGGAAGGTCTGAATGCCATCAGCGGTCTTTTGACCGCGTAGCGGCCAATTGGCGGTTCCCGCCTGGCGGGCGGCGACTGCCGCCCGCCAGAGTAGGAATGAGGGCCTTACTGTTGATATCTACCAAACCTATACCACGCCATGGAATTCTTTTTACTTTCAGCTTGCTTTGTATATTCATGAAGTGAATTCTCTGTAAGCCTGGTTAAAGAACTGACCTAGAAAACTGTGCAGGCATTTCAACAACTTTGCATCCAACATCAGACATGTTTTAGTACCATCACCACCAGGATCTTCTGTATCGTGACAAACTAACCGGCATGTCCAGTTTTGTAAATTTGTTCTGGGGAAAGCCACTGGTGAAGTTTTATCTCCACACTAGAGAAAGAGCTATGCCCAAAGGCAAATGCACCAAGCCAGCTTGTCACCAGCTTCTAACTTTGTGGGTGTTTTTTGGACGTGTTACCACCCAGAAACCCTCACTCCACGGCTCTGTGAGAAGATCTATTTAAACGTGACATTACACTAAACTGGTGCAATAATACATGTGAGTAACTT
Source organism: Pleurodeles waltl (assembly GCF_031143425.1). Lineage (NCBI taxonomy): Eukaryota > Metazoa > Chordata > Amphibia > Caudata > Salamandridae > Pleurodeles > Pleurodeles waltl. Next base: position 151,621,228 of record NC_090446.1, read on the forward strand.
GCATTGTGAATGTAAATCTCTGTTTAGAGAATCTAAATACCGAATTTGCACTCATTTATGAAGCAATCTGCAAATCTAAATTTTCATATCGATGCAGTAGCTGCATCTGGATTTTCCCAACAAGGGTTTGTAATTGTAGCAAAACCTAAGTTATACTGCACATTTTCCAATTCAGATATAGAGAATCACAACACACAAGGGATTAGAATTACATTTAGAGTGGGAAACTTACTGTATGAATTATTTGTGTTCAATGTTTATATTCCCACAAACAGAACTGTTAATTAGAGGAATCGTTTACTATAGGTGAAGGGTTATGCCTGAGCTTGTGGCCTAGAAAATGTATAATTCTGTGGGTAACTTCGATGCACAAACACGTCTAGTTTAGCACAGTTGGTTAGTGATAAAGAGGAAGACGCTTACTAGAAGGTATCTAAGGCATTTATTAGCAATACATCAACAAATAAGAGGAGAAAAATCTAAATGTAGAAATATAAGTAAATAGGGGGTTATGTTTATGAAATGGTTGTCTGGTGGGTGATATTTCTGGAAAACCCAAAAAAATACGAAAGAAATGAGCAAACACCATTCACTGTGCCATTGTTATTTTTTAGTATTTTCAGCAGTGCAAAGACGGGTCTGAAATTTCATCCACTCTTAGTGATCCAGCACACATAATAGTGTCTGTAAGAGACTGCCAAACACTGCAGGATTGGGCTATGGTCAAAGGGAAAATTGAAGTACATTGCAATAAACACATGAAAAGGAGTATGGTATCAATGTTGATATGTGAACAAATGTTAGAGGCTGGTTTGGGGAAGATCCTACTTTGTCAGATAACAGGGAAAAATAGTTCTCAAATTTAATTGAAAATGTGAGAAATACATTCCTTTGGGAATAAAGCAACATTGATCTAAAATAAATCAGACAAGACCCCAAATTTCACCCATTTCATTCGAATTAAAGCAAAAACAAATACATCTGGACAAGATGATTATAGAAAAATATATTCGTAACTTGGCATTAAGGAAATTGAAATAATGAGACTAAAAGCCTGATTTAGAACTCAGCGGATCGTTTATATTCAGTCCGCCGAAATCTAAATCACATTTAAGATAATGAGATTTAGATTTCGGTGAACTGGATACCGTCACCACTGTGATGGAGTAACTTGTCTGCCAAGTTCTAAATCAGGCCCTAAGGCTTTTAAAGAAAAAAAGGAAGATTTTGTACATAGAAATCTACAAGACCATACTGGTAAATTATAATCAAATCTTTATGGCAGAGCAGATTGAAGAAATCTGGAGATAATAGAGTATACACAGGAAAACAACAATACTGAAAATGTTAAAAATACTCTGTAAATGAAGGATTTGAAACTGGATGCTAAATATTAAGTTGTTATCCTTAGCTTGAGTCATGGAAGCAACACAAATATGCTAAAGAGTATAGACAAACGGTAGACTCAATTGAAGGAATGGTATGTGTTAACAAAGAGGGCGTGCATTGGAGCATTATTTTTAGAATAATACCAGATTTTGTAACGTTCAAACCTTGCTGTTAAAATTTAGATTTCTGTATATTTTTTGTTTGTGAATTAAAAAGAAATCATAATTTTTGTTTTTTGATGGATACATGTGTCTGTATTTCTGGGTAACGTTTTGAGTCTTAGAAATTGCTTAGGGGTGGGGTCATCAGCTTCTAGTAGTGATTCAGCAGTGGTCCTTTGAAGTGAAAATGTTAATAAATTGATGAGAAATGCTAGGAATTTTGAAACATAGCAATCTGAATGTATTCCTATGTCGGCTATCAAGCAAAAATACTGAGGGGTGGTTCTGTCTTCCTCTCCATGGTTTATATAGAATGTGCTTGTAGTAAAAAATACCAGGCTCATGAAATCCATGTATAGCCATACCAATACATTAGATGCATCTACAAATGCAATGGTTTTGCTTTGTCCAGCCCTGATTCCAAAACCTGTGCACTGGCAAAGATTTATCTGTCCTAGGTTTTTGTGAATGGATTGGCTAAGCTTGTACACTACAATACACATTGCCTATATTCATCTGCACATGTTCCTCTCTTTTCTGAGCCTACTTCAGTTTATTCCCTGGCAGTGGGCATCAATCATTGAACCTCTGGATGTTTACAGGTTGCCAAGAATTACCACCTTTGTGAAAATAGCATTTTAACATGGTGGGAAGTGGCACAAAACTTTTGCCAAGCTTATCACTTTTGCACATACACAGCATCAACTTCTTTCCATGTTTACCTTCTGCTGCTATCCATCTGACTACTTCTCCTCCTACTCACATTGCGGGTTGCTGCTACCCCTTCAATCCTCCCCGCCAGAAGAAGAGGTACGGGTGACTTGGGAGGCTTGAGAATGAGGATGGGATGCTAGTATCTTCAGTATGGGGTGAGGAGGTATTGGAAGAGAGTTGGTCGGCCTTGGGAAAAAAAAGACACAGCAGGAGAGTTTTGGGTTGCCTGAAGTGGAAGTGCCTCGAAAGACAGAAGCCAGTAGGAGGGACTGAGGTAACGTGGAGGACGTGAGAAGTGGGAGAGACCTGTGTAGCTCAAAACTGGAGTGCAGGGAAAGGGGCGAGCAGGAGAGACTCACCTGGCCTGGGGAAGATGGTAAGAGGGAGTGCCATCGAAGGGTTGGGAAGGATTCCTATTTTTGTATACTTTTCTTTCCTTTCTAGAAAAACTTGCAGGTGGTGTAATCTTTTGTTTATATTTTGTTTCCAACATCTACATAGCAGCAAAAATCTTCCTTTTCAGTTGTTACGTGGCAAGGGCCATTTTGATGTGAAACTATATCAGAATGCTTCACCTCAAGACATTACTGGGCATCCCCTCTAAGGCCAAAATTAAACCATGCACTGATAATGCAAATAGGACTGGCTTAAAACTGAAAATATCTAGATGTTCCCATTCAAGTCACTCGTCTATTCATCCGTACATTCAGTCATATCCTTGCCCTCGTTCATCTATCCATTTACCCCTTGACTCATTGTTGCACTTACATCCTCAGTCATCCACAATACCACAAACATAAACTCAGAGTTATCAGGCAGACCTATTTGCTTTACTCTTAGTTTGTAAGTGGTGTGAGAGTGCTTCCAATAGTTTGCAAATGATAGTCTGTGAAGGGTGTGCGAGGACTATCATAGTGTCTCTCCAAATCCGTTAGACTGGTAGTAGAGCTGATGGCGGTGTGTGTTTGTACTAATTGCTGAGTGTATGAGACTGTGGTCTATAAACAAAGCCTGCAGGTTTGTGAGGAGTATGAGACTACTTTTAGTAGTTTGTGATCACTAGTGTGTTTGGAGTGGACATTGCTTCCAGTGGTGTATTAGCGCTACTCTAATATGTGTAGAAGTGTTGATGGAAGTGTGAGCCTGCTAGTACGTGAGTGCTGATAGAATGTTTCCAGTGGTGTTTGACTGGCGCTTCTGTGTGGGGTTTGAGGGTGCTTCTTGAAGCATGCTATTTCTAGAAGATTGGGAGGGCTTTGTCAGCATACATGGGGCCTGATTCACAAAGATAAACTTAGACCTGGAGTCTAAGTTTACACCTGAAGTCGAAGTTAAAACTTAGACTTTTTGAATTGGGCCCTTAGACTTCAGATCTAAATTTTCCTTTGTTAATTGGGCACATGATATTTTGATTTTCCATCATGAGTTATCCTTGAATTTACTTTGAGGCCATCGCTGTGTACTTACTCATTACTTGTGTGCTACAGCAGCCATTCCTAAGCAGAGCCCTCTTTCTCTGTTTGTGAGCCTTGTCAGTCTGCATTCACAAATTAAGCTGGCCAAAGATTTGGGGCATTAATTCTCCAAGTTTTCAATTTACTTATTTTGAGACTCCTTGCTCAGTGACAGCTGGCAGGCTACCCTCACTCTACAACCTCCCCATTCACATATGACTAATCCTCACATTATGCACACAGCGTGTTGTATTATCAGCAGCACCAAGCACCGGACACACGACTGATCAATGTCTTAGCCGGGACCCAGCAGTGCCCCCAGACTCACAGATGCTGACCAGCTATGGAAGATTGTGGTGCCATTGGGTGGAATTGACAGTGGCAAGGCTAGTTTATTTTGCAGCAGTGGGCAAAACAATGTACTTCCACTGCAGTTCATGCAAATATGTTGGAACTGGGTCATGGGGTTCTAATTGGGACAGTTACCATATTTTTCATTGGATGTCCTGGAACTGTTTACAACTGAACCAAAAATGAGTACCACATACACTTCTTTTACACTTGACCTGAAACCGCAGAACACTCAAAGGCTTACACAGGGAGGTGGTGTGGATGGGAACTCAAAACTCTAACAAACACACAATGATACTTAATAAATTAATGCCCAACCAGTGCTTTTACCTTTAGAACATTATTCTTACACAACTAAATACTAAACAAAATTACAAATATATGTGATGAAAACCAGACCTCTTTAGCCCCAACTAAACTAGAAATCTGTGTAAGATAGTCTACCATTGTTAAATAGTGTAAAGACTGCCTACAGTATTTGTCAGAGTTCACAATGTAAAACTCATCCTACTGTAATTGCCATAGGGTAGCGCCTGCATAGCTTTCTGTTGTGGGGTCTTCTTTATTAATCAGTTATAAACAAGGGAACAGCTTCAGGGGAGTTAACACAACTGCTGCCCTTGGATAACATCATTAAAGGGATGGAGCCACAGCCCTACGGCCACCTCACTATTGCATCCAAAATGAGCATCAAGCACTCCCCCTTAGCAAATTCACCCAAGGCTGAGCAATCCAAACCTTCCACACGAAGGTGGCGTGATGTAGAAAAGGTAAGAATGCCTCAAAGAACATAACACCAAGTAAGTCAATGTGAATATGCTACTTTTGTTTCTGAAAAGAAAAATAACTATCCCCACAACTAAATACTAAATCTAAAATCACAAATATACGTAATTACAGAAAGACCCCCTTCTCCTCCTGTTGAGATTTAAGTAAGATTGTCACAAAATAAAATCCCTTCTTAAAGTTAAAATCACATAGTTTATACTAGAAAATCCCTTCATATTTCATTTATCACAAAGTTCACAATGCAAAATCCCTTCGCACTGTATTTGTTACAGTTAATAATTTAAAACCCATTCCTATTGTACTTGTCAGAGAGTTCACAATGTAAAACCCCTTCCTTGTATTTGTAGCACTATTCGAAGTCCCTTTCTACTTTATTTGAAGCAGGTGTGAGGAAACAATAGGCTTCATTATGAACTCGGCTGAATTTCCCGCCGAGTTCAGGCTGGCGGTCTAAACACAGACCGCCAGCCCATTGAGGACCCCGCCGGCCCAATAAACAACATTCTGCTGGGCCGGCAGGCAGAAACAGTGTTTCCGCCAGCTGGCCTAGCGTAATGCTGGGCCTGGACATTGTTGACAGCTCCACATGGAGCCGTCGTCAATGTAGCAGCGTGGCGGGTGCAGCAGCACCCGTCGCGCGTATCACTGCCTGTAAATCGGGCAGTGACATGCGCGATGGGGCTGTGCACGGGGGCCCCTGCGCTGCCCAGGCCAAGTGCATGGGCAGTGCATGGGCACCCCAGGGGGCCCCGGAGCACCCCTTCCACCAGCCTTTCCCTGGAAACCGCCAGGGAAAGGCTGGGGGAACACAGGTTCTATATCCAGCAAGCAGCGCTGCTTGCAGCGCTGCCCTGTTGGATGAGGAACTCTGCCATCATCACGCTGCCTGGTGGTGGCGGAGGTCTGCCTGTGGCAGTCTCCCTGTGAACAACATATGGCAGTCCGGACCGCCATGCCAGTGGCAGTAATTTCCGCCAAAGCCGGCATGGCGGCCATGTTTATAATGACCACCAATGTCTCTATTAATTGTGAGCAGTGAGCCACTTCGTAGGTGAGCTACTTCATAGGTGCTGAGCAATCAGAAGCACGTGATGAAGATCAATATGCTGACATTTTGTTTTGTGATGAGTGGAGATGTGGCAGACAACTAAACCTGCTTTTAGCCAGATCAAAAAAAAGAATCATTTGGGAAGCCAGGAAATTCTGGAGTAATATCTCTTTAAAATGCCAGCTGGAAACTTTTGCAAAACTAACTTGTTTCATGTTCAGAGTTTGGCAGAGGTAAAATCTGTAATTCACTTACAGCAAATAGGCTTCCACAAAAAGCAAAAAGATCTGAGAAATGGCAGCTGGAAACCTTTTTTTGCAATAACCCAGTAACCTAGTGTTCTTCAAAGTTTGGTGCAGGTGAAATTTGTAATTAACATAAAGCAAAAGGCCTTCTGCAAAAATCAAAAAGAGCTGAGGAAAGTTCTGATGATTTGCTTGCTCCAAACATATAATAAAATAGAGTCTCGCTCTGGCCTGTAACTTTGTTACCTGTATGTTAGCTTTCAACATGGAGATAGGGCCAAGCCGAGAACCATGGAGAACCATGGAGAAATCTGAAACCGCAGAGGGTCTATTAACCTTGATACTTGAACTTTACGCTGACCTGCATTAGGCTTTGTTGGGATTAGAATCAGATGTGGGTTTATTTAAGAACGTTGAAATCCAAGTGATATTTGTAAATTGTTTATATTAGACGCTCTTTTGTTCTCAGTGTACCTGTCTCGCTTACAAAGAACGGCAGGCTGAAGCCCACGTTTTCCCTATTTGGTGTTACTGAATGCCCCATAATTCTGTACGTATATAATTTGGTCGTTTTTAGGTGTAACACCGAAAGTGCCTCAGTGTTCTAGATGTACAGTAGAAAAATTCACCCAAAACAATTCATTATTGATAATTATCCTGAGAAAGAAACCTTTCAATCAGTGGTATTTCCTTGGCACCGTCATAGAACGTGTACCTAAATTTGTTAAATGGGATACATGTTGGACCAAAATGTACCCAGTTCCTCACACAGAATTCGCCAGACTGTGGAGGGTCTCACAATGGGAAATGGTTTTACTAGATTAATTTTTAATACAATAGGGGAGCAGTTAAACCCCTGAGGACTTTCTCTGGAAGAGATATTTGTCAGTCTGAAAAAGGTGTGCGCTGATGCATTGAGGCTCGACTTCAAACTTGTAAGAATATGTGCAATTTTTTATAAAATACTTTGCCTACTTCACTGGGGCCTTGATGTCTCTTTGCCTCCATGGAAGCACATCCCCCAGCTCATGCCACTTCCTGCCTTCCGGACACCTAATGCCAACTCCAGATGCTAGTCACCAATTTCCAGATGCTAATCTTCCGATGCTAGATGCCGGACCAGGGACACAAAGCTGCAAGAGAAGCTGTGATGCACATAGTACCGGTGTGGGAAACCATGGATTGTTATATGGTGTACTTGTGCCACCTCACTGTGTAATAACAACACAGTCTTATCAGGTCTGGTCAGATTTGCTTGTAAAACCTTAGCTCAGTCCTGGGTAACTGTGGCACATAGCAGTCAGGCTTTATCACAAGTACAAGTGTAAAGTATTAAGAGGTCCCAAAACAGCAACTAAGAAGAAAATGCAACACAATAAAAATCTGACAACAATTGTTTTTTAGAACAATATGCCATATTTGTATCATTAAATAGACATTCCATGAACAAAAATCTACCAGATGGTACCAGGGATATGATTTTTTAAAGAGACAATAATACACTCCTTTTCATTCAAGGCAATTAATCATTGTAATCTATTGCGTTAGCGGTTTAGGGTTAGGGTTAGCCACAACAAGCAAGTTGAAACCAGCCTGAAGACGCTGTAGATGCTGAGCTGCTGTAATGGGCCTTCCTGTGGACACCCCTCGATCCTCGAGCTTGTGGAGAGGACTTTGGCCTCATGGACCGATCTCCCACAATGTCCAGTCAAAGTCCAACTCAGATACAGCTGCCACAGGTCTACTGGTCACAGTTTACAACAAATCCAGTGGGTTCTTTTAACTTGCAATAGCTTCTTTGCAGGGCACTCTGATGACTCTTCTGGGTCCAGCAGACTTGGAGGTAACTAGTGAGGGAAAGAACTCGGTCTCCCAGGCTGCCTCTCAGTGCATCGCAGTGGTCAGGCTTCTTAGCCCTGGGCTCTTAAGGGTGCAGGCTTCTCAGCTTTTTATCAGCCAACTGATTCTTGGAGTCACCTTATCTGTCTGGCACACTGGGGCATCTCCACGAGTGGGCCACTGCCAGCACGGTGCTCTCATTGCTAGTCCAAGGGGCCAGCAGTTGCAGTCCAGACTTTGATACTGCCCCTCTTTGCTGGAGACAAGGACGCTGCAGAGAAGGTTTACTTCTGTCTTCTCTTCAGTACAGATGTGATCTGAGTGCCAGGGGTGCCACTTTTACTCCAGTTCCAAGCCTAAGGGGTGGCAGCAAGTAACTAGCCAATGGACTATCAGGTCCCCTCCTGCCTGATGGTGACGTCTTGCATAGAATGGCATACACTATCGCAGAGAGCACTATTTTACCCACTCCCAACATGGCCAGACCCTTCTCTCAGTGGGTGAAGCTTTCTTGCCCGTCCCATAGGAGTGGCTACCTGGGATCTACACTCACCTTGGAAAAAACTGGTTTGACAACAGGTTTTCCTCCTCTGCCCAAGATGTCAGCCTTTCTACTTAAACAAAAGAGCAGCCTTTCCTCATGTGACTACCATTTGCCCATCAAAGGCGGCTTTCACTTTGAAGCTCACCATCTGGGCTCACTCTTGTTATGGCCATTCTGCCAAGAGGATATCACACCTCTTTCCTAAGCAGGGCTTTTGTTTCCCTTCCTTCGAGTCATTCTCACCTCTCCCCGGGAGGCAGCAGGCTGTCTAGAAGACAAACAGCTGTTTACAATCAGAATCGGCTACTGGAGAACTTTGTGCAGCAAAGTGGCAACTTTCTAAAGCTGCTATTTATAAAATTGTTACATTCATTTTGAATTGAGCAACCAGTCAGGTTTAATGTAACAATTCTTTTGATACCTTCAAGTATCAGATGTAGGAATCCCATTTGGAAGTTAGCACAACTGAGTTGTCAGCATGTATCTCCATTCTAGTCAATGTGGATACTATCCTTACTACAGTAAAAATGACAATGTGGGGTTTTTACTAGCAGGGCATGTAAAATTATCAAAAACACATGTTCTTCCTTTAGTATAATGCACCTGCCTTTAGGGCTTGTTAATCCTGCCTTAGCGGTGACTTATAAATATTCTAAAGAGTGATTTAGGTTTTTCCATTGGTTAAAATGGCAAAGTCGAGGTAGCAGCTTAGAAAATGTTCTGCCAGGCTTCAATAGCAGCCGGGGAGTCTCTGCTTTGTCACACTGTTGGTGGTACAATAAGTGCTTAGGTCCACCAGGCACACTCAACTTACAGGCCCTGGGTATCCCTGGTATCATATACTAGGGACTTATAGGTAAGTTCACTTGAGCCAAGTGTGGGTAAAGCCATTAGACATATACCTCTCAAGGGTTAAACACTTTCACTGAGGCCCAGTTGACAGGTTACAATGCACTTTCAGAGTTGAAAAAAAGGAGGATGGGTCCAAAGTTTGGGGGTAAGCAGGTCGTACTTTGCTTGCTAGTCCCACATCACACCTTACTGGCACTGGCTGAATCAGCCTCCAGAAGCTAGGACTGCCAAAGCCTGCACATCCATGCACTAGGTACAGCCCATATCTATGTGGTGATAGTTGGGAGAGAATTTACGTTCTACTAAGCTCCTAATTACAGGGAGCTTGATGAGCTCACTAACAACCTCAAGCATCAACGGCTACTAGTGACCAAATACTATGTGGATGTATCCTTTCATGTGCAATCAGGTGCAGCCCAAGGGCAAAGGAATACAGCTAAAGATGGACTGCTACAGTAGAGCGTGAAGGCGGTGGGGTGTGCAGCTTGTGTATTGTGGCAGTTCTGCTTCCCCTTGCTAAGTATCACTCTCTATACTTTAATAGCTCCTGGCCGGCACACTCAACCCTTTCACAACCATTATGTACTCAAGGGAATGGAGCAGGTTTGTCGTAGCTGGACTCTTGTTCTAGGCAAGACTGCTGGTTTAAGGATGACAACACATTTGTTTGTAGGTGACTAGGCCAATCCTACAACTGTCGTCCCAATCCTCCTGGCTCACAAGCAGTACCTCACCAAAAAAACAACAGTAATAGGTGATTTGTGACAGTCTTTATGCATGGATTCGGGAGTGCAACATCTCAGGGAGGTCGTGTTTAAATGGAGATTACCCTTTTCTCACATGAACAACATGTGTCAGTCAAACACAGGCATTGAAAGAGATACAGTAAAGGTTCAATAGGTTTTAATAACAAGACTGCAATCTACAACAAATTGCATGGGCTGCAATGATTAGGATGATGAACAATGCAAGAGACAGAATGGTAAAAAACGAGAGTCATGAATACAAAGACCCCCACCATCTTGCAATAAAATCTAATGTGTAGTAGGTATAAAGTAGACCCTATGCCTTAGCATGATGCACCTAATCTCTAACGTAAAGAGAGCTACTTTAGATCAGGCTCCGTGGGGACACAAAGGCTGGTCCAGCATCAAGGCGACCTGTAGCACAGATAGCGTTGATGGCATCTGGTAGGAATCCCTCTGATTATCTTGTCTGTCTGAGATGTATTTATACAGATATAGTAGGACCCCTGACACAGGTATGTTCCACAACAATAGATAAGAAGGCATGCTTGGGGCAGCAATTATATAAACAATTCCCTGATAAGGTACATTATGTTACTGGCACACAAAAGTACACCATGTGAATACCTACGTATCTCATTTATCTCTGATGCTGATAGTGACCCCTTTACAGAATGGCACTGATAATATGAAACTAAAACATCTTGCTAACTATAAACATGGCAGCCATCTTGGAAGAAATAATTAAATAAATGTGCTAAAACAGAGCAAGCTAAGTAGGTTAAAAGTAACTAGGTTACGGGGGCACAAGTCTGCAAGCCAAAGGCTAAGGTAAACTCCTGATTTCCATTAAAACTAAATAGGATCCACTACAAGTTGAACACGTTCCACAAGGTTTCATAGGCATTATAGGTAGAGTCTTTTAGACTTTTTCAAATACCATCTTAGTTTGCTTCTTCTATCCACTTAACCCTAACCCATTTCACCAATCCAGCTGTTCTTTTTAAAAACACTTTCCCAATAAGTTAAAATGGCCCCCTTCTAAAGCCTATGTCAGATGCCAGTTTTCTCAAATATCAGGTGCCTCGACAACCAAAAAGAAACATGGGCACAAACTGACTCAATCAACTTCTTGTCGAACTGACTCTAACACAGCTAGCACTTCGCATAAGTAGAAGAGATCGCAAACCCTCATATTTCTGAAAATAACAGTTATCTGCTCAAGCTTGTGGCTGGCTTATAAATCTTGGATACTAAAGCACCCAGCACACTCACGGATGATGATTATTCCAGGCAGGTGGTTGCCTAAAAATATGGAAATTCTGCAAGAAGAACTTTGAGTCCTGATAGCATATTAGACTCTATCCTAATTAACAATTCTATGCTACTAGATTCACCAGAAAATATGTGAAGAACACATGGGTCCAAGCAAAGCCATGTAACTCAGAAGATTGCTCCAGATTTCAAAGACATAATCCATTTTATAACCTCTTGATCAAACAACCCCCGTTCTTGTGGCTCTCCTGTTACTAGAAAGGACGGAAAATGTCCATCTTCAGCAAATGTGTTTACCTAACCACAAATTATGTATCTTCGTCTGCCAAATTACTGAACTGTTTGAAACTGATGAGTAGTAGCTCTTACCAGTTGGCCCAAGTCCCTCATTAAAAGAGGAGCAAGTAAGGATCCCTAATATCCAAGTGTCAGATCACTTCAACCACTCTTATTCATGGCAAAAGCCCAGTGCTGCTCTTAATGCGATGATTTCTGCTCTCTCTGTACAATCAACTGCTGCAGAAAAACAAACAAACCTATTAATGTGGGGAGAAGGCACCCTGTCTGTCCGATATCAACAATAAAAGTGAGACCACTAATCCTTTCCTATCTTGGCCTCAAAATGAAAGAATAAAATAAAACATCTCCTGTGCTAATTTATTGGATAAATTATCAAACATTCCCAGCACAGTACTCCAGTACCCTGGCCGGAGAGCTCCTGAGCGAGTTCAGTGGGGAGCCCTCTGTGTGCTTTGCAGGGGCCCCCCTAAAGTTTGGTACGCCACTGATAGAGCAGGGCCCTGTGGTCAACTCTTCAAGACCTACAACTGGGAGCTGTAAACAGCCATTTCCTGAGCAACTCCCAGACCAAATATGCAAGAACAGACTTGACCAAAATTACAGTTCTCGACTTTGCCATGACAGAATTGGTGACCCATTTTACCAACTTTAAAATATTGCTTTCAACAGAGAGCCACTATTTATTATGTAGCCATTGGACAACAGGCCACTATGTGGGCTTTAAGAGAATCAAATGGTTGCTTGTCCATCAACGTATATTGGTTCAATGGGTATCTGTTTCAGCCTAAAATCCAGCTCATTATGTTGCTGACGTAGAAAAAACAGCAGGCCCAACACTGATGCTTGGGCCTTAAGGGTGAAGAAATGTTAAATAACACCTTTCCATCTATACCAGTAATCAAGTGGTATCTAAAACTCTCAGAGGTCTACTTGCTTAGTTTTAGCACGGTGTTTGCATCACAAAAGTGATGCAAAACCACACTAAGGCCTTCATTATGACATTGGCGGTAATTCCCGCTTACCGCCACACTGATGGCCGTCAACTTACCGCAGCGGATACCTGTACACCATATTATGACACACACACCAATCCGTCAGAATTCAGCCACATATACAAATCCACCAGACCAAAGGTCAGTGAAAGTGGCTGTATCAAAACCCACACGTTACGCCAACAGACCAACGCCCACCACATTATGACCCACGAATCACCATGGCGGAGATTCAACGGCGGTAAACCTTTGGCGGTACATACCACTGTGCTCACAATAGACACCCACAGACAAAACACCACCACATTGGACAATTCAAACAACAAACACCCAACACCCATACATACACCGCCCACACCACTATAAAACACCCCCACATTACCCACAACCCTTTACGATTACAATTCATTGGCACGAGAATGACATCAAGACCACTTAGCCAACTAGAGCCACACACCACTCACACCCATACACCACTCACGCATTCCACATCACACACCCCAAAACATTACCCAACACACCCTCACCAACACACCTCACATAAGACCCATGGCACTATAAAGACGGCCCTGTTTCACAGAGGAGGAGTTAAGGGTCATGGTGGAGGAAATTGGCAGGGTAGAGCCACAGCTATTTGGAGCACAGGTGCAGCAGATATCCATTGCAAGGAAGATGGAGCTATGGCGGAGAATCGTGGATAGGGTCAACGCATTCGGACAGCACCCCAGAACAAGGGACAACATCAGGAAGAGGTGGAACGACCTACGGGGGAAGGTACATTCCATAGCAGCAAGACACCAGCTCGCTATACAGAGGACTGGCAGTGGACCCCCGCCTCCTCCCCCACAACTCACAGCATGGGAGGAGCAAGTCTGGCAATACTGCATCCTGAGGGCCTGGCCAGAGTCGGAGGATGACTGGACTCCGGTAAGTCAACTCTCTACTATTATCACCCCCTACCTGTGTGCCATCACATACCCTCACCCTCACTCCCATCACTCCACTCCATCCCACACACTCCACCATCACATCTCTTCAATCCCAATGCCAAGCCCTGCATGCTGTATAAGTGCATGGACACCCCTCACAGCCCTGCATGGACACTCATCACTAAAGCATGCACAGCCTAGGGAAACTAACAATCACACCATGCACCAACATACACAAGTAAAACCTGGCAGGGCAAAAACAACCATAAATGTGAAGCCAGGGATGTACAATATGTCATACACACGAACCATAACACATCATTTACATCCCCACAGGTACCCCTGACAATGTCAATGGGGAGGAGGTGCCAGCTCTATCCAGTCCTCCAACAGAAGAGGCCCACAGTGATGACAGTAACTCTGGACTTCAGGATCTGGACGATCTACCTGGCCCATCAGGGACCACTGGACAGCCGGTTACCCAAGCCCAGCCACAGACCACCACAGAGCCTCCCCCATCAGGAACCAACACCAGAGCACCCACCCAGCGTACCCACACCTCTGTCCCCAGGACAAGTCAATCAGCAGTGTGCCCACCTGTACAGGGACCCCAAGTCACACCTCATACCCAAGACAATCAGGGACCTGTGGTCAGTGGCAGGTGGCACACGGTTCAAGGGACAGAGGCACAGGCCACCAGGGACACTGGGAGGACTGCTGTGCGCCAAGGGGGAGGACAGTCCCAGGGAACCGACTCTACAGGAGGCACTATCCAAGATCCTGGGAGCCTGCCAACATTCCCAGGACATGATGGGCCAGATCCTGGACAACATGCAGGAGAACAGGTGGCTGCAGGAGGGACAGTACCAGGGGATCAGGGAGGACTTGCAGGCCATCAACAACACCCTGATCTCCATAGCAGGGGTGCTGGCAGACATGGCCAACATTTAGAGGGAGGCAGTCTCATATCAGCAGGCGCCTGCCGCTAACCAGTAATCTGAACAGCCTTTCACTTCCTCTACCGCTAGAGGCCAGGAGGCCCTGTGACAGGACCCACAGGCCAGCAGCACCCCTCTCCCTGCAGAAGGTGAACCACCCCACAAACGTTCCCTGCAATCCAGACAGAAGCCAGAGACACTTGCCAAGACCCCCGCCAGGAAATGAGATTCTCCCGATTGTCACCCTTGTGTCCCACACAGTCACCCTGTCCACCTTGAAATGCCATTGCTCCCCTTCCTATGTCCCCTTGGACACAGCACCCGTGCTACAAACAGACTGGAACAATACCCTGGACTTTCCTCCCTCATCACCCCATCCTACTGCACTTACCCCCATCTGTTAGCACTTCAAGAAACACCCTTGGAAAAAAATCGATTTCGATATGTCATGTATTTCAAATATGTACTGATTGAAACAGATACAACCAGTGCAAATGAACTGTACATAGAATGAGCATAGAATGAATGAGCTGTAGTGATCACACCAGGATTATTTGTCATATCACCAACATCTGCAAAATGAATAGCCAGAGGGAACAGTAAGAGTGCATTGAATTGGGAAATACCAGCATGCCAATGCCACACATAATACAACCAAAGTCATTGAAAAGTAAAGTTACACTGTCTCATATGTGTGTCATTGGAAGTACTGACGGATTACAGTTGTTCTGTTGTCCTCATCCTCGTCCCCGGTCTCCTCATCCTCACAGTCCACAGGGTCAACTGCTGCCACAGGGGCATCTCCAGTCTCCTCCTCCTGCAGAAAAGGGACATGGCGTCTGAGGGCCAGGTTGTGCAACATGCAGCATGCCACTCCTATCTGGCAGACCTTCTTGGGTGAGCAGCATAGGGATCCACCTGTTAGATGGAGGCACCAGAACATGGCCTTCAGGAGGCCAAAGGTTCTCTCAATAATCCTTCTGGTTCGCCCACGTGCCTCATTATAACGTCTCTTCTGCCCTTGTCCTGGCATTCCTCACAGGGGTCAGCAGCCATGATAGGTTTGGGTAACTAGAGTCACCTGCAAATATTGAGGGACAATATTTAGCCACACACTATCCTATATACCCACACCATACCCATACACCAACATATACTAGGTGGGAACCAGGGCTCACCTATTAGCCACACTGTGTGCCTCTGTAGTTGGGTCATCACATTTGGGATGCTGCTTTTTCTCAGCACAAAGGCATCATGCACCGACCCTGGACACTTAGCTTTGACGTGGGAGATGTACTGGTCCACCAAGCACACCATCTGCACATTCATGGAGTGGAAACTCTTGTGATTCCTGAACACCTGTTCATTTTAGCGGGGGACAAATGCAATATGTGTTCCGGGAATCGCACCAATTATATTGGGGATATGTCCCATTGCATAAAACTCGCCCTTCACAGTGGCCAAATCCTCAACCTGGGGAATGCAATGTAGCTGCACATGTGTTTTATCAGGGAAGACAATACTCTTGTCAGCACTATTGAGAACATTGGCTGTGACATTCCTGCTGCCAAGCCCACTGTCACTCAGAAAGAACCAGTTGCCAGGAAATGGAGCTTGCACAAGAGGGGGGATCCCAGTGGGGTGACGGATGGCAGATATCAGGTCAGGCTCCAATTGGGCACTCAGCTCTGTGATTGTGGCCCTGTCCAGTCTATAGGTGAGTATTATGTGCCTGTCCTCCAGTGTAGCCAAGTCCACCAGGGGTCTGTACACAGGGGTATGTCTCCATCTCCTATTCATCCGCAGTGGTAGGAATCTAAGGGACAAAAGAGTGAGGAGCATGTCACAAACTGAACAATGGACCCATAACAGTAGTTTGCAATCTGTAGACATGTAATGGGTCAGTGGGATTTGTCCTGTATGTGCCTATTTCTCCTGTGACACAGCATTATTCCATAGGGATGCCCCCCCCCCTGAAATGGCATCCGCCTGCCCTGTGTGGAGGGACAGGTGAAAGTGAAGTAATTCTGCTGACATTGTGCACCATGGCGGGAGGCGGTCAGGAACCGCCGTGCAATATCTCATTGGTTAATATTGGGCCCTATGGGGTGCAGTGGCCAGTGGTGATCTACGCCGGTGGTGACGGTATGCACTGCCGCCGACGTGACCTCCATTTTCTATCATATTCCTCACTTGTTTCCTGACCTTCCATAGGAGAGGACCTACACTGCATGTGCAGCTGTGACCTGTGTCTGGAACCTACCATGGCCCATGTGACCGGGGAAAGGGCCCCAGCCCTCACTTCAGAGGAGTTGGAGAAACTGGTGGATGGGGTCCTACCCCAAAGGACTGCTGTATGGGCCTCCAGACCAACAGCTGAGTACACTGTGGGCCCAATGCATGTGGCATGTATGTATGGAGGTGTGTGTGTGACTGCACCGTGCAAGAGGTGAGGGATGCCCTCCTGGCTGGGTACACATTGAACGCTGGGGTATGTGTGTGCCAATAGTTCTGTAAACAGGTATGGTGGGCCATTTGTGTAACTGGCTGGACTGTTTGTCTAATGGGGTTCTCCTGTCTGTATTGCCTCGGCAGGTCGGCGCCCATCAAAAGAAGGGTATTTGGTGTGCCATCGTCAAGGATGTGCAGACCCTGGGGGTCTTTGGAAGGCAGAGCACCCACTGTCGCAAATGGTGGGAGGACCTGAGACGCTGGGCATGGAAGACCGCGGAGGCCCAGCTGGGGGTGGCCTCCTAACGAGGAAGGGGTGCCCGTCAGACCCTGACCCCCCTGATGGCCCGCATAATGGCAGTGGCCTATCCAGAGCTGGATGGGTGCTTAAGGGCAACACAGCAGCCACAAGGGGGTGAGTACAGTGGCTATCATTACAACTTACGGCTGGTGGGGTGGTGGTTGTGTGTCAGTGGGTGCCCCTAGGCCAGGCAGACATAGGGGCATAGGACCTCTGGTGGCTAAGGTTCCGAAGGGAAAATACTGCCTACCTAGCTTGTTAGCATCCAGTACAGGCCAGGGCTGCGTGGGTCCCAGGTGTGCTGCAGTTGGCGGTGTGTGCTCCTCCCCATGCCTTGGTGGCTAGCAATATCACTGGTAGTGCAATGCATAGTGTGTAGGCCTGTACCCCGTGTGTGAGGGTGCTATGTACGCCAACGGTGTTGTTGGTGCAGTCACTGACCCAGTGTATCCTTTGTCTCTCTCTACCCTTTCTTGTTTTGTCATCCTGTCCTTATGTGCATTAGCATCATCTGGCGGAGGAGCAGAGGCACCAGCGACAGAGGGAGCTGCATCCCACAGGACCCTGGAGGCAGAGTCCACCGATGCTGAGGGCACCAGTGAGACAGAGGGCGAGGGAAGCACCACGGCGGAGACTAGAGGGGACAATACAGACTCTGATACCTCCTCCGATGGGAGCTCCCTGGTGTTGGCAGACACCTCTGTGACCACCCCAGCTACAGGTAGAGCCGCCACCCCCCGTACCAGCACCGCCCTCCCTGCAGCCCCTCAGCGAGTTGCCCGTGCCCCCTCACCCAGGAGGGGGGGGATCTCCTTCGCCCCAGGCACCTCAGGCCCTGCCCCAGTGAGCCCTGCTGCCCTTAGTGAGGAGGCTGTTGACCTCCTGAGATCCATCAATGTAGGGCAATCAACCATTGTGAATGCCATCCAGGGACTGGCAGCCCAGATGAAATAATCGAATGAAATGATACTCATAGTACGGGCCAGGGGCTGCATGCGGCCCTTCTGACCTTTACTTGCGGCCCCCTCGGCCCCCTGGTTAACAGCAGCACTGGGCTGCTGTTTACTCGACTCAGCACTGCCCTTAAAAAGATGTTGAATAAACGAGCAAGCATTTATTTAGGGTGAATTGAAGTTTAAAAAAAAAAAAAGGGAAGAAGCTAGGGAGTCCTGCACAACTTAACATCAGAAACACATTCATTTTTAAAGACATATTTGCAGAAAACCTGTAAAAGCATTTTCAAATCTGTTCAAAATTCAAAAAGTGTATCACATTAACACGCAGAAACATTTAAACTTAGTACATCAGAATATATCAGTGAATTGAGAAATATTTTTAAAGTGATATTTTTCAAACAAGAATCTAGAAATATTCACTCTTGCTCCCCACCCTGACAACAATGCAAAAGATGAGCTAGGAGGCAAGTCTGTTCTTATGTGCACTATTTGCGTGGCCTGGGTTTCTATTTTACATGAACATTGTAGTTTCAAAAACACAAGAAGGTTTTGTGCAGCACACACCCTGAAGTCATGTATTTTGAGGTTCTCATATGTGATAATGAACATAAAGCAAGGAAAATGAAATAAAACATTTGGCTCGGTTCAAGCAATTGGTTAAGTGGAGAAGCAGCGATCATTCCCATGTTTATGGTTTCACATTGGGCAATTCAGACACTAGATCTATACACTTCGCTTCCTCTACCCTCACCTTACTGCCAACCCCTGATCATCACCCTGCTGGCATCAATGCAGCCCTCGGTCACATCACAGACCAAACTTTGTGGCCCCCGTGAGAATGTTTCCGAGTACCCATGATCTAATGCATTCCTGGAGGGCATTCACACTGGATTGGCGGCCCAACAGAGATCGATTCAGGCTCTGGCCTCCTCTCTGATGGCAGCCATTGTCCCTGTTTCAACCATCCCCCCTCCAACTTCCACTTCCCAGTCCCATTCTCCTCAACCCCAACCCATCCCAAGCACACAGCCAGACGAGCATGCACACAGGACAACACCCAAGAGTGTCACAGGCAAACACAAGCACCAAACTTCATCCCACAGGCACTCACACAAACACCATCCATTTGCAGACACAACAACATCCACTATTTGCACTGTCTCCCCCTCCTCCTCCTCCTCCTCCGCCTCCCACCCAGTTACGTCCACACTCACACCTGCATGCACTACATCATCATCCACTACCTGCATCTTCAGCACACCAAGCAGAACACACACCTCACTGGCAAATACCTCCACAACATCCATGCACACCTACCCTGTGTCCTCTCCCACCGTGTCTGTCTCTCCTCCGAAGGTACACAAACACAAGCACTCAGACACCCAACAGCCATCCACCTCACAACAGCATACAACTCATGCACCTGCACCCACATCCAGCAGATAAACACCTCCAACAACCACTCCCTCATCCTCCACTCCCATTACTTCACCATCTTCCTGCCCCAATGTCTCTAAAAAGCATTTCCTTTCCACCATTGACCTCTACCGTACCCCTTCCCCCACCCCGTCCTGCACGTATGGCCAGGGTATGAAGAACTCAGCTAAGCACCTCAGTCAAACAGTCCATGGGCCAAGTTCCATCAGCACCTAGTCGTGGTGGAAAGGATTACAGGCCACAAATACTGAAGGGGAAGGAGTCTGCACCAGCCAGCAGAAAGGGGAAGGAGCCTGCACCAGCCGGCAGAAAGAAGAAGGAGCCTGCACCAGCAAGCAAGAAGGGGAAGGAACCTGCGCCAGCAAGCAAGAAGGGGAAGGAGCCTGCACAAGCAGCTGTCACAGAGCCCCCACCACTGGCCGTGGTTGTGTAGCCATCAGTGAGTGCAGGGGAAGAGCAAGAGCCAAGCCTCCCACTACCACCACCACAGTGCAGCCATCGCAGGGTGCTGGGGCTGAGCAAGAGCCTCCCACTACCACCACCACCACAGTGCAGCCATCGCAGGGTGCAGGAGTCTCCCACTACCACCACCACAGTGCAGCTATCACAGGGTGCAGGGGCTGAGCAGGAGCCTCCCACTACCATCACCACCACAGGGCGCTGACGGACGCCATGCGATCCAGCCTCAATGGGCTTCTGTTCGGCTTCTCCCATCCAGAACACGTGGGCAAGTCACTCAATTGAGAGACTGTGGCCTTGCACTCCCCAGGACCAAGCACAGGGCACGTTGCCCCTCCAGAACCAGTGGGGAAGACACCCACTTGAGAGACTGTGGCATTGCACTCCCCAGGACCAAGCACAGGCCCTGTTGCCCCCTCCAGAACCAGTGGTATTGTTTCTGCATCCAGCTGAGGTGCCTCCCTCCCTCTAAGGTACCTGCCTATTTGCCAACTGATGCCCCTGCAGTGTTCTCTCCGTATTGGTGCAGGTAACCAGTGGGCCCTTGGACTTTGCCCTGTGGCCATGTGGCCATTGTGAACTGAAGACTGGGCAGTGTCCCTTTTTTTTACATATCTGTCGCATTGGCAAATCGTATTATTACTTTTGTATTGATCTTATTACAATCACTTTAGTCAATTCCTGTTGTCCTTGCATTATTCAGCCAATTTACGGGGATAAATTGTTTTCTTGTGCAGCTGGTTGTGTGTATGTTGTGTGTGTATGGGGTGTGTGTGGTGCGTGTGTGTGTAGGAGGCTGGACTGGCTTGTAGTGAGTACCAAGGGGTACTTGCACCTTGCACCAGGCCCAGTTATCCCTTATTAGTGTATAGGGTGTCTAGCAGCTTAGGCTGATAGATAATGGTAGCTTAGCAGAGCAGCTTAGGCTGAACTAGGAGACGTGTGAAGCTACTACAGTACCACAAGTGTCACTTGCACAATATCATAAGAAAACACAATACACAGTTATACTAAAAATAAAGGTACTTTATTTTTATGACAATATGCCAAAGTATCTTAGAGTGTACCCTCAGTGAGAGGATAGGAAATATACACAAGATATATGTACACAATACCAAAAATATGCAGTGTAGTCTTAGAAAACAGTGCAAACAATGTATAGTTACAATAGGATGCAATGGGGACACATAGGGATAGGGGCAACACAAACCATATACTCCAAAAGTGGAATGCGAACCACGAATGGACCCCAAACCTATGTGACCTTGTAGAGGGTCGCTGGGACTATTAGAAAATAGTGAGGGTTAGAAAAATAGCCCACCCCAAGACCCTGAAAAGTGAGTGCAAAGTGCACTAAAGTTCCCCTAAGGACAAAGAAGTCGTGTTAGAGGAATAATGCAGGAAAGACACAAACCAACAATGCAACAACGATGGATTTCCAATCTAGGGTACCTGTGGAACAAGGGGACCAAGTCCAAAAGTCACAAGCAAGTCGGAGATGGGCAGATGCCCAGGAAATGCCAGCTGTGGGTGCAAAGAAGCTTCTATTGGACAGAAGAAGCTGAGGTTTCTGCAGGAACGAAAAGGGCTAGAGACTTCCCCTTTGGTGGACGGATCCCTCTCACCGTGGAGAGTCGTGCAGAAGTGTTTTCCCGCCGAAAGAACACCAACAAGCCTTGCTAGCTGCAAATTGTGCGGTTGGCGTTTTTGGATGCTGCTGTGGCCCAGGAAGGACCAGGATGTCGCAAATTGCGTCAGGAGAGAGAGGGGACGTCGAGCAAGACAAGGAGCCCTCTCAGCAGCAGGTAGCACCTAAAGAAGTGCCAGAAACAGGCACTACGAGGATGCGTGAAACGGTGCTCACCCGAAGTCGCACACAGAAGTCCCACGTCGCCGGAGAACAACTTAGGAGGTCGTGCAATGCAGGTTAGAGTGCCGTGGACCCAGGCTGGACTGTGCACAAAGGATTTCCGCCGGAAGTGCACGGAGGCCGGAGTAGCTGCAAAAAGTCGCGGTTCCCAGCAATGCAGTCTAGCGAGGTGAGGCAAGGACTTACCTCCACCAAACTTGGACTGAAGAGTCACTGGACTGTGGGGGTCACTTGGACAGAGTTGCTGGATTCGAGGGACCTCGCTCGTCGTGCTGAGAGGAGACCCAAGGGACCGGTAATGCAGCTTTTTGGTGCCTGCGGTTGCAGGGGGAAGATTCCATCGACCCACGGGAGATTTCTTCGGAGCTTCTAGTGCAGAGAGGAGGCAGACTACCCCCACAGCATGCACCACCAGGAAAACAGTCGAGAAGGCGGCAGGATCAGCGTTACAGAGTTGCAGTAGTCGTCTTTGCTACTATGTTGCAGTTTTGCAGGCTTCCAGCACGGTCAGCAGTTGATTCCTTGGCAGAAGGTGAAGAGAGAGATGCAGAGGAACTCGGATGAGCTCTTGCACTCGTTATCTAAAGTTTCCCCAGAGACAGAGACCCTAAATAGCCAGAAAAGAGGGTTTGGCTACCTGGGAGAGAGGATAGGCTAGCAACACCTGAAGGAGCCTATCAGAAGGAGTCTCTGATGTCACCTGGTGGCCCTGGCCACTCAGAGCAGTCCAGTGTGCCAGCAGCACCTCTGTTTCCAAGATGGCAGAGGTCTGGAGCACACTGGAGGAGCTCTGGACACCTCCCAGGGGAGGTACAGGTCAGGGGAGTGGTCACTCCCCTTTCCTTTGTCCAGTTTCGCGCCAGAGCAGGGCTAAGGGGTCCCTGAACCGGTGTAGACTGGCTTATGCAGAAATGGGCACCAAAAGTGCCCATGAAAGCATTTCCAGAGGCTGGGGGAGGCTACTCCTCCCCTGCCTTCACACCATTTTCCAAAGGGAGAGGGTGTAACACCCTCTCTCAGAGGAAGTCCTTTGTTCTGCCATCCTGGGACAAGCCTGGCTTGACCCCAGGAGGGCAGACACCTGTCTGAGGGGTTGGCAGCAGCTGCAGTGAAACCCCAGGAAAGGCAGTTTGGCAGTACCAGGGTCTGTGCTACAGACCACTGGGATCATGGGATTGTGCCAACTATGCCAGGATGGCATAGAGGGGGCAATTCCATGATCATAGACATGTTACATGGCGATATTCGGAGTTACCATTGTGAAGCTACATATAGGTAGTGACCTATTTGTAGTGCACGCGTGTAATGGTGTCCCCGCACTCACAAAGTCCGGGGAATTGGCCCTGAACAATGTGGGGGCACCTTGGCTAGTGCCAGGGTGCCCTCACACTAAGTAACTTTGCACCTAACCTTTACCAGGTAAAGGTTAGACATATAGGTGACTTATAAGTTACTTAAGTGCAGTGTAAAATGGCTGTGAAATAACGTGTGCATTATTTCACTCAGGCTGCAGTGGCAGGCCTGTGTAGTATTTGTCAGAGCTCCCTATGGGTGGCAAACGAAATGCTGCAGCCCATAGGGATCTCCTGGAACCCCAATACCCTGGGTACCTCAGTACCATATACTAGGGAATTATAAGGGTGTTCCAGTAAGCCAATGTAAATTGGTAAAATTGGTCACTAGCCTGTTAGTGACAATTTGTACAGAGAGAGCATAACCACTGAGGTTCTGGTTAGCAGAGCCTCAGTGAGACAGTTAGGCACCACACAGGGAACACATACATATAGGCCACAAACTTATGAGCACTGGGGTCCTGACTAGCAGGGTCCCAGTGACACATAACAAACATACTGAAAACATAGGGTTTTCACTATAAGCACTGGGCCCTGGCAAGCAGGATACCAGTGAGACAGTGAAAACACCCTGACATACACTCACAAACAGGCCCTTAGTGGGGGTAACAAGGCTAGAAAGAGGCTACTTTCTCACAGTGTGTGTCACTCTCGTTTTTCTCCCCACCTCCCTTGTGTGCTAGGCGGCTGTACTCAGTGTCGTATTCTTTGCCGGCATTGGTGTTCATGGTGGTGCATAACGTAGATCATCATCGGAAATACCTGCAGTTCTAGTTCTATGACGGCGTGGTTCTTCCCTGTGTCTCTAATAGTGAGTCCTTTCACTTCTGTAATGTGTTTCCACCAGGCTTTTGATGGTGTTGGTACTGCCCCGGAAAAGTGGCAGGATTGTGTTGTCATAATATGGTGGGCGGAACTTTGACCGCTGTGGTGACTGTTGTTTCCGCCGTGGCGGTCGGTGTGGTACATTGGCTGTCTTTCAGAGATCTTACTGCCATGATCATAATTTGGCGGTAGTTACCCCCAGCCTGTTGGCAGTATTACTACCACATTATCACCGACTGCCAGGGTTGTAAGGAGGGCCGAAATCTTTTTTCACTAATTTACTTTCCAGTACTAAACTTGTTTAGCGCTTGAAATTCACTCAAAAATAGGACAAAACAGCACTACTTAGCGCAACGGGGATATACCATAGGTGAGGCATGGGGGTTCACATACAACCACCCAAGGTTTCTGACGATAAGCCATACTTACTTAAAAAAGTGGACAAGGTTTAGCGTTAGAAAATAGTGCCCATTTCAGACAGATTCTAAGAAGGAGAATTGCTTTTTTCTTTTTATTTGCCCACTTTGCATGAGTGTTGCACTGTATAGCACACAATTTAACCCGTAGGGTGCCTTGGACGAGGTGATCTTGTCCAAGGCACCCGGGAACCGGTGCCTTGGACGAGATCACCTCGTCCTGCACCCGGGACACGAGGGAGCGCTAGCGCTACCCCCATGGGCCCCCAACCCACACACCCCGGTCGTGGATGGAAGGGGAATCCCTTCCCCTTCCACCCCTGACCCCCCCGGCAATCTGATGACGTCAGCGCACTCACAGCGTGCCAACGTCATCAAGTATTGCCGGGACGCGCTGGAAGCCATTTGCTTCCAGCGCGTCGAGGGAAGAGGACTTCCTACAGGTAAGTCCTTCCCTTTTTGGGGATTTGGGGGGGAAAACAGACACGGGGGAAATGAAAGCGTTTTTCCTTTCCCCTGTGCCTGTTTTCACTGGATTCCTGCTCCACGATCGCGGGCAGGGCCCGCGATCGTGGAGCAGGAATCCCCACTAGCCACCACGGATTTGTTTGTGTTTGGTTTTGGGAGCGACCCCTTGGGCAAGGGTCGCTCCCATGGGGGGCTATTTTTTTATCCTATTTGGCCCCCCCCGGGGGGCAGATCGGCTGATTTTTCGGCCGATCTGCCCCCGGTGGGGGGGGCGAAAACCACTAGACACCAGGGATTTAGTTTTTCACTATTATTTTGGGAGCGACCCCTTGGGCAAGGGTCGCTACCATGGAGGGCTATTTTTTTTATCCTATTTCACCCCCCCCCCCCCCCCGGGGGCAGATCGGCCGATTTTCCGGCCGATCTGCCCCCGGGGGGGACGAAAACCACTAGACACCAGGGATTTAGTTTTACATATGTATTTTGGGAGCGACCCCTTGGGCAAGGTTCGTTCCCATGGGGGGTGGGCTATTTTTTTTATCCCATTTCGGCCTACCCTGGGGGCAGATCGGCTGATTTTTCGGCCGATCTGTCCCCGGGGGAGGGGGGGCCGAAAACCACTATCACCAGGGATTTCGTTTTTCAGATGTATTTTGGGAGCGACACCTTGGGCAAGGGTCGCTTCCATGGGGGGCTAATTTTTTTTTCCTATTTCGCCCCCCCCCCCCGAGGGCAGATCGCCCATTATTTTTGTAGGCCCATTTGCCCCCAAGGAGGGCAGAAACCACCAATACGCCAGGGATTTTTTCCCCCTTTTTTTTGTTTTGTGCTGGGGGTGCCCCCTTTGGCAAGGGGGCACAGAGCTGTTGACCATTTCTGCCCCCCTTGGGGGCAGATCAGCCAATTTGTTTTACGCCCATCTGCCCCCAAGGGGGGCAGAATCCACTTAGGCACCAGGGATCGTGTGTGTTTTGTGTTGGGGGGGGTGGCACCTTTGGCAAGGGTCGCCCCCCCAAAGGGGGCACATTAGTGATGGCCATTTCTGCCCACCTTGGAGGCAGATCAGCCTATTTTTGTTAGGTCCATCTGCCCCCAAGGGGGGCAGAAGGCACCAAGATGTCAGAGATTTTTTTTTTTGGTTCCCCCTTATGCCCCCTTTGGCAAGGCCCCCCCCAAACAGGGTACAGAGCTGTTGGCCATTTCTGCCCCACTTGGGGGAAGATCAGCCTATTTTTTATAGGCCCATCTGCCTCCTAGTGGGGCAGAAGCCACTTAGGCACCAGGGACAATTTCTAAGTTCTTGGTGGCGGGGTGTTTGTCAACTGGCGAAGTATTTGTATTTGTGATTATAACAGTTTATTTCTTCTTTTTGTTCTAGTTCAAAGTTTTTGCTTCCTTTGCTGTGGATCCTTGCGGTTTTGGCAGTAGTTGTCCTGCGGTTTGCATAGTTGCATGTTTTAGGTAAGTGAAAGCAATTTACTCCAAAGGAGTATTGTTGACATGCATGAATGACATGTTTGTAGGTGGTGTACTAAATGCAGTATTGTGTATGAAATTGTCCTTAGATTTGAGCACAATGATATTTGTGTTGTCATATGTCTAATTTTCTTTTTTATTTTTTATTTTTAGTGGGATATCATTGGTGATTGCTCTGTCTGTGCAGAGTAGTTGCTGGTGAGTAGCTTTTTCAGGCAAGTGAGTGGTATAGTTGTTTAGTACATAACTCTTTGTGATAAAGCTACACTTTGTTTATTACTTATTTTAGTGCTAGTTGTTGTTGGCAATCCATTTGTTGTTAGTGAGGATCATGGCTAGCCGCAGAGTGACCGCTCAGCAGGTTGTTGGCATGCTCTTTGAGTCGTCTTCAGACCATGATTACGAGACTGACTCTGCATCTGAGGCAGAGGAGGAAGTGAGAGATTCTGGCAGTGAGTTTTCTGTCCGAGAGTATTCTTCTGATGAGGAAGCTACTCTCAGTGCAGATGAAGGGCCTGTTGTAGAGGAGGACATTGATGTGCCAAGAGTGCAGCAGCCTGGGGCTGAAGGGTTTCCCATTAGAAGACCTGACACATGGATTGCCCCAAACATGGAGCAGTCACAGCTACCTGCATTTACTGGACTCCCAGGGTGTAGAGTCAATACGGAAAACTTTTTGCCTGTCCATTTCTTTCACTTGTTAATGGACGATGTATTTTTGGAAGAGATTCTGGAGCAGACTAATTTGTATGCAGAGCAATATTTGAGGGACAACGCTGCCAGACTTAGGCCTCAGTCTAGAGCTACTCAGTGGGCTCCCACATATCTGGAAGAGATGAAAAAGTTTTTAGGTTTTACTTTTTTGATGGGGTTGATCAGGAAGCCGTCACTGGCTTCTTATTGGTCTACTAGTCCCTTGATGGCAACGGCTATATTTCCTGCAACTATGGCACGTAATCGCTATTTGCTTCTTCTTCATATGCTGCAATTTGTAGACAATGATTTAGCCTTGCCACGATATCACCCTGATTGTGACTGTCTTTTTAAGATTAGGCCTGTCCTTGATCATTTTGTAGATCGGTTTTCAGAGGTCTATGTTCCAGGCAAAGAGATAAGTGTGGACGAGTCTTTGGTCCTTTTCAAGGGGCAGTTAGTTTTTAAGCATTACATTCCTAGTAAGAGGGCACGGTATGGGATTAAATTGTATATGCTGTCAGAAAGCAGTACAGGATATGCGTATAATTTCCGGGTCTACACTGGTAGGGATTCCAGTATTGACCCTCCTGGTTGTCCGGCCACTTTCGGAGTTAGCGAAAAAAATGTGTGGGAACTTGGTAGACGACTGTTTAACAAAGGTCACCATTTGTACGTAGATAATTTCAACACTAGAGTGCAGTTGTTCAAGGAGTTGTTTAGAGTGGACACCGTTTCTTGTGGCACAATCTGTTCTAACCGGAAAGGCTATCCAAGGGAGCTTATCTGTAAAAAACTTGAGAGGGGACAGTGCAGTGCCTTGCGGAATAATGAGCTGCTAGCTCTGAAATTTTCAGACAGGAGGGATGTGTACATGCTATCTACCATCCATGAGGACGGTACTTCCCCTGTGACTGTTTGGGGTCAGGTTGCGGAAGTGCGCAAACCTGCGTGCATTTGGGACTACAACAGGCACATGGGTGGTGTTGATAGAGTAGATCAGAGGTTGAAACCTTACGCTGCTCTTCGTAAGTCTTACGAGTGGTATAAAAAGTTGGCCCTACATTTATTTCATTTGGCAACTTTTAATGCTTTTATTGTGTTCAAGGATTGTTCACCTGATTCAAGGATGACATTTCTTAAATTTCAGGAGTCAGTGATAAAGAGCCTTATTGTGGTGGAACAGGGAAGAGTTCCTAGAGTAGAAGTGGTGGAGGAAGTGGCTAGATTGAAAGATCGCCACTTTCCAGATCACATTCCTCCCACTCCCAAAAAAGACTTGCCCACAAAGAAATGTAGAGTATGTGCCCGGAGATCAATCCGGAGGGAGAGCCGGATGTACTGCCCCGAATGCCCTTCAAAGCCTGGGCTGTGTGTGCCCGGCTGTTTTAGAAGTTACCACACTAGGAAAAAGTTTTGGGAAATACCGTGAGCGTAAACTGCCTGTTTTATATTTTCATATGTTCAGTTTCACGGTTGGTATTACTGTCATGTATTTAGTTAGAACTTTTGTGTTTGTAGTTTTGTACTTATTTTATAATTAGTGGTTTCTTTGTTGTTTATAAACAAAAAAAAAGTGATGGCAGTGTGCGTGGGGTGGCGCTTGGCTGGTGGTGTGCTTTGGGGGCGCTTGGCTGGCGGTGTGCGTGGTGTGGCGCTTGGCTGGCGGTATTGGTGGGGTGGTGCTTGGCTGGCAGTGTGCTTGGGGTGGCGCTTGGCTGGCAGTGTGCGTGGGGTGGCGCTTGGCTGGCGGTATGGGTGGGGTGGCGCTTGGCTGGTGGTGTGCTTGGGGTGGCGCTTGGCTGGCGGTGTGCTTGGGGTGGCGCTTGGCTGGCGGTATGGGTGGGGTGGCGCTTGGCTGGCGGTGTGCTTGGGGTGGCGCTTGGCTGGCGGTGTGCGTGGGGTGGCGCTTGGTTGGCGGTATGGATGGGGTGGCGCTTGGCTAGCAGTGCCAGCCAAACGCCAGCCCACACACTCATCAGCTGGTGTGATTGCTTTATCAGGCATGTGGCCGTATGAAAGTGATGGGCCCTTGACTGGCGCTGTCTGTCGATGCGAGTGTTGTAATGTGCTGGGCCCGTGGCTGGCGGCGTGAATGGCCTTGTGCATGTCATGTATGAAAGGTGTGTGAATGGACTGTAAAGCGGTTTGTGCCTTGCCATGGCTTTACAGCTCACGAGCTGTGAGTCATTGGTTCAGTTTTTTGGCCTTTCAGTTATTACCAGTGCATTTCACTTTTGTGAAATCTCTTGTTAATAAAATTTGATCTACTGAACCATCACTCACCCTCGTGCCAAATCCAACCAGTATGTGTGGTACAAATGGCAAAACCTGCTCTGCTGTAATCAGGCGTCGCAACACACTTGTGACACGCTAGGTGTCTCAGGTGGGACCCCGATGATGAAGCATACCACCAACTTGGTTGGTGGGTGGGGGTCTTTTTCACATAACCTAAGTGTGTTTCTTTTCACAATTTTAGTGTTTGGCACATCACAGACGTATGTAGACACATCAAAATGATATATTACAAACCTACCTGTGTTTGGGGGGAAGGGGGCACCTATGTTTTTGGGCCTGGGTGCGGCCTTCATCTAGGGAAACCTACCAAATCCAGACATTTTTTTAAACTAGACACCCTAAGGAGTCCAGGGAGGTGTGGCTTGCGTGGATCCCCCAACATTTTCTTACCCAGACTCCTCTGCAAACCTCAAAATTTGCTTAAAAAAGCATATTTTCCTGACTTTTGTTTGTACGATCACCGCTCCAGCACAAAATTCCTACTCCCCAGCATTCCCCTCAGTCTCCCAAGTAAAATGACACCTCACTTGTGTGGGTCCCCAAAGCAGAGTCAGCCTAAAGATGTATAAAAGAAGAATATGTGCTTATCAACTTGCTGGGCTATCCCCATAATCTCTACAAGTTTGTGGCCTTTTTCAGTTGCAGGCACCTGGCCTACCCACACCAGTGAGGTACCATTTTTATCGGGAGACTTGGGGGAACGCTGGGTGGAAGGAAATTTGTGGCTCCTCTCAGATTCCAGAACTTTCTGTCACCGAAATGAGAGGAAAAGGTGTTTTTTTAGCCACATTTTGAGGTTTGCAAAGGATTCTGGGTAACAGAACCTGGTCAGAGCCCCACAAGTCACCCCATCTTGGATTCCCCTAGGTCTCTAGTTTTAAAAAATGCACAGGTTTGGTAGGTTTCCCTATGTGCCGGCTGAGCTAGAGGCCAAAATCTACAGATAGGCACTTTGCAAAAAACACCTCTGTTTTCTGTCAAAAAATGGGAAGTGTCCACGTTGTGTTTTGGGGCATTTCCTGCCGTGGGCGCTAGGCCTACCCACACAAGTGAGGTATCATTTTTATCGGGAGACTTGGGGGAACACTGGGTGGAAGGAAATTTGTGGCTACTCTCAGATTCCAGAACTTATTGTCACCAAAATGTGAGGAAAACGTGTTTTTTTAGCCAAATTTTGAGGTTTGCAAAGGATTCTGGGTAACAGAACCTGGTCAGAGACCCACAAGTCACCCCATCTTGGATTCCCCTAGGTCTCTAGTTTTCAAAAATGCACAGGTTTGGTAGGTTTCCCTAGGTACCGGCTGAGCTAGAGGCCAATATCTACAGGTAGGCACTTTGCAAAAAACACCTCTGTTTTCTGCCAAAAAATGGGATGTGTCCATGTTGTGTTTTGGGACATTTCCTGTCGCGGGCGCTAGGCCTACCCACACAAGTGAGGTATCATTTTTATCGGGAGACTTGGGGGAACATAGAATAGCAAAACAAGTGTTATTGCCCCTTGTCTTTCTCTACATTTTTTCCTTCCAAATATAAGAAAGTGTGTAAAAAAGACGTCTATTTGAGAAATGCCCTGTAATTCACATGCTAGTATGGGCACCCCGGAATTCAGAGATGTGCAAATAACCACTGCTCCTCAACACCTTATCTTGTGCCCCTTTTGGAAATACAAAGGTTTTCTTGATAGCTATTTTTCACTCTTTATATTTCAGCAAATGAATTGCTGTATACCCGGTATAGAATGAAA
This sequence comes from Pleurodeles waltl, assembly GCF_031143425.1. NCBI lineage: Eukaryota > Metazoa > Chordata > Amphibia > Caudata > Salamandridae > Pleurodeles > Pleurodeles waltl. Next base: position 151,652,540 of record NC_090446.1, read on the forward strand.
ACCCACTGCAGGGTGCAGCTCATTTATTGGCTCTGGGTACCTATGGTTCTTGATGAACCTATAAGCACTATATATCCCGCAAACCAGAAGAGTCCAGCAGACGTAACGGTATATTGCTTTCAAACATCTGACATTGCAGGAAAAAGTTACAGAGTAAAACGTAGAGAAAAATTGCTGTTTTTTCACCTCAATTTCAATCATTTTTTTTCAGTTGTTATTTTCTGTAGGAAACCCTTGTAGGATCTACACAAATTACCCCTTGCTGAATTCAGACTTTTGTCTACTTTTCAGAAATATTTAGGTTTCTGGGATCCAGCATTGGTTTCACGCCCATTTCTGTCACTGACTGGAATGAGGCTGAAAGCACAAAAAATTGTAAAAATGGGGTATGTCCTAGTAAAATGCCAAAATTTTGTTGAAAAATTGGGTTTTCTGATTCAAGTCTGCCTGTTCCTGAAGGCTGGGAAGCTGATGATTTAGCAACGCAAACCCTTTGTTCATGCCATTTTCAGGGGGAAAACCACAAGTCTTCTTCTGCAGCCCCTTTTTCCCATTTTTTTTTTAAAAAACGAAATTTTCACTGTATTTTGGCTAATTTCTTGGCCTTCTTCAGGGGAACCCACAAAGTCTGGGTACCTCTAGAATCCCTAGGACGTTGGAAAAAAAGGACGCAAATTTGGCGTAGGTAGCTTATGTGCACAAAAAGTTATGAGGGCCTAAGCAAGAATTATTCCAAATAGGCAAAAAAAGGCCTGGCACAGGAGGGGGAAAAGGCCTGGCAGCGAAGGGGTTAAATGTCTTGACTTATTTTCCTATATTGATATGGTTTTAAGAAACTAACAACAACAAAAAACGGTGAATTTTAACTGAGTAAAGTCTGCCTCAATTGCAGGAGGTGTGCTTAATTCAATATTGGATTATGTGTTATACCAAGTTAAAGTTAAAAAAGAACCAGGAGACAAATGCACAAAAGGATTTTGTGAATGCAGACCCTGCAATTCGCAAAACTATTTTGTTTCTCACCGCAAAATTTGTATTTTTTATTAACACAACCCATTTATGATTCAGAAAAGTGCTTCCAACTTGTAAAAGTTTGCTTTGCAACCCATTCCGAATTATAACCTGGAAAGGACCTGCCTGCCAAATTGAGATATGGTAAACTATCAATGGTTCAGACAGCAATTCCAATCAAAAACCATTGACCACTGACTACTCCAAGAAAGTGATAAATGATTTGTAAAGGAAGAGAGGTCCAGTGCACCCTTTCCTTGTAGGCAAATCATCTGGCACCTTAGAGGGAGAAAGGGGAGGGCCGAGGGACCAGGTCCTGCTTCTTCTAAAGTTTCCCAAACAGGAAAAATGTGTTTATTTTTTAGGAAGCAGCAGCGATAAAAAATCTGGGCTGCTTTAAAAAAGTGTTCCCTATTTGGAAATGCAAACACAAAGATGGTGGGCTGCTCTCTGTCTGTATAGCCAATTGTAAATTGTGGCCTTCCTAATGCATATTAATTATCCAGGTCGTCCTGCAAGTCCACGTGAATGGGGTTTTTGCAAACCAACCTTAAAGGACATGGTTCATTTCGCTAAATCAGATTCAGTTTGCTAAAAGTCAGTAAGCAATTAACAAGCACTCTGTGTGAATGAAATCTTGGTACTTGAATGAAATCTTGGAACATCAGACCCCCAGTGCCTTACTTATAATTTAGTGCCATGGTACTCTATTTTAAGGTGTCCCATGCAGTGAATTTGTCGTGCCATTATCTTTTAGGTAGTTGTAATATGGTGGATGGAACATTCCCCCGTGCTTTTGAGCACCCTGACTGCCAAACTGTAAATATTGCCTTTAGTTTTCGCCCCAAAGCCTTCGAGCTTGCCAACCATAGACCAGATTTCAACGTGGGTTGGATCTGAGGGCACGATGTGCCCATACTATCCTTTTGGCCCAAACAGTTCCCCTACTTTATATTAAAAGGCAGCTGTTCCAACATGATTAACCCCAAAATTTGGGATGCCTCAGGTGATGTGGATGGAAGGAGTCTCCAGTGCTGTGAAGTCCAGTGAGGGACACACGGCTGAAAAAGAAACAGGCCTTCTTGCCAGGATGTCCGCTGCCTGAAAGAAATGTAAATGTAGGCATTTGGTTAATCTGCAAATGTAAAGGCTGCTTTGAAGCCAGTATTGCCTTTAATTGAAGAAGTCCCTTGAAGAGTGTTCTTTTTTAGAGCTATTGGAAGGTGATCTGATGAGCAGTGGAATGTGTGCTTTAAATGGACAATTATTAAAACAATGTCTGCACCAAGTGCATACTGGATACTACTCAGATCTATATTTTGGGAGCACTTTTTTATCTTAGACCTAAACCTTTATGTGTACTTTGTGGCAGCTTATTTTATACTGCGTGCAAATTAATGTAAGTTTTAAAAAATTATGTACATATTCAGAGTGCTTTCTGCCACAGGCTCAAACTTTTTAACAATAAAAACACACAACAAATTATTCCCCGCTGCACCAACCAGGGATTAATTCTGTGGGTCTCTGTTTACACACACAGAGGTCAGCAGGGACCACAGTCACCAAAAGGTTGTCTATTATCAGTGCTTGAAATGGAAAAATTAAAGTGCAGGTACTCTGTGCCAGAGTACCTGCTTGTTTCTGAGAAGTGCCGGTACTCTCCAATTGAAAGTATTACGTTTTTCTTGAGACGTGCCGGTACTCTTCCTCTCAAAATAAAAAAGTGCCGTTACTCAGTACCGGAGAGTACCAGCCCATTTAAAGCACTGTCTATTATTTTACGTGAAGTGACTCGAAGGTTGAAAAACCAACAAAATAGTTACATAATATTTTGTTCTTTTAGCCATGCCTTCCATCAAGCTCCCACCTCTCTGACCCCGCCCCCACTGGACTCAGAATCACAATCCAGAAACTTTTTTTTATGTACTTCTACTGCTGTCTGGAACTATTATGTTCAATGTCTGTGGTGAATAAACCATAAAAAGCAGCAATGAAACTCTCAGCCTCAAGAGAGATCAAGATGCCTGACCTCGTTTACACGAGCTTTGCAATCTCGGCACGAATTCACAACTGAAATCCGACTGTAGTTTTGTTTGGAATTAATCCCCTCTGATGCCTCTCATGTGTCGTTTTCCCATAAAACTAAGCACTGGTGACTTACATGTGCAAAGAACTTGAGGACGATGGCAAAACAACCTTTTGTCGGACCGAAAATGCGGTCTACGCCAGTCAGGGATACAAGATATTTAACACGTATTATTTGTGTGCCCTGCAGGCCGAGTAAGTCAAAACAGAAAAAGCCAATTCTTCGCCAAGGCGGAAAGCAAGCACTAACTCTTTTTAGAACAATTCCCGTAATGGTAGCATATTTTACATTTCAAATATTTCATGAATGCATACATGCTTTTATTTCTCCCTGTTTGTGTTTGGGAGTGTCTTGCCTTTTGTAAGCGTCTTCTAAAGACTCCAAAGAAGTTATGAAAAAAATCAACTTAAAACGGGCATTTACCAGTGCTATATTTTTTCATATAGCGCTTAAACTAACTGCCTTGGGGGGCTGTACACGAGCACCTTGTTATGTTATATAAGGTCAGATTCTTATTTCTTTTTTTAAGCAAGGGGTGGTTAAGTGTTCTGCCTAGAATCACAGGGTGCAGAGCCGACAACGGGACTCCAACCTGGTTCCCCAATTCCGAAGTCGGCAGCTCTGGCCACCTTATTTCTCCTGAGAGAGGCCCTCTGGTGACCTCTCAGCTACAGAGCTGATCGAGCTGTTTACTCAGACTGTTATTTCAGGCCGGCTACAAAAGCAGAGGGATTCCATAAAGTGACTCTTAAAAATGGGATGAAAAGGGCATGTTGGCCACTGTTGAACGGTGTTAGATGAAGAGGATACATCTTGTCTAAACTTGCGGGGGCCGGCGGTACAGCACTGTTGTGCGTCGGGGGCGTCAGTTTGGAAACAGACGGTGCGAGTGACCCTTCACCGCGGGGATTCGGCGTGCTAAGGTCAGAGTGCGGAGGTGAAGATGGAGAGGACTGCAGGCAGAGGTGGGTTACATCAAGATACACGATGGAAGAACATCAGGGCTATGTTGACTTTTCCCTTAATGAAATGGTAAGCGCCAAAGCTAACACAACCTAGCTAGCTGGGAAGTCAGATTTGGGGGTGTTGTAATTACCTTCCCTAACCAAATAAAAAAACGTTTAACACAGAATTCCATCTTCCTTTCAGTGCTAATAAAAAACACACAATGAAAATGTTTCTTTTAGAATACTAATTAGCACATCTGACAAGTTCACCATGCAGGACCCATGCTTGAAGCACGCATTTTCAAACGAATCCTCTGAAATGTGTGAAAATAAAATATTATAAATACAGAAAACATTCAGGAAAAAGTTACACTGTTTTACATTGCACCTCGGACTTTCTTTCTTTATAAATGTCTTGTTAAAAGTAGTCTATAGTGTTAGTGTGCGCAAAAGAAAATCACATTTTTGAATGCGTTTCTAATTTCCTTCCAAGCACTTTCATTTAACCCCTTAGCTGCTGGGCCTTTTCCCCCCCAATGCTGAGCCCTTTTTTGGCTATTTGGGGTAGTTCGCGCTTAGGGCTTCATAACTTTTTGTCCACATAAGCTAACCACGCCAAATTTGCGTCCTTTTTTTCCAACATCCTAGGGATTCTAATGGTACCCAGAGTTTGTGGTTTACCCTGGAGGAGACCAAGAAAATAGCCAAAATACAGTGAAAATTTAGTTTTTTCCCAAAAAATGGGAAAAAAGGGCCGCCGAAGAAGGCTTGTGGTTTTTTCCCTGAAAATGCCATCAACAAAGGGTTTCTGGTGCTGAAATCACTATCTTCCCACCTTTCAGGAACGGGCAGACTTGAATCAGAAAACCACATTTTCCAACACAAATTTGGCATTTTACTGGGACATACCCCATTTTTACTATTTTTGGTGCTTTCAACCTCCTTCCAGTTAGTGACAGGAATGGGTGTGAAACCAATGCTGGATCCCGGAAAGCTAAACATTTCTGAAAACTAGACAAAATTCTGAATTCAGCAAGGGGTCATTTGTGTAGATCCTACAAGGTTTTCCTACAGAAAATAACAGCTGAAATAAAAAAATATTGAAATTGAGCTGAAAACAACAGCCATTTTTCTTTATGTTTTACTCTGTAACTTTTTCCTGCGATGTCAGATTTCTGAAAGCAATATACCGTTTTGTCTGCTGGACTCTTCTGGTTGCGGGGATATAAAGGGCTTATAGGTTCATCAAGAACCCTAGGTACCCAGAGCCAATAAATGAGGTGCACCCTGCAGTTGGTTTTCATTCTATACTGGGTATACAGCAATTCATTTGCTGAAATATGAGGAGTGAAAAAGAGGTATCAAGAAAACCTTTGCATTTCCAAAATGGGATCAAGATAAGGTTTTGAGGAGCAGTGGTTATTTGCACATCTTTGAATTCCGAGGTGCCCATACTAGCATGTGAATTGCAGGGCATTTCTCAAATAGACGTCTTTTTTACACACTCTCTTATATTTGGAAGGAAAAAATGTAGAGAAAGATAAGGGGCAATAACACTTGTTTTGCTATTCTATGTTCCCCCAAGTCTCCCGATAAAAATGATACCTCACTTGTGTGGGTAGGCCTAGCGCCCGCGACAGGAAATGCCCCAAAACACAACGTGGACACATCCCATTTTTTCACAAAATACAGAGCTGTTTTTTTGCAAAGTGCCTACCTGTAGATTATGGCCTCTAGCTCAGCCGGCACATAGGGAAACCTACCAAACCTGTACATTTTTGAAAACTAGAGACCTAGGGGAATCCAAGATGGGGTGACTCGTGGGGCTCTAACCAGGTTCTGTTACCCAGAATCCTTTGCAAACCTCAATAAGTGGCTAAAAAACAAGTTTTCCTCACATTTCCGTGACAGAAAGTTCTGGAATCTGAGAGGAGCCTCAAATTTCCTTCCACCCAGCGTCCCCCCAAGTCTCCCGATAAAAATGATACCTCACTTGTGTGGGTAGGCCTAGCGCCCGCGACAGGAAATGCCCCAAAACACAACGTGGACACATCACAGAAAACAGAGCTGTTTTTTGCAAAGTGCCTACCTGTAGATTTTGGCCTCTAGCTCAGCCGGCACCTAGGGAAACCTACCAAACTTGTACATTTTTGAAAACTAGAGACCTAGGGGAATCCAAGATGGGGTGACTCGTGGGGCTCTGACCAGGTTCTGTTACCCAGAATCCTTTGCAAACCTCAAAAAGTGGCTAAAAAAACAAGTTTTCCTCACATTTCGGTGACAGAAAGTTCTGGAATCTGAGAGGAGCCTCAAATTTCCTTCCACCCAGCGTCCCCCCAAGTCTCCCGATAAAAATGATACCTCACTTGTGTGGGTAGGCCTAGCGCCCGCGACAGGAAATGCCCCAAAACACAACGTGGACACATCACAGAAAACAGAGCTGTTTTTTGCAAAGTGCCTACCTGTAGATTTTGGCCTCTAGCTCAGCCGGCACCTAGGGAAACCTACCAAACCTGTACATTTTTGAAAACTAGAGACCTAGGGGAATCCAAGATGGGGTGACTCGCGGGGCTCTGACCAGGTTCTGTTACCCAGAATCCTTTGCAAACCTCAAAAAGTGGCTAAAAAAACAAGTTTTCCTCACATTTCGGTGACAGAAAGTTCTGGAATCTGAGAGGAGCCTCAAATTTCCTTCCACCCAGCGTCCCCCCAAGTCTCCCGATAAAAATGATACCTCACTTGTGTGGGTAGGCCTAGCGCCCGCGACAGGAAATGCCCCAAAACACAACGTGGACACATCACAGAAAACAGAGCTGTTTTTTGCAAAGTGCCTACCTGTAGATTTTGGCCTCTAGCTCAGCCGGCACCTAGGGAAACCTACCAAACCTGTACATTTTTGAAAACTAGAGACCTAGGGGAATCCAAGATGGGGTGACTCGCGGGGCTCTGACCAGGTTCTGTTACCCAGAATCCTTTGCAAACCTCAAAAAGTGGCTAAAAAAACAAGTTTTCCTCACATTTCGGTGACAGAAAGTTCTGGAATCGGAGAGGAGCCTCAAATTTCCTTCCACCCAGCGTCCCCCCAAGTCTCCCGATAAAAATGATACCTCACTTGTGTGGGTAGGCCTAGCGCCCGCGACAGGAAATGCCCCAAAACACAACGTGGACACATCACAGAAAACAGAGCTGTTTTTTGCAAAGTGCCTACCTGTAGATTTTGGCCTCTAGCTCAGCCGGCACCTAGGGAAACCTACCAAACCTGTACATTTTTGAAAACTAGAGACCTAGGGGAATCCAAGATGGGGTGACTCGCGGGGCTCTGACCAGGTTCTGTTACCCAGAATCCTTTGCAAACCTCAAAAAGTGGCTAAGAAAACAAGTTTTCCTCACATTTCGGTGACAGAAAGTTCTGGAATCTGAGAGGAGCCTCAAATTTCCATCCACCCAGCATCCCCCCAAGTCTCCCGATAAAAATGATACCTCACTTGTGTGGGTAGGCCTAGCGCCCGCGACAGGAAATGCCCCAAAACACAACGTGGACACATCACAGAAAACAGAGCTGTTTTTTGCAAAGTGCCTACCTGTAGATTTTGGCCTCTAGCTCAGCCGGCACCTAGGGAAACCTACCAAACCTGTACATTTTTGAAAACTAGAGACCTAGGGGAATCCAAGATGGGGTGACTCGCGGGGCTCTGACCAGGTTCTGTTACCCAGAATCCTTTGCAAACCTCAAAAAGTGGCTAAAAAAACAAGTTTTCCTCACATTTCGGTGACAGAAAGTTCTGGAATCGGAGAGGAGCCTCAAATTTCCTTCCACCCAGCGTCCCCCCAAGTCTCCCGATAAAAATGATACCTCACTTGTGTGGGTAGGCCTAGCGCCCGCGACAGGAAATGCCCCAAAACACAACGTGGACACATCACAGAAAACAGAGCTGTTTTTTGCAAAGTGCCTACCTGTAGATTTTGGCCTCTAGCTCAGCCGGCACCTAGGGAAACCTACCAAACCTGTACATTTTTGAAAACTAGAGACCTAGGGGAATCCAAGGAGGGGTGACTTGCGGGGCTCGGACCAGGTTCTGTTACCCAGAATCCTTTGCAAACCTCAAAAAGTGGCTAAAAAAACAAGTTTTCCTCACATTTCGGTGACAGAAAGTTCTGGAATCTGAGAGGAGCCACAAATTTCCTTCCACCCAGCGTTCCCCCAAGCCTCCCGATAAAAATGATACCTCACTTGTGTGGTTAGGCCTGGTGCCTGCGACAGGAATAGATCACACAAAAGTGATATATATATGACAGCCAATCACCTGAAACTCAACTCAAGCAAAACCAAAATAATCCTCTTTGGCCCACACAAAAACACCTGGGACCCCTCATGGTGGCCCACCACGCTAGGCCCTGCACCCACCCCCGCCAACCACGCACGCAACCTCAGCATCATCCTAGACTCCTCCCTCTCGATGACCCAACAAATCAACGCTCTCACCTCCTCATGCTTCAACACACTCCGTATACTGAAAAACATTCAAATGGATCCCCACAGAGACCAGAAAAACTGTCACTCACGCACACATCAGCAGCAGGCTTGATTACGGAAACGCCCTCTACGCCGGCACCACTCTAAAACTCAAGCGCAAACTACACGCATCTAGAACTCAGCAGCACGACTCATCCTCGACCTCCGCCGACACGAACACATCTCTCCACACCTCAAATCCCTCCACTGGCTCCCCATTGACAAAAGGATCACCTTCAAGATCCTCATCCTCGCACACAAATCACTCCACAACACAGGCCCTGCCTACCTCAACGAGAGTCACCTTCCACACCCCCACACAAAACGTCCGCTCAGCTGACCTCTCTCTCGCCTCTGTCCCCCGCATCAAACACACCACCACCGGGGGCAGATCCTTCTCCTACCTTGCACCCAAAACCTGGAACGCCCTCACAACCCACCTTCGCAAGACCCAAAACCTACTTCTTTTCAGGAAGGGCCTCAAAACCTGGCTTTTCGAACAGTGAACCTCCCAGCCCCTTTCCCTCCCCCCGCCCCCCCCCAAGCGCCTTGAGACCCTCACAGGTGAGTAGCACACTTTATAAATCTCTTTGGTATATATAGATCTACCTCTATATATATATATATATCTATGTACATAGATATATCTATAGATATATCCATGTACATAGATATATCTATCTACATAGATATATAAATATAGATCTATATATAGATCTATTTTTTTTAGTTGTTGTATGGTTTCCTTGGGGACCAAAATGGCCCCCAGGGAAACCCTACAACATCTAAAAAAATAATTGCCCCCACAGGGGGTCACCCTGCCCACGGGCGACCCCCTGTCATTTTAAAAAAAAAAAAAAAAAAAACAATCCCCTGGGGGGCACCTACCTTTTTTTTTTTTATTAATTATGCCCCCGGGGGGGGGGCGGCCCGTTTTCCGAGGGGGCCGCCCCCCCAAAGTGAAATCCCTGGCGTCTAGTGGTGTTTCCTGGCCCCGATCGCAGCTGTGCTGTGCCCCGATCGCAGCTGTGCTGCGATCGGGGGCCAGGAAACACTTTGAGAAGGCCTCGTAAGAAAGGGGAGACTCTCCCCTTTCTTACGAGGCCTTCTCAAACTGTTTCTGGCCCCCGATCGCAGCACAGCTGCGACCGGGGGCCAGGAAACACTTTCAGGAAGGCCTCGTAAGAAAGGGGAGTGTCTCCCCTTTCTTACGAGGCCTTCCCGAACGTGAGAAAGGCCGTTTTCCCCATCAAAGCAGGAAGCGGCCGCAAGGCTGCTTCCTGCTTTGATGGGGAAAACACCTCGCGCTGACGTCACAAAGGGGCGGGTGGGGGGGCGGGGGGAGACACGGAAGCTTCCGTGTCTCCCGGGGGGGGTTTAAAAAAAAAAAAAAAATCCTCGGGTGCGACGCACCCGAGGATTTATTGATACCCTTCCTGGTGTCGGCCACTGGTCGTGACCCGCACCAGGGAGGGTGTGTGGGCGTCGGCCAGTGGCCGACGCCCGCACCTAAGCGGTTAAAACGTGACTCATAAAACAGCAAATTATTGCGTAAAACACGTTTTAAATATCAGCACATTACCCCCAACAAAACACACATTCCTCAAAACACGGACTGACATATCTGCAGTCTCAGGCAAACAAAGATGCTATCTTTCTAAAGAGTATGAAAATCAGCCTTGTGGTTTGAAAATGTCACTGGAATGGGAAACAGTTTAGGATTGCTCATGCAATAGGGATTTAATCATCATAATGACAGCCCCCAAATCACTTTAATATTCTCAGGGCTACTAAGATTAGGTAACATGGATGACTACATTATGCATTATGTGGCAAAAATGCAAACTATGTGGCACATGCTCTGCCAGTCATACATTTATATCCATTTGAGATAGAAACATTTTTTTGCAGAATCTGAACATTTTGCAAATGATGGGCACATTCAGCAAATACATAATTATTGGTTACATGCTGCAACAGAATCACTTGAATCCACTGACCCTCACCAGTTTCCATTGGTTGTTATGCTCAAGTCCACTAAGCATCCACCAAGTCACTCTTACCATGCCTTTCCCGCAATGGGAGAAGCTGCTTTTTAGACACTGAATTTGATGTAAAATACCAGTTGCAAGACAACTAAATCTAAATTAAAGCACAAAAAGAAGCGCTTTTATCAGTGCTTACTCTAGCTTTGTTTTGGCACCATTTGCCTGGTGTATGCTGCGTTGGTATTATTGATCCATCTGAATCAATGATCAACCTGTTCTGTGCCTTTCCAGATGACAAAAATACAGGCTATACACCATCTCCATACAGTGATGCACAGCGAAAGTGGATTGGGGCATATGAAGAAACCAGGCACATGGCAAAACAAGCAACCCATGTAAAGATCTGTTAGACCTGACAGCTTTAAGGTGGTCTTCCCCCAACGTTTTGCATGCCTCCCTCCATTTTTCGGATCCTGTTTTTGCTGGTTTGAGGACTCTGCACATTTTGCCGCTGCTGACCAGTGCTAAAGTCCATGTGCTCTATCCCCTAGACATAGTAACATTGGCTCCTACCCAATTGGCATATTTAATTTACCTGCAAGTCCCTAGTAAAGTGCACTAGAGGTGCCCAGGGCCTGTATATTAAATGCTACTAGTGGACCCGCAGCACTGATTGTGCCACCCACATAGGTGGCCCCTTAACCATGTCTCAGGCCTGTCATTGTAAGGTCTGTGCGTGCAGTTTCACTGCCACATTGACTTGGCATTTAAAACTACTTTCCAAGCCTTTAACTCCCATTTTTCTACATATAAGTCACACCTACGGTAGGCCTAGGTAACCCATAGGGCAGGGTGCTATGTAAGTAAAAGGCAGGACATGTACTTATGTGTTTTATGTGTGATGATAGTGAAAAACTCACACATTCTTTTCTCAATACTGTGAGGTCTGCTCCTCTCAAAGGTCAGCATTAGAACTGCCCTTATATACATTTAAGTGGTAGGTTCTGATCTGAAAGGAGTAGCACTGTCATGTTTACTATGGCCAGAATGGTAATAGAAAATCCTACTTACTGGTGAAGTTGGATTTAACATTACTATTGTAGAAATGGCACTTTTAGAAAATGGGCATTTCCATGACAATGTCTTCTGTGCCTTACAGTCTGTGTCCAATCCACGTCTGGGATGTGTTTGTTGACAGCTCCCCTTGTGCATTGCACCCAGACAGCCATAAACACAGACCACTCAGTCACAGCTGCATTAATTTGCATACTGAATGGGTCTCCAGGGCAGGATGGCTCTCACACTTCAAAGGCCAGTGGTATGACCCCACACAAAGGACTGATAACCCCCCACAGGGATCCTGGTAGACAAGGCTGGGTTGAAATAGGACCTTGTGCACTTCCAAGCCACTCTTTGAAGTTTCCCCCACTTCAAAGGCACTTTTGAGTTTATATACTCGGCCTCTGACCTCGCCAAATCAGACACTTCTGGATCTACAACTGGACTCTGTTAGATGGACTGCCTTGCTGCCCAGAGGATTCATCGGTACCGCTTTGCTGGAAGGACTGCTGCCCTGCTTGTTGCCCTGCTGCCTGGTGGCACCTTACTCCGCTGGAAGGACTCTGACATCCCCACAGGTGCTCTCCAAGGGCTTGGTTTGAGCTTGCCTCCTTTCCTGAAGTCTCAGGACCAACAAAGACTCCATCTACTACCAAGATCACTGACTTCAGTGACTCCTGAACCGGCACCACTGTCCAAAACCCCACCACTGCCTGCTCCTTGGTCCTCGCTGAACACAACAGCCGCAACCTGCAAAGTAAGCCCGACGTCGTAGTGATGCCGCTGAAGTCCAGCAGTGTGACTGCGTGACTGCAAAGTCATTACATCACGTCTTGACCGGCTGGACTCATCAACCCCGTCAGGTCACAAGGCCTCGCCACCAACGCAGCATCAGCTCCCCTGCAACTGGACGGAACCGATGCCTCACCTCCCTTGCCTCACAGTAAGAAATCTCACCTCCCCAGTAGCTGCAAGGAACCAACGCCGCACTGGCTCCAGCGACGCCCCGACTCCATGCAACATCTTTGTTTCATCGTTTTTAACAGTACAGTCCCTGGGGATCCGTGCAACTTCGTGACCGGTGCGGCACTTCCTCGCGAGTGGCATCGGACTGTTGGGAACGACTCCATCAACAACGTTGTGATAGCCCCAGTTGCAGCTATTGAGTCTCTAAGGGCTTTATTGCGATTTAATCTTTAACAACTCATATCTTTGCTTGTGTATGTTGGATTTTTGTTGTTTTGGTTTTGTTTTACTCAGGCACATATTGGTTATTCTTCTAAACTAGTGTGGAGTACTTTCGTGGTGTTTTCACTATGTTACTGTATGAGTTATTGCACAAATACTTTACACATTGCCTTCTAAATTAAGCCTCCCTGCACAGTGCCAAGCTACCGGAGGGTGAGCACAGGATAATTTGGATTGGGTTGTGACTTACCCTGACTAGGATTGTGGTCCCTACATGGACAGGGTGCATACCTCTGCCAACTAGACACCCAATTTCTAACAAGATATATAATGTTTTTTCAATGCCTGATGTTATACTTCCTCTAAGTTGGTTTTGTGTTTAGTCACCACTTCAGGTCTTGTTGAACTAACATTGATGTTCCATTTTTTAAGTCTACTGAGGTCATCTGATTCAATCAGTATAGTTTCTCTCACGTTGCAGCCAAAAGTGTGTGACTACAGGTCACCGCCCTCTCATCATGTTATGAACACAAAAGTAACCCAAACCTACAGTTAGTCAGAACAGTGCTTGAGCATGAGTACTTGTCCATGAACATAAGTTCACTATACTGCAGTGATAGAGCTACCACTAAGCACTTGGGTCACTTGTTTATATGTGGGGATTTGCAGTGTCCACTGAACTTGGATGCTGACTTCAACTTAAGAAACTTAAGAACTGAAGAAAACAATATCCTCAACATTTTCTTTAATGTTTTTGCAGGTACCAAATCGAACCAAGCAGATTGAACAATGATTTTGTATTTCTTAGTGTGATGCATGGAATGATTGTAAAATATGCAGAGATACTAAACTAAGTAAACTAAGTAAGGCCCTGACAAAGGCTGATGACCGGTAGACGCATAGATGAAGGCCAAAACACGTAGGCTAGGTGAAAGTGGATAGATGATTTATTACAGTTCATCTGACATCCACGTTGCACAGTTTAATCATATCTAGTGTACCCCACCAATAAAAGGTAAAACCGTAACAGTACACCCAAGATATTTTTACCAAAAAATCTGGATTTCTGCAACTATTCAGTATAACTTATCTGAATTCCCACTCAGCAGTTGTGTCCACCAAAGAGGTATTCACCTACCTGGGTGTGGATAATTCACCAATGTTGAAGCAAGCCACAGGTGAGTGGGGTGACCTATCCTTATCGATTTGGGTACCTACAGTTTGAAGTGACACACTTTTTTGCTCCTTTTTTGACCCTAGCACCTTCCGTGTATTATATGATTGATAGGGAGACTGTGCTTGGGTAAGTTCATTCTCCCGCTCACTCTCAGTGGCTATATTGCTGTTTTTGTATACCTTAATTACTGAAATTTTAATGTATAATTCATCAACACTAAATTTGCTGGCAATGGATAACACCTTCTAATTGTTCACAACAGGGAGCGCAAATATATGTCATGTCCTGGCTCTAGATATTTGTAAGATCATATTGCTCTGGATAACTTTGCTAAGTCAGTTCTTTTTTAACTGGGCTTACAGAGCTTTTCTCCGACGGGCATATAGGGAATACTGAGGCCTGAATAAGGCTCGTAGGTGATGATGATGGAGAGCATTGCAGCGCTGGAAAAAGTTCTGGTCAGTTTAAGGTGCTGACAACGATAGACGGGTGGTGGCTGACAAGTGAAGGTTGGCTCATAATCACCCTTTTGACATTAGACCAGGTGACAGCTATGCAGTGTTCACTGACGAATAGGGAATGCGGTGTTGTATTACAGCTTCAGGCTCTACCTAACAGACATGGTTTCCCAATTGCAGAAATCCACTCACTGGCTTTCTGTGAGAGCCAGTGTCAACTTCAAGATAATGACCTTGTTCTTCAAATGTCATCAGACAGGTGCTCCTAGGTACTTAGTCAAAGAAACAGAAAATATATGCCTACCAGATCCTTGTGATTAGTTGATGTTCTACTCCTCGTGGTCCGCTGATCAAACAGGGGAATCAAACATTAGATTTCCAGTAAAAGGACCCAAACTCTGATTAAACTTCTCTTGCATTATTCGGAAGGAATAATGTTCTTTCTTATTCAATGAAGTTTTAAAAGCATGCTTTGTTAAAACATTTTTTTTAGATTAGATTTTTGCTTCCATAACCGCAGATTCTGGAGCCCAGACACCGTTTTGACATTTTGCGGGCAGTAGATATAAAGAAATAAAATAAATAATATTTTTTATGAAAAGATAAATACTTTCAGACAATCAAGACATATGTTTCAGACTGGAAGTACCCTCTGTCCTTCTGAAGAAGGTTGTAGGGATCTGAATACCACAGCTACTTTTAAGATGATATACAGACACGTTGGCCGCTTCGTGGCCAGATTTTGTATTGGAAGTGTACTTCTGGGACTTCCAGTCAAGCAGATTGGTCAGAGTTCCTGCCATCATCGGCCACTCAGCCCCTGCTCAGAGGCTCTCTTTGGACACTGCTTGGCTTCCCTCCTTCAGAACGGGCTTTTATTTCCCTGGTGTATTAAGCCTCCATGAACTTTACTTCATGGGAGCAGCTCTAAGCCAAATAGCAACCACATTGTATGTGTGAAAAAGATAACTTTAAACAGACAGCTACACAATACTATTAACATAAAAACTTTATGTAGGAAGCTGGCTCTGTATATACTATATATCAAAATGAGATATAATGTGCACAGAGTCCTGGGCTTCCCCAGAGGCTTGACAGAGACAATAATAGATAATACCGATGCTCCCTTTTGTGGCAGTGTTGTCGAGCAGTTAGGCTTTTCAGAGTGTAGTTGTATGAAAATGGCCCTTGTAGCAGTTACCCCTCCACTTTCTGCCTGATATTGATGCTGACTTGACTTGAGAGTGTGCTGGGATCCTGCTAACCAGGCCCCAGCACCAATGTTCTTTCACTAAATATGTGCCATTGTTCCCACAATTGGCACACCTCTGATGCACAGATAAGTCCCTTGTAAAAGGTACAAGTGGTACCAAGTGCCCTGTGATCATGGAAGGTCCCTAAGGGCTGCAGCATGTGCTGTGCCACCCTAAGGGACCCCTCACCCAACACTTGCACACTGCCATTGCAGATTGTGTGTGTTGGTGGGGAGAAAAAGGCAAAGTCAACATGGCATCCCCCTCAGGATGCCATGCACGCAAAATACTGCCCATGGCATAGGTAAGTCACCCCTCTAGAGGGCCTTAAAGCCCTAAGGCAGGGTGCACTATACCACAGGTGAGGAGATAGCTGCATGAGCAATATGTCCCTACAGTGTCTAAGTCTATTTTAAGACATTGTTAGTACAGTGTGGCCATATTAAATATTTGGAGTGGGAGTTTGTCAAAACGAACTCCACAGTTCCATAATGGCTACACTGAACACTGGGAAGTTTGGTATCAAACTTCTCAGAATAATAAACCCACACTGATGCCAGTGCTGGATTTATAAAAAAATGCACACAGAGGGCATCTTAGAGATGCCCCCTGTATTTTACCCAATTCTCCAGTGCAAGACTGACTGGTCTGTGCCAGCCTGAACCTGAGAGACAAGTTTCTGACCCCCTAGGGAGAGAGCCTTTGTGTTCTCTGGGGCCAGAAACAAAGCCTTCACTGGGTGGAGGTGCTTCACACTTCCCCCCTGCAGGATCTGTAACACCTAGCAGTGAGCCTCCAAGGCTCAGGCTTCGTGTTACAATGCCCCAGGGCACTCCAGCTAGTGGAGATGCCTGCCCCCCCCCACCACTTTTGGAGGCCAGTCCGGGGAGATAATATGAAAAACAAGGAGGAGTCACACCCTCAGCCAGGTCCACCCCTAAAGTGACCAGAGCTGAAGTGTCCACCTCCTTGGAAAATCCTCCATTTGTTTTGGAGGATTTAGCCTAATAGAGATAGGGATATGCTCCCCTCCCCAAAGTGAGGGAGCATAAGGATGGTGTAGCCACCCTCAAGGACAGTGACCATTGGCTACTGCCCTTTGACCCTAACACACCCCTAAATTCAGTAATTAGGTGTGACCCTCAACCCAGGATTTTAGCTTTCCTGATGACCTAAACAAAAAGAAGGACTGGACTGCTGACCTGAAAGCCCCGCAGAGAAGGCGGAGGCGACAACTGACTTGGCCCCCTGCCCTACCAGCCTGTCTCCAAACTCAAAGAACCTGCAATAGCGACACATCCAGTGGGATCAGCGACCTCTGCCGACTCAGAGGACTGCCCTGCAAATCAAAGGACCAAGAAACTCCTGTGGACAGCGCCTCTGTCCAAACAACAAAGAAGAAACCATCTTTAAAGGGACTCACTTCTGAAGCGCGAGTCCCCAACACTCTGCACCTGATGCCCCCGGCTCACGTCCAGAGGAACCAACACTGCAGCGAGGACCCCTATGTGACTCCCACAACGTGGCCAGCCAGAGATGACCTCCCTGCACCCCCACAGTGACATCTGCAGAGAGAATCCAGAGGCTCCCCCTGATCGCGACTGCCCGGTAACAAAGAACCCGATGCCTGGAAGAAGCACTGCACCCGCAGCCCCCAGGCCCGAGAGGAACCAACTACTAGTGCAGGAGTGACCAGCAGGCGGCCCTCATCTTTGCCCAGTCGGTGGCTTGCCCGAGAAGCCCCCCCTGTGATCCGCCTGCATCGCCAGAGTGACCCCCGGGTCCCTCCATTGAAACCAACGTAAAACCTGACACCTACTTTGCACACTGCACCCGGCCGCCCCTGTGGCACTGAGTGTGTATTTTGTGTGCCTGTTTGTGACCCCCCCAGTGCTCTACAAACTCCCCCTGGTCTGCTCCCCGAGGACGCAGGTACTTACCCGCTAGCAGACTGGAACCAGAGCATCCCTAGTCTCCATAGGCGCCTGTGCTATTTGGGCCCCTCTTGGACCTCTGCACCTGACCGGCCCTGTGTTGCTGGTGCTGGGTGTGTAAGGTTGATTTCAACCCCCAATGGTGGGCTGCCTATGCCCCCGACACTGAAATTGTGAGTGCTTTACTTACCTGCTAAACTAACTTGTGCTTACCTCCCCCAGGAACTGTTGAATTTTGCACTGTGTGTCCACTTTTGAAATAGCGTATTGCAAGTTTTGCCAAAACTGTGTACCTTACTGTTTTCATTGAAAGTTCTATATTTACATATGCCAAGTTCCTTACAATTTATGCACTTACTTGAACTCTGAATCTTGTGGTTTTAAAATAAATTAAGAAAACAATATTTTTCTATATAAAAACGTATTGGCCTGGAGTTAAGTCTTTGAGTGTATCTTCTCATTTATTGCCTGTGTGTGTACAACAAATTCTTATCACTACCCTCTCATAAGCCTACTGCTCGACCACACTACCACAAATAGAGCACTAGTATTATCTATTATTGCCACTATCAACCTCTAGGGGGAACCCTTGGACTCATGCTTCTGGAGTGAGGTGGGAGTCTTTTAGAAGCAGTTTCTTCTTCTTTTCTTTTGGACAGGGCCCCTGTCCACTGGAGTTTCTTGATCCTCTGTGATGCAGGCAGTCCTCTGGAGGTTTCTCAGAGGTTGCTGGACCTGCAGGATACAATGCTTTTCTTTTGCAGGTTCTTTGAAGCAGGAGACAGGCCGGTAGAGCTGGGGCCGAGTCAGTTGTCTCCTTTCCTTCTCTGCAGAGTTTTCAGCTCATTTCTTCTTGAGAGGTTGTCAGGAATCTGACTAGCTTGGTTCAGGGAGTCCTTAAATACAAGATTTAGGGGCATTTTTAGGAGTCAGAGGGCAGTAGCCAATGGCTAATGTCCCTGAGTGGGGCTACAAACTCCTTGTGTCCACTACCTTTGGGGAGGGGGGCACATTCCTATCCCTATTGGTCCCTGTCCTTGAAAACCAAGATGGAGGATTCTGCAGGGTGGGGGTCAGTTCAGCTCTGGACACCTTTGGGGTGGTCCCAGCTGAAGTGGTCACTCCTTGTTGTTCTTAAGTTTCCCACCGAACTGGCCGCCCAAAGTGGGGCTTTGTTCGGGGGGTGGGCATCTCCACTAGCTGGAGTGCCCTGGGGCGCTGTGACATGAGGCCTGAGCCTTTGAGGCTCACCACCAGGTGTAACAGTTCCTGCAGGGGGGAGGTGTGAAGCACTTCCACTCAGAGCAGGCTTTGTTTCTGGCCTCAGAGGGCACAAAGGCTCTCAACCCATGGGGTCAGAAACTCGTCTCTTAGTGGCAGGCTGGCAAAGACCAGTCAGTCCTACACTAGAGGATTGGGTAAAATACAGGAGGCATCTCTAAGATGCCCTCTGTGTGCATTCTTTTATAAATCCAACACTGGCATCAGTGTGGGTTTATTGTGCTGAGACATTTGATACCAAACTTCCCAATATTCAATGTAGCCATTATGGAACTGTGGAGTTCGTTTTGACAAACTCCCAGACCATAAACTTAATATGCCCACACTACACTTACAATGTCTAATAATGGATTAGACACTGTAGGGGCATATTGCTCATGCAGCTATGCCCCCACCTGTGGTATAGTGCACCCTGCCTTAGAGCTGTAAGGCCTGCAAGAGGGGTGACTTACCTATGCCATAGGCAGTATTTTCTGGGTATGGCACCCTGAGGGGGATGCCATGTCAACTTTGCCTTTTTCTCCCCACTAACACACACAATTTGCAATGGCAGTGTGCATGTGTTTGGTGAGAGATCTCTAAGGGTGGCACAACACATGCTGCAGCCCTTAGGGACCTTCCCTGGTCACAGGGCCCTTGGTACCACTTGTACCTTTTACAAGGGTCTTATCTGTGTGCCAGAGGTGTGCCAATTGTGGATACAATGGTACATTTTTTAGGGAAAGAATACTGGTCCTGGGGCCTGGTTAGCAGGATCCCAGCACACTCAGTCAAGTCAGGGGCATATTGCTCATGCAGCTATGCCCCCACCTGTGGTGTAGTGCATCCTGCCTTAGAGCTGTAAGGCCTGCATGAGGAGTGACTTACCTATGCCATAGGCAGTATTTTGTGGGTATGGCACCCTGAGGGGGGATGCCATGTCAACTTTGCCTTTTTCTCCCCACTAACACACGCAATCTGCAATGGCAGTGGGCATGTGTTTGGTGAGGGGTCCCTAAGGGTGCCACAACACATGCTGCAGCCCTTAGGGACCGTTCCTGGTCACAGGGCCCTTGGTACCACTTGTACCTTTTACAAGGGTCTTAGCTGTGTGCCACAAGTGTGCCAATTGTGGAAACAATGGTACATTTTTTAGGGAAAGAACACTGGTGCTGGGGCCTGGTTAGCCGGATCAAAGCACGCTCTCAATTATGTTAGCATTAATATCAGGCAAAAGATATGTGTGTGTGGGGGGGGGGGGGTAACTGCAACAAGTGCCAGTTTCCTACACCTTCCTAACGTCTTTAAGACAACAAAGATACCTCACTAGACACTCAAAAAAACTAAGCCCTCCTCCACACTAAAAGTCACATGTCCCTAGCCAAGCTCATATGGCACCTCAGACTACCTGAACCCCTTCCCCAGCCCCGCCACGAGGTGATTCACTGACACCCAAAACCAATCATATCTTCCTTGTGCTTATTAAGCTAAGAAGAACTTGTCACACAACAGATCGCCAGCTCATCAGTGACACACCACATGTACCTTTTGTGCTTACAAGCCTATATTATCAAATATGCCTTTAACTTGATAAATTGAATAAGGGGCTCAAAAACAATCCCAAAAATAACAACCCGACAATCTTACTTTAGAGTGAGAGGGTGGGACATACTTATCTCACTAATCTCCCTTGACTGATGTGCTGGATACCGACCAAGGAAAGGGGCCTTTCTGCTACCCTGTCCTCCCAGTAGCCCCCAAGACCCTCTAGTAATAGCTCCACAGCTCGCCTTTCCCAAGCCTCATTTGGCGAGGCAGCATAAGCCAAATAACCACCACGCTTTAATGAGACTGGTGCACAATCACATTAACATAATAACCTTTCCACCACTTTATAGAATGCTAGGGCCAGCTCACTAAACAATCACCAGAACTTACCCTCTCACCCAACCTTAAAAGTCAACCTCAAATTCAACTTAACTCTTCACCAATGGAACCTCCTAAGGTAATCCTAAGTGCCCTACTGCATAAACACCCTCCTGGTCATCCCGGCAGGCCAAAAACTGTTTACTTCTGTTTCTGACACCACAGACTCACTATCCCCCTCCATGATCCACTCCATGAGCTGATCCACCCGACCAGCAGCATGATCAAACATAAAATCCTTCGGCTTGCAAATGCAAACTGAGAAGTACCTGCCACCCACAAAAATCTTCCCAGTATTGGATTTTTTGTCTCCTGACGCTCAAAACCAGATTTGCTCCATAACAAAAAAGTTAGCTTAACCCTCACTTCCATTAAATATAAAAGTATGGGAATGGAGGACAAATGTACTATCATCTCTATAAAGCTGTTTCTGTTCAAAACGTATTGCCCATGGCGCAATTTTTCCACTCTTTGCTCTTGACCAAAATTCCGCATTTCTCTTTTTAATTTTCTTCTCGATTGCTGCATGTTCACATGCACTATGGCAAATCTGCTTCGCAATCGATGCTGTCCAAACTAACATTGCTCTTGCCCACCAACCTCATAATATCCCTAATATTCTTTTTTATTCACCTTTAGTAGAGAAAGCAATGCCTACCAAAGAAAGGGACCCTCAGCTGCCCTACACTCCCTGTAGCCCCATGGTAACTGCACCCTCTACTATGGGGGTGCTCGAGCCAGCACCACCAGTCTGAAAAGCACAAGTAGAGAGCTCCACAGCTCACACACACCAGCCTCATTCTGCATGCGGATTCCCAACGCCAAGGCGTGTGTGCACATTTCACACTGCTGAAGATAGCCTGCAGCACCCACAGGCTTTTTGGCAGTTTGAATTAATTCATGAATAAAAAAGCTCTTTCGCTGAAAGCACATCCCTCACATAGCTTTCTCATGAAAAGTGCCATGCCAAAATGTATGTATTTTAGGTCTGGCCTAGAGACTAGATTTATATTTCTTACCTGCCTCATGTAATAAAAAAAAGTAATAAATTACAAATACTTGAATACGTACATAGAGGGACTTGGGGCAGCCATTTCGATTCATTGGTCTGTTCATATTTTACTTTTGACCATCACAGCATCTGGCATGAGACACTGAGTAATCCGACTTCATCCACTCTCTCGGTTTCACTTTAAGTGACAGCATTTTGCTGACCACATGTGTATCTTCGCTTAAAAATAAGGACACTGTGAAAGGTGTGGTGCCAATGTTTTTTCTTTCCGTTCTTAATGCATGTTATTTTTTCACTATGTCTTCATGAGTTTTAAGTCACTAAAATGCCAGGCGTACTGGAAGTGACATTACACACCATTTAACCTTTACTTTCACCCACAAATGCATGCTTACACTTACACACACTCTCTCAGATAAACACACCGTCACACAACATACATTGAAAAGCATTTTTACTTACCCCAGCTGCTAGGGAGGGTCATAGTCCAGCAAATCGTACTACATTCTTTATCACTCTAATAGTGAATAATAAAATATTTGTCGCTATTAGTGTACTGAAACATTGAAAGGAAACACGGAACGTGGAGATCCGACCAAGGTCCATAAGGACGAGCCCTTGTGTTCCTGGCACTGATTTGGCCACCTCTTAGAGAAGGGGTCGCAAAGTCAGTGCCAGGGGTTGCAGGGGGCAAGTCAGGGGTTGCAGGTTCCATCCCTTTTGGCCCCATAATTACATCCGTGTATGTCTTCAGTTCAAAGTAACTGAACACTGAAGGCCCTGACACCCTTTCGCTGGGCATCGGATCATATAAACTATCAGAGGTTGGCATTGATCCCCACTCTCTAAAACAAGGGATATCGATCTGCGCCGGCTGCGACAGGGTGTGAAAGCTGAATTAAATAGCAGGCATTACAAACCATTGTTCTTGCTAGGGTGCATAGCAGCATACACAATGGCAATACTTCCCAAGATCCTGTACATCTTTCAGACCCTATCCCCCTCCGCATACCCAGGGATTACTTCACTGACATGCAGGCGATGTGTAACACATTTGTGTGGGAGGTTATGAGAGAACGCTTGGCCAGAAAACAGTGCTGCTTTTCCCCGCGACCGGGTGGGCGAGTGATCCTAGACTTTGCTGCTTATTATACCGCGGCTCTCTTACGATACTTGATCCAGTGGACACAAAGGGAAACAAGCAAGGGGTGCTGCATGATCGATCATACAATGGAGGCGGGGCTACTATGGGAGATCCCCTGGCTACCTAAATCACACCAGACTGGACACTCTATTGATCCCCAGTTACAGGGGAACCATTAGAGGTCTAGGATAGGGTAGCAAAGAGGGGGAGGGCTTACATCCTTCCCATCCCCATTTCCCCTTGTGGGCAACCTGGAGTTCTCACCCAGTTTTGATACAGCCCCCTTTCAGATGTGGCAAGACTGCAGTTTTTTTGAAACTTTTTAATGCCGCCCATCCACAGGTGGGGAAAAAAAAAACATCGGGCCCCCTCAGAATTTTTCACAATTATTCTTTTAAGTTGGCAATGTTTAAATATGTCTAGACTTACTTAAACATCACAGTTAAGGTCTGTTACCATTTTTAAAATGCAATAAATTATTTTCTGCTTAAAACAATGCACGGGTATCTGTATAATGCTTCTTCTAGCCGGAGACTGGCACCTCCCCCCCCCTCTCGGGATCACTTGATGCCCCTCTTGGGAAAGGGCGGGAGGGCGCCCCCCAGTTTGAGAACCCCTGGGCTAGAGCAAGGATGCTTAGACACTTAGAAATAAGTTGGGCTAGCAGATAATCACATTTTTCACTCAGTTAAAAGCTGATTTTCCACTCCCACAGTTAGAGCACTTCTGCTACCTACAAGTCCGACATTGGCTCATTTATTAGCTTTGCGTGTACTTGTTCTTTTTACTGTAATTTATGTTGTTGTTGCTGCTCACCACGACAGCACTCATGTATTCTTGCATTGCTCATTATGCTGACTGAAAGAATATTATTGCATTGCAGGCTCAGTAAAAACATGAATAGAATTTAATATTGAAATGACCTCTGCTGCGTATTTCATGACACTAGAAGCAGCCTGTTTTGGGGCAATTATTTTGAAGTTATAACATTTGTATACATGAATCTGCCTTATAAATTTCATATATCACAATCCCCATTTAAAAGCCAGTCTCTAATTTCTTTAATACAAGCAACTTGTCACATACCTAGTCACCTGTAATAAAGAAATGACGTAGCCACTCAACAGTAATAACTTATTACAATTGAATTCTGACATCACAATGCCTACTGCTAGAGTCAGTAGCCGAGAGGAAAGGTAAGTCACAGAGCACAAATAAAGCTTCAGTTTAAAAAAAAAAAAAAGAACACTGCTTTTCCTTCTTTTTGCCCTGTTTTTCTAGGTGAATGTTGATTAGCAGAAAGCAGATATTTCTGGTAATATGTTTGTTTTCTTGCACATTTTAAGTAAGTATGAAAAAGTCAGAATCTTTCAGTATGTTTTTAGTAATCCTCAGGGGCCTTTTTTAAATCAGACTTACATTATTTTTTTTTTCAAATCAAACATGTCCTACACTGATTCTAATATATTTTTGCAACAGTTATCTAACTGCTTTTTGGCATTTAAGTTTGCACTAAGAATTCTAATTGTATTCTTCATATTTACAAACATCATATCTGTTTCATATGAAACAGGTGGGTTGTGAGAAGGTTTACGGTTTGACCATGTGTTGTAAGGAATAAAGTACCCCTTGTCACATATTATAAGCAGGGCCACTGGAATTATGTTATTGTGTTGCTCTGGCATTTTTCACATAAGCATAGATTTGTCACATTTGCCACATAATGTACCGTCTGCCACACATAATGCAGATTTTAACAAGAGAAAAAGTGTTTGTAGCTCAAACAGTTCAAACGTTATTAAAGATGCAGTGGCAGGTTGCTGCACAGTGAAGGGCCCTTTACAAAGGTGACTGGTCACCTTTCTGTTGCTTATCTCTTTATTTGGGTGTTAACATCGAACTAGTGACGTGCAGCCAATGCCCAGACAGTGCTAATAACTTTACGAAGCATTGGCAAAGCCAATAGGTCTCTGCAATGCGAGGGCTAATGGTTTAGTCAGTGTCTTAGCAATATTGTATAGCAGTGTCATAGGCATGCCGTCACAAACCTTAATGAAAGAAATGAGAGTGGTGCTGAAGCAAACCAATGATAAAGCTATGAGCAGGCTGAAAGCCCACTGTGTGTAAGCAAAATGTCTTGAAGAAGTAGGGTATGTGCTATCTAGCCGAGACTAAAGTAGAGACTTAAAATGAATGGGTCCCAGTGTAATGCAACTGGTGCTCATGTAAGGCGCTCCGATACCTTGGAGTCGAGTTTGTGATATATAAAACTGTAAAAAGCCCTATGGCATCAAAGCCCAGGAAGATGGGGGGGACATTACACCTCAATTGTACCTTTTTAAGTACTAAACTAGGGGATAGGTACACATTTTGTTGCTACTTGCATTGGCGACGTCCAAAATTATTTGCCTCTTACAGAAATGAAAACTTCTGGGGGGGTGACAATGTACAGCTTTAATAATAGCGAAGCGAAAGGAATTGCCTACTGGAGAGCACATGGGGAGAAGGACCGGAAATGCTTTTCTTACTCCACAATAGAAGGATCTGCCCCTCACTGGAGAAGAGACCAGTCTGTGGGAGTGGAGGGGAGCATCTCAGATGATGACATACTAAGAAAAGGGCAAAGGTAATTTTTTCCCAATGAGCGACCTCCTCCTGCTTGTGGGTCCCGTCCATAAGAGCTCTGCTGCAGTCACGAGTCTGGTCCCAGCGAGCTTCTGGGAGGTGTATGTTCAGCTGGATAGCATGCAGGGTTTGTAGATGCTCAGCTTCTGGGCTCTGCACGACTACATTTCCCAGAGTACAGCACATTGGCATGGCAGAGAGCATTGACTGCCGAGTTTGATGAAGAAGTGGTTTTGAAATGGGTGACAGCCTCATGTTTAATGCACTAACACGCAACACGGAAAGCGGGCAACGGAGCAGGCAACCGATTGGAGCAAACCCGGGCTTGGGGGTGAGCAGAAGTAATGGTCTAGGTGTTGTAGGGTTGGGATGCTTGGGAAGGAGGGTGCAGCCTGTAAAGCTGGTGTGCTAGGACAGCTGAGGAAATGCTATTAAATCTGGGAGGTGAGGCTAAGGTGCTACTGTGCCATAATGGAGAACTCATCTACTGTTGATTTGTTATCTGAAGAGGTGTTTCGATTAAAAATATGAAATATGTGAAATACTCTCTTAAAATAAACCAGGAATTTTAATAAAGATACCAGCATTTTGAGATATACATATTTTTCTAACCTTCTGAAAATACTGCATTCTGGACTGAGAATGTATGTTTCCCTGTCTCTAGGACACAATTTTAATCACATATTTCAAAAATTGATAATTATTTTTACTTAAAAGGACATAATTCAGAGTGGCCCCAAATTTGGGGAAGTAACACCACACCTGGCATACCGATTCTGTAATGTCTGATATTTCGAGAGTGTGGTATTAGTTCCCCATCCCCACTTCCGCTGGTTGAATCGGCGATAATAACATGGTAACGCAACACGTATTGTGAGCACCAAAACTTGCACTTCTGCTTTTTTCAGCACACATTTCTGCAGATACTGATGGGTCGAATTTGTGGGGTGTGAAACTACCATGTGCATAATTTGTGCACATATTGTAGTCACATTTCTGGTTAAAAAGTATTTATGTTTTGATTTGGCAGAAGTTGTGTGCTCCCACAAAAAAAGTGTTTGGCCTCCACCCAGATGTGATCATTTTATTTATCCAGCTGCCTGAGCTTGAACTTTAATTGACATACACAAGCCATTGTAATGCTATAAAAGTGTCTTAGATAACTAGATAATTTATGGAGTTTTTCTCTGGCAGCACCACAGATAGGAGGAGGCAGTCTTCACTCCCTCCTTTGAATGCTTACAATCCTGCCCCAACGTTAAATGTGTTAAGGCAGCAATCAGTCATGTTGGTAGATTTTCCACATTCGAGTGTGCACTCTTCAAATGGAAAATCTTACAACTTCCGATTTTGCGAACCAAGTTGTAAATTTTAGATTAGACTCACAGATTGCTACAGAGATACGCAAAAAATGTAATTCGGGCCTTTAATTGTGGCAGTAAGTGAGGTGCGCACTCCTACCTTGGTGAATTTATACAGTACTGTGAGTGAAAAGATAAAATAGTTTCATTCACAACCTTCAAACGAGGTAAACGAAGAGCGGAAGGTGTGGTGGCCCCTCCGGTCGCTCTAGAATGAAATTTGTAGTTCAGGAATCTCTTTGCTGAGCGCCGAAGCGAGCCGAGGGGTTCCACGGCAGAAAAGAAGATGGCGGTCCCCATTCCCTCCACAGCTCCACCGCGGGCATAAAGCGGGAGGAGGAAGGGACCCCGGCCGTCCTCGCCGCTAATCTTCCGACACACTCCTTCAGCCTGCTGCGTCGGCGACGGCGCCCGGACGCGACGAGGCCTGCGGGAGGGACGGAACTCCGGAGCAGACTGATCCCGGCAGGCCCGACCGTGACGAGGTGAGAGAGAGCGGAGCTCCGCTGCTAACCCGAAAACCGGGAACACAGTATACAGAGCCCCCGGCTTGGGGCCCTTAATAACCGGGCTCAGGGGGCTCCCACCTGCGGACGAAGCTGGATACCTCCGGAGGCGCTTGGGGGTAGGGCCTTGTGGCGGGGGTGCCGGAGGGAGACCCCAGATTGCACAGAATTGGGCCCCCTAGTGCTTGCTACTGCCCAGGGGTCACTAGGGGTTCCGGACCCCGGCGGGGTCGAATTCCTCGGCCCTGCACGGAGCGAGAGACCCCAGAGAGTCGCTGCTGAGGGCAGATAGGCCTTTGTTCCGCGCCTTGGGATCGTGAGACAGACAGATGCCAACAGAGACAAAATATGTTCGGCTGCTAGTGAAGCGACTCTAAGCGGCTCTCGGGTTGAACCCGGAGGCTAAAAGCGCTGCATGTTTATGGAAGAAGCCGCCGCCGCCGCCGGAACCACTGACAACGACCTCTTGCACATAGCCGCCAAGTGGCCCCATGTCATCACTGACAGCTTCATCCATTTTAGTTGCTTGACTAATAGTACTTTGTATGCTAGGATGTATAAGCCCATACCGATAACGAGAGAACTCCTGATGAGCCTGCAAAGTGGTGTTCGCTAAAAGGAGGCAAAGACTGGATGCGTCAGAAGAAAAAGGCGGGATCGCGGTAGTTGCGTTTATCCCCCGACTGTCAGCTCCGCTCCTCCCCGCCCGGCACCCTCTCACCTTTGCCCCGGCCCCGCCGCCGCCGTCTCTCCCTCCGCCTCGGCCACGGCTCTTTGTTTCTTTCACGTTGCGCGAATACTAGCTCGGCGGCGGCCATCTTGGGTAAGGATCTGCGCCATATTGAGTCGGGACGTCAGCTGTGCCCTGCAGTGAAAGCCGCCATTTTAGATGAGGGAGCAGCGAACGCGCCCACGCCGTACCTGGTGTCTGAACGGGTAACCGTAGGAGCCATTTTCCCACAGGGCCACAACCGTCGCCAGTGAGGTCGTACGCCATCTTGGTGTTGACACGCTCCCTCTCCAGTGGAGACATCTGCATTAGGGGCAATCCGTATCTCTACGTACGAGGCGGCCGTCTTGGAAAAGGACGAACTCCATCTAGAGTGAAGACTGCGCCATCTTGGATAAGGACGTACTCCGTCTAGAGTGAAGACTGCGCCATCTTGGATAAGGACGTACTCCGTCTAGAGTGAAGACTGCGCCATCTTAGATAAGGACGTACTCCGTCTAGAGTGAAGACTGCGCCATCTTGGAAAAGGACGTACTCCGTCTTCTGTGAGGACTGCGCCATCTTGGAAAAGGACGTACTCCGTCTTCTGTGAGGACTGCGCCATCTTGGATAAGGACGTACCCCGTCTTCTGTGAGGACTGCGCCATCTTGGATAAGGACGTACCCCGTCTTCTGTGACGACTGCGCCATCCCAGGGACTACGGAGCCCGTAAAATAGACGAGTCCCCAGGGAGGACCCGAAGCGGCTGGCCCCACTCCGCTGAGCTGAGCCGTGCTTGCCTCTGACACCCTGCGGAGAGAAGGAAAGCGGAACACCGGTGACCTGATCGGGATCAAGGAACAAAACTGGCGAGGCCCTTTGACTTGGGGCCCCTGGAAAACTAACTCTAGAGACCCCTACTCGGAGGTCCGACAGAGCACCACTGGGGGCACCTGAAGACAAGATTGTACAAATGCAGCATTAAGGTGAGAGCCTCTGGGAATATAATGGAAACACCCCTGGTCCTGGGAATCACCTGGCGAGTTGAATTGAACCAGATCCCAGCAGGGACTATTTCCAAGACTCTGCACTAAGAGGGGGGTTCCAAGACCAAAGCAAGAGTAAAAGTGATCCACCCAGTTTCTTTCTGACCCCAACTATGGATTGTGGGCTCTGAGAGCAACTCCACACCTTGCCCCATCACTCGAGCAAACTACAACGATCTGTAGGGAAACCACCTACATTTGGCACATGCACATCACCGCAAAATGGGTAAAACGGGCCAACGCCGTGCAGTATAGTCCTCTAGACTCTTAGGGCATTTGGAGGTAGTTCTGTCTGAGGTAGGAGTGAGATGCACTCCTTGCACCATTTCTTCACAGCTGTGCAGCACTTAGTGCCAGTTGCAACGTTTAGGTTTGCGCAAGTACGCACGCTGGTCTTTCGCTGTATTGGCAGCAGCCCCAACATTCTGGACACAGGGCATTTGAGCCCCTTTGGGTTGGCCAGCTGACTAGGGGTTCCTGGTGGTTTGTAGGGCGCCAGGCCCCATTGTGTATTTGTGGTGCTAGGAAATGTATTTCTGGTAGTTTGATTTTCAGACCCTGTTCTGGCTACCTCTAAATTGTGTTTTATGTTTTTGAGGTTCTGGCATACTTTGGGTTATGCTAGTGAAATTATGTTCCACCCTGTGCTTTTTGCCCATAATGATGCCGATACTTAGGAGATAAGTATCTAATATTAGACTGTTTGAGATTTTGGGCGTACAATGTCTTTGATACCTATTGTGATGCTGTGCTTTATGTGGTTTATATCTCAGGATGATAAGTACAGTGATTTTCCTCTTACTCCACTCCATCTTCAGTCCTACCTTGTTGAATCAGCCCTGTTCTGAAGTAACAACCTATCCCTAATCGCCTCACTTTCCTGTCTCCACAATAACTCAGGTTCCTTCACCCGATGTCTGGATTACGTGCCCCCTTCTTGCCCTCATACTTCTCCTCACCACCACCGTCCTAGTAACACCCTTCCCTTTTCCCCACCACCCTCCTCCTCCACAATTTCCCAACATGGCCACCGCTCGAATTAAGTCTGGAATTAATTGCTACAAAATCATCTACCCTTCTAACCTGTCTAAAGCTGCAACACAACGTTTCAAGCATAACACCATTGAATATTTCCCTGATTCCCTTTTTGTCGATCAGTTTTACAATGGTCGATATGGGGGGCTCAAAAACGATCTAATTTTTTTCACGCACGACATACCCTCTTGGTCTACCAGCTTTTACAATTCCTTTAACGTCACCTCCTCCTCCTCTATCCCCCATGGGAAACAGCTAAAAATTTCCCCCTCTGCGTGTTTTAACGGCTCCCTCACTATCTCACTCTATAACAACGGTACTGTTATGATCCAAGCCAAAGACACCTGTCTCTCTCTCTTTGACCGCCTCTTCCCTTCCCTACTCCCCTCCCCTGCTACCGGGCTATCCCTTGACTCTCCATCTAGCTCCACCAATTACTCCCTTTCTCCTCCCCTGACCCCCCCACTCTCCAACAGGCTGCACCCTGGGGAGGCACAGGTCGACCCTCTTCTCTCCCCTCGGACCTCCCCTCGCATTCTTCCCCCCTCACAGTTTGCCCCTCCCCTCTTCACTTCAGCCTTACCTCTAGCTAACACGCTCCTCGTCCATTCCGCACCGTCCCGGCACTCCATTCTCATCTCCTCCCCCCTATCGCTTCCGGCCACCCCCCTCCTTAGGCCACCTCTCCTCCAGCCCTCTCCCCCTGTCTATGTTCCCTACGCTCCCCTTGTTCCCTCCTCCGCTCTTCTTTTCCGCCCACTCCTCCCCTCACTATGTACCCCGATTTCCCTGCAAATACATTCCATCTCTCTCCCTTCCCACTCTCCTCCAGCACTGCTGTGCTACCCCCTTTCCTCCCCTGGTAACCCCTTCCCTCCCGCGGACCGAGCAGAATCACTTCCTTTCTTCAACTTCCCTTTCTCCCAATCCCCCCCATTCTGCCCGATACCCGCTCCATCACAGCCACCTCACTTAGCTGCCAGGACCTATCCAACTCTATCCAACTCTCCCCCCTTCCTTTCATACCTCCCTAATCCCTATGACTCCTCACACTCCTCCCCTCTCCTTTCGACCCACCGCCCCACTCCTCTACTATCGCCCCCTAGTTCTGCCCTTAATTCCTATCCTTCTTGCAACGCCAACAACGACAACTCTCCTCTCACCCCTGGTGCACCAACTCCTGCTCTCACCCTAAACCTTTCCCCACCTCTGAACCCTATACCCCTACTCCCCTCCCGTTCCCCCACCTCTTCCTGCCGTACACTGCCTAGTGCACCCCCTCCTGTTTCCATCGAGCCACCCATTACGCCGTGCTCTTCCTTACTCTCTCTGGAAAAAAAGCTAGGCTCTCTAATCACCGCCATCTCCCAACTTGAAGCTACCATTTTAGTTTTAAGCTCCAAGATCTCGACTTTTCCACACACCTCAATTCCTTTGGCTAACACTCACCCTTCCACGAGATGCACCTCACCACCACACTCCACTATAGCTAAACATAGCCAGTCGTCTACAAATCCACACAAGCACTCGAACGCCACCCTTCCTTCACTTCCACTTCCCAGTAACCCTGTAATCTACACTATTCCGACCATCTCCTCTGTCAGAACCACTCGCCCACCTAAATCCTCCCGAGCGCCCTCATATAAGCACAATATCCCTATCACCCCTCATAGCCCAAGTGCCCCCGTCACCAAAACAGTTGCGTCAGAGCTGCGCTGTCTGCTCCACAACTGCAGATCTGCAATAAAACACAAACTTGAAATCTCCGATACCATCAACCAGCACAATATTGACATGATCTTCCTCACAGAGACCTGGTTAAACGATACCTCTCACTCTATGTTTGATCTCCTTGTACCCACAGGCTATTCTATACTTAGAAATGACAGAATTGACAAAGTGGGGGGAGGTGTTGCGGTCATCTTTAGAAACTCCCTTCAACTTAAGGCTCTTCCTAACAGCTCCTGCCACACTTTTGAATGCCTATCACTTGAGCTTCAATTGCACCACCGCTCACCTCTCAGATTCCATGCTATTTACCACCCGCCTGGTAGCAGCCCTTCGTTTATGGAGGAACTCACGGACTGCATCAGCGACCAATTCACGCAAAGTGACAATCAGATCTTCGTGGGTGACTTCAATGTCCACTGGGGCTCGCCTCAAGACACAAATGCGAATTTGCTGGCCACCTTCCTCTCTGCAAACGATCTTATCCAACACTGCACAGAAACAACACACTCTAAAGGCTCAATCCTAGACCTTGTCATTTCTAAAGCAGGCTTGCTGACTATCACTACCCCTATTCATGTAGACTGGTCGGACCACCTCCTCATCCCATTCTCTCTTCACCTATCACACTCTATAACTCTGGGCCAGCCTAAGAGGGCTACTTCCTGGTTCCGTGACACTAAAAATATTGACCTCAGTACCCTCTGTAATTCTGCCTTGCTATCACTTCCAAGGCTAGACCCGGACCTAGATGTCAACGAACTCACCTCCCAATGCCTCACAGTCCTTGCAGTCGAAATCAATAATGTCGCTCCTCTCCAAAGCAAAAAGAAAAGGCCCACTCCCTCAGCACCTTGGTTCAACAAATCCCTCTATGAAGAAAGGAAGTTCATAAGAGCCCTTGAGAAACAATGGAGACAAGCACCCTCCACTGAAAATTTGGCCACGCTTCGTTCAGCAAGATCCAAGTACCACAATCTCATCTTCCTTGGAAAAGCGTCGCACTACAAATCCCTCCTTGACTCAGCCAAAAATAGACCCAAAAAACTATTCGACCTCATCAAGAACCCTAACAGCTCTCCCCCAACCTCCAAATTGGAAGATTCCACAAAGAAAGCAGCGGAATTCGCTATATTCTTTGACGAAAAGGTAAAATCACTTGTAGATCAGGTCATTCATCCTACCCCCACAGAGGAGTGCAAATCCTTAACCATTTGGCAAAACTTTGACCCCATCTCTGACGATGCTCTCCTTAAATGCATCCTCGATACAAAGCCCTCTAACCATTCTCTTGACCCCATCCCTAGTGCCATTGCCATTGACTTCTCTACTAATTCTCTTTCCTACTGGACCACTCTGGTCAACCTCTCCCTCAGTCAAGGCTCCCTTCCTGTGTCCTTCAAAACTGGGCAGGTCACCCCTCTGCTAAAAAAAACCACTGCTGATGCGAACGACCTCAACAACTACCGTCCCATCACTAACCTACCCTTTCTTGCGAAAATCACAGAAAAATGTGTAGCGAAACAACTCTCTCGCCATATCAAGGAAAATGATCTTCTTGACAATTTCCAGTCTGGCTTCATTCAAAACTGCAGCACTGAAACAGCCCTGCTGCTAGTGATTGATGACGCGCTGCGGATACTCGATTCAGGGGAGTCTTGTCTTCTAATTCTTCTTGACCTTTCTGCAGCCTTTGACACTGTCAATCACAACACTCTCCTTAACACTCTTCAACAGAGAATGGGCTTGGAGGGCACTGTGCTCAAATGGTTTGCCTCCTTCCTCTCTGATAGATCCCAAATGATCAAAATAGCGAACAGTCTTTCAGCTCCTGTAGCAGTCAGTCAAGGTGTTCCTCAAGGCTCCATACTTGCACCCACACTGTTCAATCTCTATTTAGAACCGTTGGGAAATCTGCTGAGTAAATCCGGGATCCACTATCATCTATATGCGGATGACACTCAGATTTACCTTAAGGTGGCCTCCAATCACGATCTCTCCTTCCTTAGCTCTACCCTCGACTCCATTCAAAACTGGATGGTAACTCATCAACTGATCCTGAATCCCTCCAAAACAGAATTCCTCCTCCTTTCCTCCTCCCTTTCTCATCCCCCAGTGCAAACATGGATGGATCAGATCAATCTAATGAACAATAAGCCCATCATTGTCGAGAGCGCAAAATCCCTTGGTGTCATTCTCGACAAAAAACTTAATCTACTCTCCCACATTAACTCCATTGCAAAGTCTGCTCGACACCAACTGCGCCTTCTTTGGGGGATTCGTCGCTTCTTCCCGGAGTACGACCTTAAAACCCTGGTCCAAGCGCTGGTTCTCTCCAGATTGGACTACTGCAACTCTCTTCTTACTGGCCTTCCCAAATCCCACCTTTCCCCCCTGAAGTCTATTCTCCATTCAGCAGCTCGTTTCATATATGGGGCCAAAAGAAGCGACCACATCACACCCATTTTATCCACCCTCCGTTGGCTTCCCATAGAGGCAAGATCTATCTACAAAACTGCATGTATCACCCACAAAGCCTTGCACTCCTCCTCCCCTCGCTACCTGGTGAATAAACTGAAACTCTCTGGGGGCTCCAGACCATCACGTAATGCAGAAAAGTTATTGCTTGAACCTCCCATTTTCAAGAAGGAAAGATTGATGGCCCAATCCTTTTCAGGCAACGCGGTGAGAATCTGGAACTCACTTCCGCCTCAGCTTCGGACCACCACCTCTTCCCAGGCCTTCAAAACTGACCTCAAAGCTCTCCTCCTTCAAAGACACTTCCAAAGTTAATTCAAGCCCTCTGTTTTCAGAAGGAAGTCCTTCCATCATAGGATATTCTGTTCTCCATGCCTATAGAAGTGCCTTCCCAGGGTGTTTTTGTGTTTTGAGTGTCTGCCATTTAGTGCAGTATTTTACCTCTACCTGTATCTTGTACTCATTTGTAACATGCACACTGCACCTTTCCTTTTCAACGTATCATTTGCTACCTCTTATATCTTGTTTGCTTTTGATACATGCACAACGGCCACCACTGCCTCATGTAACGTAACTATTGTTTTAGTGTTTTGAGTGTCTACCATTGATTGCAACTTTTTTTACCTCTATTCGTACTTTATTTACTCTTGTAACCTGCACACGTCACTTTTTCCTCTCATAACGTATCGTTTGCTACCTCGTTTATTTTTTGCTCTTGATACGTGCACAATTATCACGATTGCCTCTTGTAATGTAACGCTTGTTTTTGTAACAGGCTCACTTGTAATTTTTCGCCTCTTGTATCTTTACTTTGCCTATTGTGAAGCGCTCTGACACCTTCGGGTAAAGTCCGCGCTATATAAAAACGCATTAAATAAAATAAAATTTTAAAAAACCTTGCCTTGTTACAAATGTGGGTCCAAAGATGTTTCTTTGGTGATGTTAAGTTGTTTTTTGAGACCTATCATTTCGTAGTCCAATAAATGACGTGACAGTGAACCGAAATGAGGCCACATATAACTTTGGTGGGGGGCACATAAACCTGTGTGGGGGCTCTAAAAACGGTGATGTTTAAGAAGTCTACCTAAGATACCTCCATAAGAGGCATGGCTTATGCAACAAAGGGTGTGGCCTAATACATGTGAAATTAAATATGTGCTTGACAGATTAAATAAATGGTATCATAATGGCAAAGAAAATCAGCCGGCAGCAAGATGGTTATTTAACAATTTTCATGTCATCAGTATCTTGGGTAGCAAGTAATTTACATATAACACACAATGAGAGAGCGAGATGATAGGGAAACCTAGTCTTATCGCCCCTAAATTCAACACAAATCACATATAGACAACTAAGATTAAATTGTGGGGTCTGTCTTGTGGAAAATGGTTTTAGAGTATATGATTGAGCCAACGTTAGTCAAAATAAACCCACAACAGTTTTTAATAATGTCTAGGGTGCTTAAACAATGAATTAAATTTCCTTGGGTATACCCTGAGACATTTTTTTCCTCCAGACCTCTGCTCCAAATCCAGTAGGGATTTATCTAAGAACTCCTGATTTTGGTTGAGTCTGCCAGGATGATACTAACTTACCGTCGTGATGATGAAGCATGCCACCATACACAGTCGGTAAGGCGTCTACTCCAAAATCTTTTCACTTTTCCACAGGACCCACCCCACAATTCAAACCTCGTTGCCTATATGTGATTTGAGTAAGTAATCCAGCACAAGTTAAATGTCAAAGTAAGCAGTGATAACTTGGGTGCTATACACAGGCCCATTCCGACCCAATAATGTAAAGAGTTGTTTTGAACTGCTTAGTTCAGTTACATCACAGGGATGAAATAGGTTGTTTCCCATTGTTATGATGTACCAAAGCTCACTCTTGGAGTTGTTGCCTCTCCCCTTCAGTCCATTTGTACTTCTCTGTTTAAAATACAACTTGAAAAGTCTGTTCATATTAGTGGACGAGTTTGGAACACGCATACAACATACAATTGTAGTTAGGTAACTGTAAATAATGGGGATTTCTTTTCACCCCAGTGTTCTTAATGACACTAATGGCAACTCAAGTTGTGCTCTCCAGTGGCGTGACAAAACTTAATGAGGCCCCCCCTGCAAAGTACTTCTAGGGGGGCCCTTCCTCCTGGACTCAGCAGGGGCCTGTACTGATGGGGCCCCCTCGAGCTCAGGGCCACCACCCCCGCACCACAGGGGCCTTTCTTACACCCCTTTTGCTCTGGTTGCCACTCAGAACTCATTGGTGAACAACACCCGTGGTATTTTTGTTCACAGTTACATGTTTCCAATTCTATATATTACTCTGAAAGGAAATAATGTAATAGACTGTGGGACAATAATGGCAAACAACAATCACTGTGTCACTTCACAGCTGTGTCACACTGAGAACTTCTAGTGACGCCAACTGTGGCAGGTGACAGGCAGGCAGGTGGAGGTGTGTTTCTTATCCAGCTAACAAAGGACCAAAAAATTTGGAACCCATGGGGTCCTGGTTCAACGCCTGTATTTAGGCCGTGCCTACCAGACAACGGACAGCTGGTGCTCTTTGGGTGCAAGAGACCTACCCTGGCCTTATCAAGAACTTACAGGTGTCTACAAACCCGCCCAATGCTTACTGTTGATTGTTTTTATTATCACTGTCATTTGATTGCTGTATATTCAATGGCTTTCCTTGCCTCCGCTTGTTTTGCGCTGCTAGGGCTCACCCCTGGCCAGCCCTGACCCGGAAGCACTTAGTAAGTGAGCAGCAAGGCAGCACGAGTTTCTTCCAGAAACCAACAGGTATTCAGTCCGTTCACCAGGACCCATTCGATGACCACGTGCAAGCAAGGGGCTGCGCCTAAAATGGGTTAACACAGGGGGCACTCCGGGCAGATTTTAGCAAGGACCGCAGAGTGTGGATTGTGAACAGATCCGGTGGAAAGCCTTACTATGCCAAGCACGTGGCTTGAAGCCGCGTGGCTTTAGGATCAAATGGTCGACCCACCAAGGGCCCAAGGGTCATGTGGAGAAGGTCAAGCCGATTCGCTTAGAGAGTGGACCCCGCAACATGAAACAAGGGTTCAACCCAGTTTCACTTCTAAACACGCCCACATTTTGCAAACAACATTTTGGTCAAAGTCAATTTGACACTACATGCTAAAAGCCCGAGTAAATATTTATTTTTGAGCAAGATATGACAATCTGTCGCGAAACGAGGAGTCCCATAAACGTGGAAGACATAAATATACAAGACACACTTTCAGTTTAGGTGTTTCGCTGGAGGAAGAGCAATGGTTGGCTTTCAGTAGATATGGGTGTGAGAATATCTGCCTTAAAAGACCGAGACAAGACAGAGTGCAGGGGTGCGACAAACGACACACATATGAGGCTGCACCACGAAAATCATGCGGTCAGGCAATTTTCTCTGCAATGTTCAGTCATTTGCATCAGGTAATCCGTGCAAAAAAATGGCAGGTGCACAGAATGGGGTCGGGAGTCAAATAATACATTTTACACTGGCTAGTAGGTACAATTTTGTGTTTTCACTTCCGGCTGCTGGGTTAGAATGACACACTCATTGATAAAAAAATCCATGATTCCTTAGCAGTCGATGTGATCCAGCCCCGGGCTTTACTCACAGTTCACCAAAGTCCATGAAAAGGAACTGTGATGAGTGCATTCTCATTAGCGCAAAGATAGCTATGGAGGCCCAGCCTGTTATCAATCCTGATTTTTTTATTTTTTTTTATTAACGTCTGATACACGACAGATTTTAACATAACCTGCCTCTGACTGCCACCTAGTGCTGCGACCAGGGAAATAAAGTGCAATACAATTATCATAGTTCCAAACTATTTAATGTTGATGCTTTGTGATTCGAGTGATGCATGCCGCACTGAGGCCGTTTCGAGGCACAGTTACATTACAATGCGGATTACAATGAGTTTGGTGTATTTTAAGGCTGGACACGTCTCTTCAAAAGAATGATACATTTCAGTAGGCAGCAGTCCTTCAAAAACTGCAAGTTTTTGTATTGTATGTAACTCCACCTTCAAATGCTTCTCATTCACAAGAGTGTCTCTGAGGACGACTATGTTGTAATTAACGACAAATATCGGAAGGTAAGATATCTTTCGACCATCAATGCTCTTTCTCCTCAGCTAGAATCTTCTTAACATTCTATGTGGGACATCCTTGTCAACTGTAAGAAAGTACTATTATGATAAAGGTGTAGGGAGGGTCAGTACCTCCTGGGATTGATGGAATAGACATACGGCTAATGAACATTTAGTAAAAATGAGAAATATATTACAACACACTACCTTTGAAACAGACGACTCGTGGCAGGAAACTGGCACTGCCTGTCCAAGCCCAAAATCTCCTCACAAGAGCCCTTTCACAATTGCGGAATGCAAAATTATGGGGACGGACTGCAGAATGTGGTGAGAGGCCCATATGACCCCATCATCTCATAAATATGGATTGGTCTTAGGCTGAATTGGACCACCCTGAAACGTGGGGTTTGCATTACACCCCTTCAATTTCATGCCAGTTCTACCACCCAGAGACTGAGGTCAGTCAAAAAGGCCATTCAGACCTTCACACAGATGAAAGGATATATGTGTTCCCTCCACAGGTTGGCCAGTACAAAGTGGTTTTGTTTGCCTGCAAAGTTTGTAAATTTCCTGATTATATCCTTTCTCAAAGCTTGCAAAGTTTCTGGTATTGGGTTGCTTGTGTTCCAGTTCAGGAAGGGCTTGACTTGGCAGTTTGGGCTGAATTGTGCCTATTGGAACCGTATCAAGACTGATTTGCATATTACTGGGTCCAAACTGGGGTGGCATGGTGGGCAAAAGAGTGACTGGTTGGAATGCCACCCTGAGTGAATGCCAGTGCAAACATTCCTCCCATCACCTTTTGTGTGTTTAAAGTTTCTAGAGTACCTTTCTTTGCCCTTGATATTTTTCTCCACAAAGTGGGATCATTTGCACCGCATAACAAGACAAGTTTCACTCTTAACAAACTCACTAAAACTGGGAAAACATATGGCAAATACCATCACTTGATGGCAAGATATTAGCTCCCATTCTGAGTTTGAACTTTAAAATGAGGTATAACTTGTGGAATCTGTTTTTAACACACCAAATTCAGCACATTTTGCCTTTTTTGCTGGCTTTTCCCCACTACAAATTTCAGCAGACTTATCCTGACACAATCTATCAGGGAAAAATGCAGTGTTGGAAAAGTATCATCACTCGACTCATAGTTCAAGTGATTGTGCAAATTCTAGTTTGCACAAGTATTGTAATTTAGGCCTTAGCGTGTTAGGCAGAACTGAAAAACAGAATTTGTAAGTGAGATGCAGGCAAAATTCCATGTTTGTGTCCAACTCTGATATACAACGAATATTGTAATAAGGAGCTGTCAGTGTTCTGCGTGTAATTTTTACAGAACAATATTGTTGATGTTAAATGAGAAAATGTGCAGCATAAAGTGTTCCTTGAGCCACAGTTTTCACATCAATGAAGCAAACCAAAATGTTTCATTGCAATGGGAAAGCTTTCCCTTCCACCCCACACTAAAGCATAGATGACGTACAAAGTTAAGAATTGGAGCAATATTGTTCACCTATATTTCTCAATGTCTACAATCAATCCATAATTTTAGGACTATCGGGGAGTCTGGAAATTATTTTGTGACACTATTAATAAGCAAAAGTGAGTAGTACAGAAAAACGGTGTTTTAATTATGAAATGCAGAAAATAATTTAAATGGTTTGGCAATTACAAAAGGGGTAGGGCTTTTAGTGTGCAGTAATATTGTGCTTCTTTTCAACTGCACGTTGTAGTGGGTACTTTTATGCCATTTTTAGATTAAGCCTAACTGATAGCGCAAACTGTCTAGTTGGTGGGCTTACCAAAAACATACAGGGGCTTACAGCCCTCCTATTACCACTGGCTGGCTGTATTGTCAACCTCATTTGCTTGCTTCTTATTCAATGGCTTTCCTTGTCTCAGCGTGCCAGCTTGTGCTTGGCCCGCCTGTGGAGCGCAGCCTCTTTACCATCCATCACTCAGTTTTAGGGAACTACTTTTGCTTTTTGCTTAAGCACTTCATGAGAGTGCATGTGTTTTCCAGTTCTTTCCCATGTGTGCCTGACAACTGGTAAATACTTGCCCCTGCACTCTATGTTGTTGACTCAATTGTGTATTTATCCCTCTACCCATAGTGATGCTGTCACTCGTATTCCGATTTTCCCCTCCCTCTGCCCACTCCTGACGGCTTTGCACACTTACCTGCTCCTCCATTGACCCCACGCCAAAAGTATTTTAAAAAATATTTTATTTTTTATTTTTTCGGGGTAGAATCACCCAGCAAATTGCTGCTGCCCCCACCCCTTAAACAACATTGTTTTTACACTAACTACTTCTTATTTTTTTTGTTTAACTAAGCAATCCATCTCGGATTGTTAAATTAAAAAAAGGCCACTCATTTTGAAGGCAGGCATTCGTAATGAGGCCTACACTTTATTACAAACACGGGTCCACAAAATGGCGCAACCTTTGTTGCTGCATCACCACATGTACAGCATTGGCAAAAGGCGTCGCAGTTAAGGAAGGAATGTGCAGAAGCAAATCACAAAGTGAACTGAAGGAGAGTAAGGACAATGTGGGTGGAGACCGTGATGTCCCAGAGTTTAAATGTGGTGTGTGTGAGAGTGAAATTAGGAAAGAAACCCCAAAAAACGTTTCTGTAGAGATTCCGGGCTATTGGAGATACACAGTTAAAGGTTTGGACAGCAATTGGTGGAACAAAAGTAAAGTTGTGAAAATGCCTGCATGTTTGCTGGGGGGAACTCAACAAGAAGGTGCTGGATCTGGATTTACCTTGGAACGTTCTGGCAAGCAATCTGCTATCCAAATCTTTTGTTTGTGTTTAACACAGGGTGCGTTCTGCACGATGACTGATAGCTATTGAATCCATGTTTGACTTTGCAGTGGGTGCTTTTACAATTACTGCTAAAGTCCCGTCATTCTGTGGTTATGTCCCATTTGTTTTTTATATTTATCTTCTATACCATTTACAGTTTTTTCGTTAAAAATGCAAATATACTGTTAGGGTTTCGGTTTGGAGTGAGGAGATATGTGCTATTCTAAACTGTTATATTATGATATGGGATGCTCCAAAGAAGGATGATCCTAGGGTGTTGGATGGTGGTTCCCCTCCTTAACTGTTTGGACACCCAGGATTTGACGAAAATAAAATACTTACCAAAAACTCCCTGAACCACTTCTTCTTCAGTAGTCCCACGTACATGAGACAAGAAACAACAGGAAATGCTGGCATTGAAAGTCTGTTCACCCACTTAGTGCCATTAGTTTGCTTATCCTGCCAGGATCTCACTGACATGCCAAGCCCAGATGAACTTCATAATGTCAAAGGAGGTGGGGTGGCCATGATGACTGGGAGGAGGACGAGTAGGATAACGAGCAATGAAGCCTACTGGTATGCAGTGCTTAATTTGTAAATAAAGAGGTGCCGGTGCTCTAAGCCCTTCTCTTAAACACGAGGCTGCTGTAATTAAATCTGCCAGCACTGAATACCGAGGCAGAGTAATCCTGAAGCCATTTCGGGCCTCTTCAATCCATTTACGGCCACCCCTGCCCCTTCAGCTCATCCTGCAACTTTCTACTTTCTCCCTTTATGACGCTTTTTAGTTTTTCCTTCTTCTGTCTTTCTCATATGTGTCTTTTGCTCGCAGCAAATGCTTGAGGCATAAGAATAAGCCCCGGCCCTCACAAATAAGTGCCGGTGCTCAGCGCCGGAAACAACAAGCACATATTAAGCACTGCTGGTATGTAACCCAAACTTATCCTAATAATTACTAATGAGGAATACCAGAGCCCAAACTAACTTAGTCAATAATAAGAGTCATACTAGTTTTCAATGTGTACCCAGTGATTTATTGAAACTCACCAAATTTATAACATTACAGAGCGTAACCCACAGGCCACACGCTTTTGCCCTGAATACTCATTGGTTCAGGCTTTCTGTCACTGAATCTGCCAAGGGAATTGTTGATCTAATCCAACGACTAAAAGCCAAAGAAGAACTTTTCTCCTTTTGACCATATTTACCAAAAATTACAAACAGATTGTCATGCTGACAGAATTCTTGAGTCCTTGTAAAGTGTACGGTAGTTGTTAAGAGCTCTGACCACATCAAGAAAATGTAGATTTTCATCTTCAGGAAGCTACTATTGGCGCAGAGTGCAAGACTGTCTGAAAAAGAACGAAATGGTGCCTTAACTCCCATCCCTTCCGGTTGAAGTAATTACCACCAAAAACACCGTCTTCGTAGTTAGGAACTTAACATCCACTGTACTCAAAGTCTCAAAGAGGAGATTCCTCAAAGCATTCACAACTAATGGAAAGTACCATGGAGGCACCATAGGTTTAATAGCAGGCCTTGACAAGTTAAAATTCATAAAGAGTCTAGATCGGATTATTTCCCCTTTGTGAAAAGAACCACACAGTTCTTTGACAGCTCAAATCACTGCTCACTGGGTTTCAAGACTTGAAAGAACCACATACCAAGGAATTGCAAAATCCCATTATGAAGAGGGACCTTAAGAGTCACACCGTGACTGTAAGGACTTTCAATGTGTGGTGTGAGGAAATGCCTTTTTTCACATGATCACCTACAAGTTTTTGGACAGATGCTGCTGATTTTTTACTCTGAAGGTGCACCGAAAAGGCAGGCTTACTTAAAAGTACCTAGTATATAGCACCAGGGGTACCCATGGCCTATAGATTATAAAGGGGGTCATTCTGACCCCAGCCGGCGGCGGTAGCCGCCGGCCTGGCTGGGACCGCCAGAAGACCGTCCCGCGGTCAAAAGACCGCGGCGGTCATTCTGGGTTTCCCACTGGGCTGGCGGGCGACCGCCAAAAGGCCGCCCGCCAGCCCAGTGGGAAACACCCTTCCACGAGGAAGCCGGCTCCGAATGGAGCCGGCGGAGTGGAAGGTGTGCGACGGGTGCAGTAGCACCCGTCGCGAATTTCAGTGTCTGCTAAGCAGACACTGAAATTCAAAGTGGGGCCCTCTTACGGGGGCCCCTGCAGTGCCCATGCCATTGGCATGGGCACTGCAGGGGCCCCCAGGGCCCCACGACACCCCTCACCGCCATCCTGTTCCTGGCGGTCGAAACCGCCAGGAACAGGATGGCGGTGAGGGGGTCGGAATCCCCCATGGCGGCACAGCAAGCTGCGCCGCCATGGGGGATTCCTCAGGGCAGCGGAAAACCGGCGGGACACCGCCGGTTTTCCGGTTCTGACCGCGGCCATACCGCCGCGGTCAGAATGCCCTCAGGAACACCGCCAGCCTGTTGGCGGTGCTCCCGCCGACCCCGGCCCCGGCGGTCAAGGACCGCCGGGGTTGGAATGACCCCCAAAGTGTCTCCCAAGAACTGCAACACTTATGGTCTCTCCGTGTGTGAAAAAGCAAAGCATGACTGCCAGCCAGACCCTGATGGCTGGCGAGCAGTTTTTACACTGCTGACTCAACTTTGCCCTTTAAAGTAATGGCAAAGCCCAAACTTTCCTTTTTTAATATTTGTAAATCACCCCTAAGGTAGACCTATTGAG
Organism: Pleurodeles waltl; assembly: GCF_031143425.1. Lineage (NCBI taxonomy): Eukaryota > Metazoa > Chordata > Amphibia > Caudata > Salamandridae > Pleurodeles > Pleurodeles waltl. Next base: position 151,696,636 of record NC_090446.1, read on the forward strand.
CCCTAAAGGAAGGGTGCATTATATTAAAAAGAAGGACGTGTTTTAGTAAATTTACATGTCCTGACAGTAAAAACCCTGCATTATCATTTCTACAATGGAACGGCTAGTAGCCCCATTAGCGACTACAGAGTTACACGCTAACAACTCACCCGTTTTAACTTCTGAATGGGAATAGTAAGTATGGTAACTTCAAGGTATCAAAATAATTATTGCGTTAAAGCTGACTTGATGCTCAAGTCAAATTTAATGTCACTTTTGCACAAATGGCAACTTTAGAAAGTCAACACTTCGTTGCGTAGAGTTCTTAGTGGACATTTACAGTTGCACACAAGGGAAGAGGTGAGAGCTCCTCGTTGTGGTAGGATGGCCAAGTAGGATGTGAGGACAAAATGTGAGCTTCAAAGGAGAAGCCGACTTTGAAGGGTAAATGGTAGTCACACACAAGAGGGGCTGCTCTTTTGTTTTGGCAGACATGCTAGCATCTCTGACAAAGAGGGAGAAGCAGCGGCCAAACCGTGGGTGTGTAGGCTCCAGGTAGCCACACCTCTGGAATGGGCTACGATGCTCCACTCACCAGGAAAACTGTTCTGCCTTGTTGGGAGTGGGCTGAATGGTGCATTCTGAGATAGCTGGATGCCACACTTTACAGGAAGTCATCACTAGGCAGGAGGGGATCCGGTGGCCCATTGGCTAGTAGTTGCCACTTTCCAGAGTCTTCCTTGAGCCCAAGACAGAGAGGGGGACTGCAACGCCTTTTGCCATAAAAGCTGAAAAAGCCTGCCTTGGAGAGTGGGTAACAAGGAATGCCTGATCTCCACTGACCGCTGAATCACAGCCTAGGAGCCCGAGTCCCTAACCACAAAAGTTGCACCGAGTCTGTTGGACCCGGAAGAGTCCTCATGATTGGTCCCCCACCAAGGAATTTACTTCAAGTTAAAGGGAACCACTGGTGTCACTGTGAGTGGAAGCAACACAAAAGGATGATGGACGGAGTGCTGACAATGCAAACACTCACCCCCAGTCACAGATCTGGGTTTAATCCATCGTTCTTTTGCTCACCATGCCACCCCAGTTTGGACCCAGCCATATGCAAATCAGTCTTGACCCTGTTCCTCATGGGAACAGTCCAGCCCGAACGGCCAGGCCAGGTCCTCCTGCCCAGACCTGGGTCCCGTGCTTCCCATGCCACTGGATTCAAGCTAGCCTGGCTGATGAGGAGTGAAACTCCGAAACCGGTCCCAGGATGCTTGTTTCCAGTCCAGGGAAGACCTGGCCTAGCAGTTCGGACTGGACTGTTCCCATGGGGAACAGGGTCAAGACTGATTTGCATATGGATGGGTCCAAACTGGAATGGCATGGGCAGCAAAAAAACGATGGATTAAACCCAGATCTGTGACTGGGGGTGAATGTTTGACAATGTTCAGCATTCCGTCCATCACTTGTTGTTTTTGCATTTGTCGCCCTAAGTGGGAAGGGTATGCCCAGACGTGGGTCCCGTGCTTCCCATGCCACTGGATTCAAGCTAGCCTGGCTGATGAGGGGTGAAACCCCAAAACCGGTCCCAGGATGCTTGTTTCCAGTCCAGGGAAGACCTGGCCTAGCAGTTCGGGCTGGACTGTTCCCATGGGGAACAGGGTCAAGACTGATTTGCATATGGCTGGGTCCAAACTGGAATGGCATGGGCAGCAAAAAAATGATGGATTAAACCCAGATCTGTGACTGGGGGTGAATGTTTGACAATGTTCAGCATTCCGTCCATCACTTGTTGTTTTTGCATTTGTTGCCCTAAGTGGGAAGGGTATGCCCAGACGTGGGTCCCGTGCTTCCCATGCCACTGGATTCAAGCTAGCCTGGCTGATGAGGGGTGAAACCCCGAAACCGGTCCCAGGATGCTTGTTTCCAGTCCAGGGAAGACCTGGCCTAGCAGTTCGGGCTGGACTGTTCCCATGGGGAACAGGGTCAAGACTGATTTGCATATGGCTGGGTCCAAACTGGAATGGCATGGGCAGCAAAAACACGATGGATTAAACCCAGATCTGTGACTGGGAGTGAATGTTTTGCATTTGTCGCCCTAAGTGGGAAGGGTATGTCCAGACGTGGGTCCCGTGCTTCCCCTGCCACTGGATTCAAGCTAGCCTGGCTGATGAGGGGTGAAACCCCGAAACCGGTCCCAGGATACTTGTTTCCAGTCCAGGGAAGACCTGGCCTAGCAGTTCGGGCTGGACTGTTCCCCATAGGGAACAGGGTCAAGACTGATTTGCATATGGCTGGGTCCAAACTGGAATGGCATGGGCAGCAAAAAAACGATGGATTAAACCCAGATCTGTGACTGGGGGTGAATGTTTGACAATGTTCAGCATTCCGTCCATCACTTGTTGTTTGTGCAACTGTGAGTGGAAGCCAGTGGCAATTAACTTTTGGCTGGATTTCACTCAGACTTCAAGGGACATCAACCTCTGAGCCAAAGTTGCCCCACTGTGTGTGTGGGCCGAGGGGGTGGTCACAGGAAGACTACCAACACCAGCTCAACATCTTATATCGATTGCATCTGGACCACTCCATTGATTCCTATGGTTTGTCTATATATCCTGGAACTGGACTGGAGGGTACTTTCCTTGAGAGGTAACTGTTCTGTTTGAACTTATTGGTCCTTGTGACTGGATCCCTGCCAGCTATGGTCACCATAAGAGTGCCCTTATTGCCATTTTCAAGTTACCTGTTATGGCTAACCCTAAACTGCGAGTTGCAGTAGATTACAATGATTTAAGTGAAAAGCTGTGATTTATTGTTTCTTCAAAAATTAATCCTCCGAAACCCTCCAGTGGATTTATGTTGTTAAGCGGTCTATTTAAAGATAAAAATCCAACCTATTTTTGGTGTTTGATTTTTTTTGGTGTCTGATTTTTTTTGTTAAGTTTTTATCTTATCCAACTGTTTTGGTTCTTCTTAGTGCCTTACACTTGTTCCTTTGATGAAGCATGAGTGCTCTGAGCCACATCTACCCAGGACTGAACTAAGGGTTTACACATGAGCATGACTGGATCTGATACAGAATTGTGACAATCTGTCCTCAATTGTTGCACTCCATGCAAGAAGACTGGCATCTATAGTTAACACTTTTGTGGGGTCTGGGTGCAGAGGAAGACCCATGCAGAGATTATCTATTTTATTGAACACACCTGAGAGTTCTTTACTGACAGATAGTGGAATCAAGACTTTGTAGTCTTGGGTACTTGACCTCCAGTATTTCTTCATCTTGTTTATGAATGGAGAAAGAAGCAACATAATCTATAGCACCATGAAAAGGGGCCATGGGCATCTGTTTTTTTTAGCAGAAACTTGCTAGTCTTTGAGTCGTTCAAAGCTCGTGGCCCGTTCACGTAGGTAAATTTACACATGTAGATTTACTTGTGTAAGCCTTCTCCTGCATCATGTAGGCACAAGTCTCCACCATCGGGTAAAGGAATATCCCCCCATGGTAAAGTGTAGGAAAATGTTTGAACTTTAATAAACTTTAAAACAAATTATTTAAAAAAATATATTATAAGTCTACAATTAGCAATATAAAATGTTACAGTAAATTAAATGTGCATTAATTAAATAATTATTTAAATATATTTACTTAATTTAAAAATAATACCCCTAAAGAATAATTATAAATCTTACACATATTAAAATGTGTATTTTTATTAACTAGATATTACAACCTATTAAAAGTTATGTATAACATTAATCTTAAATACTAATAATTGTTATACTTAGGCACACATTTTATAAACACAAAACCATAGAAATTCAGTAGATAACTAAGGTAACTATAACTCACACTGCCGCCATACATAGTTTTCATGTCAATAATTTCACTACAGAGTTACAGTGGTATTAACAATGATGCGTAATATGTGGGGTAATTAGGAGTGCATGGCGATGGCATGAGTTATAGTTACCTTAGGACACAAGTTATAGTTACCTGCGATAACTGGAAATCTTTGGTTTTTTTTTTAGTGAATTTCTAAGGTTTTTTAATTCTATTTCCTAACTATAACATCCCTGTAACCTTTGTTTTTTTCAGTGAATTTCTATGTTTTTAATGCTATTTCCTAACTATAACATCCCTGTAACCTTTGTTTTTTTCAGTTAATTTCTTGTTTTTTTAAAACGTTTTCATATTTATTATTTGATTACCATATGGCTGTGCGGTGCAGGGGGGTTGTCTTACGTCCTGGCCCTGCAGCCAATACCCATCATGCAGTTAACCCCACGCTTCACATGGCCTTTGGCCGTGTGCACAGGGGAGTTGGCCACAAGGCCAGGCCTGTAGCCAGGCCTTGTGTCCAACCCCAGCATATAACCAACCCCACCCTGCGCACAGCTGACCCCTCAAAGGCAGCCAACCCCTTCAGCCGTGTGCGGTGGGAGTTAGCCACAGGGCCTGGCACTGGGGACCCCAAGGCCTTATTTATTTAAAGAGGAGAGGGCAAAGTGCCCCTCCTCCCCAAACTTTGTAAGGCCCTGGGGATCTCATCCTCCAGGGCCACTATTTAAAATTAAGGGGAGGGGAGCAAGCAGCACTCCTCATCAGGCTGATTTCAGCCCAGTTGACCCTATTCCCTAAGCCCAGCACCATATTTAAGGGGAGGGATGTATCCCCTGAGACCTGGCCCAATATGTAAAAGTGGCCCGAGTAAACCTGAGTGGCCGATTTTGGCCTAGGGACAGCATCCCACGGCCTGGCCAAATATGGAAAGGGGAAGGGAGACCCCTTGGCACCCCTCCATGGCACCAATTTCGGCCTTGGGGACCCCATCCCCTCGGGCCTGGCCAAAAAAGTGTAGGTGCACAGCATTTTTTGGGGCCACGAAGGGAGCCCCAAGACCTCAAGGCCGCCTCTAACTCCACACATCACTGCAGGCAGGGAACTAGATCTTAAATCCCTTCCCAGTGCATAGGAGTGTTTTTCTTGTTCACTCCTGCTGGGGCCATGAAAGCTGAAGTGACTTGCACATTATTTTTTTAAATTTCACCAAAGTTATTAGCAAAAAAAAAAAAAAAAAAAAACCTTTTCTATGGAAATTAGGTCCTAACTATACCCACTAGGATTTAAATATATACTACAGTAGTAATACTGTACTTTTTGCAAAATACAGTTTGTGAATAGAGCCTGGCATCTCTGATGAGACTGTTCTAGATTCTGCTAAACGAGCCTCAGCTTCGTCCTGAAAACTTCTTCCCAATAAAGGTGCGGTTCTGTGACAGAACCAAAAGGCATTTGGACTAATTTCAATATCAAATACTGGTGATGTGACTTTACTTTTGGAATATAAAAGTTTACATCCTTCCAATCCACTGTGACCATAAAGTCCTCTACCATACTAAATGGAATACCTTTCTGCAAAGTCTCCACCTTGAAGTGAATCACCTTCACAACTCGATTCACTTGCTTGAGGTTGATTACCATCCTGTAACCCTCCTCCAAATATTCTGTGGACTAGAATGATTCTTGAATGCGTTCCTTTCCCCACCTCTATAGGTACAGAAACTATAACCTTGCTCTACTGTGGTTCTTAGGTTGCTTGAACAAGTGCTATTTTCTTCTCTGAACATTTCAGCCATTGAGTTTCACTGACTCCTGAACTTAGTGAGACGGAGACATAAAATGTGTTTGGGATCCCTTTCTGATTATTCAAAGGAGCAAAGAGTTTGAAGTGGACTTCTCCTAAGCTGTCCTGAAAATCATATTCTTTCTCCAACTGGCCACTCAAGACCATTTCCCATATAGTCAGTACTTCTGCAACCTCTCCCTTTCAATTTAAGAGGGTTGCAGTTGGTGGTGTCTCAATGGCAAACAATAGGATTTACGTCCACCTGAAACTGAGGTGGAACTGTGCTGGATGATCCAAAAGAAGGACGAATGTGTTTTTTTCTTAAGCAATCACTTTATTTTGTCTTCAAGTTCTTAACCAAAACGTGGTGTACCCTCGAGAGGCATAAGAAAAGATGATGATTTTAAGAAGATTCCATTTACCAGTCTCTAAGGTAGAGATCACGCCTAGCCACCACAGATGCACCTCCTGCTAAAGATGGAGCTCTAACAATGTCTATTGAGAAGCCAGACAAATACTCAATTTGCCTTGCCATCCATTCCAGGAGAGTAGAACATTCAGTTCCCTCCTCCACCGCCTTAACACTTTTTTTAAGTGAGGAGTGGGCCAGAGCTGTAGCAATGTGATCGTTCTCGTCAGGAGCCCCCATGCTAATTGTCCAATAATGTTAACTATGCAGAGACAATGGTTGATTTCTGTTTGGAACATGCTCCATTGGCAGATAAAGAGGGCTGCCTAATGGCTTAAGGAATGCTCGTTAAGCTGTGGGGACCCAGTTACTGACTGCCACAGGAGGGAAGTCCTGGTGTTTACTGCTTCCTTGCAAGCCACCGGACCAAATGAAGAGAATGGACATGCCGAAATCCCAGTGCAATGTCAAATCCAAGGAAGTAGCTGCCTTGGTCAGGTTCTCTGTCTCATTCATGGCTAAAGTGAAAAGAAATGGCCCCCTCATCGTTAACCCCCTCAAACACGTAGGAAAAACACTGAACACCATGCTGACAGAACAACTGCAAGCATTCAGAACAGAAGTGCAAGAATCTCTGGCTAATCTACCAAGGGTTATGCGGGCTTTAGGGAAGGAGTAGCAATTCATATTTCATCTCAACTTTACAAACCAATGCCGAAGAAACCCACACAGCTTTCTGGGTATTAAGGGATGAAATGGAGTATATAAAAAGGAAATGCACAGACCTGGGGGACAAATCCCTCAGGGACAATATTTGCATGCACAGTTCTCGAGAGTCCATTAAAGGAACAAAGGTTATAGCCTTCTGTGAAAGACTCTTTAGGCAGGCATTTGAGGAAGGATGGCCGACAAGAGATGGGCATAGTGCGGGTAAATAAAGTGGGTCCTCCACGCTTAGAACTTGGGTAAAGACTAATGGACATAATAGAAAAGCTAAGTTCACCAAACAAAAAGGTCCTCATCACTATTTTTTAAAATAGGATGGGGTATTTACCACATGTGGAAAATACCATGACCCACTGGTGAGGAATTTTCCATGTGTTATCAATAACTTCTATTCCGAGATTCTGAAAAGAAAACGGTGCATAACATGCTGGCTTGGTTTTTAACATATCAAATTCTGCATATTTTACTTTTTCCACCAGTAAATTTCGGCAGGCTTGAAATTTTTCAGGAAAAACAGCAAGGATGTGATAATTATCATACCACTTGTAATTCCAAACCCTGTTTAAACACATGTGTGCAGAGGAATCGTAATTTAGGGCCAGATGTAACAAAAAAGGCATTTGCGATTCGGAAATAGCGATTTTTAAGAAATCGCTATTTCTGATTCGCAAAATGCAATGTATCATATTTGCGATTCAGTAATAGCGATTTCTTAAAAATCGCAAATGCTATTACCGAATCGCAAATTGCGATACAGACCCCATTCGCACCTATGGGCCTGTCGGCCCATATTTGCGGATTTTTTGCATTTCCCAAATTGCAAATTCCGAACTGGAATTCGCAATTTAGGAAATGCAAAACCCCCAGGGTGCTGGGGGCCTAAGGCCCCCTCTGCTGCACCCCAAAAAAATATTTCAGGACATGTAAGGCGCACACATGCCAAAGGGACATGTGTGTGTTACATGTCAATTTTAAAAATACATTTTTAATGCATTTTTAAAATTTGCACATGGTTACCACCAAGTTCAACTTGGTGGTAATAGCAATTCCTTAATTTGCATTAAGGAATTGCTTGTTACACGTAGTTTAGAAATCGCAAATAAGGATTCCTTATTTGCAATTTCTTATTTAGAGAATCGCAATTTGAGATTCTCTAAATAGGCTTGCAAATTTAAGGAATCGCTATTTTAGCAATTCCTTAAATTTGCGTTGCGAATGCCTTTCATAAATACTGAAAAGCATTTTTGCATTTGCAAACGGGCATTCGCACCATTTGCGAATGCAAATAGGCTTGATACATCTGGCCCTTAGTCCTTAACTCGTAATGAGGTCCTCAGGAGGAAATACTTATAGAAGAGAGTTGGCAGGCAGCCATAGACTTCGAGGACTGCACATTGCATATATTGCAGGACATCTCTCCGGCTACTTGGGCCAAGAGGAAAGCTTTATCTGAAATCATGGCTATGCACAGAAACACATAGATCGAGTGCAGGTTGGCTGTCCCGTTTGCCTTGATCTCTACAATTAACTAAATGCCTCACACAATCAGATTGGCTTATGGGTAGAGAAAGGCAGGGAATGACTGGGTCAGCTAAAAGAAGACCAACCAACATAGAGCCAAAGAGACAATGAAGGTCCCCTGAAAGAAAATGGAAGGTGGGAGGAGGAAACCAAAAACCCAAGATAGGAAGCAATGATAAAAAATTTCACAATTGACATTTGAGACAGATGGGATGCCCTTCCAGGTGGTCAGAACTCTGGTGCAAATCTGGATATGATTAGATCTTAACTGTTGAAGTTTGTCTTGCTGCCTGTATGGAATGCAGATGTGAGGGAGTAGCTGTCTAAAGGGATGTGTTATTAAGCACACTGATGTTATAGGCCACTATTGAAATAGTTGTTTTTTGGCTTCATGTTTCTGATTTCAACGGGAGAGATTTGGGGTCGGGAGAGTTACATTGAACATGCCACTTGACCTAGGTGATACACACCCACCAGACACAGCGAGACAGGGTCTAGGCATGACCTGTAGCCAAGAATCCAACACTGATCTAATTTTACCCATTGATTAGACTTCTACCATGGAATAAGTGGTGTCTAATTTTCCCAATTAAAAGACACAAGGTGTGGAGACCTATTTTGAAAGAACCACCATATAAAGTATGCATACAAGAATTACACCTTTTCATGAAAGATACAAGGCTGATGTTGCACAGAACCTACCACATACAGTTCCACGTCACAGCCAAAGACAGGAAGGGTTGTGGTGTCATGATAACCTTCCAAAGATTGCTACCCATGGATGTGTCAGAGGCAATCACAGATACCTGAGCAGGAAGACAATTATAATTCTAGGAACACTATACACAAATAACTTTACCACAGTGATAACCTATGCGTCAGACACACAGCAGTAATCCCCTACCTTTAGATTTCAAATTTCATTTGTGTCAAAGCATGTGGAGATATGCTGTGACTGGGGTATTTCAATCTTGTCCCCAACCGGTAGATATCTTCTCCACAGATTCGCAGAGGGAGGGATATATGAGGTTAGGAAGCCAAATAGATAGCAGATGTATTCAACAGCCCTGCGTGAGTTTTGCTGTTGGTATTGCACTCTAGGCACAGCTCCAGGTCATGCAATGAGTGCTCTTCATTCATTGCAAGGCGATCTGAAATTGTGAAGCAAAGCCCTACATTGATGATCATAGGAAGAAGTCCAGCTCCCAATACAAAGCCAAGAGCACTGACCCTCTCACAAGGCAGAGCCTACGACCGGTCTTCTTTGTGGTTGAGGTCATCTGCTAAACTAAAGTAAAAATCAAGCAGAAAACATAAGAAAGCAAAGTAGGACTCAACAGCATCCCACCACTTTCCCTTCACAGAGAAGTTGCGAGAGTGTCAAAGTGGCACACGATCTTACTACCCATTGAAAAGCTGATTTGCCAACTGGTCTGGATGCGTCCCAAATTTACTAGGCCATCAGTTATTCTGCTATTTGAGGACGTTAAAGAGGCTATGTTTCAAAATGTTGCCACTCTTCTGGCTTCCTCTGGTGGACCTCCAGACTCTAATTAAAACTTCTCAATTAAAACAATTCAAACTTCTCACACACACATACAAAGCCCTACACATCACAGTACCAGAATACCTAAACAGCTGAATACACTTTCACCGAGCCACCAGACACCTACGCTCTGCTTCACTGTCACTCCCACACATTCCCTGTATCTGCAAAATCAAAACTGGAGGCTGCTCATTGTCTTGCATCACACCCAGGACATGGACCGATCTCCTTCTACCTATCGGAGCCTTCTCTGCACTTCTTGAGTTCTGCAAGAAGCTGAAGGCTTTGCTCATTGTGTGACCACCTTGAAGACCACAAAACTACACAAGTGCCCAAGCACCTGGATACCTTCCAGAGTGATTAGTGTGCTATACACATCAATATAACGTAACATAACAGGATCTGTCCTCAGAGCGGTCTGAGCCCCTATAACCTGTATCAGGTTCCACTGCAACTAGTCCTTCTTTCGTCAGCTCCTGTACCGAAGCTGCGGGCTCGAGAAATTGATTTGGTGCAGACTCCAATATCCGATCCAAATCCATCTTGACCCTGACTAAGGTCACACTGTATCCCCAGTCCAGTGCATACGGTTCCCATACAACCTGATTCTGACAATATTTCTCCACTACCATGAAGAAGTCCTCAGAGGCTCTATTCTTTTTTTGGTTCTGATTTTGACCAAAGCTTACCACCTATCGGAGAAGTCATCAGGGATAGTGGTAACAAATTAACCCTTACATTATAATAATGACATTTTAATACAAGAGGCCAGAGGACTTGATACTTCCCCTGTTACAGGGTTGATTTGCCCCTTTGGGCCACTGATAGAAGAGAGTGCTTCCTTTGCTGTGATCATTCAATATGCTGTTAAGGTCCTGAACCTAAAACTGCCTTAAGTATAAATTAAGACAAACGTCCTTACAGAAGTTTTGCAACATGTACCTGCTTCAACTGAATGCTTACCCCTATTTAACAAACTCCTCACTGACACTCTGATGGGTGCTTTGTTTCAGTATTGCTGTTGTCTACCGGAGAACAGGCAGGAGACCAGGCACCGCAGACCGGGGTTATGGGACCTTGATTTGCTTGAGGAACATCCTACTCCTGAGAGTTTGGTGGTCCACGTTTTCATTAGCAAGCTGAATTCTTATTTATTCCCTGTGACACTCCATCAGCTCTCCCGCACAGACAGGGAGTAGAAAAGGATTGATGAATTTGGAAAATGAATGCTCTCTCTGGCCAGTCTGGACTTAAATTCAGAAATGCAGTTTGCCTACTAGCCTGATATATGCACACCAGCAAGATCTTGCCGCTGGTCTGGAAAAATGTAGGGTATACTTTGCTTAAACCATACAGGATAGCCATGATATAGCCAAGTACATAATTTGTGATGGCATGAATACTACCAATTGCCTGGGCAAGCAGTTGCCACTAGTGTGGTGCTCCATTACCTTGTGTGAATGTGATCCACAGTTTTGTCAGGAGATGTGCAGGCATCCCTTATGGATATGCTTTTCGATAGATCTTGTTTATTCAGAGAAAAAGCAGAATCCGCCTTAGAATGCATTAAGGAGAGTTGGACAATGGTGCATTCCATGGGCCTCTCAACTCCTGCCACATAGTTTCCTTATTAGTTTCAGCCCTTCTGAGACTATACCACAGGACTGGCAAATGGTCAGTGCTGGTCTCACCGCCCCCCAGCCTTTTTTTGTGGCTGTGGACTTAAATCTGGAAACACTGCACAGGCAACCATGGGAATCAATATTTTCAGTCTCCCTCCTCTACAGCAACTGCATCCATGCTGCCTTAGCCTTCACTTATTGGCACATAACCACAATGTTGGGGATCCAGGGCCTTCTTCACATCCGACAGGTGGGTCCTCCTGCTTGTTAAGGATAGTTATGCCCTACAGTTTCTTTCCACTGCAGTGCACCTTTCTCCCACATCAGAGCAGCTCTCAGAGAAGCACCTATCCAGTCTCCTCCAGGAGGTGCATGCTTTACTCTCCAAAGGTGTCATTGAGAGGGTTCCAGACTTGTAACCGGGGACGGGTTATTACTCTTGCTATTTCTTGATGCATAAGAAGAATGGCAGGCTTAGGCTCAGCTTAGATCTTTTCCCTCTGAACGTCTTCCAGGGAACGGACAAATTCTCTCACTTGTCCAGGTTCAATATGCTCTGGATCCTATGACTGGATAGTGGCCTGGGAGTTGCAGGACCTGTGTTTTCACATACCGTCCTTGGGTCCCACCAACATCTGCAGTTTATGGCTGACCAAGAGCATTTTAAGTTTGCTCTGCTCTCCTTCGGTCCTACCAGTGCCCCTCTGGTGCTCAAGGAAGTGACGATGGCCCACCTTCAGAGGTAGGGATACTAGTTTTCCCCCACCTCAATGGCTGGCTGTTTAGGATGAGTTCACCTCAGTTTGTCGTGGACTACCTAAAGAGGATCCAATATTTCATCCTACATTATGAATCTCAGTGAGGGCAGTTCTGAGGTTTCTTGCCCTGTTGGCATTTTGGATCCTGCTTGCTGACTATGTCTAGTAGCATTTGCAGGTTCTACAGTAGAATCTGAAGTCCCAGTGGCCCCAACAATAGGGAGACCTGTCAAATGACATTCAGGATTTGTCAGAGACTGCACAAGATCTGCAGTGGTGGCCCCTCAACCTCAACTGGAACAAGGGCAGACCACTCCCCCTTTCCCACCAAAAATTGACCGTGGTGACAGATGCGTTACTGCTGGGTTGGGAAGCTTACCTGATAGAGTTGCGCTTCATTTACCTGGAGCTGAAGGCCTTTCTGATGTCCATCAAGGGGAAGCTGGTGCAGGTTTCCACAGACAACACTACCGCCATGTGGCACTGCAACAAACAGGGCAAAGTGGGGTCCTGTGCTCTGCGCCTCTGCAGTTGGCTGAACCGTCAGGGCATCCCCCTGGTTGTGAATTACCTGGAAGGATCTATGAACACTTGTGCAGACAAGCTCAATCAGCAGTGCTTGGCAGATCACGAGTTGTGTTTCCACCGCAGGGCAGTTTAGGACATCTTACAACAATGAAGAGAGCCCTGGATAGATCTTTTTGCCACCACCAAGAACACACAGTGTTCAAATTTTGGCACATTGGAGTTCCTGGGAAAGCTTTCAATAGGACATGCATTTCAGAGGGAGTGGAACACAGGACTCCTGTACACCTATCTTCCTCTGCTTCTCCTACCCAAGTTCTGAGTATGATTAGGAACAACTGGACCCAAGCCACCTTAGTGGTGTTGGATTTGGCCAGGAGAGTTTGGTACCTAAACTTCTGGTGATGAGTGTCTCCTCCATAAGGATACATCTTTGGCAGGATCTTATATAGCAGCAGCAGAGCAGTGTTCTGCATCCGAACCTGTGCAGTGTACACCTCCATGTATGGAGAATTAGTGGCAACAGTTGACTGTTCAGTCTACCTATTGATGTCATAGATGTTATCCATGCTGCTAGGTGCCCATCTAAAAAGTCCATTTATGCCTGGCGCTGGGACACATTTGTGGCCTGATGTGGAGTCCGCAAGACACCCTTTGCAAGGCGACCTGTTGGATGTTTTATTGTTTGTTTTGTCTTTGGCCCAGTAACCCTTGCATTGGGCACCAAAGGTTATTTATCAGCCATTTCAGCATTTCTACATTTGCTGGACCAACCATCTCTGTTTTAATCACCTGTTGTGATATGGTTTATTAAATGTGTGACAAATGTGTCCCAACCCAAACCATTTGTGATGACAAAGTGGGACCTTAACTTCATTCTGACGTTCCTCATATGTACTCCCTTTGAGCTCATGCCCAGTTGCTCCTTGCATCTTCTGACCTTAAAGAGGATTTTCTTCACTGTGATCACTTCAGTTCGTCGCTTGAGTGAACTCCAGTCTCTTTTGGTGCTACGTCCCTACACCACCTTTTTCCTGAGGACTACACCTGGCCTACTTGCCAAAAGTTGAGACTCTTTTTTCATGTTGGGCAATCCATCACCCTCCAGTCCTTCTTTATTCTGTCCCATCTTTTGTAAAAGGAGAACATCCTCCATCAGTAGTACTGCGTTGGCATCAGGAGTGCCTGTATTTGACATCTGTCAGGTCGTGATGTGGAAGTCTGTGCACATGCTGATGAAGAACTACTGCCTTAACATCCATGTCTGATGGGAAGGGCATCTCGACTGTTCAGTCCTGCAAGACCTTTTGCTCTGAACACACTCCACAGACACCCCAACTTTGGGATCTACTGTTTTGGAATCTGTAATAAAGGTGAGTAATCTGCGGTTAGAAGTACCCACCGGCAGAAAAAGTTACTTATCTTTGGAAATGCAGTTTCTATTTCTGGTAATTATTTTATCTAATCACAGATTCCTTACTGCCCTCCAACCTCCTGATTCTTTGGAGTGGTCTTTTGTACCCCCTAGAAACCTCCCACGATATAAATCTTCACACAGATACCTCAAATTGTTTGTTCTCCAAGTCTGTGAAGGTGAGGAAAGATTCAAACAAGAAACTAACATCAGCACATAGGGATGGAGCTTATAAGCAGTTACAATCGGTCACTTCTCGGGGGACACAAGGCTGAGACTGGTGAGAGCAGACTAATATGGTACCTAGTGGATTACAGCTACGGCTGCTTTGATCCCAAGCTTGGGATCCCGAACAGGATTCTACAGCAGTCCCTTAAAGGACTCCACCTAAGGGTGTGGGCAGAAGGTACCACGATAGGTGTGCTGCTGGAGGACTAGGGAAGGGTCGATGAATATCTCACCAATCAAACCACTTGTGTCATTAAAGCCCCCATGATTCATAGAGACATACACCACACTCTGCTGAGTGGGCTTTAGATATTAAAGGGCTGAGGACCGGGAAACATCGTAAGCACCTAAGATGGCCATCCGTCCATTTTATCAAGACCACTTTGGTTCTCAGTGTATCACTCTGGGAATGTGAGGTTTACTATCAGGGCCTTGGGTAGTCATCAGAGTTCAGGATTCAGATAAAACATCATATACCTGTATTAAGACAAGTGGCAAGAGTTTTGTGCACAATGAAGAACAACACAATATAAGATAAGCATGTATGAGATTGGAGACTGCATATTCTGTATGTTGATTTTTAGATATGGTGGACTCTCTGGCACAACAGAATATTATGTTGTTGTGGCATCAAAGTAAAAGAACAAGTGAGAGGGAAGTTACTGGATTTCTTCACTGTGCTATTACTGGCATGTTTTCTCTCTACAATAATCTGCATGCCGTCAAAGAAATTCTTACTGCATGCATGCAGCCAACAATAGCATTCAGAGGGGCCCATCCATTCATGAAACAGCTGGAGAGTCCTCTCTGAATGCCGGGTAACCAAAGATCACACATATGCCTAGAAGGCAAGGAACTAAGCCAGGTTATTCCATCCATCCTTGTTTACATCACTGCCCATTGTTTCTGTGTTTCCCTCCATCCCATCCTTCCATATTTTCTATGCTCACTCCTGTCATTTATCCATTCCTCAATGTTTTCTTCCCTTTCTCCGATAGACTTTTGCTCTTTTCCCTCAATTGTTTCTTTCTTTCCAGTTTCAGATCATCAATCTTTCCTTCCTTCTAATTAACTCTCTTCCCTGCCTGCCTAATATTCTTGATTCTTTCCTTTATTCCCTCCATCTTGTTATTCCTTACTCCATAACTTTCCATTTCCTTCTCCCCCTGTCTTTCTTCCTCCATTCTCTTCCTTCTCTTTTTGGCCATCTACCTTTCTTCATTTTTTTCCCTATAACAGCTTCCCAGCTCTCCTTCGTTCTTTACTCAAACATCCATTGTTCCTTTTCTATCTTACCAGTTCTCAGTCCTTTCATTTGTCCTTTCCTCTCTCTTTTCCGCCCTCCTTTTAACTCTTCTTTTCTCTAACGCGTTCCCTTTCTTCATCTCTCAGTCCACCCTGGATGGACTTAAACACCAATCAGGAAATGGGCCACATAAACCACACAAACATCATCTACTCCAGCTGTAATTAAGCGGAAAAACCTGCAGTTCGACAAGATCATAAACTGTGCGGCGCAATGGACGGGCTTGTTGGAGGATTTTTTTAAGCACGTAGAAATGTGTGAATTTCTTTTTCGGTAAATTGCACAACTTATGTTGGTATCTAACAGTCGTGAAATTTTGCTTCTCTTCTGCTGGTATAATAGGCCAAATGCATTTTGCACAGTACCTATAATTTAGTGGATTTTTTGTGAAAATTAGATATTAGACATATTTAAAAAAAAATGCTCACCCCTACTTACACCCAATGAGTTGGTATGTAGCCCGCAATGCTTAACCCACATTTCAGAACATCAATCCATAAGGAAAATCAACATTCGGTACAACACTGCAATCACTATACTGGGCATGGACTGGCAAAGGAAAACCTCTGTGGAAGAACTTCCAATGGGAACACTTAACCCACCAACATACCTGTCTCCACGAAGGAGGACTAAGCGGCCAAGTAATTGGAAGGCATAGTGTGTTCTATTGTATTGTAATTTTATGTCTCTAGTGCTTACTACCCCTGTCGAGGCATTGAAGTGCTTTGTAGCAGGTAGCAGGCTACTCAGTAGCCCAAACTTAGTGGTTAATCCAGTGGATATTAATGACTGTCATAGATTGGTTGATAATTTGGGTTAGTCTTGTGGTCTGTGGAAACTGAAAAATGCCCTCCATATTCAAGTGGTGATGTATTACGTTAACAGGAGTTAGGTCTAATTCTTCGAGTGAGTTAAAGAGAGTATCATTCTGACAAGAAGGTAGAACATAGAATAACCCCTCACTAAAAAGGCTACTTTCATGCATACAATATAAACACTGAGGGCCTTGTCTACTAGAAAGTGGTGCAGCGCTGCACCAAAATCGGCAGTGCCGCACTGCATCACTTCAGAAATGCAGGCATGCGCCGCGTTTAGGACAATATGGTGCACCCCTGAGTTTTCCCTAGCACTGGCGCAAGATTTAGCTGCCTAGCGCCAACGCAGGCACTCTTGCACCATGGTACAAGGGTGCCTGCGTTGCAGGGAATGGTTGGTTATGTGCAGGAAGGTGTCCCTTCCTGCACATAATCAACAATGGCGATTTGTTACTTCCATGTGTGCTGCAGAATGCAGCACACATAGAAGTAGCAAATCACCATTATTTAATGATTGTTTATGTGGAGGAAGGGGCATCTTCCTGCACATAAACAATCATTAATGGTGTTTTGCTCTTTCTGTGTGTGCTGCAGAATGCAGCACACATAGAAAAAGCAAAAACGAGGAGACATAAAAGTTTTGGGGCTGCATTAGTTTTTGGTGCTGCCACAGGTTTACGATTTATTGTAAATCTGAGGCAGCTTCAAAATGCAATGGGTGTTGCACACCCCTTTCACGCTGAGTGATGCGTGTAAAGGGGCCGTATTTACAAGGCGGCATTAAGCCACAAAAAAAGCTTAAGACCGCCTTGTAAATATGGAGTAGGGCACGGGCCACAGGAGCATCGGTAAAAGTGACGCTCCGGCGGCGCAAGGGATTTGTAAATAAGCCTCTGAGTAGTATAAGATGACACCCTTCCTCACCTGGTGAACTCCTCGCTTGTTGGCGCTCTTTCTCGCACTGACCACTGATGGGACTTGTGCGCCCGTGCCAATTGACCCTCCCTCTCGGTACGCCGCGTGGCAATTCTACGCACAGACGACCAACACCGCATGTGTCGAGCCCTCGTGTAATATAAGTGAAAAGCCACAACGAACCAGGATTCCAATACCGTGTGAGCCCTGGAGGATGTGGGAACCGAGTCCGAGCAGAGGCCTCCCAGAGAGAGTGGCAACCGCTTCCCATATTAAACCCAGGCACCCCGTGTCGCTATGTCTGACTTCGACTTGTTGACGAGAAGATTGCTCTTGCTGCGGCCATAGCACCCAGACTCTGTTTCTCTTGGCGCTACGACAAGGGAGGATCTGCCACTTCTCAGCGTGCCTTTTTGGCCGCTTCTTCCTTCATATGTACGTTAATATCCTTTGGGGACATCTCAGTTTCTGGATATGTTTTTTTAAATGTTTCTATAGCATGAACCATTCCACTTTCGAGCTGGACAGAAAATAGCGAGTATTATGCGTTTTGTTGAAGAACATAGCAGGAGTTTGATCCATGTTTTGATGTCTTCGTGCAATAAATGTTCTCAGGAAGTATGAGATCTGATTCATGAATAACAGGAAATTAGTCATCTGGCTCCCGGAGCTTCCTTTATATTGTTTTTCAAATTTACAAATGTTGCATTAAATATTTATCGAATAAAAACTATGAAACGGATTGCAGAAATCCGCTGCAGTGCAATCTTGCATTGGCGTTTGAACGAGCTGAACACTGCAAAAGCACAATTGCCTGCAACCAGCTGCTGGTGCAGATGGCATATTTGCAATGCTCAGTTGGTGCAAATGTCGGTGCAACCTGCACTGCACATAAGCACATGCACTGCCCCCATATCTCCAGACTACCACTTATGAAGGTTGCAAACTGGTACCTTACACACTAAAAGCATCGCCCATTAATACAAATAATTTATCACGAACGAAACTCTATTGTTCAAAGGTGCTGTGATGAGCACCGAGCATGTTTTATTCACATTACAATCAATCATTCTACTTGTAAAGCGTGGCTAGTCACCCGCTAGGGTCTCAAGGCACTGGGGGAGGGGGACAGTAAGTGAGTGGTTGTCGAAGAACAGAGGGGATCAGGTAAAGAGCCAAGTTTTGAGGTCTTTACATTACGGCTCAAGGTGCCAGATAAGTGTTGATGGGAGGGATTTGTTGAGGGTTGGGAGCAATATCCATGCAGGAAATGGTTGTTTCTTTCACTCAGTTCTTCATTCAGACGGCAATGTGCTACCCTTAGAGTTGTTACTACTAAGTTTGGGAGAAGTGATTGTCTGGGGTGTAAGGTTCCTGTGCACATTTCAATGGTTTATACCCCTTAACATTATTAGTCTTAAATAATCTGTAAATAAATGTGTCATCTTTTTTCCCTGTGATTCCACACATATGCATCCCTACACACACACTAATTGGGTCATTTAGAGCTTTGTGAAACGGTGCATGCGTCATAAAATGGCATATGCCCTTTTCTGCCATTTCGCGGTGGTGGGATTGCTGGGTTTCTGACAGAGGAGCCTCAGCCAGCCCCAACGGACAAAATCCATAAGATTTCCAGACCGAGTGGCTCTATTTAGGGTCACCGAGCAGTACTTATTTTCCTTACCCATGACCACAATGCAAGACTGTGCATCAAGCATAGTGCCCACTCTGCAAAGGAACAATACCTGTAATGGAGCTGCTGCAGAGATACTCTATCCACCCCCAGATTGCTCATTTTTAGAATATTCTCCAGGCGCCAGACTGGATCTGGAAACTTTTCATAGCTGTGCCCCCATGCATCAAAGGTGTCACACTGCAATCCTGCGTTGACTTCTTGGGGTAAAAGGGCATCTGTACTTTCCACTCAGTGTTTCCAGGTTGAGGCGTGATCCAGGAGGTTGAATCTAGTGGCGGCTGCCACTCAACAGGGGTGGCGGGGCTGGGGAGAGGGGGTAACGGGGTGAAATGTTTTTTAAAAAGTAGCTAACATGTGGGGGAGACCCGTTCAGCTCTCCTCTGTCCTCGTCCTCTTCCTGTTCCCAGGCTTCCAGCCAATCATGGACATTCCAGAATTTTGTGCTTATGTTCCTTATTCTGGACCCTGATGCTCCCCAAGGAGCCCGGTCAGCATGTCAGGCTGCCAGCAATGGTATGCCAGATGCCACTCCTCTGACAAGGGAATGTTTATTGTGGAAGGCAGGGTCCTCCTGTCTTCCAAGACTACAGCTACGCATCTCTGCTAAGTCCCAAGACTACTCTGAATATGGGAAGAAATGTGAGTCTGTAAATCATTATGAGCTTAGCTGGGAAGACCACTACATACTTAATCTCCATTCCCCTGTCTCTGAGTGCATCAAAACTCCTCCTCTGCTTTTAAACTAGTGTGGATCAAGAATGTTAGTGACACCTAGTACAAAGCCAGCCAGGGGTCTTCAACCAGAGAAAAGTGTGTCATGGGGATGGATATAGAACATAAAAGATGCCTTAAGTGCTTGAGGGAAACGGAAAAGTCCTGTTTTACCGCTCCTAGAAATATGTTGATTCTGGTGGGATGACCCCTGGCACTTCACTCTAGAAGTAGACACAACACTGTGCATTTCAAAAGGTCTTTTAATAGCTGCGTGCTTGGTGCCACAATTTATCTTCATGTTCTTGATTCCCATGCTTAGTTGGAAGTATTTTCCGGTGCTCTATTAAGCAATATTGTCCTGCTTTGCTGGAAGCAGTTAGTAGCTACAGACTCTTGCAATGACCGCCCCAGCCAATAGGCCTTTTAAAAAGGTAGTCAGTGAAAACCTACTTCGCCGCCATTGAGGGAAACAAGAGTATTTATTACCACACCCTAGGACCCATTCTCTAACGATTTGAGCCTCACAGCAATTCTCCCTGGTAAAAACGAAGCAGGTGGACGAACAATTCCGGCCTGTATGCAATAGCTTGCATGCCTACACCTGACTCCTGAGGGGCTTTTCTACCTCACGTTCTTTCGGCAAAACCCGCTTCATGGCTCCACGATCATCAGGGCACTCAGCAGCGCCAGCAAAACTTCTAGCTCTGCACCAGTTTCTTCCCGTGCACCAAAAACCTAGATCCCTTCTGCACAATGCACCCGGAAGAAAGTGATCAGCATCGCTGCACTAGCAGAAAGGCTGAAGGCAGAGCTGAAGCTACAGGCCGAGGCAGACTGAGGAGATAAGGGGGTGCAGAGCCGCTGTGGCTTCTAGGATTTAGAAGCTTCAAAATGCTTTATTAGCGGGCCTACATCGATGGTTATTACCTGCAAATAAATTACTGTGATTGAATGTTCCATAACGGGGAATAAAATGCGTTTAGCCCCATGATAGCTCTATTAAAAGTTCTAGTGCTCAGTTCTAAGTGTTGCGTTTCTTCGCTTTGCATTATGTGTTTATACCAATCCATAAATATGTGCATGCGATTACCATGCATGGCAGTTGGGCCTGACGCAGAGTTGGGTGGTAACACAAAGTTGGTGAGTTTCATCCACCACACACTCCCTAAGGTAGAGGACATTGCCCAGGAGGACTGTTCACTAGAACTAGCACTTCTTCCAGAATTAGATGGTTTCTCTTTGGAATTGAACTCGAAATCCTTTAGTTGACATGCTGTGTTTTTTGTCTGCAGTTCTATGTATTTGCTTATTCTATTATTATTGTTCCCATGCTTGTATTAAGTATAAAGCTTTAATTATTTTTTCTGTATTAAGTCTTTACGCATAACTGTATGTGTTTAGCTTCTGTGTTTCGTTCTATGTAAATAATTCCCATGCTTAGTATTGTATATTTAGCCTCCATTCTCAGCCTCTTTAGTTCTCATTCAGAGCTCTGTGTGTTTATTTGACCTGTTTAGTTGCCAAATTTAGTCCCACTTTGAACATCTGGTTATTCAAATTCCGTACTAAGGCCTATAGAATTTTATACTGCAAATCCTTCTATGCAACTGGAGTACAGGCTCCGGTTCAGGCAACGAATGCCCATGCTACATTCGCTTTACTCGGTCTGGAAGCATATTGTAACCTGTATACCAAGTACTTTTTTCACAAACCGGGCACTGCTTTTAAACATTTAACCACTCTGCCAACAAATAAATACTCGAAGATACAAAGCTGAATGTAACATAGTTGATTTTTGAGGAGGAAGAGTTGAATTTTACCTCTGATCTCCCATCACCTGGAAAATGTGGGTCCTATTCACACAGGTAAATTTACACATGCGGATTTACTCATGTCTAAACTTACTACCACACCTAACAATAACCTTTCACCATTTTGAACTGTCAGTTTACTACTAGGTGTAGACTTACATTTCTCCCCAGAATTAAAACAGGGTATAGAGCCGGCTAAATCATGATTTACGAGTGTAAATGTACTACTAGTACATCTTCCTATGGTAAAGTATATGGAAAAATATTAAACTTTCAGGGCCTGATTCACAGAGGTAAACTTACACTTTTGGTATTCACAAATTACAAGTTTAATTTTTACCAACAGTAATGTTATGACTACGTAGACTCTGCCCTGGTGGTCCTGTTTTATCTTTTTATGCATGCAGTTGTCCACCCCGACTGCGATATCTGGGCAATCATATAATTACTGTTGGTAAGATTAAACTTGTTGTTTGTGAATACTGAAAAATAGTAAATTTTCACATAAGTGTAAGTTTACCTTTGTGAATCAGGCCCTCTGTAATTATTAACAAAATGTTAAAATTATTTTAATGTAAAATAACTTAAAACAATTATTATTCGCCTAAAACTAAAACAATACGTGTTACAGCACATTAACTTACCAAATAAATAAATACATAAATAAATGAAATATAATTATACATAATATTTTTTAAAATAATTATACAATATGCCTCCCTCACTACCATTTTCATATTTAATTATTATTTAATATGTTATTAAAACTCATTTGTTTAGTTATTTTTTATTAAAAGTTTGAACATTTTATATAATTATTTTAAAGCAAAATTGTGAATATTAATTTATTTAATATAATTATTTTTTAAATTGAATATAACATAACATTTTTGGAGGTGGGTGTTTGTATTTCCGTGATCGTCCCTAAAGATCTCATTACCCCTCCTTAAGCCCCTTTTTACTCCTCCCTAGTCCCCTCCCATCTAGAGGCAAATGGCCTCCATTTTCCAGCCTCTCCCCCTTGGTTCTTCCTACATATACTACTAAAAAATATGCTCAGACATGTGTTGTATACACTACATTGAAAGCATGAAATATGTGCATAATGCATGTTGTATTTGTTGATTATATTAAAATCAATAAAATTGTTCCATAAAAGAAATATATACCTCTGTGTCCAGAGACGTCAGCGACTGGGGATGGGACTCCCCATAGAAAAGAAAGGCAACGCAGAGGCGGGCGGAGGTCTCCGCATGTAGGTCTGTGAATTTTTGTCATACATGAGCAGTACTATTGAATAAGTGTGGAATCTTCTACATGTTTTTTTCACTTCATCTGTCATATCACTTATTGCACACTTGTCCTAACCTGATCCAGGATTCACTGCGTTGGTCACCAGGGCACCTTTGACATATTCACAAGATCCACACTGATTACTGTATTATTTGTCAATGTACGATTACATCAAACTGTGTGATACAGAACCAATTTTTGGTACTTAATAATCTTTGCCTAGGAAGCAAAAGGCTTGTTTTGCTTCCTCCGAGGGAACCATTATTTTTGAATATGCCATTTGCCCTAGTTCCTATGAATACAGGCTTGCCCCTTAGGATTATCTAATTAATGGCTTTGTAAGTAATGCAGGTGGTTTTAGAAATGGTGCAGGCTGGTAAGAGGAGTCAACTAAGTTCCATCAGGATGGGGTTGATTGATGTGACCAGTGCTTAATTTCAGCCAGTGTTTTTCGTTGCTCAGCACCAGAACTTAATTGTCAACACTGCCACTTATAACAGTTTTCCACATGGTGGCACTGTTTGCCTGCTTTCTAGATGAATACAACATTTTTTGCTTATTCATTAAACATACATTAAAAGTGACTAATATGTGTCGCCCAAGCCATTCTTATAGCTTTAGGAGCCTGGAATAGTCTGAATTGTTAGACTTGTAGGAGTGTGATGGTTAGTGGTCGTATAGGTGCTGTCATTGGTAGTGTTGACAGGGGCCATGGGTTGTAAGAGCTGCACTGGACCCCTGACCAGGATCCTGGCACTTCTTTTCATTTTTTTTACAAATCAAGCACTGGATGTGACCATATTTCTTTAAGCCTTAGATGAGAAGTGCTGTGACACGTAGAATGCTCTCAAAATGGGGGCAATATGGAGGGCCTGGAGCAGGGCATTATCACAATTCAGATGCAAGTACAAGTGCTTGAATAGCAGTTCTAAGTTAGCTTTTTTGGAAGAAATAGTTTCACTTTCTTTAGAAGAGAGCTCTGGTACCAGGTTTCTTTGTTTTTTGGGAATGCGTTCCTCAAGGGTGAGATTAGGGTCCTGGATAACCCAAGAGACTTGGCATTCAGTGAAAGTTGAAGTTCGAAGCTATCAAGGGTCAGAGCATTAGAAATATTTGTAATACTTTTTGAATGTCGTTCTTAGCAAATAACAGGAATTCAGTTTTGAGAGGGTTAAAAGTCGGGCAGGTGCTGGACATCCAGGCCTGAATGAGGTGCAGGCAGTGTTTGAGGCAATGGATGTCTGACGTGGAGGAGACACATTTGTTGATGTTGTCTGTGAATAAGGTGCTTCTTGTAGCGGTTGAAGCATGAGGCAAGGGGCTCAATGTAGAGAATTAAGATTACAGGGCACAGCATGGAACTCTGGTGGGCTTTGCAGGTGATAGGCATCTTTTGAGATATAGAGGGGCCAATGTGAACAAACTTGTGTCAGGTGGAAACAAAGTAGGAAAACCAGTTAAGGACATGCCAGTGACTCCCACTGGATGAAGGTGAGATGGTCAACTAAGTTGAAGGCAGCTGAGAGGTCAAGCAATATAAGGAGACAGGAGCAATTTATATGTGTTGTTAAGAGGGCATCGCCTACTGTATGAAAGGTAGCGGTCTTCATTCTGCAGCGTGATCTGAAGCTAGATTGGTAGCTATGTAGGTTATGGTTGGCTCTGATGTGATCCTGGAGTTGAGCATAGGTAACTTTTTTGATGTTCTTGCAAATGAAGAGTAGGTGAGTGATGGGCAAGTAGTGGCTGCTAATCAGAGTCAGGTTTAGGTTTCTTTAGCAGTGGGAGGACCTGGCCTGCCTTGAGAGTTTTTGGGAAGATGCCATGCATGAGGGAGGCATTGACAAGGGTCTGTAGGGGTGAGAGATCTTTGACAGGGTGAGCTTTGATGAATAATAAGGTAAGACATCTATATAGGAAGTGGCTTTGAGAGAGTAGAGGATGTTGGCAAGATCTGTTAGAGATAGGGCTTTGAAGGATGACCATTGTGGGATTCGATGAGTATGGGTGGGTATAAGAGGGGAAGTAGGTCTTGAGTTGTTGATGTGCATATCAGATTCTCTGATTTTTCACTGAAGAAATGGTTGATGACATTGCAATGGTCTATGGCGTGCGGAATAGGTGGGTCAGGCAGGGTGTTGATGCAGTGCTTTATTAGGTTGTATGATGGAACCACGCATGCCAGAACAACGCATGCGTTAACAACGGGGTTGGAACCACAACAGCATCGTTTCCACGCATACCTTTACCACGCATGCCTTTACCATGCATGCCTTTACAACAGATATTGTTGTAAAAGCATGCCTAGTAAAGGCATGTGTGGAAACGCATGCGAAACGGCATGTGTGGTTCTGTAATGCAACCCGCCCTGTGGCCCAAAACGACCCCCACCCCTAATACCTAAACTACCCGCACCCCTACCCCCTGAGCCCTAAAAAACTATCCTAAACCCCCACCCCAGCCCCTATAAACTAAAGTACCCCAACCCCCCACCCTTTCTGAACCCTAAAAATAAACTACCCCGACCCCCCAACCCCTGTCTCATAAAACTGAACTACCCCGACACCCCCCTCCTGCCCTGAGCCCTAATAAAAAAAAACTATCCCAACCCCCCACCCTGCCCTAAAAAGTAAACTACCCAGACTCCCAACCCACCCTGAGCCCTAAAAAAAAACAACCTCAACCCCACCCCTAAAAAGTAAACTACCCCGTGACTCACCACCCACCCTAATCCCTAAAAAAAACCTATCCAAAATCCTCCACCCCTAAAAACAAAATTACCCCGACCCCTAGCCACCCTGAGCCCTAAAAAAACCCTGATTCCCCCACCCCTGCCTCTCACCCTAAGCCCTAAATCCACCCACACCGCTAAAAACTACTCACCAACCCTGCCCCAACCCCACTTACCTCACCATGTCCTCTCCCAATTCTTCCTCCTCTTTTCTCCTCCCCCTCCCGCCTTTCCTTAAACCTTCGCCCACCCCTTTAAAAAGTAAACTATCCTGCCCCCTACCCTAAGCCCTAAATAAAAAAAATACACAAATCCCCCTCTCCCGCCCCTAAAAAAAAAAATAGAGCCAACCACCCACCCTAGGCCCTTAAAAAAATACCCAAACTCCCCACCTCGCCCCTTAAAAAAAGTAGGCTGCCCCCGAACCCCCACCCACCCCAATCCCTTAATCCACCCCCACCCCTGCCCCAGCCCCACTTACCTCACCGCATCCTCCGCATCCTCTCCTGAACAACGCATGGCTTTTTCTGTGCCTTAACCACGCATATGCATAGTTCAGCACATGCGTGTTTAAGGCACAGAAAAAGCCATGGCACATGGTTACGCTTGCATGGGAAACATCAGCTTCCTTAAGGACGCATTGTTAAGGATGTTTCCCCCTCCATTATCTTGAAGAGCATTCTGTTTTCATTGGTGGCTTCATTGATGGTATTGGAAGAGTACTTTGTTTTGGCTGATGTGATCACTTGTTTGCATGTTATGCGGAACGGCTTCAGTATTTTGAGCTAATCTGAAGTACTATTTCCATTTTCTTTCCTGTCTGTAGATTGAGTGTTTATTGTCAGTGAGCTCTTTAGATGATCATTGTGCTAAAGGTTTTGGCTTTCACATGCATGTTTTAGTTGGAGCGTGAATGATCACATGGTGACATGGAGGGAGTGATAAGTTGGAGCTGGAGTGGAAGAGGGAGACTGTAACTGCCTCTTTGACTGGGCCCGAAGTAGGCAAAGAAGATCCAGGAGTAAAGGAGAGATAGGGGAGATATGATGAATTGTATATTTGTAAAACTGACTTTCATCTCTGGGTGCTAATAACAAATACTACACTGGACACCCCTGTATAACATCACATGCTACACCTGTCCGTTCAAGGAAGGGCACAACACAGTGGTTTTGCAGGCATTAAATTCCACCAATCTATAGGCAGAGGATGGACCCGGGAAGAGAGGGGACAGCACATTGTTTTACCTTTCTCAGTGTCTTTTCAGACCCATTGAGCGACTGCTGCAGCTTTCATTGTTCTGCTTAAATAATGCCTTTATAGCATCCTGGATTGATTCCCCAAGGAGTGTTAATATTAACCCTTTTCTAGTGAGATGCTTGGATGTGCATTTTAAAGGCTATCTCTGACCTCTCACCTACCAGGCAGTATAACCCTACATTGCCTACAAGAAAAAGTCAGAAAGTCAGGCATTAAACTTTACTTTGCATTTCACAAGTCTGCCAAGTGGGACTATGACATAAGATGCCATTCCTGGGTTTTAGGTCAACTCCATGTGGCATAGTGGCATTTGTAGTTTTGCATTCAACACTGCCATTATGGGTTCAAAGCCACTGTATGAAAAGTGCAGATGACAAAAATGTCAGAACTGTGCACTTCTTTCCCGTGCTTCAAGTTGCTCTCTCTCACCCGTGTGCTCCTCTTCCCCCATTCTCCTCGTTGCTTCCGCCATCTACTTATAAAAAAAACTTTTTTCCATTTATTTACCTATCCAGATTGAAAAAAAAGAAATAAAAGTGCCCACGTCATTGTGTAGGTGCATGTATTCATGGCGAGCTTACCTAGAATGACTTGGCAAGCTGACTTACAGGCTTTTTTTGTACTCTGTAGCCATGCTGCACAGGATCAGGGATACTGTGCTGTATCCTTAAAAACCATTGGCAAAGCTTAGAAGTCCAAAGGTGTGACCTATTGGCTATGCCAATGCCTGTTTCATAATATGGGTAATAGCAGTGAAAACACTCCTTTCTTTATAGAGCAGATACAAAAGGGAAAAAATAATGCAAGCTTCCCACCTACAGAGGACAGACACTGCTTAGGCCTCAGCAGCACAAGCTCCCCATCACAGGGCGTTCATGAATCTGCCAGCAGCAGTGCAAGAATTGCCTCATTATAACAAATGTACTGCATGACAGTAGCAAAGCAAGCTTCCTTCTCTCACAGAAACAGCAAGTGCAATCATCTGTTTCTCACAGAACAGATTCAGCAGAACAGATTAGTACGAACTTTCATCACTCACGGAACATGTACTGTGAATGCATGAATGACATGTAAGTTACAGGCAGTTGTGGAGTGGGTTCTTAATTCACTGAGAGGAATGTCTAGCTGGATAAGTGAGTGAATATGTAAATTCTGACACTGTTCTTACTCATGTGCTGTTCTACGCCAGCACTCAGAAAGTTCTGATTCAGAGACCTGTTGTAACTCCTGTTGTCATATCCACCAGTCTTGCTGCTGTCACTTCCTGTACATCCAACTGCTGTCATTCAATCAATCAATCAATCAATCATGGATTTGTAGAGCACGGCTAATCACCCATAGGGTCTCAAGGTGCTGTATGTGGGTGTGCTGCTCAATCCAAGAGCCAGGTCTTAAGGTCCTCCCTGAACTGCTTCAGTGATACGATGAGCTTGAGAGGTAGTGTGTTCCATGTCTGGGTTGCTAGGTAGGAGTAGGGCCTGGCTCCTGCTGTACTTTTCCGGATCCTGGGGACAGCTGCAATGGCGAGCTGGGAGGAACAGAGATGTCTGTTGGGCATGTAAAAGGTGAGGCGGTGGTTAAGGTATGCCGGTCCTATGTTGTGCAGTGCCTTGAAGGTGTGGATCAGGAGTTTGTATGTGATGCGCTTGTTGACTGGGAGCTAGTGTGGGTCTCTGAGGTGGGAGGAGATGCAGCTGTGTCGGGGATGTAAATGTAAAAATGTAAATTAGCACTTGTATAGCGCACTACTCACCCGTTAGGGTCTCAAGGCGCTGTACTCATACCGCTATGGAACCCCTCCTGGCTTTTCCCTGTGAGGCGCCCACTCCTGAGCACCCCCAGGGTGAAGCCAGGCATCCAAGCGCTGTTGGGGCCGTTGTGGAGATTAAGCAAGCTATTGCCCAGAGTTGCAGAGTGGGACCCATGAATTAGATTAGGCACCGAGGCGAGAATTATCTGGTCAAGGGGAATTGAGCCCAAGACCTGCCAAAGCGGGACTTGAACCCTGGTCTTGAGCCAGATCTCTGCTTCAGGGTCTGCCGCTCTAACCATTGAGCCACACTTCTCCACGTCCAGGATGAGTCTGGCTGCTGCATTCCGGACTCTTTGTAGTCTTGATTGAAGTTTATTGGTGATGCCGGCAAAGAGTGCGTTGACGTAGTCCAGTTTGCTGGTGATGAGTGCGTGAGTGACTGTCTTCCTCGTGTTGGGGGAATCCATTTGAAAATCTTACGCAGGAGTTGGAGGGTGCGGAAGCTTGAAGAAGAGACGTTGTTGTCTTGGTGGGTCATTGATAGAGAGGAGGCCAGGATGATGCCCAGGTTGCGCGCATGGCCAGTGGGGGCGTTACCCAGAGTGCTGGGCCACCAGGAGTCTTTCCAGACAGAAGAGGTGGATCCGATCACAAGGATTTCTGTCTTGTCCGAGTTGAGCTTGAGGCAGCTGGCCTCCATTCAGGCGGTGACTGCTCTCATCCTGTTGTGGAAACTCCTCTTGGCTTGAGCAAAGTCCTCGGACAGGGAGAGAATCAGTTGGGTGTCATCAGTGTAGGAGACTATGTTTAGCTCATGTTGTTTGGTGATCTTGGCAAGTGGGCTATTAGACGTTGAAAAGCTTTGGGCTGAGTTAAGATCCTTGGGGCACTCTGCAGCAAGTGTCTTTAGGTTCTGATGTGAACAGTGGTAGTCTGACCCTCTGTGTTCTTCCGGTGAGGAAGGACCTAATCCAGTCCAGGGTTTTGTCTCGGATGCCGGCGTCATGCAGTCTGATGCAGAGGATGGAGTGGGAGGCGTGTCAAATGTGGCAAAGAGGTCGAGGAGGATGAGTGCAGCCGTGCCTCCAGAGTCCAGTATGTTGCGTAGGGTGTAGTGGTGTGCGGTGTTCTTTGTGTAGGTAAACTGGGTACACTTGCGGTCAGTCCAATGGTGTTCGGAGGTTAGGGTGATGGTGATGTTGTCCCCTGCTGAGAAAACAGGGTTGAGAATGTGTCCGGCTCTGTGGGTGGAGATGGTGATGAGTTGTTTGAGGTCGAGAGTAGTGAGGTTGTCCAAGAGGTTTGCAGCGTTGGGGTCATCGTGGGTATCAACGTGGAAGTTGGGGCGCCGAGTAGGATGTAGTCGGAGGAGGTAAACGCTTGGGGGGCGACAAGTTTGGTGATGTCTTCTCAGAACTGAGGTCGGGTGGCCTGTAAATGAGGGTGCCCACAGGGAGGTGATTGAGTTGGTCTGGATCTGGATATGTAGGTGCTCGTGAGTTGTTACTCAATGGTGGTAGTGAGGCGGAGGTTGCTCTTGTAGATTATGGCAATGCCTCCTCCAGGCCGGTTGGCTCTGTCCTTGTGGATGATTTTGTAGTTGTCCGGGATTGTCATGGCAATGTCCTGGGCAGCTCTGTGGTGATTTAAGTCTCTGTGAAGAAGGCGACGTCCGGCGATGTTGAGTCAAGGAGTTCCCAGACTTCTACTGCGTGCTTGATGAGGAAGCGTGTGTTGAGGAGTATGCACTTGAGGTGGCTGTCCAAACTTGGGGGCATATTTATACTCTGCTTGTGCCAAATTTGCATAATTTTTCTTGACGCAAATTTGGCGCAAACTTGATTCCATATTTATATTGTGATGCTATACACGTCTAACGTCAAAATATTGGAGTTAGAGCCATTTTTGGCATGTGTGAACCAATCTTGCGTCAATGAGATGCAAGGTGGGGGGCGTGGCCAAGATGGCGACCGGAGCGGCAGCATAAACTGCAGCTCCGATCCCTGGCCCATACAATTATCCTGACCATAGCGTTCTAACCCCCCCTTCGTGGGGTGCGTGTATCGCCTGGGGTGCCGTTCGGGGGCCGCGCCGCTGCCCGAGGCCGGGAAGCAGATGAGAGGCGAAGAAACACTGGGAAACTGCCGCCATCCGGGAGGCGCGGCGGGCGCCTGGCCGACCGCGTTCTCTTTCCGTCCTGTGCTCAGCATGCTCGCAGCGTACACACCGTAGGATCCCCCGAGTCCCGTAGCTGCTGCCTGGGCTCGCTGGGTCCGGAGTTGTGGACCTCTAGCGCCTGTGCCTCATCCGAGGCGCAGGGATTGTAAACTGTCCTGGGAGCCTGACCAACAATAGTGGCGCTGGCAGGGCTCTCCCTGCGGCGGCGCCGCCCCTCCTCCCTCGCGACCTGCCGGAGCAGGTTTACCTGGTTGCCAGCTTTGGGGGGAGACGGCCGCGGGTGGTGTCGGTGCCCCGGCTCTCCTCCCGCTTGCCGAGGGCTGTCCCGGGCGCCGCTGCCGCCGGCCCGGCGGTCGCCGCCCCTCTTTCCTTGCATCCTATCGCAGCAAGGTCGACTGGACACCATTTATTGACTGAGACGACTGCGAGTGGAGCTGGTGTCCCGGTTCCCCTCCTGCTTGCTGTGGACCACCCTGAACATCGCGGCCGGCCCGGAGGTCGGACCGCACACAAAACTCTGCTGCACGGCCAAACTGACTGCGGCCGCCATTTTTTTTTATTTTTTTTTATTGAAATCTACCCCGGTGGTTCAAACAACGTAGCGGTGCATCCTGGAAGGTACGGCACTGTATTGTAACAGTACACTGACGGAGGTACTTCAAGGCGTAGTCGTGCAGCGGGGCGGATCAGTGACGTTCTCACGCCCGGAGTGGCTCGTGGGTGCTGGCTTGCAATTTCAAGTCCTCTGGTCCTACGGACGTGTGGATTGTACTGGATAATCTGCTGTGATTGCCCAAATATGATGCCTTGACAAAGTCCGTTTTGCCGACATGCAGCTTCCTCACAGCAGTCTCTATTACTCAGCTCCCCTCACACCAACGAATCGCGCCTCACCTCAGGAGGGGCGAGGTAACAAAGATAGGAATAAAGCGGACATCGGACCCGGTTGATTGTAAGAGGTGAGCCTTTCGGCAACTTTTATTGAGTCGCAGTGCGCTGTTGTGTTGGGTCTTCGCCCTGAGCCCTACAGCAACCGGTACAGCTATAACCTTTAACAACTCCGTAGTGGCTCGCCTTCAACCCAATAGCACCATGAACCTTTATCAGTGTCATAACCTTTAGGCTTTGTAAGTAGTAGTCAACGCATTAGACTACTAATCTCTAATATCATTGTCCTGCCTCACCCATCCTCAATGTCCAGGCCGAACTGGTGTAACGCCTGACTCGGCTGTATACACCACTGCGTATTCACTTGTTGCGCTCGCGCCTTCGTATTCCCGCACCTACCAAATGGTCAAGCCAAAGACCCCACGTGCACCCCCTAGCAAAATGGACCATACTACTTCATCTCCCTCAGAGGCCCACTCTACCACGCAAGTGACCTTGGAGAAACTGGAACTCACCCTACAATCACATACTTCGCAATTCGATAAGATACTGCAAGCTATTCTAGACACTAGATCCACCCTGGAAGCTAAAATAGGCTCGGTAACAGAGGACCTCAACTTACTGCGCACAGATCAACGCGCTCTAGCAGACAGGGTGGCCGAACTCGAAAAAGATACTGCAACTCTACCCCGCACTGTGTCTGATTTCAAATCGCAATTAGCGCACCTATCGTTAGATGTGGACTCCTTAAAACGCAGAGCTGAGGATGCAGAAAGCAGGTCTCGCCGCAATAACATTCAGCTGGTGGGATTCCCTGAACGTGTTGAGGGCCTAAGCACTGAATTATTCATAGAGCAATGGCTCACAGACACAATTTTCAAAGGCAACATCCCGAAGTTCTTCTCCGTTGAAAGGGCTCACAGGATCCCCGGCAGACCCCCCTCACCTGGCTCACAACCACGCCCGCTCATAGTAAGACTCCTTAACTATCGCGATAGAGACCTCATTCTACAGTTATTCCGCAAATCTGGTCCGGTAAGCTTCGAAAATGCGCTGATCTCAGCTTATCCAGACTTTACGGCAGAAGTACAGCATAAACGTAACTCTTTTTACCGTGTTAAGTCATGTCTCCGCAAACATAGCATCAAGTACGCGTTGATGTTCCCAGCTAGACTCCGGGTGCAGGACGACACTCGCTTTTTTTTTTTCACCACCCCGGAAGATGCCTGGACCTGGCTGCATGCTAAAGGTCTGGCTGACCCACCAGTCGCAAGCACTCGGGACGACAATAGCTCTTGCCCTACTTCGGGCCGCAGACAACGCAAAAAACGGGGAGCTAAACCATCACCTGAACAGGCACAGTCCGAACGCTCCCGGCTTCTGCGGGCCACATCCAGCTTCGTAAATGCATTGCCCACTACCTCATCCACACAAATGGACGCGGACCGGGAACAGGACGCAAATTCAGACTCGGCGGACTCCACGCGTGGTCCTTCCCTCACACCCGTGCAGCTGATGACATATGATAAGCAATTAAGTTCCTTCCACTTCCGTTATCTGGATATGCTGTTATAACTTCCCCTCTCTCTGGCTGCTTGGAGGCAGTCGGTTGCTGCTGCTGTGTTTTCGGCTGCGGAGCGGGGCTCGCGGGCGGCCCCCGGTGGGAGCACCTCGCACTTTGAACCATGAGTAATTTGGGCAGGGTAAATCCATGCCCACACATCAATGCCCTCTGGCTCCCCCCTGCTCCATATGGACCATTCTCTCAAGCCGGCACTTGCCGGAAATGTTTTTTATCTATTAGTAATTTTAGTGTTGTTATATTTCGTATTAGAGTGCACCTTTTTATCTATTGGTTGTTTTTGTTACAGGCTAGTTAACTGTAAATGCGGCAGCAAACGTACATGTCATATCTATTATAGTAACATGACTACAGCTCACAGAATAGCGTTCATTGACTGCCAAGTCCCAGCGGGTGGGCAACACAATACTTTCACACTGGGGGTAGCAGATATCCACCCCTCCGGTTACATGACGGCTACAAAAATAACATGGCTACCCAAACACACCAAGGTATCTTGAAATATAAGGTACTCACATGGAATATTAGAGGCATGGCAACCCCACGGAAACGTCAAAGAGTTTATGCCTTTCTCAAGAGGCATCAAATACACATAGCTCTATTACAAGAGACACATCTCTCCAAATCCACGCTGGAAAGCACACGTTCAAAATGGAAAGGTCAATTGCATGGCACCATTTCCTCGTCTTTCGCCCGTGGAGCAGCCATTTGGATTGCTCCTGGGGTCCCATTTGCCGCGTCCCGCGCACAGTGCGACTCCAATGGTAGATACGTGATACTCGAAGGTACCCTTGATGGATCCCCCTTAGCCCTAGTTGCACTATACTCCCCAAATGTAAATCAACGTGATTTTTTATCTACACTGTCTACCGGTAGTCTCAGTGATCCCACACAAGAGTGCATATGGGGTGGAGACTTTAATAATGTTCTTGACACTCAAATGGATCGCTCGTTTCCCCCACTCGCCACGGCCCCTTCCAATCGTGCCGCACAAGCTCTAGTAAGCTGGGCATCAAATAATGGTTTGAGGGATGTATGGAGAGTGAGTCATCCTGTTCACCGCGAATATTCGTACTACTCCCCCGTACATAAGTTACACACCAGAATAGATATGATTTTTGTATCCGCAACCGTAATTCATAAAGTATGCATGTCTGAATACCTAGCGTGCACTATATCAGACCATAACCCCCTGTGCGTCATAATGGCATGGGGTCACACGCACACGCGTATACCAACATGGCGACTGCAACCAGAAGCTCTTTTAGATCCCCCCTTCCAAACAGATATGTCTAAAAGACTAGCCGATTACTTTCTATTGAACAAGAATACAACCTCATCCCGCGCCATAGAGTGGGATGCCCACAAAGCGGTGATACGTGGACATTGCCTCGCGGCCATGTTCGGGGTGAGAAAAACACTCACCAAAGAATTACAAGATCTGGAGGTAAAACTCCGCAATGTGGAGAATGAGTCAGCCGGCGCAGAATCCACATTAACAACATTGAACTCGCTCAGAGTTGCCCATAGGGAAGCACACAATAGATTAAGCAAACATGACTACAGACATTACATGGCAAGACAACACGCTGAAGGGGACAGATCGGGCAGGCTACTGGCCTGGCTGACCCGCCAACCCTCGCATCCAACACCCATAGGTGCGATACGCTTAAATCCTGATATCGTTGTTAATACTCAGACGGGCATCAATGACGCCTTTTCAACATACTACCGCACCCTTTACACATCCCCTCCCCCTCCTCCGGAGCAGCACCTTGCTGACATATTAAATCTTGTCTCTCAAAACCAACTTATCCTTGATAACACCGCTACTCTAGATGGCCTTATTACTATTGAAGAGCTGCGTATAGCTCTATCCCAAATGGCACGCAGTAAAACTCCTGGCTCAGATTGTCTACCGGTAGAATATTTTAATTCCCATACTACCCATCTCCTACATCCACTCATAGAGGTATTCAACGAAGCACACCGCAATCTGCAGCTGCCAGATTCTATGCGTGAAGCTTTGATAGTCGTCCTCCCAAAAGCGGGCGGGGACCCTCTGGATGTCAAATCGTACAGGCCGCTCTCCCTACTCAATACAGATTGCAAATTATTGGGGAAAGTACTAGCAAATAGGCTCCTCCCCTATCTACCAAACTTGGTACACCAGGACCAGTCCGGCTTTATCCCTGGCAGAAGCACCTTCTTAAATATTAGAAGACTCCTACACATAATGCATGGTAACACAAATACCGAAGCGGTGG
Source organism: Pleurodeles waltl (assembly GCF_031143425.1). NCBI lineage: Eukaryota > Metazoa > Chordata > Amphibia > Caudata > Salamandridae > Pleurodeles > Pleurodeles waltl. The sequence continues at coordinate 151,732,200 of NC_090446.1, forward strand.
CCCTCTCCCTAGACATCGAAAAAGCGTTTGATACGCTAAGCTGGAATTATCTCCTACGTACACTTAAAGCGTTCTGTTTCGGTCCTGGCTTCATCAGCTGGATCAAAACACTTTATTCCATGCCTATAGCCCGCGTCAAAAATGGTCGCACTATCTCCGAAGCATTCCCTATAGGTAGAGGCACCAGACAGGGCTGTCCACTATCTCCTGTACTATTCGCTATTGCCATGGAACCATTAGCAATTAAACTACGCAACAACGCACACATATGGGGCATTCCGGAATTGAACACTTATCACATTATATCCCTATATGCAGACGATGCCCTAATATATTTGCGCAACCACTCGGCCTCCATGGGTGCGGTACTGCAGTTGTTGGACTCCTTTGCCCTTGCATCTGGCTTGCACGTTAATTGGTCCAAGTCAAGTATCTTCCCTCTTACCTCTATCCCGCTTGATCGCCACACGGCACTTCCACAATATAAACTACCGTGGTCATACACAACCTTTAAATATCTAGGAGTGCAGATCTACCACTCTATCACAGATCTGAAAGAGGGTAACATTGACAGAGTACTCAGCTCCACCCGCAGCTTAATACCTTTTTGGAGCTCGCTCCCCTTGTCCCCCATGGGTTGAGTGGCGATTGCCAAGATGCTTATCCTTCCAAGGTTTTTATATTATTTCACTGCCCTCCCGTTGTGCCTACCACGCTCGTTCTTTACCAAACTGCAATCAATATTAACCGACTTACTTTGGGGCAAGGACAGACGCAGGGTAGCGCTGACCATAACACAACACTAGCAAGAGGCGGGTGGGCTGGGCATGCCTAATTTCGAAAGATACTATGCAGCAGCTCAATTATCGTGGCTCTCTACATGGCTCCAGGAGTCTCCCCCTGCTGAAAGTACAATGTTGCAGACACATATAGCCCCGCAGAAGCTGCTGTGTACAATGCTGTCGGGCCCTCCCCCCCAATTCCCAAAATTAATACTGTTGGAAGCAGCTCGGTTCTGCTGGCGCAGATACATCCAAGGCAAGACCTCCTCTCCCCCTTATTCACCCTCGCTACCGCTATTTCAATTGCCGGGCACTCAAATCCTCTCAATGCATCACGACACGTGGGAAATAAACACACTGAAGGCGTGCGATCTATATTCTAGCTCTGTAATGTGCACCTTTGCGGAACTGGTGTCTGCCGGAGTGTTGCACAACGGGGCCTTCTTGACATACAGCGCCATTAAGCGGCTATTTAATAACCTTTGGGGGTTCGGTAGCGCCGAGCCCCCCGAGACCCCATTACTTACCATTATCCTGACCATAGGTTGCACAAAAGGCATTATAACTAAATTGTATAAAGCATTGATGGCGGCGGTTTGCACCACTCTGCCGCATGCTAAGGCACGATGGGACTCTGTCCTCCCTTCGCCACTACCTCAAAAGACTTGGATCGCAGCTCTTGCAATGATCAAATCAATATCCCGTAATCCTCGCCTGCGATACACCCAATTCAACTATATTCACCAATCATATTTATCCCCAGCCCGCATCCAAAGAATATATCCGTGCACAAGCCCGACATGCCCAAGATGCGCCACTCCAGCAGCTAACTTTTACCATATGGTTTGGAGCTGCCACTCAATAAACTCGGCTTGGCTCCGCGTTACAGACGTCACAACAGACATCTCATCTCACACTCTGTCACACACGCCAGATTCCTGCTTACTTGGCATACGCCACTGCACCAGAGGGGATAAACAAATACATAGATTCATAGACTTAGCATTCGTTGTTTTCAAACGGCTAATAGCAACGCATTGGAAAGCACCACACGTCCCTTCCCACATGACCTGGCTTCACGAGTTACATTGTTGTGCGCAGGCTGAAGCCCAGACACTCCGCTCATTGCAACACAAAGGCCTCATACAGGAGTGCCCCGAGGTGTGGGACACATTTGTGGTGGCAATAGAAGCCAGGGATGATATGTATCCCCCGTGAGCAGTGCATTTTACACACCCACCACATCTCTGGCTGACATCGTCAGTACGTCAATTACGCTGCCCTAACCTTTCTCACTCTCACTTACACCCGCCATCTATGCCCTCACTCCTGTCCACAATGTAATCTCACGACACACTAGGATACTTTCTCCACGGTCAAATGTACATGCAACCCATACCTAGGTTATCTAATATTACTTCTGCCTGGTACCCTATTAAACTCCGCAAAACATAAGTCACATCTCAGTTATGACCCCCGCTTTATCCATATATACTAGCCGGACTCCTTTATTCTTCCCCCTCTACCTGCTGTGGATTATCTACATTAGTAATTACATTAATAGCGCTTAGCTGCATCTTTAATTAGCAAATAGTTAAGCTCATAGTTTTCAAGCTGTAGGCTGTTTTATTTTCCTCACCTTAGCATGGTTATGCTGTCTAATATTTGCTCTCTTTGCCTGCCCCCTTTCCCCCCCCTTTTTTTTCTTTTTTTTTCTCTTCCCTCTCCTCTTTCCGTTTCTTTGTAACATTATTGTGTGTTAATGCTGTGCAAGTGTACATAAGCTAGCAAATGGATCGCAGAATTATTGATAGCCAAATTATTGTTGTGTGAATGTTCCGTTTAATAAACAGATTTTAAAAAAAAAATGAGATGCAAGGTAGGCGTTCCTGTCCAAAACATGGTGCAATCCCCAGAACCCCAAGAGGGAGAAAAATGAAAAAGAGACAGAATTGAAAAATAGAAGTAAAGGCAGAAGTAAAAGGCAGGAGTAAACAGAGACAGAAGATACTTACTTGCAGATGGCCACTAGGCCACCAGGGATAAGGCGCAGACAGGAGCCTGTGGGTGGAGGTGGGCCTCAAACTGAGAGTCAGGCAGGCTTTCAGTTTGTCTCAAGCAGCAGGAGGAGCTGCACTGGGGATGGCAACAGACGCTGACCAGCAGGTCAAAGGAGTTGTTTCTCAAGGATCAGAGAGGCAGAGCCCTTACTATGCCAATACAGAGAAATATTCTACCTGTGGTTGAGAAACAGGATGGAGGGATAGGCATGTTCCAAGAATGACCATTTAAAGACAAAATGGTGTGTTGGGGCGTGGGCGGAAAGATGGCTAACAACATATGCTAGACACTGACTCCTGATCCCCCAGCAGAAATCCTTTGGTATCCTGCGGCCTGGAGCATGCGTGGTGCCAAAAGCATGCAATGTAATACAACAAGAGCCTGACGTGTGTGGACAGACATGGGACACAGGGATCCGATGCTGACTCTGGTCAATCTGGGATATAGTCCGTAATGAAGATGGGCCCCATGGTGACCTGCATGTGGGCCTGAGGTGCAGGTGTGACCAGGCATCCTGGGCTCCCAGAGGAAGAGTGTGCAAAAGAAGAGTTAGTGCCCGGTGGTGGACAGACTCCTGGATGTGAGCAGAGGGTTCTGCTGCATACACTGGTCACCAGAAGAGGCAGCTCACAATGAAGATGGCGGCCGTCTCAGAGGAGTGTGCCCAGGCCTGAGGTGAAGGGGCACCTAGACGTCCTGTGTGACCCCAGGAAGAGGCACAAAAGGAGAAAATGAGCTATGAAGTGCAACAGCATAAGTGGAGGTGAAGAGGAGTCAGGGAGCTGGTGGTCATGTGTGCCACTCCCTGAGTCGAACCAGGCTGCTGTGGACACAGGCATGATTGGCGCTGTGCATCCTGGGGGGCTGCGTTGCCTGCCCACCAGCCAGACACAAGCCCATCTGCAGTGGCAGATGGGAACCCCATGCAAGAATCAGATGTGGTGAGGAGAGTATGCGGGAGGGGGCTTCTGGTACGTGTAGAGGCACAAGAAAACCCATGGAGCGCTGGGCTGGTGTAGAGGCTTGCCTCTAGGACTGCAGCTCAGGCAGCAGATGGTAGGGGGCCCAAGCAGGAGTGGCCCCAAGCGGGACTGAAAACAGGCCCGTGGGGCATTTGAGGAAGAGTCTGGCGTTCATCCTGACCTCCCCTGCCTCCGGCACTGCAGAACTGCTGCGGCTGGAGAAGGCACCATAGTCGGCCACTGCCCTAGGGAGGGGAGGAGTCCTGTACTGCGGATGCACACACTACAGAACAGGGGGAGGGTTTAATGGGGGAATCCACCCCTGAAACAATCCTGGAAAAATGGATCACATTTATAGTCACCCCTAACAGCCTGTCTCCTGGGTTTGTAGTAGAAAAAGCTCATAAGGCACTGGCCTTGCTGCCACCCCACTGGCCATAATGGCAAAAATCCCCAATTACTGCAACAGAGATGTAATACTACAAGCAGTCCAGAAAGTGGGAGACCCCAGCACCTTTGCCAGACCTTTACTAGAGTGAAGCAAAAGCTGAAGGCCATGGGACTACGCTACAAGATGCGTTTCCCACACTATTGAAGGTCCTTCTTGGGAACACGCTCACTTTTTCTACACCCCAGAGGAGGAGGGCCATCCACATGGACACCAAGAAAGTGAAACACTAGATGACAGGGCCGACGCTGCGGAAAAGGCCATTGAGACACGCAAAGCACAGCACGGATAATTGTGAGACAGGATGGCATGCTCAACATAGAAAATCAGCACATAGAGCGGGGAAGGCCAGTGCCCTGGTGGTGGCAGTGCTAGTGGTAGCAGCAGAGGACTTGCCTAATCCAAATGGACACAGAACCACCAGAACCATCTGAAAATGGTGACTCTTGGAGGACGGTGTCAGGGGTGCCATGGCCTTGCTGACCTTTTGGGGTGTGGCGGACAGGTGTTTGCAAACTGGTGGCGGACGGTAAACTTAAACTTATGCAGCCAGCGTTGAAGGAGTACCACGGTCCCTGCCTGAAGCCAGAACACTGGTGCGGGCATGGGGGATTGAACAGTGAGAAGTATCAAACCCTCTTTTCATCCTTGTTTTGGCACCTACTCTCCTCTCCACTGAACAAACTCACCATCTCCCTATTACTATAGCCCTTTTCTTTGTTCTCTATGTCTTTCAAACATCGAATTTCTAATTATTTACCAATGGCTTCCCACACAATGCACGGTGCAGGTGGTCCGGGGTTGAGTAGTAGTTAAGGTGGTTACTGGGGTATTTACAAGTCCTGCTGCCACAGGCTGGTTGGCATGGGCTACACAGTGGCGACCCTCATTATACGAATATGCTAACACAAGACAGAGCCTGGAAACCACAACACTAGTCACACAGTAGGTTAGATTGGGGTGGAATAAAGAGCACAGTAATGTGATTGGGAAGACACAGCTGGGCAAGGCAAATGTTTAGCCAGAGGAAGGGCGTGAGGTGAGTAGTTTATCAACAGCTCATCCATCTAGAAGACAACTGGCATTAACCCACACAGTGTGGAGAGGGAACAAGGCCTGCGGGACAGAACTGACAACCCTCGTACTGACAAAACAGAGGGGGTAAGATGGCCACAGCACATGGCCGAATGGCAGGTCCAATTAGAATGGTTACTTTGAATGTTCAAGGACTAAATACATTTGTAAAGAGATATAGAGCACATACATTCCTAAGCCAAACCCACAGGTGCCCTGAGGTGTCTCCAACCTGAGCTGTGTTGCTGGGTTAGAGACAGAAGGCACAGGCTCCCAGTCTGTTTGGGAGCGCAAATTGAGGGCACTCAGGCATGAGAGTAGCACTCGGATTGGCCGCACAGCAGTCTGAGAGTTTGTGCCTGCAGTGGAGCCAGAGGAGCAGAAGAGCGGCGAACCGCCAGGAGGCAGGTAAGTCCTTTTTTTTTTTTTGCTTTATATTCTTATTGTCGAACTTCGGTCCCCCACACCACCACCCTCCGCCAGCCCACCCCTTTTCCCTGACATCGGACGCTACTGTATGCCAGATAGGCGAATCAGCCACTGTTGGCCAGAAGCTTGGTCTGGAAGACTAGTAGAGGGCATTCTTCCTCTTAGAACACATTTCTAAGCAATTACAGCAAAAATCTGATAAAGAACAGCGGCTTTAGCTATTAACAGGTACGACATGCGACCATACTTAGAAACTCAAGAGGCAAGTTAGCTATTAAATGGCGGCAAGTTACCTCTTAAATGCTATGACCAAAACTATAGTGTAGCTCTTAGAAAAAGCTAGAGGGTGCTAGGTTGCTAGGAACTTTCTAAATATGTTAATTTTATTCTTGCAGCTTATGACATGCATAACTGCTTTTATATTGTCATGCTTTGTGGTTACTGTGCACGTTTTAAACACTAGATTAAGACGTTTAAAGTAAATGTTTTAAATAAATTCCTGTTGCTCCTAGTGCTATGCTAATATATACTGATATGTAGCCTGACAACACTGCCTATATTGGCCTGCGTAGTGGGCTGCGGTCCAAATGGTATTTAGTCCTCATGGTAGTATATTGAACTAAATCCTTGTGCTCATGGGTTAGAAAGTCGGTCCTTGCAGATCTGGGAAATCCTAGAATTCGTATCAGCCTTAATAATGAGGTATGAAGAGAAATTGTAGACTTAAATCAATGAAGTTATGATTTTCAGATGATATATAGGGCCAGATCTACAGGAAAATGGTGCCTCAGTCCTGATGCTCCACTTTTCTTGCGCGGCCCCTACCCTACCTAACAACACCATGCTTGCGCCATATTTACAATGCGGTGCACCATGGCGCTCGTGTCCACAATAACATTATAATTTATGATTCTATTATGGCGCTTTGCTAGATTAGTGCCATAAATGATGGCGCTAATGCAGCAAAGCACTAGGGATACCCATTGGTTACTATGGACTTGTCATTTTAATGCCTGCCCCGAGCAGGCATTAAAAATGCCAGAAAAAATGTTGCAGTGAAATCTTGTAGATTTCACTGCGCCATTTTTGTGGCCTCCCTTTGTGGAAACGCCCCCCTTGCATTCATTATACCTGCCGCAGGTATAACGTGGGGCAGGGGGTTACAAAGTGGCACAATGCTAACATTGCGCCACTTTGTAAATATGGTGCAGGGAAATGTCTCCTTAACGCCACATTAGCGTAAAAAAAATGAACCTAGTGTGGCGCAAGGAGGCACAAGGGTCTTGTAAATCTAGCTCATAGATATTTAGATGAGAAATGGAACAAAGTGAAGGTTTGGGGCCATTTACACATTTCAGGAGTTGGTGTTAATTTTTTGGTTTTCCATGTTTTGAACTGTAGCCTTAGATACTGTGCTGTAGACACGCAAACAGATGCCAGACTCTTTGAAAAAGTTTTGAATGTGCATGCACTTGTTGCTGTGCAGTCCCACCCTCGGTGTATATTCTGTTCAGAATGTCTAGAGGCGCCTATAAAATGTTTATTATTAATCTGCACAATCAGACTTATTTTATCGACCTCTGCAGAAAGATGGGCAAGCTTTGCCAGGATCTGAACCTGTGACTACCGGATCAAACACAGATACATATTATGGATGCATTAGTCCCAGTGGCGGCTGGTTTACGGAGGGGGTAGAGGGAATTCAAAGAAAAGGAACTTATCCGACAGCGACGGGTCTCCCTCTCCTCACGGCATCCGCCTCTCGTCGTGGCTCCAACGCGGCGCGGGGACCAGGAAGCAGTGCTACCAAATCCTGATGCTGGTTTCATGCTAGTAACCAGAATGAAACCAACATCAGGATTGGTGGAAGCGGGCTCTCTCACCAGAGCGCTGGATGCCTGTTCTTCCTCTAACCCAGCTGTCTTAAGACAGCTAGGTTAGAGAAGTTTAAAGTGCGCATGTCAGGCTGGCCGTAGCAAGACTGCTGGCCCAAGGGACATGCATACTTTAAACTAAACTACACAGCTCCCTGCTGCTGTAACTCAGCAGCAGAGCAGAAGGGGCCCCATCCCGTCCTGACACACCATTCAGGATGGGATGCTGAAAAATAAAGTGGTAATAAAGAAAGTTTATTACCATTTTATTTTCCAGCTCCGAGGCATTTTGGGGCATTTTTTTAGAGGGGCGACGATCCTCCGCTCTCATGGAGGGGCCGCCTATGATTAGTCCACTGAGCTACCTCACACAAATACCTTACACTTTTTATTCCACTCTGCCTGGTATAGAATTGAAGCAATAGTGATTATCCTGTTGGCACATTATTTGATCAGAGTTCTCAAGTTGCCTAGATCCATGCCTGATTAGCTCAAACAGGTCAAGTTTTTTCATTGTATTCTGGGACTTGTATTCCTGTTTTTATAATCGGAAAATTACAAAACCCAAAATGCAAATTATATAAAGCTAGACTGGATCAGCAACTCATGCATTGACCTGGGAAACTGTTACCATCAGTGGCCTTTTGCCCGTTGATTTTCTGATTGGGCTTGTACTCAACCCTACTCAGGCTGTGAAAATCTGGCACAGGAATAGTGGGAAGGCGGAGGCACTGCACAGTAACCCTGCGTACCTCAGGTTAGATGTGCTATTGCAGTCTTTATTGTACATGACAATAGTCTGAACCTTTAAACAGAAATTGCAAAACACTTGAAACACCCCGCCAGAGAATGTCACTCTAGAAGAGCTAAACACAAAGTCACCACTTAAGGGAACACAATTCTGGTACGCTGGAGTGTTTAATGAAGCATAACGGCCAGTTTACAACATTCCACTCACAAATGAAAAATGAAAGTTTGAAGAGATACAAGGGGAAGAAAACAATGTTCTCCAAAAACACCAATCTGATAGAGACTTCTAGGTGCAAGTTATTTACCTTTGAATATTCACAGGCATTAAAATGGATCCGGAAGTTTTTCAAGTGGTACCTCTTTGCACCGATACGTGGCATCGTTTGGTTCTGAGCTGGAGTTATCTGCACCGGAATTGAAGTTTGCAGTACCTATATGGGCACCGACCTTGACGTGCTGAAATCAGTTCTTTCCTTTCCATGCCAGTTAACGCTGATCTGGACTGAGGTACCCCTCAGTCACTTTTTGACTGGATTTGTTTTTATTTTTGTTGATGTTTTTGAGATTTTACAACTTGGTATGAGAGTGCCACCCAAGAAACTGGTTGGTTTCAGTCCATGTGAAGCCTATCCTCGGAAAATGTCGATGACAGACCACGACTTGGTGTGATTATGGTGCCTGGAGCTGGGATACAATTCCAAGGTGTGTGAGGACTGTCGCACTATTCACCAAAATACGCTGAGGGAGCACTCCCTCAAGTTTCATGGAGCATGACGTCAGTTGACTCTGTAGCACTCGAGGTCCGGTTCACATGGGAGGTCCTTTGGCCTTTAGTGGACCCCTTCTCAACACTCATTCAAAGTCTTTGTGGATGTTGGGTAAGTCCAGCAAGCATAAGAATTTATAGAACTCCAAACGATCTTCAACTTCCTTGTGTCGGTTGAAGTCATCTTATTGAGACGAGGGAGCATTTGCATTCCAGACCCCGTGAGTCGATGGCACCTAAACCTGGGTCAGCTCTGCACTTACAAGATTTTCCTACAGCCAGGGCGACCCCCACCCAACAGTAGAAATTTTATGAGCCTATGCACCTAACGTTTGGGTGGCCTGGCCATCTAGAGTGCCTTTGGGCCCCATTCATGTGTGAGGGGCCCCTACTGGAACCACGCTGGTGGGTTCACCCTTGGCGCCACTCTGGACCAAAAGATTCCTCACTGGATCTGGAGTGGAGCTGGCAGAGAGACCGAGACCTTCCTCAGGGCTGACTCCAGTGTCAACGCCCCTTTGCAGCGCCATAAACATCATACCCGACTATGGCACAGAGCCAGATGGGCATCGTCAGCAGAGGACATATTCCCCGGAACATAGCCAGTGCCTTATTTAATGGATAGGCCTGAAGAGGGAGACATTTGTGAGGAGTTTGTGGACCCTTATGAGGTTTGGGGAACTTGGTGAGGCCAGTGGACTAGACACTTCCCCTGACACTAGCCTGATTACCCTTCCTACTGTGGCTACGAAAAAGAGAGCCTCTTTTGCTATGGTGGTGCGTGGGTGGCTGAGGTCTTAGGCCTGAACCTGCTCTCAGAGCAATCAAAACTACTGTTTTGTTGGAGGGGCTTCAGCCGCTAGTTTACCCCTCAGAAACCTTACTCCCATTTAATGAAGTCCTTATAGATGTCTTTCTTGGGGTATTCACCAATCCATGCACAGAAGGCCAGGTCCTTAGGGTTGTCTAAAGCTCCTCGTCCACCTCAGTCCACCTTCTGTCCTTCTGTGGCTATGGAACGGTCTCCAGCTATGCACATACCCTCCCAGCCACCACTGCCAACAGGCTTCCCAGCCTTTTTGTGGCCAAGGGCGCAGATCCCAGCAACTAAGTGGGTCAGGTCAGCAAACCACTGCCCCTGGTAGCTGCTTCTTCCAAGCCTCTTTAGTCCGTGCTCAGACCATCATGGGCATCCAGGGGGAGGCAGAATATGCCATCACCGCCCCCATTGGCAGTTAGTAACATCAGACCGATCGGTACTACAGATCATCCAAAGGGGCTACTCCCTCTACCCATCTCACTGATCTATGATCGGCAGACGGAGGACCATCTCTGCTTGCTCCACGAAGAAGTGCAGGTTCTCTTGGCCAAGAGAGCCACAGAGAGGGTGCCAGCATCAAAAGAACATTGTGGTTGTTACTCCCAATACTTTCTGGTGCCCAAGAAAGATGGAGGACACTGTCCTATTCCTGATCGGGCAATATCACAAAATAAAATGATGGATGGAGTGTGAAACCTTTCAAACAATCAATGTTTACATTGTTCAACACTCCGTCCATCATCTTTTTGTGTTGCTAAAGTATTCCTGATCTGCACCTTCTAAACTTCTTCTTGAAGAAAGGGATATTCAAAATGCTCATGCTTGCACAGGTGTTGCCTGCTATGGACCAGGGAGACTGGATGCTAGCAATAGACTTGCAGGATGCTTATTTCCACACCCCCATGGTGCTGGCCCACAGACGCTATCTGCAATTCAAAGTGGGCCACAAGCATTTTCAGTTCCCTGTGCATCCCTTTGGCCTTACCAGCGCCCCCAGGAGTTCACCAAGGTGATGGCAGTGGTCTTTGCTCATCTGTGGAGGTCAGGGATCTCAGTCTTCCCCATAACTCGACGACTGGTTGTTGAAGTCGGGCTCACCCCAGTCAGCTGCCTCCCACCTTCAGACTACGGCGAGCCTCTTGCAATCGCTGTAGTTCACTATCAATGTCCTAAAGTCACACCTGACTCCATCCCAGATGCTCCCTCTCAGCAGAGCTGTTTTGAACACAGTACAATTTAAGGCCTAGCCTCCTGAGTTGCAAGTCCAGGATATTCAGACTGTAATATCAGTGTTTCAGCCTCTGTCCTGGATTTCAGTGAGACTGACTCTAAGGCTGTTGGGCCTTTGGCCTTCTGCATCCTGCAGGTGTCTCATGCCTGCTAGCATATGCAGGCTCTGCAGTGTGACCTAAAGGTCCATAGGTGCCACATCAGCAGAATCTCCATGACATGGTCCAGATGTCAGAGGGAACTGCAAAAGCTCCACAGTAGGGGCGGATGAACCATGAATGGGTCAGCAACAGACACCTCTCTCCTCCCTAATCAGATTTGACTGTAGTAACAGATGCATCACTTCTGTGATGGAGTGGCCACCCGCGGAGGTGGAAGTCAGAGGACTCTGGCCTCCGGCCGAGTCCAAGCTCCACATATACTTTTTGGTGCTTTGGGTGATCCGATTGGCATTAAAAAATCTTTCTTCCTTCAATCAAAGGAAAGCTGGTGTAGGTGTCCATGGAGGTTTCAAGGCGACTCTTGCACCAAGACACTTTTCATCTCGAGTGGAGCTACGGCCTCCTGTACACCTTTAAGCCAATGCCACACTGCTGCTCAGAGTTGTGAAGAAGATCAGGAACTACCAAGGCACAAGCCATTCTTGTGGCGCCAGATTCGGTACAGAGAGTCTGGTGTTGAGCATGGTCATCAGTCCTCTAATCAGGCTGCTCTTTTCAGGAGGATGTTCTGTCACAGCAACAGGTGGGGTCCGGCACCTGAACCTGCACACCCTCCACTTCCATGCATTGAGATTAAGTGGTGGCAGTTGACAGCCTTCGGAAGTCTGTTGTGTTATTATGGAATTCACCAAGATGGTATACACCTGCCATTGGGAAAAGTTTGTTTCTTGTTGTGTCTCTCACAATATTGACCCTTTGTCTGCACCTCTGTCACAAATTCTGTTACTTGCACTGTCTTCTGCCCAGCAGAGTTGTTTTTAGGCACAGTTAAGGGTTACCTATGTGCCTCCTCAGCATTTTGGGGGTTGCTGGGCCAACCTTCTCTATTTAAGTGACCTGTTGTGGCTAGGTTCCTTAAAGGTCTGCAACACATGATTCCACCTACACCCTTTATTATGCTTCAGTTGGATCTCAAACTGGACCTTACTTTCTCATGTATGCTTCATTTTGAGCCTCTTCATAATTGTCCTCTTAGACTGTTGACCATCAAAATGGCTTTTTTAGTGGCTATAACATTGGCCAGGAGGGTCAGCGAACTCCAAGTGCCTTCTGCACACCCTCCTTACACATCCTTTTATCCAAAAAGGTCCTCAAGACACCAGCCTTCTTCCTGCCAAAGGTTGTCTCTGCTTTCCATGTAGGCCAGAACATCACCCTGCCTACTTTCTTTGCACCTCCTCATCCCTCCAAAGAAGAGGAGGCACTCCACTGCATGGACCCAAAAAATAGTGTTATTGTTCTATCTAGACCACACAAAAGAGTTCCGGGTAGACGATCAACTCATTGTGGGTTAAGCGGAAGCAAAAAGGGGAAAGCTGTAAAAAAATAGAACCATCTCTCATTGGATTGTCCTGTGCATTGGCCAAGAAACAACCCCAAAGGGCTTGCAAGCTCAAATTACCAGAGCCAAGGCTGCAACCACTGCATTAGTGTGCAACATTTCTCTCCTGAATATCTGTCAGCCAGCAATGTGTTGCTGAGACCTGCCTGGACAGTCAGATCCATTGTGAAGGGCACTTCACCTGCTCAGTCCTGCAGGACTTTTTGGTTTGAATGGATTTGCAGTCCCACCACCAGGGAAGCATTGCTTGGGTATCTTCCAATCAGCAGGGATGGGGGATGGGTATCAGCAGGGATGATGGGAGGGTCGGTAAGGAATCTGCTACTAGAAGTTTCTATAAGATGAACAAGTTACTTACTTTCGGTAATGTCTATCTGGTAGAGACTCTATCTAGCTGCAGATTCCTTACCGACCCTCCCATCATCCCTGCTCTACGAACCAGTTCAAGTGTACCGGGGTCCAGATGTACATAGGTTTTTTTAGGTCGCAAATGGTTTGATTAGCAGAAAAGCGTTTTTGAATGTCTAAAACCCTATTTTGCAATTCAGTAGCCTAATACTGAATTGCAAAATCGGTTTGTGATTCGGTATTAGGAAGGGGTGTGTTAAAGGCGACCCTTCCTAATAGGGACTCACAGTAGTATGTGTGAATGTTTTGCGATCGAAATGCGGTCGTAAAACATTCACATTTTACCAACTCCTTAAAGGAGAAAGTAACCCATTTGCAAATGGGCGGGGGTCCTCAAACAACCTCTTCCCCTTTGTGAATGTGGGTGAAAACATTTTTAAGAGCAAGCAGTGGTCCACCACTGCCTACTCTTAAAAAATAAAAAAAAAGCTTTTTTTTTTTTTTTTTAATCCATCTCGTTTTCCTTTAAGAAAAACACACTGCATTTAAAAAAGAATTGCTTCATTTGAAAAGGATTTTCAAACAGCGGTGTACAAATATGTCTTAAACACATTAAGTGATTGATAATGGGTAGCAAATTGTGACCAACCTCATGAATATTAATGAGGTAGATCTATTTGCGAACCACTGGGAATCGCTAAATGTGTTTAGTACACATTTGTAAATGGCTGTTCGTGATTTCCTAATTGGGATTCGCAAACATTTGCAATTAGGAAATCTCAAACACATTTCTTCATACATCTGGCCCTTAGTCTTTTCCACACCAGTGGTCAGTTCTCGTCGTGGCTCCGTGCTCCTGGCGTCGGAAGTCACAAAAGTAACTATTCTGGGCACTCAAAGCTATAAGAATGGCTTGGGCAGGATATATTTGTTATTTTTAATGTATATTGAATTAATAAACTATTGTTATTGTGCTCATCTCTGAATTAGGCAAAAAGCGCCACCATGTGGCAGACTGTTATAAGTGCCGGTATTGAAAATTAATTGCTGGTGCAGAGAACTGGTAATCACAGGCTCAAATTAAGCACTGGTGGCGCCTATATAGGTACTAAGCATGTCATTTCTGGTGTGGATGACACAGTAGAACCGAACAACGCCACCTACCAGCGTACACGGGTACTGCTAAAAAATCTACTAGATCTAGTCTGATACCTGAATATATTCAAAGGTAAGGAAACTTCAGCTAGATAGAGTGTCTACCACAAAAAGCGTTACCGAAGGTAACTAACTTGTTCTTTACCATCTAATTACTCAAATATTCCTCTAGAAAAAAACTCAAGCTCCAACCATGTGATTCACCTAATATTCCTTTGGGGGAAAGTCTAAAGAGCATATTTATGAGGCACTAGCGCCACCGGAGCGTCACTTTTCGTGACGCGCCGGTGGCGCTAAGCACTGCACCATATTTACAAGGTGGCGTTAAGCCACTTTTTGTTGCTTAAGCCACCTTTTAAATATGGCCCCTCCACATGCAGCCCTTTGCGTGGAAGGGGCGTACAATTGGTGTTTCTGTGGGAGTGCCACAGCAACACCCATTGCATTTTGACTCTGCCTCAGGTTTATGAGTTTTCGTAAATCTGAGGCACCGCCAAAGCAAAGTGCAACGAGGAGGAATACTTTTATTCCTCTTCGTTTTTTGTGTTTTCTGTGTGTGCTGCATTCAGCAGCATGCATAGAAAGAGCAAAATGCCAGACATGATTGTTTATGTGCGGGAAGGTGTTCCTTCCTTCACATAAACAATCATTTCAGAACAACGCTTTGGCACTTCTGTGTGTGCTGCATTCTGCATAGAAGTGCCAAATCGCCATTAGTGATTTTTTATGTGCAGGAAGGGACACCTTCCCACACAGAAACAATCAAACCCCTCAACGCAGACATCCTTGCACGATGGTGCAAGGATACTTGTGTTGGCGCTAGACAGCTCGATTTAGCGCCAGCGCAGGGGACAACACAGGGGTGCTTCGTATTCAATTAAATAAGGGGCTTCGCTGCGTTGTGAAAATGACGGACTGCGGCGCTGCCAATTTTGATGTAGTGTCGCGCTCCGTTATTTTCAGTTAAATACGGGCCTAAATTTCTACTTTGTAAAGGTGTGATAATACCATCCTCATATTAGTTTCTGCATTTTTTACAGATCCAATTTGTGATAAAATGCACATTTTCATAACAACCCTGCTATGAGGCAGGGCTCCCAAGTAAAAATACTTCCTTAAGATCTGGCCGGCATTATGGTGGTCATTCCAACCCTGGCGGTCAGGGCAGCGGAAGCACCGCCAACAGGCTGGCGGTGCTTCCTGGGCTATTCTGACCGCGGCGGTAAAGCCGCGGTCAGAAAAGGGGAACCGGCGTTTTCCCGCCGGTTTTCCCCTGGCCCAGGGAATCCTCCATGGCGGCGGCGCTGCATGTGGGGATTCTGACCCCCTTCCCGCCAGCCTGTTTCTGGCGGTTCTCACCGCCAGAACCAGGATGGCGGGAACGGGTGTCGTGGGGCCCCTGGGGGGCCCTGCACTGCCCATGCCACTGGCATGGGCAGTGCAGGGGCCCCCTAACAGGGCCCCATACAGATTTTCACTGTCTGCTTTGCAGACAGTGAAAATCGCGACGGGTGCCACTGCACCCGTCGCACCCCTGCAACTCCGCCGGCTCCATTTGGAGCCGGCTTCCTCGTTGCAGGGGCTTTCCCGCTGGGCCGGTGGGCGGCCTTTTGGCGGTCGCCCGCCGGCCCAGCGGGAAAGCCAGAATGGCCGCCGCAGTCTCCTGACCGCGGAGCGGCCATTCAGCGGTAACCGTATGGAGGGCGCCGCCCGCCGCCCGCCGCGGTCAGAATGACCGCCTATGTGTTTTAAAAGCAATTCCTCCTACTTCATTTACAAAATCTCATAAGTGAGGAATACCTCAAAGCCCCCTGTGCAAAATCGGCTTTTAGCTATATCAGTTAGAATCAGTAATACAGACGAAATGTGCTTTAAATTGTAGAACTTCTCTCATTCCCATTCATGACGTGTAAAGTGATATTTTGGGTTTTATGAGTTTTGATGGGTTTTAATGCCAAACAAGCTTTAGAATGTTCGTTTCACAATTTATAAACGAAATTCTTAAGGAATCTGTCTCTGTTACCGCTTCACCATAAACCCTATGACAGTTGACGGTGGCGCAGGACTCACAGACATCACCCTCATTTTGGTCTTCACAAGTTGACTGGAATAGCATACCTATTAATTATTCTACTCACGCCTACCTGTGGGCATCAATGTTTCACTATATGCTGTGAGAGATCTAAATGCATTTTTTTAAATTGATGTCCACGTTTTTAATACATATATGCATGTGCAACACAAAAACGTCCACTTCCCTTTCGTCTGTGGTACCCATGTCTCAGTGTCAAGACAATCACTGCTGTGTCTTCTGGTTTGCGGATGCTTATGTTAGCCTTTATGGTTGCTATGGTTCCTATACTTTTGCACCTTTAGGTCTTCCCACTACATACTATTATGTTCCCCCACTCCTCCACAGCCTTCCTAACAATCCCTTGGATTACTGAGGAGCATTAGATAGATCTTGTCTGGTGTCCGGTATCACCTCATCATTATTTAAGCGATGATACTCTGCCTCTGACTTGTTTTATGTCATCACATCTCTCAGACCTGCTGCTGTGCTTCATAGTCAGTTTTGTTCCCTAGAGATACCCCTCCTCGTTTCATGTACCTACACTTCCTCTGAGTTTGGAGCCTGGTATTAGCTTGCGCAACTTGGATGGTAAGTTCTTTGTGTGGATTTTTGTGTTGAATAATTTTTCACAGTTTTATCCCTGTTTGTTGCTGCTTTATTTGGGGGGTAGAGTCCCCAGTAGCCCAGCTTCTGGTATTTTTGTAATGCCTGGAAGTTGGTATTTCTTATTCTAATAGGAAGCACATGAAGCAGATATGAGTCTGCTATCAACTACCCATCCTTGAGATGTAGTACTGCTACCACCAAGTTACATCAGATCTAACACTACAATAAGTAATATTTTGGCCATTTGTAACTCCCTTATTTGTGGTATACTTAAAAGGGAAATGGTCCTCAACCACTCTCTCTTCCCTGCTGGCCCTGTCACTTGAGGACGATTTATCTAAGTTTGCTTTATAACCAGACACCTCAGCAACCCCACCAAGAAAGACTGCCTCTTTCAGCCTGGCCCGGTGTATTAAGACACTGTTAAGAAAGAGTGATATTTGTGCTTTTTTTCTCACAGAAAATCATCCTATATTTGTCCTCTGCGCTAGTGTGATGACCAGGAGTTCTATAGCCAGGACAAACAGGAGAGGCAACATCATGTATTCCTGTCTCATCCCCTTGTAGAGGTGAAAACTGTCTCTCAATCACTTTTTGTAAAACGCGGCTACTTACCTGTGAGGGTCTCAAGGTGGTGGTGGGGGGGTGGAAGGGAAGGGTGGAGCCTGTCTGAGAGCAGCCTGTTCCCCTCTTACACTGATTGCCCCCGTAAGAGGCAATCACCATTTTTGTCCATGTTTCTTCCATTTCTAACCTCCCTTTCACCTTCTCTGGAAACTTCTAACTAACCCAGTTGAAAGCCTTTGCCGAATCTAATGCTAGAAGCACCAGTGGTATCTTCTTCATAGCTTTCACGAGAAGGTGGGCCATCCGTCTGTTGTTACTGAACGTCTTCCTGACCAATATAACTCCTTTACGGTCCACATGTATTATATCTCTTAATTTAACAAGCAGTTGGAGAGCCAGAAGCTTCATGTATAGATGCATGCAGTACTGCAAGTAGTGCAACTGTGTGGTATGAGGGTCATTGTTGCAAATCTTCACTGGATTTGGAGCTCACTATCGCATCCACCTGTGTAATTAAATTCATGACACAGCCCTTCTTTGGTACAGTTATAAATGTTTCTGTAAGAACTGGGTTAGAGGAGCGGCAAAAGTCTTATACAATTCACTAGAATCCCATGTTGACTCCGGGCCCTGAATGATTTCATACTGCATCTGGATAGGCGAACGACTTCTTGCATAAACAGCTCAGTGGGGACCTCCGTTGCTCCACAGTCACAATGGGGAAAGATAACTCATCCAGAAAGTTTCCATGCCTGCTTGCTATTTTGCTCCCAGAGGCGTACATTGTCTCATTGTAAGCACATACTGTTGGTATTTTGTTTCCAACCTCCCCATCCTTTACACAACGCATCCCTATCCCACTTCCCCTTCTGAGTATTTGCCAACGTGGTATGCACTTTATTCCCCATTTCATAAAACCTGTGTTTTGGTGTTTTCAGCTCCTTGTCCGATCCACTGACCAACAGCATGTGCAGTCATCTCCTGATAGTCTGTAGCTTCCTAAAATCTGTACTGTTCCTGGATTGTTTCATGTGCTTCCAGATCCTTCACAAGGTCTCTTGGGTCAACCAGCTCTTCTTCTTGGCGACAGCAGTGAACACCATCATTTTTCTCCCAGTCACTGCTTTCAGCACATCACAAAGTTTATCCAGGGATTCCTCCCTCAGCATGATTTCTTTTGCCCTTCAGATGTCTCAGCCCTGCTGGCCATAACCCGTAATTAGTACTTCCATGTTCATCATTTTCAGTCTCTATAGGGCGACCCTTACACCTTCAACTGGTCTCCAGGATATGGTCTGAGAGGTTTATGCACCCTATCTCCTCCTCTATTGCCAATACCACCAGCTCACTGGGTATAAGTATTATTACTATTATGTCTAATAATGAGAATGTCCTCTGTACAAGGAAGAAATTGGTGTACACCCTTATCATCATGTTCAGATCTCTTCAAATGCCGTTCAGCCCAATCTCCTGCAGACATTCTCTTGAGACACGTCATATGGCTCCCCTTAGTCTATTACCTTTGCTTGATCTGTCCAAAGTACCCTTAATGTATTGATTGAAATCCACTCCAGCATTTTCTTGCCCTTCACGATGTCGCTCAGCTTTCGTAGTGTTAAAGCCATGAATGGGCTATGCTTGGTTTGGGGCATACTGCTTGCCTATTGTTTAATTGACATCCCCCATCGTACATTTTGCTAATACATTTCGACTTGGGGATCTGTCTTGATTTTTTCAAGTACTACTAGTCCATCTGTTGTCCTCAGCAGTACCCTGAATAAAAACAGAGAACGGGCCCCTCATAACAAGGGGACGGAGCACCGTAATATCTCAGAATTTATCAAATTCCACATGAGTACTTGCTTCATCTGCACTTATCCTTTCACTTCACTGCCAAACACACCTCAACACCTCTACTCGCCACTCAACTTACAAACGACCAGTGCCACCACTATCATACTATATAGACAGGGAAAATATCAAAAATATTTTTCATTCAATACAAACTAAATAAATAATGAAAATATATACCCCAAATTGGTTTTCCAGTGCATGCAATAAAACCCACATCAATAATCTCAAACCACCCCTGTTGCCTTTGCCTGTATCAAAACATTGTAGTGTTTTGATCTAAACCTCAAACCATCATCTCTCTTCAGACGTGTTTCCAGCATTACAATTACCTCCACCTTTTCCAATCCTAGCCTAGAATACACACTTGTTCTCTTTGCTGTGGAATTTAGCCCCATGGAGTTACATGATACAACCTGGAATTTCACTATACCTGTTCGACTGGTTCCACATTATTACCTAAAATTGACCAGTATGCCTACGTCTGTACCTCCTGAACCCAAGCCCTCCCCAGCAATTAAAAATCCATGTTTCTGATTTCTCAGAATCCATTCAAAACCAATAACTAAACAGTAACCCATACAAACATACGGGAAGCTCGCTGTGATGAACATGACCCCAAGGATATCTTCCATGACCATCTCACTTTCTGAACCGCTGCCTCTTGGCTCTTATTCTGTGACTTTCGTATGCATGGCCTCTAGATCTAATTTAATGTCTCATAGCGGGTTAAATTCCTCATTGGTGCATCAAGATTTGTTGTTCTGCATATGCTGTTTTCCACGCATTGCAACATTAGTGGCTTCCCTATATCTCTGCTGTCTCCATTCTTCTTTGGGGAGATCTGTCAGACCTCAAAGATTTCTAACTCTTCCAGTTACTTTTCCCTCTGCATTTCCATGCTCCTCTGTCCTTCCAGTTCCTGTAGATAAGGGGTGATCCCAAGTGCTTTCACTCCTTTCACCGACTCATATGATAGTTTGTCTCATCAACTTCTACTTGTAAATTCAGCAGAGCATTTTGTTCTGTCCTCCACCACTGGTTTAAAAGTTCTGTGCTTGGCTAGGTTTGAAAATGTAATATCATGCAGGAAAAAGATGCTGTCACCCTGGAAGTTCGCAAGGGCTCTTGTGTCTTGCTTTTCTAAAGGGGAGTTTCCTTCATCAATAGGAGGAAACTTTCACCACTAGGTCTCTCTGGATCTGGTGATTAGGCCTTTTTGTTGGTCCTACACCTGGCCCTAAACTTCTATTTTAGTGCCTCCAGCTGGTTGTCCGCCTAATCCACCCTGTTCCTGATGTCTGTCCCTGTGGCAGCCCTAGCACTAGTTTGAATTTCTCTTCAACCACTCTTTGTCCAACTTGGTACATGTCAAGACTCAAAGAGATCATTGATTCTTTGAAGCTCTTCTTTGTCTCCCAAGCTCCACTTCTAGGTCTACTTTCCATTCGTTCTGCAATTCTTGTAGAAAGGAGAGTACATGTTCTTTCATCAGTCTTTGTCTTTCAGCCTGCACTGCCATTGTGCCTTTCCTCGGTGTCTGTGCCCTAAAGTGGGAAAGTGTATTGTCATCCTTCACCAAGAATGTCTAATATGAGTTCAGATCTGGTTGCTCCTTATTCTGTTTTGGTTTCATTCAGACTTGGAGGGTCTCTGTCTCTTGTGCAATCTTCTCATACACCCTCCAAGTCTTTAGCTTCTCAGCAGTGTAGGCCTGGGCCTATCTCCCAAGTAGACAACAGTTCGCCCCACCTCTGCATTGTACATGTGCAGGCTCCTAATATTTGCTTCTTTGAGTGGATCTCCCCACCTGGACCTCTCCTGCCTCACCTCCATTGAAGGTCCCTTGATAGTTTTCCTTATTGGCTGGCCATGTTTCTGCTCTTCACTCCCCTCACTAGGCACTGCTGGGCTTCTCAGACCTTAGGGATCATCTTGTCTTGTCATTATCATGTATTAAAACATACATTCTCTAGCATTACTCTAGCTGTTTAGGTCACTTCTCGGCTCTCAATTGCCTCTGGTCGTTCCAGTCCCTGGTTTAGAGTTTGTACTGTCTGCGTGCTCAAGGCCTTACTCTGTTACAAAAAGCACTTTATAATATTGGATGAAGCAAAATCACTTTCCTCCATCACACATTAATCAAGCAGAAAAAATAGTGCAAATGTTTTTTGGCTACTGTGCATGGTTTCTGGGATAGGGTCCATGATGTGCTAATCAGCCATTGGTATTCAATTACAAACGCACTATGCAATAAGACTGACACTCTACTGAAAATTGTCTCTGTGGATTTCCAAGACAATCAGTAAAGCGTTTCAGACTGAAGAACAGACACTTTAATCAGGAAATGAAAGATATGTTAAGAGTTGATTTTCTATTCAACAGCACAAACATTTAGAAACAAATGTAAAAAGTTGAGGATGTGCAAAAGCAACTGCAATTTGATGAGAGAGGATTTCAGTAAATGTCCACTAGTTCACTTTTGAGTGAATATAGTGAATAAAGACCTCTCACTGTACTAAAGAAGCTCCAGTTTTGTACTAAGGACTTGTGTAAGTAGTTCCTAGCTTTAATTGCGCACACTGAACCATAGGTGCAGGATGTGGCTTTCACCAAGCTCTCATGCCCACTGTGTTGATTGCAGGATGCACCGATCGGACTTTAATATTGGTCTACTTATTTTTAACTTCGTTTTTCAATTTCGGCTATACAGGTAATAATAAAAGGTGGTAGTTGAGATTGTCATGGAGGAGGAAAGCGTTGGAGTCATGGGTGCAGCTCTGGGTTAAGTTGACGGTGGTAAGGACTTTGAATGTCAGTTGTTCCATGTTGTTGGTAGTACTTTTTGATTCTTCCTCAGGTCTATTTGTTGTGTTCTATTTTGCGATCTTCCATCTGGTGGTGGTTGTGTGTGGGGGGTATATTGCCATGTTATGTTGAGGGCTAACGAGTGAGTCAACCAGGTTTCAGTCAGGAAAATCAGCTCTGGTGAGCAGTCGTGTAGCAGTTCCGGTCCTACACAAGCTTCTGTTGCTAAATCCTATACCGGGATTAAACTGTGCAGTGCCAAAGTAGGATAGCATAAATTTAACCTAACACTAGATATAACTACAAAAATATTGTTAATAGTGCAAAATTCTCATCCAATGAAGCAATATTTTAGTAAATAAATTTAAGCCACGATATTTATGTCAGGTGGTATATTTGTTATCAATATGCTGATATACATCTGTAATAGCGTTGTATATTATGTGTGTGAAATCGATCGGACAACCTGCTGGCAGTGTTGCCAGATTTTGAGACCCTCCAAAGCCCAAATCTGTCAAAGCAAAAGCCCAAATTCAGCCCAAAACAGAGCAGTATCAGCCCAAAAAACAGACCAAAAATGCACCTCTCAAATTATGCCAAAATAGCTGCCAAAACTTTTTAAATGATAATTCTAAAGTCAGTTTAATATACATATAGTTGGAGGAGGTATAATGGACACCAATGGACTTCCGCAGTCACGCCAAATGTCTGTTAAAAACACTCCTGACTGCGGTTTTCTAATTGGCCCTTCTGGCACTAAAAAAATCCAAACTCGAGCCTGGCACTCAGGACATAAATATACAAGAGAATATTAGCAAAGTTAGACCACCGCACACAATCAATTCTAGTATGACACAAGTCTGTTACAATAAGTAATGACTAGTTTCCATTGGATAGATTAAACAAATATATACGTCGGTGTTCACATCAATTTCCTTGACAAATTATGTCTTTAATGTCGAAAGCGTTGTATTTCAGTAAACAAAATACTTCACTGCAGACACAGCCCGAAAGTGTTGTATTTCAGTAAACAAAGTACTTCACTGCAGACACAGCCAACACATGTTTCGTCAAGCTGGTGACTTTTTCAAGGCTATTTGGGCATGATGATAACACGACAAAGTCAATAAGTCAATCATAAAGGTAATGTAAGTCCCTGCGTCTGAAATTAGGCTATCCGGAATCGGAAGCTCTAGCAGGAGAAAATGTCCAAGGTAGAGGCAGGTTAGTCAGTACGGTGGACCATGATAAGTCCAAGAACAAGTTTGTAATGCGGACAGGTGTCTGTGGTCCCGAGTGCTGTGGTCGTGCCGACAACAACTGTTTGACACCTGTCCGCATTACGAAGCTAAATATTTATTCAATGGAGAGAAACAGACACTCAGCTTGTTGTCACTTCATAGCTGCTTAACCAAAACTATGATTTAGAGTGAGGTTTTGACTTTGTTCTTCCCTCATATGTAAGAGATGTGCATGTATTGTAAGAATGTCAAATGTATGTTAGAATTAGTATTTACACACTAATGATATAAATAGCATTTACTAATTTATTTTGTATTCAATTTATTTGAAGTGCTATTCATCCTAATGTAGGGTGTCAGAGCGCTTTACTTCACACAAAGACAATGAATCATACAAGTGTGCAAATCAGTGTACCAGGGGTTTTTACGTAATGCAATGAGTAACGTTATATGTTAAGAGCAGATCTTAATTTTTAAAAGAATGAGTGACGGTGCTGACAGGTCTGCTTCAGAAATACTTATAAAAATCAGCACCTTAAATACAAAGGCTGCATTCTCTGGAATTCATCTCAGGCTTCTTTAATCCACTTCTAGACGTTGCTGCCCCTTTACTTCACTCTTGCCAGCCCCTGCTGTCTCCCTTTCTAGTTTGTGTGGTTTTAGCTCTCTTGCTCACAGTCAATATCTGATGAGGAAATATAAATGACAGTCCCCAAAAATGTGTGCCGGTGGGCCCCACTGGCAACCACCAGGTGAAATTAAGTACTGGTTAAGAGAACTTGGTCTGGAGAAACACAAAGTGGGAATTCAAAACATAATGCAGTGGCTGCGTGACAATTAGACTCTATAAGGTTCAGATTGCATGCATCTCCTTGATGTCAGTTCATAGCTCACTGTGCTACATTAGAAGGATATTAACTTCAAGTGACTATGGAATCTCTGTGACAAACAAAGTGAACCATTGAGCAATCTAAACACATCACAAATCAGAGATCTCCATCTTACAAGCAGTGTTGCCACCAGATCAGATTTTTACCAGCAAGAAGAGCAGTATGTTAAAGTCCCAGCTGGTAGAAAAATAAGCAAAATTATGAAAACACATGTTCCCTCTCATCAGTGCATACCTTTAACAGTAAATATAACAAGAAAGCACTTTAAAATGTGCTCTAGAACTGGCTTAATCATTCCCGACCAATAATTGATACAAAGGGAGAAAAGATATGTTGAAAACGAACATGGATTTTTCAGGGCATTTCAGGTAAAGTCATAATTAAGTATCATTGCCAGGACTTAACAGAACCTTGAAACGTGAAAATATGGCCAGATTGTTTCCCTAGGAAGGGTGGTAAACCCTACAAGTGGTGCTTTGCAGTAGCCACACTAAACCATTGCACTACTTTATAAGGAGGCAAAACTATGACTAAATAAAACAGAGAGCTATCTAGTAAGTATATTAAGCACCAGTTATCGTACCGCTGTTTATGTCCCGTCATAATTACTGAACACTCAGGCTCAGCACAGGTGCAACCTGGTGGATGGGCAGGGCTCACCAGTAACCAGACAAGGTTGAGTCTGAACTCTGAGACCTGCCCACAGCACGAGGCAATCAACAAAAAAGGTAACAAGCCTTCCCCCGAGACCACTTGTTCAAGTCACCTGGGGAGAGAGAACCAGAACCACCATAGGTTGCGCTTTCACAGCTTTGAATGATTGCCCCCCCCCCCCCCCCCTATAAGATCCTAGGCTCAGCAGAGCCTAAAATCCAGCATTCATTTTGCCAAGTGCCTGTGGGTGTCGCTGATTATGGAAAATTTGCGCACAAAGGGGCAAATATTGCCCAGTTGTCTCCAGCCCGCGTGGTGTGTTTTTTCCTGCACAAATGCGAAAAATCTTTCCCATTTGTGCGGGGAATCGCCCAATCTGGCAACACTGCCTGCTGGGGGAGCCGCATGCATTGCTGCCGCCGCTTGGGAGCTACTAATCCTGTCATCATTTGCCTCAGTAACTGTCGACCTGGGATTCATAAGTGCGCGGCCTCCCCACTGCCCTGGGGTATTGTGTGTGTAAAATCGAATTGAAAAGCTGCTGGGGGTGCCGGGTGCATCACTGCTGCACTGAATAACTACAAATACCATCATCCTTTGCCTCAGTAACTGATGATTTGCGCTTCAAATGCACGCTGCAGCCCCGCTGTGCAGAACACACGCAGGCGAAAGCTGGGCTAAGGGAGGGCCGGTCCTGTGCCTGTCAGAGCTCGGAGGGGCTGGGTTGGGCCACCCTCTTTGGATTTATTCTTTTATGGACATTAAAGGTACTGTGTCTCTTTGCGTGTTAATATATATGACTGTTGCCATTTATTGTGCACACTTTAGTGCAGTAGTTTTATCAAATTCTTCTTGGGTTGATTTTATTGAATTTTAATCATCGTACTCCTTGGTATTTTACTATTGACTGTGTTTACTTAGCATTTATTTGTGATTGCCTTCTTTAAGCAGGCCTGTGGCTTTATGAGATTCCCCCTTTTTGTTCTGTACATCTAAAATGGGGAACCGTAAAGCCTCTAACCTAATCCATAGTACTGCGAAATATCATAAGCTCTCTACCAATCCAGAAAACTGCACTCTTCAAGAAACAACCTCTTAATAGAAGAAGTTGATTCATTATAGGTGCAGACTCAATGCCTCATGGGGATTCTGGGGCCATTTGAAAAAGAAGAAAGAAGCCCAAACTCCTACTAGTTATTTTAAAGGACATTCAACCAGGAAATGAACTTCCAAAGCCCATTAAGTTCGGCTGTTCCAGACCCAGCCAGCACGAGTGAGCCATCAAGCCAATCTCTCTTTGCATACTCCATACCCTGTAGTAACCACTTTTCGCCTTTGGTGGAATCGGCAGGGGAGCAAATAACCCCGGAGATGCTTAGTGGGCCCAAAAGCGACTCAATCTTGACACCTCCCTCTTCTGGCAATTCGGCCTACCTCCCACTGCCAAAAAAAAAGACATAAGAGATGAGGTGGTAGAGCTTACTCTATTGACTGCATGTCTTTCTAGCATGCTGAACCAACTAGTAGTGGATATGGCTTCTCCCCACACTAATAAACAGCAAGTTATATGTGCACAGGATCCCCAGTTCTCAGTCCAAGTATCCAAGCCTACTTTAAAATGTTCTTCCCTAGGACCATCAGAAGCTGCTCGTTCAAGTTATAACAAAGATCTCCCGGGGGGATCGGGAGGCCAGAACTCCAAAGAGAGTTATGGTCTATGAGACATCTAGGCACCTCTCTACACTTTAGATAACTCAGTCTTTATACTGGCGATTAACTTCGAGGTAATCTATGTATCAACGGGCTGCCATAAAGTGTTAGCAGCCTGCCTTTAACTTCTTTTTGCAGTAGGCCCTCTCGACGTGCTAGCTCTATCAAACATGCCAACCAACCCAATTCAGGTGGGAGACTACCAATTTCAAGGCTAGTCTACCGGCTCCGGATTCCTGCATGTAAAAACCCTATTCCTCTGCGGGTTTCAGCTGACAGGGCCGGGTCTTTTGTAACTAGGAGTATGCACTGGCAGTAACCTGCTTCTGCAGGCCAGTGCAAAGCACTTGCATCACACTCTCTCTGCCTGCCATAGCGCTTTCTCTTGTGCTCCAGACAGGTAAGGAAAAAAACATATATTTCCATATCTAATATCCAATCCTGCAGCAGCAGACTTGTAAATTCTATATATAACAGTAACGTGATTCAGGCCCCAATAGAAGTCAAGGGGGAAATACATTCTCTGGATTTTTTTCTAGAAACCTCCCCCTTTTCTCTACTAAAATGTTGGTAGGTATGCTGTATTGGCATGGGTAATGTCCCCAAATTCCCATTGCACATACAATATGAAGGGGGGCATGTTAAAAAACGAAACTATTCATTGGATTCACCAGGTAGGGGGTTGCTGCTCAGTCATTCGTGAGGATATTCTTGGTGACAGAAAACATTCGCCAAAAAAAACGAATTTAGATAGCATTGAGTTATTCCTCAGAGATGGGGATTTGGTTGATAGTTTGGTGGCTTTTGACATCAGAACATCTCCATTCTACAACACAAATATTCAATTTAATAATCGCCAGAGTGATTTACGTAATCCTTTATTTACAGCACTGACTGACCACCTTCTATTTGCATGAATCCATCTATTTTGTCATCACCTATGACCATACTTGATAGCAGCCAGTCAAAGGATCCCTTAAGCCTTCAGTTTCCACAAGTCTGTCCTAGTGAGTCAGCTCCCTGTGAGCTTGTTACCTCAATAATTGATCAATCTTACAACCTGCTTCTACGTATTCCAGACTCTACTTAATGTATACCTAATCATGTCTCCTTGACTCATATAGGTCTCCCTACCCCCACAACACCAATATCTAATAAATATTTCATGACACTTATCATGTGGAATTTGACTGGCCTTAGGACAAAGGTCGACCTACCAGACTGGATTAATTTTATTGAACTATATGATATCTGTCTGTTCCACGAAACCTGGTGTATTAAGCCAGTCTTCAAACCAGGTTACTTAAATTTCCAAACCGCAGCTAAATCCAGCTCCACTGGGAGACCTTCTGGAGGGCTAAGGATTTGGTTTACACCAACTTTAGAATGTAAAATTCATAAACTTCACATCAATTGCCCAGATATTCTAGCCATGCAGTTAGTGATGGTTGAGTCTCCTTGTATTGAAATTTGTATCATCTATGCTAGAGGTGTTAAGGGTGGCCTGGCGTCAAAGACTATTCAATGTCTAGAAGATTATCTGGAAAGGAACCAGCGTCAATCCCATCACATTCTCGCAGGGGACGTTAACACCACCTTTGAGCCCCTGGATATAGATGATGTCAGCCTATCCCTTGAGGAGGATGAGAAATGGGCCACAACTCGATTTACCTCCCATAAAAAGGTGGACTGATGCCGCCTTGCAGCTAAAGGCTGTCTTTAGAATTAGAGTTTAGGGCCACCAATGGCCTGACATGAAGTGGGCTTGTACATTTAATAAACTATTTCATATGAGCCGCATTGACTAAATAGTACTTGATCTGAGACTTTAGACATATGATATAGTCATAAAAGAAAGAACAGAAAGCGACCATAATCCTCTGTACCTTACTATGACATCTTTTTCCACTAAGCTCTCAAATGATCCCCATCCACCTTCCAATACTAGGACTATAATGCATACCAATGACATGGCTTAAATCATTTTATAAGTTGTACTCTGAGGGAATCCCTGACAAGCAGTCCCATTGTTCGCACCAGGTGATAATTCTATTTCACTCAATGGCATTACTAGTGGCAGAGCCCCTGGAACAGATGGTATACTAACGGATATATTTATCAATGACAGAGGCATCTGGTCTGAATACATTTTTGCCCAAGCTAATGTCATTGCAAAGGGAGATTCTGTCCCGGACTCATGGAAGAGAGCCGAAGTCATACCTATCTTTAAAAGGGTGACATGTTTACAGACCGATCAGTCTGACAGACTGTGTTCAAAAGATTTTCTGTTGTCTATTACTGAATAAAATTCAACACTGAATCGTAAATAATGATATACTGTCACCTTTTGAAGCTGGGTTTCATAAGAAAACCAGCACCATTGATCAGGTTTTCCGATTTCTTCTCCTATATTGCAAGATGGTAGAGGGAGCTTGTATGTTGCCTTTGTCGATCTCAAATCAGCATTCAAATTAGTTCCTCATCCCTCATCCAACGCTATGGCTATGGGCACGCCCCTTGATTTTCTATCTCTGGTTGTTCATCTACATGAGGGCAATTATTCCAGAATTTGATGGAGCAGCTAGGGCTAGCTTACTGATCAGAACCCTATTAATAAAGGCTCCCACGTTGTTCTCTCTATATTGTAATGATATTTTCCACTTCCTTCCCAAAATTCTACTGATGTCCCTGGTCTGCCCACACTGAAAACACCTTTCTTGCTATTTGCTGATGACACCTTATTCATCTCCAAAACTCCCAGCGGGCTACAATATCTGCTGCTCCACTTTGAGGAGTTTTGCACTGCTTGCAGTTTGGAGACTAATGAAGCAAAGACCAAGTTTATGTCTTTCAATCAACAAAAAACATTCAAAGGGGACTATCATTAGGAGGCATGACACTTGAGAAGGTGGACTTATTCAATTATTTGGGCATTAGTTTGGCCTCCACCATATCATGAAAGCTTCATGTGGAAAAAATGACTCTAAATCATAGGCAGATTACAGGTGTGATTTGTAAAGAGCATTGTATGTCTTTCAGTAAACTGATAGCTCCCACTCTCCAGATATACAAAGCCTAAGCTGTGGGCTTTGCCCTATATGGTTCCAAACTATGGGAGTTTTCCAAGTGTACCGGCTTATCGAGATCGGAGAATAAGTTTCTAAGGAGTCTGGCTCCCTTCCACCTAGTGCCCCGTTATATCCCTTGTTGCTTGATATGGGTAGGAAGGCAATAGTTAACAAGGCAAGATTGCGCCCTTTATTATTCTGGAGGAGGATATTGTCCACTCCTCAACTCACCCACTATGCCATTGCCATGCAGGCTGTTATGAATGCAGATAGATTCAATAAAATCCACCACCCAATTCTTTCAAAAAAGTTGCTCAAAAAGCAATAATGGAACTCAATTCAAAGCGATGCCCTTACAGCAGCTAGAGCTACATTATCAGGGGTGAAGTTAGATTTTAAATGTTCTAGTGTCCTGGAACAATACTTAGATATCATAACTCCCCGATGGCCAGGAAACTTTATTTCCAACTTAGAATTGGCACGTTGCCTTAGAGAACCTTCACCTGCAAATGGGCACCTAATGATTCCGTTTTGTGTTCTGCCTGCAACAATGCTGGTGAAACTATAGCTCACGTCTTATTTGTCTGTCCAGTCTATTTTGGTCTCCGATAGGCATTGATCAAGACTCTTTGTAAGGAACAGGGGCACACGTAGCTATTGTATTGCTCTCAGAATTGTAAGATGAGATATTCACCCATTGCATGCATGCTCAGTTGCTACATTTTTGCGGAGAATATGACTCATAAGAGGAATGCCCTTATCTCCTCAGTGATAACTAAGGTAGCATCGTTCATGGGGTAAACTCACTGAGTCTTATGTATAGCGCTCTTTTCTGTATTATGTGATGTTGGCTAATATAAATGGAGAAATATTTTACACTGTAATGATTTTTTATTGATTCTGTGAAATTTACTAACTTATATATGTATATTACTTTTTTATTGCATACTTTCATGGCACTAGTTGCCGAAATAAAGTTATTTTGACTGACTGACTGATATTTCTGAATTCTGCTCTGGTGTATTAACTCCTTTTGTTGCAAAATCCTGTTCTGAAACTATATGATACTTTTTTAACCTAAATCTTCCAAGCTCAGGGTCCTTATGCTAATGTTATTGTTTGTATTCAGACTATCTTTGCTCGGAATTCCCAAGTTCCCTTTACATGCTGCATATGTCCAATTCCTGATTTGCTTTTGCTGGTTTGTTGTCTATTTTCAGTTCCCCTTAGCTTTGTTTTGTCTGCTCTTATTGTATGCAGCTAAACATCCTCCATTCTTTGGGGTTAATTTACAAGAATATGTTGCATTGCCATCGATGCGTCAGATTTGTTGCTCTGCCCTGCATCCCACTAACAACGCCATGGTAGTGCTGTATTTACGATCAAGAGCTCCATGGCGCACAGTGTCCACAGATGCGTCAGAAATTCTGAGGCATCAGTGGTGCTTAAATGATGCATTGCTTGATTGGCATCAAATACATAACTCTACTCGAGCAATGCATAGAAGGCCCCCATTCTAAAAAGCCTTGAGTCACTTTAATGCCTGCTCTTTGTTGATGCTGTGAAGGCGCAGAACGATGCAAAGAAATCTTGTAGCTTTCACTGTGCCAGTTCTGTATGGCTTCTAACAGGGGAATGCCGACCTTGCATACATTATACCTGGAGCAGGTATAATGTGGCACAAAGCTTTAAAAACTGGTGTAATGGTACCATTGGGCCAGTTTGTAAATGTGGTGCACTGTAGGGGACTGCTCTGCGTCACCGTTGCATCAAAAAAATGATGCAATGGTGGCGCAAGGGGCTTGTAAATAAGCCCCTTTGGGCCTCATTTACAAGTATCTGACACATTGGCTCCGAAACATCAGATTTCTTGTGCTGCCCTGTGCCCCCTCATGGCACCATGGTAGTGCTGTATTTATGATACAGAGCTCCATTGCGATCGTTTTGACAGACGTGGCAGAATTTCAGACGCTTCTGTGGCGCTTAAGTGACACATTGCTGGACTAACATAAAATAAAAAATGACGCTAATCAAGCAATGCGAGGAGCCCCCATAGGAAAAAGCTCAACGTCACTTTAACACCTGCTATGAGCAGGGATTAAAAAACTGATGCTGTGAAGGCACAGGGTGACACAGTAAAATCTTGTAAATTTCACTATGCCAATTCTGCGTGGCATTTAAGAGGGGAGAATGCCTACCTTGCATACATTATACCAGTGGCGGCTCCTCCGTTTGAGCGCAGGAGCGTCACTCCCCCCGCCGAAGCTGCAAAACCTTTACCAGAAAACGATCATAAACCTGGTTTATGATCGTTTTCTGGTAAAGGGGTGGGGCCATGGGGGTGAAGAGCAGCGAAGAGCACTCCCCCTCACTGCGCATGTATGTTTGGCAGGCCGTCTCGGGCTGGCCAAACACACATGCACAGTAGGCTCTCTCAAGCCCGGCAACATAGTTGGCAGGCTTGAGAGAGCCCACACAGGCTCCCAGTCTGCGTGAGAGTGCCCTGGCTGGACGCTCCCAGCCAATCCTGACGCTGCCCTGAGCAGCATCAGGATTGGCGCAGGGCAGGCTGGGTGCCTGTGCCTGCAGCATCTGGCGACAGAGAGGAGCGGCGCGGCGATGAGGAAAGGTAAGTGTTTTGTTTTTTTATTGAATGAAATACATCTTGATTCCCTCCCTCCCCCCGCACGTCGCCCCGCCCCTTCAGTGCCCTGCGAGCCGCTACTGCATTATACCTGGCACAGGTGTAATGTGGCGCAAGGCTTTACAAACCGGCGCAATGGTCTTATTGCGCCAGTTTATAAATGTGGTGCACTGTAGGGGACAGCTGCGCGCCATCGCTGCGTAAAAAAAAAAGATGCAACGGTGGCGCTAGAGGCTTGTAAATAAGCCCTTTTGTTTCTTATTATACAGTTTTGCTTGTCCAAAAATGTGTGTGTAGTGTTATTCTTGCCCTGCTCTCGGTTTCATAGAACCCAGTCCTGCTTTTTTCTGAGCCATATTCATGTATTCTGTTCTTTGTGCTTTATTGTCTCTTGTGTTTAAATTAAAAATATTGCTATTATTATTAGAAGATACAAGTGATTCATGAGGCATATGCCTCATGCACAGAGACTTAAGTGCTCTTCTTTCATAGTAGCTTCACAGTGTCTCCTAAGACTATGTAAGAGTAAATATGACATTAATTACTGCGATCTATTTTAGTTACTGTCAAGGGAGTTTACATGGAGAATACAAAAATTTATTTATGAAAGTTAGTCTATTATTACTCCGCATTCTACTTTCCTATTGGCTGTTCCCAGTTTCATTGATTCTTGTCATGTATATGTTTCCTTTCTCTAAATGTGTCCCCTTCAGGTCTCATCCACTTTCTGTTCAGTTTATTCCTGTCTTCAGCTCCAGTTTAGTACTTAATCTTCAAGGCTACAAGTAGGAACTGAGATATGCAGAGAATAAGCTTCCTCCAAATTCAGCATGAATTCTGGCTGCTATTAAATGTTGATATGGAGCCAGCAAAGGCTTGGTGACTTTGCAGGGGCTTCTTATAATCGCTTGTCTTACCAGAGTCGGCAGTAAAGACAGCAGTGAGACGTGTGACGCGAGATCTCTGAAGAGGCACCCTATGTCGGGTCCAGCCTACTTTCCACTTTTGTGGCCATAACTGGCCCCATGCAGTCACAGACATTATACGTCCTAAGTAGCACATGTGACTAAATAGCCATAGACAGTAAGTAATGTCAGTGGTCTCAGTATTTAGCATTAATGGCCTGAGGGAATAGTAAGCATCAGTGGCTCGAAGCAGTAGTGAACATAGTGGCTCCAGGAAGTACTGAAGATCAAAGGCCCGAGACACACATACACAAATGGCAACAGCAATGGCCAAGTGGACTACTAAGCAGTCCCAGGAAGTCCCTGGGACTAACGAATATCAATGACGCAAGATAGCAAGGACCTTTAATGACTCCAACAGCTAAGAAGTATCAATTCTAAAGAGGAAAAAGCAGCTTCATTTATATTCCATTAAGTAAGATTTAGGACTGCATTTCTGTTATCAGCAACTAGATTCCAGCACACAGAATTTATAGAAATGGAGTCATTTTCATATAAAAAGTATCCTTGTGGACCTTAAATGCAGCTGTTACGCTGCAGAACCCCTTGCAGCAAGGAGAAGCCCACAGGGAGATTACATGAAATAAAAAGTTGTATCCAACTGCTAGCAACAAGATGTGAGAAATTAGAGTGGTGTGCCCCATCAGTGATGATGTGTGAGTTCAGAGCACTGCATTAGGGTGCTATGCTACATTACAACTGGAAATTCAAAGACCTATCTGAGATTTTTCAGTGCAATTATAATTGCACATATTCTAGTCCTCAGTGTCCATTGGGTGTGGCACGCGGGGTCTATTGATGCATGACTGTGCCTCATGCCCCTGTTTGTACTGATGTAATAGCCACTCAACACAGGATGTTTTCTTTAGCAATGCTAGGAAGCGAAAGCCTGCGAGGTGTCAGCTGGACCCTAGAAGAGACTGAGGCTGATGCCCCCTGCTGGCGGCAACAAGGAACGAGCAGCCGGGCAGCTTTAGAAAATTGCACGTCAATAGGCCCTCGTGTTTTGAATCGCTAAATCATAGCAGAGGGGGGAGGTCCATCATATAGCAAAAAGAGGGTCAGTGCAAACTGCCCCCTCAGTTGCTGGCCACGATCGTCATCCCAACCACTTGCACCAAAGAATTGCTTACGGGGCAGCTGCAAAAGTAGAAGAAAGATGGGTGGAGGTGGTGTAAGCTACAATTATTGGTAATAAATGACATCATACAAGGACATAAAGAAAAATTGACCAAACAGGGTCCTTGGGGATTCTCATGGCAGGCACACAGGAGGGCAAACAAAGGGCCAAGAGATGGTCAGTGGAGGGTGGACATGGCACTTTAAGCCCAGGCAGGACCACAGGGACGCGAAGGCCAGACATCAGTAGCAAGGGAAGCCTTGAAGCTGCGACTCGCTGTACTAAGTAAACAGAAGAGCTGTTACAAGAGGATTCATGGCGATTCAAAAATTTATTATGGTCAACCATTAAAAGTCTAACTGACTGTTACGCTCATTTTTGACAGGTCATTGTATACAAAGTTATATGGTGCATTTGTCTACCCTCCGTCCTCGTCCTGTTCCCGGCTGCACTGCACACAGGCTCCCAGCCAATCACGACGCTGCTGTCACCAGCATGATAGCAGCATCATGATTGGTCTGAGTAGCCATCTTCGCCGCTCAGACTGGGAATGGGAGCCTGTGCATATTCTCCACTCAGCTGTGCAGAGAACATGCAAACTGCGCATGTCTGTTTGGCCGGCCCAACACGGCCGGCCAAACAGTCATGCACACTTTGTGGCGCACATACCCCACCTCCAGTCCTCTACCGGCCCGTCCCTTCAGCCCAGCCCTGCCCCTTCTCCAGTGCTTAATTTGTACTTGTTGATTCCGGTGATGAGCACCGGCACTTATTTGTGAGGGCCGGGCTTATTCTTATGCCTCAAGCATTTGCTGCGAGCAAAAGACACATATGTGAAAGACGGAAGAAGGAAAAACTAAAAAGGGTCATAAAGGGAGAAAGTTGCAGGATGAGCTGAAGGGGCAGGGGTGGCTGTAAATGGATTGAAGAGGCCCGAGATGGCTTCAGAATTACGCTGCCTCTGTATTAAGTGCTGGCAGATTTAATTACAGCAGCCTCGTGTTTAAGAGAAGGGCTTTCAGCACCGGCACCTCTTAATTTACAAATTAAGCACTGCCCTTCTCCCACGAAAAATAAAATGATAATAACATAACGTTATTATCATTTGTTTTTTTCCTTTTTCTAAAATTCAGTGGGGTGACACTCCATTGCCTTAGCGGAGGAGCCGCTCTGTTTGAAGGGCTAGAGTGCTCGAAGGAAGCTCTCCCAGCTGGTGCAGGGGAGGTGGTGGTTGCAACAAACACTCCTGCCTTTAATATGTGCTAGCAATGGCTATTGTGGTCTCGTGTCAGTCTCTGTGCTACGGTTTCTGCCTCTGTACCCACTGAGCAGAGCACGTGGCCATACCCAGCAGGCTATGAGCAAGGGGAAACAGATCTTGAAACAGACCCTGCATTTATGTCACTAACTTAATAGGCAAAACCACTGATCGATTTCTCAACAATGACAAAAAAATTATTTAGGTAATCCACGTCAGCAATGCAGTCCATGTTTATGGTGAAGTTGATGTGATGCAAGCATGTACATGCAGTGGAACAGAGTGAAATGACAGTACTGGAGAAGGACATGACCTGTGAGAAATGGAGATGGAGGTCTTCAGGAAGATGTGGAGAGAAAAAGGCTGTAAATACATAACCGAGTGAAAGATTGCAGAGCAAGGTGCTGTGAGAGGGAGGACAGGCATGACTGAGAAACACCACAGGCCTCAGTAATGTTCAATTCACAGTCTATATTTTCAGAATGCAACCCTTTTAAATTCTAATTATTCACAACAATATCATTGTTGTTACCCGTTATTTAAATGCAAGTGATGGCAAGTCAAAAGTTTGCCTTATTTCAGGCTCAAAGATCTACAGGGAGTGCAGAATTATTAGGCAAGTTGTATTTTTGAGGATTAATTTTATTATTGAACAACAACCATGTTCTCAATGAACCCAAAAAACTCATTAATATCAAAACTGAATATTTTTGGAAGTAGTTTTTAGTTTGTTTTTAGTTTTAGCTATGTTAGGGGGATATCTGTGTGTGCAGGTGACTATCACTGTGCATAATTATTAGGCAACTTAACAAAAAAAAATATATACCCATTTCAATTATTTATCATTACCAGTGAAACCAATATAACATCTCAACATTCACAAATATACATTTCTGACATTCAAAAACAAAACAAAAACAAATCAGTGACCAATATAGCCACCTATCTTTGCAAGGACACTCAAAAGCCTGCCATCCATGGATTCTGTCAGTGTTTTGATCTGTTCACCATCAACATTGCGTGCAGCAGCAACCACAGCCTCCCAGACACTGTTCAGAGAGGTGTACTGTTTTCCCTCCTTGTAAATCTCACATTTGATGATGGACCACAGGTTCTCAATGGGGTTCAGATCAGGTGAACAAGGAGGCCATGTCATTAGATTTCCTTCTTTTATACCCTTTCTTGCCAGCCACGCTGTGGAGTACTTGGACGCGTGTGATGGAGCATTGTCCTGCAAGAAAATCATGTTTTTCTTGAAGGATGCAGACTTCTTCCTGTACCACTGCTTGAAGAAGGTGTCTTCCAGGAACTGGCAGTAGGACTGGGAGTTGAGCTTGACTCCATCCTCAACCCGAAAAGGCCCCACAAGCTCATCTTTGATGATACCAGCCCAAACCAGTACTCCACCTCCACCTTGCTGGCGTCTGAGTCGGACTGGAGCTCTCTGCCCTTTACCAATCCAGCCACGGGCCCATCCATCTGACCCATCAAGACTCACTCTCATTTCATCAGTCCATAAAACCTTAGAAAAATCAGTCTTGAGATATTTCTTGGCCCAGTCTTGACGTTTCAGCTTGTGTGTCTTGTTCAGTGGTGGTCGTCTTTCAGCCTTTCTTACCTTGGCCATGTCTCTGAGTATTGCACACCTTGTGCTTTTGGGCACTCCAGTGATGTTGCAGCTCTGAAATATGGCCAAACTGGTGGCAAGTGGCATCGTGGCAGCTGCACGCTTGACTTTTCTCAGTTCATGGGCAGTTATTTTGCGCCTTGGTTTTTCCACACGCTTCTTGCGACCCTGTTGACTATTTTGAATGAAACGCTTGATTGTTCGATGATCACGCTTCAGAAGCTTTGCAATTTTAAGAGTGCTGCATCCCTCTGCAAGATATCTCACTATTTTTGACTTTTCTGAGCCTGTCAAGTCCTTCTTTTGACCCATTTTGCCAAAGGAAAGGAAGTTGCCTAATAATTATGCACACCTGATATAGGGTGTTGATGTCATTAGACCACACCCCTTCTCATTACAGAGATGCACATCACCTAATATGCTTAATTGGTAGTAGGCTTTCGAGCCTATACAGCTTGGAGTAAGACAACATGCATAAAGAGGATGATGTGGTCAAAATACTCATTTGCCTAATAATTCTGCACTCCCTGTATTGTTGTGTGACATGTCTGGACGCAATAAAAGAAAACTCAAACAGAGAAGCACTCAATTTCTGGATGCGAACTTACATGTTTTAAGCCACATTTCCAACTACAAATGCCTCACCTTTTGAAAAAGACTCCTGTGTTTGGTTCATTGTCCATGCCCTTTTAAGAGATCGCCCATCTTTTTCATCCCACTTATAGCACCAAATTGCACTAAATGCAACCAGTTCTAAACAAACAATTTCTTTACTTTGCACATGACAATTAAATCACCTAGGGTTTTGTCAGGATAATTTAATAACTAGCTAGAACCCTGAACACAAAAATCTTAGTTCACATTTAAAGAAATTGTAGTTCTGCTATGTGATATTCATTTACATCTCAGTGGGAGAACCAACAGTGAATATTTTCATTTCTTCCACCACTAAATCAACTCGTACTGTGAGATGTGCCACAAAATGGCAGGAGGAAGACAAACTGTCTATTAGGATGTTTTTTCTTCCGAAGTAATTTATTTGTAGTGAGGTAAAAAATGCAGCCCTGTTTGACATTCCTTGTTAAAATCTTTAAACAAATAATCTATTATGAAATCCAAAATTACAGCACCACCAACCATTTCCTGCATAACTACCGATCTGGCTTCAGATCATGTTGCAGCACAGAGGCAGCTGTGTTACACATTGTAGCTGACTTCTTCTTAACCACGGATAAAAATGACCTCTCCCTCCTGATAGTGCCCTAAAGCTCAGCTGCCCTGGCCACTGTTGTCCATCTCACCAAATCAACACCCTGAAGTCTCCTATGTGATTCACTGGCTGTATCCTTTAATGATTCTACTTCTGCTTTTCCAACTGACACTAGTTCATCCATATGGGCATCTCCAGGTCTCAGAAGGTACCTATCACATGGGGAGTACCTAAGGTTCCATCCTGCCTAATGCCATCTTCACCATCCATGGGGGACCCCTTGGGACTCTGCTCATTGATAACATCACAGTTCACCAATATCAATTTGATACACAACTCTACTTGAAAGTCTCCTCTGCTCCCGACATACAATGCCTAAAACAATGTCTGTACCACTTTCAGGCTTTGATGTCTAGCACCTACTTGAAGATTAACCACATTAAGGCAGGATTCCTGTTATTTGCCAAAAACAACAAGCAAGCAATAGGACAAACTGCCTCAATTACCTGAATCTTGACAGCTTCGAACACTGTTTTCACAGAATGTCAAGTCCCCTTGACAAACTTTGGACAGCAACCTCACCCTCAACAAACAAAATACGAGGTAAACAATGATGCCCTGGTACTAGCTAGCACTGCTAAAGAAAGTGAAATAACTACTCCCAGAAGGTGACTTCAGATTCGCTGTTCGAGGCCTCATATGCTTGCAATTGAATGGTGAAAAGGCCCCACTCCAAGACCTTCCAGCAACACAGTGGCCAACTTAAGGGCCTTATCTATAGCCAGCAGAAATATGCTCACATCACCCCTAAACTGACAGAAATCCATTAACTACCCATGCCTCTCCGCACCATATTCAAAATCAGCTGCTTCATTTAGGAATTCATCATGACTTCCGCCTACCTGGTTGACAAGCTCGCCATCTTTGGTGGCTCTCAGCTCAACCATAGCCAAGCCACCATCGGACAAGAGACTAAAAAGGGTGAAAAAAGGCAACATGCCTTTTCTCAATAACATCTCCATATCCAGCAGGACTGCCGCAAACCTGCTCCAATTCAGGAAAGATTTGAAGAAGCACCTCTTTATAGAACACTTCGTCATGGTGCAGTAACAGCCCACAAACCAGATACCTCTCAAATGACTTGTTGACTGCATCCTTGCCTTTGACCACTGCCTTTTGATAGGTGTCTGCACTACGAATACCACATGCATACCTACATGGATTGTCCTACCCTTTGTGTACAGAGGTGAGAAAAATGCACTTAATTTCCGTAACAAAACTATTAAAAACATTGCATGTCAAAATGTCCTAATATTTTCAGATCGACCTTGGTCTTCCCCAGTGTCAAATATATCTTAAAATGGAGTGGTTGAAAGGACTTCTTCTGACGACTGCTTATTCAATAGCTTAAAGGTCTACACTGCAATGATATCCTCACTTAAAACAGGGAATGGACTGGATTTGGGGAGGATAGTCCAACCCCACAAACTGGATCATTTCTAGAGGCCTTCAGGACAAATGAAATACTCCAGTTGTACATATAACACTTTATTCTGTAGGTTAGACTGCTTCTAAGTACTCCCAATTCAGTAAGTAAATGAACTGCAACCCAGGTAGATAAACTGATTTGGCTAAGATCGCACAATTTTTCTCGAACTCGTGACACAGGGACCTGGAGTGCTATATCTTTTGGTTTGCTGTTCAGAAACAGCCACTAAATGATTTCCCCATCATAGTGAACGTTTGCCTCTCCGTCCATTCTTGAAGCTTGTGAACATGTTCACTGATCTTCAAGGGCTGTAAATGTCTCTGGTAGTTCTTGGGAAGACCCTGCCACATAGGAACAATAGTTTGAATCACATAACACAGTGGGACGCTTACAGGTGAAGACTTACAACAGACACCTGATTTTGTAGAGTGAGCTATGTAACGATCGTGCTGGGTTTAGAAGTTGTCAACCGAAAGGCGGTAGAATATCAATTCTTTTTCTAACACAACAAAATTTAAATACCCGTAAATGAACTGTACAAATATTGCAAACTATATCAACAGTTAGGAAAGCACAAATGAAGCTCATGTTTTTTGTAACATTGAACTGTGATGGACACAAAGATTTTAAGAGGATCAAAGAGCATCTAACATTTTACTTTGTGACGTGCAAATGATAAATGTTTGCTGAAAGCCGATAGCCACACATTATTGTTGTACCTTATATAGTTTTTTGTTAGTAAAACTGCACGTACGTGCAAATTTAGCAGCCATTTTAATGGTAAACGTTTTTGCTGCTAATTCTAAACAAAATGAGTTGCAGATGGCCGATAATCTGCTTAATAGAATGCAGCACATTTCTCAACTGAAAGTAATATAAAACACTGTTGAGGAAATACAGAC
Source organism: Pleurodeles waltl (assembly GCF_031143425.1). Classification (NCBI taxonomy): domain Eukaryota; kingdom Metazoa; phylum Chordata; class Amphibia; order Caudata; family Salamandridae; genus Pleurodeles; species Pleurodeles waltl. The sequence continues at coordinate 151,773,146 of NC_090446.1, forward strand.
TTAATTCAAGTATAAAAATAAGTCCCTCTCTTTCACATTTCTATCTTTGAGCAAGTACATAATGTCCCGACAACTAGAAAGCATATACCACCAGCAGAGAAACCTCAACTAGATGAAAATTGACAGCTGCAGTCTGGTGAGATCTTTGCTAATGTATCACAGATTCGACTATTTAGAACAGATATGTGCCAAGTAACACAAAAGTAATAATAAGAAAGTAAAAAAAAATAAAAAAATAAAGAAAACATGTTATTACCGGAACATGGTGGTCAGACGCTATCCATAAAACGTTTTGTTTAAAAAAAAATGAAAAATCACTTATAATGTTAGGAGAGCAATATCGATCTTTCTAACAGACAGGTGTTCTTCTTAACAAGAGTGTAGAAACCCATTTTAGATTTGATGGACATCATAGGAAAATATGATTCAAATTGGGCCGTAAAAGTATGATTGAATTTGAATAACTATAACCATAAATTATACTTTAAACACACCAGGGTAGATATGTTTTTTTGAAAGTTCAAAGAATTAGAAAAAAGCATTGGCAAAGTAAAGTTTCGGTCCATTAATCCTTATACCGAAGCAAACATTTTTTAGGTGAATGTGCACATGTGATCATGGGAAATGCCATCAATGTCTCCCCTCACTGTTGGGATGGAAATGTCCCCTGCATGGTATACAGCCTTACTGCTCGGCCCAGAGCACCCAATAACAAGTATCCGACATCTCGGTTTTTAATTTTGGCCCGAGAATCACAATAATACAGTGTGCGCACCTGGGCCCCGGCTTGACATGAGTGGAGTACTGAATCTGGCCTGTGATGAGGAATGGGCATGTTCAATCCACTCATCTGTCTGACAGTGGAGTTTGTCAGACAGTAGACTGTTGTAGCTGTCATGGGGTGGTATCAGTGTACGTGTTTGAGAATTCATAGTTGTGGCCAGACCTTTTTATCAGTGTCATTGTAGTGGAAGCCTACTGGCCCGCTTGTTTAACGTTAAGCTGCTATTTGATAACCCAAATCATGTGTGTGTGTGTGTGGGCATGTATAGCCCACGCTATGAGGGCCGGTTCGGTCCTCATAGTGTAGGTAGACACTGTCAGTTGCAGACAAAGACTATCTTTGTGAGGAGCGGTGCATTAGGAGGACTGGTCCCCGTAGTGTATGTAGGTAGTTTCGAGCAAGTGCATAAAAAAAATTAAGAGTGCAGTTATATTTGCCTTGGTCCGCTTCTTCCCTACTATCAAAGCATGCGTGGAGTTAGAATAGTAAATACACACTTTATTACGGTCAATGGCCAGTCCTCATAATTATAAGTATAGGTATGTCATGTTATTGTGTGTGTGGGGGTGGGTTGTATAGGTATAGGTATGTCTTTGTGCATGTTTTTTTTTTTTTTGGAAGTCCCTGTCCTGTTTTTTGCACAAGATGGAGAGAAGGTTGTTTTCGCAAACAGTGGAAGTGTATTGTGGACATTCATGAAGCTGGGGCAAGAGAAACCCTAGTCAGTGAAGTGCGGAAGGAAGATATAGGGCTCCTTTAGAAATTCAAATAGGTCCTTATGCTGAGACAGACTGCTGTCTAGTCTTCCAGAACTCTGCCAAATGGTCCTCCCTCTAACTGGCATATCGTCAGTCCTGAAAATGAGCTATAATGATGATCATAAAATGCACGCCTGGTGATGATTGTTCAAATAATGCAGACATAATCAATCTATTAATCATACGTAAAAAACATTTTCCCACACATCCCATTTGAGAGACCGCTGTTTGCCTGACGAGAACTTGAACGTTTTATGTAGTGTTATACCATTTGCAATACATTGTTCTAACATGCTTTAGGAGACTGTGAGCCCCCATGTTGAGTGCTAGGGTCATTCTTTCAGCCTATAATAGGATCAAAATGGAAAAAAGCTTATATAACTAGCCTTAAAATTCTGCCAAATTTTGAAAAATGCATGCTGCTTATACCAAATTTTCCCAGAGCTCCAATTAATCATGAAAAGAAGGCAACCAGGCTACTTATATGCTAAATAGTACCAGCACATTTCATATGATTGGCCACCCCCCACTTCCAGCTGTAGCTGTTTGTTTCTAGCCTTGATGTATGTGTTTTTTTGCGGTTCTTTCGGTTGTTTTTCTTCCCGGACTTGTATTTTTTGCTACAGTAGTGTTACGGTCCCGTTTGTTGTTCCTCTTCTGTTTTTGGTAGGATCCCTCAGTACCACAATCAAAGGAAGCAGGGTCTTCTAATAAGGGTTGTTGCCGCAATGGTTTAACACCATCGACCAATGGGAATAGGGGCGCTCTGATGAAGCATGTCACCTAATGGTGGGTGACGGGCTTCTGCCTGAACAAATGAAAGTCCAGAACCGGGTGACGTTTACCGCCCTCCACGAACACCAGTTAGGTAACAGAACACTGAAGGTTCTATTCGCCCCACATTACTTGACTGTACGTTATTGTCAAAAGAGTGTGGTGATTTTCAATAAATAATATATTAAGACATACTTTTAAGCAATGGGATGGTACATATGTGATAACAAGCACATACTGATAAATTCTATAATCATAACAAAATAATATTAAAATGTGGCCACCTTTTTCTTGCCATTTAGGAAAAAGTGACATGTGTGATAGAGAAAGACAGCCGTTTCGAACGTGTATAGCGCCAAGAGACTGGAAATTTATCTGAAACCTTAAAATTGAGGGGTTGATTGAATAGACAGGAAAGTTACCTACATTGGAAAGAGTTAGTTTGAATACTAGGGAAGGAAGGGCAAAATCTAGAAAATATGGTCAAATTACATAAAAAGTGCAATACCTAAAATGGATTAGTCAACATTAATTGGAAGATAGCCAACTTTAGGTTGCATGAAATGATGTTGCAAGGTCCTTAAATGCTTTCTACACAGAAAGGATGTAGCTTTATATAATCAGAATGTTTGCTGTAAAAAGGACAAAAACATTATTAACAAAAGAATATCCGCCTCTAAGGGCGGAGACAGCAAAATCAAGGCATTTGTGATGCTGAAAAACATGCCTCCTTTATGAAAAGCCGAGGTACGTATGGCTGGACTATGTTCATTTTGGGTTGATCACAGAGGAATGGTTGTAAATTGACATAAGAAAGAAAAGGTCCAACAACATCAAAGGATGCCGGAGAAGCCTAAAACATAGCTTGTAGACCGCAGCATACCTTCTTCTGACTGCTGCTCCTCACTTGGTGGTCTTGCTGGAACAACTGAGATGTTTTCATTCACACCTCTCCTCCTTGAAATCTTCTTCAGTGTGTTGCCTGTGGGTAGGGTGACACATTAGAATTCTGTGCAATATTTGTACTTCCTGCGCTCATCCAGATTCTTTTGGCATAACAATATGTTTTTAACATAGCACTTTATGAAGCAATTTGATAGTCATCTTAGTAGGTTGTTCACACAACTTTTTATTAAAATAAATAATATTAGCAGGAGTATTTATACATGAATACTGATTTTGATCATCTCTACCACTGTGTTTTCCTCAGCCTGCATTCAGGAATTGGCTTCTGCTTATTCTGATTACGACAGGCCATAATGATCACATGGTCAGCTGCAGTGTGGACCCACAGGAGGCATAAAGATGGTCACAGGCAAGCCCATCTGCAAACATTCATGCCTGGATGGTGCCAGCTACAAAGGCTACATCTTCTACAGACGGGTATTCAGCCTAATAAACTTCTGGAACGTATATATTTAAATATGAGCCACTCACCTTGTTTTACAAAGGAGAATCTCTTTTTAGGGTCGAGCCTGCGTTGCATGCGCTCGCGCATGCGTATCGCAGCGAGACGCTTTTGTATTTAGAAAAGGGCTCGGAGCCCTGTCAACTTCACGTCAGTGTTTTTTATTGGTTCGTGGGCTTGACTAATAAAATCTGCTTGCTTTCATTAGTCGAAGGCAAGCATACGTCATGCCTTTTCCGGTGGCTAGCCCTCCTCGAGCGCAGCGACCAAGTACAGAAAACATGCGAGGCTCGCTGTTTTCCATCGGGCTCGTGGACTTCTTTTTCACTAATTTACGAGCGCGATCTCGCTTGGCAGAAGTCGAGCGCTTTACATAGTTAATTTCACTTTTTCGGGTTGTGTACACAAATGCACTTTTGCCCGATAGGTGAAAAGTCGGGTTAGGAGTTTACAACGCGATCGGTTCTAACATGAGCAAACGCGAGACCCGTTGCATTGTAAATGCTTGTTATGTTTGCTCCTTGTGCTCCTGACCCCAGACTCTCTGGTTTAAACTCACTCTTAAAAAGTTTCCAAAATGCTTATGAATGCCAATTAAAAATAGATCCTTTAGTCAAGGCCTCAATCTTGTGTGATATTTCAGATTTAGGCCCATATTTATGAAAAATGAGGCACGACTGCGATATCGCAGTTTTGAGTCATTTTTTTTAATGCGAGCTAACGCCATTCCCTAACGCCATCCGTGCACCATATTTAAGAAATGACGCACGATGGCGCTAAAGAATGGTTAGCGTCTCAAAAAAAGACGCGAGCCGGTGATGGATGGCGTTAGGGGAAATGTTCTAGGAGCAGTATGGAAACACATTGTGCACATAGCAAAAGTCCAGCTGGCACTTCAACCTGTTGGTCAGAAACCACGCGTGAGGAGGAGGCGGACCTAAATAATGGTGCTAAGCCCGCTTAGTGCCATTATTTAACGCCTGGGTCAGATCAGGTGTTAGGATGCAGGCAGGCCCATTTCCATGGTAGAACACCATGGAATGGGCACTAAGATGTCCACCTCAAGCCCCAGGAACACCACCACCCACACCACAGGGACACTACAGGAGGGTGGCCCCCTCCCAGGTAAGTGTAGGGAAGTATAATTTTTTTTTTTTGTAAGTGCCATTGTGGGCCCCTTAAATGGGGACCCCTGCCTGACACTGGGTATGTTGGGATTGCCCAGGGGACACTAGTCCCCTTTGGTGGGCATTGGGGTGGTGGGCATGACTCCTGTCTACAGTTAGATAGGAGTCATTTTTTCGCTGCTTGGGTGTCAAAAAATTACGTTATGCTGGTTAGCAGCATATTGTTTGCCACTAACCAGCCTAACTTAATTTCAGACCCACTAGCGCCATTCTCCCTAACACCATCCCTGACTGGCTAGCATCTTTTTTTAAGACACTAGCCATTCCTTAGCGCCATCTTGCATGGCATTAAGAAAAATGACACAAAACTGCGCTTACACAGTTTTGCGTCATTTTTCAGAAATATGGGCCTAAATATCTAAGCTATAGTTTGTGTATTGTGGCTGATCTGAAACATCCATGGCAATTTTATACGAACATTATTCGTTTGGCATAAAGTGTAAAACTGATTTTACTAATTAAGCCAGGGAAGGTCTTCACCGGTTTGGCTTCCCCCTACACAGCTACACATTTCACTTTGTGGACAGATGGACATCGAGTACATCTTTAGGTGCAGCTTACTCGTCATTTTTTTTTAGCTTTTATGTTTGTTCCCTCAAAAGTTGCACATAGGAAACCCAGATGCTTTCTGTTGAGTATTGGCTCAGGTTTCGCACTATTATCGCCAGTAAAAATGAAATGTCGATAACTTGTGTCGCCCAGTGATTTTTTACATGGGCAAAAATATATTCCTAATCATATACTTTTCTTGCTTATGTATTGTACGGTGTTTGCAGGATAAAATTAGTGTAGCACAGCACGCTATCCTGAGTCACATTAAGCTGTGAATCCAAATGACAGTGATAGAAACAAGCATTGGCAAAGTCAATAGGTCTTGCCTATGCAAGAGCTATGGGATTTGCCTGGTGTGCCAATGTGTATTAGCCATGTTATACAGCAGCGTGGATATTGTTCAGCATGAATAAAAGTTAGTGACATAAAGAAGAGTGGGGTGGAGTGGCGCAGAGTGGCATGGAGTGGCGTAGAGTGTCATGAAGTGGCATGAAGTAGAGTGTCATGGAGCGTAAGGGCACAGAGTGGAGTATAGTGTCATAGAGTTGAGTGGAGTAGTTTAGAGTGGCAAAGAGTGGCGTAGAGTACAGTGGCATAAAGTGTCACAGAGTGGAGTGGCAAAGAGCAGAGAGGAGTAGCACAGAGTGGAGTAAAGTAACATAGAGTGTGTAAAAGGAGTTGTGCAGAATGGAGTAGAGTGTAGTAGAGTAAAGTGACGTAGAGCAAATTAGATTATCATGGAGTGGAGTGGCATAAAGTGGTGTAGAGTAGAAAAGTGGAATGGAGTGTTGTGGAGTATCGTAGAGTGGAGTGGTATAGAGTGTCATACAGTGGAGACGCATAGAGGGCCATAGAGGAGATTGGCGTAGAGCAGAGTGGGGTGGCATAGAGTGGAGTAAAGTAATATGGAGTGGCATAGAAAGAGTTGCGTAGAGTGGATACTGTGTCTTAGAGTAGAGGGGCGTAAAGCAGAGTAGATTGTCATAGAGGTAGTGGCCTGGAGTGCAGTACTGTTGTAGAGAGGAATTGCATAGAGTGGAGTAGAGTGTTGTGAAGTGTTGTAAAGTGACGTGCTTAGAGTGTCACAGAGTGGCATAGAGAGGTGTAGAGTGAAATGGCATAGTGTGGCATAGAGTGGGGTGGCATGGAGTTGAGTAGAGTAGAATTTCATGGAGTGCCAGAGAAAGGACTGCATAGAGCATCACAGAGTGAATGAGAGTGGCATAGAGTGTTGTATAGTAAAGTAGAATGTTGTAGAGCAGAGTAGCGTAGAGTGGCATAAAGTGTCTTGGAGGGGCATAGAGTGGAATAAAGTGTTGGAGTGGAGTGTTGTGGAGTAGCATGGAGTGGCATAGTGTAATGTATAGAGGCCTACAGTAAAGTGTCATAGAGTGGAGTGGCATAGGGTGAAGTGGAGGGGCGTATAGTGGGGGCACAGAGTGGCGGGACATTGAGTGGAAGACACAGAGTGAGGGCATAGAGTGGAGTAGAGTTTAATGGAGTAGAATGTCAGAGTCAAGTATCATTGAGTGGAGTGTTGTAGAGTGGCCTAGAGGTAACTGGTGTAGAGTGTGGTGGCATAGACTGTTGTAGAGTAGAGTTTAGTGGTGTAGAGTACAGAGGCGCAGAGCAGACTGGCAGAGTGCAGTGGGTAGAGTGCATTGGTTTGGAGTAAAGTGGTGTAGAGTGCATTGGCGTACTGTGCAGTGATTTAAAGAAGAGTGGCATAGAGTCCAGTGGTGCAGAGTAGAGTGGTGCAGAGTAGAGTAGAGTGGCATAGAGTGGAATGTACAGCGTACAGCATAGATTGCAGTGGCACACAGTAGAGTGGTGCAGAGTAGACTGGCGTAGAGTGGAGTGGTGCAGCATAGCTTGCAGTGGCATAGAGTAGACTGCAGCAGAGTGGAGTAGGGTGGCACAGAGTGCAGTGTTGTAGAGTGCAGTAGCATAGAGTAGATTGTTTCCAAGTAGAGCAAGGAGATGTAGAGGGGAGTGATGCAGGGTAGAGCAATCGCGCCTCCCAGATAGTAAAATAAAGTAATAATTTTAATTAAAAAAAAAAAAAAAATGGCGGGTCAGCCCTTCCTACATGGGTGACCCCGGGTGTCAATATTTCTAATTTTTTTTTAAAATGCTTCTCCCGGGGGGGCGATTTCGCCCCCCATGGAATATTTTAAAAAAAAAAATGAAAATGTTGGGGTCAGCCCTTTGGCTGACCCCCTATGGGGGCATTTTTAGGGACGAGCGCAAAGTTCTCTGTCCATGGTGTAATCTGTCTGTGGGCCCATGTCAAGCCCATCAGTTTGGTTGGTTCGTGGGCTTGCCTTTTACAATTAGCTTGATTTCATTAGTGAAAGGCATGCCTAGGTAAATGGATAATTGCACTTTTGCCAGTTACATGGATAATTGCACTTTTGCCAATATGTTTCACTGCAAGCGAAATTCTGTTTTCTTTTGTGTGTTTGCTTTGAGCTCATAGCGGCTGTTGTCTCGCTTATGTAAAACAGTTTTACTTTTCAGTTTATGTGGCAAGAAAAGTCCGGTTAGGGGTTTACAACGCTAATAGCTTTAACTCGAGCAAACGCGAGACCCATTGTATTGCAAATGCTTTTTTTTATACATGTGTGCTTTGCCATGGGGTCACGATTGGACCCATGGAAAGCACACATGTATATAAAAAAAGAAGTGACGTAGAGAGTCAGTCTCTCTCTCTCTCTCTCTTTATATATATAATATACATATATATCTATAGTGATATATATATATATATGTAACAAGAGGCACATCTCTATAGATATGTATGTGTGTGTGTATGTGTATATATATATATATATATATATATATATATATATATTGCCAAGCAAAAGGTCAGGATCACGATCGCGGGGCACTCAGCTGCTGGTGCCGGTGACAGAGGAGACCACCCTCGAAATATTTATGTAAGAATTATTCACCGCACTCCAAAGAATCCTTTATAGCGTTTATTGTTGAAACAAGCAGCAACCACCATTGTGTTTCAACCCCACTTGAGTTTTGTTCAAGACTCAAGTGGAGTTGAAACGCGTTGGTGGTTGCTGCTTGTTTGAACAATAAACACTATAAAGGATTCTTTGGAGTCCAGTGAATAATTCTTTCAGACACAAATATATATATATGTATGTATATTGCAACCAACAGTTGCTCCTCCTGAAGTAAGTACCTGTGGGGGGTGGCGCATCTCCGCCAGCGCAGCAATCTGGCAATTAATTCCAACGTCAAGACAAACAATAAATGATGCGCTCTCAAGCTGATGCAATCATAGCGTTTATTACTCCCATAACGCGTTTCGCCCGCAAAAACGGGCTTCTTAACCCACATGGCTTGTGACTCCATAAAGTAGCGCAGATGGTTTATATGCCTTCCGCAAAGGATCTACATGTATTTAGCTGAGTGGATTAGTAAAGTGTTACCTGTGCTTTAAAACAAAACAAATTAAATGTATGTGGAGATATGAGGGGCACTTTTGCTGGGAGGTACTGAGGGAATTAGAAGAGGAGGTCATGGGAGGCAGGGCACCAAAAATGACTGTTGCACTGGGTGCCACCAGCGCTAAAGGCTGTGAGGATGGGTATGGGGTAAAGTGAAGTAAATAGTGTGTCTTTTTCTTTGTTATTTTCAGTGTCTTTGGAGAATCTGCTGAATCAGAGAAGAAGCGAAGGTAAGGTGACAACATTTACTATTGGACACATCACACACAACCACAAGCAATTTTGTGACTCTATCTGTCTTCTATGTAGGCTAGTACTTTAGAGGGACAGTTTAGCCAGTAGCAGAGATGGCGTCTCGTTGGATGACTGCTGCTGAAGCCCTAACTCAGGTTCTGGAGGATAGCTCTGAGGCAGGATCAGAGACTGAAACAGCATCTGAGAGAGAGGACAATGGGGCAGAATCTGGGAGTGATTTTTCAGTCGGCGGAGTCCAATCCGACGACACCTCTTCCAGTGATTCTGAGGGAGACGATGATGACAGTCGTGCTGTCTCTTTGCAAGCACAGTCTGTGCAGCGGGACAACAGCGGGTTAGCCGAACCCAGAGAGCAGGTGCATGCTGCCGCAAGCACAGAGAGAGTGCTCTCTTGGCAGCCCCCCAATTTAATTCAGCCCCAATTTCCACCTTTTACTGGTGACGCTGGATGTAAAGCTGATACGGCCAACTTTTTGCCAGTCGACTACATCCATCTATTTTTGGATGTTGACTTCCTTCAGGAAACTGTGCAGCAAACAAATTTGCGTGCAGACCAATTTCTGAGGGAGCATGGAGGCACTCTAGGGCCCTGTTCTAGGGCACACCAGTGGACTCCCACTTCGCTGGTGGAGCTGAAGATATTTTTGGGCCTTACGCTCAAAAGGGGGTTAGTGCGAAAATCCACCTTGCAGTCCTACTTAACGACTAGCACAGTTTGGGAAACCCCCATCTTCACACCATACATGATCAGAGATCGTTTTTGCTACTGCAGTGCATGCTGAATTTCAATGACAATTCTGCTGCATTGCCCCGGGACCATCCAGACCATGATAGGTTGTTCAAAATTCATCCTGTTGTGGAACATTTGTCAGCCAGGTTCCCAGAGATCTATACTCCTGGAAAGAATATAGCAGTCAATGAGTCCTTGATCTTGCACAAAGGACGGCTGCTTTTCAGACAGTACATTGCGAGCAAAAGAGCTCTCTATGGCATAAAGCTGTACATGCTGTGTGAGAGCTCTTCTGGCTATGTGTACAGCTTGATAGTGTATACAGGGAAGGACTCTACCCTAAACCCTGTCAGGTGCCCTCCAGCGTTAGGGGTCACAGGTAATCAATCAATCAATCAATCAAAAAATTTGTAGAGTGCGCTACTCACCCGTGAGGGTCTCAAGGCGCTGGGGGAGGGGAAACAGAGGGAGGGGGCAGGGAGGGTCACTGATCGAAAAACCATGTCTTGAGGTCCTTTCTGAAGACCAGTAGGTCTTTGGTTTTGCGAAGGTCGGTGGGGAGGGAGTTCCAGGTTTTGGGGGCGAGGAAGGAGAAAGACCTGCCTCCTGTGGTGGTGCGTTGGATGCAGGGGACTGTGACTAGGGCGAGGTCGGCTGATCGGAGGTTGCGCGTGGGAGTGTGGAAGTTAACTCTTTCATTGAGGTAGGTTGGGCCGGTGTTGTGGAGGGATTTGTGTGCGTGGATGAGGATCTTGAATGTGATTCTCTTGTCTATGGGAGCCAGTGAAGGGATTTGAGGTGTGGTGAGATTCGTTCGTGGCGGGGGAGGCCAAGGACGAGGCGTGAAGCTGTGTTCTGGATTCTCTGGAGTTTGCGTTTGAGTGTGGTGCCGGTGTAGAGGGCGTTACCATAGTCCAGTCTGCTGCTGATGAGTGCGTGGGTGACTGTCTTTCTGGTTTCTGGGGGAATCCATTTGAAGGATTTTTTTAGGGTGCGGAGTGTGTGGAAGCAGGAGGAGGTTAGAGCATTGATTTGCTGTGTCATGGAGAGGGAGGGGTCGAGGATAATGCCGAGGTTGTGTGCGTGGGTTGCAGGGGTGGGTGCGGGGCCTAGGGCTGTGGGCCACCAGGAGTTGTCCCATGTGGTTTTGTTGGGGCCGAAGATGATGATCTCGGTTTTGTTTGAGTTGAGCTTGAGGTGGTTAGTGGTCATCCAGTTGGCAGTGTCGAGGAGAGCGGTGTGTAGGTTGGTTTTGGCGGTGGTGGGGTTGCGGGTGAGGGAGAGGATTAGTTGGGTGTCATCTGCATAGGAGAGGATAGTGATTCCGTGTGATCGGAGGATGTTGGCTAGGGGGATCATGTAGATGTTGAAGAGTGTGGAGCTGAGGGAGGACCCTTGGGGGACTCCGCAGGTGATCTTGGTAGTGTTGGAGTGGAAGGGCGGAAGGCAGACTCTCTGGGTCCGGTCGGTGAGGAAGGAGGTGAGCCAGTCTAAGGCTTTGTGGCGAATTCCTATGTTGTGGAGGCGTGTGCGGAGTGTGTGGTGGCAGACGGTGTCAAAGGCTGCGGAGAGGTCTAGGAGGATGAGTGCGACGGTCTCGCCTTTGTCGACTTTGGTCCTGATATCGTCAGTGCATGCGATGAGGGCAGTTTCTGTGCTGTGGTTCTTGCGGAACCCAGATTGTGAGGGGTCAAGAGTGTTGTTTGCTTCGAGGAAGTGGGATAGGCAGGTGTTGAGTAATTTCTCTGCATCCTTGGCGGGGAAAGGGAGGAGGGAGATGGGGCGGTAGTTGGGGAGGATCTCTGGGTCGTCTTGGTTTTTTTTGGGGGGTAAGATTGTATGGAAACTTGTCCAGCCACTTCTTCACAAAGGTAATAACCTTTATGTGGATAATTTCTGTATAGGAGTAGAGCTTTTCAGTGAGCTCTACAAAGCTGTCACTGTGGCCTGCGGTACAGTTCATTGTAACTGCAAAGGATTCCCGCAGGAGCTTGTTTGCAAGAAGCTCCAGAAATTCCAGAGTACTGCATTGCGTTCCTACGAACTGCTCGCAGTCAAGTTCTTGGATAGGCGTGATGTATACATGCTCACTACAATTCATGATGATAGCACATCCCCCATCACGGTTTGGGGTCAGATGGCCGAATGTCAACCATACAATGCGTGTCGTAAAACTCGCACTTGGTACAAGAAACTGTTTACCCACCTGATCCAGATAGCAACATACAATGCGTATGTTGTTTACCGTCAGACAACCACAGGAAGACTCATGACTTTCCTTGATTTTCAGTTGTGTGTAATTGAAAACCTCACTGCTGTTACAGAAGCAGCAGCAGCCTCCACCTCATATGTTCTGGAGAATGTGGCAAGGCTGCAGGAGAGACACCTTGCTGATCGCATTCCTAAAACACCCAAAAAGGATCGTCCATGCCGTCTCTGTAAAGTGTGCTAGAAGCATGGAAAGTGGCAGGAAATTCGGTATTACTGTCCCCAGTGCCCATCACTACCAGGCCTCTGTGTCCCTACTTGCTTTACGTTGTATCATACTAAAGCAAAGTTCTGGGAAATCGACTGAGGTGGAGTTGCCGTTGGGTAATCCTTTCAGTGGCAGTGCATGGATACCGAACGTCCATGGCCCACTGCTTCATTAGGCAAGGAGCAACAGAATTATACTTCATCTACTTCAGGAAATCATGGACTTTCTTATGGCCTGCTTGAGACATAAATCCACCGTCAGAACGTGGTAGGTATTCTGTTAAATTAACATGCATTATAGTCCCCATACTGCGTATACTAGTGGACAGAACATATGCCACATTGTCACGGAGTGCTCTGTGTGGCAGAATTTTAAAAGGATGACTGAATTTTGAAGTGCTTGTTAGGTAACATGTATACTACACAAGGACCACCATGATTGCCAGCGAGAACCAGAGTAAGTGTAATAAGTCAAACAAATGTCCTGTCAGACATATTCACCAACAGTTCTACTTGTTTGAAATTGAGCAAACTCAATTTGTAGCTTCACTTTCAAAGCAAAAGTAGAAGTGTTGGTGAATAAGTCCCACAGGATATTTGTTTGACTTTTTACTTTAGAGAGCTTAGGATTTTTTCACAAGCATATCTGCCTTAGTTTCAACTGTAGATATGCTCTCTCATTTTGTGGAACAGGCCTCCCAAGGCATACTTGGACACCCCCAACTTACATCCACAATCTAGTATAGTTCAGTTGGCAATTATACAGGATTAGTCAGGACTCTGATGAGAACAGAGACATGAATGGGTAAGGAAATCGTATGGTAGGTGTACCTTCACAGGGATATTGCACAGGTAGAAGGCAAATAGTAAAGGTAGTACAGATGTACATCATCTACACCTATGGATTCAAACCCATTGGTGCCATTCCAGCACTGAAGGACAATGACATGTATGGGTCAGTGTTTGACCTGCTTTTCATGTTCATCCTCCATCAGAACTCAGTAGATGTTCAGTTTGCTGTATGATAAGTGCATTACAGTCACAGCACTGCACATAATGTTGGCTGGGACCTATGCTACATTCACACGGACTCCCCTGTGTGCCAAACACTACCCTTTTTCATAGCCAATGACCTTCTCTTTAGGGAACATTACGAGAATCCCCCAGCATGTCTCCCTTAGTTTCAAAGGTAGATTTGCTCACTCAGTTTGAGGAATTGCTTTGTACAGCATACTCGGACACCCCAACTTGCATCAACAAACTGGAAGGAGTTGGATTTAGCACAGTGAGTGGGTTGAAGGTTCATGAAAAACATGTCTTGCTGAGCTTCGGGTGGCTGTCATGGGAGTCATTAGTAGAGGTTCGCTACACATGCATTCGGTAATGTTCAGGAAGAAGGATGCGGTTACTTGACAGGTGGTAAAATGTAGTCAAACTTATTCCGTTCTGTGGCGTGTGAATGTGATGGGCCCATGTCTGGCAGCGGTAAGTTAATGTGAGTGCAGTGATTGGTTGTTTGGGCCCGTGGCCGGTGGTATGAAAGGATTGTTTGTTGCGTGTGAATAGCGTCTGAATGGACCATAAAGAGGTTGGTGCCTCGACGTGGCTTTAAGGCACACCTCCAGAAGGCTTGGTTTCAGGAGGTTTGATAAGTATTCATGCTTTGAAAAGATCATTTCTGGAGGTGCTAAAACCAACACTTGTGAGTGGTGGGTTAACTTTAACATACTAGTACCAGGGGAGTCCAAGGGTGCAGGACGTGCGTGGCTCTCACCAGTTTTCCTTCACCCCTTGAAATCACAAAATTTGCTTAAAAATCACGTTTCCCCAGTATTGTGATATCTTTCATAGATTCACATGCTTGAATCATTCCCCGTCGTCGAAGTGGGAGTGCCACGGTACATAGAAAGCAATAAATAAATAAAGAAAAAACTTCTTTTTTTTTTACCGTAGTCAATAGGAAAAAAAAAACACATTCAGTTTTGTAACTATCAGCCTCATTAGAAAAGGCCCAAACTTCAGCCAATCAGGCGAGACCACCTCTCTAGAATCCTCAGCACAGAGGCTCAGTCTCTCAGATTTTCTACCGCACGTAGTGTGTATGGGAGTCTCCCTGAGCTCTGCTCAGTTTACTTTCTCTTCAAGAGATATTCTTCAACTTTCACTTTTGTTCTTACTGTAGTACTTCTTCCATCATGTCTACAGCAAGAAAATGTTTGTTTAGACCTTGTGGGACCTGTGGAAAGTTAATGCTTCATTGTGAGGACCCTCACAAGAATGCATATACTGTCTCCATCCAGAGCATAAGGTCAAAGACTGTAAAATCTGCAGGACTTTTCCCAACAAGACTCTGAGAGACAGAGAAACCAGGCTCTTACTTTGGCTTCAGAAAAGAAAAGCCAGAGAAGCTCTTTCTGAGGAGGAGGACAGCGACACATCAGTGGCCTCAAAGAAGAGGAAAAGGTCTGTGGAGAGCTTCTCCCCCAAGAGCAGTAAGTCAGCCAAGAAGCTGCATGCATTTAAGGACAAATCTGAGGAACAAGCTTCAACATCCAGGGAACTTGGTGGTAAGGTTCGTTCAGAGCCATCTACACCTGCTTCCTCCTCAAAGAAGCTCAAAAGATCTTCGAGTTCCCTGCCACCGTCGACGTTCAGGATATCCACACCGTCGACGACACCGTCGACGAGCGCATCGTCGACGGCAGGTCTTCCTTCATCGACGACAACAGCGACGTCCACGTTTACGGCTCCGTCGTCGCCAATGATTGTTACCTCGTCTCCACTGTCATCTACGACTATAACGTAGGTGAGCTTAAAATACGGTCCATCACCTGCTCACACCTTGAAGATTGCAAAGAAACCGCCGACGGGTAAGAAGATGAAATCTCTATCGTCGACGCACTCATCGACGGGTAAATTCCGGGGCTCTTCGTCGACGATCCCTCCGACGGAAGCAGCGACGGCGACACACCCGTCGACGGAAACTTTGTCGACATTGGCACCGTCGATGGCAGCTTCGTCGACGCTCGCATCGCCGATAACGGCTCCACTGACGACGGCTCCGTCGACGCCTACACCGTCGACGAGAACACCATCGATGAATGCACCGTCGACGATGACTCCGTCGACGGCTCAATTTCCTGATCCTATACCCAAGCATTTTGGAGCATCTCCTTACCTACCTCAGAGAATTCTACCAATAAAAAGCAAGTCTTCTCTCCTACTTCCATCCCATACGTCACCTAGTAAAGTCACACCAGTACCTCAGCAACATCTCTTTGCTGACGAGGAGGAGGAGGATGATGTATATTCCGATGATGGTTTTTTCCCGGTGGCACGTAGCCCCTCAGAACTACGGATTAAATGGCAGGAGGAGGATGAAGAAGAAAGTGACCAGCTTTATTTAGATCAGCAGAGGCAGAGTCACCTGCAACCTCAAGAGCAGCAGGAGCAGACGGTTCAGATGCCTGTCTCTTTGATAGCTAACCTACAGCAAATGATGCAGGACTATTATTCTAGATTTCCTCCACCTGGCTCCTCTACCCCGGTGCAACCTCCGCATACACCAATATCCACCCCTGCTCGACCATCTGAATCTACAGAACCTATCCCAGGTCCTTCATCTAGACAGGATGTTGATCCACCTTCGTCTGAGGATGAGCAGGAAGAAGGTGAAATTCAGGACACTGACTCAATCATTCCAGAATGGGATGAATATCAAATTCAAACACCATCTCCTTCTACGCCTCCACCAGTAGACTCTCCACCGCAGGATATTGGTGGTTTTCATAGTGTGATGGAAAGAGCTGCAAAAAGATTTCAACTGCCAATAACATCGAAGCAGTCACACTGTTTTCTATATTACTTCAAGGAGGATACTAGGAAGTCAGTAAGAGCTATACCCATTGTTGACTTTATTTGGGAAGAGGGCCTTAAGGTCATGCAGACTCGATCCTCCATACCAGCAGTATTACCGAGACTTGAGAAAAAATATAAAGCACCGGACAATTCTCCAGCATGTTTGGTTAGTCACCCTAAACCAGACTCCGTCATATCACAGGCAGCTCAGAGAAGGTCCAGAAACCCATCTGCATCTTTGACTGCCCCCCCAGATAAAGAAGGACGTCGGTTGGATTTGATTGGGAAAAAGTTCTCAACGATGGCGGCCACTACAGTTAGAGCAGCAAATTCCCTAGCAATCCTAGGAAGGTACGACCGCCAGATGTGGTCCGATATGTCGCAGTTTATAGATATGTTACCTAAAGATAGTAGAGCAGAAGCGCGCAAGATTTTACAGGAGGGTGAGAAGATTTCGGCTGAGATAATAGACTGCGCCATAGACGTCTCGTCTACAGGTTTCCGCCAGCTAGCCGGAGCGGCCGTACTCAGACGTCAAGGGTGGCTGAAAGCTACATCGTTCAGACCAGAGGTACAATTAAAGATACTAGACATGCCATATGATGGTGAACTCTTATTCGGCAAGCATGTAGATGCTGCGTTGCAATCTATTAAAACAGACACTGAGACAGACAGATCTCTGGCAACATTACAATACAAAAGACAGCCCTTTCGGGGAGCGAGAGGGAGAGGAACCTTTTCTTATAGAGGCGGCGCACATCAGTACCGTCAATACTCCTCTTACCAGGGACAGTTTCGTTCCACCTTTGGCCAGCAACAACCACATTCCTTTAAACAACAGTCATCCACACATTTCAGACAGCAAGCGAGAGGAAAGTCGACTTACAAAGCCAGAGAGGCAGCAAGAAAGCACTGACCTTCATCAGATGCCTGCATCCAACCCCTATATCAACACTCTAATAGGGGGCAGAATTTCCAAGTACCTCCACCAGTGGTCCAAAATTACTTCAGACAAATGGGTGCTCGATATTGTCAACCGAGGACACACACTAGAATTCAATCATCCTCCCCCTCATGTACCACCAAGAGGTCCCCCGCCGGCCCATCTCAGTGAACTTCTGCCACAGATTGCTATCTTAATGGAGAAGGGAGCAATAGAGATCGTACCAAAGTACCAGAGGGGAACAGGTTTTTACTCCCATTTCTTCCTTATACGGAAAAAGACAGGAGACTGGAGACCTATTTTAGATCTTCGTTCTCTCAACAAATACCTCAAGAAGCAATCTTTTCGCATGATTTCCCTTCAAGACGTCCTACGCCTAATCAACCGGGGGGATTTTATGACATCCTTAGATCTCCAGGACGCATATTTCCACATCCCCATCCACCCCAGTCATCGGAAATTCTTACGATTCAGGGTTGCAGGCACTCATTACCAGTTCAGAGTGTTGCCCTTTGGCCTCAGATCGGCCCCAAGAGTATTCACCAAGGTTTTGGCACCAGTTGCAGCCCACCTCAGGCAACTAGGGATAGAGGTGTTCCCGTATTTAGACGACTGGCTAATAAAGGCACGAACAACGTCAAAAGCTGCCAGGGACATGAAGACATGTCTATCTCTCTTCGGGACACTAGGCTTGACAGTCAATTACCCCAAGTCTCATCTAGATCCTTCCCAGAACATCACCTTTCTAGGAGCCGTCTTGGACACAGTCCAAGCAAGAGCCTTTGCTTCGCACGACAGACGAAAGAGACTTCAAGATCTAGCAACACGTCTCAGCAAAAGAAGGTCCGCTTCTGTTCGGACTTACAAGTCTTTTTTGGGGATGCTTTCGTCTTGCATTCCATTGATAGAAAACTGTCGTCTGCACATGAGAACACTTCAACAGCAATTAGACAATCAATGGAAACAAATAGAAGGATCTTTCGACGATGTAGTTCGGATAACCCCATCAGCAAAACAAGCTTTCAAATGGTGGAAGGATACCCCCCTCATCTCGGAAGGTCTCTCATTCCTGAAGGACAAGCCAGTGCATATTATAACAACAGATGCATCCTTAGAGGGATGGGGCGCACATTTGCAGGATCTATCAGTGAGAGGGAAATGGTCCACTCAGGAGTCGACTCTTCACATAAACGTATTGGAGTTAAGAGCAGTTTCCTTGGCACTCAAGTCCTTCCTCACCAACATCAGGGGTTCTTCAGTCTTGATAAGAACAGACAATACCACAGTCATGCATTACCTCAACAAACAAGGGGGCACAAGATCGCAGGCATTGTCCCTAGAAACGCAGAAACTGTGGCATTGGGTGATTCAACATCAGATATCTATCAGAGCAGAACATCTCCCGGGGATCACCAACACCAGGGCAGATGCCTTAAGCAGGACTCGAACCAGCTGCCACGAGTGGGAACTCAATCAGTCAGTTCTCGACCGCCTCTTTCGTCATTGGGGCAAGCCCAGTCTGGATCTGTTTGCGACCAGAGACAACAAGAAATGCCAACACTTCGCAAGCTGGCGACAGCAGAAGGGATCAAAGGGGAATGCGTTTTTGATCAGATGGTCAGGGATTTATGCATACGCTTTTCCCCCGCTTCCGCTCATCCCAAGACTTCTGCAGAAAATGAAGAGGGAGCCATGCAGACTTCTATTAATTGCTCCCAAATGGCCACGCCAGTTTTGGTTCACAGAACTTCTATTACTCTCGGAGCAGCCTCACATACGACTGAGAACACTGCCGGACTTGTTAACAACGAATCAGGGGCAGGTCCGTCATCCCAACCCGACATCTCTTTGATTATCAGCCTGGCTCCTGAATTCTATGAATTTGACGGCCTAGATATCCCTTCAGATTGCAGGGAGGTACTTGCCTGTGCCAGGGCTCAGTCTACAAACAGGACATATAAGTTCAAGTGGAAAAGGTTTTGCATATGGTGTTCAACTTCCAACGTTCATCCTCTAAAGTCCTCTCCAGAACAGATTCTACCATATCTGTTGCATTTAGCTAAACCAGGCCTTTCCCATTCGTCTATAAGGGTTCACCTTGCTGCTATATCCCGTTTCCGACGAACATCTCATTCACCATCTTTATGGTCATCCAGGATAATAAAGCAGTTTCTTAAGGGCTTGTTCAGGATGTTTCCGCCGATTCACCGTCATCCACCTCCGTGGCATTTGAATATTGTGCTCTCCCAATTAATGAAGCATCCGTTTGAACCCATTCATAAGGCAGACCTCAAATACTTTACTTTGAAAAAAGCCCTCCTTCTGGCCCTCACCTCAGCGAAGAGGGTTAGTGATATCCAGGCTTTCACAGTCTCACCACCTTTTCTCCAATTCAAATCAGAGGTGGTCATTTTAAGAACTAATCAAAAATTTATACCCAAGGTTCCATCGACTTTTCATCTAAATGAGCCGGTGGTTTTGAGAACATTTTTTCCAAATCCGCAAACTCCAGTGGAGCGCGCATTACATTCTCTAGACATTAAACGATGTATAACATTTTATATACAAAGGACTAGCAGTTTCCGTAAATCTGAGCAACTGTTTATTAGTTATGGACGGATCAATAAAGGCAAGGCCGTTACTAAACAGACCATAGCGCGCTGGATCTCTTCTGCCATACAACTCTGCCACCAGTTAGCAGGGAAACCGTTATCATCCAATGTCAGAGCACACTCCACTAGAGCGGTATCCACTTCGGCAGCTCTATTCGCAGGAGTCCCTCTGAGCCAGATCTGCAGAGCGGCAACGTGGTCGCGTGCCCACACCTTCACCCAGCACTACTGCCTGGAAGCTACTGACAGAATGGATGCCGTGGTAGGACAAGCAGTGTTACGTAATTTATTTGCATAAGGTGAGCCAATAATCTCTTTACCCTCCATCCTCTATGTATTACCAGACTAATATTTTCATGTAGGTATATATATATGTATATCTGTATATGTATATATTCATGTATATAATCTTTTGCAAGGTTGATTAGCATAATTTAACTACCTATGTGAGTCCACATAGAAAGAATTGTGAACAGACATGCTACTGGTGTTCAGAACTCAACCATCTTTCTTACTGCTGACTATTCTGATTCAAGCATGTGAATCTATGAAAGATACCACAATATTGGAGAAGAAAATAAGTTACTTACCTGTAACTGTGGTTCTCCAGTATTGGTATCTTTCATAGATTCACATGCGACCCACCCGCCTCCCCATAGGGGCTCACCTCTTTAATTTTCATATAATCACTAGTGCGGAGAAATCTGAGAGACTGAGCCTCTGTGTTGAGGATTCTAGAGGGGTGGTCTCGCCTGATTGGCTGAAGTTTGGGCCTTTTCTAATGAGGCTGATAGTTACAAAACTGAATGTGTTTTTTTTTTCCTATTGACTACAGTAAAAAAAAAAAAAAAAGTTTTTTCTTTATTTATTTATTGCTTTCTATGTACCGTGGGACTCCCACTTCGACAACGGGGAATGATTCAAGCATGTGAATCTATGAAAGATACCAATACTGGAGAACCACAGTTACAGGTAAGTAACTTATTTTCTTACCTTGCATTTCAGTGAGCAGAAGTCCAGGGATCTGCAGGCAGCCACAAATTTTCTACCACTCAGCGTTCCACTAAGTCTCCAGCGAAAAACTGCCTCACTTTGGGGAGTAGGCAAGTGACCACAACAGGGAAGTACCCAAAACGGATTGTGGAGACATTAAAATTACCTACCAAAAAACAGCCTTGTTTTGTTAGGCAGCCACCTGAGTATTTGGTCCTGGCTTGGCAGCCATATAGGGAAACCTACCGAACCCAGAAATTTCTAAAAACTAGACACCCAAGGCAGTCTAGGGAAGTGTGGCGTATTTGGATTTCACAAAGTTTCTTACCCAGAATACCCATCAAAAGTGAAACCTTGATTAAAAACACTATTTTTCCTTGCTTTTTCATCACAGAAAATACAGGAATGTGCAGGGATCCTCAAAATTCCTACTACCCAGTGTTTCTTCACTGATAAAAACACAACCCCACTTGTGTGCCTACGCCTAATGCCTGCGTCAGGAATGGATCACTCCAGGGTTAACTGTAGCCCTCATGGAAGAACTACCATTGATCCTTGTGTGATCCATTCCTGTCGCGTGCACTACCCACACAAGTGAGGTACCATTTTTATCATGAGACTTGGGGGAACACTGTGTAGGAGGACATTTGTGGCTCCTCTCAGATTCCAGAACTTTCTGTCACCGAAATGTGAGGAAAAAGTGTTTTGTTGGCCAAAGTTTGAGGTTTGCAAAGGATTCTGGGTAACAGAACCTGGTGAGACCCCCACAAGTCACCCCATCTTGGATTCCCCTAGGTGTCTAGTTTTAAAAAATGCACAGGTTTGGTATGTTTCCCTAGGTGGCGGCCGAGCTAGAGGCCAAAATCCACAGCTAGGCACTTTGCAAAAAGCAGGTCAGTTTTCTTTCTGAAAATGTGATGTGTCCACGTTGTGTTTTGGGGCATTTTCTATCGCGGGCACTAGGCCTACCCACACAAGTGAGGTACCAATTTTCTTGGGAGACTTGGAGGAATGCTGGGTAGGAGGGTATTTGTGGCTCCTCTCAGATTCCAGAACTTTTTGTCACCGAAATGTGAGGAAAAAGTTTTTTTTTTTGCCAAATCTTGAGGTTTGCAAAGGATTCTGGGTAACAGAACCCGGTGAAAGCCCCCCAAGTCACCCCATCTTGGATTCCCCTAGGTGTCTAGTTTTAAAAAATGCACAGGTTTGGTAGGTTTCCTTAGTTGGCGGCTGAGCTAGAGGCCAAAATCCACAGCTAGGCACTTTGTAAAAAACAGCTCTGATTTCTTTTGGAAAATTTGATGTGTCCAAGTTGTGTTTTGGGGCATTTCCTGTCGCGGGCACTAGGCCTATACACACAAGTGAGGTAGCATTTTTATCAGGAGGCTTGAGGGAACACAGAATAGCAAAACAAGTGTTATTGTCCCTTGTCTTTGTCTACATTTTTTCCTTCCAAATGTAAAACAGTGAGTAAAAAATAGATGTCTATTTGAGAAATGCCCTGTAATTCACATGCTAGTATGGGCACCCTGGAATTCAGAGATGTGCAAATAACCACTGCTTCTCAACACCTTATCTTGTGCCCATTTTGGAAATACAAAGGTTTTCTTGATACCTATTTTCCACTCTTTATATTCCAGCAAATTAATTGCTGTATACCGAGTATACAATGAAAACCTATTGCAAGGTGCAGCTCCTTTATTGGCTCTGGGTACCTAGGGTTCTTGATGAACCTACAAGCCCTATATATCCCCGCAACCAGAAGAGTCCAGGGGACACAACGGTATATTGCTTTAAAAAATCTGACATCGCAGGAAAAAGTTACAGAGTAAAACATGAAGAAAAATGGCTGTTGTTTTCAGCTCAATTTCAATATTTTTTTATTTCAGCTGTTATTTTCTGTAGGAAAACCTTGTAGGATCCACACAAATGACCCCTTGCTGAATTCAGAATTTTGTTTATTTTTCAGAAATATTTAGCTTTCTTGGATCCACCATTGGTTTCACACCCATTTCTGTCACTAAGTGGAAGGAGACCGAAAGCACAAAAAATAGTAAAAATGGGGTATGTCTCAGTAAAATGCCAACATTGTGTTGAAAAATGTAGTTTTCTGATTCAAGTCTGCCTGTTCCTGAAAGCTGGGAAGCAGGTGATTTTAGCACCGCAAACCCTTTGTTGATGCCATTTTCAGGGGAAAAACCACAAGCCTTCTTCGGAAGCCCTTTTTCCTAATTTTTATGAAAAAACTAAATTTTTGCTGTATTTTGGCTAATTTCTTGGTCTCCTCCAGGGGAAACCACAAACTCTGGGTACCTTTAGAATCCCTAGGATGTTGGAAAAAAGGACGCAAATTTGGCATGGATAGCTTATGTGGACAAAAAGATATGAAGGCCTAAGCGCAAACTACCCCAAATAGCCAAAAAAGTGCTCAGCACGGGGGGGAACCATGAGAAACTGTCTGAATGGAATATAGATGCAAATTACTGCCTAAGAGCAAACAGACTTTCCTCTTTAGAGCAGCATTTAATTGGTAGAAAGCCTTTCCCAATCTGAAGGAATTCATTTTATTGGGATTCATGAGCATGTAACATGTTTTGCCTTTTGAAACCTGTGAAGACACTCCCTGTTTCTCTAGGCTCATGCACACTCCACTCACCCTTCCATTTATTCTATTCTACCAGTTAGCTGTTTTGATACCCAGAGTTCATCTGTAACTCATTAAAGGCCTGATTTAGATATTGATGGATAGGTTACTCCATCACAACAGTGATGGTTATTCCACCCGCTGAAATCTAAATCCCATTATATCCTATGTCTCTTCACTGAATAAATGGATCCACTCAACCAGTTCAGGTCATAAACATGGACGTCTGTGCTGCTTATGAGTAGTATAGGACATAGCTGGGCTAACTCTTCAGGCACGTACTATCCTGGCATCACCTAGGTTTGAGAGCCGCAGAGGATTCCTGACGGAACTAAGCAGACATCCATGCCCTGCTCCCTCCTTTCCTTCACTGCAGCTGCCCTAGACTGCCAATCACATGTCAGCTTTACATTGACCATTCTGTTGTGACATCACAAGCTCCGGCCTGTCTGTCCGAAGTCACATGATCAGTGCAGATCCTTGCACAGACAGACACTCAGATCTAAACACATGTGGAATGAATGCTGACCCTTAAGCACAACCTCCAAAACTGAATACAAGCAAATCGTAAAAACTCAGAGTAAATACTTCACTTGTTACCTCCTACGTCGTCTTTCTTGGAACTTTTCTCATACACATAGACTCTGTGAATATCCAGGTTGCTACGTTAAGTGCTCAAAAAAGCTAAAAAGATTGAAAAATAAGGTGACTCTCTGGGAGAAACACTTGAATCAGGTAAATAAGTCAATTGGCTTGAGATGGTTCCGGTCCTATAAAGGATTAACATTTACATTAAAATGTTGCAACAAAAACAGAAATTTTCAGGCAGCTAATTTTTCTGATTAATTGTTCACAGTCTTGCATGACCACTGATATACAGAGCATGAATCAAACTATTTCAACATTAGCTGGCAAACTTGACCTTAACCATTATCAGGAGGAGAGTTTAAATGTATCCTAAGAGCATAAGCCCTCACGTCTTATCCAGGAAAACTCGACACCTTTGGCTAAGTTACTTCAAACAATCATAAATACACTGAACAAAATTTCAAATTTCTAGTCTGGAAGATACAAATCAGAGTACTAACAAATTTAAAACTGCTTGCTACTGAAATCGCATCAATCAGATGCCGAAATCTTAGAATTCACAATCGGGGAGACACAATGCTAGTTACCTTCATGTCCCTGGCCTATGACGCAGTGTGAAGAGTCGTTCTAAATCTGTGCCTTGGTTCAACTCGGAGTTACAGGACACCAGGCGCGGCCCGTCCTTTAGGGCAGAGGGGCCATGCCCCCCCACCTTTTGTCATGCGCGATTTGCGCAGACTCCTGGCTGCCTGAGCTGAACTTTGCTGGGCTGAGGAGGTCACAGCTCCTATGGGCGTGACCTCCTTGGCTCAGCAAAGGTGCCTCGAGGCCCTCCCCTGGGTGACGAGGAAAGCGACACCCATTGACACTCGCCCTGGGCGCTTCAGGTTTAAGCCCTGAAGCGCCCAGGGCGAGTGTCAATCAGTGACACTTCGTCACAGAGTGGAGTGGGGTCAGCAGTCTCACTGACCCCATCCCACTCTGTGACGAGGCTGGGACTGCTGCCTTCCCTCATTGGCAGCAGTCCCAACTCTCCTGGGACCTTGAGGCTGAAGGTAAGTGTGTATGTGTGTGTGTGTGTGATGTTTTAAAATGAATGTTTGGTGCATGCGTGCATGTTTGAATGTTATGAGTGTTGTTAATGGATGCGCGTGCATGTGTGAATGTGTGTGAAAGAATGAGTGTGTGTGGGTGTGTGCTTCCCGCCCGCCCCCTCCCTCCTAAAGCTGCCGGCCGTCACTGCAGGACACCAAGCTCCATCTTCACCAATTAGAAAGACACTAGCCCACAGTGGACTACAGTGTACAATGCAGACAACAGGATGAATTGTAAAGAGGGAATGATGGAGTATAAAAAGTTATTATTTGAAACTATATGTTAATTTGGTACCAGCATAATAAAAGAGGCTCACAACAAACAAAAAGACATTTAAAATTTTGAATGAACTGAAAGCGTGTCTAAGGAACTGGCCCAATCTCAAGAGCCTTGTAATTCTTTGAATGCTTACTTTATAGGCAGTATGAAGTTAATCAAAGAATTCATAATTGGTACATCCACAAATTCTTAGATTAGAGTTGACAACTTTAATACTAGCTTCCTTTCCCTTTTTATTCCCTAAAAGAAGGTAGTCTTCAGACACTGATGAGGAAGGTTAAGTCAGGCTCCCCAACGGACCCTTGTCCTCCAGCAATCATGATAACAGTGGCCGAGGTAGTCATAGGGCTAAATTGCTTAAAACAATTCTAACTGAAGATGTAGTTATGGAACCCTTCAAATACGTATTGGTCATCGTGCATTTAAAAACAAAAACAAGGAGATAACCCAAAGGCTTTATATAAATATTGTCCAATTGCTCTGCTCCTATACCCCACAAGATCTGGAAGCACATATAGCTTGCAAACTATGTAGTCATTTGCAATCTTCCACATTTCTAGATCTAGTAAAGGCTGGGTTCCGTCTGGAGCATAGCACTGAATCAGTAATGCTATCTGCAATTGATGACATAAGACTGGACATCGAAGCACTGGTTCTCCTGGACTCGACCACGGTTATTGGCTACTAGACTTGGACAATCCCCCATATCAAAGACACTGGCAAAAGTTTGGGGTAGTGGTAGACAGTTAAATCATCCTGACTCAGGTTGGAGCAGGAACCACACAATCCATTTATCTTCTACTTCTAGGAAAGTAGCACCCCTTTTGCTATTAAGGTCTTGAAGACGGTAGTAATGGTAACCATCAAGTAAAGATTTGATTATGCTAATTGAATCTACTTGGGCCTCCCTGCCGTTACCACTCATTGATACTAGTGAATTCAAATGAGGCTGCATGTCTTATTTCCAAACTTTCTAGGTGTACCCATGTGACACCTGTCTTGATATAACTTCACTTGTTATCCATCAGACAGAGGGTACAATTTAAATCCTGTTGTTTAATGTTTAATGCCTTAAATCACTTCTTTCCACACTTTCTAATCAAGAAATATATTTCAGGTCGAGCCTTGAGATCATCTGACTTGAATTATTTAAAGAATTCCTAGATATTAGAGGAAAAGTTAGGTGGCAAGAGCTTCCTTGTGCCGGCACCCACACCACGGAACTCCATCCCAGAAGGAGTGTGTTTAGAAACTGTTTTTTGTTAGATTGAAAAAAACACTTAAAAACTTGATTGTATAGATAAACATTTGATTGGTTAAAACATATTGCTGTCCCTGGTTATTGGTATTCCCCTGACTATACTGTACCAAGAAACGAAAGGTGAACGTTTGTTTAATCAAATTAACTTAACATAACATAGCATGACATGACATGTTTAAGTGTGCTTATGTAAATATATATATACATATATAAATATATATGCACTAAAAATAACAAATGTTACAGGGGCGTTATAGTTGGGTTCTGAATTTACTCGGGTAAAACCAGGGAAATTCAGCAGTTATAGTTAGAGTTATTTCAAATAACTGTAACTCACAGCCTAAGGTAGCTATAACTCACTCACCCACCATGCAATTTATTTCTTCAATAATTTGACTTCTAATGTTTCATTGATATTTTTATTGACGTTCTAAGAGATGTCATGACTGCTGTAATATTTGGGGTAATTAGCAGTGCATGCCGAGGGTGCGAGTTATAGTACCTCAAGCTGCGAGTTATAGTTACCTGAACTTACCTTAACTATACCTGCTGAATTTCTCTGGTTTTGTGTGAATAAATTCAGAACCTAACTATAACGTCGCTGTAACCTTTGGTTTTTAAAGTGAATTTCTATGTTTGTTTTCAGCGTAAAGTAATCTTCATTAGTATACGTTAACCCAACTACTGCTGTGCACGGACTCTGGCCAAGCCGTGCCCAACCCCCTATAACCACTCAACCCCGCGCAGGCCTTTGGCCGAGTGCCCCGGGGATTGGCAGCCGGACCTGGCCCTGCTGCCAACCACCTATAATCACCCGATCCCACGCCACACATAGCCTTTGGCTGTGTGTGGTGGGGGTTGGCTGAAGGACCTTGCCTGCGGCCAACCCCCTATAGCCACTCAACTCCACTTGTACAAGTCTCTATGTGGGTCTGTAAGTATGTGCATGAGTACCTCAGTGGGTCTGTCAGTGGGTGCATGGATCTCTGAAGGGGAGTGTGAGTAGGTGCATGAGTTTCTGAGTGGATGTGTAACTAGGTGCATGAGTGTCTCAGTGGCTATGTGAGTGGGTATGTCAGTGTTTGAGTGAGTCTGAGTGGATGCATGAGGGTCTGAGTGGGTATGTGACTGGGTATGTGAGGGTCTGAGTGGGTCTGTGAGTGGGTGCATGATTGTCTGAGTGGGTCTGTGAGTGGCTGCGTGAGATTCTGAGTGAATCTGTGAGTGGGTGCATGAGTGTCTGAGTGGGTCTGTGAGTGGGTGCGTGAGTGTCTGAGTGGATCTGTGAGTGAATGCATGAGTGTCTAAGCGGGTCTGTGGGGGGTACATGATTGTCTGAGGGGGTCTGTGAATGGATGCATGAGTGTCTGAGTCGGTCGGTGAGTGGGTGCATGAGTGTCTGAGTGGGTAGGTGTCTATGCGGGTCTGTGAGTGCATCTGTGAGTGCGTACGCGAGTGTCTGAGTGGAACTGTGAGTGGATGTGTGAGTGTCTGAGAAGGTCTGTGAGTGGGTGCATGATTGTTTGAGCAGGTCTGTGAATGGGTACTGGAGTGTCTGAGTGGGTCTGTGAGTGGATGCATGAGTGAGCGGATCTGTGAGTGGTTGTGTCAGTGTCTGAGTTGGTCTGTGAGTGGATGCATGAATGTCTCAGTGGGTCTGTGGGTTCATGAGTGTCTGAGTGGGTATCTGGGTGCATGAGTAACTGAGTGGGTCTGTGAGTGGGTTCATGAGGGTCTGAGTGGGTCTGTGAGTGCGCGCGTGAGATTCTGAATGGGTTTGTGAGTGGGTGTGCCAGTGTTTAATTGGCTATGTGAACGGGTGCATCAGTGTTAACTGGGCCTCTGAGTGGGTGTGTGAGGTTCTGAGTGGGTCTGTGAGTTGGTGTGACAGTGTTTGAGTGGGTCTGTGAGGGGGTGCATGAGTCTCTTAGTGGGACTGCGAGTGGGTGCATGAGGGTCTGAGTTGATTTGTGAGTGGGTGCGTGAGGGTCTGAGTGGGTCTGTGAGTGGGTGACTGAGGGTCTGAGTGGGTCTGTGAATGGGTATATGAGGGTATTTATGGATCTGTGAGTAGGTGAGTGAGAGTCTGAGGGTGTCTGTGAGTGGGTTTGTGAAGGGCTGAGTGGGTCTGTGAATAGGTGCCTGAGGACCTGAGTGGGTCTGAGAGTGAGTGCATGAGTCTCTGAGTGGGAGCATCAGTGTCTGAGTGGGTCTGTAAGTGGGTGTGTGAGGGCTTGAGTGGGTCTGTGAGTGGGTGCATGAGAGTCTGAGTGGGTCTGTGAGTGGGTGCATGGATGTGTCAAGTGCTTCTATGAGTGAATGATTTACTGTATGAATGAATGTGATTAAAAAAAAATGTTTGCAGATATTCGCACATTCATTTCAACTTTACATGGGTGGCTGCGCTGAGCACTGCAACGAAATAAAAAATATCGCGATCTGTGAAAAAATAATTATAAGGCAAGAATTTCATTCTCAAAGTTCCCTATATCACATCCCTAGGATCAGAGTACTTCCACCATGAGCCCTTATGCCACTTTTCTTTTCAGCCCCGGGGACCGTGTCCCGTTATCTCAAATGGTGGCTGCAATTTTATGATCAGGTTGCGGCCAGCCAATCACAGCATTCCTGTAAGCACACACATCTGTGAATACGTCGCAATTGCAGCAAAAACAATTTGACGGATCCACGGCCCTAGATATACAAAAAGTTTTACTCTTTAATATCTTGAAAACTGCTAAACGGATTTACACCAAGGAACAAAATGTATAATCTGCAGGTACTAGTCATTTTTAATATATATTGAATTAGTAAAACAACTGTTGTTGTGTTCATCTCTAATTTAGATAAACAGTGCCACCAAGTGGCAGACTGTAATAAGTGCTGGTGTTGACATTTAAGCGCCAATGCCGAGCACCAGAAACAACCGGCTCAAAGTAAGCACTGAAGTAGCAGAGTCAGATATAGAACCCAAGTTTCAAAGTCCCATTGTGGGCAGCTTATCCACAAAACACCATCTTCTCAGTGCCACTGAACAACACTAATGCAGGCAATTTCAAAATGATCTTGCAATTGGACTTGCTGTTATATTTCTGAACTGGGCAACAGTCATCTCACTTCAGAACTTTATCAAATCTGATGTTATGTCAAGGCAAGAAAAGCGATCTGAGTACATTCAGAGCGTCCAACAGGGCACCACTCTTTATATCAATTAAAGTATTTCAGTACTGTGGTCTCTGGCTATATATTTTTAGCCTTTTATTCTTCACTGGTATAACAAATCAGATGTGTGCAATATTTGTAGTGAAAATATACAAACATTACATTACGACTTATCCTGTTAACGTAATTCATGCAATCTACAATGCATTCCGGGCCACAGTGCCATTTGGCAGGAGGAGCTTCACACAACTGTACTAAACAACAAAAGCACACATGAGAAAAAGATACAATTGTTTCACCATAGTGTAATTTACACTTAAAGACTGTACTTTCACATCAAAAAGCTTTTTCAATAGAGCTTCCATTCTTGCCATTGGATACATCAAAGGTATGGTGTGCACCCTGGATATCAAATCAACAATATTGAAGGGACAGAATATCAAAAATAAAATATCAACAGGTAATTAAGTCTAGATTTTCTATACCTAACTTCACATATGGGTACCTACGGATACAAATATTTAAATATGGAGTTAGGAATAGTAAATCTAATCTTCCTTCCATGCAATTACCTTTCAGTACTCAATACTCTGTCCTTGATATTAGTGTGCTACAATATTGTTGGTGTCAATGTCCAATAGTAGGGTCCAAAGGTACTATGCCCAATGAGACTGAAGTATTGAGCAAGTTGCACACCTCTATGTTTTGAAAGTAACTGGGGGGCAACAGTATCAATGCCATACTGAAGACTGTGTTACAAACTGGTATTGCTGATTTTCCTCCCCTATGTGACGTAGGTAAAGAGATTAGTGCTTCCTCTGTCTGTAACCTTTCTCCTCGCTATAGGCACATCGTTCCTGCTTGGAGACCAAGCTTGACCCAGTCTTAATCCAGCACAAACTGTGAGACCAGATCCTCTCTGATCAGGAACACCTGCAACCCAAGAATGGTTTCTCCCTGATTGTGCTCTTCAGTCGGATGTAGCTTGGTCCCCTATGCACTATGAGCGGTTGACTACTGTCTGAGAATATCCAATGCACTTAGTGCGTCACACTTAAGTATACAAAAAAGTGGTGAGTGGAATGGATGAATTAACCTCAGCCAATGGTAATTATTCAAGGCCGCATCCAAGTCCATCATTATTTTCCTCCCAATGCCACCTCTGTGAGGACCCAGTCATATGCAAATCATCAGAGCTTTAAGGCACTTCGGGCCACAGAATCGACTTGTTTGCGACTATAAAAATGCTTTTTGGGATGTACAAAGTCCAAATTGAGATTTGGTATCTTGTTACCAAATCACAATTTGGGTTGTGGAATTCGGTATTAGGAAGTGGGGTGTTGAGGGGGGTCCCTTCCTAATACCGAATCTGAATTGTATGTATGATTGTTTTGTGATCGTGAATGCGGTCGCAAAACAATCACAGTTAGCACTAATTTCAAATTGGTGTTAACCCATTTGCAAAGGGGAAGGAATCCCCAAGGGACCCCTTCCCCATTGTGAATGCATGCAAAAACGTTTTTTAGGGGCAAGCAGGGGTCCCATGGACCACCGCCTACTCTTAAAAATGAAACTGAAACGTTTAATTTTTTCTTTTTAAACGCCTCCTGTTTTCCTTTGAGGTCTGTGTTTTTAAAAAAAAGATTGCTTTACTTAAAAGCAATCACAGACATGCCGGTCTGCTGACCCCAGCAGGCCACCATCCCTGTGATTTTTTAGATTCCCAGTGGGTGATGTGAATTGCAACTGACCTCATTTAAATTAATGAGTTAGGTCAATTTGCGACCTACCAGGAATCGCAAAAGAAACTCAGTGGAGTTTCTTACATTTGGAATTGTGATTGCCTAATTGCCATTTGCATGGAATCGCAATTAGGAAATCACAATTCCAAATGTTCGAACATGTGGCCCTAAGTCTCACAACGAGGTACTCTCAAGTCTCCAGCAATCAAAGGAGAGTGTTTTTGGTACAGATGCCAAATCAGAAGGGAAAGTAAGAGAAAAGGTATGGCCAAGCAGCGCAGCTCGTCAGGTTTTCCGGGATATACGTTACTTCAAAATGTTCAATGTTGGGGATTATAACTCTGTAACAAATGAAAGGCCTCACCAATTAGAAGGACATGCAGCTTGGGGGCAGTAGGGGAGGGGAATCTAAGGCAGGTAGGTTTTAAGAGACACTAACATGGTGTGTGCCTCAAAGTAAAGCAGCAGCCAAAACCCCACACCAACAAGCACTATAGACATGAGTAGAGATGCCTGCCAAGGGGAACACCGACTGTGGGAAAGATACATTGTATCCATCGCTTGCGCTCATGAATAGACTGTTCGTTCTTGTGCTTGAGCACTTTGTTTCCCACGCGGACACAATTGGTGATTCACCCTCTACCTATTGGCACTAAGGCTCGTGGACAGATGGCTTGGGTGAAAGCTGCAAGAGATAGGAAGGGAAGACCTTGACGAATGAGATAACTGTGGGTGTTCCCTTTATTGGAGATTATGGGGGTCATTCTGACCCTGGCGGTCTTGGACCGCCAGGGCAAGAATGACGGAAGCACCGCCAACAGGCTGGCGGTGCTTCATCTCCCATTCTGACCACGGTGGTAAAGCCGCGGTCGCACCCCCGGGGCCGGCGGTGTCCCGCCGATTTTCCCCCGGCGGTGATAATCCGCCAGGGCAGCGCTGCAACCAGCGCTGCCCTGGGGATTATGACCCCCTTACCGCCAGCCTGTTTCTGGCGGTTTACACCGCCAGGAAGAGGCTGGCGGTAAGGGGTGTCCAGGGGCCCCCTAACAGGGCCCCGGCCTGCTTTTCACTGTCTGCATGGCAGACAGTGAAAAGCGCGACAGGTGCAACTGCACCCGTCGCACGGCCGCAACACCGCCGGCTCCATTTGGAGCCGGCTCCTGTGTTGCAGCCTCATTCCCGCTGGGCCGGCGGGCGCTAACATTGTTAGCGCCCGCCGGCCCAGCGGGAATGTTGGAATGCGGGCTGCGTTATTGTGGCCGCATGGCGGCCGCCGCCCGCCAAGGTCAGAATGACCGCCTATATTTCCAATATAGGATTCTATGATAAGGACCCTCTGAGCAGGGTAAAAAAAGATTGGCGAACAGATTTACGATTCACTACCATGTTCTCAGAGACACATTTGTGCTCCTCTATTGACCAATACCAAAGACTTGGGCTACCTTGAATCTTTAACGCAGTGTGGCTAAGTCAGGTAGCTTAGTCCAAATGAGACCTATACACTGACAACTGAGTCGAATGTAGACGCACATCTCTGGTTGTAATGTGATTAAGCTCTCACACGGATTACTGTTCGAACTATATAGTTTTCCCGTTGTTGTGCTGAATGCACACCAGTTAATGCTTCTGTTACTTTTTGGAATTAAGTAAATATTCACAAGATAGTGAGCACTGCGCCATCTGCACTTTGTTGAATTATTTATTGTCCAGTACATGGAACATGTATTGAAAAGATTGTCCATGTGGAGTTTTTCAATGAATACATTCAATATGTCTCACAATCAACACTAAAGCACAAGATTTTTTTTATTTATAAAGGGGGAGAGGTTTTGAGAGGGAAGGAAGGTGCATTTGAGGGAAGTTGGTTTTGTTGGAAATTTGCTTTGAAACTCCAAACAAATTTATATATTTTTTCAGTTGTTTTTATTTAGGCACAATCTGCAGATGTCTTCCTACAAATGAATCCCACTGCACAGTTGTGTGCAGCAAAGTTAAGTATTCCTAATGCGGTTTGAGTGTGAAGGGGTTAGTACATGTTCTTGCATAGTCATGCAAAGGTATCAGCAGATTCTGGGCCTCCTGTACAACAAACTGACGCATCGCTCACAATGCACCAGTTTGCTTGTGCCTCCCTGCGCCCCCTACCAACACCCTGGAAGCGCTTTATTGACAATACAGCGCACCATGGTGCATGTTAGCACAGCTGCGTCACAATTTCTGACGCAGTTGTGGCACTTTTCTGGACTAGCGTTAAAACATCTTAAGCTAGTCCACCAAAGCAGGCATTAAAAAATGATCCTAGAATGGCGCAGTGAAATCTTCTAGTTTTTACAGCGCCATTCCTGTGGGCCTCTTAGCGGGATAATGCCTCCCTTGCATACATTATACCAGGCCCAGGTATAATATGGCGCAAGGGTTTACAAACTGGTGCAATGGTACTGTTGTGCCAGTTTGTAAATATGGCACAGGGTAGGGGACTGTTCTGCGCCGCCGTAACAAAAAAACGTCACTACAGTGGCGCAAAGGGCTTGTAAATGAGCCCCTCTATGTCTTCCTCGTGTTGTTCTGCTGAGTTTTTCCTGTAAGGGAGACAGGTCTGTGATTTCTCCAATATGTCAAGATGGGCAGTGACTCAGCATTCTACTCTACCGTGGGAAAGGAAGATTTAGGCATGTCGTTCTGCCCCCCTGCCTTGTGGCATAGTTTGATGTGGTCTTCAGTGTTCTCTGTAAGCTGAAAGAAACCACAATCCCTTGGGTACTCTTGTGTACACTGGTCTAGGTGAGGCCAGCTGTCCCCCCAAGCACCAAGCAACTCTGAATGTCCTCCAGGTAAGGTATGAACATTGAATACACCAGACAGAGATTCTGGTTCTTCCACATTGTCATGCAGTTCCGAAGCAAGTAACTAAACAATGCATTAAGGGAGGTTCCTAACTGACAGTCACTCATTTTACAGCAGTTCAAATGATGCACATTTGCATTAGTTCAAGGTCTGCTTTTACAATCTCACGTTACACATCAGATTTCTAAAATAGGCCTACTGATCTGTGACTGCTTTGTTACCTCTCCCCACTCATTTAAAAAAGATCTGAGTATATGAGCATCAAGGTAAGAGAGAAGCACTGATGGTTGCATGGATAATCTATTCTTGCTCGAAAGACAAATGTTTGTCCCCAGTTGTTGTGAGGACCCCTTGTACCCAAATTGGTTCCCCCGTTTTAGTAGCTTCATTTCATATTTCATATTTTACACATTGTTAGCTGCATTGGTTTTTACATTGACATATTACACACTTTCTTTACATGATATTCTTCTAGGAATAAACTGTACAACATGCTTGTTTTGTTAGCCTTTTCTCGACATGTAATCAGAACATTTTATTCAAGACTAAGAACACTGTACACAATATCCTGGTTCTTGTGTTGCCCATTCAGGAGACAACTTCTAACATCAAGACATAGCATTACATCAGAACTGTGCTTCTAGCACAGTGTAGGTTTATTATATAAGTGATGCACTGACCCGAAGGGGGTAGAGGCGCTTTCCAGCTGCAATCATCCTGGGACAATTGATGATTCCGACATGCAGCTCCGATTGCACTAATCTTTCAGCTTCCTGAGAGAATCGTCATCCATACTGCAGGCTGACTCCTGTCACTATCACCTGGTATGATTCTAAGGCTAATCCGATAGATAGAGAAAGGCAGAAGGATGCACCCGCTATGCTCTCAGTATGGTCTTAAGGTTAGGTAGGAACCTCTAGCACCTCCAGAACTCATTTACCGTGGTTGGATTATTTATTGTGTTTTCCATGTTGTGAAAATCTATCTTGTATATCTCTTGTATTTTGGTCTGGGAACGCATAAGTAATCCAACGAAAGGGTGAGATCTGTTTCCGTGACTTCCCTGGGGAGTCAGCGTGACATGTTTAGGTTGCTGTACTCACCTTCCACCCTGGTAGGTTTTGAGGTTCAGGTGAGGCACTGTTAGCTAACCAGGAATCGGGTCAACATCCCCTGATGGTGTGGAAGGACTTAGCCCCCCACATTCTGAAGTTCTGTTGTTCGCAATACGCAGTCCTTTTATCTTAGTAGGAATCTTATAATACAGTCTTGCCTGATTAGTAATTAAATGACCATCTTCCAGCTGAAATTAAGTAAATTACCCGAAAGACAGCCAAAACTTCACATCCGAGTTATGGGGTGATTTTTTTTTATGGTTAAATCACCATGGCTGATTCTGCTATTCCTGTAAAATTATTTACAGTTCTTTTTTCTAACAATTTCTTTTTTTTATATAAATTGTTCTAATCTAAATTAAAAGAACTTCTAAAGCAGCGTTCTTGTTAATAACTCTGCCATTATTCTAAAGCAGAATATTTCTATGATTGTAAACAAGAAAACGCTATTCCATAGCAGGCTACTGGCATTATGGTGCACTCAGGAGGTCAGCATACAACACAACACAAAACAAAACAGCACTGGGAAAATATTAGAGTTTCCCTGCGTAGGCTTTAATAGATACATTGTGACTAAGAAGATTGAGCTTCAACTACTGTAACTAACTTTTGCAAGCCTTGTTTATCCTCTGTGTTTCAGAAAGCAGTGGTATGTTTTCAGCACTGCACAGGCGTGCCTGAATGCCTTTGTATCTATAAAAAAAGTGATGGATGAATGCTTGAATTAATCTCAGCCACTGGTAATTACTTGGGCCTCATCCCAATCCATCTTTATTTTGCACACCATGCCACTTCAATTTGGACCCCAGCATATACAAATTAGTATTGCCCCTGCTCCAGTGGGAACAATCCAGCTTGAACTAAAAGGCCAGGGCCTACCTGAACCAGCACACAAGCAACCCACAACTGGTTTTGCTCTTATTAGATCTCATCAGACAGGGGTAGCATTGCTCCAGTGGCACAGTGTGCACATGGCCCACACCTGGGCATACCAGTCCAACTTAGGGTGACACACTGAAATATACAAAAAGTTATATATGAAAAGCTTAAATTGATCTCAACCACTGGCAATTACTCATGCCGCATCCCAATCCATCATGATTTTGCACACCATGCCAACTCAGTTTGGACCCAGTGATATGCATATCAGTCTTGACTCTGCTTCAGTGGGAACACTCAAGCACAAACTGTCAGGCTAGGTCATCCCTGAACTAGAACACAAGCAACCCAAGACTGATTTGGATATGGCTGGGTACAAACTGAGGTGGCATGGTGTGGAAAATAAAGATGAACTGGGATCCCTCCTCGAGTCATTACCAGTGGCCTAGATTAATTCAAGAACTCCATCCAGCACTTTTTTGTGTACTTTTATCTGTCGCCACAAGTGGGAAGGTATGCCTAGACATGGGTCCAGTGTATACTGTGTCACTGGAACCAAGCTGTACCTGGCTGATGAGCCATAACTGGTCCTGGGTTGCTTTTGTTCCGGTTCAAAAAGGAACTGGCCTGGCAGTTTGGGCTGCACCGTTCCCAATGGGGTACGGCCAAGGCTGATTTCCATATGGTTGGGTCTAAACTGCGGTGGCATGATGTGAAAAATAACTATGGCTTGGGATGTGACTTGAGTGATTTCCAGTGGCTGAGATTAATTCAAGGATTCCATCCATCATTTTTTTGTATACTTTAGTGTGTCACCGTAAGTAGAACGGATATGCTCAGACATGAGTTAAATGCACATTGTGTCACTGGACAAGCTGTACTAGGCTGATGAGCCATAACTAGGGCAAAACAAATCCTGGGTTGATTGTGTTCCAATTTAGGGTGGACCTGGCCTGGTAGTTTGGGCTGCACTATTCTCACTGCAAGAGGGTCAAGACTGATTTGCAGATGGGTGGGTCCAAACTGTAGTGGCATGGTGTACAAAATAACAATATACTAGGATGCAGCCTAGTGATTACTAGTGACTGTTATTAGTTCAGACCTTCCATCCATCACGCTTTTGTATATTTATGTATTCATCTATTTTAGATATTTATATAGAGGGACTTAACCACATACTAAAGAGCGAATAGATCACATTAAAATCGAAAGTAGGAAAACCAATAATTCATAACAAGTAGCAAGTGATCAGAAGATTTGAACAGGAAATTAGATTGATTTAAGCGTAGGAAGTGGGATTTGAAGAGCTTGTGAAAGCCACGTGGACTGACGTTTTTGAAACATAGCTGACTTTTTCTACATCAAAACCAAGATAATTTATGAGGATCTCCTTTCAAATGTCAAAAATCCTTATAACATACCAGATATATTTACAAATGACGCATACCACGTCCCTCTCATCTTACACTAAGAGCAGTATTCACATAAACTAATAAATGTTTAACCACATTGTCAAGAGACCTAACTGATCCATTACACATAAGCAAATCAAGATTTCTTCCAGAAAGCGGCTCACATACAACTCATGTTCTGTGTTTAATTGGAGCCAGTGGTTTGCAGGTCTGGTCCACTCACTGTTTGGGACAGGCACTTATTTTTCCTCATCGGATATTTCCTGAGAGCAAGACAGCAGAAAACAAACAGGGGGAATAATGAGAATGAGAAAGACAGAAAACTGTCAAAAAGGGAAAAAGTAGTAACCTGCAACAGTGAGATAAAAGGCAAGGGTGCCTGTTAGTCGATTAAGAAGCCATGAGATAGAGTCCAGACTATGCAGCCTTGGTATTCGGTGCACTGACATGTTATAATGCCAGACACAGGCTTCTGAGCAGAACTTCGAGCGCCAACACTCACTCTTTTACGAATTAGGCACTGGCTATGCTGCAAATCTTACACTGCATAATCAAAATTCTGGATGGAGGTGATTTTTGTTTATGATTTCACTATTCACACATAAACCTTAAGTCGAGATGTCATTCAAGTTTAATTGATCTTTTATTCTTCTTGTTTTTCCAAAGTGGGTTAAATCCATGCAATACTTTTTAATGCCAGCCGATGCGTTTCATCCCCATTGAGACTTACTCAAGGCATTAGTGTTGGAGGTATCACATTTATTCCTACATAATTGTATCGCTACACAAATACATTTTTTTACCAATTTTATCAGAATTGTTTGAATAGACTCGCGTGTACATTGCTTGTTGCCCCAGAAGGATGTACATAAAGCCCCTCCCCTCTGAAACTCCAGACAGCATGTATATTGCCCTCACTGGAAGCTAGGGTTACATTTAAAATGACCTGCATAATATATAAGGCTACCCATGCTGGCTCCCTTCTTATTTAAATGATTATCTACAAATCACTGAAAGGCAGAGAGCTCCCACAACTCTGGAAATACCTAAAGAAGAAAAGGCGTAGTCTCAACTAAGCCTTCACATCTTTGGAAACCATATGATGGGATCCCATCAAAGAACATATATAACTAAACTTGAACCCCTCTTAAAGAAATAATTTAAATTGTATCTCTTCAAACTATCTCTTGCAATTAAATTCCACCTTCCTTTGTTATCCTATATATCTTCTCCTTTCCTATAGCGCTGATATGTATTTACTGTTGAATTAGTTCACTGTACAGCTCACCAGTGTCCCAGACGCTAGCTCTGTGCTATAAAAAAGAATAAGAACTAACCAAATACACAAGTAGGAAACCGAAGAACATACCTAAGGGCCATATGTACGAAAGCTTTTTCCCATAGACACAGAATGGGTAAAATCCTTTGGTACATCTGGCCCTAAATCTCTTTAGAGGTAAAGAGGAGTTTAGGAAGAGTTAAGCTAATACAAATACATCTGCAAAAGAGGAAGACCACTACTATTCATAAACCACACTTCTAAGGTCACCACTGCCCTGAATAATAAACGTGTTAAGTGCACTCTAGCCCAGTCCTGGACTTATTCTAGTACCACACAAGGCTATTCACGGGTACTGCAACACACTCCCATAGAAAATAGTGGAGGCAGGGACTTAATATAACACCTTGTAGGAAATAATATGAAAATACTTATATTATTCCGAATTTTATATCATGTATATATACACATATTTGTTTTGCATGAAAAATTATTAAAATATTTTATTAGGTTAAAAATAATTAGTTATCTTATTAAAAAATATAAAAGTGTAATACTTTTATTACCTCTTCATTTTCTCTTCCTCGTCCCATTCCGATCTACGGGGGGTGAGTGTGCCCATTCACTCCTTCGTCAGGTCCTGTTAAGCTGTTTCTTCACATTCTATGAAAGGGAAAAGGTCATAGAGTATATGCCCCCTCCCCTTCCTGTGGAGGATCCTGTTTTTGCGTGTGCAAACAACCCGTCTTTTGGATTGTGTAGGGCTGCATTGGCACCCGTGGCCTTCTCCTTATTAAAGGGCCCTTTTTTGCAATGACATGGCGGACTGTGGCTTGGGCCCCCCTCCCTTTCCTGGGTGGTTGCTAAGGGCACTGCTGAGTTGTGCCTGTAGTGGCCTTGCCTTTCTCCTCTCTCTTATTAGTGTGAATTACAGTGGCTCCTCCTTTCCTCTTTTTTATCAATTCTCCCTCAGGGTGCCTAGTTGACTTCCTGAGGGTCTTTGCCTTTCTTTTCAGGCTTTTTGATGGTTGTTCCTTGGGTCCTTTTTTGTTATTTATACTGTTCCTTCTATTGAAGGGCATATTCTTTGCCTGCTTGACCATGGGGAAGTATACACAGAAGAACAACAATCTTCACCTGACAGGCCGCCTCCAGGGGTCCGTGAGGGGGGTATTCAACATCGTTCCCCTCCTGTTTCTGGGGTGTATCTCCATGATATGATTTGGAAGCTGTCTGAGGCCTATAATAAGCATCAAGGAAAAGCGTCACCCTTCTCTCCTGCCTCTTCCTCAGGGTCTGCCTGGTCGGTTTCCTCTCCATCTCCTGTTTCATCCTGGCCCTGTCTGGATTATGATGAAGAGGATCAAGGTTTTCTAGCTGCTGCTTCTTCTAGGGGGAAATATATTCTGAAGGAGGACTAGGAGCTTGTGGTGTCGTACTTGTCTTCCAATCTTCAGCTTCCTGCAGATTTGGAGCAGCCCCGCACTAGTGAAGAATGGTTCCATCTGTTTTAGCATCCTTACGTTCTTAAACTTCCAATCACTCCTGCTGTTCATTCTTTGTTGCAGCGTGAATGGAGAGATCCTAATAGAGTCTCAATGCCTTGTGTCATGGGATGGCTCTATCCTTTGTCTCCAGGGTAGACTGCAGTTCGCCAGCTCCTCACAGTGGATCCTCTGATTACCAATCTCACACGGAAGTCTTCTTTGTTGTCTGAGGATTTAACACTGAGTGACCCAGTGGATAAGAAGGTGGAGGCTGCTGTGAAGAGATCTCACGCTGGCCTCAGTCTTCCCTTGCAGTCTGAGATTCATGGGGTTTATGCGGCTCAGTTGTTAGTCAAGGAATTCCAATCTCTTTTTTCTGCTATTCAGGAGGGAGAAGATTTTTCTGACTTTTTGGGCTGTATGGAGGTGAAGGCTAAGTTTCATTCTGATATAGCCTTTGATTCTGTTCAGGCTTCAGTGATGCCCACAACCAGTTTTGTTTCTGCAAGGTGTTCGAAAGTGGACTCCTCTCAAAAGAATTGTTTGTTCCGTATGACTTTTAGGGGTAGTAAACTATTTGGCGATGAACTGGTGAAGGTCATCAGGAAGTCTTTCGAAAGTCAAAAACATGTCCAGCCATTCCGCCACAAACCGAAGTCCTGGGAAAGCAGCAGACAACGTCCAGCTCAGTTCAGAAAGCGGAGGACTGATTTAAAGCAGAATAGCTCCCCGTTCCAGTGTAAGGGTTCCCAGTCTGGTGGTTCCTCCTGTCCATTTAGTGCTAAGGGTGGTTCTAAACAGCCTTCCTGACTAGTCCGTCCCACCTTTCTGTCCAGTAGGGGGGCACCTGGGTTAGTTCTTTGGAGTTTGGAAGACTTGGATTTCCGACAGTTGGGTTCTTCAGCTTGTGACTCACAGTGTATCTCTGAATGGTTCCCTTGAGTTTCCATAACCCCATTCCTTTCTGACCACCTGGCTTCGAGATCCAGCAAAGAAGTTAGCCCTGGAAGAAAGTGTTGCCTCACGTGTCCTGAAATAGGCCCCCGTCACAGGTCCACCTAAGAAACAGGGTTGCGGTTGTTATTCCTGTGTGTTCCTGTTACTGCTGGTGCAGCTACACCAGACAGTATGTTTCTGAACAGGAAGGTCACTGGGGAATGTTTGCACGATCATAGACCTGTGTTTCCTGAACGGCTATCTTCTGACTCTGCGCTTCAGGATGAACACTTTGCAGGAGGTAATGCCTATGATGTCTCCGGGGGATTAACTGTCCAAGATCGAACTTCAGGCTGCA
Organism: Pleurodeles waltl; assembly: GCF_031143425.1. Taxonomy (NCBI): domain Eukaryota; kingdom Metazoa; phylum Chordata; class Amphibia; order Caudata; family Salamandridae; genus Pleurodeles; species Pleurodeles waltl. The sequence continues at coordinate 151,815,023 of NC_090446.1, forward strand.
TATATCTATGTTCTGATGGATCCTGTCTCCCAGCAGTTTGTGAGGTTTGCCATGGGTTCCCTGCACTGGCAGCTCCTGGTGCTCCCATTCGGCCTGAAGTCCTCTCCCTGAATTTTCACCAAGGTTTTGGCCCCAGTAATGGGCCTTCTTTATTCTCAGGGTGTGTTGGTCCATCCATATCTTAACGATCTTCTGATTCATGCCCCCTCTCTGGAGAAATCCCTGCTAGACACTGCCAGCACTGTCTCTGTTTTGAACGACTTTGGTTTCCTGATCAACCCCTCCAAATCTCACCTGGTCCCTTCTCAGAGGTTGGAATATATTGGGGCATCTTTCAACTCGATTCAGAGGACGTTGTCCCTTCCCGAATCCAGGAATGCCATTCGTAGTCTGTTAAGGGTCCGGGAAGCCTCTGGGAGGGTTTGGACACAGCTTCAGGGACAGATGGTAAGCGGGGGTTTAATTTTGAGTTTTCGCCCCCTACTTACCTGGACCTTTTTTGTCTCTGTTGTTATTTTTCTGCTGTTGTCACTCCTATTTTTGTGTTTGAGGTGGTGACATTGGACATTGTACCTTGGGCCCCCCTTAACTTGGTCCAATTGTGCATCACATCCTGCTCCCCTAGACCCCAGCATGGGGCGATTTCAAGTCTGTGTTTCCATCTGGCAGGAACTGGACTGGTGGTTGAATCCTCCTTCTTTGGAACACAGCTTACCGCTTCGCTATCCAGATCCTCTGATTCTGACTACTGCAGCTTGGGATGGGGGTGGGGTTGTGTTGAGAGATCTCACTGCTTAGGCTCTCTGGATCAAGGCGGAGAGTTTGAGTGCATCCTATTGGAAGGATTCGAGTAGTGTTTGGAATGCCCTACTGTTCTTCTCAGACAACATCCGGGGCCACTTAGTGATAGTCCGTGTGGACAACAAGGTGGCAATGTCTCACATCAATCGCCGGCTTGGCACCAGGTCCTCCTCCCTCAACGTTCTTGCTCACCTCATTGTGTCCTTGGCGAAGACCAACCTTCTACGGTGGAGGGCCATCCACATTCAGGGGGTGTTGAATTGTCAGGCGGATATGGTGAGTCAGGCATTCCCAACCTCCCTGGAATTTGTTCTCGCCCCTTCAGTGCTCACCCAGATTTGCAGTCTTTGGGGCATCCCAGTGGTGGATCTTTTTGCTACTCCTTTGAATGCCAAGATTCCACTCTTTTTCTCCAGGTTCCTGTCTCCGGGTGCCCTGGGGGGGCGATGCCCTGACCAGTCCTTGACCTCCAGGTCTTCTCTACGCTTTCCCTATGATTACTCTGATCCAGTGTTTTCTGACTCATCTGCTCTGGGAATCAGCGGCGGTAATGGTGGTCCTTCCTTGTTGGGTTCAGAGGACTTGGTTCCCTCTTCTCAGGCTTCTGGCTTTGGAGCCAGAGTGGCTTCTTTCCCTGGAGCCATCCCCACTATCCATCCCTCTTCTTCCTCTGAAGACTCTGGCCAAGTTGTGTCTCTCGGTCTGGAGATTGAGAGGGAGGGTCTCATGAAGAAGGGTCTCTCTCTGCAGGTGTCCCATTCTCTTCAGTCTTCTAAGCACCTCTCCATGAACAGGGCATATGCACATCATTGGAGTTCCTTTGCTAAATGGTGCAAGGTAAGGTCTGTGTCTCCTGTGTCTGCTCCAACCACTTAGATGTTTCAGTTTCTTCAGGGGAGATTTGATAAGGGCCTCTCAATTGCTACCCTTAAACTTCAGTGGTGCTCTATTAAGACTTTTTGGGGCCCTTGGGATAATCTGTTTTCTATCAAGTGCATGGCCTCTAGGTTGTTCTGGGGTTTCCATCTTCTTCGGTCTAAGCTCTGTGAACCTTTTCCGCCTTGGGATCTCCCTCTGGTCCTTTCTCATTTGAAGTCCTCTCTGTATGAGCCTTTGACGTTGGTGTCCCTTAAGCTCCAGACCTTGAAGCGCTTTTTTTGGTGGCCATTACTATGGCCAGATGTTTGGGGGAACTTAATAGCCTGGTTTGTCGCCAACCTTACCTGCATGTCTTTGATGGTAGGGTAATTCTTTCTCTGGACCCTACGTTACTGCCAAAGGTGTATTCCTTCTTTCACTGTGAACAGGAAATTGTTGTCCCGATTTTGCTCCAGGATGCTTTGGTCTCTGATCCTTCTTTGTCTCTGTTGGATGTGGTCCGTGCTTTAAAGATTCATCTTGTTCTGTCTTTGGAGTTTTGCCACTCTGAGAGACTTTCTCTCAACTTTGGTCCTGTCAGGAAGGCAAGAAACCTTCCTCATCTACGTTTGTTGAAGACAGTGATTTTTTTTCCGCTTGCCAGGCTCTGGGCAGGGAGGTCCTGGGTGAGGTGAAGGCCCATTCTACACAGGGTATGGCTGCCTCTTGGGAGGAGTAGTCTGGTGTTCCCCTCAGGGAAATATGGTAGGCCTCCACTTGGTCCTCTAATTCTACCTGCATTACAAATTTCAGGTTGCATCTGGCACAGGGTTCAGAGTTGTCTTTTGGTTGTGGACTCTGTATGGCAGCTAACTCCTCCTCTTAGCATGCTTCTGTTGCCGCTGTTTTCCTTTGGGGGTTCTGTTTCTGTCCTGGGGGCTTTTTTGGAACTGATTCTTGTTTGCATTTTGTATGCTAAATAAAGTTTGCATTGCAATTCTTTCCTGTGTTTCTTGTGGTTCCTTGGGAGGTCTGAAACAGGTCTTGCTTGGGCATTCCTCCATGTAGTTCAGCATGGGACGAGGAAGGGAAGATGAGGAGGTAATGCTTGGATTACTTACCGGTAATCTTCATTACTCAGATTCTTCCTTCCTTGTTCCATTCCGTACGTCCCTCCCTACCCTCCCTGGTCTTTCATCAGCCTGCAGTTTGGTGCTTGGTGATAAACAGGATGTTCCACGGGGAGGTGAGGGGCTATATACTCTATGACCTTTTCCCTTTCATAGGTAGGGAAGAAACAGCTTTACAGGACGTGACGAGGGAGTGAATGGGCACACTCACTCCACGTAGTTCTGAAAGGGACGAGGAAGGAAGAATCGGAGTAATGAAGATTACCAGTAAGTTATCCAAGCATTAAAAATGTAAATGTAATTTAAAGTTAATAAATACAACTTTTGATTACATTTAATAAATATTATCTACAAATGAAATTGCTAGGTAGAGTGGTTTTATATTATATCTTGTTTAAAAAATAATATTCATAAAATAAATTTACATAGTTAAATTATTTAATTACTTAAAAAAGACTTATATTGAAAAGGTAATAAGCTCTAGCATTTTATTTTATTAGTTTTAGGGTGAAAATATATTTTTTAGTTTGTTTTACGGTTATATTTTACAATACACTTTTTTTTTTAAGTGACAAACTTTAATCATTCTCTCTATTCTTTTGCACAGAGAGATCTCTCCACCACGGTGGCAAAGACCTCCACCACAGGTACAAGCAGAATCTTTATACTTGTAAATTTAGTTCTGCCCCCAGTTTCAGAGGGTGGATGCATGTAAGTCTACACTTTGGAGTACATTTTCTCTTGAAATGGTGAGCAGCCAAGCATAGCAAATTTACTCCAAACTCTAAAGTAAATTTATAAGTGTAAATTTACCTTTGTGATGAAGACCTGTAGTCTATAAAACATGCTCACGTACAGAATTCACACCAATGCTTAATTTGAGCTAGTGGTTTCCAGGACTTGGCACCGGCACTTAGTTGTCAAAACCGGGCACTTATGACAGCCCGCCAAAAAGTGGCAATGTTTGTCTAATTTTGTGATGAGCATACAGGGAGTGCAGAATTATTAGGCAAGTTGTATTTTTGAGGATTAATGTTATTATTGAACAACAACCATGTTCTCAATGAACCCAAAAAACTCATTAATATCAAAGCTGAATATTTTTGGAAGTAGTTTTTAGTTTGTTTTTAGTTTTAGCTATGTTAGGGGGATATCTGTGTGTGCAGGTGACTATTACTGTGCATAATTATTAGGCAACTTAACCAAAAAAATATATATACCCATTTCAATTATTTATTATTACCAGTGAAACCAATATAACATCTCAACATTCACAAATATACATTTCTGACATTCAAAAACAAAACAAAAACAAATCAGTGACCAATATAGCCACCTTTCTTTGCAAGGACACTCAAAAGCCTGCCATCCATGGATTCTGTCAGTGTTTTGATCTGTTCACCATCAACATTGCGTGCAGCAGCAACCACAGCCTCCCAGACACTGTTCAGAGAGGTGTACTGTTTTCCCTCCTTGTAAATCTCACATTTGATGATGGACCACAGGTTCTCAATGGGGTTCAGATCAGGTGAACAAGGAGGCCATGTCATTAGATTTCCTTCTTTTATACCCTTTCTTGCCAGCCACGCTGTGGAGTACTTGGACGCGTGTGATGGAGCATTGTCCTGCATGAAAATCATGTTTTTCTTGAAGGATGCAGACTTCTTCCTGTACCACTGCTTGAAGAAGGTGTCTTCCAGGAACTGGCAGTAGGACTGGGAGTTGAGCTTGACTCCATCCTCAACCCGAAAAGGCCCCACAAGCTCATCTTTGATGATACCAGCCCAAACCAGTACTCCACCTCCACCTTGCTGGCGTCTGAGTCGGACTGGAGCTCTCTGCCCTTTACCAATCCAGCCACGGGCCCATCCATCTGGCCCATCAAGACTCACTCTCATTTCATCAGTCCATAAAACCTTAGAAAAATCAGTCTTGAGATATTTCTTGGCCCAGTCTTGACGTTTCAGCTTGTGTGTCTTGTTCAGTGGTGGTCGTCTTTCAGCCTTTCTTACCTTGGCCATGTCTCTGAGTATTGCACACCTTGTGCTTTTGGGCACTCCAGTGATGTTGCAGCTCTGAAATATGGCCAAACTGGTGGCAAGTGGCATCGTGGCAGCTGCACGCTTGACTTTTCTCAGTTCATGGGCAGTTATTTTGCGCCTTGGTTTTTCCACACGCTTGTTGCGACCCTGTTGACTATTTTGAATGAAACGCTTGATTGTTCGATGATCACGCTTCAGAAGCTTTGCAATTTTAAGAGTGCTGCATCCCTCTGCAAGATATCTCACTATTTTTGACTTTTCTGAGCCTGTCAAGTCCTTCTTTGGACCCATTTTGCCAAAGGAAAGGAAGTTGCCTAATAATTATGCACACCTGATATAGGGTGTTGATGTCATTAGACCACACCCCTTCTCATTACAGAGATGCACATCACCTAATATGCTTAATTGGTAGTAGGCTTTCGAGCCTATACAGCTTGGAGTAAGACAACATGCATAAAGAGGATGATGTGGTCAAAATACTCATTTGCCTAATAATTCTGCACTCCCTGTAGGCGTATTAGTAAAGTCAATGGCAGCACTGGTAGAGGCAATGGGTGGTGCAAGCTGCAGTGGCCCACTGACAAGGGACCTGGCACTTATGTTTTTACAAATTAAGCACTGATTCACTCCAAGGCTATTTGACAATCATGCAGGCTTTGAAAGTGCATTTACCTAATTCCATCCTATGCTTTTTTGGCCACAAAACAATTATTTGTAATTTATTTCATGCTGGTACAATTTACATGCCTCCATTGTTCATGGTTGATGGTTGATGGTTTGTTAATACATTTTAATTGTCTTTAAGAACTCCAAAAGTGTTTGTCCCTAAACTTCCATCAGAGCCACCACTGCTTTAAGTTAGTGATCTATGTTTCAGATTGGGTGAGTGGCCCTTCCTTATATATCACGTAGATGCCCTACACCTCTCCAAACAGCCTGGCCTAAAAAATATGTTATGGAAAGTAGAAACATACATGTAACCAATGTGGTCCCCATACCATGACAGGAGAACTTCCTGCTCTTCTGAAGCCCATTATGCATCTTTGGAAGATGTTGTTTTTTCCGCATGGTAGTCATCTTGTGTGGGAGCAACAGATTCTTGTGCAGCCTGTTCACTTTGAATCGAGTGTGTCCACGCAACTGCTTGCCTCTGCACCTGCATGTAAAAAATAAATTGCAGATTCAGTATATGCGTAGGCAATTGCAATTAGATCCAACTCAGGCATCGCAGATGGAATAGCATTTGTTGTTGCTCTGCTTGCGACATGGACTACTTTTTATACCATTTATTTAGGCCAATGTTGGATGAACATTTAGGCCTGATATAATAGTGCTTCTATCAACACTAAAAGAGTGGTCAGTCAAACAATTTATAAGAAACTAGTGTTTATCATCAGAGATGAATTGGAATAGACCCAAAACCCCATGTTTTAGAGGTTTATCCTACAAAGTCTTGTTGTTTCCTATCAAGCCCAATTCTGTACTGTTCCAGAGATCTCTCTTTGGGGAGAACATTGGGGTGCAGAAATTACTAACCTACTTTTTTGCCAACTCCACATCTACTCTTGCATTTTCTTGATTCCATTAAATGGTCATTTTCCTTCTCTTTGATAATTATTTTGTTGAACGTTCAAGAGAAGCTTATAGTGCTCAGTCTATGTCAATCTTTACAATAAAAATAATAATATGAGGACTTAATGTAGAGTTGGGTAGTAGTAAGAAATCCTCGGACTCCTGGTAGTAGTGCTAAGTCTGGAAGAGAAATCACCAGTGTAATTTCCTTTATCACTTAGATAGTATGGCGGAGAACATTCTGCAGCTGAATTCTCCTCCAGACTAAGGGCCAGAGAATATCGGTCCGAGGACTGCCAATGCCGCAGTGGCGGTCAGACCGCCACAGTTGCAGGGGTCTGACCACCTCATTGCAAGGTTGGCGGGCAGAACCGCCAAACCACCGCCGTCCCTGCCAGGATCCTGACAGCCTGACGGCAGGTGCAGGTTGTAATCAGCCAGGGTGGCACTGAACGCAGAGCCTCCCTGCTGATTAAAACCTGATTCTCTGCCACAAAAAGGCTGGCGGAGAACAGGTACAGGGGGCCACTGTGCAGACAGTGCGCATTTTGAGGGTGCTGGTGCCCCCTGCATGCAGCAGCATTGCAGATAGCTCAATTATGAGCCAGCAACAATGCTTTCACCACTTTTCTGATGAGCTGACCAGCGGAAACCTTGGTTTCCACCGGTCAGCCCTGCAGGAAAGTCTTAATGGGGCCAGCGGGGAGGATGCAAGCATGGCGGCAACCACCCCGTCTGGAGTTTGGTGGATGCGTGTTTCTATCTACTACACTCATAAAAGGGCCCTAAGACCTTCTTCTAGAATTTAAAGTAGTTTGCCCTTGGGAAGATCCAGTACGGAAATATCCAGTTGCTATCTAACACTGAAAATGTACATGTTTATAAGGCCTCTCAATTTTGGGTTGATCAGGGAAATGAAACTTTTGGATTATAATGTGCTTCCCTCAGGATCACAGTTTAACCAACTGGTGAAGACCGTTTTAGGAACCATATCTAAAATATCCACATATAACAATGAAACCAGAGGCCTACATCTCTCCTTAAGGAGCCTGTTGGGTATGGACTGTGTGTTAGCTAACTTTTTCGATGGGAAATTTATAGTATTCCTTACCTAGAATTTTACTTAAAAGGCAACATTGACAGAACAGAAAGCTAAAATGTGATTTTCTCGAATATTATTTCTGCTAAATTCCCCAAACAAAAAAGTATTTGAATCGTTCTTATTTGTAGGCATGTTCCTTTTTTATTTTGGATGCCGTTTATATTATGAAATGCCTAAAGCTCCTGATACAGGAAGTGAATATCAGTTGTGGGGAAATGCAGTATGTAGATCTTTCATAGCTGCAAACTACACTTCTTCTCCTTCTCTGAGAACACTTCCCGTTTTGAAATTTAGCGTCAACTAAAGGACAGAGGTATGGAAAATAAGCTAGATACAAAGAGGTTTTCATTAGTATACCCAGCAGACAGTTAAACCTTAAAGGTAATAGGGAATATATTTTTGGGGGAAACGGTATTGTCACATACATTTTGGAAGTAACCTAATCCAAATAAAGTAAGCTAGGTTTCACAACTTTTCTATTTCTGGATGTCTAGTCAACCTTTGGCACACTAGTAAACTTTGAGAACATCCCGTCAAACTTTACTTGTGTGCCAAAGGATGACTAGACGGACAGAAATAGAAAAGTTGTGAAACCTAGCTAATCTCAGGTGGCCATTTTGTGGGTAGGGTTGTGTTCGAGGCTGGCTCACACATGAGGCCCTAAGCTTCCAGTACCCCACCTTGGAAATTGTTTGCAGCCATGCAAGGAAGACAATTGTTAGCAGAGGTTCTAGAATACTTGTCTAAAGTAGGTTCAGGGTGACTGGATCGTTGTTCGAGTTTTGGACAGAAATGGAATATGCATTTATATATTATAATAATAATATTTTACCCAGTAAACGGTTATCACAAGAATCCAAAATACATCACTGTCCACCAGAGGGGAATTTTCTAGAGACAAGACATGGCTGTAGGACAGTTTATGATCATCTTGAGACTAAATGGCTGAGGAGTTATGTTTTCAGTACACTTCAGTCCGTGGATGCCTTTCACGTCTAGGCGCCTGAGAGGGATGTGGGTTTTTTCTACCCTTACACACTCCAGAAAAGGTTAAACTAAAGCATTCTCTAATAAATGTGTACTATTTTTTAATGTTTGACACTTTTCAGTTAGTTTTCATTCCTGATGGAAAATATGTTTTGTAGTCAAACATCTACTTTCCTGCTAGAAAATGAAAAATAGACGTTGTCGCCCTTGAATAAACAATAGCAACTATGAAGGAAAGGATTCTATTTATAATTACAAGGTTGAACACTAATAAACATGGTGAACATACCACACTGTATGCACCCATTCAGCAAAGAGAACCTTGGCTACTGACACCCAAACATCTAACACACATCTCTCTGCCAGGAGTTATTTAACTGATTGTTGGATGAGAACTCATTAAAAGCTTGTAAGCTAAAAGTAAATGTTTTTGTATTAATTGAGGCTGCATATATTTTGACAAAGAAGATGACTGGCTCCAGCAATGTCTTGTTCAAGAATCATGAAAGGCGATGAATCACAAATATTTCCCTTGGACACGTGAGCCACATATGTGATGTGCTTGAGCCACCTGAAGCCTGTCAACAGGGCTGCCTAGCTTTGTGGAAGAGAAGTCTTGTTTCCCAGTTTCTAGATGTATGTATGGATTGTGTGTGGGTTGGATGTTTGACAAACTTTTAGATACTCCTAGGGAACGTAGTCATGATGTGCACAGTGGTCTGGGAAGCAAAGGGTTTAACTGAAGTGTTATGAGGATTGGGATATGGTCCCGCATGGCCTTAGGAAGAACATAAATGCTGGAAATGTGAAGTTTATTTAACATGGCAACTCTCAAACCCATTTCACACAGTGCATTCATCCATCCTTTTCTCTCGGTCATACCTGGTTGCTGTCTCTGACAGTCAGGAAAGGAAGCAACTCTGGTCTTTATCTAGACTTTGCAAGACTGGGTACTCCACCATGAACACGGCAGAGTACCCTGTGCACCAAACTCTCCGTCCACCCCTTCTATGTAGAGTCAGGCGAACCATCACATTTCCGCTGCAGAACCTCCCCTGACTCTGCCAGCAAAAAAACTTAGTCTGGCGATCTTGAACAAGAATAAATAAAAATGACTTCCGCATGCTGGAAAAAAAACTCAGGGCCTCTTTTAAGAAAAGCGGGGTTGCACGCAGTGCCCCTTAGCGAACCCCCAATGCCAACATGTGTGTGCCGTATCTAAGATACAGCGCGCCATGGTGGTAGTTAGGGAACTAGTGTCAAACTTTTTGACACCAGTTCGGAGCTTTGCAGGATTAGTGTAAAAAATGTTGACACTAATCCTGCAAAGTCCATTGAGGCCCTTTGTAAACAATGGTGTGCCTCCTTTTAACGCCTGCTTTTCTGCTTTTAGCAGGCGTTAAAAGTGCCGAAAAAATGACGCAAATAAATCTCTTACATTTCTTTGTACCCCTTTGCATACATAATGCTTGGCACAGGCATAATGTAGCTCAGAGGGTTACAAAGTGGCACAATGCATGCATTGCGCCACTCTGTAAATTTGGTGCAGCGATGTTGGCCTCGTTGGGTCACATTAGTGTAAAAGAAAATGACGCTAATGTGGCACAAGGAGGCGCTAGGGGCTTTTTAAACTGCCCCTCGATGTTGGGGTCATTAGTGTTTTGTTTTTCAAAAACACAAACTCTGTATTTGGGAGTTTGTTTATTGTTTTTGAAAAATTAAATAACTTTGGTGAGCTGCTGCATTAAACATTGCGACCTGACAACCAAGTTACTGGACTGTTAGAAGAGCTGGTGGAGTGGCGACTCCTTTACGGCCACAGACGTGAAGTTCTCAAAATATGGCAGTGGTCAGCTCCTGGAGCCTCTTCCACCCTGGTGGGATACGAAGCCACCTATTAAACGCTATCTAAGGCCATTTGTTACCTCAATGTTGCTTCAGAAAACTCTTTTGTACTCCATCATCACACAACCAGATGATGAAATCACATGAAATGTCAACTGTAATTGGCACTAACAATCAGTACAGCAGAACACATACATACATATGTTGTACACTTAAAAAGCAGTGGCAAACCTAGCCTCTCAAGGTTTCACATCTAATAAAAATGGAGGCAGATCTTTGAGAGTCCTGGGACCCATACCGAGGTAAGTTATTAAATCTGAACAGTTCTAACGTGCAGTCAACAAATCCCCCATACCTTCGGGGTTAGTGATTGCTGACTATTACAGCATGACGCTCCATTCAATTAATAGAATCTAGCGCCCATTCCGTGTATCACCTAGCGCACTGAAGTAACCAAAAGGAGAAATGAAGGGTGCTATACAATTTTAAATAAATTAATTAATTTTGTGCCACTGTTCACTATATTTTGTATTGACTGCATAACAGGTTGTTTGCTTGTTTTTCTCGAATTAAGTGGACCTTTCTCTTACTGGAGATACCTCAGCTTACAAGACAGCCATTCAATAAAGCAGATGACACTTTTTCTTTGAGGGCACTTGATCCATCCCTCAGTCTTCCCTACTTCTATAGATGGAAGTTAGACAAGTTGAATACTTTTACAATAATTATGGGACCCTAAGCCTTTATCCTTCAGTTAAATAAATGTCTCAACAACATCCATTGAATTGTGTTTCATTCTTACTAGTGTTTCATTGACACAATGCAAAAACAGGTATGTATAGTAAACCAATACTTTCAGTTATTTATTTGAATCCATTCGTAAAATGTGTTCTTCGATGCTATCAGTTCAAATTTGTATACAATCAATATACAATAAAATATGATTCTGACTGAATCGTAATATCTGAATTATCCCCAGGCATCAGCCTGTATGGTGATGCCAGTAGAGGGTGTCATTTGGGTCTGAGTGGCATCATCTGCATCGTCTGTACTGAAAGTAATGTGCGCAGTGCATATCTAGGCACAACACCAGCAGGCTGTCTGTTCGTTCATCGCTGATCCAGAGAGAGCTACCCCCAGTAATTTTTTGACAGTTTTTTTTGTGCTTTTTGTCAATGTTTTTTTACACTTGCCTCCTAGTGTGGCAGGAATGTTAACCAGAGTAACCCCTGCCCAACACCGAGAATTTTATGAGACCTCATATTTCCACAGCCAGTCCTCCTGGATTGCCTTCGGGCCATGCGGGTTCGGAAGGGGCCACTACTGGTTCCGCACCAGCCGTTCCACCCTTGGTGCCATTCAGTCCCATTAGGTCCACAGATTGATCTGGGCTGGCGGTGGTCAAGCCACCTTGAACTTCCCTGGCACCAGTGGGTCCCACTGTCGATGCTCCACAGCGCTGTCCCCTGCCTTATCCCCAACTCAGACGGAGAAGAACAGGCGACACCCGATGCCAACTCCAGTGCAGACAGGAGCCATTCCCTCCAGACCTGAGCCCTCTTCGTATGGGCTGGGACTTGGGGAAGATTGGGAGGGGCCACTGGAACCTGAGTAAAACCAGACCCTAGACCACAACATGGACTATACTGGCTTGGTCTCTCCTCCTACCCTGGCTATGGAGGAGGGAGCTTCTTTTGCCATGGTGGTGAGGAGGGGACCCAGGTCCTGGACCTTTGCCTGCCCTCAGTGGCAGTCAAGACTAACGTGGTAACAGAGATGCTTCAGCCTGGAGTTACCTCCTCAGAGTCACTTCTTCCATTTAATGAAACCCTCCCGGACCTCCTGTTTGGGGCCTGGTCCAAGCCCTGTAGAGGGGCTTCTGTGAAGAGGACAACTGCCTGCTGCCATCGCCCTACCCCAGGGGAACCCAATTTCCTCACAAAACACCCTACCCTGGAGAGCTTAGTGCTTTAAGTCTTCACTTCCTGAGTAAATTCTGGCCTATTCCCTACCACCCCACTGGACAGGAAATCCCAAAGGCTGGACAACGTAGGCCCTGTGGTCAGTGAACACTGCGTGCCTTTTGGGCCGTTACTCCCTTTCCCTCTGGGATTCGGTTGTGCAGGTGCTGCCTGTGATCCTGGAGAAGACCCAGGCCATACTCTCCCAAGCTATTGCTGATGGGAGAGATGCAAGTAAGTTCACAATCTGATATGGACTGGACACGACTGACTCTCTAGGCAGAGCGGTTTCTGTGTTGGAGGCCTGATGGCAGCGGTTCCTAACCTGTGGTCCAGGGACTCCTGGGGGTCCGCAAAGCCTTCTCAAGGGGTCCGTGACCGCATAGAAAAGTAGATATTATTCACAAGTTAATAAAGTGTATATATAGATAAAGTGGCTAAATGTACAACTCATTTTAAAGTGTACTGTAAATCTCAAGGAATTTAAAATTGCAGAAAAAAAAAGAAATAGGTAACCTGAAATCCATTTGTGGGGGCAGTGCAGGTGCATCAAACATAGTATAGTATGGACAATGTGTGGCTTCAATTAAATTTAGAAAAGCTCCAACCTTCCTGTTGATATAAAAAACAATTTATATATTTATATTTGCTTGCAAATTAAATAAAATGTGTTATGACTTGTGTATGTGTTTAATAAATGCTTTCTGTATTTTTGTGTGTTGTTTTGTCTTTCAAATCATCAACAATGTTTAGGCTTGGGTCCCCAGCTTCCAGTAATGACTCAGTAGGGGGGTCCCCGGATTCCAATAATGGTTCAGAGTGGGTCCCCGGGTTCCCGTAATGATAAAGTGGGGGTCCACAGAAGTCAAAAGGTTGGGAACCACTGCCTTATGGTGGCACGCTTGGCTGAGTAAAACTGGCTTTTCAGGGGATGTCCAAGGTTTGCTTATGTACATGCTTTTTTATGTCTCGCGTCTCTTCAGAGACAAGGATCTGGATAGCAGAGCTAAGGCCAGATCCTTGGGCCCTTCCATGTCCCCTTGCTAACCCCGCCTGCCTTTCACTCCTTTGGGGCAACAGAAGGGGTTTCGAAAATGGTCCTCCTCCAAGAACTTCTCAACATGCAGAGGTGTATTTTTGATGCTTTAATTGAGTAACATGAAACCCGACCAGCACAGGATCAGGGACAGCATCAACTGTCACCCAGAGCTCTTCTAGATTCCATCCACTCTACATTACATACATTCCATCCATAGTCATAGCTACATATCCTGATATACAACACCACCCCCTTGTATAACAATTGTTAAATACCTTTTTGCATAAAATTCACTATAGTATGTGAGTATATTAACATTCACAAACATTTGTCGAATCTCCAAATATTTACAAATATTTTTAATTTTTTACTAAATACTAATAATCATGTACTAAATTCATAACTAATAAATAGTTACTTTTATGGATCTCTTGGTGATCAGAACGTAAAAACACATAACATGCCTGCTATATAGAATCTTTGAATTTAAATGAATTCATCCTATGGCGATTACTCCTATGCAATAGGTACTTATAGACACAACCCTCCCTTTTTACTGTAATATTATGATTTTTTGTTAATTCTACTTTATCATATCTTACCACATTCCTCAGATTCCACTTTTTTCCATCTTCTAAAATAACAGAACTTCTTTCCACATCTTGGATTCTTTTCAGACCATTTTGATTAATCTTTCTTTGATCCATGGAACTTTCTCACTCTTACAAAATCACCAGCTACATATCCTTCTCCGATATTGTATTTCTGTTGTTTTTCACCAGCTATTTTCCTCTCACTGTCATCATCAGTTTTCAGTACAACACCATTATTCATCCACACTGGCACAGTTAATGTACCTGGTTTCCTGCTTTTCAACAACATGAATGGAGTTTATTCTGTTGTTGAATGAAATGTGGAGTGGTCCTATAATTCCACACCATTTCCTTATTCGCTTCTTTCCAATCAAGACCACTCTGCATTGAAAGCTAAATATTTTCTCCAACAATCCTGTTGAATCTTTCAACAAGACAGTTTTCACAGGGGTGATTACAGCTGTTTTTTTAAGACAAATACAACTCTGCTCCAAAAATCCATTGAATTCCTTTGCCAAAAATTGTGGCCATCATCAATTATTAATTCCTCTGGATATCATTCTCTTCTGCAGAATGTCTCACAAAACGCAATTACCACACTGGTCTTGACCTCAATGATAAAATTAATCTCCAGCCACGTGGAATAATAATCCATTAACACACTATGGCCTATTTTTTATTTGCTCCTAAAACCTCAAATGGTCCACATACATCTATTCTAAACCTTTGCCAGGCACGTTCAAGAAATGCTGTTGCTGCCACAGGCATGCAAACGCTATGCAATCTCTCACAAATCTCTCCACCTCACGATCTAATCCCGGCCACCAAAAATCCAATTGTACCTTACATTTCGTGACTGACATTCCTCCATGATCTTCATGTAAAGCAGATAATAATTTAAATCATAAACCTGCTGGTACTAACAATCTATTTACTCTCCTAAGAATACCATCAATGGGAGGAAAAACTCTGGCCAGACATATTTGTAATTTGCAATTAGACTACTTTTTGTCAAAATCTTTATCCCAACCAGAGGCAGCTGCTGGGAAAGAAAAGTGATGGGGCAGCACGGGGGGCAGCGTGGGGGAGAAACAAATAAAATAGCACTTACCTGCCGGCCACTGCCTCAATGCTCATGCCCTCACTGCTCCCCTCAAATACCAGCAGTCCATGCACAAGTTCCCAGACTCTTCTATACAGATACTGCTCTCATGCTGGTAATACCCAGCATGAGAGAAGTGCCGGTATTGGTCTGAGTTGTCTGGTTTGACACTCAGTCAGGGCCTGTTTTCCATCTGGCTGTGCATCACAGCTTGGTGGAGAGATCGAAGTGTGCATGTCGATTTGGCCATCCTAACCTGGCCGGCCAAGCCAACATGCACACTTTTGCTGCAGTGCCCACCACTCCTCCTCACTGCTGCAGCTGCTTTCAATCAGGATGGTGCCCACCGCCCTTGACTCAGCTCAATAAGTACAATTATAATAACCTATTTTATTATCATTTTTATTTTTCTTGTTTTCACTGCTGAGAGAGCAGTGGGCAGACGCTCCTCCACCTTAATGGAGGAGCTGCCGCTGATCCCAGCTATTAGGCAACAGTTCAATTATGTTCGGGCACACCCCATCCTTTTCCACTTCAGACTTCCATTCTTACTCAGAAATCGCTTTCAAGCTAGCATGTTCCATTTCTGCTACATTCCAATCATTCTCTGTTTCCTCAACATCATTTTGCAATGGTAAATGAAATGAAAAAACTGCATTTACATTTTCACCCCAGGTTAATATTTCACCGTAAAGGTGTATTCTTGTAATCTAAACAGCCATTTTGCTATGCAGTATGCAGTACTACTTACCGGCCTGCGTATCACAGATGGAGTTGTAACTGTGTAAAACTATCAGACTGGCTCAATAACAATCTGAATTTGTTCTTAATTATTTGCTCTTCTGCACACATTTGCTTTGATTTCTTTTCACGAACACATGAGGACTAGTGAAAAGAGCACTTCTCTTTTTCTCAGTATTACTGTTTTTTTGCAGAGCAACCTCTATATATGGCATATATGCATAGGTGTTTGTGTCACATATAATTTTTGTATGAATTAGGACTTGTGTATCTTTCTATGTTATAAAAATTGTTATGATTTTTCTTTTCTCCTTCCCTTCACTTTCCCACAAAGTTAGGGTGAGGTAAGCCTCTTATGTTGGCTTACTTTGGCTGGGCGCTTCACTTGCTGGCCACGACGTCAGGGCTTAGTTAGTTTCCACTCATTACCACAATGATCCCCTTTCTCAGCTATCCAGGACTGGACAAAGAGGGTTACGCTGTCTCCTTGCTATAGCTCCTCTGTCTATAAGCAGTGGTTTGCGTATATCATAATTTTTGTAACTAATTTGCCCTGTTCCCTTGTTTGGTTTTTATCTAATTTAAAAAAGCATTTCTCAAGGTTTTGTTGTGCCTTTGTTTGTTACTACCCTACAATGAAACATCATCTTGAAAAAACCTGACCTGTTTCGAATCTCCTAGCAAATTTTGCACCACTCGCTGAAACACAGCTGATGCAGAGGCTAAACCAAACGACATTCTCACAAAACAGTATGTCTCTTCAGATGTGATGAATAAGGTTAATTGTCAGGAATTAGTGTGCAACAATATTTGATGATATGCATTATATAAATCTATGGTCAAATAGTATTGGCCTTTGGACACACCAGACAGCCATTCACCCATATTAAGTGGAGGATGTCGGTCAACCCAAACATTATTATTTAAATCTCTTAAGTACATACACTCTCCTATTTTTCAATTCGTTTTGCATACTTTAGCTATGGGACTTAACCAATCCAACAATTCTATGGATTCGATTATGTTGTTCTTTCACAGCCTTGCTACCTCAATGCCATGGGAATACTCCTCACTTTATGCACCACAGGTATGGCATTTTTCTTCAAAATTATTCTGTGGCCACATTTTCTTAAATATTCATGTTCATGCCCAAATAATCTAGGGAATTATTGAACCAATGTAAATAAATTATCTTCTGTTGTTAACAAAATGTGTTCTTTCCCATTTGGATCTAGCGTCATGCCAAGTGCTCCCTGCTCTCTCCAACGCAACAATATCTTCCCCTTTTCCTCTACATATACTTTGCCGTTCCTAAACACTTCTTTCTTTAAATGATAACTTAGTTTGAAAATAACCAATGATGGGCAGTTTGGCACCACAATAACCATCCGGTTCAATATGCGTTTTTCTTAAACTTACACTAGCTAACTCCTTGCATGTCCCTTTCTCAATAAACTTGTAGGGGTAACATGAATCTGCTCACATCCAGGCATTTATACAACATATGGTCACTTGACATATGGGAGGGCGATACAATTTACTAGAGGCTAAAGTTCCCTTGTCCAATGCATTCATAACTTTGTGCACCATCAGTACTTCAAACTCTTCATCAGTGTCAGATTCATATTCTACATTTCTTTCATGTACATCATCATGATGCACCAAATTTACAGAATTCTTGCTTCAATTACCTTCCATCACTACTACAGACCCTTGCAAAATGTCCAGATTCTTTTCATTTGTAGCACTTCACTTTCATGGCAGCACAATTACCTGACATAGCAATATGTTTTACACTTCTGCACCTAAAATACAATTTCATACTCACATTAATTGAAAAATGTTTTTTCCTCTTCCTTAAATCTATTTTTGTTTCCCAACTCTTTAATTTTCCAAACATTTTCAACTCCTCAACATACCTAGATGTGTCCCCTGACCATTTGGCTAATGCAATTTCAAAGAAAGAATTCTAAACAGTTTATCTTGTATTTTGAGATTATTTGTACAATTGATCACAAATAATCTCCCAATTTAATTCTTTAAACTTGCATGTACCAGCTAAGTTGCGCAACACCACTATCTATTGATCCACAGATGCATTCGCTCCTTGTGCTCAGGAAAATAATTTGTGTCTTTCCAAAACCACACTCAATTTGCGTCCAAAATTCTCTTCCAATGCCTTCATAACACCTACATACTCATCATTGGATTCCTCCTCAATGTCACAATTCTTTTCTTTACCATCCCCTTGATCTCTCACACGAGGTAATGTTTTAATACTTTCTTTCCCCGACATCTAAACTACGCTTTAACATAGCCAATTTATTTTTTTGCAGTAAACACATCTCTCCCAATCGCCTCCAAATACATTTGATACGATTCATATCAGTCCTTCCATGGCATTATGGGATCACCAGGATTAGACAAAAATGGAGGTGGTGGAGAAACTGACTGCATTTTCACTTATTAAACAATTTCTAATGTATATAAGCTTAAAATCTACTTGCACTCTAAATCTCCTTTCACTTAGATAATTTATTACAATTAATTCACTCACTTGCATAAATACTGTTCCATCAAAACAGATAACTAACATAAATAAAGTTGTCACTGTTGTCATGTGCCCTCAAAACAAAGTAGTCACACTGTTGTCGATTGAACATCGAGGTCGTAAGAAAGTAGAATCACGCTGGTAGCAGCAATTGCACCAATGAGTCCAAGAGAGACAATGCCAAGAAGTTGTGGTTGCTTCCAAACCAATATGGATGCCAATTAGCTCGTGACTGCTGCCATGTCCGCTTTCTATCTCCACCAAAAATGCAACTTGGATGTTAGTCAGCTTTCAGTTTCTACTCCATCAGGTCTTCAAATGCACAACCACGCTCCTCAGGTCTACGTGGTGAACATTTTCAGTCGCTCCAGTCACCTTTTCAGAAATGCGAGATGCTCTGGTAAGACTTTCATTGCTCTGTCTCACGTGCTGACTCGCCTCACACATGCCTCACTGTAGCACACGAGGCAGATGCATAACTACTTGCATGCCGCTCTTCTCTCGTGCTGCTGCCTCTGTATACTCATCGCTGCAAACAGCTAGCATACGGACGTGCGCAAGCTCAGCTTCATAAGATCAATTTTCTTCTCATTTACCATACACAACTGGAATAGGAAAGTTCTCACCATTAAATATGTAGTCCTCCCTCTTCTGTCAGTATAAATGTGCCAATTAAATATATCCACAGGAGCGGATCGGGCTGGTCCTATCCTCAGTTAACGCATTCCATCCACATTGCCAATAAAACTTCCCTCCTCCAAGAACATCTCAACATATGAGCTCTTCTACAAACTATCCATTATACATTCCACTAGTGCTTACATCATAGTCATAGTACAACAGTTTGCAGATGCTTCTTTACGTGCGCAGCCTCCACAGGACGCAAGCTCCCCTGCCTCTGCGTGGCCAAGGAAGCAGTAGCCACATTCCCACAGGGTCTGGCAGCAAGAGGTTAGGCCAGTCCACACCCGTTCCTACAAGCCTTTTTTGTTCGCCCTCCCACCATCATGGGCAACCAGTGGGATGCAGGATATGCCATCACTTGCACCATTGGAGGTCGATAACATCCGACCGCTGGGTTCTCCGGATTGTCCAAAGGGACTACCCTTAGTGACCACCCCTCCACCAATGCCACCCACTTTGCCACAGACTGACAGAGGACCATCTCTCCTTACTCTGCCAGGAAGTGTCGGCTCTCTTCACCAAGGGAGCCATAGAGAGGGTGCAGACATCAGAATTAGGTGGTAGTTATTCCCGCTACTTTCTGGTGCCCAAAAAAGATGGAGGCCTTCGTGCTACACTAGATTTCTTCCTAAAAAGAAGAAATTCATAATGCTCTTGCTCGCTCAAGTTCTGTCTGACGTTGACCCAGGACACTGGATGTTAGCGCTAGACTTGCAGGACACATAGTACCACATTTCTGTCCTGCCTGCCCACAGGCATTACCTGTGGTTCATGGTGAGCCACAAGCACTTTCAGTTTTCTGTGCTCCCTTTTGGAATTATCAGTGCTGCTCGGGTGTTCTCCAAGGTGATGGCTGTGGTTGCAGCTCATCTGTGGAGATCAGGGGTGCCAGTCTTCCGCTGTCTTAATGACTGGCTGTTGTACGCAGGCTTTCCCCAGGCAGTTGTCTCCCGCCTCCAATCTGCAACAGACCTCCTGCTCTTGCTGGGGTTCAGTATGAATGGTCTGAAGTCGCACATGATTCCCTCTCAGACTCTCCATTTGATCTGAGCTGTTCTGGCCATGGTGCACTTTTGGGCTTTTCCTCCTGAATGGCGAGTCCAGGATATTCAGGCTATGATACAGATGTTTCAGCCTTTATCCGGGGTTCCGATGAGACTGACTCTGAGGCTACGTGGCCTCATGGACACCTGCATACTGCTTGTGGCACATGCCCGCTAGCATATGGGGACTCTGCATTGAGGGCTGGAGTTCCAGTAGGTGAAGCATCAGGGGAATCTCTCTGACATGGTCCAAAACTCAGAAGGTACTGCAAAAAATGTGCAGTGGTTGGTAACAAGCCGTGATTGGGTCAGCGGCAGACCCCTCTCCTTTCCCCAGCCAAACCAGACAGTAGTGACAGATGCAACGCTCCTGGGATGGGTTGGTCTTCTGGGAGAGGTAGAGATCAGAGGCCTCTGGTCTCCGGTGAATTCAAACTCCATATCAATCTATTGAAGCTCCGAGTGATCCAGGCTGACATTAAAAGCCTTTCTACCCTTCATCTAGGGAAGGTAGGGAAGGTGTTCATGGACAACAACACCATGTGGTACCGCAACAGGCAGGATGGGGTGGGGTTGTGGACTTTTTGTTAAGAGTCCCTATGCCTTTGGACATGGCAGGAACATCAGGGGATATCCCTAGTGGTTCAACACCTGGGGGACCCTCTGAACACCACAGCCTTCAAATTCAGCCGCAGATGCCTAGCTGATCATAAACTGCATCTCCATCTGGAAGTGATGCGAGCTTTCTTTCAGCAGAGGGGGAGAGCTTTGGTCAGATCAATGACAGCGGTTTTGCACACTGCAGTTTCCAAGACAGCTGTCGCTTAGAGGCGCTTTGGGTCTCGAGTGGAGCTCGGGCAGCCTGTATGCCTTCACGCCTATACCACTCCTGACCAGAGTTCTCACAAAGATCAGGATTGACCGGGCCCAAGTCATCTTTGTAGCGCTGGACTGTGCTTGAAGAGTTTGGTATCCAGAGCTGTTGAGCAGGCTATTGATCCTCCAATCAAGTTGCCCTTTTAGAAAGATCTTCTGTTGCAGCAGCAGGGGAGGGTTCTTCACATGAAACTGTCAATGCTCTGCCTTCATGCAGGCAGATTGAGCTGTGACAGTTGAAAGCTTTTGACCTTCAGTTCGAAGTCTGTAATGTCAACCTGGCTGGCAGGCATCCCTACACCAAGACAGTATACGCCTGCCGTAGGGGCAGGTTTGTGGCATGGTGTGCTGAAAAACAGGTTGACCTTCTTTCTGCTCCCCTTTCTCAGGTGCTTCTGTTTATTATTTCTCTTACCCAGCAGGACTCTGCCCTGGGCACCTTAAAAGGCTATCTTTCTGTCATCTCAGCATTTCTGCTGTTGCCAGATTAGCCATTCCTGTTCAAGTCCCCTATTCTGCTTAGATTTTTTAAAGGTCTCCACCACATGATCCCTCCTTCACCGTTTATCATGCCTCAGTGGGACTTAAATTTAGTACTCACCTTTCTCATGTGCGTTCCCTTTGAGCCGCTACACAACTAACCCAGCAGACTCCTTACTATCAAAAAGGCCTTTCTGGTGGCCGTAACATCTGCCAGGAGGGTCAGTGAGTTCCAGTTTTTGACATGTAAGCATCCTTATCTCAACATTTTTTCAATCTGGTCTTTTGCACTAGGGCTTCCTTCCTTCTGGAGGTGGTCACTCCCTTTCATGTAGGCCAATCCATCACCCTGCCTACCTTTATCGCTCCACTGCATCCCTGTAAGAAAGAGGAGTCACTCCACCCAAAACGAGCAGTGTCATTCTGCATTAACGGCACAAAAGAGTTCCGGGTGGATGACCACCTCTTTGTGGGGCATGTCGGCGGCAAGAAAGGGAAGGCCTTGTTGAAACTGACCATTTCCTCATAGATCATGCTCTGCATTAACAAATGCTACGCATTGGCCAAGAAGCAGCCCCCTCGGGGTTTGCATGCTCATTTCACCAGAGCAAAGGCTGCGACCTCTACATTAGCATACAGAGTCCCTGTCTTGGACATCTGCCAGGCAGCAACGTGGGCCTCTTTGCACACGTTCACGAAGCACTACTGCCTGGACAGTCGGGTCCATTGGGATAGGCTTTTTGCCTGTTCGATCTTACAGGACTTTTTGTTTCGCAAACCCACCTTCAGGGAGGTATTCCTTTGATATCTATTTAAGGTAAGGAATCTGCAGCTAGAAGTCTCTATCAGATGAACAAGTTACCTATCTTCGGTAACACCTTATCTGGTTGAGACTTTATCTAGCCGCAGATTCCTTACCACCCACTTATCCTCCCTCAGTTTGCAAACAGATCTCTAGGGACAGGGCTGTTTCCCTTCCAGGGCACTAGTTTTACACACCAGTGGTCGGTGTTCTTCGTGGCTCTGCATTCCTGGCGTGGAAAGTCGCAAAAACAAACTGACTCCAGCACACTGGGGTGGCGCCGATAAAGGTACAGATGACCCAGACGATGCCACGTGGACCTGAACGATGGCACCAACCCACATGCACGGGTACTGCTGATAAAAGATTTCCTGATCCACACTGATGCCTGGGGATAATTCTAAGGTAAGGAATCTGCGGCTAGCTAGAGTCCCTACCAGATAATGCGTTACCGAAGGTAAGTAACTTGCTGTACAAATGTGGTGGCAATTCCTCACCTTTCATTCTTTTCTAATGCACATATCATCAGGAAAAACGTGGCAAAATATCCAAGGGGAAACGGGCCTGCAGAAAAAACATTCAGGAATTAATCTTCAAACACTGATTCAGGCAATAGTTCCAAAGAAATAATGCAGTTCGTAGGGTCAAGATTGCTGGTTGAAGCATTACCACATATGGAGTCCCTTGGCACTCATAATGAGGATCTGAAAGTTCACCCACCTTCTCCTTCCGATCTTTCTTTTCTTACTTGGCATACTCCCAGCCTTTCCCTTTTTCAGCTTATCTCCATGGCCTCCATGGAACATGGCGGCCGCGTAACGCTGCGGTCACGAGCTCTCTCCCGGCCGGCGCTCGACTCAGTATGCCCAGACGCCGCAAGCTCGATGAGCCTCGTGCCACGCCCCCGCCCTTCGGGTGAATCAGGGTGACATGAGGGGCTGCATTTCTCCGCGGAGACGCCAAGGATCGGCGCTCCATTCACAGGATTTTGTTGGAGGCTGCCTCATCTTTAAATCAAGGGAGACGTTTATTATTTCATAGCTGCTTCCGGGGGCCACGCTTGGAAACAGCTTTCTGCATTCACAGGAGGGACCTGGAGGAAGACATCAAGGCTTTTAAGGATCACAGCAAGTATTCCTCTATTTTTTGGGGAGGCTCTGTTTATATGACGCCAGCTAAATTAAGAATACGGGCGTCTTCTAGGGGCCCCCCACTGGTGCAAAGCCAGAAAGCTTTTCTTAGTGTTGGGAAAGGTGAGGAGGCCCTTCAGAAAAGCGCACCTAACTGTTTGCAAATTTCTAGCAAGGGGAGGGAGGGGGGTCCGGAAATAAGAGGGAGCAAGTCAAGGGGATTGGAAAATCTAATAAGGGGAGTTTTTCTGTACCCCCTTTGTCTGGTTTGGAGCCTAGAAAGAGGCACAGCAATAGGTCTAGCAAAATCAGTAAGGCATTGTGCGTTCAAGGTTTACTTTCTGAGAAAGAAAAATTGGTCTCTCCCCTTGCACCCTTCTTGAGGAATACCTCACACTGTCCAGCGATGCAGCCCCCACCGTCCTTAGAGGGCTCCCCCCGTTCTCGGTCTCCCTCAGCCTCCTCCCTTGGGTACGGGAGGCAGGTGGGTAAGAATGAGTCCGTGCAAGCTCAATCTGTGGTGTGTGGCGGGACGCAGGGCCCCTTGGATGTGAAGGCCCTAGTGTTCGGTCTACCTGCACATGATTCTGCGGTACAGAACCTTTTGATCTCCTTATCTGAGGAGATCAGGGGCAAATTTGAGGTATCTGAGTATAACCAAGGGAAAATCATAGAGTCCTGTGCCACTCTGGAGACTAAACTTAATGCCTTGACAGAAAGGATAAATAACTTGGAAATGGCGGTGTCAGAGCAGGAAGCCTGTGTACTGTCCAACTCCCAGGGAATCTCTCAGTTGTCACGCAATGGCAAGATGCTCCAGGAAAAGCTAGAGTCCTTGGAGAATAACCTACGGAGGAACAACATTAGAATCCTGAATGTACCTGAGGGGCTGGAAGGAGAGGATATCAAGGCCTTTGTACTAACTCTGCTTGAGAAAATGTTTTCCGCAATGGATCAGACAAAGTTGAAAGAAGATATACAAAGGGTTCATCTGGATCCCTTTAGGAGGAAGCCTGATAGGAAGACCCCCAGGAAGATTCTGGTTAATTTTGGCACTTACTCTGTAAAAGAAAGAATTTTGTCTGAAGCTCTCAAGGCGGTAGTTTCTCAATGGGTGATTGGTAATTTCGGATTTGTTCGGATCTATCTAAAATAACTTTAGATAGGCAATGGGAATTGGGGAAGTACATGCAAGATCTTAGGTCCCTTGGCGCTACAGTTCAGATGAGGTTCCCGGCTTTTTTGAAGATTATGTGGAATAATACCATGTATAATATCAGGGAACCCGAGGAAGTCCAGGCACTAATTGAGGAAATTAAAAATGAATGTTGATTTCTTCTTTTTTTTTCCTTGGGTAAAGCCAGCCGGCCGGCCGAGCTCACATGGGTGGTAATAGTCACCCTTGGAAGACGAGGGAGGGTTCCCATAGGTGGAGGAGGCATTGGGTGTGTTTGGGGTACAAGTCAGGAGGTTTTTTGTTTTTTTTTCACAAGGGGGACGAGGTGGGGGTGGGGTGGAGGAATAGCAGGGGGCGGGGAAGTTATGCAGTGCTTGAAAATGCCCTCAGTAGTATGCTATGGGTTCGTATGAGGGGCCTTGACTTTTTGTTGAGTTTTTGGTCTTCTGGTGATAACTTTTTTATTATTGTCAATGTTTAAGCAGACAGGAGCCACTTTGAAGTTTCTATCATGGAATGTAAACGGCTTACGGGTTCCGGGGAGGAGGAGGAGGAGAATTTTTGAGTTTTTAAAAATGGCAGAGGAGGAAGTAATTATCATACAAGAAACCCATTTGTTAGAGACCGAATGGAAGGTATATCTTAAATACTTGAATTGGGTGGGTTATTGGGCGTGCACTAATCAATCATGAGCAATCAAGGGGGTGGCAATTTTGATAAAGAAGTCAGTAGGAGTGAAGGTTGCCAATATTAAGAAAGATCCTCGGGGGAGATGGCTGATTTTGGAAGCCGCCTTACACGACACCTGGTTTACGATCGCTGGGTATTATGGTCCCAATGTTGATGATCCTTCACCCTTTCAAGATCTTTTTTCACATCTACTGGTTGTTAAATATCCGATTTCACTCCAAGTCCCAGGCACCTCCTTGCTCCCTCGCACCTGGGGAACACCGCGGGCGCTATTAAGTGCGCCGCGCAACACCGCTGCTGCTGCCATTTCACTCGTGCCTGGTGGGACTCCAAGTCCCAGGCACCTCCTTGCTCCCTCGCACCTGGGGAACACCACGGGCGCTATTAAGCGCGCCGCGCAACGCCGCTGCTGCTGCCATTTCACTCGTGCCTGGTGGGACTCCAAGTCCCAGGCACCTCCTTGCTCCCTCGCAACTGGGGAACACCGCGGGCGCCATTTCACTCGTGCCTGGTGGGACTCCAAGTCCCAGGCACCTTCTTGCTCCCTCGTACCTGGGCAACACCGCAGGCGCTATTAAGCGCGCCGCGCAACGCCGCTGCCATTTCACTCGTGCCTGGTGGGACTCCAAGTCCCAGGCACCTCCTTGCTCCCTCGCACCTGGGGAACACCGCGGGCGCTATTAAGCGCGCCGCGCAACACCGCTGCTGCTGCCATTTCACTCGTGCCTGGTGGGACTCCAAGTCCCAGGCACCTCCTTGCTCCCTCGCACCTGGGGAACACCACGGGCGCCATTAAGCGCGCCGCGCAACGCCGCTGCTGCTGCCATTTCACTCGTGCCTGGTGGGACTCCAAGTCCCAGGCACCTCCTTGCTCCCTCGCACCTGGGGAACACCGCGGGCGCTATTAAGCGCGCCGCGCAACGCCGCTGCTGCTGCCATTTCACACGTGCCTGGTGGGACTCCAAGTCCCAGGGACCTCCTTGCTCCCCCCTCGCACCTGGGGAACACCGCGGGCGCTATTAAGTGCGCTGCGCAACGCCGCTGCTGCTGCCATTTCACTCGTGCCTGGTGGGACTCCAAGTCCTAGGCACCTTTTTGCTCCCTCGCACCTGGGGAACATCGCGGGCACTATTAAGCGTGCCGCACAATGCCGCTGCGCGGGACGTGCCCGGGCCAAGGACGGGCCCGTCCTTCGCCCGTCAGCGACCGACAGAGGCCGGGGCGGGCCACCCCTCTTTAATTTTCGTTTGAGGACCCTAGTTATTTGGCTTTGGATACCACGCAGTTAGTTATGGGGAAGCGGAAGGCAGATGATGTTTCTGCACCACACTCTGGAGCCAAAAAACACAAGAAGCGAGCCAGTAGGAAAGTAGACGACCCTCCCAAGCCTACTAGGAATCAATTTCAAGCTATTGATTCCTTGTTTGAGGAAGTAGAGGCAATATTGAGGAGTCCATCTATTACCGCCCCCCCCCCCATTTCTAACACTTTAACGCATAGGAAGAATCCGGATTTATTTAATAAGAAACTGCGGACACCTCATCTGTCTGTGGAAGTGGACCGCCACTCGCCTCCCATATCCCAGGCTGCAACTCTGTCGTCATCCTGAGGCATACTTTGAATGCTGAAGTTGTAGAATGCACCCAAACCAGGGACTCTCTGCACTCAGGCTCCAAGATCATAATTTCTAGTGCCATTCCCTGTTCGAACAGATTTCTACCCCTATCTACTTCCAGTGGGAACCTAGGTTGCTCTCCACCTTTAATTCCAGCGGAACCCGATATAGAGGAACTGGACTGGTCGACCCAGCGTAAAAGGTCACTCGAACTGGAAACTGTTTCCCAGAAGTTGGACGATTTAAAATCCTTGGTAATGGTAATCGAGGGAACATTTTCTGGACTATCTGATCAAAAGGCAACATGCAATTGCAAATTGCCAAGTACGAATGACCACATCCGTGAGCCGACTGTGGGGACCAATACGCTAGCAACTTTGGACACTGGGGATAACTTAACTTTTTTACCCAAATGCCCAAAGTTGGGGGCGAAGTCTACGAGCATGGTAACGAATAAAAAGGGGAGTTGTTTATCCTCTCCCGTTGACAATCCCATTGATACCGGCCGTATGCTTAACCTTGCCCCAAAACATAATAATCAGCGTCTTCCCTTTAAAAATCCCTTGTCCAAGGAAGCTAAGGATGGTAAGGGTATACAGGTGCCTGTTAGTCCACTCAGAGTTTTACATTGAGGTCAATCTAGACCAATTCAGGCGACTGATCTAAAGGGGAGATATGACCAGAGTAGGAAGGATGCTTATATCTATATGACAGGGGTCCCTAGGTTGCTTGCTGGCCAGAGAGAGTCTCATGATTCTCTCATTAATAAAGTTATTTATTGGATTCGTACACAGAGGAAATGTCTCTTTGTTATTCGAGCTGATATTCGGGAGGTACGTAGACATGTCCAACTAGACTCTGATTTTGATTATATTTCAATACTTCTTTTCGATACCATCATGGTCGATAACCTTATGGCTTTCAATTTACGGACTAGCCTTCTGAAATCTGGCAGAGGTATCGGAATTGGCCTCTGTATGTATCCTCCGGGGGGTGAGACTCGAAGGATCGATAGACCATCTAATGTCCTTGAGGGAGGGGCTCAGGGTCCACTTAAGAGCAACCGACCATTTTTGACCGAGATCTGTTCCCCCCTGTTATCCGATTTAGACTGACTAAATGCTGTTCCTACCTCAGAGTACCCCATTGTAGTTGCTACGGCCCACAGAGGCAAACGACCAGTGGCTTTGAAGCTTACCACACCCCTGAGAGCCAGATCAACATTAGTGCCTCCTGAACTTAACATTATGGGGGTCATTCCTACCCCGGCGGGCGGCAGGTGCCGCCCGCCAGGCGGTGACCGCCAAAAGACCGGGCGGTCATTTTGACTTTCCCGCTGGGCTGGCGGGCGACCGTCAAACGGCCCCCCACCCGCCCAGCGGGAAAGCCCCAGCAACGATGAAGCTGGTTCCGTATGGAGCCGGCGGAGTTGCTGGTGTGCGACGGGTGCAGTTGCACCCGTCGCGATTTTCAGTGTCTGCTTTGCAGACACTGAAAATCTTAATGGGGCCCTGTTAGGGGGCCCCTGCAGTGCCCATGCCAGCGGCATGGGCACTGCAGGGGCCCCAGGGGCCCCACGACACCCGTTCCTGCCATCCTGTTTCGTGCCCATGCCAGTGGCATGGGCACTGCAGGGGCCCCCAGGGGCCCCACGACACCCGTTCCCGCCATCCTGTTTCTGGCGGTGAAAACCGCCAGAAACAGGATGGCGGGAAGGGGGTCGGAATCCCCATGGCGGCGCTGCTTGCAGCGCCGCCGTGGAGGATTCCCTGGGGCAGGGGAAATCCGGCGGGAAACCACCGGTTTCCCTTTTCTGACCGCGGCTTTACCGCCGCGGTCAGAATGGCCCCTGAAGCACCGCCAGCCTGTTGACGGTGCTTCCTCCGTCCCCTGCCCTGGCGGTCCATGACCGCCAGGGTAGAAATGACCCCCTATGTCTTGGAATGTGGCTGGCATAGAGAAAAAGCTGGGAGATCCCGGATGGGTCAACTTCATCACTAAGCAAGATATATGTTTTTTTCAGGAAACCTGGGCGGAAGAGATAATATATGTTGAGGGGTTTACAACATATTTTGCCGCAGCTCAACCTGCCTCTGGAGGCTATGGTAGACCTATGGGTGGGCTCATGATTTTATTGAATAAGAAATTGAAATGTGATCATTCTGCACTATCCCTTAACTCGCTAGATTTGTTGGGTGTTAGACTTACATTTCAGCCTGGTTTTATAGTGATCATGGTCAATGTGTACGCGAGGTCCGTCCCCTGTAGTTTGGAATCTAGGGCACTTGCTCAGTTAGCTGAGTATATGGAACTTTTGCATCCATCTAATCATCTGGTGATAGGGGGTGATATAAACTGTTCCTTCGTATTCAAGAACCTTGTAGGTAATTTGACAACTGAAGAAGATGAATCTTGGGGTATTCCCCAAACGAAGGACGATACTCCCAGCATTGGTTCTTGTGTTGCCACGCAGATGGCCTCCTTTTGCTCACGATTTGGACTCAGAGAATGTAATGGTCACACTAGATCTGATCCAAATCGTGCCCCACTTTCAAGCGTGGGTGCTCCTCCAGTATTATTGATTATTTTGGTCGACATTAGGCTCTGGTCAAACACTCTGGATATGAAGGTGGAACCCCGCTATGATAGCGACCACCACCCCCTATGTCTCACTTTATCCAATCAAGCTTTTGGGAGAGCCCAACATTTAGAGACTACTGATGTCCCGATCCCCTGTCTGAACCTTAGGCAAACTCGCGTCAGCTGGCCAAAAGTTACATCTAATCCATTCCTGATCAAGCAAATTTACTCTTCTTTTCTACAGCTTTTCTCTGGTTTTGATAAGCAAGAGGTTGATAGCATCCCAATCTTGAACATTCATGTTGAATTGATAAATATCCTACAGCATTTTTTTTATAAAGAAACCACTTTTAGGCATACTTCCGATACCATCCGATCTAGAGAATGGTTCAACCAAGATTGTGACCTTGCGAGGCTCAATCTTAAATTGGCCCTCCATAATCACTCACAGGAGGAGATCAGGGCCGCCAGACTTAGTTATACCAAGGCCCTGGATCTAGCAAAGAAAAATTGGGAATTTGAGATCTGGCAGAAGCTGTTGGAGGCAGTCAAAAATCGAGATGAGGGTTCTTTTTGGAGGTTGCTGACTAACCGGCATAGAAGGGGTAATGACACTCTAAATTTCCATATCCAGCCCGAAAGGTGGGTGGCCCATTTCTCTGAGATCTATACTCCATCCATACAGCAGGACCATGTGGACCATAGGGGTGATGAACGCAGACCTCTCATTGAAGGATCTACGGAGGACATTGTTTTTTCAATTGCTGAAACCACAGCAGCTATTAGTTCTCTGAAATCCGCTAAGGCTCCTGGTCCTGATAAGATACCGGGGAACCTGTTTAAGTCAGAACCAGTCATTTGGGCATGGTATATAAACACATTATCGAACGCCATCGCAGGAGGTGGCCCTATTCCGGACTCGTGGCTCGGGGAAGAAATTATCCATATCTATAAAAAAGGAGATGTGGGACTGCCCTCAAACTACCGCCCAATTAGTCTCATTGACAATCTACAAAAGATTTTTTCTAAGCAAGTCCTAGACAGGCTTATGGACTGGGTCCAAGCCAATCCGGTCCTATCCCCCCTTCAGGCTGGTTTTCGCCCAAGAATTAGTACTACGGACCAAGTTTTTAGGTTCTTCCTGTTACTCTGGAAATACGTTACCTTGGCCAAACAAAACTTGTATGTTGCTTTTGTCGACCTAAGGTCTGCCTTT
Source organism: Pleurodeles waltl (assembly GCF_031143425.1). Lineage (NCBI taxonomy): Eukaryota > Metazoa > Chordata > Amphibia > Caudata > Salamandridae > Pleurodeles > Pleurodeles waltl. The sequence continues at coordinate 151,845,640 of NC_090446.1, forward strand.
GATCTCGTCTCAAGAGAGAAACTGTGGGAAGTCTTAAATAAAATTGGTGTCCCGAGGAATCTGGTGCACCTAATCCAAAGATTGCACAAGAACACCTACGCTCGAGTAAGATGGGGTAGACAGGGGGAACTTACCGACCGCATTGATATCAGGCAGGGGGTACGCCAGGGCTGTGTCCTGGCTCCCACCCTTTTTTCCTTGTTTATCAATGAGGTGGTGCAAGTTGTATCTGACTGCCAAAATGATGCCCCTTCATTGAACAATTTAAAAGTTCCAATTCTCTTATTTGCTGATGACTCCCTCTTGATCTCCAAAACACCTATGGGCCTTCAGGTTCTCCTGAATAGATTTAGTGTGTTCTGTGCAGACCACGGATTGGAGCTCAATTCTAGCAAAACTAAATTCATGATCTTTGGTCCTGGTCGCACCAAACAATGCAATATATTACATAACGAGGTTCCTCTGAGCAAGGTATGTTCTATTGATTACCTAGGGGTGAGAATCAGCAATGATATGAACTGGCAGGCCCAGGCAGGAAAAAGTTTAGCTCTTTTAGCACATAGGTCAGGGGCAATTTTGCGTTTCCAAAAGTCTAATACTGCGAAAGTTGTTTCCCCAGCTATTAAAATCTACATAGCAAAGGCTCAGAGCGCCGCGGCTTATGGCGCAGAGGTTTGGGGCTGCATCAAAACTAGTAAATTATCTGTGGGGGAAAACAACTTCGTAAGATCGCTCTTGGCATGTCCCCGTAGTTCGCCCTTGGTTCCAGTGTTCTTGGACCTAGGGTTTTCCCATATTTCTGATGTAATAGCCCTAAGGCCTATAACCTTTTGGGTTCGTATCTGGACCACCCCCAAATTAGTTGTTTATAAGGATTCCTTGCAAGATCTATTGGACAGACCGAACATACTTTCTATCCCTTGGTTCAAGTACATTTCAGAATGGTTTCATACCTTGGGACTTAGGGGGTCATTCCGACCCCGGCGGTCAAGGACCGCCGGGGCCGGGGATGCGGGATCACCGCCAACAGGCTGGCGGTGCTCCTCAGGACATTCTGACCGCGGCGGTTCAGCCGCGGTCAGAACAGGAAAACCGGCGGTCTCCCGCCGGTTTTCCACTGTCCTGCAGAATCCTCCACGGCGGCGCAGCTTGCTGCGCCGCCATGGGGATTCTGACACCCCATACCGCCATCCTGTTCCTGGCGGGTCGCCCGCCAGGAACAGGATGGCGGTATGGGGTGTTGTGGGGCCCCTGGGGGCCCCTGCAGTGCCCATGCCAATGCAGTGCCCATGCCAAGTGGGGCCCGTAAGAGGGCCCCACTTTGTATTTCAGTGTCTGCTTTGCAGACACTGAAATACGCGACGGGTGCCACTGCACCCGTCGCACATACCCACTCCGCCGGCTCCATTCGGAGCCGGCTTCCTCGTGGGGAGGGGTTTCCCGCTGGGCTGGCGGGCGGCCTTCTGGCGGTCGCCCGCCAGCCCAGCGGGAAAGCCAGAATGGCCTCCGCGGTCTTTCGACCGCGGAGCGGCCATATGGCGGCTCCCAAACGGGCGGGCGGCTCCCGCCGCCCGCGGGGGTCAGAATGACCCCCTTAGTGACTTTTGGAGCCAGCCCAATAATTTAAGGAGGGCTCATAAGGAACATTTAAAATCAGTTTACTGGTCCCATGTTAGGGAAAATTACCTGTTATGCACTTCATATGGTAGGTTGACATCTCGATTTCTCGATTTTAAGTGGTATCCTCACTTTGAACCCTTTTTAGATTTGATTACTGATCAACTAAGCAAAAGTCTGTATGTTCGGTTTAGGTATGGATGCCTTCCCCTGAAGTCTTTTACTAGCTCATGGTGTTCTACTCCGCCAATCGATCAATGCCTAAGTTGTAACGGCTCTGCAGAAACTGAAGCGCACTTTATGTTTATTTGTCCTGCTTATGGCCTTGTTCGGCGGAAATGGCTCCGCCCTGTTTGCAGGAATATGGGGTTGAGAACGTGTAAAGATGCCCTAAGGTTGATGATGACTGATTGCTCCCCCTTCCTAACATGTGCGGTCAGCAAGTTCCTTGCGTTCGCATGGCACATACGTACACATTTTTTTAAAAATCATAGTGATTTGCTATTAATTGAATCTTGATTTTAACTTATTTAATCCAATTACTGTTTATATAAATGTTTTAAGCTCAATTGAACCCTTTATTAATTTATCGATGAGGTAGTTAAAGGTAGCTTAAATTCGATGATTCCTCCTCACATATAGAATAGGAGATATATGTGGAGATTTATATCAATGTTTTTCTTGTACATTTGCAGATCTTTTTATTCTATTCTCATTATTACCTTTAAATCCTTGATATTATATATTTATTATGTACAGATCATGGTTTTATTGCTGTAAGCTATTGCTTTGATGGTTTAATTAGACCGAATAAAGCTTGTGTGATGATGATGATGATGAATATCCGATTATAATTGGTGGAGATTTTAATATTGTATTGAATCCTTCTTTAGATAAGTCCACACCAAGACCAACTGTCAATTTACCTAGAACCCGGTCAAGGGTAAAACAAGGAATGTTGGATCTTGGTTTAATTGCTATTTGGCATCAGAAGGGTGGGGGGGGGTTAGGTATACATTTAATAATAAGAAGCATGGTCATCTTTCAAAGATAGATTTCTTTTTAATTCAACATCAGTTAAGAGACATGGTAATATCTGTTTGTCATGCCACGGCACATCTTTCAGATCATTCAGCAGTATTAATGCAAGTCTCTCTTAATAGTCAAGTTTCTATTCCCAGGTGGACAGTAAATCGTTCTTTGTTTTTGGATGAGCTATTGGTGGACGGGTTGAGGAAAGATACTAATGAATTCTTTGAGTTGAATTACGGATCCACCACACTGCAGACACTGTGGGACACATAAAAAGCTTTTATTAGAGGTAGGCTTGCGAGGCTGGCCACTTGCAGCTATAGAGCCGAGAGAGACCAGGTGAAACAACTTGAGCTCAAGGTGGCTTCCTTGTAGGAAGTGTCCTCAAGGGTGGAGGAAAAACAGAGGGGGTTCTTCAATGCTCAGTTAGAATGAGCTAGGTCGGAGCTGGTTTTATTCTTAGAGGGGAAAGCAAGAAGGGCATGGGAATGTAGTAGGTTTGCCCACTATGAATACAGGGAAGGCTGCGGAAAACTTTTGGCATGGAAAACTAGATCAGACCGCCCCAAGAATGTAATTTCACTTGTCAAGTCAGAGATCACGGGAGCTGAATGCATAACTAATCCTGAGGTAGAGGAGGCTTTTGTGGGTTTTTTAAAGAATTTGTCTACAGAAGATCAGTACTCTGCTGTAATGTTTGAAATATCTGTAAAGGAGTATCTCGAAACGCTTCATCTCCCCCAGTTAACAGTATCAAAACAGAACCGACTTGTGAGAGAAATAGACCCTGGGGAGATGAGAGCAGCGATTTTGAACTTAAATAAAGGGAAGACTTCGGGTCCAGGTGGTCTGCCTAACGAATTACACGGCAATCTTTGCAAGGAGTTGGTTACTATTTTGACAGAATTGTTTAATTTCCTTTTACAGGAGGGGGTGGATATGCCCAGGTCTTGGAGTGAGGCAGTTATAAGCCTCATTTTGAAACCAGGGAAGGATCGGGCCCTCTGTAGCTCATATAGGCCAATTTCTCTGCTGAATTCAGATTATAAGCTTTACACACATATATTGGCTAACAGGCTTCGGAGTGTGATTTGTGATTTGATTCATGAGGACCAGAAAGGGTTTGTCAGAGGTAGATACTTGCATGAATTGACTCATGATTTACTGGGGACAGTGGATCTGGCGACCACCGAAAAAGTTCCCCTATCAGTCCTTACGTTTGATGCAGCTAAAGCTTTTGATCGTGTAAATTGGTGTTTCCGACAACGTGTAATGGAGGCCTTTGAGATGGGCCCGAAATTTATAAAGGCAATTCAGGTTATTTACAAAGATCCATCAGCTCGTATCTTGATTAACGATAAGTTATCTTCAAGGGTGTCCATTATTTCCTCTTCTTTTCAATTTATACATCAAACCTTTAGCAGCCAAAATTAGGGCGGATAGAGCGATCCCTACTTTTCAATGTATGGGCTGGGAGAAGAAGGTTGCTCTATATGCTGACGATCTTATGATATACACGGGTGACTTGACGCAGGTTTTTTCTAGAATTCTATTATGTTTGAAGGAATATGGAGATGTTTCGGGCTATTCCGTTAATTCAGAGAAAACTGAGATTATGTGTTGGAATACTACCTTTGATAGTCCCCTGGTCAAGCAACAGATCAGATATCTGGGTATTCAAGTTATTTCCAATCTCAAAGAATTGGCTAGGGTCAATTTCGATAAGCTCTGCAAGGAGACTCGTAACTTACTGAAGACCTGGGCCGGGCTCCCTCTGTCTTTTGTAGGTAGAGTAAATATCCTTAAAATGATTAGTCTCCCTAAATTTACATTCCTGTTTAACACAATCCCCTTGGAATTTAAGAAGAGATGGTTTCCTAAGATGCAAGCTGACTTAACTTTGTTTGTTTGGTCCTCAAAAGGTGTTAGGATTGCCTGGCAAAAACTATGTAGGCCCAAGGGGAAGGGGGGATTGCAGTTCCTGCTTTTTACAAATATTATTTAGATTTTCACTTGAAAAATGTTAGGATCTTACTACGGGATAGGTCTGAATACACGTTATTTTGGGGCGCAGTGACTCAGGAGTTTTCGGCGGCTGGCTGCCGATTTTTATACAAGTTTGGTCACCCAAAAATTTTCAAAAAGATCCGATTGAAGCTTCTTAAAGATGCTGCTAGAGTATGGTGGTTGGTACGCCAAGTTTTTCACATTTACTATTATAGTCCCTGGGCTCCGGTCTGGGATTCCCCTGGCACTCCTGAGTTTCTTCTAGACAAACTGGCTTTGGTGTTAAAGGGGGTGACGAAGTGGGGACAACTCTTGAAGGATGTGAAGCCGGTGCCATGGTCAGAATTGGAGGAATTAACAGATCACAAGCTTTCAAGGTTTAAGTATTTACAACTAGCAAATTGGGCGGCATCTCTTCAGGAGAAAGGGGGAGTGTATAATCCTTGGGAAGAGAAATTATCCTCGATCTTGGTAAATAAAGAAGTTTCTGTTTGGTATCAGGCATGCCTCGATGCACCAGACTCAGTGGTTTTGTCTCTTGAGAAGAAATGGGGAGAGGTTTTTCCAAATCTGGATTTAGCGCATATTTGGGAAAGGGCAAGATCTATGCTATGGTCGGTAACTAGATCAGCCGCTTTGAAAACAAATCAACTGTTCACAATGCATAGGGTTTATTGGTTTCCTCAGAGGCTGTCCACGGTGGGGAAGTCAGAAAAAAAGTGTCCGCGATGTGGGAGCCTAATGCAAACGATGTACACATGTTTTGGAACTGCCCAAATCTAGGTTTTTTTTGGTCGGGATTAATGGTTTTCTTAAGCAATTTATAAGTACCGATATAGCAGTGACCCCACCTCTGGTATTTTTTGGCGTTTTCCCTGACTCAATATGGGAACAGAAGTTATCTAGGCCGTATAAGGGTATATTGTTTTTGTTGATACTACTGGCCAGGAGACAAATATGTCTAAAGTGGGTCAGTCCTATACCTCCGAATGTTTCGGATTAGCTGTTTTCAGTAGATTATTTTTCTTGTTTAGAACGCAGTGGTCCAATGGGTAATAATGATGAATGTTGGGCCATCTGGGAAAATGCTCGGCAAAATGGAATTACTCTTGATATGTAGTCCTATGATTATTTTTGCCTTTACTACATTAAGTAGTCCAATGATTATTTCTGCCTCCTTTCCCCCCTCATTCCTTCTGCTCTCTTTTCCTCGCTCACGGATTTGTGGTTGGAAAAGAGCATTGGGAGGGCCCGGGAGAGGTGAAGTGCGGCATCTAATTGGTTCTAAGCCTGGTTAACTAGGTTACCATGTTTGATGTTGGTTGATGACCCTCATGCAGCATGGTGGGATTCACTTATGAGGACAGAAAAAAAAGAAAAAAAAAGATTCACCAATACTTGATGTTCCAGGCCACTAAAAGTTTCATTCTCAACCGTTTCAACCCCACTAGAATATTGATTCACCCTATCTATTGTTCTTCCTGTTTGCTCACTTGTTCTTTTTAAATCAGTCTTAGATCCAACCGTTTATCTTCTTTTTGATCTTGCTCTCACTGCTTGGCTTTCTCTCATCCTCAACTAACTTTCCTTGTATCTTTTCCATTTTTAATTTTGTTTTTCATGTTTAGTCTTTGCCTTCTTGAGAGGATTGCTAGTTTGGGAAACAGAAACAGCTTGATAGTCTGCGGATGGGACCTGACATTCTGGGAGGAGGAGCAGCAAAGCAAGGCAAGCAGCGAGGTGGTGAGGTGGCAGCAGCGGCTACTGTACGTGGGAGCCGGAGCAGAGCACCAGAGCACTGAGTTATTGTGGGCCAGACTTCGGGGGCCCAGGTTATCACTCTGAAATTGGGCAACTTCTAAGTTCTGCAGAAGCGCGGCTGACAGTTCACCGCCCGACCTTCTTGATGGCCCTTTTCTCGGCCCCCTGCCTCCCCCGCTCGCTGACTGCTGGGGATATTTACTTACAACCCACCAGGACCTTGGACCTCTCCTACACGGTGGAGGGAGAAGTGAGGATGAGAGAGGCAGAAGAAGCAGCAGCCTGAAGTAAGAGAATCGCAGAGGTACTACGATTCTGTGGAGGAACTCGGCTCAATCGCCACAGGATGCAAGTGGTGAAGCAAGGTAGGGGCAAGCGTTCGAGAGGTCTGGAGGCTCAACTGAAGCATATGGCTCTGTGCCTATCTCAGTGTGTGCCTAACTGGAGGTTCTGGAGCTGGAGTTGGTGGAGGCAAGTGGCTTATGCACCGCACAAATGTGCCGGGAGGAGTGATTACTTTTTAAGTACCTTTCCTGGCATCTGCAGTTCAAGCTTTTCCCTATAGCTCTCTTTGTTCATCTTCCTCTAGCCCATATCTGTCATGCCTGCTCCAGGTACTAGAGTCCTAACAAGATCCACCTGGTACACTGCTTATTTACTTCTCCAGAATATTTAATTGAGCTAAATTGAAGCTCGCCCGCTATATTTTGTGCTTGTCGGGCACTTTGTTCGCCAGATCTCAGGAGTTCTGTGGAGGTGCTGCAGCCATGCTTTTGTTCCTCCCCTTACAGCTGTGGTTCCTGTAGATCTTATGCAGTAATGGCGTGGCAGCACTGGAATGGCTCAAACGGCCCTAAAGTTTGTAAGGACACAATCCTTGACAAACCAAGGGGGGTGTTGTGGCATTAGTGGTATGCAATGGGGGGAAGCTCACCACGTTCCACGGAGATGGTTCGTTCAGGTACTGGTACAGCTTGTGGGTCCTGGTGTACCCTTCCCCATCCTTTGTGAACCTTGCTACAAACCTCTAGGTTTGATTGGATCACCTGGCTCATTTTCTAAGGTATCTTGGAGTATATAATGGCAGCAAAGAAACTTCACTCTGGAATAATTTTATCCGTCAGACTTTGTCAAAAAACAAAATCTAATCTGTTAACTAATTGAGCCCCCACCTTGGTATTCTTAAAGGCAGTGGTATCATTCCTGCATGCTTCCAAAAAGCTCCAGAAAATTCTTGCTTGTCAAATCCGTGGGGGCGATCAGGCCGCTTCTCAGCCAAAAGTTGGAGATGTCTCTCCCACCTGGTCTTGAGTATGCTAACCCTCTTAAACACCAGCAAAATTCAGTAGCCAATCCTACCTATGGAGAGCAGAGCATATGGAGTTCCCCCATTGACTAGTAATAGAAAAGAAGCACCACAGACATTGTCAGTCTCTCAGTCATTGATCGTGTTAGATTACATGCTACCGGATATATCACCTTTGAAAACTAGTCCTGGGGTAGTAAATAGAAGCATGGCATTCCCTCTGTCAGTAAAGCCTATAATACAGTCTGTAATGCAGAAAACGTCAATAGACTGGTATTCTAGCACTCCAAGTCACGCAGGCGGGAGGGCATTACAGTAAACATTAACTCCTGACCTGTCCTTAAGTCCTCCAGTTAATATTTCAGCTGACTAGGGGCCTCATTCTGACCCTGGCGGTAAAATCCGCCAGGGCCGCGGACCACGGAAAGCACCGCCAACAGGCTGGCGGTGCTTCCTGGGCCATTCTGACCGCGACGGTAAAGCCGCGGTCAGAAAACCGGGTCCGGCGGTTTCCCGCCGGATTAACCCCGGTTGGCCCAATCCTCCATGGCGGCGATTCCGACCCCCTTCCCGCCAGCCTGTTTCTGGCGGTGAAACAGGATGGCGGGAATGGGTGTCCTGGGGCCCCTGGGGGCCCCTGCACTGCCCATGCCACTGGCATGGGCAGTGCAGGGGCCCCCTAACAGGGCCCCATTAAGCTTTTCACTGTCTGCTGAAAAGCGCGACGGGTGCTACTGCACCCGTCGCACACCTGCAACACCGCCGGCTCCATTCGGAGCCGGCTTTAGTGTTGCAGGCCGCTTTCCCGCTGGGCCGGCGGGCGCTATTTTGGCTAGCGCCCGCCGGCCCAGCGGGAAAGTCAGAATGGCCCCAGCGGTCTTCCGACCGCGGAGCGGCCATCTGGCGGTTCCCTCCAGGCGGGCGGCGACCGCCGCCCGCCCAAGTCAGAATGAGGGCCTATGTGTGCTACTCTAGAACGCTCCAAAGTCTGGAGCGTATTCTATTGTCTATCTTGGCTTTACTGGAAAAACACACAGATAATTTGGATCATTTCCTTGACATTTTGACGGTTATTCTCAAGGAGAAGCCTTTTTCATCAGCTGGGGCCATGAAGGGGAACAGTTCGACTTCTCATCTGCCCAGAATGGTACACTGAGGACCACAAGCCGGTCGCTCCAATGTCAAGCCCCTTCAAAAGGTAAACCACAGGGACCGGTCTATGAATTTAAACAACCTAGAAGATCTTTTTAAAGAAGACGGGCACTCCGACCAAATGGCAGTCATCATTGGAGGGAGGGACCATATGCAAACTTCTGAGCATGGGAAAGGTATGGATGTGTACCCAATCTTTAAAAAGAAACAGGAAAAAGTTGGAAATATGGGCCCCTCGGCTCAGATCGCCGAATCAGAAGATGCCCAGAAGCCGGGAAAAGGTAAAGACAAGGGAAGGCAAAGAAGAAAGCTAAAAAAGAAACTGAGAATGATAATTAAAAGATGCGCAAGGAGAGTTAAATTTCAAAACCCAGAACCACAACCAGAAACCCAGATAGAATAGAATATCATACAAGTTAGTGGCGCCAAAGAAACTATCCAGGAGAAGCCATTTTCGGGTAATCCGGAGGACTTCATTGACAAAGGCAAAGAATCTGATGGTTTAAAAACTGATAAAGATTACTATCAGGCAAGGACCATAACCCCCATAAACAATAGGTTTAAAGCCTCCAATGGGGTATTACCTGTACTTAATCTGACTATGAACCCATACGTCCCAAACATGCCTTGTTAAATGGGCCCGGAAAATAGGGATTCGTGCCAGGCTAAGCGGGAAGGGCAGCATGGGTGGCAAAAGGGAATGAAGGTGGCCGAGATCATGAAGACCCTAGATTTTATTGTCCTATTTGATGATGAGATTTCCGTTCCTAATAGATCATAATTACTGTATTTTTTGGCTCAGATAGAAAACTATAAAGAGTAGTGATATCAAACTGGTAGATTTACTAAATGTGGGGAGAGATAAAATCTAAGGGTTACCTTCAATTCACCTACAATAGTTAGCCTGATAATGACTAATTGTGAATTTTTCATATCAAGAGGGTTTGATATAGTCCTGTTCATTTGGTAGAAGGGATGACTTTAACTTTACTAATGGGAATAGACCACCCCCACAGATAATGGGACAACTTCACCTGAGGAGTTGGGCTGAAATGCAAAATTAACCGTAATTTCCTGTACTGCGGGGAGAAGAAGGGTTTCCCTTCTGAAACAAAATTCAACTACTGTGGAGTGGGAGGATAACTTGCAGCGGTAGCTGTGGTCAGCAGGAGCCCTGCATGAATAAGGGGCTAGGCCCACAGCAAGTACCTACCCTATTTAGCAATCAAATTAAGAACATCTCTTGGACCTTAGAGGGTTGCTCTAAAAGTGTAGCCAAAATTTAAAATTTTGCTTCATTAAATGCACATATATAACATTTCCAAGAAACATGGGTAATGGGTGCATTAGAGGTAAAATATTATTTTGCCATTAATAGCCCCGCAAAAAAGTCTAGGAAGGGGCATGCAAGAGTTTGTTTCACCACTCTAATGAGTACATATTGCTCATGGTCTTGTCTCCTTGGTCTGACCCATCATACCCTATTGCTGTCTGGCTTCTGCCTCCCAGTTTTTGGCAGGTTCCCCCCATCTCTGTGTGCCCCTTCCCAATTCAAATCTTTCACCTTTTGTGGTCCTTGGCAGCATAATTCTTTGCTCTTTCTGCACTCTCTGCTCTCTCCTTTAAACATTCTCAGCTCTCCCATTTACTTCTTGCAATTGATGAATCACTGTTTTATGCATCTCTGCAGGCACTGATGCTTGTTTTACTAGTGTGTATAAAGCGCTAGGGAATAAGCGTTAAATAATTTGTTTTGGCTCTCTTAATTAGACCCTCCAGGATCATGTGGTTTTGCAATTTGCGAAAAAATAGCGAAATCAGCAGTTTAGCAGAAAGCCAGCGCTTTACAAATGTACACATGAAATTTGAAGGGTTCCGACCCTCCTTGTATTGGTCCAGTGCCACCAGGCCAATAGAAGGAGGGTCCCACAGCAGGCAGGCGAGGTGGTGTATATCTACTCCTCACCTTTCCTGCCTCCTGATCATTCCATTCGGGCCATACACCACGTTCGGGGCACACACGATGATGGAGGACAGACAGGAGGACAAAGACCAGGCACCACAGGTAGCGTACCCTGATCCTTTGTGTTTTGTACTCCCTGGGCACAGGACACAGGCAGCAGGCTCGGGGCCATTTCTATACTTTTTAAAATGTATGCTGGCAGCTTCCCACCGCACAGGTGTCCGGCTGCAAATACTTAAATAAAAAGAAATGCACCGAGCCTGCCGCCCATGCCCTGTGTGCAGCGGGCCCTAAAATAAATAAATGCCCCTCCCTGTGGGCCGGGGGGGGTGCATCTCTTGTTTATTTAGGGCCCACCACACACAGGACACAGGCAGTGGGCCCGGGGCCATTTCTGTACTTTTTTAAATGTATGCTGATAGACCCCCCTGCATGGGCGGACTGCTGTATACATAAAAAAAAAAAATGCCCCCAGGCCCGCCGCCTGTGCTCTGTGCTCAGCGGGCCATAGAATAAATAAAGGCCGCCCTTGTGGGCCGGTGGCACATCTCTTGTTTATTTAGGGTCACGCATAGGACATAGGCGGCAGGCCCGGGGCCATTTCTGTAATTATTTTAATGTATACTGCCAACCACCCACTGCATGGGTGGCTGGCTCCATTCATTTAAAAAAAAAAAAAAGAAATTCCGCTGGTCCTGCTGCCCGTGCCCTGTTGGTGGCGAACCCTAAAACAAATTAACGCCTCCCCCGTGGGCCGGGCGGCATTTCTTGCTTATTGAGGGCCCACCACGCACAGGACACAGGCAGTGGTCCTGGGGCCATTTCTGTACTTTTTTTAATGTATGCTGACAGACCCCCCTGCATGGGCGGACTGCTCTATACATAAAAAAAAAAAAATGCTCCTGGACCCGCCACCCGTGCTCTGTGTGCAGCGGGCCCTAGAATAAATAAATGCCCTCCAGTGGGCCGGGGCCACACCTCTTGGTTATTTAGGGTCACGCATAGGACAAAGGTGGCAGGCCCGGGGCCATTTCTGTAATTTTTTTAATGTATACTGCCAACCACCCACTGCATGGGTGACTGGCTCCATTCATAAAACAACAAAAAAAATGCCCCTGGTCCTGCTGCCCGTGCCCTGTGGGTGGCGAACCTTAAAACAAATTAACGCCTCACCCATGGGCCGGGGGCATTTTTGCTTATTTAGGGCACACCGCGCATAAGACATGGGCGGTGGGCCCGGGGCCATTTCTCTACTTTTCTGTACTTTTTTAACACTGTATGGTCTGCTGATTGCATACATTTAAAAAACAAAAAAAGAAATGCCCCCGGATACCCTGCCCATGCCCTGTGTGCGGTGGGCACTAGAATAAATAAATGCCCACCCCGTGGGCCAGAGGGGCATCTCTTGTTTTATTTAGGTCCAGCTTTGCGCAGGAGAGAGGCGAGGGCCCAGGGCCATTTCTGTACTTTTTTTTAATGTGTACTGCCAGCAGCGCACTCCATGGGCGGCCATTTGTATATATTAAAAAATAAAATAAAATGCCCCTGCACCTGCCGCCCGTGCCCTGTGCGCAGTGATCCCTAGAATAAATAAATGAGCCCCGTGGGCCAGAGTCACATCTCTTGTTTATTTAGGGCCCGCCGCGCACAGGACATGGATGGTGGGTCCAGGGCCATTTCTCTACTTTTCTGTACTTTTTTTTATGTATGCTGCCAGCCGCCCACTGTATGGTCAGCTGACTGCATACATTTAAAAAAAAAAGAAATGTCCCCAAACCCCCCGCACGTGCCCTGTGTTCGGCAGGCACTAGAATAAATAAATATCCATCCCGTGGGCCAGAGGGGCATCTCTTGTTTATTTAGATCCTGCCGTGCACAGGACAAGGGTGGGGAGTCTGGGGCCATTTCTGTACTTACTTAAATGTATACTGGCAGCCGCCCAGTCCATGGGCAGCTGTTTGTATATATTTTTTTTTTGTAAAAATGCTCCTGGGTCTGCCACCCATGCCCTGTGCGTGGCTAGCCCTAGAATAAATAAATGACCCCAGTGGGCTGGGGGCACATCTCTTGTTTATTTAGGGCCTGCCACACATAGGAAATGGGTAGCAGTCCTGGGGCCATTTTTGTGATTTTTAAAATGTATACTGCCAGCCACCCACTGCAAGGGCAACTAGCTGCATACATTTAAAAAAAAAAAAAAAAAAAATGCTGCTGGGCCCACTGCCTGTGTTGTGTGAACGGCGGGCCATAGATCAATAAATGCCCACTTGTGGGTTGGGGAGCATCTATTGTTTATTTAGGGCCCGCTACGCACAGGACATGGACAGCGGGCCCGGGGCCATTTCTGTACTTTTTTAAATGTATGCTGCCATCCGCCCACTTCATAGGTGGCAGGCTGCATACATTTAAAACAAAATAAAATGCCCCTGGATCTGCCGCCCGTGGATCTGCCACTGTGCCCCTAAAATAAATAAATGCTTCTCCGTAGGCCAGGGTGACATTTCTTGTATATTTAGGGCCCGCTGCGCACAGGAAATGGGCAGCCAGCCCAGGGCCATTTCTGTCTTTTTTTAAATGTGTGCTGCCAGCCACCTAATGCATAGGGGGCCAGCTGCATACATTTAAAAAAAGAAATGCCCCCAGGGCCCGCCACCTGTGTCCTGTGCGCAGCGGGCTCTATAATAAATAAATGCCCACCCCGGCTGTGGTTTATTTAGGGCCCGTCACACACAGGACCCTGTGTGGCAGGCCCTAGAATAATATATTGCCCCCCTGTGGGCCTGGGGGGCATCTCTTATTTATTTAGGGCTATTTTTATTTTATGTTTAGTTCCTGCCGTCCACTGGGCAAGGGTAGCAGGGCATTGGGGGCATGTTTTTTTTTTTTAATATTAGGTCCCACCGCCCACTGGGAATGGGTGGCAGGGCCCTGAGAGGGCATGTATTTTTTTTAAAAATGTTTAGGGCCTGTTTTTTTATTTCTTTGTTTGGAGGGGTTGAGTGGGTTTGTTGGGGCAGTTTGGAACAACTTTTTGATTTTCCTTACCATTCTTTATGCGCTGTTCTTATTCTCCTCCCCCCCTCCACAAGTGCAAAAAGCCATGCTTATGAGCCCCTATTTTCAAAGTATGCGTGTACAAATTTGTTTTGAACGATTTTATGTTTCCCTTTCTTTGCAGGTGGCCCTTCCTAACCTTTTTTGTCCTTTGTCAGAATCCATCCAACCTCATTTAAAAAATGTAAAGTTTTCCATTGTGGTTCCATTTCAGTTTCCTTTGTCATTAATTTTTTTAGTTGCCTTTCTGTACATATTTAAACTCAATGTATGCAACATTGCTTCAAAACGATGCACGTTTTCCTTCCTTTGCAACTGGCCATGCTGTTTTAACACTGTGGGGGTCATTATGACCCCGGTGGTGAGTGTAAATGTGGCGGTAGTACTGCCAACAGGCTGGCGGTACATACTGCCACATTATGAGAATGGCGGGTTGGCTGCAGCCAACCGCCACTTCTCCACTCATGTCACCATGGCGGTATCAGCCTCCAGGCCGAAGATATCAATCTCCAGCCCGGCGGCTGGCACAGTATCGCCGGCGGCATTATGAGCCTGCCTACCACCATGGGTTTCGTGGTGTTAGCAATGCCACGAAACCATGGCGGTAGGCCCTACCGGTGACAGGGAAATCCTTCCCTGTCACCTTTAGGTGGCCCCCCCACCCTCCTAACACATACCTGAAACCCCCCACCCACCCTCCTTTTAAAGCCCTCCACCCCCCATTTCACACACTAACCCACCCACCCCGACATTCAAGACCCCCACTCCCCGACACCCCCCTCCGATCATCACACACACACCCTCCACCCCCTCTGCACCTACCCCCCATACACACACACCCGCAACCATGCACCAGGCATACACCCAATCACTCACACTGGCATACACGCATTCATACACCCATACTTCCAGACATGCTCACATACATTCTTACACACAATCACACTGACATGCAGACACACACTCACTTCACCATTCTGACACGCATTCACTCACATGCATACAACCATGCAAACAACACAACACACACAGACGCATTCACACACTTACACATTTATGCACACACTCAGAAACACACACACAACACCCCCACTCTCCTACCTCCCTCCCCTGTTGGAAGCCTGACTTCCCTTTGTCAAGGAGGTCTTCTGGCAGGGAAGGGGAAGGGGCATTGCTACAGCAAGCAGTGCCCCGCCAGCAGAACACCGCCAGGCCATATCACAGGTCAAGATATGTCTGGCGGCATTTCTACTGGCGTGGCGGTGCTGATGGTAGCAGTGCCACCTTACCACTATCCGCCACCATGAACACTGCCGGATTTCCACCCTTTTTGTGGCGGAAGTCCGGCAGTGCTCATAATATGGCGGACGGATGGTAACCGCTTTGGCAGTATTTTGGCAGCCGTCACTGTGGCGGTAAGTGGTTTTTATCGCAAAAGTCAAAATGACCACCTGTGTTTGCTCAACTCCATTTGAGAGCCGCTGATTTCCAGAGTGGCTTTGTTTCCCCAGGTTTGCATGTTTTCCCTTTATTTGCAAGTGAATCAGAGTTTAGTGCATTTTTTAATCACTGCTTCCCTACATATATGTAGATCTTTCGGATTCCTGGGGAGCGACAACCACCACCCCAAAAGCAAGATGGAGAAGCTTATGCAACCTGTGAAGGCCGTGAAACATCGATCACATCTGGCTACCCAGATAACAGCAGCAGAACGGGCCAGAGAGTACAGCGACATGATGCATGCTGATGGTGAAGTGCTGTTTTGCAGTGTGTGCAACGTGGCGATCGACCACTTCCTAAAACACACAGTGGATATGCATGTGCAGTCCCAAAAACATTTGAATTGGTAGGCAGGTACTACAGACCCTCACTTATCACTGAAAGGTGCCTGTCAAATGCTTGTGAACTCACTTTTCATAAAGAGTACAGCTGCCAGTGTCTCAAACCAGGAAATAATAAGTGAGTGGGTCAATGTCTGCACAGCACTGAACATTCCATTAAGCAAAATCAACCACCCTGTGTTGCACAAGTTTCTCCAACCACCTAGCAGATACAGTGTCCCTCTCGAAGTGCAGCCATGGAACTGTAGCTCAAATAGTTGTGAGGGTGCTCACAGAGTACAACAAAGCCTTTCAGGACGTTATTTCTTTTAATACAGACAACACGGCATACATGCTCATTCAAGCAACACTGTGTTGAGAAATCTTTATACAAACTCCATACATATCACCTGCTTAGCACACATAATGAACCTCGTTGGTGAGTCATTCTCAAAGCCTTTGTAGAGCTCAATGCCTTTCATCTGTTCTTCTCACTAATGTTTTACATGGCCAGTAGCAAAAAGTGAAGGTACCTGCCACACGTTGCTGAGTACCATGGGATGAAACCACAGATGGCATCTGACCCTTCCAATACCTGCTGGAATTCTTGGTTTGCTGCTGTCCAGCACCACTGCAAGCACTTAATGCCTATGCTGGGTTGAGTCTGAGATGCAACTCTGCAAGTCTCCCCCAGATTCCCTTGAAAATCTACAGAGCTTTCCGAACAGTGACCAGAAAAACTGTATTAAAGTTCAATTGGAAATTGTGGCAAAAAAAAATCAGAACATATTAAGTCTTATGGACGTATTTCACAGCCAAACACCAGTGACAATAAAGGTATATGATTATCTAGAGGACCTCCACGTGAACCTCACAAGCAATTCAGTCCTCACTCTGGGGTCACTGCAACCATTCCTAGAGTCATCTGCCGGGTGCTAAATTGACTCTGGCACAAAAAGAAAAGATAACAGCCCTGCTTAATGAAGCTGTTGAAAATTCCTTTGGAAAGGTGGGCAAGTACATGGGGGAAGCCCAACCAGGCATTGGGTTCCTGAAACAAATACGCCTTTTCAATCCTGCACGAAGCTGTATCCTACCCAAGGACAAGACTGCATAGTCGGCCATCCCTGATTTGAGCATGGTGCTTGATCAGGAGCTTTGCTTTCACTTTGAACACATAGGCCCAGAAGCAGTACAGGCATCAGTTTCAGGGGTGATTGACACTGACCTCTTTTGGTGTGGGATTCCAGTCTTTTCACAGCTAGCAGCTGTGTATAAGGACTGTGTGACCACATCTGCAGATGCTGAGAGGAGCAACAGCATCTGCAAAATTATTTTGTCAGCCAGACGTCAGTCCCTCTCAGAACAATCAATCTGGGCATTATTGTTTTTTCATTACATTCAGCAGCACAACATCGGACTAGATTTGGACTGCTCAGAAGGATTGCATATACACGGGCATGATCAAAATCTTAGGAGACAAGCATACAGGTTCCATGGTTATCATTCCTTTACAAGTTTATGTCGTGTGTAGTCCTTGCCCCAAACAATTGTCTCAAATGTAAATAAACGTAAAAATAAGATCCCTGTGTTTGGTGCTTAAAGAATGGTAAAATAAAGTGCCACAAAAATGCAACAAAATCTGCCTATTTGTGCCGCAAAATTTGCCAATCAATGCCGCAATATCCTGGGGGAGTCTGCTTAATATTGCAGTCTAGCACATCTCTTTGAATACTGATTACATATTTACATATTATCATTTGCTTTTTAAACGAGAGCAACAAAAACTTTCAGTCTTGCTCAAATTCTTTTTCCTGCTGCATTTGTGTTCAGGAGAGTTTTCTTCCCCAAACTGCTCTTGTTTTCTCAAAAGGCTTAGCTACAGAGTGGATTCCAGGTTGGTATGGCCAGTTGTAACAAATGGCAGGCATTCAAAGATAACTCTATCCAGCCTGACCCCAAACTTAAATCTTAACCCTGAATCATTGAAAAAATTCTAGTACGTTCCTCTTGGCCTACAATAGCATCCTAGCAGGTTCATGGAACTTGTGGCCTCAATTCAAGCAGAGACAAAATTGTCTTGAGATTTACTAGCCATGGAAATTCACAAAAATTACAGTGATCGATTAGTTCCTGCAGGAAGTAAACTATTATCAGTACAAATTCTCTATTCACTATTCTCATTCATTACCCCACTAGGAGACTTTCTAGACCTTAATTAACAAATTTGAGGGCATATTTACAAGCCCTTTGCGCCTCCTTATGCCACATTAGTATAATTTTGTATGCTAATTTGGCATTGGGTAGGCATTTCCGACAGTGCTTGCATTGCGCCACTTTGTGAACCTTTGTGTCACATTATGCCTGCACCAGGCATAATATATGCAAGGGGGGGGGGGCGTTCCAGCGCTGGGAGGCCCTAAAAAATGGAGCAGTGAAATGTACAATTTGGAGGAGTAAGACAGGATTAAAGGTCTGTAAAAACGTCTGTGAATAGGGCCCAGACAAATTATCAGAACCAGTGTAGTAGTAGTAATAGTAAGAGCGTTGTTAGCAGTAGTATTAGCAGTGGCAGTATTAGTAGTAGTAAACTGCATAGTATTACTAGCACTACTCCTATTAGAAGTAGTAGTTTCTGCACTTAAGATATTGCTCCTTTTGCTAGTAGTTGGACCAATACTAACAGTACTAGCGTCTGTTGTAGCTGTAGTAGTAGTGGTGCTACTAACAAGTATACTGCAGTCGAAGATGCATTACTACTACCCATAGGCTTGAAAGTAGTGGCATACCATTGGCATATAAGCTGTATTTCAAGCTAAGCAGATCTGTAGTGCGGAGAGGAATCACAAAGAATATACAAGTATCTCTATTTTGGTCAGAAGATGGAATCAAAAATCTTTGTGGGTGTGTAGCAGTGGGTTACAAATGCCAAGCCTAGTAGTCTGATGGATGTGTCAAGGCACAATTATTAAGCATGTAAACTTGTTTTTAGGAAATAAAAAAAAAGTGTAACCTTTTCAGTTCGGTCCTGCTCTAATGCCTCCTTCTGCTTCATAGTTTGAAGGAATGTAACCAAATAGAGGACAATCTAAATAAGATAAACATTTTCCAAAATGTTTATAATATGATAGATGAAAAGCTGACTTGAGAAAGACAACGAAAAGCAATGTCACTGTCTCAAGACAAATACGGCATCCAAATGCATGCATGCAACTTAAGAAATTCAATAAAAGTAGCACAAAATGACTTTCTGAAAAGGTTGCTTGGGAGTACCACAGAGTTAATCTAATTGTTGGTGACTGGCAAACAAGGTGTTGTGGGACACTTTTACAAGAAAGTGGCGCATCATTCCTGCTGCACCACTTTTCTTGCGATGCTCTGCGCCACTCTAGCGACACCTTGTGTGCGCTGTATTTACAATGTGGCGCACCATGTTGCACGTTAGAACAATGTCAAAAATATTGCCCTTATTGTTGCGCTTTTCAGGATTAGCACCGAAAATTATGGCGCTAATCCTGCAAAGTAAAGGGAGGCCCATAGTCTAATATGGGTGCATGCAAATGACACAAACATAGCACAGTATCCTCACATACTTGGGCTTTGAGAACTCTACTTTGGGTACCACCAGGACCCACTATGCGTCCGGCTGCCTCAGACTTCACAGTCGGAGTCCCCATGTTTGGATGAACATCCCCCACGATTATTTTATGTCCTAATGAGAACCTAGATGGCTATATATAGGGTCGAAATGCCGACAACACTTAAATGGACAGACCTTGGTGGTGTTTTCATATAGGTCAACTAATGTGACCATCTATTCCTTGAACAATTGTGGCTTTCTAAGATTGTACACCAATATACCAATCACTTCACAATATTGGAAATTGTTATTGTTTAGGCTTGTTTCACTTGGGGTGCACTTATCACTATTTCACTTGGTTTACTATTCAATTTTGTTTTCATTTTGATGACATTTATGAATAAATACTTCTGGATCATTTACAAGCCCATTGTGCTGCTGTAGCGTCATTTTCTTTTTACACTACGGCATGCAAAACAGTCACCCACCCTGCGCCGTATATACAAACTGACGCAATGTCTCCATTGCGCCAGTTTGTAAACCCTTGTGTCTCAATATACGTGTGCCAGGTATAATGTATGCAAGGGAGGCATTCCCTCACAGGGTGATTAAAAAAAATAGTGCAGTGAAATCTATCAGATTTCATGGTGCCATTCTTGCGTAATTTTGTAACTCCTTCCCAGGGCAGACGTTAAACTGATGCTAGACTCTTTTCATTAAGCCTCCTCAAGCTTTGCTGGACTAGTGTAAAAAAAATTGACACTAGTCCAGCAAAGCGCCACAAGTGAGTTAAAAAAAATTGACGTATTTGTACTAACGAGCGCCATGGTGGGCTGTATTATAAAAACAGCGCTACCATGGTGTTGTTAGGGGGGTACAGGGTGACGCAAGGAAACTGGTGCATTAGAGCTGATGCGCCAGTTCCTTGTAAATGAGGCCATTTGTTTGAAAATCACTATTACTACTGGTTGCCATACTTTTGCTGACTTTTGCTAGACAGAATGATCACTGTCCTCATTTATGAATCTTCATATTGATTCCTTAAATGCTTAAATGTGGAATAGGTTAGCCTACAATTGTTTTCACGTGAACAATGGTGCATGTTGTGATGTTTATACACGTGAACACAAGGGTAGCTCTTGTTTCTTAGTTTGAATTAAATAAAATAAAAAATATATATATATATGTCAACTGTGGATGAATATGATATCAGTTTTATAAGAAGATATTTCAAAATAAAACTACTTCTCTTCCCCTTGTTTCAATTGACTTTCCGCAGCCAAAATATCCATGTGAAAATAAACAGGTTCGTGGAAACGCCGCCGATCTCATAATTCTGATGGGGCAGATAACTCGTGTTAATGGCCCCTCAGGAATTAAGAGGCCTCTCTTCATGGCGGACTCAGACACTGCAGCCAGCTGATCTGGCCTGCAGTGACACCACTCGGGGCTAGCTTGACTTCACAGGAGCTTTCCAGAAAGAGCAACACGTGTATGTATGTTTTTGCATTTCTAAAGCGCAAACCTAAACCTACCTGGTGGGCGACCATGAGTTATATAGAGGATAAACTTCTGGGGGTGGATACACGTGAGAGGAGACCAGAGGGAGGAGGTAGAGCTCTTGAAGTGATGAACAGTCAGATAAAAAGGCACATGAAAGTCTCACTAAGGAGTAGCTCATTGTGATGAATTGTTATAAATGATAAAGTTAATATTATGCTTACTAAAATAATATTGAACAATTACTATAGATGAATTGAAGGATTTTTCACATTCTGTGTCTATGGGAAATGCTTTAATACATATAGGCCTAAGCCACATAAATCCGCCAAAGGATAAGAGAGTCAGACTGCCATCTACCGGTCAAAGAAGCATCTAGGAAAACCATAGTACTAAACTGTTACACATATGCAAGGGGGCAAACCGGGATGCACGTTGGCGACCTGTGCTCTGTACATGGTAGCACGTGCCAAACCACACATATAACACCCAAGTTAAAGACTTCCCGTTAGCGGCATAATGCACACAAAGCCCTTTGAACATTACCAAGGCAAGGGAGGGAGTCAGCGGTGACTCAGCGACCAGCCAGCAAGTAATAGATTTCTCAATCATGCTGGAAACGGCAGGAAATAAAAACAGCATGTGCCCTTAAATGACACACACACATCACTGACTATTCCACCCACGAAGGTGACACCAGCGTAGGCTGAAAACTGCTTTGTAGACCAGGCATGATGGGAAATCACACGGCCCAGCGATCTGCAATACTGGGGCCCTCAGTGTCAATGGGGCACTAGTGCCCTCTCTGCCACCAGAGGAGAATGTTTACACTTGGTGCTGTCTGTCACTTTTGATGGAGCCTAACATTCTCTCGGCTGACCCTTGTACCTTAGGACCTATCTGTCAGAGGGTGTTAGCGAGGCCTTCTGTGCCATCAACGGTGGCTTGTGCTCAAGTGCAGTGTCAGTCAAAGACTGGTGATGGAGCCTTATAGGCCATCTAGGGAGAATTGTTATGCTGATAAACTATTTGTTAAAGAGTGGTAGCCATGGCTTATAGCCGTATGAAGAGATGCTTGTATACAAAGGCACTGTCTGCCTGAGAGTGGTAGTGGAGGCGTATGGGCTGTCCAGAGAGGCCTGTACACCAAGGCACTGCCTGTCAGAGTGGCTCATTGTGTACACTAGGGCCCTATCCAGTGGAAGGGGGGAGGAAGTGCGGGAGGGGTGGAAAAAACATTACAATCAATTAAATTAAAACAAAAATCACTTACCTCGCTCCTCGCCGCTCCTCTCCGACGACTCGCTGCAGGCACAGGCTCCCAGTCTACCCTGTGGCCAATCCTGACACTGCTCAAAGCAGGGTCAGGACTGGAAGGGAACGCCGAGCCAGGGTCCTCTCAGGCAGACTGGGAGCCTGTGCAGGCTCTCTCCAGCCTGGCAACTGTGTTGCCAGGCTGAAGAGCGTACACTGGGCATGTACAATTGGCCGGACCGAGACCGCCGGGCAAACATACATGCGCAGTGAAGGGGAGTGCTGTGCACTCCCCCTCACTGCTCGTCACCCCCATGGGCCCTTTAAAACAAAAGGATAATAAACATTGTTTGTTATCCTTTTTTTTTAAAGGTTTTGCAGCTGCCACTGCTGGCGGAGTGGCAACTCTCCACCGCCCTAATGGAGGAGCTTCACCTGGCCCTATCTGTCATAAAGCGCTAGTGAAACCCTTTGTACCATCAATTGAGGCTTGTACACCAAGGGCGCCTGTCATAAAGTGCTAGTGGAAACTGCTTAGCCATCAACTAAGGCTTTTACAGTAGGGCCTTATCTGTAATAGAGCGCTAGTGAAACCCTCTGTGCCATCAACTGATGCTTGTCAACTAGGGTCCTAGCTGTCATAAAGCACAAGTGAAACCCTTTGTACCATCAATTGAGGCTTGTACACCATGTTGCTATCTGTCATAAAGTGGTAGTGGAACCCTCAATGCTATCAACTGAGGCTTCCACACTAGGGCCCTATCCCTCTGAACCATCAACCACGGCTTGTGTACTAGGGTCCTAGCTGTCATGGGGCACTAGTGAAACACTCTGTGCCATAAACTGAGGTTTGTGCACTAGGGCCCTGTCTGTCATAGAGTGTTAGCGGAGCATTACATGCTGTCAACAGACCCTTGTAACACTAGGACGCTAGCTGTCAGGGTAGTTGTGGAGTCCTTGGTGCTGTCAATGACCCTTGTAATGCTAGGGCGCTATTTGTCACACAGTGCTGATGTGCCATTAGGGAAGCGAATTATCTGTCAGAGTACACAAGTGGAGCCTGGAGTGCCGTCAACAGAGGCTTGTCACTGCGGCACTGCCATGAGTTGTATGTGCAAACCATAGTGACAAGGAGCAGGTGAGTGGAGCCCGAGCAAGCCGAAGCTAACTGGGATTGAGCCCAGGGGCAGTGTCAGGGTTTGCAGAAGCTTGGAACTCGTTGTTTCACCCTCAGAAACCACAGTGAACCTCCGACCTTGCGCTTGGCTGTCTAGAGTGTCACCTTGGCAGCTCAGTGGTAGTAGGACTGAGGCTAGGGTGGCGGCAAGAAGGAGAAACCTTGACCCCAAGATAAATCTTTTAAGTGTACTTATGTTAAGTATATTTTGGGCCTGGTCAAAGGAGTCTGTCCCTGTTGTATGATGCTGATGTCAGTGTATCAATTCCTTACCCGTTTTTGGTGATTTCCAGTTCTTTGGACCCACAACGTGTGGTCGTCGAAGTTGGTTCGGTTTGGCCCGATTCTCCATTTTTCGCCGTTTGATCCGAGGCGTTCGCTGAATTCGTAAAGGTGTCTGGATTTCCCTGTAGGAAGCATTAATACAATGAAACATTACCATCGTACCTGCCCTCCTCACCTCCATCCTGGCATTAATGAGAGATGGCGAGACAGGCCCCAGAGCTGCTCACATAGTCTTTCTTCGCTACCCATGCATTAAAGATTTTTGAGAGGCGATACGAGGCTTGCTGGAGAGGGTGGCAGGGCTACCCCTAGAGCTTCAACCCTGATGGGCACTGCTGAGAATCTAGGGCCAGACAGATCATTCCCGATATCAAAGGCCATTGGTAAATCTGGGATGTAAGGTGATAAAACAGGACATTGCGCAGAAGTGGGGGGCTGTAACTCCTCTGCGGCACTGAGACTGGGTGTTGGAATCATGGAAAAGGAAGTCTACATGGGACGGGGGTGTCAGAAGAAATTTGTGAAAATATGAGGAGACTGAATACAGATGTAGAGTAAAGGAAGGACCGGGCAAAGAAGCCATAGTTCTGATTTAGACATGGAAACCAAGGTCTGCCTGCAAAACTGCAGCATGTACATGGGCATGAATTAGATGGACTGGTGGGTCAGTGCGGGTGTTTAGTGATGAAGTGCTTTTGATTATACACTTCCTCTGTGCCGGATCCAGGCATTTAGAAAACAGAAGTAAGCTGCATGACGTAATGTTATGTTTGTTATTCTACTGAACATGTTTTGGTTTTTTTCTTTCATAAAACAATAAATATATATTTTTTTTAAAAAGAATAGCAATTACCAAACAGCGATTAGGAAAAACTCACTATTCGGAAATTGCTATCCTTAAATGTTTGTACACCTGGTCCTGTGTCCCTTTGGCTTTCTCCCAGCTGGCTACGTCTATCTCAGAGTGTAAGAGAAAATACAGTGATAGTAAAGAATGTTTATTCATTTATTTACTTATGTGCAGACATTACACAGAGGTGTCAGAGCGCTTTACAATAAAACGATGGAACACTACAGATTCTACAATTACTCATTGTGATAGTTACGTATTTACAAATTAGAAAAATCAAAATATATTAGATAATGCAAAGGAAAAAACAAAAACGGTCAATTTACAGAATTTCATATTTACAATGTTGGAGCTAAAGGTCATTAAAGCTCTTGCGGGTGTCATGGAACAAAGACAAATTATAGAATGTGAAGGCATAACAATAGTGAGAGCAATTGATAAGGTGTGCTATTGAGAAAATGTATTTGGAAAGAGAAGAGTTTTAAGGTCCTTTTTGAAGATCCAAAAAGAAATGGTGGTCCGAATGTTCAGAGGCGTCTATAAGTTTAGAGCTGAGTCTTCCTCCTTCGATCCTATCATGTATCTATTTGGGAGTTATCCCTGTAGCTGATCTATGACTTACCTCTAGCCACTTATGTGTATCCAGGGGGGCAACCAACCCAATGTCACTCAAGTCTCCAACGGTGAAGTCAACTGCCTGCATTTAGTCACACGTGGCTCATATGCTGTGCCGAAAGTCACTGTCGTCACCACCGGGTTGTTTCATCATCACAGTGAGGATTCATCCGTTGCTTTCTCTGTGGATTGTCTTTGACTGCTCACCGCGCCTTTCCCAACCAAGCTATACCCTGTATTCATTGCTGGCAATGCTGCCACCATAGCCATATTTTCCACCTTTGATTTCCTTGATGAGGTGGCTCCATACTGAGCCTTGTTTGTCCTCCACACGTGCAGCACAGGCCTGCATTTCAGTTACTACCAAGCCACCCTACCAGCCAACACTACTTTGAGCTTCACTGGGAACAGCAGCAATATATTGTATCTTTGAGTATGGTATTTTTTTTTTTTTACTTCAACAAACGTTCTTTGTTGTTGATAAATTTGTGCCCATAGCAGACCGATGTCTAATACCACAGGTCTATTTCCATCTCCAAACTGAGTGCTGCATGAGTCCAGTATATCTGTTAGTATCAGGTCCAGCCTATCTTTTGGTGTCTCTGGGTGTCCTGAAGATGTGATTCTGATGCAGAGTGTTTCTGGTTCCTGCAGTTTCTTCATTTCCTCTGCCTCCAGCGATGTGTGCCATTGGGTCTGGGTTTAACCATCTTTTAAGCTTTGTCTGTGGTTGGTGCAGGGGAACCAGGCCATCTTTGTGGTACTTCACACATTGCACCATTGCTCGGTATTGCAGATGGAGCTTTTGCAATTCTTAGGGATTTCCTAAGCTGAGGTTTTTGGTGACAGTTTGCTCTTCCCTGCCACTCACGTTTAGATGGTATTCACCACATCTTCTCTGGGTGTGGACTCAAAATATAGGTGGGATTATCTTCCTGCCCCACTGTAACCCTCACAGATCAGGAGCTCCAGCCAGGTCACATCCTCAGTGGCCACCACCCTCTCTTCAGTTTGTTCCAGTCTTTATATGTGGGACTATTATTGGCCCATCTTCTTGCTGGGTGCTGGAGGCCAGGGTCGGTAGACTCCACCTCATCTATGTTCTCACTGAGCTCCACCCTCAGTCTGTGATTCCTGCTCTGAATGTGGCTCCTCTCCCACCAGAGCAACCTTCTTCACAAGGCAGATCTGAGTCCTCCTCTCCCGAAATAGTCTTCAGATGCCTGGGCACCTCTCAGGTCTCCGGCACCTGGTTAGACTCGGCCTGAAGTCACAGTTGATGCCCCCATATTGCCTCCCTGGCGAGGACTGTGAAAAGCATTGCTCTCAGTCCCCCTCTATCACCCTTAATTATATTGTATAATAATCTGTATTTTCGCGAAAAGTAGAAACCATCTTCAACATAAACCTGTCTTTAAATCGAACAACCAGGTGAGTTGGAAAAATGCTGAGGAACAAGACCTACTTTCTAGAGACCTCAGCCCCCTGAGGGGTCAAGTCAAGGGCATAGGTACCAGAAATAATATCTTAAATGACAAAAGCTACAGCTGAATGAAATTAACTGGGTAAATAGCGGCTCTATAAACTAGCACATTGAGGGAAATACTAATGTGAGTAGAGGATAGAAATCTGAGTTGAAGAAAAACTCTATAACGATTGTTGTGCGTACTCTTAACTTTTTTGATTCCTCTACGGACATCTCTAAAAGTCCAGGTGTCATCAGATGCCTAGGGTGGTAGATGACAGACTCAAAGCCATTTGTGAGGAACACAATTACTTCTGTGGGATTACAGTCCCAGACACACGACTAACTACTCTTGCACCAATATCCAAAGGCATCCCATTGACGGTTGGAAGACTTAAGAATGGATGGTCATCTGGAAGCCTGGACTGCCACAATATTACCCCTGAATAGTCTCTGCAACCCAAACTTCAGTGTCCACACTGACAGTAAAGTCTGGCTTGAAGTTAGACCAGGAACAAGAAGTGATGAGGGAAGACTGTTATCTCTCACGACTGGGTTAAAGTGTACTACTTTTAAAGAGGGGTTAACCCATTTTTTTCCAGAATAGAATGATCAGGTTCACAAGGACCCTTGTCAATTGATGTACTCTTTCTAAACTTTATCTGGGACAACACAACAAAGAATTAAAATTAAGATTCTGAAACTGCCTTATAAAAATAGAGGGCTAGCCCTTCCTCATCTCTGTGACATTTGCAATAAAAGCTAGATGGTTTTCACTCAATTTGATTAGCTATTCGAATAAACAATGCTTCATGCTCTGCAAATACTAAACTTACCTACTTTTAACAAACTTCTCAGATCTCCAAAACAGTATTCAGTCCTGTCAAGTTTTAAATAAATATCCGTCAACGTCCTACCTTGCCTTTCCCGTCCCTTCTTTTCATACAGAAAACCCAGTCACGGAATGCAAAATTGTCCCTTGCCATTGCACCAGCTTTTTTCTTAAATATTGATGGATCAAGGATTTGCTAAATGTACCAATGTCTGTTTCAGCTCCATTTTTAAAGATTCTACAAAGCTTGTTTGTTAATAAAGTTGTCACATGCCAAAGATGTTGCCCAAGAGGGAGATACTGACCATATTACATTAGAGAGTTGTAGGACCTGGCCCTTTTTACAGGGTTATTCCCAAACTTGTTTGCATCTTGAAAGCATTGCTCTCAGTCCCCCCTCTGTCACCCTTAACTCTGATACCCATGTTGGCATGAGTCTTTCATCCATTAGGATGTTCTGCTTAACTGCGGATGTGTTAGGACTTAAAGCATAGCCCAGAGAGGGCAAAGGTCACGTCCTCGCAATCATGTTGCTGGCCATGCCCGCTGGGTTTCCCGTGGAAAAATAAAACTTAACATGCGCGAAAAAAGTTACAGTGCACTCGGGAAATATGCCCAATTGAACACTAAGTGCAATCACGCATGCGGCAATCTCGTGCTTGTAGGCAAAATGAAATTCCCAAAGGTTTTCCAGGAATATTCCTGGAATTATGCGATCGAATTTGTGAGTTTGCAAAATTCCAAAAATGCATATCTCTATTTCCTGACGTATAAGTAACCCTCTTAATGTTATTTTTTGAGGCCCTGTATTTTAAATATCGGTGCGCCTAAGGAGAACATTCCAATAAATGTGGCGGCAAGAGGCGCTGCGGTATTACTATGACCAGCAGCATCGTACCACTATAATTAGAGGATGTTTAAACGCGGGGAATAACCTTCCTTAACGCTGGCCCCATGGTTATTCCCCGTTCCACGTCCGCACTTCTGCAGCAAAGGGCTCTAGGAGGAGGAGTGCACGGAGCGCGGTATTACAGGCACTATGCACTCAGGAAACAGTTCAGATGTGTAAATACAATGACGCAGAAAAATGTCATTAACCAGACAATGTTTTAGCTTGCTGCGTTAACGGCTACTGCTAAAAGTTACCCACTTACGTGGGAGGAGGACAGGTCACTGTGTCGTTTTCGCTCTGTGACTAAAGTGTGTTAAGACTGTTTTAAGCCTGCCTCAAGTACTTCTGTGTTTTGCTGCCTCAAAAGGCACATCTTGCAAGCAGCCGATGCCTCCTCTCCCAAGGCCAAGATGCATCACTGACTGATGAAAAGTGGGAGTGTAATTTGAAACGCTTTATGTTGAGAGGCGTTGAGCTGAAGTGAGTTCAGCTGCTTTAAAGTTAGATAAACGCATTCCGCTGCGGCCCGAGAGTAATTGACACCGCATGTGCTTGATGGGGGAACTGATATACACCACTGGGACACGGACTGCCGTATGCGTAAATGTCTCAATCACTTCCTCGTGCCACCCATTCACAAGTTGTGGTTTGAGCACCCCAACAGAGAGCCGCCTACAGGTCAGCTTCTCAAGTAGGCCCCCTCGCTTGAGAATCTGTGCCATTCTGCAGTCTCCTATCATCCGTCCTGTGTTAAGTACCCAAAGCTCCATTGGACAAAACCACAAGTCTACCTTTTCTTCGGAAAGACTGGGTGAGCACAATGATATTATAGATTAGTAATCGAGGTAATCCTTCCATACTGTGCTTGTTATGATTACTTGACCAGTGTACACTGTACCGCACTAGTGCTGATTTGCATCGTGGTGCTCAAGTCCCAGTCCTTACCCAGCATTAGGGTATATGCACAACACAACACTAACAACATTACAAAGGGAGAAAACGTGACTGTTTTTTAAACTAGTGCATAAGAAACAAAATATTGAAGTGATCGAGACATTGGAGAATACTCCAGGAAATGAGCCCCAATCACCGGTAGGCCAACATCAGGGTGACCATTTTGCTGCTCTGCAAATGTCCCTGCCTCTCAGCCCAAGGTGGCTGACTTTCCCAGTGTACCTCTTGGTGTATCTGATCAGCTAAAATGTAAACTGCAGGAATGAGGAAGCAGAGCTACAGAGACAGAGTGGATGTGGCCAGCTGGAGCCTGTGTCAGGCAGGTCCAACATTTATGAAGAAGCTATTTCACTGCCTAATGTCCCTTTTGTGATAAAAATAGGTGACAACCAGCTGACACCCACTACACTAATAAGCTCTTCTAGGGTAAAAAAGAATCCGAGCAAAATATTGAAGAATAATCTGTATTTTCAAGAAAAGTAGACGCCATCTTCAACATAAACCTGTCTCTAAGTCGATCAACCAGATGAGTTGGAAAAATGCAGAGGAATGAGATCTGCTTCCTAGGGACCTTAGTCCCCTGAGGGGTCAAGTCAAGGACATAGGTACCAGAAATAATATATGAAATTACAACATCTACAGCTGAATGAGATCAGCTGGGTAAATAGCGGCTCCTGTAAACTAGCACATTGAGGGAAATACTAATGTGAGTAGAGGGTGGAAATCTGAGTTGATATGAAGGAAAACCCTATAACAATCGTTGTGTATACTCTTAACTTTTTTGATTCCTCTACTAAAATCTCTAAAGATCCAGGTGTTATCAGATTCTTAGGGTCAGACACAAAGCCCTTTGTGAGGAACACAATAACTTCTGTGGGATTACAGTCCCAGATACACGAATCCCTACTCTTCCACCAACATCCAAAGGCATCCCACTGATGGTTGGAAGGCTCAAGAATAGATGGTCATCTGGAAGCCTGGACTGCCACACTATCACCCCTGAAAAGCCTCTGCGGTCCAAACCTTTCATTGCCCACATTGACAATCAAGTCTGGCTTGAAGTTAGACCAGGAACAAGAAGGGATGAGGGTAGAAATTTAACTCTCACTAGTGGGTCCCAGTGAACTATTTTTAAAGAGGGGGTAACCCGTATTTTCAAGATCAAGTTCACAAGGGCCCTTGTCAACTGATGCACTCTTTTCAAACTTTATCTGGGACAACACACCAAGAATTAAAATTAAGATTCTGAAACCGCCCCATGAAAATAGAGGGTTAGCCCTTCCTTGTCTCTATAGCATTTGCAATAAAAGCTAGATGGTTTTCAATCAATTTAATTGGCTTTTCCAATAAACAATGATTCATGCTCTGCAAATACTAAACTTACCTAGTTTCAACAAACTTCCCAGGATCTTCAAAACAATAATAAGTCCAGTCCAGTTTTAAATAAACATTGGTAAATGTTCTACCTTGCCTTTCCAGTCCCTTCTTTTCATGCAGAACACCCACTCACGGAATGCAAATATTGTCCCTTTTCATTGCACCAGCTTTTTTCTCAAAGATGGATGGACCAAGGATTTGGTAATATTGCCGATTTCGGCCGCAGCTCCATTTTTAAAGATTCTACAAGCTTTTTGTTACTAAAGTTGTCACATGTCAAAGATGTTGCCCAAGAGATAGATATTGATCATATTACATTATTAGAGAGTAAACTATGCTCCCTAAATCCATCAGATTTATATCAGGGGGTTTGGTACAACAAATTACAGGTCCAGCCCATAGATTTGTTAACATGACTACAAGAAAATTGGTAGATCAAATAGGTATTAAGCAACACAATAATGAGTGGTGTAATATCAGTATGACCGTCTTTAATAAATGGTTGGTATACTATACACTAGTTTAATTGAATAAAATATCCTCCCAGCTTTCAAGTAATTTCCTCAGATGCTGGGGAAATCAAATTGGAGACTGGAAGCACATGTCTTTGGAATGTGTTGCTTTCACCGATTTTTGGTGTGCACATTTTCCCTACCTTAGTAAGGAAACTGGGCTATCTTTTTGTCCCAATCCTAAGTTATTTTTTTCCCTGTATGGCTGATTATGAGACTCCCCCTTAATTTGTAAACTAAGGGCCATATGTACGAACACATTTTCCCATTG
The DNA here is from genome assembly GCF_031143425.1 of Pleurodeles waltl. NCBI lineage: Eukaryota > Metazoa > Chordata > Amphibia > Caudata > Salamandridae > Pleurodeles > Pleurodeles waltl. The sequence continues at coordinate 151,876,916 of NC_090446.1, forward strand.
ACACAGAACGGGAAAAGTTTTTTGTCTTGGTCTAGATTTCTTTGCCGGATACATTATAAGTTCCCTTTAGAAATCTCCTAGAAGTCCATATTTCACCGACTGGCATGAATTTTTTTTAAAAGATTAGCCTGTGTAAATAACACCATATGCTCGGGTGGGAATGAGATTTATGACTCGAGGCAATATTTATTACTAATACATTTGTTCTTTTCTTTGAAATGATTCTTTTTCCTGATTTTAATGCTTTGCTGAAGAAACTGGTACTTTTAAGTCCGGGTTTATCCCTTATGTATTGAATATTTTTACAGAATATTTTTACAAAACATTCAATTTATTTTGTACATTCTATAAATACATTTTAAAAAATCGTAAAAATCCCTCTCCCTCCCTCTTGACCTGAACAGAATCTGTAGAATCGGTGTAGTAGGAGTAAATAAATAAAGAAGCGCAATGGGCTAAGGGCAGAAGAGAACATTAACTCCACATTCTCCTCAACCTGAAACTAGCATTCTCACTCTAGGCAAGAGAGCACAAGTCCTGTACTCTGGCGCCCCCACACAAGGCATACAATGTCTCCTGAAACAGAAAGAACCAGGAAGAGGGAAATACTCTGCTCAGCTTATCTGCAAACCATTGTCCACCCCTGTGTTAAAAAAAAAACACTTTTAGTGAGAGCCGCTTCCTCTCTACCCAGGCATAGATCTGAACCGTCACTGTGGGTGTATGACAGAACCATGCATGCATTTACCACGCCTGCCTTTACAACGCAGTAAGTACAACACGTGTCATTACCACACAAGCATTTACAATGAAAGTTTTTACCACGCATATGACTTTACCACGTATGCCTTTACCACAGAAATTTCATTTTAAATGCATGGTTAGTAAAGGCATATGTGTGGTTAAAAGTTAAAGCAGTAAGTATAACAAATATATATGTATCGCTATATATGTATATATTTAATTCTATATATTTACTGATATATATTTAAATAATGAGATATATATGTATATATGTTTTTGTATATATTTAAATAATGATATATATAAACATATATTTAATGTATATATATATATATGTTTGCGTATATATTTAAATATATTTAAATCATTATGAATATGTATCTCTCTCTCTCTCTCTCTCTCTCTCTCTGTATATATATATATATATATATATATATATATATATAAAATCAACTTGGCACCCAAAAACTCATACCCACTCTAAACCCCAAAAACCCCTTATCACCCAAAAACGCATACCCGCCCTAAACCCTAAAAATAACCCTTACTACCCCAAAATCCATACCCACCCTAAGTCCTAAAAATACCCTTCCCACCCAAAAACTCATACCCACCCTAAAACCTAAGAACCCTTGCCACCTTAAAACTCATACGCACCCTAAAACCTAAAAATACCCTTACCACCCAAAAACGCATACCCACCCTAAAACCTAAAAACCCTTGCCACCTTAAAACCCATACCCACCCTAAACCTTAAAAACCCTTGCCACCTTAAAACCCATACCTGTCCTAAAACCTAAAAAACCCTTACCACCACAAAACCCATACTCACCCTAAAACCTAAAAATACCCTTACCACCCAAAAACGCATACCCACCCTAAAACCTAAAAACCCTTGCCACCTTAAAACCCATACCCACCCTAAACCTTAAAAACCCTTGCCACCTTAAAACCCATACCTGTCCTAAAACCTAAAAAACCCTTACCACCACAAAAACCCATACCCACCTTAAAACCTAAAAACCCCTTACAACCCCAAAATACAAACCCACCCTAAAACCTAAAAAGTCTCTTAGTACCCCAAAACCCTTATCCACCCTAAAACCTAAAAACCTCTTACTGCCCCAAAACTCATACCCACCCTAAAACCTAAAAATGCCCATAGTACCCAAAACCCATACCCACCCTAAAACCTAAAAAGGCCCTTACTACCCAAAAACCCATACCCACCCTAAAACCCAACAACGCCCTTACCACCCAAAAACCCATACCCTTCCTAAAACCTAAAAAGCCCTTACCACCCAAAATCCCATAGCCACCCTAAACCTTAAAAATGGCCTAACCACCCAATAACCAGTACACACCCTAAACCCTAAGGAACCTATATATATATATATATATATATATATATATATATATATATACACATATATATATATATATATACGAAACAACCCGGAGCATGGAGGCTGTAATTGGGCAGTCTGGTACGGGTTCCGGTAACCCTATCCATCAAGACAAAACCTTCTTATTGTAAAGAAGAATCCGGACTCCATGGCACTGCGAAAATGCTGTTTAATACAAAACAGTAGGATTTACAGACATCCACACCAACGCGTTTCAGCCGTAGCCCTGTTCACAGTAAAAGTGAAAATGCCAAATGCACAACCATATAGAAACATCAAACGCAAATGACAGACAAATACCTAAACTAGTGCATAATAGAGGGCTAATGTGGCAGCCATTTTGGAATGTAGTGAGCACCACCTCAAATTCTCAAGTTCATCAGTAGTAATAACCATTGGACAGCTCCATATATATCAAAAATACATAATAATCATCTACATCTCCATTCGTTTTCTACCTTCGGCCTTTTGTAGAGACTCTACCTTTCTATATCAAGCATACTACAAATTTTCTCAAGGCCATTGAAGGCATGCATTGGGAACAAGATTATCTGATGATGACTTTGGATGTTGCTAGTTTATATACTTGCATCAAACATGAACTGGGAATAGGTGCAGTGAGATATTTCATGCAAGCTAGATCTACCTCTTTTCTGCTGTACACAGAGATGATACTGGAAGTGATGGAATTTTGCCTCAAAAATATATTTTTTATTTTTGACAAACTAATCTAAAAGCAGATGCAAGGGACCCCGATGGGCACCTGCTTCGCCCCCAGCTAATTTGTTCATGGGCTGGCGGGAGGAGCAGGTGTCTATTGGACACACTGAATTTGAGGAACAGGTGATTTTGTGGTGCCGTTATATAGACAATGTGTTTGTTATCTGGAAACGGGATGAAATATCGGCCAAAGAGTTTGTATTGAATCAATTAATACAATCTACAATTTAGTGCTAATTTCAGCAGGTCCACATTGAATTTTTGGATGTGGATGTTATGTTGAAGGAAGATCGCCTCAGTACAAGGCCATTCAGGAAACAAACCGCAGGGAACAGTTTGCTAAATGCACATAATGCTCACACCTCTAGCCTCATACGTAGTATTCCTAGAGTTGCTACGTGCTAGGCAGATATGTAGAACTATGGAGGATTATGAGCATGAGTGCACGATTACGTGCAAAAGGTTCAGAGAAAGAGGTTACAGCAAGCAGGTGATATCCCAGGCAGTAGAGAAAGTTAAAAGTGTCACACAGGATAGCTTGTTATGTACTGTTGCCAAAAGTAAGATAGAAGATGATCACACAGTAAGGTTCATTACAACTTTTTCCAATAAAGCGTACAATTTTCGTAATACACTTAACAGGAGTTGGCATATCCTGCAAACAGATCCCGTGTTGGCCAAATGTTTCCATGTTACACCTCAGATTACTTTCAAGAGGAGTAAATCTCTTTGGGATATCTCAGTCACAATATAGTATCTCGACAAACAACCTCTCAGGTTATGAGAGGTCTGGGATCTTTTGCTTGTCCTCACCTGGAAGTGGTCGAGGAGCAGGCAGCTTGGGGGCATCAGTGAGGTGGTTCGGCTCACATTCCCTAGACACAGAACTTGGAGAGGCTGAAAGACCTTTGAACAGACTTAGATCAACCCTGGTTGCTCTCCAGCAAACAGTCCACTTTTGTGCGGCACAGCTCTTCCAGTCTCAGCAACTAGGCTTCTCCTTTCTCAGGAAGTCAACTGCTTCAGGGTCAGACACACTTTTAACCCTTCTAAGCAGCTCAGGAAGGCTCCAAGGTCGCAGGCAGACTCAAAGCTGTGCCTACAAGATTCGTAGACTTCAGATGATGTCCCCTTAACTTTGGGAGATTTGCCCTCCGATCCAACATTCATCTTCTGCCAGGTAAAACTACGGGCAATCCATAATTGACCCCAATGGTCTCAGCAGTCTCACACTCACTTTCACAGTGAGTCCTGCTATTAAGCATGCATTACGAAACACACGCTCAGCATGGACTCTTGATGTGAGGTCTAAGATATGGGTGTTTCACCTAAACATTTTATGCAAGGGGGACCCAAGGAGCCACTCTCATGAATCAGAGAAAAAAGTATTTTCAGATCTAGAATTATTTAAATGTTATGCCTCAACCACCATTTACTTGTCAACAACCCATGACATGGGCTGTAGTCCAATATCAGCAAGAACACATGATTGTGCACCACTCCAGGTCTCAAAACCAGGAGCTGGGCCTTCAAATCCATTCAAGTTAAAGGTTTTGGTATGCATGTTGGTTTAGGGCTTGAACTGGGCCACAAAAGGTCACAATACTGTATATCACATGCAGGTAGGTAACTTAGGGCAGGGGTACTCGCCTGTTTACCGTGTGTGAGAAAGTAGCCTCTTTCTAGCCTTGTTACCCCCACTTTTGGCCTGTTTGTGAGTGTATGTCAGGGTGTTTTCACTGTCTCACTGGGATCCTGCTAGCCAGGGCCCAGTGCTCATAGTGAAAACCCTATGTTTTCAGTATGTTTGTTATGTGTCACTGGGACCCTGCTAGTCAGGACCCCAGTGCTCATAAGTTTGTGACCTATATGTATGTGTTCCCTGTGTGATCCCTAACTGTCTCACTGAGGCTCTGCTAACCAGAACCTCAGTGGTTATGCTCACTATTTACAAATTGTCACTAACAGGCTAGTGACCAATTTCACCAATTCACATTGGCATACTGGAACACCCTTATAATTCCCTAGTATATGGTACTGAGGTACCCAGGGTATTGGGGTTCCAGGAGATCCCTATGGGCTGCAGCATTTCTTGTACCACCCATAGGGAGCTCTGACAATTCTTACACAGGCCTGCCACTGCAGCCTGAGTGAAATAACGTTCACGTTATTTCACAGCCATTTACCACTGCACTTAAGTAACTTATAAGTCACCTATATGTCTAACCTTTACCTGGTAAAGGTTGGTTGCTAAGTTACTTAGTGTGTGGTCACCCTGGCACTAGCCAAGGTGCCCCCACATCGTTCAGGGCAAATTCCCCAGACTTTTTGAGTGCGGGGACACCATTACACGCGTGCACTGTACATAGGTCACTACCTATGTACAGCGTCACAATGGTAACTCCGAACATGGCCATGTAACATGTCTAAGATCATGGAATTGTCACCCCAATGCCATTCTGGCATTGGGGAGACAATTCCAAGATCCCCTGAGTCTCTAGCACAGACCCGGGTACTGCCAAACTACCTTTCCCGGGGTTTCACTGCAGCTGCTGCTGCTGCCAACCCCTCAGACAGGTTTCTGCCCTCCTGGGGTCCAACCAGGCTTGGCCCAGGAAGGCAGAACAAAGGACTTCCTCAGAGAGAGGGTGTTACACCCTCTCCCTTTGGAAAAAGGTGTCAGGGCTGGGGAGGAGTAGCCTCCCCCAGCCTCTGGAAATGCTTTGATGGGCACAGATTGTGCCTATCTCTGCATAAGCCAGTCTAAACCGGTTCAGGAATACCCAGCCCTGCTCTGGCGTGAAACTGGACAAAGGAAAGGGGAGTGACCACTCCCCTGACCTGCACCTCCCAGGGAAGGTGCCCAGAGCTCCTCCAGTGTGCTCCAGACCTCTGCCATCTTGGAAACAGAGGTGCTGCTGGCACACTGGTCTGCTCTGAGTGGCCAGTGCCAGCAGGTGACGTCAGAGACTCCTTCTGATAGGCTCTTACCTGTGTTGCTAGCCTATCCTCCTTCCTAGGTAGCCAAACCTCCTTTTCTGGCTATTTAAGGTCTCTGCTTTGGGGAATTCTTTAGATAACGAATGCAAGAGCTCATCAGAGTTCCTCTGCATCTCTCTCTTCACCTTCTGCCAAGGAATCGACCGCTGACTGCTCTGGACGCCTGCAAAACCGCAACAAAGTAGCAAAGACGACTACTGCAACCTTGTAACGCTGTACCAGCCGCCTTCTCGACTGCTTTCCTGGTGGTGCATGCTGTGGGGGTAGTCTGCCTCCTCTCTGCACTAGAAGCTCCGAAGAAATCTCCTGCGGGTCGACGGAATCTTCCCCCTGCAACCGCAGGCACCAAAAGACTGCATCACCGGTCCTCTGGGTCCCCTCTCAGCACGACGAGCGTGGTCCCTGGAACTCAGCAACTCTGTCCAAGTGACTCCCACAGTCCAGTGACTCTTCAGTCCAAGTTTGGTGGAGGTAAGTCCTTGCCTCCCCACGCTAGACTGCATTGCTGGGTACCGCGTGATTTGCAGCTACTCCAGCTCCTGGGCACTCTTCCAGGATTTCCTTTGTGCACAGCCAAGCCTGGGTCCCCGACACTCTAACCTACAGTGCACGACCTCCTGAGTTGTCCTCCGGCGTCGTGGCACCTTCCTTTGTGACTTTGGGTGAGCTCCGGTTCACTCTTCTTCATAGTGCCTGTTCCGGCACTTCTGCAGGTGCTGCTTGCTTCTGAGGGGGCTCCTTGTCTTGCTGGGCGCCCCCTCTGTCTCCTCACGCAATTGGCGACATCCTGGTCCCTCCTGGGCCACAGCAGCATCCAAAAACCCTAACCGCAACCCTTGCAGCTAGCAAGGCTTGTTTGTGGTCTTTCTGCATGGAAAAACCTCTGCAAGCTTCTTCACAACGTGGGACATCTATCCTCCAAAGGGGAAGTTCCTAGTCCTCTTCGTTCTTGCAGAATCCACAGCTTCTACCATCCGGTGGCGGCTTCTTTGCACCCTCAGCTGGCATTTCTTGGGCATCTACCCACTCACGACTTGAGTGTGACTCTTGGACTTGGTCCCCTTGTTCCACAGGTAATCTCGTCTGGAAATCCATCATTGTTGCATTGCTGGTGTTGGTCTTCCTTGCAGAATTCCCCTATCACGACTTCTGTGCTCTCTGGGGAACTTAGGTGCACTTTGCACCCACTTTTCAGGGTCTTGGGGTGGGCTATTTTTCTAAGCCTCACTGTTTTCTTAAAGTCCCAGCGACCCTCTACAAGCTCACATAGGTTTGGGGTCCATTCGTGGTTCGCATTCCACTTCTAGAGTATATGGTTTGTGTTGCCCCTATACCTATGTGCTCTCATTGCAATCTATTGTGACTGTACATTGCTTGCATTGCTTTCTATTGCTATGACTGCATATTTTTGGTATTGTGTACATATATCTCGTGTATATTTGCTATCCTCATACTGAGGGTACTCACTGAGATACTTTTGGCATATTGTCATAAAAATAAAGTACCTTTATTTTTAGTATATCTGTGTATTGTGTTTTCTTATGATATTGTGCATATGACACCAGTGGTATAGTGGGAGCTTTACACGTCTCCTAGTTCAGCCTAAGCTGCTCTGCTAAGCTACCTTTTCTATCAGCCTAAGCTGCTAGACACCTCTTCTACACTAATAAGGGATACCTGGACCTGGTGCAGAGTGTAAGTACCCCTTGGTACTCACTACAAGCCAGGCCAGCCTCCTACACCGTGCAGAGGACATTTCTGTTCCAACAATTACATTACCCAGTGTTAGAAATGGGGTCTCTAGTTGGCAGGGGTATACACCTTTGTCCAAGTAGGGACCACAATCCTAGTAAGGGTAAGTCACAACACAATCCAAATTATCCTGTTCCCACCCTCCAGTAGCTTGGCACTGAGCAGTCAGGCTTAACTTAGAAGGCAATGTTAAAGTATTTGTGCAAGAACTTATACAATAACACAGTGAAAACACCATAAAAATACACCACACAGGTTTAGAAAAATTAAGAATATTTATCTGAATAAAATACCATTGAAGCGATGAAACTCCAATGTAAACAAGCAAAGTTATGAATTTTTAAAGAATAAATCCCAATAAAGCACTTAGAAACACAATAGATCCAACTGGGACTATCACAGCTTCGTTGAACGAGACGTTCCCTATAATCTGACGTCACAGGCAGAGGTTGCGGGGTCACACGGACACCCAGGTACAGTACCTTTGGATAATGAAGAAGCAATGACTTTGCATGGAGTCAGGGAGATGAGGTGTCACGGGGGCCGGTGCAACTTCAGTCCCTTCCGGCGTCCGGGGGGATGAGGCGTCAGTTCTGCACTGCGAAGCAATGGGAGGTGAGACGTTGGTTCCATCCTGTTGTAGGGGGTGCTGGTGCGGCGTCGGTGGCGATGCGTCGATTCTTTGTGACCCCACGGGGTCAATGTATCTAGTCGGCAAGAAGTGATGTGTCGACTTTGCAGTGTTGCGATGACCTTGCATGATGTCAGCGGTGTTGCAGCAACATCAGACTTGAGTTGCAGGCCACAGTCGTTGCATGCAGCGATGTCCACGGAGTGGGAGCAGGCTGCGGAGTCAGTGCTGGTGTCATTGAAGTCATAGCAGCCATTGCAGAAGTCGGAAAACTAGCTAAAAGCCAGCTGATGAAATGCTGTCTCTGAGACTTCAGAACAGGAGGCAAGCTCAATCCAAGCCCTTGGAGAGCACCTTTGGGGAAGGCAGAGTTCTTCCAGCACAGTCAGCGGCCAGCAGGCAGCAGGGCAATAGCAGGGCAGCAGTCCTTCTCAGCAAAGTAGTCCAGATGAGTCCTTTGGGCAGCCAGGCACTCCCCCTGATAGAGGTCAGGTTTGGATCCAGACATGTCTGATTTGGTGGTGTCAAAGACCCAGTTTATATACCCAAAAATGCCTTTGAAGAGGGGAAAACGTCAAAGTGATTTTGAAGTGCACAAGTTCCCCTTTCATCCCACTTCTGCCTGCCAGGATCCCTGTAGGGGGTTATCAGTCCTTTGTGTGAGGGCAGGCTACTGCCCTTTGAAATTTAAGTGAGAGCCCCTCCACTTTTCCTGCCCAGGGAGACCCATTCAGTATGCAGATGAATGCAGATGTAACTGAGTGTTCTGTGTCTGTGGTTGTCTTTGTGGAATGCACAAGGGGAGCTGGCAACCGGGGCAGACAGGCGTGGATTTGAGACAGGCTGTGAGGCACAGATGGCAGTAAGTGCAGAGAAATGCCCACTTTCTAAAAGTGCCCTTTCTAAAATAGTAATATTAAATCCAACGTCACCAGTTAGCAGGATTTTCTATTACCATTCTGACCATTCTAAATATAACATAGCTACTCCTTCCAGTTCAGAAGCTACCACTTAAAAGTATATGAGGGTGGTTATAATGCTGGTCTATGAGAGGAGCAGGCCTCATAGTAGTGGAAAACCAATTTGTGAGTTTTTCACTACTAGGACATGTAAAGCACACAAGTACATGTCCTGCCTTGTACTTACATAGCACCCTCCCCTAGGGATCACCTAGGGCCTACCTTAGGGAGACTTATATGTAGAAAAAGGGGAGTTTAAGGCTTGGCAGTGAAACTGCACCCACAGGTCTTGCAATGGCAGACCTGAGACATGGTTAAGGGGCTACTTATGTGGGTGGCACAATCAGTGCTGCCGGCCCACTAGTAGCATTTAAGTTACAGGCCCTGGGCACATGTAGTGCACTTTACTAGGGAGTTACAAGTAAATTAAATATGCCAATTGAGTAGAAACCAATGTTACCATGTTTACGGAAGAGAGCACATGCACTGTAGCACTGGTTAGCAGTGGTAAAGTGCGCAGAGCCCTAAAACCAGCAAAAACAGTGTCAGAAAAATGGAGGGAGGAAGGCAAAAAGTTGGGGATGACCACCCTAAGCCTGTCAGGTCTAACACCCAGATACCACAGGAAATATATGAGGGCGTATATTTTCTAGCATGGAATCATTGCTGGCACGATCTGATGTGCAGTACAACAGGGTTGTCAAGTATCTCCAGGTCATGAGGGTGACATAGCCAATTTAGATTTTTCAGGCAACAGCACTAAGAATGCTGGAATGTGTGCTTAGCCTATGTGCCTGATTAGGAGTGACTGCAAGTCAATCATGACATTTATTGGTGTTAAAAAGTTGGCGATGTTTGGTTCCCATAGAGAAGATCATTCATGCCTTCTTCAGCCACATAAAACAAACAAGGATGTTATGTGAGGAGTCCTGCAGTGTGCAGTAAGGGCAAGGATAGAAAGACCAGAGTGGAGTTGCCTATTAGAAAAGTGAATAATTTTCTAACAGGTCACTAGATATGAAAAGGTGGCAGAGATGCACAACATGAGACTCACTGTGTCCCAAACCATTTTAGTTATTTAGAGGCAATAGACTATTGAGTCTCAATGCTTTCTCCAGTATCACATTTCACTAGCATTCCCGCAGTCCAATCAGCTTTTGAGAGGGATATATGACAGGAAAACTCCCCTTGCTGCTTCATCATCATCCTCATCCCAACCTTTATACAACAGAAGGACTGTGCATCGATCCACAACCTAGCCCCAATTCCAAATCTGGGACCTCTTAGGTGTACTTCAACCCCGAATGGACTGTGACTCATGTAGAGATTTTTCTCTATCACTCCTCATGTTTTAGGTCTGTATTGATAGCGCAGCTTCTGCCAGACTTTATGTGATCAAGCTGAAAAAGAACTCTCAGGAGTACTACTAAAAGGGGCTTTCCCCCCCCCCCCCCCCCACACGTTGATAGACAGGCGTGCATGTTTTGATGGGGCAGAGACTTTGTGCTTCTACAAAAATGGGTGCTTCTCTCCATGTAGCTGTGATTATTTTGCGTGTTTATCCAGCTGCCTGACCCTGTAGCAGTAGGATTTTCCTGACCATTCTAAGGACCCACACTTGACACTGTAATGCTGTTTAAATGTCTTCCTAAGTGTAGAATTAATGGTGTTTGTTTTGCCTTAGCAGCAGGACACATGGGGGGAGGGCAGTCATGAGGACTTTACTGGTGTATTCCACTCCCAACACTGTCCTCTTTCATCATTAACTTTCAACCTCTGACGGCAGTTGTGTGAGAGTACTATGCAATGCCCATTGCTATGCATACCTTTATGGATTTGTACATCTGGTCTGCCAGCGCGGATGTCACCTGACCTTATTTGATCAACAAAAAATTACTTTCAGAGTTCTACTGCGAAAGAGGCTTAGTATCCACCCACATACTGGTTCTCCTGAGTACAGGATTTGATTGGGCCACATTTGGGTGTTTCCACTAAAAAGTGTGCTTGTATATCACTTTTTGGCTTGTGGCATAGCTTATACTAAATACAGCAGGTTTGGGTTGGTTATGGTGGCAAGCCAATGATCATGGGTAATGTCCTGACCTTTTGATTATGAAAGGTTATGATAAAGAAAGTAGGCGGGCAAATTTCCTGTGAAATTCTTCTTTTGTGTACATTTGCAATTTTATGACTATATGCCTGGTAGATGCCTTCTGGTAAAGCTTAAACTCAGTACAGTAGGCCTAAGATGATTATGGTAAAAAGCCAAATATAACAATTACAGGTTTGATTGGTACGCAGGGAAATGTTATGCCAGAAGTAATTGTCTGGTCTGGTTATTATGAAAAAATATGACAAAAGCAGTAGGCCTGGCTTATTTCTTGTGAAGAACATTTGTTAACGCCTTTAGGCCTATTACATTGAATTGTTATCACATTTTACAGTCTGTACACATCTATTTGGTTACATGTTACAGATTACATTAGTAGGCAAGGGTTTTGGTGTTGGTCACCCACCCTGACATAACCTGGGAGTAGAATTTCATTGTGCTGATTCACGTTAGGCTCTATTAAGATGGGTAGTATATTGGTTTTCCAATTGCAATATTTTACATATTTAGAATTTTATGATTGCAGGTCTGATGATTGCCAGCTTATGCACACTGCAGTAGGCCAGTGCTGAATATAGGGTCAAATGAATGGTAGAGGCTAGAGACCGTGGGCAGATTTATGAGTTTGGCAGGCCGACTGTCTGCCCGCCAGCCCCGTGGAGAGGAGACCGCCATGGAACTGGAAGTCTCCCCCCAGACCAATTACAAGGTTAATACTGGGCTGACCGGTAGAAACCTCAGAAATCGGAGGTTTCCGGCTGTCAGCATGTTGGAATCAGTGCATCAGCATTGGCCTCAGCTCCTCATGGAGATGAGACCAATGCTGTCGCACTGAGGGTGCTCCCAGCACCCTCGAAATACACACTGTCTGACATAGCAGACAGTGTGCATTCCGAGGGTACTCAGCAGGGTGACCCATGCAATGCCCTTGACATGGTGGTGGGCAGTGCAGGGGCTCCCCTGAGGACCCCAGCACTGGATTCGCGCCAGCCTTTCCATGGTGGGTCCCTGCCATGAAAAGGCTGGGAAAACTGGACTTGTGATCAGCAGGGCGGTGCTGAACTCAGCGCTGCCGTGGCTGACCACGTCTCGGACCGCCGCCACCCCGCCAGGAACCGTGTTCCAGGCTGTGGCGGCGGTCCCCTGGCGGTCTGACCGCGAGGGTGGTAATTTGGCAGTTGGACTGCCAGGAGTGCAGCAGTCTGACCACCACCGCAAGTCTGGCGGTGTAAAGACCACCAGGCTCACAATAGTGCCCTTTATAATGTCACTGGGAACAGCTATGCCAATTTCCTTAGGTGTGATCTTTGTATAATGAAAAGCTATGACAAAGCAAGTAGGCCTTACATACCTATTGAGAAAAGCATGTGTTAAAGGCAATAGGCTTTTAAGAGAAGATTGTTATTACACTGTGCTAAACCCTGTAGGTGTGTATTTTGTTACAAAAAATCATGTAGATTACCGTGGTAGGCAATAAACATGGAGATAGAAGATTTACACTATTGTAATCCTTATTAGGCTTTATTAGTAGGAATTTTATATTGTTTTGACAACTGTAATTTTTGCATGTTTGTATGTTTATTACGGTATACCTGGTAGTTGCGGTGTGGGAAGATTTTTGACCAACACAGTAGGTCTGAGTTACTTATGGTGACAAGCCAATGATAAGGTTAAAGGCCTGATTGTTTGTACAAAAAGTTACAATAAAGGCAGTAGGCCTGATAACCTGATGGTGAAAAGCATATGTTAAAGTCAATAGGCATTTAAGGGTGAATTGTTATTACTCTATATTAAAAACTACAGATAGGTATTTTGTTATATGTAATCTCACAAATTACCTAAGTAGGCTAGGGTTTTGGTGTGGGTTACCCCCGCAGAGTATTTTCACTTTGAGAATTATTGCTAGGCTCTCTAAGGGGAAATAATAGTGTGCTTTCCCAACTGTAATTTTGTATACTTTTTAATTTCATGACTGCATGCCTGATGGTTGCCTTGTGGAAATGTTAAGCTCAATACAGAGGCCTGAGTATGTTATGATGAAAGGCCAATGATAACAGCTAGAAGCATGATTAGTTCACCAGTGAAATACATTTCAGATGCCATAGGTCTAATCTGTTTGTTATGAAATGTTACTATAAAACCACCATGCCTACATACTGAATGTGAAAAGCATATGTTAAAGTCAATAGGTATTTAATGGCGGATTGTTATTTCTCTGTAATAAAAGTCTACAGATAGGTATTTTGTTACATTATATGTCATGTTACATTTGTAGGGGAGGATTTTGGTGTTGGTTACTGCCTCTGACAAACCCTAGAGGTAGGCGATTTGCACTGTAATAATGCTTACTAGAATCTGTTTTGAAGCCCTAACAGACTTAGCAGTCTGCCAGGGTCTTGTAATGAAAAAAATCATTATATAATACATAGATCCATATTGATAAATATTTATCCATTTATCCACAGATGCATAGAGGGCCTTTGAGTGAGCTCTTCTTCCACTGATTTGTTTGAGTGTCATTTATACTCTACTTCCACCAATGATAGTGTACTGCATGTGGTTATGGTTCAGTTCATATCAGTCTTTGGCATCAGTGTCACAGCTGGTTGGCCAGTCTTTTCATTTTAAAGCTTCTCCTTTTATAGTTCCCCTTTCAGTTCTTTGCTTCTCCTGAAGGATGCTACAACTCTCCCGGCAATGCTTATGAGTCGCTTGCTTGCAGATAATTGTTTCTGTATTGCGCAGTATCCCATGTAGCAACTTCCTCAAAACGAGAAGCCCACCATGGACTGCTGTGGTTCTATAGTGTATACTTGTTTCACCATGCCAGGATGGCCAATCCCTTTGGGTCTAAAAGGTGCATCCATTCTGGAATTTTAAAACAACACTATGGGGGTCATTACAACCCTGGCGGACGGTGGTAAAGCGGCAGTAAGACCGCCAACAGGCTGGCGGTCTTTTTTTGAGTATTATGACCATGGCGGTTACCGCCATAGTCATCCGCCACTTCACTGTTCCGCCCGCTGGGCTGGAGACCTGGGTCTCCAGCCCGGCGGCCGTCCCAATACCGCCGCCGGTATTTCGACCCGGCTTACTGCCGTGGATTTCCAGCGGTAGGAACCGCCATGAAATCCATGGCGGTAAGCCCTATCAGTGCCAGGGAATTCCTTCCCTGGCACTGATAGGGGTCTCCCCCACCCTCAATCCCCACCCCGACTCCCTCGCCTACACCCCCCACCACCCCTGCCACCCCCCAAAGGTGGCAGGGCCACCCTCCCCACCCCGACCCCCAACATCACATAACTCACACACACATGACACGCACGCAGGCACCACCAACACACATACACGCACACACACCAACATACATGTCTACATCCACACACTCAGTCAGACACGCACACCCATATACAGACATACATGCACACATTCCCAACACACGCAACACACCCGCAAGCATACACGCACTCACACCCCCCCTCTACATACACAGACGCACACCCCCATGCACCCACACAACACACAACATCCCCAGCCCCCTAACGGACGATCGACTTACCTTGTCTGTCGATCCTCCGGGAGGGGACGGGAGCCATGGGGGCTGCTCCGCCGACATCACACCGCCAACAGAACACCGCCGTGCTGAATCACAGGACGTGATTCGCTGGGCGGTGTTCTGTTGGCGTGGCAGTGGAGGTGGAGCAACCTCCACTTCCCCGCCGCCCGCCAGTATGGCTGTTGGCGGCTCTCCGTTGTAAAAAGGATGGAGAGCAGCCAACAGTCATAATACGCCGAGCGGCAAACCGCCACTACTGGCGGTCTTCCGCACAGCGGTCCCTCGGCGGTCTTGTTAAAAGACCGCCGAGGTTGTAATGACCACCTATATTATGTATATTACCTTTGCTGCTATGTTTGGTTTCGTTATTACAAGCATACACCTCCCATGTTCAGACAGCAGCATCTTTTCTTTCTATCAATTTGCATTCCTTTAATTTATCCTGCATATGTTGTTAAGTTTGTGTATGTATTATTGGGTGTAAAATGGCACTGCAAGAATGAGTCAGTCGACAGATGAATGAATACATGAGCTCAAAGTTTAGTGACGCAGTGTATGTAATTTCACTTACTGAATACCCTCCTGAACCCATCAATTACATAAAAGACACTTTCATTCATAGGCAAGACCTATTGGGATTGCCAAAGCTTGTTATGGCGTCATCAAAAGAAACCACAGTTTTGTTATTATAATCTTTTTTGTCTTGTTTTATGGATGGGCTAATAGGTGTTAATTTATATCAGTGTTATACTTTGGAGCAGAGCCCATGCTCCAGATGCTGATAATGCAATAGCAGGAAAGGAGCAAAACTTCTGCCATGGGTGTAAGGACAGTTGTGGGAAGTTTCTTTCCAACAAGTTTTGAAGCAGAACCTTGCTGAGACCAAACCTCCTTTTGGAGTAGTACAGCACATCACCTACAGCTACTGGTGGCCAGTTTAGCTTGGGACTGCACCGGCTAATAATTACAATGAGCATGAGTTGTTATATCACATCTTGCTCCACGTGGGTTTTTTCTTAGCCATCTTACGGGCCTCTATGGAATAGACACAGAAAATGAGGAAGAAGAGAACCTACTGATCCAGATCCCAAAGTCGATTACATTAAGGAGAATTACATGCTCGGTCGTATAGTAACTTTGACCCTTCTTGTCCAAGTCGGCTGTACATCGTTCATGCATTCGTCAGCGAGGAGCCAGACTTTAGCCGACGTGACCTAAAAGCAACTGGACTAAAATGTCACACCCATGTCATTCCAAAAATATGTACTTAGGTCATACTCTAACAAACCAGCATCAACGTCTTTGAAGTGCATAGCTTGGCTTAAGTAGCCTTTACTGTCATTCTGGTTTCTCTTGCATTCTCCTGTTACATATCAATGGTTAGTTTTCGGTGCCTCAAATATTCCTGCCCGATGAATAATTTTCAGTTATTCTTGTAAAAGACATTCACATTTTGGGGCATATTTATACTCTTTTTGTGTTGAATTAGTGTCATTTTTTTTACGCTAATTCAGCGCAAACTTAACTCCATATTTATATGTTGGCGCTAGATATGTCTAGCGCCAAAATATTGGAGTTAAAGTCATTTTTTTTCCTGCAGAAAACTACCTTGCGTCAGTGAGGTGCATATTTATCCCCCGTGCTAAAATCAGAGACCATGGAAAGAGCCTATAGGTGCCTATCTCTAGCCCCAGGGACACCACCACCCAGACCTGCGGGACAGCGGAGGACGGGGGACCCCATCCCAGGTAAGTATAGGTGAGTAGAGGTAAGTATTTTATTTTATTTTTTATAGTGCCATAGGGGGGCCTAACTTGAGCCCCCCTACATGGCACTGGGCCCAATGGCCATGCCCAGGGGGCATATGTACCCTGGGCATGGCTATTGGGGTGGTGGGCATGACTCCTGTCTTAACTAAGACAGGAGTCATGTCCATGGGGTTTTAACGTCAGAACATGATGCTAGTCTGGTTAGAGGCATTATTTATGCCTCTGCCCATACTAGCGTCATCGTTTGATGCTAAACTCCCTGTTCCCCCTACGCCTCCCCCACCCGGCTAGCGTCCTTTTTTATGACACTAGCCGGGCCTTACAACTGGCTACCGTCATACCATAAATATGACGCCTGGCCGGCATCTTGGGATGGCACTAGCAGTATACTTTTTGACGCTATACTGCATTAGCGCAGTTTACCGTAAAAAAATAAACAAATCAAGGCCTTTGTGTTTATGAAACTCCTTATGCATAATCTGCTCTATTTTGAGCACATCAAAGGAGTGTGGCAGCAATTGTTTGTAGGCTGTGAAATATTCAGAAAGTAAAATTCTTCAGTACATGTTCAACTAACTGTCTGGGAAAAAAAAGGAACTTTTCTCATAGTTCCTTAACCACCAGCTCTAAGAAGCAGGCATTTTAATGCAGTATACTACCTTGTGCGGTGGCTCGTTCCAACAACCCAGCATCAAGTGTATATCTCAGCTTTAATAGCCCTTCCTGTCATTTCGGTCACCTGTTGCATTTTGGACCTTGTAGCTTAATATTTCACAATTCATCTCTGTCAGAGATCGGTAGGAAATTAGACTTTGGAGGCTTTATTTGGTGGCAATTATTGGAAATATTTAAGAACTAAACAACATGGGTGGTACAGGATAATTATTCTTGTATGGATGGTATTTGATTTGGGTTCGGAGACCTTGGGGTGCCGGTGGGTGATGATGACAACCCCGCGTCCTTCTTTCTTCTCAAGTTCTTCTTTCTTTCCCAAGGTAGTCATTTAGGAGAGGTGAGGACCGCCAGACTGCTCCTCGTATATGTAAGCAGAGAGAAAAAAAAAAAAACACAAGTAAGTTTACTGGTCTCTCCGAGAGATTTTTCCTTTCACCAAATCCTAGGGGTGTGCTTATTACTTGGCTAGTATGATAGTGCGGATGAAAGAAATGCGAAATACCTCTCACTTGAAACCATGAAGAGAGAGGGTTGTAAGACAAAAAAAAAAACATTGTCACATTCAATATTTCCCCTAGTGCGCAGTAGTTATCAGGATTATGACACGTCACATTCGGCTTTCCTTCTTTTCCATTTTACGGTAATTTGTTTCCTTTTGGATCAATATCCAATATATTTGGGTGCCGCCTATAAAGTGAAGTGGTGCTGATGTGCTAGCTAAGGGAGCCTCACAGTAATAGCATGTCACCCGTGCACTTCTCTCACTGACTCTATTTTCCTTTGCCCACATCAGCGCTTTTGTGTATTATGATCCTGTCACTCACCGCAGGAGCCACGGAGCTGTGGAGTCTCTGGCGGCGTCCCAGCAATCAGTTATAAACCACTCGTCCTCTCCTTCCTCCTCCTCATTGTCGTCCTCTCCTAGTCTTGCGTCTGGTTCTCTTCCACGTCTCTCTTCTACTTCTCGACCTTATGTCTCATCCTTGTGTCTCGTTTGCATCTTGTCCTCGTGTCTCGTCTACTTCTCGTACTTGCCTCTCCTCGTCTACCTCCGTGGTGTCCTCCTCCTCCTGTTTGCCTCCTCCTTTCTCCCCCATGTTTGTTGTCCTTCCTCTCCTTCTGGGTTCCTTTTCAGCTTGGCCAGTGTTTGCTCCCAGGTCGTTGTCCTGTTTCACGCTTCTCCACATGTGCTGCAAAAGAACATCCGGAGTCAAGTCGGGGCTCTTTGTATCAGTCCTCTGTTTGTTTTCTCCCAGGTATCACGACGTAGGCCCACTGGAAGATCCCGCATCAGAGTTACAGGTAAGTGTCGGAGGCAGAAGGGGGTTATGTCACACACCTCGTCCCCTACTTTCTTCCTTAGAAGAGAAGATGATATGGGGTATCGGGAAAATAATCAGCACTGTTTTGGTCTCATCCTTTTCTATGATGGGTGGTGAAATGGTAGGGCTGGAGAGCAAGCAAGCAACCCCCTTTGTATTCTGGGATTCTTTCCCTTATTCCTGGTGATCCACTCCAAGGGGGCATGATCCGTGTATAACTTCAACTCTTCCCTCTAAGTTATACCGTAATGCTTCTATTGCCCATTTAATAGCCAATGCCTCCTTTTCTATGGTTGCGTAGCCCACCTCTTGAGGAAATAATTTCCTGCTCAGATATAAGATGGGTTTTTCTTCCCCATACAGCTTTTCTTGGAATAAAATGGCTCCCAGACCCACTGCAGAGGCATCTGCCTGGAGGATGAAGGGTTGGGAGAAGTCTGGGCTATGAAGGACGGGTTCTGAGGTAAGGCTGGTTTGTTGTGTCTGTTAAAGTGGTTACACTGTCGAATCAGGTCAAATTGGTGTCTCAACCTTTTTTTATTAAATCCATCAGGGGAGCAGCCAGATGGGAGAAGTTTGGGATGAATCTTCTATGGTATCCTACAAGCCCCCAGAACGCTATAAGAGCCTTTCATGTCTGAGGGAAGGATATCTTCAATATAGCCTCTATTTTCTCTTACTGGGGTTGTAATACTCCTTTACCTAACAAAGACACCAAGTATCTCACTGACCTGGCTGCTAGTTAGCTCTTCTTAGGATTTCCCGTTAGACCTGCAGCTTCTAGGGATTTTAGGACTGCTACTAACAATTGAATATGAGCCTCCCAAGATGGACTGTGAATAACAATGTCGTCAATATAAGCAGCAGTGTAAGCTATATGGGGTTTTAAAATGACATTCATTAGGCGTTGGAAGGTGGCAGGCGCACCATGTAGGCCAAAGGGGAGAGCGGTAAACTGGTATATGACCCCTGGGGTAGAGCACACAGTCTTTTCTTTATCTTGAGGCCTTAGGAGGACCTGCCAATATCCCTTGCAGAGATCTAAAGTACTGATATATTGAACTTCCCCTATCTTCTCTATAATTTCATCACCCGAGGGATGGGATATGTATTTAATTTCGATATCTTATTCATTTCCCTGAAATCGATGCAAAAGCGTACGGAACCATCTTACTTTGTGACCAAAACAATCGGAGCATTCCACTCACACATGGAGGGTTCGATAACCCCCATCTGTAACATGCTTTGTATTTCCTGTTTTACCACAGCCCTGCGCGCTTCGAGGATCCTGTATGGTTTTAACCTCACTTTTTCACCTGAGTTGGTATGTATAGTGTGTTCCATTAGATGGTTCTTCCTTGTGTGGTGGAAAAAGTGTCTCTAAATGGATACAAGCTGCTCTCCAGTTCTTTCTGTTTTCTGAGGTCTAAGTCTATACAATCCTGAATAAATTCCTGTCCTTCTGACACCGTAGTGTTGTGCACAGGCAAAAGGCCTTCCCATTTTTTTAGTAAACTGATGTGATAGATCCAAGACTCTTTTCTGTCTTTATTCAGTTCTACTTTATATGTGACAGGTGTAATTCTCTCTAGAATAGTAAAGGGACCTTGCCATCGTCTGAGCATCTTATTTTGGGTTGTAGGTAACATGAGCAAAACCTGGTCACCCTGTACGAATTCCCTCAATTTTGTGCCTCAGTCATATTAGGTATTTTGTCTTGTTTGACCTCTCTCAAATTCTTGGTGCTAATTCACGTAATTAGTTTAAGCATGTTTTGAGCCCACCACATATTCCAACAATGGTGAGGTATTGTCCTTTTCTTTTTCCCAGGCCTCTTTGGTCATGTCCAATAAGGTGCAGGGCTTGTGTCCGAAAAGAAGTTCAACAGGGGAGAAACCGGTACTACTTCGTTCATGACACCTTAAAGAGAACAACGCAAGGGGCAGCATCTGTTCCCAGTTTCTGGCTTCTAAGTCCAGAAGTTTCTTCAGTGTTATTTTGAGAGTGGTGTTATACCTCTCCACCAACCTGTCAGTTTAGGGGTGATTTGCAGCCATGTGCATTTTGTTTATTCCTAGTAGATTACATATTTGTTTAATTAGTTTTGAGGTAAAGGGTGTACCCTGATCAGTGACGATTTATTGTGGAAAGTCTACTCTGGAAAAGAGTTCTATCCTGGCATAGTCAAGTATTACAAGGACATGCCTATATCCACTACGTGAAGGGACCAATGGACTTATGATATCCATCCCTACACACGAGAAGCGTTCTTCTATCACTGGTAGAGGGCTTAATGAAGCTTTACGGGGCTGTACAACTGTGGAGCTGGCAGACTTGACATTCCCTACAATATTTCCGTACCTGATTGTGAATCCCTGACCAGTAGAACTTGTCCATGATACTTTTTTCTGTCTTTTCAGGCCCAAAATGCCCCCCTAATAAATGGATAAGTGCCAAGTAGAGTACTTTTCAGGGAAGGGAGTAGGAACAAGTAATTGTTTCTCCTGAAGGGACCCCCCTTCTGATATAATAACACATTTTGTATAAAAAATAGGGACATACCCCTTTGGGGTCTTCATTGGGTTTGGCATGAGCCCATGATTCTCGGAATTACATTTCCTCTCTTTGGGTGGCTCTGAAGTTTCTGTCAGCTTCCCATACAAACTCTTCTCCATATGCTGGAAATCCTTTGAAGAATCAGTGTTTTTCCTCTCTTCTGATTCGTACACTCTCAACTTGTGAGAAAGGAGTGGAGCTTCACCACTTATCTTCTACTTCTTTGGATCGCTTCATCAACCCTTCTAGATCAGGATGATCTGATCCGATCCTACTATGAGAGGTTGGGGGAGGTGGGGTATTAATCCTATTAGCCAAATGACCATGGGTTCTTCTTCATGTTGTGAGTTAATGGTGGTGGTTGCATATTTTTTCCTATCTCCATGGACACTTTGAATGGTAACTTCTCCTTGGGGTTGCACCACCGGGCCCGGTATTACCTGCAGTTGGATGATGCTCTGTCGGCACCCTGAATCGAGAAGAGCAGATACAGGGTGGCCGTTGACTTTCATCGTGCAGTGATACCTCAGCTTCCTATCCCCAGTGGTGTAATATGAGGCTCAGGTCATGTTAATTTCCATAGGTTCTTCTTTTTTGGACACACCCTAGCTATATGACCCCAACCCCCACTCTGATAACACTAAGGTCCTAGATGGACGGGCATGGGACTCAGGGTAACATCAACCAGTATGGGGTCTGTTTTCCTAGCAAAGGATTGGGATGTTACGATCTGACTAGGAGGTGAGTTCTTACTTCTCAGAAAAGACTCTTCAGTCAGTTCCTGAGCCAAGCTGTATGTGCTGGCTTTTTCAACTGCTGCCTCCAGAGTAAGATTCTGGTGTTGTCTTACCCATCTTTGGAGGGATGGGTGCAGAGAACTGAGAAACTGTTCTAGACATATCTTTTCAAACAGCTCTTCCTTTGTCGCAGTCTCTAGTTGTAACCATCATTCCACCAGATCTTTGATCCTGAAGTATAGGGCTCCTGGAATTTCATTCAGCCTTCCTTTAGTTGTCTCAGCCTTATTCTATAGGTTTTGTTGTCTAACCCCACATGTTCTAAAACACTTTCCCTAATGTCCTCGTAGGGAGTTGTACCTCGAGGATTTGCTGCTTGGTAAGCGGCTTGTAAATCTCCAGATAGCAGGGGCCCCAGACACTTGCCTCATTTGACAGGTGGCCATGTGGTTGCACATGCTAACCGTTCAAAATTATTATTAAAGAAATAGTCTTGGTCTTCCCTTTCTACATACTTCTGAAGAATGATGGAGGGTAGCCCAGTGTGTCCCCTCTGCTGTCCTAATGTTTCTGCCAGTATTCCTACTGCAGCTTCTATTGTCCTTCTGCCATTCTAGACATATGTACCTCCATTTCCACTTTTGACACCACTTGTTTGGAGACCGGGTCGGAAATAAGGCTTTGGAGACTTGATTTGGTGAGTACTTCTGTCAGGATTTATTGGAAATATTTAAAAACAAAACAACATGGATTGTACAGGGTAACTATTCTTGTATGGGTGGTATTTGATTTGGGTTCAGAGACTTACGGTCCCGGTGGGTAATTATGACAACTACGCTTCCTTCTTTCTTCTCAAGTCCTCCCCCAAGGTAGTCATTTAGGAGAGGTGATGAACGTCAGAGCGCTGCCATTATATATGAGCAGAGAGAAAAAAATACAGTAACCACAAGTGAGTATACTGGTCTATCCGAGAGATTTTTCCCTTCACCAAATCCCATGAGTGCGCTTATTACTTGGCTAGTATGACAGTGCTGATGAAAGAAATGCAAAATATCTCTCATGTGAAACCATGAAGAGAGAGGGTGAGAATAAAAAAATAACAAAATTGTCACATTCAATATTTCCCCTGGTGCGGATGTTACCGGTATTCCGACACATCGCATTCTTATGTTGGGTTTTCCTACTTTTCCACTGTATGGTAATTAGTTTCCTTTTGGATCAATATCCAATATATTCAGGTGCTGCCAATGAAGGGAACCAGCTAAGTGAGCCTCACAGTATTAGCATGCCACCCCTGCACTTTTCCCGCTGACTCTATTTTCCTTTGCCCACCTTCCCCCCTTTTACGTATTACGATCCCGTCATTCACTGCAGGAGTCATGGCTCTCTGGAGCCGTGGCGTCTCTGGTGGTGTCCCAGTAATCGGCTATAAACCACTCATCCTCGCTGTCCTCCTCCTCCTCCTTGTCCTCTCCTAGTCTCGTGCCTGCTTCTCCTCTACGTCTCTCGTCTACTTCTAGTGTCTCATCTACTTCTCGTCCGTGTGTCTTATCTACTTCTTGTCCTCATGTCTCGTCTACTTCTCGTCCTTGCCTCTCCTCGTCTCCCTTCGTGGCGTCCTCCTCCTCCGGTTTGCCTCCTCCTTTCTCCCCTATGTTTGTTGTCCTTCCTTTCTTTCTGGGTTCCTTTTCAGCTTGGCCGGTGTTTGCTTTCAGGTCGTTGTCCTGTTTCACGTTTCTCCACAGGTGTTACAAAAGAACATCTGGTGTGGTGGGTGTATGACCTCCTAATATTAGGCTAAGGTGACACGTAATAGGGCAGTGACATCTACTACCCTCAGAGGTTGACTCAAATATTTTGACTCAGACAGGAGTAATGAGATCATCAAATCAAACAATGAGAAAAGAATCAAAATATGCAATGAGGAGTCAGTAATTCATACACATCATGACCTATGTGGTCATGAATCACCACACTAATTTAGTAACGTTTAAACATTTATTGCCTTTATATTAACAATGCTATGGTCACATAAATGATGCGCAAAACCAAATTGTAGTAACACACAAACAACACAGACTGTCCAAAGCGTCTTTCAAGAGCAATTACCATTAAACACTCCAAAGGAATTATGCAGAATAACAACAGAATTGTTTGAGAAATAACAGCTTTTCATTGGTTGTGCAGTTGAATCAATCATAATCAATTAATAAACATTCAAATGAAATATTGGCTCAGACATTCTATCTACCAAACTCTAGTTTGAAAAGCATGTTTCGGGCTGGACTTTTTTTGTCACATGCAAAAATTAAAAGTAACACAAAAATTAATTTGGAAAACATCTAACTATGGCACTACCAAAACGCGGTTGGATTTCTATGCGAAAAAACATGCGTAGGAAAAGCAAATGCACATTGGTTGTACCTCTCCTAAATGAGACAGCAGCCAGCAGATTCTTAATCAGCGGAGCACAGGAGCAGTAGGTCGTCAGCGGTCAGCATCAGGAACATAGAAAATGGCAACGGTAGAGTAATGTTGGGTTAAGGTATCTGAACTGTTAGAATCATTAGTATCTAGACAAGAGTTGACCAGCAGAACTGAATGAACAGAATCTAAAAAGAATCGAAATTTAACTACATCACCTAAAACTTTGCTCAAGTCCCAAAAGTTACTAGCTAGGCTTCTATTGGACAAGACTATGAGGTGTGATAGTACGCAGCCAATTAGACTTTCTTCATTCCTTCTTTAAAATAGGCTCATGTTCATGCTCCTCTTCGGATGACGGCTTCTTCAAAAGTATAACTTTGTAAAACAGCAGCACACAACACAACATTTAGCTAACATTGCTTCTTTCCAGAAACTAAAGCCCATTGTAAAACTTGCAATATTTATCACAAGATAGTACAGAACGAACAATGGCCCATATTTATACTTTTTTATCAATCATTTATTGACACAAAAGCGGTGAAAACTTACAAAATATAATTGTATTTTCTAAGTTTGTGCCACTTTTGCATCAAAAAATGACACAAATGCGGCGCAAAAAAAGTATAAATATGGGCCAGTGTTTGCCCAAGCAATTCAGTAAAGTCAGCATAACATTTCATCACTGTGTGCTTCTGGAAAAATACTAAAACATGAGCCTTTTTACTAATGCTAATACATGAAGAATAAAACATTACTAATAATTTCAAACCATTAGTTTTGTAGTACATTATTATTAATATTTTTCTGTCAGTGCATGTAGTTATAATTAATCAAAATACATTTTCACAGAAATGTATTATTTCACATAGAAATCCTGGTGGTGTACACATGCATGTTTTATTTTTCTAACACGTGTCTCTATTTAAACTCTTTTAATACATGTTATGTGTTACATTTTGGTTACTAATTTTTCATTAATAATGTTTGCTCTATCAGGGAACCACACATCCATAGTTTCAACATATTCATACAGCAAATGATAGAAAACATTAGAGGAAAGATCTCCTTGTGAGCTGTCTAAGTGTGAGTAACTCATCTTAATAAAACTTGTCTAACTCAGAAAGTGTAGTGACCTCTTAGCCGCTTTGTCAAAATCAGTTTCAAATGTCTCTTTTAGTAGATCACAATCTGCTGATCACTTACTATTGTTTCCAGTGTAATGTAAATGTAATTTCAAAACTCAGCTCAAATGCGATTTCAAGTTCCAAAATGTTGAACTGGATTTTCATGGTCAAAACAAAAGGACATAAACTCATATTTCCACTCATAAGCTGCAGGGTACGTCCATTCAGGACCTGAGTACCTTTTGACTTGCAACTCTCTTTCTCTTTGATTTTCGACTTGCACTTATGTCTTCTTTACTCAGATCTGTTCCTTCCGTTGTTTCTGCTTCCTCATTTATACTCGACAACACATCAGGAACTGTTTCAATTGCATGTAAGGAATGCCATTTATCTACTTTCACAGGTTTTCTAGACACTGATGGCTCAACTGGACTTACGATTCTTCTTGGTTTAGCAGGAATTTGACAAGCTCTTCTTTGACCTTAACATGTTTCACCAGTACCATTAGCCACTTCAGGAGGAGTCACATCTGCATGACTTTGATTCAACTCAACTCCACTTTCGTCTTCTTCGGGAAACAAAATTTACTTTATCGCTTTTTCCCAATCGTCTGCATCTGGGAGAGTCCTTCTTAGACTTGACTCTCCTGATACACCCGCTTCCATTTCTGCTGATAGAGGAATATCACAATTGTCCTCAATTTCATCTGTCAGAGGAGTGCCTGAATCTGGATCTTCACCAGTTAGCACTGTCTTTACTTTTGCAGCTCTTGTTCTGACTTTGTCACTTGCTTTACTTGAGACTGTACAGTTTCTGCTGGTGCTCTCAGGAACACTGGATCTTCATCATGCAAAGAATATGGCACTTTATGCATGTGGCTGACATGTATCCAGGTTGGAATTCCAGCACACTTCACAGCAGTCGTTGTCACTAAGGTAACCTGGAAAGGTCCCTTCCACCTAGGTTCCAAGCAAGTCTTCCTCAAGTGCTTCTTGATCATCACCCAATCACCAGCCCAAAGACTGTGACACTGGTCTTGGGATGGTGGCAAGGCTGTAGCTTCCACCTGGTGAGACAATGAGCAAACCACATCTGATAGACCCTTGCAGTAATCAAGCACCAAGTCATCTGTTATGCTTACAAGCGCATTTGCAGGAACAGCTGGTAATCTCATTGCTCTGCGCATTAGTATTTCATGTGGCGAGAGGACAGTCTTTCTTTCAGGTGTACTTCTCATGCTCATCCGAACTAAAGGTAAAGCACCAGGCCACATGTTTGCCAGTCGAGCTATCAGAGTGCCATTTATTTGCTCTACTAATCCAGAAGCTTCAAGATGGTAACTACAGTGCAGCTTCTGCTCAATATTTAAGGCTGAGCATAGCAATTTTATCACCTCGTTATTGAAATGACTTCCTCTATCTGATTCTAAAGAGGCCGGAAAGGCGAATCTTGGGATCCACTCGCTAAGTAACAGTTTTTCTACTGTAAGGCTATAATTTCTACATGTAGGGTAGGCTTCAATCCAATGACTAAAAATATAGACAATCACCAACACGTACCTCAGACCACCACACGCAGGCATTTCAATGAAATTCATCTGCATTTTGTTAAATGGACTACCTGATCATCCAATGTGACTCAAATTGACAACTGTTCTCTTTCCCACATTCATTTGCTGGCATGAAATGCACCTGTGACAAATTGCTTCTGCAACCTGTCTAAATTTTGGATTGAACCAAGATTGTTTAAAGGTTCGAACCATTGCATCTCTGCCAATGTGAGTTTGACCATGATAGTATCTAGCCATTTGCGTCAATGGACAGTTTGGCAAGACAAGTTGCCCTTCATTTGAAACACGAATTTCATCAATTTCTCTTTGATTACAATCCAGTTTTATCCAGCTTCTTTTTTCATCACCTGGAACCTTATCTTGCAATCTTTTACTTTCTTCCCAAGTGTCAATCACTGTCAACAGAAAACTTTGACTTGCCCCAAGTTGTTAAATTTCTCCACTCTTCATTGAAAGTAGCACAATTAAGTGCACAGAATCTGGCGATTTGATCAGCATATGCATTACCCATATGGATAATTCATTTGCTTTTCGATGTGCAGAGCATTTCACAGCTGCGACTTTCTCAGGTAATTGTAAAGTTTCTAACAATTCATAAACCTTGTCCCCATTTCTTATAGGAGAAACAGAAGAGGTTGTGAAACCTCTCTGGGACCATAACTGCTCAAAGTCATGCACCACACCAAATCCATACTGGCTGTATGTGAAAATTGTAATTTTAAGCTGTCATGAAATACAGCATGCTCTAATAAGAGCCACCACTTCAGCCACTTGTGAAGAAAATACTCCTTGAAGCTATGGAGCTCTGAGTACACCAGAGATGGTCCACACAGCATATCCAGATCTCACTGTTCCCGCATTGTCTCTTGAACAGAAACAATCAACAACATTTATTTGATCATTTTTCTTTAATGGGGTATCCTGAATGTCAGGTCTGGGTCTTGTGCACAGTTCAGTAACATCCAGGCAGTCATGTTCCACTTCATTTACATTTTCTGACTCAGCAGTGTCTATAGGTAACAAGGTAGCAGGATTAAGTACTCCACATCTTTTGAGGGTTACATTTGGGGACCCCAAAATCAGTAAATCATAGCGAGTCAACCGAGCATTTGTCAGATATTGAGTCTTGGTCCTGGTAAGCAAGATCTCAACTGAGTGAGGGATCAGAACAGGTAAAGGATATCCCATCACAATGCTCTCACTTTGGGCAAGACTTACACCAACCGCGGACACCTATTTCAGGCAGCCTGGTAAAGCGGCAGCAACCAGATCCAATGTAGCTAAAAAATATGCACCAGGACAATTTGCGCCACCATGTACCTGCGTTAGAGCAGAAAGAGCACAACAATCATGTTCATGGCAAAACATTGAAAATGGTTCCATGTTCAGTCATTCCCAGAGCTGGTGCCCTTTGCAGACTCCCTCTCAGCTCAGTAAATGCTTTCATACAAGATTCATCAAGGGGCACCGGATCAGTGATATCTTTGTGGGTCAATCTCTGCAAAGGCTTGGAAATAACAGACAAACTGGGAATCCATTGGCGACAGTAACTCACCATTCCCATATATATGCTGACATCTCTTTGAGTAACAGGAGGGTTCATTTGCAATATAGCTGTGACCCTTTCTATGGACATTTTTCTTGTACCTTTCTCTATTTGATGTCCCAAATACTTTACTTTTTTTCTTTTACAATACTATAATTTTGTTAGAGTCACTTTATGGCCCTTTTCACCCAAACGATTCAATAAGGCAATAGTATCTTGCTTGCATGCTTCTTGTGTCTTTCAAGCAACCATTAAGTCATCAATGTACTGAACCATTGGAGATTGGAAAGGCATTTCCAATAATTCCAATTTTTTTCAACACTTGATTAAATATTGATGGGGATTCTGAAAATACTTGTGGAATTCTACACCTGGAATACACATGATTGCAGAATTTGAAGCAAAAGAGAAACTGACTATCCTCGTGTAAAGGCACTAAGAAAAATGTTTGAGACAAGTCCACTACTGTGAACCTTTCTGTGTCACATAGAATTTGGAACAAAATCACAGCTTGATTAGGTACCACTGGACAACATTTGACCAGTATGTCATTAATTTTTGTCAAATCCTGAACTATGTGAAAATTCCCACTAGGTTTTCACAAACCCATAATAGGTGAGTTACATGGGCTGCTCAGCACTTTTTTGCTAAACCCCTTGCTCAACAAAATCCCCAATTACAGAAGTAACTCCTTCAATTACGTCTGGTGCCATGTGATGTTGGGGAGTCTTCAGAAAAACTGCATTAGGTTTAACTGTGACTTAGACTAGTTCCACTCCTTTAATTAGACCAATTTCTTTTCCAGAAAGAGCCCACAGTTTTAGAATAACTGTATCTTGTAGATCACTTGGCAAGTCCAGTACTGTAAATACAGGAAAAAGAGTAACCAAAAGGAATTCTTCATTAATTAGATTACAGTTGATTGGTATGCATAATTCCTCATTGTCACTATTTGTTTGAATGCCAATTCCATCATTTGTGCAAGTAATTGAACATCTTAATTATCACAACAAGTCTCTTCCCAATAGGCATTCTGGACTTGAGGCACTTCAAAAGTAACAATTTTAACAGGAATTGGTTCAGTAATCAGATTTGACAGGTCTTGATTCGCTACTCCTACAACCTGAACTGTTCTCCCAGAAAGTGGCACATTGGGAATGTCTGCAGTTCTGACAGAAGAGCGGGTAGCTCCTGTGTCAAACAAGTATGAAACTTCATGACCCATAACTGTTCCATTTACATAGGGACCATTCTGATCCACCTCTAATGAAGCTGCTAGCACATGTCCTTCTTCATCTGAACTCTCACTCACAATTTCATCACTAAGTTCATCCTCATTGTGTAAGGGATACTGCGTTATCAACTGATTATTTTGATTTAACATTTGATCCCTGTTCTACAGTGGAACTACTGCCTGGTGCTGTGCCATTGGAGCTTGAGGTATTTGCATTTGCTGTTGCTGTGGCATCATTTGCATCTGCTGTTGTGGTACCTGAAAACATGGCATTTGCTGTTGGGGAATCTGCAATTATGGAATCTGCGTTTGATTACTCATATTCTGAACATTCACATTAGGATTCCGATTTCTTGGTCCTCTCAAATTTGGGAAAAGATTAAGATTATGGCCCTCATTCTGACCTTGGCGGGTGGCGGAGGCCGCCCGCCAAAGTCCCGCCGTCAGATTACCGTTCCGCGGTCGAAAGACCGCGGCGGTAATTCTGACTTTCCCGCTGGGTTGGCGGGCGGTCGCCTTCAGACCGCCCGCCAGCCCAGCGGGAAAGAGGCTTCCACGATGAAGCCGGCTCGGAATCGAGCCGGCGGAGTGGAAGCTGTGCGACGGGTGCAGTTGCACCCGTCGCGTATTTCACTGTCTGCGCAGCAGACAGTGAAATACATGTAGGGGCCCTCTTACGGGGGCCCCTGCAATGCCCATGCCAGTGGCATGGGCACTGCAGGGGCCCCCAGGGGCCCCGCGACCCCCCCTACCACCATCCGGATCCCGGCGGTCCGACCGCCGGGATCTGGATGGCGGTAGGGGGGGTCGGAATCCCCGCGGCGGTGCAGCAAGCTGCGCCGCCGTGGAGGATTCAATGGGGCGGCGGTACACTGGCGGGAGCCCGCCAGTGGTGCCGGTCCGACCGCGGCTTTACCGCCGCGGTCGGAATCCCCATTGGAGCACCGCCGGCCTGTCGGCGGTGCTCCCGCGGTCCTCCGCCCTGGCGGTCAAAGACCGCCAGGGTCAGAATGACCACCTCTGTTCATTCATCTATACAACACCTTCCTGCACCATTAAAGGACAATTACGTTTCCAATGGTCAAGACCTTGCAGGTGAGACAAGGTAACATTTTCTTCATTGCCTGCATATCACCTGTATAAACATTAGTGTTCAAATCAACATGGTTTCCATTTCCACCACATCCTGTTTCTCTTGCCTGTCCCTGATCCTGAATCTCTTCCATGTTTTCCTGTTGTTGAGAAATTCCCTGCATCCCTTATTGTGCTGTTCTAATCTGCATCACCTTCACTTTTCTTTCGATATTTTCTGCTTCATGTCAATTTCGTCACTGCGATGTTTAGCAAACTGTCAGCAAATCAAATGATGCTTAAGCTTGTTACCAATTTCAGGTCTCAACCCTTGCACAAACCTGAACACAAAATGAATCATCTTTGAGCTCAATTGTCTCTGTACCACTGCAATGCTTAAATACCTGCAACAACCTTTCATAATATGCATGTATTGACTCATTTGCTTTCTGACCTGTCCTATCAATTCTCTGCCAATCAATAATTTAGGGAAATTCTCATTTTCAACAATTCAATCACTTTGTAATAGCTTTTCTTACTTCATGGGGGCGGTGCACCTGTAACTGGATCTTGTGGAGGCTCTCTTGTTGGCCAGTCAACACTCCTTTTGCATTCAGTCCATAAATCAGCAGGGACCACTATTTCTAAAAGAGTATTTAAATCCTCCCACAAACATTTTGCAAGCTTCATAGATCTGTCTGTCTGCTGATACCATTCCACTGGTTTCTCTCGCAGTCTCAGGTAACCATTTGTGAATGATAAAATGTCACTCCTGCTCCAAGGGACATGCACATAATTCCCTCCAGGAATTTCTCTCATTGGCAATATTTTCACTGGACCATCAGTCTGCTGTCAGTCTGTCAGTAGAGTTCAAAGTCGCAGACTCTCTTTTCTTCTGCTCTATTTTTTTTACCCATCCTCCTTACATTTATCTAATGCTCCCATGTTTGAATACTTTAGATTAATTCTCTAATGTGAATTTTCATTCTAGGTGATCTCATGTTTGCAATATCTTTTGAATCAAATTCTAATCTGTAACTCCTCTTTAATGGTTTGGATTTCTCAATATCTACTATATATTTTCATGCAAGTTATAATAATTTCTGATGTGCCAATCCTGCTCTGCTTGTGACACCTTTGCACATGTAATGTAACTCATCTTCCTTATATGAGTCAATTCCATTTAATTCAAGTGTTCCCTTAATCATTTCATTTAATTCTAATTTTTGTCTTGCAAAATTCAATCTTCTTTCCCCTTCAGCAACTGTGCATTGCTGATGCTCCCCTCACTTTCTCCACCCATTCTGTTAATTGCTGAGCTGTCAAGCACTGTAAAGAAACATTATTATTCACATTAGGTACACATTGTGGAGGCATGGCGGCCCCATCACTCTCTGAGGTGACATTAGAACCGGATTTTTTATAGACAAAGGCCCTCATTATGAACACAGCGGTCGAAACTGCTGTGTTCATGCTGGCGGTCAATCCACTGACCGCCAGCGTCTCCGGATCCCCGCCGGCCGTATAATGTATATTCCTGTGGGCCGGCAGGCGGAAGCATTGTTTCCGCCCGCCGGCCCACAGGAATGCCTGGCCGGGACATTGACGGCGGCTCCATGCCTTTGTGCGGCAAGGGCACTGCACAGGGGCCCCTGCACTGCCCATGCCAAGTGCATGGGCAGTTCAGGGCCCCCCAGGGGTGCCCCAGTGCACCCCTTCTGCCAGCCTAAAGGGCTGGAGGCTGAGGAATCATTATCCGACAGGGCAGCACTGCTGCCCTGTCGGATAATGATTCTGACCGCTACCAGGCTGCCTGACAGAGGCAGCCTGGCGGTGAGCGAGGGCCACCGATGGCGGCCCTCATGGTGTTCATAATGTGGCGGTGTGGCCCGCCATGCCGGCTGGCGGGTTTACCCGCCACCGCTAGCCACACCGCCAAGTTCAAAATGACCACCAAAATTTTGTGAAATCACAGGACATGTTACATCAATAAGTGGTCCTGTTTTGTCAAAGATCTGATTTGTTGGAGACATAACTCCAGCAGTAGCTTGGGTTTCTCCATGTCTGCATTTGATTTAAAATGATTCTGCATATTGATCTCAATATTTCCTTGAGCATATAATGGAACTACTGGACCAGTAGTGACAGGAATTGTTAATGCTTCTGGACCTGATTAAATATTCTGACTACTCGAGTAAATTATTCCAGAACTCTGACCTGTAAATACTGAGGAACTCAGTTGCAATATTGTTACTGGAGTATACATTGGTACTGTCTGAGCTTGACTAACAACTTTCTCAGGAGTTACTGAAATAGGTGTAGGCTCCACCTGAATCATCATTGGCTTCTGAATAATCTGTGGTGTCACTGGTACTATAATACTCGGTGCAGAACTAACAACAGGAACTATAGAACAGACTACAGGCTCAGCTGCAGTCTGAATCATAGGAGACTGAGTTACAGTAATAGCAGGGACATTAGTTAGGGCCTGTACCTGACTCTGTGTTACCACAACTGAAGGTGCACTTGGACTAGCTCTACCAGCATCTTGATTTCCCTCTTCTGCTGCACATGGGGGAGGACGATTTCTCAATAATTGTGTTATAAATTCATCATCTGAATCACTATCATAAGTCAATGATCTTTTAGCTTCATCTCACCTCAACTCAGTTACCTCAGCATTCTTTTTCTAGTTCTTTGGTCTGATACTGTCACCTTTTTCTTATGAAAATGCAGGAAACATTCCAATACCTTGTAAGGTTTCTGTTCTCCAAACTTTCTGCTCACTACCCCATTCTAACAATGTTTTCTCAGCCTTTTTTCATTTGTCTCTCAACTTTTAATTTCTCTTGTTGCCTGGCTACTAGCTCCCAAATAGCTAAAGCTTCAAATTGTGCTGCTCTCGGAGGGGCCTTTAATTCATAAAGTACTCTTTTCAAATTCTCTACAATTCTCATATTAAAACTCCCATGAGCAGGAAAAGCTAAGCTCCCTTCCTTCTCTGTTATTGTGCACCATTGTTTTTAACCAAATTCATGCTGATGGACCTTTCTCTTCAATTATTATGTATGGAGGTGTACCTTCCGGTGGGGCAATTTGTCCTATTCTAACTGGAATAAAAGCATCTCATCTTATTGCACTTTTTAACGCTTCAAATAATTTCATTTTTACCTTTAATAGGGCATAAACTATGAATTAAATCCAAAACAGGAAGTGTTTCACTCCCAAAAATCCTTTTCGCTTGCTAATCTTAACCAATAGATGTTCACGGCTGTCCACCAATCTGTTCACATCTCCGTTTACCAACCGACCAATCCCAACACGGACCCAGTGACTCACACAGTGGCTGACAAAGCCTTGCGTCTCATCCTTCAGACTCAGTTCATACAGAAAAACTAAAAGCAAAATATTGTGAGCACAAAAAAAAAAAACAACAAACCAACTTGTCTGCTTACTACAGGCAGGGCTCAATCACTTTGGAAGCTGTTTGAAAATTTTGACTGTGGCCTTTTGCTAAATCAGCTACTCTTCTGGCTATGGCTTTCTCTCATGCGTAAGTACAATTCGACCTCCAAATTTCACTCATGACTAATACCAGATCCTCCTTGTGTACTCAGGAATCACCTAGTGTCTGTCAAACTAGCACTCAACACACATACTAGGAATACAACTATACCAACTGCAGACAAGTTAACAACAAGTGTCTCATACACTTATACAATACTCCGGAGTCTTAGACCTCGCAGGGTCCATTACAACAACAATCATGTTGTCAATTTTTGGGCACGAAGCGCCACATTAACCTGAAGTTCGACAGCTTCTGTACTTTCACTATTGGAGTACGCAAATTCCCTACTCAACTACGTTGGAGTACGCAAACTCCCTACTTCACTCATACATCACAATTTACCTGTGATTTGCCAAAGCACTGCAAGCGCACACCCTACTCAAAACCCAAACAATACTGGGAAAATACCAAATCTAATCTAAACAAGCATTGGCAAAACCAAATAACCAAAAACCAGGATGATTTCTCTCCTTTTAAGACAAAACCACATCTAAACAAGTATTGGCAAAACCAAATCTCTCTAAATCAGGGCGAAACCATCCTCTGCTCCCAGATTTTGTGGGCATGTGACCTTCTAATATTAGGCTAAGGTGACACGTAACAGAGCAGTGACATCTACTACCCTCAAAGGTCGACTTGAATCTTTTGACTCAGACAGGACTAATGAGATTATCAAATCAAACAATGAGAAGACAATCAAAATATGCAATGAGGATTCAGTGATTCATACACACCATGACCTATGTGGTCATGAACACCACGCTAATTTAGTAAAGTTTTACATTTATTGCCCTTATATTAACAATGCTAATG
The DNA here is from genome assembly GCF_031143425.1 of Pleurodeles waltl. Classification (NCBI taxonomy): domain Eukaryota; kingdom Metazoa; phylum Chordata; class Amphibia; order Caudata; family Salamandridae; genus Pleurodeles; species Pleurodeles waltl. The sequence continues at coordinate 151,912,206 of NC_090446.1, forward strand.
TCACGCAAATGATGCACAAAACCAAATGGTAGCATAAAACACTCCAAAATAATTATACAGAATAACAACAGAATTGAGAAATAACAACACGTTTCATTATTTGTGCAGTTGAATCAATCATAATCAGTTATAAACCATCAGATCAAATATTGGGTCAGACATCCTATCTACCAAACTCTATTTCGAAAAGCGTGTGTGGGAGGGCTTTGTCACATGCAAAAATTAAAAATAAGACAACAATTAATTTGGAAAAATCTAGCTATGGCACTAACAAAAATGAGGTTGGGTTTCTAACGGAAAAAACCTGCAAAGGAAAAACAAATGCACCTTGGTTATACCTTTCCTAAATGAGACTGCAACCAGCAGATTCTTTATCAGCGGAGCACAGGAGCAGCAGGCCTTCAGCGGTCAGCATCAAGAACATAGAAAAGGGCTACAGTTCAGTAATGTTGGGCTTAAGGTATCTGAGCTGTTAGAATCATAAGTAGCTAGACAAGAGCTGAATAGCGGAACTGAATGAACAGAAGCTAAACAGAATCTAAACTAAACTGAACTACATTTGCAATATAGCTGTGACCCTTTCTATGGACATTTTTCTTGTACCTTTCTCTATTTGATGTCCCAAATACTTTACTTTTTTTCTTTTACAATACTATAATTTTGTTAGAGTCACTTTATGGCCCTTTTCACCCAAACGATTCAATAAGGCAATAGTATCTTGCTTGCATGCTTCTTGTGTCTTTCAAGCAACCATTAAGTCATCAATGTACTGAACCATTGGAGATTGGAAAGGCATTTCCAATAATTCCAATTTTTTTCAACACTTGATTAAATATTGATGGGGATTCTGAAAATACTTGTGGAATTCTACACCTGGAATACACATGATTGCAGAATTTGAAGCAAAAGAGAAACTGACTATCCTCGTGTAAAGGCACTAAGAAAAATGTTTGAGACAAGTCCACTACTGTGAACCTTTCTGTGTCACATAGAATTTGGAACAAAATCACAGCTTGATTAGGTACCACTGGACAACATTTGACCAGTATGTCATTAATTTTTGTCAAATCCTGAACTATGTGAAAATTCCCACTAGGTTTTCACAAACCCATAATAGGTGAGTTACATGGGCTGCTCAGCACTTTTTTGCTAAACCCCTTGCTCAACAAAATCCCCAATTACAGAAGTAACTCCTTCAATTACGTCTGGTGCCATGTGATGTTGGGGAGTCTTCAGAAAAACTGCATTAGGTTTAACTGTGACTTAGACTAGTTCCACTCCTTTAATTAGACCAATTTCTTTTCCAGAAAGAGCCCACAGTTTTAGAATAACTGTATCTTGTAGATCACTTGGCAAGTCCAGTACTGTAAATACAGGAAAAAGAGTAACCAAAAGGAATTCTTCATTAATTAGATTACAGTTGATTGGTATGCATAATTCCTCATTGTCACTATTTGTTTGAATGCCAATTCCATCATTTGTGCAAGTAATTGAACATCTTAATTATCACAACAAGTCTCTTCCCAATAGGCATTCTGGACTTGAGGCACTTCAAAAGTAACAATTTTAACAGGAATTGGTTCAGTAATCAGATTTGACAGGTCTTGATTCGCTACTCCTACAACCTGAACTGTTCTCCCAGAAAGTGGCACATTGGGAATGTCTGCAGTTCTGACAGAAGAGCGGGTAGCTCCTGTGTCAAACAAGTATGAAACTTCATGACCCATAACTGTTCCATTTACATAGGGACCATTCTGATCCACCTCTAATGAAGCTGCTAGCACATGTTCTTCTTCATCTGAACTCTCACTCACAATTTCATCACTAAGTTCATCCTCATTGTGTAAGGGATACTGCGTTATCAACTGATTATTTTGATTTAACATTTGATCCCTGTTCTACAGTGGAACTACTGCCTGGTGCTGTGCCATTGGAGCTTGAGGAATTTGCATTTGCTGTTGCTGTGGCATAATTTGCATCTGCTGTTGTGGTACCTGAAAACATGGCATTTGCTGTTGGGGAATCTGCAATTATGGAATCTGCGTTTGATTACTCATATTCTGAACATTCACATTAGGATTCCGATTTCTTGGTCCTCTCAAATTTGGAAAAAGATTAAGATTATGTTCATTCATCTATACAACACCTTCCTGCACCATTAAAGGACAATTACGTTTCCAATGATCAAGACCTTGCAGGTGTGACAAGGTAACATTTTCTTCATTGCCTGCATATCACCTGTATAAACATTAGTGTTCAAATCAACATGGTTTCCATTTCCACCACATCCTGTTTCTCTTGCCTGTCCCTGATCCTGAATCTCTTCCATGTTTTCCTGTTGTTGAGAAATTCCCTGCATCCCTTATTGTGCTGTTCTAATCTGCATCACCTTCACTTTTCTTTCGATATTTTCTGCTTCATGTCAATTTCGTCACTGCAATGTTTAGCAAACTGTCAGCAAATCAAATGATGCTTAAGCTTGTTACCAATTTCAGGTCTCAACCCTTGCACAAACCTGAACACAAAATGAATCATCTTTGAGCTCAATTGTCTCTGTACCACTGCAATGCTTAAATACCTGCAACAACCTTTCATAATATGCATGTATTGACTCATTTGCTTTCTGACCTGTCCTATCAATTCTCTGCCAATCAATAATTTAGGGAAATTCTCATTTTCAACAATTCAATCACTTTGTAATAGCTTTTCTTACTTCATGGGGGCGGTGCACCTGTAACTGGATCTTGTGGAGGCTCTCTTGTTGGCCAGTCAACACTCCTTTTGCATTCAGTCCATAAATCAGCTGGGACCACTATTTCTAAAAGAGTATTTAAATCCTCCCACAAACATTTTGCAAGCTTCATAGATCTGTCTGTCTGCTGATACCATTCCACTGGTTTCTCTCGCAGTCTCAGGTAACCATTTGTGAATGATAAAATGTCACTCCTGCTCCAAGGGACATGCACATAATTCCCTCCAGGAATTTCTCTCATTGGCAATATTTTCACTGGACCATCAGTCTGCTGTCAGTCTGTCAGTAGAGTTCAAAGTCGCAGACTCTCTTTTCTTCTGCTCTATTTTTTTTACCCATCCTCCTTACATTTGTCTAATGCTCCCATGTTTGAATACTTTAGATTAATTCTATAATGTGAATTTTCATTCTAGGTGATCTCATGTTTGCAATATCTTTTGAATCAAATTCTAATCTGTAACTCCTCTTTAATGGTTTGGATTTCTCAATATCTACTATATATTTTCATGCAAGTTATAATAATTTCTGATGTGCCAATCCTGCTCTGCTTGTGACACCTTTGCACATGTAATGTAACTCATCTTCCTTATATGAGTCAATTCCATTTAATTCAAGTGTTCCCTTAATCATTTCATTTAATTCTAATTTTTGTCTTGCAAAATTCAATCTTCTTTCCCCTTCAGCAACTGTGCATTGCTGATGCTCCCCTCACTTTCTCCACCCATTCTGTTAATTGCTGAGCTGTCAAGCACTATAAAGAAACATTATTATTCACATTAGGTACACATTGTGGAGGCATGGCGGCCCCATCACTCTCTGAGGTGACATTAGAACCGGATTTTTTATAGACAAAGGCCCTCATTATGAACACAGCGGTCGAAACTGCCATGTTCATGCTGGCGGTCAATCCACTGACCGCCAGCGTCTCCGGATCCCCGCCGGCCGTATAATGTATATTCCTGTGGGCCGGCAGGCGGAAGCATTGTTTCCGCCCGCCGGCCCACAGGAATGCCTGGCCGGGACATTGACGGCGGCTCCATGCCTTTGTGCGGCAAGGGCACTGCACAGGGGCCCCTGCACTGCCCATGCCAAGTGCATGGGCAGTTCAGGGCCCCCCAGGGGTGCCCCAGTGCACCCCTTCTGCCAGCCTAAAGGGCTGGAGGCTGAGGAATCATTATCCGACAGGGCAGCACTGCTGCCCTGTCGGATAATGATTCTGACCGCTACCAGGCTGCCTGACAGAGGCAGCCTGGCGGTGAGCGAGGGCCACCGATGGCGGCCCTCATGGTGTTCATAATGTGGCGGTGTGGCCCGCCATGCCGGCTGGCGGGTTTACCCGCCACCGCTGGCCACACCGCCAAGTTCAAAATGACCACCAAAATTTTGTGAAATCACAGGACATGTTACATCAATAAGTGGTCCTGTTTTGTCAAAGATCTGATTTGTTGGAGACATAACTCCAGCAGTAGCTTGGGTTTCTCCATGTCTGCATTTGATTTAAAATGATTCTGCATATTGATCTCAATATTTCCTTGAGCATATAATGGAACTACTGGACCAGTAGTGACAGGAATTGTTAATGCTTCTGGACCTGATGAAATATTCTGACTACTCGAGTAAATTATTCCAGAACTCTGACCTGTAAATACCGAGGAACTCAGTTGCAATATTGTTACTGGAGTATACATTGGTACTGTCTGAGCTTGACTAACAACTTTCTCAGGAGTTACTGAATTAGGTGTAGGCTCCACCTGAATCATCATTGGCTTCTGAATAATCTGTGGTGTCACCGGTACTATAATACTCGGTGCAGAACTAACAACAGGAACTATAGAACAGACTACAGGCTCAGCTACAGTCTGAATCATAGGAGACTGAGTTACAGTAATAGCAGGGACATTAGTTAGGGCCTGTACCTGACTCTGTGTTACCACAACTGAAGGTGCACTTGGACTAGCTCTACCAGCATCTTGATTTCCCTCTTCTGCTGCACATGGGGGAGGACGATTTCTCAATAATTGTGTTATAAATTCATCATCTGAATCACTATCATAAGTCAATGATCTTTTAGCTTCATCTCACCTCAACTCAGTTACCTCAGCATTCTTTTTCTAGTTCTTTGGTCTGATACTGTCACCTTTTTCTTATGAAAATGCAGGAAACATTCCAATACCTTGTAAGGTTTCTGTTCTCCAAACTTTCTGCTCACTACCCCATTCTAACAATGTTTTCTCAGCCTTTTTTCATTTGTCTCTCAACTTTTAATTTCTCTTGTTGCCTGGCTACTAGCTCCCAAATAGCTAAAGCTTCAAATTGTGCTGCTCTCGGAGGGGCCTTTAATTCATAAAGTACTCTTTTCAAATTCTCTACAATTCTCATATTAAAACTCCCATGAGCAGGAAAAGCTAAGCTCCCTTCCTTCTCTGTTATTGTGCACCATTGTTTTTAACCAAATTCATGCTGATGGACCTTTCTCTTCAATTATTATGTATGGAGGTGTACCTTCCGGTGGGGCAATTTGTCCTATTCTAACTGGAATAAAAGCATCTCATCTTATTGCACTTTTTAACGCTTCGAATAATTTCATTTTTACCTTTAATAGGGCATAAACTATGAATTAAATCCAAAACAGGAAGTGTTTCACTCACAAAATCCTTTTCGCTTGCTAATCTTAACCAATAGATGTTCACGGCTGTCCACCAATCTGTTCACATCTCCATTTACCAACCGACCAATCCCAACACGGACCCAGTGACTCACACAGTGGCTGACAAAGCCTTGCGTCTCATCCTTCAGACTCAGTTCATACAGAAAAACTAACAGCAAAATATTGTGAGCACAAAAAAAAAATCAACAAACCAACTTGTCTGCTTACTACAGACAGGGCTCAATCACTTTGGAAGCTGTTTGAAAATTTTGACTGTGGCCTTTTGCTAAATCAGCTACTCTTCTGGCTATGGCTTTCTCTCATGCGTAAGTACAATTCGACCTCCAAATTTCACTCATGACTAATACCAGATCCTCCTTGTGTACTCAGGAATCACCTAGTGTCTGTCAAACTAGCACTCAACACACATACTAGGAATACAACTATACCAACTGCAGACATGTTAACAACAAGTGTCTCATACACTTATACAATACTCCGGAGTCTTAGACCTCGCAGGGTCCATTACAACAACAATCATGTTGTCAATTTTTGGGCACGAAGCGCCACATTAACCTGAAGTTCGACAGCTTCTGTACTTTCACTATTGGAGTACGCAAATTCCCTACTCAACTACGTTGGAGTACGCAAACTCCCTACTTCACTCATACATCACAATTTACCTGTGATTTGCCAAAGCACTGCAAGCGCACACCCTACTCAAAACCCAAACAATACTGGGAAAATACCAAATCTAATCTAAACAAGCATTGGCAAAACCAAATAACCAAAAACCAGGATGATTTCTCTCCTTTTAAGACAAAACCACATCTAAACAAGTATTGGCAAAACCAAATCTCTCTAAATCAGGGCGAAACCATCCTCTGCTCCCAGATTTTGTGGGCATGTGACCTTCTAATATTAGGCTAAGGTGACACGTAACAGAGCAGTGACATCTACTACCCTCAGAGGTCGACTTGAATCTTTTGACTCAGACAGGACTAATGAGATTATCAAATCAAACAATGAGAAGACAATCAAAATATGCAATGAGGATTCAGTGATTCATACACACCATGACCTATGTGGTCATGAACACCACGCTAATTTAGTAAAGTTTTACATTTATTGCCCTTATATTAACAATGCTAATGTCACGCAAATGATGCACAAAACCAAATGGTAGCATAAAACACTCCAAAATAATTATACAGAATAACAACAGAATTGAGAAATAACAACACGTTTCATTATTTGTGCAGTTGAATCAATCATAATCAGTTATAAACCATCAGATCAAATATTGGGTCAGACATCCTATCTACCAAACTCTATTTCGAAAAGCGTGTGTGGGAGGGCTTTGTCACATGCAAAAATTAAAAATAAGACAACAATTAATTTGGAAAAATCTAGCTATGGCACTAACAAAAATGAGGTTGGGTTTCTAACGGAAAAAACCTGCAAAGGAAAAACAAATGCACCTTGGTTATACCTTTCCTAAATGAGACTGCAACCAGCAGATTCTTTATCAGCGGAGCACAGGAGCAGCAGGCCTTCAGCGGTCAGCATCAAGAACATAGAAAAGGGCTACAGTTCAGTAATGTTGGGCTTAAGGTATCTGAGCTGTTAGAATCATAAGTAGCTAGACAAGAGCTGAATAGCGGAACTGAATGAACAGAAGCTAAACAGAATCTAAACTAAACTGAACTACATCACCTAAAACTTTGCTACATTAAAGTCCCAAAAGTTACTGGCAACGCTTCTATCGGACAAGACTATGAGGTGTGATAGTACGCCGCCAATTAGATTTCGTTCCTTTTCCATTTGTATCTTTCCTCATTCCTTCTTCAAAATAGTCTCATGTTCACGCTCCTATCCGGACAACAGTTTGCTCAAAAATATAACTTTGTAAAACAGCAGCACAGGCGTTTAGCTAATGTTGCTTCCTTCCAGAACCTTAAGGCCATTGTTAAAACTTGCAATATTTATCACAAGGAAGTACAGTAATTAAATGTGGGCCTTTTTACTAATGCTAATACATGAAGAATAAAACATTTCTAATAATTTCAAACCATTAGTTTTGTAATACGTTAATATTAATCATTTTCTGTCAGTACATGCAGTGATAATTCATCAAAATACATTTTCATAGACATTTATTATTTCACATAGAAATCATGGTGGCGGACACCATGTCAACCACATTTTAAACATGCTTGTTTTAAACTCTTTTAGTACATGTTATGTGTTACATTTTGGTTACTCTTTTTTTTTAATAATGTTTGCTCTCTAACAGTGTCAAGTCGGGCCTCTTTATAACAGTCTTCTGTTTGATTTCTCCCCCAGGTGTCGCAACGGAGGCCCTGCTGGAAGATGGGAGTTGCAGGTAAGTCCTGGGGGCAGAAGGAGGTTATATCACAATCTCTTCCATCAAATTTGCATGCCCCAGTAGCCCTAACCTCCATATTGTTAAAGTTACTTGAGTGCTACTGTTGCATGTATCCTTTAATGGAAAAAGGGCAGCAACACTCAAAGCATGTTCATTAGTCATAACACACGAGTATGGGCCAGAGGCTGGAAAACAGATTATGCCCAAGAAGAGCCAAAATAATCAAGCTGCCACTGAAAGGAGAAAAATCTTCAGAGATGATACATTAAGCATGGAAGCATTATCACCCCTTCATGTTAAGAGAGAATTTAACAGTGCCCTACTCCTCCTTGGAAGGCCACATCAGCTGGTCCAGTAGTCTGAAGAACCGCTTGTAAAATAAGTACTACAAATGAAGTTCAGAAAAGCTCCATACATATCTGTCTTTTAGAACTCTGTAGTATTCATCACTAGGCAAACAGAGAGGATTTCACTGCAGGCAAAATACTTTACTTTTTTCACAATGATTCGTTCAGTGACCAACCCCTGAGTAAATGGCATCATACAAAGCTACTTCAAGACAGTATGTGGAACGTCCAGCCAACTTTAGGTTATGTCTCCATCCCTTTGCAAGCAGGCATAAAGAGATATACACTAAAGAAGAGTGCTCAGGAACAGCTCACAAAAGGAGGCGCCCTCTGGTACACAGTTAGGAAATGGCCTAATGTGTTTACTCCCAGGACGTCCTGGCTCAGAAGTGTCCGGAAAGACAATCAACCTCAAAGCTGGTAACATTTTAGTCATAACAATCCATTCCAATATGGATACACTCCAGCATATTATGCAACTTGACCTGAAAGGAGAGTCCAAGGGGGTTATTACAACTTTGGAGGAGGTGTTAATCCGTCCCAAATGTGACGGATATACCAGCAGCCGTATTACGAGTTCCATAGGATATAATGGACTCGTAATACGGCTGGTGGTATATCCGTCACTTTACCGTCACTTTTGGGACGGATTAACACCTCCTCCAAAGTTGTAATAACCCCCCAAGTCTTTTTTGAAGGGTTGGAGGATGTCTGCTTCCACATTACCATCTGAGTCAGGTTCTGTTTCAGAGTTTTAATCTGCAAAATCGATGTTTCCAATTTCAAGTCTTATTCTATGTGTGGATCTTAGAACTGAAGGTACTTACAAAGGCAGTCAGGCTCCTAAGGGAGGATCTAGTACAATAATGAAATCACAGCGCATTCACACTTGGAGGATTGGATGGTACACTTGCATGAGGAATTCAAGTTTGCTGCGACAGAGGTCTAGAGTATCCTGAAGTCACATGTGTTCCTAATCATCAGGAAGAGGTTTCATCTGGTTCCCTGCCTGGATCTCGATTCAATGTATTGCTGTCAGCTTCATCATGGATCCGTCAGCAGAAGTCCTACTGATATGCAGAGCAACAAAGCTTCATTAAACACCTGTTTCAGCTTTGACTTGTAAATTCCACTACTGATCTTGAATGGCTCATGCTGCAAAGAGGGAAGGTAGCTGCTGAGTGGGTGGTCAAAATGGAATCACAGAAACCGGGGAAGCTGTTCACCTGAAACCAAAGTGACCTGCTCTTTAATCTCGTCTGCTGTTTTCTGGGTAGATAATCTCTGTGGCATCTGTAGTACAGAGGCTTGTGGCGATGTTTCTTCGGTGTCTCAATTTGGTGTAATTAAAGCATGTCACTTTTACTAAAAAAAAAAAACACTGGGCTGGACAATGAATTCTTATGCTTTTTATTTGACAGCTTGATTTCAAGCCTCTAACCTCAAACACCCACCCACCCCTGGGCACACTACCTCCCTTTTGACTGATCACCTCCGCTACCCTGAGAGTAAAATGCAGACAGAGGGGGTCATTCCGACCTCGGCGGTCTTTTCAATAGACCGCCGAGGGGCCGCCGTACGGAATACCGCCAGTGCTGGCGGTCTTCCGCATGGGCCATTCTGACTGTTGGCAGCGCTCCGCCCGTTTCCGGACGAAGAGCCGCCAACAGCCATACTGGTGGCAGGCGGGGAAGTGGAGGTAGCTCCACCTCCACCGCCACGCCAACAGAACACCGCCCAGCGAATCACGACCTGTGATTCGCTGTGGCGGTGTTCTGTTGGCGTCGCGGTGTCGGCGGAGCTGCCCGTTCCCTCCCGGAGGATCACCAGGAACAGGTAAGGTGATCGTCCGCTAGGGAAGGGGGGTGGGGGGGTGTTGTGAGTTGTGTGCATGCATGGGGGTGTGCGTGTGTGTATATTGAGGGGGCGTGTGAATGCGTGCATGAATGCGGGGGGTGTGTGTATGTGCATGGATGCGTGCATGAATGGGGGGGGTGTGTATGTGCATGGATGCGTGCATGAATGCGGGGGGTGTGTGTATGTGCATGGATGCGTGCATGAATGCGGGGGGTGTGTGTATGTGCATGAATGTGTGCATGAATGCGGGGGGGTGTGTATGTGCATGAATGCGTGCCTGTATGTGTGTATGTGTGTGTATATGTTGGGTATCGGGTGGGGGACGGGGGTCCTGCAACCTTTTGGGGGTGGCAGGGGTGGTGGGGGGGGTAGGGGAGGGAGTCGGGGTGGGGGTTGGGGGATGGGGGAGACCCCTATCAGTGCCAGGGAAGGGATTCCCTGGCACTGATAGTGCTTACCGCCATGGATTGAATGGCGGTCCCCAACCGCATGAAATCCATGGCGGTGAGCCGGGGTCAGGCGGGTTGGAATGCCGCCGGCGGTATGTGACGACCGCCGGGCTGGAGACCGAGGTCTCCAGCCCGGCGGTCGTTACCGCCGTGGCGGTCGGAACGGTGAAGCGGCGGCTGACCATGGCGGTAACCGCCATGGTCAGAATACATGAAAAAAGACCGCCAGCCTGTTGGCGGTCTTACCGCCGCTTCACCGCCGACCGCCAGGGTCAGAATGACCCCCTTAGTGTTCTTAGCCCATTTTGCAACCTCATAGTAGGATGGACCCCAAGACACAAGCGGCAAACGACCTCAACCACCATGGTTACAGCATCTGCTTGCTTTGTGACCCCATAAACAGGGTATGAAAAGCAACATTTACCACTGTCGAGCCTTCATCAGAACTTGAAAAACATAAAATAAATCATGTCACTCCAAAAAATGATTTGCCTAAAAGAAATAAAAAAACATCAGCCCAGTCACTCGAAATACGTTCATAGTATATCTGTATATAAATCATCCAATTGATTAGACAATAATCAAAACATATAACTTGATAGTGTGACACAAGTTTATAAATATATGTAGAAAAACATCTGCAAAGCAGTTGTCACACAATCCAAAAGATTTTTTTTTTTTAAAGAATACGATAAACGTTAACTGTTTTAAACTCTCCTTACTTTTTATTACGTGCACCACATATGGATGCTACATAAACCTTTCCACAACCATTTACGGCTTGCTTGCTTTTACTCCTTTGGGATAATTTCTAATATTGAGGAAGGCTGTGAGAGGAATAACTAAGAACCGAAACATATGTCAACTCAGCCATTGGTTCCAAACGTTTTTCAATGACACTATGGCGCCACCTTTTTTGCGTCGCCTTAGCCCCACCTAACAACACCATGGTTGCGCCGTATTTACAATACAGTACACCATTATCGTTTGGAGAATAGTGTCAAAAATATTTACGCTATTGTGGCACTTTGCTGCATTTTGATGCTAGTGTAGCAAAGCACAGGGCGGCCTATTGATTAAAATGGGTGTGTAATTTTAACGCCTGCTCTGAGCAGGCATTAAAAATGATGGAAAACATGGCGCAATCAAATGTTGTGAATTTCACTGCGCCATTTCTTTGGGCCTCCCTGCATCAGAATGCCCCCTTTGTATACATTATGCCTGGCACAGCCATAATGTGGAGCAAGTGTTTACAAAGTGGCACAATGCGAGCATTGTGGCACTTTCTAAATACGGCGTCGGAGAAAAGCCTCCTTAAAACCGCCAAAGCGTAAAAAATAAATGACGCTAGGGCTGCGCAAGGTGGCGCTAGGAGCTTGTAAATATGCCCCATGTATGTTTTCATTCAGTGGCCTGTACTGATTCTGTAACCCACAGTAGATTGCACAACTTTTTCTTATTTTTTCATAGCTTTGAAGGTAACACAATTAGAGGTGCCATATACCCCCCACCAACTGATTTCTGTCGTCTTCATGACAAATGGCACATGCTAGGCTGCCATTTCAGATCCAGCTGAACTAAGGTACACATAATAAAATTCCATCACAAGCCTCGAAATGGATGTACACACAAAAAAAAATGGTACACGAGAAGCACTGATGTGTAACAAAACTTTGATGAAGACATTTTTCGACTGTAATAAACAATACAATTTCTACTTAGTTGAATAATCAGTACAGCCTTTGCGTTCTTTATTTTCAAATTTTTGTCTCTCTAGAATTATTTGTATGGAATAGTTTACATCTTTCAAAAATTACGATTTAGTTTATAAGACAGGCATGTGGTTACACCAGTTATTAAATTGTAAGCAATGTTCCCATGCTGCCTCCCCGATTCACCCGCATCTTCTGGCGAAAATGGCAACAAACCATGATATGCTGGGGCGTGGCCAAGATGGCGGCCGGAGCGGACGCTTCGTAGAGAGCTCCGCTCGCAGCCCATTAACTATTCGGCAATTATCCGGCCCTGTGGGGTCCAGGCGCCCGCTGGAAGCACGCGGTGTCGCCCCTGAGACGGAGGGGGGCTTGAGGACGATCGGAAGAAGGAGGATCGCCCGCGGGGGAGTGGATTAATCGGACGGTTCTGAGGGTAGGCGTGGCCTTCTGAGCGGCCTCCTACACAGTGGCGGGACGTGGCCGAGCGTTGGAGGCTGCCGCCTGTGGGGCAGAGAGGATGACGCTGACCGAGCTCTGATCGGGGTCGCGAGGGTCCAGCTGTAACAGAGGCGGCTCCTGCCCGCGAGTGCTGTGGGTTCAGTGCTGCCCACTGGAGATCGGGCCGGCCGACCCCCGAGCGCGCATGGCGGCCGCGCCTTGTCGGCGGCATACACTATGCTGCAGAGAGATTGCAGCGCTGCATTGCTGAATCGGCGGGCGGCCCGCTTCGTAGAGGGGGTGCGCTCCTGGAGCACGTCGGACGGCCGGGCAGGCCAGACACTCGAGTGCTCGGTCGGAGCACCAACACGAATGCCAGCAAAGGAGCCCTCTCTGGGGCTCCTGGATGTACGTCCCCCCAGCCAAAAGCACAGGAACAGCATTGGCGCGCAGTGAGGGACCTCACCCCCCCCTTGATTTGACACTGTGCCCACAGCATAGTGTGGATGGTCCACAGTCATCTCTCTGTGAATACAACACAGGTGCAGCGCAAAGAGAGACATTAAGAGCCTGCATATGTGGCTACACGGCTGGCTGTGAGAATAATCACTCCCTCTCTACGTCCAGGTGCTTCTCAGTTGCATAGTGCTCTTGTTACAGCCCTCCTTGACATCACTCAATACAGAGAGCCGTCTATTGGGACAGTCTAAGCTGGGCACAGGAGTAAAGGATCTTGGGATCATCCTAGGTCGGCCTGATTCGGTGAGGCTTGGCCTGGTATAAGGTTGCACGCTAACACATTGCCTGTCGCAGTGCCCGACAAGGAGCTGAACTTCAGTGTGGAATCAGGGCGGCGTGTGGATTCGCAGATGACTGATATCGCATGTGATCATGGTTAAGCCAAAATCATCTAAGGCGCAGCTCAGTGCCAAACGAGATGCCCCACCTCCTGCGGGGGTCACAGATGACCAGACCGGCACCCTACACCGGGTGTCTGAAACATTGCGCACTCACTCAGCACAGTTCGACAAACTACTGCAGGCGGTGTTGGACACTAAAACTTTGTTATAAGTGAGAATTGATTCAGTGGCATTGGAGGTAAACCTCCTCAGAACGGACCATCGTAAACTGGTGGATAGAGTCACCCTTACTGAATCAGTGCTTAGTATAGCCCAACCTGACATTGTCGAAATCAAACCCCAAATACAACAAATGGAGGCCGAGACCTCCCAACTGCAATGCAGGGCAGAAGACACAAAAGGCTGTTCGCAATGGAACAACGTTAGATTTCTGGGCTTCCCGGAAAGGGTGGAGACACCTAACGCTGAAGCGTTTTTGGAAAGATGGCTGAAAGACACAGTGTTGATGCATAATGCGCCCTCATCGCTGGTGGTAGAACGGGCCGACCAGATACCGGGTGGGCCACCGCGTCCGGGGGCTTCCCCCCCCGACCGCTGATTGCACGCTTCCTCAATTATCGCGACAGGGACCAGATACTTCAATGCTTCAAAACTTTAAGCCCCATCTGAATGGAAAACACTGGTATTACGGCCTATCTGGACTACACTGGCGAGGTACAGCGTAAACGAGCCTTGTTTACGAATGTGAAACAACTGCTGTGCGACAAAGACATCACTTACTCACTTTTGTTCCCGGCTTGACTCCGAGTGGTGGGCGGGGAGAGGACCCTAATCTTCCCGACCTCGGAGGATGCCTGGACGTGGCTGCATGCCAAGGGCCTGGTGGACCCAATAAAGGAGGACAGTGGGTGGGAGGGTGGCTCATCCCCCGTCCCCGGAGAAAAAAAAGGGCTGGAGCCGGGGCTGAGGCACGCCGTCAAGATCGCAAGCTGCAGATGGCCAAGCACAAGCCCTGAAAGAGGCCAATGTGTTCGTGACGGCGCAAACCTCGACTCGACATGAGGCTAGAACCACTGACTCAAGCTTGCCACAGAGTCGCTCCAACCCTCCCTCATCTTCGTTGATATTCGGCCTGGAACTTACCCCACGCGCAGCTGACGATATTTAAAGTTACATACAACTGTACTCATGGAGCGATTAAGCTGGGAACTGCACGGAATAGCGGAGTGTCATGGTGTGCATACGGACTGGCGCGTGCCTGCATTCGCGCTCGCTGGCCGGGGTTCCCAGCCCTGGGGGGCATGCATTTTGGAATGTAAGTGCGGGCCTTAGGGGCCGCATCACTTGAACTTGGTCTGGTCGTGAGGCTCCACGTGAGCGGCAGAGCGCCTAGGACCGCGCAGGAAGACAGAACATCCAAAATGGGCTGCGAGCCGTGATCCACACATCTTCCTCAACTGCGCCTCCCCACACCCGCATGGGTCTCCGAAAGGAACTAGTTTGGACAAGTGTCCTTGATGGCACCGGTTGTGCCAAAGCGTTATTGGTTGTTTTGGGTTCCGTACGTTTTTTCTTTTTCATTATTCCTTTTATAATCACAGATTCTTTTCATGCTCGCTGGGTGGGTTGGGTGGAGGGTGGGGGGTGCTGGGAGGTGGGGAGGGTGGGGATGTGGACACCTGAGAGACTTCCACTCTGGAACTGTTACATGGCGGCGCATGCAGTGCCGCGTTCCTTCACACTCAAGCCGTTATGAGTACATATAATATTTTAAAATGGAATGTGCGGGGCATGGCTGGCGCCTCTAAGAGCTGCAGGATATATGCATACCTCAAACGCCATAAGATACATATAGCTATATTGCAGGAGACGCACCTCACAGCAGGAGACTTGAGTAGTCTCAGCAGGAGGTGGTCTGGTTGGTATATGGTACTAAGACATTGCCATTTGCAAGGGGGTGCTGATATGGATTGCTCCCGGAGTCCCTTACACTGTGGTGCACGATAAAATTGACAAAGAGGTTAGATATGTCCAATTGGAGGGGGCACTGGATGGGAGACAACTAGTTCCATGGGGCTTTACGCACCTAATACTAAACAGGGAGATTTCCTCTTATCCACCTCCTCACGACTTATACGAGACCCCTCGCTACCCAGCATTTGGGGCGGGGACTTTAACTGTGTTCCAAACATAGATATGGACAGATCTCACCCACCACTTGCAGGCGCCTCCAGTAGAAGAATCTCCCAGGTGCTGCAGTCTTGGATGCTAGAGAGGAGACTCAATGATGTGTGGGGGGGTTTACACCCCCTGGATAGGTAATACTCCTTCTTCTCTCCGGTCCATTGCCTCCACACCCGAATAGATTTACTGCTCAGTTCTTACGGGCTGACTCATAATTTTACCGGGGCCTCATACCTAGCAAAAACTATATCCGATCACTGTCCTTTGAGAGCCTCTATTCAGTGGGGTAGAGCACCCACACGTGTCCCCTCCTGGCGCCTACAACCGACTCTACTACTTGATCCCAAGTTTCGCACAGAACTAGCGGAGCATATTGATTCCTACTTTACACTAAATGAGAAGAGGGCATCCTCACGGGCAATTGAGTGGGAAGCGCACAAAGTGGTGGTAAGGGGTTTATGCGTGTCAATGGCAGGAGGGGTACGACGCACATTAGCACGCGATTTACAAAAGACTGAGGTGGAGCTTCGTGAGGTGAAATGTGGGGTGGCGTCGGGCGCTGTGGATCGGGGAAGTTAGGTGAGTTACGAGGGAACTGGGCCGAGGTTGATTCGCGCTTGAGACAGTTTGACTACCGCCACTATGTAGCTCAGATGCATTCTGAGGGGGACCTCTCTAGCAGGCTATTAGCCTGACTAATAAGAGGTGAACAACAGCATACCTCCATAGGTGCCATCCGATTAGAATCTGGGGATATAGTTAATACACAGTTAGAAATTAATGAGGCTTTCAAACAATACTATAGTGCTTTGTATATGGCACGTCCCCCTCCATCTCCAAGGCAATTGGAGGACTTTTTCGAGGCGCTTCATTTGACCTGCCTCACTGCTCTACAGGTGCTGGGACTGGTGAAACCTATAGAAATGGAAGAGATTCAGCAGGCTCTGCGCCAACTATCCCACAATACAGCTCCCGGAAGTGATGGCCTGCCAGCTGAGTACTACCGGGCTTTTTCTGCACAGACGCTTAAACCATATATGGAAATGTTAAAAGAGGCTTTTAGTGAGGGTCGGCTCCTGGTGTCACAAAGTGAGGCGATGATAGTGGTCCTCCATAATAAGGGTCGCGATCCCCTAGACGTCCGGGCGTATCTCCCCTTATCACTGCTGAATTCAGATTGTAAATTATTGGGGAAAGTGCTGGCGAAGAGCCTTCTCCCGCTAATGTCATCTCTGGTTCACTCGGATCAATCAGGTTTCATACCTGGCCGCAACACCTTCATAAATATTCGGTGCCTACTGAGGCTCATGGCGGAGACCCCGGAGCTAGGCTACAGTCGGATATCGGTTTCTTTGGACATAGAAAAAGCTTTCGATACTCTAGGCTCGCCCTTCTTAATGGAGACACTGAGTAGCGTGGGTTTTGGCAATATATTTATGCGTAGGATAACTGGATTATACTCTGACCCGAAAGCAAGAGTTAAGACAGACGGGGTCATCTCAGACGGGTTTACCGTTGACAGGGGCATGAGACAGGGCTGTCCTCTTTTGCTGATACTGTTTGCATTGGCAATTGAACCATTGGCAGCGCGGCTGCGGAGTATGGCTCCAAATTGGGGCTTATTGGATGGGGACGAGTATCGGATTGTCTTTCTATATGCTGACGACGCACTAATATACTTACGTAATCACCCTGAATCCCTCCCGGATTTACTGAGTTTGTTGGATTCATTTGGAGACCTATCTGGTCTGCGAGTGAACTGGACGAAGTCCTGTTTATTCCCGATGCGATTGGTGCCGGGGCCTCATCGAACCACAGCCTCGACTTATGCTTTGCCTGGTGCTTTACTAATTTCAAATACCTAGGGATACATATATACCATGGCATCACAGACCTTAGAGAGGGGAATCTGGGTCGAGCGATCAGGTCCATTAGAGGCTCCCTACCTTTCTGGTGTTCCCTCCCGCTGTCCCCGTTGGGGAGAGTGGCGATCGCAAAGATGATTATTCTCCCACGGTTATTATATCATTTCTCTGCCCCGCCAGTGGCACTTCCTCGGGCTTTCTTTGGGACCCTGTCCAGCCTGCTGACCGACCTGGTGTGGGGCAAAGGACGTCGACCGGTGGCGCTGACCAAGATTAGCTTGCCACTAGCGCAGGGTGGATTGGGTGCCCCGCACTACGTGCTGTATTATGCAGCGGCGCAGATACACTGGATTTGGCGCTGGCTGCAGGACCCCCTCGGCTCAGAGGCTCGGACGGTGAATGCCTCCCTGGGCCACATGAATGTGTTGCGATGGCTCCTAGATCAGGATGGACCACCGCGTCTGTGCAATATCATGATGAACGCGGCTCGTGGAACTTGCGCCGTTATGTATTGAAGGGAAATCGGGCCCCATCATATTCACCTAGGATTCCCCTGCTGGCCATCCCGGACATAGGGAAGGTAGCTGGACAACACAGATTGGCTATTTGGCCCACGAAAGGCATACAAACAATAGGCAACATTTTTGAGGAGGGACACTTCCTGACATTTGAAGCGTTGGCGAGCGCTCATGATCTGGGACACGGTTGGTTCATACCATACGGCGTGTTACACCAGCTGGTACGTGGCACATGGGGAAGCGGGGAATACGAACCAACGACGGCCCCCATTGTACATGAAGTATTAGCTGGTGCGGGCACACAGTTTAACATATCCTGGATATATGAAACACTGCTGTCCTGTCCTGAGGAGGTACAGATACAGGCGAAGGCTCGGTGGGACGCGGTTCTGTCCGCGCCACTGACACAGCGAGCATGGATCACAGCACTCACCTTGACACACAAAGTCTCACGTAATTCTCAATTCTGTTACACGCAATTCAATTATTTACACCAAACTTACTTATCCCCACACCGGCTCAAACGTATGTTCCCACAAGTTACCCCAGAATGCCCAAGATGTGGGGATCCAGATGCCACTTTTTTTCATATGATGTGGGATTGTCCCCCGGTGTTGCATGCATGGCACGATATTACCTCATTGACGGCTGAATGGTTGGGACTATCACTATCCCCTACACCCGAATCCTGTTTACTGGGGATCCTCTTGAGATGCATAGGGGGAAAACAGGTGCACCCGTACGTTGACTTAGCGTTTGTATTATTTAAACGCCTCCTGGTGATGCAGAGGAAGGCACCGAGCGTGCCAGACACTCACCGCTGGTCAAGTGAACTGTTGCACTGGGCTAGAGCAGAGGCGCAGGTACTGCACTCCCTCCGTGATAGAGGGGTGATTGTCAAGGGGGCGGACACATGGGATTCCTTTATTATTCAGCTGGAGAACAAAGACAACACTCGTCCACCTTGAAGTCGCAGCAATGATGTCCTCATATGCACGCACTCGCACGAGGCAGTTAATATGGGGCTTACAAGGCAGAGGCTGGAAATGTTTAAACTGCTGCCTCAGTATCATGCAGAATTGCCCCTACACTCTGTGCGGTGTGACCCAGAGCAACCGACACAAACATGTACCCCCCCACGGCCCTGTTCACGGAGCGGAGCCTAAATTCCACACAAGCATCTGGGATCTCACCCGCCTTGCTGGCCACTGAGGCCGAGCCTTTTCTGGGTCCCCCCGGCCCTCCCCCCGATGGGCCACCACCCTCTCCTTACCGCCTCCCCCCGGCTCCCTCATGGGTTCCCTCACGAGCAGTCCTATATCACCTTGTTTGTTCTTTATTTCTTCTCTTTGCTTTTAATTTTCAAATCTTTGATAACAGTTATTCCGTTTATATTAAGTGGGTTAATCCATGTTGATGTACTGTCACAAGTAGTGATGTTGTACCCGGTCGCATATCCGGATTGTTGTGTGAAAACTTAATAAACAGATTTAAAAAAAAAATGATATGCCTTTGTAAATCTCCATTACAGGCAATTTATGAATCAATACCCTTTCTAATTAAGGTAAAACGTACTCAGACTCCATTGTGCAAATTTGACTAGCACAGCTAGTTAGCAAGTGTGGTCCAAAATGTCAGAACAAAACATGTTGGCAGCTGAAAACGTCATCTGGGAATTTTAGCCGGAATAGTAGGGAAACATTTTAAATTTCAGATTGCCTAGCTGGCAGAAATGATTTTTTATCGGAAGTGGAAAATCAACATCATTTGGCGGTAAATAATGACGATTTTTGATATTGATGCAAAGAATGAAACGGACCGTTCCTTACCTTATGCTGCTGCTCCGGGCTCTCTTCTAATGACTCCTGGGCATTGGCGACATTAGTTGTTGCAGAATTGTTGGCCGAGTGAGATATCGTGTTCACTGCACTGAGGACTGTTACTCTGCAACTTGAATTAGGCTTTTCCACATTCGATTGTTCCAGGCACGAATGTGGTGAGAAGATTAGTTGATTGCTGTCTTTCTTCAGTTCTGCTGTGCAGGACAGGTTTCTGGCCAGGCAACACCACGTCATGCGCATCTCTGTGTTCAGAGAAGGAAAATTGATATTGGCTTCCGTGGAACACTTGCCAGAGTAGAAGCTTTTACCTTGCTGAATAGTGACCAAGTGGGAAACAGGTGCCCCAACAGGACGGCAGGGCTCAAGGGCATTTTCTGTTGGGATCTTGGTATGTCCACTTGAACTGTCTGGATCTAGAGGGCGGTCCCTGATGCTGCCTGCACATAAGGTATAAGGGTTACATCTACCCACTGGCTCTTCCTGCTTGTCTTCTGATGGCTTTCCTGAACACAAGTAAGGTGATGCCAAATTTAGGCAGTTTGCTCTAAGGAGACAGTGGGTTAGTTCATACTTTTTTTCGTGATCCGGTGGTAACAAAAATGTTCCTTTGTCAAGTGATCTGCATGGGAAAGTCTGATTGCTTTTCACCACTGGTTGGTCGGTGTTTGTTTTGGAACATTCCTTCACACATTCTGTTTTCCCGGACCCTCCATGCTGTAAGCATGTCACTTTGCTCTTGTCTCGGTATGAGCTGCTTTTGCAGTAACTGCTGTATGCCATGCAGGTAATGATGCTCATGGCCAATGAAGTGCTTGGAAAACCAGTTAGGAAAGTTTCCCTCTCATCTATAGGCTGTACAATCACCGACTGCTCGGTGTGCTTTGGTGGAAACACAGATGACGGGGGCAGCTTGATTGACCCGTTCTTGATATTCAACGAGGACCCAGTGACTGCGACTGAAAGAGCCTGACTAACTTTTCCCTCTTCTCTTCCTGTTGTACACAAAAATTCTACTGCAGGTAGTTTAAGTAGATATTTTGGAGAAAATGCACATTGTTGAAGAGCGGTCGACTGTATCACACCTTGCTGAGGGCTGAATGGTGGGCAAACAAGAGCTTGCAAGTTATGCTCTCTCCCAACAGTGCAGGCTGAGTGTTTCAGTTCAGAAGGTGTCTGATGCTTTTCCAAAATTGAGCTCTGTTCTACTGCAACCTCGGAATGCTGAGATACCAGATGTGATGTTGAAATCAACCTACCTGCTCCATCAAAAGAGCCCTTAGTATTCTTTGAAACTGGTGAATCACTGAGTTGGCTGTGTGTCTTCTCACAGGCTAAGCCATCGACACACCGAGTGATGCCATTAAAGTTTTCCTTAGTCTCTTCACGGTAATGTGAAAGTTCCAATGGGCTCAAAATAGCATACAACCGTGCCTCTGCAACTGTGTCAATAGACTCCCCAACCTTTGCGCTACTTGCACTAGAATGGGTGTTTAGCTGATTTTGTTGTCCCAAATCGTCAACTTTTACCTTCTTCCTCTCCGACGGTAGCTTCCCACCTTCTTTGAGGGGCTCAACACTGCTTCTTCCACCATATTCACTTTCCTCTAGTCTACAAATCGTTTGTACACATTGGCTAAAAGCTTTATGGCTGGTGTCTCCTTTACTAGATGTTCTGCTTCCATGGTCTAGTCCAGTAATAGATTGTGCATTCAAACCTGCAAGACTGGAGTGTTGTACATTAGGGTGCAGTTGAGTTATAGTTCCTGGCGTTGTCAAGTTTGTCATTGATTGTCTTCTTACCTGCTGAGGCTGTGGCGACTTTGGTCTGCCAATGTTTAGGGTGAGAGCACCAACATTCAAGCTTTCACTGAAGCCTGGTGAGGCTCGGCAGCTTTGCCCTTGGATTGAGACAGTTTTGTTCCATCTTGCCTTGTGAGCTGGATCAAGACGTGGAGAGATCATCGAAAGGTTCCTGAAGCTGCCCTGGCCAGTCCATTGCGAAGTCTCCCTCACGTTTTGAGTACAGTTGTCTGGTTGCTCAGCCGTCTGTGAACTTCCCAAAGAAGATGTGGCAGGGGCTTTGGGATGAGCCTGTGACCTAAATCCACCCTGGCTGCCCTCCACTTGCAACTGTGAAACAAGACTTGCTAGGTCATTTAGGTGACTTTCCTTATCATCTCTCCTCTTTTTAGCTTTTTCCTGGTTATTTTTCTGGTACATTTTTTTGAACGTTTCGTCCCCATACATTTGCCACTTTTCCTGCGAAAACATCTTCAGTTTCTTCCGACTGTTTTTCTTACTGATTGAAGGGCACTGGGTGGCAGATCCCTCTTTATTAGTCCTATCTTCTATGCAGTCTTCAGCTGGTGAGTAGTCAGTAGCTCGATTTGATGGCAGATGATCCACTGCACTTTGCCTGACCAGTGCACGAGGGTGACTGTTGTGGGAATCCAATAAACTTGTAGCAAACTGACCACGGTGCAGCAAACTTGGGAAGCTTACATCGATGGGCTTGTTTTGCAGAAAATTGAACTTTGAGTTACCCATTTGCTCTCGTACATTTCTTATACTTTCCACAAATGGCAGAGAGTTACTCCGTGTCACTGGCACACAATCAATTGTCGTAGAGAACTGGGTAGGTACTGAATGAAAAAAGAGAGGCTTGCTTTTTTCTAAGGGGTTAAAGGTAGACTTGGCAGAGCAGAGTGAGTAGTTGTTCTTCCTGTTACTGCCAAGAGGCTTGATGTCAAAGTGAAATGAATCCTTGTACGTGTAGGGCATAGGTAAGTCAATGCTACCTTGTTTGGACAATACTGTTTTACGAGGCCTCACATTGTCGAGTTGTGTGTTGTCCACCACAGCTTTGTTCTGAGAGATCAGTTTTGAGATGTGCTCTTCCAGTTGTTTCTTCTCCAGTGGGAAGCTGGATGTTTTCTCAGAGTGTTGCATCTGTGGCAGGTTGAGGCCTGTGTCCTCAGGACCGCTGTCATTTTGCTCTTGCTCCTCAGCCTCACTGTTCTGCTCGCAAAGACTGTGCAGCGGGCTGGATGGCCAGGTCTGCTGATCCATGCTGTCTGAGTGAGAAAGATACCCTGAGTCTGTGCTTTCACATTTCTTGAGTTTGCGCTCTGAAGCTGGACATTCCAATGGCTTCTCAGAAGATGTTACTTGTTGGCTTTGCAACTGAACCTGTCTACTAACAGTGGAGAATCTTTGTTCCTGTAGCATTTTTTTAACATAATGAGTTGGTGTAGTCTGCATGCTCTGGGGGTCTACTGAAGGCTCTCTGGGGTTGATGTTGTCCAAACAAGCAGTTGTGCCCTTGGCCTTTGGGTTTGCCAGTGCAACCTGTGTGCACTCTGGAACCAGAGATGCATCTGCTGTGGATAATGTGCCTTCGATATTATTTTCTATCTCTGGACGTATATCGTCAATGTGCGAGTCTTTGCTTGGTTCAAGATGATCAACGTTTTCATTGAGATGGGTGAGTCTTTCATTAAGATAGCTCCCTCTTTCACTAAATTGGCTCATTTTTTCAGTAACATGCCCACTGCTCTGTGTAAGATGTTGCTCTCCCCCAACTTCCAACACCTTCGCGCCCTCTTCAAGGATGCTGCTGTCTGACTCTGAAGACAGCCTGGCGTTGTTGACGTGTGTCTGCGTTCTCCTGTGCTTGTACAGATTGCTCTGTGTTTTGAAAGCAATTCCACAGGTGGTGCATGGGAAGGGTCTCTCTCCCGTATGGGAGCGGATGTGTTTCTCAAGCACACTCGGTTTGAAGCAATCTCGGCCACAGTGTTTACAAATGTACTTTCCGGCATTTTTACATTTCCCAGGGCTTCCAACGCTGGAACCTGAACAGCCAGGAGATAAAATCGGCAAAGTTCCTACGATGTTCAAGGTCAGGGTCTGTGTTTGTTGTTTCTGGATTAGCGCTGAAGCCAAATCAATTTTCTCCGAATGCACAATGGGATTTAGAATCATGGGCTTGCTACAGCTGTCAACACTGAAATCTTTGCCCCCTGTCGCATGCTGCTCTGACGGCTGAAAGAGGTGGTAGAGAGGAACAGGCACTGCATTCAGGTACAATTTCTGGGACTCAAACCCAGAAGCTTGACAAGGATTCGATAAACCCTGGGTGATGGGACTTTGTATGTAGGAGAGGACATCTGACTGACAGGAGACTTGTTGGGTGACGAAAGCATAGATTGGTGGCTCCATTTCAAAGTCTGATCATCTTCAGGCACATGCTTAGTTATCTGCAAGAAATAAGCGGGCCGGTCATTCAAGGAAAACATTCCTTACTACACACACACAGGCACGCACACACACACGTGCTCCAGATTTGTCCAATGTTTGTCTCATCAGCTTGACAAGTCACCACAAATGACAGACAGTGGTTTAAAAAAGGACACTAAAGTGATTGCTGTGGCATCAATAGATTGTTTTGTGCATTATGAATTATTTGAATTGCTTTTGATTATATTACATTAACCACTGCTGTACCTGACCTCTGCGTAATCAAGGAACTCAAAATGCACCTGCTGAATTTAGGAACTTTAGCAGCTTTATTGTGATACTTTGTTGCCTGATCACTGGGATACTGAGTTGCCCGATCAATGTTTTTGCTATACACTGCTATGCAGAATACTAGAGTTTTGCTCAATGGTCTGACATATATTTTTGGAATAGTCCTCTAACATACACAAGCAAAGAGGTGGACAGAAGATAATGCACTCAAGGCCCATTAAGCCTTCCCTTTGCGTTAATCATTCATGTCAACAAGACCATGTAGGACCATTTCTTCCATGCACATTTGTATGTTTTTGCATTATCTGTTGCCATTAATTGAATTGCATGATAGCATTTATGAGGTGCACACTACTTCAGATGAGGTCTCTTGTATGTAATGTCAAGCTGTTGGGGTTTCTTTTAATTGAGGCACTTCACACACTGAAAATATATATCTTAGATTTACGTGTGAGCTTCTCATTCCTCAGCCTCATGGAGTGATTGAAAGTTGTAGTCTCCTGATTAAAACAATTCACTTGTTGTGCCTTGCTTATTTTCAGCATTTTTTGACAAGCATAGGAAACATGGATTCCAAGGGCCATGGTTCATAGTAGTGGAAAATATGTGGTGGTATTTGCTTCACCCAATTAATAGCTTTAGCCTGTATTGGGCTTGTAGAACATGTGGTAACTTGGTAAATATCTCAAATATCTCAAATACTGAGTTTTC
This sequence comes from Pleurodeles waltl, assembly GCF_031143425.1. Classification (NCBI taxonomy): domain Eukaryota; kingdom Metazoa; phylum Chordata; class Amphibia; order Caudata; family Salamandridae; genus Pleurodeles; species Pleurodeles waltl. Next base: position 151,937,309 of record NC_090446.1, read on the forward strand.
CGAGTCATTGTGGGGCATAAAATGTGAAATCTGGGCTCACTGCAGAAGTGTGTTTTGCCAGTTTTTCTTCTGTTTTCCCCTGATAAATTTCACCAGTTTTTTCTGCCAGGGAAAAAGTGAAGAAGAGCAATGTTTATGCACAACTCAGAATTCTGATCCCTGTTCGAACTCCCATGTGAGCAGGGACCAGAATTAATTCCACAACTCAGGACCCAGGCCTCAGTATTTTGAGCCTAATTATGAGTCTGGAGGTCACTAGATCGTCAGACTTGCGGTGGCGGCTTAGACCACCGCTGCTGTGGCAGTCCAACCGCCACATTAAGACCCTGGCGCCATCTCGGCTGGGATCAGTGATCCCAACGTGCTGACAGCGGGTGCAGGTTGCAATCAGCTAGGGGGCACTGCCTGCAGTGCCACCCTGCTGATTACAACCTGGTTCTCCGCCGGCCTTTTCATGGTGGTTTCACCGCCATGAAAGGGCTGGTGAAGAAAATGTGCAGGGGGCCACAGGGGGGCCCATGCACTGCCCATGCCCATTGCGTGGGCAATGCAGGGGTCCTCCTGCCCAGCACCCTAATAATGCGCACTGTCTGCTGTGCAGACAGTGCGCGCTACGAGGGTCTTGATGCTCCCTGCGGGCAACAGCATTGCCGCCAGCTCGTAATCGAGCCAGCGACAATGCTGCCAACACTTTCCCACTGGGTGGATGGGTGGAAAACTTGGTTTCCGCCCGTCAGCCCGGCGGAAAAGTCATAATGCGTCCAGTGGAGCGGTTGCCACTTCAGCGGATGGGTGTTCCCGTCTGCCAAACTCGTAATTAGGCCCTAAGGGTCTGATTACAACCTTGGTGGATGGGATACTCCGTCACAAACCTGACGGATAGTCCGTCTGCCATTTTACAAGCTCCAAAGGATATAATGGAACTTGTAATATGGCGGGCAGGATATCCGTCATATTTGTGACAAAGTATCCTATCCGCCAAGGTCATAATCAGGCCCAAAGTCTCTTGCTTTCAACTGATTAGATAGATCAATGAGAGGAGCATCTGTTTCAGTGATCTGTTTGTCACCGTCAGATTGCAATTTTGAATCCTAGCCAGCTAAACACAGTGTTCCATGCTTCCATGGTTCTTTAAATTAGTTTTGTTAAGCTGAATAATCATGCTTATTATTTAAATGCAGAGACAGAAGTAATTAATTTTGTTTGTGCACTATATACATGTTCCACATTATTATTATGTTTTTGGAACTCTACTGTTTTTATTGTACATCTATATCGTAGGGTCTGCTCCCGGATTTGTTCAGATAGAGGATTTTTAGATAAAACTGTGTTACTCAAATAAGATGTGTGAGAAATACCAATGACCTTGAGTTTCTATCAACATGAAAAATTAACTTCCTGTCTTTTTTTGGTGAATTACACAAATAACAGTTCACAAATATTTTGTAATATGGATAGCATGGGAAAAATATCACCACTACAAAAATATCAGGGAACAGAATATTTAAGTTAGGAATATTGTTATTTATGTATAATATTGTATATTGTCGAATTTAACTTATTCTATTTTAATATAGTTGTAATAAATAAATGTTTAAAATAATTTAAAATATATTTCTGAGTATCTTAATTGTACTTGTTAGTACTATCAGTATAATTCTCACATATTTGTATTGTAATTTGTAATTTCAATTGTGAAACCTTTTAAAATTTTGGTTAGTAATTTATGATGAAGTAGTACGTTGTTGGCTTTGGACGGTCATAGGGTGGCAAGTTAATTCAATTTTAACATATTGCTTTTAATTTAAATTAATGTTTTATGTAAATTAACTATTTATTTGGTGATTAATTATGCAGATTTGTAAGGAAATGATTGTTGTTTGATTTCTGTAAGTTTAATTTGTGATTTTTTTTTTTTTTAAATAGTTTAATTAGTAATATATATATATTGTTGAAGGGAGTTGTGTGATTGGCAGGGGAAAAGAGTGGAAAGTTATGTAAATTATACATTGTTTTAAATATATGATATATGTTATTTACATATTTATTTTTATAATTCGTTTTGGATTTTTTATTTGATTAGTTATGTAAATTATTTATTTTATTTTATTTTGGTATTAGTTGATTGATAAGTCTATTTAATAATAATCTTTGTAAAATCTACTTTATTTCGATTATTTTACTTTTTAAGTAGCATTTTAATTTTATTATTTATGCACTTATTTATTTATTTATTTATGTTTAATTTATATATATATATAGTTATGGTGTTTTGGGGGGGCAATTGGGAGGGAAGTGAATATATATATATATATATGTATGTATATATATATATATATGTGTGTATACATATATATATATATATATATCGAGAGAAAGAGAGAGAGGGAGAGAAATCAAGAGAAAGAGAGAGAGAGGGGTATCTTTTAATAGTTGTAATGTTGTACTTATTTAAATGTTTGATACAAAATGAGTTGGAATGGTACATGTAATCTCTCCAGATTCCACATTTTCCCTACTGTTGCTTAGATTGGAGTGGGAGTGCCTAGATTGGAGTGGGAATAGTAAATTTAACCCCTCCGATGTCCAACACCTTCCCTACTGTTGTGTAAATTACAGTGGAATTGTAAATCAATCTGTCCAAAGTTCAACACTTTCACTATTGTTGTTTAGATTGGCATGGGAATAGTAAACCTAACACCTCCGAAGTCCAACACTATCCTTAGTCGTCCTTAAACCGGAGTGTCTAAGTCCAGCATTTCCATTCTGTTGGTTAGAATGAAGTGGGAATGGTAAATCTAACCCCTCCAAAGTCAAAATCCTTTCCTATTGTTGCCTATATTAGAGTGGGAATAGTAAATGTGACCCCTTCTAAATCCAGCGCTTTTTCTACTTTTGTTTTGATTGGAGTGGGAATGGTAATTCTAATCCCTCCAAAATCCAACACTTTCCCTACTGTTGCTTGGATTGGAGTAAATTGTTAGAGATGGGGTCTCTAGTTAACAGAGGTATACACCCTTGTCCAAATAGGGACCACAATCCTAGTCAGGGTAAGTCACAAACAATCCAAATTATCCTGTGCCCACCCTCTGGTATCTTGGCAAAGATCATTCAGGCTTAACTTAGAAGGCAATGTGTAAAGTACTTGTGCAATAAACCATATAGTAACACAGTGAAAACACCACAAAATCACACCACTCAGGTTTAGAAAAATATAAGATATTTATCTTGTTAAATTGAGGTGAAAAGGATAATGATTCAATAAGCACACGTTGAAATGTCACTTATGCAAGATTAAAAAGAGTCTTAAATCTTACTGTGGCTTAGAAGGGAGTTGGAGTATTAAATGTAATCCCTCCAAAATCCAAACTATCTTTACTGTACTGTGAAGCAAAATACCGTACCTACTGTTGCGTACATTAGAGATGGAATAGTAAACCTAGCACCTCCAACGTCCAACACTTTCCATACTGTTGCTTAGATTGGACTCGGAGTAGTAAATTTATCCCTTCCAAATTCCAACAACATTACCTACTCTTCCTTTGATTTGAGTTGGAAAAGTAAATCTAACCCCTCCGAAGTCCAACACTTTCCTTACTGTTGCTTAGATTGGAGTGGGAATAGTAAATCTATCCCCTCCATATTCCCACGCTTGCCCTACTGTTGTTTATATTTCAGGAAGAATAGAAATCTTCCACATCTAAAATCCAACAACTTCAGTTCTGTTCCTTAAACTTTGCTGTTGCTTAAATTGGAGTTGGAATAATAAATGTAACCCCCCGAAATTCAACACTTTCCCTACTATTGTTCATATTAGAGAGGAAGTAGTAAATCTAACCCCTCTGAAATCCAGCACCTTCCCTGCTGTTCCTTACATTTGAGTGGGTATGGTAAATCTAAACCCTCCAAAGTTCAACACTTTCCCTCCTGTTCGTTAGATTGGATTAGGAATAGTTAATCAAACCCTTCAGAAGTCCAACACTTTTCTAACTGTTGCTTATATTGGAGTGGGAATAGTAAATAAAACTCACCAGAAGTCGAAGGCTTGCCCTGCTGTTGCTTAGAATGGAGCAGGAATAGCACATTCAGCCCCTCCAAAGTCTAACACTTCCCCTACTGTTGCTTAGATGGGAGTTGGAATTAAATGTAACCCCTCTAAAACCCAACACTTTTCCAGCTGTTGTTTAGGTTTGAGAGGGAATAGTAAGTCTAGCCCCTCCGAAGTCTAACACTTTCCCTACTATTGCTTACATTGGAGTGGAAGAAGTAAATCTAACCCATACAAAGTACAACAGTTGTCCTGCTGTTGCTTAGAATGGAATGGAAATAGTACAGTTAACACCCTAAAGTCCAACACTTCCCCTACTGTTGCTTAGATTTTATCTGGAATAGAAAATGTAACCCCTCCAAAATACAATTGCTCTAAATCTTACCATACCAAAATCCAACACCTTCCTTAATGTTCATTAGATTGAAGTGGGTATAGCAAATATAAAACCTCTGAAGTCCAACGTTCCCTCCTGTTGTTTAGGCTGGAGTGGGAATAGTAAATCTAACCCCTGCAAAGTGCAAAATGTTCCCAACTGTAGTTTAGAAAGGAGTAGGAATAGAAAAATGTAACCTGTCCAAAATCCAGTACTATTTCTACTGCTGTTTAGATTGGTGTGGGAATAGTAAATCTAACCCCTCAGAAGTCCAGCACCTTCATTATTATTATTTAGACTGGAGTGGGAATAGTAAATCTAATCCATCCGAACTTTAACACTTCCCTTACGGTTGATTAGATCGGAGTGGGAATAGTAAATCTAAATCCTCTGAAATTCGATAACTTCCCAGCTGTTGCTTAAATTGGAGTGTGAATAGTAAATCTGAATCCTACGAAGTCCAACACTTTCCGAACTGTTGCTTAGACTGGAGTGGGAGTTGTAAATTTAACCCTTCCGAAGTCCAACACTTTCCCTACTTATGTCAAGATTGGAGTGGAAATACCACACCTTCCCTACTGTTACTTAAATTGGAGAAGGAATGCTAAATACTAAAAACAATTTCCTTCCTGCTGCTTATATTGATTTGGCATAGTAAATGGAGCCCTCCTAAATGCAACACCTTCCCTACTTTTCCTTAAATTGGAGTGGTTATAGTTCATTTAAACCCTCAAAAGTTCAACTTTCCTTACTGTTGGCTGGGCTGGAGTGGGAATAGTAAATCTAACCCTCCTGATGTCTAACGCTTTCCTGATGTAGCTTTGAAATGAGTTGGATTAGTAAACGTAACCCCTCCAAATTCCAAGAATGTCTCTATTGTTGTTTAGATTCGAGTTGGGAGACAGTATATCTAACCTCTCCGAAGTCCCACACCTTCCCTACTGTTGCTTAGATTGGAGTGGGAACAGTAAATTTAAACCCTCCGAACTCCAACAAGTACCGTACTGTTGCTTAGACTGGAGTGGGAATAGTAAATTCAAACCCCCTGACGTCCAATACCTTTCTTCTCTTGCTTGCATTGAAGTGGGAATAATAAATATAACCTTTCTGAAGTCCTACACTTTCCTGGTTTTGGTTACAGTGCACAGGGTCATTAAATAGTGCTGCACCTAGTGCTTGGTGAGTATATATTTGTATCACAGGGGAAATTGGGTTGAAGAATGAGCCCCAACAAACTTTCATAAGGCCCCCAACATATTGCTCTAGGCTAAGTCTACATTTTGACATGAGAGCTGCCCATTCCATTTGTTCATTAAGGGTCATCCCAAGGTATTTAAAGGTATGTACCCGTTCATGGGGGGCCCTGTTCAGAGATGGATTGGGGTGTGTTGTGCGGCAAGGGTTAAAACCATGTACTTTGTTTTTGCCACATTAACTTCCAGCCCCCTCTGGCTGCAGAAAGTACCAAATTTGTCAAGATTCCTCTGGATCCCCATGGGCGACTTGGACAGGAGGAGGGCGTCATTGGCAAACATTAATGTCTGCACTTTCCTACTGGCTAGCCTTGGGGCGTCATTCATACATGTATTCAAGTGGGCAATTAGGTCAATAACATACAGCATAAAAGGGATAGGGGCAAGCACACACCCTTGCCTGACCCCTCGATTTACTGGAAATGGGGTGGTCACTTCCCCTGGTTGTCTACTTTGAACCCGGACATAGTTCTCAGCATGGCGCCTCACTTTGGCTGCCAGAAGACACACCAGCAGCCACATATCGAATAGCACATTCCACATTGTTTTTCTGGGAACCAGGTTAAAAGCAGATCGCAGGTCCAAAAGACCACGTACAGACTCCCACCCTCTACAATGACTGTCTTCCAGAATAGTAGCTGGTGCCTCAATACTTGCTGTACAGTGGTTGTACATTCTCAAAATCCTGCTTGCAAGGGGGATAAGATATTGTTGTCCTCCATCCATTCCTGCAACCTAGCTAAAATGACTCTGCTAAACAATTTCTGTCATGTCAATGAGACTAATGGGTCTATAATTAGTTGGTAGTAGGGGGGATCCCTTTTAAAATCGAGCGCAAGCACTTTTTGACCTGTTGTAAGTATTCTGTGGGCTTTAACCACGCCAATCACTTTCACTCGCTCGTGTGTTTGCCTTTCAAAAATGCATTTATGTCATTGGTAAATGCTTTACGTTTGTCCTGCCTTAGTCAGTTTTGTTACCGCCTTGAAGACTGACCCTGTTACATGGATTACTTCATGATTGCCAATATACTTCAGTGTGGGTGAACTATTTTTTTCTTTTGTCTCTTCCCTTCGTGCTCCAAGGCAACCATGGCGCTCACAGCGCAGAACAGCAGTGCGAACTCCATCGGCCGTATTAAAGTGCTAGTCACACTGTTCACACTGTTACCAAATCATGCTCCATAGCGTTCACAAAAATACTTGTAATTGATAAATGCTTGACATAAAAACACAGAATTCCTCAAAACAGCTCTCCCAACACATCAGGAGAGCCAATACTACAATTTTCATTGCACTTGGGAAACTTGCACCATAATGCTTTGCAAGCATTCTTTCACAAAACATTTTTTGCCCATTACACAGCCTGTGGTTGTCCTAGGACAATGGAACTACAACCAAAACGTTCAGCATGACACACTCTCTCTGTCTCAGGGTTAGTAGGCATTCCAAAATAATAACTCCTCCCACCATTCAGTGTCTTTTTAAAGTATTTCATGGCTGTAACTTTTGTTTTATAGATGAGAGTAGTTAATGTTTTAAGGATCTTGTTTGAAATATCATTGTAATAGGCCTGCTAGCTCTGAAAATGTGTAATGCTCTATTCCCTCTAGGAGCTAAATATATGCTTGCACTGTGTTATTTTCTGCCATTCTGTTTTTATGTGGTTATGTCCTCTAGGGACTAACTATATGGTTACATGATCATGTTTCTTATAAATGCTATTTTTATTGTAGTGTTCTCTAGAGGCTGTTCTGAGCGTTACAGACAACATACTATAATAGAAACTCGCCTCATAATGCTTTGCAAACATTCTTTTACAAAACATTTTTGTCCATAACTCAGCCACGTTGTGGTCCTAGGACAATGGGACCACCACCAAAACGTTCACAACAACATACTCTTTCTGTCTACATCATCTCTGGGTTCCCACACTAGGTTAGTGGGGACCCTAAAATAATAACCCCTCCCACATTTCAGTGTCTGTTTAGGCTCTTTCATGGCTGGAACCTTTGGTTTACAGCTGAGAGTAGTTTGTGTTTTAAGGGATTTCTTTGTAATATCAATGTAGTAGACTTACCAGCTCCAAAGATTTGTAATGTACTATGTCCTCTAGGGACTTGATATATGTTTGCGCTGCATTATTTCTTGCCATTCTGTATTGAGGTGGTTATGCCTTCTAGAGGCTAACTATATGGTTACAGGACCATGTTTCCTAAAAATGCTATTTGTATTGTGGTGTGTTCTAGGGGCTGTTCTGAGCATTACAGTCAACATACTACAATATTTGAAGCACTCAGAAACACACCCCATAATACTTTGCAGGACATTCAGTTTTTTTCAAAAACATTTTTGCCCATGACTAAGCTTGCGGTGGTCCTAGGACAATTAGACCACTACCAAAACCTTTAGCACAAAGCACTCTTTCCTGCTAGGTCAACTCTGGCTCCACAAACCAGGTTACTGGGGATCCCAAAATAATAACCCCTCCCACCAGTCATTGCGTTTTTAAGCGCTCTCATGGCTTGAACTTTTTGTTTACAGCTGAGAGTAGTTTGTGTTTTAAGGGTATTGTTTGTAATAACATTATAGTAGGCCTGCTAGCCTTGAAAATGTATAATGTAATATGCCCTCTAGAGGCTAAATATATAATTGTACTACATTATTTTCTACCATTCTGTTTTCATGTGGTTATGCCCTCTAGGGGCTAACCATATGGTTCATTGACCATGTTTCTTAGAAATTATGTTTTTACTGTGGTGTTCCCAAGGGGCTGTTCTGAGCATTACAGTGAACAAGCTTCAATATTTGCGGCACTTGGAAACACCCCATAAGGCTTTGCGGGGCATTCCTTTTACAAAATACTTTTGCTTGTTACTCAGCCAATGGTGGTTCTAGGACAACAGGACCACCTTCAAAACGTGTCCACCACAAGGTGCTCTTTCTGTCTAGATCATCTCTGGGTCCCCACACAAGGTTAATGGGGACCACAAAATAATAACCCCTCCCACCATTCAGTGTATTTGAAAGCTGGCGCTTTTGTTTTGCACCTGGCAGTAGTTTGTGTTTTAAGGCCCTTGTTTGAAAAAAATAATCCAGTAGGTCTACTACTCCTTTAGTTATATGTGGAGTCACTGGAATTATGTGGCAGTAAAGACCAAATGATGCGGCAGGGTTGACCAATTAATGTGGCAAAAGAAGACCACTGATAAATTTACAATGCCAATAGCTCCAACTCAAATAAATGTGAGACCTATTGCATTGCAAATGTGTGTTGTAAATGAAGATAATTCCAATTTCTGCCCAGAAGGGGGGATAGGCATGCCCTTTATGATGGGATTGAATAAAAAAGCTAACTATGGGGCCCATACTTCAGATTCTGACAGAAATCGATCTCCAGGAATCTTATTGGTCCCTGGCCCTTACCTGGGCCAGTCTTCCAAATGGCCAACTTTACTTCATTACACAAAATATTAGGGCGCTTATTGCAAACAGTGGCTTCCGTCACAGCATTCATAAAGGGATCCCTTCCTTCCACTGGTGTGACACTATCTCCTAATATTGGAGAGTATAATCCTGAGAAGTGAGATATCCAAACCTCAGCAGCAATATTTTTCCAAAGTGGGACAATGCCTGCCTTATTCCCAGGAGCAACTAAATTCCAAAATGTGCAGTGATCGCCTTCCTTTACAGCTACCAACAAGCCCTCCTATTTCACTATGTCCCAATCCTTCTTTGCTTCTCTGAGAGCTTCTTTATAGGCCTCCCTCCTGTCTTGAATCTGTCATCTATCCCTATACTTAATTACTTCAATTAATTCTAGCTTAGCAATTTTGCATGTACTGCCAAAGCAAGAGGGTTGGCCCTTGGTGTGCCCCCTGAATTGGATTTAGCAAAGAAATGCTGCTTGAGATTTTCAATCGATTGTTTGTTGATTTCCCCAATCTCCGCCAGAGTTGCAGGCTGCTCCTGGGCCAGCTCCAGGCTGAGTAAATCCCCAAGGGGGCCCTCCACTGATTTATATGTGATGTTGACCCTCTCTTGGGAATGAATCACTGTCCCCCACTTAATCCTGCCCCTGTTGGAGGATAGGTAGTTCCTGTTATCAAAGGGGTTGGTGTGGGAATAATTACCTTTATAGATTGGGGTGTGTCCATGACAAGAACTAAGGCATTGTGATCACTGTCATGTCTGGGAATTACTATCATACTGGTGATGTGAGACCATAATCTAAGATCCACCAGTATGTAATCTATCAAGACAGTGCTCTGAGGGTGATTAAAAGTGTGCCTCCCTCCCCTAACTGACTGCGTCCTCCCACTACATGCCCAGATACTCTGGTTGAGGGCCAATGCATTTATTTGCAAATCCAGCAGGGACCACATTTTTATTGGGGCAATCGTCAGATCTGGGATTGACCATGTCCTATCTTCCTCCTACATAAAGTTGTTCATGCTAACATCCAGTAGCTCGTACTGACAATTGAGATCTCCCCCCACTATTTTATAGGCGCTACCTCTCAAACTAGCCAGATGGTCAGTGAGTAATTCAATAATTGATGATTCCTGTTTGTTTCCCACCGGCATTAGATAGACATTGTATAAAAATAACCAAATTTGGGGGGAATGTGAGAGTTATGCCTAGCAAGTCATCCAAAGAAAGAGGTATCTCCACTACCGCACATCCAAGTTTTGTGCTAATTCCGACTGCCTGGCCCCCTGAGGGTCTACTCCTTGTCAGAGCTTCTTTACTAAAAGTAAAATAACCTGGGCAATAGCCAGGTCGCTTGGGAAAGGCAGAGATCAAATGCATCAATAAAATTTCACCCAGTCCGGGGACTCAATTTTTGTTCCCAAGTCTGCAACATTCCATAAGACTAACCTGAAGAATGTCTTAGGATGTTGTACACATAACACCTCAGGGTCCCTTTCCCTTGGGCTGATCTTCCGGTGTACTGAAAAATCAGGGCCTGGGTGGTGGACACGGGTCTGCAGCTCCCTTTTGCTTTCATTGTCCCCATAGTTGCTGGTGTAGTGCCTAAACTGAATTATCGTCACAATAGATAATAAACCACAGCCTGCCTCAGAATGCATACTAGTAGAATCATATTTACTCGAGACTGATAATGGACTGGCCCTTCTACCAACTGGAGGCCCAATTACACTTCAGCCTGTGAATCCTGGTCTTGGGGCACTGCAAAAGCACTATTAAGAGCCTGTAGGCCAGTTAGATCTCATGACCCATCTTCTGGCCGGATGCCAACCTCAAGTTCAGCCAAGGGCACGTTGTATTTGGGTACAAAGGTCACTCCTCTAATAACCTGCTGGGTTGTGTGCACTTCCCTCCTACTCCTTTCCAGGGACCCCCTTACCTTACATCTTCCCTCAATATGTGCTGCCAAGGGGGGGTACACAATCCAGTCAGTCGACTTCATTGAGCACATCACAGTGATTATGTATGGGCATACTGTACCCCACACATAATCGCTGTAATGGTGTGTGGCAGGTAATCAGGTTATAAGGGGGTTATGTGTTGGCCGGGAAGGGTTGTATTTAGCATAGGAGCTACGTTTGTTAAAAGTAATCCAGGGGTAGAAGACAATTTTAGATCCTCTATCCTGATTGCACGCATCATCAAAGAACAATAATTGAACCATGTGTGGCTCTTTAAAATTATTCATATGAAATTCCCCCAGTTAGTCCGCCAGTCGCCCCAATCCACCCCACCCTGCAAATGAACAATCTCTTATTCAGCACTGTAAAGTTCTTGTTGCACTCGAGCCAATGGACTGATTTGTTCACAAGTTCCTCACACATTTCACCCTGATCCTCACGCAGATGTGGACCTCCTGCCAGGATTGCCACATAGGGGCAGGACGCAGATGGTAAATGTATCACAGGTAGCTTTCAATTTCGTGGAGGTACACGTGACCCCGGAACTCCTTGGTTATGCGTCCATTACTTACGTTAATGGCATTACTCCTAGTCCTACTCCCTCACCTTCCTTTAAACCAATGAGGCTCCCTGCCTCCCCATAGACCCCTCCCTTCCCCTTAAACCCCACCCCCACCACCTCCTGTACAAAAACAAGCCCAAGTAGCAACTCAGGCGGTCCATACCTGGAGGGTGGGAGGGAACGGAAAGGAAGGCGAGGGAGTAGGACTAGGAGTAATGCCATTAACGTAAGTAATGGACGCATTACCTCCCGTCCCTCCCTCGCCTTCCTTTAAACCAATGAGACATAGCAAGAGAAAACAGGAGACGGACACTGAGTTGCAACAAGTTTAATAACAACCAACAAAGACTACCGAATAACCACCCCCCTATTACATCATAGAGGACAAGACATGGTGACCCAATACCGACTCCAAACTGCCCAAGTCTGCCAGTCTGTAATGACGAACAAAGGTCGAAGGTGAGACCCAAGTAGAGGCCCTGCAAATTTGCACCACAGAATAGCCCTGTAGCTCCGCCACCGTAGCAGCCATACCCCTGGTATAACGACCCTGAATCCCTTGGAGTGGAACCACCCCCTTTAAAGAATATTCCCATCATTATCAGCGAGCGAACCCACCGACTCAAGGAAGCCGTGGACGGCTTTTCCCCTTTCCGAGCTGGACCGAAAATCACAAATAGAGAATCACCCTTTCGGAAAGGAGCAACCACCCGTAGATACTCCAACAAGGCCCGACGCACATCTAAAGAATGCAACCGAACCTCCTCATCCGAGGAAGGATCTAGACAAAAAGAAGGAAGGATAACCTCCTGGCGAGCATGGAAAGACTAATTCACTTTGGGAACAAACGAAGGAACCGGGACAAGCACCACTCGATCCGGAAAAACCTTACAAAATGGAAAAGAGCAGGCCAAGGCCCCCAATTCCCCTAAACGGCGGGCCGAAGTAATGGCCACCAGAAAAAAAGTTTTCAAAGAAAGATGCCATAAGTCACAGGCACCCAGAGGTTCAAAGGGAGAAACAGTCAAAGCATCCAATACCAACGAAAGATCCCAGGAAGGAAAGGACCGCACCGGACGAGGAAACAAGTTAAGAAGACCCTGGAAAAATCGAGGCATCAAATGACCCTCATCAGAAAGATTACGCCATGGACCCCTAAAAGCCTGAATCGCCGCCCACTGCACCTTTAGAGAAGCCACAGACAAACCCAACTGGGCACCATCCTGTAAAAACTGCATCACATCAAAAAGAGAAGCAGACGTAGTATCCAACCCATGTCTGAAACACCAAGAAGAAAAAACTTTCCAATGCCGACCATAAGACAGCAAAGTGGAACGCCGTCAGGAAGCCATTAAAGTAGAACTCAAAGCTACCGGAACCCCCAAACCCGTCAAACCCCGTCGTTTAACTTCCAGGCCGTCAAGTGCAACCGCCTCAACGACCCCATCGAGAGGCAAGGAAACTCCAGAGGCGACGGACAGAGAGGAAGAGTCCACACGTGATCCGAAGCCATCAACTGAAGCAACGGAAACCAATTTGCCCTCGGCCAATGGGGCGCAATCAAGAGAACCCTGGCCTCCAGAAGACGTACCCTCACCAGAAACGCACGGAGCAACTGGAAGGGCGGGAAAGCGTACAAAAGACCCTGAGGCCAAGGACACGACATCCCGTCCACCGCCCAAGACTGAGGACAACAAAACCGGGAGTAAAAGCGACTGAGTTTCGCATTCTCTGGGGACGCAAACACATCCACCACCGGAAGACCCCACAGGTGAACCAGATGATGAAACAGAGACCACCGGAGGGAGAAAAGCTGAGATGAAGGAATTACTCTGCTCAGAAGATCCGCCCGAACATTGACCACCCCCTGAATCTAGGTGGCACGCAGGGAAAGAACCCATTTCTGTGCCCAAACAAAAATCTTCCTGGCAAGGCGGAACAGCTCCCACGACCTAGTCCCCCCATGCCGGTTCACATAAGCTTTGGTCACCAAGTTGTCTGTCCGAATAAGAACCGCTAAACCTTTCAGGGAGTCCTGAAAATGAATCAGAGCTAGAAGCACCGCCTTCAACTCCCGCCTATTCGAGAAACATCTGGCTTCCAGAGGTGACCAAAACCCCTGGACCTGAGCAGACCCCATCCAAGCCCCCAACCTGAGAGGCTGGCATTGGTCGTCACTACCACCGGGAGAGGAGGAGATAAAGACACCCCTACTTGAAGATGAGCTGGCACCAGCCACCAACCCAACTCCCTGCGAACCAACCCCGTCACCGGAATCCACACCCGAAGAGAACTCGACCCCGGAGACCAATGAACAAGGAACCAGTTTACCAGGCAAAGAAGATGGAACCGTGCCCAGGCTATTAGAAAAATCACTGACGCCAAATGACCCTCCAGATGCAACCACTGAAGGGCTCTGGGAGCAGGCTGCGACAAGATCGACCTCGCCAGAGACTGAAGGCCCATTAACCGCTTCTCCGACACAGTCACCAAGCCTTGAAGAGTCAGAAACCGAGCCCGAGAAAAACTAGATCCTGGGAAGGAACCAAATCTGACTTCCCCCAGTTGACCAAAAAAACATGGTTTTGCAGGACCAATAGAAACCCGGGCCACATGCCTCCGCAACAGCCCCTGAGAGGACGCTTGGATTAGAATATGGTCCAGATAAGGATGAATAAACACCCCTTCGGAATGTAGAAGAGCCACAAGAGGGGCCAGCACCTTGGTGAAAATGCGGGGAGAGGACTTGAGGACTAGAGGACTTGAGGCCGAATGGTAGAACACAAAACTGAAAATGGTCCAGGACCACCGCAAAGCGTAGGAATCGCTGAGAAGACCGAGTCACTGGAACATGCAGGTAAGCATCCTGCAGATCCAGAGATGCCAGGAAATCTCCCGGACTGACCAGAGGAAATATTGCCTGAATGGACAGCATACGGAAATGCACAGTCCTGATCCAGGAATTCACCCCTTTTAGATTGAGGGCAGGTCGAAAACCCCCTGACACCTTTGGAACCAGAAACAAGACGGAATAAGTGCCCAGACCTCTCTCCCCCACAGGAAACAGGGAGATGGCCCCCTTGAGAAGCAAGTCCCGGACCCCATCCAACAACGCCTGTCTCTGGGCCCCGTCCGCAGGCAGAGGAGTGGGACGCAACCCGGAATCTGGAGGCACCACTTCAAAATCTATGGCGTAGCCATTGTCCACAATGTCCAGCACCCAACGATCGCTGACACTCTCCTGCCACACGGAAAGAAAGTGCCTCAGCCGTCCCGCAACCGGCCCTATTCCAGGCCCACAATGATTGTCAGGACCCCTTCTTGAATCCACCCCGGCTCGAAGGGGCAGACTTCTTAGGAGAAAAACGGGGCTGAAAACGACGTTTCCTGAAAGAAAAAGATTTGGAATCCATTTTGGGAGAGGAGCGCGAATGCTTCCGCCAACCCTTGCCAGAAGAAGAACCACCTTTGTAAGGCAAGGCGTGTTACCTCTCCTTAAAGGCCTTCAAAAGCATGGAAGGCAACTGATCACCAAATAAATTGCGCCCCTCAAAAGGCAGTCTCAGGAGAGCAGACTTCTCCCCAGGATCCGCCTTCCAGATCCTCAACCAGAGGGACCTACGAGCCCCAATCAAAGCTCACGATGCCAGAGCCGAAGTACGGACCACATCAGAAGACATGTCCGCCAGCAACCTGGCCTGCTGCTCCATAACAGCCAGAAGTTCTGAGCATTCCGAACCTTCCTGAACAGCCACTGCCAGCTTGACAAAATCCTGCACCAAAGATTGTGCCGAATAAGCAGAAAAAATACCCGCTCTGAGGGTCAAATTCTCCACCACAAATGCGCTTTTAAGACCAGAATCCACCTTACGGTCAGTGGCATCAGCAGGATTGACCGCCATCTTGCCAATCAGAGTTGCCAGAATGGAATCTAGTTTAACTGAGAGTGGCAACACATCTTCCCCTTCCAGCAAGTATAGTTTCTGAAGGAACCTTGGAACCTGAGACTTGTCCACATCCTTCCAGTCCCGGAGTACCATATCCTTCACAGGGCCCTGAAAAGGCATGGCAAACCTCGAAGGTGTTTGATACTGAGGGAACAAGTGCGAATCCGTCCCTGTAGGTTGAAAAACAGGAAAACCTAAATTGTCCCGAACATGAGACATCACCTCCCACATCTCTTCCCTGGAGAGATATTTCCCACCAGAAGAAGTAGACGGCGCGGCATCATCATCACAAGAAGAGGACCCTTCCACAGCCCCAGGCGGACGGGCCTCCGAAGAACGTCCAGGCCTGGCCACCCCTGCTTGGAGAGCACGAGACACAGCCACCTCAATCATGTCCTGAACCTCTTCTCTGGACATGAGAGGTATAGAAGCCCCCACCGGACCATGGTGACCCCCAGGAGTGGAGAGAGGAACCTCAACATCCTCCCCTGATGAAGAGGAAGATGAAACAATCCTCCGTCTCTTAGCAGGAACCTTCGGCATAATACAAACGTGTAATGCAAGCCAGAGGTCCCAGACCCCCTTAAATAAAGGAGAAATCCCCCCCCCTAAAAAAATAGCAGAAAATGAAAAGGCAGTAACAATTAGCCCCCAAACTATGAAAACGCTGGCAGAACGCCCGTCCTACCACAAAAACGCCGAAAAATCACAACCTGCACATCAGCTCGTCCCTGCAAGCCGAAGATCCGGAAGTTCAGCCCCAGCCGCAAAGAGCCGACCGACCTCGTCAGGAGACTCCCAGGACGCGTCTCCAAGGCAGCAACGCCCACCTCCCGAAGACGCGACCGCCAGGAACCCTCCACGAGGAGCTTCGCGCCTCGAGGAGAGTGAAGCCGATGACCCCCAGGCCCCGCCGTGGAGGAAGAAGAAGGTAAGTCTAGCGGGGCTAGACAAAACAGGAGGTGGTGGGGGTGCGGGGGGGTTTTAAGGGGAAGGGAGGGGTCTATGGGGAGGCAGGGAGCCTCACTGGTTTAAAGGAAGGCGAGGGAGGGACGGGAGGTAATGGCTTTTCTGACTGAGTGGGCCCTCAAGTCATCTCCTTTTGGGGTTGCAATAAAGCAATCCGTGGGGGATATTAGGCTTCACTGGAGGGGGGGCGGGGTAGTATAATGTCAGAGTCAGTACAAGTCCCAGCTTTGCCTGTGAAAGTAAACTGCAGGGCAATTGTGGGGCCATATAGCAGTCCATTATAGGCTCAACTTGCGTGCCAGTGTCAACATTTTTGGACCAAACCAATCTCTGCAACCTCTTACCATCGTCAGCAGGTTGGGGAAGAACCTTGTTGCTCTGTTCTGGACTCGCCATTACATGCTAAGACAATTTGATCTCGTACCTCACCCCTCTCATTATGGGCAGTACTGGGGTCATTAGTTACATTCGCTAGCTAGGCGTAAACATGGCGGAAATCGACCTGGATTCCAGAACAGCCTTCTCTCTGTCAATTCTGTATCTGTTGTGATGACCCCCATTGCCCTCTGCAGAAAAAATTCTATTGATATTGTTTTAGGCGTGGAGAGGTGACAGAACCCCCACGAACACATTTTTGTTTGCCCATATCTCCAAATATAACTGTGTGTTTAGATGGACCACTTTTTGCCAGGCACTTTCCCAAAGAAAGCCTCCTGTTGCATCAGGCACACACCATACCCTGTTAGATGGGCTTAAGGGGACAGGCGAAAAACTGGGACTGAGCAACATTATAGGCTCGAGGTCTATCTTAAAGTTGTACTTCGACCACATGGACACAGCTCCCAGGACTTAAAAGAAGAAACAGCAACTTAACAGTGGAAAATTGATTCACCCTGTTTCCTTAATGGACTTTATGGGGGGAGGAGGGCCCAGCCCAGCCTCCTCCAAGATCGGACGGGCACAGACACACTCGCTCTTGGCTCAGTCTTGGCCCAGGCACACGTCCTTCGATGTGGGGGTTCCCTCTGTGCTATGTAGCCCTGGTGATGCAGGCCAGATGGTGTGAGAGCTAAGGACCTCCCCTTCATCCCTGTTGCAGTGTGGGACTCGTGGTCCCCAGCTCCAGATTCAGCGTTGTTAGTTGTCCTGTGCTGTGGGAGCTCCTAATGCGCTATATAGTGCTGGTGATGCAGGCCAGGTGGTGTGAGAGTTAAGGGCTCCCCTTCAGTGGTGGTGCTGTGTGTCCCCAGGTCTTGAATCAGCGTTTGGAATTGGATTACTGGTTTTTGCTATTATGCTTATTTTTAAAGGTTGTTATTTTAAAATAGTTTTCTTAATGTTTATATTATTTTATGTGTTTTTTTCACAATTAAATCTTTTATATTAATTATATTTATATTGTCCATTTGAACAGGGAGGTGACTTTGTTATCAACTGTTGCCACACAAGGGGGGATGTTTCAATGCATTTTACTGACCAGCTCCTAAAATAAGATGTCAGAAAATCGAGTTTCACAAAGAAGGGCAGTGGCACAAGCCCTGTTTGCCAACATATACCCTAGAGGCAGTGGTCGCAAAATAACATATGCAAAGAACAAAAACTGGGTGATAAACTTAAGAAGTTTGAGAAACACAGTGGGCAGGACCTCACAAAATGGTGGGAGGCAACTTCTTTACAAAATTACAAGGACAAAGAAATAATCTCAATAGGCCTACGATATCTACAGTACCATCTTATGAATCACCAAACCCTAGAATGCTTAAGGAGTGGGCAAGCAATTCAGCAGCTAGCTCCAAACGTAATCTAGAGATACCTATTAAATATGCCTGGTCAGATAGAGAATTGATTCTCAAAGAGACAACCATGATCAAAGATAAAGTGAGTCAGAGATTCAAGAAAGAGCTAATTGAGACATTTTTGGCAGAATTGGAAAATAGATTGGATAAACTCGAAGAAGACATAAAGGCACGGAAGCAATGTATATTGCAAAGGTGTTATGATGACTATGAGAGTGGCAGAATTCGTACTTCCAATCGCAAATACGAAGGCATACTTGGCCAGGAGGTGACAGCAATCCCCCCAATGGCACAATACGACACTACGATCTCTGGAGCAGGCACAGCTACAGGTAACGATAAAGATACATCTGGAATAGCAGGGAGCAGCACTTCAGGAAGTGAACGCAGCCACAAACCAGCAACTTTTTTGGACGAATACTGCCTTCTGAGGAGAGGTCACAAGACTGCAAGGGGGACGACAGTATTGAAGAGCAGAGGCCGGTTTCAGGATCAAAGGGCAGTAGAAGAGGAACAGGACAGGGAGGAGTAGGCAGAGGAGACAGAGAATCTGCCAGAGAAAACTAAAGAAATGGAAGAAGACCATGGGACAATGGAAAACAGCACAAAGAGCCCTGGTTGGAACTGTGATTTATATGGAAATGTCAAATAAAACCATTATAAACCTTTCTGACAGGTTATTTACCAAAATGGAGAAAAGAACACCATGACCCAGATTTAAGAAACACTAGTGCCACATTAGCGTCATTTTTTTTACGCTAATTTGACGTTAGACTTCAAAAATTGCAGCGCCATATTTTTAAAAAGTGGCGCAATGCATGCATTGTGCCACTTTGTAACCCTTTGCACCACATTATGCATGCGCCATGCATACTGTATGCAAAGGGGGCATTGCCACGTTAGGGGGACCACACAAATGGTGCTATGGAATCTACGAGATTCCACTGCGTCATTTTTTGTGACACACCATTGGTTACAGTGGGCCCCTATGTAGCATGCAACGTTAGCGCCAAAATTTGGGAGCTAACCCTGAACAGTACATCAATAGCGTCAAAAATGTTGACGCTATTGCCCCCTACCCTGCGCCTTGGTGCACCGTATTTTAAATACGGCACACACATGGTGGCCATAGGGGGCGGTAAGGGGTGCAAGAAAAGTGGCACTGCACTAGGTGCAGCACCACTTTTCTTAAATCTGCCTCTATGTTTTGGACTCTCCTTTTGTCACCTAGGTGGTTTTAATTACATTCATACACGGATTGATGGGTTCAAGTTCATAAGGAAACTAAAACTGAAGAAATGGCACAGTCATAGAGTGGGTGGTAGGGGTGTGGATATAGGTGGTAATACGAGTGATGTTCCTCATGATTTAACCATTGGTGACACTGATAGATTGATGATACTGCATTAGTTGGAAATGTGTGCGTCAGAGGGCAATGTCCCCAAAGATATCTATGATTTGGGAGTTACCTATGACATCTTTTATCCCAGTGGTTTTAAACCACAATCCACTTTCTTGCGTACGATGCTCCATGACAACATTGACACCTTCCATGATGTCATTACCAGGAATTTGAAGGATCTGAGGAGATCCGAACACACTAACACTGATTATAATTTCTTTCTAGACCAGAAATGAGCCATAGAGTCATTGGCTTGTGACAAGAATGTCACTATTTGCCCAGCCGACAAGGGCAGCAACATTGTCCTGTTCACCAGGGACACTTATGGTAAAGGAGGCTATAGGACAACTCAGTGACAGTAACTGATATGAGACTACAGACAGGAAAACCCACAACAAGTGTCACTGATCTGTGGGATCTTTTGGTGACCTGGAGGAGCAAGGGTCTCCTCAAATGGGAGGAATATTGTTATCTTAGAAAGGAATTTCCCAGAATCCCTGTTCTCTACCTCCTTCTCAAAGTACATAAGGATAGGGCCAACCCATCTGGTAGGCTATTTGTGTCCTCAAAGAGCAGTGCCTTGGAAAATGTGTCCATATATTTTGTTGATTCGATGTTGATAGACTTTGTCACAAGCCTACGGTCATACGTTAGAGATACTAAGGACTTTCTGGGGAAGTTAGAAGTTCTGTGTTGGAAAGAACATTAGATGTCACCTCCCTCTCCACCATCATACAACATGAGAAGGGGATACTGGCATGTAAACACTTTCTCTGAGCCAGACCTATAAGATATTTTGCCCACACTGAGATGACTGTGGAAATGATTAATGTCTCATGAATAGCACCTTTCGCTTTAATGGCATGTTGTATAGACGGTTGCTTGGAACTGTGATGGTCACTTACTTCTCTCACAGCTTTGTAAATCTCTTCCTCGGCTGGTGGGAGGAGCAAGTGTTCGATGACATCACCATAAGCACTTATATGAAAAAGGTAGACTTGTAGCTCAGGTACATAGAGGAACTGTTCATGATCTGGTGAGGTACGATTGAGTCAGCAACTGATTTTGTGAAGGAATTGAATGTCAATGCACATAATCTGGTATTCACACACCATCATTAGAATGAGCATAGAGTACCTGGTTCTTAAGGTGGAGATTGTCCAGAATGAAACACATACCAGTCTGTTTAGAAAACCTGCGGCATGCAACAGACTCCTGCATGCCCTTAGGGGGCACCCTGATACTCTGAAATGGAGTATACCACTTGGTGAACTGCTGAGGGCAAGGTGAAACTGCAATACGGAGGAGACATACAAGACAGAATGCAATGATAGATTAAGAGAATGTGGCTATCCAATATGGGTTCTGAATAGAGCCATCAATTGAAGGATATTGACAGAGATTGCACACTTTTTGACAACAGGAAGGAGGTGACAAAGATGAATCATCAACCACAAGAGTAGTGATGAACAGCTCTGCACTGATTCAGCAGATATTAGCTAAAAACAGGGGCATCCTTGGATGCGATCCCATGACTGGACAGGCTATCAGCAATAGACCTAAGATCACGTACCGGAGAGGATGTTCTCTTAGGGACATGCTGGTACATACTGATATTACCCTCACCAGCAAGGCAAGGGAACAAAGTCTGCAAGGTTTCTTTCCTTGTGGCCACTGCAAAGCAGTAGAAAGATAGAATACGCTATTCCTGATGGGAGAGCCAGGAGAGCCATGACACAGTTTTTGATGTGTAGCTCTCAGTTTATGATTTACATCTTGGAATATCCCTGTAAACTGAGATGCATGGATAGCACTACTCATGCAGTAAAAATGTATTCCTGAGCATTTCAGGGCCAATGACAACTATGACCTGCATTACTCAGTAGCAAGACATTTTAGGGATAAACATTTCAGTGATTGCACAAAATTAGCATTCTTTACCATAGAGCAGATACCACACAGCATCAGGGGTGGCAACTGGACACTCAGGCTCAGGAAAAGGGAGTCTAAATACAAATTAGAACTAGATACCAAGAATCCAGGCGGTTTGAATCTTTATGAGGAGTTGAATGTACATCTCTGTGAGGACTAATGGTGTCATGTGTGTTTTGCTTCTTTCTTTTGTGTGAATCTTGATCATCAACTTGATAATGTTTTTTATTATATTATTTTATGTGCTTTATTACAGGAGGAGAGGAAGGGAATCTCAAACATAAGCTCAGGAGGTAGCCAGGTGGGTTCCCCTGCCCTTTTCTTCATCTGCATAGTGGAGGTGTCTGAGTACTACACAGATAAGATTGAGTTTTTTGTTTTGTGATTCATAGATGTCATATGTGCATGTTATATTGATTCAAATATGGTAGGCTATGGGGGAGATGTGCGATTGACTGCTGGAACTTTCTAACCTTGCAGGATTTGGCTCCTTAGCCCACTTGAGCTAGATTGGCTGAAAAATGACTCCCAGGCTTCTTTGGGATATGTCGGACTGCACATATAATTTGACCATGCTTTGTTGGACTGCTCCCACTTGGGCTAGTTTGGAAGCATCTTGGGCTTCCTTTGTTATGAGGCTTGGCATTTGGGGTATCTGAGTATTCAGTTTGTCTTGCTTCTGGCTGAAATTGTGCACTGTGGTGTTTTTTGTACTGAATTGATTTGTATATGTGTTATTTTTATTTTGTCAACAGTGTCTGATACGCACCATGGTTATTCAATCAAGAGTGTGGCAAGACTGGGAAAATATTGATTTGTACCTGCTGCCTGAAGGCATGAGATTTCACAATGTGGATACCAGAGTATACAGTAAGATTTACCCCCTACAAAGAAAGTATACTGTGCTGTTTATTTTCAATTTTGATGAATTTCATTTTCACATTTGCACTGGATTTGTTTCCATACAGCCGTCCACTTTGCATGAGGCATGCGCTGGTACACTCTGCCCACTTGGATGAAATTGGATAATTTGGTATTTACATACTTTGTATTGACATGAGGTACTAGGGTCAGAAATATAATGCATAATGCTGTTTATCTCATTGTGATGAATTTGATATTTGTATCTACACTGGCCTTATGTATCATACATTTGTCCACATCTTAATGTGGTATTCAGTGTCTGTACCAACTTTGGTTGGCTCTGTTTACACACTGTGTGTGTATATATATCTATATATCTATATATCTATATATATATATATATATATATATATTATTTCTTCAACAGATGGACTGATAGCCATCTGACGGCTGCACCGATCCCATCATATATATATATATTCATGTGGGAATTTTTTTATGGGAGCATGTATTTGATTTGCAGCGTGGATTCTTGCACTTTACGAATTATTCTTTCAGTTCCATGGTAAGATGGGGCCCATATATCACATACTTTGGTTGGATACACATGAGACCCCTTTTTAGGTTCAGTGCACTGTTACAACACACAGTCTCCTGCACTTGCTTTTAATTATGCCCCCAGGTGGGCCAAGTCCCGGAGGCATGATTAATTAAAATATTGAGGAGGGGGTGCATGGGCCCCCCTCCTAGGGCTTTCGAAAGCCCTGGGGACCACTACCTTCCCGGGGAGACATGCAAAAAAAAAAACATTTGGCGGGGGCGCGAATTATAGTTACATGAAATAACTCTAACTATAACTGCTGAAATTCTATGGCTTTCTATGAGTAAATTCAGAACCTAACTATAACGCCCCTGTAACCTTTGTTTTTTTTCAGTGAATTTCTATTTTTTTTTTTCACGTATATTAATTTTCTTTACGATACGATAATCCAACTGCCACCGCACACAGCCTTTGGCCGTGCACAGTGGGGATGTCCACAGGGCCTGGTCTCGGCCAGTCTCTGCGGACAACCCCTATAACCATCCAATCCCACATGGCTCCACCTCCTCAGGTTGATATCGGCCCCGGGGACCCCATCTCCCGGGACCCAGCATAAAAATGTAATTTTTGTTTTTGGGAAGGGGTGCTGCATGCTCCCTCTCTCCAGGCTGATCTTGGCCCTGGAAGCCTCACCTTTTTTTTGGGGGGGGGCTGCGTGGCCCACCTCCCCAGGCTGATCTTGGCTCCGAGGACCCCATCCCCCGAGACCTGGCCTAATTTATTTTATTTTGGGAAGCAGGGCCGTGCCCCCCACCCTAGGCCGATCTTGGCACCGTGACCCCATTACCCGGGCTCGGCATAATCATTTTGTTTTTGGTGGGAGGGAACCACGTGGCCCTCCTCCCCAGGTCCAATCTCAGCCCCCGGAACCTCATCCCCCAGGGCCCGGCCATGTAACCGGGGTGCCCCCCAGGGCACTCAGTCTCAATGTTGGGGACCGTGGGCGGAGCCTGAAGGCCCCCACAGTCCCAGCTGGCTCTCCACCTCCTATGGGAGCCAGCATTGCTGTCACAGAGAGAGAGCTGCTGAAGGAGCCCCCTTTCTGTGAGAGCAATAGTTCTTCTGCCTGCCTGCAGACCCACAGGCAGGCAGACAGAGGAACCCTCCGCTCTGATGAAGGGTGAGCTGTTTGACAGCTCTCCCTTCATTGGAGCAGAGTGTCTGCTGTGACTTGGCGCCACAGCAAACAGCTATGTCCCGGGGGTGGGCACCCCGGTACATAGCAGGAGCCGGCCCTGGTGGGTGGCTGTCCCCAAGGCCATCATTGGCTCCTCTCCAACATACATAGCGCCAGGAAGGTGGTGGTGGCCCCCGGAGGCTGCCGGGGAGCATGCAGCCCCATGCCCCAAATGTATTCAATGCACCAGGGAGGTGGCCGTCTCCAGGGTTACGGGGGGAGGGGGTGCTCAGCCCCCAGCATCAATTTTACTTAATGCCCCAGGGCGGTGGTGAGTACCAGGGCTGCGAGGGGACAGCGTGCCCACCCCACACAATATAATAAATTCCCCTGGGAGGTGGTGGTCCCCAAGGCTGAATGGGGGCCACGCGCCCCACACACAATACAGGGAGTGCAGAATTATTAGGCAAATGAGTATTTTGACCACATCATCCTCTTTATGCATGTTGTCTTACTCCAAGCTGTATAGGCTCGAAAGCCTACTACCAATTAAGCATATTAGGTGATGTGCATCTCTGTAATGAGAAGGGGTGTGGTCTAATGACATCAACACCCTATATCAGGTGTGCATAATTATTAGGCAACTTCCTTTCCTTTGGCAAAATGGGTCAAAAGAAGGACTTGACAGGCTCCGAAAAGTCAAAAATAGTGAGATATCTTGCAGAGGGATGCAGCACTCTTAAAATTGCAAAGCTTCTGAAGCGTGATCATCGAACAATCAAGCGTTTCATTCAAAATAGTCAACAGGGTCGCAAGAAGCGTGTGGAAAAACCAAGGCGCAAAATAACTGCCCATGAACTGAGAAAAGTCAAGCGTGCAGCTGCCACGATGCCACTTGCCACCAGTTTGGCCATATTTCAGAGCTGCAACATCACTGGAGTGCCCAAAAGCACAAGGTGTGCAATACTCAGAGACATGGCCAAGGTAAGAAAGGCTGAAAGACGACCACCACTGAACAAGACACACAAGCTGAAACGTCAAGACTGGGCCAATAAATATCTCAAGAGTGATTTTTCTAAGGTTTTATGGACTGATGAAATGAGAGTGAGTCTTGATGGGCCAGATGGATGGGCCCGTGGCTGGATTGGTAAAGGGCAGAGAGCTCCAGTGCGACTCAGACGCCAGCAAGGTGGAGGTGGAGTACTGGTTTGGGCTGGTATCATCAAAGATGAGCTTGTGGGGCCTTTTCGGGTTGAGGATGGAGTCAAGCTCAACTCCCAGTCCTACTGCCAGTTCCTGGAAGACACCTTCTTCAAGCAGTGGTACAGGAAGAAGTCTGCATCCTTCAAGAAAAACATGATTTTCATGCAGGACAATGCTCCATCACACGCGTCCAAGTACTCCACAGCGTGGCTGGCAAGAAAGGGTATAAAAGAAGGAAATCTAATGACATGGCCTCCTTGTTCACCTGATCTGAACCCCATTGAGAACCTGTGGTCCATCATCAAATGTGAGATTTACAAGGAGGGAAAACAGTACACCTCTCTGAACAGTGTCTGGGAGGCTGTGGTTGCTGCTGCACGCAATGTGGATGGTGAACAGATCAAAACACTGACAGAATCCATGGATGGCAGGCTTTTGAGTGTCCTTGCAAAGAAAGGTGGCTATATTGGTCACTGATTTGTTTTTGTTTTGTTTTTGAATGTCAGAAATGTATATTTGTGAATGTTGAGATGTTATATTGGTTTCACTGGTAATAATAAATAATTGAAATGGGTATATATTTTTTTTTTGTTAAGTTGCCTAATAATTATGCACAGTAATAGTCACCTGCACACACAGATATCCCCCTAACATAGCTAAAACTAAAAACAAACTAAAAACTACTTCCAAAAATATTCAGCTTTGATATTAATGAGTTTTTTGGGTTCATTGAGAACATGGTTGTTGTTCAATAATAAAATTAATCCTCAAAAATACAACTTGCCTAATAATTCTGCACTCCCTGTATAATCAATGCCCCAGGGAGGTGGTGGGCCTTGGGATTATGTGGGTCTGAAACAGACCCCCGATCTCTTTTTTATAACACGCTCCGGGGGGGGGCGGGCAGCCCCTCTGCATTATTGTTAATTGATGCTCTGGGGAGGTGGCTTTCCCCGGCGGGATTATGGGGGGGCTGGATGCCCCCAAATCCCATTTAAACTGAAATAAGCCTCAGGGAGGTGGTGGACCCCAGGGCTGTGAGGCACCCACCCCTCGCCCTCTGCATTTCAATAAGCAATGTCCCCAGGACTTGGCCCACCCGGGGGCTTGAAAAAGACAAGGGGCAGCAGCCCGTGCTTCATTTTTCTAAAAACTATTTTTGCCAGATTTGCCACGAATCGCTCCAAAAACTTTTTTTTTAAATGCTTTTTTGCTTTGAGGTTGTCCCTGTGGGATCCCAGCACCAGAGTGCCAGGGTGAATCTAACCAGGCCCTTTTTTTTTTTTTTTTTTTTTACCTTTTTGTCTGGGGTCAAGCCATGTCCCAAGATGGCTGCCAACACTTCCTGGTTTGAAGTGTTGGCAGCCAATCAGATCTCAGCATGAGAATGGAAGGGGTCATGAATCCTTCACGTCCCTAAATTTACAAATTTAGATTTTCTTCAATTTCTCAAAAACTACTGAACGGATTTACACCAAATAACAAAAAGGGATCGTTCTGGACCAAGAGCTGCCTTTCTTTCAAATTTGGTGTAATCCCATTCGATTGCTTGGATGCTATCGCTGTTCAATTTTTTCTGTGGGAATTAATATTGGAAACACTCTAAATTTCACCCCACCTTTATCTCGGCCTCCGCTTCATGGATCCGCCTGAAACATTCCAGACAGCATTTTACGTGACTCAAATTTTGGGGGAAATTTTCATGAAGATTAGTCAAGCGGCACCAAATATATAGGCAGCAAAAAACTGCTTTTTCTATAGAAACTAGTTCAAAATCAAGATTGCAAAAGGCAAAAGGGAGGGCGCGCCAGGTCCAGAAGTGATCCCTCCGCTCCTGTTCAAATTGGACTCTGTTTACTGGGCAGGCGCTCTTAAACCAGTCTTTGAGCACACCCTTTACACAGAAACAATTCCAGCATCCTGGAGGGGGTCTATAATCTCACAATTTTTTAAGAGAGGTAATAAAATTGAGGCAAAAAACTACAGGTTGATCGTCTTAATAGATAATGATGCCAAATATTTTACCAGCCTTATTCTAGAAGAACTGATGGGCTGGGTGACAGAAAGCCCAGTTATCCCCATAAACCAAACTGGTTTTAGTAAGCAGGTGGGTACACCACAAACATCCTTAGTCTTTCTTTCCCTTTTGATAGATGCTGCAAAAACTTCCAGCTCGTTTATTGATTACGCTTCAGCCTTTGACCACATTGATAGGAACAAAATGTGGGGTAAGCTTGCCAAAAGAAACATACTGAGGGGCCTCTTGAACCAACTAATTGTTTTGCACACTGATACTTGTGTTCAAGTTGAATTGTGGGCAGGGGATCATCTGTTGAGAAGGATTCCGACTACAAAGGGGCTTAAACAAGGCTGTGTATTGGCTCCAACCTTATTTGACCTTTTTATGGCAGACCTGCAGTCCGAATTGGAAAATTGCAACCCCCATAGTCCCAGGATGGGCGGATATGCTCTCTCTAATTTACTATATGCAGATGACCTTCTGTTAATCAGCCAAAGGCCAGTTGGCCTCCAGCGTCTACTAGATGCCACCCAAAAATACTCTCTTGAAAACGACCTGAGCATAAATCTAGATAAATCCAAGGTCATGCAATTGAATCAAACAAGGGTCCCACAAAGATTCCACTGGCACTTGGGAGGACTACGGCTAGAGATAGTAAATTAAAATAAATCCTGGGGGTTATATTCGACACCAAGTGCACGTAGACTCCGCATAAAGAGGCCTTGAAAAGAAGAGGAATAGCAGCAAAAGTTGCTTTAAAAAATCTTAAGAACAAGTGAGTGTGTTCTTCCAGAATGCATAGACTAGGACCTAGTATGAGTGAGAGCTCCTACAGGGGTCTTTTTGATTATGTGGCTGTAAGAAGCAACTATATATGGGTCAGGCATAATGTTACTGATGGGGCTGGGTGTTTGCCATTTATAAACCCAGGGTGACGCCACACAGAACATCACAGAACAGATGGTGTCCCCAAGAGAAGGAACAGGACCCTAGTTGATCCAGAGGCACGACGTGTAGCACCAGACTGGTCTGAGCCACAGCTGGGCAGACTCCATGAACATCATTTAGGGGTCACCAGGGGTCGCCGCTGGGACCCCTGCCTTGCCCTCTGCGGCCCCTGGCACAGCCTTTGCGTTCCCTGGCTTCAGAGATGGCAAATTCAGTGCCAGAAACACAGTAGCAGCTCGACCTTATGGACGTCAGTTGGGGCTTCACTCTCTTTGTTTTCTGTCAAATTTTTATAACACTAATAGTGAAAAATAAAATATTATTCACTATTAGTGTAATACAAATGTGATTATGCCGTTCCATTATACCTGAGGTAAGTAAAAATGCTTTTAAATGTATGTTGTGTGCATGCTTGCGGGTGAGAGTGTGTTTATGTGAGCGAGTGTGTGTATGGGTGAATTTGTCTGTATGTGTAAGCATGTGTCTGGGAACGAAAGAGGAGGTTAAAGGGCGCGTGACGTCACTTCATCTACTTCTGGCATTTTGCTGAATTGACGCCCATGGCCCGGCCCGGCCCTTCTGGCTTATGACATTTCCTGCAGTAGAGGGAGAAACTGGAGTTTAAACAGGGTCATCTTTAATCTCATGCACTGGACTGCTGTAAAACAGTAAGTGAGAAACACGTGGCAGTTTGCTCTATCATAGTGACCTGTACAAGTGTGAGTCCACAAGGGAGGTGGGTACCGGCAAGGAACATAGTCAGGTGTCAGTACACGCTGCCCCAGTCTAGGAACCAAGACGTGCAGAACATTTATTGGGCCTGTAGGTTAGTCCCTCACACTGGCTCCCACAACCCCACACTTGTTCGGAAATTATGGTATCTGCACCCTAGGGATAATTCGTCGTTCCGAGATCGGAATCGATGAGGTTACAAATGTCCCAGGATGCACTTGCGAGGTGCTGCAATCCCAAGCACGGAGACTGCATCAGGGGAGAGAGGAGTGCCTGATTCCGAAGAAGACGGCGGCCATTACTGCCAGAGATGATTGTGAGAAGTCCCACGGGTGGGTGTGGCGGCTCTCTCCGTGCTTGTCACTGGGTTTTAATTAGCTCCCTGGCAGGACGAGTCGTGCAAAGGGCAAGAGACACCAAGTCAAAGGAAACCTCGGAACGGCTTCCTGCGCAGAGATAGCTCCCCGGGATGTGCGCTCGCTCCTGTTCAGCGCCCGGAGGAAGAGAGGGGTGAGGTGCCAGCGGGGAGGAGCCTAGGGCTCCACCCAATGCAACTCTCACTCACCAGACGGTGTTTGTGACAACTGTAATTACTACACGTGAGATCTCTGCGAACGATCCCCTTGCTGTCCCGGTGAGTCACCGACGTCTCTGTGAGGCGGGGGACAGGCCCTCAGTCACAGCTAACCGGCCCGAATAGCAGTCTTTCATGCTGAGACTCATAGGGGATGCTGGGCCACAAGCAGCCAGCGAGAGCGCGCAGGTGAGGCCAGGGCACCTTCTGCAGCTGCCCTCAAGCCCGCGGTGGCAATCCCATTCCCACCAGCTCCAACTGGCCGCGTCTCTGTTCGCTTTCTATCACCAGGGCTCACGGGTACGTCTGCTTGGGGGCAGGTACACAGGCAGTGCACACTGCACCTTTGATATCACGTGATTACTGTGGTCAAGCACCCAGTATACACAGTGCACAGTTTGTATCTAATACTTCCAGCAGTCAGACCTACAGGTAGGCGGTGCAAACTGCACCCTTTGTATCACATGCTTGCTCCGTTCAGGCACACATACACCAGAACACACTGCACCATTTGTAACACCTGCTTACCACATACGGAAACATACACCGGAACACACTACACCATTCCTGTCACATGTTTACTGCATTCTGCAGCACACACTCTGAACACACTGCACTATTGTATCATATGCTTACTGCATTCTGGCACACAGACACTCAGAACACACTGCACCATTTGTATAACGTGCTTTGTAAATTCAAGTGCAGACAGAACTACACAGTGACCCATTTGTAACGCGTGCTTAGTGCAGCCAGGCACATAGGCAGACTGTACAGACTGTGCCATTTGTATCACACGCCTAGTATGTGCGAGGGCAGACAGGAAGTACACAATGCACCATGGATATAGAGTGTTGAGTGAAATCAGGCACACACTAAAGTACACGTTGCACTATTTGTATCATTCAGGAATGCATATAGAATATACGCAGTACACCATACGTCGAGAGCAGGTAGAAAATATACAGTGAAACTTTTATCGCAAAAGCTTAGTCCAGTTGCGTACACAGGCAGACTGCACGCACTGCACCGTGTGGAACACCTGCTAAGTGCCTTCAGGCTCACAGACGAGCAGTACACACTGCACTATTTATATCACATGATTAGAACATTGTCATCACAGACAGGACGTACATAACGCACCATGTCTAATATGCGCTTAGTGCAGTCAGGCACAAAGGCTGACTGTACACACTGCACCATGTGTGTTCCACATGCATGCAGTCTTCAGGCATACAGTACACACAGGGCACCATTTCTATCCAGTGATTCGCGCAGCCGGCCACATTGACAGACTGTGCACATCTCATCATTTGTAACATACCTTTACAGCAATCAGTTAAATAGACACGCAGTGCACACAGCAGTATTTGTATCACATTCTTAGTATTTTCAAGCGTACACACTGAACCTCTTGTAACACTTGCTCAGCGCAGTCACGCACAATGGCAGGCTATCCCTGCACCCGGCGCCATTTGTAGCACGTTCTTAGTGTAGCCATGCACATAACTAGACTGTACACCCTGCGCCATTTGTAGCACGTTCTTAGTGTAGCCATGCACATAACTAGACTGTACACCCTGCGCCATTTGTAGCACGTCCTTAGTGTAGCCATGCACATAACTAGACTGTACACCCTGCGCCATTTGTAGCACGTCCTTAGTGTAGCCATGCACATAACTAGACTGTACACACTGCGCCATTTGTAGCACGTTCTTAGTGTAGCCATGCACATAACTAGACTGTACACACTGCGCCATTTGGAGCACGTCCTTAGTGTAGCCATGCACATAACTAGACTGTACACACTGCGCCATTTGGAGCACGTCCTTAGTGTAGCCATGCACATAACTAGACTGTACACACTGCGCCATTTGGAGCACGTCCTTAGTGTAGCCATGCACATAACTAGACTGTACACACTGCGCCATTTGGAGCACGTTCTTAGTGTAGCCATGCACATAACTAGACTGTACACACTGCGCCATTTGGAGCACGTCCTTAGTGTAGCCATGCACATAACTAGACTGTACACACTGCGCCATTTGGAGCACGTTCTTAGTGTAGCCATGCACATAACTAGACTGTACACCCTGCGCCATTTGGAGCACGTCCTTAGTGTAGCCATGCACATAACTAGTCTGTACACCCTGCGCCATTTGGAGCACGTTCTTAGTGTAGCCATGCACATAACTAGACTGTACACCCTGCGCCATTTGTAGCACGCGTACTGCATGCAAGCACACAGACACACAGTGCATCAATTGTGTCACATGCTTAGTGTAGTCAGGCACAAATACAGAGTGTGCCCCAATACACCACGCTTAGCATATTCAAGTGCAGACAGGATGTTCACAGTGCACCCTTTGTAAGGTGCAGAGTGCAGTCAGAAACGAAGGCAGTCTGTACGCACTGCACCACGGGTACCCCGTACTTTCTGTATTCCGGCACTCAGTGCACCATCTGCATCAAGCAAGTCCTCACTGCAGTCAGGCACATTACCAAGCTACACACTGCGCAGCTGCAACGCGTGCAGTCAGGCCCACAGTCACACTGTACACACTGCATCACTGCATCACGTGTTTAATGCAGTCAAGCACACAGACACGCACACAGAATGCATACAGTGCACCACTTGTATCGTGCTTAACGCTTTCAGGCTTACAGACATCCTCCTACCAGTGTGCATTCTGACATGTGAATGATTAGTACACTAGGAGCATTGCAAAATGTAGCTAGTCGGGGTGCAATCTGCACAATCTGGTTTGCAAAATCGAATTTCTAAATCGGACCCATGATTTTCAATCCTGCAGTATTCTTTTAAACACCACTGCAATCTAACGCTTTAGTGCCATTTGATTCGCTGATTAAATAGAAACAAAAATTCCCAGAATGGAGACATGGTATCCCAGCAACAAGGACCCCTCTGACTCTCTAAGAGTGCATGTCCTTTAAAAACCTCATAGACTTGCTTTTCGTTTAAATATTGCTTCCTTCTTTCCTCTGTCGTCTTTTCACCTGTCTGAATGTTCCCAAGGCTCTGCTTTGAAGATGTACGTAGGCCCCTTGCATTCTAAATAATCGGTGCATCTCAAGCCCCGGATGTGTTGGTAGTGGCCTTCCATGGCCATAAGATGCCAGTGACCCACCTCGGCTATGATACATTAAGTGGCCAGACCTAGCCATGAGGCTTTAGTGTCCCACATCAGCAATGCCATGCTTTCCAAACCTAGACGATAAGCCAGGAGTGGATGCACATCCCAGCCCAGGTATGCAATGATAATGTCCTGTCCCAGCTTTGTGATGCTGTTGGACTAGGCCCAAGTCCGCAGTGTGAGTGGTCACGCCAGCCATGAAATGCTAGTACCCCAGCCCAGCTCTCCAATGCTAGAGCCAAATGCTGGCTATGTAATACTAGTGGCCCTACCCTGCAATGTAATGTTAGTGGGCCAACTCAGGTAGGCTGGGGCCCAGTTTAGCTATCCAGCGTGTAAATCATCCCACATATGTAACACCAGTGATCCAGCCAGAGAAGCAGTGGAAGTGACATAACCCAGCTTTGCAATATCACTGACCCAGTCCATGTAAGCAGTGCTACTGGCCCCACCTATCAAGTGTGCGACCCATCCCAGCCATATGGTGCGTGTGGCCTAGGCCAGCTACACAACATTAACCCCCATGCCCAGCTATATAATATTAGTGGCCTTGCCCAGATGGGCAGGGTTAGGGGCCCTACCCAGCTTTGCAATATCAGTGGCCCTGCCCAGATAAGCAGTGACAAGGGCCCAGCACAGCTATGTAATACAAGTGGCCCTCTCCAGATAGGCAGTGACAAGGGCCCAGCACAGCTATGTAATACAAGTGGCCCTCTCCAGATAGGCAGTGACAAGGGCCCAGCACAGCTATGTAATACAAGTGGCCCTCTCCAGATAGGCAGTGACAGGGGCCCAGCACATCTGTGTAATACTAGCAGCCCTGCCCAGATAGGCAGTGAGAGGGGCCCAGCACATCTATGTAATACTAGGGGCCCTGCCCAGATAGGCAGTGATAGATGCACAGAACGGCTATGTAAATCCAGTGGTCCTTCCCAGCTAGGCAGTGATAGGGGCCCAGCACAGCTATGTAATACTCGTGAACCAGGCTAGACAAGCAGCACTAGTGGCCCGGGCCAGTTAACCAATGTGTGACCTATTCCAGCTATGCAATGCTAGTGGCCCAACCCAGCGATGCCATTTTAGAAGCCAACGCCAGAAATGTGATGCTAGTGACCCACACTTGCCATCAGTTGATTGTGGCCTACACCAACATTTGATGGCAGGGTCCCGACCAAGCAATGTGTTTCTAGGGTCCCATATCCCCCATACAAGATTAGTGGTCCACCCTAGATGTGTGCAGTTTAGCACCAGCAGTGCAATGCTTGTGCCTCACACTAACCAGGAGAGATCTGGGGCTCATCAAAGCCAGGAACCCACCCAACCTATTTTGTGCCAGTGATGGTCCTGCCGTGAGGTGTTACCATTCTACTCCAGCAATACAATCCCCCCCCCCCCCCCAGCACAGCATCTCTAAGCTAGAGATGTACCCCAGTCATCCAAAACTATAGGCAATGTAAACAGTTGGATATCAGTATATCATATGCAGAAATATTGTATTGTGTTTGCAAAAGATAATTGCAACCAGATATTTATGTCAGATAATATACTGACAATGCAAGCCAATGTAGTAGGTGCGCCTTTGCAATCAGCCGCCTGTGGTCCACTCAAACCATGTTATGCACACTTGTTTGTGCCCCATCATTTGCAGGCGATGCAAGTGAACAACCGCAGACACGTGATTTTCGTGGGCAATCCCTGACATGAAAGGATGTAATCCTCCTCAGCGATGTGCTGCTGGTTGACCCCTCTGCCTGACCGATATTTGCACGTTTCCTGTGCTATTCTTCTCAGTGCCTG
The DNA here is from genome assembly GCF_031143425.1 of Pleurodeles waltl. NCBI lineage: Eukaryota > Metazoa > Chordata > Amphibia > Caudata > Salamandridae > Pleurodeles > Pleurodeles waltl. The sequence goes on from NC_090446.1 coordinate 151,971,997, forward strand.
TAGCCTAAGTTGCACTTCCTCATTTTCAGTGTTGTGATTTTAACATTCATGCTTTTTATCCTGAGCACACACAGGTCTATGTATCCATGTCAAATCTATATATAGTTTAAAAAAAGCCCGTGAGATACACAGCGGTGTGGTCATCTTGGAGAGGGCAGACAGAGCTGGAAATATGTCAGAGTTCATGGCATCAAGCCCACGGTGTCCCCCCGAAAAGGCCACTCGGAATCTAACTGAGGAAGTTGAGTCATGTCATATCAACCCTGGAGGAACTACATTTGCTGCCCCTCCAAGCCTGTGTGATCAAGACTGGCTGCATCACCTATAGTGTCGCCTGCAACAGCGCCCCTGCGTACCACGCCAAGAAAGTAACCTCCTCAGGGGGACAGTGGCAAGGCAGAAGCCAGGATATGACTAGAATGGAGATACAAAATCTGACAAACATATAAAAACCAAGACAGGCTTCTTTCATCCCCCCCCCCCCCCCCCCCCCCCGGTCCGGAACAACTTCACCGTCGTCTTCAGAACTGCCTCAAACCTTGTGTAATTCAAAAAGGAAGTGAAGATGCAGCTCTTTAAAGGATATCACATCTCTACACAGTAACCACCCACAAATAGTCTGCATTAGTTTAAATGATCCTGAATCGTAGGCGACATGCTTTTGTTCAGTACCCTGATGCGTCACAGCAAGGTTAATGCTACACAAACCCCCGCACATACATACATTCTTCGGGTTAGCAGAGGGGGAATAGTGACTAGCTGTCCCCAGCACCCTCATCTCCCACAAGTATCTGCACACCCAAGTATCATCGGCCTAGGACACCTTCAGCTGCCGCATAATTATATTTCTGAATCCACCAAGGCAGGCAGGTTAAGGATGTGACAGGATGCCAGACCGTGAGATGTTCAGTAAAGCCAGTGGGGAGGGGAGGATTCGAGCTAAGTATCGCTGAGCAGGGCACACCCTTCCCTCTTGCAAGGAAATTACAGCAGGGTTTATGAGAAATGATGCCATCTGAAGAAGATGTCCTCGCCTGGCACCATGCATGAGTCACATGAAGGGAAACGCAACATTTGCTGGTGCGGTGTGTCGCTGCCACCGCACAGTCGCAGGTGCTACCAGGGGTGTCACTCCACGTTCAAATTCTAGTCGAGACATGAGCTAGGAGAATGTTTCTAGTGAATGTGCAGGAACAATGGGCGATTTTGCATTTATTTTCATTTATTTTGGAAGATTAATTCCGGAAGTCACATACGTAGAAACTAGGTGCTATATGGGCATATTGGCAATACTGTTTTAACAGAGACAATGCCACGAGCCTGGTTGTATGCTGAACGTTTAGATATGCAAAAACACTACAATGCGCTTGGAGTATATTTACAAAATAAATGTATTTTCAAACGTAGGACATCGCCATAAAGACATGAGGCATGGCAAACCGAAATGTTCAATGTCCTGTTTTTAAATTTAGGTGAGACTGATAGTGTGTTTGAACTCTGAGAGGCGGGAGGAGTAGCCCACCTTGGACTATAGGGGCACTGAATGGTAGAGGATGGGATACTGATCAGGGTGGCAGTAGAATTTATGACTTTGCCTGGAGATAGGTAGGAGTGCAGAGGACCCCTCACTAGTGTACTACTGCAATATCCCAGCTTATTCTAAGCTTAGTGTTAAGTAATTAGGTTGTCGTCTGGAAGGAGGCATGAAGATAAATGTTTAAATGCCGAGAAGCTGTGGCAGGAAATGAGATAAACGTCCCAAGCCTCTCACAGGCATTAAACGATACCCCGAGGGTCCTGGCTGTAGAAGACAGAGGGAGTGAGGTTAATGACAACCGGAGAGCACCATTGTGTCATCAGAGGAAGTAAATAGATATCCCTGAGTTTCATGGACAGAGTATTTAGGATAGAAGGACACTTCAATGGCAAATTGATGGAAAGTTGAGATTTTATTCCAGGGGTTTTACAGTGTGCTGGTGCCACTGCATGGGGGGTAAACTGGTGCAATGGCAGCCTCTATAAAACGAGTGATCTGTAAATTAGCAATGACATGGCCTAATAATGTGTAAATTAGATTGATCACACAACGGAGGAGAAATTGGGCCAGTGATTGGTAAATATGAATTATGTATAGATTGGTTGTTTTACAACAGTTAATCATTTTAGTAGGTAATTATAACTTGGACCAAAATGATTAATTGATCTGTAAATTGTTGTTCGAATTGTGCAGTGATTCGTAAATTTGGCATAATTTGTCTTTTAGATTGGTAAATTGGAGTGATATGTCTCAATGATTTGTGAACTGGATGTGAGATTCCTCAGTGTCATGTAAGGTTGGAACTGATATGACTTGTGATTACAAACTGAGATGATATGGTTAGGTGATCGGAAAATTTGGTATGATATCATGAGTTGTCATAAGGTATCATTCAGTGTCCCACAAGGCTCTACTTTAACCCCAGTACAAAGCATTGGCCTGATAATTGAAAAATTGGCATTGAACTTCACTAATAGGTGGATAATATGCAACTCTACTTGAAGCTATCATTGATAAAAGACATCATCATTGCCAAAGGGTCTGGAGAAATTATGACTGGATGACAGCAAACTGCGAGAAAATAAATACTCAGAAAATGACATTCTTACTAATCTCTCACAAATCCCACAAAAATGACTCTAACCTAATCACAGAACTGAAAGTGAGAGGTTTCTCTCCATCATCCTTGGCAACTACGATATTGCTGCTGTTCCTGGCTGTCGCCTCAGTCTACTCCAGTTGAAAAGATTAAAGTTTGTACTCAGCAAAAATCAGCTGAAACAGCAGCACATGCTAAATATCTCCCGGATTGAGACTGTCAATACCATCTTGATGAACTTTCCAGCTAAGGTTCTGTCACCGAACAAAGCAAATCTTCACTCTATTGCACATCTGATTGTTTAGAAAAAGAAATTTGATTGGTTCGCCACAATTAGGTATTGATCTTTACTGAAATCCTGTAGAGTCCTGGATAAAATGTAAGATCTTCTGTTTCACTTTCAAAGTAATCCATACAGGTAGACCGCGCTACACAGCAGGTCCTACTGATCATTTCTCCTCAAGTGGAAACAACAACATTCTAAACAACCCAAGCAGTAAGAGAATCATTTTCAGGAGTAGCTGCAACTTTCTGAACACCCAGACGACCCACCTCAGAACACCCCTTACATCCCGTTAACCCAAAAAGGGTTAAGACCCACTGTTACAAGATGCACTAAGAAGGAGGAAGTAACTGAACCAAAAGCACATCCAAATCAGGGAAGGGCCCTGAACAGAGATAACAGGGATCGAACTGAGTTCATTGTTTTGTTCTCTAGGTACTCTCACTCCAAATCTCTGTTTATTTCTGAGGTCATTAGAAAGGGCATCTTCCCGTGTATTCCACCCAATCTGTCTGCCCCTCATCTCCTAGTCAAAACGCATTCCTCAACTCAAACATCCTAGATCGCTTTTGTTCACATATGCTGGTAGATTTCCCCACACGTCCTAAGCAAAGCGTTCTAATACTGCTTGAGCAGCTTTGCTAAACAAAAATCTAAATATATAAATACGTATGGCTCAATTACTTCACAATTGGGGGTTGATATGGAGATTGTGGGTTTTCCTAAAATGGGAATTGTAGAGATCGGTGATTTGTAAAGGGCAGTATTTAATTTGTAAAGGAAGTCCAGGGCACATAAGTTTCTCTCAGAAGCCTGCATTAGGTGCTATTGAGGATCATGGTGCCAAATACCTAAGGTGAGTAGACTTGATTCCACCTCGTGCCTCTTTAATCCACCACTATACACTCTCCCTTTTTATTGGCTCCTGCAAGTTCTTTTTCATCCCTGCTTTCAGCCATTGACACTGCTTTTCCTTCTTTATTTTCCTCCTTACTTCCCCCTTATGTGTTTTTTCTTTCATGCTCTGGATCAAAGTATGTTGAGGGAAAATAACTGCTGGTCCCAAAAAATGAGTATCAGTGGGCCCCACTTGCAACCACAGACTCAAATTAAGCGCTGTTAAATGGGCATGGTATAGATCAGTGGTTTGTAAAGTATGATACTAGAGTACTGGGAAGTAAATATAATCTGATAAACATATTGTGTCCTAAATATATTTGACAATAATATTGCCCAATTGCAGTGAATAAGAGAAAGTCTCTACCCATTGAGGCAATATTTTGCAAAGGATATTAAGAACACAATACATTGAGGTGCTATGGCAATGTTATTTGTAAATCTGGAATGACTTGGCTTTCGATTTATGCATTAGTGATGATATGGCTCAGAGATTTGAAAATAAATATGAAATGAACTCGGGTGCACAGCTCAGGGGGTTGTACATTGGAAATGAAATGGCTTGATAAGTGTGGCATGTTGGCGTTTTAAACTAGGTACAATGCAACTCATTTGTAACTCATTTATTTGTAAATTTAGAGTGATGGAACTTCGATGTGTAAATTACACGCAAGTGACTCGATTTATAAACTTGGATGATATGGCTCTATGATTTTCAAACTACAGTTGATGCAGTGATGTGATATTCGGAATTATATGACTTGTGTATTTTGTTAAAGTCAAGGATAATATCCTAGTGATCCTTGAAGGTAAATTGACTCAGTGATTTTGTTCACTTTGAGTCATATGGAGCTTTATAACCTGCTTTAAAAGGCATGGATTATATGGCATAGTCATTTGTACAATGGGTTTGCTTTGGCTCGGGGACCTGTTAAACATGGGTAATACAATTTAGGATCTCATTAAAAGAGAATCGGAATTCTGATATTGTAATTGATCACCCTCCTTACCAGCCACATTGGGATGACTGACTAAATTGGAGTTAGGGGGAATAATTATGACTAAATGAGAGAGATTTAGGAAGCACTAAGGAGAGGCTAAGGAAGGGCTGGGGAGAGGTTTAGGGAGGGACATGCACCCACCTAAAAAATGCAAGCTGATCCCTCTTCACAAGCTGCAATTCTATTACAGTCAAAAAGGGCACGTAAATGTTCTCCAGCTCAAACCTGGAGTAAGTCTAGTATGACAAATGGCCAACCACCCAACCACTGAAACTGGAACACCCTTCCATAGAAAATAATGGATGCATGGACTTAAAAACCAACATATAGAAAATAATGTTAAAATAAATTAATTTATTTAGACTTCTTAAAAAATATATAAATTAAATTAAATGTTAATCACATGCATATATGTGTTTATGTATATAAACATATATAAATGTAAATAATATTTATAAAATAAGTCAATAAATGTAAGTTAATTGTATAAATGTTAATAATTTTAATACCTTATAGATAAACATAAACATATTTCTGTAGGTGGGTTTTTAAAAAAGATCTTTAAAACGCCATTTTAATTCAATGTATTTAAATGAATTAAATATTTAATTGAAATTAAGTCAATAGTACTGTAGTGTATTTTAATGTGTTCTACTTTTAAAATAAATGTATACAATTAATTTACATTAATATTTAACATTAAAATATTCCTACTTTTTTCAAATGTAAGATATTTTCTACATTTCCCTATCCTTTCCCATAGAGTGATTTCCAACACAGTGGCGGAGCGCTCCACCAGAGTGGCAGAGATCTCCACCTGGGTGGCAGAGATTTCTGTTTACATGTGAAATGTTACTTTATACATGAATTTTTGGCTCCACCCCCAACTTTAAGGGAGTGGAGACATGTATGTGTGCACGTTGGACTATATTTACCTTTGGAAATGGTGAACAGACAAAAGTAATACATTTACTGTAAAGTGTAACAATAAATTTACACATATAGATTTACTCATGTGTAAATTTACTGTGAACAGGCCCAATACAGTTCAAATATAGATCCAGGCAGCAGGCACTTAAATCACTGAGCTATATTAAAAGAGAAGCATACAATTCTCTTGGTGTTATTCTTCTTGGATCTTGAGCATTCCCTTTTTATCAACAAATCACCATTTTATGGATTGCTACTGCGGGATGCATTCTGCCTTGTGCACCAGAAGGGGAAACAAACACTAAATGTTCCTAGCACAGCTGAGGACATGACGGCTGAGGCACACCAGCTGGCTGATTTTCTGCACCTGCCACTGAAAAACTCAACTATGGTCAACTGTACTTTCTCCCAGATATGCATCACTGAGAGAAGCACAGCCCGAAGAGCTATGCCATTGGGAACCTTCATGTTGTTGTCCTTCACAGCTGCTGACAAGACCGAAATATTATATAGTTTATTTGTCTAACATGGAGAATCTCTACAGAGCTATGCTTCACTTTGGTTGGAACGGGTTTTGTTCCACACACAGGACTAATTGCAGAGCTAGTAAATGGTTATCAGTTGCAAGCAGGGACAGATTGGGAAGGAGGGCAGTGGGCATTGGATGTAGGCTGGTGCCTTAGGGACACCCGTGGGCCATTTTTATTAGGGCCTCTGTAAACTGGCCTACAGAGACTAACTATTTCCCCAGCCACTGCCAGAAATTTGCAATGTGGCACCAGCATCATGGACACTTCCATGCCAAGCTGTCAAACCGAGGCTGGGGTATTTTTTTGCTCTGGCCCTTGGGGTATTCCTACTTCAGCCCCCGGCTTCAAGAGGCCATCCCAGAAGCAGTGTCATCTCCGCTGGGACCTCACGTTTAGGCCTTGGTGGGTGTGTGGAGGGTGAAAGCATGCAGGAGTCTTGCATAGGGGGCAGGTGATTTTGTGACCCTTGGGCCATTCCCACCTTATCCTCCTCTGGAGCAGCAGCTGTATTATTTTCTTTACCCCTCCCCTGCCAGGTCATTTCCCTGAGGCTGTATTGGGCTGAGGAGGTATTGAGTGAGAGAAGCAGCCTCCCCAGGGTCAGGTGTTGTCACCTCTGTCCCAGTGTCTTTTAGGCCTTGGTCCGGGGGGGGAAGGGAGGGTGTTTGCACAGGCCTCGCTGTGAGGCCAACTTTTCCAGGAGAAAAAAAACCATAGTTTGTAGCGTTATGGTCAGAGCTGCCGACGTTAGAACCTGGGAACTAGGTTTGAGTTCTGGCGTTAGCTCAACATCGTGTGATTCTGGGCAAATCACCTACTCTTCCTACCTAAAATAAAAATTAATTTGATCTTCTGTAAAGCAACTAGTGCTCATATAAATTGCTCAAATGCCTTTGGGAGAGTTCACACTTTATAAAACTGCAAAAAAAGAAAAATAATAAAAAATAACTGACCAGAGTCTATAAAGGCTACAGCATGATACTTGAAAAGGACTCTACATAAAAATGTCTCTATTCCTTTTTAACATGGCTTTTCTCCCTTTGTTTAGTTTAACTATTAATCATGGATCATTAAGGTAGCTTTAGGACACATTTGAAAGTGCTTTTGCCTCATATTTACTGTTTAAAGTACCATTGGGTCAGAGGAAACAGTACCAGCTTTTGGTGATTTTCTTTGGTTTTGTACTGTTCAAGAAATTAAAATACGAGTCATTCCGGTAAACAACCATCGAGGTGGCAGCCCTAGCCAGATTAGATGTTGTGCCCTTGGGCCACTTTATTTCTCTCCACCAAGCCATAATACAGTGCCTCTAGTTATACCAATGGTACATGCCATATAAGCTTTAATATATTTAATTTACTGAACATTTCTGTAAAAAAGTAGTCCAATGAGACTAACTAAATGGTGATCCATTAAATGAACAGTTCAGGAATATGGGTCTCTTATTTAAGAGTCCATGGGCCTAATTGTGATCTTAATTTGATCCTGGTTACAAGCGAGCAATTTACAAAACAAATAAATAATTTATATATGTGGCTACACATATTTAAGGAATATTCTGCGGGTTTCTGTAAGGATTACCAAATGACAAGGGTTTTGGGACAGTCTAAGGAAACGCTGCCTGCTCTTTCAAGCTGTAGCATACCTGTCGGGGCTGTGTGTCACAGCTCATCAAATCAGGGAGAGCTGCCACAAAACACCCCAATCTACTGTGCATACATGCCAAAATAAAGGACTATTTATATATGTCACTTGCATTTTCAAACTGCTATTTAGAGTACCTGTTTGCTCCTGAGAAGGGCTGGTACTCTTCCCATTAAATGTATTGCAACAGTGCTGAGAGGCGCAGGCATTCTCCCATAGAAATTAAAGAAGTGCAGGTACTCAGTACCGGACAGTACCTACCCATTTAAAGCACTCGTTATCTGGGAATTTAAAGTCCCCGGTGTCTTTTTCTAAGAAGCTTCCACTTAGCTTAACTAACTGGTGGTATGAGTGCCCTGTGACCAGCAACTTGCTCTATACGAAGTTAGGGGATTCGTATTTTACACGCGTGCCGCATGCAAAATCTATTAGGTGATCACCAGAAAGAAGACTATAGGGCGCTCAAGCACGCTAATCTGCTTATGGAAATAAAATGTCACTCCACAGACGTGCCTGTAGACAGGTTAAAGTAGGCCCCGTGTCTCTGTAGCAGGTGCTCGGGATAGCGAGCTGCCTCATCGGCTTGCCGGTGTGTGTGTTTCCCGCGCCTCCGCATAGCTAGCTGCCTGCCACAGAGAGCCCGTCGGGGCTATAAGGCTCGCCAAAGACCGTCTTAGCTGGAGCGGCCGCAGTCCGTCCGTCGGACGGGTCTTCGCTTGGCCAAAGTTCGCTGGCCGCACGACCCCCAGTCCCTCTCGCGCTATGTACCTCTCCTCCCGGGATGGAGCGCGAGATGTGGTCCTGTCAGGCTGCTTCCTGGTTCCTTAGGATGATGCACCTTTAGTGCTCAGCCGGTAGAGCTCGCGCTGCTCCCCACACACAGCCACAGAAAAGGGCGAGCTTACCTTGGTGCCCCACCGCATGACCACCGCCGCATCCCGGACGAGCTCCAGAACCGGAGATGGAGCCGAAGAGCGAGAGACCTGCAGCTGCTCTGACATAGGAAGCCGAGATCGCTACATGATGTGCCACAGCAACAGGCTCTCGAAAGAGGAAGCCGGGGGAGGGAGTGAAGTCATATTTCAACCTTTTTTTCTCTCTTCAAAATAACTGACATTATTCGTTTGACAACTCAGACTTGCAATCAGGTGCTCTGATAAGCTGCTTTTTCATGCAATGACGAAAACGGTTTGCACATGTCGCGCTCGGTCGCTTCGAAGCGCGCTCACGCTCTAATAGCTTGCTTCCAGTGAAACCACAGTGCTTACATTTAGAAGCCTAGAGAATCTATCGTGCATTTGGGGTGTAAGCGGGGTTCGCGTCAGTTCTAAGTTAATGCGCATGGTCCTTTACAGGTAGCACCCAATAGCCAGTGCAGTTCTTTTCAAGTGAAGAGGTTTCTTCCCAGGTCGCTGAATGTGAGGCATTGTAATCGTACATTTGGCAACAAGCAGCGAGCAGCACATGGACTGAATATCCGGTTGTTACCGAGTGGGAGAGCTCAGAAACAGAAATATTTCCAAATCTCGAATGATGACAGAAGCATCAAAACTTTTCACACTTTCTGTTTTGAGAGCACGCTACTCTACGATTGAGTGAATGGACGAATAGTTGTTTATTTCATGCACAGAATGGGTAGACTGATTTGAGCTTCAAGGTGTGTTGGTTCTAAGATAGTTTGATGCATGCATTTACTGATGAATGAATGAGTGGGTTGTTTATTGGGTGATGTGTGGTTGATTGAAGGATTTTCTAATGGCTTAATGGGATAATAGCAGGTTAGATGAGAGGTTAGTTAAATGACCGAATTTACAAAAAAGGTGAATCGAGCGATAAATTGTCAGCAAATGCTCAGTTGGATGGATAAACAGGGACAGTTTGTCAGCTGATGGGATGTTGAATGGATGAATGGGTAAATTGTCAGGCAATTCATCGACAGATTGATGTTTACAATTAATTTTTCGTTGATGAGTCATTGGATCGAGGTATATACACCTAGAAATATAGACACATAGTTTATTTTGGCAGCATGAATGATTGGGTGAATATGCATTTTTTCTAAGGCAGGTGAATTATTACATTTATCTAGAGATCCTCCTGTCTTATTATATTGCCAAACCTCTTTGTTGTCTTCAACACAATCGACCGTTCCACACTCATATGCACCACGGAGTGTCAATTGTGATTCAGCAGCAATCAATCAGTAGATATGTAGAGTGCTGCTTGCGACCCATGAGGGAATCCAGGCACTGGCAGCATCTAGTTGATTAGCTGAATAGCCAGGCCTTCAGGGACTTTCAGAACTCTGGAAGAGAGGGGGAGGTCCGGAGATGAAAGGGTAGCTTGCTTTGTGCTTCCACTGCTAGGTAGGACAAGGAGCAACCTTTGCATCTGCTATGTTGGATGCAGGGGGGGTGAGGGTTAGAAAAAGGTAAGCAGAGCGGAGGTGTCTGGTGGGCTGATGGAAGTTCAGGAGTGGTTCAAGTAGGCGGGTCCATGCATGCATGGGACAGACTCTTAAATTGGATTCTTTTCTTTACAGGAAGCCAGTGGAGTTCCCTGAGGTATGGAGTGATGTGTGTTCGTCTAGCGAGATCCAGGACGAGTCTTACTGTGGTGTTCCTTATGGCCTGTAGTCATCTGAGCTGCGTTTCCTGCATAGAGAGCATTGCCATAGTCCCATCGGCTGGAGATTAGGGCTTGGGTTATAATGCATATTGTGCTTTGGGGTAGCCATTTGAATAACTTACAAAGCATGCAGAGGAAGAAGAAGCAGAAGGAGGAGATGGAGTTGACCTGAATTGTCATGGTTAGTTTGTTGTCCAGAATGATACCTAGGTTCCTATCGTGGTCAGTAGGGGTAGGAGTAGGCCCAAGTTCTGAGGGCCACTAGGATGTGTTTCATAGGAAGCTTTTGTTTCTGATGGTCACTACCTCTGTCTTGTCAGTGTTGAGTTTCAAGCAGTTTTCCATCATTCAGTTTGCAACATCTGTCTTGCAGCTGTGGAAGTTGGTCTTGGTGGTGTCTTAGGAGACAGAGGGGATAAGTTGTGTGTCACTGGCGTAGGATGTGATATTGAGTCCATGGGTTTTGGTGATGCTAGCCAGAGGTGTCATATAAATGTTGAAGTAGGTGGGGCTGAGCAACGATCCTTGGGTTACTCCACAGATGATTTCCTTGAGTTCAGAGGTGAAGGAGGGAAGGCAAACCTTTTGCCTTTTTCTGGTAAGGAAAGAGGCGGTCCATCTGACAGGGGCACCTTGTATGCCTATGTTGTGCAGCCTTGTGATGAGTGTGTGGTAGGACACCGCATCTAAGGCTGCAGAGAGGTCTATGAGAATCAGAGCTGCAGTCTCTCCTTGGTTGAACAGGGCTTGGATGTTGTTGGTAGTCGCGATGAGGGCTGTCTCAGTGCTGTGGTTGCTGCGGAACCCGGATTGCGAGGAGTCGAGTAGGAGGTTCCATTCCAGGTGTGAGGGGTATTGTTGGTTGCTGACTTGTTCTAATACTTCGTCAGGGAGATCAATTGATAGTTGTTGAGTTTGCTGGTGTCTGCCTATTGGGTTCTTTAGTAGGGTGTTGACTTCTAGTCCTCGGGGAAGGTGCCATTGGCAATTGAAGTGTTGAACTCAGTGGTGAGTACATGGCTGATTCTGGGTTTGCTGTGGTTGACGATGAAGTAAGGGTATGGGTCAGTGGGCCTATAAGTGGACTGAGTTCATGATGGAGGCAATGTCCTGTTGGGAAACCTGGCTCCATTAGGTTAGTCATGTGTCTGTGGTGGTAACAGGGTTGTTGTGTTGCTCGAAGAAGTCAGTAGCTTTGGACTGGAGTTTGAAGTTTCCTTAAATGTTGGCGATCTTGTCGCGGAAGAAGTATGCAAGGTTGTCGCGAAGTTCCTGTGACGGGGTAATGTTTGTTGGAGCTGAGGGTTTGAAGAATTCTTTGGTGATGTTGAAGAGTTCTTTGCTGTTATTGGAGCTTGAAACGATGCATAAGGCTAAGGCCTTTTTCTTCGATTCTCTCAACTGCCTGTGGTAGAGGTTGAGGGCTGTTTTGAAGGCAGTCTTGCCGTTCATGTCCTTGCTGGTGTGCCGTCTCCTTTCTCGTTGTTTAGCAGTTCTGAGGTCTTCAGTGTACCAGCTAGCCTGCTTGGTGGACCTTCTGTGGGTGTTGTTGCTGATGGGAGCAACACTGTCATTGTAGTTGGTGATCCACTTGAAGTTTCTGACGTTCTGGTTTAGGTTGTTGGAGGAGATGGTGTTGGTGGTATTAAAAGCATTGCTTCATGTGTACTTTGAGTCTTTGCTTCAGCTGCAGTTGGGGGCTTTGGGTAGATTGAGGGCTGAGGTCCATGAGCTGGTGATATTGAAGTGGACTATGCAGTGGTTGGTCCAAGTGAGTTCTGTGGTTTGGCTGATGCGGTCGCTGAAGATGAAGATGGAGTCTAGTGTGTGGCCTATGGTATGTGTGGGATCTTGAACAAGTTGGGTGATTCTGATGTTGTTCGGGCTGCCAAGGTGGTTGGTAGTATTGATGCCATTGTGGTTATCGAGGTAGAAGGTGAGGTCTCACAGACAATGTAGTTGTTGGAGTCTATGGCAAGGGGGGGCAATGTTCTTTGATGGTTCTCCTTCAACCTTTCCAACTGACACCAGTTTGTTCACATAGGCATGCCCAGGTCGCAAAAGGTACATATCACTTGGGGAGTCCCTCGAGGCCCCAAACTGTCTCCTATCATCTTCATCTTATACATGGAGCTGCTTGATGCTCTCCTCGCAGATAATAGCATCAAGGTTCACCAAAATGCAGATTATACACAGTTGTCCTTGAAAGTCTCCTCTGCCTCAAACACTGCTTGCTCATCATCCAGTCCTGAAATTCCAGCGCCTACGTGAAGCTCAACCCACCAAGACAGAATTCCTGTTATTTGCAAAGAACAATAAACATGCTATAATCTTAATGGCTTCGAACCCCAACTTTCACCAAATGCAAAGTCACTTGGATTCACCCTGTAGAACAAACCCACCCTCAACTAACACAATGCCAAAAAACAGAGACAGCTTTGTACCAGCTCTCTTACAGAAAGTCAAATGTTTCCTCTAGAAAGTGACTTCAAAACTGTTGTGCATGCCCTTGTATTCTTCCATTTGGATGGTGATAATGCCCTTCTCCGTGTCCTCTTAGATTCCACAGTGACACCCCTTACGAGCCTCCTACATGTCTCATCCAGGGCCTAAAGAAAATAGATCACATCACCCCCATCCTGATGGAACTTCACTGGGGCCCTTAGTGGATATATACTATCTTTAAAACCAGTTGCATCATTTAGAAAGCTAAAGTGAGCAGCATCACCTCTTATTTTGAGGACAAGCTTGCTATCTCTTGTGGATTTCAGGATCAGGACACCTACATCCAGAACACCACCAGGCTGCAGACTAAGGAGTGAAAAAAATATAAAAAAACAAGAGAGAAAAACAAGAGAGCAGTCCTTTTTCATCTATGCACCCAGGATCTGGAACAACATCTGCACATCCATCAGGACTCCACTCCTCCAATTTAGGAAAGAGTTGAAGACTCACCTTTTTAAAGAGTATTACATTAAAGTGCATTAACCATCAACGACCTAGCTTCCTCTCCTTTTACTCATTGACTTTATACTTGTCTTTGACCATGTAGACTGTTCCTCTGCCTTTTGTCTAGATTCGAGCTATAGAAATACCATACACATGCTTGTAACTTTTTGCTGACCATACACGCTTGACGTGCATCTGCCACAGATATGTTACTTACAGGTCTCTATATTGCATTCTTCTCTGCATAATTTTACACGTACATATTTGCAATGTATTGATGCTCTAAGTACCACTTTTTTGTTATTATTGAAAAAACTTTAAAAAAGCTAGTAACAACTAATAGAAATATACATATACATACATACATTGATAAACAGAGATATAAGTTGTCAATTGTTGGGCAGTCAGATGAAAAGATTTTCTGGCTAATGACTGAATGGTGTTAGTTGCAGGGGTAACAATGTTCCCACCAGGCTGGCCGGCGGGACCTGACGTTCCCGTCGAGCTGACCTGTGGGGACAGTGCTACAGTATTGTTCTCGGCTCCCCAAGACTGTAGCACACCAGCACCCTTGGAATGCGCACAGTCTGCAGAGCAAGTATTGCACATTCCAAAGGTGCTGGCAGGGGTGGCCCTGCCCTGCCCATGTCATGGGCAGTGCAGGGGCCCCCTGTGGCCCCCCTGCACTGGCTTTTAGTCAGCGTTTTCATGGCGGGGTCCCTGTCATGAAAAGGCTGGTGGAAATTTGAGTTGTAATCTGCACGGCAACGGTGAGTGCAGCACCGCCATGGCTGACCACGACTCTGCCAGCCCACTGGGAGCCATGTTCCTGGCAGGCACAGTGGTCCGACCGCCAGGGTTGTAAAGTGGCGGTCGGGCTGCCTGGAGTGAGGGGATCTGACCATCACCACGAGGCCTCACGGTCTCATGACCGCCAGCTTCGTAATGAGCTCCATATATAGATAATCTGTCAGTTTGTAGGAAGCCAGGAGAACGACTGAATGAGTAAATAGTTGTTCAGTTGATTGTCAGCTGAATTCCAGAATTTACAGATGGCTAAATGGATGGATAGTTTGACAGTTGTTGGATGGTTTTATGAATCAATCTCCTGAATAATGCAAGGCTTAATAATAGGTAAATAATGCAATTTTACCAGCAAATTGAGTATCACATTTTTACCATGAGCAGTGGATGGATGCATTTCAATATGTCTCGATATATGGATAGTATTTCAGTTTGTGGTAGATGGATAGATACCTAGTTGGTCGGTTGTTTGCTTGTTAAATTATATCTCTTACCACACATGCCTCAAACATCAATTAAGCCTCTGATTTCTTAATTAGTTGTCATGAGTAAGGTCTCATTAATGGTCAAAGATGCAGTTATCAAGTTTCTACACCTGGTTCCCAAAACAGATAAATCCTGTGCCCCTCTGGGAAAATCTGTTATTACTGGTATCACATCACATGCAGAGACCCATGCACAGTATATTGATATTTTTTTAATTACTCATGGCACACCTTTCAATTAATTTATTCTGGATTCACTCCAAGGACGTGCAGAATCAGTTCAATCACAGATCCTTCTTACATTGATACAAGGAATCTGTTACCATCATTGCTCGATCACAAGTGACTGTGTTATGCAATCATACCTTATCTCTAGATCCACAAGTTACTATGCGCGTGAAAGTATAGTATTAAAAACAATGGTGTTTGTTCTTACAAAAGCTTATATGTTTCGTAATTTTTCCTATGAACAACTGATTGGAATTGCCTTGGGTGTCAAGTTTGGTTCTTATTATGCAAACTTGTGTATGGGCTGGTATAAGACAGAACATATCTGGTCTGATGGTGTGGATGATTTCAGTAACCCAGTGATTTTCTTTAATATAAATATATCTATATCTATATATATATTAATATATATATAGATATAGATATATATATATATGAGGTTCTCATGAGTTTGAATAACCCATAAGAGAATTGATTAAAATATGCAAAATATCTCTATAGCCCTGACCTAATATTGTATTCACCATTGAATGTAGCACCTTCTTGCCTGTCACCTTTCTGAATGCAAATGTTTTGTTTAGGACACCCAATCACACAAGCCTATAAAGAAAGCCCACTTACATGAACTTGATTCTCTATGTCTCTGGCTATCACGCTAATGGCCTTATTCATAGTTCTTATAGATAAATTAAGGGAAATTGTTCACTACCCTCTGATTTTGAGTCTGACACCAAAAATAGATTTACAGCTTGAGGTTACAGTCTTCTTATTTTATGTCAGACAGCCAATTAAGTAAGTAATATGAAAAGAAGAGGTATTTTTACAAATTAAAAAGTCAGCCAAATGTGTACAAACAGCACTCTTTGCTTCATTATACAATACATTTCTTGGTCACAAAGTATATTTAATAATCTTACAAACTGGATTTTATAGTTTTTCTCATTGTGTAATTTGCCTTGTCTTTTACAATATGACCCTTGTGTTTTTTCCTTTGATGGCAGCCTGACCTCTACTTTTAAATACTTTACCTATAGAAATAGCACCCACATAGTATATATTCTGAGGTGTCCATGAGAAAATTATATATGTAGGCAGCACCATGTTAAACCACAGATGTCCTTTTTATACCAGGATGGAGACAAAGGACCTGGACAGGAAGGAGGTCACACCTCTTCCCTCCCAGGATGGCTAGTGTGATAGTAATAAAGGTGGTGAGTGTAGGAGGCTGGCCTGGCTTGTAGTGGGTACCAGAGGTACTTACACCTTGTGCCAGGTCCAGTTATCCCTTATTAGTGTAGAAGAGGTGTTTATAGCTGCTTAGACTAATAGAAGGTAGCTATGGCAAAGCAGCTTAGGCTGAACTAGGAGTAAAGCTCCTACTATACCACTGGTGTCATATGCACAATATCATAAGAAAACACAAAACACAGAATTACTAAAAATAAAGGTACTTTATTTTTATGACAATATGCCAAAAGTATATCAGTGAGTACCCTCAGTATGAAGATAAGTTATATACACAAGATATATGTACACAAACCAAAATTATGCAGGTAATAGCAAGAAAAGTAATGCATGCAGTGTAGAATTACAGTAGATTGCAATAGGAGCACATAGGTATAGGGGCAGAACAAACCATATACTCCAAAAGTGGAATGCGAACCACGAATGGACCCCAAACCTATGTGAGCTTGTAGAGGGTTGCTGGGACTGTAAGAAAACAGTGAGGGTTAGAAAAATAGCCCAACCCAAGACCCTGAAAGGTAGGTGTAAAGTGCACTTACTACCCCCAGAGAGCACAGAAGTCGTGATAGGGGGATTCTGCAGGAAGAACAAACACCAGCAATGCAACAACAGTGGATTTCCGGACCTGAGTACCTGTAAGACAAGGGGACCAAGTCCAATAGTCGCGACAGTGTCGAGAGTGGGCAGGAGCCCAGGAAATGCCAGCTGAGGGTGCAAGGAAGCTGCCACTGGATGAAATAAGCTTGGAGTTCTGCAAGAAAGAAGAGATCTAGGGACTTCTCCTTTGGAAGACAGATGTCCCACATCGTGATGAAGCTTGCAGAGGTGTTCCCACGCAGAAGGACCGCAAACAAGCCTTGCTAGCTGCAAGGGTTGCAGTAGAGGTTTTTGGGTGCTGCTGTGGCCCAGGAGGGACCAGGATGTCACTACTTGGAAGAGGAGACAGAGGGGGCGCCCAGCAACTCAGGGAGCCCTCACAGTAGCAGGCAGCACCCACAGAAGTACCTGAACAGGCACTTGGAAGAAAAGTGAACCTGAGTCCACCTGAAGTCACAAAAGGGAGTCCCACGACGCCGGAGGACAACTCAGAAGGTTGTGCACTGCAGGAAGGAGTGTCGGGGACCAGGCTTGGCTGTGCATGAAGGAAATCCTGGAAGAGTGCACAGGAGCCGGAGCAGCTGCAAATCACGCGGTACCCAGCAATGCAGTCTAGCGTGGGGAGGCAAGGACTTACCTCCACCAAACTTGGACTGAAGAGTCACTGGACTGTGGGAGTCACTTGGACAGAGTTGCTGAGTTCCAGGGACCACGCTCATCGGGCTGAGAGGGGACCCAGAGGACCAGTGATGCAGTCTTTTGGTGCCTGCGGTTGCAGGGGGAAGAGTCAGTCGACCCACAGGAGATTTCTTCAGAGCTCCTGGTGCAGGGAGGAGGCAGGCTACCCCCAGAGCATGCACCACCTGGAAACAGTCGAGAAAGCCGACAGGATGAAGCGATACAAGGTTGCTAGTAGTTGTCTTGCTACTTTGTTGCGGTTCTGCAGGCGTCCTGAGCAGTCAGCGGTTGATCCTTTGGCAGAAGGTGAAGAGGGAGATGCAGAGGAACTCTGATGAGCTCTTTCATTCGTTATCTGGTGAATCACCCAAAGCAGAGACCCTAAATAGCCAGAAAAGGAGGTTTGGCTACCTAGGAAGGAAGATTGGCTACCAAGAGATGTAAGAGCCTATCAGAAGGAGCCTCTGACGTCACCTGCTGGCACTGGCCACTCAGAGCAGTCCAGTGTGCCACAAACACCTCTGTTTCCAAGATGGCAGAGGTCTGGGACACACTGGAGGAGCTCTGGGCACCTCCCAGGGAGGTGCAGGTCACTGGACTGTGGGAGTCACTTGGACAGAGTTGCTGAGTTCCAGGGACCACGCTCGTCAGGCTGAGAGGGGACCCAGAGGACCAGTGATGCAGTCTTTTGGTGCCTGCGGTTGCAGGGGGAAGATTCCTTCGGCCCACGGGAGATTTCTTCAGAGCTCCTGGTGTGGGGAGGAGACAGGCTACCCCCAGAGCATGCACCACCTGGAAACAGTCGAGAAAGCCGGCAGGATGAAGCGATACAAGGTTGCTAGTAGTCATCTTGCTACTTTGTTGCAGTTTTGCAGGCGTCCTGAGCAGTCAGCGGTCGATCCTTTGGCAGAAGGTGAAGAGGGAGATGCAGAGGAACTCTGATGAGCTCTTGCATTCGTTATCTGGTGAATCCCCCAAAGCAGAGACCCTAAATAGCCAGAAAAGGAGGTTTGGCTACCTAGGAAGGAGGATTGGCTACCAAGAGAGGTAAGAGCCTATCAGAAGGAGCCTCTGACGTCACCTGCTGGCACTGGCCACTAAGAGCAGTCCAGTGTGCCACAAACACCTCTGTTTCCAAGATGGCAAAGGTCTGGGACACACTGGAGGAGCTCTGGGTACCTCCCTGGGAGCTGCAGGTCATGGGAGTGGTCACTCCCCTTTCCTCTGTCCAGTTTCGCACCAGAGCAGGGCTGGGGGATCCCTGAACCGGTGTAGACTGGCTTATGCGGAGATGGGCACCATTTGTGACCATCAAAGCATTTCCAGAGGCTGGGGGAGGCTACTCCTCCCCAGCCCTCGCACCTGTTTTCAAAGGGAGAGGGTGTTACACCCTCTCTCAGAGGAAGTCCTTTGTTCTCCCTTCCTGGGCCAGGGCTGCCTGGATCCCAGGAGGGCAGACACCTGTCTGAGGGGTTGGCAGCAGCTGTAGTGGAGACCCCGGAAAGGCAGTTTGGCAGTACCCGGGTTCATGTTACATGGCCATGTTCGGAGTTACCATTGTGACGCTGTACATAGGTAGTGACCTATGTACAGTGCACGCGTGTAATGATGTCCCCGAACTCACAGGGAATTTGCCCTGAACGACGTGGGGGCACCTTGGCTAGTGCCAGGGTGCCCACACACTAAGTTACTTTGCACCCAACCTTCACCAAGTGAAGGTTAGACATATAGGTGACTTATAAGTTACTTAAGTGCAGTGGTAAATGGCTGTGAAATAACGTGGACGTTATTTCACGCAGGCTGCAGTGGCAGGCCTGTGTAAGAATTGTCAGAGCTCCCTATGGGTGGCAAAAGAAATGCTGCAGCCCATAGGGATCTCCCGGAACCCCAATACCCTGGGTACCT
This sequence comes from Pleurodeles waltl, assembly GCF_031143425.1. Lineage (NCBI taxonomy): Eukaryota > Metazoa > Chordata > Amphibia > Caudata > Salamandridae > Pleurodeles > Pleurodeles waltl. The sequence goes on from NC_090446.1 coordinate 151,991,437, forward strand.
CAGTACCATATACTAGGGAATTATATGGGTGTACCAGTATGCCAATGTGAATTGGTAAATTTAGTCACTAGCCTGTTAGTGACAAATTTGGAAAGCAGAGAGAGCATAACCACTGAGGTTCTGGTTAGCAGAGCCTCAGTGAGACAGTTAGGCATCACACAGGGAACACATACAGGGGACATACTTATGAGCACTGGGGCCCTGCCTGGCACGGTCCTAGTGACACATAGACTAAAACAACATATATACAGTGAAATATGGGGGTAACATGCCAGACAAGATGTTACTTTCCTACAGTGAGTCTCAAAGGTTTTCACCACCCTTGATTTGTAAATCCTTGTCCCCCACTCAAGGACATAGCCCTTCCCGTCTTCCCCAGCTCAACAGCCAAGAAAATTATTTATGCAGGAGGCATACACCTCCAAAAGACTAGCCAGACCTTTAGGGTGGGCTAGGTGGTCTGTACAGCCGAGGAAAGATTTTGCCATACTGGTAAACCTTAGGAATAGTGGGTTCTTGGTAGAAAAGTGACATACTCCCACAGGAAGTCATCATTTCAGGGGCAGAGTAGCCGCTGGGACCAGTAGCCCATTGACTACTGTCCCTCACACCCTTAACGCCCCCAAACTAGGATTTAAAGGGCTACCCTGACAGCAGACCCCCAGTTCTGACTTGGAAGAGGCACAAAAAAGATGCAGTCACCGACAACAGGACCTAGGACTCCGTCGCTATGCAAAGAAACAACACTTAGGTCCCCTGAGGAAATTACTACTGGAACTGTGTGATCGGTGTGTGCCTGTGGTGAAAACACTTTTGTCCCAGTAAGAGGGACCCCAGTGGACACCGAGAAGCCAAGACAGACTCCCCTGCCTGGTGGGACCAGTCACCAGCAACCTGCAAAAGTGCTGACGTGCTATGTCCAGAAAAGTGCAACTCGTCAGGCTCCCCCATGAGTGAGCCCAAAGAAGATCAGTGACCTGCACCCCGGGAGTGGTAGTGAGGTTCCCACCAGGTTATGAGCCGCTAGCCCCTTCCGGACGACCTCCAGTCACCGAAGTGCCAGTGGACTACTTTTTCCAATGCCAAGTCTTCTCTGTTGCCAGCAACAAGTGACTTCTCGAACATCACCAACTCCAAAGCAGTTCCCACCATAGAAACTGATGTCGGCACTGACCCCTCTCCTGAGATCCTTCATCCTGAAGGAGGCAACTTTGCGAGGAGCAGCAAAGCATCTTTGGCATGATCAGCCCCGTTATTGACAGCTGAAGGCCACCTCTACACGCGGAGATGCCAAATGTGGTGGCAAAGTTTCAACTGTTGATCTGAGTCCCTGGTCCCACAAAGCCTCTACTCCCCAAGGGTAGAGTTTGAGTCCACCCCGGAATGTGCTTTGGTCAATTTGACAGCACCCTCGGATCCCATCAGCACCAAGGACAGCCAGAGCACATCTGCACCCAGACTCCCTGGTCAAGGTAGCTAAAAATTGACTGTTGAGGCTTGGTCTAAGGAACCGCAAGACCTTAACTTCAAGTGGGTTCCCCAGAACTCACCCTACAAGTGACCGATTGCAAACTGTGATTTTCCCCATTGACTTGAATGGGAGTGGTCTGACCATTAACCCCTTGGGTGCCATGTATGTAATGGTTACGCCCCCAGCTGCAGCGCTGCTGTACCGAGGACGTAACCATTACATCCTGCACCCGGCCCACGGGGGGAGCCTAGCGCTTCCCTTGCCACCTCCAATCCCCCCAGTGATATCAGATGACGTGAGCGTGCATTTGCGTGCTGACCTCATCAGAGGTCACCTCCATCAACCCGAGGAGAAACTGATTAATTTCTTCTCGGACGGGGGAAAGGGGCAGGTCGGAGAGGATTGAGAGGAAGGGAAAGTCTTTTCCTTTCATTTCATGTCTCTCTGAGCATTCCTGCAGCACGATTGCTATGGAATGCCCACTAGACACCAGGGACTTTGTTTAATTTTAGTAAGGAAAGAAGGAGAGCAGCCCCTTGGGCAAGGGTCGCTCCCCAAGGGTGGCATTTATTTTTAGTCCATTTCTGCCCCTCTTGGGGGCAGATCAGCCTATCTAATTAGGCCGATCTACCCCCCTTTGGGGCAGAAACCTCTAGACACCAGGGCATTTTTTTTATTTTTTTTGCAGGGGGAGTCGCCACTTAGGCAAGGGTCACTCCCCTGTGGGCCAATATTATGTTAGGCCATGTCGGCCTATTTTTATTAGGCCCATCTGCCCCCAAGGCGGGCAGAAAGCCCACTAGACAGCAGGGAATACTTAAAAAAAAAAAAAAAAGAGGGTGGGGGTATGGCCATAGTTGTTCTGCCCACCGGTGGGCAGATGGGGTAATTACCCCTGATCCACTCCCAGAGGGGGCAGAAAGCCTACTAGATGCCAGGAATTAAAAATAATAGAGGGGTGGGAGTAGACAACCAGTATGGGCATTGTTATGCCCCCACTGAAGGGGGTAACAGTCTTTCAGCCCCCCCTGCAAACTAAAGGATCTTATCCCAACAACAAGCAAGAGGACATTTGATTATTTTGGGTTTAGATTTTACTTTTGGGCCAAGAGAGCTTGGCTAACTCTCAATATCGTCACACCTAGATTGATGAGCAGCTGCTCTTTTTGGACTTTGGGACGCTGGCACCTTGAAAAATCTTCCAGACCTAGACACATCTGAAAACTAAACATCTGGGTGAGTCCAGGGTGGTGTGCTTCACCGGCACCCTACACCATTTTCTTTCCCACAATGCCCTGTAAACCTCCAACTTTGCATGAAATCACACATTTTCCCTATATTTTTGTGATGGAAACTTCCAGAATTCAAAGGAATCTACAAAATTCCTACCACTCAGCATTGTCGTATCTATACATATAAAAATTCTGCCCCGCTTGTCAGCCTAAAAACAATTTTTTTCCAAAATGCCTTTTTGGACCCGCTTTGGTTCCCTCTCAATTTTGACATGTTTTTGGCCCTTCCCTGTCACAGGCACTTGGCCCACCTACACAAGTGAGGTATCATTTTTATCGGGAGACTGAAGGGAACGTTGGTTGGTAGGAAATTTGTGCTGGTGCGGTGATCCCACAGAGAAACATGAGAAAAATATAATTTTTTAGAAAAAGTTGAAGTTTGCTGAGGATTTTGGGTAAGAAAACACTGGGGGGTCTATGCAAGTCGCAGCTCTCTGGACTCCCTTGGGGGTCTAGTTCTCACAAATGTCTGGGTTTCATAGGTTTCCCTATATGGCTGCTGAGCCCAGGAACAAAAACGCAGATGCACCTCTCGCAAAAACAGGTAGTTTTGTAAAAGATAATTTTGATGTGTCCATGTTGTGTTTTGGATTCTTCCCTTTTGCGGGCAGTAGGCCTACACACACAAGTGAGGTTCCATTTTTATCGGGAGATATGGGGGAATGCTGGTTGGAAGGAAGTTTGTGGCTCCCCTCAGATTGCAGAACTTTGCAGCACCGAAATGTTAGAAAAAGTGTTTTTTAGCCACATTTTGAGGTTTGCAAAGGATTCTGGGTAAGAGAACCTGGTGAGAACCCCACAAGTCACCCCATCCTGGATTCCCCTAGGTGTCTAGTTTTCTAAAATGCACAGGTTTGCTAGGTTTCCCTGGGTGCCAGCTGAGCAAGAGGCCAAAATCCACAGCTAGGCACTTTCCAAAAAACACATCAGATTTCAATGTACAAATGTGATGTGTCCATGTTGCGTTTTGGAGCATTTCCTGTCGCGGGCACTAGGCCTATTCACACAAGTGAGGTACCATATTTAACAGGAGACATGGGGGAACACAGAATAGAAGAACAAGTGCTTTTGCCCCTTGTCTTGCACCACAATTTGTCCTTCCAAATGTAAGACTGTGTAAGAAAGAAGTCTATTTGAGAAATGCCCTGTAATTCACATGCTAGTATGAGGGCCCCGGAATTCAGAGATGTGCAAATAACCACTGCTTCTCAACACCTTATCTTGTGCTCATTTTGGAAATACAAAGGTTTTCTTGATACCTATTTTATACTCTTTATATTTTACCAAATGAATTGCTGTATACCAGGTATACAATGAAAACCCATTGCAAGGTGCAGCTCATTTATTTGCTCTGGGTACCTAGGGTTCTTGATGAACTCACAAGTCCTATATATCCTTGCAACCAGAAGAGTCCAGCAGACGTAAAGGTATATTGCTTAAAAAAATATGAAATAGCTGGAATTCGTTACAGAAGAAAACGTGGACAGAAATGCCTCAATGGCACAATGTTCAACTCAATTTCAATCTTGTTTTACTTCGGCTGTTACTTTCTGTAGGAAAACCTTGAAGGATCTACACAAATGACCCCTTGCTGAATTCAGAATTTTGTCTAGGATCCACCATTGGTTTCACACCTATTTCTGTCACTAACTGAAAAGAGGCTGAAAGCACAAAAAATAGTCAAAATTGGCTATATCCCAGTAAAATGGCAAACGTATGTTGAAAAATGTGGTTTTGTGATTCAAGTCTGCCTGTTCATTTGCTGATGCCATTTGCAGGGAAAAAACACATGCTTTCTTCTGCAGCACTTTTTTCCCATTTTTCCCCAAAAAACGAAATTTTAGCTGTATTTTGGCTAATTCCTTGGCCTCCTCCAAGGGAACCCACAAACTCTGGGTACCTTTAGAATCCGTAGGATGTTAGAAAAAAAAGATGCAAATTTGGTGTGGATAGCTTATGTGGACAAAAGGTTATGAGGGCCTAAGCATGAACAACCCCAAATAGCCAACAAAAGGCTTTGCACCTGAGGGGGAAAAGGCCTGGTAGCGAAGGGGTTAAAAGTACTCTATTTTCCAACACTTTACACATTCCCAACTCAAGTTGTATGTAAGATAAAAAGTTTGTCTTGGTGTCTAAATTAAGATAAAAATCTGCTTTATTTTTGCCAAATTGGTGTTGGATTTCTTTTGAGTCGGGTCATTTACTTATTGTTCATGTGGTTGTTGTGAAATTAATTACACACGTTCCTCTAAGTAGCCTGACTGCTCTTTGTCCACCAAGACTACCAGGACTAAGCTAAGGTTTACTGGTGTGAACCCGAGGTCCACCTCGTGGTAATGTGCTAGTATTACATAGTAAGATTCCATAGTCATCCCACATAATACTGCCACTTTGCTACAAGAATATTTAAAAAATATGTCAGACACCATTTAATACTAACAAGTGTAAATATTGTTTGTTTAACCATTGTTGCAATCCCACTAATAAACCACTAAAAGATGGAAATGCAAAAAACAGTCAACCAAATCTTTTTGTGATGTTAAACTTAGATTTCAACAGAACCACAGACAGGCAGCTAGAAATACCTATACAACTGGCTGGTGCAAAAAGTTGAAATCTGCAAGGAAAATATCAAAATCTAGAGATATGAGGTTTAAAAAATAGCTATACTTTCTATATTTGAAGACTACTAATAATTTGATGTAGCCCTGCCAAGTTTCCCAGGTCCAAGTGTGATGTACTGCTCCATTACAGGTTTGTTCTTTCAATTCTGGAACTTGTAGTACCATTCCATTATAAAACAGTACTAGAAGTTACAGAATTCAATGCCAAAAACCTGGACTGTAGCAGCACATCACTCATGGGCCTTGGACACTTGGCAGCTATGTTGATGCATGGCATTACAAATAGTCTTTCAACATGTTGTACTTAAAAAGAAAAACTTTATGTGGCAATTAAGGATGAAGAGATCAAAACAACATTCAGAAGCAGTGTGTTAATATGAAAAAGGGAAACAAGAAGGTGAGAGCTTCCCTAACTGGCTAATATTCTCCTTGACCCCAATGTTTACTTTAAATGCATAAAAAAAAAAAATACATGTTATTTATGAGCAAATAATATATGTTAGCTGACAGTGAATTCTGCTGCCATTGGGGGCTTGCAAATGAAACATTTTAAAAGGCATGCTAGCTTTTATTTTGATTGAATCTGCTTTTTACCTTGAACTTACCCTTTGTTCAGGCTTTGTTCTTCCTGGTTTCCTACACAACTGAAGCTCAACTGGGCCTGAAATCTGCAAACTGCAAGAAAATAAATAAAACAGCTCTCAGAGCTAAAAGCAGCCTCAGACTTAAAGATTTTATTTCTTACAAATAAATATGAAACCAGAAAAGGTTTACAATGAATTGGATTGAACTGTCTACAGTGTTGATTTTTTAACATTTTCTTTCCTGCATATGAAACTGACACTAGAAAGGTTTGATGACCTGTATAACCCTGTCTCCAAGAGCTGATTTATAGCCCAAGCCCAAGCCTCCTTGTCTTCTCCAAACCAGGAGAGCTTTCTGCAGAGGTCTGTGTAAACAGACAAATACCTACTTAAATTAAATATTGCACAGCCTTGAATTCACTGGACACAAACACACTGTTATAGTTCCTCTGTCTTCATCCAGCACATGCAATGAGAAGGCTTTTTTCAGTGAAAAAGAATGTATCTCTCTCTCTTAACTCTCATTGGCTGTTGCCAACCAATCAGTGTGAAGGTGTGTTTCACAAAACTAAAAATATGTTGATATGACTGAGGGATGAGGAATGAGGACTAGGTATGTTAGATGAGGAGTTGGGATGATGGATGAGGTTTGAGAAGTACGAATGATGGAAGATGGGTGAGAAGTACGGATGAGAAGCAGGGATGAAGGATGAGAAGTAGGAATGGTGGAAGAGAAGTAGGGATGATGGAAGAGAAATAGGGATGATAGATCAGAAGTAGGGATGAGAGGTAGGGACGATGGAAGAGAAGTAAGAATGATGGATGAGAAGTAGGGATGGTGTATGATGGATGAGAAATAGGGGTGATGGATGAGAAGTAAGGATAATGGATGAGAAGTAGGGATGATGGATGAGAAGTAGGGATAATGAATGAAAAGTAGGGATGATGGCTGAGAAATAGGGATGATTGAAGATAAGTAGGGATGCCAGAGGAGAAGTAGGGATGAGGGATTAAAAGTAGGGATAATAGAAGAGAAGTTGGGATGATGGAAGAGAAGTAGGGATGATGGATGAATAGTAGGAATGAGAAGCAGGGATGAGGGATGAGAAGTAGGGATGATGTATGATGGATGAGAAGTAGGGATGTTGGATGAGAAGCAGGGATGGTGTATGATGAATAAGAGGTCAGGATGATGGATGAGAAATAGGGATAATGGATGAGAAGTAAGGATGATAGATGAGAAGTAGGGATGATGGGTGAAAAGTAGGGATGATGTATGACAATTGAGAAGTAGGGATGATGGATCCGAAGTAGGGATAGTGGATGAGAAGTAGGGATGATGGAAGAGATGCAGGGATGATGGATGAGAAGTAGGGATGGTGTATGATGGATGAGAAGTAGGGATGATGGATAAGAAGTAGGGATGATGGATGAGGAGCAGGAATGATGGATAAGAAGTAGGGATGATGAATGAGGAGCAGGAATGAGATGCAGAGATAAGAAGTAGGGATGATGGAAGAGAAGTAGGGATGATGAATGAGAAGTATGGATGATGTATGATGGGTGAGAAGCAGGGATGATGGAAGAGAAGTAGGGTTAATTGATGAGAAGTAGGGATGAGAAGTAAGGATGATGGAAGAAAAGCAGGGGTGATGGATGAGAAGTGGGGATGATATATGATGGGTGAGACGTAGGGATGAAGAATGAGAAGTATGAATGATGGATGAGAAGCAGGGATGAGAAGTAGGGATGAAGGATGAAAAATGAGGATGAGAAGTAGGAATGAGAAGTGAGGAATTAGGATGTCCTAAAATGGATGTTGTACCTAGGTGTAAAGGACTGACACAAAGGCAGGAAATCATTTGGAGCAATGAAGTGGCCAAACATTAATTGCAAGAATTCCTCTAATTTCTCTTTAACTTATTGTTTTACGGTCTCTAACAATATGCAGGCATCCACAGTTTTCATTGATACTTTCATTCAATATATAGTGCAACTCTTTTGCAATTAGAACTGTTACATCAAGCTTTTTCCAGAGACATGGACATTGTTTTGTTTTTGAGATTTTCCTATTTAGATGCTCTGATAATGCCAACATTGTATAACGTATGATACAATACAGGTAGTTTTAAAAGAGTGTTTGAAGTTTTGTGTAGGTGTGAAAACAAAACATTATACATTGATTTTCATACTGTGTTATTACCTACTCTCATTACAATTTGTTACCACTGTAAATTTATTTTTAGAATTCACTATTGTAACATTCTCTGACTGTACACGTCTACAAATATTTTCTCTTTTTTTGTTGCAGAGTTTCCAAAGGCTCTGAAAATTTAAACTTGAATAGACTGCAGACGCAGGAAAACTGGGGTTGCTAGCCACTATTAATGCTCTCATTATGCACAGCTATGTAATTGACTTAAAACAACCTCTAAATGCCTCAGAATTATGTTGTTTTAACATAAAAGAGAAATATAGATCATAGGTTGTGAAATGGGCCATGACTGAATATTATTTATCTGTTCATCTGGAAACTACTTATTTTGAGATTCTGATGGATAGTTCTAGCTGCAGATTCCTCACCGTTAATAGTCCCCATGTGTCAGAAGACCGGATCCTACATTTCTCTTAGCAGTGCTCCAGTGCGCCACTAGGTGGGATTGTACAGCTCTGCATTGACCCAGTAAGGTCCAAGTGAAGGAGCAGAGCTACATAAAAGTGCCATGCTTTGCATGCCAATCCCTTCTTTCCGTACCTTCGAATGCGGATCGGGAGCTCTGCTCCTACTTTCTTCCCAACTACTGCGAAAAACAAAATCCAGTGAGTCAGGAAATTATGTCCCCTCCTAAAACTACATGCTTAAAACCATGCTGCATCTGCAGAAAACAATGTCAGTCATAAACCCAAATAAGTTGTGTCATTGGGGTTTGGGCTCAGGACGGATCCCCGGGTACTGCGAGGAGTGTGCCCTCAAGCACTGAAAAGCGATCCGGATCAAGAAGTGAAGCTGTATGTAGCCAAGATGAAGTCACTGGCCTCACATAGTTGCTGCTTCTGCTCCAATCGAGGGTGCGTAACCACTCTTGCTCCAGGGTAGTTACCACAAGAATTCATCTTTGTGATCTAAGTTGCCTGGTGAATCGATGTCCAAATCTAAACAAAAACACATGTAGGCAAGGTGGGACTCAACCCAATTCCGTCACTGTCTGAAAAGATGAGCATCAAAAACAAAGTGATGGATAGAATGCTTGAATTAGTCTCAGCCACTGGCAGTCACTTGAGGTAGCATCCCAAGCCATTCTTTTTTTTACCCACCATGCCACCTTAGTTTAGACACAGCCATATGCAAATCAGCCTTGACCTTGCTCCATTGGGAACAGTCCAGCCCGAACTGCAAGGCCATGTTCTCCCTCAACCAGAACACTGGCAAACCATGACCAGCTTCAGCCTTAATGGGCCTCCTCAGTGAGGTATAGCTTGGTTGCAGTGGTAGAGTGAGCATGGGACCAAGGCCAGGACATACCTGTCACACTTAGGGCATCAAAAAACAAAGTGATGGATGAAATGCTAGAATTAATCTCAGCCATAGGTAATCACTCGAGGCACATCCAAATCCATTGTTTTTTGCCCTCAATGGCACCTCAGTTTGGACTCAGCCATATGCAAATCAGTGGTGACCCTGCTTCAGTGGGAACAGTTCAGCCTGAATTGCCAGGTGTGGGCCTCACCGAACCGGAACACAAGCAACCCTGGACTGGTTTCACCATTTTTAGGGTTCATCAACCACAAAGTGCTGGATGGAATGGAACTAATCTCAGCCATTGGCGATTGCTTGGGCCGCATCCCAATCCATTGTTTTTCGTCCACCATGCCACCTCAGTTTGGACCCTGCCATATGCAAGTTAGTCTTGACCCTGCTCCCATAGGAACAGTCCAGCCCGAACTGGTAGGCCAGATCCTCCCTGAAGCAGAACATAAGCAACAGAGGGCTGGTTTCACCCTTATTAGGGCTCATCAGCCAGGTACAGCTTGGTTCCAGTGGCACAGTGAGCATGGGACCCATGCCTGTGCATACCGGTCACACTTGGGACAGGAAAAAACAAAGTAATCGGTGGATGCTTGAAATAATCTCAGCCACTGGCGATCACTCAGGGCCACATCCCAAACCATAATTATTCTCCCACGATGTCACCTCTTTAAAATTAAGTCACAATAGGGTCATGGTGTCTGTTGGTATCCCTCCTAATATCCGGTTGCCTTAGGGCCTGATGAATCCTCAGGGACCCACTGGTGGATTACGCCAGCAGATCTGCCCTCAGCACCCTCTGAACCCCATTGACTTGTCACGGACTCCACACAGTTTATGGTTCTGACTTCCACCTCGGCTCCACAACCTTCGTCTGTCCCTCCATTGATACCAGTGCCAATGCTACCTGTGCCAGAGGAGAATCCAGTGCCGGCTTCGATATCTGATGCTGAACAGTGTTTAACTCGACCTTGAACTCCGACACTACAGAGCTCCTGGCCATCATACAACCTCAGTGTGATTCTATGCTTCCACTATCGCAGAGGCATCTTCAGTGGCTCCATTGTCGTTTTGGCCTGGACTCTGGCCAGAGTTTGCTACCACACATAGATGATGATGGTGGGGATGGGAATGATTTTCCCTCACACTATGATGGACATTTTTTACATGGACTTACTGGAGGCCAGTGGGCTTGATACCTCCTCTGATACAGGGTTAAACTTATTTTGTTTCCCTAATGTAAGACTGTGCTTTCTTTGCTGTGGTAAGTTAAAAAGCAGCTGAGGTTCTGAAACTACATCTACCTTCTGATGAAGGTAAGACACATGCAGTTACAGAAGTTTTGCAACCTGGGCCAGATCCATCTGAGCCCTTGATCCCTATTCAATGAAGCCCTTACTGACTCCTGAATGGGCACTTGGTGTAAGCCCTGTTCTTGCCTGCTGGTGAGGAGGCCGACAAATGCCACACACAGGTGCCTGGCAACCCTAATTTTCCTACAAAACATCCTACTCCTGAGAGTCTGGTGGTCCAAGCTTCCAACAGCAAGGTGAACCCTGATTCATTCGCTACAATACCCCTCCACCCGCAGTCAGGAAGGTAAAAACAATTTAGTCACCCAGGAAACGAATGTACTCTTTAGCTACCTTAGCACTGAAGTCAGTCAGTACTGTGTGTTTATTGGGGAAAAACGCATGCCCTCTTGGAAATGGCCAGCAAGATGTTGCTGGGGGTCCAAGAAGAATATAGAGCGTCATTGGTCCAAACCATTTAAGATGGTTAGGATGCAGCCAAACAGGTGATTTGTGCTGGCCCTAACACATTTTAGTGCTGGTGTCCACATCGCCAGACTAAAATGCATTAGTCACACATCTTACAGCTCCTTCGAGGCTACGAGGCGCTGCAATTATAAACAAAAGCAGCCAGCTCGCTTCTTGTTGTTGCTCTGGTGCTCCCTGCCACATTCAACTTTGGGAAGCAGTCAACCGGACTCTTTGCTACAGTAACAGTACCATTCCAAGGTAACTTTAAAAGTGGCTGATATTTATTTTATTTAGCTTCCCCAGGCACAGCACAGTAAAAATACACCTTCAGAGCTGAGGTCAGGCCTTCTTGGGTCACATGGATCCAGGGAGGGCACCACTCAGAGCTCAACAATGGTAAGTGCGCCAGACCCAGCCTGTGAAGACAGTGGGAGGGATACTTCCAGCTCATGGCGAAAGAGGCAGGAGCAGAAGACACAAAGGGGAGTAGTCATTAAAAGAAGGAGCATCTGAAAAGAAGCATTCACCTAATGGGGGCACTGTCTTAATTCAGCATGATGAGTTTTCCAGTGGCTCTGAGCTGAGAGGCAAGTCAGTTTTCATTTGTACCCTATATGTAAACTAGATTCCTATTATAGCTGAAGTAACTTCATATGTCATTCAATCAAACATGCAACATTGGAGAGGTTGTTGCATTACAGCCAGAGCTGCAGACCTTTGAAGCTGTAGAACCAGGTTTGAGTCTCAGCGTCGGCTCAAAATCCTATGAATCTGGGCAAATCACTTAGGGCTACATGTACGTAGCATTTTGCACATTGCAAACAGCGAATTGGGCCGTTTGCGACATGCAAAATGCACTTTGGTATGTTGAAACCCATTTTTGCGATTCGCTAAACTATTTATCACATCGCAAAAAGGGATTGCGAGTCGCAATTAGGGAGGGGTGTTCCCTTCCTAATTGAGAGTCGCAGTCCCATGTATGACTGTTTGCGAATGCGGTCGCAAAACAATCGCAGTTAGCATCAGTGTCACACTGATGCTAACCCATTCGCAAATGGGAAGGCGTCCCCATGGGACCCCTTTCCCTTTGTGAATGGCAGTAAAAACGTTTTTTCAGAGCAGGCAGTGGTCCGTAGGACCACTGCCTGATCTGAAAAAATTAAAAGAAAACATTTCATGTTTTGTTTTTGAAATGCATCTTGTTTTCCTTTAAGGAAAACGGGCTGCATTTAAAAAAAAAAAAACTGCTTTATTCAAAAGCAGTCACAGACATGGTGGTCTGCTGTCTCCAGCAGGCCATCATCCCTGTGAGGGCAGCCATTCCCAAGGGGGTCGCAAATTGCGACCTTCCTCATGAATATTCATGAGGTAGGGCATTTGCGACCCCATTACGAATCGCAAACAGTGTTATTGAAACTGTTCAACATACGATTTTGTGACTCGCAAATTGCAAGTCGCAAATCATTTCTTTCGTACATGTAGCCCTTTATCTCCCCATTCCTAAAAAACAAATCTGACCTTGCATAATATAACTGGTACCTATGTAAAGCGCTCCAATGTGCGCTATATAAAACTGCAACAAAAACAATAAGTATTCCAACTTGCCCCTCATGGACCAATTCATTTTCACATATTTTGTATCGAGGTCATTTACTCGCAACATTTTAACAATGGTGTTCTTCAGAGTACCAAAAATGGTAATGCCAAAAAACCTTGTCCTTCCTCTGATTCATTGTACGATATCTCTGATATGTTATACATGTGTGGCGTATAGCTAAACATAAAGAAATGAAGGAGCATTATTGCATGATTAGTTTAAACTATCACAATTTATAAAAATGTGTTTTTTATAAAAAAAACACATATTTGAAGGCACGTTCATATGTAATAAAAGGCATAAAGAAGGCTCATTGAAGTAAACTGTTTGCTTAGGATCACACAGTTTGGTGAAGCAGGGAACTTGGGTTTGGTCCAGTTTTGCACTGTACAATACTACCAGTAGATGGGTATCTCTTTCTGACATCAGATGTTAATGCTTTGTCTGTAATTATTGGAGGATGGGATTAGAACATAGGTAACACTGCCTGACCATGCTGGGTTCCTGGCATGACTCCATGGCTCTAACGGTCCCCACTGTAGACACCCCAGTCCTTTCAAAACTAAAGTAGTGGATCTAGCAGGCAATGCTAAGGTCATCCTGTGCATCAGTTCCCCATGTTCCCCTCCTCTGCAGCTTTCTGATCCAAGTCGCTTTGACCTGCCATTAGTAGTGTAAAAATACCCTGTGAGAGAGAGAGAATCCAGTACTTTCTCCCAGGGTGGTGATCTCTCACTTCCGACATGTGGGCCCTGCAGAGCATCCAACATGGTTATGCCATACCAGTTATTTCTCCCCTGCTGCACCTTCCCCCCACATCAGAAAGGCTCTTTGAGGAGCACCTGTCTATTCTAATGCAGGAGGTTTGAGCTTTATTCTCTAAAGGGTCCATAAAGAGTGTTTCTGATTCGGAAATAAGGATATGTTGTTACTCTTGCTATTTTCTCATGCTGAAAAAGAAAGAAGGGCTTTGGCCTCTCTTAGAAGTTCTCTTTTTAAATGCCTTCTTACAGGAAGACGAATTCAAAATACTCACGTTGGCTCAGGTTATGTCTGACCTAGATCCAGGCAACTGGATGGGTGCCTTGGACTTGCAGATGCATATTTTCATATAGCATTCCTGCAGTTAAATGTGGGCCAAGAGCATTTTCAGTTTGGCATGTTCTTCTTTGTCCTCACCAGTACATCCGAGGCGTTCACCTTAGGAGGTCGGGGTACCAGTTTTCCCCTACCCCAACGACTGGCTATTGAAGGAGGACTCACCGCAGTCGATAGAGGAACACCTCCAGGCAATGGCAAACGTCCTAACATTATTGGTGCTTTCAATCAATGACCTGAAATCACAACTGACTCTTTTGCAGAGGCTTCCTTTCATAGGAACTGTCTTGGGCACACTACAGCTTAGAACCTTTCCCCTATTGCAACAAATCCTGGATATTTTGGCTCCGATCCCAATATATTAGCCTCGCTCCTGCTCCTTCATGACAGCAGCTCTGAGGCTTCTGGGGCTTTTAACCTCTTGCATCCTCCTTGTGACATGTTTACACAACATAGTGGTAGAAGGAACTTTATAGTTACAGGAAAAAAACAAGTTTAAATGATGTTTGCTGAATGCTTACCACAGTGGGAGTGCTAGATATGATGAGGATGATCAGGATCAGAGGAAACGTGGCCTCCCAGCAGTGAAAGCCTCAGCAAAATGAAACGAACCTGAATCTCGTTGGAATCAGGATTTTGAAATCGACGGCCATCTTGCATGTTACTATAAAAGGAGAATGGTGTTGTAGTCTTGTTGCTTCCCCAAACCTGTCTGTGGCTGCCAGTCATTGGAGAATCATTGAGCAGCCAGTTTCTTCTAGTAGGAACTTTGGGTTGGAAATTTGACCTCCTGCTTTTTGCTCAATCTTGCCTATTCAGATCGTTTTCATGACTTGTTACAATTTTCAAGTCCTTGTATATGTGTAGATATATGTATTTACATGATCTATTTGAGCACAGTTTTGTGTTTTTTGGGCCCGTTCTTATTTTGCGCATGGTGTCCCTCGTGTTTCATCACCACCACTGAACACATTATCATATTCATGGATTTTCAAGAATGAACGAGTTTGGACGTCTGCACACTGAACTCTCTAGTACGTTTGCAGAGTCATGCATGAAAACCAACCCACATGGATTTCAAAGAACAATAATAATCATTGGTTTTCTATATTTCAGTGAGAGAACTGCATCTATGTTTAGAGAAGAAAGGTCTGAGTGAGATGACCTGTTACTTAGGCTAATTAAGTAGAAGGAATGTATATAATATTGATACAAGGCTCTTTTCTTATCTTATATTGTATTTCTTACAGGCTTTTATAGCAGTCTGGGAGGAAGTGTGACAAGCCTCACATCAGTGTTTTTCTCTCTCCTCCCTTTATCCTTTCCATTCTGTGTGGGCTACTATGATTTCTTTTAGCGCAGGCCCATGGTCTTGCACTTGTATCTTATGCCGATGACACACAGTTTATTTTAGCTCTTACACCAGAAACAGGACAGGCATCCTCAACAATTAAACTCATGTCTTAAACAGGTCACAGACTGGATATCTGAAAGCTGTCTAAAACTCACTGGCGAAAAAACAGAGGTACTGCTGGTTGGCAGCAACCCTTCCAGGTGGAAAGAAATTACCTGGCCAGATTATCTTGGAGAGCTCCCACAGTGATCACATGCAGTGAAAAGCTTAGGCTTTTGGATTGATGATAAGTTGATGATGGAAAAGCAGGCTAAGAAACTGGCAGGGACTTGCTTCAGCATGCTGAGAGCTCAAAGAAAAGTCATACAGTGGCTCCCACTTTCGTCAAGGCGAAGTCCTATTGGGACTCATCAACTCTTGGGTCGACTATGGAAACTCTCTTTTCCTAGGTAGTCCGAAATATGTCATAAAGACACTGCAGGTCATTCAGAATTCCACAGCACTCTCCGTAAACTTCCAAAACACCATAAAGCCACCCCAGCCTTGGCTGCCCTGCATTGGCTTCCGGTGCAGAAAATATTTGTTTTAAAGCATGTATGGCTCATCAAGCTATACACGAAAGAGGCCCACTTCTTATCCATCAACTCCTCACCTCCTATGCCCACAAGAGGTCATTGCACTCTGAGAATTTAAACTGTTCACTATACCCAGGGTCAACAGAGTGAGATGCGGGGGACGCTCCTTTCCATATCTGGTCCCTAAGTTATGGAATGACCTTCCTATGAATATAAAGATGGAGCAATCAGAAACAATCCTCAGAAAACTAATGAAGTTGCACCTCTTCTAATCTTAGCCATGTCACAATTTTAAGGGCATACAGCTAATCGGCAGGTGCGTTGGTCCGATGGGGTAGCTATGCGCTGTTTCAAAATTCCTGAATAGAATAGAATTTTACACTTTGAAATCATGGTCTTTTTGTGGAGGTGAATAGGACTACCTTTGTGGCACTCCTGCAGATTGGTGAATATAAATCTGTGAACTACGAAACCTTGTTGACCAAACAAGGTGGCCAATGCAGGCTGTGCAAGGGAATTTCAAGCTCTACCGGCCCCAGCACCATGGAAACACGTGATAGGCCATTTAGATTTCAGAAGAGTCTATGCATAATCTGCAGTGGTGGCTGATCGACTGCGAAAGGTCCCAAGGCAGACACCTTTCCTTTTTACACCGAGGGCTATTGGCAGTGATATATACATCACTGCTGGAACGGGATGGCTACCTGGGAGTGGTGGAGATCATATGACTCTGATCTCTGGCAGAAACCCAGCTCCATGTTAAACAGTTGGGGTTATGGCCATTAGTGAGGTGTTGATGGCCTTTCTGACGTCTATCAGGGGGAGTTTGGGGCAGGTCTCATGAAAAATACCACTTCCACGTGGGACTGCAGGGTGGAGTGGGTTCCTGTGTCAAGAGGTGCTGCACCTCTGGAGTTGGCTGGAGAGTCAAAGCATTTCCTTGGTCGTGAACCATGTGGTGGGCTCTTTGAAGTTCAGGGTTTGACAAGTTCAGCCTTTAGCATCTGACAGATCACAAATGCTGTTTGCATCCTTAGGTGGTGCAGGTCATCTTCCGGCAGTGGAGAGCTCTGTGCCTAGATCTTTATGCCACAGTTGGGAACATGCAGTGTCAATGGTTTTGTGCGTTTGAGTTACTGTGAAGAGCTTTGCTGAGAGATGGATTCTGGCAGGAATTGGAACATAGAACTCCTCTACACGTTCCTATCCATAACTTGCCTGTCCAAGTTCTGAAGAAGATTAAGAATGTCCAGGCCCAAATAATCCTAATGGCTCTTGTTTGGGCCATGACAGTGTGTACCTGGAGCCTCTGGCATGAACATCTACCCTCTGATCAGGCTACCAATTCAGGAGGATCTTCTGTTGCAGCAGCAGGGCAGGGTCCTTCACCCAACCTATGAAATCTACACCTCCATTCATAGCGATTGAGTGGTGGAAGTTAACTGTGTTTTCATCTTCATGTTTCTGATGTGTTTGCGCTTCAAGCCGATGCACACCTCCTTTCTGTGTCCTGTGACTCTAAAGGCTGTTTTCCTCATTGCTATTACTGGAGCTTGTTGCATGAGTGGGCTCCAGGCACCAACTGTATAACCACCCTAAGCCATCTGTTTTTCAGACAAACTGGTGCAGCGGACTCATACGGCCTTCTTGCCACAAGACATAACTCCTTTCCACATTAGACAATCCCTCAAGCTTCCAGCGTTCTTTGCCTTGCCCCATCCCTCGAACAAAGCAGAGAGACTCCATTAGTATTAATCCAAATGAGCTTCAAGCTTTTGCATCGATCACACCAAGGACCATCGGGTGTGCTATCAGCTATTCTCTTGGACAAAAAAGTATAAGGCTGTGCACAAGAGGACTCTGTCAATGTGGATAGCCCTCTGAATTACAATCTGTTACACAATGGCTAAGAAGTCTCCTAAGGGACAGAGGCCCATATCACCAGGACTAAGATTGATATCACTGTTTTGGCACACGGAGTGCCTGTCCTTTACAACTGCCAGGCTGTGGCATGGGCTTCAGTGCCCGCATTCACAAAGCACTTCTGCCTTGACCACTGGGTCTGACGGGAAGGATATTTTGGCCATTTAGTCCTGGAAAACGTTTTGTTTTGAATCCACTATACAAACCCCCCCACCTTTGGGAGGAACTGCTTAGGTATCTATTCTAAAGGTGGGAAATCTGTTTCTAGTAGTATCCATCAGAAGAACAAGTTATTTACCTTTGGTAACGTTCTTTCCTGTGGATACTCTATATAACCGCATATTCCTTACTGCCCTCCCACCTCGCATTCAGTGGAATGGCTTCCTTCTACCAAGTAAAAAGGGACCATCTTAGAGATCTACACACTGGTACCGACAAATGTTATTGCTTCATGTCTGAGGGTGCAAAACGAAACTGATTTCAGCACACATGGGTGACACTTATACATGGCTCCACTCCATCACTTCCAGGGCAGGAAAGAGTCAATGCAGAGCAACACAGCACAACCTAGCTCTGCACTGGAACAGTGCTAAGAAAATGTTAAGATCCAGTCTAGCACCTGGGGAATATTCTAAAAGTAAGGAATCTGAATAGAGTATCCACCAGAAAGAGCGTTATCAGAGGTAAGTAACTTGTTCTTTTGAGATTGAGAGAATGTTTCCTTTGTCTAGAAAAGGCAATAAAACATTATTATTACAGCAACATCAACAGTTTTAGATCTCTATTTTGAAAGCGGTAAAGTGGCATCACGATACAGGCCATAAATATTATTTTCATAATATATCTCCAATAAATCGAGTAGCCCTTCCAGGATGAGATTGGTCTAGCTTGTTTAAAATTTTCCAGACATATTGTTATCATTTTCACATAAGGTGGTAATATTTTACAGTGAATTTGCTAGGAGATGGTGTAATGTCATGCTATACACAATTCAGTTGTGGAATCTGTCATTTCCTCCATGCAATAAGCGGAATGGATTTTGCAGAGGTAATTGACTTTCTCTATCGTGTGGATCTCTAAGGAGTGTTATGACTCAGCTTCTCAACTATATCCTTGGACAGTTGAAGGTATAATATTTGCTCTTATTTGCCACTGATACTGAGCTACTGTGTTTCCATGGTGATAATTCTGTACTAAAATACTCAATTAGTGTCAGCCCATTAAAGTTTATAAACCAACTTATCTTTTTGTTAGAAGGCTGTTATTACTAATATGAAGCACATACATTTACTTTTTGAAACCTAACCATATCAATGTGTAAATATATATTGTTTCAGTTAATTATTCAAAATAAACATATTTTCTCTGTTTTCTTCACAGTCCTGAAAAAGTGTATATTACATGTAACAGAAAGACTTTAATGTTAGCTGACTCTATTGGTTTTGCTTTTTGTTTTAACTTATTTGTATATTTCTCCCAATTATCCATTAAAAGGATGTGTGCTGTTGGCTTTGGGCGTCAAGATGGCGGTCGCACTCATAAGAGTGCTCTGGACCCCTCTGTCATCCACCGATAGAAGCCCCAGCTGTCCCGTGTCCAATTCGCCCCCACCCGGTTGCGATGCCGGTGGGGGAGCCTGGCGGTGTGGGCCAAGACCTGTGCATGCCGCGATAATGGTGGAGAGGTCTGGCGAGAGGGCCCCATCCCGCAGGGCTGAAGATTAAGGCCTGCAACACGGCCTGAGGAGGCGGAGCCTGGCCTTCGGTGGCATCAGGGGTAGCTTTTTGTGTCCCTGCGCCACACTCGTTGCTAGGTCCCTGCCCCAGAGGTGTGCTCGGGCCCCTGCATACGGCAGGCTAACGAGGAGGCAGGGACCCCGGTGCAGTGAGGTGTTGTGGCGGCTGCTTCTGGCCGCGTGGGCTGGCTCCCTGGGTCCCCGGGGACGCTGCAGGTGTGACCCTCGCTGCCGGTGGGGCTGGTGTCGGCCTGGCCCGGATCTGTGCTGCGACACGCCTTGGCTAGGGTGCAGAGGTGCGGCTTGGACAATGGAGAGAGGGCGCCACTTGGGCCCCGTGAGGTGGGCGACCCCTCCACTTGCATGAGGAGATTCGTCCACAGGAGTGGGGCAAATAGAGGGGGCTGGGGGAGCCCGGGGTGCTGGGCCGTCCCGCCCTGCCAGCCCTTGGAGTGCGGTGCTGCCTACAAATAGGCGAAGAGACCCCAGGAGAGGAAGGCGCTGCGCCAGAGGAGGTGGAGGCAGTGATCATCAGCGGGCCACAAGGTGAGGGCCTGGGGCACGGTGCGGAGGCGTGGCGAGCAGGGGGACGTCGCTCAGGAGAGCGTGGACTGCACCAGGTCCTGGAGGGGCCCTGCCGCCTGCCCCCCCGCTCCTCCCTCGCTCGCCCGCCGGCACCTGGTCCTTGTCGTTGGGGGGGCCCTCCCTGCTTACTTGTGGATGCCTGGCAGGGTAGTAGCCCTAGTGGCTGTTGTCTAAAGAAGTGCCCCCTCCTACATTGCATCTTGAGAAAGCGTTGCCTGTGCTTCTGCCCCCCCCCCAGAGAGTGATTGGACGGGGAGCGGCGAGGGAGCGTGACGCCCGAGCCTGTGTGGCCACCATGGGGAAAGGCAGGGCTGGCAGGCAGCTGACGGAGTCCCAGCAGCGCATTGACCAGTTCACCAAGCAGGCGCCCCCCCCCCCCCCAGGAGCGGACGATCCGACACCGGGAGCCCCCGTAGCGAAGGGGGTGAGCATGGTCCTCCTGGCCATTCACAGAGGTCATGGACCGGGTTTCTCAGGCAGAGGACAAGATCACGGAACTTAAAACTAAAGTCACCCAGCTGCTGATCCACACTGGCGAGCTCCACCATAGAGCTGAGGATGCTGAGAACTGCACCTCGTTGGCCTCCCCAAGGGAGCAGAGGCAAACTTAGTGATCAAGTTTCTGGAGAACTGGATCAGATCCTGGGTCCCAAAGCGGAATCTCTCCCCCTGGTTTGCTACTGAGCGGGCCCACAGGGCGCTTGCGCCCAGACCTCCGCCTGGAGGACCCAGGCGGCGAATGATCAGCAGGTTTCTTAACTCCCAGGACTGCAATGTCATCCTTAGAGAAGCAAGAGCACACCCAGACCTCCGCTGGGACAATCACAAGATCTTAATATTCCCAGACTACACCCGGGAGGTCCAGACCAAGCGCCGCACCTGTGAGGGAATTAAGCAAACACTTAGGGCAATGCAGCTGACATACATGCTCCTTTTCCCTGCACTCCTCAATGTCCTCATGGACGGGAAGTCCTTCTTCTTCGACTCGCCGGAAGTGGAATGAGACTGACTTACTGAGGAGCACCGGGTGGCCCGGAGGGGTCCCCCTGTCCTGGGGGGCGTATCCCCAGGGCCAGGCCATGTTGATCCTCGGGGCTCATTGGGGGGGCGCAGACGCACCCAGTCGCGCCAAAGGAAGAGGAGTGGTCCAAATAGCCTGCCGACGGAGGGCCTGCCGCTGAGTCCTGCTTGTCCGGAAGGGGGGGGCCTCACCGGACAGCCTGGAAGAAAAGAGGCCTACGTTGACAATCGAGGAGGACCGCCTCAGCCAGACTCCCTTGCTCTCATAAAGTGCATCAAGTACGGACCTTCTGCAACTGGAGGAGAGCAGAGAGGAGGACATCCTGCCTGGCACTGGGCGCGCGAGGGGGGGGGCGGCCACATTGCAGAAGTCTGACTACATGGAGGGGTCCACCACTCCACACCAATGACAGACTCTCTGTTTTCAGGGTTCTGGTTGGGTTTAAGGGCGACAGATGCTTCAGGAATGGAAGTATGCTGTGGGGGCAGTAGGGGGGAAAGGGAAGAATAGTAATGCAGCATATTCACGTTGTACTGTGGTTGAGTAGTAGTTATGTTAACCGTTTTTCTTTTAGGTGGTCACATCCTGACTCTGGGACAGACATGCTATACATATTCTTATCAGTTCCTTACATGCACCACAACCCTCTACGCAGGTGGAATGTTAATGGGCTCCTAGATAAAATTAAGCGGTCTGCGGAATTCAGTACCCTCTGCCGAAATGCCCCCATTGCCCTATGCTCGCGCGGGATGGGTATGAAAGGGTCTACCATGCGGGCTTCTCTAGGGGCTCCAGGTGGGTGGCTTTCCTGCTGCATCGCTCCCTACCCATAGTGATAAGTGCATCCCAGTTGGATCCACAGGGGCGCTATGCAGCTGTGTCTTGCATGCTCAGGGGGCAGCCAGTCAATATCCTGGGCGCCTATGCTCCCCCTGGAGCATTTGAGGGCTTCCTGACTGTCCTCCAGGAGGTATTGGCAGGGCTTCCCCCAGGACTGACCTTGCTGGGAGGGGACTTCAATTCCGTTATGAATCCAGAGATGGACACCCTCTGTCTACAAGCCGGTCCAGTCGGCCTTGGTCTCTGTGATGTGTGGCGGATATGGCACCCTAGAACGAAGCAGTATACGCACACGTTGGCAGCACACCACACCCATGCCAGAATAGACCTTCTCCTCATGCCGGCTATGGATGTTCCAGAGTCACAGGGGCGGAGATTCTGCCACACAGGGTTTCGGATCATGCACCACTCCTGGTCTGCATGGATGATGCAGACCCCACAATACACCCTACATGGCGGCTAAATGCCTGGTATTTGCAGGACAGTGACCATACCCAAGCCTTGAGGGACCAACTCACCCAATATTTCAAAAACAATCTGGGGTCCGTGTGATCACCTGGCACGATTTGGGCAGCTTGTATGGCCACCCTTTTGGGGCAAGCCAAACATCCCCTCCCTCGTGCGAGAGCGCACACAGAACTACAAAGTGTCGGAACTCGAGGCCAGGGCATTACGACTTGAGCGCCTGCTCACTGTCTCCACTCATGCATCTACAACGAGGCAGTTAACCCTAGTTAGAGAGGAGATCAGGCACTCTACTCTTGAAATGGCGAAGCATATTTGGTGAGCCTCAGCGACCCGCGTGTATGGGTGGGGGGACAAGAATGGTAAGCTCTTGCACTGGCTCGCAGCCCAGCCCATGGCAAAGAGAGTCGTCCCTGAGGTTGTTGATTAATCAGGAGCCCTCTCTCGGACGCCTAGCGAGATTGTGCAACGCTTTGCCACTTACTATACAAGTCTTTACGAGGAGCGGCCCAGGCCACAGGTAGAGAGGGAGGCCCCCTTACTAGGAGAGGTGTTTCTCCCTAGACTTTCGGTAGTGGAAAGACAACACCTCGACGAACCCATGAGGCTGGAGGAGGTCAGGGAGGCTATCTTAGAGCTGGCTGCGGGCAAAACCCCAGGCCCGGACGGCTACCCGGCGGAACGCCACAGCAAATGCAGTGACATCCTAGCCCCTCACTTGCTCGCCATGTTTGAGGAAGCCGAGAGGACGGGTGTCTTTCCCCCGGGTCTCGACCAGGCCACCATAGTGGTGATCCCCAAGACCAACCCCACTTCGCAACACTGTTCTGCCTACCGCCCCATTTCACTTCTCAACACTGAAGTCAAGGTACTGTCCAAGATACTAGCCTCCAGACAGAAGGGGGTGCAGACCTAGTTGATACACTCGTATCAATGTGGCTTTATCGCAACAAGAAGTAATAGGCATTGCATTAGGCGCTTGCATGTGGCGTTGGCTAACCGGGGTCTCTTAGCCCCTCCTCCTCCTAGACTTCGAAAAGGCGTTTGACACTGTGGACTGGACCTATCTTCACCAGGCGCTTCGAAGCACCGGATTTGGCCCCAAATTCCGTAGGCTAGTGAAGCTCCTTTACTCTAATCCGACGGCGCGGGTGTAGGTGAATGGGGTTGCATCAGACCAGTTCCCTTTTCGTCGGGAAACCCGCATTAGCAATGGAGTTGCTTGCAAAGCTTATAAGGGAGGACCCCTTGATTGACGGCTGATCTTGGCCCACTGGACAAGAGGACAGGGTGGCGCTTCATGCGCTTTATGCAGACAATGTGCTCTTGTTCCTGGCCAACACAGCCAGCAGCGGACCCCGGGCGCTGCAGCTCCTGGGACTGTTTTCGGAGGCCTCTGGCCTGACACTCAACCCCAGTAAATCTCTGCTGGTTCCATTGCACCCCACAAGGGACTGTTCCAACTGGCAAAATACCATCCCCCTCAGACGCAACAGCTTCTGGTATGTGGGAGTAACTGTGGCCCTGCTGCCAGAACTGGCTTGGTCACTTAACGTTTCACCGCTCACCCAGAAGGTCAAAAATGACCTCCAGAGATGGCAGACCCTGCCTCTTAACATCTTGGGTCGGATAGCGCTCTATAAAATGATGGTGTTACCTCGGTTCCTCTACCTGCTCCAAAACTACCCCTTCCCCATACACAGGCGCTGGTTTAAAGAGATGGACGCTATAGTAGGGCAATTTCTTTGGTATGGTACCCGGCCCCAGCTGGCGATCAGCACCTGTCAAAGAGATGTGTACGAAGGATGGTTGGGAATGTCCAACCTTTATCTTTACTACCTAGCAATGCACCTGCTGGTGATTAATGACTGGATGGGGGGCTGGTCCGACCCTGCTTATCAGCTAGAATTGCTGACTTTGGGCTTCCCTGTCCTACTCTGGATGCTATATGGTAATCCCCTGCCTCGCAGGGTCCTGGAGGTGACAAAAGTGGTACTGATGGGGTGGCGGGAGGTGCAGAGGGCGACGGGATGGTGGCGCTGTCTTACCAAACAAACCCCGCTGTGGCACGGAACGTGGCTGGGGGAGGTCTTTGCCCTGGAGGGGTTCCAAAAATGGGACCTTATAGGCATTTCACTGTTGATGGACATCTGGGAGGGACCCCACATGCGGTCCTTCAAGGAGCTTCAACAAAGATACTCCCTCAACAGCAACCAATTCAACAAATTCTTGCAGCTTAGGCACACGCTCAACATACATGTCTGTGCTGGCAGGGTCCTCCCTGAATATAGCCCCATGGAGGCCAAGTCACTGATGGGCAGTTTGGGTAAAGGGGGAGTGTTGTAAATATACCACACCTTGGTCACCAACACAACTCAGATGTTGGGCAGACTCCGAGAGCGATGGGAAACATGGCTGGGTCACATAGAGGATGAAGACTGGAGAGACGCACTGATAGCCCCTAGAACACAGACAATAACCACGCGTCTTCACGTGGTGCAAACCTATTATCAACACATGGCTTACCTCACACCTGACAGGTTGTTTAAGGCAGGTCTCCTACCCCATGCTGATTGTCCCCGCTGTGGAGGCCCCAATGCAGATTTTTACCAAATGGTGTGGACTTGTCCACACATAGCCGCCTACTGGCGAGCGGTGGCAGCCGAAATCTCCAGAATCTTGCAGGTGGAGGTAGAGATTGCCCCGCTGCCGCTCTTGTTGGGGGTATTGAAGGGAGTGGGGTCTAGTAGAGTGGAATGGGCCTTTTTGGGAGTGGTGTGTCTGGTAGCCAAGAGAGACATCGCAGCTGGCTGGAAAGCAGAGGCGGCGCTGGCATTTGCGAAGTGGCACAGTGGGGTGGACTGGTGTGCCCAACGGAAAAACTGGTATATGAGGCAAGGGGGTGCCCTGCTAAATATGATAGAGTGTGGGAGAAGTGGACAGCCGCTTGGGGAGAGTGTTCAGCGGCTGTGCCCTAGGTACGACAGCCGAGATGTGCCCTGTTCTTAGCCATTATGGCAAATGTCAATCATGTACTCAAGTCAGTTATGTAGAATTGTATGGTGATATGTGAAGAAAGCGCGAGTGTGACCTTTTGGTTGTATGTTGTTATGCAAAAATAATAAAGTTGTTTATAAAAAAAAAAAAGGATGTGTGTTTATTTTGAATATTGCTGCAATCCAAACTCTGAAAGAGTTGCAGAGGGTCCAGTAAGCAAACTGCATTTTGTAGTAATTTTAGTAGTACTACAACAATACTAGTAAAGTACAATTAAATGCTATTCACAAACCTATGAGTGTAAATCTCCCACATCTCCTATCCATCTTCACACATGTAAGTTTACTGCTTAGTAGTAAATTTGTCAAGTTAAGTTGGCGAGCACAAGCAAGAATTTGCATCCCCTATGGCAATTTTTAGGTGCTAGAACACCTCCTGGCAAGTTATTTCAATGTAGTGGGTCGCAGCATGTGGCGATCATTCGTCTTGAGAAAACTGCTGCTCGAGAAGAAAATATACTTGAGCGGTAGAAAGTTTTTTACAGCACAGAGCAAGCTCCCAGCACTGAAATTCAGAGCGAGAAGCACGAAATGCCTGAATTCTGCCCACTCCCGGACCTCAATGGATTCTTGCAGAATTTTTATGTAACTCCACTTAATTCTACAGAGTGAAACTCCGCGAGTTCCACCCAGGCCTATAAAATACCTCTGTAAATTACTCACAAGTGTAAGTTACCTTGGTGAATAGCTCAGAACTTGTTTTCATAACGTGTTTAACCAGAAGTGAAGAGATGCTAGTTTTTTATTCTATTTTTTATGTATTGTGCAAAGATTTGAAATTTAATGAACTCACAGTAAGCAAAATGGAATTTGTGTAAACTTTGCTTTCCAACGGAAACTTTTAAAGACCCATATAACCTTGCTAGAATAAAAGCCATTCATGATTGGAATATTCTCTGTGTTTATTGTTTTTTTTATGTTTCTCATTTGCTCTCCCATATTTTGCATGCACATAATCCTTCAAGTGCATGTAAACAGGTACGCTTAAATTTGATTAATAAGTTAGTGATTGTAGGTTTGTGTAGTTTTTTTAAAAGCCACTGAGGTACATGCTCATGACTTGTAACTGTTATTTTTTTGTGTTGAATAAAGTTCCATGGTATGTTTAGTTAAAATAAACTGTCTGATAGAGACTTCTACCTGTAGATACCTCGCCGTTACACTTGGAATATTCCCTAGGCGTCAGACCAGATCTAGAAACTTTTCAGTGGACCACTGTGTACCAGTAGGTGGCGCAGTGCGGCTCCGTACTGATACCCTTCTGCCCTAGAAATGACATACCTAGCCTACATAGGCGTCACTCCCACATGCTGACGTTAGTTCCTTTCCTTCCAAACCACCAGACACTGATCTGGAGCTTCCTCCTCTGTGAGACCCTTACCTCGATCAAAAAAAATGTCATAGTGTGCAAGAGACATATCACCTCACAAATCTACAGGTTTTAAGCCCTGTAAGAAGTGCCACAAACAAATATCTGTGACAGATCCTCACAAAAATTTCCTGTGGTGCCTGGGGTTAAGCCACGACTGTAAGGCCTACTGTGACTGCACTTCGATGATCCCAAAGGCCATACTAGGACACATGGCGAAACTCTACATTGCCAAGCACCGGAAGACTCCACAATGAGACCAGTTCAAGGGCCTGATTTAAAGTTTGGCAGAGGGGGTTACGCCGTCACAAACGTGACGGATATCACTTTTGCCGTATTACAATTCCATTATAAGCTATAAAATTGCAATACGGCAGACTGGATATTCGTCACATTTGTGATAGAGTAACCCGTCTGCCAAACTCTGAATCAGGCCCCATGTCTAAAGTAGCCCCGAACTTAGAAATCTGCTCCGTGGGCGGAGTTTGTAGAATTTGGGCACTTCGCGCCATGTGGTAGTGCAAAGTTCCCGCATTCCAGCGCATGAGATTGGGTTTTGGTGCTCTCTCGCGAGTGCTACAGTGCTCTAGGTCCACTAGCGAGCGTGCACAAGACTTTTCATTCAATTGCGCTGTTTCCAGCCACGGGCGCAAGACTTTGCGTTCACTTGCACTGCTTCCGGCCACGACGGCAGCAAAAACAGTCTTGCTCACGAGCGTGTATGCACCTGGCATAGATTTTCTACTGCAGATACGTCTAAGTGTAGTTAAAAAGTGTTTTTTGAATGGATTTTCTTTCCAATGGACCCTTCCGGTTGTTTTTTAGATTGAGAAGCCTTTTTTTCTTCAAACAGGAAGGAAGTGTGCCAGAGACTCCAGCTTCCTGTTCGTGTCCAGCAGGCTCCTGCCTGGATTTCAAGGTGGAAGAATCAATCTCTTTGTCTCCTGGATCTACCTTTGGATTTGAGGACTTTGTTTCTGTCAAATCACACAGGTAAGTTAAGTTAAAAAAAACTATAGAATAAGGGTGCTGTTTATTTGCATGCACCCATATTTCTTGTACTTTAATTTTATTTTACAATTTTTATAGTGGTGGGTGGCCTGGAGTTTAAGTATGGGCCAAGTTATTTATTTTGCATTTCACTTCATCTTTCGTAAAGGGAAATTGTTGCACAGCTAATTACCTTTTCTACATGTTTGTAATATTATTTCAGAATGTGACTTAGATATCCAAAGGGCCGTCTAGCTAGTAGTCATCAGTGCATGAAATACATTTTTCAGTGATATATGTTTTTAAAACTACATTTAGGGCAGGGATGGTATTAGATTAAATTACAAATGTTGGGTATTGCATTTTTTGCAAACAAATGATATGTTGTGTAGTAATATTTGATGGCATTGGAGGATCTGTGTACTGTTGTTGTGAAATTTTTATAGCTCAGTTAATTTTTTTGGTTTGCATTGCTGAATTAACGTTAGTGTTTTCTTCAATGTTACCACCATGTCTCCTTATCGTCAATGTGTGTGTGTGTTTGTTATCGTCCACCATTTGTCTTTGTTCTCCATGCCGTGTGGCCAGGGGCCATTTTGTGTAGTCTATGTCCATAGGCTTGCATGTGTTCTTTGTTCTCCATGCCTCCTTGTTCACACTTGTTCACACTTGCTGGCTGCCATTTTATGCATCCAGCCAGTGTGTCTTTGCCATAGGCTTGCATGTGTTCTTCCTCTTTCTCCTTGCTCCTTGTTGTTGTAATTTGACCATGTGGCCGACAGCTATCTTGTGCATGCAGTCAGTGTTCCTTTGCCATAGACTAGCATGTGTTATTTCTTTGTTTCCCATGCCTCCTTGTTGATTGACCATGTGGCCATCTTGTGCATACGGTAAGTGTTCCTTTGAGATAGGCTTGAATGTTATTTCTTTGTTTTCCATGCCTCGTTGTTGTTGTTGTTTGACCATGTGGCTGACAGCCATTTTGTGCATGCAGCCAGTGTTCCTTTGCCATAGAATTGCATGTGTTCTTTCTTTGTGTGCCCTTGCTCCTTGTTGTTGTTGTTTGACCATGTGGCTGACAGCCATTTTGTCCAACCAGCCAGTGTCTCTTTGCCATAGACTTGCATCGGTTCTATGTTTGTCATGTCTCCTTGCTCCTTCTTGTTGTTTGACCACATGGCTGGCAGCCAT
The DNA here is from genome assembly GCF_031143425.1 of Pleurodeles waltl. Classification (NCBI taxonomy): domain Eukaryota; kingdom Metazoa; phylum Chordata; class Amphibia; order Caudata; family Salamandridae; genus Pleurodeles; species Pleurodeles waltl. Next base: position 152,020,496 of record NC_090446.1, read on the forward strand.
TTGTACATCTAGCCAGTGTGGCTTTGCCATAGGCTTACATACATACATCATTATTTATGGATCTTTTGTTTATTTTAAGTTTCTATTTAAATTTTTAATTTTTATTTTCTATTTTCATTTTTTTATTTTAATGTGTTATTCTATTATTTTGTATTTCAATTGTTTATTTAATGGTTTTATTGTTATTTTTATTTGAATCTTTTAATTTTATTAAATTTTATTTTGTATTTAATTTTTTATTTTAGTTTTTTTATTTTAATGTTTAATTGTAATGTTTTTAATTTCTTGTTTTTTATTTGAATTGTAGTTTTTTTTTAGATTTTTTAAATTTTAAATTTTTTGATTTTAATTTTATTTAATTCTGCCTTTTGCCTTCATCTATACATCCACATCCATTTCTCCATCCATCCACCAAAGGCACACAGCTGCACAACAGCATTCGGTTTCTTTAGGTGTATAATAATTCAATTTACTCCTGGAAACCCTGACTGTGAAGCCCTGCAGACAAATCAGCAGCATAATGCTTTTCCCCTGGACCACCTTGCCGCCATAGGTTTTTTAAAGGATTATTGCATTTACCCGTACACCTCTCTTTGAGTACCCCAGGTGTCCCCTTTAAAACAGATTGGAGATAAAGCAAAGAGCTATATCTGCATTTTGTGCCACCAAATTTGAAACTCAATTTTATGATGTGGTGGTGTGGTTTGACTTTAAAATGTTTGATTAAATTAGTATTTATTTCATAAGTAACCAACTGAACTAAGATTGCAATTGTACTATTTCAAGCTGCAACAAAGCTATGTTTCACTATCTTATTGTTTTCTTGCTTGGTTGCTTTTAGGTGCACAACAGAAGAGACCTCACATCATCCGCAGCACTGCCAAAGGGAAGGCCTTACACTTACTTTGGTCTTCCACCACCAGCTCCCATATTTGTAAGGCCCCAGCAGAAACTTACACCAACCCATACCTCAGTAGAAGTATGCACTGCAGAGAGCCAATCAACACACCCACCTACCTCCAGTTCTTCTTCAGGCATTGGCAGTGGCCCAATAAGAAAGTACTTCTCCCAAGTTTGGGCCTTTTTAATGAATAGCAAACACGAGGAGAACATTGCAATATCCTCCATTTGCCACGCAAGTGTTCGTCGAGGTAAACCTGGTTCACGCTGTGGTACTGGAGGCCATATGACCCATATGAAAAAACATCACAAAATCCAGTGAGAGGAGCACCTTAAAAAATGCTGAAAGTGGTTGTGGTGGTGAAGGTGAGGAGAGCCAGGAAACATTGGATAAAACTGGTCAAATCATGGTAGATGGTGAGGAAGAAGAGGGTGTCATCCTCACGCAAAGGAGCCCTGTCCCCAGCAGTGCACCAGAATCACCTGCCTCAGTGAACACAGAATGGCAGAGTCAGATGAAGACACCACGGCATACTGTGACTGCACCAAGACGCACATTGAGTCTGCCACCACCTACATCTCAGAAGTCGCCTGCGTCAGTGGCTCCACAAAAGACAGAAATTCAGGCTACAATTACGGGCATGTTTATGCAGGAGGGCTTCTACGACTGCAACCACCCAATGGCATGTTTGTACAATGGGAAGCTGGCAAAAATATTAGCACTGGATCTTCTCCCTTTTTCTTTTATGGAAGGAGTGGGATTCTTAGAGTTTGTGGCAGAGATCTGCCCAAAATGGAAGGTTCCAAGTCGGACCTATTTTGCCAGAGTTTCTGTTCCAGTGCTGCATCACGATGGGCTGCAATTGGTTGGACAAGCTTTGCAGCAAAGTGCAATCAACCGGACGACAGATATGTGGACCAGATGTCAGGCAATTGATTACATGTGCATCACTACACACTGGATCCCTTTTGTGGAGGTAAAGCAAGATCTACCTACAGGTTTCGGCCCTGAAGAAATTTTTAAGAGCGTTCGACGGCATGTCACAGTAGCCATGTTCTTCATGGAGAAATCACACCCCGCTGCAAACATCCTAGACAAATTTAATAACAAGGTGTCTGAATGGCGGCAACCCAGAGGTCTTTGAATTGCATTTGTTGCCACGGACAATGGCAGTAACATATTCAAGGCCATGACAGATGGTGGCTATTTCAGGGTCCTGTATTTGGCATACTGCATCACCCTGTTTGTGCAAGACTTTCTTAAAAAAGAGAACGTAGTCCGCAACATACTCACCACCTGCAGACACATCTGCACTTATTTGAGCCATTTTTTTAAAGTCCAGAAATAGTTGTAGATTATTCAGAGTAGTAACAGAGTACCAGTTAAATCCCTGATACAGGAGGTGCCAACATGTTGGAACTCAACCTATTATATGTTGCAACATCTGTTTGAGCAGTACAAACAGATCAATGACTATGTCATTCAAAGAGGAGGGGATGCAATTGGGAAAGCTATGACCATGGAAGCAGACAAAACTCAAATGTCTCACACAGATGCTGCTCCTTTGTGAGGTTTTCACATGGGATGTTAGCAAGGAGGACAGTGCAATAGGCCAAGCTATCCTGTTATTGCATGTGCTACAGGAGCAGTTAAAGAATGTGTCTAAAAGGGTCTCATTCGGGGGTGCGATCGAAAACCCAGAAGCGCATGCCTTGGTTGAGAGCCTAAGCTATTACTTGACTTGTAATGCAAGGCTGCAAAATGACATTATCTCCTCCAGGGAGGACATCTGTGCCACCCTACTTGATCCATGCTACAAAAAAACTTCTTCCAACTTTCATTTGTTTTTCTAAAGGGGATGTTTCACAATACAAGAGGTGGATTGTTGAGCAAGCAGGAGAACTGGAAGAAGAACGGCTGAAAATCAGAGACCCACTCCACAATTCTGGGGTGCCCTCTTCAACTTCCAGAGAGGGTAGTCTTGTCTCACATCTGCCAACCTCACCAACAAGAAAACCGGTGACAACAGCAATAGAAGAATCGGAACCGACCTCTGCATTGGCTTGGTTTCAGGTGGCAGGTATTATGTCCAGTGCAGAGGGGAAGGCAAAAGCGATCGAGCAAGTGGTAGCACCAATGACCAGTCAGAGGATGTCCAGGAGTATCTGGATTACCCGAAAGAGGTGTATGTGGATCAAAACCCATTGGTGGATTGGTATGGGAAGGTGCCAATGGCCAGAGCTCAGGTGGCTGGCAATAACGTTTCTGGCTTGTCCTTTAGCCAGTGTGTCTGCTGAACATGTGTTTAGTGCAGCTTGTGCAGTTGTTAAAGTGAGAAGGACCAGTCTCTCGTCTCAAAACGTGGAAAGATTAACCATGATCAAAATGAACCAGCATTTTATAACACCTGATTATACCATTCCTGAAACACCATAGGAGGAGGAAAGGGATGATTGGTCAGAATCAAGTGTGTCAGCTGACCAACGTCTGGGTGAACCACCAGAGTATGAGTACAAACTCTACTTCCTGGACTGAGTATGCCAGTGCCACCATAGAACTTTTTAATTATTTGTTGTTAAACTTCTTTTTTTGGGGGGAAAAAAAATGCTGGTGGAACATTATATTTGTGCCAGATTTATGCTGCCCCACCATTTTATAGTCACATTTAAGCCTGGATTAGAGTTGGACCCGTGTGCAGGGAAGAAGCCCCCAAATACCCTTCAGGACATTGGAGGCAATGCCTGCCTCCCTCACATGCCATTGTTTATCCTATTTGTTTACATCACCAAGCACAGCTGCCCTAGAAGATAATTGATTACAAATTTGCCAGTGCCACCAATGCCAAATTCCAATGTGTTGATACCATCAAAGAGGAAATATTTTGTTCAACCACTGTGCTTGAATGGGAAGAGCTAACTACTAAGTAACTATTGCAATAATGAGTGGTGATATATTGAGTGATTGTGAATTTGTGAGTGATGACTGCTGTAAGTGGTGGCTGACAGTTAGGGAGAGCGTTCAACAAATTTGTAAACTTGTTTCCGATGATTTGCAATATTTGGGGGCTGATGGGTGATTTTCTTTTCCTGAAAGTGATTAGCCTTTCAAACTTAGTGAAATTTACCTGCAGAGTCCACTCCTTTTTTCTGTTTCCTCAGAACAGTCCAGCCACTTTAGTTCCCAAACATAAATCTACACAAAATACCCCAGTTCTGTTTCTCTATTTGTTTTTCTGCAACAGTGCACTTCACAGGTCTACCTTGCTCGGTTTGGTACTGGGACGGAGTCACTCAGAATCTTGAGGAGGAGGATGGAAGGACTTAGGGCGGGACTACCTCAACAGCTAGAAGTAGAAAGTTATCGACTTCAAAGAGAAATCGTGATGATGGCAAAGACACTGAGGCCTAGTTCTCACTCAGCTCTGTGAACTGGAGAGAGGTACGTTGATTTGGAAATGCTGCTGAGTATGTGTTTTCTGCATTGTTGGCTCAAACATGAAACTCCTCTTATGTTCTTGCTCTGCCTCTGAGTCTTCTTGGTACACTCCTGACTCCTTATGAAGCTTACCTTGCTTCCTTTTGTCCTGCTCCTTTACTCTATAATACAGCTCCTGTTTTTTTCAATACACAGACCTTCTCTTTGTCCTCTCCTGCATGAACAAAACTTGGGGAAAGCTCAAGACTCAGCTTACCCACTGGACAGGTTTAGACAGGCACCCAAGAATGTCAGACAGTCCAAGAAGAATGGAGATGCATTGTCTAATTTATCAATACAGTATTATTTTCCTTTTAACAATAATAATTTTAAGAACTGGGTGGGTTAGCTTCAATCTTGCATAATTTGTTTTTTTCAAAACTAGAAGACATAACATTTAGGATATATACTATCTGGGGTCTCTGAGGGGCAGAAGAACTGTTTGCACTGCATTTAACTGAAGTGTGTCATACTTATCCCTTCGTTTCCTTCCACAACACATTGATGATGGGGTGCTGCTCAGCCCCCCAATGAATATTGTCATGGTTTCTATTGTGTAGTGTTTGTCTTTGTCTCACCTTTCCCCAAATCTCCTTTCCCATCTATTCATCGAGCCCCTAACTCTCTTCCCCCAGGCTTTGTGATTTATTGAGGTGTGACCTAACTTTAAACCATACTTGCTGGTGCGGATGTGGTGAAAGCGACACCAACTCAGTCACTGCATGACCTTTTAATTTTCTATTACCTGGGCAAGGTTCCACACAGGACCCATCAACATCATCATTCATGCTTGTGTGTGTGTTCTGTGAATTGTTAACCTAGTGCAACCACTCTTTAGTTTGACTCCATAATTTCATTTCCTAAGTTTAGATTTATAGCTCCCCACCATTGCACAGAAGAAATTGATATTGCTAGATTTTATTATCATATCAGTTCTTCTTTTTTATGCGTCTAATGATGTCATTGTGGTAGTCCGGTCTCAGTCATCCTAAAATTATGTTATACGACCCCCTATCTGTTTTCTTTCAATCTAGTTGACAGTGACGGATAACCCTTTGAGTTCACATAGGTGGGAGTGGCACCTTCTGTCTTCCCTGTTAGCGTGCTAGCCTGCTACTACTAGTACCTATCACCCTCTTACGATGCCACCTTAGGGAAAACCCTGCAGTAAAAAGACTCCCTCACTTCATCTATTCAGGTAAGAGAAGAACCATTGATGGAAGTGAACTTGTTTAGTTAGTAATGAACTCCTACTGAAGAAGTTGTCTATGTGTACTAGGTTTTTGTAGACAAAATAGGCAATGGCAATCACGGTCAAAATATAGTTGTAGGGCAATGGAGCAAGGGTATAAGCAAGGGTATAAGTAAATTACATACACATTTTTAGCAGGTTAAAAAAACAGGCTACACTAAAAGACAGCAGTGCAAATTAAAACACCAAAAAAAACATTTGAGGCGCAAATGAAGTAAAAAGAAATCCCCTATAATTATTTGCAAATAGAAAAAACTCCCTCTCCACACACAACAGTCCCACCCCTCTCCTGCACAAAACATTGCCCGTCCTCAAAAAGTCCAATGAAAAGTCCAAAATCCATCCCAAATCCCACCCTCTCCACCCACAAAAAGTCCTCCCACCAAAATATTTTTTTTAAAAGGGCTTAGAAGAGGACATTGTCAATATGTGTCCAGAGCTGGTGCAGGCTCTGCTCAATCCTGACGAGCTGGCTCTCTATGCGGTCCATCCGCTGCTGGATGCAGTTCAGCAATGCCCTGTTGGAGTGGGAGGGTGCAGCAGCAGGTGCAGTCAGGGACCCACACTGCTGGCGGCGGCAATGTATTGGCCAGGGACCGGGGTGCTGGCATGCTGCTGTGCTGGAACCTGGGTCTGAGGCAGCTGTTTTGGACTCTTCCTCCTCCAGGACCACCAACCACCGGTATTTGGCCTGGATGTTACCCAGCCTCTGTCACCCCACTATCTCCTGCCTGGTTGGTGGTGGTCATCACCAGGAGTAGCTATCTCGAGAAAAAGAAGAATAAAAAAGACAAGTTGCAAACAATGCTCTGAACAAACACTTCTTCAAAGGTAGGCAGTGGGTGGCACAGTAGCACTACATTGCTGGTTCCGTAGGGACATTGGAATTTGATATGATCATGATTAGGAGAGTCACAAGGCCATTTTTATTTTTGTTTACCCACATATTCCTCACATAAAAAGCGCTGACTGTCTGGTAGAAAATAAATAAGGCAGAATAACCCCAGATTAAAGGCTTTTCTAGTAACTAAACAGACACATTTAGAGGGAACATAAAAAATGAATTACCTCTCATTTATGATGATTAAGGCATTATGCACTATGGAGTGCAAGTTGTTGTGCCAAATTATTGGAGGCATGCTAGCCAGCACTTCCAGTACTTTGCTACTATCTGCATCTGGGACAGCTGTAGCTGACAATTATCTATCTTTATCTTTAATGGCCCTGCTCTTCCCCAAATGCTTTTCACTTAGTTTCTACCCTCTCTCCAAAGAGGCACATTAATAAATAAAATACGTCACCAATGTCATGTATATTATGCAGATATATTTATCCTTTCTGCGCTAAGTAGACAGTGGGAAAAACAATGCACTGCACTACAGGGAAAGGAATGGGCTATATATATTGTATTTGGCATGCTTGTCACATAGTATCCCTTACGCCAAACTTGAAACCAAATCAGGTACTTACAAGTTCCACTTTACTCACTGGCCTCGCCCACCATCACAAATTCTTTCCAACAACTTTATTTGCTGGGAAATAAGGAAAGGAAACTTGACTTACTATACTAAAGAGTAAGGCAAATGGATTAGGCTGGTAGGTAGAGCTTTTGCTATAAAAGAACAAAGGGGCGATACTGATCATCAATTTATCATGTGCTTAAGCTTTAGATTATTCCATCACTGTATAGCGAAAGTCTAAATGGAAAAATCTGAACAGGTGGAAAATAAATCTGTAATGGGAACACTGCACTGCACTTCTTCAGTCATAGGTGGCAAAATGCCATGGGCAGGGAGGAGGTTGATAAATGATGATGGGATAATCTGCCTCATTTAACAAATACAGTGAGTCAAGGGATTAGAACACAAATTAAAATACCCCACAGTTTTAACCATAGCTGTGATAACCATTAATGATAAAACACAAAATAAGAAAAGTAGGTTAGCAGCATGCCCCTCTACAGAAGAGCTCCCTTCTTTATTCATCAGAGCAATTATTCAATCATCCTTTTATTCTTCCTACTATCTTCACCCATATCCACCATGATTTAAGCTTTACTTTCTCTCATCCAGTCTTTCACCCAAATTCACAATCCTTTATTCATCCATTTAGTACCCACTATCTACCCTTTCTTTCAATCAACCTTTCACCCATCCATCCATTTACCCAATATTCACACATGAATCCTTTTTCATCTACCCATGCATCATTTCCTTCCACTCTATTCACCCATCCTTTCTTATAATCTTTGTTTTTTTTCATGTTTTAATCAAGCCATCATTTTTACGGTAGATTATGGCCCTCAATATGACATTGGGGGTAAATCCCACTTACTGCCAATGCTGACTGCCACCAATTTACCGCTGCCGCGGCAGACATCCGTTCACCATATTATGACACACACACACACCAATCTGTCACTGTTCAGCCATAGACACAATTCTGCCACTCCAAAGGTCAGTGATAAAGTGGTAGTATCAAAACCCACACCGTTACGCCAACAGAACAATGCCCGTTACAGTATGACCCACGAATCACCACAGCGGACATTCAATGGTGGTAAACCATAGGCAGTACACACAGCAGCGCTCAAAATACACACACTCAAACAAAACAACACCATGTTGGACATTTCAAACAACACACACCTGACACCCAGACACACACCATACCCACACCACTATAAAACACACAAACACATTACCCACAACCCTTTACAACTACAAACCATTGGCACGAGACAGACACCACGACCACAGACAAAACCAGAGCCACACACTACCTACACCTATACACCACCCACGCACCCATCACACACCGCAACACATCACCCTACACACCCTCACCTACACACCTCACACAACATGCATGGCACCACAAAGACACCCCCCCCCCATTCTCAGAGGAGGAGCTAAGGGTCATGGTGGAGGAAATCATCAGGGTAGAGCCACAGTGTCAACATCAGGACAGTGCGCGCTCTACTGGCGAGTAAAATGCAGAAACCCAGTCTTTATGCAAGAGCATAATTCATGCATTGTGTTTATATGCAGTATGTTAACCTTTTGCATTGCAGAGTTTAACCTTGAAAAGCACTATTAATGATTTTTGCAAATAATGTTCATTTGCAAGGTATTGCTGCTATCAGGGTGTGGTCCCTTTCTTGGACCTTCTAGAAGCTTTCCCTGCTGCATGACTGGGTGTGGTTTGTGGGCTGGGCCAGACTCTATATAAGGGAGCCAGCCCAGCTCCACGTACTCACTATTCAGAGGTCCCAGTACAGAGCAGCAGCAACTTCCTGAGCTCCTGTTCCGGAGGCTTACCTTGATGTTCCAGGCCTGCCCTGCATCATATTGGTGATCCTTGAGCAGGGCGGTAAGGCGGAGGTCGGGCTGGGCCCCGACCCTGTTCTCAAAGACTCTTGAGTTTTGGGCTTACTAGTTAAACTTTCAGAGTACGCAAGTCATTGCTCCCATGTGAAACTTAATGTTCAGATCGTCAAAAGCTTGTGCGATCATTTCATGGCATTTGCATATTCTTTTTCGAATCGGCAGGGTGAGCGATTTATTTCCCGCATGTAAAACTTGGTGTTCAGATCGGCAAAAGCTTGCACGATCATTTCATGGCATTTGCATATTCTTGTTCGAATCGGCAGTCTGTGCGATTCATTTCCTGCATGTAAAATTTGGTGTTCAGATCGGCAACAGCTTGCACGATCATTTCATGGCATTTGCATATTCTTGTTTGAATCGGCAGTGTGCGCGATTCATTTCTCGCATGTAAAAACTTGATGTTCAGATCGGCAACAGCTTGCGCAATCATTTTATGGCATTGGCATATTCTTGTTAAAATCGGCAGTGTGCGCGATTCATTTCCCACATGTAAAACTTGGTGTTCAAATCGGCAACAGCTTGCGCAATCATTTCATGGCATTTGCATATTCTTGTTCGAATCGGCAGTGTGCGCAATTCATTTCCCGCATGTAAAACTGGATGTTCAGATCGGCAACAGCTTGCGCGATCATTTCATGGCATTTGCATATTCTTGCTCGAATCGGCAGTGTGTGCGATTCATTTCCAGCATGTAAAACTTGACGTTCAGATCGGCAACAGTGTGCGCGATCATTTCATGGCAATTAAAACTTTGGTGTGTAGTGTTTGTTGAAGTGCACACATTTATCCCGAGCATTTGGATTTTCTGTGAAGATGCTAAATTCAAAATGTGACGTTCTTTGTGCATATTAAGTCCCTAGTACAATTCCTATTGTTTTCCAGGGAATGTTTCAGATAGCCTTTTGTCCTCCAGTAAAAATGCAATGTTTGTTCTGAAACATTCTAGAAGGTTCTTGTATTTCTAGACAGTATGTGATAGTTCATGAAAAGCTCATATGAAACATTGTATTAACCCATTCTTGATTTTTCCAGGTACCTAGATTTTTTTAGGCCTAATTGGAGTCTAGTTCTAGGCCATTCATGTTTCTTCAGTACAGAGTGTTATTTCATGTTCCGATTATCATTGAACCCTAGATTTAACAGAGTGTTATTTCATGTTCCGAATATCATTGAACCTTAGATTCAACAGAGTGTTATTTCATGTTCCGAGTATCATTGAACCCTAGATTCAACAGAGTGTTATTTCATGTTTCGAGTATCATTGAACCATAGATTCAACAGAGTGTTATTTTAAGTTCCGAGTATCATTGAACCCTAGATTCAACATAGTGTTATTTCATGTTCCAAGTATCATTGAACTCCTAGAACCATAGTCTATTGAAAGTCAATGTAATTTTATCCTGATATTGTGTTGTTTAACCTTTTGCTCCCTACAAGTCTCCTTCCCAGCTGTTCCCTTCCTAATACCCTTTTCCCCCACTTGGACTCTCTCAGGCTCTGTGATATTTCTATCGGAGCTTTGGAGATGTCTAGTGGTGGACATGTTGGGAATGTGCGCAGGCCCGAGGATCTGATCTCCCTGACACACAGCTATTTGGAGCACAGGTGCAGCAGATATCAATTGCCAGGAAGATGGAGCTATAGCGGAGAATTGTGGACAGGGTCAACGCCGTGGGACAGCACCCAAGAACTGGAGACGATATCAGGAAGAGGTGGAACGACCTATGGGGGAATGTACGTTCCATTTCAGCAAGACACCAACTCGCTGTACCGAGGCCTGGCGGTGGACCCCCCACCTCCTCCCCAACAACTAACAACATGGGAGGAGCAAGTCTTGGCAATCATGCATCCTGAGAGCCTCGCCGGAGTAGGAGGAGGACTGGACTCTGGTAAGTCAACTCTCTACTACTACTACTACCCCCATACCTGCATGCCATCACATACCCCCACCGTCACCCTCACTCCTATCACACCACCACTTCCCACACACCCCATCATCACATCTCACGTATCCCAATGCCAAGCCCTGCATGCCATCCCAATGCATGGACACCACTCACAGCCCTGCATGGGCAACTATCACTAAAGCATGCACACTAGAGAGAATCAGCTATCCCACCACATACCAACATACACAAGTGAAAGCTGACAGGACAAATACAACCAAAGCGAGCCAGCCACGGATGTACAAGATGTCAGACACAGAAACCATAACACATCATTTACATCCCCACAGGTACCCCAGCCAATGTCAGTGGAGAGGAGGAGCCAGCACTATCCAGTCCCCCCACAGCATCACAGCATAGAAGAGGCCCACAGTGATGACAGCAACTCTGGACTTCAGGATCTGGATGACCAACCTGGCCCATCAGGGACCTCTGGACAGCCGGTTACCCAGGCCCAGTCACACACCACCACAGAGCCTCCCCATCAGGAAACACCACCACAGCTCTCACCCAGCGTACCCATATGTTGGAGGCTGGCCTCTTTTGTAGTGGGTACCTTGGGCACTTAAACCTTATACCAGGTCCAGTTATCCCTTATTAGTGAAGTAGTAGTGTTCTAGCAGCTTAGACTGATAGAGGTAGCTATAGCACAGCAGCTTAAGCTGAACTAGGAGACATGCAAAGTTCATGCAGTACCACTTATAATTACACAGTACTTATACACAAGTAAAGCTAATACTCGGTGTTACCAACAAAAAAAAAAGGTATTTATTTGGGTGACACAGGACCAAAATATCTTAGAGACAATACTCCTTCTGGAGGTAAGTAATATACACAATAAATACACTAGACACCAAAATTAGGCAAGTAAATAGTCATAGAACAATACAAACAGTAGGAAATCCTATAGAATGCAATGGGAGAAAATAGGTCTAGGGGCAACACAAACCATATACTAAAAAAGTGGAATATGAATCACGAATTCCCCCCTCGACAAGTGTAGTGTGTGCAGAATCGCTGGGGGAGTGATAATACAGTAAAGGTAAGTAAATTACCCCACCCCAGAGCCCAGAAAAGCAGGAGTAAAGTACTGCAAGTTTCCTTAGGACATACTACACCTTGTTTTGGGGATTTTGCAGCAGCCAACTAAGTTTGCAAAGAACAACTGCTGGATTGTTGGACCTGAAGACCTGCAAAGGAAGGGGACCAAGTCCAGAAGTCGAAAGATGTTCCAGGAAGGACAAGAGCCCCTACCAACCCAGAAGAGGGTGCAAAAGAAGAGTCCCCGGTTAGTAGAAGACTGCAGAAATGCAAACTAGGAAGATGCCAGCGGGTTTCTGCATGATGCAAAAGATGTCCCACGGCATGAAGATTGTTCCAGATGAGATTTCGTGTTGGAAGGCGCCAACAAGCTTTGGCTACGACAAAAGTGCATTTTTCAACAAAATGGCACTGGATGGACCCAGAAGGGACCTGGGGGCCTCAACTCTGTGTGAGGAGGAAGAGGGGGCTCTCAGCACTTTAGGGAGCCCTCAGGATGCCTGCCAGCACCCCCAGAAGCTGCAGGGTCTGGGTTCAAAGGAGGTGCAAAACGCAGTTGATGCAGCACAACAAAAGAAGGTCCCACGCCACCGGAGAACAACTCAGCAAGTTGAGTGTTGCAGGGTGGAGTGCTGGGGACCTGAACCAGGCTGTGCATAAAGGAATTTTGCAAAGAGTGCACAGAGGCCTCACGAGGCGAAGAAGACACAATACACAGGGTTACTGTCGTTCTCGGGGAAGGGAAGGCTTTTTTACCTCCTCCAAATTGCGGCAGCAGGACCTCAGGACAGTCTGTGTTGATGATGTCCATCCTCTGTGTCCTTAGGAGCACACTCGTTGCCGTGAGAGGAGTCCCAGGGTACCGGAAGGGTACCTTGGAAGGTGCCTGCTTGGAGCAGGGGGGTGATTCCGTCACTCCACAGGAGATTTCTTCGGTTCTTCTGGTGCAGGATGAAGACATCGAGTCCCCAGAGCATGCACACCATGGAAACTGTTTCAGTTGCTGACTTGGAGCTGAGGTTGCTGAAGAAAAGTGTCTCTTGTAGACACTTTGTTGCAGTTACAGCGTTTCTTGGAGCAGGCTGTGGTTGATCCGAGGTCCGAAGAGTCTGAAGTTGTTGCAGAGGATTCCTGAAGGAAACTTGCCAGCAAAATCTGTAGAGAACCCATAGGAGAGACCCTAAATAGCCCTGAGAGGGGGATTGGCTACCTTATCAGGTATGGGCCTATCAGTAGGGGTCTCTGACATCACCTGCTGGCACTGGCCAATCAGAGCCCTCCAGAGTGCCCCCACACCTTGCAAAGCAAGATGGCTGAAGTCTGGGACACACTGGAGGAGCTCTGGGCACTACCCCTGGGGTGGTGATGGACAGGGGAGTGGTCACTCCCCTTTCCTTTGTCCAGTTTCCTGCCAGAGCAGGGGAGAAGGGGTCCCTGAACCGGTGTAGACTGGTTTATGCAAGGAGGGCACCATCTGTGCTCTTCAAAGCATTTACAGAGGCAGGGGGAGGCTACCCCTCCCCATCCTGTAACACCTATTTCCAAAGGGAGAGGGTGTAACACCCTGCTCTCAGAGAAAATGCTTTGCTCTGCCTTCCTGGGACTGGGCTGCCCAGACCCCAGGAGGGCAGAACCCTGCCTGTGAGGTGGCAGCAGCTGCAGTGCAAGCCTCAGAGAGCTGGTTTGGCAGTACTGGGGGTCCATGGTGGAGCCCCCAGGATGCATGGAATTGGCTCCCGAATACCAGATTTGGAATCTGGGACAATTCCATGATCTTAGACATGTTACAGGGCCATATTCAGAGCTACCATTGTGAAGCTACATATAGGTATTGACCTATATGTAGTACACACGTGTAATGGTGTCCCTGCACTCACAAAGTCCGTGAAAATGGCCGTGAACTATGTGGGGGCACCTTTGCTAGTGCAAGGGTGCCCTCCCACTTAGTAACTTTGCACCTAACCTTCAGCAAGTGAAGGTTAGACATAAAGGTGACTTATTAGTTACTTAAGTGCAGTGAAAATGGCTGTAGTGTGCGCACTATTTCACGCAGGCTGCAATGGCAGTCCTGTGTAAGGGGTTGTCTGAGCTCCCAATGGGTGGCAAAAGAAATGCTGCAGCCCATATGGATCTCCTGGAACCCCAATGCCCTGGGTACCTAGGTACCATATACTAGGGACTTATAAGGGGGTCCAGTATGCAAAATGAAATTGGTAAATATAGTCACTGGCCTACAGTACAGATTTAAAAGCAGAGAGAGCATCAGCATTGAGGTTCTGGATAGCAGAGCCTCAGTGACACAGTTAGGCACTACACAGGCATACACATTAGGCCACAAACTATGAGCACTGGGGTCCTGGCTAGCAGGATCCCAGTGAGACAGGCAAAACATACTAACATATATGTTTTTATTTATGAGCACTGGGGTCCTGGCTAGCAGGATCCCAGTGACACAGTAAAAACACACTCACACACAGGCCAGAAGTGGGGATAACCATGCTAGAAAGAGGCTACTTTCCTACACCATACCTCTGTCCCCAGGACACGTCAATCAGCAGTGTGTCCACCTCTACAGGGACCCCAGGGCACATCTCATACCCAAGACAATCAGGGACCTGGGGTCAGTGGCAGTGGGCACACAGTTCAGGGGACAGAGGCACAGGTCAACAGGGAAACTGGGAGGAGTGCTGTGCGGCAGGGGAGGATAGGCCCAGGGAACCAACTCTCCAGGAGGCACTTGCAGAGATCCTGGGAGCATTTCAACATTCCCAGGACACGATGGGCCAGATCCTGGACAATGTGCAGGAGAACAGGCAGCTTCAGGAGGGACAGTACCAGGGGATCAGGGAGGACTTGCAGGCCATCAAGAACACCCTGGTCTCCATAGGGGTGCTGGCATACATTGCCAATATTATGAGGGAGGGAGTCTCACAACCGCAGGCCCCTGCCACTAGCCAGACATCTGAACTGCCTACCATCTCCACTGCCGCTAGTGGAAGGAGGCCCCGCCACAGGACCAACAGGCCACCAGCACCCCTCCCCCCGCAGAAGGTGAACCACCCCGCTAACATTCCCTGCGATCCAGACAGAAGCGAGAGACACTTGCCAAGGCCCCAGCCAGGAAATGAGAATCTCCTGATTGTCACCCTTGTGTCCCACACAGTCACCCTGTCCACCTTGAACTGCCATTGCTCCCCTTCCTATGTCCCCTTGAACAATGCATCTGTGCTACAAATAGACTGGAACAATACCCTGGACTTTCCTCCATCATCACCCCATCCCATTGCACTTGCCCCTCTTTTTCTTAGAACGTCAATAAACACCCTTGGAAAAAATAGACGTATGGAGTATGTCATATTTTTCAAATATGCATTCATTTAACCAGGTTCAAACATTACAATTCAACTGTACAGTAAATGAGCATTTGTTAATGACCTGTAGCTGGCTGCAGTGATCACATCAGGAATTATTGTGAGGCACCAACATCTGTAAAATGAATTGCCAAAGGGTACAGTAAGTGGTCATAGAAGTGGGAAATAACAGCATGCCAGTGCCACAGAAATTAAAAATAATTACAATGAAATGTGAAGTAACACTGTCTTACCTGTGTGTCATTGGAAGTATTGTCTGATGACTGCTGTTCTGTAATATTGAGGGACAACATTTAGCCACACACTATCCCATATGGCCCACACCATACCCATACACTAACATATACTGGGTGGGGACCAGGGCTCACCTATTAGCCACACCCTGTGCCTCTGTAGTTGGCCCATCACATTTGGAATGCTGCTATTCCTCAGGACAAAGGCATCATGCACCGACCCTTGATACTTAGCACTGACGTGGGAGATGTACTGGTAAGTCAAGCACACGATCTGTACTTTCATAGAGTGGAAACTCTTACGATTTCTGTACACCTGTTCATTTTGACTGGGGGGGACAAATGCAATATGTGTTCCATCAATCGCCCCTATTATGTTGAGGATATGTCCCATTGCATTGAACTTGGCCTTCACTGTCGCCAAATCTTCCACCTGGGGAAATACAATGTAGCTGCACATGTGTTTAATCAGGGCAGACAACACCCTTGTCAGCACTACTGAGAACATTGGCTGTGACATTCCTACTGCCAAGCCCACTGTCACTTGGAAAGAACCAGTTGCCAGGAAATGGAGCACTGATAGAACTTGCACAAGAGGGGGGATCCCTTTGGGGTGACGGATAGCATATATCAGGGCAGGCTCCAATTGGGCAAACAGCTCTGTGACTGTGGCCCTGTCAAGTCTATAGGTGAGCATTATGTGCCTGTCCTCCATTGTTGCCAAGTTCACCAGGGGTCTGTACACAGGTGAATGGCTCCATCTCCTATTCATCCGCAGCGGTAGCAATCTATGGGGCAAAAGAGTGAGTAGCCGGTCACAGACTGCACAATGGGGCTACAACAGAACATTGCATGCTGTTAAGTTGTAATGGGTCAGTGTGAATTGTCCAGTATGTCCAAATTTAAACAGTGATGCAGCAATTATCCAGGGCTTGGCCCCCACCCCTGAAATGGTATCCGCCTGTCCTGTGTGGAGGGACAGGTGGAAGTGAGGTAATTTTGCTGATGTTGGGTGCCGTTGCTGGAGGCGGTCGGGAACCACTGTGTAACTCCTCATTGGGTAACATTGGGCCCTATGGGGTACAGTGGCCAATTGTGATGTACACCGGCGGTGATGGTATGCACCACCGCGGACGTGACCTCCATTTTATATCAGATTCCTCACTTGCTACCTGATCTTCAACAGGAGAGGACCTACACTGCATGTGCTGCAGTGACCTGTGTCTTGAACGTACCATGGCCCGTGTGACTGGGGAAAGGGCCCCTGCCTTCACTTCGGAGGACTTGGAGAGACTGGTGGATGGGGTCCTACCCCAGTGCGGACTGCTGTATGGGCCTCCAGACCAACAGATGAGTACACTGTGGGCATGATGCATGTGGCATGAATGCATGGAGTGGTGTGGATGAAGGCTTCGTGTAAGGGCGGTGTCCCCTGGGCGGCATATTGGTTGTGTGCTGGCCCATATGTGTCCAAATGGTGATGTGAAGGGGTATGGTGGGCCATAAGTGTAACAGGCAGGACTCTCTGACACTATTTTCCTGTGTGTATTTCCTCTGCAGGTCAGCGCCCATGGTGATGGTGATGGCGATGGTGTGCCATCGCCAAGGACGTGCGGACCCTGGGGGTCTACGGCAGGCGGAGCACCCACTGTCGGAAACAGCGGGAGGACCTGAGACACTGGGCACGGAAGACCCCAGAGACCCAGCTGGGGATGTCATCCCAATGAGGAAGGTTTGCCCGTCGAACCCAAACCCCCTGATGGCCTGCATACTGGCAGTGGCCTATCCAGAGCTGGATGGGCGCTTGAGGGAATCACAGCAGCCACAAGGGGGTGAGTACAGTGCCCATCATTACGCCTGGTAGGGTGGTATCCGGGTGGTGGATGTGTGTCAGTGGGTGCCCCTAGGCCAGGCTTGACGTTAATCTGGCGGAGGAGCAGAGGCACTGGCGATGGAGGGAGCTGCATCCCACATGACCCAGGAGGCAGAGTCCACTGGTGCTGAGGTTACAAGTGGGACGGAGGACGAGGGGAGCACAACGGCGGGGACTGGAGGGGACAGTTCTGACACAGATACCTCCTCCGATGGGAGCTCCCTGGTGGTGGCGGACACTTCTGTGACCACCCCAGCTACAGGTACAACCGCCACCGCCGTACCAGCACCACCCTCCCAGCAGCCCCTCATCGAGTTGCACGTGCCCGCTGACCCAGGAGAGTGGGCATCTCATTCGCCCCAGGCACCTCAGGCCCTGCCCCAGTGAGCCCTGCTGCACTGAGTGAGGAGGCTATTGACCTCCTGAGAGCCATCTCTGTAGGGCAGTCATCCATTGTGAATGCCGTCCAGGGGCTGGCAGCCCAGATGCAACAGACTAATGCATTCCTGGAGGGCATTCACAGAGGCTTGGCCACCCAACAGAGATCGATCCAGGCTCCAGCCTCCTTTTTGATGGCAGCCATTGTCCCTGTTCCTACCCTCCCCCCTCCAGCTTCCTCTTTCCAATCCGATTCTCTTCAACCCCAACCTATCCCAAGCACGCAGGTAGATGAGTATGCACACAAGACAACACACAAGAGTGGCACAGGCAAACACAAGCAGCACACTTCATACCACAGGCACTCACACAAACACCATCCACAATGCCCACTGTCTCCCCCTCCTCCTCTTCCTCCACCTCCCTCCCAGTTCCGTCTACACTCACACCTGCATGCACTATACCATCATCCACTACCAGCATCTCCACCACACATAGCAGAACACACACCTCACTGGCAGACACCTCCACAACAGTCATGCACATGTCCCCTGTGTCCTCTCCCACTGTGTCTGTCCCCCCCTCCTAAGGTACACAAACACAAGCACTCAGACACCCAACAGCCATCCACCTCACAACAGCATCCAGCCCATGTCCCTGCACCGCAATTCAGCAGACAGACACCTCCAACAACCACTCCCTCTTCCTCCACTCCCAAACCTTCTCCCTCTTCCCACCCCAGTGTCCCTAAAAAACTGTTCCTATCCACCATTGACCTCTTCCCTACCCCCCATCCTGCACGTCTGGCCAGGGTAGGAAGATCCCAGCCAGGCACCTCAGCCACCCAGTCCACGGGCCCAGTCGTCACCACACCCACTCGTGGGGTAAGAGGATCCGGGGCACATGTCCTGAGGGTGAAGGAGCCTGCCCAAGCTGCTGCCAAAAAGGGAAAGGAGCCTGCCCAAGCTGCTGCCAAGAAGGCAAAGAAGCCTGCCCAAGCTGATGCCAAGAAGGGAAAGGAGCCTGCCAAAGCTGCTGCCAGGAAGACTAAGGAGCCTGCCCCAGCTGCCAGGATGATCAAGGAGCCAGCACCAGCTGGCAGGAAGGGCAAGTGGCCTGGGGTCGGAACTGTGATGGAGCCCACACCACCAACCATGGTTGTGCAGCCGTCAGTGGCTGCAGGGGATGGGCAGGAGACCCCCACCAGCAGTCCCACCACCACCATTGAGCAGTCGTCCGAGGCTGTAGGGGATGGGCAGGAGTCTCCCCCCCCCCACCAGCACCACCACCACCATTGAGCAGCTGTGCGAGGCTGCAGGGGATGGGCAGGAGCCCCCCCACCCCCAGCAGCACCACTACCTTTGAGCAGCCGTTTGAGGCCGCAGGGGATGAGCAGGAGCCCCCACCCAGCAGCACCACCACCATTCAGCAGCTGTCCTAGGCTGCAGGGATGGGCAGCACCCCCCCCCCCCCAGTAGTACCACCACCACCATTGAGCAGCCGTCCGAGGCTGCAGGGGATGGGCAGGAGCCTCCCCCCCCCCAGCAGCACATCACCATTGAGCAGCCGTCTGAGGCTGCATGGGATGGGCAGAAACCTCCCCCTCCCCAGCAGCAGCACCACCACCACCACCATTGAGCAGCTGTCCAAGGCTGCAGGGGATGGGCAGGAGCCTCCCCCCCAGCAGCACCACCACCACCATTGAGCAGCCGTCCGAGGCTGCAGTGGAGGGGCAGGAGACTCCTCCCCCCGGCAGCAGCAGCACCACCACCATTAGGCAGCCGTCACCGCCGGTGGGCAGTATGTAATCCTGCCTCCTTGGGCTGCTGTGCGGCCTGCCCCCTGCAAATCCAGTGGGTATGACACCCACCTGAGAGACTGTGACCTAGCACTCCCCAGGATCAGGAGCGCTGGGCACGATGCCCCCTCCAGAACCAATGGGTAAGACACCCACCTACTCCAGTCTCCCAGGATCAAGAGCACAGGGCACAATGCCCCTCCAGAACCAGTGGGTAAGACACCCACCTAACCCAGCTTCCCCAGGACCAAGCACAGGGTACAATGCCCCCCCCAGAACCAGTGGGTAAGACACCCACCTACCCCAGCCTCCCCAGGATCAAGAGCAGAGGGCATGATGCCCCCTCCAGAACCTGTGGGTAAGACACCCACCTACCCCAGCCTCCTCAGGACCAAGCACAGGGCATGTTGCCCCCTCCAGAGCATATGGGAAAGTCATCCACTTGAGAGACTGTGGCCGTGCACTCCCCAGGACCAAGCACAGGGCATGTTGCCTCTCCAGATCCTGTGGTCTTGTTCCATCTGCCGGCTGAAGTGCCCCCGACTCCCGTACCCCTGATGTGCCTGCCTATTTCCAAACAGATGCCCCTGCAGTGTTCTCTCTGTGTTGAGGTAGGTGTCATGTGTGGCCTTGGAATGTGGTCTGTGGCCATGTGGACAACGTACATTGTCGACTGGGCTGTGTTCCTTTTTATGTACATATGTATATATCTATTATCTTGCCTCACTTATTTATCTAGATGTGTTCCTCTCATTATATTCACTTTTTCTAAAACGTTTTGTCCTTGCATTATTCATCCGAGGTACGGGGTAAAAATGTTTTAGTAATGTAGCTGATTGTGTGTATGGTGTTGAGGGGGGGGTGTTTTGTGCATGTGTGTGTCACTCTCTTTTTCCTCCCCCATCCCTTGTGTGCTAGGCGGCTGTACTCACTGTGTTGTCTTCACCGTTGTTGGTGTTCGTGGTGGAGCAGCACATAGAAGACCATGGGGAAGACATGCAGCTCGGGCTCCATGGTGGCCTGGTTGTTCCCTGTGTCTCCAATGGTGAGTCCTTTTACTTCTGTGCTCTGTTTCTGCCAGGCTTTTGAAAGCCATTGGTACCGCCCCGGAAAATGGTGGCGGTTTCCTAGGTCATAATATGGTGGGCAATATGGTGGGCGGAACATTGACTTCCGTCTGGCTATAGGCGGCTACTGCCGTGGTGGCTGTTGTTTCCGCCCTGGCGGTCAGTGTGGTATATTGGCTGTCTATCGAAGATAACACCGCCATGGTCAAAATTTGGCAGTAATTACCACCGGCCTGTTGGTGGTATTACCACCACTTTTACACCAACCGCCAGGGTTGTAATGAGGGCCTATGTGTGCTTTTGCTGAGTTGCAGATAGAAGAGGCCATAAGTAACCCAACCACCGCTGTAGCTGTAATGTGGGGGGGGGGGTTCACAAATCCGATCACGACAATGGCCTTGTAGCTAGTGAGTAATAGTAATTGTCAATAAGCATGCAATGTGACTTACAATCGCACATCCCTGCTGCTGTGTCTCCCCCTGCTCCATCTGCTCGTGCAGCGGTGGAACTTGTGCAGGCTCCACTGGTCGCACTGTTCGATGTGGCGAGAAAAAAACAGTATACAGTTTTTAGATGCCAGGTACACCACCCATTCTTAATGTTTCTAATCAAACAAATGCAACCACAATACATTGTTACAGTTCAGTTAGCACTGCAGTATCTTCTATCAAAAATGTCACCCTGGGCATTTTGTTGGTCTGTTAGAAAAGCCAGATAGTAAAGCTAATCAAAAGCTTTGCGTAATGGAGGGGCACAGCTGTAGCCTTTGTTGATGATGACTTGGAATCATTGAAGCTCGATGAAGGGGTGGACTACAAAATGGTCAATGAAAGAAAAAAAGATAATACAGGGATAACGGGAATTAAACAAAACTTGGATAGAGGAGTTGGAAAAAAGGGAGTCAGTATAAAAAAGTAAACAAGGCAAAATTAAAAGTAGTATAAAAGTGGGGAGGTAAAAGATAGAGAAATAACAATATTGAATAATAGGGCTAACTGTGATGATCAGGGCCATCAGCATCCGTGCTAGTGGTCAGCGCCTCCCCAGCTCCTGCAAGACCCACCTGTGTAGTGTCCTTCTTCATACCCTTGGGTGTTGATGTAAGAAATAAAGAAGATAAAACAATACATTAGTGGTACTGTTCATCTCTACCAAATTATTAGATAACAGGCAAATGCAATAACATTGTACTTCAATCAAGATCGCCTATGGTACTAGTGTGATCGACTATCGTTGAGTTGGCAACGCTCCTAAAATCCCTATTCCAAATTTCCTTAACAAAAAACACATTTGGAACCAATGCATTGAACTAATGATCTTTGATTCTATTCTAATTTCACAACCCCCTTGATGGACCAACTCAGTCTCCCTTTTTTGCAATGAATAGTTGCATACTCGCATCACTGTGAAATTGCTTGGGACTGTACAAGCTACATTAAGTCACAGAGAACGTTAACTCATTGAAATCACTAATTCACTATGGAGATAGGAGGGCATAGGAGTCTGCATTGCAATGGCTTCTTAAATAATCAGCCAAAGCGAGTGCCTACGAGTATGATGATGTAGTGCCAGGCCCCTGCCTAGCTCTAACTGGATCTCATAATAAATAATATTCTTAACTTAAACTAAACGTAATTTACCTCTGAGTGCAAGCCGCATGATATTCAGAAAAAAGTTAGCTTTGTAGAACTCAAACACAATAATATAATACTCACCAAGCCCCAGAATCTCGACGCCTAGCAGGTCGAGCGGTCCTGCTCACAGTCGATTATATCCGCACAGCAGTGTTTCAGCTGCTGGGTGGTACGCAGGACCTGGGTGATGGCCCTGATACACTGACGCACCCTATCCCAACACAGCCAATGCTCCTGCAGGAGGTAACCGCTACCAGGCCTGCTGCCAGCATAGAGGGGAGTGGCGTTGAATATAAAAGTAGTGCTGCTCCATGCACTCTGCCCAGGCCTAGTCTAAAGTTCGGTCCTGGTACCGTTTGAGATCCAGAAGTCGCCCAACCCTTGCTTTCTGCAATGCCACACCATCTACCACTCCCCCCACTATGACTGACAGAACACCATCTTTCCATTTTGCAGCAAGAAGTGCAAGCTCTTTTAGCCAAGGGGGTACGAAAGGGTGCCTTCATCAGAAGGAGGACTTGGCTGTTATTTCCACTACTTTCTGGTGCCCAAGAAGGATGGAGAGCTTTGTCTAAATTTAGAGCTGCACCCTTGCAAAGCCTTCCTCAAGGAGGAAAAGTTCAAAATATTCACTGTGGCCTAATTCTTGTCTGCCCTCAAACTTGGAGGCTGGATGGTGGCATTGGACCTGCAGGACACCTATTTCCATTTACTCGTCCTTCTGACCCACAGACGTACCTGCAGTTCATGGTGAGACAGTAGCCCTTTCAGTTTGTTATGCTCCACTTTGGTCTCATCAATGGCCTTCAGGTGTTCACAAAAGTGATAGTGGTGGTAGCACTGCATAGTCAGAGGTTGGAGTCCCAATCTTCCTTTACCTCAATGACTGGCTGTTGGAGACAGGCTCATCAACCACTTCTAGACAACAGGAAAATTCCCATCATCTTTGGCGTTCACTATCAACATGCTGAATTCACACCTGACCCCTTCTCAGATGCTCCCCTTTATCAGAGCTATTCTGGACATGGTTTGGGTTCATGCCTTTCCTCTGAGAAAGCGATTTCAGGACTTTCAGGCTATGATCCCAATCTTTCAGCCTCAGTCCTGGATTTCAGTGAGATTGGCTCTGAGGCTGCTGGGACTGATGGTCTCCTGCATCCTGCTGGTCGAGCATGCCAGGTGGCATATGCAGGCTTTGCAGTGGGATCTGAAGACTCAATGGGCACAACATTAATGTGACCTCTCTGACTACGTTCCGATTTCAGAGGAGACCTGCAAGATTAGTAGTTGTGGTTACTGGACTGTGATTGGGTCAGTGGCAGACCCATCTCCTTCCCCGCAATTGACCATGGTGATTGATGCATCTCTTCTGGCTATCTGTGAGAGGTGGAGATCATAGTCCACTGGTCTCCAGTGAAGCCTTTATATTCAAATTGATATGCCATTAAATATAACTTGATAAAATTCAATAGTATAAGTTGTATGGTTTATTCAATTGATGTTAAGCAGAAGAACACATATGTGTCTTGATCACATCTGCCAACAAATAGTCCATTTGTAGAGGGGTTTTAGCATGCATTATTATGAATCATTTTTATTCCTACTGAATGACTGTGTACCTCTGACCCACATGTTCAAACTTTTCTTAGAAGCTAAATTCACCCTAATCACTTATCTTAATCCTCACCCTCATCTTCTCATACATCGAGAAGGAAAAGTTCTCCACCTTCGATTATCTTATTTCTGTCCAGGTACCACCCACCCAAATTCATGTTATCACCCACTTCATACCAATGTAGGAAGCAAGTCTCTGGTTTCCAGTTCAATAGTTATTTGAATCTCAATGTTGCTTCAGTTTCATGGATATTCATCTTAGCATGCAAAATTTCACTTGCTCGACTGAGAACTCCTTTAAGTGTTCCTTCACTCTTTCCCAAGGAGAGCTCATCATTGGACATAAATATACAACTTAAATAAAGCCATCATTCAATTAAAAACATTTGGGGCAGGTCGGAAAACATTCTGGTTTGAATATATCAATCATTTAAATAGATTCTATGTTGTATCTATTTATGAAATTGTGTTGTATTTTTTCTATAGTGCCACATTGCCAAGTGGTATTAGAGTGCTTTCCAAAGGAAGTAAGAGTTTCAACAACAGGAGAGTGGTTAGTGTGTCTACAATGGTGAGAGGAGTGTAAATGAGCAAAAACTGCTGCTCAAGAGAAAGAGGATGAACATAAGTTGAAGTAAAATGGGAAGGAAACCTCATACTAAGGGGCACACTTAAGAAAACTGGCGCTGCATCCAATGCAGTGCCACTTTTATAGCACCCCTTAGCTCCTCCCTGCCGTCATCATGTGTGCGCCGTATGTAATATACAACGCACCATGGTGCAGGGGAAGGGAAATAACACCAAAATTATTGACGTACTTTGCAGGACTAGCAAAAATGTTGGCGCTAGTCCTGCAAAGTATATAGAGGCCCATTTTAATAAATGGTGTGCCTCCTTTTAAAGCCTGCTCAGAGCAGGCATTAAAAAATGCCACTAAAAATGGCGCAAAGAAATCTTTTAGATTTTAATGCGCCATTTTTTTGCCACCCTGTAGGAAATTGGCCCCTGGAACACAGGTGGTGGACCCAAGTGACCCAGACTGTACAGTGGTCCAACTGTCCAAATTTGGAGGAGGTAAGTCCTTGCCTCCCCTCTCCAGACAGTAATCCTGCACACCGTTTGAACTGCAGCTACAAGGGCTTCTGTGCACATTTCCATGAAATCCTGCATGCACAGCCAAGCCTAGGTCCCTAGCACTCTGCCCTGCGATGCTCAACTCCCTGAGTTGATCTCCGGTGTCGTGGGTTTTCTTTTGCAGTGTTGAGATGACCGCCGTGTTCAGACTTCTTGAACCCATGTTCAAGGACTTCTGCGGATGCTACCTTCTTGTGCATGGGCTCTACACGTTGCTGAGGACTCCCTCTGTCTCCTCTCCCAAGTGGCGACATCCTGGTCCTTCCTGGGCCCGGGCAGCCCCCTTTTTCTTCAACCGTGACTCTTGCAGGTAGCAAGGTTTGTTTGCAGTATTTTGCCAAGGAAACAACTTTGCATCCTCCAGCACTGCGTGGGACATCTTCTGCACAAAGGAGAAGTTCCTAGCACCTTTTGTTGTTGCAGAATCTTCAGCTTCTTCCATCCAGAGGCAGCCATTTTGCACCTTCATCCTGGGTTTAGTGGGCTCTTGCCCCTCCCCGGACACTTTCGCAACTCTTGGACTTGGTCCCCTTCCTATAAGCCAGGCCAGCCTCCTACACACCCTAACAAGGGAACGCCCGTTGCATACATTATGACTGTATGCGCAGGTATAATGTGGCGCAAGGGGTTACAAAGTGGCGCAACTTTGTAAATATGGTGTGGTGATTTTTTAAGCCTAACGCCACATTAGTATCAAATAAATTACGCTAATGTGGCACTAGAGCTTCCTAAATCTCGGCCTAATTGTTTAATATCGAACAGGGACTTGGAGGCGGTAGTGGAAGATCACAAGAGGATCAAGCCAAAGGGGAACTGCCTCTGATCAGGTAACATTAGTGGTTGAATTAATGTATTGATTGTGGCCTGTGATCCCACATTCTCCTAGATGCATCTTGAAAAGATAGGTCTTCAACCCTTTTCGGCATGATAAGATGTTTGTGGATGTTCTTTAATTGGATCGGTAGGGTGTTCAAGATGTTGACAGAAGTCCCAGAGAATGGTTGTCCTAGGGCTGGGGTTAATTGGAATTTCGATATTTCAAACCAAGAGATGTCTTACTCTTGGACTCTCTTGTGCCTCCTGAAATAGTCAAAAGATGTGTTAGGCACCTAGGATTGCCTGTGTGGACTGCTTTGAAGGTGAGATAGCTGATTTAAAATTTGGTCCATGCCCCTTAAGGAAGTCAAGGAGATCCTTCCATTATCTAGAAGTGGTCATATTTTGTTTTCTTTGAAATCAGACTGCAGTCGAATGAAGTATTGCTTACATAGGCATCAGAACATTTGCCAAAAAAAGCGAACATGACTTTGCTGGCATCAAACGTGGACATAATTAGTACATGTGCCACTGTCTTTACTCTTTTTGTGTGGTGCGTGTGGAAGTTTGACGATTGCACCAGATTATTGATTATTGATATGTAGTAGCACAGAAAGAGGTCGATCTCATCCTCTCACTCTTTTATTAGATTTGATCAATTTTATCTAATGGATTTGTGGGAGAATAGTAAGAATCTGTTTTTTCAGCATTTGGTTTGAAACAATGTTACTAGGTGGAATTAGCATTTATTTTATTGCAAGGCGCACTGGAATTCTCAAATATCTTTATGGGTTGCAGTATACACTTCACGACCCATTGCAAATCTGGAAAATGGGATGTAATATGGATGTTCCCCTTCCTAACAATGTAACCCAAGGACACGGCCAGCACTGCAGTTGCAAACCATTTTTTGGGGAAACCAACACACAATAGTGGAAAGATATTTACAGGGGATAGCACTTGGCAAATGTGGGTACTGGTGGTAACACACAACAGTCCAGGGAACCAATGCATGCTCCCAATTGTCAGGACTCTGCCATCCTCCCATTGGCTGGCCCTCACAAAGGCCCAATTGTGTCTTGTCTTTGTACCAACTCATGCCAGAACACACTGCAGCATTTAGCACATCTTGCCATGCGTTACATTCCAGTCCTTGTTCCGCACCTCCATCCCGATGTATTATGGCCCGCATGGTTCCTTCTGTTTGCAGACCTTGTCTAGATCATGTCTTGAAGGTAGAGCTCTGTTCAGTATGATCGCTCCTGGATCGTGTGGATATACTGATCCATTGGTACACTTCTTCCAGTCTCCACTCTGTTCCTAGTTTCCTCATCTCTCTACTTTTGCTTCCTGGCTTTCATTGTCTTTCTCTCTCCAGCCAATACTCATTTTACGTATTATCTGTGAATTGTCCATTTTCTTTTTTTTGTGTGAGTTTCCATTAATAAAAAAAAATCACAATAATCCTTAAAATACATGCAGATAGCTACAAATGTTCCTGAATTCAGAATCGAAAAACATTGGTTCTGAAAATCTAAACGGGTGCATTATGTAATAGAAATACATTATAGAAATCAGGTACTAATTCTTTCCCGTTATTGAGCGTCTGAACTCCCTGTGAACTCAGCACAATAACATAAACATATTTTCAAAACTATCAGGTAGTAGGAGAAGCCTTGACACAGACATTTTGTCTAATATATGATCAATCTGCTGAAATACTTTGAGGTGGGTATGACTAATATTGCTGATGTTAATTATTTCACTTGAGGATTAGTTTATGGTCATTTATCCTGTTTTGTTTTACTCGTATGGACCCAGGGTTGTTCTGTCCTCCACCCAAATGTGCTCAGAGCTGTTATGCTGTTTCATCCTAATGTGCCTGTGGCACCTGGACTGAAGGCCATTCTACATTCCACCCTGTGCAGCCATAGGCACCTGGATCTGGGGCATTCTGCACTAAACCCTCTCGTTCCTAGGACACCTGACCAAGAAGCATTCCATTCTCCACCAAAGGTGCCTGGTGGTCCTGGACTGCCCATCTACGCCCCGTCTATTTATTCCTGGTACACCTAGGAGGGTGCACCTCTGCACCTTGCCCTGATGGGCCTGACACACCTGAAAGGAGAGACACACCAAACCCTAATGCACTTTATTTACTTGGCAGACTGCTCTTCTACGCCCTCTTCTAGTGTTGCTGGTACACCTTGGATGGCACCCTTTTACACCCTGTCCTAATGTACCGGGTGCACTTGGGAGAGTACTTCTCCTTCCCACTCTGCCTTCCTGTTCTTTTCCCTTCATGTATGCTCTGAGCTAGAGTACTGTGCGCATTGTCACCACCTTCTGCAACTTACTGTAGGGCAATTTAAGATCAGATTCCAGCCTTATGTCCTTCTGCAGGAAATTAAATTCTCAGCTTTTCAGACTATTCCTTTTCAATGAGTAGTTGTCCTAAATGTTGATCCCATCCCACACTTCTGATTCCTTTCCTCCCCTATTCTGATGAAGACTGCTATTTTCGTTAGTATTAATCCCCCTCCATGATATTCGTTTGAGCTGGGATATCGATTTTATTTGCTGTTATTGTTACTGCTACAATTGCATGTAATCTGATGTTCTGTGTGTAAACACACAAATATGCCTGCGTGGCGAAGCACTATTGAAGACAGGCGGATGTCATGTTATGTTAGCTGGATTTGTAAAGCGCTGCTTATCACCCTAAAGGGTATCTAGGCGCTGGAGCAGGTGTTTGGGTCGTGTAGCTCGTTGAAGAGCCTGGCCTTCAGCCTGTTGCGGAATTTAAGAAGCGAGGAGGAGGCCTAGATGTACAGAGGGATTTTGTTCCATGTTTTAAATAAATTAATGAATATAAATTGTGTCTTCCTGCCATAATGTGCTTGGTATACCTGACAGGGTGCCCGTCTCCTCCCATTCTTAACCTTCCTGGTAAACATAAGAGCATACCTCTCAATACCATGCCCTAATGTTCTTAGTTCACCTTGGAGAATGCTGCTCGACAGCCTACCATAATGTGCCTGGTTGACTAATGTGCCTGGCGCAGCTTGCAGTGGATCCTCTCTACACCATCCCCTAATGTGTTGGCACACCGGGAAGAGTGCCACTTTGTACAATGCCCTAATATGTCTCATTCACTTGACTGGCTGCTCCATTACACAGTCTCCGAATGTGCCGGATGTACTTGTGAAGGAGGATGCTCTTCTACATCCCGCCCTCATGGGCCTGGAGCCCCTAGGGCGGTGGCTTCTGCACCATGTCCTAATGAGCGGAGAGCCCCTAGGAAAGTGCCCTTCTACACCATGTCCTAATGAGCCAGATGACCCTATGATGGTGCCCTTCTACACCATGTCCTAATGAGCCAGGAGCCCCTAGGGCGGTACCCTTCGACACCATGTCCTAATGTGACAGGTGTCCTCCCGGGATAGTGCCCTTCTACACCCTGTCCTAATGTGCCTGGTGCACCTGGGACAGTGGCTTCTGCACCATGTCCTAATCAGCTGGGTGCCCCTAGGGCGGTGCCCTTCTACACCCTGTCCTAAGGTGCCTGGTGCACCTGGGACAGTGGCTTCTGCACCATGTCCTAATCAGCTGGGTGCCCTTCTACACCCTGTCCTAATGTGCCTGGTGCACCTAGGACAGTGCCCTTCTACATCCCGTCCTCATGGGCCTGGAGCACCTGGAGCGGTGGCTTCTGCACCATGCCCTAATGAGCCGGGAGCACCTAGGACGGAGCCCTTCTACAAGCCACTCCTAATGAGCCAGGTGTAGTTGGGATAGTGCCCTTCTGCACCCTGTCCTAATGTGCCTGGTGCACCTGGGAGGGTGGCTTCTACACCATGTCCCAATGTTCCTTGTACGACTGGGATGGTGCCCTTCTACACCCTTTTCTAATGTGCCTGGTGCGCCTAGGACGGTGACGTTCTACACTCTACTCGTGCACAGGTACACATAGATGTGCTGCTCAATACAATGCTATCATGTGCCTGTGTCAGCTGGGTGGGTCCCTCTTCACCCTGTTCAAATGTCTCTGGCGCACGGGTGCGTTATCCACCATGCTCTGGTGTGCGGTTCCAGGTACAACCGGAAAGGCGCCCTCTCTCCACCCTGCTCTGATGTCCCAGGCACAGCTAGAAGCAGGGCCAGCCCTTTTGTGTCCCAGTAGCTCCCTGGGCGGAAATAAATGGCCGCTTCTCTTTACGGCTAGTGAATAAAATGAGGCAGTAGCCCCAATTTGCAGTCACTCTGGCTTTGCGTCTCGCTGCCGACTGGTGCTGAGCTCCTTGTGAACGCCTAGCTCCCATCCCTCCCCCTCGCCCCACCCTGACCAGAAGCTGGAGTGCTCTGCTGTGACTAATGTGAGAGTGACTCACACTGAATGATTGCAAACGGCAATTATCGCCTCTGGAGCGACGCAGTCAGAGCGTGCCCGTGAGAGCTCTCTTCCAGGCAGCTGCGAGCAGACACAGTCACCTGTCGCATCGGAATCTTCCTCCTCAGTTATTCCGCACAGATGAATGTGGCTCGTGGCGTTCTATGATAATCCTTTCCAGCGTGGTGGTCACGGGTCACTAATATGTAAAAACAGCGAGCTCCAGGCACCTGGAGATGGATCTGAGGTCTTTGCTTACAATCACAGCCAGGCCGGCTTTAGGGCGTTGCGACCTGTGCGCCCGCACTGGGCGCTGACCTGGAGGGGGTGCACTAACCTCACAAGGGGCACAGTGTTAAGCAATAACTAACAATATGAAAACACCTGCTGCATAGTTCCTTGTACATCCAGCTCTCAAACAGCAATCAACATGTCAAGATAACGCTTGTGATTATTGTTCCTGGTAGAGAGAGAGGGAGATGGGAGTTTTGCCTAGTGTCAGTTTTGATTCACCATATAGTAGCACAGAGGGTTAATATGCCTGCTGCAAAGAACAGATCTGTATTTATTTGGATAGCTCAGTGGATTAGTAAAGTCAGCCTTTACCATCACTTTAAAACAAATTAAATTTATGTGAGAAAGGGACTATGGAGAAATGAGGTGCACTTTTGCCAGGTGGTAGTGAGGGAATCTGAGGAGGCCATGGAGGGAGGGCAAAAAAGATTGTTGCACCGGGCGCCACCAGTGCTAACATTGGCCCTGATCACAGCACAGTGTTGAGTGCAAACATGCACAACGTTGGTACAAAAAGCAACATGCACACACACCACGCACACAGTATATATGGGTGCATATACACATAAATATTTTATATATATGGAGTATAATATGCTATTTATTATTATTGTTGAATGTGAGGAGGAATGAAGAGTCATGGCAATATTCCCCCCTTCAACAATGATAATTAAACTACATGTTATATTCTGTACATCTCCATATATGGTTTATGTCATGGCATTTTTATGTGTATTTTTTCCAATAAATGTATTTAACCAACCCAAGAGTCAAAGGGTTAAATTTATGCAAAAAGATAAAATCACACTCAAAAGTTATCTTGATTATTAGCAGAGATGGTTCCATATGTATAACTTGAACTGCTGTGTTGCACTGCCTATGAGTGCACAAACAGCATCATTGATGATGTCTGAAATCACCAGCAGTTGAAGTTATACTTGTGTCAGTTACCTATAACTGGGGCATTTCAATGTTTTGTTTTTGTTTTATTATAAGACCTACTCACTTTAAGCTTAGTTTTTTTAATGTAAATTTATATGAATATATATTATATATATCTATAATAAAATACATATTTAATATATATATATAAATATATATAACAGAATGATGGTCTCTACTGTGTTTCCATAGGAAAAGCATATTTTTTTTTGCTAATAACTTTAACGTCGATTGTCGATTTGTCACAAAACAGCAATGTGATTGGTGGCTACAACATTAAGGCAAATGTTGTGCCCTCCTTTACAAGACTCAGGGACCCGGTTCGGCATGGGTATCTTGACGTATGTGCCATAGCACCAGCATGTGGGCAAAGTTTATGTCTCATATCACATGATTAGTCATAGAAAATTGGTGACTGATGTAGTGTTTTTAAATAGTTCAAATAAAATCCACAAACTCAATAAGAAGTTGTCACAATTACTAGATGATCTAATCAGTGATACATGAATGTTGTCATTTGTGATGTCATCAGTGATGTCATTAATTATGTCTTCTACTATGCCATCAGTGATGTCATTTGCGTGGTCATAAGCATTGCATGGAAGGGACACAAGAAATAGTTAGCTCAGTAAACTATAACTGCTCACTGTAGGTGTTCTTTTGCTTTTTCAATATTAGCTCTTTTCTCTTTTCAATGCCTAACAATAGCGTCACTTTTTATTCATTGATTTGCTCTGTGAATTTCTGTTTTCCTTAATGTAAGCTAAGATCGTATCATCATAGTTACCTATTGCATCATATTAACCTTTGGCTTTTTCCGTGAATCAATCTCCCTCTCTCTCTCTCTCAGTAGGTGGTTATAGTTAGCACTAACTTTTCCCATAGATGAAACATTTTTTTGATTTACTAATAACATTGGCACTGTTTGACAATCTTCACAAAATTTTCAAAACTCATATGCTAATTAGTTAAGCTGCTTTTTGGAAAGTTTTGGAGTGCTTTGGCAAGCAGGGGCCAAGCATAGGTGGGGGAGTCTCAAAACACTCTTTCCACATGTTATGTCTATGGGGATTTTGCAATATTTGAACACAACTGCAGCACAAACCACTGAACACATTTACACCAAATTTGGCAGAAAGATAGGTCTTGGTCCAGAAAGATCTCTTTTTTTTATTTGGTGTAAATCTGTTCAGTAGTTTCAGAGTAATTAAAGGAAATAAAATATAGCTATTTAGGGATGCGATCCTTTACGGATCCACCCATGGTTGGATCGCGCATCCTGGACCAAAAGCAAGGGCCTGATTGGCTGGCTGCAACCTGAAAGATAAGTTGTGGCAGCCATTTCCTTTCTCACTTGAGCTGGGGGAGGGCAGAAAAAAGAGGAAAATCATATAAGGGGTGAATATAGAGGTATGCAGACCCCATAGGTCACATGGAGGGATCTCTCATAGGCAAAATATTGCCCAATTTTTTTCGGCCAAACTGCGGATCTGCAAATCCACTGCAGGGATCATCGTGACCACCCGTGTAAATCTGCAATGGTTCTGCAGATCCATAGTAGACTTAAAAAAAATACACCCATTCACACATGAAACTTGGCTGTGCACAGCGTGCTGTTGGGAGAATGCGGAGGGGTTGGCAACGCGGGTCATGGAAAAATCAAAAACCATGGGAAAGGTTCCCAGGGGGAACTAATTAATCTTGCCTACACTGCTGCAGGGGCCAAAATTAAAAAAAATGGTACACTGGGAGTGAGTTCAATAGGAAAATGTGGGGTCCTGTCCTCAGAATACAAGATGCCACCAGGGTAGGGTGACCAGGTGTGCCAGATTTGCCAGGACTGTCCCAGTTTTCCACCAGCTGCCCCAGCAGATTTCAGGAAATTTAGCTCATGTCCCAGTTTTAGAAAGGGTCGACTGGAAAGAGTGGGAGGTACGTTTTTTTCTTTTCCAAAGCAGGGATAGTTGGCAGCTGTTATAAGACAACAATTTAAATACCAGCCATGATACTGGCTTTAAAAATTAAATTGCATTTTATTTATTTTCTTAGTGCCTCGTCTGTAATTCTTTGCTGATGAGCGCTGTCAATCTGTGTGCTAGATTGATGAAGAATTGTAGTCCTTCTTCTGTTTCATGAAACGTCCCAGTTTTTGGTTTTAAAAATCTGGTCATCCTACCCCAGGTGCACCCATCTCCACTTTGGGGTGGCTCATCAGGTGTTTATAGGGAGAGGTGTGCAAGGGGCCCCTTCTCAAATTATTTAAAGCGCTGAGACCCCCTGCTCCCCAGGGGTTGACGCATGTTTGGTGGGGTCCGGGGACACCATTTGCAGTACCTCGAACTGAAGAGAAGGGTTGAGTGCTGCCGCACAAACCCCATATGGCAGTGCGCCACTCCTGCTCCCATTGCCTGCGGGAGTGAGGAGCACTCCCCTGCTAGACACCCTGCCCCCATGGAGTGAACAGAGAAAAGGAAACTACCAGCTCCCACGCCATACTGTGCTAGCTGCCAGGAGCTGGCTCGACAGCATAGAAGTGGACTCCATGCACTACACTGTAATAAAAAAAGGTAAGGCGGTGGGTGCCTCAGGTGAGACATAGGGTACCCAAACCAATAGAAAAACTGTGGTGTAGGTCGAAAAACCAGCTGGGCAGAGCAGGAGTGGACTCCCTGCACTTCCATTGAAATTAAACAAAAAGAAAAATTGCAAGCATTCAAGCCCTACTATAGTAGTAGCCCTGGCAAAAACAGAGGGGCTATTATAAGAGCTCTTACATAAGGAGATTGCTGTCATAATTTGTAACCCTAATACATGGCACCAAAAGGACAAGTAGATTTTTTTACAGGACAAGTAGATTTAAGAAGCAACCTGTCCCATTGGCAAGTAGATCTTTTATTACATTCTACACCCCTGCATAAACTGGGCCAGTAAGAACCCACGACAGTCAAAGCCTGACTAAAGAGTCTTGTATACTGTGACAACACTAGCAATTTGTATGCTACTCTCCGACCACCCACATCCAGGCCAGAAGACATATAGCAACCACTGAGGGATTATATATTGACATTGGAAACTCCAGAACTGTATATATAACCTTGAGGTGTGCTTGGACCCTTATATTTACGTGTTGGCAAGTGTACTTGCTGATATCACCTGTAAGATCTACATCCATGTATCGCTTACTGCATGGACAACCCTTCTCCTATTTGTTTTTAGTTCTGTCATTGTACTGCTTATCAATTTTAGTAGTCTTGCAGGTTATACTCCATTTTGGCACGTTATGTTCCTCCCAGAGCTAGGGAGGATGACTGTGGTTTATGCATGGTATGATAACACAGTAAATAAAGTTTAAAAAAGGATCAGCACAAAAATGAATGGGACAACTCATACTCCTAGGGATCCCTGCTTCACTGGTTCTATTCACCACATTACTATGCCTTATTATTGACCAACACCTAACTACGACTCTACACATCTCCTATTGTACAAAAAAGACTCAAATTTGATTTGCTTATACAATTTGAGACCCCATCAATCCTTCAGACTTCTGAACAGCACTACAAGTGTTAGTGCTATCACATCTCAACAGTGGCAGTGCACTATAAGCAAGATTAGACCACCACACACAATCAATTCTAGTATAACACAAGTCTGTTACAATATGTAATGTCTGGTTTCCATTGGATAGATGAAACAAACATGTACGTCGATGTTCACATCAGTTCTCTTGACAAATGATGTCTTTATTGTCGAAAGCGTTGTATTTTAGTAAACAAAGTACTTCACTGCAGACACAGCCAACACGTGTTTCGTCACGCTGGTGACTTTTTCAAGGCTGTAGAAAAGCATATATATACATACTATGTAATTCTGCTTACATGGAAACTGATAAATAAATGTACATCATCAAATAATAGTGGTCAGATAACAGAAGTTTACTGAATTTGTGATCTCTGTATAATCGCCATACAAAAAATGGGAGTATCCCAAAGAATGAGCAGTCAAATATAGGAGTCATGGACATGGTCAAACCACCAAAAGTCACAAAAAGCTATCAGAAAAACACCATGTGTGACATGCCAAAAGGAGACCTGGCAAAAAGGGAAGAAAGACACACTGCAAAACATAGAAAATATAAAGAGATGAATACAGTTTCAATACATGCAATAGACCTCAGTGCAATACTTTAGGAGAGAATCGAGATTGTGAATAGTCCAGATAAAGTAAAAAGTCAATAAAGAAACCGGGAAAAGTGGAACGGTGGTTCCAGAAATGGTTGTACCTATTTAGGCGTGATGATGGCACGAAAAAGTCAATAAGTCAATCATGAAGGTAGTGTAAGTCTTTGCGTCTGGAAACATAAGAAAGAGAGATAATGCGAAAATAAACGGTTATATGTAAAACCTACAAAAAGCGCAAAAGCGCATGTACTACCCGTACACAAACGATGCTAGGAACCCAACAACCTCTAAAATCTGGGAAATACCTGAAATTGGGCTATCCGAAATCGGAAGTTCTAGTGTGCGAAAATGTCCAAGGTAGAGACAGGTTAGTCAGTACGGTGGACCATGATAAGTCCAAGAACAAGTTCTAAAAAGAAATGAAAGAAGTAATAGCTAAAAATAGCAACAACATAAGCGTCATTCCCAAACGCCCATAAAATACGTAGACTGGGTATATATAACCCCAAAAAGTACGCACACCCAAGGGATAATTTATGCAAAGAGAATTCCTAATCACAAAATAGCCAGAACATCAAGCGTCAAGTTAGATGAATAACTTAGGTACCACAGAGTAAGGAACACATGGGGACCCAATGTAGATCAAATAGATTAAGGTCTAATTTTTCAGCATAACACTAATGTAGTTAGAGTATATATAAACAATTAACGCCCTCCAAGCAATTAAATGGGGCAACAAAAAAAGCCGTGGCTGAATAACAGAAGTCGTAACTTCAAGAAACTAAGAACCGCCCATAGTTACCGCCCATATGTTGTAAGGAGAGAAGAATAGTGTACTATCACGTTCCCCTCAGAGCGCCCTGTATGCCAAAGTGAGCCGTATCTAAAAAGAAACTCCGTCCGGAATAGAAAAGGAAGTTTATGACCCAGCCTCAACTCACCGTAGCGGACAGGTGTCTGAGGTACCAAGTGCTGTGGTCGTGCCGACAAACAGTCGGTACGTCGTAGTGCATGCGACTATAAGTGAGAGCAGTAGAAATCAAAATAGGACTACTGCATTAATAAGAAAAGTACAAAGTAAACAGAACACCAGCTGCATGGCAGCCATATTGGAACATCGAACTGAATAGAGTACATGATGCGATACTACAAAGAAAAGACTGTTTAAACAACGTCTATGCCAGGGCAAGTTGGAAAGAAAAATGAAATGTATGTAAAGGCAAATGGAAGTGCCATAAGAAATAACACAAGAAGATGTCATAGAATATAGTACGTAAAGCAAACACCGCATTAGTGACAAGTGCAAAAATGGTAAAATAGTTGGACACATGCAAGCCCGGTCAAAAAAAAAAAAAAAAGGGACAAGTATAGAAAGTAGAGAAAACAAGCATGATGAGAACAATAAGGGAAATATAACATAAACTTCATATATCCGTGATGATTAATAACATATAATCAAAGAGACGCATGTATATTCTACAAACATAACTGAGCCAAAAACAAAGAAATTAATAACATGCAGACAAAGTAATGTGGGTTTATGAATAATTACACATCACGAGTCAGAAAGAGGACATCGATAATACAAACATATATTAGATGAGTATGGTAACTATTGGCATAGATAGGCATATACCATCAGCATGACAGAGTAAAGTTCTTGTCGCAAGGTGCAGTATCATATCGGGGTGCAAACACTTTAAGGTCCAAAATACACAGAAATGGTAATTCTATGTGAACACGGTTGGGTGATGTAGCATATCCTAATTACACCAAGGGTGTGAAAAGGGAAAGTAAAACATGAAAAAACAAGATGTGACACGGCTAACTGAGGAAAACATGTAACTCTTGGTCTATGTTGAGGCCCAACTCTACAGCCCAAAGTTTTAGTATCCATTTGGCCTCACATCTGCGTAGGTCTTTTGTCCTGTTACCAAATCTGGGCGAAACGTCTACATGGGCAGTTCCATGAAATCTAATGTTGAGAATGTAATTCTCCCCGTGCAAAAGGTTGAAGTGTGTCGCAAGAGGGTAGTTTGAAGTATGGTTCCTGATCGCTCTAATGTGTTCTTATATTCGCTCCTTTAGTGGACGAATGGTACTGCCCACGTATATTAATCCACACACGCAAATGATGCAGTAAACAGTATACTTAGTATTACAGTTAATAAAGTGTCTGATGTGGTGAGTAATATTGGTATTGTAAGAAAAATATGTTGTTTTGTTGAGAGCCATAGAGCAGGACACACAACATCCACATTTATAAAAGCCAGTAGGTTTGTTAGAGAGCCAAGTCGGCTGTGATGTCTTAGTAGACGGTATTAGGAAACTAGGACATAAAAGGTTTCTCAACGTTTTACCCCTGCTGTGTGTAATAGATGGTGTTTTATTGATTAAAGAAGTCAAGCCAGCATCTAGTAGTAATATGTGCCAGTGTTTTTTTAGTATCCGATATATTAGCGTACTGGCGGGGGTAAACCTAGTAATGAAAGGAATGTTTTTTTTTTCCTCTTTCCCGACTCGGTGTGTTTGGTACGGCCTCTGATAAGTAAGGATTGGCGTTGTCTCAATGTGATTCGTTTGTTAGCCTTGGAGATCAGATCTTCCGAGTATCCTCTGGCATGAAAACGTTGTGCCAGGTCTCCAAGTTCTTCTGAGAAAATGTTATCATCACTACAGTTGCGACGTATCCGTACCATCTCACCATATGGCTGTAGGTTTCCTATACAATCTGAATGAAATCTTATTCCCGGTCACATATAATAGGAGATCAAGAAATTCAATATGGGCGCTATTACTTTTGTAAGTAAAGGAGAGATTGAAGTAATTTGTATTGAGATGATCAATAAGAAGTTTCAGGTCAGGGAGCTGCCTGTCCATATGGTGAAAATATCATCAATATATCTGCCCCAGAATAAAATATTTTGGGTAATCTGAGTGGGGCAGTTGGACCAAAGATGGCGTTTTTCGAATTGTCGCATATAGAGGTTGGCATAGGAAGGCGAAAATTTGGCACCCATAGCAACCCCATGGCACTGCTGATACCAACGTCCATTATGTAGGAACACGTTATTCTCTAGAACTAACCTAGTGAGATCCAGAAGCATTTGAGTATGTTCATATAAGGTAGCATCACGGTCAGCAAGTGTTATGGCGAGCATTTCCAAACCCTTTTCCAGCGGAATGGAAGTGTACAATGAACTGACGTCCAAAGTTACATGAGTATATTCCTCCGACCAGTCGATGTCCTCTCTAGAATCCTGTATATATGATGGTAGATTGCGTACCAGAGGTTGTAAGAATGAGTCAATAAATTCTGAAATTTGTTCAGTAGGTGAGCCTATACCAGAAATGATGGGCCTACCAGGTGGAAACAGTCCAGGTTTATGAACTTTAGGTAGAATATAAATACAAGGTGCCCTAGGTGTACTATTGAACAAAAATCTGTATTCTTGGTCAGAGATGAGACACATGTTCTTCCAATACGTCAGTCTATCCTCAATTAGGTTGACAACTTTGCGTAGGGGGTTCACTGGTAAGTATGAGTAGGCTGTAGTGTCACTTAGCTGTCTGTCAATCTTGGACACATAGTCCCATCTATTCATAACCACCACATTACCCCCTTTGTCAGCTTCTCTAATAATGATGTCTGTGCAAGTAGAAAGTCTCTGTAAGGCCAAGAACTCCTTATGGTTTAAGTTATTTCTCATTCTACGAGTCTGTGTCCTGAGTTTGTTCTCCAATTCAAAAAGATCAGTACTTACAGCCTTATAAAAGACATCAATATTGTTGTCAGGGGGTGATATGGGAACAAAGTTCGATTTAGGTTTTAGACCACTGTCAAGATCCAAATTAGATTTGGATGTTCAGGTAAGAAAGTAAGTCCTCCATGCTCACTCCAGAAGGAGTAGTAGGATCCAGAGATCGAACAGTCTGAATGTCACGTATGTCACTTATGGATCTATTACATGTACGTTGGATGGGATTGGGTACCTTGTTGTGTATTGCTTTATTAAGAAAGAATTTCTTCAATTTAAGTTGACGTATGTACTTGAATAGATCTATATGGATTTCTGTGAAATCTGGTCTATAAACAGGACAGAAACCCAGGCCTTTTTGCAGAACATTTATTTTGTTATTAGTCAGTATCAGCTTAGACAAGTTAATCACCTGTACTGAATCAATCATAGGTGAGGGGGGTAACGGAACAGTACAACAAATCAAGTTTTCTGAGTCCTGGCGATGGAGTGAGTGGTCACGCCCTCCCTCTTGTCTCCCACTGTGTTTCTTCCCACCCCTACGGGTGGGTTTGCGTTTGGGAGCCTGTTGTAATTCTGGCGTATACCCTTTCTGTAGCGACCCAGTTCTTCTAAAAAAGGTGAGGGCTTGGGAACACTCTGTAGAGGCAAATTAGTAGCGGATCCCTCTGTAGAGGGGTCCACACTAGTATTTGAGAGATTCGAGACGTCTGAAAGGCTACTGGGAGTTGACATGTCTGAGAGATTAGTTTCACTGCTCTTCGTGTTACATTCATTGTTAACCTGCTCAAATCGGCGAGCAAAAGTATAGATGCGACCTATCGCATAATCATTTTAATCTCTAGTGAGTTTTCTGTGTTTTTTGTCCTTGATGTACAGTTGGTAACCATTAAGTATGTCTCTCAATATGTTATAATTTTTGTTGGTTGCCTCTGGGAGATTCCATTTTTTTTATTTCTTCCTCTAAAGCAGAGATTTCAAGTAGTAACTTGTCCCTTTTCCTATCAGCATGTTTGATGAGTATGTTCATCATGCCTATGGACGTAGAAGAAATTAGGTGTTCCCATTCCCCTAGAAGATCTGGGTCAAGATCATCAAAAGATGGAAAAATAATTACACGTAACCCCCTAGGAACTTGTTTTAACTCAATGTATCGCTTGAGTGTGGTAGCATCCCACCACCTGGCTAGTTCTTGTTTTTTCAGTCTTTCAAGTCTAATGAATGTTTGTCTAAGACCTTCCTTAATACTTGAGTTGGTCCCCGTAGGGATAAAGGTAGATTTTTTAGCGAATAGTTCAGCAGCTAAAGTATCACGATTGTCATCAAAGGAAGCCATGTCCAAAATACAGTACACAGAGCAGTAGTAAATTAAAGTATATGTGTGACCTAGGGTGCTGCTCACCACAGTGGCAGTGCACTATTAGCTGGTCTATCTAAGTCCAAAGGGCTCACTCAAAATCATATCACAGCTGAAAGCCTTGCACATCGCTGGTGCAAATGTGTTAGATCATATTTCCCTCATTCTAAAGGAATTTCAGTGGCTCGCCTCTTGATGCAGGAATTATCTCCAAAATGGCTTGCATCAAGCACCCATTGATGCTCGTAGGATTTTCTCTAAAAGATCAATTACGAACTACAGGAGGCAAAAGAAGCAAATCCTGCCTTCACATGCACCTCACAAAATCAGGAAAACAAAACAATCAGAATTGAGCTGTCTCCTGCCAAGTGCCAAGAATACAGAAGAATCTACCTGAAAACATCAGAATAAATCCCAATTTAATGTTGTTCCTAAAATAACTCAAGAATTGCTTCTCAGAACCTACTTTAAGGAATAGCCCATTCTTTTGTTCCTTCTACCTCCTTCCTTTTTACGCTACCCACTTCATTGCTATTTGCTTCTCTTTCTATATAGAAAGTGCTATGCTGCCCATGTGGTTAGGTCCATGTGATATAACTACCTATGGTAAATGAATAAAAAATAAAATACAGTATTAGAAAAAACAGATGTGATTCTTTGGAACTTGAGACTTGGGACCCCAGAGTAGTATTTAGTTTCTTTTGCGTCCAGATTTGTAAAATTATCTGTGGGATGCTGTGAGAATGGAAAGGTGGATCCTACACAAATGACCAGGGGCGTATTACGGAAAGTGCCCCAAGGGTGCACTGGGAATGTGCGCCCGCTTGGAATTACAGAAGGGACGGCAGACACTTGTGCAGCCCTTTCTGTAATGCTGATAGCTCTGGTGCACCTGTAGTGCCAGCACTATCTTAGGAGGGCATTCTCTCATTTTCTTGGGAGTGTGGCCTCATGCAAATGATGGAATCACATGCCTATGCACCTGCGCCGTTTTACAGACGCTGGTGCAAAGGCAAACAAGCCCTTATGACTCACACTGCAAGTGCGCCAAAGAAGGTGGTGTGCTGTCAGCGTGCCCCCTCAGGGCAGCCCTCTAGAGGGGTGAAAAGGGGTCCCATTGACCCCCCCAGACACCCCTCTGCAGGGGTGCAGTCATTCACTACATCTGTGTGCAAGAAGATATATTGTTTTTAAATAGCCACTCAGTATTTCACTCAGTGCGCTGCCCACAGACCACATCGAGTTTCTGGCAGCCCTGAGGTCAGCACATTAATCATAGTAGGGCGTATTGTCCCTGTTTGCACCCAGCATACCTCTTAAACAGTGTGCCATAGCACACACAGGGAAAGTGAAACCTCTATGTAATGCTTCCCTTGATGACCATTCTCTCTACAGTTGCAAATTAGATTTTCACAATAACATTCTATGCCTGTATCTGGATGTTTCTTTCTTTCTCACATACTCACAAATATGCTAAGAAATACATGGCACAAGTACTTAAATTCACATCCACGCATATTTTGGCCTCATAACTACAGGATACTGCACTTTTCAGGTCCAGCGTAAGCATACAACCTCTAGTATACTTTTAAGTATACTTCTTCTGTGGGTTTTTAGCTATTTCATTTGTTAGTTTCAGTGTCATTTAAAAATCATTGCTTGCTAGTGGTCAGTCATGCCTCTCTGTCTCTCCTTCTTCTGTGTGGGAGCAGGGACCAACTACTATCTAATTACGCTTTGTCCTGTTTATCTGGTCTGTAGGGGACTTTTTTTTAACTTTGTTTCCTGCTCCTGTCCATGGAAGCTTCCCTTTTCATTTGCAGAGCATTCTTGCTCTGAGCTTAGCTGTAAACAAAGCTATAAATCAGGCTGTTATCCTGGTCACATTTGGTCTTTTTGGCCTCTCTGCACACTCACTCAGCTGCCTGGCTCCCACCCTTCCTTGGCTTGGATTGTCTTTACCAAGTGTGCCTGCCTGTGATCCCCAGGGCAGAGAATCACTGACACTTGCTTATAGCCTAGGCACCCAGCTCTACCAGGGCAATCCTTAGAGACAGTGCCCACATCTGCTCCATACTGGGATCCCACTCGCAGCTCCATCAGTGCTCCTCAGTTCACACACTCCAAGCCCTCAGCTGTGCCCATGCCAGAACCCCACATACGCTGTCTGCCAGAGCACCTCACTTCTTGCAGTCAGTACACTCCGCTGCTCCAATACAGGGACCTCGGGCGCATCTCCTTCAGTTCACTTCAGTTCACACACTCCAAGCCCCACAGACGGGCCCGTTCCAACACCTTACATACGCTGTCTGCCAGATCACCTCAGTACTTACAATCAGTACACACTGCTGTTCCAGTACTGGGACCTCAAGCGCAGCTCCATCAATGCACTCCAGTTCACATACTCCAAGCCCCTCAGCCGTGCCAGAATCCCACACACGCTGTCTGCCAGAGCACTCCAGTTCTTACAGTCAGTACATTCTGCTGTTCCAGTACTGGGACTGCAGGCACAGCTCCATCAGTGCACCTCAGTTCTACTCCGGCGAGGTCAACTCCTTTCTATATTGGGACCCCAATCAAATAAAGTTCAGTTACAGCAGCTCAATTCTAATATTCAGTCCCACTGCCAGACCAATATTGGACCCAAAAGAGCAAACTACATCTCAGCCAATGCAACTCAAGTCTAACATCCATTCCAACTGTTGATGGGAACCACCACAGCTCCACCAGAATCCATCATTTCTAACATTCAGTGCAAGTTTCTTCTCAGTACTAAGGCTCACACACACGCCCCTCGTCGCTTCTGTGGTTCAGAGGCAATGCCACTCCCATGCTGGGGCCCACTTGCAGCTTCACCAGGGCACCGCCAGTCTAACATTCGGCAATACTGGCACACCAATACTAGGTTCCACACATAGCTCCAATAACATACCTCATTTCTAACCTTGTGTGCCCGTTACTATTCCAGCACTGCAGCCCACATACAACTCTGTTAGTGCACCTCAACCCTAACCTGAAGCGCTCCATTATTCCAATACCAGGAATTACACGGTGCTCCGTTTCTCATTCCTCACCCGCTGCCTTTCTATTATTCCAGTACTGGGCCGGAACACAGCTCTGTCTGTACCTCCAATCCTGATCTGAAGTGCCCGAGTATTGCTGTATTGGGGTTCACATACAAGCTCTGCTAATGCACCTCTTGCTGTTCTGCAGTGACCCTGCTGTTCCACACTCTGACTTCTGTTAGAGGACGTGGGGTAGCCAATTAAATCTATTTTTAGTTGCCATCTTTATTTGGGAGGGTCTGTTTCACCTCTCTCACTCCGTTCTTTCATTTACTCTGTTTACTCTCAGTGAATTCTTTCTCCCCCACTTTTCTCTTTCTAGCTCTTAAAATCCATGTGTTACCAGTTTTGCTCCTTCTTTCAACTGTTTATTTCTACTCCTCTTCCTTTTTTAAATGAATCTCTTCCTTTTACTACCACCTCTTTCAAACTCGCAAAAACTTGGTTATTTCTTTCCTTGTTTCGTTCCTCTCTGTTTTCTTCATCACGCGTTCATTTTTCACTATTTTTTTCTCTTCCGTTCATTCTTTCTTTGTTTTTTTTATTTGCACTTTCCTTTGACTTGGTATGCCTCCTTTCACTTTTTTTTAAAAGATCTTTCTTCCTTCCTTTCTCTGGTGTTTTTCTTATCTTTATCCGTCAATTCACGTTTTACTATAAATCCCTCTTTTTCCTGTCTGTATGTGGAAGCCACAAGTTACTTGTGGGGACCCGGAGT
Organism: Pleurodeles waltl; assembly: GCF_031143425.1. Taxonomy (NCBI): domain Eukaryota; kingdom Metazoa; phylum Chordata; class Amphibia; order Caudata; family Salamandridae; genus Pleurodeles; species Pleurodeles waltl. The sequence continues at coordinate 152,065,122 of NC_090446.1, forward strand.
GTCAAAGTGGTTTTCCCATTCTGTATCTGTAGGAAATGTGTCAGTACATACATGCCCTTGTTCTTTTGCTGCTTGTTTCTCTCACCATCTCTCTTTTTTCTCTAATGTTCATTTTTTTCTTTCTTTTCACACTTCTGTCATTATTTTTTACTCTTTATCTTTCTTTTGCTAGCTTCCTTCCCTTTTTTCTTGTATCTCACATGCTTGCTCTATTTCGTCTCTTAGTTGTGTTTTCATTTTTTCGTTCTTACTTTCCCCTCTTTCATTTATTTCTCAGCGACCCCTTCTCTTTCTTCCTTTTGTCTGTTGTATTCCTTTCGCTTCTCTTTTTCCGCCCCGTCCGCTTTCTTTCCTAAGGCCTAGTTATCAATGGAGCAACAGGTGCAGTGGCACTGGGGCACAGAGACCTATGAACCTCACTTTACTCAAATTACTGTTGTATTTTCCTACTGAAATTCCAGTCAACCATTTTCCTTTCTTACTCCAGGGCCCATGACACTGTTGCTACGCCGCTTGACCTCTCCATCTTTACCCCAGACTCCCTCTCTTTTCATCCTCCAATAGTCCCAAATTATATTTTTGTTATGGTGTTTTGAGCATTACACTCTAATGATAAAGGTTTTTATGATATTTGTATATGTTTTAAGATAGAGTAAGAAGGCAAACTGAAGTGCTTTAGTTAAATGCTGGGCCACTGGAATTATAAAGCAAAAAATAAGACGACATTATGAGGCAGGGTTGACCAATTTATGTAGCAAGAAAATGCAAGACCTATTGTAGTGCAAATGCTTGTTTATAAATTGCTACACATGATCCCTTGATAATTGTTCAGAAGGTAAGTTTTATAGACATATGGGTTTATTTAAAGTAGAAGGTTAATGGAATTTCCACCAAAAGAAGATAGATGTTCTGTCCTCTGTGTTCAGTAACCCCACTGAGAGGCCACCAAAAGGCAGGGGCGTAGCTTGGTCAATAAGATTGGGGGGTGTAAGCCTCAGATTTTCCAATAATCAGACTGGCATATAGGGCCTGATTTAGATCTTGGGCGAGAGAAATACTCCATCACAAACGTAACAAACATCCCGTCTGCCATATTATAGCCTATGGAGATCGTAATACATGTGGACGGGATATTTGTCACGTTTGTGACGGAGTATTCCATCCGCCAAGATCTACATCAGGGCCAAAATTTTGAATACATTATACAGCAAACAGGGTGCATGAGAGGGGCATATAAGGCAGTGGAAAGGTGGAGGAATGTGGATTAGGAGAAGTACTAAGAGAGGAAACACAATATTTTGTAAAATAACCAGTATTTTTGAGGACTTTAAAATAAAGATGGGGTGTGTGTGAGTTTTTGTTTGTGTACTTAAAAGTTCCTGGTGAAGTCCAACTGACATCTCACAATACCCGACTGAAAGCGTCTGTACCCAACCAGTTATCAAAAAATACATTTATTAGAGGGTGTAACACCCCAAACACCGCCTGAAGCTACGCCCCTGACAGTCAGGGTGTGACGAATGCCATAGCCACAGCCGCCTCCATCATTTGGTACATGTTTAGCAAACCGGCCACCATTAGAAACAACATTATCATCATCAGAAACGGCGTCATACAGTTACCTGGATAATATAGTGTAAGTCTTTATTTTGCAGTCATAAGGACTTTCAAGTGAGCTACTCCTTAAAGTTTAATCGGTGGGTACCCCTGGTGCTTTGATTTACTGGGCACCTCTGCAGATGTTTAAAAAAAATAAAAGTTTCCAGTTATATTTGCTCATACATCTTGAGCCCCCATCAATCCTTTAGACTTCAGAACAGTCCTTCAAGCCTTAGTGCTGTCACTGCTCGACTGTGGCCGTGCACTGTTGGTTAGCTGGTCTATCTAAGTCCTAAAGGGCTCACCCAAAATCAAGTTACATCTAGAGGCCTAGCTCCTCGCTGGCACAAATATATTAGTCTGTATTTCCCTCATTCGAAAGGAATTTCAGTTGCTCCCCTCTTGATGCAGGAATCCTCTTCAAAATGGCGTGCATCAATCACACATCGCTTCTCCTGGGCTTTTCTCTAAAAGATAAATTACGAACTAATGGGGGCACGAGAAGCAAATCCTGCCTTCACTTAGCACTCCTAAAATCTGGAAAACCAAAATATCTGATTCGAGATTTCTACTGCCCAGTGCCATACAGCTAGTGCCTGGGCAATCCGTTTTGTGATAAAGTGTCAACGACCACTACACAAGACTGACAAGTTTAAACAGGTAGGATTGATAAGAAAGATCATGAAGATAGCGCAGATGTCAATTTAAAAGCCCAGGCCCACGGATTTTCTTAAAAGCCTGCCATTGGTGCTGACGAATGCCAGGGGTAGCTGAATACCAAGGCTGCATAATCATGATTCCAACTCATCCATTTTTCTTTCACCACCTTTCACTCCCTGTCTCCTTATCCCAGTTTTACTCCACTTCCTCCCGATGTCATTATTTTCCTACCCTTCACTAGTTTCTTTATCTGGGTCAAAATCTAATGATGAAAAATATGTACTGGGCTCCAAAAATAAGGAACAGAGAAATCCAGGACTAGCATCAAGCCCAGACAAGCCACTAATGCAGAGAAAGCGGCGTCCAACGATACCACCACCAGAACCCCGCGGACCGGAGCCACTACCTGGAAAAGAGCAGAAGAACGGCAGCCCCCTGCCCCCCTACACACAGCCACTACAGTAAGAAATCCCAGGAAGTAGAAAGTGCAGTAAAAACCCTGCTCAAGGCACCAGAAAAACAATCAAAGCCATGAGACCCAGTACTGAAAACCACACCAGAAAGGACGAAAATGTGCCCCAAGGAACATCAGGGACAGGAACCAATAAGACATCACCCCAAGGCAACAAATATCCGAGACCCTGCAGGACCCCATCACAGGCATCCCCACCAGGGGCACACAAAAAAGGGGAATGCTCCAACAGACTGCAGACAAAGGGAAAAACAAACACCCAAGCTATTGAAAAAAGAGCCAGACCGAACCCAAAACCTGAAAGGCACAACCCCATCATACAAGTCGGAGATCCCGTAGCCAGGGAACAGTGACAGGAAGGGGCAGAGAGGCCAGACCCCACAGATGCAAATAAAACACCCAGACATAAATATATGTGGTATGTGCAAAGCTCATACAACACCTGATGAGGCACCGAAACGGCAATACAACCCCTTTATAAACAGACCCAAGGGACAACCCGGGCAGACAAAAACATCCCTGACACCTACACGCACAGAAACATGAGGGAAGAAGCCCCAACCACTAGACCAGAAACAGGCAGCATAGAGGGGCCCAAAGGCCAACAAACCCCTGAATGCCAACCGAAGGGCCAACCACAGCCCCACAACCACCGGAACCAGAGGCGGAAGAAAGCCAGCGGAAGGGGGAACAGGAACAAAGCCTATGGCCACAGGCTACATCGACCATGACCCAACAACCAGACATACTCCCAAAGGGCTAGTTCTGCAAACAATCAGGAAAGGCCCCGGAGAATAGGGCAGGGAATTGCCCATTAAAGAGCACCAGACCCACAAACAGAAGAGACAGCAGGGCAACAATCCAGAAGTCCGTCGAACAAGGAGCCAAAAAAGCACTCTCTGGCTGAAGCCAGAGCACCAGTTATGAATGAAGCTTTCCAGCGAAACAGCTGCAAACAACCCTGCACACTGCACCAAGGCAGCCAACAGAGCAGACCATGCCACAGCCATCCCAAAGGCTACAGCCAACATAACGAAGACCAGTACCAAGTAATGTGTCAAAGCTGATGAGAAAGACAAGCTGACAAAACCAACGTCCCAGCAGCATGAGCCCGACAACCAGATGCTAACAGCCCAACAGTGGCAGCAGAGAGAGAAAAGCATGCTGGAGCAAAGGCAGCCAAGCCGAGCAGGGGAGACAAAAATAGAGGCCAGAGGAGCAACCTACCACCCCAAAGAAGGACACAAGAACTGCAGAAAGTGAGGTAGAGGAATCAGTGCAACAACCTGCCCATCAATAGAACTGGAATCCACAGGAACAAGAAGGGCATGGCAAACCAGAATGAGGAGCCTAACGTGGAGACAGAGCACCCATTGGCTGTGCAGCCAGAAAGGACCAGCCCAGGTGCCAGGAGAGGCCACCACTCCACACGGGAAACAACCTTCTGCACAAAATAAGTAGAGGACACCCATGAACCACAGTTAAGGAAGCATATACAGGCACACAGTTGCAGCCAGGCTACTGCAACAGGCCCATAAGGCTGCCTCTAAGTGCACTGGCTACCACAACCAGGACCCACAACACCACCCCTGCAGAAGAGGCACACCCATCCAAACCACAGAGAGGCACAAGCTGTGTACGTAGAGAAGAGGAACATCCGATGAGCCAGAAGCAGGTGACAGTTTGAGCCATTGAAAATCATGGAACAGACAACTGACCTACCGCAAGGAAGGGAAAGGACCACAAATATACCCAGAAGAGAACCCACAACATGCAGTGTGTGGGTGGACACAAACACACAGGGCCGAGCATGAAAGCCCTTGACCTGAACCATCAGGCCCCTGACAACCCCCAGAGCCCCATCTGAAGGCCACAAAACCAACCAGTCCACAGGGAAGGCAACCACCATACGCAAAGACAGGAAGCAAGAGGTCCAGGAGCCGCAATGCTGAAGCTGCGAGACAGGACTGCAGACAAACCATAGAAAGGAACTCAAACACAGTCCCCCACCGAGAGAAAGAAGGAAACAGCCCTGATTCTAAAAGACATCATAGCAGGGAAATAACATCAGACATCCCAGGACCAGAAGCCACAACTGGCAGTGCGAGGCAATGAGACCAGAACCATGGGCAGCACTGCCAAGTGTCACACATCTTGTGGCAGAAAAACGCATATCCGGCCAAGTTCCTGCATTACCACAATGCCAGAGATGGACACACTGTTCTGAAGCGCAGTAGAACCTAGCACCAGACGCTCACATTGCTAGGTAAGCTCCGACTAGCAGTAAAAACAAAGTCCACAAGGTGGCGTTGGTATAGAATGGAAGGCACAGGATTCTCAGGAAAGCATGAGAATACCAATGGTCCTTCACCCGCAGTAAGCGTACGCTTGTAAGAAGGAGACACCCAAACATGGAAACAACACTCATAATGACACTGAAATAATGAAAATGTCACACATAACCATCTGAAACCTTGGCAACTATGAAGGAGGCCAAAGGAGACCTCTGCTAGACAAGTAGTGGAACTACCAGCCGACCGACGTTCAGCACAAGAGGTCCACCAGGAGGCCAGCACACACCATAATAAATAAATAAAATTCCCATTCCTACCACCGAGGCACCCCACCTCTGATATGCGCCAAGAGCCGCCAAGGTGCCGACCCGGAAGCGTAGCCACAGCAGGACCGCCGGACTCCGTCACAGCTACTGCTGGCAGCGCTCGGTCCGCAGCCAAGCCGAAAACAGGAAACTCCACCCAGCCAGGAAATCGCCGCACAGAGCTCTGCTCACGGTGGGGATGCAAACAATGGAGCCCCCCAGGACACGCTGTGACGGGAGAAGAAGGTAAGTCCAAATGGAAAAAAAAGGACTGTATGAGGAGGGGGCGGAAGGTGTTTTTGTTTAGAGGAGGGAGGGATCTATTGGAGGAAATAGGCCTCATTGGTAATGAAGGAAGGCGAGGGAGGAACGGGAGGTAATGAGTGCTGGCGCTTACACCTGCCTGCGCAAATTAAGGACTGAGTTCAGAGGTATATTCAGTGGTGTACCAAGGTTGCCAGGGGCCCAAATGCAAGCATGGAAACTGGCCTCTTGGTCACCTGGTGAGTTCTAGAAAACATCCATAACTGGGGTGCAGAGGGCTACTCATTATCCTGGGCCAGAGAGGCCCTGCACCGGCTACACCATTGATAGCTAGGCCCTTGGTCATGTTGTATCAGTTTGTGCATTCTCTGTGTGTTTGGAGCTGTTGATGAGCAGCATGCTGCCATCTGCATAGTCCTGGCATGTCACTGACTCTGCCCCAGCCCTATTGCCTTTGCATGCAACTTACTAATATCAGCGTAAATATGCCTAACAATGTATTGCAAATACATATTTCACTTCAAATTGCAGCAACACTACATACACCGTAGGCTTCGAAGCTCCTGCAAGGCAAAATGCTTAGCGCTACGTAAAATAAACTATGCAGTTGTAAGTTAGTGCAGCAGTTACCCCAAAGATATATTGCGATGAACGAACAAAGGCAGGTGTTTTTCTTACACAAATGAGCCGCCAAATCCACGTTGAGAGTGAAAGGGGCGGATGTGTGGGGGTGAAAGGCAGAGAGGGTGGTGGCAGGGTGGGGAAGTGGTACTGGCTGAGAACGGAAATGATGCACTGAAGAGGCCAGTGCAAGGTTGCAAAACTTAAAAAAGCTTTTGTAAAGTGAGTGAGTGGCAGAATGCAAAAGGCAGAAAAACCCATTCCAGAGTAAGGAGAGTACGGAAGACATAATAACCTGATTATATATTATAATCTCAAAGACATAATTATGTGTTCATTGGGGGGCCTACCTAGTGGAAATTCCATTTTTCCAGGGGCAAATTGTTTATTTTGGATGCAATGATAAGCTTATGAATTTTTTGAAATATAGGGGGCTATTTTAGACCATGGCTTTATTTCCGTGAGTGAAAACACCTAGGATAAAAAGTAATAGTCTTTACCCCAGAGTCCATATCATTTTTGTGACACAACAACGGCGCAAACCTCAAACTCATATCTATGAGTCTATGCAAAGCCACTTTGCGTGATTTTGGATGGCCTCATAGATATGGAGTAAGCAAAGGCAGTGCAAATCGCTGCAATGCTTTACTTTGCACAAATAGAAAGAGGTAAAAGCCTCTGAGGAGGAGCCTCTGAGAAGTGCCTCTTCCTGTACAAAAACAATCCTGCCTACAATACAGACACTCTTGCACCATGGCAAGAGTGCCTGCGTTGGTGCTAGGCAGCCAAAATGGTGCCAGCATAGTGGGAAAGGACAGGAATGCGCCGTACTGTATAGATATGATGCATTCTTGCCCTGTCCCTTTGACGCAGGGCAGCACAGGAAGGTGATTTGCTGTATTAAACTGCGTCAAAAGACCATACAAATGGGCTTGAGTCTGTTAGGTGAACTGTGGGCTGGATTGCACACCGGTGACGCCATTTTTGGCGATACTTGTAGTTGCTCACTTCCATGCTGTGAAGGAATATCAGTTCGTGCCAGCCTTGCAGCATGCCGCCACTGTCCTCTGCTGACTCTCATGGTATTCCTATGCACCTCTTGCACACAAACAGGGTCGTGGAACCCATGCAACGCCTTCTCTATACAACTTCTTATATGGCAAATGATCCTTGGTACATACAAATGCCCAACTGACCACAAGTTGCTCTTGCCATGATTCCTGGCTACCTTCTTTCTCCTATCAGACTTGACATCACCATTCATTTTAGCTTCCTATCGCAGGCTTCACACCAATCGCATAATTTCTCTTTTCCATTCTAACATGTCCTTACATAGTACCACAATCACACCTGCTTCCACAAATACACACCACTTGATATCCTCTGATAAATCTTCATAAGAAATACTGACAATCAACAAGGCCCTAACGTTGCATCTGTCAGGTGTGTATTCACCCTTAAAATTAAATTGCAGCAATTTTGAGGCATCTGGCCAACCTGACGTAGGGCCTTTTCACCCTTACATCTAAAAGAATGTCCACCAGTGAACGATTGCCTGTCCTCAAAATAAATGTCCAACCCCTCATATAAGTCCTAAATCTCTATATACCCCACACATAGGCTAGCATCTCCCTTTGGGTAATTGGGTACCTGCACTCCACAGCCTCAGTGTTATTGATGCAAACATGAAGATACATTTGTTCTGATTGTCATTCTGATGTAACATGGTTCCTATCTATATGTACCTGCACAGATTGTGATGCAGCTCAACCTTTTCTTTGTACCTACAACTAGAGATGGAGGCACAAATATTACCTTCTTTACTGTATCAAACACAACCTGACAGTCATTATTCCAATCCATCACCACATTTCTCTTCCAGAAACACCTGAACACCTCTGTAATGTTGACAAATCTGATAAAGAATCTTGGAACAGAACAATCAAAACCCAATTAAAGCCCTCAACTGATTCTTGTTCTTAGAGGAAGAAGAACATTGCTGATACTTTTAACAAAACTGGGCTTTGGCCTCAAACTGCTCACCACTTATCAATACATGAGTCAAATACTCAATTTCACATGCTCCAAAGATCTGAAGAATTCTTTCAAGGGTATCTTCGTGTTCTTGCGCATTATCACCAAAAGTTAAAATGTCATCTTGGAAAGTAAACACTTTTTTCTGCTTTTTAGGCATTTCAAGATAACTTTCTGAAATGCAGAAATGACAGGTGCCAAATGACACATGACAAACCCGATAAGTTCCACCAGGAGTAAGAAATGCATTTAGGTGTCTTGAGGCAGAGTCCAATTCAACCTGATGATACGCAGCTTTACAACCTAGTTCAATATACCATTGGGCCTGACCCACCATAACAATAAAATCTTAATCTTTTTCTTCATGATGGCAGTGTTAAAAACTCCTAAGACTCACTGATTTTTGTGAACCAGAATAATTGGGGATAACCTTAATCTGCCATTGACTGGTTCAGGAATTTTTTGTCTGAGCATGCCATCAATTTTACAAATGACTTCTCACAGAGTAAAGTACATTTCACAATTTGTGTTTTACTGTGGTATGCATTTTCTTAACTAGAGTGCTACAAATATAATCGTTGAACCTTTTCAATTTATCACTTGAAAACTTTAGAAATGTACTAAACACTATTTCAGCTGTGTCTTCTTCAATGAAAGAGCTTTGGGCCTTCTCACCAGGCCTGAGCAGCAAATAGAATAGGGCTTGGGCCAAACCCTACAACATAAATGTCTGACTTGGCAACAAAGGCCGTCCCTTGAGCTTAAGGACGGCCTTACAATGGCATGACAATGTACAGCTATATCATTCCTACTCCTTCAACTGCCACAGTAGTAATTACTTTGTAGTGTCAATCACATTCATATTTGTCAACTGAAATTACTGTGATCCTTGTTATGTATGGACCTCTATGTCCTTCACACATAATAAAGTCCACTTCAATTGCTCACCTTGAGATAAGTTTAGGACCAGCAAAAATTGTGAGTTTAGAGTGGTCTCTCGAAACACCACCAATTCAGATGATGCTGTGGCCCTTTGGCCCAGTGGCAGGCACTTGTCGCAAAACTGAAATAAAGACAAATCAGAGATTGAAAAGGAAGAAGTGGCTGTAGTTAACTTAGGTACAACATAGCATCCGGTCTTCACCTGACAAGATCCATCTGGCAAACCTGGAACTCTCTAGACCTTCTATGGAAGGAGAAACAGCACATTGTGACCATTTGTGCATACAGCTCTGTTAATGGCAGCACGCACGGAAATGGTCACCTTGTGCTTTTCATCTCAGAGGTACAGAGGAAAGATTTATAAGCTTTAGGCCAAAGAACCACAGCAAATCGTTGTCAGCAGTGGACGAGCTGATGCCTAATGGAATCGATTCGTTAAGATTTGTGCGTGAGTAGGTCTGATTTATTCTTAGCTTACTCCATAAATATAGGGCCTTATTTAAACTTTTTGGTGCAAAACTGCACTAACGCAGTTTTGCACCAAAAAGTTTTGCACCGGCTTGCACCATTTTTTAGCACCAGCTGGGCACCATATTTATGGAATGGTGCAAGCCGGTGCAAAGGGTAGGCTAGCTTAAAAGAAAATTACATTAGGCAGGTTTGAGTCAAAATAAATGATTCTGACCAGATTAGCATCATTTTTTGACGCTAAGGGGCATATTTATACTCTGTTTGCACTGAATTAGCGTCATTTTTTTTTACTCTAATTCAGTGCAAAACTAACTCCATATTTATACTTTGGTGCTAGACCCGTCTAGCGCCAAATTAATGGAGTTAAAGTCATTTTTTGGAAGTGGAAACCTACCTTGCCTTAATGAGATGTACGGTAGGCGTTCCCGTGCAAAAAAATGACTCTATGGCCTTAACGCCATATTTATACTCCCATGCAAAAATGGTGCAAGGGAGGGAGGAGGGGTCAAAAAATGGGGCAAAGCTCGCTTTGCCCCATTTTTTAAAGCCTGGGTCAGGGCAAGCGTTAGGGGACCTGTGGGCCTATTTTCATGGTGGAACACCATGGAATAAGCCCACAGGTGCCCTCTCCAGGCCCCAGGTGCACCCCCACCCACACTAGAGGGACTGCGGAGGATGGGGGACCCTATCCCAGGTAAGTACAGGTAAGATTGCATTAAATTATTATTATTTTTTTTAAGTGCCATAGGGGGCCCTGAAATGGGCATGGTAGGTTTAGCACCATAATATGACGCTAATCTGGTTAGAGTCATTTTTTTTTACTCTAACCTGCCTAAAGTCATTTTTTGGTGCTAAACCCTCTTCTTCTATACTGCCAGCCCCACCCGACTAAAGTCATTTTTTTTCACTCTAGCCTACCCTTTGCACCGACTTGCACCATTCTATAAATATGGTGCCCGGCTGGTGCACAGAAATGGTGCAAGCCGGTGCTGAACTTTTTGGTGCAAAACTCAGTGCAGTTTTGCAGCAAAAAGTATAAATAAGGGCCAATATTTTGTAAGTTTGCACAACTTTTGTGTCAAAAAATGACGTTAATGCGGTGCAAAAAAAGTATAAATCAGGGCCTTGGTGCTAGACGGGTCTAGCACCAAAGTATAAATATGGAGTTAGATTTGCACTGAATTAGAGTAAAAAAAAAGATGCTAATTCGGTGCAAACAGAGTATAAATATGCTGCAGAGTATAAATATGCCCCTAAAAATGGTGTTAAGGCCATAGAGTCATTTTTTGCACGGGAACGCCTACCTTGCATCTCATTAAGGCAAGGTAGATCTCCACTTTCAAAAAATGACTTTAACTCCATAAATTTGGTGCTAGAGGGGTCTAGCACCAAAGTATAAATATGGAGTTAGTTTTGCACCGAAATAGAGTTAAAAAAAATGACACTAATTCGTTGCAAACAGAGTATAAATATGCCCCATAGTGTTTGTAAATCATCCTTAAGAGTCGTGCATCAGAGCTGGTTTGTAATGCACAAGCATCCTGTTAGCACAGCTTAGGTCCACATGTTTCTGTGGCATTGGACTCATTATTTTGTGCAACTACAATGGAGTATGACTACGGCCCTGTCTGTAAGTCATGCCTAATATGAGCTGTATATGAAAGTTTATTTCTCAAGTGTATGCAAGACAACATGTGTAACACGAGGAATCCATACTTCAGGCTACAGTTCTTTATTAAATTGGCAAAGACTTGACTATAACATTTTCCTTCGCCACCATCTGTCTTAGTGCTGTATCATGCAGCACCCTTGAAGCATGTGTGTTATTTGATTAGGCACTTCACTGTAACTGCCACATCTACAGTGGACTCTAAGACATTCCTGGCATTCAGGCCTAGTTCTGTCTGGCAGACTTGAGCCAGCAAGGCCTTTTTTTCTTTCAAAGCCAAGACTAGTTTCTTCTTCTCCAGTGCCGTTTTCTTTTCCTCTAGGGAAAGAGTTACCAGGTGTAAATTCAGTGTCCTCTTTGCTTGTCTGTCCTCCAAATCTGACTGGATAAATATGTGATTGGTTGCATTGCTTTCTACCTAGGACAAGGCAGGGGACCTAATTCCTTGGGCCACCTTTTCATCCACTGGCTCTGGGGCCATGGCAAGGCCATCCTATTCTTCCTCCACATATTCCTCCTCTACTCCATCCTCCTCTTGCTCCTTTGTGTGGGCCTGCACCATAAAGACCTCCTCCCAGGCTCTGAGGGATATCTGCTACACTACCCCTTTGGCCTCTTTTGCCAGCTTCATCCCTCTCTTCTTGCACAGCTTCTTCAGCTCTGCTATGTTGAGTATCTCAAAATTATTCGGATCTACTTCCATTCACCCACAAGTCCCAGGTGCAAAAAGCTAGGGGTTATGAATTAAATTAAGGAAAAATAAAAATCAAACAAAAACTAGTGGTCTATTAAAAACAAATAGTATCTAATTTTGAGGTCAGATTACATAGGGATTTTTGAATTTAATTTACATCATTGAGTGGTACTGCAAAACACAAGTCCTGTACCCCACCTTTGAACATCAGTGCAAGACATTGGGCTGTTAGTAGAGGGGTGTTAGTACCTACCTCAAGCAATAATCACAGTCCTTCTAATGGTGAATCACTAAAGTCACTAAATAAACCCGAGTTGAACCCCAAGTAGCTATGACACATAGGAAACAGGCTTAGTTTAGAGGCAATGTGTAAAGTATGTAGTAATAGAGTAGTAAAAAGACAGAATGCAAAATCATTTAAATTCCAAACTAAACTAGGAAAATAGCGTAAAATGTAATAAACTGAATGACACCAACATTACAAAAATGTAATAAGTAAAACCAGAGAGATGATTTTTAAAATTTTAAGTAGAAATAGTGACAAGAAACAAAAACTGAAAACAACAGTATGTGGTCACAGGACTTAGGCCCAATCTGATGCTAAGCATGATGGAGAAAGATCGGAACTAGCCAGGTTTGTCCTGGTTAAAGATCTTACCTTCTGACTTAGTCCTTTATGTCCCAATCCACGGAAGGAGTACACTTTTAAAGGAATCCAAGACCTTGAGGGAGGCATTTAGAGACTCTAAAGGTGGCAGGTAGAGGCAAACAGAAGGGTCCAGTCCTGCTTCAGTTGCCACTGATCAGCTTGATAATTGCAGGAAAAGGCCTCTTGTAGCTTGTTGTGTCCCTGTAGCTTTAACGGGAAGTCAGTCTTATGCCCCTTAAAGTTCTCTTCTTTGTCCTGAAGAGACAATCCAGTCTTCTAGGCTTTACCCATGTCTCAGACAGCAGGTTCAATCCTCTTCTGATCTTTTACAGGTCCTGTAGTGTTCTAAGGTGGGTGTGTGGAGATGCCACATTTATGCCGGGCATTAGCTAGTGGATGTACTTAACCCATTGAGACATCCTACCCCATGGGGTAAAGGTTCCCACGGCTAATCATACACACCCTGGGCATTTTCAAGATGACTAAATTCAAAATGGCCACAGTAAGCGTGGGCTCTGAGGACTAGGGGTGTGCGTGGGACGTTTCCTGTGGTGATCCTAGGGTCCTCTAACATCTAGAGCAATAGTCTAGTTTTAGGCAGTACCTGTACCCACAAAAACCTCTGAGACAGACATCTAGTAGGACAAAGCAGAGCTTTCAGCAACCAGACAATTGCTACACATAGCTTTTGCATTTTGCTTTACTATTTTGAAGTGTACCCTGAATATGATATGAAAACACCAGCACGCCTGTCAAACAGGTTTTGATGCTCTAACAGAATTTGCCACTGTGATGTAAACAAGAGGACCCCTGTGATGGAAGCTGGTCTGACTGGGAAGAAGGGTGCAGGCCTGGGAGTTGCTACATATGCTTCTGACAGGGTAGGCCTCTTTGATGTTACTTAACATCCTGAACAGCACATCCTGTCAGGGCACAACAACACCTTCCCATACCCAAGGAATTTTATTACTGTCCTGTGAGCAAATTCACACCTCATTCACATTCACAGGAATGTTAATTACTGAATGGCATAAGGGAGAGAGAAAAATTCAGATTTAGCTTCAGGGACTTCAGTCAGGGCAAAGAAGACTTTTTTAAAGTCATCTTTCTAACATATTTATTCCAAACCTGACTACACCATTGAATTGGGTTTATAATAAATGTTTCAAAGAGTCAAAAAATTTAATTTAAACTTAATATCCTGTGGAACAGTCAACCCTGCTACAGTGAAAGGTGCTAGTCCTTACAAGTTTCACCTTAACCTTTACATGTCCTGATTAATGCCATGCATCCTGCATTAATGTAGTAGGACTTACTTAGAGGTGACTTATACATATTGAAAAGAAGGGTTTGGGGCTTGTCTGAAGGGGTTATTTTGGCAGGTTAAATTTGCAGTTAAACCTGCACAGCCAGGCTACTGGTGACAGGGTTGCAATCTTGTTTACATTGTTACTGTAGTGGATGGCACAATGGGTGCAGCAGTCCACTTGTGACATTTAACTTACAGGACGTGGTTATTCTTTAGTACCATATACTAGGGTCTTAGAGACAAGTTAAATATGCCAATCAGGAATATACCAATTTTACCACATGGAAAGGGTGGTCACAAGTACTTTACCTCTGGTTAGCAGAGGTAAAATGCACTGAGTTCTATAGCCAGCAAAAAGGTAAAACATTATTGCTGACTCGGCTGAATATTACCTTCTAAGGCCCAGATTTAAACTTTTTGCTGCAAAACTGCGCAAACGCAGTTTTGTGTCAAAAAGTATAGCGCCAGCTTGCGCCATTCCACAGCGGCAGCTGGGCGCCATATTAAAGGAATGGCGCAACCCGGCGCTAAACTTGGGCAAGCGTCATAAAAAAAGACAGTAGCCGGGTGGGGATGACGGTAGAGAAGGATGGGGTTGTGCATCAAAAAATGACTCTAGCCTAGTTAGAGGCAAAAAAATGCTTCTAACCAGACTAGTGACATTTCCTAGTGCACAACCACCAAAAAGGGGACAAGTGTGCCCTGGGCATGGCCATTGTACCCTGTGCCATGCAGAGGGCCCCAAGTTAGGGCCCCCGATGGCAAAAAAATTAATACTTTCCCTACTTGCCTGGAATGGGGTCCTCGATCCTCCGGTGTCCCTTGGTGTGGGTGTTCCTGGGGCTTGGGGAGGGCACCTGAGGACCCATTCAATGTTGTTTAACCTTAGAAATGGGTCCACAGGTCCCCTAACCAGGCGTTAAGCTTTGCTCCATTATTTAGCCCCCCTCCCACCCGTGCATCATTTTAGCACGGGGATAAATATGGGGCCATGGGAATAGCACCATTTTTTAGATGGGAATGCCTACCTTGCATCTCATTTACGCAAGGTAGCTGCACGCATCCAAAAAATGGTGCAAACTCCTGTATTTTGACATTAGACGTGTTTAATGTCAAAATATAAATATGGAATTAGGTTTGTGCTGAATTTGCGTAAAAACAAATGACGCAAATTCAGCGCAATTGTAGTATAAATATGGGCCTAAGTGAGCAGAACAGTGTAGCTACTGTTCTGTGGGTGAAGACTGCGAGATCAGTTACACCAACATAGCAGGAATGCTATGATAAATTATAATTTAACCAATGCAAGAAAGGTGGATATGTAACATAAATCAGCTATTTAGAGATATAAAGGGTGTCATTTAGTGTCAAATACTCCACGGTAAATGCGGCAGATGTCTCATCTGCTGTATTACAAGTACTCCATGGTCTATGGCAATTTGAATACACCAGACGATATATTTGTCCAATTTTGATGGTGTATTCAACCCTCCAATCTCTAATTACGGCCCGCTATTTCCTATTTGGTGCCAAGCTCTGCCTTGCTGCTTTAAACACCTTTTAAACTTAGAGGTGTCTGCCTCCTTGTCAAGCCTAAGAGCTGCCTTCCTGAGTGTGCCATTGCTCAATGGAGATTACTTCGAAGAGTAGGGGAAGTCTGGACCTAAGTCACAAAAGCACAGAAATTAGCAGATTTAATGTTGGAGTCCTAGTACTGCCTTTCTCTAGACCAAGATATGAAGAAGCAAAGCCTGATAGGCAGTTTTTAATTAAAAACAATATAATAGGTGCAGGAGTCCAGATTATTTCTTAGGAATTGTAGGAGGCTGGCCCTCTATGTAGTGTGCAAAATTTGGCAAACTGTGCAGGGGGTCCAGTCAACCACACGTTGGTTTACAGAGGCAAAAACTAGATCACCTAATGCTCTAATTTTTAAAGTAGCTTGGTTGAGCAGTTAGGCTTATCTTGGAGAAGTGCAAAGCATTTGCCTTACTCACAGCATCAATCTTGCAACTCACACATTCAAAGGAATAACTCGAGACCAATTTATAAAAATACTTCAGATTTTTATATAAATTGTAAGGCCAAGATCATCAGAATTGATATATGGATTTTTGAAGTTTAATAGTAATAATCATTTGGGCATAATTGTGCACCATAGGAAACAATGGAGGATCACCTTTAAAAATACACATAAAGTCGTGCAGTTGGTTAACCAAGTTTGTCTTTTGCAGGTTGTTTGAGGTCATCAGTAGGCACGCTGTGCCAGCTGGAGAAGTTCGGACGGCTCCTGGTTCGGGCGGGAGCAGTGGGAAAAGGTCTCTGGAGCTGGTGCAGGGCTACTGCGAGGGACCACTTGGAAAACCACTTCACAGGTAAGTTTAAAAATGAATACTGAGGGTCCCCTTGGAGTCTTGTGGTCACAAGGGGTGGGGGACCCTTAGGGCACCGCAGATTCTTAGGTTCAGGGCACAGGGCTGCCAGGTGCAGAGCGAATCAGTGAGCCAGATGTGCGGAAGGATGCCCTCAGGAGCAGAAGGTAAGTTGGTTCAAGGATCATTTGCAGCACAACGGGGGCACTCTGTTGGGAAGTCTGGGGTGTTCCTGAAGTCCTGTGACAGGGCTTCCTCCTGGTCCCTTTGCAGCCCCAAGCAGGCTGTTTTTCTTGATGTCTGATGTTGACTTACTAATACCCAGGGTATTGGCAAGGTTTGGACACCCAACTTGGCACACTGGCAGGGTTCGTCCTCACGGTTGTCAGGTGCAATTTGGTCCAGCTGCGGAGTCTGGTTCAGGAGTCAGCAACCGGTCAGTGAAGTGACCCTCACTGGCTTGCTGGTTTTGTGAAGTGATACCTCCACTCTGGAGGAAGTTCTCTGGTGACTGGCAAAGCCTGGAGGTCCTCTGGGTTTTTTGTAAAGTTGTCCAGTTACCCAGCAGCTCCTCAGCGTCTATTGTCTGGTCCTTGGTGCAGCGGGCAGGGTTTAGTGCCTGTTTCTTTTGGTGCAGCATGTCCACAGTCCTCGTGCTTCGAATCTTCTTGGTGCCAGTCTTCTTTTGTCCGTCAAATCTGATCTCTTAGTCTATGGATGCCCACTAAATACTGTATTTAGTGGCCTTTTTAAGGGGAACCTGGTAGTGACAAATGGGTCATCTACCTTAGGGTGGCTACGCCCACTAAGTGACCACTTCCTGTGGAGAGGGGTCAATTCCCTATACCTGATTGGCCATTTTTCTTCCATCCAAGATGGAGGAAAATGGAATGGAGTTTTCACCTCCCAGTCAACGCCTTAAGAGTCGTGCATGCCAAGGAGGACCACTCCTCCTACCCTTTGTTTGAGTTTCCCACCGTTGCTACTGCCAAAAGTGGGAGTTTGCAATGGGGGTTGCCATTTGCTGCTAGCAGCAAGCCTGGATGTCGAGTTTCAAACGGGGTAAGCTCTTTGAAGGTTGCCGCCAGGGCAGTGCACATTCCTGAGGGAGGGGGCGTTGGCACCTCACCCAGGAAGGGATTTGTTCTGCAAACCACAGAGAATATCCTCTCCCCCAAAGGTTGTAAATTGGTTGTCTTGCAGTGGTCAGCAACCATGCCAGGGTAATTAGCTTTTGCAGGGGGAACCTCCAAGGTGACCCCTGGATACATTTTATAATAAATCCAATGCTGGTACCAGGGTGGATTTATCATTCTGAGTTGTTTGATACCAAACAACCCGGGGTTCAGAGTGGTCATCATGTTGCTGTGAAAGTCGAACTGACCACTGTCCAGCACATGCTTTTTAAAATGGCTGCTCTGTTCATTCACCATGTCCCAGGTTTGGCAAGGATATGGTGGGGTTATATTGCTCATGTAACTATGCCCTCACATACAGTAAAGTGCACCCTGCCTTAGGGCTGAAAGAGCTGCCAGAGGAGTGACTTACCTATATTGAATTCAGTGTGTAGTGGACAGGACACACAGGCAGTGTGCCATGTCAAGTTTTCATTAAAGGTTTGCATCTGGGCACTCAGCCTGCAATTGCAGAGCTGGGTGCACCTGGATGCAGCGCCCTAGAGGGTGGCACAATCAGTGCTGCTGCCCTCTGGGGGCTACCCTTACTACCTCCTGCCCTGGCCACCTAAGTACCATTTACTAAGGGCTTATGGTGGCAGCCAAAGGTGTCTACAATTGTGCCAATGCATCACAACAGCTTAGGGAAAGAGCTCTGGTCCAGGAAACCTGGTTAGCAGGGGGCCTGGGCACTAACAACTTCTAGGCTACAGCATACACCAGGCAAAACGTGGAGGCTAACCATGTCAAAAAGAGGCCTTTTCTCACAGGAACCCACCATCAGTGTTGGTGAGTACTACAGTTGCCGAAAGCCAATTCTGCCTAGTCTTGATTCTACATCATCCCTCTTTCTTTCATCCACCTTTGCTTTCTGATATTTCATTCCATTGCTAATGGCTCTTTTTCATGCAAGGCATTCATTCTTTTTCACTGTTTTCCTACCTTTAGCTTCCTCATTTTTTCCCCCTATTTCGATTTTCTCTTCTCTTGCACTGGGCCAAAATATGATGCTGAACATAAATCCCCCAAAATTAGTGCTACTGCCCACCACCTACAATCACCAGCACAAACTGAAAGGAGTGGATCGCATTTCCACTTTGTTGAGGACTTGGCAGCCGTGTAACTTTCTGCTAGAGACTATGTGAAGTACCTGGAAGCCAGTCTGAATGATACTCCAGACCAACTATTATGTGGGACTAAGTAGGCCCATCCAGAGGCTTACTGTAACCCATACCTTAATCTAGGGGAGACCCCTTGCCAGCCCAGTGTATCCGGCAAAAAATCATGCAAAGGACATCTCTGAAGACTTCCTTCCTGGAGTACGTTCAGCAGTCCCTGTCTAGGTAGGCTTTCCTGTGCCCACATTCGAAGCACCATACTTTTACCAGGTCTGGGATCACCAGCACTCTGAATTTTCACCAAGAAGCACAATTGCTAATAAGTAAACCTGAAGTGTGATTATTTATTATTGTTGTAAGGGCTGATTTGCATTTGTA
Source organism: Pleurodeles waltl (assembly GCF_031143425.1). Classification (NCBI taxonomy): domain Eukaryota; kingdom Metazoa; phylum Chordata; class Amphibia; order Caudata; family Salamandridae; genus Pleurodeles; species Pleurodeles waltl. The sequence goes on from NC_090446.1 coordinate 152,084,148, forward strand.
ATTTTCATCCCTGCAAACCCTGGATGAGAGAACCTCCTGGCACATTACCTGCGTTTTGCCTGTATATGTTATACAAAGTGATGTGACTAAGTCAGCGTTTTACCAAGCAACCCACACACTGCACACAAATAAGCAGGAGGGCGCCATTCTTTGTTTCAAGCATGTCTTAGTTTCAACCTCATGCACCACATCCCATTGAGGACAAGCTGCATCTAAGCTCTACCCAGGAAGACAATGGAAAGAGAAGCGCTGCACAGCCTTATCAATGGTACCAAGCTCTATACAAATTCTGCAACCCTGCAATTTATGTAGCCCAATGAAGACAGACTAGAGAATTGAGTGTGATGATCACTCTACTTGGCTCTCTGGCTAGAGCAGTGATTCCCAACCTGTGGTCCGGGGACCCCTGGGGGTCCGCAAAGCCTCCTCAGTGGCTCCACGACTGCTTAGAAAATTAAATAAGATTAACAGATTCGGTCCCCAACTTTCAGTACTGACTCAAGTTGGGGGTCCCTGGATTCTAATAATGATTCAGTCCGAGTCCCTGCGATCCAGTAATGATAACGTGGGGGTCCACAGAAGTCAAAAGGTTGTGAACCACTGGTCTAGAGGGTTTCAAATAAATACACTGTATATAACCTTTAATAATCACAACTATTCTTCCTCTGTTTCATTTGGCTCACTTGATAATTATAGCAGGTTCGTGCTTATCAGGGCTGAAAGTGAAGCCTGATAGATACATAGAAAAAAGTATGCCTTTTCCTTTAGTTAACTGGTTAATGATGGCCCACAAAACCTATTCTGACTGGAATCTTGCCTGCTTTAGCTATTGAACTGAGGGTACCTTCTGGACTGCTTGCTCCTAACCTCCCCATAAATGATTTCTTCCTTAAACTGAATTCTATATTTCACGTTTGAAAAGTCGTGAAAATTTATTTTCTCCATCCATCAACATAGAACTATAACAAATAAAAGTGCAAGTCAGTTCTCTCCTTTGTTTGTTCTTTGTGTGAAACTTTATGTAAGTGCGTCCCAGGGTTCATACTCTATTCCCTAAGTCGCAAACATCCAAATGGAGCAAAACTGAATTGTTGCAATGGGACAAAACCTTACATAGTTCCACCACGTCTGTCCAGACAAATGCGTAATCCATAACAGCCGATCTCAAGTTCTACTTTAATTCTAAATACGAGCAAGTAAAATAGGTCATTGGTCTACCCCAGATCCTGCAGATCACTGGTTTGAACCTCTATTGGATAAACTCAAGCTTTGATCCTTCCGAGTTAAATACAATGAAAACCATTGACTTGTGTGTCAATCACCTGGTACTAAAAGTGATATTGAGCTGCAAGAGTCTGGCAGAAGGGACTGTGTATAAGTAAGAAGCAGGTTATTACTGCTGCTGATTTTGGTAAGGATTGTCTAAAACCTGATGGATTCTGAGCATGAAGCACTCGTGGGTGACATCATTCGCTAGCTTTGCAGCCTCAACAGCCGCAGCTGTGCGTGGGTGTAAGAAAGAACACGATCAGACTGCATGCAGGTACTCGGAGCATATGCAAGCAGATGTAAAAGAACACTCGGTGCACACAACGCCTGTACTTGCTCGTCCAGTGACTAAACAGAAATCTTGTAAATCTCTTTGAACAAGACCTCCAGAGACCAAGACCTGAAATAAAACATAATCAGAATGTTTGGGGTGCTCAGACTTGGTGCACAGGGTAATACAACAGTTGTATATTTTCTGCACATGCGCTACACGATAGTCGGAGAAGTCGGAGCAGACTGAGCTCTGTTGGTGTGGAGTATGCAGTCTGTGGTGGTTAGTACCCTTTCTCAGAGGAGGACAAGGTGTATTATGGTCACCTGGATGGCGCTTGGAAGGGGCCTGGTCTTACCTTGAGGATGAGACCCACCAGGGCGAACATGATCTGTACCACTGTGTGGGGGCAAGGTGGTGTTGCATTTGTGGTTATAGTGGACCATGCTAGTTTTCCTGACAGATGTGTACCTTCATGTAAGTCAGGTGTAGAAGAGCCTATTGCACGCTGAAAGGCAGCCCGCAACGTGTTGGAAAGTGGAACTTTGGGTGAATCATGGCTGTTTGCACAGGGTGAAAGTGACAAACTGTAGGACTTTTTAAAAGAGATGGAATGAATCGCCAAGGATTCTTACGCGGCGATTGTCCTAGTCCAGTTTGTTTAAAATAATGGACATGATCATGCTCTTGGCTGAGTCGAAAGTGAGGTTGAGGAGCAGTTTTCATTAGCCACTTGAGCCCCTCACCCCCCAGGTTTATTTTTGCCCCTCATTTTTTCTTAGGTTGATTTGGTTCCAGACAGATGGGCAGGCAGTTGGATTTCCCCAAGCCAGTCCCTAAATCAATACATCAGCAATAAATTTTGAGAAACCCCTACCTGCCCTCAGTTTCTGTTCTGGACAGTAAACTGATCTAACAGACCACTCCTGAGAGGTGAGTAGAAATCAGAGCTCTTAGTTGAATTGTTAAAGAAAGTAAAGTTTCAAACATGGCCTATGGTATTTCAGCACGATAATTTTTTATATATATATATATGTGCGATCAGTACTTTAACGCTAAGTAGACATAGTTACTTCTTCATACCTGGTCAGAAACTTCTTCTCTGATATTCCCCATAGGGGAATTGAACATATTACATTTTACCTAAACATTTGTAAAATGTTTATCTTTTTATTCAAGAACCTGTGATTTGGGTAGCAAACCTCCACTACCCTGGATGGTGGAAAAACCAGGCTTTACTTGAGACATAGCTCTGGTTAATGCCCTACACTGGTAGGGTTTTCAGTCGTACCTATGGTGCACTTACCTAGAAAAGTATCTCTCCTGCTTCTATTCACACATTGACTTAATTAGCTGGTGCTCAGTCTAGACTGCATACTCATTTCCAAAGGATCATTCCCACCTCACTCCAAGGTGAGCCGAATGAATGGCTCTCACTCTGCACAGCACAGATGGTTGCGAACTGTAAAGCCTATTATGTGATATCTCTGGTTTGCTTGGATCTGAAATTTCTATGCCTGCTGATGAGCGTACCAGGTACCTCAGTCTCTGGCCTACAAGCACTACTCAAAAAGTGACCCTAAGTGGGCGCCTTTAAAACAATTATGTATCAACCTATTGAGAACCATAGACGCTTTTGTCCAATCCAACAAACATTTAGACATTGTTATTGGCTAGACTCAAGTTACGGTAACTTCCAAACCTTGATCTCATTCATCTATTTCTGGATATTGAAGTGTCATTACTGGAAAATTCATTGGTGCTTTTTTGTCGGGTCCTGTTCTTTATAGATCTTACCAGTCTGGTAACGTAGTTCTCGTTTACAATAAAAGCTGTAATTACAGCTCTAAACTACTACATGATTTGTGTCATTTACTTACTTAAAGCAGTGATTTACAATTTTATGTTTGTTTTGTTGGCTAAAAATTATGGTATCAACAGAAAAGCAAAGGCTTTTAGGATCTATCCAGATAAGCAATTTTCGATGTTGTGATAGCTTTTAGAACCCCCTCTAAAACGCATAAAGTATTATACCAATTTTTATTTTATTTACCTTGGATGCTTTTATTTAATATATTGGTTCTTTATGAATAAATGGTCTTGTTTGGAACTTACAGTTAAAAGGGTTAAGGTATCACATTGAGGATATCTCTCTTCAGGGTAAGTGAAAAGCAGTTCTTATCTTTCATCTAACTCAAACTGTCTTCAGCATTGTGTCGATCATTAAAATACCTGCTACCTCCGGACCAGCAAACACTTAGGCCCTAATTTATACTTTTCGACGCAAACCTGTGTTAGCGCAGGTTTGCGTCAAAAAGTATACCGCCGGCTACCACCATTCCTGAATGCCAGCCGAGTGTCACATTTAAGCTATGACACTAGCACTAAATTTTTGACGCTAACCGGGTGGGGGAGTTGAAGGGGAAACTGGAAGTTGTGCGTGAAAGAATGGCGCTATTCAGGTTAGAGTAAAAAAAATGACTCTAACATGATTAGCGTCATTATTTCCATGCACAACCCCCATGGACATGACTCCTGTCTAAGTAAAGACAGAAGTCAAGCCCCCCAGCCCAATGGCCATGCCCAGGGGACTTAAGTTCCCTGGGCATGGCCATTTAGCACAGTGCCATGTAGGGGGACCCAAGTTAGGCCCCTCTATGGCACTTTGCAAACAAAAATAAAAATACTTACCTGGGATGGGCGTCCTCCAGGTGTGGGTGTGGGTGAGTGGGGGTGTCCCTGGGGGCAGGGAAGGGCACCTAAGGCCCACAGGTTCTCTAACGCCTGCCCATACCCAGGCATTAAATAATGGTGCTAAGTAGGCTTAGCGCCATTATTTAAGGCCCTCCTCCTCCCGTGCGTGATTTTTGCATGGGAGGATAAATAAGGCGCTAGGGCCTTTGAGTCATTTTTTGCCCAGGAACGCCTACCTTGCATCTCATTGACACAAGGTAGGTTTCCACAGGCAAAAAATTACTTTATCTCTAATATTTTGGCGCTAGACATATCTAGCACCCAAAAAAAAATATGGAGTTAAGTTTGCGCCGGATTTGCGTAAAAAATATTATGCAATTCCGGCGCAAACAGAGTATAAATATGCCCCTTGCTGTGCCAATTGACATATTTAAAAAACATAGGCGGTCATTCTGACTTTGGCGGGCGGCGGAGGCCGCCCGCAAAGTCCCGCCGTCAGAATACCGCTGCGCGGTCAAAAGACCGCCGCAGTAATTCTGAGTTTCCCGCTGGGCTGGCGGGCGACCGCCAGAAGGCCGCCCGCCAGCCCAGCGGGAAACCCCCTTCCATGAGGATGCCGGCTCCGAATGGAGCCGGCGGAGTGGAAGGGGTGCGACGGGTGCAGTTGCACCCGTCGCGATTTTCATTGTCTGCTTGGCAGACACTGAAAATCTTGGTGGGGCCCTTTTAGGGGGCCCCACGACACCCGTTACCGCCAGCCAGGTTCTGGCGGTCAAAACCGCCAGAGCCAGGCTGGCGGTAAGGGGGTCGGAATCCCCATGGCGGCGCTGCCTGCAGCGCCACCATGGAGGATTCCCTAGGGCGGCGGGAAACCGGCGGGACACCGCCGGTTTCCCATTTCTGACCGCGGCTGTACCGCTGCGGTCAGAATGCCCAAGGATGCACCGCCAGCCTGTTAGCGGTGCATCCGCGGTCCCCGGCCATGGCGGTAGTCTACCGCCAGGGTCGGAATGACCCCCATAGAATTTAAAGAATACAACTATGAGAACAAATACCAATGAAAAATTTAAGTTAAGAACTGAAGTATTTTAGGATTTAAATGGTAGCATCAGTGTAATAAAGCGTAATTAAGATGTTAATCCACAAAAATGAAGTAACTGTTAGAGATGGTGTGGGTGTGTTTGTATTGTAACTAAGCATGATTGCAAATGAAGGCATTTTTCCTGGAAGCTGACCTGGAGGATATTTGCATACCTGCTGAGCCTAGAGGAATACATCAGATTGACCAGGGTGAGTTTGGTATCTGAAATTCCTGAGCATGAGCATCAGTCCTCCAATTAGTATGCCTTTTCAGGGGCATCAGGGTAGGGTCCACCTTCATGTTTGGACGCTGATCGGCAGCAGTCAAGCACTTTTGATCTCCTTGATGAAGTTGTTGATTTCCTCTTGGCAGCCAGGCATTCCTCCACCATGTGTGAATATGCCTGCAGATGGGAGAGGTTTAAGCCTTGGTGGGCTACCAAGCAAGTTGATCCACTTCATACTAAGCTGTGCTAATTGTTGTTGTATATGTTGTCCCTGGCCAAGCAAGCACTTGCATTGGGCACTGTTAAGAGTTATCTTTTGGCTCATTCGACATTTTTGTGGTTGCCTGACCAGCCTCTTTGCTTAAATCACCCACAGTGATGCGTTTTCTTTAATGGTTCACAGTGAATCTCTCCCCTTTCTCCCGTTATTACGCTCCAATGGATTTGAACTTGATTCTTACTTTCCTCATGTGTGCTCCATTCAAACCTCTCTGCAGCTGTCCTCTTCAGCTGCTGACCCTCAAAACATCAGTTCTTATAGCCATATCATCGGAACAGCAGGTGAGCGAGCAATAAGCCCTCTCTGTCATCCCGCCTTACATCACCTTTTATCCAGATAAGCTAGCTCCATGGACTCGAGCTCCTTCCTTCCGAATATAGTGACTTCATTTCATGTTGGTAAGAAGATCACTTTTCTGGCATTCTTTGCTCTACCTCACTCCTCTACGGAGGAAAAGACTCCATTGATTATATCTGAAAAGTGTCCTTGGTTTCTATATTGACGGTAGCAGAGAAGAACACCAGGTAGAAAATCAACTCTTTATCAGATTCAGGGACAGTTCCCTCTCAGTGGCGAAGGAGTGCTGTTCCACTGGCTAAGCCAGCAGCTGAAAAATAAAATGATAATTAACTATTGTTTTATTTTTTAGCTCCTGGCTCAGCCAGCATCATGTGCAGGAAGCGGCCGGCTGGGCCATGGGAGGTGGGAGTGAGGGCAGGAGGAGTGGAGTGCACTTAAGTGCGCATGTGTCTTTGGCCGGCCATCTTAGACCGGCCAAACACACATGCGCACTTAGGTTTTTTCAACCCGGTTGTGTTACACAGCCAGGTTACAGAAACTACAGAGACTTTGATGCAGTGTCTGAGGGGCAGACCAAGCCTCTCAGACCAATCCTGGTGCTGCTCTCATTCTATGTTTAGCATGAGAGCAATACAAGGATTGCATGGGGAGCCTGTGCTGGTGTCCCAGGGACTGTTGGGACACCAGAAGAGCAGAGGAGCGAAGGGGCAGGCGTCAGGAACAGTATGTTTTTTTTTATTATTACTTTTTTTATTTCAGCCCCTGCCCCTCTGCCCACCCCTCCCCTTGAGATTTGCGGCGGCCTCCACTGATCAGATTTGCTAGAGCCATAAACAGCAAGGATGAGCAGAAGAGAATCGTCCCTTGCTGGATTATGCTATGCATTAAAATTTGCTATGCATTGACCAAAAAGCAGCCCCAGAGATCTTACAGGCTCCCTTCACCAGAGACAAGGTTGCTACCACTGTGTTGGCACATGGTGTGCTTGTCCTGGACATTTGCCAGGCAGCTGGAAGCGTCTCTCCATACGTACATGAAGCACTGTTGAACAAACAATCAGGTCCGTTGGGATGGGCACTTTGCCTGCTCAGTCCTGCAGGACTTTTTTGTTTGAGTCAGTTCAAAGATCCCCCACCTGGGAAGTACTGCTTTGGTGTCTATTCAAAAAGTGAGGAATCGGCTGATAGAATTCTCTATTAGAAGAACAATTTATTACCTTTGGTAAACTCTCTCTGGTAGAGACTCTATCTAACTACAGATTCCTTACTGACTTCCCATCCTCCAAGTACTGCAAACTCAACTCTTCTTATTTAAATTAGAGATTATGCAGTGGTCACTACCAATCTGAAGTTTGGATTCTGTGTCTGCGGGCACTGACAGTTCAGAAAACAATTGATGTCAGTGCGCATGTGTGGCACCTACATTGGGGCCCACTTGTCACTTCCGTAACTGAGCGACGTCCTGCAGAGCTGTGTGGTAACACCTGTCAGCCCGCAGGGTACTGCTTATGATTTGCTGGATCCAATCTGACACCTAGGGACTATTGAAAGGGTGAGGAATCAGAGATTAGATAGAGTCTCTACCAGAAAGAGTGTCCAGTAGGTAAGTAACTTGCTCTTTAGCATCATACAAAAAGGACATTTTTGCGGAAATTGATGACATCATCAGTCATAGTATGTGCAGCACTGATCAGTTTTTCCCATCCCCTTCACGCAACTCTACACATTTTAATGAAGTGTTTCCTCTGCAACTGTAGATAAATCTTGGATGTTGTGTTCTATGTTTAGTGTCTTTTCAACTGTGCAAAATAGGATGCTGAGAAAAGTCCCTCACATTCATATTATGTCTCAGAATGTTGAGCACATAGGAGTTTTGTTGCCACGCATGGTGCTCCTTTGTCAGTTTTGATGCTGGGAAAATAAATATGGGTTAAGCAGTGTGTCTTCCTGGGCTTTTATACATGTCTTACTTGAATATTACTATCTGAAGATATAACCTGTTTATCCTAATAAACAATGCTGGACTGGGACAGAAAATAGGCCTGGGAACCAAAATAAAAGTGCCCCTCCCATTAATGTATTAGATACCTAAAAGGTAGCCCATGTTTACAATTTGGGGCAGTTTTAAACTTGTAAAGACATGCTGTATACATGTTTTGCAAGGTATAGAAGACTGCATGAATTTGAGTTTGCAGCAGGCAATGTTTTTTTTTATATCGAGGAAATAAAAAGTAACAAGCATTGGCAAAGCCAATACATCGCACCTATGCAAAATCTATTAATATTGGCTTTGTCTGCTGTGCGCCACGGCTTAAAGTAAAAAATAAAAGCTCTGTGATGCAGCCAGTATTGACTGCATTATATTACTTTTCTTTTTTTGCAGCCATGTTGCACAGCAGCCTGGGCTGCTCTACGCCATGTACAAAAACAGTGGGGAAGTGTTGGGAAGGACAACACAGCAGGAGGAGGGTGGGTGAAAAATAACAGAGAACAGGTGGTGGGGAAATGGGCGGTATGAAGGAGAATTACTTTTGGACATGCACTCAATAAGAGTGGATTTCCAAAATTAACAAAAGAGGACCTACAGGAGCCTGCAGCAAGTGGAATGACACTTGCCACAGGAAGCAGTACTTGGTCCATACTCCACAGCATGGACAGGCAGAGAAGCCCCAGGAGGAAATTGAGGTGAGGAGGAGGTGCTGACCAATGGTAAGTAAAGAAACCTGAGTGATGTGGGAGCCAACCAATAGTAAGTAGAAGTAATGGATGGTCTCAAAGCCACCTTGAAGATGTTTTTTCAAGAAAATAACTTAGCAGCGAGCCCCGCTCACTGTAGACGAAACCTAACACCCAGCCCAGCAGCCCAGAAAACCGGCCCAGAAACAGCCAAGAAACCGGCCCACACTATGGCCTGCTAGACCGGCCCATCCGGCACTGCCTGATTGCCCTATAGGCCTGTCCGAGACTGCTAATAAGGAACTGACAGAGAAATAGCGTGTCTCAATCAGTACATCTGCACGCTATCTCCCTACATCCGCTTTAAGCGGTTGGCCCTCTGTTGCTATAAGTCTGCACAATGACCTCTTGGCATGGTCAGCCGAGCAGAGGAGCACATAAATGGAGCACCTTTCTTCTCCCACGCGTCCCCGGGTCGCACTTGATCTAGTTAACAAATGTACTGCACTTTTCTTTAATTGCCTCCTCCCGCTTTCAAGCCCTTATGTTCCTTTCGGTTGTCAAGGCAACAGCCGATTTCCCTTTGCACCCTAATGTCTAGATTATGGTTTCCCTAGTTACAACGCGACCACAGATTTGACTTAAATTTCACTAATTATTCTATAGCAAGTTGCACAAGTTTTCTCGTAGCAAATGTGACCAAACTCAGTGGACGCATGAGTGAAATGCACGAACCCTCATGCGATAGCTGCACTAATTGACTTTTGTTGATGTCATTGTGGCTTCTTCTTCAAGGGGTTTTCATTGTCACGCCTTATCCCCAAGTGATAAAGCAACCATACAAAAAATACAGAAAGATGCGCGAAGGGAATGAAAGTCGTCAGAGCTCAGGCCCCACTGGTGCGATCAGAGGGCTTAATGTTAGAATAATCATGCAATAGCTTGTTCGAATTAATGAAGCAAGCAGGCCTTTCTAATAACTTATGAGTAACTATCTCATAAGCTTTCTGTTCTGTGTCACATCTGTGAAAGGGCTGGGTCGTGCAGGCTCTACGAGAGTTTGTAACATATAGCCTTTGAAACAAGCATTGACAACGTGGCCAGTTCTGCACTTTGAATAATGAAACGAATGGTGAAAAGACTTTTTGGAGCATCAACAGTGAATGGAAATATCCAGATTGGAAGCTATCAGAATATTGCAACCAAAATTTGCCATGAGAGAAAATATCTCTCCACTGGAATTACCCAGACGACATAAACACTGAGTGGTGCAATATTTTTCTAAGATTTTCTTAGGACACATTACTTCTGTCAGAAGACATTTTTTACTAAGGATGTCCTGACATGCAACCCAACGGTCAGAAGCAGTACAAGCTTTCTCTCACGTGTAATCAGTCCAACATGTCAGCTCCAAATCAAGCTTCCTTCACACACAGAACAGGTTCAGCACAGACAGAAGCTTCATCACTTACAAGCTGCGAGGCACACTTCCCTCGTCCTCGGAACAGGTAAGTCACAAATAGTGGTGCAAGCTTCCCTCACACTGATAAAATGTGTACTGAATCAATGCAAGCGTCTCTCATATACAAAACAGGTTCAGCACAGACAGCATTAGAGCAATCCCCCAAAACCTATAAGCAGTAAGACATGCTTCCCTCACCCACAGAACAGGTAAGACACAGGCAGCAGTGAAAGCTTCCCTCACACACAGATGTGGAAAAGAGACTGCATCAATTCAAGCTTCCTTCACACACAAAACAGGTTCGGCACAGTCAGCATCAGGGCAAGCATCCATAACCTACAAACTGCAGAGCACAGTTCCGTCACTCACAGAACAGGTAAGTCACAGGTAGCAGTGCAAGCTTCCTCCCAAAGAAAATATGTGCAAAAGAGACTGCATCAATGCAAGCTTCCCTCACAAAAAATACAGGTCTCGCACAGTTAACATCAGGGCAAGCGTTCACACTTAGAAGCAGCAGGGCACACTTCCCTTACTCATAGAACAGGTAAATCACAAGCAGCAGTGAAAACTTCCCTAACACACAGAAGATGTGCAAAAGAGACTGTTGCAATCTAAACTTCTCTCACTCACAGATCAGGTGCAGTACGGAGACAGAGTAACCTGGTTGTGCCATTATGCCTCTTAAAACATGAAAGGAAAGGTTGGATGTTTTTCTGCTTAATGAAAGAAATTGATAGACGGTAAACTATACAAGCCAAGTGCACAGATAAATGAAATGTTTCATGCATGCCATATTTTATCATTGTTTGAAAGAATGTTTACGTTACGTTGTTTTAGAAATATTATTCTTTATAATCATTATATATCTGATATAAGAAGACGTATAGTGTTTATTTAACCTGAAAGTGTATTCATGTTTAATTAGTTTGGCCAGAGTGAAGGGCCATATATTTTCTGTGTTTTAACCTTCAATGTGCAGTTTGCTTTTTGAATGTTTTTCTAAAGCTGCAGGTGTCAGGATCTGAGATCGAGTTAATAGGGAGCTCATTGTTTGAGATGATACGAAAAACCCAGCGGAATGCTTATCGAGGATGTGAGGAGTATCCTGAGTTGGCAGCTGTAACTCTTGTGGGATTCCAGAGCGTGGGAGTGCACCAAGGTTGATGCCGAAAACCCAAAAGGCCGAAGTGTCAATTAGCAAATTATAGCTATGTTTTTGAATTGGGAAAGGTAGTTGCTATGATATCATCCTTGGAAAAACAATAATTAAGTGTGGTGTAGTTAGTGATAAGCTTCAGATTCCCTCTGCCCTTAGTTGAGAGAGGACCTTATTTAGATACCTCTCTTGAACTTTAGTTTCTATGTAGGTTCATGCCACCATAACTCTCTTGATGAACATTTCTCCAGAAGCTCTGTTGTGCTATTTTCTTGAACCTATAGATTATTAGCATAGTCAGGTTTTAGATCAAATGGTTTGGCTGGGAAACATTGGATTCGGATTCTATGCATCAATTGTTTTTCCTCATTTTCTGCATTATCGCTATTGACTTAGTGGTCATTCATGTTAGTTAAATTTCATATAGCGCTACCTTTGGTTATTCTGTACATTTATACTGTGATTTTGAGACTCAAATATGTAAGTTTGACTTTGAGTCTAAATAAAGCCCTTTGAACTATAAGTGTGTCTCTTGATTTGAATGTGTGACTGTCAAGTTGCACTGTAATTAATTTGAATAATTTGGTGCATTGTCTCCTCACCCTCCAGAACAGAGAAGAAAAATTAATCGGACCGCAGAATCTAAAATATTGGCCCAAAGCTGGAGCAGTACTGTCAGTAGCAGTGCAGCATATTCTCTGAAGCAGAACAGGTACAGTACATTCAGCTGTAGTGTAAGATCTCTTTATGTAAAAAACATGGAGCTCAGGACACATCTAATGCACAAAGAAACAACCCTGTACAGGTAGCAACAACAGAAGCTTTGTAACACACAAGAGAGAATTCAGCACATGCACTTGGAATGCAAGCCTCCATGAAAGTGCTCGGAGAGAAACTGTAAACAGACCACAAGAGAAGCACAGTGGCCTAAAAGATCGAAAAAAGCACACCTCAGACGTTGTCAGTGTTGGACAGATTATGGGATTAAATGTTAGGGAAACTACTTTTCCCACCCTCCTCTAAGTGACACAAAGAAAACACAAACACCAGGCAAGGCTCCAGAACAGATGAAATGTTTGTTGAAGTACAAAGGTTTTTGGCAGGCCAAGACAGAAGGCAGACGCATCCCAGTGTTATGTCATACCAGCTGGCATCTTCTGCCCTGAGACAATTAAGTCAGACAGACTTATATGCTTGAAAGTGCTGTCACAGCAAAACCCCAAAATGGGACACAGTCCAAATATAGGCAAGCATATACAAAAAGTAATGCCGCACATGCAAAACTTCAAGACCACAGAGTAAAATTATACATAATGCAGTGTGAGCAAAAACAAATGAACAAACAACAGGTGGACCATGAGGAAAAGGGGGCTGGGTTGTTGACTGGCTGAACTGAAAGTGTGAGACCGAGCTAAACTTAACATGGCTTGGAGAGGTTTGTTTTCACAGCTGGCATAGATGTCAAAGAGGCCAGCAGGGAAGTCTTGGGGCAGTGCTAAAATAGTAATTTGGGTGAGTGGAACCATTCTGTGAGCAAGCACCTTGGTAAGAGAAAAGAATAAATAGCTTACTGGGATTCAGATAATGGCGGAGAGAATTGGAACTAAACTCTGATATCTGTAAGTACTTACATGTGTATATATATATATATATATGTATATATATATATATATATTCTACAACATTAAACATTTACAACTGTGTCACTTCGTAGTGGTTCAAGGCATACAATATAGCAGAAAAACGTTTGTCACTATATTTTTAGGAGAGAATAGCTGGACTCTGTAGATACTTAAAACTTCACTTTGTTCGCTTTCATTTGTTCATAGCTGTGCAACTCCATTTCTATTTTTCAGTGCTTGTTCTGAAATATATTTTACCAGAGAACGCTTGTCTCAGAAAACACATCCTGTTGGGATGATAGACCGCATACCACATGGTCACCTTAAACATGCTCCCCTTTTTGAAATTTTCCCTGAACTCCCTCTATTTTTATCAGCAGTGGTCTGAAATCCATGACAACACCAACTCTGCCTTTGCGCTACATACAAAGTTCCACACACTGACAGATTTTGGGGATACCAAACAGTTCCCCATAACTGGACCCTTGATCCAGCCCTCGCAACAAGCACTTGATGTGCTGAATTGACTGAGGAAAGTTGCCCTGTTTGCAGGGTGTTCAAAGGATTGTTAAACAGCTCATTGACTGCAGGAACATGATTGTTCTGCACCCTGTTTCAATCCCTGTAGATGTAACAATTGCTTGGTTTGTCCTTTGTTGGGTATCACCTCTGCTGCTGCAGATGTTTAGTTTTCTCATACTAATGCATATCTGGCGAGCCCAAAAACATCTCTTGCTTGTTGCACCTCAGCCCATGTCCAGAGGTATGAATCAACATTCATACATCTGCTGCAGACCGCCTAATAGGTCTTCTACTGCGGTGCTGGGACGTTTGTGCACATATTTGATCTCTTTATCTTCTAAAATGTCCTTAATATACTGCTGGGTGATTTTAATGTACATTTTGATGATCTTACTTATGTAAACCAGCAAACGTTCAAAGAGATATTCATGCTATTTAATTTTCAAATTACCTGAAATATCACCAATTCATAATAGTGGTCATATGCTTGATGTGGTCTGTAGTGAGAGTGATTTACATAAAACCAACACAGTGTTCAGTGTTACCTGGTCAGACTATTTTGTTTTCTCATTTAGTCAGGACTTAATTGACCCTGTGGGAAACATATTCGGTAAAGCACCCGAAAAACCTATTAGTGAGTGGTGTAAACGGAATTATCCATATTAACACAAACGTGCCAGAGCTGACCCTCATTTAATGACCTTTATCAGCTGTTTGAGCAATACAGTGGTCAGTTAATAGAAACTATTGATGCACTTCTTCCTTGCAAGATAATTCGCTCAAGAGCAAAGGCTAAGGCAAATAAATGGTGTAATGATAAATTATTAACAAGCATTTGCAATGCAGTAGGCCTCGAATTTGCCTGAGTTAGAGCTATTGGCGCTGTAAATGCATAACTGGGCTTTTCTAGCCACAAATTGGTCAACCCTGTCACATAATTTGGTCCTCTCTGCCACAAAATTCCCGTGGCCCTGCATATAACTAAAGTACTTCTATTTACTGAAGAGAGTTTTGCCCTGATGACCTTGAACATTTCTTAGATTGTTTTAGTACTGATTTCTTGAAATTTATTTGTGTGAGGAACTCTTAATGACATTTTCAGAGAAATGTTGTGTTTGTTTTATGCAGCATCCATAAAAAAGGTTCTTTAAGACCAATACAGGACCTCAAATATGAGAAATGGGAGGGTGTCACAGGAGTTATTTGCAGTAATATTAGCGAACTGCTGCTGTGTTACAAGTATTAAAAACACATATCACTATCCCGCAATATTAGATGTAAACAGGTTAAGAATTTGGACGGTTGTGATTGGATTGTCTGTCACCTAGCCAAAGAGGGTGAGATCCTAATACATGCCCTACTTTACAGTAGAATCCAGATTATGCAACAAACTTGTGTAACACAATCATATTATCATGATTTTCAAACACTGCCCAGTAGGGATAGTGCAGTTCTTTTGTAACACTCACCATTAACATTTTGTGACTGATGCATGATGAATAAAAACATTATATTACAAGATATCGAAGCTAACAAACGTAAATCTGCTCTGAAAATATATATCGTGGACTAGCCAAATACAAACACGCTCTGAGTGGCTCATCGAGTTGAACGCTTGTAGCCAAGGCGGGTCACCTACAGGCCACAGGTTTCAGTCCAGACAAGACCGGCTCCACCTCCCCACCTATCGAGGTCAGTAAATAGAGCACTGTTAAAGTGGAGGTAATATAGATACTTGTTATTTGTAGCGGTTATTTTGGCTGGAAGTCTTGCATAAAAAGGTCATTACAATCACTGACACTTCTAGTCCAAGTAATACAACCAAGAAGTGAAGTCAGTGTTGTAGCCACTAATGCAAACGGTCTTGTGTTTGCTTGAGCTCGAGCAATTAGCATTGTAAACTCCTAACCAGACTTTTCTTGCCACATAAATTAAAAATGAAAATAAAACAGTTTCACATAACTAACTGGACTTTTCTTGCCATATAAACTGAAAAGTAAAAGTTACACATAAGCGAGCTGATGGCCACCATCAGTGCAAAGCAGACACACAAACGGAAATAACAGTTCACTCGTAGTGAAACCTATTGTCAAAAGTGCAATTACGTAACCGGCAAAAGTGCAATTAACTATGTAACACGGTTGATGTCATGCAAAGCGCTCGACTTCTGCCAAGAGAGATAGCGCTGCGAAAAAAGAGAAAAAGTAGCCCACAAACCGGACGGAAAACAGCAAGCCTCGTATGTTTTCAGTACTTGATCGCTGCGCTCGAGGAGGGCTAACCACTGGAAAAGGCATGACGTATGCATGCCTTCCACTAATGAAAGCAAGCAGATTTTAAAAGGCAATCCCACGAACCAATGAAAGACACTGACATGACATGGGCATGGTTTGAAGCCCAAAGAAAGATAACAACACGGAACTGAGCTCTTTGTGCTCGCCCGTAAACAACGAGTTAACGGTTTCGTTTATTCCGAATGTTTTAATTCGCTAAAAATGGAGGCATAAAATTTAGTGTTTCAAACCCTACCTGTGAGCTCTACTACAGATAGCATTAAATACACACGGAAGTTAAGTGTGACGAACATTCACATATATGAAAACATGTTAGACTACAGCTTGACTACATGGAAAACGAAAGAGCGATTTTTGTTGCCTCGATCACTGAGAGATGAAAAACCAAACAGTAAGTACATTGACAGAGTGTGGTCAGATGTATGTCCTCAATTCAACACACAATTCACACGGATTCGATCACAACTGCACTGAAGTGCAACAACAAGCATAAAACCAGATCAAGCTGGCCTCCTTCAGAGTAGAAAAGCAACAAAAATAAGTTGTTACCCTGTAGTATTCTGCAGCATGTTAATAAACTGGTAGTCAAGCAAATCGCTCCAATACCGCTTATCGAGTTCGCACTGTATGACACTTTAAAGCGCCATGCCTGCCATGGAGCACGAAAGGGAGAGACAAAAGGACAAAATAGTGCACTCACACTAAAGTATATGGCCGAAGGTGCAATTATCCATGTAACAGGGTCAGTCTGCAAGGCGGGACAAACGCAAAGCATTTACCAATGAGATCAAGGGATTTTTGAAAGGCAAGCCCATGGACGAATGAAAGTGATGGCATGGTTAAAGCCCATAGAATAGATTACAACATGCCGAAAGAATGTGAAAGAGTGAGATGAAGTGGCAGGGTGTTCTGCTATGCTCATCCTAAAAATAAGGAGTACATTACGTCTATTTGCGCTTATTTGGAAACAAACTACTACATAGCTGCTAAAGCTGAATGGCAGACTGTTAATAATCTGTATAAAAAGCTGTAAAGGCTGCCATAGATAGGTTTTATTCTGAGAGAATTTTACATTTGCCAAATGTTGCAGAGGCAGAGTTTCAAGTTACAGATAAACTGAATCGACCTCTAGACTGATTGAGGACAACTGCCAATCTATCTAACATCCCTCTAGTTATAATGTTGTTGATGTGTGGTATAATGTTTATGAATTCACTAAGCTGAGTGAGGAATATTGCATGGCTGTAATTAAAAGTAGTAAGCCTTCTGGCTCTGGGGCTGATGTTTTCCTTTCCAGGCTCTGAAAAATCTCTTAATGAGGTCGTGCACAGCTGTTCAGACTATTATCAATTCATGGATGAGCTTTTGTGTTGCACATACAGAGCTAAAGAAAGCTTGGAATTTACCTTTAATGTACAAAAGGCTGCATTAGATCCCTAAGGAATGGAAACACATAGCTTTGTATCACAACTGCCATTCTTGGACAAACTTCTTGAACTCGCCATCTTGAATCAGTTATCTATGTTTGAAAGAGGCACAAGCGCTGCAGCATCCTACTCAGGATGAATTTCCTGCTGACCATTGACAGCCTGGTATATTAAAACGCCTACCTCATTTTGATATAAGAGGCTTAGCTGTAGATCGGTTTCGGTGTTGTTTTTTTTAATCAAAGTGGACTGCTTCAGGTGGAGCTGGGACCACATTTATGTAACACAAGATATTTAACATGAGGAGTGCCGCAGGGGTCTGTGTTGTCTCCTTTGTTGTGCGCTTTATAGGTTGCTGCGTTGGCTCAGTTGACTGAATCATGCAACCTGTCGGGTTTAATGCATGCAGATGATACACGGACTCTGGTTACAGTTGAGGAAGATCTAAGGTTGAGTGCTGTGATATGTCTAAATTACAACAATGGTTAGTGAAAAAAAGTTTAAAACATAACGGAGATAAAACAGAAATTCTTTCCCGCCACCGACAGACATTGGTTTAGGAAAGCCCATAAGTTGCAAAAAAAAGTGCAGGTGCCCACAGTTTTAATCATAAGTCTGCGGTCAATGCTATACAATGTCAGGGGTGCCACATGCCGATGCTGCCTCTGATTCCACCTCTTGCCTGTTTCCTTGTGGACCACACTGTAACTCACTCTTTCACATTCTTTCTTATCCCTGCTTTTCCCATTTGTCTCGGTTTTCCTGACCCTCTCTCCCTCTTTTTTCCAGCTTTTTGTATTTCTCTCTCTTGCTCTGGGTCAAAGGCTGAAGTGGAAAAATACGTCTTTGCCGCCAAAAATAAGTACCAGTGCCCCACCTGCAATCTCCGGCTCAAATTAAGTTTGAGATTATACTTTCTGGCTCTTATTCCGTTTTAAGATGTGAAGAAACTGGAGGGTAAAATCAACTCAGATCTTACTGTTTAGGACCAAATACATTGTGGGTCTGAAGAAATGAGCTTTGAGCTTTCTAAGAACAGTCAAATTCCTCACTCTAACAAAGATAGAATCAGCTGAACACCTCCAATTGTTGTTGATGGCTCTTATTTAGATACTGAGTATTGATTGCGGAAACAACTTGACCTTTAAGGGAAAGTGTCCTCTATTGCAGGTATATTGGGACATGCTATCATGCTATCAAACTAGAAGGGAACAACAGAATATTGCCGGTTTCTGCTGATCTTGGAAAAAACACTTTAGCCGACAACTTTTATGTGATGATATGTGGGCATTGGCAATAGATGTAAAGTTATTGACAACTTGGGTATTTTCTTAGTGAAATCATCCCTGAATAAAATGCCCTATGTTGAATGTCGCACCTAGGAGGAGGCTAATTCCATTAACTTTGACTTTAATATAAGAGTCAATCCTTTGTGGTATTCCAGTGATATAGATGAGTTTGCATTGCCAAGTAATTACGAAACACGTTATATTCAGTCTGATAATTCCAAAAGGGCAATAACAAAATTCCCTTCTGTGGATTGTTCAGCCATTTGAAAGATCTTTGTCAAGGGATCCATAATATCTAGCTGTTTATCTTGACATGAAGTTACTGCCTGGTCTGTTCCTTTTATTCAGGAATTCTCTGTATTTTGGGTCAAAGACATTTTTCAGTGGTCTAATATATGACGTGATTTTTTTAGGGCAGTCTGATTCTGGCTGTAATGTAGTCAGCCACATGTGGTAAAGTGGTCCAGTCCTAGGCTAGAGGGTGGAATAATAAGAAGCGACCAAAGAGTTGGTAATCAGTGCAATTTTTTCGTTGGTAAATTTTGATGCACATCTCTTTTTGCGTTTGTTAGGCTGAAACCAATTGAAATCTGCATCTTCCTGGTCATCAGAAACTGTATTCTGAAAATACAGACTACCAGCCAAGTCAAATTTGGAATGATCCTGCAGAAAAACTGAAAATAATCTTTTCCTACAGGACACTTTGACATCCCTGTTGGAAGGTCTAAAAATGGCTGACAGCCAACCTTTCCTTCAAAATTCTAAGAAAGTCAGAAATCATTTTGGTAGGAGGCCCTGTTTTATAGGAGATAAGTGTTTGGTTTTACAAGATTTCTTAAAGGACTATCTTTTTATGGGTTAGTGGAAAGTTTAACCACAAAGTCATCTTGACCTTCAAAACAATTGTCAATTGTAAAATGTATTCATGTGCTAAGACCAGCAGATTGTGACTGTGCCTTTACAATGTCTCTGAGATGTTTCCCAATATCCTGCACAATAGTTTCCATAGAAACAGACACTGCTGTCTGTACAGTATTATTAGTAAACACACTTAAATTGCCCTTGAAAACATCTCTGCTTTTAGGTTCCATTTCTTCTTGTTAACTGAAATGCATGGGGACAGACATTTCAAATAATATTGTTCTTGAATGCCAGAAAAAATATTTCATTGTGTATAAAGCACAATATTCAATAAAGTTTGTTTGTGTGGAGGCCTCGTGGAAATTTGGAAATATGAGAAGGTATCAGCATAGTACAGTATAGACTCCAGTAGAAGTCTTCCAGATTTGGAATAAGTTTTTAGCATGAAGCTTCACACTTGCAAAAATAAAGGAAGCAGAGAAGTCTGTACCCCTCAAAGTGTAAGGGAATCTGCTATAACATCTGACAAAGTAACCATCAATTAAAACAAACAGAAATTTCAGCAACAATCATATGTCTGCCCACCCCACCAGAAACTAATCATTTCACTTCTCATGGTGTTCATTTGTCATACTATTTGAATTTCCCAACTCACAGAACTTGGACAGTTACTGCAACCTTGAGCATTCCCCATTCCTGATAGGGGATGAATGGGGGCTTAATCTGCCCATTCGGTCTGAATGTTTCTTGCCAAGATTTCTTTTCCCAGGCCTTACTATCAATAAACTAATACATGCAACAACACTTCTTTCTCTAGCTAATCAACTCATGAGAACACACCTGCAGAACAAAGAACATGCTAACCAAGCAAAATACATTTAAAAATGAAGCCCCTCAGTCAGGCTAACTTTGAATAAAACATTTAATGTGCATTTCAAATATATGATTTTACATGCATACATATAACTTTCAAAATAAATGCAAAACATGAAGAAGAGAATGCATGTTTACTTATGAATGTAAACATAAACATGAATAATCAATATATGTACAAGCATTTTCAAATGAACATTACTGTGCATCTTTATAAAGCTTCAGTTCCTCAATAGTTACATTTCATTAATGCATTTAAATGTTCAAACATGTTAATATTATTAAGACACACAGTAAATATAATGTCAAAAATAAATTCGGAATTGTGCAATGATAATGTATAAAAGATGGAGTCTAAATTGCACTTCTCCAGACACAATGCTACACATAATGGAGGCATTGCAAAATGTCTTGTAAAGCTATTGCAAATATAGAGCTATGACAAAAGTGAAAAGATAGTAAGGAAATGACACTGGTCTGATGGCTAGGAGAAGCAATAAGGATGAAGGACAATTCGCCGACTTAATAATTCACCTGTGCTACGTTACTTGGTAGTTCCTCACCAGAGGTTTCTGGATATTGCCCTGTTGTTTTTCTATATAACTTGTTTTATTTCAATGTGTTTTTTTCTGGCTGCTTTGAGAAAATAATAGTGAGAAAGCGATGCACAATAGAAGCCACCGGACTTGATATAAAATTAATCTTCCCAAGGCAAATATTTGATTCCTCGTTCCAAATTCATATTTTATTTCCTCTTCACTGTTCACTAAGTTTTATATTTAATTCATCAAAGTTCTCATTATTTAACACTGTTCGTTGGTTTGCTGTATTGTGCATTCTTCTTTTGCATTTTGAAACAAAATATTTAAGTTTGTTTTATATGTATGTTTCAATTTACTTAAGAGGTACCCTTTTACCATGGCCTCCTTTTATACAAGCCACACTAAATAAATGAAGCACAGGTACTGTCAGGATATTGTGCAACAAGGTCTGTGATCAGACATTCTGAACTGCACAACACCAGAATGTTCAGTGAATGTTGGCTTTTTATATTTCGGTACAGGTTCTCTGTGGACGACGAGGACTATATCAGTATATGTCTACATTCTCAGGCCCAGATTTACTTACATTTTACCTTGTGATGTTGCAACTTGTTTGGTGCAGTCACAACGCAAAATTTATTTATGATTTATAAAACCATGCTCAGATTTGCGTGGGTTTTGTGGAATTTTTCCCCAAAAAGTAATACATAGCTGTGCCTTGTGACACTTTGCTCAAGGAGGGATTCCATGGTTGGAACGTAGGCATTCCTATTTATCCACCCATAAAGTTTGACGCAATCCCAGATTTACTTAATGAGCAAACCTAGGATTGCACCAAAATGCTATGCCTCCCTGGACCAAGTTTATCAAGGAGAAATATGTTTATTTCTCCTTGCTACTTCCTGTTTCTTTGTGTGCTAGATTATGCAGCAGGGATAGAAAGAGAAAAATGCCTTTAAGGGTTGTTTTTATGCAGGTAGGTATCCTTTCCTGCACAAAAATAATCGCACCTGTAATGCATGCACCCTTGCACCATAGTGCAAGTGTGCCTGTGGTTGCGCTAGGCAGCACACAGTGCACCAGCAGAAGCACCCCATGTCTTATTAGATATGGTGCATTTCTGCTGTCTCCCTTTCATGCAAAGCAGCACAGCAACTTTGTGTGCTACCTTGCATAACCTGAAAAATTAGTAAATATCCTCCTCAATGATTCGCGGGCCTTGTGCTACACACTAACACAAAACTATTGTGTCCCGCAACTCCTGCTTTGTTTGGAAAGGATATATATAGATGTGTACTGCCTAAAAGAGCATCCAATGCTGCATGCTACATGCAGGGCTGTATACTATGGGTTATTCTGTTTGCCACTGCATCAATGCTGTCACTTTGCTCATATGGTGTGACACGCTGTCTGTATACCCTCTTCTACTCACACTCCTTTGTAGAACTTCAAACAGCACATTCTCTCAGCCACCTCATAGAGGGCTGCCACTCTGAAGGGTGTTTCGCATCTTGGGCCTCCCTTTTATACTTTGCAACACCTGCTCTCACTTGGTGGTCAATAGCTTGTGCTAATCACCCGTCCTGCGACTATTTGATAACTGCGAATGCTTTGTACATATCATTTTCATATTGCTATTTGTTGATCGCAGGTTACTATTTGCTTTTTAATTACTGAATCAGGATGGCTTTCATGCATTGAGATTTTGTAATCGCTAACCAGTTTGCAAGCAATTACCGAGTCAAGAGAACGTTCATATGTAAAACCCCAGGCCCCTTAAATTTTCTCTTGAGTATGAATACCACAGATATTCTAACCTACTGGATCAGAATAGATGTGTTAACAATGTGTACGTCACAAGGGAATGCAGGGGATGGCTCCCCCTTCTAAAGTAGATGAGATGAGTTCTGGAGGTCTAAGTCATAATAACACTAGTTAATTAAGTGTCAGGGGACTATTCAGTGGTCCGGGTGCGCTATAGGAACCATCTCTATGATTGATATATGCACTGTTATGGTAGACGAGAGTATTGCAATCAAATGGTCCTGCTTGAGACCCCTCGAGTCTGACTTCTGCAGCACATCCTGACATAGACACAATGATCTGATGTAGAACTGGTCATCGCAGTGCAGCTAACAAAAGGAAACAGGAACGAAATACCAACATCATCAAAAATGATGGAGAGAGTGATTGCTCATTATTATAGGAGGCCCCAGGAGTACACTGTTCTTTTCTTCCATTTACAAGGCCAATAATTCAACTTTGCTTTGTTGCACCATTCGCAAGGTAGACTCAGAACCCCCCCCCCCCCTCTCCACCCAGAACCTCATTTTAGGACTCCCCACAAGAGCCACAATAAAACTAAAAATCAGTGTTATTTGGAATTCATTGAAGTACTAAAATGGGAAAGGCACCTCAGGGGCAGGCGTTGCCATAGTTACACCTCACGCCTATGCTCGTGACAGTTTAGGAGGGTGTTTCCATAGTAACAGAATGCCTTCGCTCCAGCTGCAAGATGAGCTCATAGGGAAGCATAGCCACTGACACTAACAGAGATGAGGAAAGTTTTAAAACAACATTCAAGTTGGATAGGCAATTCGTGGGAAAGAGGCTGAGTTACAGTTACATGGTGTTCGCTCTACCAAAAGTGCCAGCTGGTAATTAACTGAATATATCAACTTAATTTAATATAATCTATCAAGTTGTTCTTTCGAATAGTCTTTTGCTTCTGCATAGAAAAACGCAGATTATTCACAGCTTGGAATGTAGGACACTGTGATGTTATTACAGACACAGTGGCTGATTTTCTGCATAACATTTTCTTATGTTAAAAAGCCTAGACCACATAAATAATTAACATCATAACACTAGGCCTTCGCAACATAAGTCCAGCGGCGGCTCCTCCATTAGGGTGGAGGAGCATCGCCCCCACTGCCAGCAGCAGCTGCAAAACCTTTACAAGAAAACAATAATAAACTGTGTGTATTATCATTTTGTTGTAAAGGGGCAGGGTATTGGGGGTGACGAGCACTGAGGGGAGTGCACAAAGCACTCCCCTCAGTGCACATGTATGTTTGGCCGACCATCTCGGGCCAGCCAATCACACATGTGCAGTAGGCTCTCTGCAGCCTGGCACTGTCCTGCCAGGCTGGAGAGAGCCTACACAGACACCCAGTCTGCCAGGGAGTGCTTTGAGCAGCGTCAGGATTCGCCGCAGGGCAGGCTGGGAGCCTGTGACTGCAGCCTGGAGCGACGACAAGGGAATGAGGAGCGGCGCAGCGGCAACGGAGAAGGTAGGTTTTTGTTTTATTTTTTTCTTCTTATATGTTTCCCCGCCCCTTTAGAGGTCAGTGAGCGGCGACTGCATAAGTCCAAGTCTGACCAGCTGAACCAGTGAAATTACAATAGTGCACTAGACCACCAGTCCAGCAGCCCAGCACTGGCGTATAAGCTGAAGCTGCCATGACGCTCACTGAACCCCTTCGGGCTGAGGGCCTCTGTGTATCCCCTAATGAAGTTGCATTCCAGAGTGTGAAAACCCCATGTTGTCCACTTTCTCCAGAACAGGGCTAAACCTGTGACCCTACAGCTGAATTTCTGCCCTGCATCCCACATCATTCAGTATATCATGAGCTCCTCCACCCCTCACCATAAGACTGAGGTGGGCTTCTGAAAATTCAGCATCAGAACCTACAGGAGCTCACCTAAACTGACTTTCACTGAGTCAGTCATACTTGCACCAGTGGTGGAGGAGTACTACCTGAGACACAGTTCTGCAAATGCAGGTGAGATGGAGTTGACTGGCATCCTTTTCTACCCCAATGCTTCCTATTTTTAAATATTTACATTGGTGCTTCAGTGCTGAGAGAGGTGGTCCAGCAGCAAGGTAGGCTACCCAGATCCGGTCACTTTCGTGGTCACTTGTGAGGCCCATGTGCTCTTTTGAGGATATGAGGTGAAAGAGCTGCCTTGGTGTCTTTTCTTGCATACTTCAGCTCCAAGACACTATCCTCTTCTAGTACTGGTGGGGAATATATTACACTTCAAATTGACTTCATGGCATCTTTGTGGTTTGTTGTTTTAGATGCTCACAAGCTCCTAAGGTCGCAAATCTTAAACAATGCCATTGAAACAAAATAGTCTGTATGTTGGTGTGAAGGTTAGGATCCTTCCTTATTGACAAAGTGTCTATATAGCATTGATGACGTTTGAGAACACTACCTTATTGGGCGGCAAGTACTATTATGTATGGCACTGGTTGTGTGATCTTGCATTTTTTAAACTCACATCATGTTTATTGAAATATTTTAGGTATAGGAAAAAAATATATAAACAGTTGAGTAATCTGGAGACCAGACGATACACATATATGAATAATAGCATGGTGGGCAGCACAACATCCATATACAAGCATCATGTAACATATCCAAATGTCAGCAAGATTGACCTGCATGTTAACCACATATACATAGAAGGCTGAGTATAATAGCCAATAATAACAATTGTGATTGAGAGGATATAGGCTGATTATTACATGGATGAAGGTGTATCATCTAGTTAAACAGGGGATCATAACCATAGGGAAGGGAAGGGGAGGAGCGGAGAGAAACGGGAGAAGGGGGCGCTGGCACAAAAGAGTAGCGAGTAAGAATTATCTATAATGTGGTTGTTATGTTATGTTATATGAACTTATAAAGCGCCAAACTACCCGGAGGCCTCGCAGCGCAGGTTATATAGATGTAGTGAGAAATTTATTAAATAGTGTTTATTTCTTTTTTCATAAAGTGATCTAATGTTTGCCAGATCTTGTTCAGAGATGTTTGGGAGTATGAGGGCAGTTTGTATAGCTTATTAGCTCCTCTTAGGTATGATACCCAAGCCCACCATGTGTGAGGGGAAACAAGTTTAAAAGATTTCCAGTCAGCTAAAATAACCTTAATCGCTGGTTAGAAGGAGATCCAATAAGGCCATGTCATTTCCATCTAGGCTGAGCCTGTTTGAAAGACTTCAAGGGCCCAAAATGATTAAGGGAAAGATTAGAGGAATGAGAGTCCCAGACATGTCATCAATTTTGTTTGAGATATATGTCCAATAGGATGCAAGTTGGGGGCATTGGAAAAACATGTGTTCATGGGAGCCCGGGCAGATTCACAGTTCCAACGATTGTCGTTCTCTCTGAGACCCAGCTTATGTAGTCTAGTGAGAGTCCAATGTAGAAAATGGAGGGTGAAGAATTTAGATTGAATCAGTGGACGGGCAACTTTATTTCATGAGGCACGTTTGCCTACATTTGACCAATTCTCTTCAGGAATCTGTATTCCAACTGAGCCTTCTAGGCGTTTAGACCATTTAGAGGTAATAGATGATCTACCTCATGAGGTAGAAGCCAAAAGAGCTTTATAAATCTTAGAGCATACGTGACCTGAGTAATGCCACAGTTTTAGTCATTGGCAAATGGTTGCATTTGTTGTGTTTGTAGTCTAGTCAAGTTTAGATAGTTTGGCTTTAATATTTAGAAAACTGTAAAAGTCGATCGGGGGGAGGTTATACTTTGCAGCAACGAAGTCAAAGGACATGAGATCTCCGTTATCATCAGATATGTCATGGATAACATGGATGTTTTTTTAGGCTCATGAGCACTGTAAATCAAGTGTCTAGTTTCATTCTGGGGTTGTGCCAGAGAGAGGCCATAAAAGATCCATGTATTGGAGTTTGTGATTGTTTGTCTAATGATTCAATAGCGGAGGCAGTGTCAGCAAATATTTTGTGCAAGATAGGAGGACTAAACTTTTTCATGGAAAGCAGATAGACTTTTCAATTTCAAGCCATCTCAGGGCATCAGGTAAATCGTAAAGTAGCCAAATAGCACCTTGTGATGCTAGAAAAGCTGTTTGATATAGATTCCGATTCAGCAATCTGCAGCCACCTCCATGAGGTTCCATGCTTAAGGTTTTAAAGGTGATTCTAGCCCTCTTTCTCTTCCACAAAAATGCGGATGTGAGTTTATCAATCTTGTGAAAGAAGGAGTGGGAAAGATGCATTGGTAACATGGATGTAGTGAAATTAATGATTGGGGTGATCATCATTTTCAGCGTCTGGAGTCTACCCTATCAGGATATATTTTTGGGTGACCAGGTGTCTAAAAGGTTTTTAACCTTTCAGATGGTTTTCTCTTCATTTATTTGAAGTGTGCCTAGCGTGTCTCTAGCAAACCAGATGCCTAGATATTTAAGTTGTTTAGGTTGCCATTTTAGGCCTGACATACCTAGGTGAGCGGCAAAACATAATGAGTTGAGGGGGAAGACCTTGGTATTATCTCTATTTAGTGTATAGCCGGAGACTTTAGAGAAGTTCGATATTATATTAATTAATGCCGGAATTGCATTTTCTATATCTTCCGTGTAAATAAGTATATTGTCAGCATATGCTGAGGCTTTGTAGGTGTCGTTGCCGAATTTGAATCCAGCAACCTCTGGAGTGGATTCATTTAGTAGGGGTAGGGGATCTATTGCTAGGAGGAACAATAGTGGGGATAGTGGGCATCCCTGTTGTGTGCCCTGAAATAAATCAAAAGACACCAATAGTCCCCCGCTGATGCAAATGTTTCATTCAGAGTTGGCGTATAGAGCCATAGTCATGGTAATAAAAGATTCACCTAAGTCGTGGGCCTCAAGGGTGGCATGTAAGAATGGTTAGCAGATCTTGTGGAATGCTTTCTCAGTGTCAAGCGCTATGGCAGTAGCAGGTAGAGTTGCCATTTTTGCCTTATTCATGATATGGCAGAAAGTACGGATGTTGTCTCTTGCCGTTCTGGCCTTAGCTTAGCCTGTTTGGGAGTTAAGTATGAGTTTTGGAAAGACCGATTCAATACGTTTCGCCAGGACTTTTGCAGAAATGTTTGCTTCCATGTTGAGTGAGGAAATGGGTCAATAGTTTTTCGGGTCCGTGTGATCTTTGTCCTCCTTGCAGCTTACTACTATTGTCGCTCCAGCAATGGAGCCCGATACTTTCTTTTGGAGTATGAAGCAATTCAATGTGTTTTTAAGGTTTTCGATCAGTGGGGCTTGAAACGTTTTATAGAAGGAAATAGGGAGCCCGTCTGAACCTGGTGCTTTGCCTGATTTCATGTGTTTGATCGCATGTACAATTTTAGAGGAATCAATGGGCTTGTTAAGTTGGATTCTTTCTGACTCTTAGTTTTTTGATGGGGAGGTTTCAGAGAAATGCTTTGCAATCCAATTTTGGGCATTGTATTTGTGGGGTGTAGAGTTTAGCCTAGACGTTTCTAAAGATTTCTAGAATCTTGTCAGTTTTGTATTTTAAAACTCCATTGGGAGCTTTGAAATGAGAGATAGTGTTAGAAGTCTGTTTAAATTTGAGTGTGGAGGCCAGAGTTTTCCCAGCTTTGTTTAAAAAATAATAGATGTTTCAATTTTTGCGTATGAACCCATCGATAAGCCCATTTACTAATAATAGTGTTATACTTCAGGTGTTTAATCTCAGTTAATATTGCATTACTCCTTGTTTGTCTGAATGTGGATTCCTTAGCCTTAATTTCTGAAGCCAGTTGTTGAAGGGATTTTTTGATTTGATAGTTCTTTTGGACATGCGTATGATGATTTGTCCCCTTATTGTGCATTTAAATGCATCTTATAAGATTACCGGGGAAGAAACCGATTGGCTGTTTTCGCTAAAATATAAATCATTCTCTTTGTTTAGGCTCTCTGTATCTGCAGGGTTTTCAAGAACTTCTTCATTCATGCTCCAGATCCTGTTGTTCCGTTTGGTAATGATTAGGATAATAGACATGAAAACTGCAGGATCGTCGGATACTAAAATTGGGTGACTTTTGGATGATGTGGTGTGCTGAAGAAGAGACTCTGAAACTAGGATGTAATCAATACGTGAAAAGCTGGAGTGGGGTGGAGAGAAAAATGTAAAATTATTACTGGTTGGATTATTAATCCTCCATACATCTTTGAGTGTGTGTGATTGGCAGAGTTTTATCATATATTTATGCGATTTGGGTAGGCTGAACTGTACAGCAGAGTAGTGGTCTATGATAGTGTCCATTGGGAGGTTAAAATCTCCCTCAACAATCAGGTTAGAATTAGGAGGGAGATCAGTTAATTCCTTGTGCAGTCTGGGCCAGAATTCATAGTCGTCATTGTTTGGTGCACAAATGTTCAGTATGTAAATATCCTGGGTGCCTTTGGATAACCTAGTAAGAAGTCATCTTCATTTATCATGGTGTTCTGATGAGATAATCGACAGACCAGAACTCTTGGAGATAAGTGTTCGTGCCCCATTTTTTTTTCTAAGTCTTCAGTGCATAGTACTTCTGCCACCCACCCTCTCCTCATAGAAAGGACTTCCCTGTAACCTATCTTAGGCCCATATTTATACTCGGTTTGCGCTGAATTAGCATAATTTATTTAAAGCTAATTCAGTGCAAGCCTAACTCCATATTTATACATTGGTGCTAGACGCGTCTAGTGCCAAAGTTATGGAGTTTATGTCATTTTCTGGACGTGGAAACCTACCTTGCATCAATGAGATGCAAGGTAGGCGTTCCCATGCAGAAAATGAAGATATGGCCTTGGCGCCATATTTACCCCCGTGCTAAAATCTAGCACGGGGGATAGGGGCCTTAAATAATGGCTTGCCAAGCGGCATTATTCAACGCCTGGGTCAGGGCAGGCATTAGGGGACCTGTGCCCACAAGTGCCCCTCCCTGGCCCCAGGGACACCCTCACCCACCCACACCAGCAAGATACCTATGGATGCGGGGACCCCATCCCAGGTAAGTAGAGGTGAGCATTTTTTTTTTAAAGTGCCATAGGAGGGCCTAACTCGGGCCCCACTACATAGCACTGTGCCCAATGGCCATGCCAGCCACTGGGCTGAGGGGCATGACTCCTGTCTTTACTAAGACAGGAGTCATGTCCATGAGGTTTTAACATAAAAAAATCACGCTAGTCTGGGCAGAGGTATTTTTTTTGCCTCTGCCCTTCCTAGCGTTATCCTCTGATGCTAAACCCCTTGTTCCACCTACACCTCTCCCACCTGTCTAGCGTCCTTTTTTATGACGCTAGCCGGGCCTTACTGCCGGTTAGCGTCATAACATAAATATGACGCCCGGTCGGCATCTTGGGATGGCGTTAGTTGGAGGTAAACATTTTGACTCTGAACTGCGTTAGCACAGTTCAGTGTCAAAAAGTATAAATATGGGCCTTAGTTTCTTGTAAGGGAATAATATCACCTGCTAGGTCTTTACAATATTCTAAGAATTTCATTCTTTTCATTGGATGATTCAACCCTTTAGTTTTCCGCAAAACTACATTAATGGAAAACAAAGGGAAAGAAGTTATTGATGGTCAACCACAATAGATTAGAGTGTGGGTAAATAGGGAGAACCGATTCATAATCAGTGTAAATATGTAATCCCAACGCGGGGGGAAGATAACTAGGGATAAGAGGTTTAGGGGACATCCATAAGTAAGCGTGCCAATAGTACTTGGTGTTAGGATGTTGGAATGGTGTCCCTTCCCACCATGGGCAAATATAAAAAAGGGGGGGGGGAGCACAAGCAACGTGTGGGGGCACAGCTGGGCCCGTCACTGGAGCCCATGACAATGACTTAACAAATATATACCATTAAGCGTAAATAGAAGACCCCATAGGCAGAGTATGGACTGAGATCACATACAGTTTCCGCCGGTGTCTCGGTGATTATATATAAGTAGAATGAATATGTAACGACAATTCAACATGTGGACAGCGGCCTAGGTATAGCTGTCAAAAACCTTAGGTGCATTATCCTAGGAAAACAAGTTCAAACACATTAACTGTGACATTCCTCTCAAAGTCAGGTATACATTATGAAACTTATTGTTCTTCAACCTAGTGTGGTTGTGGTGTAAGATCTAAAAAGAGAAGAAAATACAGACTTTGAGTCATAGTGCCAAGGTATTAGCCCTCCATAGATGAGGTAGAGAGAGGGTATCACTAACATGATATAACAGGGTAGGGAGTGTCCGAGAGGTATATCCACAATGTATAGCAACATAAAAAATTATCATGACAATAATCGTGTGTTGTAATGGACTGAGGAGAATGTTCAGGGTGGAGTGAAATTCGATGCTAAGGAATTGGAGGGTTCAGCTTTCATCTGCGTTTCAGATTAGTTGTCTAGGAATCTCGAGAAATCCGCAGGATCCGAGAAGATTTTTGTGTGGCCTTTATGTGAAATACGGAAATTGGCCGGACCATTAAAGGCGAAGGAGATACCCATCGACTTTAGTCTTTTCCTTAAGGCCAAGAGGCCTTTCAGATGAATCACAGTTTATTTTGCGTAGTCTTGTGAAATTGATATTTTCCTGGGCCAGAATTAGTTCTTTGTGTTGGTGTCTAAGAGGCTTATAGATCATGGCTCTTGGGACGTTTGGTTCATCGGCTTGTGGGAGGGGACCCTGTGAGCCCTTTCTATCTCGAAATCCTTGTCAAAGTCTAGTTGAAGGGCAGTAGGGATCCATGAGATAAGAAATTCCGCTGCTGATTTGTGGTTTGATTCAATTCCTTCCGGTAGTCCAAAGACACAGAGGTTGCTTCATCTGTTTTGATATTCCTGTGCCGTTATTTGAGATTTCAGAGTTGCAACCACCCTTTCTAGATCATTTTGGGAATGTTCATTAGTACAGTCTTCAACTCTGTTTATCCTGGATTCTGCAGCAGTGACTCTTATTTTAAGCTCTTTGAGGTCGCCACGAATTGCTGCTACTTCAACTTGAAGAACATTAGTATTGGTCTTGATGCTTTGGGCTACGTCATGCACAGTGTTCAGTTTGCGTACAATTGCATTGAGTGTTGAGGAGGAATCCGATTTATCCTTGATCGGAGATTCGAGCGTTGGTGGCGAGTGTTTTGTTAATTTGAGTGCAGTTTTGGATTCTCTTTCTTTGGAGGAAGAGTCCTTAGAATCCGCCATGTTGCATTCTGTGATAATGATAGAGCAAAGGGAAATGTGACTTGGGGACCACCCCTTCGAGTATTCACATGTTATACGTTTTAATACGAGGTCCGGACATGTATATGGCTGGATTGACGATTAGCCTGTAGCCAGAATGAACAGTGCACTTAATAAGAACTTTTGGCGTCTGATAATAGTAACTGTGCAGAAAGATAGCTCAGAGTACGATTGGACCTCAGAACATGCCCATCTATGTTGTTTCCAGCTGGAGGCTGCGTAATGCAAAGAATAAAAAGCTTAGATGCGTGGAGCAGTCCGTGTCCTTTTCAGTGTTTGAAATATGTTTAATGGCCCTGTATCACTCCCAAACTAGCAGATTATTGTTAACAGTCATACCTCACAACCCACCGTGACATGGATAGGATATGCTAAGGGCTTGCCAAGCTTGTACCTTATTCCGCCGAAGTTGCGTGCAATAGTTGTGTGCGGTAGAATGTGCAATGGAAACTCTCATTGTCTTTGAAGAACGTCTGCACATCACGGCATACGTTGAGGATCTGCCATCTTGCGGGCATATTGAAGGACCGGCACAGCGTAGGAGAAGAAAGAAGCGATCTCAAGAGATCGTGCAGACATCGGAGTGGCTCAGAATGGTTCCTTGCCTCTTACTGGGGTGAGAGCGTTCATTGTCTGCAGTCAAAGGCCGCTCACATCATCCGATAGCTGCTGGGATCCATGGCGGGCTCTCTAGAGCTCACAAGGGAGCTGCCATCTTGCCGCACGCCAAACCACACCCCCATGGTCTTGCATTTTAAATGAAATTCTGTAGTTCGCAAACATTAGAGAATGGTTTGTCAAGGGCCCTGGTTTCATTATTGTATGGTGTTAGGCATCCGCAACTTCAGCAACTGCTGCAGTAGCCACATTAGACTATGATTTTGTGTCATATCTGTGTTACTTTGGTGTCTTGTATTTTTACTGTAATGTAGGTATAATTAAGATATACAAAATACTATTTGAAGTGTTGTGTGCATACAGTGTTCGCTGGAGAGCCATAATTTATTATGACAGTGGTAAATCTTTACTCTGCACCTTCTCTTGGGTCAAGTAAGGCATAGACTGCTCACATACATTAAACCAGAGGGTCAATGACACTTGAGTGAGACCAACTTTTGGTTGCAGATTGAGTGCCCCAGGACTGACTGATAGGGACATGAGCTTGAGGATTCCAGTACTCCTCCAGTTGCTGCTCTAGAGAATGTAGCCTGAAAGTTGCCCAAGGGCATTGTGACCCTTTGAGTTACTATTAGTTGTGGAGCAGGTGCGAGGAGCCCACTACACCCCCAAAACTCATGTTTTCACTACCAAACTAGTGGACAGGTGGCACATTTCCCTTGCTTTCATTAGCATCCATGGTACCCTTGCTACGCCACCGGCCCAAATTTTATCCAACCCTCCTTAGGGATTTTTCTTCCCTTAGAAAAAAAACTCTATATAACCCAACAACATGTTGTGCTAGAACTATTCAGGTGACAAAAGATTCTGA
This sequence comes from Pleurodeles waltl, assembly GCF_031143425.1. Lineage (NCBI taxonomy): Eukaryota > Metazoa > Chordata > Amphibia > Caudata > Salamandridae > Pleurodeles > Pleurodeles waltl. Next base: position 152,117,507 of record NC_090446.1, read on the forward strand.
ATCCACAATGTGTCATTCATTGATCCCACCATGGAATCCAGCCACAAACTTACTTGTACGTTTTTTGTCTAATGGGTCATGAATTCATGCTCCAGGAAACAATTTATTGTAAACACTTAATCTACATAGCATATCAATTAGATCTTGCCTGGGCGTCCCTCCAGCTGCCAGAACATAGCACCTTGAGTCACACATGACATACTGAGGTTCCATATTATGCAATTACAGTGTCCATGGATAGAGGGAAAGAAAAGGCTATGAGGTTAGAAAACTAAAGAAAAGCAAACAATACCTGACAATAAGAATCAAACCAGCCATTTTAATTGGAAAATATACTGCATCCCATTGTGATTCCCAGCTGCGGACTTTAACTCTAACAGCAAACAGGCCATCACCACTCCAATCTGCTCATTACAGCGCCATGCTCAGCATCTATATTAGAAATACTCTTATGTGGTCTTCATCAATGCAGGTGGTTATTCACTGTGGATAGCCAATCCTCAAAGGCAATACCTTTTACCTTACAGGGTTATAGTTTACCCTGTTTATTGCCTGTTAAGGCCAATAGTGACTCACCTCCATGGAAAAAGTCTAAAATCACTTACCAAATTGAAGGACCAAATCAATGCAAATAAATAATCAACCAGGGTCACCTGAGCCCCATGTTGAAATGTATTGGATGCTGGAGACGTCTGTGGAAATCAACCATTTTGACAGCCCAAACCTAAAGAATGCAAGTAGAACACAACCTTCCTTGCTGTCTTTGATTTCACTACTTCCCAGACAGCGGTGGGGATACAATATGCCAACAGTTCTTCATACGACTCATCTGTAGGTTTAAGCGTTAATCATAAATTAATATCTCCAAGTACAAATACTGCAATGTTTGGGTGAGTCTGTATTATCTTAAACATACATTACTACTGTCCCTGTCACTCCAAGGAGCTGCCTCATCATTGCCAAGGCATGCAAATCAATTGGATGATAAAAGGTTTCAGGATTTACATGTCAGCTTATTTGCAGTAGCCACTACCTTAATATTCCCTCCTTTTTCCTACTCTCTTTTATAGGGTGAGACTCATGGGGAGCTGTTCATGGAATGAACACTTCGTTATTACAGAGAGTACTGTGATTTACCAATAAATAGCTGTGAATGGGGGCATTTCGTAATCTGTGCTTCTGAACCTACCACAATACCCAAATCAGCAAACTTTACTTGCACTTTGAAGATTTGATTTTCTACTAAGGCAGAACGAATATTTATCTTACTAATTTCACTCATGTCCATAGTTTTCAGTGTGTTTCCGTGAAAATAGTACTGATGTTACTTAGGGCCACATGTAGTAAAGTCCGATATTGCGACTCGGAAATTGCGAGTCGGTGCGACTCGCAATTTCCGAGTCGCAATATCGGATGCAGAACGGTGTCTCAGACACCGTCTGCGACTCGCTATGGGGTTGCAAAGACCCACCTCATAAATATTAATGAGGTGGGTCGCTTTTTGCGACCCCATAGCGAGTCCCCGCACTCACAGGGATGGTGGCCTGCTGAAGTCAGCAGACCTCCATGTCTGTGACTGCTTTTTAAATAAAGCAGTTTTTTTTTTTCATTTTGCAGCCCGTTTTCCTTAAAGGAAAACGAGTTGCAAAATGAAAATAATTACGAAACCATTTGGTTTCGTTTTTTCAGTGTAGGCAGTGGTCCATTGGACCACTGCCTGCTCTGAAAAAACCTTTATGCCCACATTCACAAAGGGGAAGGGGTCCCATGGGGACCCCTTCCCTTTTGCGAATGAGTTACCACCAGTGTGACACTGGTGGTAACTGCGAATTGCGATGCGAGTCGCAAATAGGAAGGGAACACCCCTTCCTATTTTGAGTCGCATTCACAAATTGCGAGTCGGTACCGACTCGCAATTTGTGAATGAGCATCGCGTTAGGCTGTTTGCGTGGCGCAAACTGCGATTTTCGCAGTTTGCACCATGCGAACGGCTTCCTACATCTGGCCCTTAGTTCGCTTTCTGGCTACATGGGGGGCATTGCTGTGCAAATTCCCCATCTTGTCTATGTGCACGAGAGAAGCTTGCACTGCCACTGGATGTACAGTACTGTACTTGTTCGGTGTGTGACAGGAGACTGGTGCCTCTTACAGTATTCCAACTGTTTATTGCATTCAAAGGAAGCTGGTTGACCAGTTGTTGCTCAGATAGTGGCTCTTTGGTATGTGAGGGTGTCTGCACTGAACCTATCTTTGGTAAGCATGTTATCTGTGTCAGAGGAGGATGTGTGTAACTGGATGTGCGCGTGTGTGAGAGAGAAAGAAGCATTTTCTGTTTTACAAGCATCACTCTTTTGCAAACACATACACAGGTATATACATTTTGTCATTTAAATTTTAAATTTTTTAATTAGCTCTCATGTGCTGATTCTCACTTTAGTCCTTATATCGTATCATCTTTTGGCATCTCATCCAACATGATCCTGGATTTGATATAATGTGATGACCATTTGAATGCAATATGCATGAAAGATGAGAACACAATTAGCAATGTACAGCTTTATGGATATGTCTTTTTGTCGATGTTTACGAGCCTGTATTATATGTTTTATACTGCGTGTTGGACCTAGCCTCTTTTGCAGGGTTATCCCCAAACTTTTTGCCTTCTTCCTCCATTTCTTCTGAACTTGTTTTGCTGGTTTTAGGACTCTGCATACTTTACCACTTTTGACCAGTGCTAGAGTGCAAGTCCTCCCTGTCTAAATTGTATTGGTGATTGGTTTATCCATGACTGGCTTATATAATTTACTATTAAGATCCTAGTGTAGTGCAGCACGTGTGCCCAGAGCCTGTAAGTCAAAGGATACTAGTGGGCCTGCTGCACTGATTGTGCCACCCACAGTAGTAGCCCTACAAACACGTCTAAGGCCTCTTATTGCATTGCCTGTGTGTGCAGTTTTAAGCTGCCATGGCCATCTGGCAAGTGCACCCACCTGCCAAGCGTAAGCCGTCCCTTTTACTACATGCTAGTCACCCCTAAAGTGGGCACATGGCAGCCCCAAGGGCAAGGTGCAGTGTATTCAAAAGGTAGGACATGTACTACTGTGTTTTACATGTCCTGATAGTGAAATACTGCTAACTTAGGTTTTCACTTTTGCAAGATCTGTCTTTCCCATGGAGTAATATGGGGACTGCATTGAAATATCTTTTAAGTGTAATTTCTCATTGGGAGCAGATAGAGATATGGGGTTTGGGGTATCTGAACACACAAAGTGTGAAAATGCTACTTTGAGGAAGTGGGCACTTCTTGCTTAACCATTCTGTGCCTCTGCCTGTCTGCTCAATACACATCTGGGTCATGATGACAGTTGGGCTCTTTGTGCATTCACCCTATACAGTCACACAAAGGGAGCTGAGGTGTGCCTTGCATATCCTGATGGCCCATCACCAGGCTGATGAGTCTTCCTGATCGAGAGAGGTTGAAGGAGCTGGCACTTGCACCTGAATAGGCTGTGCCTGTCCTCACACAAAGTAGTCTCCAACCCCCTGGAGTGTGCCTGAGACCAGGGCAGGGAAAGGCAGGGTCTTGTGTACTACAAAGACTTATCCTTACAGTTTGCCTACGTCAAAAACAGAAATGGGTATAAGTACTGGACCGCTGACTCCACATAGTTAGAACACTTCTTGACTGGGGACATTCTGCCAGGAAGAAGAGCTGCATGCTGTAGGAGGGACTGCCACTCTGCCAGTTGGCTTTTTTCTGCTGGTCTGCTGGTTGCTGCTTCTGTCCTGGGAGTGAAAGGGTTGGACTTTACTTTCTACATCCTGCCTGCTTTCCAAGGTTCTGCAAAGGCTTGAACTGAGCATGCCTCCTGTTAAGGGGTCTCAGGGCTATCAAAGTTTTCACCTGCCAGCACCTGGGCTCTCTTGCTGAGAGTCCTGGCTTGCCAAGTGGTGCCAAATCCAGTCCCTATGCCCATGGAAGTGAGTTCTGGTGATCTTAAGGAGAAAATCCACACATCGACTCCCAGCAACACTCTAAATCGATGCATCGCTGGAAGGATCCGATGCAGCGCCTGCACCGCCACTGCAGGGTCAATGCAGCGGCTGCACTGCCACTGCAGAATCAACACAGTGCCAACTTCACTGCTATAGACAAACACAGAGCATGTGGATTTTCACTGGACACAGAGCGCCTGGATTTTTGACGCATCATCCCTAGGCGCCAGTTTCTTCATCGACACTGCACCGCAGTAAGGAACTGAGGCTGGGTGTCCGCGAACCGATGCATCAACTCCCCTGGCAGAAAGGAACCAATGCATCGCCCTGCCTTGCCCTGACTAGATGGGGGTCCCTACTTGAACAGGGTATGAACCACTACCAACTAGAGACTCCATTTCTAACATTGATGATCAGTGTTAGGGATAGGGCTTGTATTTGCTCTTTAACTACGGTGATTGGAGTACACTACTTCCATATCGCAGACCATTACACCCAAAAACTACTGGTTTGATTTTTCTCTTTTTGAATCTCTTGAGTTTTACTCGCAATCATGTCTCAGTCTGGTGAGCCATGTGTTGATGGTGCAGATTTGGTGTTTGCACAGGAGAGGTTGGAGACCTATATAGTACCTCTGTTCAAAAAGTTCAGCAAGGAGCTCAAATGTCCCATTAAAGGCCTCACTAAGAAGGAGGAACTGCAAAAGGTGCTTAGGGCCTCATTGGCAGCAAAGGAGGCTGATGAGCACACAGAGGAGGAGAATGTTATTGTGGATATAGAGCAACAAAGCCTGCATGATGAGTTTGTGAATCAGAATCTACCTGGGAGGAAGATGCCTTCCAGGTGCGGCAGCAGTGTTTCCCCTCCAGGTCTGTCTCCAGAGGAACTGGAGAATAGGCAGAGAGCCAGAAATCTCGAGTTGGAGCTTGTAAAGCTCAGGTTGAAGCATGAGAGAGAAAATGTTTTGGAGAAAATGAGACTGGCCCTTGAGGATAAGAAAGTTATATTAGCTCATGAGCTCAGTCAGAAGGAGCTGGATCTGAAAGCCAGGAAGGCTGAATTCAGCTCAAATGGTGACAGTGAAAGTACCAGGTCCAGTACTGAAGAAAAGGTTTACATACCTAGAGCCTTGGTTTCTAGGGAGGGGGGTTGACATACACCAGTGGGCTCAGGCATATGAGGTAGCTCCAAAGGTGCGCAGGGTCCCTAAGGAGGATTGTAGAACTGGCACAGGAGTCATATATCTGGTGATGGGAGGGGCACTCTACTCGCTCTAGAAGGGAGTGACTGGGATCAGTTTATCCCCATGGACGAAGTCCATGTTTGGGAGTATGGAGTCATGCCAGAGGAGGGTAGGTTGAGTTTCAGGGACAGTCAAACATTGTCTAACCAGATGGGAAATAATGTGAGGTTCTTTTGCAAGGAACTGGATGGTTGGGTGAGGGGTAGTATGGTGAACACACAAGGGCTTGTACAATTTGATTGCTGGAGAGCATGTGTTCAGTCATGGTTTTCCAGAGCTATGCCAACACCTGGTGGAGTATGAGTTCCCTGACCCCAGGGAACTTGCACTAGAAGCAGACCTTTGGGTGAGTGCCAGAGGATCTGAAGAGGCATTGGGGAGTACATCTAAGGGGAGTGGCTGCGGTTTTCCACATCAGAGTGTGGGGAGGCTTGCAGTACCGCAGACAGCTCTCAGTATATTAGGGGGGGGAGAAGGGTCCCATGTCCTTTCGAAGAGTAGGAGAAGGGGTAGGAGTGGGCAGAGGCAGGGGGTTCCCTTTCTCAAGCGCTAGTGCTTAGATTGCTCTCAGGGAGACATGGGGCCCTAGTCCGTACCAGGAGAACATCACCGAAGAGAGTCCCACAGTTTCAGGAGAACTTGGTGGGACAGCTGTCCCAAGTGTTCCACTATTTCTGGTCTCTGGCATCACCACTCCAGGGAGGAGGGTAAAGAAGTCCAGATAGTGGGGTGAGAGGGGGAGGCAGTCTCCAGAGGGAGAACCAGTGTGTCAGGTGTTGCGAGCTCTGACGTCAAAGCACCCCAGGAATGACCCTAGTGACAACACCTTTGGCTTGGGATGGCTTGATGCTCTGCCAGATGGACAGGTGTCAGGGGACCTGCGCCAGGCAGACTCACACATAACACATGAGGAATGTGTTTCCCTTGGAGGGGTGGTTCTACTCCCCCGGAAGTCCTGGCTTGCCAGGCACATACTCAGCCTAAGGGTACAGACCCTGGGCGGCAGGGCCAGTCACAGGATACCATCCCTGATCTGGTGGGAGGGAGAGTGGACAAAGGGTGTGTTAGAAATGGGGTCTTTGGTTGGCAATCAGGTTGCCCCCTGTACAAGCAAGGACCCTCACTCTAGTCTAGGCAAAGGAGAAACACACCCCGTTAGCCCCCGCTTGCCGCCTTGGTAGCTTGGCACAAGCAGAAAGGCTAAACCCAGAGACAATGTGTAAAGTATTTGTACCAACACACACATTAATATAGTGAAACACTCAAAATGACTGAAGTCTAGGTTAGAAAAATAGCCAATATTTATCTAAACAAAACAAGACCAAAACAACAAAAATCCAACATACACAAGCCAAGTTATGAATTTTCAAATATTAAACACAAAAATAGAACTTAGAAACACAAGTGCTTCGACTAGGTGATATCACGGCATTGTGACAGAGTAGTGTCCAACAATCCGATGCTAATGGTGCTGACTACGGAGTCACACGAACCCCCAAGTACAGTACCTTGTGAAAATTAAGAAACAAGCCGGTTCAAGGAGTCAGGGATCGCGGCTTTGCTGGATGCAAGGTGGCGTTGGTTTCGGTGCTGTGGAGCGCAGGAGCAGAGTTGTCACAAAGAGGCATCAGGTCCTTGCTGTGGAGCGGTGGAGGTGAGGTGGCATTGGTGCAAAGCTTTGGATCCGAGCACTTCGGGGGAAGTCAATATCCGGCGGTCACGACGTGGTGCGGCAACTTCCACAGAGTCTCGGACTTCAGTGGGGCTGCAGCGGTGTCGGGCCTGCAGGGTTGTAGCACTCCAGCGAGGACCAGGGCTTTGGTTGCAGGTGGTGTCACAGGATTCAGCAGTGGCGTCAGTACAGAGTCGTCGAAAGTCGGTTCACTTCGTTTTGTTTGGTTTTGCACCAGCTTGTCCTTTCAAGGTCCCAGGGACTGGATTAGGCACAACTTGGCAGGACAGGAGTCTCAGCAGAAAGTCCAGGTGCTGGCAGAGGAAGTCTTTGATGGCCCTGAGACTTCAGAACGGGGGGAAACTCAGTCCAAGCCCTTATAGATTCTTCTCAAGCAGGAATGCACAGCAAAGCCCAGTCTTTGTCCCCTTTCAAAAAAAAAATCAAAAATAAAAAAAAATCTAAATCATTAACATTTATAAAGCGCGCTACTCACCCGTGCGGGTCTCAAGGCGCTAGGGGAAAAAGGGGGGGTTATCGCTGCTCGAACAGCCAGGTCTTTAGGAGTCTCCGGAAAGCGGAGTGGTCCTGGGTGGTCCTGAGGCTGGTGGGGAGGGAGTTCCAGGTCTTGGCCGCCAGGAAGGAGAAAGATCTCCCACCCGCCGTGGAGCGGCGGATGCGAGGGACAGCAGCGAGTGCGAGGCCAGAGGAGCGGAGGAGGCGGGTGGGGACGTAGAAGCTGAGGCGTCTGTTGAGGTATTCCGGTCCCTTGTCGTGGAGGGCTTTGTGTGCGTGGGTGAGAAGTCGGAAGGTGATCCTTTTGCTGACTGGGAGCCAGTGCAGGTGTCTCAGGTGTGCGGAGATGTGGCTGCTGCGGGGTATGTCGAGGATGAGGCGGGCCGAGGCGTTTTGAATGCGTTGCAGGCGATTTTGGAGTTTGGTTGTGGTCCCGGCGTAGAGGGTGTTGCCGTAGTCCAGGCGGCTCGTGACGAGGGCGTGGGTCACGGTTTTTCTGGTGTCGGCGGGGATCCAGCGGAAGATCTTGCGGAGCATGCGGAGGGTGAGGAAGCGGGCGGAGGACACGGCGTTGACTTGCTTGGTCATGGTGAGAAGAGGGTCCAAGATGAAGCCGAGGTTGCGGGCGTGGTCTGTGGGGGTCGGTGCGGTGCCGAGGGCTGTGGGCCACCAGGAGTCGTCCCAGGCGGACGGGGTGTTGCCGAGGATGAGGACTTCCGTTTTTTCAGAGTTCAGCTTTAGGCGGCTGAGCCTCATCCAATCTGCGACGTCCTTCATACCCTCTTGTAGGTTGGTCTTGGCGCTGGCGGGGTCCTTGGTGAGGGAGAGTATAAGTTGCGTGTCGTCGGCGTAGGAGGTGATGATGATGTCGTGCTTGCGTACGATGTTGGTGAGGGGGCTCATGTAGACATTGAAGAGTGTCGGGCTGAGTGATGAGCCTTGGGGTACGCCGCAGATTATCTCGGTGGGTTCTGAGCGAAACGGAGGGAGGTTAACTCTTTGGGAACGGTTTGAGAGGAAGGAGGCGATCCAGTCCAGGGCCTGGCCTTGGATTCCGGTGGAGCGGAGGCGGGTGATTAGGGTGCGGTGACAGACGGTGTCAAAGGCAGCCGAGAGGTCGAGCAGAATGAGGGCGACTGTTTCACCGTTGTCCATCAGGGTTCTGATGTCGTCGGTGACTGAGATGAGGGCGGTTTCAGTGCTGTGGTTGGTTCGGAATCCGGTTTGTGAGGGGTCGAGCAGGTTGTTGTCTTCCAGGAAGGTGGTCAGCTGTTTGTTGACGGTCTTCTCTATTACTTTGGCTGGGAAAGGCAGAAGAGAGATGGGGCGGAAGTTTTTCAGGTCGCTCGGGTCAGCCGTAGGTTTCTTTAGTAGGGCGTTGACTTCGGCATGTTTCCAGCATTCGGGGAAGGTAGCAGAAGAAAAAGAAGAGTTGATGACGGTCTGGAGGTGCGGGCGATGATGTCGTCGGCTTTGTTAAAGATGAAGTGCGGGCAGGGGTCCAAAGGGGCGCCGGAGTGGATAGAGTTCATGATGGATTTGGTTTCTTCCGTGTTGATGTGGGACCAGTTGTTGAGGGTGATGGCCGTGGATGCCGGTTCGGTGGTGTTTGGTTGGGTCTGGTGTCCGAAGCTGTCGTGGAGGTCGCTAATCTTGCGATGGAAGAAAGTGGCGAGGGATTCGCACAGATCCTGTGAGGGTGTGACGGCGTTGGCGTTGGGGTAGGAGAACTCCTTGACTATGCTGAAGAGTTCTCTGCTGTTGTGTCTGTTTTTGTCCAGTCTGTCGGTGAAAAAGTTCCTTTTGGCGGCACGGATCAGGTGGTGGTGTTCGCGGGTAGCGTTCTTGAGGGCGGTCATGTTGTCAGCGGTGCGGTCCTTGCGCCAGGCTTTCTCAAGGGCGCGACAAGTTTTCTTTGATTCTTTGAGGGTGTCAGAGAACCAGAGAGGTTTTTTGGTGTTGGTCTGTCGATGCGTGCGTTTGAGGGGAGCAAGGATGTCTGAGCAGTTGGAGATCCAGTTTGTGAGGTTGAGGGCTGCGTCGTTGGGGTCGGTGGTGAGGGTGGCAGGCAGAAGCAGCACCTGCAGTATAGCCCAACAAAGCACAGTTACAGGCAAGGGCAGCACTTCTCAGCTCTTCAGCTCTTCTCATTGGCAAAGGTCCTTCTTGGTTCCAGAAACAAATCTTGAAGAAACCTAAAGTCTGGGGTTTTGGGTCCACTACTTATGCCCCTTTCTGCCTTTGAAGTTGCCCAACTTCATAGAAAAGTCTCTGTTGATTAAAGGATCCTGCTCTGCCCAAGCCAGCCCGCAGACACATACCCGGGGGTTGGAGACTGCATTGTGTGAGGGCAGGCACAGCCCATTCAGGTGTAAGTGACCACTTCTCCCACCACTGTAGCTCAGATGGCTCATCAGGATATGCAGGGTACACCCCAGTTCCGTTTGTGTCACTGTCTAGAGGAGATTCACAAACAGCCCAACTGTCAGTCTGACCGAGACAGGGAATTCACAAACAGGTAGAGTCACAGAATGGTTACAGCAAGAAAATGCCTAGTTTTTAAAAGTGGCCTTTTCAAACTAAAAATCTAAAGACCAACTCCACTAAAAGATGTGTTTTTAAATTGTGAGTTCAGAAACCCCAAACTCCATATCCCTATCTGCTCTCAAAGGGAAATTGCATTTACAAGATATTTAAAGACAGCCCCCGTGTTAACCTATGAGAAAGATAGGCCTTGCAACATTGAAAAACTATGTTGGCAGTATTTCACTATTTGGACATGAAAAACACACCAGTACATGTCTCACTTTTAACATACACTGCACCCTTCCCAGGGGGCTACCTAGGGCCTACCTTAGGGGTGCCTTACGTGTTTAAAAAGGGAAGGTTTAGGCCTGGCAAGTGGGTACACTTGCCAAGTTGAATTGGCAGTTTAAAACTGCACACACAGACACTGCAGTGGCAGGTCTGAGCCATGTTAGCGGGTGGCACAATCGGTGCTGCAGGCCCACTAGTAACATTTGATTTACAGACTCTGGGCAACTCTAGTGCATTTTACTAGGTACTTACTAGAAAGTCAACTATGCCGATTATGGAAATGCCAGTTACATATACAATTTCACGGTAAAGTGCCCAGAGTAACAAAAACAGCAAAAACAGAGTCCAGCACATAGCACCAACTTGGAAAGCAAGGCAAAAAGTTAGGGGAGACCAAGCCAAGGATGCCAGGTCTAACAGGGTGCCAGTCACCTGGGGCTACCACCCTCCACTCTGATAAACCACAGAGTTTAGAGAGCCCTGGAAGGGCTGAGGCCTTGCTCTCATCACTGACAGCTGTCAGTGGCCACTGTGGGTTGCTGTCCTTGTTCCCTTGGGCTGGGGGCAGGAGTCACACTCCGACAGTGGAATGGGCCACACCACTACGTTGGCCATGGTGGCACTGTCTGCCTACTGGGTTACATCTGTGAGCAAAAGTAAGGTGAGATGCTGCACAGGTGGGGTCTGCAGAGGAGGAGCAGGATTAGCTTAATGGCCCTGAGACTTTGGACAGAGGGATCCAACTGGGTTCAGAAAGGTGTAGAACTGGAATGCACCCCTGCTTTTGCTGGCCAGGGTCCATGTTTTATCACCCTAAGCAAGGAAGTCCACCAAGGTATTGATTAGTCTACCCTGGCTGTAGGCTGGAAGGGTGTTGTGTTGGACCCGGCGTTTTTTGCAGAGTTATCCCCAAATTCTTTGCCTTCTTTCTCCTAATTTTTTCTGAACTTTTTTGCTGGTTTTAGAACTCTGGGCACTTTACCACTGCTGACCAGTGCTAGAGTGAAAGAGCTCCCTGTCTAAATTACATTTGTAATTGGTTTATCCATGATTGACATATATGATTTACTAGTAAGTTCATAGTATAGGACACCAGGTGTGCCCATGGCCTGTAAATCAAAGGCTACTAGTGGGCCTGCAGCACTGATTGTGCTACCCACATGAGTAGCCCTGCAAACATGTCTCAGACCTGTCATTGCAGTGTCTGTGTGAGCAGTTTTAAGCTGCCATGTTGACCTGGCAAGTGCACCCACTTGCCAAGTGCAAACCTTTCCTTTTACTACATGTAAGTCACCCCTAAAGTAGGCAGGCCCATGGGTAGGGTGCAGTGTATTTAAAAGGTAGGACATGTACTTGTGTGTTTTACAGGTCCTGATAGTGAAATACTGCTAAATTGGATTTTCACTATTGCAAGACCTGTCTCTCCCATAGAGTAACATGGGGATTGCCTTGAAATATCTTTTAAGTGTGATTTCTCAATGGGAACAGATAGAGATGTGATATTTGGGGTCCCGGAACTCACAATTTAAAAATACATCTTATGGTGAAGTTGTTTTTTGAATTGTAAGTTTGAAAATGCCCTTTTGAGGAAGTTAACTATTCTGTGCCTCTCCCTGTCTGTTGAATACTCCGCTGGGTCAGGATGACAGTTGAGCTCTTTGTGCATTCACTCTAGACAGCAACACAAAGGGAGCTGAGGTGTTTCCTGCATATCCTGATGGCCCATCACAAGGCTGATGGGTCTTCCTGAGCTAGAGGGTTTGGCAGGAACTGATGCTTGCACCTGAAAAGGTCTGTGCCTGTCTTCATACAAAGCAGTCTCCAACCCCATGGAGTGCGGCTGGGGGCAGGGCAGGAAAAGGGAGGGTCTTGTGCACTACTAAAACGTATCTTTGAAGTTTGGCTTCTTCAAAGACAGAAATGGGTAAAAGTACTGGCCCTCTGATACCACATATTTAGAGCACGTCTGGACTGTGGAGATTCTGCTGGGAAAAAGAACTGGATGCTGTAGGAGGGACTGCCACTCTGCCTTTTGCTTTGTTCTGCTGGTTTTCTGCTTGCTACTTCTGTCCTGGGAGTAAAAGGACTGGACTTTGCTTTATACATCCTGCTTTCCAAGGTTCTCTAAAGACTTGAACTGAGCTTGACTCCTGTTATGAGGTCTCGGCCATCAAAGACTTCACCTGCCAGCACCTGGGCTCTCTTGCTGAGAGTCCTGACTTGCCAAGTGGTGCCAAATCCAGTCCCTGGGCCCTTGGAAGTGAGTTCTGGTGATCTCAAGGAGAAAATCCATGCATCGACTCCCGGCACTGCCGTAAATCAATGCATCACTAGAAGGATGCGATGCAGTGCCTGCACCGCTACTGCAGAATCGATACAGTGCCTGCACCGCCGCTACAGAATCAACTCATCGCCTTCTTCGCTGCTGTAGACCAATACAGAGCGCCTGGATTTTTGACTCATCGTCCCTGGGTGCAAGTTTCTTCATTGATACCGCACCAGAGTAAGGAACTGAGGCTGCGTGTCCGCAAACCAATAAAACAATAAAAATAGAATCTTACCTTAATTCCACGCCGCGCTGCTCCGCTCCTCCATCGTCGCTCCGGGGTGCACGCACAGGCTCCCAGCCTTCCCTGCGGCCAATCCTGTTGCTGTTCAGAGCAGTGTTAGGATTGGCTGGGCACTCCCAGGCAGACTGGGAGCCTGTGCAGGCTCTCTCCAGCCCAGCAACACAGTACCGGGCTGGGGAGAGCCCTGTGTGCATGTATGTTTGCCCCGCCCGAGACGGCAGGCCACACATACATGCGAACTGAGGGCAGCAACATTGTTCGTAGTTCAGGAAAGCCTTGTTCATATTGACATTTCTACGGTCATGTTTCTCTATTGTGTACCACTCAATGTTGTCCGCTGAGTGTTGATGTTCACTGAAGTGTTTTGTGAGTTTGGTGTTGTCTTTTTTGCACCTTATTGTGCTTCTGTGTTCTGTTATTTTTATACGAACTTTCCTTGTCATCATGCCTATGTATAACAGATTGCAATGGCATTTCAGAACATAGACAACATTGCTAGAGTGCGGGTTGTTACGTGTTTCAGTTCCCAGGGTGTTGGTAGTCCCAAGATCCTGCATTTTGTTGTGAACTGACATACCTCACGGTTGCCACACGGTTGATGGCCTTTGGGGGTAGGGCTGTTACATATCGTCAACTGTGTTTCCATTGTTTATTTATTGGGATGTGTGCATTGTGGAGGTTTTGCCTTCATTTGAATGAGAACATAGGTTACTTAATGAAGTAAATGATGAACAAGCAGCTTGAACATGAAACCAGAGTTCTGGACTGGCGAGGCACAACTCTTAGATACCTACTAAGATTTTATTGCAGACATCACTCTTGCATTCACAAATTAATAATCATTAAAAAGGAGCACAGTCTCTTCATTGGGAGATTGCACTATGAAGCATAATAGAAAATATAAAGCACGAGTGTGCACAAATCGTTTCCTTACTATAAGGATTGTGAAACCCACTATCAATGCAAATCTTTCCTCTTCTGTACTACGGCATAGATCCAATTTTTATTTCCATAGACTGTGACAAAAGGAGTCACCCCCCTCCCCGAACAGACCATGAGGCACAGGGTCTCCCTGGATTAGGCAAAGTAGCAGTTTTAGCACTGTAAAGTAGCATGGTGCTATTTCACGTGTGTTACTTCACTTGTGCGAGCATGCAGAGTGTGTGTGCGTGTAGTGCCACATGTGAGACTGTTGTGTGTTCCGGTTTTAAAATTCTTTTAGAGCTGACCGCATGATGATAATATGCAGAATAAAAATGCCTGTCTACTCTAATGTTGCTATTTTTCACTTTTTACACTTATATCAGGCGATTTACCATTGTCCTCACAAGTAAGAGGTAGGTCATTTCCTTTACAGTATCGCATAGGCTAATATAGGGATCCTAAGATACGTTCTTATAAATGCCAAAGACATAGTTAGGCTACCCAAGGGCAGAAACATGTTGGCACCACAGAGGTATGTAAGGGCCATGGTACACAAAATTGGCCTCTGAGTATACTTCTTTAGTATTGTTATATAAACCTAGGGTACCAACTAACAAAGGATTCCTTGTAGTTTACCCTAAGGTATTTTTAGCTAAGACAACTGGATTCCAGGTAATTATCCATGCTAAGTTATTTTTAAGAACTCCCTCAAGATAGTCCCACTTGTGGTTGAGACCGCCCTGGTAGTACCATCCTACCAGGCTGGGATGAGGTGGCCTATGATTAAGCATGCCACATTACATGGGTGAGCCCACCTCATCCAATTATTGGAACTGCCCAGACCTAAAGTTGAAAAGTAGGATAAGTAGACAGAATCTCTGGAAAGGCACAAAACACAGGAGTGCCTAACCAACCGGCTACTGCATCAATCTGTGTTGTGTTAAACGACTAGAGGCAGATGTGGTGTCTATTTCAGCCTCTTTTCTCTCTTGGTGCTAAGGAGGCTATTTTCCCTAACACAATTCACATTAGAAACCGGTGTAACACCACATTTTGCGTATAAACCACCCCCCCCCCCCTACGTGGCACCTACATCTAACAATTTACTCATAACAATCTAAGCTCTACCCACTGTGATCTCATTCACATACGACATGCTGTTTTTTTTAATAACTTACTATGTAGAACAAATAATTTGTAGTAGGAGTAGTTATAAAAGATGAATCCAACCTATCACTACAATGTTCAAGTTCTGGTTTTGGTAATTGCATATCGCAGTGGGAAATTATTTTTATTAATTTTTAGCATATGGTTCAAACATATTTTTATAAGAACTAAAAAGTTAATCAATGGCAAAGTCGAGTCATAGCAAAGTTTTCCCATTTTGCATAATAAGTAACACTCTACTATTAAACGCATCACATATATAACAATGATTGACTTGTTACACATTTCTGGGACTGCTTATTTTTATCAAAACAAACATGCACACATGGCTTCATTTACATAGAAATTGAACTAGAGTATGACTGAAAGCGGAACAGTTGGATCAAAATCTCT
The DNA here is from genome assembly GCF_031143425.1 of Pleurodeles waltl. Lineage (NCBI taxonomy): Eukaryota > Metazoa > Chordata > Amphibia > Caudata > Salamandridae > Pleurodeles > Pleurodeles waltl. Next base: position 152,132,805 of record NC_090446.1, read on the forward strand.
TTCAACCCTGGTTACAAAGTTTTAAGAGGCAGCTGTTATGTCCGCATGCATCTGTCTCTGTCCCTTATGCATGCTGAGCCGCGTGTACCTGCTCTTGGTTACGCTGCACTTTAGGTTATAAGGCAGACATGGTATTTGCTCAACCCCCCCCCCCCTTTGTGGTCCTGGTCTCTTTTTTGCTGGTTCTGCAGTGGTAGCATTGTTCGGAATTGCACGTTTTGCAGAAAGGATTTGCGTGGCAGGTCTGCACAGTCAAAGCAATCTTTGGCTGTGGCTGCCTTTATGAATGACTGTAGACCACTTATCAGGGGTGGCACTTGCAGCCTACAAGCCAAGTTTCTTTGTGATAACATCTGTTGCAGGTTTGGCCTCTCGGCGGATCTTGGCTTCCCACTTCCGCGGCTATGCAGCTTTCGTTTTCTCCACTAACAAAGGCAGTACCATTGGGGTACCCAATAAAACAGGATACTGCGGAGCACTCTCTTCCTTAATCACAAAGAAAAGTAGTCCAAATCAAGATTATAACTCCTTATGAAGGCATTGTAGGACCCCATGTGGTTACTCGACCAATGTAATTTATGGAATATGCTATACATTCAGCTACAAAAGAGACAACAACCCCTATAGTCGATCACCCTTGAACCATAGCAGTTAGAGCTCTTTCAGCCCACTTCTAATACACCAAAGAGGCAACTTCAGGCTTTCTGCTAAGGGTGGCAGAAGATGGTTTGCTTCCCCTTTGAAATGTTTTTTTGGCACGTAGAATTATTGCATTGTAATGTACCATTTCCATAGCTGGTAATACCCATGAGCATGGCCTCAAAGTGCTCCTCGGTGATCGAGTAAGAGGTCCCTCTGTTGTGCATTGTAGCCAGAGTGTGGGCTTGTACAGTGATCTATGTGGGAAGAATTGTGATGCAATGTTTGAAGTTCAGGGTGTGCTGCAATCGTACTGTTTGTGGTTGTGCTTAGGTCTGGAGTGCAGCAGGGAGATGTGAGAGAGGTAGGGTCATATTTATGTATGCTTACAATAGGTTTAAAGCACAAGCTAGTCTAATCAAAAAGCTTCTAGCTACCACACCCAGGCCTAGGGACTGAATTCACCCTATCCCCATGGAAGACCAAACCTGTAAGAAACAGATTTCATAATTGCAATCATGGTCTATATCAATAATAGACAAAAAAGACAAAACTGATGAAGGAAGAAAAAGTATTAGCCCTTCAGGAGCAAATCTAAGGAAGGGTGTTTCAAAGAAAATGGCATGCTTCTCCCACAACCACCTAGCAATTGTGATTGCCATAAGTAACAACACTTTAGCGGATCGGAAATGTAAGTCTACTTTCCACAGGGAGCAAATAAACTTGAGGGTCATGGAAGTTCCCAAGTAGGAGCAGGTGATTGGGACCAGGGTTGAAGTAGTAAACCAAAGGATATGAATAATGAGCATTAACAAATCTCATGCTTGCATAGGGCTCCTTAGACAACCTATTAACCATCATCTGGAAAGAGTGAGTGGATACTCCAAGCCTTAGAAGAAATCCTTCCCTGAAAAAGAACCCAGGACTCTCATGGATCACATGAAAAGTAGCAATGATTTGCTGTGTTTGCCAGGAATGGAAGGTATGTCAGTGGCAGGGATATATTTTTAACATTAAGGAATGCCTTGACTACTGAACAGTGTGGATTATCGTTTTGATAGCTCCAGCCTCCGGAGATCATTCCTTTAAGCATTTGGCAGAGGGGATCCGGACCAAGGAAAGTCTAGAAAAGATGAGTGAGAGAATCAAAGGCAGAACCCTTTCCTGCACTGTAGTATCTGATTTAGAACTAGCACTTAATTGAACAGAGAGTATTACAAACATAACCACTTTCCTGTCCTTCTGAATGTTTTTCTGGACAGGGAGAAATCAAGAGAAGAGGAAAACACCCTTCACAGGGAGTCTCTTTCCGGGTGTTCTCTTGTTTAGATGCTGTTAGAAATGGGATTTTTGGTTGGCAGTCAGGTTACCCTCTGTCCAAGCAAGAACCCTCACTCTAGTCAGGTTAAGTCACACACAATCCAAATTATCCTGTGCCCACCCTCTGGTAGCTTGGCACGAGCAGTCAGGCTTAACTTAGAAGGCAATGTGTAAAGTATTTGTGCAATAAATCATACAGTGACACCATATAGCACTACAAAAATACACCACACAGTGTTTAGAAAAATATAGAATATTTATCTGGATATTTGTAGATCAACACAATAAAAGATGCAATAAGAATTTGTAGGAATATCACTGAAAAGTGATAGAAAGTGTCTTAAGTCTTTAAAAAACAAACAAAGGTGGTCATTACAACCCTGGCGGACGGTGTTAAAGCGGCGGTAAGACCGCCAACAGGCCGGCGGTAAAAATGTTGCAATTACGACCGTGGCGGAAACCGCCAACAAAGACAGCCACTTTAACACTCAGACCGCCATGGTGGTACAAACAAACAGCTCGGCGGTCACCGTCAACAGACAGGCGGAGGATAACCGCCCACACTATTATGATAGGCCAATCCGGCACCTTTTCCGGGGCGGATTCACCGCAGATAAAAACACGGCGGAAACAGGCATTTCGAAGGAAAAACGCTCACCTCTACACACTCCACGAGGAACGACGACACCATGGAGATGGAACTCCATATTCTTCCTGCGCTAGTCTTCCTGCTCCTGTACCAGGAGCACTGACGCCGGCGGCGAAGACCACGGTGAGTACTGCACCTACGACATAGGGGAGGGGGGAGGCAAAAAACAGGGACACACACACGCAAAACCCCAACCCCCACCCTCACCCACTACAACACACACACCAATGCATATCCAAACATTACAGTAACACCCCCAACCCCCTCTGAAGAATGCAAAGACAAAAGGAAATGAGTGTAACCATTGTAATATATCAAAATTCAGTTAGCAAATATATACATATATACACTATTAACAAAATATACACCACGATTAGTAGTCCAGGTATTGCACCATTCATAGTCCGTGGACCACTGGGCCCAAAATGCATGGGCGAGGCCCACACAAGATACCCGAACATGACGGAGAGAGCACTGCTGGGGCATCAGACAGAAATACAACAGGCACCTCAGGGGGAAGGGAAGAGGGGGCACCTCAGCAGGATGAGTGCACGACGCCAGATCCACGAGGGGGCTAGATGCCCATTGATGTATCCTGGGGAGTGCAAAGCCACTGTCTCTCAAGTCTCTACAGTGGGTGGGTTGCCCACTGTACCATCCTGGGGAGTGCAAAGCCACAGTCTCACAGGTCTCTCCAGTGGGTGGTTTGCCCACTGATTTATCCTGGGGAGTGCAAAGCCACAGTCTCACAAGTCTCTACAGTGGGTGGTTTGCCCACTGATTTATCCTGCGGAGTGCAAAGCCACAGTCTCTCAAGTCCCTCCAGTGGGTGGTTTGCCCACTGCACCATCCTGGGGAGTGATAAGCCACAGTCTCTCAAGTCTCTGCAGTGGGTGGTTTGCCCACTGCACCATCCTGGGGAGTGCAAAGCCACAGTCTCTCAAGCCTCTCCAGTGGGTGGTTTGCCCACTGCACCATCCTGGGGAGTGCAAAGCCACAGTCTCACAAGTCTCTACAATGGGTGGTTTGCCCACTGTACCATCCTGGGGAGTGCAAAGCCACAGTCTCTCAAGCGGATAACAGTCTCCACTGGTTCTGGAGGGGGACTGGTGCCCAGAGTGCTTCATCCTGTGCAGGACAGACGGAGTGGATGCATGTCTCCACTGGTTCTGGAGGGGGACTGGTGCCCAGAGTGCTTCATCCTGTGCAGGACAGACGGAGTGGATGCATGTCTCCACTGGTTCTGGAGGGGGACTGGTGCCCAGAGTGCATCACTCACCCCGTGACGGTCCCAGTTGCATCACTGCCCCTGCCACTCATGGGCTAGCGGTGCTTGAGTTGGCGGTCCTTGCCCTGTTCAGCGGTGCTTGAGTTGGCAGTCCTTGCCCTGTTCAGCGGTGCTTGAGTTGGCGGTGCTTGCCCTGTTCAGCGGTGCTTGACTTGGCGGTGCTTGCCCTGTTCAGCGGTGCTTGACTTGGCGGTCCTTGCCCTGTTCAGCAGTTCTTGACTTGGCGGTGCTTGCCCTGTTCAGCAGTGCTTGACTTGGCGGTCCTTGCCCTGTTCAGCGGTGCTTGACTTGGCGGTCCTTGCCCTGTTCAGCGGTGCTTGCCCTGTTCAGCGGTGATTGACTTGGCGGTCCTTGCCCTGTTCAGCGGTGCTTGACTTGGCGGTGCTTGCCCTGTGCAGCGGTGCTTGACTTGGCGGTCCTTGCCCTGTTCAGCAGTGCTTGACTTGGCGGTCCTTGCCGTGTTCAGTGGTGCTTGCCCTGTGCAGCGGTGCTTGACTTGGCGGTCCTTTCCCTGTTCAGCGGTGCTTGCCCTGTGCAGTGGTGCTTGACTTGGCGGTCCTTCATTGCCCAGCTGGGCTCAGGCTGGCGGTCCTTCATTGGTCAGATGGGCTGTGGCTGGCGGGGGCCTCCTGGGCAGCTGGGCTGTGTCTGGCGGGGCCCTCCTGGGCAGCTGGGCTGTGGCTGGCAGGGCCCTCCTGGGCAGTGGCTGGCAGGGTCCTCCTGGGCAGCTGGGCTGTGGCTGGCGGGGCCCTCCTGGGTAGCTGGGCTGTGGCTGGCGGGGTCCTCCTGGACAGCGACGATGGGGCTGGCGGTGGCGTCCTGGGCAGCGACGATGGGGCTGGCGGGGCCCTCCTGGGCAGCGACGATGGGGCTGGCGGGGCCCTCCTGGGCTGCGACGATGGGGCTGGCGGTGGCCTCCTGGGCAGCAACGATGGGGCTGGCAGTGGTCTACTGGCCAGCGGGGACAATGGCGGCCTTCTCCGCCGTGCTGCTCCTCCCAGACTTTGCGGGTTTCTTCTGCCCCTTCCCCACCTTTTGAGGAGTCACAGCTGAGTCCACACTCCCCCCGGGACCCCTGTGAGCGGCTTGGGTGGCTGGAGTCTTCCCCCTCTCCCGCCGGGCACTGGCCAACTTCTGGTGCTTCACGGGGGGATTGGCTGTGCTCTGGCTCCGTGATACACTGGCTGGCCTGGTGGCCGGTGCACTCCACATACCTGTGACAACAGGCACCACTGGTCCCGGAGATTTTGTGTCTGAGGTGCTAGTACGGGACCTATGAGTTGGACGGGGGGATGGGAAATAGGTTAAGGGTGGACAGGAAAAGTTGTTTGGAGACATTGGGACGGGTAGCTGGAGGGGGTTTGGGAGTGGAGGAAGAGGTGGTGGTTGTAGGAGGTGTAACTTTTGTGGCTTTGGGTGCAGGTGCATGCACTGGAGGCTGTTGTGAGGTGGATGTATGTTGGGTGGGTGTGTGCCTGCGTTTGTGTATCTTGGGAGGGGGCGTCACAGTGGACACAGGGGGCTTGTGAATGCTAGTGGGGGTGGTGACTGCACGTGAGTGGGGTGTGATGGTGGGTGTGCTGGTGCGGGACGTAGTGGCTGTAGTGGTAGTGCATGCAGGTGTGAGTGTATACAAGACTGGGAGGGAGGAGGGAGACGAGGAGGAGGGGGACACAGTGGAGGCAGTGGATGTTGGTGTGTCTGTATGTGTGTGATGCTTGCGTGAGTGCCTGTGGGATGTGTGGTGCTTATGTTTGCCTGAGCTTCCCTTGTGTGGTCAGATGTGTGCAGGCTGGTCTGATGGTGTGCTTGGGATAGGCAGAGGTACAGGGGATTGGGCCTGGGTGGAGGAAGTTGGAGGGGGGAGGCTAGACTCAGGCTCAATGGCTGCCATCAGTGCTGAGGCCAGAGTTTGAAAGGTTCGATGAAGGGCAGCCTGACCAGAATGAATGCCCTCCAGGAATGCATTGGTTTGTTGCAGCTCCCTTTCTACACCCTGGATGGCATTCAAAATGGTAGACTGCCCAACAGTGAGGCACCTGAGGAGGTCAATGGCCTCCTCACTGAGGGCAGCAGAGGTGACAGGGGCAGGGGCTGAGGTGCCTGGGGCGAAGGTGATGCCCACCCTCCTGGGTGAGCGGGCACGGGGCACACGCTGAGGGGCTGCTGGGAGGGCGGTGCTGGTAGGCGGGGTGGCGGCTGTACCTGTATTAGTGGGGGGCACAGATGTTGCCGCCACGACAAGGGAGCTCCCATCGGAGGACGAGTCCGTGTCGCTGGTTTCAGCTCCTGTCACTGCCGTGGTGCTCCCCTCGCCCTCCGTCCCACTGGTGTATTCAGAGTCCGTAGTGTGGCTCTCCATGGCCATGTGGGACGCAGCTCCCTCGTGCTCCGGTGCCAATGATCCTCCACCTGATGATGCTACTGCACACAAGAACAGGGAGACCGAAAAAAAGGGGGGGGAAACAGAAGAAAGACAGGTTGAGTACATGGATTACCGCTACAGTTGGCGGACAAGACAGACACAGCAGCCCCCTGCACTATGTCGCGCTGTTGGGCTCTACAGTGCAATTCCTGGGAAATGGCCTACAAGGCTATGGACAACATCTGCACACATAGATGACACAGGTGCATGAATACCTGTACTTGGCACTCTACAGAGGTGGGGTGGGGGGCCACAGGGCCATGCCTTACGAAGGGGCCTAGCCTACGGAACTCGCCCTGGCCTAGGGAAACCCACAGCCCTCCTCCCCCACCCAGACCCCTCCACTGCGCGCAAAGTCAGCAGAATGAGAGTGTACTCATCCCCTTGTGTCTGCTGTGATGCCCTCAAGCACCCATCCAACTCCGGGTAGGCCACCGCCAGGATTCGGAACATCAGGGGGGTCATGGTTCGACGGGCACCCCTCCCACGTTGGGAGGCCATCCCCAGCTGAGCCTCCGCCGTCTTCTTGCTCCAGTGGCGAATTTCCTCCCATCTCTTCCGGCAGTGGGTGCTTCGTCTGTGGTGGACCCCCAGGGTCCGGACGTCCTTGGCGATGGCACACCAAATATCCTTTTTCTGGTGGGCGCTGACCTACATGAAATGTACAGGGGAAGAAGAGAAGTCATTACCAACTGCGCCGTCAAAGTGAGTAGCCACCATCCCTACCCTTGCCATGTGGCACATGCACCCACCGTCTTCCATGCACTCAGAACTCTGGCCCCTTCCTTCTTACAACCAGCCCTCTCCACACACGCATAGCCCTTACAACATGCCCCCTGTGTACTTACCTGTTGGTCTGGAGGACCGTAGAGTAGCGTGTACTGGGGGAGGACCCCGTCGATGAGCCTCTCCAACTCCTCCGATGTGAAGGCAGGGGCCCTTTCCCCAGACGCACGAGCCATTGTCTCTTCCAGACCGAGGTCACAGCAGCACTTGCAGTGTAGGTCCTCTCCTGTCGAAGATCAGGTATTGAGTGATTCAACAGCTAGAAAATGGCGGTCACGTCCGCGGCGGTGCGTACCATCACCCTCGGCGTACATCGTCATTGGCTCCTGGGACCCATAGGGTCCAATGTTAACCAATGCAGCATTGCGCCGCGGTCTTCAACCGCCTACTGCAACGGTGTACAACGCCAGCGCAGTTACCTCACATCCCATTGTCCCACTTTACAGGTCAGGCAGCCGCCATTTCAGGGGCCCACATGGCCTAATTACCAACTGTGTCACACATACTTAGGCCTACTCTCAACACACATACAGGCCAGATTTTGTGTATGAATCGTGTTCTGTGTAGACAGTGGGTACGTACCTCTGACTTGTTTGACTCTCTAGTCGCTTTTGTCCTTCATAGGCACCGTCCGCTGGGACATGTGAGGAGATGGCGGAATCCTCCGGTGTACCGATCGCTGGTGGACCTGTCGCCAATGGAGGAAAGAAATCTGATAATCACCTACAGGTTTGACCGTGCCACAATCCAGGAACTGTGTACCAAGTTGGAGCCAGACCTGATGTCAGCAATCCGCCATCCCACAGGAATCCCCCCTCAAGTGCAGGTGCTATCAGTGCTCCATTTCCTTGCAAGTGGGTCTTTTCAAGCAACTGTGGCCATGGCATCAGGGATGTCCCAGCCTATGTTTTCCAACGTATTGTCCAGAGTGTTGTCTGCCCTGCTGAAACACATGCGGAGCTAACATCGTTTTCCCTCAGGTGGAGGACTTGCCTACTGTGAAAGGTGACTTCTATGACCTTGGACATATCCCCAACATCATAGGTGCCATTGATGGGACCCATGTGGCTTTGGTCCCCTCCCACAGGAGTGAACAGGTGTACAGGAACCGGAAGAGTTATCATTCCATGAATGTACAGATGGTATGTTTGGCTGACCAGTACATCTCCCATGTGAATGCCATGTTCCCTGGTTCAGTGCATGACGCCTACATCTTGCGGAATAGCAGCATCCCTTATGTGATGGGTCAACTCCAGAGGCACGGTGTGTGGCTATTAGGTGACTCTGGTTACCCCAACCTGTCATGGCTACTGACCCCAGTGAGGAATCCCAGGACCAGGGCAGAGGAATGCTACAATGAGGCCCATGGGCGTACTAGGAGGGTGATTGAGCGGACCTTCGGCCTCCTGAAGGCCAGGTTCCGGTGCCTCCTTTTCTACTCACCAAAGAAGGTGTGCCAGATAATCGTGGCCTGCTGTATGCTTCACAACTTGGCTTTGCGACGACAGGTGCCTTTTCTGCAGGAGGATGGTCCAGATGGCGGTGTGGTGGCAGCTGTGGAGCCTGTGGACAGTGATGAGGAGGAAGCAGAGGAAGAAGACATTGACAACAGGGACTCAGTCATCCAGCAATATTTCCAGTGAAACACAGGTGAGAATACATTCCTGCCTACTACAAGTACTTTTACACTTCTACGTCTATCCTGTCTGTCGATTTCACCCAGTGTATGGTCACTGAGTTGTCACTTTCCCTTACGGTTTCACAGGTGTGGGTCCCAGCGTGTGTCATCTGCTTAGATTCCTCAGGGACTAGAGCTGTGTGACATAGGTATGTTGACATTACTATTTCCTGAAAATGTTGTCACTGTTATTGCAAATACACTATTTCAAAATCACAGACAGACTCCAGATCTTTTGGTGCTTTAGGTGTGTTTATTTACATAACAAATAGTGGAGGGGGAAGTTAAATGTTGAGGGGTGATGGCAGAGGAGTGTCCATGGCAGAGTCCAGTCTATTTGTCTCATAGGTGCATTGCCCATATGGGCATAAGAAGTGGAGCTGGGGCAGTTTCAATATGGACAGGGTGACAAAGTGGGACAGTGGGTTGACAATCAGGGTGGTCTCATTTCTTGGCGGGAGTCTTGGCATCGTGCTCTGTCTTGTTCCTGGATCTCAGGGACCGTTTGCGGGGTGGTTCTCCATCTGCAGGGGGTGGGGTGCTGGTGTGGTGGTCCTGTGGCGGTGCCTCCTGTCCAATAGCGCCGGCAAAGGTGGTGGGTAGTTCATCGTCCATGCTAGTGTCAGGGGCCCCTTGTAGTGCCACAGTGTCCCTCCTGGTGTTGAGTAGCTCCTTCAGCACCCCTACGATGGTGCCCAGGGCGGAGCTGATGGTTCTGAGTTCCTCCCTGAACCCCAAATACTGTTCCTCCTGCATGCGCTGGGTCTCCTGAAACTTGGCCAGGACCGTTGCCATCGTCTTCTGGGAGTGGTGGTATGCTCCCATGATGGTGGAGAGGGCCTCGTGGAGAGTGGGTTCCCTTGGCCTGTCCGCCCCCTGTCGCACAGCAGCCCTCCCAGTTCCCCTGTGTTCCTGGGCCTCCGTCCCCTGGACCGTGTGCCCACTACCACTGCCCCCAGGTCCCTGTTGTTGTTGGGGTGGTGGGTTATCCTGGGTTTCCTTTAGTGGTGGACACACAGCTGATTGACGTGTCCTGGGGACGGAGGTATGGGCCCGCTGGGTGGGTGCTGTGCTGGTGTTACCAGAGGGGGGAAGGTCTGTGGTGGCCTGTGCCTGTGTGAGGGGAACCGACTGTCCCGAGGCCCACGATGGTCGGGGCTGGTCATCTAGATCCAGTTGGACAGAGCTGCTGTCATCACTGTGGGCCTCTTCTGTGGGTGGGGTGGAGATGTCTGGACCCTCCTGTCTGGTGACGTTGGGTAGTGGTCCTGCAAGGGTGGAAAAGCATGATTATTGCATCTGTGTGTGTCATGGTGTGCAATGGGCGGGTGACCGTGTACCCCAGTGCTGGCATTCCTGTGTGGGGGCTTGTGTGATGATGGTTTAGGGGGGTGTATGGGTATGTGCAGTGGGCATGCTTTAGTGATGGGTGTCCATGCTTTCTTGTTGCATGCAGGGCTTGGTGTTGGGATGGGTGGTTTGTGATATTGGTACATTTGTGAGGAGCTGGAGTGATAGGGGTGGGGGCGAGGGTAGGGGTATGTGATAGCATGCAGGTAGGGTGGGGGATGTAATAGTAAAGCTTTGACTTACCAGAGTCCATTCCTCCACCGACTCCTGCGAGGCCTTCAGGATGCAGTATAACCAAGACCTGCTCCTCCCATGTTGTTAGTTGTGGGGGAGGAGGCGGGGGTCCGCCGCCAGTCCGCTGAACCGCCTGATGGTGTCTTGAGACCACGGAACGCACCTTCCCCCGTAGGTCGTTCCACCTCTTCCTGATGTCGTCCCGATTTCTTGGGTGTTGTCCCACTGCGTTGAGCCTTTCGACTATTCTTCGCCATAGCTCCATCTTCCTTGCAATTGAGGTGTGCTGCACCTGTGCTCCAAATAGCTGTGGCTCTACCCCAACAATTTCCTCCACCATGACCCTGAGCTCCTCCTCCGAGAATCTGGGTTGTCTTTGCCGTGCCATGGGGTAGTGTAGGTGATGTGAGGGGTGGTGTGTGTGTTGATAAGTGTGGTGATATGTAGCGGTGTGTGGTGTTTTGTGCGTGGAAGTTGTGTGGGTGATGGTCTTATGTGCTTGTGGATGCTGTTGTACTTGCTGGTGGTATCTCTGTCTGTGCTTCGTTCTCAATTTTTGTCGTAGGGGTTTGTGGGTGATGTGTGGGTGTGTTTTATATTGTTTTGGGTGTGTGGGAGTGGTGTGTGTGTATGTATCAGGTGTGGTTATTTCGAATAGTCCAATGTGGCAGTGTTTTGTAGAAGTGTGTGTATCTTGAGCGCGGCGGTGTGTACCGCCAATGGAATACTGCGGTTGAAAGACCGCCGCATGGATTCGTGTGTCGTGATAGTGTGTGCGTATTTCTGTTGGCGTGATGGTAGAGGTTTTGTTTTTGCCAGTTTATCACTGACCTTTGGTGTGGCGGACTTGTGTGGGTGTCTGATTTTTGTTGGATTTCGAGATGTGGGTCATAATAGCTGTGGCGGAATTCCGCGGCGCGGCGGTGTGTTGGCGGCCTTCTGCACGGCAGTAAGCGGCTTTTACCGCCAATGTTGTAATGACCGCCAAAGTCTCTTTCAAGCAAAAAGTACCTGGTTTGGAGTGGAAAATCTCCATACAAGGCCGCAGAGGAGGAGATGCGTGGAAAAATGGTGTGTGCGTCGGTTTCGGCCCTTCACACACAGACTTGCGTTGTTATTTTTCACGCAGGGAGACGTGCGTCGTTCTGCGGGAAGAAAAATGGTGTGTGCGTCAGTTTCGCCCCTTCACACACAGACTTGCGTCGTTATTTTTCACTCGGGGAAGATGTGCATCATTTTCCGGCACGCAGGCCGACTCCTTCTATGGTTCGCGGGATTACCAGATGTCCCAGGGTCTGTGCGTGGATTCCTTAGCTTGTTATCCGGCTGCACGTCGTTCTGGGAGGCTGTGCGTGGAAGTTTCTTTCTCGCGGCAGGCGTCGGTTCGATTTCCTCTCTGGAAGCCGGGCGACGTTGTCCATGCGAGGCCGTGCGTCGAAGTTCCGGTCGCCCCGTAGGCGTCGCGTCGGGCAGCGTCGGCGTACGGCGATGTTCTCACCGCGGAGCAAGCTGTGCGTCGAATTGTTCGGCGCACGAGGAGTCCAAATGAAAAAGAGAAGTCTTTTTGGTCCTGGGACTTCAGGGAACAGGAGGCAAGCTCTATCCAAGCCCTTGGAGAGCACTTTGGCAACCAGACAAGAGTTCAGCAAGGCAGCAGGCCAACAGCAAGGCAGCAGGCCTTTGTAGAAAGCAGACAGGTGAGTCCTTTGAGCAGCCAGGCAGTTCTTCTTAGCAGGATGCAGGTTCTGGTTCAGGTTTCTTCTCCAGCAAGTGTCTGAGGTGGTAGGGCAGAGGCCATGTTTTATACCCAAATGTGCCTTTGAAGTGGTGGAGACTTCAAAGAGTGGCTTAGAAGTGCACCAGGTCCCCTTTCAGTTCAATTCTGTCTGCCAGGGTCCTAGTAGGGGGTGTGGCAGTCCTTTGTGTCAGAGCAGGCCCTCCACCCTCCCAGCCCAGGAAGACCCATTCAAAATGCAGATTTATGCAAGTGAGGCTGAGTACCCTGTGTTTGGGGTGTGTCTGAGTGAATGCACAAGGAGCTGTCAACTAAACCTAGCCAGACGTGGATTGTAAGGCACAGAAAGATTTAAGTGCAAAGAAATGCTCACTTTCTAAAAGTGGCATTTCTAGAATAGTAATATTAAATCCAACTTCACCAGTCAGCAGGATTTTGTATTACCATTCTGGCCATACTAAATATGACCTTCCTACTCCTTTCAGATCAGCAGCTACCACTTCAATACTGTATGAGGGCAGCCCCAATGTTAGCCTATGAAGGGAGCAGGCCTCACAGTAGTGTAAAAACGAATTTAGGAGTTTTACACTACCAGGACATGTAAACTACACAGGCACATGTCCTGCCTTTTACCCACACAGCACCCTGCTCTAGGGGTTACCTAGGGCACACATTAGAGGTGACTTATATGCAGGAAAAGGGGAGTTTTAGGCTTGGCAAGTACTTTTAAATGCCAAGTCGAGGTGGCAGTGAAACTGCACACACAAGCCTTGCAATGGCAGGCCTGAGACAAGGTTAAGGGGTTACTTAAGTGGGTGGCACAACCAGTGCTGCAGGCCAACTAGTAGCATTTAATCTACAGGCCATGGGCACATATAGTGCACATTACTAGGGACTTATAAGTAGATTAAATAGTCCAATCAGGTATGATCCAATGTTACCATGTTTAAAGGGAGAGAGCATATGCACTTTAGCACTGTTTAGCAGTGGTAAAGTGCACAGAGTCTAAAAGCCAGCAAAAACAGAGTCCAAAAAGTGGAGGGAGGCAGGCAAAAAGTTAGGGGTGACCACCCTAAGGCATGTCAGGTCTAACATGTGTCCCCCCAGGTGAATGTGGGGAGAGCTACCCGACCTCCTGGGAGCTCTCATCGCTAAGGCGGAAGTATCTGGAGAGACCATCAGCATTGGCGTGGTCAACCCCTGGGCGATGTTCCACCGTAAAGTCCATCCCCTGTAGGGAAATGGACCACCTCAAGAGTTTTGGATTCTCACCTCTCATCTGCATGAGCCATCTGAGGGGCCTGTGGTCTGTCTGAACCCGGAAGTGAGTCCCAAACAGGTAGGGTCTTAGCTTCTTCAGTGCCCAGACCACAGCAAATGCTTCTCTCTGAATAGCACTCCACCTTTGTTCCTCTGGTAATAGATTTCTGCTAATAAAGACTACTGGTTGGTCTGAGCCCTCCTCATTTAGCTGTGCTAGAACAGCCCCTATGCCATGCTCTGAAGCGTCTGTCTGCACAATAAATTCCTGGGAGTAGTCGGGCTTTGAGCACGGGGCCGTGCACATGGCTTCCTTCAGAGAATCAAAGGCTTTCTGACAAGCCTCTGTCCAATTCACCAACCTAGGTTGTTTCTTGGAAGTGAGTTCTGTCAAGGGGGACACAATGGTACCATAGCCCTTGACGAATCTGCGGTAGTATCCAGTGAAGCCCAAAAAGGCTCTCACCTCAGTCTGTGTTCTAGGTGGTTGCCAGGCCTTGATAGTTTCAATCTTGGCCTGGAGTGGCTGCACCTTGCCACCACCTACTAGGTGTCCCAAGTACACCACGGAACCCTGCCCAATCTGGCACTTACTAGCCTTGATAGTGAGGCCTGCCTGTTGCAGAGCCTGAAGCTCCTCCTTGAGGTGGAGCAGGTGTTCCTCCCAGCTGGAACTGTAGACAGCTATGTCGTCCAGGTAAGCTGCACAGTAGGCATCTTTACCAGCTAGGACCCCGTTAACCAACCGTTGGAAGGTAGCGGGGGCATTTTTCAGTCCAAATGGCATCACCCGGAATTGGTAATGGCCATCAGGGGTGGAAAATGCTGATCTTTCTTTAGCCCCCTCAGTTAGGCCGATCTGCCAGTACCCTGAAGTAAGATCAAACGTACTCAGGAACTTGGCAGCACCGAGTCTGTCAAAGAGCTCATCAGCTCGGGGGATGGAGTGTGCATCAGTCCGGGTGACTGAGTTGAGACCCCGGTAGTCCACACAGAACCGGAGTTCTGGCTTCGCACCTGGGGCAGGTGCCTTAGGAATCAATACCACCGGGCTGGCCCAGGGACTACTGGATTTCTCAATAACCTTTAAAGTCAACATCTTGGAGACCTCCTCCTTGATGCTGGCCTTCACCTTATCCGACAACCTGTAAATTTTGTTCTTCACAGGGGGACTGTCACCTGTGTCAATGTCATGAACACAGAGGTGGGTCAGTCCAGCACTAAGGGAGAACAGGGGGGAGAACTGCTCTAACAGCTCATAGCAGTCTCCTCTCTGGGTTAGAGTCAGGGAGTCAGCGAGAATGACACCCCCCACTGACCCATCCCCTTCTTTGACAGAGAGGAGGTCGAGAAGAGGTTCACTCTCCTCTTCCATGCCCTCATCTGTGACCAGGAGCATACTGACCTCAGACCTCTCAAAGTGAGGTTTGAGCCGGTTGTGATGGAGGACCCTTAAGGGGTGCCTAGGGGTCTTGAGGTCCACTAGGTAAGTGGCCTCCCCTTTAAGCTCCTTGATCTCAAAGGGGCCAGTCCAGCGGTCCTGGAGAGCCCTGGGCTCTACTGGCTCCATCACCCAAACTTTGTCTCCAGGTGAGAACTCAACCAGAGTGGTCTTCCGGTCATACCACTCTTTCATCACCTCTTGATTGGCCTCAAGGTTACTCTGGGCCTGCTTCCAGAAGCGTTGGGTTTGGTTGCGGAGGGCCAGCATGTAGCTGACCACATCCTGGGGAGGTGACTTGGGAGCTTTCTCCCAGCCCTCCTTCACAATGCTCAGGGGTCCCCTGACAGGGTGACCATAGAGAAGCTCAAAGGGGCTGAACCCCACCCCTTTCTGGGGCACCTCTCTGTAAGCAAACAACAGGCAGGGTAAGAGGACGTCCCACTTACGCCTCATGGCCTCAGTCAGGCCACTAATCATGCCTTTCAGGGTCTTTTTGAATCTCTCAACAAGCCCATTGGATTGAGGATGGTAATGGGTGGTAAACCGGTAGGTCACCCCACACTCATCCCACATGGACTTCATGTATGCAGACATGAAGGTTGTGCCCCTGTCAGACACAACCTCCTTAGGGAATCCCACACGGGTAAATATTCCCAACAGGGCTCTGATTACCACCGGTGCAGTCACTGTTCTCAGAGGGATTGCCTCTGGATAGCGGGTTGCATGGTCCACCAAAACCAGGATAAACCTGTTGCCCAAGGCAGTTTTGGGGTCCAAGGGACCAACAATGTCGATGCCCACCCTTTCAAAGGGGGTGCCAACGACTGGGAGCGGGAGCAGGGGAGCCTTAAGCCGTTTCCCTGTCTTCCCACTAGCCTGGCAGGTGGGGCAAGCTCTGCAGAAGTTATCTGAGGCTGTCCTCATTCTGGGCCAATGGAAGTGGGTGTCAAGCCTGTTAAAGGTCTTGTCTTGGCCCAGGTGTCCTGCCAGGGGGATGTCGTGAGCCAGACCCAGTAGGAAGTTCCGGTAACACTGGGGGACCACCAGCACACGGGCTGCCCCAGGACCTGGAACCTTATGCTCACTGTAAAGGAGATCATTCTCCCAGTAAATATGGTGAGTGCCAGAGGTGTCACCTGCTGCTTGGGCTGTGGCCTGTTGCCTCAGACCCTCAAGGGCGGGGCATTCCTTCTGTGCCTTGCAGAATTCTGCTCTGGTTGGCCCCCCTCTACTTGCCAGCCAGCAAGTTCAGGTAGGTTACCCAGGTCAGTTATGTCCTCCCAAGTTGGCTCAGGGGCCTCCTCCTCCTCAGGGGCCTCGTCCACCACCATGGGAACATTTGAGGCGGGTTTCCCGCACCTCTTGCCCTTCCTCTTTGCAGCTGTCTGTGCCATTTTTCCAGGTACCAGACACCCTTGACTCCCTTCCTGAGCAGCCATGGACCGTGTGGTCATGCGGACCCACTCAGGTAACCCTAACATCTCCAGGTGGGATCTGAGCTCTACTTCTTTCCAAGCAGTGTGCTCAAGATCATTGCCTAACAGACAATCTACAGGCATGGCAGGACTCACAGCTATTTTCAGAGTACCAGAGACCCCCCCCACTCAAAGGGAACCAGAGCCCCCGGTAGGTGACTCTCACGATTGTCAGCGACTATGACCTGGTGGAATGTATTAGGGACTATCTGCTCTGATGACACCAGTTGACTCTTGATAGTAGTCATACTGGCTCCTGTGTCATGCAGAGCCTCCACCTTTTGCCCATCAATGGTGACCCACTGCCTGTACTTGGAAGTATTTTGGGGCATGTGGGCTTTGGGCACCATTTCTCTTTCTCCCAGGGACACTAGGGAAACCTCTGCCTGTTCCCCAAAGCTATCTGGGTCCATCTCCCCCCCAAGCGCTACACTAGTCAACCCAGGTGTCTGTCCAGTAGTGGACGGTGCCCTCTTGGAGCACTGGGGGTCACCTTTATAGTGACCATACTGGTAGCACTCTAAGCATTTGGGGTTGGATCTCCCTGATTTATCATAAGTCCCTTCCTTTTTCCCAAATCAGGAAAAGGAAGGGTTGCCACCCCCTCCCTGGGAATTCTTTTGGGGGCCTTTGGAGAGTTCCTTATCTGTAAGTTTATCTCCCCCCTCTTTCTTCTGTTGGGAACCCTGACCACCTTTGTGGGTGTCCCCCCCAGGTACCTTTTTGGACACTCTGGTGCTAACCCAGAGGTCCGCCTCCTCAGCAAGCTTCCTGGGATCAGTCAGCTTACTATCTACCAAATGCTGGTGCAACTCTGTAAAAGTAGTATTGAGTATATGCTCTCTCAGAATCAAGTCATATAACCCTTTATAATTATCTACTTTGTTGGCCTGCACCCATCCATTCAGTGCCTTACTGGAAAAGTCAAAGAAATCTACCCATGTTTGTGTGGTTTGTTTGGTGCTGTCCCTGAACCTCTGATGGTATCCCTCAGGGGTCAGCCCAAACTTGGCTAGTAAAGTGGCTTTCTGAAGTGGGTATGTGTTTTGATCAGGTTGATCCAATGTGAGAAGTGTTTCCCTCCCCAATGGCGGCACATAACCCCACATACCTACTCCGCATTGCCCTTCAGGAACCTCATGAGCCCTTAGTGCAACTTCATAAGCAGCTAACCATTTATCTATGTCATCTCCCACCACAAAACTAGGCACCACATTTTTGGGTATACAAACCTTCTTTTCTCAAGCAGGTCCTGTCTGTATGCTGCCACCATTACTGCTGGATTCAGACTGTCTCGCCTTGATCTCCAGCTCCTTGAGACTCAGTTCATGAGCCAACAATAGTTTCTTTTCAGCCAAAGCACTTTCAGCTTCCACCTGTTTGGCTGCTCTTTTAGCCTCAGCTTGTTTGGCTTCTCTCTCTGCCCTCTTTTCCTCCTGTTGGGCCTCAATTTTCAGTTTTGCCATTTGCTATTGGAACTTCCTTTCTTCTCTCCTTTCCTCTGCGGTCAGGCTTTGCTCAGAGACACTGCTCCATGGTCTGGAAGGGGGCACAATTGCAGTGGTACCATTACCCACTGATGGCAATAAATCCTCTGAGAGGCAATTTTCTGGCTCCTCTTCCTCATCACTTTCCTCTAAATGGGCTTCTGCCCAGGCCCTCAGCGCCACTTGAAAGTCCTCCTTTTTGGAGGCCCCTTGGGTGGGTACTCTCATCACCCTGCAGAACCCTTTTAGCTGTTTGACGGTATATGTCTCCAACAGGGCTAGGTCCAAATCTCCTACTTGAGACCCAACCAGAGACATGTTGAGTGAGGATTTAGTTTTTGAAAATTGTCAGGAAAAACGAATTTGCAAAAAGAGATAAAAAATCAAGTTGACCTTCAACTGTGGGTAGGTAGTGAAATACTTAGCTACTGTATGTCACTGCACAAATACAAGTCCTATCCTCACCGCTGATCACCAATGTTAGAAATTGGGTTTTTGGTTGGCAGTCAGGTTACCCTCTGTCCAAGCAAGAACCCTCACTCTAGTCAGCGTAAGTCACACACAATCCAAATTATCCTGTGCCCACCCTCTGGTAGCTTGGCACGAGCAGTCAGGCTTAACTTAGAAGGCAATGTGTAAAGTATTTGTTCAATAAATCATACAATGACACCATATAGCACCACAAAAATACACCACACAGTGTTTAGAAAAATATAGAATATTTATCTGGATACTTGTAGATCAACACAATAAAAGATGCAATAAAAATTTGTAGGAATATCACTGAAAAGTGATATAAAGTGTCTTAAGTCTTTAAAAAGCAAACAAAGGGGGTCATTCTGACCCTGGCGGCCACGGGAGCACCGCCAACAGGCTGGCGGTGCTCCCACGAGCATTCTGACCACGGCGGTTCAGCCGCGGTCAGAAGCGGAAAGTTGTCGGTCTCCCGCCGACTTTCCGCTGCTCGGGGGAATCCTCCATGGCGGCGGAGCGCGCTCCGCCGCCATGGGGATTCAGACACCCCCTACCGCCATCCTGTTCATGGCGGGAAACCCGCCATGAACAGGATGGCGGTAGGGGGTGCCGCGGGGCCCCCGTAAGAGGGCCCCGCAAAGTATTTCAGTGTCTGCCTTGCAGACACTGAAATACGCGATGGGTGCAACTGCCCCTGTCGCACCCCTGCAACTACGCCGGCTCAATTCTGAGCCGGCGTCCTCATTGCAGGGGCATTTCCTCTGGGCCGGCGGGCGCTCTTTTGGAGAGCGCCCGCCGGCCCAGAGGAAATGTCTGAATGGCCGCCGCGGTCTTCTGACCGCGGTGCGGTCATTTGGCGGCTCCCTCCAGAATGAGCCCCAAAGTCTCTTTCAAGCACAAAGTACCTGGTTTGGAGTGGAAAATCTCCGCAGAGGGCCACAGAGGAGGAGATGCGTGGAAAAATGGTGTGTGCGTCATTTCGCCCCTTCACACACGGACTTGCGTAGTTATTTTTCACGCAGGGAGACGTGAGTCATTCTGCGGGAAGAAAAATGGTGTGTGTGTCAGTTTCGCCCCTTCACACACAGACTTGCGTCGTTATTTTTCACTCGGGGAAGACGTGCGTGGTTTCCGGCACGCGGGCTGACTCCTTCTATGGTTCGCGGGATTACCAGATGTCCCATGGTCTGTGCGTGGATTCCACAGCAGGCTTCGCGTCGATTTCCTCTCTGGAAGCCGGGTGGCGTTGTCCATTCGAGGCCGTGCTTCGAAGTTCCGGTCGCCCCGTAGGCGTTGCGTCGGGCAGCGTCGGCGTGCGGCGATGTTCTCACCGCGGAGCAAGCTGTGCGTCGAATTCTTCGGCGCACGAGGAGTCCAAATGAAAAAGAGAAGTCTTTTTGGTCCTGGGACTTCCGGGAACAGGAGGGAAGCTCTATCCAAGCCCTTGGAGAGCACTTTGGCAGCCAGACAAGAGTTCAGCAAGGCAGCAGGCCAACAGCAAGGCAGCAGTCCTTTGTAGAAAGCAGACAGGTGAGTCCTTTGAGCAGCCAGGCAGTTCTTCTTATCAGGGTGCAGGTTCTGGTTTAGGTTTCTTCTCCAGCAAGTGTCTGAGGTGGTAGGGCAGAGGCCCTGTTTTATCCCCAAATGTGCCTTTGAAGTGGGGGAGACTTCAAAGAGTGGCTTAGAAGTGCACCAGGTCCCCTTTCAGTTCAATCCTGTCTGCCAGGCTCCTAGTAGGGGGTGTGGCAGTCCTTTGTGTCAGAGCAGGCCATCCACCCTCCCAGCCCAGGAAGACCCATTCAAAATGCAGATTTGTGCAAGTGAGGCTGAGTACCCTGTGTTTGGGGTGTGTCTGAGTGAATGCACAAGGAGCTGTCAACTAAACCTAGCCAGACGTGAATTGTAAGGCACAGAAAGATTTAAGTGCAAAGAAATGCTCACTTTCTAAAAGTGGCATTTCTAGAATAGTAATATTAAATCCAACTTCACCAGTCAGCAGGATTTTGTATTACCATTCTGGCCATCCTAAATATGACCTTCCTACTCCTTTCAGATCAGCAGCTACCACTTCAATACTGTATGAGGGCAGCCCCAATGTTAGCCTATGAAGGGAGTAGGCCTCACAGTAGTGTAAAAACGTATTTAGGAGTTTTACACTACCAGGACATGTAAACTACACATGCATATGTCCTGCCTTTTAACCACACAGCACCCTGCTCTAGGGGTTACCTAGGGCACACATTAGAGGTGACTTATATGTAGGAAAAGGGGAGTTTTAGGCTTGGCAAGTACTTTAAAATGCCAAGTCGAGGTGGCAGTGAAACTGCACACACAGGCCTTGCAAGGGCAGGCCTGAGACAAGGTTAAGGGTCTACTTAAGTGGGTGGCACAACCAGTGCTGCAGGCCAACCAGTAGCATTTAATCTACAGGCCATGGACACATATAGTGCACATTACTAGGGACTTATAAGTAGATTAAATAGTTCAATCAGGTATGATCCAAGGTTACCATGTTTAAAGGGAGAGAGCATATGCACTTTAGCACTGGTTAGCAGTGGTAAAGTGCACAGAGTCTAAAAGCCAGCAAAAACAGAGTCCAAAAAGTGGAGGGAGGCAGGCAAAAAGTTAGGGGTGACCACCCTAAGGCATGTCAGGTCTAACATGTGTCCCCCGCAGCTGAAAGTGGGGAGATCTACCCGACCTCCTGGGAGCTCTCATTGATAAGGCGGAAGTATCTGGAGAGACCATCAGCATTGGCGTGGTCAACCCCTGGGCGATGTTCCACCGTAAAGTCCATCCCCTGTAGGGAAATGGACCACCTCAATGGTTTTGGATTCTCACCCCTCATCTGCATGAGCCATCTGAGGGGCCTGTGATCTGTCTGAACCCAGAAGTGAGTCCCAAACAGGTAGGGTCTTAGCTTCTTCAGTGCCCAGACCACAGCAAATGCTTCTCTCTGAATAGCACTCCACCTTTGTTCCTGTGGTAATAGTCTTCTGCTAATAAAGACTACTAGTTGGTCTGAGCACTCCTCATTTAGCTGTGCTAGAACAGCCCCTTTGCCATGCTCTGAAGCGTCTGTCTGCACAATAAATTCCTGGGAGTAGTCGGGCCTTGAGCACGGGGGCCGTGCACATGGCTTTCTTCAGAGAATCAAAGGCTTTCTGACAAGCCTCTGTCCAATTCACCAACCTAGGTTGTTTCTTGGAAGTGAGTTCTGTCAAGGGGGACACAATGGTACCATAGCCCTTGAAGAATCTGCAGTAGTATCCAGTGAGGCCCAAAAAGGCTCTCACCACAGTCTGTGTTCTAGGTGGTTGCCAGGCCTTGATAGTTTCAATCTTGGCCTGGAGTGGCTGCACCTTGCCACCACCTACTAGGTGTCCCAAGTACACCACGGAACCCTGCCCAATCTGGCACTTACTAGCCTTGATAGTGAGGCCTGCCTGTTGCAGAGCCTGAAGCACCTCCTTGAGGTGGAGCAGGTGTTCCTCCCAGCTGGAACTGTAGACAGCTATGTCGTCCAGGTAAGCTGCACAGTAGGCATCTTTACCAGCTAGGACCCCGTTAACCAACTGTTGGAAGGTAGCGGGGCATTTTTCAGTCCAAATAGCATCACCCGGAATTGGTAATGGCCATCAGGGGTGGAAAATGCTGATCTTTCTTTAGCCCCCTCAGTCAGGCCGATCTGCCAGTACCCTGAAGTAAGATCGAACGTACTCAGGAACTTGGCAGCACCGAGTCTGTCAACGAGCTCATCAGCTCGGGGGATGGGGTGAGCATCAGTCCGGGTGACTGAGATGAGACCCCGGTAGTCCACACAGAACCGGAGTTCTGGCTTCACACCTGGGGAAGTAGCCTTAGGAACCAATACCACTGGGCTGGCCCAGGGACTACTGGATTTCTCAATAACCCTTAAAGTCAACATCTTGGAGACCTCCTCCTTGATGCTGGTCTTCACCTTATCCAACAACCTGTACATTTTGTTCTTCACAGGGGGACTGTCACCTGTGTCAATGTCATGAACAGAGAGGTGGGCCAGTCCAGGACTAAGGGAGAACAGAGGGGAGAACTGCTGTAACAGCTCATAGCAGTCTCCTCTCTGGGTTAGAGTCAGGGAGTCAGAGAGAATGACATCCCCCACTGACCCATCCCCTTCTTTGACAGAGAGGAGGTCGGGTAGAGGTTCACTCTCCTCTTCCATGCCCTCATCTGTGACCAGGAGCATACTGACCTCAGACCTCTCAAAGTGAGGTTTGAGCCGGTTGTGATGGAGGACCCTTAAGGGGTGCCTAGGGATCTTGAGGTCCACTAGGTAAGTGGCCTCCCCTTTACGCTCCTTGATCTCAAAGGGGCCAGTCCAGCGGTCCTGGAGAACCCTGGGCTCTACTGGCTCTATCACCCAAAATTTGTCTCCAGGTGAGAACTCAACCAGAGTGGTCTTCCGGTCATACCACTCTTTCATCACCTCTTGACTGGCCTCGAGGTTACTCTGGGCCTGCTTCCAGAAGCATTGGGTTTGGATGCGGAGGGCCAACATGTAGCTGACCACATCCTGGGGAGGTGACTTGGGAGCTTTCTCCCAGCCCTCCTTCACAATGCTTAGGGGTCCCCTGACAGGGTGACCATAGAGAAGCTCAAAGGGGCTGAACCCCACCACTTTCTGGGGCACCTCTCTGTAAGCAAACAACAGGCAGGGTAAGAGGACGTCCCACTTACGCCTCATGGCCTCAGTCAGGCCACTAATCATGCCTTTCAGGGTCTTGTTGAATCTCTCAACAAGCCCATTGGATTGAGGATGGTAAGGGGTGGTAAACCGGTAGGTCACCCCACACTCATCCCACATGGACTTCATGTATGCAGACATGAAGGTTGTGCCCCTGTCAGACACAACCTCCTTAGGGAATCCCACACGGGTAAATATTCCCAACAGGGCTCTGATTACCACCGGTGCAGTCACTGTTCTCAGAGGGATCGCCTCTGGATAGCGGGTGGCATGGTCCACCAAAACCAGGATAAACCTGTTGCCCAAGGCAGTTTTGGGGTCCAAGGACCAACAATGTTGATGCCCACCCTTTCAAAGGGGGTGCCAACGACTGGGAGTGGGAGCAGGGGAGCCTTAAGCCGTTTCCCTGTCTTCCCACTAGCCTGGCAGGTGGGGCAAGCTCTGCAGAAGTTATCTGAGGCTGTCCTCATTCTGGGCCAATGGAAGTGGGTGTCAAGCCTGTTAAAGGCCTTGTCTTGGCCCAGGTGTCCTGCCAGGGGGATGTCGTGAGCCAGACCCAGTAGGAATTTCCGTTAACACTGGGGGACCACCAGCACACGGGCTGCCCCAGGACCTGGAACCTTATGCTCACTGTAAAGGAGATCATTCTCCCAGTAAATATGGTGAGTGCCAGAGGCGTCACCTGCTGCTTGGGCTGTGGCCTGTTGCCTCAGACCCTCAAGGGCGGGTCATTCCTTCTGCGCCTTGCTGAATTCTGCTCTGGTTGGCCCCCCTCTACTTGCCAGCCAGCAAGTTCAGGTAGGTTACCCAGGTCAGCTATGTCCTCCCCAGTTGGCTCAGGGGCCTCCTCAGGGGCCTCGTCCACCACTGTGGAAACATTTGAGGCGGGTTTCCCACGCCTCTTGCCCTTCCTCTTTGCAGCTGTCTGTGTCATTTTTCCAGGCTCCAGACGCCCTTGACTCCCTTCCTGAGCAGCCATGGACCGTGTGGTCATGCAGACCCACTCAGGTAACCCTAACATCTCCAGGTGGGATCTGAGCTCTACTTCTTTCCAAGCAGTGTGCTCAAGATCATTGCCTATCAGACAATCTACAGGCATGGCAGGACTCACAGCTACTTTCAGAGTACCAGAGACCCCTCCCACTCAAAGGGAACCAGAGCCCCCGGTAGGTGACTCTCACAATTGTCAGCGACTATGACCTGGTGGAATGTATTAGGGACTATCTGCTCTGATGACACCAGTTGACTCTTGATAGTAGTCATACTGGCTCCTGTGTCACGCAGAGCCTCCACCTTTTGCCCATCAATGGTGACCCACTGCCTGTACTTGGAAGTATTTTGGGGCATGTGGGCTTTGGGCACCATTTCTCTTTCTCCCAGGGACACTAGGGAAACCTCTGCCTGTTCCCCAAAGCTATCTGGGTCCATCTCCTCCCCAAGCGCTACACTAGTCAACCCAGGTGTCTGTCCAGTAGTGGACGGTGCCGTCTTGGAGCACTGGGGGTCGCCTTTATAGTGACCATACTGGTAGCACTCTAAGCATTTGGGGTTGGATCTCCCTGATTTATCATAAGTCCCTGGCTTTTTTCCAAATCTGGAAAAGGAATGGTTTGGCCCCCCGCCCTTGGAATTCTTTTGGGGGCCTTTGGAGAGTTCCTTATCTGTAAGTTTATCTCCCCCTCTTTCTTCTGTTGGGAACCCTGACCACCTTTGTGCGTGTCCCCCCCAGGTACCTTTTTGGACACTCTGGTGCTAACCCAGAGGTCCGCCTCCTCAGCAAGCTTCCTGGGATCAGTCAGCTTACTATCTACCAAATGCTGGTGCAACTCTGTCAAAGTAGTATTGAGCATATGCTCTCTCAGAATCAAGTCATATAACCCTTTATAATTATCTACTTTGTTGCCCCGCACCCATCCATTCAATGCCTTACTGGAAAAGTCAAATAAATCTACCCATGTTTGTGTGGTTTGTTTGGTGCGGTCCCTGAACCTCTGACTGTATCCCTCAGGGGTCAGCCCAAACTTGGCAAGTAAAGTGGCTTTCTGAAGTGGGTATGTGTTTTGATCAGGTTGATCCAATGTGAGAAGTGTGTCCCTCCCCAATGGCGGCACATAACCCCACATAGCTACTTCCCATTGCCCTTCAGGAACCTCATGAGCCCTTAGTGTAACTTCATAAGCAGCTAACCATTTATCTATGTCATCTCCCACCACAAAACTGGGCACCACATTTTTGGGTATACAAACCTTCTTTTCTCAAGCAGGTCCTGTCTGTATGCTGCCACCATTACTGCTGGATTCAGACTGTCTCGCCTTGATCTCCAGCTCCTTGAGACTCAGTTCATGAGCCAACAATAGTTTCTTTTCAGCCAAAGCTCTTTCAGCTTCCACCTGTTTGGCTGCTCTTTTAGACTCAGCTTGTTCGGCTTCTCTCTCTGCCCTCTTTTCCTCCTGTTGGGCCTCAATTTTCAGTTTTGCTATTTGATATTGGAAGTCCCTTTCTTCTCTCCTTTCCTCTGCAGTCAGGCTTTGCTCAGAGACACTGCTCCATGGTCTGGAAGGGGGCACAATTGCAGTGGTAACATTACCCACTGATGGCAATAAATCCTCTGAGAGGCCATTTTCTGGCTCCTCTTCCTCATCACTTTCCTCTAAATGGGCTTCTGCCCAGGCCCTCAGCGCCACTTGAAAGTCCTCCTTTTTGGAGGCCCCTTGGGTGGGTACTCTCATCACCCTGCAGAACCCTTTTAGCTGTTTGACGGTATATGTCTCCAACAGGGCTAGGTCCAAATCTCCTACTTGAGACCCAGCCAGAGACATGTTGAGTGAGGATTTAGTTTTTGAAAATTGTCAGGAAAAACGAATTTGCAAAAAGAGATAAAAATCAAGTTGACCTTCAACTGTGGGTAGGTAGTGAAATACTTAGCTACTGTATGTCACTGCACAAATACAAGTCCTATCCTCACCGCTGATCACCAATGTTAGAAATGGGGTTTTTGGTTGGCAGTCAGGTTACCCTATGTCCAAGCAAGAACCCTCCATCTAGTCAGGGTAAGTCACACACAATCCAAATTATCCTGTGCCCACCCTCTGGTAACTTGGCACGAGCAGTCAGGCTTAACTTAGAATGCAATGTGTAAAGTATTTGTGCAATAAATCATACAATTACACCATATACCACCACAAAAATACACCACACAGTGTTTAGAAAAATATAGAATATTTATCTGGATACTTGTAGATCAACACAATTAAAGATGTAATAAGAATTTGTAGGAATATCACTGAAAAGTGACATAAAGGCCCTCATTCTGACCCTGGCGGTCGGTGATAAAGCGGCGGCCAACCCGCCAACAGGCCGGCGGTCCAAAATATGCAATTCTGACCCTGGCGGGAACCGCCAACACAGCCCGCCGCATTAACACTCCGCCCGCCACGGCGGAACAAACAAACAGCGCGGCGGTCCCCGCCAACAGCCAGGCGGCAGACAATGTACCGCCCACCCTATCACGACCCACCAATCCGCCACCTTTTCCGGGGCGGGAGCACCGCCGATAAAAACACGCCGGAAACAGACTACGAACGGGAAAACGCTCACCTCCACATACTCCACGCGAGATTCCGGCAGTATGGAACCCGAGTTGCAGGTCATCCCCGCACTCCTATACCTGCTCCTGTACCAGGAGCACGCCCGGCGGCGCGGAAGACATCGGTGAGTACTGCACCTACGACACAGGGAGGGAAAAGATTACCGGCACACACCCACCCACCCACACCCACTACAACACACACATCAATGCATTCCCACAGATCACTGTCACAACCCACAAACCCCCCCCTTCCGAAATAATGCAAAGACCAAAAGAAGAGATCTCAAACGGGCAGATATATTGAAAAATGGACAGCAGTAATCCAAATAAATAAATAAACTATGTACAAAATATATACAGCTACTAAATGTAGTCCAACCACTGTCCGTGGACCACAGGGGTCCTGAGCAAAGGGGCAAGGCCCAGTCCCACGACAAGAACTCCACGGAGAGAACACTGCAGGGGCATCAGAAAGAAAAAAGGACAGGCACCTCAGGGGGAAGGGAAGGGGGGGCACCTCAGCCACTTGAGTACACGACGCCAGATCCACGAGGGGACTCCATGACCATTGGCCATCCTGGGGAGAGCAAAGCCACAGTCCAAACAGTCCATACAGTGGGTGGCCTGCCCACTGGGCCATCCTGGGGAGAGCAAAGCCACAGTCCAAACAGTCCATACAGTGGGTGGCCTGCCCACTGGGCCATCCTGGGGAGAGCAAAGCCACAGTCCAAACAGTCCATACAGTGGGTGGCCTGCCCACTGGGCCATCCTGGGGAGAGCAAAGCCACAGTCCAAACAGTCCATAACAGACTCCACTGCCTCTGGAGGAGGCATGTTGGCCAGAGGACATCCTGCAGCCCTGCCCGAGACAGATCCTGCCCTGCCACGTCTGCCAAAGGGCCAGCGGTTCCTGCCTGGAAGGGCCCAGTTCAGCGGTTCTTGCCTTGAAGGGCCCAGTTAAGCGGTTCTTGAGACGGCGGTCCCCAGCGGAGCGGTGCTGGAGACGGCGGGGCCCAGTTCAGCGGTTCTTGCCTTGAAGGGCCCAGTTCAGCGGTTCTTGCCTTGAAGGGCCCAGTTCAGCGGTTCTTGCCTTGAAGGGCCCAGTTCAGCGGTTCTTGAGACGGCGGTCCCCAGCGGAGCGGTGCTGGAGACGGCGGGGCCCAGTTCAGCGGTTCTTGCCTTGAAGGGCCCAGTTCAGCGGTTCTTGCATTGAAGGGCCCAGTTCAGCGGTTCTTGCCTTGAAGGGCCCAGTTCAGCGGTTCTTGAGACGGCGGTTCCCAGCGGAGCGGTGCTGGAGACGGCGGGGCCCAGTTCAGCGGTTCTTGCCTTGAAGGGCCCAGTTCAGCGGTTCTTGAGACGGCGGTCCCCAGCGGAGCGGTGCTGGAGACGGCGGCCATTCTATGGCCAACTGCTCATTGCCTGGTGGTGCCCTCCTGGGCAGCGGGGATGGTGCTCCTTCAATGCCCACCTGGGCTGTGGGTGGTGGGGCCCTCCTGGCCAGCTGGGCTGGGTCCTCCCTGGGCAGCGGCTATGGGGGTGGTGGGCTCTCCCGGGGCAGCTGTGCCGGTTCCTCCCGGGGCAGCGGCTATGGGGGTTGCGGGCTCCTCCTGGGCAGCTGTGACGGGTCCTCCATGGGCAGCAGGCCTGCTGCCTGACTTCTCCGCCTTGCTGCCCTTGCCCTCCTTAGTCGGGAGTCTGTGGCCCTTTCCTCCCTTTGGAGCTGTGGCTGTTGACGGTGGCTGGCTAGTGTCCTGGGGGGATATCGAATCCGGGCTCCGTCGGCGGCCCTTCCGCCTTCTGCTCCTCTTCCCAGGGGGTGGGCTGGCTTTCCCCTTGCTGCTGGGCGAAGATCCAGACCTGCGGGCTGGTGGGCTCCAATACCCCTGCACCCTTGTCAAGGGGGCTGCAGGGCTGGTGGTGGCTGAGGTGCTCTTTTTACCCTGACGAGAAGGAGGGGGGGGCTCAGGGTCAGGAAAGAAGGTAGCAGTAGAGAGATAGATTTTCTTGGGACAATGGAGAGTGGTAGGTACAGTGGGTATGGGAGTGGAGGGAGAGGATGTGGTTGTAGGCGAGACAAGTTTGCTGTCTCTGGGTGCAGGTGCAGGAGCGGGAGGCTGTCGTGAGGTGGATGGCTGTTGGGTGGGTGGGTGGCTGCGTTTGTGTGGTGTGGAAGAGGGGGTGACAGACACAGTGGGAGAGGACACAGGGGACGTGTAAATGGCAGTGGGGGTGGTGACTGCACGTGTGCGGACTGTAGTGGAGGGTATGCTGGTGATGGAAACACTGGCTGATGGTGAGGTGAATGAAGGTGTGAGTGTAGACGTCACAGGGAGGGAGGAGGGAGACGAGGAGGTGGGGGTCACAGAGGTGGTAGTGACTGTTGGCATGTCTGCATCGGAATGTTGCTTGTGTGAATGTCTGCGTGATCTGTGGTGCTTATGTTTGGATGAGCTGCTCTTGGGTGTTGAGGTGTGTGCAGGCTGGTCTGATGGTGTGGGTGGGACAGGCAGAGGAACAGGAGACTGGGAGGAGGGAGTTAGTAGAGGGAGGCAGGAGACAGGGACAATGGCTGCCGCCAGAGCCTGGAACGATCGCTGATGGGCAGCCTGACCCGAATGAATGCCCTCCAGGTACGCATTGCTGCGATGAACCTCCCTCTCCACCCCCTGGATGGCATTCAAAAGGGTAGTCTGCCCAACAATGAGCGTTTGGAGGAGGTCAATGACCTCCTCACTGAGGGCAGCGGGGGTAACAGGGGCAGGGCCTGAGGTGCCTGGGGTGAAGGAGATGCCCGGCTTCCTGGCAGAGCGGGCACGGGGCGAACGCTGAGGGGCTGCTGGGAGGGCGGAGATGGTGCGCTGGGTGGCGGCTGTACCTGTAATGGCGGGGGGCACGGATGGTGCCACCCCCGCAAGGGAGCTCCCTTCCGAGGACGTGTCCGTGTCGCTGCAGGGTCCAGTCGTCCCCGTTGTGGAGCTCCCCTCGCCCTCCGTCTCACTGGTCCAGTCAGACTCTGTGGCATGGCCCTCCTGGGCCATGTGAGATGCAGCTCCCTCCTGCCCCGATGCCACTTCTCCTCCGCCTGATGATGCTGATGCACACAAGCACAGAAAGACAAACAAAAAGGGGGGGGGGGAGAGAAATAAAGAGATTTTGAGTACATGGATCACCGGTACAGTTAGCGGACATGACAGACACAGATGCCCCCTGCACTAAGTTGCGCACTTGGGGTCCGCTACGCATTCCGTGGAACATGCCCTACACGCCTAGAGTTGACAACTGCACCCATGGATGACACGGCCCAGGGATGGCTGTACTGACACACTACTGAGGGTGGTGGCTGGGGACACAGGGGCTTACGGGGGTGCCCAGCCTACAGATATCGCCCTGGCCTAGGGGGACCCACAGCCCTCCTCCCCCACCCACACACCTCCACTGCGCGACAACAGAGTAGATAATGCTTGTACTCACCCCCTTGTGTCTGCTGTGCTGCCCTCACGCGCCCATCCAAATCAGGGTAGGCCACCGCCAGGATCCGGAACATCAGGGGGGTCAGTTGACGGCAGGCACCCCGCCTACGTTGGGAGGCCATCCCCAGCAGAGACTCGGCGGTCTTCTTGGTCCCGCGGCGGATGTCCTCCCACCTCTTGCGGCAGTGGGTGCCCCGTCGATGGTGGACCCCCAGGGTCCGGACTTCCTTGGCGATGGCACGCCAAATCCCGATCTTCTCATGGGCGCGGACCTATGTGACACGTACAGGGAGGGAGAAATACCACGTTCAAGTTTGTCTGCATTTTCATTGCCAGTGGCCCAACGCCCCCCATCCCCGCCAGGCCCCCCGCCAGGCCCTCCGCCAGGCCCAACATGCCCCCCATCCCCGCCAGGCCCCCCGCCAGGCCCCCCGCCAGGCCCAACATGCCCCCCATCCCCGCCAGGCCCCCCGCCAGGCCCAACATGCCCCCCATCCCCGCCATGCCCCCCGCCAGGCCCCCCGCCAGGCCCAACATGCCCCCCATCCCCGCCAGGCCCCCCGCCAGGCCCCCCGCCAGGCCCAACATGCCCCCCATCCCCGCCAGGCCCCCCGCCAGGCCCCCTGCCAGGCCCAACATGCCCCCCATCCCCACCAGGCCCCCCGCCAGGCCCAACATGCCCCCCATCCCCGCCAGGCCCCCAAGCCAGCCAGTGGCCCCAAATCCATATTGAATTAAACTCACTTGTTGGTCTGGAGGACCGTAGAGTAGCGCATACTGGGGGAGGACCCCATCCACAAGTTTCTCCAACTCTTCTCCAGTGAAGGCAGGGGCCCTTTCCCCAGGCGCAGCAGCCATTGTCCCTTCCAGACCGAGGTCACAGCAACACTTGCAGTATAGGTCCTCTCCTGTGAAAGTTCAAGTCGCGAGTGAATAAGTAGATAGAAAATGGCGGTCACGCCCGCGGCGGTGCGTACCGCGGCGGTGCGTACCGCCACCGCCGGCGCCCTTCGCCATTGGCTCCTGAAACCCATAGGCTTCAAT
This sequence comes from Pleurodeles waltl, assembly GCF_031143425.1. Classification (NCBI taxonomy): domain Eukaryota; kingdom Metazoa; phylum Chordata; class Amphibia; order Caudata; family Salamandridae; genus Pleurodeles; species Pleurodeles waltl. Next base: position 152,163,878 of record NC_090446.1, read on the forward strand.
GTTAACCAATGCGGCTTCGCGCCGCGGTCTTCGACCGCCGACCGCCGCGATGTGCCACGCCAGCGCATTGACCTCACATCCCATTGTCACACTTCACAGGTCAGGCAGCCGCCATTTCGAGGGTCCACATGGCTCAATTTCAATTGCGTCACTCAGGCCTAGGCCTTGCATAGCCACTCAGACACGCCATTCACTGCATAGAGAATCGTTTACTGTGCAAGCTGTGAGTACGTACCTGTGGGTTGCTTGACTTTGTGCTCCATGTTGTCCTTCCTAGGCACCGTCCGCTGGGTTTGGCGAGGAGACGGATGAATCCTCGCGTGTACCGACCGCTGGTGGACCTGTCGACAATGGAAGAACGCCACATTATCCTGACCTACCGGCTTGACCGTGCCACTATACATGAACTGTGTGCCCAGCTGGAGCCCGACCTGATGTCCCCCATCCGCCAACCCACAGGGATTCCCCCTCTGGTGCAGGTCCTGTCAGTACTCCATTTCTTGGCAAGTGGGTCATTTCAGACAACAGTGGGAATTGCTTCTGGGATGTCTCAGCCCATGTTTTCGAAGGTGTTATCCAGAGTGTTGTCTGCCCTGATGAAATACGTGAGGAGCTACATCATTTTCCCTGAGGTGGGCGAATTGGCTACAGTGAAGGGTGATTTCTACGCCCTTGGACATATTCCCAACGTCATTGGTGCCATTGATGGGACCCATGTGGCTTTGGTTCCCCCAAGAGACAGGGAGCAGGTGTACAGGAACAGAAAAAGTTACCATTCCATGAACATCCAGGTGGTGTGTTTGGCTGACCAGTACATCTCGCATGTAAATGCCAAATTCCCAGGGTCAGTGCATGACGCCTACATCCTGAGGAATAGCAGCATCCCTTACGTGATGGAACAGCTAGAGAGACACCGTGTATGGCTATTGGGGGACTCTGGGTACCCCAACCTGTCGTGGCTACTGACCCCAGTAAGGAATCCCCGGACCAGGGCAGAGGAACGGTACAATGAGGCCCATGGGCGTACTAGGAGGGTGATCGAACGCACCTTTGGCCTCCTAAAGGCCAGGTTTCGGTGCCTGCATATGACAGGGGGATCCCTAATGTACTCACCTAAGAAGGTGTGTCACATCATCGTGGCCTGCTGCATGCTTCACAACCTGGCTTTGCGCCGCCAGGTGCCTTTCCTGCAGGAGGATGGTCGAGACGGTGGTGTTGTGGCAGCTGTGGAACCTGTGGAGAGTGACGAGGAGGAAGACGACGGTGCTGAAACAGACAACAGGGACAGAATCATTGAACAGTACTTCCAATAGGACACAGGTAACAATTCAAACATAATTTAGTAAATGTGAACTACTCTCCTGCATCTCTGCTGCCTGTCTATTTGCCCCAGTGTATGATGACTGAGTTGTGGCTTTTCCCTCCCTATTTCAGATCTGGGGTCCCCACTACGAGTCCTGTGCTTCGTTTCCCCATGGACTACAGCTTTGTGGCAGCTGTTTGTTGACTTCACTATGTACAAGGACATATTTGCAATGTCATGTCAATTACAATATTTTGAAATCACAGCCAGACTCCAGATAGTTTTGTGCAAAATAGGTGTTTATTTCAGTGCTCAAAATGGGATGGGTGGTTTCAAGTGGGTGGGGGCTATGGTGAAGGAATGTCCATGGCAGAGTCCAGAGTAACAGTCACACAGGTGCATTGTCCAGAGGCCTGTGGAGAGATGGAGCATGGGCAGTTCAAGGATGGACAGGGTGACAATGTGGGACAGTGGGCTGACATCAGGTGGTATCCTTTGCTGGCGGGGGTCTTGACATCCTACTCTGTCTTCTTGCGAGATCTCAGGGCCCTCTTGCGTGGTGGTTCTTCTCCTGCAGGAGGTGGGGGTCTGGTGGGCTGCTGTTGTGCGGGGGCCTCCTGTCCACTAGCGCCGGCGGAGGTGGTTGGCTGTTCTTGGGCCAGGCTAGTGGCAGGGGCCCTTTGTTGTTGTTGAGTGTCCGTCCTGGTGTTGATGAGGTCCTGCAGCAGCCCTACCATGGTAACCAGGGTGGAGGTGAGGGCTCTGATGTCCTCCCTGTACCCCCGATAGTGTTCCTCCTGCAGTACCTGGATCTCCTGGAACCGGGCCAGTACCGTCGCCATCGTCTCCTGGGAGCGGTTGTATGCTCCCATGATGGTGGTGAGGGCCTCGTGGAGAGTGGGTTCCCTGGGCCCGTCCCCCCCCTGTCGCACAGCTGCCCTCCGAGTTGCCCTGTTTCCCTGGGCCTCTGCCCCCTGGCCGGTGTGCCCACTACCACTGCCCCCAGGTCCCTGTTGTTGTTGGGGTGGTGGGTTATCCTGGGTGCCCTGTAGTGGTAGACACACCGCAGATTGACGCGCCCCGGAGACAGAGGCATGGGCCCGCTGGGTGGGAGCTGTGCTGGTGTTCCCAGAGGGGTTTGGGTCTGTAGTGGCCTGTGCCTGTGTGAGGGGAACCGACTGTCCAGAGGTCCCCGATGGTCCAGGCTGGTCATCAGTGTCCAGGTCGACAGAGCTGCTGTCATCGCTGACGGCCTCTTGGGTGGGGGGTGTGGAGAATTCTGGGCCCTCCGTGGCGGTGTGTTGACGGTCGGTTCCTGCAGGGGTATAGAGGTATGGTTATAGTTTCAATGTGTGGCATATGGGTGTATCTGTGGGTTCCCGTGTCCCCAAGTGCTGGCATTCGTGTGTGGGGGCTTTGGTGAGGGTGGCTTGTGGGGGGGATGTGTATATGCATTGGGCATGCTTTGGTGATGGGTGTCCATGCTTAGTGGACGCATGCAGGCCTAGGTTTTGGGATGTGTGGGTTGTGATGGTGAGACATTGGCAGGGAATAGGTGTGCTGGGGGTGGGGGTGAGGATGGTGGTGGGGGTGAGGATGGTGGTGGGGGTGAGGATGGGGGTGGGGGTGAGGGTGGGGTTCGAGGATGGGGGTGAGGGTTGGGGTATGATTTGGCATGCAGGTGGGGGGGAAGCAGTATTGAAGCTTCAACTTACCAGTATCCATTCCTCCGCCGACTCCTGCGAGGCCGTCAGGATGCAGGATGTTCAAGACTTCCTCCTCCCATGTTGTAAATTGTGGGGGTTGAGGTGGGGGCCCTCCGCCAGTCTTCTGCACGGCGATGTTGTGCCTGGATACCATGGAACGCACCTTCCCCCGTAGGTCGTTCCATCGCTTCCTGATGTCTTCCCGATTTCTGGGGTGCTGTCTCACAGCGTTGACCCTGTCGACAATCCTCTGCCATAGCTCCGTCCTCCGGGCAATGCTGGTGTATTGGACCTGTGTGCCGAAGAGCTGGGGCTCTACCCGAACGATTTCCTCCACCATGACCCTGAGTTCTTTGTCTGAGAAGCGGGGGTGTCTTTGGGGTGCCATGGAGTGGTGTGTATGATGTGTGGGGTGGAGTATGTGTAGTTAAGTGTGTTGAGTGTGGTGGTGTGTGTTGTTTTGTGTGTGGATATTGTGTGGGTGATGGTGTAGTGTGCCTCTGTGTGATGGTATGCTGATGTGTCTCTCAGTGCTTCTTTCTGAATTTTTGGTCGTAGGGGTTTGTGGGTGATGTGGGTGTGTGTTTTATATTGTATTGTGTGTGTGGGAGTGGTGTGTGTATGTGTATCAGGTGTGTGGAATTCAAATCGGCCAATGTGGCTGAGTTTTGTTCGTTTGTGTGTATTCTGACCGCGGCGGTGTGTCCCGCCAATGGAAAACCGCGTTTGAAAGACCGCCGCGTGGATTCGTGGGTCGTAATGGCATGGGCGTATTTCTGTTGGCGTGACGGTGGAGGTTTGGTCACCTCCACTTTTCCGCCGACCGCTGGTCTGGCGGTCTGTTGTGGCTGTCGGATTTTCTGAGGTTTGGCTGCTGCGGGTCAGAATGACCGTGGCGGGTTACTGCGACCGCGGCGGAATTATGGAGGATTTCTGACCGGCGGTAGGCGCCTTTTACCGCCGAGGTCAGAATGACCACCCAAGTGTCTTAAGTCTTTAAAAAGCAAACAAAGTCTCTTTCAAGCACAAAGTACCTAGTTTGGAGTGGAAAATCTCCGCAGAGGGCCGCATGGTGTGTGCATCGGTTTCGCCCCTTCACACATGGACTTGCGTCGTTATTTTTCACGCAGTTAGACGTGCGTCGTTCTGCGGGAAGAAAAATGGTGTATGCGTCGGTTTCGTCCCTTCACACACGGACTTGTGTCGTTATTTTTCACTCGGGGAAGACGTGCGTCGTTTTCCGGCACGCGGGCCGACTCCTTCTATGCTTCGCGGGATTACCAGATGTCCCAGGGTCTGTGTGTGGATTCCTTGGCTTGTTATCCGGCTGCGCGTCGTTCTGGGAGGCTGTGCGTGGAAGTTTCTTTCTCACAGCAGGCGTCGCGTCGATTTCCTCTCTGGAAGCCGGGCGGCGTTGTCCATGTGAGGCCGTGCGTCGAAGTTCCGGTCACCCCGTAGGCGTCGCTTCGGGCAGCGTCGGCGTGCAGCGATTTTCTCACCGCGGAGCAAGCTGTGCGTCGAATTTTTCAGCGCACGAGGAGTCCAAATGAAAAAGAAAAGTCTCTTTGGTCCTGGGACTTCAGGGAACAAGAGGCAAGCTCTATCCAAGCTCTTGGAGAGCACTTTGGCAGCCAGGCAAGAGTTCAGCAAGGCAGCAGGCCAACAGCAAGGCAGCAGTCCTTTGTAGAAAGCAGACAGGTGAGTCCTTTGAGCAGCCAGGCAGTTCTTCTTAGCAGAATGCAGTGTTCTGGTTCAGGTTTCTTCTCCAACAAGTGTCTGAGGTGGTAGGGCAGAGGCCCCGTTTTATCCCCAAATGTGCCTTTGAAGTGGGGGAGACTTCAAAGAGTGGCTTAGAAGTGCACCAGGTCCCCTTTCAGTTCAATCCTGTCTGCCAGGGTCCCAGTAGGGGGTGTGGCAGTCCTTTGTGTCAGAGCAGGCCCTCCACCCTCCCAGCCCAGGAAGACCCATTCAAAATGCAGATTTATGCAAGTGAGGCTGAGTACCCTGTGTTTGGGGTGTGTCTGAGTGAATGCACAAGGAGCTGTCAACTAAACCTACCCAGACGTGGATTGTAAGGCACAGAAAGATTTAAGTGCAAAGAAATGCTCACTTTCTAAAAGTGGCATTTCTAGAATAGTAATATTAAATCCAACTTCACCAGTCAGCAGGATTTTGTATTACCATTCTGGCCATACTAAATATGACCTTCCTACTCCTTTCAGATCAGCAGCTACCACTTCAGTACTGTATGAGGGCAGCCCCAATGTTAGCCTATGAAGGGAGCAGGCCTCACAGTAGTGTAAAAACGAATTTAGGAGTGTTACACTACCAGGACATGTAAACTACACAGGCACATTTTACCTTTTACCCACACAGCACCCTGCTCTAGGGGTTACCTAGGGCACACCTTAGAGGTGACTTATATGTAGGAAAAGGGGAGTTTTAGGCTTGGTAAGTACTTTTAAATGGCAAGTCGAGGTGGCAGTGAAACTGCACACACAGGCCATGCAATGGCAGGCCTGAGACAAGGTTAAGGGGCTACTTAAGTGGGTGGCACAACCAGTGATGCAGGCCACTAGTAGCATTTAATCTACAGGCCCTGGGCACATATAGTGCACATTACTAGGGACTTATAAGTAGAAGTATAAGTCCAAAAAGTGGAGGGAGGCAGGCAAAAAGTTAGGGGTGACCACCCTAAGGCATGTCAGGTCTAACATGCCAATCGTGACAATTGATAAGATGCTCTACGTCCGCAAGCGTAGATGAGAAGCCACCATCACCAGAGACCTAAACCACCTGCCTCCTTGGTGGTTTTGGCACACTTCACACCAACTTGGAGAGTGTGGCTGGCTGAATACTAAAGAAGTTGATTATAAATTTACCCAGTGTGATATTCTGTTTTCCTTGACAACAAACCAAAGCACCTGGGCTCTTCTTGTGGCACGTGGCACCATTATCCCTTCTTGTTCACTCTTAAACCATTACCAAGCATGGCTCCAGTCCACCCTTTGAGAAGATTCGGAGGCGGCTATTGTTGGAACTACTATCACTACTAACCAGGCAAGGACGTGAAGGGCTTCATTGGGCATGGGTAATCAGAGGCCTCCTAGTTAAGTTGCCAGTGGCCAGAGAATTTTGAGTGGACCCTGCTCCATGATCATATGCAAAGTCAGGCAGCCATCTTTGCAGGCATAGGAGTCACTGTTTCGTAGTAGCAGAGACTGACAAAATCAGGGTGCAGAAATGGGTCTTGAGTGCCCAGGTTTAGTGAAAAGGAAGGAATCCTTATTAAGTGCACGTTCTGAATAGTGTGCTGATGAAAATTAGAATTTGAGTGGGAAGAAAGCTGGATTTCTAGGGATTCCAGTGACAACCATGGCACTGAGTGCAGTGGCATGCATTAGCCAGTTATGCAGGTAAGGATTTAGACAAATGGTATTTTTGTGTAAAAGCCCATCAAATAAAACATGCAACTTGTTGAACAATGTTGGTTCTCATGTAGCTCTAGAGGCATGACCCAAACTGAAACTGCCTATTGGGAACTACAAACATTAAGAATTACTAGTGGGATGGAAACAAGAAAGGAAGCATTCTGATGATCTACAGAAGCAAAGAAGTCCTCACTTATCCTATGTGGATAGTGCCTGAATGGATTAGAACCTGGGTGGTAAGGTCTTAACATATTTGTTGGTTTTGGGCAAGGTCTTTGATGGGTTTGTATCCTTTTTGGGGACGAACTGTATAACTGAATATACTCTAGTTTTGCACTCCTGCTGAGGAAGATGTATTACAGCTCCTTTATCAATGAGTTTCTGCATTCCCTTCCTGAGTGCATGCAACATTGTTGTGCTCTTGGGCCATGGAGTGAGAACCTCTCAGAGCAGTTGAGCCATGTGACATGGGCCCTATTGCAAGGAGGGGAGGAAATGGGCACTCTGCTGCAATAGGTGTTTCTGTGGGCGTACCCATGCAACGCCCATTGCTTTTTGACCCTGCCCCAGATTTACAAGGCAATGTAAATCTGAGGCAGCACCAAAAACTAATGCCTCCCCAGGGGTGGCACTACAGTGGCACAATGAGGAGAAATACTTTTATTTCTTAACATTTTTTGCTCTTTCTATGTGTGCTGCAGAATGCAGGAAGCAAAACACCATTAATGATTGTTTTTGTGCTGGAAGGTGCCTCTTCCTGCACAAAAACAATCACCCCTGCAATGCAAGCATCCTTGCACCATGGTGCAAGGGTGCCTGCATTGGTGCTAGGCAGCTGACTTAGTACCAGCGCAGTTTTCTGGTAAATACGACGCATCCCTGCATTTTGGAAATGTCGCAGCTCGGTACAGCAAAATTGCTCCCGGCGGCGCACTGCGCCATTTCCTCACAAATAAGGCCAAAGTATTTTTCTGGAACTGTTCACTCCAGTGGGGTAGTCTTACTTATTCCAGGGTGGGAGGGAAGCCCGAGTGGTGGTGCTGGATGGTAACGATACAACTTGGAATACTCTCATGTCAGTGGTTGGTCCTGTTTCTGAAGCCCCAATTTCTGCTTTTTGTGAGCCAAAAAAAACACATTAAAAACTCTCTTTCTGATTTGCTACTCATAATCTGAGATATCCTCCTAATGAAAGATGACGTGTCAGTAAGCATCTGAACTTTGAGGGTGTTGGTCATCAAGACCCCAATTTTCAGTGTATTCTCTATTATTACAGTCACTATCTCCTTTGATAATTTATCTTATTCTCCCACTGTGAAAAATACAGTGCCCCCGGGATAGAAGGGATATGGAGCAGGAAGGTAGATAGAAACAGGCAGACAAACCTTCATATTGGTAGGGACCCGGCCTAGTATCTGTACGGCAGGGATATCATATACTTCTTGTGGTCCTTATAGAAACTGCTCCACCATGAATAGCGTGAAAGCTTATCATAAATGTAGCCCTGATTTTTATCTATTTACCATAACGCACTCACCCGCATCTTAGAGAGTAGCTGTAAAGCGGCATTAATGTGTATCCTTACCTGTAGTGAATCCTAGTTTGTTTTAATGGGATACAGGAGTTAGCTTAGCCTGTGGCTTGCAGACTCGTGCCCCCGTCACCCAGTGACTTTTACCCTACTTAGCTTGCTCTGTTTTAGTTCATTTATTTAATTAAATCTTTTAAGATGGCTGCCTTGTTTTTAGGTAGGCCCATGTTTTAGTTTGCGTTATCAGTGTCACCGCACTAAGGCATCTAGATTAAGCAACAAAGACAAACAAACTATAGGTGTTCACTTTAAGTACTTTCCCTCTTCATGCTTTCAAGGGAATTGTTTATATTAATTGCAGTCCCAAGAATGCCTTGTTATCTATTGTTTGGGAACAAACCTACATCAGGAGTCCAAGTAGATCTGTATAAATAATCCTCCCTTTAACAGATAGTCAGAGGGATTCTGACCCGATGCCATTGCTGTTATCGATGCTGCATGCCACCTTGACACTGACCCAGTCTTCGTGTTCCTACAGAGTCTGAGCTCGAGACCTCATTCCAAGGTAATGAGGGTTGGGGGCTCTTCTCATGGACATTGCATTGGCAGATTAGGTTTAACATACCTAGCTCTCTTTTAGGTTAGAGGTTAGGCCTGTCATGCTAGGGTATTAGAACATATCTCACACTTCATATTATTCCATGATATTGTAAGATGGTGTGGGTCTTTGTATCAATGACTCTTGTCTACCATTCTATTTCTTGCACTGTTCATTATCCTAATCATTGCAGCCCACACAACTTATCGCAGATTGAAGTTTTACTAAAATAAAACCTATTGACATTTTACTGCATCTTCTTCATTGCCTATGTGTGATTGAGACATGTTGTTAATGTGGGAAAGGGGTAATCTCTGTTTAACTACGACGCTCCCTGAGATGTCATACTCTTGAGTCCATGCGTAAAGGCTGCCACAAATCACCTTTGACTGTTTGGGGTTTTTGGTGAGGTACTGCTTGTGAGCCGGAAGGGTTGGGACGACAGTTGCGATTTGTTGTAGGACTGGCATACTCACCTACAAACATAAGTACTGTCATCCTTAAACCAGCAGTCTTGCCTAGAGCAAGAGTCCAACTGTGACATACCAGTGTTTAATGTGAGCTGGTGATTTCCTGTGCGGGGCACCAGCACTTATTTTTCTGCATCAGGCATTTACTTGGAGCACAAGACACATATCAGTAAGGCAGAGGAAGAGAAAAACGAAAAAGCATCACAAAGGAAGAAAACAGAAAGCTGCAAGAGTGCGCTTTAGGGGCAGGGAGTGGGTGTAAATGCATTAAAAAGGCCCGAGATGGCTTCAGTATTACACTACCTCAGTATTCCATGTTCGCACATTTAAATGCAGCAGCCGCATGTTTGAAAGGAGATCTTTGCCGGCACATTTTGTTGACAAACTAAGCACTGATCCTTACTAGTTTCAGGTGTTTTCTGGATTCTACTCAGTCAGTAGACAGGGTGCTCAAGTTAGGATGGGGGTTTAGGGGCAACAGAGACCACTGGAAATTTAAAGATGAAAGGCTCATGGCGACCTTTATGAAGTTCATGAAAGCTGTGAAACATAAGTACATGCCAACTTTAACTGCACTCGCTTAAAAGGGTTTGTCTGTCAGATCAGCTCAGTTTCATTTAGAGATTAAACGTCCTTTAATTTGCACTCCTGCTGGTTCATTCAGAGCATGACTAACTTGCATCTGTTTCCTAGGTTGACCTAAGACAACCGCGTGGAGCCTTTCTTTTACAATTAAAGTATGTCATGATCTCCAGTAGGGTCTCTTAGATCGGTGAAAATGCTTTGTGTAGGCAAAAGGTTTTGAGTGGCAATGATAAAAGGCAAGAGTCTGGTAACATTTGTGCTTGTAATGAGGATCTACTATGAGAGGCGAATGCTAACAAGGATGTAACAAAGAACATCCAGAAGATGGGTAGAGAAAGAAAGATGCATTTTTCGTAAGACCACCTCGTCCTCAGCTCAAGTGCAGCAGGTCGCGTAAGGGACTCACCCAAACAAAATCTTTGTTTGAATATGTAAAACTTATGGTACTTATGACGAATCCACATATCATACAAAGGAGCCTATCAAGAAGATGTTATGAAGAACTGTTCTTTGGAGGCCAAAGGATTCTGGTCCCTAACCTTAGTCCTACCATAACTGCAACCAGGAGAAAAATGTAGAACTCAAGGAAGTAAGTGATCCAGTTCAGCCCTGAAGCCTCGCTTTTTTTTACCCTGCAAGACTTTGTGTGGTCAGTGGGGTCAAAACCTTTTTATGTGCCCAAGTAGACTCAACTAAATATGTGCAAAGACACACGGGGTGGAGAATAAGGTTAAGGCCTAATGGTTAATAAATGGAGAATATAATTTCTGCAGTTGATATACTGTGTTCTCCGCATGATTGATCTAGATTCACTATCGTAACCAGTTGCCTATATGATAGGGGGGTCGTGTTCAATGCAATTTTTCGTTTGCAAAGTCTTGAATTATAAGTCCACGTCCATCAACCACCTGCCCCCTCGATTTTGGTGTTTCTGTGAAAAGAAGGTTATGTGACTCTTATAACATTTTCTTATATTGTTTATCATTACTCACGATAATGCTGTTCCCATTTTTTGGATGATCTATGTACCAAAACGTTTCAATAAAGTTGTTAAAAACAGACAGCTGCCAGCCAATTTGTGGAACTAATATAAAGGTTGGGGCACTATATGCTGCAAACACGATTCGACTTAAGTGTTTAATTGTGCATCATTGGAAAAGTCAATATGACCACATGCAGTTTGAGAAATAACAAGCTTACATGGGGTCGGGATTTTATATCTTACTAACGTGCGAAGATGTTGTGTTCACTCAGGTGGCTATATAAATGTACCATCAGTGGCGGAAAATATGTGCTGGCATGTGGGTGTGTTATATTGTGCTGATAAGATGTTATAGTTATTTGCGAGCATCAGGAATCAGGTGTATGTTTGGCCGAAAGCAGTGGAAACATTGTCTTCAGAAAAGCAACACTGTGTGGCAATGTGGTGTACTGGCACTTATTTGGGGGAGGGGAACAAGAGGATTAGCATGGATTAGCTGATGTGAATTTGGGCCAAATCTCATGTCACTGCTATGTTAAGGATTGGTAAAGCGTGCAAATAATGGTTCTGATTCTGAGTGGGGAGGGAAATTAAAAAAACAGCAAGGTTTATGGGCTGAAGACCTTGAGGAGTCAATAGAAGTCAGGTTTTCATTTTTTCGGATAAATTGGAATCAGATATGCTTTTGAGAGAAAACATGATTCTGTTCCAAAATCTAGAGACAAGATATAAGAAGAAACAGCCGTCCATCCGTGTCTTTTGATGGTAAGAACGCCACAGCTTTGGAAGAAATAGAACATAGCGTGCAGGTTGGATAATTCAACCTGAAGTTTTTCCTAAGGTAGACAGGCCCTTTGTTAAAGATGGCATGTGTGTAAAGCATAAGGTTTAGAATAGGCACTGACTTTTGATAGGAAGCCAATGAAAGTTATTTCCGTCCACATGGAGGATGTAGAAGAAAGATTGAGGATCGATCCAGTGGTCGAGTTTTGAAAAATTTGCAACCAGTGGGTGAGGTAGTCAGGTAGACCCTGATAGTTGGTGTTGTAGTTTAAGCAGGAAGTGGTAATGGATGGTACAGTGGTTTTCCTGACGTGCAGGAAGAAGGGGGAATATTTTCCAGAGAATCTGACAAAAGCTAAAACAGGTTCTAGAGACATGGCTGATTTGACTGGAAAAGGAGAGGTAGAGGTCCAAAGGAATACCAAGGTTTATAGCCAGAGTGGTGGGACCAACAGAAGACTAACTCAGAAGGCCAAATGTATGAGAACTAGGCATCTGTCTGTTTGTCGTAGAGAACTATCTTATCACTGTTGAGCTTGAGGTAGTCATCACTCATCCAGAGGGCAACTGCTCTCATGCCAGAATAAAATTATATTACATGTGATCCAGAATGTTTGAGATGGACTCAGTGATCTGGGTGTCATCAGTGTATGGAACAAGATTGAAGCCGAAAGATCGTATTAGGGACACTAGGTGTGAAACGTTGACATTAGAAAGGTTTGGGCTTATTGAGGAACCCTGGGGGCGCAACAGGTCACAGGAAATTTGTTGATTTTGAAAGAAAACAATAAGACCAATTGAGCTGTGTCAGAGAGTAAAGATCCTAGCCATCTAAGTGCATTTTTTAAAGACACCAAGATGGAAAAGTCTCTGCCTACGCATAGAGTTGTAGACCATGTTAAAGGTTGCCAACAGGTAACTGAAATAAGGGTAGCTGAATTCCCTTTATTGAGCAGCATTTTAAGGTCATCCATTACTGATATCATAGCTATCTCGGTGCTGCGTGATGGGCGAAAGCCTGACTGAGATAGATCGAGAAGGTGGTTGATCTTGAGGTTTTCAAAGAGATCGTAGTAGGCAAGTAGGCAGAGGGTTTAGGGAAATTGGAATCGAGCTATTCAGTATAGAGGGATCAGCAATGGGCTTTTCTTTTTAAAAAAAAGGTTAATATGGGGATGTTTCCAGAGATCCTAGGCCGGCACTATACTAATAGATTAGTTGCATAGGTCAATCAGTGCTAGGCCTAAGATTTCAGGGCGAGTGCCATGATAAGAGGAGGGCATGGATCAGAACGGAGCCTGACTTGATGGACTGAAGAGCACATAAGACCTCTTTGGGAGTAAGGCACTAAAGGGAGGAGAGAGAAGAGCTCCCCAGAAGTTGTAGGTGGCCATAGACTGGGAGTGCTGAATTAAAGCTGTTTGTGGTTTACACCATGCTTGGATAGCTTTGCTTTTATTAGAGAAGGTGGAGAGCTATGAGGAGAGTTCTTATGTCGGCTCAATGGGATTATTGCACGTGAGAGGGTGTAAACGATCTTTGACAATAACAAATATCTTGTGAGAGAAGTTTCCTAATGTTTTTATTTTCCTAGTGTAAAAGCTGGTATGTGACATGTGGATCAGGCGTTGTTAGTTCTTTACCATAACACTACTGGAACCTGTGGCATCACAACCATAAGACACCAAGGCCCATATTTATACTTTTTTAGTGCCGCATTCGCGTCATTTTTTTACGCAAAAGCGGCGCAAACTTGCAAAATACAATTGTATTTTGCAAGTTTGCGCCAATTGTATTTTGCAAGTTTGCGCCGCTTTTGCGTAAAAAAGTGGCGCAAATGCGGCGCTAAAAAAGTATAAATATGGGCCCAAATGCATTCAAAAGTTTTACAGTGACATTTGGCCAATCTGAGGTCATGGTTGTGCCATGGTGTAGATAGGGAAGTGAGGTGACACAAGGCTTGTGCTGGGCAACAAGGATTAGTGCATTAGATAGCCAATTGTAAAGTAGTTCACCAAGAGGCCATGTGGGACGGACCCAACAAGGGCAGACAATGAAGAGCAGTAGCTAATTTAAGAGATTTAACTTTGGACAAGGGTCTAATTTGAGAAATAGAATTGTTGGTTGCATGAAACACAGAAGAGGAAGAAACTGAGATGTGAAAACTAACTGCAATGTGATCTGTCAAGGTTAGGGGCAAGGGGTGAAATGCAAATGGACGAGTGATTGGAGAAAATGGGATCTAGGCGGTGGTCAGTGTTTTGGGTGGGGGCGTTAGAGATGAGCCCAATATGGGAGCAACTATGGATCACTGTTTTTTATGTGTCCCTCTCACAAACACCATTTGAGTTTCGTTTAGAATTGTCTTTGACCAGCCCCTTCTTAGTGTGAGTGGTGCTTTTTATATTATCCCAATAAAAACTGATGAGGTTGCCTCTGATCTACAGATGTATTTTCAATAGTGCCACAGCTTTCCCCCAAAAATATAACAGAGGCAAACCCATACATCACTCCCACTCCTGTCTAAAGTTGTTTTATGACTCTTCCAATTTTGAACAATGTCCCTCACTCAGTGAGCTTAGAAATATGACATTCATTAAAATGTTGCTATAAATTGCACAGAAATAAACTTCACCACCAAGTCCAGTGCAAGATTTTACAGAGGTGCAAGCAAAATTATAGTTTACTGTTTGGGCAATCCTTTTATCCTGGCACCTGGGCAATTTGTTGGAATCTGGCACACACTGTTGTGACTATTTGTTGTAACACTGTAAGGAGTCTGCCTACGATGTTTAATGTAGCGAGGCCAAAGCCAACCTGGTAAACGGTCTGCAGAGCCCATCCTTTCTCGACTAATATTGTAGGCCTGGATCACCTTGAAATACACCAATTGTCTGGCATAGACGTTAATTCACCAAAATGACAGGGGTAGCGGAAATGACATCACACGCCACTTCATCTCTACTTTCACTCACACAACATGCTTACACAAAAACACATTCATTCACACACACACACTGTCTTTTACATAAGCACACTTCACCCGCAAGCAAGCACACAACATATATTTAAGTGTTTTTACTTACATCGGCTACCAAGGAGTGTCATATTCTAGCTAACCGTACTCCATTTTTTAATCACACTAATAGTGAATAATTTATTATTAATAAATTAATAATTTATTATTCACTATTAGTGTGATAAAAATATTGATTGAAAACAAGGAAGTGGAGCCCCAAGCGACGTCCATCAGGGCGAGCTGCCCCTGTGTTCTTGGCACTGATTTTGCCACCTCTGTGGTCAGGGGTGGCAGAGGCAGTGCCAGTGGTCGCAAGGGGCAAGGTGGGGGTCGCAGCTGTGTCCCCCGGCGACCCCTAAATAACGTCCATGATGCCTGGACTTTTGCTGACTGTGTGAGGAGAAAATGCCCAAACTGCCCTAAAAAATTCTTTACATCCTACGTTCTAAGGACCAATCTTACCATCCCAATGCACTTCATTTATAATGTGCCATTTGTCAGTAATTGTTCCAGGCATTTCTGTGTGGCCGCCCATATAAGATTGTGTGTAGCTGGGTTGTAGGTGATTCTTTTTTAGGTTCACCCCTCAAAACCACAAAGTTTAAAACTGTAGTCTACTATTAGGATCCTTATAGTCTAGTGTGTCCTGGTTTTTTCTTACACCTGTGACTCCCTATGGGTAGGAGGGAATTATTTAACACAACTGTAACCCCAGTTTAGGTAGGGTCCTCCCAATCCCCGAAACATCCTAATTACAGAATGTTGTGGGTGAGAAGGTGACTTAAAAATTGGATTTAAATCCTTGTTTCAATCAAGCCTTAAGACATAGTGATTCATAGGCCCCAACAGACAAAAAAATATGCAAGGTCCAGTTCTTTTAGAGCACGGTATACTGTAAAAATAGAGACAGCCTGGTCAGTCGGTGTGAATATTCCTCTGCTTTGTTGTTAACCACAACATACTCACCACACACGTGTTCACAGTCGACATGTAGTCTACTCGGTTGTTTTCGTCCTTCGCCTACCTAAGATGACAAACTTATTTTATAGTTTTAGTCTGGAGTGGTAACTATTGGGCTCTAATATGAAAGGTATTTCCCTTGCCTACTGTGACTAGGTGTCCCGGATTTGCCCGAACCATCCGAGTTTTTCACCAGCTGTCCAGCAGATTTTAACAAATTTAGCTTATTTCCGGGTTTCCAGAGAGGGTCCACCCAAAACAGAGGGAGGCAAGATTTGAGGTGTTCAAAGGCAGGACGAGTTAGCAGCTTTTATAAGGGAGCAATTTAATTAACACACGTGAGACCGGAGTTAAGTGCCTTGTCTGTGTTTCTATGTTGATGTGCATTGTCATTTAAGTCATTTTGTGTGCCCCTCAGCTGATGTAGAACTGCAGTCCTTCTTCTCTGTTTGCTAAATGTCCTGTATTTTTGGTTTTCAAAATCTGGTCGCTCTACCCTTGCTCTACAATAAAAAGAGAACCTATTAGATTAAATTCTGCATTAGGGGTCCCCGCTTTGGGAAATCTCAAGCTCTTTTTATGAAGTATGCCCTAGTTGCTAGTATCTGGTGCTCTCTTGCCCGTTCTCACCCACACTGTCTGATTCCACATGAAGTGAATGCGTTATGTAGATTCGACCACACCAGGGCTTGATTCCGAGTTTAGGTGTTATTTATTACACATTTTATAAATAGCAGTGCCACCAGGTCTGTTATTAATCATGTGAGATGAATAACACCTATTACGAGTTTATGGGGAATATCATGCGGATTTGGTGTTTAAAGCACCAAAATCTGCATGGTACGTTAAATACCGCCCAACTTCTCCTGTTAAATTGGCAGCATGTTTCACCTGCTGAACATCAACAAAGGTTGTTATTTAATGCACCTGATAATTATCGGATGTGTTAAATAAAACAAATCTTGTAATTCCGATCCGGCTGTAAACATAATCAGGCTCCTAGTTGTGACTGTTGCCACAGTGAACAGTGGCGGCCGGCAGCTTTAGGAGGGAGGGGGACGGGCGGGGCAGACACACACACACACACACACACTCATTCTTTCACACACAGACACGCACGCACATCCATTAACAACACTCATACCATTCAAACATTCCCGCACGCACCAAACATTCATTTTAAAACATCACACACACTCATTCTTTCACACACGTACGCACGCCCATCCATTAACAACATTCATACCATTCAAACATGCACGCACGCACCAAACATTCAATTTGAAACATCACACACATACATACACACACACACACTTACCTTCGGCCTCCAGGTCCCAGGAGGGTTGGGACTGCTGCCTTCCCTCGTTGGCTGACCTAAGGTCAGCCAATGAGGGAAGGCAGCCGTCCCAGCCTCGTCACAGAGTGGGATGGGGTCAGTGAGACTGCTGACCCCACTCCACTCTGTGACGAAGTGTCACTGATTGACACTCACCCTGGGCACTTCAGGGCTTAAACTGAAGCGCCCAGGGAGAGTGTCAATTGGTGACGCTTTCCTCGTCACCCAGGGGAGGGCCTCGAGGCACATTTGCTGGGCTGAGGAGGTCACGCCCATAGGAGCTGTGATCTCCTCAGCCCAGCAAAGTGCAGCTCAGGCAGCCAGGAGTCTGCGCAAATTGAAATTGCACATGTCTGCTCCTGGCTGCCTGCCTGAACATGAAGAGTGTCTGTCAGGCTGACCTTTGTTCAGCCTGACAGACACTCTTCATGGGGGGCAAAAGGTGGGGGGCGGCGTGGCCCTTCCGCCCTAAAGGATGGGCCGCCACTGACAGTGAAGTATATTTCTCCGTGGCAGGGAGGCTAAGACGTCAATCACCAAAATTAGCCACTGCCTTTCTTACAGTCTGCCCTTTGGCGATGAAAGACTGAGGTCAACAGTGCTACTGATTGAAACCAGCAACCCGAAGATTTTGCAGAACCCAGTGCTTGCTCCCGTAACCAACTCTATTTAAAAAAAAAAAAAAACTAAAATTTGCACTGCTTCCCTCAGAGCGCATGCTTTGAGACCATGTCTGGTTTAAATGATACATTAAAGAACTCGACAGTGAGAATTAAGAACAAAATCTGTGAGGTATTTTGTGCTCCAGGAGCTGTGGAAACCGCATGAACTGTGATTAATTGCTTAGCACATTTGCCTGGAGCAGTGACAGCCTGCCAGGATTTGCACAAGCTTCCTGCAAGAATTCTTCATGGAGGTTTTTGCATAATTGGTGAGATCTGTCCCACAGCAAACCACATCAGAAGAAAGACTTCTACCCGCACTTCATTATTAGTCACCAGCCACTCAAACTCTTCATAACTAAATACTGACAATGTGTTCAGAATAAGAAACAGGGACTAGCAGAAAGAGTGGGAGAAGCAGCAATTTCTGAGTTTGAAATGCCAACATTGGCATCAAATGAACACATTGCTTAATTTGTAAATAGAAACATGCCCGTGCCCAAAGCTCTCCTCTGAAACCCGCGACTGATCCAAGTAAATGTGCGAGCACGGAATATTGAGGCAGTGTAATCCTGAAGCCACCTCGGGTCTCTTTAATCCATTTACATCCACTCCCTGCCTCTTCATCTCACTCCTGCAGCTTTCTGCTTTCTCCCTTTGTGACGCTTTTTGTTTATCTCTTCCTCTGTCTTTCCCACATGTGTCTTTTCCTTGCAGTAAATGCTTGAGGCGGAAAAATAAGTGCCGACCCTCAAAAATAAGTGCCGGTGCCCGGCCCCGGAAACCACTAGTTACAATTAAGCACTGAATGAACGCCGTGGTGAAGTGCAGTCGTCCAAGTGCAGTCATACATGCTCAGTTCAGAATCAGATGTGAGTGAGCAGGAACAGAGTACAAAAGGGCCATTGGAATTATGCGATTGTGCTGCCAGGGCAATATTTGCATAACTGAAGAATTGCCGCATTTGCCACATAATCCATCATCTGACACATAATCTGTAGGTTTGAACAAAAAAGTGGTTCCTAACTTAAACGGTTCAAAAGTTAATAAAAAATGCAGCAACACGTGTTGTCACATGGTGGAAGGCCCATTGCAAAGCTGGACTGCTCACTATTCTGCTGCTCATTGTTATATTTGGGTATTGAGTTGCTACTAATGAGGAGCAAACAATGCCCAGACTATATTAGCAAGTTTAAAAATGACAAAATCATGAAGTAATACTATTACAAAATGTAACGCATTATGCCGTATAATTCGCCTTTTCTTGATGTATGATTTACTTACCCCTGCTGCATAATTTGTCTCTCTTCTGCTGCATAATTCCAGTGGCCCTGAGGAAAAGGTACTATTGACCACGACCAGTGCCGTAACACCATATCCTGAACCCCAATGTGGTACACTCAGTCCAACGGCCAAGTCGTGGCAGCATATGTTCTTTCCCACATCGACTACACTGACATACATGCCAACATTTTGCAATATGAAAGCGGGCGATAGTGGAAAAAATAGGGGGAATTGATTTGCTCCACTGACTAACATTGAAACAGAAGCAATTTTAGGCAGGAGACAGCTAAAATAAATCCAATTTTGGCTTTGAAGATGGGGAGCATCCCTCCTGAATCGGGCCTGGGGGCATGTATGCTTGAATGCTATCTATATTGGCCTGCCCAGTAGTGCCCTAGGAAAGTTGCAGTGATTACAAAATACGGCAGTCAGAATTGTAACAAGACAGAAACAAGTTAAAACTATTAGCATTGTAAACTCTTAATTGGACTTTTCTTGCCACATAAAGTGAAAATGAAAAGTAAAACTGTTTCACATAAGCGAGCCAACGGCTGCCATGAACTCAAAGCAGAAACACAAAAGGAAACAGAAGTTCTCTTGCAGTGAAATGTATTAGCAAAAGTGCAATTTTCCATGCATCCTGCAAAGTGCAATTATCCATGTAACAGGGCCGGTGTCATGCAAAACCCTCGGCTACTGCCCAGCGAGATCGAGCTGCCTACAAATAAAGAGAAAAGGTAGTCCAGAAACCATACCGAAAACATGGAGCCTTGTATGTTTTTAGTAGTTGGCCGGTGCGCTCGAGGTGGGCTAAAAACCGGAAAAGGTATGACGTATGCATGCCTTTCACTAATTAAATCAAGCAAATTTTAAAAGGCAAGCCCACGAACCATCTAAACTGATGGGCCTGACATGGGCGTGGTTAAAAGTCCACATAGAGATTTCATCAGGGGCTGAGCGCTTTGAGCGCTTGACCCTAAAAATGACCACGGATCAGCAGCTAGAGATAGGTTAGGGTGGCTGTCAGGGAACAAAAAACACTCTCAAAGTGGCCTGTTACACAGGACATACAAGACAGGACCTGTGTTCCTCACAGACCTGCTATCCCCTTTCTGCCTCAGAAGTAATCTTCACTCCAGTAACTCTCCCGTGCTGAAAATCCCTTACAGCAGGAGGCAGCGAGAGGGAGGATGGCCTTTACGGCACAGGCCATAATGCTTGGAATTAGCTTCCTCTTAATATTCGATCCATTTGCAGTTTAAGAAACTTTCAAAGGACGGTGGGGGCGATTGACTCCTGTGTAAACAGTGCCCTCCTCTGTTCACATGGATAGTTTATGTAGTTTTTCTTGATTGGATGACCTAACGCTTCGTATTCCTCTTACTTCTGTCTTCTATGATTTTAATGTGATCCTAGTGCCAAGATGCTGTGGTAAATGCGTTCTTAATAATATCCATGATATCTAATAGCCTCCAGGGCTGCTTCTGCTGTGGAGCACCATCATTTTGTGTTACACGTCTGACTACCACATGCACCAGAAAAGGGACTTGATATTTTTTAAGGTGGGGGCAGCCGAAGCAGGTTTAACGTGCTCTTCTTTATTGAATACCAAGCGATACACGCGTCCTAAGAGAACCACCGTGACTTTGGGTATGATAAGTCACCCAACTTTGGTAAGCGAAGAATGAGACCACTGGGTAACACAAGTGGGGTGAGTGTGTTGGTGGCCAACGACAAAGCAGAAAAATATTCACAGGGAGCGACCCTCATATCTCTGTTTTTTTACAGTACATAGTGTGATAAAAGGCTTGGGTTTCTGCAAATGTGTTTCACATGTAGGGGCCTATAAATGTTTATGCTTTCTTACAGGCTTGACTAAAACCAGTAATGAAGCAGAGATGTTTTAAGGTATGGGAAAAGTGGCAATTTCCCAGGGCTCCCACCTTCCAAGGGCCTCCTGGGAAAGTGAACTTTCTCTCTTTTTCATTTTTTCACATATCTTAAAGTGTCTCACTCTTCTCTGCCTACCTCTTCCTCTGTCTTTCTCTACCCAGTGTCGTCTTAAGGATTCCTGTGCCCTGGGCAAGACATATTTTAACTGTTTATACGTGACACTCTTTAATAAACACTTATCTGATGATTAAGCAGTGTTTGGCATCATTTGGCTTCTGGACAGGGGCCCCCGAAATGTGTACTGCCCAGGTCCTCCAAAATCCATAAGATGACACTGTAATCAAGTTCCTGTTTAAATGACCTACTCACCTATACCTTTATGTTGTTAGATAACTATGGGATTTAGAGGGTACTAAGCCAAGGTCACAGTGGTCCTAAAGAATGCCTGCATCACCAATATAGGCAGAAAATGAAACCTGTTGACCAGAAGTAAAGGTCCTAAAACCTGAGCTTACTGTTCTAAACTTTCAGGTAGAGAGGGGTGAACTTAATAAAAGCACACCTTCCAACCATGCTCCTTTAAAATGAAAACATCAAAAAAGAGCTCATTTTGAGCTAGCCTACCAACATTTGTTGTTGACGAGGAGCTACCCCAAGGATGAAGCATACCTCTTTGTGTGGGGACCACATCTTTTTAAGGAAAACCACCAATAGTGTCTTCCATTATTAATTATTTAAAAAAAATAAAAGGGAATCAGGAAGTACCTAAATCCTCTTGGGGGACCTTAGTACTCCTTTTGTTTACTCTTATCACAAAATACAACCGATCTATGGGGAGGAAAATCCGTTTGTTTTTCAGTTTAATCTGACTGTAGCGGGGTAGTGATCACACATCCCTATGGGGACCATAATGGCCTGGTGATTACAAGTTCTAGTAAGGATGCTTTGACATCAGCCTAGATATCCTCATGCAGTAATAGTACAATTCAGTCTTTGCGAATGATATCCCCCTGTTCCTGCAAAGGATATGTTCTAGAATCCACAATTTGCTTTCTTCCCGAACCCTCAGGCCAGTCCTACTGTAGAGAGTCGGTTTTGAGCTTAAAGCAGGCCATATCCCAAAAGATAACACTAATGCTCGCGCATGAGACTGCCGGCCAAGAGACACCTACCACAAAAGCTTGTGCCATCAAAGAGCAAAACCACTGCAATATCCTCCAGCGTGATTTGTATTCTGTGTCAGAGATTTCATCAGTGTGACCGACCCTTGCTCCTTGAAATCTTCAGATCTGCTATTGCTGACCAGGCTCCCCCCATTCAGTCACATCACAGAATCCCCCATCTTGGAAAAGGTGTTGAACACATGTAGCAAATGTAGCCCTGTCAAAAGAGAAACCCTGCTGACAGTGAAGAATCAGTCTGTCTAGGGCTGCCAGAACTGTTGACTTTCCAATGACAACACTCCTGCGACAACTCTCCAACTTGCAACAGGTAAGGACATGGCCTTCTGTATCACTTTTGACTTGTCTCCTTGCTTGTGAGATAATTAACCCTGGGCAGTTTCTCTGGGCAGATTATGCTTTTGGACTTAACAGCTGGAAGTCCAAGAGACTTCAATGAAGCTTGGCTTTTTCTATCGATTTCTGACAGTTTCTAATCACTATGTCATAATCTTGTCTGGGATTCCATGACTTGTAAACAAAATATTTTCCCTTATTGCCATCAAATGCTTTCTTCTCCATGTGCATCATTCATGTCAAGGTATGCGTTAAACAGTCCTATTCTCTGATTGCACCATTCCACTTCAGAAGCTAGTTCTGCATCTTGGTGCAGGTAGTCCATCTCAGCAGTATCACATCTCTGCACTAGGCTCCCCTTTCTCGCTGTTACCTGGGTGCATGTGCCAGTCCCAGAATTATAAGTGCTGGTTCAGTTAATCTGCTAATGTTGTGTTGATAGTTTCCGATGTGGATGCCTCAAGTGGCAGTTAAGCAAAATGGAGGTAACTGGTAAACAAACTGTGGTCATCTTTCTTTTAGATGGCCACAGAGTTGCCTGCTTGTGTTACAAAAGCAGAACCCTTCCGTTTTATGACAGCTTTCCTGCACTGTTGAGTTGCTTGTGTTCAATGGGTGATGCCTAGTATTTGCACTCTTGTGGCAAAGATCACAGGAGTCATTTGGTGGGAAGATGGAAACTCAAATTCGTATGTCACTCTGGGGAGATGAGTTACTTACTCTGATACAAATAATACACAAATACATAATTTTCAAGTTCAGGTTTGCTGTATGAGGTTTACCCCACTTACTATTATTACATAGAGAAATTCATGTGTTGGGCCCTGTTCGGTGGTTGATGCAGGCAGGAGCCACTGCATGTCAACAATGGGAGTTGGATTTTTTGCCTGTGATGTCCCAGCATCTGTCTTACGGTGGCTAAGCAAAATGGACCATGTACATCCGCTTCCGCACTTGACAGTTAGTGGTGGCGATAGCAAGCAGTCACAGGTTTTCTTTGAGACAGTGTAGGGCTGCTTGACTTCAGAACAGAACTATCACACAATTGGATGACTCATACAGTTGAAATACTTCCAGAGAACTTATTACACCACAGAGAAGTAGTGGAGGATGGGCAAAGCCCAACCCATACCTGTCTGAGATGACATGCGGCATCCAGGACTATTCCTGGTTGGGGTATGGGGATGTCCAGTGAGTTGAGAATTGTAGTGATATGTGTGGCATCCTCTAACTGTTTTTATGGCAACTTGATTTTAATCTGAATCTAGTGATATGTTAGATTATGGAAGAAGTGACAAGACCCTGAGGATCCTACATATAGATACAGTTGTAGCCTCCTCCATGATAAATAGGATATTGCATTTTACTGGCGAGATGAAATAGTGCCCTGGCAGGTACATTCTTAAAGGGTTTTGCTCCCCCGTTGATGAGGCGTTTTGTAGGACAGGAAATGCCCCAGAAAACATACCAAAAAATGGAGACTTTGGAGGACTTTGTCATTGAAGGGCTATAGTCATCTGATAGTGGATCAAAAGTTTAATCAACCGTTCAAGCCATACTAAAACTCCTTAAATGTACAGTGCATTCTTTGTCAAATGTCCTGTGATGACTTGTTTCCATTGTATGTTGTGTTCAGGATGAAAATCAATAATATTTAGTCATAAATAAAGAAAAGAAAAAAAAGAAAACTTGTTTGAATGTGTCTAATTCCCATATAAAAGCACAACATTACCTTAGCTTTATTCCCTTTTAACAGCTTTAGTGCAGGCGTCATCCACTGGCCGACGCCCACACTACCTGCCTGGTGCGGGTCAGGACCAGTGCCCGACACCAGGGAGGGGGTTTAAAAATCCTCGGGTACGTCAAGGAAAAAGTGTTTTTGGGCCAAATATTGAGATTTGCAAAGGATTCTGGGTAACAGAACCTGGTGAGAGCCCCACAAGTCATCCCATCTTGGATTCCCCTGGGTGTCTAGTTTTAAAAAATGCACAGGTTTTGTCGATTTCCCTAGGTGCCGGCTGAGCTAGAGGCCAAAATCCTGAGCTAGACACTTTGCAAAAAACAGCTCTGTTTTCTTTTGGGAAATGTGATGTGTCCATGTTGTGTTTTGAGCATTTCCTGTCGCAGGCACTAGGCCTACCCACACATGTGAGGTACCATTTGTATTGGGAGACTTGGGGGAACGCTGGGTGGAAGGAAATTCGTGTCTCCTCTCAGATTCCAGAACTTTCTGTCACCGAAATGTGGGGAAAAAGTGTTTTTTTTTGCCAAATATTGAGGTTTGCAAAGGATTCTGGGTAACAGAACCTAGTGAGAGCCCCACAAGACACCCCATCTTGGATTACCCTATGTGTCTAGTTTTCAAAAATGCACAGGCTTGGTAGGTTTCCATATGTGCCAGCTGAGCTAGAGGCCAAAATGCACAGCTAGGCACTTTCCAAAAAACACGTCAGTTTTCAATGTAAAAATGTGATGTGTCCATGTTGTGTTTCCTGTTGCGGGCATTAGGCCTACCCATGCTAGTGAGGTAACATTTTTATTGAGAGACCTGGGGAAACACAGAATAGCAGAACAAGTGTTATTGCCCTTTGTCTTTCTGTAAAATGTTTCCTTCCAAATGTAAGCCAGAGTGTAAAAAAGACATCTATTTGAGAAATTCCCTGTAATTCATATGCTAGTATGAGTACCCCGGAATTCAGAGATGTGCAAATAACCACTGCTTCTCAACACCTTACCTTGTGCCCATTTTGGAAATACAAACGTTTTCCTGATACATATTTTTCACTCTTTATATTCCAGCAAATGTATTGCTGTATACCCGGTATAGAAAGAAAACCCATTGCAAGGTGCAGCTCATTTATTGGCTCTGGGTATCTAGGGATCTTGATGAACCTACAAGCCCTATATATCCCCACAACCAGAAGAGTCCAGCAGACGTAACGGTATATTGCTTACAAAGATCTGACATCGCAGGAAAAAGTTACAGAGTAAAACATGGAGAAAAATGGCAGTTGTTTTAGCTCAATTTCAATATTTTTTTATTTCGGTTGTTATTTTCCGTAGGAAAAACTTGTAGGATCTACATAAATTATCCCTTGCTGAATTCAAAATGTTGTCTACTTTTCAGAAATGTTTAGCTTTCCGGGATCCAGCATTGGTTTCACAACCATTCCTGTCACTAACTGGAAGGAGGCTGAAAGCACAATTTTTTTTTTTAATGGGGTGTATTAAAATGCCAAAATTGTGTTGAAAAATGTGGTTTTCTGGCTCAAGAAAGCTGGGAAGATGGTGATTTTAGCACCACAAACCCTTTGTTGATGGCATTATCAGGGGAAAAAACCACAAGCCTTCTTGAGCAGCCCTTTTTCCCATTTTTTTAAAAAAAATGACATTTTTGCTGTGTTTTGGCTTATTTCTTGGTCTCCTCCAGGGGAACCCACAAACTCTGGGTACCTTTAGAGTCCCTAGGATGTGGAAAAAAGGACACAAATTTGGCGTGGACAAAAAGTTATGAAGGCCTAAGTGTGAACTACCCAAAATAGCCAAAAAAGGGCTCAGCACAGGGTGGGGGGGGGGGAGAAAAACCCAGCAGCTAAGGGGCTAAATTAGTAACAAGGAAGAGCTGGAAAACAGTGTGGATAAGCAAAACAGTGCAGAATTCACTGAAATCAGTTTTGTTTTGATTGGGTCAAATGCTGATGATGTCCTCTTGCTCATGAAACAAATTATCAGATATTTGTAAGCTAGAATTCAATTAATTCTCATTCAGATTCCATTCACCTGGCTTATTATGACTAAACATTACAACATTGTTAATCATCAATATGTTCTTTAAGCAACAGACTTCTAAGGGTCCAAGTACCCACTGTAACCCAACACTGGTGCAATTTAGGAGCACACCACCACTGGTATATTGTAAAATGGACACATCCTGGCTACCAAATATAAGGGGAACGGATGTAACATTGGCCACTTCCACTCCAAATTATACTACATGCAAAGTAAACAACAAGCAATGGCAAAGCTAACTGGTCTCAACTAGGCGAGATCTATTGGCTTTGTCAATGTTCCTTTAGTCATGTTGTACACCTTTTCTACATGATGATTATTGTAGTATAATTATGTGATTATATGTTGTCTTATCCAGGAGACTGGTTGACACCTGTTCGGTATAAGCCAATAAGGACGCTCAATGAAGGACCACACGCCAATTATGAATACAATTTAGTTTGACTAGAATTTCAGGTAAATGTATGCATTTAGCACATCAACAATAGTAGAATAAGAATAGCAATGAAAAGCATCAATTTATATATGAGTACACCACCAAGAGCATCTATGCATATATATAAGCAAAGAGTTCATTGACAGATATAAGCTTTGATTAATTGTATACCAAAATGCATTTCACTACGATGTTCAGGAAGCAAAATATAAATGAGTTGAATACTTCAGATAAGCTCTGATTTACTGCACACCAAAATGCATGTTTCAATTACTGCAGCAGGCTCACACTACAATGTTCAGAAAGCAAAATATAAACGAGCTGAGTACTTCAGATTAGCTGTCATTAACTGCATACCAAAATGCATGTTTTAATTACTAAAGCAAGCTCACACTGCCATGTTCAGAAAGCAAAATATAAACAAGCTGAATACTTCAGATTATAATGACAGTGCAAGCATAATTAGAGCAGAGAAACAAAGGCCTATGATCCCTGTGTGGATCTTAACTTAGTTCACGAAATGCTGGGAAGCCCACTACCGCCCACTTGGACCTCTCCCCTTCTCAAGCACCACGGTCTCTGAACAGCAAACAGGGAGGTAGCACTGGGTGTGGAGATGGCAGCTTTCACAACCCCATCTGCGAGCTTCAAATCCCTTACCCGCACTTCAGTGCTTAAATAACTCAAAGCTTGGATTCTATCCCCTTCTGGCATTTTCTAGCTATGTTATCAGCACTTGTCTCTGGCTGCTCTGCCCTTCCCCAGCCATTGTTTTCATTCCATCTTCTCCCTGTACTCTCGTTCTCAAGGTTGAGACAGAGTCTCCTACACAAACAATCTTGAAACTAATATTGTGAACTTTTCCACGTTGTTTGGGTTTCAGCAGGCATCACGCTCATCTACACTGCTCAAGCTAATTAACCCTTCGCATCACAATGTCTTCCGCACCTTTCCCTATACTGATCATATGTAAAAACATGATTGTATTATATTTTGTGTTTAGTATGGTATGGTATGGCCTGTTGTATAGTATGTTATGGTCTGTCACTGAATTGTATTGTGTGGTTTGATGTGGTATGTTATAGCCTGTTAGGGTATGGTATGGTATGGCCCACAATTGTATAGTATGGTATGTCCTGTCATTGTACAGTATGGTATGGCCTATCATTGTATGATATGGTACGATATGGTTTGCCATTGAATAGCATGGTGTGATATCACTTCTCATTGTAAAGTATGGTGTGGTGTGATGTGGTATGGTCTGTCGTTGTATAGTATGGGATGCTATGGCCTGTAATTGTATAGTATAGTATAGTAAGAGTGGTTACTGTATAGTTTGGTATAGTTATATAGTACAATATAGTATGGTATGATGAGACTTGTCATTGTGTGTTATGGTATGGTCTTTCATGGTATGATATGTATGGTATGGCCTGTCATTGTAAAGTATGGTATAGTCTGTCATTGTAGAGTACTGTACGGTATAACCTGTCGTTGTGTAGTATGTTATGATCTGTCATTGTACTGTATGGTATGGTATGGCCTTTCATTGTATGGTATAGAATGGTATAGAATGTCAATGTATGGTATGGTGTGGCCTGTTATAGTACTATATGGTATGGTCTGGCCTGCCATTGAATAGTATGGTATGTACTTTCTTTGCATTGTATGGTATTTTCTGTTATTGTATAGTATGGTATGGCATAGCTTGTCATTGTATTGTACGGTATGCTATTGTCTGTCATTGTAAGCTATGGTATGGTATGATATGCTAAAGTATGGTATGGTATGGCCTGTCATTTTATGGTATGGCGTGGCCTATCATTGTACAGTGTGGTATGATATTGCCTATCATTGTACAGTATGGTATGATGGTATGGTAAGGCCTGTCATTGGGAAGTATGGTATGGCCTGCCATTCTGTAGTGTGGAATAGTACTGTGTGATCTGTCATTGTATAATATGGTGTGGCCCCTGACTGTCCAGTACAGAATGGCTTATCACTGTATAGTATGGTATGGCATGGTCTGTCAAAAGGTGTGGTGTGGCCTGTCATTGCATAGGACAGTATGGTATGATATGGTACGACCTGTTATTGGATAGTATGGTATGGCATAGTTTGTCATTGTACAGTATGATATTGCCTGACATTGTATACCAGCAATAGCATGGTATGGACTGTCATTGTATGGCATCGTGTTGTGTATGGTATGGTATGGTAGAGTAAGTATGGCCTGTCCTTGATCAGTATCAGTATCAGTATCAGTATCAGTATGGTAAGGTATTCCCTGTCATTGTGTAGATACATGGCATGGTATGTATGGTATGATATGGTATGGTATGACATGACCTTCCATTGTATAGTACAGCATGCTATTATATGTCTTGTCATTGTATATCATAGTATGGTATGTCATTGTACAGTATGGTTTAGGTTTGTCATTGTGTAGTATGGGTATAGTAAGGTGTGGTATGGCCTGTCAATGTATAGTATGGGGTAGTATGGCCTGTTGTAGAGTATAATATGGTATGGCATATCATTATATATTATGTTATTGTATGGCCAGTCTTTTTTTTTTTTGTGGGATGGCCTGTCATTTTATAATGTGGCCTGCCATTGTATAGTATGTTATGATTTGTCATTATATAGTATGGTATTGCATGGCGTGCGGGGTTGAACTAGCATGTAGCGCAATTAGGCAGTGCCTGATGGGCTGGTCTGACAGATTTGTGTGGGCCCGTTTTTAGCAGTTTGGGGGTCTTTTCTGTGGCCAGGTGGGCCATATTTTCTACTGTTGATTCTACATATATTAAAACAAACATTGCCTGGAGCAACACAAAGCCATGTGGTCTCCCATAACTTGGAAAATACCCATAAAAAGTCTTTCTTACAAGTTCAAAACTGACCTGATGAGCAAATGTAGGCCACTTTTTTAGTTACTGGTTGACTTATGGGGACCTCTTTTATTTTGGTGCCCGGGCCTACTTTTTGTCCCAGTCTGATGGCCTGTCATTGTATAGTATGGTATGGCCTGTCATTGTATAGTATGGTATAGTATAGAATGGCCTGTCATTGTATAGTATGGTATGACCAGTCATTATATAGTATGGTATGGTATTGCCTGTCATTAAATATTATGGTATTGTCTGTCATATCGAATACACTATTGTGTATGTTATATCTCAGCATATATGCAGCTTGATGGTGATGCTAGCTAAATGCAGAAATAAATGGATAAATATACTGCCTGAGTCCATCGTTAGAGGTGAACTACACTGCCCTAGCTGCCTGCATAAGATGTCATCACATTACTTTGCAGTGTGCTGACCCACTCCAGCACCTGTAGCTGCCTGCCAGCAGGAAGCACACGCTTGGCCGGATGTGGTGATTCACCTGTTCCAGGCCCTCCCCTGGCTGGTTTATCTGGGTTGGAGGCGAGAAGTGGGTCTGGGTGTGATTTGTCCTCTTTTACTTTATTATTCCAATCAACATTCAAACTATCCAGGACCAATTAACGCAGCAGCCGCTGCACTACAATGTCCCCATCTCCACAGCTCACCTTTTATTGTATAAATATTATCCTGAATTTTACAAGTGCTGGTCAAGACGAAGATCACTGTCTCTGTGCCAATAATCATGGTAGGGGCTTGCTGTTGAAATTCGCTAAAAACGTGACTTCTTGGGCCAACCATGCACAAATTGAGAGTCTGTAATATTTTGTTACAGCACAACGACGCACAAAGCAGATTACCAGATCAGAAACACCAAAATTCTACGTTTCCATAAGTAGAAAAATTATGAAGTACCCTGATTTCTTCGGCCTCCTCTATTCTGTATTGTAAACAATCTAAGCACTAATTATGTTTTTTTGGAGTTTTCTTTCTGAATGTGCTTTGAGGATGGCGGGAACTCACCTATTTCCCTCAAAAAACATTTTTAAAACTCACAGAAAATTATACAAGTCGAAAATCAGAGGTGGTTCGCACATTCCATCCAACCAGCTGTCAAGTGCATAAAATACAAAATGGAAAATGTGATCCTGAGGCCAAAAACGTGGCTAAAAAGAACAAAATATGCTGTAACTATTTTGCTGACCTGTCACCTTTAGGTACTGCATATAAAAACAACACACACCTTATATGAAAAATAAATGCAAATAAAACAAGTCAATGGAAAATGCAATTTTCTATCATGCCACCTGTATTGGTTAATGTGATCACTGCTGATGTCATACAGAATTGAATCCTGTTGGTGCACTGGGAAAGGGAAACTTTTGTATTTTTTGTGCTACAAGGTCCTCCTACCTGTGACAGTAAGCACTGGGAATAAGTCATTATTTTAAGCGTGCATTGCACAGCATAAGGTAGATAATCACAACAAGATTTAGGTTTAAGGTAAAAAAAGTGATTTCAAAATATACATTTTAGTAACACAAATTCACACTGTACACAGTGTTAACATTTTTATAGGTATCCTAAAAGCATGCACTGCACAACTCAGGTGTTAACTTTGTTACAATACCTCCTAAAAACAATAATTCTTTGCCACCCACTAAACTCCAAGTGATTCCGTCAACGAAAGCCAATACTGCCTCAAACCGGCCGTTAAATTTGCTCGCTAACCAATTGTTTATATTTGCATTTCTTTCATGCAGCAGACACCCTAGCAGGAAGCTTGCACATGATTTAGCTTCCTGTGCCTCCTATGACTTCACAGCAAATGAGACACCCTCTTTTCAGGCCAAAGCGTACAAGAGAGCACAGCTGTCTAGTTTGCTAAAGACATCTTGGGAACATTCGGAAAGCTTTCCAAGGAACATATTCCACGCATTGATTACCACTGGCTTTGTGGTTTGTAACTCTCATTTGCTTGCTTTCTATCTGCTGGATTTATTTCTTTTAGGCTGTCTAGCTTGAGTTTGTCCTTAGGGGAAAGCATACCTTATTTACTGTATCCTTCCGAGTGCTCCCTTTCCGTTGACAGGCCTTTAAATCTTGTTATTATCGTGTCACATTTGCTATGCATTCACAGACATGGGTAAAATGTCAGACTCTGTCTTCCAAGGGACCTTTGTGTTTACCTTTCTTTCTGGGACTTCAAAGTGAGAGGACGTATGTGACAATCCTGCTGTGAAAGGCTTTTTTCAAGCACACAACAAAGTTTACATGTCTGCAATAAACTTTGCAGATATTTCAGAATATATCAGAATTAGGAAAACCCAAATAAAGCACATTGTTTGTAATGTAATTCTGAAGTGTGGTGGTAACAAATATTTTAATACTATCAAACTAACTTTATACCCAGGGTGATGACATTTCCACACATTATCGTTTTAGTGCACTGTATACTTTTATCATTAAAACTATATATCTGTGGAAATGTAATGGTCATTTCAGTCAGAAATGTGTTGTCTCTAATGATAGTGCACTACCACACCATGCATACTCCACTTGACACCACTCTAGTCTACTCCATTCCACTGTACTCCACTCTGCACCACTCCACTTTACGCCACTCCACTCTGTACCACTGCACTCTACTCTCCACCACTCCACTCTATGCCACTGCAGTCTACACCTCTCTACTCTACTGTGCACCATTATACTTTATAACACTGCACTCTACACCACTCCAGTTTAGGCTGCTCCACTCTGCTCTGCACCACTCCACTCTACACCACTCCACCCTACACCACTCCACCGTACTCTGCACCGTTCTACTCTAAGCCTCTCCACTCCACACTGCTCTGCAATACTGCACTCTATGCCACTGAATTCTATGCCTATACAGACTACGCCAATGCAGTCTATGCCAAAGCACTTTACACCAAAGCATTGTACTCTGCACCACTCCACTTTATGCCACTAAGCTCTAAACCAGTCCACTCTACGCCACTCTAATTTACTCTACACCACTACACTCTACACCAATCTACTCTATGCCACTTCACCCTACCCTGCACCACTCCACTCTTCTCCACTTTACTCTACTCTGAAACAATCCACTGTATGCCACTGCAATCTACACCACTCTACTCCATTCTGCCACACTCCACTCTACACACTGCACTCTACACCATTCTACTCAACTCTGCACCACTCTGCACTATGCCACTGCACTCTACACCACTCTACTCTAAACCACTGCACTCTATGCCAATCTACTCTGCACTACTGCACTCTATGGGACAATACTCTACTCTGCAATACTCTAATCTATGCACTGTACTTTACACCACTCTACACCACTGCACTCTACGTCACTACACTCTGCACCCTACACCACTCCACTCTACGCAATTCATTCTTCTCTAAAACAATCTACTCTATGCCACTACATTTAATGTCACTCTACACCACCCTATGTTGCACCACTCCACTCTAAGACTGCTCTCTATGCCACTCTACTCTAAACTACTGCACTCTACCCCAATACACTCCACACCACTCTACTTAAAACCATTGCACTCTGTGCCAATCTACTCTGCACTACTGCACTCTATGGGACAATACTCTACTCTGCAATGCTCTGCTCTATGCACTACACTTTACACCACACTACACCACTGCACTCTATGTCACTACACTCTGCACCCTACACCACTCCACTCTACGCCATTCATTCTACTCTGAAACAATCCACTCTATGCCACTGCACTTTATGTCACTCTACACCACCCTATGTTGCACCACTCCACTCTAAGACTGCACTCTATGCCACTCTACTCTAAACCACTGCACTCTACCCCAATGCACTCTACACCACTCTACTCAAAACCAATGCACATACGCCACTGCACTCTGCACCACTGCAATCTATGACACTCTACTTTGCAACACTGTACCCTACACCACTGCACTCTACTCTGCACCAGTGTACTCTACTGCATTTAGCAGAAATGCACCCTACAACACTACACTCTAAGCCACTCTACTGTATTGCATTCTATGCCACTCCTCTCTATGACACTGCACTCTATACCACTCTTTGATCCAAAAATACCAAAAACACTCACCCAAAGTCTAACACATATGTCAAATCCCAAAAAATAAGGATGTGTAGAGAGGAGGTAACATCCAATTCATTTATTGACATGTAGAAGAATCAATTCTTCCAAATACAGGCATTCTTTCATCAACAGCCGACACATGCTTCGTCACACTCATGACTTTTTTCAAGACTGTACAAGTACTTATAATACATAAAGTATAATCTCACATAAACGACAGGGATACAAAACTAGTAACACAAAAGGAGGACAGTCGGATTGCTGAATAATGCAAACACTCACCCCCAGTCACAGATCTGGGTTTAATTCATCGTTCTTTTGCTCACAATGCCACCCCAGTTTGGACCCAGCTATATGCAAATCAGTCTTGACACTGTTCCTCGAGAGAACAGTCCAGCCCGAACTGCCAAGCCAGGTCCTCCCTGGACCGGAAACAAGCATCCTGGGACCGGTTTCAGGGTATCACCCTTCATCACCCAGGCTAGCTTGAATCCAGTGGCACAGTGAGCAAGGGACCCACGTCTGGGCAGAACCTTCCCACTTAGGACAACTTTAGCAACACAAAAGGATGACGGACGGAGTGCTGAATAATGCAAACACTCACCCCCAGTCACAGATCTGGGTTTAATCCGTTGTTCTTTTGCTCACCATGCCACCGCAGTTTGGACCGAGCCATATGCAAATCAGTCTTGACCCTGTTCCTCATGGGAACAGTCCAGCCTGAACTGCCAAGCTAGGTCCTCCCTGGACCGGAAACAAGCATCCTGGGACTGGTTTCAGGGTATCACCCTTCATCAGCCAGGTTAGCTTGAATCCTGTGGCACAGTGAGTAAGGAACCCACGTCTGGGCATAACCTTCCCTCTTAGGGCAACTTTAGCAGCACAAAAGGATGATGGACAGAGTACTGAATAATGCAAACACTCACCCCCAGACACAGATTTGGGTTTAATCCATCCTTCTTTTGCTCACCATGCCACGCCAGTTTGGACCCAGCCATATGCAAATCAGTCTTGACCCTGTTCCACATGGAAACAGTCCAGCCCGAACTGCCAAGCCAGGGCCTCCCTGGACCGGAAACAAGCATCCTGGGACCGGTTTCAGGGTATCACCCTTCATCAGCCAGGCTAGCTTGAATCCAGTGGCACAGTGAGCAAGGTACCCACGTCTGGGCATACCCTTCCCACTTAGGGCAACCTTAGCAACACAAAAGGATGATGGACAGAGTGCTGAATGATGCAAACACTTACCCCCAGTCACAGATCTGGGTTTAATCCATTGTTCTTTTGCTCATTATGCCAAAACTAGTAGACAATTATAAAATAACAGTGGATACCGTGAAGACAGTTAGCTACTCGAGAATTTCAAACCAAAGAACAACATTGGAAAATAGACATTCCTTGTCACCCGAGTTGCATGCAACAGAGAATCTAAAAAAACAAAAGATGTTTTAAACTCCAAAGCACCACAATACAAAGTCATGAGGAGCACATCTGCTCCAAACATGTATATTGTCAGCTAAGTTCCAAAGGAAGTGAAATGCAGATCCCTGAGAACAGCCAAGAATAGGAAGATGAGAGACCAGCCTAATGAAGTTTAAAACTTTGAGCATTTTCCGGATCGCATGGTAGCTTCTTCAATTAATTGTGGAAGATTGATTGTTGTTCAGTTGTTGTTGGTATTGGACATAGTCATGTCCAAAAATAATGCAACCTACCATTAAGCTAGAAATAAGCCTTTGATGTAATCTATCCTTGCCCTGGAAGGTATCCAGTTGCAACACATACTCTCAAAGTGAAGTCCTGTGTTATTAAAGTCTGTCTTAATGATAAAGTATAAAAAATATAATTAATCACTGACTACGTTCAGGTTAGAGCTTACAATATCGAAGTGTATATCTATTTGTACACATCAATGTGGAAGCGTCACTGAAAGAAACCGAGTGAAAACATTGTCACTGAGAGAGACCCGGTATGGTCCTTATACATATAGCACTATGGTTGAACTAAGCTGCAACCATTCTATTCTACTCTACTGCACTCTAGCCACTCCCTTCTATGACACTGCACACTAAAGCACTCTACTCTGCCGTACTCTATGTCAGTGCACTCTACTCTGCATCACTGCACTCTACACCACTGCACTCTATGCTACTCTACTCTGCACCACTACACTCTACGCTTATACACTCTATGTCACTCCACTGTAGGCCACTCTAGTCTACTGTGCATCTCTCTAATCTGTGTCACAGTATTCTACGAAACTGTGGCACTCCACTCTACGACACTCTATGCCACTTTATGCCATGCTATGTTACTCCTTGCCACTCTCCTCTATAACACAAAGTTTTTCACATGCTGAACAGCAGTCATGCTGGTATACCACATGGCTAAACACATTGGCAAAGCCACTAGCTCTTGCATAAGTGAGGCCTGTTGACTTTGCCAAAGCTTGTTTTCATTTCAGCGGAGGGATCTCAGCTGTCGGAATTAACCATTCCCCTTGTAAGTTTACTTATTAAGGTTCAGACGCGTCATCAATGTCATGCGCCGGTATGTCACTTACATACTACCTAACTTGTTTAGCCTAGTCCCCCCAGTTCCGTCAGTTGTCTTTTCATAAGAAGTATGGGAACTCTGCCTGTTTCGTAGTGGACTGGGGGCACAGGTCCCTTGTGGCCATGCCTCCCCCAGGGGCACCAAGAAGGCACATGACAGTGAGACTCTTTGTTGACAGAGGCCGAGAGGCCCGTGCGCTTGGAGACCTGCAGTGCAGAGCTGCCAGAGTCATGCTCTTCCCTGACTACACTTTGAAAGTACAACAGTGTCACACGTTTCTGGTGGTCCAGGAAAAGCTCAGGACCATGCAGGTCAAGCATATGCTGCAATTCCTGGCCTGCCTCAGTCATCTATAATGAAAGCACCCTCTTCTTCGACGCCCCTGAAAGTGCATGGGCCTGGGTGGAATAATGCCTGAATCTCCAAACTGGGGCAATGGAGTCACAGGACACCCCTAGATCAGGAGCACCTTCCTCATCCTGGCGGTAACTGCCACGCTAAACCAGGAGGAATAGGCGGTGATACAGATTGGAGGAGGCCACCACATACTGCACGAAGCAGAAAAGACCAATCTTGACGGACAGATCCTCTGACCAGGGAGGATGCGAAGGGACGTTGTAACTGCTGTGGGGAATCCATTTTCAAATGGATTCCCCCCAACACGAGGAAGACCATCACCCACGCACTCATCACTAGCAAACTGGACGACGGCAACGCACTCTATGCCGGCATGACCAGGAAACTTCAATCAAGACTACAAAGTGTCCAGAATGCAGCAACAAGAGTCATCTTGGACATCCCCTGACACAGCCCCATCTTCTCCCACCTCAGAGACCTACACTGGCTCCCAGTTAATAAGCGCAACACATACAAACTCCTGATCCACACCTACAAGGCACTGCACAACATAGTACCAGCATACCTCAACCACCGACTCACCTTCTACGTACCCAATAGACATCTCCGTTCCTCCCAACTTGCCCTTGTAGCCATGCCCAAGATCCAGAAAAGCACAACAGGAGGAAGATCCTTCTACTACCTAGCAGCCCGTACATGGAACCCACTACCTCACAAGCTCAGGCAGACCGCCTCTCTGAAGCAGTTCAGGAAGGACCTCAAGACCTGGCTCTTTGACTGAGCCCACATACAGTGCCTTGAGACCCTATGGGTCATTAGTCGTACTCTACAAATCATTGATTGATTGATTGATTGATTGGGGGCCACATGGGCCTGGTGTAACCCTTCTATTTCAGTGTTTTCCTTCTCAGGCACGTTCAGAATGTGCTCCTTAGCACCAGCTGACTGAGGGCCGCTGGAGGCCTGCCTATGCACATTGTTTTTATTGTTGGGGAGGTATGACCATAGTTGGGCAACAGATGCTTCAAGGGGGGGAGTTTAGGATGGAGGCGTGGGTTGAGGGTATTGTTTCCGCTGGTTGCAGTCCATTTAAGATGTGTTTATTTAGTTAGAATTTACATGCATATTCTGTGCAGCCTCTTCCATATCTGTATCAGGTGCATTTCAAAGTCCAGTCCTAATCATAGGTAGGGACAAAGCAGCTGCCCCCTTTGGGGAACACAAAATAATCACCTGCTACGTAAATGGGCTTATAGATAAGATCAAGCGGGTCGGTACTGGCATATGGCAAGAGGTATCACCCGGCAGCACTCCTGCTCCAGGAGACTCATTTGATGGGAAACAATTGTTCCCTCCTAAGACGACAGAGCTACTCAAGGGTCTATTATGCAGGCTACAAAAGGTGTCTAGGGGCATAGAGATCCTACTAAAAAGACATTCCCCTTGGTTGTATACGAGGTTCAGACAGACACCCTAGGGAAATTTGTGCTAATTAGAGGAACGCTTGAGAGACAGCCCTGGACACTAGGAAGAATATATATACAACCCCCAAACTACTGGGTGAGATACTAAAGGGTTTGTGGCCCATTTGACGGGAGCTGCACCCAGTTTCGCGCAACTAGGTGGTGACTTCACTGCTGTGATGGACCCAAGGTGGGACACAGCATCCTGGTCGAGGGGTGGTCTGCACCAAGCGCCTGGGCTAACTCACTGGGTTTGGTGGACATGTGGAGATGCAGCACCGCACCAAATGACAGTATAAACTCTATTCATTCCCATACAATACCTACTCTTGTTTGGAATACTTCTTGCTTCCCTCCTCTCAGGTGAGCCGGGTCACGTGCACTCAGGTCTTTCCCAGAGGCCTTTCAGTCCATTTCCTGGTACTTTTGATGATTAGGTTGGGCAAGCCAGGGCTGGAGAGACTGAATGTCTGGTGGTTCTTGGACAGCGACTTCATGGAGGACATTCGGGAAATGATTACTGAATACTTTGAGATCAACAAGATGACTGTCTCCTCCCCATCTACTCTCTGGAAGCTTTCAAAACAGTTTTCCGAGGCAAAACCTTCGCAGACATTAGTGGTAGCAACAGACGTAGGAAGAATGAGGTGTTGAAGCTTGAGGGCCATATCGCTGAGTTCAAGCAGGCAACAGCAATGCCTCCTTCTCCTGCAGTGCGACCTTGCGCAGGCCTGCCTCACCTGTGACAAAAGCTCCTAGACTAAGCAAAACTGTGCTGGCACCACTCGCACATGCATGCCTATGATATGGAACATAAAGCTGGCAAACTACTGTACTGGTAGATGGTGGCCTTGCACCCTTACAGCTTAGTGATGGAGCTGCAGTGCACAAGGGGTGACAAAGTGAGAGACGTGTGTAAGAAAATGGTTCTGTATATACTATACCAAACTAAGGTATAGTGTGCACAGAGTCAGTGGTTCCCCAGAGGCTTTACAGAGGCAAAAGTAGATAATACTAATACTCTCTTTTGTGGTAATGTGAGTGAGCAGTTAGGCTTATCAGAGGGTAGTGCTAAGCATTTGTTGTACACACACAGTCAAACAATGAGCCACACACTAAATGACTAACTCCAATCCAATGTTTATGTATCAAAAATATACATTGTTACTTTATTTCTAAAACCAAAAGGATCTTAGTTGCAGGTAAGTACAGTTTCAAGAATGTATCATTTTAAGTATGAAATTACACTTTGATTGTAAATCACAGTTAATATAGGTATCAGGTAGGCAACACTTTTCAATAGAAAAAGAAGACACTGCAAAAATCATTGAAGGCAATGCAGTCCTAGGGGAGGAAAAGTAAAAGCACGGTTTTCAGGTAATAACTCAAATTATGGTTCCAGTCTTTGGGGATTAAGGTTTCCACAGGGCAGGGTTTAAGAAGACACCAAGGGTGCACCATCAGCAACACAGGGCCGGCCACGTGCAGAGGTCTAAGTTGGTGTTGGGCACCCAATGGAAACCAATAGAGACTGGGAAGAGTTAGAAGAAAACAGATTGCAGGTAAGTAACCGCAGTTTCAGGGCACAGGCCCCAGGGGTTTAGATCAGTACAAAACATACACCCTCAGTGGCACTGGAGAGGCCGATTGCAGGGTGTAAACACAGTGTCAGGCGCCCAATGAAATTTAATGAGGAACTCCGGGTTCACAAAGAGGCTGCATGCTTGGTCCAGGGAGTCAAATGAAGAAGGACCAACAGCTGGACAGGTAAGTAGAAATTCCACTGGATGTCCATGTACCGTCGGCTGGGTTCCCCAAGGCCAGGGAGCTATGGATGCAGAGGTACCTTTAGGCATCGGGAATCTTCACCGGATCTGGTCATGGTCGGGGGGGTGTCCTCTGGATTCAGGCATTGTTGTGTTTGTCAGGAGGGGCAACTCAGGGTGGACTCGAGGTCGGAATTGCCTGGGAACCTTCTCTGGACTAGTGGGCCACCCTGTGGGCATCGTATGCAGAGTGGGCAGGACTTGCAGATCTGGAGGGCTCTGGAGTCCTTGTTGGAGGTTTCTTTGTGGACAGGGCCACTGTCCTCTGGAGTTCTTGGTCCTTAGGGAAAGAGGGCAGTCCTCCGGGGGTTTGTAGAGGTCGTAGGACCTGCAGGATGAGTCGTCTTTTTGTAGCAGGAGTCTTTAATCTCCAGACAGGAGGGCTGAGGCCAAGTCAGTTGTCATCTGGATTCTTCAATGCTGGTGTGGCTCCTCAGAGTATCTTCTTCTTTAGGTCACTGGGAATCAGAACAGCAGGGTTCAGGGGTGCCCCTAAATACTAGATGTAGGGGCTGTTCAGGGGTCAGAGGGCAGTGGCCAATGGTTACTGACCCAGAGGGTGGATCCACCCTTCCTGTGCCCACTCCCTTTGGGGCGGGGGGCACATTCCTAACCCTATTATCTAACATCCTCAAAACAAGATGGAAGATTCTGAAAAGAGGGGTTCACCTCAGCTCTGGGCATCCTAGGGGTGGTCCCATATGGGGTGGACACTCCTTCTCTTGCTTACTAATTTTGGCCCAGGAGCGGGCATCTCCACTGGTTGGAGTTCCCTGGGTCAGCATAACAATTGATAGGAGCCTTTGAAGTTCACTGCAAAGTGTTGCTGTTCCTGCAGGGGGGAGATGTGAAGCACCTCTACCCAGAGAAGGCTTTGTCCCTGACTCGCAGGAGCACAAAGGCTCTCACCCCATGGGGTCAGAAACGTGTCTGGTGGTGGCAGGTTGGCATAGACCAATCAGCCACACACCAGAGAATTAGTGTAATTTAAGGGGGCATCTCTAAGATGCCCTCTGTGTGGATTTCTCAATAAATCCAACACTGGCATCTGTGTGGGTTTACTGAGCTGAGAAAGATGATACCAAAAATTTGTAGTGACAAACTCCCAGCCTAGGTACTCAATATGGCTTCACTGCACTAACACTGTTTAAGAATGGACTTAGACACTGTAGGGGAACATTGCTCACGCTGCTGTGCCCTCACCTGTGGTATAATGCACCCTGCCTTATGGCTGTAAGGCCTGCTTGAGGGGTGACTTATCTATGCCACAGGCAGTGTTTTGTAGGCATGGCACCCAGGGAGGGGTGCCATGTCAACTTTACCTTTTTCTCTACATTAACACACACAATCTGCAATGGCAGTGTGCATGTGTTTGGTGAGAGGACCCTTAGGGTGGCATAATACATTCTACAGCCCTTAGAGACCTTCTCTATCCACAGGGCCCTTGGAACCACTGGTACCTTTTACAAGGGACTTACCTGGGTGCCAGAGGTGTACCAATTGTGGAAGCAATGGTACAGTTTAGGGAAAGAACACAGGTGCTGGGGCCTGGTTAGCAGGATCCCAGCACATACTCAGTCAAGTCAGCATCAGATATCAGGCAAAAAGTGCGAGGGGATCATGCCAAAAGGGGCACTTTCCTACAAGGTGGATCTCCTACAGAGAGAATATGCATTACATTTTCGTCCCCTTTATGCCCACTGGATGCCCCCTACTCCAGAGCGGGATAGCCCCATCATACAAGATCTGCCTCTACGTAAACTCAGTGCTGACAAGAGTGCTCACTGCTGTGTAGGTTTAACAAGGAATATCGTCCATGCCCTCAGGAAAGACCCCTGGACCCAATGTGCTCCCACTGGAACTGTACAAATGGTACTCCTCCTTGTTGATTCCTCACCTCATAGCACTAAAGACATATACGAGCAAGGAGAGCTCCCAAGGAATCTTTGGGAAGCTACCATTACAGTAATCTTCAAACCTGGAAAGCCCCCTGATGAATGTGGGTCCTACCGCCCAATCTCTCATATCGATCTGGAGGTAAAACTTTTAGCCAAGATCCCGGTCACACGCTTGTTCATGGTGATCCGTTCTGTGGTTCACCTGGACCAGAATGGCTTTATGCCAGGAAGGGACACCAGGCAAAGCCTTTGGCAGTCGCTTATGGCCCTTGCCCACCTGGACGAACTCCAGGAGGGTACAACGGTACTGCTAGTCAATATAGAATGGGCCCTTCCTGTAGGCAGTCCTCTAAAAGATGCAATTCAGCCTGAGATTCAGGAAATGGGGATCACTTCTGTATACTTTCTAATAGGAACCTTGTGTCCGATGTCCTCACTTCAGAGTCTAGGTCTCCTCCCTCCTCCATCCTGATACACTTCCACTGTCTGATAAAACAGTCTGACCCACACCTTGGCACAGGAACAGACCTGAGACGTTCAAGATGGATCCCACTGCTCTTCATCACTCTGCTTCGCATATACATACAATGCATATACTACAAATAGTCATATACACAAACATGCAAAACATACACTTGGATGGGATTAGGTGGCAAAACAGGGTATAAATCTGACTGCGCATCAGAGAGACACACTCAGCCAGTGCCAAATAACTCATGTTTAGTGAGCAAGTAAAAAGCCTTTAATTTAGAGACTAGTGAAGAAAGATCTTTAAATGAGACCTTTTCTTTTTCTGCACCAACTCCCCTTGTGTGCAGCGTGCAGACCCTGTACCAAGGTTGGGATACACTAGAACAGTGGGTACCAACCTTTTGACTTTTGTGCCCCCAACCCTCATATTATCTTTACTGGAACCTGGGACCCCCCCACTGAATCATTATTGGAATCCAGGGACCCCACAATTGAGTCATTACTGGGAGCCAGGGACTTCGGCCTAAACATTGTTGATTATATGAAACACAAAACAATACACAAAAAATACAGAAACAAGCATTCATCTAACACATGCACAAATAACACATTTTATTTTATTTGCACACAAATATAAATAATAATTAATAGGAGGGTTGGATCTTTTCTAAATTAATCTGACGCCACACATCATCCACACATTGTCCATACTATATTCTGTTTGATGCACCTGCATCGCTCCCACAAATAAAACTGAAGATATTAATTTAATTTTTAGCCCCCAGTTTCATATTACTTGACGTTTACAGTATGTCTTAAAATTTTCAATTGTACATTTAGACACTTTATTTATATACCCTTTATTAAGCTATTAAAATTATTTAATCTTCTAAGCAGTCGTGGGCCCTCTGAGGAGGCTTTGCGGACCCCTGGGGTTCACCGGACCACATGTTGGGAGCCACTTCACTAGACTGTGCTTAAAAGAGCTGTCCTAGGCTTGGCAGGCTGTGGCTCCTAATGTTTAAATGATTTGTACACTTAGAATCACACGTTTAAACTGTCAGCACGGATATGGAGCACTATGTATAATGTTTCTTTCAATAGTTTACATTCTATTCTCTGATTGTGCGCTATCTCAGCAAGCCTTCTCCTGCTATACTCCTAAAAGCCTGCATGCAAAATTTACGTTGTTATACTTTCTTTCTTCAGAGTGGCCCTCTTCTTACCTTCCATCAGAAATACCACTAAATTAACCACTAACATTGGTTTCCAGAGTAGCATGCTACTCATTATACAGTGCTTCAGTGCCTCATCAGGGGTAGTAAGTGCTAGATAAATCCTATTACAATGATAATTACAAAAATGAAAAAGTTTGAAAAGTGAATTTCTGAAATTTGACAGGTTTCTGTCAACACAAACATGTGGGCCACTATTCTACAGTCAGCTACATTCAGATTACATGGTGTACCATCATTCTGTAGGAGGCTGGCCTGGTTTGTAGTGGGTACCAGAGGTACTTACACCTTATATCAGGTCCAGTTATCTCTTATTAGTGAAATGTAGTCAGTGTCTCGATGCCAGGCTGTCTAGGGGTAGCTGTAGCTGAGCAGCCAAGGCTTATCTAGGAGACATGCAAAGCTCATGCAATACCACTGTAGTCACACAGTGCTTATACACATGAAAGAAAATTCTCGGTGTTCCACAAATAAAGGTACTTCATTTTGGTGCCACAAATGCCAAAAATATCTTAGAGGCTATACTCCCTTAGGAGGT
Organism: Pleurodeles waltl; assembly: GCF_031143425.1. Lineage (NCBI taxonomy): Eukaryota > Metazoa > Chordata > Amphibia > Caudata > Salamandridae > Pleurodeles > Pleurodeles waltl. The sequence goes on from NC_090446.1 coordinate 152,207,519, forward strand.
AAGTAATATACACAGTATATACACTAGAATGCAGTAATAGATGTAAAGATAGTAAGAGAACAGTGCAAATAATTAAAATCACAATATATAGCAAGGGGCCTAGAGGGAACGCACACCATATACTCTAATAGTGGAATGCGAAAGTCGGTTTCCCACCTAGGCAAGTGTAGTGAGTAGAGGGGTGTTGGGAGTGTAAGAAAACACCAAAGGTAAGTAATAGAACCCACCCCAGAGCCCAGGAAAGCAGGAGTAAATCACAGTAAGTTTCCTAAAACACACAATAACATGTGATAGAAGATTTTGCAAGAACCAGAAGAGACTGCAAGGCACCAACGATGGATTCCCGGACCTGAAGACATGTGGAAGAAGGGGACCAACTCCAAGAAGCACTGAAGAGTCCGGAGAGAACAGGAGCCCCTGCTAACTCGGATGAAGGTGCAAAAGAACAACCACCAGTGAAGAAAAACAGTCAGGATGCTCTTCTGTGGAAACTTCAAGTCGGGCCTCGCCGAACCTGGGGTGGGACTATGTCCCCAGGCTTCCTTGCTGTTGTCTTGCGCATTTAAGTGCTTCCAGGCCCCGCAGCGTGGGACGCGCTTCTGTGAAAACTTCAACTCGGGCCTCATCGAACCTGGGGTGGGACTACGTCCCCCAGGCTCCTTTGCTGTTGTCTCGCGCATTTAAGCACTTCCAGGCCCCGTAGCGTGAAACATGCGTGGGATGCGCCCGGGCGTGCGCCATCATCACCCGACTGAGGCTGCGCTGGGTGTTACTATCTGCTTCTAGAGAAGTAAGTTCTCGCTCCAGGATTTGCCTTAAGGTTTGACTCACTAGCTTTTGCATACTTCTTACTGCCTACTTCCTATTGTCATTTAGAGATGGGGAAGCATAAAGCTGTGGATGTTCCTGCTCATATTAGTGGCCCAAAAAAATCAAAAAAATGGTCTAATATTAAAACGAGCTTTATATCCAATCGAGGAAGTCACTCCCTAGAAGATATAGATATTCTAATTGAAGAAGTGGAGGCCATTTTAAGAAGTAATTCTAACTTACCCTCGTTAAAACAGGGTACCCCTGCTACAAAAATCCCTGATATAGTTAAGAAAAGGCCTCAGACACCTAATCCATCTAGGGAGACTTAACAAAAGACATTCCCCAAGTTTCAAGGTCGGAACCACCCTCTGTGCCGATCGCTACCTAGTGTAGTGGGTTGGATGGTGCATTGTGTACTACAGATGGCCTTCCTGTGGGGGTTGACGCTTTCCGCCTTCCTCTAAGTCCTGATGTTTTGGTGATTCCCAATATCCCGTGTTCTAACCGGTATGGGCCCCTGGTGGAGAAAGAAGGGTCCTGCGATATTGCGACACATGTACACACTGGGGCATGCGCTGATGTTGATGTTGCAGCTAATATATCTTTCCGCATGGAAAGACCGTGGATGCCGTGTGGCAACTTTGATTTTTCCTCTGCCAATCTAAAGCTGGACGAAGTAAAGAGCCTGGTGTTGACATTGATGAACAAATTAATGAGGGAACCTGGGCTGCTGTGTGGATGTAGGTGTTCTAGGCCAAGCATGGATGGGCCCCTGCCTGTCATGGGGGTACATCTATTGTTTCTGCTGTACCCGAACCCAGGCCTCAATTAGGCAACCAATATTTATGGCCTGGTACCATTCCCCTCCCCACATATTCATCTGTTCCCCATACTGAAGGACCACAGGCTCCCCTTGAGGCCACTAGGCGTAAGTGCAGTATTGGTACCAAGGGTTGGAGCCTTACCGGGTCTGACTGGCCCAGTAAAACTCAATTTGTTGACCATACCAAGGGTCTTCGGGCGGCTGGGTCCCAGGTGCTGGCTGAAGCAGTCATTTCCCCAGCTCATCATATCAAGCCACCTGATGGCGTCCTACATCAGGTTGGAATGAGATGGCCAGAACTTAAGAAATAGGTCCGAGCCCCTCGCAAAAAAGGAGGTACCTTATTAAACTGTAAACTTTGCAGTTGTATAGTGCACTACTTACCCATTAGGGTCTCAAGGCACTGTACGCATACCACTGTGGATCCCCTCCTGGCTTTTCCCTGTGAGGCACTCACTCTTGGACAGCCCCAGGGTAAAGCCAAGCATCCAAGCGCTGTGAGGGCCCTTGTGGAGATTAAGCAAGCTATTGCCCAGAGTTACACCCATTAATTAGATTAGGCACCAAGGTAAGAATTATCTGGTCCAAGGGAATTGAGCCCAAGACGTGCTGAGGTGGGAATTGAACCCTGGTCCCAGACCAGATCTCTGCATCAGGGTCTGCCTCTCTAACCAGTGTGCCACACTTCTCCACTTATTCATGGTTGAGGTACTTCACTTATTCATGGTTGAGGTACCCAAGCTGCCTCCAGGGTCTGTGGAAACTCGGGTTTCCTTGATAAATAAGGTAATCTATTGGTTGAGAGTCCAGCGAAACTGTCTTTCTGTTAATCAAGCAGATATTTTAGAGGTGGGAAGACACTGCCAGTTTGGCTCTAACTTCAATTTTATCTCCATTTGTTTTGCAGACAGGTTGTTAGGGGATAATCTTATTGATTTTGAACTACACAATTGTTATCTTAGGAACACAAACTGCAGCGATCCAGCTGGTGGGAAGTCTGATACCAGCCACAAGCACGCCTCAGCCTTGTCAGCAAATAATTCCCATCTACTATCAGATATTGATTGACTATTCACTGACTCCAACCTAACAATTCCTATTCTGGGTTCTGCGGGTAGGCTTGGGGTGTCTGATGAGCTTGTCCACTGTGGGGAACCCCAGTGTCCCAGGCCTAGAGACTTGGAAACTAATGCTGAACTCTCTATTATGTCCTGGAATCTGGCTGGGCAGGAAACTGCTGGATCCTGAATGGGTATAAACAAGCAGGATATATGCTTATTCCAGGAGACCTGGGCTGTGGACCCTGTCTCCCTGGATGGTTTTTTATCATATCATGTGATGGCCCAAAATGCAGACGGGGATACTGGTCGCGCCAAGGGAGGTTTACTGATATTGCTAAACAAGAAATTGCAGTGCAACCACTTTGTATTAAAAATTGACTCCCCAGATTTATTAGGTGTTCAGCTTCTATTTAGTAGAGGCTTCAAGGTAATTATAATTAATATATATGCAAGGTCAGCGCCGCGGGGATTGGAGTCCCAGACCATGACTCAGTTGTTTGAATATCTAGACACCTTGCCTCCCAACACCAACTTAGTGGTTGCAGGGAACATGAATTGCACATTGGAACCCTCATATTAAAGCAATGACCTAACGGTCGAAGAGGATGAACATTGGGGTATTCCACATTTTACGAAAGAGCAATTTTGTATCCGCTCCTGTGCTGCCCTACAGTTGACATCACTGTGTCTTAAGTATGGACCTAGGGTCTGCAACGGCGTTCTGATCCACTTTTTAAACGAGGCCAGTCGTCTAGTGTTATTGATTACTTTTTATTGGATGTCAGGTTACGGCCAATGCTGGAAGATATGAACGTGGATTTTCGCCACAACAGCGACCATAACTCCCTGCTCCTTACATAGTGTCGAATTTAGAAGGTCCCGGAATATCTATTACACTGTTGTCCCGTAGCCATTCTTGGATAACAGCCATATTCGTGTTAGCTGGCCAAAAGTGTTGTCTAATCCATATATGATTAGGGAGATTTAAAAATTGTTTGTTGATGCAATGGCTAATTATGAGGAAAACAAGGTCACTAACCTTACAGAATTCTTACTATTCATGAGACAATGACACACAAGTTACAGAATATCTTTTATAAGAAAATTCCTACTAAGCAATTTGACTTCACACTTAAAATCAGGGAGTGGTTTAACAAGGATTGCTCTAAGGCTAAACTTGCATTAAAGCTAGCCATTGTGTCCAATTCACAGTGGGCAATTAGAACAGCCAAATTAGCCTATTATAAAGCCATAGCACAGGCAACAAAAGCTGAGATGATTCAATTTGGCAGAGTGTGATGAATGCTGCTAGATATAATAACAACATGTTCTATTGGAAATTATTGTCTGATAGACACAGAGAGGGAAAGAGCATAATTCACACTCATATTCAACCTGAGAGTTGGGTTGATCACTTTTCTAACCTTTATGCTCTACCCTGTAATTTTTCCTCCCACAATTCTCTCTCCCAGCAGTTGGCTGGGGTGTGCCCACCATCTGACGACTTAGGAACGGATGTGCGCAGTCAGGATGACTACATTGTCTTCACCCTGGAGGAAACAATTGCTGCAATTAATTCTCTGAAATCTTCTAAAGATAAAATACAGGGGGATTTATATAAGTCTGAGCCAGTGATCTTGTCCAGTTATATAAATATGATATCCAATGCAATAGCAGCTAGGGGTCCAATACACAGTACTTGGAAAGGGGCTGAAATAATTCCCATTTATAAAAGGGGGGGGTGAGCTCTCCAGCTAATTATAGACCAATTAGCCTTATTGATAATCTCTTTTAGATTGGGCTGACACCCATTATGTGATGTCTCGACTTCAGGCAGGTTTCACCCTAAAACTAGTACGGTGGACCAGGTTTTCAGGCTGGCGCTCCTATATTGGAAATATGTAATGCTTGCCAAACAAAATTTATATGTTGCTTTTGTGGACCTTCAGTCTGTGTTTGATATGGTTCCCAGAGAAAAACTATGGGGTGTTCTATACAAAACAGGTACTCCAATGAATATAATCCATCTTTTACAGTGGTTACACAAGGGCACTTATGCCCAGGTGAGGTGGGGTAATCAGGGAGAACTAACAGACCACATTGCCATCCAGGGGGAGGGTTCGTCAAGGATGTGTTTTGGTACCAACTTTATTCACTTTATATATAACTGAGGTGGTACAAGCTGTATCTCTCTGCCAAAATGATGCCCCCTCCCTAAATGCGCAAAAAATCCCTATACTGCTCTATGCGGATGACTCCCTCCTTATCTCTAAAACTCCAATGGTTCTCCAGACTCTCGTTGATAAGTTTATAACTTTCTGTACCAACCATGGGTTGGAACTGAATGTTAGTAAATACAAATTAATGGTGTTTAGCCCAGGATTAGTCAGGAGACATATTACTACTTTAGCTGGGGCTCCTTTGGAAAAAGTAAGCTCAATAGACTATCTGGGTGTGAGGATCTCTAACAAATTGCACTGGGAAGAACAGATCAACAAGAGTGTGTCTCTTCTCCAACACAGATCTGGGGCCATTTTGTGCTCTTATAAAAGTATCGCCACGAAAGCCGTCTCTCCGACTATAAAGATTTACTTGGCCAAAGCACAAAATGCTGCTACTTACGGCGCTGAGGTGTGGGGCTTCTGTAAAACCACTAAACTGTCTGTGGGTGAAAATAGTTTTGCTAGAGCACTACTTGCGTGCCCAGGCAGTACTCCCTTAATCCCCATCTTTTTGGGCCTTGGTTTTAACCATATTTCTGACATGGTAGCTTTAAGACCGTCACTGTTTTGGGTAAGAATCTGGATGACCCCTCAGCTCATGACTTACAGGGACTCTCTTTTTGGTCTTTCAAAACAACCTAATGCAGCCTCTATTCCATGGTTTAGGCATGCGTCTAACTGGTTTCGTACCCCGGGACTTGGGAATTACCGGGAGAATCCATAGGATTTAGGGAAGGCCCATAAACTATCCCTGAAAACAGCTTATTGGTCCTATGTCAGGAACAACTATCTCCTTGGTACATCACTTGGACGTCTGACCAATACATTTCTTGATTTCAAGTGGTACCCCCAGTACCAGTCTTATTTAGATCTTATTCCCGACTCTCAAGGAAAGATTCTGTATGTCCGCTTCCATTACGGATGTTTACCGTTACTGTCTTTTACTGGCAGTTATTGGACACCGCTGTGTCTAACCTATGTCCAGGCTGCAATGTTGCCATGGAATCAGTTGAACATTTTATGTTCTTCTGTCCAGCGTATGCTTCTCCTCGATGCAAGTGGATTCGTCCATTTTGCTAGAAGTTGGGTTTTAGACAATTCGCTATTGTCTTCAGGATTTTAAAGAGCAATACTTCTGCTACCTTGATTCATGCAGATAGTAAGTTCCTTGTGGCTGCATGGTATATACTAATTCACTTCAGAAAAATATTGTAATTTGTAAATATGTATGTTTTTAGGGTACGCATTGAGAGATTTTTATATTGGTTTTTATTGTTACCAATGAATGGTGTTTCTACTGTTTTATTATTTATTTTTTATTTTTTATTACATTTGCAACTTGTAATTATGTGGAGTATTGTTATCTGCTTTGATGGTTTTATGACCGAATAAAGCTTGTGTTATAATAATAACAGTCAGTACTGCACCCAAGAAGGCAGATGCAGGTTCCTGGTTGGTGCAGATGATGTCCCACGCCAGATGGAAGGTTGCAGTCTGGTTTGCGTCACTGGATTTCGCCAACAAGCCTTGTCATACGCAAAGCTCGCGGTTAGCGAAAAATGGCGCTGCCCGGGACCAGGAGGGACCTGGTGGCCTCTACCCAGAAGGGGGAGAGAGAGGGCTCTCCACAATGCAGAGAGCCCTCAGAAGACCAAGCAGCATGCACAGGAGTCCCACAGCATGGGGACAAAGAAGGTTCAAAAGGAGGCCCACACAGCACGACACAAAGGGATCCCACTCAGGAAGTTGTGCGTCGCAGGAGGGAGTGCTGGGGGCCAGAGCTGTGCTGTGCATGAAGAACTTCGGGGAAGGTTGCACACAAGCCTTGGTAACTGCAAAACATGTGGTGCATGGCGGTACTGTCTTGAGTGGGGAGGCAAGCTCTTACCTCCACCAAAGTTGAACAGCTGGAACTTAGGACCATCAGGACCATTTTAGTCCACCACCCACATTGCTGGATCCACGCACTTCATCAAGAAAGGGGACCCACGCCAATGGTCGTCGCTGCAGAGGGGTGCCTGCTAAAGCAGGGAAGTGACTCCTTCACTTCAAGGGACATTCCTTAGTTCTTCTGGTGCAGGCTGAAGACAGGCAGTCCTCAGAGGATGCATGACCTGGAAACAGTTGCAGTTGTTGGCAGGAGCTGAAGATACAATGTTGCAGAATTCATCTTTTCTTCTTTGTTGCAGTTTGTAGAGTTCCTGGAGGGTCCAGATGCAGTTTCGTCAGTAGAAGGTGAAGTAAATGATGCAGAGGACTCTTGCTGGAGTCTTGCAATCTGAATCTGAGGAAACACCCAGTGGAGAGAACCTAAATAGCCCTAAAAGGGGGATTGGTCAGCTACACAGGTAAGCACCTATCAGGGGAGGGCTCTGACGTCACCTGCTGTCACTGGCCACTCAGACGCTCCCAGAGTGCCCCACCACCTTGGAATCCAAGATGGCAAAACCCAGGGACACTCTGGAGGAGCTTTGGGCACCACCCTTGGGGTGGTGATGGACTGGGAAGTGGTCACTCCCTTTTCCTTTGTCCAGTTTCATGCCAGAGGAGGGACTGGGGGGTCCCTGAACCACTGTAGGCTGGATTATGCAAGGAGGGCACCATCCCATGCCTGTAACACATATTTTTAAGGGGAGAGGGTGTAACACCCTTCTCCTAAAGGAAATCCTTTGTTCTGCCTTCCTGGGCATGGGCTGCTTGAGCAACAGGAGGGCAGAAACCTGTCTGTGAGGTGGCAGCACCTGGGGCTGCCTGGAAAACCTCAGAAGGCGGTAATGGCAGTACAATGGGTCTACTGTGGAGCTCCCAGAGTGCATGGAATTGCACAACCAACACTAGAATTAGTATTGGGGTAACATTCCAAGATGTTAGACACCTTACAAGGCCATATTCTGAGTTACCATTGTATTGACCTATGACCAGTGCATGCGTAAAATGGCGTCCCCACACTCACGGTGTCTGGGAAAATGGTCCTGGATAGTGTGGGGGCACCTCTGCTAGTGCACACACATTTACTTTGCACCCAGCCTTCAGGGTTAGAAGGCCTGACATATAGGTGACTTATAAGTGACCTTGTGCAGTGTAAATGGAAGTGAAAGGGTGCTTGCACAAATTCATGCAGGCTGCAATGGCAGTCCTGCAGAAGTCTTTGTATGGCCTCCCTATGATTGGCAAAAGTAATGCTGCAGCCCATAGGGATCCCCTGGAACGCCAATGCCTGGGGTACCTAAGTACCATATACTAGGGACTTATAAGGGGTGACCAGGATGCCAATTTGGGATGAAATACTGGGTTACCAGTATGCAGTGACAAAATTGAGAGGACAGAGAACATAAGCACTGGGGTCCTGGGTAGCAAGATCCCAGTGACAAAGTCAAACACACTGACATCAGGCAGAAATTGGGGGTAACATGCCAAAAAGAAGGTACTTTCCTCCACATTCTTGTTCTGAAGTGTTATTGTTTTAATTTATCGAGGTTGAGGGTGTTCCACCAGACCAAGTTAAACATTAGTCACATAGATTGTTTACAAAGCCATCAAAAATTATGCTAGTATAAAACCAGCAGATGGCACACATGCCAATTAGGCCTACCTAAAGACGGAACTCTGTATTTTCAGCAACTTTAACATTTCCCTTTCTTTACAGCATCACACTATGTGAAAAATACATGACAAGGTAATGGGTGTACCAGCCCGTATATCTGCACACAGGGGCAGCACTCTAGATATGGACATTAATTGTATATGTGGTGTCTGTCCCGGGAAAACAACAGAAGGTGGTGCAAACAACAACGGGAGGGCAAGCAACAGCAACATGAGGAAGCAGGTGCAAGCAACAACGGGCAAACAATGACGACCAGGAGGCAATGATGGCATGGGAATCACGAAAAAACATAAGTACCTGAATGTGAGCATGACCACTGGGAGAACACTTGTAAAACACTTATACAGTCCTTGGTCCACGGTCCATAGAAGGGGCAAACACATGAAGAAGAAAGTGAAACCTGCACATGTTGAACAAAAAGAAGCAAGGAAATGAGAATGACAATTAAGAAAGCCAATGGTAAGTAATGGGTGGGTTCTAAGCCCCCTTTAAGTTTAACTTAATTAACAAAAATTCTGCAAGGGACAGCACATGCACTACCTCGGGTGAGACCCAAAAAGGAATGCAAGCATGTAGCACTGGTAGAATACATATTTTGCCTACATCGTGGGTTATCACAAACATTTCCCTAGGGGTCAAAAAGTATGATCTGTGACTAGCTAGACGGTTGCATTGATGCCAGAAGGTGAGAGTGTAAGGTTATAAGTCGTATGAAGTGAAGTATGTACATGGCATAGGCAATAAACTGAGACTTTGCGTGGCATCTGTTTGCCACTCCTGCTCTAACATCATACCCCATGAATTAAAGAAAAAGTGTTAACTTTTGATGAATGCGAGATACTAATCTAGTAGCTGAATTGCTCAATGTGAAACCAGAACAGCTGGGATCAATCCTAGCTTCCCCTTTTGACCAAACTGTGTGATACTAGGCAATTGTTTTATTTCACTTTGTTTTCCTTTTCATCATTACCACATCTGAGAGCATTTTTAAATGCATGAGTTCAGGGTGTGTGCTGTACAAAGCCTTCTCTTATGTTTGATTTAATAAATTATAATGTTGTTCCAATTATAATAACACTCTAGGCCACATAGAGGGTGCACCTGACTTATTGTCAGGACAGGAGCTGCATGAATATTTCAAAGTTCATGTTTGAAACGTATCACTTCTAATAAATGCCTCTCAATGCAGTGATATAACCTGATGTACTAAGGTGAAAAACGTCTGCATGTTAATCAAATACACTTGTTTGAATTTTGAAGTCATTTTCTCATACTTGTACATGATTAGTGCAAGATGTTTTTAAAAATGAAGGTGTTCCTGAAGATAAGTTGAGTATGACAACTTCTTTGCCATTAGTTTAGTTAAGATTAAAATACATGCTTGCCTGTTTAACAGCATTCTGAATGTTCATGATCTGTCAAGCAAACAGTAGTGCAGTGCTGCTGTTTACCAGGGGGCCACATATAAAAGTCAGGAGAGCTGTCCTTTGAGTATCCAAGCCTACATATTGTTGCTGAAGTTGTTAGGTTGTTGTAGGTTCTCAACTGTATCTGCTCCCAGGCATCAACATGAAAGACTGGATCATCAGCAAAATTATGTGCAAAATCCCCAGACTGTTAATTTCTATTTCACTGCAGTAGCTTATGAATCCTCAGTCACAAGTGTTGCCGTGCCTGGCAGGGACATCGGAGGTGCTGCCGGCCTTCTATGTTGATGGCAGATCTCCCCCTTGTAGCATGGCTCCTCAGATTTATTTTGCCATTGTCCTGGGACTTGAGGAAACAACCTTAACTGCTCCAAACTTTTTTTTTCAAGAATGTGAAGCACCATTTTGGCCATACACTTCGGGACAGCTGGTATGTAGCTACTACTAAAAACACTGGATTGGCTCCATGTGACATGGCTTCTAATCTCATCCCTTAGGATTCTGATTAGTGGCATTCCCTATAGAAAATCATACCCCATAGGGACACCTTATTGGTCAGGTATTTGTTCTCAGCTACAGATATCTTGGATTTGAAGTGAGTTTCTCACTTTTGAGCAACATCAATGTTGTAAACAACTTGCCATTTTTGCTCCTAAGCATTCTCAAACTGGATGTGGCAAGTGTTAACTACCAACGCACTGCACCATGGATGTCTCTAAACTAGCGGTTCCCAACCAGTGGTCCAGGGATACCTGGGGGTCCGCAAAGCCTCCTCAGGGGGCCCTTAACCACTTAGAAAATTAACTAATATTCACAGATTAATAAAGTGTATATAAATAAAGTGGCTAAATGCACAATTGAAAATTTTAAAATGTACTGCAAATGTCAAAGAATTTGAAATTGGAGGCTAAAAACTAAGGCCCTCATTATGAACATGGCGGTAAACACCGCACCTCCAGCAGTGGCGGTAACTACTGCCAACAGGCTGGCGGCCCGGATCGCCAAATAATGAAGCACATGAGAAACAGCCAGAGTGAAAACCACACACCACCAGCATTTGAGTGCCGACATCGACAGAGGAGGCCACCCACAGGCCGACGGAAAGGCCCCACCCGCCCAACAAATAATAAAGCACAAGACCGCCGTCAGTTCTGAGGCGGGAACCACCCGAAACAAACTAAATAAAAGGAAACACTCACCATAGGCACACACAACACGCCAAAGCAGACATGGAGAGAGATTTGGAAATCATGCCAGTGCTGCTTCTTGCCATATACCTCCACGACCGTGACAGCCTACAAAGACGACGACGGTAAGAACCGCAATCTACTAAACAAGGGACGAAAGGGCACAGTTATACACCCACCCTCCCCATCCACCCTGCAACGCACCCCCAACCCCTCACACCATCACAAGCCTTACACACCAGAACAAGAGGTACTTACCCGACACCAGGCCAATACAATCAGCCCAGAGCACACACATGTGCACACTGCACCCCTACAATGAAACGATGAATGACGTCTCCGGAGTGTGCCAACAGCAACACTGGGCACACAAACTTTAATAAATAAACAAAAATGCAAAGTCCAAATAAGGCCATTGGCCAGTCCAACTGTAACAGGCTGAAGGGACCAAATGGCCCGAACTTGACTCCCACATGTGCACATGGTACTCCACCATAAAGGGACATCAATGGTGCAGCCAGGCACCTCAGGGAACAGTGGCAGGGGGTGGCGGGTTGGGGACTTACGTCTGGGAGGGGGGCTTGGGCTTACGTTTGGAAGGTGGAGGGTTCTTGGGTTTGCACTTAGAAGGTGAGGGAGTGGGCTTGGACCGGGGGAGGCAGATGGACCTGGGGCAGCACGGGGCTTCTTCCTCTCTGGGGAAGGGGCACGGGAATGGGAAGGGCAGACTTAGATGTGGAAGGAGTGGAGAGGGCAAGGAGGTGGGCACGTTTAGGGACGAAACGGGATGAGCCAGTGGGTTTGAAAAGGTCAACACGGGACAGGAAAAAAAAAATAGGGGCAGTTGGTTTGGACATGGAGGAAGGTGTGGGGGTAGAGGGAGTGCTAGTAACTGGTGTAGGTGTGCTGGACGTGGATGCAGGTGCCTGTGCAGTATGCTGAGATGTGGTGGATGTGTGTTGGGTGGGTGTCTGGGAACGTCTGAGTGTTTTGGGAGGAGAGGGGGTAGACACAGAGGAACAAGACAGGCTGCCAATGTAAATGGATGTTGTCTCTGTGTCTGCAGGCCTGGTGAGTGTGCTGCATGTGCAAAAAGAACAAGTGATGGACGGAATGCTGAACAATGTCAAACATTCACCCCCAGTACAGAGATCTGGGCCTAAATCCATTGGTTTTTTGCTGCCCATGCCATTCCAGTTCGGACTCAGCCCTATGCAAATCAGTCTTGACCCTGTTCCCCACGGGAACAGTCCAGCCCGAACTGCCAGGTCAGGTCTTCCCTGGACTGGAAAGAAGCATCCTAGGACCGGTTTCGGGGTTTCACCCCTCATCAGCCAGGCTAGCTTAAATCCAGTGGCATGGGAAGCACAGGACCCACGTCTGGGCATACCCTTCCCACTTAGGGCGACAAATGCAAAAAGAACAAGTGATGGACGGAATGTGTCAGTCAATGTCGTTGTGGTGGATGACTGGATGTCTGATGTTGTGGTGACTGCAGGAATGGGGCCAGCAACAATGACTGAGGGTGCAGTGCTTGTGGGTATGCATGTTGAGGTGACAGGGAGGCAGGAGAGGTGGACACACTGGGGGAAGAGGATGCTGTTGAGTGTGCCTTTGTATGTTGTATGCCTGTGGTGGGAAGTGTGGTGCTTGTGTTTCTGTGTGTGCTTCTTGTGTGTTGAGGTGTATGCATGGCTGTCTGAACGTGTGCTCGGGATGGGAGATGGGAGTGGGGTGCTGGAAGGGGCAGAGGTGGCTGGAGGGGGGACGAAAAGACCAGGGTCACAGGCTGTCGTCAAAGAGGAGGCCAGAGCCTGAAAAGATCTCTGTAGGCCAGACATGGCACCGTGAATGCCTTCCAGGTATGCATTGAATTGCTGCATCTGGGATGCTAGCCCCTGGATGGCATTCACAATGGTTGTCTGCCCTACAGAGATGGTCCTCATGAGGTCAATGCCAACTCCGTGAGGGCAGCAGGGCTGACTGGGGTAGGGTATGAAGGGCCTGGGGCGAAGGAGACGCCCACCCTTCTGGGTGAGTGGGCACAGGCAACTAGGTGGGGAGTAACTGGGAGGGCAGTGATGGTATGGGGGGCGGCGGAAGATGACACAGAATGGGTGGGCCCAGTCGGGTCTGCCACCACCAGGGAGCTTGCATCGGAGGAGGGATCAGAGTCACTACCTCCAGTGGTAGTAGCCTCCACTGTGGTACTCCCTCGCCCTCCAACCCACTGGTCCCCTTGGCGTCAATAGACTCTGCCTTCTTGGAACCGTGGGCTACTGCATCCCCACTTGCCAGTGCCATTGCTCCCTCATCAGATGATGCTGATGTACACAGACAACACAAGAGTACAAAGGTGGGAGACAAAACATGAGAGATACCTGTAAATATCTGAATGGATGTACAAACTTGGTGCACACACACTTCCACCCAGCTTACACACCTACACGCAGCACCTAAAACTATAGTCATATCTAAGGCCCTGACTAGTGGCCACAACCCTAGTATACAGCTCTTCTCCCACATGACACAAGGTCCTGATGAACTGTCAGACCTGCCCCTAATCATCTCAGTGCTCATGTGGGCAGGATTGCTGGTAGACACCTGTCAGAATTCCTGGCACTAGACTGCATACATACTACAGCACCCTCAGACATCCATCAAAGAGGCATGAAATGGTGTTGATACTCACCCCCTTGTGGCTGATGTGCAGCCTTCAAGCGCCCATCCAATTCTGGATATGCCACCACCAGAATGTGGCACATTAGGGGGGTCAGGGTCCGACAGGCACCCCTTCCTCCTTTGGAGGACTTCCCTAGCTGGGCCTCGCAGGTCTTCCTGGCCCAGCGCCGCAGGTCCTCCCACAGCTTCCTGCAGTAAGTGCTCTGCCGGTTGTAGAAGGGAAGGGATGTGAGCATGTTGGTGGTTTGTGGGTATGCAGGGTGACTGGATGTAGTGATTGTGGCCTGGGTGGGGTAGTGGTCCTGGTGGTAGTTGGAGGGGTGGGGTGGTGCATGCATTACAGGTGTGGTGCATATGGAATAATTGTAGATGACTTACCCAAGTCCATTCCTCCAGTGAGTCCAGTGAGGCCCTCAGGGTGCAGTATAGCCAGTACCTTTTCCTCCCAGTCGGTTTAGTTGGAGGGTGTAGGTGGGGGTCCTCCCTGAGCCGCACGGATCGTTCCATCTCTTGTGGATGTCGTCCCTTGTGCGTGGATGGTTTCCCACTGCGTTGACCATGTTTACATTTGTCTGCCATTAACTCCATCTTCCTGGTGATGGGTGTGTGCTGGACCTGTGCCCCGAAGATTTGTGGCTCGACCTTCAGTATTACGTCCACCATTGTTCTTAGCTCCCTATCTGTGAAGCATGGGTGCTTAGGGGATGCCATGGTGTGTGTTGTGGGTGGTGTGTTGTGTGGATATTGGTGAGGGTGGTGTTGTGTGACTTGTGTGATGTTGCGTTCAGTGTATGTGTGTTATGTTGTCAGTCTCAGTTGTCCTATTGGCGATGCAAAGGATTGTGGAGTGTGTATGTGAGTGTTTTATAGTGTTGTGGATGTGTGTCAGGTGTGTGGGTTTCAAACTTGCCAATGAGTGCATTTCTTGCTGCTGGGTCCACTTGCTGGCCCGTGGCAGTCATACCGCCAATGGCCGTTTGACATCTACTATCCACTGTGGTGATTTGTGCATCATTATTTGGAGAGAGGGGGATTTGTCTGCTTGGCGGTGGCAGGGTGGGGTGTGCAGCCTTTCTGCCATCAAGGACCCTGGCGGTGCCTGGAGGTAGCAGAATTTCTGGAGCTTTCTGTTTTTGGCATCATTATATGGCGGGTTTCTATTCACCGCCCATGGCGGTCTTCTGTTCACTGTCACCAAGGCAGGCGACAGTGTTTCCCGCCATGTTCATAATGACCATCTAAATTAGCATCCTCAGATTGATTTGTGGGAGCAGTGCAGGTGCATCAAACAAAATATAGTATAGATGATGTGTGGCTTCAATTGAATTTAGAAAAGTTCCAACCTACCGATTAAATTTTTTATTTTTTTATTTTATTTTCTTGCAAACTAAATACAATGTGTTATCATTTGTGTATGTGTTTGATGGCTTCCTTGTTTCTGTATGTTTTATATATTGTGAGGTTCAAATCATTGACAATGTTTATGTCTGGGACCCCAGTGTCCAGTAATGACTCAGAGGGGGTTCCCCAGATTCCAACAATGATTCGGTGGGGTGCCCAGGGACCAGTAATGATAAAGTGGGGGTCCACAGAAGTCAAAAGGTTGGGAACCACTGCTGTAAGCCACTGCCCTCATCATTAGGTGTATTTATGCTCTTACCATAAAAAATTGTACAGTCAAAACAAATGGATAACCTGACCCAACCATTAATCTGCAGCCCCAACCAATTCAACCTAAATAGGAGGAAGTGTGGCCTGAGTGCTGGGACGTGGATTGTGAGTTTATTTATGGCAGCAAATCTCCTCACTGTATCTTAGAACAGTACCACCAAAGCAAAGCATTAGCTAAATTTTCCCCCTCTTAATAACTCCCTTAATGTGGCATGGTGTGTACTGTAAGCAGAGGAAAGAATAGGGCCCTTTCCGCTATGAAGAGAAGCTCAATGTGTCCTTCTAAGTGTGGCTCGAGATGAGCTCTACAAAGTCTAGCAATCCTTGCTAGGGGCACCCAAACTAATACACAAAACAAAATAATAACAAACAATACAAAAGATCCAGGGAGTCTTTCATTTCAGCTGAAGAGCCAGAAGATGTTTGGAGGCACAAATCGATCATGTCCATGTGAAAATGTTGCCTTTGGTATATTTTGAAACCTTAGTGGGAAAACTTGCAGCCATTGGAAATCATTTGGACCAAGGATTCAAATTCAATGAATCAGTAATGGGGAGCCCGCAAGAATTTCACTACTGATCACAAGGTATGAAAGTGTGTGGATGTGAGAGGTATGAAGGACTAGTCTTCGCTTTACACATAAAGTTCTTTGTACTTGGACGTTAGATTTGGACTATGGTGGTAAATACACTGTAGGACACCAACACCACCTTCCTTATGCAGAGGCCAACTTCACGCAAGGCATCTAATCCAGATAGATCTAATCCATCTAATTAACTGAGTTTCAGGTTAACGTGTTATGACACGCATGTGGTTGGAAATATTTCCATCACCAAGTGTTTACTTATAAACTAGAGTAGGTGGTTTGAATTATTTTCCTTCTCCATAACCCTATGTTTGGCTAGACCAGAGAGAGGGTTCCGTATTATTTCAACATTCTTTTACCTCATCCCTTTCAGAAGACTAGTCATCCGTCCAAAGGATTTACCTGCTGTTTTGAAGTTCTGCTAAGATTTGTTCTTCCAAAATGTGTTTCCAATGGCAGGAACATCGACAAGGCAATTGTAGAACTGAAATTGTGGAGAGTGCTGTTGAATACCTCAACTGCCATTCATTTATTTAACCAATGTACAGTATATGCAGAACATTTTGGGGTATAGGACAGAAATAAGAGGGGAGAAATGAGTTGCAATATATTACTTTCACAAGAACATGGTGATAGACAAACAGACAATCATCATTCAAGGAAGGACAATTGCAGTAGGTACCCAAAGTCAAACAAGTCCAAAATAATAACAAAGCCTTGAAAAAGACCATGAGTCATAGGAAGACTGAGTGAAGAAAGCAAGGCTGGTCTTAGACATCTAACTGGGATGCATGGTGTCCTTTTAGATGTGTGTGGCATGTTATGAGTGCAAGTACTGATATCT
Organism: Pleurodeles waltl; assembly: GCF_031143425.1. Taxonomy (NCBI): domain Eukaryota; kingdom Metazoa; phylum Chordata; class Amphibia; order Caudata; family Salamandridae; genus Pleurodeles; species Pleurodeles waltl. The sequence goes on from NC_090446.1 coordinate 152,224,439, forward strand.
GCTGACTATCATGTGGCACATTTGATCGCAATTTGAGAGGTATAAAATGCCCTAGCTAAAGTTTTCAGTTGAAAGCTTTAAGATCGTTGCCACCTCCATGTGCAGTAACATTCAATATTTGTTAGTGGAAGGCCTTTGGGCTTTCTGTTTGCTACACAGCACCAGTCCAGCCAGGGGGGCAGCCGAACACTCTCTGTGATTGCCTCGAAAAACGTAATTACAGAGGCACAGTAGTACACATGCTACCATGCACAGAGGTTATGCAGCCCTTAAAAGAAGGGATTTTTCTAAGTGAACAAAGGTATCAGTTGGAAAAAAAACAGATGTGCGCCTCTTACTCCATATTGTTACGTCTAGTACCAAGATTTCAGCTTCTGTGGCTCATGTCTGCACTTGTGTTTAGGTAGCTTGCTTCTCAAGCAATCTTTTGCTATACATCCTTAGAGCAGACTTTAGGTGGAAAAATGGAAACATACACAAAAATGCTTACATCTGTGCCTCAAAACCAGAAGTGTCCTTACTGAATGTGACTGGCTTTTGACTACCTATATCCAGTTTTCCAACTCTCTCCTACCTGTAATTACTTACTGCCCATTATGCCGACTGACATGTAGGGCAGCAACAAGAAATGCCATCCGTTTCTGTCTTGGGAAGGTTCTTAACGGTGCCCCAGCTGTGGTTCAGCCGTCATTTCTATTTCGCCGGTTCACCTCCAAGGTGTTCTTTGGCCAGGCTCTCTTTGGTTTGCCTTTTGGGATCCAGTGAGTCTTGTTCTTTCTGATGGTGTGTCTTAGCCATCTCCATTTTTTTTCTCATTATGATGGTGTCCATGCTCTTGTGCTTGCATCTGATGAGCAGTTCCTTACTGGAGATTATTGGCAGCCAGAAAATACACAAGATTCTTTTCAGGTTAAATGGAGTGGAAGGCAGATAGTTTGGTGACCAACCCGCACTAGCCTCTCTAATTTCCTTGCTTGTCCTTTCCAACCATAAGCACCCCCTCCTATCACTCTCCTCCACTCTCTTCACACTCCCTCTCTAGCCTGTCACACAACACCTATCCTTAGCTCATCACCTTGCTTTATCATCAGCTTCCTTTCTCATCACCCTCATTAGCTCCCACCTTATTCTTCTCTATTCTGTCCCCTCCACTAAGCTCTCATAGCCATTCTCCCAGTGCCTTCCTGACCCCCACTCACTCCCATCACCTGCTTGGCTTTACATTCTCCTACTTTCTCAATTTTCTCTTTTCTTATCAACCACCTCTCACCAGCGGTGGAAGGGCTTAAAAATATATATTGGAACTCTGATCCTGAGCTCGTTGGGGTGGAGTCACGAGTGATGAGCGGAGTCAGAGACATAGCTAAAAATAACAAAATATTCTGTAACTATTTTGCTGGTCTTTCATCTACAGGCAACTACATATAAAATATAATGCAAAGACCCTAAATGAACAATAAATGCAAGTTAAACTAATCGGTGGAAAATGCTCTGATCTGGTACGAAAGTTCAGTTTATTAATGTGATCACTGGTGTTGGACTCTGTCCGACTCTAGAACCGGGGAACAGTGGCAGTTTTATTTATAGAGCAATGAAACTTCAATGTGTGACAGAAAGTACTGTGTCTTGTCTATGTAAGTAATTAATTTAAAAAATGTATCACACGCAGTAGAGTTGCACACAGTATGAGACAGGCTGCTGTAGTTTAAAATAGATTGTAGTGTTAGATACGTTTCCCACATGAGAAGGTAGGCTGACGCAAATGTTCAAATGATTGTGTTTAAGTGCTAGCAGATGTTTTAGTTTTAGTAATATGCACTCAGATTCTAACTAATGGAAAATTTATTTTTCTTATATATATCCATTAAAAGGGGGCATTCTTGTAACATTTTTACAGCATCTCTCTCAAAGCGTAACCATTTGTCACCAATGACTTCAAAATACTTGATCCTTTAAAGTCTATACTGGCTCGCACGCAGCCTTTACATTTGCTGATTACCCGACTGCACATATAGTTATATAGCAGGCCCGCTGGGGAGAAGACTTGTTTCTTTGTCAGCTGTCTCTTCTCTCTCCATCACAGTAGAAGTGATCCTGAACCTTCCCATCTAAATCACCACTAACCATTCAGAGAAGGCTGTTTTTTTAACAAAAAATAGGGGTCAAGTACTGTTTTAGTGAGCTTATTAAAATCTTAGGAACATCATTCCCCATAAATCCTGCCCATTTCAACCTCTGTGTATCACAAGCATCCTCATCGCCTCTCTCCCTTATCAAACTCTTCACACCCTCCTCCAATCCAAGCCTGCCTCTTTCTCTTGTGATATTTCTTCTTTTCCATCTCTGTTCGCTGTTTTATGGTCACCATTCATTCTCACTTAGCCTTTCTTTTCTTTTCCCCTTCTGACATCTTTTCTACCCACCAGCTCTCCTTGAATCATTCATCATCTTTCTTAACCATCACATTTTAATCTGGTCAAGTTCCTAGATTTGTTTCTATTTTGGTTGCTGTTATGCTTTCAGTGTAGGCCTGGATTTGTATGTGGGACACAAAGACAGCAGTACTGTGGAACACTGGAGTGCCCAGCTCTTTTTCATTGGCTGGGTCACCTGACTTCTGACGTCTATGTAGGGATGGGTGTGAGGAAGTGCAGCACAGCCTACTGAGAGGGGGCTTTGCTGCGATGTGTCCTCAGCACATTACAGTCCCTACACTTCAGAGCCACATCTATGAAAACTGTGACCGCCGTTTTTTCAAGACTTCATTTGATAGGACACTGTAGGAAAGTACCATCTTGCCTGGCATGTTACCCCATATTTCACTGTATATATGTTGTTTTAGTCTATGTGTCACTGGGACCCTGCCAGGCAGGACCCCAGTGCTCATAAATATGTGCCCTGTATGTGTTCCCTGTGTGATGACTAACTGTCTCACTGAGGATCTGCTAACCAGAACCTCAGTGGTTATGTTCTCTCTGCTTTCCAAAATTGTCACTAACAGGCTAGTGACTAAATTTACCAATTCACATTGGCATACTGGTACACCCATATAATTCCCTTGTATATGGTACTGAGGTACCCAGGGTATTGGGGTTTCAGGAGATCCCTATGGGCTGCAGAATTTCTTTTGCCACCGATAGGGAGCTCTGACAATTCTTACACAGGCCTGCCAGTGCAGCCTGAGTGAAATAACATCCACATTATTTCACAGCCATTTACCACTGCACTTAAGTAACTTATAAGTCACCTATATGTCTAACCTTCACCTAGTGAAGGTTGGGTGCAAAGTTACTTAGTGTGTGGGCACCCTGGCACTAGCCAAGGTGCCCCCACATCGTTCAGGGCAAATTCCCCGGACTTTGTGAGTGCGGGGACACCATTACACATGTGCACTATACATAGGTCACTACATATGTATAGTGTCACAATGGTAACTCCTAACATGGCCATGGAGGTAAGTCCTTGCCTCCCCACGCTAGACTGCAAAGCTGTGTACCGCGTGATTTGCTGCTGCTTCCGCTCCTGTGCACTCTTACAGGATTTCCTTCATGCACATCCAAGACTGGGTCCCTGGCACGCCATCCTGCAGTGCACAACCTTCTGAGTTGTCCTCCAGCGTCGTGGGACTCCCTTTTGTAACTTCGTGTGGACTCCAGTTCACTTTTCTTCTAAGTGCCTGTTGGGGTACTTCTGCGGGTGCTGCCTGCTTCTGTGAGGGCTCCCTGAGTTGCTGGGCGCCCCCTCTGTCTCTTCCTCCAAGTGGCGACATCCTGGTCCCTCCTGGGCCACAGCAGCACCCAAAAACCTGTACCACAACCCTTGCAGCTAGCAAGGCTTGTTTGCGGTCTTTCTGCATGGGAACACCTCTGCAAGCTTCATCGCAACGTGGGACATCCATCTTCCAAAGGAGAAATCCCTAGTCCTCTTCTTTCTTGCAGAACTCCAAGCTTCTTCCAACCGGTGGCAGCTTCTTTGCACCTTCAGCTGGCATTTCCTGGGCTCCTGCCCACTCTCGACACTGTCGCGACTATTGGACTTGGTCCCCTTGTCTTACAGGTCCTCGGGTGCGGAAATCCACTGTTGTTGCATTGCTGGTGTTTGTCCTTCCTGCAGAATCCCCCTATCACGACTTCTGTGCTCTATGGGGGTAGTAGGTGTACTTTACTCCTACTCTTCAGGGTCTTGGGGTGGGGTATTTTTCTAACCCTCACTGTTTTCTTACAGTCCCAGCGACCCTCTACAAGTTCACATAGGTTTGGGGTCCATTCATGGTTCGCATTCCACTTTTGGAGTATATAGTTTGTGTTGCCCCTATAGCTATGTGCTCCTATTGCAATCTATTGTAATTCTACACCGTTTGCATTACTTTTCTTGCTATTACTTACCTAATTTTGGTTTGTGTACATATAACTTGTGTATATACCTTATCCTCTTACTGAGGGTACTCACTGAGATACTTTTGGCATATTGTCATAAAAATAAGTACCTTCTTATTCTGAGAAAGCATATTCTAAATAACTGTGTGTCTGACTTGTTACATAATATCTAGTGGACTTGGATCTGACCTCTCCCCAAGAATTGGGAAAGAAGGAAGACAAGTGGATCAGAACAAGAGTGAACAGAAAAGTTCATACAGGGGGTGACAAGGATGGCAAGAAGAAGGATGGTAAGTCTTCTGACAAGGGTGGGGACAAAAGTAAAACTGAGTCTTCATCAGGCCCACAAAAATCCTCTGGTGGGGGTGGTGGGTCCAAATCCTTTTCCAATAATCAACCTAAAAAGCCTTGGTGTTATTTGTATAAAGTCAAAGGCCATTTGGGCAACTGATTTCAGTTGTGGAAAGAAAAACACCAAACCTCCCACTACCAGAACCCCTGCTGCAAATTCTAGTGCCCCTATTAATAGCAGTGGTGGTGGGAGCAAACCTACAAATAGCCAATCCAAGGGTGTAGCTGGGCTCACTATTGGCAATGTAGTTGGGGTTGGTCTTGTTAGGGAGACCACAGAGGCTGTGTTAGTCTCTGAAGGTGCCATTGATTTGGCCACCTTGGTTGCTTGTCCCCTTAATATAGATAAGTACAAGCAACTTCCCCTAATAAATGGTGTTGAGGTTCAGGCCTACAGGGACACAGGTGCCAGTGTTACTATGATCATAGAGAAACTGGTCCACCTTGAACAACACCTACTTGGTAAGCAGTACCAAGTGACAGACGCTCATAACAACACTCTTAGCCACCCCATGGCTGTTGTGAATCTCAACTGGGGGGGTTACTGGTCCAAAGAAAGTTGTGGTTGCCTCAGATTTACATGTAGACTGTCTACTAGGGAACAATTTAGAGACATCAGCTTGGACAGAAGTGGAGTTGGAGGCTTATGCAGCAATGCTGGGCATTCCTGGGCATAGTTTTGCTGTGACAAGGGCTCAGGCCAAAAAGCAAAAAGGACAGGGTAACTTGGATCCTGGAACAATGGACCAAGTGCTCCCTAAAGCTAGGGGTAGCAAGGGTAAATCCCTACCCACTATCCCTCCCTCTACAGATGATTCTCTTTCTGAGGAAGAAGAATTTCCTCCCTGTGCAGAACCTTCACCAGATGAGCTGGCAGCAGACACTGCTGAGCTTTTGGGTGGAGGGGGCCTGCCGGGGAAGAGCTGAGTGTGGCACAGCAAACCTGTCCCACATTAGAGGGTCTCAGACAGCAAGCTGTCAAGCAGCAAAATGGGGATGTCAGTGACTCACATAGAGTTTACTGGGAGGACAACCTCTTGTACACAGATGCAAGGGACCCAAAACCTGGAGCAGCCAGGAGATTGGTCATTCCCCTGCAGTACAGACAGTTCCTCCTAACTCTTGTACATGACATTCCTTTGGCTGGGCATTTGGGCCAGATCAAAACATGGGAGAGACTTGTCCCCCTGTTTCACTGGCCTAGGGTGTCAGAGGACACTTAAGACTTTTGCAAGTCTTGTGTGACCTGCCAAGCCAGTGGCAAGACTGGTGGCACTCCAAAGGCTCCCCTTATTCCACTACCTGTGGTTGGGGTGCCCTTTGAAAGGGTAGGGGTTGACATAGTTGGCCCCCTTGACCCTCCTACTGCTTCAGGCAATAGGTTTATCTTGGTTGTTGTGGACCATGCCACAAGATATCCTGAAGCAATTCCTCTAAGGAGCACTACAGCTCCTGCATTGGCAAAGGCCCTCCTGGGAATCTTTTCCAGGGTGGGTTTCCCTAAAGAGGTTGTATCAGACAGGGGTAACAACTTCATGTCTGCATACTTGAAAGCAATGTGGAAGGAGTGTGGTGTTACCTACAAGTTCACCACTCCTTATCATCCACAGACTAATGGGCTGGTAGAGAGGTTTAATAAAAATCTCAAAGGTATGATAATGGGACTCCCTGAAAAACTCAGGAGGAGATGGGATGTCCTGTTACCTTGCCTCCGTTTTGCTTACAGGGAGGTACCCCAGAAAGGAGTGGGCTTCAGCCCCTTTGAACTCCTCTTTGGACACCCTGTAAGAGGTCCACTCACTCTTGTGAAGGAGGGTTGGGAACAACCTTTAAAAGCTCCTAAACAGGACATAGTGGACTATGTACTTGGCCTAAGATCCAGAATGGCTGAGAACATGAAAAAGGCCAGTAAAAACCTTCAGGCCAGCCAGGAGCTGCAAAAGCAATGGCATGACCAGAAGGCTGTTCTGATCCAGGACCAACCAGGACAGAAGGTGTGGGTATTGGAGCCTGTGGCCCCAAGAGTACTCCAGGACAAATGGAGTGGACCCCATCTAATTGTTGAGAAAAAGGGTGGGCTACCTATCTGGTAGACATGGGCACTGCCAGGAGTCCCCTTAGGGTGATTCATGTCAACCGCCTGAAACCCTACTATGACAGGGCTGATCTCACCCTGCTCATGGCAACAGATGAGGGACAGGAAGAAGAGAGTGACACTCTCCCTGATCTCTTTTCCACCACTGAAACTGATGCTTTAGTGGAGGGAGTAGTTTTGGCAGACTGTCTGACTGCAGAACAGAAAGACAACTGCATAAATCTCCTTGGACAATTCTCTGACCTCTTTTCAATTGTGCCAGGTACAACTTCCAGGTGTGAACACACAATTGATACTGGAGACAGCCTGCCTGTAAAAAGTAAGATTTATAGGCAGCCTGCCCATGTCAGAGACTGCATTAAACAAGAGGTGCAGAAAATGTTGGATCTGGGAGTGATTGAGCCTTCTGAAAGACCATGGGCTAGCCCAGTGGTGCTTGTACCAAAGCCTCACTCAAAAGATGGAAAAATGGTGATGAGGTTTTGTGTAGACTACAGAGGTCTCAATCAGGTAACAAAAACTGATGCTCACTCTATACCCAGGGCAGATGAGCTCATTGATACACTGGCATCTGCCAAGTATCTTAGCACCTTTGATTTGACTGCAGGGTATTGGCAGATGAAATTGGCTGACAATGCTAAACCAAAAACTGCATTTTCAACTATAGGAGGGCACTACCAATTTACAGTGATGCCCTTTGGTTTGAAAAATGCACCTGCCACTTTTCAGAGGTTGGTGAACACAGTCCTGGAGTGCCCAGCTCTTTTTCATTGGCTGGGCCACCTGACTTATGACGTCTATGTAGGGATGGGTGTGAGGAAGTGACGCACAGCCTACTGAGAGGGGGCTTTGCTGCGATGTGTCCTCAGCACATTACAGTCCCTACACTTCAGAGCCACATCTATGAAAACTGTGACCGCAGTTTTTTCAAGACGTCATTTGATAGGACACCACCACTTTCACAAGCTGTAAGCTACTCATGCATCAGACCACCGCCTTATTCACCGAAGACAATGCCCTCTTGGCCACAGATGAAGATAGCTTGTGCCTCTTGACATAGCTAAAACTCCCAGCTGCCTTTGACACAGTTAATTAACCATCCCATCTTCATATGTGACCTAGGGGCCACATGTACAATGCTTTTTGCATGTTGCAAACAGTGGATCTGGCTGTTTGTGACGTGCAACAAAGCACTTCCCGATGCACAAACCCAGTTTTGCGATTCGGTAACATTGTTACCGAAGCACAAAACGGGATTGCAACTCGAAATTAGGAAGGGATGTCCCCTTCCTAATTGCGACTCGCAGTGCGATGTAGGATTTCTTTGTGACCGCGAAGGCAGTCGCAAAACAATCACAGTTACCACCAGTGTCACACTGGTGGTAACACATTCGCAAATGGGAAGGGGACCCCATGGGACTCCTTCCCCATTGTGAATGTCACTGAAAAATGATTTTTTTTTGTAATGCATCTCGTTTTGCTTTAAGGAAAATGGGCTGCATTACAAAAAAATAATAACTGCTTTATTGAAAAGCAGTCACAGACATGGTGGGTGTAAGGAAATGCCTCCTTGGCATGGTTGCCCCCTGACTTTTTGCCTTTGCTGATGCTATGTTTACAATTGAAAGTGTGCTGAGGCCTGCTAACCAGGCCCCAGCACCAGTGTTCTTTCCCTAACCTGTACTTTTGTATCCACAATTGGCAGACCCTGGCATCCAGATAAGTCCCTTGTAACTGGTACTTCTAGTACCAAGGGCCCTGATGCCAAGGAAGGTCTCTAAGGGCTGCAGCATGTCTTATGCCACCCTGGAGACCTCTCACTCAGCACAGACACACTGCTTGCCAGCTTGTGTGTGCTAGTGAGGACAAAACGAGTAAGTCGACATGGCACTCCCCTCAGGGTGCCATGCCAGCCTCTCACTGCCTATGCAGTATAGGTAAGACACCCCTCTAGCAGGCCTTACAGCCCTAAGGCAGGGTGCACTATACCATAGGTGAGGGTACCAGTGCATGAGCATGGTACCCCTACAGTGTCTAAACAAAACCTTAGACATTGTAAGTGCAGGGTAGCCATAAGAGTATATGGTCTGGGAGTCTGTCAAACACGAACTCCACAGCACCATAATGGCTACACTGAAAACTGGGAAGTTTGGTATCAAACTTCTCAGCACAATAAATGCACACTGATGCCAGTGTACATTTTATTGTAAAATACACCACAGAGGGCACCTTAGAGGTGCCCCCTGAAACTTAACCGACTGTCTGTGTAGGCTGACTAGTTCCAGCAGCCTGCCACACTAGAGACATGTTGCTGGCCCCATGGGGAGAGTGCCTTTGTCACTCTGAGGCCAGTAACAAAGCCTGCACTGGGTGGAGATGCTAACACCTCCCCCAGGCAGGAGCTGTGACACCTGGCGGTGAGCCTCAAAGGCTCACCCCTTTGTCACAGCCCAGCAGGGCACTCCAGCTTAGTGGAGTTGCCCGCCCCCTCCGGCCACGGCCCCCACTTTTGGCGGCAAGGCTGGAGGGAACAAAGAAAGCAACAAGGAGGAGTCACTGTCCAGTCAGGACAGCCCCTAAGGTGTCCTGAGCTGAGGTGACTCTGACTTTTAGAAATCCTCCATCTTGCAGATGGAGGGTTCCCCCAATAGGGTTAGGATTGTGACCCCCTCCCCGTGGGAGGAGGCACAAAGAGGGTGTACCCACCCTCAGGGCTAGTAGCCATTGGCTACTAACCCCCCAGACCTAAACACGCCCTTAAATTTAGTATTTAAGGGCTACCCTGAACCCTAGAAAATTAGATTCCTGCAACTACAAGAAGAAGGACTGCCTAGCTGAAAACCCCTGCAGAGGAAGACCAGAAGACGACAACTGCCTTGGCTCCAGAAACTCACCGGCCTGTCTCCTGCCTTCCAAAGATCCTGCTCCAGCGACGCCTTCCAAAGGGACCAGCGACCTCGACATCCTCTGAGGACTGCCCCTGCTTCGAAAAGACAAGAAACTCCCGAGGACAGCGGACCTGCTCCAAGAAAGGCTGCAACTTTGTTTCCAGCAGCCTTGAAAGAACCCTGCAAGCTCCCCGCAAGAAGCGTGAGACTTGCAACACTGCACCCGGCGACCCCGACTCGGCTGGTGGAGATCCAACACCTCAGGAGGGACCCCAGGACTACTCTGATACTGTGAGTACCAAAACCTGTCCCCCCTGAGCCCCCACAGCGCCGCCTGCAGAGGGAATCCCGAGGCTTCCCCTGACCGCGACTCTTTGAATCCTAAGTCCCGACGCCTGGGAGAGACCCTGCACCCGCAGCCCCCAGGACCGGAAGGACCGGACTTTCACTGGAGAAGTGACCCCCAGGAGTCCCTCTCCCTTGCCCAAGTGGAGGTTTCCCCGAGGAATCCCCCCTTGCCTGCCTGCAGCGCTGAAGAGATCCCGAGATCTCTCATAGACTAACATTGCGAACCCGACGCTTGTTTCTACACTGCACCCGGCCGCCCCCGCGCCGCTGAGGGTGAAATTTCTGTGTGGGCTTGTGTCCCCCCCGGTGCCCTACAAAACCCCCCTGGTCTGCCCTCCGAAGACGCGGGTACTTACCTGCAAGCAGACCGGAACCGGGGCACCCCCTTCTCTCCATTCTAGCCTATGTGTTTTGGGCACCACTTTTAACTCTGCACCTGACCGGCCCTGAGCTGCTGGTGTGGTGACTTTGGGGTTGCTCTGAACCCCCAACGGTGGGCTACCTTGGACCAAGAACTGAACCCTGTAAGTGTCTTACTTACCTGGTAAAACTAACAAAAACTTACCTCCCCCAGGAACTGTGAAAATTGCACTGTGTCCACTTTTAAAACAGCTATTTGTCAATAACTCGAAAAGTATACATGCAATTTTTATGATTTGAAGTTCCTAAAGTACTTACCTGCAATACCTTTCGAATGAGATATTACATGTAGAATTTGAACCTGTGGTTCTTAAAATAAACTAAGAAAATATATTTTTCTAAACAAAAACCTATTGGCTGGATTTGTCTCTGAGTGTGTGTACCTCATTTATTGTCTATGTGTATGTACAACAAATGCTTAACACTACTCCTTGGATAAGCCTACTGCTCGACCACACTACCACAAAATAGAGTATTAGTATTATCTATTTTTACCACTATTTTACCTCTAAGGGGAACCCTTGGACTCTGTGCATGCTATTCCTTACTTTGAAATAGCACATACAGAGCCAACTTCCTACATTGGTGGATCAGCGGTGGGGTACAAGACTTTGCATTTGCTGGACTACTCAGCCAATACCTGATCACACGACAAATTCCAAAAATTGTCATTAGAAATTGATTTTTGCAATTTGAAATTTTTCTAAATTCTTTAAAGTCCTGCTAGGGCCTTGTGTTAGTCCCTGTTAGCATTTCTTTTAGAGTTTAAAAGTTTGTAAAAGTTTGAATTAGATTCTAGAACCAGTTTTAGATTCTTAAAAAGTATTCCAACTTTTAGAAGCAAAATGTCTAGCACAGATGTGACTGTGGTGGAACTCGACACCACACCTTACCTCCATCTTAAGATGAGGGAGCTAAGGTCACTCTGTAAAATAAAGAAAATAACAATGGGCCCCAAACCTACCAAAATACAGCTCCAGGAGCTTTTGGCAGAGTTTGAAAAGGCCAACCCCTCTGAGGGTGGCAACTCAGAGGAAGAGGATAGTGACTTGGAGGAAAATTCCCCCCTACCAGTCCTATCTAGGGAGAACAGGGTCCCTCAAACCCTGACTCCAAAAATAATAGTCAGAGATGCTGGTTCCCTCACAGGAGAGACCAACACCTCTGAAATCACTGAGGATAACCCCAGTGAAGAGGACATCCAGTTAGCCAGGATGGCCAAAAGATTGGCTTTGGAAAGACAGATCCTAGCCATAGAGAGGGAAAGACAAGAGATGGGCCTAGGACCCATCAATGGTGGCAGCAACATAAATAGGGTCAGAGATTCTCCTGACATGTTGAAAATCCCTAAAGGGATTGTAACTAAATATGAAGATGGTGATGACATCACCAAATGGTTCACAGCTTTTGAGAGGGCTTGTGTAACCAGAAAAGTGAACAGATCTCACTGGGGTGCTCTCCTTTGGGAAATGTTCACAGGAAAGTGTAGGGATAGACTCCTCACACTCTCTGGACAAGATGCAGAATCTTATGACCTCATGAAGGGTACCCTGATTGAGGGCTTTGGATTCTCCACTGAGGAGTATAGGATTAGATTCAGGGGGGCTCAAAAATCCTCGAGCCAGACCTGGGTTGACTTTGTAGACTACTCAGTGAAAACACTAGATGGTTGGATTCAAGGCAGTGGTGTAAGTAATTATGATGGGCTGTACAATTTATTTGTGAAAGAACACCTATTAAGTAATTGTTTCAATGATAAACTGCATCAGCATCTGGTAGACCTAGGACCAATTTCTCCCCAAGAATTGGGAAAGAAGGCGGACCATTGGGTCAAGACAAGGGTGTCCAAGACTTCAACAGGGGGTGACCAAAAGAAAGGGGTCACAAAGACTCCCCAGGGGAAGGGTGATGAGACAACCAAAACTAAAAATAGTAAAGAGTCTTCTACAGGCCCCCAAAAACCTGCACAGGAGGGTGGGCCCAGAGCCTCTTCACAAAACAATGGGTACAAGGGTAAAAACTTTGATCCCAAAAAGGCCTGGTGTCATAGCTGTAAACAGCATGGACACCAAACTGGAGACAAGGCCTGTCCCAAGAAAGGTTCCACTCCAAACTCCCATCCAGGTAACACTGGTATGGCTAGTCTCCAAGTGGGATCAACAGTGTGCCCAGAGCAAATCAGGGTCCACACTGAAGCTACTCTAGTTTCTGAGGGTGGGGTGGATTTAGCCACACTAGCTGTCTGGCCGCCTAACATGCAAAAATACAGACAGCAACTCTTAATTAATGGGACTAGAATAGAGGGCCTGAGGGATACAGGTGCCAGTGTCACCATGGTGACAGAGAAACTGGTTTCCCCTGGCCAATACCTGACTGGAAAAACTTACACAGTCACCAACGCTGACAATCAGAGAAAAGTACATCCCATGGCAATGGTTACTTTAGAATGGGGAGGGGTCAATGGCCTGAAACAGGTGGTGGTCTCCTCAAATATCCCAGTGGACTGTCTGCTTGGAAATGACCTGGAGTCCTCAGCATGGGCTGAGGTAGAACTAAAAACCCATGCAGCAATGCTGGGTATCCCTGAACTGGTGTGTGTGAAAACAAGAGCACAGTGCAAGGCACAGGGTGAACAAGTAGAGCTGGAGTCTGGAAGAATGGCCCAGCCTACCAAGAGAACAGGAAAGTCAGTTGGGAAACCAACTGCAACACATCAAAAGAAAGGGAACCTCTCTTCTCAGGAAGAAGTTCTGCCCTCTGAGGGAACTGAGCCTTTGGGGCTTGAACCTTATCAGGTTGAGCTCTTAGGCCCAGGGGGACCCTCAAGGGAGGAGCTGTGTAAGGGACAAGAAACCTGTCCCTCTCTTGAAGGCCTTAGGCAGCAAGCTGCTGAAGAGTCCAAAGGCAAGAAAAATGGAACCCATAGGGTCTATTGGGAAGATGGACTCCTGTACACTGAGGCCAGAGACCCCAAACCTGGTGCCACTAGGAGAGTGGTAGTGCCTCAGCTGTTCAGAGAGTTCATCCTAACATTGGCCCATGACATTCCCCTTGCTGGACATTTGGGACAAACCAAGACGTGGGAGAGGTTAGTTAACCACTTCTACTGGCCCAATATGTCCAACATGGTTAAGGAGTTTTGCCTCTCCTGCCCCACCTGTCAAGCCAGTGGTAAGACAGGTGGGCACCCAAAGGCCCCCCTCATTCCACTTCCAGTGGTGGGGGTCCCCTTTGAAAGAGTGGGTGTGGACATAGTTGGTCCACTGGAACCTCCCACAGCCTCAGGAAATATGTATATCCTGGTAGTAGTGGATCATGCTACCAGGTATCCTGAAGCTATTCCCCTTAGGTCGACTACTGCCCCTGCAGTAGCCAAGGCCCTCATTGGTATCTTTACCAGAGTGGGTTTCCCTAAGGAGGTGGTGTCTGACAGAGGTACCAACTTCATGTCAGCATACCTGAAACATATGTGGAAGGAGTGTGGAGTGACTTATAAATTCACTACACCTTACCATCCACAAACTAATGGCTTAGTTGAGAGATTCAACAAGACATTAAAGGGCATGATCATGGGGCTCCCAGAAAAACTCAAAAGGAGATGGGATGTCCTCTTGCCATGTCTGCTTTTCGCTTACAGAGAGGTGCCACAGAAGGGAGTAGGATTCTCACCCTTTGAACTTCTGTTTGGTCATCCTGTAAGAGGACCACTTGCTCTTGTTAAAGAAGGCTGGGAGAGACCTCTCCATGAGCCTAAACAAGACATAGTGGACTATGTACTTGGCCTTCGCTCTAGAATGGCAGAGTACATGGAAAAGGCAACCAAAAACCTTGAGGCCAGCCAACAGCTCCAGAAGTTTTGGTATGACCAAAAGGCTGCACTGGTTGAGTTCCAGCCAGGGCAGAAAGTCTGGGTTCTGGAGCCTGTGGCTCCCAGGGCACTCCAGGACAAATGGAGTGGCCCTTACCCAGTACTAGAAAGGAAGAGTCAGGTCACCTACCTGGTGGACCTGGGCACAAGCAGGAGCCCCAAGAGGGTGATCCATGTGAACCGCCTTAAGCTCTTCCATGACAGGGCTGATGTGAATCTGTTGATGGTAACAGATGAGGATCAGGAGGCAGAGAGTGAACCTCTCCCTGATCTTCTGTCATCAGACCCAAAAGATGGCACAGTAGATGGAGTGATCTACTCAGACACCCTCTCTGGCCAACAGCAAGCTGATTGTAGGAGAGTCCTACAACAGTTTCCTGAACTCTTCTCCCTAACCCCTGGTCAGACACACCTGTGTACCCATGATGTGGACACAGGAGACAGCATGCCTGTCAAAAACAAAATCTTTAGACAGTCTGACCATGTTAAGGAAAGCATCAAGGTGGAAGTCCACAAGATGCTGGAATTGGGAGTGATTGAGCGCTCTGACAGCCCCTGGGCTAGCCCAGTGGTCTTAGTCCCCAAACCTCACACCAAAGATGGAAAGAAAGAGATGAGGTTTTGTGTGGACTACAGAGGGCTCAATTCTGTCACCAAGACAGATGCTCACCCAATTCCAAGAGCTGATGAGCTCATAGACAAATTAGGTGCTGCCAAATTCTTAAGTACCTTTGACTTGACAGCAGGGTACTGGCAAATAAAAATGGCACCTGGAGCAAAAGAGAAAACAGCATTCTCCACACCTGATGGGCATTATCAGTTTACTGTTATGCCCTTTGGTTTAAAGAATGCCCCTGCCACCTTCCAAAGGTTGGTGAATCAAGTCCTTGCTGGCTTGGAGTCCTTTAGCACAGCTTATCTTGATGATATTGCTGTCTTTAGCTCCACCTGGCAGGATCACCTGGTCCACCTGAAGAAGGTTTTGAAGGCTCTGCAATCTGCAGGCCTCTCTATCAAGGCATCCAAATGCCAGATAGGGCAGGGAACTGTGGTTTACTTGGGCCACCTTGTAGGTGGAGGCCAAGTTCAGCCACTCCAACCCAAGATCCAGACTATTCTGGACTGGGTAGCTCCAAAAACCCAGACTCAAGTCAGGGCATTCCTTGGCTTGACTGGGTATTACAGGAGGTTTGTGAAGGGATATGGATCCATTGTGACAGCCCTCACTGAACTCACCTCCAAGAAAATGCCCAAGAAAGTGAACTGGACTGTGGAATGCCAACAGGCCTTTGACACCCTGAAACAAGCAATGTGCTCAGCACCAGTTCTAAAAGCTCCAGATTATTCTAAGCAGTTCATTGTGCAGACTGATGCCTCTGAACATGGGATAGGGGCAGTTTTGTCCCAAACAAATGATGATGGCCTTGACCAGCCTGTTGCTTTCATTAGCAGGAGGTTACTCCCCAGGGAGCAGCGTTGGAGTGCCATTGAGAGGGAGGCCTTTGCTGTGGTTTGGTCCCTGAAGAAGCTGAGACCATACCTCTTTGGGACTCACTTCCTAGTTCAAACTGACCACAGACCTCTCAAATGGCTGATGCAAATGAAAGGTGAAAATCCTAAACTGTTGAGGTGGTCCATCTCCCTACAGGGAATGGACTTTATAGTGGAACACAGACCTGGGACTGCCCATGCCAATGCAGATGGCCTTTCCAGGTTCTTCCACTTAGAAAATGAAGACTCTCTTGGGAAAGGTTAGTCTCATCCTCTTTCGTTTGGGGGGGGGGGTTGTGTAAGGAAATGCCTCCTTGGCATGGTTGCCCCCTGACTTTTTGCCTTTGCTGATGCTATGTTTACAATTGAAAGTGTGCTGAGGCCTGCTAACCAGGCCCCAGCACCAGTGTTCTTTCCCTAACCTGTACTTTTGTATCCACAATTGGCAGACCCTGGCATCCAGATAAGTCCCTTGTAACTGGTACTTCTAGTACCAAGGGCCCTGATGCCAAGGAAGGTCTCTAAGGGCTGCAGCATGTCTTATGCCACCCTGGAGACCTCTCACTCAGCACAGACACACTGCTTGCCAGCTTGTGTGTGCTAGTGAGGACAAAACGAGTAAGTCGACATGGCACTCCCCTCAGGGTGCCATGCCAGCCTCTCACTGCCTATGCAGTATAGGTAAGACACCCCTCTAGCAGGCCTTACAGCCCTAAGGCAGGGTGCACTATACCATAGGTGAGGGTACCAGTGCATGAGCATGGTACCCCTACAGTGTCTAAACAAAACCTTAGACATTGTAAGTGCAGGGTAGCCATAAGAGTATATGGTCTGGGAGTCTGTCAAACACGAACTCCACAGCACCATAATGGCTACACTGAAAACTGGGAAGTTTGGTATCAAACTTCTCAGCACAATAAATGCACACTGATGCCAGTGTACATTTTATTGTAAAATACACCACAGAGGGCACCTTAGAGGTGCCCCCTGAAACTTAACCGACTGTCTGTGTAGGCTGACTAGTTCCAGCAGCCTGCCACACTAGAGACATGTTGCTGGCCCCATGGGGAGAGTGCCTTTGTCACTCTGAGGCCAGTAACAAAGCCTGCACTGGGTGGAGATGCTAACACCTCCCCCAGGCAGGAGCTGTGACACCTGGCGGTGAGCCTCAAAGGCTCACCCCTTTGTCACAGCCCAGCAGGGCACTCCAGCTTAGTGGAGTTGCCCGCCCCCTCCGGCCACGGCCCCCACTTTTGGCGGCAAGGCTGGAGGGAACAAAGAAAGCAACAAGGAGGAGTCACTGTCCAGTCAGGACAGCCCCTAAGGTGTCTTGAGCTGAGGTGACTCTGACTTTTAGAAATCCTCCATCTTGCAGATGGAGGGTTCCCCCAATAGGGTTAGGATTGTGACCCCCTCCCCGTGGGAGGAGGCACAAAGAGGGTGTACCCACCCTCAGGGCTAGTAGCCATTGGCTACTAACCCCCCAGACCTAAACACGCCCTTAAATTTAGTATTTAAGGGCTACCCTGAACCCTAGAAAATTAGATTCCTGCAACTACAAGAAGAAGGACTGCCTAGCTGAAAACCCCTGCAGAGGAAGACCAGAAGACGACAACTGCCTTGGCTCCAGAAACTCACCGGCCTGTCTCCTGCCTTCCAAAGATCCTGCTCCAGCGACGCCTTCCAAAGGGACCAGCGACCTCGACATCCTCTGAGGACTGCCCCTGCTTCGAAAAGACAAGAAACTCCAGAGGACAGCGGACCTGCTCCAAGAAAGGCTGCAACTTTGTTTCCAGCAGCCTTGAAAGAACCCTGCAAGCTCCCCGCAAGAAGCGTGAGACTTGCAACACTGCACCCGGCGACCCCGACTCGGCTGGTGGAGATCCAACACCTCAGGAGGGACCCCAGGACTACTCTGATACTGTGAGTACCAAAACCTGTCCCCCCTGAGCCCCCACAGCGCCGCCTGCAGAGGGAATCCCGAGGCTTCCCCTGACCGCGACTCTTTGAATCCTAAGTCCCGACGCCTGGGAGAGACCCTGCACCCGCAGCCCCCAGGACCGGAAGGACCGGACTTTCACTGGAGAAGTGACCCCCAGGAGTCCCTCTCCCTTGTCCAAGTGGAGGTTTCCCCGAGGAATCCCCCCCTTGCCTGCCTGCAGCGCTGAAGAGATCCCGAGATCTCTCATAGACTAACATTGCGAACCCGACGCTTGTTTCTACACTGCACCCGGCCGCCCCCGCGCCGCTGAGGGTGAAATTTCTGTGTGGGCTTGTGTCCCCCCCGGTGCCCTACAAAACCCCCCTGGTCTGCCCTCCGAAGACGCGGGTACTTACCTGCAAGCAGACCGGAACCGGGGCACCCCCTTCTCTCCATTCTAGCCTATGTGTTTTGGGCACCACTTTGAACTCTGCACCTGACCGGCCCTGAGCTGCTGGTGTGGTGACTTTGGGGTTGCTCTGAACCCCCAACGGTGGGCTACCTTGGACCAAGAACTGAACCCTGTAAGTGTCTTACTTACCTGGTAAAACTAACAAAAACTTACCTCCCCCAGGAACTGTGAAAATTGCACTAAGTGTCCACTTTTAAAACAGCTATTTGTCAATAACTCGAAAAGTATACATGCAATTTTTATGATTTGAAGTTCCTAAAGTACTTACCTGCAATACCTTTCGAATGAGATATTACATGTAGAATTTGAACCTGTGGTTCTTAAAATAAACTAAGAAAAGATATTTTTCTAAACAAAAACCTATTGGCTGGATTTGTCTCTGAGTGTGTGTACCTCATTTATTGTCTATGTGTATGTACAACAAATGCTTAACACTACTCCTTGGATAAGCCTACTGCTCGACCACACTACCACAAAATAGAGCATTAGTATTATCTATTTTTACCACTATTTTACCTCTAAGGGGAACCCTTGGACTCTGTGCATGCTATTCCTTACTTTGAAATAGCACATACAGAGCCAACTTCCTACAGTGGGCTGCTATCTCCAGCAGGCCACCATCCCTGTGAGGGCTGTCATTTCCCAGGGGGTCGCTAATTGCGACCTACCTCATGAATATTCATGAGGTGGGCATTTGCGACCCCCTTGCGAGTCGCAATTAGTGTCAAGGACACAACCCTACATTCTGATTTGCGACTTGCCAATTGCGAGTCGCAAATCGTAACTTTGCTAAATGTGGCCCCTAGAGTCTTGAGTGCAAATCACTGGTAACATCCTTTACTAGTTCTCCTCCTACTTTTCCTGCTAATATCAGTTTGTTCACATGGGTGCCTCCAAGTCAAAAAGGATACCTATCTGTTGTGGAGCCCCCAAACTCCACGTTGTTTCTGACACCTTCAAATCTACATAGAGCCACTTGGTGCTCTAGTCACAGAAAAGAACATCAAGATTATTCACCAATATGCAGATGAAACACAGCTCTATTCAGAAGTATCCTCTGCTTTAGTCATCCGATTACTCAAACACCGCTTCCACATCATTCAGAACTGATGTCCGGCGCCAACCTGAAAATCAACCCAACCAAGACAGAATGCACATTTTCTTGCCAAGAACAACAAACAAGATACATTGTAAACCTAGATCATAAATCGTGATGGCTTCAAATTCTAACTTTCACCAAGTGCTGAGTCACTTGGACTCACCCTGGACTCCAGTCTCACGCTCAAAGAACACAATGCAAAAACGTATTTTTAAAAACAGCCCTCTCTTCTAAAGAAAGTCAAACGATATCTATCAGAAAGTGACCTTAGAACAACTGTATAAGACCTCGTACTCTTGAATCTGGAAGGTAGTAAGGCCCTAATTTGTGGCTTTCCAGACTTCACTATGGCATCCTTTATCACCATCCTACAAGCTGCAGCATGTTTAATCCAGGGCCTGAAGAACTATAAACACATCAGCCCCACCTTAATGGAATTCTATTAGCTATCATTGCCAGCCTGCATCATCTTCAAAATCACCTGCATCATTTACAAAGCCATCAGGAGCAGCATCGCTGCTTATCTTGCAGACAATCTCATCATCTCTGTTTTTCTTGACACACCTGCAGATGGTACAACATCAGTCTGCACAGTAAAAAGTGTTAAAAAACAGAAAAAATAAGACAACAGTCCTTTTCCATCTATTCACCATGGATGTGAAATGACACCCACATATTCATCAGACCCTCCCCAACATTGTTCCAATTTAGGGAAGAGTTGAACACTACATCACAATAAATTAACTATCCACAACACAGCTTCCTTGCCTATTACTTGTTGACTTTATGCTTGTCTTTGGCCATGTACAGCACTCCGCTGCCTTTTGGCTCGGTTCTCGCTTTAGAAATACCATATACTTACAATTAATAATCAACATTATTATTTTAAGTGAATTACCCTATCTTTCAAAGTGCCCTAAATCATCATATTTAACTAAAGTATGTAAGTATGTTTTTTCTCCTGGCAAGGAACACTTTAAAGCTTGGAGTTTTTAATATTTCTGACAGGACTTACCAGTGCTTTATAACACTCACTGTCACACATTTTTAGAAAGGCTACGTAGTAAGATATAAACCATCAAAACCATCACTGATTTAAGAAGCCCAGTTTACCACCTTGAGTCTGGGCGGTTACAGCAGAGCTGTGCAGCCTGGCTTTCCACTCAGTGGACTTAAAGATAGAAAACTCTGTGGGAATCAGTGCAGGAATGAAAGAGGATCCAGCCTGCTCCTGGTTCCAGTAGGTATCATTGAGCCAGATTTCAATTTGTTTGGCTCCAATGAAATATGCTGAATTTGTCCAGGTGTAATTTGACAACACCCGGATGCAATTCAGCATTGTCTGCACATTGTCTGCTTTCTGTTCGATACACAAAGGTGCCGGTGGTGGGGGGGGGGCTTTCTTAATTTAAATCCCAGCTAGCTTCAAAAGAAAGGCCGAATTTAAAAGGCCATCAGTTCTCCTTTTGCTTGAATATAATTCTTGCCGGGAGCTTTTTGGAGCACATAGACTCCAATACAATGGATGAGAAACAAAGGCACACAGCTTGCTATCACTTCACAAGTACTTAAGAAAAAGTACAATTTGGAGTGAAGCTTTTGACTTTGTTTAATCCCTGTACATATGAGAGATGCATGCACGGTAAAAATGTCATATGTAGCGGTCTGTACAAGTATTCACATGAATGGCAGTTTAAATAGCATTTACTAGTTTTTTTGTTATTCAATTCTTTCATAGTGCTACTCAACCCAATGGAAGGTGCCTAGGTGCTTTACAACAGACACACATTATTATATATTAGCAATAAGTGATACATGTGTATAAATCATTGTACAGAATGTTACATAAGACATGAGGATTTCAAGGTATGGGAGTCACACATTGTCTTTACTTGTAGTGATTATATGTTAAGAGTACCTGGCTGTGAGGAACTCAGTCAGGATTTAAAAAGTAATGCATTGCTTGGGATCTTGGGTATGAACTAACAATACTTTATTACTACCCAATAAACCATTTTTAAGCAGCCGTATAATAATGAAAGATTAAGAAAAACAGTAAGATTCTAAACCCATGCCAAGTTTGCATGCAGGTCCTTGATGCCGGTTCGTAGCTCAGTGTTATATTATAAGGATTCAAATTTATGAACTGCAAGTAATAAAACGATTTATGTGACAAAAACAGTGACTCTCTTAACTATCTACATGGAATCAGGGCGTAATTTGTGAAAGCAAGAGTGCTAAATCCTGCAGCCAGTACAATTAGACATTGACATGCGCATATAAAGGCTGTTAGTCTTCAATCCACTACGAGACTCTCTCTCTGTCCCTTTCTCTCGTTCTTGCATGTTTCAGTTTCTCCCTTTGTGACGTTTTTGCTTTATTTCTATTTGTCTGCCTTTCCAATCTGTGTTTTTCACAACCTTGCACTCAGGAAATATCTGATACATAAAAATAAGTGCCCATCCTCAAAAATAAGTGCTGGTGCACCCTAAAGGAAACCAACCTTTATTGTTATTACTTGAGATTTACCAGGCACCAGTGCTGGAAAGTAGTGGGATCCCGGTTCTGGCAGCTATTTCTGAGCCAGATCTGGGATCCAGCTGACTCAGTCAAACATGCTGAATTCTATAACAGGATCGGAGGATCCAATTATGCTTTCTCTTTCTTTTACTGTCTCAAGACAGCAGCCAATCAAAAGACAGTAAAACAAAAAACATCAAAACCCATGATGCTTTACAATAGGTCGCATGTACCAATCACCACTCAAGACCCATGTCCATATATATCATGACCTCTAGAGTCACTTCCTCTTTCTTTGCTGCTCCGCAACAAATAAGTACTCGATTGCTTACATTGATTATATGACTGGTATACTGTTGTGCATTGTTTAAGTGTTTCTTACATCGCTGGAGCGAAGCGATTCTGCTCGCTTAATTGTGTTTTCAGCGCTTTGCGCTTTGCTTTTTCAATCAGCTTCTTGCTGAGTTACCCCTTTTGTAGAGTGGAAGCGGACTACGCGACTAGCGAGTAGTCCTATTTTTAATTCTAGTGCCATCCTCCTCGTGGTATCGCATTGCAGTTTTACGAGCCGATCTGTTGCAGAGTTTTCCTCTGGGAGATTGGCTCGTGTTTCTGGAACGCATGCGTGTGGAGGCCCCCCCCGACTCTCTCAGGTGCTCCTTATAAACCCTGTTTCATTTAGAACGTGGGCTGTAATAAACTAAGAGGCTTTGCAAAGAGTGCTTGGATTTTGCCACAGGCTGCTCCCTCCACATTTTATTGGGCTTTAAGTCTGTCAATGGTTTTTGCACTCCCCCTATATTAATTTCTCCTGTATATCTTTTGATTTTCATAGAGTATATATTTATATATACACAGGAGAATGGCTCAATGGGTTGTTATCCTGAGGAGACTGGAAATTAGTTAGAGATTAACCTGGTGGAAGCCCTTGATAACAGGGTGCAACAGTCTATCAACGATGTCCTTGTCAGGGCTTTAGGACCTTTTTTGGCCAACTATTTAATTACGCCCACACGCAGGGAATGAGGGGTCTAAATCTAAATCAAAATCTAAGAACTTAGATAAGGGATTGGATTCTGTGTCGGGGGACATCCATGCCAACGCTTTTGAGAAACTTCGACGTAAGCATGCTAGTGAACATAACTATAGCCCCAACTTCATCAAACAAAAATTCCTCTTCGGAGGATTCTCATAACTTTGAGATTCCGGGACCCAGCAAGAAACCGAAAAGGCAAGGTTCCCCTCCCAGGGTCCTAGATTTTGATTCCACAGAGATTGTTCATCCCAGGGTGTCCAATTGGGTCCCTCCCCCAGAAGTGGCGAAGTATGTTCAGTCCAATATTCGCAGGAGCTTTTTAAAAAAGGTGCAGTCCCGCCTTCAGGCAGAATGCCCCAGACTGGATCTGGAGGGCAAGGCTACAGACACTCCAGAAAAAGACCCTACCATGCTGACCTTTATGAAAAGGTTTGATAGAGAACAAAACAAGGGTCTAGATAGGTTGTGGGGTAACTGCCAAGACAAGTTGCTTGACATGTCTGGTCCTTTGCCAAAGATTCTAGAAATGGCCTTCCACGCTAAGGAATTGGGGACCCTGGTGGACACTGATGTTCTAATAGGTTGGGCTCAAAGAGACATTTGTCAACTGGGCAATATGAATTGCGCAATTTCTTCAGAACTCAGGAAGTCGATACTCATGCGTATTGACCCTAAACTAAATGATTTAGCCACCTCAAAGGCTGGACCTTCTGCTGATGGATTACTATTTGGGTCTTCCTTTATTAAAGAACTGGCTAAGTTTTGCTCTAACTTTTCCTTCCCGACAAGATGTCCCTCAAAAAGGTTTTTAAAAGAGGCCTTTTTCTCAGGGCCGGTCGTTATGGAGGGCGAATGTCCGGCCGAGGATCTTTCGCAAGTCCTCAGAACTACTACCCCAGAGGGCGAGGAGGTTGTTAAGGAGATTAATCTGCAGACTCCACCTTTTATCCCACCAGCTCCAGAGGAGGATGCTCCTGATTCCGTAGAGGGCCCCAAAGGGGACAACAGGGAGCAATTCAGGACACTGGTTACTCCGGTAAGCATTATACCACATTCTCAAGTACTTCTAGGGGGCAGAGTGGGATTGTTTCTGGATAATTGGAAACAGATTTCTGGGGATCCTTAGGTTCTTCAGACGGTCTTGTGGTTCCGTTTGGAGTTTATCAGTACTCCGGAGCAATTGAAACCCGCTCTTCAAATGTATTTTTCCCTTGCAGATCAGTCCTTTATAGACTTAGAGGTTCAAGCTCTGATCGACAATGGGGCAGTAAGTTTTTCTTCCCCTCACCCGTATGGCTTTATCAGCCCCATTTTCGTAGTAGACAAGAAAGGCGTGGGTCATCGCCTTGTGTTAAATCTAAAAGATTTCAATTTTTGAATCTTGTACAGACACTTCAAAATGGAAGGAATTCACATGTTGGTAGATATTCGATTAGAAGGCGACTGGATGGTCCGCCTAGACCTAAAGGATGCCTAGCTCTCGATTCACATTTTTCACCCATACAGGAAATATTTACAATTCCTGTCGAATGGTCACTGCCTGGAGTTCAATGCGCTACCTTTCGATCTGTCGTCAGCCCCCTGGTGCTTCACGAAACTTATGAGACCAGTGGTGGAGTTTCTTCGTGCTAAACCAGTGCAACTGATCATATATTTGGACAACATATTATTGATGGCTCAGGATGTATAGATTCTCCTGACTCATTTAGATTGGACCATTCATCTCTTACAGTATCTGGGCTTCCTTATCAATGTGCAGAAGTCACTATTGAGTCTGTCCACGGTGATAGACTTTCCGGGTTTCAGGATAGACTCAGTCCGCTCTGAGCTAACTCTTCCCTCCCAGAAAATTTGCAACATCTAGAGGGAATTGAGGTCTGCATTAGTCAGCTCGACTGTGTCACTGAGGATGATTGCCAGGTTAGTGGGTCTTCTAGCCTCATCTATTCCGGCCATTTTTCTGGCTCCCTTTCACTATCGTATTCTGCAAAGACTCAAGATTCAACATTTGCAGAAGGGTCTGAATATTCGGAGCTGATTCCGTTATCCAATGAAGTGAGGTCAGAGATTCATTGGTGGCTCCGGCATATGGAAGCTTGGAACGGCAGGGCCATTTTTGGTTCTTACCCAGAGGTGGTGATCGAATCGGATGCCAGCTGGTGAGGCTGGAGAGCTTGTTGCGGTTCTTTGGTGACTGGGGATCGATGGTCGAGTTCGGAGCAGAATCTGCACATCAATTGTTTGGAGCTTCTGGCGGGCTCATTTGCCATAAAGAGTCTATCCCCTCACAAGATGGACTGTTGCATATTATTGAAGATGGACAATATATCAGCAGTACAGTATGTCAACAAATGGGGGGTGACGAAGTACAGGATTTTGGCAGAAATTGCCAAGGAATTCTAGCATTGCTGCCTCAGTCATTGTCTGGTTGTCCTAGCGGATTATCTTCCAGGTGCCCAGAACACTATAGTAGACTGGAATTCCAGATTTCTGAGGGATTCCAGCAATTGGAAACTGGGTCCAATGATTTTCCTCCAGGTAATCAGAGGGTGGGGTCCTTGCGACGTAGATCTGTTTGCTTCACCCCTCAAGTAACAAAATGTTTCAGCTGGCGTCCAGACCCTCTAGCTCTGACAACAGATGCCTTTCTTCAGGATTGGATGCAGTTTTGCTGGTATGCATTTTCCCAGTTCCTGATGATTTCCGGGGTTCTGTGTCATATACGACGGCAGAGAGTGAAGATTGTTCTGGTGACCCTGTTCTGGAGAGCCCAACCGTGGTTCCCCGTAGCTCTACATTTAGCTTGCGCTCCTCCGCTTCTCATTCCACCTCGTCAGAATCTTCTGATGAGTCCAGAGGGCCTTCAACATCCACTGGTCTTGTCAGAGAAACTGGTATTGATGGTTTGGGTGGTTTCAGGTCAAGATTGAATTCCCCAGGCCTTTCGCAGCAAGCTGCAAATTTCATCAAACAGGCTTGGGCAGCAGGCACTCATAAGAGATACACCTCAGCATGGCGCAGATGGAGTATTTGGTGTGACTGGCGGGGTCTTGATCGCATGGGGTCATACGTTGAGTTGATTGTGAATTTCTTAGGTGAACTTGCAGGTTCAGGATTGGCATATAGAACAACTAATAGTTTCAGACCCGCCATCTCTGCTCGGCATGAACATATTGAAGGTAAACCTGTAGGGGAAAATCCTCTGGTATGCAAAGTTATGAAAGGTATTCGCATGTCGAATCCTCCTCCGGCCCGATATTCTGCTTAATGGGATGTGAATGTCATATTGAGGTTTTTAGACACTTAGGTGGTCATTACAATCCTGGCGGACGGTGTTAAAGCGGCGGTAAGACTGCCAACAGGCTGGCGGTAAAACTTTTGCAATTACGTCCGTGACGGAAACCTCCAACAAAGACAGCCATTTTAACACTCAGAACGCCACGGCGGTACAAACAAACAGCTTGGCGGTCACCGCCAACAAACAGGCGGAGGACAATGTACCGCCCACACTATTATGACAGGCCAATCTGCCACCTTTTCCGGGGCGGATACACCGCGGATAAAAACACGGCGGAAACAGGAATTTCAAAGGGAACATGCTCACCTCTACACACTCCACGAGGAACGAGGACACCATGGACCCGGAACTCTAAATCCTACCTGCGATAGTCTTCCTGCACCTGTACCAGGAGCACCAACGCCGGTGGTGAAGACTACAGTGAGTTCTGCACCTACGACACAGGGGAGGCAAAAAACAGGGACACACACACGCAACACCCCCACCCCCACCCTCACCCACTACAACACACACACTAATACATATCTATACATTATAGTTACACCGCCCAACCCCCCTGGAAGAATGCAAAGACAAAAGGAAATGAGTGTAACCATTGTAATATATCAAAATGCAGTACGCAAAAAGAAACATATACACTATCAACAAAATATACACCAAGAATAGTAGTCCAGGTATTGCACCACTCATAGTCCGTGGACCACTGGGACCAAAATGCATGGGCGAGGCCCACACACGATACCAGATCAAAACAGAGAGAACACTGCAGGGGCATCAGATAGAAATACAACAGGCACCTCAGGGGGAAGCGAAGGGGGGCACCTCAGCCGGATGAGTGCACAACGCCAGATCAACGAGGGGGCTCCATGCCCATTGATGTATCCTGGGGAGTGCAAAGCCACAGTCTCTCATGTCTCTACAGTGGGTGGGTTGCCCACTGTTCAATCCTGGGGAGTGCAAAGCTACAGTCTCTACAGTGGGTGGGTTGCCCACTGTTCAATCCTGGGGAGTGCAAAGCCACAGTCTCTCAAGTCTCTACAGTGGATGGGTTGCCCACTGTTCAATCCTGGGGAGTGCAAATCCACAGTCTCTCAAGTCTCTACAGTGGGTGGTTTGCCCATTGTTCAATCCTGGGGAGTGCAAAGCCACAGTCTCTCAAGTCTCTACAGTGGGTGGGTTGCCCACTGTTCAATCCTGGGGAGTGCAAAGCCACAGTCTCTCAAGTCTCTACGGTGGGTGGGTTGCCCACTGTTCAATCCTGGGGACTGCAAAGCCACAGTCTCTCAAGTCTCAACAGTGGGTGGTTTGCCCACTGTTCAATCCTGGGGAGTTCAAAGCCACAGTCTCTCAATTCTCAACAGTGGGTGGGCTGCCCACTGTTCAATCCTGGGGAGTGCAAAGCCACAGTCTCTCAAGTCTGTACAGTGGGTGGGCTGCCCACTGCTCAATCCTGGGGAGTGCAAAGCCACAGTCTCTCAAGTCTCAACAGTGGGTGGGTTGGCCACTGTTCAATCTTGGGGAGTGCAAAGCCACAGTCTCTCAAGTCTCTACAGTGGGTGGTTTGCCCACTGCATTATCCTGGGGAGTGCAAAGCCACAGTCTCTCAAGTCTCAACAGTGGGTGGGTTGCCCACTGTTCAATCCTGGGGAGTGCAAAGCCACAGTCTCTCAAGTCTCTACAGTGGTTGGTTTGCCCACTGCATTATCCTGGGGAGTGCAAAGCCACAGTCTCTCAAGTCTCTACAGTGGGTGGTTTGCCCACTGTTCAATCCTGGGGAGTGCAAAGCCTCACAAGTGGATGACAGGACAGAGGTAGTGGATGCATGTCTCCACTGGTTCTGGAGAGGGACTGGTGCCCAGAGTGCTTCATCCTGTGAAGGACAGAGGTAGTGGATGCATGTCTCCACTGGTTCTGGAGGGGGACTGGTGCCCAGAGTGCTTCATCCTGTGAAGGACAGACAGAGGGGATGCATGTCTCCACTGGTTCTGGAGGGGGACTGGTGCCCAGAGTGCTTCATCCTGTGAAGGACAGAGGTAGTGGATGCATGTCTCCACTGGTTCTGGAGGGGGATTGGTCCCCAGAATGCATCACGCACCCCGTCACGGTCCCAGTTGCGTCAGTGCCCCTGCCGTTCATGGGCTAGCGGTGCTTGAGTTGGCGGTGCCTTGTTCAGTGGTGCTTGATTTGGCGGTGCCCTGTACAGCGGTGCTTGAGTTGGCGGTATCTTGTTCAGCGGTGCTTGATTTGGCACTGCCCTATATAGCAGTGCTTGAGTTGGCGGTGCCTTGTTCAGCGGTGCTTGAGTTGGTGGTGCCCTGTTCAGCGGTGCTTGATTTGGCAGTGCCCTGTACAGCGGTGCTTGAGTTGGCGGTGCCCTGTTCAGCGGTGCTTGATTTGGTGGTGCCCTGTTCAGCGGTGCTTGATTTGGTGGTGCCCTTTACAGCGGTGCTTGAGTTGGCGGTGCCTTGTTCAGCGGTGCTTGATTTGGCAGTCCTTCATTGCCTAGCTGGGCTGGGGCTGGCGGTCCTTCATTGGGCAGCTGGGCTGTGGCTGGCGGGGCCCTCCTGGGCAGCTGGGCTGTGGCTGGCGGGGCCCTCCTGGGCAGCAAGGATGGGGCTGGCGGTGGCCTCCTGGGCCGCGAGGATGGGGCTGGCGGTGGCCTCCTGGGCAGCGAGGATGGGCCTGGCGGGGCCCTCCTGTGCAGCGAGGATGGTGCTGGCGGGGCCCTCCTGGGCAGCGAGGATGGGGCTGGCGGTGGCCTCCTGTGCAGCGAGGATGGGGCTGGCGGGGCCCTCCTGGGCAGCGGGGATGATGGCGGGCTTCTCCGCCATGCTGCTCCTCCCAGACTTGCCGGGTTTCTTGTGCCCCTTCCCCACCTTGGGAGGAGTCACAGCTGAGTCCACACTCCCACCGGGACCCCTGGGAGCGACTTGGGTGGCTGGAGTCTTCCCCCTCTCCCGCCGGGCACTGGCCAACTTCTGGTGCTTCACAGGGGGGGGACTGGCTGTGCTGTGGCTCCGTGCCACACTGGCTGTCCTGGTGGCCGGTGCACTCCACATACCTGTGACAACAGGCACCACTGGTCCCGGAGATGTTGTGGCTGAGGTGCTACTTCGGGACCTATGAGTTGGACGGGGGGGAACTAGGTCAAGGCTGGACAGGAAAAGTTTTTGGGACACACTGGGACGGGTAGCTGGAGGGGGTTTGGGAGTGGAGGAAGAGGTGGTGGTTGTAGGAGGTGTACGTTTAGTGGCTTTGGGTGCAGGTGCATGCGCTGGAGGCTGTTGTGAGGTGGATGGCTGTTGGGTGGGTGTGTGCCAGCGTTTGTGTATCTTGGGAGGGGGCGTCAGAGACACACTGGGAGAGGACACAGGGGACGTGTGTATGGTAGTGGGGGTAGTGACTAGGCCTAGTCTCACCACACATACAGGCCACATTTTGTGTATGATTGGTGTTCTGTGTAGATTGTGGGTACATACCTCTGAGTTGTTTGACTCTGTGCTCGCTGTTGCCCTTCATAGGCACCGTCCGCTGGGACATGTGAGGAGATGGCGGAATCCTCCGGTGTACCGACCGCTGCTGGACCTGTCGACAATGGGGGAAACAAATTTGATTATCACCTACAGGTTTGACCGTGCCACAATCCAGGAACTGTGTACACAGTTGGAGCCTGACCTGATGTCAGCAATCCGCCATCCCACAGGAATCCCTCCTCAAGTGCAGGTGCTGTCAGCACTCCATTTCCTTGCAAGTGGGTCTTTTCAAACAACTGTGACCATGGCATCAGGGATGTCCCAGCCTATGTTTTCCAACGTGTTGTCCAGAGTGTTGTCTGCCCTGCTGAAACACATGCGGAGCTACATCGTTTTCCCTCAGGTGGAGGATTTGCCTACAGTGAAAGGTGACTTCTATACCCTTGAACATATCCCCAACATCATAGGTGCCATTGATGGGACCCATGTGGCTTTGGTCCCCCCCCACAGGAGTGAACAGGTGTACAGAAACCGGAAGAGTTATCATTCCATGAATGTACAGATGGTATGTTTGGCAGACCAGTACATCTCCCATGTGAATGCCATGTTCCCTGGCTCAGTGCATGACGCCTACATCCTGCGGAATAGCAGCATCCCTTATGTGATGGGTCAACTCCAGAGGCAACGTGTGTGGCTATTAGGTGACTCTGGTTACCGCAACCTGTCATGGCTACAGACCCCGGTGAGGAATCCCAGGACAAGGGCAGGGGAACGCTACAATGAGGCCCATGGGCGAACTAGGAGGGTGATCGAGCGGACCTTCGGCCTCCTGAAGGCCAGGTTCAGGTGCCTGCATATGACAGGTGGATCCCTATTCTACTCACCAAAGAAGGTGTGCCAGATCATTGTGGCCTGCTGTATGCTTCACAACTTGGCTTTGCGACGACAGGTGCCTTTTCCTGCAGGAGGATGGTCCAGATGGCGGTGTTGTTGCAGCTGTGGAGCCTGTGGCCAGTGATGAGGATGAAGCAGAGGAAGAAGACATGCAGAACAGGGACTCAGTGATCCAGCAATATTCCCAGTGAAACACAGGTGAGAATACATTCCTGCCTACTACATGTACTTTTACACTTCTACCTCTATCCTGTATGTCATTTTCACCCAGTGTATGGTCACTGAGTTGTCACTTTCCCTTATGGTTTCACAGGTGTGGGTCCCAACGTGTCTCATCTGCTTAGATTCCTCATGGACTAGAGCTGTGTGACATAGGGATGTTGACATTACTATTTCAAGATCATTTTGTCACTGTAATTGCAAATACACTATTTCGAAATCACAGACAGACTCCAGATCTTTTGGTGCTTTAGGTGTGTTTATTTAAATACAAAATATTGGAGGGGTAAGTTAAATGGTGAGGGGTGATGGCGGAGAAGTGTCCATGGCAGAGTCCAGTCTATTAGCCTCACAGGTGCATTGCCCATATGGGCATAGGAAGTGGAGCTGGGGCAGTTTCAATATGGACAGGGTGACAAAGTGGGACAGTGGGATGACAATCAGGGTGGTCTCTTTTCTTGGCGGGGGTCTTGGCATTGTGCTCTGTCTTGTTCCTGAATCTCAGGGACCGTTTGCAGGGTGGTTCTCCGTCTGCAGGGGGTGGGGTGCTGGTGAGGTGGTTCTGTGGAGGTGCCTCCTGTCCACTAGCGCCGGCGGAGGTGGTGGGCAGTCATCGTCCATGCTAGTGTCAGAGGCCCCTTGTAGTGCCACAGTGTCCCTCCTGGTGTTGAGTACTTCCTTCAACACCCCTACGATGGTGCCCAGGGTGGAGCTGATGGTTCTGAGTTCCTCCCTGAACCCCAAATACTGTTCCTCCTGCATCCGCTGGGTCTCCTGAAACCTGGCCAGTACCGTTGCCATCGTCTCCTGGGAGTGGTGGTAGTCTCCCATGATGGAGGAGAGGGCCTCGTGGAGAGTGGGTTCCCTTGGCCTATCCGCCCCCTGTCGCACAGCAGCACTCCCAGTTCCCTTGTATTCCTGGGCCTCCGTCCCCTGGACCGTGTGCCCACTGCCACTGCCCCCAAGTCCCTGTTGTTGTTGGGGTGGTGGATTATCCTTGGTTCCCTGTAGTGGTGGACACACAGCTGATTGACATGTCCTGGGGACGGAGGTATGGGCCCGCTGGGTGGGTGCTGTGCTGGTGTTTCCTGAGGTGGGAAGGTCTGTGGTGGCCTGTGCCTGTGTGAGGGGAACCGACTGTCCCGAGGCCCCCGATGGTCCTGGCTGGTCATCTAGATCCAGGTGGACAGAGGTGCTGTCATCACTCTGGGCCTCTTCTGTTGGTGGTGTGGACATGTGTGCACCCTCCTGTCTGTTGACGTTGGGTAGTGGTCCTGCAGGGGTGGAAAGGCGTGATTATTGCATCTCTGTGTGTGTGTCATGGTGTGCAATGGGTGGGTGACCGTGTACCCCAGTGCTGGCATTCCTGTGTGTGAGCTTGTGTGATGATGGTTTAGGGGGGTGTATGGGTATGTGCAGTGGACATGCTTTAGTGATGGGTGTCCATGCGTTGTTGTTGCAGGCAGGGCTTGGTGTTGGGATGTGTGGTTTGTGATATTGGGACATACATGAGGAGTTGGAGTGATAGGGGTGAGGGCGAGGGTGGGGGTATGTGATGGCATGCAGGTAGGGTGGGGGTTGTAATAGTTAAGATGTGACTTACCAGAGTCCATTCCTCCACCAACTCCTGCGAGGCCCTCAGGAGGCAGAATCGCCAAGACCTGCTCCTCCCATGTTGTTAGTTGTGGGTGGGAGGTGGGGGTCCGCCGCCAGTCTGCTGAACCGCCTGGTGGTGTCTTGAGACCACGGAACGCACTTTCCCCCGTATGTCGTTCCACCTTTCCCTGATGTCCTCCCGATTTCTTGGGTGCTATCCCACTGCGTTGACCCTGTCGACTATTCTTTGCCATATCTCCATCTTCCTTGCAACTGAGGTGTGCTGCACCTGGGATCCAAATAGCTGTGGCTCTACCCGGACGATTTCCTCCACCATGACCCTGAGCTCCTCCTCCAAAAACCTGGGGTGTCTTTGCCATGCCATGGGGTGGTGTAGGTGATGTGTGGGGTGGTGTGTGTGGTGATAAGTGTGGTGATATGTAGTGGTGTGTTGTGTGAGGTGCGTGGAAGTTGTGTGGGTGATGGTGTTGTGTGCCTGTGGATGCTAGTTTGTTGATGGTGGTGTCTCTCTCTGGCCTTCGGTCGTGAATTGTGGTCGCAGGGGTTTGTGGGTGATGTGGGTGTGTGTTTTATATTGTATTGGGTGTGTGGGAGTGGTGTTTGTATGTGTATCAGGTGTGTGTATTTCAAATTGTCCAATGTGGCTGTGTTTTGTAAGAGTATGTGTATTTTGAGCGCGGCGGTGTGTATCACCAATGGAATACCGCGGTTGAAAGACTGCTGCGTGGATTCGTGTGTCGTGATAGTGTGGGAGTATTTCTGTTGGCGTGACGGTGTCAGTTTTGTTATCGCCAGTTTCTCACTGACCTTTGGTGTGGCGGACTTGTGTGGGTGTCTGGATTTTGGCAGATTCCGAGATGTGGGTCATAATAGCTGTGGCGGAATTTCGTGGCCGTAGGGGTGTGTTGGCGGTCTTCTGCACGGCGGTAAGCGGCTTTTACCGCCAATGTTGTAATGACCCCCTTAGCCTTCTAATAGGTATCTTTCTCGAAAACAGATTTTAGCAAAATTGGTTATGTTACTCTGCCTGATTTCCTGTAAAAGAGTATCAGATGTCAGAGCTTTGGATCTGGCTGGGAGAGTTTAATCTCCTGGGGGTGTTACTTTTACCATCACGAGAAGGACTAAGACTAATTGCAGGTCAGTAACTTATCCAATCTTTCCTGATAATCCACAATCATGTGTAGTTCAATGCTTGAAAGATTATGAAGTGGTCACTGATGAATTCAGACTCTGGTGGTCAACTATTAATTTCATTACAGAAACCATTTAATGTGCCGTTTTGTCCGCTACATTAGCTAGATGGATGAAATGGTTAATGAATGACGCTGGTATAGATACCAAAACAATTTGGGCCACATTCAGCAAGGGGAGCCGTGGCTTCCAAGGTTCTCATTTAGAGGACATTAAAGACATAGAGGCGAGGATTATCCCATATATATATATATATATATATATATATATATATATATATTCCAAAGAACGGTGCAACTCCGTAAAGCACCTAAAAGGCTGCACAATATCCGAGAGCTCGTAGAAAGGTAAAGAATGAACACATTAAAAAGTCATTCATGTGCAAAAAACGACAGCTCCATTTATTTATTAAATTTGTAGAGCAAATAACAAAAAATATATAAGAAAAAATTATTGAAAAAATTCAAATAATATACACACACGCTGTCCCGGCCAAATGTCAACGCGTTTCGGCAAAAGCCTTCAACTGGACATTGGCTGACATTTTTACACCATCTATTTAACTGTTTTTGTCCTTCTTTGATTTCAACTATGTAGCCCAAGACTTGTTCAAAGAGGCGGCCATATTGTAACGTAATAGTCTTCAATTCAAACTATTGAAACTTGACCGTATTTGAGAATCCAAAACATAAAACATAAAATGAAAATGAAAATGAAAATGTCATATTATATATATATATTTTATATGATCCCTTGTATTATCCTATTCTAGAGATGATTAGTTAAACATCCAATTCTTCAAAATCCTAACAACAATGTACACAGGCTAATGTTTGTCCATGTAATAAATATTAAACATGTGAAAATATATATATTTTTATGTATATTTTGTAAAATATACACAATATTTAGCATCACTGAGATAAATAATATATGTATAAATAAATTTCTAAAATGTAATATAAACATCTATGAATTCATCAATAAATACAATATTTATATTCTACAAATAGAAAAAATACACATAGAAAAGATATATATACAGGGAGTGCAGAATTATTAGGCAAATGAGTATTTTGACCACATCATCCTCTTTATGCATGTTGTCTTACTCCAAGCTGCATAGGCTCGAAAGCCTACTACCAATTAAGCATATTAGGTGATGTGCATCTCTGTAATGAGAAGGGGTGTGGTCTAATGACATCAACACCCTGTATCAGGTGTGCATAATTATTAGGCAACTTCCTTTCCTTTGGCAAAATGGGTCAAAAGAAGGACTTGACAGGCTCAGAAAAGTCAAAAATAGTGAGATATCTTGCAGAGGGATGCAGCACTCTTAAAATTGCAAAGCTTCTGAAGCGTGATCATCGAACAATCAAGCGTTTCATTCAAAATAGTCAACAGGGTCGCAAGAAGCGTGTGGAAAAACCAAGGCGCAAAATAACTGCCCATGAACTGAGAAAAGTCAAGCGTGCAGCTGCCACGATGCCACTTGCCACCAGTTTGGCCATATTTCAGAGCTGCAACATCACTGGAGTGCCCAAAAGCACAAGGTGTGCAATACTCAGAGACATGGCCCAGGTAATAAAGGCTGAAAGACGACCACCACTGAACAAGACACACAAGCTGAAACGTCAAGACTGGGCCAAGAAATATCTCAAGACTGATTTTTCTAAGGTTTTATGGACTGATGAAATGAGAGTGAGTCTTGATGGGCCAGATGGATGGGCCCGTGGCTGGATTGGTAAAGGGCAGAGAGATCCAGTCCGACTCAGACGCCAGCAAGGTGGAGGTGGAGTACTGGTTTGGGCTGGTATCATCAAAGATGAGCTTGTGGGGCCTTTTCGGGTTGAGGATGGGGTCAAGCTCAACTCCCAGTCCTACTGCCAGTTCCTGGAAGACACCTTCTTCAAGCAGTGGTACAGGAAGAAGTCTGCATCCTTCAAGAAAAACATGATTTTCATGCAGGACAATGCTCCATCACACGCGTCCAAGTACTCCACAGCGTGGCTGGCAAGAAAGGGTATAAAAGAAGGAGATCTAATGACATGGCCTCCTTGTTCACCTGATCTGAACCCCATTGAGAACCTGTGGTCCATCATCACATGTGAGATTTACAAGGAGGGAAAACAGTACACCTCTCTGAACAGTGTCTGGGAGGCTGTGGTTGCTGCTGCACGCAATGTTGATGGTGAACAGATCAAAACACTGACAGAATCCATGGATGGCAGGCTTTTGAGTGTCCTTGCAAAGAAAGGTGGCTATATTGGTCACTGATTTGTTTTTGTTTTGTTTTTGAATGTCAGAAATGTATATTTGTGAATGTTGAGATGTTATATTGGTTTCACTGGTAATAATAAATAATTGAAATGGGTATATATTTGTTTTTTGTTAAGTTGCCTAATAATTATGCACAGTAATAGTCACCTGCACACACAGATATCCCCCTAACATAGCTAAAACTAAAAACAAACTAAAAACTACTTCCAAAAATATTCAGCTTTGATATTAATGAGTTTTTTGGGTTCATTGAGAACATGGTTGTTGTTCAATAATAAAATTAATCCTCAAAAATACAACTTGCCTAATAATTCTGCACTCCCTGTACATATAGCAAAAATACACATAGATAAATATATAATTCTACTGTATATATGAGATGTTAAAAATGTATAAATACCCATTACATTATAGCCAGTGTTGAAAATAAATATAAATTCATTATTAAGTATCTCACTTCATCTCAGCCATAATGTCAAATTAATTGAGTTGATGTAAATAAATGATTTACAAAAAGGAAAAATGTGTGCCTTATTGGATGTTAATCCTACACCAATCAAAAGTATCATATAGTAACGTGAAACATATAAATATATCAACAGGTCCCTGAAAGAAAGAAAGGACCAATACAATTTAAAAATCTAAACCACAAATGCACAACCTAACAATCACTCTAAAGTATCAAATAAATAAATATAATTTCAATTAATGTGCAAAATTACTCAACTAGGTGTAAAAAGAGATATAAAAATTCTGTTCAAAAGTGCTTGTTTCATAGTTCAGTGCTGATATTAACATTCATTAAAGAAAAAGGAAATTTCATTGCGATGTCTATTGTCACATATAGAGATTCCATCAGAATGTGAAAATTTAACAAATCACAGATGTACATACAATTCCGCATCCAGATTGTGTCCCCAAGGGTTTTCAGAGCCTAATAGTAGGATCATCTTTGATTCAGTTTGTCTTAGCAAAGCAGTTCCATTCCCCCCGGGAAGTGAGGGCAATAGTTTTAATCCCATAAAATATCAAAGAACTGCAGTTACCTTCATGGACATCCCAGAAATGTTTGGCTAGGGGATATGATGGATTGTGATTCTTTATGGCTCTGAGATGTTGTAGAAATCTTACTTTCAATTTGTGGATGGTGCTGCCTACATATTTTTTATGGCAGCCACATTCAATTACATATACAACATACTCAGTGTCACACGTAATCCGATCAGTTATTTCACAAACGCTGCCCTCAAATGTGGTATACGAATGAGTGTTATGTGCATATTTACAAGATTTACAGTGACCACATTTCCAAAAGCCCAGACTTTTTTGGGATAGCCAAGATCGATTAATTTTGGAGCTGAAAAGACTTTGTGTGAGATGGTCCCCTATGGACCGGGTTTTACGATAGGTGATCTGAGGATGTAAACCCACATTATCTTTCATAAAACGGTCATGACGTAAAACATGCCAATTTCTTTGTATGATGTTACTTAGTTGAGTG
Organism: Pleurodeles waltl; assembly: GCF_031143425.1. Taxonomy (NCBI): domain Eukaryota; kingdom Metazoa; phylum Chordata; class Amphibia; order Caudata; family Salamandridae; genus Pleurodeles; species Pleurodeles waltl. The sequence continues at coordinate 152,261,800 of NC_090446.1, forward strand.
TGCTGAGAGTTAAATTCCAAAAATAGCCTGGGAGGTGATCTCTCATTTTGAGATTTATCATCACTACCTCCTGGTTTAAAAAGTAATTTTTCTCTCGACATATTTAGTACTCTCAAATGGGCATCTTTTAAGATTTTTCGAGGATAACCTCTCTCCAAAAATCTCTGAGTCATGATGGTAATTTCAGAGTTAAAGCATTCATCATCTGAACAAAATCTACGCGCCCGTAAAAATTGGCTGTATGGAATGCTCCATTTTAGCGCTTTAGGATGACCACTGTTTCCATGCAAAATAGAATTGCAAGCAGTTGGCTTGCTGAATATAGTAGTCTGCAACATTTCATTATGGACGGTTATTTGAACATCTAAAAACTCAATACTGCAAGCACTGTATTTTAAATCCAAGTGAATATTGAATTCATTGTTGTTGAGTATATTTACATATTGAGCTAGAGATTGTTCATCACCATCCCAAATGAGAAAAAGATCGTCAATGTATCTGACCCATAGAACCACTCATTCCATGTAGTGACTATTGGAGTCAGACCACGCTACCTCCTTTTCCCACCAACCCATGTAGAGGTTTGCGTATGTGGGAGCAAATGAAGCTCCCATTGCTGTCCCCTGTTTCTGCAAATAGTATTTGTTGTCAAATAAGAAAACATTATTGGTAAGGCAGAATCTCAACATAGTTAAAAGCATGTTGGTATGTTGCAAGAATTCTATTTTGTGGGTACCCCAAAAATATCTACAGGCCTGAATACCATATTCATGCATGATGGAAGTGTTCAGAGCAGTGGCCCCTGCCTTGAGAGCACTACACTGGTTACCCGTTGCCAGAAGATGCACTTTCAAGCTGCTTTGTATCACCCACAAAGCTATACATGGAACAGGACCGCTTTTTATCAGAAAGAAAATTACCAAATACATCCAACAAAGAACCCTCCGCTCAAGACTGGCACCCCGCCTTAGAACACCACCATACAAGAAAAAGACTGTAGGTGGTACATCCTTCTCCGTTCAAGCAGCCAAACTATGGAATTCATTACCCCCAACTATAAGAGCCACAGATAACTTTCTTGTTTTCAGAAAACTACTCAAGAGTTGGCTCTTTCCTTCATAACCACCTTTTTCAAACAACTATGAACTGTATATGCCTATGTGGATAAATATTTTTTTCAGATTATATGTATATTTCTATTTATGTATAGTTTCTTTGGAAAATATGTATTGCTACTGTCATAACAATAAAATACACACACACTCTTTTAAACCTGTCTGACTAAGTATTTTTTACCCATGATTCTAATTATGTATTGTATGTGCATATGTGTGTGTATTCATGTGTGTGTGTGTGTATAAATATATATATATATATATATATATATATATGTAAAAAGAGGAGAAATGTCCTGACAAGCGTGTTGTGGCGCACTTATTTCACCGGTGGTGCTGATTGAAGGCAGGACGTCCGTATTTCAAAAGAAGGGGATTTCTCTTTCACTTTGTCAAGAGAAAAGAACTGCACTCCGTCGTTGTGCAATTAATAATTAAACTTTTATTCCATTCATGGGATTACAAACAAACAAGACAGGAATCCCCTGACGCGTTTCGGTCACACCGGACCTTGTTCACAGGTGTTTCCTGTGTACTCATTTAGCGCTTTAAATAAACTACCTAGACTCAACAGAAAAAATACTACTAAAATTGCACCCAAACATCAAAAAATCAAAAAATGCTCCTTAACATCACAAAATATATACACTTTAGCAAGAAAAAACAAAAACTTTTTTTACTAATGTTCTTCAACCAACAATAATATTGTTACAAAAATCCGAGATGTTTGTCTCCTCAATTTCCCATTTGCTATGTCTTCTGGTAGATGTAGTTTATAACATCTCGTCAAATAAATTAAATAATTATAACATGCATTATTTTAAATTTTGTTTCTTAAATTGATTGAAAAACAATATTAGAGCAGTTCTAGAGGTGTTTTAACATACTGCATGGAGTCTCATTAATTTTTGATTAATAGAATAAGGATCATATTAATTTCTTGCCTATAATAGCACAATCCCCAAAAATCTATTTTAACATTGGCCCACACTTAATCCTACACCTCTGATGTCAGTCTATTTTGATGTTATTACTGCAATAAACTTCTATTTTTGGCGCCAGAAATATGTATATGTCCATCATAATAATAACTAAGAAAGACAGAGAGAGGAGGTGAGAAATAAAGAACAAGGGGAGGGAGGGAGGGGGAGAGGGAGAGGAGGAGAGTATGACGGGTGGGAAAGTGAAGGGAAAATGAAGGGTGAAGCAAAAACCTATAATTCTTCCCTCAGCAATAAAAAAATGGAAAAATGTTTTCTTCTCTTTTCTCTTTACTAACATATAGGCCAAAACAAACCCCCCAAGGAGAAGCATCTTAAAAATGATGAAATTCAGTTAGATAAATGGCAAGCTTTTTAACCCTTATAGGTGTACAAATAACTCTTCATCCTGGTTTAAACCTAACGGAGTGAGAGATCGGATATCCAGTATATATCTGGATTCCATCTGGCGTAATTTATTTTCTCTATCACCACCGCTCTCCAGTTTTGGTACCTGATCAATTGCATAAAATGTCATGAGTTCCCACTTGCTATCATGTTTTTGTTCCATGTGTCTCGCCGTTGCATAGCTCCTATCTGTATTGATAGTTGCTCGAATGTGTTCTAAAATTCCCTTTTTAGTTTCACATATAGTACTGCCAATATATTTCAGCCCACAGGGGCACTCAATCACATATACTGTGAAACAACTTTTACAATTCAAATGTTTGCGTATCACTCGTTCCATGCCAGTATTTGTAGAGTACTCTTTCTTGTTCACACCAATTTTACATGCCTTACAGCTACTGCATTTCCAAAAACCAGGTTTCTGTAACCAGTTTGTTTTTCTTATTTGGAAATGACTGTGTGTTAATTTGTCCCTTAGATTTGCTGTTCTTCTAAAAGTCATTTGTGGGTATTGTCCCATAATTTCTCCCACTGTTGGGTCCATAAGTAAAATTGCCCAGTGACTCTCCAAAATCTTTCGAACTTGTGTGGCACTCTGAGAGTATGTAGTTAGAAACCTCAACTGCTGTTGTTTGGAATGTTTAGTAACTTGGTTACCACCATGCATTAGTTGTTCTCTTGATGATTGTTTCAAACGTTTCTTCGCTACAGCTAAACATTTGTTCGGGTATTGTCTTGCCAGGAATCTCTCCTCTGATAATTTTAAGTGCTCCTCACACTCTTTTGGTTCTGAACAGATTTTCTTTATTCGTAAGAATTCACCATAAGGAATATTCCACTTCGTTTGTGGTGGGTGAAAACTATTAGCATGTAGTATAGAATTTGTGGCTGTTATTTTTCTATGTAATGAGGTTTGAATTGTCCCCTCTTTGACATACATTTCTGTATCAAGGAAAGTCACACGTTTTGCACTGATGTCATAGGTGAAATTCAATTTTGCTACATTAGAATTCAAAATCTTAAAATATTCATCAAATTCTAGCTCCGATTTTTGTAACAATATTATTGTTGGTTGAAGAACATTAGTAAAAAAAAGTTTTTGTTTTTTCTTGCTAAAGTGTATATATTTTGTGATGTTAAGGAGCATTTTTTGATGTTTGGGTGCAATTTTAGTAGTATTTTTTCTCTTGAGTCTGGGTAGTTTATTTAAAGCGCTAAATGAGTACACAGGAAACACCTGTGAACAAGGTCCGGTGTGACCGAAACGCATCAGGGGATTCCTGTCTTGTTTGTTTGTAATCCCACAAATGGAATAAAAGTTTAATTATTAATTGCACAACGACGGAGTGCGGTTCTTGTCTCTTGACAAAGTGAAAGAGAAATCCCCTTCTTTTGAAATATATATATATGTGTATGTATGTGTATATGTTGTTTCTGTGCTTGGCATGTTTGTGGATCATTGCATGGCTCCTGGTTTTTGGGTTGTTATACTAGATATCTATGAATTTCTGCTCTCATTTTATCACACTTATCTACTCATCACTCTTATGTCATGTCTCTATCAAACTATCCTCCATTCTCACTGACTCATAACAAATCCCTTCGACCACTTTCATCTCCTAAATATCTCTGCCTAAGCTCTTCCCTCCACCTCCACATCTAACTCACCAAACCTCACTCTACCTCTGTGACCTCCCACACAACCCTACTAAATTCTCCTGCATTTATCTCACCCTGCTACTATGCTCTCCCTAACCCTTCCACATACTCTTCCCCCTCCGCCCCCCTTTATTCATCCCAAGCCTTTGGGTTGAGTAAATGAAGGATATACTCCCAATTAACACTTCTGGATTTCTTTCCTCCTCCACCCCTCCATTACTCCAGTCAATCTAACTAACAAACTCTCATATCCGCGGCTCAAATTAACTCATAATAATACTAAAACTGTACTCATTATTAAATGATACTAATCCATCACTAATTCTTGTTGGGTTCCGGAGTAGCGTGCTACTCATCGAAAAGCGCTTTGACGCCTCGTCAGGGGTAGTAAGCGCTATATAAATACGATTACAATACAATACAATCCATGGTGACCAATAAAAAACTGGATTGCCATGGAATGTTATGTATTTTGGCTAAAAAATCATTTGTGTCTCGCAAATAGGAAGGCAATTCAGTTGCGAAGGGACATAAGAACAAATCTAAATATCGGGAGGTGTTTTCTAAGAGGGAGGAATTCATACTGACAATAGGTCGACAGGGGGGGTGATTCTTATTTTTATGGATCTTTGGTAAGAAATAAATGCAGGGAATTCGCGGAAATTCAACCTTCAAATAAAGGTACTCATTCTGATCAATTAGGCCATTGGTACACCATGTATCCAGCATCTCCCAATAAATAACCTGGTATGCCGTGGTGGGGTTGGTGCTTAGTTTTTCATAATGATCCCTGTTGGATAACTGGTGATGGGCCTCCTTGACATAACTCTCTATATCCATAATTACAATATTGCCTCCTTTGTCAGAGGGCTTGATGACAATTGTACCATTAGACTTTAAATCATTTAAATCTTTCCAATCCTTAGCTGAAAAATTAATTCTCTTAGATTTTTTCAATATCATTCCATTCCCATCATTGCGAAAACGATCAATATCATCAACAGCTAGTTCATAAAAGGTGTCAATAAGATTACCAGTGGGTAACTGTGGATTAAATTTACTAGAAGGTTTTAATGCACTAGAAATGGTATGATCTACTGTGAATCCCATGGTTTTCAAGATGTCATTGTCAGAATATGTATTCTCACTTATGTTTATCCTGTAATATATATATTGTACTCTACAAGAAATAAGAAAATAAATTACCTTTCGAGTTGATGGATGGTGCTGGCGTCATTCCTGCCATGAGAAGCTGGTATATATTGCCACTCTAATGCTGTGTAATGATTTGTGTTTTAAAAAAAAAAATATATATATATATATATATATACATATAAATAAATGTCTCTTATCAGAAATGTTATTGTGAAGACTCCGGTATTTTATGGTTATACATGTTATGGATTTTTCCCTCCCTTGCATTTATATAGATTTTCTCACAGAAATGTTGATGTTGGTACATCTATTTCGGGAGGTATTACCTTTCGGTATTTTTTGCTATTTTAGGGTCTGATCAGAAGACTCCGTGAAGTTTTGTCGCTGCTCAGTTATCGGAGAAGACAACGCTGTGGACTTCGTTCTCGTTGGAAGTTTTTCCTTCTGGAAGTGAGCTCGGCTTGTGTTTTTCCAGAATTTTGGATCCGGTGATCGTTGTAATAGTTCATTTCATCTGTAAGAAGCTTTGTTTCTGATGCTTGATGTTTATCTGACTTTGGCAAAGAAAGAGGAAGTGACTCAAGGGGTCATGTTATATATGGACGGGGTCTCGAGTGGTGATTGGTACATGTGCTCTATTGTAAAGCATCATGGGTTTTGAAGTTTTCTGTTTTACTGCCTTTTGATTGGCTGCTGTGTTGAGACCGTAAAAGAAAGAGAAAGCATAATCCTCGCCTCCGTGTCGTTAATAGAATTGAAAATTCCTCTGCAGCGCTCTGTAAAGGAGAGATCCCGGAAATATTGCCTGAATGGATGAAGAGAGCAGGCCCACCATGCGGGCAATCACCCTCAATGATACAGTGTGTCTGGACAACAGTAACCTCCATTCTCTCTTGATTAAATGAATCTTTTGAGGGGGAAGGATCAACTGAGATTGGATAGAGTCTACCCGAAATCCCAGAAAATCCATCTGCCGAGCCAGAATGAATACCGACTTTTGGACGATGGTTATGAATCCCAAACCCTGAAGAAGGGAAATGGCCCACCCCAGGTGAGAGAGGAGAAGCCTGGGGCATTGAGCCATGATAAGAATGTCGTCTAGATAGATTATTAGATATACCCCTTGAGAGCGAATGGACTCTACTACCGGCCGCATCACCTTTGTGAAGCATCAAGGGGCTGAAGAGAGGCCAAAAGGAAGAACCTTGTACTCGTAATAGAGGCCTTCCCACAGAAACTGGAGAAACCATCGGTGGGTAGGAAATATAGGGATGGTTAGATAAGCATCCTTTAGATCTAAGCAAACCATCTAGTCTCCTTTTTGGAGGATGTCCCTCAACAAGTGGATACCCTCCATCTTGAAGTGGCGATAAACCAAGAATCCATTGAACTCTTTGAGGTTCAAAACAAGACGAGAACCACATTTGTCTACTAGAAACACGGAACTGAGAAAACCGACAGGATGCTTTGAAACCTTGACAATAGCACCTTTTGTCAAAAGCGCAGGTATTTCTGCCGAAATGAAAATACGCTCTTGAAGGGAAAAACATGTCGAAAGGGAAGGAAATGGCTGTGAGGGGGACTCGTAAAATTCAAGCTTGAAGCCCTGAAGGGTCTCCAGGACCCAAGCGTCGCAAGTGATCTTGCGCCACGCTTGCAGAAAACCCCCTGTCCTGCCCCCAAAATAACCTCTGAACTCACAATCAAGCTCACCTGTAGATCCTGTATCCTGGGAGTAGGATTGGGTGCCCTTAGATCTCCCTCTGCAGAACATGGATCGACCCACTCTCGGGTGGGAGGGGTAGACGGTCGGGGTGGAGGCGTCATATTCTTGGAAGCCACCTCTTCCTCAGTGATAGTAACCACGCTGAGGGCCTTGTTGGTTGAAATGGCCAAAGACACACCCTCCGTAGCGTCTGGCCCCGCGAATAAGTGAACGAAGAACTCTTTTGGTAGACCCTTGGGCCTGGTAGTCACTGCAAATTTAGATAGTTCTTTAAGGAACGGAGAGCCAAAAAGCAAGCCCTGAGCCAGAGGACCTGACTCCGGGGTAGCAAGGTCCGCCAACTTGGGATCCAACTTAATCAAAATGGAACAGCGACGTTCCATGGACATAGCACAATTAGCATTCCCCAGAAAGCACAGGGCACTTTGAGCCCAACCTACCAAAATGTCGGGGTCAATGGACTCACCTGATTCCTCGGCCTGAAACCCCAGTTTCAAAATCTTTGTCAATGGGCCAGTTACATCCAAAAGCTTGTCCTGATAACCACGCCAGGTGCGATCGATGCCCTTCTTCGGGTCTTTAGAAGACTTTTTCAGATAGGTGACTAAAATAGGATCCAATTCAGGCGTCTCAGTCACTTTTGAAGAGAAATCTGGTCTGGGGCACTCAGACTGCAATCTGGCACAATGTCCTACAGTTCAAACGTAGGACTTTAGGTGTAGGAATAGGCTCCTCCTGGAAGTGCGATTTCTTTTTGCGCTTACGGGGTGGATCATCCCCTTGATCAGAAGAATGGTCTGACGAGGAAGAAGCCAGATCCTCCTTGGACTTAGACTTCTTTGAGGAAGTAGCGTTATAGTCATGATCCCTGGCCATAGACCTAATAAGGCTTTCAAAGTCTGCAGCGTGCGGATTAGCACTCTGCTTGAGGGTTTGAGAACCGCCAGACAAGGAGGGTTCTGTAAGTGCCTGAAAGCCAGAGGGGGCTACCCATCCTTGCTGCTCAGCAAAACCAAGAAGGTGGTGTTAAATAGGCCTGATAGCCTGTGCCAAAGCCTGATTAACAGTATGACGCACTCCACCATCCAAAGCGTAGACCAGGTCCTGCTTAAAAGATCCAGCTGGATCATCCGTATAGTATTCATCCCCAGTTTGGTCATCAGAACTAGCCATGCTGCAAAACAGCAGAGAAGGGCTACTAAGGAGCTGTAATCCAGAATATGTGGAATTCAAAGGGCAGAAAATCAACCCTTAACAAAGGGGTGATTATATATATATATAATATAGCATAGTATGTGGAGGGAGCTCTGCCAAAATCAAGGAAAACAGGCCAGCAAGTATATATATATTTATTGCAACCCCAACAGAATTCCTGGGGTGTAAAACAGGGTGCAAACACACAGCAGGCAAAGAGAGATGATCACACGCAGCACTCGGCTTCACGCAAACGCACAAAAAATAGAAATGCTGTGGTCATAAAGAGGACTGTGGGTCCTCGCTCCCCTGCTCCCACTGCACTAGTATGGGAGGGGTGATCCGACCGGCCGCCCCGGGAGGAAATATAACGCTCCCAAAGCTAAAATTAGAATAACCAAAAGCACGCTCGCCGCGGGATAACAACAGCATTAGTAAACCGTAAAGATAAGACAAAATGCAAAACATTTAACTGGCTGCGAAGCAGCAAAGAAAGAGGGGTTGATTCATGTGTGTCAGCATTATATAGGGGTTCTCCTCTATGGTCATCACGTGATAATGGGACTGTTGGGATTTGTAGTTTTCTTGTTTCACTTTCTGATTTGCTGCTTTGAAAAATAAAGTGAAGAAAGAGAAGAATAATCAGAGCCTCCGGTCCTGACATAGAATTTATGGGACACCAGTACATATTTTCCAGTTCCAGCACTGCCAGCTGTACATGCTGCATCATGTACCTTAACCCTGTAAGATATTTTAAAGTACATCCTTTGCAACCAATTAAGCCAGAACAGTTTTACTGTCACATTTCTCCATTTTGCCATTTTTTTGTGGTACAGTTTAAAAATAAATAAATGTATACATTGACGGTGAGACTGCTTTTCATGCTCCGCCTCTCGTGACTCACTCTACTCCTTTTTAGGTACCACTCCTTTACCCCCGGTGTATGGATTCTCGGAGTAGGTTTTATTTCAAGTACAGCACCGGAAGGATACTTTCAAAAATAGCATCTAACAAAAAAAAGTGGCAGTCAAACAGCACACCGGTACTTTCGTCTTGGATTGGAAAATGTTAGGTAGAGCCCGTTGACAAATATCCTCTTGGGAAATATCGGAGAGAGAAACAGGTTGTAGTGTTTGGAAGCACATGGAACGGAAAGGACTGAAAATAGATCAAATGAACCAGACAGGTTGATTAGGGGACCATCTTATGGCAGGAAGTTTATCAACGCGCTGCAACTATAATTTCAGAAATAAATAATGGCAATGTATCGCCCAAAAAAACGTTCAAAATCTAGTCAAACAAAGCATTCAGTTGAAAAAATAAACAGAGGTTGAAATCACGACTTCTTGTAATTCTAGCATGAGCGTTTTTTTTATAACTAACCCTGAAAATTTCTAAGGATGCTAAATAAATCAGAATACATGGGTTGTTCTTAAATTCAGCGGCATTTTCTTTAAACAATTAAAGTTCTCAAGGAACTAGCACCATGCTAAGATGGCCACCACGTTCGCGGAGGAAACAAAACCGGGAGTTTAACATTCCGTCTTTTATTTCTCACTGTTTCCATGCCGCTCGTATCCTGTAACAGCAAAACATAGAAGGGGCGCTTTTCTCATGTATGATGGCACGGGGTCCAGTACTTCTCACATTGCATCTGGCTGGCTTCGCCTGGAACATCTTTAGTGTGTTTAAGAACTTGGAGGTCACTGGCCTGACCCCGAGACATGGAGCCCACACGTATGGTGGTCGCTGGAAGTATTTGACCTTCATTAACCAGGTGAGCGACAGCGCGCTTCGAGTCACACTGGGGTCACGATTATAGGAGTGTAGACACGGACAACAGACTTAATTTACCAAGACAACAAACTAGCCTCACACGAAAAGAAAGACAGCGCCTACATATTAATAAATGGAAACAATGCATCAAAATGAAAATGAGTATTGTTATAACTTTAAAAAAAAATGTATTTAGTACTATACAACGTGGCGTAACGAACAGAGCTGCCGTCTTTGCAACCTCGGAAATAGGTTCAAGTCTCAGCGTCTGCCTAACAAACAGCCTGTGATTCTGGGTAATTCACTTAATCTCCCCTTGACCATGCACAATTATTGTGTCTTTGTGGGATGTAACTGGTGCCGAATTTGCGCTATATAAAAAAACAAAAAAGTGCAACATCACGGTAAATGGAAATACCCCACTTTACCGATGCGGTTCTAGAGAAAGGCATGCCACTAGGAATTATATCGGTGAACTTGTTACCAAACCTGATTAAAATAGGCCCAACATAACACTTCACTGAATAAGTAAGAATGCAAGCAGCCAAACTAAATGTGAAAAATACTGTGCAAATAGCAGAACTGTCATGTTTCCCAGATGCATACTTAAGATGCTCAAATAGCCCATGACTTTTATTTGCACTTTAGCACCTGTAGTCCTAATTAAAAAAAAGGCAATTGAATAACCATAGCTAAACGCTTCAAAATACAAAGTTAATACCTGATCAGGACACGCTACTACATCATGGACTATTGAGTTGCAAAAGTCTCATAAATGTATGATGAGAAACACAGAAAACATAAAGGAAGACCAAAGACAATGTATGACACCGTTTCTGAAGGTAGTGTATTTATCTCAGGGCGCTGACAGTAGTTGGTTAACATGCCAGTATTTAAGGAATCCAGGGAGGAAAATGTAGAGACTGAAATTGTGACAATTTGTATTTTCCCATTCATTAACGTTGGTATGGAGGGCGTTTTGAAAGGGAGAAGTTTAAAATATTACTTTATTTGCTGAAAACTGGAGTCTTCGGCATATGCATACATGCATCAATTACCCCAAACAGCCCATGCTTCAGTGGCCTAAATAGTTTATGCATCAGTGGTCCAAGAAGGATAAACCACTGGTCTTGTGTTCTCTTTTGTTAGGAGACAGTTGTAAACAGAATAACGTTTGCAAAATTTCATAATTCTGAAAGCTAATTTGCTGTTGGGTCTGGTATGTGTACCATGTAGGCATAGGGAGATTAAGTATTTTGCCCCGAAACACAGGATGTCAAGTTGATGTGAACACTCGAAATTGGTTCCCCTTTTGCAAAGTCTGCAGCTTTGGCCATAACACCACATTCTCTCTCTTAAGTGAACCATATAATCAAGTGATCAACTGGATAAAAAAACATCAAGACAGCAAATAATTTAAAAGTGCTTTGTTGCTATTTGAGAACTCAGAAAATATGCCCTTATTTTAGTTTTTTAGTGCCCTAACCATAATGTCTATGGGATTAAGACCCTCTCATTTTAATAATTTGTAAATTAAATTCTTTAGTTATTACAGTTTTGATTACATCAAGCATGCCACACTTTTGTAATATGTGTAAAATGTTTTCAGTCTAGTTGTTCATTTAACTACTGTGGCATGAGGGCACACGTTATAGTTACCTTAGGGCACATGTACAGTTACTTGAAATTACTCTAACAAATGAATTTCTATGGTTTGTGCATGTGAAATCTGATCCTAACTATAACTTCCCTGTAACCGTTGTTTTTTTTTTTTTTTTTTTTTTTTTGTAAGGTTTTTTTTAATTCTTTTTCCTAACTGCAATGTCCCTGTAGCCTTGTTTTTTTTTTTCAGTAAATACATATATCACTCAAACTGAGAGTTACTGCTCATGGCCTTGTATGCTTGAATGAGGCCGGTCCATCATTAAACCCTATTGTTCCGGCTCGTTTTGTGTTTCCAGGGTAGCTAATTACCCTTTAAAAAAAAAAATGGATTGTTTCTGCATCTAGGACTGATCACCTGAAATTGCCTGCCCCTCCATTCTTCCCACCAACAGTCTAAGTGGAGAAGAACATCATCTGAGTCAAGAAGATGCTAGTCTACAACTCTCGGCTCCTGTGTGGAAACGCCTGCTGTAAAACACAATCAACTTAGAAAGACATTTCAGTAGTAAAATATAATAAAAAGTAAACTTTTTATGATATTTGAACATTTTAAAAGTGACACACACAATGTAACTAGTATCCTAAAAGTACACACTTTTTTATGACGTATACATTCCACAATTTTTTTTTTCTAAAACTGTACTTCTACCCTTTAATACAGGTTAAACCACTTTTATGCCTGTATCTGGACAAACTAAAAAAATCCCATTACTCAAGCATATAATGGACAGATGCACTAGAGGTGGGCGATTGCGTTACTACTAAGGGGAATACATAAAATCTGATATCAGTGGGTGAGTAGCAGAGGTGATTTAAACTGGTCATAACTGCAGTTCAGGGCCCCAAGTTGTATTAGGAAATGGCTTACACATCCAAGGGTATTAACAATCTTCAGACCTCTGTCTCCAGAGGCCTGCTCACAGCCAAGATGTTCAAGGCAGCAGGTGGGGAAGGGAAGAGCACCAAAATAACATGGACATCGACTGGCAAATTGACACTCACTGGGAGCTAGGTCATTCTATGATAGGATGACATTCAATATTTTAATGGTAGTAGTGTGGGAACCATAGAGATTGGAAACATGATTCTGAGTTCAACAATGTCAAATCCGCATGTACGGAAAACATCTTAAGAATCTTGGTTCCAAGTGGAAATCCTCATATCATTCTTTGACTTGATAACAGGAGATGCAGGGACTCTACAATACTAATGGGTTTGAAACAATCTCTAAGGCTGCACTCCATTCCCACAGTTGGTTTAGAGGCCTAAATGCATACTACCAAAAAGTAGGGCCCTAGTCTTGCCATTTTATGAAAGGCTTAGTCTTAGCCTTTTGGGAAACAGCAGAGGAGTGTTCTGTTATTCAGATCCAGTGGTCCCCCACAAAGACCATACAAGTGCAAGCTACTGGTTAGAAAGGGTCAGAACTTCTTGGAAACTTTGTGCAGAGACAGGCAGCCATCTTCAAATTCAAGCACCCTAGTCAGCCAACGTATAAAACATTGTTGCATGACAAACTAGATGACTGTCAAGAAAGGATACATATTTCCCTAGTCTTAGACATTGTAGAAGCCTCGAAGTTGGTGCTGCATTCACAAAATTAGAGTTAAAGCAAGGCTCACCCTATTCTATTCATTGAATCATGAGATGAGGGGAAGATAATATATAGAACTCCTTTTCACCGTTTTAAATACAAGGTAATGTCCTTCGGGCAATGTAAAGCTCCAGCTATATTCCACTGATTTATCGTTGCTATTTTTTTCTACTCATCACTGTGAGAAAGTAGCCTCTTTCTAGCCTTGTTACCCCCACGTTTGGCCTGTTTGTGAGTATATGTCAGGGTGTTTTCACTGTCTCACTGGGATCCTGCTAGCCAGGGCCTAGTGCTCATAGTGAAGACCCTATGTTGTCAGTATGTTTGGTATGTGTCACTGGGACCCTGCCAGGCAGGGCCCCAGTGCTCATAAGTATGTGCCCTGTATGTGGTCCCTGTGTGATGCCCAACTGTCTCACTGAGGCTCTGCTAACCAGAACCTCAGTGGGTATGCTCTCTCTGCTTTCCAAATTTGTCACTAACAGGCTAGTGACTAAATTTACCAATTCACATTGGCATACCGGTACACCCATATAATTCCCTAGTATATGGTACTGAGGTACCCAGGGTATTGTGGTTCCAGCAGATCCCTATGGGCTGCAGCATTTCTTTTGTCACCCATAGGGATCTCTGACAATTCTTACACAGGCCTGGCAGTGCAGACTGAGTGAAATAACGTCCACATTATTTCACAGCCATTTACCACTGCACTTAAGTAACTTATAAGTCACCTATGTGTCTAACCTTCACCTAGTGAGGGTTGGGTGCAAAGTTACTTAGTGTGTGGGCACCCTGGCACTAGCCAAGGTGCCCCCACATTTTTCAGGGCAAATTCCCCAGACTTTATGAGTGCGGGGACACCATTACACGCATGCACTGTACATAGGTCACTACCTATGTACAGAGTCACAATGGTAACTCCGAACATGGCCATGTAACATGTCTAAGATCATGGAATTGTCCCCCCAATGCCATCCTGGCATTGGTGGGGACAATTCCATGATCCCCCGGGTCTCTAGCACAGAACTCGGGTACTGCCAAACTGCCTTTCCGGGGTCTTCACTGCAGCTGCTGCCAACCCCTCAGACAGCTTTCTGCTCTCCTGGGGTCCAGGCAGCCCTGGCCCAGGAAGGCAGACAAAGGATTTCCTCTGAGAGAGGGTGTAACACCCTCTCCCTTTGGAAATAGGTGTGAAGGCTGGGGAGGAGTAGCCTCCCCCAGCCTCTAGAAATGCTTTGATGGGCACAGATGGTGCCCATCTCTGCATAAGCCAGTCTACACTGGTTCAGGCATCCCCCAGCCCTGTTCTGGCGCGAAACTGGACAAAGGAAAGGGGAGAGACCACTCCCCTGACCTTGACCTCCCAGGGGAGGTGCCCAGAGCTCCTCCAGTGTGTCCCAGACCTCTGCCATCTTGGAAACAGAGGTGTTTGTGGCACACTGGACTGCTCTGAGTGGCCAGTGCCAGCAGGTGACGTCAGAGGCTCCTTCTGATATGCTCTTACCTCTCTTGGTAGCCAATCCTCCTTCCTAGGTAGCCAAACCTCCTTTTCTGGTTATTTAGGGTCTCTGCTTTGGGGATCTCACCAGATAATGAATGCAAGAGCTCATCAGAGTTCCTCTGCATCTCCCTCTTCACCTTCTGCCAAAGGATCGACCGCTGACTGCACAGCACGCCTGCAAAACCACAACAAAGTAGCAAGACGACTAATAGCAACCTTGTATTGCTTCATCCTGCCGGCTTTCTCGACTGTTTCCAGGTGGTGCATGCTCTGGGGGTAGCCTGCCTCCTCTCTGCACCAGGAGCTCTGAAGAAATCTCCAGTGGGTCAACAGAATCTTACCCCTGCAACCGCAGGCACCAAAAGACTGCATCACTGGTCCTCTGGGTTCCCTCTCAGAATGACGAGCGTGGTCCCTGGAACTCAGCAACTCTGTCCAAGTGACTCCCACAGTCCAGTGACTCTTCAGTCCAAGTTTGGTGGAGGTAAGTCCTTGCCTCCCCACGCTAGACTGCATTGCTGGGTACTGCATGATTTGCAGCTGCTCCCGCTCCTGTGCACTCTTCCAGGATTTCCTTTGTGCACAGCCAAGCCTGGGTCCTCGACACTCCTTCCTACAGTGCACAACCTTCTGAGTTGTCCTCCGGCGTCGTGGGACTCCCTTTTGTGACTTTGGGTGGACTCCGGTTCACTTTTCTTCTAAGTGCCTGTTCAGGTACTTCTGCGAGTGCTGCCTGCTTCTGTGAGGGCTCCCTACGTTGCTGGGTGCCCCCTCTGTCTCCTCTTCCAAGTGGCGACATCCTGGTCCCTCCTGGGCCACCGCAGCACCCAAAAACCTATACCGCGACCCTTGCAGCTAGCAAGGCTTGTTTGCAGTCTTTCTGCATGGGAACACCTCTGCAAGCTTCACCGCGACGTGGGACACCCATCTTCCAAAGGAGAAGTTCCTAGTCCTCTTCTTTCTGGCAGAACTCCAAGCTTCTTCCAACAGGTGGCAGCTTCCTTGCACCCTCAGCTGGCATTTCCTGGGCTCCTGCCCACTCTCTACACTGTTGCGACTATTGGACTTGGTCCCCTTGTCATACAGGTACTCAGGTCCGGAAATCCACTGTTGTTGCATTGCTGGTGTTTGTTCTTCCTGCAGAATCCCCCTATCACGACTTCTGTGCTCTCTGGGGGTAGTAGGTGCACTTTACACCTACCTTGGGGTGGGCTATTTTTCTAACCCTCACTGTTTTCTTACAGTCCCAGCGACCCTCTACAAGCTCACATAGGTTTGGGGTCCATTCGTGGTTCGCATTCCACTTTTGGAGTATATGGTTTGTGTGCCCCTATACCTATGTGCTCCTATTGCAATCTACTGTAACTTTACATTGCTTGCATTACTTTTCTTGCTATTACCTGCATAATTTTGGTTTGTGTACATATATCTTGTGTATATATCTTATCCTCATACTGAGGGTACTCACTGAGATACGTTTGGCATATTGTCATAAAAATAAAGTACCTTTATTTTTGGTACTTCTGTGTATTGTGTTTTCTTATGATATTGTGCATATGACACCAGTGGTATAGTAGGAGCTTTGCATGTCTCCTATTTCAGCCTAAGCTGCTTTGCTATAACTACCTTCTATCAGCCTAAGCTGCTAGAAACACCTCTTCTACACTAATAAGGGATAACTGGACCTGACACAAGGTGTAAGTACCTCTGGTACCCACTACAAGCCAGGCCAGCCTCCTACAATCACACCATACTGTTATTGTTATCTTGATGACATTCCAATTGTTTTGAAAACTTAACATGAACAACCTGTCAAAGAAGACCTATATCACCCATTGGTTCATCTTCTACTAGGTAAATCCAATAGTGCTGCTGCTACTAGTAGCTCATGTTTATCTGTGTAACCACTTTAATTAAAGTAGTATCTTGTGGTCTTTCAGTTTGGTGTCCATAATATGGGGTCTGTTCATCATGGGTCCACAGGTGTAACTTGATTGAGTTTGGGGCAGATACTGACAGATCTTCTGCCTTCAGAACCCTCAGAAGCTCGTCCCAGGCTCTTGCCACCAGCAGCAATCCCTGTCTTCTCTTAGCATCCCTAAGCATATTTATCTTTCAATGGTTGCCCATTTGATAAGCTCGGTTTTCCATTTAACCACTGCTTTCCAATTCAATGCAATTTGAATTTTTGCTAGAAGAAAAGCTAGATCAATTAATTTAGATGTGACTTTAAATTTGGCTGGGCGAGGAAAGTGGCCTAGTAGGCAAGGCACAGGCGACCAAGCAATAATATGGTCAGTAACATAACTGATAATTTCTATTATGGTTGTCCAATAGTCATTAAGATGTCCACAGCTCCATACCAGGTTAAATATATTTCCTCCCTCCACCCCCCATCTGGGACACCCAGCTTGAGCTGACTGGAATAATTTGTTTATTATTTCAGGAGTCAGATATATGTTTCAAAATCTGGGGCTGCAAGTTCCCCATCTATCACCTGGAGTTGTAGCTTGGATAGTGCCACCCTTTACCCTCCTTTGCACCAGAACAAATCAGTGAGTAATGTATCTAATTCCCGAAACTTGCTTCTAGGGACCATCACTGGCAGGGTAAATAAGTAATACACTTGTTGCAGTAATGTTAACGTTCTCGCATTTGCCACTTGTCCCGCCACCTACAGAGGGAGTGTATTCAAAACAGTTATTCCTATCCGTAGGAAGGTGATAGCTTTTTCCATGTTCCCTTCTAACATATCCCGCTCCTGACTGTATAATCTGATATCTGAGTATTTTAAGGATGTGCTTTCCCATTGTAGTCCCTGTGAAGGTAAGTTGTGGTCGTGCAAGAGTCTAAGTGAAAATAGGCTGTGTTTTGGCAATTTATGCATAGTCCTGATATGGTTCTAAATTTTTTTATCAATTGAATGGCTTTCTCAAGTTTCGATCTTCAGGAAAAGCAGCATATCATCGATATATTCCCCAGGCATTTATACTGTCAAAGTGTAGCCCTAGTCGTGCTCTGCATGTTAATAATTTGATTGAAACACTGAACAGTAGGGGAGACAGTGGGCATCCCTGTCTTGTGCTACATTTCGCTGTATAAGTGCCTGATATTATCCCCACTCATTCTGACTCCTGCATGCGGATTTAAGGACAAAAGATGGGTCAATCCAATAAATGCCTCACCCAACCCCATCCTGTGCATTATTATCTTGTATAGTTACTCTCAGTTCAAGTTATCAAATTCTTTTTCAAAGTCTACCAACATCACCACAGCTTTTTCATTAATTGAGTGTGCCTTTAGTATTATGCTCAGCACCTTTCTGATGTGTAATGTGTTTTTTTGGCCTGGTATAAACCAGTTTGGTCAGGTTGTATTAGACGTTGCAACTAGGGTAATAGTCGGGAGGCCAACACTCTACTTAGTATTTTGTAATCAACATTTAACATTAACATTAGCCTGTAGGCCATTACGTCGTGCGAGAGCCATCCGAGTTTATGCAGAGGGATCCCTAATGTCTCTCTCTTACGGACTAATGTAGTTTCCGTCCTTCTTTGATGCCCGTAGTGTTGTACCAATCGTGGGGTCAGATGGTTAGAATATTTAGCATAGAATTAACCGAGAGTCTGTCTCGATATTTTATCGGAGGTCATGGTTTTGATAAGTCCCAAGATTTCTTCTGGTGTTATAACAGTACCTAGAGATTCTATGGTGTCAGGTTGGAGGGTGGTCATGGGCAATTCGGTTAAGAAGTCTCTTAGGTCTTGTTCCCTATCCTGGTGTCTCTCTGCTTACAAGGGTGTGTGATCACGCTTCGCCAACTCATTTATTTCTCACTGCCTATATACTCTGGCACTGTGTTTGTTCTCAACGTTCAGAATTTGAGACCGCTCCCCCCCCCCCCCCCCCCCCCCCCTTGGTTGGTTTGGCTAACCATGCAAGCAGGGTTCCTGACTTGTCTCGTTCTGCATGTGTTTTTACCATGTATTCCCTGCAGTCAAAACAGCATAGCTTTTCAATGTATCCTGCTAGTTTCTCTTTAACGGGTGTCAGTGTTCGCTGAAAGTCACTGTTTGTTGGTGCGTCGTTTTCTATATTTTTTAGTTTTTTTTCCTGACTTTCTATCTCTTGTAATAGCATTCTAAGAACATCACCTATTTCTGCAATGCACTGCATTCTGATTATCGTCGTAAATGTTTCCTATTCTATCCGAATGGATGCAGCAGTGTGTTGATTTTCTGTGAACTAGTTGTGTATCCCATCCCCTATAGTTTGATGGAAAAGTGTGTTGTCTATGGTTTAAATATTCAGTCTTTAACTAGGAATGCTGATTTCAAATCGGAATTCAATCCTGATTAATGGCAATGAAGCTATGATCTGAAATAGATTTGGCTAGGTCTATAATCGCTACCTCATATTTGGTGTGCACAAAATTGTATGGAGATGGATGTGCAGATCATGGAGTGTGGAATAGTACGAGTAGTCTCTGTCACCTGGGTGTGCTGTCCTCCATGCATTTGTGACTCCATATTGGGTCTGCCAGGCTTGAAATCTTTTCACAAGTCATCTGACCGTGGAGCTCTGTAGTGGGGGTGGAGCTGTCAAGGTCAGGTTCCCCGACGCAGTTCAAGTTAAATTCCCCTTCTTGGAGAACCAAATGGGGCATGTATGCTGCAATGAGCTGCAATAGTTCTTCAAGGAATCAGCCTTGGTCCAAGTTGAGAGCATATATATTAATTGTTGTTATTTCTCATCCCCTCAGTCATCCACTAATGACCTCATGATGTCCATTTGTATCCACCTATCAGACTAGGATTTGGGATAGGACCCCATGCCTCACTCAGAGGAGAACTCCACGTGCCAAAGCTGAATACGTTGTGTAATGTGTGTACACTCCTTCTTTTCAGATAAGACTGGACTTTGTATCTCTTGGTCAATTTATTCAACCCTTGGACATTCAAGAATAATATTTCATATTTAGTCAGGTTTCCTGTCATTTGGTTATGGATACTGTGTAGAATGTGCTATGTTTCTATATTTGCAGGTTCCTGTCCAAATACTCTGAGCAGGTAATAGCACTGTGCTGCATGTAGGCAACTTAATAGGTTCTATAAAAAAAATACCTGAACCCCCTACCCAGGATAGAAAGGCAACTTCCCCTCCATCAAAACTAGTAAGAACCATACAAATCTTGTGTGTAAATTACACAAACTCTTGTTGCAGGGTAGTGGGCACCGATGAAGGTGAGCCGTCTCACAGCAGCACACTATCCTCTTCTGATCTTATTGATAAGCATTGATGTCAACTCCTCCCAGTTTCCCTAGTTTTGCCTAAAGGTACTGGTGGTTATCGTTAACATGTTACTCCCAACTTTCTTCCCATATCATTATCAAATACAGTGGTGTGGTTCATATGAGATCATCAGCTGATTGAGGTGTCACCCTGGGGATGTCAGTTCCTGAGCTCAAATGCAGTTTTGAGTCAGAAACTGGCTCAGAGTTGTCTTCATCAGCTTCCGATGGGTGATCCTGTTTCGCAGTTCTTAGCCCTGCTGCTGCTGCCAAGGCTCATTGCTTATCTCTTCGGGATTGTTCTTTAATAGGAAATATTTGCCTAGAAGGTGTATTCGGGGACCCTGGTCAACTAGCTTTAAGTTTCCATGGCGTGACGGTAGTGGTTCCCCACTTTGTGACTGTGTATCATTCCACTTCCGCATTTCACGTGGATCTGTAAAGAATTTGGTGCTGACGTTAGTCACAATCTTGGTTTATCCTAAAGGGGCATTGCATATTTAATGTTCATCTCATGCAGCCGTTTGTTATTTTTATTTATTTATTTTTTTCTTCTTCCACAAAGGAGGCCCTTAGTTTTTACTCTAGCATTGTGAGGTCTGGGAAGATCATTATTTTGTGATTTCTAGAAGGCGCTATCCATTCCCTCGCTCATTGCTCAGAATTTTTTCTCCGTCTCTGTAGTGCAGTAGTTTAGCCAACACTGGGCTGGGAGGTGATCCGGAAGGGGGCAGTCTACCAGGTACCCAGTGGCCTATTCCAGTGCGAAGAAGGATGAAAGGACCTCGGGTACTATTGAGTTATTGATCCATATTTCCAGAAAAGTGATTATGTTTTTTCCTTCTAGGCGTACAGGTAGGCCAATGATACGGACGGTATTTCTACGTGCTGAGCCTTCTTTATCTTCAGTTCTGAGTTCCAACATCCTGACTCACTCCTCTATCCCAGATATTGTCTCCTTCAAAGTTCCCATTTCTGTCACCAGTTCGGTCAGGGCATGTTCAGTAGTTTTAATTCTCTTGGCCATTTTGTGGTCATCAGCACGCAACTGGCCAATATTAGCCATTACTATGTCTATTTTGCTTTGGATGGCCTTTCTCATGTCCCTGATTGCCAGGACAATTGAATCCATTGAGGGAGGTGTAGTGTTATCAATCTGCTGGGAAGAGCAGAGTGTTCTCTCCTCTGTTTCCCCTTACGAATGGAACATCGTTTGCTTATCTTCATCCAGCATCTTCCATTTAGAGTGCTTTTCCATTCCGTTTCTGGTCACCTGAATTAGCGTGAGTTCCAGCGCTCCATATACTACGGCCATTCTCGGTAGCCTGGATTCCTCCACTTGCTGTAGTAGTTTCTCCTTGTCAAGTATGGTGATACGGTGTTCACTCTCCTCCAGCCATCAGTGCCACCAGTCAGTCCCTCCAGTGAGTATTCGGGGTTCCCAGAGGATTGGATCCGCTCATTTAAACTGCTGGGAAGATCACCCACTACTTAGGGATCTCACATTACTGCCCTGGTGACTCCAGTGTGATTCTATCTGAAAGAGCACTAGGCCCTGCTGGTAATATCCATGCACTAGTATTATTGTGACTGAATCAGTTCCTCTACTCCGTGGGCCTTATTTTCCCCTCCTGTGCCACAATCTACCAGCGTGTGTAGCATTCACAATTTAATTATATCTTTGCCATCAACTCTGAGCCCCCCTGGTTCTTAGAGACATTGAAGGTATCTCCAATTGGGCCAGAGACTTTTCAACCAGGCTGCTGCCATCACCCCATGTGACCACAGCTCACTTGTTCCACTCAGGGGCCGACCCATCAGGTGCACATGGCCTCTGTCGAGTCAGTACATTACTTACCGCAAAGTTCAGGCCGCCACAGCGTATTTCCAGTTATCACTGCACTGTGGGGGCCCCCATCTTGATTTTCATCGTTCGTCCATACATGAGCTGTATTCCTTGACAAAGTGTGCTTTCTGGCTCTCATTTAATTGTTGTATGGACCGAGGTAAGATATTTATATCTGCCACTTAATGGTGGGGTAGAGGGGGCAGGAGTGCAGCCCAGGGAGCTCTACAAGTTGCTTCTTACTCAATAGGTGTCAAGCAAGTTCTCAATGTAGTACTTGAGATTCATTTTGTATTCTTAAGGTGTTGCTGATGACAATCACAGTAAAACATATTAGATTGGCTTCCATCAACAGCTATTCCAGACCCTTAACATTTGTTAGGATTTATACATCTTTATACAATATGTATTGCCAACTATTGTGTATTTTCTGCTCCCAATACTGACCTTTTCAAGAAACAGAAACCCATTTCTTGGACATCAACAGCCCCTAAAACTGTTCCCCACTGCACTTATCTTGATTGAGTTAGACAGCAATAAATCATTTATTATTAGGATGCAGACATCTGACTATGCTAAAGAAGCAATCGTAATTAATTTTTATTCATAAGGTACAGTACATCCTGCAACATTTTCCATGTAAACTTGCAACACTTGAAATGCACTACACTGTTCTAGAAGGAGTTTTTTCTTTCTTCTTTTGGGAGCTCAACGTCATGTCATGATCAAAACGTTCTACAGTCGAGGGGTTCTGAGAAGTTGGCTCAGTGGGTGTGAATCAGAATTGTAGGGTCACCGACAAACCCAATGTCAACAGGCTACCCACTAAAATGCTTCAAGGGTTATCTTTAGACCAAGACGATTAAACTATATTTCACTGCACTGAAGTCCTGACATTGATTCCTGATTGAATACAGAACTCTGTCAAAAAATGAATTAACAAAACATAGGTGCTGTGGCTTCAAAGTGACCATCACAGCCTCCATAGAACAAGGATGAAGTATCTCATCTATGCCACCTTTAAGTCGGAAAAAGCTACATGTAATCAGATGGCGAATGTTACAAGCTCTCTGCCTTGTCAGGGTAAAGGACCATTATATTACAGCTGATGCTTAGACAGTGTCCAGAAAACAAGCACCATGGATTGTCATACCTCCTTACAAAAAAATCAATATTAGAGTCAGTCTTCTCAGTCCAAGAGACAAACCTCTTGAATTTCTTAATCAGGAACATTTAAAATTCAGAAAGCAGGAGAAAATGTGGTTGTGACTTTCTTGAAATAAGTACCAGTTAATGGATGCCTATACATGCTTGGAACAATTATCTACTGCCAGCCTACTTGCAGTTTGTACAATTCGGATAACTCTCTGATCACATAAGACAGGCAGGCCTCCCAGGATTTTGGAGGCAAAGCAGCTTGGAGGACGAGTAGACTTTAGTACAAGTTGGCAGGAACAGCAGACAGGCCGGCAGGGCTGGGACCAAGTCATGTGCTTCTTCCTCGAGCTTTGCTTTTGCAGCTCTTAAGTGTCCTCCTTCATAGGTCAGCAGGAATCTGATTTTCTGGTGCCAGGGGCTCCCCTAAATACTAAATGTAGGGGCATTTAAGTGAGTGTAGGGTAGTTGCTGATGGGCTACTAATCTTTGGGGTCACGTTCCCCTATGTGACCGCTTCCTGTGGGAAGTGGGCACAACCCTGTCCCAGAGTTCCTTCTTCTGCCAACACCAAGATGGTAGATTTCTAAATGTGGTGTCCATAACAGGCAACTCACCTTAGAGGTGGAACTGACCTGAGTGGTGGTCACACCTCCCTGAATACTACATTTCCTGCCTGGCCCGGTGCTAAATGAGCCCTTGGGTGGGTGGGTGGTGAGGCACCTCTCCTCTGTGTGAAGCCAGATCTGCATACCAAGGGCGGTGGGGTTCTTTGAAGGTGCCTGCCTTGGAATGCAGAATTGCAGGTCATCCTGTTTGGTGGGGTGTGTAAACACCTCGCCCAGAGCAGGCCTTGTCTCTGACCACCCGAGAGCAAAAGCTGTCACTAGGGAGGCAATATCTTGTTTGGTGGTGGCAGGCTGGCTAAAACTGGTCAGTCCCCCACATGGGTAGTTGGTAAGTTTTCAGGGGCCACCTCTAAGGTTCCCTCTGGGTGTATGTATTATTAAATCCATCAGTGAGAGTTTATTAATATGAGAAGTTTGATACCAAACATCCCTCTTTTCAGTGAAGCCATCATGTAGCTGGGGAACACGTGTTGACCGGTGTCCAACACATGTACTTAAAATGGGCTCGCTGTCAACTCGCTGTGTCTGAGAATCAACAAATACATCTCAGGGGCATATCTGCTCTTGCAGATACGTCCTCACATGCAATGTATTGCACCCTGCCTTAGGGCTGTAAGGCCTGCTGTAGGGGTGACTTAGATATATTGCATGCAGTGTTAGGGGACATGGGACACAGGCTGTGGGTCATGTCACATTTTCACTTTTAGCTGCACCAAGACAGACAGTCTTCAATGACAGTCTGCATGTGCTAGGTGAGGGGGCCATGAGGGTGGCATAATACATCCTGCAGCCCTTGCGGACCCGGTTTATTACCCATGCCTTAGGTACCAGAGGGACTTATGGGGGGGCAAGCTTATTGTCAATTGGGGAAGAATTGCACAGCTTTAGGGAAAGAGCTCTGACACTGGGGACCTGGTTACCAGGAACCTAGTGCGCTTTCAGTTAAAATTGCATCATTTACCAGGCAGAAAATGGGGGTGACCATATAAAAAAGGGGCACTTTCCTACACCGATTCATCCAGTTCTCTCCAACAGTACTTAATGTAACACTTACCCCCATCTGCTACCATAATAAATGGACATCCTACAGGTTAATTATTCCCTCGACAAACTGCTCATCGGGTAATTTACCTCCTTTTGCAATGAAATTGCTAACTCTGAAAGTATCACACTGTGTCTCTAGAATACACTGTCCTTATACACTAGGATTTCTTTCTTCACAGATTGCTGTGCCTTATGCACCCGTTCTCCCCACTTCACAGTTCTCACTAAAATGTGATGCGTCCCCCTCAGGGAAAACTAGTCTCACACTTTCTGTCCTGTCACTCCCTACCTCTCCTATCTACTCACACATTAAGACTCTGTCTTGTAGTCTCCATCAACTCCTGTACTATTCACCAGTTGTCAATCCTCCCTTCGACCATGTCCTTATTCACCTTACCCTTGAAGTTCCTTCTCCACACCCACAACATCCATTACGTTGGTTTTTCAAGCCGAAATAAATTGCCTGAATGGTTATCCCATGTGTCTTCACCAAACCCACAGCTCTTATTTGTATCTTATTTCGTATCTTCCCATGGTTTCAACTCCACCTTACACTCTTCATTGGAAACACATTATCCCTTATATAACCTTGCCACCTCCGCTCCTAATGCCAAACCAAGAAATCTCCTCTGAAATTGGTTCTCTAAAATTCAAGACTACATTGCAGAGAGAGGAAATCGAGTTAAACCAATTACCTGCAAGAGAACAAAATACACCTCAATGAGCTTTCTGTTGATCACTAAGTACTAGTGTTAACTTTGTGGATTAATCCAGTCTCACCTTTGACCATCCCGGCTAGACAGTCATTCTTACTCCCTTTATACTATGACTACTTCAGCTAATCTCCTATCTAATAGCTCCAATCGATTCATTCAGTGAACATTTCGCTTGCTACTATTCTCAGAGTTCCACTTTCCTCCTATGTTCCTTTATGCTGTAGTCTTCGACCCCCATAACATTGGTCAACACATCCTTTGACCTCAACCCCTTTCAAAAGGTTCCTTACTTGTGTGCACACTCCTATTTTTTCTGTCTCCGTGTCCTGAAGCTGCGTGAACTATCATAATGCATTACTTGTTCACCAATGTAACATATCTCTGTTGACTGGTGTCTTTCCTCAGTGCTTCAAAAAAGCTGTGGTACCATTGTTACTAAAAACAATGATGGCTGTACCTTATTTAGTAACACAAAAGGCTGTTGGAAGGAGTGCTGAACAATGCGAACACTCACCCCCAGTCACAGATCTGGGTTTAATCCATTGTTCTTTTGCTCACCATGCCACCCCAGTTTGGACACAGTCATATGCAAATCAGTCTTGACCCTGTTTCTCATGGGAACAGTGCAGCCTCACCTGCCAAGCCAGGTCCTCCCTGGACCGGAAACAAGCATCTTGGGACCGGCTTCAGGGTATCACCCTTCATCAGCCAGGCTAGCTGGAATCTAGTGGCACAGTGAGCAAGAGACCCACGTCTGGGCATACCCTTCCCACTTAGGGCAACTTTAGCAACACAAAAGGATGACTGACGGAGTGCTGAATAATGCAAACACTCAGCCCCAGTCACAGATCTGGGTTTAATCCATCATTCTTTTGCTCACCATGCCACCCCAGTTTGGACCCTGCCATATGCAAATCAGTCTTGACCCTGTTCCTCATGGGAACAATCCAGCCCGAACTGCCAAGCCAGTTTCTTCTCTGGACCAGAAACAAGCATCCTGGGACCGGTTTCAGGGTATCACCCTTCATCAGCCAGGCTAGCTTGAATCCAGTGGCACAGTGAGCAAGAGACCCACGTCTGGGCATACCCTTCCCACTTAGGGCAACTTTAGGAACACAAAAGGATGAGGGACGGAGTGCTGAATAATGCAAACACTCACCCCCAGTCACAGATCTGGGTTTAATCCATTGTTCTTTTGCTCACTATGCCAGATATAGTAGACAATTATAAAATAACAGTGAATACCTTGAAGACAGTAAGATACTCGTGAATTTAAAACCAAAGAACAGCATTGGAAATTAGACAGTCCTTTTCACCCGAGTTGCATGCAACAGAGAATCTAAAAAAACAAAAGATGTTTTAAACATCAAAGCACCACAATACAATGTCATGAGCACATCTGCTCCAAACATGTATATTGTCAGCTAAGTTCCAAAGGAAGTGAAATTCAGATCCCTGAGAACAGCCAAGAATAGGAAGATGAGAGACCAGCCTAATGAAGTTTAAAACTTTGATCATTTTCCGGATCGCATGGTAGCTTCTTCAATCAATTGTGGAAGATTGATTGTTGTTCAGTTGTTGTTGGTATTGGACATAGTCATACCCAAAAATAATGCAACCTACCATTAAGCTAGAAATAAGCCATTGATGTAATTTATCCTTGCCCTGGAAGGTATCCTGTGGCAACATATACTCTCAAAGTGAAGTCCTTTGTTATTAAAGTCTATCTAAATGATAAAGTATAAAAAATATAATGAATCACTGACTACGTCGAGGTTAGAGCTTACAATATCGAAGTGTATATCTATTTGTACACATCAATGTGGAAGCGTCACTGAAAGAAACCCAGTGAAAACATTGTCACTGAGAGAGACCCCGTATGGTCCCTATACATATAGCACTATGGTCGAAATAAGCTGCAACCATTCTATTGTACTCTACTGCACTAGCCACTCCCTTTTATGACACTGCACACTAAAGCACTCTACTCTGCAGTACTCTATGCCAGTGCACTCTACTCTGCATTGGTGGTGCCATCTGCCAATACTCGCTTATCATTTTTCTTTAAGATTTTTGCATTGCTGGTGTTCAATCAGCTTATCAACTACCTGTCTAGCAGTCACCAGCTGGATTGCCTCTAGCTTGGGTTTTGGGCTTGTCACTTATAAGAGACAGTCCTAAGTCTTGTCTTTCCCTTTACCTCCTTTGCTCTGCACATTCACTGTATCAATATTCATTTCACTGGTCAGTTGTGTTTGTTGCTGTAGATCATTCAATTCTTTATTGGTATCAAGAACCCAAGCATAGTTCTCTTCACACCTTGCAGACTTGCTTTTGCTGTTTCCTTCTGTTACGTATACCCACAATATAGGTATTCCCAAAGACTGGGTCCTTTGTCCGCTGATAATCTTGCTCTACGCTTGCTAGCTGGGTGCTGTTATATCCGCCTACGGTTTCCCATTTGATATAATCCATGCAATGTTGATACCGAAATCCGATTTTTCTTCACTTCTTTTATCAGATTATTATTTTTACTTGGGTATCCTATTCCCTCCCAGCAATCGAGTATTGGATGGCCCTCCATGATCCCATCATGCTCAACTCTTTCAGCAACTGAAATTATCTCTAAACTCCTTCTTTCAGTTCCTTTGAGTTCCTTTAACCCTAGAATGGTGTCTTCTCCAACAATACATAACCTCGGTATACTTTTTGACTTAAACTTGTGACTGGACTCTCTTGTAGCCTGCATGGTCGTGGCAGCTAGATATCAGTTGTTAAATATCAGATTGATCCATCCTTATCTTCATTCCTCATAAAAATCTAAAAAGGTAGTATTTCAGCTCTTGTCCTCCTTGCTTTGTTAGTAGCTGTCTTCATAATCTATTACTCCATCATCCTGAAGACCAGTTTGAATGCAAGTTGCTTTCTTTCCTTCGAAAGCTGCATTCAGTGTTATCATGAACAATATCAGTAGACAACCTATAATTGGGGCTGTGGCCAGTCCTGCTGCTTCCAATACCTTTTAGTCCACATTGGGTAATCGAATAAGCTATAATGGCTTCATCTGTCTACATGACACAGGTGGCACAGGTGACCCTCCTTTAGCATGTATCAACCAACATTGAAATTGCCTTGCTAAATTAAACAATATACATAACAAAGTACCTGCTAATCAGAAGTCATAATTGACAATACCCATGTTTACCACCTCTTCGCCCAGCCAGCTCGCCTCGGCTGTTAAATGCACGGGACGTATACACCACCAGGTCAAATGCCTTTGAGTCTTCTTTGACTATTTCTTCATACCACGCTTCAATAAACGCTTACTTTGGCCTCATAAAACCTGGCAGGACAAAATCAAAGAGAACTTAGAAGTAGACACTCAATCCCTTATCTTACAATGTTTAATTTCCAGTAGCCCCTTTGTGCATAGATGAAAGAGTCAGACATAAAACACTTTCAAATTAAAACACTGATTCCACACCATGGAGAAATTACAAATATACATCCCCAACCCTATAACACTACTGCCTGCCCAATTTGCCTCTCTCATGTTTCATAAACACCTCTGCCATTAACTCAGTAAACTAAATAACACTTTAACCTCTAAAAAGTTCCCACCATTCTTGGACACCGCCTCTATTCCAAGCTAGTGTCCCATTTCCCCCCTTAATCTTTTGATTTTGTTTATGTCGGTCCCAGTGCCCACGGCATAATTTCCATTCTCACCGTGTGACGTTAAATCACTTCAGGAAACTGTCCAAAACCTTATTTACCTCTGGGAACATCCCTCCAGTACAGCGGAATTAAGGATTACATGTTATTCCTACCGCATACAAGCTTGTTCATGAGATGTATAACCCATGTCATTAAAAACTGAGAAGTTCTTTGGCAGAATTTAAGGTATATTGAAAGCATGACTAGAACTGCAGACTATAATTTGTTATATTTTACGATGCTGATGTACTATTTTATTTGAAACAACTCAAATTGACTATTATGCACAGTTACTTAATAGATTAAGGAAAGCACCGTCTACCCATTACTCTGCATTCTGTCAGTAGATAACATGCTAAAATACCTTGCATTTCTGAAGCTGTTGGGGGATCTAAAAGTTTTTTATGGGCTTTGGATCAATGCCACATAATTTATTAACCGAGAGAAACATCTGGGCTAACTGTGTTTAGATATATTAGAAGTATTCAGGGTAACATTTCAGATGGAAAATGTAGCTGTTTTTTTCCTCCAGGTTATAAGCAACTAACAGAAGGACTATACATGTCCAGGCAAATTTCTTGATGGCTTGCTAGCAGACCGAAAAGCAATAAAAATGCGTTAAAGAAATATATAGTAATAGGCATGAAAAAAAACTGAAGACCTTCGGGGTAAATTGCACGTACACCTATGTAGTCCACCTTCATGTCTCTTATCATAAAATTAGAGTCTGGTATGATACATGTCTTTCCTCTATCTCTAGGTAGTAAAATTTAAAAAAGCCACCGGCCATCTAGCCCATGTAGGGAGGAAACCAATATTTCCTTTTCTCACTAGGGCATCTCTCTGCAGGAAAATATATGCAGAGATAATTACGTGCTTTTTAATGTGTTTTTGTTGGCTGTTGCAGTAGTTCAGGAATACTATAGGAGAAGAACACCACTTTTGTACTTCCCAAAGTTACAAATTGTGTGTGCTTCACCATGCTGCACAGCTTCCCCTTTAAGGTTTAGCAGGACACGTTTCCAACAAATACTTATTTTGCGTGAAACTTCTCTTGTTACGTGTAGGCTTTGCAGAATTTTTATCTCAAAACTGATTGTATTTTAACTGAACATTCCACCTTAAATCAGCTCACCCCCCATTCTCCCCATAACCCTTATAGTATTACTTATCAATCATTATTTCAACTTATTTTTGTGGGTCGAAGCAGATCCATTAGAAGTCTGTGTTTTACTTCCAGTCTTCGTCCCAAGTAGCACAAATTGAGATGCACTTGACATGTTGTAGAAGCATCCGTTGGTTTTTGAAGTTTACTTTTCCGAGATCTCGGCAGACCATGGCCGTAATCCCACAAAGAGGCAGAAACTTCTGTCAGGCAGTGCTTAATTTGTGCTTGTTGTTTCCGGTGCCAAGCACCGGCACTTATTTTTGAGGGCGGGGGCTTATTCTTCAGCCTCAGGCATTTGCCGCGAGCAAAAGACACGTGGGAAAGACGGAGGAAGAGAAAAACGAAAATGCGTCACAATGAGAGAAAGTAGACAGCTGCAAGAGTGAGCTGAAGGGGCAGCGAATGGCTGTAAGTGGATTGAAGAGGCCCGAGATGGCTCCAGGATTAGCTGCCTCAGTATTCCGTGTTCGCACATATAAATACAGCAGCCGTGTGTTTAAGAGGAGGGTTTTGGGCACCGGCACTCTTTTTTATTTACAAATTAAGCACTGTGTCAGACTTTAGGCATGACTACTGCCTAGCTTAAGGTGTAATTATAAAGGGGCCCCTAGTGGCAGACGCTTCTGTCAGCAGAACAGTTTGCCAGTCAGCAGCATTGAGCTGGTGGGGGTATATTCCGTTGGGCCATCCCCCATACAAAACCTGGCCTAGCCCACTTCCACGCTTCAAAATGCTGGGTCAGCTGTATGGCTCCACCTGTAAGAACAATACAAAGCTCCAAGAAATAGACAAGCAATTTATTGGGCTAAATCTGGACATGTATGTAAGTGGGTCTCCTTGAAGTCTGTCAGAGGTGGGATGCTCAATGATACACTGTTCTTCCTTTCAGTGACGAGCACAAAGGCCCTCCCTCTCAGCGTGAGACCCCACACAGTCCTCCCGGGTCATCAAACACACAGTCCTCTGTCACCAAACACATTTCGCAACAGCGGTGTGGTCGACATGTAGGCAGAAATGGCTGTACAGAGTGAAAAGAGACATGTACCACTTTTACCTGCCTGTCCAGGTGGAGATGTATATCTAACTGTAAAGTTAACACTATTAAAGAAAACTCCCTCTCACACTTGGGTTGAGTCTGAATACTGTTTATTGCAAAAATTAGTAGTCTGTGAGTCACAGCTCTTATCGATAAGAGGGTCCTCCTACACTGGCAATCGAGACAATCTCCCCAAAGGAAGGCAAGATGCAAATTTGTACACTGCGGTTTCTAATCAAATTGCATTATTCAAACCTGAGAATTACAAGCAGGTGTGTAGCTGGGCTCACGAGAGAGCTGGTAGACGGCCTTTTTTTTAACGACAATGACAACAGTTTCATCCGAGCGAGCTGCTTTGCAATGTCTCCAGGGCCTAGACACGTCTCGCCTCGAAGAAGAGTGCGTCCGGTGAGCAAAATTAGCATGAGCAGAAAAAAACAGGGTGTTTATGTCCAGTAATAATATTTTTGCCAAACTGACAAGAACTGCTAGGTAGATATGGATGGGTTTCGTGGAGCCACCACAGGACGTGAGCATGCTTGAGTTCTTGTTAGACATGGGCACACCTAGGCAGCCAGTCTCCAACCTTTACTAGGACTCTAAGGGCAGATGGGATTAAACCTACAATACTAGACAAATCTAAAAGAGAAGAGTATCTGTCAGAGCCAATGATGGAGGGGGACTGAACTATGGCATGTGCACAGGTCCAAGAGGTGTCTAAAGTATGAGTAACTAAACTGGCTCTTTTGTATGTGCTGCATTTGACCTATTAAATGTTTTCAAGATTAATTAGCTACCTATTGTTTCTTCGAGACAAATTTGCCTCAAAAAATCTCTCGTAAAGGAGAGTCCACCACATTCAGGCCTTAATCCTGATATTTCAGCCACTGTCCTTGATTTCAGTAAGGTCGACTCTGAGGCTACTGGGACTGATGACCTAATTCATCCTCTTAGTCAAGCACAGCAGGGGGCATATGTAATGGCATATTAAGTCTCAGTCGACCTAACATCCAGGGGATCTCTCTGGGCTAGTCCAGATCTCTGAGGAGAATGCATAAGACCTGCATTGGTGGTTGCTTGACCATGATTGGACATTGTGTGTGAGAATGCAGATTACACGCACCTGCCACCATCTTGCAGTGGTATTTGTTATAATTTGAAAAAAATCCAAGGTGACCACCCATGCTTGGAATTGCATTCTCGTGCTAGGCCACCATTATAACTCTGGCACAGAGGCAAAGAGTCTTAGGAGTTGCGCTGACAGTGCACCATAAAGACGTAATACACTGTCAGTGCGCTGCTTGAGGGGAGCCCTCTGGAGAAGGGAAAGGCACACCTGAGACAGCCTTGGGCACGTGAAGGCACCCGCCTGCTGGGGGATCTCTGCCCCTCCCCCTGAAGTATACCCAGTGCCTGCACTTCAGCTTCAGTCAGCTGGTCCATCTTTCACTAATGCGCCGCCCACAGGGCAGGTGTGAGTGCGCAACTACCCTGGGGGCAATGCAGTGATCATAATAGGGTCCCCTGGGGAAGTCGCTGAATCCCTCAGAGCACTCACTGCAGATTGTAAAATGCCTTAGCAGATGTTTTTTTTTTTAACACATATCTCTGGCTTGTTCTTCCAGTTTAGATGGGATTTCTTGTTGTGTGCTCATGGTGCAAAGCTCCTGCTTCTTAAGGGCCTCCTTAGCCTCTTTCTTATAATGCTCACCTGCAACCTTGTGTGCCATGTTTGATAAGATTTCTCGCAACTCACGTTAGTCCACCCCCCCTTGCCAAAACAGACTGCAACTTGATGTGTTGGAATTGAGTACAAACTAGGTCCAAAGATCAAGCAATCAAGAAAGAAAAACGTGCAATAAACATCACTGTGTCCAGAGCCGTATTTCAGTCTTGGATCATTGCAAATGGAATAGAGCGCTTTTACTCCTCGCATCAGACCGCAAGGTGAAGGGATTTCATGCCAGCATGTGCCAGTCATATCAGATGGGAAAGTTCATCATTCATCCATCGTTGCCTGCTGGTTATGCTTGACATATCTTGCACATTTACATTGACCCTTGGCCAAGATCCAGCCTCGCTTCCTCACACAACACAACGTGGTGGTGGTCTTAGATCCTTTAGACTGTGTAGAGGTTCTGCAGGCTGCGAAGAAGCAAAAGTCATTAATCTTTGGTTATCATCACCAATTCAAAGCCCTATATCAATGTAATCTGGCAACAGCCATAAATGTGCCCCATAGTTAGTTTGATCCACAGTCCTGCCTAGACATGAATGAGGGAGTGCAAGAGGTTTCCACCGAGGGGGATCATGCGCACAAAATCTGGAGCCTTCCTTGCAGTTTGTGTGGTGGCTCTGGTTCTGCCAGCCCCCGGAATCTGTGGAACTTATTAAGGAGTATGAATATTCACCATCGAAAACCCTAAATTTTAATGAAGTGTAGCATGCATCTTCTTTTCTTTTCCTTCCTTGCCTCGGAGTCTTTGCCTTGATTGCTTCAAAGCTCCTCCTCTGATTTGAACGAGTTGTATGGATATGTAGTTTGAACAGCAAAATCTAGCACCCTCTATGAGTGGTGAGCAGAAAAACACATTTATCAGTGATTTCAGGTGTAGCACACCCTTTTCCTATACACATAAGCTATGCACAAATAGATGAAAAAGGAAGTTATTTGTATTGCATTGACTGATGTATTTATCCATGCTAGTACAGCTCTTGTGCTTAAAGTTAAGATGTACATTGTAACTGTCCCTCCCATCTCTCAACCAGTTTCGCAAAGTGTTTTTCCTAGGATAGTGCATGTCTAGCTTTATTTTCAGGTGGGATTGGACAGCACAGCTGTCGCTAGCCCTAATGTGCCAGAACAGAGCGCTAAGAAGCAGTTGTGAGAGATTGTCTCAGCAGTGCATAATTTGTAAATAAAAACATGCCAGTACCCAAAGCTCTCCTCTGAAACCACGCGGCTACTGCAAATAAATGTGCGAGCACAAAATACTGAGGCAGCGTAATCCTGAAGCCATCTTCGGCTTCTTTAATCAATTTACAGCCACTCCCTACCGCTTCAGCTCACTCTTGTAGCTTTCTGCTTTCTCCCTTTGTGACGCTTTTTTGTTTTTCTCTTCCTCCGTCTTACCCATATGTGTCTTTTGCTCTCAGTAAATGCTTGAGACAGAAAAATAAGTGCTGGCCCTCAAAAATAAGGACCGGTGCCCCGCACTGGAAACCAACGGCTCAAATTGAGCACTGGGTCTAAGCCTATGCCTGCATTTAGATTTTCTCCTCTGCAGTTTATTTTGTACAGACGCTGCGCACTTTCCCTGAAAGAAAATGTTTGTATTGAGATATTTGTCCTTTGGAAATATTTCTGCTCAGTACAGTATACCACTTTTAACAAACAAGCATTTACAATGCAGTGGGTATCACATTTGCTTAGGGTAGAGCTATTGGTGTTGTAAATTCATAACTAGGCTTTTCTTGCCACATAAATTGGTCAATCTTATATCATAATTTGGTCCTTTCCTGCCACATAATTCCAGTAGCCCTGCATATAACTAAAACACACCCATTTACCTTCTTTCTCTATCTGCAGCTAAAAATGAAAATGGTGACATTTAGCATCCTAATTAAAATTTGCCATGCTAATTCCAATAGAATACAATTTTAACTACCCCACAATCAGAGTTGCTGGCTGGCTAACACAATTCGCAAAACAAAACAGTCACGGAGGAGTAACAAGAGAAATAAACCAGAACGGTCACCCAAACATATCAAGAGTGTTCAAACCGTCATAGTGTAACAAGGATGTTAAGTTGGCCTGAATCATGGTCATAATTACAATAAGGAGAGATTAATAAAACATATACAATTATCATATGAACCTTTAACAGTAATAAATGCTTGGCATTAGACTGTAATGCTCAGAACAGCCCCTAAAGGACAGCACAAAGAAAATAGCATTTGTAATAAACATGGTCATGTTGCCATATAGTTAGCTCCAATAGAGCATAACCATGTGAAAAGAAAAAAACTGAAAGTATTGCAGTTTAACCATATATTGTTGATGGTGAATATTCATACTCCTTAATAAGTTCCACAGATTCCGGAGGCTAGGGCTAGCAGGCCTACTCCAATGATATTATAAACAAGACCCTTAAAACACAATTTACTCTCATCTGTAAACACCCATGAGAAAGGTTAAAACACACTGAATGGATAGAGGGGTTATTATTTTGGGGTCCCCACTAACCTAGTGTGGGGCTCCAGATATGATATAGACAGAAAGAGCAGGCTGTGGTGAATGTTTTGAAGGTGGACCCATTGTCCTAGGACCAACACAGGCTGAGTTATGAGCAAAAATGTTTTGTAAAAGAATGTCCTGCAAAGCATTATGGGATGACTGAATGCACAGCTAATATTAAGGTATGTTGATTGTAATGCTCAGGACAGCCCCTAGAGGACACCACAATAAAAATATAATTTGTGAAAAAACATGGTCTTGTAACCATATAATTAGACCCTAGAGGGCATAACCACATCAAAATAGAATGCCACAAGGTAATGTAAGGCAACCATATATTTATTCCCTAGAGGTCATATAGTGCCTTATACATTTTCTGACCTAACAGGCCTGTTGCAATACTAAGGCCCGTAGAACACAACCATTCCAAGCTGTAAAACAAACATTTCACCCATAAAAGATCTTAAAAAGTGACTGAATGATGGGCGGAATTACTATTTTAGGATCCCCACTAACCAAGGTTTGGGACCCAGAGGTGACCTAGAGAGAAAGTGTGCATCACGCTGAACATTTTGGTGGTGGTCCCATTGTCCTAGGACCAACACAGACTGAGTTATGGGCAAACATGTTTTAAAAAGAATGCTTGTAAAGCATTATGGGGCATCTTTTCCTTAGTGCAGTGAATATTGTAGTATCGGCTCTCCCGCTCTGCGGGGAGAGCCACCTTGTGAATTTCTTTATTTTCTAGTAAAGCATTTATCAATAATAAGTGGTTTTGGGAAAGCTATGGAACGTGCAGGGGAGAGCCAAAAGAAATGACTCTGATTAGGTAACAGTGTGCATAATGTGACCAGCGCTACAATACCATCAATGGTGTTTGCGCTGTTGGCACTGTCCATGGTGTGATGGCCAGGGCTGCCATGCAGCACAAAGGGGAGAGACAAAAAAAAAAAAATAGCTCACCCACTCTGAAGTATATTGCCAATCATCCATGTAACAGGGTCAGTCTTCAAGGCGGTAACAAAACCACCCTAAGGCAGGACAATCGTAAAGCAATTACATGTGACATCAAGGGATTTTTAAAAGGCAAGCCCATGAATGTGTGAAAGTGATGGGCGTGAGTTGGGTGTGGTTAATAGCCCACAATCCTTACAACAGGTCAAAGTGCTTGTGCGCTCGAACTAAAAAGCAGCAATTGCTGTGGGGAAAAACACCAGCATCGAGTTCATCATGGACCAAACACTGATTCAATGTCCGTAAATCCTGGATAAGGTGATACACGTCTGAATGGCTTCAGGAGAGCAATGAGCAAGTACTCTCTGGAAACTTGACAGATTTGTTTGGTGATGTCCTCATACTCCTTCAAGCATCTGACCACGCGCAATTTGTGATTACTTAGAAACACAGGATACATAAGAGATTTTGTGTTTGTCTTCGTGCTTTTACAAATATGAAACACAACTCAGTCAGAAGAAAAGATTCCACCTTTAAAATCCTATGCCCACATCTCTGATAAGAATTCAGACACAAGATCATAGCTAATTTTGCAGACAATTGTTTCCATAATAGATCAAAATTATGTGGCCAACCTTCCAAAAATGTTATAACAATATTGAAATCCCATAAGCTGAAGTACCGCAGGTTTGGACAATAGGAAAATCTAACCCTTGATTGACCACTGCATGTTCCCCGATAGACTTACCATTCACCTGATAATAGCCAGCTTCAAAAGCTTATTGATAATTATTAATTGAGCTGTACGCTGAACCAGTGAAGGCCAGTTCAGACACAAAAATCACTGTCATGGTTAAATTTGCTGCCTCGAGATCCACACTCCACTTGTTACCCAGCCTGATCATCCAGTTCTAATGATGGAGGAGGTCTTGTAAAAGAGGGATCCCCTCCATCTTGAAATGTCTGCAAACAATCCAGAGACTGAATTCCTAAAGAACCATTACCAATCTGAATACTCCTCCTTTCTTTTGTACCAAAAAGAGGCTGCTGCAGGTACCTCTGGAATGAAATTCTGACATTCATATTGCTCCTTTACTCCCGCCTCTGGGGACCTTGAAATGAGAAACGAGCTAGCGCTTGTACCCAGTAATGTCCAGCTGCCCAGAAAGGCCAAGTTGAAAAATATTTTTATTGAGAGATGAGTAGTGTCTAATGCTGAGAATCTCATAACACATTTACCAAGATCCCTGAGAAAAGGCTCTCCAAAGAGCAGGCCCTCAGCAACTTGCTCAGTTTTTGGTGAGTGAGCTCAGTGAATATTGCTTTCATTCTCATCAGTATTAAACACCTACGTTCATTTAAAACGGCACAGTTGACATTTTCCAACCGGCCTATGGTGTGCTGGGCCGACCCAGCTAACATGTTCAGATCTATTGGTGAATGTGAGTTTTTAGCTTGATCAGCTAATTCCAAGTTTTTGGTCTGGTGGTCCTGAAAGGTTCAAGAGTTTGTTTTGGCATGCTTTCCATGATATGCCCAGACCTTTTTCGGTTCTCGTGACAATTTCATCATTAATGTAGCCATGTTAGTATCCACCTGTGGGGTGTCTACAGCCTTACACGGCAGAGCTGGCCTAGGACATTCCACCCTCGAGTGGTTGCACTCCTTCTCGAATCCCTTACATAGCCACGTTTGTAAACACTCTGCTACCTCCATTGTCTGGATCCAATCATGTGAACTTGGATGAATGATC
The DNA here is from genome assembly GCF_031143425.1 of Pleurodeles waltl. Lineage (NCBI taxonomy): Eukaryota > Metazoa > Chordata > Amphibia > Caudata > Salamandridae > Pleurodeles > Pleurodeles waltl. The sequence goes on from NC_090446.1 coordinate 152,300,119, forward strand.
TCATCCTGATCAAACAGAGATCAGGGGTGTGGAATTTAATAAAATATCTACTTGTCCATGGGACAGGTTGCTTCATAAATCTACTTGTCCTGTAAATAAAATCTACTTTTCCTTTTGGTGCCATATAGTGCGGCAACAAGTTGTGGCACTAATCTCATCATATAAGGACTCTGATGATACGGTCTCTGATTATGCCAATGCTAATACTATAGTAGGGCTTGAATACTAGCAATTTTCTAATTTTGACTCCTTTCCACTGATCTACATACTGGAGCTGGAGGTAGCAGTATGCAATAGTTCAAGGGTTGCAACGCCCTTTTGAGTCTGTGCAAACCTACTAACCTGCATGTTTTAAGGGTTTTTATCAGGTCTTCCCTAATCATTTCCCATACTGAGAAAGGTTGGAAAATTACTGCTGACAAGGGTCAGAAGTAAAACTTCTTCCAGGGTTGGGAAAAAAGTGATTAAAGTGAAAGTGAACTTCTAAACTCTCAGCAACTTTTCACATTAACAAATCTACACTTGCATATTTGCTCATGCTGAAATACATCCTGGTCTACTTCTGTGAATTTTTGGGAATTCATGAAATACACAAATCTGCATTAATGCAAAGACATATACCATGGATGCACTTTTGTGACTTTCTTTAAAAATTGGGCACCTAATTTGGTCTGGCGTTAACCAAGACCTTTTTATTTTTTTGAAATTGTATTTCTCTCTTTATCCATCTATCGGCTGGCTTCACTGTGACTGATCCTACTTGCAAAACCTGTTCCTACTCAACGCCTGGATACCCTCACGGGTGACAAGTTTCGCACTCTACAAATCCATGTTACATTACAATGATAGCAATCGGCTCTTTCACATGGTGCCTATCAGCACACAAAGTAGTTTTGATCAGTGCCAGGAACTACTATGGCAATGTGTGCTTTTTGCGACCAAAGTATACTTTTGCTTTTAGCTAATGTTTGCTACAATGGTGAGGGCCTAGTAGGTCCCACAACAATAAAGTTTTACAAAAGGCATTCAAAAACAAGTCAGGCATTGACAAAACAAAAAGACTGACTACCAATGTTCGACCTGTTGGCTTTGCCAATGCTTGTTTATATTCATGTTTCCCAGAATCTTGATGAAACTAGTAACTGGTGACTTCCAATTATGAATATTATTTGAAAAATATGTTACCTAACATTTCTCAGTAGTTTAGCAGAATGTTTTTTTCCTAGTGGCATTTTTTTGTGAACATTTTATTTGAAAGCAAAAAATCATCAACCTTGCTTTCAAGCTTCTCCAAATATTTGCATTTAATTGAAGAGCATTCTGGGAGCATGATACATAGCCTCATATTTTAACATTTTGCACACATGTGCAAAGTTTTATAATAGAACCACTGCCAGTAGTGCAATTTGAGCTAACAACATTTATTTAGAACACTCACCCTAATAATAAAGGCTTTGCAATAATGAACAATAAATACAAGTTCACAGAGCATTATCATATGGACAAAAATAATACCTCAACTGCAGACAATTCATTTTCCTGCTCTGTAATTTGGTACTGTAAATTGGCAGCAAAAGGGTTTGTGCTGCAGGAGGTTGGGTCTGCTTGTCCCAAGGACAAAATAAACCTGAAAACGTGTTGTCCTTGACCCCAAACAATACGTCCTCGTCTTTGGGCTATAGGAATGCCACACCCCTGCTGTATTCATGGTCCACCAAGTAATATCTTGGTATTTCTCAATTGCCTCAGTTTGAGTCATTTAGTAGCTATTGCTGAGGTGCAAGCCACCTCCCCTTTATTAGCAACCTTCGAAGCTTTGCTAGCTGACCCAGCTTGAAAGCCTGAGATTGGACCATATTGAAATAAGATAGTTTTTTAAGGTTGTATTTTGGAATAATTTTGGAACTATTCATGCCATTACCACACATGGCTTTACTTTACAATGAATGCAGTAAATATATATATATATCCTTATCAACCCCTAAAGCCTTACTCTGAAAAAATACCCTTACCTACTTTAAACCCTAAAGGTACCCCTGGAGCCCAAATACCTTTACCCACCCTAAAAAGACCCTTGCCACTACGTTATAGTTAAGCTCACATTTTAAATGTATGAAGCCCTAGAAATTCACCAGTTACACTTAGTTACCCCAAGTAACTATAACTTGTGCCCTAGGGTAACTGTAACTCGCGCCATCGCCATGCACTGCTAATTACCCAGCAAATTACAGCACTCATTACATCATTGATTCCAGCGGACCTGCCTATAGCATATGTACTATATTTCACACTAAAACATAAAGGTGTAACAAAGATTGGAAAGACTATGTACAAACAAATATCCATTACAGGGCGCAAAAAATGAACAGCACTTATCCTGACTGCTGAGCAGGAAAGTAAGAGGCAGTCAAGATGGTGCTGGTCATATTTGAGAAGAAATGTACATGATTATTGGTGGACTGTGATTATGTCACATGAAACATTGGAAATGTAGTTATTGCTTTAATATGTTTTGATTGGTTGCTATAAAAGTTTTGTAAAAATAAAGAGAAGCATCATGTGTGCCCTTAGGCCTTATGCAGAATTGTTAGTACACTGTGGGCCTCATCACGACTTCGGCAGTCTTTTTGTAAGATCACTGAAGCCGCTGCAGGCAGCAAACCGCCAGTGCTATCAGGAGTCATTGGAGGACTTCCGCGTCCGACTCCAAAGAGGCGGTTGCATCGCCAGCACAGTCACGCCAGCAAAACTCCGCCCGCCGTATTACAAGCCGTAATACGGCTTGGCGGAGACTTGCAGGCGTGGTGGTGCTGGCGGTGCATAACCACCAGGACCCATCACCTCCCGGATGACATGCTTGACGGAGAAGCTAAGTGATCATCCGAAATGGTGGGAGGGGAGAGGGTGTCTGTGTGTGGGTGCATGAGTACGAGTGTGCGGAGGGGGGTGTAGTGTGTATGCGGAGGGGGGGGAGTGAATGTGTGCGTGTATGCAATGGAGTGTGAATGTTTGTGTGTGTGTGCGAGTGAGTGGGGGTGTCTGTGTGAATGTGTGCATATGCCAGGCGGTGTGTATGTGAATGCATGCGTGCGTGAAGGGGTGGGGTGTTTTGTAAGTGTGTGTACAGGTATGGAGGGGGTGTCTCCATGTGTGTGGGGTGCATGTGCCGGCGACAGAAATGGTGATTCCTGTCGTTGGGTGCATTACTGCCAGGGTTTTCGTGGCAGCGTGACCGCCATGGAAAGCCTGGCAGTCTGTAGCTTGTAATCCGGCCGGCAGGCTGAGGCCTGGCGTCGGGTTCGAGGTGCTCACCGCCGGCTGCTTCGGTGTGACCGCACCGGCAGGCCAGTCAGCATTGTGGAGGTTTGACTTCTGCCAGACCCAACAACTTGTGATAAGAGGTGAGACCGCCACGGCGAGGCTGGCGGTCTGATGACCGCCAGCCTCATAATGAGGGCCTATTTGTTGAAACCTGTATATAGCTATTTCATTTCATGCAATCTCACAGATTAATGTATTAAGCATAGGTACTTGTGTTGTTACTCCTCTGACATACCCTGGGGAATAGAACGGAACTGTGACAATCTTTGTTAGATCCTCCGGAGAGATTGTATATTGTTTTGCCAATTGTAATTGTGTTTGTATTTTACAATTGTATTATTGTATTTTGTATTTGTATTACATGACTGTATGTCTCAAGGCTGCCTTGTGGGGAGCATATGCTCAATATAGTAGGCTGATTTGGTTTTGGTGACAAGCGGAGAAAAGGCATTGGCAAAGCCAATACGTCTCGCCTTTCAAGAGCTATTTGCTTTGCCAATAGTTTTGGCCATATTGCACACCGAAGACCAACTGACCAGCACACTCGCCAAATACCCACCACCCGAACCCACCGACCCGAGCACCGCCGCCATCAACCTCCATCAATGGATCCTCAACTGCGCCAACACCTTAGCCCCACTCAAGAAACCCACCGCCAACCAAGAAAAGAAAAAAACAGCCTGGTTCACAAACGAACTGACCACCTCCAAACGCACCTGCCAGGAACTCAAGAAGAAATGGATCCTCGAGCGCACACCCGACAACCTTGCCACCCTCAAGGACGCCAACCGTGAACACCACCAACGGATCCGACTCGCCAAGCGTGCCCACTTCACAGAACGCCTCAACAACAACGCCCACGACTGCAAAGAACTCTGCATCGTGAAGGAACTCTCCAACCCTAACGCCAACGTCAACGACGTCCCTCCCTCCCAGAAACTCTGCGACGATCTCTCCACCTTCTTCCACCAGAAAATCGCAGCCATCCACGACAGCTTCAACACCGCACCTCCGCCAGACCCCACCCCCGACGACTCCTCCCACGCCTGCCGCCTCACCACCTGGACCCAAGTAGACGACACCGAAACCCTAACAACCATGAATTCCATCCACTCAGGATCTCCCACGGACCCGTGCCCACATCACGTCTTCAACAAAGCCGACGCCACCATCGCCCCCAAACTCCGCAAGATCATCAACCTCTCCTTCAACACCACCACCTTCCCGGACAGCTGGAAGCACGCAGAAATCCAACCCCTCTTCAAGAAACCCAAGGCTGACCCCAACGATCTCAAAAACTTCCGACCGATCTCTCTCCTCCCTTTTCCAGCGAAGGTCATCGAGAAGATCGTCAACGCGCAGCTCGCCCACTTCCTAGAAGACAACTCCATCCTAGAGCCCTCACAATCTGGATTCAGACGAAACCACAGCACTGAGACCGCACTCCTCGCCGCCACAGATGACATCAGACAACAAATGGACAACGGCGAAACCTCAGCCCTCATCCTCCTCGACCTATCAGCCGCTTTCGACACAGTCTGCCACCGCACCCTGCTAACCCGTCTCCACGAAGCCGGCATCCAAGACAAAGCCCTCAACTGGATCTCATCCTTCCTCTCCGACAGAACCCAGAGAGTCCGACTCTCACCCTTCCGCTCCAAAGCCACCAACCTCATCTGCGGCATCCCCCAAGGCTCCTCTCTTAGCCCAACATTGTTCAACGTCTACATGGCCCCCCTCGCACAACTGGCCCGTCATCACAACCTCAGCATCATCTCCTACGCCGACGACACCCAGCTCGTCCTCTCCCTGACCAAAGATCCGCTCACCGCCAAAACCAACCTCCACGAGGGACTAAAATCCATCGCCGAGTGGATGAACAACAGCCACCTGAAGCTCAACTCCAACAAAACGGAAGTCCTCATCCTCGGACGCACCCTCTCGGCCTGGAACGACTCCTGGTGGCCCACCGCCCTCGGACCCCCACCCACCCCAGCCAGCCACGCACAAAACCTCGGCTTCGTCCTCGACTCTGCCCTCACCATGTCCAAACAGATCAACGCCGTCTCCTCTTCTTGTTTCTACACCCTCTGCATGCTCCGCAGGATCTTCAAGTGGATTCCAACAGGAACCAGGAAGACGGTAACTCAAGCCCTCGTCAGTAGCAGACTTGACTACGGCAACGCACTCTACACAGGCATCCCAACGAAAGAAATCAAACGACTCCAACGCATACAGAACGCATCCGCCCGCCTGATCCTCGACATACCCCGCCGATGTCACATCTCCCCCCACCTGAAGGACCTCCACTGGCTCCCGGTGGATAAAAGGATCACCTTCAAACTCCTCACCCATGCACACAAGGCACTACACAACACCGGACCCACCTACCTAAACACCAGACTCAACTTCTACGTCCCCACACGTCAACTCCGCTCCGCCAACCTCGCCCTCGCCATCGTCCCCCGTATCCAGCGCAAGACCTCTGGCTGCAGATCCTTCTCCTTCCTCGCCGCCAAGACCTGGAACTCTCTCCCCACCACACTACGCCAGACCCAGGACCTCCTCACCTTCAGGAGACTCCTCAAGACATGTCTCTTCGAACGCTAGCAGCACCCCCCCCCCCCTCCCCCAGCGCCTCGAAACCCTGTCGGGTACATAGCGCGCTTTATAAATTCACTGATTGATTGATTGATTCACCAGCGTAGCTGCTGTTCTGCATGACTAACAGTTAGTAGGGAGAAGTAAGGTGACGTGGAGTGTCATAAAAGGAGTAGAGTGAAGTACTGTGGTGTGGCATAAAGTAGAGGGGATTAAAGTAGAGTGTTATAGAGTGGCATGGAGTGAGTAGAGTGTTGTAGAATAGAAGAGTGTAGAGAAGCTGAGTAGAGTGGTATAGAGTGTCATGTAATGGTGTAGAGCAGGGTGGAGTGGCATAGAAGGTGTTGTGTAGAGGTTAATAGAGTGTTGTAGAGTGGCGTAGAGCAGATTGTTGTAGAGTGGAATGGCATAGAATGGAGTAGAGTTGAGTGGTGTAGAATGGAGTGGCATAGAGTGTCATAGTGGAGTTGTGGACTAAAGTTGAGTAGTGTTGTAGAATAGAGTGGAGTAAAGTGACATGGAGTGGCATAGGAGGAGTTGCGTGAAGGGTCATAGAGTGGAGTAGTGTTATAGAGTTCATAGAGTGGAGGAGAGTGTTGTGGAGTTGAGTTTAATGGAGTAGAGCGTCCTACAGTGGAGTATCATAGAGTGTAGCATTGTAGAGTGAAGTGTCATAGAGTGGAATACAGTGGCCTCAAGTGAAATAGCATAGAGTAAAGTGGTATAGAGTAGATTGCAGTGGGGTGGCGTAAAGTGGTGCAGAGTAGAGTGCATTGATGTAGAGTGCAGAAGAGTTGAGTACGTCCGAGGCGAGTGCTGTGGTGCAGAGTAGAGCGGCAGAGAGAGCAGTGGCTAGAGTACAGTAGTAAAATAGAGTACAGTGGTGTAGAATAGAGGAATGTAGTGACACAGAGCGCTGTGGTGTAGCGTGCAGTGGCATAGTGTTGCCTAGTAAAGTATAGTGGCTTAGATTGCAGTGGTGCAGAGTTGTTGACGTAGAGTGCATTGGTTTTGAGTGAAGTAGTGTTGAGTGCAAAGGCATAGAGTGCAGTGGTTTAAAGTAGAGCGGCATATAGAGCAGTGGTGCAGAGTAGAGTGGCACAGCTTAGAATACAATGGTGTGGAGTGGTGCAGAGTGAAGTACAGTGGCGTGGAGTGCAGTAGCCTAGAGTAGATTGTTTCCGAGTAGAGTGGAGTGGTGCATGGTAGAGTTTAGTGGCATAGAGAAGTGACTTAGAGCACAGTGACATAGAGTGGTGGAGAGTAGAGGAGAGTGGTGTAGAGTGGAGTGTTGCAGAGTAGAGTGGTGTGGAGCAGTGCAGGGTAGAATGGAGTGGTGCAGGGTAGAGTGCATTGACACAGAGTGCAGTGGCATAGAATGTAGTGTTGCAGAGTGGAGTGGTCTAGACTGGAGTGCTGTAAAGTGCAGTGCCGCAGAGTGCAGTGGTGCATAGAGTGGGCTAGAGTGCATTGGCATAGAGGAGTGTGGTGCACAGTAGAGTACAGAGGCATAGAGTGTAGTGACAGAGTAAAGTGGCATAGAATGCAGTACTGTGGTGCAGTGACAGAGTGCAGCGGTGCAGAGTGGATTGACATAGAGTTCAGTGGCAGAGAGTGTAGTGTGGCAGCGTAAAGTGCATTGGTGTAGAGTGTATTGGTGTACAGTGCAGTAGTGTAGATTAAAGTGACGGAGTGCAATGGGGTGCAGTGGTGTGGAGTAGCTTGGTGTAGAGTGTATTGGTTTTGAGTAAAATGGTGTAGAGCGCATTAGCATAGAATGCAGCAGCGTAAAATCGTGTGGAGTGGCATGGCTCAGAGTAGATTGTAGGGACGTAGAGTAGATTGCTTCAGGGTTGAGTATAGTGTCATAGAGTGTAGTAGTTCAGTGTAGATTATAGTGGCGTAGAGTGGATTGGCATAGAGTGGAATAATGCAGAGTGGTGTGGAGCAGCATACAGTGCATTGGTGTAGAGTGCAGTACAGTGGTGTAGAGTGATACAGAGGAGAGTGCTGTGGTCTAGAGAAGAGTGGTGGAGAGTGCAGTGTTGTAGAGTGGTGCAGAGTAGTGTGGTGCAGACTAGAGTGCAGTGGTGTAGAGCGGAGTGATGCAGATTGTAGTGGCATAGAGTGCATTAGCATAGAGTGATGTAGTGTTGCAGTAGCGTACAGTGCAGTGGCAAAGACTGCAGTGTTACAGAGTAGACTGTCCTAGAGTGCAGTGGTGTATGGTTGAGTGGCGTGGAGTGCCCTGGCATAGAGAGTTGCAGAGTAGAGTGGTTTAGAGAGCAGTGGCATAAAGTACAGTAGTGCAGAGTAGAATTCAGTGCAGTGGCAGAGTGCAATGGCATATAGCACAGTGGCACATAGCATTGCAGATTATAGTGGTGCACAGAGCAGTGGTGCAGTGTAGATTGGCGTAGAGTGTATTGGTTTTGAGAAAAGTGGTGTAGAGTGTATTGTCGAAGAGTGCAGTAGTACAGAGTAGAGGTCAGTGGCTCAGAGTAGAGTGCAATGGTGCCAAGTGTAGTGGCGCTAAATGCAGTGGCGTAGAGTAGATGGCTTCAAAGTAGAGTGAAGTGGTGCACTGTAGAGTACTGTGGCATGGAATAGAGTTTTGTAGAGCGCAGAATAGATTAGAATAGTGTAGAGTGCATTGTCAGACTGCAGTGTCATAGAGTCAGTGTTGCAAAGTAGAGTGGTGTGGATTGAAATGGGAAAGAGTGCATTGGTGCATAGTAGAATAGTGTAGGGTAGAGTGCATTGGCAAATGGTAGAGTGGCATAGAGTGAAGTGGCGTATAGTGGAGTAGTGCAAAGTAGAAGTGACGCAGTGTGGAGTGATGTGGAATGGAGTGGTGTAGTGTGGAGTGATGTGCAGAGTTGTGTGTAGTGGGTTAAAGTGAAGTATTCATGGTGTGGTAGCGTACTGCTATTACAGTCAACACATCTTCAATTGAAATTACTATTACATTTACACAGCAATACAGTTTTACTAATAAAGGTATACAGCGCACAAACAATAATGTGCGGAAATGTCATCACCTAGTGCATCGATTTGTTTTGATCGTATTAACATTTATGTCCCCCCACACTTCAGAATTACCAAACAACGTGATTCAGTTGTGCTTTTCTAATTCTGATATGTTCTAAAATATCTGCACCGATCATTTACAGACATTTAAATTTTGTTGTGTGATTGTACAATGTTATTTTTTTTTTCTGTCTTCTTTAAGCATGCCCCCAGTAGCAGCATTATTTCATATAAATCCTATAACTTTGAAGCTGGAGACAGAAAAGTAAAGACCAAGCTACTTGGAAGGCAGAGCCTGACATTTGATCACTGTCTTTGAATGCGCAGCAAATGTGACAAGAACAAGATTGAAAGGCCTGTTTACAGAAATCGAGCACGGGTGGAAGAATGTAGTAAATAAGGTTTGGGCAAGCAAATGTGAGATACAAACCACAATGCTAATGGTAAGCAATGGGCGGAATGCCTTTCCAGAGAAGCTTTCCAAATGTCCCCAAGATGTCGTTAGCAAACCAGACAAGCTGTCTGGTAGGCTTTGACCCAAAAATGGCTGTCTGGTTTATTGGGAAAAGTGTGTCAGTTGTCAAAGGTCTGATCTTTATATTATACTTACTAGTATAATCTTCCAATTAACACTTCTGGATTCTTCCCTCCTCTATCTCCTCTATCCCTCCCTTATTCTATTCAAACCAACTAACAGACTCACATTTCCTACACTCAAATTAACTCATACCTCCCTATACTAATACTAATACTTTACTCATATTTCCCTATACTAATCCACCACTAATCCTTCTGGGTTCCAGAGTAGCGTGGTACTTGCCAAAAAATGCTTCAACGCCTCATCAGGGGTGGTAAGCGATATATAAATATAATTATAAATATGAAGAAATTATACCAAAGGTAGGCCTGACCGTCTATCATAGCAATCATCTGCTATAGCTAATAGGACGTTATGGTAGATTAATATTGTACTGTTTTGAACCTGTTTAAAGATTACATGAACACTCAAGGATTGCTGCACTTCACTAGGATGTTGTGTGTTTATCCCCTCTGACAAACAGTGGGTTAGAAGATTTGCTCTGTGAGAATCCTTGTTAGGACTTATGTCATTTTAGGACTGCATGCCAAATGGGTAGTTTGTGGAAGAGTGATTTGTATATGTATATGTTTATGTGACTTCTTTCTAAGTTTTTTTTTCACTATGAATGAAGCAATACGCTTGAGGCTGGAGATTGCACGCAATCTGTTTGATGAAAGTGTCCAGAATATAGGGTTGGAAACGAACATCATGGGAACGACTACGACTAAGAGCAGTTTATCTTTAAAACAACAACTGTGGCATTTGGAGAAACTCTGTAAAAAGGAGATCAACAGGAGTTGGGTGGTTATTTCACTGAACCACTATATAGAGGTGGGCATGGTCCCATGTGGACTAAGAATACTGATAACCCCTACCTACACAAACCCACATCCCAAACTCTTGGAGGAATGGTTGGCATTAATGGCATCCACGTGCAAAAGTATGTTGGAACTTCTTTCCAAATATGCAGCAATGGAATTGACTCAAATCAGTGAAGAGATTAAGACTGTCTTTGGAGAACAGTACAGCGCAGGATGAAATAAAGAACTTCTACAAGGACATGGAATTACGACTCCTAAAATATGAGTAGGATATTAAGTCCAAAAAGAAAAGGAAATTTTTTAGAGGTAAAATTGATTGTGCTACAGGTCGTATCCTTACTTTTGGCAGGAAGTTCGATCAGGCAAGGAGGGACTTTCGACAAAGAGTCTTTGAGACAACAAGAAACATTTTCATCTGAGTCAAGTGTTGAGAATATCTCGGATATTGAGGAACAATCTGGGACCAGCTGTGCCATGGGACAACCGCTTACCACAATGGAGGAGTATTGTTTTTTACAATTGAACCAACGACCGCAAAGGAAACCCGCGAAAGGAAGGGGAGAAGGCAGAGACCTAAAAAGAACAGGAGGGGGGGAATGGCAGCAAGAAACCGAGAAGCCATTTGGGAAAAACACACGACAGAGCAGGAGAAAGAGATAGTACCTGAAAATAAGTCCACAGTAGTAAATATCTCCTCCCATATACTCACACATGATGAACGTACAGTACTGGAACTGGGATTATCTTTCTGCCCAGTGGCTAACTTTGACTATACTAAAACTCGCATTAATTTGTTTAAATTTGTTAGAAAACTTAAACTACTGAAAATCTTTACACAACAGAAGGATACCCATTTCTGACAGCATATTGAGGTGAATACAGAGGACATGGATGCGTCCTCTGTACTAACTATAGGGGATATTGAGGGTTTAATGTCCCTTCGAGAATTGGAGACAGGGGGGAGACCCTGGGATACAGAAATCGATTTATTGAGAGAAATGCAGTTGACAACAGGGGATACAAGTGGCAGTAAATTTAAGCTAAAATCGAACATCTCATGACAATATTGATTCCTTCCATGAGGCAGTGACTTTTGATTTGATGAAAATATGGAAAACTAGCAGGACAAGGTATGCGAGTAATTTAACACCAGGACAGAGAGCTGCATTGGTCTCATTAAACAAGGCAACTTCTTTTGTGATTAAACCAGCTGACAAAGGTGGGAATGTGGTACTATGTGATTTGCCAAAATATCAAAAGGAAGCGAGAAGACCACTATTACTCTGTGGTTGTTATGAGAAGTCAACATTGTTGGCTTATCGGACCTCTTTGACATCATTTCATGATTTGTTAATGGACAGTTACAATTTGGGTCTACTTACAGATGATGAGTTAAGATTCTTGACACTGAATAAGCCGGTAGCGCCCTGTTTTTACATGCTGCCAAAGATACACAAGGATATGGATAATCCTCCGGGAAGACCAATAGTATCAGCAAGGGGGAGTCTTTTGGAAAATGCCTCCATTTATCTTGATCACTTCCTTCGCCCATATGTATTTAGTCTGGCATCATATTGTAGAGACAGTAAGGATTTTATCACAAAGATACAGAATATACCGTGGAAAGACAATTATATCATGGTCACAATAGATGTAGTGTTACACATGCATCCCACATGATTTAGGTATCCAAGCTTGTGAGCATTTTTTCAGGGATAAGCCCATTAGAGTATATGAACATTCTAAATTACTTTTGAAAATGTTGAGGTTTTGCTTGGAAAACAATTTTTTCCTGTTTGGTGACCAGTGGTATAGGCAGACCACTGTGACTGCGATGGGACGTTCCTTTGCTCCAAGCTATGCCTGTTTACTCATGGGATAGTGGGAGACAAGACACGTGATGGTAGATGAAAATGAAAAGTGGTGCGAACATATAACTTTTTGGACGAGGTATATCAGTGACATTTTCATGATTTGGGATGGCCCGGATGCAGCCTTAAAATATTTTTTTAACCTGGCTTCCTCACAATGATTTCAATCTTAACTTCACATATAAAACTCATAGACAAGTCATGGAGATTCTAGATGTAGAGGTTGTAGTTGAGGGCGACACTTTACAAACTAAATTGTTTAGAAAAAGTACGTCAGGAAACAGCATTTTACATGCCCTCAGTCACCACCCCCTGAGTCTAAAGTGGAGTATACCATATGGGGAGCTATTACGAGCTAAAAGGAACTGTAGTACACCAGGGAGTTTTCAGAGTGAACAAGCAAACATGATCAGGAGGTTTCAGTCCAGGGGTTATCCGAATCAGGTAATTCAGAATGCCTGTCAGAAGGTGACGAAAGTGCAGAGAGATATCCTCCTAGTTGTCAATAAGAAAAGGAAAGAACAGGATAACACCTTGAGATGCATTACCACCTATAATGCGTATTCGCAACAGATTAGAAAGGTTTTTATGAAATATTGGCATCTGATAAAGGCAGATACGGTGATTGGTCAAATTGTTACTCCTCACACAGAATTTACATATAGGAAGAGCAGTTCTTTGCAGGACATTTTGGTACACAGTTATCAGCTCAGAAATAAGGAGACCTTCCTTGGTAAACATGTTTTTTACAGGTGTCTGAAATGTAATGCCTGCAGAAACAGCTTAAATTGTAAGGAGTATATGTTACCCACAGGAGAATTAGTTAGGATTAAGAAATTTCTGAATTGTAATTCTGAGTTTGCCATATATGTAATAAGATGCCCATGTGGTCTACAAAATGTAGGCAGTACGATCTTTCCTTTGTAAGAAACGGATTTTGTAACATTGGCGAGCTATCAGAAATAACGATGTAACTTACTCAGTAGCACGCCATTGTAACCTAGTACATGACAGGAAAGTTGAGAGCATGTCGTTTTTTGGAATTGACAAGGTGTTACCAACCCCAAGGGGGGGGGGGGTGATAGGGAGCGGATTTTTAGAAGGATGGAATCCGAATATATCATTCAGCTAAACAGTAGACACCAATGGGGTTTGAATAAGGATGAAGAACTCTATGTACACCTAGGGTAACTATGTCACTGAACCAAAAATTGCCACACATGATGGTTTGACTTGTTCAGATGATGTTCTTTCTGAGGTTTGAAGAAGGGAGGTGTTTGGAGATCCTTGAAAGAATTTTAATAGCTTGCTTTTCAATTTTTAATTTTTGCTTGCCAGCCCTCCTTAGGACGTGATTGGTTTCGAAGGGCCACTAGGCCAGGAAAAGAGGTTTCTCTGAAAAAATAGTTCCAAAAATAGTTTAAAAAATAGGAATAAGTTGATGAAGTTGGAAATTTGAGGGAAAAAAAGACCACTAATGTCATTTATGTTACAAATTGCATTATATCCCCGCTATATACTTTATATTCTGTAAAAATAATTGTTTTGTTTTAAATATGTTTTCTGTTTATTTTGAATTCATTTTGTTTTATTTTACTTTATTTTATCGGTATTAGTTATTATTTATGTTTTATTTATTTATATATATTCTTGTGTTTAGTAAGGGGAAGAGGAGTTAAAAATTTAAATATTGAATGTAAGTGGTATGGATTGAATATGGATTTTGGTCATTTACTTTATTGTAGAGTATTTTTTCTATGTTTAGTATCTGGAAAGGCTTATTTCTATGGGGGGGTGGGGGGCTGTTGTAATGTTTGATGCTATTGAAGAAGACCGCAATGATCGAAACACCTAGCTGTTGAAGCACGTTTTCTCTGTTTACCATCTGTTATGAATTTGAAAGCCAAAAAATAAAGACTACGGTTGTTTTGGAGTTCCAGTTGAACTTTTTCTTTTGATATGTGTATCATGTGTATACATATCTACATACACATATTTTTGTGACTTAAAAAGCAAAGGTTACTGGGACATTATAGTTGGGTTCTGAATTTACTCGCTCAAAACCATAGAAATTCAGCAGTTATAGTTATGTCAAGTTACTATGACTCGCGCCTCCGCCATGCACAGTTTTTTCTTCAATATTTTGACTGCTAATGTTTCATTGATATTTTTATTGGTGTCATAAAAGTTATCATGAGTGCTGCAATATCTGGGGTAATTTAATTAGCAGTTCATGGCGAGGGCGCAAGTTATAGTTACCTTAGACTTAGAGCGTGATATATATATACATATAAGATTGCACTGTCATGGTGTCCGGTTTTCTTTTCCTGGATTGAGGAAATTGCTTCAAATTGAGATATATATATATATACATACACACATACTATTACCTGCTGGCAGTCGCCAGTAGGTAGTTATAGTTAGGTCCATGTTTCCATAGGAAAAGCATTTTTTTGACTTGCCTATATCTTTGGCACAGTTTGACGAATCATCACAAATGTTCTAAAAAAAAAAAAGGTGTGTCAGTGATTTTTGTTGTGCATGGGAAGGTTCGGGGTGATCTGTCAAGCAAAAAGGGGGTGGGTCAAAAAAGTGGGTTTCCCATGTTAATTCCCATAGGACTTTTGAACACAACTACAGCCTAAACTGCTGGACTGAATTACACAAACTTTTGCAGAAAGCTAGAATTGTTTTACAGATTGTGCTTTTTGTTGTTTGGTGTAAATTCATTCAGTAGTTTTTGAGATAGTAAAGGGAAAGAAATTGTACATCTGGGCAGAGCGTAAGCACAGATCTCATGGTGAGATCTGATTGGCTGTCAGCACCTCAACCAGAAATTGATGGCAGCCATTGTGGGACTAATATACAAGTAATAGCACCTCATTGAAATGCATTGTAGTGAATGGCCGGTTTTTAGGGTCACAAAAAGAAGAAAGTATAATGGGTGATAACAAATTTTAGTTAGGTTAGATTTAACACGTACAAAACCATAGAAATTCAGCTGTTATAGTTCGTTGTTTCAGGTAACTATAACTCACGCCCTCACCATGCACTGCTAATTACCCGAGATATTACTTCACTCATGACATATTCTTTGACATCATTGATAATATCACTGTAATATTTAGAGTAAAATTATTGATGAGAAATCTGTGCATTGTGAGTGCACTAGTTATAGTAACTTTAGGGCACGAGTTATAGTTACTTTAAATAACTCTAACATCAAAATTTTGTACATGTAAAATCTGAACCTAACTATAACATCCCTGTAACCTTTGTTTTTTTAGTGAATTTCTAAGGGCTTTTTTTTAATTCTATTTCCTTCCTAATGTACCTGTGCCTTTTTCTTCTTTTCAGGGAAAAAATCAAATAAAAAAATAATATATATGTATCAAAGATTTGCTAGACGTTATGGTTAGGTGAAAATGTCAATGTCAGTTTAAATGTAACATTTTAAACAAAACACTGACATTTTCCAGATACAGTTTTTGCAAGTAAGTATTATTCGCACAACTGCCATGCACAGTGTTTTCATCTATGCCATTTCAGATATCATCAATGATCATGATTATCATGTACCATTGACGTATTAGAACACATCCTGAGTGATTTCATATGTGAGGTCGTAAGTAATGTATGGTGAGGGGGTGAGTCATAATTACTTAAAATAACTATAGCTGGTGAGTTTCATTGGTTTTGTAGCTTAAAATGTTACGTTTAAACTGACTTCTTCACCTAACTGTAACATCTCTTTAACCTTTTTTTTTCAGTGAATTTCTCAGGTTTTGTTTAATGCAAATTAAAACATTATTACCATACCTAACTATAACATCATTTTAACCCTTGATCTTTTCAGTGAAATTTGAGGTTTTTAAAAAAATGTAAAGTAATCCTTTATTACCCTATGTAACTATTCCATGTCCTGCTATGCACGACCTTCGGTTGTGTGCAGCGTGGGGTTGGCTGCTGGGCCGGGCCTGGTGCCAGATCCTGGGCCGACCCCCATCCCCACTCCTGCAGGCAGCCAATCCCTAACCGTGCCCAACAGGTTTTTGGCCATGGACATTCCCTCTCCCTTTTGTATTTTTTTGATTTTTAAATGTCTCCGATGTTGAGGGAGTCACTTGCAGGAGCACCAGGACCCCGATGGCTCCGCAGTTGGATTGCGGCTACCCGAAAAATGTTTTTATGAAACTTTGCTCCTGGGCGACCTCTAGGACCTACTCCCAAGGCCCAGGGGGTCATGATGTCTCAACCTTGTATCTTATTTCTTTTATATAGTCAGTACATAGAGACCACGTCCCTGTGTTCTGAAATGGGGGACGCAATATTTCTTCCTATGCTGCAGCCTGCCAACAATTGCTCGTGCTTCCACGGGATCGAGACTACAGAAGGGAAAGAGACTCCTTCGGCTAAACAGATCCCTCTATTATTTGAAGTTCTATGATCTCGGGACTCCTGCAAGAGTCCTGCTCACTCAGCTGTGCAGATATACATACATTTTGAACCTTATTTTTCTCATAAACTACTGAACGGATTTACAAACAAAAGCATGCTTACTGGGTAAAGATCTAGCTTTCTGCTAAATTTGGCGCCTAGCTTTCTGCCAAATTTGGTGGTGTTCTGTTTAGCCATTAGGGCTGTAGAGTTGTTCCAAACTTCCTATGGATTTTGCATGGGGAAATTACATTTTGGGATCCCCTTTTAAAGCCGCTACCCCTTGATGGGTCACCCCAAAACTTTTATGGAAGGAGCTGAGGGTGTATGAATATATTTTGGGGAAAGTGTCCTGAAGATCATCAAACAGTGTCATAGTCCCTGCTCTTCCTATTGTAATCAAGTCCTAACTATAACTACACAATGGCACCTGCCACTGATATATTTATTTTTTTTATTCGGGTTTTGCAGTAACTTAGTTTATTTGTACCGAATGACCATAGCAGCTTTCTGACACGTTTTGGCTAGAAAGCCTTGCTTACGGCCAACATAGTGTACTTCCACCATGACAATATATCTGTTACTTAACAAACATAAATAGAGAACCAAAGTGAGAAATGTATTGGGAACGATCTTGGAATGGTAAACGCTACAGATACTTATTTCTGATTCTATCTTTGTCTATTGGTTGCACAAAAAACTTTACCTGCACTCACCCAGAATGTAGAGTATGGGTATTCATTTTCACAAGAAATAACATAATCAAAATCTTCTCATCAAAAGATTTCACAGAAGGGGTTCTACATCTGCTAAAGGAACCCAGATGCTCACTACTATTCTTTATGTGAGACCCATAAGCAGCTTTTAGAGAGGTCATACAGGTATAACATATAAGACCACATTGTGCATTTCCTGAAATGACCGTCTCTTGCCCGAGTGGGCTATAACCCAGTCAGCGCCTAGGTATTTTACACACCTGCTGAAGTAAACCAAATACACATTATTATACTTAATGTATGACCCATAAGCATCATTAGAAGTGTTCATAATGTTGTGACATGTAAGACCATATAATACATATCCTGGGCTGACAGCATTATAACCAGAGGCGGCTCCTCCGTTAGGGCAGAGGAGTGTTGCCCCCTGCCAGCAGTGTCAGCTGCAAAACCTTTACAAGGAAAGGATAATAAACTGTTTATGATCGTTTTCTTGTAAAGGGGTGGTGCCACAGGCTCTGATGAGCACTGAGGGGGAGTGCCCAGCACACTCTCTCATTACATATGTATGTTTGGCCGACCGTCTTAGACTCCAGTTAACGCACCTTCACAGACTGAATCAGACTCCAGTTAGCACACCTTCATAGACTGAATCAGACTCCAGTTAGCACACCTTCATAGACTGAATCAGACTCCAGTTAGCACACCTTCATAGACTGAATCAGACTCCAGTTAGCACACCTTCATAGACTGAATCAGACTCCAGTTGGTGCACCTTCATAGACTGAATCAGACTCCAGTTAACAAACCTTCTTAAGCTGTATCGCTTCATAGACTGAATCAGACTCCAGTTAGCGCACCTTCATAGATTGAATCAGACTCCAGTTAACACATCTTCTTAAGCTGAATCTCTTCATAGACTGAATCAGACTCTAATTAGCCACCTTCATACACTGAATCAGATTGCAGTTAGCCAACTTCATAGACTGAATGAGGCTTTAGTTAGTGCACCTTCATAGACTGAATCAAACCCTAGGTAGCACACCTTCATTGACTGAATCAGACTCTAGTTAGCACACCTTCATAGACTGAATCAGACTCTAGTTAGCACACCTTCATAGACTGAATCAGGCTCTAGTTAGTGCACCTTCATAGACTGAATCAGACTCCAGTTAACGCACCTTCATAGAGTGAATGGGACTCCAGTTAACGCACCTTCATAGACTGAATCAGACTCCAGCTAGTGCACCTTCATAGACTGAATCAGACTCTAGTTGGCACACCTTCATAGACTGAATCAGGCTCCAATTGGCGCACCTTCATAGACTGAATCAGACTCCGGTCAAAGCACCTTCATAGACTGAATCAGACTACAGTTGGCACACCTTCATAGACTGAATCAGACTCCAATTGGCACACCTTCATAGACTGAATCAGACTCCAAATGGCGCACCTTCATAGACTGAATGAGACTCCAATTGGCGCACCTTCATAGACTGAATCAGACTTCGGTCAACGCACCTTCATAGACTGAATCAGACTCCAGTTGGCACACCTTCATAGACTGAATCAGACTCCAGTTGGCACACCTTCATAGACTAAATCAGACTCCAGTTGATGCACCTCCATAAACTGATTTAGACTCTGGTCTGCGATGAAAGCATCAGATCCACCTGGAAATTCACCCCGACGACCAAACGTTCTGCAAGGCCATTGTTTGCTACACAAAAGCCAAAATCAAAACATACAATGACATAACATTAACAAAATGTGAGTGCTTCATGTTGGATCCCTACAATGTCTGCCGCTGAATTATATGATTTTTGTTTAATTTGAAAGTAATTTATAAAGAATGAGCTGCCCTGTCCCTCTTTTTTAATTTTTTTATTAAAACTGTAATCACTCCTCATTTATTTTTTAATGATTTAAGAATGACACTTCCACACAGGTTCTGCAAACCATCTATTTTGGAGTCTCTCTGCTCACCGATATTGTTCAGCTGTTGAACCCGGACCGGAAGAGGGGCTTTGGCTGTTACCTGATGTTGCTCCGGGACTGCATGTTCTCCGTCCTTGCCTTCCCTGTTGGCACAGTAAGTAAATCCTAACAGCGATGACCTTTGACTGTCAATATACATTACTCCGCTGTTAGCGCAAAGTCGGTTTTTGCGCAACTCGTACCCATCAGGGACTTTGTACCGATCATATGGCTTATTTTTAAAGAGAACTAATGGCAACATCATATAGGCGCAACTGTGTCCTAAGAAATGCAAAGACTCATAAACTAGATGTTTAAGAAACATGGTTGTAGTGGGTTATTCAGTATACAAATTGTAGATGGTGATGCTTTGTTTTGCATTAAATACATGCCCAAGTAGTTCAAATGAGTCAAGTTGGATGCAATTTTTAAACTTTTCGAGCTCACATTTAAGGTAAACAACTATAGTTGTGTTGCACGTTCAGATGGTGTTTGAAGATGTAAGGCAGGGATCCCCAGCCTTTGGTGGGCAATGAGCAACATTTGGTTGTGAAACGAAATGGTGAATGAAATTGGAACTACACCTGAACTTACTGATGTAATTATGTTGGTGAAATGATAGAGACTTAAATTAAAACAGAATGTTTCACCTTGCTATATTATAACACATGTATTAAAGTAGATAGAAAAACAAGGCACATTTTTAATTTCAAAGGCATATAAATCCAGCAGCAAACATTTTTTAGGCTTTGCCAGCCTCTGAACTTTGGCTAAATCTAGTACCTAATCTAAAGCACATTGGCTGAGTAACTTGTTAAACATAGGAACGCTTTAAAAACAATGGAGGAGTCTGCCAAGGACTTCTTGTAATATTTAGCCACAGATATGGCTTTTTAAATGACATTTTGTCTGCAACTTTTTATAAAATCTTGTTAGGATTTAAATAGAGTTATAAAAGAACAATGAATAAATGCTAGACAGTTAAGAAGGAAATGGTACTATCGTAGGGCTTTTTTCTCACAACTTGGTGGGATTTAAGCAAAGTACTGTACTTTGGGACGGGGGGCGGTGTTCTGGGACACTATCCAATATCATGTACAATAATGGCAGGTTCTACTCATTTGCATTACACAAGGGACATTACCTTTCATGTATTTACAATTACATTCCACATATGTTCATTTACGGACACAGGGAGCCCAGCAGCACATAATTTCTAGTCAAGTGCTGGCGCTAGGAATAGAATCCTGGTCCCCAGGTTCCAAGGTCAGCAGTCGTGAGACACAAGGTGCCACTGTGGCAGAGAAGGGCACTATAAACCAATGTTGGTGCAGCTCTCAAGATAGGAGCTTTCATGATGCAAGTTAGTATACTAGTCGTTGCTAGCTTCAGTAATGCCCCATGCCTGCACACTAGACAAATTTCCTAGTGTTCTAGATAGCTCTTCACAAGTTTACATAATGCCCCTTTTAGCGCATGCTGTAGGTTTCCATAATTTCTAGAGTGTGGCGTTTTCTTTATTACCCATCTAGCACTTTGCAATTTGCCAAGATTCTAGGTGCATCATACTTTCCTAACTTCCTTATCGGCAACAGTATACACTTTTGCAAACTCCAGTACACCTAATAAAATGTTTACGTTTCCATAATGAGTCTGCTAGCTCCATTTTCCGCACACTAAATTTTCTAATAGTTCAGTTAGCAGAGTGTATGATGCTTTTTTGGCTCTGGCTAGCTCGGCCTCTGGTCACTGGATGCCCTAATGGAGCTCGCCCTAGTGTTCTGTGTTCCATTGTCTAATGGTGGGCTGGCTCTGTTACATTTTGGGAAGGAGGAGTCATAGAAAGGAAAGCAGTAGAGAAATTTCCTAGGAAGGCAGCGGACGGGGCACAGAATTAAGAGGCTCTGGTGTAGATTTACTAACACCATGCACCAGATTTGAATTACTTTTGTAATGCAAACCCTGCACAATGTATTGAGGTGGCATTTACTTTGTAATGCAAATCAGGATTTGCTAAGCACTACTTTCCAACAAGGGGCCGTTCCATGGGCATTCCTATTGCAGCCACCTATGGGTATTGACAAAAATGGCTACCTACTAACAATTGTAGACAGGGATTGTGTTCGCTAACATTTTTTTCCTTTTCCAGATGTTGATTTCTGCAGTTCAGTTTTCCATCCAACAATCGCTCTTGAATAGTACGCCTCTGGGTGTCTGGGTGAATTCAGGTTGTGGATGGGTGTTCCTGATTTGAGCGGCCAAGAGTTGATGCTCAAAGTATTGCAAGTTTCCCAAAGTGTTAGTCAATGGGTCATAAGATGTTTGTAACATAATAATCCAATCCCTGGCCTTCCCCAGAGTGCACAGAGCAGTGGTCACGTATGTGGCAACTGTAATCAGCATTCTAAAGGAAAGTGAGTAAAGAAGGAACGCACAGCTATTGAAATATTGAAAGTGCTGGTAGAAAAGCAAATTGTGTGTATGTGTGTGTCATAGCTACAAAGGTTGCAGATGGTGCAGAGGAACTGGGGCCAAGCGTGTGGGAAGAAGCTTTGAGTACTGTCCACTAGCTTCGGTTTATTCAACTGCCAACACGATTTTTGTTTTTTTGCTGGTATCTGCCTGCGGTCCAGACCTATGATTACGCTTCTCAGAGATAGTGTTACGACGAGCGAGATACAGAGGTACGGTAGCAGTTTCTGAGGCTGTACATCAACAGCCAACATGGCCCACTCAACCAGAGTTATAGCCAGTATTTTACTATCCATCCAATATCTTGGTGGCCATTTCCTTGCTAGCACAAGATCCAGTGGCGACATTGCTACGCCATTTAACTTAACGTCTCCACCCTCTCTTGGAGGCAGGAGTGGAATGTCCTGGTAGGAGGAGTTAAGTTAGGTAGCTTTGACAGCGAGTAAGGTGTCAGGGGAGGAGGCAACGGGCAGAAGCCTTGGTTGAAAAAGGGGAAGGACAAAGGGAAGATAAAAAAAAACAAATGCCTGGAAAGAAAAAGGAACGCTGCAATAAATGGTACGTATTTAGTCCATGGAGCAACAGTACAATGCAACCACCATTCTAATGCTTCATCTGAGCCGGTGGTTGTAGGTGGGACCCCTGGCACTCATTCTTGGGGAACTGCACTAATATTTACTTATCTGACTTTGGCCCAGACAAAGACGGAGAAAATCACTCAATTGGGGAAGAATGAATTAGAGAAATACAGATAAATAGTGAAAAAGAGAGAAAGCAAGGATGAAAAAGAACCTGAAAGAGTGATCTAATGGAGCAAGAAGTGCGCAAGGTCAAATAGAGTTTTCTGAGGTGGAATCAGTACTACGCGTCCTTGCTGTTCGGCTAACCAGCATTCAGTATCGCTGGCCGGGGGCTTCCAAGCTGAACGTTGGGCCATTACTTATTGATTTACAAATGAAGCACAGCACAATTCCCATAATATACATCTATAAAATCAGGCAAAGATCAGCTGTAGTATTTCTAGGTTGAGATGTGGGCTGCCGCTGAGGCATGCTCAGTCACCTGAGGCTAAAGCAGGTACACCCTTCGCAAAGCACTGGCCCAACGGCGCGTTTCCCTATGCCTCCTATCCGTTAGTACATGCCCCGCTGACATCATTAATTGTGCCTTAAAAAGGAACACTAGCACTATTCTGGCTCACTCTTATGCACACCCAATTAAGGTTCAGTGTTTTTGCATCCACTTTAAAAACTTGCCTGGTATGTCTGTGGTAGGCTGTTTAAGAATCTCATTTAGGCGGGCATAACATTGGCATG
The DNA here is from genome assembly GCF_031143425.1 of Pleurodeles waltl. NCBI lineage: Eukaryota > Metazoa > Chordata > Amphibia > Caudata > Salamandridae > Pleurodeles > Pleurodeles waltl. The sequence continues at coordinate 152,323,261 of NC_090446.1, forward strand.
TAATCTGTTTTTATTTTTATTTTAGCATAAGATGAGTCTGCTGGGCAGTTTTTTGTGTAGAATAGTGTAAACTTTGAGCGAAACACAAAGTATAACCTTCCGTCCCCACTTATATTTCACATTTCTAATAGTCATTTTTACTTATCATTTCTGATATTTCAAGCAAGCAACTTAGATGTGAAAAGTGTGCAAAAAAAAAAAGGTGGTACGAGGCCTCACAATGCATGCAGCATTGGCTCGGCACAGCATATTTCTGCATTTTAAAGCTCCTGGCTTATATATACAATAACACTTAAACATGAATGTACTGTCAATGCATCTTTCAACGTTTCCAACCTTTTGTAGTTGAATTAATTTAGATTTACAGTTCTGAACTAAATGTGAGACTTCTGAGACATATGCTGACATAGTCTCATTCTCCGTCTACATCATTCTTCTTCTTGCAACCCTTCATCAGAGGGAAGTGGAGCCTTCTGTGTATTCCAATCAGTGATACCAGGTTCCACACACAACCTGGATCCTGCCAGACTAAATTCTCCCACGCTGTTGAGGTATGTTTGTTGCCACTACCTCACAGATATTGAGTGACTTATATAGAAGCGTCTTAGTAGACTCTGTCCAATGAATGGCTTCTGGGCAGAGTGAAGCCAGATTGGAAATTGCATTTCTATCCCATCTGGAAAGCAGAATGATAGGGGTATGGTTGATGTTGAATGATGGTGAGTACCTAAGTCAGTCCAAAGTCTTCAGCTGCAAAGAGGCCACTCCATTTAAATAAGACTGGACATGGTTAGAGGACGGATGAAAATTGTTACTGTCTTGCAGAGAGCTCAGAATGCACCAGTCAGGTTTATTGACAGTTTAGGCAAAAGAGATCAAATGTCCGCAGCCAAGAAAGTCCTTCACCGACTCCTGGTCAAAAGTCACCTCCAGTTCAAGGGCCAGAAGTACAAAGTTACTGGACTCAAAGATATTGGTTTAAGGGCCAGATGTACAAAGATACTGCTTGCAAAAAATGGTCATAATTTGCTACCCAACTTTTTTTCAACCAAAATCTAATTTTTTTAACCGACTCATATGCAGATATTTCGATTAGCAAAATACCAAATTGGGGGGAGGAGGATTGCAGAATAACCAGCCTGATCACTTCATTAGCGTTCAAATGCCACTTCCTCCAGTTGTGTATCTTCAGAGGCATATTTTGTCTACAAGGGTCAGTAGGACACCGACCCAATGAAAGTATTTCATTTTATTTTTTAAGGCGGCCTCAGATTCTTAATGAAAATGGTATTTCTTTAAAAAATGTTTCTGTTTTGAGAAAAACTTCATTGAGAACAGGCAGTATTCTTATGGACCACTGTGCACTCCCCCTGAAGTTGTCATTACGAGTCTTAATAGGACGCCTTCTCCTGGTAAATTAATTACCCTAACTTTAGGAGTTAATTCCTGATCAGTGGATTGCAACTACAGTTACGTTTGAAACCTACTGATGCAGTGTTTTACTGATCGCTGACCCGCTGATTTAGAGAATCAGAGTTTGTGATTGATAAAAAAAGATTTGTGCATCTGTCCTGCCATTAGGTTTTCGATGCACAAGTGTAGTCACAATATGGTCCTGTAATATCTGGTTGATGAGTCTCCTGTTACCAATCTGAGAGAATTTTACAAAGTTAAAATAAAAACACTCTACATAATCCCAAAAGTTAAGTTAAAATTTAAGGGAAACAGCCTTTCCAAGCAGAGGACTAGGGGCCAGATGTAGGAAACTCTTTGCGACTCGCAAACGGCAAAAAATGCCATTTGCGAGTCGCAAATGTGAGTTTCCAATGCAGAAATGCATTTTGCGAGTCGGGACCGACTCGCAAAATGCATTTCCGAATCGCAAATAGGAAGGGGTGTTCCCTTCCTATTTGCGATTCGCAGTGGTATGCAATACCGTTTGCGACCGCATATGCGGTCGCAAATGGTGTCGCAGTTACCATCCACTTGAAGTGGATGGTAACCCACTCGCAAATTGGAAGGGGTCCCCATGGGACCCCTTCCCCTTTGTGGATGGACCACAAATAATTTTTTCAGGGCAGGTAGTGGTCCAAGGGACCACTATCTGCCATGAACAAATACCGAAACTAAAGGTTTCGGATTTTTTTTTAAGTGCAGCTCGTTTTCCTTTAAGGAAAACGGGCTACACTTAAAAAAAAAAAAAAATGCTTTATTTATAAGCAGTCACGAACATGGAGGTCTGCTGACTACAGCAGGCCTCCATGTTTGCGAGTGCCCATAGTCGCTATGGAGCCGCAATTTGCGACCCACCTCATTAATATTAATGAGGTGGGTCTTTGCGACCCCATACCGACTCGCAGACGGTGTCTGAGACACCGTTCTGCATACCAAATAGCGAGTTGCAATTTGCGAGTCGGAAGGACTCGCAAATTGCAACTCGCTATTTGTTTTTTTGCTACATCTGGCCCTAGGTTCTGAAGGTCCCTCCAACAACATATATGAAGCGCACCAAGTTTTTTTGCTTTCAAAAAGTGGGCTAAATACATACATCTACTAACTAACATATGTTAAGACCTGCGCCAAAAGACCTCAGAAGAGTGATCACAGTACAACAGTTATGAATAAGTCAGTCTAGCTATGAGAATCGTAAGTAGTTTCCATGCGCTAGCAGCCTTAAGATAAGCCCAGAATGCACAATTGAATGTGTTCCTCGTAAACTCACAGTTGTCACCGGACTAAAAAAAATCAGTGTATGTTAAAAACTCATTCTCGCCGATGAGAAAAATGTTGATTATAGTTGGAATAAGTGGGTTATCCTGTAGAATTCTGGCTAGATTGAGCTTGAGGGTCTGAAAGCAGGTGAATAGTTGGAGAGTCCAGTAATCAACATTACACCAGTTTGTAAGCTACTGGAGAGGCTATCGGTAGATTTAATGAGTCAGACAATGGAGCAAAATTGGTTTCCAGTGATTGTTTGCAACTGACCAAGTATTAATCCATCTGTAATGGCTAAAGAGGGGTGTCAGAGAGAAGGAGTGTGTGAGCGAGGAGGAAAGAAGGCAGTAAATAATGTATTTATCATGTGGTAGGTGACAACGCATCGAAAGTGCAGGCATGTGATCCAATAACCTGTACATATTGGGCTTGTTTTATGATGACTGTAGGCTGGTGTGTGAAGGGAAAATGTGTCTCTCTGCATAGATGTGCATCCCATCTGCTTTGGTCTTAATATTAAATGACATTCTTCAACAATGTCTGTGGCATCAATGTGCAGTGAGTAGTTTGTCTTAACTTAGGGCATGGTGGAGTGTAAGTTTAGGCTTAAACCAGTTTTTATGCGGGTGGACCTGAGATATCTGAACAGTGAAGGCCCCGATTGAGGAGCAGGGCTTGTGGACTAGACGAGAAGAGAGATATATTGACATAAGGAAGAGAGAGCGAAGACAGGGAGAATGATGGGCTACCATAACCAGGGGGTTCAGCTATCCGTATTACAGCAGGTGCCAAGGCACTGGCTGATTCTCGTTTAGTGTAAGGGGACCACTACATAGACGTCAGTTAGCGGTCGCATATACGAACCCTGGATTGCCCTTTATGACCCCTGGCACTGTCTTCGAGACCCCTGGCTTCAGAAGTGGCAAATTCAGTATTGGGAACACAGTGGCAGTTTGTCCTTATGGATGTCAGTTGGGACTTCACTTTCTTTTGTTTTCTGTCACTTTTTTAGGGTCGAGCATGCAAGCGATCTGGCCTCTGTTGTAATCGCTCTGTGGGCTTTTAAACATGCCCATGTCCTGCCCGTCACTTTCATTGGTTTTTGGGCTTGCCTTTTAAAATTCGCTTGATTTCATTTGAGAAAGGCCTGTATACGCCATGCCTTTTTAGGTGTTTAGCACTCCATGAGTGCACCGGCCAGCTACTGAAAACATACAAGGCTCCATGTTTTCACCATGGTTTCTGGACTACTTTTTCTTTTTTATTTCCTATGCAGTGCAATCTCAAAGGGTTTTACACAGCGCAATCGCACTCGTATTTTTTGTTGTTGTAAATTTCCCCTGTCCCTAGCCACCCGCCCGCCCCTTGAAATTTGCGGCAGCCACCGCTGCACATATGCATTACCACACGTCCTCTAATTTACAACGCTAATAGCTCTAACTCGATCAAATGCGACACCCATTGCATTGCAAGTGCTTGTTATGTTGTGTGTTTCCCATTTTTATATGGAACCATCTATCTTTAGTAAGCTTTACAGAGCTATGTTCTTATAGAACTACACCATACAGTATGGCATTTGTGTGCCTTCGTAGCACTGTAGACCTTAGCCTGCTCTTAAAATTTCTTTGAAGATTTTAGTTGCAAAGTTTGCTGTTAGTGCGGCCTCAAATAGCTAGAGTCTACATGTCTCTAGTGCTCCATCCAAACCCCGAGGGGCAAGGGATAGCTGTCAGATGTTGAATGATCCCTTCCCCACCCTCAGCCCCTCTCTTCTGTCATTTCAGAGAGTTGACACCGACCATTGTGCAGGAGCCTCGGCAGGTGACAGGGACCTTGTTTAAACTAAGGATGGTATTCTAGGCAGAGGATGGCGGTGGATAGGGTGGCACTCATTACTTCCCGGGGGCGTTGTTATCTGACTGAAGGTTTGAGATTAGGCTAGGGAGTGATGATGCCTGATGAGACCTGCTTGTGATTAAATCGCAAGTGGCAAATTTCTATTTGTATAGCGTACTGTTCATCATTTGTGCGGCCTCGCAGAGCTAAAGTGCAGCATGCCTCACATGTCATCATAGTTCTGTGGTGCACAATCTGTCCTTGTAGAATTAAAACACACTGTCTGCAATCTCTGTCTTTGTAAAACTGTAGAGCACAGTCAGCCGAAGTCTTCAGATAACATGCCACAAACTTCCAACTTTTCCATCGCAGTCCAAACACCGATTTGGCTTCTCACGGTGTGACATAATATATTCATCCCAAGGTGCACCAGCTCCACATTTCTCTATACAATCCTTTTTTTGTTATTGTTCACTGGAATTTTTTTAGTGTTTGGCTTAGAAACACTTCACGCAACTTGCATATTCCCCTGTAGTGCTGCGTCCATTGACTTGAACTGGAACGCAGGTGCTACCACCCTGACGAAGCGACAGAGGGGTGGTCGTCCCATCAGTCCCGTTTCCCCATCTCTGACCCAGAGAGTAAGGGAGTCTGGGCTGTGACGTATTTGAGCAATAAATACGGATGCGCGGGCAGGTGTGAGAGTTCTGGGATAGTACATAACACTCCACTAACCTGCCTGTAGCGATCCTTGAAAAAAAATCAAGGCCTTGTGTGTTTCTGTCCAGCACAGCGTGCGCACACTTGATATCGGAGTCCAGCGACGACTCCACACTGGCGATGAAGGTGATCGCCGAGCCCCACCTGCAGCACGCTTCACGCCGGAAGCATCCCTGTGGCCTCCCGCGACCTGTGCCGCACAGCTTCTTCTACCCGATCCTTGCCGGAGCAGCATTGGAGGGGGTGTGGTCTACTCGCTGGCCGCTCATAGAATGCCAGAGTAACTGTCTGGCCTCCGAAGGTGATTCCCAAGAGACGTTTGCTTCACCACGCTCCACTTTCCCTGCCTCACGGAGCTACCAACATACAGGAAGCAGGCAGGTACAGTCACTACCTGTAAAGCGTGCAGAGGCTCCTTCATTTTCACAATCCTAAAGACAAATAGTGCTGTAGGTAGAGAGAACAGATGCCCCATCTCGTGCTCAGGTCAGTCTGCTGCCCCATAACCTGCCATACTGGAGAACACTAGGAAAGTGCAATAAAAAAAATATATATATATATCCCTGACAAACATTGGGCACAAGCTGGCACGATGTCAAAAACTACCTGCTCGCAGTCTATTGCCATGGTGAAAGGACTTAGTACGCGAACCAGATTCACGCAACATGGCCGTCATCCCCCCAGTTGAACTGTTTGTCATTGAGGGTGCACCATCAGCTTAAGCCTCATGGTGGAAGGACAGGGTGGAACGAATCCTCCTTTTCTTCTAAGCAACCAAAGTGGAGGGCGCCCAGAAAACAGCGATGCTCCTCCACCTTGGAGGGAAAGACATACATCGAATTTCTAAGACTATTGAGGAAGCCGCCCCAAAGACCCACCTCACACTAATTGCTGCCCTCAATGCCCACTTCGAACCAGTGACCAATACAGACTATGAACGCTTTGTATTACGTCAAGCACAACAATTGGCGGAAGAATCTATAGACTCCTTTCACATGCGTCTGAAAGAATTAGCCAGCACATGCTGCTTTACAAATGAAAACGAGGAAATCCGAGGACAGATGATACAAGGGTGTGTGTCCACAAAACTATGAGAAACAATTCTAGAAGAATCTGGAAGATCTCTAGCTGACACACTTACCATGGGGAGGACAAAAGAGCTATCTAAAACTAGGGCGTCACACATGGAAGCAGCTCTACATGGACATGTCAAAGAAGAACCAGTAAATACAGTCACTGCAGCACCTGGTAACCAAAACCCAGGCAGCGCTCTGCCCTGCTAAGAACATGTGGCTATTGCGGGGGACTCACTCACCGCCCATCGGAATGCCCTGCCAAGGGAAAGACGTGCGGGATGTGGAAAAATGAACCACTTCCTGAAGGTGTGCTGAACAGCCAAACAGAAGGCCGCCAATGCCGTCTTCAACACACGAGGCCCGACCAGCGACATGGACAATGAGGACGATGAAGAACACACCATTCACTCCATCTTCATGATCAGCTCAGCTTCTTGTACTGTGTGACAGCTACCCAGATGCAACATACAAGTCGGATGGCACTTGACTCCAGCAGTGGTGGACACTGGTGCTTCAATCAACATCATGTTGTCCGACACATATGAAGAAATTAGACCATCTCCATGTCTGACTCCAACAACCATTCGGGTGTTTGTTTATGGCCAATCCTCCCCACTCGCCATGAGAGGGAAGTTCAAAATAACACTCACTCATGGATCCTATTCAATCGAATATGTATATGTGGCGAAGCATGGCCATGGCATGCCGCTAGGATGTGTGGCCGCCGAAACACTTGTAATAGTGTTTTTCACGTTTGAAGTATATGAAGAGTCCATCACAGAGATGTTGTAAGAATTCAAAGGCATTTTTGAAGGTGTGGGCTGCCTAAAAAGTAAGGAAATCAAACTGCACATCGGCAAGACCATCCAGCCAGTAGCCCTTCGCCATTGCCGCATTGCATTTCACTTAAGGCCAAAGGTCGAAAGGGAACTGGACAATCTTGAAGCGGCAGGCATCATCGAAAGGTTAACTGGTCCCACGCCATGGGTGTCTCCATTGTCGTCGCCAGGAAACCCAAGCAGCCGGGAGAGGTGAGAATCTGTGTCGATATGTGGCTGCCCAACGCAGCCATCCAAAGAGAACAACACCTCACCCCCACCATTGATGACCTGATCAGTGAAATCAGTGGAGCCTGCTGGTTCTCGCAACTGGAATTGAGGCGGGATACCACCAGTAAGTTCTTGCTGAGGAGTCCCGGTACATAACTTTTTTGACACATCCGGGGCTCTGTCGATATCGCTGGCTGAACTTTGGAATCTCTAGCTCTGTTGAGGTGTTCCAAAACACCATTCACAAACTCCTGGCCGACCTCCCTGACATCCTAAACGCCAGTGACTACATTCTTGTGCATGCCCGCACCCTCTCTGAACACCAGACTCGCCTACGGAAGGTCCTTCACAGGATCCAGGAGTCAGACTTGACCCTCCATCGCAGTAAGTGTGAGTTTCTCAAGAAGAAGTTGCAGTTCTTTGGCTGCGTCTTCTCGTCGGAAGGTGTTGCTCCGGATCCAGCCAAAGTCCAAGACATCAAGGATGCCCCCCTCCGATGCCAGTAACAGAAATGCGTAGCTTCCTAGGAATGGTCAACTATTGTAGCCATTTCATCAAAGACTTCCCCCTTCTAACACAGCTGCTGTGAAACCTTACCAAATCAACGACAACATGGGAGTGGGGAGTTGCCCAAGATGCCGCATTCCAAGCAACTAAAGATGCGCTATGTGCAGACACCATCCTCAGATATTTCGACCCTTCCAAAGACACGACCATAGCCGTAGACGCCGGCCCGAAGGGGCTAGGAGCAGTATTGCTGCAAAGGAAGGATCAAGGAGACTGGTCCCCGTTTGCTTACCCCAGTCGGTCTCTCACCCCGACCAAACAGAGGTACTCGCAGATAGAGAAAGAGGCTATTGCGATACATTGAGGATGCATGCACTTCCACCTCTATGTGTACGGGCACCCCTTCACAGTCATGCCAGATCACAAACCCTTACTCACCCTCTTCAAAGGAACAGCGTCTAACCCGCCCCCTCAAATCGAGAAGTGGATTCTCCAACCCCAAGAATACAACTGCCAAGTAGAATATCTCCCCGGCTCTAACAATCCCTCAGATTACCTCTCTTGCCGCTCGTGATCGGCCACGGAAGAAGAGCAAGAAGCGCGGGAAACAGATAACTATGGAGGATATGTTGCAGAAAGATCTCGTCCTCGACCCATTTCCAATGAAGAGCTCCACCAAGCCACACTACAGGATGAGTGTCTACAAAAGGCAATCACTGAGGTCCGAAGAGGCCAGTGGTTTGTCCTTGAACGAGGGTGGCCCCAACTCACGATGCACTCCAGACACCTTATGGAAAGCCTACACCACGATCGAGACGATCTCACCGTAGACCCTGAAGGGTGCCTCCTCCGGGGACATTGTCTCGTTATCCCCTCCAGCTAAGCTGATCAAGCCATTAAGCTAGCCCACGCAGGTCATCAGGGCATGTGAAGACGAAGAACCGACTAAGGGCTAAGGTGTGGTTCCCCCTAATGGATGAAAAAGTGTAAACTCTGATCTGATCATGTGAATGGTGCCAGGCAGCAGGGAGCCCCAATCCTCCAGCTCCCATTGCCACAGAACTAGGACCTCAACGGCCGTGGGCAACAGCAAGTCTCAACTTCGGAAGGCTGCTAGATAGTCGACACACATTAGTACTGATTGATGACTACTCAAAATACCCAGAAGTAGAGATCCTTCAGTCATTGATGGCCACTGAAGTGATCCTCAAAATAGAGAAAATCATAGCGACTCATGGTATCATAAGAGTTGCGGACGGACAATGGGCCACCATTTCAAGGCCGAGAGATTGCATCATACCTGAAGTCTTTGGGAATTATCCACAAAAAAATAACACCCTATTGGCCCCATGCGAATGGCGAAGTGGAGCGGTTCATGATGACTCTTAACAAAGTTGTGAGAATTGCCAATGCGTCCCATCAACTTCCTGAACTGGCCATCTACTCGTTCTTACAGAACTATTGCCTAACTCCCCATGCCACAACTAGATGTTCCCCAGCCCACCTTTCCATGGGGTGAGTGGCGCAAGACTCTATCCCTCATCACCCAGGCTGGGAGCCTAGCTCCATTGACGAGGACCAGACGTATGTGAGGTGAAAAGCCACAAATGATCATACCAGTCGCCGCCGCCGCGCAAAGTCCTCAAACCTTAGAGCCCGTGACAAAGTACTAGTAAAAGACCGACACCCTGGCAGCAAATTAAGGCTCCTGTTTGACCCTCACCCCTGGACTATTGTGCGGCGTCAGGGCACTCTAATACTCCCCCGCCGAAGGACTAAAGTAATCACCCACAATGTTTCTGTTTTCAAGTGTCTTCATCCCACAATATAGTCACCGCATCTGACCCCCATGAATACAGCGCCCTCGTGTGAACCATCCGATACCTTCAAAGACAACAGCATCTCGGTCACTCTGGGGACGCCATGTCCCAAGTACCGGCCATGGCATCCCATCGCCAGCCAACTGAGACCGCATCTTCTCAACCCCCGGATGTCGGGATTCCCGACCGGACTGTCCGCAATAAGTACCACCTAAGGAGCAGCCCAGCACCTTCGGTGAATCTCAAAGACTTTGTGGTTTAAAATTTTGCAGCAGCCCACATGCCTGGCAAGCCCATCCTTGCTACAATCTCATGAAGTGATTGATCTTAGTCCATCTCATTTATGTTTCATTGTTTTTCGATTTTTGGGGAGGGATGTAGTGTCTCGTCCAGTGACGTGAACTGGAGCACACGTGCTACCACCCCGACGAAGCAAGAGAGGAGTGGTCGTCCCCTCAGTCCCTTTTCCCCTCCCCTGACCCGGAGGGTAAGGGAGTTGGGGCTGTGACGTATTTGAGCAATAAATACGGATGCACAGGCAGGCGCAGGAGTTCTGGGATAGTACGTAACCCTCCACTAACCTGCCCGTAGCGATCCTTGAAAAAAATCAAGGCCTTGTGTGTTTCTTTCCAGCGTGGCGCGCACGCACTTGATATCGGATTCCAGCGACAACTCCACATTCCTCAAAATTGAGCGGGTCCACATTTCTTATCATATCCGTACAATTATTTAGAAGGTCAGATGTTTTAGGTGTATTATTTTCATGAGACTAACAAAGCAATAGCTTCTCCGCATTCTGTTTTACTTTCAGATTTCTTTATCATAAGTATTTGCTGAAGTCCATAGCTCTAGTTAGCCAGAGTGTCATTGGAGCATGTTGTTTCCTGGCGCTTTAACTAAATAGCTAACAGGCTGCCAGAAAGAATTGTTTGTTGAGATAACCTCCTTGCACCAGCGGCCTACCACTCCAGCTAGCAACCTGAATCATTCATTTAGGTGTATTGTACAATTAGCGACTGAGCGTGGCATAATAGAAAGAGGGAGTACAGAGAGAATAAAACTGGGCGAGGCAACACATTAACAGGGAGAGTCTAGCAGAAGGCCCTGACTTGGCTCTAGGAGCCCATGCGCAAGCCGAGCTTTGAAATTATTCTGCATGTAAACTAAACAACAGATATCATGTATAAATGTTACAATGTTGCTTCAAAATTAGCAAAAATGTGTATTTCTGTTGTAATCTCTCTGTGGGCTTTTAACCACACCCACTCTTGCTATTCATTCTTTGTTGTGCTTGTCTTAAATACTTCATTTTTATTGGTGTATTTTGTGAAATGTCCCTCCTTTGTGTGCTGAGTTCCCTCCCCAGGAATTTTATCTAAGTGAATATTTCTCTTGGCCGTCACAGTAGGTCACGTTTTCTCCTGTTACAGCATATGATGGCCCCTCCTCCGGTTTCGGTTTGCTTTTCATCCCAGCCGCGATCCTTTCTACACATTCACACAGGGAGCGCTTTGAATCGACTTGCTTCTGTCAACTGTTGACATTTTTCAATTTATGTGGCAAGAAAAGTCCAGTTAGCAATTTACAACGCTAATAGCTCTAAGTCGAGCAAACGCACGGACCCGTTGCTTTGCAAATGCTTGTATTAAACTAGTAGTGAATAATAACATACTCTTCCCAATTAGTGTAATAAAAATGAGGTACGATTAGCTGGAATATGCCCCTTAATGGCAACATAGGTAATTAAAAATGCTTTTAAATGTATGTTGTGTGCGTGCTTGCGGTGAGAGTGTAAGTGTGAATTTGTGTCTGTGTGTGAGAGAAAGTGGAGATGAAAGGGTGCGTGATGTAAATTCGACTACTCTTGGCATTTTGGTGAATTGATGTCCTTGGACCACTACCCAAATTATGGCCATGATTTAAAACCGTCCAAACAGCAAGGGGTCCATTGCCCGTGCTTGCATGAGAACTCTGGGCACTCTTGCTAATGTACTGTGTATACTGGTTAGAATTTGCAGTTTGCGAATGCTGGAATAATGGGCTGGAAGGGACAACACACCAGCAGCTTTGCATTTGATTTTCCAAACGGGAAACTTTTTTTAAAGCATCCCCTCCCCATTAAAGGGACATGTGCTGCTTATTAATAAAAAATATTGCCCAGTTGGCAAGACGCTGAGGGGAGCAGGCACTGGGTCCTTTGCACCGATCCATTTAACTCTGTCCGACAATGATTCTTATAGGAGAAGCAGTCTCACGAAGACATATTTCCTTTTACAAATAGCGCCTCCTTTGAGGGTCCTTATCGGATTAAAATATTGATACATTGCAGTGTAATTTCAAATAGAAGCTGAACAACACTGTTTAACTTGCCTCCCCCCCCCCCCCCTTCCCCCACCCCCCCCGTTTCTGGCACGTAAGGGGATTTCGCTCGTTACAAAATATTCTTTGGCCGTTTTACAACGTGTTTGTAGTTTTGAGGCTTGTGGTAGGTAAAACTCTTTGCACAAGAGGTCCATAATGTCATGTTACGTTGAGTACAACATCCTACTAAGGTTGCCTTACAGCACCGAGTGTGTGAGAACCCGTGGAGAAGAGAGCCCAGAGGAGTGCAAAGGAAGGGCGGCTGCGGCCCTGGCTGTTTTTGGCTAAGACCAAGGCCAAACTAGTGCAGGCGGCGTAAAGCTACGGTGGCATTGAGAGTCTGCACACCAGGCTGTACCTAAATCCGGGTTAGGCGCCCCCCCTCTCCGCGGATGCCCATGGCGAGCTAGAGATTGAGAGAGAGGTTTTGCGGAGGTGGCAGCAATAGCACAACAATAGCCCCCAAGTTCCAGAGGGCCCTCTCAGCACAGTACCCTGCACAGGCGCGTGGGCCCCCAGGTCTGAGAGCTCCTGACTGGGTCCAGGGGGGCGTGTACTTTGCGGGGGAGGGGGGGCACTCAAGTTTCGTTGCGTCGCTGAGTGGCAGTCTGGTAATTTCACGTGACAAGCACCCGTGTGGTGTGGGCTTCTGGCACTGGGTGTCTGACTGGCAGGTAGGGCGAAGGAACGGGTATAAGGAAACGGGCACTTCCATAAAACACTGGGGGCAGAGTTAAAGTGATGTTCGTGACTGGGTTGAATTAAATTGAGAGTTAGCTAAGTGGCCGTGCTTTGGCAGTTTTATGTAAAAAAAGACTGACTTTATTGACTCGCTGAACAAACTCCAGGCTTGGAGAGGTCTGCCTGTCTTAAGGAAGACTTTGTAGTGCCAGACTTTATTTATTGATCGGAATATTTTAAAACTATAATTGTGGACAATCCAAGAATTACCAGTTTAGTACATAGTATTATCGTGTCAACCTTCTTCCTGCTTTCATCAGCAGATGGCTGTCATTTAGTGAGTGGGTTTTACTAGGAATAATTTGGCTGGCTGCTGAAGACAGCCAGTGCCGTAAAAATGGTATGCGTTAAGGGCAAAACAGAACTGGAAAGTTTTTTTTCCAACAAAAAAGAATTTGGAACTGCCAACGTGTTTCTTTTTTATTTCCAGGAAAAAAAGCATCTGCACTATGAAATACAAACAAATATATATTCCCGAGCCAAATAAATCACCCAGCTGCGAAGTGACAATATGTAGAGTTGGCGAAATGAAGCCGCGCTTGATATTTATGGTTTGATATTTCTTTAACGTGTATTTATTTCTCACTTGAGTTTGTAGTTTCATGCTTTTGGAGCCTCTACGCATATGACCGGGAGCTCGTCTACCCCAAGATCCTGGATACAATAATTCCTCAGTGGCTGAACCATTCCATGGTAAGCGTGTGGTGTTCTGTGTTTGGTGCACTACCTGTGGTTTTCTTCCTTCCTCAACTTGTGTTTTTTGCTCTTTGGGGACTTTATTTTCTAACCTGTGGTGCGGTAATCCGATAGAGCATCATGATGATCCGTTACCCCTTAGATTTGTAGTTGTTCATGCACTGCATCAGGGGGTTGTTGGCACGCCGAGTCCCTGTATTCTTCCTAACTTTATACTTTCACAATTCTGAGAATTCGGCACAGTGCGATGCAGCTCCTTTCAACACAATTCCCAACTTTCAGGATTGCATCTCCATTCCTTACAGTCCCTCTGACCAGGCAGGTTTGGCAGACTTGAGCCTCCATGATTGGTTGAGAGCTGCTAGGCAGGCGCCATTTTAGGAATAACCTTGCCCATGTGCTAACTTCTAATATTGCCAGACTGTGATGCAATATCGCTCCCTGCCGATGGATATGGAGAGGGGATTGCAAGTATTTGATCTTTGAACTGGGAATGGGCCTCTCTCACCCCAACCTTGTTTTCCTGAACAGAAACTAAGAGACATAAGAACGCTACAAGGTCCACATTCTTCATTCAGCTGTCACCCCTCATTACACCCAAGGATGTTATCCACCACCTTGTTTTTTCAATCTACCTCTCCCATATATCATGCCTGTTCAGTGGTCCCTCCTCTATAGTATGTACCCTCCCTGCTTCAAATATGTGGCAGTATTTTATTGCACAGAAGAACAATGCTTTCCAGTATCTTCCACTTTCAGTATCTTCCACTTTCACTGGAAAGGTTTGTCTTTAACACAGTGCAGATATCCCATAGCCAGGCACACACTCAAAATTACACTGAACGAATGCGTGCAAAGAAAAGTACACTAGTGAATAACGGAAACCATACCAGTTAGTTTGGGAACGTTATGTTGCAGGCTTATTTGGTTCGATATGGGTTAATTTACAGGCGATGCAGAAGTCAGCCATTGACAATGTGATCCAAGCTGGCTGCCCACCTGATTAGCCAACCAGGGCCAGGAATCTACATCTGGATCCGAACTTTGGTGGCTCCCCCCACATGTGGACCCCATAGACCAGGAAAAGAACTAACACACAGAGGTGGAGCATTGTTGGGCAAGTCCCTAGTTGCTCAGGCGTACAACTGCCCATGGAAATAACATGGAACAGTTGCTCTCATCCTGTGGCCCTCCTGTATGAACTTCTGGGGTGTTGACATGAAGCCTTGGCTCTTTCTCGTGGTTGCTTTTCACACTTTAGATCTCCCTGTAACTCCACCAAGCCTCAAGAGTGGTAGCTGCTACGACTAAGGCCCCACAGCATTACCTGTAAACTTAAATGGCCTGAATGTATTCTTGTTACATTTCCTGGCACCCTAAAGGCCTCCATGTGTTCACTAGAATGTAACTGTTGTGTACAATGCGCGTAGCTGATGGTACCTTGGCAAACACTTTCATTTTGTTGTGGCTAGTATCTTGCTGTACATCCAGAACAGGTCCCCTGCGCACAGTGTTATTGTTCCTTATCTATGAAGTCTGAAATTGGTCTCCCAGATCACTGATCTTGAGGAGCCGGAGGGTGAGGCCAACAAACGATCACACTGGATACTTCATTAGGTGGGAGTATATTAGTCTGTCTACGCTGCAGCACAGATCTTGCCACAGGATCTTGTTTCATTCCTGCAAACCGACTCAACTCTACTGCACACAGTTAAAGTGCCTGAGGTAGCAGAGGGGCTGTTTATGTTAAACAATTCCTTTGTTTAAGTGCTGCCTCTTTGTGGTCTGAATGATATATAGATTGGTGAGGCTACTTGTGCGAGTAAGTTTCCCTTGTTAAGGCACCGCCCTTAGGGTCAGCCTGGCCTATAGGGCAATCTGTCAGTGCCCGAAGGTCAGAGAATGAGGTGTTTGTTTTTGGTTGTTTGTGGGCCTGTTTTATGGTCTGGTCGGCCAACTTCTCAGATATTACCACAGACATTGCCGTCCACAGCACAAAAGCATGTATCTCGTACCTTGCAATCACCTATACAGGTTGTCTTTAAAAATTCAAAACTGCTCGGATTTGCAAATCTGGGCCACTTTTTTAGGGTCGAGCCTGCGTCGCATGCGCTAGCGCATGCGTATCGCTAGCGAGACGCTTAAGGTATTAGAAAAGGGCTCGGAGCCCCGTCGACGTCACGTCAGTGTCTCTCATTGGCAAGTTGGCTTTCCTGTTAGAATCTTCTTCTTTTTATTAGTGGAAGGCACGCATACATCATGCCTTTTCCGTGGTTAGCCCTCCTCGAGCGCAGCGACCAAGTACGGAAACATGCGAGGCTCGCTGGGGTTGTGGACTACTTTTTCTCTGTTTTCGGAGCGCGATCTCGCTGGGCAGAAGTCGAGCGCTTCGTTAATTGCACTTTTGCCGGTAAACTGTACAGCGCAATCGCGCTGTTTTTTTTCTTTTAATGAAGGGAAAATCCGGTTGGGAGCTTACAACTGTGAACAGTTGTAACTCCGACAAATGCGAGACCCTAGTGCATTTCAAATGCTTGTTTTATTTTTATTTTTAGCTATCTGTTGTAATTTATCATAAGTAATGTTTTGTATAAAATGTACATTCTCTATTTCCCCCTTCCTTTCATTGTGTGCCCACCTGCCCATAGGGATCCAAGTGTAACATTCCATTCCTCCCCATTTTCCCCTTGTCTTCCCAGTTGGTTCCTACCAGCATTCTATAACTGTTGCTGTGACAGTTGACAGCTGTGAGGAGAAATGCTCGCTACCGGTTGTGGCTGGAGGCTGTTGTTAATTCATCTTGCCAATAAATTATTTCTTAAAGACCATCATTGGAGTTAAGGAATATTTATAATACTGGCGACGAGGATGGGATTCCAGTCAGAAGGTGAGGTAAAAGAAGGATTTCTTTCTAGAAATGCAATTGGTGATAACTTTGACAGGCTATTTTAAAGCTGTGCCTGTCAGCATGCAGATGGAAAGATTCTTGTATCGTTTACAAGTTTTACAAGAGCCTTTCTCCTTTAATTAAATGTTGAGAGGCAACAATTGAAATCGGTAGTTTCTGTTTGTCTGTGCTCCCAGAGTTGAGCTGAATAGAATTCTGTTTATAATCTTGAAAATTAGAAATGCAGTGTGTGTCAATAGTTTATTTCAGCCTTGAAAGACACATTTATCAGCTGAGCCTGTCAGATCTGAAGATAGTGCAAGGTTAATAAGGTTTCCTGGTTGTTGCCAGCAAAGGGCTATACATTTTTCTTAATTGCTGCTCTGACAGGTTGAATTTGAAAAAAATACAGAGGAAATTCTGAAGTTAAACATAAACTTGCGTTTATGTGTTTATGCTGAGAGTATATTTTATAATAATAACCTGCGTTAGCAGCATGGCAGGTGAAATGTAGAAACAGACAGTACTTTCTCAAATTATTTCCAGACTGAAAGTTCTGCTCACCTCAGGGAATTATTCTCGATCTCCTGTTGTTTATTTCCAGCATCTGTCTGTGACACAGGTGGCTATAAGTTGTAGGGGAGGAGGCTGAGACTGCTGTCCCCCACCAGCAATTCTCGCCAGTATTATAAATATTCCTTAACTCCGATGATGTTCTTTAAGAAATAATTTATTGGCAAGATGAATTAACAACAGCCTCCAGCCACAACCGGTAGCGAGCATTTCTCCTCACAGCTGTCAACTGTCACAGCAACAGTTATAGAATGCTGGTAGGAACCAACTGGGAAGACAAGGGGAAAATGGGGAGGAATGGAATGTTACACTTGGATCCCTATGGGCAAGTGGGCACACAATGAAAGGAAGGGGGAAATAGAGAGCGTGAAGCACTTGCATGTACTTGGGCTATTTCACACTTTAAATACTTCCTTTGGGGATTACCATTTACTGTACGCACTGACCATAAGCCTCTGATTTATATATTTTCAACAAAGGGGAGGGAGACCACCACTCCTCGAATAGCTAAATGGCTCATAGGTATGGAAGGTTACAATTTCAAAATCGAATATGTTCCTGGTATAAAAAACTCTGTAGCGGATTGTCTATCCAGGCTACCATGTGTACAGGAGGAGGAAAATGCAAATAAATCTGAAGAGCCTGTATTAATGATTGATATCCCTAGTATTACAAGGGAGGAATGGAACACTTGCATGGAAAACAACCATACTCTATTAAATGTGAAGGTAAGGATAGTCCAAGGATGGCCCCCAAAGTCTAATGGCCTAGATCAGGATTTAAAACATTTTTGGGCTGTGAGACAAGAATTAAGTATTGTTGACGACAAAGTCATGAGAGGGGAAAGGATAGTACCACCTAAGGGCTTGTGGGATAGGATTACGGGTTTGGCCCATGAAGGTCACTTAGGTAGAAGCTTAACCAAGGCTAAAGTCAGGGCCACGTACTGGTTCCCGAGCATGGACCGCATTGTGGAAAATAAAGTCAGGGATTGTTTGACTTGTGCCATGAGCGACAAAAGCAAGAATACCAGGTGCGCACCACTATCCCCCGTGAGTGTGCCATCCAAACCTTGGGACAAACTGGGTCTCGACATTATTGGTCCATTAAAACTTTCCACGTGGGCTGGTAAATTTATGTTAGTACTGGTGGACTATCACTCTCATTGGATCACCATCAGAGTAGTTGGCAGCATCACAACCCAATCTCTAGAATTTCTTAACCGATACATTCATGACAGAAGGTGTGCCTAGCACTATAGTAACAGACAACGGGGTCCAATTCACTTCTGAGGAAATGCGTGACTTTTTACAAAGGTTGTCTATCATACATCACAAAACAGCATTGTATTGCCCTAGAGCAAATGGTTTGGTGGAACGCGTTAACCGTATGATCAAAGAGTGTATGCAAACCGCACACATATCAAGGAGTCCTCCTGATAAAGCACTTCAAAAAATGATTTGGTCCTATCACACAACCCCTAATTCAGTTACCAAGGTATCACCCTTCTTAGCGCTCAAAGGGAGGTTACCAGGCACCAAATTGACCCCCAACTGGCTGGGTGGAGGAGAGCCTAAATGGGTTCATAGAGATAAAATGAAGAATCAAGTCAAAACACATCAGGAAGGGTACAAGAAAAGATATGACCAAAAGCATGGTTCCAAGTTAGGAAGATGGAATGTTGGCGATCGGGTAATGGTTAAACTACCAGACAATCGCCAAGGGTGTGAATCTAAATTCTCCAAACCTATAAAAATAACAGAGGTGAAGAAAAATGTAGTAACATTAGAGGATGGCAGAACGTGGAGCATGGATAGATTAACAACCCATTGTCCATCTCAGAAGTATTCAGGTATGGATGGAAAGCCAAAGGATGTATTGAAATATGATGGGAACAATCGCAGAGCTAGGGCTCGTGCAGTTCCTGTCTGGCACAAAGATTACATGCTCACTTGATTTCCCAACAGGATATTACTTTCAAACATTCTATGAAAGTTTTTTATGGGAAGGAGAAGTGTTGTAATTTATCATAAGTAATGTTTTGTATAAAATGTACATTCTCTATTTCCCCCTTCCTTTCATTGTGTGCCCACCTGCCCATAGGGATCCAAGTGTAACATTCCATTCCTCCCCATTTTCCCCTTGTCTTCCCAGTTGGTTCCTACCAGCATTCTATAACTGTTGCTGTGACAGTTGACAGCTGTGAGGAGAAATGCTCGCTACCGGTTGTGGCTGGAGGCTGTTGTTAATTCATCTAGCCAATAAATTATTTCTTAAAGAACATCATCGGAGTTAAGGAATATTTATAATACTATCTTAGTCTGTAATGGGGCCACTTTTAGTTTGGTGCCCGGGCCTATTTCCTGGCCCAGCCCGACCTTGATTGTCTTGACGACCTGAATTACTAAATAAATCGTCACTGAATGTTTGAGTAGTCAGTCAAAATGACCCCAGACCTAGTCATAGACCATAAGTGTACCAACTGTACACCACAGCCATCAGTCACACTGAATTGTACATTACTTGTTATCTTTAAGATGTGGCCGCGTCTGATACTTAATGTTATGATGCACCAACAAGTGTAAGCATCCCGAAGTGCCATAAGTATATTTATGTCAACAAGCTACTGCTTGCAGTCAGCCTAATTCCATTACCTATGCTTGCTTGGTAACCAATTTTATACTTTCTGAAGGGTTCCCTAGGGACTGATTTGAAACTACTGTTTCCAATGTTAATGACAGTTCTGTGTGTTCTACTTTCTGGTGCACAGCGTATGGAGTACACGTTTGCGATTCTCTATGTAGGGTTTAGCTGTGCATCCTCTGTTTAACCTACATTGAATTGACAAAACCCATTGTCCAGGGTTTGACCTGCGCACCGTATGCAGAACCAGCAGGTGAAATAGCGAAACATTGCAGCTATAAAACAGGCCATCATGCAGTTCAAAGCAAGTGCCTTAGTCGAAGGGGAGGTTGCAGTAAGTGACAGATGAGTACTGCACTAAGCGGAACCAAGTTGTGTTGGTGGGACTCAGTCCAGCGTTTAAAACCCACAACCCTATCATAGCAGGGGAGCCTTTTAAGGTGAACAGTGGCACCTTCCCAGGCCAGGTGAAGAATAGTCTTGTGCCACACAATAGCTCGAGCAGTGCATAGCAGTGCACTGCTCGAGGTGGGATAAAAGGCAGAGCCCTCGCTCACAACATAGGCAGTTTGGCGACCTGTCTCATATCAGTTAAAACTGTGTAATGTTCCCATGGGCAGTGCCAGAATGCAGGTCAGTGGAGAAGCTTTGTGAAGGTTGGAATTAAACATGTACACACATGTATCTGTGCTTCCCTTAAATTATGTAAATGCAGAATATTTCCTAATAAAATGTATTGTCATGTGTCCTCTGAGCCAGGAAACGACAAGGAAACTAGCAAGTACTACCAAACCAGCACCTCCCTAACCCTGTAGGTATATCTACTAGATTGATGGAAATTAGGTTATGTTTAGAAAATGGGAGCCCTTGCCACCCCCAGGCAGCAGCCACGGGGACCCTGCCTTGAAAGTGACTTCGCTGACCATGTTTGGCTTTCTTCCTGAGGTGCAAGCAATTCCTACCCTCCCTCTCACCCAAGCCTCAACCTGCCTTGTGGAATAAAGCAGGTAAGACGGGTACACTGCCTGCCAGGGGAATGCTGCGCCCACCGGCTCCCTGCCAGATCATTCCCTGCGTGCGACGCCAGCAGTGACATCATCAGGACGTCAGCTGCATCATCTGTGTACAGAGGTAACACTGTCCGGCTGCTCCGGAAAGTGATGAACCACCTCTGGGGCCTTCACTGTACACCACTGAATGATGAATGGCCTGTCACACTGCTTTACTAATTCTCTGCATACTAACTTCTAATTATGTGTTTAATGAACATCAATAAGCGTTCTGTAGGGGCTTCTGTTGAAAACCCAGTACTGAGAATGTCCATGCGCGCATCTATAACTTAATTACCAGTAGCCACCTGTCTGTCCATCACTCCTGTTGCACTCTGTGCCGCCTTTGACACAGTTGTTCATGACGCAGCCTTTCTAACTATATCCGGTTTGGGCGTTACTGATGCTAAGCTCTCCTGGCAGCGTCTGTCAATGGGCAGACTTCAAGGCTCTGTCCTTGGCTTCCTTTTCCCCTTAATCTAAATCATGTCTTGCAGACATCATGCCTTCCTTGGTTTTCCCTCCTATCTACCTGACAACTGCACTCAAGTTTTATTCTGTAATCATTCCCTTATTGTTTTGTTCCATACATATATTTAAATCGCTTTCTGCTAATGTACTGAATGAAAGTACTTGTTTCCTGAATTATTCTAGGCTGTTTCAACCGCTCTTGACACCATTATCTGCTCTTGCCTTCAGCCGATCACCCCTGGTGATTTTTACTGTCTGCTCAACATCCCAAAAATCTTCTCCCAGTACATGTAATTAGTTAATAAACAGATCTTTTTATATATATTTGGTACAAAATCACACTGGGCCAAGGCCTCTCTATATTTCATTTACAGATTCTTTGAGCTGGCTAGACTTCTAAGAAAATATAATTGAATTCCAGAATGGGTACCAGAAGTTTCAATTTAGAGAAATATTACTGCAAAAGGACCCTCCCATTACCTGCAACTCCTCTAACAGTGACTACAGTTTCATTAAATGGCACGTAAGAATGTTGGCCTTGCTTCTAGTTCACACCTCACCCATGAAACAGAAAAGGGCTTTGTGATAGAGACATGGTCGAAAATTCCTCACCTTCTGAATACTCTACAAGTATTCGACTGGGTCTGGAAACTCTTCAGCAGTACCTCTGCATGCCAGCACATGGCCTCATGTTGCTTGGCACTGACACTGTTCTGGGACTGACGTGCAGATCCTATATAGGTATTACATCTATGCACTGACAATTCCTTTCTTTGTGCGCCACTAGACACAGACCCATAGCACACTGTCTCTGAGAGACTTGGCTTAAATATTTCAAATTTTCTTCACTGTGCGAGGGATGTGACCCCCTAAAATGGCCTGTAGGGACTCTCGCAAACAGATGTGTGTAAAAGATCGCATGAGGCCTCCCTGTGGTGTCTGGGCATGAATCATGACTCCAAGGCCCTCTGTGACTGCACACCAACGAACCTCAAGGACATCCTGGGCCATGAAGCGAAACTTCACATTGCCAAACATAAGAAGACTCTTCTATGGTACTGATCTAAGTTACGGTCCAGGGCCAAGGTGTGGTCCCATCCCCACCTCAGGAGTAACCAAAGCTGATACCAAGGCTGATCCTTGTCCAAAACCAAATCAGCCAGTAGGTCCTAAAAGAAACACCAGACATCGAAGTGGGACTCTGTCCCCTCTCGCCACTTGTATTTGCCTGGGTGGGGGGTGGAACCATGGCTCTCAATCTCGCTCCCAGAGTCGCCTGACTTCCAGAGCTGATCCTGCAAATGGTTCAGGCACAGCTTGAGTTTTCAAGGCTATTTGCCACTCCACAACAGATTTAAGAGTTAAACGCAGTCATGCTTCGGCTCTTTGGATCCTTGCCCACTCCCTCATGTGCACTTTCGGGCCCCAAAGAGCCAAATATGCTTCCACATGGAGCACCACTGCAGGTTTGCCCTCTACACCAGTTGGACCTTCTCAGCCCATTACAATAATTTTGCTCCTGTCCAGGCCCCGCCTCCGGCACCATAGTCCACAGAGGTCTCTGGGTCTTCCACACCAGTACTGAATTCATTGACATCTCATGAGGAGATAGCCATAAGAGTTGGCACCGGTCCAACCTTGACAGAAGCTGTGCCTTAATACAGTTGAGGCACTGCTCCTTTTACTTGTTCTGTCACCACCACAAAGGAGACCACGCACCTTGCACTCAGTTTTCGGCATGGACTTGGACAATGATTATGACACGGGTTCTGTTCACCCCTATCAAGATGACAATTGGTATGATGACTTTCAGGAGGCTTGTGGTCTCAATACCTCTTGAAAAGAGCCTCTCTCACCCCCTGGACCAGCAAGGGGAACCCGCTTCCTATGACATGGTGATGCATACTGTGACTGACACCCTTTACCTCCAGCTCCCTATGTTAGAGGTCAAGCCTAACGTGTTGGCGGAAGTTTTCCCGACGGGGCAGACACTTTTTGAAACCCAATTTACCATTTACTGAGGTACTAACAGATACCTTATTGGGGCTTGGGCCCAAACCTTACACTGCCCCTCCAATGAAAAAGCAAATTGCGAGATGCCATCACCCTGCCCCTGACAACCCTATGTTCCTCTCTCAGCACCCTTCCCCCAAAAAGTTTAGTGGTGCAAGCGTCCACAAGCAAGTCTGATCCTAACAAATTTTCTACTGCTTTCCACAACAGGGAGTGTAAACGGGTGGAAACATTTGGAAAACAAGTTTTTTTCTTCTATCAGTCTTGCTGTCCGGTCAGTAAATGCTAGTTGCCTCCTGGAATGCTATTCCAACGCCCTTTCGGATTTGATGGCTCAAGTCCTCCCTGGTGTCTCTGAAGGACTCAGACTGTCCTTGTTTGGGCTATCCAGGACTGTCTCCATGTGGCCAAATTCAGGATTCATTGTAATTTGGACACCACCAGTTATGAGGTAAACAATTGGTGCCAGTTTTACTGTTCGCTGCCATGTGTGGCTGTGTTCAATTGGGTTCTCGGATGATGTCCAGTTCTCCCTTACGGGCATGCCCTTCAACTGGACTCTTTTGCTTGGCAGGCTGGGCAGATTGTACTTTAGAATGATTTAAGGAGATCTTGCTTGCTGGGCTTATCCACCCAGTCTCACCAACCGTACCAACAATGCTATTCCTTTAGCGGCTTTGGTAGAGCTGCCACATACCATCAGCCTGTCCAGTCTCCAAAGAGAACCAAACAATTTCGCAATCAAGGTAAATTTACAGAGCTCCTCTCTACAGCCACATCTGCAAAACCCATTTAGTGTGCCCCTTAGGGACTTAACTGTTCTTCCTGGGTTGGCAAGCTTCCATACTCTCTGCTCTATAATTGGACTGTGTCCGTTAATAAGACCCCAAATTTGCTTTTGGGGCTTAGCATCTGGGGTGTGGACACTCTCGAAAGCAACTGATGTCAGCATGCGGGAGTGGCAACTATAGAGGTTCAGCATGTCATTTCCAGGGATAAACGTGTTCGGTGTGGAGCTGCAGCCGCCACATGCTGGAGCGCAGAGGGACTGCTGAAGAGTTTCCTGATGCAGTCTGACACATGGGGAATATTCAAAAGTTGAGGAATCTGTGGCTAGACAGAGTTTCTACCAGAAAGAGCATTACTGAAGGTAAGTAATTTTTCTTTCTGAAGGATATTTTATAACGAACAATAGGGTTGCATGAAAGGCAAACCATTTCTGATTCACCTGAAGAAGGGCCTTTTCTGAAAATAGGCGTCTATGTTCCCAGCACCGCGTTTTTACAAAGTGATATTCATGGCTTATATTTTAACTGACTATATAAAAGGTGGCACTCAATCAGTTGTTTTCTTTTCCCTCCACAATTCTAAATACATTAAATGATAAGATCACTGCATTTTAAGATTTAAAAAAAAAGGAAATCCGTAAATGCCAATCCTTCTGTCTCACACTTACTTTTCCTGTGCTTTTGTCTTTAGCATACCACCGTACTGCCACTGCTCCTCATAGAGCTGGTTGTGTGTTCACACGAGTATCCCAGTAAGAAGAAAGGGCTGCTGGCACTTAGCGTCTTTTGCTTTGCATACATGGCCTGGTGAGAATTTATCATTTCTTAAATAGCTGTGTTATGGTATAGTTATGTTTATTTGCCTGAATGCGATGTAATGGGTCAGTCATGACACCGTTAAATTTTTTATGACAACATTTCAAATATGTGTGTGTACTATACCCTAAAAAGCTAAAGGACATATGCTTATAGAGACTTCTTGAAAGCTGAAAATTGAATAAATTCCCAAGTGAAGGTGTTAAAACTCTCACCTAATGTGCCAACCGAGCCTTAACTCCCACCACTCTTATTATCTGCTACATCTTGTGTTTATGAGTGTGTGACCGGCTTTATGATGTTGTGGTAAATATTTTGAAGTGAAACTGTTGAGTATGGTAAAATAGCAGCTGTGTGCATGCATAATTGCTGGCGTACTAGTATAAAATGGTGGTGGTGAAGGTGTATGTGTGCAGGTACGATGGTCTCTATTTGGTTGAATAAACACTAGTTGTATCGATGTGTATCTATACTTGTAGTTGTGGGTAAATGATGGTTGGTG
Source organism: Pleurodeles waltl (assembly GCF_031143425.1). Classification (NCBI taxonomy): domain Eukaryota; kingdom Metazoa; phylum Chordata; class Amphibia; order Caudata; family Salamandridae; genus Pleurodeles; species Pleurodeles waltl. The sequence goes on from NC_090446.1 coordinate 152,348,524, forward strand.
TGCCATCTGTTATGACAGGAGTAAGTTTGTGATGTGTTTATAGCCACAATTTATTTTGTTTTTCAGATTGTAAAGGGATGTAATTGTGTGACTAACTTTTTGAACTCAGACTTTTTACATTGGTTATTGGTGGTTGTGTAGGTGTACGATGTTAGTTGTGTTGGGATTTGATAGTCTGGGTTTTGCTGAGTTCTGGTTGTTGTGAGTCTACTGTTGTATGTGTTTGGATGTATGAAAGGAAGTGTGTTGGCTTATATTGTGTGTAGGTTGGTGGCTATGTGTACATTTAATTTTGGTAATATAGGTGGACCTTGCTGGATGTGGGTGTAAAAATGCAGCTGTGTAGTTTTATGATGGGGTGTGTGGCCATGTACTGGTGGTTATGTAGACATACAATGGTACTTCTGCTGTCATTTGTGATGTTGGGTTGATGGCTATATTATTGTGGTCTTGTCATATGACGGATGAAAACAAGTATGAAGAAGTGTGGGTGGATTGTGGAAAGGAATATGTGACGGTGGAGGTGTTGGCATACAATGTACTTAATGATGTTGAATAGTGTGTTTGCACACGTGTGATGTAACAGATATTGAGTGCTTCGGGTGGGAGAACAGGTCACCTTAATATGGCGGGGTTAGTACACTTGGTGACTGTATAACCTTAAATTGCAAATTTCTTAACTTTTTACTTGTTACGATGAAGCCACTGTAGACAGATTTGTCACCCTAATGTCCTTTCAGCTTTTAAAGTTTAAGGAACTACTTTTGTTTTTAGTCCTTTAAAATAATTTTTCATAAATCAAGTCGTCATTTCGTATCACAGCTGTCCCATACTAAGTCAACCTTATCTCCCACCTGTTATAACTTGTGGTAGCTTAAATTCAGATGTGGTTGAGAGGATTAATGATTAGGTATATACGTTTGTAAAAGGACGCTTGATTGTGTGACTAAGTTTGAGTGGCATGGTAGAACTTTGTATATGCTAGCTGTGTGGGTGCATGATGGTTGTGTGTTGACATACAATGGTAAATTTACGCTATTGAATGTGTGTTTTTAATGGTAGGTGGACTGTACTATAGTAAGTGTGTTCGTGCATGAACATGGCCTTATGATCTGCTGATGGTGTGTGTGGGCATATACTGTTGGTTGTGTGTTCAGATAATGGTGGTGGTTTTTGGTATGGACATTTGATGGTGGGTGTATGGTAGTACGTTGGTCGTTGTGGATGCATACATGTAGTAGTGAGATTGTGTTGTATGTATTTGTGAGCATGTATTGTTGGTTGTGCAGATGTGTAATTATGGTGCGCAGTCCTATAAGATGTTGGATGGCTGGCCGCAGGTATGTTGCCTTAAGATGGTGAGTGGACCTAAGTATGAAGGTGGTATATGTTGGTATGGTTGTTGGCACATGTTTATATGAACGTGTGATAGCATTCCTGCAGTATGTCTGTCTGCTGCCTCGCCCCACCTCTACAACCCCTGTATCTTGCGCTCCACCTCCCCAACATCACCTCTTTGTGCCCTGTCACTCAACAGCTCCTTTATTTGCAAAGCCCCATTGAAGCTCCTGGGCCTTACTGTGTCTTTCCCCTGGAATCCCTCAGTATCCTTTCCGCACCCTTGCTACCATCTTTGTGCCCACCTCAACTCCTCTGTGCACTATCCTGCCTCTCCCCTGGAATTGCAGTATGTGCCCTTGACCTCACCTACATCCTCTCTCTGTGCCCCTATTCTCCTAAAGCACTTCTGTTTGGCCCTCCCCTCATTACAACTCCTTTGTGCTGCCCTGCCGTGGGTGCCCCTTTCTATGTCACCTCTCCTACTCACCCTGTTGGGGTCCACTGCTTACCCTACATCGCTTTCTAGGATTCTTGCAGTCTCTATATGTGCTTTCGTCTTCTATGCACTGTGTTTGCCTCCTTAACCTGAACGGTTTGCCCTGCTCTTCCTGTAGTTCTCCTATGTGCCTAGACCCTATTGTTTGTGTACCTCCCTTCCTTCTCCTCTGTGCCCTTGGCCCCCAGCCCCCGGCTTCTGTGTTCCTCACTCCCTGGAGCTCCTGCGTGTTGCCCTGCAACCCCTTTGGACATCCTTCCACCACCACTCTTGCAGTTTCTTTGTGTCCAGTACCTCTGCAGGCCCTTCATGCTACTCTGCTCTGTCCAGCTGACTGCTGATCCACCACCTGCAGCTACCCTGTGTGCCCCTAACCAGTGGCGTAACAAAGGCCCCTGCACTCTCGCGGTGCGGGGGGGCTGAGCTCCAGGGGGGGCCCTCAGAACAGTACACTGTGCACGGGCGGCAGGCCCCTGGCTGAGTCCATGGTGAAGGGGGGCCCCTGCATCTACCTTGCAAGGGGCCCCCCTTAATTTTCGTTACGCTACTTCCCCTACCCTCTTCTGCAGCCCATGTATGTGTCCCCATTCCATAGGCAGCCTTCTTGCAGTCCATCTGTGTACAGTCCCTCTGTGTAGCCCCTCCTCTCTGGAGCTCTTATTGTGCTGCCATACCGTCACTCGGTTCCCTCAATGTGGTATCCCAGCATTCAGTGGGACAACAGCACAGGCTCCCCAGAAATCCTAGCGCTGCTTTCATGCTAAACCTAGCATGAAAGCAGCATCAGGATTGGTCTGAGCGCCTGGGACTGCCGCTCAAACACAGCCCTGGGGTCTGTACAGTTTCTCCAGTCCGGCTGTGCACAGCCGAGTTGGAGAAACCTAAGTGCGCATGTGTGTTTGGCCAGTCTGAAAGGGCCGGCCAAATTCACATGCACACTTAGATGCTCTCTCTTCTTCTCCCAACTCCCATGAGCCAGCCCCACCCCTCCCTGCACTGTTGGCTGATCCAGCAGCAGAAAAATAAAACGATAGTGAACTATCGTTTTATTTTTCTGCTGCTAGCTCAGCCATGCAACGTTCCTGCTACATAGCGAAGGAGCAGTCTCTGCCTCTGTGGCTCCTCCCCATCCTATGTGTCACTTCTGTATGTTCCCTAGCAACTCTGCATCTGTTCTTTGTCTACCATCCACCTTGTCCGCGGGTGGTTTTATCATTTTTAACTACTACCACTGCCTTTCCCAAAGATGTGGCCTTTTTTTGTGAACTACACCTACCTGGTCTAAGGGCATGGATAGTATGTGACTGTGGGGCCTCCTTGCCTTGTCCCAAAGCAACAGGGGATAAAAAAGACAAGCATTTGCAGTGCAATAGGTCTCGCGTTTTAAGAGTTTGAGCTATTGGCTTTGTAAGTGAGAATGTCTTTAACCTAGGTGTTTTGGTTTGGCATGTAGTGGGTGTATAAGGGGTTGAGTGGAATTATGTGGGTTGTATTGGAATTGTTAGTTGTGGAATTGTATAGGGTGGGATTGTCTGGTTTGGAGTGTATTTGTCTAGTGTAATTATGTGGCATGGTGATTAGATATGGATGAGAGCTGCACATAATAGATAGAAAGGAAGATAGAGAGGGATAGATAGTTTGCACAGGAAGTGGTGAATGGATTAGAGACAGAGGAGCAGGAAGAATATGTGAGAAAGAAGGGGCGAGCAGGCCACAGACTTGTAAAGAGGGAGGACCTGTGTATCCAGAAGACACCCTAAGAGGAGGAGGAGAGCGTGGTGTAACAGGCATGAGAAGAAATCAAAAGTAGATAGTCTTTTAATTTGCCATCTCTGGCATTCGGCAGGCTCGTAAAAAACGATGGACACCAGCAGTTATGTTTTTACAAAACAAGCATGGGGAAGGTGTTTGTAAAGCATGAGGTTAATAATACATAACGTTCCACTGAAGGTAATAAAATAATTCTCAGCCATTTGTGATTCATTATTTGTATTTCTTGTTTTACAAACGTACTTTACAAGCTAAAATAATGTGGTATGACAGATATATGAGGGAGAAGTGAATCCAGGGTTTGGTAAGAGTGTAAACAAGGGCAACCATTTCTCAACCAGAAGTAGTCGCATGTCAGGTGTGGGGTACGTTGATCCACTAATTATTGATAGCCCCTGACATTTGTTGAAAAATACCGCACTGAGGTAACACACAGCAAAGAAATCAGCTGCCACGCTGGCGTTACTTATCAATAACGAAAGCACACATGTTGTATCGGGTGCAGAAAATAAAGCACACTACGGTTGTTCGGGAAAGTGATACGAAAAACAGCAATAATCTAAACCAATAAAAAATGAACAAGGGCTCTTTTTTCACATACCATTACAGAATTTTGCATTGTACTTGCAAAACCTTCACTTCAGAAGTAGTTGGTACAGCCACACACTTTTTTATACTGTGCACATGTTAACAAATGTCCAGTGTACTTTAAAAAACACATGCACTGTCAACATCTCCTCCAAGAATGGAACTTTCCAAGTGTGGAAGGAGACCGCATCATTGGGCATACTTACCATATACCATGGGCCCTCCCATCTCGTGCAAGAAGCGAAAGTGATGGTTTTTGAAGAGCCATATGGTGATGATGTTTAGAGTAAGCAAAAAGTTGAAAACCATCAGCCCTAATGCACCCTAGTGAAAAGCCTGTGACCCGCCCATCGAAGATGGGGAGGCCTGTGACTGCCCCAGACACCTTGTTCAGTGCTGTTGCAAAACAAACATCGCTCACCAGCCCCAGAGATACATGCAATACAAGTTGTACGGACTGCTGCTTGTTTGTGTTCTCGCAGCAGATACATAATTGTACAGCTTGTATGCAGGGAAATGTAGTCCAGACAACAGGCATTAAGGGTTGCTGTTATGAGAAATTCTGGAGCCCGTGCAAATCTGTTCCTGAGCAACCACAGCGCATGCATCCAAGTGGGATCTAGAAGGGAGCGCCTGCTTACAACGCATGTGTCTTGAGCTGGATGTTGTGTCCTGCGGTGGAGGGTATGAAAGCATCATCGAGGATGTGTCCATAAAAGGGACAGTGAGTAATTGAAGAAACCAAGTGTCTGCTGTCAGAAGACACCAACCACGATACCCCTTGCCCCGTCAGATCTCACAAATCGCTAGACACAGCAAACTTCATCAGGAACGGCAGAGGCTACTCAGAGCATGTCAATGCCGAAAGTTTACAGTTTTTATAACGAAGATGTGGCGTAACGAGCTGCAGATTTTGATGCTGAGGAACCAGGTTTGAGTCTTGCCGTCGGCTCAACATCCTGTGATTCTCAGCAGATCACTTAATCTTCCTGTGCTTACCAAAAAAACAAAAAAATGAATATGTCGTTGTCTAACATAACTAGTGGTCACGTAAAGCGCTCCAATACCTTTGGGGCAAGTTTGCGCTATATAAAACCGCAAAGAATAAAGATAAACCTGAGTACTGGATGTTTGCTTGTTAGTGTGAGACATTAACAACGGCGCAAGGCAGGGAGAGATGGAGAAAGAGTGAAACAGCGAGCTTAAAGCCAAGGTGAGACGGGCAGCCCCAGAGAAAGAAAGAAGACTGGAAAACAGGGAGCGATAAAGAGGCATTGGAGGGAAAGGCTAGTATAGAACATGCGGGTATGGTGTAATGGCTAGAGCGGCAGACTTTGAAACTCGCCCGCTCAGGAACCGCATTCGAGCCTGTGCACCGATACCTTCGGCCGGAGGGACAAAAGTAAAAAAACATAAAAATACAAAAAACCATGCAGTTGCCAAACACGCAAATGGGAAGGACAAATGCTGCATTAACATGCAAACAGTAACAGAGCCAGAAAACAAGAAAAAAATAGTTCAGCAAGGAACAGATAAAGAACAATAGCATAATGATACCATACTTAGTCCCTGCTCCTTGGGAGGAACAGAATAGAAAAAGGAGGGACAAAGAGGCAGGTATGACCACAAGCAAGCACAGATTTTTAAAGGATACTGACAGACAAATGGCAAGCAATAGGTGGAGTTGAACCCCACAAACCATATACAACAGGCCACTAAGCAACAGCGCAAGCACAGTTTAGGCTCGACCTAAAAAAGGAGAAGCACATGATTAACTAGCACCCACCCCGGGCACCCTCTTTCAGTTTGAGAGCAGGACGTAGGGGTGGGCATCATGTTAGCCCACACAATGAATTAGGCCGCAGAGGAGCAGGTCTTCTGCCCGACACCCAGTTCCAGTCACGAAAAAGGTGTAGTGGTAGGTGACATCACCTGAGACAGCTCCTTCATGGCCCACATAATGATGTGGCAGACTAAGGAATATTTCAACTGATACCTGCTCCTGTGCCATGCTCTTTATTTGGAACAGGGCGCAAGAGGAGTTTCAAGCTGGTAGTTACTCCTCACATTTTTTTAGGCTGCCTCCCTCCCACCATCAACCATGGGAAAGGTGACTGGGGGTGTAAAGGAGATTCCCACCACACTAAACAAGCGTCAGTAGGGTTAGTGGAACTTTCCCTGTTAACCGTGGGAAAGGGAAGTGCTACTTAAAGAACATTCCCAACTGCACTAAGTCAGTGTTGGGAGAGTCAGGGGCAATTTCCCTTCAAGCTTGGGCAAGGTGGGAGGGGATTAAACTGCAGTGCCCTCTCTCTTGCACATCAGCAGTACTGTTGGGTGAGGGGTCCAATTTCCAACCCCTCTCAGAAGATAGAGGTATGTTTTTCTACATCCTCCCTCTCCCTTTTGAATGATGAGGGAAGGGGCAAGCACTGGAGCAGCTCTAAGCTGCCTCAGTGTAATTATGCATTGCCGTTCCCACCCCACACACTTTTGACCAAGTTGAGAGGCCATCGAAACCATCTGCCCTTCCATGCCTGTAGGCATGTGTAGCGACATAATAATTTAACTTGGGTCAGGAGGTTGTGTTTAGGCCCAAGGAGGGGTAGTGACATATGTCTCTGCAGACTTATTTCTAAATGTATCCGTAATTCCAACAAATTAACCTTAGACGATTGTGGTCAAGATATGAAACTGGTCCCTTGAAAATCAAACTATTTTAATTATAGTAAACAGTTACATAAATCCCTCCTTAAAATAAAGCGTCTAACATTTACTAAACTATACCCTCGTCTCAAGTTTATTTGGAAGCTTCTATATAAATGTCCAAATAAAAGAACTCTGGGGCATTCTGCTCTCTTTAACCAAATTTAAAAGTGCTGTGAACAAATACATGATGGTGCTATCTTGTCTCCTGGACAAATCAGTTTTCATATAGCATCCTCATGCCTAGATGACCTTCAATAGCTATCAGTCAACTAAAAGGCGACCATAGCTTCTAGCATGTTGTTCGTAATTTTTAATGTAAAAACTCAAGTTTTTTAGATAGGGCGGGCTTTCCACACTGGACCACACTCCAATATTGTTTAAAAAAAGGTCTTCTAACATCTGCAGACTGTGCAGGCATGCTGTCGAGACAGTCATTCATATTATATGCAGATACCCAGCACTAGAAAATGAGAAGAGAACCCTGTTTAGACATCTATTAAATTAATTAGGCATCCGGACCTGCAGACATGCCTTGATAGAATGTTTGAATAGCAACAACACCAACTTTGCGGTTAGTAACTGATCACTGCTATGCGACCACAGTTTGTCACAATCACTGATACATCCCTTCTGAATTTCAAATAGGAGGGTGATGTTTCTTTCATGACCCTTCTGATTGTGATTGAAAAATATTTGCAGAAGCCCTTTTACAAACACAAATAATTTTTCATACTACCAAATGGACTTTTGTGAATTATAAAAAAGTTTATTTGTAGTCTCAAAAGTTGTGATTTTGCAAACCTCATTGTTTGCAACTGCTAAGCTACTTTGTACTCCTGGCCTTAATTTGCAAACTAAAATCTTTGACTGATTTGCCCTGCAAAGTTTACTCGACTCCTGCACTATATCGTGGTGGGCCTGAAATTATACCTTGGTCTTGGTGAAAAGTGAACCTTGATTTTGATTGGTGCTTATTGTGTTTTGGCACATTTTACAATACACAATTTAAATTTTATGTCTCTGTTTCCCTTAATCCAATTACAATTATTTGTGTATATTTTATTATTTTTATTTGTATTCTATATTGTTCTGTTTTCTTTGTATTCAATATGATTTGGGATTTTATTGTGTTAATATATATTTTTTTTTACCAGTTTCTGATTACAATAGGGACATGCCTGCTGCTTGTGCCATTGCTGTCGATTACGTGTCTTTTTGTCAGTGAAATGATTTAATCTAACAGAATGTTGCTTTTTTAAGCAAGTACAGTCTCCTTCCCAAGTTAATAATCCAGTGTCATATCAGTGCTGGCATGCTTTAATAAGACTTCATAATCACATAAGTTCAAGATGAGCGATAAAGTATTTACTTTAAGACTGGATAAGAAGGTCTTTCTTGGTTTGTGCTAAGGCAACTAGTGATATCATGTCTGGCGTCTTTAGATGGCCATGCTTTTCTACTTTTTAGTTTTGTTACTGAATTGCGCTAGGTGATCCAAACAAGTTTCTCTTCTGGTTGTATTGGTTTTAAACTAATCGTACACTTTAGATGACACCATCAGCCATGGCACGCTTATTTATCCAGTCACTGAACACTTCTGGAGTTAGATGCCCCATAAAGGCATACTAGCTGAAACTCAAAGGTAACAGCAGAAAATCAAGAGTCCTGTTGCAATTAAAAAAATGTGCTAAATTACAAAGCAAACAGATAGGTCATGGATTCTCATCATTAAAAAGGAAAATGTGGTGACTATATTGATAACAATGCGTGTGGGGATTTTTTCAAATTAAAATGATAGTTAATTTATATGCTCCAAATTGAGTAGAACTGTGGACTAATTGCAAGAGGGAAATTAATCAGACCTGTTACTCAACACCTGGGCCAATAAAAAAACGTAAAATTAAAATCACAAGTTTGCTACGGAGGGAGACTTAGGCCCACCTAACCTAGACCTTTGTTATGCAGGGGCTGTACCATTGTCTGATTAGTTCTGTCACTGAGTGAGAACTATTTAGCAATTATCTATCACACATGCTTCAGGAAGAAAACCATAACTTATATTATTTCTTCAACATCACTTGAAATCCTAAGTTGATAAAATCTAAAGTTATTTCACAGGTTATTAAGAATAGTAACAATCGTATGTGTATTTTATAAAATTATAGAGCTGCAATCACAAACCAGCCTGCAAAACTGTAGTTTAGACTCTCCTTTTCTCACACATCCTCTTGTTAAACTATGCTACAGCAGAACCAGAAATAAGATCAAAGATTCTTTAGATCAAGACCAAATTGACCCGTGGGAGCTGTTAAAGCTAAGAGAGAAATCTGATTGTGCCTTTATGCTTGTATTCAGAGTGCTCATGTGTTGGGGTCCAATCATCAGATGTAAGAGGTCACTTCGAGGATTAACTCAACTGATAAATCTTTTAAAAGAATAGGAGAATGGTAAAAAATTATTCAGCTCAAAAATCGAAGTGTATAAAGACCCATTCTTAGAAAAATTGCATTTGACAGCAAATATTATTTTCACCCATTCCTTGTGGTCTGAAACTGGCAAATTACATTTTTCCAATGTTAAGGCGCCAACTTGAGTTAAATGCAGTTTTACTCAAGCTGGTTAATATATTTCGTACCATTGGCGTTACACAAATGTAATGACCTCCTCTCCAACTAATGTTCAAGATGTCTCAATGACAGCTTCCGCAACTTGTACGATATGACATGGTACGCCCCAATTTAGAGAGTTATTGGTAGATTATTTTTAGGTCCATGAGTTTGTGTACAGGAATGTTTGTTTACCTAGGACCACCCAACAGTAATTTAACACCCCAGCCCTCCTTAGACACCCCCCTGGATTTTACCCAACCGTGAAACAAACCATAGAGGATAAGACATTTTAACTTGTTATATGGCAGGAGAAATAGACCTGTAAAGAAGTTTAATTATATGTGAAATATGTTTGATGAATTCCTTGCAGAGAGGGATGTAAGAAGGATTTCATAATAGCTTGGTAGACAATTGACTATGGTATAGCTGTTATAACTATTTTACCTTTATATCACTAATGAACCTTAAACCAATAAATAAGGCCTACCATCAACACATTTAGCTTGCAGAGTTTTTTTGTAAAGATGTAAACCTATGTAATTTATGAAAGATGCAATTCTATTATTTTTTGACTAGGTGATGTAAGATTTGAAGGTGTGGTGGCTACCGACATGGAAACTAGTGTAAAAGTAAAACATATTTTCTTGTGGGCTTCAACCCAGGAGTCAAGATGATTTTACACGACATCAAGTGTAAGGCCAGGTTGCTCAGTACTTAATGGCCATCTTCAGATCTGTTTTACTTCCTTTGGTTTCGGATGGAAGAGAGACGCTTTGCATTGGCGAACCCATCTATGCAACATCAAAGAAACAAAGAAGGATAGTTGAAGAACTGTGAGAAAGAGAAAATCTAGTGTCCTGCAATGGAAGAGCAGTGGTTTAACATTGACCACGAAACCACTGACCACCACAACAGACCGTGGTTGAGAAAGAGCTAACATCGACCATGAGAGGAGGACCTAGAAATTCATCATAACCTCGCTGAAAACCTAAAGAAGACTATATTGTCTTGGGGGACTTCATCCACAGGGAGTGGGAGAATATTTATTAGGAGACCATCTGTAACCTCTGGGTCATTTCATTATGTTTTTTGATGGGGGTAAAGGAAAATACTGGCTTTAGATTTTGCTCAAGGTGCCACTGCAAGTTGGCAAGGAAGGACTGGTGATAAAGGGGCTGATTCACAAAAGCATTTATGAGTATTTTGCGGTCTCTCATTCAGTTTTGGTTTCCCGCCTAGGTGCCATACATGCAAATGTTACGGAGTGTTTTCCTTCCTTTTTGCAACATCATTCTTGGACAATCCACCTTCTCCTTTTACAATCTGAATGTGCTACTTATTTGGTGGTGTTCCTCAGTGCCCTTGACTGAGTGCTACTGTTTTTAATCTTTACATTATTCTGCTTCTCCAGCTCATTCATAGCAACACAACAAGATGATAGATGGAGTGTTGAAACTTTTCAAACGCTTACACCCAGTCAAAAATCTGGGTTGAATCCAATGTTCTTTTGCTCACCCTGCCACCCCAGTTTGGACCCAGCCATATGCAAAACAGTCTTGACCCTGTTGCCCTTTGGAACAGGTCCGCCCGAACTGCCACGCCAGGTCCTCCCTGAACTGGAAACAAGCATTGTGGGATTGATTTCGTTGTATCACACCTCATCAGCCAGGCTAGCTTCAGTCGAGTGGCACAGCGGGCAAGGGACCCATGCCTGGGCATACCCTGGCTACTTATGGCAAACATAGCAACAAAACATGATGATGGAGGGATTTCTGAAAATTTTCCATCACTCGCCCCCAGTCACAGATCTGGGTTGAATCCATAGTTCTTTTGCTCAGCATGCCACCCCAGTTTGGACCCTGCCATATGTAAATCAGTCTTGACCCTTCTCCCTCTGGGAACAGTCCAGCCTGAACTGCCTAGCCAGGTCCTCCCTAGACACATCTGGGACCGGTTTCGGGTTATCACTCCTCATCAGCCAGGCTAGCTTGAGTCCTGGTGCACAGCTCATTCACTCATATGTCATATCACTTATATCATACACCAATGACATCCAGCCAGTGTTACAGCTCGTACATGTCTAGCCAAAGTTACCTGCTGGATGTATACAACTGGCTAATACTTAACACTGGTTAAATTGAAGCACTTGTGCTGGAAGGTAAGCCTTCAGTCAGATCTTCTGGTTGGTGGCTTTCTACCATGGTCCTCAGCCCCATTACATATGCTTCTCTAAAGAACCTTGGTGTCTATTTAGACTCCTCGTGTTCTTTTTCTATTTGAGTGTACAAAATGTCTTCTAGCTGATTTTACTAACGTCACTTTCCTCAGGCTTGTTGTAAAACTGTGGAACAGGCTGTCATTCCCTCCTCCCTTGACAACAGGTATTCTTTTTATGTGTGTATACCTTTTTTACTTGGTAAAGCAACATAAGATTGATTGCACAAATTACAACTCTTTCATTTCTGATTACCATCTTGGAACTCCGCTTCACTGCTCCTTGTGCAATTACATTGGCTTCCTATTCGCCACTGCATTTCTTTCAGTGATTTATTTTTTTGCCAGCATACCTTGTGCGGCTTGAACGCCTCCTAATTTATATCTAAAACTAAGCCCTATCTTCCTGCCGGGACCCTGTCTTCTCAACTGAGAATCTTATGGTTGTTTTAAGATTAGTACAGTCAGAGTGGGCGTCTAGGATTCTTACTACTAGGGCTCCAAACTCTACTCCATAATGAACTGCCACGCAATCTTAGAAGTGAGAGGGATTTTCTAATGCTTTGAAATGAATTAAACTCTTGTCGCTTTTAACTGGCCAGTTAACTGTTGAGGTTTCTGGGTCTGATTCAGTGCCAGGCCACCCTTTTAGTATTGCACTATACAAAACTTCTAATCAGTTAATCAACAGAGGAAACTTACTTTCTACTTTAAACACTGCACCAATAAAGAGAAAAACATCTTTACATATCCATGCTACCCAGCATTATTCAGTAAGGAAGGGGGGAATTCTAGGAGTCTGCATCATCTAATACAATAACCCTTTGGATGACAAAATGTATAAAATACTCACAAACCCAAAATATATTAGGTATTTTGTGCCTGCTGAAAGGTCGGCAAAAGACTAGACAAAGTATGGAGCAAATGGAAGACATTTACAGCTACTCAGCAGAGAATTGTGACCTCTGATGCACGTCTCAATAGATACACAGCAATTCCACGTCTCCCACAGAAATTAAGGAAAAAGGCTAAAGAGGTAGTTCAGGAAGGGAAAGCTGTTTCAAATTATTGCTTAAAACCTGGCAACAGACATGTACAGAGGCACAGCGCTCAGAAGACACTCCTGACTCTGAATATCAGGTTTCAGACCTGAAATGCAGGCACACCTCATCAGCATACCTTTCACTGGTGAATGTTTATGTGAAAGAGTTGTGGAATATTTCCCTAGACCAAATTAAAAAGTCTATTTACACTGCCAAAGAGATGGGAGCATTACAAACAAAGAGTCCCGTTAGAAGAGACTCAGCTACTAATAGAAGTAAATAGAGTCAAACCCTATTCCATTGAAAACATTTTCAAGGCCACCAGCTTCGGGGAGGCATCAGCCTACTTCTCAAATTTTGCTGACAAGCCAAAATAAAGCATATATTCACTCCAGAGATAGAGGAAAAGTTCAGGCACCCAGAGGCAAGGGGAAAAACAAATGACTCATGTCGCATCACTCCCGTCAGGGTCAGAATAAGCGTTTTTCTGCACGGCTGACCGAAAACCTTGCCAGACTAGTGGGTACTGAACATAATAAAGCATGGTTATTGCAGAGACTTAGAATGCAACCCACCACATCTACCACCAGAGTCATACAGAAAAGATTAAAAGGGCATTCTACTACAGGGGACACAAGAACTATTGTCAGACAGAATATGCCATAAAAGTATGCAAAAAGGATGCAACATGGAAATTCACTCCATTTGCTTTGATTTGTTTTTTCCAAAGTAAGACAACACAGAGCTCCGTTTTAGATCTAAGGTTTCTAAACAGAGATGTCAGAACAATAAGATTCAAAATAGCAAACCTACAGTAGGAAATCCCCGTCCCAATCAACAAGGAACAGCTAATGTTTGTGGTTGGGGTAATCGTAGCATAAACAGGTTAATGTGGTCATTGTACTCACTGGGGTTAACAGTCTACATGAAGAAATATCTTTTCCTGTACACTCTGAACAAGGTGTTCCTGGGAGAAGAGGTAAACGCAACCAGGGCAATGGAATTACCAAAGAAAAGACATCTGGCACTAGAAGAACAAGATTGCCTTTGACAATAAGGACAGTAATGAAAGTACTGGGTATTCTAGTTCACTGTATTTCCTTAATATCACTAATGAGGCCTCATGTGATACCTACATAGGGGTGGCTCGCACATCAGTGGTCACACTTAGCAGTGGATTGGAACGATCTAGTGGTTGTGACGAACAAAGTACAAAGGAGCTGTAATGGTGGTCCCAGGAAAACGTGTCAAAACGCAGGCACTTTGCACACTGAGTGACCTCATTGACATTCACCATGAATGCAACAGGTATGGGATGGGGTTCACACATGGACAAACTCAAGATCCGAGGCTAGTGGACACAACAAGAGTTCTCAACAAACTTTTGATTCATAAGTAGAAGTGAATACTTTTCCATCAAAACAGGCAAATAACTGCAATGTTTTACCCAAATAAAACAAGTGGGAACAAATTCCTATCCACTCTCAAAGCTAGCCCAATAAATAGGGATATAGCAAAAACATAGGCTTATTTGCAGTATACTTAATGTAGAATGCCTGCAGCATTTGCGCAGTAGGCTGTCGCCTCCCTGAAACTGGTAGTCTTTGGAAAGGTTGTTGATGGAATTGGGTTTGACTCTAGCTACTTCTATTAGGTGAAAGCAAAACATAGAGATAGACAAGTTAAGCAGAGAGGAAGGAGCATCCCAATAATCACAGTTAACTCAGGAAATAGAAGATATAATCCTTAATGCATGGGGGATCATCAGAGATAAACCTGTTTGCAGCAAAAGATGACAAATGCCCAGACGTCGTTTCTAAGTATCCACACCCTCGACCTTGTAAAGTGATACTGAAAATGTGCATACCATAAAATTGATACTACTCGTACCATGTGATCAACAAATGTAGGCAGTGATCCTTATCGCAATTCAGTGTGCCTGCCAAGCATGTACTTTCTACCGACAATAACAAAAGAAGGGATGAAAAAAAATCCCAAACAGAAAAGGCCTATTTACAAAACAACAGTAAACAATATGGTAAATGGAAGAGCATTTTTTAAAAAAGTTTACCTTAATAAGAAAGGCAATCACAGGCATGGTGGTCTGCTGACCTTAGCAGGCTAACAACGCTCTGATGGCCTCAAATGAGAGTGATTTGCATTTTGCAACCTAACTTATGAATATTAATGGAATATGTTGGATTTTGAACCCACTCGAATCTGAATTTTTCCAAACCAGCCTTCTTTTACACAGGTCAGTTCAGAAAATGATTTACTGGTCACAAATTGTGACCAGTATTTTGTGAGCAGTAAATTACACATCTGACTATAATGAGAACCAATCCTCCCTCTGTTTCCAAACTGGTGTCACGATTTCACGTAAATCAGTTCTACTTAACTGCGTTCTTCCAGCTATCAAGAACGCAAGTTGAAACAGCTCTCCATACACTAGATGTTAAGATGCCATTCATGTATTACATGAAAGACACTGAAGCAGTAGAGAAAATATATATATTTTTTTGCATCTAATGCGCCCAAAACAAAGGGAACACCTATATCCAAACGCACAACAGCAAGAGAGGTAGCCCAAACTGTTCAATTATAATGTTCATTTGTGGGCACAAGTTTCAATCATGCCAAAAGCATTGGGTCTTGCATTAGCTCGAATTAGAGCTATTAGCGCTGTAAAGAAAAAAAAAAACAGCGTGATCGCACTATGTAAAATGCAGCGCGATTGCTCTATGTGGAAAATAAACAGATAAAGTAGTCCAGACACTGTGCTGAAAACATCGAGCCTCGTATGTTTTTAGTACTTTACCAGTGCTGTGTAGGTGGGCTAAACACCGGAAAAGGCATGACGTATGCATGCCTTTCACAAATGAAAGCAAGTGGATTTTAAAAGGCAAGCCCACGAACCAATGTAAGTGACTGACGTGACATGGGTGTGGTTTGAAGCCCAAAGAGAGATTACAGAATGGGACGGAGCGCTTTGCGCTTGCCCATAGAATGGGGCTGCAGTAGCTTATTTAAGCAATGTCTTACAATAAGACATTTATATGACAGCCACATGGTTATTGTAACTACGCCATAGATACTCATGCAAGGTTATAGGCACAGGTGAGACAAAACGTGCTTAAACTTTTTTCTTTGTCGACCCACACGTCATATCCCTCCTCCACTAATATGTGATAGTGCTATAAAATCAGTGCACAGCATTTGAATCTACGTTTTAGTCTAGCCCAAAGAAATGCCCAATTCACTCGGTCAAATGCTTTGGCAGTGGCAGCTATAGATTACCACAGCGATGCATTTACTTGAGTTAAATGAAATCATTCCATTAGCCTGTATACAAATTCACATACTTGCCTAGGTGGAATACATCCTTTTTAATTATTATTTAGCGGTAGTTTAACACCTTATTTGTACTCTTGGCTAGAATGCCTGAGAAACGTATTACGCCACAATATGAGCCTGTACCTTTCACATCTGGTTGGAACCTTATGAAACTTGAGAATCAGAGTTATGGTGGCGTAGAATCAAGAAACCAGTATCACCTCTCCCAGAAGAATGTCTTTTTTTGTGCAGTTAAATACATCACATATTTTAGTAGTTCAGAGGGGAGACCATCTGAGTCTGCCATCATCTTATTTTTCAGTCTCTTATATTATTTTTGTTTATAATGTTTTATATAGCGCGAACATGACTCTTCCGAGTATCAGAGCTCTTTACAAATGTTCAACATACAGGTGGCATAAACTACAGAATAATCAAGAGTGAAAGCTAGGTGAGACAGAGTCTACAAAAAAATCACCTCCAAGTCCAGACGAATAGAGAACATGAGATTACAGCATACATTTGTTCACCAGTATCATTTTAACTTCTTTCGTGAAAGAGGCCATTAAAGGATTCATTCCGATTTCAGGGGGCAGGGAGTTCCATATTCTAGAAGCAATACCTAAGAAGGCTCGACTGTATGTTTTCTTTTTATAGTGTTTTGGTGGTTTCAACAGTAAGGTGCTGGTGCCTCTGGATTCTCTCAAGCTACCAGACAACTCTAGTTTTTGTGCAAGGTATCCCTGACCTACCTTATCAGTAAAGATAAGCTCTTTTATCTGCCTCTTGTTGCACAAGGTTGAGCTAAGGCAGGACTAAGCTATCTATTGCAATAGCTTCTTGCATATTGTACAGCTGAAGATATATATATCCTTAAGGTAGTCAAGAAAGATAGGTTCAATCTGGTTGTCATTCTATGTTTTCGTATTGCTAGAAGGGGCAAATATAGCTCTAATGAAATGCTGGTCAATATCAGCCTTAGTTTTCCATACTAATAGACAGCTTAGTGCTGTTATCTACTTGTCTCCAATTTCTTGCTGTTGATCTTCTCTAACATACAGTTTAACTCTTGTGATTACTGCTTGAAGCCTAACGTGCAAGTGTTCAATCCGCCCTCTGTTGATAAAAGTAGGTCTTCCATTATCATCTTTCAGCCGTGGACTTGTTTGCCAGTATCAACTACTATGTCAGTGATCACTTTTGCAATTATTAGGTTTGGTGGCAGATTAGGACCTTCCAAAGCAAATCATTTCGATATCCAAACAAGAAACGAGCGGTGTCAGTCCTCCTTGGCGCTACAATGTTGAACATGTCATTACAGAGCTCCCAGGTTACATTAGTTTACTTTAACACGATTCCTGTGTCTGGCCTTGTTATTAAACTTAAACATACACCAAATGCCAATGACATGTTTACAAAGAGTTCAAAGCACATTAGGGTACTTCAGTGCTTAATTTGAGCCGGCGGTTTCCAGTGCGGGGCACCAGCACTTATTGTTGAGGGCTGGCACTTAGTTTTCTGCATCAGGCATTTATTGCCAGCAAATGTCACATATGGAAAAGGCGGAGGAAAAGAAAAAAGAAAAAGCGTCAGAAAGGAAGAACGCTGCAAGAGTGAGCTGAAGGGGCAGGGAGTGGCTCCAATTGGATTAAAGAGGTCCGAGATGGCTTTAGGATTACGCTGCCTCAGTATTCTGTGCTCCACGTTTGAAAACAGTAGCCCCCTGTTTTCTCTGGGCAACAACACCTTTATATTTACAAATTAAGCACTGGGGGCTTCTGAGTCCTTATGGCAGAGGTCTTCAAACTGGGTGGCCTCAATTGATCTGGGGGGGGGGGGGGCGCCAGAGGCTGACCAAAAGAAGCGTTATACAGATAACAGGACTTTGTTTTAAGCAGAAGCATGTTATTGCATTTTAAAAAAAAAGTAATAGTGCTTAACTACATTGTTTAAATAGGTCTAGACATATTTAAACATTGCCATCTTTATAAAATAATTGTGAAAAATTCTGAGGGGGGGCAATGATTTTTATTTTCAACTGGGGGGGCGTGGCATTAAAAAGTTTGGAGACCACTGACTTAGAGTAATAGCAGGATGCAGGGTACCCTTGCTGTCAGTTTTTTCATCATGCTGGTCATCTGTGTGTCCTGGAAGAGTTATATTTTAAGTATAACAGAGATGCAGCAGCGCTCCTGAAATGGGAGCAAAAGAACATTCTAGAAGAAAAACAGTTCATAAAGCAAATTACTTCAAGCCAAAAATGGCGTGTAGATTATAAACCTGCCAACAATAGCAGTGAGATGTTGCTGAGTGTAGCAAGAGTCTGTTTATACAACACACCAAGCGCTGAAGAATGTGAGGTATGACACATTTGTGATTGAAAACTATTCCAACAAGCATTTTTATGTTTTATTACAAGCTTGAGCCACAAAAAAAGAAAATATGCTGCCACTTTAATGTTGTATGTTCTTGCAATAACATTTTTAGCTTTAGAAAATTTCACAATTTATTGCATATTTTTAAAATAGGATTGTAGACGCTTCCTAGCAGGCAAGTATAGTTAAAATTTGTTTAGTACACATTCTGAGTTTTACTGCACAGCACAGGAAAATATAATGCAGAAAAAATGTACCATGGCTTTCTGTTACTGTAATGTGAGGGCACAGTTTAAAGACATAAAATGATTAAATAAATAGTAAAGGGTATAGAGAGGAAATGAAACAATATTGTCTCACCATCCCTGGCACTGAAGTGCGCCAGTTTGCGTCACTCACAGTGCGAAAGAGCTGATGGCTGAATTGGGCAGACCTGTTGCCTCATGCTTTTCTCTGCGGTAGGCACAAGCAAGATATGAATGATCGTTGACTATAACAACAGGTAGTCAGAGCCGACTCTACCCCTCCTTCCCCGCCGACCATATACGTTTATTTTATATATTACTTTTTTGATTCCAAGGCTTGCGAGACATCTTAGGCTATCCCTAGACTAGACCAAGAAAGCTGAAAGAAAATCATTGAACTGCAGTGGCCATGATGTAACATGGATTACCTCCCGTCCCTCCCTTGCCTTCCTTGTAACCAATGAGGCTCCCTGCCTCCCATAGACCCTCCCTTCCCCTTAAAACCCCCCACCCCCACCACCTCCTGTTCTTTTTTGCCTATCCCCGCTAGACTTACCTTCTTCTTCCTCCACGGCGGGGCCTGGGGGTCATCGGCTTCACTCTCCTCGAGGGGCGGAGCTCCTCGTTGAGGGTTCCTGGCGGTCGCGTCTTCGAGAGGCAGGCGTTGCTGCCTTGGAGACGCGTCCTGGGAGTCGGCTGACGAGGTTGGTCGGCTCTTTGCGACTGGTGCTGAACTTCCAGATCTTCGGCTCGCAGGAACGAGCTGATGTGCCGGTTGTGATTTTTCTGCGTTTCTTGCGGTAGGACGGGCATTCTGCCCACGTTTTAGTAGTTTGGGGGCTAATTGTTACTGCCTTTTCATTTGCTACTATTTTTTTTAAGGGGGGGCTTTCTCCTTTATTTTAGGGGGGCTGGTACCTCTGGCTTGCATTGATTGTTTGAATTATGCCGAAGGTTCCTGCTAAGAGACGAAGGATTGTTTCATCTTCCTCTTCATCAGGGGAGGATGTTGAGGTTCCCCTCTCCACTCCTGGGGGTCACCAAGGGCCGGTGGGGGCTTCTACACCTCTCATATCCAGAGAAGAGGTTCAGGACATGATTGAGGTGGCTGTGTCTCGTGCTCTCCAAGCAGGGGTGGCCAGGCCTGGACGTTCTTCGACTGCCCGTCCTCCTGGGGCGGCGGAAGGGTCCTCTTCTTGTGATGATGATGATGCACCGTCTAACTTCTTCTGGTGGGAAATATGTCTCCAGGGAAGAGATGTGGGAGGTGATGTCTCATGTACGGGGCAATTTAGGTTTTCCTGTTTTTCAAACTACTGGGACGGATTCGCACTTGTTCCCTCAGTATCAAACACCTTCGAGGTTTGCCATGCCTTTTCAGGGCCCTGTGAAGGATATGGTACTCCGGGAGTGGAAGGACGTGGACAAGTCGCAGGTTCCACGGTTCCTTCAGAAACTGTACTTGCTGGAAGGGGAAGATGTGTTGCCACCCTCAGTTAAACTAGATTCCATTCTGGCGACTCTGATTGGCAAGACAGCGGTCAATCCGGAGGATTGTGTACCTGCTGATGCCACTGACCGTAAGGTGGATTTTGGTCTTAAGAGGGCATTTGCGGCGGATAATTTGGCCCTCAGAGCAGGTATTTTTTCTGCTTATTCGGCACAATCTTTGGTGCAGGATTTTGACAAGCTGGCGGTGGCTGTTCAGGAAGGTGCGGAGCGCTCGGAACTTCTGGCTGTTATGGAACAACAGGCCAGGTTGCTGACGGACATGTCTTCTGATGTGGTCCGTACTTCGGCTCCGGCATCAGGAGCTTTGATTGGGGCTCGTCGGTCCCTCTGGTTGAGGATGTGGAAGGCAGATCCTGGGGAGAAATCTGCTCTCCTGAAACTGCCTTTTGAGGGGCGTAATTTATTTGGTGATCAGTTACCTTCCATGCTTTCGAAGGCCTTTAAGGAGAGGAAACACGCCTTGCCTTACAAAGGTGGTTCTTCTTCTGGCAAGGGTTGGAGGAAACATTCCCGCTCCTCTCCCAAAATGGATTCCAAATCTTTTTCTGTCAGGAAACGTCCTTTTCAGCCCCGTTTTTTTCCTAAGAAGTCTGCCCCTCCAAGCCGGGGTGGGTTCAAGAAGGGGTCCTGAAAATCATTGTGGGCCTGGCATAGGGCTGGTTGGGTGACGGCTGAGGCACTTTCTTTCCGTGTGGCGGGAGAGTGTCAGCGATCGTTGGGTGCTGGACATTGTGGACAATGGCTACGCCATAGATTTTGAAGTGGTACTTCCAGATTCCGGGGTGCGTCCCACTCCGCTAGCCAAGAGTACAAATAAGGTGTTAAACTACCGCTAAATAATCATAAAAAAGGATGTATTCCACCTAGGCAAGTATGTGAATTTGTATACAGGCTAATGGAATTATTTCATTTAACTCAAGTAAATGCATCACTGTGGTAATCTATAGCTGCCACTGCCAAAGCATTTGACCGAGTGAATTGGACATTTCTTTGGGCTGGACTAAAACGTAGATTCAAATGCTGTGCACTGATTTTATAGCACTATCACATATTAGTGGAGGAGGGATATGACGTGTGGGTCGACAAAGAAAAAAGTTTAAGCATGTTTTGTCTCACCCGTGCCTATAACCTTGCATGAGTATCTATGGCGTAGTTACAATAACCATGTGGCTGTCATATAAATGTCTTATAGTAAGATATTGCTTAAATAAGCTACTGCAGCCCCATTCTATGGGCGAGCGCAAAGCGCTCCGTCCCATTCTGTAATCTCTCTTTGGGCTTCAAACCACACCCATGTCACATCAGTCACTTACATTGGTTTGTGGGCTTGCCTTTTAAAATCCACTTGCTTTCATTTGTTAAAAGGCATGCATACGTCATGCCTTTTCCGGTGTTTAGCCCACCTACACAGCACTGGTAAAGTACTAAAAACATACAAGGCTCGATGTTTTCAGCACGGTGTCTGGACTACTTTATCTGTTTATTTTCCACATAGAGCAATCGCGCTGCATTTTACAAATCTTTACAGCACTAATAGCTCTAATTCGAGCTTGGGTGGTGGATGGGATGTCGTGTCCTTGGCCTCAGGGTCTTTTGACCGTTTTCCCGCCCTTCCAGTTGCTCCGTGCGTTTCTGGTGACGGTGCGTCTTCTGAAGGCCAGGGTTCTCCTGATCGTGCCCCATTTGTCCTTGGGTAAATTGGTTTCTGTTGCTTCGGTTGATGGCTGCGGATCACGTGTGGACTCTTCCTCTCTGTCCGTCGCCTCTGGAGTTTCCTTGCCTCCCGATGGGGTCGTTGAGGCGGTTGCACTTGATGGCCTGGAAGTTGAACAACGGGGTTTGACGGGTTTGGGGGTTCCGGTAGCTTTGAGTTCTACTTTACTGGCTTCCCGACGGCGTTCCACTTTGCTGTCTTATGGTCAGCAGTGGAAGGTTTTTTCTTTTTGGTGTTTCCGACATGGGTTTGATCCTACGTCTGCTTCTCTATTTGAGGTGAAGCAATTTTTACAGGATGGAGCCCAGTTGGGTTTGTCTGTGGCTTCCCTGAGGGTGCAGTGGGCGGCGATTCAGGCCTTTAGGGGTCCATGGCGTAATCTGTCTGAGGGTCATTTGATGCCTCAGTTTTTCCAAGGTCATCTTAACTTGTTTCCTCGTCCGGTGCGGTCATTTCCTTCCTGGGATCTTTCTTTGGTGTTGGATGCTTTGACTATGTCTCCCTTTGAACCTCTGGGTTCCTGTGACCTGCGTCATCTGTCTTTGAAAACTTTTTTTCTGGTGGCCATTACTTCGGCCCACCGTTTGGGGGATTTGGGGGGCTTGGCCTGCTCCTTTCCTTTTTGTAAAGTTTTTCCGGATCGGATGGTGCTTATCCCGGTTCCTTAATTTGTTCCCAAGGTGAATTCGTCTTTCCATGCTCGCCAGGAGGTTATCCTTCCTTCTTTTTGTCCAGAACCTTCCTCGGATGAGGAGGTTCGGTTGCATGCTTTGCATGTGCTTCGGTCCTTGTTGGAGTATCTGCAGGTGGTTGCTCCTTTTCGGAAAGGTGATTCTCTATTTGTGAATTTCGGTCCGGCTCGGAAAGGGGAAAAACCGTCCACGGCTTCCTTGAGTCGGTGGATTCGCTCTCTGATATTGATGGCTTATTCTTTGAAGGGGGTGATTCTACCCCAAGGGATTCAGGGCAGTTCTACCAGGGGTGTGGCTGCTACAGTGGCGGAGCTTCAGGGTGCTTCTTTGGTGGAAATTTGCAGGGCCGCTACTTGGGCCTCACCTTCACCTTTGTTCGTCATTACAGACTAGCGGACTTGGGCAGTTTGGAGTCGGTATTGGGTCGCCGTGTCTTGTCCTCTATGATGTAATAGGGGGGTGGCTATGTGGTGGTCCTTGTTGGTTGTGATTAAACTTTTTGCAACTCAGTGTCTGTCTCCTGGTTTCTCTTGCTATGTCTCATTGGTTACAAGGAAGGCGATGGAGGGACGGGAGGTAATGCGTCCATTACTTACGTTAATGGTATTACTCCTAGTCCTACTCCCTCGCCTTCCTTTCCGTTCCCTCCCTCCCTCCCTCCCGCCCTCCCGGTACGGACCGCCTGAGTTGCTACTTGGGCTTGTTTTTGAACAGGAGGTGGTCGGGTGGGGGAGGGGGCTTAAGGGGAAGGGAGGGTCTACGGGGATGCAGGGAGGCTCATTGGTTACAAGGAAGGCGAGGGAGTAGGACTAGGAGTAATAAATAACGTAAGTAATGGACGCATTATTTCATTGTATTTGAACGGAAAACATTCAAATAAGATGTATGTGTTAATGATGTTGACGTATTCATGTTCTACTTGTTATAATAAAGTCTAACTTGACCTAACATTAAAAAAAAAAAAAACTATTTAGACATCCGTTTCATTGTGCTGGCTGTGTTGTAAAGACAACGTTTTAGAATCAGTACGAAATATATGAACCGGACATTCTGTTGTAAATAGTATTTAGCACTTGTTAGATAGTCTGTTTGAAATGTAGACTTAAAAATGTCGTATACTCTGAAATATGAGACGACCATCATCTGTATTAGCCAGGCATGAAATAATCCTGGCTAAAAAAGAAATGCAAGTGACTTCAGTGCTCTTTGCTTTTAACGCCCTGTGTGTTTTTGATGCAGTGCGATTGCCCTCTGTTACACCAGTTCTCCTACTGATATAGGGTTGGCAGTCAAGATAATCTTTCTGCAGTGGTGCTGTCTCCCCCATTTTGTTTCATACGTATTTTGCACCTTCCTTAATTTGTAAATAAAAATGTAACCCGTGCCCAGAGCTCTCCTCTTAAATACGCTGCAGCTGCAATTAAATGTGCGAGCCCGGAATACTGAGGCAGCGTAATGCTGAAGCCATCTCGGGCCTCTTTAATCCATTTACAGCCTCTCCCTGTCCATTCCGCTCACTCTTGCAGCTTTCTGCTTTCTCCCTTTGTGACACTTTTTCATTTTTCTCTTCCTCCATCTTTCCCATATGTGTCTTATGCGCGTAATAAATGCTTGAGGCCGAAAATTAAGCACCGGCCCTCAAAAATAAGCGCTGGTGCTCCGCACTGGAAACAAGCACAAATTAAGCACTGATTTTGGAGTTACTCTCCTGCAGCATTAAAAAAGGCTGGGTATAAATCGAATAATGTTTGCATGCAGTAGCTCATTAAAGATAGACCTATGGACTTTCCCAATGCTTGTTTATCACTGCTTATAACTTTGGCCCAGAACGACAACTGAAACTTTACAAGGCACAACATGCACAAAGGATACTGTTGGTCATATCAGGCATTCATAGAATGTTATTGTTTCTAAATGTATTAGTAATGACAGTCATGAGTTCATGGAACAAAGCAGTGCGGCATAAACGTAATCACAGGTTAACGGTCTACAGTTTTCATCAGCTGCAGTGCACACGTCCAATGGCAACTCGGTGCGGAGTAATCTAGTGCAAAAAACTGTCAGTAGTTACTTAATAGACAGTTTGCCAAACACACCTGGAAGTTGGGTAGGAAGGCATACGTACTTTTCTACTGTCAAACCAAATGCAAATTACTACTGTGAAAAGCAAGAATACATGAACCGCCACCCGAAGAAAACTATTTTCCCTAGTGAAGGAAAACAAGTCAGTCATGCAAATGCATATTTCAGAATGATTTACTCATGCAAAATTTTCCACCTGGTAGAAATGCCACATGCATTGATTTTGCCCAGTGGAGTACTATTGAAAATATATCAATGTGTTTTTTGTAGGTTGTTGTGGATACATTATGCGTCTGGAATTTGGGTGTACCCCATCTTGGAAAAACTCGACTCTGTGGGAATGGCAGTGTTTTTTGCAGTTTCCATTGTGGTCATGGCTCCTCTTTACTTCCTGGGAGAGTTTCTAACAAAGCGTGTCTGGGGTAAGTAGTGGTCATGCATCTAACACTTTTAAGTATACGTGTAGAGGTTTGAACTCATGTCAATACACACACAGCAGCCCTTGTGAACACAGCTCAGCCACTGCAGTGGTGCTACTACTAATTAGTCTGTGTTCTATCCCCTGCATCCTTATGTGCTGCCAACCATGTCCTCATGCTCTAATGTAGGCTAATTTACCACCAACTAGGCAGTGGGTTCCTTGATTTGCTGGCCACATTTATGCTTCATGTCCTGTGTCACACTCCCATCTACTCACAACAAATATAAGTCGTAACCACGAATACTGGAACTACGCATGCTTAAACTATGCGGTCGGAACAATGACTGCATTGTTACCACGAACGCCTTTACCACGAATGCCTTAACAACTATTGTTCATTGTAAAGGCATTTCTGGTAAAGGCATGTGTGGTTCCAGCATGCGAACCCTCACCCCTAAAACAATCGTACCCCAACCACCCCACCCTCCCACCCCTAGCCCTAAAAACAATTCTACCCCACTAACCCGATCCCCACCCCTAAAACTTAAACTACCCCACCCTAAAACTACTGCGAGTCTCCACCCCCTAAAAACTATAAGTACCCGACCCCGCCCCTAAAACTATTGTGACCCCCCACCCTCCCTAATACGTAAACTACCCTGACCCCCACA
The DNA here is from genome assembly GCF_031143425.1 of Pleurodeles waltl. NCBI lineage: Eukaryota > Metazoa > Chordata > Amphibia > Caudata > Salamandridae > Pleurodeles > Pleurodeles waltl. The sequence goes on from NC_090446.1 coordinate 152,374,339, forward strand.
CCTAAAAACAAAAAATACCCCACCCCTAAAACTACCACAACCCGACCCCCTAAAACCTAAACAACCTGACCCCCCCCACCCCGCCCCAAAAACTACCCCATAAAAGTAAAAATACCCCGACCCACCACCCCGCCCCTGAAACTAAGCAACTCCCATCGCCCTAAAACCTAAACTACCCCGACCCCACCCCGAAAAACTAAACATACCAGACACCCTAAAATCTAAACTATCCGTCCACCCACCCCACCCCTAAAACTACCCCTAAAAACTAAAAATATCCCAACATCCCACCCGTTCCTAAAACTACGGCAACCCCCCACCCCCTAAAACCTAAACTACCTCGACTCCCCACTCCTGCCCCTAAAACCTAAACTACCCCAACTTCCCACCCCAGCCCCTAAAACTACTGCAACCTTTACCCGCACTAAAACCTAAACTACCCAGACCACCCATCCCTGCCCCAAAAACTAAAAAAAATACCCCACCCCTAAAACTAATGCGACCCCCTCACCCCCCTAAAACCTAAACTACCCTGACCCCACCCCTAAAACTACCCCGACCCCCCCCATCCCGCCCCTAAGAAATCAAAAGTACCCCTGCCCCATAAACTACCCTGCCCCAGCCCCACTTACCTGACTACCACAACCCCCACCCCCTCTAAAACTTAAACAAGCCCAACCCCCCACCCTGCTCCTAAAACCTACAAATATCCGGATCTCCCCCACCCCACCCCTAAAACTACTGTGACCCCCCCAACACCTAAACTACCCCGACCCCCCAGCCCCTAAAACTAATACGACCCCCCCCACACTCCCTAAAACCTAAACTACCCCAGCCCCACTTACCTGACCGCGTCCTCCTCAGAATCCAACTATCTTCTTCTGAGCCTTATCACGCATGTGCGTTGTTCAGCACATGCGTGGTTAAGGAACAAAAGAACAAAGTCGTGGTTAATGAAAGTGTTGTTCTGCTTTTGTTGTTCATGACTTCGTTCTTCTGGAGTCGTGGTTCGGGATGCTTCCCACTTACAGCACTGGTGTTCTTACAAAGCACCATTGGCACTTAAGTGGAAAACCAACATGATATAAAGCACTAAGCATGACGTATAAAGCCACCTATGAAGCAACACCTTCATCCATCTGCCTTTATAAGGCTACCATAACACAGCAAATGTATCAGACCTTAATTAACAAGGTTGAGGGGGAATGCTATTATAGGGCTTCCCTTTTAAGGGCTGAAATTGAACGTAAAATCTGTTTTGTTACACCACAAGCACCAAACTTGGGTTCTCTATCACCCTAACAATAAAGTGACTGAGGACCTTTTAAAAAGATTGATGTGCTTTGCCCTGCATTGAGTGTCATAACAATCAATAAAAGGTTCCAGAACGTCTTTGGCTCGAAGTTTGATGAACGCGTTCCTTCAGCAAAAGAACAACAAAAATTGGAATATATTTTCGACTCTCAAGTAGAAGACTTGTACTAATATTCCCATTTGATTTGCTTCACTATGGTCAGGTTACATTTGACATGGTATGATCAGTGCTTAAGAATACGTAAACAGGCCACCTTTTGCTTCAGTGAGCAGTAGCTGAGCTAATGGCACTGTCTTAATTCCAATGTAGCCATTTGAGCAACCAGTCATTATTAGGTTGAAACCTACCAGACAGTCATTTGCTAACGACTTCTTGTGGGCAATCTGAAAACTACCCTGGGAATGCATTTTACCCAATTCTTACCATTGGCTTTTTGGTTTGTAACTCACTGTTGCTTGTTTTCCATTTTCCTTTGCTGGCTTTATTTGTTTTAGGCTGTTCAGCTTGAATTCTTCCTTCCCATGGAGCATTGCCTGTTTACTGTATTCTTCAGAGTACTTGCTTTCAGTAAACAGGCCTTTAAGTCTTGTTCTTATCATGTTGCATTTGCTGTGCATTTAAAGACGCAGGTCAAATGTCAGGCTCTGTCTTCTGAAGGAGCTTGTGTTTACTTTTCTTTCTCTGGCTTCAAAATGAGAGAATTTATGTGACAGTCCTGCTGTGTACCCATGTGAGAGGAGAGGCTGTACCATGTTTTTTCTAGCACACAACAAAAATTAACTGTGCTGATATTTCAGAATATGTCAGAATTAGGAAAGTCCAAATGAGGCACGTTTTATAATTCTGAAGTGTAGTGGAAACAAATATTTGAATACGTTCAAAACACATCAATTCTCTTGGTGATGACATTTCTGCACACTATCGTTTATGCGCAGTAAAACTGTATGTATGTGCATATGTAATGGTCATTTCAAATGGAAATGTGTTGTTTGTAAAGGTATTGCGCCACCACTCCATGAAAACTCCATACTAGGCCACTCCACTTTACACCACTCCACACTACAACAATCTACTCCACACCACTCTATTCTATGACATTCCACTCCATGTCATGCCACTCTTTGACACTCCACATCACTCCAAGACATGTCACTCCACTCTACGGCCATCCACTCTGACACTCTACGACATTCCACTTCACTCCACGGCACATCACTCTATGCCACTCGACTCTACGTTCCTACACTGCATTCCACGCTACCCTATTACAATTTATCCCCCTCTACTCCAATCTGTCTCACTCCATTCTGCCCAGTCTACCCCACTCCAATATACCGCAGTTCACTATAGCCCTCCCTACCCCACTCAATCTACCCCAGACTACCCCAATCCACTCCAGGCTACCCCACTCCATTCCAATCTATCTCAGTCAACCACACTCCAATCTACCCTACTTCACTCTACACCAGCCCCTTCACTCTTCCCCAATCTACACCACTCTACTCCAGTTTTCCCCACTCCATTCCAGTCCACTCCAGTATACCACAGTCTACCCCACTCCACTCTACCCTACTCCAATCCAGTCTGTCCTAAACTACTACACTCTAATCAACCCCAATCCACCCACCCAACCCCAGTGTAACCCACTCCACCCACAGTCTTCCTACTTCACTCTATCCCACTCCACTCCAATCTACCCCTTCATTCTACCAGTTTACCCCACTCCAATCTACCCCACTGCACTCCTATCCCAATCCACCACACTCCACTTCTATCTACCCACTCCACTCCAATCTGTTCCACTTCATCCCAGTCTACCCCACTCCATTCCAATATTCACTCCACTCCAATCTAACCCATGCCACTCCAACTTACCCCGGTATACACAACACAGTCTACCATAACCTACCACTCCAGTCTGTCCCACTCCAATCTGCCTGTATCTACCTCACTCAGATCTACCCTATCTCATCCACCCTATCCTACCCCACTCTAACCCAATCTACTCTAGTCTACCCCACTCCACTCCAATATCCTATCCACTCCAGTTTATCCCCCATGCCACTCTTACCTCCTGTATCTACCACACTTCCAATCTACCCTATCCACTCTACTCTGCCCCACCCTACCACATCCCAATCTATCCACTCAACTTCAGTCTAACCTACTCTACTCCAATCTACCCCAATCCACCCCACTCCACTTTACCTTGCCCCACTCCATTGCAGCCCAGTCTACCCCTCTTCACTCCAGTCTACCCAAATTTACCATACACTACTCCACTCTACTCAAATCTACCCCATCCATCTTCCCAAATCCATCTCCAATCCACCCCACTTCACCCAATCTACCCCACTCCACCGAATCTACACCAACCCACTCTACCCCAATCCACGTTACCCTACTCCACTCTAATCTACCCCAGTCTACCCAATTCCATTCCAATCTACCCCACTCCATTACTCTCCGATCCACATTACCCCACTCTGCACCACTCCACTCCAGCTCAGTCTACCCCACTCCAGTCTACCCTACTTCACTCCAATTTACCCCACTCCACTCTACCCCCACTCCAATCTACCCCACTCCAATCTACTACACTAAGCTCCAGTCTACTCCACTCCACTCCTATCTAACCCAGTCTACCCCACCCAAATCCACCCTACTTCATTGTATCGCAATCTACTTCACTCCAATCTACTGCACTCCTCTCTGATAGTCTACCCCACCCTACTCCAATCTATCCTGCTTCAATCCACCTCACTCAGCAACTCCCTTCTACCCCACCCCACCCCGTCTACCCAACCTCACTCTAATCTAACCCACTCCACTCTACCCAAATCCAACCCACTACAATCTACCGCAGTCCACCCACTACAATCTACCCCACTTCACCCCAATTGTACATCTTTTCAGCCAAGTCTATCCCACTTCAATTTACCCCACTTCATTCCAGTTTATCCCATTCTACAACAATCTCCACTCCGCCACAATCTATCCCTTTCCACTCCACTCCAGTCTACCCCATTCCACTCCAGTCTACCCTACTCAACTCCAGTCTTTCTTACTCAGTCTACCACAATTTACCCCACTCCAATCTGCTCGACTCAACTACACCCAAATCTACCCTTCTCCACTCTAATCTACCCCATCCAATCCACCCTATCTACGTGTGAAGATAACTTATGGGAATAGCATGTTCAATGGTAGAGGTGAATTGGAATGTAATGAGGTAAGCTGTGAGGTTAGATGGAATGGGGAGAAAGGAGAAAAGAGGAGCTGAAGAGCAGGGAAGCTCTGATGGAGATTTCACATTGTAAACTTTTTGGAAAATAAAGAAGTAAAAAAAGGAGTGAAGGAGTGATCTTTAAACTATGCCACTCCAGTCTGCGACACTCCACATCACTCGACTCCACGACATGCCACTCTACGAAATGCCACTCCACTCTGCAATGAGCCATTCTACTCTATGCCACTTTACTCTAGACCGTTCAACTTTACACCCCTCCACGCTACGCCCTTCCATTCCACACCACTTACCCCACTCCACTCTACTGTACCTCACTCCACTTCACTACAATATACCCCACTCCAATCTACCTCACTTCACTCCACCCCTATCTCCCACACAACACTCCAGCCTTCCCCACTCCACTAAAATCTACTCCACTGTACCCCCACACCACTTAGTCTACCCCACTGCACTTCAGTCTACACTACTCCACTCCAACCTACCCCAGTCTACTCCACTGCAATCTCCACAAACTACCCCACTCTCTCAGTCCACAACACCCCAGTGAACCCCAATCCACCCTTTCCACCCCATTCTAACTTGCTTCCCTCCAATTTACCCCACTTCACTCTATCCCACTCCACTGTAATCTACCCCACTGTACACTCTGCTCTAGTCTACCCCACTCCATGCCAATCTACCCCACTCCAATCCACCCTATCTACTTTACTCCACTCTACCCCACTCTACCCCACTCCACTGTACCACACTCCAATCTAACCCACTCAACCCCAGTCTACCCTAATACACTCCAATGTACCCCACCCCAATCTACCACACAGTACTCCACTCTATCCCAATCTACCCAGCTTACTCCACTTCACCACATTCTGCCCACCCCACTCCAATCTACCCCAGTTTCCCCACTCCAATCTACACCAGTCCACTGCGATGCAGTCTATCCCACTTCACAATCCACCTGCTCCAATCTACCCCACTTCAATCCACTGCCCTCCAGTCTATCCCACTCACTCTAACCCAGAAGTCTTCAGTCTGTGGAGCACCACCTCCCGGGGGGCTTTGGAGTCATGGGCAGGAAGCATGCATTCCCATCCTCACTTCTGCTTGAAATCAAAAAGGTTTGCTCTTCATTTTGTAAAAAGACAACTGTCCCGGGACTGGTAATTCCTTTAGTTTAAATGCTTCCGCTGAAGAGTCATTTAATTAGTCTCCTGTACTGTGAAACCGTAACAGGGCAGGCAGCTAAACAAGCCTTCATGCCAAATGTGTGCTATGAGTTAATCTGCAAAAATAAAGGGTAATCTACGAATGTAAAGGATGCTTGGGAGCCTGTACTGGCTTTAACAGATCAAATCACTGGAAGCTTTGTGATGAGACCCGCCGCCGACCCGAGGGAGCTGAAGAACTACAGACCCATCTCTCTGTTCCCTTTCCCAGCCAAGGTAACGGAGAAAGCCATTATCCACCAACTCACAAGTTCCTCGAGACACACCGTATCCTAGACCCTTCCCATTCCAGGTTCAGAAGCAACCACAGCAAGGAAACCGCGCTCTTAGAAGCCACTGTTGACATACACATCTTACTGGACTGTGGACGCATGGCTGCACTCATCCTCCTTGACCTCTCCGCTGCATTTGACACCGTCTCCCACTCCACCTTCTGCAACAGACTACACAACGCCGGCATCCGAGACAAAGCTCTGAACTGGATCAGAACACAGAGGGTCAGACTACCACCATTCACATCCGAACAAAAAGACACTTACTACGGAGTGCCTCAAGGATCCTCACTCAGCCCAACGCTTTTCAACATCTACATGGCCCGCTCGCTAAAATCCCCAACAAACAAGAGCTAAACATAGTCTCCTTCGCCAACAACACCCAACTGATCCTCTCCCTGTCTGAGGACTCTGCGCAAGCCAAGAGGAGTTTCCACAACAAGATGCGAGCAGTCGCCACCTGGATGGAGTCCATCTGCCTCAAGCTTAACTCAGACAAGACAGAGATCTTAGTGATCGGCTCCACCCCTTCTTCCTGGAATGACTACTGGTGGCCCACTTCTCTGGGTAACGCCCCCACCACCACTGATAATGCACGCAACTGGGGCATCATCCTGGACTCCTCTTTATTGATGACCCGCCAAGTTAATGCTGTCACCTCCTATAGCTTCCACATCCTCAGTCTCCTGCGGAAGATTTTCAAATGGATTCCCCCCAACACGAGGAAGACTGTCACCCACCCACTCATCAACATCAAACTGGACTAAGGCAATGCACTCTATGCCGGCATTACCAAGAAACTTCAATCAAGCCTACAAAGTGTCCAGAAAGCAGCAGCCAGACTCATCCTGGACATTTCCTGTCACAGCCAAATGTCCTCCCACCACAGAGACCTGCACTGACTCCCAGTGAACTGGCGCATCACATAGAAACTCCTAATCCACACCTTCAAGGCACTTCACAATATAGGACCCGCATACCTCAACCACTGCCTTACCTTCTACGTACACAACAGATGTCTCCACTCCTCTCAGCTCGCCCTTGCAGCCGTCCCCAAGATCTGGAAAAGTACAGCAGTAGGAAGATCCTTCTCCTACCTCGCAGCCCAAATGTGGAACACACTTCCCCTCAAGCTCAGGCAGACCTCATCATCAAGAAGGACCTCAACACCTGGCTTTTCGACTGAGCAGCACAACTACATTCAGCGCCTTGATACCCTATGAGTGATTAGCCGCTCTTTACAAACCCATGATTGATTGATGAGAAAGATTTACTCTATTTGAGTGGTATTGCAAAGAGTTAACAACTGGGCTTAGAAGTGTGTGCTTTTAATTGTAATTCTATTTACGTGTTGCTTACTACCCCTGCGGTGGGTTTGAAGGGAGAGTTATGAAGAAAAAATAGTATTACATACAATCTGGGTATTACTAAAATCTATATTTCAGAAGCACCACTTTATTGCAAAACTGTTTGCACATTTTGTAGCAGTCTATCTTATACTGTGTGTATTGTCACAGGCTGTGACCTCATAGCACTAAAAATACACAAGTCACTATTCTCCACTGCACCAACCAAGATCTAATTCTGTAGCTCTTTGGTTACACACAGACCTTTGCAGTGCATTAACTAATAAAGGATTCATAATGTACTGAAGTGCATTTCCCACTGAAAAACAACTTTTTATTTATTTTTCATTTAAGCTGCTCATTATTTTATATTTACCTATCTGGTGGCTAAAGACCTGAAAACTGAAGTAAACAACAGTAGTAGGAGTCCGTTTAAAAAAAAAATAGAAGTGTCTCTTTTCATAATGTTAAAAATAAAAACCTTTTCAGAAAAACAGTGCGAAAGAAGATTACGGGACCACTTCCTTCCCTGGAATAAAGAAAGTATACTACTTGGACCTTACAGTTCATCATTAATGATTGTAAATAGTATGTATTAATTATGATGAATGACGTTCAGCAACCACCAGTTCCCATGCAGCTGTAAAACCCAAGCCGTCCTCATCCCATGAATTATAATATGGTTCTCCTCGGATGCCGTGCACTAAAGTTGCAGCCCATGCATTACAGCCAATATACCCAGGGCCACTGGAATTATGTAATTGTGCAGCCACGACGATTTTGGCATAATTATAAATTTGCAGCATTTGCCACATAGCCCATCAAATGCGCATGATCTGCTGATTTTAACAAACAAATTGTTTGTAGCTCAAATGGTTCAAAAGTTACTAAAAAGCAGCAACACATGTTGCCACCCAGTAGAAGGCCCTTTGCAAATCTGGACTGGTCACCTTTTTGTTGCTTATTGCCATATTGGGGTGTTCAACTGTTACTGATGCGGTGCAACAACCTATCAGGAGAAAAACCGGCACACCCATCACATTACTTCAGAAAGATGTTATCATCCAAATAAGTTTTGTCAAATTAAATTTTGTTCGTGGAAAATAAAGTACCATTGTGCATTTTTGGGTAATTATATTTGGAGCTGTTTTGTTTGAACTGTGTGGTAAGCATCTGACTCCGAGCCACAGTCACCCACTAACCCTTGGTTTCCTAAGCACTGTTTAATATAATTTACCCATCGTAAAAATGATTTGCTGTGGGAATTGGGGGCATTCATGGTTGTTGATGAGTACCTGGTTCTAGAAATCTTTGATGGGTGGGGCCCTTAAGCCTAAACATTTTTGACAGGGGTGTCTCGGCATCAAAAAATTTGAAGACCTCTGCTGTACCCCAATCTACCCCACCCCACTCCACCCGAACCTTCACCACTCCTCTCTAATCTACCCCATTGTACTCCAATCCACTTAATTCTTCCCAATCTACTCCACTCTCCCATACTCCACTACAATCTACACCAATACACCCCACTCCAATCTACCCTAAATCACCCTAATGTATCCAACCCAATCCAATTTACTATACTCCAGTCTACCATACTCTTCTCCACTCTACCCCCTCACTCCACTGTACCCCAGTGTACCCTACTCTAATCTACCCCACACCACCCAATCTACAACATTCCACTCTACCCCACTTCATTCTACTCCACTACACTATAATGTACCTCACTTCAATGCAACAAACTCCACTCCACCTGTCTACCCCACTCCACCCCAATCACTCTAACCTAATCTACCCCACCCAAACCTTCACCACTCCTCTCACATTTACCCCATTCTACCCCAATCCACTTTAGTCTTCCCAGTCTACTCCACTCAGTCTTCCCAATCTACCCCACTCCACACCAGTCTACCCCAACCCACTCCAATTTACCCCATTCCAGTCTACCACACTCTACTACACTCTACCCCAATCTACCTCACTCACTCCAGTGTACCCCAGTCTACCCCATCCCATGCCAATCTACCCCCACACTACCCAATCTACACCAGTCCACCCCACCCAACTCCAATCTACCCTACTCCATTCCAGACTACTCCACTACAATCTACTCCACTACAATCTTCCCAACTCCAATCCGCCCCCCTCCACTCCACACCTGTCAATCCCCTCTAACCTGCCTACCCTTCTCTACGCCGGTCTACCCTACTCTTCTCCAATCTACACCTCTCCACTCGATCAGTCTACATAATCTCTCCGAAATCAGTCAAATCTACCCCCTCCTCTCAAATCTACCCCAGTCCACCGTAAACTATTCCACCTACTCTATGCACTCTGCCCCACTTCACTCCAGTCTACCCCATTCCACCCTACTCCAATCTACCCTACTCCACTGCTAACTACCTCAGTCTACCCGACTCCACAACAGTCTACCAAATTCCACCACAATATACCCCAATCCACCCTGCTCCAATCTACCCCAGTCTATCCCACTCCACACCAATGTACCCCACTCCAATCTAACACAGTCTACCCCACTTCAGTCTAAAACAATCTACCTCCTTACCTCTCCAGTACACACCACTTCACTCTTACCCACTCCACACCAATCTAGTCCACTCAAGTCGACCCCAATACAATCTACCCCAATCTACCTCACTGTACTACAAGCAACCCCACTCCACTCTACTCCCACTCCACTCCAATCTACCCCACTTCAGTCTGCCACAATCTACCCCACTTCAATCTACCCCACTCTACTGCAACCCAATCTACCCGACCAACTGCAATCTACCCCACTCCAGTCCACCCAATCTACTCCACTCTACCACACTCCACTCCAATCTACCGCACTCCCCTCAACCACACTCTGCTGAAACCTACCCCACTTAACTCCAGTCTAACCCACTCCACCTAATCGAATCAACCTCACCCCAGTCTATCCCACTCAACTCTACCCCAATCTACCCACTCCACTCTAATCTACAAACCAGTCTGCCCCAATCCACCCGCTACAGTCTTCCCCACTCCACCTCACTCTAATCTACCCCACTCCACCCAACTACACTCCTTCCCACTTCACTGCATTCCATGCTACCCCACTCTAATCTCCTCTAATCCATTCCAATCTACTCCACTCTAATCTACCCCATTCTACTTCACTCCAAATTACCCTAATGCACCCCACTCAATTCCAATCTACACCACTCCACTCTAATCTACCCCCACTTTTCCCCAACGTTCCCCACTCCACTTAACTCTTCTCTATGCCTTGGTTCCTGTCAATGCATTGAAAGTGTGCTGTACAGCTCTGTCTAGATAGGGAACACTGTAAGATTCCTATTTTTTTATTTTAAAAAAATACTCCCAAAGCGAGATTTTCTTTCCAAAAGTGAAAAAAAAGCAAAGACCCATTCGCCATGGCACTTTTCACCTATGGCCTGGTGTCATTGAAATGTTTTTACTTTCACTTACTGCCATGTGTTGGATGGCAATAATCTGAAGCAAAAACTTGCCATTTGTTCGCCCACTATAAATAGTGTGGGCAGACAAATGGCAAAACCTTGTGCAGCCTTTACTCCTTTGGGTCATTTGAGGTGTATGTCATCAGCGGAGACACAGTAGTCTCTGCCACTGACAGAAGGTCTGCCAACTCTAAATGAGGCGGGCAGACTTTCAGTACAGCGGAAAGGGTACTCTGACACCATTGAGACGGAGTACTCTTTTTTTTCTTCTGCCCTCTAAACCAGGCCCTTTGTTCTGAGATCTTTTTGTGATATCTTGCTCAGAATTCTAGCGATCTGTGCCTTACCTTATCTTCTATCTAGGTAGGAAAGGCATTTTAGGAAATTACTGTACTCCTACAACTGTGCAGACTGGAATTAAAACATGTTGCCTATGCGGGCTCTGTTGAAACATAACTTGTGACTATAGCTCAGTTACAAATTGACACATTGCTACTCCCAGTTTGCTCTTCTTCCGTTTGATGAGGAAGCATGGACATGGTAAGTCAGTGTATGCTTACAATGGTTCTAAGGCGCCATATCGTATTCTGGAGTCATTCAGCTGGGACAATGGCTGGTGTTAAGTGAAAAGTGCAAAGAGAGAGCATTCATTTCATGCGTGAGATTAGAGCTGAAATGGATTTGGAATATTTGGTAGTGCTGTTGCCTGAATGATGGATTTAACCTCAACTTCATTATTTGGTGGTGTAATACAATGCTGATCTTTGCAACACATTTTATTACATTGTTGTATTTTACCACAAGTATAGGAACAACTGATATAACCTCAAACAGTACCCAATTATGCTCCAACCACAATATTTATAATTTCATAAATATTTAATAAAATACGCATAAAATACTAGTGACATTTATTAATGTAGTTTATCATCCATTGGACCAGCACATCATCAAAAACATTTGGTCCAAAAATAACATAGAGAACAAAATACAAAAAAGTTATTGTGTCAACATAAGTGGTTATTGTTTGAGATCAAAGTTATATCTGTAGTTCTTGTGTTGACAATTAAGCATCCACATAGCAAAAGTTGCCAAGCGGAGCCACCGGATTGCTTATCCCTGTTTCTATTGTGTGTGTGTGTGTGTGTGTGTGTGTGTATATACTTATTTATATACGCACATATATAAAATTATTCACAGAAACAAGTGATCATGCCATTAAAAAAAAAAAAAGTTACCTTCTCGGTAAAGTACATTGTTGTAAAGTACCTAAAAATGGCATGTGTGGTGCTTACCTGCGTGGTAAAGGTGTCTTGTGGTAAAGGCTACATGGTAGATATGATATACTGTTTGTGTAGGTTAATGTCAAAGTAAATTAAATTTGATCTAGGTAAAGATCTATTTAGTAATTTATGTTGATTAAGTGGTGGGCCAACTGACTTTTCATTGGCTTATTATGAGCTGCGATGTGTATTGCTTGAACAATGCAGAGTGACTTCAAGTTAAGCATCACAATTCAGGTATAAAGCTGTGTTATGTAGTAAACACTATTGGTGGTATGTTTAAGTTAGATTTAACTGAATTTTTCTGATATATATATATATATATGTATATATATATATATATATATATATATACACACACATACACATACATACATATATGTGTGGAAATGTGAAACCATGCTGTTGAATAGGGATAACTTTACCACCTACTGGATATGGTTTGGTGCCTTGCTATCCACACCAGGGTGTGAGGGTTCTGTCTAGTGTGTACTGTTTGAGAAACAAAATAATTATAGATGTTACCAGAATGATGATATATAGTGTTAATGTTGGACGGAAAGTGTCTTTGGAAATCCAGCGAATGCCATGCATGGGATAGCTAATATCTTTGGGGTGGTTGTGTTACTCACCTTCTGCACTTTACTGATTGGGTGGTGTGTCTTGGGCCTGGGTGATGTGTGTATGCTAGTAATAGCTAGTCTGAGCCAGAGATGTCTCATTGGCGCATGTGATATATTGTCATGCAGGACGTCTTGATAATCCTACGTGAAAAAAGCAAGGCAGGCCTCTTTATCTAAGACATGGTATTGCTTTAAATGCTCATTGAAACATTACTAATGCCTTACCTCTGGGTACTCTAGTACTAGCCCAGGCTTAACCTTCAGGGAACAGCTTTTCTTGCTACCATAAACACTAGTTAGGTTGAGTTACGTCCCATTAAACAGAGATAACTATTTAAGAAAGCAATTTTCATGAGCTCTTGGAGGCAGGGACGACAGTTTAACAACTGATGTGCGCTACATAAAAGATGATAAATGAAGCTAGCACATCTGGATGTGGAATGCTTTGACAAACCTGTAAAAGATGAAAAGAAGCTGATAAACATAATGGAAGCTTCTTTACTTCATGTCCTAGGGATCAAGGGGCCAGCATAAGCTTTGAATGCAGTGAAGCTTCAACTTTCTTTGTTACCGTGGTAGCTGGTTGTGGGTGCATGATCTCTCCTCCTTACAGCATACACATGTAGTATGTGCTATTTTATCCCCTATGTCCTAGAGATGCAACTAAGCTTGTCTATAAAAAATTGGCATTCATCAACAACATTTAAAATGAATGGAGCTAATCCATTTTTCATTATAGAAAGTTTTGGGGCAGCCATGCATAAAAAGTATTTTCGAATTTTAAATATTATCCTTCTGCACTTTTGAAGTTAATTGCACATTTATATAGACTGCAGTATTTATTGAAACCTCTACATGGGACTGTCCAAAGTATGTTCAGAAGGACGTAATCCATGCCAGATATACAGGTTACCACTGGCTATGTAAAAAAGTGCTATTCAGATTAATTGAATGTAAATGTATCTTAGGCAGCTAGCCTGATAATCTGACAAGGATTCTGGCCACATGAACATCCCTGCTCTACATGCTGTTTAGGTCCTTTTTGGACAAAAGGTGAGCCTCTGTCCACGAAGGATCGGTGAGGGTACACTATAGTTCTAGCTATACTAGGTGTAGTTTTAGTTACACTATATCTATGTATCGGTATTTGTAGAGTGTGCACCAAGCTACAGAGCAAAGAAACCCTAAATAGGGTATTTGGGGGTGAGAAATCAGCTGGCCTGGAAATGAGGTCTTATGAAGATGTGTGGGTTTTCAGCTCATTTCTGAACTTCAGAAGGGTTGGGGCACTTCTGATGTTGGGAGAGATGTTGTTCAACATCATGGGAGTATAGGCATAGAAAGATTTCCTTCTAGTTTTCTGTTTGCAATTTCTTTGCTTCCTATCTGGCAGTGATCTGGCTTCTAGTATGGTTCTGTCCAACTGAGGGAGATCATTTCTGTGAAGCCCATGGAGAGGTGCTGGTTCTGTTGGCCTTGTATGTGATACAGTTTGTTTTGAAGATGATGTGAGTGTAAAGTTAGGGGCAATTTAGTTCCATCAGGGTTGGAGTAGCACAGTTAAACTTCCTTAGGCCTTTGATAAGACATGCTGTCACAGGTTGGAAGCCTTTCAGGGTAGTCAGTGTGATGTCAAGGAGACTGCAGAGCAAATCATTGCCTCCATGTAGGTGTAAGAAGACTAAAGCTTAGACTGTTGCATCCAAAGTGGTAGGGTTTCTCTTTCTATAAGAGGGATGGTCTGCACCATGCTAACTTGTTTCTCTTGATGTGTTCTTTGCCAGAGTGGTCAGTGTCAAGAATGAAATCAAGTGATTTTCAATTGTGTCCGCTGGAGTAAGACAAACATGCCAAATTCATTTTGGCGAGCCAGACTTAAATGTGGGTTTGTTACTGTTGGTGTAAAGGAGGATTTCAATTTGAGTCGGAATGAGCTTTAGGTAGCTGCTGGTTATCCAGTTATGAGTAATATTCAGCCAGTTTTTCAGCCTATGGATGTTGTAAGTTGTAGAGGCTTTCAGGCACGCTGTGTGTTGTTGGTATAATGATGGATCTTAATGCGCTGTTTGTGCCAGGGCTCCTGGCCGTTCCATCTGAGGTTGAACATGATGGAAGAGAAGCCTGATGCCTAGGACCTGATGTAGGCCATGCAGCTGAAGAAGAGTAGTTTCAGGGGAGGTTGCCATTTGCATAAATTATTGGTAGTTAGTAAGGTAGGAAATGAGCCATTGCAGGACTGTGTCAGAGACTCCCATGTGGATTAGTGCTTGGTGCTTGGCCAACTATGTCGCTGCAGAGAGGTCAAGTAGGACCACGAGACAGGGAAAATGTTATTCAGAACTAAGAGAATGTTGTTGAGAATCTGAAGAGTGGAAATCTATGTGGTGTTGCGAGATCTGAAGCCAAATTAATGGTCTTTTTGAAGGTTCTTGCTTATCTAATATAATTCAATGGATACTGCTTTGCAGAAAGTAGAGTTGTCCCAAAGCTTTTGATAAGAAGTTGTTGCTTGATAGGATTCAGAGTGAAAGACAGAATCCAAACATGTCCTAATATCAAAGAGCAGTGGTTCTTAACATTTTACTTCTGTGGAACCCCACAGTCAAGGGACCCCACTGAATCATTACTGGAATCCAGCCTCCTCCCACTGAGTAATTACTTGTAGAAAGTGACTTTGGCCTAGCCGTGTTTAATGATTTTAACCTCAAAGCAATTCACATAAATCCAGAAACAAGCGTTAAAAAAAATCTAAATCAGTTGGAAAGCGTTTTTAATTTCAATTTAGGCCATTCGTTGGCCATACTATATTCTGTTTGATGCCCTTGCTCTGCTCCCACAAATTAATCTGAGGATAAAAAAAATACTTTTTACCCTCTAATTTCAAATTACTTAACTGAATGTTTAAAATTTTTAAATTTTCAATTGTGCTTCTTTATGTACACTATATTATTCTGTTAAGTTTATTTAATTTTTTAAAGTGTCGCGGACACCCAGGGGACTCTGGACCACAGTTTAAGACCCACTGCCATATAGCATGGCAATTTTATATTGCTCGGCACCCAGCTGAGAGCTCTAATAGCAGTATTGCAACTACACCAGCACTGTCAGTTTTGGGCACATGCCTTCATGGGCAAAAGCCTATCTGGAAGCCAAACTGACTTCTTGATGATCATTGCTTTGAATGGGAAATTTCTGGGCCATTAGCTTAAACGTGGCTGCCAAAATGATCCAAAACTGCAGAACTGATGTCCTAACATAATGCAGAGAGGGCAGTTTAACAAGCCACGGGCTGCCCAACAAACTTGCTCTCCACTCTAGCCTTACACATGATGCAAATTATATGTAATGTGAGTTTGTGGTATTTGGAGTGTTATAGTTGTAAGAAAGTGAAACGGTCAGGAGACCGTTTACCACTAAATATTTATACTTGTAGGTTTGAGTGAGAAGAAAAGAACAAATTCACTAAAAACTGTTTTAAAGAGTGGTCAAAGATGGTGCCTACTATTGTTTTTGTGGATTTCATGCATAAATAAACTGTAGGGAATGTGTCTTTGATGCGCCAGTATTTCCTCCTCTCTTATTCCTTTTAGTGTCCCCTTCATGTTCCTGTTGTTTTAATTTTATTACAATGTCCTATCCTCCACTGTCAACCAACTGCAGTCATTTAGGGCCTGATTACGACCTTGGCGGAGGGGTTTACTACGTCACAAATGTGATAGATATCCCGCCCGCCGTATTACAAGTTCCATTATATCCTATGGAACTTGTAGTAAGGTCGTAATCAGGCCCTTAGTGTTTATGGTTATCTTTATTGTGGATGATCGCAATTATTGCTTCATATTGCAAGAACCTTTCTTTATTCAGTAAATAACAAATAATACAGTAAAACAGGAAATTAGTACCCCCAGCACTTGCAAAATCCTTAACCTGTCATACCTTTTTGTTCCTCTGTTTGTAGAGTACCATACCTATCTAACGTGATGTATCCTCCAGTATAGGTGCAATGTAGTAGGCAGCCTTGTGTACGTGTATATATATATATATATATATATATATATATATATATATATATATATAAAGCCTACTGTTGTTTGCCAGTAGGTAGCTATAGTTAAGACCTAGTTTACATAGGAAAAACGTTCTTTGACTTACCTATAACTTTGGTGCTGTGTGAAGAATCTTCACAAAAGTTTCCCAAAAAAGTGCCCTGCTGTGTCTTATTGTACATGGTACGTTTTAGGGTGATTCATCAAGTGGGAGCTGAAAAAAGAGGGAGGTGGGTTAAAAAAAAAAAAAGTGTGTGTCCCATCTTAATTCCCAGCAGGATTTTAAACGCCACTGCAGACCAAAACAAGCTTCTTTTTTTTTGGCTGATCTGCTGATCCACATTGCGGCTCAGCACAGCCCCCGGTGTAAACTTGTGGAGGATCCGCAGATCCAAGAAAAAAACCACCTACTAACACACCAACACCCACTGCGCACGACCAAACGGCATGCGCAGCATGGGTTTGGGTGCATGCGGGAAAGTTAGCCACAGGGCCTGGCCATGCGCCACTGTGGGTATACTAACATGCATGTTAAAAAAATAAATAAATAGAAATTCACAACAAAAAAAAACAAAGGTTAGAGGAACGATTTAGTTAGTTTGATGTTTTACCCATACAAATCCATAAAAATTCAGCATTATAGTAATAATTAGAGTTATACTTGCCTGAAGAAACTATAGCTCATGCCGGAAAGTAACTTTGGGCAATGAGTTATAGTTTCTTCTATAATAGCTATAACCATAACTGTTGGATTTCTATAGTTTTGTACGCGTTAACTGTCATTTTTGTCAGACTAAGGTAATTTGCCTATCCTGCATGTTCTTGTTTACTCATAGATCACTAACTTTATCATTCATTATGTATGCTGCTATATATATATATATATATATATATATATATATATATATATATATATATATATATATTTATGTGTGTGTATGTATAAATATATATATATATATATATATATATATATATATATAAATATAAAATATGATCCTGTTTATGTATTGTTCACTAACTTTTGTGAATGCTTTTCTATGTGTTATGTATTAACCTTTCATAAATGCATACAGCTTTAATTTATAGACTGTTTCCCTATGTATACTGTATTAACCTATTGTGCATGCGTTTGGGTAATCCCAATAGATTAATCTATTACGCATCATGTACATTCAGATATATGCATAGAGTAATACAACATGCATGTTACTGCATGAAAAATGCTTAACACACGGTGCAACATATGGGTCTTCGCTCTGCATGCATATTTTAGTAGCTCCTCCTGAGTGTGCCTTCCTGCCCTTTATGTGCATATTCTACTAGCCTAGTCCTTTGTGCTGAGTGTGTTTCTGGCTCACATGTTTAGTCCATTTGTGAACACCTCAAAATGACTTCCCCAAACTTACTTTCATGCTTTCAAGTAAACGCTTGGAACAAACTGTTTTCCTTTTTTTTTTTTTTTCAGCTAAACCACAAGGATATAAGAAAAGAAAATGAAAACCCTCGGCCACAAGAATACAACCATCTTTTAACTAGCACTGCCAATAGGACCAATTTTTGTATCATGTGTAAAGTAATAGAATTGTTTTAATTTATAATTGATAAATAATTTTTACAGCGAAATATCTGTATCTTTATGTGGTAAATCTATTTTTATTTCTCCTTTGTACCTTGATTATCCTGGTCATGTATAATGTATCATTTCTTGTTTTCCATAACATCTTACTCTAAGACAAAACACATGTAGTAGAAAATTCATGTGGGGTATTTATTCTCAATACAATTGCCAGCCCGAGTCTATGGTTCTTGGGGAGTTCCACCTATGGCAAGTGAGGTTCAAGTGGGGTTTTGTGTGGCCAAATTGCTGGGAGTAGAACAAGAAGATGAGTTCATCATTATCTCTCTCTGCCTCAGTTTCCATATCTGCCCAAACCAGGAGTTCTCAGAAATATTTTAAATGCAAGATGGAAGCACACTCAAAAAACTGGAAGGAGAAAACCCCAGTTGGATAATAGCATGAATGCATGTATGTTCATCATGACGAGAACCAGCTCTTCACGACCCTGAAAGCCTAAACCTAGGCAACAGGCCACGTTACCAAGAAGTATGTGGGAGAGTTCATTAGGATGACAAGAATATCAGGGTGGCGGTGAATGCAACATTAGGAAACAATGTAAATAATGCAGATTTTGGTTGCTTATAGAATGATTGTAATGACTGAAAGTGCATATTTGGGATTTAGTATCCAGTGAAAAACTTATATTGTTGTGGGCAGCAGCCCTAAACTACTGTGGAGTAGCGTTGTGCGATACTTTGGATCAAGGGGGCAACCATGGGTGTTATATTGGCATCCCCATCCAACAACCCAATATTTTTTAGGCAAAGCCTCTGTCCTGTACAGCAGATATACAAACTTGGAAAATAATGAAACTATGTCTAAGCTTAGTATTTTGTACTGGAAGGGGTACCCTTCAAGTACAAAACCTATTCGAGATATCACTCATGCACCCTTGCACCACGGTGCAAGGGTGTGTGCCTGGAACAAGGCAGCCAGAATCTCACCAGTACAGGGAGAGCAGAAATGTGTGCCATATCTTGGTAGATATGGTGCTCGTCTGGTCTCTCCCTTTGATGCAATGCATCTCTGCAATTTTGATTGGTGTGCTGTGGTGTATCAAATCATAGTAAATATGTCCCATTGCACATACATAACATCTTACAGAAATGAACATAGAGCAGACAAAACATGTTTTAAATTCTGGCCTCACTCTTGACAGAGCTGACACATCCGGTCTGAATACATTTTTTTCATGCCATTTACTGTAGAACGACTTTAGTCGCAGTCCATATGATTTAAGATTTATCTTTATCATGAAGCTTAGTCAAGAGAAGCAAAATAAATATGTTGTCATTGTCTTGCAAACTTCATATAAGGCGAAAATGACTTGTGTAATAACCGTCCGATAGCAATCTCTGCAAACATTGAAGTTTGCATCTGATTTTGCCTTTCTTATTAAATGGTCAAGTAATATTCCGAAATATTGGAACATATATGCTCTTGTGTACAGTTCTTCTTGTGTTTAGTAAGGTTTAATTCCTTAACACGCAAAATATTTTTTCATGTTCATTTAAATACTTTCCCTAATTGGCTTTCCATAGGGAATCTGATTTAGCATTATAAATTGTATTGTATGGATTTATGTTACTTTTGACAAGTGGATTCATGAGCTGTTATTCAATACCTGTTTAAGACAGTCTTCAGTTTGACATGCTGCCATGGAAATTGAGAATGTAATATTGCTTGACCATTTGTGTAGTTGACAAGTAAGGAACCGGTCCAAATTCATTTAGATTTACAGGAGACCTAGAATCAGGGCACTTCTTTTGGGGCTATAGTAAGCAGACTCTTTACGGTGGAACCCCCACCTATTAACATAATTTTCATCAGAGTTGAGGTATATTTTTACCGGACTTAATGACATGGCACCACTAACGTTCACTTTTTTGAATTGCAGTACCAGTCGCTTCACTTATTTACCCTTCAGACAACTCACACAGGAGTTTAGTCTAGGGAAGAAGACCAAAAATGAGGATGACTCCCACAATTGAAAGCAAGTTGCACTTTTAACGAAGAATGTTGCACACATTCTTCAGAAATGTTTACAAAATTCAAGATTCTGATTGATATTTTTAACTGCAGATTTGTCACCTTAGGTGGCACCGCGCAGTTCTGCGTTGACTCCATACTGCCCAAAAAGTGACAGAGCAGGGCTGTATATAATCAGTACATCTGACTGTTGACATCAGTTCCTTTCTTTCTGCACCTTCTGATGCAAATCTGAGCCTCCGCTACCAATTTCACTGGCCTTCTGTTGACTTCTAAAACAGAATAAACAATGGGTTGGAGAAGGATATCCCCCTCTAAGACTACAGGTGTCAAACAATGATGTAGCTGTAGGAAACAAACGCAGGTCATAGTCGTGTGACAGTTATGCCCTCATGCAACCAAACGCATTCCAGGACCAAGTGGTGAAGCTATAGTTCTCCGAACACAAGAAGTTGCAAGCCTTGTGTAAGTCCCGCTCTTTCTCCAAATTGAGGGCACAGACTCTCTTCTGCCGCTGAGGTCGCTCAGCTGAGGAATTAACTTTGCTGTTGAAGTTCTCAGTAGGTCAAAATCCAAATGTAAATACAAGAAAGCGAAGCAGAACTCAACCCCATCGCCACTATAACTAAAGAGAAGGTGTGAGGGTGTCACAATGTCCGTTGCTCACCTTCTCCAGATCTCTGGTTGCAGAGTCGATTTCTCAGTTGGTCCCAATGTGCTCTGAAGTTCCTGAGTGATTGCTGAAGCGGCAACAGATCAAAGCCTTTAAGGAGGCCATGTTGTAGATATTTTACACTTTTCTGGCTCTCCCTGGCGTGCCTTGGGGACCCAAAGATCATTGGGGATAATCATTCAGGTCACCGCCAGTGAATGCTACCTTTGCACATTCTGACCCCCTATGAACACATCATGGGAACCAAACTGTCTTCAGTACAGACTTCCACGCTGTCTCCAAAACCTGCATCGGTCCCTGCCTCATCGACACCAGTGACGAGTCTGCCAGCACCGGAGGAGGGTCTGGTCCTGGTTATGATGTCTGATCACAACCTGACTTCAGCACAATTCTGATTGATGTTGTGCTACAAAATTACTAAAGTGCAACTGGTTGATTCAAATCAGATGCCTTTATTAGAGTGGACGCAAAATCAAAGGCTATATTATCTTTGTGGCTCTGATTCTGGCCAACTCCTGTGCCACCTAAAGAGGATGGCGGGATGTTGATGCTTTACCCCTCCTTAAGATACCCATTTTTCCATGACCTTACAAGAGGCCAGTGGGCTTGATGCTTCCACTGATACAGGGTTGAACTCTCCATTGACCACTAAGAAGAGAGAGTGTATCATTGGCAATGGTAAATCAACAAGCAGCTGAGGTCTTGGACCACCACTGTCCTCTACTGAGGTTAAGACAAATGTCCTTACAGAAATATTACAGCCTGGGCCAGCCACATGTGAGCCCTTGCTCCCATTCAATGAAGATCTCACTGGCACCGTATAATAGACACCTGATCAAAACCCTGTTCTAGCCCACCAGTGAATAGACTAGTGGACAGATATCACAGACCAGTGTTTGGCGACCCTCATTTCCTCGCAAAGCATCTGACTCCAAAGAGTCCTGTTATTCAGGGGTCAATCAGCAACGTGAACTGCACTTCATTCCCTACAACTCTACTGGATAAGAATTCTAAGTAGATTGAGGTGTTCAAAAAGCTAATGTAATCTATAGCTAGCCTAACATTGAGGCTGGACAGTGTAATTTGTTTATTGGGCCAATGTGTGAATGTCCTTTGGGACATGGCCAGAAATATCTTGACCAGTCTTGCAAGACCTTAGGACCTCACTGGTTCAAACCATTGAGGACGGTCAAGATGTGGCCAAATACGTGATTTGTGTTGGCCTTGATACTGCTGATTGTCTGTGAAGGGCAGTTGGTACCAGTGTGGTGCTTCATCTTCATGTGCTCAATAGGATTCTGTGGTTACATATCGGACTCTCTCATGGATTTGCATATCAACGGCTCAGACATGTTCAGCAAGAAGGCCAAATTCTGCAGTGGGATGTTTCAAAGAGAATAAGGGCCATGGAACACTCTGTAGGTCTTTGGAAACCTGCCCAACAGTTTCCTCACCAGTTCAGGAAATTACAGGTCTACTCCTGGGGGCTGGTGTATAGGCAATGTCAGTCTTCCAAGCCTCACCCCAGTCCTTTCGAGTATGAGGGCATGTATCCGGAAGGCAACATGCAGGCCACTAAGGCTACCAGCCCTGCCAGTCTCCTTCACATGCGGCCTCAGCCTCCAAACTGCTTTAGACTGCCATTAGGGGCTCACAACCTCCCCATGGAAAAGCAGGATCCTGCACTTTCTCCCACTGTGACAATCCTTAACATTCAACTGATGGGTTCTTTAAATGTTACATTATGTTCTACTTTCTTTCTGCTCTGCCAAATCAGAGCAAATATCGTAGGAATACCTGTTCATTCTGTTGCAAGAGATGGTACTACTGAAAGAGTTACGGACTCGGAAATGGTAGGGCATTGCTACCCTCACTATTTCCTTGTGCTGAAGAAGGTTGTGGGCCTCCAGTCCATTTTAGACATTTTACATCTAAATGATGAACAATTCAAAATTAATTGTTCACTCAGCCCAGATCCCATCTGCCCTGGTGCCGAGCAACTGGATATTGTATTTTCATATGCCCCTTCTGCGGATGTAACCTGTGGTTCAAGGCAGGCCAGGAGCATTTTCAGTTTGTCATGCTCCCCTTTGGATCAGCAGTGCCTCTTGGATGTTCACAAAAGTGATGGTGGTATTCACTGCCCATCTTCAAAAGCTGGGGATACTACTTTTCCCCTGCCTCGATGACTGGCTGTTTAAAGAGGGCATGCCACAGTCATTTGAAGGCAAACCTCCTGACTTCATTGGGGTTCATGATTAACGAGCAAGATTGACTTTGAATCCTTCACAAAGGATTCCTTTTATTGGAGCTGTCCTGGATAAACTCCAGTATAGGTCACCCCATCCATTGGAAAGACTCCGGATTATGTGTGCTGTGATTCCCAATGTTTCAGCCTTTGGCCTGGACCTCAGTGAGAACAGATCTAAGGCCTTTTGATTATCAAGCCTCCTGCATGCTCCTTCTCCCCAATGCCAGATGGCATATGCGTGCTCTGCAATGGAATTTAAAACTCCAATGGGCACAGCACAGATGCCATTCAGATTGCATAGAAGACCACACACAATCTGCAGTGGTGGCTGCTGGATCTCAGTTGGACCACTGGCAGGCCTTCGCCTTTCCCCACCCAGATCTGATGATGGTGACAGACGGGTCACTGCTGGGTTGCGGAGCTCGTCTGGGGAATCGGGAGATCAGAAGACTCTGGTCTCTGGCAAAATGTGGCCCCATATTAATCTGTAGTAGATAGAGCCATTCTTCTTTTGGCATTGAAAGCCTTCCTGCCATCTGTCAAGGGGAGACTGGACAGGTTCTCAAGGACAACACCACTGTCGTGGTACTAGAGCAAGCAGGGGGGAAGTAGGTTCCTGGATCCTGAGCCAAGAGGCTCTGCACATTGAAGTTGGCTGGATAGTCATGGAACTTTCCTGACCATCAGCTATATTACGAGATCCTTAAATGTCCGGATGGACAAGTTCATCTAGTGGCTTCTAATGGATTATGAATTGAGTCTACATCACAAGGTGGGGAAGGAGATCTTCCAGCAGTGGAAATATCCCTGGCTAGATCTTTTCGCCACAGTAGTGAGTGCGCAGAGTCAAATGTTTTGTTTAATGGAGTTGATGTAGAGACTCACTAGGAAATTGGTCTCAATGTTTCTTATGTGTACCCCCTCCAAATCAGTGAACAGCTGCTTGTTGCTGTCTTGTGACTCAAAATACTATTCCTCATTGTGATTACCTCAACTCATTGCATGAACGAACTTCAGGCACTGTCGGTGCAAATGCCTCACACCACCTTTTTCTGGGGAAAATTGGTGCTGAGGCCTCAGGCAGTGTTACTTCCTGAAGCTGTGACTCTCTTCCATGCTCAGCACTCCATTACCCTATGAACCACCTTTTTCACTCCTCATCCCTTCAAAAAGAAGGGGATGTTTTATCGGCTGGATCCCAAAAGGGCTTTAAGCTTTTACCTTGATCATACCAAGGAGCATTGGGTGAACGATTAGCTTCTTGTGGGGTTCTCCAGGACAGAGAAAGGGAAGGCCATCAAGTAAGGACCCTATTGAGGTGGATAGTTCTCTACATTAATATTTGCTAACTAATGGCAAAGATTTAGACTCCAGACAGGCTGTGAGCTCATTCCACCAGAGCCAAGGCTGCCTCCACCGCATCATGGGTGCCTGTTCTTGATATCGGCCGGGCTATGTGATGGATTTTGATACACATGTCCACCTGTGTCAACATACTGCCTGGACAACCAGGTCTTACAGGGAGGGCATTTTGCTCATTCGGACCTGAGGGACTTTTTGATCTGATTTCACTTTGCGGATCCTCATCCTGGGAAGGTACTGGTTTTGTATCTCTTCTAAGGTGGGGAATCTGTGGTTAGACATATTAATCAGAAGAGCGAGCCAGTACACTTCTGTAATGCTCTGTCTGGTGGATAGTTTATCTAAGTAGTTCTTAACCTGTAAGCTGAGAATCACTGAGGGTCCATGACATCTAAGAAGGGGGAGTTTGTGACTGCTTGGAAAATAAAATAATAAAAACAGAGCAACAAAGTCTATATAAGTAAAGAAGCAAATGTAAAAATTAAAAATGTTATGTAAATGTGTAGGAATGTTTGGGGTGAAAGATTAAGCTTGTACCCTCGGATTGATTTGTGGGAGCAGTGCAAGTGCATCAAACAGAATGTAGTATGGGTGATGGGTGGCCTCAATTACATTTAGGAAAGCTCCAACCTTCCCATTCAGATTAAAATTAGATTTTTTTGTATTTGATTATGAATTAAATAAAATATTTCATGATTTTTGTATTTGTTTGATGAATACTTGTTTACGTAATTTTGTGTATTGTTTTGTGGTTCAAATCATTAAAAGATTGCTTAGTCTTGGGACTCTGGATTCCAATAATGACTCCGTGGGGGTTCCCAGATTTCAATAATAATTCAGAAGGGGTCCCCTAGTTCTAGTTATGACTAAATACGTCCACAGAAGTCAAAATGTTACGAACCACTGCTCTGTCTATCCCTAGAGTCCTCTCTGTCCTCCCTGTCTCTGAAGTGGGCTCTTTTTAATACCTAGGAAGGTCCTAAAGTACAGATCAGTGCACTGGTACTAACAATAGTTCACACGCCTCGTCTGGGAGCGTTGAAAGAGGCAAGCACAAAACGTATGTCAGTGCACTGGGGTGGCGCTTATAAGTGGCCCAGCTGTATCACTTCCAGGGCGGTAGGGAGTCATAGTGAACTGTACGGCTCCACCTTGTGGTGCACTCGAGCATTTCTAGTTAATGCTTTGTGGATGCAGTCTGACATCTGGCAAATATTCTAAGGTGAGTAATGTGCGGTTAGAGTAGTCACTAGAAAGAGTATTACTGAAGGTAAGTAACTTGTTCTCAAGTGAATTCTCTTAGCAAAAAAATCATAAATACGTCAACAATTGTCCACCGAATACTCCATTTTTGATTTTTTTATTCTTTATCCCCTCCTGATCACTACACTGATGTTATTGATTTCACTTCTCCTTCACAATACCTGGTTAGTTATCCTTCTCTTGTTTGCCTTTCAAAACGCACTACCCAAGATTTAAATTCACCCATTAGTGATTAGAAACTACTCTACCCCCTGCGTGAGACTTAAAAAGACACACGCCCATTGCTTGGATAAATGGTTATCCCTATCTTGACAACGTATGTTTTTTTTTACTTCCAACTTTGATCGCTTCCTGTTAATTAAAAGGTTCTTCACTTGTTTCTTTTTTGCCTGGTCCTCCAGAATCTCCTCATCTGTGTATTTGCCTGTCCCTACACACCCGCTTTGGCCAATGGTTTCTGCACGCAGCTAATCATAAATTGTACTTACTCTGTGTCAACCTGAAGATGTAAGTTGTCTCTTGCAAAACCTAACTCCAGTGTTTACATTCATCTATTTTCATTTGAACACGTAGTTTCAGGCTGTGATTAAAACACTCCACTTGATCCTTTGTTGCTGGATGATGCAGTGCGGTTTTTGTACACAGTGTCCAAAGCTTGAGATACTTTCTTAGGCATGGAGCTCCACACTGGTTTAAGTGTTCAAGTGCAGCCAGTGTGTAGAGCCCTTAACACATGTACTTGGTGCTCCCGTACTCCTCAGAAAGGCACGGTTTCTGGGAGTGGGTGAAGGGCCATGACTTTTGGTTAAGTACCAAATAAAACCCAAGTGGAGATGTCCAGCTTTTACAAGCGACCACCACCCAGTGTGCATCTCCAGCCCTATACTTGTCTTTGGTATAAGACATCAGCTGTACTCTGGTGTCTGTAAAAATTACTCTTCTAAAATCTTCCTTCGTTATATTTAGAACCTGTTAATTTGTTTATTTTGTCATAGTTTTGAGTCCTAGTCTCTTAACATAATGATTGATTAGTACCACTATATACTGTGGCAAGTTGTCTGACACATTTCATAGCCCAGAGCGTCTAAATATATCTATTCAACTTAGAATGTCCGTGTGATGTTGACGTTCTCCATATTCGCACAATGAAAGCGATTCCTCGCTACTCCTTTTACAGTGCTTACTTAACTCTGGCTACAACTAGTCAACCCTGCCGCCCTGCTTAGTTGTGGACATTCCAAAATAACTCTGCAAATATCTGCCCTCTTATCCTGAGGAACAAACTGCTCCACTCTTCTACATCACCTACCAAACATAGTTCACTCTCACCTAGAAGGATTTCTATCAACACCCAATTTTCGCTTCTCAAGCCAAATTGCCTCTGTGTTCATTAAAGTTCTTTAAAACTTCTCCTTGATCGTAGACGTGTCTCAGTCACCATCAGGCAATACACACACACTGACAAAACATCTTTGTTTGAGAATTTCCTTCTCCTTCTCGAGCCTGCCGAAGTATCAGTGACTGACCATCCGCAACTTGTTGGTCAGTCTGGATACATACTTCACATCAAAAGTGTGAAGCTCCACACATTCACATGTATTTTTCTGTCCCCCGTGTTCCTTGCCCACACCTCCTGTTGTTGATTCTTTTCACTATCCATTCTCCTGTCAGTTTTGTAATTTATCTTCTTCTTTAAACTTCTTGTCCATTCATGTACCTTACCTGTACCAGTTGATATTCTGCACAGTTTTGCAACTTCTGTGGCCATCACACATACCTCTTTCATCTCCCTTTTGTCCACTTTTCCATCTTCTAGCTGTCTCACTTCTCACATGTCCCATTGTCTCCTTCCAACTTCATGTTTTATTACCCCTCACCCCACCCCCCACACCCACATTCCCTTCTGCCTCCTTCCACCGTCCCCGGGGTCTGTTTCTCGTTATCTACTGGCATTTCTTTTATGTGGGCTCTTCTGCAGGCGGGTGCCACAAAATACAAGATTAAATCAGTGACGATTTATCCATGAGCCTGATGGATTATAACATGAAGCATAAAGCTCAAGCAAAAGGCTTTTGACAGTCATATTACCACCAACGCCTTCTTTTCAGACCCAAAGTGCATTAGATCATCCACCCTGAGGACCGGACATGTCATTAACAGTGTTCTCTTTTTGTTCATACTTCATTTAAGATCTCTTACAGAGAGGGGTGTCCGTGGCGTTGTTTG
Organism: Pleurodeles waltl; assembly: GCF_031143425.1. Classification (NCBI taxonomy): domain Eukaryota; kingdom Metazoa; phylum Chordata; class Amphibia; order Caudata; family Salamandridae; genus Pleurodeles; species Pleurodeles waltl. The sequence goes on from NC_090446.1 coordinate 152,402,555, forward strand.
GGCTCACAAAGTCATAGAACTCTATTTAATGTGTCCTATTTAAACTGTCCTTAACCGATTTCTTCGGGGTTATCCATAATCCACTCAAACTCTCTATTCTTGGTAAGTAATTTCCTTACTTTGATTTTCTTGCTTGCAGTCCTTTGTGTAGATTTTGGCCATTCCTAGGAAGGGCAGCAATTGTTCCCTAGAGTGTGCAGACTAGTTTTCAGCAAACTCGTTTTCCTTCCTTGCTGCTTCTAAATTTGCGTTTGTCTTATTCAGTTTACTGGCACAAAAACAGCATTTTCCTGGGCCTCTTAGCACATTATGTCACATTGTAGGAGGCTGGCCTGGCTTGTAGTGGGTATCAGAGGTACTTACACCTTGTGCCAGGTCCAGTTATCCCTTATTAGTGTAGAAGAGGTGTTTCTAGCAGCCAAGGCTGATAGAAGGTAGCTATGGCAAAGCAGCTTAGGCTGAACTAGGAGACTTGTAAAGCTCCTACTATACCACTGGTGTCATATGCACAATACAATAAGAAAACACAATACACAGAAGTACTAAAAATAAAGGTACTTTATTTTTATGACAATATGCCAAAAGTATCTCAGCGAGTTCCCTCAGTATGAGGATAAGTTATATACACAAGATATATGTACACAAACCAAACGTAGGTAAGTAATTGCAAGAAAAGTAATGCAAACAGTGTAAAATTACAATAGATTGCAATGGGAGCACATAGGTATAGGGGCAACACAAACCATATGCTCCAAAAGTGGAATGCGAACCACGAATGGACCCCAAACCTATGTGAGCTTGTAGAGGGTCGCTGGGACTGTAAGAAAACAGTGAGGGTTAGAAAAATAGCCCACGCCAAGACCCTGAAAATGAGGTGTAAAGTGCACCTACTACCCCCAGAGAGCACAGAATTCGTGATAGGGGGATTCTGCAGGAAGAACAAACACCAGCAATGCAACAACAGTGGATTTCTGGACCTGAGTACCTGTAAGACAAGGGGACTAAGTTCAATAGTCGTGACAGTGTCGAGAGTGGGCAGGAGCCCAGGAAATGCCAGCTGAGGGTGCAAGGAAGCTGCCACCTGTTGGAAGAAGCTTGTAGTTCTGCAAGAAAGAAGAGAGCTAGGGACTTCTCCTTTGGAAGACGGATGTCCCACGTCGCGATGAAGCTTGCAGAGGTGTTCCCACGCAGAAAGACCGCAAACAAGCCTTGCTAGCTGCAAGGGTCACGGTAGAGGTTTTTGGGTGCTGCTGTGGCCCAGGAGGGACCAGGATGTCACCACTTGGAGGAGGAGACAGAGGGGGCACCCAGCAACTCAGGGAGCCCTCACAGAAGCAGGCAGCACCCGCAGAAGCACCTGAACAAGGACTTGGAAGAAAAGTGAACCGGAGTCCACCCAAAGTCACAAAAGGGAGTGTCGGGGACCCAGGCTTGGCTGTGCACGAAGGAAATCCTGGAAGAGTGCACAGGAGCCGGAGCAGCTGCAGAACACGCGGTACCCAGCAATGCATTCTAGCGTGGGGAGGCAAGGACTTACCTCCACCGAACTGTATGAGTCACTTGGACAGAGTTGCTGAGTTCCAGGGACCACGCTCGTCAGGATGAGAGGGGACCCAGAGGACCAGTGTTGCAGTCTTTTGGTGCCTGCGTTAGCAGGGGGAAGATTCCGTCGACCCACAGGAGATTTCTTCAGAGCTCCTGGTGCAGGGAGGAGGCAGGCTACCCCCAGAGCATGCACCACCTGGAAACAGTCGAGAAAGCCGGCAGGATGAGGCGATACAAGGTTGCTAGTAGTCATCTTGCTACTTTGTTGCGGTTTTGCAGGCGTCCTGAGCAGTCAGCGGTTGATCCTTTGGCAGAAGGTGAAGAGGGAGATGCAGAGGAACTCTGGTGAGCTCTTGCATTCGTTATCTGGTGAAATCCCCAAAGCAGAGACCCCAAATAGCCAGAAAAGGATGTTTGGCTACCCAGGAAGGAGGATTGGCTACCAAGAGAGGTAAGAGCCTATCAGAAGGAGCCTCTGACGTCACCTGCTGGCACTGGCCTCTCAGAGCAGTCCAGTGTGCCACAAACACATGTTTCCAAGATGGCAGAGGTCTGGGACACACTGGAGGAGCTCTGGGCACCTGTCCAGTTTCACGCCAGAGCAGGGCTGGGGGAATCCCTAAACCAGTGTAGACTGGCTTATGCAGAGATGGGCACCATCTGTGCCCATCAAAGCATTTCCAGAGGCTGGGGAAGGCTACTCCTCCCCAGCCCTGACACCTATTTCCAAATTGAGAGGGTGTTACACCCTCTCTCAGAGGAAATCCTTTGTTCTGCCTTCCTGGGCCAGGGCTGCCTGGACCCCAGGAGGGCAGAAACCTGTTTGAGGTGTTGGCAGCAGCTGCAGTGGAGACCCCGGAAAGGCAGTTTGGCAGTACCCGGGTACTATGCTAGAGACCCGGGGGATCATGGAATTGTCCCCCCAATACCAGAATGGTATTGGGGTGACAATTCCATGATCTTAGACATGTTACATGGCCATGTTCGGAGTTACCATTGTGACACTATACATAGGTAGTGACCTATGTATAGTGCACGCGTGTAATGGTGTCCCTGCACTCACAAAGTCTGGGGAATTTGCCCTGAACGATGTGGGGTCACATGTGCTAGTGCCAGGGTGCCCACACACTAAGTAACTTTGCACCCAATCTTCACCAGGTGAAGGTTAGACATATAGGTGACTTATAAGTTACTTAAGTGCAGTGGTAAATGGCTGTGAAATAACGTGGACGTTATTTCACGCAGGCTGCAATGGCAGGCCTGTGTAAGAATTGTCAGAGCTCCCTATGGGTGGCAAAAGAAATGCTGCAGCCCATAGGGATCTCCTGGCACCCCAATACCCTGGGGACCTCAGTACCATATACTAGGGAATTATATGGGTGTACCAGTATGCCAATGTGAATTGGTAAATTTAGTCACTAGCCTGTTAGTGACAAATTTGGAAAGCAGAGAGAGCATAACCACTGAGGTTCTGGTTAGCAGAGCCTCAGTGAGACAGTTAGGTATCACACAGGGAACACATACAGGGCACATACTTATAAGCACTGGGGCCCTGCCTGGCAGGGTCCCAGTGACACACAGACTAAAACAACATATATACAGTGAAATATGGGGGTAACATGCCAGGCAAGATGGTACTTTCCTACACACATACCTCCAAATACAAAGATATAGGGGGTCATTATGACCTCAGGGGTCGGTGCAGTAGTGGAGGTAGTACTGCCAACAGGCTGGCGGTACATACCTCCACTATTATGACATTGGCGGTTTGGCCAAAGCCAAGCCGCCAAGTTAACACACAGACCTTCACGGCGGCCGTCACTAGGCCGCCCATGGCGTTTTGACCCCACCCACCATTATGGTTTCGGTGGTTTCTGTACCGCCACAGAAACCATGGTGGTAGGCACAATCCGTGCCAGGGAATTCCTTCCCTGGCACTGATATGGGTCCCCCTCCTGCCTCCCCAGAGACCTCCTCCACCCTCCCTTTCCCCCTCCCGCCCCCCCATATACCCACACATACATACACACCCATACACACACGCATACATACATACATTCACCCACGCATGCATACATTCATACACACTCACAGCAACACTCACTAACATACATCCAGGCACACACGCAATCACACAACACAACATGCACATACACACACCGTCTCTCATGCACACACGCATTACACACACACTTGCACGCATTCAAACGCAGTCACACGCACACCCACACATGCACACAACACCACCCACCCCCCCTCTCCTGTCTGAGAACCTGACTTACCTGCTTGCAGGGGGTCCTCCGGCAGGAGACGGGACGCAGCTCTGCTGCCAGCAGCAGCGTCCTCCAGCAAAACACCGCCAGGCCGTATCATGGAACATAATACAGTAGGTGGTGTTTTGCTGGTGTGCTGCTGCTGCTAGCAGCAGCGCCACCTTCCCGCCATCCGCCGCCATGACGGTAGCCAGAATTCCGCCAGCCTTCTGGAGGAATTCCGGCTGCGGTCATAATTCGATGGATGGTCGGTAGCCACGGCGATGGTATGTTGGCAGCCGTCACCGGGGCAGTAGGCGGCATTTGCCGCCAATGTCATGATGAGGCCCATAATCTTGGACAGTGCTCTGCCTGCGATATTTCCAAACAAATTAAGATATATATATTTTTTAAAAGCCCCTGCTGTCCACACCAGGGGCTGTTTCATGATTTATCGGGTATGACATTATCCGAGTTAAAATGTAATTTTCAGATAGTGCTGCTCGGAAACAGTGAGCAAGGTTCGCTCTTTCTGTTTCTGAGTGATGCTATCTTAAATAATGTACTAGCTTGAAGCAATTTTGTCTTAAATTAATTGACTTGACACACTAAAGTCACACAAAAACTGGTGATCTTCTCTCCCTTCAGCTAGAAAAGCCCATCATGATACAGCTCCTGCCCACAAAACATGCTAAGAACCCAGATGCTCCTTGTGATTTATTTAAAAATGCTCAGACTTTAAGAACCGGCGATACAGCTGAACCTGATAATAGTCCAACTTCAAATCTAGTGTTCTAAAAACTGCAGTTATTTCAATGAAGCTTAGAGGTTGGAAACATTTAATTACCAGATATTTAATGAGGTTCATAAATGTTCATACATAATCTTGTTCCGTCATTTGGTTTCTTTGGTTGCACCACAAGGGCCATCCATGCTCTAGTCCCATTACTTAGTGAACCCTCCTCACACAGAATGTTGCCTATTCCTGAGTTATAAAAGACTACAGTGGTGATGTTTCAGCCTCTAAAAGCCACTCTAGTAACATAATATACTATAGAAAGAATAATAATCCTGCCTTTTATTTTCATTTATATTTGCCACATTCAACTCAGCACTGTCCGGTTTCCAAGGTCCATGCGTAATGTGCTGCCCCAATACTGTTTTTTTCTTTGAATTCTGTAGTCTTGTTTCTTCCATTATAAAATGGAGCTTTAAGCCCCAGAATTCAAAGAAAAAACTTGGGCTGGAGTAGCACATCACTCGTGGCACTGTGTTAACTAGGTTATAAGCCCTTCCATAAACACCATGAAATCTTGTCTATCCTTTTCTTCCTGCATGGTGTCACCCTACTGCACTTGTGCAGTGGTAATCGGGCCAAGCTCAGTAGAGTGGATCAGCTCAGTATATCATCGTTTTCACAGAAATATACATTTTACGTACCATATTTTTTCCAATAATGTAATGATTGAGTTAAAAAACACAGAGGTATAGAAGTGTCATTCCGTAACCACAGCCACAGTGTTTATGGAATTTTGATTAAGATGGTTTTGAAAGTCTTCAGAATCTGTCATCTTATTATTTATGTCATTAATTTTCATAAAAAAGTACAAAGGGTGAAAGGTCGACCTCATGCAAAATCCTTAGGCAGGTCTGGGATCCAAAAGCATTCCTGGCAAATAGTTTTGTGCCAGACCCAAGTTTGTGTGAAGCAAGTAAGCACAGCACACCGGCTCTACCACTGCAAGGGTGATCTGGGAGTAGGGCGGTAGTTCCCTACAAGAACATAAACAAGCATTTGCAATGCAATGGGTCTCGCATATTTATCATCCCACGAGCAAAAACAAAACAAATGAGTGAAAACTGAGAAAAGACGACTTAACCAAATAAAATAAAGTTAGATTTAAAAAACTAAATCTTTGCAATATTGTTTGTCCTGCTGGGCACGTTTTTGCAGTCATAAGCCTTCTGTTTGGGGGCACTCGAAGTTGGAACAAAATAGTACCTTTTTCACATAGGGAGCAGCGGACGTGCACTAATTAAGTTGAAATCAATTAGTGATTGATCCCTGTAGGAAGTTGGCTCTGTATATACTATCTCAAAGTGAGAGATAGTGTGCACAGAGTCTAAGAGTTCCCCTTAGAGGTTGATAGTGGCAATAATAGATAATACTAATGCTCTTTTTTGTGGTAGTGTGGTCGAGCAGTAGGCTTATCAGAGGGTAGTGTTAAGCATTTGTTGCACACACACAGGCAATAAATGAGAACACACACTCAAAGACTTAACTCCAGGCCAATAGGTTTTTATATAGAAACATATTATTTTCTTAATTTATTTTAGAACCGCAAGATTCAGAACTCAAGTAAGTACATACAGTGTAAGGTACTTGGCATAGGTAAATATGGAACTTTGAATTAAAACAGTAATGTACACAGTCTTGTTAAAATTAACAATAAGCTATTTTAAAAGTGGACACAGTGCAAAAATCAACAGTTCCTGGGGGAGATAAGTAGAAGTTAGTTTATCAGGTAAGTAAAGCACTTACAAGTTCAGTCTCCGGGGCATAGGCAGCCCACCGTTGGAGGCTCAAGTCAACCCCAAACACCCAGCACCAGCAACACAGGGCCAGTCAGGTGCGATGTCAAAGTAGGGCCCAAATAACATAGGCACCTTTGGAGACTAGGGGTGCTTTGGTTCCAGTCTGCTAGCAGATAAATACCTGCGTCCTTGGGGAGCAGACCAGGGGGCTTTTGTGGAGGACTGGGGGGTCACAAACAGGCACACAAAATACACCCTCAGGGGCACAGGGGTGGCTGGGCGCAGTGTGCAAAGTAGGTGTCTGGTTTTAGATAGAAATCAATGGAGGGACCCGGGGGTCACTCTGGCAATGGAGCAGGGCACAGGGGGGCTTCTCTGGCCAGCCACCGACTGGGCAACGATGAGGGCTGCCTGCTGGTCACTCCTGCACCGGTAGTTGGTTTCTCTCAGTCCTGGGGCAGTGCTTCTTCCAGGCGTCGGGTTCTTTGTTACCGGGTAGTTGCGGTCAGGGGGAGCTTCTGGATTCTCTCTGCAGGCGTTACCGTGGGGGTGCAGGGAGGTCGTCTCAGGGTGTCCACATCATGGGAGTCGCCTGGGGGGTCCTCAGTGCAGTGTTGGTTTCTCTGGACACGAGCCAGGGGCATCGGGTGCAGAGTGTTTGGGACTCACGCTTCCGGAGTGAGGCTGGAGTCCCTTTAAAGATGGTTTCTTCTTGGATCTTCAGACAGTGCCGCTGTCCACAGGAGTTTCTTGGTCCTTTGGATTGCAGCGCAGTCCTCTGTGTCGGCACAGGTTGCTGGTCGCGCTGGATGCGTCGCTGTTGCAGGCTCTTTGAGTCCGGAGACAGGCCGTAGGGCTGGGGTGAAGTCAGTTGTCTCCTTCGTCTCTGCGGGCTTTCAGGTCAGAAGTCCTTCTTGTTCAGGTCATCAGGAAATCTGAAATTCTGGGTTCAGGGTCGCCCCTAAATACTGAATTTAGGGGTGTGTTAGGGTCACAGGGCAGTAGCCAATGGCTACTGTCCTTCAGGGTGGCTACACCCTCCTTGTGCTCCCTCTCTTTGGGGAGGGGAGAACATCCCTGGGCTAAATCCTCCAAAACAGGATAGAGGATTTTCCAATGAGGGGGTCACTTCAGCTCTGGTCACCTTAGGGGGGGCCTGGCTGAGGGGGTCACTTTTCCTTGTTTTTCTCATAATCTCCCTGGACTTGCCGCCAAAAGTGGGGGCTGTGTCCAGGGGGGCGGGTATCTCCGCTAGCTGAATTGCCCTGGGGCATTGTAACATAAAGCCTGAGCCTTTGAGGCTCACTGCTAGGTGTTACAGTTCCTGCAGAGAGGAGGTGTGAAGCACCTCCACCCAGTGCAGGCTTTTTTTCTGGCCTCCGAGAGCACAAAGGCTCTCACCGCAGGGGGTCAGAAACTCATCTCTCAGTGGCAGGCTGGCACAGACCAGTCAGTCCTACACTGAAGGATTGGGTAAAATACATGGGGCATCTCTAAGATGCCCTCTGTGTTCATTTTTTAATAAATCCAACACTGGCATCAGTGTGGGTTTATTATTCTGAGAAGTTTGGAACCAAACTTCCCAGTATTCAGTGTAGCCATTATGGAACTGTGGAGTTCGTTTTGACAAACTCCCAGACCATATACTTAATATGGCCACACTGCACTTACAATGTCTAAGAATCGACTTAGACACTGTAGGGGCATACTGCTCATGCAGCTATGCCCTCACCTGTGGTATGGTGCACCCTGCCTTAGGGCTTTAAGGCCTGCTAGAGGGGTGACTTATCTATGCCACAGGCAGTGTTTTGTGGGCATATGGCACCGTGAGGGGGATGCCATGTTGATTTTGCCTATTTCTCCCCACCAACACACACAATCTGCAATGGCAGTGTGCATGTGTTAGGTGAGTGGTCCCTGTAGGAGGCTGGACTGGCTTGTAGTGAGTACCAAGGGGTACTTGCACCTTGCACCAGGCCCAGTTATCCCTTATTAGTGTATAGGGTGTCTAGCAGCTTAGGCTGATAGATAATGGTAGCTTAGCAGAGCAGCTTAGGCTGAACTAGGAGACGTGTGAAGCTACTACAGTACCACTTAGTGTCATATGCACAATATCATAAGAAAACACAATACACAGTTATACTAAAAATAAAGGTACTTTATTTTTATGACAATATGCCAAAGTATCTTAGAGTGTACCCTCAGTGAGAGGATAGGAAATATACACAAGATATATATACACAATAGCAAAAATATGCAGTATAGTCTTAGAAAACAGTGCAAACAATGTATAGTTACAATAGGATGCAATGGGGAAACATAGGGATAGGGGCAACACAAACCATATACTCCAAAAGTGGAATGAGAACCACGAATGGACCCCAAACCTATGTGACCTTGTAGAGGGTCGCTGGGACTATTAGAAAATAGTGAGAGTTAGAAAAATAACCCTCCCCAAGACCCTGAAAAGTGAGTGCAAAGTGCACTAAAGTTCCCCTAAGGACAAAATAGTCGTGTTAGAGGGAAAATGCAAGGAAAACACAAATCAGCAATGCAACAACGATGGATTCCTGACTGAGGGTACCTGTGGAACAAGGGGACCAAGTCCAAAAGTCACAAGCAACTCGGAGATGGGCAGATGCCCAAGAAATGCCAGCGGTTGGTGCAAAGAAGCTCTTACTAGGCTGAAGAACTGTGAATACTGCAGGAACGACAAGGGCTAGAGACTTCCCCTTTGGAGGATGGATCCCCCACGCCTTGGAGAGTCGTGCAGAAGTGTTTTCCCGCCGGATGGACGCCAACAAGCCTTGCTACACGCAAATCGTGCGTTTGGCGTTTTTGGACGCTGCTGGGGCCCAGGAGGGACCAGGAGGTCGCAAATTGGACCTGCAGAGAGAGGGGACGTCGAGCAAGACAAGGAGCCCTCACTGAAGCAGGTAGCACCCGGAGAAGTGCCAGAAACAGGCACTACGAGGATGCGTGAAACGGTGCTCGCCGAAGTTGCACAAAGGAGTCCCACGTCGCCGGAGACCAACTTAGAAAGTCGTGCAATGCAGGTTAGAGTGCCGTGGACCCAGGCTTGGCTGTGCACGAAGGATTTCCGCCGGAAGTGCACAGGGGCCGGAGTAGCTTGCAAAGTCGCGGTTCCCAGCAATGCAGCCCAGCGAGGTGAGGCAAGGACTTACCTCCACCAAACTTGGGCTGAAGAGTCACTGGACTGTGGGGGTCACTTGGACGGTGTCGCTGGATTCGAGGGACCTCGCTCGTCGTGCTGAGAGGAGACCCAAGGGACCGGTAATGCAGCTTTTTGGTGCCTGCTGTTGCAGGGGGAAGATTCCGTCGACCCACGGGAGATTTCTTCGGAGCTTCTGGTGCAGAGAGGAGGCGGACTACCCCCACAGCATGCACAAGCAGGAAAACAGTCGAGAAGGCGGCAGGATCAGCGTTACAGAGTTGCAGTAGTCGTCTTTGCTACTATGTTGCAGGTTTGCAGGCTTCCAGCGCGGTCAGCGGTCGATTCCTTATCAGAAGGTGAAGAGGGAGATGCAGAGGAACTCGGCTGAGCTCATGCATTTGTTATCTAAAGTTTCCCCAGAGACAGAGACCCTAAATAGCCAGAAAAGAGGGTTTGGCTACCTAGGAGAGAGGAAAGGCTACTAACACCTGAAGGAGCCTATCAGCAGGAGTCTCTGACGTCACCTGGTGGCACTGGCCACTCAGAGCAGTCCAGTGTGCCAGCAGCACCTCTGTTTCCAAGATGGCAGAGGTCTGGAGCACACTGGAGGAGCTCTGGACACCTCCCAGGGGAGGTGCAGGTCAGGGGAGTGGTCACTCCCCTTTCCTTTGTCCAGTTTCGCGCCAGAGCAGGGGCTAAGGGGTCCCTGAACCGGTGTAGACTGGCTTATGCAGAATTGGGCACATCTGTGCCCAACAAAGCATTTCCAGAGGCTGGGGGAGGCTACTCCTCCCCTGCCTTCACACCATTTTCCAAAGGGAGAGGGTGTCACACCCTCTCTCAGAGGAAGTTCTTTGTTCTGCCATCCTGGGCCAGGCCTGGCTGGACCCCAGGAGGGCAGATGCCTGTCTGAGGGGTTGGCAGCAGCAGCAGCTGCAGTGAAACCCCAGGAAGGGCAGTTTGGCAGTACCAGGGTCTGTGCTACAGACCACTGGGATCATGGGATTGTGCCAACTATGCCAGGATGGCATAGAGGGGGCAATTCCATGATCATAGACATGTTACATGGCCATATTCGGAGTTACCATTGTGAAGCTACATATAGGTAGTGACCTATATGTAGTGCACGCGTGTAATGGTGTCCCCGCACTCACAAAGTTCAGGGAATTGGCTCTGAACAATGTGGGGGCACCTTGGCTAGTGCCAGGGTGCCCTCACACTAAGTAACTTTGCACCTAACCTTTACCAGGTAAAGGTTAGACATATAGGTGACTTATAAGTTACTTAAGTGCAGTGTAAAATGGCTGTGAAATAACATGGACGTTATTTCACTCAGGCTGCAGTGGCAGGCCTGTGTAAGAATTGTCAGAGCTCCCTATGGGTGGCAAAAGAAATGCTGCAGCCCATAGGGATCTCCTGGAACCCCAATACCCTGGGTACCTCAGTACCATATACTAGGGAATTATAAGGGTGTTCCAGTAAGCCAATGTAAATTGGTAAAAATGGTCACTAGCCTGTTAGTGACAATTTGAAAGTAATGAGAGAGCATAACCACTGAGGTTCTGGTTAGCAGAGCCTCAGTGAGACAGTTAGGCACCACACAGGGAACATATACATGCACACCTATGAGCACTGGGGCCCTGTGTGACAGGGTCCCAGTGACACATACATATAGGCCACAAACCTATGAGCACTGGGGTCCTGACCAGCAGGATCCCAGTGACACATAACAAACATACTGAAACCATAGTGTTTTCACTATGAGCACTGAGGCCTGGCTATCAGGATCCCAGTGAGACAGTGAAAACAGTGACAAACACCCTGACATACACTCACAAACAGGCCAAAAGTGGGGGTAACAAGGCTAGAAAGAGGCTACCTTCTCACACAACCCCCCCCCCCAAACGAAGGACAATAAGGCTAACCTTGGCCAGTTGAGACTTTATTGTCTAAGTGGTGATAAGTAGAGAGTAGCTCTGCAATAGACTGGTTACTCCCTTTATCATCCACTATATGGTTACTTCCCTGTGGGGATGTAAACCACCCTGTTTGAAGTTTTTTAGCTAAGCAACAATGTGAAGATGTATTTTCAGAGTTTCTATCAGTAAGTTTTAGTTTAGAGCAGTGGGAATTGTCCACTGAACCTATTTGTAGTGATGGAAATGCCAGACAGGGATGCTGTCTCAGAAAAGCCATAGCTGGGCAAAAACTTTGTCCATATGGCTGGAAGAGAGAACAGGGATGCTGTTTCTCTTGGGTTGGAGCAGGGCAGGGATGCTGTCCTATCAGCTCCACACTAGGGCAGGGATGCTGTCCTAAGTGTTGTGAGGTAGTGCAGAGTTTCTGCACTAAAGTTTCTCTGGGAGGGTTGGAGGGATGCTCCATGTTAACTAAAATGGTGCTCTTTTTCTCACCAATGTTAGTTATCCCACAGAGAGGTACTTCCACCTCAGGGAGTCCAGCTTTGCCAGCTGATGATTCCCTTGGAACAGGTGCCACCCCAGGAGAGGTTTCTCCCACCACAGGAATAGTATCCTGAATGGTAGGGTGGTTAGGGGATACTGTGATACCCTTTTTACCTGTTGATGGAGAGGGATCCTGAGTTTTCAGGCCTTCTCTCCTTTGCTTTTTCATTTCACTTGAAATGAGAGGGAACAATTCCTCAGGGATGCCCAGCATGGCTGCATGGGCATAAAACTCTACATCAGCCCAACCTGAGGCCTCTAGGTCATTACCTAAGAGACAGTCTACAGGTAAGCTAGGTGATACCACCACCTGCTTAGGGCCAGTAACTCCACCCCAACTAAACTGAATTATAGCTAAGGGAAGAAACTTAGTGGAGTTATGGACATCAATAATCTTATACTGTTGTCCAATGATGTGTTGTTCAGGAGGCACTAGGTTTTCAGTCACCAAAGTGAAACTGGCACCTGTGTCCCTGTAGGCCAAGGCCTCAACACCATTTATTGAAACTGTCTGCCTGTACTTGTCCATTGTAAGGGGACAAGCAGCCAGTGTGGCAAGGCCAATGCCACTAGGTGTGACAGAAACTGTCTTGGGACTGATGACATCAGTTTTCACTATGGACCCATAAGTGAACCCAACTACACCCTTTGCTTGACTGTTGCCAGCAGTCCCACCACTAGTACCACTACTGCTAGGGGCACTAGAGCTTGATGTATTAGTGGTGGTAGGCTCAGGGGGTTTACCTGGACAGGACTTATCCCCTGGCCTATGGCCTCTGTTTTTACACACAAAGCACCAAGGCTTTTTAATGTGTGCAGGTTGGGAAGAAGAGGAAGAATTTGTTTTATCCCCACCCTCTGAAGAGTGTTTAAGATTTGAAGTGGGATCTTTGGTTTTACCCTTATCCCCATGCTTATCTTGAGATTTTTCACCATCTTTCTTCTTATTGCCATCTTTGTCACCCCCTGTATGAACTTTTCTGTTCACCCTTGTTCTGACCCATTTGTCTGCCTTCTTTCCCAATTCTTGGGGAGAGGTCAGATCAGAGTCTACCAGGTACTGGTGCAACAAATCAGACACACAATTATTAAGTATATGCTCTCTCAGGATTGTGTTATACAGGCTTTCATAATCAGTAACTTTACTGCCATGTAACCACCCCTCCAAGGCCTTCACTGCCTGGTCAATGAAATCAACCCAGTCTTGTGAAGACTCCTTTTTGGTCTCTCTGAACTTTATCCTGTACTGTTCAGTGGTTAAGCCATAACCATCCAGGAGTGCATTCTTAAGAACTGTAAAATTATTGGCATCATTTTCTTTCACAGTAAGGAGCCTATCCCTACCTTTTCCACTAAATGATAGCCATAGGATAGCAGCCCACTGCTTTTGAGGGACATCCTGTACAGCACAGGCCCTCTCAAGTGCAGCAAACCACTTGTTAATGTCATCCCCCTCCTTATAAGGGGGAACTATCTTGTGCAGATTCCTGGAATCATGCTCTTTTGCAGGATGACTATGGGGAATACTGCTGCTGCCACCATGGGTATCTAAACCCAACTTCTGTCTTTCCTTCTCTAATTCTAAAGACTGTCTATCCAAATCCAGCTGTTGCTTCTTGAGCTTCAGTCTGGTTTGTTCCACTCTCAATCTATTGAGCTCCCTTTCTAACAATCTGTCATCAGGGTGGGTGGGAGGGACATTTCTAGATACAGAGGTATGATGGGAATGAACAGAAGGAGACCTGTCCCTTACAGAGGGCACCCTAACAGCTTGGCTACCAGTATAATGTGAGAGCACACCCTCAGTATGGTGTGATTCAACCTCTGTACCAACTATGCTAGACTGTCTAGTAATGGGCAGGCTGAGAAGTTTCTTTCCTGAACCTTTTCCTGGGGGAGTCCCTGGATCAGATTGAGAACCATTAGCTACTTTTTCTACAGATTGGGCACTTATGGCCTTATCCTGTACTCTAAGCATATTAATTAACAGTTCTAAAGAAGGATTCTTCCCTACACTCAAACCTCTCTCTATGCAGAGACTCCTTGCTCCTTTCCAGCTAAGGTGATCATATGCAAGTTTGGACAGTTCAACATTTTTTCCTGTGCCAGACATTTTTTAGAGAGAGTTAAAGTGATAGAAAAAGAGAAAAAAGTTTTCAGAACTTTTTGGAAAGACAGAAAAAAACTTTTTAAACTTTTAAGAACTTTTTGAAAGTTTAGAAGTACTTTTCAGCACTTAGAAAAGAGTGAAAAGAGGAAATGCAAAACTTTTTGGCTATGTGTATATACACTGACCTTGTTTTGTATATTTTTCTCTTATGAAAAGTACAATGACAAGAGTGGTAAGTAGTCTCAAGCACTTATCCCACCACTGCACAACCAATGTAGGAGGCTGGACTGGCTTGTAGTGAGTACCAAGGGGTACTTGCACCTTGCACCAGGCCCAGTTATCCCTTATTAGTGTATAGGGTGTCTAGCAGCTTAGGCTGATAGATAATGGTAGCTTAGCAGAGCAGCTTAGGCTGAACTAGGAGACGTGTGAAGCTACTACAGTACCACTTAGTGTCATATGCACAATATCATAAGAAAACACAATACACAGTTATACTAAAAATAAAGGTACTTTATTTTTATGACAATATGCCAAAGTATCTTAGAGTGTACCCTCAGTGAGAGGATAGGAAATATACACAAGATATATATACACAATAGCAAAAATATGCAGTAAGTCTTAGAAAACAGTGCAAACAATGTATAGTTACAATAGGATGCAATGGGGAAACATAGGGATAGGGGCAACACAAACCATATACTCCAGAAGTGGAATGCGAACCACGAATGGACCCCAAACCTATGTGACCTTGTAGAGGGTCGCTGGGACTATTAGAAAATAGTGAGAGTTAGCAAAATAACCCTCCCCAAGACCCTAAAAAGTGAGTGCAAAGTGCACTAAAGTTCCCCTAAGGACAAAATAGTCGTGTTAGAGGGAAAATGCAAGGAAAACACAAATCAGCAATGCAACAACGATGGATTCCTGACTGAGGGTACCTGTGGAACAAGGGGACCAAGTCCAAAAGTCACAAGCAACTCGGAGATGGGCAGATGCCCAAGAAATGCCAGCGGTTGGTGCAAAGAAGCTCTTACTAGGCTGAAGAACTGTGAATACTGCAGGAACGACAAGGGCTAGAGACTTCCCCTTTGGAGGATGGATCCCCCACGCCTTGGAGAGTCGTGCAGAAGTGTTTTCCCGCTGGATGGACGCCAACAAGCCTTGCTACACGCAAATCGTGCGTTTGGCGTTTTTGGACGCTGCTGGGGCCCAGGAGGGACCAGCAGGTCGCAAATTGGACCTGCAGAGAGAGGGGACGTCGAGCAAGACAAGGAGCCCTCACTGAAGCAGGTAGCACCCGGAGAAGTGCCAGAAACAGGCACTACGAGGATGCGTGAAACGGTGCTCGCCGAAGTTGCACAAAGGAGTCCCACGTCGCCGGAGACCAACTTAGAAAGTCGTGCAATGCAGGTTAGAGTGCCGTGGACCCAGGCTTGGCTGTGCACGAAGGATTTCCGCCGGAAGTGCACAGGGGCCGGAGTAGCTTGCAAAGTCGCGGTTCCCAGCAATGCAGCCCAGCGAGGTGAGGCAAGGACTTACCTCCACCAAACTTGGGCTGAAGAGTCACTGGACTGTGGGGGTCACTTGGATGGTGTCGCTGGATTCGAGGGACCTCGCTCGTCGTGCTGAGAGGAGACCCAAGGGACCGGTAATGCAGCTTTTTGGTGCCTGCGGTTGCAGGGGGAAGATTCCGTCGACCCACGGGAGATTTCTTCGGAGCTTCTGGTGCAGAGAGGAGGCGGACTACCCCCACAGCATGCACAAGCAGGAAAACAGTCGAGAAGGCGGCAGGATCAGCGTTACAGAGTTGCAGTAGTTGTCTTTGCTACTATGTTGCAGGTTTGCAGGCTTCCAGCGCGGTCAGCGGTCGATTCCTTATCAGAAGGTGAAGAGGGAGATGCAGAGGAACTCGGCTGAGCTCATGCATTCGTTATCTAAAGTTTCCCCAGAGACAGAGAACCTAAATAGCCAGAAAAGAGGGTTTGGCTACCTAGGAGAGAGGAAAGGCTACTAACACCTGAAGGAGCCTATCAGCAGGAGTCTCTGACATCACCTGGTGGCACTGGCCACTCAGAGCAGTCCAGTGTGCCAGCAGCACCTCTGTTTCCAAGATGGCAGAGGTCTGGAGCACACTGGAGGAGCTCTGGACACCTCCCAGGGGAGGTGCAGGTCAGGGGAGTGGTCACTCCCCTTTCCTTTGTCCAGTTTCGCGCCAGAGCAGGGGCTAAGGGGTCCCTGAACCGGTGTAGACTGGCTTATGCAGAATTGGGCACATCTGTGCCCAACAAAGCATTTCCAGAGGCTGGGGGAGGCTACTCCTCCCCTGCCTTCACACCATTTTCCAAAGGGAGAGGGTGTCACACCCTCTCTCAGAGGAAGTTCTTTGTTCTGCCATCCTGGGCCAGGCCTGGCTGGACCCCAGGAGGGCAGATGCCTGTCTGAGGGGTTGGCAGCAGCAGCAGCTGCAGTGAAACCCCAGGAAGGGCAGTTTGGCAGTACCAGGGTCTGTGCTACAGACCACTGGGATCATGGGATTGTGCCAACTATGCCAGGATGGCATAGAGGGGGCAATTCCATGATCATAGACATGTTACATGGCCATATTCGGAGTTACCATTGTGAAGCTACATATAGGTAGTGACCTATATGTAGTGCACGCGTGTAATGGTGTCCCCGCACTCACAAAGTTCAGGGAATTGGCTCTGAACAATGTGGGGGCACCTTGGCTAGTGCCAGGGTGCCCTCACACTAAGTAACTTTGCACCTAACCTTTACCAGGTAAAGGTTAGACATATAGGTGACTTATAAGTTACTTAAGTGCAGTGTAAAATGGCTGTGAAATAACATGGACGTTATTTCACTCAGGCTGCAGTGGCAGGCCTGTGTAAGAATTGTCAGAGCTCCCTATGGGTGGCAAAAGAAATGCTGCAGCCCATAGGGATCTCCTGGAACCCCAATACCCTGGGTACCTCAGTACCATATACTAGGGAATTATAAGGGTGTTCCAGTAAGCCAATGTAAATTGGTAAAAATGGTCACTAGCCTGTTAGTGACAATTTGAAAGTAATGAGAGAGCATAACCACTGAGGTTCTGGTTAGCAGAGCCTCAGTGAGACAGTTAGGCACCACACAGGGAACATATACATGCACACCTATGAGCACTGGGGCCCTGTGTGACAGGGTCCCAGTGACACATACATATAGGCCACAAACCTATGAGCACTGGGGTCCTGACCAGCAGGATCCCAGTGACACATAACAAACATACTGAAACCATAGTGTTTTCACTATGAGCACTGAGGCCTGGCTATCAGGATCCCAGTGAGACAGTGAAAACAGTGACAAACACCCTGACATACACTCACAAACAGGCCAAAAGTGGGGGTAACAAGGCTAGAAAGAGGCTACCTTCTCACAGTCCCTTAGGGTGACACGACACATGCTGCAGCCCTTAGGGACCTTCCCTGGTCACAGAGCCCTTGGTACCACGGGTACCTTTCCCAAGGGACTTATCTGTGTGCCAGGGGTGTGCCAATTGTGGAAACATTGGTACATTTTTAGTGAAAGAACACCGGTCCTGGGGCCTGGTTAGCAGGGTCCCAGCAAACTGGTCATCAATATCAGGCAAAACGTGTGTGGGGGGTGGTGGTAACTGCAACAAGAAGCCATTTTCCTACAATCCCTGCTCCACACCACGAACGGTAACGATGCCAGATATGCCTTGACGAATTACGAGGCTGGAAGGAAGAGTTCCGCGTAAACCAACAAATGGTGAGCGACAGGCGAGCGCCAAGCCCTTAACTGTAAACAGTCTCGCAAGTAAGACGCATGTGCTAGCACATGCACTCACAGGCTAGACACTAATAATGGGGAAAAATATTGTATTTCACATTGTATTTTTCATCCTCTCCCTTCGTAGTTATTCCACCTTTATTCATTTTCTTTCGCCATCTCTACTCCCTTTTTGTCTGCTGGACTTGGCATGACTACTGCTTCTGTCCACAGTATCTACAGAGCCTAGCCTGCAGCCTTGCCCTCCATGCCTCCTCCATAACCAGTGTCCACAGTTTTTCCTTTTAAATATAAAAGTCCATAATTGCACAAAAGTGTGCCCTGGCCCCACTGTCACTCTATCACTGTACTGTGTTTATCCTCCCCCCACTCACCTCGCATACTCTTCTCAGAACATGGTCTTCAGCGCAGCGGCAGGGCTGCAGTCCAGTAATGGCTGCTTCGGCAGATATGATCATCATTGCTATGACATGAGTAGGATTGCAGGTTCAAATTCTGAGTCCAGGAACCACCCATTGTCTTCGTTTTTAAGACTTTTGTTATCGAAGTCCACTGCTTGTATCTCTGCCCAACCAAAAAACTGAGTGAAGCGCTTGGCCACTATCTTCGTGCTATGGGTGGTGTTGATTCATTCAATAATGCACTCAGGCAAATCTTCAGCCACTGAGATCTATGCAGACATTTCTATGGAGAGAGATGCTAGTTCCTGATAAGCAGCTGCACGTTATTAGATTCCACCTTCCATGTATTACACACGTTTTATTTTCTTGTAGCTCCTGCATATATTTGCAGAACAATGTTAATACACGTTGACCCTGGGTGAGTCTGCCTGGCTTTTAACAGTCCGTCTCTCCACTTCCCATCTGCCGCTCCATACATGTATTCACTCTCTGCCTATCTATCTGTGACCCATCTACCCTACCGACTATCAGCCAGCCTGCAAGTATTCAATCATCCTGCTGGGTGGGTGGGTGTTTTTGTATTTGGATGACAACTCAGTGAAGGCTGCTGCTTGCATTCCTTCAAATGACAGTTACTGTGGGTCTTCAGGGTTATCTTTGACTCTGGAGTGTTATATTTGAAAACTTGCTGTGCCTGCATCCCCATTTACAAACAGTGCTCTGACCTGATCTGGGTGTGTAAATATCTCTCAGAGCTGCTCTGCGGCCGTGCTGTGGGCACAGCACTAAAATGGTGCTGCACTTACCAGGTCACATCTCCAAACCTTAGTTTTTCAGCTCGTTTCCAACTCCACATACATACCAGATCAAGACCATGATCTGCATCAACTCCTCTCTCTTACCCAAATCACCACCCTTCACACACTACAAATGAAAGGAGTACGGCTGCACGTTCACAACTAGATGTCATACTCCTCTGAGATGCATTGAGGCCCCATTCAGCAAAGGGGCACCGCTGTCGATCCACTGCTCATAGTGATGGGCATTCCATGTTGCTTCGACCAGGCAATTACCCTCCTCTCCCTTTTGAGTCCTAAAATCCTTTGCTTTCCTGCGAGACTAGCAGCTGTGCATGTCGACTGAAAAGAAGCAGGGTTTATAAGGCTGGGCAGGCCCTTCGGCGCCCTCTTTGTCTTCAAAGTCTAGCAACCCACACATTGCAACTGAAGGAATTGTCTAATCCTATGAGGTTAGTGCTCCGCGGGCTTGTCATAACATATATTTGTTTTTTTCAACATCTTAACTTAGCATTTTCTTACAGAGAAACAAGATATGCTTTGTAGCATTATTAACAATATTGGAGAAGATTAGAAAGCACAGTTGCCGGGCCCGCGACAGCCGGCCAAACATACATGCGCAGTGAGGGGAGTGCACAGTGCACTCCCCTCACTGCTTGTCACCCCTTGGCCCTGCCCCTTTCACAAGGAAGCGACAATAAACATAGTTTCTGCTGCTGGCGGGAGGGGGACACTCCTTCGCCCAAACGGAGGAGCCGCCACTGCTGTTAAGGACACAGAGGCGAGGATTATGCTTAATTTTCTATGCTTTAATTCAACAGCAGCCTTTAAAGTAACAAACTCCATTTCCTAACATTCCCTGGGAGAACAAACTACAAAAACTCATGAACCAATCAAGTGTCCACAACAGTCTAGTCCATATAGCGTATTCTCCGTAATCGGACTGCTTCTTTCTTTACGCGCCTGAGAACTTCCTAAAACATGAATCTGTCTTGTTGAAATCCATACTTCCATCACAAGAGAGAAAAGAAATCAGACAACAATTCCAGTACAGACTTCCCTGTCAAAAAGCATCCAATAGAACTGTAATGATAAAAACATCAACAGTGCCATTTGAGTCAAATCTCTTAATCTATAAAAGACATCATAAGGAAATCATTCTTTGTACGAATGCAACATTTTGCAAAAACCAGCATACTTAACGACTTCATTGACTGAGCTGTAATGCCGGGGTTTGAAAAATATGGATGACGTCCTTGGGTGGGAAAATAATACTCACCTCAGTGTCCTTAATAGAATTGAGAAAGGGCGTGGTCCGACCATGGGACATGATGGCCGCCTGAAGTGTGTGCTCTGTGAGGCGGCGGGGCTTGGGCCGGGGACGGAGACACAGTGGGGGCACCGAGCCTCTTCTTGGGGTTGTGGAGGCGACTGGAGGGTGCTGAGGCGGCAGCAACGCTTCCTGCGGGCGTCGCAAGCTCACGATTCCGGATAGATTGGTGCTGTGCTGAAGCGGCCTGGGGCGGAGCCCAGAGCTGCGGCCTCTGGTGCTTCTTACATCCCAGCGCACCCAAATGCGGCCAGATGGACCTGGTGTAGAATGGGCGCTCCTAGGTGCCTACGCATTGGCGACCCCCCCCCACCCCCCTTGCAGACCTGGTCAGCTTCATTCTCTGCCGCTGGTGTGCGGCTTGCGGTGGGGGCACGGATCCTCGATCCCTTGTGGCCTGATTTACGGACCAGGCCTGGCGCCACTCTTACAGCTGCAGAGGAGGGGCTGGCACCGGGCGTTACAGGAGGACTCGCTCTGTGCTGGGGGCCCGGCAGGGTGCCCCCCCCCCAATTGGGAATACAACCACTTTCTCCCTGTGCCTACCTTCCCTTCCCCCCCCCCAGCCGGTGGGCCCCTTGCTGCTACGGGGAGAGGCTCTGGACTGCTAGAGACCGCGACGGATGGGCACATCGTACTTTCCTTGGCGGTGGGTGCCCTGACACGCTTGTTGGAGCTGGTACCCCTGTGCGCCCCTTGCTACCTGTGACAATTGGCAACTCTGGCTGGAAAGGCCTCCAACTGAGCCAGACGCAGTGCCGGGAAGCGCAGGAAGGAGGCTGCCCCCACGACCTGAGTGGCACCCCACACTGGACTGCCTCCCAGACTTTATGTTCTCTCCCAGCTGTCTGGGATGGAGCCTGGCAGATTGACTACACTGATGGAGTGGCAACGCGGGATCCTGGTCTCATAGCCGTCATCTTGGAGGCTCGCCTGGGCCCTTGGGTGTCTGGCACCACGCGGCTGGGACGACGCATATAGTCCGTGCCTCCGGCTTTCCCCCCTCCCTTTTTTCACCATTGTGAGGGCCAGATGAGGAGGGGCACATCGCCTACCACAAGTACTGTCGGGAGACGGCCCACGACACGACGTGTGGGGCAGACGGTGTTCTCCACCTGGCGGGATACCCTCGCCCCAGCACGCTGAGACGAGGCCATCACTTGGTCGTCACATTCCCTCTGTGGCGGACAGACGCCTCTTTATCTCCGGGCTGCGACCTTCTTCCTTCATCAGAGCACGGGCTGTACCGTGGGCCTCGCTGGGACTGTTCACTGATCACGCTGCTGTGGGGGCCGGGCCCTTCTGCCTCTCCCCCCCCACCCCCCCCCCCCCATCTAGCCGGCCACGCAGAAATTGGTCAACTCCAACTTCAGGAGAGGACCCCTGAGACCCTGGGTCCCCCACACTACTACTGTTAGGCTCTGTGACGGGGCCAGAGATGCCAGGTGGCCAGTCGTCTAACAAGAACTCGGCCAAGCAGGCAAGACAGTTGCTCTTTTCTGAGGCCTTACTTCAAACAAAGGGGCCACCCCCTACTTCGGCGGCCCTGCCACACATCGTGCTATGGTGGGCTCAGCCCAGGAACCCACCATGGATCGTATCCTCCAGGAAATTTCGGTGGTTGGCCACAGGTTGGAGGGGATGGATGGCGCAATGGTCTCATTGACTGCAGAAACAAAATCTATCCGTATGGATGTTGCAAGCTTTCAGACTTACGTACTGGGGTTGGAACAAAGGGTGACAACAGTGGAGGCCCAAGCTGCTTATTTTCTGGATAGAGACCAAGAACTCCTCTTTCTTCACAGTAAGCTGACAGACTTGGAGGACAGGAGCCGGAGGGACAACGTCCGATTTATAGGATTTCCTGAAAATATTGAGGGAGCAGACATTCATGCATTCCTGCAGGAAACGCTGCCGAAGCTGACTGGCATCACCTTCGATCCACCCTTGGACTTCCAAAGAGCTCACTGGCTGGGCCCTTGGAGACTCAACACAGACACCCGCCCGACCGTTCATAGCCTGCCTTCTCCGTCACGCACAAGCCTGCCAACTTATACAGAGAGCACGCACACAGGTTCCTTGTCAGCTGGACGGGCACACGATCTGAATATCAGCAGACTTTCTCCAAGGAAACCAGTGAACGTCCAAGGGCATTTCTGGAGGTGAAATATGGCCTGTTGACCCTGCGCGCATGTGGATAACGAAAAATGGTGTATCCAAAGACTTCTATGACCCGGAGGTCCTGCGCTCTTTCCTGGATGGCCTGTCGCTCATGGGCACTTCCAACCCGATCCCACCTCGGGATCCAATGGTTGCTGATCAGAATACTTCATCTCAAGACCCTTCTCCTGGAGGGTCAGGGTCTGCCCGCCACCCTCCTCTCTCCCACCCCAGGGGACGGGACCTGGAGAGACTCATAAACAGTCACGATGATAGAGGGCAGGTGCTGCATGCGGTGGTGCTCCACACAAAGGTGGCAGACAGAGACAAATCTCGTTCCCCTTTGAAGCCCCCGGAGGCGCCCACTTGAACTCGCTATTTCCTACTGGGCTGCAGGAAATCGAGAGCTTGGCGATCATGGCTTCCCCCGATTTTGGAGATGGCTGACCTTTCATTGATCCACTGGCTGGCTGAGTACAGATTTATATTACTGCACAATGTTGGGTGTTTTGTTATTCCTTTGTTATTCCTATTTAGCAATGCTCGCTTATAGACATAATGTGGGTGCCAAACAGACTCATAAGGGTTGTCCAGCCCCCGTTGGGGCTGATGACATATGGACATTGCATACTTTCTAAGCCTGGCAGCCCCACGGTTAATCTAATATAATAGTTATCAATACAATGTCAATTGATCAACTGTTCCTCACCATTGTATTTCCTTTTTGGGGTTCTTATGCTGCTCTAGATATGGTCAAGATTTGTTCCCACTTGCCCCCACCTTTCTTTTCTTTCTTCTTTCTATTTGCACTCCATTCTGCTTCCCTCCCCTCTCCCTCCCCCCCCCCCCCAATGTGCATGCAGCGACACTGACACCATAACGGCTTTTGCTGTCCCTTCCTCTCCCTTTTCCCCCCTCTTTCTCCCCCACCATTCCTCCCTGGGGGGGGGGGCTTGCTGCTCCCGCCGCGGCATCCCTCGGCGGGCTCGCTTTCCAGTTGTGTTACGCTGCATTATCCCGTTCCCTGCTGGGGGATATCATATTACATCACATCGTGCCGTATCCTTCTGGAGGAATCTGCCTCCTGGGCCCTGGGAAATTAGTGCCAATGGGCAGTTGTGGCCCTGCGTTGCATCCCTGCCCCTGGCCGTGGCCCCGCCAGCCTTGCCTTGCACTGGGACTCATTCGGTCCAGGTATAGACCCGCAGATTAAAGTTTAGGTTCTCTGGGGCTCTTGTTTTGCTCCATCTTTCGCTTTACCTCCCGCCTTTCCCCCTTCCCTTCCCTTTCTTGATTCTTCTTTTTCTTTTATTCTTCTTCTTTTCTCTTCTTTCTACTCTTCGCTATCCTCCCTTTCCGGATTGAGACTGGTCTTGCTTTGTTGTCCCTTTCTTGTGTTTATCCTTGCCCCGACTTTCTCCCCACTCCTCTCTTACACCTCCTTCCTTCCATTCCCCCCTCTTCCCTCTTCTCCTATCCTCCTTCTATACTTTACATCCTATATTCTTGCCCTCCGTCTTCCACTCTCCTTTTTTCTCCTCCCCCTGGTGTCTCTTTACATTTTGTCCCTTTCTATTTCTATCTCCTCCCACGCCCCCTTCCCCCACTCACAATCCTCTCGGTCTTCTATTGCACAGTGTTCTGTACCCCCCCTTCCCCAACTCTCTATCCCACCCCTCCACACCTTTCGCCCTCACCGCTCCCTCTAGCCTTTCCTCATGGCTGGATGCTCGTCTGCCTCACCCACCCCGCTACGGGTTGTCTCTTGGAACGTTAACGGCCTCACCCATTTCATTAAGCAGAAGAAAATACTCTTGTATCTCAACACCAAGCGGGCAGATGTAGCCCTCCTTTAGGAAACCAAATTGACCAGGTTCGAATCTGATATGCTGCAAAGGGACTGGGTGGGGACTGTGCTGTCCAGCTGTAGTCCCTCCTCGCCGGACGAACAGAGTGGTGCTTTGCGGAAATGCGGTGTTACGATACTGCTGCGAAAGAGCCTACCTTTCACAGTCACCAAATCATGGGCTGACCCGGAGGGGTGATTTGCCAAACTGTTATTGGTATTTGCCAAACTGAAATTGGGAGGGCTCTTAGCTTTGTGGTGGTTCCATCTATGCCCCAATAGGTCCCATGAGGCAATTTTCTCTCCGCATCAACCGACTTTTAACAGAGATTGGGGCTTCCCAGTACATTATTGGTGGAAACTGGAATCTGGCTCGAGATGCCATACTGGACAGGACTGGACCTCTGGACACCACCAATAATGGAGAAAGAGCCTTGCAGTCTGACGTAATGCAGGACAACAGCTTGGTGGACTTCTGGAGACTGACACACCCGGTTGATGGGGAACATACCTTCTTATCCACGGTCCATGGTACCCAATCCCGACTGGACTATTTTCTTATCTCACATAGCCTTGTGGCACACACACAGGACTCTCGTATACTGGGTGGGGGCTTGTCGAAACACTCCCAGACTCGTTTAGTCATACAGTTGGGCCTGCTGTGCCCGGGACGCAAGCCATGGCGATTCGCTGTCCACCGGTACCAAACTCCACAAGGGAAGGCACAGCTACAGGCACACGCATCCACCTACGTCCGGGACAACCTCGGGTCAGTGGCGTCCAGGAGGATTACCTGGGCTGCAGCTAAGGGAACAATACGGGGCCACATGATGCATGCCGCTGCGCTGTAGAATAAGGGCAGGGCGGCGCGGCAAGCAACCTTAGAAATTGACATTGAACGCTTGATGCAACACTATACAGTCTGCCCCTCCCTCCCCACTCGTAGGGAGCGCGAGAGAGCCCGCATGGCTTTGAACAAGCTCTTTACTTCTCAGGCTGAAAATGCGCTGCAACGCCTGCAAGGGCGGCATTACGAACAAGGGGAGAAGGCTGGCCGCTTGCTGGCTGCACAACTTCACCAGAGAGCGGCGTCCCTAGCTATACTGGCCATTAAAGCCCAAATGGGGGAGACTCACGCATCCGCAAGAGATAGTGGGTGAATTTGAGACCTTTTACCGCTGCCTTTACGCCACGGAATCGCAGTCCTCTCCTGCCCAGATAGAGGCTTTCCTCAATAATGTTACCTTGCCCTCGCTTTCTGCCGAGGGCCGAGAATTGTGGGGGGGGGGGGGGGGGGATATTACCCGTCAGGAAATCCTGCAGGTTGTCTCCAGTATCCCGTATCACAAGTCACCTGGAGAAGATGGATTCCCAGTAGAATTTTACAAGTGGGCGGGGGAGGAAACGCTAGATGTCCTACATGGGGGGTTGGAAGAAGCGTGTCAGACAAACTCTCTGGGTGCGGTCTCCAACGCCGCCGTAATTGCTGTTATATCAAAGCCTGGTCGGGATCATCTACTTTGCGGCAATTACCGACCCATATCCCTTCTGAATGGCGATATTAAGATATTGGCCAGTGTCCTGGCAAATCGCCTGCGCAAGGTCATACCTTCTCTCATACACCAGTCGCAGGTCGGTTTCGTGCCGGACCGGAGCTCAAGGAATCATCTCCGTACCTTATGTCATGCCGTTTGGGGGGCTCGGGCCATCCCGGAGGCTGCCCTAGAACTGTCCCTTGATGCCGAAAAAGTGTTTGACCGTATAGAATGGCCGTACCTCTTTGCAACACTAACAAAATATGGCCTGGGTGACCAATTTATTTCCAAAGTCTGTCTGCTATACGATCATTCTACGGCTCAGGTCAACTGTGGGGGTTCCTTGCAGATCCTTTTCCTATCGGTAGAGGAACACGGCAGGGATGCCCTCTTTCCCCTCTTCTGTTCCTGCTGGCGTTGGAGCCGCTGGCAGCTGCCATTCGAGCGTTCCCCGGGATAGCGGGCCTTCCTTTGCGGGGTGGTACCACCTCTAAACTTTACTTGTATGCTGACGGCGTCCTTCTCACCCTAACCGACCTTGACCGCTCACTGCCTGCCCTTATGGAGATTATTGATGGCTTTGCTCCTCTCTCTGGCTGTCGGGTAAACTGGGACAAGAGCGAGGCCCTCCCCCTGTCACGAGGGATGACAAAATCAGCACTCCTGGGCTTCCCATTCCGCTGGACCCCAAAGCACCTTAAATATCTGAGGGTCCTCATTAACCGCAGCCTGGAACGAATGACGGCGGACAACCTAGATCCCCTTTTTTGCACGTATGAGACTTGACTTTAATAAATGAGCCCAACTAGGCCTTTCCATGTGGGGCAGGCTGCAGGCGGTGCGGATGGTCACGGTACCGCGCTCCACATACATACTGGGCCTACTCCCCCTCCAGATACCCCTCTCCACGTTGAGACTGGTGGATGCTGCAATTAGGTCCTTTGTGTGGGGTCTATGCGCCCCGTCTAGCATTGGCCAAGTTAATAACACGTAGGTCACATGGCGGAATGGGACTCCCCTTGGTGGAATGTTACGCTCTAGCCCTCCACCTGTCATTGGCTGCCGCACTGTCTGACCCCGCAGAATCGCCACAATGGATATCAGTGGAGAGAGAATTGCTCTCCCACAGTGGAGGCCTTAACGGGCTCAACCGCACAAGCTCCGTGCCCTCTGGCGCCCCAAATCCGATTCTGAAGGCAACGGGTGTGGCTTGGCTACTACAGCATTGCATGCGCCAAAACCCCGATATTGTCCATCGGGGACTACAGCCCTCACCTACAATAGCCTACCTGGCGACATGGGGGTAGCACAAGGGTGTTATGGCTGGCCTGTATGAAGTCCTTATAAGTCATCTATTCTCACAACCGGTCCTGGATAAGCTACATCTGCAATGGCAAACCGGCCTCCAGCAGACCTTTGAAGAGGAGGACTGGGGCGACACGGTAGAAGCGTTAGACAGAGGTATGCGTGAGGCTCGCTTAAAGTTCTGCAAAATATTCCACAATTGGTACTGGACCCCGGTGAAACTACATAAGACTGGCCTTCTTCCACATGCGTCGTGTTGGGGCTGCGCAGATCCGCACTGTGATCTTCTCCACGTCCTCAGTAGCTGTATATCTGTACAGCCTCTATGGACAGCGGTTGAACATGTCCTGGCGGAATCCATGTTGCTTCCAACTCCCTAACCTCCTTCATTGCTCATGCTGCACGATACAGCCTCCCTCCCGGCTCTATCACGACCGCAAAAAAGGCTTCTGCATACAGCCTTGGCAACTGCAAAAATATGTATCCTATGGCAGTGGAGATCCGTAACTTCCCCCTGCGCCTGAGTAATGGATTGTGGTGATGACTAGCACAGCTGCACATGAGAGAGTCATTTATAACCTCCAGGACCAGGCCGCCATTTTTGCTCAGGTGTGGGCTCCCTTCCTCACTGACGTCTAGACTGTACCACCGTCGCCACTGCCATCCCCCAGCTGACCCCAAGCACCTTGTCCGTCTGGTCTCGCTCTCCTCCCTCCCCTTCCCCCCTCCCCCACCCCTCCCACTTATATTTATTCTTAATTTTATGTTCTTCCTCTTTTCTTTGCTCTTTTTTTTTTTACACCCTGTTCCCCCATTCCCCCTGCTGTCTCCCCCTTTTTCCTGTTTCTCTCCATTGCCCCTGTCTTCCTTCCCTTTTCTCCCCCCTTCACTTTCCCCTGCTCTTTTCTCCTTCCGTACATCTCCCGATTAACCCTGCACGACCTGGACATCCTACCTTTCTCCCACACATACCTTCATAATTCTTGCTTTCGAATTGCCCAACTACCACGGTGCTGCTCCCCTTGTCCCCGCATATACCCTGTCTGATAGCTTCTGCTGCAGGACGGATCCTGTTTGCGGCAGTTGCATTGCATACTTGCCCACATCAATCCTTGATGAAGGAGGAGATGATACACAGAGCTCCAGGGACTATAGGAGGCGACTACACCTCGGAATGCTGCCCAATTATGTTGGCTGACCACCCCCCCACTTTTGCCAGCAGACTCCTGCGCGGCTTGCATCCCCGCTTAACCACCTCCCTCCTTCCCCTCCTCCCCACTTGGTATTGATCGTCCCGTTCCTTGGTCACCCCCATCCCTGTTGTTTTATCCTGGTATTCTCTTCTTTCTCTTTTCTTGCCAACGTTTGATTATATTGATGATGCATATGCCATGTCTTGGTGGTTTCATCTCAGACGATATTCTTGCGTTCTCTGGACCATACTGAGCAAGAACTGTTGTCTGTTAGCCTTGCTCTTATGGCTTATATACCTACCTCTTGATGCTACGTTACATTGTATCTTAATTGTTATTTTACATAATAAAAAATTACAACACAAAAAATAAAAAAGAATTGAAACTTTCCTTCATGATAGCTAGGAAATTTTACATTCTACGTCAGGTCCGGAGGCGAGGATTATGCTTGTTCAAAGCTTATTGACCACCAAGGATGCCATGTCCACTCCTGGTTTGAAGTAAAGCCTTTTAAACATGGAATCTGACAACCAAACATCTGTGTTGATGATGTCTTCCAATCTGGCCCCCAGGGTAAAAAAAAGCTTTTTGAGGCCATAGCTCCCCTGACTGAGGGGGCCCCAAACAAGGACACATTTCTTCCAGCCTCCTGCATTACCCATCTGATCCATCAGGCAATGTTGGGAAGTGATAAGGACTTGAAAGGTTTTCCTAAAGAGATGGGGAGCTACTGCTCTCCCAGAGGTCAAAACTCCTCCGTCATACTCTTGTATGCCCTAAGACAACGGACCATTCACAACTTTGGAACCTTGTTAAAAGCTGGGTAAGAAATTGATCTAGAGTCTGTTTTGGTCCTTCGGGTGATAAAAAAAAAAAGGTGACCCTTGAGGTTAAAAAACCCTATTGGACCCATCCAGAGCCCTGACATCCGAGACCCTCTGACAAGAATTTAGACATAACAGCATTGCCAACTTCACTGACAATTCTTTGCGTGATAGATATTTATTTCTCCAGGCAGGATAAGAAAATATTCAAGACAAGCCCATAACTTGGAGTGTCTAGGTTCTGGAGGTAAAGAGAGACAAATCCCCTGCATGAGTTTACAAATCAGTGGGTGTTCTCCCATCGCAGATCGCTAAATTGAGAAGTGTCCTGCCAACATGGCAGATCTATAGGAGCTGACTGTACACTACTCCAAGCCTTGTGCGGCTAAAGATGCAAAAAAGTTTAAGATGGGGACAACATCGCACCCCATGGGATCTTCTTCATGTTGAACACACCAGCGTACCCACCTGATCCACGCTGATCTGTATCTCTTAGAGGTACCTTTGGCCCAAGCTGAAGCCAAGAGGCATTCAGCCTCTTGTGAAAGACCTAGGGGTGTCTCTGACTTTGCAGATCCCGAAGAATATCTGGATCACGTGGAGAAGGATTGGAGAAAACCATGAAAGTTCCAGAAGAGCTGGAAACCAAGCTTGAGACCTCCAAAGTGAAGAGATCACCACCACCTGTGCCTTCTGTTTGTGCAAGAAGGCTGTCAACCTCGAGATCATTGAAAACGGCATGAACGCATACCCTTTCTCCCTCGACCAGTCCTCAAAGACTGCATCCGTTGCCGTTGCTTGCGGATCAGGTTTCCAGCTGAAGTAGCGGGGAAGTTGGTGGTCTAGACGAGAAGTGAACAGGTCCACAGAGAAAGGTCCCCAGCACGAGACAAGTAGAATACAGCCAGGTCCAGTTGCTACAAACTTGTGTTGGGCTTTTCCCTGGAACACCAGTCCAGAATCTGGTTGGAAAACCCAGGAAGATACTCTGCTGTGACCAAGATATTGCGGGCCTTGCAATACTCTCAGAACTCCTTGGCCAGCTCCACCAGTATTTTGGATCTGGGACCCACCAAATGATTTATATATCAGACTACCGACCAGTTGTCCATCTTGAGGAGGACGCAGGTGTTCACCTTGTCTTCAGTCCAACAACAGACTGTGACTGAGTCTGCCAACAACTCCAAGCAGTTTATGTGAAGGGATTGTTCGTGAGCGGACCATTTCCTGTCTGTGGCTGACTCTCCGCACCAAGCACCCCAACCGTAGCTGCTGGCATCTGATTCTATAACCAGATCTGGGTTGGAACCAAAGATGGTCCACCAATTCCAAGCCTCCATGCGTGCTAACTGCCAACTCATCTCCGCTTTGAACTCCTGAGAGAAGGGAAGCTGTTCTTTGCGGAGGTAGAAGGCTTTGAGTCTTTGGAGGGCCCTGTAATGCAAGGGCAATAATATTCATGAGTTCTGCGTATGTAATCAACGGACTTATAAGATTACTTTGATGGTTGACTGTAACACCTCATTTGTTATTTATATAATACGCTGTAAATGTCTTCGTATATATACATAGGCAGTACTATTCGCTCATTGAAGGTTAGAATTGGTGAACATGTCAGAGCTCTTAAAAACTGCGATGCAAGATATCCTGTAATGGCACACATTTTGAGCTGTGACTCACAGGATGTTCATAAAAGTTTTGAGTTCTTCGGATTTGAGCAGGTTCCCATAAATCAGAGAGGAGGGAACAGGGAATTGGCTCTATGCAGGAAAGAAGCGTTATGGATTATGAAATTGAGAGCGTTTGAGCTTGGATTAAACTCTGATAGGGAGCTAGAATATTTCTTGGGTGACTAATTCACTAACTCTAATACTTACCATTATATGTGGTTTGATTTTTGGTTTATTGTATTTTGTTTGTCTACTGGTTTCTTCTATCTTATTTTCTAGTTTGCTAATGATGTTTTACTTTTTTGTACACAGTCAATGTTTTATGTTATGTTCGCTCGTATTATACAATGATTGATTTCGGCTCTTTACAACATTTAAGCTGATAACTTAAATTCGCTCTTATTGTGACATGTGTATAGATACTCATTTATGTAGACTTATGAATTGGTATTTTACCTTTAATCATTATGTACTGATCAGTCATTCTCTTATTTTATTTTATTCTTTCTTGACCTAATATATCCTGGATTCTTTTCTTTCTGTTTGTTTTATATATTTCCTTTATACTATGGGGTTGGGGTTCATTCTCCATTTTTGCACTTTGTGGTAGGGGCACTGATGTTTGGTTTTAATTAGCTGCAGATTGTGCTTCTCTTCCGTTTATTAGCTGTTGTGTTTTTCAAGATATCATAGCTACACGCTACGTGTGCGCTTGTCGTCTTTCTTTTTCCATGGTGGTGGTCCTTTGTCTATTGCCAGTGAATACAAGGCTTTATGTTTACTTTTGCTGGCTAGCGACCTCGGGCGGCGTACTCGCGGTCCATTGGGACTTACACCGGGATGCCGGTTATTTTGCCTGTGATATTGGGTAAGTCAGGACCTGGCCACGCGCTTCTGACACAGCACTTTTTCGCTTCGCGGTGATTAACACCAGCTAAGGGGTTTTGTGTCTAACGTGCAGTTTGGGATTTCTCTCTTTTCACAGTGCTGTTGGGGATTAAATGTATGTGTTCTAATTGAGTTTATGGAGCTGCCAATACGGACAGTTGGTTTATTCACGAAGGAGCGTATTCAGGTATACGAATTACTTTTTTGGTTTTACTTAACGGGTCTGGTGATGGCTTTAACACTATATAGGGTGTTGGTCGCTTTTCTCAACATGTGTGTTCATACTTTATTTAGTTGGACCCGGACCGTTGACTTCGAGACTTTTTTGTGTCACGTGAGGGAATCTCGTCTTACCTTGATGTTATTGCTTTCTACTTTTGAGGTAATTGTGAATGATATTTTAGTTATTCTGATGTGTCTTACGTTACTTTATATCTTTACACATTTATATTCTTAGTGGATAATTACACATGACCCTTTGGGTGTTAGTTATTTTTATTTCTATTTATTTTTGTCTGCGTGCTCTACCATTTAGTTTTATCTGGTTCATGCTTAAGATATCTTTGAGTGCTCTTTCTCAGGTTTAACTTTTAGGTCCACAATTTCTAGTGCACATATTTTATTGGTATTTGGTTTTTGGTATTTTGCACTAGGGGTCTTTGGTGATCTTTTTGATTAGTTTTGTAGTGCACTTTAAAACTTATGTTTTTATTCTGGAAATGTTCGGGTTCCCGGTGTTTTCAGTTATTCTTTCTTCTTCTTTTTTCTTGGGACTTTTCTCCTTCTTCACTTTTCTTATTATTATTGGGTATTGTTACCTGTCTTAGATACCTGGAATTTTAGTTTTCTACTCAAATGTGTCTATGCAATTTACAGCCCTGAAGAAGTTGTGTGGGATTTCGGTCCTGTGACAAAACACGTGTTGGCTTGATTGCATCTTAAGATCTGTTTTGCGTCTCAGATCATGTTGTGAAGCTTCAGTGATCGGATACTTTGGTGATTACATCTTCAGGAGAACTGGGCTTGATTGCATCTCAAGATCTGTTTTGTGTCGCAGATCATGTTGTGAAGCTTCAGTGATCGGATACCTTGGTGATTACATCTTCAGGAGAACTGTTCTTCATAATAAACCTTGAAAAACTCGATATGTTATATATGGACTGAGTTGTACTACCTAATTGGAACTGTGTAATTAATTTACTGCATTATTTTCGAATGTACTTATGTCTATGTTGTAACTGTTTTTGAATGCCTCACATAGGCAATTTCAGTGTTTGTTTACTCTGTAAACGTTTGAGGGATGGGTGTGGTCCCTTGTGAAGCCACCATTTAGTAACTCCGTGGCCGATTCTTTACCCTCGAGTGCCCCGTTTTCCCACTAATCTGCACCCCTTCTCTTTGTCCCTGTAATGCAAGGGGTCTGGAAAAATTACCTGAAGGTCTGAGGCAAGGAGTCCTACTATCCTGGCAACCTGCCTTAATTAAATTTGAGATCTGGAGACCATGTTCTGCAATTTCTTGCGTACCTTGGCTATCTTTGAAGATGGCAGGCTCAGAGTCCTGTCCATTGAATCACTGAGGAAGCCCAAGAAGACAAGTTGTCTGGACGGGGTCAAGCTGTACTCTTTCATGTTGAAAAGGAAACCCTGGATCTCCAAGAGAGAAATCGCATACTAAAGATGATCTGTCAGTCTGGCACTGGTCCATGAAAAGCCAATCATCCAGATATATAATGAGATGACATCTGCGAGCTTGGAGATGCTCTACCACAGGTTTCATCACCTTGGTGAAACACCAAGGAGTGGAAGAAAGCCCGAAAGATAGGATTTTGAACTTGGAAACCAAACCATTCCATTGAAACCGAAGGAAACGGCAGTGCTGTGGAAGAATAGTCAGTTAGGCGCCCTGCAGGTCAAGGTGCGCATTCCAATCGTCCTGACGGAGCAAGTCACAAAGGAGATGAATCCCCTCCATCTTGAAATGGCGGTATACCAACCAACCATTGAATTCTCTTGCGTTGATGATCGGACGCTGCCCGCCATCTCGCTTGTCCATAATGAAGAGATTGCTGAGGAATCCCCGAGGGTATAAGGATGCTGGGACTATATAGCTTCTTTTCTCAACAGACCTTGCACTTCCCATTCTACCAGAACCCACTGATATTGGGGGGAAAACATTGGCTGAGGCTTGTGTGGCTGAATTGGAGAACCATAGAATTGGATCTGAAAGCTGCGTACGGTTTGCAACACTCATGCGTCCAAGGTGAGGGCCTGCCAATTGTGGAAGAAATGCCTCAGTCCCCCCCCCCACTGGGCAATGGAGGTCTAATAGAACACTTACTGGCCTGAGATCCCTGAGAGAGACCTCTGGAAGCACCTCTGGAGCCAAGAAAGGCCTGCTTCTCCCGCGTGAACGCCATCAGATCTACCTCCGCTTCTATCTGCTGTTTCTGGGGGCGGTGCCCCGATAGCTCCCTAGTGTAGACTCTGAAGCAGGGATTTGATAGATCCAGAGGAACTGGACAGTATAGGCTAGGTGTAGGAGGCATTGCTCCATAGGCTCAATGGCCGATGCTACGGCCTTTTGAATAGAGGTGTCCACCGCCTCGCAGAATTCCTCATCCATGGGGAGGACTGAAATGGTCTCCTCTTCCCTATAGGAGTCCTGTATAGTTATTTTTTATTTTATTTTAATTATTATTTTTTTATTATTAATAATTTTTATATGCCCTCAGAGGTATGCAGGTGGGTGTTGGCAGGCTACTGCCCAAGCACACTTGTGACACACATAAATGGAGGCCTGGCTGTTACCAGGGGTAGGAGTGTGACAATTCACCAATAATTAGGCTGATCACAGCCACTCAGCGTCCTGCTTAAGCACCTATTTATTTACTTAATTAGTTTTTTTTTTTCTTCTTTTGTTGCCTGCCTGCAAGCACCCCTTCTGTAATACCAAAACAGGTCTGGGTGCGAGAAATTACGATGAGGTAATACCATGGAGCCAAACTCCCCCCTCTTTGTCAGTAGGGAAAAGCCTACCATGCAAGCTTCTTAATATCCAAGGCGCCGTGCGCAGTCGCCATCGATGACAGGCAAGGATCCTGCCTATTGGCAGGAAAGGTACTGACTCTTCTGGGCGTCAGCCACCTGGAAATGCACAATAAGGACCCCTGGTGTGGGGCCTCTGGGTTTCCAGGTGCAGAGAACTGCAGCACAAGGGGCTAGCATCTCAATACAAAATGAACCGCCCATACTGTGCGACAGCAAATAACAGCGCGGTCAGCGCACATCACTTTCTGAATAACTGCCCTCTGAGGGCTGTCAAGGCTCACCGTGTCCCCGGTGAGTGTTGCGAGGACAAGTGGAGTCGCACAGGGAGAGGAAATGCTCCCCTGTGCAATCTTAGTAAAGCAAAGTCACACAACAAAACCAGGAAAAAAAGGCACATATCTCCTTGTAGGAAAGTACCATCTTTCTTGGCATGTTACCCCCAATTTTACATGTGTGTCAATATGTTTTTGCCTGTTTCACTGGGACCCTGCTAGCCAGGACCCCAGTGCCCATAGTATGTGGCCTAAATGTGGATGCCTGTGTAGTGTCTAACTGTGCCACTGAGGCTCTGCTAATCATAACCTCAGTGTTCATGCTCTCTCTGCCTTTAAATTTGTCACTATAGGCTAGTGACTACATTTACCAATTTCAATTGGCATACTGGACCCCCCTTATAAGCCCCTAGTATATGGTACCTAAGTAACCAGGGCACTGGGGTTCCAGGATATCCATAGGGGCTGCAGCATTTCTTTTGCCACCCATAGGGAGCTCAGACAAACCCTTACACAGGACTGCCATTGCAGCCTATGTGAAATAACGCACGTTATTTCACAGCCATTTTCACTGCCCTTAAGTAACTTATAAGTCACCTATATGTCTAACCTTCACTTGCTGAAGATTAATTGCAAAGTTACTAAGTGTGAGGGCACCCTTGCACTAGCAAGGGTTCCCCCACATAGTTCAGGGCCATTTCCCTGGACTTTGTGAGTGCGGGGACACCATTACACGTGCGCGCTACATGTAGGTCAATACCTATATGTAGCTTCACAATGGTAACTCCGAATATGGCCATGTAACATGTCTAAGATCATGGAATTGTCCCACCTTTCCAAATATGGTATTGGGGAGCCAATTCCATGCATCCTGGGGCTCCACTATGGTGCCCCACTACTGCCAAATCAGCTCGCTGAGGCTTGCACTGCAGCTACAGCTGCTGCCACCTCACAGACATGGTTCTGCCCTCCTGGGGTCTGGGCAGCCCAGTCTCAGGAAGGCAGAACAAAGCATTTCCTCTGAGAGCAGGGTGTTACACCCTCGCCCTTTGGACAAATGTGTTAAAGGCTGGGGAGGGGTAGCCTCTTCCAGCCTTTGAAATGCTTTGAAGGGCACAGATGGTGCCCTCCTTGCATAAGCCAGTCTACACCAGTTTAAGGAACCCACAGTCCCTGCTCTGGGGCGAAACTGGACAAAGGAAAGGGGAGTGAGCACTCCCCTGTCCATCACCACCCCAGGGGTGGTGCCCAGAGCTCCTCCAGTGTGTCTCAGACCTTTCCCATCTTGTTTCCAGAGGTGTGAGGACACTATGGGGGCCTCTGAGTGGCCAGTGCCAGCAGGTGACGTCAGAGACCCCTCCTGATAGGTGCATACCTAGGTAGGTAGCCAATCCTTCTCTGAGGACTATTTAGGGTCTCTTCTGTGGGCTTCTGTTCAGATTACGACTTGCAAGAATCCAGCAGGACTCCTCTGCACTTCTCTCTTCAACTTCTCCCAAGGATCGACCACTGACTGCTGCAGGACGCCTGCAAAACTGCAACAAAGTAGCTAGAAGACTACCAGCGACATTGTGGCGCCTAATCCTGCTGGCTTTTTCGAATGTTTCCTGGTGGTGCATGCTCTGGTGGCTGCCAGCCTACACTCCGCACTGGAAGCCATGAAGAAATCTCCCGTGGGTCGACGGAATCTTCCTTCTGATCCAGCAGGCACCAAACGTCAGCTTCACTGGTACTCTGGGTCCCCTCTCCTCCTGACGAGCATGGCCCCTGGAACACAGGTGGTGGACCCAAGTGACCCAGACTGTCCAGTGGTCCAAATGTCCGAATTTGGAGGAGTTAAGTCCTTGCCTCCCCTCCCCAGACAGTAATCCTGTGTACCGTGTGATATGCTGCTACAAGGGCTTCTGTGCACATTTCCCAGAAATCCTGCATGCACATCCGAGCCTAGGTCTCCAGCACTCCGTCCTGCAATGCTCAGCTCCCTGAGTTGAGCTCCGGTGTCGTGGGACCTCTCTTTGCCGTTTTGAGATGACCGCCGTGTTCAGTCTTTTTGAACCCATGTTCAAGGACTTCTGCGGGTGCTTCCCTCCATCCAGTGGGCTCTCTACGTTGCTGAGGGCCCCCTCTGTCTCCTCACCTGAGTGGCAACATCCTGGTCCTTCCTGGGCCGGGGCAGCACCCTTTCTCTCTAACTATGACTCTTGCAAGTAGCAAGGTTTGTTTGCAGTATTTTGCCAAGGAAACAACTCTGCATCCTCCAGCACGCCGTGGGACATCTTCTGCACAAAGCAGAACCTCCTACCTCCTTTTGTTGTTGCAAAACCAGCATCTTCTTGTAACCGGAGGCAGCCATTTTGCACCTTCATTCGGGGTTTAGTGGGCTCCTGCCTCCCCGGACACTTGGACTTGGTCCCCTTCCTCTACAGGTCTTCAGGTCCAGGAATCCATCTTCAGTGCTTTGCAGTCTGTTGTGGTCCTTGCAAAATCCTTTATCACAACTTTTGTGTGTTTTTGGTGGAAATAGCAGTACTTTAATCCTACTTTCCTGGGTCCTGGGGTGTGGTCTCCTTTACACCCTTAGTGTTTTCTCACACTCCCAGTGACCCTCTACACACTACACTTGCTTAGGGGTGCATTTGTGGTTCGCATTCCACTTTCAGAGTATACGGTTTGTGTTGCCCATAGGCCTATTGTATCCTATTGTATTCTACAGTGTTTGCACTACTTTTCTAACTGTTTACTTACCTGATTTGGTTAGTTGTGTATATTTTGTGTATATTACTTACCTCCTAAGGGAGTATATCCTCTGAGATACTTTTGGCTCATTGTCACTAAAATAAAGTACCTTTATTTTTAGTAACTATGAGTATTGTCTTTCCTATGATATAGTACCTCTATGATATAAGTGGTATTGCATGAGCTTTGCATGTCTCCTAGTTCAGCCTTGGCTGCTCTTCTATAGCTACCTCTATCAGCCTAAACTGCTAGAACACTACTACACTCTACTAATAAGGGCTAACAGGACCTGGTATAAGGTGTAAGTACTACTGGTACCCACTACAAGCCAGGCCAGCCTCCTACACTCCTTACCAGCAGGAAAGAAAAAGGAGGCCCGGTCATGGAGAATACGGTATATATGGACACTCTTGGGGACACTTGATTGGTTCCTGAGTTTTTGTAGTTTTTTTCCCAGGTAATGTTGGGAAGTGGAGTTTGTTGCTTTAAAGGCTGCTGTTGAATTAAAGGAAAGAAAGTTGAGGATAATCTTCGCCTCCGGTCCTGACGTAGAATTAGCCTTAAAAAAAGCTCAAGACATTATAGGTCAACTTCTGGTTCTAGTAGGGATAGTACCCGTATATCTGAGGCCCTAAATATTTCAGACATGGTAAGGTGTATGCCTCCTATTCTGTCCTGTCTGCATATATGTGTTGTGAAAGGACGCCATGTGGCATCAAATTTAGTGACCCTCTCCCTTAATGTGGCAGTGTGCTTCTCCATGGCTTATGGATTCCATATCTTTCCCCATCACAAATTTAGCATTGGGGCTTGAGCATGCATCCACGTTTGCACTACAGAGAGTGGTGCTGCCAGTAACAAGTGGGAGAGGAATCACCCCTGGAGGGATGACAAGAAAAGGGTTCTGTGTTTTTCTGGGTCGCCCAAAAGAATCGTCAGGGAATCCCGGGGAAGGTGATATTGGGGATGGTGTGGATTGTGAGTAAAACCTCATCCAAGAACGTTTGTATTCTCGGCCATGCCCACCATGTGTGTAAAAAATGTACCCCGTTCACCATACCCCTTTCAGCATAGGTGTGAACTTCCAAACATTTTGTGGAGACACAAGGGTGTCAAGTACCACAGAGTGAGGATTTTATGGGAGTTTTTTTTATAACAGAGACATATAGAGGACGTAAAAGCCCATTGCTAACACACTCCCTAAATATTGTCTGTAATGTCCACATTTAGTTCTCTTTCCCTTTGTTTCATATACACATGTTTCTTGGGTGGGGTTAGATTAAGTATGTAGCGGTATAACAGGGATATGCCCTTACGTCTGAAATTAGAAACGTACAAGGTTTATATGGGTGTCTCCATCCGTTGCCTAGCCTGCTGATCACCAGGCTGCCCGGCCCAGTGCTGTGCCGCCCTACTCTGTATTCATCCCCACTGGGCAAGGAAACCTTTTCCCTCTGGTTATCATTAGTCTGTAAATCCCCATCTTCATAGAAGTCACTCAATTTGGGGAATCTCCCTTGAGCCCAGAAAAAAGAGCCAGGATGGGCCATACCTGGCAGACAGTCCTCATTGAGTGACAATGGGGTAGTGGCAAATGGATATAGCAGGAAATGTCACCTCCCTCGTACCCCCTCCCAATAAGCCAATAAGGTAGATGTCAAAAGAATAGGTGGGGGGCCTTGATCGTTCACTGTCTTGGGGAGCCATAAAATACCATCTAGGGAGGTCTGGGAAAAGGCCTGTTCGGCCTGCACCCATGGCTTTAGGTCTGGGTCATGAGGGACAACTCTGAGCTGCCAGGATGTAAGTTGAGCTATTAGGGAACCCTAAGCCACCTTCTGCAACAGGTCTATATAATGTCGCCAGGCTACCCGAGGTGACTTCCCTCTCCAGACAAAGTTAAGCATTTTGTTGCATATTGGCTTTGTGTCAGCTTAGGCACGGCAAGAAGGGTCTGCAGGAGATACAATAGTCAGGGTAGAAAGTTCAGTTTAAGGGAGCTAGGATGACCCAGCCAGGAGATCTCTAGTTTGTCCCAACTATAAAGTTCCTTGAAGAGGACCGCAAACAGAGGAGGTAGGTTGCTATCATAGAGGACCTTCATGGGAGTTGGAAGCTGTACCCTGAGGTATGTAATCATTGAGATTGACCATTGGAAACCCCCTCTCAGATGTGGCTACAGGAGGCTATTTCTGGATCCAACACTCTCATACCTCAAGATTTGGAAAAGTTAATCTGAAAACCAGATGCCAGAGCAAACATGTCAAGCTCCCTCATAAGCATGGGGGTAGAAGACTCTGGGTCGGTGATAAAGCATATCGTTCGCGAAGAGGGCCAATTTATGCTCCACATGCTGTGGATATCAGGGTTATGCTGTATCTTTGCCACCAGGGGCTCCAAAGTTATGGCAAAGATTGAGGGGGGACAAGGGGCATCCCTGTCGGGTCCCTCTTGTGAGAGTGATGGTGGGTGTTAATTTTTAAATTGGCTGGTGGTGTCTTGAAGTTGGCTTGTATATAGGCTGTCATCTTAGGGCCCATTTGAGTTTTAGCAAGGACCTTTGAGAGGAATGTCCAATCGAACCATTCAAATACATTCTAAGCATTGAGAGAGAGGAGCACCATAGGTTGGTGACTTCGTTCAGCTGCTTGCATAAGGGCTATGGCCAAGCAGATATTATTGTTAGTCTGTAGATTGCGCATAAAGCATAACTGTTTAGGTGCTATGAGAGCAAGCCATATATGATGGAGCTGCGCTATTAGAATGGATGTGAAAATGTTAACATTGCAGTTCTAAAGTGTAATTGGGTGGTAGTATGAACATCATGTCGGAGGCCTGTGGGGCTTCAAGAGTAGCATGAGGTGGGATTCTAATATCGAGTCAGTGACTGTGCCCAACATTAAGACGTAATTAAACACTGGAGCCAAACATAGGTTTGCCTAGCATGGGCGCAAAAGCTTTATAAAAAAAATGATTGGAAACCTGTCCGGCCTGGGAGCCTTGTGTGTGGGGGAGTTTACCAGTTGCCACCCTAACCCCATCTGGACTGATGTCATCCTCCAGTAGGCTCAATTAGTCCTTCCTGTCAGTGGGTACATAGTCCCAGAGGTAATCATCTTAGTGATGTTTGTGAAGATGTTGGGCTTGATTTAATGCTGAATAATAGGTGTGAAGGCCTGACGCAGTGTCGGGTGTCTCAGTGTGTCTGCCACCCTCCCCATTCTGAATGTCTGAAATAGGATTTTGTGTGGATCGTGTACGTATTTCAAGGTCTTAAAGGTGATCAGCCTTGTCCCTGCGCTCATAACATGTTTAGCCAATGTAAAGGAGCTTTTTGGCTGCATCTTTCATTAGCAAATGTTCTAATTCACCCTGATGTATTTAAGGTCCTGCAGGGTCCTCTGCAAGCCCCCATCCTTATGCCTAGACTCAGCTTGTTGCAGCTGAGTTTCGAGTTCTTGTTTGCAAAGCTTGGCTGTTCTATCAAATGCTGCTCTGTAAGATAGAAGTTCCCCTCTAAAAAATGCCTTCGCTGCATT
Organism: Pleurodeles waltl; assembly: GCF_031143425.1. Classification (NCBI taxonomy): domain Eukaryota; kingdom Metazoa; phylum Chordata; class Amphibia; order Caudata; family Salamandridae; genus Pleurodeles; species Pleurodeles waltl. Next base: position 152,443,975 of record NC_090446.1, read on the forward strand.
CCACACAGTTGCAGGAGAGGCATTGCCTGTGTCATTTTCATTAAAACAGTGTTTGATTATATATCTTATGTGATTACAAAGAGTCTGGTTGTGAAAGGCGATCTTGCTCGTAATTCATGGTTTCAGAAACAGAGGTTGTGGAGCACCAGGGCCCATGTCCAGCCTCACAGGTGCATGATCGGCCAGGACCTTAACCGCTATTGAGGTATCCATTAGGCTAAGGAGCAGCAATCAGGAAGCCAGGAAGTAATCAATACAGGGGTATGTCCTGTAGACATTTGAGTAGAATGTATATTCACGCTCTTTGGGGGTGGTGGTGATGCAAGACATCTACATACGAAAGGGCAAGGAGGCCTTGGGTTAGAGGTGAGGGTGAACGAGGTTCTCCCTGCCGGGAGTGTGAGCAACCATATTTAGGATCAAAGGAAACATTTAGATCCTCTACCAATAGTATGTAACCCCAAGCTACGAAGGAGATATTCTGAAAAAGTTCTACGTAGAAAGCCTCCCTCCCACCATTGGGCCCAAAGATAGAAAAAATGGTCATGAGGGTTTTTCCCAAAGTCCCTCGTATGCCCACTGTACTACCCTCCTTGTCCCTCTGAATGCTATCAAGAGTAAAGAGGGGCCCATACGCAGGAGTATAGCAACACATCTTGATTTGCTAGTGTATGAGGAGTGGTATTGAGTAAGAACCCAATAGGAAAGTAGGCACCTACTATCCTCCCTGAGCAGGTGGGTTTCCTGAATAAGGGTGACGTCAACTTCATGTCGACGCAGCCAATTTGTTAGATCCCTATGTTTTATTGGTGAGTTGAGGCCCTGAACATTCAGGGTAATGAAGTTTAGTGCCGTCATGGCCAGATATGTGGTTTTATCCCCTCTTCTTGGAAGGGTATGACATACTTCTCCCTCCCCATTCCTGTGTCATCACTCAAGTGTGTCAGGACATGTGGAAAAAATCAATGAGCAGAACAAGAAACCAAACAGAGGTAGAAAAAAAAGAACAGTCAAGGCGCCTTGCCAGGCCCCCGTAAAACAGGAGGCCCGTCAAAGAAAAAACCCAAGTATGTAAGATAGAAACCATATAGTTGCATACCATTAGTTAAAAATGCAGAGGAGGCTAGCTCCAAGTGAACCTCGGCACCCCCCATCCAGTCACTTACTCACTGTCACATATTAGGAGTGTGGCTCAGAGGTCGGTGTGAAAACAGTAGTCTCTGATTGCAGCACTGTAAAATAGACATGCAGCCATCGTCGAGGTGACACTTAAAAAGTTCAGGCTGGAGTTTCATCCTCTGAGGAGGCTTGTTTTTGCTCTTTTCCGGCTTGGCGTTTCTGTTTGTGTGTCATCTTTTTGTTTCATTGTGTGGTTTGGAAGCGGCAACCTCCCCCAGTGGTCTACCACCGTCAAACTGTGCTGGTCATGAGGATCCTCGCAGTCTGAGTGAGGGGCATTACCGGGGCCCAGCGTGCCTCCTGCAGCATCCATGCAACAATCCTCTTTTCCTGGTAGCTAAAGTAGAGGTGGAGTGAAAAGCCCCATCGGTAGGAGACTTTGTGGGCCTGAAGATGTTGGGTGACATCTTTAAACTCTTTCCGATGAGCTAGGGTGTAAGCGGAGACGTCCTGGTATAGGGAGATAGCGTCACCTCGAAATGCTATTGGTTCTGTTGCCTGGCCGCCTGCATTATCTGCTCCTTCAGGTGAAAGTAGTGGACATGAGCAAGGGTATCTGACGGCAGATTCCTCTGCTGTTGGAACATGAAGAACACTCTGTGAGTGCAGTTGAGGCGCACTGGGACATGGGCCTCGAGATCTGCTTGTAAGGCAGACGCAGCTATGCCTCTGATGTGCATTTTGTTTCTCCCCAAGTGGTATTCTAGGTCGTCAAGTTTATCTTGGTGTAGTTCATGGCTCTTTTCCAGTTTTTCAATGTGGACCGGTCAATCCATGTTGTCTTGCATGTGCTCCACCACAGTGGTTTCAATTGTAGTCAGGCAGGAATCTGATGCAGAGACTGGTCCAGATCAGTAATGGCTCTGGTGAAGATATCTTTGCAGAACCCAAAGTAGCAACAATTGAATGTCTCTCTTCAGCGCCGTGGCCCAAGCATGAGGGGGTTCGCTTTCTTTAACATCTTTGATGGATGAGGGTCGAGTTGACTTGGCCCTACTTGATATCATTGTGGGTGACAAGATGAAAGTGTACCAGGGCCACCAATGTTGACTCACTGCAGGTAATTGAGTGGAAGTGCACAAACGTCTACTCCCCCCCCACCTTGAATCAATGGGCCACCTGCCCCATAAACTTAGGTAAAATATGTGATCTGCGTTCTCTAGCAGTCAATATGAGGTTGAAAGTAGAAGGGGCCCCAGCTGACACTTGGGCCAGCGCCTTGTGAGATGATCTGGGCCAGTCGGGCCACCTCCCTTGTAATCCACCTATTACCCTTCAGACTGGGTCCGGCCGTCCAGGTCATAGGGGGACCCCTCCCCCCCCCCCCCACCACCACCATCGCAAACCCCACCAGGTCATACAGTTCTGCCATACGGTTGGTCCCATTCAGAAATGGCCCAGACATACAGGGGTATGGGTATGAGTGGTACAGCAGGTATAGTGGCACAAGCAGCACAAGTTTCCAGGGACATGAGAGGCCAACTGCAGCTGAGCATTGATTGTCCTTTACTAGTGTACTGGTGGTGGTGGTGGAGTGGGATGTTCGTTTCCTTGCCTGAATTAGGCCCATGGCATATACATAAACGGGTTGTTCAGGGACACTTGGCATAATCTTGTGAACAAAGATAGTGTATCATAGATTCTCATGGACCATGGCCGAATGCAATGAGATATACTAAGAAAAAGTATTATTTTGCTGCTCAACGTAATACAAATGACAGCAAGTACTCATGTGACAAGATAGGATGCAAGGGGGGGGGGATAAATAAGTGCAACCCCTTTAATCTCACTAACCGACAATGAAGTTCCAAGAGCTGCAAACCTTCACACTTCTTTGAATCACAAGACATTAGATTTGCCTTCGTCCACTATGCTGTTTATAACATTTCTGACGCAAAAAAACTCTACAAGAAATGTTTGAAGTAATACTGTTGAACAAAGATGTGTTAGAATCGCAAAAAGAGAATGGCAATTGCATTAGAATTAAAACAAATACCTGCATGCCTTCCCTGGTACGACCTGCAGAAAGAAGTAGAAAAGTGTATGACAGGAAGACGAGAAAGTGACTGGAGAGGGTCCCTTAGCATTTTTAGTAATGGAGCTTGTGACCTCAACGGTATATGTCTCTAAAAGGTGTATACTGATTAAATGGTCGGTTTCTGTTCATCCAATAAAAGTTATATCCCACGAATAAAAAGATTTTGCAGAAGGGTGGCTCATGTACACATAAGGGGTAAAATAGGCAGAGGAAGTACAAACACGAAGAAACAGCAGAAATAGCAGAAAAAAGTAATTTAAAATAAAAAAGAACCCCTCATCAAAAAGATCTAGGAATCACAAACAGAATCCCCTACTTGTAGAAAATTGTAGCAGAAGTACTACGTCCTAGGAGCCACCACAAAAGTATTCACAGTCTTGTGAAGTGAGACAGTGTGAAAACTCTCCCCCCAAAAATGGGAAAAAACACTGTAGGATAGAAAGTTCACTAACTCCAATCAGGCACGATCCTGGTAGCAATGAATAACAGGAAGGTAACAGGATAGATATAATAAAATCCCCTAACCCTCAAAAAGGTATTTCATTCTCAAAGAGCCCATGAATCATGTGAACCAAGTGAAAAGTGGAAAAAGAATGAGAAAACTAAACCCATTAAATCGGTGAAAACGAATTTTTACTTTATTGATGTGTCCTATACTAAAAGCCATTTCCACCAGGATTTAAAACGGGTGTGATTCATCATGACCAGAGCACGGAAGACACAGCAATTCCTCTGAACTCTGGGGCTCAGATGTATACTTTTTGCCGCAAAACTGCAAAAAGTATAGCACCGGCTTGGCCATTCCACAGCGCCAGCTGGGCACCATATTAAAAGAATGGCGAAAGCCAGTGCTAAACGTGGGCTACCATCTTTAAAAAAGACGTTAGCCAGGTGGGGGAGGCGGTAGGGAAGGAGGGGGTTGTGTGTCAGAAAATGACGCTAGCCTGGTTAGGGGCAAAACAAATGCCTCTAACCAGACTAGCGCCATTTCCTGGCACACAACCACCAAAAGCATGACTCCTGTCTTAGGAAAGACAGGAGTCATGTCCACCAGTCATGTCCATCACCCCAATGGCCAACACAGGGGACAAGTGTCCCCGGGCATGGCCATTGCACCCTGTGCCATGCAGGGGGCCCCAAGTTAGGGCCCCCAATTGCAAAATATATATATATACTTATCTATGATGGGGTCCCCATCCTCCTCTCTCCCTCCGGTGGGGGATGTTCCTGTGGCTTCTGGTGGACACCTTGGACACATTCCATGGTGTTTAACCATGTCAAAGGGTCCACACGTACCCTAAGTCTTGGTCTGACCCAGGTGTTAAGCTTTGCACCATTATTTAGCCCGTCCTCCCACCCGTGCGTCATTTTAGCATGGGGATAAATATTGGGATACCAAGTAGGTGCACGCATCCAAAAAATGGTGCAAACTCCTATATTTTGAGGTTAGACATGTCTAACGTCAAAATATAAATATGGAGTTAGGTTTACGCCGAATTTGTGTAAAAAAATGACGCAAAATCGGCGTAACTGAAGTATAAATATGGGCCTGAGTTTGTAAAGGAAACCATTTTGATGACAGGAATGAAACACTAGAACAAGTTATTAAAGTTGTATCTGAGAAAGATTGTTAATTCAGAGAGTTTTTTGTTTTTTTAACTAAGTTTTCGGCACAAATCATGCAGGATTGGGTAAAAAAACAAACGCTAATGTTTTCTCAGGAAAAGCCCAAGGCTCGGTGCATAATAACGGAAGACAATGTAAATAAATGTACTCTAAGATTGACTATTCCCAAGGAACATCATTATGTGCTTAACCTTAGTATGACAGATGAGAAGGGATTTACTTGTTTGATATCTAATAGTGAATTGAAGGGGAGTATAGTAACCTGAGTGATTTAGATTAGGATTTAGGCACTTTGCATAGCCTATTAGTACTCTCATTGAACACATATGGCTTTAGAAAACTACTGTGCTAGGAAATCTTTCAATCAATTACAAACAATATAGAATTCTAAAAATCCAAGAGACGTGGCTGTGCAAAGATACTACTCACATAGATGGGTTTCTATAAGTAAACAGACATGTCTAACCAAATAGTTCAGGTCGACCACCAGGGGCTATGATAACTATGATTTCCACCAAAATTGTGGGTAATGTATCCGTGATAAACTCTACCCGTGATTGAATTTTGTTACGTTTGTTAAATTTGTACACAAAAAACTCAGATACTGATTTCCTAATTATAATACATGTTGGTATAAATATATCCAATGCAAGTGAATATAAAGTTAAAAAGGGATCTCACAAGAATCTGCCTGGATCATGAATCCTGTTTGTATTAAATCTGGGAGATTTCTATCACGATTAGACCCTCTAAAGACTGACCCTTTCTATGAGGATACAGTAATGAAATATAATATCAAAACAGGCAAACTTTACTGACAGCTTATTCTCAACTCAGCACAGTATTTTGCTGATTTTATTTTTCATCCTCAAGAGGAATGTTTAGCGTCAGTGGTCGACTAGCCTCAGAATGCCCAGCTAAACATACTTTAATCAAAGGAAATCAGTGCAGTCCAATAGACTGTTTTATGCATGCATGGTATTTTAACTGTAAAGAGAACTTTGATGATTTGAAACTGGAATGGAGTGATCACCGCCCAATACATATGTCTATAGAACTAGGGACTTCAAATGCAAGAAAAAACATTCTCCCCTTAAATATAGAATTCCGAAATGTCTCACCACAAAATTACTAAAAAGCATTTACAGCTATTGTCTAATTGACTGATTTTCAGCAAAAACAAAACTTAATATGTGAAGTACAAGATCATTTATGAACATTGTACAGAGGCATGATTAGACAGGTAGTACAATGTTTAGAAGTAGAATTAACAAGCATTTGCAATTCAATGGGTCTCATGTTTGCTCGAGTTAGAGCTATTAGCGTTGTAAATTCCTAACTGCACTTTTCTTGCCACGTAATTTGAAAATATAAAATAAAACAGTTGACATAAGCAAGTCAATTCAAAGCGCCATGGCCGCCATGAGCGTGAAAGTAAGGGAGAGACACAAAAGGAAAAAGAAGTTCACTCACAGTCAAACGTATCGGCAAACGTGCAATTATCCGTGTAATATGGCAGTAACAAAACTGCTGCAAGGAGGGACAAATGTGAAGCATTTACCAATGTCATCAAAGGATTTTTGAAAGGCAAGCCCACGAACGAGTGATAGTGATGGGCCTGCGGTGGGCATGGTTAAAAGCCCACATAGATATCAACACGTCAGAAAAGCAGTGCTAAAGTTATGTCTTTTACGCAAGAAAACTCAAACTACATGGCACCTTGGTGATTCAAAAATAGAACCCATTAACAAGGACAAATATGTAGGGATGTGGTTTTGTAAAAATCTGCAGTGGTATAACTGCATAGAATCTTTACAACCAAGAGCACTCACGAGTGTGTGTTTAAAGAATTGGTAGTGTAAAGTAGTGTTAAAATTTTGAAGTCCATTCCACTTATGTTTTAGGTTAAAGATTCTGTAATAACTGTACATTTCCAGTAACAACTACATGTGGGTTAAATGTAAGATGCAACACACTATGGGCCACATGTAGGTAGCTTTTTGCATGTCGCAAACAGCGAATTTAACTGTTTGCGACGTGCAACAAGCACATCGCGATGCACAAACCCAGTTTTGCGATTCGGTATCCTGGTTACCGAATCGCAAAACAGGTTTGCGACTCGCAATTAGGAAGGGGTGTTCCCTTCCTAATTGCGACTCGCTGTGCAATGTAGGATTGTTTTGTGACCGCAAACGCGGTCGCAAACCAATCGCAGTTTGCACCCATTTCAAATGGGTGCTAACACATTCTCATGGGACCCCTTCCCAGTTGTGAATGTCACTGTAAACATTTTTTCAGAACAGGAAGTGGTCCTAAGGACCACTACCTGCTCTGAAAAAATGAAACGGAAACGTTTCATTTTTTGTTTTTGTAATGCATCTCGTTTTCCTTTAAGGAAAACGGCTGCATTACAATAAAATAAAATAAACTGCTTTATTGAAAAGCAGTCACAGACATAGTGGTCTGCTGTCCGCAGCAGGCCACCATCCCTCTGAGGGCCGCCATTCGCAAGGGGGTTGCAAATTGCGACCCACCGCATGATTATTCATGAGGTAGCCATTTGAGACCCCCTTGCGAATCGCAGGTGGTGTCAGGGACACCATCCTACATTCGGATTTGCGACTCTCAATTTACGGGTCGAAAATCTGAACCTACCTACATGTGGCCCCAATTCACTTATAAGATTGAATTTAGTGACTGCCGAAACAAAAAATATAAAGTCTACTTGAAAGAAGTATTTTTGCATCAGATAACAGTAAAGCTGTTTAATGGATATGAACTATCTTAATGTAAATTGTGCAATACGATGGTGTTTATTGGCAGTAAAGCTGTTTAGTGGATATAAACTATCTTAATGTAACTTATGCAAAACGATGGTGCCTATTGGCAGTGAAGCTGTTTAGTGGATATAAAGGCCCGTATTTATACTTTTTTTAGCGCCGCATTTGCGCCGCTTTTTGACGCAAAACGGCTCAAACCTACAAAATACAATGGCATTTTGCAAGTTTGCGCCGTTTTTGCGTCAAAAAACGACGCAAATGCGGCGCAAAAAAAGTATAAATACGGGCCAAACTATCTTAATGTAACTTGTGCAATACGATGGTGTTTGTTGGCAGTGAATACTTTGTAAATAGTTTAACTAGTTTGTATAGGATTTTAATGGGTATTTTGAAAAATAACATTGTTTACAAATGTTAATGTTTGATAGCCTACGGTCTAAATAAACATATTTTGTTGACTGGCTGAATGCTTGTTCTCGATCTTCATTTTGTGCAATCTCACTGTGATTCTCAATCCCATACTCGATTCTCAATGCTTGCATAGCCAGTGTAATGCTAAACTGGCCCTCCTCATACCTCTTTAACAGTATCTTGGGGCTCTTTTCTCCACCATCCGCCTCCTACCCACCCACTACTGGCCTCAATGAGCTCTCGGCATGCTGGAAGCCAGTTTTGATAATATTCAACACATGCACCTATTTCTTGCCAACAATAAATAAGCAGAAGGGCTGAGCTTCTTTGCTGCAGTCGATGACTCCTTATGGTGCTTTGTTGCTCATCTTTAGGCGTATGAATGGGCTTCGGACAAATGTTTTTGCTATAACATGAGTCACTTACTGCAGGGGAATTAATTTATCTGTGGTCTTTCACAACAGACTGCCTGCCATCCAAGTCACTTTATGGCATTGAATCACAATGCGAGGAGCTGCTTATAACCACTATGGTTATTCGTGTGTTAAAGCGCGCCTCCTCAGTTTGGGGTACACGTGCCAACACCACGTGTCATTCATATTGCACATGACTCATTATTTGCAGTAAGCGGGTTTGAAAGCAAAGTAACCACGAAGAGACAATGAAGCAGCTGCTCCCTGCTTATGATGTATGCTGAATTATTGCTTTGTTACATGATCAATGTACATTTTCAACTGAGAATAGTTCCAATGGGCTTTAAAAGAACTGAAAAAGGACTTTCAATTTCTACTTGTGTTTCAGTGACAAACAACATGTAAAGATAGGATACTGTAGACTGAGCAGTGTAGGAAATGTACTGACGGTTAAAATGCCAAAGAACAATATGCATGTATCTTTGTAATATATTTCAGAGTTCTCATAAATTGCAACAGAGTACATATCAATTACGAGAAGCATAAGGTAATTGAAGGAAAGTACCCTCTTTTTGGCATGTTATCCCCAATTTCTGCCTGATGTCAGTGTGTTTTGACTGTGTCACTGGGATCCTGCTAGTCAGAACCCCAGTGCTTATGGTTTTGGCCTGCTGGTTAGTATGTTTCACTGTTTTCTAAAGTGTCATTGGAGTCCTGCTAACCAGGACCCCAGTGCTTATGCTTTCTGTTTCCAAATGTGTCCTTACATACTGGTAACCCAGTATTTCACTCCACATTGGCATGCTGTACCCCCCCTTATAAGTCCATAGTATATGGTTCCTAGGTACCCAGGGCATTGGGGTTCCAGGGGATCCCTATGGGCTGCAGCATTACTTTTGCCACCCATAGGGAGCCCATGCAAAGGCTTATACAGGACTGCCATTGCAGCCTCTGTGAAATAGTGCATGCGCTATTTCACAGCCATTTACACTGCACCGGGTCACTTATGAGTCACCTATATGTAAGGCCTTCCAACCCTGAAGGCTGAGTGCAAAGTACCTGTGTGTGAGGGCACTACTGCACTAGCAGAGGTGCTCCCACATCGTCCAGGCCCATTTTCCCAGACTTCGTGAGTGCGGGGACACCATTTTACGCACACACTGGACATAGGTCAATACCTATGTCCAGCTTCACAATGGTAACCCTGAATATGGCCATGTAAGGTGTCTAACAACTGTGAATTGTACCCCAATACTGATTCTGGTATTGGTTGCACCACAATACCATGCACTCTGGGCACTCCACAGTGGACCTCCAGTACTGCCAAACCAGACTTCTGAAGTTTTCCAGGCAGCCCCAGCTGCTGCCACCTTACAGACAGATTTCTGCCCTCCTGTTGCCTTAGCAGATCAAGCCCAGGAAGGCAGAAGAAAGGATTTCCTTTGATAGAGGGGTATTACACCCTCTCCCTTTGGAAATAGGTGTTACAGGCATGGGGGGGTAGCCTCCCACAGCCTCTGGAAATACTTTCAAGGGCACAGATGGTGCCCTCCTTGCATAATCCACTCTACACCGGTTCAGGGACCCCCAGTCTCTGCTCTGGTGCGAAATTGGACAAAGGAAAGGGGAGTGAGCACTCCCCTGTCTATCACCACTCCGGATTGGTCCCTAGAGCTCCTCCAGAGTGTCCCTGGATTTTGTCATCTTGGATTCCAAGGTGGTGGGACACTTTGAGAGTGGCCAGTGCCGGCAGGTGACATCAGAGACCTCACTTGATAGGTGCTTACCTGGTTAGGTAACTTCGACAGGTAAGTACAAATGGATACTCAAGTACACAGCTTAAGTTTATGTTTTCCTTTTATTTTTCTGTTCCAAGAATTGTCTCTCTTTTCCTCTTGTTGTATTTAATTTTTTTCCTCTTCCTCTATGTCTACTTGTCTGTAGTCTATATTCTTACTTTCTTTCTTCCCTGTTTCTTATTTCTTCTTGTTTGTTTCAGGTTGGTGCCTCAGGGACCTAGAAGTGACTTTCTGTTTTCTTTTACTTTCTTTCAACCGCGGTATTCCATTGGCGGTACACAACGCCGCACTCAAAATACACACACTTTTACAAAACACAGCCACATTGGACAAATCGAAATACACACACCTGATACACATACACACACCACACACACCCAATACAATATAAAACACACACCCACATCACCCACAAACACTTACAACAACAAATCACGAACGAAAGCCAGAAAGAGAGAGCACCAGCAAGAACAACAGCATCCACAGGCACACAACACCATCACACACATAACTTCCATGCACCTCACACAACACCCCACTACATTTCAGCACACTTATCACCCCACACACCACCTACAACACCCCATGGCACGGCAAAGTCACCCCAGGTTCTCGGAGGAGGAGCTCAGGGTCATAGTAGAGGAAATCGCCACAGCTATTCGGATCACAGGTGCAGCACACCTCAATTGCAAGCAAGATGGAGCTATGGTGAAGAATAGTGGACAGGGGCAACGCAGTGGGACAGCACCCAAGAAATCGGGAGGACATCAGGAAGAGGTGGTACGACCTACGGGGGAAGGTGCGTTCCGTGGTCCCAAGACACCACCTGGCGGTTCAGCGGATTGGCGGCCGACCCCCACCTCCTCCCCCACAACTAACAACAAGGGAGGAGCAGGTCTTGGCGATTCTGCATACTGAGGGCCTCGCAGGAGTAGGTGGAGGAATGGACTCTGGTAAGACAAATCTTAACTATTACATCCCCCACCCTACCTGCATGCCAGCACATACCCCCACCCTCACCCTCACTCCCAGCACTCCAACTCCTCACATATGTCCCAACATCACAAACCACCCACCCCAACACCAAGCCCTGCATGCAACAACAAAGCATGGACACCCATCACTAAAGCATGCCCACTGCACATACCCATACACCCCCTAAACCATCATCACACAAGGTCCTACACAGGAATGCTAGCACTGGGGTACACGGTCACCCACCCATTGCACACCATGCCACACACAGATGTAATAAACATCCTTTTATACCCCTGCAGGACCCCTACCCAACGTCACCGGACAGGAGGGTCCACACATGTCCACACCACCAACAGAAGAGGCCCACAGTGATGGCAGCAGCTCTGTCCAACTGGATCTAGATGACCAGCCCGGCCCATCGGGGACCTCGGGACAGTCGGTTCCCATCACACAGCCACAGGCCACTACAGAGCTTTCCCCATCTGGAAACACCAGCACAGCACCCACCCAGTGGGCCCATACCTCCGTCCCCAGGACACGTCAATCAGCTGTGTGTCCACCACTACAGGGAGCCCAGGCTAACCCACCACCCCAACAACAACAGGGACGTGGGGGCAGTGGCAGTGGGCACACTGTCCAGGGGACGGAGGCCCAGGAACACAGGGGAACTGGGAGGGCTGCTGTGCGACAGGGGGCGGACAGGCCAGGGGAACCCACTCTCCACGAGGCCCTCTCCTCCATCATGGGAGCCTACCACCACTCCCAGGAGACTATGGCAACGGTACTGGCCAAGTTTCAGGAGACCCAGCGCCTGCAGGAGGAACAGTATATGGGCTTCAGGGAGGAACTCAGAACCATCAGCTCCACCCTGGGCACCATCGTAGGGGTGCTGAAGGAAGTACTCAACACCAGGAGGGACACTGTGGCACTACAAGGGGCCCCTGACACTAGCTTGGACGATGAACTGCCCACCACCTCCGCCGGCGCTAGTGGACAGGCGCCCCGCCACAGGACCATCACACCAGCACCCCACACCCTGCAGAGGGAGAACCACCCCGCAAACGGTCCCTGAGATCCAGAAACAAGACAGCACGATGCCAAGACCCCCGCCAAGAAATGAGACCACCCTGATTGTCATCCTACTGTCCCACTTTGTCACCCTGTCCTTACTTAAACTGCCCCAGCTCCACTTCCTATGCCCATTTGAGCAATGCACCTGTGAGACTAATAGACTGGACTCTGCCATAGACATTCCTCCACCATCACCCCTCACCATTTAACTACCCCCTTCAATATTGAGCACTTAAATAAACACACTTAAAGCACAAAACAATCTGGAGTCTGTCTGTGATTTCAAAATAGTGTATTAGCAATTACAGTGACAAAATGCTCTTTCAATTGTAATGTCAACATACCTATGTCACACAGCTGTAGTCCATAAGGAATCTAAGCAGATGTCACACAGTGGGACCCAGATCTGTGAAATCGTAAGGGAAAGTGACAACTCAGTGACCATACACTGGGTGAAAACGACAGACAGTAGAGAGGCAGTAGTGTATAAGTACATGTAGTAGGCAGGTCTGTACTCTTACCTGTGTCTCACTGGAAATATTGCTGGATCACTGAGTCCCTGTTGTTCATGTCTTCTTCCTCTGCTTCCTCGTCTTCACTGTCCACAGGCTCCACAGCTGCCACAACACCGCCATCTGGACCATCCTCCTGCAGAAAAGGCACCTGTCGTCGCAAAGCCAAGTTGTGAAGCATACAGCAGGCCACGATGATCTGGCACACTTTCTTTGGTGAGTAGAATAGGGATCCACCTGTCATATGGAGGCACCGGAACCTGACCTTCAGGAGGCCGAAGGTCCGCTTGTTCACCCTCCTAGTTCGCCCATGGGCCTCATTGTAGCGTTCCTCTGCCCTTGTCCTGGGATTCCTCACTGGGGTCAGCAGCCATGACAAGTTGGGGTAACCAGAGTCACCTGCAAATGGTGAGGGACAACTGTTAGACACGCACTAACCTGTAGGGATATCCCCAGACAACCATTCCCACTGTCTTGCTTCCAGGTGCTCACCTAATAGCCACACACGGTGCCTCTGGAGTTGACCCATCACATAAGGGATGCTGCTATTCCGCAGGATGTAGGCGTCATGCACTGAGCCAGGGAACATTGCATTCACATGGGAGATGTACTGGTCTGCCAAACATAACATCTGTACGTTCATTGAATGATAAATCTTCCGGGTTCTGTACACCTGTTCACTCCTGTGGGGGTGGTACCAAAGCCACATGGGTCCCATCAATGGCACCTATGATGTTGGGGATATGTCCCAGGGCATAGAAATCACCTTTCACTGTATGCAAATCCTCCACCTGAGGGAAAACAATGTAGCTCTGCATGTGTTTCAGAAGGGCAGACAACACTCTGGACAACACGTTGGAAAACATAGGCTGGGACATCCCTGATGCTATGGCCACTGTTGTTTGAAATGACCCACTTGCAAGGAAATGGAGCACTGACAGCACCTGCACTTGAGGGGTGATTCCTGTGGGATGGCGGATTGCTGACATCAGGTCTGGCTCCAACTGGGTACACAGTTCCTGGATTGTAGCATGGTCAAGCCTGTATGTGATAATCACGTCTTTCCTCCATTGTCGACAGGTCCACCAACAGTCGGTACACCGGAGGATGCCGCCATCTCCTCACATGTCCCAGCGGACAGTGCCTATGAAGGACAACAGCGAGCGCAGAGTCAAACTACTCAGAGGTACTTACCCACAGTTTACACAGAACACCATGTATACACAAAAAGTGTCCTTTATGTGTGTTGAGTCTAGGCCTAGGTATGTATGACGCAGTTGAAAATGAAGCCATGTGGGCCCCTAAAATGGCGGCTGTCTGACCTCTAAAGTGGGACAATGGGAGGTGAGGTAACTGCGCTGGCGTTGTACACCGTCGCGGTAGGCGGTCAAAGACCGCGGCGCAATGCTGCATTGGTTAACATTGGACACTATGGGTCCCAGGAGCCAATGGCGATGTACGCCGGTGGTGACGGTACGCACCGCCGTGGATGTGACCGGCATTTTCTATCTGTTGAATCACTCGATACCTGATCTTCGACAGGAGAGGACCTACACTGCAAGTGCTTCTGTGACCTCGGTCTGGAAGAGACAATGGCTCAAGTGTCTGGGGAAAGGGCCCCTGCCTTCAAATCGGAGGAGTTGGAGAAACTCGTGGATGGGGTCCTCCCCCAGTACATGCTACTCTACGGTCCTCCAGACAAACAGGTAAGTACACAGTGAGCATGATGTATGGGCTATGCCTGTGTGGAGAGGGCTGGATGTAAGAAGGAAGGGGGGGAGTGCGGCGTGCATGAAACGACGGTGAATGCATGTGCCACATGGCAAGGGTAGGGATGGGGGCCAATCACTTTGACGGTGCAGTTGGTAATAACTTATTCTTCCCCCTGTACATTTCATGTAGGTCAGCGCCCACCAGAAAAAATATATTTGGCGTGCCATCACCAAGGACGTCCGGACCCTGGGGTTCTACCACAGACGGAGCACCCACTGCCGGACAAGATGGGAGGACATTCCCGCTGGAGCAAGAAGGCGGCGGAGGCTCAGCTGGGGATGGCCTCCCAACGTGGGAGCGGTGCCCGTCGCACCATGACCCCCCTGATGTTCAGGATCCTGTCGGTGGCCTACCCGGAGTTGGATAGGTGCTTGAGGGCATCACAGCAGCAACAAGGGGGTGAGTACACTCTCATTCTGCTGACTTTGCACGCAGTGGAGGGGTCTGGGTGGGGGAGGTGGGTTTCCCTAGGCCAGGGCGAGTTCCGTAGGCAAGGTCCCTCCATAAGGCAGGCCATAAGGCAGGCCATGTGGCACCCCACCCCATCTCTGTAGAGTGCCAAGTACACCTAGTCCTGCCCCTGTGTCATCAATGTGTGCAGATGTCGTCCATAGCCTTGTAGGCCATTCCCCAGGAATTGAACAGTGGAGCCCAAGAGCGCGATGTAGTGCAGGGGGCTTGTGTGTCTGTCGTGTCCGCCAACGGTAGCGGTAATGCATGCACTCAACATGTCTTTCTTCTGTCGTCCCCCCAACCCCCTTTTTGTGTTCTCCCTGTTCTTGTGTGCATTAGCATCATCAGGCGGAGGAGCAGTGGGACCAGAGCACCAGGGGGTTGCATCCCACATGGCCATGGAGAGCCACACTACGGACTCGGACTTCACCAGTGGGACGGAGGGCGAGGGGAGCTCCACGGCGGGGACAGGAGCTGAGACCAGTGACACGGACTCGTCCTCTGATGGGAGCTCCCTTTTGGTGGCGGCAACATCTGTGCCACCCCCATCTACAGGTACAGCCACCACCACCCCTTCCAGCACCGCCCTCCCAGCAGCCCCTCAGCCTTCGCCCCGTGCCTGCTCACCCGGGAGGGTGGGCATCACCATCGCCCCAGGCACCTCAGGCCCTGCCCCAGTCACCCCTGCTGCCCTCAGTGGGGAGGCCATTGACCTATTCAGGTCCCTCACTGTTGGGCAGTCTACCATTTTGAATGCCATCCAGGGTGTAGAAAGGCAGTTGCAACAAACAAATGCATTCCTGGAGGGCATTCATTCTGGTCAGGCGGCCCTTCAGCGAGCTTTTCAGACTCTGGCCTCAGCACTGATACCAGCCATTGTCCTTGTGTCTAGCCTCCCCCTCCAACTTCCTCCACCCCGACCCAATCCCCTGTACCTCAGTCTATCCCAAGCACACCTACAGACCAGCATGCACACACATCAACACACAAGGGAAGCTCAGGCAAACATAAGCACCACACATCCCACAGGCACTCACGCAAGCATCACACACATGCAGACACACCAACATCCACTGCCTCCACTGTGTCCCCCTCCTCCTCGTCTCCCTCCTCCCTCCATCTCATCTACACTCACACCTGCATGCACTACCTCTACAGCCACTACGTCCCTCTCCAGCACACCCACCTCCACACCCCGCTCACATGCAGTCACCACCCCCACTACCATTCACACGTCCCCTGTGTCATCTCCCAGTGTGTCTGTGACGCCCCCTCCAAAGATACACAAACGCAGGCACACACCCACCCAACAGCCACCACCTCACGACAACCTCCAGCGCATGCACCTTCACCCAAAGTCAGCAAACGAACACCTCCTACAACCACAACCTTTTCCTCCACTCCCAAACCCCCTCAAGCTACCCCTTCCAGTGTGTCAAAAAAACCTTTCCTGTCCAATCTTGACCTCTTTCCCACACCTCCCCCACCCTGTCCGTCTCATAGGTCCTGAACTAGCACCTCAGCCACAACATCTCCGGGACAAGTTGTAGGAGGCAGGCCTGGTTTGTAGTGGTACCAAGGGGGGACTTACACTCTGCACCAGGTCCAGTTATCCCTTATTAGTGTAGAAGAGGTGTCTAGCAGCTTAGGCTGATAGAAAAGGGTAGCTTAGCAGAGCAGCTTAGGCTGAACTAGGAGACATGCAAAGCTCCTACTATACCACTGGTGTCATATGCACAATATCATAAGAAAACACAATACACAGATATACTAAAAATAAAGGTACTTTATTTTTATGACAATATGCCAAAAGTATCTCAGTGAGTACCCTCAGTATGAGGATAGCAAATATACACAAGATATATGTACACAATACCAAAAATATGCAGTAATAGCAATAGAAAGCAATGCAAGCAATCTACAGTCACAATAGATTGCAATGAGAGCACATAGGTATAGGGGCAACACAAACCATATACTCCAAAAGTGGAATGCGAATAACGTATGGACCCCAAACCTATGTGAGCTTGTAGAGGGTCGCTGGGACTGTAAGAAAACAGTGAGGGTTAGAAAAATAGCCCACCCCAAGACCCTGAAAAGTAGGTGTAAAGTGTACCTAAGTCGTGATAGGGGAATTCTGCAAGGAAGAGCAACACCAGCAATGCAACAACGATGGATTTCCGGACGAGAGTACCTGTGGAACAAGGGGACCAAGTCCAAGAGTCACAATCAAGTCGGGAGTGGGCAGATGCCAAGGAAATGCCAGCTGTGGATGCAAAGAAGCTGCCACCGGATGGTAGGAGCTGTGGATTCTGCAAGAACGAAGAGGAGTAGGAACTTCCCCTTTGGAGGATGGATGTCCCACGTCGTGAAGAAGCTTGCAGAGGTGTTCCCTTGCAGAAAGACCGCAAACAAGCCTTGCTAGCTGCAAGGGTCGTGGTTAGGGCTTTTGATGCTGCTGTGGCCCAGGAGGGACCAGGATGTCGCCAATTGCGTGAGGAGAGAGAGGGGGCACCCAGCAAGACAAGGAGCCCACTCAGAAGCAAGCAGCACCCGCAGAAGTGCTGGAACAGGCACTACGAAGAAGAGTGAACCGGAGCTCACCCGAAGTCACAAAAGAAGGTCCCACGACGCCGGAGGACAACTCAGGGGGTCGTGCACTGCAGGTTAGAGTGTCGGGGACCCAGGCTTGGCTGTGCACAAAGGAAATCCTGGAAGAGTGCACAGGAGCCGGAGGAGCTGCAAATCACGCGGTACCCAGCAATGCAGTCTAGCGTGGGAAGGCAAGGACTTACCTCCACCAAACTTGGACTGAAGAGTCACTGGACTGTGGGAGTCACTTGGCCAGAGTTGCTGAGTTCCAGGGACCACGCTCGTCGTGCTGAGAGGGGACCCAGAGGACCGGTGATGCAGTCTTTTGGTGCCTGCGGTTGCAGGGGGAAGAGTCCGTCGACCCACGGGAGATTTCTTCGGAGCTTCTAGTGCAGAGAGGAGGCAGACTACCTCCACAGCATGCACCACCAGGAAAACAGTCGAGAAGGTGGCCGGATCAGCGATACAAGGTTGCAGTAGTCGTCTTTGCTACTCTGTTGCTGTTTTGCAGGCGTCCAGAGCAGTCAGCGGTCGGTTCCTTGGCAGAAGGTGAAGAGAGAGATGCAGAGGAACTCTGATGAGCTCTTGCATTCGTTATCTAAAGAATTCCCCAAAGCAGAGACCCTAAATAGCCAGAAAAGGAGGTTTGGTTACCTAGGAAGGAGGATAGGCTAGCAACACAGGTAAGAGCCTATCAGAAGGAGTCTCTGACGTCCCCTGCTGGCCCTGGCCACTCAGAGCAGTCCAGTGTGCCAGCAGCACCTCTGTTTCCAAGATGGCAGAGGTCTGGAGCACACTGGAGGAGCTCTGGGCAACTCCCAGGGGAGGTGCAGGTCAGGGGAGTGGTCACTCCCCTTTCCTTTGTCCAGTTTCGTGCCAGAGCAGGGCTGGGGGATCCATGAACCGGTGTAGACTGGCTTATGCGGAGATGGGCACCATCTGTGCCCATCAAAGCATTTCCAGAGGCTGGGGGAGGCTACTCCTCCC
Organism: Pleurodeles waltl; assembly: GCF_031143425.1. Lineage (NCBI taxonomy): Eukaryota > Metazoa > Chordata > Amphibia > Caudata > Salamandridae > Pleurodeles > Pleurodeles waltl. The sequence continues at coordinate 152,462,587 of NC_090446.1, forward strand.
CAGCCCTGACACCTTTTTCCAAAGGGAGAGGGTGTAACACCCTCTCTCTGAGGAAGTCCTTTGTTCTGCCTTCCTGGGCCAAGCCTGGCTGGACCCCAGCAGCTGCAGTGAAACCCCGGGAAAGGTAGTTTGGCAGTACCCGGGTCTGTGCTAGAGACTCAGGGGATCATGGAATTGTATCCCCAATGCCAGAATGGCATTGGGGTGACAATTCCATGATCTTAGACATGTTACATGGCCATGTTCGGAGTTACCATTGTGACGCTATACATAGGTAGTGACCTATGTATAGTGCATGCGTGTAATGGTGTCCCCGCACTCACAAAGTCTGGGGAATTTGCCCTGAACAATGTGGGGGCACCTTGGCTAGTGCCAGGGTGCCCACACACTAAGTAACGTAGCACCCAACCTTTACCAGGTAAAGGTTAGACATATAGGTGACTTATAAGTTAGTTAAGTGCAGTGGTAAATGGCTGTGAAATAACGTGGACGTTATTTCACTCAGGCTGCAGTGGCAGGCCTGTGTAAGAATTGTCAGAGCTCCCTATGCGTGGCAAAAGAAATGCTGCAGCCCATAGGGATCTCCTGGAACCCCAATACCCTGGGTACCTCAGTACCATATACTAGGGAATTATAAGGGTGTTACAGTACGCCAATGTGAATTGGTGAAATTGATCACTAGCCTGTTAGTGACAATTTGGAAAGCAAAGAGAGAGCATAACCACTGAGGTTCTGGTTAGCAGAGCCTCAGTGAGACAGTTAGTCATCACACAGGGAACACATACAGGGCACACTTATGAGCACTGGGGCCCTGGCTGGCAGGGTCCCAGTGACACATACAACTAAAACAACATATATACAATGAAATATGGAGGTAACATGCCAGGCAAGATGGTACTTTCCTACACAACCCCCCCACCAAACGAAGGACAATAAGACTAGCCATGACCTGATGAGTCTTCATTGTCTAAGTGGAAATATCTGGAGAGTCCATCTGCATTGGAGTGGGTACTCCAAGGTCTATGTTCCACTGTACAGTCCATTCCCTGTAGATATATGGACCACCTCAACAATTTAGGGTTTTCACCTTTCATTTGTTTTAGCCAAACTAGAGGTTTGTGGTCTGTCTGAACAATGAAGTGAGTGCCAAACAGGTATGGCCTCAACTTCTTCAGTGCCCAGACCACAGTAAAGGCCTCCCACTCTATGGCAGACCAACGCTTTTCTCTAGGGGTCAACCTCCTGCTGATAAAAGCAACAGGTTGATCCCGGCCCTCAGAATTGAGTTGTGATAAGACTGTGCCCCTACCCCTAATTCAGATGCATCAGTTTGAACAATGAATTTCTTGGAGTAACATGGGCTTTTTAGGACAGGGGCAGAGCACATGGCCTGTTTCAGCTCCTCCAAAGCTTTTTGACAGTTAGCTGTCCACAATACCTTTTTAGGCATTTTCTTTGAAGTGAGGTCATTAAGAGGGGCTGCTATGGAGCCATAGTTCTTTATGAACCTCCTGTAATACCCAGTGAGGCCTAAGAAGGCTCTCACCTGGGTTTGAGTTGTAGGGGTAACCCAATCTATAATAGTTTGGATTTTCCCCTGAAGTGGTGCAATCTGTTCTCCACCTACAGGGTGTTCCAGATAAACCACTTTCCCCTGCCCTATCTGGCACTTTGAAGCCTTGATAGTGAGGCCTGCCTTTTGCAGCCTCCAAAACTTTCCATAGGTGGACTAGGTGATCATCCCAGGTGGAGCAAAAGACAGCTATATCATCTAGATATGCTGCACTAAAAGCCTCCAACCCTTGCAGGACTGTATTCACCAACCTCTGAAAAGTGGCAGATGCATTTTTCAGACCAAAGGGCATTACTGTGAATTGGTAATGCTCGCCAATAGTCGAAAATTTAGTTTTTGCTTTAGCATCCTCTGATAACTTGATCTGCCAATACCCTGCAGTCAAATCAAAGGTGCTTAGATACTTGGCAGATGCCAGTGTATCTATTAGCTCATCTGCCCTGGGTATAGGGTGAGCATCAGTTTTAGATACCTAGTTGAGACCTCTGTAATCCACACAAAATCTCATTTCCCTTTTCCCATCTTTGGAATGAGGTTTTGGTACAAGTACCACAGGAGAGGCCCATGGACTTTCAGAGTGTTCAACCACTCCCAGTTCAAGCATTTTCTGAACCTCTTGTTTTATGCAGTCCCTGACATGGTCAGGCTGCCTATAGATCTTACTTTTGACAGGCAAGCTGTCTCCAGTATCTATAGTGTGCTCACACCAAGAAGTGGTGCCTGGCACAGTAGAGAAGAGTTCAGAAAACTGACCTAGGAGATTTATGCAGTGGTCTTTCTGCTCAGCAGTAAGACAATCTGCCAAAACTACACCTTCCACTAGAGCATCTTGTTCTGTTGAAGAGAAGAGATCAGGGAGAGGGTCACTCTCTTCTTCCTGTCCTTCATCTGTTGCCATGAGCAGGGTGAGATCAGCCCTGTCATAGTAGGGTTTCAGGCGATTGACATGGAGCACCCTAAGGGGACTCCTGGCAGTGCTTAAGTCAACCAAGTAGGTGACTTCTCCCTTCTTTTCAACAATAATGTGGGGTCCACTCCATTTGTCTTGGAGTGCTCTTGGGGCCACAGGCTCCAAGACCCACACTTTCTGCCCTGGTTGGTACTGAATCTGAACAGCCTTCTGGTCATGCCATTGCTTTTGGAGCTCTTGGCTGGCCTGAAGGTTTTTACTGGCCTTTTTCATATACTCAGCCATTCTGGCTCTTAGGCCAAGTACATAGTCCACTATGTCTTGCTTAGGAGCTTTTAAAGGTTGTTCCCAACCCTCCTTTACAAGTGTTAGAGGACCTCTTACAGGGTGTCCAAATAGGAGTTCAAAGGGGCTGAAGCCCACTCCTTTTTGGGGTACCTCCCTGTAAGCAAAAAGGAGGCAAGGTAACAGGACATCCCATCTCCTCCTGAGTTTTTCAGGGAGTCTCATAATCATTCCTTTGAGAGTTTTGTTAAACCTCTCAACCAGTCCATTTGTTTGTGGATGATAAGGTGTGGTGAATTTGTATGTTACACCACATTCCTTCCACATGGCCTTTAAGTAAGCAGACATAAAGTTGCTACCTCTGTCTGATACCACCTCTTTTGGGAAGCCCACCCTGGAAAATATTCCCAGGAGGGCCTTTGCCACTGCAGGAGCTGTAGTGGTCCTTAGAGGAATTGCTTCAGGATATCTGGTGGCATGGTCCACTACCACCAAAATAAACCTATTGCCTGAAGCAGTAGGAGGGTCAAGGAGGCCAACTATGTCAACCCTTACCCTTTCAAAGGGAACCCCAACCACAGGCAGTGGAATAAGGGGTGAATTTGGGGTGCCACCTGTTTTGCCACTGGCTTGACAGGTGACACAGGACTTACAACATTCCTTTGTGTCCTCTGACATTCTAGGCCAATGAAACAAGGGAACAAGCCTGTCCCATGTTTTCATCTGCCCCAAATGTCCAGCCAAGGGAATGTCGTGGGCTAGAGTTTTGAGGAACTCTCTGTATTGCAGGGGAATAACCAATCTCCTGGCAGCTCCAGGTTTTGGGTCCCTTGCCTCTGTATACAAGAGGTTGTCCTCCCAGTAAACTCTGTGAGAGTCACTGACATCCCCATTTTGCTGTCTGACAGCTTGCTGCCTTAGGCCCTCTAGTGTGGGACAGGTCTGCAGTGCCACACTCAGCTCCTCCCCCTGGCAGGCCCCCTCCACCCAAAAGCTCAGCAGTGTCTGCTTCCAGCTCCTCTGGTGAAGGTTCTGCACAGGGTGAAAATTCTTCTTCCTCAGAAGTTGAATCCACTGTAGAGGGAGGGATAGTAGGTAGTGATTTACCTTTACTAACCCTTGCTTTAGGGAGCACTTGGTCCATTGTTCCAGGATCCAAGTTACCCTGTCCTTTTTGCTTTTTGGCCTGAGCCCTTTTCAAAGCAAAAATATGCCCAGGAATGCCCAGCATTGCTGCATGAGCCTCCAACTCCACTTCTGCCCAAGCTGATGTCTCTAAATCGTTCCCTAGTAGACAGTCTACAGGTAAATCTGAGGCAACCACAACTTTCTTTGGACCAGTAACCCCCCCCCCCCCCTTGAGATTCACAACAGCCATGGGGTGGCTATGAGTGTTGTTATGAGCATCAGTCACTTGGTACTGGTGACCAAGTAGGTGTTGTTCAGGGTGGACCAGTTTCTCTATTACCATGGTAACACTGGCACCTGTGTCCCTGTAGGCCTGAACCTCAACACAATTTATTAGGGGAAGTCGCTTGTACTTATCCATATTAAGGGGACAAGCAACCAAGGTGGCCAAATCAATGGCACCTTCAGAGACTAACACAGCCTCTGTGGTCTCCCTAACAAGACTAACCCCAACTAAATTATCAAAAGTGAGCCCAGCTACTCCATTGGATTGGCTATTAGTAGGTTTGCTCCCACCACCACTGCTATTACTAGGGGCACTAGGTGTAGCAGTCGGGGTTGTGGTAGTGGGAGGCTTGGTGCTTTTCTTTGGACAACTGGGATCAGTTGTCCAATGGCCTTTTATTTTACATAAATAGCACCATAGTTTATTTACTTGATTAGGAGAGGATTTGGACCCACCACCCCCACCAGAGTGTTTTTGTGGGCCTGATGAAGACTCATTTTTAGATTTGTCCCCACCCTTGTCTGAAGACTTACCATCCTTCTTCTTGCCATCCTTGTCACCCCCTGTATGAACTTTTCTGTTCACTCTTGTTCTGACCCATTTGTCTGCCTTCTTTCCCAATTCTTGGGGACAGGTCAGATCTGAGTCCACTAGATATTGGTGTAACAAATCAGACACACAGTTATTAAGAATATGCTCTCTCGGGATTAAGTTATACAGGCTTTCATAGTCAGAAACGTTACTGCCATGTAACCACCCCTCCAAGGCCTTCACTGAATGGTCAACAAAGTCTACCCAGTCTTGTGAAGACTCCTTTTTGGTTTCTCTGAACTTGATCCTGTACTGTTCAGTGGTTAAGCCATAACCATCTAGGAGTGCATTCTTTAAAACTGTAAAATTATTGGCATCACTTTCCTTCACAGTAAGGAGCCTATCCCTACCCTTTCCACTGAAAGATAGCCATAGGATAGCAGCCCACTGCCTTTGAGGGACCCCCTGTACAACACAGGCCCTCTCAAGTGCAGCAAACCACTTGTTAATGTCATCCCCCTCCTTATAAGGGCAGATTCCTAGAATCATGCTCTTTTACAGGATTACTATCTGTAATACTGCTGCTGCCACCATGGGGTCCTAACCCCAACCTCTGCCTTTCTTTTTCTAAGTCTAAAGTTTCCCTGTCTAGAGCCAGCTGTTGCTGTTTAAGCTTCAGTCTGGACTCTTCCACTCTCAATCTATTGAGTTCCCTTTTCTAACATTCTGTCATCAGGGTGGGTGGTTTGGGCATGCTTAGACACAGAGGAATGATGTGAATGAACAGAGGGAGACCTGTCCCTAACGGTTGGCACTCTAACAACCTGGCCTAAAGGAATGACATCCCTACTGTGATGAGAGCTCACATTAGTACCAGTTATGCTAGGTGGCCTGCTAAAGAGCAGGTTGGAAGGAATTCCATCTAACATTCTTATTGGGGCTGCCCCAGAATCAGAATGTGAACCATCTGCTAATTTCTCACCTGATGTGCCACCTAAGGACTTATCATTTTCAATTAGCATATTAATCAACAATTCTCTAGAGGGATTCTTCCCTACCCCTAAACCTCTATCAATGCAGAGACTCCTTGCACCTTTCCAGCTAAGGTGGTGATAAACAGTGCTGGCCAGATCAAGAGTTTGGCCTGTACCAGACATGATAGAAAAAAGGTTTAAGGGACAGAAAAAGAAAGAAAAAGTTTCAGAACTTTTTAAGGAACAGAGAAAAACTGGGGAACTTTTTCAACTTATAAGAAACTTTTTGAAAGGTTAGAGGTACTTTTCAGCACTTAGCAATAGACTAAGAGAAGAAAAGCAAAACTTTTTGGTTAGGTGTACATACACTGAACTTGTTTTGTATATTTTTCTCTTATGAAAAGTACAAAATGACAAAGTGGTAAGTAGTTGCAAGTACGTATCCCACCGCTGCACAACCAATGTAGGAGGCTGGCCTGGTTTGTAGTGGTACCAAGGGGTACTTACACTCTGCACCAGGTCCAGCTATCCCTTATTAGTGTGGAAGAGGTGTCTAGCAGCTTAGGCTGATAGAAAAGGGTAGCTTAGCAGAGCAGCTTAGGCTGAACTAGGAGACATGCAAAGCTCCCACTATGCCACTTGTGTCATATGCACAATATCATAAGAAAACACAATACACAGATATACTAAAAATAAAGGTACTTTATTTTTATGACAATATGCCAAAAGTATCTCAGTGAGTACCCTCAGTATGAGGATAGCAAATATACACAAGATATATGTACACAATACCAAAAATATGCAGTAATAGCAATAGAAAGCAATGCAAGCAATCTACAGTCACAATAGATTGCAATGAGAGCACATAGGTATAGGGGCAACACAAACCATATACTCCAAAAGTGGAATGCAAATAACGTATGGACCTCAAACCTATGTGAGCTTGTAGAGGGTCGCTGGGACTGTAAGAAAACAGTGAGGGTTAGAAAAATAGCCCACCCCAAGACCCTGAAAAGTAGGTGTAAAGTGCACCTAAGTTCCCCAGAGAGCACAGAAGTCGTGATAGGGGAATTCTGCAAGGAAGACCAACACCAGCAATGCAACAACTATGGATTTCCGGACGAGAGTACCTGTGGAACAAGGGGACCAAGTCCAAGAGTCACGATCAAGTCGGGAGTGGGCAGATGCCCAGGAAATGCCAGCTGTGGATGCAAAGAAGCTGCCACCGGATGGTAGAAGCTGTGGATTCTGCAAGAACGAAGAGGTCTAGGAACTTCCCCTTTGGAGGATGGATGTCCCACGTCTTGAAGAAGCTTGCAGAGGTGTTCCCACGCAGAAAGACCGCAAACAAGTCTTGCTAGCTGCAAGGGTCACGGTTAGGGTTTTTGGATGCTGCTGTCGCCCAGGAGGGACCAGGATGTCGTCAATTGTGTGAGGAGACAGAGGGGGCGCCCTGCAAGACAAGGAGCCCACTCAGAAGCAAGCAGCACCCGCAGAAGTGCTGGAACAGGCACTACGAAGAAGAGTGAACTGGAGCTCACCCGAAGTCAAAAAAGAAGGTCCAACGACGCCGGAGGACAACTCAGGTGGTCGTGCACTGCAGGTTAGAGTGTCGGGGACCCAGGCTTGGCTGTGCACAAAGGAAATCCTGGGAGAATGCACAGGAGCCGGAGCAGCTGCAAATCACGCGGTACCCAGCAATGCAGCCTAGCGTGGGGAGGCAAGGACTTACCTCCACCAAACTTGGACTGAAGAGTCACTGGACTGTGGAAGTCACTTGGACAGAGTTGCTGAGTTCCAGGGACCACGCTCGTCGTACTGAGAGGGGACCCAGAGGACCGGTGATGCAGTCTTTTGGTGCCTGCGGTTGCAGGGGGAAGATTCCGTCGACCCACGGGAGATTTCTTCGGCGCTTCTAGTGTAGAGAGGAGGCAGACTACCCCCACAGCATGCACCACCAGGAAAACAGTCGAGAAGGCGGCCGGATCAGCGATACAAGGTTGCAGTAGTCGCCTTTGCTACTTTGTTGCTGTTTTGCAGGCGTCCAGAGCAGTCAGCGGTCGATTCCTTGGCAGAAGGTGAAGAGAGAGATGCAGAGGAACTCTGATGAGCTCTTGCATTCGTTATTTTAAGAATTCCCCAAAGCAGAGACGCTAAATAACCAGAAAAGGAGGTTTGGCTACCTAGGAAGGAGGATAGGCTAGCAACACAGGTAAGAGCCTATCATAAGGAGTCTCTGAGGTCACCTGCTGGCCCTGGCCACTCAGAGCAGTCCAGTGTGCCAGCAGCACCTCTGTTTCCAAGATGGCAGAGGTCTGGAGCACACTGGAGGAGCTCTGGGCACCTCCCAGGGGAGGTGCAGGTCAGGGGAGTGGTCACTCCCCTTTCCTTTGTCCAGTTTCGCGCCAGAGCAGGGCTGGGGGATCCCTGAACCGATGTAGACTGGCTTATGCAGAGATGGGCACCATCTGTGCCCATCAAAGCATTTCCAGAGGCTGGGGGAGGCTACTTCTCCCCAGCCCTGACACCTTTTTCCAAAGGGAGAGGGTGTAACACCCTCTCTCTGAGGAAGTCCTTTGTTCTGCCTTCCTGGGCCAAGTCTGGCTGGTCCCCAGGAGGGCAGAAACCTGTCTGAGGGGTTGGCAGCAGCAGCAGCTGCAGTGAAACCCCGGAAAAGGTAGTTTGGCAGTAACCGGGTCTGTGCTAGAGACTCGGGGGATCATGGAATTGTCTCCCCAATGCCAGAATGGCATTGGGGTGACAATTCCATGATCTTAGACATGTTACATGGCCATGTTCGGAGTTACCATTGTGAAGCTATACATAGGTAGTGACCTATATATAGTGCACGCGTGTAATGGTGTCCCCGCACTCACAAAGTCCGGAGAATTTGCCCTGAACAATGTGGGGGCACCTTGGCTAGTGCCAGGGTGCCCACACACTAAGGCCCTCATTCTGACCCTGGCGGTAGAGAACCGCCAGGGCCAACGGGGGCGGGAGCACCGCCGACAGGCCGGCGGTGCTCCCTTGGTCATTCTGACCGCGGCGCTTTGGCCGCGGTCAGAAAGGGAAAACCAGCGGTCTCCCGCCGGTTTTCCACTGCCCCTAAGAATCCTCCAAGGCGGCGCAGCTCGCTGCGCCGCCGAGGGGATTCTGACAATCCTTACCGCCATCCTGTTCCTGGCGGCTCGCCCGCCAGGAACAGGATGGCGGTAAGGATTGTCGTGGGGCCCCTGGGGGCCCCTGCAGTGCCCATGCCAATGGCATGGGCACTGCAGGGGCCCCCGTAAGAGGGCCCCGCTAGTATTTCACTGTCTGCGTAGCAGACAGTGAAATACGCGACGGGTGCAGTAGCACCCGTCGCACCTTCCCACACCGCCGGCTCGATTACGAGCCGGCTTCATGGTGGGAAGGGAGTTTTTCCCTGGGCTGGCGGGCGGTCTTTTGGAGACCGCCCGCCAGCCCAGGGAAAAACTCATAATACCCTCCGCGGTCTTTTGACCGCGGAGCGGTATTATGGAGGGCTGAATTCTGGCGGGCGGCCTCCGCCGCCCACCAGAATCAGAATGAGGGCCTAAGTAACTTAGCACCCAACCTTTACCAGGTAAAGGTTAGACATATAGGTGACTTATAAGTTTCTTAAGTGCAGTGGTAAATGGCTGTGAAATAACGTGGACGTTATTTCACTCAGGCTGCAGTGGCAAGCCTGTGTAAGAATTGTCAGAGCTCCCTATGGGTGGCAAAATAAATGCTGCAGCCCATAGGGATCTCCTGTAACCCCAATACCCTGGGTACCTCAGTACCATATATTAGGGAATTATAAGGGTGTTCCAGTATGCCAATGTGAATTGGTGAAATTGGTCACTAGCCTGTTAGTGACAATTTGGAAAGCAAAGAGAGGGCATAACCACTGAGGTTCTGGTTAGCAGAGCCTCAGTGAGACAGTTAGTCATCACACAGGGAACACATACAGGGCACACTTATGAGCACTGGGGCCCTGGCTGGCAGGGTCCCAGTGACACATACAACTAAAACAACATATATACAGTGAAATATGGGGGTAACATGCCAGGCAAGATGGTACTTTCCTACACCAGTGGTGCCTGTAGTTACCGGAATCTGTAGTGCACCGGCCACCAGGACAGCCAGTGTGGCACGGAGCCACAGCACAGACAGTCCCCCACCTGTGAAGCATCAGAAGTTGGCCAGTGCCCGGCGGGAGAGGGGGAAGACTCCAGCCACCAAACCCGCTCCCAGGGGTCCCGGTGGGAGTGTGGAGTCAGCTGTGACACCTTCCAAGGTGGGGAAGGGCCACAAGAAACCCGGCAAGTCTGGGAAGAGCAGCACTGCAGAGAAGACTGCCATCATCCCCGCTGCCCAGGAGGCCACCTCCAGCACCAGCCCAGCTGCCCAGGACAGGCCCACCAGCACCAGCCCAGCTGCCCAGGACAGGACCGCCAGCACCAGCCCACCTGCCCAGGACAGGCCCGCCAGCACCAGCCCACCTGCCCAGGACAGGACTACCAGCACAGGCCCAGCTGCCCAGGACAGGCCCGCCAGCACCAGCCCACCTGCCCAGGACAGGCCTGCCAGCACCAGCCCACCTGCCCAGGACAGGCCCGCCAGCACCAGCCCACCTGCCCAGGATAGGACCACCAGAACAGGCCCAGCTGCCCAGGACAGGCCCGCCAGCACCAGCCCACCTGCCCAGGACAGGCCCGCCAGCACCAGCCCACCTGCCCAGAACAGGACCGCCAGCACAGGTCCAGCTGCCCAGGACAGGACGGCCAGCACCAGCCCACCTGCCCAGGACAGGACCGCCAGCACCAGCCCACCTGCCCAGGACAGGACCGCCAGCACAGGCCCAGCTGCCCAGGACAGGCCCGCCATCACCAGCCCACGTGCCCAGGACAGGACCGCCAGCACAGGCCCAGCTGCCCAGGACAGGACCGCCAGCTCCAGCCCACATGCCCAGGACAGGACTGCCAGCACCAGCCCACCTGCCCAGGACAGGACCGCCAGCACAGGCCCAGCTGCCCAGGAGGCCACCGCCAGCACAGGCCCAGCTGCCCAGGAGGCCACCGCCAGCACAAGCCCCGCTGGGCCATGAAGGACCACCAGCACAAGCCCCGCTGGGCCATGAAGGACAGGCAGCAGCTGAGTCCCTGCAATGGAGAACGCCGCCTCAAGCACCGCTGAACAGGGCACCGCCGCCTCAAGCACCGCTGAACAGGGCACCGCCGTCTCAAGCACCGCTGAACAGGGCACTGCCGTCTCAAGCACCGCTGCACATGGCACTGCCGTCTCAAGCAGCGCTGAACAGGGCACTGCCGTCTCAAGCAGCGCTGAACAGGGCACTGCCGTCTCAAGCAGCGCTGAACAGGGCACGGCCGTCTCAAGCACCGCTGCACAGGGCACCGCCGTCTCAAGCACCGCTGCACATGGCACCGCCGTCTCAAGCAGCGCTGAACAGGGCACCGCCGTCTCAAGCACTTCTGCACAGGGCACTGCCGTCTCAAGCACCGCTGCACATGGCACTGCCGTCTCAAGCAGCGCTGAACAGGGCACTGCCGTCTCAAGCAGCGCTGAACAGGGCACTGCCGTCTCAAGCAGCGCTGAACAGGGCACGGCCGTCTCAAGCACTGCTGCACAGGGCACCGCCGTCTCAAGCACCGCTGCACATGGCACCGCCGTCTCAAGCAGCGCTGAACAGGGCACCGCCGTCTCAAGCACTGCTGCACAGGGCACCGCCGTCTCAAGCACTGCTGAACAGGGCTCGCTGTCTCAAGCACCGCTGAACAGGGCACGCGGTCTCAAGCACCGCTGGCCCATGCGCGGCAAGGGCACTGACGCAACTGAGTCTGTCACGGGGTGAATGATGCACTCTGGGCACAAAGCCCCCTCCAGAACCAGTGGAGACTGTCATCCACTACCTCAGTCCTTAGCAGGATGAAGCAGTCTGGGCACCATGCCCCCTCCAGAACCAGTGTAAAGATACATCCACTACCTCTGTCCTTAGCAGGATGAAGCACTCTGGGCACAAAGCCCCCTCCAGAACCAGTGGAGACTGTCATCCACTACCTCTATCCTTAGCAGGATGAAGCACTCTGGGCACCATGCCCCCTCCTGAACCAGTGGAGAGATACATCCACTACCTCTGTCCTTAGCAGGATGAAGCACTCTGTGCACAAAGCCCCCTCCAGAACCAGTGGAGAGATACATCCACTACCTCTGTCCTTAGCAGGATGAAGCACTCTGGGCACAAAGCCCCTTCCCGGAACCAGTGGAGAAAGTCATCCACTACCTCTGTCCTTAGCAGGAAGAAGCACTCTGGGCACAAAGCCCCCTCCAGAACCAGTGGAAACTGTCATCCACTTGAGAGACTGTGGCTTTGCACTCCCCAGGATTGAACAGTGGGCAACCCACCCACTGTAGAGACTTGAGAGACTGTCGCTTTGCACTCCCCAGGATTGAAGAGTGGGCAAACCACCCACTGTAGAGACTTGAGAGACTGTGGCTTTGCACTCCCCAGGATTGAACAGTGGGCAACCCACCCACTGTAGAGACTTGAGAGACTGTGGCTTTGCACTCCCCAGGATTGAACAGTGGGCAACCCACCCACTATAGAGACTTGAGAGACTGTGGCTTTGCACTCCCCAGGATTGAAGAGTATTGAACAGTGGGCAAACCACCCACTGTAGAGACTTGAGAGACTGTGGCTTTGCACTCCCCAGGATGGAACAGTGGGCATGTGGCCCCCTCGTGGATTTGACATCGTGCACTCAACCGGCTGAGGTGCCCCCCTTTCCTCCCCCCTGAGGTGCCTGTTTAGTTGCTCTCTGATGCCCCTGCAGTGTTCTCTCTGTCATGGTCGGGTATCTTGTGTGGGCCTCGCCCATACCGTGTTGTCCCAGTGTTCCACGGACTTTGTTAGAGCACTACCTGGACTACTATGCTTGGTATATATTTTGTACATGGTGTATATATATATATTTCTGCCTACTTGCTATTAATATATTACAATGGTTACACTCATTTTCTCTTGTCTTTGCATTCTCCCAGGGGGTTTGTGGGGTGTAACTGTGATGTATTGATATGCATTAGTGTGTGTGTGTTGTAGTGGGTGAGGGTGGGGGTGTTGCGTGTGTATATCCCTGTTTTTTCCCTCCACCCTCCCCTGTGTCGTAGGTGCAGTACTCACTGTGGTCTTCGCCGCCGGCGTTCGTGCTCCTGGTAGAGGAGCAGGAAGACTATTGCAGGTAGAATTTGGAGTTCCGGATCCATGGCGTCCTCGTTCCTCGTGGGGTGTGTAGAGGTGAGCGTTTTTCTTTCGGTATTCCTGTTTCCGCAGTGTTTTTATACACGGTGAATCCACCCCGGAAAATGTGGCGGATTGGCCTGTTGTGATACTGTGGGCAGTACATTATCCTCCGCCTGTCTGTTGGCGGTGACCGCCAAGCTGTTTGTTTGTACCGCCGTGGCGGTCGGAGTGTTGAAGTGGCTGTCCTTTTTGGTGGTTTCCGCCACGGTCGTAATAGCAACTTTTTGGCCGCCGGCCTGTTGACGGTCTTACCGCCACTTTATCACCGTCCACCAGGGTTGTAATGACCACCTTAGTCTTCTCACTGGTGGTTCTTCTTTTGCGCCTTCATCCGGGTTAGCAGGGGCTCCTGTTCTCCCTAGACTCTTCAGTGCTTTTTGGACTTGGTCCCCTTCTTCTACAGGTCTTCAGGTCTAGGAATCCATCATTGGTGTCTTGCAGTCTCTTCTGGTTCTAGCATAATCTTCTATTACGACTTATTGTGTGTTTCAGGAAACTTTCTGTGATTTACTCCTGTTTTCCTGGGCTCTGGGGTGGGTTCTATTACTTACCTTAGGTGTTTTCTTACACTCCCAGCGCCCCTTTACACACTACGCTTGCCTAGGTGGAGACCGACTTTCGCATTCCACTATTTTAGTATATGGTTTGTGTTCCCCCTAAGCCCATTGCGACCTATTGTGATTTTCACTATTTGCACTGTTTTCTGAGGGTGTACTTACCTGCTTTTGGGTAGTAGTGTATAAATTGTGTATATTACTTACCTCCTAATGGAGTATAGTATCTAAGGTAGGTTTGGCATTTGTGTCACCAAAATTGAGTACCTTCATTTTTGCAACACAGTATTTTCTTTCGTGTGTGTGAGTACTGTGTGAATACAGTGATATTGTAAGAGCTTTGCATGTCTCCTAGTTCAGCTTTGGCTGCACTGCTACAGCTACCACTACAAACCAGGCCAGCCTCCGTAACAAAAATTTCTTAACCTGCATCAGAGCACTTTAGCTGAATTGTGATCAATGTGGGTATATTGGATGTGAAAGCCTAGATGTATGCATGTCCACATTCAGTACACTAAGGTAGTGATAATGCTTTCATAGTAGAGCACTGGGTACTGGATACTCTGACACACCTGGTGTGAGGACGTTGGGAGGTGGCAATTCAAATCCTCGACAAAAGGTTGTATGCAGGAGGAGGGAAGCCCACCCCTTCCATACCCGTGCTGGGCACAGGAGGAATATCTTAATTTCTCTGTGGAAATGTTGTGGTTATCTTACAGATAGTAGCAATTCCATATCACATATTACCATCAGACAGAACTCGTTGACCCTGATTCTTCAGTTTACACAAGCTCACCAAACACTCAATCTTATGTAGATGTGCATTCATGTTTTTATCTCTTCCATTGACCATCTTGCAGAGGTCATGACTGAGCTTGAGGGCGTTCTGTTGTGTTATGTTAGTTGCTTGCAAAGTGCTTAATGCACCTCTGAAGTGCCCAAGTTTGAGCTGTTCGTCAGTTTTCCTTTAATTAGTTATTGACTGGAAATCACCCTGAAATTCATCTAGTTGCCACCAATCTCAATAGGAATACCATTAACCAAATGTGTTTAAAATGAAATGGATCTACCACACTCTCCGTTGCATTATGGGAAGGTTTGTCTGAACCGGTTTCAAGCCTTCTCATGTTTGTGTGTAATACGGCTTGATAATAAACATTTGGATCTTACTGCCAAGAAAGTCCATTGACTAGAATAATATTGCTTTCAACAATGCCTGCTGGGCAGGAGAGTAGGGCACCTTTGACTGCTCCCTTTTAGCTAGTACAGATTGGTGACTTTTGGTGCTGTCTCATGGGCAGTGTAATAGAAAAGCTACCACTACTCGATCATGATTGAAGAGCATGGTGACTTTTAGCACTCTCTCAAGGTTGGTGACTTCGGTCATCCTCCTAATCTGAAGACTAAGGTGACTTCTGCCACTCTCTTCTATTTGGAAGAGTATGGTAACTTCTGCTACTCTCTTTGTTTGGAATAGTATGGTGACTTAGCGATTCTCCAGTATGGACTAGTATGGTGACTTATACCTTTCTCTCCTAGCTTTTAGAGTAAGGTGAATCCCAAAATTCTCTTCTGTTTAGAAGAGTGTAGTGGCTTCAATTATCTTCTTCTGGTTGGAGGAGAATCCTAACCACCACCACTTCCTCTTGTTTGGAAGAATAAGGTGACCACCACCACTCTTGGATCACTTTACCATTCTCCTGTTAGGGATGGCATGGGGACTTCCATCTCTCTCTCCTGGATGGAAGAGTATGGTGACTTTCACAACTATTTCCTGCTTTGGCAAGTAGGGTTACTTTCACCACTCTCTCCAAGACCAGGGTAAATTACTTTGGCTTTATTTGCTCAGTCTTTGTTTGAGTACTAGCACAGAATCTACTTATCTAAGAAGCATGCTTGAGGGCCACGGACAAAGCATTTTGGGCACATAGACTGTATCAAAGTTGTGCACAAAAGGACAGACTCAGTAATGAGGGCTTGTAATGCTGTAGAGCAGTGTTTCCCAAACTTTGGGTCGCAACCCAAAATCCAAGCAATAAATAAGGATGCCTTTAATGTCTACATTTATCTTGTCACTTTTGCTGTGCTTCAATGACAGAGGTTAAATGTCAGACTCAATCTTCTGCCAAAATTGCTACTTATATTCAACATGCTGTTTGGTGTTCACAAACTCCTCTCACTGTGCAGTCAGAGAAGGAAAAGTAAAGGGAAGTTTGTGACAATCTTGCTCCGATACAAGGAGTGTGAAAGTAAGGTTGTTGGATGTATTTTTTTATTTTTTATAATGCAACAAAAAGTAAATACTTGTAAAGGAACTGTACACGTTCAGCAGTCAGGAAAGCAAAAAATTAAGCATATTATTTTGTAATTCTGAAGAGTGATAGAAACAAAGATTTTAAGAGGATCAAAACAAATCAAGACACTTTACTTGATGATCCACAAATGATATTCACTGAAACCTAATTTCTACACATTATCATTTGTGTGCAATATAGTTTTCGCAGTAAAACTCAATGGCAATGCAAATTTAGTGGATATATTTCAATGGAAAATGTGCTGTCTGTAAATTACAGTGCGCTATCACATGATGCTTTAGTAACATTTTTAAAAATTGCCCGCCTCCTGTCCATTAAAGCTAGGTGGGTCCCAAATGCTTGTTGTTCTAAAAATTGGGGCATGGTTCTGAAATGTTTGGCAAGCACTGCCATAGAGGGCTTTTGTATAAAATGCTTTCAGTCCTAACCATACATGTGCTAGGGAGATACTGAAGGAACTGGCTTTAGGGTACAGATGCTGCCCTCAGTGTGCCAGCTAGCTCCTAGAGCTGTATTTTAATACAACTTCTTTTGGCTTGCCGATGCTAATGGTGTCAGCACCTCCTCATCTCACTCGGGTAAACCTTTTATGGGCAGTCCCAGCCGATGTTACATGATGGCATGCATGATCTCTTAATAAATTGCCTGAACGCCACTATGTTAATTTGTGCTTGTTGTTTCCGGTGTGCAGCACAGGCACTTATTTTTGAGGGCTGGCACTTATTTTTCTGCCTCAAGCATTTACTGTGAGCAGAAGACACATATGGAAAGACGGAGGAAGAGAAAAACAAAAAAGAGTCACAATGGGAGAAAGCTGCAAGAGTGAGCTGGAGGGACAGGGAGCGGCTTTAAATGGATTGAAGAGGCCCGAGGTGGCTTCAGGATTACGCTGCCTCAGTATTCTGTGTTTGCACATTTATTTGCAGCAGCCGCATATTTAAGCAGTGGCGGCTGGCAGCTTTAGGAGGGAGGGGGACTGGTGGGAAGCACACACACATTCTTTCACACACAGACACGCACGCACATCCATTAACACTCATAACATGCACACATGCACCATTCATTTTAAAAGTTCACACACACTCATTCTTTCACACACACATCCATTAACAACACTCATAACATTCAAACATGCGCACATGCACCAAACATTCATTTTAAAACATCACACACTTACCTTCAGCCTCGAGGTCCCAGGAGGGTTGTGACTGCTGCTTTCCCTTATTGGCTGACAATCAGGGAAGGCAGCAGTCCTAGCCTCGTCACAGGGTGGGATGTGGTCAGTGAGACTGCTGACCCCACCCTACTCTGTGACAAAGTGTCACTGATTGACACTCACCCTGGGCGCTTCAGGGCTTAAACCAGAAGCACCCAGGTCGAAGTCAATGGGTGACGCTTTCTCAGGGGAGGGCCTCGAGGCACCTTTGCTGAGCCGAGAAGGTCACGCTCATAGGAACTGTGACCTCCTCAGCCCAGCAAACTTCAGCTCAGGCAAACAGGAGTCTGCGCAAATTGCAGCATGTCTCACTCCTGGCTGTCTGAGCTGAAAATGAAGAGTGTCTGTCAGGCGGACCTTTGTTCAGCCTGACAGACACTCTTCATGAGGGGCAAAAGGTGGGGGGGCATGGCCCCTCTGCCCTAAGGGACTGGCTGCGCCTGTATTTAAGAGGAGGGCTGTGGGCACTGAAACGTTTTTATTTACAAATTAAGCACTGGAGAAGAGTCACACTTCTCCACCCAGTTGAGCCCAGGGCCCACTCTACTCCTACATGGTGGTTTAGTACAAGATTCCTGACCCTCTCACGAACTCCTCCCAACAACGATACCTTGCACATTGTACACTACATGAAAAAGAGTCCGCCAGTTCTTGAAGTTGGATATTCTCGTGATGGGCAGCAGGTGGTTTGCTCTTGTATATCTTTTATAAGCCTAGTCTATATTTTTAAGTGCAGGCCCTTTTGGGAAACACAGTGAAATGCGGTATTTTTCCGGTCTGAAACATAAACCTAAAACAGCAAACCCATAAAGAAGGCGGTTAAAATCATGTGAGAATTCGCTAAATAGTTTCAGAGTGGTTATTGGAGTAAACAGTGGGGTAATTGTCATGTTGCAAAAGAATCCTTACAATTTTACAAGAATTCTTTTCACTTACCATCTCTTGGCTGTACCACACTACCGTAACTTAAACAAACGGCCGGTATTGTTTTGTTTAAGAAAGCTTTTAATCGCAGCAGCATGTTAGCGCTACGAGTAGTCGTATCACATAAAAATAATTAATTAATTAACTACTAAATGGCGCCGGGAATGTGGGGCACGCCACCCATGTTTTCCACTTTTAGAGTCAGCTTTAATTAAGGAGCTTCTGCCTTGTGGCGGCATCAATGCCAAAATTGTTAAATATTCAATCCGTCGATCCTACGTTAAAGTTTTCCAAAATAGCTCATTTCTCAGACCGCTTCCCGCACCGCGGCGATAACTGTTTGAGGCATCATGAGGGTCCGCCAGTGTTTGTCACTCCCTGGGAAAGAATGAGGTAACGTGCACCTCAGACTGAGACTCGCCGCACAGACTTTTCCATGTTCTGGTCCAAAGAGGCCCCTCTGTTCGCGAGTCCTTGTTGTGCGCGCTTACGTCACCCTCCTGTCGGTGAGCTCACCACTCAAGGAGGCTTGTGTTTGTGTTCATCATGGTGGGAAAGGGCGGCCAGACTTGGCGATTTGTTTGCTGAGCTGTGACGGTCATTTTAAGGGATAATTTCTTTCTCCGGCCACTAACTGTTATTTAATGACCGTGTAAACTAAGCCTATTTTATGCCCAGAGAGATTAGGAGAATTCAGTGAATGTGTGGCCTCTCATCTTCCCACATTTCATTTGGCGTGATTAAAAATAATGCTGACGTAATGCGTACTGCTGTGTGAGGAAGATTGTTTTGCAGCCTTGCTTCCTGTTGCTTCAGTAGGCACCATGCAGTCCCCTTGCTGCTCTTACAGGAGCACCAGAGAGATTATGAGGACAAACCTGCGACCAGGAAGACTGAACTGCAATGGAGTAGCCAGAAAAACAAACATTTGCAATGCAGTAGGTCTAGCATTTTCTTGAGTTAGAGCTATTGGCATTGTAAATTCATAACTTGACTTTTCTTGCCACATAAATTGGTCAACCCTGCCTCATAATTTTGTCATTTCCTGCCATATTATTCCAGTGGCCTAGCGTTTAACTAAAGCACTTCCATTTATTCTCTTCCTCTGTCTTAAAACACATACAATTATCATATAAACCTTTATCAGAAATAAACTTTTGCCATTAGAGCGTAATGCTCAAAACACCATAACAAAAATATAATTTGGGATGGATTGGAGGGTGAAAGGAAAGAAGGAGTCTAGAGTAAAGATGGCGAGGGCAAGTGGCATGGTAACAGTGTCTTGGGCCCTGAAGTAAGAAAGGAAAATAGTTGACTGCAATTTCGGTAGGAAAGTACAGCAGTAATTAGAGTTGAATGAGGTCCATAGTTCTCAGGGCCATTGGTAACTAGGCCTCAGGAGATAAAGCAGATGGGGCAGAAAAAGAGAAGCGAAAGGAATACAACAGACAAAAGGAAGAAAGAGAAGGGGTCACAAAGAAATAAAAGAAAGAAGGGAAAGAAAGGATGAGAAAATGAAAACAGAACTAGGAGAAGAAATAGAGCAAATGTGAGACAAAAGAAACAAGGGAAGGAAGCTAGCGAACAAAAGAAAGAGGAAAAAATAATGAAAGAAGTATGAAAAGACAAAGAAAAATGAACATTTGAGAAAAAAGAGATGGTGAGAGAAACAAGCAGCAAAAGAACCAGGCAATGTATGTACTGACACATTTCCCAGAGACACAGAATGGGATTTCTTTTTTTTGACATTTCCGGTCCTGACAAGTAACTTGTGACTTCCACATAGAGATGGGAGAAAATGGGATTTATAGTAAAAGATGAATTGGCAGATAAAGATAAGAAAAACACCAGAGAAAGGAAAGAAGAAAGATCTAAAAAAAAAAGTGAAAGGTAGCTTACCGAGTCAAAGGATAGAGCAAATATAAAAGAAAAAGAAAGAATGAAGGGAAGAGAAAAAATAGTGACGGAATGGATGTCTGATGAAGAAAAAAGAGAGGAACGAAACAAGTAAAGAAATAACCAAGTTTTCAGGAGTTTGAAAGAGGAAGTAGCAAGAGGAAGAGGGAAATAAAAAAAGGGAGAGAAGTAGAAATAAAAAGATGAAAGAAAGAGTGAAACTTAGCATGTGGATTTTAAGAGCTGGAAAGAGAAAAGTGGGGGAGAAAGAAAACATTGAGAGTAAACAGAGTAAAGGAAAGAACGGAGTGAGATAGGAGAAACAGACCCTTTCAAATAAAGATGGCAGTTAAGAATCGATTTATTTGGCTCCCCCACGTCCTCAAACAGAAGTCAGAGTGTGGAACAGCAGGGGGCGCTGCAGAACAGCAGGAGGTGCATTAGCAGAGTGTATGTGAACCCCAATACATCAATATTGGGGTGCTTCAGATCAGGATTGGGGGTATAGACAGACCTGTGTCCAGGCCTCCTGCTGGAATAATAGAAAGGCAGCGGGTGAAGAATGAGAAACGGAGCGCTGTGTAATTTCTGGTAGTGAAATAATGGGGTGCTGCAGGTTAGGGTTGAGGTGCACTGACAAAGTTGTATGTGGGCTGCTGTACTGGAATATTAACGGGCACTCAAGGTCGGAAGTGAGGTATGTTAATGGAGCTATGTCTGAAACATAGTATTGGTGTGCCAGTGTTGCCGAGTGTTAGACTGGAGGTGCCCTGGTGAACCTGTGAGTGGGGCCCAGTATGGGAGTGGCACTGCCTCTGAATGACAGAGGTGAGGAGTCCTGAAGGGCGTGTGCATGAGCCTTAGTACTGAGAAGAAATGTGCACTGAATGTTAGAATTGATGGATTCTGGCAGAGCTGTGGTGGTGTGGTTCCCATCAACAGTGGTGTTGGATGTTAGACTTGAGGTGCACTGGCTGAGATGTGTTTTGCTCTTTTGGGTCCAGCATTGGCTTGGCAGTGGGACTGAATATTAGAATTGAGCTGCTGTAATGGAACTGGATGTGAGCAGGGTCCTAGTATAGGAAAGGAAGTAGCCTCGCCAGGGTATAACTAAGGTGCACGGATGGAGCTGCACCCGAGGTCCTAGTACTAGAACAGAGTGTACTGACTGTAAGAAATGAGGTGCTCTGGCAGATGGCATGTGCGCAGTTCTGGCTGAGCACGGCTGAGGGCTTGGAGTATGTGAACTGAAGTGCACTGTTGGAGCTGCATCCAAGGTCACAGTACTGGAACATCGGAGTGTACCGACTGTAAGAACTGAGGTGCTCTGGCAGACAGAGTGTGTGTGGGGTTCTGGCACGAGCACAGCTGACGGCTTGGAGTGTGTGAACTGAGTTGCACTGATGGAGCTGCGTACAAGCTCCCAGTACTGGAGCAGCAGAGTTTACTGGCAGACAGCGAGCGTGGGGTTCCTGGCACTGGCACAGCTGAGGGCTTGGAGTGTTTGAATTGCGGAGCACTGATGGAGCTGTGCCCGAGGTCCCAGTATTGAAGCAGCAGAGTGTACTGGCTGTGAGAACTGAGGTGCTGTGGCAGACAGCATGTGTGGGGTTCTGGCGCATCTGAGAGTCTTGGATTATGTGAACTGAGGTACACTTATGGAGCTGCGCCCAAGGTCCCAGTACTGGAACAGCAGTATGTACTGACTGTAAGAACTGAGGTGCTCTGGCAGATAGCGTGTGTGGGGTTCTGGCATGGGCACAGATGAGGGGCTTAAATTGTGTGAACTGATGGGCACTGATGGAGCTGTGTCTGAGGTCCAAGTACTGGAACAGCAGAGTGCACTGACTGTAAGAACCGAGGTGCTCTGGCAGACAGCGTGTGTGGGGGTCTGGCACGGGCACAGCTGAAGGGCTTGGAGTGTGTGAACTCAGGTTCCCTGATATAGCTGTGCCTGAGGTCCCAGTACTGGAGCAGCAGAGTGTACTGACTGCAGGAATTGAGATGCTCAGGCAGACAGCGTGTGTGGGATTCCTGGCACTGGTACGGCTGAAGGTTTGGAGTGTGTGAAATGATGTGCACTGATGGAGCTGTGAGTGGGATCCCAATATGGAGCAGAAGTGGGCACTGTCTCTAAAGATTGCAGAGCCCTGGTACAGCTCGGTGCCTAGGCTATAAGCAATTACAAGTGATCCTTCACCCTTGCTCTCAGCACAGAGTCAGGCACACTTGGTAAAGAAAATCCAAGCCAGGGAAGGGTGGGAGCCAGGCAGCTGGGAGAGGGTGCAGAGAGCCCATAAAGACCAAATGTGGCCAAGATAACAGCCTGATTTATAGCCTTGTTTACAGCAAGGCTCAGAAGAAGAATGCTCTGCAAATGAAAAGGGAAGCTTCCCTGGACAGAAGCAGGTAACAAAGTGAAAATAAGTTCCCTACAGTCAGATAAACATGGCAAAACGTAATCATACAGTAGTTGGTCCCGGCTCCCACACAGAAGAAGGAGGGACAAAGAGGCATGACTGACCACTAGCAAGCAGGGATTTTTAAATCACCCTGAAACTAACAAATTAAATAGCTGGAAGCCCACAGAAGAAGTATACTTAAAAGTATACAAGAGGTCGTATGCTCGACCTTAAAAATGTCCCCCACTATGAACCACAAGGTATTAAAGTGCATGCAAAATGAGAGATTCTGACCATTTCTCTACAAGCATGTGATTATTGTACTCCTCTCCCTTGAGAAAAAATGTTTTTATAGCATGATTTTAAATGTTTTTCTCTAAACAACTCCATGTTTACCATCCTTTCCTTCTTTGTTCCATTTTTCATCACTGTACCTTTCATTTACTGTGTCCTTTCTTCTTTCTGTGTTCTTCCTTTTATTATTCATTCATTTTGTCCTTCTTTTTCTACCATTCATTTATACACACCTATCATTTTACCTTCCCTTCCTTTATATCATTCTTTTCTTCTTTATGGTACTCTTTCATTTCTTCTTTGTACTCTCTTAATTCCTTTCTCCTTTGCTTTCTTTATGTACATTCTCCTTTCATTTCATCCCCTTTTTGCTACAGATATGTCCTTTATTCCATATTCTTTTCTTCTTGCCATCTTTCATTTTATGCCATTTTGTTCATTTTTTATTCCTCACTTATCTTCCCTTCCTCCTTTTCCCCATACTTTTACTTCTTTAATTTTCTCTCCTTCTTTCCTTCCTATATCTTACCTTTGTTTCACATCTCTTTTCCATAATATTTCATTTTATTATGTTTCCTTTTTTCTTTTATTCCATCTATTTTTCTTTTATAAAGCTGTCTTTACTTTTATTCCTGCCACCTTACTTGCACTCTTTTCTTTTCTCCATGTATTGCTTCCTTTCTGTCTTTCCACCTTCCATTCATTCTTTCCATTCTCATTTGGCTCTTACCTATTTTTTCATTGTAATCATTTCTCATTCTTTCTTGCAAATAATGAGCAAAAAAACCTACAGCTAATAAATATTTTTGGCTTCTGGCTTACGAACTGCAAGTCATAGGTAAAAGAGAATACAAATGGTAATAAAGAAAAAGTTATTCTGACCCCCCCACTGGAGTTCGTATAGCGGATGGTTCACTACTCCCTTGCTGGATTCTGTTATTGATAAAACATCCTCCCTTATGTTATATTCTATGGGTTATGGTGTGTGTGATGTACCTTTATGTTATATTGTGTGGCTTATGGTGTGTGTGTTTCTTATTGTGTGTGTGAGGGAGAGATCCACCCTTGTGTTATATTTTGTGGCTTCAGGTGTGTGTGTAATCCACCCTTGTGTTACATTGTGTGGCTTATTGTGTGTGTGTGTGTGTGTGTGTGTGTGTGTGTGAGAGAGAGAGAGAGAGAGAGAGAGAGAGAGAGAGAGAGAGATCTACCCTAGTGTTATATTGTGTAGCTTATAGTGTGTATCTGAGATCCACCCTTGTGTTATATTGGTTCATTTATCGTGTGTGTGACCCACCCTTGTGTTACATTGTGTGGCTTATGGTGTGTATGTGTGTGTGTGTGAGAGATCTACCCTTGTGTTATATTGTGTGGCTTATGGTGTGTATCTGAGATCCACCCTTGTGTTATATTGGCTCATTTATTGTGTGTGTGACCCACCCTTGTGTTATATTGTGCTGCACATGGTGGGTGTGGGTGTGTTAGAGAGAGATCCACCCTTAAATTATATTGTGTGGTTTATGCTATGTGTGTGTCTGAATCACCCTTGTGTAATAGTGTGTTGCTCATTGTGTGAGTGTGTGTGTGTGTGAGAGAGAGAGAGAGAGAGATACTCCCTTGTGTTATATTGTGTGGCTTACGGTGTGTTTGATCCACCGATGTGTTATATTATGTGGCTTATGGTGTGTGTGTGTTTGTGTATGTGTGATAGAGATCCACCCTTGTGTTATATTGTGTGGCTTATAGTGTGTGTGAAAGAGAGATCCACCCTAGTGTTGTACTGTGTGGCTTATGGTGTGTGTGCAAGAGATCCACTCTTGTGTTATTTTGTGTGACTTACGGTGTGTATGTGAGATCCATCCTTATGTTATATTGGTTGGCTTATGGTGGGTGTGTGTGTGTGACCCATCCTTTTGTTATATTGTGTTGCTTATTGTGTGTCTGAGACAGCAAGAGATCCACCCCGTGCTCTATTGTGTGGTTTATGCTGTGTGTGTTTGAATCACCCTTGTGTTAGAGTGTGTGGCTTATGGTATGTATGTGAGATCCACCCTTGTGATGTATTGGTTGGTGTGTGATGTGTGTGACCCACCCTAGTGTTATATTGTGTTGCTTATGGTGTGTGTAAGAGAGATCCACCCTTGTGTTATATTGTGTAGTGTATACTGTGTGTTTGAATCACCCTTGTGTTGCTTATGGTGTGTGTGTGCGAGAGAGAGAGAGAGACACCCTTGTGTCATATTGTGTGGATTATGATGCATGTGTTTGATCCACCCTTGTGTTAGATTTTGTGGCTTATATGTGCTTGCGAGAGATATCCATTGTAGTGTTATGTTGTGTGGCTTATGGTTGGTGTGTATGTGTGTGAGAGATCCACCCTTGTGTTATATTGTGTGGCTTAAGGTGTGTGTGAGTGAGAGAGAGATATCCACTCTTGTTTTATATTGTGTGGCTTATTGTGTATATGTGAGATCCACCCATGTGTTATATTGGTTGGTTTATGTTGGGTGTGTGTGTGACCCACCCTTTTGTTGTATTATGTTGCTTGGTGTGTCTGAAAGAACAAGAGGTCCACCCTTGCATTATATTTTGTGGTTTATGCTGTGTGTGTTTGAATCACCCTTGTGTTATGGTGTGCGGTTTATGGTGAGTGTGTGTGATCCACCCTTGTGTAGCATATGGTGTGCATGTGAGATCCACCCTTATGCTATATTGGTTGGTTTATGGTGTGTGTGATCCATCCTTGTGTTATACTGTGTTGCTTACGGTGTGTGTGTAAGAGAGAGAGATCCACCCTTGTGTTATATTGTGTAGTTTATACTTTGTGTGTTTGAATCAGCCCTTGTTTTATATTGTGTGGCTTATGGTGTATGTGTGAGAGAGATCCACCCTTGCGTCATATTGTGTGGTTTATGCTGTGTGTGTTTGAATCACCCTTGTGTTATAGTGTGCGGCTTATGGTGTGTGTGTGATCCACCCTTGTGTGTCCAATAGTGTGCATGTGAGATCCACCCTTATGTTATATTGATTGGTGTATGGTGTTTGTGACTCACCCTTGTGTTTTATTGTATGTTTATGGTGTGTTTGTGTAAGAGAGAGAGATCCACCCTTGTGTTATATTGTGTAGTTTATACTGTGTGTGTTTGAATCACCCTTGTATTATATAGTGTGGCTTATGGCGTGTGTGTGTTTGATCCACCCTTGTGTTATATTGTGTGGACTATGGGTGTGTGTTTGAGCGCAAGAGAGATCCACCCTAGTGTTATATTGCGTGGTTTATAGTGTGTGTATGAGATCCACTCTTGTGTTAAAATAGTTGGCTTATGGAGTGTATGTGTGACTCCACCCTTGTGTTATATTGTGTTGCTCATGGTGTGTGTGTGGGAGAGAAAGATTCATTCTTGTGTTATTTTGTGTGCATTATGCTGTGTGTGTTTGAATCACCCTTGTGTTATATTGTGTGGCTGATGGTGTGTGTGTGTGTGGGCAGGGTGTTTGATCCATCCTTCTGTTAAATTGCGTGGCTTATGGTGTGCGTGTGAAAGAGATCCACCTCAGTGTTATATTATGTGGCTTTGGTGGGTGAATGTGTGTGTGCGAGCATGTGTGTGAAAGAGAGAGAGAGATACTTACCCTTCTGTTATATTGTGTGGCTTATTGTGTGTGTGATTCACCATTATGTTATAGTGAGTGTGTGTGTGTGCGTGTGTGAGATTATGGATGCAAAGAATCCATTACATTTTACTTTTGGAATTCAGATATCAGAGAAATTATGTGAAAAAAATGTATTAAGAATCAAATTCCAGTTACTCTGGAAAAACTTGGATCTAAGTCAAGTCCGTAGATCATGGAATTGCTAAACTAAGGTAGTATAAGCAACCATACCTTGTTTCTTCCAAGAAAGGCCTCATAACTCTTTTTAGAATCCACCTTAAAACACAAACGTTCTCTTCAGTACAACTTTCTCCTATCTATGACTCTGTTGTGGTTTTCAATTTTCAATCTAGTTGTATGTGTAGCGCTCCGTTACATGCTTTGCGCTCTAGAAATAACGTAACTCCCTAATAACCCCCCAAAATTTACAGTGGTCCTACTGTTCATTGAAATAGAAGGCTCAAATGTACAGATGGTACTGTATGGAGCAGTTACATTGATCTTTGACCCAAGTCTTCCCCTTGTGAGATTAGGCTGCAAATAATTTGATTTCTGTGTAGCCAGTAGAAGTAAAAAAAAAAAACTAGGGTCTTTGTCTCAGGATCTAACCCAAACTGTCAGACAGTGCCACGTTACTCACAGCTTTTTAGGTTAAACCTAGGCAGCACATGCGCTGTCTCTGCGAGACATGCTGTGTTCAGTGTATAGGCTTTAGCTGCGCCCACTCTTGCCATTCGTTCTTTGTTGTCCTTATCTTAAATGCTTCATTTCTACTGGTGCATTGTGCTAAGTGTCCCTTCTTTGCGTGCTAAGTTCTCGCCCAGGAAGCTTTCACTAAGAGAACATTTTTGTTGGCCATTACACTATGTCATGTTTCCTCCTGTTCCAGCGTGTGATGGCCCCGCCACCCTCCTCCCGTCTGGTTTCGGTTTTCCCTTTAATCCGAGCCGCTCGGCGCAATGCTTCATGTTCTAAGGTATGTTTTTTTTAAAGGTTGAGCCTTTTTTATCTTCCTCCTGTTGGCTCTGCTGTGATTGCAGTGGGAGTGGGATAATCTGCTCCCAAAGGCCCTAAAGTGCAACAGATTACTTCTGTGAGGGCATCAAATGCACCTACCGATATTGGCAACCGCACATAAATGAAGATGCGCTTTCCAAAATGTGTGACTGCTTTCATGTTGTTCTTCCCAACTGGCAGGGGGTCACTGTCCAGTGGTGAGCTTTGCTTTTCCTATTCTTTCATGTTATGTACACTTCTATTGTCTCAACTGAGCCACTCTTCTCCCAAGTTCTCTGTGTTGTGTGAAGCTCACAGCACACTTAGCTCCTACAGTGAGGCTGTTATCACTGGTGTAACAAAGACCCTGATATAACAGGAGTACACAGCAGTCGCACTCAGCAGGGGAGGCCTTTCTGAACACAGGCATCACATGGACTGACAGGGTGTGATGCTTCAGGAGCAGCCCAGTGAGCAGGCTAGGCTTTAACAGAAACCCCTCAGTCAGCTCATGGTGCTTTCACAGCATGTGGCTGTGAGGCTGTAAGCGGCACTCCTGGCATCACTGGAGGCAGTAATACCCACCCCCTGCATGTGAGGCGGTGATACTCACCCCTCTGCATGTGAGGTGGTGACAACAACGTCCTCTTCATGCGAGGCAGTAACAACCACCCTGTGCACGTTAGGCGGTAACAGCCACCCTCTGCGTATGATGCAGTAACAGCAATGCTTTCAACATGTGATGAAGTAACAGCGCCCCATGAATGTGAGACATTAACAGCAATGTTCTTGTCATGTCAGGCAATAACAACCACCCTCTGCTTGTTAGTCGGTAACAGCCACCCTCTGCACGTGAGACATTAACAGCAATGCTCTCAAGTGGGCCAGTAACAGCTTCTTCTGTGTGTGAGGTGCTAACAGTCACCCACTGCATAGGATGCAATAACAGCAATGCGTTCATCATGTGATGCAGTAACAGTGCACCCTGCATGGGACATATTAACAGCAAGGCTCTCATGTGAGGCAGTATTAGCATCTTCGTTTAGGCAGTAATAACAACCCTCTCTGCATGTGGGGTAGTAACATCAACGCTCTCATTATGTCTATGAGGCAGTAACAGCTACCCTCTGAATGTGAAGCACTTGCAGCAATGGTTGTTCATGTGAAACACTGACAACAATGATCTGACCATGTGAAGCAGTAATTGTAAATCTTTGGTGCTGGTTTGAACCCCTTTGCAATACATATTTTCAGTTTGTAGTTCAAGGTGCTGTAAAGGTTTCGCTGTGAACCCAAGACTTTTTAATTGATTCGCTCATTCTCAAAGGAAATGCATGATTGTTTGAGGCCCGTAACATCTTTTTGCTTTATTGTTCAGTCCTGTTAACCACAATAATGATTCTTTAAATACATTCAGCCAGTCTCTATAGAAATCACCAAATATTAATTATGTGGCAGGAAAAGACCAAATTATGAGGCAGGGCTGACTAATTTATGTGACAAGAAAAGTCCAGAAATGAATTTACAACACCAATAGCTCTAACTCAAGCAAATGTGAGACCTATTGCATTGCAAATGCTTGTTATACCATAGTGTGTGTACAGCTCAAGGATGCTGCCTCTACAGAGCACCTTGCAGTTTAGCAAGTATATGGAATAAGCTAGAACTATAGTAGATTTAAGAAAAAAAATTAAGTGAGCATTTGTGTATTATAGATACAAGCATGGACGTAAGCTAAGGGCATGTATTGTGGTGTATACGCCAGTACACCCTCGGTGTAGATAGATCTATGGAAAGAGGTGGCCCTCATTACAACCCTGGCGGTCGGTGTTAAAGCGGCGGTAACACCGCCAACAAGCCGGCGGTAAAATAAATGAAATCATGACCACGGCGGAAACCGCCAACACATACAGCCACTTTAACACTCCGACCGCCACGACGGTAGCAATAAACACTGCGGCGGTAACTGCCAACAGCCAGGCGGGAGACAATATACCGCCTACAGCATTACAACATGCCTATCCGCCAGCTTTTCCGTGGCGGTACCAACGCCATCAAAAGCACGGCGGAAACAGTACTCTGAAGGGAAACCACTCTCCTCTCGACACTCAAGGAAGAACCATGACGCCATGGAGCCCGAGCTGCAGGTTTTCCCCATTCTGGTGTATCTTCTCATATACCAAGAGCATGAACGCCGGAGACGATGGCCACAATGAGTACTGCACCTAGCACACAAGGGAAAGGGGAGGAAAAAGAGAGCGACACACACACACACAACACCCCCATCCCCACCCCCAACACCATACACACAAACATGCTACAACATTACTTATACACCCCTAAACCCTCAGGAATAACGCAAGGACAAAAGGAATGGAGTCAAATGAGTGTAATATTAGTAATACTTAGAAATAGGTTCATAAACCAAAAACAGTATGTAAAATATATACAATATATACAAAATGCGGGACAATGCCCACTCAAAAATTGTCCGTGGCCCACTGGGCCAAAACACAAAGACCAAGCCCACACTTGACTCCTGCCTCAATGCGGAGAAAACACTGCAGGGGCATCAGGTCGAAAACACACAGGCACCTCAGGGGGATGGGGATTGGGGGGGGGAAGAAAGATAGTACAATGCCACTGCTCCTGGAGGGGGCTCCATGCCCACTGCTGGGTGCTGGTGAGTGCAAGGCCACAGTCTCTCAAGTAGGTGGTTTGCCCACTGCTTGGCCCTGGGAAGTGCAAAGCCACAGTCTCTCAAGTGGGTGGTTGCCCAGTGCTTGGTCCTGGGCAGTGCAAAGCCACAGTCTCTCAAGTGGGTGGTTTGCCCACTGCTTGCTCCTGGGGAGTGCAAAGCCACAGTCTCTCAAGTAGGTGCTTTGCCCACTGCTTGGTCCTGGGGTGTGCAAAGCCACAGTGTCCCAAGTGGATGCCTTCTTGCACTGGTTTTGGAGGGGGCCTTGTGCCCAGTGTGCTTCATCCTGGCAAGGAGGGGCTGAGTGGATGCCTTCTTCCATTGCTTCTGGAGGGGTCCTTGTGCCCAGGGTGCTTCATCCTGGCAAGGAGGGGCTGAGTGGATGCCTTCTTCCACTGGTTCTGGAGGGGGCCTTTTGCCCAGTGTGCTTCATCCTGGCAAGGAGGGGCTGAGTGGGTGCCTTCTTCCTCTGGGGCTGCTGCTGCTGGCGTGGTGCTGCTTGCGGCAGTGCAGGTGGCGGTGCTGGCCGTGGTGCAGGTGGCAGTGCTGGCCGCAGTGCAGGTGGCGGTGGTGGCGGTTGTGGTGGTAGCCTCCAGGCCTTCATCTGCAGCCTCAGACAGCTGAAGTGCCATGGCTGGTGTTCTGTGCCCCTTCCTACCCTTAGCAGATGGTGGTGCCTCCTTGATTCTGTCAGCTGGAGTCTTTGACTTGGCCTTGCTGGCTGTGCCTCCTTCTCCTTGCTGGCTGCTGAACCTTCTTGCTCTTGCCAGGTGGTGGAACCTTCTTGGGCTTGGCAGGTGTTGGTGGCACGCAGGCTGGGCTGACGGGTGCCTCCTTGGAGCCTCTCACAGCTGCTGAAACCACAGCGGAAGTGGACTGGGCAGCTGAGGTGCTGGGCTGGGTTCTGGACACCCTGGCCCGAAGTGAGGGACAGGAGAAGGGTACGGAACAGGTCAATGTTGGCGAGGAAAAGCTTCTTAGGGACACTGGTGCAGGAAGAGGGTGAACGTTTGGGAGAGGAGGAAGAGGGAGTGGTTGCAGGAGGTGTCAGTCTGCTGTGTTTGGGTGCAGGTGCATGAGCTGGCCGCTGTTGTGAGGTGGATGGCTGTTGGGTGGGTGTGTGCTTGCGTTTGTGTACTTTGGGAGGAGGGGTCACAGACACAGTGGGAGAGGACACAGGGGACATGTGCATGGATGTGGGGGGTGGTGACTGCCAGTGAGGGGCGTGTACTGATAGGCGTGCTGGTGATGGAGGTAGTGGATGAGGATGTAGTGCACGCAGGTGTGAGTGGAGACGCTACTGGGAGGGAGGTGGAGGACGAGGAGGAGGGGAACACAGTGGAGGCAGTGGATGTTGGTGTGTCTGCATGGGGATGGTGCTTGTGTGAGTGCCTGTGAGATGAAGTGTGGTGCTTGTGGTTGCCTGAGCCACTTCTGTGTGCTGATTTGGTTGATTGCTGGTCTGAAGGCGTGCTTGGGATTGGTTGGGGTTGAGGGGATTGGGAGTAGGTAGTGGAAGTTGGAGGGGGGAGGCTGGAGACAAGGACAATGGCTGCCATCAATGCGGACGCCAGAGCCCGGAATGCTCTCTGTTGGGCCGCCACGCCCGAGTGCATGCCCTCCAGGTATGCATTTGTTTGTTGCAAATGCCTTTCGACAACGTAGTTGGCATTCAGTATGGTTGACTGCTCAACAGTGAAGGATCTCAGGAGGTCAATAGCCTCCTCACTGAGGGCAGCAGGGCTGAATGGGGCAGGGCCTCAGGTGCCTGGGGAGAAGGAGGTACCCAACCTCCTGGGTGAGCGGGCACTGGAAAGACGCTGAGGGGCTGTTGGGAGGGCGGTGCTGGTACAGGGGGTGGCGGCTGTACCTGTTGTTGGGGTGGGCACAGAGGTGTCCGTCACTGTCAGGGAGCTTCCATCGGAGGAGGAGTCACTGTCGGTAGTGTCCCCTCCTGTCTCTGTCGTGGTGCTCCCCTCACCCTCTGTACCACTGGTGCCCTCACCGTTGGTGGATTCAGCCTCCAGGCCCAAGTGGGATGCAGCTCCATCCGTCGCCGGTGCCTCTGCTCCTCCGCCAGATGATGCTAATGCACACAAGGACAGGGTGACAAAACAAAAAGGGGGGAGACAGAGGATACACTTGGTCAGTGCCAGCAACAACACTACAGTTGGCGTACACAACACACAGGGATCAGCCCTATGCACTAGGCCATGCACTACCAGTTACAGTACTAGTCACCAGCCCATGGGGTACATTGCCTAACACCATTAGCTGCACACCTGAAACCAACAGGACCCTGCCCAGTAGTAGATGGCCATTAACACTATTGGGGTTGGAGTGTTTCAGAGCCTGCCCAACAAGGGACCTACCCTTCCAGTTCGCCCCGGCCTAGGGGCACCCACAGCCCACAGCCCCCACCCAGGTAAAACCTTAATGCACACAAAGTCATGATCCTGAATCTGTACTCACCCCGTTGTGGCTGCTGTGATGCCTTCAAGCGCCCATCCAACTCCTGATAGGCCACCGCCAGGATGCGAAGCATCAGGGAGGTCAGGGTACGATGGGCACCCCTTCCTCATTGGGAGGCCAGCCCAGCGGCGCAAGTCCTCCCACCGTTTGCGGCAGTTGGTGCTCCGCCTGTCAAAGACCCCCAGGGTCCGCACCTCCTTGGCGATGGCACGCCTAATACCCTTTTTCTGATGGACCCTGACCTGCAGAAAAAATACAGCAGAAAAGGGATTATTCATATTGTCTGGACTGTTACACTTATGGCCCACAATATACCTCCCATCCCCTTACTCACAGATATTGACCATCAAACATGCAGTACTCTGCCCAGGAGCCCTCAGTCCCTCCCTACACGAGGCTTACACACACAGCAATCCCTACATTCATGGCCCACGCATCATGCTCCTAGTGTACTCACCTGTTTGTCTGGAGGACCATAGAGTAAAGTGTACTGGGGTAGTGCCCCATCCACCAGTCTCTCCAACTCCTCTGAAGTGAAGGCGGGGGCCCTTTCCCCAGGCACTCGAGCCATTGTCGCTTCCAGGCACAGGTCACAGCAGCACTTGCAGTGTAGGTTCTCTCCTGTTGAAGGTCAGGTAACAAGTGAGTGAACAGATAGAAAATGGCGGTCACATCCGC
The DNA here is from genome assembly GCF_031143425.1 of Pleurodeles waltl. Taxonomy (NCBI): domain Eukaryota; kingdom Metazoa; phylum Chordata; class Amphibia; order Caudata; family Salamandridae; genus Pleurodeles; species Pleurodeles waltl. Next base: position 152,495,694 of record NC_090446.1, read on the forward strand.
AGCGGTGCGTACCATCACCGCCGGCGTACATTGCCATTGGCTCCTGGAAGCCATAGGGCCCCATGATAACCAATGCGAAGTTGCACGGCAGTCATCGACCGCCGACTGTAACGGCACACGTCGCCAGCGGAATTACCTCATTTCCACTTGTTTCTCCTCACAGGTCAAAAGACTATCGAGGGTCCCTGGTTTGATAAGTAGCCCATCCAGGGAATAATACTTGAATACAAGAAAAAGCAATGAGCTACAATCAATATTCACTTATATCTAGTATAGAACAAAGCTGTAACGAAATTTTTAAAAAATATATATTTATTACAAATGTATGTCAAACAACGGCATAAATCAATATTCAAATATACAATTATACAAAAATAAACATGGAAAAACAAAAAAAATATTTCCATAAATATTTACACCTATACATGAATTAATAAACGGAGACAACCTAACACATCAGACAAAACAATTAAGATAATCAGACCATGACACTACATAAACATACACATACATTATCTTACAGTACAGTGGAATACAAATTAAGAATGTACAATTTATTTTTCTGAAGCTGAAAAGATATTCACATAAATGTCATATTGTTATTCAATTCCTAATTATGTCTCCATCTTCTTTGATAAGAGAGAGATTTCTATTTTAACCCCATAACTTCAGGGTTCATACAAAAACCAAACAATAGTAGGAACAAAGCCTACGCGCGTTTCGGCGGAGACCACCCAATTTGAAAAGCCGCCTTCCTCAGGGCCGTTCCTTTTCCATACTTAATACATAATATCGTAGATTGAATAAATTCTCATCTTTCCCTTTGAATAAATCCTGATAAATACAAAGCAAAACAAAGTAATACATTTTAAAACCAGGCTCTTGAGATTCCACTGTCCACCCGTGACTAAAGACCTTAAAATCGACAACCAATAAATTATGAGGTGAAAACAGAAAACGCCAAAGCAAAAATAAATAAAGTAAGATGTGGATAAAATAAAAAAAGAAGAAGAAGGTAAAAAAACTTCAAATAGAAGTGAATTAAACAAATAATTTAAAAACACCACCATCTCCCTTGTGTATATAATCACCAATAACAGCATTAAAAAACTAAATAATAAATAAATAAATAAATAAATACCCGGCGATGATGTTGCCGAGTTTCCGCAATTATAGTGCAGACAAGGTTCATTTTTCTAATTTCTACTTCAATTCGCAAATAAGTCCTTGTAAAAACACATAACCGGATATATATAATCACCTCATTTTGTTTAACAAAACATATTAAATAACTGAAAAAAAGGGGGGGAAAAAAGAGGGGGGGAGGCGGGGGCCCCCCGGAAAGAGAGGGGGGAGGGGGGATTTAGGAAAAAGGGGGGGGCTGGGAAGGGGGTAGGAGGTAGAAAGGAAAAAAAGAAAGGGAAGTGGGTAGGAAAAGGGAGAGAGGGGAGAGTTTTGGAAGGAGGGGAGGGTTTGTTGTGATGCAAAGTGATCCTCTACCAAGAGACAAACAGCTAATTCCTTCACCTACCCAAATAATCTTTTAGGTAAGAAATTTCTCTGGGGGATTCCTCCAAAATGTTCTCACAACTCCTCTGTCTGCATACAGAGAGAAAAACAATACAGTCAAAAAGTCCATCAGCAGTGACTGGTCCCTCCTGTCTCTTTACTAAAAAGTCTGTCTCTTTACGTTACTTCCAATTGGAAAATCCACTCAATTTACATCCCACAAATTTTATAGCCTCATGTTCTTGCTGATAAACGACATAAACACACGGATCTCAATTGCTTTATAGTTTTTAGAGGGAACTCAGATGTTGGCGCTACACCTCTAAGCCCCCCATGTATTTTTAGCATGGGCTTATATTCCTATCAGCAAGCCTACCTTCAATTTTCGCCGATTCTTCCAAAAACCAAATCGCAGGCGTCCGATATAAAGATTGCCGAATAGTGCTGACTCCATTTTAAAGTCAGGCAGCATATTCTAAATCTCGGTCGAAAAACCGCGAGACTACGGAATTGCCGATTCTCACCAAAGCAGTGTCGGCCATCTTGAAATGCGTGAGCTTATATTCCTATCAATGAGCATACCTTCAATTTTCACCGATTCTTCGAAAGGAACCCAAATTAAAGGCATCCGATATAGAGATTGCCGAATGGTGCTGACTCTATTTTAAAGTCAAGCAACATATTCTAAAACTCGGTCAAAAAAAAACAACAACAAAAACGCGAGACTACGAAGTTGCCGATTCCCACAACAGCAGTGTCGGCCATATTGAAATGGTGTTAAATACAAGTAGCCTTTGATTCTAATAATATTGCAGTGGAAGTACATTCTAATGGATGCAAAAATGTGTTCAATTGTAACAGTTCATGTTAGTAATAATGAACCTAGGAGACATCTAAAAAATAAAATAAAAGAAAATATGAAAAATAAGACACTTTAATTTGTGGGTCACACACCTGACTCTTAGTTAAAGTCATTGAGCCACAGTCCCTTCTATCTGGTGGAATCAATTCCAATTAGAAAAAGACCATACATGCTGTCAGCAATGTGATAATGGTCATCAAGAATCGGCCAGCTCTCAGAGTGAAAGAAATTAGAAAATAACCTAAAAACCGTCGACCCTAACCAAATGATCATAAAGACTCACTGAATTAATTAAGAACTTCTGGATTTTAACAAGAGAAAATACTGGATACAAGAAAGCGTTCAAACTAAAGCATTTTCCCAGGGCATACATTCATTTAGCCCATTACAATGTGTATCCAAGGAAAAAATCCCCAAAACTTCCCGCTTTTTTCTTATGTTCTCCCTTTCTTTCCCTGGAATATCCTTAATTTTTTCCAGATTCGTCCAAGACATTTCATCCAGGCAATGTTTTTCTTTCAACCAATGTTGAACTAAGGGAGCTCCCGCCCTCTTGTTGCGAATATTCGATAGATGTTCTGAAATTCTGACTCTCATTTCACGTCCAGTCTCTCCCACATACCCAGCCGGGCAGGGACAGGTAATCAAATATATGCAATTTGATGTTCTACAATTAGTCATATCACATAACTTATACTTCCTTTGGTTCCACACTAAAAGGTCACTCACTACAGCTTTAAGGCATGCTTTACAAGTCCCACATTTGTGATTCCCCCTCACTGGGGCTAATCCGGTGATGGACTTTTGACTGAATTCACTATCTCTCGGTAAAGCTGCCTTGACCAATTTATTACGAATATTTTGATTTTTCTTAAACGCCAAAATAGGTCTATCTAGAGGAGTAATAGTTTGATCGCTGTTCAGGATTTGCCAATTACTATTGATAATTTTCCTGATTTTATCATTCATATTAGAATGTTGAATAACACAAACTAATTGTGCTTTCAGTTCTTTTGTACGCTGTTGAAACATGCTCTCACTGTTGAAGTATTTCGCGCGTTTATATGATTCCCTGATCAGTCTCTTGGGATAGCCCCTCAGCAACAGTTTTTTTTGGAGAACATCTGCATGTATATTGTATTCACTAAGTTCAGTACAATTTCTACGGATCCAGAGAAATTGACTGAAAGGGACTCCTTGTTTTTGGCATCTTGGGTGATAGCTATCAAAATGCAAAATGGTGTTCTTTGCCGTAGATTTGGTGTATAATGATACTTCTAACCGTAAGTTATGGTTTTTTATCCAGATGTCTAGGAACTCAATTTTGTCCCTACTTCTATGGACGGAGAATTTGAGATTGGTGTCACATAAATTGACCCATTCACAGAATTCATTCAATTCTTCTTCATGTCCAGACCAAATGAAGAACACGTCGTCTATATATCTAGACCATAACCTGATGTTCTCATAAAAAGGGGCCATTTCGTTATAAATGTGGGTCCGTTCGAATAGACCCACATAGATGTTCGCAACACTGGGGGCACACGCTGCCCCCATACTTACTCCCTTCTTCTGCTGGTATATTTTCCCATCGAATTCAAAAAAGTTACCTTCCAAGACGATCTTTAAACCGTCTAGAACGAACAGCAAATGATCAGTCATTCCCTCCTTAGCAAATAGTAGGCGCACTGCCTGCAGAGCTTCATGCTGGGGGATATTCGTATAAAGAGCCTCAATGTCCATAGTTACCAAGAACTCATTATCTGGATTGAAACTAACCCCTTCCAGTTTTGAAATAATATGGCCCGTATCTTTAATATATGCAGGGAGTTGTACCACTCTTGTTTTCAGGAATTTTTCCACAAATTTGCACAGTGGTTCAGTAATGGATCCTACCGTAGAAACTATAGGGCGAAAAGAAGGGTCTATCTCATTTTTATGTATTTTCGGTAGACCATAAAGAATGGGAACTCTGGTGGTTGTAGGATTCAAAAATACATATTCCTTGTCACAAATCAGTCCTTCATTGTATGCTTTCAGACTCACTTCCTGAATTACCTTTTTTACTTCCTTTTGCCAACTATTGTTGGCTTTGCTATAATGTTCTGATACTCCTAGCATAAGGTTAACCTTCTGCTTATACTGGTCTGTTTCCAGTAACACAGGTCAGGCAGAGGCCATTTCAGGGGGGCACAGGCCATGGCACCTAACTGCGTCACAGCAGACATTGGCACATCAACTGACTCTCAAATTCACATACTGTTTCTATAAAGGAAGAAATGCATTTTATTATAACATATGTGTGAATATGACCCTCTGCTCACCGATTTTCTCCCTAGACTTCAATAGCTAAAGATGAATAGGAGATGGAGATATCCCCCTGTGTACAGACCCCTGGTTGACCTGGCGACAATGGAGGACAGGCACATTATCCTGACCTACAGACTTTATAGGGCCACAATCCAAGAACTGTGTGCCCAATTGGAGCCAGACCTGATTTCAGTTATCTGCCAGCCCATAGGTATCCCCCCTCTAGTGCAGGTCCTGTCAGTGCTCCATTTCCTGGCAAGTGGTTCCTTCCAAGGGACAGTGGCCATGGCATCAGGGATGTCTCAGCCAATGTTCTCCAACGTGCTGACCAGGGTGTTGTCTGCCCTGCTGAAACACATGTGCAGCTACATCGTGTTCCCCCAGGAGGTTGATTTGGCAACAGTGAAGGCTGTCTTTTATGCCCTGGGACATACCTCCAACATCAATGGTTCTATTGATGATACACATATTGTATTTGTCCCCTCCCCCCCCTGGAGAAATGAACAAGTGTTCAGGAATAGAAAAAGCTTTCACTCTCTGAATGTGCAGATGGTGTGTTTGGCGGACCAGTGCATCTCCAATGTGAATGCCAAGTATCCTGGCTCTGTGCACGATGCCTTTATCTTTAGGCATAGCAGCATTCCATATGTGTTGTCACAACTCCAGAGCCACAGGGTGTGGCTAATAGGTGAGCCCATGGTCCCCACCCAGTTGATGTAGGTATATGGGTGTTGGTTTGGCCCCAAGGGTGAGTGTCTGACTAACAGGTATCCCTCGATATTTGCAGGTGACTCTGGTTACCCCAACTTCTCATGGTTACTGACCCCAGTGCAGAATGCCAGGACAAGGGCAGAGGCACGTTACAAAGAGGCACATGGAAAGAGCCTTTGGCCTCCCGAAGGCCAGATTCTGGTGCCTCCATCTGACAGGTGGATCCCTGTACTACTCACCGAAGAAGGTGTGCCAGATCATCGTTGCATATTGCACAACCTGGCCTTGAGACACCACGTTCCTTTCCTGCAGTAGGATGAGCCGGGAGATGGTCTTGTGGCAGCGGTGGAGCCTGTGGACAGTGACAAAGAGGAGGCAGAGGACGAAGATGTTTTGCAACAGATGTACACTCATTTAACAGTACTTCCAGAGACACACAGGTAAGACACTGTAACTTCACCTTCCATTGCATTTATGTGTTTGACATTGTACATGGCAGCCTCATTTCCACATGTCTATGGCCACTTACTGTACCCTTTGGCATCTCTATTTTCAGATCTCTGTGCCCCACTCTGGCTCCTGGAGTGTTTACTTCTGCCCACAACAGGTTATACCTATGTTACTATTACAGTAGATTAGAAATGCAATGTTTACAGCTTGTTAAACAAATACATATTTCAATGAATTGACAGACTCCATACTTGTATTTGTTCCAAAGGTGTTTATTTAGGTGCTAATAAGTGGAGGGGGTATTGCAATGGGCTGGGTTGCTGATGGAGGAAAGTCCAAGTTAGAGTCCAGTCTATTTGTATCACAGGTGCACTGTCCAATGAAGCATAGGAAGTGGAGCAATGACAGTTCAAGGTGGACAGAGTGACAGAGTGGGACACAAGTGTGACAATCAGGAGAGTCTTATTTCCTGGCGGGGTCTTGGCAATGTTCTCTGGCTTCTGCCTGGATAGCAGAGACCGTTTGCGGGGTGGTTCTCCTTCTGCAGGGGGTGGGGTGCTGGTGATGTGTTGTTCCTGTGGCAGGGCCTCCTGTCCACCAGTGCCGGCAGAGGCGGAGGGATGTTCTTCGGTGTGGCTAGTGTCAGGGGTCCGTTGGTGTGCCACTGCCTCCCTCATGGTGTTGGCCATGTCAGCCAGCACCCCTGCAATGGTGACCAGGATGGTGTGGATATGTTTCAGGTCCTCCCTGATCCCCAGGTACTGTCTCTCCTGCAGCCACTGGGTCTCCTGCAACTTGTACAGTATCTGGCCCAAGGTCTCCTGGGAATGGTGGTGTGCTCCCAGGATCCCTGCAAGTGCCTCTTGGAGAGTAGGTTCCCTGGGCCTGTCCTCCCCCTGTCGCACAGCAGTCCTCTCAGCTTCCCTGTTGTCCTGTGCCTCTGTCCCCTGAACCGTATGGCCACTGCCACTGACCCCAGGTCTCTGATTGTCTTGGGTTTGTGGGGTGCCTGGGGTCCCTGTAGTGGTGGACACACTGCTGATTGATGTGTCCTGGTGACAGAGGTATGGGCCCTGCTGGGTGAGTGCTGTGCTGGTATTTCCTGAGGGGGGAGGCTCTGTGGTGGGTTGGGACTGTGACAGGGTAACCGACTGTCCAGAGGTCCCTGATGGGCCTTGTTGGTCATCCTGATCCAGGCTTGCAGAGCTGCTGTCATCACTATGGGCCTCTTCTGGGGGGGCTGGATGTTGGTGGCACCTCTTCTCCGGTGACATTGAGTTGGGGTCCTGTGGGGATGTAAATGCAGTGTTATTGTATCTGCGTGTGCCATCTTGTGCATGGATATGTTTCCCTCTATGGTTGTTATTAGCAAGGCAGCTTTGGCTTGTGTGAGTTGTGATTTTGTTGGCTAAGTGATTGTCACTAGTGTGCATGCTGTGGTGATGGGTGTCCATGCAGGTCTGTGATGGGTGTCCATGCATTGGTGTTGCATGCAGGGCTTGGTATTGGGATGGGTGGGTTGTGATAGTGGGGTATATGTGAGATGGTGGAGTGATGGGGTGAGGGTAGAGGTAGGAGTTTGTGATGGCATGCAGGTAGGGTGGGGGATGTAGTGTTAAAGATTTGACTTACCAGTGTCCAGTCCTCCTGCTACTCGTGCAAGGCCCTCAGGATGCCTGATCGCCAAGACTTGCTCCTCCCATGTTGTTAGTTGTGGGGGAGGAGGTGGAGGTCCACCACCAGTCCTCTGTACAGCTACCTGGTGTCTTTCAACCACGGAACGCACCTTCCCCCGTAGGTCGTTCCACCTCTTCCTGATGTCATCCCTTGTTCTGGGGTGCTGTCCCATGGCCTAGCTCCATCTTCCATAGCTGTGGCTCTACCCAGATGATTTCCTCCACCATGACCCTTAGCTCCTCCTCTGGGTGTCTTTGGGGTGCCATGGGTGTAATGTGAGTGGTATGTGTGAGGGTGTGTGGGGTGCTGTGTGAGGGTGTGTGCTGTGAGGTGCGTGGATGGTGTATGGGGAATGGTGTTCTGTGGCTCGGATTCAGTGGGTGCTCCTGGCTTGTCTCTCTCTCTCTCAGTTGGCAATATTTTTTTTCATTGTAAGGGGTTGTAGGTAATTTGGGTGTGTGTTTTATAGTGTTGTGGGTGTGTGGGTGTGGTGTGTGTATGTGTGTCAGGTGTGTGTAGCTTGAATTGTCCAATGTGGTGCAATTTTGTTAGTGTGTGTGTATTATGAGTGCGGCGGTGTGTACTGCTAATGGTTTACTGTGGTTGAATGTCCACCGCGGTGATTCATGGGTCATGATGCTGTGGGTGGCGGACTTGTGTGGGTATCAGTATAGTGGCAAATATTTCTGTGTGGGTCATAATACCCGTAGTGGTATACCGCTGCAGTCACAGTATGTTGGCGGCCATCAGCACGGCAGTAGGCGACATTTACCACCAATGTTGTAATGAGGGCCTAAGTTTCCATCAATTCTGCCCATTTCCTTATCTACTGCACTGCACAGACAACCAGGGTAGGCTCAGGAAGTATATAAAATGATACCCTTTTAAGCATGTATAAACGGACGTGTGTGATTAATGGACGTTTGGTGGGTGGTTAAACCACAGGACCTTTTTGTTTAACTGTGGGAATTATTTTGCTGTAATTTAAACCTAAAATACAAAAACATCTTTCAACTAGTCATCCTCTTTACCTTCTATACAGAGTCCTCCTTTGATGACCTTGTAGATAAAGCAACAAAGATTATATGCTTTAGAGGAGGAGAAAAGAAATAATAGAAGGAGTAGTTATGTGGTTGGCTGTCTTTAGTCGCAGGATGTCTGTCAACACTCTCCCATGCTGGTTGTGTTTTTTATGTTTTTGTTTTGGGAAAATCCCTTGTAAAATACATTATAATAGCCTATGTCATGCAGCAGTCCTGTATTAGTCTGTCAACACTATACTGTGCTAGTTGTGTGTTTTTTTTTTATTTGGGTGGGGAGGAATTCCTATTAAAAACGTTATAATGGCCGATACACTGCCTTTGTCTTGTATCTCCCAATCCTTACAGGTGTACAGTTCCAGAATTTAAAGTACTAGGACCCTATAATCAGTGGTGGCTGGCATGTGGGGAGAGTGGGGGGGGCTGGCAAATGTGGTGTTGGTGTGTGCATTTATGCATGCATGCAAGGTGAGTGGTGTAAACAAAAGGAAAGAAAACACTTAGCCTTGCTTGGTGCATGACGTACAATGCTCTCCTTGCTCTGGTCTCCTCTCAGGCTCCAGCAGATTCCCTGGAGTAATCATGGTGGTGCTTTCATGCTGGTAACCAGCCTGAACGAAGCATCAGGATTGGAGGGAGTGGCCTCTCTCAGCACTCACAAGAGCACTGGAGGCCCGTTCTTTCTCTAACCCAGGAGCTAGAGAAGTTTAAATTGCGCATGTCTGGCTGGATGTCGCAAGACAGCCTGCCAAAAAGACATGCACACTTTAAACTTATGTGCACAGCTCACTGCTGCCACTTAGGAACAGTGGCCACACCCCGTTCCTGAAACTCGGTTCAGGACGGGAGGATTGAAAACAAAATGGTAATAAATTAACTTAATTAACATTTTATTTTTCATCCCTGGGGGGCATTTTAGGCAGAGGGACGACACTCCTCTGCCCTAAAGGAAAAAATGCAACTGCCCTTACACCGGGGTCAGGTGTAAATATTGTTCACCAAACCAGACAATCAGGCTTACTGCCTGCTTACAAAACTATATTTTCCCTTTGTCATGGGGTAGACTAGATGTAGTGCCATTGGGGGCCAGGTGTGTGTGGTCCCTCTGCACCCCATTATGGTTGTATTTCACTACCAAACCAGGGTCATGCAACTCTTTTTTCCTTGCTTCCATTAGGGCCGTTCTTAGCATCCTTGCTCCACCACTGTGTTCATTATTAATGACCAAAGTATCTGTAAGTCTTTACACAAAGAACAGAAGTTGTAGGACAGTCAGCAAAGTCAAGCCACACATCTGACACACCAATAAGATTGCTGGAAAGTGACTTTAAACGGAGCTTAACTTTTAATCTTGTGGCCAATGTTTTTCTTAGGAGCTTGCCACTAGCGCTGCAGAATGCCGTGGTTGCTGAATACCAAGCCTGCCTAGTTTTGAGCCTTTCACTCAAAATTGTAGATATGGCTGCATATTTGTCTAGCCTGTCCCCGACCCTCTCTACGTTGGAGGCGTGTCGTGAATTCGCCATATTTCCCTGTATGGCAGACCACTCTTGGGTATATACAGTTTGATTTACCCAACCACAAATGACATGCATGCACATATCAGTCCCTTTAGCTGCATAATGCACTACAGCAGTTTAAAGTACCCTTAGTGGCATGTAGCTTTGTACAAGACAAAATTAACAGAAAAATCAGTCAACATGTGCTAAATTATTTGCCTAACTCTGAAATAGTCAAACTGTCCCTAAAAATCTGGACTCCAAGTTACAATTAAATGACTAGCTGAACAGGGAAACTCTGTGATATATGATGCCACCAGTCATTCATACTTGTTTGGCAACACTTTCCATTTTGGAACTTGTAGTTTTGCGAATTCCTATTATAAGAGTGGACCTAAATTCAGGAGTGTCAGACGATGTCACATGTGACACAGGGACATCGTATTTATGAGTAGAAAAGAACCCAAGCACAATCTTGACGTGAAAACCTTACCTGCATTCTTAACCTGACTTAGTTGGGGTCATCCTCCTTTGACGCAAGCTTGCCGTCCATGAGATTTGAGTGCATGCTGCGGGTTTGCCTGGTCTCCAGGGGACACGTTAAGTGATCCTCACTAGCTACGGTGATACGTGTAGCGTCCTCACCAGCTGGGAGCGTGCAAAAAAAACACTCAACACACGGAGCTCTGTAGCAGACATCTTTATTCCTCAGGATGTTATCAAACACTGTACTCATATTACATCATAACCATTAATATCCACACCCTAATGCCTCCCAGCAAGTTACATAATTCCTCTATTGAGTCAGCCTAACATCAGAACCAACGCTATTGGTGCACAATGACAGTGCATCTGAACTGCCATCAGTACACAACCAGAGTGCATCTCAGCTACATCATACCACTTGTTAGGCCCGACCAGTGTGATCACCTCGAAGACTTAATGAAGAAATATAATGAAACTGTTGTTCAAACATTTTTATTTAGCAAGAGGGGAGATGTAGTGCGCTACTCTTGTTCAATGGACAGATCTGCTGCCATGCTGGACATCGATGTTAATGTACTCCTCAGCCGTTCTGAATAACGCACTGTGACGATGTAGTGATACTCATGAAAAGTAATGAGCAGGGTTCTGATCTTTACCCAGCATGTGTACAATGGTATAGTCATACACTTGCAGTCGCAACCCCCACCTCTCAATGCGAGAGGGCATTTTGGCTTTCGGGTTTCTAAAAATAATGAGCAGCACCTGGTGAATAGTAATGATAGTGAAATGTTTTCTGTATAGAAACGCATGAAAATGTTCGCAGGCCCAAACTACAGCTGAACTCTCCTTCTCTGGCTGAGACTAGGCACGTTCTGTGTCAGAGAGGCTTCAACTTGCATAGGCCACAATATGTGTATGAGCATTAAGATGACCATTGTGTTGAGCAAGGACTGTTCCCAGACCCACATCTACTGTGACCCCAGTATGTAACGGGATCAGAATAAGCCATCTCAGTTGCATTCTCAATAGCATGTTTTATTCTTTTGAAGCTTTGATCACATTCAGTAGACCACAGGAGAGGGTCATTTTGTTTTGTCAAGTCTCTTAATGGGGCACGCACTGTAGCAAAGTCACAAATGTACCTTGGGCAATAACTGGCCATGCCTAAGAAGAATCTCAGCATGGGGACATCTTGTGGGGGGCAGTTAGCTAACAGTGCTTGCATTTCATCCTGGTCAAGAGTCATTCCTTCAAAAGAGAATATGTGCCCAAAGAGATTAAGTTTGGTCTTGTGAAACTCACGCTTGATGCGTTCAGAGTGAGACCTGCATTAGCAAGTGACTGCCACACCTGTGTAAGAGCCTGTAATGTGTTGCTCCAAATACCAGTATGTCATCACTGTAAGAAACAGCATGGGTGACAGGCTGAATTATTCGACGTATAACATCCTGAAATATTTCAGCAGCTGACAACACTCCAAAACTCAATATTTTGTATCTGAAGAAACCAATATGAGTCAAAAAAGTAGTGATGTACCTGTAGTTCTCTTCCAGCGTGAGTTGATGATTTCCCTTGTTCAAGTCAAGACGGGAGAAGAATTTGGCACCGCTGATTTGCATGATCATGTCCGCTATGTGTGGACCAGGATGTCTTTCTCTCTCAATTGCTTTGTTGGCCTGCAGCATATCAATACAGATGTGCACTGCACCTCCACTGCTCTTTTTTGGCACCGCCACTATTGACCTGTGGAGCGCTCAATATTGTCATGCTTCAACAGCATTTCTAGTTCATTCTCAACGGCTTCTTACAAGTGGAAAGCAACTCTGCTGTGCTGATTCGCAACAAAGTGAATGTCATCTTCAATGTGAAGTCTCACTTTCATGGTTTTGAATCTTCCTAGGCCATGAAACAGTAACTGGACCTGACTTGTTTTTTCAGATTGAGTGTGCGGGTTGTAATTGAGAGATATCAGTCCCATGCCAGCAGCAGTGGCAAAACTGAGTAGGCATGCACTGGATGAAGTTCTTTGAAGAACATAAATTGGCCCTTGCATTGATATTGTTTTATGTTGCAATGTCACTATGAATAACCCTTGACTCTGCAACAGTTTAGAAGCAGCCCACATGTATACCTTTGTGTTTGATGGTTGGAGGTGTGGCACAGGAGATTAGCTATTGAACTTCTCAACTGGCATGATGTTAATTGACGCATTACTGCCTTTGATAAAGGTTATAGGGCAACTGTTTAATTTTATTGTAATCTTGGGGCAGTGTCCAAATTAATACAGTTCTTTTATTTGCTGGTTTGTCTTTTGTTTTTTCCTTGCAAGCAGCCAAACCAACATGCTCCTGTCGTTCCTTGGTTGACATCTCATCACACATCCATCTTCTTCACTGGTGGTTGATAATGATGTCGAAGAGCCTTTATAGGATGAAGTTGATGACAATTGACTTTGTCTGGTTTCTACTTGTTGTAATTGGTACTGCTTTTTGGCCTTGTGGGTGTGGTGAGAATGCTTCTGAAACCTTCTGGCATCCATTTTCTAGTCTTGCTGTGACATATTGAGCTTCTCCTTTGCTTTGCAAACTATTATTAAGTGGTTTTCTTTCCTGCAACCTTTTCATGTCCCACATCGGAAACACAACTTTTTCTTCTTAGAAGACGTCGACTGGCGTGCATCTACCTTGTACTTGTGCTTGTTTTTTATTGGCCAACGCTGATTCTTTTTTGCTGTACCAGCTTCCATATCAGTAGCTTGTCAATCTGCTCTTTTGCCGGCTCTTGCAGCCATCAATATTTTCTCTAGGCTAGGTGTCTCTCTCAAATATGTCTTCTGGCAGAGTCTAATAGACAGCCATCAATGACTCTGAGTTGTGTGGCTTCTTCATCATTAATTTTCACTAAACTTGCAGTGTTTGATGAGCACCTTAAGTGTTTCAACAAATCAATCCATTGTTTCACCACATTGCTGTCTCGCTTGACTGAAAATATGCCTTTCACAGTTGACATTCGGCATCCGATTGAACTTGGAACACAGTGGTTCTTTGATCTGACAGTACGATACTGCATCAGTATGTAAGATTTTCTCCAGCATTTCTTTTACTCCGTCACCAGCAACATTCTTTAAATACTTAATGATTTTTTGTCACCTACTTCTTCTAGAGCATCAAAGTCATTGAACATCTCGATCCATGCTTTCCATCTGGCACCAATATTTTGCTTTTTGATGGTGTTGAATGGAGGTGGTGGTTTCAGAAACACAGCTGCATCATACTTTATCCTCTTTTCTGCAGCCTCTAAAAACATTTGCTATTTTGATGGCATTCAGTTTGTTGGATGTCACTCTCAGCAGTCCATGCATCAACTTCTCAACTGAGCTTGGGTCATCACATCCATTTCGAGGTTATGTGGCACTTACCTCGCTCTTGCTAAGTATGTTTATGCTTTAGTACCTGGTTATTACTGTCTTTAACGTTTGCTTTGCATGGATGATGGCTCTGTGTTATGGCATGACACAGTATTTCTTCTTTCAGCTTTATCTACGGATTCTGTTGGGCTTTTCGAATATACTCCTCCATAGGGCCTTTCAATTCTTTGTGGGCAGTAATGGGCTGGAACAGAGCTACGACTCCATACAAGCCAACTTTGAATTGCTTGTTACCAATTTGGGCGCATGTGGCACACACAAGCAGTTTGCTGTATAATTGCAAACTCTCAGGGGAGCTGTCTTGTTTCTTTGGGGCACAGATCCCCTACTCGTCACCAGTTGTAGAATCCTCCCGAGCCTGGTACCATGCAAAACACTATGCCACACACACGGAGCTCTGTAGCAGACGCCTTTATTCCTCAGCATACGATCACACACTGCACTCATATCACATCATAACTGTTAATAAGCACACCCTAATACCTCCCAGCAAGTTATGTAATTCCTCTATTAAATCTGCCTAGAACCACAACGGTCCTAGCGGACATAGTCTCACAACGCTACAATGAGCTGTCAGCAAAAGGCCTGGGTACACTGTAAGTGATGTGTGCGACCTATGGTTATGCACTATCCCTGCGTCACCTTTTCCATAGTGCTTACAAACCTCTTCTTCGGTGTGCCTGGCCAATGCATCATCAAGAGAAGACTTCATGGTGCGCATGCAGCCCTGCATTTGATTCAAGACTGTTCAGGCTAGATGTGACTGTGAAACAGTTTAGAGCCGGCTGAGTCTGCACTGTGCTATACGATCTGATTCTCTCCTGCCTGTGTGACGTATCAACAGTGAATGTTTTGCAATCTGTCACATAACTTAAACAGAACACAAATGAACATAACAACCTTTAGAGTCTTATCTTTTTGTGTTTCTACATTCATGCCCAACAGTGGAAGGGATGGCAGCACCGCCAGTGTTTTTAAACAACCTTAGAGACCCTGCATTTGCGTGGGATGAATGAAAGGAGGCTTTTGAGGCCTAAGTAGAGCGGGTTCAATGGAAATGTTTTACAGTATCCCAGAAGTTGTCAATACTAAACCATTAATTATGGTCAGAATGTAGCCGAATATTGAAACATCTATCACCATCAGTAGAAGAAAATGGAGAAGAGGAAGAAAATATTTATGAGACAGCAATTGTAATGCTCAATAAGAGTTATGGAAAGAAAAACATGAGGTGGTTGAGAGGTTTAAGTTCGTGAGAAGAGGCCAGTACCCTGGGGAGACTGTTAAGAACTTTAAAGCAGCATTAAAACTGTTAGTACCTGCGTGGAATTGTAAGAGTTTTAAAGATGAAATGTCAAAAGACCAATTGGTGCAAAACAGCTAATGAAAGGAAACTACAGGAGAAACTGTTGAGTAAGGAGGACCTTACATTGGTGATGGCTACAGGCATTGTACAAAGAACAGAAAACACCAGCCACCGTTTGAAATAAATATCAGAACCTGTTTCTCATAAAGTGGCAATAGTGATGGATGAGAAAAACATACAAAGGTAGAGAAGGGACAAAAACGAAGAGGGACTTTATTTCAGTAATGCCAGGCTCTCGCGTTTCAAGTTAGGACTCAAGGGACATCTAGCTTCAGATGAGAATTGTCGAGCCCTAGGCCAGGACTGATGCAAGAGCCAACTATAAGAACAGTTAGCACGTATATTGCAAAGTTCAAATGAATGGGAACTACAGGAAAGCATCAAGAGGGAGACTGTATGCTTTTACCGACAAGAAGGAAAAGATGGTCACTGAAGAATCTATTTTACAGATTAGTGTGCTGACAGGTGATAGTGAATGCTGCCGAAGATGATCATATTTGTTGCCGGAGCAGCTGATAATACTTGATCCTAATCATCTAAAGATCTTGGAGCTGATGACATCAATGTAAAGGAATTTAAGACCAGTGATCGGGCTAGTACTTTTCCTGAAGTGTTTCAGGATGGCGTAGGGTTACTAATGTGTTTTTCTCACGTAATAATTACTTAATGAAGTGCAAGAGTGCGCAAAGTAAGGGCGGTGCCGCTAGTGATGCATGAAGCATTGCGCAAGGAGCTCTCGAGGAAGGCACTACTGATGGTATTACAGTGTGCCAGTGGATGGCTCTGATAGCGTTGGCCAAAAAAGGCCAATGGAGAACCCAGGCTTTTTGTCTCAGGATGTAACTCCTGCTGACAGACAATTCCAAGTTACTCACCGCTTTTTATGCCATGGTGTGTTTGTAGCGCAAAGATGCTGCCTCTACCACTAGCTTCAGTAAGTATATGGAAAATGCGGAAACTATTTTAGGTTTAAGAAAAAACTAAGCCGCAGGAAATAAAGAATGCTCAGTGGTGCCAGAACGCAACTTAACGCTGTTATATGTGTGCGCAGACACCCTTTGCCCAATATTTGTAAAGTGCTGGCAACAATCAAGGGGTAGCAATTTTCTTCACCTTGAATTTGTTATCATTCTGTCACTAGATATCTTTATATCCAAAGTCCAGGCCAGTAACTTCTTTAGTCACACCTGTGGAAGCAAACATATGACTTTTGTGCTAGTCTCTGCGGCCACAGTGTTTCATAGGGTCATGCATCTGCTACCATGGTTGTAACGAAAGCCCCCCACAGCCCCTGCGTGCAGGAGGGGGGGCAAGCTCCAGGGTTCCCCCTCAAAACAGTACACTCTGCACGGGCAACAGGCCCCTGACTGGGTCCAGGGGGAAGGGCCCCCTACAGGCATTTTGCAGGGGGGGGGCTCTTAAAGTTTTGTTATGCCACTGCTTGTTACTCAAGGGTGCATAGATTGTAGATTCCAGTATGACATTTTAACAAGCAAGTAAGAGTATGACACTGCCTTCAACAGTGTTAGAGATCATCGTCCGTTTGTAGATGGTTTGACTACCAAATGAGCCACTATGGCAACCTGAAGAATTCCCAGGTGGTTGTTGAAGGTGCAAGAATATAGCTTCAAACTAAAATACATGCCAGGAAAAACTTCTGTTGGAAGATTGCCTTTCAAGATTACTCAGTGTTGATGAAACAGAGTGTGTTGCAGAAGGTGTTCAAT
Source organism: Pleurodeles waltl (assembly GCF_031143425.1). NCBI lineage: Eukaryota > Metazoa > Chordata > Amphibia > Caudata > Salamandridae > Pleurodeles > Pleurodeles waltl. The sequence goes on from NC_090446.1 coordinate 152,512,758, forward strand.
GTTACTGCACCTGAGGAACTGAAGGAGAAACTTCTCACTTTAGCTCACAAGGGCCACATCGCCAAGAGTGCCACCAAACAGCCAATCCAAGCCAATTTCTGTGCGAAAAAGTTGGTGTGCTTGAATTTCACCACTCTGTCTTTTGACAAAGGTAAATGCCCCATTGGGTTCATCGCAGGAAGAAAGCTGGCGACTATGTTGTGGATGAGGTGGGCGGATGAAGTTCTGGAAATGATTCCAGGAGTAACAGAGCATGTGAAACTGAAGGTAAATCTCTTATGCATTTTGAAAGAGGTGACTGGGCCAAACTGAGGAAGGAGTGAATGCCAAGAAAAGGCGTGCCATGTTTTTTTTCGAATCCACTCAAGGTTGTCAAGGTCGATAAGTACACCTTGCCGTTGAGGGACGGTAAAGTAATAAACTCTGAAGAAAGCGGTAAAGCTGCCGAGTAAAGAGGTGGATCATTCCTCGAGGGGGTCTTGGGGAAGAATATGTGTTAGTTTTAGGAGTCCGGGGTCAAGAGTGTGCAAGAGACATCCACGAATGACATATTACCAAATGGGTTGATTGGGTCCTTCGGGGCTGCATTCCCTAGGTTTCTGTGTCCTTCTTGTGTCTATAGGCGCTGAGTACCAGTTCAAGGATGTATTTTGTGCTGCATAGTTCAGGTTGATCAGTTGTTTACTGCACTATGCTGTAACTGCAAATCATTTGCAATGTTATGATTGATTCCACTTGTCACCATGGCCCTGAGATGTTTATATTGGAACACCGGAATGAGTTGGAGTGTGGTGCCTGGCCGACTGTGTCACGGGGTTTGTCACTATAAATCTTCAAGATAACTTTGGAAGCTGGGGTCAAATCTGATTGCAACACACTGTCAGTGCGTGCTGTTTTGCATTACGAGGAAAGTTAATATCTTGCACTGAAGAATCGTCAGTGAGAATCTTCTGTGAAGAACATTTCTCCCTCACCTTGAGACATTCAAAGCAGAGGGCCCTGCAGTGTTCTCTGAGTGCCCACGGTATGTCTGTTCCCTCCCTGTATGGTTGGACTAATAAATCTTTATTTATAATATTTGGACATTCAGAAGCAGATTTAAGGAAAGTGATGCTGCATCCAGTGGAGTGCTACTTTCCTTGCGCCCTTTAGCACCCCCCTACCGCCACCATGTGTGCGCGTATTTAAAATATGGCGCACCATGGCGCAGGGTAGGGGGAAATAGCGTTGTTTTATGTGACGCTATTGATGTACTCTGCAGGAGTAGCACCAAAATGTTGGCACTACTCCTGCAGAGTACATAGGGGCCCATTCTAAATAATGGTATGCCCCCTTTTAACACCTGCTCTGAGCAGGCATCAAAAGTGCCGAAAAAATGGTGCAAGGAAATCGCATAGATTTTCTTGCACCATTTTTCAGCTCCCCTAACGGGGGAACGCCTCCCCCTTGCATACATTGTGCCTGGAACAGGAACAATGTGGTGCAAGGGTTTACAAAGTGGTGCAATGCAAGCATCGCCCTACTTTGTAAATATGGCGTGTTGGTAATGCCACATTTGCGTCAAAATAAATGCCGCAGATGTGGTGCAAGGCGGCACTAGGGGCTTATAAATATGCCCCTCAGTCTTTCCTGTAGATCACCCTCTTAAATGTCAGTCTAAAACCTCTTTGGAGAGTTGACAAGTTTGGCAGAAGCCCCCAAATTTGTGAAGAAAGAAGCAAGCAGCCCCTGCTGAATGGAGCGGGCAGCTTTTAACTGAATATTACAAAATATTAAATATGTACTATCCAGGTGACCTTCTGTAGGAGGCTGGACTGGCTTGTAGTGAGTACCAAGGGGTACTTGCACCTTGCACCAGGCCCAGTTATCCCTTATTAGTGTATAGGGTGTCTAGCAGCTTAGGCTGATAGATAATGGTAGCTTAGCAGAGCAGCTTAGGCTGAACTAGGAGACGTGTGAAGCTACTACAGTACCACTTAGTGTCATATGCACAATATCATAAGAAAACACAATACACAGTTATACTAAAAATAAAGGTACTTTATTTTTATGACAATATGCCAAAGTATCTTAGAGTGTACCCTCAGTGAGAGGATAGGAAATATACACAAGATATATATACACAATAGCAAAAATATGCAGTATAGTCTTAGAAAACAGTGCAAACAATGTATAGTTACAATAGGATGCAATGGGGAAACATAGGGATAGGGGCAACACAAACCATATACTCCAAAAGTGGAATGCGAACCACGAATGGACCCCAAACCTATGTGACCTTGTAGAGGGTCGCTGGGACTATTAGAAAATAGTGAGAGTTAGAAAAATAACCCTCCCCAAGACCCTGAAAAGTGAGTGCAAAGTGCACTAAAGTTCCCCTAAGGACAAAGAAGTCGTGTTAGAGGAATAATGCAGGAAAGACACAAACCAACAATGCAACAACTGTGGATTTCCAATCTAGGGTACCTGTGGAACAAGGGGACCAAGTCCAAAAGTCACAAGCAAGTCGGAGATGGGCAAATGCCCAGGAAATGCCAGCTGCGGGTGCAAAGAAGCTTCTACTGGACAGAAGAAGCTGAGGTTTCTGCAGGAACGAAAAGGGCTAGAGACTTCCCCTTTGGTGGACGGATCCCTCTCGCCGTGGAGAGTCGTGCAGAAGTGTTTTCCCGCCGAAAGAACGCCAACAAGCCTTGCTAGCTGCAAATTGTGCGGTTAGCGTTTTTGACGCTGCTGTGGCCCTGGAGGGACCAGGAGGTCGCAAATTGGACCAGGAGAGAGAGGGGACGTCGAGCAAGACAAGCAGCCCTCTCAGCAGCAGGTAGCACCCGGAGAAGTGCCAGAAACAGGCACTACGAGGATGCGTGAAACGGTGCTCACCCGAAGTCGCACAAAGGAGTCCCACGTCGCCGGAGACCAACTTAGAAAGTCGTGCAATGCAGGTTAGAGTGCCATGGACCCAGGCTTGGCTGTGCACAAAGGATTTCTGCCGGAAGTGCACAGGGGCCGGAGTAGCTGCAAAAGTCGCGGTTCCCAGCAATGCAGCCCAGCGAGGTGAGGCAAGGACTTACCTCCACCAAACTTGGACTGAAGAGTCACTGGACTGTGGGGGTCACTTGGACAGAGTCACTGGATTCGAGGGACCTCGCTCGTCGTGCTGAGAGGAGACCCAAGGGACCGGTAATGCAGCTTTTTGGTGCCTGCGGTTGCAGGGGGAAGATTCCGTCGACCCACTGGAGATTTCTTCGGAGCTTCTGGTGCAGAGAGGAGGCAGACTACCCCCACAGCATGCACAAGCAGGAAAACAGTTGAGAAGGCGACAGGATCAGCGTTACAGAGTTGCAGTAGTCGTCTTTGCTACTATGTTGCAGGTTTGCAGGTTTGCAGGCTTCCAGCGCGGTCAGCAGTCGATTCCTTGGCAGAAGGTGAAGAGAGAGATGCAGAGGAACTCGGATGAGCTCTTGCATTCGTTATCTAAAGTTTCCCCAGAGACAGAGACCCTAAATAGCCAGAAAAGATGGTTTGGCTACCTAGGAGAGAGGATAGGCTAGCAACACCTGAAGGAGCCTATCACAAGGAGTCTCTGACGTCACCTGGTGGCACTGGCCACTCAGAGCAGTCCAGTGTGCCAGCAGCACCTCTGTTTCCAAGATGGCAGAGGTCTGGAGCACACTGGAGGAGCTCTGGACACCTCCCAGGGGAGGTGCAGGTCAGGGGAGTGGTCACTCCCCTTTCCTTTGTCCAGTTTCGCGCCAGAGCAGGGCTAAGGGGTCCCCTGAACCGGTGTAGACTGGCTTATGCAGAATTGGGCACATCTGTGCCCAAGAAAGCATTTCCAGAGGCTGGGGGAGGCTACTCCTCCCCTGCCTTCACACCATTTTCCAAAGGGAGCGGGTGTAACACCCTCTCTCAGAGGAAGTCCTTTGTTCTGCCATCCTGGGCCAGGCCTGGCTGGACCCCAGGAGGGCAGATGCCTGTCTGAGGGGTTGGCAGCAGCAGCAGCTGCAGTGAAACCCCAGGAAGGGCAGTTTGGCAGTACCAGGGTCTGTGCTACAGACCACTGGGATCATGGGATTGTGCCAACTATGCCAGGATGGCATAGAGGGGGCAATTCCATGATCATAGACATGTTACATGGCCATATTCGGAGTTACCATTGTGAAGCTACATATAGGTGGTGACCTATATGTAGTGCACGCGTGTAATGGTGTCCCCGCACTCACAAAGTACAGGGAATTGGCTCTGAACGATGTGGGGGCACCTTGGCTAGTGCCAGGGTGCCCTCACACTAAGTAACTTTGCACCTAACCTTTACCAGGTAAAGGTTAGACATATAGGTGACTTATAAGTTACTTAAGTGCAGTGTAAAATGGCTGTGAAATAACATGGACGTTATTTCACTCAGGCTGCAGTGGCAGGCCTGTGTAAGAATTGTCAGAGCTCCCTATGGGTGGCAAAAGAAATGCTGCAGCCCATAGGGATCTCCTGGAACCCCAATACCCTGGGTTCCTCAGTACCATATACTAGGGAATTATAAGGGTGTTCCAGTAAGCCAATGTAAATTGGTAAAAATGGTCACCAGCCTGTTAGTGACAATTTGGAAAGAAATGAGAGAGCATAACCACTGAGGTTCTGATTAGCAGAGCCTCAGTGAGACAGTTAGTCACTACACAGGTAACACATTCAGGCACACTTATGAGCACTGGGGCCCTGGGTTACCAGGGTCCCAGTGACACATACAACTAAAACAACATATATACAGTGAAAAATGGGGGTAACATGCCAGGCAAGATGGTACTTTCCTACACCTTCAAGCAACTGTTCACCTTAATATCTTGCTGCCCGATCGAAATACCTAAGATCACACAGAATGTGAAGGAAAAGGAGGATACCTTGAAGGGATGCGAGGTTAAACGGAAGCCACGTTATGGGCTCTGTCCCTACGCTACAGAGAAGTGGTGGTACATATTGTCAATGGACCAACGGGGCTGCCAGTGAGTTTTTTTAAGTCTATACTTTATTGCGTGATTTAGTAAAATCATTGCAATTACAGTACAAAAGGAAACGTTAAAAACACCATAAAATAATTAATACATTCATGTTTTCTTTACCGTTTCTAGGCTAGATAAGACCTATTCACGTGTTGATCATCTTAAGGTGTAAAGTCATGCATACTAGATCAACACTGAGTCACTGACTGGTAAATTAGACCTGCTCAAAGGGGCTCTAGGTGATGGAGTGATCGCCGTCGTCCACAGGAGCACCATTAGAATCTCGACCAACACCGAAGACACCCTCAGCACCGCGGAACACATGCACTTCCAAATTCACATCTATCCCAAGACCACCCTCAGAGGTACCCTCATCTACAGACCACCCGGACCTCAACCACAGTTCAGTGACTCCATCATCGACGTCGTCAGCACTCAAGCCCTTGCTTCTACAGACTACATCCTCCTCAGAGACCTGAACTTCCACCTCGAAAACACCAATGACAGCAACTTCACTGCCCTGCTTGACAACCTCGCCAACCTCGGACTCAAACAGCTTGTCACTTCACCCACCCACTCCACCAGAAACACGCTTGAAACCCATCTTCTCCGCCAGCAGCCACATCGCCTTCAGCCACACCACCGAACTACACTGGACCGACCACCGCTGCATCCACTTCACCGTCGAGAAACCCACCACATACCACCACCCGCAACCGATCCCCTGCTGCAGCTGGAACAAGGTCACCAATGACCAGCTGATCTCCGCCCTCGCCCGAGCCCCACCAGCCGACACCGACACAGCTGCCCGCAACCTCAGGCAATGGATCGACGATTGCGCCAATGCTCTTGCCCCAATCAAGAAACCCTCCTACATCCACGCCATCACCACCAACCTCCGGACCTCCAAACAGACATGCCGAAAACTTGAGAAGAAGTGGTGCCAAGACAGACACCAGCCACCCACACAGCCCTCAAGAATGCCGTCTTCAAGCGCCACTAGCTCATCCGGACCACCAAGAGATCCTCCTTCAAGGAACGAATCGACAATAATGCCCACAACAGCAAAAAGCTCTTCAACATCGTGAAGGAACTCTCCAACCCCAGCTCCAGCACCAACGACATCCCACCTTCACAAGACCTCTGCGACTCCCTCGCCACCTTCTTTGACCGCAGACATCCACAACAGCATCAACACCAAGATCCCACTGGCAGTTGCCAACACATCCGACTCACCATCCCCCAGCCACACCAACCTCCAGCTCTCCTGGACCCATGTCAGCGACGATGACACCACCAAAGTAATGAACACTATTCACTCCGGTTCACCATCTGGCCCCTGCCCGCACCACATCTTTGAAAAAGCGAGCTCCATCATCGCCCCCCAACTCCAGATGATCATCAACAGCTCCTTCGAGACCGCAACCTTCCCGGAAAACTGGATCAATGCCTTACTTAAGAAACCCAAGGCGGACCCAAAGGACCTCAAAACTACCAGCCCATCTCCCTACTCCCATTCCCAGCAATGGTCATCAAGAAGATCGTCAACAGGCAACTGACCCACCACCTTGAGGAAAACAACACTCTCGACCCGTCCCAATCCGGTTTTTGCAGCAACCACAGCACCGAGATCGCCCTCATTGCTGCCACCGACGACATCAGGACCATCCTGGACAAAGGCGAAACCGCAGCCATCATCCTACTTGACCTCTCGGCTGCCTTTGATACCGTCTGCCGCCACACCCTGTGCACACGCCTCCACGACGCAGGGATCCATGACAAAGCCCTGGACTGGATCACCTCCTTCCTCACCAGCAGAACCCAGAGAGTCTGCCTCCCTCCATTCCGATCTGAAATCACCAAGACCATCTGTGGCGTACCACAAGGCTCTTCCCTCAGCCCGACCCTCTTCAACGTTTACATGGCACCGCTCGCCAATATCGTCCGATCTCACAACCTCAACATCGTCTCATACGCCGACGACACCCAGCTGAACCTCTCCCTCACCAAGGACCCCGCCACCGCCAAAACCAACCTTCATGAAGGTACGAAGGCCATCGCCAACTGGATGGAGAACAATCACCTGAAACCGAACTCAGACACAACACAGGTCCTCATCCTCAGCCACACACACTCCACCTGAGACGCCTCCTGGTGGCCGACCTCAGTGGGAGCAGCACTGACGTCCACCAACCACGCACTCAATCTGGGTTTCATCCTTAACTCATCGCTCTCCATGACCCAACAAGTGAATGCCGTCTCATCATCCTGCTTCAACACCCTCCGCATGCTCCACAAGATCTTCAGGTGGATCCCTACCGAAACCAGGACGGTCACCCAGGTCCTCGTCAGCAGCAGACTGGACTACGGCAACGCTCTCTACGCGGGAACCACGGCCAATCTCCGTAAAAGACTGCAACAAATACAGAACGCCTCTGCACGCCTTATACTGGACATCCCCTGCCACAGCCACAGCCACATCACAGCCCACCTGAGAGACCTACACTGACTCCCGTCAACAAAAGGATCACATTCAAGCTCCTCACCCACGCCCACAAAGCACTCCACAACGCCAGACCAGCATACCTCAATGATCGACTCACCTTCTACACCCCGAACCGACAGCTCCGCTCCACCGACCTCGCCCTCGCCACCGTCCCATGCATCCACAGGACAACAACCGGTGGCAGATCATTCTCCTACCTCACAGCCAAGACCTTGAACACCCTTCCTGTCCACTTACGACAAACCAAGGACCTGCTAACCTTCAGGAGACACCTCAAGACCTGGCTGTTCGTGTCCCTCCACACCCTCCACCCCAACTCCCCCCTAAAGCGCCTGGAGACCCTCAGAGGTGAGTAGTGCGCTCTACAAATGTACTGATTGATTGATAAACATCAGAAAGCATTTTTTTTTACTAATAAAACGAAATTGTCTAGTCCAAAGGTTGGATATGCAGGGTGCAGTTGGTGGAAATTTTGTGGCCAGAGCTGACAGTGTTCATTTTCTCTGCCAGCTGAAGGACTGTGCTGCCATTGAATAAATAGCAAAGCAGTCCATCACAGAGCACTGTTGCCTCTTTATAGATGAGTCTGTGAAACACTGACAGGTTGCAACTGCTGTTGGAAACTTAACGTCACCCCTGCAAGTTGGATACAAAACACCTTACATAATAGAGGAGCCAGTCCACCAGTGCTTAATTGAGCCGGTGGTTCCCGCAGGGCACCGACACTTATTTTTGAGGGCTGGAACTTATTCTCCAGCCTCAAGCATTTACTGCGAGCAAAAGACACACCAGGGAAAGACGGAGGAATTAAAAAACGAAAAAGCTTCACAAAGAGAAAGCTGAAAGAGTAAGCTGGCGCGGCAGGAGTGGCTGTAAATGGATTAAAGTTGCCCGAGATGATTTTAAGATTACGATGCTTTAGTATTTTGTACTCGCACATTTAATTTCAACAGCTGCGTGTTTCAGATGAGAGCTTTAGGCACCAGCACGTTTTTATTTACAAATTATGCACTGCAGTCAACCAAGTATTGGTCAGCGTTAAGCAATCCTGTTGATTATAGCATGGTCTCGATTACAGACCGTCTCCTGGAACCACTCTGTACTAAACTGAATAGTTCACAGCACTTGTGCACCCTCTAGTGGTTAAAGGTGAGTGGAACGCCTTTCGTTGCTTATCCATAAAAACTGATTTCCCTCAGTAGTCCCATAGAATGGATCAATGCGATGAAAATAATGATATGACTATATAGTTTTCAGTTTCTGCTCTTTATTAGAGGTTAGAGATGGAAAACAAACTTCAGGGCCAGTTCCTGGCTCTAAAAGGCCACTCTCTGACACGTCAGGTGTAGTAAGCGCTATATAAATACGATTACAATACAATACAATACAATACATTTCTCATCGTTCTGGGTGAGGGGCAGGAGTCTCATGAGATCAGCACCCCCCATCTCTCCAGGCATGTGGGGGATATTTTTGGCAATCTCTGGATGACTAAGGGAAGGACTACAAGAGGCAGGTAAATTATGTTCCTTGCTCAATACCCTATTTGTAGAGATCAGAATTATAAATCGGAATGTAAACTACGCACTGTAAAGTTTTGCCCTGTTGAATTTCGTTAGGTCAGACCTGCCGAAATTTACTTGGTGCAAATCATGCGCTATATCCCGTTCCATGTGGAAAGCACCAAATTCTGCACCCGGTTAATTTTACCTACAGGTTCTGGATACAAAGTGGTATTCAATCAGAAGATAGACGTCATCTTAATTGGGTTGCTGAAATTAGAACTCTATACGGACTGAATACTACTTTTGAACAAAATCGTTTTTTTCTACTAAAGTAATGGAATTTCAGGTGGTTACAAACTATATACATGACCTGTGTCCTCTTGAACAATTATGTTGTAACCTAAGGCGCAAAACCCGCTTCACCGTGTAGACATTATAGCCCCTTAAGTGGCAAGGACGAGATTGCCTCGTCATCACCGCAGCCAGGCCCATTGGAGCTAAGAAAGAGACTATCTCGTCTATAGCACTCAAGATTTATCCATTCACAGCTCTCAGGACAGTGCTTAATTTTTAAATAAAAACGTGCGTGTGCCCAAAGCCCTCCTCTTAAACACGCAGCTGCTGCAATTAAATGTGGAAACACGGAATACTGAGGCAGCGTAATTCTGAAGCCATCTCGGGCCTCTTCAATCCATTTACAGCCACTCCCTGCCTCTTCAGCTCACTTTTTCAGCTTTCTGCTTTCTCCCATGGTGACGCTTTTTCTGTTTTCTCTTCCTCCGTCTTTCCCATATGTGTTTTTTGCTTGCAGCACATGCTTAAGGCAGAAGAACAAGCGCCGGCCCTCAAGAATAAGTGCTGGTTCTCCGCACCGGAAACAAGTACAAATTAAGCACTGTCTCAGGAGCACCTGTAGTACTGATTTTATTTCTTGCAGTTTTATATTACACAAACTCTTCCTAAGGGCATGGAGAGCTTTACATGAGTAGAAGGCTGCATTACATTAGGTCAGATTCTTCTTGATCATCTCATATTTCCTTGGCATTGAGTCGGCCTGGCCTACTGACGAGCTATTTATTGTCTGCAAACAGAAATATTTTGAATTGATTGCCCTCACCAGGGACAGCTCATCCATTAGGACGGAGGAGCGTCAACTCTCCCCCCCCCCCCCTTAGAATCTGCCTGCAGCGGCAGATGAAAAATCTTTACAAGAAAATGATAATAAACTGCGTTTATTATTGTTTTCTTGTAAAGGGGTGGTGCCACGGGGTGATGAGCAGCGAGAGGGGCTGCACAGCACTCCCCTTCAGAGCACATGTGTGTTTTGCTGGCTATCTCAGGCTGGCCAAACACACATGCGCAGTAGGCTCTCACCAGCCCAGCAACACAGTTGCCGAGCTGGAGAGAACATGCACATGCTACCAGTCTGCTTGGGAGTGCCCTGGTTGGCTGCAGGGCAGGCTGGGAGCCTGTGCCTGCAGCAATGCAGCAGAGGAGACGGAGGAACAGGGTGGCGTGGCGGCATTCAGGTAAGTGGTTTAAAAAAAATATATATGTTTCACCCCCACTCCGCACGAGGTCCCGACCTTTCTGTGCCCCGGGAGCCATGACTGACCCTCACACTGGGGTTTTTTATTCTTTCTTATGTCTGAAGAGAAGGGTTTCATGACAAGTGCTAAAAGGAGTTGAGGCAAGAGACAACCCTGTCTCATTCTACATGTTAAAGTGTGGTATCAGCCTCCATTCCTTTGTCTACGCACCCTTGGTGAATTACACAAATGTTCACAATCTGTTGGACTGGAAGGTCACCAATCTTCCAGACCATGGGGGTAAAGTGGTCCTCTAATCTGTACAGGAAGGAGGGATACGTCGTCCCAGGACTATTTCCTACTCAGACTAACCAGTATTCCTCTACTGTAGGAGAGATTCTTTCAAGCCAAAGAGGTTACATGCCACACCCATACACCCCATGCTAAAGAGGTGAGATTGAGGAAGCATAAATTCCTTTTAATATGTAACTGTCACCTACTCTAATAGTGCAGTGCTTCATCATTATGCTCACCCTGACCTGTATAAGTCAGGGTGGGCGTGACCATATTCCAGGGTACTCTTAGAAAAATTCTACTTGGGGGGTGGGGTTGGGAGAAGGGGCTAAGAGTGAAAAAATCCTCATTCATGCCTAGGTGTCAGTTTAATAATGGAGTGGATGGGAAAGGTTAAAATCACTGTGTATTGGGTTTTAAGGATATGATGCTGCTATGACCCTGTTATTGCACCAACATGTTTTAGCCCTACATGGCTCACCTATCTAGTCTGGGGCTTTCGTCAGTGAAAGTAGACTCAATAATTCTACCCCTATGATATGTGAATTATCCATGCAAGTAGTCATGTGGCATGCAAATCAATTCCAATCATGCACCAAGCAAAATTTTACTTGCCAGTCTCGAGCTGCATCTGTAAAGAAAAACTAATTGTAATGTACAATTCAGGTGCTATCAAATGTAGTTTTTGTTGATGACTTGCACACCTCCCAACTGCGCATCTTCGTGTTCACGTATATAGTGACAGAAGCGCTCTCTCGCCTAGTAAAGCACCATGAATTAATATCTTATGCTGTAAACTGTATGTAACATTTTTATAGTAGTGTCGCAACCGCTCATTAAGGCACACGCACTACCTTTTATTAATTAACACAGTGCGCCATGCATAAAACAAAACTGTGAGTAAATGGGCTTGAGTGCCCCTCATTACTTCCATACACTCATAAATATGTCAAAACCCTTCTGAGGTCAGACATGTCTTTTTGTTTTAGATTTCACTTACCCTCTAAATGGATACCTTTGACCCCTCGAAGAGCGGAGAAGGTTGGCCCTGTATTCAGACCCTAAATGCCAGCAGAACGGGCGTCAAACAGGAGGAAAAGAAAACATAACTTTTTTAGTCAAGAAGACTCAACAAGACTCTCAAAACAGCCCATCCAGACAGTGTGCCCAGTTCACTTACTTGGTCAAGGGTCCGTACCCTCAGTTCAGTGGCGCAACTAGACCCGAACTTCAGGGGGCTAGTACTTCAAGCCACAGTGGTGGAGCTACCATGTCACTCAATGTGGATAGAAACTTCCTCAGAGCCAATATGAGAGCTCACTTTGCCAATATATCTGGGTTTAATGTGCTAACAAAAGCAAACAGCATTTTACTTGTCTGTATTTTAATGCATCAGCACATTACAGTCAGATCTATTGGCTTTGCCAATAATTTCCACTCAGACACTAAGCACTGCTGGAGCCTTAAGAGTATTCACCACACCTGTGACCATCAGATATCTGCAAGATGGTTGCTACTGAGAGAGGCATGTGATTGTGTGCATGTCTGACATTCAGAAAAGAAAGCACCGAAGCCTTATTGGAAAGGTGTCTTCTATCACCAAAAGCAACTAAAGACACATAATAAACAAAAACGTCCATGGAATAAGAAAATATGTATGGGTATCTCACAATAAACACAAGAATGTGCTCCCACAGACATCAAGTAGTAGTCTAACATGAACCCTGATAAAAGTGTGACACGTGTACTAGGATAAAGAAAATTATATGGGACTTCTATCTGAATGTCACAAAATGAGGGGACCTCACAAAGAGTTAAAAAATAAGGCACATTCACAGAGCAGAGTAAGCAGGATTACTTCACAAAGTAAAAACATAAATGTGTTTACATTGTTATAACACAGAATTAGCTGGGGAGAAACAGAGAGCTGTATATTATGAGGAGTGATGGAAGCCAAAGCAAGACTGCATACATCAAGTGGGGGCTTAAATCTTTGAACTACACGGAGTTACATTCAATTAAAGCATCATCAGATCATCAGAGGTTAAGTGATTTGCCCAGAAATGCACAATTTTAGGTCAACTTCCAAGCAGGATTCAAAACCCAGTCCCCTTGTTGACTTAGTCACTACTCCACATCTTCTTCTTTAGTTGATGTAATAAAACATTCAAAAAAGGTTAAGAGTTGAAAATGCTCCTAAAGGTAACATTCACCAATCCTTGTGAACAGTTAGAAAATGTTGATGTTTTCCCATATGCATTATGCTATGTTCCTTGGGATGTCTAGTGAGTAGACTGAATGCAAATTATTGTGGTATGTAGGTATTATAGAGGGATTATACCTTGATTACTTGTTTCTCATTTAAGGTTCAGGCTTATAAATGTGCATATGCACTATAGGTTAAAGTATAACATGATATATAACATAAATATTTGTGTAGATCTAAAAAACGGCAATGATTTATTATTCTTGATGCACCCCCTTTGTGCCCATCATGGTAGAACAGAGATCATGGTTCAGATGTTGAGTACCTTTTTTACTGGTGTATTTTCTATAATTTAAAATAATAGGCAGAGGGGGTGATGAATCTTTTTTTCAGTCTTTGGCACTACATTCCTTTTTTAAATAACTATGCGCTGCTCTGACAGGAAGGTGCTAATATTGCAAATTAAAACTATAAAGCTAGTTTTCGTTTGAGAGTTGCATATTCAATCTATTTAAAAAAAAATAGAGGTACCTGCCAAGGACAAATTTGCAGTCAGTCACATTTTCTTTTCCTCCAAATGAAAGAGGGTTGGCGAAAGATGCCATATGTAAATGTGCGTATGCTGCACCAGAAATTTATTTTGGTAAATTATGTTATCAGCCATGTTTATGAAGGAGCCAAAGCTGTGTAAAAATTAGATTAAATCTTGTTATGATCAGCATCAACAGCACGAGCCAAACTGCTGCAGGATTAGAATGAATGATATGAGTATAACCAGACAGAGACCTGGGCATGGACACATGTATGTTGGAAGGTGTGAGCACACCTGCCAACCCTCTCCCCCCTCATATTGGAATGCTGTATCTCCAGCTAGTTGGCACCACCGGCCACTAAGGAGCTCATGTTTGGCCACCGGAACAGATGGTCCCTCACAGGAATATGAAAGGAATAGCTAGCAGTCTAGGGGAGTGCTTAGAACCTTTGTCTGCTGAGGGAACCATGACTGGAGTCTGAGACTGCTGAAGGAAATACCTTATCCTGTGTCCTTGAAGTTGACCTACTCTCACAGGCTTTATGCGTCACACATACATCCACTCAATTTGGGGTTTGCGTACTACAATCAAGCCCAGAGAGGTGGTAGCAGTAGGACTGACATTGAATGACAGCAGTGTATGATGTCCTGAAGAAGCAGGACAATGGCACTAGTTATATCCATTGACAGAAGTCCGCAAAGTGAAAGTAGCAGGAACTGACAGTATATGTGTGTATTGCGTCAATGAGATGCAAGGTAGGCGTTCCCATCTAAAAAATGGTGCTATCCCCATAGCCCCATATTTATCCCCGTGCTAAAATGACACACGGGTGGGAGAAGGAGCTAAATAATGGTGCAAAGCTTGTTTTGCACCATTATTCGACACCTGGGTCAGACAAGGCATTAGGGGACCTGTGGACCCATTTCCATGGTTAAACACCATGGAATGGGTCCACAGGTGCCCTCCCCAAGTCACAGGAACAACCCCACCCACACCAAGGGACACCAGAGGAAGGGGGACCCCATCCCAGGTAAGTAGGGTAAGTATTGGTAAGTATTTTTATTTTTAAATTGAAGTGCCATAGCGGGCCCAACTTGGGGCCCCTTGCATGGCAAAGGGTGCAATGGCCATGGCCAGGGGACCCTTGTCCCCTCTGCTGGCCAATGGGGTGGTGGGCATGACTCCTGTCTTTCATAAGACAGGAGACATCTGGTATGGATGGTTTTGCGTCAGGAAATGAAGCTAGGCTAGTTAAAGGCATATTTTGTGCTACTAACCAGCCTAACGTCATTTTTTGGTGCAAAACTCCCTTCCTTCATACGCCACCCACACCTGGCTAATGTAATTTTCCCAGACGCTAGCCCACCCTTTGCGCCTGCTTACGGGATTCCTAAAATTTGGCACCCGGCTGGGGCTCTCGAATGACCGAGCCGGTGCTATACTTTTTGACGCAGTTCTGCATCAAAAAGTATAAATATGGGCCATGCTACCTCTGGATGTGCAGGAACCAACTTTATTTGTGCAGGAACTCACCTATGTCTTCTAGATATTCTGGCGAATCCCTAGAAGTGCAACCAACTTCAGTTTTGCAATCCTGGGAGCAGGAAAAGAGGAAGTGGTATATGGAGAGAGTGACTAAAGGGACAGAGAGTAGTGTGAAAGTATAAACAGTGCTGAAGCCCAGGTGACTGCCTATAAATGATGTGGTAAAAGTAAAAATACACTAAAGTAAATGGGAAGGAAAAAGTGGACCTGGGCAGAAAAGCAATAGACAAAGAACTAATATGAACAAAGGAGGCTCCATGTGATACCGGCATTTAGGCAGGGGCCAGTGGGAGGTGGTGGCCAATGACAGTTCTTGCCATTGTGTATGAAAATTCAAACTTTCAGCAGGAGCCAGAGATCGGTCAATGAAGCCTGTGAAAATGGAAGCCCTATAAGGTCAGATTAATTCTAGATTTCGCTCCAATTATTACTCCAAAGAAGAGTAGTGGGTCAGTGGTTTGCAGTCAGCTCAATTTCGGCTCTACAATAACTATATTTTGGCTGCCAATAGGTGGTTCTTTAACAATTGCCTGGGATGATTAAGGAGATGGTCTAGCACCAGGGGACCAATATATGGCCAGGTTACCCAGGTCATCTTCCAAAGGTGCCAGGAGTATCCAATTTTAGGCTGCTCTGGAGTGTTTTAGGATCAAACTCAATGATTGACCCAAAGGGGCTTCCCTGATTTTAGAAAGTGAATACGTTCACCTTGTCGAGTACTAAGGAGGGGGTCATAGAGGAAATCTGGGGGAACCATATCACATTTGTTTGGGATGTTGCTTGAAGTGCCAGCCTGATGAAAGCTTTATGTCTAACCTTGTATTGAAATAGATGTTCAATATACATGATATAAATATTTTGAAGTGTGTCAATATCAAGAAATTCTATTTATGTATCGTTAGAAAAATAAACATGGCCCGAGAATGTTTAATTCTCAAAACCAAGTGGTGTGTCCTCATGCTATTTCATTGCTTTAATGGGGAATGGGGCTGGTTTCGTGTATTCACCGAGATGTCATTCTCACGCAACCTCAGAGAGTCCCTCACTTGCACTAAGGTGAACTGTTATATCTGGAAACCAAGCTTGAGCTTTAAAAAACCCTCTTCAGGCAGACATTCAAACAATGGGAGGTATCTGTACTGTGTCTCAGCAGAGGGCGCATTAATGGACAGGACTAATTTGCCAGATTGAAGTTGGCCTAGGGTAGAAGAAGGCAGGTTTGGCACCAACTGCTGCAGCAGAAAGCTTTGGTGTGTGCAGTGCCAGGTGCTGTCCGTGCACAGTGCCATGTAGATCCACTTGTTAGTCCATTACATGTTCAGCTAAGAAAAACCCAGGACAAGAGACACACACAGCATTCTTTGAGGTGGGGTGTGTGAGGTCAGCACCCAGCAGCCCTTGATAAGTCACACTGGAATATGGCAAGCCAAGTTTGTCCCTACTGTGGTGCACATGTTGTGCCATACCCAAACTGAGCTAGCCTGCAATCATGAGGTAGGGAAGCACTGTGGCGGGCTGCTCTCCTTTGCTGCCTTTGCACAGAGTGTTAGAATAACTGCATAAAGTAACTGTGTGGCATGACATTATCAAACCATCACCCTGACGCCAATACTGCCTGACAGACTCACAGGCAACATCAACGCTTGGGCCATGACTGGCCTTACTTCTGGGATAGAACAGGCAGCCAGGATCTTTATGCTCAGAGACTGCCCTCAAGACCATCTTTTAAAAGTCCCTCACCCCACTAATACGTGCTGGTGTCACCTACCATCGAAAAAAAGTAACAACTGACCAGGCCCATATCTCCCAATATCACTTTGCATGTTCCGACTTTTTAGCCAGTGCTTGGAATTTTTTAGAAGCAAAAACACAAGCGCCTCAGAATGCAATATGCAGTTGGTAAAAAATTCTGGACTGCCTGATGAACACTGAATCACTTCAATACCATTAAAAAAAGAAAAGCATCTTCTCCCCTTTTATTGCATCTAAATAGCGCTTGATGCCCATTGTCAAGTGTAGTAAGTGCTATATAAATTCAATCACATACAATAAGGGCCACTAGAATTATGCAACAGCGGAGGGCCAATTTATGCAGCAAGGTGCAGTGAATTATGCAGCAAGAAAAGACAAATTACGTGGCCTAACGTGAAACACTATTACTTCATTATTTTGTCATTTTTACACTTATTAGCACTGTCTGGGCGTTAGTTGCACCTCATTAGTACCAGTATAAAACCCAAAATAACAAGGAACAGATAGGTGACCAGTCAAGGTTTGCAAAGGGTCTTCCACTGCCCAATAACACAGGTTGGTGTGTATTTAGTAACTTTTGAACCATTGGAGCTAGAAACAAATTTTATTTTTATCAAAATCTACAGATTACACAGCAGACAATGAATTATGTGGTGAATGTGGTCAATTAATGGTTATGCGAAAAATGTTGCAGTCGCACAATCGCCTAATTCTAGTAACCTGACATACAATATCCTTTGTCATTTGTACCTTCTTTGCCTGAAAGGACTAAGGTTAACAGTCAGGTTGCTAACAGGGTCAGGGCCGGACTGGGAACCCAAAGCACATTTTGTCAGACTAGCTTTCACAGGGTACAATGGGGCTCATTTAGAAGCCCCTTGTGCCACCGGAGCGTCACTTTTTTCAAAACTTTGGTGGCGCTGTGCCCTGCTCCATATTTACAAGGTGGTGTTAAGCCACTTTTCATGGCTTAACGCTGCCTTGTAAGTATGGGCTGCCCAACACCGTTTTCTGCGTCAAAGGGGCGTGCAGTGGGTGTTGCTGTGGGCGTACCCACGCAACACCCATTGCTTTTTGACACTGCCCCAGATTTACAAGGAAATGTAAACCTGAGGCAGCGCCAAAAACTAACGCCCCCCCCAGGGGTGGCGTTAGAGTTATGCAACAAGGAGAAATACTTTTATTTCACCTCATTTTTTGCTCTTTCTATGTGTGCTACATTTTGCACCACACATAGAAGAAGCAAATCACCATTAATGATTGTTTTTGTGCAGGACGTTGTCCCTTCCTGCACACAATCACCCCCGCAACTAAGGCATCCTTACACCATGGCGCAAGGGTGGCTGCATTGGCACTGGGCAGCTGATTTTGCGCCTGTGCAGGGGAAACCAGAAGGATGCGCCATATTCTGAGAAATTCGGCCCATCTCTGCATTTTGGAAACTACACAACGTGCACAGCAAAATTGCTTCCTTGCTGCACCATTTCCTCGTAAATGAGGCCCATAGTGAGCGAGACTGACCACTACTACGGGGCTTGGGTGCCTCCTCGCCCAAGAATATTTGGAAAAATAAAAAAAATAGTGCGTTCTACAACACATTTTTTATTATATATTCAATTGGCTTAGTGCTTAAAGCGTAGAAAATTATGACCTTACTGAGCACCAGGATACGGCAATCTTTATTTGGGTTCTGCAGTGATTCCCTCACCATCGCCGTTTAAGAGTGCCTCTCGTCTCTCCATAGCCCCTCTCTCACACGTATTTATTTGTTTTATAGCGCTTCTCTTACCAGAGTAGGGTGTTGCAGCATTTTACATCACACGCACATACAGAGACAATGAATCATACATGTGTAAATCAGTGTATAGAAAATGTTATATAAGACAAAGGTGACTACAAGGTGTAGGATTCACATGTCATACATACTGGTAGGCATTTTTTAAGAGTGCTTGGTCTGGGGATGCATCAACTCAGGATTCAGGATGTAACACAGTAGTTAGGGTTGACTTTACTAATAACAATTTATTTCTACCCAAACAAACCATTTTAAACAAAATTAGGATAATAAAACACTGGGAAAAAACATAAGTTTCTAACCTGTAACATGCAGGTTACCTGCAGCTCTCTGATGGCAGCCTGCGTGCTAGAATATGATTGTAAATTATGAACTGCACAGTAACAATAGGATCTGTATGACAAGAGCAGCATTCCACTACATTATGCACATAAAATATTGTTCTTTAATCTGCATGGTACACGTTCTTTGCAGCAGGCACATTAACCCTCTGCACTACCTTAAATGAGTCAAAACTGCCATTAGACAAAACTCCATCTCTGTCCAGCAGGTACATTAATCACCAGAGTTATTTTAGCACTTTTATTGTTGCCTGAAAACTGTTGGATACACAAGAACTCTACAGTGCCCTTAAAACTGATGCACTGCTACAAAACCACTCCCTCCTGTAACAAAAGCGACCCCCACCATTCCAGCCTCCAGTTTGCCATCTGTCCAGTACGGCCAGGTTCTGCCTTGGCAGGGATGCTTTTCAAGTGTGAATGCTGCCGCCCTCATCACAGTGACAATGGCCAATCATTGTCTCAAGGAGGAGTCCTGAAGCACCTGCCATTCACAGTGAAAGCCCCTGCCATGGCGTCTGTGAACATTTTTTTATTACTGGTGACCTCTACCCCTCGTTTTAATGGGCTTTCCAGGAGCAGGAAAGCTAAATGTCTCTCAGTCAAAAAAACTGAAAATGTTTTCTTGAGTCTGACGCCGGCTTCCCAAGCACTGCCCTGTCCAGGCAGAGACAAGCACCGACAAAGCTACAGCCCAGGCTGTGACCACAACGGGGGGCTGAAGCCCCTTTAGCCCAATGGGTGTTGCGCGCCTGCCTCAGTTACACCTACTCGGCTTGTGCTCCTCCGGCGTGTGATACCGCCATGTCCTCGAGGCAGCAATTGTATCCCCCGGGACCGGTCAGCTGGAACTAATCTTGAATTAAGCAGATTAATCACAGGCAGGTAACACTATTGGTCCAATGTGGTCCACGTGTGCTTAATTTAGAAGATACCTTCTTAATTGTTGAAAGCTGCCAGCACTAAGTGTGATTCTACAATCATGGGGCGTCTGTGAAAACGGGCACTCATAAAAACGGTTCTACTGTGTGTGTGTATTACGCTCTTATTTGATTACCTATATAGTGACCAGATTCTCAAAACAAAAAAAAGGACAGGTCATAGACACAGAAGTAGGACTACAGTTTGCCACAACAATTGACATAAAAGTAGGACTACTTGACAGCTGTCATAGACATAGAAAAAGGACTACAATGACAGTCTCCTTCACAGACACATATGAAGGACTACAGATGACAAGGACACTAATGTGGCGTTAAGGAGGCCATTTCCACGCACCATATTCACAAAGTGGCACAATGCTAGCATTGTGCCACTTTGCAACCCCTTCTCCCACATTATACCTATGCCAGGTATAATGTATGCAGGGAGGAACCTATGGCCGTTCCTGGTGCTTTGCTGCACTAGCGCCATAATTTAGGGTGCTAATCCAGAAAAGCGTCACAATAGCATCATAAATTATGTCACTATTGTGGAAACGAGCGCCATGGTGTGACGTATTGTAAATACGAAGCAATCATGGTGACGTTTGGTGGGGCAGGGGCAGCAAAAGAAAAGAGGAGCATCAGGAACGAGGCACCACTTTCTTGTAGATCTGGCCCAAAATGTTATTAAAGGTAAAAGTACACATACAGGCACAAAGGACAAATTAGCAAGGATCACGCTATTTCCACAGACCAGGGCAGTCTATGCAAACCATCTACCCAGTATTTTGCAAACATGAAAAAGTGCAGTAATGTTCCCTGTGGAAAATGCATCACTCTCTTCAAACAAACCAGAACAGGTACACATGGGCCATTTTCACTTGACGCACAGCAATAAATAGAGGCTTTGGGTGCTAAACATTCAAATGCACCCAGTGACAGCAAAATATAATTCTGCTCAGGGCTCTGTTATTGGTATCTGTATAACCCATAAACATGCGGGGATGATATTAAGTTCATATTGCTATATCCTAAAACGTTCATTAAATATTTCAATTAAGAAGGCAGGTACAATGTTCATTTACTTTGACACCTAATCAAATTCAGAAAGATTTGTGCAATGTGTATTAACACTCCAATGGAGTCAACAAACAACCTTTTCAGGCAGTGCCCTACTGCTATACTAAATCCCTTTTGAAAAAGAGACTGTATCTTTCCTTACTATGAAAGCAGCAATTCGGTAATTGGGGACAAAATGTCAGTCTTAACGTTGTTAAATAGAAGCGAACATGAAACAGCTGTTTAAGAGCACTGGGACATGTTAACTGTATAAAGTGCGTAAGATGTTAAGCCTTAGTCAGGGCTCCCCGTGTTATCCTGACTTGTGCTCCCCTCCACCCCTTCTCTTTTGTGTTCCCCCAAGCTTTTCTTACCTTCTCCCTGGGTCCAGTCTTGCTGGTGCTCTTAGAGCTGGTGAAGGGTCACGCATGATGGTTCCACTCCAGGCCCCTTTGGCAGCTGCTTGATTAGCAAGGCCACACAGGTGGCTTACTGGATCTTGCAGGCGGCGGCCTCTGACTCCTGTGAGCAGAGCAGGGTTGTGCTCTTCTTCCAATGGATGGCACATCAACTTTGTTGCTGCGTTGTAGAAAGAGAAGGGAAATCCAGAGAGAAAATGGTTCTCTTTATAGGATTTCCCTTCCCACTACAAAGCCAACCTAACACCACAACTTTACCACCAGTGAAAAGTGAGCATGGGCACATCTATTTTATCCCAGTGCACATGCTCAACCCACACACTACTGAAAAAACTGGACATTCCATTGAAAAACCAGGGCACTACCCAAAAACCGGGACATTTCTTCAATTTTGAGAAATGTATTAGGACTCCGGGATACTTCCTCAAAACCGGCACCATCGGAGAAATCCGGGACATCTGGTCACCCTATTACCTACCAAACACCGAGCTACAGGAGATCATCTGTCCTGTCTTGACACGTGCAGTAGAGTTAGTGTAAAGTAACCTAACCCAATTGCCCCAGGCATCGCCCATACCCATCTTTGACACAGTAGCCCCAAGAAATGTGCAGCTCACAGTGACAAAGGCTTTTTCAAGATCCACGGACACAATCAGCGCCACTGGATCAGGAAGATGAAAATCATCATAAAGCAGGGAGTACAGTCTACGGAGGTTATTGAAGGTACTACAGGTTGAAATGAACCCTTTCTGGTCCTTGTGTATGAGGTTATTCATATGGGGTAGCAATCTCACAGCAAGTGCCTTACTGAGGATTTTAAAATCAGTGTTAAGCAGGGACAAGGGCCGGAAATCAGTAACCCTCCTATCAACTTGCTTAGATTTGGGCAAGGGGATCACAATGGCCTCTCTTGTCATGGCCAGCAACATCATGTTCATAGGCTTCGGTATACATCTCCTCCAGCCTTGGAGCCAGGATGTCACAGCCCAGTTTATAAAAACTATGAGGGCAAGCCATCAGCGCCTGGGGTCTTACCCGTTGCTAATTTTTTAATGGCTGTCTTGATCTCTCCCACTGTTATTAGCGTACCTAATGCATCTCTATCCGCATCATTGAGGATACTCTGAGTTAGTGCGGAAGAGAAGTTCTCCCTCCTGTCGGATGAGTCCACTCGGAAGGGACCATACAAAGATCTATAATAAACTGTGAACTCATCACTGATCTGGGTAGGTGTATAGATAGTGTCACCCTCCCTGGTCATCAGACGAGTAATTGGTGTCCCTACAGCCTCCGGGTGAACCAGCCACACCAGTAGCCTCCCAACCTTTCCTTCTTCCTCATGCATTTTGGCTATATATGTCTTGTAGTCATGACACCTAAGACGTTCTAACGCGGTCTGATATTTCTCCCTGACCTCCAGTAATGTCACCTGTGTTTCTGGGATGTCATCAAGGACATTATCATGTCGATGTAGGTCGGCCTCCAAACACAAAATGTCCCGTTCAAGGTCTCATCTGATACCCACGGTCTGTCTGAGGCAATGCCGCTGCACTACTACTTTTAGGATCTCCCATTCAATGCCTCTAATGGACGCCGACCCCGGGTTCAACGTCAAGTATTCCGTCAACCTGTGGAGTAGCGCTGTTCGATAGACATTGTTCTCTAACACTGCAGGGTGCAAGCTCCAAGTTGGGATGGGTTGGCGCGTCTCTGTCATGGTCAGATTGATCAATAGCGGGCTATGATCGGATATAGTCTGACCTAAGTATTCTGAGTGTGTAACCGTACCACTAAGGGAGGCTGAACAAAGGATTCTGGGGGTCATTCTGACCCTGGCGGTAAATACCGCCATGGCGGAGGTTGGCGGTAGCACCGCCAACAGGCTGGCGGTGCTCTGCCGGGCATTCTGACCGCGGCGGTGCAGCCGCGGCCAGAAGCGGAAAGCCGGCGGTGTACCGCCGACTTTCCGCTGCCCATGGGAATCCGCCATGGCGGCGCAGCTTGCTGCGCCGCCATGGGGATTCTGACACCCCATACCGCCATCCTGTTCCTGGCGGTTCGCCCGCCAGGAACAGGATGGCGGTATGGGGTGTCGTGGGGCCCCCGTAAGAGGGCCCCACAAAGTATTTCAGTGTCTGCTTTGCAGACACTGAAATTCGCGACGGGTGCAACTGCACCCGTCGCACCTTCCCACTCCGCCGGCTCCATTCTGAGCCGGCTTCCTCGTGGGAAGGGTGTTTCCCGCTGGGCTGGCGGGCGGACTTTCGACGGTCGCCCGCCAGCCCAGTGGGAAACCCAGAATGACCGCCGCGGTCTTTTGACCGCGGTACGGTCTTCTGGCGGTTCCCGCTTGGCGGGCGGCTACCGCCGCCCGCCAAGCTTAGAATCAGGGCCTCTGTCTATTCTGGTGTGCACACGGTAGAGGTGTGAATGATATGAGTAGTCCCTACCAAGGGGGTTCTGAAGACGCCAAATATCTACCAGATCCCAATGGGAGATCCAGGTAGACATACCCGCTGCCACTCGAATAGTTGCTGCCCCTCGGAATGGTGGGGTTTAGATCGGGGTCTAACACTCCATTACAGTCCCCTCCAAGTAGAAATAGAACATTAGTAAAGTGTGCTAGTCGGGAAGATAATGAGTGTAGGAACTGGAGCTGGTCCTGGTTCGGGCGTAAACACTAACCAGGACCAGCGGTCTACCATAAAGTCGCCCCTCTACTAAAACATAACAGCCCTCCTTATCTACGTCAATGGTAGTGGCCTCAAAGGTTACTCCCGCTTTTACCCATTTTGCCGCTCCCCTTGCATATGTAGTTGCAAACAATTGCCCTAACCAACGCCTTCGAAGGCAATCTGTTTCCACCTGGGTGAGATGTGATTCCTGCAACATGGCAATATGTATCCCCCTACATTTCATGTATGAAAGTATTGTGTGGCGCTTTGCTATCGAACCCATGCCCCGGACATTCCAAGACATTATTTTTGAAAAAAGGTGTGTCACAGCCATACCATCAAAGAGAATTATCAGGGAACATGTACCTCCCCTCTTCACAGTTCCCCACAGGGCACTTTAATAGTGCGTTACTGATTTCTAAGTGACCACGGGCTAGAACAAGCAATACAAACAACCCCCAACTCCCCATCCCAAGAGCAGACAAGCAACTGCTGACCGCCCAAACCATAGTAACCATTATATAAACAGGTTGTATCATCATCCAACTGGACTATCCGGTGGTTGATCTGGGGGCTGGCACCAGGAGCATAAGAGCGATCTGCTCGAGCCCCAGCCTGCCTGCATCGCAGGTTTATGAACTCATCAGTGCTGAAAATAGGTAAGGCCCCATGGATTAAGACGATGTCATCCGAAGTCTGAGGTGTCAAGTGGGGGAGCTCCTCCATCACACTGGCTGCCTAGTCCATATCGGAGGAGTCCCCCCTGTCGAAAGTCTTGGGCCCAGACCCTTGGCCTTCATGTGAACTTCTTGCCTCCGTCAAGGAGGCTGCCGCTTGGAGCGCCGACCTTTTCCCCTGGTGAGCCTGCTGGTTTGTGAACTTTGTCACCCGTTGGCCGTCTGTGGAATCTCGTGGGTGTCTTCTCTTGCCACGTTGTCGAGGTGGTTTGTGTTCCACGTGTTTGGCGCCAAATGGGGCCTGCGTAGTATGACTTGAGCCAGGTCCATGCTTCATCAGGCTCCTGAAAAAAGTGGGCAGTGCCATCTAAGATGATCTTCAGCTAGAGGGGAACAGCAGAGAGTACTGGAGCCCCTCCTCTCATAAGGCTTGTTTCACTCACAGGAAGGTGGCTTGCCGAGACTGGACCGCCATTGTGAAGTCCGGAAATAAGGTAGCGCGGCCACCTTCTACCAGGAACGGGCCCGCTTCGCGGGCTTTCTGCAACAACAGGTCACGGTAATGTAGAAGTTTTGCCACTATTGGCCGGGCGTCCTCCCCGGCTCTGGTCTGCGAGTCGGGACCCAGTGTGCTCTTTCCAATGCAAAGAATGGTGTAAGGGGCCTCTCGCCCATGAGCGTGTGCAGCCAGGTCTCCAGATAGGCCACTGCATCAGGTCCTTCCACACCCTCCAGCATTCCAACTACTTGCACATTATTGCGCCGACTGCAGCCATCCGCATCCTTCAAGGTGCTCCAGTCCCTGAACCTGTTCAAAGAGGTGGGAAACCTGGACCCAAAGGGCCCAGTGCACAGGCTGCAGCTCCTCCGGGGTTGTTTCAGTAGCTTTCACCGTATCAGCCACTTTGTGATGGTCCGTTCGTAAGTGGCTTAGTTCAGTGGAGACCTTTCCAATCTCCTGGCTCAAAGTCAGTTTAGTATCCTCAATCACCCCTAGGATCCTGTTCAGGGTATCTTGCAGAGTGGTAGGTGTCAAGTTCTCCTCATCATCATTGTTAGTCAGCTGGCGGGTAGGCGCCAGAGCCACCTGGGGTGCCCCCTGTGATTTAGGTCTGGGTTTCCCCATAGCCAGCATAGATCCATAAGGAGCAGGAACCCGCAGCAGTCCGCCCCACGTCCAGCGTCCAATGGAGCGGATTGACCCCCGAGCGCTGGGCTCTATTAGCCACCCATCCCTCAGGCCTTCTCACATGATGAGAGAGCTCCCCAGTCAGGCCCAGCAGAAGAGGGTCAAACCTTTGTCTCCACTGCCTCTCAGGCACATGTTGTCGCAGTGTCCCATCTCATGTTCCAGGAAGTCCCTTCAGGGCTCCAGTGATGTTCCATCTCCCCTCTCGCACCGACCGTCGCCTGCAGATCCTCCAATCAGGCGCCAGCTATGAGGCAGTGTGTCATCGAGAGAGCCAGAAGGCAAAAGAGCCCTCGGTTAAGTTATTTGCACCAAGGCGATTTTACATTGCATCCCGTTCAACTAAGTCCACTCCTTCTCACTGGTCGCGTTGACCAACCATCCAAGCAGGGGGAGATATGGGGGCTATTCCAGCACAGGGCTCCAATTGAGGCACTCCCAGGCTGGCACTCCCAGCTCATGCCAGTGAGGGGTGGGGCAAGGAGCATACCCCACCAATTTCTCCTCCTCAGGGGCCCCCTCACCAAGGCCTCTCCTCCCAGGGGATCAGGCAAAGTCCGTCAGGCTGGGGGCCTCCCACGGCATCCCAGCGACCCTCTCACCTCCCCGCTACGGGTCCGGATCTGAGGCTCCCTTGCTTCTCGTGCTCCGCCCGGGGAGAGGGGCAACACGCCGCAGCCAGGGCTCTCCCTCGTTGCCACTTGGGGGAATGGGCAGGGCAGGGCCGCACCAGCCGCACTCAGGCAGCCGCAGTACGTTCCTGCGCACCACTCCCGCAGTCAGCTGGCCGGCGGTCACCGAGGTGCATGTCCGCGCTGCAGGCTCGTTTTTCTCTGTTGGGCGCTCTTTGCGTCAATGGCCAGCACGGCAGGCAGGGCCAGGCTGCGCCCCTCCGCTCGGCCGAGGTTCTCGTCTGCCCGATGGGGCCACCAGCTGCATCCAGCGCCCCTCGGGCCTCCGTCCTCCGTAGGACTCCGTTCAGGTGGGCCCCCTTCTTCCTACAATGCTACTGGCCCCCCCCGGCAGCAAGGAACAATCAGGATAATTGGCTGGCCGACCCGGAGCTCCGGCACTAAGCAGCTGCCATCTTAGTTAGGCCTGCAGTCCTCTACTCTTGCTGCGAATGACTACCTCAGCTCAAGTTCCTTTCCAGGAAATGTTTTTGCAGGCAACCTGGTGGTGAAGCTGCAGAATTTAGGGCCAGATGTAGCAAAGGTTTTTACCCATTCTGTGTCTATGGCAAAAAGTGTTCGTACATATGGCCCATAGTCTCAGCCCCGGGTTCTTTTTGCGTCTCCCCTCTGAGGCGCACTGATAGATGTCAGTGGCTGGCCTTTGTATCTGTTCGTGCTTCACCTTGGCTGTGGGCTCGTGCAGCTCCATCTTGTGCAGAGTGGCAGCTGTGAACCCCAGTCCTTGTTAAGAAGTTCCTCTTTCGTTCTATCTGTTCCACAATCAGCAGCTCTACCTCGAAGGTCCAATGACTACATCTGATCTCAACTACAAGTCTTATTCCGTTACGAGCCTGTAAACGGGTTTCTAGTGAGATAGTTCGGTAACTCAGTCCACTTCCTGCAGTACTCCTTATAAGTCCCAGGTCGTATTCTGGGAGCCCAATAAAATTAGTACTTTTGTACTGGGTAATAAAATTGATTATTTAAGCATTTGGATACCCAGGTTGGGTGCACACACTATATGAAAGACAGATGTGAATGTAAATGTTTGTAATTTTGATGTAACGTGAAGTTCAGAGCACTGAATGTGTCGACGTGGGCATGGTTGGGGGGCAGGAAGCACTGCCCGTGGCACCATTTTGAGGCTTATATAGAAGAAGGGTTGAAAATCTTCAATTACCTGGAACATCAACTTTTTGACTCTAGAGACCTAATTTCTGCCCCTTCAATCCTTTGTCTGCCTCTGCCTGGAGGAAAAGCTCTTTTATTTCATTTTTTACTATATGGACCCATGGTTACATAGCAATTGAGAGGCCGTGATTGGTTGGGCCCCTTTCTCTCCCATTCACTCCTTGGCCTCTCCGGGTAGGAATCACCACTAAGGGGCGAAAGACGTCTCTGAGGAGAACACATCTCCATTCCTGTTCTGTCTGAACCTGGTGGGCCTTAAATTCTTAAATTCGCCAGGGCTGTTTTCTTTTGGTGACGCTGCCCGTAATTAAGAAGACAACGCCAATAACAATAAGTCACCTCACCTTCCCTCTCAACGTCTAGCCCCTGGCAGCGCATCACAAAGTGCTGATTGCGAGAATGAGAAGGGGGTGGGGGTTATAAAGCTATCTCCCTCGGCACAATTGCTTCAGTATCCAACCTCTTAGTGATATTAAACATTATTATTATAAATATCTACGACCATGTGATAGTCTGCCTCTGGGAAAGCAGTGTGTATCCGCGTGTGTGTATGCAGAGAGCTCAAGGGGGTAGGCACCTGCTGCAGAGCCATCTTTGTGGACTCGAGTGTGACACATTTCAGTTCTGTCAGGCTTGCGGGTTAGGTTTCTGTTGCAATATGTGTATATATTGTGGATTCTAGAGTAGGTGTGACCCTTTATCCTTTTATTCAGAAAATGACAATCTTTTGTGTTGAAGAAATTAGGACTAGTTTGGTACCTCAAATGAGTAGTTGATATTTGAATGCAAATGATGGCTCCTTCAAAAATTACAAGCTACTCCCGTTTACAGATTGAGCTCCCTGTTAACAGAAACATCCCCCAAGGCAAAGTTAATTATTCCCAATTATGATAGCTTCCACTTCGTGCCATTTCTACTAATGCTAGCAACCTTGTTCTATTCCCCTCACTTCTATTAAACCCATTAACGTTTTATTAAACAACTGCTATGCTTTTATTTTGTTAGATCCATGATTATAATACCTCAATTTTCAGGGAGAAAAATGGAAGTACTCCCGAGGCCGGTCTACATCCCTCACCTGCCAAAAAAAAGTAACATGATAGAGAGCCGCGGCCAACGTCTAATAGGTCAAGGGAGCTGTGGGCCAAAATTTTTAGGAACCACTGCTATATACCAAGCCCACAGATCAGAACAGTCTTCTGCACTTTCAGAGTGGCCATCCTCAGGCCCCCAGAGAAAACCTACCCGTTGGACAGTTACTACGGATTAGAAGAAACTGCTCAGAAATACAAGATTTCAAAAAAGAAGCTAAGACACTCACAAAAACACTCAGGGAGAAGGAATACTCAAAGAGCATCATGCTAGGGCACAGAAACGTGGTCATAACATCCCTAGAGAAGCTTTACTTGAGACACTTATCAAACAGAACAATGAGGCTCTTCATTGAATAAAATCCAAAAGATTGTAAATAAAAACTGGCAGATCCTCACCTAAAACGAACTGTCTTCCAAAAAAACCTTGTTTCCATTTAAAAGAAAGAGAAGCATTAGAGACAAATTCGTTCAGGTAACACATGGCGGAAAACAAAGGAACAGACTACTTTGTGGAATTTTCCGCAAGTGACAGGCCATTTCCCATGTGGCAATTGTTCAGTCTGCCACCTCACAGAACAAACTAAAACACTGGATCTGGGTCTACTAACCCTGTGGGAGTGAGGACACACACAAACCTCAACAGCAGTAATGTAATATACATAATTACCATTGCTGTGTGGCCTCCACTACATTGGGATGACGACCAGAAAAATCAGGATTAGAATAAGTGAGCATAGAATCACAATAAGATGCAGAAAGGCCTCTACCAGACTCACTGCGCCCATTTTGGAGAACAGCCACAATGACAACAAGTTGAGGTGGTCCATCATTGAAAAGCTCAACCTACACATTGGAGTCAGCAATAAACTTTTGGAAAAGAAACAGAAATGAGTATACAAATGACAAATTACAAACTAATAAAGGAGGGCTTAATAATGGAATCCCATGGAATCAAGTGCACGTCCGGTAATGCAAGAGGGATCATAGACTTGGCAAATGGAAATGCCAAAACCATCACAGTCTTGGTCATAGTCCTATGTTAGAACTCTAGCTCAACATGCAGTACTTCTGAAAAAAGTTACTGCAGTAGCTTTCTATGGGAAAAAAGGTTACACTTGTTAATTTGGTCAAATACTGGTTATATCAAAGACAGTACGCATGAATAATCTCTAGTTAGAAAACAATATATCCACTTTAGAGATTTGTCCACCTGCGTTGACTAGTGCAGAATTGCTGCTCCCAGTAGAAATCTTTGAAGTAAATGGCAGCACTTAGCCACCTTTCCCCCATCCCTGTATTCGGGCACCGTATAAAACCACATTTCCTATAGTGCTTAACCGGATAACACACTTTTCTAGGTGCGCTCTCCCTCGCGAGAGCCCGTATCCCTGGGCACTCTGCATTGGGTGTATGGGTGTGACATGTAACCTCTTGGTTTAGAAAGGATCAACCCTACAATAGAGAGATACCTTTTAGTTTGAGTAGGAATTACACAAATGCTCTTTCTACTTTGTCCCTTTGCACCAACTATATCAGATTATTTGTCTTTCATGTGTTATCCATCACCTGCCTGTTTATGGTGAGGACCATTTGATATCCATCAACATCTTAGGAAGAATTTTATCCAGCCTCTTTGCCACCACCTTGGCCAGAATCGTTTGCATCACCGTTCAGGAGTGATCTGGGTCTCTGGGCTCCACACTAACTACAGATGTTATTTTCTTTGAAGATAACAGTCATTACATCATGGAGCACAGCGGGTGGTAGAGAACTTCCCTCTTGATCACGGTTAAAGAGTTCACGGGCAACAAAAGTCTTACAAATCCTTTGTAATAATGTAACAAAATATCAGTCACCCCCCGCCCCTTTCCTACTGGCACCTCTTTATTTCCTTTAAGGCCTCCTCCAGGGTAGTGAGACTCTGTAAACTGCTTCTAGCCCCCCATCCTATCCAGGGCCTCTTAATGTCAAATAAATAGGACTTTTTCCTGTATTTACCCTCTACCATGATAGTGTTAGTTTCCAATACATGTGTTGAGACTGTCACAATGTACCTCTGTTCTGTGATCAGTTGTGTTTACTGGTTGACATAGCATCAGCTCTCCCACCGTTAGAATAGTACATTTCCTCTAGGAACCTTAACTCTGCCTCATCAGTGAGTAGAGCCTTGAGCCTATTCTACTGGAGCTCTCTGGAAATCTGTTCTTTCATCAGCTGCCTTCCCTAGTTCCTCTCTAGGCTCTTCATTACACTGGCCCTCCTAAGTGTTCCTTCAGTTTCCTCAGCCTCGCCCTTGCAGCTCCTTGTGCCAGCAGCACTACCCAGCTCTTGTTTTCTAAAAGGTAGTTCTGGATGGCATCTTGGATCTTCCCACTCAATGGTGAGTCCTTGCAGACCCACCACTTTCATTATGCTGTTGTTGCATGGCCTCCATGGCTGCAGTGGTCACAGCATGATCTGACTATGGGACCAGCGCTGTTTCTGCCTCCATGAGACAGGGAAGTCTACCCCCTGAAACAAGTCAACTTAGTCTTGGTATACGAATAGTGAGTCAGTGTGCCAGGCTAAGATAGGGTAGAAGAGATGGAGGAAACTTGAGGGACCACAGAGCGGGAAAGGTGGTGTTTGAAGGAGAAGGATGGGTTGGAGGAAGGGTAGTGTGACAGGCTGCTGACTTGCCAGAAGATAGGGCACGATTAAGAGGTAGACAGAGAACAGTTAAGTGAGAAGAGGTTAGGGGTTGTACTGGGAAGGAGTTTCTTTGAGATATAGTAATAATATGAGACAATACAGAGAGAAGTAGGAGATACAGGTGAGGGAGAGGGGGAGGGTATAGGGTGGATGTGAAAGAGTGGCTGAATGAGAGCAGCCTATGTCCACTGATAACCGGTGATATTGATGCATCTTACTGGTATCCTGTTATACATCAGGAATAAAGAGCTACTTAAAAAATGGGAAAGAAGAAGCAAAAGATGAGATCAAGGAGCAGTGAAGCAGCAAAGAATGTTGCTCGTGCGCCAGGGTGCGTGGAGAGGTAATGTCTGGGTGAAACTGGTGGAATCTGGAAGTCAGCCACAGAGGGTGATGGAGAAGTGGGAAGAGTGAAGAAGGACGGGGGGAATGTTGAAGAGTATCAGAGAAAGTGGGTGGAAGTTCATAATAGGTGAGGAATCTATATGGGAAGGGAATGCCTTAGTACAGTACTTGGGTGTACTCCCAGGCAGCTTGAAGACCATGCCAGCAGCAGCACTAGGCAAGCAGGGCAATCTCTACATTGTAAAAAAAGATTTGACTCACACAGGGAGCGCAGTACTTCAGGCTGCCTGGGTCATCAGTTTGTAATGTCAGCATCCCTTTCTACACACATTTCTTTGTGATTTTTATTTTTTTATTTATCTTTGTGGTTGATGATGTAAGTGACAGAGCTGAGGAGAGGATAGGACAAATCAGTGGAGCAGTGTGCTGAGAGGAGGAACGAGGTTATGTTATAACCTAATGCTGTTTATAGATGTGAGAACTCAGCAGATTGTTTGGCACTTTCCAAAAACATGGTTTTCGAGACTCTTCATGAATATTACTAGGGCGAGAGCTTCCTGGACATAGGTGGGGCATTCCAAATCTTAGGCGCACTGCAGAGAAAAAGCGCTTGATGGTGAACTTCTTAAAGAATGAGGTTTCTAACATTAAGAACATTGTACTTCTTGAGGATTTGCAGGTACCAGAGCTTGAGGATCTACAGGTATACATTCCCAGTGTTAGGCAAGGTGTGTTTATGAGAAGCTCATTATAGGCGAGACAGGCCGTCTTGTAAATGCTGTAGCTCAAGCGTAATACATCTAAGTGAAGCCTCAATTGATGCCAGGTAGTTCCATTGATGGAAGTAGCAGAGAAGGTTAAAATACTTTGAGAGGAGAAAGGTTAAACTTACGGAGCCAGGTCAATTTCTGATATTACCAGAGCCTAAACTACCTGCTTGACATCTTTGGGATAAATGTTTGATGTACCAAATGACCTTCAATTTAAAGTTTACATTCCTGGTAAAGGTTTTAATATGGGACTCAAATTTAAGCCTTTAGTGAAGGCTACACCTGAATTATTTCCAGCAGTTGACAATTTTAGATGCAAACTCAATAACAGATATATATTCAATCAATTCAGTAGGGAGGGTGCATTTACGGTTGGGAAACAGGTGGAGGGATTCAGTTCTTTTCTGGCATTGGTTTTCAGTTTAATTTGCCTCTTTAAAGGCTTTTTCCTGCAAAATGCAGGTTGTAAAGGTGTAAAGTGTAGTCATGCAATTTTCCAGGTAAAGCTGAGTCCCGTCATATATTAATGGAAGAAACGTTTGTGGGTCTGTAATAGGCCTTTTAGAGATCAACGTAAAATCTGAAAGTTGGGAAAGCGAGGATCTAACCTTGGGGCATGCCGAGGAAACTGGGAGAGGTTTGGAAAGAGAGTTCTTCATCTTTGTGAGTTGGGTGTCTCTTTTTAAAATATGATAGAAACACTTTTCAAAGTCAAAAGTCAAACATTCTTTATTCGAACTGAAAAAACAGATCATAGAAAATGAACATAAATAAAAAACTATACATACATGACAAAATCAGTTGAAGAAACCCTCTTGGAAACACAACATCAAACCTACCTAGTAGGTTTAGGAGAGTGGCATGGTCTGTCTAGTTGAATGGATGGCAGAAGATAACTCAAGTAGCACCATAAGGAAAAAGCTGCCTTCGTCAAAGTGTCACAAGATATTGTGAACTGCTGTGACGAAAGTTGTTCAAGTGCTGTGACAGGACAGGAAGGCACATTGGAAATGTACTAATAGGTGCATCTTAATGCCGTCATTTTATTGACTGGTTACACATTTCTCTAGAACTTTTGTCAAGTATGGGAGTCCCGTAACATTGCTGAAGCTTTCCAAAATTTTGGGATCATCATCTGCTTATTGACAAATGGTGGGGAACGTATATTTGGATGATTTGATGCCAGATCATGTTAAGTTAAAGGAAATCGGTATTACCTTTATAGAGATTAATTTTTAACGATTTTCCCAGGCATTTAAGTTTCCAACAATTTCGTTTTGTATATTTTTTCTCAATCTTCCTTCTTCTTTCTTTGATCCTATAGCTTTTCTTGCTCATTAAAATAGTTTATTTAATCTATTTCAGTTCCTTGGTGGGAGGAACTACTTTATCTATGAGGCAGGATACATATTACTATATTCTGCGGGCAATGAGGACTGGCCAACATTATTCTGTTTAGTGGGAGTCAAAGCCAATATCAGATTGTGGAATTTTTTGAGTTGATATTTGCTTGGGCTCTAGTGGGTCTTCATGAGTTGCAATTACTAGACAAAGAGATTTGAGATGAACAGGAAAGAAAGATGTAAATAACTAGAACAAACTGCTAGGGATTCTGATAATGAGGGCAAAAATGGATCCTTT
Source organism: Pleurodeles waltl (assembly GCF_031143425.1). Classification (NCBI taxonomy): domain Eukaryota; kingdom Metazoa; phylum Chordata; class Amphibia; order Caudata; family Salamandridae; genus Pleurodeles; species Pleurodeles waltl. Next base: position 152,547,100 of record NC_090446.1, read on the forward strand.
TTTTAATGGAAAGACACAGGTGGTCATTCTAACCCTGGCGGTAAAAACCGCCAGGGCGAATGACCGCGGTAGCACCGCCAACAGGCTGGCGGTGCACCGCTGGGCATTCTGACCGCGGCGGTTCAGCCGCAGCCAGAAACGGAAAGTCGGCGGTGTACCGCCGACTTCCCGCTGCCCTTGAGAATCCTCCATGGCGGCGGAGCGCGCTCCGCCGCCATGGGGATTCTGACACCCCCTACCGCCATCCTGTTCCTGGCGGGTCTCCCGCCAGGAACAGGATGGCAGTAGGGGGTGCCGCGGGGCCCCTGGGGGCCCCTGCAGTGCCCATGCCAATGGCATGGGCACTGCAGGGGCCCCCGTAAGAGGGCCCCAAAAAGAATTTCAGTGTCTGCCTAGCAGACACTGAAATTCGTGACGGGTGCTACTGCACCCGTCGCACTCCAGCAACTCCGCCGGCTCCATTCGGAGCCGGCTTCATCGTTGCTGGGTGTTTCCCGCTGTGCTGGCGGGCGGCCTTTTGGCGGTCGCCCGCCAGCACAGCGGGAAAGCCAGAATGGCCGCCGCGGTCTTGTGACCGCGGTGCGGTCATTTGGCGGTAACCGCATGGCGGGCGGCGACCGCCGCCCGCCGCGGTTAGAATCACCGCCACAATATTCTATAAGATTATTTCTTTCAGCACAGATGATACCTGGCAGGAGCTGTCGTGAAGGTTTTCATAATGGATGTTGAAGTTTCCTAGGAAAATGTTTTTACATCTGAGAGTGTCAGATGTGGGGTATATTCATTTAGTTCCACAGTGAAGGAGTTATTTACTGGTGGATAATAGAATAGATTTAGCATTATGTGGTTTGGAGTATAAAGTAATGTCAATGATAACAGATTCAAAGATGGAGAAACCTTGGTCTTTATGGGTTTGTAGGAGAATGTTTTTTTATAAATAAGAGCAATGTCACCACTAGTCGATAGTGGTCTGTATTTATGTAGAAAATTAGAGCCTTTAGATGGTAATAAGGCAGTTAAAGGTCTAGCTGATTGGTAAAGCAACCTTCTGTTAGAGCAAGTAAGTAAATGTCATTCTCATGTAATCAGTAAGTTTGAATATTGCAGATCTGCAATTATTTCATATGTATTTAATCGCGAGAATTGTGGTCATAGCTGTTTTTGGAGCATCTATTTGATGACATAGGGCAGTGTACCAAATTGACATCTTTCTAGAACATCTTTATAAATTGTACCTGTATGGATAATAAGTGCTTGGAGTTGTGGTGGGGTGGGGCTATAAGTCCCTAGTATATGGTACAAGGGTTACCTATGGCCTGTAATTCAAAGTGTCCCTGATGGGATGCAGCACCTATTATGCCACCCTTAGTGTGAGAGAGTAAAACCTATCTCCCAGCCTGCCTCTGGAAAATGGTAGAGCAGTTTAACTGCTAACTCAACTTTTCCATTTAAACAGTTACCCAAGTTGCCCAGGTTTACCAGTGGCCATTCACAGATGCTGGCCACAAGACAGTCTTCTGCCCATTTGGGGAAAAGTGTGAAAGTCTCCCCGGAAAGGACACAAAAGAGTTCTGTTGTTGTAAAAGGTGTTACCTCTCACTGGAAGGAAGCCACACAGGGTGTGAGTCCTCAAAACTGAGCTTCAAAGGGGAAGCCATCTTTGAATGGCAAATGGTGGATACACACGGGAGTGGCTGATCTTTTGTTCTGGTAGACAGGTTAGTGCTGGAGACAGAGAGGGAAAACAGTTGCCAAACTGTTTTTCCCGTCGGCATGTAGCACTCAGGGAGCCACACCTCTAGGGTGAGCTGCAAAGCTCAGCACACCGAGAGATGGGTTCTGCTATCATGAGTGGGTAGAACATTACACTCTGGGATAGCTAGATGTCTCACATTGCAGGAAGTTGTCATGAGGTTGGAGAGGACCTGGTAATCATTGGCTAGTAGTCACTGCATCCCCAGAAGGCAAGTTGTGGGTATAAAAGTGGCACCCAGACCTCAGAACACATCTGTTCAGGAAAGAGGACCAAAGAGGGGTCAATAAGTATGAATATTGCAGATCTGCAATTATTTCGTATGTACTTAGTAGCAAGATTGTGGTTATAGTTGCTTGCTGTAGGGTCTGTTTGATGAGATAGGATATTGTACAAAACTGACCTCTTTCCAGAGCATCTACATGTTGCATCAATTGTGCATGTACAACTGATGTGTCCTTGGACTCATGTTGCGGTTGGGCTACAGGATATGAAAAGGACGCAGAGTGGTGAGCCAGGTGAATGATTGTTGCTGAGTGTAAGGAAATGTCTCTTTTTGCATGATAACCCTCAACGTGTTGGACTGATGCTGCTGGTTTTTCAACTCTGAGAGTGTACTGAGGCCTGCTTACCAGACCTCAGTGTTCTGACTCTCAAAAGTGTATGTTTGATTGGCTTATATCCAGTTAGCATACGTTAATGTACTTATAAGTATCTACTAAATGGGTACCCAGGGCCTGTAAGTCAGTGTCCCTCATGAGCTGCAGCACTTAATGTGCCACCCTGTGTGTGACAGAGTGAAACCTATCTCCCAGCTGGCCACTGGCAGACTGGAAGAGCAGCTAAACTGCTAACTCGACTTTGCCATTTAAACAGATGACACATTTCAGACCTCTATAAGTCACCCCTAAGGTCGGCCTATTGAGACCTCAGGCAGGGTGCTGTATATTAAAAAGCAGGACATGTATTTCTTATTTGTCCTAACAGTAAACCCCAAAATTGTCGCTTTTACTGTGGAAAGGCTAGAAGCCTCATTGGATAGTAAAGGGTTACACACTGACAGCTCAGTTGTGCTAACTCCTGAATGGGACTACTAAAGTTGGCAATTCTAGGTATCAAAATAATCATTACCTTAAACCTGACTTTATACCCAAGTCAGATATTGAGCAAAAGGCAACTTTAGAAAGTTGACACTCAGTTTCACAAGCTGCCCAAGTTTTCCAGTGGCTATTTGTAGATGCTGGCCATAAGACACCCTCTGCCCTCCTGTGGAGGAGTGTGAATGACAGGAAATAACAAAATAGGGGTCTGCGGTTGGAAGAGGTGTTACCTCTCCCTGGCAGGATGCTACACAAGGTGTGAGTCTAAAGAGCAAGTTTCAAAGGGGAAGTTGTCTTTGAAGAACAAATGGTGGACACATTCAAGAGTGGCTGCTCTTTAGTTCTGACCTCAGATCACGCCTGTACTGGACAGAGGACCGAAGAGGGGTCAGTAAGTTTGAGTACTGAATATCTGCCATTAGTTCATATATACCTAATAACAAGAAGTCTGGCTATAGGTCATTATTGCATTATTGTAGGGTCTGTTTGATGACATAGGGTATTGTACTATACTCACCTCTTTCCAGAGCATCCATAGGTCTATATCAAATGCACATGTATGGATAATGTGTCCTTGGAGTTCTTTTGTGGTGGGGCTACGGGATATGAAGAGGAGCCAGGGAAGTGAGCTAGGCAGGAGCGCAACTAGACCTAAACTTTTGGGGGGGGACGCTAGAAATTTAAGTGGCAGTGGTGAGGCTATGAGACAGTAAGAGTGCTACAGTGTCAATATGGCTGGCTTCAATGTGCTAACCAATGCAAACAGTTAGTCAATACGTTTATTAGTTACTTAAAACCATAAACACACAATAAAAAAATAAACAGTTAAAAATACATTTTGAGCTTACATTTACAGCAGTCATTAAAAAAAAAGTTGTCTAAAATTAACAACAGTTTTTGTGAGTCCGACAAGGTTTGAAATACACAATTCATTCCCCCTTTTATGTCATCCTACTAAAGGTGCATTGTGGAAGCTTATGTGTAGGCAAAGCCATTCCATCGGCACTTTCCACTGGTAAGGGCCGCTTTTAAAACTATCGCTATGAACCAAACCTACCCTAATACTCGTGTGGGGTGGGATTAGAAGTTGACCAGTCACAAAACACACCTCCCGTAATTCCCTAATATACAATCGTACTATGGTGCATTGTGCGAATTTACATGTAAACTAGGTCATTGTAGGAGCACATTCCATTCATTGGGGCCTGATTAAAGATTGCCACAATAGGCAAAACCAGCCACTCCCGACCCCACAAATATCCAGTTCAGCTGGAAAGTGCATTGTGCAAACATGCAAACAGGTAAGCAAGCTAAAGGCACATTGTGGAAACAGGATTAATTACAATAGCACTATGTGGATCACACCTGTAGGGACATAAACAGACTCCAAAATCGATAATCCACGAGTCTTGAAGTCCAAAACAAATCTCCAGTAATTGATAATCCTCATACCCTGCCTCAGGTTACCCTGTCGTGGATGAATCGTAAATGCATTATTGACCACCGAGTAAACATCATGAAAAACCACTATGACAAAGGCAACCACTCCTGGGCCACCAGATATCTGACTTAAAATCGTGTTATGCAAGCTTTCCTCCAGGCAAAAATAATTCTTACTAACTAATGGGAAATGGTGCAATAAGAACGCTAATCAAGCTAAAAGCAGGCGTGAAATATAAATCTAATTTAGAACTAACTTATGGAGCCGTGACCAACCTTATAGCCCCATTCCTTATTTACTGGAGGTACTAGCCAAAAGTAGGGATAGGGAACATCAGCTTTCTGCCCCTGCCCCTAGCATCCCTACCAAACAAACATTTATTGCAAAAAAACATAAAACCCTAATATAATCCCTGTTGCACCAAACTATGGTGGTCGTTCTGATCCTGGTGATCTTCTGACCTCCAGGGTAAAGTGGCGGATTTGCTGCTGGCATCCCGCCACAACACAACTCATACCACCACAGCGGTATGAATCACTGGGCCGGAGATCTTCATCCCTGACCCAGCGTCCCCCAGAGTACCGCCGGCAGGATTGTGACCCGGCCTACCGCCATGTTTTCCGTGGCAGTAGCCTGCCATGAAAATCATGGCAGTAGGCCTACCGGTAACAGGGAATTCCTTCCCTGTCATCTGTAGGTGGGTCCCTCACCCCCCCATCAAGCACCTGACCCACCCCACACCCCTATACAAACACAAGCCCCCCAATCCATACACCAACCCCGTCCCACCAATCCATACACCAACCCCCACCCCCTCATACGTGCACACACCCACAGACATGCACACACTCACACATATGACACCCATTCATGCACCCGCACACAGGCACACACCACACAACTGCCCGCATCCCCCACAACCATACACGCATTTACTCATACATCTCAACATGCATTCATACATGCATCAATACAGTCATCCAAACACGCACTCAGGCATGCATACACACTCACACATTCATTCACACACTCAGTCACGCTCACACAACACCGCCCTCCCCTGTCGGTCGATCACCTGACCTGGTAGTCGCAGTGGTTGTCTGGGAGGGAACGTGGTTCTTGGCGCTTGCTCCGCCGCCAGCGCCCCATCACCACAAGACCGCTACGCCTATTACTAAGCCGTAATAGGCGTACCGGTGTTCGGTTGACATGACGTGCCAGGGGAGCAACCTCCACTGCACCACCAACTGCCAGTATGGCTGCTGGCGGCTCTCCAACCAATTTATGGAGGAGAGCCGCCAGCAGCAAGAATATGGCGGTCTGTAGACCACCATCACTGGTGATCTTGTGTCTGGCGGAACTTCTGTGGTCTACTTTGTAGAACACCGAAGTCATAATGACCACCTATATCACCTGAGTGTACTTGATAATTGGTATGGATAGGGAGAGGTAATCTTCGGACTCTACTCCAAGTAGCCCACCATATCCATGGAATTTTAACCTCTTTAGTCCGTACAACACACCTTCGCCGATACCTGCTCCTGTTGTTAAATTCCTGACAATAATTTAACCCAGTTATTAAAAACTTTTAAAAACTGCATCAGCCGGACATTCAACATATATTTTGTGGATATATGGCCTCTAATGCTGCCGACCTGCACGTTCCATCACCCAATGCTAAAAATTCTTTACGTAGCAAAGCTCTTCAGTCAGCTAATCATTTTGGGCATAGACATAGAATGTGCTTGAATATTTAGTTCTACCGATGACACAAGTGACACACAATTTGCTTCAACAGTCCCTTTGTCCACCATTTGAGGATAAAGTGTAAGTAAAACCCCAAATCACAATTTCATAAGCTCTTTTTTTACAGATACAGATAGGGTTGGTTCAAAATAGGGCAGTTCCTAATAAAGTTCATATAATTTTACACCAGCCAGCCACTCAACCACTTCGTCATGTGTATTTTGTCCTCCATACGACTTTTCAGATACATACATTTATTTAAAGATTTCTTAAAAACGGACTCAGTAACATTCAATTGCCATAGTTCTGAAAGATCTATCCTTGTCTTCAGATATGTGGAGATATGTTTTTTCCCCGGCCATAATTTATTTCCTTCCAGAGAGCACATGCAAACAGCATATGTGCGTGCCTGTATTTTCATGCATCAGCACATTACAGACAGATCTATTGGCTCTACCAATAATGTCCACTCAGGCACTAAGCACTGCTGTAGCTTTGAGGGTATTCACCAGACCTGTGAGCATCAGATGTCTGCAAGATGTTTCATACCAAGTGAATCTTGTACCTGAATGCACGTCTGACACACAGAAAAGAAAGCCTCACTGTAAAAGTGTCTTTTCTTAGTAAAAGCAACATAAGACACATAATAAACGAATGCTTCAGAGAACAAGAAGATGTGTATGGAGAATCTCCCAATAAACCCAAGAAAGGGCTCCCATGTACAACGAGAAGTAGACTTATTTAAACAGCAATAAAGGTGTGGGGCTTGTATAAAGAAAATTATATAGGGCTTCTACGTGAATGTCACAAAAGGAGGGGGGTTCAGAAAGGGCTCAGGAGGCAAGGGCTTTCACAGAGAGAAATAAGCAGGATAACTTAATGTGACACTTAAATGTTATGTTTTTATATTGGTATAGCACAGAAGTAGCTGGGGAATAACAGAGTTTTGTTTATTATGGTTAGTGATGGAGAAAAAGCAAGATTTCATTCATCAAGTGGGGGCCTAAATATTTGAATTGAGAACAGTTACACATAATTACACCATCATCACAGATTACGTTATTTAGAACTGCACAATCTTCAGTCAAGTTCAAGCTGGATTCAAAGCCAGGTCCCCACGATGAATTAGGGCCTGTGTACCACCTTGGCGGAGGGTATTACTCCATCCCAAATGTGACGGATATCCCGCCCACCATATTACAAGTTCCATCATATCCTACAGAACTTGTAACACGGTGGACGGGATATCCGTCACATTTGGAACAGAGTAATCCCCTCCACCAAGGTCGTAATCAGGCCCTTAGTCACTACACCACATCTTGTTCCTTAGTTGAAGTAATAAAATATTTTTTAAAAGGATAAAGTTGAAAATGCTTCAAACGTTCACCTTCACCAATCCTTGTGAACACTTGTACCCTTTAGATATTTCCCCATAGACATTGTGCTGTGTAGTGAGCAGACCAAATTAAAATGATTGTGGCATGTAGATATTATACAGGGGAAACAGCTTAATAACACTGTTTGATCAACTCTAAGGTTCAGGTTTGTCTTCTGCATATGCCCTATGGATTAAAGTGTAAGATGATATATAACATAAATATTTATGTATTTCTCAATGATGTAGTGATTTATTAATAGTGATGTAACTCAAGTGGACCCATCAAAGTGGAATAGAGCTCATGGTTCAGATGAGGAGTACACCTATGTTTTAATGAGGTATTTTATATTGTTTAAAATAGTATACAAAGGGCTGATTAATCTTTTTTTCAGCCTTTGACCCTTCAATACTTTTTTGAAATGGCTATGTGCTGCTGTGACAGAAAAGCGTCAATATAGCAAATTACAACTACAAAGCCAATTTCTTTTTGTAAGCTGCAGGGTACATATCTTTAAAAAACTACAGACACATGCTTAGGCCAAACTTGCACATTTACTTTTTCTCTGAATAAAAGAGGATTGGCTAAAGCTGCCAAAATGTAAATGTGCGCATCCTGTACCAAAAATTCATTATGGTGAATAGTGTAAGCAATGTTTATGAAGGAGGTGAAGCTCTGTAAAAATTAATTGCATCTTGTTATGGTGAGCATCCAAAGCACTACACACCACTGCAGGATTAGAAAGGGAGGTATGAGGATAACTAGATGGAGACCTGGACATAGACCATGCAGGTGGGAAGACATGAGCATGTCTGTGAACCCGATGCCCTCTGGCACTGGAATTCTGTAGCTCCAGCTGGTGGACAATACCTGCACCACCAGACAGTGAGCAGCTCATGTTCCTCCACCAAAACAGATGCCTGATGATCTGTCACAGGAAAACATAAGAAACAGCTTGCAGCCTAGGGGAGTGCTTAGACCTTTTGTTTGCTGAGGGCAACCATGATTAGAGCCAGAGGCTACAAAAGGAAATTGTCCTTGAAGCTGACTTGCTCTCGCAGGCTTTATTCATCACACATCCATCCACTGAATTTAGGGGTTGCTGCAATCAAGCCCAGAGGACTGATAGCAGAAGGACTGACAGCTGGATCACCAATGGATGACAACATTGTCCATGATGGCCTGAAGATGCAGGGCACTCGTATACCCATTGACAGCTGTGTTCAGAGTGACAGCAGCAGAAACTGGCAGTATATTATAGGAGCAGCACTCACGTGCAGTGACAAAAGCATGAGTTGCAGTACATGCCAGTGTTAAGACCTGGAGGCACTGAAAGCAATACACAGTGACAGCAGGAAGGCTCCAGAATATGAAAAAGTAGGAGTTGTGGTAACACCAGGACTCATTGTGACAGCTTCAGATGTTTCAGGATATGTCAGAAGAATCTCTAACAGCATCTTAAGTAAATGTGTATGGCTACCCAACTACTGCCAGAATGCCACCACAGAGTGTCATTAGCACTAATAATTTCACCAATATAGCCATTTTAATGGATTTAGGGGCATGTTTATACTTGTTCTGCGTCGAATTTGCATAATTTTATTTTACACAAATTCAGTGCAGAACTAACTCCATATTTATACTTTGGCACTACACCCGTCTAGCGCAAAGTTTATGGAGTTAAAGTCATTTTTTGGACATGGGACACCTACCTTGTGTTAATGAGATGCAAGGTAGGCGTTCCCGTGCAAAAAATGACTCTATGGCCTTAGTGCCATATTTATCCCCCGGTGCTAAAATCACACACAGGGGGGAGGAGATGTCAAATGCCTGGGTCAAGGCAGGTGTTAGTGGACCTGTGGGCCTATTTCCATAGTGGAACACCATGGATTAAACTCACAGGTGCTCTCCCCAGGCCCCAGGAACACCCCCACTCACACCAGAGGGACAGCGGAGGATGGGGGACCCACAGGTACGTACAGGTAAGTATTTTATTTTATTTTTTAAAGTGTCATTGGGGTCCTGAATTGGGCTCCCCTACATGGCACTGGGTGCAATGGCTATGCCCAGGGGACACTGGTCCCCTGTGCTGGCCATTGAGGTGGTGGGCATGACTCCTGTCTTTGCTAAGACAGGAGTCATGTGGTATGGATGGTTTTGCATCAGAAAATGATGCTAGGCTGGTTAGAATATTTTTTTTTTTACTCTAACCTGCCTAACATCATTTTTTGGTGCAACCCCCCCTTCTCCCATACCGCCACTGCCACCCCCACCTGGCTAATGTCATTTTTTTTAACGCATGCCCACCCTTTGCATTGGCATGCACCATTCCACAAATATAGTGCCCGGCTGGGGCTCAGGAATGGTGCAAGCCGGTGCAAACGTTTTGGTGCAAAACTACGTTAGTGCAGTTTTGCACCACGCAGTTTTGCACCAAAAAGTATAAGTATGCCCCTCAGAACCTGCTCCAAAGAACTGTGTTCAACCTACATACTCTGCGTACATGTTCTGTCAGTGATAAAAGTTTGCACTACAGCTGCCATGTTGTGTCTGTTCTAAACAGATGCTGAGCCTACTGCGAGCAAGGGCAGCCTGTTTGTTGCTGTCAATGAGTACCTGTTCTGTGAAGAAATAAAGCTTGCACTGTAGAGGCCAGATATCTAGTGAAGCTTACATTGCTGCTGCCCAGGACATATATGTTCTGTAAGAGAGGTTGCACTGCTACTGTCCCATCTGTTCCTCTTCTGTGAGAGAGAGATACATGTTTCTACTGATGCTCTTTTGCCTGTTCAGCAGGGAAGCTTTCACAATAGCTGTCCTTTGGCACCTCCTCTGTTTGACAACACCTTTAGGTGCTCCTTCTTCTGCTGCCATGTGCCCAGTACCAATTCCATGTGCTAGGGATCCTGCCAAGGTCATTATGTGCCTGTGGTATGTGTTAGTGATCCTTCTAATAATTAATTTATCTTTACAAAAACAAAGAATGATCTGTCAATGTTTATTTGTGTGCATGACCTTAATAAAAGACCCATCTCACCAAAATATGTGAAAGGTTAATGCTTGATGTCCCATGTGAAACAGAGTTTCAAAAGTGATTATACCACCTTCTTCAATTTTAAAACACAGCTGCCAAGTGGTTATGTTATGTGTGCAACACTTTCAACCCAGCCCAGTGCTTAATTTGCAACCAAAAAATGTAAGTGTTGCTATCTAAAAGTTTCTTTGTGCCTGCAACATCCACAACCAGCGGTGGCCTCGCCTACACACAAGGTGACAGTCAGATGTCTGGTAAAGAAGAGAGCAAAAAATAAGAGGTGAAATGTACAGTAATGTTTGCCTTAGCATCATTGCTTGCTGCTTGTTCACATGCCACTCATCCTGCCATCTCCAGTTTCACACACTTTCTCCCCTCTGTCCCATCTCAGTCACATTCTCTTGTCATTTCTTTTTACTGTCTTTCCTCTCTCCATATTCTCTCACACTTTCTTCTCGTTCACTACTTTCTATCTCATCTCTCTGTCTCTCTTTCTGCACAGTTTCTTTTCTCAATTACTTCTCATTCACTCTCTTCCTGCCTCCCATCTTTTCCTCCGGTCTTCCTATCAGAGACAGGTCATGTCAAAGACTAACAAGTGTGAGAGGCTGTGGTACTTCCACAGATTAGGAGTTGGTCACTAGTAACTCGGTCCCCACAGACGTTCACTGTTTACATTGTAGTAATGAATACTGAAAGAGCTGAACTCTGCCTGTGAACTGGTTCAGCAAAATCTATGAATATTCATGACTCTTGCTGTAACATGAGGATGGTAATGAAGGGCTCAGCTCTATGAATACAGAGACCCTACTCTGGTTCAGTGCAAGAAATAAACTGTCTGTAAAGAAACTCAACAGAATATCTGTAGGAGTTCAACTCTATCAGTGCATAAACTCTGCTCTATGCAGGGGTTCAGCACTATGTATGCAGGGACTCACCTGTGGCTTTAAGACCAGAGATACTGACTTTAGAACTGGGGAACTAAGTTTGAGTCTCTGCGTCAGCTCAACATCCTGTGGCCCTGGGAAATAACTTTATCTCCCCATCCCTAAAAAATAATGTGCCCTAGTGTAATGTAACTAGTACTCATGCAAGGTGCCCCATTACATTTAAGCCAAGTTTGTGCTTTATAAAACTGGGAAAAAAATATTTACTCAATCTGTGAATGAGCTCTACTCTACAAGCAGATGGGGTCTGTTAATGACAGAGTCCCACTCTCAATGCATGTGCGGGAACTAATTTTATCTGTGGAGGAACTCATTTGTGTCTTCTCGGTATTCAGCTGCATCTTCAGATGTGCTACCAACTTCAATTTTGGGTTCCCTAAACTTTATCAAACAAGCACTGAAATATGGTTCTCAATCCCAAGCATTCTTGACTCTTTTATTGTTAGGTTGTGCAGCAACACTCTAGATACATCATGCTTTGGCTGAGTTCACCTTGTCAAGTACTAAGTAGGGGCCCTAGTGGAAATCTAAGAGGACTAAAGCACATCTTCATGAGGATGGTAATGAAGGGCCATCCCTGTGGGTAACCATGATTTTGATAAATTTCAGACACACAATTTTATGTATGTGTCTTCTGGAAAATAAATACGACCCTAGAATGTTTAATTTTCAAGATGAAGTGTGATGGTCTCAGACTACTTCATTGCTTTGATGCTGGGTTGGAGGGTGCAGTTGGTTTAGTATATTTACTCAGATATCATCCCCACTCAAGCTTTCTGCATCCCTCGCCAATGTAAAATTTCAAATCTCGTCTCTGGCATCAAGCTTGAGCTTTAAAATTCCCTCTTTAGGCAGACATTGAAGAGAGGGGAGGCGTTTGGACTGTGTTTTAGAAGAAGGTGCATCAACTCACAAGACTACAGTTGCCAATTTAAAGATGGCATAGGATGGTAGGAGGCAGAGTCGGTACCAGCTGACTACAAAAGTGGGTCAGCTTGAGAGAGGTTGAGCACCTAGGATGTGTTTCAATTGAGCCTTTGAAATACATCTGTCTGGGATTTGGAGATGGGCACCCTTTTCACTATGTTTTCCAACCACCAACTACCACTTGCAGAGTGGTAAAGAGGCCCAAGTTGTAAACCACACAAGGCTGAGCAGTGTGGGGCACACCATGCTGCTCCGGCAGAAGGATTTGGTGGACACAGTGCCAAATGCTGTCCATGCACAATGACATGTTGATCCTCTCTGTCAGTCTATTACAAGTTCAGCTACCAAATACCCAGGGCAATAGGCATACACAGCGTTTTGTGAGGTGGACTGTGAAAGGTTAGCAGCAAGCAACAAGCCACAGTGGAATATTGCACCCCACGTGTGGTGCATATGTCCCGCCCTACCCGAACTGAGCTACATAGCAATCATTAAGTAGAGTAGCACAGTGACAGGCAGCTCTCCTCTGCTGCATGTGTAAGGAGTGTTAGAAAAAATGCATAACTGTTAAAGTAACTCTGTGCCATGGTTGGCATTCCTTCAGGGACAGAACAAACAGCCAGGAACCTTTTACACAAGACTGCCTGAGGGACCATTCTTGAAAAGTCCCTGTCCCTACTAATAAGTACTGGTGCCACCTACCATCAACCGCCAAAGCAAACTAACTGTTTCCCAGACAACTATTTACCAATATCACTGTGCATGTTTTTAGTGCCAGATTTACTAACGACTTGCATTGCCCTTCCATGACACAAGTCGTTGCAAGGCCACACAAGTCCTTTAATGGGATTTACTAAGCCAGACGCTTCTCAACATGGTTTAGTAACTCCAAAGTAATGAAAAATTCAAATTTTGGGTGATGGTGCTCTGATCAATTGCACTTCCTAATTGATCTATGTATAGGGTTGAAAATGGGTGAAGAGTTGTTGTTGAAGTGTGTAGTGGTGCTCTCTTGGTATCAGTACACCCTGCCACTCGCAGGTGTAAGTCTGATTGAAAGCCCTAGGATTTACCACATCAGTTACATATAGACTGATATCAAAAAACTAAGGGCCGTATTTATACTTTTTTTAGCGCCGCATTTGCGCCGCTTTTTGACGCAAAACGGCGCAAACCTACAAAATACAATGGTATTTTGCAAGTTTGCGCCGTTTTTGCGTCAAAAAACGACGCAAATGCGGCACAAAAAAAGTATAAATACGGGCCTAATTTACATAGTATTCACAAAATATAAAGTCCACAATGTGGGGCTATGTTGTGCAATAAAGTTGTATTTATTCCTTTCAAAGTCTCCAACTAGTCTGATAACCTATTAGCATTTACAACATCAGGCAGCTGACACGTGTTTCGTCTAAGGTGACTTTTTCAAGGCTGAAAAGTAAATTAAGCAAAATATAGCAATACTGTCCAAAATTTTTGTATGATTGCATTAGAAATGATGATATTGCACATGTGAAATACATACATATTTGAGGCTAGTGTATGTATCGATACAGGGAATACATTGACCTAGTTTTGCCTGAAAGCACCAACAATTTCGAATCCTGTTCACATGCCGCACAGGTTGGAGCTTCATACGGTCTCCTTTGGCATAATAGAACTTGTCCATTTGTAAAGTGCTGCTAGTGAAAATATCTGGACTGCCTGATGGACGCTGAGTCAATGCAACACCATTTCCATTTAAAAAAGAAAAAAGCTTTCTCTCCTTTTTTGTATTTATATAGTGATTGCTATCTCTTATCATGGGTTGTCCTGGGTAGTAAGCATTATACAAATGTAATTGCATATAATGTCATTTGTGCTTTGTGCCTTTTTTGCATGGAAGGACTCAAGCTAACAGTTGGGTTGGAAACAGGGCAGAGATAGCCTTTCAATTGCAGATTCGTCCCTGGTCTTGCCGGTGTTAATGGGCAATCATTGACTTGCCTTGAAAACAATGAGGAATTCTAAAGCACAAGGGCAAGCACAGCAAGAGCCCTCACACAGGGCCTGTGAATTAACATATTTAGAATCACCAGTGACCGCCACTCATTTTTTGAAGACATTTTCCAGCAGCAGGAGAAGCTGAACGTGTTTCTCTAAAAAAAAAGAAAAGGTTTTCTCTGACACCACTTCCCAAACAGTGCTCTGTCCAGGCATTCTTTGAGGCAAGCACCCACGAACTTGCAGCCCAAGTTATGACACACTACAGGGAGTGTGGGGTGAAGCCCTTTCAGCCCAATGGGCATTGCACACCTGGAGCTAGGTGAATGATTTTAGGGAGTGTAAGGAAATGCTTCTTTTTGCACGATAACCCGCAAAGGTTTGGTTTGAGGCTGCTGGTTTTTCGACTCTGAGTGTACAATGAGCCTGCTAAACTCAGTGCCAGTGCTCTAACCCTCAAATGTGTGTTCTTGATTGGCATATACCCAATTGGAAAAAAGTTAACTTACTTAAAAAGTCCTTAGTAGATGGTTCAAGGGGTACCCAGGGTCTGTAAATTAAAGTGTGCCCCATGGGCTTCTGCACTCATGGTGTCACCCTGGGTGTAACAGCTTGAAACCTATCTGGCAGCCTGCCACTGCAGACTGGTGGAACAGTTAAACTGCTAAAATGACTTTGCTGTTTAAATGGATGACAAAGTTCAGGCGTCCCATTTTAATATGTATAAGTCACTCTTAAGGTAGGCCAATTGAGTTGTAAGGCAGGGTGCTGTATATTAAAAAGTAGCAACTGTATTTTATATGTGTCCTAACAATATAAAAAAAACAAATTGTCATTTTTACTGTGGAAAGGCTAGTAGCTCCATTCACAAGTATAAGGCTATACAATGACAACTCATCTCTGACAACTCCTTAATGGGACTACTAAAGTTGGTACTTCTAGATATCAAAAGAATCATTACCTAAACCCCAACTTGAAGCTCAAGTTGAATTTTGAGTAAAAAGAAGGCAACTTTAGAAATTTGTCTCTCTGTTGCCTAAGCTGCTTAAGTTTTCCAGTGGCCTTTCACAGATGCACTCCACGAAGAAATGTGAATGACTCTCAGCAAAGGACGTAATAGAAGCCTGCCATTGAAAAAGGTGTTACCCCTCCCTGGCAGAAACCCAGATGGGTTGTGAGTCCAAAAAGTGAGCTTCAACGAAGAAGCTGTCTTTGAAGAACACATGATGGACACACACAAGAGTGGCTGCTCTTGTGTTCTGGTACACAGCGTAGCATCAGGCACAGAGAGAGAAAACAGTTGGTAAACTGTTGTTTTCCATGGGAGTGTACCCTTCAGGTAGCCACACCTCTAGGGTGAGATGGTAAGCTCCACACAGCTCTGAGAGAAGTGTTCTGCCATCTTCTGATTTGAAAGAACATTGGACGCTGGGATACCTTGATGTAACATATTGCAGAAAGTAATCAATCAATTATTCATTTGTAGACGTGCTACTCACCTGCGAGGGTCTCAAGGTGCTGAGGGGGCGGGGGAGATGCTCCTGCTCGAACAGCCAGGTCTTGAGGCGTTTCCTGAAGGTGAGCAGGTCCTGCGTTTGTTGTAGGTGGATGGGGAGGGTGTTCCAGGTCTTGGCGGCGAGGTGGGAGAATGATCTGCCGCCGGCTGTAGTCCTGTGGATGTGAGGAATGGTGGCGAGGTTGGCTGAGCGGAGTTGACGGTTGGGGGTGTAGAAGGTGAGTCGTTCATTGAGGTAAGCTGGGCCGGCGTTGTGGAGTGCTTTGTGGGCGTGGGTGACATCAGGTGGAGGGGACCTGGTAGCCCTTTGGCTAGTAGTCCCCAGATTCCTAGAGGGCAAGTTGTGGGCATAAAAATGCCACCCCTGGCACCAAGACCTCAGATAGCATCTGTACTGGAGAGAGGACCAAAAAAGAACTGCCCTGCTGTTCCTTGCACCTGCAAAGAGATGCTGCACCAAAGACTATACTGCACCTGCTGCTCCTGGGCTAGCAAAGAGAAGATTGTACCTGTGGTGCCCTGTTCCAAGAAAAGTCATCCCTGAACCCCAGGCAGAAGAGGTGAACTCCAGGAGTCAGCTGGCTAACTTTCTGTTACAGTTCAAGGGCCACAAAAGCTGAAAAAAACACCTTAGCAGAGTTGGTAGAGACATGTTCTTGTACTCCGCTGGCCGCTGAAGTGCTGTCCAGAAGACCAAATCCTGAAATGAAAAGTTGCATCTGTCTCTGTTAGACCGGGGAGAGTTGTTAAATTGTAGTTTAGTCCCCCAGCATAGGCACTCATGAAGTTCAAGGGAATCACTGGTGTCGCTGTGTCAGGAGACCAGTTGCAACTGGTTGTTGGCTGGAGTTCACCGGGACTTCAAGTGACATTGACCCCTGTAGCCAAAGTCACCCAACCATGTACTTGGACTGTGGGATGGTTCCAGAAAGCCCCCGTCAACCAGATCAGCATCTTCAGCAACTTTAACATCCTGTATCCCTTGCATTAGGACCACCGCACTCATGTCTATCGGGCTTTGCACATGGAGCCTCAAACTGGAATGGAGACTGCTTTGATGACGAGGTAACGGTCCTGCTAAGCCTTACTGGCCCCCGTCTTACTCTCTGCCAGAGTTGGTCACCCAAAGAGTAGCCAAATACAACTTTACAAATGTTTTTTTAAGTTTTCAGAGTAACCGGTAACCGTGATAGTTGCCAATTCTTGTTTCCATTTAAGTGAAAAGCAGTGATTTACGAATTGCTTAAAAAAATTATATCTATGAAACCCTCTGGTGGATTTTGTCTGTTTTGCTGTCTAAAAATCCATAATATAAGGTCTATTTTTATAAATTGGTGTCAGATTTCCATCATGATCTGTTTTGTTCCTATTCAATTGTGTTGTTACTTCTAAATGCGTTGCACTAGTTCCTTTGTAAAAGCCTGACTGCTGGAAGCCACAGCTACCCAGAGTTGAGTTGGGGATTTCCAAACAAGCCTAACTGGAACCAAGACAGCTTTGCGAGTTCATTACACTATGAGGTGGCACAACCAAACCATATAATAAACCTCATTTCCTCACATTGAGTATATTTGACACGTGGCCACTTATACCCAGGTCAGACATGAACTTGAAGAATATTTGCTGCTTCAAGGTATATTCTGTAGTACCGTAACTAAGGGCAAGTTTAGTCTGGTTACAACCTGCATGTGGTTCAGCAAATTCAAGTGAGCCCAATGTTGTGGCTAGCTGAGTGGTTGCCCAGGGGCACGGGGTGTTATGGGTGACCAAGGCTCTGAGGCAAAGTTACACTGCGGGAATCCGACATAAATGTAGCTGGTTGGGATTGGGGATCGGATTAAGACAGATGTGAAGGTAGTGTGTCACTTTCGTATACTTATAAGAGAGTCTAAAAATTAGATCTTCAGATCTCCCTTAGCATATTTAGGGGCATATTTATACTCTGTTTGCGCCGGAATTGCGTCGTTTTTTTTGACGCAATTCCGACGCAAAACTAACTCCATATTTATACTTTGGCGTTAGACGCGTCTAGCGCCAAAGTCCATGGAGTTTGCGTAATTTTTTAGCGTGGACACCTACTTTGCGTTAATGATATGCAAGGTAGGCGTTCCCGTCTAAAAAATTGACTCCGAGGCATGTGCGCCCTATTTACACTCCCGGTCAAAATTCACGCCCGGGAGTGGGCGGGTCCAAAAAAATTACGTACGGCCGCTTTTGCGCCGTTTTTTAGCGCCTGGAAAAGGCAGGCGTTAAGGGACCTGTGGGCTCTGAAGGAGCCCAGAGGTGCCTCCCATGCCCCCAGGGACACCCCCTGTCACTCTTGCCCACCCCAGGAGGACACCCAAGGCTGGAGGGAGCCATCCCAGGGACATTAAGGTAAGTTCAGGTAAGTCATTTTTTTTTTTTTTTTTGTGGCATAGGGGGGCCTGATTTGTGCCCCCTACATGCCACTATGCCCAATGACCATGCCCAGGGGACAGAAGTCCCCTGGGCATGGCCATTGGGCAAGGGGGCATGACTCCTGTCTTTGCTAAGACAGGAGTCATTTCTATGGGGGTTGGGAGTCGAAAAAAATGGCGCAAATCGGGTTGAGGTGAAAAATTAGCCTCAGCCTGACTTGTCCCATTTTTTGGCACCCTAGCTCCATATCCCCCTACGCCGGCGCTGCCTGGTGTACGTCGTTTTTTTCCACGCACACCAGGCAGCGCCGCGGCTAACGCCGGCTAACGTCATTGATTAAATACGGCGCCCGCATGGCGGTTCAGAATGGCGTTAGCCTGCGCTAATTTTTTTGACGCAAAACTGCGTTAGCAGTTAAATATGGCCCTTAGTTTGCGGGGTCTAAAATTAGATCTGCAGATCTCAGTAAGTAAATTTATTGTGACGAAGGGACGAATTTTGTGACACAGGGTCATTTGTGAGAGTCAATGGTGAGGGGGCCAAGTGAGTTGGACCTGAAGTTACTTTGTGTGTGTGGGGCCAGAAGATAGTTGTTCTCACTCCTATAAACGGTTTGGGATAGAACAATAATTGAACCGATGCGTGTGTGTATCCGTCCATGTGTATAGATGCCTTTGTGTGTGGTTATCATTATGTGTAGCATTTTGATTTTTGGAACTGCAGAATGTGATGCTTTTCAGGAGTGACTCGTTAGTAATTATTTGTATTAGACAGCTGAATTGTATTGGGTTGACAGGTAGAATAAGCAGCAGTGGCGATAGGATTCATATTGATTAGAGTGTAACTTGCCCACTTTTATTTCACGCTAGCTTTTTGATCGCATATGAGCTTGTTATTCAAGAAAACAGAATTCACAAATAATGCCTACTTTTGTGGGGCCAGTAGGTGGCAGGATGTCCAAAGCTTTCCTAGTACTAAGAGGAAAGCGTGTTTTTGTGACGGGAATTGATACATTTGGAAAGTTTATTTTTGTTTTGTATTTTTCTATTGAATTATATTTGCACGTCTATATTCCACTTACAACCCCTATGTGGAGCCCTGAAGCGTTTGCCTAAATTGGCAGCCAGCTAATTCGTGTAGGTTGTGTGGCTGGGAGTGTGTTGTTTTTTAATCATACATGGGACGTGTTTCAGAGTAGTAGTGATGGCCACCGAGGTGCGGTTATCATGTTACAGGAATCAACGCTGAGATGTTTGGTGGATAAAGAGGTCTGAGAAAGAGAGAGAGCCGCACAGTTTATAGTACTGAGTAACCTGGTGGCTTTGAGCATCACTGCAGGGCCCGGATCATTTTTTTATGACCATAGTCTACTTTCCTGGTTACTGCACTGCCCTGTCCAACCTGATATTTTCTTTAGCAGTCTTTGGTTAAAGGTTTGGGTGGAGGGCGAAGTGCTAGGGAGATCTGTTTGGATGGGCTTTGTTACTATTGTATAAATAAATAAATGTCGTTGTGAGATACTAAAGAGGCAGCCGTAGTGTGTAGCTAGTTGGGACCAGAGGTGGTGAACTAGATTAGAACCCTCCGATTGGGAAGCAGAATGTGGAAAAGCTTGACCTTCCTGGGTCCAGTCGGTGGATTGTCTCAGTTCTCTGCTTGAGGCCAGTGAGCGCGCTGCTCTTGCATGTCCCCTTTCCCAGGCAGAACTCGGTGTCCTCCTGAACACAGGTGGTTCTCTCAAGACAGCGCTGGCTTCCCAGCCTGCCTGCTTACATTGTGCATCTCAGCACTCAAGGCTCATACCTTTGTTATCCAAGTGAGCATGTGACCCAACAATAATTAATCGGGTTTGTTAATCCACATTTAGCCTGTAATCATGGGTCTTGTTATTCGCCGTGTTTTGCCTGGAGTCATGGGGTATCTTAATCCCGGTTTAACCTCTAATTCATGGCATTGTTATTCCCTGTTTAGGCCTATAACTCATGTGGCTTTTTATTCCCTGTTTACCTGTTAGGGAACTCATGGGATTTGTTAATGCCTGCTTGTACCTGTAAATCATGTGCCTAGTTAATCCCTGCTTGACCTGTAATTAATGGGGTTGTTAATCCATGTATTTATTATCAACATATGAGGGACTGGGAGGATTAGGACAGGTCCAGTGTGCAATCTCCCTAAACAATTGGTATGGAAATAAGTAGGCACACTGTTCGTAAATTACAAGTAGAGAGAGAATATAGGGCACTTCCAGCTTTAGAAGCTAACACCCTCACACATCCACTGGATGACATGCTTCATCCTCGGGTTTGCTTCTCGTCGGGCTGGTGCTGCAATGCCCAACAGGCCCCTGTGAGGGGGCTGTATGCCGGAGATCTTTTAGGGGTGCGTGCCATCAAGGAGAGTAGGAAATAACTCAGACCTACTAAGTGAGACAGAGAGCTAGAAAAAACTAAAATTGGCTCGGGAGCCACCCTACAACCAGTTAATTGTGAATGGCGGGTCTCGGTCAAGGTTAAAAACAAGTGGAGTGTCTGGGAAATAATATTCCCATATTCTAGCAAAACACACCTAGGGCAAAGGACATTAACTTCAGCCCTTCCTATTAGGTCGACATGTTTCATGCCTCAAGCGTCTCTAAGGATCAATGGCATTTCGTCAGGACCGAAAAAAACCTTAGCTATTAAAAAAAAATATATATATATTTGAACAGCTACACAAAAAACGCCACACTTGGCGGAATTTCACTTCCGGGTATGCGGCAGCGGGTAGGTCTCACAACAGGGGCCCATCAACAAATAGTGACGATAGCCCTTCTGCCAGCATTTTTACAATAAGGTACCTGCCTAAATGATGTACTTGCCTTAATAAAGGAGGGTCTCTCGCCAAGTGTGGCTTTTTTTGGCAGACCATGCCAAATGATGAGCTGTCCTCCACGTACAAGCAGCCAATCCCCTGTACATGATAGGGTAAGCCTGACATTTCCTTAAAGGAAATTGAAAATCCCAGGCCATGTGATCACATTTGTGCAGGTGTCTGTCTGCAAGGGACTGTGCATTGCTCTTCTGAAGCGCTATCATGATAAGGGTAGATCCCCGCCCAACACCCTCTAACTTCCATGCATAGGCTACATGGACCCTTGACACAGGGGGCTGATGCATATGCACAGGTGACTCTGCTGAGTGGAGCACCGTCAACCTGGGTCAAAACATGCAACCATGAGTCTGTGTGGACACAAAAAGTCCCACTTCAGCAATGATGACTAGGACGCCATAATTGCATGACTGCAACCCTGCATCACAGTTGTATGCCATTGTATGTGACATTCATAACAAACATGTTGTAGTTGATTGCATGTACCTAGTTTGTGCCTTGCACACATATGTCTGATTTCTCAGCACACATGTACCACTTCAATGGTAGAGGCATGGTATTGTGTATTGGAGTTTGCACAAAAGTCAACTTCCCACTAATGAAAATGTTTTTGTAACACATGATCATTGATAGACTCAAAGGACCTTTGGATATGTTCCAACATACGGAAGCATAGGTGACACTGATATGACTACACAGCCATTTAGCAATGTCCAACATATGTCCATGCAGGAAGATAGATTTGTGAGGTTTCGTATCCCATGAACACACCGCTGTGGAATTCTTTACACATATGACACTACACATGTCTTTCCACACACACACACCCACACATCACATACCAACCTTCGTTGACACATGAGTACACCATCTCCTGCATCATAGATGCATGGGGAACCATATGTTACACGTGTAGCATAGTATCATAAACCCTGAACCATACAACACACCACAGTGTGGACACACATGCACTCATATTGCAATGGGTTACCTGAAATTGACCCAGCTGTAGTCCACTGCATCCTCTGTGTACGATTTGTCAAGGGTATCACATGCCTGACCATGTATTGGACATAGCCCATCATATCTATTGTGTTGTGTCAAACGTACATTTGGAAATCAGACATGACAATGTGGTAGACCCATAAATATGTGTTACATCACATATGTGCACTCCTAGTAGAAATGTGGTAACATGTAGTAGGACAAAGTCTACCAACACATGCACATCTGCAAAGGGAATCAGTCATTGCATGCATCACACACACATTCAAACATATGGTACCACTTTCTAATGTTACCGTTACAATAGGAACGCACATGCACACACCATACTGACTAGGTACCAAAACCATACTGACTAGGTACATACATAGCCCCTGTGACATGGGAGGTGAATCTGGATGCACTGTCAGCTTTTCCAACAAAACCCACACATTCCTGTTATGCGTCAACATTTTTGACGCAAATGGTAATATTCTATACTGCGTTATTCCAAAAAATGACACCTTGCCCCTGTTCGTCAATCACAAGTCCACAGGCCCGGTCAGCCTTCATGGAGAGGAATACCACTCATTACCGTCATGTGTCAATTTTTTTGATGTAAACGCCAATACTTCATATTTAGCTAATCAAAAAAATGAAGCCTGGCCCCTGCGCGTCAATCACAAGTTGACTGGCCCTGTCAACCTCAATGGGAAAAAATTGATGAATGACCGTTATGTGTGACACACATGCCTAGGAAGTGATGAAACAGAACTTCCTTGCTGCTTACATGGTACAGTGATTTAACTTTCATTTTTACTTTGCAGTCTTTTTGTCTGTGATAGTGAGAGTGTGTGTGGAGCTGGTGCTGGTCGAGGAGTGGTGGTTTTGGAGAGTTTTGTGCTGTGTCTTGTTGCTGTTCTGTGCTTTTTATCTTTGTCCTTAGTCTTGTGTAGTGTTTTTGTCTTATTATTGTTATTGTATTGTGGGGTGTTTGTCTTGGGGTAGGATAGTCTGTTGGGGTATTTGGGGTTAGGTGGCGTAGTTTATTTTGATTTTTTTGTGGCTCTGTTTCATTTGCAGTTAAGTGAAAATACAAAATGTTTGGGAAAGGGAGAGAAACTGGGATGAGTGGAGATGAACTGGGAGGGTTCATCTGGCTGGTGAGATATTAGCTCCCCACAATGTTAATTTTGGGTGGCTGGGTCATAAAAGTCTACCCAACAGAGGCACGGAAGCTGTGGTGGGGCAAGGTGCTCCATCACCTGCGCAGGATTTTCGGAGTTGTGCGCACCGACCATCAGATTAAACACCGTTGGGAAGACCTCACTGCACAGGAGCAAGATCTACTTGATCACCTGGGGTTTCAGATTGTTGGACCAGTTGGTAAGTACCCCATATGCATTGCGCCATCCTCATTTGCATGTGCATGACAGGCGGACATAAGGTCGACTGCAGCATGTTTCGTCAAGGGTCAGGACAGGAAGTTTTGGGCTGATTTAAGAGCCTCTAGCTCCACCTTAGCTCCACCATAGCGAATCAATTTTTTATGCTAAGGCAGCGCTAAAGTGGCAATTTCCCTGCACCATATTTATAAAGTGGCGCAATGCATGCATAGAACCACTTTGTTAACCCTTGTGCTTAGAGCAGGCGTTAAAAGGCGGCATACCATTATATATAATGGCCTCCTGGGTACTCTACAGGAGTTGCACCACAATTTTGGTGCTACTCCTGCAGAGTACATCAATAACATCAAAATAAAATGATGCTATTGCCTCCTACCGTGTGACATGCTGCGCCTTATTTTAAATATGGCGCACACATGGCGGGGTAGGGAGGCTCTTAGGGGTGCAAGGAAAGTGGCACTGCACTAGTTGCTGCACCACTTTTCTTAAATCAGCCCCTATGTGTCTTTAGGCAACGGCATTTATGGGAGCTTAGCTATGCACCGGGGCCAGATAACTTGCACATTCCTCTTTGTTTACATTGTGTATCACGTTTACCCCATTAGGGGGGGTTATTACAACTTTGGAGGAGGTGTTAATCCATCCCAAATGTGACAGATATACCACCAGCCGTATTACGAGTTCCATAGGATATAATGGACTCATAATACTGCTTGTGGTATATCCGTCACTTTACTGTCACTTTTGGGACGGATTAACACCTCCTCCAAAGTTGTAATAACCCCCAAAGTGTCAAATATCAGACACACATGTGCTAATTTTGTACCACAGGCCTGTTCCCTATTACCAAGAGTACGGGGCAGTCTTGCATCTGCGACAGCACTGGCACATTACTCAGCAGCCTGCGTCAGTGCAAGTGTGTCTGTGTTGAGGGGAGTGTCTATGTGCAGGTTGGTATCCCTTTGTGGACTTAAACAGTCTACAAAGGTGACAATGGCTGCCCACATAGTAGTGGCAAAACATCCGTAATGTTTTTCTGTCAGTGTACAGGAAGGGGCCACTACATGCACACAAGGAAACACCCATGGCATTTTAGCTCTACTCTGTGTGACTTCAAATGGCGCAGACGTATAAGAAGCAAGAAACAAGGATGTATCAATACATTCCTCAACACTTTGATATGCTCACTCCACCCCTGGCCAGTTGTCTTTTGGCGCTGATAATGAGTAATATGGCTTCAACATGTGAGGGCGGCGTCCAAAGCAATGGGTGTTACAATGGGACGGCCACAGCAACAACCATTTCATGACCCTCTGATGCAGAATACTGTCATGCTGACCCATATGTACATGGAGGTGTAACACTACAAAAAGCTGCATAACAAATCCACGTACATGTGGTGCAGTGAAATGCACCACAGGAGTGTCAGGGAAAGTGACGCTTTGGTGGTGCCAGGGCCTCCATTATCTGGCCCTTTGTCTTACAGACAGAATTTTAATGTTTGGCAGTTGTTCTGTCCTACCACTAAGTTGACTAGCTTACTCAGCTTAACAAGTTCAATGTGTAACAGTTGTCCATGCACAGAAATTTATAAAAATCACTAAGCTATGTGTTCCTGTCATATCTTGCAGATGGGCCTACACCATTGGAGAAGTGTCCCTATTTGAAAACCCTGATGCAGACAGTAAGTGTCACCTTATGGGTCACATGTCATTCCAGGGTTTTGTGAGAGAGGGTATGATGGTTGCAATGCAATGATGAAACATAATGTGTGACCAATGTGATGACGTCATCTGAGTTAGGATAGGGACATCATGTCTGATGCTATGTTGAGGACGGAGACTGAGTTGATTTTTGCACAGGTGCCAACACACTGCTATGGAATCGTGGGTGTTACAAAAGGGAAAGCATGCCCACATACACTGTGATGTCAGTCGAGACATGTGTCAAAGGTGCAGTTTATCTGAATAGCATGCCGGTTGCCAACATATTTGTCACAGCATATTTTACAGCACAGTGTGCTACACATAGCTTTCTGTTACTCAGGAAATGGTTCAGATGATGTACATGTGTTGAGGTCTGTGAAGGGCTTATGTAGGAGACACTTGTACCACCAGTGCCTCACTACTCTTCAGATTTTATGTGAGGCAGCGGCCATGCAAGGAGCCTTATTGTGCTGGCAAACAGTCAGTTGAATACACAATGAGAATACAACTCTGCTCCAGATGGACGTGGGACATGTCTACGGATTGTAGCAAACTAGATGTGTGCAGATTTACCAACATGGTCTACCCATCAAGATATTTGTGAGTGATCTTGTTCCCATCACATGTACATAGAATGTGAATGCTGAGTGTATACCTGGTACTTAGGAGATGTTTGACATGCATGTGCACAGGTAGTTGAATAAGTAGGAATACTGTAGTTGCACCCAGTGCTGTGTCAATCTTCCTGTAGCCATTAGGGCACCCATACAGCCACCATGTGTGTGCCGCATTACACATTTCGCACACCATACCACAGGGTTGGCAGCAATAGGTACAAAATCTGTAGACAATATAGTTGTACACTTCAGGCTTAGAGAAAACTAAATGGGCACTTATCCTGAACTATACTTAGGGGCCCATTGTAAGCAATAGTGTGCCCCCTTGTAAAGCATGCTCTGAGCAGGTGTTAATCCAAGGACACATGAAAGATGGATTGGCAAACCTCTGAACTGCTGGTGCCAATTTTCCTGTCCCCCTACCAGGTGACCCCCACCTTGCATCCATGATTCCTGGCCAAGGCTCGATGTAGCACTAGGGGTGGAAAAGTGGTGGATTGTGTATGTTGTGCCGCTTATTGACTATAGCACAGGGATTTGGGACTTGTTGGGCCACTTGATCCTCACTAGTATGATGACACAAATGTTGAGCAAGGACGCAGTAGTC
Organism: Pleurodeles waltl; assembly: GCF_031143425.1. NCBI lineage: Eukaryota > Metazoa > Chordata > Amphibia > Caudata > Salamandridae > Pleurodeles > Pleurodeles waltl. Next base: position 152,573,511 of record NC_090446.1, read on the forward strand.
CACTTACCTCTGGGCCCCATTGGTCAACAATGGATAGCTGTTAGCCCAGTGACATGTACATGATACCGTAGATGGCCAGTAGGAGGTTTAGTCTTGTTTTGGAATCTGACGTTGTGGAATGTGTGGTTGACAGCATGTGTCATCTGAGCATGTTTGTTCTACCTCTACCCAATGCAGTATTTGATGCCATGTTCTCCTTAAGTTTTAGCTGCCTCTATGACCACAACACAGAAACATTCATTTAAAAAGAGGGCAGAATGTTACCGCCACATCATGGAGGTACAGGCCGGGTACCAGAAGATGGCCAAGAAGTATCGGCAAGATAAATCTACTGGGGCTTGGCTTGCGTTTCCACATGGGGGACCTCTGGTCCAGGCCAGAACTGTGCAGGCCAGATCGGCCACAACACAACATCTGGGACCAGGGGGGCCTGCTTGTCCTACCCCCTCCACATCATCCGCACCTCTCCCCACTCAGGCACCGCAACTGCCACCTGCAGCAGCCACATCCTCTACCTTTGAAGCAAACATGAGACGAGACATGGCAGCCATGATGGCAAGGTTGGTCCATTTGGAGAAGGACAATGCCAGGAACTATAAGTTATTAAAGTACTGCAGGAAAAAGCTAAAGAAGTTGTAGGTATGTTGTTGCAGAGCCTCCCGGTTGCTTCCCTTCTCCCGTTTTCTATTGTTATCTGTTTTAGTGGGTTTTAGGTGGGTGGTGATAGTTAAATTGTTTTAGGTTAGTTGTAAGTTATTATAAGTATTTCCTAAGAACTTGCAACCTGATACAGTTTCGTCGGCTGTGGTCATGTGGAACTCCTGTCATGCTCCATGACAGAGTCTGTGTCCGGGTCAGTGCCAAGATTGCCGGCTGGGGAGCTACAGCACAGCCAGGCTCATACGTCGATTGTTCACTGCGAGCCACGTCTGATGGAGGAGGCGATAGAGGAGGCTGTTGACTAATTTGGGGGAGTGGCAGAGCAGGACACTGCAGTACGACAGTGGTAATGGGCCTGGCTTTCTCTCTGTCTCCACGGCATTACAGTAGTGCAGCGTCAAGCTGGATAAACGCGGCAGGTAACAGGTGGATGGATGGGCATTCCACAAAGATGGAGGGTGAGGAGGAGGTTGCTTTAGCACAATCGAGGAGGAAGAAGGACAGTCTTTAGAGAGGAGCATCTAATTTTCAGTCCAGTCCCCCCTCCTCCAGTGGCGGATTGCAAATTTATGACTGTGGTATATTGGCACTGAACTGCAAAAAGGATCGAACCTTTCAGGACATCGAGGAGTGTCAAAGAGTGTGTTAAGGCACTGCAGTGTCTTCAGTTAATCGGCAAGAAAATGATGTGTAACAGTAAGCGAAGTAAAAAAAAAATGCTGGAACTTTCTTTCAATAACTTCTATCTACAATCTCAAGTTACGAGCAATAGACTCTGAGGAGACTGCTTTGGTTGTATACTAGTAGCACACGTTGGTATTTATTAAATAATAATTGATAGGGAATCAGAAGTTTGCGAACTCTTAACTAACTGCGCCACTGCCTGCCTCAAAGGGCTAAGGATCAAGGACCATATAGGGGTGTAGCAGCCTCCAGTTCTGCTGCAGGCAGTTCCTGAGGTGAAGTAAGAACCTGGGGCAGCAGCAGAAGCGGTCTGTGTAGCACAGATGCGGCCTGTTGCACACTGGGTTTCCCTGCGGCTCCTCTTAAAAGTTTCTCCCGGCAAGTATGAAACGCATTACCCACGATGCTTCAGCTAAAACACCTGCAACAGACAAATCTCTAAAAAAAAACAGAGTGAAAAGTTTGACTCCTCTATTGTTAGGAAAGCAAAAGCTGGGCTCAAAAAAGGACCACCCGGCCCACATGGAAAACCCCCAGGACAAGACAAATGCCTCTATGATGCTTATGTCATCACCTCTAGCAAACTCCTTCACTACTCAACAAGAGCCGGGGGTGACCCGGTTACAATCGAGCCCAGGACTACCATCACCCTCCCCAGCTCAAACAAGGTGTGGGGGGTTTCCTTCTCCCGACAACTTGACAAGACTTTCCTCTACAAATACTACTTTCCTTTCTTCACTTCCTGCCTCATCCTTCGTGGAGGCCCATCTTATAGGAAAGCCCTCATATCCCTTGTTTTCAATATATAGTAATGAGGGGTGCGAAAAAGAGAAGAGTACCTCTGTGGCTGAGAAAACATTGAATAATCAAACCACCAACAGCACAGCGGCCTCAGCCCTTCCAGTGTCCCATGGTCCCTCTCCCCTGGCATCAGACTTATCATCTGATGACAGGGATGACAACCCTACTCTGATCTCACTCATTAACTCATCTAGTTCAAATCCCCTACGTCTGGCAGTACCGACTACCCCGACGGTCGAGACAATGTTGAATCAGATTCTAAGGGAGCTATGTGACCTAAAAGTATTTCATGAAGAGGCTCCTAAGAAGACCAATGACCAGTTAGCCCAGCTCAATTCTAACACATCGCACTTGATGTCAAGGATCTTCCAAGTAGAACAAAGGGTCTCTGACCTTGAAGATGCTCACAGCGGGCATGAAACAGTGGCAAGTCAGACTCGGGCAGAGCTTGAGGAACTCCAGTTGAAACTGGATAACATTGAAAATTGATCCAGACGCTCTAATTTGAGATTCGTTGGAATCCCCGAAGAGCTAGAAGCTGTGTCCTCATTTTCAAAGGTAATTACAGACTTAATCCATAAGTACATTCTTCCTGACAAGATCACAGCTTATCCAGACCATACTATCATGCGGGCTCATAGAGTTCAATCAGCACAGTCCCAGAACTCTAAATATCCGCACACTCTCTTGGTCAATTTCAGCAACTTCAGGATAAAGGAACAGATTCTATCTCAAACTATAAAAATGAGAACGTTCAAAGTAGAAAATGACTTCTCCTTCTGGGTCTTCTTCGAGATGTCAATAGCTACAGCGCATCGATGCTGTGAACTTGTTAGCCTTATTGATGACTTTAAAAAACTGGGGGCCCCTGCTAGCATAGTGCAACTTATAAAATTGAAGGTTTTTCATAAGGGCCATGCTCATATTTTTCAAGGTGTTCAACAGGCAAAAGATTTCCTTGACTCCCTCAAGAAGTAACATAGGTGCTAGTGAAATTTTAAGAGCGAGTCAAGATTGTATCTAGGCCATTAGGTTGCTTGGCAAGAGAAGACTTGTGATATGGCATTAATAGTTCAATTCCTTTTCTTTTTCTGATATCTCCACTGCTGTATCTATTTTAAATGCATTCTCACCAGCCTACACTTGCCATCTTCTCTAGAAACAGGCCTAATGGGTGCCATGTCAGTACATACCTATCAGGGATTTGGGGGGTTGGTCACTGGGGGATTTGGGGGCACCGGGAGGGTGAATCCATGACTGGTAGGGCCCCATTTCGTGGGTGTATGGTGGGAGCACTTGGCGCGTGGATCCTTGCACTAGGGAGGGTGAAAAGAGCAGGCACAAGGAGGTTGGAAACTCTTGGTTTAGAATTATTGTGCTGAGGAAAAATGGTATGTTGAGGATAAAGGTCATTAAGGACATACTTTATATTGTCGTTAACAGGCCGCTGGCTCAGGTTCAGGGCCAAAAGGCCTTTAAAAATTCCTATTTTCTTATCAAATGATTGACAGTCAAACCAATTTGTGCCCCTCCAGCTTCTTCAAAATTGTTCTATGCAATGAGAACGGGCTGAACAATTCTCATAAATTCAGAGCTTTACTCAATTGGTTAAGATCCTTTCAGGCCCAGGTGATTTTATTACAGGAAACTCATTTTAGGCAAATTTTCATAGCATTCCTAACTTTGTTTTCCATTCTTTTTTTGTATCTGCTAGAGCAGCTGTCCGTGAGGTTGCAGTTCTTTTTACCCATGACTTCCAGGGAGAAGTTCTTGAGGTCCATTGCGATACACAAGGGAGATGGGTAGTAGTTTGGGATAAGGTGGGAAGGCAGCTAATGCATATTACAAGCTTCTGTGGTCCCATAGAAGATGAAATTACCTGTCTGCAAAGCCTCTATGAGCTTTTGAGCGTGCTTTCTGGAGTCTTGGTAGTCGGAGGCAACTTCAACATAATTCAAGACATGAATCTTGATACCTCCTGGAAAAATCGTTCGCAAAACAAGCCGTGAGCCTCCTGATTCTTGACAAAATTTATCTGAGATCTGGCTCTGTAAGATCCTTGGTGGCTGGACCATCCACAAGACCAATGTTATACCTGTTTTTCAAAAGGTTTAACTCGGCTTGAAGGATTGTCTTTTTTTTAAATATCTCATTCTTGGGATAGAGCTGGCTCAGACATTATATCCAACCCTTTTTTGGACCATGCCATTCCATTGGTTCAATTATCTTCTTCTGGTCGACATCTAGAAACACCCAGGTGGTCTTTAGACAAATCTTTATTAACCAGTGAAGGCTGGACCTCTGCTCTGAAAGTATCAGTTGCAGAGTTTCTAACTAGAAATGAAGCAACTGCTTCTATCTGTGCTATCTGGGAGTCATGCAAGGCACGTATTAGAGGAGAAGCCATAGCTTTCAATGCCTTTCTTAGAAAAACAAGGAAGGAAAAAGTAAATAGCCTTCCGCAGGAATTTAATGACGCTAAGTGCCTTCATCAGTTACTCCACGATCATAAGTCGTGGACTCGTCTGCATGAGGCAAAAACCCAGTTGAAGAACTTTTTCTTAGCACAAGAGATTGTTACTCATAAGACATGTTTTCAGCAATCTTATGAAGAGAGTAAGCATGGAGGGAAATTTCTGGCGCACCACTCAAAAACATCAGTAGGCCTCATTAATTAAAACCATTTTTGACGAGTCCCAGGGGTGCATTGTGGATCAGGCCAAGGAGATAGGAAAGGTATTTGTAGCACACTACACAAATCTTTATACTCCCAAGACAGTTATACACGACGATAACAAATATCTCAAACCAGTTTCTCTACTGAGTCTCAACCAAGAGCTCCAGCAGAATTGTACAATATCTTGTCTGAGTAGATTACAGCGATTCTAGCTGCACTATTTAATGCAATACTCAATGGACAAGAAGTACCCAGTTTGTTTACTAGGGCGGTCATAGTCAGCTTCCTCAAAAAAAGACAAGCCTGGTGAAAAAAACAGATTCTTACCACCCTATTAGTCTTCTTAATAATGACTATTAGATCCTTATGAAAATTTGTGCAGCCCGCATTACACCCCTTGCCCAGGACCTTATCCTTCATGATCAGTGTGGGTTTCTCCCGGAAAGATTTATCTCTACTAACACAAACTTCTTGTTCTAGGTAATTCGACTATTATTCTAAGATAAAAATCAAGGCAGATGTAATAATGCTTGATGCAGAAAAAACTTTTGATCTGGTGTAATGGGAACTCCATTTTTGCAATCCTCCGAAGATTCAAATTTCCCAACAAAATAGTCAAATTTTTCTCAAACCTTTATCAAGGGGCGAAGGCCAACATCTTAGTTTATTCACGAGCAGTTGGCAAGGTTTCGATATGGCGTGGGACCCGACAGGGATGCCCTTTGTCCTCGATCCTCTTTGCTTTCTTTATCTAACCACTAGCTTCGGCTTTGAGGCAAGATAATTCTATAAAACCCCCGATGTCAGGTGCACTCAAACTAAAACTTTTTGTGGATGATGCAATTTTGTATCTTGAGGCCGAATCTCAGAATATTGAGAATGTCTTTAGCAAAACCAAACATTCTCTAATTTGGGAGGCTATCAGATTAATAAATTAAAATCCGAGGTACTGCTTTCTAACACTCAAGATTCAATATTGCCAGTCGAGATGCAAATTAATTATCGAGTTTCCCCACCCCATCAGATATCTTGGTATTTATGTTTCTCAAAACATGTCTGACCTCTACTCGTTGAACTATCTCCCCACTTTCAAGAAACCACAGGCTTTTACACGCAAATGGCAGAATTCCCCATTAACGATAATTGGTTGCATTGCCCTGATCAAGATGATGATACTACCCTTATTCTTATTCATATTTCCCAACAATATGATCAAGGCTCCCCAAAAGTTTTTAAAGGATCTTAATACAATGTTATGCAAATTCATTTGGGCAAATAAAAAACCTTGTGCTCAACTGGAGACAATCCAGCTGACTATAGAGGATGGAGGCCTAGCTTTACCCCCTTTTAAAAAATATTATGGGTGACCTACATAGACTGGATTGCAAATGCTGCCACTATACACCATTTGGACTCAAATTTTTATTTGAAACAGATGCTTCTTGAAAATAACATCCATCTATCTAATTTTCTTTAAATCCCTGTCTCCCTAAGAGAAGCTGTAGCATTTGGGCTCCCCCTCACCAGCAAAGCTTTAAACGACTAGGAAAATTTGGAGTTAGAGATGCTCCAAACTTTCCTAGTAGGTGATAGTGCCACAACATAGGCACAACTCAAAATCAACAATCCAGCTATTCTAGCATGCTTAAACTTTTATTATTTTCTGATTCTTCATTTCATTCAATCAATGGGCTCTGCAGCCTACGATTCATCTGAATCACTATCTTTCAAAATTACACAAGCATTGTGGGTTCAAAAACGGACAAGGGTCGGCAACTAGTATCATACTCTTCAAGAAGAATTGCCAGCTAAAGTTCTCCCTCCTGAGCTAAGCCGGATAGCAGCTTCCACAGCTTGTGTGATTGATCCCCAGTCATGGAACCTTTATAACAACTATTCCTTCAAAGCTTTAAGAGGCGCTAATTTTAAGAGAATTTCAAACAACTGCTCCGATGCAGTTGCGAGGCTGGGGATTGGCTTCATGTCTGCTATCTTTGCCCTATCATCACCAACTTCTGGGTCCAAATCTTTCAATCGATCAGCGTGAAACTTCAGGTATCGTTATCACCAGAACCGATGGAGGCATTTTTTGGCATATCTGACCATCCTGGTTTGTCAAAACGCTCAAAGCAATATTTCTTTATTAGAACATGGATCGTGAATTCCCTGGTCTTACAACAATGGAATACTCCTCAACCTCTGTCATATGATCTCTGGGAAAAGAAAGTGTGAGCAGTCCAATCTAAAGAACTCCTTAATGCACAAAGAATCGGGCCACTCAAAAGTATCATTGTATATAGGAAAAGAGTTTGCCATCCTCAGCTTGATCCAAAATTGGATCAAAATCCAAAGTATAACGAACCAATATGACCTTACAAAATACTAGACTGTCCCTACTATGTAAAGAAGCGCAACAAAACTTAGCCTAAAGTACTACACTGCACTGATGTTTATGAATATCTCATAATTTTGATTTGTAATTTTGATACCATAATGTCTTACCTGCTCACCTATGCTCAATAAATATTAGTAAATAAAAAAGTTATTGTAAGTATAGTTGGGGGGTGGCTTTTAGCATTTTATTTTTATTTTTGGGGGGTTGGGTGGGGGTTATGTATGGGTTTCTATGTTTATGAAAAAAACAAATTTAAATCAATAAAAAACAATATATATATATATATATATATATATATATATATATATATATATATATATATATATATATATGTTTAGGATTGAGCTTAGGTTAGTATATGTGTGGCCTTAGTTTATGTTGTCCTACTTGTATCTCGTCTCTTAAGGGGGTTGGGGTGAGAGTGTTTAGTGTGTGGCGTTAAATGTTTAAGATAAGTTTAGATTAGGATAGATAGCTCTAGGGGTAAGTTACGATTAATTAGTATAGGCTAGTATAGTGTAGTGTAGTGTATAGGTTCGATTTTAATAAGGTGTTATTTTAATGTTTAAATAAATCCAGTTAGTTTAGAAAATTATGTCTTCATGCTGATTGAGTGTCTGGGTGTTCTAATGTGTACACTGGCAAGTTAGAGGAATGCCTTAGGGTACATTTATGTATTGATTTACATGTATGACAATGTGTATCCTCTATGACCGAGGATCTGTCAGATTGGCTACAATATGACATCAGCTACTCAAAACATTTGTCATCCCCAGTTCCAGACATTCACATTGTGTATGTTTATGGAATCTTTGACAGATTAGTAAGGAACTTCAACTGTCAGAAATAATGTTGGAAAGTGTGAATATTACATCAACTAATTTAGGGTATGTATCCTGGCACACTGACAGCTGCCCGTCACTGATGAAATTGACCTCTTCTGTTCTATACATATTAGTCGTACTGGTGCTCTCATCTGGGAAAATTCCTGACACTTGGTCTGACCCATACATGCCACATGTCAACTTGCCTGGATATCCTGTCAATACATGTTCTGAAGGCTCTGTAAGTTGGTTATAGCCCAAAACACCATCAGTCACCTTTTTCATGTTACAGACGAAGGGGCATATTTATACTCTGACTGCGCCGATTGTGCGTCAAAAATTTTGACGCACAATCAGCGCAAACGTTGCCCCGTATTTAAACTTTGACGCCCGAGCCCGCGGACGTCAAAATTCCGCCATGTGCATCATTTTTGGGATGCGGCAACCCACCTTGCGTTAATTATACGCAAGGTAGGCGTTCCCGTCCAAAAAATGGCTTAAAGGGCCGTGCGTCGTATTTATGCTTTTGGGCAAAAATGACGCACGACCGGGAGGCGGAGCCAGAAAATGACGCACAGCCCGATTTGCGTAAAAAATTAACGCCTGGGTCAGGGCAGGTGTTAAAATGGGGCAAACACACCTGTATTTAATCAGAACACACAGAACAAACAGCAGAGCAGCAGAGCAGCAGAGCAGCAGCAGGGAGCCATGGAGGTGATTCTAATCCAGCATGCACGCAGACGCAGAGCCCAGCAGCAACAACAGCAGCTACAACAACACCAGCAGGGACCCCAAAGGCAGCGCAGAAGGCAGGAGAGGATATTCCGCCCAAGAACAACCCTTCAGTGCCTCAGGGAACACAACATCATACAGAGGTACCTGTTGAACTGGCAGGCCATTCAGCAGCTGTTGCGAAACATTGAACAGCAGTTGGCCCCCACTTTGGTGACACCCCACACCATCCCAACAGAAACAAAGCTGCTTGCCGTACTTCACATGCTGGCAAGTGGCTCTTTCCAAACAACTGGTGCCCTGGTTGGCGGAATATCACAACCATCATTCTCCACCTTTTTGCCCAAAGTACTGGATGCCATCATTCGACTGACACCCCGCCACATCTGCTTCCCTAACACACTGCAGAAGCAGCAGGAAACAAAACAGGGGTTCTACGCAATCAGTGGCTTCCCACACGTCCTTGGTGCAATCGACTGCACACATGTACGCCTTGTGCCACCTGCTGCAACTGTACACCTCTACCGCAACAGGAAGCACACACATTCCATCAACGTGCAGGCCATAGTCGATCACCAGGAATTGATCACCAACATCGTGGCTAAATATCCTGGGAGTGTACATGACTCATACATCTTCCGTCACTGCACCATCAATGAACACTTCCAGGATGGACGGTATGGCAATGGACTACTTGTTGGTAAGTACAAAAACCTACTTATATACACACTTCACAGCAACCCTCTAGGACACACAACACATACACCACAACAGCAACATGTCAACAGGAACACACTGAGGTCCTGACATCACTAGCCATGTTTCTTAAGTCACCATTGAACCTGTCACACATCGGAAATTACTGTACAGCATAATGTTAAGACGTCAATGAGTGTGGTTGCCTAAATGTCACCTTGCAAATTGTAAGTGTCCCAATGACCTTTACATTAATACATTGCATACGTTTCAAGGTATGGGATGTCCAGGGTACTTTGATATGAACATGTTAACAACACTTTCAATTTTAACTGTGCATGGAACTATCATCTCACCCCCAGTGAAGACACACAGACACCTGTATCACAAGTCACAATGCTAGGGAGGGCACACTGTACTGCAAATCCCAAAACATACTGCTGACAAACGGTTAGCAGACAAACACTCGTTCAGCCAAGGAAACAACACAATGCAGATGGTACAGCCTACAAGCATAGGATGTCACATTAGTACACAAAAGAGTCACAGACAACACAAGACAACTACTGCCATGAAAGGTCTTTTCAATATTGCCAGCTACATCAACATGATTCCATTCATTTTCTCTTGCAGCTGATCAGGGGTATGGCATCCAGCCATGGATTATGGCACCATTTGGCAACCCAAGTACAGCTGCAGAGCGTGCCTACAACAAGGCCCATAGGAGGACACGCAGCATTGTCGAGCAGACCTTCGTCATCCTCAAGTCAAGGTTCCGCTACCTCGACATCACTGGTGGTAGCCTCCTATATTCCCCCGAGATGGTCTGTAGGATCATCCTCACATGTGCAATATTGCACAACATTTGCATCAGAAGAAACATTCCCCTCCTGGAATCAGAGCCACACATGCCTGAAGAGGATGATGCTGGCATGCAACAGGAGGGGGAACTACAGAACACAGCTGCTGGTATACACAGGCGGCAACAGATTGTAAATAATTTCTTCTGAATATGATCACCTTCACCACTTTAGTTAACTAATTTAAATAAACACCTATTCTAATCACCATATCATGGTCTGGCTATTCCTTTTTGCACACCTTCATCTCTACTTATCAGAATAAGAGTGTTGCCTCATGGAGCATTGCTGAGATACTGAGTAGGACACGGAACATCCCAGAGCTAATGTGATGCCTAACATACAATGGTCAGATACACACACACTCTTAATGACATATATCATGTACATATCTCCTTTGAAGGCCAATAGCAGAGGACCACAACTATTTCACACATACATGTTGAAAGCAAGGTCCAACGCAGCATATGGCACACAACTATGACACCATCACTCAATAAGGGAAAAACAAGCCTCATACATGAGGCAGTCAATGTGCTTTGGCATCACTAACAGGAATGTCTGACAAGACCCTTGATGGCAGTTAGTCCAACTGCATCCAATATTTGCAAGGAATATCTGTGACTAGAGTTCCATAGAAGCAGAACATAGACAGCACAAGTGCCACACATATGACATGCATTGCGCACATGACATTCCATGCACATGTCAGCCCATTTCCTAATTCCTGACACACCCATGCACCCAGTGCTTTAAATGGAAAAAAAAAAGTGCAGGTACTCATCATATTGAGCTTTGGTTGGGGGCGTGGCAAGGAGGTGGGGCTAGAGGCGGGACTTGGGGCGGGGCTTGGGGCGGGCTACTGACAAACATTAAAAGACCTGAAGAATTTTCATTGCAGCAATCTGTTTCTGGATGGCACGAGGGTCCAGTTGCTGAAACTCGATGTCGCTCGATAATCGCACAGAGTCCTGTCCTGCTTGATGACTCCTGGCTGGGTCCTCAATCTGGCAGCAAACCTGCTTGCAGCTGCTCTCCTCTGCCCCTTGTCTGATGATGGCTTTTTCCGTCTGCTGTGCTTGTGCTGGCAAAGAAGAAAGTGAAAGGCAGCGCAAATTGCGCTTTTTAAAGGGCTTTCTTTTCTTCCCGCCACACAGCTACCTGGCGGGTGACGTCACACGCTGCTCTGCCGTGACAGTGTGAAATGGCCATCATGAGAGCATGCGCCGCATTGTAGAAATGTGGTGCATTCTCACATGATGACTATTTGTCCCTTTAAATGCGGGCCTGTTACAGTGAGTGCCGGTACTCTCCTTTGTAACGGAGAAGTTCCGGTACTCTTGGGAGGAAAAAAAAAAAGTGCCGGTACTCAGTACCGGTGAGTACCGGCCCATTTAAAGCACTGCATGCACCTGGTCACAACCCACCTGTCGGAAGAGATCCCTGGAATACTAAGATGTGTACCCTGATAATACCTCCTCTACACACACAGACCAACATTAGCAAACCAGTGTGCTACGCCCTTTCCTAAGGTATGCCTCATGGAGCATTGCTGAGATACTGAGTAGGACACGGAACATCCCAGAGCTAATGTGATGCCTAACATACAATGGTCAGATACACACACACTCTTAATGACATATATCATGTACATATCTCCTTTGAAGGCCAATAGCAGAGGACCACAACTATTTCACACATACATGTTGAAAGCAAGGTCCAACGCAGCATATGGCACACAACTATGACACCATCACTCAATAAGGGAAAAACAAGCCTCATACATGAGGCAGTCAATGTGCTTTGGCATCACTAACAGGAATGTCTGACAAGACCCTTGACGGCAGTTAGTCCAACTGCATCCAATATTTGCAAGGAATATCTGTGACTAGAGTTCCATAGAAGCAGAACATAGACAGCACAAGTGCCACACATATGACATGCATTGCGCACATGACATTCCATGCACATGTCAGCCCATTTCCTAACTCCTGACACACCCATGCACCCAGTGCTTTAAATGGAAAAAAAAAAGTGCAGGTACTCATCATATTGAGCTTTGGTTGGGGGCGTGGCAAGGAGGTGGGGCTAGAGGCGGGACTTGGGGCGGGGCTTGGGGCGGGCTACTGACAAACATTAAAAGACCTGAAGAATTTTCATTGCAGCAATCTGTTTCTGGATGGCACGAGGGTCCAGTTGCTGAAACTCGATGTTGCTCGATAATCGCACAGAGTCCTGTCCTGCTTGATGACTCCTGGCTGGGTCCTCAATCTGGCAGCAAACCTGCTTGCAGCTGCTCTCCTCTGCCCCTTGTCTGATGATGGCTTTTTCCGTCTGCTGTGCTTGTGCTGGCAAAGAGGAAAGTGAAAGGCAGCGCAAATTGCGCTTTTTAAAGGGCTTTCTTTTCTTCCCGCCACACAGCTACCTGGCGGGTGACGTCACACGCTCCTCTGCCGTGACAGTGTGAAATGGCCATCATGAGAGCATGCGCCGCATTGTAGAAATGTGGTGCATTCTCACATGATGACTATTTGTCCCTTTAAATGCGGGCCTGTTACAGTGAGTGCCGGTACTCTCCTTTGTAACGGAGAAGTTCCGATACTCTTGGGAGGAAAAAAAAAAAGTGCTGGTACTCAGTACCGGTGAGTACCGGCCCATTTAAAGCACTGCATGCACCTGGTCACAACCCACCTGTCGGAAGAGATCCCTGGAATACTAAGATGTGTACCCTGATAATACCTCCTCTACACACACAGACCAACATTAGCAAACCAGTGTGCTACACCCTTTCCTAAGGTATGCCATTGTCATATAATATCTGACTGCATGGACGTCAGGTCAATTTATACACTGTCTTCTAGTTTCAAAGCCCTGTTAACACATGTAGATTGCTTCCCCTTGTGAAAATGTCAGTTGGCCCTTAGAATGCAAGTCTCCCCTACAGGACTGGTGAGAAACTGATGCAGCCCACACCTGTGATCACCTCCATGCACACCACCCATTTCAAAAAGCACTGCCTCTGATGATGCCTGGAACAGCATAGGAGTTGCCATTATGTAAAATACACCGTCAACCATTGATACTAATTAAGCCGTGTAACACATCCCTTGGGTTCATTTGTCACCCTCTAAAACACAGGACGTACACAGTTTGACATGTCAACTGTCTAGTTTGTCCTCCAAACAGTCTCAGTCAGACCACTGATTATGTAACTTGTCCAGTAGCTGGCTCCTGAATCACCTTGCATTCTGTCAGCCTGACTGGCAACTGTCTGTGCGTCACACTAAAGTATCCCTGTGTCTACATATGAACCACATGTGTGTAAGAAAACCTCCCATTCATCAGGGGGCATTGGGCATGGGCTTCTTCCATGCATACCCAAATACATTGTATAGCATCATCTGTCTTTTAACTGTACCATTTGAGTTACATCCTCTTGGAAATGCAAAATCCATGGCCCATCCCTTGTCTGGGTTGCATATATGCATGAATGACAAAGTGTGACAGTGTCCCAGGGTCATAGGCAGGGATTGGGTACGGGGCTTTCAGCACAACCAGCAACCTCTGATAATGTCCGTGAATAATACACAAATGTCAGAACCATGACAGTTCACACACAGCATCACAGTGCGCACAACATAGTGATGGTCCGAGTGTGGTGAATAGCTGCGAGAATAAACAGCACAGAGGCTATGATGTTGCCAGATACAGTGGGAAGTGCAGAGGCCAACCTGTGTACAAATGTTGTAATGACACCTGCCGGAACATGACAATTGAGACATTATCTCACTCAGCACACCAAGGTTGCCCTGTTGACTGTCTCATTACAAGTCTTTAGTGACAGGGTAGGACCATCCACATGTTGGTTCACATGTCCACATCTACTTTACTCACATTGATCAACCAAGGATACTCAGTAGTTACAGGAATAGCTGCCACTGACTCATGATGAGTCCTGGTCCGAACTATGACAAATTACACCCCAAACAATCTACAGGATCATCATTGGACCACACACATGAACAAGACACCTATGTGCAATTGCTCACTGGAAATATGTGGACACGTGCTGTCTTGTATGCTGGTCCACCACAGCCACTTGATAGTTGGGACTTACTTCTATGGCCTCAACTGTGGTGTCATCATACATATGAGATTGACCCTTGTCTGTCTATGCAAACAACATGGTACCCACTTCCTCAATGCATGTGTATGACTCACTGTGGGATTCATCAACTAGTGCCTAGGAAGCTCTTACCAATACTCTAGGACATAGGATGTAGAAAATGTGGACCATTGACATGAACATGCGTCTGCCATCCATCTGGTGCATGCTATGTCACATGTGGTGTCTACGTGACCCTAAAACTTGGAAGTATACTTCACGGGTGTAGTTACATGTATGACCAACACATGCCCTTGCTCATTCCAAATTTGACTTGCATCTTAGGATTGGACACATGGACGTCACATCCATATAACCATATGTACAATAATGCTTCATGTGATATACACACACACTTGGTCAACCAACACATTAGTTGTCAAAGCACACACTTTGAGCCAAAGGCATTTAGGTATTGTACATATGTGCGTCACATTGCTATCCTCTCCTCATGACAAACATGCACAATTTGTGCCGCACATATATGTAGGCCACACTTATGACCATCTATGACGTCAGCCAACTGTGAACATACTGTGAAGGGTGTAGTGGATGATGTTCCGCTGCAGTATGATGTCACACATGTGAACATACACCATCAACACCATACTGTCTTCAATTAGCCAATCTCTGATGTGTTCCAAATTTAAAATAACCAAAAAACAAGTAAAAATGCCCCAAATCAGTTAATGCACTGTAATTTTGACGTCCCTAGCGGTGTGCGTCATTTTTTGTTTACCAGAACTGTATTTGCGTCATTTTTTTTGACGCACAGGAGTGAAATTGAGCCCGCATCCAGATATTTGTACAGTCCATGTATCATTATGTGGATGCGGGTTAATATTCACGTCTTTGCGCCCAAAAAAATTATGCAAATACAGTTTTGTGCAACAAAAAATGACGCATAACGTGAAAAAGGAGGGACTTTTCATACAGGAGGTGATGTAATAGGATATCCTGTTTACAGATCATGTACAGTGGGTGTACTTTCACTTTCACTTTGCAGTCTATGATCCTTCAAGACTGTGTGGCTGTGTAGAGAGTATTGTCCAGAGATTGTGTGCTGTATTTGTCCTGTGTGCTATCTGTAAAGTCATTTTGTGAATTAAATATTGTTTGTGTATACTGTACTACTGTGTTTTGTCTACATTTGTCCATTTATCTTTGTATTTCTTGTTTGTGGGAGTCTGTTGTGGGTAGTGTTAGTTTGGGGATAGTTGGGCTCTTTTAGTGTTTAGGTTTACTTTGTTTCTGTCTTTTTACCCCTACTTTCACCCTTTTCCCCTTTCTATTTCTTTTACCCCTATTTCTTATCTTCAACTATAAGTATGTCTGGTAGGCCACGTCTTGGCAGGATGGGGGAAGAGGAGCTGGGGGGCTTCATCTGGCTGGTGACACATTTCTTGCCGCTCATGATCCAGGCAGGGGGCAGGGTCATACAGGGGTACCCGACAGAGGCGCGCAGAATCCGGTGGGGAAAGGTGCTGCATCACCTGCAGCATGTGTATGCCAGCCAGAGGAGTGACCACCAGCTGAAGCACCGGTGGGCTGACCTCATCACCAGGGAGCAGGATCTCTTGGACCACCTGGGAATCATGATTGGTGGCACTGTTGGTGATTACGACAATTGTTAATGTGCACGATTAAATGCTCTGTAGTGACATCAGGGGATTAGTGCAATGTCTGCCAGCTAACTTGATGACTGTGTGTAATGCTGGGGAAATATAAGGGGATCATTGATGCACTATGGCAAGGATCACAATTGCTAGCTGTCAGGTAGCACGTGCTCAGCAAACTTACAGGTAACTTTACCATGTAGGAAATTGGTGTAGCCTTTTTGTCAGCACAGCTAACAAAATAGGAGCCAATAATGTCTATATAGGGTATTATTGACAGAGAAGTACAGATGTACCAACATTTAGGCCAACTATGTTGACGCAATTGCTAGACTGACTTTAGAATCACTACATGATGCTGAAAATGAGTTCTGCCTTCACATCAATTGATAATAGCAAAGTGGCTCAAACTTTGGTCTCATGTTAGTCTGGTGAGTGTGGAAGGAAAGCGTTCACAGAAGTACTATGAATGTGTGGGATTATTTGGTTTCTTGATCTTTTTGGATACATGTCAGTTCAGGATTTTAAAACATCGTGAAAAGGTGTAAGGTGCCCTCAGCTAACATCTTAAGATGTTTGTTGGAATTAGTTGAGACACAATCCAAATATGGATGGCAGTCCAAGTGTATGCACTTGGCTTCACGTCTCCATGGTTAGTGCAAATCACCATTGCTGGGCCACATCAATTGACTATACTGTAACAACAGGATGGCTTACAGGAGTCCCTGCCCCCCCTCTGTACATTGGGCCTATGTGCAACAAATGTGTCATGGCCACAAGGCATGTTTGACTGGTAATGCAGTCCTCAAGTAACCAGGCGTTGGATGTTTCTCTTGGATGCACATGATGAGATGATTACACTCCATATTTTTTAGTGCTCACCAATTATGGAGCAAGTTTGCAAACACATGATAGTTAGGGCCAATGTATGTGTGCGGATATGTGTGTAACTGTCACAGGAGACCCATGCTATGTACAAGTTGGCCGTGAAATATCAGATGCAGTACCATCATGTCTGAATGGCTGCCATGTCCTTATTCAGCCTACACATTGTAAATGATTATGAAATTGTTGCACTGTGCACAGATTTTGAGCACATTTCTTCCTTCCATACCTTACAGGTGGACCAGCACCCTACACTGGTGGGAGAGGTGGCGACATTTGAGGACCCCGACCACTCCAGTAAGTGTTGATATGTCTGTTATGTGTTGTGTTTGCTGGTTATGGACTCGTGTGAGTTGGACGCATAGCAAGGTGTGATGCGTTGGGCAAGTTTTTCACTTGTTCCATGAGTGGGAATGCAGTTCTCACATGTTTTGAGTTTGCCAATGCGTATCCAATGGTATCATGTAGGGATTGTAGGACATCCCTGTAGGCCCCACTATGAGTACAGGGGATAGTCATGTGTCTGACACTTGTATCTCCAAGAGTCGCACTGGAAGTCAGCCCCTATTTAGTCAGCCTGTCAGACCCACATTCTCTAAGATTGGTGGAGCTAATAGCTTCCCAAAAGACATCTGCTTCACTATTTACCTACGTAAGTTTGAAACAGTAGGTAGAACTGCCTAGCAGCATGTACTTCCACATGTAGTGCATCAAGTCTGTGGAACAAGAGTGCAATGGCCTAGGTGTGCATGCAATTCATGATCATGGGTGTTCTAGCAACTCTGTGTCTGATGTAAGTCAGGCCTCACTGGAAGTATATGTTGTGTACTAAGTTCTGCATTTCCTGACATGTCTGACCCTATGAGTGCTCTAGGGTTTGCTTACTCCAAATTGTAGATAGCCCTTACCTGTGGTGTGTCTGTAGAGACAAACATGTGTGGAGTTGCCTATACACTCCTCGGTGTACATGTTGTTGGCAAATTATAGTTGTGTATCCACCGCCCCCCCCAAACACGGCCATGGGTTTGTGAATGGGGTACCTAGTATTGATGCTACCAGTATGTTACACATACCTGTGAATAAGTGACGGTTTGGTTGCATACTAGTATAGACACTCAGGTTTGGCACTTGGTACCATACTGGAAAGTCCAGTTACAACTTGCAGACCATGTGGCTTTAGTTTTGCTTTCCGTACACTGACATTTGTAGCCCAGCTCTTGGTGGAGGATATGCAGCTTGATTCTTAGATGTTAACTGGCAGAACTCAGATTGCAAGTCAAAGCCAGTTGTTACCCATCTTGTGGGTTATGGATGTGCTTTGTGTGATGTCACCTTTGTTGTCTGGCCTGCCATTTACTTCCTCAGGGACATTCAATGCTCTGTATCGTGATATGAGCTGTTACAAGTACAGTAGATGTAATGTCTGATTAACTTGCTGTGTCGTTTCACACAATGCAGTTACTAATGTAGCATATCTGCATTTGTCTTCACAGCAGCTAACATGACTCCAGACCAGGTCCGTGAATTTCAGCGTCGGGCCATGCGATACCAGGACATCCTGCTGGTGGAGTTGGGGTTCCGGAGGATGGCCTGGCGATATCGCAATGAACGTGCCTCTGGGGCATGGCAAGCCTTCCCACAGGGTGGGCCTACTTTGCCCACCACAGCAACAGCCACCAATCCAAGCCAAGTGGCCCCACCCACAGCTGCCATTGTAGATCCAATATCTGCTGGACTTCCTGGCCCCAGCATTGCCACCGGTGCAGGACAGCCCACACAGACCTCGTCCACCAGTACCCAGACTGCCACTGCTCCAGCTGTTGACCCTACAGCCTTCAATAGACTTGAAAATAAGATGGACAAAGTGCTGCGCAAGGTGAGCCACCTGAGCCGGGACCTGCGGCACATTAAACGGTGGGTCAAGGATATAAAGAGGACCCTCCGGAGGGCCAACCTCTAGACAGTTGATTTGATGGACATGATACCCTCCCCTCCCTCCTCTTTCCTTGTTCTTATAGTTAGTGGGCTTAGGGGGCTTAGTGTTAGGTTAGTATAGGCTGTTAGTTTAGTTAGTGTTAGTGGGTGGGGGGTCCTGCTTGTTTCTTTTTTGACTTATTACATGTGTGTGGGGGGCTATGTTGGGGTTCTTGTGTGTAAAAAAAAAAAAAAAAAAAAATACATAAATAAATAACAAATACCAAAAAAAAATATATTTGTTTAGGATAGTATAGTATGTGTTTAGGTTAGTATGTGCTGTCCTCCATGTGTCCCGTCTCATAAGGGGGGTGGGGGTAGATGTTTAGAACGTTTCGTTACATGTGATTAGTAAGTGTAGCTTAGGTTAGTTAGGGACAGTTGTGGGTAATGAGTAGTCAGGGTAGATTAGTGTAGGTAAGATTCTTCCTTCAGTTTCCCCATCTATGGTTAGCTTTTAATAAATATTTGGGTACCCCTTAATAGTATGTGTTGAATGGTACTTGATCGTGGATTTGGATTCAGTGTACATCAATTTGTACTACAACATCTGTGTCCCATGCTACAAACAAATCCCAACTGAGCTGTACGATTGGCAGCTAGCCCAGAGCTACCTTGCAAAGTGTCTACCCTTTGTTGCAACCACCAATCACAGTTAATATGGTTCCCAATGTGTTTCTGTTGATAAGGGTGTTTTCAAAGTCACTAACAGTGCTTCCAGACATGATATTGGGGAAACAGTTTTAGGTCTGACTGCAGTGTGATGAGCATGCACACCCTTATAAAATGAGTTCTCATTGGCAATATTGTATTCTTGTCTTCATGACCCTCATACATCAATTGTGACACAGATCGGCATGATTACCTATTTGTATGTTAACTCAGACACCTTTATTTATGCAGTTTTTTTTAGTATTTACTTAGATTAGTGTGGCATGTTTATTGTGTTATTTTTGCATGTTGACAACATTTAGCAGACACTATTTGATGACTTAGTTATCCCCTGAGGAAGCATTCTTCTATCCAACACAGCATGATGGTGTATGGTTTCTCACTTCATGAGATTTGTCCCTCAGGATGGGCAGAGTATGATGCAATCATGGTCACTGTGCAGATTTCTCTAACTACATAATATCAGGACAGTTGTATTGACAAGCTACGTAATTTGACAGTAGGCACATTTCAGTTATCTACTGCACAGTTGATATGTCACATTACCCAGAGACAGATTTGTTGTGTAAGTGCTATTTATTGAAAAGTGCTGTAGTGCTATCTGTACATAGTCCATGATTGTGAGTCCATTATAGTGACATCTTCCATTGTGATCCAACACAAGGGTTTACAAAAATGCTTTTGTCATGCTTAGGTTGCTGTTTCAGACAGTGCAGAGGGACAGACTTAGCCAATGAGTAGGAGAGAGACAATCACTGGGCTGGGTGACAAGATATACAGTGGTTAGCAGAACAGTGCTTGAGTACAGTTGTTGTAAGACTGTAATGTTTCAAAACGCAGGACTTTGGTAATAGTTGGCCATGTATTACAGCTGTTCTGATTTCCTTCTGGGTTTTCTGCAGTTCCTGCAAGATAGATGTTAGGGCTTGCATAGCTGGTGCCTGATCTGCAGATGACATCATGCACGAACGCACCCCCTCTAGGCTGGCTGCCATGATTTGCATCCCCACCCGCACCTCCTTGGCCAGCTCCCGCTGTACTCCCACTACAGTTCTCTCAAAGCTGGTGCCAGTGTCGTCTGAGTCCTCAGCTGTATTGGAGCTGGCAGGTCTTACAATTGGGGTGGTGAGTGGTTCCTCTGCGATGGCTGCTTGTTCTGTGCTCCTCCTTGTGACAGAAGGTGGGGTCTGGAGGGTTTCAAGGACCTTTTGGATAGTCTCCTGGGGAATGTTTTTTGGCTCGTCATCCATGTCATCAGGGAAATCTGGGACAGGCATATCAGCAGGAGATCCATCTTCCTCTGCAATGAAACAGGGTACAATTAGTGTGTCTGTGTTGTGGCAAATTTGATGTGACGTGCCTGCCTTTTGCTGAATTCACTTTGTGATCTTGTTTTGTGTTAATATCTGCAGTCCTTCAGATGGGCATTGTTTCAGGCCTATGGCCCACGTGTGTGTCACATGTATGTTATTGAGTTATTAGACTTGTCAGCCTCATCGCCTCTAGAATTGCCACCTTCTTTTCCTACTCGACCCTCCGTGTACATCCATTCTCATGGTGAGACCTTACTCTGGCTGTGGATGTTCTGATGGCCCTGGCAGCACACTTAACAATCTGGACCTGCCCCAATCCCTGATCGTTCACATCGACTTAAATGTAATTGACATGTGGCATATCCTATGCATGGCAATGTTATGATCCAATATGGATGTTGACATTGTTAATGGGTCCTGCTGATGTTGGGTAATGTGTGTTACATTGGATTGCCCTGATAGTCGTATCAGTGTCCTATTTCATCCTCTGACTGTGCAGGTGTATTTCACTGACCAGTTACATGTGTCCCCTCCTCTATGCTGTTGTCTGAGCAGTATGACATTTGGGATGTTGCCTTGTTACCCAGGCACAGGATGGACCCTGACATATGCAGCATGGGTGTGTCCTTAGTGCTGTGTCGCTCCTATTGTTATTTACTTTGGCTGATGTTTGTGACAACTATGGGCATTGACATTTGAGTGTACTGGGGCCTTTGTTTTGTTTCTGGCGATTTTTGCAGATGTCATCCTCAACCCTCTAATTTAGGTGTGTATGATCCATGGGGACGTTACTGCCATTGGCTACTTGAGCTGCACACAGATCAGAGGTGGTAGTGGCAACTGTTGTCGCAGTTACATTGCAGTTGTCGGTTTGGCTAGAGGATTGCTAATAGGGCCCTAGTTAATGTAGGAGGTATGTTGGCTGACGAGTGCTAGGATGTAAGTTTGACATAGTGGCCTTCCCTCCTGTCGTGGCTTTCCCTTTGCTCCATAGTTGGCATGACAGCATGCCCCCATGGGACTGTTGTTGGTGTAGTGTAATGGTGTGCCCCAGCTTCTGTCTGTGCAGGCCATGCCCCAATGACATGCCCCTTTACCCATGCCACTCCATGTATATGTTGACTTCCATGCATTTTGTGGTCGGTATCCCCCCGCTTGCAGTTAACATTTGTGCATTTTAATTCCCCATGCAACTTACCCTGCATGTGCGTTGTCTCCTGGTAGTCTGCGCTGTCCTGTCCTTGAATCCCTGTGACGATCTCCTCAGGGATGACGGCTGCGACCATCTCCTCCATGTGGTCCAGGGCCTCCTGGTGTGCTGGACTCCCCCCACCAGTCTGCAGTGCTGCCTTCCTGTTCCTTGCCATCTTTTCCTTCGTCCTGCGTTTGCAGTCATGCCAGCGTTTCTTGCACTCGATGACTGTTCTGCGTACTTCAGCCACACTGTTAATCTTGTCGACAATTTGTTGCCATATTGCCTCTCTCCTACTGATTGGCAACTTTGATGTGACAAACAGTTGGTGCTGGTGTTTTGTCACCTCTTTAACCAGAATTTCCTGCTCCTCTGCACTAAAGCGACACTTTCTTTTCTTCTTAAAAGTGTCCTGGTTCTTGTGTGGCTCCTCCTGGCTGGTTCCTGGTCTGCTGTCATCTTCCTGGGGTCTGTAGTGGTGTCTGGGATCCATTTTGGCTCTCCTCTGGTGCAATGGCTGTGTTAGCTGTGTTTTTTTGACGCTATTGTGTCAAAAAAAACGGCGCATATCCGGTTTGCGGTGTCGTAAATCGACCCACAGTCATTTCCGCCGCGTTAACGTAGTTTTCCTTTACGACTTGACGCCGCGGTGTGCGTCAAAAATAATGACTCCCACCTGTTGTTTGCGCCGCTGTGCTTCAAAGTATAAATATGACGCCTGCACGGCGCACCAAAATGGCGGTAGCCGGCGGTAATATTTTTGACGCAAAACTGCGCTGGCGCAGTTTTGCGTCAAAAAGTATAAATATGGGCCCTAGTGTGTGATTTTCTGTCTGACAGTAAGCAACATGTGTAAATAGGTTCTGTTCTCATTGACATAGCTTCACACAATGTATACATTTGGATGAGTTAATGAATCAAAATAAAAGTTGACATGATACATGTGATTATGGTAATTTATTTACATGTGGAAGTGTATATTTCCATGCAATATAATGTCCAGTTCACAGTCCCCATGAGAGATCCTGAGCCATTTGTTGTACATTCAGAGTCCAAGGGTCAGGGGCATGTCATGAGACATGGGTAGGAGAAGTGTGCATTAGTGAGGAGGTATCCAAATTGGCAATAGGTAGGAACCCAGACAATGACAGTCCATAGCAGAAAAGTCAACAGTGGTTGAGTGAAGATGGCACATTGCCAACTGTCATAACACTGACATGATCTTAAGCACAGAACTAAGGAGATACTGTCCATGTGGCACAGACTGGTGCTACCAGGTGTTTTCCCATGTGGATGTTGTTCCTTCCACATCTTCATCCTCTGATGTGTGTGGTGCCTCCTGTGCTGTAGTGAATCCTAGCTTGTTTTAATGGGATAGCGGGAGTTAGCTTAGCTTTCGCTTGCAGAATCGTGCCCCCGTCACCTAGTGACTATTAACCTACTTAGCTTGCTCTGTCTTAGACCAATAATTTAATAAATCTTTTAAAATGGCTGCCGTGTTTATAGTTGGCCTCTTTTGTTTAGAGTTATGTTATCAGTGTCACCTCACTAAGGCGTCAACTCATACAACAAAGACAAACAAACTATATGGGCTCACATTAGAAATTATCGGCCCAAGCATGAGGCGTTATCTATTGTTTTGGAACAACCTACGTCAAGGGTCCAAGTAGATCTGTATAAATACATCACACTTTAGACAGATAATCAGAGGGATTCCGACCAGATACCATTGCCGCTATTGATGCAGTACGTCGCCTTGACACTGACCCAGACTTCGTGTTCTGCCGAAGTCTGAGCTCAAGACCTCATTCAAGGTAACAAGGGTTGGTGTCTCCTTCCAGGGACATGGCAATGGCAGATTAGGTTTAACATACCCAGCTCTCGTCTAGGTAGGTTAGGCCTATTAGGACAGGGTACATGGACATATGACACGCTTCCTGTCTTCCTATGCTTATACAAGATGGTGGGGGTCTTCATAATCATGACCCTCGTCCTTACAATTTTATCTCTTGTAATGTTCATTATCCTAATCATTGCAGCCAATATGATTTATGCGTTATGTTGAATAAAAACTATTGAAACATTACTGCATCTTTGTTATTGCCTGTGCTTGATTGAGATATAATACATCTGTGAGAAAGGGGTAATCTCCGTTTAACCACGACATTCCATGCGTAAAGGCTGCCACAAATCACCTTCGACTGTTCGGGTTGTTGGTGAGGTACTGCTAGTGATCCGGAAGGGTTGGGGCTACAGTGGCGATTTGTTGTAGGATAGGCATAAAAACCTACAAACATAAGTACTGTCATCCCCAAACCAGCAGTCTTGCTCAGGGCAAGAGTCCAATCTACGACAGTGCTGTTGTTGAGGAGGCCACACACACATCAGAGGATAGAGATGTGGAGTCAAAGGTCCCGGCTGCTGCTCCTTGTGGGAACACATAAGACGTCACTCCAGCAAGGAGAAACTACTGATTTCTCAACACTGCAGCAACATCGCAGTGGTAGGCAGCCATGTTTTCCCTGAGAGAGGCCACTTCATGCTGTATGGACTTCAGAGTATTCTGTATAGCCCCCATCCTGTTGTCTATCATGCTGCTGTCACTTTGGGAGGGTAATTTTTGAAGCCTCTGCCTCATGACAGCAGCTATGTCAGCCAGGGACTGCTGGAGACCAAGTAGCGGGGAGTGGGTGCCTCTGATGGCAGCTGAGTTGTCCTTATTTGGACTGAGGCACCTCTGAACTCCCTCTAGGCTGCCTACCATGGTCTTCATCCCTACCTGCACCTGCTTGGTCAGTTCCCACTGGACTCCTACCACTGTCCTCTGAAAGATGATGTCTGGGTCCTCGGACTCCAGGGCTGTGGCAAGACTGGTTGGTGCTCTGTGTTGGTAGCTGGGTGGTTCGTGTGGAGATCCTGCAACGCTGTGTGTCCTCCCTGGGACTGGAGGTGGTGTCTGGAGGGAACCTAGGACATCCTGAAGAGTCTCTTCATTGATGGTCGGCAACTGGTCATCCAGCTTGTCTGCCACAGGCATATGTTGGTGTAAGGTTGTAGAATGTAGATCGATGCATGCATTTTGAGACTTTGTTGATGTCGAACAAGGGGAATGTGCAGCTTTGATCCACATGGGCAACTATTTGTATGATGGTACAGTTGCATTACCGGCTAGTGACATTGTGCTGGTAGTGCAACTTTGATGCCACTTGTGCCAGTTCTCATGCATGTAGATGTCCCATTATGCAGAACACCAACCATTCACACAACACAGACAACCTTGTTACATGGTGAGATTGAAGCTACAGCAGCACAAATTACGGTCACAGACATGCCCCATGTGTTGTATGAGTTCACTTTTGTGCTCATTCCCTAATGGCTCATGGAGGTGTGTGAGAGTTGTTGTTAGACCACCCTGTACGGTTTGCATTCTACAGGTTGCACATTTAGGTCCTGATTTTTTCTCAAGTGGCACAGCTTGGTGCAGCAGCAATATAGGTTGCACAGTGCTGCACCACTTTTGAAACACAGGGATGCACCATGTTTACTGGAATACGGCACACCCCTGTGTTTCCTCCAGTGCCTGCACAGATTTGTTCTCCCTGCACAAACGCAGGCATCCTTGCACCATAGTGAAAGGGTGCCTGTGTTGAGGGAATAGATTGTTTATATGCAGGAAGGTGTCCCTTCCTACACATAAACAATCTATTATGGCAAGGTGGCATTTATATGTGTGCTGCAGGAGGAAGGAAAGCATTTTGGCTTGTTGTGCCATCCTGACACCATCCCTTCAAACACAGTCTCTGATGTACATGTTGTGTTGGATCTGGGGCAACAACAATATGCAATGGGTGTTGTTGTGGCACAGCAAAACTAATTGCGCGTCCTTCCACGCAATGTGCTGCATGTTTACAAGGTGGTGGAAAGTCACAGTAAGTGGCTTAAGACTATGTTGTGTATATGTTGGAGTGCATTGCACCACAAGAGCATGACTGCAAATGTGGCTGGGGTGGCAATGGGGTGTTGTGATTCAGGGTCTATGTGTCCCAATGTGATCCTTTAGCATGCATTGAGTGTGTCCTGTGTGCCTCCCTCTTCTGCCATTTGTGAGATTCCAGATAGCCCCCCCTGCAACTTACCCTGCATTTGCAGTAATTCTTGGTAGTCTGTGCTGTTCTGCGATTCCAGTGACCCAGCTCCTCTGGGATGACTGCTGACACCATCTCCTCCAGCTCATCCAGGTCCTTCTGGAGTGCGGGACTTCCACCTCCAGTCTGCAGTGCTGCCTTTCAATTCCTGTCCAGTTTCCCCTTAGTTCTGCACTTGCAATCGTGCCAGCGCTTCTTGCAATCAGTGACAGTCCTCCTCACCTCTGCCACCCTGTTGACTTTGTCTACTATTGCCTGCCATGTGGCCTCTCTCCTACTAATTGGCAATTTGGAGGTGACGAAAAGCTGGTGTTGGTGCTCTGTCACCTCTCTGACGAAGATGTCATGTTTCTCATCACTAAAGCAACACTTCAGCTTCCTTTTCTCCTTTGTTTTTTCTGGATACTCCTGGCTGGTACTTGGCTGATTGGGATGTCCCTGTGGTCTCTCCTGGCCTGCAGTCTCCATCTTGTCTTCCCAAATGTTTTTTTCTTGCTTGTGTATTTTTTTTATGCTAATCCGGTTCAATATGGCGCTAACTCGTTTTGCGTATGTGATGGGCCGGACAGGGTCGGCCCGCACATATTCCCTGCTTGTGCTGCCGCTACCTCTGTTGAACCGGAAGAGGGCGGCCAACGCACCAATCCGGGCGGCCTTCGGGTGAACTCGCGGGAAGAGAGACGCTCAAATAGCCCGATATCGGGCTGTAAAAGAGAGGAGGAAATCGTGGAAACGGAGGGAGGAGCAGCGAAAGCCGACAGAGGAAGACCGGGAGTGGACATAGAGAACATCGTCCCAATCGGGGACGAAAGAACCTCAGAGGACACAGAGACGTGCGTCCCAGGCAGGGACGGGAGAAATCCAGGACCCAAGACATCGGAGGTCCCAGTTGGGGACGGAAGGAGCGGACCTCGGGAAGGAGTGGAGCGCTACAACTCGCCACGCTTCTGGAGAAGCGTGGCATCTTCTGGTGCGTGGAAGTGGTCTGGGGAGGGATAGGAGAGAGAGAGGGCACATGTATAATTGAAGGGGGGGGGAGAGAAGGGAAACATCACGTGGGGGGAAAGCACAAGGGAAAAGAGGTGCCATACAGAGAAAGGGTGCGCAATACAAGATAAACAAAACGCAGAGCGGTGACATTGCAAAAGGGAAGAGGCAGTGAGAGAAGCCCACAGTAGGAAAAGAAAATACCTGAAAGACATAGGCAGTAAACACTAAGAGAGAGAGAGAAGGCAAAAAGAGAAAACTGGGGAAAAGGCAAAAGAAAGGTAAACTCCTACACAGAGAGGGAAAGGACAGGCGAAGGACAGACAGAAAGAAAGAAGAGAACTCCAAAAAGACAAGACAGAGACAAAAGCGGAGAAGGGAGAGTCAGATACAGGAAAAGCTACGGAAAGGAAAACAGAAATACTTACCAAGACTGTTTCTCCTCTTCCCACATGTACCCCCCAAGTGGCCTGCAAGAATAAGAAGGACAGAAGGAAGCGACTGTGAATCACTGCCTGGAGAATACCCAGAGGAGCACAAGAATAATACAAGACAGCCATCCATTGCACAATAACCGTATATTCAACCAATAAAAAAACACGTACCGGTGTAACAGACGAGTCTTGCTTCAGTTATTCGCGCCAATCCTGCAACAAGTGGTGGCAGCGGTGGGATATCAGAAACACAACATAATGGAAGAGAAAACCACCATGGCAGACGTAATCGCCCAGCTGGCGGAGGGGCAGCGCCACCTTCAACTAATGTGGGAACAGCAAATGAAAGAAGCTAGAGAAGAACGAGAAGCCCTGCAGACCACTCTCAAGAGCCAAGCCACAATAATGGCAAACAATCAACTGGTACATGAAACCGCCCTAGGAAAGCTTACAGACACCATTGCTCATACGAAGGTACACCCCAACGTACCCAGCAGCGTACTGCAGAGGTACCAGGAACACGAGGACCCGGACTCCTTTTTTACCAACTTTGAGAGAGTGGCGAGCACTGCAAGCTGGCCGGAAGAGAAATTGGGGCAGTATCTCGCACTATTGCTGACAGGGCATTTACAGGCCACATACCAAGCCATCAACCCCAGTGGGACTCTTCCCTATAAAGAGATTAAGAAAACAATTTTAGAAAGGGTAGGCCTGGACAGCGAGAGCTATCGGTCCAGATTCAGCCAAACCAAGTGGCAACAGCATGAGAATCCGCACACCCTCTACTATAGGGTTCAACATGCAGCGGGGAGATGGTTGCATCCAACCGAGAAAACTCGAGAAGAAATGTTTGATATTATCGTTTTGGAGCAGTATTTGGATCCACTACCTAGTACCACCCGTAACTGGTTCCGACAACACCCGGGCCTGATTAATGAAACAGCTATAGATTTCGCTTATGCATATCACAGGGGACCAGACTTCAGGACCTCCTCTAGTAGACATCCCACCCCTTCCCCTGTGCGCCCGGCTATAGGGAGAGGAACCTCTCAAAGACCTATGTTGGTACAGAGTCACAAACGAACCCTATCGAACAACCCCTCAAACGCTCCCTACCCGGCCATAGGTCCTCAGTGTTACCATTGTTCCGAGTGGGGTCATATAGTCAGATATTGCCCTCATAGAAAAGACCCGGAGGAACCCATGGAAATAGGAGTAGCCAAAGGAAGAGTATTCTGGGCTGGTGGAGATAAACCTACGTATACTCTGCCAATCATTCTCAATGGGGTTGAAAGAAAAGCCTTGATTGATTCTGGGTGTAGCCAGAGTGTGATAAGACAGGAGTTAGTAGGCCATGGACAAGAGATTCCCCAGGCACAAGTCTTGATCGCATGTGTACATGGGGATCAGAAATATTACTCTGTTGCTATCATACAAATAAAATGGAGAGAAGAGAACGAGACGCTAACAGTGGGAGTGCTTCGTCGCCTGGAGGAAGACATCATTATCGGAACTGACTATAAGGACTTCTCCATCTTACTTACCAAAGCAGGTCAGGAGCACGCCCTTAAGACCTGGTGAGAGGAATTACCCTTTGGGGCAGGTGAGGGAGTCAGTCGTACCCCAAAAGCAACCTCGAGTAGATGGCAAAAAAGGGTCCAGCGGCAACACTTCATCCAAACCCACAAAGCTCCACCAGATCCTCTCTCAGGAGTTGCGAGTAGGGTGTGTAACATTCCAGGGGATTTCCGACAGAGCCAACATGACGACCCTTCCCTGAAAAACACCTGGCAACAAGCCCTACATACGGAAGAAAATGTGGTAGGTCCACAATTTATCATACAAAATCAGCTCGTATATAGAGTACCCAATATGGAGGAAGGGCGGCCAAAACAATTGATAGTTCCCAGAAGTCACAGACAGCAGGTCTTATGTCTAGCCCATGGAGATAATGGGGAGGGACATCTTGGAAGGGAAAAAACTGAGGAGGCCATAATCGGGCGGTTTTATTGGCCAGAGGTTTTTGGGGATATACGTAAACACTGTTCTGACTGTCCAAAATGTCAATTATTCAACCCATCCCCACACAAACCTGCACCACTTCAACCCCTGCCAATCATAGAGACCCCTTTCTCACAAGTGGGCATGGATATAATTGGACCCCTCAACCCCTCTAGTCGAGGACGTCAATACATCAGGGTACTGGTAGACTATGCCACCCGCTATCCCGAAGCCATTCCCCTCCCTAGCATGCACACCAAAGTCGTGGCCCAATCAATGATTGAATTCTTCTCCGGAGTGGGTTTCCCCAAGGAAATACTAACCAACCAGGGGACCCCGTTTATGTCTAGACTCATGGCAGAAGTAAGCAAAACTCTTGGGATAAAGCAAATCAGAACATCAGTATACCACCCACAAACAGACGGTCTAGTGGAGAGGTATAACAGGACGATTAAATCCCTACTCAGAAAAAGTATTACAGAAGGGGGTAAGGACTGGGAAAGAAAATAACCGCTAGTACTTTACGCTATTCGCACACACGTTCAGACCTCCCTGGGACATGGGTGGTCATTACAACCCTGGCGGACGGTGTTAAAGCTGCGGAAATACCGCAAACAGGCCGGCGGACAAAAAAAGGGAATTATGACCCTGGGGGAAACCGCCAACAAAGACAGCCACTTTAACACACCGCCCGCCACGGCGGTACAGACAAGCAGCGCGGCGGTCACCGCCAACAGACAGGCGGAAGACAATGTACCGCCCACAGTATTACAACCCACCAATCCGCCACCTTTTCCGGGGCGGATTCACCGTGGATAAAAACACAGCGGAAACTGCTTTTGCTATGGGAAATTGCTCACCTGAACATATCCCACAAGGAAGGAGGACTCCATGGAGCCGGAACTCCAAATACTCCCTGCCCTTGTGTTTCTGCTCCTCTACGACCAACAGCTACGTAGGCGCCGAAGACAACGGTGAGTACTGCACATACGACACGGGGAGGGGGGAGGCAAAAGTTAGGGGGACACCCACCAAACACCCCCACCCTCGCATATTACAACATACCCACCAATGCATTCACAAAAAATCACAGTAACAACCCACAATCCCCCCGGAAGAATGAAAACACAAAGCAAAAATCGGTCAAACATTGTAAAGTGCCAATATACATGTCATACAAAAATATACAGATATATATTTGAAAATCAGTCATAATTATATACAATACGAGAAGTAGTGCAGATATGTACATAACAATGTCCGTGCACCATCAGTCCAAAAATGCATGGGCGAGGCCCACAAACGATACCTGACCACAATCGGAGAGAACACTGCCGGGGCATCAGATAGAAATACTACAGGCACCTCAGGGGGAAGGGAAGGGGGGGCACCTCAGCCGGATGACTGCAAAGCCAGATCCACGACGGGGCTCCATGCCCATTGATGTATCCTGGGGAGTGCAAAGCCACAGTCTCTCAAGTCTCTACAGTGGGTGGGTTGCCCACTGTGCCATCCTGGGGAGTGCAAAGCCACAGTCTCTCAAGTCTCTACAGTGGGTGGCTTGCCCACTGTGCCATCCTGGGGAGTGCAAAGCCACCTTCTCTCAAGTCTCTACAGTGGGTGGGTTTCCCACTGTGCCATCCTGGGGAGTGCAAAGCCACAGTCTCTCAAGTCTCTACAGTGGGTGGGTTTGCCCACTGTGCCATCCTGGGGAGTGCAAAGCCACAGTCTCTCAAGTTGATGCAGGTCTCTACTGGTACTGGGGGGGACTGGTGTCCAGACTGGATGAGTCTCCCCGTGAAAGGTTGTGTCCTGTCACTGTCCCAGCTGCACATGGGATAAGGATGCCTGATGTGGCAGTCCATTCATTCCTACCCGGTGCTTGCCCTGTTCAGCGGTGCTTTGCCATGGCGGTTCAGGACTGTTCAGCGGTGTTCACCATGGCGGTCTTTGCCCTGTTCAGCGGTGCTTTGCCATGGCGGTTCAGGACTGTTCAGCGGTGCTTTGCCATGGCGGTCTTTGCCCTGTTCAGCGGTGCTTTGCCATGGCGGTTCAGGACTGTTCAGCGGTGCTTTGACATGGCGGTCTTTGCCCTGCTCAGCGGTGCTTCGCCATGGGGGTCTTTGCCCTGTTCAGCAGTGCTTTGCCATGGCAGTTCAGGACTGTTCAGCGGTCTTCACCATGGCGGTCTTTGCCCTGTTCAGCGGTGCTTTGCCATGGCGGTTCAGGACTGTTCAGCGGTGCTTTGCCATGGCGGTCTTTGCCCTGTTCAGCGGTGCTTTGCCATGGCGGTTCTGATACGGACATTGGTGTGTGGCATGACGTTCCCTACACTGGACATTGGTGTGCGGCATGGCGTTCCATCATTGCCCAGCGGGCTGTGGCAGCCGGGGCCCTCCTGGGCACTGACTCCGGCGGGGACGGTGGTCTCCTGACCAGTGACGATACTTGGGCCCTCCTGGGCTGTGACTCTGGCGGTGGTCTCTGGACCAGTGACGATACTTGGGCCCCCCTGGGCTGTGACTCTGCCGGTGGTCTCTGGACCAGTGAGGGCCCTCCTGGGCTGTGACTCTGGCGGTGGCGGTGGTCTCTGGACCAGTGACGATACTTGTGCCATCCTGGGCTGTGGCGGTGGCGGTGGTCTCTGGACCAGTGACGATACTTGGGCCCTCCTGGGCAATGACTCCGGCGGTGGTCTCCTGACCAGTGACGATACTTGGGCCCTCCTGGGCAATGACTCCGGCGGTGGTCTCCTGACCAGTGACAATACTTGGGCCCTCCTGGGCAATGACTCCGGCCGTGGTCTCTGGACCAGTGACGACGGTGCTGGCGGTTGTGTCTCTACCGCCGGAAATGTTGGCGGACTTCTCCACCGTGATACTTACAACAGGCGGGGCAGACTTCCTCTGGCCCTTCACCACCTTTGGTGGAGTGACAGCTGACTCTCCAATCCCCTTGGAACCCATGTCAGTTGTTTTCCCACCAGGAGTCTTAACACGGTCCCGTCGTCCACTCTCCAATTTTAGAGCCTTTACAGGGGGTGGGCTGCCAGTGCCTTGGCTCCGGGTCCTACTGCCTGCCCTGGTGGCCGGTGCACTCCACAAACCTTGAACAGGCACCACTGGTATTGGAGGCTTTTTGGCTGAGGCGCTACGACGGGACTGATGAATTGGAGGGGGGGTGGGGACAAAAAGGTCAACTTTACAGAGGGACAGTTTCTGATGAACATTGGGATGGGTAGCTGGAGGGGGTCTGGGAGTGGAGGAAGAGGAGGTGGTTGTAGGAGGTGTCACTTTAGGTGTTTTGGAGGCTGTCATGAGGTGGATGGATGTTGGGTGAGTGATTGCCGGCGTTTGTGTACTTTGGGAGGGGGCGTCACAGACACACTGGGAGAGGACAAAGGGGACGTGTAAATGGCAGTGGAGGTGGTGAGTGCAGGTGAGCGGCTTGTGGTGCTGGGTGTCCTGGTGCGATTCATGGTGCCTGTAGATGTGGTGCATGCAGGTGTGTGTGTAGACAAGACTGGGAGGGAGGAGGGAGAAGAGGAGGAGGGGGACACAGTGGAGGCAGTGGATGTTGCTGTGTCTGTATGTGGGTGAGGCTTGCGTAAGTGCCTGTGGTGTGTGTGGGGCCTATGTTTGCCTGAGATACGTGTGTGTGTTGACTTGTGTGCATGCTGGTCTGTAGGTGTGCTTGGGATGGGCTGGGGTACAGGGGATTGGGTCTGGGTGGAGGAAGTTGGAGGGGGGAGGCTAGACACAGGGAGAATGGCTGCCATCAGTGCTGAGGCCAGAGATTGCAGGGTTCGCTGAAGGGCAGCCTGACCAGAATGAATGCCCTCCAGGAATGCATTACCGTGTTGCAACTCTCGTTCTACACCCTGGATGGCATTCACAATGGTAGACTGCCCAACAGTGAGTGACCTGAGGAGGTCAATGGCCTCCTCACTGAGGGCAGCAGGGGTGACTGGGGCAGGGCCTGAGGTGCCTGGGGCGAAGGTGATGCGGGCACGGGGCGAACGCTGAGGGGCTGCTGGGAGGGCTGGGCTGGTAGGGGAGGTGGCGGCTGTACCTGTAGAGGTGGGGGGCACAGATGGTGCCGCCACCACAAGGGAGCCCCCATCGGCGAACGAGTCCGTGTCGCTGCTTGGTGATCTGGTGGCCGTCGTGAAGCTCCCCTCCGTCCCACTGGTGCATTCAGAGTCTGTGGTGTGGCCATCAATGGCCATGTGGGATGCAGCTCCCTCGTGCTCCGGTGCCACTGTACCTCCGCCTGTTGATGCTGATGTACAAAAGGACAGGGAGAGCAGAAATAGGGGGGGAGACAGAAGAAAGAGAGTTTTAGCGCATGGCATACCGCTACTGTTGGCGGACAAGACAAACGCAGCAGCCCCCTGCATTACGCCGTGCTCCTGCCCTCTGCACATGCAATTTCTGGGATATGGCCTATATGGCATTGGTGGACATCTGCGCACATGGATGCCACAGGGGCAACTATACCTCGACTTGGCACTCTGCTGAGGTGGGGTGGAGTGCCACATGGCCTACATTACGGAGGGGCCTTGCCTACCTAACTCGCCCTGGCCTAGGGACACTCACAGCCCACCTCCACCACCCAGACACCTCCACTGCACGCAAAGTCCTCAGAATGAGGTTGTACTCACCCCCTTGTGTCTGCTGTGATGCCCTCAAGCGCCCATCCAACTCCGGGTAGGCCACCGCCAGGATCCGGAACATCAGGGGGGTCATGGTGCGACGGGCACCCCTCCCAAGTTGGGAAGCCATCCCCAGCTGAGCCTCCGCCGTCTTCTTGCTGCAGCGGCGAATGTCCTCCCGTCTCTGGTGGGCCCCCAGGGTCCGGACCTCCTTGGCGATGGCACGCCAAATGTCCCTCTTCTGGTGGGCGCTGACCTACATGACATGCACAAGGGAAGAGGAACAGTCATTACCAACTGCACCATCGTTGTGAGTGCCCCCCTCCCTACTCTGGCCATTTGGCCCATTCATTCACATTAATTAATGTTCTATGAACTCTGCACCCTTCCCTCTTACATCCAGCCCTCTCCACCCAGGCATAGCCCATACAATGTGCTCCCTGTGTACAAACATGTTGGTCTGGAGGACCGTAGAGTAGCGTGTACTGGGGGAGGACCCCGTCTACCAGTTTCTCTAACTCCTGTGCAGTGAAGGCAGGGGCCCTTTCCCCAGACGCAGCAGCCATCGTCGCTTCCAGACCGAGGTCACAGCAGCACTTGCAGTGTAGGTCCTCTCCTGTCGAAGGTCAGGTATCTAGTGATTGAACAGATAGAAAATGGCGGTGACGTCCGCGGCGGTGATGTCCGCGACGGTGCGCATCATCACCGCCGGTGCACCTGTTCATTGGCTCCTGGGACCCATAGGGTCCAATGTTAACCAATGCAGCATTGCGCCGCGGTCTACGACCGCCTACCGCGACGGTGTGCAACGCCAGCACAGTTACCCCACAATCCCATTGTCCCAGTTTAGAGGTCAGGCAGCCGCCATTTCAGGGGCCTACATGGCTTCATTTACTACTGCGTCACACATAGCTGGGCCTACACTCAACACACATACAGAAAGGGTTTTGTGAGTGGTGTAGTCTTGTGTGTAACTGTGGGTACATACCTGGAGGAATTATGACTGGTTCTTCGCTGTTGTCCTTCCTAGGCACCGTCAGCTGGGATATATGAGAAGATGGCGGAATCCTCCGGTGTACCGACTGCTGGTGGACCTGTTGACAATGGAAGAGAGACATGCCATCGTAACCTACTGGTTTGACCGTGCCACAATCCAGGAACTATGTAGCCAGTTGGAGCCAGACCTTATGTCACCAATCCGCCATCCGACTGGAATCCCCCCTGACGTGCAGGTGCTGTCAGTGCTCCATTTCCTTGCAAGTGGGTCTTTTCAGACAACTGTGGCCATGGCATCAGGAATGTCCAAGCATATGTTTTCCAACGTGTTGTCCAGAGTGTTGACTGCCCTGCTGAAACACGTAAGGAGATACATCATTTTCCCTCAGGTGGAGGATTTGCCTACAGTGAAAGGTGACTTCTATGCCCTTGGACATATCCCCAACGTCATAGGTGCCATTAATGGGACCCATGTAGCTCTGGTCCCCCCCCACAGGAGTGAACAGGTGTACAGGAACCAGAAGAGTTGTCATTCCATGAATGTCCAGATGGTCTGTTTGGCAGACCAGTACATCTCGCAGGTAAATGCTATGTTCTCTGGCTCAGTGCATGACGCCTACATCCTGCGGAATAGCAGCATCCCTGATATGATGGGTCAACTCCAGAGGCACCGTGTATGGCTATTGGGGGACTCTGGTTACCCCAACCTTTCCTGGCTATTGACCCCAGTGAGGAATCCCAGGACCAGGGCAGAGGAACGGTACAATGAGGCTCATGGGTGGACTAGGAGGGTGATCGAATGCACCTTCGGCCTCCTGAAGGCCAGGTTCAGGTGCCTGCATATGCCAGGTGGATCCCTATTCTACTCACCGAAGAAGGTGTGCAACATCATCATCGCCTGCTCCATGCTCCATAATTTGGCTTTGCGACGCCAGGTACCTTTTCTGCAGGAGGATGATCCAGATGACGGTGTTGTAGCAGCTGTGGAGTCTGTTGAGCCTGTGGACAGTGATGAGGATGAAGCTGAGGAAGAAGACAACGACAACAGGGAGTCAGTCATACAGCAATATTTCCAGTGAGACACAGGTGAGAACATTTTCATTTTTAGCATTACATTTACTTTCACACGTCTACCTCTATCCTGTTTCTCGATTTAAATCACTATTTGGTAATTGAGTTGTACCCTTCCATTACGGTTTCACAGGTGTGGTTACCTACGTGTCAACTGCTTGCATCCTTCAAGGGCTTGTGATGTGTGACATAGGTATGTTAGCCTTACAATGGTAAACCCATTATGACACTGTCATTGATAATACATATTTACTAAATCACAGACTGACTCCAGATTGTTTTGTGTTTCAAGGGTGTTTATTGAAGTGCTCTGAAATGTGAGGGGTTTGTAAAATGAGGATGGGTGATGGCGGAGGAATGTCCATGGCAGAGTCCAGTCTATTAGTCTCACAGGTGCACTGCCCATCTGGGCATAGGAAGTGGAGCTGGTGCAGTTTAAGTATGGACAGGGTAACAAAGTGGGACAGTGGGAGGACAATCAGGGTGGTCTCATTTCCTGGCGGGGGTCTTGCCATCTTGCTCTGTCCTGTTCCTGGATCTCAGGGACCGCTTGCGTGGTGGTTGTCCCTCTGCAGGGGGTGGGGTGCTGGTGTGTTGGTCCTGTGGCGGGGCGTCCTGTCCACTAGCGCCGGCGGAGGTGGTGGGCAGTTCATCGTCCATGCTAGTGTCAGGGGCCCCTTGGAGTGACACGGTGTCCCTCAAGGTCTGCTGTATGTCCTTCAGCACCCCTACGATGGTGCCCAGGGTGGAGCTGATGGTCCTGAGCTCCTCCCTGAACCCCAAATACAGTTCGTCCTGCAGGCGCAGGGTCTCCTGCAACTTGTCCAGGACCGGGCCATCGTCTCCTGGGAGTGGTGGTATGCTCCCATGATGGAGGAGAGGGCCTCGTGGAGAGTGGGTTCCCTTGGCCTGTCCTCCCCCTGTCGCACAGCAGCCCTCCCAGTTCCCCTGTGTTCCCGTGCCTCCGTCCCCTGGACCGTGTGCCCACTACCACTGCCCCCAGGTCCCTGTTGTTGTTGGGGTGGTGGGTTACCCTGGGTGCCCTGTAGTGGTGGACACACCACTGATTGACCTGTCCTGGGTAGGGAGGTTTGGGCCAGCTGGGTGGGTGCTGTGCTGGTGTTACCAGAGGGTGGTAGGTCGGTGTTGGGCTGTGCCTGTGCAAGGGGAACCGACTGTCCCGAGGCCCACGATGGTCCGGGCTGGTCATCAGGATCCAGTAGGGCAGAGCTGCTCTCGTCACTGTGGGCCTCTTCTGGGGGTGGAGTGGTGTTGTCTGGACCCTCTGGTGTGGTGACGGTCCTTCGGGTTCCTGCAGGGGCATAAGAGCTCGATTATTGCATGTGTGTGTGTAATGGTGTGCAATGGGTGGGTGTTTGTGTACCCCAGTGCAAGCATTCCTGTGTGTGGGTTTGTGTGGTGATGGTTGGGGGGTTGTTCTGGGTATGTGCAGTGGGCATGCTTTAGTGAGGGGTGACCATGCTTAGTTGTGTCATGCAGGGCTTGGTGTTGGGATGGGTGGTTTGTGTCATGGGTACATTAGTGAGGAGTTGTAGTGATAGGGGAGGGGGTGAGGGCGGGGATGTGTGATAGCATGCAGGTAGGGTGGGGGATATGATAGTTAAGATTTGACTTACCAGTGTCCCATCCTCCACCGACTCCTGCGAGGCCCTCAGGATGCAAGATGGTCAAGACTTGCTCCTCCCATGTTGATAGTTGTGGGGGAGGAGGTGGGGGTCCGCCGCCAGTCCGCTGTACCGCGATGTTGTGCCTCGATACCGTTGAACGCACCTTCCCCCGTAGGTCGTTCCACCTCTTCCTGATGTCCTCCCTACTTCTTGGGTGCTGTCCCACGGCGTTCACCCTGTCCACTATTCTGCACCATAACTCCATCTTCCTGGCTATTGATGTGTGCTGTACCTGTGAGCCAAATAGCTGTGGCTCTACCCGTACGATTTCCTCCACCATGACCCTGAGCTCCTCCTTGGAGAAGCGGGGGTGTCTTTGGCGTGACATGGGGTGGTGTAGGTTCTGTGTGGGGTGGTGTATGTGGTGATGGTTGTGGTGAGTGTAGTGGTGTGTGGTGTTTTGTGCGTGGATGTTGTGTGGGTGATGGTGTTG
This sequence comes from Pleurodeles waltl, assembly GCF_031143425.1. Classification (NCBI taxonomy): domain Eukaryota; kingdom Metazoa; phylum Chordata; class Amphibia; order Caudata; family Salamandridae; genus Pleurodeles; species Pleurodeles waltl. The sequence goes on from NC_090446.1 coordinate 152,612,066, forward strand.
TGTGCCTCTGTGTAGTGGGGTTGTCTAGTCTGTGCTCTCTCTCTGTCCTTCGTTTGTGTTTTTTTGGTCGTAGGGGTTTGTGGGTGATGTGGGTGTGTGTTTTATATTGTATTGGGTGTGTGGGAGTGGTGTGTGTATGTGTATCAGGTGTGTGTATTTTGAATTGTCCAATGTGGCGGTGTTTTGGAGATGTGTGTATTTTGAGCGCGGCGGTGTGTACCGCCAATGGAATACCGCGGTTGAAAGACCGCCGCGTGGACTCGTGGGTCGTAATAGCATGGGCGTGTTTCTGTTGGCGTGGAGGTGGAGGATTTGTTTCCGCCAGTTTATCACTGACCTTTGGTGTGGCGGTCTTGTGTGGGTGTCTGAATTTCGGCGGATTCCAAGATGTGTGTCATAATAGCTGTGGCAGAATACCGCCGCCGCGGCGGTGTATTGGCGGTCTTCTGCACGGCGGTAAGCAGCTTTTACCACCAATATTGTAATGACCCCTATAGTCCCTTCGAATTATTGTTCGGACGACACCCTCGGACTCTTATCGAAATGCTGGCCGAGTACTGGGAAGAAACCGAAGATGAGACAAAAGACCTCTTGACATACACCCGGGAGTTACGGGACACTCTTCATACTGTATGGGAAGAGGCCCATAATACTTTACGAGAATCCCAAAACAAACAGAAACAATGGTATGATACTAAAAGCGTGCTTTGCACCTTAAAAGTAGGGGATAAAGCCGTAATATTGCTACCCAGTTGTGAAAACAAGCTACTGGTCCGGTGGCAAGGACCATATGAAGTCCTTGAGCAAATTAATCCCACCACGTACAAACTAGCCCTTCCCGATGGACAAGGCAGGGAACAGATATACCATATAAACCTCCTAAAAAAATGGCAGGAACCGACGAGTGAACAACCCATACACTATATTACCAATGTAGCCACAGAAGAAATACCCTGTCTCTCCTTTCCCACAAATCACCCTATGGAAGGGTCTTTTCCCCAGACAAATCTCACCCTCATAGAACCATATCAGGGACAACTCTCTTGCGTGATAGAGGAGTATCGTGACGTCTTTTCCAAACGACCGGGACGAACACAGTTAGCAGATCACCAGATACTGACAAAAAGAGACGTAATCTCCAGGCAACGCCCAAATCGTATCCCAGAAGTAAAAAAAGCAGTTATAGAACAAGAGGTCCAATCCATGCTTGAAGCTGGTATTATTGAACCCTCCAATAGCCCCTGGTGTTCTCCGGTGGTTTTAGTTCCCAAACCGGACGGGAGTACCCGTTTCTGTGTTGACTATAGACGAGTCAATGAGTTAACATACTTTGATGCATATCCAATGCCACGCATAGACGAGCTTCTAGAAAGACTAGACCAAGCTCAGTTTATGTCTACCCTAGATCTCACAAAAGGGTATTGGCAGATCCCATTAAGAAAAGAAGACAGGGAAAAGACCTCCTTCACAGCCCCATCTGGTCTATATCAGTTCACGGTCTCCCTTTTGGGTTCCATGGGGCCCTGCCACATTGCAACGGCTCATGGATAGGGTCCTACGGCCCCATCACCAATACGCAGCGGCATACCTAGACGATATTGTCTTCCATAGTACCACCTGGAAAGATCATGTAGAACAATTGGGGAAGGTCTTACAAGCATTAAGGGAAGCCCGTCTAACAGCCAATCCTGAAAAATGTAAGCTAGGATTCAACACTATCAAATATCTGGGCTATGTATTAGGCGCAGGAGAGGTCCGTCCACAAGTAGAAAAAATAGAGGCCATCAAAAACCTACCCGTACCACGGACAAAGAAAGATGTAAGAGCCTTCCTTGGCTTAGTGGGGTACTACAGACGATTTATCCCTCAGTTCTCCACAATAGCAGAACCTCTCACCAATCTGCTCAAGAAGACCTGTCCCAACACACTCTCTGAAACCGAACAAAGCAGTTTTGATCAGCTACAAACCGCCCTGACTACGAATCTTGTGTTATGTTGTCCAGACTTTCAGAAACCTTTCATATTACAAACGGATGCCTCTGATGTGGGGCTAGGGGCAGTGTTATCCCAGGCACAAGGGGATGGGTCCATACACCCTATTCTGTACATTAGTCTGAAGTTACTTCCAAGGGAAGTCCACTGTCTCACCATTGAGAAAGAATGCCTAGCCATTAAATGGGCCGTGGACTCCCTAAGGTATTATCTCACTGGACTGACATTTACTCTGGTCACGGATCACGCGCCTCTCACATGGCTCGCTCGCAACAAAGACTCTAATTCCCGTGTCCTGCGATGGTTTCTTTCATTACAACCTTTCTCCTTTCAGATCATGCACTCCCCGGGCAGCCAGATGGCGAATGCGGATTTCCTGTCCCGTTATTCGGTTTTGGAGCGTCATTTACTGCCGCTCGCTAGGGGGAGTGTCTGTGACGGGCTGGACAGGGTCGGCCCGCACATATTCCCTGCTTGTGCTGCCGCTACCGCTGTTGAACCAGAAGAGGGCGTCCAACGCACCAATCCGGGCGGCCTTCGGGTGAACTTGCGGGAAGAGAGACGCTCAAATAGACCGATATCGGGCTGTAAAAGAGAGGAGGAAATCGTGGAAACGGAGGGAGGAGCGGCGAAAAACGACAGAGGAAGACCGGTAGTGGACACGGAGAACATTGTCCCAATCGGGGATGAAAGAACCTCGGAGGACACAGAGACGTGCGTCCCAGGCGGGGACAGGAGAAATCCAGGACCCAAGACATCGAGGTCCCAGTCGGGGACGGAAGGAGCGGACCTCGGGAAGGAGTGGAGCGCTACAACCCGCCACGCTTCTGGAGAAGCGGCGTGGGGAGGAATAGGAGAGAGATAGGGCACATGTATAATTGAAGGGGGGGGGAGAAGGGAAACATCACGTGGGGGAAAGCACAAGGGAAAAGAGGTGCCATACAGAGAAAGGGTGTGCAATACAAGATAAACAAAACGCAGAGCGGTGATATTGCAAAAGGGAAGAGGCAGTGAGAGAAGCCTACAGTAGGAAAAGAAAATACCTGAAAGACATAGGCAGTAAACACTAAGAGAGAGAGAGAAGGCAAAAAGAGAAAACTGGGGAAAAGGCAAAAGAAATGTAAACTCCTACACAGAGAGGGAAAGGACAGGCGAAGGACAGACAGAAAGAAAGAAGAGAACTCCAAAAAGACAAGACAGAGACAAAAGCGGAGAAGGGAGAGTCAGATACAGGAAAAGCTACAGAAAGGAAAACAGAAATACTTACCAAGACTGTTTCTCCTCTTCCCACATGTACCTCCCGAGTGGCCTGCAAGAATAAGAAGGACAGAAGGAAGAGACTGTGAATCACTGCCTGGAGAATACCCAGAGGAGCACAAGAATAATACAAGACAGCCATCCATTACACAATAACTGTATATTCAACCATAAAAAAACACGTACCAGTGTAACAGACGAGTCTTGCTTTAGTTATTCGCGCCAGTCCTGCAACAGCGTAAAAAAAAAGTGACGCAAAATGGTCTAACGCCACTTTTGCAGCATTCGTGTAATTTTTTCGCACGCTATGTAGCAGTGGTTACCGTCATTTTGTTTACGCTAACCATTCCTTAGCGGCGCCGTGTGTCATTTTTAACTATAGTGCACAGCTGGCGCTAGGGCATGCGTTAGCTTGCGGTACATTTTTTGATGCACAACTGCGCTACAGCGTTTGTGCGTCATTTTCGTTAAATCTGGGCCTGAGTTTATTAACCTGAACAGCATTAACAAGCAGATACACCTTGGCATTCCTTGTTACATCATGACATCAACACAACACATTCCTTCTCTTTATATAAAAACTTACATATATACAATGTAATTATAAAAAACAATATATACCTATAAAACAATGTAAAAGAACAATAACAAAAGCATATTCAACAATAATAATCGGTAACTAGGCTAAAATAATTACTCAATAAAAAAAAAGTTGAAAGGATAAATACTTCAATACTTTGGGGCATATTTAGGAGAAAGTGGTGCATCGGTTCTGATGCGCCACTTCTCTTGCGTAACCCTTGCCCGATATACTGACACCACGGTTGTGCCGTATTTACAGTACAGCACACCATGACCATGGTGGTCGTTACCACAACAGCATCAGAATTTTTGATGCTGTTGTGGTGCTTTGCTGCACTAGTGTCAAACATTTTGATGCTAGTGCAGCATAGCACAGGAAGGCCCATTGATTTTAATGGGTGCATCATTTTAACGCCTGCTTAAGGCATTAAAAATGACAGAAAAAATTACGTGAAATTTTGTAATTTTCACTGCACCATTTTTTGGGGCCTCCCTGCGTCGGAATGCTCCCTTGCATACAGTATGCCTGGCGCAGGTGTGACGCAAGAAGTTGCAAAGTGGCACAATGCGTGCATTGCGCCACTTTGTAAATCTGGCGCAGGGGAAAGGCCACTTTAGCGCCACCTTAGTGTCAAAGAAATTATGCAATGGTTGTGCAAGGGCTTGTAAATATGCCCCTATGTTCTACATTCAGTACATCACACCCTCCACTAAATTCTGGAGCACCTTCACCACACTCTGGAGCACCCGTATTAATGACATCCTCCTGCCTGTCACCATGACTTCCATAACTACCATCGAGAACGCTACCAGAAAAGAACCCTTCAGACTCATCATGTAACCAATTAAAATACTCATCTCTAACTACTCCACAATAACTCCTATCCACTTCCTTAGGCAAGACTGCAAGTTTTTTAAGGTTCCACACCTATTTCTCAATTTAACTGCATTATACAAAAGTTGAAAAACTTCTTCTGATTAATAAAACTAAGGCCTACCTTTGCAAACCTTGCCAGGTTTCTTAATGTGAAACCAATCACCCACCTCAATTTTCACAGGTTTAACCCAGTGTTTGGCATGATAATACTTTTAGCCCTTATCCAGACACTGCAACATCTTAGCACGCACATCCTCTAAGGACCAATGGACAACGCCGGTGTGACGTAACCAACCCGTGTTATATTTAGATCTCGATTTTCTCCCTTTCATAATCACAAAAAAAGCCTCATTACACGTGACTCAATAAGCCCTCACAGCTTTTACCGACCTGTGTTATCCAATCCTCATCATTACACTTAGCCAACTGGACAGTACCTTTTAACACATGGTTAAACCTCTCCCCCATGCCATTACCACTTGAATTGTACAAAGAAGTATTTCTATGTTTTATTCAAAGTTTACTAAAATACATGTTTGCCTTGTTAGATAAAAACTGGTTACTGTTGTCAATAAACACTACTGCAGAAATACCTTCAGCCACAACCGTCCAATCGATAAATGCTAGAATAGTATCAGTATCCACTTTTTCCACTACTTTGACCACTGACCATCTTGAAAACAAAACAACTAAAACTAAAATGTACTTCTGAGGCAGGTCCACAGTCCCCAAAACATCTCTTGCTACACCCTCCCAGAGGTATTTGGGCACAAAACCTACACTCAATGGAGGCTACAATGTGCGTAAAGACTTATCACTCTTGGAACAGGCCACACAATCTTTTACAAACCTCTCCACAGCCAAATCTACCCCTGGCCACAAAAACAACCTTTCCACCAATGGCTTTGTCTGACAATCCCAAATCCACCACGCTGTTTCTTCATTTATCAGGACGAACAATCCTATCACCTCTGAGAAGAGTTTTGCTATCCACAAATAACTCTGACCTCACCTCACAGAAAGACCTAACTTATGCACCCAAAGCTTCTTTTTTAGGCCAACCTTTCAAGTTGTATGACTTCACCTCTTGCAATAACATCATTATTCTTGTATTACACCTCCCATTTCTCTTCTTTGATGGCTGAAAGGCCTTGACTAACTATTAAAGCAATCTTACAATTATTCCATCTTTCGTCCTCACATTCCTCCATCTAAACAGGCATTCTTGAAAGAAAATCAGAATTCACATTGTCCTTTAAGGATGTATAAATTATCATGTATACAAAATCCTACATATGAATGAATATTTTTGCCAATCTGTAAGATGCACTGTCAGACTCTTTTGTCGTAAATTTTTTGACTTGTGTTGGGGGCATGGCCTCCCAGTGAAAATGGCAGATGTATAATTGGAGGGCTCCAAGGCCTGAGCCTGACCATTGGCAATAATCAGCCTATGTGAGGGACATCCACCTGCAGAGAGACGCCCTGTAGGCTGATCAACCCAGGACAACGAAATGCGGCCTGTGGCGTGTCCTCATGACCCTCTCTGGGGGGATGATCATCTGACTGGGCCTGCCTGTCCTCAAGAGGGGTCCGACCTATGATACGGCGTGGTGTAAGCATGCTGCCTAAGCTGAACACAGACACTGGCAGCTCTTCCTACAGTTCCACAGAAACTGGCAGAGTCCAGACGCCAGTCTCCGATTCCACACACAAGAGGGTGTGCTGGAGCTCTAGTGCTATATCTTACAGTTATTAGGCCTGTGGTAGTCAGAACCTTTGCACCATGGGCCGCACTAACGGGAAAAATGATGACCCCAAGGACCTCGTTCGCTCCCAGTCAACCCTGTCTGAAAGCTCTCCTATGACTCTGTCAGAGGTCTACATCCCACCAACGAGATCACACCCTCTACAGGACAAATTGGATGTTATCCTACAGGAATTTTGAGAGTCTAGGAGAGCAATAGAACTGCAACTAGAGACCATTACCTCTAATCTTACCTCCTCAAAGATAACCACAGAAAGGCAGTGTAAAAAACAATGAGTCTGTTGCTACCCTCATGCCCTGGCAAGCGGAATGTACGTCCTCCATAGCGCAGCTCCAACGACAAGTCCACGCATTACAGGAGCAGGCAAAGGATGCTGAAGGGAGAGCATGGTGGATTAATGTCCGAATTGTTAGCCTGCCAAAAGGGACAGAGGGACCGAATGCCCCACAATATGTGGAGAACTGACAAAACACTGCAGTGGTGCCAACCAGTCTCTTGGCCTTTTTTACATTTGAAAGGGCTAACCATGTCCCTGCAATGAAGCCTCCACCTGGAGCGTTGCCATGATCGATGGTCACTCAAATCCTGAATTACAGGACCAAGACGCCCTCCTCCACAGTGCTCAAAGGGCAGCACCTATCCTAGTGGACAATGCTCAAGTATCCCTGTGCCCTGATTATAATCTCTTGAATCAGCGACAAAGGGCCTCCTTCCAGATGGTCAAGCAGCACCTTCGAAGGGAGGGCTTACCCTAAGTATTCCTGTTCCCAGCTTGACTTTGGGTTTTACACAACCACAAGAGCAACTATTGCAATGCACTGGAGGAAGTGTGGTACTGGTTGGAGCATAATTTCCCACACTCACACAAATCTGAAACCTCTCTTTCGATGCCCCCCAAGAAGCAGCGACCACCACTAAGAGGGAGGCAAGGCTTGGAATGTAGGCTTGGGGGAGTACTGCTCTGACTCCGATGTAGGTCTTGGAGGGTCAGAGGGCAGTCCTCAAGTTGGCAATCTCCTTCTGGGGGCCCCGCGTGCCCTCCTGCATTGCCCCTTCCTCTAGCAGTGCCTCCAATTCAGACTCAGAAGGCAGCATTGCTTTGTTTCCTTCCATCACTTCGCAGACAGCGAACAATCTGTAGAACTGGGACCCTTGTAAGTATCTTCTTTGTAGTGTGCCAGAAGGAAGGGCCCTGACTGGTGGGGAAGAGGGGAGATCAGGGCTATGATTCTTATGGCACTTTAGAGACTACGCCAGCCCTAATGACAACTTGGAAGGACTCTTGTTAAGGATTTGAGGTAATACCTTGTGCGCAAGAGCACTGCTGCATGGATGCCTTTCAGATCTCTATTACATTTCAATTGGTATGATGCATCCCATTTCCAAATGATATATGGGGGGCTCCTTCCTCGTTTACTTTCTCTGAATTACACACTAGGATACGTTTTGACAAATTAAGATGGTTGACCCAGGCCTGGATGCACTTCATCCCCTTAAAATTGCTTCCTTCTACACAGCAATGTTTCTATTGCAAAGACTTCTTGCACCACAGGCGATAGCACATCCTGTTTTGTTGTTCACATGTTTTTCTTTTCAGGTTTAGTAAAGCGAGTCCTTCTCGCTGGCACTAGTCTTGGGATTTGTTACTGTTTTTGGTTGTATTAATATGACTGACATCTTCCCGACTGATGTATATGTACCACAATGCTCTTTGTTGGCACACGCATTACAGGGAGTGCAGAATTATTAGGCAAATTAGTATTTTTACCACATCATCCTCTTTATGCATGTTGTCTTACTCCAAGCTGTATAGGCTCGAAAGCCTACTACCAATTAAGCATATTAGGTGATGTGCATCTCTGTGATGAGAAGGGGTGTGGTCTAATGACATCAACACCCTATATCAGGTGTGCATAATTATTAGGCAACTTCCTTTCCTTTGGCAAAATGGGTCAAAAGAAGGACTTGACAGGCTCAGAAAAGTCAAAAATAGTGAGATATCTTGCAGAGGGATGCAGCACTCTTAAAATTGCAAAGCTTCTGAAGCGTGATCATCGAACAATCAAGCGTTTCATTCAAAATAGTCAACAGGGTCGCAAGAAGCGTGTGGAAAAACCAAGGCGCAAAATAACTGCCCATGAACTGAGAAAAGTCAAGCGTGCAGCTGCCACGATGCCACTTGCCACCAGTTTGGCCATATTTCAGAGCTGCAACATCACTGGAGTGCCCAAAAGCACAAGGTGTGCAATACTCAGAGACATGGCCAAGGTAAGAAAGGCTGAAAGACGACCACCACTGAACAAGACACACAAGCTGAAACGTCAAGACTGGGCCAAGAAATATCTCAAGACTGATTTTTCTAAGGTTTTATGGACTGATGAAATGAGAGTGAGTCTTGATGGGCCAGATGGATGGGCCCGTGGCTGGATTGGTAAAGGGCAGAGAGCTCCAGTCCGACTCAGACGCCAGCAAGGTGGAGGTGGAGTACTGGTTTGGGCTGGTATCATCAAAGATGAGCTTGTGGGGCCTTTTCTGGTTGAGGATGGAGTCAAGCTCAACTCCCAGTCCTACTGCCAGTTCCTGGAAGACACCTTCTTCAAGCAGTGGTACAGGAAGAAGTCTGCATCCTTCAAGAAAAACATGATTTTCATGCAGGACAATGCTCCATCACACGCGTCCAAGTACTCCACAGCGTGGCTGGCAAGAAAGGGTATAAAAGAAGGAAATCTAATGACATGGCCTCCTTTTTCACCTGATCTGAACCCCATTGAGAACCTGTGGTCCATCATCAAATGTGAGATTTACAAGGAGGGAAAACAGTACACCTCTCTGAACAGTGTCTGGGAGGCTGTGGTTGCTGCTGCACGCAATGTTGATGGTGAACAGATCAAAACACTGACAGAATCCATGGATGGCCGGCTTTTGAGTGTCCTTGCAAAGAAATGTGGCTATATTGGTCACTGATTTGTTTTTGTTTTGTTTTTGAATGTCAGAAATGTATATTTGTGAATGTTGAGATGTTATATTGGTTTCACTGGTAATAATAAATAATTGAAATGGGTATATCTTTTTTTTTGTTAAGTTGCCTAATAATTATGCACAGTAATAGTCACCTGCACACACAGATATCCCCCTAACATAGCTAAAACTAAAAACAAACTAAAAACTACTTCCAAAAATATTCAGCTTTGATATTAATGAGTTTTTTGGGTTCATTGAGAACATGGTTGTTGTTCAATAATAAAATTAATCCTCAAAAATACAACTTGCCTAATAATTCTGCACTCCCTGTATATTTTGACAGGCTGAACGTCAATGTCATTTGTACATCAATGTAACATTCTTACCTGGAATGTACACGGGTTGGGATCTATACATAAGTGACACAGAATACTAGCCCAATTACATTGCCGCCAGGCACATGTGGTATGTTTGCACGAAACACACTTAACAACTCATGAGACCCACAAATTACGTAAGAAATGTAGGGGACAATTATTCAATACCTCATATTCAGCTTTCACGCGATGGGCTGCAATATGGATATACTCTGGGGTTCCTTTTACCGTCCAAGACACCAAAGTTGACACAAACGCCAGATATACCCTGTTCTCAAGCACAGTAGACGGAATACTGGTGGTGATGGGGGGTATATATGCTCCAAATACGGAACATGATGTATTCCTGTCACACTTGTCCACAATTCTGGCAGAATGGATACATTACCCCTGGGTGGGGATTTTAGCGCAGTTCTTGATCTACACCAAGACTGCTCACACCTTCCAATGCCAGGAACCTGCTCGATTTCTCAAGCGTTACTGCATTGCTAAAGCATTACAGCACTGGGTACATAGTTGGAAATTATCAGATGTATGGCGCAGTTGCAATAACGGAATGCACAAATACTCATTTTATTCCCTCCACACATGCACGTCTGGACTGCATCCTATGAACCACGTCTTTCGAAACCCACGTAATGCGTGCAACCTATTTAGGGAAATTCCCATCAGATCATAACCCACTGGAAGTGTCACTGTCCTGCGGACGAGTGCCCTCGCCAGTACCTACATGACGTTTAGAGCCACGGGTCTTGGAGGATGCAACATTCCTGAATATACTGGCTACGACAATTGACACTTACTTCACAGAAAACGCTAATAGGGCCTCGTCTCTGTTAATAGAGTAAGAGGCCTTTAAAGTGGTGATGAGGGAACAATTATAGGCTCGATAGTGGAAGCCCATCAGATGGTCCGCCGTGACTGTACCCAAGTCGAAGATGGCCTCGGACCTCTGGAGAAGGCAGATGCGTGAGATGCTTCTCACTCTCCTGAATTACAAACAGCTTGAATTGAATACACAGAGCTTCTGGAGTGACTGAGTGTCAAAGATCATAGGACATGCCTGCAAATAACGCACAGCGAAGCAGATAAGTCTGGCACACTTCTGGTTCAAATGATTAGGGAGGCGCACTGCCCACTCCTGTCCTCTACATTATTACTACCCAGCAGTCTAGCGCTGGCACGCAGCTTGATATCAACACAGCATTCCATGTATTTTATGCAGACTTCTATAAAGCTCCTTACCCGGTGAGCCCTGGGGAGATCCAGTTTTTCATACGGGGACTGACTCTGATAGAGCGATCCTCGAGGCCCAACTGACAGCAGGTGAGTTCCACAAGCCTATCAAAGACCAAGAACATAATAAATCCTCAGGAACAGATGGCCTCCTGGTCGAATTTTACGCCACTTATAGTGCACAGCTGGTCCCTCAACTGGAGAGACTGCACAAATACCGAATATAAAATAATAAGCAAGGTTTTGGCCTGCAGGCTCCTTCCTCTGCTATTCAAAATAATTCATATAGACCAATGTGGATTTATTCCCAACTGTAACACTGATTTAACAGCTAAAGACTGTATCACTATCTTCGCTACTACCATACTTAGGCATGGAGAATGGTGTCTTCCCAGGAGGCCTGAAGGGTGGATCTGGGCTAACAGTGCTGTGCTCTACTATAGAACCTTAGTGGTATAGGTAGGAGTTCTGACACAGCATCGTGACACTATGGTGGAGATTTTCTTATGTTTTGTTTCTTTGTGACTGTACTATTATTATGTGTCATAATCCTTATTATTGCAGCACATGGCTTTTTATCTAGGATAAAGTTGATTCAATAGAATTCATTGAACTAAACCCTGCTTGTTTGTCTTTGCTTGTGTGAGACAAATGTAACAGATAGAAAAGGGCAAGGCCTGTTCCACCATGATTTCCCTGAGAAATCAAAATGTTATGTGCATGGCTGCCGCAAATCACTGCTACTCTTCGGTACTGATGAGGTACTGCTAGCCGCCGGAAAGGTTAGAGCGACAGTTGTCACACGGCGTGGAATTGGACTCAGTTCCCCACAATCTGGTGGTGCTACCACCCAAATCCAGCAGCCTCATTCTTATAATGAGAACCAACACAACAACCTCTGCCAGGCTTTTGACACCCTGGGGTGGGACTATATGCTTGCAACACTCAACATATTTGGGATTCCTCCATCCTAGATACGGTAGGTCTGGCTATTATATACCTCTCCCACAGCAAGAGCATGTACTGGAGCGTACATATTAGATTCCTATCCTATTTTCCGCAGCACTATACAGCTCTGCCAACTGTCCCACTTATTCATTGTGGTAGCTTTAGAACCACTGGTGCAGCATATTAGGCAGGAGGCAAGGGGCTAGGGGATATCAGTAGGGCTTGTGATACATTCAATTTCTCTGTATGCAGATGACATGATACTATACACAAAAGATCCCTGTCAAAATTTAACTGAGGCAGCCTGGATTTTTTCTGACTTTGCGTCCCTGTCAGGCCTTTGAGTAAATATCAATAAATCATATGCCTTCTCATTTGAGGTAATCACTACTGGATTGACTTGGCTCTTTGGAGCAGGTACTACCTTTCGTTACTTAGGAATACAAATTTATAGAACCCCATTAGATTTACTAGACAGGAACCTGCAGAAAGCGATAACATCCTGCAGATCACATATTCACTTCTGGATCACACTATCTTTACCTGTGGCGTGCCGCCAAGTGCTCGCCAAAATGGTGATGATGCCACATATTCTTTATAATTTTGAGAACTTGCCGATATTAGTCCTAGCCCATTTTTTATAAAACATTGAATACATTTCTTATAGACTTAGTGTGGGGTAATGGCAGAAGAAGACTCATTCTAGCCAACCTGCAGCTGCCCTCCGAGTGGGGAGGAAGTGGTGGCCCCAGATTTTAAGGCCTGTTGTATAGTGGAGCAACTGCAGTTGTTTTCCTACTAACTTGTGGGGTGGAACCTTCAAGAGATAGGCTACTCGCAGAATATGTTAGATAGAGGCTGGCTCCATTGTTTGATCTGCCCCGGTCCCCCACCCTGGTACAGTTCCTCTATTGCTCTGCATAGCTCTCACATACAGGAGTCTGGTTATGTGGTACATGGAATTGACAATACCATGCTCTCCAAATATATCCCTTGTGGGTCTTCCCACCGCCGCCGGGGTTCTGTCAAGTCTTGCGCTGCGCTCATGGGAGCAGGGTGGGGTGACAAAAGTGGGAGTATTCTTTGGGAATTACACTCTATTGAGTCATGCTGATTTTATAAACAAGCAGAATATATCGAATTCCCTGTTTCTGACACATGCTAATATAACAAAATACATTAAGTGGTACTGGGCACCAGATGGCATGTAACCTCCCACGCATGCGTTTGTGCAAGTGATGTACACTGTGGGACACAGCAAACACCTGATACACTGGCTATACAGAAGAGGCCTCCAGAAGTATTTATTGATACCCCTAATACCCCTGCAAACTAAATTGGAAGATGATCTAGGATGGGTGCCACAGGACAAGGAATGGGTCTTCCTGCTTACATACCCCCAAAAAATATCTCATAACTCTAGATTTAAATGTATACAGTATTCTAAACTCCATAGAGCATACTCTATGCCATATAGACTGCATGTAATGTATCCCTCGGTCACCTCAGCCTGCCCCAGGTGTAATGCTGCAGACCCAACATTAACGCATATGCTCTGGACCCACCCTGCTTTATCCTCCTACTGGACTCTGATCCGTCATATACTAGCAGATCTGACTGAGAGGGATACCTGGCATACATTTGAAACTTTGTATATTGGGGATGTTTCCCTGACTTAAGAGAACAAAAGTGGTGGTGAGATTTGCTGATTTGTCATTGGTGCTGGCTAAACGACTATTGTCCAGGTGGTGCACGTCCGCCACTATGCCTACTGTGATGCAATGGTGAGAGGAAGTAGAGAGGTGGGACTGGCAGAGAGCACAGCTTTACGCAGAGAAGAGTATAGGGGCCTGTGGAAGAAACCGACTACAATGAGATGGGATGCATTGCTGGAGTCAATCAAAGCCCAAGATACTACTGACAATGAAATCATCTGATCCCCTCTGGAACTTAAGACCCGGGGCTTAGTATTTTCTTTGCACTTTCATAGTGTGGCCACCACCACACCACAATGAGGCATTTACGCAAAATGTAACATCAAGTCAGCCTTTCGGTTGCTTCTTGTCCACCCAGACGACTTCCAGTTGTTAGGTATACAGTTTGAAAGTATGTGGTGCGTTGACAAGGCCGTACCTATGGGGTGTGAGATATTGTGTGCATTGTTTGAGCGCTTCACCTCTTTCTTGGAGTGGCTGTTTACTCATAATACTGACCACAAAGAAGTAACACATTATTTAGATGATTATTTCTTTGTCACATCTCCTGGTTCTATGGGTTTGCCAGACTTTGCTGGACAGCTTTCAGGAGCCTTTGGCACTGGAGAAGAGAGTGGGTCCCACCACATCCATTTCTTTTTTGGGGATTGAGTTGGATTTAGGAGGCCCATCTGCCACTTGACAAGGAGGTTGCAATGCAGTTGTTGTTGAACAATATGCTGTCTAGACAGAAGGTCACGGTGAGGGAAGTGCAAGCATTATTGGTCACCTGAACTTTGTGTGCAGAGTAGTGAGGGCTGGTGGAACCTTCTGCAGGCGGCTAGGGCTAGCATTGTCAGGACTGTCTTTGCCTCATCAACACCTAAGGTTATCGGCGGGTATGAAGGAGGATTTGCGAATGTGGCGCATGTTTTTGGATACATTCAATGGCATTCCTATTGGTACTCTGCTGGAAATGGAGTGAGAGGCACAGATATTTTCGGATGCCGCGGGAGGAATTGGTTTCGGTATTTATTGGCAAGGAAAATGGTGCGCGGAGGAATGGCCACCAGGGTGGAAAGGGGGAGGACGAAGTATTGCCTTTCTGGAGCTCTTCCCACTAGTGGTGGCAGTATATTTTTGGAGTTCCCTCCTGCAGCATTGGAAAGTTATTTTTTATGTGGACAATCTGGTAGTGGTACAAGTTATCAATAGGCAATCAGATAGGGACCCGCAGGCTCTGAAATTACTCAGAGAGTTTGTCTTAGCATGCCTGCATTATGATATCATGTTCAAAGCAAAACACGTACCTGGTGTGGACAATGACATTGCAGATGCTTTGTCTCGTTCACAGAGGAAGCAGTTCTATGGGCATGCCACGGAAGCAGAGAGGCAACGGACCTGCATGCCAAACCATTTTTGGAATGTAGTCAAGAATGGATGCTGCAGTTTGTGGTAGGGTCATTGGAACGATCAACAAGAAAGGCTTATGAGCTGGCTTGGATCAAATTCATTACATTGGGGCGGTCAGGAGAGAGGTAGGGATAGAGCAAAGGATGTGGTTCAATTTATTTTAGATCTGATAGTGAAAGGGCAGTCAAAAGTGACTATTGCAGGTAAGTGAGCGGGCGTGGCTTTCATGGGAAAATTATTGTGGGGATACGCGCCATCAGCGGGAGAACTGGGGGCACGCATATTGGAGGGATGGATAAGGGAACAAGGCCAGGTCAGGCAGACAAGGAGGCACTTGACTTTAGAATTGTTGAGAGGGGTGCTGGCAAAATTACCGCAGATTTGTTTTTCAGTGCAGGAGCACATAATTTTTGTAACATTGATGGTGTACATGTTTTTTGGAGCATTTCGAGTGTCGGAAATGCTGGGATCCAAACAAAGTAAGGGGCTGCTGTGGGAGGATGTCTTAATGCAAGCACAGGAGGTGGCATTATTACTGAGGTCTTCAAAGACAGATCAGAGGATGCAGGGGGTGCATGTTTTCCTGCCCGGGCAGGAACATAGTAAGTTTGCCCCCTTTGATGGAGTTTGAAGCTGGGAAGGTTGAAGTCTGAGAAAGTAGGGGTAGTCTTTTCATACATGAACGGCAAGAGAGTTACAGCCTTTCAGCTGTTGAGTATATTAA
This sequence comes from Pleurodeles waltl, assembly GCF_031143425.1. Lineage (NCBI taxonomy): Eukaryota > Metazoa > Chordata > Amphibia > Caudata > Salamandridae > Pleurodeles > Pleurodeles waltl. Next base: position 152,627,896 of record NC_090446.1, read on the forward strand.
GGAAATCGGTAACATGTATGGGTATGACCACAGGAAATTGGCACCCATTTTTTTCAGATAGAAGCAGCTACAGATGCGGGGAGGCGGGGTGGGCCAGGGAAGGAATAAAGCTGCTAGGAAGGTGGGTTTCGGAGTGCTTTCAGAGGTATGTTCATTAGATCTTAGGGATGGTGAGTGGTCAGGCAAGACTTGGTGTTAACATTTGTTTCTTTTGTAGGTTCAGTGATGGGTCCTCTATCTGCAAAATTGAGCGTGTTGATGTTGGGGCACTCGTTCAACAGATGGGTGGCTCAAGCATATAGGACCTTGAACACAGTCAGTTTAGGGCTGAGTAAAACATCTGGGGGGGTTGCATGGCATGAAAAGGGGGCATTAAGTGGAAAGAACTGTTGCCGTTCTTAAATAAGTTAAAAAAGGGGGCTTTGTGCCCAGATATTTTGATCATGCATCTTGGTAAAAATGACCTGGTGCAGGAAAAGGGTTTAGCACTGGTGAAATGGATGAAGCGATACTTGTAGGAGATAAAGCAGCAGTAGGCAGGGTGTTTTCCGGTGTGGACAGAGTTTGTACCTCAAAGAGTCTGGAGGGGTGCGTACAAGCCAGCAGCTATAGATAGAGCTTGTAGGAAGCTTAATAGGGAGATGAGGATTTTCTGTAGGGAACGGGAGATAAGTTGCATGTGGCAAAATGATATACGCTATGATGCAGTGTGATTTTTTCATGCGGACGGGGTCCATTTGTCGAGATTTGGTACAATGCTATACCATTGGAAATTAGGATTTTGTCGCAAAGATGCTTAAAGGGGTAGTGTAGGATGGGTTGGAAAGTGTGGGGGGCAGAAAAAGGTCAAGGATGCCCATTTTCTGGTGGCGGATGCCCAGGAGGTTGGAGGGGCCTTTACAGCAGGTCAGTGTAGTTTACAGAGGGGAACCATCCCCTAAGAGAGAAGACAACAAATTCTCAACAGAGGGAGAGCAGGTATTAAGGTTTTTTTCCACAGGAAATTGGCATTCAGGAGTGTGCATGTGTTAAAAGTTAAGTAAGGTAAGTTCAAGTGTGTGGTATGAGTAACAGAGGGTAGTTGTTCACAGGGTAGTTTGAAAGGTTAAAGGGGAGGGTGATGATTTAGGGGTGGGGGTAGGTGGTAATCAGATGTTACCAATAAACAAGGGGATAGGGAGGAATTATGGTCCAGTGTATATCCTTCCGATAGATACGTCAAAAAATATGATCCAGAAGGATGTCATGCTTCATCATCGGAATTGCTCCTCAGCAGACCGGCACTGCAATGTCTGACGGGCACCACCCCAAATGGGGGGGCTCTTTGCCGGAGATCTTTTGAATGATGATGCCACAACCCCAAGTGTGAGTGAGAAAGGAAGGAGATAAGCGAAGGGGGTTAACATTGGCTCTCAAAACAATTAGGAGATACACATAGTCATTAGGTCCTGAAGAAGCGTCACTGGATCCGTATGGACCACAGGGACGCAAAACATGTTAGGTCCTGAAGAAGCATCACTGGATCCGTATGGACCACAGGGACGCAAAACATGTTGACCCTTGATAGGGATGGTTTGGAAATTCCCCACCCTTACTACAAATGCCAAAAATACCATAGAGACTATACTCCCTTAAGAGGTAAGTAATACACACAGTATATACACTAGAATGCTGTAAAAACAATTAGAAAACAGTGCAAATAGTGAAAATCAAAATAGTTGGAAATGGGCCTGGGGGAACTCAAACCATATAACAAGAAAGTGGAATGCGAAAGTCGGTTTCCCTCTTAGGCAAGTGCAGTGTGTAGAGGGGTGCTGGGAGTGTAAGAAAACACCAAAGGTAAGTAATAGAACCCACCCCAGATCACAGAAAAGCATGAGTAAATCACGGTAAGCTTCCTAGAACACACAAGAACACATGATAGAAGATTTTGCAAGAACCAGAAGATGAAGGGGACCAAGTCCAAGAAGCACTGAAGAGTCCAGGGAGAACAGGAACCCCTGCTAACCCAGATGAAAGTGCAAAAGAAGAACCACCGGTGAAGAAGAACAGTCTGTACTGCACCCAAAAAGACAGATGCGGGTTCCTGGTTGGTGCAAATGATGTTTCATGCTGAATGGATGATTGCAGTCTGGTTTACATCACTGGATTCTGCCAACAAGCTTTGGCACACGCACAGCACGCAGTTAGCGGAAAATGGTGCTGCCCGGGATCAGGAGGGACCTGTTGGCCTCTACCCACAAAGGGGGTGATAGAGAGGGCTCCCTGCAACTCAGATAGCCCTCAGAAGACCAGGCCACACACATAGGAGCCCCACAGCATGGGGACAAAGAAGGTGCATAGGAGGCCCACTCAGCACTATACAAAGGGATCCCTCGCTGCCAGAGAACTACTCAGGAAGCTGTGCATCACAGGATAGAGTGCTGGGGGCCGGAGCTGCACAGTGCACTAAGAACTTCGTAGAAGGATGCCAACAATCCTTGGAAAATGCAAAACATGCGGTGCATGGGCTACTGTCTTGCGTGGGGAGGAAAGCTCTTACCTCCACCAGAGTTGGACAACTGGACTTCAGGACCGTCGGGACCACTTCAGTCCACCACCAGTGTTGCCAGAACCATGCACTTCTTCAGAAGAGGCGACCAAAGCCACCGGTCATCACTGCAGAGGGGTGCCTGCTGAAGCAGAGAAGTGACTCCTTCACTTCAAGGGAGATTCCTTCGTTCTTCTGGTGCAGGCTGAAGACAGGCAGTCCTTGGAGGATGCATGACCTGGAAACTCTTGTAGTTGCTGTCAGGAGCTGAAGATATAGGCGGTCATTCCAACCTCGGCGGTAAAAGCCGCTTACCGCCAGTCAGAAGACCGCCATAACACCGCGGCGGTCGCGGTAAACCGCCACGGTCATTCTGACCCACAACAGGCAAACCGCCAAAATTCCGACATCCACAAAAGTCCGCCACACCAAAGGTCAGCGATAAACTGGCGATGACCAAACATCCACCGTCACGCCAACAGAAATACACCCATGCCATTACGACCCACGAATCCACGCGGCGGTCTTTCAACCGCGGTATTCTATTGGCAGTACACACCGCCGCGGTCGAAATACACATACTCGTACAAAACACAACCACATTGGACTATTCGAAATACACACACCTGATACACATACACACACCACTCCCACACACCCAATACAATATAAAACACACACCCACATCACCCACAAACCCCTACGACCAGAAATTCAGAGAGAAGGCGAGAGAGAGACACCACAGTCAACTACCAAGCATCCACAGGCACACAATACCAATACCCACAGAACTTCCACGCTCCTCACACAACACACCACTAAATAGCACCCCACCTATCACTACACACTCCACCCCACACATCATCCACACCACCCCATGGCACCTCAAAGACACCCCAGGTTCTCAGATGCTGAACTCAGGGTCATGGTGGAGGAAATCCTACGAGTAGAGCCCCAGCTGTTCGGGACACAGGTGCAGCACACCACCATTGCCAGGAAGATGGAGCTATGGAGCTGAATAGTGGACAGGGTCAACGCTGTGGGACAGCACCCGAGAAATAGGGACGACATCAGGAAGCGGTGGAACGACCTACGGGGGAAGGTGCGTTCCATGGTATCAAGGCACAACATCGCGGTACAGCGGACTGGCGGCGGACCCCCACCTCCTCCCCCAGAGTTTACAACATGGGAGGAGCAAGTCTTGAACATCCTGCATCCTGAGGGCCTCGCAGGAGTCGGTGGAGGAATGGACTTTGGTAAGTCTCATCTTCACTACTTCATCCCCCCCAACCCCACCTGCATGCCAACTCATACCCCCACCCTCACCCTTACCCCCATCACAACTACCCCTTGCAAATGTCTCACCATCACAACCCACCCATCCCAACACTTAGCCCTGCATGTGGCTCCAAAGCATGGACACCCATCACCAAGGCATGCCCAATGCACATACCCATCACCCCCCCCCCCCAAAATACCGTCACAACAGCCCCCACAAAGGAATGCCAGCACTGGGGTACACAGGCACCCACCCATTGCACACCATTGGCACACACAGAAGCAATAACCATACTTTTATACCCCTGCAGGACCCGAACGCCAGGTCACCGCGCAGGAGGGTCCACAAATGTCCCCTCCACCCCCAGAAGAGGCCCACAGTGATGACAGAAGCTCTGTCTCCCTGGATCTAGATGACCAGCCCGGTCCATCGGGGACCTCGGGACAGTCGGTTCCCCTCAGACAGGCACAGGCCACAGCAGACCTTCCCCCCTCTGGGAACACCAGCACAGCACCCACCCAGCGGGCCCATACCTCTGTCCCAAGGACACGTCAATCAGCGGTGTGTCCACCACTACAGGGAACCCAGGCTAACCCACCACCCCAACAACAACAGGGACCTCGGGGCAGTGGTAGTGGGCACACGGTCCAGGGGATGGAGGCCCAAGGAAACAGGGGAACTGGGAGGGCAGCTGTGCGACACGGGGGGGACAGGCCAAGGGAACCCACTCTCCACGAGGCCCTCTACTCCATCATGGGAGCATACCACCGCTCCCAGGAGACGATGGCGACAGTCCTGGCCAGGTTTCAGGAAATCCAGCTTCTGCAGGAACAACAGTATATGGGGTTCAGGGAGGAACTGAGAAACATCAGTACCGCCATGGGTACCATCGTAGTGGCCCTGAATGAGTTAATCTCCACATTGCGGACCACTGTGGCACCTCAAAGGGCCCCTGACACTAGCATGGACCAAGAACAGGCTACCACCTCCGCCGGCGCTAGTGGACAGGAGGCCCCGACAGAAGACCAAAAGGCCACCAGAACCCCACCCCCTGCAGAAGGAGAACCACCCCACAAGCGGGCCCTGAGATCCAGGAAGAAGACAGAGTAACATGTCAAGACCCCCGCCAGCAAAGGATACCGCCCTGATTGTCATCCCACTGTCACACATTGTCACCCTGTCCAACCTTAAACTGCCCCTGCTCCACTTCCCACAGGCATTTGGACAATGCACCTGTGAACCTGATAGTCTGAACTCTGCCATGGACAATCCTCCACCATCACCCCTCACCGATTTGCAACCACCCATCCAAATTAGAGCACTTGAATAAACACACTTATTGCACATAAACAATCTGGAGTCTGTCTGTGATTTGAACAAATGTATTAGACATGACAGTGCCAAAATTGTTATTCACATTGTGATGCCAACAAACCGCTGTCACACAGCTGTAGTCCATGGGGTAACAAAGCAGATGTCACGCAGTGGGGCCCACAGCTCTGAAAACGGAAGGGAAAGTCACAACACAGTTACCATACACTGGGGGAAAAAGTCAGACAGTAGAGAGGTAGCAGTCTTTAAGTAAATGTAATATGCCGGTGTGTACTCTTACCTGTGTGTCACTGAAAATATTGCTCTATTACTGTGTTCCTGTTGTCTATGTCGTCCTCTCCGGCTTCCTCTTCTTCACTCTCCACAGGCTCCACAGCTGCTACAACACCACCATCTGGACCATCCTCCTGCAGAAAAGGCACCTGGCGGCGCAAAGCCAGGTTGTGAAGCATACAGCAGGCCACGATGATCTGGCACACCTTCTTTGGTGAGCACATTAGGGATCCACCAGTCATATGGAGGCACCTGAACCTGGCCTTCAGGAGGCCGAAGGTTCACTCGATCACCCTCCTAGTCCGCCCATGGGCCTCATTGTAGCCTTCCTCTGCCCTGGTCCTGGGATTCCTCACTGGGGTCAGTAGCCAGGACAGGTTGGGGTAACCAGAGTCCCCTAATAGCCACACCCGGTGCCTCTGGAGTTGACCCATCACAAACGGGATGCTGCTATCCGCAGGATGTAGGCGTCATGCACTGACCCAGGGAACTTGGCATTCACATGGGAGATGTACTGGTCAGCCAAACACACCATCTGTACATTCATCGAATGATAACTTTTCCTGTTCCTGTACACCTGTTCACTCCTGCTGGGGGGTACCAAAGCCACATGTGTCCCATCAATGGCACCTATGATGTTGGGGATATGTCCAAGGGCATAGAAATCACCCTTCACTGTAGGCAAATCCCCCACCTCAGGGAAAATGATGTAGCTCCTCATGTGTTTCAGCAGGGCAGACAACACTCTGGACAACACCTTGGAAAACATAGGTTGAGACATCCCTGATGATATGGCCACTGTTGTTTGAAATTACCCACTTGCTAAGAAATGGAGCACTGACAGCACCTGCACTAGAGGGGGGATCCCTGTGGGTTGGCGGATGGGTGACATCAGGTCTGCCTCCAGCTGGGCACACAGTTCCTGTATAGTGGCTCGGTCAAGCCTGTATGTCAGTATGACATGTCTTTCCTCCATTGTCGACAGGTCCACCAGCGGTCTGTACACGGGAAGATTCCTCCATCTCCTCGCATTGCCCAGCGGACGGTGCCTAGGAAGGACAACAGCGAGCACAGAGTCAATCAACCCACAGGTACGTTCCCACAGCCTGCACACAACACGATTCACTATGCATTGAATGGTTTGTATGAGTGTTGAGGAAAGGCCTAGGTATGTGTGACGCAGTAGAAATTAAGCCATTTGGGCCCTTGAAATGGCGGCTGCCTGACCTGTGAAGTGTGACAATGGGATGTGAGGTCAATGCGCTGGCGTGGCACACCGTGGCGGTAGGCGGTCGAAGACCGCGGCGCAAAGCCGCATTGGTTAACATAGAATCCTATGGGTTACAAGAGCCAATGACGATGTGCGCCGGCGGTCGCGGTACGCACCGCCGCGGGCGTGACAGCCATTTTCTATCTACTTAATCACTCGATACCTGATCTTCCACAGGAGAGGACCTACACTGCAAGTGCTGCTGTGACCTTGGTCTGGAAGAGACAATGGCTGCTGCGACTGGGGAAAGGGCCCCTGCCTTCACTTCTGAAGAATTGGAGAAACTCGTGGATGGGGTCCTCCCCCAGTATGCGCTACTCTACGGTCCTCCAGACCAACAGGTAAGTACACTGGGAGCATGCTTTGTGGGCAATGCCTGGGTTGAGTCGGGTGGATGAAAGATGGTGGGGAGGGGAGCGATTGAGGCATGCATCAGACGACAGATGAGAGCATGTGCCACATGGCAAGGGTGGGGATGGGGGGCCACACACATCAAGCATGCAGAAGGTGATGATTTTTTTTCTCCCCCTGTACATGTCACATAGGTCAGTGCCCACCAGAAAGTCGCTATTTGGCGTGCCATCGGCAAGGACGTCCGGACCCTGGGGGTCCACAACAGACGGGGCACCCATTGCCGGAAGAGGTGGGAGGACATCCGACGCGGGAGCAGGAAGACGGCGGAGGCTCTGCTGGGGATGGCCTCCCAACGTAGGCGGGGTGCCAGTCGTCAATTGACCCCCCTGATGTCCCGGATCCTGGCGGTGGCCTACCCTGATTTGGATGGGCGCGTGAGGACATCACAGCAGACTCAAGGGGGTGAGTACACTCTCATTCTGGTGACTTTGTGCGCAGTGGAGGTGTCTGGGTGGGGGAGGTGGGCTGTGGGTATCTCTAGGCCAGGGCAATTTCTGTAGGCTAGGCCCCTCCGTAAGGCATGGCCCTGTGCCCCCGCCCCCCACCTCTGTAGGGTGCCAAGTACAGATATTCATGGCCCTGTGTCATCTATGTGTGCAGTCGTCGTCCATAGGCTTGTAGGCCATGTCCCACGGATTGCGTAGTGGACCCCAAGTGCGCAGCGTAGTGCAGGGGGCTTCTGTGTCTGTCCTCTCCGCCAACGGTAGCGGTAATCCATGCACTCAACATGTCTTTATTTCTCCCCCCCCCTTTTTTGTGGTCTTCCGGTTCATGTGTGCATTAGCATCATCAGGCGGAGGAGAAGTGGCATCGGAGCACGAGGGAGCTGCATCTCACATGGCCATGGCGGGCAATGCAACTGACTCGGAGTTCACCAGTGAGACGGAGGGCGAGGGGAGCTCCACAGCGGGGACTCGTGCTGATGTCAGTGGCAGCGACTCATCCTCTGAAGGGAGCTCCCTTGTGGTGGCGGCAACATCCGTGCCCCCCGCAACAACAGGTACAGCCGCCACCCAGCGCACCAGCACCGCCCTCCCAGCAGCCCCTCAGCGTTTGCCCCGTGCCCGCTCACCCAGGAAGGTGGGCATCTCCTTTGCCCCAGGCACCTCAGGCCCTGCCCGTCACCCCTGCTGCCCTCAGTGAGGAGGTCATTGACCTCCTGAGGACCATCATTGTTGGGCAGTCTACCCTTTTGAATGCCATCCAGGGTGTAGAAAGGGAGGTGCACCGGAGTAATGAATACCTGGAGGGCATTCATTCGGGTCAGGCTGCCCATCAGCGATCGTTCAACGCTCTGGCCTCAGCACTGACGGCAGCAATTGTCCCTGTCTCTAGCCTCCCCCCTCCAACTTCCTCCACCCAGACCCAATCCCCTGTACCTCTGCCTATCCCAGACACACCTCCAGACCAGCCTGCACACGCCTCAAAACACCCAAGGGAAGCTCATCCAGACATAAGCACCACACTTCACACAAGCATTCACACAAGCAACATCCACATGCAGACACACCAACACCCACTGCCTCCACTGTGTCCCCCTCCTCCCCCTCCTCCCCCTCCTCCCTCCCTGTGACGTCTCCACTCACACTTGCATGCACAACATCTTCAGCCACTACGTCCATCACCAGCACACCCACCAGAACACTCCGCTCACGTGCAGTCACCACCCCCACTACCATTTACACGTCCCCTGTGTCCTCTCCCAGTGTGTCTGTCACCCCCTCTTCCAAACCACACAAACGCAGGCAGCCACCCACCCAACAGCCATCCACCTCACGACAGCCTCCAGCCCAAGCACCTGCACCCAAAGATACCAGACTTCACACTCCTACATCCACATCCTCTTCCTCCACTCCCATACCCACTACACCTCGCCGTCCCTCTCTTTCCAAATTGATTTTCCTTTCCAAACTTGACCTCTTTCCAACAACTCCCCCACCCCGTCCATCGAATAAGACTGCAATCAGCACCTCAGCCACCACCAAACCAGGACCTATCAGGACTGTGGAGTCCCCCACCCTCAAGGGCAACTAGTTCTGGTAGGAGCCAAGGCACGGCCAGCCCACCCCCGGAAAAACACCCAAAGATCACCAGTGCCCGGCGCGAGAGGCCAAGGACAACAGGGACCAAAATCCCTACCCTGGCTCCGCCTGGAAATGGGGTGCCACCTGGCACACCGCCAAAGGTGGGAAAGGGCCACAGACGACCAGGGAAGGGTGGGAAGGGCAGCACGCCCGACAAGTCCGGCAGCAGGCCAGCTGCCCAGGAGGGCCCCACCAGCTCAATCCCAGCTGCCCAGGAGGGCCCCGCCAGCCACAGCCCAGCTGCCCAGGAGGGCCCCGCCAGCCACAGCCCAGCTGCCCAGGAGGGCCCCGCCAGCCACAGCCCAGCTGCCCAGGAGGGCCCGCCAGCCACAGCCCAGCTGGGCAATGAAGGAGCGCCAGCCACAGCCCAGCTGGGAAATGAAGGAGCACCAGCCACAGCCCAGCTGGGCAATGAAGGAGCGCCAACTCAAGCACCGCTGAACAGGGCAAGGACCGCTGAACAGGGCAAGGACCGCCAAGGCAAGCACCGCTGAACTGGGCAAGCACCGCTGAACAGGGCAAGGACCGCCAACTCAAGCACCGCTGAACAGGGCAAGGACCGCCAAGGCAAGCACCGCTGAACAGGGCAAGGACCGCCAAGGCAAGCACCGCTGAACTGGGCAAGCACCGCCAAGGCAAGCACCGCTGAACAGGGCAAGGACCGCTGAACAGGGCAAGGACCGCCAAGGCAAGCACTGCTGAACTGGGCAAGCACCGCCAAGGCAAGCACCGCTGAACTGGGCCCTTCATCTCAAGCACCGCTGAACAGGGCACCGCCATCTCAAGCACCGCTCCGCTGGGCCCTTCATCTCAAGCACCGCTCCGCTGGGCACCGCCGTCTCAAGCACCGCTGAACTGGGCCCCTCATCTCAAGCACCGCTCCGCTGGGCACCGCCGTGTCAAGCACCGCTGCACTGGGCCCTTCATCTCAAGCACCGCTTCGCTGGGCCCTTCATCTCAAGCACCGCTGAACTGGGCCCTTCATCTCAAGCACCGCTGACAGGGCACTGCCGTCTCAAGCACCGCTCCGCTGGGCCCTTCATCTCAAGCACCGCTGAACTGGGCCCTTCATCTCAAGCACCGCTCCGCTGGGCACCGCCGTCTCAAGCACCGCTGCACTGGGCCCTTCATCTCAAGCACCGCTGAACTGGGCCCTTCATCTCAAGCACCGCTGAACTGGGCCCTTCATCTCAAGCACCGCTCCGCTGGGCCCTTCATCTCAAGCACCGCTGAACTGGGCCCTTCATCTCAAGCACCGCTCCGCTGGGCCCTTCATCTCAAGCACCGCTGAACTGGGCCCTTCATCTCAAGCACCGCTCCGCTGGGCACCGCCGTCTCAAGCACCGCTCCGCTGGGCCCTTCATCTCAAGCACCGCTCCGCTGGGCACCGCCAAGGCAAGCACCGCTGCACTGGGCCCTTCATCTCAAGCACCGCTCCGCTGGGCCCTTCATCTCAAGCACTGCTGCGCTGGGCCCTTCATCTCAAGCACCGCTGAACTGGGCCCTTCATCTCAAGCACCGCTCCGCTGGGCCCTTCATCTCAAGCACCGCTCTGCTGGGCACCGCCGTCTCAAGCACCGCTCCGCTGGGCCCTTCATCTCAAGCACCGCTGAACTGGGCCCTTCATCTCAAGCACCGCTGAACATGGCACCGCCGCCTCACGCACCGCTCCGCTGGGCCCTTCATCTCAAGCACCGCTGAACTGGGCCCTTCATCTCAAGCACCGCTCCGCTGGGCACCGCCGTCTCAAGCACCGCTCCGCTGGGCCCTTCATCTCAAGCACCGCTCTGCTGGGCACCGCCAAGGCAAGCACCGCTGCACTGGGCCCTTCATCTAAAGCACCGCTCCGCTGGGCCCTTCATCTCAAGCACAGCTGCGCTGGGCCCTTCATCTCAAGCACCGCTGGACTGGGCCCTTCATCTCAAGCACCGCTCCGCTGGGCCCTTCATCTCAAGCACCGCTGAACTGGGCCCTTCATCTCAAGCACCGCTCCGCTGGGCCCTTCATCTCAAGCACCGCTCCGCTGGGTACCGCCAAGGCAAGCACCGCTGCACTGGGCCCTTCATCTCAAGCACTGCTCCGCTGGGCCCTTCATCTCAATCACTGCTGCGCTGGGCCCTTCATCTCAAGCACCGCTGAACTGGGCCCTTCATCTCAAGCACCGCTCCGCTGGGCCCTTCATCTCAAGCACCGCTCTGCTGGGCACCGCCGTCTCAAGCACCGCTCCGCTGGGCCCTTCATCTCAAGCACCGCTGAACTGGGCCCTTCATCTCAAGCACCGCTCCGCTGGGCCGTTCATCTCAAGCACCACTGAACTGGGCCCTTCATCTCAAGCACCGCTCCGCTGGGCACCGCCGTCTCAAGCACCGCTCCGCTGGGCCCTTCATCTCAAGCACCGCTCCGCTGGGCACCGCCAAGGCAAGCACCGCTGCACTGGGCCCTTCATCTCAAGCACCGCTCCGCTGGGCCCTTCATCTCAAGCACTGCTGTGCTGGGCCCTTCATCTCAAGCACCGCTGAACTGGGCCCTTCATCTCAAGCACCGCTCCGCTGGGCCCTTCATCTCAAGCACCGCTCTGCTGGGCACCGCCGTCTCAAGCACCGCTCCGCTGGGCCCTTCATCTCAAGCACCGCTGAACTGGGCCCTTCATCTCAAGCACCGCTGAACAGGGCACCGCCGTCTCAAGCACCGCTCCGCTGGGCCCTTCATCTCAAGCACCGCTGAACTGGGCCCTTCATCTCAAGCACCGCTCCGCTGGGCACCGCCGTCTCAAGCACCGCTCCGCTGGGCCCTTCATCTCAAGCACCGCTCCGCTGGGCACCGCCAAGGCAAGCACCGCTGCACTGGGCCCTTCATCTCAAGCACCGCTCCGCTGGGCCCTTCATCTCAACCACCGCTGCGCTGGGCCCTTCATCTCAAGCACCGCTGAACTGGGCCCTTCATCTCAAGCACCGCTCCGCTGGGCCCTTCATCTCAAGCACCGCTCCGCTGGGCACCGCCGTCTCAAGCACCGCTGCACTGGGCCCTTCATCTCAAGCACTGCTGAACTGGGCCCTTCATCTCAAGCACCGCTCCGCTGTGCCCTTCATCTCAAGCACCGCTGCGCTGGGCACCGCCGTCTCAAGTACCGCTGCACTGGGCCCTTCATCTCAAGCACCGCTGGCCCATTGGCGGAAGGGGCAGTGCTGCATCTGTGTCGGGCAGGGCTGCACGAAGCACTCTGGGCACCAGTCCCCCTCCAGAACCAGTGGACACTGTCATCCACTTGAGAGACTGTGGCTTTACACTCCCCAGGATGGTACAGTGGGCAAGCCACCCACTGTATGGACTTGAGAGACTGTGGCTTTGCACTCCCCAGGATGGTACAGTGGGCAACCCACCCACTGTAGAGACTTGAGAGACTGTGGCTTTGCACTCCCCAGGATGGTACAGTGGGCAAGCCACCCACTGTATGGACTTGAGAGACTGTGGCTTTGCACTCCCCAGGATGGTACAGTGGGCAAACCACCCACTGTAGAGACTTGAGAGACTGTGGCTTTGCACTCCCCAGGATGGTACAGTGGGCAAACCACCCACTGTATGGACTTGAGAGACTGTGGCTTTGCACTCCCCAGGATGGTACAGTGGGCAAGCCACCCACTGTATGGACTTGAGAGACTGTGGCTTTGCACTCCCCAGGATGGGACAGTGGCCATGGAGGCCCCTTGTGGATCTGGCGTCGTGTACTCATGTGGCTGAGGTGCCCCCCCTTCCCTTCCCCCTGAGGTGCCTGTAGTTTTTCTATCTGATGCCCCTGCAGTGTTCTCTCCGTTGGTGTCAGGTATCCTGTGTGAGCCTTGCCCATGTGATTTGGGCCCAGTGGTCCACGGACAATGACAGCTAAAATTATCAGACTTTTAATATTTATGTATATATTAGTTTTAAATGTGTGATATTTTTATATGCCGATAATAGAATATATTCGACTGTTTATGATCATTTCATTTTGTCTTTGCATTCTTCCGGGGGGTTTGGGGGTTGTAACAGTGATGTATTGCTATGCATTGATGTGTGTGTTGTAGTGGGTGAGGGTGGTGGTGGGTGTGTAGTGTATGTGTGCCCGTAATATTTTCTTCTCCCCCCTCCCCTGTGTCATAGGTGCAGTACTCACCGTAGTCTTCTGCGCCTGCGTTCGTGCTCCTGGTAGAGGAGCAGGAAGACAATGGCTGGTAGGATGTGTAGTTCGGGTTCCATGCTGTCCAGATTCCTTGTGGGGTGTATGGAGGTGAGCGTTTTCCATTTGAAATGTCTGTTTCCGCCGTGTTTTTATCGGCGGGGCTACCGCCCCGGAAAAGGTGGCGGATTGGTGGGTTGTGATAGGGTGGGCGGTATATTGTCTCCCGCCTGTCTGTTGGCGGTGACCGCCGCGCTGTTTGTCCAGCCGTGGCGGTCGGAGTGTTAAAGTGGCGGTCTCTGTTGGCGGTTTCCGCCAGGGTCAGAATTCCATTTTTTACACCGCCAGCCTGTTGGCGGGTTAGCCGCCGCTTTAACACCGACCGCCAGGGTTGGAATGACCCCCATAATGTTGCAGAACTCATCTTTGCTTCTTTGTTGCAGTTTGTAGAGTTCCTGGAGGGTCGAGATGCAGTTTCGTTGGTAGAAGGTGAAGTAAAGGATGCAGAGGATTCCTGCTGGAGTATTCCAATCAGAATCTGAGGAAACACCCAGAGGAGAAACCCTAAATAGCCCTGAAAAGGGGATTGGTCAGCTACACAGGTACTCAGATGCTCCCAGAGTGCCCCACCACCTTGGAATCCAAGACGGCACCACCCCTGGGGGGGATGATGGACAGGGGTGTGGTCACTCCCCTTTCCTTTGGCCAGTTTCTCACCAGAGCAGGGACTGGGGGTCCCTGAACAGTTGTAGACTGGATTATGCAAGGAGGGCTCCATCTTTGCCCTTCAAAGCATTTCCAGAGGCTCTGGGAGGCTACCCCTCCCATGCGTGTAACACCTATTTCCAAAGGGAGAGGGTGTAACAGCACTCTCCAAAGGAAATTCTTTGTTCTGCCTTCCTGGGCTCGAGCTGGTTGAGCAACAGGATGGCAGAAACCTGTCTGTGAGGTGGCAACAGCTGGGGCTGCCTGGAAAACCTCAGAAGGCCGGTATGGCAGTACTGGGGGTCCACTGTGGAGCCCCCAGAGTGCATGGAATTATATAACCAATGTTAGAATCAGCATTGGGGTATAATTCCAAGATGTTAGACACCTTACATGGCCATATTCGAAGTTACCATTATGAAGCTGGACATAGGTATTGACCTATGTCCAGTACACGCATTAAATGGCCTCACCGCACTCATGAAGTCGGGGAAAATGGTCCTGGATGACGTGGGGGCACCTCTGCTAGTGCATGGGTGCCTTTACACACAGGTACTCTGCGCCTAGCCTTCAAGGTTGGAAGGCCTGGTATATGGGTGACTTACAAGTGACCTGGTGTAGTGTAAATGGCTGTGAAATGGTGCCTGCACCATTTCAAACAAGCTGCAATGGCAGTCCTGTTGAAGCCTTTGCATGGGCTTTCTGTGGGTGGCAAAAGTAATGCTGCAGCCCATAGGGATCCCCTGGAACCCCTGGGTACCTAAGTACCATATACTAGAGACTTATAAGGGGTGACCAGTATGCCAATTTGGGATGAAATACTGGGTTACAGGCACGCAGTGACACAAATATCAGCAGAAATCGGGGTAACATGGCAAAAAGAGGGTACTTTCTTACACTAGCTCCCATTTTATGGGAAACACGGGTTGGCAGCCCTGTTAGTCAGTAAAGGATAGGAATTTTAGGCTCCTCTCTGCCACCCCCAATGGAAGATGGTATGGGATGAGGTGTAGTGGCAGTAAGGTTTGCGTTGTAGGGATAGGTGGTAGGGTGATGGTTTGTTCTGGTTGTCACTTGGAACAGGTGCAGATGTGGCAGATGCCCCGAAGGTTGATGGGGCCTTTACAGAAGGTCAGTAGAGTTTACAGAGTAGAACCAGGCACTAAGAGAGGAGACAACAAATACTAAACAGGAAGAGAGCAGGTACTAAGGGTATTTCCACAGGAAGTTGGCATTTAGGAATGTGCACAAGTTAAAAGTTAAGCGTGGGAAGAGAAAGTGTTATGAGTAACAGAAGTTAGTTGTTCATGGGGTAGTTTGCAAGGTTTAAGGGGAGGGTGATGTTTTAGGGGTGGGTGGAAGGTGGTAGCGCAGATGCTGACTGTACAGTGAGGTATAAACTTTTGTAAGGCTGTATGCCAAGGGCTGAACTTTGATGCACACCTGTTTCAATAAAACGGCCTTTTGCACACACAAGCTGGGTCAGTGGTCTATCTGGGCTCATTCCACCCAGTTCCTCCATTGCTCCTGTTGCTTTTCCCACTTTCACTGCCCTCTTCCCCACCACCGTTCTCATTGTTGCTGCTGTTGCTTTCCCCCACCCACTCTGTTGCGGCCGCTGCTTTTCCCTACCAACCCTTCCTCATTTGCCAATGTGGGTTAGTGTTTGCCCCCCCCTACTCTCCCTCCACTGCAGGTGTTGCTTTTACCCTGCCCACCCTGTCTCCATTGCCGCTGTTGATTAGTGACCGCCGTCCCTCCTTTCGTTACTGCTTAGTGACCGCACTGCCTCCCTCCTACGTTGCTTTTGCACACTCATTCACCTCCCGTCTGTTGTTGCTTAGTGCTCACTCTCCCTCCATTGTGCTTGTTGCTTTTCTATTGCTGCATTTCCTTCTGCTCGCCCACCCTTTGTTGTAGCTTCCTCTCCCACTCACCTACACTCTTCCCCCCCACTTTAATTTTTAAAGCGCTTTCGAGAAATTGGCTTTGCTAATTAGTCAAAGGCGCGACCTATTGGCTTTACCAATGCTTGTTCTTTTTTTCTGCTGAAATGTATGTGCACTGCAGAGATCTAGAGTTAGTTTAGCAATTTGTGGTCGGGTTTAGGCCATCATTTAATCAGAAAGACAGGCCCTAGAATGGAAAGGAAAACACGGACCGGGTGAGATGAATGTTTGTGGATTTAAGAAATTTGACAGCTTTGATGTTGTCAATTCTCAGAATGTTCACGAGTATCATCATTATATTGATCTGCCTTTTGATTACCGGTGCCGCTGTGACCTTCAAAGTGTTTATTTGAAACCTGCTAATACACATTTTCGACAGAAAAACGAACCAGGGCTGTAGGGTGGAAGTCAGGCAAAAATGACACAGTGGGCGAGAGCCTATTTGAGTTTTAGTGCAACCCGTTTACGAGACAGCTGAGTGGGTCCCTGTTGCAGACATCTCAGTAAACTACATCTCAGTAAACTACTGGTTTGAAATCTCGGAATACACAGTTCGACTTTTTTAGTATTCACTTTTTGATATATATATATATATATATATATATATATATATATGTTTATTCCCGAAATGGATAAACTGAGCTTTGACAAGTAAATCACGGCACAAAAAAGAAACAAGACTTGGACTCTAAGACATTTTTTGAATTTATCTTAACTGTGAAAAATGATAATTTCTGCTCTGGAAGTACTGTTTAACTTCCACTTATTTATCATCCTCTATGACGCACTACATGTGCAGCTGCTCCCCTGCTATGCTTGTCCTGACAAGTATGCTCAATCAGCCACTACCAAGCCTTACAAAAGGCGTAATCAATTTAGAAGGCTGGCATCTAAAAGAACAACAGAATAAACACTACTTGTGAGGCGAAGAGGTGGCGTGAATTGTGAGGCCTATAATTATTTGCCTTGCGGAGATCAGGCATTGTACGACTGATGCAGTGGCTCTGTATGACTCTGCTGCTGATTTTAGCTGCTCATGCGCACCATATATGCTTTCCTGCTCAGGATATTTGCGTTACTGAGTGATTACTGCTAACAACAAGCCTAATGGTGGAAGCTAACTGATGAGCCTTTTTAGTTGCACCCCAGGTTTGGGAGGTTGCAGTGGCGGCCCGTCCTTTAGGGCAGAGGGGCCATGCCCCCCACCTTTTGCCCCTCATGAAGAGTGTCTGTCAGGCTGAACAAAGGCTAGCCTGACAGACACTCTTCATTTCAGCTCTGACAGCCAGGAGCAGACATGCGCGATTTGCGCAGACTCCTGGCTGCCTCAGCTGATCTTTGCTGGGCTGAGGAGGTCACAGCTCCTATGGGCGTGACCTCCACAGCTCAGCAAAGGTGCCCCAATGCCCTCCCCTGGGTGACACTCAACCTGGGTGCTTCAGGTTTAAGCCCTGAAGCGCCCAGAGCTAGTGTCAATCAGTGACACTTCGTCACAGAGTGGGGTGGGGTAAGCAGTCTCACTGACCCCATCCCACTCTGTTACGAGGCTGGGACTGCTGCCTTCCTTCATTGGCTGACCTCAGGTCAGCCAGTGAGGGAAGGCAGCAGTCCCAACCCTCCTGGGACCTGGAGGCTGAAGGTAAGTGTGTGTGTGTGTGTATGTATGTGTGTGATGTTTTAAATTGAATGTTTGGTGCGTGTGTGCATGTTTGAGTGTTATGAGTGTTGTTAATGGATGTGTGTGCGTGCGTGTGTGTATGAAAGAATGAGTGTGTGCGATCTTTTAAAATGAATGTTTGGTGCATGTGTGCATGTTTGAATGGTATGAATGTTGTTAATGGATGTGCGTGCATGCGTGTGTGAAAGAATGAGTGTGTGTGATGTTTTAAAATGAATGTTTGGTGCATGCGTGCATGTTTGAATGGTATGAGTGTTGTTAATGGATGTGCGTGCGTGTCTGTGTGTGAAAGAATGAGTGTGTGTGTGTGTGTGTGTGTGCCCCACGCGCCGCCCTCCCTACTAAGGTGCCGGTCGCCACTGGGAGGTTGCCTATTGGTTCTCCTTTCTAGGAATCGCCTACGTAGCATTTGTGCCGTGCTTGCGAAATCATTTGTATTAAAAAAATATATCTTGAAAGGGTCTTGGAACCCGCCCATTTCTTACCATTGGTTACAATCACTGTCACTCTCATTTTTATGATTCTAACTGGTCAGCACATTTCTGCTTTAGTTTTGCATGTCTTCCAGGTTTGCTTGTTCATGCCACGGAGCATTGCCCAAGTATAACTTCTAGTAATTGGCCAGTGGCTAGTTTCCTTCCACTGGGTATGCACTTCGGAAGGTACTATTTAGGTCGAGTGCACAAGCGCTCTGACGTGTTGTAATCTCTGTGGGCTTTTAACCATGCCCACCGCACCCCCATCACTATCACTCGTTCATGGACTTGCCTCTCAAAATTCCTTTATTATCATTAGTAAATGCTTTCCGTTTGTCCCTCCTTGGGGCAGTTTTATTACCGCCTTGGCCAGCGACCACGTTACATGGATAATTGCACATTTTCCGATATGTTTGACTGTGAGCAAACTTCTTTTTCCTTTTGTGTCTCTCCTTCTCGCTCATGCTCATGGCGCTTTGAATCAGCTTGCTTATGTCAACTGTTTTAGTTTTCATTTTCAAATTATGTGGCATGAAAAGTCCAGTTAGGAATTTACAACGCTAATAGCTCTAACTCGAGCAAACCCGAGACCCACTGCATTACAAATGCTTGTTTTATTTGGTATCTAGCACTCCATATGAAAGCACCTGCACACTGTCTCTCTCCTCACCCGGCAATCTTCCCACATCATTGCTAGCACCTGCCCCCACTCGCTATTGCATCCTCATCGCTCTTTACAGCTCATCTCCATCCCTCATGTTGTTCCCCACCTTCCCTCCTCCCATGCACAGACCTTATCTTACGACACAGAACAAACAAGCATTGGTAAACCAAATAGGTTACACCAATGCAAAATCTATTGGCTTTATCAATGTTTTTTTACATGTTGCACAGCAGTTGAGTTGCTGTTTAACATGCCTTATAGCATGGTTAAAGACAAGCATAAAGCCAATGAGTAAAAGGAGACAAAGCTTGGATGTGGACAGTTAATGCACTGTGATGAAGTGTTCTTCAAAGAAGTGAGTCTTAAAATTTCAGCACCACTGGGCCCGTCCTAATTGATACAGGGATGTTGTTCCAGATCCTGAGTGTATTGATGGCAAAGGCTAGTTGTCCTGTTTTTTTCTTTTTGAACTTCTTAGTTATGGTCTGATGGTATCCTGGCAGTGGGTGTGCCAAGATCTACCAAAGATGGTGAGCTTGCCTGCAAGATAAGGGGAGGTGCTGACTATGATAGCTTTGTAAAGGACGTAGCTGTTTCTGAAGATAGTGTGTGCCAGTAAGCAGAGCCAATAGAGTTCCATCTGGATGTGAGTGACGTGATATTTCTTCAGACCCTTCGTGAGACATGCTGCAATATGTAGGATGCCCTAAGGAGTCCAAGCGTGGTGTTTGGGAGGCCATTGGGCAGGCCGTTACCATAATCCAGACGCAAGAGAATGAGAACTTGAACAGCAGTTCTGAAGTAGCTTTCTTGAAGAACTGGCTTGACTTTCTTTAAAAGACATAGCTGTACCAGGCCATCTTTGTTTTCTTGGCAATGTGCTACTTAAGGGTGAGAGTAGTGTTCAGTACAAATGCAAGTGCTTGGTATTCGGTGAAAGCTGGGCTTCGAAGCCATCAAGGTTCCTGCCTTTGAGCCAGGTTTGTACTGTATCTTACTTGGCAAATAACAGGAATTCTGTCTTGGTTTGGTTAATCTTCAGGTAGGCACAGGATATCCAAGTCTGGATGATGTCTGGATGATATGCAAGCAGTGTTTAAGATGTTGGAGATCTGAAACAAAATAGACTTTCAAACAGAATAGGGTGTGATGAACATATTGGTAAATCTTGATCCTGTTATCTGTGATTAGAACACCAAGTGGCTCTATGTGAACGTTAAGGATGACCGGAGATACTGTGAAGCCGCAGGAGACTCCACAGATGATAGGGATCTTTTGTGACCTGGGGGTACCCTTGTGAAGTGCTCTTGTTGCATTCCCTCAGGCCTCCGTCTCAAGGACCCTGGTGACCACTGGGCTTCAAATGTTAGACTGTCACTACTATCACCCTGCCCTCCGCTGGTTCCCTACCATCATAAGCTAAGCTAAAGATTCTCTCTTAAGACTGAAAACACCTTCCCTGCATACCAGCTCCCTGACTGGAGAGCATCTCACCTCTAGTACTATCCTTGGTCTGACATTTCTCCTTATCAATGGAAATATGCAAAGAGGAGCAAAGATGACCTATCTGAACGCCATCACATAAGACATAGAACAAATATGTGCACTCAACATTGTGAACTGATCTCACAAGCCACACTGTCAGTACCTAGGATTGGTAGGTGGACCCAAACACAAATGTGATCTCTATGCCCTTGTTAAAAAGCATACTCTGAAAGGGTTGTCCCTACTGAGAGACACCAGAATATCACAACACTCAGTTGGTGTGTATTTAACTGTGTGTAGCTGTCTCAGTTTACCACACTATCATAGCTATGCTGGATAAATTATTTACTTATTTAAGAATTGACTGTATCAGAGTTTCTAAAGCTACACCACTCTCCAAGTATGAGCCTTCCCTGTTGTACCTTGTTACCCAGTGGAAGTTACAACCTAAAAAGAAAATAAGCTGCAATTCAGTTACCTTATCGTAAAAACTAGTGCTTAATGTTCCAGAGGCACACAGCAATATTTGTCACTAAGAATATAGCAATGCCCCTGAGTTACCTATCCCCAGATCTAGTAAAACACTGGCGTAAAGCAATGGAGGACCAAGTATTCAGACTTAAGAGAACACTGAGGGCCGATTTAAGCGCCGCCGTGGCGTTTATTTCTGACGCTAAGGTGGCGCTAAAGTGGCTTTTTAAATGTGCCATATTTACAAAGTGGCACCATGCATGCATGGCGCCACTTTGTAAAGCCTTGAACCACATTATGACTGCGTCAGGCATAATGTATAAAGGGGGGCATTCCCTTGTTAGGAGGGGCTGAAGAAATGGTGCAAAGAAATCTAAGAGACATTCTTTTTTGGCACTTTTAACGCCTGCTCAAAGCCGGCCTTAAAAGGGGGCATGCCATTGAATGCAATGGGCCCCTATGTACTCTGCAGGAGTAGCACCAACATTTTGGTGCCACTCCTGCAGAGTACATCAATAGCGTCAGAAATTTTGATGCTATTGCCCCCTACCCTGCACCATGGGGCGCCGTATTTTAAATACGGCACAGACATGGTGGTGTGAGGGGGCGCTAAGGGGCGCAAGGAAAGTGTAGCTGCACTTGATATAGCACCACTTTTCTTAAATCAGCCCCTTAATAACTATCAATAGAGTTCAATACATTCAATAAAAGCACCTCAAGTCACTGGCATCTGGCGGGTATTGCCATTTCTTACACCTACTCAACAGCCAGTCGCTCTCCTGCATCCGCTTTGCTGTTGGACGCAGCTGGCTCTGGCTGCATTTTTAGATGAGAAATAGCAGCATCCGAGTGGGCTTAGATGGGATTCAAACTTATAATATGTTGGTCAACACATGCATTAAGCATAAATGCTCTTCTCACTGAGCTATTTCTCCCAACACTCTGACTAGAGTTTCACAGTTCTGAGAAGAGTGAAGCACATGAGGCCCAATGTATAAAATGAACACTTTTTAGTTAAATATAATATGCACTTCTTTCAATGTTTATGTCCAGTGCTTTTTAAACATATGTATTCAGGTGCAGGGCTAACTGGGACCGAAGATGTGCACGAATTTTCAGAACTCTGGGCAGAGCCAAAGTTCTTCACCTGGCCCATGAGCTACTAGGCAATCCGGGTAAACTAACTATGAAGTGCCTATGAGGGATCTAATTTGCAGATTGCAGTGTTACTCTCAGGAGGCTCTCATCTGCCACTGGCACCTACAAACTGAGAAATACGGTTGGACTGAGGGAACTAGTGGTGGCAATCTATATAAAGGCATCACTGTGCGTCAAAAAGGGATTGGCTGGAGAAGAGCAACTACCTGAGAAACCATGGAATAGCCTATACACAGACTACTGAGGACAGCAGCATTGTCATAACCACTGACAAGCACATTAGGATACAATGCACTTGTAATAAGGCAGTCGAGATACCATATTTGTGTTTATTATGTTTGATACATCTTGATAATAATAATTATTATTATTATTTGTTGGGTACGTTACTGTGTTTGAATGGAAGTGGGGTTGGAAATGTTGGTGAATATATTTTTTGTAATTTAAAAAGCATGTATTAATTAATATTGGTGAAATTCCTTATTTGTTTCCTGAATGGCTTTAATATTTTATATTGAGTTCATATATTTTTGTTCATTTTTAAAATGTATATATTTTGTAATTAGGTAGAATTTTCAACATTAATACTTAGGCCCTCATTAGAACCCTGGTGGTCGGTGTTAAAGCGGTGGTAATACCGCCAACAGGCCGGCGGTAAAAAAAAATGGAATCACGACCATGGCGGAAACCGCCAACACATACAGCCACTATAACACTCTGACCGCCACGGCGGTAGAAACAAACACCACGGCGGTAACTGCCAACAGACAGGCGGAACACAATGTACCACCCACTGTATTACAAGGCACCAATCCGCCAGCTTTTCGCGGCGGTACCAGCGCCATCATAAGCATGGCGGAAACAGGACTTGGAACGGAAACCACTCACCTCTCGACACCCAACGAGGAACCAGGACGCCATGGAGCCCGAGTTACAGGTCCTGCCCATGTTGGTTTACCTCCTCTTCTACCAGGAGCAGCAAAGATGCCAGCGACGACCATGGTGAGTACTGCACCTAGCAGACAGGGGAGGGGGGAGGAAAGAGAGAGTAACACACACACATGCAACACCCCACCCCCACCCTCACCCACAACAACATACACACAAATACATGCAGCAACATTACATTTACACCCCGTCACCCCCTGGAAGTACGCAAGGACAAAATTAAATTATTGTAATGAGTGTAATCATTGAAAAATCAGATAGGCCAAGATCAATTTAAATCATCAGTATATACAATTAGTACAGCAACTACACAAGTTCTGATAGTATTGCAATCATTGTCCGTGAGCCAGTGGTCCCAAAATGCATGGGCGAAGCCCACACATGATACCTGACTCAAAACGGAGAGAACACTGCTGGGGCATCAGATCGAAAATAAACAGGCACCTCAGGGGGAGGGGAAGCGGGGGCACCTCAGCCGGATGAACGGACGACGCCACTGCTCCACAAGGGGGCTCCATGCCCACAGTTTGGTCCTGGGGAGTGCAAAGCCACAGTCTCTCAAGTCTCACAAGTGGGTGGTTTGCCTGCTGCTTTTTCCTGGGGAGTGCAAAGCCACAGTCTCTCAAGTGGGTGGTTTGCCCACTGCTTTATCCTGGGGAGTGCAAACCCACAGTCTCTCAAGTGGGTGGGTTGCCCACTGCTTGCTCCTGGGAAGTGCAAAGCCACAGTCTCTCAAGTCTCTCAAGTGGGTGGGTTGCCCAGTGTTTGGTCCTGGGGAGTGCAAAACCACAGTCTTTCAAGTCTCACAAGTGGGTGGTTTGCCCACTGCTTTATCCTGGGGAGTGCAAAGCCACAGTCTCTCAAGTGGAATTGTTTTCTCCACTGGTTCTGGAGGGGGCATTGTGCCCAGAGTGCTTCATCCTGCCAAGGACTGTGTGAGGGGATGCTTTTCTCCACTGGTTCTGGAGGGGGCATTGTGCCCAGAGTGCTTCATCCTGTCAAGGAGGGGCTGAGTGGCTGCTTTTCTCCACTGGTTCTGGAGAGGGCATTGTGCCCAGAGTGCTTCATCCTGCCAAGGACTGTGTGAGTGGATGCTTTTCTCCACTGGTTCTGGACTGGGCATTGTGCCCAGAGTGCCTCATCCTTCCAAGGACTGTGTGAGTGGATGCTTTTCTCCTCTGGTTCTGGAGGAGGCATTGTGCGCAGAGTGCTTCACATGCAGTGTGGCAGCTCCCATTCCCTCACCTGGGTGTGTGTGCCACGAGGTTGCCTCAGAACAGGTAGCATGATACTCCATGGAGGCAGAGACACACTCCACCCTTCGGCGACTTTGCCTGCCACCTGCTGGTACAAACAGTGCTGGGTGTCGTGCCTCATTTACGCTGTGCAGGGTCCAGGACGTCTCCTGCAGTCTCGGACGGCTGCCCACTGGGGATGTTAGCCATGTCAGCTGTGGTGGCACTGTCTGTGCATGTTGCGGGGCTGGTGGCGGTGGTGGCGGTGGTTGCGGCGGTGTCTGTGGCGAAGATGCTGCCGGTGGTGATTGTGTCAGCACCTGTGGAGGGAGACAGCAGGACATCTCCTGCAGCCTCGGACGGCTGCCCACTGGGGATGATGCTGGGGACTGTTGCAGAGGCAGCAGACTTGCAGGTGGCCGTGCAGGTAGCGGTGTCCACCGCCGTACAGGTTGCTGTTCTGGTTGCCAGAAGGGGTGACTCTGGTCCCTCAGCCGGAGGCTCCTTGCCCTGTCCTGACTTCCCCTTTGCCTTGTGTCCCTTCCCCACCTTGGATGTCGCTGCTGGTCCCTTGGCACTGTCCCCTTTTGTCTTGGAGGAGCCCTTGCTGGGTGGTTGGTGTGGCTTTTCCCTATGGCATGTGGGCACCTTCTTCACCTTGGCAGGTGGCAGATTGGGCAGATCCCTGGCCTTGCTAGGTGGCATACTGGCAGCCCTGATGAGTGCCGGCCACAATGTGACCGGACTTGCTGAGACCACAGTGCTGGAGGATTTGGTGGCTGAGGTGCTGGGCTGCGACCTGGACAACCTGGCCCTAGGGGAAGGACTTTGGGGGAAGGTGTAGGGAAGAGGTCAATTTTAGCCAGGAAGAGTTTCTTAGACACAATGGGATGGAAAGATGGAGGGGGTTTGGGAGTGGAGGAAGAGGCAGTGGTTGTAGGAGGTGTACGTCTGCTGAATTTGGGTGAAGGTGCATGGGCCGGAGGCTGTTGTGAGGTGGATGGCTGTTGGGTGGGTGTGTGCCTGCGTTTGTGTATTTTGGGAGGAGGGCTCACAGACACACTGGGAGAGAACACAGGGGACGTGTGCATGGTAGTAGGGGTGGTGAGTGCACATGAGCGGTGTGTGGTGATGGGCGTGCTGGTGATGGAGGTAGTGGCTGAGGATGTAGTGCATGCAAATGTGAGTGGAGACAAGACAGGGAGGGAGGAGGACGACCTGGAGGAGGGGGACACAGTGGAGGCAGTGGATGTTGGTGTGTCTGCATGGGTATGGTGCTTGTCTGAGTGCCTGTGGGATGTGTGGTGCTTATGTTTGCCATGTCCACTCTTGTGTGTTGATGAGTGTGCATGCTGGTCTGATGGTGTGCTTGGAATAAGCTGAGGTATAGGGGATTGGGTCTGGGTAGAGGAAGTTGGAGGGGGGAGGCTGGACACAGGGACAATGGCTGCCATCAGTGCTGAGGCCAGAGCCTGAAATGCTCTCTGTTGGGCTGCCACGCCAGAATGAATGCCCTCCAGGTATGCATTTGTTTGCTGAAATGCCTCTCGACACCCTGGATGGCATTCAAAATGGTTGATTGCCCAACAGTGAGGGATCTCAGGAGGTCAATAGCCTCCTCACTGAGGGCAGCAGGGCTGACTGGGGCAGGGCCTGAGGTGCCTGGGGCGAAGGAGATGCCCACCCTCCTGGGTGAGGGGCATGGGAAACTCGATGAGGGGCTGCTGGGAGAGTGGTGCTGCTAGGGGGATGGCGGCTGTACCTGTTGTTGCGGTGGGCACAGAGGTGCCCACCACCGCAAGGGAGCTTCCATCAGAGGAGGAGTTGCTGTCGCTGGTGTCTGCTCCTGTCCCGGTCGTGGAGCTCCCCTCGCCCTCCGTCCCACTAGTGCCTTCAGACTCCGTAAATTCCCCCTCCTGGGCCATGTGGGTTGCAGCTCCCTTCTGCTCTGGTGCCAATGCTCCTCCGCCAGTTGAAGCTAATGCACACAAGGACAAGGTGACAAAACAAAAAGGGGGGGAAATGCACAAGAGACACATGGTCAATGTCTGCAACACC
Organism: Pleurodeles waltl; assembly: GCF_031143425.1. NCBI lineage: Eukaryota > Metazoa > Chordata > Amphibia > Caudata > Salamandridae > Pleurodeles > Pleurodeles waltl. Next base: position 152,654,058 of record NC_090446.1, read on the forward strand.
ACTACCGTTGGCGGACACAACCCACAGGGAGCAGCCCTATGCACTAGCGCATGCACTAACAGTGCAGTGGAAAAGCACATGCCCATGGGGGACTCTGTCTAGACCCTTTTCATGCACAGCTGGAACCCATAGGGGCCTGACTAGGTGTAGAGGGCAACTACCACCTTTGGGGTTGAAGTGGCACTGAGCCTGCAAAACAATGGATGTACCTAGGCACGTCTGCCCTGGCCTAGAGGAACCCACAGCCCACCTCCCCCACGCAGACACCTCGTCAACCGCGCAGTCAGCATAATGAGACTGTACTCACCCCCTTGTGGCTGCTGTGATGCCCTCAAGCACCCATCCAACTCAGGATATGCCACCGCCAGGATCCGGTACATCAGGGGGGTTATGGTGCGACGGGCACCGCTTCCACGTTGGGAGGCCATCCCCAGCTGGGCCTCCGCCATCTTCTTGCTCCAGCGACGCAGGTCCTCCCATCTTTTCCGGCAGTGGGTGCTCCGTCTATGGTAGACCCCCAGGGTCCACACTTCCTTGGCGATGGCACGCCAAATACCATTCTTCTGGTGGGCTCTGACCTAGAGAAATAGTGAAGTAAAAATGGATGTTACTCCCCCGTACAGTTCTTCTCACACATTGGCCACAAACCTCCCACCCTGGCCCAGAAAAACATACACACACCATCCTCACATGCTGGCCTGTCCCTCCCCCCGTCTCTTCTATCCACGACACTCCATACAATCATGTGCCATCCACCAAGCACACAGTTTACTCACCTGTTTATCTGGAGGACCGTAGAGTTGCGTGTATTGGGGGTGGACCCGATCCACCAGTTTCTCCAACTCCTCCACAGTTAAGGCAAGGGCCCTTTCCCCAGACACTGTAGCCATTGTCGCTTCCAGACGCAGGTCACAGCAGCACTTGCAGTGTAGGTCCTCTCCTGTTGAAGGCCAGGTATCAAGTGAGGGAACTGATAGAAAACGGTGGTCACGTCCGCGGCGGTGCATACCCTCATCGCCGGCGTACATTGTCATTGGCTCCTGGAACCCATAGGGCCCAATGATAACCAATGCTGAATTGCGCAGCGGTCTTCGACCGCCTACCGCGACGCTGCACAATGCCAGCGCAGTTACCTCATTTCCCCTTGTCCCTCCTTACAGGTCAGGCATCTGCCATTTCAGGAGGCCACATGGCAGGCCAACTAACTGCGTCACAGCACTTTTAGCCAGGAATACGGCCAGACAAAGGCACACAGAGATTATTTCACGATTGTGCTAAACAGCCTTGTGAAACCTATGTGGTGTATGACCGTCTGCTCACCCTTCTCTTCTATAGGGCACGTCCGCTGGGGCAGGTGATTAGATGGCGGCTGTTTGTATCCTTGAAAGGGAAAGAACCAGGAGTGAAGGAATGTCCTGTGTGGTTAAAAACTAAAGCAACAGGGAAGCAGTAAAAAAAAAGGTACAAGAGATGCAAAAGAAAAACATCCTACATTATAACAAAAGAATGAGTGTGAAACCTTGTTTCATAGAAAAGGGTAATTGGGTGGTGACAAGGAAAAGTGGTATTGTGTTAAAAGGGGATAGCAAATATTCTGCTCCTCAGTTGGTGAAAGAGGTTAAACGAAATGTAGTGATTTTGGAGAATGGATCTTCATGGGAAGCGTGTGCAAAGTTAAACGTTAAAATAATAATATGTTTTGTTCATTATTCTGTGTATCTAATATGAAATCAATTATTAGTTACGGTTATTAGTGTCAGTACAGAAAAAAAAAATATATATAAATATATATATATATATAACATATTACATTCTGTGGTGGATACTGATGTTTCTTAATAATTATTGTTTTGTTAGTTATGCACTGTAAAGGGGGAAGATGTGTAGAGATATACAATGGAAGTGTTTATTCAATATTAGAATGCAGTGATGTGGGTGGTGACTTCACTTGGAATATTGAGGGCCAGTGGGGAGAAGAAAAAATGAAAAAAGCAGGATAAGGAACTGTGCTGGAGATGTCGTGGATCTATTATATGAAATAAAAACAGATAATCAGATAAGCTGTGAAAACTCATCTTTACAAGTACCTTGGATTTGCAGGGCGTCGTGATCCTCGCGGTGAGCTCCGGAGTGTGCCGTCACAGACGTTGCGGTGTCGGGTCCAGAGGCGGTGCAGGAGTCGTGGGGCCCTTGAGGTCATACGCATTGCGATCGAACTCCAGGCTGATGAATTCAGGTGCGCCTGCGTGGATGGCATCAGGGCTGCAGTGCGAAGTGGGACGATGCGACATGCGATGCCCACAGGTCACGGTGCAGGCAGCGGCTCGGTGACGGTGTCCAGTGGCGTCTGTGAAACCAGGGCTGCGGTGTGAAGCGGGGCGGTGCGACGTGCGGTGTCCACAGGTCACGATGCAGGCAGCGGCGGCGTAGTTGCTGAAGCGCTGTCATTGGTAGGCCCAAGCCAGCGGTGCGGGACGGGACGGTGCTTCGTGACCCTAATGAGCGGTGTCCACAGGCCACGGTGCAGGCGGGATGCCTGGTGACAACACAGGAGTCGATGGTGCTGACGTCGGTGGACCGGGGATGCGGTGCGGGACAGGACGGTGCTTCATGTACCTCACGAGCGGTGTCCAGAGACCACGGTGCAAGCAGTGTCAGCAGGAGCAGCTTCGTCGGGGATGCCCAGGCTGCGCTGTGAGCAGGCGATGCCGGAGAGCAGGGCCCACAGGTCGCGGTGCGAGCAGTGGCTCAGTGAAGTCGTCCGATGACGGCGCCGGGGAGACCAGGGTCACGGGGGAAGCAGGGCAATGCGACTCCATGTGGCATCGGCAGGTCACAGTGCAGGCCAGCAGCGTTGTTGGCAGCGTCGCGGTGGGTCCTCCTCTTGAACAGCACAAAACACACAGTTCCCAGTGCTGCAGGTCGAGGAAACTGAAGTCTTTGGTGTCCCTGAGATTTCCAACAGGAGGCAAGCTCTACCACAAGCCCTTGGAGAATTTTCTCAAGCAGGACACACAGCAAAGTTCACCTTTTCAGGCAGAAGCAGCAACTGCAGGCCAGTCCAGCAAAGCAGCACAGTAAAGGGACAATACTCCTCATTCAGCTCTTCTCCTGGGCAGAGGTTCCTCCTGAGTCCAGAAAGATTCTAAAAGTCTGGGGTTTTGGGTCTTCTTCTTATACCCAGTTCTGCCTTTGAAGTTGGCAAACTTCAAAGTAAAGTCTCAAGTGTTTGCAAATCCTTCATTGTCCAGGCCAGGCCACAGACACTCACCAGGGGGGTCGGAGACGGCATTGTGTGAGGGCAGGCACAGTCCTTTTAGGTGTGAGTGACCATTCCTCCCCTCCAGCACAGATGGCTAATCAAGATATGCAGGCTACACCCTAGCCCCCTTTGTGTCACTGTCTAGAGGAGAGGTGTGAACAGCCCAACTGTCAAACTGACCCAGACGGGGAATCCACAAACAGGCAGAGTGACAGAATGGATTAAGCAAGAAAATGCCTACTTTCTAAAAGTGGCATTTTCAAACTAACAATCTGAAAACCAACTTCACTAAAAGATGTATTTTTAAATTGTGAGCTAAGAGGCCCCAAACTCCATATTTTTATCTGCTCTCAAAGAGAATCTGCACTTTAAGGATATTTAAAGGCAGCCCCCGTGTTAACCTATGAGAGGGATAGGCCTTGCACAGTGAAAACCGAGTTTGGTAGTATTTCACTGTTAGGACATATACAACACACTAGTATATGTCCTACCTTAAACATACACTGCACCCTGACCCTGGGGCTACGTAGGGCCTAACTTAGGGGTGCCTTACATGTAGTAAAAGGGAAGGTTGAGGCCTGGCAAGTGGGTAAACTTGCCAAGTCGAATGGGCAGTTTAAAGCTGCACACACAGACACTGAAATGGCAGGTCTGAGTCATGTTTACAGGGCTACTAATGTGGGTGGCACAATCAGTGCTGCAGGCCCACTAGTAGCAATTGATTCACAGGCCCTGGGCACCTCTAGGGCACGTTACTAGGGACTTATTAGTAAATCAAATATGCCAATTATGGATAAACCAATCCACAGTACAATTTATATGGGGAGCACTTGCACTTTAGCACTGATTAGCAGTGGTAAAGTGTGCAGAGCCAATAAACCAGCAAAAACAGAGTCCAAAACCAGGAGGTCAGACGGCAAAAAGACTGGGGAGACACGCCAAAAAGCTGCCAGGTCTAACAGCGGCATCCTCCGTTGTACAGACCCCTGGTGGGTCTGTCGACAATGGAAGACAGACACATCATTATCACTTACAGACTTAATCGTGCCACAATCCAGGAACTGTTTGCCCAGTTGGAGCCAGGCCTGATGTCAGCTAGCCAAAAAGCTGCCAGGTCTAACAGCTGCATCCTCCTGTGTACAGACCCCTGGTGGATCTGTCGACAATGGAAGACAGACACATCATTATCACTTACAGACTTAATCGTGCCACAATCCAGGAACTGTTTGCCCAATTGGAGCCAGACCTGATGTCAGCTATCCATCATCCAACAGGAATACCCCCTCTAGTGCAGGTCCTGTCAGTGCTCCATTTCCTCACCAGGGGGTCCTTTCAAACAACAGTGGCCATGGCATCAGGGATATCACAACCAATGTTCTCTAACGTGTTGTCCAGAGTGTTATCTGCCCTGCTGAAACACATGCGCAGCTACATAGTTTTCCCTCAGGTGGAGGATTTGCCCACAGTGAAAGGTGACTTCTATGCCCTGGGACATATCCCCAACATTATTGGTGCGATTGATGGTACACATGTGGCATTTGTCCCCCCCCCGCAGGAATGAAAAGGTGTACAGAAACCGCAAATGCTACCATTCTATGAATGTGCAGATGGTGTGTTTAGCAGACCAGTACATCTCCCATGTGAATGCCAAGTATCCTGGCTCAGTGCATGACGCTTACATTTTGAGGAATAGCAACATCCCTTACATGATGAGGCACCGTGTGTGGCTAATAGGTGAGCCCAAGTTTAAATGGGTGTCTGGGTATGGGAGAGTCCCTAATGGTTGGAGGATGTCTAACAGTTGTCCCTCGATATTTGCAGGTGACTCTGGTTACCCCAACCTGTCATGGCTATTGACCCCAGTGAGGAATACCAGGACAAAGGCAGAGGAACGCTACAATGCGGCACATGGGCGAACTAGGAGGATAATACAGCGCACCTTCGGCCTCCTGAAGGCCAGATTCCGGTGCCTCCATCTGACAGGTGGATCCCTATACTACTCACCGAAGAAGGTGTGCAAGATCATCGTGGCATGCTGTATGTTTTACAACCTGGCTTTGCGACACTAGGTGCCTTTTCTGCAGGAGGATGGGCCTGATGCTGGTCTTGTGGCAGCTGTGGAGCCTGTGGACAGTGAAGAAGAGGAGGCAGAAGAAGAAGTTATAGACAACCGAAACAACATCATCATGCAATAATTCCAGTGAGACACAGGTAAGAGGATGGCACTGCTTCTCACATCTCATACTACTGTAGGGCATAGCATAAATCTGCCCTTTAACCTCTGCGTATGGACACTGACATGTCACTTTGGCTTTCCATTTCATAGATCTGGGTCCCACTTACTCTGCTATGTTTACTGCTGCCCAACAACTGTGTAACCATGGTATGTGAACATGAACACTGACATTGCTAGATTACCAAATGGTTGCAATTACACAGTTGTAAAAGTACAGACTGACTCCAGATTGATTTGTGATTCAAGGGTGTTTATTTCTGTGCCAATAAGTGGAGGGGGTGTGCAATGGGCTGGGGTGATGGTGGAGGAATGTCCATGGTAGAGTTCAGTTTCTTGGTCTCACATGTGCATTGTCCAAGGGGGCATAGGAAGTGGAGCAATGGCAGTTTAAGGTGGACAGGGTGAAAAGTGGGACACAAGGGTGACAATCAGGAGAGTCTTATTTCCTGGCGGGGGTCCTGGCTGTGTTCTCTGTCTTGTTCCTGGATCTCAGGGACTGTTTGCGGGGTGGTTCTCCTTCTGCAGAGGGTGGGGTGCTGGTGGCCTGTTGTTCCTGTGGCGGGCCTCCTGTCCACTAGCGCCGGCGGAGGTGGAGGACTGTTCATTGTCCAGGGGCCCGTTTGTGTGCCACTGTGTCCCTCATGGTGTTGGCCAGGTCTGCCAGCACCCCTGCAATGGAGACCAGGGTGGTGTTGATGGACTTCAAGTCCTCCCTGATACCCAGGTAGTGTTCCTCCTGCAGCCGCTGGGTCTCCTGAAACTTGGCCAGTACTGTGCCCATGGTCTCCTGGAAATGATGGTATGCTCCCATGATGTTGGAGAGTGCCTCGTGGAGAGTGGGTTTCCTGGGCCTGTCCTCCCCCTGTCACACAGCAGCCCTCCCAGCTTCCCTGTTATCCTGTGCCTCTGTCCCCTGAACCATGTGCCAACTGCCACTGACCCCAGGTCCCCGATTGTCTTGAGGTGGTGGGTTTGCCTGGGGTCCCTGTAGTTTTGGACACACTGCTGATTGACGTGTCCTGGGGACAGTGGCATGGGCCCGCTGGGTGGGTACTGTGGTGATGTTTCCCGAGGGGAGAGGGTCTGTGGTGGCTTGTGACAGTGGCAGGGTAACCGACTGTCCTGAGGTCCCTGATGGGCAGGGCTGGTCATCTTGATCCAGCCGTGCAGAGCTGCTGTCATCACTGTGGGTCTCTTCTGTTGGGGGACTGGATATGTCTGGCACCTCCTGTCCGGTGACGTTGGATATGGGTCCTGTTGGGGTGTAAATGCATAGTTTTAGTATCTGTGTGTGCCATCTTGGGCATTGGGTGAGTTAACCTCTACTCCTGTGCTTGCCTTGTTGTGTTTGCCATCGTGTGATTGGTGTTTTGGGGTCTGTACTGGACATGCTTTGGCAATGGGTGTCCATGCTTTGGTGTTGCATGCAGGGCCTGCTTTTGGGATTGGTGGGTTGTGATAGTGGGGCATATGTGAGGTGTTGGAGTGATGGGGGTGAGTGGTAGGGTGGGGGTAGGTGATGACATGCAGGTAGAGGGCTGAAAGTAGTAAAGATTTGACTTACCAGATTCCAGTCCTCCTGCTAGTCCTGCGAGGCCCTCAGGATGCAGTATTGCCAAGACTTGCTCCTCCCATGTTGTTAGTTGTGAGGGAGGAGGTGGGGTCCACCGCCAGTCCTCTGTACAGCAATCTGGTGTCTGGATACCACGGAACGCACCTTCACCCGTAGGTCGTTCCACCTCTTTCTGATGTCATCCCGTGTTCTTGGATGCTGTCCCACTGCGTTGACCCTGTCAACGATTCTCCACCATAGATCCATCTTCCTAGCAATGGAGGTGTGCTGAACCTGTTAACCCGAAAAGCTGTGGCTCTACCCGGATGATTTTCTCCACCATGACCCTGAGCTCCTCCTCAGAAAACCTGGGGTGTCTTTGAGGTGCCATGATGTGGTGTGGGTGATGTGTGAGGTGATGTTTGTTGTGCTGTGTGAAATGTTGTGTTGCTGTGCATTCTTTGAGGTGCGTGGATGTTGTATGAGTGATGGTGTGGTGTGCTTGTGGATGCTGGTGTAGTGTTGGCTATTCTCTCTGTGTGCTTCCTTCCAAAAATGTCATTGTAAGGGGTTGTGGGTAATGTGGGTGTGTGTTTTATAGTGTTGTGGGTGTGTGGGTGTGGTGTGTTTATGTGTATCAGGTGTATGTATTTCGAATTGTCCAATGTGGTTCTGTTTTGTAAGTGTGTGTGTATTTTGAGTGCGGCAGTGTGTACCGCCAGTGGATTACCGCGGTTGAAAGACTGCAACGTTGATTCGTGGGTCGTGATAGTGTGGGCGTACTCTTGTTGGCGCGACTGTGTAGGTTTCGGTATCGCTAGTTTATCACTGACCTTTGGTGTGGCGGACTTGTGTGGGTGTCCGTATCGTGGTGGATTACGAAATATGGGTCGTAATACCTGTAGCGGATTTCCATCGCGGCCACGGTATGTTGGCGGCCTTCAGCACAGCGGTAAGCGGGATTTACCACCAGGGTTGTAATTGGGGCCTTAATGTTATGTTTTGTGTAGGTATTTTAGTTTTGATGTATTTAATTTTTTGCATTGATATACATATTGTTGTTATGAAAATAATTATGTTTGACCACTGACTTTGTGCTTCACCACTGTGCATATTAGTAGTTCAATGTCCACCAGTAGCACATTACATTCTGAATTCAGTTTAAATGCCTATTGGCTTTATTGTGGCATTAGACATTTTGTATTCAGTTTAGCTGCCTATTGGCTTTATCGTGGCGTTAGACATTGCAGTTGAGACATTGCAGATGAGCTGTGTTTTTCCACATGGTAAACCAAGCTGTGTTTGTTCGTATTTTGTTCTCACCGAACCCTAGCATGATAAGGGAGCGCATATTTTGAGTTTTTTTTAGTCAGCCTTGGGAGAGACAGCCTTGAAAGCCTGGCCAACTTTTGACGCTTGTTTCTTCCAACCCTGACCTACAGTAGCTAGCATTTTTTTATAGTTCTCCTCTAAGGGGAAGGGCTTTCTAGAAAGTTCTCTCGTAATTATTAAAACATATAAAAAAAGATGACCCTGTTCAGTAGCGTGGAATTCCGAGACTTCAGTCATGAGCTGGCGCCAGCTGCCTGACTTGCCTGTGGGGGTGGGAAATCTCTTTCTCGCAGTTGAACAGGAGTTGTTCTTCTTGCTGGCATGAGAAAGATGAAGCATTTGGTGGGCCTTACTACGGTGATGAATTTTGACTTTTATTCTTTGCTTTGAAGTTATGCTATAATATAATCACAGATATTTGCTGTGTACATTGCAATTGAGAATCACTTTGATATATTTTCCTTTCATTGTTGTGACTACTTTTAAACATGTGCCTCCAACCTGCTAATCCCCGCTCTCAGGAACCTCGTGGTGAAGTAATAATAAATGTCTTCTTTAAACTAAGAAGTGCATTCCAGAGATTGTTTTCAGCTCGGTCATTAGTGAAAGCAAAACATTTTGGCGAAGTCGATTAAAGGATCCGAAGGGGAAAAAAAATGTTTAACAAGTTAAAAGAGTGATTGTTTCACGTTGTGCCCTAAAATGTCCTGAAGTGCATAGTTCTGTTATTATGAAGTGTAAAGCAAAACATTTTGTCGAGTCGGCAGTCTGGGAGTGGAATTGGAGATTGGAAGTGCATGCTTTAAAAGTGTAATTGTTTTTTTTGTTGTTTAGAGAATTAAAGGAAGCACGGCAGACCATGTTTGAAAATGCATGTGAAGTTAAACTGCCTTATGGTGCTGTGAGAAACATGTTTTCTTGTTTATCAGGACTTTCTAAGTCTTGGGACGAGTGCCTAGATGAAACAAAAGTGTTTTCATATTTAGAAAATGTGCTTTTTGAAAGAAATGATGTTCCTTTTGTTCTTGACAGAAGGGTTTGGATACTTTTGTCTGTTTGCAGAAAAATGCATGAGAGATGTAAGCAGTTAGAACATGAAAATAAGAATTTACATGAGCAAATTAGCCAGAACAAATTATTGCAAGATAAAACTGAAATCTACAAAGTTGTTACAGGAGAATCTGCCTTTTCACATTCCAGTAATAAGGAGGTTAAAAAAGGTGGGGGCCAGTGTGAGTCTCATAAGCAGAGCACCCCACAGTTTTTGGCAGGAGTTGAAGTGGATTCTTTAAAAGATTACACTGAGCACGAAGTTGACGATGTTATATTCAGACCACTTTTGCAAAGTACGATGTGTAAAATTAATTCAGACAAGGCAGAGGTACTGTCGCAAAATGTGCAGTTTCTGGGAATTCAGTGGAATCCAGAAAATAGACAGATGTTGTCACAGGTAAAACAAAACATTTTAGAGTTTCTTACTATTTGCACTAAGCAAGAGACACAGAGTTTCATAAGCTTTTTTGATTTTTGGAAACAGTATAGCCCGCATCTGAGTAAAATCTTAACGCTTTGGTACAAAGTAACTAGGAAAAAACATGAGTTTGAATGGAGTGAGAAACAGCTGCGTGCTTTTGATTTGGCAAATGAAGTAATTCAACAGACTTTAGATTTGTACGTAGTGCAAGAGGGAAACACTGATATAAACTTGAGTATGTGACAGAAACGGGAGGACAAGGGTGCCCCTGGGGCTTTGGATTAGAAAACTATCTGACTTTGTTGAGCGCTGTACTCCTTTTGAAAAACAGTTTTTGACTTGTTATTGGGCTCTAGTGAATACTGAGCAAATGACATTAAATTATAATGTAATTCTGAAACCTGAACTACCAATCATGCAGTGGGTGATGAGTTCACCTAAATCTCACAGTATAGGACAGGCACAAGAGGCTAGTATCATACTTTGGATCTGGTACATATAAAACAGGGCTCAAGTAGGACTTACAGGCACTGCAGCCCAACATGAACATGTGTCACAAGCCCCTTTATGGGATGAGGAGAGGGTGCAGGGAGTACCACAGGTAAAAGATTTACCAGTGAAATTGAGTGCACCATTTGAATTCTTGTCCCCTGGGGATAGAAAGCATGTTTGTTTGACTAACGATTCATTGAAATGCATGGATACTAAAAGACAATGGAAAGCAGTGTTATACAATCCAGTTACCGAAAAGTTGTTGTCTACCACAGGAGAAGGAAAAAGTAACCAATATGCAGAGTTGTACAATGTGTGTCAGACTTAAAAGCAAGAGCTGCTTGAGACGTGTCATTTTTATACTGATTCTTGGTTCACTGTTAATGGATTAGCCGTTTGGCTTTCCACATGGCTTGTACATAACTAGTTCATTAACTCAAAGGAGGTGTGGAGCAAAGAGTTGTGGCAGGAAATTTGGGAAATGTTAAAACAGAGCATAGTCATAGATGCTCATTATCCCATTGACTCATTAGAACGCTGGTTCAAGTCCCTTGCAGATGTTAAAGAGAAAAGTTCAGAGACAGAAGTGTCAACCCAGAATTCTGACTTGGTGGGGATGGCTAAGTGGGCGCACCAGAAATGTGGACATCTGGGAGAAAAAGCCACTTACAGGTGGGCAGAGATTAGAGGGATGCACATTCCCCAAGATTTGATAAAAACTGTGATTTTGCAATGTTCTATTTGTCAGCACACACAACAGAGGTTTGTCCCACAAACAGTTAAAGGTCAGTTCGGGAGAGGAAAGTTACCAGGACAGATATGGCAAATTGATTACATTGGACCACTACCGATTAGTCACGGGTGTCAATACGCCTGCACTGTAGTGGACACTTATTCTGGATACTTGATTGCTGTCCCGTGCAAACGTGCTACTCAGCACAATACTATCAGAACTCTGGATTTCTTCATGTTATACTATGGAGTACCACGCCAGATCCAGAATGACAATGGATCACACTTCAAAGGCAAATTGGTACACGATTACTGTTCTCAGCACAATATTGAGTGGATATATCATATTCCTTATTATCCACAGGCCTCAGAACTAATTGAGAGAATGAATGGTTTAGTGAAAACTCAATTGCGAAAATTATCTGATGGAACTTTGAAAAACTGAGAGAGCATTTAAATTAAGCCCTCCAGATTCTGAACAATAGACCATCAACAAATCTGACACACCTTTGATGCGAATGTTAACTCCAGCTTTGCGAATACAACCACATGTGGACACCAATACCATCGCATACTGGGAAATAAAACCTGGATCGTTAGCCCCTTACAGAGCCACACCCGAAGCTGCAGGTCTTGACTTACACGCTTTACAAGCTTACAGACTAAAAACCCGAGACATAGCTTTGCGTGAAACAGTGTTGGAGTACAGATTTCCCCAGAGCATTTTGGGTTGATTGCTCCCAGATCTGGATTGGCCCTCAAAGATATTCAGGTTTTGGGGGGGTGATTGATGCAGATTACCAAGGAGAAATTAAAGTTATTCTGATAACTAGAAGATAATCTGATTTATTCATACAGATTGGAGACAGAATTGCCCAATTTGTCATAATTCCAGTGTTTGGAGGTTTAGTAAGGAAGGAGTCTGCCCCAGCCCTTCTGACAATGCAAGGAAAGGGAAGTTGTGGTGCAGCAGATAAAAACCTCAGTGCTAAGGTGTGGGTTGAACCCCCAAATGACCCTCCAGAACCTGCAGAAATTATAGAAAAGGGCCCCAACAATGTTCTGTTGATCATGAAACCAGGACAGGAGAAATGGGAACATATTCCAGCTGATAAATGTTATTTGCAAGAATGATCATACTTGTTTCTTTTACAGGTCGTACTACAGCTTGTTTGTGCCACAAGTGTTCTGTGTGGTCTCCTTTTGTGCGTCTGGAGTGGGGAGGGACCCAACACCCCCAATCTCAACTTGATTGATCGACCACATTGTGCAACACCTTTACTGCATCTGAATGACAACATTTTAATTCATTTGGCGCAGACCGTGCTCAACAGATCCCATTTTTGCATGGGCGCCATGCGAAGCACTGTGGATGTTTTGTCAACATGTTTAATCGCCATACCAACGCCAACAAACATCTTATTAGAAATTTTCAATGCTACTAATCATGACAAAGACGTGCAAGAACATGATGTTGAAACCCACTTCAGTCCATATGAGTATTGCAGGGGCTTGCCAGGAAACAACCAATGAAAAGTGGGATAATCTCACTCATATAATCACCTACAACATTACTCCCGGTGACGTGTGTTACTACATGTCTTGTAATTCTCGTGACATCGGAAAATGCATTCAATTGTGCTTAGAAAAGAAAACATCAACTTCTCAAAATTTACCGTGGGAACACAGAGTTTTGTGCTTTTACTGAATGGACAGACATTGCTAAAACATGTCAAATCAAATGGTTTGTCGTCATCTAGTGACTGCTGCCAGTCATACTAAACATGTCAGGTTGCCAGTTGGCTGGCTGTTTTTGTGTGGAAACTTAACTTTCACTTACATTCCAGCAAAACTTTCAGGTGGACCATGTACCTTTACATGAGTAGAACTCATGCTACATCAACTTGCTATTTTAGAGACACTATTCCATCAGTTATTATCCCAATCAGAGTATATAGGCTCCAGTCTTTTCATTGTAGGTGTATCTGATTTGAAAGGTTATGAGATCAATATGTTAATCCACTTCCATTGCTTTACAGTGATTGTTTTTATCATTCAAAACTGATTTGCTTATAATGTTTTTGTTTTTTGTTTTTTTCTTTGAAATAAAAGAAAAGTAAACAAAAGTCATTGGTCCGAGAGTGGAGATGTTATGAAAATAATTATGTTTGACCACTGACTTTGTGTTTCACCAGTGTGCATATTAGTTGTTCAATGTTCACCAGTAGCACATTACATTCTGTATTCAGTTTAGCAGCCTATTGGCTTTATCGTGGCATTAGACATTTTGTATTCAGTTTAGCTGTCTATTGGCTTTATTGTGGCGTTAGACCAAGCTGTGTTTTTTTGTATTTTGTTTTCACCGAACCCTAGCATAATAAGGGAGCGCATATTTTATGTTTTTCTTTAGTCAGCCTTGAGAGAGACAGCCTTGAAAGCCTGGCCAACTTTTGACGCCTGTTTCTTCCAACTCTGACCTACAGTAGCCAGCATTTTTTTATAATTCTCCTCTAAGGGGGAGGGCATTCTAGAAAGTTCTCTTGTAATTATTCAAACATAAAAAAGATGACTGTGTTCAGTAGCATGGAATTCCAAGACTTCAGTCATGAGCTGGCGCCAGCTGCCTGACGTGTCCCATAGGGGTGGGAAATCTCTTTCTCGCAGTTGAACAGGAGTCGTTCTTCTTGCTGGCATGAGAAAGATGAAGCATTTGGTGGGCCCTACTACGTTGATGAATTTTGACTTTTATTCTTTGCTTTGAAGTTATGCTATAATATAATCACATATATTTGCTGTGTACATTGCAATTGAGAATCACTTTGATATATTTTCCTTTCATTGCTGTGACTACTTTTAAACGTGTGCCTCCAACCTACTAATCTCCTCTCACAGAACCTCATGGTGAAGTAATAATAAATGTCTTCTTTAAGCTAAGAAGTGCATTCCAGAGATTGTTTTCAGCTCGGTCATTAGTGAAAGCAAAACAATTGTGTCGATTATTATTTAAATAAAACTCAATGCCCAAGTACTTTAAAAAAAAATGAAAATGAATGTTTTGAATTTAACTTTTACTTTTTATGTTAATAATTATTGTATGTCCGTTTTAGGTAATTAATATGATAATATTGTAGTCGTGATCAGAGTTTTCATTTTTATGATTTTATGTGTAGCTAGTTGGATTTTGACTAACTTTATGAATTCTATAGATTAGGATTGTGAATCGTAAATTTAACATTTTAAATTCCTAAACTTTTTCTAATGCTGCTCTGGTTGGATTGGTAATAGTGGCATTCCTTGAAGCTTAACACTTTCCCTACTTTTGCTCAGTTTGAACTTGGATTAGTAAATCTAACTCCTGCAATGTCCAACACTTAGCCTACTGTTGCTCAGGTTGGGGTGGAATAGTACATTTGACCCCCCCCCCCCAAAGTGTAACACTTTCCCTTCTGTTTCTGTGTGGAAGTGAACAGTAAACCTGACCCCTTCAAAGTCCGAAACTTCCTCTATTATTGTTTAGTTTGCAGTGCAAGTAGTAACTCCGACCCCTCCAAAGTACAACACTTTCACTACTCAGTTTGGTTGTAATAGTAAATTTGATTTTTTTAATGTATATGTTTTTTAAGTTTTGTTTCAGTGGAGTCATAATTGTCTTTTTTTTGGATTTATATTATGTATTAATGTTGATTGTATTTTATTTCCAGTAGTATTTGTGTTTTTTAATTTATTATTAATCTGAATTTGATTTATTGTTTTGAACTTGATTTAGTTTTTTTATTTATTGTTAACTTAATTTTAGAACATATATTTATTTAAATTGAATTTATGTTTTATTTTTGTGGTTTTATTGACAATATATATATATATATATATATACTTTTTAAATGTGCACTTTTTTGGTATTGTGGTTGTTTATTTAAATAAATGAATTGAAGCTTTTGAGCCACATGGAGTTTTTTGTGGAGAGATGACGAGTGGCGGTGGAGTATATTAATACTATATATATATATATATGTATATATATATATATCCAAGAAAGAAGTGACTCAAACAGATGATCTCACCAAAGAACAAAAATATGTTTCTGCTACAACTTTTCAGCTTCTGCCTTCCTCAGATAGTACAAGATGGACACTACCAGAGGAAGGCAGAAGCTGAAACGTTGTAGCAGAAATATATTTTTGTTCTTTTGTGAGATCATCTGTTTGAGTCACTTCTTTCATGGATATTACATGTTCTTGTGACTCATTGCATCCTTTGGGATCCAGATGTTTGCTCTAGCTAGCTGTTGTTTTTTTGTGATCCTTCATCTTCTAGTATATATGTATATATATATATATATATATATATATATATATATATATATATATATATATACATATATATATATATATCACTGAAAAAAACAAAGGTTACAGGGACATTATAGTTAGGTTCTGAATTTACTCATACAAAACCATAGAAATTCAGCAGTTATAGTTAAATTTCTTTTACATAACTATAACTCAGGCCCTATAACCTGTGCCCTTGCCATGCACAGTTTTCTTATCAATAACTTTATTGCAAATGTTGCAGTGATAAAATCAAAGATGCCATACAAAATCTCATCAACAATATATGTGGAGTAATTAGCTGAGCATGGCATACCTTTATGTTTTAAGTAAATACATATATGTATATATATTTGTATACATGACATAAACGGATTCTTCAGGGCCCCACATCCTTCTCCTCCAGATCAGAGACCAGGGAACCACACAAAGAATGAAAGTGGCACAGCTCCAGTAGGGCAGCAACATTTTATTTTCAATATTATCTCACATCAACAGGGTAAAGAAACAGACCAATGCATTTCAGCCGTAGCCTTCCTCAGAGTCATTGAGGTTGTGTGTACAGACAAGCCCTTTTTAAAGTAACCCACCACCCATTTCCATTGCTAAGTAATACACTTGTCACCCGTGTGTTCCATAGTATTCATTAGTTTGCTTATTGTTACAGTTGACACCACACCCTCTGGTGGATCAGAGCCTTCTCACAATTGAAAGTTTATAGAGAAACACATTTCATCAGCCCATTGCTTTCCCTTGCTCATTCATTTTGTAACATACACTTGATCCCCTTATAATTGCAACCTAGGAAGCAACTAAAGAGTATTGGGTTCAAAATGCGAGTCTCTCGCAATGTTCCATTCCATTATCTGATGATACATGCACTTCTAAAAACAAATATATGCCACTGAAGAGTGAACAGTACCCCAGAGGTCCTTAAACAAGATCTGGTACAACAGCAATATCATCCCATATGGAAGCTCCTCTGCATAGAAGCAATACTCTCTCACGGTATCGAGACTAGTCCATCTCTGACATATTATGCATAGTATCATGGTGAAATGCACATGCATGCAGTATTTTATTATTCCCCACAATGATTCACGCCTCCCAAAAGTTTGAAGAGGCACAGCACACTATATTAGTTGATAAAGTGCATGTGCATATCTTATATAAATGCTTCCTGTTGGAGAATCACAGAATCCCTAGGGTTGTTCAGGTCACTATCTAAAGTGCACATGCATAAAGCGCTTTTTGTTATTCAAGCCACTTTCTAAAGTGCATGGAGTGGTAAAGTGCACATCTATAGAGTACTAACTGCTCCCATATTCTAAAAGGGGTGCAGCATACTAATGAACTTCTCTACACTGATTTGTAAAGTGCATGTGAATATTGTACATAAATGCCTCCCTTGAAAGGATCACAAAATCCCAAGGGTTATTCATAACACTGCCTAAAGCGCATGTGCCAGAGGTGCATTTCATTATCCAGACCACTTTCTAAAGTGCTTATAAATTATAGATTATTGCACCTTCAACATTCTGGGACACAATTGACACCAATTAGTTTTGTACTCTGATTTATAAGATGTATGTGCATGTAGCTCATGAGTGCCTCCTATTGGAGGATCATAAAGTACCAACAGCTATTAAAGCACCTTTTTAAAGTGCATCTGTTATAAACAAAAAAGACTGATAACATTAATCTAACCAAAGAGGTTTCATCCAGTCTCCGCCTAAAGTGGATGCATAAAATGTGCTCCTGTCAACATCTCAAATCAAATGCTCACATCTTAGGGGATATATAACTGGGGCAAAAACATCAAATCACTTCAACTGGTCATCTCTCAAGTGCATGTGCAAAGATGCTTTCATCCAATAATGTCTCAAAAATGTACATGCAACTCAGCCTCTGACTTCAATCCCACAGTTGTTCTATTTTATTGGATCCCTTTCATCAACGTATGCATATAAGATGCTCATATCAATATTTCAAATCAGTTTTTCATATCTCAAGATATACAACTGGGGCAAAATTGTCAGATTATTTTAGTCATTTATCCACCACCTCTAAACTATATGTGCATGACGTGCTTCCATCCAATAATATCTCAAAGATATACATGCAACTCCGCATCTAAGTTCAAACCCCATGGTTGTTCTGTTTCTAGTAATATTATCCATCTCCACTCCATCCTCTGTGAATCTTGTTCCCTATCACCACCACAGGGATTCCTGCTTACATTTTGGACGTCAGAAAAGTACAAATGCTTCAAATCGCCATCATGTGCCTCCCAAAGATGTTTAGCCACTGAATATGCAAAATCTTTATTCTAAACCAGTGGTTCGCAGCCTGTGGTCCGGGGACCCCTGGGTGTCCCCAAAGCCTTCTCATGGGGTCTGCGACTGCTTAGAAAATAAAAAATTATTAACAAATATTGACAATTCTGGTCCCAGGCTTCCATTAATGACTCAGTGGGGGTCCCCGGATTCCAATGATGATTCAGTGGGGGTCCCTGGGTTCCATTAATGATAAAATGGGGGTCCACAGAAGTCAAAAGGTTGGGAACCACTGTTCTAAACACTTTTCTGGTTTTGTTGTTGTTTATTTAAATAAATTAATTGAAGCTTTTGAGCCACATGGAGTTTTTTGTCTCTTGAACTGGTGCCCCCAAAAGGTTTATGAGTAGAGATGACGAGTGGCCGCTGACGTATATTAAATAAATATATATGCACAATCATAATATCATGGTGATTGCCACTGGGCAGTTATAGTTAGGACCACGTTTCCATAGCAAAAGCATTTTTTGGTTTGCTTATAACTTTGGTGTCATTTGACCAAAACCAAAACATTCCAAAAAAAATCTCATCCACCTCAGCTCTTTCCTGGAAAGTTTCACTTGCCTTTTACAAATCATTGTATCAAGTGAGCCCATGTACTAAATCTGCATCACAAAAAGAGGAGGGTGCAAAGGCAAATTAACAGGGCAAGCCAGGCCAGAGAGCCATGGTCTGGCTTGACTCTAAAAGTCCATGCATGAGTCGAGACATGAAAATGTTTAGCATGAATATCATGCAACAAACATGATGTAAACGTATGATAGAATTTCCCCAAAATAAAAAATAAATGTATATTTCTTTAACGTGCGGAGGTGTTTCACCTTAGTACATCAGAATATATCACTGCACGGATATTTATTAAAAATGTTTTTTAGAAACACTCATGTCTTGCCCCCCCCCCCCAACAATACCATTAGTGACCTAAGAGGTGAGTCAGTAGTCATGTAAACCCCAAACATGGCTCAGATTCTTATAATAGATCAAGCAACATTACAGTGTGCTAAATTGAATATAATAGGTGCTTCTACAACACATTCTGAACTCAAGTATTTAAATGTGTGCTCATATGTCATATCAAAGAATAAACTTTGGCAAAGCCAATAGGTTTTGCCCATACAAAATCTATTGGCTTTGTCAATTCTTTTTTACATGTTGCACAGCAGCTGTTTTATGTGTATGTACTGTTCAGCATGTGGGAGGTTGTATACAATTTAGTGTGTGTGAGAGTATGCGACTGGTGCACTCACGAGCAGTTTGGTGGGTGTTGTGTTGTAAGTGTGGGAGAATGTGTGCAGTTTAGTGTGAATGCGAAACTAGACAAGCTTGAAATTTAGACCATGGCAAGAAGGCCCTTCTCTTCTCCAGATATCAATCAATAAAGTATTTCAGTGACTCATCAAATACACCAAACACAATGTAAATACCATTACAATGCAACACACTACCTGCTTGTTCCCTGTCCCACTGGCAGCATTTACTATTCAGTTCCTGGGTAAAAATGGCTCAAGTAGCCATGCTTCGATCCAGCTAATGCAACACAGACTGTAGGACGAGAATCCTATGACTAGATCCAATAAAAACAAACAGCAATGGGAGAAATAAGTGGGGAAACGGGTGAAGCAGCAAGGCCGGAGTGATGGGGGAACATGCAAGCAATGAAGAGGGAGGGAGGAAGCAATAAGGACGATGCAACTGCGAGTGGATGACGATGATGTAACGATGTGGGAAGAGCACCAGGGATGGTAGAGACGGCCAGCAGATGCAATAATATGGAGTGCTAGATAGCGAATAAAAGAAGTACTTTTCAATGTGCGCAGCTAGATGCAGGACACTGGCCACTGGCCACTGACCGGAAGCTGTACTTGAGCTGTGCTCCACAGCATGGACAGACAAAGCAGGAAGACGTGCAAAGTGAAAGCAGGCAACGAGCTGACCAATCGGAAGCATGGAAATTAGAGCAACATTGATTCCAACGAAAGGTAAGTAATGGTCGGGTTTTAAGCCCCTTTAAAGATTGTTTTTAATACAAAAGATTTTGCAAGCGCTGTGCAGACGAAACCTAAAAAGAAGGCTTTGTGAAATAAAATATTTGCCTAGGAACAGACAGTTTGGAAAAGCAGGTAAGCAAGTATTGATTCTAGATTGTCTGGATTCACATTTTGAAATTCACCCATCAGGGGCGTACTGCACAAACAGGCGGTTGCACCCGCTTTGCACACTACCGGGGCACTTTGGTATTACAGAAGGGGCTGCAGATGCTTGTGTGCCCCCTTCTGTAATACAGATAGCGCTGGTGCACATATAGCGCCAGCACTATCATCAGAGGTCTTTCCCTCATTTGCATGGGGGTGTGGCCCCATGAAAATGGGATAATCTCTTTGCTTCTGTGCTCGTGCCATAATATAGAGGCAGGTGCAAACGCTAAGAAGCTCTCAGAAGGCACACTGACAGTGCACCGAAAAAAAGTTGGTGGCTATCAGTGAGCCCCCTGATGACACCCCTCTGGAAGTTATCCCACCATACATCCCCTTGTAGGTGGGTATAGTCACTCATTGCACCTGCCTGCAGAGGGATCTCTCACACGTCTTAAAACTGTAGGGGGGTTTCAGCCAGCACAGTGTAATACGGTGACACCGCTTCAAAGCTGCTCGGTATTTCACTTGAATGCTCTGCCCTCAGGGAAAGGTGAGTTTGCAGCTGCTCTTGGGGCAGCACATTCATTTTAATACGCTGCATTCTCCTGGTTTGAGCAGGGTGCCCCTTCTGAAATTAGTGAGTGTTATTTATGTTTCAACTGTATCTAAGTTTCTAAACCAACATCACCCTTCAAGTATAAGTCTTAACTTTCAACCTTACTATTTCCTCGAACTAAAAACCTAAAAGGAGATTGTAAGCAATTACACAAGCTTACAGTAGCATTTAATTTGATTTAATGGTCCCTGAGATTCCAGATACAAAAGCAATACTCGACACAAGGATTGCCTTGTTGCCCAAGAGTTCTCTAGGCCTGATATAACGAGCAAAGTATATTATTGATCCCAGTAGTGTAGCTTAGCCAGTGAGATTCAGGGGGTTTGAATCTCAAATTTCCCAACTAAATAAAGCAGTGGGCTGCAGGGTAGAAGGATGAGATAACCAAGGCTCAGAATGGAGGAACAGGGTCAGATCTGGTTTGCATTAGGTGGGCATCTGTCTAGAGTGGCACGCTGGGTAAAAAACAATGGGTCGGAATGCTAGTGAGTGAGTTCCACTGGTTAGACTATTTGCAAACATTCATCCCATCACCTTTTGGGTGTCTGATTGACAGTAGTATGCCTTGAAACTTGAGACTGGTGCAGTTTTCCAAGTCTACCGATGCTAATGCTTATGAATTCTACAAAATTGTACAATTGCGTCCATTCAGGAATCCATTCATTATATACACTTAACATCCCAATCCAAAAAATGAAGAGGTAAAAAATCCCTTAGTGAAATTAAAACAACAAGAAAACCTGACTCAAAAAAGTAATATCCAATACAGGGCCCTCGGGCCCAACTACCACACCAAGAATGCATTTGAGGGGTGTCACACCTAAAACACCCCTGCTCAAGCTATGCCCTTGCCCGTCCCACCTGGGACTATGTAGGTAGCTCTCCCTAGATACTCATGACTATGATTAATTACAATACAATAGCTTGTATTCCCTGCTTTTGCATCACATATTTTAACCCCTTAGCTGCTGGGCCTTTCCCCCCCCAGTGCAGAGCCCTTTTTTGGCTATTTGGGGTAGTTCGCGCTTAGGGCTTCATAACTTTTTGTCCACATAAGCTAACCACGCCAAATTTGCGTCCTTTTTTTCCAACATCCTAGGGATTCTAATGGTACCCAGAGTTGGTGGTTTCCCCTGGAGGAGACCAAGAAAATAGCCAAAATACAGTGAAAATTTAGTTTTTTCCAAAAAAATGGGAAAAAAGGGCTGCCGAAGAAGGCTTGTGGTTTTTTCCCTGAAAATGCCATCAACAAGGGGTTTCTGGTGCTGAAATCACTATCTTCCCACCTTTCAGGAACGGGCAGACTTGAATCAGAAAACCAAATTTTTCAACACAAATTTGGCATTTTACTGGGACATACCCCATTTCTACTATATTTGGTGCTTTCAGCCTCCTTCCAGTTAGTGACAGGAATGGGTGTGAAACCAATGCTGGATCCCGGAATGCTAAACATTTCTGAAAACTAGACAAAATTCTGAATTCAGCAAGGGGTCATTTGTGTAGATCCTACAAGGTTTTCCTACAGAATATAACAGCTGAAATAAAAAAATATTGAAATTGAGCTGAAAACAACAGCCATTTTTCTTTATGTTTTACTCTGTAATTTTTTCCTGCGATGTCAGATTTCTGAAAGCAATATACCGTTTTGTCTGCTGGACTCTTCTGGTTGCGGGGATATAAAGGGCTTGTAGGTTCATCAAGAACCCTAGGTACCCAGAGCCAATAAATGAGCTGCACCCTGCAGTTGGTTTTCATTCTATACTGGGTATACAGCAATTCATTTGCTGAAATATGAAGAGTGAAAAAGAGGTATCAAGAAAACCTTTGCATTTCCAAAATGGGATCAAGATAAGGTTTTGAGGAGCAGTGGTTATCTGCACATCGCAGAATTCCGAGGTGCCCATACTAGCATGTGAATTGCAGGGCATTTCTCAAATAGACGTCTTTTTTACACACTCTCTTATATTTGGAAGGAAAAAATGTAGAGAAAGATAAGGGGCAATAACACTTGTTTTGCTATTCTGTGTTCCCCCAAGTCTCCCGATAAAAATGATACCTCACTTGTGTGGGTAGGCCTAGTGCCCGCGACAGGAAATGCCCCAAAACACAACATGGACACATCCTATTTTTTTTATAGAAAACACAGCTGTTTTTTCCAAAGTGCCTACCTGTAGATTTTGGCCTCTAGCTCAGCCGGCACATAGGGAAACCTACCAAACCTGTGCATTTCTGAAAACTAGAGACCTAGGGGAATCCAAGGAGGGGTGACTTGCGGGGCTCGGACCAGGTTCTGTTACCCAGAATCCTTTGCAAACCTCAAAAAGTGGCTAAAAAAACAAGTTTTCCTCACATTTCGGTGACAGAAAGTTCTGGAATGTGAGAGGAGCCACAAATTTCCTTCCTCCCGGCGTTCCCCCAAGTCTCCCGATAAAAATGATACCTCACTTGTGTGGGTAGGCCTAGCGCCCGCGACAGGAAACGCCCCAAAGCGCAACGTGGACACATCCAAATTTTTGGAAGAAAACAGAGGTGTTTTTTGAGAAGTGCCTACCTGTAGATTTTGGCCTCTAGCTCAGCCGGCACCTAGGGAAACCTACCAAACCTGTGCATTTCTGAAAACTAGAGACCTAGGGGAATCCAAGGAGGGGTGACTCGCGGGGCTCGGACCAGGTTCTGTTACCTAGAATCCTTTGCAAACCTCAAAATTTGGCTAAAAAAACAAGTTTTCCTCACATTTCGGTGACAGAAAGTTCTGGAATCTGAGAGGAGCCACAAATTTTCTTCCACCCGGCATTCCCCCAAGTCTCCCGATAATAATGATACCTCACTTGTGTGGGTAGGCCTAGCGCCCGCGACAGGAAACGCCCCAAAGCGCAACGTGGACACATCCAAATTTTTGGAAGAAAACAGAGGTGTTTTTTGAGAAGTGCCTACCTGTAGATTTTGGCCTCTAGCTCAGCCGGCACCAAGGGAATCCTACCAAACCTGTGCATTTCTGAAAACTAGAGACCTAGGGCAATCCAAGAAGGGGTGACTCGCGGGGCTCGAACCAGGTTCTGTTACCCAGAATCCTTTGCAAACCTCAAAAAGTGGCTAAAAAAACAAGTTTTCCTCACATTTCGGTGACAGAAAGTTCTGGAATCTGAGAGGAGCCACAAATTTTCTTCCACCCGGCGTTCCCCCAAGTCTCCCGATAAAAATGATACCTCACTTGTGTGGGTAGGCCTAGCGCCCGCGACAGGAAACGCCCCAAAGCGCAACGTGGACACATCCAAATTTTTGGAAGAAAACAGAGGTGTTTTTTGAGAAGTGCCTACCTGTGATTTTGGCCTCTAGCTCAGCCGGCACATAGGGAAACCTACCAAACCTGTGCATTTCTGAAAACTAGAGACCTAGGGAAATCCAAGGAGGGGTGACTTGCGGGGCTCGGACCAGGTTCTGTTACCCAGAATCCTTTGCAAACCTCAAAAAGTGGCTAAAAAAACAAGTTTTCCTCACATTTCGGTGACAGAAAGTTCTGGAATCTGAGAGGAGCCACAAATTTTCTTCCACCCGGCATTTCCCCAAGTCTCCCGATAAAAATGATACCTCACTTGTGTGGGTAGGCCTAGCGCCCGCGACAGGAAACGCCCCAAAGCGGAACGTGGACACATCCAAATTTTTGGAAGAAAACAGAGGTGTTTTTTGAGAAGTGCCTACCTGTAGATTTTGGCCTCTAGCTCAGCCGGCACATAGGGAAACCTACCAAACCTGTGCATTTCTGAAAACTAGAGACTTAGGGGAATCCAAGGAGGGGTGACTTGCGGGGCTCGGACCAGGTTCTGTTACCCAGAATCCTTTGCAAACCTCAAAAAGTGGCTAAAAAAACAAGTTTTCCTCACATTTCGGTGACAGAAAGTTCTGGAATCTGAGAGGAGCCACAAATTTCCTTCCACCCGGCGTTCCCCCAAGTCTCCCGATAAAAATGATACCTCACTTGTGTGGGTAGGCCTAGCGCCCGCGACAGGAAACGCCCCAAAGCGCAACGTGGACACATCCAAATTTTTGGAAGAAAACAGAGGTGTTTTTTGAGAAGTGCCTACCTGTAGATTTTGGCCTCTAGCTCAGCCGTCACCTAGAGAAACCTACCAAACCTGTGCATTTCTGAAAACTAGAGACCTAGGGCAATCCAAGGAGGGGTGACTCGCGGGGCTCTGACCAGGTTCTGTTACCCAGAATCCTTTGCAAACCTCGAAAAGTGGCTAAAAAAACAAGTTTTCCTCACATTTCGGTGACAGAAAGTTCTGGAATCTGAGAGGAGCCACAAATTTCCTTCCACCCGGCGTTCCCCCAAGTCTCCCGATAAAAATTATACCTCACTTGTGTGGGTAGGCCTAGCGCCCGCGACAGGAAATGCCCCAAAACAGAACGTGGACACATCACATTTTTTCATAGAAAACAGTGCCTACCTGTGGATTTTGGCCTCTAGCTCAGCCGGCACCTGGGGAAACCTAGCAAACCAGCACATTTTTGAAAACTAGAAACCCAGGGGAATCCAAGATGAGGTGACTTGTGGGGCTCGGACCAGGTTCTGTTACCCAGAATCCTTTGCAAACCTCAAAATGTGGCTAAAATACCACGTTTTCCTCACATTTCGGTGACAGAAAGTTCTGGAATCTGAGAGGAGCCACAAATTTCCTTCCACCCAGCGTTCCCCCAAGTCTCCCGATAAATATGATACCTCACTTGTGTGGTTAGGCCTGGTGCCTGCGACAGGAATAGATCACACAACGGTCAATGTTGGTCCTTACGTGAGGCAGCTGTTCACCCTGGGGTGATCCATTCCTGACACAGGCACTAGGTGTAGGCACTCAAGTGGGGTAGTGTTTTTATCAGGACAGGTGAGGAGTCACTGGGTGGTAGGAATGTTGTGGATCCCAGCATATTCCTGTAGTTTGTGTGACAGAAATGCGAGAAAAATAGAGGTTTTTTTCAACATTTCAGCTTTGCAGGGTATTCTGGGTAAGAAAACTTTGGGGAATCCACACAAGTCACACCTCTGTGGACTCCCCCGAATGTCTAGTTTCTAGAAATGTTTGGGTTTAGTGTGTTTCTCTATATGGCCGCCGAATCCAGGACCAAAAACACAGGTGCCTGCCTTACAAAACCAGTTTGTTTTGCCATAGACAATTTTGATGTCTCCACAATATGATTTGGGTGGTGGAATTTGGGGCTGAACTAAATTGGTGAGCTCCCAAGAGAGCACTCTCTCTCTGCTTGCCGCCGCATTCACCTGCTCTCTGGGTTGACCTAACCCACTATTACCCAGTTGCACGAACAGCTTGCGAAGGGACAGCAGGACTGTCCTCATCACCTCCCTCATAATGTACTGGAAGAGGAGTTTTCGAATGGGACTCCTCTGACTGAAAAATCACTCCCAGAGTCTGCGCCATTGTCCTATCCCTCAGATGCTGTCTCAGTATCTCAGTACCTATGTCAGAGCGGTCCTCTATAACCCGAGTGCAGGCAGCAGTCATCCATCAAGATGCCATCTCTGCTATTGGCTAAACTGTTGCTCTAAAACACTAGCTTACGTAGACAGTCACAAAATCGATGGTGTGTGTGAGATACGTGCAACAGTAGAGGCCACCTTACCTGCGCTTCTTCCCTCAATCAGCACGTACTTTCAAGACACTCAAAAAACACCTTGTCACATACCATTCGTCACAGTCTTTAGCACCTCCTGCGCCCAGTCCAACAATCATTGTTGGTGCTCCCACTCCCTCCTCCTCGGATTCCCTCATTACCACCCAGCAAAAGTGCCCTTCATCTCTCCATAGACTTTACTAATGTACTCAGCTATTTACATAAAATACAGATGTGCTCTTTGCAGTAGGCATATAAACCTTCTGCGCTTCTTTATGGCACTAAAACTGCCACTAGACAAGTCGGACCCTTTTCCCCCCAGGGAAACCACACACATATTGACAAAAGTGATGTATACTGTATATGACAGCCAACCACCTGAAACTCAACTCAAGCAAAACCGAAATAATCCTCTTTGGCCCTCACCCAAAAAAACCTGGGACCCCCCATGGTGGCCCACCACGCTAGGCCCTGCACCCACCCCCGCCAACTACGCACGCAACCTCAGCATCATCCTAGACTCCTCCCTCTCTATGACCCAACAAATCAACGCTCTTACCTCCTCATGCTTCAACAAACTCCGTATACTGAAAAACATTCAAATGGATCCCCACAGAGACCAGAAAAACTGTCACTCACGCACTCATCAGCAGCAGGCTTGATTACAGAAACGCCCTCTACGCCGGCACCACTCTAAAACTCAAGTGCAAACTACACGCATCCAGAACTCAGCAGCACGACTCATCCTCGACCTCCGCCGACACGAACACATCTCTCCACACCTCAAATCCCTCCACTGGCTCCCCATTGACAAAAGGATCACCTTCAAGATCCTCATCCTCGCACACAAATCACTCCACAACACAGGCCCTGCCTACCTCAACGAGAGTCACCTTCCACACCCCCACACGAAACGTCCGCTCAGCTGACCTCTCTCTCGCCTCTGTCCCCCGCATCAAACACACCACCACCAGGAGCAGATCCTTCTCCTACATTGCACCCAAAACATGGAACGCACTCACAACCCACATTCGCAAGACACAAAACCTACTTCTTTTCAGGAAGGGCCTCAAAACCTGGCTTTTTGAACAGTGAACCTCCTAGCCCCTTTCCCTCCCCTCTTCCCCCCCCCCAGCGCCTTGAGACCCTCACAGGTGAGTAGCGCGCTTTATAAATCTCTTTGATACAGATCTACCTATATATATATATATATATATCTACATAGATATATCTATAGATATATCCATGTACCTAGATATATCTATCTACATAGATATATATATATAGATATATACATATATTTTTTTTTAGTTGCTTTATGGTTTCCTTGGGGGCCACAATGGCCCCCAGGGAAACCCTACAACATCTAAAAAAAAAATTGCCCCCACAGGGGGTCACCCTGCCCACGGGCGACCCCCTGTCATTTCATTTTTTGTATTATTTTTTTTTTTTTGGAAAAAAAAAATCCCCTGGGGATTATGCCGGGGGGGCGGCCCATTTTCCGGGGGGGGCCGCCCCCCAAAAGTGAAATCCCTGGTGTCTAGTGAGGTTTCCTGGCCCCCGATCGCAGCTGTGCTGCGATCGGGGGCCAGGAAACACTTTCAGGAAGGCCTCGTAAGAAAGGGGAGACACTCCCCTTTCTTACGAGGCCTTCCCGAACGTGTAAAAGGCCGTTTTCCCCATGAAAGCAGGAAGCGGTCGGAAAACACCTTTGCAACGTCAGTGCGCCTCGCGGCGCGCTGACGTCACAAAGGGGCGGGTGGGGGGTGGGGGGAGACACGGTAGCTTCCGTGTCTCCCGGGGTGAGTAAAAAAAAAAAAAATTATTGGTGCCCTTCCTGGTGTCGGCCACTGGTAGTGACCTGCACCAGGGAGGGTGTGTGGGCGTCGGCCAGTGGCCGACGCCCGCACTTAAGAGGTTAAATGTATTTTCACTGCACTCACTCTTCTTCATCTCCGCTACAAGACTTCTTGATGGTACAGTTGCTGTCATGGTCTCCGCTCCAGCTCGCGCCACTGCATGCTCATAATGTTGAGCAAGGACTCTGGCTCGTGAAAAGCATAACCAGTAAGATAGTAGCAAATTTCTCTATTGGATAATAAACTGCTTTGTGGTCAGCACTGACCATATGTCCTTTTTATCACATAGCTTCAGGCGCACACATATTACAGTGTATGTCATTCTGAATTGAGCACAGTTTCAAGGTGAAACACAAGTCTTTTAGTGCAAATCAATACAATACTGATGCTCAGCAAGTCCTTGCTCAGTGTGCCAATACCGATGTCCACAATGTTAAAAAATAATGCCAAAGCTTTTGCTCTTTAAACACTGATTGTTATTGCCATAATAATTATTCCAGGGTCAATGTTTAGCTAATAGTGTTATTAATTTACAATTCACCATATGGTTTTGTGAATCCCAGCTAGACCGAACACTCCAGAGACCTCAGTGTACTCAAATCCTGTGGACAGCTGTCCTACCAGTTCAAGGAGGTGCAGAGAAGTACCCAGTGAACATTATTCACCTTTCTTCTCTCGCTCTCATTCCAACCCCCCTTCCCTTTGGGAACTACCCTCGGTGCAATACACTTATTGACTGCTACCTAGGCTAGTCCTCAGACAGATTCAGGGAATATTGTTGCCCCATTGGAACCACCTGGAGTTCAGGTGAGTGGCTCGCAACAGTTGTCAAACAGTGCATGTGAGCAGCCTCCATGTTTCTCGTTCCCCCATTTTACCAATCATTTTATCAAGTGACTGATGGCCCATTGTACTAAGCCTGAGTCGCAAATAGAGGAGGTTGCAAGCAAGGACAATTTAATAAGGCAAAACAAGTGAGAGTCGAGCCACGGTCTGGCTAGGCTCTACGAACCTGTGCACAAGCCAAGACATATCAACGTATAGCATGTATATCATGCAACAAACATTACGTAAACATTTGATACAATCGCCTCAAAATTCAAAAAAGTGTATTTCTCTAACATGTAGAAGGGATCACTTTAGTACATCAGATTATATCACTACATTGTTAGATGTTTATTTTAAAAAGTTTTTAGAAACTTTCATGGCTCGTTCCCCAACAACAATTCCCTTAGTGAACTAAGAGGCAAGTCAGTAGTCATGAAAACCCCAAACATGGCCATGAATCTTAATACAGATGGAGCAACATTAGAGTCGACCATATCAATTATGAGAGGTGCTTGTACAGCATCTCCTGGACTCAAATATTTCAATTTGTGATCATATGTGATAATAAACAAAAAGGTGGCTCTGTGAAATAAAATATTTGGCTAGGATCACACAATTTTGACAAGCAGATAGGCCAATGTTGACTCCAGGTGATCTAGTTTTACCTTTTGAAAATCTGCCACCAGGTGGGTTTCTCTATCCTCCTCTCCTTTGCACCAAAGGTCGCTGTTTTGTCTTTCCTTGTTGGCTCACAAAGAGAATAAACTGACACAGAAATGGCAGACCTGACTCAGGGCCTCCAGATTCAAACTACAAAGCCACAAATGCATTTATTTGGAGGGTGTCACACCCCCAAACTACACCCCTGATGAAGCCAATAAGATGGCTCAGAGGGTTCAGCACTTGTTTCAGAGTGCTGTGTACAACTTGCAGTTCACTAATTAGAGCATGAACAATGCATACTATTTTTCATCCTTCAAATTTAACTGAGTACCTTAGAATTGTACCTATATGTGACATCCACTGCTCTATCTTATTTAAGGGATGCATATCTCTACATCACCTCTACCCCTTTCCCAAACTCCCTGCTCTCCACGTCAGCAGTGTTGCGTTTGTGTTCTAGCAGAGGCCGCCCCTGCAAGGAGCCTCATGGGCCAGCGCTTAACATCCTCAGGGGACCCGCAAGGAACAGTTTAACCCGTTTTGGGGCCACTCTGGCAATTTCATCAAACAGGAGCAACAAGGGTGCCACGGTTGGCATGAAGGGGAGGGACAATGGGGGCCTAGGTATTGTTCTAACCCCCGTCAGGGGGAAGCAGGTAGGCAACCAGTAAGGGTAAGTTGGGGGCATATAAGGTCACGTGTGCCGCCCCCTCTTTTTCCAGGATCACACACGTAGAAGCAGAGGCAGCGCAGTGGTCAGTAAGACCCACATCTAAGTACATCTGTTGCAATGTTGAGCGGATAAGAAAAGGACATCTGGCTGGTTAAGGAGGCTCACTGACAAGGCAGTGTGCCAAAAATGAAGGCCACTCACCTGGGGATGCCTTACGGAAGGGTGAGCCGGCCTGTCAGGGAGAAGTAAGCAAAGCATGGCACTCGCAGCCCAGACCCACCGGACGGGTGGCCAGGCACAAAACACACAGAGAAGGTAGCCAGCAAAGCCTAAACCCCAAAAAGAAGCTACACCCCCTCACAAACGGAAAAAAAGACAACAGAGAACTGCTGACCCTTAAACAGTGGCATGTATGATTGCAGGAACAGTCAGGCATAATAAAAGGATGTATGACAACAATGACTTATGACCTGTCTGTCATGTATGATATGGACAGACCACTGCAGATGATTTTTGGTCCTGTCACAATGATTGATGATGTCACGGCGATTTATGACCCTGCCGTTTTGATTTATGGAACATATGTCAGTGATTTATGCCACCGTCGCTTGAGTTATGACCAGTCATGATGATGATTTATGAACCAGTATTTGAATTGCGATTGTTCATGCAAGAATGAAATGTGGCCATGTTTTTCCGTAAGATAACATGACAAGTGTACAAATTCTATTAAGCAAGCTGAAAGTTACTTATGGTCTGGAGTGGTCCAAGTTGGGGGGGGGGGGCGGTATGCGTGTTCCTGTACTTTGTGTAATAGTAAAAAGTCTTAAAAGGTTTCACTATACAAATGCCAAAGCGATTTTTGTCAACGATTGTTTATTTAACCTTTGCGTCCTTGTACTAGTGATTTTGCTATTGCAATTAATAATCCAAGAATACGAACGCCATAGTGCACAAAGAAAACTGAGGGCTGCGTGAGCTACTCACGCCAAACATGGACTAACGTAAAGGCCTTTGAAGACGTGGCCTACAGTTCAAGCTGGACAGGTCACCTAGTGGAGGAATGACTCAGTGGGGGACACCATGTGCACGCTTCTGCCAAACCGCATACTCAGAATTCACTTGAATCTGGTGCTAGGAGTTGAGCCAGTTGCAATAACCTTGGCATGTAGCCGAGCTGCTGGCGAGGAGCCCAGTCACCTTTCCCCTACACTCCTACCGAGTAATTACGTGTCCCTTGTGTAGCATTGCACAAAATGTGCCCTGGCACCGGCACGCCCATGCCTCACCCTGAACAGGCATCACTGTCTGCAGAACTACGACAAACGCATCAAACACCACAGCACCTGGAGTCAGCTGGCTCCAGGGAAGCCAACCAGAACAAGCTCAAGCGCCCTCTGAAAGAAACTGAAAAGGAGCTCTTGTGACTGAGCAAGCAATTCCTCAGCTCTCGAAAGTGCAGGGGCGTAACGCGATAGGGGAGGTGGACAACACTTCAGGGACACTAAATCCATCAAGGCAGCCCCGTTCCGCCCCAAGGTCAATGAACATCTGTGAGTCATTGAAGACCCCGCTGTGCCTCCAAATTCTGCAGGAGGGTAGGCACCACTTTACGTTACGCCACTGCGGGAACTTCAGAAGTGATTCCGTTTTGCGTTTTAAACCAAGAAGTGTTCTTATTCACCACCTCAACAGAGTATTCGGGTATTAAGAGTTATGTCACGGGAAGCATTAAAAGCTATAGATTATATGAACACAAACATTTTTAATATCAGATCACAAGCAAATGAATTTTGTCTTTCCATTTAAATAAGAACTGTTATTACCATCCTGATGGAGTCTGAATTCGTGACATTCAGATTATACAGCTCTCTGGAGATATAGTCAGCCCTTTCATAAATAGCTTACTGGGTCAAAAATGCTTAGGACTAAAAGGAGAGACGTGGTGTGACTATAAAAACTGTGACTACTTTACACATATCTGACTCATGAAGTGATCTCTACACGCATGGATATTTTTCTGTGGGAAAATCATCATAACAAATTACTGTGCTACCAGAGACAAATTATTCTATTCTCAGTTTTTCATTTAAAAGCCTAAGCCCGATGCACTTAGTGCAGGTCAAAAACCAGTCAGTGTTTTTTCGCACACATGAATGCGATGGACGGCAGACCTTTATCCATGCAATATATCCCCTGCTTGCTAATGTATATCTAAAAAAAAAAAACCCCAAAAAAAACCCTCACACCCTAGGCTGGTAAGCACTTTTCACAAGTTGGAAGCTGTCCAGAGAGACTGTTTCCAATTTGCTAATTCACGTCCACTCCTCTTTGTTACTTTGCCAGCTGGAGAGACCTTTCAGACATGCAATGAACCGTTAATGCACTTAGATTTGTGCTTCCGCAGTGCCTGTGATGTTATGAATCACAGGCCTGGTAACCGCAAAAACACTTTTTCCATTGGGTTACAAGTGAATTCTGAAAGCTGATCCCGTTTACAACTGAACCAATTGGAGTTAAGAATTGTACTTATATAGCGATGTATATCTCGTTGCGGGACACCAATGCCCATTTTTGGTGAGAAGCACCCAACACTGCCAGTAACGTGGGGGCAGTACGTGATTGGCAAAGTGTTGTGTTTGGTATGATCCCACCTTCAAAGCATTTTGCTTCTGTTAATGAGTGACCACAGAGATGTTCTGATCTTGGCTTGAGGTGCAGTACCCATTGGCGTACTGGAGGACGAGTGAGAGAGAGGCCTGAAAAATATGATTGGAATTGGCTGTTGGTTATACTTTACTCTGCAGGTCCTGTGTTATGTTTCATGGTTTCTATTATGAGAGAGGCAGGGGAAGAGGTGGGACACTTCCTGGTGATTTATTTTATTAGTACAACTAGGGGGAGAGGACTTGGACTGGAGGCTACAGAGCACTAGCCGAGCCAAAGGACTAGTGGGGTGATGAGTGAATGCAAACTACAAAAAGGGTAATCAAAGGAGATCCAACAGGACATATGATAATATGTGCAAAGCAGTGATACCTGTTCAAAGAGTTAAATGAGGCCCAGTGGGCAAAAACTGGAATTGGTTAAATCAGCAGTGGCCAGTCCATCTGTTAAAAAATATTATAGCGACATGTGAGATGGTAAGGGAGATAGCTATGCAAGGCAAAGTCACAAGATGACACACAACTGATCCTCTCACTCACGAAGAGCCCCGCCACCGCCAAGACCCACCTCCACAACGGACTTCACGCCATTGTCAACTCCATGGAGGCAAGCCGCCTCAAACTGAACTCGGATAAGACTGAGATCATCATTTTCAGCTCCAACAAATCAGCATTGGACAACTCCTGGTGGCCTGCCACCCTAGGAGCCGCTCAAACTCCCACCACCCACGCACACAACCTCAGCTTCATACTGGACTCATCGCTCAATATGACCCAGCAAGTCAACACCATCTCACCCTCATGCTTCAACACCCTCCGCATGCTTCGCAAGACCTTCAGATGGATCCCCATTGAAACCAGAACGTTCACCCACGCCCTTGTCAGCAGTAGACTGGACTACAGCAACACACTCTACGTGGGAACAACGGCCAAACTCCAGAGAAAACTTCAGCGCATTCAGAACGCTCATCCCCAACCTCCCTCACCACGAACACATCTCAGTCCCCCTCAGAGACCTCCACTTGCTCCCCGTCAACAAAAGGACCATCTTCAAACTCCTGATCCACGCTCACAAGGCTCTCCACGATGCCGGCCCTGCCTACCTCAACGGGCGCCTCAACTTCCACGTACCGACATGCCAACTCCACCCACCAACCTCGCCACCGTCCCCCGCATCCACCATACCACGACTGGCGGCAGATCCTTCTCCCACCTCGCCGCGAAGACCTGGAACTCCCTCCCTGTCAACCTACGTCTGACCCAGGACCTTCTTACCTTCAGGAGACGTCTCAAGACATGGCTATTTGAGCAGTAGCACCCCCCCCCCACCCACCCACCCCCAGCGCCTTGAGACCCTACCGGGTGAGTAATGCGCTTAAAAAATGATTGATCGAAGTTACATTGAAATACTTTGTAAGAAATGGTTGAAGGAATTCCTATTAACCCCTCTTCTGTGTTCCTAAACACAGTCCTAACACTATGAGGTTTCCAACTCCATCTGCATCCATCATAGAAGTGGTTTACCAGCATCCAAGAAATCAAATATAAAAAACTCTTTAAAACTACAGGAAGTAGCCCATGTACATGTACAAAAGAGCAGCACTTCCCTTGCACATCCTGTTTTTTTTCTCTTCTATTTCTGTCATTGTTTGCCAGCAACACAGTAATGCCACGCCTCAAGAAATCTACTCGCCCACTCGCAATGATGAGTCAGTTTTTAACAGGGTGAGCTATTATTATGGCCTACTTGCCTGGTCTGGCAAGAGGACATGGAACAGGTGTTCTGTTTACTCAGAAAGTGAATGAGTAATTAAGATTAATTTTAACCTTGTTTTTGTATTTTGTCATATGTGCTCTGTGTTCAGAGAGAGAAGTCAAAAGCCAGTTTATGTCTTCTTACAATTACTTTTCTTTCACTGACTGAAAAGTTAAGAGGATTTTGTAAAGTGAACTGTCTGACACTGGTGCTGTACGAAGAGTCTGAAATGAAAGGTGGTAGGATGTCAGATGTTTTTTCTAACACAAAACATTTAAATAGCTAATAAGTGAACTGTGCAAAACTTTAAAATAATTCATTAGTTATGAAAGCACATTTGTTTTGTAATTCTTCATGATGAAAAAACAAGATTTTAATAGAGTGGAACATTTACTTGGTGATGTGTAAATAAGTATTTTTGCTGAAACCCAATTTCCACACATTATTGTTTATACACTATATGGTTATCAGTAAAACTGTAAGTCAGTGAGAATGTTTGAGGCCATTTCAATGGTGATGGGCTTTCTGTAAATGACGGTTCACCAGGACTTCATGCTTTAGCAATGTATTTATTAAAAGTGAGTTTTTAAACTTAAATTGAGAAACATTTCTGCCCCTGTCTCTGCCCTGATTGCAATGCTGTTAGTGATCTAAGAGGCAAGTCAGGGGTCATGTGTACCCTATATGTGAGCTAGATCCTTATTATACATGGAGCATACCTTTAGTCTATTAAATTAAACAAAATAGTTTTTTGTACAGCAGAAATTCTGAACTCACATAATTGAAGGTCCTCTCCTATGTGATAATGAAGAAAAAGGTGGCTATATAAAATTAAAAAATTGCCTAGGATCACACAATTTAAGGCAGGGTATTGGCCAAAAACATTACAGTTAGAATGAACAGATTATTCAAGGTACTAGACCTGCCAGTCTAGTAACATGTTTATGATTTTTTGGGGCAAGGTCTCTATACACATGCAATGTGATTTATATATGCACATCTGTTTTACAGAGTGACCTTGTGCCTGTGCTCCAGCCAGGATGAGGAATCTGTTGTTCTTGACAAGCTTTCGACAGGACAGTGTGCACGCAGGAACCTGCTCTTGTGGAGCTTCTTGCGGACTGGATAATCATTACCAGATTCTTCCCAGGTAAAAGCTATCCTCCAAAAGAATTTGCTTAGGAGTTCCCTTCTGTGATCAATGTGCATTCACTTATGTCTACTCTTCAATCACAGGGAACCAATCTCAGAAGAGGATACACCCTCAGATACAG
Organism: Pleurodeles waltl; assembly: GCF_031143425.1. NCBI lineage: Eukaryota > Metazoa > Chordata > Amphibia > Caudata > Salamandridae > Pleurodeles > Pleurodeles waltl. Next base: position 152,689,897 of record NC_090446.1, read on the forward strand.
CTTACAAAAAGGTAGACTCAGCAATAAAAATGGCATACTATGTCGCTAATTTTTAAGTATGAGCAAGTACATATGTATTTTGTGCAGCTCTTGTTAAAAGACTGCCAATCTCTGGGAGAGCATATCCATCAGGGTCTGGATGGTACACCTATTTCAATTAATTAGAGCCTTGATTTGGGCGGCTGTAGGAAGAATCTACCTTGCAGGTTCAAGAACTGCTAAACACATCAATTATGTGCAGGCCCAGACTCATTATTCAACGGTGAAGGCCAGGAAATGGCTGAGAGTCCAATAACGTAATGTCTCTTTATTAATACCTGATAACTGAACCACTTGTTGAAGCATTGGTCGCTCAGTTCACACAATTATAAGAAAGAAATGTAACCTCAAAGATTGTAAAGGATTTTGCTTGGTGGTAGGAAACAAACAACATAAGGAAGGGTATTCCTCTTTCTTTCCTTCCCCCAGTAGTCAAAACGACAGATCCCAGTGTATTGGATTTGGGTAAGACTATGGACAGAATGACAGTTCTGTGGTGAAGAAGTCCTTGAGAAGCTGGGAACACTTCCAACTGGAGGAAATGGTCAAAATATTTTAATCCTTCCTTTACCTAATATAGATCATAAAAGGAAGAATTGTATGTGTGTGAACAACCAGATTACTCAAACATATATGAACTATCAGGAGGGTTCCACAGTCCCAAGTCTAGAATGCAAGGTAAGAATGTAGGCAAAGAAGAACCCCCGCTTCTTGGGAGCAACCTACCATGGAGGAAGAGTATGCTTGAAGATCATTTGTGTCAGATTTTTCCACATCAATTTAACTATGTCTCGATCCTGTTCTATTTCAGGAGATAGGAAAAGATGTCAGGCATCCATGGCTGGACTTGTTTGCCTTACAGCAAATGCCCTCCTTCTGTTGTCCTGCTCCCTTTCTCTGAGCTACAAGGTTTATGGAAAAGGTAATCTGTGCATTGCTTGGCCCAGGAGTCATCTATATGCCTTTCCTTGTTCCCAATTACCACCCAAAGTAATACATACGATTACGTTTGGGACATCAAAGGTTCTTTTGATTGCCCTGTGCTGGCAATGTCAGTCTTGATATCCATGAGCACTCCAGCAATCGACCAAACAGCATTGGAGATTTCCAAATATCCCCATACTTCCATAGGTCCCCATCTCTCCCAAAAACAATTCTGACGCACCAGCAGGAGGTTTGGATATTAAGAGGCTAGCTCTACAAATAGTAGTGTGTTCTTTAGTAGTGGGTTGATACATTCAGCAGTCATGTCGCCCTGGTACTCTTATATCCTATTCCATTCAGTGAAGGAACACTGAGTTATGGTGCTTAGCAAGATCTCTTAAACCAATATCTTCTGAAGTGGTTAAGAATCTGGATTTTTTGAGTGATTGTTTCATCTTCAGGTTAGCAGTTTCTATGCTCAAGGGTCAATCGGCTGCCATATGAGCCTTCTGGGGTTCAAAAGTTCTTGAGATTCCAGTAGCAGCATGTTGGCTTTTCAAGTCCAGCTGTCCCCTCTCCCATCCCTCCACCGATCTGTCCTCGGTTTAGCAGAGTCTTCAGAAGTTTACTTCTGGGGTCAACTGCTATAAAGTATTTGAAGGCTAAAGTAATTTTGATTTGAGTTCTTTCCTGGGTACTTTGCCTTATCTATGTTTTTACCTGAGAAGTTTGTTTTGAGGCCAAGTCCCTCACTTGTTTTGAAAAATCCATAATATTTCCATTTAAAAAAAAGATTTAGATCTGCCTTTTTTGCACCCTTATGCACAGTCTAAGGAAGAGCAATCGTCCTGCAATCTAGGAGTTCATAGACGCATATCTACATAAAAACTGCCTAATTTTGCATGATCATTTCGATTTTTTGTTTGTAAGTTTTACTTTAGTGGATTAGTGTCTGCATCCATCTTCAGCAACCTTGAGTTGTCGGTCAGGTTTGCAATCAATGCTGCGTAATTAGTCAGCTGGGGCGGAGCTACCGAATTCATTATAGGAATATTCCACAAGCGCCATCTACACTTCTTATACTGCTATCAAAGGTGTGTACATAAGTGTCATCTGTAATGTTGTCATTTGGGTATCCCCCAATACAATCATATCTCATTATCAGTTATAGTTTGGACCTTCGTTATGATCTTGTTATAATGCAAATGTTTTGAGCTCTATCAAGATCTATATCTTCTGAATGTTCATGTAAACTTTTCTGTTATTTCAGCATCCTAAACTCATCAGTTGCTTTAATTTGCACTCTGCTTTGGAACTTCTGAGTCTGCTTGCAAATATCCACATTGTTTCAGCAGTGTATAGCGGAAGACTGATGAGAAGGTAATGGTTACTTCCTGTAGTTTTTAAGGTATTTTTGGTTTTAAGAAGCAAGTAAACGACTTCTGTGATGGAGTCTGAAGCCTCAAGGTCCCTCATTACAAACGGCCTGGTTAAATATTGTTACAGCACGTCACAGTTATGAGTTTTATGATTTCTGTGATAAATATTGCAGGTCACATCTGTCAATATGCATTTTTGGAAAAAATATCAGGTGTTACTAGAACTTGTGGATTTGCATTTATTTTTATTTCTCTTAGTGGTTTTACATAGGGAGGATATAGCCTGGATGCATCAGGGCACTTTACAAGAGTACAGTTAAGGCCGGAGTATAATAGAGATGCAACCTATAGAGAATTAAGAGCAGATAGTCAAGAGTAGGCGGAAAAAAAAGGCTATACACCTGTACAGTTGCCCCAACAATCAACACAGGAGTACATTTGAGTTTAAATATAGGAGCAATTAAAAGCAGACATGTCAGAGCAAGTGGGAGAAAAAAAGATTTAATCCAAGTGTTTTTCAAAGAGAAGGCCTTTGTGATCCTTTTTGAAGGTAGCATAGCATGTAGGGAGGGCCAGAGGGTGGAAGTAAAAATTTCTTGTGACTGATAGAAAAGAGGGCTTGAGCATGTAGGACTGCTCTGAGCAAAGCTAAATGAACATTGTGGATGCCTGAAATAAGTGAAATCCAATAGTCCAGGCTGTAAAGAACCAAAGACGGTACAATCAATTTTAGATCCTGTTCTGGGATGAGCTGTCTGATTCGCCCAAAGTATCCTTAATTAGACGTGGGCACTCTTGGCCATGGCTGCGATATGATTCTTAAGGTGGAGTCAGCTGGCCAGTCTGAAGGGAAGTGAAGTGACTTGGCATGCTAAACAATGAAGGTTTGGCATTTCAATGCAGGGAGGAATTCCATCCAATCTTGAACAGACAGATTGGCTTTCTTGTAGGATATAAGAAGGGATTTTATTTTCAAATGGTTTAATTTATAGTGGTGATTTGTCATTGAGGGATGCAACCTTCAAGTAGATTTGGGTAGTGTCATTCTACAGGTGAAAGGGAATCCCAGTGTTGCTAAGGGTCTCACAGAAAGGCTCAAGATAGAGACTGTACATGGCTGTGGAGAGGATCAAGCCTTGGGGACCTCTTGTTGCAGACTAACCGGCTTTGAGAACGAGCTCCCAATTCTCACTACTTCAGAGCAGTTCATAAGACAGAAGGAAAACCAAATAAGAGAGAGATTGAGAAGAACAAGAAGACATGAGCTTCTACTGTCTAGGCTGTGGAGAATGTCATCCACAATCTCCAGAGTTGCAGACTCTGTGATTTGAAGCCAGAAAACCTATCTGAAGCCAGATTGGACAGTGTCATGTAGGTTGTTTATTGGATGAAGGATGGCGGTTGGATGGCTCTGCAGCTGTCAGTCACTTTACCTACGAATAAAGGGTTGATACTGGATAGGAGTAGTTAAGATTATCACAGTTTAATGATTGTTAATTTAGAAGAGGAGAGTTTGGCCCAACTTTTAGACAGTCCGGGAATGTACCCTGTTTGAGGGAGGAGTTAACCGGGGGGAGCAGAAGAGGTGTTGCTGTTTGGTAAGGTCTTTACTAATGGAGCCAGGGATGGTGTTGAAAAGATGGTGTGAGGGTTTCATCTTCGATATGGTCACCAGTAGTTTTGTCTCTAAAAATAGGGTAAATAAGGGCCAAGGCCGCCATGCTTTGCAACATAAATTCTTCTCTACTTTATCGTCAAAGGTGGCCAGTATGGAGATGTTTATAACTCTGCCAAGTTTGTTGAAAAACTCTACAGAGTTGTTGCATGAGGCATCAGATGACTTGGGTGGGGCATTGAAAGAAGGGTTGTTTGCCAGTCTGATTACTTCGAATAGGAGTTTAGGTCTGCTCCTAACAGTGTTCAGGAGAGATTTGATTTGTGATAACGACTCTAAAGATGTGGTCTTTGCTGCTTTTTCTTGCAGATCTTACCATAGCCAGACTAATAGGGGAGCGTGGTTTTCTCCATATTTTCCGCTAGCTTGCAGATATGCTTCCTTTCAACACCAGGTCTTTTCAAAACCAAGGTAGAGATGGTTTGGGTTTGCTGCACTTGCTCTTGAGGGGGTATGAATTCCTCGATCAAGGATTCCACCCAGTTATTAAATTTGTCTGTGGCCTCGTGGGTGTCAAGTTGGGGAACTACTGAGGAGAGAGGTGACTGAGCTGAAAGAAAATTAATTGAATAAGTGTAAAGTTCCCTCAAAGCTTTTTTTTAGTGTTACCAGCTCATATATTGGCGATCCATATTTTAGCAATTGTATTTTACATGTTAATGATTTTATCATGTAATGATTTTAAGCAATTGACCATGACAAAATAAATTTGAAATCTGAGCGTGCTATGTTCGCAAGAGCTTCAAAGTCAATTTTACTTGTGTCCCTATTCCCGATTTTCTCTTTATTTGGTTGCCAGGCTGAAGGTTTTGGTGTAGATAAGAGACACTGTGAAGGACGATTTGAAGGTGGTTAAGTGGTTATTATGGGGAAACTCTGGATATGATTCGATCCAGAGTGGAGAGTTTGCAGTTTGTGGGTTTCTGACAGTGATTTTGGAGGTCTCTGTCAGTGTAAAATCTGTAGAATGTGTCCATTTGTTGCTCTCTCTACCCCAGTGAAGATTTACGTCATCAAGGAAGATGATGTTGTTGGAGCTGATTAATTGGGAAGTACAACTCCATGCATTCTTCAACAAAAGTGTTAGATTATCCTGCAGAGTGTTATTAGCACCAACATCTGCATGTTATTCCTCAGAAAATAGAAAATTAGTGGTATTTCTTGCATCTGATAACTTTAGACTTACTGGAGTTGGAATTTAACTGGTGTGATAAATGTCACGCCAATGACCTGGTCACTCTTAATGAGGGCTCTAATGTTAGGATTGTACTGACTGAGACTGGGATTCTGAATGATTGTGATTACTGGTAAGCAACAAAGCCATTAAACAGTTCACTCCACTCGGCAAAGAAAAGTCATGTAACTCACTCTAAATTCAAACAAAACAGCAAAAGAGAAAATACCCTTTCTTCCTCGAATTAACTAAGGTAAGAAAAACACAAATAACCGGAGAAAGTAAATTTTTTGCAGTTTTCTATAGTGCAAAGTCGAATTGAAGGGACTGGAGCACTTTACACAAGTGATGTAGCAGCAATTTTAGTGCTGTCCCTCATGTCACAGTGATCATCTATATGTGACAATTTATGTACTATATTAATCAAACTACTAATAGTTTAGTTGTAAAGTGAGGCACTGAAAAGCCATATTATTGTGCATTTACTTTAGGTAAATATTTGAAAGTGATGTGGTATAGCCTTTTAACTTCATGTTTTAAGAATTTATTTGGTTTTATAGTATATGTCATGATGTAAATTAACAGTCTGCATTAAAATGACAATAGATTTCATGTAAGAAATATTTTAAAAGTGACATGCAAATGCAGAAAATGCAGTTATTCACTAAAGTCGCGCAAAATTGTTAACAGAACTTTTTGTTTTGAATTTACCGTAACATGAAAATTGACAGAGCTTATTTATATTGGATTTAGGGTTTAGAATGCTAAATGTATATTAAATGCATAAATTAATGTGCTGCTTTAATTCACTTGCCTGCAATGCCCTGCTTCGTGACTGTGCAGAAAATATTTAGTAATTCTTGACTCAGTCTCATGAGAAAGTTAGCTTGGAAATAGATATTCAATTATTTTATGCATAGTGGGTTTGGGAACTAAGGGGGTTAATACAACTTTGGAGGAGGTGTTAATCTGTCCCAAAAGTGACAGTAAAGTGACGGATATACCACCAGCCGTATTACGAGTCCATTATATCCTTTGGAACTCGTAATACGGCTGGTGGTATATCCGTCACATTTGGGACGGATTAACACCTCCTCCAAAGTTGTAATAACCCCCTTAATGTTGAACAGCGAGCATTCAGGAACAGCTGTTTCAAATGAAGAACCTGAGAACTTTTACTGATGTTGTGGTCTGAATCGTATGACTGCTTGCAATTGACATTTTTACCTTTTGGGTCATATGGAGTGATGGATGGATGAATCATTTTGCCCTGTGAACTTTAATATACCGTTCCCCAGATGGATTGGTAGCAGATCTTCTCGCATACCCTATAGATCCTAAACCCCTCGATACTCTTTGTCCCTTTGAGATGCCTTGCTGAGACTTAGAGATTTTCCCCTGATCCAGAGAAGAAGACTCTTGACCGAGCTTCTGAATTGCTGACACCATCCCTTTTTTACTACGTTTTGTTAACCTCAGTTAGTTACTCGTCTCCCCAGATTTCCTTTTCCAAATTATTTTTGTCCTTTTCATGCTTTTTGTCTTTTAGCCCACATGTGCTTGTCCCAGCACATTCTAAATGAATTTGTTAATTCGTTGCCCTTGCTCAGGTTATTAGAATTACAGAATTTGAAATGCTAAATGGTTAACAGAATTAGACAGCATTTATTTAATCCTTTTCAAATTTTAATTTTTTTTTTTTATGTAGCTTGTTTTGAGTGTCTATTATTTTTTATGTTAATTTATTTGAACTTCTTTAGAAGGTTCGGAAGACTTCACATGATTTTGTTTCTTTATAGTCTTTTTTTTTCATTTTCTATGTCACTCAGAGCATTAACCTGTAATAAACCACCTTGGACTTCATTTCAGCTTGGAGGATTCTTTGTGTGGCTAAATGAGCCATACTGTTAATTTAATTGATTGTTGAAGTTTTGATGCCCTTTTATCCACACCCTTATGCTAGGTGAAAAGATCCATCGACCCTGTCCTAGCATAGTCCTCCGAATGAATATGCTGCAGCAAATCTGGTAGCAGAAGTCTGGTTTGACCCACAAGGGAGGAGAAAAATAGTAGAGGTCTGGTTTGACCCACAAGGGGGGTGGAGGGGTGGAAATAGTAGAGTCCTGGTTTGACCCACAAGGGGGGAGAAAAAGTTAGGTATAGTGTTAGTCAGCTAGGATTAGTGCCATGCAATTTGCACACTAGAAATTTGCCCACCTGGAATGTGGTCCAACAGCTAGTTCCAAAGATTTATGAAGTTTCAGCATTGTTCCTTGCAAGTGGATGTGTGAGTATTAATAGGTTTTGCGCTTGCATAGCATTTGGTCTGAGATTGAGTTTAAGTGTGATGGTGTGAAGTGGTCTATGGAGTCTTTGCACTTGTGTGGTTGTGGCACTTGTTGCTAAAAAATGTGTGACGTTGTTGACGGGTCCATCGTGGCCTAAGATCGAAGGATATCGCACAAGTGTAGAAGACACTTGGTTAATTTATTGTCTGCAGTGAGGTGCTTGTCGTGAGATATCGTCGACAATCCCAAAAGGATTCCTTGAGTGAGAGTGGGTTTGGTTAGTATTAAGTGAATCCTGAGTGCACATGGAGCATCTGTGTCAACCAAAGTGAGATTTGGTCAAGTTTAATTTGTTGTGTAATGGTGAGGGCCATAGTTGGAAAGTGTATCTATGTACTACTTTGAAGTGTTTGGTTACTCTATCCCATAGTGAGCAGATAGGTTGTTGGCTTTTTGCTAGCAATATTTTGCATGAGGTTTGCATGAAAGGTGACTGTGTATGATAAATTGTAAAGGAGGGTGAGAAGCTGCGAGAAATAAGTTTGAGGTTATTGTGTGTGGCGCTGGTATAGGTTGGTTGGTATGAAGTCCCGCTGGTATTGGTGGACAGTGCCATGTTGCTATTGGTTAAGAACATCTAAGAGGATTGTGGGATTGAAATTACTTTCTGACGCGAACTAACAGTTATTGTGATTTATTGACTTTGATTGAAAATTAAGTTCTTCAAAAGCTTTGAAGTGTGCATTGAGAGGAGATATATTTATTCCAGTAAGAGAGGGTATAGAGACCCCACCTGAAGGTACTCCAGATCATTATGTTACATCCAGAAAATATTTTTATGCATGTTTATGGCTTGACGGTGGTGCAAAGTTACAGAGAAAAAATGTGCATTAGTATTTCCCCAATACTGACATTTTTTATTGAGAACCTGAGGTGTGTACTGTATGAGTTGAAACCCCCCGGACACCTGCACAATTTGAAGCACTTAGTATTTGGGAACACGTAGCATGACAGAAACTGAAAGACAAATATGATAATAGAATGCAGGGAGCATTATCGACAATTGCTGAGGAAAGATGGGATAGTGAACAGAAAGCTTGATGAGCAGAGATTATTGTGGGAAACTAGATTGTATCCAGCTATTTATAGTGAAGAAGGAGAAAACACTAAACAAAAGAGTAAGAGAATGACAGGAATAACAGAACAGACAACAGCTACTGAAAAGAAATAGACTGAGACATATGAGAATGATTTGGATGATGAATTTATAAATCAGATATTGTTAAATTGTCGGCCTCTGTACCATTCTGTAAAAGTAGGAACACCAACTGACGTTGCACAAGATGTAACCCCTAATGTGCCGGCTGCTCCAGTTGAACAAACCCACAATCAGATAGTGTCAAATACATTTCCAAATTCAGTGACATAGATTCCTAGTATGAATCAGCAAGTTCAGAGCTTCAACAAAATTCAGCCTGTACGAAGTTATAATGTGAAAGAGATTGTACTGAATTCTAACATGAGCCAGCCAGTACAGACACCTCATTTGATTTAGCCAGTATAGACTTTTGACCCAAATCAGTCTGTGTAAAATTTTTGTCCAAGTGAACCTGTGCATATGGTCAGTCCAAATCAGTCCATACCAAATGTTACTCCGACTCAAACAGGACAAAGTTTCAGTACTACCTTGTCAGGTCAAATGTAGGAATGACAATACCCCAGAACCAGATGAATTATATTGGTCCAGATTCATTAACAGTTCCTGTGACTATAGTTATTCCTTTGTATGCTCCAGGTATGTCTGAGAGTAATTCACACTCATTGAATGTTCTGACTGTTCCTGACACTCCATTAACATCCAATGGGATGACACCAAACAGTGCACAGTATATTTAAATGATTCAGGGACGGAAGGAATTCATTCTCTTCCGAGACAATTGATCCCCTACCCGGATTTCAAATCCAAGGTTAAAGACAAGTCTCACAGGGTTTACTCCTGATGCAATGTTTCCTCAGAGATCCTTACCTTATTTTGTGCCCAGATCAGAGCTGACATCAAATGGTAATTGTAGTACCCCACCAGGAAGAATACCTGTTGGAAATGGCCCTTTCTACATGGTTATCCCCAAACTTTGTGCCTTCCTCTGACCCTCTTTTTGTTGGCTTTAGGGCTCTGGACACTTTGCCACTGATAATCAGTGCTAAAGTGCTTGTGTGCTCTCCCCTAAAACATGGTATGTTTGGCTTACACTTGTTTGGCATATTTAATTTACCTGTAAGGCCCTTGAAAAGTGATATACACCATATACCCAGGGCCTCTAAATTAAATGCTACTAGTGGGCCTGTAGAGCTAATTGCACCACCCACAGAAGTAGCCTTTCAAACCTATCTCAGGCCTGTCACAGCAAGGTCCCCGTGCGCAGTTTACTGCCACCTTCACTTGACATTTCAAACTACTTGCCAAGGCCTAAGTCCCACTTTTGTTACACCTACGTCACCTCTACAGTAGGTCCTTCGTAGCCCGATGGGCAGGGTGCTGTGAAGGTAAAAGGCAGGACATGTGCCTTTTTGTTTTACATGTCCTAGTAGTGACAAACAGCATATTTTTTTCCACTACTGTGAGGGCTGCTCCTCTCATAGGTTAGCACTGGGAATTACATTTTTTTTTTTAAGTGGTAATTTATGATCTGAACGGAGTAGCATTAGCATGTTTGGACTGGTAGTGAGAAATCCTGCTTACTGGAATAATTGGATTTTACATTACTATTTTAGAAATGCCACTTTTAGAAAGTGGGCATTTTTCTGTGCTTCTGACTCTATGTGTTTAGCAGCCTGACTCCAATTCACGTTTAGAGCAGAGTGACAGTTACACTTTGTGCATATGTTCCAGACAGCCACGACACAGGAAGGGCTGGGTGTAGTAGAAAAGGAATCTACATCCATCTGCATAATGATAGTCTTCCTGGGCTGGGAGAGGAGGTTCACACCTTACAAGTCAATATGTTGGGTCGTACCCTCACATAAAGGGCTGATATACCCCCTACAGATGTCTGGAGCCAGGATGGGTTGAAAGGGGTCGAGTTACACTTGAAAGTGTTCCTTTGAAGTCACCCCTTACATCCAAGATATTTTTGATTATAGGTACAGGGGCTCTGACCCCATGTTTGGAGAGCACATTTGGATATGGAACTGAACCTCTGTCAGAAGGACTGCTGCCCTGCTCAAAGGACTCATCTGGACTGCGCTTCTGCTGTTGCCCTGTGCCTGCTACTTGCTGGGTGGCCTAAAGGACTTACTGGATTGTTTTCCTGCTTGTTGCCCTGCTGCCAGATGCTCCCTGACTCCGGACGACTAGGTTCCACAGGCTGCACATTGCCAGAGGACTGGGGTGCTGGCAGGGGGAGCCACCACTTGAACCCTGGGCTTTGTTGTGTGCTAACCTGCCTATTTGCAGCTCCCTGCCTTGTGCATATTGTTCTCGCAAAGGGCTGGCTGGGTTGACCCACCTGTTTTTTCAGGAATCTTAGGGACCGCACAAGATTCCCTACCCCCCCCCACCCCCCCCCCCCCCAACCGAATGCTGTCTGGCATCTGTAACCCCTTAGCGCTTGGTGAGCGATTTGTTCTCCTCCCTTTCCTTTAATTTTGGCCACCAGTTCATGCTGAGCATTGGACGTCGACAAGGCAGCCCACATTGACTTGCCCCTTGGCTCTTCCTTAAGCAAGTGGTGGGAGCGACACTTTTGATCCTGCAACTGCCTTAGTGCGAGAGCCCCCTCAGAGGGGCCCCATCAGCTAAACCAGTGTGCCGGATTCAGCGCCTTACCACAAAGACTCCAAGTGTGGCCCTACTCGTTGAGCGTGCTGGCTCAGGAGACTATACAGCACCCGTCCCAGCGTGTGTGAGACACCAGCAGCTCAGGCTCCGCCCGAGACCATTGGCCTGCCTTGTGTTGTGAGGATTCACAGCGACACCAGAGAAGTACTGTTTTCGGGGCAGTCACACAAAGATGCAGGAAGGAAGAGGGCAATAGCCCAAACACCTCCTTTTTCAGGAACCCAGGCACCGGGGAAGTCTGGTTTGCGAACGCCTAGGTAACTGTGCAGCATCTTAGGTGATCTGTGAGGCCCAGAAAGTGCTCTAGGCTCATGGAACTTGAGAGATAGGGTTTCCTTTGTTTTCCCGCATTATGGGGTACACACTCTGCGGAAGGCCCAGAGGGGAGAGTGAGACAGCCTTCTGAGTTAGGCAGTACTCACAGCGACTTCCCATTGTATACACCTGATGGTTGTTCTAGCTTGCCATCTAGGATTCATATGCATTCCCGATGCATTCTCTTACCCACAATATTTCTGATACATGTCATTTTGCTTTATCCGCTTTTTGTCCCTAACCAACAACTGACATATTTTATGCACCAGTGGTGGTGATGTCTGACATTTTGATTTTGGTAGAATCAGGGTAACGAGTAAGGTCGCAATACTTGCAGGATGTGCACGATTACCATGCCTCATGTGCTTATAGTGATACTTAGTGATGAAAGTGATTTACAATAACATTTCATGCCCTAATGTATGTTGCATTCACCTTATATTGGCCTGGTTTTATGCACATAAGTTATGATTTGTAACATTGTGGTCCTTATGATATATCTACAATATAGACACATATTTTATATAATCACATGTGGTCTCCTTTCTGGTGTATTTATTGTGTCACTGGTGTGAGTGTGTTGCACAAACACATTGCCTCTGGGAATAAGCCTGACTCCTCTGTGCCAGGCTACCAGGGGTGAGCAAAGGTTATATTTGGTATGTAACTTACTGGTCCTGACAAGAGTGGTGGGTTCTGCCTGGCTTATGGCCATACCCTAGCCAACCAGAACCCCATTTCTAATAACACCTTTTAACACACTAGAGAACATGTCTATTGCAGATACCCAGAATCAACAAATTGCAGGTCCTTCAAGGGCAGAAGTGTTGTAGAATAATCCTGTAAGTTTGAGAGGTTTCACTGCACAGCAATTAAATGATTGGCTAAATAACTTGAGTCCTGGAGGTGTGACCGATGTAACAAACTGCAATGTGAGAACAGAGGATACCCCAGAGAGAGATAGATCATTGAATGTGTTGAGATTGAAATTAGAATTAAATAAATGATATTGGGAAATGTAGACACTGCCCAATTAGAGAATTACATGGGGATGAACTGTGTTTCGTACATAAAGACAGTAGGACAGGCATATGAAAGGTTATATGAAGTAGGTGAGAAATATGATGTTGATTTGGAAAAATAAAAGCCCCATATGAGACGTTACCGATTGGAATTTAGTAATAAGGATATATTAAACATAAGACCTTCTGGAATGAGACTGTAAATTAGGAAATACATCACGTACATTCATAAGTGCGGAGCAATAGTTAAGTGGGAAGGTAGATAGGTGAAGAAAGAGATCAGAAGAAAACAAAAGCAGATGTGCTTCAGACAGGAGCAAATCAAGCTGAGGCTAATGTGATGATGATTTCCGTGAGAGAGATACAGGGTGAAGGATATGTTCATGTAGCCTGGATTAGAAGTGATGTATTGTCATTCAGAAATTATTACCCAAAGCCAGTGAATGAGAAGCCAGTGGAATGCTATAAGCAGACAGAATGATTTGTGAAACCTTCAAAATGCCTGTGGGAAGATTTGAATACATTATTTGACATTGTGATTCCAAGTGATTTGTGGACTGAAAACAAAGTTTTTGCTAATTGGTCAGAAAGAGAACTTCCAAGAGATCCAGTAACAGGCGCGCCGTCTGAAGAGGTGATGAAAAAGTATTACAAGGTAATTGGCTTTTTGAAGCCTGTACCTTTCCGCAGGAGTGAAATGGACACAACGTAGTTCCCAAATGGCCTATGAATCAAACGGACTCGTAAGAAGTCACACCTGACCAACCGGGATGAAGGCACAAACCTTGACCAGGACCAGATCAGATTTCCACCTTGCAATGTCGACTGTCTTTTTAGTTTCTGAAAACAACCCTTAGTACTTATAACTCTCACATTGATTCCCTCCCAACTTCATGCAACCCACGTTTGATTACCTAATGTCCCTTCTCCCTTTTTTAGGTGCTGGTTCCTGTAGACAGAAACGCGCTATGCAATAATTCTAGAAGACAAACTCAAGACAATTAATTCCACAGGCAATAGTTGCACATACATGTAGAAATATGACAGTTCGTACTAACAACTACCTACGTCAGGGGTATGGAATTAAATTGAAAAATCTACTTATCCGTGTGACAAGTTGCTTCTTAAATCTACTTGTCCTGTAAAAAAAATCTACTAGTCCCTTTAATGCCATGTAGTGCAGCAACAAATTAAGGCAGCAATCTCATTATATAAGAGCTCTGATAATAGCCTTTCTGATTCTGCTAGGGCTAATACTATAGTAGGGCTTGAATATAAACAATTTCCTTATTTTGTCACCTTTCCGCAGATCTACATACTGGGGATGGAGGTGCAGTAAGCAATAATTCCAGGGATGGAATGCCTTTTTGAGTCTGTGCCAACCTGCAAACTTGCATGTTTTAAGGGTTTTCACCAGCACTGTTTTTATTGCTTCCCATGCTGAGAAAAGCTGACAAGGGCAGAAGTAAACTTTTTCCCGCGGTCGGGAGGAAAGTGGTTGGAGGTAAAGTGAACTTGTAAAACTCAAAAGATTTTCGCATGGACAAACCTACACATGCATATTTGCTTGTTCTAAAATAAAGTTCACAAATATTTTCTAGTGTTCTGGTCTACTTGTGAAAATTCTTGTGAATTCATGAAATACATAAATCTTCGCTAATGCAAAGACATCTACGCTGGGTGCACTTTTGTGACTTTCTTAAAGAACTGGGCTCCTAATTAGGTATGCTGTTATGCAAGACATTTTTGTTTTTATTAAAATTCTCTCTGTCTCTCTATCCTTGTGTCGGCTGGCTTCACTGTGAGTGATAGCTATCTGGTGTTTCACAAGGAGCATCTCAGAACACAATGTAGTTTTGATCAGTGCCAGGAACTACTGTGGGCAATGTGTACTTTTTGAGACCAATAAATATATTTGCATTTTGCCAATGTTTGTTAGAATGATGAGGGCCTAGCAGAAATCACAATAAAGTTTTACAAAAGCCATGTCAAAACAAGACACGCATTGATAAAATCAAAAGGCTGACCACAATGTCTGGCCTACTGGGTTTGCCAATGCTTGTTCATCTCCATGTTTCCTTTAATCTTGTTGAAACTGGTTACACTCATGTTTCCATTATGACTATATTTTGGAAATAAAGCATGCATCAACACATTTCACTAAATGATGCTACAAAGAAATGGTACCAAAAAGTTAAAAATAAGTTAGCTGAATACTTTTTTCCTAGTTGCATTTTTTGTGAACATTTTATTTTAAGAGCATACACATTTTTTACTGGAACCACTGTCAGCAGTGCAGTCCCAGCTTACATTTATTTAAAGCGCTCACCCTAATAATAAAGGCTTTACATTATTAAGCCATAAATACAAGTTTGCACAGCATTAGTATGAGGACACAAATATTACCTCAACTAACTCAACTGCAGACAATTCCCTTTTGTGCTCCATAATGTGGTACTGCAAACTGCCAGCCACAGAGTTTGTGCTGTTGGGGGTTGGGCATACTTTTCCCAAGGACATAATAAACATGAAAAATTGTTGTGCTTGACCCCAAACAATATGTCCTGGGCGTTTGGCTATTGGAATTCCACACCCCTGCTAAGTGTATGGGCTTTATGAATCTAGATAATTAAACATCAGTCTTTTTACAGTGAATCAAGGTTCAAATAATGGTTCCTAAGATTATTTGGCTTTCATCTCTTAAAATCATAAATACACATCATTATCATTAATATAGCTATGAGTCACTCTCAAATAAATAATGTCATATGCATGTATTAATATAATGACCTTAATATAAGTCTTTGATCACAAAAACACTGCTAGAAAATAATAAATGACTTTTCTTTCCTTTAGGAGAATAACAACAAAAAATGGTTGACTTCACCAGTCCTTTTAACAGGACTTCATCAGATAAGTATTTCTTTCTTGGCTTTAGTACAATTCGTAAATGTTCCAGAATGTGTAGATTGCCGCTTGAATAATATCTTTTGATTCTCTTTTGCAGGTTGCCAGCAGATTACAGAGAACAGAAGCAGGGAAACTGGTGACCTGACGGGGAAGAGGAACCCGTCACACAAGGACGCTGAGAGCTCAGGAGAAAACACGAAGATGAGTACTAAGCCTTGAACACAGGTGTGTACGGGGAAGGAAAGCTGTTGATGAGCAGTCATCATGGTGCAGTGCGTAGCTTTAAAGGCTACGTGCTCCACCTTGAAAGTGTCGCCAACCAATATGCGTAGTGCACGCCTGCCACAGTGTCCCCGACAGATATTGACCGGGGAGAAATTGACAGAACGACTCAGGAGACAAAGTAGTCGATTCATTCCTATTGTGAGAGATTGTTGCAGGCTTTCAAACATTACAGTGGTACAGAAACAATAGGAGCTTAATTTATGGTTCATTGTGTGTTCAGATTTGTGCAAGGATTGAAACCAGAGATAAGTGAAATGGTTTAGCATTTGATTTGTTGTCAGATCAAACCAGTAGATTAAATCCTGCGCTACACAAAGTATTGCAATGATGAATTGGAACTGAAGCAGAAAAAAACTGAAAGCTGCACAAAAAGCTAGTCAAAGTCTGCAGATGGTAGTGAACACTGGTGGTGTGCAAGGAGTGCAACAGCAGGGAGCTAATGTTTATCAGCCTAGAGGTAGAGGACAAGGTGTTCAGGTAGATCAAAGTGAAGTTGTTTTTGACGTCCAGACTTTGAAAATAACTAATCATGCATACACAAATTTGGGACACTGGAAGCGGGTGTGTCCTCTTAATGTGAATAATAATCAGATGCAAAATGTGATGCAGTCACAAGGTAATCGGGTTCAAATTCAGAGAGTTCAAAGACCCCGAGTGCAAAACATAAATGTGCTCCCAAGACAACAGATGCAGGTACCACAAGCTCTGATGGCTCAGCAGCAGATAGTTGTACCCCAAAAGAATTTAACCCAGGTTGCAAATTTAGATTCGGATTTGTTGACTATACAGTATCCCCTGATAAATTTGAGTGATGAGGATTTTTCAGAACTTATTCATTTGGATTACTCAGATGATTATGACTGCATGCTAAGTGCTTCCTTACAAGTAGATCAGCATGGTCTTTACATAGATACTGATGTAATGGGTCACCATGTGTCCTTTCTGGTTGACACTACGGTTGCACGCTCCACTGTCAGAACATCAAAAGTACTGAATTTGCACCTTTCAAGGAGAATTCAGGTTGTAGGAATTGCAAATAAACAACTGTCAAACCCAGTAACAGTATGTCTCTGTGAAAATAGGTTCCTTTGAAGATGAGCATCAATTTGTATTATACAAGTCTAGTAGTGTAAGCTTGTTAGGTCACGATCTATTGTGTATGCTAAACTGTTCCATTAGCTGCACACCTAAAGGAATTGAGATTCAGACAAATGATGAGGAAATACTATCTAAAGTTGGGAAACAGTGCTTGAGTGTCACATTGTATTCAATGCTGACATGGAATGATATGCCCGAAGATCTGATATAAACGGTGTCACCTGAAGTTTGGTACTTTTCAGGAAAAGAGAAAGGACTCTTTAAAGGAGCTGAGCCGTTAAAAATAACAGTGAAGCCAAATGCGTTGTATCCAAAATTTCCCCCATATTACAAGACGCCCGAGACAATAGCAGGACTTAATCCCCTGATTAATTGTTTAATTGTACAGGGTATGCTGGAGGAAATAATCGGAAGTTCATGTAACTCTCCCATTATGGGACTGTGGAAGCCCAATGGAAAATACTGCATAGCCCAAGACCTTAGAAAAGTTAACAAAATCGTTGTCTCATGTTGTCCCGTGGGATCAAATCCAGCAGTGATTCTGTTCCAAATTCCATGTAAAGCAGAATAGTTCACCGGGATTGACCTTTGCCAAGGGTTTTTCTCCATACTGTATCATGAGGAAAGACAGTTTTGCTTTGCGTTTTCGTTTGGCAGTAGTGTTTTGGCATGGTGCAGAGTTCCACAAGGGTATACTGGGAGCCCCTCAATTTTAACCAGATCTTGAAAAAGAATCTGGAGTCCCTTAAAATGCTCTACCATTGAGTCTTGGTCCAAAATATTGCTGACCTGCTTGCAGCATCAAACACTCAAGAAGCCTGTAGGAGAGACACAATTGCCCTTTTGAATCATTTAGGAGAAAATAGACATTAAGTTTTCCCAGCAAAATCACAGTATTGTAAGAAAGAAGTTCTGTTCCTAGGTCACCACATTGAGAAAGGTGCAAGGGAGGTGTCGCAAGAAAGAATCTCAGCAATTTTGAAAACGAATTCCCCTACCAATCAGTAAGAAGTCACAATGTTCCTGTGAATGGTTGGCTAGTGTAATCAGTGGATTCCAAACTTTTCCCTTTCAGCCAAGACTTTACAGAGGCTGAGACACATACCATTGGATAACGACCTCAAACGTGCCTTCAAAGACCTGAGAGAAAACTCTGTTATGCCCCTTGTAGGATGTTGGATCTGTATATACTATCTCAAAGTGAGAGATAGTGTCCACAGAGTCCAAGGTTTCCCCTTAGAGGTTGATAGTGGCAAAATTAGATAATACTAATGCTCTATTTTGTGGTAGTGTGATCGAGCAGTAGGTTTATCAGAGGGTAGTTTTAAGCATTTGTTGTACACACACAGGCAATAAATGAGAACACACACTCAAAGGCTTAACTCCAGGCCAATATGTTTTTTTATATAGAAAAATATTATTTTCTTAATTTATTTTAGAAACACAAGATTCAGAATTCAAGTAAGTACATAAATTGTAAGGTACTTGGCATAGGTAAATACGGAACTTTGAATTAAAACAGTAATGTACACACTTTTGGCAAAAATGGCAATAAGCTATTTTAGAAGTGGACACTGCAAAAATCAACAGTCCCTGGGGGACGTAAGTTTTGGTTAGTTTTTCAGGTAAGTAAAGCACTTACAAGTTCAGTCTCTGGGGCATGGGAAGCTCACCGTTGGGGGGTTCAAATTAACCTCAAACACCCAGCATCAGCAACACAGGGCCGATCAGGTGCAGAGGTCAAAGTAGGGCCCAAATAGCATAGGTGCCTATGGAGAATAGGGGTGCTCCGGTTCCAGTCTGCTAGCAGGTAAGTACCTGCGTCCTCGGGGAGCAGACCAGAGGGGTTTTGTAGAGCACTGGGGTGGGTCACAAATAGGCACACAAAATACACCATCAGCTCCACAGGGGCGGCCGGGTGCAGTGTGAAAAGTAGGTCTCGGGTTGTAAATAGAAATCAATGGAGAGACCCCTGGGTCACTCTGGCGACGCAGGCAGGGCATAGGGCCATGGACTGGGCAAGGATGGAGTCCCTTTAAAGATGGTTGTTTCTTGGACAGGGCCACGGGAGTTTCTTGGTACTTTGGGTGCAGGGCAGTCCTCTGAGTCCTCAGAGGTCGTTGGTCCCGCTGGATGCGTCGCTGTGCAGGTTCTTTGAGTCTGGAGACAGGCCGGTAGGGCTGGGGCCAAGTCAGTTGTCATCTCCGTCATCTCTGCGGGGCTTTCAGGTCAGCAGGCTTTCTTCTTGTTGTAGGTTGCAGAAATCTGGTTTCCTGGGTTTAGGGTCGCCTGTAAATACTCAATTTAGGGGTGTGTTTAGGTCTGGGGGGCAGTAGCCAATAGCTCCTGTCCTGGGTGGTGGCTACACCCTCTTTGTGCCTCCCCCCTGTGGTGAAAGGGGCACATCCCTAATAATCCTTTTGGGGGGAATCCTCCAAAAGAAGATGGAGAATTTCCTAAGGCAGGGGTCATCTCAGCTCAGGATAACTTAGGGGCTGTCCTGACTGGTGGGTGACTCCTCCTTGTTTTTCTCATTATCTCCTCTGGACTTGCCGCCAAAAGTGGGGGCTGTGTCCGAAGGGGCGGGCATCTCCACTAGCTGGAGTGCCCTCGGGCGCTGTAACATCAGGCTTGAGCCTTTGAGGCTCACCGCCAGGTGTTAAAGTTCCTGCAGGGGGAGGTGTGAAGCACCTCCACCCAGTACAGGCTTTGTTCCTGGCCACAAAGTGACAAAGGCACTTACCCCATGTGGCCAGAATCCCATCTGGATGTGACAGGCTGGCACAAACTGGTCAGCCTAGCACTAGTAGTTCACGGGTAAACAGGGGGCATCTCTAGGATGCACTCTGTGTGCATTTCTCAACAAATCCTACACTGGCATCAGTATGGATTTATTGTGCTGAGAAGTTTGATACCAAACTTCCCAGTATTCAGTGTTGCCGTTATGTAACTGTGGAGTTCGTGTTTGACAAACCCCCAGACCATATACTCTTTATGGCTACCCTGCAATTACAATGTCTCAGAATTGGCTTAGACACTGTAGGGTCATAGTGTTCATGCAATTATGCCCTCACCTGTGGTATAGTGCACCCTGCCTTAGGGCTGTAAGGCCTGCTAGAGGGGTGACTTACCTATGCCACAAGCAGTGGGTTCCGGGCATGGCACTCTGAGGGGAGTGCCATGTCAACTTAGTCTTTTTCTCCCCACCAGCACACACAATCTGTGAGGCAGTGTGCATGTGCTGAGTGAGGGGTCCCCAGGGTGGCATAATACATGCTGCAGCCCTTAGAGACCTTCCCTGGTCACAGGGCCCTAGGTACCAGGGGTACGATTAACAAGGGACTTATCTGTGTGCCAAGGCTGTGCCAATTGTGAAGACAAAGGTACAGTTTAGGGAAAGAACACTGGTGCTGAGGCCTGTTTAGCAGGGTCCCAGCACACTTTCAATCATAACTAACATCAACAAAAGGCAAAAAGTTAGGGGGTAACCATGCCATCAGAGACATTTTCCTACACCTCTGCTCTAGGAATGCCTGATTATAACAAATGTTTTTCTTTGTACTGCTGTGAGAGGGATGGATGTGCTCTCTCAGTTTTGACTCAGTTGCACGGAGGTGCAGACAAGCCTGTGGCTTATTTTTCTGCCACTCTTGATTCTGTGGCTTCAGCTTTGCCTGGTTGTTTAAAGGCAGTTGCCACAGGGAATGCCTGCATTGAACAGTACAAAGGCATTGTTATGCATCACACCCTGAACGTTTTTGTACCCCACTCTGTTAAAATATTGTTAACCAGAACAAAGACCCAACATCTCACTACTGCACGTTTGGACTGTTATGAGCAAGTCATCTTTGCCACTCTTAATATAACTTTGAAGAGATGCAGTGTTAATTCCTGCAAACTTGTTACCTGCCACAGTTGTAAACGCTATTGATGGTACTGGTGAGACTGAGCATGACTGTCTTGATAGTACTGAACTATGCAACAAGCCAAGACCTGACATTCAAGATAATCCTCTGTCTGAAAATGACTATGTCATATTTGTTGATGGCTTCTGTTTAAGAGACAAACATGGTACACTGAAAGCTGGTTATGCAGTTTGCAGGGTTGCAGATGTGACTGAAGCTTCATGGCTTCAAGGAGTCTTTTCTGCCCATGTAGCTGAATTATTTGCTCTTACTAAAGTATGCTATGTTTCTGAACAGCTGAAAGTGACAATTTTCACTGACAGTCAATATGGCTTTGGTGTCATTTATGACTTTGGACAGTTATGGACCATTTAGGCTTTATGACTTATTTTGGCTCACCAGTTAGGAATGGGGATAAAGTCTATAATTTGTTGAATAAATTACAATTGCCCACAAAAATTGCAGTTGTGAAATCTGCTGCACACCGAAAGTCTACTGATTATGTAACTTTGAGAAATGTGTATGCAGACGAAGTGGCGAGATATTGTGCCCTAAGCTGCACTTCTTTTAATGGAGAGTGAAACAATGGATCAAGTGATGAGGCAAGTCGAAAATTCCTGCTAACTGCTGTGGGAAGAAATTAAGAGATAAAATGTATGCTATGGCTTAATTAAGACATCAGAAGGGGGACTGGTGTACCAGAAATTTTAGTTCTGTCACTCATGTCACAGTGATCATCTATAAGTGACAATTTATTGTAGGAAGCCAGCTCCTTATATAGTGGGCCAAAATGAGGTACACTGTGCAAAGAGTCCAAACAATACTAAGAGGGGTCACAGCGGCACAAATGACATCCCAAATGCTCTCTTTTTGGGTAGTTTGTTCAAGCAGTTAGGCATATCAGAGGGTAGTGCTAATCATGTAAGGCACACACTCAATAAAGAAATCCAACACCAATTTATAAAAACACATATTTTATATAAACATGGATAAAGAAATCCGACACCAATCTATAAAAACACATATTTTATATAAACATGGATACCAAAATCACCGGAATCAAGTGAGTACTTTTCGAGTTAGGAATTTGTGGAGTTTTTAAAAGTTGACACTTAGTGCCTGTGAGACTGGCTCCTTGTTGCAGTACACCCCCCTGCCCCTCCCCCCACCCCCCCCCCACACACACACACACTTTTTGTCTGGTTTTTGTATGCAACTTGGACTGGAGTGCACTGGGGTCCTGCTAATCAGGATCCCAGTGCCAGTGTTCTTTCTCTAAAAAATGGTAAAAGTAATTGAATACACCTTTAGATACCACTATAAGTCCCTAGTAAAAGGTACGTAGGTACCCAGGGCATGGGGTACTATGGGTCAGCCCTTGAGGGCAGCAGTACTGACTGTGCCACCCTCAAGAGCTATGCATCCAGATGCACCAAGCACTGCCATAGCAGGCTGAGTGTCCTGGTGCAAACCTAAAATACAAACTTGACATGGCACACTCTCTGTGTGCCCTCTCCACCCTAAACTGCATGTTATGGGTAAGTCACCTCTCTAGCAGGCCTTCCAGCCCTAAGGCGGGGTGCACCATACTATATGTGAGGGCATAATTGCATGAGCAATATGCCCCCACTGTGTCCTTGCCAACCCTGGGACATAGTGAGTAAACAGAGCAGCCATTTTAATATTTGTGCTGGACAATGGTCAATACGAGTTTCCCAGCTACATAATGGCTACTCTGAACCATGGGTTATTTGGTATCAAACAATTCCGAATGATAAATCCAAACTGGTACCAGTACTGGATTTATTTATTTTTTTAAAGTACCCAGGGGTCACCTTAGAGCTGCCCCCTGAAAAAGCTAACTATCCTGGCATGGTTGCTGACTGGTTCCATCCAGCCTGCTGCCTCCAGACAGCCAATCCTCAAACCTTGGGGGAGAGCCCAGGCTCTCTGGTTTGTGAAACAAATCCCTTCCTGGGTGGAGGAGCTAACACCCCTCCCTCAGGAATGTGCGCTGCCCTGGCAGTGAGCTTCAAAGGGCTACCGCCCTTGAGACTCAACCCCCAGGCCGGCTGCTAGCAGCAGATGGCCTCCCCCTTTGCAAACCCCAATCTTGGAGGGAGCAAAGGTGGGAAACCACACAAAGAGTATGAGGAGTGGCCTCACCTAGCCTGCACCACCCCTAAGGGGCTTGCAGACAAAGTGGACCCTTCATCTCATTTTTTCTCCTTCTTGGAATCGCGAAGAATAGCCAATCAGGTGTAGGGAAGTGACCCTTCCCACAGGAAGCGGTCACTGTAGTGGGTGTAGAAACCCCAGGGTAAGTGTCCCATTGGGCACTACCAGGTTCCCCCTAAAACTAAATTCAGTATCTAGTGGGCTCTCCTAGACCAAGAATTTAGATTTGAAAAGGATCCCAAGAAGATCAGCACCAAAGAACCCGCCAGGACGAGAACAGAGGACCTGCTGCACCAGAAGAGGCACCCAGACCCCTGCTTGCTGCACCAGAGTCCCGACAATTGCGACTGCGGAAGAGATGAACACTGGACCGACTCCAAGAAACCCAGGGGGCCTCCAGGCTTCCAGGATCACCCTAGATCTCCCTCCTGAGTGGAGGTAACACTCAAGAAAAGCAAGAAACCTGCAAAGGACTAACAAACCAGTGGGGGTCACTTCACTGAATCATCAATATCTCTGCGACTGGAAGTCACAGCAGGACACGACGACACACAGTCGACCACCTGTAAGTGCCCCACAACTGTGCCAAGTTTGGTGGCATTGCGCCCTCTAGTGGATGAGATACAGTATTACCCTGGGTACTGGTCAGCTGACGTCGGACCAGGAGAAAACCAGCTCCCCCAGAGCTCAAAAAGGATCAGGAGGAAGCCCCAGTCGAGGGACTTCAGGGACACCCCGGACCTCTGACCAGAGTGCCCTTGTTGTCCTGTAAGTTGCCTACAAAGAGACTCATCTCCAGCTCCAGTGGACTCCGTTGCGCACAGCATCCAAGACCTCCAAAACGCCCTGCACCTGGCCGCTCTGGTCCTTGCATCGCGGGATCTGTTGTGTGCCCCGGATCCCCAACCCCTTGCGACCTGAACAGCCCAAGGGGACCCCATGGCACCAACTTTAAATGTGCAAACCAGCTCCTTCTCCAAGAGCCCCTCCAGGTGGTCCTGTGCCAAGAACCTCTCCAATGCTGCTCCTGCTGGAACCGGGAGCTGCCTGAGACTCTCCAGCTGGCACAGTGTGTCCACCGACTGCTGTGACCACCCTGCAAAAGAAGAGACTGGTAACTCAACTGTGCGATTTTTAATGCATTTTTAAAAGTGACTGTCTATTGATTCCAAGGTGCGTAATTACGCACAGAAAGACTAACTTTGCTAAAACTTTAAAAAGTCATAACTTGAGAAGTACTTAACGTATTCTAAAGATTTTGGTCTTAAAAAGTGTATAAAAGTCTGAGGTATTTTTATAAAGTCTGGTCTTGAGTTATTCATTGAGTGTGTGTGGTGAATGATTGGATTTGTGAGTACAGCAAATACTTAGCACATTTTCTGGATTAGCCTAACTGCTCGACCAGCTAACTTAATAATTAGAGCACTAGATGGTCTGATTTTTACCTCTGGAAACTAATGTGTGGTTGCCTGAACCCTCTGCATAGTGTGCTTGGTTTTGCTCACTGCATAGAGGGCCAGCCTCCAACAGTGCCTTTTTCAGATTCAGTAATGTTATCCTATGGAGGAAAAACTGGCACTACATAGAGGTATAGTATAGCGACTTACTTGACTGTTCTCCAAGACTTCAGGTGAGTATGGGGCAAGATCCAAGGCTACACCAGCAGGTCACCTTGGGCGGCACTGGGGCAGTTGGGGTGCAGTTCAGTATTGGGTACCCTGTGAAAGTCTATGGAGATAGGTCCAGTTACAAAGTTGCTGCAAGGATGGACTGGAAGATCAGTCCAGGAGAACACACAGGGGAGCTCAACCCTTGAGATCCTCAGCCACATGGGGACACCGTCAGTCTAGTTCTCCTTGGGCTGTGGGGCGCTTGGGCAGTCCAGTGCTAGGGTTTCTCGTGGCTGCAGGGGGCCTACAGAAACAGTCTGCAGGCGTGGACTGAACGTCCACTCCGACCAAGCCACAAGTGGGCTGAGGTCTCACAAGCCTGGAAGACATGGGGACATCCTTGGTCCAATCCTCCTTGGGCCAGGGCGGTTGGGTGCAGATGTGTTGTGAGGTGTTGAGTCCTTCTCTTCAGGTCACTCGAGGTTGCAGGTGGTCTGTAGAAACAGGCTGAAGATGCCATTGTGAAGTCCCCAGTGGGCAAGTACAGGTTGGGCTTTGTCTCTGGAGGGCCTGGGGACTATGCAGACACCGCTGGCCCACTTCAGCTCAGGTGAGGCGGCCTAGGTACAGTGGTGCTGTCTGGCATTGAGTTTTGGCAGTCCTGGTCCTCACAATTCTTTCTTTGGGTACCTGCAGATCCAGGGAAGTAGCTCCTCTGCTCCAATGAAGACTTCTTGGCGACTTGTGTAGAACTGGCAGCTCTCCCAGTTTCTTGGAGGATGCAGCAAAAGAAAGGTCAGTTGCTCCTCGAGGGTCAAGTGCAGCAGGCAGGCTGGCAGGGTTAGCGCCAAGTTCAGTCTTGCTCCTCGGGTTCTGCAGACTTCTAGCCTACTCCTTCCTTATCCTCCAGTGAAGATCTGATGTTTCGGGGTCCCCTAACTACTCAATTTAAGGAGAGTAAAGGGGTGTGATGGGCAGTAGCCAATGGGCTACCTACCCTCATGGTCACTTCACCCCTTAGATGACCACTGGGAGTGGGCACCACCCTTTCCAGAGTTCCTAAATTATACCACACACAAGATGGCGGAATTTCTAAAGCTGTGTGCATTTCAGGCTGGGCACCCTAGGGGTGGATCCAGCCTGGAAAGGCAACACACCGCCTGCATAGCTAAGGTTCCCGCCTATCAAGGTGCCAGATGGATCCTGGGGTAAAGGGGATCGGTATCTCCCTCTGAGAGAGGCCATATCTACATACCAAAGACAGTGGGCTTCTTTGACCAGGTGACCAGGTGTCTTGTTTTGGGGGAAGGACTGGCACTGGGGACCTAGATAGCAGGAACCCAGTGCACCTCAGTCAATTTTGCATCTAAAACCAGACAAAAAAGGGTGTGAGGGGTACTGCAACCAGACCCCAGAATTACTACATTTATGTATTTATTATGTTAATCGAAAGACTAATGGTTTTGTTGTAAAGTGTTGCACTGAAAAGCCATATTAATGTGCATTCACTTGAGGTCAATAATTGAAAGTGATGTGGTATAGCTTTTTAACTTCATGTTTTAAGAATGTATTTGCTTTTATAGTATGTCATGATTTAAATTAACATCCTGCATTAAAACTGTAATAGATTTCAAGTAAGAAAGGTTAAAAGTGACATGCAAATGTAGAGAATGCAGTTACGCACTAAAGACACACAAGAGAGTTAACAGAGCTTTTTGTTTTGTAACATGAACACTGACAGAGCTTATTAATATTGAATTTAGGGTTTAAAATGCTAAATGTATACTAGGTGCATAAATTAATGTGCTGCTTTAATTCACTTGCATTGGCCTAAGTGAGACCTTCAATGGCCTGCTTTGTGACTGTGCAGAAAATATTTAGTCATTCTTGCTAACGAGTATTTTCCTTTCAGACATCGTTCTCATGAGAAAGCTGGCTTAAAAATAGATATTCTATTGTTTTATGCATATTAGGGCTTGGGAAGTAAACCTTGAACAGGGAACATACAGGAACTGACAATATATACAAATGTTTCAATTCACATGGATAAGTTATGATGGAAGCCGTTTCACATGAAGAACCTGAAAATGTTTACTGATGTTGCAGTCTGAATCTTATGACTGCTTGCTACTGGACATTTTCACCTTTTGTGTCATATAAAGTGATGCATGGGTGAATCATTTAACCTTGTGAACTTTAATATACCGTTTCCCAGTTGGTTTGAAAGCGGATCTTCTTGCCTACCCTTTAGATGTTGAACACCTTGAACTCTGAAAGGTAGAGTCCCCTCTACTCTTTGACCCTTTGAGATGCCTTGCTGAGACCTAGAGATTTTCCCCTGACCCAGAGAAGAAGACTCTTGATGGAGCTTCTGAAATGCTGACACCTTTTCCATTTTACCTACCTTTTGTTAACCTTGGTTACCTGTATCCCTAGATTTCCTTTTTCCAAATTCCATTTTTTCCTTTTTGTGCTTTTTTGTCTTTTAGCCCACATGCCTGTCCCAGCACATGCAAAATGAATTTGCGAATTCATAGGGTTTCCCTTACAAAGATTATTAGAATTATAGAATGTGAATTGCTAAATGGTTAATAGAATTAGACTGTGTTTCCTCCTTTTCAAATGTTCTTATTCCTTTTGTGCGTAGCAGTTATTGAGTGTCAAGCATTTTTTACCTTAAATTAGTTTGAACTTCGTTCGGAGGTTCAGACAACCTCATGAGTTTCTAACTTTATAATCTTGTTTTGAGAGTTATCTATATCACTCTGAGCATTACTCTGTAATAAGCACCCTTGGACTTTATGTCAGCTTGAAGTATTCTTTGAGTGGCTAAATGAGTCATACCATTAATTTCATTGTTGATGTTTTGCTGCCCTTTTCTCCACACCCTTGTGCTGCCCGAAAAGATTCATCTATCCAGTCAAAGCACCAGTACATTACACAAGGACCCATTCATTTTTACTTTTTTAAGGTACTGGGAGCTCGAGCGATTTACCTAGAATCACAAGATGTTGAACCATCACCCAGACTCGAACCTGGTTCCCCACTTTCAAAGTAGGTAGCTGTGGCAGTCATGCTGGATCCTCTTCCAGGTAATTTTGCTTTTCTGTAGATTACGTGTTACAGACAAATACTGTAGGAAATAGTTCTGCAAATCTGAAAAGAGCTCTAAAGTCAACCCGGTCGTACGGTGCGGTGACAAACTCTCAACTGAACGAATACATGCGAAGGCTTCACTGCCCAACAGCACAGTAATTAATTTAACAGAACTCGTGATAGCTTATTGGAGCAATAAAAGGCACGAGACTTAAAATTTGTGTGATGCTCCTCGAGAAAGTCATATGTCAACTTCCCTACTAATACTCTCAGCTTCCCAGTAGTCCTGAGTTGCGCTACCTCCCCTCTTGCAGCATAGTGTCCCGCCAACTCAGCACAGATATTCCCTCCAAGGACACACTGTCTCCAGCCCAGGCCGTTGCCGTCCTTGAGGGGCGTACACTCTGACGCACGGCGAGCGCCGTGACGTCACTAGAATATTTCTTTCCGTCTCCGGGTGATGCTGCGCTCCAGTCTTTTTGTTCGTGACGACCCAGCCTGCTGACCGAGGCGGCGCGCTCTCATCCCGCAGCACAGCCATGAAGATCTGGGCTTCCGAGCACGTCTTTGAGTAAGTGAGAGGAGACTGGGGAGTGACTTAGAGGGGAGGAGAGTGTCTGTCCTCGGTTCCTCTTTCCCGGCTTGACATGGCCGCCGTATGCGAGTTTCAAGGTATTGGGGCGCGCGGGATGCAGCTTCTCGTCAGAAGTGGCGGAGGTTAGGCCGCCAAGCGCTGGGTTTCTCTGCCTGCCGGTGCTGGAAAACGTCAAGCTGCTCGTAGGAGGCCTTTGTGCGCCCCAGGAGATCAAGTAGGTTCAGGTTTGGAGACATCTGGAGTATTTTAGAATAACATGCAGCTGACTCAGAAAATTAGATAATTTTCTGTGGAAATATAACCATATCGGTTTTGCTTACAGCTGCCATTGGACATCCTTATAAAATTTATCCGTGCAGTTTTGTAAATATTTAAGTTTTGTAAATATTTAGTCTGCTTTTAACAAAAGTAGACTCAATAGACTGTAGTTACGGGATATTATAATTACTTTAACAGGAGCGGCACCCACGTATGTGCTATTGTATACTGGCCTTCAGATAAAGTTGTTTCTGTTTGGGCGGTCCAGGAGTTACCCAGCAACCTGTCAAGGGGAGCTTCAGTGACTTAAACGGTTGCCGCTGACAACTGCTGTAACCTGAAGGTCATGAGTACGAATCTCGTCAGGAGCAAATCTTTCTTCGAGATCAGTACATTAACAACATGTGTAAATAACATGGCAGTAACGGGTCTTCTTTTCTAACTAGCGTTCCTCGGCATTTACTTGCAAGTTCCCGAACACGGCAGTAATGCATTACGCCTTGAAGCTGCTGCATGTGATGCCAAAAAACCGACCAAACTTCATTGGTGTATTCCATCAGTAAATAAAAGCCAAAGTCGCCTTACTTTTGCGTTTCTTGTATGTTGATGCAGAATGAAGTGTTATTTCTCGCCTCCTCCGCGTTTTTTCACACAGGTTTGGGCTTTGTGGTTTGAATTGAATCGCAAAGTTTAAAGTTTCGAATTAGTTGTTAGGTCTGCTGGATCCACTGTAAACTACGCACATTTCCTCGCCCAACTTTCAGTTAGGTGAGGTGTTAGTGTACCCCTGCCGAGAGCAATGTAATAGTGTCTTTCCCCACGATCGATGTATACTGACATTGGTGTCAAATGTGTAGGAATCGGGGAGCTATGTCCTGCCTCAAGAAACCTTGAGTTTAATAACCTACTTTAAAACGACTTTTTCTTCATCTTGTGCAATTTGTTGGCAACCATTTCATGTGATATGTTTCTGTCCTCCAACAAAGGCGTGCCTGCGCGGATAGTGTGCGGCCACGTAAGAACTGGAGGTAAAGCAAAGTGAATGGCTGTGTAAAGTTTTGGCTATTTATAATCTTGTAGATGGTCGACTTGCCTTTCGTACACTGTCAGTTCCCCAGTTCAACAGAATGATGATGAACGCGCACCACTTAATTTTTTTCCATGCTTTAGGGTGGGCGGGGTCTGGTGTGGAGGGATAACATTTCTCACACATGCAGGTTTTTTGGGATGAGAAGATGTGTTCGTTCTAACAGATTGCATATTTTTTTATGTCTGACATTAACCAGGGCATTTAAATTTTAGTAAAATTTATGTGCATAAAATACTTATTAGGACTTACGGCCAGACATCTTTATTCATCAATTTGTTACTGTGTCAGTCACGTTTTATTTCCATTCACTTCACTCAATACCTAACTTCAGTGAGATATGAGCTGATACTCTTCTTTTTCATCTTATTATATGCTTCTTTTTTATCTTCTATTCCTTTGTTAATAGTGCAGTTTTGGAACAAATGGTTTTAGTCTTGGGTTGCATGCTTTTTATGAACTAAGTTATCATGGTATAGGATTGTATATTTTAACAACAAACCGAGACAAAGTACTACTCACTAGGAGCACAGTATGCTTTTTAAGAGTAAAAATATTTTTGCTTTCAGCTTTTTTTTTTTTTTCCCTTCCTATGGATGAGGGTTGGCAACGTGTCCCAAAAGTAAAGGTTTGCCAGCGATTGCTTTTATCGTGTAATAGCCCCGGCGTTATTATGTTTGTCAGAGGCAGATTTAGAGCTGGTTGCAGTACTGAGTGTGGTAACCGCAGTGTTAATGAGCTAAGAGGCGTGTGGATTGAGACATTCCAGTCTCACCGGTTTTCCTTGAGGTATCATGTGTTTGACAACACTGAATGCAAGAATTCTGTTAAAGCGGATGGACGATATTGTATTTGTGTACCCTTTTTTAAACACTTTCTGTCTGGGTGCTGGAAGTTGCTTAGATTCCAACTTTTGAGTGTATTATGGATTTGCACACAGACAATTAGCAAGTGCAGCAACAAAGTTGGAATCAAAACAACTTCCGCATTCAGACAGAAAATGTTTAAAAAGGGTACACAAATACAATACAACTATCGGGTTGTAACTTTAAAGATATTTATTGTGAACCCAATCACCCAACAGATAGAGTACAGCCCTTTTAAAGAAAAAAAAGTCAATGCCAGTGTAAACCTCTCAACCATAAACGCAACCCTGCACATGAGTGAAGCAAAATATATTGTGATTTCGAAGCCATAAAACTGTATTTGATTCTGCAGTCCCTGTATGAAGACCTCTCATAAAGTGCTTTAATGGAAATATATAAGTGCTGGTACTCACTAACCCAGGCCTCGAAAAATCCTTAAAATGTTACTAGACCTGCAGGTCAAGTGGCTTGAGTAATCTACTCAACCTAACTGTAATGTACTTGACCCAGAAATGGGTCTCAAATTGTGTGATCCTAGGCAAATATTGTATTTTACAGTCCACATTTTCTTCATTCTCACATATGAGTGCACCTTCAAATATGAGTTCAGTGTTTCTGCTATTTAAAAAAAAACCCTTTTGTTTGATTAAATACACTAAACGTTTGCTCCATGTATAATAACTAGCCCACATATAGGGTACACGTGATCCATGCATACCTTGCCTCTTATTTACTAATAGCTTTGTCATCAGGGCAAGAGGGTTTTTCCATTAGTTTAAACACTCACTTTTAATAAATATAATACTAAAGCATGATGTGGTAGCGCACTGTCATTTACAGACAGTACATTTTCAAGAAATGCCCAAAAACCTTTGCACTAACTTGCGGCTTTATTGATAAAATTATATAGTGTATTAACTATCTGTGAAAACCAGGTTTCAGAAAAATATCATTTGCACAACACCGAGTAAAGTGTTCTGCCTTTTTTTTTTTTTTTCATCCTATTAAAATATTTATTTTTATTACCCAAGTGCACAAAAATGGTCTCTCACAGCTACTGAAATATATTTCGAAATGTTTGTAAAGTTCACTTAGTTATATAAATGCTGTGTGTTAGGGAAAACCTGATACCAAAAGCATTTAATTTCACTTAGGTCAGACAGTTCACCTTACAAAAGCCTGGGACTCTAAAGTCACAAGGAAAATTATTTGCATTGCAAGAAGACAAACTGAATTTTGACCTCTGTCTCTGAACACAGAGCAAATATGACAAGAATAAAATGTAAAGGCATCTTAATTGCTAATTCAGTTTCTGACTGAACAGAATACCCGTTTTTGTCCACTGCCAGAAGGAGTGGAATCTAAAAATAGCTCTACCTCATAAAATAAAACTCACCTTAGCGAGTGGAGAGTAGAGGGTTTTTTTTTTTTTTTTTTTTTTTTTTTGGTCCTGCTATCCACAGTACTTGATAGCTCATGAGAAGTTCAGATACTCTGTACTGGACAGTGACTTGCCATTTAAAGCACTGGTCATAGATGTTGCACCCCTCAGTCACATACATGCATCTTTCACCAATCAGTCAATGATTTTTAGAGCACTGCTAATCACCCATAGGGTCTCAAGGCACTGTTTGTGGGTGTGCTGCTCAATCGAAGAGCCAGGTCTTGAGGTCCTTCCTGAACAGCTTCAGTGATGCGGTCTACCTGAGTTTGAGGGGTAGCATGTTCCATGTCCGGGCTGTGAGGTAGAAGGATCTTCCTCCTGCTGTGCTTTTCTGAATCTTGGGGACGGCTGAAAAGGCGAGCTGGGAAGAACGGAGATGTTTGTTGGGTGCGTAGAAGGCAATTCAGTGGTTGTGGTATGCTGGTCCTACGTTGTATAGTGCCTTGTAGTTGTGGATCAGGAGTTTGCATGTGATGCGCTTGTTCATTGGGAGCCAGTGTAGGTGTCTGAGGTGGGAGGAGATGTGGCTGTGTAGGGGGTTGTTGTCCAGGATGAGTCTTGCTGCTGCATTGTGGATTCTTTGTAGTCTTGATTGTAGTTTGTTGGTGATGCATGGAGTGTTGCCGTAGTCCAGTTTGCTAGTGACTAGGGTGTTGGTGACAGTCGTCCTCACGTCGGAGGGGATCCACTTGAAAATATTTTGAAGTAGTCGGAGGGTGTGGAAGCATGACGATGATACAGCGTTGACTTAGCGAGTCAAGGACACAGAGGAGTCCAGGATAATGGCCCTATTGCATGCATTGTCCGTGGGAGTGGGGGCGTTTCCCAGTGCGGTGGGCCATCAGGAGTCCTTCTAGGCAGAAGGAAGGGGTGTAGCCGATTAAAAGGATTGCTGTTTTGTCCTAGTTGAGTTTGAGGCAGGTGGCTTCCATCCATGCGGTGACTGCTCTCATCCCTTTGTGGAAATTTCTCTTGACCTTTGCACAGTCATCGGACAGGGAGAAGATCAGCTGGGTTTCATCGGCATAGGAGACGGTTTAGTCTTTTGTGTTTGATCCTGACTAGCGGGACCATGTAGATGTTGAAAAGCGTCAGGCTGAGTGATGACCTTTGGGGCACTCCACATCATGTGTCTTGGGGTTCCAACATGAATGCAGGTAGTCTGTCACTCTGATCTTGAGGTCAAGGAGGATGAGTGCGGCCGTGCCTCCGTGGTCTAGTACAGGGTTCTGCAAAGTCAGTCCTGGAGAGCCAAGTTCATGCCAGATTTTTAGCATAGCCACATTTAGAAACAAGAGGTTTCAGAAATCTACATTTTTCTAAATGTGGATATGCTAAAAATCTGGCAGGTACCTGCCTCTGCAGGACCGACTTTGCAGAACTCTGGTCTAGTATGCTGCATATGTCGTCTGTGGCTTCTAGGCGTGCTGTTTCAGTGCTGTGGTTGCTTCTGAATCCGGTTTGGGATGGGTCTAGGATTCGATGTGTCTCGGAATTCAGTGAGTTGCTGGTTGACTGGCTTTTCCGTTACTTTGGTCGCGGAAGGGAGCAGAGAGATGGGTCTGTAGTTGTTCAGCTCCCTTTGGTCAACAGTGGGTTTCTTGAGCAACGGGTTGATCTCAGCGTGCTTCCAGTCTGATGGGAAGGTGTTGGTCTCGAAGGATCTCTTGATAGTTTGGCAGAGCTCAGGTGCTATGGTGGCGCTGGCCAAGTTAAGGATATAATGAGGTCACGGATCCGAGGGTACTCCCGAGTGGATGGAGTTCATGAGTCTTCGGGTGTCCTCTTCGGTGATTGGGGTTCAGGATCTGGTGTGGTGCTGGGTCTGTGGTGGTGTTTGTGGGTGGTGCGGGTGGGTTTTGGTTCCTGAAGCCTTCGTAAATGTCCTGGATTTTTCAGTAAAAAAAAAGGTGGCACGGTCCTTGCCGAGGTCTTGGGATGGATGAGGTGTCCGTCCCAGGGTTCGTGAGCCCTTTTGACGATGGCTTAGTGGTATGCAGTGTTCTGTGTGAAGATTAAGTGAACGCACTAGTAGTCGGTCCAGTGGTGTTCAGAGGTGTGAGAGGTGGTGATGTGGTTCCCTGCTGAGAAGACGGGTCTGGAATGTCTGGCTCTGTGGGTGGGGATATTGACAAGTTGTTTGAGGCAGAGCGACAGGTTGTCCTGGTGTTGGGGGTCTTCGTGGGTATCAAAGCGGAAGTTGAGGTCACTGAGTAGGATTTTGGGAGGTGGTGGGGTGACAAAACCAAATTGAAACTAAACTTTTGGCCGACAAATGGATCCCGTTCCTACCACTCCTTGAAGACCTACTTTCTTTCTGTGGTTGGCATTTTTTCAGAATAAACCTACTACCATGCAGGTACCTTACCCTCCCCCCTTTTTAAATGCAACTAGTCGTCTTTTCAGTCTTAAACGGTAGGTGTGGGAAAGGTAGGTTTGGGGGTCTTTAAGTGTAGCCCTATTTACCACCACTGGCCTCACAACCCCCACGAGTACTGTACATAATCCTGTATATTGTGGAAAAGTATAAGTGCCTTTCTGCTTATTCACAACTAGCTGTGCGATATTTGTATTACAACATTTAAGTTGTGTTTTTTTTTTTGTGTGTTTTTTTTTAAGGCATAAAAATAACATGCGTTTATTATCTGATTTAATGAAAAAGGACTACAAATTACCCTCCCTTCCCCGATCTTTCGTCGCGCAAGTAGAGTATGTGGCTACTCTTCATATCCAGGCGTTAACGTCACATACCCTATTCACATCCTGAGCTTCCCGTGACTCGCAACAAGCTGCGGTCGGCATATTGCAGTTCTGTGACCGCCGAGCGTCGCTCTTGTGAGGCAGGGACTGGAATGCGGAAGGCGGGTTCGGTGTCCCCGGCCGTGCTGTACCTTCCCACTGGTTCCGCGCGTGCACTTGTAGTGCAGCATCGGGCCTTCCCTCGTGCTTCAGATGAAGCAATCTCCCACCCTCTCCTCGCGCTGCCTTTCACCCGCGGAGAGCGGAAGAGCATAGTTCCAGGGACGCCTGCTCCCCTTTGCCAGAGCTGTTTGACACTTTTTAATAACCAGTAGATCAAGTATCCAGGTGTGAAGGGCCTTATTGTCGTCAGTGTTAACATGTTATCTAGTTTGTAGAGTCGTCACATAGCAACTCTATCTTCTTGTCGGAGTTTCTCCTTTCTCTGAACGCAAGCCGGTTGTAACTCGATAATTATTTAGATTTGTGACGCCTCAGAAGGTGACCTTGCGAGATGCAGTCTGCCCTGTGTGCCCGCGAGTTATGACTAGTATAGGGCTGTGTAACTATCGCGAATTATTTTAGTCAGCAGATGAAAACAAACAATACGTGTAGTTCCCCCTTACCTGGGGCTTCACATGTGGAACAAAGGGACGTGACTTTGAGTCCTGGGTGGGCTGTCCCCTCGGTCAGCCAAGAGTAGCGTTTTATGGACGGACATCTTAAGTTGGCGTATTTCTTACATGCTTTACCCCTCTTTGGTGCTCTGCTGACACGTCCGAGGATTCAAGGAAAAACGAAATCTGTACGTGATTCATTGGGTACTCGTCACTGTAGTGATGCTGGCCAGGGAGTTATGTGGTGAGCAAAGAGGATTTAACTCAAATGTATACCCTTCCAAAACTCGTATTTTCGTTTAGTCGAGTGTCCTTTGCTGCTCGCCTCAAGAGCCGCTTTTTTTATGCACCAAAGAATAACGTTTGCTAATTTATAATCTTATTTCGCCTTAATTTGGGACTTGCCGCGATTTGCTGACAGTTGCTGTGTTGCAGCAGTGCGGAGTGAACCTACATAGCGTATTGTCTGCGTGGTTTGAAGTAAAGCTCTCTGTAGACGTTAACTACTGGAGAAAAAATGTTTTTGTGGCTGGCATTAACCCGCTCGACCCTTCTGGTAATTTCCACACCAGTGCGATGAAGTTGGGTTAAATGTTAAGCCTTCTGTTCTTGCGGCAAGGTACCATCTCGTGATTTGTAATTGACAGTGAAACACCCAGCGTGTAACTGCTGAGCACCGACCCAATCATTGGTGGACCTACAGTGTATATCAAGGTTGGCTACGGCTTCCGTTCGGCATTGTATTGGCGCCAAACATCCTGGTAGCTAGTGAATGCTGTGTACGTGTTCATGTTTGCTTTTTACTTTACCATTACTTAAGAAACCTTCGGTGTCTCGGCTGCAGGTGTACTTAGTTTGATCATTGGGGATACTTATTATTTTCTTCGTTTTACTTCACAGCCACCCATGGGAGACCGTCACGACTGCCGCTATGCAGAAATACCCCAACCCTATGAACACCAGCGTAGTTGGAGTTGATGTGCTAGAAAGGAATGTAGACGTCTCAGGAAAGCTGCACAGTGATAGGCTGCTGAGCACGGAATGGGGCATACCCGCTGTGGTCAAATCGGTAAGCATGCTTTGGACTTTCATTGGTATGGGTATTGAAATTCCTGCCGTATGTTTTTATGATCGGCTGTAGTAAATACTGTTTTTTTTTTCTTTTTTTTTCTCACTCTTAGCTAATTGGTGCCACAAGAACAAAGACATACATCCAGGAGCATTCAGTTGTTGATCCTGTGGCAAAAACTATGGAACTCAAGTCCTCTAATGTAAGTCGTGGCACACATTTCAAAAACAAAATAAGGAACATACTGCTTAAGAGGTGCATTTATAGTGACCTGCAAGAATGTACTGAGTTACACGTACCCTTACATGAGAACGTGTGCCTGCTGTTATTGGAATAGCGATCCAATGAAAAAACTTTGGGGGAGGGTGGGAACTACCTTGACTAAATAAATACATATATATCAATCTCCAAGAACATTGATGGTAAAGCTGTGGGAATTCACGATTATGTTTCATGGGGTCAGCTTGAGGACACCGTGGAAGAATGGCATTTTGA
Source organism: Pleurodeles waltl (assembly GCF_031143425.1). Taxonomy (NCBI): domain Eukaryota; kingdom Metazoa; phylum Chordata; class Amphibia; order Caudata; family Salamandridae; genus Pleurodeles; species Pleurodeles waltl. The sequence continues at coordinate 152,726,803 of NC_090446.1, forward strand.
AGTGAACAATTTGTAATCAAAGTCCGAGTGCACAGTATTTGATTGCCCATTATCATTGTAAGAAGAAGCAGGGTCTATCTCTATTGAGACGGGGGGGATAATTTGCTCCAGAAAAATGATCTTTTAGGTGAGTGTAGTGTCCTACTCTTGAATTCTTAGTGGTAAACTGAAAGAGTCTATGATGGCTTGTTCTTTTCCCTATTCCTGCTCTTCATGCCCATGTTTTTTTTTTCTTCAGTATGCAGGCATGTAAAGCAGGATGTAGAACAAATATATTAATGTGTAAAGTTTTTTGGCTGTTATTTTGTATATGGCCACTCTGGAAAATCTCTTCATTCACTGTAGACGTGATTCATTTATATGTAGACCTGATTATAGGTTACACTGTTGGCTGTTAACCTCTAGAGCAGAATTTTAATTCTGGTTGACTTCTTATACTTTGCAAAATACTTGTCTTATGTTAAAGACCAGTTATCTGCCCAAACCGGGACATTTCTTTGCCAGCTAACTCAGTATATTTGCATTTACTAAAAAAAAAAAAAGTTCAACTTTTAATCATTCTGTGGTCAATAAAACTGCACATTTTTTGGGGGGTAAAATTTATTATTGGGAAGCTTTAAATGCCTAGCCCAAGCCGATGGAAAGTTGTGCCACGTACTTATGTGACCCTTTGTATTGCTTCCATTTTTGTCACAGATCACATTTACAAATTTGGTGTCTGTAGATGAGAGGTTGATATACAAGCCACATCCACAAGATCCAGAAAAGTAAGTATAATGTTTTCTTTTCTGGTTATAATGACATGAAATGCATTTATTCAGTAGATAACACGTGGACACCCTACAGACATCAAGTTTTTTTTCATTGTGCTTTTTATAACTGAGATGGTTTAGATGTACCTGATAATGTTTGTTACTGGGCATATCTTGCGGGGCGACTAGAGTTATGTGATTGCGTGGCTGCTGCAATTTTCACATTATTATAGATTTGCCACACTTGTCACATAATCAATCTGCCGTATAATCTACAATGAAATCATTTTCCATCTTACACGGTTCAAAAGATATTAAAAATGCAATGACACGTGTTGCAGTGTGGTGGAAGGCCCTCTGCAAACCTGGACTGGTAACCTTTTCTGTTGATTATTGCTTTATTTGAGTGTTAAAGTGGCACTACAGAGGTGCAACCAATGCGCAGACCAGGTTTAGAAATGACAAAATTATGAAGTACTGCTTTATGCCACATAATTTTACTTTTAAGTGCAGCATATTTTACTCAACCCTGTGGCATAATTTGTCCTTCCCCTGTCGCATAATTTCCCCACACACAAATATTAACTTAAACGGGTGGCGGTTTGGTATTAAGATGTGAAGGGTTAGCAATGTTTCTCTGGCTTTATCAGTTGTCTCGCGGTCCAATCTGAAGGGACTGTGATGGATTGTCATCTGCATTTTTCACACCTCCTACAAAGGCGTGTTTGTATGTTCAGTTTGCAGACACGTAAGAACAGGAGGTAAAGTAAAAAGAACGGGTACGTTAATTTTTGGCTGGTCTCTTGTATACAGTCAGTGTGTTTCCGTTCATACACTGTAGAAGGTATCTTGTTCCACCTTACCTTATGTTGAACATGTACTGTCCACTTTTGACTATTTTTTTTTTTTTTGTGTGTGTGAGAGAGAGATGTGTGTACTGTTTAATCAAGGGAATCCGCACTGGGAAAAGTAGTGCTTTTGGAGGTAATTTTACAGATGGTTTAGGACTTGCGGTGCAACAGAGGTCAGAAAAAAAACTGCCTTTGTAGGGCTGTACTTGCATCATGTTGATATGCTGTTATATTTGAATATAGCCTTGAAGATGTTTATTTGCGTCATTTTTGTATCCACCAGGACGGTGCTGACTCAAGAAGCAATCATCTCTGTGAAGGGGGTCAGTCTCAGCAGCTACCTCGAAGGGTTAATGGCAAACACAATATCTTCTAATGCTCATAAGGTAAGTCTGAGAGTGTCTAATCAACCCATCCTCTGTTCTGCCTTAACTTATACATTTAGATTATCACGTAAAATGTTCTCACTTAAAAATGGTCTTGTATTGCAGTATGTGAAGGTCTTATAAGAGATGTGGAGTCTATGCTCTGCTATGACGTGGCTGCACATTTATGTAAAGATAAAATAGCCTGTACTTTGCTGTATTTAAGATACTTAATTAAGAGATATTGCTCAAACTGGAAAAGTAGCAATATCGATCTTTTGAATACCTGGAATGAGGCTTGACAGGCCCCTCGTTTTTAGATGCAAGCATAAACGATCAGCCTGGATCGCCCACAAGGTGTTTGCTGCAGGCTACCTATATTCCCCACAGTTTTTCATCGTTAAATTATGCAGAAATGTAATAGAAAACATGGCTGTTTCATAGGCGCTTTCAGGTGGCTGAGCGCAATGCAAGCCTTTTATCTGTCACCTTTTTGTTTATTTTTCATGAAGCCTCTCGAAGGTGGTGTGCACAGTTAAAAAATACAAATTGGCTTTTAGGATGATTTCTTAACTGCACTATAGGGAATTTTTTTCCCCTCAAAAGAAAACTCAAATGGGTCCAGTAGATGAGTTTTCTGAACATTGGAAATAATAGTTAAATAATCTATGCAGCGATACTTCAGTCTATAGGGGAGTGAAAGGACAGCAAAGTCGACACTGTCAGTAAATCCATCTGAGGCTCCAATTCTTCTTTGGGCATTGACATTTACACTCTGGTTTCTTCTGGTCTCATGTTATGCAGGCCAAACACGTCAACCCCATCTTTTATGTGTATTTTTACAAGTCTCACCTTCTCCAGAAAGGAATATCTGTCTGCCACTAAAGATATATGACGCTTGTGAATCCTGAGTGGATACTCTTACTGAAATACTAGTGTGACAGCCAAGCATAGTTTTCTTGTGTCATTGGTTTCCACCAAGGCACTAGCTCTCTGTAATGCAGCCTGGTTTACGTGCATGTATGTGCAAGTATTTTTGCCTAGAACAACGGTTTGCTGGAATAGTCGGAGTGTTGCAGCCCAAGGTGCAGAACTGCTGTTATCTGAACAAAGATCAGAATTTAAGCAGTAGGGCGAGCTTAGCCTTGCAAGATGCTGTCGCCTGAACCCTGTAATGCGCCATCTGTATCAGTTGCTTTAAGCTTCTCAATAGATGTGGATTTTTTTTTTCCTTTTTTCAAATGCCTGTATACTACAATTAAACATTTATTAACTTAAAACAGCTATGTGGCTTGAATTTCTAGTTTGCAGGCAGGAGGCACGGATAGGGCTGTGTTTAACGTCGGTTAAAATGTCTGCTAAATACCTCCAGGTCATCACAGGACCTTGACATTTCACAATATGTTATGAGCTGCTTCTATTATCTACAAAATGTAGGATAGTGACGAAGAATTAACACATCGAGTACTTGCACATGACTAGAAAGCTCCAATTATTTCAGCAGAAGTACAACGTTCTAAAAACTGTACTTAGGCTTTAAGTATTTGGTGAACCCAACAGTGGAGGGGTATTGAGCGCTGTGCATCCCTAAAGACTAATGTTGTATATGTAATTAATCTTAATCTACCTTGTGGTTTTCATATGATGTCTGCACCTTTTTTCGCATCCCGCATATAAACATGAATGTAAAGTTTACGTGCTGTATACTTGTATAAGTGTACCAGATGTTTACATATTGTATATTGTGAAGCTACCTGGCCTAAATATGGTGGTATTGACAATCAGCGTTGTATCATCAAGTCACATATTCTGTATGCTTGTAAAAGATACCTGATGTACCATTTACCTCCTTGTCTGCAGGGCCGTGATGCAATGGAATGGGTGATCAGTAAGTTGAATTCTGAAATTGAAGATCTGAAAGCATCGGCACGGGGCGGCATGCGGGCATCCATCGCAGCAGCAGCATTTGTGGACGAATGATGACAAGAGGACCTGCAGGAGTAGCAGGATGTAGAATCTAGGAGTAATTCATCTGCAGCTTCCTTCCAAGCCGTAAAGCTATTTATTTATATTTTGTTATTTAAAGATACATATCTAATATAAAGAAGTTTTTAATAATGGACGCGTGGAGAGAAGCTGCAGTGTTATGGAGAACCCGTCGGAGCTCTCCCCTTTTGTAAAGGCAACTGGAGTACAGACTTTGCAGAACACGACAAAAGTTTATTGCACCATGTGCAGATGACCACTTAAGATGTGAGTGAAGGCCCTTTTACCGAGACAAACCCTAGTACATACAAGGGTAAATAAAGGCTGCTTTCAAGACTACAGTTGTTGTGGTTGTGAGTATACAGTGCCATTTATTCGTTATTAACCCTTCATGGTTTTTTGGGGGCCAGCCACTCATTTCAATAATCTCCTTTAAAACCGTTTCAATGTTTTTATTTTTTGTATCTGCACTGGTCGAAAGAAAGGTATGTTACTTGAATCCTTTAAAGGGCGAGCAGTCCATTGTAGCCTGGTGTACGTCTTTTTATTTTTTATTTTTTTTCCTCCCTGTCTTGTTTCATTGATTTGATTTCCTGCATTCATAAGCGATCACAAACTGACTGGTCTTCGGTTAATCTAACTGGGTTGTTGCTTGTTTTGCCCCACCATCTTGCTGGTCACTGCTGAGCTGTGTTGGTATTCTCAAAAGTGGCTAGGCTTCAAAGTTGTAGCCACAGACAACCGAATCAGGCTAGCAAGATATCGCCTGCACTGGGTAATTGGACACAGGGGTCATTTAGACTTTCTGCTCCTCATTGGAAAAGTTTCGCAAGCACTTAGATTCCCATCAACATTTGGAATTCTATTAGTTTTTCACCTTGATTGTTTTGAGTCCTCCATAGTGCAGTAACCTCCACCTCATGCATACACTTAGTCCGGGCTAGTTTTTAGACTGCTCCCTTTTTAATATAAATATGTACTGTAAGTGGTATTTATTTGTATAAAACTATTTTTTTTTATGGACTGCTAACGTTCTAGGCTTTTTATAAAGTAAATATACGCAGAGGTTTACGAAACATGTTTCTGAATAGCAAAGGATTTTGATGGTGGTGCCTTAACTTACTTTATCTTCAGATTTTAAGACCTTTTCCTGGGGGGGGGGGGGGGGGGGGTTGCCTGTTAGGAACCACTGCCTTCGTACTAGAGTTGCGAAATCGATAGGTCTGGTTCCTTCATGCACAACACCATTGCAGCTGGACGGTTAAGCAGGTTACTAATAATGGTTTATGGTAAAGCTATTCCTTTATACTAATAATAATTTCATTTTAATCTTCAATTTGTGCCTTTTGGGTTTGGAGGTCAGTAGTTTGACCTGTTGCCAATCCAACCCACTGGGACGGCCCCACCCTTCCAACCCCAAACATGTTACCTCCCTCCGCCCACGTACTAGAAGTGTCAAGCCGCTGTTCTCTGGACTACCGAGTAGAGGCCTTACTGCTAGGAAGGTTATTTAGCTAACTAAAGCACAGCTAATGCTGAGATGCAATCGAACAGGTTTAATGTAGAGGGTCACTCCAGTTCCCACTCTGGGTGTGGTCTATAGCAAACAAGAATCGTTAAGCATTCTTTAGATGACGTTTAACTGACTTGTGCCATCAGTTGCAGCATGGTTTTCTGTGAGGAGGAACAACAATTTTTCATTTGTAAACTAAAGCCAGACAGCACTCTTCTTGCCTCTTCACATAATCTTCTCTCTGCTCATCACAACATAGAATGTCCAACAGACAACAAAAATCACATTAAAACATTGTTCCAAGCCAGTTCTCTGCTCGGAGGATGTGGATGAATCATCTGTTAGTTAACATTTTGATTTGTCGAATTCTTTTGCTGGACTATTGTGTACATACAAACTTGATCTCTGTGTTATTTTCATGAAATTCTCGGGACTAGTGATTTCGTTTGGCTAGTATCAACGGAAGTGACTGATTAGATACAATTCTACATAAACCGTTGTAACCATAAAACAATAATATAAAAGCAGTCGTTTTGTCTCATACCTTTTCTGATTAAATAGGTATGGGTATGGTGATGGTATATAAGCTATATGCAAGCATCCATGTTACAAAAAATGATTTGCGTGCTGACCGCCATCCCTCAAGAACAGGCATGTTAAAAAGTTCAAGTCAACTCGGTGTGTGTGTGTGTGCTTATGTCATGCCAATGATATTGCAAAAATGAAACTCGCTAGTACCCAATTCTGATCATAGTGCTAAATTGTGTGAAAGGAAAAATGCTCCAACTGATGTGCAGAACCCTGTGTAATATGAAATGCGGGTGTCTAAATTTCTAGTCGAGTAGCCTCTCTCCCAGTGTCATTGTTGGTTCCTTGATTTCTTCGAAGGACCCTTTTGGCTGTAGTTTCCTCCTTGGTGCACATTGCCGAGACATGTTCCTAAGGCCCTCAATATGACTTTCTAGCTGTTTTGAAGACATTGAAGTATTTCTTACTCGATAGTGTAGTTAACCATCCATTTTTTTTGGGATGTACATTACTTTATGCTGTTAGCCACATTTTCTGTATTGCCACTTCAGGGTTTAAAGTAGAGTTCAGTAAAGTTATTGGGAGCACCTAAGAAGAACATTAGATTGACTTGAAGTTTACAATGTGCTGAAATGTATGTAACTAAATCATGCCATGGGAATGTCTGATCCTGGCATTAATTGCAAGATGTTCTAGAGTAGTCGTCCTGGATACACAAGTTTTATATGTAAAATATAGCACATTAATACTCTTCTGTACATCAACTAATATTGTTTTTTTGTTACTTCCGGTACAAATACATTTTTACTCATCAGATACCAGTGTCCAGACCTGGCATTCACTTGAAGAGCAAAATAAATCGCACATCTATTCTCTATTATGTGATGTTTTTTAGTAGATTGTTTTTTTTTAAATACAGATCTCGTATAGTACTTTGTATTGTTAGTAATCTGTTTCAAGTGCCTTCTTAGGGCAAATGTATTGTGTTTGTTCGTATTTTTTTAATCAGCCTTGTGCTCTACAAAATGAATCCTTGCAAAAAAAGGAGACTTAATGTACACTAACCAAGTTAAAAAAAAAAAAAAAAATTGTAGTTGGAATATGACACCTTTGTTGTAGACTTGTAAATTTGTTGTAGCCATTAAGGTTGTTTTACAGTGTTCGGACAATATGTAACTCATCCAAAGGTAAAATAACAGTAAAGGCTACTGTTTGATTTCCGTTTGTGTGTCTTGTATTTTATAACACTACCGGATGCTGAGAGGGGCATTAGAATGTGGGTATGTGCTCTTTTTAATGCCTCAGGATGTGCACAGTCCATATCGCTAGGTTTGTTGCAAAAGGTATACTCATCCCACCGCTCTGCTGAAATATTTTTAAATCGCTCTACCTTCACCTGCCAAAGGACGTGAGTGTTGTGTGGTTTTTTTTTTTTTTTTTTTTCCCATCTGGAATGCAAAAGACATTCAGTTGACGTTAAGGAACACAAATTGATCCAAACCTGTTGCATTTGTTTCAAAGACCCCTTTGTTAGTCAGTCTTCAAACATTTCCAATAGTTGCCTGTATTTACATTTACCAGGATCAGCCGTGTGTGTGTTTTAACCTGATTCTGTGCCTGGAGACCATTTTCTTTTGGGGCTCTTAATTTTTTTAATAAGTTACTTCCCTCATGCTCTGCACTGCAGTTGTTAGATATCTGATCTTGCTTCCTTTCTCCCTTGAGTTGAGAGGTTTTGTCTCCTCAGTAGGCATCCCACCCATCCATTTCCAAGCCTAGAGCTGCTTTATCTTTCTGGTGGTATGTCTTTTCTGTGAGCTAGTATGTGGGTTACTGGTTATGTACTTATATTTTTTTATATATATAGATATACATTTTTTTTTTTTTTTTTTTGCACTGGTATCCCATGACTTCAGATACCACGGTTGTCCGGGGCTTCAAGTACTAATCCTTTCCTATTGGGGGGGGGGGGGGGGGGGGTAAATAATAACCCATCTTGTACACTTCAAGCTCTAAGCATACAGATGGCCCATATTTCAAGCTAGGGTCAAGGGTGTGCTTTTTTTGGGGGGGGGGGTGTAACAGAGAAAAGTAGAGCCATTAAAATTTGTGGAGCACAGACCCGAATGCCCTAGCACAGAGCACCAAAATTTAACTACGTACTTGTGTAGGATGTTCTAAACACAGGGGTCTTGTGGCCAGTGTTACATTATGGTGAAAGGTTGATTCCGGTGCGCTGTTTCTGAAAGAAGAGTTCTGAGGACTTTGTTGGGCTGTTAGTGTCTACACAGAATGCTACAATGCATTAATTTTAGCATAATAAGCCAACCTTCAGTTTTAGCTCCTCAGTATTCCTGGATGCAAGACTGGACAACGCAGCAGGTTTGAGCACGAGGGCCTGCAAAAACTAACCTCTTAACGTAAATTGGTCAATAAAGTAGCATGAGTGTGCCAAATGGCTGATTCACAAAATTGTGGTTATTGGGACTGCCAAGAGTAAGAAGCTTGGATACTAAACAAGATAGTTAAGTGTGCAACTTTTGTGATGCAGCAGACTGCATGAGACCACAAATCTTTGAGCGCATACAGATTGCTGCAAGACCGTGGTGCAGATTTAAAGCTTAAAGCCCTAGGCCTTTTGGCCAATAAAGTAGTTTGAAAGGTGAGTTGTCAATACTTTTTGTCAGCCGTACCGGCCAAGAAAGTGTGAAAGACTGAGGGGGAAAAAAGAGTAAATGCTTGTCTTGCACTGTGCTCTTGTACTAGTGAAATTTCATCCTGTCTGTGCATTGTTTATTATATCATAAATGTACAAGAATCTATATTTACATAAATGCTTTTTTTGAGTATCTGTAGGAGGCTGGCCTGACTTGCAGTGGGTACCAGAGGTACTTACACTTTGTGCCTGGTCCAGTTATCCCTTAATTAGTGTAGAAGAGGTGTGTAAGGAAATGCCTCCTTGGCATGGTTGCCCCCTGACTTTTTGCCTTTGCTGATGCTATGTTTACAATTGAAAGTGTGCTGAGGCCTGCTAACCAGGCCCCAGCACCAGTGTTCTTTCCCTAACCTGTACTTTTGTATCCACAATTGGCAGACCCTGGCATCCAGATAAGTCCCTGGTAACTGGTACTTCTAGTACCAAGGGCCCTGATGCCAAGGAAGGTCTCTAAGGGCTGCAGCATTTCTTATGCCACCCTGGAGACCTCTCACTCAGCACAGACACACTGCTTGCCAGCTTGTGTGTGCTAGTGAGGACAAAACGAGTAAGTCGACATGGCACTCCCCTCAGGGTGCCATGCCAGCCTCTCACTGCCTATGCAGTATAGGTAAGACACCCCTCTAGCAGGCCTTACAGCCCTAAGGCAGGGTGCACTATACCATAGGTGAGGGTACCAGTGCATGAGCATGGTACCCCTACAGTGTCTAAACAAAACCTTAGACATTGTAAGTGCAGGGTAGCCATAAGAGTATATGGTCTGGGAGTCTGTCAAACACGAACTCCACAGCACCATAATGGCTACACTGAAAGCTGGGAAGTTTGGTGTCAAACTTCTCAGCACAATAAATGCACACTGATGCCAGTGTACATTTTATTGTAAAATACACCCCAGAGGGCACCTTAGAGGTGCCCCCTGAAACTTAACCGACTATCTGTGTAGGCTGACTAGTTTTAGCAGCCTGCCACAAACCGAGACATGTTGCTGGCCCCATGGGGAGAGTGCCTTTGTCACTCTGAGGCCAGTAACAAAGCCTGCACTGGGTGGAGATGCTAACACCTCTCCCAGGCAGGAATTGTCACACCTGGCGGTGAGCCTCAAAGGCTCACCTCCTTTGTGCCAACCCAGCAGGACACTCCAGCTAGTGGAGTTGCCCGCCCCCTCCGGCCAGGCCCCACTTTTGGCGGCAAGGCCGGAGAAGATAATGAGAAAAACAAGGAGGAGTCACTGACCAGTCAGGACAGCCCCTAAGGTGTCCTGAGCTGAGGTGACTCTAACTTTTAGAAATCCTCCATCTTGCAGATGGAGGATTCCCCCAATAGGGTTAGGATTGTGACCCCCTCCCCTTGGGAGGAGGCACAAAGAGGGTGTACCCACCCTCAGGGCTAGTAGCCATTGGCTACTAACCCCCCAGACCTAAACACGCCCTTAAATTTAGTATTTAAGGGCTACCCTGAACCCTAGAAGATTAGATTCCTGCAACTACAAGAAGAAGGACTGCCTAGCTGAAAACCCCTGCAGAGGAAGACCAGAAGACGACAACTGCCTTGGCTCCAGAACCTCACCGGCCTGTCTCCTGCCTTCCAAAGATCCTGCTCCAGCGACGCCTTCCAAAGGGACCAGCGACCTCGACATCCTCTGAGGACTGCCCCTGCTTCGAAAAGACAAGAAACTCCCGAGGACAGCGGACCTGCTCCAAGAAAGGCTGCAACTTTGTTTCCAGCAGCCTTGAAAGAACCCTGCAAGCTCCCCGCAAGAAGCGTGAGACTTGCAACACTGCACCCGGCGACCCCGACTCGGCTGGTGGAGATCCGACACCTCAGGCGGGACCCCAGGACTACTCTGATACTGTGAGTACCAAAACCTGTCCCCCCTGAGCCCCCACAGCGCCGCCTGCAGAGGGAATCCCGAGGCTTCCCCTGACCGCGACTCTTTGAACCTAAAGTCCCGACGCCTGGGAGAGACCCTGCACCCGCAGCCCCCAGGACCTGAAGGACCGGACTTTCACTGGAGAAGTGACCCCCAGGAGTCCCTCTCCCTTGCCCAAGTGGAGGTTTCCCCGAGGAATCCCCCCCCCTTGCCTGCCTGCCGCGCTGAAGAGATCCCGAGATCTCTCATAGACTAACATTGCGAACCCGACGCTTGTTTCTACACTGCACCCGGCCGCCCCCGCGCCGCTGAGGGTGAAATTTCTGTGTGGACTTGTGTCCCCCCCCGGTGCCCTACAAAACCCCCCTGGTCTGCCCTCCGAAGACGCGGGTACTTACCTGCAAGCAGACCGGAACCGGGGCACCCCCTTCTCTCCATTCTAGCCTATGCGTTTTGGGCACCACTTTGAACTCTGCACCTGACCGACCCTGAGCTGCTGGTGTGGTGACTTTGGGGTTGCTCTGAACCCCCAACGGTGGGCTACCTTGGACCAAGAACTAAGCCCTGTAAGTGTCTTACTTACCTGGTTAACCTAACAAATACTTACCTCCCCTAGGAACTGTGAAAATTGCACTAAGTGTCCACTTTTAAAACAGCTATTTGTGAATAACTTGAAAAGTATACATGCAATTTTGATGATTTTAAGTTCCTAAAGTACTTACCTGCAATACCTTTCGAATGAGATATTACATGTAAAATTTGAACCTGTGGTTCTTAAAATAAACTAAGAAAATATATTTTTCTATACAAAAACCTATTGGCTGGATTTGTCTCTGAGTGTGTGTACCTCATTTATTGTCTATGTGTATGTACAACAAATGCTTAACACTACTCCTTGGATAAGCCTACTGCTTGACCACACTACCACAAAATAGAGCATTAGTATTATCTATTTTTACCACTATTTTACCTCTAAGGGGAACCCTTGGACTCTGTGCATGCTATTCCTTACTTTGAAATAGCACATACAGAGCCAACTTCCTACAAGGTGTTTCTAGCAGCTTAGGCTGAACTAGGAGGCATGCAAAGCTCCTACTATACTACTTATATCATATGCACAATATCATAAGAAAACACAATACACAGTTACTAAAAATAAAGGTACTTTATTTTTATGACAATATGCCAAAAGTATCTGTGAGTACCCTCAGTAAGAAGGTAAGTACTATACACGTTATATGTACACAAACAAAAATTAGATAAGTAAGAGCAAGAAAAGTAATGCAAACAGTGTAGAATTACAACAGGAGCACATAGGTATAGGGGCAACACAAACCATATACTCCAAAAGTGAAATGCAAACCACAAATGGACCCCAGACCTATGTGAGCTTGTAGAGGGTTGCTGGGACTGTAAGAAAACAGTGAGGGTTAGAAAAAAATACCCCACCCAAGACCCTGAAAAGTAGGAGTAAAGTACACCTACTACCCCCAGAGCACAGAAGTTGTGATAGGGGGATTCTGCAGGAAGAACAAACACCAGCAGTGTACTGACAATGGATTTCCAGACCGGAGTACCTGTAAGACAAGGGGACCAAGTCCAATAGTCGCAACAGTGTCCGGGGGGGGGGGGGGGCAGGAAACCCCAGCTGAAGGTGCAAGGAAGCTGCCACCGGTTTGAAGAAGCTTGGAGTTACGCAAGAAAGAAGAGGACTAGGAACTTCTCCTTTGGAAGACAGATGTCCCACGTCGCGAAGAAGCTTGCAGAGGAGTTTCCACACAGAAAGACTGCAAACAAGCCTTGCTAGCTGCAAGGGTCGCGGTAGAGGTTTTTGGGTGCTGCTGTGGCCCAGGAGGGACCAGGATGTCGCCTTTGGGAGGAGGAGACCGAGGGGGTGCTCAGCAACTTGGGGAGCCCTCACAGAAGCAGGCAGCACCCGCAGAAGTACCCCAACAGGCACTTAGAAGAAAATTGAACTGGAGTCCAGGCAAAGTCACAAAAGGGAGTCCCACGATGCCGGAGGACAACTCAGAAGGTTGTGCACTGCAGGACGGAGTGCTGGGGACCCAGGCTTGGCTGTGCACGAAGGAAATCCTGAAGAGTGCACAGGAGCAGCTGCAAATAACACCAAACTTGGACTGAAGAGTCACTGGACTGTGGGAGTCACTTGGACAGAGTTGGTGTGTTCCAGGGACCATGCTCGTCAGGATGAGAGGGGACCCAGAGGACCAGTGTTGCAATCTTTTGGTGCTGCGTTAGCAGGGGGAAGATTCCGTCCACCCACGGGAGATTTCTTCAGTGCTTCTGGTGCAGGGTGAAGGCAGGCTACCCCCAGAGCATGCACCACCTGCAAACAGTCGAGAAATCCGTCAGGATTAGGCACTACAATGTTGCTGGTAGTAGTCTTGCTACTTTGTTGCAGTTTTTTTGCAGGCGTCCTGGAGCAGTCAGCGGTCGATCCTTGGTAGAAGGTGAAGAGGGAGATGCAGAGGAACTCTGGTGAGCTCTTGCATTCGTTCTCTGAAGAATTCCCCAAAGCAGAGACCCTAAATAGCCAGAAAAGGAAGTTTGGCTACCAAGTTAGTGTCAAATGCACGCATTTGTAGTTGCTTACAAATGCATTTACAAAGGAGTTTTGACACGGAGAGCTGGAGTGAAAAATCAATGACCAAAGGTCTGTTTATTTTTGCTGCAGCAAAAGAGGACAGGTTTACCCCTGGCATCCCTGGCCTGAAGTAAAGTGTGCTGGCATGAAGCGTTTAACAGTGATATTTATACTCGCGCAAGCCTGTGGGGTGGAGCCAGGCTTATTTTACTTAAACAAATATACATAAGATAACATATGTGATAGTGCGTTCAGAGAGGAAAGAGCTCAAACTTACACGTGTTAAAGGAAAAGGATCAATTCAAAAAGGATTCTTACAATCTACCCTTTTTGAGTTTTTTTTTTTTTTTTCTCCCTGAACATAATCAGCGTTTGAATAGTTCTAAATTTCCTCATATATGTTGAATTTTACTCCTACTTCCTTGAAATTGACATTCATGAGGACATAAACAACCGATGGGTATGAGCAACCAGTATCTGTAGTGAGAATAGTGGGATCAATAGCCATTAGGGAATTTATCTCTTCTCTCTGCATCATAGTTTGATTGGTTGCTAGTATTTTCACTGGAGGAAGTTTACACAATTTTAAGCAGGAACAGAAAGCAGGTAAGCACTGTACTAACAAACAGCTTAATATAATAGCTATTATTATAAAAAGTATGTTTTTAAACAACCAGCCCCACCCCCCAAGCCAAGACCATAACCATGATAAACTCAAATTGCCTCCTTCATATTGGCCCCCCTCTTCAAATACCTGTACTGCTTCTTTTATTTTCCCAATATCCAATTCTATCTCTGACTTGTTGACAAAATAGCAGCACTTTTGCTGGTACTGATGTTGGATTAAAACACATACTCCTCCTTGTTGTACCGGAATCAAGTCTAGAGCAAGCCGATTTTGTATCGCCAATTGGGCTGCAGAGTTTATCTCTAGCTGTACACTTTCTTATGGCCTCCCTGGTGGCATTAAATGCAATGGCTAATTCAGCAGACATGTTCATCATTGCCAGTTGTAAGTCGAAAATTCCAAATCCTGGAATAAGAACATGTAGTACTTGAAATACCCAGTTCTTTCGTTCCTCCAATATGGGTGTCCCTCGTTTGTACCTATGTGTAAAACTCCCCATGTTAAGGGGCTGGGAAGATGATATATTTGATATCACAGTAATGTTTGGTGCCAAATATGCCAGTGAACATATCCCTTCCCAGTTTAGAGGGAGTACTTTATATGCAGTTCTTCCACATACGAAATACATGCCTCCCTGGATTTGTGAATTTATAATACTGTATTTTATTCGGGGCAAACCCACACCCTCTGGGGTGTCATGCTCAGAACTATTGCAATACTTGTAATCCTCCCAAATTGCTTTTAGCAATGATACATTTGCCCAGGGTGCAACATAAGAACATCTAGCCGTCCAGAGGGGGCCAAGGAAAACCCGGGATAATATTACAGGTGAATTTTTACCATGTCTATCTTGTTCCCTGGAGGGGATCATATAACAATCCTTCTGGATCTACCAGAACCTCATTTTCTCCTTCCGTCAGGTTCCAATAACTTGCAGTGTAATTTTGCTGAGTCCCATTAAGTAACGCAGTCCAATTTCTGTCTATTTTCTCCTCTCCTTCAAGATCCCAATTCCCTGTTTTGATATCAAATAACAAAGTGTAAACACATTGTTCAGGTGGGATCTTCCCCATATATTTTGCCTCTGGGTTTTGTCCGTAAAAATAGGTACCAAAACATATGGGAAACATTTTAAGTGTGGCATTCTCTCCAGGCATCGGGGAAAGCTTGTATTCTGCCTGGGTATTAGGGAGCACCACACACCTAGGGTACCACTGATATTCTCGTTGGTCACATCTCCAAGTGGTATTTGGTACAAGACACACTTCCCCTCTTTCATATTCGCTTGGTGATAGTGGTACTTCATAAAGGCCTATAGGGTCCTCAGGGTGTCTAGACAAGTGCCCCCGCCACCTGGGCTGAAGACTGTTGGTTCTTTGAAAGTTCTTTGTCATAAGCCAATCCCCTGGCTTAAAAGGGTGACCAGGGCCTTCAAGAGGAGTCGGTAGGCTGGCCTTGACCTGTTGGTGGATCAAACGCAAATCTTTAGTCAATTGTTTACAATAGTCTACAAACAAAGGATATTGCACTTCAGAAAGCTTCTTTGGTCGTGGTACCCCCCCCAGATATTGGCTGGCCTCCCCATGACCACTTCATAGGGGGATAATCGTGACTTGCTACTGGCAGTCATCCTGATGGACATTAATGCTAGGGGCAAAGCATCTGGCCATTTTAAATTGGTCTCCGCACAAATCGTAGCTATTTTGCTCTTCAAAGTGTAATTATACCTTTCTACAAGGCCCGCTGATTGTGGGTGATTTGCAGCATGACATTGATGTTTGATGTTAAGGGCGGTACAGACCTTTTCCATTACCTCATTAGCAAAATGACTGCCATTGTCACTCCAGACTAATCTTGGCAATGCGTATCTAGGAAAGTATTCTTTCAGTAATATTTTGGCAGTAGAGAGGGCACCACTGTCTTTTAATGGGTAGGCCTCTATATATTTTGAAAACATACATACTACCACTAACACGTATTTCAGTTTGTCACATGGTTCCATGTGGATAAAATCCATCTGTATAGCTTCAAAGGGGAGGTCAGGAGGGGCAAAATGGCCAGGGGGCGTAGGGGTCCCTTTTTCCTGCATTGTGTACTGCACACACCATACAACTTTTGACCAGGTTATTAGCAGCTTTGGATATCATGGGATTACTCCAAACGTGATGCCTTGGGCACTGATGTGTGCAGGACTGTGGGCCATAGTAACCATAGCGTGTACATAACAATTAGGTAACATCCATCTTCTTCTGTCTGTGTCATCTGTGTAACAACCCTCACTGTCTAGTTTACCGTTCTTCTCCCACTGTTCCCTTTCCTCTGCTGTTGCTTCTGCTTGAATATCTCTCACACACTGAAAGGTATTTACTAATACTTTGTTCTGGGGCTCCCCCCTGATACTATTCTCAACGTATGCATTGTCAAATGGTGCTCGTGCTGTTGCTTTCGCTGTAGAATCTGCAAAAGCATTTCCTCGTCCTATATCATCAGTAATTTTTTTATGGGCACTACACTTAATGATTGCGACCTGACGGGGCAGGCTGAGAGCATTCAAAAGTGTCACAATCAAGTTGCCATGCTGAATGGTAGTGCCATGTGACGTGATAAAGCCTCTGTTCGCCCAGAGTTGCCCAAAATTATGAGCTACTCCAAACGCATATTGGCTATCAGTGTAGATATTAACACGAAGATGTTCACTTATTTCACAAGCTCTGGTGAGGGCAATTGATTCTGCAGCCTGTGCCGAATTTTGCGTGATTCTATGAGATTCAACCACTGTTTTTAATGTGGTGACGGCATAGGCTGCAGTGGTTGTACCGTCTGGTAACTTGAAGCAAGACCCATCTACAAACAGCTCTCCCTGTGGGTCAGATAGGGGAGTATCTGTTAAGTCTACCCGTCCCTTGGTTTCTTCCTCAGTGGCAAAAATGCAATTCTGATCAAATTCCACATTGTCCTGAGGGAGGGGTAGTAACGTAGCTGGGTTCAAGACATTGCACCGCTTCAAAGTAATATTTGGACTGAACAATGTTAATTCGTAACCCGTTAAACGCGCACTGGTGAGGTGCTGCATCTGTGTCTTGTTTAACAAAATATCAACTGCATGAGGAACCATCACAGTGAGCGGATTGCCACCAACAAACCCTTCACTTTGTTTCTCCGCAGCCGCTGCAGAAGCCACTCCTCTAAGACAAGTAGGCAAAGCTTGTGCCACAGCGTCCAAGGTGGAAGAGAAGTATGCACAAGGGCAAGGTCTCCCACCTTGATCCTGTGTCAAAACAGACAATGTACAGCCATGCTTTTCATGCACAAATAAAACAAATGGTTTGCTGTAATCCGGATTACCCAATACAGGAGCAGAGCACATCGCCTTTTTTAATTTCTGAAAAGCCTCCTCACATCTGTCAGTCCAAGGTACAGGAGAGGGCACATCTTAAAGTGTCAGAGCAGTCAATGGTTTTGCTATAAGTGAAAAATTTGGAATCCACTGTCTGCAAAAGGATGTAGATCCCAAGAATGCTCGGACTTCAGAAGGGGTGCGTGGTGCAGTCATTGTATGAACCAGTTTAATTCTGTCTGGATGTAATCTCCTTCCCTCCTTCAAGAGGAGGTGTCCTAGATAGGTGACCTCCTCTCTACAATACTGCCATTTTGGGAGGGACACCTTATGGCCCAGGGATGCTAAATGATGTAATAATGCAACAGTATCAGTCTTACATTGTGTCATGGAATCTGAGGCAATTAAAATATCGTCAATGTACTGCAACAGTGCAGAGCCTGAAGGTGGATTGAATTGGTCTAGTTGACGTTTAAGACACTGATTATATATACTGGGACTCTGCACAAACCCTTGTGGAGCTCTTGTCAGACAAAATGATCTATTAAAGATGGCAAAACTGAACAAATATTGGGATTCTTCGGCAATTGGAATGCTGAAAAAAGCATTCTTCAGATCAATTACGGTGAAAAAACACGCAGAGGGTGGGATCATGGTGAAAAGACTATTCATGTCTGGGACCATGGGAAACTGGGGAATGACTATTTTATTTATTTCTCGAAGATCAATAACTAATCGATATACTGTGTTATCAGTAACTGATTGCTCACCATCTAATCTATTAGCATCATTTTGTTTCTTTACAACAGGAAGAATTGGACTATTTCATGGGCTGCTCGCTATTTTCCTTTATGACACCTGCATGCACAAGATCAGATATGACTGCCTTGAGCCCTTTTTACCCTGCTTTAGGTAATTTGTATTGAGGAACACGAGGTAACCGGGCACCTGGTTTGATTTTTATTACAATAGGGTCGATATCCATAATGCCTACATCATTTTTGCCTTTGGCCCATAATCGAGGGTCTATTTCCTTTAGCTCTGGGGGTGTCGTATTCCTGTGAGAACATGCACCGAGTAGGGGAAACACTATCCATAGTTACATAGACACCATCCATTGAACAGTGAATAACTGCATTTAATTTCTTTAACAAATCTAATGCAAACAAGTTTTCATTGTAACCTGATGTTAAAGAGAGTGGCGTGTGTACTGTAAATGGTCCTACAGTTACTCTCGTAGGTGTTGAGATGGGGCTCACCACGGGGATCCCAGAAATCCCAATTGACGTGGTATGAAGCCCAGACAGGGGAGCTCCGGGGACTGCAGAATGTGCAAAAGATGTTCTCGTGGCACCAGTATTATGGCCCTCTCCTTTGATTTTTACATCAATGTAGGGACCATTCTGATCTACAGGAATACTTACTCGCCCCTGGCCCTGTCTGTGGCTGTCCTAATAATTGTAGGATTCAGAAAAGGAATCCTCAGCATAATATTGTCGTTCAAATGCATTGTCAAAAATATTAGTATTACGCGGGACCTGGTTCTCATTCTGCAAATTCTGATCAGTTCTACCTCTTCCTCGTGCATTACCTGCTGCGTTCCCTCTATTAAGTGACATACTTTGTCTTCCTTCCAGTAATGGGCAAGTATCACACCAATGTCCATCTTGTTTACAGTAGGCACATTGGTTGATATTCAATCGGTGGTCTTGGGGTGGTGCAGATGCACCTCGACCCCTTCCCCGTCCCCTTGGTGGGCCACCCCTTGGCTGAGGGGTTGTATCCCGCTGGGGATATGCCTGCTGTAATAGTACCTTTTTCTTCAATTCTTTTACTGACTTCTCATTCTTTTCTAATTCTTCCTTGTACCTGCTCTCATGATATTGTGCCATCTGTAAAATCTCTGCCTGTCCCTTTGTCATCCACGAGCTCTCTGTTACTTTTAATTTTTGTGATATTTCAGGTAGAAGGCCATTAACAAAGCGTTCTACAAATAACGTGACACCTGTTACGGTGGCGAGGTCTTGACCGCTAAAATCTACGAAAGCTTGTTCAATTCTAGTAAAATAAACTGGGACATCTTCACCTATTTTCTGTTTAAAAGTGGCAAGTTTTCCCCAATCCACAGTCTGAAGAGGAATAACAGTTTATAACTTAGTCAATATCCGGTTAGGTAAATTTAAAATATCCTGATGAGGCAGTGATCCTGGTGCCCTTTGTGCTTCCTGTGCTTCTAACCCCCCCCCCCCCCCCCCCCCACGTATCTCCCAAAGTAGGCGCATCATCTACTCTTCGAATTTTATGCCAGACTTCAGGGCCCAATAAGACACCAAAAAAATAGTCAATGTCTTTGAGTGTCATGGTGGTGGTGGAAATATCAATTCTAAGGTTCCGATAGAATCCAGCTGGATTCTTTCGAGGATCTGGCAAGTCTTTTTTTTTATAGCCATTACCTCCTCCCTTTTCCATGGGATATGGACAAATTGGGCCACCGGTACGGGAGCTGGTCGTCCGGCGGCTGCAACTGCAGCTGCAGTGGGAAGATCAGGGTGTACTTCCCTGTAAGGAAATGCCTCCTTGGCATGGTTGCCCCCTGACTTTTTGCCTTTGCTGATGCTATGTTTACAATTGAAAGTGTGCTGAGGCCTGCTAACCAGGCCCCAGCACCAGTGTTCTTTCCCTAACCTGTACTTTTGTATCCACAATTGGCAGACCCTGGCATCCAGATAAGTCCCTTGTAACTGGTACTTCTAGTACCAAGGGCCCTGATGCCAAGGAAGGTCTCTAAGGGCTGCAGCATGTCTTATGCCACCCTGGAGACCTCTCACTCAGCACAGACACACTGCTTGCCAGCTTGTGTGTGCTAGTGAGGACAAAACGAGTAAGTCGACATGGCACTCCCCTCAGGGTGCCATGCCAGCCTCTCACTGCCTATGCAGTATAGGTAAGACACCCCTCTAGCAGGCCTTACAGCCCTAAGGCAGGGTGCACTATACCATAGGTGAGGGTACCAGTGCATGAGCATGGTACCCCTACAGTGTCTAAACAAAACCTTAGACATTGTAAGTGCAGGGTAGCCATAAGAGTATATGGTCTGGGAGTCTGTCAAACACGAACTCCACAGCACCATAATGGCTACACTGAAAACTGGGAAGTTTGGTATCAAACTTCTCAGCACAATAAATGCACACTGATGCCAGTGTACATTTTATTGTAAAATACACCACAGAGGGCACCTTAGAGGTGCCCCCTGAAACTTAACCGACTGTCTGTGTAGGCTGACTAGTTCCAGCAGCCTGCCACACCAGAGACATGTTGCTGGCCCCATGGGGAGAGTGCCTTTGTCACTCTGAGGCCAGTAACAAAGCCTGCACTGGGTGGAGATGCTAACACCTCCCCCAGACAGGAGCTGTGACACCTGGCGGTGAGCCTCAAAGGCTCACCCCTTTGTCACAGCCCAGCAGGGCACTCCAGCTTAGTGGAGTTGCCCGCCCCCTCCGGCCACGGCCCCCACTTTTGGCGGCAAGGCTGGAGGGAACAAAGAAAGCAACAAGGAGGAGTCACTGGCCAGTCAGGACAGCCCCTAAGGTGTCCTGAGCTGAAGTGACTCTAACTTTTAGAAATCCTCCATCTTGCAGATGGAGGATTCCCCCAATAGGGTTAGGATTGTGACCCCCTCCCCTTGGGAGGAGGCACAAAGAGGGTGTACCCACCCTCAGGGCTAGTAGCCATTGGCTACTAACCCCCCAGACCTAAACACGCCCTTAAATTTAGTATTTAAGGGCTACCCTAAACCCTAGAAAATTAGATTCCTGCAACTACAAGAAGAAGGACTGCCTAGCTGAAAACCCCTGCAGAGGAAGACCAGAAGACGACAACTGCCTTGGCTCCAGAAACTCACCGGCCTGTCTCCTGCCTTCCAAAGATCCTGCTCCAGCGACGCCTTCCAAAGGGACCAGCGACCTCGACATCCTCTGAGGACTGCCCCTGCTTCGAAAAGACAAGAAACTCCCGAGGACAGTGGACCTGCTCCAAGAAAGGCTGCAACTTTGTTTCCAGCAGCTTTGAAAGAACCCTGCAAGCTCCCCGCAAGAAGCGCGAGACTTGCAACACTGCACCCGGCGACCCCGACTCGGCTGGTGGAGATCCAACACCTCAGGAGGGACCCCAGGACTACTCTGATACTGTGAGTACCAAAACCTGTCCCCCCTGAGCCCCCACAGCGCCGCCTGCAGAGGGAATCCCGAGGCTTCCCCTGACCGCGACTCTTTGAATCCTAAGTCCCGACGCCTGGGAGAGACCCTGCACCCGCAGCCCCCAGGACCTGAAGGACCGGACTTTCACTGGAGAAGTGACCCCCAGGAGTCCCTCTCCCTTGCCCAAGTGGAGGTTTCCCCGAGGAACCCCCCCCTTGCCTGCCTGCAGCGCTGAAGAGATCCCGAGATCTCTCATAGACTAACATTGCGAACCCGACGCTTGTTTCTACACTGCACCCGGCCGCCCCCGTGCTGCTGAGGGTGAAATTTCTGTGTGGGCTTGTGTCCCCCCCGGTGCCCTACAAAACCCCCCTGGTCTGCCCTCCGAAGACGCGGGTACCTACCTGCAAGCAGACCGGAACCGGGGCACCCCCTTCTCTCCATTCTAGCCTATGTGTTTTGGGCACCACTTTGAACTCTGCACCTGACCGGCCCTGAGCTGCTGGTGTGGTGACTTTGGGGTTGCTCTGAACCCCCAACGGTGGGCTACCTTGGACCAAGAACTGAACCCTGTAAGTGTCTTACTTACCTGGTAAAACTAACAAAAACTTACCTCCCCTAGGAACTGTGAAAATTGCACTGTGTCCACTTTTAAAACAGCTATTTGTCAATAACTTGAAAAGTATACATGCAATTTTTATGATTTAAAGTTCCTAAAGTACTTACCTGCAATACCTTTCGAATGAGATATTACATGTAGAATTTGAACCTGTGGTTCTTAAAATAAACTAAGAAAAGATATTTTTCTATACAAAAACCTATTGGCTGGATTTGTCTCTGAGTGTGTGTACCTCATTTATTGTCTATGTGTATGTACAACAAATGCTTAACACTACTCCTTGGATAAGCCTACTGCTCGACCACACTACCACAAAATAGAGCATTAGTATTATCTATTTTTACCACTATTTTACCTCTAAGGGGAACCCTTGGACTCTGTGCATGCTATTCCTTACTTTGAAATAGCACATACAGAGCCAACTTCCTACATTGGTGGATCAGCGGTGGGGTACAAGACTTTGCATTTGCTGGACTACTCAGCCAATACCTGATCACACGACAAATTCCAAAATTGTCATTAGAAATTGATTTTTGCAATTTGAAAAGTTTTCTAAATTCTTAAAAGACCTGCTAGGGCCTTGTGTTAGATCCTGTTTAGCATTTCTTTTAGAGTTTAAAAGTTTGTAAAAGTTTGAATTAGATTCTAGAACCAGTTGTAGATTCTTAAAAAGTATTCCAACTTTTAGAAGCAAAATGTGTAGCACAGATGTGACTGTGGTGGAACTCGACACCACACCTTACCTCCATCTTAAGATGAGGGAGCTACGGTCACTCTGTAAAATAAAGAAAATAACAATGGGCCCCAAACCTACCAAAATACAGCTCCAGGAGCTTTTGGCAGAGTTTGAAAAGGCCAACCCCTCTGAGGGTGGCAACTCAGAGGAAGAGGATAGTGACCAGGAGGAAAATTCCCCCCTACCAGTCCTATCTAGGGAGAACAGGGTCCCTCAAACCCTGACTCCAAAAATAATAGTCAGAGATGCTGGTTCCCTCACAGGAGAGACCAACACCTCTGAAATCACTGAGGATAGCCCCAGTGAAGAGGACATCCAGTTAGCCAGGATGGCCAAAAGATTGGCTTTGGAAAGACAAATCCTAGCCATAGAGAGGGAAAGACAAGAGATGGGCCTAGGACCCATCAATGGTGGCAGCAACATAAATAGGGTCAGAGATTCTCCTGACATGTTGAAAATCCCTAAAGGGATTGTAACTAAATATGAAGATGGTGATGACATCACCAAATGGTTCACAGCTTTTGAGAGGGCTTGTGTAACCAGAAAAGTGAACAGATCTCACTGGGGTGCTCTCCTTTGGGAAATGTTCACAGGAAAGTGTAGGGATAGACTCCTCACACTCTCTGGACAAGATGCAGAATCTTATGACCTCATGAAGGGTACCCTGATTGAGGGCTTTGGATTCTCCACTGAGGAGTATAGGATTAGATTCAGGGGGGCTCAAAAATCCTCGAGCCAGACCTGGGTTGACTTTGTAGACTACTCAGTGAAAACACTAGATGGTTGGATTCAAGGCAGTGGTGTAAGTAATTATGATGGGCTGTACAATTTATTTGTGAAAGAACACCTATTGAGTAATTGTTTCAATGATAAACTGCATCAGCATCTGGTAGACCTAGGACCAATTTCTCCCCAAGAATTGGGAAAGAAGGCGGACCATTGGGTCAAGACAAGGGTGTCCAAGACTTCAACAGGGGGTGACCAAAAGAAAGGGGTCACAAAGACTCCCCAGGGGAAGAGTGATGAGACAACCAAAACTAAAAATAGTAAAGAGTCTTCTACAGGCCCCCAAAAACCTGCACAGGAGGGTGGGCCCAGAGCCTCTTCACAAAACAATGGGTACAAGGGTAAAAACTTTGATCCCAAAAAGGCCTGGTGTCATAGCTGTAAACAGCATGGACACCAAACTGGAGACAAGGCCTGTCCCAAGAAAGGTTCCACTCCAAACTCCCATCCAGGTAACACTGGTATGGCTAGTCTCCAAGTGGGATCAACAGTGTGCCCAGAGCAAATCAGGGTCCACACTGAAGCTACTCTAGTTTCTGAGGGTGAGGTGGATTTAGCCACCCTAGCTGTCTGGCCGCCTAACATGCAAAAATACAGACAGCAACTCTTAATTAATGGGACT
This sequence comes from Pleurodeles waltl, assembly GCF_031143425.1. Lineage (NCBI taxonomy): Eukaryota > Metazoa > Chordata > Amphibia > Caudata > Salamandridae > Pleurodeles > Pleurodeles waltl. Next base: position 152,750,913 of record NC_090446.1, read on the forward strand.
AGAATAGAGGGCCTGAGGGATACAGGTGCCAGTGTCACCATGGTGACAGAGAAACTGGTTTCCCCTGGCCAATACCTGACTGGAAAAACTTACACAGTCACCAACGCTGACAATCAGAGAAAAGTACATCCCATGGCAATGGTTACTTTAGAATGGGGAGGGGTCAATGGCCTGAAACAGGTGGTGGTCAACTCAAATATCCCAGTGGACTGTCTGCTTGGAAATGACCTGGAGTCCTCAGCATGGGCTGAGGTTGAACTAAAAACCCATGCAGCAATGCTGGGTATCCCTGAACTGGTGTGTGTGAAAACAAGAGCACAATGCAAGGCACAGGGTGAAAAAGTAGAGCTGGAGTCTGGAAAAATGGCCCAGCCTACCAAGAGAACAGGAAAGTCAGTTGGGAAACCAACTGCAACACAGCAAAAGAAAGGGAACCTCTCTTCTCAGGAAGAAGTTCTGCCCTCTGAGGGAACTGAGCCTTTGGAGCTTGAACCTTATCAGGTTGAGCTCTTAGGCCCAGGGGGACCCTCAAGGGAGGAGCTGTGTAAGGGACAAGAAACCTGTCCCTCTCTTGAAGGCCTTAGGCAGCAAGCTGCTGAAGAGTCCAAGGGCAAGAAAAATGGAACACATAGGGTCTATTGGGAAGATGGACTCCTGTACACTGAGGCCAGAGACCCCAAACCTGGTGCCACTAGGAGAGTGGTAGTGCCTCAGCTGTTCAGAGAGTTCATCCTAACATTGACCCATGACATTCCCCTTGCTGGACATTTGGGACAAACCAAGACGTGGGAGAGGCTAGTCAACCACTTCTACTGGCCCAATATGTCCAACATGGTTAAGGAGTTTTGCCTCTCCTGCCCCACCTGTCAAGCCAGTGGTAAGACAGGTGGGCACCCAAAGGCCCCCCTCATTCCACTTCCAGTGGTGGGGGTCCCCTTTGAAAGAGTGGGTGTGGACATAGTTGGTCCACTAGAACCTCCCACAGCCTCAGGAAATATGTGTTCGATGGCATATGTTGCTGCAGATACACATGTTTGGCACAGTCCGCTGCCTGGTGTTGGGCTCGGAGTATTACAAGTTGTTTTTCTTTGAAGAAGTCTTTTTGGTCACGGGACCGAAGGACTCCTCCCTCTTTGGCTCCATTGCGCATGGGCGTCGACTCCATCTTAGATTGTTTTTTTCCGCTGTCGGGTTCGGACGTATTCCTTTTCGCTCCGTGTTTTGGTTCGGAAAGTTAGTCAGAATCTCGGAAGAAAGCGTCGGTATTGTTCCGTTCGGTATCGGGATAGTTAGGTACATCGACACCGATCATCGGAAGACTTTGGGGCAGTTTCGATCCCCCATCGGGGCCTGGTCGGCCCGACCGCGTACGACATCGAAGCCGATGGAACGGACCCCGTTTCGTTTCTGCCCAAAATGTCACAGTAAGTATCCTTATACAGATCAGCACTTGGTCTGTAACTTGTGCTTGTCCCCCGAGCACAAGGAGGATACCTGTGAAGCCTGTCGAGCCTTCAGGTCCAGAAAAACACTCCGGGACCGAAGAGCCAGGCGTCACCAAATGGCGTCCACGTCGACAAAACAACGTTTCGACGACGAAGAGGAAACATTCTCGATTCCGGAATCAGAATCCGGAGACTCCGACGTCGAACAACAGCAACAAACTGTGAGTAAGACGTCGAAAAGTAAATCCATCGACAAACCGAAAGCCCAGGGGACGCCACTGCCAACAGGCCATGGCTCGACCCATAAATCAGGCGACCCGTCGAAGGGGCCGAAAAAGGGCACGCCCATAGCGAAGACACCCGACTCCGGTCGAGGGACCGCCATGGAGCAACCTCGGAGCCGAGAAAGCGGCTCCGAGAGACAAAAACAAGATACCGGCACCGAAAAACATCGGCACCGAGAATCCATGCCGAAAGGAACAAAAATTCTGTCGGTGCCGAAACCGAAAAAAGATTCTCTCTCGGCGCCGAAAAATACCACACCTTCATCCTACTCAGAGGAACAAGGACTAAGTGGCCAAATGCACAAATTTGGACAAGAGCTCCAAAGTGTAGAATCGGACTACACACAAAAGAGACTGTGCATCCAGCAAGATACAGGGAAGATATCAACCCTTCCCCCAATCATGAGGAAAAGAAGGATCGGACTTCCAAAGGATGACACACAACCACAAGCCAAAGTGGTTAAAAAAGTCACGCCTCCGCCCTCTCCTCCACAGGCATCGCCGGCACAAACACCGCCACAAATGCACTCACCAGCGCAAACTACCATAAGTCATGACGATCAGGATCAAGACGCTTGGGACCTGTATGACACCCCAGTGCCGGACAATGATCCCGAGTCATACCCCACAAAGCCGTCACCGCCAGAGGACAGTACCTCATACTCGCAACTGGTGGCTAGGGCTGCAGACTTCCACAATGTCCAACTGCATTCCGATCCTATAGAGGATGATTTCTTATTTAACACCCTCTCGGCTACACATAGCCAATATCAATGACTCCCAATGCTACCAGGGATGTTACGGCACGCAAAACAAATTTTTGAGGAGCCCGTAAAATCAAGAGCCATCACCCCAAGGGTGGATAAGAAATACAAACCACCACCCACAGACCCAGTGTTTATTACTTTGCAGTTACCACCCGACTCTGTGGTAGTAGGGGCAGCTCGCAAAAGAGCAAATTCACATACATCTGGCGACGCCCCACCTCCGGACAAAGAAAGCCGAAAATTTGACGCGGCAGGGAAAAGAGTGGCATCACAGGCAGCCAACCAGTGGCGCATCGCAAATTCACAAGCGCTGCTGGCCAGATATGACCGCGCACACTGGGACGAGATGCAACTTCTCGTAGACCATCTTCCCCAGGAATACCAAAAAAGGGCGCAGCAAATAGTGGAAGAGGGACAAACGATCTCAAACAATCAAATCCGCTCTTCACTAGACGCAGCCGATACTGCAGCAAGAACAGTCAACACTGCTGTCACCATAAGGAGACACGCTTGGCTACGCACTTCAGGCTTCAAACCTGAAATCCAGCAGGCTGTCCTTAATATGCCCTTCAACGAGAAACAACTGTTTGGCTCGGAAGTGGATACAGCCATTGAAAAACTTAAAAAGGACACAGACACGGCCAAGGCCATGGGCGCACTCTACTCCCCGCAGAGCAGAGGCTCTTTCAGAAAAACTCCATTTAGAGGGGGGTTTCGTGGCCAACCCACAGACACCACCAGCCAACAATCAAGAACCACACTATATCAGGGTTCCTTCCAAAGGGGAGGTTTCAGGGGATATCGGGGGGGTCAATTCCCAAGGAGTAGGGGAAGATTCCAGACTCCAAAAACACCTCCACCTAAACAGTGACTTTCAAGTCACGCAACCCCTTCACTCAACACCAGTGGGGGGAAGACTAAGCAAATTCTACCAATCTTGGCAACAAATTACAACAGACAATTGGGTATTAGCAATAATCCAACATGGCTATTGCATAGAATTCCACAACTTCCCCCCAAACATCCCCCCCAAAACACGCAAAATGTCACAACAACATTTAGAACTTTTAGGACTAGAAGTTCAAGCACTACTGCAAAAGGATGCAATAGAATTAGTACCAGTACAACAAAAAAACACAGGAGTTTACTCCCTGTACTTTCTAATTCCAAAAAGAGACGAAACATTGAGACCAATATTAGATCTCAGGACACTAAATACCTACATCATATCGGACCATTTTCACATGGTCACACTACAAGACATCATTCCACTGCTCAAACAGCAAGATTACATGACCACATTAGACCTAAAGGATGCGTACTTTCATATACCAATACACCCTTCTCACAGAAAGTACCTACGGTTCGTATTCAAAGGAATACATTACCAATTCAAGGTGTTGCCATTCGGAATAACAACTGCACCAAGAGTGTTCACAAAATGTCTAGCAGTAGTAGCAGCACACATCAGGAGACAACAGATACATGTGTTCCCTTACCTAGACGACTGGCTAATCAAAACCAACACAGTAAAAAAATGCGCAAACGACACCACTTTTGTCATACAAACCCTTCACAAACTGGGGTTTTCCATCAACTACACAAAATCACACCTAGAACCGTGTCAAACACAACAATATCTAGGAGCAACCATCAACACATCAAAAGGAATTGCCACTCCAAGTCCACAAAGAGTGCAGGCATTCCACAAGCTAATAAGTGCTATGTTTCCAAACCAAAAGATACAAGCAAAATTTGCGCTAAAACTTCTAGGCATGATGTCATCATGCATAGCCATTGTCCCAAACGCAAGACTACACATGCGACCCTTACAACAGTGTCTAGCATCACAATGGTCACAGGCACAGGGTCAACTTCAAAATCTGGTGTTGGTAGACCGCCAAACATACCTCTCGCTTCTATGGTGGAACAGCAAAAATTTAAACAAAGGGCGGACATTTCAGGACCCAGTGCCTCAATACGTTATAACAACAGATGCTTCCATGACAGGGTGGGGAGCACACCTCAATCACCACAGCATTCAAGGACAATGGGATATACACGAAACAAAATTTCATATCAATTACCTAGAACTGTTAGCAGTATTTCTAGCGTTAAAAGCATTCCAACCCATAATAACACACAAATACATTCTTGTCAAAACAGACAACATGACAACAATGTATTATCTAAACAAACAAGGAGGAACACACTCAACACAATTGTGCCTCCTAACACAAAAAATTTGGCAGTGGGCGATTCACAACAACATTCGCCTAATAGCACAATTTATTCCAGGAATACAAAACCAACTAGCAGACAACCTTTCGCGAGACCACCAACAAGTCCACGAATGGGAAATTCACCCCCAAGTTCTGAACAAGTACTTTCAAATTTGGGGAACACCCCAGATAGATTTGTTCGCAACAAGAGAAAACTCAAAATGCCAAAACTTCGCATCCAGGTACCCACACCGCGAATCACAAGGCAATGCTCTATGGATGAATTGGTCAGGGATATTTGCGTACGCTTTTCCCCCTCTCCCTCTCCTTCCATATCTAGTAAACAAGTTAAGTCAAAACCAACTCAAACTCATACTGATAGCACCCACATGGGCAAGACAACCTTGGTATACAACTCTACTAGACCTTTCACTAGTACCGCATGTCAAACTACCCAACAGGCCAGATCTGTTAACACAACACAAACAACAGATCAGACATCCAAACCCAGCATCATTGAATCTGGCAATTTGGCTCCTGAAATCCTAGAATTCGGACACTTGGACCTCACACAAGAATGCATGGAGGTCATAAAACAAGCTAGAAAACCTTCCACTAGACACTGCTATGCATCTAAGTGGAAAAGATTTGTTTACTACTGCCATGCCAATCAAATACAACCAGTACATGCCTCTACTAAAGACATAGTAGGATACTTACTACATTTGCAAAAAGCAAATCTCGCTTTTTCATCTATAAAAATACACCTCGCAGCTATATCTGCTTACCTACAAACTACTCATTCATCGTCTCTATTTAGAATACCAGTTATTAAAGCATTCATGGAAGGGCTAAAAAGAATTATACCACCAAGAACGCCACCAGTTCCTTCATGGAATCTTAACATCGTCTTAACAAGACTCATGGGTCCCCCTTTCGAACCCATGCATTCCTGTGAAATGCAATATCTAACCTGGAAGGTCGCATTTCTCATTGCAATCACATCCCTCAGAAGAGTAAGTGAAATACAGGCATTTACCATACAAGAACCATTTATTCAAATACACAACAATAAAATAGTTCTAAGAACAAATCCAAAATTTCTGCCAAAAGTAATCTCACCATTCCATTTAAATCAAACAGTAGAATTGCCAGTGTTCTTCCCACAACCAAATTCTGTGGCTGAAAGGGCACTACATACATTAGACATCAAAAGAGCACTAATGTATTACATTGACAGAACAAAGCTAATCAGGAAAACAAAACAACTGTTCATAGCTTTTCAAAAACCACACATAGGAAATCCAATCTCTAAACAAGGCATTGCTAGATGGATAGTCAGATGCATTCAAACATGCTATCTTAAAGCCAAAAGAGAATTGCCTATTACACCAAAGGCACACTCAACCAGAAAGAAAGGTGCTACAATGGCCTTTCTAGGAAACATTCCTATGAGCGAAATATGTAAGGCTGCAACCTGGTCTACGCCTCATACGTTTACTAAACACTACTGTGTAGACGTACTAAATGCACAACAAGCTACAGTGGGCCAAGCTGTACTAAGAACATTATTCCAAACTACTTCAACTCCTACAGGCTAAACCACCGCTTTTAGGGGAGGTAACTGCTTTATAGTCTATGCCAAACATGTGTATCTGCAGCAACATATGCCATCGAACTGAAAATGTCACTTACCCAGTGTACATCTGTTCGTGGCATTAGTCGCTGCAGATTCACATGTACCCTCCCACCTCCCCGGGAAGCCTGTAGCCGTTTAGAAGTAGATCATAAACCTTAAACATCTGAACATTTGTAAATACTTATTAGAAACTCTTATCATACATACATATTCACTCCATTGCATGGGCACTATTTATACCAAACAACTCCATCCTCACCCTCTGCGGGGAAAACAATCTAAGATGGAGTCGACGCCCATGCGCAATGGAGCCAAAGAGGGAGGAGTCCTTCGGTCCCGTGACCAAAAAGACTTCTTCGAAGAAAAACAACTTGTAATACTCCGAGCCCAACACCAGGCAGCGGACTGTGCCAAACATGTGAATCTGCAGCGACTAATGCCACGAACAGATGTACACTGGGTAAGTGACATTTTCAATATCCTGGTAGTAGTGGATCATGCTACCAGGTATCCTGAAGCTATTCCCCTTAGGTCGACTACTGCCCCTGCAGTAGCCAAGGCCCTCATTGGTATCTTTACCAGAGTGGGTTTCCCTAAGGAGGTGGTGTCTGACAGAGGTACCAACTTCATGTCAGCATACCTAAAACACATGTGGAATGAGTGTGGAGTGACTTACAAATTCACTACACCATACCATCCACAAACTAATGGCTTGGTTGAGAGATTCAACAAGACATTAAAAGGCATGATCATGGGGCTCCCAGAAAAACTCAAAAGGAGATGGGATGTCCTCCTGCCATGTCTGCTTTTCGCTTACAGGGAGGTACCACAGAAGGGAGTAGGGTTCTCACCCTTTGAACTTCTGTTTGGTCATCCTGTAAGGGGACCACTTGCCCTTGTTAAAGAAGGCTGGGAGAGACCTCTCCATGAGCCTAAACAGGACATAGTGGACTATGTACTTGGCCTTCGCTCTAGAATGGCAGAGTACATGGAAAAGGCAACCAAAAACCTTGAGGCCAGCCAACAGCTCCAGAAGTTTTGGTATGACCAAAAGGCTGCACTGGTTGAGTTCCAACCAGGGCAGAAAGTCTGGGTTCTGGAGCCTGTGGCTCCCAGGGCACTCCAGGACAAATGGAGTGGCCCTTACCCAGTGCTAGAAAGGAAGAGTCGGGTCACCTACCTGGTGGACCTGGGCACAAGCAGAGCCCCAAGAGGGTGATCCATGTGAACCGCCTTAAGCTCTTCCATGAGAGGGCTGATGTGAATCTGTTGATGGTAACAGATGAGGATCAGGAGGCAGAGAGTGAACCTCTCCCTGATCTTCTGTCATCAGACCCAAAAGATGGCACAGTAGATGGAGTGATCTACTCAGACACCCTCTCTGGCCAACAGCAAGCTGATTGTAGGAGAGTCCTACAACAGTTTCCTGAACTCTTCTCCTTAACCCCTGGTCAGACACACCTGTGTACCCATGATGTGGACACAGGAGACAGCATGCCTGTCAAAAACAAAATCTTTAGACAGTCTGACCATGTTAAGGAAAGCATCAAGGTGGAAGTCCACAAGATGCTGGAATTGGGAGTAATTGAGCGCTCTGACAGCCCCTGGGCTAGCCCAGTGGTCTTAGTCCCCAAACCTCACACCAAAGATGGAAAGAAAGAGATGAGGTTTTGTGTGGACTACAGAGGGCTCAATTCTGTCACCAAGACAGATGCTCATCCAATTCCAAGAGCTGATGAGCTCATAGACAAATTAGGTGCTGCCAAATTCTTAAGTACCTTTGACTTGACAGCAGGGTACTGGCAAATAAAAATGGCACCTGGAGCAAAAGAGAAAACAGCATTCTCCACACCTGATGGGCATTATCAGTTTACTGTTATGCCCTTTGGTTTAAAGAATGCCCCTGCCACCTTCCAAAGGTTGGTGAATCAAGTCCTTGCTGGCTTGGAGTCCTTTAGCACAGCTTATCTTGATGATATTGCTGTCTTTAGCTCCACCTGGCAGGATCACCTGGTCCACCTGAAGAAGATTTTGAAGGCTCTGCAATCTGCAGGCCTCTCTATCAAGGCATCCAAATGCCAGATAGGGCAGGGAACTGTGGTTTACTTGGGCCACCTTGTAGGTGGAGGCCAAGTTCAGCCACTCCAACCCAAGATCCAGACTATTCTGGACTGGGTAGCTCCAAAAACCCAGACTCAAGTCAGGGCATTCCTTGGCTTGACTGGGTATTACAGGAGGTTTGTGAAGGGATATGGATCCATTGTGACAGCCCTCACTGAACTCACCTCCAAGAAAATGCCCAAGAAAGTGAACTGGACTGTGGAATGCCAACAGGCCTTTGACACCCTGAAACAAGCGATGTGCTCAGCACCAGTTCTAAAAGCTCCAGATTATTCTAAGCAGTTCATTGTGCAGACTGATGCCTCTGAACATGGGATAGGGGCAGTTTTGTCCCAAACAAATGATGATGGCCTTGACCAGCCTGTTGCTTTCATTAGCAGGAGGTTACTCCCCAGGGAGCAGCGTTGGAGTGCCATTGAGAGGGAGGCCTTTGCTGTGGTTTGGTCCCTGAAGAAGCTGAGACCATACCTCTTTGGGACTCACTTCCTAGTTCAAACTGACCACAGACCTCTCAAATGGCTGATGCAAATGAAAGGTGAAAATCCTAAACTGTTGAGGTGGTCCATCTCCCTACAGGGAATGGACTTTATAGTGGAACACAGACCTGGGACTGCCCATGCCAATGCAGATGGCCTTTCCAGGTTCTTCCACTTAGAAAATGAAGACTCTCTTGGGAAAGGTTAGTCTCATCCTCTTTCGTTTGGGGGGGGGTTGTGTAAGGAAATGCCTCCTTGGCATGGTTGCCCCCTGACTTTTTGCCTTTGCTGATGCTATGTTTACAATTGAAAGTGTGCTGAGGCCTGCTAACCAGGCCCCAGCACCAGTGATCTTTCCCTAACCTGTACTTTTGTATCCACAATTGGCAGACCCTGGCATCCAGATAAGTCCCTTGTAACTGGTACTTCTAGTACCAAGGGCCCTGATGCCAAGGAAGGTCTCTAAGGGCTGCAGCATGTCTTATGCCACCCTGGAGACCTCTCACTCAGCACAGACACACTGCTTGCCAGCTTGTGTGTGCTAGTGAGGACAAAACGAGTAAGTCGACATGGCACTCCCCTCAGGGTGCCATGCCAGCCTCTCACTGCCTATGCAGTATAGGTAAGACACCCCTCTAGCAGGCCTTACAGCCCTAAGGCAGGGTGCACTATACCATAGGTGAGGGTACCAGTGCATGAGCATGGTACCCCTACAGTGTCTAAACAAAACCTTAGACATTGTAAGTGCAGGGTAGCCATAAGAGTATATGGTCTGGGAGTCTGTCAAACACGAACTCCACAGCACCATAATGGCTACACTGAAAACTGGGAAGTTTGGTATCAAACTTCTCAGCACAATAAATGCACACTGATGCCAGTGTACATTTTATTGTAAAATACACCACAGAGGGCACCTTAGAGGTGCCCCCTGAAACTTAACCGACTGTCTGTGTAGGCTGACTAGTTCCAGCAGCCTGCCACACCAGAGACATGTTGCTGGCCCCATGGGGAGAGTGCCTTTGTCACTCTGAGGCCAGTAACAAAGCCTGCACTGGGTGGAGATGCTAACACCTCCCCCAGACAGGAGCTGTGACACCTGGCGGTGAGCCTCAAAGGCTCACCCCTTTGTCACAGCCCAGCAGGGCACTCCAGCTTAGTGGAGTTGCCCGCCCCCTCCGGCCACGGCCCCCACTTTTGGCGGCAAGGCTGGAGGGAACAAAGAAAGCAACAAGGAGGAGTCACTGGCCAGTCAGGACAGCCCCTAAGGTGTCCTGAGCTGAAGTGACTCTAACTTTTAGAAATCCTCCATCTTGCAGATGGAGGATTCCCCCAATAGGGTTAGGATTGTGACCCCCTCCCCTTGGGAGGAGGCACAAAGAGGGTGTACCCACCCTCAGGGCTAGTAGCCATTGGCTACTAACCCCCCAGACCTAAACACGCCCTTAAATTTAGTATTTAAGGGCTACCCTGAACCCTAGAAAATTAGATTCCTGCAACTACAAGAAGAAGGACTGCCTAGCTGAAAACCCCTGCAGAGGAAGACCAGAAGACGACAACTGCCTTGGCTCCAGAAACTCACCGGCCTGTCTCCTGCCTTCCAAAGATCCTGCTCCAGCGACGCCTTCCAAAGGGACCAGCGACCTCGACATCCTCTGAGGACTGCCCCTGCTTCGAAAAGACAAGAAACTCCCGAGGACAGCGGACCTGCTCCCAGAAAGGCTGCAACTTTGTTTCCAGCAGCTTTGAAAGAACCCTGCAAGCTCCCCGCAAGAAGCGTGAGACTTGCAACACTGCACCCGGCGACCCCGACTCGGCTTGTGGAGATCCAACACCTCAGGAGGGACCCCAGGACTACTCTGATACTGTGAGTACCAAAACCTGTCCCCCCTGAGCCCCCACAGCGCCGCCTGCAGAGGGAATCCCGAGGCTTCCCCTAACCGCGACTCTTTGAATCCTAAGTCCCGACGCCTGGGAGAGACCCTGCACCCGCAGCCCCCAGGACCTGAAGGACCGGACTTTCACTGGAGAAGTGACCCCCAGGAGTCCCTCTCCCTTGCCCAAGTGGAGGTTTCCCCGAGGAACCCCCCCCTTGCCTGCCTGCAGCGCTGAAGAGATCCCGAGATCTCTCATAGACTAACATTGCGAACCCGACGCTTGTTTCTACACTGCACCCGGCCGCCCCCGTGCTGCTGAGGGTGAAATTTCTGTGTGGGCTTGTGTCCCCCCCGGTGCCCTACAAAAACCCCCCTGGTCTGCCCTCCGAAGACGCGGGTACCTACCTGCAAGCAGACCGGAACCGGGGCACCCCCTTCTCTCCATTCTAGCCTATGTGTTTTGGGCACCACTTTGAACTCTGCACCTGACCGGCCCTGAGATGCTGGTGTGGTGACTTTGGGGTTGCTCTGAACCCCCAACGGTGGGCTACCTTGGACCAAGAACTGAACCCTGTAAGTGTCTTACTTACCTGGTAAAACTAACAAAAACTTACCTCCCCTAGGAACTGTGAAAATTGCACTAAGTGTCCACTTTTAAAACAGCTATTTGTCAATAACTTGAAAAGTATACATGCAATTTTTATGATTTAAAGTTCCTAAAGTACTTACCTGCAATACCTTTCGAATGAGATATTACATGTAGAATTTGAACCTGTGGTTCTTAAAATAAACTAAGAAAAGATATTTTTCTATACAAAAACCTATTGGCTGGATTTGTCTCTGAGTGTGTGTACCTCATTTATTGTCTATGTGTATGTACAACAAATGCTTAACACTACTCCTTGGATAAGCCTACTGCTCGACCACACTACCACAAAATAGAGCATTAGTATTATCTATTTTTACCACTATTTTACCTCTAAGGGGAACCCTTGGACTCTGTGCATGCTATTCCTTACTTTGAAATAGCACATACAGAGCCAACTTCCTACATTCCCTCATTGGGTACCCCTTGTCATATGTATTGAGAACATCTTCTCTGGCTATAACAAAAATGAGTACTCCCTCAGTTATGCCGTTACTATCAAGCATACAAGCCACACTGTCCCGCCATAATTGGTGTAATTCTTGTTCATAAGGGAGAGGGGTAGAATCTCTAATACGAGAATTCTAATCCCTCTCCAATTTTTCAATCATGTACTGTATTGCTAATTGCAGTCCAAAGTATGACATCTGTTGTATTGTGTCCATAATATCGGTGTGAGTGTAAATAGGATGTGCCATCCAGGTCTCTGACTGATTTTTGATAACCCGTTTTTCCCCCTCCCCAATAGTGGAGCGGGTACTAGGGGGCGAAGTTGACTTCATAGGTGTGCTCCATATGGGTGAAAGTGGGTGAGTGGCTGTACACCGTCTGCGTTGTCCATTTGGGGTATTAGGGGCAGAGGACATTATTGGTAACCTTGCAGTGCTGGCTGGTAGTGGTGGAGCAGGTGGCGGAGGGATTATGACTTGGGCTATTGGGGTGGCTTGGGCTTGGGCTAAAGGCTGTGGTTGCTGTGGCACATGCTGCTGTTGTGGTGCACCTGGATTTCCCAAATTGTGCCCTTGCCCTTGCTGCTGTGCCCCCATGATAGGTTGGGCTACTGCAAGGCGGAGGTGCAGTAGGGCTATTATCTAATAGCTGTAGCAATACCTCATCTTCCTCTAATGCATGTTTGGGTTCTGTTGGCTTTGATACATAACTTCCCTCTACCTGGGCTCTATGGACCCTATCTTTAGACTCAATTCTTTTCTGGGTTTGGGAATGGTGGTACAGTGCTGCTTTCTGCATGATGGTTCTCCGTTGTTCTTTTTCTACCAGTTTATCTGTCTTAATTTTTCTTTTGGTGGCCTCCGTTTCCCATTTTCTGTATACCTCAAACATATGTTGTCTAGCCTTTTTATGAAACAAACATTCCTGTAGGTAGGTTAGTTTCTTTAAATCAAAAGACCCATCCTCTGGCCACTGGAGGTCAGGACAATGTCTAGTATATCTGCGCCATATACTGTTATACAAATTATTCTCTAAACCATAATCCTTTAACATGTCCCACCCTGGTGTTCCCTCTTTTGGGATTGGTTGTTTTTTATCTAAATGTGGAACATGATTTCAGCGAAAACAAAGACATAGCCCTTGCCAACATTTTTTATTTCCCATATCTAACCTTTTTTAAATTTCAAAATGCAACATGCACCAAAGAAACCCTTTTTCAACTGTCTACCAACTTACAAATTGCTCCAGGCCTGGGCAAACTATTCAAGAGTAACAAAAACACGTGTAATACAAATTGTCAAATGGTACCTTGTACAAATGCAAATTTACCAAGAACTAATCATTCCCAAAAGTGATGTTATCCAAAAACAATTATTCTCTCAAATGCAAGTTAAAGCAGACAAATAGCCAACGAAGAACAGTCTTACCTGACTATCTGCTTTTTCCTGGATTTCTCTCCGGCCGCCCGTGTCAGACTAATCAGTCAAGATAAAAACCGATGTTTCAGGGACTTCGCTGGGACATCGTGAAAGAGCGGGGAGAGGCCTGCCCGGTGGATAAGATGCAGCTGCTTTTGAAACTAAGTCTTTGTGCAGGGGCCCCTGGAATCTACACCTCCGGAACGGTGTCCCCCCACTGGCAGCACGTCTCATGACAGCGCTACTGAAGACATCCACTGGAAGGTCCCTATTCGGGCGCCAAATTGTCAAATGCACGTATTTGTAGATCCTTACAAATGCATTTACAAAGGAGTTTTGACACGGAGAGCCGGAGTGAAAAATCAATGACCAAAGGTCTGTTTATTTTTACTGCAGCAAAAGAGGACAGGTTTACCACTGGCATCCCTGGCCCGAAGTAAAGTTCGCTGGCATGAAGCGTTTAACAGTGATATTTATACTCAAACATCAAAGGATACATAAAGTATGTAAATAATGATATACGTCATATAGATATTTTAAGGAGGTAATCAGTTTTCCACACACCGGTTCCATTCCCAGCTTTGTCCTCGACTCCCTTCTGCAGCTGCCCGACTCCCCACATTCTTGAGACCCTTCAAAGGATTGCGTGGTTCAAAGGTATAGACATCAGCCTTTCCCTCCCCAAAATACAACAGCCGAGGTTGGTTAGTTATTTTGACCACATGATTATAATGAGTAACGTGCCCCAGTTAGGGAAAGAAACCAGCTGCAAGTCTGTGGTGTGGAGCCAGGCTTATTTTACTTAAACAAATATACATAAGATAACATATGTGATAGACAGTGCGTTCAGAGAGGAAAGAGCTCAAACTTACACGTGTTAAAGGAAAAGGATCAATTCAAGGAGCCTCTAACGTCACCTGCTGGCACTGGCCACTCAGAGCAGTCCAGTGTGCCCCAACACCTCTGTTTCCAAGATGGCAGAGGTCTGGGAAACAGTGGAGGAGCTCTGGGCACTTCCCCTGGGAGGTGCTGGTCAGGGGAGTGGTCACTCCCCTTTCCTTTGTCCAGTTTCACGCCAGAACAGGGCTGGGGGATCCCTGAACCGGTGTAGACTGGCTTATGCAGAGATGGGCACCAACTGTGCCCATCAAAGCATTTCCAGAGGCTGGGGGAGGCTACTCCTTCACACCTATTTCCAAAGGGAGAGGGTGTAACACCCTCTCAGAGGAAATCCTTTGTTCTGCCTTCCTGGGCCAGGGCTGCTTGGACCCCAGGAGGGCAGAAACCTGTCTGAGGGGTTGGCAGCAGCTGCAGTGAAGACCCCGGAAAGGCAGTTTGGCAGTACCCGGGTTCTGTGCTAGAGACCCGGGGGATCATGGAATTGTCCCCCCAATATCAGAATGGTATTGGGGTGACAATTCCATGATCTTAGACATGTTACAGGGCCATGTTCGGAGTTACCATTGTGACGCTATACATTGTTAGTGTCCTATGTATAGTGCATGCGTGTAATGGTGTCCCCGCACTCACAAAGTCCAGGGAATTTGCCCTGAACCATGTGGGGGCACCTTGGCTAGTGCCAGGGTGCCCACACACTAAGTAACTTTGCACCCAACCTTCACCAGGTGAAGGTTAGACATATAGGTGACTTATAAAGTACTTATGTACAGTGAAAAATGGCTGTGAAATAACGTGGACGTTATTTCACTCAGACTGCAGTGGCAGGCCTGCGTAAGAATTGTCAGCGCTCCCTATGGGTGGCAAAAGAAATGCTGCAGCCCATAGGAATCTCCTGGAACCCCAATACCCTGGGTACCTCAGTACCATATACAAGGGAATTGTATGGGTGTACCAGTATGCCAATGTAAATTGGTAAATTTAGTCGCTAGCCTGTTAGTGACAAATTTGGAAAGCAGAGAGAGCATAACCACAGAGGTTCTGGTTAGCAGAGCCTCAGTGAGACAGTTAGGCATCATACAGGGCACATACTTATGAGCACTGGGGTCCTGCCTGGCAGGGTCCCAGTGACACATAGACTAAAACAACATATATACAGTGAAATATGGGGGTAACATGCCAGGCAAGATGGTACTTTCCTACAGTATCCATAACCGATCCTCTGCGTGCACTCCAACTTCAAGGGCTACTATCAAGTTTGTTGCCGAATTACTCTTGGAACATCCACTGGGTCCCTTAAATTTTTGCCAGTGGTATGGGTTGTAACAGGCTACAATGCTAGTCCGATAGTAAATAATCATGACCGTTCTTGGAAAAAAAACAAAAAAAAACGGTAGGATTAAACATTTGTGATCCATGCTTCCAGTGGTATACTTTTGAAAGGCCTAAGATGAAAAATAAAATTTGTCACTGCCTCACTGTGGACAAATGCAGTGTGTGTGTGTGTGTGTGTATATATATGTGTATATATATATGTATATATATATACACACTCTCTCTCACTGATTGATCCATTGACTTTAGCACCCTGTTACCAGACATGGACACAATAATTACTGCAACAGAATTAGACATACTCAACAATTTTATATACCTAAATGCCTGTGTGTACGATTGGTTACTGGAGGAGAGTCAATCTTGCATCCCGAATCTGTCCTCAGTAGTGTTTGGGTACTCAGACACGCTAGGCATATCAAACAAACTTTGTACTGAAATAGGACCATTTGATGATGCTAACGTTTGTGAACCACCATCCGATGCCTTGTTGTCTGGGACAGCTAGCTTTCCATCTTGTCTTCCAATTATAGGCTACACATCAAGCCCGAGAGAAGACTACATTTTGGTGCTGTACAGTGTTACACAGATGGTTGATCTCGGAAGTGGGGGTGCTGTGTCCTGGGTCTTCCAAGTCCTATGGGATATGCAGTATATGCTTTGTGCACCTGTTTGCTTACCTGTTCGATACCGAGCTTCTGCCCTCATCGTCTTGCTGCAAGAATTTCTGTTCCTGGTCAAAGGAATTAATTTACTATGCCTGTCTGTCCCTGGGACTCCACGTCTGCTTAAAAGATTTCCAGTACAGCATGCATTGGTTATACTGGTGCAGGCTTTAAGGCCCATCAGGGTTTCACTCATTTCAAACTCTATTGGTTGCCGTGGTACAAGAGCAACCGAGGTTTCATCCCCGCTTCACCGGAGGCAGATGGGAGAAAAGAACCACCCCAGATATCTGCCCTACTAAGTGTGGGATTTGAAAAGGCGTGGCTGCAGTGGAAGTCGTAGTCATTTAGCTATCCAGAAAACCATCTACATCAGGAAGCCTTTTTGTTACTTTAACCATGTCTGCTTAAGATCAAATCGTTGGTTGTGTCAATCAGTTTACTATTGCCCTGATCTACTCCATGAACATCCCTGCCAACACATATGTAGGGAGAAATGAAATCCAACTGGAGGGTAGGTTTCTGACCAGTAGCAGTGGGCATTCCATTGGTAATGATATGTAGAGCAGCCATGTTGGCCTTATCTGATGGGTTTTCATCCTTACAGGTTTTGGTGAATGTTGAACCTAACTTCGGTGAGATAGTGCTGCAGACTGCTCTTACTGAAAGATGTAACTGCTTAAACACACATTTCACAGGATGAGGCAAAACATGGACTGTTCAATCCATGAATTGATGAAGTCTGTTCTTCAATCTCATTATTTTTAATTTAAATAATGGGTAATTCCAGGTAAACCAAATATGGGCATCCAAGTGCCTTTGGACAGGTTAAGTGAAATCACAAGAGAAAGTTTTCCTGCTTTTCCTGAAACGGTGTCTGTCAACCTTACACCTTCAGGCAGTACATTCTATGACAAATATGCCTTGTGAATGAACAACCATTGTTATGGCCTAACACTACTGACTAGGGCTGCAAGAAATCTTACACCACTGGACTGAAGTGACCCGACTGATCAAACTTTAATATTGCTTTCACATACATACTCATGACCACTACCACAGAATGTTTTATTTGTAAAGAGCAACTTTATCCTGGCTTCTACCGAAGTCAATGTGTCTACGAGGAGGCAAGATATGTTCTCTCAGATGCACATTAACATTGCTTTGGGATACCTCCGAGTAAGTACTATGAAGAGAAATGTAAAGAGAATACCTATATTACAGAAAAACACTGCTTAATTTGTGTTGCTTTAGAGGACCGAGGCTTCTTTTTCAGTCATGAGACTGACTGTAAGCAAGAGGGAGAAGGGTAGACCACAAGTAAGAATGAGGAAGGGAAGAACAGGAAAACAATACCCATGGTAAACAAATTGTACTTGTATTTATATAGGGCTTACTACTCCTGATGAGGCATTGAGGAATTAGTGGTGGGATAGTATAGGGAAATATGAGTTCAGTTTTTGTATTTTTATGAGTTAATTTCAGCAGAGGATATGTGAGTTTATTAGTTGGATTGGCTAGAGTAATGGCGGTATAGAGGAGGGAAAAATCCAGAAGTGTTAATTGAGAGTTTATAGTAATAGGATGAGGCTTGGAATGAGTAAAGAAAAGATGGAGGAGGGAAGAGTCTGTGGAAAGGGTTAGGGAGATCAGAGTAGCAGGAGGGTTTTTGGATAAGTCAAGTTAAGATAAATGAGGAAGAAATTATTAGGGTTGTTTGGGAGATCATGGTAGTAAAGTGAGGTTTGGGTGGGCTAGATGTGGAAGAGCAGGGAATAGCTTAGGCAGGGTTATTATGAAGATGAAAGTAGTAGAATGGGTTTGGGATGAGTCCGAATGGGGATGGAGGATAGATAGATAGAGACATATGGTGATGGGTAGACAGTAAAGCTTACAAGAGAGTACAAATATATTGTGCTTATTTCGTTATAATTTTAATTATATATACTTTTTAAAATCATTTTATTTTTCTTTATTTTTTTTAAACTTTAATTTACTTATTGGAAATGAATGAACAAGAGATAGATGCAAACAGAGAATGCAAAGAGGAAAATTAAATCTGCAAGAGTGAAATTGCAGACCGAAGTTGGGGGGTGCGAGAATAAAGAGGTACACTTTTCTTGCAACCCTAGCATTTGGCAGACTCTAAAATCGGACCATTGCACTTTATTATTTTTATACCAATTTTTTATTTATAATAATAAAAAAAAAAAACACCCCCCAGCCCTAGTTATCCTGATCACTTACTTTCATTCTGCCTGATTTGACAAAACCTATGGCTCTTGTGGGCTTAGATAAACTCAGAAGGATGCTGGAAATTCAAGACTTCGTGGTATTCAATTAGAGAGGATGGGGCTGCTTTCAATAATTTTCAACCAGTTTCCTGTCTCTGAGGTTACCCCACCATTAAGACAGGGAATGGAGATGAGTAGCACAAGGAACATCAAGGAGTACGACTAAGTAATGTAGTCATTATTATGTTGTGTGACACGACGGAAACTGGTGTCCTATGGTGACATACTTCCTCGTGCATCTCACTAAGACAGGGTGACCAGAAAGGAGGCTGGAGCACATCCCAAAATGACTGAGAGAACTACAAATGCCTAGGCCTTTTGGAGTCATCACAAAATTCAGTATTTTCAGATGGCTGTATTCCTCCATCATGTTCTGCAGGCTGGATTGGAGAATAACGCAATAAAACCACATAAGTGTCCAGGGACCAGTACAAAATTTGTAATCTAGAGTCGGGTAGAAACTCCAGGTGTTCAGTGTTTACTTTAGCTGAATCCAGCGAATACTTGGAAGGCAAATTACGATTCGGGTAATTGAGGCAGTCATTTTGAAGCCTCACTGCACCTATCCTGGGGGCCTATAGCGCTGCTTCATTATGCAGCTGGTACACTCAGTATCTTGACGCCCCAACACCTGTATCACTTCGACGTGTATATCTATGTCACAAGATTGAGTTACAAAATTAAAAGCTTAATAAGTCTAATGGTGACTTTTGAATTGTCATGTTATGTGGTTAATTAGGGGCTTCTCGGGGAGCCAACGGGGTTTAACAGGCCATGTAGAACTTTTCACAACAACTTAAAATAGTTAAAATGAAGTGTGGCGGCACCCTACCATTCAGACAACAGGCCCCATTGCCAACAGTTCTGATAGTCTAGTCAGACAAAAATCTGCGAATTTAAAGACTAACAAAGACAATTAAACATTTCCATAACTCTAAGTGGATCAAAATGTGCATTAATACTGCATATGTTGTGTTGGAAGCATTCTACAAAATGTACTTCTGAAAGCAACGTTTGATGCATCAGTGCACCATGGGCCAGATGTATGGAAAAAAGCCTTCTGCGAATCGGAAATAGCGATTTTTAAGAAATCGCTATTTCTGATTCACAAAATGCAATGTATCGTATTTGCGATCAGGTAATAACGATTTCTTAAAAATCGCAAATGCTATTACCGAATTGCAAATTGCGATACAGCCCCCATTCACATCTATGGGCCTGTGGGCCCATATTTGCGAATATTTTGCATGTCCCAAATTGCGAATTCCAAACTGGAATTCGCAATTTTGGGAAATGCAAAGTCCAGGGTGCTGGGGGCATAAGGCCCCCTCTGCTGCACCCCAAAACATTTTTTAACAACATGAAAGGTGCACACATGCCAATAGGGCATGTGTGCTTTACATGTAAATTTAAAAAATGCATTTTAAATGCATTTTTAAAATTTGCACATGGTTACCATCAAGTTGAACTTGGTGGTAATAGCGATTCCTTAATGCCCAATTCACATTAAGGAATTGCTTCATACATGTGCTTTAGAAATGGCAAATAAGGATTCCTTATTTGCGATTTCTTATTTAGAGAGTCGCAATTTGCGACTCTCTAAACAGGGTCGCAATTTTAAGGAATCTATATTTTAGCGATTTCTTAAAATTGCATTCAGAATGCCTTTGATACATTCTGAAAGGGCTTTTGCATTTGCAAACGGGCATTCGCACCATTTGTGAATGCAAAAAGCTTTGATACATCTGGCCTCATATATGTTGGATGGGGAAAAGCATGGCGTGACTTACCGTGAGATAAAGTGCTACAAACTAAAACATTATCCCTAATCACTACCTACTGCACCCACTCCTCTGATCAGTAGATTTTTACCTTGAAATCAAGATACAACTGGGTGATGCAAATTTGCTCTGAGGTATATCAACTTGTTAGCTTCTGCAATTTAAACCATGTAGACCCGCTTTGTAGCGTTCATGGTTCAAAGCACAAGGATCCTCACATGAAGCCCCAGTGGGGGTGATGAAATAGACAGAGCATCACAACATGTTATACAGGCTTAGTGGTTCGGTTAGCTGTCTTAACCAAATGGTTTTTCTTAGATTTGTTCAACTCATTTTATTTACTAGTCCCATAAATAGCAACACCAGTCATATACATCGGGAAATATCCATTTTGTTCCCCTCTATGAAGAGCTTCCTCAAGGCAAACCTACAGATAGACACTGAGCTGGAGAAACCACACCATGATCCGTACTTTCCCACACTACATTAAAATGCCTGCTACTTTTTGCACAAGACAGCTTCTACTTTTTTATTTTAAATCTATTGAATTGGAGTTCAAGATTGTCATTTCAAAATACTGCACATATATTAGATGTAAATAGTTTGATCACTTCAGTAGTAATCTCATCCATTTGTGGATAAAGAATCCTTATGTTGAAAAACGTGTTTCATCTAAAGTAAGAGGATATACCACATTATTAAATAAGTGCATAGTGTAAAAAATTGACAAGAACAATTCCGAGAGTGCTATACAGGTTTGTAGGTTACTCTCGGAAAAGAAAGGAAGAACTTACAAAATTAAACAAACAACCAAACCATTCTCACTGGTTCCGTAATTTAGGGTAAATCCCCTGTAGAAGTTAAACCAAGTTTTCAACTTTTTCCACCCATGAAACACCTATAATGGAGTAAGGACAGTCGACCTATAAATTTACCTTCGTTCTCACTGCCTGGTTCTTCCCAGTGAATTATTTTGGAGTTAACATATGCGGATAATATTTCATCCCAGAGAAATGCTATTGGCTGTCTACGACGAACCTTCCACTCCACCACATCCAAAATCAGGCTCTCACATTTAGCCCACAGATTCACACTGTGTTCTCATTTATCTAATGGAAGAAAGCAAGTGGAGCTCCAGGTCTTAGCTATACATCTTTTAGCTAATATGAAAGCTAAATCTTCTTCCCGGCCCTCATGGGTTTCTCGGCAATTCACCCAGCAGACAGGCCTCCGGTTTATCCAGTACCACTTCAAAAAGTATCATTACTCTTCTTCAAAACAGTTGTACAGAAACACTCAACCATACCATGTGAAAAAGTCTGCATAATCACATCGGGGGCAATGTGTATCGGTTCAGATGTCTAGACAACATATTTGTCATGCATAGGTAATTAAATTGTGTTTTTAAATCTCATATTACCTGAAACTGTCCCTGTGCCCACTAGACTCCTACTACATCTTGTCGTTAAAATGTAATTCCCATTTCTCTCGGACTCATGTTAAGGGAGATTTGGCCATATTAAGTACGGATTTATACGACCCCATAACTGAGTGCTGTGTATTGCCCATCGTAAAATGCAACTGCAGTACTTCGTGTGTATCTGGTTCAGGGTGGCAGGCAGCTGTTTCTGCTTCATTGAATTAGTTATAAAGTCATATTTTAAAATTTGCATCAAAAGGAGGCCCAAATCCTCAATCAAAGTGTGAATTTGAATAAGGTGATTATGATAATATAGAACCCCCACCATTAATAAACTAAGCTCATTCCTGCTAGCTAATGTACAGGCTGCAAGGCAACGATCCATCTGGAAAACCAACTAAGGGAAGTATGGGCACACATAAGTGACAATCTCCAGTTTTCATGGCACATCTCTCCCCACCATCTGAGAGCTGTCATCACTAGTTCATTACGTCCCGGTTGGGCTGCTCCAAGCAAGCCTCCAGCTCACCTCCGATTATTGTCTTCTGAATTAGTCTCAGTTCCTTGAAAAAACCTCCACTCAACCGCTTAGGTATCCACTGAATCTGAGGTGCCAAATATAAGCGTTCAAAATTGGGACAGCTAAAACCACCTTCCGTCAAAGGGAACTGCTGGGTCTTAATGTTGGCCATTTGTCTTTTTGGTGCCCAAATGAAGTCCCATAAAATCACCTCCAATTTTCTGAACCAACTCGCTAGTACCCACAGAGGTAGCTTATTAAAGAAGTTGAGTAGTCTTGGCAAAACCACCATTTAATAAGGGCAATGTTGTCCACAACAGACAACATTGCCATAAATTCATTTTGGCTGAACATTTTCTTACAGCAAATCACAAATTACCCTCAAACAAATCCTTGTAGAGACATGGTAGATCTGCACTCCAAGGTATGGCAGCACCTCTCGAAGCCAAGTAATCCCCCAAGAGGTTATGGTTCAAAGGTCCAACACGTGTCTAACACGAAGGCAAATATCTTTAACCTTAGCATGTAAACCCAGATAGGAGACCATAATCCTGCAAAAACTATCGAAGGAGCAATATCCTCCTCTGCAAATAGAAGATGGGACATGGGACAGCTCTGGTGAGCTCCTAGAAAAATTTGGACAGGAGCTGAGAGGGTCTTATCAGTGTTGACCCTCACTGAGTACCCATTGTATAATAAATTAGCCTATATAATCCATGCTTCATTTCAATTCATAAATCTGAAGACTTCGTTCAGAAATTCCCGGGTTAGAAAATCAAATGCCATCTCCTGGTCTGCTGCTAGTACAACAGTGTACGGATACGTTTTCAATGAAGTCTCACTTATGATGGGCAGAACGCGACGAACATGTAGTTTTGTTTTTCAGCTGGGAATGCAGCCATTCTGGCCATGATGGATTAGAGTCGTCAGGTTGAAGGCCCATGGCTAGAATCTTTCTAAGTATCTTGTGATTAAAAGTCAGCACAGAGAGAGAGAGGCCAATAAGGGGTTCTGTCAACACAGTCTCTGTGATTTTTGGGAATAGGTATCAGCACCTCTTTGGAAAATGATGGACGCAATCTCTCCTTGCAAACATCAGAGTACACCTTGAGAAGGCAAGACATCAGCAGCGCTACATAGGTGCTGAAAAAGGCTGACAGATAACCTATGTCTGGAGTCTTCCCTGGGGCGGCACCTAGATTACTTGACAGACCTTCTCATGTTTCAGTTAACTGTTTAGAAGATTTTGACCCAAAACAAGATTAGAATGTTTTTACATATCTACACTGTAACCTAAGCTGAGGGCTGGAGCATATTTATTTGAGCTAACCCTTCCTGTGTACAGGTTTCTGGTTTTCGAGAATGTGAAGCTAAATATATGTGGTCTTTTTTGGAATAGGTTCCCAGCACAGCTTTATCCCTATGGTGTGAAGTATAGTTATTTGATCTTCGAACCAGAAAAGCTTATGGGGTGCTAAAGACCATGCTGGAGCTTGCACTTATGAAGTGAAGTAGCTCGGCAGTGGCACAATTCTTTCTTCGCAGCAGGCTTTTCAAGCATGGTAAGGCATATCAAAGCTGTTAGGAACCGTTTTGGCTGAACAGAAGACCTGTGTTATTTGGAGTGCGAGAAATTGGATTGTTGGTTGAGGGGGATGTGAGCCATTCTCAATCACAACTGCCATAATTTATGTCAGGGTGAATAACAAAAGTCACTAATATAACCTGTGCTTAACCCTCTGGTAGCTTGGCACAAAAGCAGTCCGGCTTACCTTAGAGGCAACGTGTAAAGTATTTATGCAGAACTTAAATAGTACTAAAATGAAAATACAACAGGAAAAAATCTCAGTCTCACACCAATTAAAATGAAATAGAGTACATTTGAATAAACTGACACCAAAAAACAAAAATCCAATCAGTAGACCTGGAGCTCTGCCATTTTAAAGATTTGAAGCATATATAGCACATAAAAGCAGAAAATTTCACTCACAGCTATCTGGTTGTTTGAGACCGATGAAAGTCACAAGTTTAGGCCACCCACAATGGAGCACGTGCTCAATACAGGGACCAGATCAGTTGCTGAAAATGCTGCCTGTCCAGTGTGAAGAGTCCTGTTCATGGTGGGGGAGGCTGCGAGGAGCAGAAAGAGCATTGTAGATGATCGTCGCTGTAGCTCCAGCATGTAAAACAGACCAGGTGTCACAGATGGTCATCGCTGTAGAGTGAAGATCCTGTTGGGTGTCACAGATGGTTGTTGCTGGTGATTTGTGATGGCGATCCCCACAGGCTGTGGATGCTGTAGAGCGGAGTGCAGACCTCATGTTGCCGCCAGTCATTGTAGAGTGAAGAGTTGGGTTTACCGGAGCTTTGCGTTTGTGGTCAGTGCGGGGGCAGCGAGATCTTGGTGCAAACGGGCCTATTCACGGTCGTAAAGAACCCAAATATTCAGAATGTTTTCTTTTCTTCAAGGAGGAGCTCACATGATACCACACCACCAGTACAGGACCGAGGAGGCACCTCTTGAGGATAAGGAACTCACTCCAGCAGAGGCCAGCAGGGCTCAGGCAGGTCCAATTGCTTATCCAGGAAGGTCCAGCTGCAGCAGGTCAGCTTGATAGTTGCAGAGAAGCCTCTGGAGCCTTTTGCGACCCTGTAACTCAGAACAGGTCAGTCAGCTGACTCTTGGAGTCGCTCCAGCTTGGAAGGAACGGTGCAGGTCCAATGTTCTCCGACAGCAGGGCAGGCCAGAGGTAGCAGGGTAGTTCTGTGACAGCATGGAATTCTCCTGTAGTATCCATCGATCCAGGAGTGTACTGAAAAGTGGGTCTGAGGGTCCCGTTTGTACACCTTGGTGCCCCTACTGGGAGAAGCTTCTAGAGTTTTACTCCTACAGAAGTGTCTGAATTTCCTGCCTCCCTGTCCTGGTCCCAGTCTGTCTGGGGCACAGTAGGCTAGTGTGAAGTCTTCTGTGTGTGAGCTGAGCCAGTGCTTTTGAAGTGCAAGTGTGAGAGTTGAACGCTTCGCTCTGGATCAAGTCAGGATGGCTCATTCTGCCAACACCAGGCCCTTTATTATGATACTGTCTGGAACAAATACACAGAGGCCAACTGCCATCTATGCCTAGTCATGTGACCCAGGATACAGGCACCAAATGGGCAGAACAAGAAATTCCAACTTTCTAAAGGTGGCGTTTTCAGAATAGATGCTTTTAAATTACAGTTCTGCAGACACCAAAAATGATATTCTTATCTGATGTGGGGTCTAGCCGAATGGCATCAGGTGACTCTTGAGGTGGTAGAAGGGGCGTGCTGTTACATTGCTGTGAAAGAGGAGTGCATGCATTTGTTACTTCTGTCCACTTATGAGTAGAGGACTCACTAGTCCAGGTAGCAAGTTCTGCATTTAATGGGTCAGTCTGTGTGATGCACAGCTTAAACCATCTACCATCAAGCTCTTGGTTTGTCTCTTTCCTAGACAATTGTTTCAACGGATGGAGAGCGAATCAGATCCTGTCCCAACACCATTATAGTTACCACAAGAATTGATCCTGACCGCCATGTTATTCTGTTCATATATGGTTCTCCTGGAAGTTCACTTAGGACAGACAGACATGTCAGTCCATCATAATGCTGATGATTCACCATTCTTTCTACAAGTTCACCCAGGGAAGTCCCTCCAGACCATCACAGTCCCTACATATTGAAACTGCTTATAGTTGAATCCAGTTAACATTGCCATCTGCTAATCCAGCTGTTGTTGGAAGAGCTTAGTTGGACGACCCACTGCCCTTTCCTAGGGTAAGAAATCAAATTCACATATTAAAGCAAATGTAAATTCCAATAAAATCCAAATGCTGCTTCTAAGGAAGGCACGTTACCACATTACCATGGCTGGCATCTAAAGAAAGGGTTGTCCCATTGTATTACGTCCTTAAATTCTGAGATCGGATCCTTGTTTCTTTTTCTCAACCATGAACCATGCTTGAGTCCAGGTGATAACCAGGGCCACTACTTTTGACCGCATATTCCCAATTCAGAATCTGCATTAGCTTCCTCTGCAAGAAGGGTTTATATTTTAAGATTGCTTGTTTGGCATTGAAAGTAGTTTGAACTTCCATTGGCAGTCTTGTTGGAGGATTGCAGTGAACGAGAAGAAATGAAGTTCTAAACCTGGAACCTCATTAAGTCATACTTTGAGTTGAGGGGTGTTGGGACTATAGTCCTCTGCATGATTTGAAGGCCTATCAGATTTGTGCTGGCCTTCATTGAATATGATAACCTGCAAAACTACTGGAGGTTCCCTTTACTGTGCTGTTCACAAACAGAGCTATTCTCAGCTGGCATGTAAGCTACATAAAGTGAAACTCCAAATGCTGGTTTCTGCCACCGCATCTCAGGCTAGAAAGTGACTGGTGAAGGCTGTGGTGGTAGTAGTGTGACAATGATTCAGGTTACTGCCCTTTTTACTGGTACTGATGTGGAGCAAAGGCCTACTGGCTCGCACTATTACTGGTATGTTCATCCCTCCTTAATCTGAGCCGCTTCCATATGCTCAGGTGTGAGATAGATGATAGATGTGTGGTGCTGTTGACTGTAATCAAGTGAATGGTTTTGTCCATTTAGTAAGTTAGGTACACAAGATGGAGATTCCCTGCATGCTTTCCGTTGTGCATGGTGATTATGACTCTATGTACACTACTGTGGGAAGGGTGCCCCAGGGTAGAGAAAAATGCTCCTAAATCTAGCCCACTATCAGTTCTACTGGGCGGTTAAAGTCACTACCAGTTTTAAAGGAATATGTGCTCCTCTGTATAACCCTTGCCAGCTATACAGGGAGTATAGTCAAGCTTGTGTTTTAAAGTAAGTCACTCCTGGGTTATACCCGCTATCAGTTGAACATGGCGGTATAGTAGCCCCTGCATTTATTAATCTAGAACTGCGGAATTTAGAACCCTTCTCTCATGGACATTTCAAATCAGCAACTAGTCCACTATAAACTAGGACTTGCCACCAACATACAAATCCTTTGGTTAATTAAAGCAACTCTTCAGCAAAGGGACCTCCAGTTAAAAAAGGGGAAAACTACATTGTTCCTCACTAAAAAAAGCTAAGGATTAGAGTATAGTGCAAATGCATGATTACTATATTCCCAGGACATGCCTTCCCCCTTAAACCTTCATCATTCCTCTTTAACTGTTATGGACCTCTGCAACCCCGTCCCAGTCTTTCCCCTGCACAGTATCTCCAGCTGTTGCCATGGCCCCCTCCCCAAGCAACATCTGTTCTCCATCCCATAATCCTGCCCCTCCAATCTGTATAGACCACAACCCTCCTTCCTGCCCATATTTCCCTACTTACTAACTCACCTACTTCAACAACCGGCCGCACCTTCACACTACACCAACACACCAAGGAAAGAGAAGCAGGACAACTAAACTGTTTGCTCTTCAGCACAAGATCCATCAACAAATATCACCTAAACATCTTCAATCTATTCTCAGAGGCAGCATGTTGGGCAAATTCAGACTAGCAATGCATATTTTACCCCAGTTTGGTGCCTTGTTGAACCCTGGAGGCAGGACTATGTAAAGCAAAACTGTACGTTAGAGTAGATTTCACTTATATTTATAATAATAATACAGTGAAATCACCAATGATTTTCCAGTAAGCACTACAGACATACACTATGAATGCCCATTCATATTATAAGGCTTACCCTAGCTCAGGACCAATCCTTACAGAGTCTCTTCTGCAACAGGGTACCTGTGTGCCGATTCTGGGCTGCGCATGACGGTAGTCTCACATGTGCATCAAAACAGTGCATAATCACGTGTGCAGAATGTGGTCATGTGTAACCAGCTTAGTGCCCCTAATAAGCCCACTGCGCAGCAATGGGCTTATATTAAAATGCAGACTCTAGTGATTAACACACTCTCTCTGATTACTGTGAATTTACCATGAGTGAGAGCCAGGTAGTAAGACATTCTTAGAGTAAAAGTAAAAAAATAAATAAAAAAAAGAGGCAGACAAAAGCCAAAAATCCTGGTGGACTAAAAGGAAGAAACAATATGCTACACCCTACATTCTGTAAAACTGGAACAGTGGGTGACTTTATGTTATGTGAAACAAATACCAACCCAAATTGAGCCCAACAGTTTTATCATCAGAAAACATTTACACCAATAAGGGCCTCAAACGGGGATGTGTTTTAACTTCTATCTTTTTTAATTCCTATATTGCAGACCTTGCCAGCACTCTTGGTACTTGTAAAGCCTTTCCATCCAAGTTTGGGGAGCAGTCCCTTTTATTATTACAATATGCGGAAGACACTGTAGTATTAGACCAAGCAGCTGTTGGCTTGCAAAGATTGTTATAGAGCCTAAAGGCCTATTGTAGAACGAATAAGTTTATCATAAACACTGATAAAATGAAGGTCCTGGTCTTCAGTAGGAGAGCTGCAGTAAAAGGGATGCAGCACCTTGCCAATAGAAAACGTAAATAATTAGCATATTATAAGTATTTGGGGGTCTACTTCGGAGGACGTGGCACCACAATATATCGTTGAGCCTCTTTAACATCTATGGCCTACACACCACCTTTCTGCAACTGACCAAAAAGTTGTCCACCCCTTTACCAGACTCTATACTGTAAATTATGAGAGTAAAATTGATGTTGACTCTCAACTTTGTCACATTGTTGTTTTATATCAAACGTGCACATCTTTTAGACACCCTCGAATGACATTCATATCAAACTCTGCTCATGACCAAGGTCCTACACACCTTTTGTGAGATTGATGCTACACCATACGTCACTGGGAATATACTCGTACTTAGGCTCCTGTGCAATAGGAGCCAAACTATATCCAGGACCACTGGAGTTATGCGTCGAGGAGGGCCAAATTATGTGGCAAGAAAAGGCCAATTATCCTGCATAATCTGGCACATTTTCTGATAGTATTTTTTCATTATTTTGTCATTTTTACACTTATTGATACTATCTAGACATAGGTTGCACCTTTCTGGTACCAGTTTAACACATACATATAGCTCTAAGCAACACGAAGGGGACCAGTCAATCTTTGCAAAGGGACATCCACTGCACGGAAATGTGCAGTTGCGTTTTTAATAACTTTTTTTTTTGTCTGTGCTAGAACCAAATTTTGTTTTGTTAAAATCTGCAGATTATGGATTATGTGACAAATCCTTGATTATGATAAAAACTCCATGGCCACACAATAGCATAATTCCAGTGGCCCTGGCTATACCACACTGACAAGGCCTAAGAAGGAGGAAGCTGGTCCTGTGATGTTGGAACAATTTTCATAGTGGTGGTGCTCCATCAATGTTACATCACTCAGGTCATAGGAATTGTGAAAAATCCAAGCATTACACAAAGAGTAAGTGTAGCAGAGTGGGGCCAAGAAGCGGCCGTGTAAGACGGTTGATCATTGCTCTCCTTGCCGGATTTCAGACATGCAACATTGGATCCCTAAACCCAGTGATTGAGCTGCCGGACCTGGTTCTCACCCGTACTTCTTACCTGAGGAATGCTCCTTGTGCTTGGACTCAGTATCTGTGGCGGTGGAGGCCGGAGACGTCAACCGCTGTGCAGTAACCTTATTTGGCCACATTGTTGCATTGGACAGTCAGCGCGGCTGCTACAGTGTAGCACTGGTCGCTCAGGGCTGATCGTCGGACGGATGCCACCGAAGGGAACGAAGACGGTGCTTCCTACATTAAGGGGGAAGCAGACCAAGCCGGGTGTTGTACGGAGCTCTGGCGCCTCAGACGAACTTAAACTGCAGCGGGAAGCCAAGCAGGGAGCTCACGAGAAGGTGAGGGAAAAGTCTCTGATAAAATGTTAAGCTAAAGCCCGCACTGCTCGATAAATTTTGAGGAAACCCCGAATGGAACCCGGAGCGGGGGCTGTGGCGGTGAGCCCACCTAATATAGAGCAACATGGGGGACCAGTGATTGACCCTGAATTGTCTGAACCCTGGGTAGAGAAAGAAGGTGAGGGCAGGGACAACAAAGTACTGAGTATGACTTCATTGCTGGTGAGTGGCTGCTCCACCTGCTCACTCTTAGACTATCCTACAGGCACCTTAAATGTCATGTGCTCTTAAGGTGAAGCATTGGTACTTTGCGATGAGGCTTTGCAGCAGCACCTTGACCGAATTGGTGAAGGGGGTCATATTATGGGTCAGGAAACGCTGAACAGTTTAAAGCATGCTGGTGGAGGATATCTGATGTCTAAGGCAGTTCGAGACAAGGATCAGGGTGATAAATGCTTTTCTCTGTCGGACCAATCCAGCTGGATATGCAATGAGGAATTAGATAGGGAAGATCTCTTCAAAACTGGTCTCTGAGCTGTCCTCTCCTGGTTCGGAACAGGGGCGATCGGAGTGCGATAAGTTCACCACTGTTAGGAAGAAGCAGAAAAAGAGAAACACACACTCAGGTCCAGCTACTCACCTGCATACATCTATGGCAACTAACGATATCCAGCGGGACTATACTAGTACCCCGCTCGAAAACGTCTTAGGCATGCATCCTAGTATTGAAACAGGTGTAATCTCCTTTGAAACTATTTATCAAAGCATTATGGTGCACCGAGAAGAGTCAAAGGCTGAAAGCCATAGAACCCAATTAGCCTGCCGTAAAATGCAGATGTCAATCCGTCAGGTGGCAAAAACATGTTCCGAGTTTGCGACACGCATGGGGGAAGCGGAGATTCGAATTTCCAAATTGAAAGACGATCCTGCATCACAGGGGGGCTCGATGAAAGCACAACTCCAAGGTGCCCAATGGAAATTGACAGATTTAGAAGGCAGGCTCAGTCGAAATTACTTACGAGTTCTGGGTGTTCCGGAAGGGCTCAAGGGCACTGACCCACGAGGGTTTCTTGCGAGCCTGTTTAAGGAGGTCTTTCCTGATTTGACTCACTGAGGCTGGGAGAGAGAAGTTCAGAGGGCACATCACTTTCCCTTCAACATTAGAGCTAAATCAGGTTCAGGAGACACTAAGCCTAAGGCAATGTTGATCTCTCTTCTTAACTTCAAGGCAAGACAGGCTGTATATGATCTTGCTTGCCCAGATCGAAAACGCACCGCCAGGGGATGCGATTTTTTTGTTAGACCTGATTTTTGTCACACAACTGTGGAAAAGAGATGGAGACTGTCAACTAATTCTGCCCCTGCACAATAAAGGGGCTCAGGTCTATCTGATGAATCGTGCCAAACTGAAGGTGATCGTTAGTGGCAAGACTCGCTACTTTAAGTCTGAAGTAAAAGCGAAAACATTTTTTGGACGGGCTTTGAGCGTGTCTTTCTCTTCGTTTTTTTTTTTACAGGGCTTTTTTGGGGGTACATGTATATTCATATAATCAAAGGTAAGGTGGTACCTTGCCTCTTTCTTCTCTCTTGCAGGATAAGGGGAACGGCGGTTGTGTCTTTTTATATAGTTATGATATTTTGAGATACAAGACACTTTTTTGGGTTAGGTTTGGGTAAGGCAGGGGGGCACAAATTCATAATGGATGGGACTGTGTAGTCCTACGCTGTCCATGAAGTGATGGGGGAAGTTGACCAATGGGGTGGTGGGTTGGAGGGGGCTGAGGGAGGGAGTGGGTATGGGAGATGGAGGAGATGGGGAAGGTGTAGTTTTCAGAGTAGGGGGTTTATGGATCAGGGATGGTATTGTATTGTATTGTATTGTATTGTATTGGTTCATTTATAGAGCGCATTCCGGCGAAAGCATCCAAGCGCTAATCAAACCGAGGACAGAGGGAAAGAGCACAAGCCACTCACAAGAATACCTAATTTACAAAAAGTTTTTAAGGCTTTAAGGCTTTTCCTGAAGGAAAAATGAGTTGCCATTTGACGGAGCGTAAGAGGCAGGGCATTCCAGAGCCTAGCCGCTTCCACCGTAAAAGCACGGACCCCCCACCTAGCCTTGTTGCAGCGAGGCACCTTGATCATATATTTGAAAGAGGATCTCAGATGTCTTGTCGGTTGATAAAATTGCAGAGTGGACTTCAAATAGTCACAACCCTCCGACTGTAATGCTTTGTGAATAAGACAGAGTGTTTTAAAAATAATCCTCTTCTTAATCGGTAACCAATGTAGGGATGTCAAACATCTGCTAGCAGATATAGACTGAGGGAGATTCAAAGTTAAGCGTGCTGCCGTGTTCTGAATAGACTGTAATTTGTCTAAAGATGATTTATTCGCATTGAGCAGCAACGCATTACAGTAGTCAAGTCTTGAGGTAACTAACGCCAGCACAACCGGCCGCCTTAAATCATCCTCTAAAAGATGTAAAAAAAAATTACGTGTTTTTAATATCCAAAAGCAAATCTTGACTATATTATTAATCTGTAGCTTAAAAGAGAGGGTGTCGTCAAAAATAATGCCTAGGTTTTTAGCGGAGGGCACGGGTGACGGACAACCCCCACAAGCCGGGGGCCACGAGCTATTGCCCCAAGGGGAGTTATTGCGCCCAAAACACATAATCACCGTCTTGTCCCCATTAAGTTTTAGCCAATTGCTGGCCATCCAATTGTTAATTGCTGTCATGCGGCATTGGAATTTCTCCTTTGTGTCCTCCCAATTACGTGAAACTGGCACAATTACCTGTATGTCATCTGCGTAGGAGACAATCTGGAAGCCAAAAGAGCGAACCAGGTTCGCCAGGGGCACCATATATACATTAAAAAGCGTTGGACTGAGGGAGGACCCCTGCGGAACTCCACACGGAAGATGAAAAGGGGAGGCCCGATGGTCTCCACAAGCCACTGTGATCGTTCTATCCGTGAGAAAGGAGCAGAGTAATTTCCAAGCCTTCCCTCTCACTCCGGCCTGGGACAAACGATTAAGCAGGATGGTAGGAGAAATAGTGTCAAAAGCTGCTGACAAGTCCAACAGGACCAGAATCGTACCCTCTCCCAAATCGCATCTTCGGCGAATAATATCAGAAGTAGAGATTAGTGCTGTTTCCGTGCTGTGAGCACCGCTAAAGCCGTGCTGTGATGGGTCCAATTTGCCATTCTCTTAAAGAAAAGAAGATAACTCATAGTTTAGATATTTTTCTAACATTTTGCCCAAGCACGGCAGTAGCGAAATCGGGCGAAGATTTGAAAGGTCAGCAGCATCTTTTCCCGTTTTTTTAGTGAGAGGAATCACTGTGGCCTGTTTCCAGACCGCTGGGAAATTCCCTTCCTGAAGAATTTCTGCAAACACTGGCTCCAATGGTGTGGGGGGGGGGGTTGAGGAAGGCGAGAGGGACAGGAAGAGTAAGGGGAGTGATATCCAGCAAAAACACACAAAAGGGCAGGGGAGTTTGAGGAGGGTGAGCAATGGAAAATTTTGCATATGGCAAGGGCAGATTGTCAGCGGGGGAAAATTATATAGAGAATATACTGTGATGTGAATGGAGTGCAGATGCCTAAAAATGAAATAGTGGCTCATAGTTTAAGAATATGTTCCATGAATATATGCGGACTCAACAACCCCCAAAGAAGGAGAAAAGTGGCACTAGGGCTAAAATTAATTCAAGCAGATCTATTTTGTATACAAGAGACTCATATCTCTTGGGAGATGCGGGGGCTTTTAAAAGAACTAGGGTTGATACCTTTAGTCTGCACGCAACAGACAGTGACAACACAAGGAGTGGCAATATTGGCAAGAAATTCCTGCTGTAATGTTGGCCGTTTACTGGTGGATAAAGGGGGTCATTGGGTCATTTTAGAGTATATGATGGGCACGACCAAGTTTACTCTTTGCAACATTTATGGCTCAAACCTTGATGAGGCTGAAGTGTTAGATACTCTAAACTCTGAATTGATATCATGGCCACTACCATTGGTAATATGTGGAGATTTGAATATTCAGTTGGATGTTGGAAAAAGCCTGGGCAATCAGGAGCGCTATCAGGGTCGTAAGCCCAAGGTGTGGAGGGCCATGAGGAGACTAGTTAGGAATCATAGGCTGGTGGATGTTTGGGAGGGACTTAAGGCCCCAGATCCTGGCTATACATATTATTCCTCTCCGCACTCTAAACTAGTACGGCTGGACTATTGTTTTATTACTGTTAACTTAATTAAGGATGCAAGGATATCTCTTCTACCCAGGCTTCTATCAGATCATAATCCACTAGTCCCAACTATTCCGATAAGTGGATCTGTGAAGCCACGCGGCTCTTGGTCATTCGATAAGATGCTGTTAGTGGACTCTGGCTATGTAGAATACATGAAGGTTTGGATCAAACAATTTCTGGAGGATAACAGAGATACGGCGACAACAGGAATGGTATGGGACGCATTAAAAGCTGGGATTAGGGGGGAGAACCTGAGCTATAACCTACATTTGCAGAAGGTAAGGGAGAAAGAGGTTAGGAGCCTTCACTTAGAACTTATGCAGGCAGAAAGAAAATTAATGCAAAGTATAATAAAAATGGAGGATATTAGCACAGCGCAGATTCAACTATCTGTCCTAAAGGCTAAAACAAACATATATCTGAATAAAGCAGCAGCCGGCATCTATCAGAGCTATAAGGGAGAAAGTTACGAATATGGAGAGACCACTGGCAAAGTTCTTGCGAGGTGAATAAGGCATAGAGGTTATTATGGATGCACAGAGGCGGAAATGTGAAAAGCCGGAGGAGATCTTAGAAATTTTTAGTTTTTTTTTTTTTTAATCAGTAGCTATATAGGGAAGCTACAGAATATTCTGCTGGGGCGAGAGAGGTCATAGAATTTTGGGGAGAGGACTAAGATAAACTAGGCTCTCTCTCGAGGATCAAATTATGTTGGATGCGCTGATTCAATCGGAAGAAGTATTTGAAGCAGTAACCTCTTTAGCTTCAGGGAAAGCCTCAGGCCCAGATGCCCTACCACTCGAGTTCTTTAAAATATTCTATCAAGAATTACGGAGGGACATGCTTGAAACCTTTCGCAAGGCACAACTAGGATAGACCCCATTATCTTGGGAAAGTGCCAGTATTATAGTGTTTAAAAAAAAAGATAAACCACCTCATTCTCCCAGATCATACAGACCAAAATCCTTGATGGGAAGATGGGATAGATGGGAAGATAAATGCTAAGATCTTAGCAACTTTTACTAGTTTGCAAGAGGCAGCATGGTTTTATACCTGGCAGGGGGACGGTCGATCACATCAGAAAGATAATCTCTTTATTTGAACTAGTAAGAGATTTAACAGACACCACTTGGCCTGGTGCTATTAGATGCCGAGAAGGCATTTGATCGCGTTTCTTGGAACTTTTTATGGGAGACCATGAAATGGAAGAGGATTGGGGAATGCTATCGTACAGCTGTCAGGGCCATATATAAGGTTCCCAAAGCTCGTGTATGTTTGGGTGGGTTAGAGTCAAGCTCAATATCTGTTACTGGGGGCACTAGATAGGGGTGTCTGTGCTCCCCATAGTTGTTTGCATTATATATAGATCAATTTTTAATTAAATTGGAGGGGAGCAGCAACATCATGCCAGTGGTCTATCATTAGAAAAAATATAAGGGTTTTGCTTACTCTGATGACGTTGCAGTGACTACAACTGACCCTGAGAGAACTATCAAGAAAACTGAAGAGTTGGCTAGAATCTTTGGATTATATTCTGGGTATAAACTGAATGAGGATAAAACACAGGTTATATGCTCAACTCAGACTTTTATTAGAGACAAGTGGGTGGTGACAGATGCAGTATATTTGGGGGTTAGACTTACAGCTGCAGTAAACCAGTTGGTGGAACTTAATATAGCCCCCCTGCTGAGTAAAGTGAAGAAAGATCTGGATAGAATGTACTATTTATATTTATCACTCGTGGGTCGATGCAATGTTTTAAAAATGAATGTTTTACCAAAGGTATTGTATTTTCTTCGATCGAGACGAATGGCAAAAAAAAATTTGTGGGGTTATGCCAAGCACAGAAGAGCTATGAAATATATGACTCTTCCAAAATGTCGAGGTGGCTGGGCAGTTCCCAATTTCATGCTATATTACTATGCTTGCTGCCTTCAACATGTGGATGTATTGATAACTGATGGTGTAAAGGAGGGTATGCAACCTTTTATGAAATGGTATTAGGCTCTGAGGCAAAACGTTGGTTGTTGCAATATATAGAACCCAGCTATTTTAAAAGGGTGAGATTTAAAACTTCACGAGCTATATATAAGGTTTGGGTGCAGTTAAAACGATGGACTGGGATGGGCAGGATCACTTTGTATACTAAACTGGGCTAATCAGCACTCCCTTTTTCTATTTTTAGGGATCCTATTTTTGATAGTTGGCAACATCAAGGGATAGTGAGGATTGGGGATTTATATGCAAATTCTGAGTGTAAGTCTTTTCTGGAGCTACAGACACATCATGGCTTACCCAGGAATCACTTTACATTTTTACAAATTCGAGACTTTCTCCATCACTATAAACATGCTATTTCTTTAATGGATAAGAAATCATTAATAGAGGCTATCTGCCGGAGGGAGAAGATAGGCACATTATATAATTTGTTAGTAGATACTCAACAGGATGATCTTGTGATACAGAATGACAGATGGGGTACCCGAGAGGGTAAAGAGGGGGTGTGGTTGTCGGAATCATTGTAGTTAGCAGAAAACACCTTTCTCTCGAAAACGCAGCATTACCAGATGCTATTTAATTTGTACTATCCACCAGCAAAATAGAGCAAATGTGGAGGCTCTGATGGGAAATGTAATCGGTGTGGGAGGCCAGAAGCTGAGATAATGAATATGTTTTACACATGTCCCAGGCTCAAATTGGTGCTTCATGAAGTAGAACTGTTTCTCAATTATATAGTTAATCTTATACCTACTCTAGTATTATTAGGGGTGATGCACTCCTTGGAGAAGATGGGGTATATAATTTAAAAATATATACTTTCTGTATATGGCTATGGCAATATTTCGATTATGTATAACCTTGGACTAGATTAAAAAGGACCCCCGACATTTAAAATTTGGAGGGTAAGATTATTAGCTTTTCACGGTATTGAGCTGAGCTTATATAGACCTAAAAGATATAAGAAGAGGCGCTGGGGAGAACGAATCTGGGCACCATTGACTAAATGAGTTGAAGAGATTAGCATATAAAACAGAGCTGTTCTGTATCGGATTAATTATGCTGAATATTTGTATTCCCTGCCCGTAAATGATGACCCGTAAATGATGATTTGTAAATATAATTTGATGCGTGTGCCGGGGAAAGTTAAATAATAAAATACAATTTTTTTTTTAAAAAGAGTAAATGTAGCAAATTGGCCATGCCCATTAGGCAACAGACCAGGAAGAGTGTAGTAAGTAGCTAGAGGTTCATTTTGGAGCAAAATTCTGTTTTGCCTTAGAACAAAATTAGTTATTTTTACAAAATCTTCTCACTTTCTAGTCACAGAAAGAAAAGTAAACATCAATCTCTGCGTTAAACGAATAAGCAGCAATTTGTTAGAAGACATACCCTGACGTTTGAGCTCTGTAATTGAACATGTAGCAAACGCCACAGGATGAAAACAAAATTTAAAGGTGTCTTTATCGCCTTTGCAACTTCAGGGTGATTATTTTGGAGGTGCTGCAGCACTCCTACTTCCAGTGCCTATAAACTGGTCTGGGTCTGGGGTTGCTTGTGTTCCCTTCTTGAGGGGCCATCGTCTGGCTGGAGATGGACTGTTCCCATGAGGAGCAGGTCATGGTGGGCCTTTGTTTAGATTGTCACAGTGAGCAAAACAAATGATGGGTTGCATTGCTACCTTGAGCGATTGCAAGTGGTTAGGCTTTTGCAAGCATTCCTCCCATCACATTTTGTATGATTGAGGGTCATGCACACACCCCCAAGAACAATACACAAGGCCATTTTTAAAGCAAAGTATAACTAAAATGTTGATACTTGTATTTATTAATACTTGTATTAAGGATCAAATCTATTTATTATGGTTTTATAGAAAACAGTTGTATGCCTAAAACCCTTCGGGCCTTCAGCGGTAGTAGCAGTTAAAGAACCAAGTAACACAGCTTTGATGGCACAACCCGGGGGCCGGCAGAGTAATCAGTTGCAATTAAAACAATAGAAAAAAAAATGTGTAAACACAAGTAGTAACACAAAAAGTCCCCCTCCCTCTCTTTAACCTTCCCCATTTCACCCCACCTGTATGATCCCCAAAGTGTTAGTCGAGCTGGGTGAGGGCTCTACCTAGCCACCCAAAAGTGAAGAGTTGGGCTTTGGGAGTGGAGTGCTGTTCCGTTGTTCTAATGTAGAAGATGTAAGACCTTTAAGTATGTGAGGCATGTGAGTTCATTAAATCCGGAGGAAAGAATTTGGATGAAGGTTGCTCATTTAGTAGCAAGGTCTGTGGACCGATGTTCCGCCGCGAGTGAGAACTTCTCCATCCCCGAAGATACCAAAGTCTGTGAAGCCAGGATGTGCAATTGTGAACTCTGTCAGTGTCCCTGAGTGATAAGATGGTTTGATGGGCTGCTCCGAGAGCCGAATCCATCTGTTGACCTTTTATGGAACGAATCGTGAATTTTAGTAGGCTAGGAAGACAGAGAACTGTATATGTTAGTAGTCTAGTTATCTCTGTTTTGAAGGCCTTATTGATATCATCTAAGATACATCTCCAATATCGTTGCAACTTTGGGCAATGCCACAACAGGTGAAGTAGTGTGCCTGTGTTACCAAGTGGCTGGTTTAGTGCTGTCCCATGAATGGATTTGTGCTGGGGTGTGGTACCAGTAGGAGGCAATCTTGTAAGCCGTCTCTGTTCTCGCTGCACTTTGTGCGGTGTAGTGGCCCCTATAGTGAATGTTTCCCCTGTGTCTGACAGTTCTCACCCTATCTCAGTCGTTTGTTATTTTGCTTGAGCGTTGGTCTTGCGGCGAGGGATCGGATTGAGGGCTGACATATTTAATGCCTGACCTGCACGTACATTAACCTGTCCGCCTCAGTTAGCCCATATTCTTCTTTCAGGAGGATAGAGGGGATGATACCGTCCATATCGAATAAGCTTCCTATTCTCTTACATCCTCCAGCGTGCCATTTGCGGAAGCTAACTGGGTTCATGCTGGAGGTGAAGTTTGGGTTGGCGCATATCAGAGTCATAGGCGAAGGGAAAGAGGTTAGTCCAGCTTTAATGGCGACTGTGTCCCAAACCTGGAACCATGCACTAATGATGGGGAAAGAATATAGGGCCAGATGTAGCAAAGGGTTTGTCCCATTCTGTGTCAATGGGAAAATGTGTTCGTACATATGGTCCATAGTCCTTTAGCCCTGTGTTTGCGTGGGAGCCAGGGTTCTTTCCATATGTGGGGCACCACAACAGCCTGGTCCCTGAAGCACCAGTATTATTCAGTACGACTCCATTCGATTATGAAATGCAATTGAGCAGCCTGGAAGTATCTCACAAGGCATGGGACCGCAAGTCGCCCGTGTTTCTTAGGATAGAAAAGGATCTTCCTGGACTAGTGCGGGGGTTTACCGCCCCAGATGAATTTGAAGATTGTGGACTGTAGTGTAAATAATACCTCAGCCGGAGGAGAGAGGGGAATCATTTGAAAGTAGTACAAACTACGAGGAAGGGTCGAATTTTAACCGGTGCTATCTGTCTGTGCCAAGTAAGTTTATCCTGGCACCAAGTCTCTAATTCTGCCAACACAAGTTTAGAAAGGGCAGCGTAGTTTCTATGGGCAGTGCATGCTAAAGAACCAGCTAGTTCGATGCCTAGGTATGGGGTATGGGACGAAGACCAAAGAATGGGGAGCAGAGTTCTGTTTCGAGGGCGAGGGGGGGACCGTGAGGTTCAGGATTTGGGATTTTTGCATATTCCCTTGAAATCCAGATATAGACCTAGGGGGGTGGACAAGGCTAATATCACGCCATCTGTGTACAGACTAATAAGGTGGTGGTCACAGCTGAACTTGATACTAGTTCTGCTAGGGTTCATATGTATGAGTTGGGCTAGGGGTTCCATATAGAGGGTGAAAAGGAGTGAGGAGAGGGGACATCCCTGTCTCGTCTCTCGCCTAATCTGGAAAGGCTGAGAGGATATACAATTCACCCAAACAGAGGCCCTGGGCACACTATAGACGCTTTTAAACCAGCACATTGGTTTGGGGCCAAAGCCAAAGCAAGATAGTACCTCAAGAAGGTAAAGCCAGTGAACCCTGTCGAATGCTTTCTCAGCATAGATAGACAGCAGCAATGCCTCCCACTGTGAGCGCTGTGTCTTATCAATAAGATGTAGGAGGCGTTTCGTGTTGTCTCCACATTGTCTATACAGGATAAAGCCTGCTTGGTCAGGATCCACCAGCCCTGGCATGAGAGGGATGAGGCGATAGGTCAGATGCCTGAGAAAAATTTGGTATCTATGTTAAGTAGCGAAATGGACCGGTAGAACCCACACGCCTCAGGGTCTTTGCCTTGTTTCGGGATGACAGTGATAGTCGCATCAAGCATGCTATCTGGAAGGGAGCCGGTGTCGGCGAAAGAGTTAAATAGTCTTGTAAGAAGCAAGGCTAATTCTAGGCAAAAGTTTTATAGAAAAATGGGGTGAAGCCATCCGGACCCAGTGACTTCCCGGTTTTCAAACAGGAGGTACCTGAGATAACTTCATCTATATGAATTGGTTTGTCAAGGGTTTCAGTGTCAGCTTGGAGAAGCGGTGTACAGGCACACCCGTCTAAGTATGAACAGGAACCTGGGTTTATAGCTGTGTCAGCCGCATAGAGAGATTGGTAGCATTCGCAGAGTGAAGCCACGATCTGTGGATCCGTTCACGCCTCGCCAGTATGGGGAGACCGTACCATTTTAATAGCAGCAGAGTGGGCACGTGGTTGGAGTTTATGGGCTAATAAGCGCCCACAATAGTTGCCCCTACATAAAATTTGTGCTTTAATCTTATGATGGCATATTTAGTCTGGTCTAAGTCCAAGCGCTTCAGTTGGAGGTGAGTTTTTTCTAATTCTCTCCATACACTAGGCGCTCCTGTGCATTTCTAAATTCTCTCCTGTTCTGCTACCGTTTGTTCTAGTTGAAGCTTCATTGCTCCCCGACCTTTGTTCTCTGCAGCAGAGATAGAGCTTGCCTCTCCCTGCACCACTAATTTGAGGGCTTCTCAAATGGACGAGAGGGATAAGAGCTCATTATCATTGATGCTAAGATAGTTTTTAATGATCCGACGAATTGCCTCCACCGAACTAGGTGTCTGGAGTAAGGAATCTCGAAATTTCCAGCTAGGAGAGCAGAAGTGAGCGGAATCGAATTGGGCTGTAAGCAAAAGTAGAGCATGATCTGATAGGGATCTGGGATCTATTGTGGTATCTCTGATGCAGGCTTGAAAGGCCAGGGAGGCTAAGAAATAGTTGATAAGGGTGTACATTTTCATTGCTGCCGAATAAAAAAAAGTATAGTCGCAGGTGTTCAGATTTGCTTCTCACCATGTGTCTGTTAAACTGCAGTCCCTAAGCCACTGAAGCCCTACAGGGGAGAAGGCGCCAGTCTGGCTGTGTCATTGTCCCGATCTGTCCAGGTCGTTGTCCATAACTAGGTTGAGGTCGCCCCCTATAAAAAACGCTGAGTCAGGGTGGTAAGTGTTGGGGTAAAGGCTTTCATGATGAATACCTCCTATTTCATGTTAGGAGCATAGATTGAGGCGATTATGAAGTGGAGGAATCTACCCTTTATCTCGGCTTGCTTAGTGAGGATTTCCACTGGGAAATATCTAGACACCAGGATCACCACCCCTCCATTTTTCGAATGCTCGGAGGACCAGAGCCATCGAGAGAACCATTTGGAGCACATTTGATGGACAACCTTAGAGAGGAGGTGAGTTTCCTGTAATAGACAAATGTGGCGCTTGGAGTGTTCAAGCACGGAGAGTATTGCCAATCATTTAGTGGGGTTGTTAAGGCCTCAAACGTTGAGGCACAGAAATTTGATTGTCAGGTGTACTGTGGGATAGAAAAGGCAAGTGCCATCTAGATGCTACAAAGGGGAGGTACTGTGAGTGTTGTCAGGTGGTGTGGGGGATATGGTACAATGAGGGTCTTGGCTTCGACCTCTAAATAGAAGTGGGGGGCACTGAAACAAATAACAGTATAGCACAACATGCGCAGAAACAAACATAACACAGTCCCTTGATAGGGCGAGTCCATAAGATGGTGTCCACCATGGCCTGGGGAGGTCAGTCGGTGTACCCCAATCTTCGCAAAGGCCTCTGCCACCTCAAGCCCTCACCAATGAAGCATAATGGAACCCAGAGCCCCACAGTCATAAATAGGGTATAGCAGTCATGTGTACACCCACTCTCAGCTTTTATTTGCTGGTGCCAGAAGCATTGCTGTCCAAAACTGCTTGTTTCTCCTGAGCTCTTTCCTTTGAGGATGGTCTATTGTGCTTTCAATGTCGGCCCACCCGTTGCCAGCAAGGCCGCTCCCTTGGGGAAGTTTCCTCATAGGTCCGGGCTTCAGAATCTGAGGGGTTCTCAGTCATATCCAGGACCCGTCGGGTCTCCTTAATCATCTTTAGTTGGTGAAGCTGGCCTTCCCAGTGGAATATGAGCCTAAATGGATGCCCCAGCCATACGAGATGCTGCAAGAGTGGAGATGTTCTGTAATGGGCTTAAACTCTCTGCGCCGTTGAAGCTCAAGTAGAGATATGTCTTGGAATAGGCTTAGTGCATGGCCTCAGAACTCAATAGGTTTTTTTTACCTCTTGCCTGCCGAAGAATGTCGTCTTTAGTCAAAAATTGTGAACACACACTAAACTGACTGGCGGCCTAGAACCAGTTCCGCCTGGGCGACCAGCCCTATGTACATGGTTGGAAATTATATCTATTGTCCTCCCATCCTAGGATCGATCAAAAGAGGGCTGCAATGTATTCTCTAATGTCATCTCCTTCGGCTCCGGTAGGAGCACTGCTGCCACGGATGTTGTGGCGACGGGAGCGTTTTTCAGGATACCCGGGCAGCATCCACAGTTGGTCCTGTTGTTCCTGTAATCATAAGATTCCTTGGCGTAGCTGCT
Source organism: Pleurodeles waltl (assembly GCF_031143425.1). Taxonomy (NCBI): domain Eukaryota; kingdom Metazoa; phylum Chordata; class Amphibia; order Caudata; family Salamandridae; genus Pleurodeles; species Pleurodeles waltl. Next base: position 152,794,213 of record NC_090446.1, read on the forward strand.
CAACATCCTCGTCTCTTGCTATCTTGTTATCTTCCAGGCCAGAGACCAGTTCTCCAAATCGAGGTGAGGTCTGAGCGAAGGTCACGCATTTCCTGGGAGAGGTCTTTCATAAGGTTCTGTAGATCCATCTTTAGAGAGTCAAACAAGGATGTAAGAAAGCTCCTCATGACCAGGGTGAGCTCTTCGTCAGATAACCCCTTGTTGGTCTGCAGCGAAGGCTGCGGGTTGTTGTCTGTGGGTTTGTCTTGTGCTGGTGTGGATCGAGTCAGCATCTCCCAGACTGATTGCTCTTTTTTGTGTTTCAAGATGGCCATGGTTAAATAAGAGGCTTGGTCTCTGTTCAAACCCTGTCTACTAGCAACCTAGTCTGAAGGCAGGTAGTGATTCAAGTTGCTGTGGTAGAACTTAAATTGTGTGAAGTGGGGCTGCAAGGTACTCCTGCAAGCGGGGAGTATTGTCAGACTCCAGATCCCCTCAGCTACTCTCAGCAAGTTCAGAACGGTATGAGGGGCCAAAGGGAAATCAGATGCTTTGTGATTTAGGGAGGGTTCATGCAGAAATCATGCAATCTCTGATCTCCGAAGGTGCAGACCAGCTTAGTGCGGCAGTGCATGCACCAGCAAAAGCTATTCACACCCCCACAAGTCCCCCCCACTGGAGAGGTGTATATATAGCGGCAGGGTGGACTCAGATGCGACCAGGGTTCCCTCTTGAACCAGAAGGGGCGCCCCCAGGGTCACGCTCCGGGGTGACCCCTCCTCAGCAGGCGCAGGCGGACATATTGCGGGGGGGTCCATCCAAGCGTGGTGCAGCTCCTATCAGACCACTCGGCAGGGCAGGCGTGGCAGCCACAAAAGGGTCCCTCTAGGCTGCCAAGCGGAGCCCCTCTGCGCTGCACCAGGCCTGATTCACCTGCAATGTATGGATGGCTGTTCCGCAGTCCTAGGCTCAGGATCGAACCCGCCGCGGCCCTCACCGCCCAATGGCCCTGGGGTAGACCGATCCAGAGTTTATCGTGGCACTGCGCCACGGAAGCCAGAGGTGGGTGGTAAGTCTGTGAGGCCCCAGAGCGCTCTCCCCACTCTGCTAGGTCACAGGGCCGAGACCATTCTCCAACCGCGGCCAGGCGCTCTACTCTGCGAGGCCCTGACAGCCGGTCAGCCTCAGACCGCAGGCCCCGGGGACCCGCAGTCCAATCATCAGGGGAGCCCTGATGTAGCAATGTCAGGTTGCGTCATCCTCAGGTTGCTTGTAGCTCCCCTTCAGCCCCGGGGCCGGCCGCCATGCTTACTGCCTCCTCTGGAAGAGCACTTCCGATCAGGCTCTGGGTCCCATCCTGCTGGCGGCACTGAAAGACTCATGTTGGTCCTCGCAGCGAGCGCTGATTTTTTTGCGGGGGGGTTGAGAGTGGGGGCCCCAGATACCGCTGACCACTGCAGATGTCAGCCCGGGCGATGGAGAGCTCCAAAAATCCACCTTAGCCTGCCGCCATCTTGGCCACACCCCGCTTAATGCTTGTTTTATTATGAGTTTTTGTTTTTTTATTTTCTGATTGTGTACTTTTTTATTTACAATGGTTTTTATCAATCACACAATAAAATCAGAAGAATAGAAGTCAAGAGTTGTATTGTACATGTTGCTCAACAACTCTTTCAAACCACTTATCTTTACAAGAGACTAACCACCTGAGGAGCCACTATCTACAAGGAAACGAATATTTTGCTATCATGGTTGTTATGAAAAATCTAAGACTGCAAACCAGGACTTGTCCAGTTATGTTCGCATGGTATATAGCACATTGTCAGAGAAGCTAAGTTGTGCACAATCTCATTTTGCTACAGAAAGCCCTAAAAAAAACCCTAGTCAAAAAGTCTGTCATGCCAAATTGTGTGGGTTAATTTTCTATCATTTGAAACCTATATATTCCGTTCCTGCATTTCTCTTGAACTCTCTGGGAAGCATCGCAATACCTTTGGGTGATGTCCACCCTAAACAAATCTGTAGCTATGGTTTCTTTACAAAGTTACTATCTGTATTGTGCACCTGTATCTTTAGGGACATAAACCATTTGTGATACATACATTCCAACATTTTGTGAAAAAGAAAGAGGTGAAATTTGAGAAAGATCAGAGGATTGTATTTCCCCCTAGACTTTTATTGAAGCAGAGGCTATGTCAGGCGGGAGACTGCAAAATGAAGCTATTTTTGTTTAAGAAATCGGTTGTCTCACACCTTAATGAGGCCTGTTGACATGTATGCTACTACGAGAACGATCATGGTACCTCCATCCTGGACAGTGAGTCTGGGAAACCCTCCATGTGTCCTTATTCAGTAAAAGCTAGCTGGCTGTGTGACATACTCTAGAAATGTATTTATAAGCCTCAACCCCAGCACAGAAAAGTCACAGATATACACTATGTTGACCCTCTTACTACTAGACAAAGGATTGGTGGGTCTGGATCATCTGACCCCATTCTATGCTCTGGGACTCACAAAGACAAGTACTGAAACATTGAACATAAATGAATCTTTCCATCAGTGGCTTGAAAAGGCCAAGTGCTGATGCCAAACAATCCAGTCCTTCCTCCAGCACAGGGCACCGCTAATATTTGGGATCCTGCTGAAGTGGTGATGACTCTTTCCAGCTACATGGCAGACTTGGCAGGGCAAAGACAGAGCAATCGGCAACATCCACACTTGCAACTCACTAGTTGGATAATAAAATTGAACTCTGTTTTGGGAAGTACCATTGCACAAGCACTTTTGCTCCTGCCAAGAAACCAATCAGCATGCTGCAGTCTCCGCCAATCACCGTGGAATAAAAAAAAAACAGAAGTATATTTGCTTACTGAAGATGCGTTGTTTGGCCTACTTCTTGAATTCCAAATATATAGCATGCCCTGAGCTCTGAAAAACCTTGCATCTGTTGCATCCTATCGTACTTTGCTTTCAGGCTCATACATACAGTAATGGAAGATTCCCATTACTGAAATAAATAAATCATTAAGTACTTTGACCAACTGCAAAACCCTTTGCTGAAGTTTTAGGCAAAAGCAAAGAAAGATGTTGCATAGGAGGGATAAAACTGCGATTCGGTATTCCTTAAGTATAAATCCTTTAGTTCACCGTCTTTGTATAGCAGAAAACAACAACCTTTCTCTTACTATTTCTATAAGACAATGCAACTGCTGTGGGCGTTTGTAACACTAGATTTTAATTTTCTTTGTGAAAGGTACTATCCCAAACGTCACTGTAAAGTGTCAAGTATATTACAGTTGAGGATTCATCATCAAAATACAATATAGTGTGTGGTTGGTTGCTATGGTTAGGTAACATTTCAATCACATCTGTCATTGCATCTAAGCTGACTCTTTACTTACTAGCACAAATTAAATTGGTAAAAAATTCTGAACACCTGAAGAGGCACATTTTTTTTTTTTTAAACATTCAGTGATCTATGGCCACAGAAAGGAGTTGAGTTAATTGCTCTGAACTAGTCCCCAGCAATGAGCAACCTCTGGGAAAATTTGATTGAGCCCTAGCTGCAAACGAGTAAATAATATAGACAATAAATCATCAATGTCTTAAAACTGCAATCTCATCATCCTACATTCTAAATCTTGGGAAAACCTAAACTGGTATAGTGTCATCACACTCCAGGGTGTCTTAATTCATTATGCAAGTGCTGATGCTTTTATCTAGTGAATGCACTATTCCTTAGCCTATGCGTGGGAAGCTAAGTGGGACGGCCAGGAAAGTAGTGTGTGACCCACAATTTACCTAGTCCATGTGTGAGCAGTCAACCAGGCTAGATTTTTCCTTTACATTCTTGAACTTTTTGTTGTTATGTTTTAGTGGGATGAACGGACTAGAAGTCCCACAATGCAGATGAAAATACCTGGACTGGTTGAGCTACTCACTCATGACATTGGGAAGCTTGGCAGCAATAGAACCATGTACATGGGGGAATTGTCCAACAACTGTCAACATCTGAGAACCTCTAGGAAGGAGAATCTGAGAAAATGTGAGGTAATTTAATCACCTTATTTACTTTAATTGGAGTGGGATTTTTTTAGGCAGGAGAAAGCTAACATAACATAATTTTAGCTTTGAACAATGAAGAGTCTTCTGCCTAAAATGGGAGTGTTTGAGTAAATGCTGTATATGTCTTGCAAATGGCCGTGCTTTAATGTTACCACCTCAACATCATGTTATAGGCCTGGCTCTTATCCTAACACCATGAGGCCAACTTGATTTGGATGGATTCCTAAAATATTATATCACTGGCCTTTTCTACCTAGACCATGCCACATATTTCACAAAGCGTTACAGCGCTGGCTCTTTCTACTTACAGCGTGATTCCTGCACAATTTAAACATCACTTTAGCCACTCGTCATTATTCTGAGGATTTGTTTGTTTTAGGTGAGGTTTTTTTGTGGGAGATTGGGCTTCTTTTCGTGTCTGGCTTGGCAGCTGCATAATGCACATGCTCAAGCAGCTTGCTTGGGTCACCTGGGAATCAGTGGGAAGGAGCGTGGACACCTGGGAACATCAATGTCATTGAGTGGAGACCGCATCCGGAACCTGTTCTCTATCCTCTTCCTGGGAACTGAGCAATTGCTGGAGACAGAAAACTCCACCACCAGCCATAGTTTGAAAGTCCAACGGTGTTCTGTGAACACATTTGTAGTGTGTGGAATGAGACCTTGGGACTAGAGAGTACAGAGTGTTGATGGAAGGCATCAGGTTGGTGGAATTTGGGGCTAGAGGAAGGGACATTTAGTAATAACATATGTAAAGGTGTGAGGGTCTGAGAGAGGAGCGCTGAGTTGTTAGGAGAGATTCATGTCATACTGATATAAAGTCAAATACCGCACACTTTTCTCAGAAGTCAGACTTTATTTTCATCTCCATTGCTTCAATTCTTCCTGCCCTCTACACAGCTTACTTGTTCACCTTCCTCTCACAGCTTCACCAACATTCTAATCCACCCTCCTGTTCTCAGCAGTCCGAATCTACCATTCCAGAAATAGGGAAGAAGGATCTACCATTATTAATAAACTATAATTTCTAACCATTACTACATTCCCTCTAAACAATAGGTTCCTCATAGTTTACAACTATATTACAACACATACTAATGTAATACTATATAATGAGTAAAGGAGTTGGATATATGTAATACTATATAATGAGTAAAGGAGTTGGATTTCTAAGCTGTGATAATAGGTGTTTCTTGCAGCCAAGTTACAAAGGTCTGGCAATATTACACTGACTGTTCAGAGACAGCAATGAATGTCATAATTTGTCTGTGTTACCGCAAGCAGCTAGTCTGCAGATTTCAAAACAGGTGTAAAATCATGTAGGGTGTTAGGAGATTGTGCAAGTTAGTAGGAGCGTTATCACTTTTGGAGAAGAGTGTTTTGAAAGTTTTAAGTTATGATACCGGATGGGATAATGTAATCACTGCATATGTGTGTGTAACAGGGAGAGATATGAAACGGTATCCTGGTTGGCACAGAGAGTGTTATCTGACTTGTGTATTTATAGGACCACACAGTCCCAGCCTCTGACTGAAAGCCCAATGAATGTGACTCATTGTTTTAAAATTGCATTACACACAACATACGACAGGCTGCCGCAAAATGTGAAAAAAGATTTACTCTTTTATCTCAAGTAGATTTGTGACATTATTTTGTTTTGTTTTCCAACAGTATCTATGTCTATGTATTGCTCAAAAATTTGTAATTTCTGTTTCTTATCTATTTTCATGGATCTCATCACTTTGTTTTACTCGCAAAAAATGTCACCCAAAGTGCCACACATCTGGCAGTTGAATGACACTCATAAGTACACTAAACTTTGGAAATGTCACACATAAGGAGTCTGAAAACGTGCCAGCTATAGGTTTCTAATGTTGTTTACCGAATCGACATGGAAATGGTAGTTGCTTTAGAGTGGGGAATCAATCGACGCTCTAGTTGTTAGAGCTAACGGTCTTAGACATTAACAAAGGACGAAGATCCGAAACTCTGATTAAGTGACAGCACTTGCAGATGCAGCATTTCATACCGAGCAAAATATGTTTTCGTTTACTTATATGTTTTACCTCTTTATTTCAGCATGCACAAATAACGTCACCCTCTAGTCTGTCTTCTGTTAGAAATTCTGTTGTACCGACCCCTTCTTTTATTTTCACTGCAATAGGATTTGACTTTCAGTTTGACATTTACTTCCGCCATGTTCTACAGCACTTCTTTTATGTCCATGCCGCCCGACGCGCAATCTGATTGGCTGATTATGGGGCTTGTCTCCTTTACCCTTGGCAGGGACCCGCCCCTTGCCCGACCGCCATCGCAAGATCCTGGGACTGCAGCCCCGACACTGGTAGCAAAGATGGTGGCGTATTGGAGACAGGCCGGACTCAGGTACAGAGGGTGGGATGTTTCTTGGATCTGGCAGTGTTCTGAAATATTTTCGGCTTTTATATTGAGGGGTGGGGTTCTCTCATAGTATATGGCTTTTGGCTCAGTTGCAGAGGTTATTGGAGATGCTTTGCGGTGGCTGATAGAGCAGTCCCAAGGGTTAGTACAGACATGCTGGTCTAAGACATCTATGACCAGGGTTCGCTTTATGTGCGATTTCCGGTTAAAGTTTACTGAAATCCCCCGACTGGATTACCAGTGTGCGGCAGTTTGGTATTTAAGATCGTGGCTGGTGGTGAGGATAAATATTTGCTCCCTGACAGCCGCCTGGTTCCCAGTTAATATGAATTTTCAGCGGTGAACCTTTTTTTTTTTTTAGAGAAATGGAGTGAGTGCTAGCCAGTCTTCTGCTATCCACTATTACCGATTTATTAGAGCTGGTTGTGCCTCCTCTGAATGTTTTTCTGCCACCTCGTGGTGTTGGCTGTTTGAAGTATCATTTTTCTCTCCTGTGTAGTGCTTTTATTGAAGAAAACTCGTGGGCTACTCTACATCTCATCGATACACTGAATTGTCACACTTTAAATTCATGGTTACATTGGCGATCCTCAACATTTTGAACAGGTGCAGCACCGAGGCTTGAATTGCACAGAGCTCTATGCACATGCATTCAAAGCCTTTTTGAAGAAGTTGGCACCAATTTGCCTCTCTATAGCATAGCTACTTAGGCTGTGTTGAGGCTGTCCCAAGTAACACTGACCTACTAGGTTACTGCAAATTTTCCATTATGCGCAAAACTAATGAGTCAACATAAACAGAAGGTCTCTGAGTGAAGGCAGCTGGATTTTCAGGGTCCTGATGTGGAATATAATCTAAGTCAGATTGGGGTCAGAATGCACATGTTCATTCACTTAGCCTGCTAAACAAACCACTGAGTGAGTGTGCACCTGCTATAGAGATCTGTCTGTACGCTACACGTCAGTCACGCCTTAACATGTTCTGTGGGCTATGAAAGCTTGTACAACTCTGCCTAACTGGATCCGTTCTGCAGAAAATGAAAGATGTAATTTATTGCCTTCGGAGAGAGAGGGAAGCTACAGGGATGTGGAATTTAATAAAATATCTACTTGTCCATAGGACAGGTTGCTTCATAAATTCTTCTTGTTCTGTGAAAAAATCTACTTGTCCTTTTTGTGCTATGTAATCCGGCAACAAATGATGGGGGAAATCTCATTATATAAGAGCTCTCATACAAGTCTCTCTGATTATGCCAAGGCTAATACTACAGTAGAGCATTAATACTAGCAGTTTCCTCATTTTGCCACCTTTTCTACAGATCTTCATACTAGGGCCAAAGCTAGCGGTAAGCAATAGTTCCAAGGTTGGAATGCTCTTTTGAGTCTGTGCAAACCTACTAGCTTGCATGTTTTGGAAATTTACTCCTGAGATGGGGAAAAGTAAAGTTTCTTCTGTGATTGGGGAAAAAAGTAGTTGAAGGGAAAGTAAACCTTTAACAGATTTTCACAGGTAAATCTACACATGCATTTTTGCTTGTGTTAAAATACAGTTTTCAAATACTTTCTAGGAGTATGATTTCCTGGTCTCCTTCTGTAAATAATTGTCAGTTCATAAGATACGTTAACTTGTACTAATGCAAAGACATATACCATGTGTGCACTTTTGTGACTTTCTTTAAAAATTGAGCCCCTGATTAGGTCTGGCATTAACAAGACCTTTTGGTCTTATAAAAATTATTTCTCTCTCTCTGTCCATCGATCGCCTGGCTTCACTGTGAGTGGTAGCAGTCTACTCATTCATAAGAAAAATATCGACTCCCAAAGTAATTTTGTTCAGTGTCTGGAATTATTGTGTTAATGTATGCTTTTTAAGACCAAAAACTATTTTTGCCAATGTTTGTTAAAATGGTGAGGGCTTGGCAGCTCCCACAGCAATACAGCTTTACAAAAGCCATGTCAAAACGAAAAGACTGACCACCAGTGTCGGACCCATTGGCTTTGACAATGCTTGTTTATTTTCATGTTTCCCATATTTTTGTTGAGACTGGTTCCACTGATTTTTCATTATGAATATTTTTTGGGATTACTAGCATGCATCAATACATTTTTACTTAATAATTCTTCAAAGAAATGCTACCTAAAATTTAACAGTAGTTTAGCAAAACACTTATTTTTGTGAACATATTTATTTTGAAAGCAATGAATCCTCAATCTTGCTTTCAAGCTTCTGCATTACATTTGCATTAAATCAGGGAGCATTCTTTTGCAGTTTGCCACTAATCTTCTGCATTAGCAATTTGAATTTTGGGCAGATTTATTTTCTACCTAAAAAGTCTTTCTCTAACCAAATGTGTTTTTCCCCCCAGCTACATCCGTTACTCTCACATCTGCGCCAAGGCAGTACGTGCTGCCTTGAAGCCAGAGTTCAAAGTAGAGGCTGAGAAAGCTGCTGTTGCCAGCGTCAAAGTTGTAAAAGCTAAGAAGCAAAGTTCATAAAACGTCCAGAAGGTAAGTTAACTTCTGCAAATTATTTTAAGTGTTCGTCTTTACTGGGTCTCTTAAATGCCAAGCCTAATTTCTTTCTGGAGCTGGGCAAACAATTGCCAAAGAAATGCCTACCACAAAGGTACTGACTGACGGTTCACAGAGCTCTGGGAGAGTAAGCTTTACAGTAGTCACCGTAAAAGGCAGCCCATAATATGATGTCGTAACATTACACTGCATAAACAGAGGACCAAATAATATCCTTCTCACACATGGCTTCCCTTTCCAGACAAACCAGTGGAGGAAGTTTTTAATGCTTCTGTGCAAAGGCAGTACCCTCATTCTGCATGCCACTTCCCAGTCCTTGCTCCCACCACCTTTTAGTGATAAGCGGCATGTTCATTTTCAAATAGAGCAGTCCGATTTATTGAGAGAGAGGGATTTGGAAGCATATCAAGGTTCAGATCTGCTTTTACAAAAATAATCCAGTCCATTTTTAGGTTTTGCCTGCTCAGCGCTTGTGCTGGCTTTGCCAAATCTTTTGTATTTAACAAAAATTTTTAAAAGGTGCTTAAAACCCCTTACCTATACTTACCATTGGCTGGCTCTCGCATGGCTCCTCATCATTCTACTTACCACAAAGGCTCCTAAACCAAGTATTGCCTCTGTTGGCCGCGCGCCTGCGAAGGTACTTTTTAAAATTATTTTGAAGTGTAGCCCTCTATCAGAGTGCATTGTTTGCAGGCTGTCTCTACGCCCACATTTGTTTTCTTTCTTTTTGCACTTTAAGTAAAGCGCCAACTCAACTCAGAGGTATCGGAGCGCTTTACATGAGCGCCATGACACATTCATTATTAGGCACAGGGAGAATAGCCCCTTTTTTCCCCTTTTCAGTTTAAATATAGCGTAAACTCGACCCGAAGGTATCCGGTCGCTGCACCAGGACACATTCCTTATTAGGTATGGAGATATTTAGTGGTTTGCTCGGAGTCATAGTATGCCGAGCCTTCTGCCGAGAATCAAAACACGGTTCCCCAGCACTAAATTCGTACGCTCTAGCCATTACTCTGCATCCTCCCTAAATTCTGCTTGTTTGCGACAAATCCAATTTACAGGTAGCTCTTTGACCCCAGCAACATCATCAAAACACCATGGCCTGCTTCGAGCGACTACCCAGCTCTCGCGCTGCTCTGCTTCTGGAGCAGCGCTGCACATGGGGGGGGGGGACAATTGCACAGTTCATGTTTTTTAACCCCTCTCCCTTGCTGACATTAAAACAGCTAGTGGTTTCACCAGTGAAATGACAGGGACTCTGATGCCACACTGCTGCGCAATGATTCATAAACTGGTGGCACCATGGGCAGCCAATACTCTGTGCAGTGATCAGCAAAAATTACATTGAATTATCTGTTATTACTGTCTTTTGTTGTCCTGGTTTTCAAAGAAGGCCAGAGAACATGTGAAGCACAGCTCCATATTTATTGTTCCAATGGCTTCTTCCATTTTGTTGGTTTATTGGTGAAAAGTTAAAGTTTCTTTTCAACTTAGCTGCAGTGAATGCTACATCTTTGCTATATGTGACTTGTTAAATCTTGGAGACAGGGGGCTTCTTTTGAAATGATTGTGGCCGACACCGCTTCTCTTGGGACCTTCAGCTCATTCTTTACTTTATTGAGGAATGGGGGCCCTTTTTCTGTTGTGCGTGTTATCTTGTTTTCCATCCTGTACGGTTCTTTGTAATAATACATAAATAAGCATTGGCGTATGCAAAATCTGTTACCTTTTGTCAGTGTTTAAAAAAAAAAAAAAAAAATTATTTTTATGTTGCACAGGAGTTGAGCAGCTGTGGGGCATGGCTTAGAGTAAATATAAAAAGCTATGGCAGTTAAAGCTGGCCACATCATTTTTTTTTTTTTTTTTTTTTTTTTTTTTTACCTTTAAGACATTTTGCACACCAGGTCAACTGCTGTCTGTCCACCATGTAAATAAACGTTGACAATAGATTTTGCACAGGTGAAACCTATTGTCTTTGCTAGTGTTTGTTTAAGATGCAAGCTTTGAAGTATTTTCTGTGATTGCACAAAATCATTGGGTTTTTAACGTGCTCCTTCTTCACCACAATATTATTCATTATTGCCATGAGACTAAAGGAGGTGGAATTATTAAACAAAAGAGCTAGAATCATTTAAACACACATAAAAAAACAAATCAGTTTCTGTATATCTGAAGCTCAATCATTAGCATTCCCCATCTTCTATTGTGTAGCAGAAAACATTTATTATTTTATGCTCGTGTGTTCCAGTGCCAGCCTCAATTCTTTACATGCGGCAGGTATAGGTGTCCATAATACTTTTTCATAAGTATACCCTCTTGCTCCTTAAACCCGTAAGGATTTTTATTAGAGCGCTCTCAGCCTCATTAAGGAATATTGGAGAACATTTGACTTGTATACATACTTTATACTGATAGGAGGAAAAGGGGAAAGAGAGGCTCTTTTAGAAGACTATTATACCTCAAATAATATATAGTGCCTTACATTCTTGTGCTATTGAAGCTGAATACTAAAATACAAGAATTGAGTTCTGTAGGTTGGCTAATGACTGTACTGAAATTATAATTTTTTTGGATAGTTTTAATAAAAATCAGGAACTGTTGATTTTAATTCAAACGCTCGTGTTTCTAAGGAACAGGCCCACGCATGTTTGATAACTTTACAGTATCAAATGTTGGCCAGACAATTGAAAAGTGTTAGGATAAAATGTACTGAGCCAACAGATATATATATATATATATATATATATATATATATATATATATATATATATATACAAAGGAGAACTCTGGGAAGTTCCCAATTTTAGGTGGAGAGCGATAAGGAGCACCCTGCAACACCAGCGACACTCTAAATTTGCTCACCATGTTCGATGGCATGTGTAGCTGCAGATACACATGCTGTGCATTATCCTGCCATCTAGTGTTGGGCTCGGAGTGTTACAATTTGTTTTTCTTCGAAGAAGTCTTTTCGAGTCACGAGACCGAGGGACTCCTCCCTTTCGGCTCTATTGCGCATGGGCGTCGACTCCATCTTAGATTGTTTTCTTTCCGCCATCGGGTTCGGACGTGTTCCTCTTCGCTCCGTATTTCGGTTTGGAAAAGTTAGTTAGTTATCGGAAAATTCGACGGTATTGTTTGCGCTCGGTACCGGGTTAGTGCTAGCACATCGACACTGAAGAAAGAAGCGCTCCGGCGGCCCTTCGGGGCTTCCACTCCTCAGCTGGGCCTGGTCGGCCCGACTGTGTCCATCTTCAAACCTCATGGACCGGACCCCCTTCCGCTTCTGCCCAAACTGCCACGCAAAGTATCCTTATACAGACCAACACTTGGTCTGTAATCTGTGTTTGTCTCCTGAACACAAAGAGGAAACTTGCGAGGCCTGTCGGGCGTTTCGTTCCAAGAAAACACTGCGAGATCGAAGAGCTCGAAGACTCCAGATGGCTTTGAGACCGGCCGGGCACATCGACATCGAAGAAGAGGAGAGATTCTCCATTCGAGATTCGGACTCGGACGAGTCCGAGCGTGAGCAGCCGAAGACGCAGCAAACCGTGAGTAAACCAGCAAAAACTCACTCAAAAATAATGAAGGCCAAGGGGACGACACCGCCAACAGGCCATGGCTTAACCCGAAAACACAGTGAACAAACATCGGCACCGAAAAAGGCCTCCCAGCAGCCGAAGACATCTGACTCCGGACGAGATACCGGCTCCGAACAAACTCGACACCGAGAGTTCGGCACCCTGAAAGTCAAGGTTTCCTCGGAGCTGAAAAAGACTGTCGAAAAAACTTTGGTGCCGAAACCAGGCTCCTATACAGAAGAACAAGGCCTTTCAACTCAATTACAAGGGCACAGATTTGAACAAGAACTGGGCATGGGAGAGCCAGACCATACCCAGAGGAGGCTGCATATACAAAAAGACATGGGTAGAATCCGAACTCTTCCTCCAATAAAGATGAAGCGCAAGCTCGCATTCCAAGACACGGAAATGCAGCCAAAAGCAAAAGTGGCTAAAGAAAAGACCCAACCACAGTTCTCGCCACAGCAATCGCCATCACATTCGCCACATCTGTCCCTGGTAGCAACACCCCCATTGATGCAGTCACCGACACACACGGGGATGACCCAAGATGACCCGGATGCATGGGACTTGTATGATAAACTGGTCTCAGACAATAGTCCTGATTGCTACCCGGCAAGGCCGTCACCACCTGAGGACAGCACTGCATACATGCAGGTGGTTTCAAGGGCAGCTACATTCCATAATGTAGCAATGCATGCAGAGCCCATAGAAGACGACTCTTTGTTCAACACCCTGTCATCTACTCACAGCCAATACCAAAGCTTGCCAATGCTGCCAGGCATGTTAAAACACGCCAAACAAGTGTTTCAGGACCCAGTAAAAGGCAGAGCCATCACGCCTAAGGTGGAGAAGAAATATAAACCTCCCCTTACTGACCCTGAATATATCACACAACAATTAACTCCTGATTCGGTGGTAGTGAGAGCAGCCCGGAAAAGGGCAAACTCCCAAACCTCATGAGACGCACCACCGCCCGACAAGGAAAGTTGGAAATTCAATGCAGCAGGCAAGTGGGTGGCAGCACAGGCAGCCAATCAAAGGCGGATTTCCAATTCTCAAGCTCTACTGGCTCGATACGACAGGGCACATTGGGATGAAATGCAGCATTTAATTCAACACCTTCCCAAAGAGTTCCACAAACGTGCCCAACAGGTTGTGGAGGAGGGCCAAACTATCTCTAACAACCAAATAAGGTCGGCTATGGGCTCCGCAGATACGGCGGCAAGGACAGTGAACAAGGCAGTAACCATTCGTAGACATGCATGGTTACGGACCTCCAGATTTAAGCCAGAAATCCAGCAGGCTGTGCTGAATATGCCTTTCAACGAACAACAATTGTTTGGGCCTGAGGTGGATACGGCAATAGAAAAACTGAAAAAAGACACGGACACAGCCAAAGCCATGGGCGCGCTCTACTCCCCACAGAGCAGAGGCACTTTTAGGAAGCCGCACTTTAGAGGGGGGGTTTCGTTCCCAAACCACAGAGCCTTCCACCTCGCAAGTCAGACCCAAATATCCGGGCTAGTATCAAAGAGGAGGGTTTCGGGGACAATATAGAGGTGGACAGTTCCCTAAAGCAAGAGGGAAATTCCAGAGCCCAAAAACCCCACAAACCAAACAGTGACTTCAATGTCACAAACCCCCACCACACAACACCAGTGGGGGGGAGACTTACCACATATTACCACAACTGGGAACACATAACAACAGACGCATGGGTCCTAACCATTATCCAACATGGTTATTGCATAGAATTCCCCAATTGCCACCAGATGTGCCTCCAAGACCACACAATAAGTCCAAACAACACTTAGACCTGTTACAACTAGAAGTCCAAGCATTGTTACAAAAAGAAGCAATAGAACTAGTACCCAAGCATCAAAAAGGAACAGGTGTCTACTCCCTGTATTTTCTAATTCCAAAAAAGGACAAAACACTGAGGCCCATATTAGACCTCAGAACGCTGAATCTTTACATCAAATCAGATCACTTTCACTTGGTGACGGTTCAAGACGTGATTCCCTTGCTCAAACAGGACTACATGTCAACATTCGATCTCAAGGATGCTTATTTCCACATACCCATACATCCTTCACACAGGAAATACTTAAGGTTTGTAATCCAAGGCGTGCATTACCAATTCAAAGTATTACCATTCGGCATAACAGCCCCAAGGGTATTCACAAAATGCCTTGCAGTAGTAGCTGCTCACATCAGGAGACAGCATATGCACGTATTCCCTTACTTAGACGACTGGTTAATAAAAACCAGCACTCAGCAACAGTGTCTTCGACACACACAATACGTCATAGAAACACTACACAAACTAGGGTTCTGCCTAAACTACCAGAAATCACATCTACAACCGTGCCAAATACAACAATACTTAGGAGCAACAATCAACGCACAAAAGGGGATTGCCACTCCAAGTCCACAAAGGGTACAGGCCTTCCAAAATGTAATTTTAAACATGTACCCAAACCAACACTATCAAGTGAGGTTTGTAATGAAACTCCTAGGCATGATGTCTTCATGCATAGCCATTGTCCCAAACGCAAGACTACACATGTGGCCCTTACAACAGTGCCTAGCAACACAATGGACACAAGCACAGGGTCAACTTCAAGATCTAGTGTTGATAGACCGCCAGAGACACTTCTCGCTTCAATGGTGGAATCCTATAAATTTAAACCAAGGGCGGCCATTCCAAGACCCAGTGCCACAATACGTGATCACAACAGATGCTTCCATGATGGGGTGGGGAGGGGTGGGGAGCACACCTCAACCAGCACAGTATACAGGGACAATGGGTCGTTCACCAAAAACAACTGCACATAAATCAGTTAGAACTGTTAGCAGTGTTTCTAGCATTGAAAGCATTTCAACCACTAATAGCCCACAAACACATTCTTGTCAAAACAGACAACATGACAACAACGTATTACCTAAACAAACAAGGAGAGACACACTCATCACAACTGTCTCTCTTAGCACAAAAAATTTGGCATTGGGCGATTCACATTCGCCTAATAGCACAGTATATCCCAGGGATTCAAAACCAGTTAGCCGACAATCTCAGTCGAGATCACCAACAAACACACGAATGGGAGATTCATCCCCAGGTAGTACAAAACTACTTTCTACTCTGGGGAACACCAGAAATAGACCTATTCGCAACAAAAGAAAACGCAAAATGCCAAGACTTCGCGTCCAGGTATCCACACCCTCAGTCCAAGGGCAATGCGTTATGGATGAGTTGGTCAGGGATAGTTGCTTACGCTTTTTCCCCCTCGCCCACTCCTTCCTTATATGGTAAACAAATTGAGTCAAAACAGACTCAAACTAATACTAATAGCACCAAACTGGGCTCGCCAACCGTGGTACACAACACTACTAGACCTGTCAGTAGTACCTCATATCAAACTACCAAACAGACCAGATCTGTTAACTCAACACAAACAGCAGATCAGACACCCGAATCCAGCATCGCTCAATCTAGCAATCTGGCTCCTGAAGTCTTAGAATTTGAACATTTAGACCTTACACAAGAATGTATGGAGCTCATTAAGCAAGCTAGAAAACCTACTACAAGACATTGTTACGCAAACAAATGGAAAAGATTTGTTTATTACTGCCATAATAATCAAATTTAACCACTACGTGCTTCCGCAAAAAACATTGTAAGCTATTTATTACTTACAAAAATCTAAACTAGCATTTTCTTCTATTAAAATACACCTCACAGCAATATCTGCAGATTACACATTCAACATCTATTTTTAGAATCCCAGTCATCAAAGCATTTATGGAGGGTTTAAAAAGAATCATACCCCAGAGAACACCACCAGTCCCCTCGTGGAACCTCAATATTGTATTGACACGACTCATGGGTCCACCATTTGAACCCATGCACTCCTGTGAGATACAGTACTTAACCTGGAAAGTAGCCTTCCTAATAGCTATCACATCTCTTAGAAGAGTAAGTGAAATACAAGCATTTACCATACAAGAACCCTTTATACACATACATAAACATAAAGTGGTTCTCTGTACAAATCCCAAATTCTTACCAAAAGTATTATCACCGTTCCACCTAAACCAAACAGTGGAACTCCCAGTCATTTTTCCACAACCAGACTCAGTAGCTGAAAGAGCCTTACGTAAGTTAGACATTAAAAGAGCACTAATGTATTACCTTGATAGAACAAATCAATTTCGTAAAACAAAACCATTGTTTGTAGCCTTCCAAAAACCTCATGCAGGAAATCCAATATCCAAACAAGGCATTGCCAGATGGACAGTGAAATGTATTCAGACCTGCTATATTAAAGCAAAAAGAGATCTACCTATTACGCCAAAAGCGCACTCCACTAGGAAGAAAGGCGCCACAATGGCCTTTCTAGGAAATATACCTATGACAGAAGTCTGTAAGGCCACATGGTCTACGCCTCATACATTCACAAAAAATTACTGTGTAGATGTGTTATCAACACAACAAGCCACAGTAGGACAGGCTGTATTACGAACATTATTTCAGACAACTTCAACTCCTACAGGCTAACCCACCGCTTTTGGGGAGATAACTGCTTAATAGTCTATGCACAGCATGTGTATCTGCAGCTACACATGCCATAAAACAGAAAATTTCACTTACCCAGTGTACATCTGTTTGTGGCATGAGACGCTGCAGATTCACATGCGCCCCCCCGCCACCCCGGGAGCCTGTAGCCGTTATAAGTTGATGAAACTTGTACATTTGTAAATTTGTAGATATATAATATTTTTTTATACACATTATGTACATACATACTCACTCCATTGCATGGGCACCTTTACTATATACACAACTCCTACCTCACCCTCTGCGGGGAAAGCAATCTAAGATGGAGTCAACACCCATGCGCAATGGAGCCGAAAGGGAGGAGTCCCTCGGTCTCGTGACTCGAAAAGACTTCTAGAAGAAAAACAACTTGTAACACTCCTAGCCCAACACTAGATGGCAGGATAATGCACAGCATGTGAATCTGCAGCGTCTCATGCCACGAACAGATGTACACTGGGTAAGTGACATTTTCCATATACATAATATATATATATATATATATATATATATATATATATATATATATATATATATATATATATATATATATATATATATATATATAATTTTTTTCTTTCTTTTAAAATAAGATAATTAATACAGTTCATGTTACAACAAAAATATTAATCAACCCTGAATAAAGAGAAATCAGCCAAGATATAAGAGCTCAAGAGAGAGAACAGACAATAGATAACTGTTAATCTTATTATCCATTTTCAGTTTTACCACAGTCGTTACCAAAGGAGTAAAGGGTTGGAGTACCTTTATTACTCGCGCTATTGGACCTATTATGAATAACGCATATAAAATCGTGGGTGTCAACGCTCCCTTGCCGTTTACCCTTAGTCTTACGCCTTCTTTGTCCATGTACTTTAATACAAATCTTGATTTCGGCGACCGTATTACAATAGGATTTTAATAGCATTCAGTAAAAATGGAAAAGATTGAATAGGCCACTTTGATAATTTGGTCACCAGTTGATCTATTCACGGTGTAACTGCCTCTTCTCCACCCATCCTGGAAACCTGAGCAGGCTATTGTACTGTCCATTAGGAAGAATTGGTCTCAAAAGACCACTTGAGGGCAGCAGTGGATCATAATATCCACTGTTTAAGTTTTGCTGGTCTATAATTTGTAAGCATGGTTTTCCCCGTATAGGTATACTTATTCATTTATACTGGGCGTGGATGTGATATTGCTGAATTGTAGTCTTATATTCCAGCTGAGGCTGCCTTTAGAAGACCTGCGCGCTGTATCTTATATAGTTGCAAATTAACAAAACTTAGTGTTCGGATCCAAATGTATTCAGTAATGTTGGTGACCTTTAGTTGGTGTGAATAAGTAAAGCGCTATGTCATGACGGGGCCCTACTCATGGATGTCCTGGGTGGTTAGTCTAACGGTCATTGTACCAGAAATGTGGTTGTCCAGGAGCAAGAATGCCCTCTCATAGCTCTATAGGTTACTCATGCTAATATGCTATGTCAGTCACTTGGTATGTAAGTACATAGTTTGCGTTCGGGCATGGCCATAGAAGGTTAATATATTGGCCACAGAGCTCATTCCACTGTAGGGTGGACTGGTGGTTCAGATGGCTATTTAAGCAGCTCTTTTGATTATGCATGCACAGAAACGTTCTACTGTACTGCTGATCGGGCCTGACAAGTTAATTTCTTATTTCGCAGTAGATTATCAAAGCTCATCCACTTTTTCTAAAAATCATAAAAAATGAAGCTTTGGATACCTAGAGAAGCATCATGCATAACGGTGCCCCTGTGAGATAAATACGAGTCATAGGGGAGACGTTCTAGGTAAGTAATAACTTTTCTATATCTAATGCTCATGTCTCATTCCTGTGTGACTGAAATACCGTTTAGATATTTGTGCCATCAATAATTGCCACATAGGATGTGTGCAGCAAGGTAATTTAGTATGCCATAGACTTGTTTTTTTGAATCACCATCTATATAATGTTCATTCCGTATCTAAAAAGCTAGATGCAATGCTGTGCCAAACTTTGAGAAAAATCAAGAGACTGTGAAGAAAGAAAAAATGAAACCCTTGTTGCAGCAATTTGTGTTGCTGGTACTAAATCTCTTACATCATAGCCGAAAGCACCATAAAGTTTATCTATGTTTATAATAAGTTAGTGTTTCTGTCTTCGAAGTTCACAATATTCTAAAGTTTAGTAAACAAAATATTCACTGTCTTTCAAATGGAAGAATAGATGAAAATAGCATAAGGGAAGTTGTACATGTTTTGGAGTTTCAAGATTACTCAATATTTCCACGACATCTTATTTCTTGTTCTAGGCTTTCATTTAACAAATCATTGAATTTTGGGACTTGTAGTTTTGGTTTAGTTACCTGGAGCTGCTTGGCACAACACACCTGAATGGTTTGTGAATGTAAGGCCAGGTCTGAAAACATGTCTCATCGGCACAGTCATTTACTAAACCTATCATTTATCCTTCTGTGTCAAGTTAGAGCACGAAGGAAATGGCACATTTTACAGGTGTCCCCTTTCCATTTTTGTCACCTTCTGGCACTCCCTGACGTGAAGGTGAACAGAGAGTTGTGTTGGTGTAATTCTTGGGTCTTACTGTGATTGGCGGCTGAGTGTCATGTTGGGGGCATTGTATGCAGTCCCTCGTGAACTAAACCCACCTATCTACCTGTTTTGGGGTCAGCATTTGCACCAGATATGGAAGTGTTGTCTAAGTGCTTTGTAAGGAAAATGTTATTGGACAAAAAAAAAAACCTTCACATATATGAGGTCATTTTGTGATGCTGCACCCATGGTCACGCCCCATTTCTTTCTGATAGTTTTGTTTTTCTAGATTGGCATTTCCTCCACCACAGCACTTTTTGATTATTTCTCACAATCATAGGAGAAGGTACTCTCAAAGTTGTAGACCTAAAATGAACTTCATTCACACTTATGCACTCATTTGCTGATGTACTTAGTGTTCTGTGTTTTTAAGTTTTCAGAATGTGTTGTAGATTAAACAAAAAATTACCGCCTTGTTTTTCTTCTCTTTAATGTTTGCAGATTGATGGCTGCCTCGTGAAAACTGCACCTTTTCGAGCAAGCAAATGAATCCCGTGTGCTTACAGAGAGGGAACATGTAGCCTGATGGGTTGTACTTTGAAATGTAGATGTAATTTAAATGAAACGTTCCAATAAAACCATACTTTCAAAATAACTGAGGACGAGTCTTTGGTTTAGTGGTAGAATGTGAGATGATTCTTCTAAGTGTCACTTGAAAGTCTCAATTCCACTAATAAAAGCAGCTATTTATATCCTATAATAATATCATTTATGAAATCATGTGTAATTTATTCTGTTGATGCATAATCTTGTGTTCGTTATCACTCCAGTGCATTTCTGCATGATTATGTTTTGTTCTGGAAGTTTTATTAGATGCTAAACAAGATATTCAGATATATCCATTTTTGGAAGTTCCTTGTAGTGGTTTGTTACTGGGAGGCCGGAGCTGAGCAGGTAGAAGAGAATTGTATCGGGATACTTTCTCCTCTGACATCCATTAGAAAAGGAGGTATAAACTGGTACAGTAGTCGCCTGGACTGATTCATATGGATAACACATACTGGCAGCTTTTAGAGCTGTGCCCTTAAACCGTAAACAGTCATTGCAAGGGCTTTAACTCCTAACTAGAGCAAGTTTATATATTTTCATATACACGCACATCCATCCACCTTTTAATGTACTTACTGTACATAGATCACTTGAGATGAGGACCACTTCTTGAACTTCTGATTGACAGATAGCCACTTAAGGTGGATGAGGCTACATGGCTGTTTCTTGATTGCTCCTCTCATAAGAAGCAGGTTCTAAGCAATATTTCTCAACCTACTGGACTTCTCTGCCTTCTAACTCCTCACAAACACCGACGAATCTAAGGGTGGTGTGGGATGCAGTTAAAATTTCGAAGTGCTTTTAGACATAGTGGTCTGCTCAGTTTTATTTTGGTTGGGAAATCTCAAATGAACACTACCCTACTTGAATACTAAAAATCATAAATTAGTTTTATATATGCTTAAACTAAAATTTTGATTGTGGTATTTGCCATACGCGGAGGTCTTCCAAAAGACAAATCGACAATTGCAATTTGTTCAAAATATGACTACTCATTTAGTCCTATGATTTGGCAACTTTGAAAGCATTTGTCCCTTCCTTGTCTCCAATGAGACGAGCACGTCATATTCAAATTAACATGTTTGATGTTTAAATACCTGCTGAGAAGTGCCCTAGTCTATATGTGAGAGAAATTGTCATGCCTCTGGTAGCATGGTTGCTCTTGTCAGGCAACCATTTATTTAAATAATTAGCATAGCGTATGGTCTCCAAAAGAATATTTGTGATAAAAGCACAAGACCAGCTTACACATACAAATTAAGAATTTAAAACGACAGGAAACGAGAAAAGGAACATTGATACAAGCTAGCATAAAAGGTGCATTGCAAGTAAAACAGCAATCGAGGTTGGGGGGGGTGCTTATTCGAAAGGACTTGCCACTGCAGCATGCTTTCCCATATTGAGGAATTTCCATGAAACAGTGGAGTGCGGTTCGTATGACTTGGGATAAGGCTCACTCCTTGATGCATAACATTTCACCTACTTGAGCTGCAGAAAAGAAGCAGTGCCCTCTTGTGCTGCGCATGGTGCTGTTTACGCGTGGCAAACACCTGGCGCTAAAAATCAGTGCAAACGGTGCAACCCAATGCACTGCGCCACATGCAGAACTCCATGTGGTGCAGCAGAGTTTTTGGTCTCCCCGAACTCTGCCGAAGCCTATTTTAAACCTGGTTTAATGTTAAAATCGTTTCCCCCTTTTTTTTTTTCTTTTCTTTTTTTTACTTTAGGTCTCCCAAAGACAGTGCTTGCGTTATCGCTTTGCGACTGCTTCTTTGGTCCCAGCGGTAATCCCTCATTCTTAGACCTCTAAGAAGTGCTGCCAGCTGCTTCTCTGGCCCCGTCGGTAAGTACTTATTCTAAGTCCTATAGGCAGTGTTGCTAGCTGTTTCTCTGGACCCAGTGGAAAATTCCTCCTTATAAATCCTCTATACAGTGCTGCTAGCTGCTTCTCTGGTCCCAGTTGAAATTTATCATTCTTAGTCTGTAGACAATGCTGCAGCTGCTTCTCTGGTCCCAGTGGTAATTCCCCATTCTTAGTCCTCTAGGAAGTGCTTCTAACTGCTTCTCTGGTCCTGCCTGTAATATCTCATTCTAAGTCTACAGACAGTGCTGCTTGCTTCTTCTGTGGTCCCAGTGGTAATTCCACCATTCTTAAGCCTCTAGACAGTGCTGCAGCTGCGTCTGTTCATACATCCACTACACTCCAAACCAAAACACATACAGGCCTTGAAAAATCATTAAAATGTTACTAGACCTGCAGGTTGAGTAGCTTGAATAATCTACTCAGCCTAACTGTAATGTACTTGACCCGGTCACGGGCCCACAAATAGTGTGATCCTAGGAAAATATTGTATTGTATTCACATTTGAGTGGAGCTTCAGAAATGCAAGTTCAGCAAGTAAAGTGTTCTGACTTTTTTTTTTTTTTTCATTCTATTAAAATATTTTTTTCATCACACAGAAGTAGAAAAATGGTCTTTCACAGCTACTGAAATATATTTTGAAATGTTTGTAAAGTTGACTTAGCTATATAAATGTTGTGTGTTAACAAAAAGTCAACACGTATTAAAGGTAACAAGGGGAAAAACTTGGTGAAACCAGGCCAGGGAGAGGTAGCCAAAGTGCAAAGTAGTGGGGGGATCCTGCAGCGCTTTCTGAACTTGCCGACCTCTCTAAAGAGGAAGCAACTGTGACAGAAACACTTTGTTGCATTAATCAATGGTTCTACATGGCCAGAACTTACTCAGAGGACCAATTTGTTGGATCGATCGTTAGCATGGATTCTCTCAGAAGACCAATGACAGACAACCATTCCAGAGATTAGGGATGAACGTAGAGTTTCTGTAAGCTCCCAGCAAAAGAATTGTACCACAATGTTTTGTTTTATATAACTGCATCTATAGAGAGATCCCCACTGAACTTGCGAAGAGGTGCAGTCTTTTTCAGTGGATTTGGATCAGTTGTTAACGGGCATTGCAGGAGATTGTACTTATGTATTCCAGGGCCCTGGCCTATTCTTTGTCAAATAGTACACAGTGGACGTCTGTCTACCATGTCTCCCAGAGGGTACCCAGAGTTCTGTGGGTGGGAGTAGTGCGAGCTATAGAGCCAGGTCACACTGTGCTGACATATTTCCATATTTGAAGTGTGAGTTGGTTGGTGGACAGGGAGTGCTTCCTCACAAAATGCCCAGATAGCTTGGAGAGTGTAAATGAGCATATAATACATCACAAATTGCTCTCAATATAAACAGTGATTATGTATGAGGCCCTCAGAGGATTGAAGATGGGTATTCTTAAAAAAAAACAAAAAAAAAAACACATTGTATCTAGTCCCGGGGTGGACCAGGGAGCCAGTTGTCTGGCATCTGGGAGATAGTTGTGAATCTCGGGGTCCCAACAGCTGGATATTTGGGCGTATCGATTCTTGCAACCTGTCATTACCCAGAGTCTGGTCAGAGAGTGCAGGGGAACCAATCCATGTCATAGGGAGGACTAAGCTATTTATTTCGAGCTGTGTGTGGCTGTGGTAATCGTACCCGTTTCTTCCAGCGCCATGGTCGCTAACCACCTGGAGAGCCATTGCAGGTGGGCTGTTAAGTAGTAAGCCTCGAAAGGAGGCATTCCCTGGGTGGGTGCAGTGTCAATCTACGATGACTGCTCGACCAAATGAGTTTTCCCAACAATGCATCTAAATGATGGAAGAATCTGCACATGGGGAGCAAGTGGAGATTGGCAAATAGTATAAAAGGTGAGGTACTGTCACCATTTTAGTTATGGCAATTTGACTCTGGGTCAATAATTGAAGCGTTCTCAAAAAGGCCACCTGCACCCAAATAGTTGCCACCACCCCACAACGTTGCCATTGCGGCGGTTCCCCTCGTTGTGGAAGATATTTATTTGTAGGCAGTGAATCGTGGTCCGCCTGAAGTCCTCCAGGGTCCTGGCAACTTCTCTAACATCCCGGACATAAAAGAAAAAGTCATCAGCATATATGGAGATGGAATACATGCCATCCTAGAGGGTAATGCCTCACATTGGACCCTTGCTCCATGTTCTGGCCGCCAAGGGCTCCATGGCTAAAGTGAAGAGCAGAGGGGGCACCCATCTCAGGTACCTCTGTAGATTGCGACAGATTCCAAGATGTATCAGTGCAATTTGATCCTCACGACCAGGATTTTATAGAAAGCTCAGTAAAATGCACAGGCTAATATCAGGAACCTAGTAATAAAGTCATATATATTTTTTTTATTTTAACATTTGCCATATGTTCCTGAAGGCAGGTGTGTTCCGGAAAGGACACTTTTCTGCACAAAAACAATCCTGAGATGTTTTTCCCTCTTTCTATGTGTGCTGCACTCTGCAGCACACAGAAAGAGGAAATAAGCATTTGGAATGCAATAGGTTTAGCATTTTCTTGAGTTAGAGCTATTGGCATTGTAAATTCATAACTGCTTTTCTTGCCACATGAATTGGTCAACCCTGCGTCATAATTTCGGCTTATCCTGCCATATAATTCCAGTGGCCCTGCATATATCTAAAGCACTTCTATTTACCTTCTGCCTCTTATCTGCAGCAAGAAATGAAAAGGTTGCTACTTAGCATCCTAATTTAAATCTGCCATGCTAATTCCAATAGAATACCACTTTCACCACCCCACCATCAGAGTTGCCGGCTGGCTAACACACTTCCCCCAAAAAGACACAAGACAGCCACGGAGGAGAAATAAACTAGAAGGGTAACCCAAACGTATCAAGAGTGTGTTCAAACAGTGATAGTGTAATAAGGATGTTAAGTTGGCCTGATTGATGGCATAATTGCAATAAGGAGAGATTATTAAAACATACAATTATCATAGCAAACTTTATCAGAAATAAACTTTTGGCATTACACTATAATGTTTGAAACACCGTAACAAAAATATCATTTGTAAGAAACATGGACATGTAACCATGTTGTTAGCCCCTAAAGGGCATAACCCCATGAAAAAACAGGTGAAAATAATGCAAATTAACCAAATACTTTTTCCCCTAGTGAGCATAGTGTATTATACATTTTCAGGGCTAACAGGTATAGTGCAATATTACAAACAAGGCCCATATAACATAATTTCTCTCAGCTGTAAAACAAAAGTTCCAACTATAAAAAAGCTAAAAAGAAATAATAATTTTTAAAAAAATAGGTAGGGGTTATTATTTTGGAGTCTCCACTAACATAGTGTGGTGACCCAGAGATGTTGTAGACAGAAAGAGCATGTCCTGCTGAACGTTTTGTTGGTGGTCCCATTGTCCTAGGACCACCACAGGCTGAGATATGAGTAAAAATGTTTTGTAAGATAAATGTCCTGCAAGGCATTATGGGTTATGTTTCTGTGTGCCACGAATATTTTAATGATATGAGTGTAATGCTTCAAATAGCCTCTAGAGGACACCACAGTGAAAATAGCATTTGTAAGAAACATGGTCATCTAACTATATAGGTAACCCCTAAAGGACATAACCACACAAAAAGGAAATGGCCTCAAATAATTTACCATAACCATATATTTAGCCCCTAAAGAGTGTAGTACATTAAACATTTTCGGGATAGCAGGCCTATAGCAATGATATTGCAAAGAAGGCCCTTAAAACACAAACTACTCTCAGCTTTATATAAAAAAAAAAAAAAAAAGTTCCAGCCATGAGAGCACTTAAAAGGACACTGAATGGTGGGAGAGGTTATTATTTTGGGGGTACTCACTGACCTAGTGTGAGGACCCAGATATGTTGTAGACCGAAAGAGCATGTCGTGCTGAACGTTTTGGTGGTGGCCCCATTGTTCTAGGACCACCACAGACTAAGTTATGGGCATAAAAACGTTTTGTTAAAGTAATGCCCTGCAAAGCATTATGGCGCAAGTTTCCTGAGTGCAGTGCATATTGTGGTATCTGCTCTCCCGCTGTGCCGGAGAGCCGCTTTTGCTTTGAGGATTTCTGTTTTAGATAAAGCATTTAGCATTTTTAAGTGTTTTATTGGGACAGTCACAAGAAATGACTCTGATTAGGTAACTGTGAACAATGTGACCAGCACTCCAATACCGCCAATCAAGATCACACTGTTGTGTCTGTTCGTGCTGTGAGCGCCACGCCCGGCATGCAGCAGGAAGTGGAGAGACAAAAGAAAAACAAGCATTTGCAATGCAACGGGTCTCGCGTTTTCTCATGTTAGAGCTGATAGCGTTGTAAACTCCTAACCCGACTTTTCACCTATCGGCAAAAGTGCATTTATGTACGTAACCCAAAAAAGTGCAATTAACTATGTAAAGCGCTCGACTTCTGCCAAGCGAAATCGCGCTAGTAAATTATAGAAAAAGTAGTGCACGAGCCGGGCAGAAAACAGCGAGCCTCACATGTTTTCTGTAGTTGGTCGATGCGCTCGTGAAGGGTTAGCCACCGGAAAAGGCATGACGTATGCATGCCTTCGACTAATGAAAGCAAGCAGATTTTATTAGGCAAGCCCATGAACCAATCAAAAACACTGACGTGATGTCGACAGGCCTCCGAGCCCTTTTCTAAGCACTAAAGCGTCTTGCTGCGATACGCATGCGCGAAGCCATGTAACACAGGCTCGACCCTAAAAAATAGTTTGCCCACGCTGAAGTACATCTGGAATCGTGCAATAATCCATGTAACAGGGGAAGTCTGCAAGGCGTGACAAAAAGCCTCAAGGTATGACAAACATAAAGCATTTACCAATGACATCGTGATTTTTGAAAGGCAAACCCATGAATGAGTGAAAGTGATGGGCGTGAGATGGGTGTGGTTAAAAGCCCGCAACACTTACAACAGGTCAAAGCACTTGCACATGCGACCTGAAAATAACAGTCTAAACATGGTAGCCATATGATTACAATAAACATTTTAAATAAAAAAGAATACTTCCACATATAAACAGTCCGGGGGGCATTAAAACATGTTGCAAAATCCTTTTTTGTTGTAATATGCATCGTAGGGACATATGATCCTTTTTTGTGGAAAGAAAAGCTATTAATGAATTGCTGTAACTTGAAGATCTACTTCAAACACACAGTATGACAAAAAATAAATACATTTAAAAAATGATACAAAAATTGAAAAGAAACACTGACTGGAGATTTAAAGTGTAGGCCTGTCACTGACATCTGTTCCTTGTAGACAGATGTGAACCTGTGATGGAGCAAAATGTCACTTACAATGCAATTTGGCTGCCCATTGCCCCTGCTGTATGATGTTGAGCGCAGAATGTGAAAGACAGCATAGTAGCCCAGTGGATGAAAGTGACTGATCGCATGCCTTTCTTTGTATTTGTTTATCTAATATTTTTTTGATTACGTAAGCATCAAGACAGCTCACGCAGGTTCTAGACCAGACCTATAAAACATGCATTACGCCCAGGTCAGGAGGCGACATCTGGACTACCATCTCCAGTACTGGAATACATACCTGGGACACTGGACCTAATTTAGAAGGCTTAGGGGCATATTTATAATGCCCTAGCACCACCTTGCGCCACATTAACATAATTATTTACCTTAATGTGGCCGAACAAGGCCAAAATCCCTGCGCTGTATTTACAGGATGGTGCAATGCGTGCATTGCACCACCCTGTAACCCCTGGTGCTACATTATGCCTGCACCAGGCATAATGTATGCAAAGGGGGCGTTCCCCTGTTTGGGGAGCCAAAAACAAAAGGCGTAAGGAAATCTATGAGATTTCCTTGCGCCATTTTTTATGGCACTTTTAAGGCCTGCTCTGCTCAAGAACAGGTGTTAAAAGGGGGTTTCCCTTCTATAGAATGGGGCCCTATGTGCTCTGCAGGAGTAGCACCAATATTTTGGCTCTACTCATGTGCCATTGTGTATTGTAGTTCAAATACAGTGCACACATGCTGGCTGTACGGGTTGCTAAGGGGCGCAGGGAAAGTGGCACTGCACTCGGTGCAGCGCCACTTTCCATAAATCTACCCCTTACTCTGTCCAGTTCTGGAGGCCACATCCATAAAATCACATCCAGTTCTGAAGGTCATAGCCTTGGGCGGGCCTGATAGTATACAGAGAGCATCTAAGTGTAAAGCCAGAGACCTTGTTATATATGTTTGCCAAATCCGGTAAGAAACTGGGCAGAGTGGAGGGTCTTGGCAAATCAAATCTGCTGTAAATGGTGAAAAATCACCACAACACAGCTTCTGTACACCCTGACCTCACACCTCTTTCATCGACTCTGCCCAAGAACCAAATCACAGCTGCCTCCTAGGGTTCGTGGTATGATCCCAGGCACTGGGGTCAAACCCATGCAATGGTGTGATGACGTCTATAGTGGGCTCACCAAGGCTGCGTCGGCATTGGACAGAAACAAGGTTCACACAGAATAAGGTATAGATAGTTTCAATCCTGTCCCCCCGTGACACTCGGATTAAAACTGGGTAATCTACAAATCCCTCCCAGTGCCACCTATCCTCAGGTTTTAACTTGAGAGTGCTTAGAAGTAGATTGTATTGAGATAGCGTTAAAACTCGATTGAGGAGGACTCCTCCCCGGTATAAAAAGGGATGTAGCAAGGCGGTAGAGTGCATTTCAAGGACAGGGCTGCTCACCTCTCAACGGTACACACTGCACAGCAGTGTACAGCCTCCCTACAATTACCTGCACGTAGCTCATGTATGCACTGCTGGGAGCACTATTCTCACCCTCAACTATACATAACTTGGAGCACAATACGACCGCTAGTCACTTAAACACACCTAATCGCCACATGCTTTAAAAAATGAAAAGTAAGATATTTGACATAAGCGAGCTGATTCAAAGCACCATGGCTGCCATGAGCGCGAAGGAGACACATAAAAGAAAAAAGAAGTTTGATTGCAGTCAAACATATCGGCAGTCGTGCAATTATCCATGTAACAGGGTCGGTGTCCAAGGTGGTAACAAAACCGCCCCAAGGAGTGACAAACGTAAAGCATTTACCAATGGCAACAAAGGATTTTTGAAAGGCAAGCCCATGAACGAGTGATAGTGATGGGCATGCGGTGGGCGTGGTTAAAAGCCCACAGATAGATTACAACAGGTCAAAGCGCTTGCGCGCTCGACCTAAAAAGGAGAATAAATAAAGAAATTATGCAGCAAGAAAAGACAAGTCATGCAGCATAATGCAGCATATTTTGGGTACTACTACTCCATTATTTTGTATTTTTTACACATAGTATTACTGTCTAACCAAAGCGTTCACCTCATTAATACCAGTCTAAGAGCCAAACAGAAATAAGCAGCTGAGATCACCAGTTAGCTTTTACGAAGGGCCTTCCCCGGCACACAGCACGTCCCCACGTCTTTAGTAACTTTTGATCCGTTTGAGCTAGAAACATTTTATTTTTGTTAAAATGTGCAGATTATGCAGTAGATGACTGATTGTGTGGCAAATGCAGCAAATCCATATTTATGCAAAAAAAAGCCGCAGTCACGGAATAGCATAATTTCCAGTGCCCTTTATTAAAAGGCAGACAGGGCTAGGTGTTTAATTTGTAAACGAACGAGTGCCGGTGTCTGAAGCTCTGCTCAGAAGCCTTCGGCCAGAGCAATGAAATGGCAGCATGCTGAATACTAAGGCTGCACGGTCTTGAATCCACCTCATGACTCTTTAATACCCCCAGTCAGTCCTTGCCCCTTTATCTCACTCTTGCTGGTTCCTGCTGTCTACCTTAGTGACAGTTTTTCTGTCTTTCTTTTTTTCCTGCTTTGTGCAGTTTCCCCTCTGCTTCTTTCAGTGAATGAAATGTCTGATGCAAACAAATAAGTGTCAGTCTCCAATAATGAATGCTGCTAAAACCAACAAACCCCCCCCCCCCCCACCCCCGGCAACCACCAACTCAAATTAAGCACTACCTAGGTGGAAATTAGGAGTTGTTTATGAAAGGGCGGCACCTGTCACAGGACTGACTGAACTGCAACAATCCGTGTGTCAAAAGGGTTTCCGGTTTCCTCACATGGCAGTCATTCAGTCTCTGACCAGACATCTTGTAGGGGCCTTACTAAGTAACATCACTTTAAACCCTTTAAATGAAGCTGTAGTTTCCTGGTGTCATAGACTTTGTATTCCCTCAGTGCTGTATGATTTGAGGCATAATTAAACAGATGCCCTGTTTTGATACTTTTGTACTTGTTTCAGTTCCAATTTGGAAATTTCGTTGTAGCTGGAGTGTGGTGTATATATAGGTCGTGTTATAGTGGCAGTGTTCTAAGAGTGTTGTTATTTTGTATATGTTTATGGCATGTGTAAAGCACATAGGGCCAAATGATTCTGGTTTGTGATTTCCTAATTGCGAATCTTTGCGATTCACAATTAGGAAATCACAAACTGCGATATACTAATGTGTCTCAGACACATCTAGCGATTCCCAGTGAGTCACAAATGGACCTGCCTCATCAACATTCATGAGGCAGGTTGCAATTTGCGACCATTGTGAATGGCTACAATCACAAGGATGGTGGTCTGCTGGGGTCAGCCGACCACCATGTTTGTGATTGTTTTCTCAATAAAGAATTTATTTTGTAATGCAGCCCATTTGTTTGCAGGAAAATGGGCTGCATTACAAAAACAAAAATGAAATGGTTTCTTTTCATTTTTTAAGAGTAGGCAGTGGTCCGTGGGACCACTGCCCACTCTTGAAAAATGTTTGCATCCACATTCACAAAGAGGAAGGGGTCCCTTTGGGACCCCTTCCTGCTTCCAAATGGTTTGAAGTTGGTAGTAATATGTGAATGTTTTGCCACCACATTCCAGTCGCAAAACATTCACACATACCACTGCGACTCGCTATTAGGAAGGGATGCCCTTGGCACCCCCTTCCTAATAGTGAGTCGCAAACCCTATTTTGGGAGTCGTTAATAGGTTACTGAGTTGCAAAATAGGGTTGTTACATGGTACAAGGCCATTTAGCAGTCGCAAACGCCAAATTCCGCTTTGTACATCTGGCCCATATTCTATTGAAAGCTTCTCATTATGCTTCCAGCTACTATCTCAAGAGTGCTTTTCAAAACGGTTCTGAAGTTTCTATAGCAGCCCGAAGTCTGACTCCGCGTGTGATGTTTCGGGTGTCCTGGTCAGTTGTTAATATGTAAGGCCTTACCTGGAGTGCGACTGCTGCCTGGAAACTCCACCACCTCTGCCAGTAACCTGACTGTCAGCCATAGAATCAGCCTGGAAGGAGCGCTATAGTCCTACTGTCATTCCTATTTTAATTCATGCAAATAGAAGAAGGGCTGAAAATACACTGAAATGGTGAAGGATCACGGTCTTTTCTGTCCTTCTATTTCTATGTTCTGTGGAAATAAATGAAAGACTATCTGGCTGCTTTTAGCTGCACGTACTGGGACTGGGACAGCGAAGTAGCTGCCAAGGAGTATATGTCCTCTAAAATAAGTGTTGGTGTGCCCAAGACAACCACCAACACAAATTAACCACTGGTTCTGGTTATTTATTGAGCAATGAGTGTATGATTTTAGTATTGGAGAGATGTGGCAGTGTGCTTTGATGATTGCTGAATCATCTTTTAGGTCTGGATTTTGCCTGCTGCTTGCCATTTACAGATAGAAGACCAGATTTATTATTGAATTGAGTGGTTCTTGTGTGACGCACGTTGTCACAAGGCAAAGCAAGTCTTCAAATAGGAATTACAAAGCCACGCAAGGGGCTATTTGCACCATATTGCGTGGCATGGTAAAGAAATTTAATGCTGTGTTGTGTTACCTTTTGCTGAAGGAGGCATACCATGGGTGGAGCATGGGTCTTCGTATGCGTCCATAAATGGAATTTGATGCAATCCCAGAATTACTAAAGGTAATACATCTGGGATAAAACCAAATTGGTGTGCCTACCACAAAGAGGCATAACAATGAGAAATATATTTTGTTACTTCCTCTTTCTGTGTGTGATACATTCTGCCTCTTAGGATGGCTTATGTGCTGGAAGGTTTACCTTCGTAGATATGGTGCTGTTCAGCTCTTTCCCACCCACGCAATGCAGGGCAGCAACTTTGCTTGCTGTCTTGTGTTGTGTGAACTTTTAGTAAATATGCCCTGGAATGTTGAGCTGCTAGTTAGGTGGCTTGTCTGAATTGTGTTGCATCATGTCTTATTCTGTTTAATGTGTCTTTGGGGCATATTTACACTCTGTTTGCGCCGGAATTGCGTCGTTTTTTTAACGCAAATCCGACGCAAAGCTAACTCCATATTTATACTTTGGCGTTAGACCTGTCTAGCGCCAAAGATCTTGGAGTTTGCATCATTTTTTAGCGTGGACACCTACCTTGCGTTAATGATATGCAAGGTAGGCGTTCCCGTCTAAAAAATGACTCCAAGGCATGTGCGCCTTATTTAAACTCCCGTGCAAAAATGACGCACGGAAGTGGGCGGGTCAAAAAAAATGACGTCCAGCCGCTTTTGTGTCATTTTTTAACGCCTGGTCAGGGCAGGCGTTAAGGGACCTGTGGGCTCGGAAGGAGCCCAGAGGTGCTCTTCCATGCCCCCAGGGACACCCCCTGCCACCCTTGCCCACCCCAGGAGGACGCCCAAGGATGGAGGGACCCATCCCAGGGAACTTAAGGTAAGTTCAGGTAAGTAATTTTTTTTTTTTGTTGTTGTGGCATAGGGGGGCCTGATTTGTGCCCCCCTACATGCCACTATGCCCAATGACCATGCCCAGGGGACATGAGTCCCCTGGGCATGGCTATTGGGCAAGGGGACATGACTCCTGTCTGTGCTAAGACAGGAGTCATTTCAATGGGGGTTGGGAGTCCAAAAAAATGGCGCAAATCGGGTTGAGGTCAATATTTTGCCTCAGACCTGACTTGCCCCATTTCTTGATGCCCAAGCTCCATTTTCCCCTACGCCGGCGCTGCATGGTGTGGGTCATTTTTTTTGACGCAGACCGGTCAGCTGCGCCGGCTAACGTCATTCCATAAATAAGGCGCCCGCATGGCGCTTTGGAATGGCGTTAGCCGGCGTTAATTTTTTTTACGCACAACTGCGTTGGCGCAGTTGTGCGTCAAAAAGTATAAATATGGCCCTTAGTGTTTTTGATGCATATGATATTGGTACACTGGTGTTCTGTAGGGAATGGATGTATGTGTGATGGGTTTGTTGTGTTTGGATGGAGTATCATAGTTGATAGTGAATTAAATTATGATCTGATACTGCACTACATAGCCTGTGCTATGATCAATTTCTTCACATTTCTTTCAACCAAAGTCCCTGCTCCATGCCCAGCAGCCACTGAGTATTTTCATAGGCTACCAAGAACTAGCAGCAGGGTGCTCAGGCTGATAAATGGCCTACTGCCAGATTTCCTACCTAGTACTCAGTGAACAATGCTGCCAGCATTTCCCATTGAGCACAGGGAGCAGTGGGATTGAACTAACAAGGTGTTCAATGCCATGTCCCTTGCCCCAAAGGCTACTAGACACAGCCACAGGCCATGATTCATTTGACATTACAGATGACTTTTTTATTTAAACTGTGAGGACATCTGATTGCTGACAGTGGTACTGCAGCCTTAGAGGAAATGTGTTAGTAGTGAGTGCAACTGCAGCGCCCTTTTTTTTCTATGAACAAGCAGCGAGGAATTCTAGTTTCCAAAGGTAGAACTATAGTCAGGCTTCTCCATTTAGCAACCAGAAGAAAGCTAATCACTGTTTCATATACACAATGCACACTTCTTAAAATACCCTTCACTTTATTTAATAAAAGTAAACAAAAACTCAATCCCACACACTCCTGTGCACAAGTACAATTGCCAGCATCCGCGAAGAATTCCCAGAAACACATATTTAATAGTTGGGCTGCAAACACATCATCAAATGAATTTTTTGGATAGTCTTTGTTCAATAAATATTCAAGCAGTCTTTAGTCCTTAATGCTCTGTTCTTTTATTTCTTCATTTTCCAAATTCCAGTTATCAATATTGCCAACTGAGACATTTTTTATTTTGATTACAAATTACAGTGTTAACAGGGAAGTTTATATATCACATACTTTAGAGTCTGTTAGTCAGTTAGCTTGTTATTCAACAGGTTTCCCGACTTGACATCTTCACCATATAATGAGTAGATAAACTGTGATTTGGTGCGACTAGTTATACCTTTAGTGAAATGGGAGAGTTAATGTGTTACCGGTAGGGTTGGATTGGCCTACAGGGCAATCAGGCAGTGCCCGGTGGACTTGCCTGGAATGTCAGTGTGTGGTCGGTTGTTTGGCTGTTTGTGGTCTGCTCGGCCTGTTTATACTGATAATAAAACAAATATTGTCTGTAAAAAGCTCAATTCCACCTAGCCTTCCACACTGTGTAAACCACATCTACAGCATGCCTTAAAAAGTTCAGAGCGTCTCAAATTTGCAAGCATCGGACACTTTTTAACTATCTTATTGACTAATGAGAGCTACTTTCATTTTGTTGCCCTAGTCTATTTTTGTGTCCCAGTATGACCCTGGTTACCAGCGCAAAGAATAAGAAGTAGGTTTTCCTAAATCCCCACCAAGCGGTGTACATGTGGTACGTATCAAAGAGCTAGGATCCAATACATTGTGTTTGTGTTAGGTCACGTGTGTTAGTAGTAACCATAGTAGTCCCTGGTAGATTAGCAATAAAAGATACCATGTTCAACATCTCAGCTTTATGTGTACAAGAATCAGCACACACCCATAGTTTTTGGCCCAAAACCCATTAAGGCTTTGCATCTAAAATTAACGTCATCTTCAAGCAGGTGTGAACAAAGGAAACTATGTCATTTCTCCAGAAAACCAATGCATTGCGTTTGTGCTGCAGTGCAGAGCACAGATCCAGAGCATCCGACCCAAGTGCTATTGTTTATGCCTAACAATTTGTACTGGATTGGTATGCTTTGAGTACAAATCCTACGCTACACAATGCACACTCTCGGCTGCGCAGTGGTGTGAGGTTGTGCATGATACAAGGCATCCTGTTTGTGCACCTGTGCAGGCCATGATAGCAGCAACAGGCCATTCTTAGTAGATATTGCTCTATTCTGTTTTCCTCTTCATGCAACAGAGCGCTGCTTATTTGGACCACATGTCATTGCATTGATTATAAAGAGAACATCTGCTGATTTACTCTGAACAGATTCAGATTAACCACTACAGCGCCCCCTTGACACAAAATGAAACAAAGCGTTTTGGTACAGTCAAAAACTCCAGAGCTGGATAACATGGACTGCTTTGAATTGACTTGCATCACTTTGCGCAGCAGTATCGCTAGAGTAAAATCATAGCAAATCTGGCCGCTGGCTGCTAATAGTGGGATTGAATTGACATGCATCACTTTGCGCAGCAGTATCGCTAGAGTAAAATCATAGCAAATCTGGCCGCTGGCTGCTAATAGTGGGATTGAATTGACTTGCATCACTTTGCGCAGCAGTATCGCTAGAGTAAAATCGTAGAAATCTGGCCGCTGGCTGCTAATAGTGGGATTGAATTTACTTGCATCACTTTGCACAAGCAGTATCGCTAGAGTAAAATCATAGCAAATCTGGCCGCTGGCTGCTAATAGTGGGATTGAATTGACTTGCATCACTTTGCGCAGCAGTATCGCTAGAGTAAAATCATAGCAAATCTGGCCGCTGGCTGCTAATAGTGGGATTGAATTGACTTGCATCACTTTGCGCAGCAGTATCGCTAGAGTAAAATCGTAGAAATCTGGCCGCTGGCTGCTAATAGTGGGATTGAATTTACTTGCATCACTTTGCACAAGCAGTATCGCTAGAGTAAAATCATAGCAAATCTGGCCGCTGGCTGCTAATAGTGGTTTTGCGGCCTTGTGGTGTGTGACTTTGTGCCGTGTTGATGGACATTTTCAGTGCCTGCACTGCAGCGCTTAATTAAACAGTGCTGCATCTGCAGGTAGCAAAATGCCTGTGGGCAGGGTAGGGAGGGCAGCGGAGCATGGGCGGGTGCAGCCTTGTGGTATGGAGACTTTGTGCCGTTAATTATACCGATTGACATCTCACCACTTCCACTGCAGCACCTAATTAAGCAGCACTGCAGTTGTAGGTGGCGCAATGCCTGTGGGCAGGCTAAGGAGGGCAGCAGGGCATGGGCGCAGCGCGGTAAAAGAAATGGCAATCACCATGTGTTGGTGTTTGTCTCCCAGTGAAATGGGCACAAATCCAGCCTTGCTTCTGCATGAAACATCTGTGATCACATATATTACTTCAGAATGTAACTGCAACAGAGTATGTAATCTATACTATAACTTTGAGTTCATCTAGTTGCTGACAAGGGTACTGCAGCCCTTTAGCTGCATTTAATGACTGTGAGAACATGACCTGTTTAAAACTGCAGCAGCCTTTATTTTTTGTATACTCTCTATACAGAAGAGACATTTAGGGGCATATTTATGAGTGGTTTACGTCATGTTCGCACCACACAACATGGTACATGCACGATGCAAACCTTAAGTTGTATTTTTGAAGCAATGCATAGCCACTTTGCGTGGCTTTGAGTGGCTAAAAGAATATAGAGCAATGCAACACAGTACAAATCGCTGCATTGCATAAATCTGAACAAGAGAGCGTTTCATGGGCATTGCGTGGGTATTCCACTTGATAAACCTGGGAATGTGCCAAAACCTTGTGCCTCCCCAGGAGATGCAAAACGAGGAACATTTCTTTATTTCTCCTCATTTCTTCCTCTTCTTATGTGTGCTGCATTCTGCAGTAAACATAGAAAGAGGAAAATGCCTCCCAGGATTGTTTAAAAAAGAATCCTGCATGCAAAGGAAGCACCCTTGCACTACTGTGCAAGGGTGCCTGCATCGGCACTAGGCAGCTCATTGTGTACCAGCACAGGAGGAAAGGACAGGAATGCGCCATATGACTTAAGTATGGCACAAACCTGCCCTTTCCCAGTAACGCAATGCAGTGGAGCAAAGTAACTTGCAGCACTGCACTGCGCCAGTTTCCCATAAGTAGGGCCTTTGTTCTTGAGAGTGGTACTCCAGATTCTGATCCCCATGCATTCACTATGACATCGATGTAGGGAAACTATAGCCAGTTCGAACTAGTGGCAGATTTAAGAGCCCCTTGCCCACTTTAATGCCACCTTAGCGTAATTTGTTTATGCTCAGGCATCGCTAAGGTGGCCTTTTCCCCATGCCATATTTACAAAGAGGAGCAATGCATGCATTATGCCACTTTGTAACCCCTTACACTACATTATGCTGCGCCAGGCATAATGTATGCAAGGGGTCGTTCCCCTGTTAGGAGCCCTAACAATGGCGCAGTGAAATGTAAAAGATTTTGCTGTGCCAATTTTCTGTCATTTTTAACACCATTTAAATCAATGGGCCTCCTTGCACTTTGCTACAACAGCGTGTGTAGCAAAGCTCCACAATAGCATCAAAAATGTTGACGCTATTGTTCTAACTACCGCCATGGTGTGCTGTATCATATACACATCGTACACATGGTAATGTTGGGGGAGTGCGCAAGAAAAGTGGCGCTGCATTGGATGTAGCACCACTTTTCTTAAATTCGGTCCTAGGTATCTTTTCTGGGAACATCTAGTTAGTGTCAACTGGGTAGTATGAGGTCACACCCCGCCATGTCCTTCCATATAACCTTGGAGAAGACATTGTTCTACTGTCACTTTAAGAAAAGCCTTTGTTGTGTTTGGAATTCGCGTCAGGATGTTTGAGTGGAATTACAGCCTTTATTCTTCACATAGCAATGGAACTACAGTCTTTAATAATATGTAATGTCTGTGGAGGCAACTAGTAGTTGTTTATGGAACACCTGTGAGGACAGTTGTTGCATATCAGTATTACTGTGCTATTCTATATCCATGAGATTTCACAAGTGCCATTTCAGGATTCCACTGATGATATAGTGTGTGCAGAATAAATGCACATACATTTTTACTGAACTTTTCTCGAACGTTAATATTGCGTTCAGGAGGCACAATTATTTGCTCTAGAGACTTGTCTGCCATTTGTAGTAGATATGGATCAAAACACGTAGGTGGCGGCACGGGGGCACCCATGTACCACTCACATGTTGCCCTCTTGATGCAAAGTAGAGCAAAGCTTTAAACTGCGTAACATTAGGGCCACTTTCGCACTGAATATTAATTAGTTTACAAAGTTTCTGTAACTTTTTGTGACACTTCAAAAGCGCATAGCCTTGGTGCATTTTGCCCAACATGGTGGATCAGATGCAGTGCTTAATTTGTAAATAAAAACGTGCCAGTACCCAAAGCCCCTTTAATCCATTTACAGGCACTCCCTGCTGCTTCAGTTCACTCTTGCAACTTTCTGCTTTCTCCCTTTGTGACACTTTTTCGTGTTTCACTTCCTCCGTCTTTACCAATTTGTCTTTTGCTTGCAGTTAATGCTTGAGGCAGGAAAATAAGTGCCTGCTTCAAAAATAAGTTCTAGTGCCCCACACCGGATCCACCGGCAAAAATTAAGCACTGGTCAGATGTGGTAAAGAAGGGAGCCAGAGAAACTAGCACTGTACAAGCCCCACTGACTTATATTACAAAGCACACTAGACACATAATAATAACAAAATTATTTAAAAATGTAGCTCCAGGTAAAACTGAAGATTTCAGTCTACACTGAGTTCTGTCGGCTTTCAAGCAAATATACCACACAGCTTTACCAAAGTACATATAGTCTACGATTTGTTCCTTCATCAAGTACTTATTTCTCTTTCCATGTCCTATATATTATCTTGCACCTAAACATATTTTTAAATTAGCACCAAGACAATCGGATGTGTGAAATCTTCATTTTGCTAACAGTGAAATACAACCTCTTCTTATCAAGGGTTATGATTACAGGAGGCCATTAAACTGCGACCCTGGGCAAACACCTGTCGTCGCAACTAACACGCCTCGTAGTTACCAGGTGTGATAAAGTTTGCCCCATTTGTTCAGTTTCCTCAGGTCAAAGCCGCTGAAATTCAACTTAAGGGAAAGACCTGGTATTTGCCAGCACATTCGATGTTGTTGTGTAAAGCACCAAAATCTGCATATGTTCCCCAAAAAAACTTGCACCAGGTGATAAGTATTGTGTCTGCTAAATTCTAAACACCTCTGTGTTGGATTTTATCCGGTGAGAAAATCATTGCTTAGGACAGGTGCCATGCGTAATTAGACCCATGGACTTTGTGGCTACAAAATGGTTATAATTGTATAAACTACATTAATATTATTTTTATGAACACAATACACGCTTGTTCTTTACTCACAAAATTTGAAAAACACTAAAACAAACTCTACTGTTTTCACTGACTGAGTTGATAAATATATTTGAAACATGCGTTATCTAATACAGTGGTTCCCAACCTGTGGACTGGGGACCCCTGGGGGTCCGCAAAGCCTCCTCAGGGGGTCCGTGACTGCTTAGAAAATTCAGTAATATTAACAGATTAGGTCCCCAGCTTTCAGTATTGACTCAGTGGGGGGTTCCCGGGTTCCACTAATTATTCAGTGGGGGTCCCCGGGTTTCCATCATTGATAAAGGCTGGTTCACAGAAGTTAAAAGCTTAGGAACCACTAATCTATTTCATGAAATCAATGTGCTCTATTCTTTACACCATCCTTAAAAACATTAAAACATGGGTCCTAGCTTACAAATAATGTAATCGGTTTTTGATCAAAGCACATTATGCCTGATTTTAACATAAGCTTTACAAATTATTATCAAGACATGCTATGTCTTCTGATTCAAGCCCTATTCTTTAAATGAATATTTAAAAGCATTTCTAAAACACACACATTGTACTT
Organism: Pleurodeles waltl; assembly: GCF_031143425.1. NCBI lineage: Eukaryota > Metazoa > Chordata > Amphibia > Caudata > Salamandridae > Pleurodeles > Pleurodeles waltl. The sequence goes on from NC_090446.1 coordinate 152,834,344, forward strand.
TAATATTTTTTCAGTGCAATATTAGAATGAAATCCAGTCTTCACAAAAATTAATTTGAGCCAGGAAATGTATTACATTATATTAACAAGGTTCACATCTCATCACAAAGTTCTATTGGATGACCTCTGTTGTGCCTACATTGAAATGTGACTATTAACTATGAAAAGATTTGAGATGAGCGAGGTAAATAAAAGCAAAAATCTTAATTAAGGCACACTCATTTGATCAAAAAGCGAAACTGCGAAAAAACAGAGAACATCACAATACACCACCCCAAAGGTTAGTAAAATTGTTCACATTGGTGGAAATTATTTTTTTTCATGATTTTCATTGCCCATTTTTTTCCCGTCCATGTACATAGTTGCAAAATGGTTCATCCTGGTAGTTGTAGTTTTGTTTCTATCATTTTAAGTATGGGTTTAAAAGTCCAAACATGGAAAATACGAGCTGAATGTGTCATGCGGGGCCTCTTGCAGGTGTCCATATTAGGGCTGAGAGATTACATAAGTGAAATTCTTGAAATTCCTGAATTTCGTGTTATGTGACGTTTGTGGAATTTCTCCAATGTTCTCATTATGCAAATTCTCAATCTCAATTTGCATAAAGCCACACAAGATACCGACAAACTACATTTCACCCTGAAAGGGTAATTTCATGTGATTTCATAAAATTGTCATGAAATTTCGCAAAAAGTTGCATAATTGTAGACACCTGCGGTGCATATGTGATAGAGGTGTACAAAATTCGTGCAATTTGTATTTGCATAGATAACCAACATCTTTAAAAAAGTACTCAGAATTATGCATAGCTTATGTGTAATCGGCCAAGGATGCATTTTACGCTAAAAAGTGCAAATAACACATGTGCCACAGACAGTAGCTGCTCGCTTTCTGGTTGTTCGTGTTGTTCCAGTGCATTTGCACTTTTTTAGCAAACATCACATAACTATGCAACATGGCATAATAGCTTAACTTTGTAACAAGTGTAATGTAAAATAGCTAACATTTTGTATGGTTATGCTATCGCAATTGAAATGTTGCCAGGCCTGTGCTTTTTATGTATGCTTCTTTGGTATATCTGTGCAAGCACATACAAGTAAAAAAGTGCCCATTGTAAAAATGGTAGCTACTCTGAGCTTCCTCTCCTTTTAAATAAATGACTCAAATGGATCAGTGTTTGCAACACTGCATTTATAACTGAAACAGTACTCCTTAGCCCACAGCGCAATGAAAAAGGACCAGGACTTGATGGGCTGCTGATCCCTGACACAGGAGAACTCTTTGACATCACTCAGTGCCCCCTACAGCACATCGAGATGTGCTGCCTCTTGCCACAACTGTACATCACTAAGGAGACAGGGTGCAGTATGCGAACAGTTGTAGATGCCTGATTCAATCAAGTGATCCTTGACTGATTCCCGCGTCTACAACTTCTGGCGTCTCCTTCCCATTTTCTTAGCCGTGTATGGCTTAGGCTCTGTGACCTGTATTCAAGCATTCATTGTTTCTTCCAATTAAATGCATTTAGATGGGTTTCTAGGTTTTATTTCGGGTTCTCAATTGATGCCAAAGTCGACGGTTTGCCCTGAAGATGGTTTCACGTACTCTTTAGAAAACAAGAAAGTGAAACGTCGACGTACAGACCTGGCCAGTCGCCCCTGTATGGACTATTGATTATTTCCACATCAAAGGACATCCAGTTAAGGCATAAGGGCTCATGTAATCAGTTGAGCAGTCACCCATGATAAGGTCATTACTAAAACCCTTCTTTGAACGTTTGTGACTTGTATAATAGCAAGGGGTGCTGTCGTATGTGACCCAATAAAATGTATTTTTGTAACATAAATTGAGGTGGTTTTCACATTGATGTATAATTAAGTACCCTACTGTTTATGCCTTTGGACTGATAGGTAATAAACGCCAGCTCTTCATCAAAGCATCTGCAAGTGATTTTAGGTTCAGAAACTCAATGCCTTATGGGCTTTAGAGTCCAGTCAACTTAACTGAGGAAAAAGACTTAAACGCCAGCATGGATTGGTTGTGCATGAAAAGCTGAAAGCATCGTTGCCTGCGCTCTGGAGCAGGCTGGTCGGGATAATTAGGAACTTGCATACTTAAAATAATTCTTATATTATAAAGGTTCTGGACTCTGATCAAAAAGACCTAAAATAGTCTCTGAATTTTGCCGAATCTCATTGAAGGCCGATCCAATTTCAGCCTAATGTGAAAGCAGTCCGAAAAAAGTCCACTGTATCCTGGAACTGTCTGTCGAATCTAAAACACTTTTTCAACTACTTTTGTTACTTGCTCTGTTTCCTCTTCCCCTTCTTCAAAATCCCCTTCCACGTCAGCTGTGGCTTCCTGATACTGCTGGTACTCGGACACCAGGTCATTGTTGTTGCATTCGGCTTCAGTAAACTCCATCTCGTCCATGCCTTCCCCCGTGTACCAGTGCAGAAAAGCCTTTCTCTTGAACATGGCTGAGAATTGCTCCCCCACTCTCCGGAAGATCTCTTGAATGGCAGTGTTATTGCCTATAAACGTGGATGATAGTTTGAGGCCACGAGGGGGTATGTCGCAAACTGCCACCTTGACGTTGTTTGGGATCCACTCCACAAAGTAGGCACTGTTCTTTGTCTGGACAGCTAGCATTTGCTCATCCACTTCCTTGGTGGACATGAGCCCTCTGAAGATGGCTGCAACTGTCAAATAGCGCCCATGACGTGGGTCGCACGCTGTCATCATATTACGTGCCTCAAACATTTGCTGTGTGAGTTCCGGCACAGTGAGAGCTCGGTACTGTTGGCTTGCACGGGATGTCAGGGGTACGAACCCGGGCATGAAGAAATGCAGGCGGGGGAAGGGCACCATGTTTACTGCCAGCTTCCGTAGATCTGCATTGAGCTGACCAGGAAAGCGAAGAGAAGTTGTGACACCACTCATGGTCATCGACACTAAATGGTTGAGGTCTCCATAGGTTGGGTTAGTCAACTTCAAGGTTTTGAAGCATATGTCGTACAGCGCTTCGTTGTCGATGCAGAAGGACTCGTCTGCATTCTCAATCAGCTGGTGGATGGAGAGGATGGCGTTGTATGGTTCAACTACTGTATCTGAGACCTTGGGCGAGGGCATGACGCTGAAGGTGTTCATAATCCTGTCAGGGTACTCTTCTCGGATTTTGTTCATGAGAAGGGTGCCCATGCCGGACCCTGTTCCTCCACCTAGTGACTGGACAAGCTGAAATCCTTGCAGGCAGTCGCAACTCTCACATTCATTTCTAACAACATCTAGCACTGTCTCCACCAGCTCGGCTCCTTCGGTGTAATGGCCCTTTGCCCAATTGTTTCCAGCACCCGAATTCCCTGCAGGCAGGAAACAGTAAAAGAGCAAATAAGACACTTAGAAAATGTATCTAGACAGAAGAGAATCAAACACCCAAAGCCGTTCTCACAGTTTGCAAACCCACATATTTGTAGAGACATACATCTAGACCGGGTACAAGTTCTAAATAAATGAGTGGGTGGCTAAATAGCATAACACCTTAGCTTCATCAAACACCACCTTTAATGGGTATTTGACGTTTTTAAAGTCTATGACCGTCTAATATTCTGTGTGTTCAGCGTGTCAACATTCTGTTTAGTCAACGAGACAGGTGTACATATGTATGTATATTCCTATACATTTCCCACATATTTCAATATCCTGACTTCTAGGATCTGTGTGTGACTAGCCAGTTGAAAATTCAGGTTGGTTAATTCATCCTTTCATCCTTCTAAGGTCTACGAAATGAGAGTGACGTTAGCTTGGATGGTAGTCACATTTGTAAAATATATATTGACCTTCAGAGGGTCGGATGTTAGGGTGTCACCAACCTGGCCGGCTGGTGGGCCTGCCCTCGTGGCTGTAAATGACACCCTAAGTTAATTATGTCCACTGTTTCATTTTTATTTGGAGTATACATAATGTGATCATAACCGTTCTCCTTAGATTTACAACTAAAGTAAGTTAACTACATTATTGCAATTCTCGCTCTTGTATTTCTTCTGAAACAGGCCTTACTCACCATTGGAGCTAACCTGCATCCTACTGTAATTTACACCAAGTTCCAGCATCAGGGTGGAGGCCAACAATGCTCTCTGACGTCACTTCAAGCAGGATAGATGCAATACAGCCAGTTGTCAGTCTTACACTCTGTAGCAGAATTACTCTAAAAGAGAAGCTGCCATGCTGCCATTGAAATTCTCTTCAGTTGCAGGTTCTCAACAACATGAAAGCTCACCAATCACGGTTGAACTACAGTAATCAATACAACCCATTGACCAGTGCATTGGCCAATGACTGTGGTGATGATGTTGCAATGACTGTGATGACAGTTAATTGCAGAGGGCTTTTCTACTGGGGTGATAGCAAAGACTCTCTCTACTCCAAGGTAGCCACTGAGATGGCGACACCACAGAAACAGTAGGAGATGCAACCTGAAAACATGGACTGAAACATCGATCACCATGGCGGAGAAGCCCAAGAGCAGAGAAGTGGCTTGCGGTCCAAGAAAATATGTCAAAAACAGAGGGGAACAAAGAACATAATTCATGTTGGAAACACCCTACTGTGTTAGCATCTTTGTAACTGCTCAAATGCCTGTGCATGAACCAAAACAGAATGAGTGGAGGAAGCAGTTCAGCATAGGGAGTGTTGTGGACTGTTGTCACCAAAATGGAATATAGTGACTGACAACAGGAGCCAGGCAGGTCTACTGCTGTGTGCTTTTGTTATTACAGCACTCCTCCCAGACTGTGTTCACCTACTAATGTAAGAGCTAGCCTCTGCCCACGTTGCCGGGTCCCTGTACTCAGGGTAAGGGAGGTCACTTTTGTTCACATACTTCCTGTTCTCTTCTCCTGGAAGTCGGCTTTGTCCAGTGAGGTCAGCAGAGCCCTGGACCCTGATCTTTCCCAAGGGTCCCACTTCCTACCCTAAAGCGACGTCACAGGCAATGACAGCAAACAGTAAACTGCTCACGCTGAATTGACCTAGAATTAATTTGCTTCATAATCAGATATAACTGACTTGGTTCTCCAAGGTGGATTTCACCAAGGGCGATAACATAAATCAATGATGTAATTCACCTGCACTCAGTTAGCAACAGTAGCAGAGTTAATTCACTTGTACTGTATGCAGCTCACACAGAAAAGAGATTCAGGTAGGAGGCAAAATCTTTGGGTGGGCATGAAGGTAAAGAAGACAACAGCCCTGTGTGGCCATACTAATGGTGGTACAGCAGCATGCAAATATCTGCAAACATAACACAACATAGCATTTACCCTACTGTGGGTTAGCTCCACTGGTGAAGTTTTTTTTTTACCCATTCTACTGTAATTTTGAGGCAGGGCAGCTTCAATATAGAGGTTAAAAATATTGGGGCAGATTTAAGAGCCCCTAGCGCCTCCTTGCCCCACATTAGTGTCATTTTTTAAAACTCTAATGTGGCCCAACAAGGCCAAAATCGCAGCACCAAATTTACAAAGTGGCGCAATGCATGCATTGTGCCACTTTGTAACCCTTTGCGCTACATTATGCATAAGCTTAAATAATCTTCAATTGTGATTTACCTGTTTGTTAGCAGGTAGAGTTTTCAGCCATGAGCAATAACTGTAATGTCAGTCCTTTATCTAAATATTAAAGAACAACAGTCATATAATCAGTCTATTATCCAGAGGAACTCAATGTTGCAAGTTAGTGGAGTGAAATAAACACTTTCACTGACAACTGCTGCAAACCTGCAGGTCATGAGTTTGAATCCAGGCCCGATTTATTCAGCCTTCCATCTTTCTGCGACTGATAAATGAAGCAACAGGGAACTAGGTAATATAACCACCTATTATTAACAACGTTTAGAGACAGCAGAGCTGCAGTATGAGGTGTTCTATAAAATCTAGTTACTACGATGTAGTAAATGACTTGGGTCTATCATCTGCAAGGCAAGCAAGGTGTAACACAAGCCTGGGGTGCATATAAATATAGTAATCAATCAATTAATCAAACATTTATAGAGCACAGCAAATCACCCTCGAGGGTCTCGAGGAGCTGATATAGGAGTAATAAGAGTTAAGACACATCAAGAAAGTCCTTTTAAAATACATGTTCAAGAATGAATAACATATTAAAACAGAAAGCAATAGTTGATTATTTTGTTTAAATATGAATAAAAGTAGACTTCCAAAATGAGGGTTCATTGTTGCCCATATTGTGAAGACAGCTACATCACATATTTAATGCTGGAACTTTCTAATGTGCATGACAAATGTTTCAAACAAGCGCTAGGGTACAAATACCTAGTAGTGGCAGTTTCAGGGATATACCCCATGAGTGGAAAAAAGTCTACATATTTCAACACCTTCTCCAGTGGCTGCAGGGGGGGAAATCCTTGGTCTTTGTATTAATCCAAATGATTCTGTTGGCATTGCAACAATTTGTGTTTTACAACTTTTCATTGATATACAAAGCTGCAATTGTCAAAGAAAATGGATATTATTTTTGGCTTACTAGGGACAGCTATGACTTTTGTAACTCTATTTAGGAATATAAAGGCCCTAAACATGTCCAATCATCAATATGTCCTTTCAGTGGATGTTTTAAACCTCCATGACCATGCAAAGGTCATTATATAATTTGTACAGCCATCACCTGTTAAAACGAATACAATGGGACCTGTCACATTTAATTTCAGTAAGGGAAAGTTACCTGGTTGCCGTTAAACATGGACCACTCAACTACTTGGCAATAATAGTGCTATTGCCTAGCACTGAAGGACATCCATTCAGTGGACTTAGCTGCATTGGTCATTATGTAATTTAACATAGAGAATAAAAGATTGTCATGATGTTGCTAGGGTTAGAATCATGTTGGACAGACCCTGTAGTGGGTTCACTAGTGAAACCCACAAATCTTACATTAATGCTAAACCATTCCCTAACAGATAAATGGGTTTAGGTTGTTGGGTTTGTAGTGACATCATGGAAGACTGAAGACTTGAAATGTTCAAAAGGAAGAGCTGCCTTATTATAAAGTACTTACCTAGCACTCTATAAATCATAGCTCTGTTGTTTTGAACACATACCATGAATAAAGTTATCAGGCCTGAAGAGAGTTCCTATTCTGCTAGATCGCAAGCTGTCCATGGTTCCTGGCTCCAGATCAACCAAGATGGCCCGGGGCACGTACTTGTGGGCTGAAATTAAGAAGGAGGCTTTGAAAACATCCATATCTTCAAAGAGCAGCAAATGCACAGAGGTCAGTATACAAATCATTAACAATGAATTCACATGATACAGATTTATTTTGATGGGAGTTCGATTTTTATCCAGTTCAGGTCTTTAATGCCAGGGCAAATACACAAAAATTATATATATCAATTTTTTAAAACAAAAAAATCAATCAATTTTAAAAAATGGCACAGAGAGGTTTTCCTGTTAAAGCTGAAGCGCTTAGTCCATGTCTAAATATGTATTTCAATAGTAATATTGAAGTAATGCCAGAAAGACCATTTAAGGCAAGTATAACTCTTTCACTTCAAATTATGTGTATATGCAACTGGCAGGGAAGCAGGATCACAGTAACTGCTCATCGCATATCCCAATGATATTCTGAAAATCATAATCAATATTCCTAAACTATACTTTGTATTATTTATTAAATCATACAATACTGTAAGACCCAACACATCTTCCCCCTTTACAGCACAACACAAGATCCCAAAAATCATTAAGAATAGCATAAACCAATAGATATAACTCATCCCATTAACACTTAACCCCTGAATCTTGCTGGAAGTGATATTTCCTGGTAGAACTCCTACACAGTTCCAATGGGATGTTGAACTCACAGAAGGTTCTTGTTTATGAGATTCACCATGCACCTTTGCAACTCTTTCTTTATTCCTACAATTTCATCATCCAACCTTAGAGCATGTTCATGCACTTTGACCATTCTTTTGGGCCTAGAGAATCAAGAACCTTCTTTATCACACTGAAAAGTTTCTTGATTCTAACCACTTCCTCTTTCAACTTTAGACGACAACCTGCCTTATCATACTTCTCCTGGGCCCTTCTCCTTTTTCACACATGCATTGTAATACACTATCTTGTGGTACCTTTTCTCCATCTATATTATGTTTTTATTTATGAACTTGGAAAATTTCCCTTCAGTAGAAAGAAAGGAGAACCAATATAGTCCATATTTGGAGTGGTGTGGATTGCCCACCATAAATTCTTAAGCTCCTGCATCAAATCCAACCCATCCACCTGTGAAAATGTAATATTTTCCTTTGTCACTCTATTGCAACTTTCCACAAGACCAAGACTATTGTTTCTAGGGTGGTACAATGAAGTAAATAATATGTTAACACCAAGATTCTTAAGATTAAAAAAACTTCAAAGTCATTGTAACCAGCTGGTGATATGTGATAATGTCATCCAGTATAACATCTAAAAAAAAATAAGTTCTCAAACTCCTCTTTCACTTTCTGGTAGTGGTAATGGTGTTCACAAACACACAAACTACCCCAGGCCACCTAAAGTAGTAGTCTATTGCTACAATTCCATATTTCACTTGAAAAATTACATTTAAAGGTCCAATTGTTGTCTGTCAGAGAATTCGGCCACAAATTAAGGTTTAAGACAGAATTTACCTTCTATTTAACTGCTAGGAATTCACAAAGAGAGTCTCAACTGATGTAAGCCCATTTACAGGTGTGGAGACTTCTACAACCAGAGCAGAACTCTCCACACCCATAAATTCAACTTAATGGTAATTTCAAGGCGTGATTAGGCTTAGAATTTTGGGAGCATTAACATACATGTACATTTGTCATTTGTGGGCGTTTATATAGTTTGATCAATCCCTTTTCCACTTTGGAAATCAAATGATTTTGACTCCAACCAAGGGCTGTCATCAATCCCAGTCCGTGGTGATAAGGGGCATGGATCACCCTCAGATTTAGTGGGGATTTAGCAAAAAAGGAGTTTAATCACCACATGTAAAATATTTTCCCCCAGAAGAAATAAAATCACATTTTTATCAGTACAGATGATACAGTTCCATATGTGTGAAGTTCTCCAGGATGGATCCTGATGGGAATGACATGACCTTCCCAGATAAACCTGAACTTGGTGTGGCTTTCTAGACATACTCCTGAAAATGTTTGCAAATTATAAAAAAATCTGTAAATTATGTCCAGGGGATGGTGGAGATTTCGGCCTGTAATTTTCTGACTTTCTTTATAACTCATGTCAAAGTGAAATCAGTGCCATTTTGTGGAATCTCACTGTTCTGCATGAATTGTTGAACCATGGGAATGGTACCAACTTCTGTTGTTTTATAAAAGTCGAGGCTTAAATTTCTTCTTCATTCAATCACGCAACCAAACCAGGAGCTCTCTAGTCTGCATCATCTCTCTAGGTCCTAATAAAGACTGTCTAACACATGAGGTACTTTGCAGTTGTTTAGCACACACATTTTAGGAGGATGAATAGGCTCACAGATATTTCACTGGGGCTTCAGAGTAAACAATCCCTCCATCTGTTAAGGGATTTTTATTCGTATTCTGTGGTTTGGAGATGGTCATAGCTATTGATTTAGAATAATTTAATTTAAATCCTGATACTTCGGAAAATCATATGGATTCCGTCTACCAACTTTAGTAGTGAGTGTTCCTGTTGAGGCACGCAATAAAGTATATAATCGGCACAAAGTGGTGGTCTGTGATGACGCTATCAAGACTTATTTATTTTATACTTAAGAAGTTCCACAGGTAAGGAAAATATAAGAGGTGAAGTGGACAACCCTCTTAAAATTAATTTTAATGCTGGCTTTTGGATGTTGGTATTTATCTAATAGAATTGTTCTATCAAAACAGGGAGGACTTTCTTTAACTGCTCTTTGTCGACTGGGAAAATTGTGAAATGGAACATTGGGTGGTGCTGATTACTGGCACTGGACAAGTTGCACAAATAGCAGGGTTTGTTTTCTGCATTTGTGCAACAGTTGGGCAAACAAGTGCTTAGTGAGTAGTGGCCCAGGCAATTTTGTCTGGAGTAGATGCATACTAGCACTGAGCTTGGCTGGAATTCCTTTTAGGTCTTCTTTTGGCCATGTTAACTAACATAATGGATTATTCAGGGCTTTACAAATGGTGCTGAATCACATGAAGAGTTAATTTGGTAGGTAAATGAGGAGACTTTGACAAATATGTGTGAGCAAAAGCAGCCTTTTCCATGCAAAAGAGAGGCTAGCCTATTTGTGAGATATTGGAGATGTTGATGACACAGCCGTCTAGAGAAACAAAGCATGTGGTTTAGAACAAAGAACTGACAGTGATATAAATGGATGGTGAATGATGCCAGACACAGAGGTTCAAAACAGGCAAATACAAGGCTTAATTCATAATGGAAATCAGCAAACAAGAGCACTATGTCTGCACCACACCCACATCAATTCACAAACAAACAAGAATGAATGTAAGCACCTTCCATGTAATGCTGCACTAGGATGGGCCAATCAGAAGGCTTGGAATGCGGGCATTGTCGGCTGCCGTGAATTTGCATTCTATGTTCAGTGAAAATGTGGAGTAGCTCATGAAGCAGATGGGGTAGCCTTTTGGGTGAGATGCATGGACATCATTTAGAGGTCGCAGCTGCGACACCTAGCTTACCCTTTGCAACCTCTGGCACTGTCTTTACGACCCTTGGCCTCAGAGGTGGCAAAAAATGTGCCTGGAACACAGGGGTGACTCTGGACTCCTTATTTTCGGTGCAGTGTTTGCTATACTAATAGTGAATAATATTCCATTACTCATTATTAGTGTGAAAAAATGGAGCACAGTTACCTGGAATGGACCTCTGATGGCAGCTAAGGTAAATAAGAAATACATTTAAATGTATGTTGTGTGCATTCTTGTAGGTGAGAGTGTGTTTATGTGAGCGCCAGTGTGTGTGAGTGAGTGAATTTAATTTAGTGTGAGAGCATGTTGTTATGCCTGCAAATCTGTCTCAGGCCCTAGAATACTAAAAGTCATTCTTGTCTAATGAGGCAGCCTGGAATACTTGAGGCACTTCATAGCCTGACTGACAGCTCTGACAAAATATGGGCAGCACAATGGAGGAGGTCATTCTTGGAATAATTAGCACCCATTAGTGGCATACTAGAAGTAATGCTGGTACTTGTACATTGGGGGTATTTCTTGGCACAAAGGAGGACAGCCTGACATATAGGAAGAGGTCAAACATGACAAAATGCTGATCATGACATACTAAGGTAATTTTTGACAATAAATGATATATAGATGGTATAAATGGAAACATTCTGGCACTGGAGTATCAGGGGTACCAATGACATATGATGCACCCATGATAAAATGTTGTCCCAGGTACACTGGAGGTAATTTTTGACATATGGTGGTATCCACAGCACATTTTGAAAAATAAATGGGGTCTAATTCTATGGAGCATCAGGTTTCATTGGCTTGGCACACCATGAAAGGATTTGAAAACTTCTGAGTATATAGCAAATTTACTTGAAAAGTGTACTTTAAAATGCATTATATTACCACATTCTTTTCACATTTTTCTTGGGTGAGGAGGGAACCTGTTAGTAGAGGCCTGTCTTTTTGGCTTTGCTTGCTCACTGCAATACAGGGGTAAGATTTACTTCTCAGAAATTTCAAAGCTCAAATCAGCATAGATGGTGTCTAAAATAAATGTTTGTCATGTCATCATGGTTAAGGTCATATGACATTAGTTTCTTGAAAAAATAAAATCAGGATCAAGGGTTGTATGATGTCATTATGGTCAAAGGGTGTGTGATGTTATTTCTGTTACCCCTGACATTTTGATGAACTGACGCCCATGGTGACGTGTGGAGTAGTGTGTTAATAACTGTTGTGTATGGCTCTGACTGGCAGCCAGGAGCATGAAACCTGGATTCTAAATTTGGGTATTCATTGCGCTGCTGTGACGTCACCGGTGGAAGCCCTCACTTCCCTGGTGTTCCCTCGCCCCGCCCAAATTTTCAGAGACCAGAGAGGGATTATGGCTGGTGATGCCATCCACTTTCTTCCACCTCTCCTGCATATCAACACAACTGCAGACGTTGCGCTACCCTTGCTAGGCACCACATTGTTTGTCATCCAGGGTCTCTATAGACCACTGCTGAGAGGGAATTTAAAGCTGTGCTGACACGGATCTCAGAAGAGACTGTCATTGTGGTGCTAGCTCTCTGCTTTATGGAGAGCAGTAAGCATAGATTCAAATGGAAGGGGAAGGGAAGACCACAGGGAGTGTTGGCGATGAGAGCTTGAGGTAAGCTATTATCTTTTTTTTTTTTTTTACTTTGGGCAGTGGTATGGTAAAGAACTGAAGATAAAGCAGGATACCCTTTTAACTGTGCTGTACCCTTATTATGAGCTCTTGCACTCGGCGTTGGCACATAGTTGCATGGTGGGCAATGAATAATCATAAATGCCCTCCCTTAAAATAAACTGGAGTACTCACAGTAAGCTTCATTGAAGTAGACGTTGATGCGCTCGAGCTGCAGATCTGAGTCGCCCACGTAGTTTCCTGTTGTGTCAATTCCATGCTCATCAATTATCACCTCCCAGAACTGAGAAGGACAAACAGGAAGAGGAGTCAGTGTCTGTAGGAGGGGATCCAGAACGACCCTCTCCTAGACTTTAGAGACAAGCAGTGAACCATAACTTAAAGAATACAAGTTTAACCAATTCTGTATGCTTATTAGTGAATGGGGAGGTGTCATTTATAGACTGCACTTCAGAAATTGCACTTTGCCATGAAACTGAAATAATACATTTCGGGCTAGATGTACAAAGCTTTTTTTGTTCGCAAATGGCTCGATTCGCAGAATTGGGCCGTTTGCGAACATAAAAGACATTTTCAAACGTACAAAGCCCAAACTGCAATTCGGTAACCTGCAAGTTGGGATTGTGAATTGGTATTTGGAAGGGGTGTGGTTAAGGCGTCCCTTCCTAATACTGATTCTCATTGGTATATACCAATGTTTTTGACTAAAGTGCGGTTGCAAAACTTTCATATTTTACCAACAACTCGAATTTGGTGCTAACCCATTCACAAATGGGAAAGGATCCCAAGGAACCCCTTCCTCTTTGAGAATGGTTGAAAAATATTTTTGGAGAGAAGGTTGTGGTCCCACAGATCACTGCCAACTCTTGAAAAATTAAAAGAAAACTTATGTTTTTGTGAAGCATCCTGTATTCCATTAAAGAAAATGGGCTGCATTTCCAAAAAATGATTGCTTTATCTAAAAGCAGTCACAGACATGGTGGTCTGCTGACCCAGCAGTCCACCATTCCTGTGATTTTTGCGATTTCCAATGGGTTGCATACTGCAACCTACCTCATTAATATTCATGAGGAAGGTCTATTTGCGACCAACTGGGAATCACAAAAAGTGTTAAACACACTTTGGTACATTCGTGTTTGTGATTACCAAAAAGTGAACCACAAAAATTTATTATTTGGTAATCGCAACCAATGATGTTAGTAAATTTGGCCCTTTATACCCCAACTCATTAATACTAATTTAATCAATGTCAAAAGAACAGAAGAATGAGAATGCACAGCCAGGATTTGAACCTGTGACGAGGATAATGCACAGAGATTACCGCAGGAAATGCTTAGCCCACTAAGGCAGCTAACCACCTGCAGATGATTTGTCACTGTTACATTCACCCTCCTGTTGAGTCACATGCTGCCTCAGAGAACATGCCAAGATGATGTAATGACATTAATACAGGTAGAATTTGTGTTATTAACTCTGATTTCCTTTTATGACTTAAAATGGGGAATACCTTGTGTAAATCCATTGTCATATTCATGAAGTAGTTGTGTCACTTTTGCACCTCGCAACTGGGTGCAAGCACGATGCAACTACTACATGTCATTTATCAAGCCACATAAGCCCACTTTGCGTGGCCCTGAGCGGCTTTATAAATCCAGAGTAATGCAATGTAGTTCAAGTTGATGTACTCTGTCCCAGGGAGGTTTTCCAGGGGTGTTGTGTGGGTATGCATATGGAATACCCATGGATCTTGACACATCTCATATTTTACCATAAGTGGTAGACCTGGGAATACACCAAAACTGCTACGCCTCCCCAGGTGAGATGTAACAAGGAGAAATATTTTTATTTATCCTTGTTTTTTCCTCTTTCTTTGTGGGCTGTATCCTGCAGCACACATAGAAAGAGAAAAATGCCTCGTGGATATTTTTTTTGCAGAAAGATGCATCTTCCTGCAAGAAAACAATCCTGCCTACAACACGGACACCCTTGCAACTTGGGGAAAGAGTGCTTGTATTGGTGCTAGGCTGCATATTGTGCGCCTGCGCTGGGAAAAGGCAGAAATGCAACTTATTATATTAAATTTGGCGCATTCCTACACTTTCCCAATCACTCAGGGCAGCACAGCAAGGTGACCTGCTGCACTGCGTGATTTCTACATAAATATGCCCCTCAAGTGTGTTTTTCTGCATTTATTGATGTAGAAATACCAGGTACAGTAGGGTGTTCTTTCCATGCTGTAGTTTTTTTCTAATGGAATAATGATTAATTATTCAAAGGCCCCTGATAAAATTATGCAGAAATACTACAAGGGTAACTGTGGATAAAGTGGGATTTGTTTTTTTTCCCTGAGTGCAGCATTAATGCATCATTGAGATTCAACACTGGAAGGGGCACTTTCCTACACAAAAGCAATCCTGGGAGGCCTTTTTATCTTTCTATTTGTGCTACAGAATGCAGCACACATAGAAAGAGGAAAAAACAAGGAGAAGTTCAGATATTTCTCTTGTTGTGCCTACCATAGGAAGGCGTAAGGTTTTGGAGCATCCCAAGGTTTACATGGCCTTATAAATCTGGGGATGCGTCAAAATCCACGTGTTGTTTGAGAACACTCACCGCAATGCCCATAGAATGCCTCACAGATGCAGAGTAAGGCAAGGTAGTGATTTGCACTGCCTTGCCTTACTTCATATCAATGAGTCAGTTCAAAGCCACGCAAAGTGGCTTTGTGTGGCCAATTAGATATGATTGAGAGGTTTGCACTGCTGCTGCATTACTGAAAGTGTCACAATGGTGGTGCAAGCCTTTCATAAATATGTCCCCTAGTTTATGGAGACAATGTAAGTGTGCTGTGAGATCTTGAATTTAATGCATAGTGATGCATCCCGTTTATTTCCTACATACTAGTGTTAGATTTTGACTTTGACCATTTGTGGACTGGGAGCCACTGCTTTAAGGATAAGGTTGATGATCCCTTCTGGAAATCTACTAGTAGATGCTGAGTTCGAAAATCTTTGCCTATGCTTTTAAGGATGCCACCAAAAGGTGGGCCAATGCCCTAGTCACCTGAAAAACTATTTTTTTGACCAAACAGACACCTTCCTTCCCATGGTGGCTCCTCATCTCCCATGGTACTGGATAGAATATTTAGCAAAGGTGTAGATCCTGGGAAAATTACAAAAACATGACTGCTTACTGCTAAGCTGGAGATGGGATGGTAAAGCCTTCTAAAGTAGGGGCTCTAATTTCCAATTTTTTAACACGTGCAGCTTATATAAGTCTAAATTGTCTGCCATTCAGATTTGATTCATGGTCTTGTGATCAGTAGGAGAAAGATAAATCTATATTTCTGAAAGTCCTACGATCGTGGTAGATGAATACTTTACTGTGTTCTTCGGTGAGATCTAACAAAAGCTGTCAATACTTATGCCTAAACTTTTCATCATTATTTAGATGCAGCAGTTGACAAGTAGTAATCCCATGCTCTCTTGGATCTCCACTTTCTATTACTGCAAGTCACTCTGTTATCATAGAGAGAAGTCACTTCAATCAGGCACTTTTTTCTTTCTCCTTTAACGGTGGTATCTGTATTGATCATTTTCATTGTTTTGGCCTGATAGCCGCAGACAGACGTGTTCACCTGAGATCATCTAGCAACAACCTCCAGATTTATGTTGGGTATTAACATCACAGACCTGGAGGTTGTTGCCAAATGATCTCAGGTGAACAAGTTGAGTAGCAGCCAGGAGGGGGAAGGGCACTTGGGGACTTCATGTTTCTTTTCAGTAGGGTGTGTTATACATTCTTGAGAGCCTGTGAGGATGTAAGCAGTGGTTGACTGACTGGCAACTTCTTACTTATTTTTCCCAAAAAGAAGAAGGCTGCAGATGCTTAGAACATGTTTACCCCCAACTGGCAACATCAAATAAGTCTGCTTCTGGACTAGGAGTCAATGCGAGATGCTAAAAGCCTTAGTGACGTGGTCCCTCTGTTCAGGCCTGTGGTCATGCATACTGCCACATTGTAAGCAGCTATTGACATCAACAGTCTGGAAATTCAGTGTAAACATGATTGCAGTAATATATTTCTAAGGGTTCATCTCATGCCCTCATCAAAGCCCTTTTGTTTCCTCAGGCAGGAATGAAGGAATCTTCCAACTTTAATGGCCGAAAGGAGGTTTTACTATCTTGGCTTAGTGACATGTGAGTATCCACTAGAGGCCTCAAACCTCAACCTTGTTTGAAGGATCACCACCTAACCTGGAAACACTAGGAGCTTGTGATCTGTGAATGGTGCAGATCTCACTGACCTTCCTTCAGTCAGGATGACTGGACTCTGGCAGCAATGACTTGCAGTGGGGAGACTCTCAGATATGCCTCATTGCACCAAGACAAGCCATAGGATGAGAAGAGTTGTAATACGATGAGTGCATCTTCATTGAAGGATGACGTGCTAAGAACCTGCCCTCCTCTGACGTTAAATCAGGACATGCCAGGTATCTGAAAAACCCCTCTCCATAATCGAACTCTATATATGCAGGCCTTTTTCCAGCAGAATGCAACATTGTTTATGTTTTACCCAAACGCTTTGACAATGCTGAGGTCATGGAATGAGCTCTGACTTCTCTCGTGACTGATGCCATGTTCCCCGACCTCCTGCTTGTTCAACAAAATGAGGTCAGGTGCCTGGGGCAATCTCTGACTTCTCCTGTGAGGGACTTCAGCTTCTCGAGTGTACTTTTGGTTCTACCAGGAAATTACACCAAGGCCCATATTTCTACTTTTTGACGCAAAACTGCGCAAACACAGTCTTGCATCAAAAAGTATAGCACCGGCTTGCGTTATTCCAGAGTGCCAGCCGGGTGCCAAATTTATGGAATCCCGCAAGCTGGCGCAAAGGGTGGGCTAATGTCTAGGAAAATTATGTTAGCCGGGTTTCGGGGTAGCGGTATGAGGGAATGGGGCTTTGCACAAAAAAATGACATTAGTAAGGTTAGAGACAAAAAAAAATCCCTTTAACCAGACTAGCGTCATTTCCTGATGCAAAACCATCCACACCACATGACTCCTGTCTTGTAAAAGACAGGAGTCATGCCCACCACCCCAATGACCACTAAAGGGGACAAAGGTCCCCTGGGCACGACCTTTGCACCCAGTGCCATACAGGGGGGCCCATTTCAGGGAACCTAATGGCACTTAAAAAATATATTTAAAATACTTACCTCTACTTACCTGGGATAGAGTCCCCCCATCCTCTGATGTCCCTCTGGGGTGGGTAGGGGTGTTCCTGGGGCTTGGGGTGGGCACCTGTGGGCTCTTTCCATGGTGTTTGACCATGGAAATGGGTCCACAGGTCTCCTAACTCCTGCCCTGACCCAGGCATTAAATACTGGCACTAAATAGGCTTAGTGCCATTATTTAGGCCCTCCTCCCCCGTTGCAGCTTTTTTGCACGGGAGGATAAAAAAGGCGCTAGGGGCTTTGAGTCATTTTTTGGACGGGAACGCCTACCTTGCATCTCTTTGAAGAAAGGTGGTTTCACGTATCCAAAATGACTTTAACTGCAATATTTTGGCACTAGCTGGGTTTAGCATTAAAATATAAATACGGAGTTAAGTTTGCGCTGAATTAGCGTAAAAAAAATAACGCTAATTAAGCACAAAGAAAGTATAAATATGTCCCCAAATTCCTCAAGCTAGCTCTGAAATCTCCTGTGAATTACATGATATTCACAGAGTGAGCTGTTTTTGCTCCCAAAAAATGGCGTCAGTGTCCTAAAGAAAGCTCTGATTTCTACTTTTGACTGACTTCAGGTTCCCTAATAAGCCTATCTTCTCACAATGACTGACATCTGGTTCCTCAAGTGATTGACGTCAGGTGTCCATAGTGAGTTGTTGCTTTTCTCAAGGAATAACATCAGGTTCCAGAAGTGAGCTCCAGCCTCTCTTAAGGGAATGTTGTTATGTCATTGAAGTAATCTTAGATGTTACCTCCTGCCCTGTATGTCCAGACTGTGACATCACACTGCACTGGTGACATTATGCTCCCAAGTGCTCTGACCTGAAAGTCATGCTTTCAAATCTTATCAACTTAGCCTTCCATCCTTCTGAAGTCGGTAAACTGAATACTGTTATATTGGGTAATCGTAATAGTTGTCTATGGCCTGTCGTGCTATATTAAACGTTATTGTTAAACATTCTGTTAAAATTGTCCTTTCTAGACAAATTTCCACAAGTTAATGTTTCAGTTAACTGCTTTAATCATTTCAAAATTATATTTTTTTCTGTGAAAATATAAATTTGCCAGTCTTGCCACACAATCCAATGTCTGCAGCATAATGTGCGCATTTTAACAAATGGTTTTAGCTCAGTCACATCAAAGGTAGTTGAGAAAGCAGTATAGGGTGGGGCAGTGAGGGGACGGGTGAAATGAACAAGACCATACCTTATGTTACACATTCATCTATTTGTTGTGCTTCACACACATTTGAGGAGACGGTTTTGTTCACTTGAGGAGCGACCTATCACTCTTAGGTTGCGTAAGCGCTCACACACAGAACCTGATAATCATGTCTTGAAAGAAGCAAATGGTAATTTCCAGAGCCTGACCTCAGTCACTAGAAAAGTCAGACCTCATTCCAGGAGACTGTAATGAGTTACGGAATGCAGGACTCCTTTTGTAAACCTGATATAATTCACAGGAGAGGTTAAATATCACTCGAGGATCCTGAAACGAGTCACTTTACAAAAACTTGACATCAATCCTCGGGAGTGGTCCAAGCTCCGTGCATCAATCTGATGTAGAAACAGAAAAAGTCTTAGCTCACTCCATCAACTTGACAGCAACCGCTAAGAAAAGCTAGATCTAGCTCCAGGAGTCCGAACTTTGCCACAGGAGAATTCTGAACACACGCCATGAACCTGACGCAAGTCACAGCTAAAGGCAGAGCTCACTCCGAGAGGCCGATTTATATTTTTTAGCAGAACGCTGTACAGCAATCATGGCTGCTGCGTGGCACTAAGGGAAGAAAGTGTCACAGACATTTTATTAACAATAGCCAGCCGCTGCTCTCCACTTCTGTGCTGGTGCACATACGGGTTGCCTAGATCCATTCACAGCCTTTGCATCGTGGCGCAGAGCAGTGCTTAATTTGCGCTTGTTGTTTCCGGTGCTGAGCACCGGCACTTATTTTTGAGGGCCGGCTCTTATTCTTCTGCCTCAAGCATTTGCTGAGAGCAAAAGACACATATGGGAAAGACGGGGGAAGGGGAAACGAAAAAACGTCACAAAGGGAGAAAGTAGAAAGCTGCAAGAGTGAGCTGAAGGGGCAGGGAGTGGTTTTATGTGGATTGAAGAGGCCCGAGATGGCTTCAGGATTACGTCTCCTCAGTATTCCGTGTTCCCACATTTAATTGTAGCAGCAGGGTGTTTGAGGAGGGCTTTGGGGACCCGCACGTTTTTATTTACAAATTAAGCACTGGTGCAGCGGTGTGTGTGTGCTCCCTAGCGTCAGGTTTGTCCTGGACGCATACTCTTCTACAACAAAAGGCTTTGCTAAGACAAAATTCATAATCATTCCACACAATGTGTGCGTGGTGTACCGTGCAGCACACATTCATTCTGAGGAACATTTGGTAAAATTAAAACATTTCTCCTTATAAGCACCTGCTTCAAGGATGTTTTTGTATTCAAAGCTCTGTTTGGCTATATTAGTAGTAGATCAGACTTTGCGTCAAAAACTAAAAGTGCATGCGCTGAGCCGTCGAAGTAAAGCCCACTTCACTTGAAGTGGTGGAAAGGAGCGCAACGCACTATTTGAACTGAGGAAAGTTTACTTTTCCAGAGCAAAATAACTTTTGTGCTGTAAAGAAAATTGTCTTCACGAGCTTACACTAGTTTGCATCATTCTGCACGGCACTAATCCTAAGTAAATGTGGCTGTTGGTTTCTCTTATCAGCCACAGAAGTGAAAAGGCCCCCACTCCATGATGCTGATAAGATTATCAGACAAGCATTGGCAAGAGCTCAGCCCAAGTTTGTCTATGTGGGGGACACATTATTTTAACATTTAAACAGAGATCGGTGCTTTAAGCACCTTTTAAAATGTGGGCAGTAACACCCCCAGTTCAGAAACAATGGTGAGTGAAAGAGAGAACACGGTCTGTGAAAGAAAACACTTCAAATTAAAAAAATAAGCTAAATTAGCCTTTATTTGCCAACTTCGACTTTAACAGCGTGGACACTCCGAAAAAATACACTGGACGTCTTTTATCTGAAAGAGGCAGTTGTATGAACAGCCTGGTCTTACTTTATCGGTTCGTAGCAACCTGTCTCTCTGTACCGCAGACACACCCTGCACGGACAGACAACTCTTCTTTTAAAAGGATCTCGAGTGGGGCTTTAAAGGTGGCGCCGATATTGACAAACCCACAAGGGGGATTTCCGCCCGTGCCACGGCACCGCGACAGCAACTTCCATACTGGATCGGTGTAACCGGTTATGTACAATGTTGAATCACTCCTGAACTCAGCCCAGGCCTTTTCTTGTATGTCGTCTAGGTAAAGTTTATAAACAAACAGCTCGGTTAGGGAGCCAGGATTCTATATAGAAAACAAGTCAAAGCAGTCACGTACTTCGTTAAGTAGAAGTAAACATGGTATTGCAACATGAGCAGTACAAATGTGCATTAGGGCACTAGGGGGCTTATTTACAAGCCCTGTGGCGAAGGGCAGTGCAGCATGTGACCTTTTGCCCCCTGGAAAGGGCAGAAATGCACTGTATCTACAAGATACGGCGCATGTCTGTCCTCTCCCCCAATGCCGGCGCACAAAGGGCTGCCTAGCGCTGACACAGGCACCATTGCACCGTGGTGCAAGGATGCCTGCATCACTGACAGGATTGTTTCTGTGTAGGAAGGGACACCTTTCTGCATAAGAAGTATCCATGGAGGTTTTTTCTTCTTTCTATGTGTGCTGCAAAAATAGGAGTAAGGTTTTGACACATTCCCAGGTTTACAATGCCTTGTAAATCTTGGAATGCGCCAAAACCCATGGGTGCTATGTGGGAAAACCCACTGGAATGCCTCCCTGACTCCGTGTAGGCAATGAAGGGACTTGCACTGCATTGCCTTACACCATATCCACAAGGCTAAGCAAAGGCATGCAAATTGTCTTTACGTGGCATGGTAGATATGGGCCTTCACTATGCACCACTGGTGCGTCACAAAATTCTTGTAAATAGGCCTCTCAGTATCCATACTCCAGCTCAAGTAGTTTACTGCCGAGGGTCATACTCAATGAGCTTCTGCTTCAGCCTTCCACAGTGTCACATGCAGAGTACCACAGGGCCCATTCCTCTCCCATCTTCTCTTTAATTTCTATATTACCCAAGGCAGGTACTTGTTCTACAGCCAGTGGAAGCTTCAAATGTTTGCAGATGATAACCAGAATCATCTGGCGGGAGAATGGCACAAAGGAGGACCTTCACATCGCAGATTGCCTCGATCAAATAAACCTTTGAATACAGGAGTGTTTCCTGTGTATGAATGCAACAGTGACTGAATCCTAATCAGAGAAAGGGTTAGGCTTTGGTTGTACCCTTTCAATTTGCTCACTGAGCATCTGAAAGAGTGAGTCAGGCTAAAGCTAGATGCTTGGCAATGGCTCAGCTGGAGGACATCTTTAGACCCTGAAGCCCAGCGGCGGGTGGCTCTTATTTACAATGCGGGCGGGAAGGGGGGTACAATAATGATAAAAGAAAAACAAAAAAAGACGGCACTGACCTTTGGACGGATACGCTCCTCTCCTCGTCTCGCCTTCTCTCCTGGGTCCAACGCGTGACGGGACCCAGGAAACTGCCCTAGCTAATCCCGGCGCTTCTTTCATTCTGGCAACCAGTATGAAAGCAGTGGCAGGATTGGTGGGAGCAGGCATCCTCAGTGCTCACCAGAGCACTGGAGGCCTGTGCCTTCTCTAACCCAGCTGTCTTGAGACAGCTCGGTTAGAGATGTTTAAAGTGCGCATATCAGGCTGGCCATCGCAAGACAGCTGGCCAAAGGGACATGCGCACTTTAAACAAGTACACAGCTCTTGTCTGCCACTTGGCAGCAATTGCCCCGCCCCGACCTGACACTCGGTTCCAGACAGGGTACTGAAAAATAAAATGATAATAAACAAAGGATTTTATTTTTCTGTCCCTGGTGCATTTTTCTTAGCGAGGCGACGCTCCTCCACTCTCGTGGAGGGGCGCTGCTGCTGAAGCCCAACATGAGCTAAGCTTTCATTTGGCTTCCGCCGGACACCCACACTCTAACCACATGTGCCGAGAATTAAAGAAAACATTTTAAACTTTCACGTTAAACATGAAAAGGAAAGACATACCCATCTAGTGGCTGGATGAGACAATATGAAACCCAAAAGTCTGTGATTTAAGTAAACTTTCCTGCTTGACTAACGTGTGTGATCCTGGGCTAATATTTTAATTACTTTTTGCTCATTGTATTTGAGATCACTTTGTAATAGGTGAGTTCAGGCTATTAAAGCACCCCTCTAGTGTTTAATTTAAATACGCTACAATGTTGTTTGTTGAAATAATCTAGGCAACATGTAGGAGGCACATAACAACTGACTTGACATTGCCATCATTATGCAGTAGAGTGGCATGAATATTTTTGAGTTCATTTTTAAAAACTGCCACCAAAATGCTGTGATGTAATCAGATGTATTAAGTTGAAATGCTACCTCAGAAATAAATGTTTTTGAATTTTGAAGAGTCTATCATATTTTATATGGTGTTTGGTACACAAATTACGTGCACACATTTTCAGGGCTTGAATCATGCATGGACTTTTAGAGCCCAGCCAAACCACCGGCACGGCTCTCTCTCTCTATTTTTCTGTTGGCTCGCTCACCTCTACTCCATCAACCACTACACAAAAGTTCAGAAACATGGGGTTCATTTGTAATTCAGACCTGAGCATCATCATTAAAATGAGCTCAGTTGTCAAAAGAACAAACTTTAAATACCTCTTTTAAAAAAAAAAAAGCTCTCACTCCTCAGAACTAATCTCCAAAAGTAACAACATTGAGGTCTGCTAATGGTACACCTACATAACTGGAAGAATGTAGCCTTTATTGATCTCCATAATCAAGCATTTGCAAAGTCAGTAGGTCTCACCCATGAGATCCATTGGCTTTAGCAATGATATTTATCCACGCTGCACAACAGCCTGTTACTGGCGGATGAGCCAACACAGAAGGAGGGAGGACAGGAGAGTACACAGGGGCAGGTGGTTAACAACATGCAAGAGACCATGGGGAAGAACAAGGACAATAGAGAATGGGTGGGATGGGTTGGGGAGGCAAACAGACATCAGAGAATGGGCGAGAGGGGTCGGTAAAGTGAATGAACAAAGGAGGGTGGTGGGACCGGCTGGGTGTGAAAACTGACAATGGGTGGTGGTGGGCAGGAGTGGCTGGGGTCCCAAGCTGACAAAGGAGGGCGAGTGGTAGGAGCAAGCTGACAACAGAAAGAAGACGAGAGTTGCTGGAGAAGCAAGCTAACAATGGAGGGCATGTGGGAGTGCTGAAAAAGCAAACTGACAACAGAGGGTGTGTGGGAGGAGCTAGGGAAGCAAGCTGACAATGGGGGGCAGGTATGAGGGGCTGAGGAAGCTGGCTGATATTGGAGGGTGGGCTGGAGGGGCTGGGTTATTGAGCTGACAAAGGAAGACAAGTGGGAGGGGCTGTAGTAGCAAACTGGTGATGGTTGGGTTGAAGTGGATGGGGAGCACACAGACAAAGGCCGGTGGGAAGTGCTGGGGAAACAGCAGCCAACTGATGGTGGGTGTGAGGGAATAGGGAAGCAAACTAACAACGGGGTGGATGGGAGGACATAGGACAGCAAGCTGGTAATTGACAAAGGAGGATGATAAGGAGCGGCTTGGAGACCACATTGACAACGGAAGGTGGGAGGGTGGAGTTTGGGAGAGAACATGGACCACAAAAGGTGGGCAGAGGGGATGGAGAAGGAAGCTGGCGAGAAGGATGGTCGAGAAGGGCTGGGTAAGCACATTGACAACAAAGGGTGGGCGGCAGGGGGAGATCATGGACAACAGAGAGTGGGCAAGCAGGGCTGGGAAAGCACACGGGTAAGAAAGTTTGAGGGAACACATGAACAATGGGAAGGAGGCAGGAGAGCTGGGGATACAGCGAAGGGTGGGCGGATGATGATGGAGGACCAAGCTGACAATGGGGGATAGCCGGGAGGAGTTGAGGGAAAAACCTGACAACAGAGGATGGGCAGGAAGTGCTGGGTGAAGCACACTGACAACACAGGGTGAACAGGAGGGGACGGGGGCAGCACGCTGACAACGTGGATGGGCAGGGAGGATTGTGGTAGCAAGCTGACCTTGGAGGGTGGGTAGGAGAGGCGGGTAAGCAAGTTGACAGTGGAGGGTGTGTGGGAGGGGATTGTGAAAGCAAGCTGACAACGGCAGGCAGGAGGGGATGAGGAAACACATGAACAGTGGAGGGTGGGTGGGTGGCGCTGGAAAAACAAACAAACAAGGGGCGGTGGGGAAGTGAGAACGACAAGGGAACATGGGTGGGAGGAAACATGAACAGCAACTGAGGACAGCCAAAAAAGAGAGCTACGGAGGAGGGACAAGTACACAAGTGAGACAGTTGGAAAAACAGGTGATCTTATAGAATGCTTAAACAAAAAGACAAAAGTAAGGACACAAGTAATGTGTCCATGCTTTTGGGAGGGACAAATGCAAGAAAAGGAAGGAAAGCCTACAAGGCTGATAAATAAGAAGCAAGTGTATGAGAGTGACAATGAAGCCAACCAATGGTAAGCATTGCACGGACTCTAGGTCCCCACTGTGAGATAACAACATTTCTCACAACAGACAGACCTAAAAATTAGTGCCAGGCTGCAAAGAGTGGAAAACCTAGCTGTATGCTATGCCTGCACTTTAGAGTCAAAACCATATTAAGGCCATCCTAGAAATCCTACTACTGGCTGCCTGTGAACATCGGAATAAATTTAAAAACACTTTGCATTATGTACAACAAAACTAGGGCAAATGTTCTAACTAGATCCAAAAATTGGCTCGCCAATATGTGCCAGACAGGAAATTACAGTCTGATACCTCTCACTTGAGCGAATATCACCCTATTAAGAGACTGTAAAATGGCAGATAAACATTGGAAGTCCAAAGCCTTAGACATTGGAACATCCTTGACCCTTGGCTTCAAAATGAATGCAACTACATTTAAATCAAGAAACTGGGGAAAACAGAACTTCCATTCAGCACTCAGCTAGAAATACCTACACCAATGGGAGCGATTAATAGAGTAGGGGCATCAGTCATCAGGATTATTTTGCTTTTTTCATAAAACTCACATATGTGTATCATGACTAGTTCTATTTATGTAAAATGTATATGTGTACATGTTACAACTTGAATCTGCCATGAAGCAGAATTAAATAGCATCATGACAGAGTGAAAGAATGAATAAGAACGTAACCTTAACTTGCATAGAGGTTGGCAATGATATTGTCAATTCATATAGCACGCATCACAAACTGAATGGTCTGTGGCGCTTTAATAATGAGTTATAATATTGCCCAAATTGGCGGTGTTCTGATCAGGCTGTACCACATTGATATATTTTCATTTCAGTCTACACTTTTGCTTTCAAAGCCAATGGGGGGGGGGGGGGGGGGGGGGGGGCAATGTTCAAAGAATTAACGTAGCGCAAAGTAGCCAAAAGTTGCTGAATGTGTTGTGTAAATGGAAAAGAGCAAAACAACTCTGTACATACTCTCCCCACGATGGCACATTTTAGGTTGCATTGCACTAACAGACACACCGTAACCCTATAGTGCAAACTTATGTGTGTGTCAAGTCAAGTATAGGTTTTGTATTGGAAGGGGACCGTTTTCAGTAGAAAAAAAAATGCTTTGACATATTTGAACAATTTCATAACTATGTATGTGTGCTGCACAGCACACATGTAAAGTCACAAGAGTTTTGAGAAAAGAAAACTTTTCTCTAACGTTATACCTGCCCCAAGGAGGCTTGACGGATCCCTGTCTACCAATGTTAGTAGAATAGAAATTTGCGTCAAACCCATGAGTGATTGCATGGGTACATATTTTGCGCTTGAAAGTCAATCCCAAAAGCAATACTTTGAACTTGTTTGCATCACTGTTGTGCTGCTAACCGCGCACCGTGTCGATATATTTTGACCCCAATTTCTCTCAATCCTTTAAACAGAATACAAGTGTGCTTTTTCAGTCCTTGACGTTGTCAATGTGAACAGAATCTATCCATGGAAATTGCAAGATTTTCTATTTCTTGCCTTATATAATATTACCTTTATTGGTTTTTCCAGGTTCAAGTCATGCCAATGCTGCTGAATTCTGTTCTTTCAGATCTTCGCAAATGTTGAAGAACATACACATATATTTTGAGAAGTTATCAGTCCTGGCTATTGTGTGCAAGTAGATATGAAATCTTCTGGATTATTGTTGGTCACCAGTTTTGTAGTCTCCCAAAATATCGTATCCAAAATATTGTACTTTGCAGGGTGGCCTTCTCCAGTTTCGCTACTGCACTGATGGTGGCCGATATTTTGGCTACAATATTTTTGTACCACATTTTTTTACTTGAAATTCTCTGACACACAATCGCCAAAGTATAGCACTAGGGCGAATAAATATACGTTCGTATATACAACATACTAAAAGATTTTCAGTCTTTGTCATATTGAACTGTTCACTCCATTTGTCCAAAGTCTCGCGCGCTCTTACCTTTGCGCCAATTTGGTTGCCGCACTGGCCGATCTGCAGGTGCACGATCTCGCGCATGGTGCGGGTCTGTGATTGGCTGGTGTGTGGAACAGGTGCTGCTGCGAGTCTTCAGAACAAGCCCCGTCTGAGGCGCTGCAGTGACAGTGAGGGGGGACGAGAGAGAGGCTTTAATATGGTGATGTCACCAGCCCAGGGCTGCAAGACCCCACCACGCCCTCGCCATCCGTCAGCACGAGGCGCGCCTTAATCACTGCGACGCCATGCTAGATATATGCGTGGGCCCAGCCTTGCTATCACTGGCGTACACTACGGCCAGTGGACACAATATGTGACACTATTGCAGCGCTCGGTGCTCCAGTATGTATTCTGAGAAATTCTAACGGCACTCAAATGAAATATTTATTATCGCACTTTAGGAACTGCCAGGACGCAGCAGATAAAATATTTTTGGGGTGCGTGGAAGAACGGGCGTGGTATATAATGATATTGGATATTTTCGAATTCTCAGTCAGTCCTCCCTGAAATGGGCTTCGTGTCAAGAGCGCCCGCAGCAAGATGATGGTGCACTTTCCATTTGCAAACAGCTGTGTGTACAGATAAGACGGGTGCACGTACCACGTATGACAACTGGCATCTGAAAGCCCTCCAAAATAGGATATTTAAACACAGCTTTTGCATAGATGGCAACATGCTTTGCAAAATGTTAAAGCCACAACACCACTGTGATGGGACAAACCGGAAAAGATAATAATATAGGTTAAGAAAACAGAAAAGTGCAAACAAAGGATGAAGCTGATGGGCCATGATCAAATGTACTGAAGACAGTATGTTCGTAGTCACTAAACTTCAGATTCACTGGTTACATCCGTGTAATGTACAAGGGAAGAAGCAGCCATTCCTAATATTAGATGGTGTATTTTTGCCTTAATCCAAGACATACATATGTAACATAATAGTGAGAGAGAGATTGTTTTTTTATTAGTTAATTAAAACAATAAATGTAATCCTTCAACAAAAAAAAGTTAACAAAACTGTGCTCATACACTAAAACATATAAATTACATAAAATGTTTAAATAACTGAGAGAATGCATAATTCACAAGGAACAAGAATCCCTACTTGACTCTGGGTTCTAATACAGTACTTCATAGTGGTCTGGCCGTATGGCGAATATTACCAGAATATCTTCTATCTTTGTCATTTTTACTCAAAGTAGGTGGATTATGTCTCTATTTGCTCCCTCCCTAACACATTCTTCTTTTAGCAGCCGTTATTTTACCGGAGTAAATTTCCAAAAAATTAACCAATCTAATATTCAATATAGTGTTTTGTGGGTTGAATGCTTCGATTAGTGCTTGTCTGCAGGATCTAATCCTTAGGCCGTTTATTTCTTTTTTCAGTAAATATTTTCTGTCTTCAGCCAGTGCTGGGCAAATGCAGACCACAATAACATAATAGTGTATTTTGTTCAGCGTCAAGATTTGTAAATAGGTTAATGGTAAGCTTTGCAGTATTAACTTGTAGGTTTGAGGTCACTCGCTTGCTAAAAACAGTTAGTAATGTCTTCTTTATCAACCTCATCTAGTAGCCTAGGTTGAAGTGCCAGTAGGGGAAGTTCTAGGATTTGTGGGGCCATGGGCAGGAAGGGAATGTGTGAGGCCCTTCTAATTTGTATACAGCCTGACAAATTGAGGGCTATTAACATCTCTATAGATGACTGTACTCGTGCAGCTGCTGTGAGGCTTGCTTGCCGGCTGAGAGGGCTAAAACTGCTGGGACACTAAACTGCCAGACAATGGGCACCCTAGAGGACCTCTGTATGGGACACACGGTAGGAGGCCTTCACTGCTGAAGAAACCTGCAGAACGTGCGTCCTTCAGCTGGGACCATAGGGGAGGGCGTGCTCTAGGTCTCCTTACCCACCATACCATTGAGGCTCAGACGAGGGCCCCCATCTCATGGGCACAATTTAAACTGGACACCTTGCTCTCAAATGAGCAGGGGGCACAAGTCGACTGATGTCACGTGGCCTTGATGTGGCTTACTGGTGCAGGGCCCCAGGTTGGTGGGCTGAGTGCAGGGGCCTGGGCAGCTGCCTATATTGTTCATGCCTAGCTCCAGACCTGACTGCCAGGTCACCTCTCTAAATGCTAGGACAAACAGGCTTCTTAGTGTCTACCTGACTGGGCAACACTGGCCCTAGGCAGTGCACAGCACTCCCACTGATGACCTACATTGATTTTCATAGCGTGCACACTGACAAAAGTCAATTTTATCAAAATGCTTCATAATTCTGTGTCACCACTTGGTGGTGTCCCAAGGCTTCTGCTTTACTCAGCTTTATAGAGGCCCCTGTCCTGTTCTTATAACCTGCCAAAACTATCCCATTTAAGTGGAGGGTCCAGAGATGGTTCATTCGTGTATGTATATTGTAGTTATATATAGCTGGGGTTAGATCCAATGGGCACTACTGTTCTTTGTATGAGAAAACTTGCATACATAACAATTTTGTGTCATTTCAGTACTATATACAGAGGACTGGTAACAGGTTTTAGGATACATTCATTTATTTGCTATAGTAGATTCAGAAGAGTTTCCACTTGCAGCTTGCTGGCCTCCCTGAAGACCACACCTAATAGATCAGCCTTGCCATCACGTATCAGATTTACAGGATCACTAAATGGGTAGTCGAGCCATGGGGGACTACTTACTCCTATTAAATAAATATATAACAGAGCTGCTAAGAAATTCCAACAGTGTCTCTTTAAATGTAGGACAAATCTACTCGGAAGTGCTATTACTTTATTAAATATAATAAAGGTCTGCTTGAAATTGCCACTACTGTCCTGGCCCACAGAGATATGCTGGCATTGTATTACTAAAACCTGGGTACTTTTGCTGAGAACTGCTGGTACTCTTGCTAAAAGAATAGCAGCCCTGACAAGACGTTTTGGCTTTAACCCCATACAAATTGAATGTCACATTGGATACACCCAGTTGTCAAGGTCTGGCTTACCTGTAAGTCCCTAGAATATGGTACCCAGGGTAGACAGGGAATGTAAGACAGACTGTCCACTCGGCTGCAGTACAGTTTGTGCCAACCTTTGTGTGGCAAGGTACAAAAAGGCTCCTAGCCTGCCACTGCAGACTGGAAGAACAATGTTTTCACTGCCAGTTCAACTTTGCCATTTAAACCAATAGCAAAGCCACCCTATCTCTTCACATTATATGTAGGTTTTCCCTAAGGAAGGACTATAGAGTGCTATGACAGGAAGCATTATTTTGTTAACTAAGACATATGTTTTACAATATGTCTTAACAGTAACATTTCCAAATTGTCTTTTTGCTGTGGGTAAGTTGGGAGCCCCATTGGCTAAAACAGAGTTACAGCGTGTCTTCCGAACTCAGCTAACTTTTCACTGGGACTACCAAACTGGGTCATGTAAGGTATCAAATTAATCGTGGCATTACATGTGACCTGATGTCCAGCTCAAAATTATTGTCACTATTAAAGGTGGGTAACTTTTAGAAAGTTGCCACTATGTGCTCTGCTCATCCAGTAGTCTCACAAAGACATACTTCACACAGACTGCTTTCTGACCACCTGGGGAGACATATGACTGACTGCCGGACTCAGGAGCAAAGGCAGTGCAGAAGCAGCGAGGTGTCACCTCCTCTTCCAATGGTCATTCGGGTAGTTAGCCCAGAGGCATGCTTCAAAGGGGAAGCTGCGTTTGATGGGCCGCCTGGCCCAACACCCCCCAGCAGGTTGCCTTTTGTTCCTGTAAACAGCTTGGACACAAGGCCAAAGAGGGGAATCTCGCCCCCAAACCGTTTTTTCTGTGGGCACGTTGCTCTCAGGTAGCCACACTTCTAGGATGGGCTACCTTGCTCCTTACAACAGAGGAAGGGTCATGCCATCTTGAAGGGGGCAAGAAAAACAAGTTACTTCCTCGGTAATGCCTTATCTGGTCCAGACAATATCTATTTGCAGATTTTTTACCTTTGAATTTCCCCCAGGTGTCAGACTCGATCTGGAGAATTTTCGTGAGCAGTACCTCTACGCGCCATTTGGTGATGTTGATCAGCTTTGCGTCCGTCGTCGCCCATCCTGGACATGACATTGCAGTTCCTTTATAGGCGCCACCCCGGCATGCTGATGTCAGTTTGTTTTCATAACTTTCCACATCAGAAGCGCAGAGCCAGGAAGAACACTGACTACTGGTGCATCAAAATTAAGACCCTGAAAGGGGAGTCCGTGCCCCTAGAAATCAGTTTACAGAGCGGGGAGATGGGGTGGGGTGGTAAGGAATCTGCAACTAGATATTGTCTATCACATAAGAAGTTACTGAAGGTAAGTAACTTGTTCATCTGATAGAGACTTTTAGTTGCAGATACCTTACCTTTGAATAGATACCCAAGCAATACCATCCCTGAAGGTGGGTCTGCGAACCAAGATCATACTAGACCAAACAGGCAAAGTATCCGTCCCTATGGACCTAACTGTCCAGGCAGTAATGCTTGGTAAGCATGAGCAGAGAAGCCCACGCTGCTGCCTGACAGATGTCAAGGACTGAAACTCCACATGCTAATGAGGTGGTAGTGGCTGTAACTCGGGTAGAATGAGCATACAAACATTCAGGTGGATGATTTTTTGCCAGATCGTAGCAGATCTTAATGCAGAGTACAACCCATCTGGAGATGGTCCACTTCTGCACTGCCCAACTGTTCTTTGCACCACATATCTGACAAAGAGTTGGTCATCCACCCAGAACTCTTTTGTACAATCAAGGTAGAACGCCAGAGCTCTTTTTGGGTCCAAGTGGTGGAGTCTCTCCTCTTCCTTAGAAGGATGTGAGGGTGCGGAAATAAGTGGGCAGAGTGATTGATTGGCCTTCATGAAACGGAGTAGCCACTTTTGGCAGAAAAGAAGCTCTAGTGTGAAGCACCACTTTGTCAGGATAGATGGAACAGTGGGGCGGCTTAGATGACAGTGCCTGCAGGTCACTCACCCTGCGTACAGATGTAATGCGACAAGGAAGTCTGGTTTCAAAGTGAGAAGCATGAGGGGACAATTGTGGAACGTCTCCAAAGGAGCACACATATCAGAAATGTTGAAACCAAATTCATATCCCGTTGGGGCATAACAAATGGGGAAGGAGGAAAAAGGTGTGTAAGACCTTTGAGGAACCCATGTACTTAAACAAAGTAGGTTGATCAGGCAGCCTAAAAAAAACAAAAATAGCAAATAGATAACTTTCAAGGGTGCCCATTGCAGAACCCTACTGGGCCACAGAAAGGATAAACAACAGAACCTTAGGGGGGCAAAGAGTGGGTCATTAGACTTGTCTGTGCACCATGCCATAATTTTTTTCCAACGACAGGCGTATAGGACCATACTTTTTTAGCACCGCATTTGTGTCGCTTTTTGATGCAAAAGTGGCGCAAACTTACAAAATACAATTGTATTTTGTAAGTTTGCACCGCTTTTGTGTAAAAAAATGGCGCAAATGCGGAGCAAAAAAAGTATAAATATGGGCCATACTGTTTTGGTGGAGGGACGCCTGGCTGCCAAGATTACGTTACACATAGTTCGGCCGGGAAGGTCAAAGGCTGTCAACTGTTGCCACGCAATCTCCATGCAAGAAGATGGCGAGTGGAAAGATTTTGGTACACAGCCTTCCCTTGCTGCTGCGACAGAAGGTCCTCCTGAAGGGGGAGTCTGATCGGAGGATCGATGGACATGCTCAGCAGCTCGGGATACCAGACTCTCCGTGCCCAGTCTGGAGCCATAAGGATTACTTGGGACCAATCATTCTTGATCTTCTTGAGAACTCTGGGCAGAAGTGGTATGGGCAGAAAGGTGTATAGGAGGCCTGAGTTCCACTCGAGATGAAAAGTGTCTCTGAGTGATTGCCGCCTTGGAAATTCTAACACACAAAACCACTGACATGGCACCTTCGCTGCAGATGTGAACAGATCTAACCAAGACTCTCCCCACTGCTGAAGGAGACCTTGTGCCACCTTCAGAAGGAGATACTACTCATGATCCGCTAGGCATTTTCATCTGAGTTTGTCTGCTCTGATACTCAGAGATCCAGCCAGACGTTGAACCACCAGGGATATTCCCTGCTGTTCCAGTCATGTCCAGAAGCACAGAGTCTCTTGATAAAGGGTTCAGGACCCCACCCACCCTGCTTTTTGCAGTTTGACATGGCAGTGGTGTTGTCCATGAACGCCTGCACCATCTTCCCTTGATAGAGAGAAGAAATGCTTTCAATGCTAGCCGGATCGCACGGACCTCCAGCAGGTTAATGTGTAGTACGGATTCCGCTGGAAACCAGAGGCCTCTGATCTCCACATCTCCCAGATGGCCGACCATCCCAGTGTAGTGAATCCTAGTTCGTTTTAATGGGATAACAGGAGTTAGCTTAGCCTCTGGCTTGCAGACTCGTGCCCCTGTCACCTAGTGACTTTTAACCTACTTAGCTTGCTCTGTCTTAGCCCATTTAATTATTTATTTCTTCTAAGATGGCTGCCTTGTTTATAGTTAGGCCACTTGTTATGGGTAACATTATCAGTGTCACCGCGCCAAGGCGTCAAAATCAAGCACCAAAGACAAACAAACAGCAGGTGTTCACACTTAGGGATTTTCCTTCTCTATACTTTCGAGGGATGGTTTATATTAATTGCCGTCCCAAGCATGTCTGTTATCTATTGTTTAGGAACTCACCTACATCAGGGGTCCTTGTAGATCTGTATAAATACATCACACTTTAGACAGATAATCAGAGGGATTCCGACCAGAGGGCATCGCCACCATCGCTGATACCGATGCTGCAGTCGTCTTGACGCTGACCCAGTCTTCGTGTCACTGCGGAGTCTGAGATAGAGACCTCATTCCAAGGTAATGAGGGTTGGGGGCTCCTCTCATGGACATGGCATTGGCAGATTAGGGTTAACAAACCCAGCTCTCCTTTAGGTAGGAGGTTAGGCCTTTTACATTAGGGCATATTACATCTTGAATGTCTTTTCTACGTATTGCAAGATGGTGGGAGTCTTTGTAATAATGACTCTTGTCTTCACAATTATGTTTCTTGCATTATTCATTGTCCTAATCATTGCAGCCCATGCAACTTATCACAAATTGCAGTTATGTTAAATAAAAACTATTGAAACTCTACTGCATCTTTGTCATTGCCTGTGTTTGTTTGAGACATGATATATCTGTGAGAAAGGGGTAATCTCCGTTTAACCACAACACTCCCTGAGATGTCTTATTCTCGAGTCCATGCGTAACGGCTGCCCTAAATCACCTTTTACTATTGTGTTTCTGGTGAGGTGCTGCTAGTGAGCCAGTAAAGTTGGGACAACAGTTGCGACTTGTTGTAGGAAAGGCGTAGTCGCCTACAAACAAAAGTACTGTCATCCTTAAACCAGCAGTCTTGCTCAGAGCAAGAGTCCAAACTACGACACCAGGAGTGATGCATCTGTCAATAATGTCAGATCTGGTTGGGGAAAGGAAAGAGATCTGCCTCTGATCCAGTCACGGTTCGATAACCACTACTGCAGACCTTACGCAGTTCCCTCCAAGATCTGGACCTTGTCAGAGAGATTCCGCTGTTGCTGCACCCACTGAAACTTCAGGTCCCGCTGCGGAGGCCGCATATGCCATCTGGCATGTATCTCCAGCAGATGCAAGAGGCCATGAGGCCCAGTAGCCTCGGAGTCATTGTCACCAAAAAATCCAGAATAGAGGCTGAAACATTGATATCATAGCCTGAATATCCTGGACTTGCTGCTCAGGAGGATAAGCCCAAAACTGAACTCTGTCTAAAACAGCTCCGATGAAAGTAAGTGTCTGAGAGGAAGTCAGGTGTGAATTTGGCACATTTATAGTGAACCTCAGTGAAGGCAGGAGGTCCACCATAGACTGGAGATGTGAGACGACAGCCTGGGGCGAGCCCGCCTTCAACAGCCAGTCATCAAGATAGGGTAAGACTGAAACCCCTGAACTGCACAGATGAGCTGGGACTACTGCCATCACCTTGGTGAACACCCAAGGGGCGCTGGTAAGGCCAAAGGGGAGCAGGGTGAACTGAAAGTGCTTGTGGCCCACTGTGAACTGCAAGTAATGTCTGTGGGCAGGCAGGGTGGGAATATGGAAGTAAGTGTTCTGCAAGTCCAACGCTACCATCCAGTCTCCTCGGGCTAGGGCAGATAGAACCTGAGCCAGAGTGACTATCTTGAGTGATTGAGGGACCTGAAGGTCTAGGATACGGCGGTGGCCTTTGTCCATTTTGGGTTCCAGAAAGTAGCCGGAATAGCAACCACTTCCTACTTCTGGCACGGAACCCTCTCTATGGCTCCCTTGGCTAAGAGAGCCGTACACGCCTTGCGAAGAAAGGATAAGTGTTCCTCCTTCATCCGATCATAGGATGGTGGCATGGATGGAGGGATAGTCTCGAGGAGGAGGGTGTAGCCCATTTGGACTATCTGAGAAACCAACCTGTTTGACATGATGGATTGCTATTTGGGCAGGTGATAGCGGATTCTGCCTCCAACTAGCCCTAGTTGGGGAGATTCGGACTAAGAAGGCTTATAGGCTGCTGCAGAGTGGGGGGTCGCTGGCTCCTCGATCCATAAGGTCAGTGGATCTCACGGTCCTCAACCAGGCAGAGGCTTGGCAGCATGCACAGCACAGTGGCTGGCCAGGAATGGGCATGGGTGGAGTGCCCTTTCTGTAGCCACGAAAGGGGTGAAAGGCAGATTGAGAAGGTTGAGGGACTGCTGCAAGGCCCAAGGACTTGGCCGTAGCCCAAGAATCCTTGAAGCACTTGAGTGCCAAGTCTGCCTTGTCTCTGAAGAGACAGGTGCTATCAAAGGGCATATCCATCAAAGTAGATTGGATGTCCCCTGAAAAGCCAGGCATCAATCTCAACTAGGCATGGCGCCTCTGGGCCACTGTTGACAAAACCACTCTGCCTAGCGAGTAGGTCGTGTCCAGTCCACAATGGATAGTAAACTTTGCTGTGTCTCTCCTATCGGCAACTGCCTGAGAGAGTATAGCCCGTGCCTCCTTTGGGAACTGTGGCAGCACAAGCGCAGCAGTGTATGGTAGTAACAGCCCAAAGAAGCATGTTGTGTTCACGGTCCCCAATGCTAGACTGGTGGATGAAAAAATCTTCCTAAGCGAATCCAGCCTTTAGGACTCCCTATCCAGGCCTGCGAAAGGGAACGTGCTCTGGGAAGTGGAGGGTTGGATAACCAAGCTCTCAGGGATGGGGTGTTGCATCAGAAGACTTGGGTCCCCTGGAGGAGGTGAAACGGCGGAACAATTGTCCTGTTCACAGGAGCCCCTGTTCTAGGTTTGGACTGGGTACCTAGTAAGACATCTGTGAGGGCCTCATTAAACAGGAAGCTCCAGGTTGAAGCACCTCTGTCAGGAGGTTAGTCCTGACTGTCACCAAAGGTAACTCAAGGTCCAGGACCTCGCCTGCTCTTCTCACCACCATGGAATAGGAAGCTCCCTCCTCAATAGCTACGGTGAGGGAAAAAGCATGCCAGTTTCTGGAGAAGTATTCAGTCTACAGGCTTCACCCAAGTCTGTATGCCAGTCCATACTTTCTTGGAGCTGGTATTCTAGAGAGTCCAGCGACCTGTCCCATTCCTAACCGTAACCTAGCCTATAAGAAAGGGGCTCCGGATCTGACATAGGAGGCAATGCTTCTGCCGTGCTTCCCATGCCACTGGATTCAAGCTAGCCTGGCTGATGAGGGGTGAAACCCCGAAACCGGTCCCAGGATGCTTGTTTCCAGTCAGGGAAGACCTGGCCTAGCAGTTCGGGCTGGACTGTTCCCATGGGGAACAGGGTCAAGACTGATTTGCATATGGCTTGGTCCAAACTGGAATGGCATGGGCAGCAAAAAAACGATGGATTAAACCCAGATCTGTGACTGGGGGTGAATGTTTGACAATGTTCAGCATTCCGTCCATCACTTGTTGTTTTTGCATTTGTCGCCCTAAGTGGGAAGGGTATGCCCAGACGTGGGTCCCGTGCTTCCCATGCCACTGGATTCAAGCTAGCCTGGCTGATGAGGGGTGAAACCCTGAAACCGGTCCCAGGATGCTTGTTTCCAGTCCAGGGAAGACCTGGCCTAGCAGTTCGGGCTGGACTGTTCCCATGGGGAACAGGGTCAAGACTGATTTGCATATGGCTGGGTCCAAACTGGAATGGCATGGGCAGCAAAAAAAATATGGATTAAACCCAGATCTGTGACTGGGGGTAAATGTTTGACAATGTTCAGCATTCCGTCCATCACTTGTTGTTTTTGCATTTGTCGCCCTAAGTGGGAAGGGTATGCCCAGACGTGGGTCCCGTGCTTCACATGCCACTGGATTCAAACTAGCCTGGCTGATGAGGGGTGAAACCCCGAAACCGGTCCCAGGATGCTTGTTTCCAGTCCAGGGAAGACCTGGCCTAGCAGTTCGGGCTGGACTGTTCCTATGGGGAACAGGGTCAAGACTGATTTGCATATGGCTGGGTCCAAACTGGAATGGCATGGGCAGCAAAAAAACGATGGATTAAACCCAGATCTGTGACTGGGGGTGAATGTTTGACAATGTTCAGCATTCCGTCCATCACTTGTTGTTTTTGCATTTGTTGCCCTAAGTGGGAAGGGTATGCCCAGACGTGGGTCCCGTGCTTCCCATGCCACTGGATTCAAGCTAGCCTGGCTGATGAGGGGTGAAACCCCGAAACCGGTCCCAGGATGCTTGTTTCCAGTCCAGGGAAGACCTGGCCTAGCAGTTCGGGCTGGACTGTTCCCATGGGGAACAGGGTCAAGACTGATTTGCATATGGCTGGGTCCAAACTGGAATGGCATGGGCAGCAAAAAAACGATGGATTAAACCCAGATCTGTGACTGGGGGTGAATGTTTGACAATGTTCAGCATTCCGTCCATCACTTGTTGTTTTTGCATTTGTCATCCTAAGTGGGAAGGGTATGCCCAGACGTGGGTCCCGTGCTTCCCATGCCACTGGATTCAAGCTAGCCTGGCTGATGAGGGGTGAAACCCCGAAACCGGTCCCAGGATGCTTGTTTCCAGTCCAGGGAAGACCTGGCCTAGCAGTTCGGGCTGTTCTGTTCCCATGGGGAACAGGGTCAAGACTGATTTGCATATGGCTGGGTCCAAACTGGAATGGCATGGGCAGCAAAAAAACGATGGATTAAACCCAGATCTGTGACTGGGGGTGAATGTTTGACAATGTTCAGCATTCCGTCCATCACTTGTTGTTTTTCAAGTGTTGGAGGCAGCATCATACAATGGACATCTGGCTCTGTGTCGAAGTTGGGGATATGAATGGGTTCAAAACTGGTGGTGCGGAACCCAAAGGGGCCCCTTCTGACTCTACAGGGCCCAAAGGCACTCCAGCTGGTGTCAGACTGCCCAAAAATGAGGAGTGTGGTCTCATAAAACATTTTTAGTTGGGCAGGGGTCACTCTGGCTCCCGGAAACTCAGGGAGGTGTGAAGTCATCCCAGGCTGAGGCTCTGCAGAGCAAGGCTTAGAACGTCGACTCTCCCTCGTCTCGTCAGCCGACGGACGAGAAGTCGAAGTACACTTTGACTTCTTAGACTTCTAATTGCGCCTTGACTTACCCAATCGCCTTGAAGACTTGGGGTGGGACCACAATGATGGAGGAATTTGCGACCAAGCCTGGGACCTTCCTCTTGACCGAAATCTCGACTTGAGCAGAGTCAATCATTGGTCCGCCATTAACTTCAGAGACCGCTTCCTTAAAGTCTACAGATCCTCGAGCACAAATTCGGGTCATGGTGACGCTCTAGACAGCAAGGACACATGAAGTGCAGATTCATCATGAACATTGCCTGATGACAGGAGCCACAGGGCTTGAACCCGGTCTTCCTCGCTGACAACCGTGATGCACCAGGAGTTAAAACTAAAAAAATCTAGACAAGAAGTAAAAAAAAGCCAGTCAAAAAATGGCTGAGGAGCAGCTGAGACTCCAAAGGTCAATTGGCTGGGCCCCCAGGATAGGACTGGGTACATCAAAGTTGAAAAAAGCCCAAGACGCAGTTCTGGGAGCCACCATAGAAGTTTTACTGCTACCAGACACCAGGCACTGGTAAGGACAACTTAGAGATAGACAAAAGGTGCACCCATGTCTGCTGGAGCCATGAGTGTTGGTTGTGACCAGATTCATAACCCAAGAGGGACCACAGCCTCCACCAAATATTTGCACCATGACCACTGTGTTGCAAAAGCTCCAGGTCTAGCATTGGCAGCCCTTGGAACACTGCAAAGAGGACTTCTTGGGATCCCAAGATCCATGGACAGAGTTGCCCTACCAACCTGTTGACCAAGGGCTTGACTGGACTTCACCCCAGTGAAGTGCACAGCATCAGGAGTATCTTTGAGCCTGCATCCCTGAGCATCAGGGTCACTCCATTGTCATCTATGGCACTCATCCTGTAAAGTTTGGATCTTGCTCTAAAAATGCTCAGGGTTGTATTGCTACCCGACCACGTTGCTCAAAATGGGTAGGACAACTATTGTCAACTGCAGACAGGATTGTGGCCATGTGGGCACTTTTTATCACACAATTTGGGAATGTTAAAAAATACAGGACTTTGGAGGGTGGTAGTTGACTGTCTGAATGAAGAGTGCGGATCCTCACTCACTACGCCAGCACAGTGGTGTCTCCTAAATGTTTGGGAGGAAAGAAGCTTGCTCTGTATTAAACATATATGGTTAATGCTGGGGTTTGCTATTGCAAAAAGAAATATTAAAAAAATGTGGTGAGCAGAACAAGAGTCCAAATTAGAAGGTTGGAATCACAATATGAACTGGTGCATGCTGGCTGAAAGGGAAGTGTATGAATGTCAGGGCTGCCCGCTAAAGTGGGTTAAAATGTGGGGGCGGTGGAATGACTATAGAGGTAATATATGTTGTGCCCAGACACTATTGCTGGCTGTGGACATTTAACCCCTGGGAGAACCATCAAACAATGTTGAGAATCGCAATGCGGTGGGAGAATCAGGCAGATAATGGGTTTTAAAGCATCCATGTGTATGATGCCTAGGCTTTTAACGTTGCTCTATTTTGTATCGTTCTTTTTACTGGTATTGTTCTTTTTACTGAAAATGTCAATAAAATGATTTGATAAAAGTGGTGTCATTGACAGGTAACTGTCCAGAGTATTTTCTCTGGTCCCCCAGACCTCTGTCCTGTCAGACTTTGTCGCCCAACTTGGGACGAAGTTGTCAAACTAACTTTTACAAACTTTTTAAAAGTTTCCAAACTTTTTGTTGGCCAACTCTTGTCTGCAGTTGATATAAAAGTTAGCAATTATTTCCAAAATCTGTATCCCCGTAACCCTCTGGTGGATTTTGACGATTAAGGTCAGTAAAAATTCATAAAAATGTGTTCTATTCTTATAAATCAGTGTCATGTTTCTTTTATGTTGTATGGCTTTCTTATTCTGTTGTATGGATCTGTTGAATGCTTTACAGATTGCTCCTTTGCTAAGCCTTACTGCTCCAAGCTACAGCTACCCACGGGTGAGATTAAAGTTAAATAAACATACCTGACTGGACCCAAATCTGTATTTGTGAGTGTACTGCATGGTAAGGCTTCCCAGCCATACTATATATTACACCCAAATCCTCACAAAGTTGTTAAATGGTCTCTAGAATTTCCAACACTCGATGGAAGGCACATTTACTTTGGCAGATTTTTATGATATATCCATCTTCAGAAAGGTCTGAAAGTTCCATCACACTCACATTGGTCTAGGAATAAATAATCAAGGAAGCAGGGCTAACTATTATAGCAAAGAAGTGCTAGTGTTCAGTAGATTATGTTAGTTACTTGGACAACTGGTGGGTCAGGGCAAATCTAAACCTTGCAAGGAGGAAAATATATCAGTTTGTCCTGCACTGAGAAGCAGGTTAGAGCTTTGACATCGAAAGCAGAGTCGGGGGTTCATCTGAAATGTTAGCTTAACTGCCGCACATATGAAAGCTGGTGAAAAGGCCCAGATAAAAGTTGGAGTCTTAGCCAGAGGAAATGTGAAGCTCTCTCAATAGCTCTGTGAATAGCTCCTATATTTTTTGTCCACATCCCGTAACCATTTTTGGCAACCAAACAGATCCTCAAGGAGTTAGAATTAGAGCAGTTAAAGATCAGAGTGGTGACTTTAAAGGGCATATTTATACTCTGTTTGCGCCGACCCATATTTATACTTTGATGCCCGACCCTGCGGACGTAAAAAAAACTCAGTGTGCATCATTTTTTGGATGCGGGAAACCGCCTTGCGTTAATGACATGCAAGGTAGGCATTCCCGTCCAAAAAATTACTTTAAGGCCTGTGCGCCTTATTTATACTCCTGCGTCATTTTGACACACAGCAGGGTGCGGGCCTTAAAAAACGGTGCACAGCCTGATGTGCGCCGTTTTTTAACGCCTGGGTGAGGGCAGGCGTTAAGGGACCTGTGGGCTCACTTCCATGGTCTCAGACCGTGGAAGCAGTCCAGAGGTGCCCTTCCCTGCCCCCAGGGACACCCCCTGCCACCCTCGCCCATCCCAGGAGGACACCCATGGATGGGGGGACCGATCCCAGGTAAGTACAGGTAAGATGAGGTAAGTCTCATTTTTTTATTTTTTAAAGTGCCATGGGGGACCTGATTTGGGCCCCCCTACATGCCACTGTGCCCAATGGCCATGCCCAGGGGACAGAAGTTCCCTGGGCATGACCATTGGGCAAGGGGGCATGACTCCTGTCTTTGCTAAGACAGGAGTCATTTCATTGGGGTTGTGCATCAAAAAATGGCGCAAGTCCGGTTTGAGTCATGATTTTTGACTCAAAGCTGACTTGCACCATTTTTTGATGCAAAACCCCATTTTCCCCTACGTCGGCGCTGCCTGGTTTGAGTAATTTTTTTTTACTCTGACTAGCCCGCAGCGCCGGCTAACGCCAATCCTTAAATAAGGCGCCCGCATGGCGTGTAGGAATTGCGTTAGTCGGCGGTAAAATTTTGGACGCAAACCAGCGCCGCCGTACCGTAGGTTGTAATGCCCTTGAGGTACAAGATGCCCTACCTAATTTTATCCAGACATTGGCGTATTTCATGACTGTTGGAAATGCTTCTTCTGCAGGGTTATCCCCGAACATTTTGCCTTCTTCCTCCTATTTTTCTGACCTACTTTTTGTTGACTTTAGGACTCTGGGCACTTTTTCACTGCTAACCAGTGCTATGGTGCATGTGCTCTCTCCTCTAAAACATGGTATGGTTGACTTACACCAGCTTAGCACATTTAAATTACTTGTAAGTCTTTGTAAAATGGCATACCATATACTCAGGGTCCATACATTAAAAGCTACTAGTGGGTCTGCAGCGCTGATTATACCAACCACAGAAGTAGCCTTTCAAACCTGTCTCAGGCCAACCACTGCAGTGCCTGCATGCACAGTTTACTATCACCTTGACTTGGAATTTCAAGCTACTTGCCAAGGCCTAAACTCCTCCTTTGTCATACCTAAGTCATCTCTAAGGTAGGCCCTAGGTAGCCTTACGGGCAGGGTACTGTATAAGTAAAAGGTAGGGCATGCACTTTTATGTTTTACAGGTCGTAGTAGTGACAAACAGCCTATTTTGTTTTTCACTTCTGTGAGGGTTGCTTCTCTCATAGGTTAGCATTGGGAATTCCTTTATATACTTCTGATCTGAAAGGAGTACCGTTGGCATGTTGGGGATGGTAGTAAAAACACCTGATTACTGGTACAGTTAATTTTATACTGCTATTTTAAAAACTCCACTTTTAGAAAGTCTGAATTTCTCTTTTTTTAATACCTCTTGTGTTTTGTAGCCTGACTCTAATCAGGGCTGAGTGATAGTTACACTTTGTGCATACTTTCCAGATAGCCTCAAAATAGGAACGGCTGGGTGTGACAGGAGAGGCATCTGGATCCATCTGCATACTGATAGTCATCCTGGGCTGGGAGAGGGAGAGGTAGTTCACACCTTACATGTCAATAGACTGTGTCCTGACCTCACACAGAGGGCTGATTTACCCTCTACTAATGTCTGGAGCCAGGTGTTGCGGTGACAGGGTTTATGTTAGACTTGAAAGGGTTCATTGGAAGTCACCTTTGTCACATTTTTTAAGAAAAAAATTGAATTTGGATTTTTATACTTTTTGGATCAAAAGAGTTGAATTTATTTTCTAAGTCCCCACTCAGAATGGCACTTTGTCACTTTTTTGAAGAAAATTATGAATTTGCACTTTTTTTAACTTTCTGGATCAAAAAAGTTGATGTTTTCATCCAAAAAGTCAAAATGCCCTATTTTTACATGGGAGCAAGCAAACAAGTCAACTTTGACAAAAGTTGAATTATTTTTTAAGATCCATCTCGGAATGAGATGGGACTTAGAAGAACTTTTGACTTTTTTCAAAAG
Source organism: Pleurodeles waltl (assembly GCF_031143425.1). Classification (NCBI taxonomy): domain Eukaryota; kingdom Metazoa; phylum Chordata; class Amphibia; order Caudata; family Salamandridae; genus Pleurodeles; species Pleurodeles waltl. The sequence continues at coordinate 152,878,011 of NC_090446.1, forward strand.
TAGAATTTTTTTAAGTCCACACTCAGAATGGGACTTTGTCACTTTTTTGAAGAAAATAAATTGAATTCAGATTTTTTCACTTTTTGGTTGAGAAAAGCTCACATTTTTCTATGTTCCCACTCAAAATGAGACTTTGCCACTTTTTTTAAGAAAAAAGTTGAAAGGGACTTTGTCAATTTTTGGAGGAAAAACATTTACATTGGATTTTGTCACTTTTTGATTGAAAAAAGTTAAAATATTTCCTAAGTTCCCACTCAGAATGGGACTTTTTCACATTTTTGAAGAAAAAAGTTGAATTTGGAGTTTTTTCACTTTTTGGATCGAAAAAGTTGAATTTGCACATTTTCATTTTTTCATTTAAAAAAGTTGATCTTTTCATCAAAAAATCTAATTGTCTCATTCTATGTGGTAGTCGGGGAACATGTCAACTTTGAGAAATGTTGAAATCTTTTCTATGTCCCATCTCAGAATGAGATGGGTCTTAAAAAAAAATTCAACTCTTGAAAAAAGTCAAAAGTTCTTCTAAGACAAAACTGAGAAAGAAACACTTTTTTAAAGAAAAAAATTAAATTGGAGTTTGTCACTTTTTAGATGAAAAAGGTTTTACAAATTTCTAAACCCCCACTCAGAATGGGACTTTGCCAATTTTTGGAAGATAAAAGTTGAATTTGGATTTTGCCACTTTTTGGATGAAAATAGTTGAATTATTTTTAAGCCCCCACTCAGAATGGGACTTTGTCACTTTTTTGAAGAATAAAGTTGAATTTTGACTTCGTCACTTTTTTGGATGGAAAAAGTTGACATTTTTCTTAAGTCCCCACTCAGAATGGGACTTTGTCACTTTTTCGAACAAAAAAGTTGAAGTTGGACTTTCCACTTTTTGAATGAAAAAAGTTGATATTTTTTCCAAGTCCCCACTCAGACTTTGTCACTTTTTTGAAGAAAAAATGTGAATTTGGATTTTTTTTACTTTTTGGATGAAAAAAGTTGAACTTTTTTCTAAGTCTGCACTCTGAGTGGGACTTTGTTACTTTTTTAAAGAAAAAAGTCAAATTTGGACTTTGTCACTTTTTTCGATGAAAACAGTTGACATTTTTTACAAGTCCCCACTCACATAGGGACTTTGTCACATTTTTTAAAGATAAATTATAATTTGGATTTTTTCACTTTTTAGATGAAAAAAGTTACAATTTTTCTAAGTCCCCCATCAGAATGAGACTTTGTCACTTTTTCGATGAAAAAGTTGAAATTGGGGTTTGTCACTTTTTGGATGAAAACAATTACATTTTTTCTAAGTTGCCACTCTGAATGGGACTTTGTCACTTTTCCAAAGAAAATGGTTGAATTTAGAGCTTTTTCACTTTTTGTTTCAAAAAAGTTGAATTTTTTTTCCACTTCCCCACTCTGAATGGAACTTTTTCACTTTTTTGAATAAAACAATGAATTTGCACTTTTTCACTTTTTCGAAGAAAAAAGTTAAAGTTGGACTTTGCACTTTTCGGATGAAAAAAAATAAAATAATTCTAAGTCTGCACCCAGAATGGGAATTTGTCACTTTTCTGAAGACATTGATGAATTTGCACTTTTTTATTCAGAAACATTGATCTTTTCATCCAAAAAGTAAAAAAGTCACATTCTGACATGGGAGCCGGCAAACATGTCAACTTTGACAAAAGATTAAGGGCCATATTTATACTTTTTGACGCACAACTGCGCCAACGCAAAGTCAAAATGGGACTTTGTCACTTTTTTGACAAAAAAGAAATATTTGCACTTTTCACTTTTTGGATGAAAAAAGTTGAATTCTTTTTGAAGTCCCCAATCAGAATGGGACTTTGTCACCTTTTTGATGAAATCAATGAATTTGCACTTTCTCACTTTTGGATGAATAAAATGTAATTTTTTTCTAATTCTCCACTCAAAATGGGACTTTGTCACATTTTTTTATGAAAAAGATGAATTTGCACTTTTTCATTTTTTGGATTGAAATAGTTGAAATTTTTTCCCACTCAGCATGGACTTTGTCACTTTTTTGAAGAAAACGATTAATTTACACTTTTTCACTTTTTTGACAAAAATGTTGAATTTGCACTTTTTCACTTTTTGGATGAAAAAAGTTGAAATTTTTTCCAAGTGCCCAATCACAATGGGATTTTGTCACTTTTTTGACGAAAATGATGAACTTGCTGTTTTTCACCTTTTGGATGAAAAAAGTTGAAAATCTTTTTATGTCCACAATCAAAATGGGACTTTGTCAATTTTTTGTCGAAAAAGAAATATTTACACTTTTTCACTATTTGGATGAAAAAAGATGATTTTTTTATGAAGTCCCCACTCAGAGTGGGACTTTGTCACCTTTTTGATGAAAACAATGAATTTGCACTTTCTCACTTTTGGATGAATGAAACTGACATTTTTTCTAATTCTCCACTCAAAATGGGACTTTGTATTTGAAATTTTTCACTTTTTGGATTGAAATAGTTGACATTTTGTTTAAGTCCCCATTGTGAAAGGGACTTTGTCACTTTTTTGACAAAAATGATGAATGTGCACTTTTTCACTTTTTGGATAACAAAGGTGAACTTTTTTCTAGATCACCACTCAAAATTGGACTTTATCATTTTTTTGAATAAAACGATGAATTTGCACTTTTTAACTTTTTTGACAAAAATTAGGAATTTGCACTTTTTCACTTTTTGGATGAAGAAAGTTGAATTTTTTTCTAAGTCCCCACTCAGAATTGGACTTTGTCACTTATTTGAAGAAAATGACGAATTTGCACTTTTTCGCTTTTTGGATGAAAAAAGGTGAAATTTTCATCAAAAAAGTCAAAATGTCCCTTTCTCAAATGGGAATCGGAAAACATGTTAACTTAGACAAAAGTTGAATTATTTTCTAAGTCTCATCTCAGAATGAGATGGGACTTAGAAAAAAAATCAACTTTTGAAAAATGTCAAAAGCTCTTCTAAGTCCCCACTCAGAATGGGGCTTTGTCACTTTTTTGGACAAAAATGATGAATTTGCTGTTTTTCACTTTTTGGATGAAAAAAGTTGAGATTCTTTCTAAGTCCACAATCAAAATGGGACTTTGGGGGTTATTACAATTTTGGAGGAGGTGTTAATCCATCCCAAAAGTGACGGATATACCACCAGACGTATTACGAGTCCATTATATCCTATGGAACTCGTAATACGGCTGGTGGTATATCCGTCATATTTGGGACGGATTAACACCTCCTCCAAAGTTGTAATAACCCCCTTTGTCACTTTTTTGACAAAAAAGAAATATTCGCACTTTTTCACTATTTGGATGAAAAAAGTTGCATTTTTTATGAAGTCCCCACTCAGAATGGGACTTTGTCACCTTTTTGATGAAAACAATGAATTTGCACTTTCTCACTTTTTGGACAAAAATGATGAATTTGCACTTTTTCACTTTTTGGATGAAAAAAGTTGAAATTTTTTCCAAGTGCCCAATCACAATGGGATTTTGTCACTTTTTTGACGAAAATTATGAATTTGCTGTTTTTCACCTTTTGGATGAAAAAAGTTGAAAATCTTTCTATGTCCACAATCAAAATGGGACTTTGTCACTTTTTTGACGAAAAAGAAATGTTTGCACTTTTTCACTATTTGGATGAAAAAAGTTGATTTTTTATGAAGTCCCCACTCAGAATGGGACTTTCTCACCTTTTTGATGAAAACAATGAATTTGCACTTTCTCACTTTTGGATGAATGAAACTGACATTTTTTCTAATTCTCCACTCAAAATGGGACTTTGTCACTTTTTTTATGAAAAAGATGTATTTGACATTTTTCACTTTTTGGATTGAAATAGTTGACATTTTTTCTAAGTCCCCACTGAGAATGGGACTTTGTCACTTTTTTGACGAAAATGATGATTGGGCACTTTTTGGATAACAAAGGTGAACTTTTTTTCTAAATCCCCACTCAAAATGGGACTTTATCACTTTTTTGAAGAAAACGATGAATTTGCATTTTTGCACTTTTTTTTTTTAACCAAAATAACGATTTGAACTTTTTCTTTGGATGAAAAAAGTTGAAAATATTTCTCAGTCTCCACTCAGAATGGGACTTTGTCACTTTTTTGAAGAAAAGGATGAATTTGCACTTTTTAACTTTGTTTGACAAAAATGATGAATTTGCACTTTTTCACTTTTTGGATAAAAAAAGTTGAAATTTCTTTCTGAGTCCCCACTCAGAATGAGACTTTGTCACTTTCTTGACAAAAATGAAGAATTTACACTTTTTCATTTTTTGGATAATAAAGTTGAATTTTTTTTCAAGTCCCTACTCAGAATGTTGAATGGGACTTTGTCACTTTCTTGAAGAAAATGACGAACTTGCACTTTTTCACTTTTTTGATGAAAAAAGTTGAAATTCTCATCCAAAAAGTCAAAATGTCCCATTCTTACATGGGATTCAGAAATCATGTTAACTTAGACAAAAGTTGAATTATTTTTTAAGTCCTATCTCAAAATGAGATGGAAGTTAGAAAAAAATTCAACTTTTGAAAAACTGTCAAAAGTTCTTCTAAGTCCCCACTCATAATGGGGCTCTGTCACTTTTTTGAAGAGAATGATGAATTTGCACTTTTTCACTTTTCGGATGAAAAAAGTAGATTTTTTTTGCGAGTCCCCACTCAGAATGTGACTCTGTCACTTTTTTTGACAAAAATGATGATTTTGCGCCTTTTTCACTTTTTGGATGAAAAAAAGTAGATTTTTTTTTTTAAGTCACCACTCAGAATGGGACTTTGTCACTTTTTGGAAAAAAATGATGAATTTGCACTTTTCACTTTTTGGATGAAAAATGTTGAAATGTTCTCTAAGTCTCCACTGAAAATGGGACTTTGTCACTTTTTTTAACGAAAATGATGAACTTGCCCTTTTTCATGTCTTGGATGAAAAAAGTTGAATTTTTTTTTAAGTCCACACTCAGAATGGGACTTTGTCACTTTTTTGACGAAAATAATGAATTAGCACTTTTCACTTTTTGGATGAAAAAAGTTAACATTTTTACTATGTCCCCAATCAGAATGGGACTTTGGCAATTTTTTGAAGAAAACAATGAATTTGCACTTTTTCACAATTTTGGATAAAAAAAATTGATTTTCTTTCGAAGTCTCCAATCAGAATGTGACTTTGTCACTTTTTAGCCGAAAATGATGAATTTGCACTTTTTCACTTTTTGGATGAAAAAAGTAGATTTTTTTTTCTAAGTCACCACTCAGAATGGGACTTTGTCACTCTTTTGACAAAAATGATGAATTTGATCTTTTCCACTTTTTGCATGAAAAAAGTTGAATTTTTTTTAAAGTCCCCAGTCAAAATGGGACTTTGTCACTTTTTTAAATGAAAATGATGAATTTGCACTTTTTCAATTTTTGGATGAAAAAAGTTGAATTTTTTTTCTAAGTCACCACTCAGAATGGGACTTTGTCACTTTTTTGACGGAAATGATGAATTTGCCCTTTTCCACTTTTTGGATGAAAAATGTTGAATTTTTTTTAAAGTCCCCAGTCAAAACGGGACTTTGTCACTTTTTTTAAGAAAACGATGAATTTGCAGTTTTCCACTTTTTGGATGAAAAAAGTTGTCATTTTTTCCAAGTCTACACTCAGAATGGGACTTTGTCACTTTTTTGATGAAAATGATGAATTTGATCTTTTCCACTTTTTAGATTAAACTTTTGATTTTTTTTTCTAAGTCGCCACTCAAAATGACGCTTTGTCACTTTTTTGATGAAAATGACGAATTTGCACTTTTTCACTTTTTGGATGAAAAAAGCTGAAATTTTCATCCAAAAAGTAAAAATGTCCAATTCTCACAAGGGAATCGGAAAACATGTTAACTTAGACAAAAGTTGAATTATTTTGTAAGTCCCATCTCAGAACAAGATGGGACTTAGAAAAAAAAAATCAACTTTGGAAAAACGTCAAAAGTTCTCCTAAGTCCCCACTCAGAATGGGGCTTTGTCACTTTTTTGACAAAAATGATGATTTTACACTTTTTCACTTTTTGGATGAAAAAAGTTTACATTTTTTTCTAAGTCACCACTCAGAATGGGACTTTGTCACTTTTTTGATGAAAATGATGAATTTGCTCTTTTCCTTCCAGTTTTTGGATGAAAAACGTTGACATTTTTCATAAGTCCCCAGTCAAAATGGCACTTTGTCACTTTTTTGAAGAAAAAGATGAATTTTCACTTTTTCACTCTTTGGATGAAAAAAGTTGAATTTTTTTTTAAGTCCCCACTCACAATGGGACTTTGTCACTTTTTTGTAGAAAACAATGAATTTGCACTTTTTCACTTTTTGGATGAAAAAAGTTGAAATGTTTTCTAAATCCCCACTCACAATGGGATTTTGTCACTTTTTTGACAAAAATGATGAATTTGCTGTTTTTCACCTTTTGGACGAAAAAAGTTGATAATCTTTCTATGTCCACAATCAAAATGGGACTTTGTCACTTTTTTGACGAAAAAGAAATATTTGCACTTTTTCACTATTTGGATGAAAAAAGCTGAATTTTTTATGAAGTCCCCACTCAGAATGGAACTTTCTCACCTTTTTGATGAAAACAATGAATTTGCACTTTCTCACTTTTGGATGAATGAAACTGACATTTTTTCTAATTCTCTACTCAAAATGGGACTTTGTCACTTTTTTTTTGAAAAAGATGTATTTGAACTTTTTCACTTTTTGGATTGAAATAGTTGAAATTGTATTTAAGTCCCCACTGAGAATGGGACTTTGTCACTTTTTTGACGAAAATTATGACTATGCACTTTTTCACTTTTTGGATAACAAAGGTGAACTTTTTTCTAAATCCCCACTCAAAATGGGACTTTATCACTTTTTTGAAGAAAACAATGAATTAGCACTTTTTCACTTTTTTTTAACAAAAATTACGATTTGAACTTTTTCTTTGGATGAAAAAAGTTGAAAATATTTCTAAGTCCCCACTGAGAATGGGACTTTGTCACTTCTTTTGGAAAAAACAATGAATTTGCACTTTTTCACTAGTTGGATAAAAAAAATGATTTTTTTTTTAAGTCTTCACTCAAAATGGGACTTTGTTACTTTTTTGATGAAAATTATGAATTTGTTCTTTTTCACTTTTTGGATAAAAAAGTTGAATGTTTTTCTAAGTCCCCATTCAGAATTGGACTTTGTCACTTTTTTGAAGAAAACAATGCTTTTCCACATTTTCACTTTTTTGACAAAAATGATGAATTTGCACTTTTTCACTTTTTGGGTAAAAAAGTTGCATTTTTTTCCAAGTCCCCACTCAGAATGGGACTTTGTCTCTTTTTTGGAGAACGCAATGAATATGCACTTTTTCACTTTTTGAATAAAAAAAATTGAATTTTTGTAAATCTCCACTCAAAATTGGACTTTGTCACTTTTTTGACAAAAATGAATAATTTGCACTTTTTCACTTTTTGGATGAAAAAAGTTGATATTTTTTCTAAGTCCCCACTCAGAATGGGACATTGTCACCTTTTTGAAGAAAAGAATGAATTTGCACTTTTTTCAGTTTTTTGACAAAAATGATGAATTTGCACTTTTTCACTTTTTGGATGAAAAAAGTTGAAATTTTCATCCAAAAAGTCAAAATGTCCAATTCTCACATGGGAATCGGAAAACATGTTAACTTAGACAAAAGTTGAATTATTTTGTAAGTCCCATCTGAGAACGAGATGGGACTTAGAAAAATAAAATCAACTTTTGAAAAATGTCAAAAGATCTCCTAAGTCCCCACTCAGAATGGGGCTTTGTCACTTTTTTGACAAAAATGATGATTTTACACTTTTTCCCCTTTTGGATCAAAAAAGTTTACATTTTTTTCTAAGTCACACCTCAGAATGGGACTTTGTCACTTTTTTGATGAAAATGATGAATTTCCCCTTTTCCAGTTTTTGGATGAAAAGCGTTGACATTTTTCCTAAGTCCTCAGTCAAAATGGGACTTTGTCACTTTTTTGAAGAAAAAGATGAATTTTCACTTTTTCACTCTTTGGATGAAAAAAGTGGATTTTTTTTCTAAGTCCTCATTCAGAATGGGACTTTGTCACTTTTTTGGAGAAAACAATGAATTTGCACTTTTTCACTTTGTGGATAAAAAAATTGAAATTTTCTCTAAGTCTCCACTCAAAATGTGACTTTATCACTTTCTTGACGAAAATGTTGAATTTGCACTTTTTCACTTTTTGGATGAAAGAAGTTGAAATTTTTTCCAAGTCCCACTCACAATGGGATTTTGTCACTTTTTTTACAAAAATGATGAATTTTATGTTTTTCACCTTTTGGACGTAAAAAGTTGAAAATCTTTCTATGTCCACAATCATAATGGGACTTTTTCACTTTTTTGACGAAAAAGTACTATTTGTACTTTTTCACCATTTGGATGAAAAACGTTCAATTTTTTATGAAGTCCCCACTCAGAATGGGACTTTCTCACCTTTTTAATGAAAACACTGAATTTGCACTTTCTCACTTTTGGATGAATGAAACTGACATTTTTTCTAATTCTCTACTCAAAATGGGACTTTGTCACTTTTTTTATGAAAAAGATGTATTTGAACTTTTTCACTTTTTGGATTGAAATAGTTGAAATTTTTTCTAAGTCTCCACTGAGAATGGGACTTTGTCGCTTTTTTGACGAAAATGATGACTATGCACTTTTTCACTTTTTGGATAACAAAGGTGAACTTTTTTTCTAAATCCCCACTCAAAATGGGACTTTATCACTTTTTTTGAAGAAAACAATGAATTTGCACTTTTTCACTTTTTTTTTAAAGAAAATGACGATTTAAACTTTTGCTTTGGATGAAAAAAGTTGAAAATATTTCTAAGTCCCCACCGAGAATGTGACTTTGTCACTTCTTTTGGAGAAAACAATGAATTTGCACTTTTTCACTTTTTGGATGAAAAAAATTTAATTTTTTTTAAGTCTTCACTCAAAATGGGACTTTGTCGCTTTTTTGATGAAAATTATGAATTTGTTCTTTTTCACTTTTTGGATGAAAAAGTTGAATGTTTTTCCAAGTCCCAACTCAGAATGGGACTTTCTCACCTTTTTGATGAAAACAATGAATATGCACTTTCTCACTTTTGGATGAATGAAACTGAATTTTTTTCTAATTCTCTACTCAAAATGGGACTTTGTCACTTTTTTTATGAAAAAGATGTATTTGAACTTTTTCACTTTTTGGATTGAAATAGTTGAAATTTTTTCTAAGTCCCTACTGAGAATGGGACTTTTTCACTTTTTTGACGAAAATTATGACTATGCACTTTTTCACTTTTTGGATAACAAAGGTGAACTTTTTTCTAAATCCCCACTCAAAATAGGACTTTATCACTTTTTTGAAGAAAACAATGAATTTGTATTTTTTCATTTTTTTTTTTACGAAAATGACGATTTGAACTTTTTCTTTGGATGAAAAAAGTTGAAAATATTTCTAAGTCCCCACCGAGAATGGGACTTTGTCACTTCTTTTGGAGAAAACAATGAATTTTCACTTTTTCACTTTTTGGATTGAAATAGTTGAAATGTTTTCCAAGTCTCCACTGAGAATGGGACTTTGTCACTTTTTTGATGAAAATGATGACTATGCACTTTTACTTTTTGGATAACAAAATCCCCACTCAAAATGAGACTTTATCACTTTTTTGAAGAAAACAATGAATTTGCACTTTTTCACTTTTTTTTAATGAAAATGACGATTTAACTTTTTCTTTGGATGAAAAAATTTGAAAATATTTCTAAGTCCCAACCGAGAATGGGACTTTGTCACTTCTTTTGGAGAATACAATGAATTTGCACTTTTTCACTATTTGGATAAAAAAATGTTTTTTAAGTCTTCACTCAAAATGGGACTTTGTCACTTTTTTGATGAAAATTATGAATTTGTTCTTTTTTACTTTTTGGATGAAAAAGTTAAATGTTTTTCTAAGTCCCCACTCAGAATGGGACTTTGTCACTTTTTTGAAGAAAAAAATGGAAATTTGATTTTTTTCACTTTTGTGACTAAAAAAATGAAATTAGGATTTTTTCACTTTTTGGACTAAAAAATATGAAATTTCGATTTTTTCCCTTTTTGGATGAAAAAAGTTGAAATTTATTCCAAGTGCCCACTCAGAACGGGACTTTGTCACTTTTTTGAAGAAAAAAATGGAAATTTGATTTTTTTCACTTTTGGGACTAAAAAAAAGAAATTTTTATTTTTTCACTTTTTGGATGAAAAAAGTTGACATTTTTTCTAAGTTCCCACTCAGAATGGGACTTTGTCACTTTTTTGATGAAAACTATAATTTTGCACTTTTTCATTATTTGGATCAAAAAAGTTTATCTTTCCATCCAATAAGTCAAAATGTCCCATTCTGACATGGGAAGCGGCACACATGTCAACTTAGACAAAAGTTGAATTATTTTCTAAGTCCTATCTCAGAATGTGATGGGACTTAGAAAAAAATTCAACTTTTGAAAAAAGTCAAAACTGCTTCCAAGTCTCTTGAAAGAGTGGGAATTTGTCACTTCTTTGAAGAAAAAAATTAAATTTGGATGTTCCCACTTTTTGAATGATAATAGTTGAATTTTTTTTCAAGTCTCCATTCATAATGGGACTTTGTGACATTATTGAAGAAAAAATTGAATTTGGATTTTTTCACTTTTGGGACTAAAAAGGATGAAATTTTGATGTTTTCATTTTTTGGAGGAAAAAAGTTGAATTTTTTTCTAAGTGCCCATTCAGAATGGGACTTTGTCACTTTTTTGAAAAAAAGAATGAAATTTGATTTTTTCACTTTTGGGACTAAAAAAGATGAAATTTGGATTTTTTCACTTTTTGGATGAAAAAAGTTGAAATTTTTCTAAGTGCCCACTGAGAATAGGACTTTGTCACTTTTTTGATGAAAACTATAAATTTGCCCTTTTTCATTATTTGGATCAAAAAAGTTTATCTTTCCATCCAATAAGTCAAAATGTCCCATTCTGACATGGGAAGCGGCACACATGTCAACTTAGACAAAAGTTGAATTATTTTGTAAGTCTCATCTCAGGATGAGATGGGACTTAGAAAAAAAATCAACTTTTGAAAAAAGTCAAAAGTGCTTCCAAGTCCCTTGTCAGAATGGGAATTTGTCACTTCTTTCAAGAAAAAAATTACATTTGGATGTTCCCACTTTTTGAATGATAAAAGTTGACATTTTTTCTAAGTCCCCATTCAGTATGGGACTTTGTGACTTTTTTGAAGAAAAAAATGAATTTGGATTTTTACACTTTTGGGACTAAAAAAGATGAAAGTTGGATTTTTTCACTTTTTAGATGAAAAAAAGTTGAATTATTTTCTAAGTACCCACTCAGAATGGGACTTTGTCACTTTTTTGAAAAAAAAATTGAAATTTGATTTTTTCACTTTTGGGACTAAAAAAGATGAAATTTTTGCGTTTTTCACATTTTGGATGACAAAAGTTGAAATTTATTCCAAGTGCCCACTCAGAATGGGACTTTGTCACTTTTTTGCAGAACAAAAATTGAAATTTAATTTTTTCACTGTTGGGACTAAAAAGATGAAATTTGGATTTTTCACTTTTTGGATGAAAAAAGTTGACATTTTTTCTAAGTGCCCACTCAGAATGGGACTTTGTCAATTTTTTGATGAAAACTATGAATTTGCACTTTTTCACTATTTGTATAAAAAAACATTATCTTTCCATCCAATAAGTCAAAATGTCCCATTCTCACATGGGAAGCGGCACACATGTCAACTTAGACAAAAGTTGAATTATTTTCTAAGTCCCATCTCAGAATTGGATGGGACTTAGAAAAAAATTCAACTTTTGAAAAAAGTCAAAACTGCTTCCAAGTCTCTTGAAAGAGTGGGAATTTGTCACTTCTTTGAAGAAAAAAAATAAATTTGGATGTTCCCACTTTTTGAATGATAAAAGTTGAATTTTTTTTCAAGTCTCCATTCATAATGGGACTTTGTGACTTTTTTGAAGAAAAAGTTGAATTTGGATTTTTTCAGTTTTGGGACTAAAAAGGATGAAATTTGGATTTTTTCACTTTTTGGATGAAAAAAGTTGAATTTTTTTCAAAGTGCCCACTCAGAATGGGACTTTGTCACTTTTTTGAAAAAAAAATTGAAATTTGATTTTTTCACTTTTGGGACTAAAAAAGATAAAATTTGGGTGCAAAAAGTTGAAATTTTTTCTAAGTGCCCACTCAGAATGGGAGTTTGTCACTTTTTTGATGAAAACTATAAATTTGCACTTTTTCACTATTTGGATCAAAAAAGTTTATCTTTCCATCCAATAAGTCAAAATGTCCCATTCTGACATGGGAAGTGGCACACATGTCAACTTAGACAAAAGTTGAATTATTTTCTAAGTCCCATCTCAGAATCAGATGGGACTTAGAAAAAAATTCAACTTTTGAAAAAAGTCAAAAGTGCTATGAAGTCCCTTGTCAGAATGGGAATTTGTCACTTCTTTGAAGAAAAAAATTAAATTTGGATGTTCCCACTTTTTGGATGATAAAAGTTGACATTTTTTCTAAGTCTCCATTCAGAATGGGGCTTTGTGACTTTTTGGAAGATAAAAATTTAATTGGATGTTTTCACTTTTTTGGATGAAAAAATTTGAAATTTTTCTAAGTGCCCACTCAGAATGGGACTTTGTCACTTTTTTGGAGAAAAAATTTTTAATTAGATTTTTTCACTTTTGGGACTAAAAAAGATGAAATTTGGATTTTTTCACTTTTTGGATGAAAAAAGTTGAATTATTTTCTAAGTGCCCACTCAGAATGGAACTTTGCCACTTTTTTGAAAAAAAAACTTGAAATTTGATTTTTTCACTTTTGGGACTAAAAAAGATGAAATTTGGATTTTTTCACTTTTTGCTTGAAAAAAGTTGAAATTTTTCTAAGTGCCCACTGAGAATAGGACTTTATCACTTTTTTGATGAAAACTATAAATTTGCACTTTTTCACTATTTGGATCAAAAAAGTTTATCTTTCCATCCAATAAGTCAAAATGTCCCATTCTGACATGGGAAGCGGCACACATGTCAACTTAGACAAAAGTTGAATTATTTTCTAAGTCCCATCTGAGAATGAGATGGGACTTAGAAAAAAATTCAACTTTTGAAAAAAGTCAAAAGTGCTTCCAAGTCCCTTGTCAGAATGGGAATTTGTCACTTCTTTGAAGAAAAAAAATACATTTGGATGTTCCCCCTTTTTGAATGATAAAAGTTGAAATTTTTTCTAAGTCCCCATTCAGTAGGGGACTTTGTGACTTTTTTGCAGAAAAAAATTGAAATTTAATTTTTTCACTGTTGGAACTAAAAAGATGAAATTTGGATTTTTCACTTTTTGGATAAAAAAGTTGAAATTTTTTCTAAGTGCCCACTCAGAATGGGACTTTGTCACTTTTTTGATGAAAACTATGAATTTGCACTTTTTCACTATTTGTATTAAAAAACATTGGCCCATATTTATACTTTTTGACGCTAAACTGCGCTAACGCAGTTTAGCGTAAAAAAATTTAGCGCCGTCTAACGCCATTCCGAAGCGCCATGCGGGCGCCGTATTTATGGAATGGCGTTAGCCGGCGCAAGCAGACCGGCGCTGCCTGGTGTGCGTGGAAAAAAACCACGTAGACCAGGCAGCGCCGGCGTAGGGGGAAAATGGCGCTAGGGCGTCTTAAAATGGCGCAAGTCGGGTTGACGCTAAAAAATCATCTTAACCCGATTTGCGCCATTTTTTCGACGCCCAGACGCCATTTAAATGACTCCTGTCTTAGTAAAGACAGGAGTCATGCCCCCTTGCCCAATGGCCATGCCCAGGGGACTTATGTCCCCTGGGCATGGTCATTGGGCATAGTGGCATGTAGGGGGGCACAAATAAGGCCCCCCTATGCCACCCAAAAAAAATTGAAAAATATAAAAAATTATACTTACCTGAACTTACCTGAATGTCCCTGGGGTGGGTCCCTCCATCCTTGGGTGTCCTCCTGGGGTGGGCAGGGGTGGCAGGGGGGGTCCCTGGGGGCAGGGGAGGGCACCTGTGGGCTCACTTTGAGCCCACAGGCCCCTTAACGCCTACCCTGACCCAGGCGTTAAATAGTGGCGCAAATGCGGGGTTTTTTGACCCGCCAACTCCCGGGCGTGATTTTTGCCCGGGAGTATAAATACGACGCATTTGCGTCACCGTCATTTTTTTAGACGGGAACGCCTTCCTTGCATCTCATTAACGCAAGGAAGGCGTTCACGCAAAAAAATGACGCTATTTGCCAATACTTTGGCGCTAGACGCGTCTAACGCCAAAGTATAAATATGGCGTTAGTTTTGTGCCGAATTTGCGTCGAAAAAAACGACGCAAATTCGGCGCAAACGGAGTATAAATACGGGCCATTATATTTCCATCCAATAAGTCAAAATGCCCCATTCTGACATGGGAAGTGGCACACATGTCAACTTATACAAAAGTTGAATTATTTCTAAGTCCCATCTCAGAATTAGATGGGACTTAGAAAAAAATTCAACTTTTGAAAAAAGTCAAAAGTGCTTTGAAGTCCCTTGTCAGAATGGGAATTTGTCACTTCTTTGAAGAAAAAAAAAGAAATTGGATGTTCCCACTTTTTGGATGATAAAAGTTGAAATTATTTCTAAGTCCCCATTCAGAATGGGACTTTGTGACTTTTTTGAAGAAAAAAAATGAATTTGATGTTTTCACTTTTTGGATGAAATAAGTCGAAATTTTTCTAAGTGCCCACTCGGAATGGGACCTTGTCACTTTATTGAAGAAAAACTGTGAAATTTGATTTTTTCACTTTTAGGACTAAAAAAGATGACATTTTGATTTTTTAACTTTTTGGATGACAAACGTTGAAATTTATTCCAAGTGCCCACTCAGAATGGGACTTTGTCACTTTTTTGAAGAAAAAAATGGAAATTTGATTTTTTTCACTTTTGGGACTAAAAAAATGAAATTTGGATGTTTTCACTTTTTGGATGAAAAAAGTTGAAATTCTTTCTAAGTTCCCACTCATAATGGGACTTTCTCACTTTTTTGACAAAAAAAAACTTGAAATTTGATTTTTTCACTTTTGGGACTAAAAAAGATGAAATTTCGATTTTTCACTTTTTGGATGAAAAAAGTTGACATTTTTTCTAAGTGCCCACTCAGAATGGGACTTTATCACTTTTTTGATGAAAACTATAAATTTGCCCTTTTTCACTATTTGGATCAAAAAAGTTTATCTTTCCATCCAATAAGTCAAAATGTCCCATTCTGACATGGGAAGCGGCTCACATGTCAACTTAGACAAAAGTTGAATGATTTTCTAAGTCCCATCTCAGAATTAGATGAGACTTAGAAAAAAATTCAACTTTTGAAAAAAGTAAAAACTGCTTCCAAGTCTCTTGTCAGAGTGGGAATTTGTCACTTCTTTGAAGAAAAAAATTAAATTTGGATGTTCCCACTTTTTGAATGATAAAAGTTGAATTTGTTTTCAAGTCCCCATTCAGAATGGGACTTTGTGACTTTTTTGAAGAAAAAGTTGAATTTGGATTTTTTCAGTTTTGGGACTAAAAAGGATGAAATTTTGATGTTTTCATTTTTTGGAGGAAAAAAGTTGAATTTTTTTCTAAGTGCCCACTCAGAGTGGGACTTTGTCACTTTTTTGAAAAAAAAATGAAATTTGATTTTTTCACTTTTGGGACTAAAAAAATGAAATTTGGATTTTTTCACTTTTTGGATGAAAAAAGTTGAATTTTTTTCCAAGTGCCCACTCAGAATGGGACTTTGTCACTTTTTTGAAAAAAAAATTGAAATTTGATTTTTTCACTTTTGGGACTAAAAAAGATAAAATTTGGGTGCAAAAAGTTGAAATTTTTTCTAAGTGCCCACTCAGAATGGGAGTTTGTCACTTTTTTGATGAAAACTATAAATTTGCACTTTTTCACTATTTGGATCAAAAAAGTTTATCTTTCCATCCAATAAGTCAAAATGTCCCATTCTGACATGGGAAGTGGCACACATGTCAACTTAGACAAAAGTTGAATTATTTTCTAAGTCCCATCTCAGAATCAGATGGGACTTAGAAAAAAATTCAACTTTTGAAAAAAGTCAAAAGTGCTATGAAGTCCCTTGTCAGAATGGGAATTTGTCACTTCTTTGAAGAAAAAAATTAAATTTGGATGTTCCCACTTTTTGGATGATAAAAGTTGACATTTTTTCTAAGTCCCCATTCAGAATGGGGCTTTGTGACTTTTTTGAAGATAAAAATTTAATTGGATGTTTTCACTTTTTTGGATGAAAAAATGTGAAATTTTTCTAAGTGCCCACTCAGAATGGAACTTTGCCACTTTTTTGAAAAAAACTTGAAATTTGATTTTTTCACTTTTGGGACTAAAAAAGATGAAATTTGGATTTTTTCACTTTTTGCTTGAAAAAAGTTGAAATTTTTCTAAGTGCCCACTGAGAATAGGACTTTATCACTTTTTTGATGAAAACTATAAATTTGCACTTTTTCACTATTTGGATCAAAAAAGTTTATCTTTCCATCCAATAAGTCAAAATGTCCCATTCTGACATGGGAAGCGGCACACATGTCAACTTAGACAAAAGTTGAATTATTTTCTAAGTCCCATCTCAGAATGAGATGGGACTTAGAAAAAAATTCAACTTTTGAAAAAAGTCAAAAGTGCTTCCAAGTCCCTTGTCAGAATGGGAATTTGTCACTTCTTTGAAGAAAAAAAATACATTTGGATGTTCCCACTTTTTGAATGATAAAAGTTGAAATTTTTTCTAAGTCCCCATTCAGTATGGGACTTTGTGACTTTTTTGCAGAAAAAAATTGAAATTAAATTTTTTCACTGTTGGAACTAAAAAGATGAAATTTTGATTTTTCACTTTTTGGATAAAAAAGTTGAAATTTTTTCTAAGTGCCCACTCAGAATGGGACTTTGTCACTTTTTTGATGAAAACTATGAATTTGCACTTTTTCACTATTTGTATTAAAAAACATTATCTTTCCATCCAATAAGTCAAAATGTCCCATTCTGACATGGGAAGTGGCACATATGTCAACTTATACAAAAGTTGAATTATTTTCTAAGTCCCATCTCAGAATTAGATGGGACTTAGAAAAAAATTCAACTTTTGAAAAAAGTTAAAAGTGCTTTGAAGTCCCTTGTCAGAATGGGAATTTGTCACTTCTTTGAAGAAAAAAAAAGAAATTGGATGTTCCCACTTTTTGGATGATAAAAGTTGAAATTATTTCTAAGTCCCCATTCAGAATGGGACTTTGTGACTTTTTTGAAGAAAAAAAAGGAATTTGATGTTTTCACTTTTTGGATGAAATAAGTCGAAATTTTTCTAAGTGCCCACTCAGAATGGGACCTTGTCACTTTATTGAAGAAAAACTGTGAAATTTGATTTTTTCACTTTTAGGACTAAAAAAGATGACATTTCGATTTTTTCACTTTTTGGATGACAAACGTTGAAATTTATTCCAACTACCCACTCAGAATGGGACTTTGTCACTTTTTTGAAGAAAAAAAATGGAAATGTGATTTTTTTCACTTTTGGGACTAAAAAAATGAAATTTGGATGTTTTCACTTTTTGGATGAAAAAAGTTGAAATTCTTTCTAAGTTCCCACTCATAATGGGACTTTCTCACTTTTTTGACGAAAAAAAACTTGAAATTTGTTTTTTTCACTTTTGGGACTAAAAAAGATGAAATTTCGATTTTTCACTTTTTGGATGAAAAAAGTTGACATTTTTTCTAAGTGCCCACTCAGAATGGGACTTTATCACTTTTTTGATGAAAACTATAAATTTGCCCTTTTTCACTATTTGGATCAAAAAAGTTTATCTTTCCATCCAATAAGTCAAAATGTCCCATTCTGACATGGGAAGCGGCTCACATGTCAACATAGACAAAAGTTTAATTATTTTCTAAGTCCCATCTCAGAATGAGATGGGACTTAGAAAAAAATTCAACCTTTGAAAAAAGTCAAAACTGCTTCCAAGTCTCTTGTCAGAGTGGGAATTTGTCACTTCTTTGAAGAAAAAAATTAAATTTGGATGTTCCCACTTTTTGAATGATAAAAGTTGAATTTTTTTTCAAGTCCCCATTCAGAATGGGACTTTGTGACTTTTTTGAAGATAAAGTTGAATTTGGATTTTTTTCACTTTTGGGACTAAAAAGGAAGAAATTTTGATGTTTTCATTTTTTGGAGGAAAAAAGTTGAATTTTTTTCTAAGTGCCCACTCGGAAAGGGACTTTGTCACTTTTTTGAAAAAAAATTGAAATTTGATTTTTTCACTTTTGGGACTAAAAAAGATAAAATTTGGGTGAAAAAAGTAGACATTTTTTCTAAGTGCCCACTCAGAATGGGAGTTTGTCACTTTTTTGATGAAAACTATAAATTTGCACTTTTTTACTATTTGGATCAAAAAAGTTTATCTTTCCATCCAATAAGTCAAAATGTCCCATTCTGACATGGGAAGTGGCACACATGTCAACTTAGACAAAAGTTGAATTATTTTCTAAGTCCCATCTCAGAATCAGATGGGACTTAGAAAAAAATTCAACTTTTGAAAAAAGTCAAAAGTGCTATGAAGTCCCTTGTCAGAATGGGAATTTGTCACTTCTTTGAAGAAAAAAATTAAATTTGGATGTTCCCACTTTTTGGATGATAAAAGTTGAAATTTGTTCTAAGTCCCCATTCAGAATGGGACTTAGTGACTTTTTTGAAGATAAACATTGAATTGGATGTTTTCACTTTTTTGGATGAAAAAAGTTGAAATTTTTCTAAGTGCCCACTCAGAATGGGACTTTGTCACTTTTTTGAAGAAAAAAATTTAGATTTGATTTTTTCACTTTTGGGACTTAAAAAGATGAAATTTGGATTTGTTCACTTTTTGGATGAAAAGAGTTGAATTATTTTCTAAGTGCCCACTCAGAATGCGTCCATTTTCTTACGATAATGGCATTACTCCTAGTCCTACTCCCTCGCCTTCCCTTTAAACCAATGAGGCCTCCCCCTAGACCCTCCCTTCCCCTTTTAAACCCCCCCCCACCCTTACCTCCTCCTGTACAAAAACCAAGCCCAAGCAGCAACTCGGACAGTCCGTACCGGGAGGGCGGGAGGGAACGGAAAAGGAAGGCGAGGGAGTAGGACTAGGAGTAATGCCATTATCGTAAGAAAATGGACGCATTACCTCCCGTCCCTCCCTCGCCTTCCTTTTAAACCAATGAGACATAGCAAGAAAAACACAGGAGACGGACACTGAGTTGCAAGAACCTTTATTCATATCCTGCCCCAAGGACACCAAAACACCCTACCCCTATTACCTCATAGAGGATAAGACCCGGTGACCTAATACCGACTCCAAACTACCCAAGTCCGATAGCCTATAATGACGCACAAACGTCAAAGGAGAAGCCCAAGTGGCGGCCCTGCAAATTTCCACCACGGAGGTCCCTTGTAGTTCTGCCAATGTAGCCGCCATACCTCTGGTAGACCGACCCTGAATCCCTTGAGGCGGCACTACCCCTTTCAAGGAATAGGCCAACAGAATCAAAGATCTCACCCACCGACTCAAGGAAGCCGTGGAAGGTTTCTCACCTTTACGTGCCGGACCGAAATTCACAAAAAGCGAATCCCCCTTACGAAAAGAAGCCACCACCCGCAGGTACTCCAATAAAGTCCTGCGTACATCCAACGAATGCAAACGGACCTCTTCCTTTGAGGAGGGATCAGGACAAAATGAAGGAAGGATAACCTCCTGACGGGAATGGAATGAAGAATTGACCTTCGGAATAAAGGAAGGAACCGGAACCAGAACTACCCGATCGGGAAAAACCTTACAAAAAGGAAAGGAACAGGCCAATGCCCCTAACTCCCCTAACCTACGAACCGAAGTAATGGCTACCAAAAAGAACGTCTTCAAAGACAGATGGCGTAAATCACAGTCCCCCAGTGGTTCAAGTGGGGCCTCTGTCAAAACATCCAAAACCAAAGAAAGATCCCAGGAAGGAAAGGAACGTACTGGGCGAGGAAACAAATTAACCAGACCCTGAAAGAATCTAGGCATCAGGTGCCCTTCATCCTGAAGATTCCGCCACGGACCTCTGAATGCCTGAATCGCCGCCCACTGTACCCTCAGAGATGCTACTGACAAACCAAATTGTGCGCCGTCCTGTAGGAACTGCATCACTTCAAAGATAGACGCGCAGGTAGGATCCAACTCATGATTCAAACACCAAGAAGAAAAAACCCGCCACTGTCTACCATAGGAAAGTAAAGTGGAACGCCGCCTGGAAGCCAATAATGTAGAACTCAACGCTACAGGTACCCCCAGACCCCTCAAGCCCCGCCGTTCAACTTCCAGGCCGTCAAGTGTAACCTCCTCAACGACACCACTGAGAGGCAGGGAAACTCCAGGGGGGATGGACAAAGAGGCAGAGGCCACATCCTCCCTGCTGCCATCAGCCTTAACAACGGGAACCAATTCGCTCGCAGCCAAAGAGGTGCAATCAGGATAACCCTGGAGCCCAGATCCCTCACCCTCAACAGAAAAGCCCTGAGAAGTTGAAACGGAGGGAATGCATACAACAGACCCCTCGGCCAAGGACATGACATCCCGTCCACCTCCCAGGCCTGTGGACACCGAAACCGGGAGCAGAAGCGATCCAACTTCGCATTTTCTGCAGACGCAAACACATCCAACACTGGAAGCCCCCAAAGCCGAACCAGATGCAGAAACAGAGACTTCCGGAGGGAGAAAAGTTGAGACGAAGGAATCACCCTGCTCAGAAGATCCGCCCGAGCATTGACCACCCCCCGAATGTACGTAGCCCTGAGAGAAGGAACCCACTCCTGAGCCCACACAAAAATCTCCCTGGCAAGACTGAACAGAGCCCTCGACCTGGTCCCTCCTTGTCGGTTGACATAAGCTTTGGCCACTAAGTTGTCCGTCCGAATAAGAACCGCCGTCCCCCTCAGGGACCCCTGGAAATGGACCAGAGCCAGAAAGACCGCTCTCAATTCGCGCCAATTTGAAGACCGACTCGCCTCCCGAGGGGACCAAAACCCCTGAACCTGAGCCGATCCTATCCACGCACCCCAACCGGAGAGGCTGGCATCCGTGGTCACCACCACGGGCCTCAGAGGAGACAAAGAAAGCCCTACCCGAAGATGATCTGCATCCAACCACCATTGCAACTCCCTGCGAATCAATCTGGACCCCAGAACCCTGTCCTTCAGAGAACCGGACCCCGGAGTCCACCTTTTCAAGAACCACGTCATCAAGCACAGGAGATGGAAACGCGCCCAAGGAACCAGAAATATCACAGATGCCAAATGACCCTGCAGTCGCAACCAAAGAAGAGCTCTTGGCGCAGTCATTAATACAACCTTCTTGACCAAGGCCTGGAGTACACCCAACCTCTTCTCTGATACCGATATCAAGCCCAGAAGAGTCTGAAACCGAGCCCCCAGAAAAACCAGATCCTGGGACGGAACCAAATCTGATTTCTCCCAATTGATTAAAAACCCGTGGTTTTGCAGGACCCCCAGAACTTGGTCCACCTGTCTCTGCAACAGGACCCGTGACTGGGCATGAATTAAAATGTCGTCCAGATATGGATGAATAAACACCCCTTCTGAATGCAGCAAAGCCACCAGGGGGGCCAGCACCTTTGTGAAAATCCGAGGAGAAGATTTCAGACCGAAAGGAAGAACGCAAAACTGGTAGTGTTCTTGATCCACGGCAAACCTCAGGAACCTCTGAGAAGATCTTGCCACAGGTACGTGCAGGTAAGCATCCTGCAGGTCCAGCGACACAAGAAAGTCCCCTTGCCTGACCAATGGAAAGATAGTCTGAAGAGACAGCATGCAGAAATGCACTGTCCTGATCCAAGTATTCACCTCCTTTAGATTGAGCACTGGTCGAAAACCCCCTGAAACTTTCTGCACAAGATAGAGGACCGAATAAGTTCCCTGACCCCTTTCTTTCAGTGGAACGCGGGAAATGGCCCCCTTGACCAACAAGTCCCTTACTCCATTCAATAATGCCCTTCTCCTTGACACCCCTGAAGGCAGAGGGGTGGGACGCACCCCTGAATCTGGAGTAACCCTCACAAAATCGATGACATAACCATTGGCCACAATGTCTAGCACCCAACGATCGTTGATACTTTCCTCCCAAGCTGAAAGAAAGTGACTCAGCCTTCCCCCAACCGGCCCTATGCCAGGCCCACAGTGATTGTCAGGACCCCTTCTTGAAACCACCCAGGTTCGCAGGAGCAGCCTTCTTAGGAGAAAAACGCGGCTGAAAACGCCGTTTCCTAAATAAAAAGGATTTGGCCTCCCTATTTGGAGAAGATCGGGAATGCTTCTTCCACCCTTTATTAGAAGTAGAACCCCCTTTATAAGGTAAGGCATGTTTCCGTTCCTTAAACGCCTTGGAAAGCATGGATGGCAATTGCTCTCCAAACAAGTTACGACCTTCAAACGGCAGTCTCAGCAAGGCCGCCTTCTCCCCTGGGTCAGCCTTCCAGGAACGTAACCAGAGGGACCTACGAGCCCCAATCAAAGCCCCAGAGGCCAGCGCTGAAGTACGGACCACATCTGAAGAAACATCCGCCAACAATCTGGCCTGTTGCTCCATATCAGCCAGGAGCTCTGAACATTCTGCACCTTCCTGAACAGCCACCGCCAGCTTATCAAAGTCTTGCACCAACGACTGAGCCGCATAAGCAGAATATATACCTGCCCTTAGTGCCAGATTCTCACCGGCAAATGCCCTTTTAAGACCTGAATCCACTTTACGATCTGTGGTATCCGTAGGCACACAATCCTCCGGATTTACCGCCGTTTTACCAATCAGGGTAGCTAAAATTGAATCCAGGCGGACCGAAGGAGGTAATACCTCCTCACCCTCAAGTAAATACAGTTTCTGCAGGAATCGTGGAACCTGAGCTTTATCCACATCTTTCCATTCACGAAACACCATATCCTTCACAGGTCCCTGGAAAGGCATGGCAAACTTGGAAGGGGTCTGATATTGAGGAAATAAGTGAGAATCCGAGCTTGAAGGATGAAACACTGGGAAACCCAAATTGTCCCGAACATGTGCCATCACCTCCCACATTTCCTCTCTGGAGACATATTTACCCCCAGATGACGTAGATGGAGCCTCATCACCCTCACTGTCTGACGAGGACTTTCTTGTAGCAGCCGATGAATGAGAGATCTTAGAGTGACCAGTCCTGGTCACCCCTACTTGAAGAGCCCTGGTAACAGCCACTTCAATCATCTCCTGCACCTCCTCCCTGGACATGAGGGGAGTGCCCCTATCCTGTAACTGTGAGCCCCCAGGAGTGGAAACTCCAGCAGCAGCCTCCTCCTCAGAGGAGGAAGATGAGACAATCCTACGCCTCTTCGCCTGAACCTTCGGCATGACTATCCAAAAACACTGCCTTACATCCCAAATCACTCCCCATATATAGTGACTAGGACCTGCCTCCTAGAAATAAACCAATCCCCAAAAAGGTCAAACATTCCTGGCCAAACAATAAAACTGCGGGCAGAACGCCCGTCCTACCAGTCGATTCCCGGCATCTCAGCCCAAAAATCTCCATCCCGCAGCTCCTCGCTGCTCAGCAGCGTGGTAACCCGGAAATGAAAGCCCCAGCCACAAAGGGCCGGTCGACCCCGTCGGCCGGCCCTCAATCCGCGTAGTTCTGAGCAGCCCAGCTGCTCGCCTTCAAATGCGATCAGCTGCCGTACTCCTCGTGGAGCTCCGCACCCTGAGGAGCACCTTCAACGAAGACCTCCAGGCCCCGCCGTGCAGGTAAGGGAAAGAAAAAAACGTCTAGCGTGGGCTAGACGAAAGAAACAGGAGGAGGTAAGGGTGGGGGGGGGTTTAAAAGGGGAAGGGAGGGTCTAGGGGGAGGCGGGAGGCCTCATTGGTTTAAAAGGAAGGCGAGGGAGGGACGGGAGGTAATGGGACTTTGTCACTTTTTTGAATAAAAAAATTGAAATTTGATTTTTTCACTTTTGGGACTGAAAAAGATTAAATTTGGAGTTTTTCACTTTTTGGATGAAAAAAGTTGAAATTTTTCTAAGTGCCTACTGAGAATAGGACTTTGTCACTTTTTTGAAGAAAAACATTGAAATTTGAAGTTTTCACTTTTAGGACTAAAAAAGATGAAATTTCTCGTTTTTCACATTTTGGGTGACAAAAGTTGAAATTTATTCCAAGTGCCCACTCAGAATGGGACTTTGTCACTTTTTTGAAGAAAAAAATGGAAATTAGATTTTTTTCACTTTTGGACTAAAAAAATGAAATTTGGATGTTTTCACTTTTTGGATGAAAAAAGTTGAAATGTTTTCTAAGTTCCCTCTCATAATGGGACTTTCTCACTTTTTTGACCAAAAAAAACTTGAAATTTGATTTTTTCACTTTTGGGACTAAAAAAGATGAAATTTCGATTTTTCACTTTTTGGATGAAAAAAGTTGACATTTTTTCTAAGTGCCCACTCAGAATGGGACTTTCTCACTTTTTTGATGAAAACTATAAATTTGCCCTTTTTCACTATTTGGATCAAAAAAGTTTATCTTTCCATCCAATAAGTCAAAATGTCCCATTCTGACATGGGAAGCGGCACACATGTCAACTTAGACAAAAGTTGAATTATTTTCTAAGTCCCATCTCAGAATGAGACGGGACTTAGAAAAAAATTCAACTTTTGAAAAAAGTCAAAACTGCTTCCAAGTCTGTTGTCAGAGTGGGAATTTGTCACTTCTTTGAAGAAAAAAATTAAATTTGGATGTTCCCACTTTTTGAATGATAAAAGTTGCATTTTTTTTCAAGTCCCCATTCAGAATAGGACTTTGTGACTTTTTTGAAAAAAAAAATGAAATTTGATTTTTTCACTTTTGGGACTAAAAAAGATGAAATTTGGATTTTTTCACTTTTTGGATGAAAAAAGTTGAATTTTTTTCCAAGTGCCCACTCAGAATAGGACTTTGTCACTTTTTTGAAAAAAAAAATGAAATTTGTTTTTTTCACTTTTGGGACTAAAAAAGATGAAATTTGGGTGAAAAAAGTTGAAATTTTTTCTGAATGCCCACTCAGAATGGGACTTTGTCACTTTTTTGATGAAAACTATGAATTTGCACTTTTTCACTATTTGTATAAAAAAACATTATCTTTCCATCCAATAAGTCAAAATGTCCCATTCTGACATGGGAAGTGGCACACATGTCAACTTAGACAAAAGTTGAATTATTTTCTAAGTCCCATCTCAGAATCAGATGGGACTTAGAAAAAAATTCAACTTTTGAAAAAAGTCAAAAGTGCTATGAAGTCCCTTGTCAGAATGGGAATTTGTCACTTCTTTGAAGAAAAAAATTAAATTTGGATGTTCCCACTTTTTGGATGATAAAAGATGAAATTTTTTCTAAGTCCCCATTCAGAATGGGACTTTGTGACTTTTTTGAAGATAAAAATTGAATTGGATGTTTTCACTTTTTTGGATGAAAAAAACTGAAATTTTTCCAAGTGCCCACTCAGAATGGAACTTTGTCACTTTTTTGAAGAAAAACATTTTAATTAGATTTATTTCACTTTTGGGACTAAAAAAGATGAAATTTGGATTTTTTCACTTTTTGGATTAAAAAAGTTGAATTATTTTCTAAGTGCCCACTCAGAATGGGACTTTGTCACTTTTTTGAAAAAAAACTTGAAATTTGATTTTTTCACTTTTGGGACTAAAAAGGATGACATTTTTCTAAGTGCCCACTCAGAATGGGACCTTGTAACTTTATTGATGAAAAAATGTGAAATTTGATTTTTTCACTTTTAGGACTAAAAAAGATGACATTTTGATTTTTTCACTTTTTTGATGACAAACGTTGAAATTTATTTCAAGTGCCCACTCAGAATGGGACTTTGTCACTTTTTTGAAGAAAAACATTTTAATTAGATTTATTTCACTTTTGGGACTAAAAAAGATGAAATTTGGATTTTTTCACTTTTTGGATTAAAAAAGTTGAATTATTTTCTAAGTGCCCACTCAGAATGGGACTTTGTCACTTTTTTGAAAAAAAACTTGAAATTTGATTTTTTCACTTTTGGGACTAAAAAGGATGACATTTTTCTAAGTGCCCACTCAGAATGGGACCTTGTAACTTTATTGATGAAAAAATGTGAAATTTGATTTTTTCACTTTTAGGACTAAAAAAGATGACATTTTGATTTTTTCACTTTTTTGATGACAAACGTTGAAATTTATTTCAAGTGCCCACTCAGAATGGGACTTTGTCACTTTTTTGAAGAAAGAAATGGAAATTTGATTTTTTTCACTTTTGGGACTAAAAAAAATGAAATTTGGATGTTTTCACTTTTTGGATGAAAAAAGTTGATTTTTTTTCTAAGTTCGCACTCATAATGGGACTTTCTCACTTTTTTGATGAAAAAAACTTGAAATTTGATTTTTTCACTTTTGGGACTAAAAAAGATGAAATTTCGATTTTTCACTTTTTGGATGAAAAAAGTTGACATTTTTTCTAAGTGCCCACTCAGAATGGGACTTTATCACTTTTTTGATGAAAACTATAAATTTGCCCTTTTTCACTATTTGGATCAAAAAAGTTTATCTTTCCATCCAATAAGTCAAAATGTCCCATTCTGACATGGGAAGCGGCTCACATGTCAACTTATACAAAAGTTGAATTATTTTCTAAGTCCCATCTCAGAATGAGATGGGACTTAGAAAAAAAATCAACTTTTGATAAAAGTCAAAACTGCTTCCAAGTCTCTTGTCAGAGTGGGAATTTGTCACTTCTTTGAAGAAAAAAAATAAATTTGGATGTTCCCTCTTTTTGAATGATAAAAGTAGAATTTTTTTTCAAGTCCCCATTCAGAATGGGACTTTGTGACTTTTTTGAAGAAAAAATTGAATTTGGATTTTTTCACTTTTGGGACTAAAAAGGATTAAATTTTGATGTTTTCATTTTTTGGAGGAAAAAAGTTGAAATTTTTCTAAGTGCCCACTCAGAGTGGGACTTTGTCACTTTTTTGAAAAAAAAAATGAAATTTGATTTTTTCACTTTTGGGACTAAAAAAGATGAAATTTGGATTTTTTCACTTTTTGGATGAAAAAAGTTGAAATTTTTTCCAAGTGCCCACTCAGAATGGGACTTTGTCACTTTTTTGAAAATAAAATTGAAATTTGATTTTTTCACTTTTGGGACTAAAAAAGATAAAATTAGGCGGAAAAAAATTGAAATTTTTTCTAAGTGCCCACTCAGAATGGGAGTTTGTCACTTTTTTGATGAAAACTATAAATTTGCACTTTTTTACTATTTGGATCAAAAAAGTTTATCTTTCCATCCAAGAAGTCAAAATGTCCCATTCTGACATGGGAAGTGGCACACATGTCAACTTAGACAAAAGTTGAATTATTTTCTAAGTCCCATCTCAGAATCAGATGGGACTTAGAAAAAAATTCAACTTTTGAAAAAAGTCAAAAGTGCTATGAAGTCCCTTGTCAGAATGGGAATTTGTCACTTCTTTGAAGAAAAAAATTATATTTGGATGTTCCCACTTTTTGGATGATAAAAGTTGAAATGTTTTCTAAGTCCCCATTCAGAATGGGACTTTGTGACTTTTTTGAAGATAAAAATTGAATTGGATGTTTTCACTTTTTTGGATGAAAAAAGTTGAAATTTTTCTAAGTGCCCACTCAGAATGGGACTTTGTCACTTTTTTGAAGAAAAAAAATTAAATTTGATTTTTTCACTTTTGGGACCAAAAAAGATGAAATTTGGATTTTTTCACTTTTTGGATGAAAAAAGTTGAATTATTTTCTAAGTGCCCACTCAGAATGGGACTTTGTCACTTTTTTGAAAAAAAAATTGAAATTTGATTTTTTCACTTTTGGGACTAAAAAAGATGAAATTTGGATTTTTTCACTTTTTGGATGAAAAAAGTTGAAATTTTTCTAAGTGCCCACTGAGAATAGGACTTTATCACTTTTTTGATGAAAACTATAAATTTGCACTTTTTCACTATTTGGATAAAAAAAGTTTATCTTTCCATCCAATAAGTCAAAATGTCCCATTCTGACATGGGAAGCGGCACACATGTCAACTTGGACAAAAGTTGAATTATTTTCTAAGTCCCATCTCAGAATGAGATGGGACTTAGAAAAAAAATCAACTTTTGAAAAAAGTCAAAAGTGCTTCCAACTCCCTTGTCAGAATGGGAATATGTCACTTCTTTGAAGCAAAAAATAAATTTGGATGTTCCCACTTTTTGAATGTTAAAAGTTGAAATTTTTTCTAAGTCCCCATTCAGTATGGGACTTTGTGACTTTTTTGAAGAAAAAAATGAATTTAGATTTTTACACTTTTGGGACTAAAAAAGATGAAATTTGGATGTTTTCACTTTTTGGATGAAAAAAGTTGATTTTTTTTCTAAGTGCCACTCAGAATAGGACTTTGTCACTTTTTTGAAGAAAAACATTGAAATTTGATTTTTTAACTTTTAGGACTAAAAAAGATGAAATTTTGCGTTTTTCACATTTTGGATGACAAAAGTTGAAATTTATTCCAAGTGCCCACTCAGAATGGGACTTTGTCACTTTTTTGCAGAAAAAAATTTAAATTTAATTTTTTCACTGTTGGGACTAAAAAGATGAAATTTGGATTTTTCACTTTTTGGATGAAAAAAGTTGAAATTGTTTCTAAGTGCCCACTCAGAATGGGACTTTGTCACTTTTTTGATGAAAACTATGAATTTGCACTTTTTCACTATTTGTATAAAAAAACATTATCTTTCCATCCAATAAGTCAAAATGTCCCATTCTGACAAGGGAAGTGGCACACATGTCAACTTATACAAAAGTTGAATTATTTTCTAAGTCCCATCTCAGAATTAGATGGGACTTGGAAAAGAATTCAACTTTTGAAAAAAGTCAAAAGTGCTTTGAAGTCCCTTGTCAGAATGGGAATTTGTCACTTCTTTGAAGAAAAAATAATAATTTGGATGTTCCCACTTTTTGGATGATAAAAGTTGAAATTTTTTCTAAGTCCCCATTCAGAGTGGGACTTTGTGACTTTTTTGAAGAAAAAAAATGAATTGAATGTTTTCACTTTTTGGATGAAAAAAGTTGAAATTTTTCTAAGTGCCCACTCAGAATGGGACCTTGTCACTTTATTGAAGAAAAACTGTGAAATTTGATTTTTTCACTTTTAGGACTAAAAAAGATGACATTTCGATTTTTTCACTTTTTGGATGACAAACGTTGAAATTTATTCCAAGTGCCCACTCAGAATGGGACTTTGTCACTTTTTTGAAGAAAAAAAATGGAAATTTGATTTTTTTCACTTTTGGGACTAAAAAAATGAAATTTGGATGTTTTCACTTTTTGGATGAAAAAAGTTGAATTGTTTTCCAAGTTCCCACTCATAATGGGACTTTCTCACTTTTCTGACCAAAAAAAACTTGAAATTTGATTTTTTCACTTTTGGGACTAAAAAAGATGAAATTTCGATTTTTCACTTTTTGGATCAAAAAAGTTGAAATTTTTTCTAAGTGTCTCACTTTTTTGATGAAAACTTAAAATTTGCCCTTTTTCACTATTTGGATCAAAAAAGTTTATCTTTCCATCCAATAAGTCAAAATGTCCCATTCTGACATGGGAAGCGGCACAGATGTCAACTTAGACAAAAGTTGAATTATTTTCTAAGTCCCATCTCAGAATCAGATGGGACTTGGCAAAAAATTCAACTTTTGAAAAAAGTCAAAACTGCTTCCAAGTCTCTTGTCAGAGTGGGAATTTGTCACTTCTTTGAAGAAAAAAATTACATTTGGATGTTCCCACTTTTTGAATGATAAAAGTTGAAATTTTTTTCAAGTCCCCATTCAGAATGGGACTTTGTGACTTTTTTGAAGAAAAAATTAAATTTGGATTTTTTCACTTTTGGGACTAAAAAGGATGAAATTTTGATGTTTTCATTTTTTGGAGGAAAAAAGTTGAATTTTGTTCTAAGTGTCCACTCAGAATGGGACTTTGTCACTTTTTTGAAAAAAAAATTGAAATTTGGATTTTTTCACTTTTTGGATGAAAAAAGTTGAAATTTTTCTAAGTGCCATCTGAGAATTAGACTTTATCACTTTTTTGATGAAAACTATAAATTTGCACTTTTTCTCTATTTGGATCAAAAAAGTTTATCTTTCCATCCAATAAGTCAAAATGTCCCATTCTGACATGGGAAGCGGCTCACCTGTCAACTTAGACAAAAGTTGAATTATTTTCTAAGTCCCATCTCAGAATGAGATAGGACTTAGAAAAAAATTCAACTTTTGAAAAAAGTCAAAACTGCTTCCAACTCTCTTGTCAGAGTGGGAATTTGTCACTTCTTTGAAGAAAAAAATTAAATTTGGATGTTCCCACTTTTTGAATGATAAAAGTTGAATTTTTGTTCAAGTCCCCATTCAGAATGGGACTTTGTGACTTTTTTGAAGAAAAAATTGAATTTGGATTTTTTCACTTTTGGGACTAAAAAGGATGACATTTTGATGTTTTCATTTTTTGGAGGAAAAAAGTTGAATTTTTTTCTAAGTGCCCACTCAGAATGGGACTTTGTCACTTTTTTGAAAAAAAAATTGAAATTTGATTTTTTCACTTTTGGGACAAAAAAATATGAAATTTGGGTGAAAAAAGTTGAAATTTTTTCCACAAGTGCCCACTCAGAATGGGAGTTTGTCACTTTTTTGATGAAAACTATAAATTTGCACTTTTTCACTATTTGGATCAAAAAAAGTTTATCTTTCCATCCAATAAGTCAAAATGTCCCATTCTGACATGGGAAGTGGCACACATGTCAACTTAGACAAAAGTTGAATTATTTTCTAAGTCCCATCTCAGAATCAGATGGGACTTAGAAAAAAATTCAACTTTTGAAAAAAGTCAAAACTGCTTCCAAGTCTCTTGTCAGAGTGGGAATTTGTCACTTCTTTGAAGAAAAAAATTAAATTTGGATGTTCCCACTTTTTGAATGATAAAAGTTGAATTTATTTTCAAGTCCCCATTCAGAATGGGACTTTGTGACTTTTTTGAAGAAAAAATTGAATTTGGATTTTTTCACTTTTGGGACTAAAAAGGATGAAATTTTGATGTTTTCATTTTTTGGAGGAAAAAAGTTGAATTTTTTTCTAAGTGCCCACTCAGAGTGGGACTTTGTCACTTTTTTGAAAAAAAAAATGAAATTTGATTTTCTCGCATTTGGGACTAAAAAAGATGAAATTTGAATTTTTTCACTTTTTGGATGAAAAAAGTTGAAATTTTTTCCAAGTGCCCACTCAGAATGGGACTTTGTCACTTTTTTGAAAAAAAATTGAAATTTTATTTTTTCACTTTTGGGACTAAAAAAGATGAAATTTGGGTGAAAAAAGTTGAAATTTTTTCCAAGTGCCCACTCAGAATGGGACTTTGTCACTTTTTTGAAAAAAAAAATGAAATTTGATTTTTTCACTTTTGGGACTAAAAAAGATGAAATTTGGGTGAAAAAAGTTGAAATGTTTTCTAAGTGCCCACTCAGAATGGGACTTTGTCACTTTTTTGATGAATACTATGAATTTGCACTTTTTCACTATTTGTATAAAAAAACATTATCTTTCCATCCAATAAGTCAAAATGTCCCATTCTGACATGGGAAGTGGCACACATGTCAAGTTAGACAAAAGTTGAATTATTTTCTAAGTCCCATCTCAGAATCAGATGGGACTTAGAAAAAAATTCAACTTTTGAAAAAAGTCAAAAGTGCTATGAAGTCCCTTGTCAGAATGGGAATTTGTCACTTCTTTGAAGAAAAAAATTTAATTTGGATGTTCACACTTTTTGGATGATAAAAGTTGAAATTTTTTCTAAGTCCCCATTCAGAATGGGACTTTGTGACTTTTTTGAAGATAAAAATTGAATTGGATGTTTTCACTTTTTTGGATGAAAAAAGTTGACATTTTTCTAAGTGCCCACTCAGAATGGGACCTTGTCACTTTATTGATGAAAAAATGTGAAATTAGATTTTTTCACTTTTAGGACTAAAAAAGATGACATTTTGATTTTTTCACTTTTTTGATGACAAACGTTGAAATTTATTCCAAGTGCCCACTCAGAATGGGACTTTGTCACTTTTTTGAAGAAAAAAATGGAAATTAGATTTTTTTCACTTTTGGGACTAAAAAAAATGAAATTTGGATGTTTTCACTTTTTGGATGAAAAAAGTTGAATTTTTTTCTAAGTTCGCACTCAAAATGGGACTTTCTCACTTTTTTGACGAAAAAAAACTTGAAATTTGATTTTTTCACTTTTGGGACTAAAAAAGATGAAATTTCGATTTTTCACTTTTTGTATGAAAAAAGTTGACATTTTTTCTAAGTGCCCACTCAGAATGGGACTTTATCACTTTTTTGATGAAAACTATAAATTTGACCTTTTTCACTATTTGGATCAAAAAAGTTTATCTTTCCATCCAATAAGTCAAAATGTCCCATTCTGACATGGGAAGCGGCTCACATGTCAACTTATACAAAATTTGAAATATTTATTAAGTCCCATCTCAGAATGAGATGGGACTTAGAAAAAAATTCAACTTTTGAAAAAAGTCAAAACTGCTTTCAAGTCTCTTGTCAGAGTGGGAATTTGTCACTTCTTTGAAGAAAAAAAATAAATTTGGATGTTCCCACTTTTTGAATGATAAAAGTAGAATTTTTTTTCAAGTCCCCATTCAGAATGGGACTTTGTGACTTTTTTGAAGAAAAAATTTAATTTGGATTTTTTCACTTTTGGGACTAAAAAGGATGAAATTTTGATGTTTTCATTTTTTGAAGGAAAAAAGTTGAATTTTTTTCTAAGTGCCCACTCAGAGTGGGACTTTGTCACTTTTTTGAAAAAAAAAATGAAATTTGATTTTTTCACTTTTGGGACTAAAAAAGATGAAATTTGGATTTTTTCACTTTTTGGATGAAAAAAGTTGAAATTTTTTCCAAGTGCCCACTCAGAATGGGACTTTGTCACTTTTTTGAAAATAAAATTGAAATTTGATTTTTTCACTTTTGGGACTAAAAAAGATAAAATTAGGCGGAAAAAAGTTGAAATTTTTTCTAAGTGCCCACTCAGAATGGGAGTTTGTCACTTTTTTGATGAAAACTTAAAATTTGCACTTTTTCACTATTTGGATCAAAAAAGTTTATCTTTCCATCCAATAAGTCAAAATGTCCCATTCTGACATGGGAAGCGGCACAGATGTCAACTTAGACAAAAGTTGAATTATTTTCTAAGTCCCATCTCAGAATCAGATGGGACTTGGCAAAAAATTCAACTTTTGAAAAAAGTCAAAACTGCTTCCAAGTCTCTTGTCAGAGTGGGAATTTGTCACTTCTTTGAAGAAAAAAATTACATTTGGATGTTCCCTCTTTTTGAATGATAAAAGTTGAAATTTTTTTCAAGTCCCCATTCAGAATGGGACTTTGTGACTTTTTTGAAGAAAAAATTAAATTTGGATTTTTTCACTTTTGGGACTAAAAAGGATGAAATTTTGATGTTTTCATTTTTTGGAGGAAAAAAGTTGAATTTTTTTCTAAGTGTCCACTCAGAATGGGACTTTGTCACTTTTTTGAAAAAAAAATTGAAATTTGGATTTTTTCACTTTTTGGATGAAAAAAGTTGAAATTTTTCTAAGTGCCATCTGAGAATTGGACTTTATCACTTTTTTGATGAAAACTATAAATTTGCACTTTTTCTCTATTTGGATCAAAAAAGTTTATCTTTCCATCCAATAAGTCAAAATGTCCCATTCTGACATGGGAAGCGGCTCACCTGTCAACTTAGACAAAAGTTGAATTATTTTCTAAGTCCCATCTCAGAATGAGATAGGACTTAGAAAAAAATTCAACTTTTGAAAAAAGTCAAAACTGCTTCCAACTCTCTTGTCAGAGTGGGAATTTGTCACTTCTTTGAAGAAAAAAATTAAATTTGGATGTTCCCACTTTTTGAATGATAAAAGTTGAATTTTTGTTCAAGTCCCCATTCAGAATGGGACTTTGTGACTTTTTTGAAGAAAAAATTGAATTTGGATTTTTTCACTTTTGGGACTAAAAAGGATGACATTTTGATGTTTTCAATTTTTGGAGGAAAAAAGTTGAATTTTTTTCTAAGTGCCCACTCAGAATGGGACTTTGTCACTTTTTTGAAAAAAAAATTGAAATTTGATTTTTTCACTTTTGGGACAAAAAAATATGAAATTTGGGTGAAAAAAGTTGAAATTTTTTCCACAAGTGCCCACTCAGAATGGGAGTTTGTCACTTTTTTGATGAAAACTATAAATTTGCACTTTTTCACTATTTGGATCAAAAAAAGTTTATCTTTCCATCCAATAAGTCAAAATGTCCCATTCTGACATGGGAAGTGGCACACATGTCAACTTAGACAAAAGTTGAATTATTTTCTAAGTCCCATCTCAGAATCAGATGGGACTTAGAAACAAATTCAACTTTTGAAAAAAGTCAAAACTGCTTCCAAGTCTCTTGTCAGAGTGGGAATTTGTCACTTCTTTGAAGAAAAAAATTAAATTTGGATGTTCCCACTTTTTGAATGATAAAAGTTGAATTTATTTTCAAGTCCCCATTCAGAATGGGACTTTGTGACTTTTTTGAAGAAAAAATTGAATTTGGATTTTTTCACTTTTGGGACTAAAAAGGATGAAATTTTGATGTTTTCATTTTTTGGAGGAAAAAAGTTGAATTTTTTTCTAAGTGCCCACTCAGAGTGGGACTTTGTCACTTTTTTGAAAAAAAAAATGAAATTTGATTTTCTCGCATTTGGGACTAAAAAAGATGAAATTTGAATTTTTTCACTTTTTGGATGAAAAAAGTTGAAATTTTTTCCAAGTGCCCACTCAGAATGGGACTTTGTCACTTTTTTGAAAAAAAATTGAAATTTTATTTTTTCACTTTTGGGACTAAAAAAGATGAAATTTGGGTGAAAAAAGTTGAAATTTTTTCCAAGTGCCCACTCAGAATGGGACTTTGTCACTTTTTTGAAAAAAAAAATGAAATTTGATTTTTTCACTTTTGGGACTAAAAAAGATGAAATTTGGGTGAAAAAAGTTGAAATGTTTTCTAAGTGCCCACTCAGAATGGGACTTTGTCACTTTTTTGATGAATACTATGAATTTGCACTTTTTCACTATTTGTATAAAAAAACATTATCTTTCCATCCAATAAGTCAAAATGTCCCATTCTGACATGGGAAGTGGCACACATGTCAAGTTAGACAAAAGTTGAATTATTTTCTAAGTCCCATCTCAGAATCAGATGGGACTTAGAAAAAAATTCAACTTTTGAAAAAAGTCAAAAGTGCTATGAAGTCCCTTGTCAGAATGGGAATTTGTCACTTCTTTGAAGAAAAAAATTAAATTTGGATGTTCACACTTTTTGGATGATAAAAGTTGAAATTTTTTCTAAGTCCCCATTCAGAATGGGACTTTGTGACTTTTTTGAAGATAAAAATTGAATTGGATGTTTTCACTTTTTTGGATGAAAAAAGTTGACATTTTTCTAAGTGCCCACTCAGAATGGGACCTTGTCACTTTATTGATGAAAAAATGTGAAATTAGATTTTTTCACTTTTAGGACTAAAAAAGATGACATTTTGATTTTTTCACTTTTTTGATGACAAACGTTGAAATTTATTCCAAGTGCCCACTCAGAATGGGACTTTGTCACTTTTTTGAAGAAAAAAATGGAAATTAGATTTTTTTCACTTTTGGGACTAAAAAAAATGAAATTTGGATGTTTTCACTTTTTGGATGAAAAAAGTTGAATTTTTTTCTAAGTTCGCACTCAAAATGGGACTTTCTCACTTTTTTGACAAAAAAAAACTTGAAATTTGATTTTTTCACTTTTGGGACTAAAAAAGATGAAATTTCGATTTTTCACTTTTTGTATGAAAAAAGTTGACATTTTTTCTAAGTGCCCACTCAGAATGGGACTTTATCACTTTTTTGATGAAAACTATAAATTTGACCTTTTTCACTATTTGGATCAAAAAAGTTTATCTTTCCATCCAATAAGTCAAAATGTCCCATTCTGACATGGGAAGCGGCTCACATGTCAACTTATACAAAAGTTGAATTATTTTCTAAGTCCCATCTCAGAATGAGATGGGACTTAGAAAAAAATTCAACTTTTGAAAAAAGTCAAAACTGCTTCCAAGTCTCTTGTCAGAGTGGGAATTTGTCACTTCTTTGAAGAAAAAAAATAAATTTGGATGTTCCCACTTTTTGAATGATAAAAGTTGAATTTTTTTTCAAGTCCCCATTCAGAATGGGACTTTGTGACTTTTTTGAAGAAAAAATTTAATTTGGATTTTTTCACTTTTGGGACTAAAAAGGATGACATTTTGATGTTTTCATTTTTTGGAGGAAAAAAGTTGAATTTTTTTCTAAGTGCCCACTCAGAGTGGGACTTTGTCACTTTTTTGAAAAAAAAAATGAAATTTGATTTTTTCACTTTTGGGACTAAAAAAGATGAAATTTGGATTTTTTCACTTTTTGGATGAAAAAAGTTGAAATTTTTTCCAAGTGCCCACTCAGAATGGGACCTTGTCACTTTATTGAAGAAAAACTGTGAAATTTGATTTTTTCACTTTTAGGACTAAAAAATATGACATTTTGATTTTTTCACTTTTTGGATGACAAACGTTGAAATTTATTCCAAGTGCCCACTCAGAATGGGACTTTGTCACTTTTTTGAAGAAAAAAATGGAAATTTGATTTTTTTCACTTTTGGGACTAAAAAAATGAAATTTTGATGTTTTCACTTTTTGGATGAAAAAAGTTGAATTTGTTTCCAAGTTCCCACTCATAATGGGACTTTCTCACTTTTCTGACCAAAAAAAACTTGAAATTTGATTTTTTCACTTTTGGGACAAAAAAGATGAAATTTGGATTTTTTCACTTTTTGGATGAAAAAAGTTGAATTATTTTCTAAGTGTCCACTCAGAATGGGACTTTGTCACTTTTTTGAAAAAAAAATTGAAATTTGGATTTTTTCCCTTTTTGGATGAAAAAAGTTGAAATTTTTCTAAGTGCCATCTGAGAATAGGACTTTATCACTTTTTTGATGAAAACTATAAATTTGCACTTTTTCTCTATTTGGATCAAAAAAGTTTATCTTTCCATCCAATAAGTCAAAATGTCCCATTCTGACATGGGAAGCGGCTCACATGTCAACTTAGACAAAAGTTGAATTATTTTCTAAGTCCCATCTCAGAATGAGATGGGACTTAGAAAAAAATTCAACTTTTGAAAAAAGTCAAAAGTGCTTCCAACTCCCTTGTCAGAATGGGAATATGTCACTTCTTTGAAGCAAAAAATAAATTTGGATGTTCCCACTTTTTGAATGTTAAAAGTTGAAATTTTTTCTAAGTCCCCATTCAGTATGGGACTTTGTGACTTTTTTGAAGAAAAAAATGAAAATTTGTTTTTTTTCACTTTTGGGACTAAAAAAATGAAATTTGGATGTTTTCACTTTTTGGATGAAAAAAGTTGAAATTCTTTCTAAGTGCCCACTCAGAATGGGACTTTATCACTTTTTTGATGAAAACTATAAATTTGCCCCTTTTCACTATTTGGATCAAAAAAGTTTATCTTTCCATCCAATAAGTCAAAATGTCCCATTCTGACATGGGAAGCGGCTCACATGTCAACTTAGACAAAAGTTGAATTATTTTCTAAGTCCCATCTCAGAATCAGATGGGACTTAGAAAAAAATTCAACTTTTGAAAAAAGTCAAAACTGCTTCCAAGTCTCTTGTCAGAGTGGGAATTTGTCACTTCTTTGAAGAAAAAAATTAAATTTGGATGTTCCCACTTTTTGAATGATAAAAGTTGAATTTTTGTTCAAGTCCCCATTCAGAATGGGACTTTGTGACTTTTTTGAAGAAAAAATTGAATTTGGATTTTTTCACTTTTGGGACTAAAAGGATGAAATTTTGATGTTTTCATTTTTTGGAGGAAAAAAGTTGAATTTTTTTCTAAGTGCCCACTCAGAGTGGGACTTTGTCACTTTTTTGAAAAAAAAAATGAAATTTGATTTTTTCACTTTTGGGACTCAAAAAGATGAAATTTGGTTTTTTTCACTTTTTGGATGAAAAAAGTTGAAATTTTTCTAAGTGCCCACTCAGAATGGGACCTTGTCACTTTATTGAAGAAAAACTGTGAAATTTGATTTTTTCACTTTTAGGACTAAAAAATATGACATTTTGATTTTTTCACTTTTTGGATGACAAACGTTGAAATTTATTCCAAGTGCCCAGTCAGAATGGGACTTTGTCACTTTTTTGAAGAAAAAAATGGAAATTTGATTTTTTTCACTTTTGGGACTAAAAAAATGAAATTTTGATGTTTTCACTTTTTGGATGAAAAAAGTTGAATTTGTTTCCAAGTTCCCACTCATAATGGGACTTTCTCACTTTTCTGACCAAAAAAAACTTGAAATTTGATTTTTTCACTTTTGGGACAAAAAAGATGAAATTTGGATTTTTTCACTTTTTGGATGAAAAAAGTTGAATTATTTTCTAAGTGTCCACTCAGAATGGGACTTTGTCACTTTTTTGAAAAAAAAATTGAAATTTGGATTTTTTCCCTTTTTGGATGAAAAAAGTTGAAATTTTTCTAAGTGCCATCTGAGAATAGGACTTTATCACTTTTTTGATAAAAACTATAAATTTGCACTTTTTCTCTATTTGGATCAAAAAAGTTTATCTTTCCATCCAATAAGTCAAAATGTCCCATTCTGACATGGGAAGCGGCTCACCTGTCAACTTAGACAAAAGTTGAATTATTTTCTAAGTCCCATCTCAGAATGAGATAGGACTTAGAAAAAAATTCAACTTTTGAAAAAAGTCAAAACTGCTTCCAACTCTCTTGTCAGAGTGGGAATTTGTCACTTCTTTGAAGAAAAAAATTAAATTTGGATGTTCCCACTTTTTGAATGATAAAAGTTGAATTTTTGTTCAAGTCCCCATTCAGAATGGGACTTTGTGACTTTTTTGAAGAAAAAATTGAATTTGGATTTTTTCACTTTTGGGACTAAAAAGGATGACATTTTGATGTTTTCATTTTTTGGAGGAAAAAAGTTGAATTTTTTTCTAAGTGCCCACTCAGAATGGGACTTTGTCACTTTTTTGAAAAAAAAATTGAAATTTGATTTTTTCACTTTTGGGACAAAAAAAGATTAAATTTGGGTGAAACAAGTTGAAATTTTTTCCAAGTGCCCACTCAGAATGGGAGTTTGTCACTTTTTTGATGAAAACTATAAATTTGCACTTTTTCACTATTTGGATCAAAAAAAGTTTATCTTTCCATCCAATAAGTCAAAATGTCCCATTCTGACATGGGAAGTGGCACACATGTCAACTTAGACAAAAGTTGAATTATTTTCTAAGTCCCATCTCAGAATCAGATGGGACTTAGAAAAAAATTCAACTTTTGAAAAAAGTCAAAACTGCTTCCAAGTCTCTTGTCAGAGTGGGAATTTGTCACTTCTTTGAAGAAAAAAATTAAATTTGGATGTTCCCACTTTTTGAATGATAAAAGTTGAATTTATTTTCAAGTCCCCA
Organism: Pleurodeles waltl; assembly: GCF_031143425.1. NCBI lineage: Eukaryota > Metazoa > Chordata > Amphibia > Caudata > Salamandridae > Pleurodeles > Pleurodeles waltl. The sequence goes on from NC_090446.1 coordinate 152,917,750, forward strand.
TTCAGAATGGGACTTTGTGACTTTTTTGAAGAAAAAATTGAATTTGTATTTTTTCACTTTTGGGACTAAAAAGGATGAAATTTTGATGTTTTCATTTTTTGGAGGAAAAAAGTTGAATTTTTTTCTAAGTGCCCACTCAGAGTGGGACTTTGTCACTTTTTTGAAAAAAAAAAATGAAATTTGATTTTCTCGCAGTTGGGACTAAAAAAGATGAAATTTGAATTTTTTCACTTTTTGGATGAAAAAAGTTGAAATTTTTTCCAAGTGCCCACTCAGAATGGGACTTTGTCACTTTTTTGAAAAAAAATTGAAATTTTATTTTTTCACTTTTGGGACTAAAAAAGATGAAATTTGGGTGAAAAAAGTTGAAATTTTTTCCAAGTGCCCACTCAGAATGGGACTTTGTCACTTTTTTGATGAAAACTATGAATTTGCACTTTTTCACTATTTGTATAAAAAAACATTATCTTTCCATCCAATAAGTCAAAATGTCCCATTCTGACATGGGAAGTGGCACACATGTCAAGTTAGACAAAAGTTGAATTATTTTCTAAGTCCCATCTCAGAATCAGATGGGACTTAGAAAAAAATTCAACTTTTGAAAAAAGTCAAAAGTGCTATGAAGTCCCTTGTCAGAATGGGAATTTGTCACTTCTTTGAAGAAAAAAATTAAATTTGGATGTTCCCACTTTTTGGATGATAAAAGTTGAAATTTTTTCTAAGTCCCCATTCAGAATGGGACTTTGTGACTTTTTTGAAGATAAAAATTGAATTGGATGTTTTCACTTTTTTGGATGAAAAAAGTTGACATTTTTCTAAGTGCCCACTCAGAATGGGACCTTGTCACTTTATTGATGAAAAAATGTGAAATTAGTTTTTTTCACTTTTAGGACTAAAAAAGATGACATTTTGATTTTTTCACTTTTTTGATGACAAACGTTGAAATTTATTCCAAGTGCCCACTCAGAATGGGACTTTGTCACTTTTTTGAAGAAAAAAATGGAAATTTGATTTTTTTTCACTTTTGGGACTAAAAAAAAATGAAATTTGGATGTTTTCACTTTTTGGATGAAAAAAGTTGATTTTTTTTCTAAGTTCGCACTCATAATGGGACTTTATCACTTTTTTGATGAAAAAAAACTTGAAATTTGATTTTTTCACTTTTGGGACTAAAAAAGATGAAATTTCGATTTTTCACTTTTTGGATGAAAAAAGTTGACATTTTTTCTAAGTGCCCACTCAGAATGGGACTTTATCACTTTTTTGATGAAAACTATAAATTTGACCTTTTTCACTATTTGGATCAAAAAAGTTTATCTTTCCATCCAATTAGACAAAATGTCCCATTCTGACATGGGAAGCGGCTCACATGTCAACTTATACAAAAGTTGAATTATTTTCTAAGTCCCATCTCAGAATGAGATGGGACTTAGAAAAAAATTCAACTTTTGAAAAAAGTCAAAACTGCTTCCAAGTCTCTTGTCAGAGTGGGAATTTGTCACTTCTTTGAAGAAAAAAAATAAATTTGGATGTTCCCACTTTTTGAATGATAAAAGTAGAATTTTTTTTCAAGTCCCCATTCAGAATGGGACTTTGTGACTTTTTTGAAGAAAAAATTGAATTTGGATTTTTTCACTTTTGGGACTAAAAAGGATGAAATTTTGATGTTTTCATTTTTTGGAGGAAAAAAGTTGAATTTTTTTCTAAGTGCCCACTCAGAGTGGGACTTTGTCACTTTTTTGAAAAAAAAAATGAAATTTGATTTTTTCACTTTTGGGACTAAAAATGATGAAATTTGGATTTTTTCACTTTTTGGATGAAAAAAGTAGAAATTGTTTCCAAGTGCCCACTCAGAATGGGACTTTATCACTTTTTTGATGAAAACTATAAATTTGACCTTTTTCACTATTTGGATCAAAAAAGTTTATCTTTCCATCCAATTAGACAAAATGTCCCATTCTGACATGGGAAGCGGCTCACATGTCAACTTATACAAAAGTTGAATTATTTTCTAAGTCCCATCTCAGAATGAGATGGGACTTAGAAAAAAATTCAACTTTTGAAAAAAGTCAAAACTGCTTCCAAGTCTCTTGTCAGAGTGGGAATTTGTCACTTCTTTGAAGAAAAATAATAAATTTGGATGTTCCCACTTTTTGAATGATAAAAGTAGAATTTTTTTTCAAGTCCCCATTCAGAATGGGACTTTGTGACTTTTTTGAAGAAAAAATTGAATTTGGATTTTTTCACTTTTGGGACTAAAAAGGATGAAATTTTGATGTTTTCATTTTTTGGAGGAAAAAAGTTGAATTTTTTTCTAAGTGCCCACTCAGAGTGGGACTTTGTCACTTTTTTGAAAAAAAAAATGAAATTTGATTTTTTCACTTTTGGGACTAAAAATGATGAAATTTGGATTTTTTCACTTTTTGGATGAAAAAAGTTGAAATTTTTTCCCAGTGCCCTCTCAGAATGGGACTTTGTCACTTTTTTGAAAATAAAATTGAAATTAGATTTTTTCACTTTTGGGACTAAAAAAGATAAAATTAGGCGGAAAAAAGTTGAAATTTTTTCTAAGTGCCCACTCAGAATGGGAGTTTGTCACTTTTTTGATGAAAACTATAAATTTGCACTTTTTTACTATTTGGATCAAAAAAGTTTATCTTTCCATCCAATAAGTCAAAATGTCCCATTCTGACATGGGAAGTGGCACACATGTCAACTTAGACAAAAGTTGAATTATTTTCTAAGTCCCATCTCAGAATGAGATGGGACTTAGAAAAAAATTCAACTTTTGAAAAAAGTCAAAAGTGCTATGAAGTCCCTTGTCAGAATGGGAATTTGTCACTTCTTTGAAGCAAAAAATAAATTTGGATGTTCCCACTTTTTGAATGTTAAAAGTTGAAATGTTTTCTAAGTCCCCATTCATTATGGGACTTTGGGACTTTTTTGAAGAAAAAAATGAATTTAGATTTTTTCACTTTTGGGACTAAAAAAGATAAAATTTGGATTTTTTCACTTTTTGGATGAAAAAAGTTGAATTATTTTCTAAGTGTCCACTCAGAATGGGACTTTGTCACTTTTTTGAAAAAAAAATTGAAATTTGGATTTTTTCACTTTTTGTATGAAAAAAGTTGAAATTTTTCTAAGTGCCCACTGAGAATAGGACTTTATCACTTTTTTGATGAAAACTATAAATTTGCACTTTTTCTCTATTTGGATCAAAAAAGTTTATCTTTCCATCCAATAAGTCAAAATGTCCCATTCTGACATGGGAAGCGGCACACATGTCAACTTAGACAAAAGTTGAATTTTTTTCCAAGTCCCATCTCAGAATGAGATGGGACTTGGAAAAAAATTCAACTTTTGAAAAAAGTCAAAACTGCTTCCAAGTCTATTGTCAGAGTGGGAATTTGTCACTTCTTTGAAGAAAAGAATTACATTTGGATGTTCCCTCTTTTTGGATGATAAAAGTTGAAATTTTTTCTAAGTCCCCATTCAGAATGGGACTTTGTGACTTTTTTGAAGATAAAAATTGAATTGGATGTTTTCACTTTTTTGGATGAAAAAAGTTGACATTTTTCTAAGTGCCCACTCAGAATGGGACCTTGTCACTTTATTGATGAAAAAATTTGAAATTATATTTTTTCACTTTTAGGACTAAAAAAGATGACATTTTGATTTTTTCACTTTTTTGATGACAAACGTTGAAATTTATTCCAAGTGCCCACTCAGAATGGGACTTTGTCACTTTTTTGAAGAAAAAAAATGGAAATTTGATTTTTTTCACTTTTGGGACTAAAAAAGATGAAATTTCGATTTTTCACTTTTTGGATGAAAAAAGTTGACATTTTTTCTAAGTGCCCACTCAGAATGGGACTTTATCACTTTTTTGATGAAAACTATAAATTTGACCTTTTTCACTATTTGGATCAAAAAAGTTTATCTTTCCATCCAATAAGTCAAAATGTCCCATTCTGACATGGGAAGCGGCTCACATGTCAACTTATACAAAATTTGAAATATTTTCTAAGTCCCATCTCAGAACGAGATGGGACTTAGAAAAAAATTCAACTTTTGAAAAAAGTCAAAACTGCTTCCAAGTCTCTTGTCAGAGTGGGAATTTGTCACTTCTTTAAAGAAAAAAAAAAAATTTGGATGTTCCCACTTTTTGAATGATAAAAGTAGAATTTTTTTTCAAGTCCCCATTCAGAATGGGACTTTGTGACTTTTTTGAAGAAAAAATTTAATTTGGATTTTTTCACTTTTGGGACTAAAAAGGATGACATTTTGATGTTTTCATTTTTTGGAGGAAAAAAGTTGAATTTTTTTCTAAGTGCCCACTCAGAGTGGGACTTTGTCACTTTTTTGAAAAAAAAAATGAAATTTGATTTTTTCACTTTTGGGACTAAAAAAGATGAAATTTGGATTTTTTCACTTTTTGGATGAAAAAAGTTGAAATTTTTTCCAAGTGCCCACTCAGAATGGGACTTTGTCACTTTTTTGAAAATAAAATTGAAATTTGATTTTTTCACTTTTGGGACTAAAAAAGGAAAAATTAGGCGGAAAAAAGTTGAAATTTTTTCTAAGTGCCCACTCAGAATGGGAGTTTGTCACTTTTTTGATGAAAACTATAAATTTGCACTTTTTTACTATTTGGATCAAAAAAGTTTATCTTTCCATCCAATAAGTCAAAATGTCCCATTCTGACATGGGAAGTGGCACACATGTCAACTTAGACAAAAGTTGAATTATTTTCTAAGTCCCATCTCAGAATGAGATGGGACTTAGAAAAAAATTCAACTTTTGAAAAAAGTCAAAAGTGCTATGAAGTCCCTTGTCAGAATGGGAATTTGTCACTTCTTTGAAGAAAAAAATTAAATTTGGATGTTCCCACTTTTTGGATGATAAAAGTTGAAATTTTTTCTAAGTCCCCATTCAGTATGGGACTTTGTGACTTTTTTGAAGAAAAAAATGAAAATTTGTTTTTTTTCACTTTTGGGACTAAAAAAATGAAATTTGGATGTTTTCACTTTTTGGATGAAAAAAGTTGAAATTCTTTCTAAGTGCCCACTCAGAATGGGACTTTATCACTTTTTTGATGAAAACTATAAATTTGCCCCTTTTCACTATTTGGATCAAAAAAGTTTATCTTTCCATCCAATAAGTCAAAATGTCCCATTCTGACATGGGAAGCGGCTCACATGTCAACTTAGACAAAAGTTGAATTATTTTCTAAGTCCCATCTCAGAATCAGATGGGACTTAGAAAAAAATTCAACTTTTGAAAAAAGTCAAAACTGCTTCCAAGTCTCTTGTCAGAGTGGGAATTTGTCACTTCTTTGAAGAAAAAAATTAAATTTGGATGTTCCCACTTTTTGAATGATAAAAGTTGAATTTTTGTTCAAGTCCCCATTCAGAATGGGACTTTGTGACTTTTTTGAAGAAAAAATTGAATTTGGATTTTTTCACTTTTGGGACTAAAAGGATGAAATTTTGATGTTTTCATTTTTTGGAGGAAAAAAGTTGAATTTTTTTCTAAGTGCCCACTCAGAGTGGGACTTTGTCACTTTTTTGAAAAAAAAAATGAAATTTGATTTTTTCACTTTTGGGACTCAAAAAGATGAAATTTGGTTTTTTTCACTTTTTGGATGAAAAAAGTTGAAATTTTTCTAAGTGCCCACTCAGAATGGGACCTTGTCACTTTATTGAAGAAAAACTGTGAAATTTGATTTTTTCACTTTTAGGACTAAAAAATATGACATTTTGATTTTTTCACTTTTTGGATGACAAACGTTGAAATTTATTCCAAGTGCCCACTCAGAATGGGACTTTGTCACTTTTTTGAAGAAAAAAATGGAAATTTGATTTTTTTCACTTTTGGGACTAAAAAAATGAAATTTTGATGTTTTCACTTTTTGGATGAAAAAAGTTGAATTTGTTTCCAAGTTCCCACTCATAATGGGACTTTCTCACTTTTCTGACCAAAAAAAACTTGAAATTTGATTTTTTCACTTTTGGGACAAAAAAGATGAAATTTGGATTTTTTCACTTTTTGGATGAAAAAAGTTGAATTATTTTCTAAGTGTCCACTCAGAATGGGACTTTGTCACTTTTTTGAAAAAAAAATTGAAATTTGGATTTTTTCCCTTTTTGGATGAAAAAAGTTGAAATTTTTCTAAGTGCCATCTGAGAATAGGACTTTATCACTTTTTTGATGAAAACTATAAATTTGCACTTTTTCTCTATTTGGATCAAAAAAGTTTATCTTTCCATCCAATAAGTCAAAATGTCCCATTCTGACATGGGAAGCGGCTCACATGTCAACTTAGACAAAAGTTGAATTATTTTCTAAGTCCCATCTCAGAATGAGATGGGACTTAGAAAAAAATTCAACTTTTGAAAAAAGTCAAAAGTGCTTCCAACTCCCTTGTCAGAATGGGAATATGTCACTTCTTTGAAGCAAAAAATAAATTTGGATGTTCCCACTTTTTGAATGTTAAAAGTTGAAATTTTTTCTAAGTCCCCATTCAGTATGGGACTTTGTGACTTTTTTGAAGAAAAAAATGAAAATTTGTTTTTTTTCACTTTTGGGACTAAAAAAATGAAATTTGGATGTTTTCACTTTTTGGATGAAAAAAGTTGAAATTCTTTCTAAGTGCCCACTCAGAATGGGACTTTATCACTTTTTTGATGAAAACTATAAATTTGCCCCTTTTCACTATTTGGATCAAAAAAGTTTATCTTTCCATCCAATAAGTCAAAATGTCCCATTCTGACATGGGAAGCGGCTCACATGTCAACTTAGACAAAAGTTGAATTATTTTCTAAGTCCCATCTCAGAATCAGATGGGACTTAGAAAAAAATTCAACTTTTGAAAAAAGTCAAAACTGCTTCCAAGTCTCTTGTCAGAGTGGGAATTTGTCACTTCTTTGAAGAAAAAAATTAAATTTGGATGTTCCCACTTTTTGAATGATAAAAGTTGAATTTTTGTTCAAGTCCCCATTCAGAATGGGACTTTGTGACTTTTTTGAAGAAAAAATTGAATTTGGATTTTTTCACTTTTGGGACTAAAAGGATGAAATTTTGATGTTTTCATTTTTTGGAGGAAAAAAGTTGAATTTTTTTCTAAGTGCCCACTCAGAGTGGGACTTTGTCACTTTTTTGAAAAAAAAAATGAAATTTGATTTTTTCACTTTTGGGACTCAAAAAGATGAAATTTGGTTTTTTTCACTTTTTGGATGAAAAAAGTTGAAATTTTTCTAAGTGCCCACTCAGAATGGGACCTTGTCACTTTATTGAAGAAAAACTGTGAAATTTGATTTTTTCACTTTTAGGACTAAAAAATATGACATTTTGATTTTTTCACTTTTTGGATGACAAACGTTGAAATTTATTCCAAGTGCCCAGTCAGAATGGGACTTTGTCACTTTTTTGAAGAAAAAAATGGAAATTTGATTTTTTTCACTTTTGGGACTAAAAAAATGAAATTTTGATGTTTTCACTTTTTGGATGAAAAAAGTTGAATTTGTTTCCAAGTTCCCACTCATAATGGGACTTTCTCACTTTTCTGACCAAAAAAAACTTGAAATTTGATTTTTTCACTTTTGGGACAAAAAAGATGAAATTTGGATTTTTTCACTTTTTGGATGAAAAAAGTTGAATTATTTTCTAAGTGTCCACTCAGAATGGGACTTTGTCACTTTTTTGAAAAAAAAATTGAAATTTGGATTTTTTCCCTTTTTGGATGAAAAAAGTTGAAATTTTTCTAAGTGCCATCTGAGAATAGGACTTTATCACTTTTTTGATAAAAACTATAAATTTGCACTTTTTCTCTATTTGGATCAAAAAAGTTTATCTTTCCATCCAATAAGTCAAAATGTCCCATTCTGACATGGGAAGCGGCTCACCTGTCAACTTAGACAAAAGTTGAATTATTTTCTAAGTCCCATCTCAGAATGAGATAGGACTTAGAAAAAAATTCAACTTTTGAAAAAAGTCAAAACTGCTTCCAACTCTCTTGTCAGAGTGGGAATTTGTCACTTCTTTGAAGAAAAAAATTAAATTTGGATGTTCCCACTTTTTGAATGATAAAAGTTGAATTTTTGTTCAAGTCCCCATTCAGAATGGGACTTTGTGACTTTTTTGAAGAAAAAATTGAATTTGGATTTTTTCACTTTTGGGACTAAAAAGGATGACATTTTGATGTTTTCATTTTTTGGAGGAAAAAAGTTGAATTTTTTTCTAAGTGCCCACTCAGAATGGGACTTTGTCACTTTTTTGAAAAAAAAATTGAAATTTGATTTTTTCACTTTTGGGACAAAAAAAGATTAAATTTGGGTGAAACAAGTTGAAATTTTTTCCAAGTGCCCACTCAGAATGGGAGTTTGTCACTTTTTTGATGAAAACTATAAATTTGCACTTTTTCACTATTTGGATCAAAAAAAGTTTATCTTTCCATCCAATAAGTCAAAATGTCCCATTCTGACATGGGAAGTGGCACACATGTCAACTTAGACAAAAGTTGAATTATTTTCTAAGTCCCATCTCAGAATCAGATGGGACTTAGAAAAAAATTCAACTTTTGAAAAAAGTCAAAACTGCTTCCAAGTCTCTTGTCAGAGTGGGAATTTGTCACTTCTTTGAAGAAAAAAATTAAATTTGGATGTTCCCACTTTTTGAATGATAAAAGTTGAATTTATTTTCAAGTCCCCATTCAGAATGGGACTTTGTGACTTTTTTGAAGAAAAAATTGAATTTGTATTTTTTCACTTTTGGGACTAAAAAGGATGAAATTTTGATGTTTTCATTTTTTGGAGGAAAAAAGTTGAATTTTTTTCTAAGTGCCCACTCAGAGTGGGACTTTGTCACTTTTTTGAAAAAAAAAAATGAAATTTGATTTTCTCGCAGTTGGGACTAAAAAAGATGAAATTTGAATTTTTTCACTTTTTGGATGAAAAAAGTTGAAATTTTTTCCAAGTGCCCACTCAGAATGGGACTTTGTCACTTTTTTGAAAAAAAATTGAAATTTTATTTTTTCACTTTTGGGACTAAAAAAGATGAAATTTGGGTGAAAAAAGTTGAAATTTTTTCCAAGTGCCCACTCAGAATGGGACTTTGTCACTTTTTTGATGAAAACTATGAATTTGCACTTTTTCACTATTTGTATAAAAAAACATTATCTTTCCATCCAATAAGTCAAAATGTCCCATTCTGACATGGGAAGTGGCACACATGTCAAGTTAGACAAAAGTTGAATTATTTTCTAAGTCCCATCTCAGAATCAGATGGGACTTAGAAAAAAATTCAACTTTTGAAAAAAGTCAAAAGTGCTATGAAGTCCCTTGTCAGAATGGGAATTTGTCACTTCTTTGAAGAAAAAAATTAAATTTGGATGTTCCCACTTTTTGGATGATAAAAGTTGAAATTTTTTCTAAGTCCCCATTCAGAATGGGACTTTGTGACTTTTTTGAAGATAAAAATTGAATTGGATGTTTTCACTTTTTTGGATGAAAAAAGTTGACATTTTTCTAAGTGCCCACTCAGAATGGGACCTTGTCACTTTATTGATGAAAAAATGTGAAATTAGTTTTTTTCACTTTTAGGACTAAAAAAGATGACATTTTGATTTTTTCACTTTTTTGATGACAAACGTTGAAATTTATTCCAAGTGCCCACTCAGAATGGGACTTTGTCACTTTTTTGAAGAAAAAAATGGAAATTTGATTTTTTTTCACTTTTGGGACTAAAAAAAATGAAATTTGGATGTTTTCACTTTTTGGATGAAAAAAGTTGATTTTTTTTCTAAGTTCGCACTCATAATGGGACTTTCTCACTTTTTTGACGAAAAAAAACTTGAAATTTGATTTTTTCACTTTTGGGACTAAAAAAGATGAAATTTCGATTTTTCACTTTTTGGATGAAAAAAGTTGACATTTTTTCTAAGTGCCCACTCAGAATGGGACTTTATCACTTTTTTGATGAAAACTATAAATTTGACCTTTTTCACTATTTGGATCAAAAAAGTTTATCTTTCCATCCAATTAGACAAAATGTCCCATTCTGACATGGGAAGCGGCTCACATGTCAACTTATACAAAAGTTGAATTATTTTCTAAGTCCCATCTCAGAATGAGATGGGACTTAGAAAAAAATTCAACTTTTGAAAAAAGTCAAAACTGCTTCCAAGTCTCTTGTCAGAGTGGGAATTTGTCACTTCTTTGAAGAAAAAAAATAAATTTGGATGTTCCCACTTTTTGAATGATAAAAATAGAATTTTTTTTCAAGTCCCCATTCAGAATGGGACTTTGTGACTTTTTTGAAGAAAAAATTGAATTTGGATTTTTTCACTTTTGGGACTAAAAAGGATGAAATTTTGATGTTTTCATTTTTTGGAGGAAAAAAGTTGAATTTTTTTCTAAGTGCCCACTCAGAGTGGGACTTTGTCACTTTTTTGAAAAAAAAAATGAAATTTGATTTTTTCACTTTTGGGACTAAAAATGATGAAATTTGGATTTTTTCACTTTTTGGATGAAAAAAGTAGAAATTGTTTCCAAGTGCCCACTCAGAATGGGACTTTATCACTTTTTTGATGAAAACTATAAATTTGACCTTTTTCACTATTTGGATCAAAAAAGTTTATCTTTCCATCCAATTAGACAAAATGTCCCATTCTGACATGGGAAGCGGCTCACATGTCAACTTATACAAAAGTTGAATTATTTTCTAAGTCCCATCTCAGAATGAGATGGGAGTTAGAAAAAAATTCAACTTTTGAAAAAAGTCAAAACTGCTTCCAAGTCTCTTGTCAGAGTGGGAATTTGTCACTTCTTTGAAGAAAAATAATAAATTTGGATGTTCCCACTTTTTGAATGATAAAAGTAGAATTTTTTTTCAAGTCCCCATTCAGAATGGGACTTTGTGACTTTTTTGAAGAAAAAATTGAATTTGGATTTTTTCACTTTTGGGACTAAAAAGGATGAAATTTTGATGTTTTCATTTTTTGGAGGAAAAAAGTTGAATTTTTTTCTAAGTGCCCACTCAGAGTGGGACTTTGTCACTTTTTTGAAAAAAAAAATGAAATTTGATTTTTTCACTTTTGGGACTAAAAATGATGAAATTTGGATTTTTTCACTTTTTGGATGAAAAAAGTTGAAATTTTTTCCCAGTGCCCTCTCAGAATGGGACTTTGTCACTTTTTTGAAAATAAAATTGAAATTTGATTTTTTCACTTTTGGGACTAAAAAAGATAAAATTAGGCGGAAAAAAGTTGAAATTTTTTCTAAGTGCCCACTCAGAATGGGAGTTTGTCACTTTTTTGATGAAAACTATAAATTTGCACTTTTTTACTATTTGGATCAAAAAAGTTTATCTTTCCATCCAATAAGTCAAAATGTCCCATTCTGACATGGGAAGTGGCACACATGTCAACTTAGACAAAAGTTGAATTATTTTCTAAGTCCCATCTCAGAATGAGATGGGACTTAGAAAAAAATTCAACTTTTGAAAAAAGTCAAAAGTGCTATGAAGTCCCTTGTCAGAATGGGAATTTGTCACTTCTTTGAAGCAAAAAATAAATTTGGATGTTCCCACTTTTTGAATGTTAAAAGTTGAAATGTTTTCTAAGTCCCCATTCATTATGGGACTTTGGGACTTTTTTGAAGAAAAAAATGAATTTAGATTTTTTCACTTTTGGGACTAAAAAAGATAAAATTTGGATTTTTTCACTTTTTGGATGAAAAAAGTTGAATTATTTTCTAAGTGTCCACTCAGAATGGGACTTTGTCACTTTTTTGAAAAAAAAATTGAAATTTGGATTTTTTCACTTTTTGTATGAAAAAAGTTGAAATTTTTCTAAGTGCCCACTGAGAATAGGACTTTATCACTTTTTTGATGAAAACTATAAATTTGCACTTTTTCTCTATTTGGATCAAAAAAGTTTATCTTTCCATCCAATAAGTCAAAATGTCCCATTCTGACATGGGAAGCGGCACACATGTCAACTTAGACAAAAGTTGAATTTTTTTCCAAGTCCCATCTCAGAATGAGATGGGACTTGGAAAAAAATTCAACTTTTGAAAAAAGTCAAAACTGCTTCCAAGTCTATTGTCAGAGTGGGAATTTGTCACTTCTTTGAAGAAAAGAATTACATTTGGATGTTCCCTCTTTTTGGATGATAAAAGTTGAAATTTTTTCTAAGTCCCCATTCAGAATGGGACTTTGTGACTTTTTTGAAGATAAAAATTGAATTGGATGTTTTCACTTTTTTGGATGAAAAAAGTTGACATTTTTCTAAGTGCCCACTCAGAATGGGACCTTGTCACTTTATTGATGAAAAAATTTGAAATTATATTTTTTCACTTTTAGGACTAAAAAAGATGACATTTTGATTTTTTCACTTTTTTGATGACAAACGTTGAAATTTATTCCAAGTGCCCACTCAGAATGGGACCTTGTCACTTTTTTGAAGAAAAAAAATGGAAATTTGATTTTTTTCACTTTTGGGACTAAAAAAGATGAAATTTCGATTTTTCACTTTTTGGATGAAAAAAGTTGACATTTTTTCTAAGTGCCCACTCAGAATGGGACTTTATCACTTTTTTGATGAAAACTATAAATTTGACCTTTTTCACTATTTGGATCAAAAAAGTTTATCTTTCCATCCAATAAGTCAAAATGTCCCATTCTGACATGGGAAGCGGCTCACATGTCAACTTATACAAAATTTGAAATATTTTCTAAGTCCCATCTCAGAACGAGATGGGACTTAGAAAAAAATTCAACTTTTGAAAAAAGTCAAAACTGCTTCCAAGTCTCTTGTCAGAGTGGGAATTTGTCACTTCTTTAAAGAAAAAAAAAAAATTTGGATGTTCCCACTTTTTGAATGATAAAAGTAGAATTTTTTTTCAAGTCCCCATTCAGAATGGGACTTTGTGACTTTTTTGAAGAAAAAATTTAATTTGGATTTTTTCACTTTTGGGACTAAAAAGGATGACATTTTGATGTTTTCATTTTTTGGAGGAAAAAAGTTGAATTTTTTTCTAAGTGCCCACTCAGAGTGGGACTTTGTCACTTTTTTGAAAAAAAAAATGAAATTTGATTTTTTCACTTTTGGGACTAAAAAAGATGAAATTTGGATTTTTTCACTTTTTGGATGAAAAAAGTTGAAATTTTTTCCAAGTGCCCACTCAGAATGGGACTTTGTCACTTTTTTGAAAATAAAATTGAAATTTGATTTTTTCACTTTTGGGACTAAAAAAGGAAAAATTAGGCGGAAAAAAGTTGAAATTTTTTCTAAGTGCCCACTCAGAATGGGAGTTTGTCACTTTTTTGATGAAAACTATAAATTTGCACTTTTTTACTATTTGGATCAAAAAAGTTTATCTTTCCATCCAATAAGTCAAAATGTCCCATTCTGACATGGGAAGTGGCACACATGTCAACTTAGACAAAAGTTGAATTATTTTCTAAGTCCCATCTCAGAATGAGATGGGACTTAGAAAAAAATTCAACTTTTGAAAAAAGTCAAAAGTGCTATGAAGTCCCTTGTCAGAATGGGAATTTGTCACTTCTTTGAAGAAAAAATTTAAATTTGGATGTTCCCACTTTTTGAATGATAAAAGTTGAATTTATTTTCAAGTCCCCATTCAGAATGGGACTCTGTGACTTTTTTGAAGAAAAAATTGAATTTGGATTTTTTCACTTTTGGGACTAAAAAGGATGACATTTTGATGTTTTCATTTTTTGGAGGAAAAAAGTTGAATTTTTTTCTAAGTGCCCACTCAGAGAGGGATTTTCTCACTTTTTTGAAAAAAAAAAATGAAATTTGATTTTCTCACATTTGGGACTAAAAAAGATGAAATTTGGATTTTTTCACTTTTTGGATGAAAAAAGTTGAAATTTTTTCCAAGTGCCCACTCAGAATGGGACTTTGTCACTTTTTTGAAAAAAAAATTGAAATTTGATTTTTTCACTTTTGGGACAAAAAAAGATGACATTTGGGTGAAAAAAGTTGAAATTTTTTCCACAAGTGCCCACTCAGAATGGGAGTTTGTCACTTTTTTGATGAAAACTATAAATTTGCACTTTTTCACTATTTGGATCAAAAAAAGTTTATCTTTCCATCCAATAAGTCAAAATGTCCCATTCTGACATGGGAAGTGGCACACATGTCAACTTAGACAAAAGTTGAATTATTTTCTAAGTCCCATCTCAGAATCAGATGGGACTTAGAAAAAAATTCAACTTTTGAAAAAAGTCAAAACTGCTTCCAAGTCTCTTGTCAGAGTGGGAATTTGTCACTTCTTTGAAGAAAAAAAATAAATTTGGATGTTCCCACTTTTTGAATGATAAAAGTTGAATTTATTTTCAAGTCCCCATTCAGAATGGGACTTTGTGACTTTTTTGAAGAAAAAATTGAATTTGGATTTTTTCACTTTTGGGACTAAAAAGGATGAAATTTTGATGTTTTCATTTTTTTGAGGAAAAAAGTTGAATTTTTTTCTAAGTGCCCACTCAGAGTGGGACTTTGTCACTTTTTTGAAAAAAAAAAATGAAATTTGATTTTCTCGCATTTGGGACTAAAAAAGATGAAATTTGAATTTTTTCACTTTTTGGATGAAAAAAGTTGAATTTTTTTCCAAGTGCCCACTCAGAATGGGACTTTGTCACTTTTTGGAAAAAAAATTGAAATTTTATTTTTTCACTTTTGGGACTAAAAAAGATGAAATTTTGGTGAAAAAAGTTGAAATTTTTTCCAAGTGCCCACTCAGAATGGGACTTTGTCACTTTTTTGAAAAAAAAAATGAAATTTGATTTTTTCACTTTTGGGACTAAAAAAGATGAAATTTGGGTGAAAAAAGTTGAAATGTTTTCTAAGTGCCCACTCAGAATGGGACTTTGTCACTTTTTTGATGAAAACTATGAATTTGCACTTTTTCACTATTTGTATAAAAAAACATTATCTTTCCATCCAATAAGTCAAAATGTCCCATTCTGACATGGGAAGTGGCACACATGTCAAGTTAGACAAAAGTTGAATTATTTTCTAAGTCCCATCTCAGAATTAGATGGGACTTAGAAAAAAATTCAACTTTTGAAAAAAGTCAAAAGTGCTTCCAACTCCCTTGTCAGAATGGGAATATGTCACTTCTTTGAAGCAAAAAATAAATTTGGATGTTCCCACTTTTTGAATGTTAAAAGTTGAAATTTTTTCTAAGTCCCCATTCAGTATGGGACTTTGTGACTTTTTTGAAGAAAAAAATGAAAATTAGATTTTTTTCACTTTTGGGACTAAAAAAATGAAATTTGGATGTTTTCACTTTTTGGATGAAAAAAGTTGAAATTCTTTCTAAGTGCCCACTCAGAATGGGACTTTATCATTTTTTTGATGAAAACTATAAATTTGCCCCTTTTCACTATTTGGATCAAAAAAGTTTATCTTTCCATCCAATAAGTCAAAATGTCCCATTCTGACATGGGAAGCGGCTCACATGTCAACTTAGACAAAAGTTGAATTATTTTCTAAGTCCCATCTCAGAATGAGATGGGACTTAGAAAAAAATTCAACTTTTGAAAAAAGTCAAAACTGCTTCCAAGTCTCTTGTCAGAGTGGGAATTTGTCACTTCTTTGAAGAAAAAAATTAAATTTGGATGTTCCCACTTTTTGAATGATAAAAGTTGAATTATTTTTCAAGTCCCCATTCAGAAAGGGATTTTGTGACTTTTTTGAAGAAAAAATTGAATTGGGATTTTTTCACTTTTGGGACTAAAAAGGATGACATTTTTCAAAGTGCCCACTCAGAATGGGACCTTGTAACTTTATTGATGAAAAAATGTGAAATTAGATTTTTTCACTTTTAGGACTAAAAAAGATGACATTTTGATTTTTTCACTTTTTTGATGACAAACGTTGAAATTTATTTCAAGTGCCCACTCAGAATGGGACTTTGTCACTTTTTTGAAGAAAAAAATGGAAATTTGATTTTTTTCACTTTTGGGACTAAAAAAAATGAAATTTGGATGTTTTCACTTTTTGGATGAAAAAAGTTGATTTTTTTTCTAAGTTCGCACTCATAATGGGACTTTCTCACTTTTTTGACGAAAAAAACTTGAAATTTGATTTTTTCACTTTTGGGACTAAAAAAGATGAAATTTCGATTTTTCACTTTTTGGATGAAAAAAGTTGACATTTTTTCTAAGTGCCCACTCAGAATGGGACTTTATCACTTTTTTGATGAAAACTATAAATTTGACCTTTTTCACTATTTGGATCAAAAAAGTTTATCTTTCCTTCCAATAAGTCAAAATGTCCCATTCTGACATGGGAAGCGGCTCACATGTCAACTTATACAAAAGTTGAATTATTTTCTAAGTCCCATCTCAGAATGAGATGGGACTTAGAAAAAAATTCAACTTTTGAAAAAAGTCAAAACTGCTTCCAAGTCTCTTGTCAGAGTGGGAATTTGTCACTTCTTTGAAGAAAAAAAAATAAATTTGGATGTTCCCACTTTTTGAATGATAAAAGTTGAATTTTTTTTCAAGTCCCCATTCAGAATGGGACTTTGTGACTTTTTTGAAGAAAAAATTTAATTGGGATTTTTTCACTTTTGGGACTAAAAAGGATGACATTTTGATGTTTTCATTTTTT